>NC_138972.1:57580000-62742500 GCF_055761805.1 Camellia sinensis | reverse complement strand
TTTTTCGTGATTCAAATTCGACTCTTCAAAACCCTAACCCTAACCTTAACCCTAACCCTAACCTAGATTTTGATTTCTACCTGCAAAACATACATAATCATCAAATCAAGAACAAGACGAGAGTGTAAAATCGAATCAAAAACATAAAAAATTAAATTTTTTTAGAATAATAAACTAAGGTTTTAAAGGGAAGAAGAAGAAGATTTTGAGAAGAAGAAACTAACCTCTTCTTTTGTTCTTGTTCTGGTTGCGAGCGCACGATGGCGTGGTGTTGGGAGCGCGAGTGAGAGTCAGGAGAGACGTGTGGGTCAGATGGATTCCTTTTATAACAGGTTTCATCGACTCTATCATTAGGATTTAATTTAGATGACATATTTTAAATAATTTATTTTTTTATCTTTTTATTTTTTTATCATTACATCATTTTTTTTTATTTTTTTTTATATTTTTTTATAAAAAGACAAAAAGTTCATTAGGTCATTCCAAACAACCCCTTAAATTAAGTAATGTTGAGATACCAAATTTCTTATTAAATAAATGATTAAATGTGATGTGAGGTTTATATTTGTGAACCTTATATTCATATGAAATATTTGATCATTTATTTGATAAAAAATTTAGAATCTATAGTATTTTTTATTTAGGTTATTTACACAAGAAAGACTTTCAATTATTACAAATCTTGTTTTACTTTTGAGTTTTGGGTAGCTCGAAAATTAGCTGCCTCGAATGGTTCGAATGTGTTGGCATTTATGAAGTTCGAATCCTCTGTCGTGATTCCCTACAATGGTTCTAGCGGTGGTGCCAAAACAATATCATTTTGACACTTTTTTCTCCTCCCCCTCTCTTTTCTCTCTCAAACATTTGAGAACCAAACTCTGACAAATAAAGAGGCGAGGCGACGGCAAAAGAAAGAGAGGAAAAGGAAGAGAAAGAGGAAGAGAGTACGCCGGAGATGGCTTCATTGGCCGAATGAAAAGCTACCAGAGTGGGTTTGTAGTGTTGAATCTCCATAGAAAAGAGAGAAATGAAAAAAATCAAAACCTCATTTCTCTTCAGCTTTCTCTTCTGTTTCCTCAACTTTCTCTCTCTAAAAACTACCAAAACCCACCACAAAATTGAAGTAAACACACTTTCTCTCTCTAAAAACTATCAAACTCACCAGAAAATTGAAGCAACCCCAACATGGGTTATTCAATTAACACGAACAAACAACATAAATCATTCATATTCAATACTCTATTTTTGGTTTCTTCAAGTTCTTTCTTTCTTTTCTCTGATTTTTTCATTTCTTTCTTTGCGTTGTTTTTGGAGAGTTATTAATTTGTACATGAGTTTTGTTCTTAAAAAAACAGATCTGGAGAAAGAATGAGGAAGGGTGGTGTTGGGTCGGGCGAAGCTGGTAGGGGTGGGGGAGGGGAGGGGAGGTCGAAAAGTGGGTCTGTGTAAGAAAGAGAGAGAGAGAGAGAGAGAGAGAGAGAAATTCAGGCCATTCGAGGGTTAAAAATTCGAGCTACAAAATTTTATTCTATTTTATTCCCTTAATTTTTGAACTAGTATATTTTGATTCTTAATTATAAAAATATATCATTTTTATTTATACAGACCATCTCTAAACCACCTTTAAAATGATGTATTTATACAATTTTTATAGTTGAAAGAGTTAATGTGTTCGCCTTCATAGCTGAAGGGAATAAAATGATATTAATTGGTTTTAGAAATTTATAGGGAAAAAATAAAAATAAAAATAGTTTTTATATATGTTATTTTTTCCATAAATACTTTTTTTTTTTTTAAGATTTAATGGTGTTTGAAGTTAGACTTTTTTAGTGAATTTTTTTTTTTTCATTTTTAGTGGATTGTTTTAAACAAACTTCAAAAAACCTCACTCTTGAGTTCTATTTCAAAGAAAGGATCGAAAAAGAAAAATTTTAATTTATTTAAAAAAAAGTCTAAAAAATTCACAAAAAAAAGTCTAAAAAATAATTATTATTTTATATGTTTAGTAATTTTTTATATTTTTAAATTCGTCTACAAGACTTAAAAATGTAAAAAAAGATTAAATAATTTTCAAAAAAATTCATTAAAAAAAACTGTGACTTGTTTGAGCTATACATGGTCAAAAAAAATAAATAAATAAATCATATTTTAGCAAAGGATGCCCAGTGTGTTGGTTCCTTGCATGTTCCTTCTTTTAGTTTTGTCTTTTGTTTAGGTTTCGGCCCCCTTTTGTCCCAAAATAAATAAATAAATGACCATATTTTTATTGTTGAATTGGTGGATCAAGTTCATAATTTTTTTTTTCTTTGTCTATATACAAATGTTGAACATTATAATGGCTAAGTTTAGGAATTAAAAGTTATATTAAAAATAGGACAAACTTCACTTTACCCTCTTATGGTTTAAGCCGGGTGCAGATTACCCCTGATATTTGAAAATCACCACATAACCCTCATGTGGTTTGTGGACTAAAACGCACAGTTAGCTTTTCCGTTAAAGTGAAAGTCACGCGCTTGCAAGGAGAGTAACATTATTTTTAAGACGAAAATGCCCCTAGCACATCTTCAAATTTATAAACAATGCCATCAGATCTGTAAACCTCTACCCAGGAAAAAAAAAAAAAGAAGATAAAAAGATAGTTTGATCTTACTGAATATGGTTTGATCTTCGTACTACCAAAATTTTTTGAGTTTCTTACTACCTAACTCTGGTTAATCCTACTCCGACACCACTCTCCGGTCAACCCCAGTCCAAAGCTACTCTCCGGTCAACTCCACTGTGACCTCCACAGTCGATCACCCCCATCAGCTTCGGACAACCCCAATCCAGAGCCACCGCCGCAAGCCACGGTCCAGATTACAGATTATAATGTAACAACAGTTAATAAATGTTGGTGCTTGAGACTTAGGAAGAGAAAATGTGTAGCAATATATATAATCTGTATATATGTGTATGCAAATTATATAATTTATATATATATATATATTAAGAGGGTAATTTATATGCGTAAATGTCACGACCCCAACCCGCCCCTAGTAGGATGGTGCCGTGATGGCCAGTAATCCGAGATTACCGAAGGCCACTTGCAAAATTTCACACACACAATCAGAGTATAAATATATGGGGCTCACAAGTGCGGAAGCAATATATATAAGTCTAATTAGTCCATAAGAGCCGTGTATAAGTCAAATGGAATGGCATACATCTTTACATAGCTTTACAACTTGAATACAAATAAAATGAAGTACCAAAAATACATATTACATCTTAACAAAAGGCTTCTCAAGCCGACATAACAAAATACATGAACTACAGGTCAAGAAACATAATCTGGAAGATTGCCGACATCATCACTGCCGACATAACATGTATACAAAACACACATCTCAGCGTAGCTGACTTCTTGCTTGTTACCTACATACATACATACATAGGGAGGGTGAGCTTGGATACTCAGTGAATGGTACAAGTAATAAAGGGGTTAAATGAATGATACCCAAGGTCTTTGCAAAACATACATAGTATATTTTTGTCAAAACCATACATAACATAGCTTAGCTTGGCTTGAAATAAAACATCAATCGAACCTTGGTCTTTCAAAACTTACTTACTTACTTACTTAACATACGTCAACTTAAAACATGGGGTAATGACATTCCAGGCAAAACAAAAGCATAACCTCGGCATCGAGCACACCCGTTCATAGTCCGTCGGTGGCCGATATCTTAACAAGGGTACTACTTAGGCTTAACGTCCCTTAGCACGAAAGAACGGTGCTACCTAGGCTTAAAGTCCCCTAGCACGGAAGGACTATGCTACATAGGCTTAAAGTCCCCTAGCACGGGAGGACTTGTGCCACAAATGCTTAAAGTCCCCTGGCACGTACGGACTAGTGCCATAAATGCTTAAAGTCCCCTGGCACGTACGGACTATGTTACCTAGGCTTAACGTCCCCTAACACGAAAGGACGGTGTTACCTAGGCTTAACGTCCCCTAACACGAAAGGACGGTTCCAAGAATGTCATCCAAAACAAAGCTTATACTTGATACATAAAATAGGGATATCATTCATGCTTAACAAATACTTTTATCAAAACAAGCAAGGCAAAACTTTATCAAAACTTAATAACATAACTTTATTAAAAATACCACTTACATAGCTCTTCGGACGTCGGGATCAAGGCAAGGGTCCAAGTCCTGCAAACACATGGCAAAGTCTACTGAATGCACTTCTCAAAACAAGTATTACATGCATGCAAATGATCTCGGAAAACATGCTGGGAGTCAAAACACTGTTTTACATGTCAGGAAGACATGCTGGGTACCACCCAGGTCTTGGTCAAGGTCTCACACCTCCTGGCCGAGGTGTGGCTACCTAGGCTTCGGCATGCGGCTGCATGCCGAGGTGCACACAAAACAAACTAAAGGTATAGGTGATCATGCAAGGTAGGCCAAGGTGAGATGCGATGCTTGGCCTAAGTGTGAGGTCTAGGTGAGAGTGATCTCGGCGACTACACTTCGGGAAGTGAGGTCTGGAGATCTGGGTTTCCACCTGTGAAGAACATGAAGAACATGAACATGAAGATCATGAATAACATGAATGCTAAAATCATAACGTCTTTATTACAAAAATCTGGGATTTCATACTATGAGTTCGAAAACATGGACCTGGGTACCCATACTTGAAAATCATATGAAAACAAACACAAAAACATAGATCTAGGCATGAGCCTTCGGATCAAAACATGACTTTTCTTGAAGAACACATGAATGCCATTTTCTCTTTCTAAAACCGAACTTCAAAGCAATGCATGGCTTACAAATCATATTCAATCATGCAATGCAATAACATAAACATAAAGAACAACAAGAGCAGATCAAGAATCTAACCTTAGAACACGGATCCAACGGTTTGATCTCTAGGGATCATGCTTGGAAATCTACTCTCCCTCAAGAACTCCTCTCCCTCTTCTAGAGCTTCTCTCTCTCTTCTTCAAAAACAAGTATAGAAAATGATAGGTTTCTCCCTCTGTCGGCTGACTTAACACTCAGCTCGGACACGTGGCAACGGCTGGTTGGCTCTCCTCAAAAAGGTGATAGATTGACAAGACAAAACTATGACAAAGTGTATCTAACAAGCTACTCGGTAAGGCACTCCGGCAAGTGATGACATCGGCTAAGGACTAAGCTTCAGCAACTAAGGTGGCAATGACCTCGACTAGGAAGGACAACACTTGACTAAGCTGTGCCACACCTTGGCCTAGATGTGCCACACCTCGGTCTAGGTCATACCACTCCAGGACAAGGCCACTCAGGTGCAAAGGTAATATCTCGGCCTAGATAATACACATCTCGGCCTTGGTGATGAACATCTCGGCCTAGATAATGACATCTCGGCCAATATGTCAGGGCGAAGGTGGAGGTCAAACAAAGTGGTTCCAAGATAATTCTAGACTGAAGATGACCTCGGCTTGGAATGATCTAGGCGTAACATGACCTAGGCTTGGCATGACCTAGGCTTAACATAACTTAGGCTCGAGACACCAAGGAAGGAACAAAGCATGCACACAACACTTAGGCAAATCACATAAGCACAAAACGAGACATGGACCTTACTTAGGCAAAACAAGTCATAAACATACAAATGCAAGCTTAACGAGTCATAATCATACAAATGCTCATGAACATGACTAAGACATAAATGTGGATTGTTACATCCTTCCCCCCTTAAAGAAGTTTGGTCCCCAAACTTCACTTACCTCGTTCCCAAAACAACTCCGGATGTCGAGTTCTCATCTCTTCTTATCATCTCTAGCTTTTACCTTAGGACAATCCTTAATACGATGACCCGTCTCACCGCATCCGAAACATGCTCTAGTTGCCCGTAGACAAACTCCAAAATGTAGCTTCCCGCAACTTGCACATGTCGGCCAAGTATCACCTTCCTGATTTGCGCTGTTGGAACTGTCCACCTTTGTCTCCTCCTCGGCATCATTCGGGTCTGCCTCTTCTTCGCGATTGTCATAGGTCTGCCTCTTCTTCTGATTCTTCTCCGAACTTTGACTTCTGTTCAGCTTGGCTTCTGCAAGGATGGCTTTATCTAACACTCCAGCATATGTCGGCATGTTGAGCAAATTAACCTGATCTTGTATTGGCCCTCGAAGTCCATTCTCAAACTTCCTAGCTTGTCTATATTCGTTGTCGACCATGTGAGGTGCATACCTTGCCAACTCGGTGAAAGCACGATCATACTCTGCCACTGTTTTGCTACCTTGTGCCAACATCTGAAATTCTGTGGTCTTGCGATCTCAGACACTGAGTGGGAAATGCTTGTCATAGAATAGCTCCAAAAATCTGGCCCAAGTCAAGTCTGGATTACCTTCTCGGATCATCATCCACCATCTACAAGTGTCGTCTTCCAATGTAAATGCTGCCAGTGACACCTTCTGGGCGTCGGTGCTAGGAAAAACCTCGAACAACTTCTCCATTTCAAGAACCCATGCTTCTGCTTTCATCGGCTCTATACCTCCATGGAACTTCGGCGGTTTCATCTTCTTGAATTCTCTGATCAGGGTCAATGTGTCATCTCCATACAAAGTTGGCTGCGGAGGTACTTGTGGTACTGGCAGTGGTGGAACTGCGTGTCGGCCATCTGTCTACTCGGCCTGAGTGGAGGTGGTACCGGTGTTCTGCTGCCTTGCTTGCCTTAACTCATCGGCCAAACTTTCAATAATCCTTTCTAATCTGTCCAACCTGTCTTCGGACTGATCTCGGCCAACTGGGGGTCTACCTCTTCTCATGATGCTAGGAGTATGCAGGATGTGACTCTTAGAACAAAATGAACAAATGAACATGTATGCAAGTGAACATGATCATGCCGATGTAACAAATGCTCATACCGAGATGATGCATACCTTGTCAAGTAGCAAGCAATATGATGCAATCCTAAGATCATTCTAAGGGACATCCTATGTTCTTTAGGACTCAAAGTGTGTGAATAACGTACTATAAGGAACTTGTGCTCTGATACCATTCTGTCACGACCCCAACCCGCCCCTAGTAGGATGGTGCCGTGATGGCCAGTAATCCGAGATTACCGAAGGCCACTTACAAAAATTCACACACAATCAAAGTATAAATATATGGGGCTCACAAGTGCGGAAACAATATATATAAGTCTAATTAGTCCATAAGAGCCGTGTATAAGTCAAATGGAATGGCATACATCTTTATATAGCTTTACAACTTGAATTCAAATAAAAATAAAGTACCAAAAATACATATTACATCTTAACAAAAGGCTTCTCAAGCCGACATAACAAAATACATGAACTACAGGTCAAGAAACATAATTTGGAAGATTGCCGACATCATCACTGCCGACATAACATGCATACAAAACACACATCTCGGCGTAGCCGACTTCTTGTTTGTTACCTACATACATACATAGGGAGGGTGAGCTTGGATACTCAGTGAATGACACAAGTAATAAAGGGGTTAAATGAATGATACCCGAGGTGTTTGCAAAACATACATAGTATATTTTTGTCAAAACCATACATAACATAGCTTAGCTTGGCTTGAAATAAAACATCAATCGAACCTTGGTCTTTCAAAACTTACTTACTTACTTACTTAACATACGTCAACTTAAAACATGGGGTGATGACATTCCAGGCAAAACAAAAGCATAACCTCAGCATCGAGCACACCCGTTCATAGTCCGCCAGTGGCCGATATCTTAACAAGGGTGCTACTTAGGCTTAACGTCCCCTAGCACGAAAGGACGGTGCTACCTAGGCTTAAAGTCCCCTAGCACGGAAGGACTATGCTGCATAGGCTTAAAGTCCCCTAGCATGGAAAGACTATGCTACATAGGCTTAAAGTCCCCTAGCACGGGAGGACTTGTGCCACAAATGCTTAAAGTCCCCTGGCACGTACGGACTAGTGCCATAAATGCTTAAAGTCCCCCGGCACGTACGGACTATGTTACCTAGGCTTAACGTCCCCTAACACGAAAGGACGGTGTTACCTAGGCTTAACGTCCCCTAACACGAAAGGACGGTTCCAAGAATGTCATCCAAAACAAAGCTTATACTTGATACATAAAATAGGGATATCATTCATGCTTAACAAATACTTTTATCAAAACAAGCAAGGCAAAACTTTATCAAAACTTAATAACATAACTTTATTAAAAATACCACTTACATAGCTCTTCGGACGTCGGGATCAAGGCAAGGGTCCAAGTCCTACAAACACATGGCAAAGTCTACTGAATGCACTTCTCAAAACAAGTCTTACATGCATGTAAATGATGTCGGAAAATATGCTAGGAGTCAAAACACTATTTTACATGTCAGGAAGACATGTTGGGTATCACCCAGGTCTTGGCTGAGGTCTCATACCTCCTAGCCGAGGTGTGGCTACCTAGGCTTCGGCATGCGGCTGCATGCTAAGGTGCACACAAAACAAACTAAAGGTATAGGTGATCATGCAAGGTAGGCCAAGGTGAGATACGATGCTTGGCCTAAGTGTGAGGTCTAGGTGAGAGTGATCTCAGTGACTACACTTCGGGAAGTAAGGTCTGGAGATCTGGGTTTCCACCCGTGAAGAACATGAAGAACATGAACATGAAGATCATGAATAACATAAATGCTAAAATCATAACTTCTTTATTACAAAAATCTGGGATTTCATGCTATTAGTTCGAAAACATGGACCTGGGTACCCATACTTGAAAATCATATGAAAACAAACACAAAAACATGGATCTAGGCATGAGCCTTCGGATCAAAACATGACTTTTCTTGAAGAACACATGAATGCCATTTTCTCTTTCTAAAACCGAACTTCAAAGCAATGCATGGCTTACAAATCATATTCAATCATGCAATGCAATAACATAAACATAAAGAACAACAAGAGCAGATCAAGAATCTAACCTTAGAACACGGATCTAACGGTTCGATCTCTAGGGATCAAGCTTGGAAATCTACTCTCCCTTAAGAACTCCTATCCATCTTCTAGAGCTTCTCTCTCTCTTCTTCAAAAACAAGTATAGAAAATGATAGGTTTCTCCCTCTGTCGGCTGACTTAACACTCAGCTCGGACACGTGGCAACGGCTGGTTGGCTCTCCTAAAAAAGGTGATAGATTGACAAGACAAAACTATGACAAAGTGTATCTAACAAGCTACTCGGTAAGGCACTTCGACAAGTGATGACATCGGCTAAGGACTAAGCTTCTGCAACTAAGGTGACAATGACCTCGGCTAGGAAGGACAACAGTTGACTAAGCTGTGCCACACCTTGGCCTAGATGTGCCACACCTCGGTCTAGGTCATACCACTCCAGGACAAGGCCACTCAGGTGCAAAGGTAATATCTCGGCCTAGATAATACACATCTCGGCCTTGGTGATGAACATCTCGGCCTAGATAATGACATCTCGGCCAATATGTCAGGGCGAAGGTGGAGGTCAAACAAAGTGGTTCCAAGATAATTCTAGACTGAAGATGACCTCGGCTTGGAATGATCTAGGCGTAACATGACCTAGGCTTGGCATGACCTAGGCTTAACATAACTTAGGCTCGAGACACCAAGGAAGGAACAAAGCATGCACACAACATTTAGGCAAATCACATAAGCACAAAACGAGACATGGACCTTACTTAGGCAAAACAAGTCATAAACATACAAACGCAAGCTTAACGAGTCATAATCATACAAATGCTCATAAACATGACTAAGACATAAATGTGGGTTGTTACAGTAAACTGGGCCGAGCTAGGTCCATTGGTTTTAGGTATTTGGCCAAAGCTGAGTAGAATCCTCAGTTTGTTTGTGCACGTTTCTGGCCGAGCTAAGGGCTTCAAATAGCTCAGTCTTGAGGACCAAGGACTGGAACGAACAGACCAGATGTGAATAGCAGCTCGGACTGGGGTATAATTTGTGGTGTACTAGACTGAAGTTTGTCTCGGTCGAATAACACTTTGGTTCTATCCAGCGTAGAGTAGGGCCATGATAGCTCGGTTGAGTGTGCTACCAAGCCAAGGTATGAGGTTTGAACCATTTAATTAGTTAGCAGTGAGTAGGGAGTTATCAGGATAGACATTTATCCTTGGGAGTGTGATTCCTATGAGAACTCTTACAGGGAGAGTTTGAGTCCTACTAGGATTGTGCCAAGAGGAATTTATAAAAGCTTATCACTGGACCTATGTATTGGTATCACAATTCTTACTCTAAAATATGTAGAGCTTATTGTCTATTGTCTAGTTGCTGACTTAGGCATTGGATGGGTTTCTGGCACACACCCGCTGGCTAGCTCATGTTTGTGTTTTCAGTTAGCAAAGCGATAGCATTTTGAGGAGTGCAAACTTAATTAACAGGATTATATGGGAAGATTATTTCGTGCTTGTACATATATATATATATATATATCGAAGCTATATATATATCGGTGTTATGTTTAATATATATATTTTGCATCTGCTGTATGTATATTTATATATTTTTTGAATTTTATCCATATATATTTGCATCTGCTATATCTATATACATATTTTGAATTTTATCTATATATATATATATTTGTGTCATTCTGTTTCAATAAGTTTCAATGATTTGTGAAGATGAAAGATGATGAAGTGTATGTACAACTTCTGTTAACTGTATGAAAGATGATGAAGTGAAGTGTATGTCAACTGAGTGAACTGTATGTAAAATGATGAAGATGAAATGGAGAGAACGCGCGCGCGCAAGAGAGAGAGAGAGAGAGAGAGAGAGAGAGAGAGAAGAAGAAGAAGAAGAAGAAGAAGAAGATGAATGAGGGCATAATTGTCAATTTACAACTTCTGTTAACAGAAGTTAGCGGGCATTTTAGTCCACAAACCACATAAGGGCTATGTAGTGATTTCCGAATTTCAAAGGGGTAATCCACACCCGGCCCAAATCATGGGGGGTAAAATGAAGTTTGCCTTTAAAAATAACGTGACACTAATGTATTAGAAATGGGATTAGAGAAGCTGCTGCGCACCATGCACAACAGTCATTGTTGCGCTGCTAATGTAGCCTTTTCAGGCCACATATCATTCACTTTTAAAAAAATATTAAGTAGAACATATCTGCAAAAAATTAAGTTAATCGAAAAAAATTGAATATTAACATGATTTGATGAAAAGGATGTCGTTATCTGATTAACTTGAACTTTTACAGGCATGTTCTACTCGATGTCTTCTAAAAAATGAACGGTTTGAATCATCAGAATGATGTCTAGAAAAAGGCTCATTAATCGCGTAATAGTGGCTGCAAGTTTTTTTTTTTGGTTTCATCAGAAAGAAAAATTAAGTACAAGGTAGATGAATCAATTAACAAGTATAAGACTCGTCCTTAACGAAGAGTTTGAGTTTTTTTTTTTTTTTTTTTTTCGCCTCATTCTGTGAAACTTGTTGATTTTTTTTTTAAAAAAATAATTAGACAAAAACTAATTAACTTACACATGATTATATAATAAAAACTCAACTTGTGTTCATTTTAACGTTCTCCAAACATTTCCTCGACCATTCTCGCTAAGGCTTTGTTTATTTTGATGTAAAATATTTTTATTATTTTTTGGGAAAATTAGTCTAGGGTCCCTCTCCCACTTTTTGTAATGGAAGAGATCCACAAAATTATTTTTTGATGTCTAAGGTCCCTAAACATATATCAGAGAAATCTGACTATTTGTCTCTCCTCCTCTACTGCAGAGCAGCACTTTCTCTCTCTCTTTCTCTGAAACCCTAGAGAGAAGAGATGGGCAATGTCGATCGAAACCAGACACTCCAAGATCCAACTCTCTCCTCTCTCTTCGCACACCAAAAACCCCTCTCTCATTCTCACCCAAAAATGGCGTCTAAAACCCTAGTTCGGACCGAAGCTTCTTTGACGAACCGATTGTTGAATCCATTGCCCACGATTTCTGCGCCTTCTTCGAACATTCCATCACCGAGTTCACTTCTTCTTGTGTACAAGGTACTCACTCTCAGTCCAATCCAATTCCAATTCAAGTTGATACACCTCCAAAATACATATATATATACTAGTAACAACTTTTCAAAATATAAAACCCAAAAAACAGAGTTGGAAAATTTTAATTATATTGAGGAAGGAAAGGATCAAGATTGTTTCTTGTTTATTATACCTTAGACCTTGTACTGGGTTTTTCTTGTGGTTGGGTTGATGATGGAAACAGTCTTGCTAGAGTCTGAGACTTTCCATTCTCCTTCTGAGTAGTACTTGTAAACATCTCCATCTATGATCTCTGAAAACACACCAGTTCCAGCTTCCATTCTTAATATTTCTCTTTCTTCTTATTCTTCTCCTTCTTGGTACTTAAGGAGAGAGAAACAATATATATATACATATATATAGAGAGAGAGAGAGAGGGTGGTGAAGTAGAGGAAAGTTGAAGGTTAGAGTGGTGAGCGGTGTGGATATATCCCCAGAGAAATTCTCTGGGTTTGAACTAAAATTTCTCTGGAGAGGTAATGTTGTGGAAATGCAGAGAAATTTCTCTGAAGAGTGGGAAGTATATAGAAAACAGAGAAATTTGAAATTTCTCTGGAGAGTCCATGAAAGGCTAAGGAGGCTAGAGAAATTTAAATTTCTCTAGAGGGGTAATTTTGTGAGAAGGCCGGTGAAGTCAGAAAAATTTTCAAATTTCTATGGAGTGTTAAGTCCATGAGAGGCAGTGAGGGCAGAGAAAATTATCTATCAAAAGCTTCTTTTCTTTTTTTTTTGTTTGTTTTTTTCATTCATTCGCCAAATCTCAATTGCATCCATAAACACCCTTACATTGGATGTGAGTTTACTTATGATTGTTTATTTTCCATTTCTTTCTCAAATCAGAGAAATTTAAAAGTAGCTATGAGAATTTCCCAAGCTACAAGTTTCTCAGTGAAATTTCACACAATTGTGAGAGATGCTCTCAAAGCTTCTTTCATAGAACCAGAACCAACAACAACGCTACATATATAAATCAGAGAATTAATTACAAATTTCTCTAGAGATGTAATTTTGTGAAAATGCAGAGAAATTTCTCTGGGAGACGGGAAAGTATATGGAAGGCAGAGAAATTTGGAGAAGGGGAGGGCAGAGAAATTTGGAGAAGGGGAGGGCAGAGAAGGTCAGAGAAATTTTCAAAATTTCTCTAGACCAATTTTCTCTGGATCAACTTGAGGGACCATGGACATTATGAAAATATTAGATATCCTTTATGCTATAAACTCTTAATACGAAGGACCTCAAAAAGAAAAAATCCCTTATTTTTTTTGTTATTTAGTTAAATAAAAAGTAAATATAATATTTTTTAAAGAAAATATTTTGCATCATTTTTTCAAAATGACTTACTTTTAAAAATTTCATATGTTAATTTTTACAAAATTGACTCTAACTCACTATATTTTCAACGTATTAGTCTTTTCAAATAAGAATCTTAACTCGCTAAAAAATTATAAATGATATTTTATTGAATCAAAATTTCTCTTTTTGATAATAAAATATTTTTATTTCAAGTATTAATCAAATACTGAAAAATAAAAATAAAAATAGTTTTTTATATAAAATATTTTAGGTTGAAATAAACAGAAACTTTGCAAAGTGTGTGGTTTGTTACGTGTCAAAAGCCAATCATATGCTCGTTTATTTATCCAAAAAGGTCCAAGACCTTTTATAATATCAAATGACGATTTGTAAAAAACGAGTTTTATGAGGCTAAAAGGTTTTTTTTTTTTTTTTTTTTTTTTTTTTTTTTTTTTTTTTTTTTTTGACAGTTTAGTAGTTTGTTTCAATTTAAGACACTAAACATTTTTTATTTATTTATTTCGTTTGTTAAAAAAAAAAAAGTATGACCTTTTCTGAGGAAAAAAGTGGAATTCTAAGAGAGATTATAGCCTACCGGACCTGATCCTTGGACTATTTGGATAGAAATGATGTATATCTTATGTTTATTTTTTCATAGAATTAAATTGTCTAGAAATAACTACATTATTAAATCTAATATTTGATTGGAATAATATGAAGAACGATAAATACTCAATAAACTATTTTGAGAGACTTATTTATAAGTCTTATTTCGGACACTGATGCTATGTTAAGTCCTATGAAATTTCTTATAAAGTTTCAAGTCCTATTTAGATTGGAGTGTATTCCACAAGATCCTATGAATTGTAAATAAATGGTATTAATATACTATTATATACTATAATGGCAAAACCATATATAGGAAATTGAATGTTACCATAGAAAGTAACATTTTTACATTCAATTAAAAAAATAAAAAAGCTAGTAAGTTTGCGAAATGTAACGTGACACGTTACGTTTATGTAGGTGTCACGTTACGTTACGTTTATGTAGGTGTCACGTCATGTTACGTTTATATAATGTCCCATCTGATATGGTCACGTTACATTACATTTATGTAGGTGTCACGTTACGTTTCACAAATCTATGGTAACATTCAATTTCTTATATATGATTTTACCATTATTTATAATATTAACAACTAATATTGAGGGTAAATGTGTTAACAAACTTTACACAGGACTTATGGGAATATAAGTTTTTTAGTAGAACCATATGTAGTATAAATCTCCTTAATAAGACTTATAAATAATTTTCCCAAACTATTTTACCCTTGCCAATTGTTTACTAATAATAGCAATACTAAATTTGTCTTTGATATTTTAATTTTTTTTGGCTAGATTAAATAAAAAATTATTCAATTTTATTTTTGAAAATTAAATAAATGATTTTTTAATTAAATAAATAAAACATAAATAAAAATTTATGTTATTTTTTAATAAAATTTTAAATAAATTTGTTTTATTATTTAATATTTTTATTTTTTAATATAAAAATATTAAATAATAAAATTAAATAAAATATCAACCAAAATTTCAAATAAAATATCTATAAAAATTTATTAAAAAAATTAAATAAATAAACATCAATAGGGAAACTTTTTTAAAGGTCGAATTAAAATTTTATAAGATAAATGATATACAATATTTTCATAGTAATTAGAATCCCTCAACATTTTCATAGAGAAAATTTGACACAGAGAAATTTTTCCATGACACAAATTTTTTTAAAAAATTTCTTTGATTTCACCGATAAATATTTCTCTAATATGATCACAGAGAAATTTCACCGAGAAACTTTATCTAATAAAAAAAACATATTGGATTTCTCCTACTATCCAAAGTTGGAGAGAAATATTTCACTAATTTTTTCAAATTAAAATTAAATAAATTTATTTTATTTTATTTTTTAATTGAGTTTTGTACATTTTATTTTAGAGTTTTTTTGATGAGTGTCCTTAAGGTACTTGATAAGAAATTTGAGATACTTGTACATAATGCATGCGAGTGCATGTAACATATAATGTACAATTAATTTAAACATGGTTAACCAATTCCATTAGGGCACCCGTTAACTAAACCTTTCATTTTATGTTACTAAATACAATACACAATCAAATCCTGTAATTGCCTAGTTTTTAAAAAAAAATTATAATTATAATTTTTAATATTTATAATTTTTTTATTAATTCATAATTATTTTTTAAAAACCTGATTACAGTATCCATCATTTCACTCGTACAATGGCTTCAATCTTACTTCGACAAACATCCCAATACATGAAGGTGGTATTTGTTTTGAAGGATTGGGCCATGGGATTAGACTATTAGTCCCATTAGACTAATAGTCCGTTATTTGGTTTAATTTTTTTGCTTCGGACTAATAGTTCCTTCGGACTATTAGTCCCTCATATGAGGGATTATTATATCCTAGGGGGATGGGTGAGATTATTTCCATAGGATTGCTATCCTATGAGATTAATGTGTGAAATGTCCATTATGCTATTACTTAGTAAACAATTAGAAAATGGTAAAATAGTCTTTTGAACATTTATAAATTATTTTTTTATATTGTTAATTTAAAATTATATATTAAATAAAAATATAATTTATAAATTATAAATTTAATTTAATTAAAAATAATAAATTAAAAATTATGGCCTTATAAATTAAATTTTTTTAGTGTTGTTAAAAAATTAAATTGATATATTAAATAAAATTATTTTTTTAGTGTTGTTAATTTAAAATTATATATTAAATAAAAAATATAAATTATAAATTTAATTTAATTGAAAATAATAAATTAAAAATTATGACCTTATAAATTAAATTTTTTTAGTGTTGTTAAATTATAAATTATAAATTACAAGGCTTAAATAGTCTTTTGAACATTTATTCTTATCCAGCCCATCCAACCATATATTGGATTCATTAAAAATAGTCAAATCCAGACATTTAATTCCATGACTAAACAAATATAAGATACAAATCTAGTCCAACCAAATAATTCGGGGACAATATATCCCAGGACTAACAGTTCGATAAATTACAATTCCTTTATCCAATCCGTCCAAACAAACATGCCCGAAGTATAATACAACAAAATTGAGGGCTTATTTGGCAATGACTTTTTTAGTTGATTTTTTTAATTTTTTTAATTTTTAACTTGAGACTTTTTTACTTGTTTGGTTTTCTAGTTTGGCATTTTTGCATTGGAAATGATGTTTCCAAAGTGAAATGACAAAATTGCCCTTTACTTGGAAATGATGCTTTTCTGACATTTTATTTCTATATGCACTCCAGGAAAATTGACTTTTAGCGACATTTAAAAAACGCTGCTATAGAACTGAGAACGTCACAATAAGATTTTACGACGTTTACGATTTTCGTCGTAGATACCGCCGCCACAATAGCTTAGCAACGCTTCTAAAACGTCGCGAAAAACATTAGGCGACGCCGCCAAATCTTTGACACCGCTAACTTTTCTGTGTATGACAAATGCTGACGTCATTTAGTGGCGTTTTTTCACAAAACGCCACCTTTCTTCATTTTCATACTTGCCTCAAATATGATGTCATGATGACTTCATTTAGCGACTTTTTTTTTCAAAAAACATCAATTTTTTTTTAAAGAACAGAAAGCCCAATTAATTGAGAATTTAACTAGAGAGACATTGAGAATTAGCTGAAAATTTATATAAATTTAACTAGGAACAAAGATTGAAAATTAACTAAGAACACAGATTGGCTCAATTTTGAATTATAATGCAAAATTGAAGACTAAAAATTTCACTTTATCTCCTTGGAGATTTAACCCTACAACTTTCCAAATCTCAATCATGCACTCAGTTTGAATTTTCTTCAAATCATCCCCCATTTTGTTGTTCAACTGTGCAAACCAATCTGCAATCCAATCTTTACTTTGCAACCAACATAAGTCTGTTGGTTGATACTAATTATCTTCATAACACCCTGATCAAAAATAAAATGAAAATGAGAGCACACATAATCAACACAACTTGTTAATTCTAAATTGCCCTGGGTTTCCATTTCGATTGGAGTTTAAAGGCTTGGCAAGTCTAACTTGCACCTTAGGTTGTTTTTGTTGGAACTAAAATAAAATTTCAGAAAACTGGATAAACATAACTAGATTGAATGGTACATATACAACAAACATCATAAAACCAAAGCTATAAAACAGTTAGCTTGAAGTTTTAGACTCCCAAACAGGAATTGTATCAAAATATACTAGTGACAAGCATAAATCATGATGGGCTGCAGGGTAAAAAAGATTAAATAGAATAAACTTCAAGCCATCAAAGGGTGTCTTTTCCCCGTTTTTTGACGGACCATGATCGAGGTAACTCAGCAAAAAATAAAAAATAAACCAAGAGTTGAATGACCAATGCTATAGAAACTACAAAACACTTTTAGGATGCAGAATGATATTTTTAAGATAATCTCTTGTAGCTTCACAAAATCAAAAGCCAAATCATCTACATATAGTTGGTTGCTATTGGTGTAAATCACATTTTTTTTTCTTTCCAAGCAATTGCAAGCAATGAAAAATAGTACTTTATCAATTTACATGGGAACTACACTGAAATGATTATTAGTATGGCGAAATCTCGGCTCTCTTCCCTAGTGCTTCTTTTTACCTTTAGCAAACCAAGCTTTAAAATCCGCATCACAAGAGAAAGACAAGGAAAGGGGGAAAGGGATGAAAGAAAGAAAAAATACCTCACTGTATGTGGTTTTTCCCTTGCTCTCCACTTTCTTACAAACTGAGAAACAATTGAAGAAGATTCAAATTTTTACCAAAACAAGAGTAATTAAATATAGTTGTAGAGTTGTCCTCACTAATATTACTCAATGCATAGATTCATCTAAAAGTTAAAGGTCATTACCCAAACCTAACCTTAAGAGTATTATTTTAAACAAGTGACTGCCTTCACATGGCAATTTTATATACTGTTGTTCAGAAATAAAAACAATAATTAATTAATTAAAAGATTAATATAGACAAGCTTCATTGATGGAATGATTTAATTGAGCATACATTAGAATAGAACCTGATGCTATAAAATATGCATGAATCAATCAAGTATATATAAAAGAAATTGCTAACTTATGATACTGAACTGGTGCAGACCCCCGCCAATGATTCTTGATACTCGTTTCTTCTTTGTGGCACTACTATTTAGTGAAAAGAAATTATGAAGTCAAAACCAAAATAAAGCATCAGTAAAATAGCATATCAACCTGCAAAATCACCAACTAGAACTGAACATAGAAATTCATAAAAAGAACTCAATAGTCTTCACAGTTATTGGGGAAAGGAAAAGAAAAAATAAAAAAAAGAAGGATATAAGTACCCATGGTTTGATATCTAAGGATCTTTGTAAGCAGCTGCAGTACTATTGTCGCTAGTTGAAGCTGGAATGGAACCCTTTCCACCAGAATGCTTTTGACCAAAAGTGTCCAATACATCTAATTCAGGAAGTGTGATATCCAATAATACCTATGGAAAAAGTCTATTATAACACACAAAATGAAATACAATTTGTGTTTATTGTGAAATGGTGTCAAATGAAACATGTCAAGCTCACAAAACTAACCATCATATTTTTATGTGGCAAATGACATAATCAAGTGGGCATGATTTTTAATATGCAACATGCTTAGACAACCATGAATACTCAAGCAGTACATACACCAACTGAGCAAACCTCTCCACAGAGTGTAGTGTCATAAGAAAAAAGAACAGTTAATTTAGACATCAAAACATTAGTATGTTAAAAAAGTTAAATGAATGTAAACAATTATAAAATTTTCATGAACATTATTGAAGGAAGCAATATAAACATTGAACATAGTTTAATGAACAATATAAACATAGTTTAACTTTTTTAAGATTTTCATGCGAAGTTAAATGAACAATATAAACATAGTTTAACTTTTTTAACATTTTCTAGTCTGACAAAACAGCTTGAAATCAGTCTGGTACCCAATGAAAGGTAACTTCGCATCTCCACCAATAAAGACAGAAGCACAAGTGAAGCAATTGAAAACTGCAAGCACTTATGGTAAAGTGGAAAGACTTTCAAATGTGCATCAGAGATGAGAAATGGCTATGAAAGTTTTGACTTGACAAGGTATAACAACAATTTTAACAAATAGAAACATCATCTATCAGCAAACAAAGCCATTCCTCTTATTCTCCTTATCCATCTCCTAGCAAACAAAACCACAGACACACATGCAATCATCATCTAGTGAATCAAATTACCCAATAAAAATCGATTATACATAAAAAAAATAATAGTAATAACAAGTAATAAGCATCATCTGGGTTGACTTCAAGACACTCACAGTCCAAATATTTGAAACACCAAGAAAAACAAAGAAATTATCATGCCATACAATTATCTAGAAACACACACACACACACACACACACACACACACACACACACACACATATATATATATATATTGTTTTGAAGAACAAACAAAGAAATCTCTGATGTTTCAGGGATAATTTAGAAACAATGAGTGCACAAGTCACCATCACCCGTCTACATCACCTATCCAGCACTTTTGACCTTCAAGGATCCAATCTCCTGCAACTTGATTATCCCAAAAAATAGAAGGCAGAGCACGTGCATAAGATGCCGAGAAGGTGATATAGACAGTAAACAGAATTTGGAAGCTAAAAGCAAAAAAGAAGCATGATCAGCTCTACAAGATTAATAATTGTATAGAGGTTTAAGGTGCTGGACCTTTGTCACTGTTGTTTTTAGAGAACTTGCATCACTTCCATAGCCAGGCTCAGTCAAACCCTGTTGTGTGAATAAAAGATCATTGCTACATGCTTGCAGCAGAGACAGCCACTGATGTATTATTAGGAATCTAGACACATGCTAAAGCAAAAAAAATACAAATCCTTACCCAAGAACCTATGGTTTTTAATTGTGCCAATGAAGGTAAATATTTCTGCTTCTGTGTTTCAGATCCTGCTAGTGCTGTTGTTGATAAACCAAGAAAGTATCAGAGACCTCATCATCCATCACCCATAAGAATACGACTATTGGTTATAATTTCAAACATACATCAGCATAATATCAACATATGTATGTATGCAAGTATTTAAAAAATCATACACCCAACCTTAAACAAAACAAAAAAATATACCGTAAATCTCTATAAGAATAAAATTTATCAACCTTACTGCAAGGAGGAAAGATGGAAGCCAGAGTCGCTTGGGGGAATGCAATGGAAACATCCAATCCTGGTAAGTTGAAATAAGAGCTCTTTGGCTCGTTGTGTTGCTCATCTGCATTCATTGAAGCCAAGTCTTTCAATTAAATGAACTGTCAAATCATGATTAAAGTAGAAGATGATTTCACTATCTACAAAGAAGAACACAAAACTTAAGCAGCTTGTGAAAGCCATTAAAAAGCAAAGGATGGGAGAAGCCAATACAAATTTGGCCACACATTTTGGCAGAATTCTACTCAATTCAAACCCAATAATTCACCAAAATAATTATCCTATAAATCCCAGAATTGACATGCCAAACAAACTAGTAGTTAATCAGTTAGTAGAGAAACTCTTTTGTTGTGATTTGTTTTGCAACTACGAAACAGAGTAAAACTGGAGATCAACTTACAACTAATTTCATTCTCTTACATGTACTAAAAGTAAATATAAATAGGTGAGAGGAGTATGAAAAAAAGGTTTGTAATCTGTAATTCAAATCATCAAGTTTCTCTATAAAATATATTATATATATGCAAGCATCTAGATTTCAGGACAAGTACCTCATTATCAATAGGTTTTTCTGGTTTCACAATTTATGGTGTACCTAAAAGTTGAAAAGGTAAGAAATTAGTTTGATCTGAAAATTAGTAAGCATTTGGGCTACTGTGAAAACCTGAACTAAATAAAATAAATAAAAATTTAAAACTTGGGTTTACCTTCAAAGCTTTTGTCGAGACTACCGGCTCTTTTGAAGAGTTGATTGAAGTGTGGCCTGCAGTACAGAACCCCTCAAAGGAATTGTAGTTGCCAAGCTGCAAAATAAAAGGCATTGTTCCACCAATATACAAACATAAATTATGTTCTACCAATATACAAACATAGATTGAAAAAATTGAAAATAGTGAGACTGAAAAACAAAAAGATCAAAGTGAATGAGATTCTATTAAAAAAAGAGCAGACCAAAAATAGCAAGTGAAAAGATTAAAAAGAGTAAAACTCAACTGAAGAGAGGCCACATCGAAGATCTGATGGAGCAAGAGAGAGAGAGAGAGAGAGAGAGAGAGAGAGAGATAGGACCTGAGGGATAGTAGCGACGGGAGGACCAGACCTGAGGAGGAGCTTCAACAGGCAGAGCGTATCCAACCCCATCGATTAGCAAAATTTACCAACCTCTCAATACAAAATAGGCGATTCAGAACAGTCTAATCCACACTTGTTCGAGCTTTCCTTGGAACAGAAAAGCCTATCATTTCATTGGCTGGTTTCCTCTTGCTCCGACTCAATCGGTCTCGGTCCCAGTCCCTGTCTCGATCCCGATGATCCTGATCCTTCTTCACTCCTTGGTCTCGTAACCCCGCCGATTTGTGCAACTCAACCGAACCATCTTCCTCTGCAAAGTCATTAGAATCAGAATCAAGAAAAACAAAACCATCAAGAAATTTCAACCAAATGAATGCAAGAATCAATGGATTTAGAATTAGATCTGAACAAGTGATCGGAATCAACCCTGGTGCATCTCTCAAGGAGCATGAGGAGACAGAGAAAACCCTAGATCTAGGATGGAGAGAGAAAAAGATGGAGAGAAACGGAGAGAGAAAACAAAATGAGGGAAAGAGAAATGGGAGCAGAGGGAGACGGAGCACCGTTTAAAGTGGAACACACGTGTCTTAATTTCACTTTTTTGTCTTCCACAGCGTTTTTCAAATGAACGTTGTCTAAAAAACGTGGATATAGACAAATTTTGTTGCAGTGATGGGACAATTTGATAATTTTATATCCTAAACTCAAGTGTTTTAGTATTTTATGATATTTTTGTTTTCTTTTTTATTTTTATTTTTTTTATATGTGATTATTTAGGCTTCGTTTGGGAACAGGTTAATTTAATAACTTTTTGGCTATTTGGTTAAAATATGAGCTAAAAAAAATTAGTATGTTTGGGATGATTTTTTAGCTTTTTACGAAAAGATGTATAAAAAGTAGAGAGAAAAGAAAATCTTTAACTTTTTGGTATGGATTGTTGAATTTTTAGTTAATTTAATAACTTTTTGACTTTTTGACTAAAACGGAGAGTTCCCAAACGAGGCCTTAGCCCCACAACAAATGTCAAATTGGGACTCAAAAAATTGTTAGGACTAAGTAGTCAGAAGTCAGTTTTTAACTTATTTTAGATCATATCATTTCTCATATTTTTAATACATTTTTTTAAAAAAAATTTAAAAATTTAAAAATTAATTTTTAAATATCTTCTCAAAATAACCTTAAATATTATTGAGCAACTACTAATTAAACAAATAAACATATAAAATTGTCATTTTGTTCAAATTATGAGGTGGCCATAGGAAAGAATGTAACTAGCGCTCACTTAAGGATGTGATTTCCCATCGGGATTTGTAATGAGTAAAAGAAAAATGGTCTGAACCCCGTGAACCCCAGCGAATTCGGATCCTCGGCCGCCCTACCTGGCAGCCCCCCCCAAAACGACGTTATTTTGGGGGTTTTTTGTTTTGTTTTTTTTTTTCTTTTCTTCTTCTTCGTTCTTGCTTTCTCTCTCTTCGAAGAAACCAGAGGGGAGGGGAGAGGGAGAAGAGGGAGGAAGGAGGAGGGAGGAGGCTGCGAGCTCGCTATCGCAGCTCGTCGCCTCGCCGCCGGCTGTCGCAGCTGTCCGATGGTCGCCCAATCCAGCTCGTCGCAGCAACTGCACCGCCGGCCTCGCCTCCGCCTCCTCCTCCTCCTCCTCCCCCACTGGTTATGGCCCCCTCCAGTCCGGCCGGCCCTTCCCTTCCTCCTCCTCCCTCCTCCTTCCTCTGCGTTTTTTTTTTTTTGAAAATTTGCCCCCAAAACGACGTCGTTTTGGGGGCTGCCGGGTAGGGCGGCCGAGAATCCGGACTCGAACCCCAGCACTTCCATTGATTTCTCATTGATCAAAATTTATTTTTCTTTTTCTTTTTTATTTTTTTTGTCTTACTTCACTTTTCCACGTGAAGGTGGGGGGTGCTTGGGGTCACCCCACCGGGGGTCCCAGCATTACTGTTGAGTAAAATAACTTGTGATCATAATTTTTTAGAGCAATTTAATCACATTCTTTACTTTTTATTAGTTAAAGTAATTTTTTTTATTTTATTTTACTTAATTACTTTACTTATTGTGTTCTCTAACTAAATTTTTTATTTTAGCAATTATTCAAACTAACTTAATTAATTTTTAAAGTAAAAAATACTAATTGTTAATATTTTACTAATGTAAATTTGTAATAATAATAAATTTGCCCATACAAGCATACGAAAACCAGTAGAATGAGGAGAAAAAAAATACAACATACAAAATAAGTTATTCCGTAATTCATTAAATAGAATTGAAAGAATATATAAAATTACTACATACACATATACATATATAAAATATAGGGTAAATTATATTGACACCCCCTGAGGTTTTTGTTTATTACAGTTCCTCTCCCACCTTTTGGAAATTACATCTCCCCCCTGAGGTTTAAAGTTTCATTATAGATTTTTCCCTCAGCAATTTAATTTTTTTAAATACTAATTTTGTCCTCATTGGGTAAATTACATTGACACCCCTCACATTTTAAAAATTACAATCCCCTTCCTAAGGTTTAAAGCAGCATTACCAATTACCCCCTCGGTTAGTATTAGTTGAAAAAAAAAATTAGTTGGAAAAAAAATTAATTGAAAAAAAATTTTGTTAGTAAAATTTTTAAATTTCTTTTTAAAAACCAACGTAAGCTCATTTTTTGAATTTACGTTTTTTTCTCAAATTTACAAACTGAGAAAACTATTTATAAACCAAAAAAATTATCAAACAAGTTTTTATGGCAGTTTTTAAAATTTTTGTAAATATAAATTAAAAACTGAAAACGAAATGGTTACCAAACAGGCTTCAAATGGTAAAAATGTCGTAAAATTAACAAAATAAGTTACAAACGTAAGAAATGATTTATCAAAAGATTCTTAGGCTATGTATGGTTTGATTTGTAGAATTTTTTTTTAAATTAAAAATTAATTTGGTTAAGAAATAAAAAATAAAAAAATAATTATCATTTTTATATAATTTTTATCTTTCGAGTGATTAAAAATATTTTTTTACAAATTAAATTGAAACAACTATATGTATGTATATAACCTGCTCAAAAATTAAAATGATAATTATTTTTTACTCTTAAATGATAATTATTTTTAAAATTTTTATTTCTTAACCAAATTAATTTTTAATTTTTTTTTAAAAAATTCTAAAAATCAAACCATACATGGCCTAAGAATCTTTTGATAAGTCATTTCTTACGTTGGTAACTTATTTAATTATTTGTTAATTTTACGACATTTTTACCATCTAAGACCTATTTGGTAACTATTTCATTTTCCATTTTCAATTTATATTTACAAAAATTTTAAAAATTGTCATAAAACTTGTTTGATAATTTTTTTAGTTTATAAATGGTTGTCACAGTTTGTAAATTTGAGGAAAATCGTAAATTCAAAAAATGAGTTTACATTGATTTTTAATCAAAAATTAAAAAATTTTACTAACAAAAATTTTTTTCAATTAATTTTTTCTCTAATTAATTTTTTTTTCAATGAATTTTTTTCCAACTAATACTAACCGATGGGGCAATTGGTAATGTTACTTTAAATTTTAGGGAGGAGATTATAATTTTTAAAATGTGAGGGGTGTCAATGTAATTTACCCAACGAGGGCAAAATTGTTATTTAAAAAAATTAAATTACTGAGGGAGGAATCTGTAATGAAACTTTAAACTTCAGGGAGAGATGTTATTTTTAAAAGGTGAGGGGAGAACTGTAATAAACATAAATTTTAGGGGGTGTCAGTGTAATTTACCCTAAAATATATAAAATCTCAAATCCAAGACATAAATATACAAAAATTCAAAACATGTACATACATATTTGTTTGAAGAACCTATGGAGCTCTTTAATTGGAGCACAAAATTAAAATTACATTAGTTAACATACCTAATAAACCTTTTTTAATTATCCCCTTAAAAATGCTCATTGTGTATAAAAACATAATTATATGTGAACTACATGGATTTTTACTAGTTTTTCCTTTACTAACTTAACTTATATTCCAATTCTTTTAAGATAATTCACCTCCGTCAAATAAAGGAAATTAAACTATTAAAAAAAATGCAAAACATCTAATACGACATATAAAACGGTGCAATTAATGTAATAATAAACAAATTTCTAGACTCATCATCTATCTTTATTTGATTAATAGTGAAAGAATTAATAATCTCATGAATTAGTATATGATTAATTATTCAATTAAATTACTGAGACAATTATTTATTATGTATTTATTTTGTTTTTTTTTTTGGTTTAATACCTGAAATTATGATTTTCAATCCCTCTTAATATTAAAAATTGGTTAATTTTGTCGGACTGAATGTTCGCTATATGTTAATAAAATTTGTAATTAAACAAGAGATTATAAGTTAATGAACTAACAATTTTAATTATACGAGGCAGTCCTATTAATCAAACATGTAGATTACACTAAATCCAACCCTATGACTAGAGATTACTAGTGTATCAATCTCTTGCGTGTCAATACTGTCCCTTCAAGCTTATTGGACTGAAAATGTAGCATATTTGCCCACTACGGGCCTAAATCCCAAATTTAAATATCTCATAATGCCAGGCCTAAAGCCTAAAGCCTAAAGCCCAAATCCAACAAATTCTAAGCATGAATCAATACCCATTATTTTTCAACAAATGAATGATGAATAATCTTTAATCGTATAATTTTATTTTATTATATTTATATGTAAATCATTCATAAAAAAATATAATAATCATTGTCACACAACTTTGTTATATTTATTTTCAAACAAATAAATGATCTATTTTTATAACTGTATTTATAATCTATTTTTTAAGAACGAATAAAATAAATTTATAAGATTATGAATATTAAATTAATTTAATTTTTTTCATAATTAATCTATATATAAAACATTATAAAATAAATAGTTCAGACAGTGACATTTGTAATGAGGCAGAGTGTGATTATATAATTGCCTATATATATGTATGATGGAACAGACCTTTCTGTTTTTACACAGCACTCTTGAAAATGCTATTAATAGCAAAGTTGTGTTAATGAAAATATATTTTTTAATTTTTTTAGAAATAATTTTTCAATAATATCAATTATTAATAACAAACCATAGGAAAACTATTTTTTAGAAACATTTTAAAAAAATAAAAATAAAAAAAATTGTATATATTTTTTTTTTTTGGCCAAAACAAAGGGAGTGTAAAACTGAAACGCATATAATAAAATCTTTCTTTTTGATAAAAAAAACTTTGAAGAAAAGGCAAAAGAAAAATTGAAACTATATCTTAATAGAATATGTTCCAATAATTTCAAAATGTTAGACAAAAAATCCAAAAATTGCAAATGTGTTTCGTTTTGAGTCAAATGTACACCATATGCTAGGATGGAGTTACCCTTTGCTCAAGGGTGGCCATGCCCCCCTCCCTGCCTCCCTCCCTCCCTCCCTCCCCCCCCCCCATAGGGATGGCAATTTAAACCCGGCCCGACGGGGACCCGACCCCCCGTCCCCGATAAGAGTGATTTTTCCCCGAAAAATACCCCCGACGGGCTGGGGATGGTATTTGAAATTGAATCCCCGAACAGTTCCGGACCGGGGACGGGAATAGCTTTGACAGCCCCGGACCCGGCCCGTCCCCGGCCCCGTCCCCGACCCCGTGTTCTCCCCGAAATAAAATTACTGTTATACCCTCCAATCATTCATTCATATATATACATATAAAGTCCCTTTACTAATTCTAATGTCCCTGATCTGTCTTTCATTTTATCTCTCTCTATCTTCTCACTCTCCCCTCTGATATGTCTCTCTCACTCTCCCGTCTGATCTGTCTCTCTCTCTCACTCTCTCTCTTCTCTTCATCTCCTCCTCCTCCGATGGCGTAGTCGGCGACGGCGTCGTAGTCTCCTTCTCCGCAGTCGACGATGGCTTCGTCGTCTCCTCCTCCGCAGCCGGATCGCCTCTCGCCACCTCCTCCTCCGTCGCTTCCTCCTCCTCTTCCGTGGCCTCTCATCGCCTCCTCATCCTCCTCCTCCGTGGCCTCTCACCGCCTCCTCCTCCCTCCGCCACAGCAGATCTAAGCAGATCCGGCCACTGCCACCGCCACCGCCGAGCCGATATCCTTTTTCTCATATCTCAGATCTCATGTATGTGTGTATATGTGTGTGTGTGTCTCTCCGACTCTGTTTCTTCTTTTTTTTTTTTTTGTGATGATGTTGTTAATGAAAATGATGTTGTTGTTGTTGATAATGTTGTTGTTGATGAAAATCATGTCGTTGTTGATGATTTATTATTGAGAGAGAGCTAAAAACAGAGAAAGAGAGAGAGAGAGAGTTACGGGGATTTTCCGGGGTCGGGGAAACCGGATCCCCGTTAGGAGGTGGGGGTGGGGGGAGTGATGGGTTCCCCGTCGGGGATCGGGGACGGGGACGGGGAGTTTTGCAGCTTCGGGGATCGGGGACGGGGAGGGTGATCCCCGGCCTCGCCCCGCCCCGTTGCCATTCCGACTCCCCCACCATGTTTTTTATAACCTTTATATTATATTACATATATTTGAGAGATAGATATTTTATTGGCCCTCACTCAATTTTGAAGATAACTTTTGAGTATCAATATATTATTTATAGATCTATTTTATCTACTCAAATGTCACTTTTTCATACTGAATTTAATAAAATATTATTTACTTTGACGAAATAAATATAAAATAGGAGATAAAAATAGAAGGCAATTAAAAAAAAGAGAAAATATGTCTAAGGTTCCTCCCCAACTTTTGATAGGAGGAGAGGTGCACAATAATATGTTTTTGATGGCTAAGGTCCCTCAACTTTATTTTATGTTATAAAATACCTAATTTACCCTTCTTTATAACATAAGTTTGTTTGGATTTTAGCAAACTGAATATTCTATTGCTGACTTCAAGGTGGAGATTTTGGAAACTGATTTCGCGGTGGAGATTTTGTCAGAGATTTCGTAGGGATTTGGCAAGTGTTGCAGTGGACTTGACGATAGAGATTACGACGATTGTGTAGGTGTTACAGTGTGTTGATCGCGTAGATTTTTCAGTGGAGTTGAATCAGGTATAGTTTCGATAGAGATTCCACATAAATTTTGATTTTTGTTTTGAATTTGTGTAAGGATTCCGATTTCATATTAGTTTTTCGAGTGTATTTTTTCATTAGGTTTTTGTTTTCAGTTTTGATCAATTTAAAAGAGAGGCTAGCTCAGTGAAATTGTTTATGATTTTTAGAGTTGATTTTTCATTTTCTGTTATTGATCAATTTTAGACAGAGGCCAGCTTGATAGAGTTGATTTTTATTTTTGGAATTAATTTTTTATTCTTTATTTTTTGATTAATTTCAAAGAGTGCTGACAGTGTAGTTGATTTTGATGTTTAGAGTTCATTTTCCGTGCTCTGTTTTTCATCAACATGCTGATCAATGATAAGTTTTGTTCTCTATTTTTTCAAACAAGAGAAATTTGTTTAAACCAAAGAAATTTCATTCTTTGCACTTTTGTTTGTATAGTCCAGAGAAAATTGTAAGTTTGTTATTATAATCCAACGAAAATGACAGAGAAAATTATAAGTTCATATGGACATATTATTAGAAGTTTCTAATGCAGATAGAATCTGAGAAAGTGAATGTAAGTTCTTAAATTTCCCTGGAATTTTATTTGTAGTTGAGAGAAAATTATAAGTTTGTTATGCACTTTCAGTTTGTTGTATAGAGAAAATTATAAGTTTGTAGAAAATGAATATAAGTTTTTGTTTTTTTGAGCAAAAGTTATCTTTTGTGTTTTTTCTTTTAGTTTAGATGGGCAATGCAGTGTTTTTTTGTTATCTTGAAGGTGTATATGAGTTTGTAAATTTCTTTGGATTTTGATATGAGTGTAATATTGCAGAATGACGCAGAGAAAATTGCAAGCTTGTACATCGGTGAAAATCACAAAAAAGCTTATAATTTTATAATAGATCTTCTGTGTGATTTTTGTCTATATTTGTGTTTAATAGTTAGCAGTAAATTTTTCTGTAATTCTCTCTAGATTCATTAATTTTTCTGTGATTTTGTTTTTGTTATCTTGAAGGTGAATATAAGTTTGTAAATGTCTCTGGACTTTTATTTGAGTCCAGAGAAAATTATAAGCTTGTTATTATAATCTAGAGAAAATTATAATTATTAGAAATTTCTCTGGACTTTTATGTTGTTCTTGTGAAGTGTTTTTATGTTGAACAAATTATTTTTCTTATTTTTTTTTTCAGTTTCGATGGATAGTGCAGTGTTGTTGCTGTGCAAATATGGGAATGATACTATTGTCATTCATGTTTCATGCGAATTGAATTTTGAAGAATTGATTGGCATTTTGTGTAAAACATGGGAGAATTTGAAACCTGAGGCGATGTGTATTTCATATTCTATTGTGGGCCATCCGAATTGTATGGTTCGAAATGATATTGATTTTCTGAATATGTTGAGGGTTGTTTGTGCACGTAGTGTTGATATAGTTGATGTTTCAGTTACTAGGTGTAGTATTTTTGATCAAGAGGATGAAGTGGGATCTAATTTGGTAGATTTTGTGCATGGTGAATGTGATAGGCTGGTGGATATTGAAAGGAATTCACTTTCTAAGTTTTGTTCTCACCAAGAAAAGGTGTTATTGTCAGCTGGTTGGCGAAATAATATTACGAGTGTTGGACAAAAGTTTGAGGGTGGTGTGGTTGAGTTCCATACTGTTTTATGCAAGTATGCTATTGAGGTTGGCTTTCAGTTTACATATGTTAAAAATGACAAGCTGAGAGTTATGGCAGAATGTGCATATAAGGAATCAAGGGGATGCATGTGGTGTGTACATGCTTCAGTTGAAAAAACAAATGGGTTCTTTTACATAAGAACTTTAAACAATGAACATACATGTGGTGTGGCGGTTCGTACTAGTAAACATGCTAGGATGATTTCCAGCTTAGTTTCTGGCCTGATACTTGAAGAGGTAAGTGCAAAACCTTTCACTCGTCCAGTGGATGCTGTCAAAGAAATGAAAGACAAGTATGCGGTCTCAATCAGTTATTACTGTGGTTGGTTGGGGGTTGAAAAAGCAAAATATAGTACATATGGGGATTCTTATTTGTCATTTGATCAATTACGGTGGTATTTTGATGAGGCATTGAAAAACAATCCAAGTAGTCGTTTTGAGTTAGATTTTGATGATAACAAGCGTTTCAAAAGAGTGTTTGTGGTTTTTCATGCATGCATTGTTGGTTTCAAATATTGTCGGTCATTGTTGTTTCTTGATGGAACATTTTTGAAAGGACGATACAAAGGAGTTATGCTTGGTGCGACGGGAAAAGATGGGAATGAAGGTAATTGTAAATATATTTTATTTTATCTAAATATGTGAATTTTCTATACATGTAGGAATTGAGTGAATGTGATTTTTCTTTGACACTTTGAATTTTCTCTGGTTTTGGCCACTGTGTGAATTTTCTTTGGTTATGGCCAATGTGAATTTTCTCTGGATTTTGGTCAGTGTATGAATTTTCTCTGGATGTTGTCATTGTGTGAATTTTATCTATAGTTGGTCACTAAGTGAATTTTCTCTGGATATTGTCATTAAGTGAATTTTCTCTGGATATTGCCAATGTGTGAATTTTATTTGTAGTTGGTCACTATTGAATTTTCTTTGGAGTTTGTCACTAAGTGAATTTTCTTTGTGTGAATTTTCTCTGAATGTTGGCAGTGTCAAATTTCTCTGGTTGTTTATTGCTCTAATTTTCTCTACATGTGTATATCTAATATGCTAGTTCCTATTTGTTTTGTAGGTTTTTTTCCTATAGCTTTTGCAGTTGTTGATGCTGAGAATAAAGACAATTGGTGTTAGTTCCTTGAACATTTATGTGAAGTATTGGGATCGGAGAGGGTGATAAGTTTCATATCAGATCGACATTGTGGTATTGCGGAAGGAATTGCTAGGTTTTTCCCTAATTGCTTTCATGGATTTTGTCTTGAACATCTAAAGAGAAATTTGAGGGATAAGTTGTCATGTGGAAACACAAATTTAGTTAGAGAGATGATTGTGTACAAGTTTTCAGAATGTGCATATGCACCAACAAAGGCATCATTTCATTTCAAGTTAAATGAATTAAAAAGTGAGGGATGAGACATTGTGAGTGTTTTCTTGAGAAGTTTACCATATGAAAATTAGAGTGATGCATATTTTGAGGAGAAACGTTATGGTGAGATGTATTCAAATATTGCTGAGTCATTCAATTCATGGATACGAGACGCTCGGCACTTGCCAATAACAAATTTGGTGGACATGATACGGTTGCAAATCATGAATATGAGGTCTGATAGGAGACTGTTTTCTAGTAAATGGAATAAAGTTCTCTGTCCTCGTATGGATAGTGTATTGGAGAAGGCTTTCTTGGATGAAAGGACATAGAATGTGAGTTTATCATCTGATAATGTCTTTGAAGTGCATTGTTTTTCTTCGGCTATGGTTGATCTTGGGTTGAGAATTTGTTCATGTCAAAAATGGGAAATAAATAGGTATCCATGTCAACATGCTGTTGCTGCAATTTTTAGAAGTGAAAAGAATTTGAATTCATTTGTTGAACCATTTTTTCATGCTGATATGTATCGTTAAGCATACTCATTTTTGATTAGCCCAGCTCCAATTGTTGAAAAACCTGTGTGTCGCATTGATGATGCTATGATTTACCTCCATTGAGTAAGAGACCAGCTGAGAGGCCAAAAAAGAACAGAATTGCTTCTACTGGAGAGTTTAAAAGGGTGATTAAGTGTAGTCGTTGTGAGAGTATTGGTCGCCATAATAAGAGGACATGCAAGGAACCTTTGTTAAATAGTTGAGGATAATACATTTTATTGATTGAATAATACATTTGATGATTACTTTGTGTATTTTGTTTTGTAAAATGTATTTTTTGGACAGTGTATATAATAACACCTATCAAATTCATCCAGAGAAATTTTTCAATAGCAGTGAAAGTGTGCATTGTGTTTGTTGATACATATTATAGGCAGTGTGCTTATAATACCAGTCAAATTCATCCAGAGAAATTTGCCTATAGCAAAGAAAAGTCTCTGTGCATTGTGTTTTGAAGCTTCAAATTCATTTAGAGAAATTTGCTAATAGTAGAGAAAATTACTGTGTGCATTGTGTTTTTTGAATTTGATAATTGTTTTATACCAACACTGTGCATTACAGATTGCATGATTGTATAGGCACCCTCTTTGGGATGATACGAGTTAACTTTCTCTGTGAATTTCTGGTAACTTCATACCAATCAAATCCACCTATAGAAATTTGCCAATAGAAGAGAAATTTACTATGGGCATTGTGTTTGTTGAAATGAGCATTGTGTTTTGTGAGGTCCAATTCATCTAGAGAAATTTGCCAATAGCATTGAAAATTACAATGTGCATTGTGTTTGTTGAAACATACTATGGGCATTGTTTTTATAATACCATCAACTTTATCCAGACAAATTTGCCACTAGCAGAGAAAATTATCTGTGCATTGTGTTTTGAAGCTTCAAATTCATCCAGTAAAATTTTCCAATAGCAGAGAAAATTATCTGTGCATTGTGTTTTAAAGCTTCAAATTCATCCAATGAAATTTGCCAATAGCAGAGAAAATTAATGTGCGCTTTGTGTTTTTTGAGTTTGATGATTGTTTTGTACCAACACATAGCATTATAGATTATATGATCATACAGGCATCATACTAGAGAAATTTCTGCTATTGGCAAAATACGAGTTAAATTTCTCTGTGAATTTCTGGTAACATCATACCAAAAAAATTTCTGCAGGCAATTTTCTCTGTGTGGATTGTGTTGACAATCACAATAAAAAAAATTATATATTTAACCATTGATAGCTATGAAATTTACATTAGTCAAAAAAAGATATAGACATATATGTCAGACATCATCATTCCTTCAATGTATGAAAAAACAAATTGAATAGTTAATCCTAATTACATTATGTACATTGTCTTCCTTTCACTAGTGTGATTTCACTATTATACTTTTGGTTCTTCTTCTGGTGGTATTTAAACCGGTTTTATCCATGACCGGCCAAATTCGGTCACAAATCTCTCTATGATTTCTGCCATCATCAACCTTATGTCTTATGTGGACAATTTCGAGCTGATAGGTTCATGGTTGCTATATTGTCTCATTATGTAGCATACAAAGAGGCCACAATCCAAACTACATACAAATTATAGGTATAGTTAGTTTTAAGAAACATTCAAATTAGATTATCTTATTTATAGATGTTGTATGAAACTTACGAATTACTGTCTTGTTGTGGAGCATTGTTGACATATTCAAAGTCGTAATTTGTGTTTTGTGAATCTATCAATTTGAAAGAGGGTTGTGATTGTGCCTCTCTTTCAAAGCAAGCTTTCAAAAAAATTTCCACATAATCTTGCTGCAAAAAAATAATTTTTAAATAATAGAAAAATTTAAAGACAAATCAATGGGATTCTATGAAAATCATCATCACATAAATATTATGATGCATCAAAGAAATTCGAACTCGTTACCAATTGTTTTACATCTTTGATATATTTGTCTTGTGCATCATCCCTGATTGGCCTTAGTAAGTTGTAGAACCTCCATAAATTGTCTTGTTTGTCCAAGACTGGCAAGGTCCAGTGATTTCCATCTGTTGACTTTTCATTACCCCCAATATTTATTGGGAAATGGAGGAACCTGTAGTTCCTCCATGCTGTTTCAAGATGCTTGTCAAATAATGAGACTTGAAAAGTTTGATTTTCCGTCATCTTGATGAAGTTCTGCGGCCAGAGAAAATCAAAAAATGGTTATGTTATGAGAAAGTTGAAATGACAAGAATTTAAGAAATATACACACAGAGAAATTTTAAATGCACACAACTAGCCAGAGAAAATTAGACCAGGGACACAACTGGCTTCAAGAAGTATCTTAACATGAGAAAGTAGTAAATAAATTCCAGAGAAAATCAAATAAAAGTGTAGTAACATACTAAGCTCATGGATGTAAAAAAATATGAAATTGGTTGTTGTCGTTTTCTCCTTTGGTTAGCAAATAGGATCTCTCTATAGCCATCAATGACTTGAAAAATATCATTTATAATTGTAACATTGGTTTATAAAGGCTGATGGAACATTGCAGAGAAATTTTGATGAAAGACTTACATTGTTGGCAATTTCTTTTTGCTTTATTAGGTTTCTAATATCTTCAAAGGTAATGAGATTCAATTCACTTGTCCAAATTAAAATCCTACAAGATGACAAAGAAGGGATTTAATAGTTGTTAATGCAATATAAGTTAGTAAATTGTTGTTTGTTATCTTCTTTTTTATTTGTTGTACTTACTCGAGTCTAGACATATTTGATATGTACTGCAAGATGTCTTTTACATGTTCTTTTATCAATCTTGAAACTGGTAGAGTTTGTGGAAAAACCCAAGATTTTCTAATGTTTGTTGGTGGAGGCAAGACGTACGCATTGGCATCAAGTATTTCTTTGTCTTTGGTGGTTTGCTCTATTTGGTTTGCAGCTTGCTTTGAAGCCCTAGTCACCTTTGCAACTTTGGGATATTGAAATTTTGGATCTTGCTGCTTTTCTTTCCTTTCTTTTGCCTTTAAATTCTTTATCATTGCTGTAGGATCTTTTTCACTGTAGACAGCGAAAATATCAATAAAAGTGAAATTTCTCTGAAGTAAGAGATGATATTTCAATATGTAAATTTATTTGATTCAATATTTTTTAGTTACCATAGACTTTTGTCTTTTGTTTTGGTTGTTCTTTGTGTGCCACTTGTTCTTGCTGGGTTGTTGGTTGTTGCTCCACTTCTATTCCAACTATACACAGTGAAAATCAAACAAGCCCCAAAAATCAAACAAGCAAATAGACAAAGAAAATCAAATAAGCAGTAGAAATCAATAGAAATAAGCAGCAGAAACTAATGTGGTTAGAGAAATTTAACTTCCAGAGAAAATTATAATAAATAGAAATTTCTCTGAGTTATGTTGACACAAGGACATAACTTTTTGTGGCTCAAGATTTTCACCGACCTTGTGGTTGAACTTGTGTTGGTGTTCGGTATGGTTGTGTTGCTAGTTGGACGGATAGTTCTTGAATTTGTTCATGCAATCTAGCATTTTCAGTTTCAAGCTCTGAAATTGAATACCTTAACTGTTGAATTGTTTTTGTATCATCTTCTTTTTGAACCTCCAACATCCTTAGTTTCATTTGGATTGTGCTATTTTTTTCTTAAAGTTCTGAGTTATGTGATGTTAAGATTCTTATTGCAATATCCTCTTCTGTAAGTTAGTCATTCCAATTTCTCTCTTCTTCTATTTTAGATTTAGAAAGTGTCTTTAGTCTTTGATGTAGATCAGCAATTTGGGCATCCTTTGATTCCTCAAATTCTTGAGGCTGATGCATTGTTGAGCCATAAATGCTATCATGATATTGGTCCATTGGCTCATTATGTTCTTCTTCATCACTTTCCTCATTGTTTTCTTCTTGCTGTTTAGATTGAGTGCCTTCATCTTCTTCTTCACTGTCTTCTTCTTTCTGTTCATTTTCTTCTTTGTCTTCTACTTCTATTTCTTCACTTTCTTCTCTGGCTTCCGCTTCTCCACTGCTTGCTTGATTTTTTTGTCTATTGCTGGCTTCGTGTTCTTCTATGTTGCCTTCTCCTTCTTCATTCCCTGGTTCTTCAAATGAATCTTCTAATGTCTCCTTGAATTTGACAATTGCCTTTTTTGATTCTTTCTTCTTCTTTTTACCAAGACAAAACTCCTTTGATGGGTTTTTAACTAGCTCCTTGTTATCTATCTGTAATAGGAGGCTCTTTTATTAGATAAATGTTACAAAATTCACTAAGAGAAAAAATTCAAATAAGAAAAATAAAATTCATCTAAATGATACTAATGAGAAACAAACTTCAGAGAAAATTGTATGGCCAGAGAAAATTACAGACAAGGAGTTAATTTTATGAGGCAGAGAAAATTATGAAACAAACAACATAATTTAGATATCAAAGAAAATCAATCAAGGCATATAAGTTAATGTTTTACTATAATTGTGTTAGAGAAATTTGGATTCTAGAAAAAATTCATTAGAAGGGTAGAAATAAACAGTGTTAATCAAAGAAGCAAGGCACATAAGTTATAGGCCAGAGAAAATTACACACAAGGAGAAACAATTTTATGGGAGAAACAATTTTATGGGCCAGAGAAAATTATGAAACAACCAACATAATTCAAATATTAGATAAAATCAATCAGGGCATATAAGTTAATGTGTTGCAATTGTGGTCAGAAAAATTTGGATTGTAGAGAAAATTGATTACAATGGCAGAAATAAACCAGTGGTAATCAAAGAAGAATCATAAATTGATAGTTTAGAGAAAATTGATCTCAATCAATCAAGGGACAAGGAGGGAAACAAATCAGTGGTCAGAGAAATTTTGGAATTTCATTGAGATTTTAGTGGCGATAGAAATCTAACCTGTTGAGGTGCAAAAGAGTGTACAAGTGTCTTCTGTAGCTATTTCGTCAACCTTTGCAGGTTCCACTTGGCACATCTTGGGAAGTCAATTGTGTTACTGTCTTTCGAGTCAATGATATTTGCATGTTCACATAGCCAATATTGTGAGTATGATAACTGCAAATTTGAATGGAAATTATACTTACTTGCAATGCAATGACACACCCCGTAACTTTTTCTGGAGTTTTGTGCAATGCTATGATAGAATCAATCAATGTTGATGTGATTGCTTATAGCGATCCCAGTTTTGATCCTTCTTTCACGTTTTGCCACTTCGACTGGGCCGGTCGGGGGTCGAGCTGCACGGTCAGCTCGTGGGGGTCAAAGGGGCAGCACCCTTGGCAGGTCCGGGGCAACGCCCTGGCGGGGTCTAGGTGAAGCGTCCCTCGAAGCAAAAAGGAAAAATGCATTCGAAGTTGCTTGTCTGCTCGAGCGTCCATTTCTCCGCTTGAGAGGAGAATGTTTGGTTCCTGCACTTTGACTTGTCTGCAAAAGTACTGGAAAGGTGTATTCGACGCTCGAGCGGATCTTTCCATGCTCGAGCGGGAGTCTTTGTCTTATGCTTGAGCAGGGCTTTCCACGTTCGAACAGACCGCGCTTTATCAGATCGTGAAAGTGACATTTCAGATCATTTTCTGCTTTCTCTCTCTCTCTAAAAGTCTCCAAATTTCCAGATCTTGAGCTTCTGTCTCTAGAAACTCACATTCTCTCTAAGATTTCATCTAAATCCATTGAGTTCTTGATCCTAGTGTCTTTGAGAATAAGGTAGAGGGCTTCAAGAGCTTCGTATTGATCTAAGTAAAAGTGAGTTTTTCCATTTTTGGAGTTCAACCTTGCTTTGCTTATTTTCTCTTCTTGAGGTAGGGAATTTCTACACTCTAATATGATTTTTAGCTTAGTTATTTGCTATTGTGTGTAGATGATGAGATTTGGTTGTGGTTTGGACAAACCTAAGAATTGGGTGTGAAATGTAAAGAGGGATTTTGATGAATATGAGGTAAAAGAGTATGAGGCTTGAATATATGATCATGTTGTGCCAAAATAGTTGATTTTTGTGAATTGGGTTGATGTTTGGAAAGAGGGAGATTTTGCCCTAATTTTGATTAAATCATTATTTTGCATAAATAATTGGAATTAACATTGAAAATGTGAAATTGGAAGGTTGTGATGGTGATATTGGATATGTAATATCTCACCTATGTAAGTTTTGAATAAAATATTTATTTTGAGATTGAACATCTTTTTAGAAATAATTGTATTGAGCTATCAGTGGAGGATAGCTATGATTGTTGTAAAAATTGCATGAGGATTAAGCGATTAATGCTAATCCATTGTTGGTGTCATTGTATATGACCATGTTATAAATACATTGTATATGTATGTTTATTGGGAGGAGAAAGGGGATGTACTCCATATATGACTATGTTATAAATACATTGTATATGTATGTTTATTGGGAGGAGAAAGGGGTTGTACTCCATATGTGATTATGTTTATAAATACATTGTATATGTATGTTTATTGGGAGGAGAAAGGGGTTGTACTCCATATGTGATTATGTTTATAAATACATTGCAAATGCATATTTGTTTGGGAGGAGAAAGAGGATGAACTCCATTTTAAAGCAAGTTGGGCAGAGTGTCCTGGGTGAAAGACCCGAAATTTCGTATATAAATGGGTGCCTGTTCTTTCGGACGAAATATCCGTAAAATGGCAGGTTTGAAGTGTTTATGTGTGTTTTGCATAGTTGGAAAACCATTGAGTTGTAATCTCATTTTGATTGTTGAAAGATAATGAATTTAACTCATGAATTAAGTAGCATATATGAACTGGAAATGAATTGAAGGAAAATGGAATAAGATTGGTCTTAGTGGTACATGAATATGCAGGCCTTCACTACTACAAAAATAGTTAAAGATCACACTTTGACAAAAAAAAAAAGATCTCACTTTTATTGGAAGTGTGATAAAAAAAATTAGATTGATATTTTAATCACACTTAATTTGATTGAGTGTGATAATATTTATTTTTTATGTCACTTTTCAATTAAGTGTGATTATATATATATATTTTTTAATCACACCTTATAATTAAAGTGTGATTATATATACACTACTACTTTTTAATCATACTTTTTAAACAAGTGTGATTATATATATATTTTTTAATCACACATTCTAATTAAAGTGTGATTATTTATATATTTTTTAATCATACCTTCTAATTAAAGTGTGATTATATATACACTACTACTTTTTAATCACACTTTTTAAATAGGTGTGATTATATGTATATTTTTTAACCACACATGCTAATTAAAGTGTGATTATTTATATATTTTTTAATCACACCTTCTAATTAAAGTGTGATTATATATACACTACTATTTTTTAATCACACTTTTTAAATAAGTGTGATTATATATTTTTTTTAATCACACATTTTAATTAAAGTGTCATTATATATACATTACTACTTTTTAATCACACTCCCTAAATAGGTGTGATTGTATAAAGTATTTCAATTTGATTTTTATATAAAATATACAATTCCCAAATCGGCACCTCTATTCTACCCATGAATGATAAAGACGACTCACTACTAGAAAAGGAGGCTTTACACACGGAACTTTTTCACCCATTTTTTCATCTTCCTATCTCTCTGTCTCTGTCTCTCTTCTCTCTCTCTCTCTCTCACTCATCACTCTTCTCTGTCTGTCTGTCTGTCTCTCTCTTTCTCTCTGTGTCTTTGTCTCTCTTATTTTTCTCTCTTTCACTCATCACTCTTCTCTGTTTGTTTGTCTGTCTGTCTCTCTTTCTCTCCGTGTCTCTCGTCCATCTCTTTTCTGTCTATCTCTCTCATCTCTCTTCTCTCTCTGTCTATCTTCTATATCTCTCTTCTCTTTATCTCTCTCGCTCATCTCTCTCTGTCTCTCTCTCGTTTATCTCTTTTCGCTCTTTTTTTTTTCTCTCTCTCTCTCTCTCTTTGTCTATATCTTTTCACCCATTTTTTCATCTTCCTCTCTCTCTTCTCTTTCTCTTTCTTACTCACCACTCTTTTCTTTCTATCTATCTGTCTTTCTCTCTCTGTGTATCTCACTCATCTATCTCTTCTCTCATCTCTTTTCTCTCCCTGTCTCTTTCACCCATCTCTCTTCTCTCTATCTCTCTGATCTCTTATCTCTCTCTGTCTCTCTCTCTCTCTCTCTCATCTCTCTTTCTCTATCTCTCTCTCTCTGTCTTTCTCGTTCATCTCTCTTCTCTCTCTGTCTCTCTCATTCATCTCTCTTCTCTCTATGCATCTCTATCTCTCTCGCTCATCTCTCTTCTCTCTATCTCTCTCTCTGTCTCTCTCGTTCATCTCTCTTCTCTCTATGTCTATCTCCCTCATCTGTCTTCTCTCTCTCTCTCTCTCGTTCATCTCTCTTCTCTCTCTGTCTCTTTTTCTGTCTCTCACTCTATTTCTCCTTATCGTTTTGTCTCTATCTTTCTCTCTCTTTCTCTCTCTCCCCCCCACTGTGTTCGTGTTGCTCACTCTCTCCCTTCCGTCTTCTCTATTTACTGAGCTCCCTCTTGATTTATCTATCCACTACAAGAGAATACACTTTTAGTGACCACTTTGTCTCTCTCTCGCTCATCATCACTCTGTCTTTGTATCTCTCTCTTTCTCTTTCTCTCCTCTATCTGTCTCTCACTTATCTCTCTCTCTTTCACCACCCATCTCCTTCACCACCTTCACCACTACTGCAAACGCCATTCCACTACCACCATTACTACCCACTACTACAAAAATAGTTAAAGATCACACTTTGACAAAAAAAAAAAAAAATATCTCACTTATATTGAAAGTGTGATAAAAAAAATTAGATTGATATTTTAATCATACTTAATTTGATTGAGTGTGATAATATTTATATTTTATGTCACTTTTCAATTAAGTGTGATTATATATACATTTTTTTAATCACACCTTCTCATTAAAGTGTGATTACATATACACTATTACTTTTTAATCACACTTTTTAAATAAGTGTGATTATATATATATATATATATATATTAATCACAGATTCTAATTAAAGTGTGAGTATTTATATATTTTTTAATCATATCTTCTAATTAAAGTGTGATTATATATACACTACTGTGTGGGTGATTTTCCGACCACACTGCCCGCTTAGTAACCAGCTGGAGAGCACTGTCAGAATAGATGGCACCTGACTGACTTGTAACAGAAATATAAGAATCCCGCGGTGGTTTCGACCACCCGGGGGCACTCCGACGATCAAGTCAGTATATTTCTCAAAGATAAATCAAGTACTAAACTCACAAGCTTGAGTATCAAAAGCATACCTTAGACCCATGGGGGTGCCTCTCTTTTATAGCCAATACAATCCTAGCCCCAATAGGAGCCTGGCCCTAATGGACTTAGGATTACTGCTAATCTGGGACTCCCAGTGGGATTAGGATAAACTCTCTAAGAGTCTTATCTTTACCCAAACTGAAGTCTTCTTCCAATCTAGGACTCTTGTCCATATCCAAGTTGAGTTCCCTCTTCATTCTAGGACTCTTGTCCCTTATCCGCTTATCTCGGATTCCGATATCTTCGGAGGCAACCTCGGCCTAGCCGAGATCACCTCGGCGTCACGACCAGGACACGTGGCACCTCGGCTGACACATCGGCGTCACCTTGCCACGTGTTGGTACTCAGAAAATATATCCCCACAACTGCCCCCTAGGTTCTATTACCTCGGCATCCTGAGGTGATGGAACCTACACTGTTCGTTCATCTATGCCCCTCTGTCTGAGATCAAACTTGCCGACCTCAAAGTTCCCTGGACTTCGCTGTCCACTGGTGTCAAGAATCAAGTTTCATGCTTTCCAAACTGCTTGAAATCGCACCTCCTAGCTGAGATTCTGGTTCCTTTAATTCATAAACTCCAAGAGCTTTGCAACTGCTCCACTCACACTCTCTGGTGAGTTCTCAATTTCCAGTCATTTATTTGACTTCGGTGATTTTCATATCGGCGTTCATTTCATTTTGTAGGTCCATAAACTTTTTACTCGCTATTAAGCTCAATCTTTCATAACTCTTCTGATTTACTTTAAATCTGTTTATTTGTCATCTGTTGTCTTCTATTTTCATCTGTCTTCAAGTCTTGAATTGTTTGAATGCCTGGCACTTGTTCTTGTCATATCCGCTTTCTGTTGCTAGTATCATGTCTGGTTCATTACTTTCTTGTTCTTTACATACTTACTTAGTGTCTGTGCACTTGGCTTTATTCTTTCTTGACTCTGTTTTTCTCTTTTTTCATTCAATCCTCTGGCTTCTTCGCTTTCTAGCTCTTTTACTTAAATCCGTCATTTGTTCCAAGCTTTCAAGCTTCTTCAACTGTCTTCGTTTCTCTCCTTCAGTGAAGCTTTACGTCATTCTGTCATTGTCGTCAGACTTTGGCAATTCTCATTCCGGCTTCCCTCTTTCTGGTAAGCCACTGTTCCTCCTGGTTTTATTTCTTGTTGCTTTCCAAGAAGCTCTGCTTCATTGTTAATCACCATTGCTTGTTTTACCCGTTATTTCCAAATCATCTTCTTGGCTACAGACTGTTCACATATCTGTTGATTTCTGTCACTGTTCTTGGCTTGACACACCTGTGCAATCCTTTTGTCTTAATTTCCTGATAGCTTCATCACCTTTTTTGATTTACGAATTACATTCTTGTTTCTGTTTTCTGTGTCTTTTCCCAGATTTTTTGTTTTCAATCCTTGCTTTCAAAACTTCGAGGTGCCAATCGCCAAGAAGAGCTTTGATCAAACTCTTCAAGAGGTTGATGCTGAGCTTGTGGCTGAGAAGGCTGCTGAGAAGTTCTTTCCAACTGTCTTCTGGGGGTGAGACATAACCTACCGCTGATGCCGAGTAGTTTGCTTCCTTCTTAAAATTGATGCCGAGGTAGCGGTAGAGAAGCTCCTCCAACTGACTGCCGAGGCTGAACCATTGTCGTCCGTCGAAGTAGATTAGTCCGACGTTCTTGCTTTCAGTCCCTAGTTCTTTAAGGTCTTCATTTTTGTACTTGCCAACCTTCTCAGCTCTTAACAAGCTAGTTGGTCATCCCGGTTGATCATATCTCGGAAACGTCTTTCAGTGTTTATCTCGGCTATACCAAACTTGTAAATTGCTACAAATTTCAACAAGTGATAGACTTCATAATCTTTGGTTAACTCATTTTGTAATGTTGCTCAAAAATTTCAACAAGTGTTAACATTCCTTGCTCCTTAATTATCATTCATTCCCCTTACACCTTCTCCCTGCCCCCTAATGTGAACGTTAGGATCACATTGGGGAAGTGGGCTTCGTGCCGTAGTCACGGACCTGATGTGTTCTTCTTTCGCCGATGTATTAAAACTTTTAATTCACCCCCTTTAGACCCTCTTTCTCTTGGCCTTTGTTTGCAATCATTGCTGTTTCTTGAAGCATTTATTCCTTTTCACAATTCTGGTCACCACTTCTGGCGTGCATTTAGTGGTTCTAATCAAAACGACGTTTGACTCTGGAGAATCTTTTGCCGACATTTAACTTTGTGCACTCTTTAGCTTGTAAATTCTCTCAGAATTTCAACAAGTATTAAACATCATTTCGGTTTAACTTCGGACAAGTATCATCTCAGTTTAACTTCAGTTAAACATCACCTCAGTTTAACTTCGGTTAAACATCATCTCGGCTTAACTTCGGTTAAGCATGATCTCAGTTTTTGAAGTTTTTCCTTTTTTTGTCGCTTGTACTCTTATACCTTTTTGTTCTTTAGATAATGTAAGCTCTGTATATGGCCGATGTGCCTCATTGTTCTTGAAATTCAATTTTCCTTCTCTGAATGGAGCGCTCTTCGTCGCCCTCCTGGACGAGGATTTTCTTCAGTGTCTCTTCACTTTTTTTGGCTGGCTCCTTGCCGACATCATCTAGGACCTCCATGTCCTCGTCTTCAATCTCTGCCTTCCCTGGTTCCCGAATGTTGCAGGTAGTTTTCATTGCTGCCATGGAGCAATTCTTCGCCTGCAGTTGATCCCCTCTGACTCTTTCAATCCCATGTTCTGTGGAGAACCGCAATAGTTGATGCAACGTTGAGGGAACTGCCCCCATTGCATGCAACCATCGCCTTCCCAAGATGATGTTATAAGGTGAAGGTGTGTCAATCACGACGAATTCTGTTTTGATCTTCTTCTAACTGCTCTTGCAAGATTCTATACTTAGAATATTGTGCATGTCTTTCATACTTTGCCTCCTTTGTGCAATCTTCTCGGGGTTACATACCTCGGGTATAATAGCTACAAAACTTTTACTTCGGCAAGCTACTGACCTGCAAACTTTTCATAAATTCTAACAAGTGTGAAACATATACTACTCAATGTTAACTTTGCAAACTTTTTCTCAAGTTTCAACAAGTGTTTAAACGGTGATCTCGGTCTAGCCTACTTGTAAATTGCTACAAATTTCAACAAGGATTAACATAACAAGTGTTAAACAATAATCTATTTGTAAATTGCTACAAATTTCAACAAGTGTTTAAACAATATACTTAGCTTTTACCTCAACCTGTAAATTGCTGCAAATTTCAACAGATGATCACATGTCGGCTTAACATTATCTTGTAAATTGCTACAAATTTCAACAAGTGTTAAGCATCTTCTCTGGTTTAACCAACTTGTAGATTGCTACAAGTGTGCAGACTATAACCTCGGCTTCACTTTGACTTGTAAATTGCTACAAATTTCAACAAGTGAAGAGAAACAGTAATCTCGGCTTAACTCCAACTTGTAAATTGCTACAAATTTCAACAAGTGAAGATAAGGAATCAGCTTAACTCCAACTTGTAAATTGCTACAAATTTCAACAAGTGAAGATAAGGAATCAGCTTAATTCCAACTTGTAAATTGCTACAAATTTCAACAAGTGAATTAAGGAATCAGCTTGACTCCAACTTGTAAATTGCTACAAATTTCAACAAGTGAAGACAAGGAATCAACTTGACTCCAACTTGTAAATTGCTACAAATTTCAACAAGTGGAGACAAGGAATCATCTCGGCTTAATTTCAATTAAGCATCATCTCGGCTTAACTTTGGTTAAGCATCGTCTCGGTTTAACTTCGGTTAAACATCAGCTGGGCTTAACTTCGGTTAAGCATCATCTCGGCTGAACTTCGGTTAAGCATCGTCTCGGTTTAACTTCGGTTAAACATCAGCTGGGCTTAACTTCGGTTAAGCATCATCTCGGCTTAACTTCGGTTAAGCATTATCTCGACTTAACTTCTGTTAAGCATCATATTGGTTTAACCAACTTGTAAATTGTTACAAATTTCAACAAGTGGTAAACGCATTCTTCTTTTCTCTGCCCCCCAGTGTGAACTTAAAATTCACTTGGGTTCTCATCATACATGTAGCTTCGAACTTGTCGCCGAGGTTTAATTCAAGCCGAGGTTGCCGGCCTTGGTTTCTCTATTGATCTTACTTGGCTCCAACCTGAGTTTGATTTTCGGCCTCGCATCGGCGAGCCGTTTCTCTTTTCTTGTTCCGACGCCTTTGTTCCCGGCATGTTCTCCTCGGCCCTAGCATACTTCTCAATTCTGGCCAACTTTAGTCCGATCTTGTGTGTTTCCTTTTTATCTTCTGGGATCTGAGATCTTCTCATTGTGCTCTTCTCTTCTCGGACTCAGGTGCCGAGATCTTATCTTCTAGAATCTTGGATTTGCTCACTTAGGTTGAACTCTCGTCTTCTCGGGCCTACTTGTCTAGGCTGAGATCATGTCTTCTCGGATCCGGGATCCAGGATCTGGAATCCGGGATCTGTTCACTCAGGATGAGTTCTTCTATACTTGAATGTTATCTCCTTGGGAGCGCTCATGCCTCCATGTCTTTGCATCCCTTCTGGAAGGGTCTTCGTTCTTCCACAGGTATCTATCCTTCCATACGTGGAGGTCATCTTCGTTGCTTTAATCTGTTGTCTTTGGTGCGTCACCTACCTGGCCGGCTTCTTTCACTCCGTGACTCTAGTCACGAGTTTTCTGTGTTGCTATTGTCTCCTTCAACGTCGAGTTTGATAGATCTCCGACTCCTAGCAGGAGCGTTGTCTCTAATCTGATCCTTCTGTCCGTCATTGGCCGTCTATTCTTCTTTCTTTCCCACAGACGGCGCCAAATTGTGTGGGTGATTTTCCGACCACACTGCCCGCTTAGTAACCAGCTGGAGAGCACTGGCAGAATAGATGGCACCTGACTGACCTGTAACAGAAATATAAGAATCCCGCGGTGGTTTCGACCGCCCGGGGGCACTCCGACGATCAAGTTAGTATATTTCTCAAAGATAAATCAAGTACTAAACTCACAAGCTTGAGTATCAAAAGCATACCTTAGACCCATGGGGGTGCCTCTCTTTTATAGCCAATACAATCCTAGCCCCAATAGGAGCCTGGCCCTAATGGACTTAGGATTACTGCTAATCTGGGACTCCTAGTGGGATTAGGATAAACTCTCTAAGAGTCTTATCTTTACCCAAACTGAAGTCTTCTTCCAATCTAGGACTCTTGTCCATATCCAAGTTGAGTTCCCTCTTCATTCTAGGACTTTTGTCCCTTATCCGCTTATCTCGGATTCCGATATCTTCGGAGGCAACCTCGGCCTAGCCGAGATCACCTCGGCGTCACGACCAGGACACGTGGCATCTCGGCTGACACATCGGCGTCACCTTGCCACGTGTTGGTACTCAGAAAATATATCCCCACAACTACTACTTTTTAATCACACTTTTAAATGAGTGTGATTATATATATATATATATATATATATATTTTAATCACACATTCTAATTAAAGTGTGATTATTTATATATATTTTTAATCACACATTCTAATTAAAGTGTGATTATATATACACTATTACTTTTTAATCACACTTTTTAAATAAGTGTGATTATTTATATATATTTTAATCACACATTCTAATTAAAGTGTGATTATTTATATATTTTTTAATCACACCTTCTAATTGAAATGTGATTATATATATACTACTACTTTTTAATCACACATTCTAATTAAAGTGTGATTATTTATATATTTTTTAATTACACAATGTAATTAAAATTTGATTATATCTACATTACTACTTTTTAATCACACTTCCTAAATAGGTGTGATTGTATAAAATATTTCAAATTGATTTTTATATAAAATATACAATTCCCAAATTTTTAATCACATTTAATCTGATTGAGTGTGATAATATTTATTTTTTATGTCACTTTCTAATTAAGTGTGATTATATATATATATATATATATAATCACACTTTAAAATATATATATCACTTTCTAATTAGAAGTGTGATTATATATATAGGGTAAATTACACTGATACCCCCTGAGGTTTATGTTTATTAGAGTTCTCCCCTCACGTTTTGGAAACTACATCTCCCTAAAGTTTCATTATAGATTTCCCCCCTCAACAATTTAGTTTTTTTAAAATACTAATTTTGCCCTCAATGGGTAAATTATATTGACACCCCTTACATTTTAGAAATTACAATCCCCTCTCTAAGGTTTAAAGTAGCATTACCAATTGCCCCCTCGGTTAGTATTAGTTGGAAAAAAAATTCATTGAAAAAAAAATAATTGGAAAAAAAATTATTTGAAAAAAAATTAATTGAAAAAAAAATAAATTGAAAAAAAAATTTGTTAGTAAAATTTGTAAATTTCTGTTTAAAAACCAACATAAACTTATTTTTTGAATTTACATTTTATTAATAAAAAAAATTATCAAATAAGTATTTATAACAATTTTTAAAATTTTTGTAAATATAAATTGAAAACTGAAAACGAAATGGTTACCAAACAGGCTTCAGATGGTAAAAATGTCGTAAAATTAACAAATAATTAAATAAGTTACCAACATAAGAAATGGCTTGTCAAAATATTCTTAGGCTACGTATGGTTTGATTTTTAGAAAAAAAATTTAAAAATTTAAAATTAATTTGATTAAGAAATAAAAAATAAAAAATAATTATCATTTTTATATAATTTTTATCTTTCGAGTGGTTAGAAATAGTTTTTTACAAATTAAATTGAAACAGCCATACGTATGTATATAACCTGCCCAAAAGTTAAAATGATAATTATTTTTTACCCTTAAATGATAATTATTTTTTTTATTTCTTAACCAAATTAATTTTTAATTTTTAAAAAAAAATTCTAAAAATCAAACTATATATGGCCTAAGAATCTTTTGATAAGTCATTTCTTACGTTGGTAACTTATTTAATTATTTGTTAATTTTACAACATTTTTTACCATCTAAAGCCTGTTTGCTAACCATTTCATTTTCAGTTTTCAATTTATATTTATAAAAATTTAAAAAACAGTAATAAAAACTTGTTTGATAATTTTTTTGGTTTATAAATGATTGTCTCAGTTTGTAAATTTGAGGAAAAAACGTAAATTCAAAAAATAAGTTCACGTTGGTTTTTAAACAGAAATTTAAAAATTTTACTAGCAAATTTTTTTTTCAATTAACTTTTTTTCCAATTAATTTTTTTAGGTAAATTTCACTAACACCCCCTGAGGTTTATGTTTATTACAGTTTCCTCCCTCACCTTTTGGAAATTACATCTCCCCCTGAGGTTTAAAATTTCATTAGAGATTTCCCTTTTTAGCAATTTAATTTTTTTAAATACTAATTTTGCCCTCACTGGGTAAATTACATTGACACCCCTCACATTTTAGAAATTACAATCCCCTCCCTAAGGTTTAAAATAGCATTACCAATTGCCCCCTTGGTTAGTATTAGTTGGAAAAAAAATTCATTAAAAAAAAATTATTTGAAAAAAAATTAATTAAAAAAAAATTTGTTGGTAAAATTTTTAAATTTCTGTTTAAAAACTAACATAAACTCATTTTTTGAATTTACGTTTTTTCGTCAAATTTACAAACTGAGACAACCATTTATAAATCAAAAAAAATTATCAAACAAGTTTTTATGACAGTTTTTAAAATTTTTGTAAATATAAATTGAAAACTGAAAACGATGGTAAAAATGTCGTAAAATTATCAAATAATTAAATAAGTTACCAACATAAGAAATGACTTATCAAAATATTCTTAGGCTATGTATGGTTTGATTTTTAGAAAAAAAATTTAAAAATTTAAAATTAATTTGGTTAATAAATAAAAAATAAAAAATAATTATCATTTTTATAATTTTTATCTTTCGAGTGGTTAGAAATAATTTTTTGCAAATTAAATTGAAACATCCATACGTATGTATATAACCTGCCCAAAAGTTAAAATGATAATTATTTTTTACCCTTAAATGATAATTATTTTTTATTTTTTATTTTTTAACCAAATTAATTTTTAATTTTTAAAAAAAAATTCAAAAAATCAAACTATATATAGCCTAAGAATCTTTTGATAAGTCATTTCTTACGTTGGTAACTTATTTAATTACTTATTAATTTTATAACATTTTTACCATCTAAAGCCTGTTTGCTAATCATTTCATTTTTAGTTTTCAATTTATATTTACAAAAATTTTAAAAACTGTCATAAAACTTGTTTGATAATTTTTTTGGTTTATAAATGGTTGTCTCAGTTTGTAAATTTGAGAAAAAAAGGTAAATTCAAAAAATAAGTTTACGTTGGTTTTTAAACAGAAATTTAAAAATTTTACTAGCAAAATTTTTTTTCAATTACTTTTGTGTCAATTAATTTTTTTTTCAAATAACTTTTTTCCAATTAATTTTTTTTGGGTAAATTACATTGACACCCCCTGAGATTTATGTTTATTACAGTTCCCTCCCACCTTTGTCTCTTTCTCGCTCGTCACTTTGTCTCTGTCTCTCTATCTCTCTTTTCTATCTGTCTCTCACTCATCTCTCTCTCTCTCACCATCCATCTCTTCTACCACATTTACCACTACTACAAATGCCATTCCACTACTACCACTACTACCACTGTTGCCACTCCACCTTTACGATTACCATTACTACCACCATCGCCACCACTTCACTACCACCACTGCCACTACTACTACCATTACCTCTCTTCCACCACTGTCACTCCATCTCCTCTGTCTGTCTTTCCCTTTCTCTATGTGTCTCTGTCACTCTTCTCTCTCTCTTTCTCACTCATCACTCTTCTCTATCTGTCTGTCTGTCTCATTCTCTCTGTGTCTCTGTCTCTCTTCTCTTTCTCTCTGTCACTCATCACTCTTCTCTGTCTGTCTCTCTCTTTTTCTCTGTGTCTCTCGTCCATCTCTCTTCTCTCCATCTCTTTCATCTATATTCTCTCTCTTCTTTTTTCTCTCTCGCTCATCTCTTTCTGTCTCTCTCTTATTTATCTCTTTTCGCTCTTTCTTTCTCTCTCTCTCTCTATATATATATATATATATCTTTTCACCTATTTTTTCATCTTCCTCTCTCTCTTTTCTTTCTCTCTCTCACTTATCACTCTTCTCTCTATGTCTGTCTATTTGTCTCTCTCTCTCTCTCTCACACGCATCTATCTATCGCTTACCACTCTGTCTCTCTTTCTCTCTCTCCTTTATCTGTCTCTCACTTATCTCTCTCTCTCTCACCACCCATCTCCTCTACCACCTTCACCACTACTGCAAACGCCATTTCACTACTACCACTACTACCACGGTCGCTACTTCACCTCTATGACTACCATCACTACTACCATCGCCACCACTCCACTACCACCACTACCACTATTGCCACTACTACTACCATTACCTCTCCTTCACCCCTGCCACTCCATCTACTCTACCAATACCACAATTTCACCACTAATCTCCTTCGCCATCACCACCACTACCATCATCTCTTATCCACCACCTTCACCACTACTGCCGCTCCCTCTCCTCTACCACAAAATATTACCTCTACTTTTACCAAATAAAAAATAATAATATTTTTTTTTCATTAAAATAAAAATAAAACAAATAAATTTTAAATGTTAATAACTAAAAAAAATGATTTTTTTTATAAAAAAATTCATTAACTACAAAAAAACAAAAATTATTTTAACAAAAAATAATTTTTTTTGGCGACGGCAACCCCCATCGCAAAAAAAAAAAAAAAAAGAGATTAAACCACGTTTTTTTTGTTTAAATTTCATTTGTAACCAATTTTTTTTTTCATTCCCGCTATGTTTTCCCCCCCCCCTTTTTTTTTTCCATTCCCTCAATTTTTTTCCATTCCCGTTCTGTACCCCCAACCAAAAATCCCTAATCTCTTCTTACCCTCTCTCTCTCGACGGCGAGCGGCGGAAGACGAGGGCGAGCCGCGGCAGACGACTGCCAGCAGCAAACGAGGCTGCTGTGTGAATGGAAAGGGCTCCGGAGTGCAAGAGCAGCAGTAGCAGCAGCATGGTGTACTACCACTACACATACAAGAATTCAAGCATACTTACCCTCCGCTCTGACGTAAGTTATAGCGATCCCGGGTTTTTACCCTTGTTGTACAGTGATCCGGACATGTGTCCGTGGATGTTGGTATTTGTTTATTATCTTGTTTGCATCCTCTTTACTGGTATATTGAGTTATAGGATGTGTTGGGCAGGTTTGTTTCAGGTTGGTTGTGTTTGGAAGCCTAGTGTTGCTGCCCAGATTTTTGGACCTTCGCTCGAGCGAGGAGTTGGTCGCTCGAGCGAGAGTGAGGTTCGTGTCTGGTGGGTCGAGCCAGGGTGGCTTCGCTCGAGCGAGTGTTGCGTCTGGTTCTGGACCTGAGAGTTGCCTTTCTTGGCTCGAGCGAGCTTCCTTCGCTCGAGCGGTCTGGGTTTTTCTTCGCTCGATCGAGAACTTCTTGGCTCGAGCGAGAGTTTCTGTGTCTGGTCGCTCGAGCGACAAAGTCTTCGCTCAAGCGAGCGTGTTTTATATCAGCGGACAGTAGCGATTTTGAACTTCAGTTTTTCACTTCTTTTTTTGATCAAACCCTAAATCCGAGACTCTCTCTCTCTAAACTTACATTCTCTCTAAGATTTGATCTCCCTAGAGTGTGAATCTAGCCTAGAGCCTTTGTTAAAAAGATAGAGGGCGTTGAGAGCTTTGATTTAATCTGAAAAAGTTTGGATTTGGAGCAAGTTGATCTTCGAGTCTTCATCTCCTTTTTGGCTTAAACTTTGAGGTAGGGATATCCTACTCCTCTCTATGGATTTTGTCTTTAAATTTTGGTATTTTGAGATGTTGGGTTGGCTTGGTAATTTTGTGAAAGTTTTGGGGCTTTTGTGTAATTTTACAAAAGTTGGGTTTTATTCATAATAAACCTAGATGCATGTTGGGCATAGAGAAATGGAATTGATGTTAAATCATTGATGAAAATGGGACCTAAGGGTTGAAATGGTAATTATGGAAAATGGCCTAATTACACTGTTTGATTAATTGGGATAATTAATGGTGAGAAATGAGGAAATGAAATGTTGATTGAATATCCATTTGTGCATTTATTTTCTGTTTAGAAATAACTGCTTTGGGCTATCGGTGGAGGATAGTCGTGATTGTTGTAGACAATGCATGATGATTAGGCAAACTGAAACTAATCAATGAAATGTGTCATGAAACTTGACGGTTGATAGAATACATTAACTGTATGTATTGGGTGATTGTATATAGAACCAATGTGTTTATATACGTTATGTGTAGAGGAGGAGATAGGGGATGTACTCCGCGGTTTAGGGGAAGATAGGGGATGTACCTCTAAACCGGATAGTGTTGGGAGAAGATATGGGATGAGCTCCGTAGACACAGCTCATATGCTTGTCTAGAGAAGTGAAAATAGAGCTTATATGCTTATCTTAGTAAAGTGTGGATACAGCTTATATGCTTATCGGTGAATGTGGGATATTGTTGTTATACATATCTGTTGAGAATGTGGATATAGCTTATATGCTTATCTGAATGTGGGATATAGTTTTTATACATATCTGTGGAAATGATGATAGAGCTAGCATGCTTATCTGTTGAAAAAGGGAAAATGAAAGGTAACTTAGACTCATAAGTTGTATGACATAAATGTGTAATTTATGTGAATGTATCTGTGTTAGCCATCTATCAATTGCTAATCTTTTAGTCATTGTTCATGGTTGGTTTAGTGTATTTCTACTGGGCTGTGGCTCACCCTATATGGGAATATCATTTTCAGGTACAGGTAGCATGCCACCTCCAAGGACATAGCTGGGAGGCTAGAGGCGGACATACTTTGTCGCTTAACTTTTGATGTATTACATGTAACTTCAAGCCAAGGGCTTAATGTGTAAACGAGTTAGTACTCTTTTGTTGTAACCAAGTGTTAACTTGGAAAGCTGTAAGCCCGTAGGGCATTTTGTTTTGATGTTAACATGTAATACTTATGTAATGGAACTTTAATGAATAAAAGAATGTGGCTAGTTTATATGTAAATGCATGTCTTATCTGATGGGTTTAATGTTGTTATTTTGAGGGCGTTACAACTTGGTATCAGAGCGTACCGGGTTCGAATACTTTGGGTACGTGGGAAGTGATTAGTATCACAATGGGTTTGTCTCGCTTGATAGAGACTTAGATGTAGTATCATATGCTATGTGCTTAATTGATAACATGCTTATGTGACTATGTGGGTATGGGATTTAATTTCTGGGATGTTGATTGGATCCTTGAGTTTCTGGGAGTCTTGTTGGAAAAGCACTTGATCAATGCTGTTTCTAACCGGAACTCTAGTAACGTCTCGGGACTATCATTATCCGGAAATGAAATTCGTAAGTGCTTATGTGTTTATGTGCTTATGTGGAGTGAATTACAGTTGTCCATGCATTAGGACGTGAGTGTTTAGTTTCGGCACATTTATGAATGTGCTAATGTTCTGTGTTACCTTATTAGGATGTCAGGACGAGGAAGAGGTGCTAGGCGCGGTAGACCTGCGAGGTAGGAAGTACCGTTACCGGGTGAGATTCCGGCAGTGCAGGAGGGGGTTGGCCAGGCCAATGTGGCCGAGCCAGTGGGTCAGCAGGCCATGGGTGCCTTGGCCAGAGAGATAGCAGGAGCTTTGGGTATTCTTAGAGCTGGGAATCAGGCCGCTGAGGCAGGGCCTTCTTTCTTAAAGAGGGAGTTCTTCCGGTCTAATCCGGATGAGTTTGTCGGGGATCCGAAGGAGCCACTAAAGGCTGATGAGTGGCTAGAGCAAATGAGTAAGACGTTCGAGATGCTTGGCATCGAGGACAGAGCACTGAAAGTGACCTTGGCATCCTTCCAGCTGAAGGGAGATGCGGGTTAATGGTGGAAGTACGAGAAGACTCGTGTTGGTGGTACTTGGGAGGCGTTTATAAATGCTTTTCAGGAGAGGTTTTTGTCTGCAGCAGCTAGGGAGAAGCTGAGGGATCAGTTTAGCCGGCTTAATCAGTAGGGCTTGTCAGTGGCCGAGTTTGAGGCTACTTTTACCAGTCTGTCCAGGTTTGCACCTGAACTGGTGGCGTCTGAGGAACGCCGTTGCTATGAGTTTGAGCGGAAGTTGAGGCGGGGCCTCAAGTTGAGAGTTGGTGGGTCTTATATCCGAGAGTATAGACACCTGGTAGATGCTGCAGCTCATATGGAGCTCATGATGCAGGAGGAGGATGAGGGGCAGAGAGGCTCCAAGAGAAGCCAGGATAGTCAGGGTGATGGCAGGAGGCAGAGGGGTTCTAACCCTCAGCAGTCGCAGGGTGGCGTTGCTAGATCGACCTTCCCAGTGTCGAGTGCAGGCTCCGGGAGAGGTGGTCAGGGGGATTTCACCTGTTACAAGTGTGGCCAGTTGGGTCACAAGGTTTCTGTTTGCCCGTAGAAGGGTGGGGGTCAGAGAGCTGCTTCTTCTTCAGCTAGACCGCAGAGTCAGAGTTTGGGCAGGGGGCAGCCCTTATCTTGTTATCAGTGTGGACTGCCTGGGCACTTGAAGAGGTTTTGCCCGCAGTTGAGTGCCACTTCGGGAGCGTCTGGTTCTAGGCAGACGCAGGGTTTTCAGCCAGCTCAGTCTGTGCAGGCCTCGAGGGCCAATCCGGGAGCTTCGTTATCCCAGTCTGTGCAGCAGTCTTTTGCTCCGAGAGGTGAGCAGGTAGACCAGGGGCCTACGGGGCGCGTGTATGCTGTTATCGCGCAGGATTTAGTACCGGGTCCATCAGTAGTGAGAGGTACTTTTCTGTTTTGCAACTCGGTTGCTAGTGTGTTGATAGACACGAGTGCATCTCATTCTTTTGTATCTGCTGCATTTGCATCGGTTTTGGAATTGGAGTTAGCACAGTTAGCATCTCCTATTTGTGTGGTATCGCCTTTGGGTGGTGAGTTGATCCTGAAACAGGGTGTTAGAGGATGTGATATAGAGGTCGCCGACTATAGGCTTCCTTTTCCGTTTGTTGTCATGCCCATGAAGGGTTTTGATGTTATTTTGGGTATGGACTGGTTATCGTCATACCGGGCTGTTATTGATTGCTACCACCAGAGGGTCACGTTATGTACCTTGAGCGGGGAGTGGTTCCATTTCTTGGGAGACCGGGTTGGTAGTGTTTTGCCACCGGGGTATGATTCGCGAGGGCGAAGTGAGCTTAGTGGTCTACTTGCTAGCTTTGAGAGTGGTGAGAGTGGTGAGACCCAGGTTATATTGCCGAGGGTGGTTTGTGAGTATTCGGATGTCTTTCCCGAAGATCTTGTTAGTTTGCCACCTCACCGAGAGATAGAGTTCTCTATTGATTTAGTGCCCGGCACGGCGCCGATTTCTATGGCACCTTACCGTTTTGCTCCAGCAGAGTTGGTTGAGTTGAAAGTTCAGCTCCAGGAATTACTAGATAAGGGTTTTGTTCGCCCTAGTGTTTCGCCGTGGGGAGCACCGGCCCTCTTTGTTAAAAAGAAAGACGGTGCCTTGAGATTGTGTATTGACTACCGGAAGTTGAATCAGGCTACGGTTAAGAATAAGTATCCTATGCCCCGTATAGATGATTTGTTTGACAAGTTGAAGGGTTCCCGTTGTTTCTCTAAGATAGACTTGAGATCGGGTTACCACCAGTTGAGGGTCAGGGAAGAAGATATTCCGAAGACGACATTCCGTACGCGGTATGGCCATTATGAGTTTCTGGTGATGCCATTCGGGCTTACCAATGCACCGGCAGTCTTTATGGACTTGATGAACCGGGTTTTCCGGGAGTTCTTAGACCGATTTGTGGTCGTCTTTGTGGACGACATCCTTATCTATTCGCCTTCAGAGGAGGAGCACGAGGCACACTTGAGAGTGGTGCTTGAGTTACTTAGAGCCCATAGGCTGTATGCCAAGTTTGGGAAGTGTGAGTTCTGGCTGAGGGAAGTTAAATTCTTAGGCCACGTGGTATCCGGGGAAGGGGTGTCTGTTGATACATCCAAGGTTGAGGCAGTGCAGGATTGGGCACAGCCTAAGAGTGTGTTTGAGATCCGCAGTTTTCTGGGATTAGATGGGTATTACCGTCGGTTTGTGAAAGATTTCTCCAGGTTAGCGTCACCGTTGACTAGACTGACTCGGAAGGGAGTCAAGTTTGTGTGGAGTGAGACTTGTGAAAAGTCGTTCCAAGAGCTGAAAGTTAGATTGACCACCGCTCCGGTGTTGATTATTCCAGAGAGAGGGTTGGGTTATGCGGTTTATTGTGATGCCTCACGAGAGGGTTTGGGTTGTGTGTTGATGCAAGAGGGGAAAGTGGTAGCTTATGGCTCACGTCAGTTGAAAATACACGAGAAGAATTACCCCACACACGACCTAGAGTTAGCAGCAGTGATCTTTGCCTTGAAAATCTGGAGGCACTACCTTTATGGTGAGAGGTTCGAGGTATTCTCGGATCATAAGAGTTTGAAGTATCTGTTTACACAGAGGGACTTGAATTTGAGACAGAGGAGGTGGATGGAGTTCATCGAGGATTATGATTTTGAGTTGCACTATCATCCGGGAAAGGCTAATGTTGTGGCCGATGCCCTTAGTAGGAAGACCATTGGTGATGTAGCTTGTATAGCCATCCGGGAATGGGAGATGTTGGGAGCACTTGACGAGTTTGATTTGCTATTGGGCGAATCTGTTGAGGCTGCGGCCTTGTTTTCTGTTGTTGCGCAGCCTACACTTGTGGTTAGAGTGTTAGAGGCACAGAGAGGTGACCTTGAAGTAGAATCCCTCCGGGGGAAGATCTCCATTGGGAAAGTTGAGAAGGGTTTGACGGTGTATCCCGACCTGAGTGTGAGATACCGAGACCGTTTGTTTGTACCGGAGTCTTGCCGAGAGGAGGTACTCCGAGAGTTTCATCATTCGCGCCTTGCGGTGCATCCGGGAGGTACTAAGATGTATCAGGATTTGGGTCGCCAGTTTTGGTGGCGGGGTATGAAGAGAGATGTGGCTGTTTTCGTATCGAAGTGCCTTACTTGCCAGCAAGTGAAGGCCGAGCATCAGAGGCCAGCGGGTTTGTTGCAACCCTTGCCTATTGCCGAGTGGAAGTGGGAGCATGTCACTATGGACTTCGTTGTAGGTCTTCCGAGGACTCAGCGGGGTAGTGATGCTATTTGGGTGGTTGTAGACCGGTTGACTAAGTCGGCGCACTTCATTCCTTTGCGCGTGAGAGATTCGGTAGATCATCTTGCCGATTTGTATATTCGGGACGTAGTGAGATTGCACGGGGTCCCAGTGACGATCGTCTCAGATAGAGATCCTCGTTTTACTGCTAGGTTGTGGCAGAGTTTGCAGAGTGCCTTGGGCACTAAGTTGACCTTTAGTACGGCCTATCATCCTCAGACTGACGGGCAGTCCGAGCGTACTATTCAGATCCTCGAGGATATGCTTCGGGGTTGTGTTCTTGACTTCAGTGGGACGTGGGAGAGGCACTTACCCTTGGTAGAGTTTGCCTATAACAACAGTTTTCAGTCTAGCATCGGTATGGCACCGTTTGAGGCCTTGTATGGCCGACCGTGTAGGTCTCCAGTTTGTTGGGCCGAGGTGGGTGATGCACCTTTGTTGGGTCCGGAGTTGGTTAGGGAGACGACGGAGAAAGTTGAGCTTATCCGTAGGAGGCTTGTTACAGCCCAGAGTCGACAAAAGAGTTATGCCGACCGTAGGAGGAGGCCTTTGGCGTTTGAGGTAGGTGATCATGTCTTTCTGAAGATATCACCTAGGCGAGGTTTGATGAGGTTTGGGAAGAGTGGGAAGTTATCCCCTCGGTTTATTGGTCCTTTTGAGATCCTTGAGAGGATTGGTGAGGTTGCTTATCAATTAGCCTTACCACCGCAGTTGTCCGGAGTGCATGACGTGTTTCATGTGAGTATGCTTCGGAAGTATGAGCCAGATCCATCACATGTGTGGGATTGGACCGATTTAGAGGTAGATGAGGATGCCTCGTATGAGGAGAGACCGGTTCGGGTCTTGGATAGGCGGGATCAGATCCTGCGTGGCAAGACCATTCCTTTGGTGAAAGTCTTGTGGAAACATCACGGAGTGGAGGAAGCCACTTGGGAACGTGAGTTGGAAGTCCGAGAGAAATATCCGGACTTGTTTGTTGATATGTAATCTTGTAATTAAATTTTGTTGAACTTAAGAGCTTTTATATATGTCTTAAGTTGTGAAACATTGAAAATGTTTGGTTTATTGGAAGTATGTTTTGGAACTTGCCTCATATGGAAGTTGAATGTAACATTATATATGTTGAAATTGGAAAGATAATGCATAATGTTGATGCATGTTGAAAATACATATGTTGTTTACATATTGTGAAATGCCTCTTGTTAAAGGGATGGGATGACCGGTAATGGGTCGAATTGTTGAATGTTAAATTGTAACATTGTCTAAAATGAAGGAAAACCTGTTTTTGAAAACTTGTGCTTAATTTCGGGGGCGAAATTCTTTAAGGGGGAGAGGTTATAGCGATGTCGGGTTTTTACCCTTGTTGTACAGTGATCCGGACATGTGTCCGTGGATGTTGGTATTTGTTTATTATCTTGTTTGCATCCTCTTTACTGGTATATTGAGTTATAGGATGTGTTGGGCAGGTTTGTTTCAGGTTGGTTGTGTTTGGGAGCCTAGTGTTGCTGCCTAGATTTTTGGACCTTCGCTCGAGCGAGGAGTTGGTCGCTCGAGCCAGAGTGAGGTTCGTGTCTGGTGGGTCGAGCCAGGGTGGCTTCGCTCGAGCGAGTGTTGCGTCTGGTTCTGGACCTGAGAGTTGCCTTTCTTGGCTCGAGCGAGCTTCCTTCGCTCGAGCGGTCTGGGTTTTTCTTCGCTCGATCGAGAACTTCTTGGCTCGAGCGAGAGTTTCTGTGTCTGGTCGCTTGAGCGACAAAGTCTTCGCTTGAGCGAGCGTGTTTTATATCAGCGGACAGTAGCGATTTTGAACTTCAGTTTTTCACTTCTTTTTTTGATCAAACCCTAAATCCGAGACTCTCTCTCTCTAAACTTACATTCTCTCTAAGATTTGATCTCCCTAGAGTGTGAATCTAGCCTAGAGCCTTTGTTAAAAAGATAGAGGGCGTTGAGAGCTTTGATTTAATCTGAAAAAGTTTGGATTTGGAGCAAGTTGATCTTCGAGTCTTCATCTCCTTTTTGGCTTAAACTTCGAGGTAGGGATATCCTACTCCTCTCTATGGATTTTGTCTTTAAATTTTGGTATTTTGAGATGTTGGGTTGGCTTGGTAATTTTGTGAAAGTTTTGGGGCTTTTGTGTAATTTTACAAAAGTTGGGATTTTATTCATAATAAACCTAGATGCATGTTTGGCATGGAGAAATGGAATTGATGTTAAATCATTGATGAAAATGGGACCTAAGGGTTGAAATGGTAATTATGGAAAATGGCCTAATTACATTGTTTGATTAATTGGGATAATTAATGGTGAGAAATGAGGAAATGAAATGTTGATTGAATATCCATTTGTGCATTTATTTTCTGTTTAGAAATAACTGCTTTGGGCTATCGGTGGAGGATAGTCGTGATTGTTGTAGACAATGCATGATGATTAGGCAAACTGAAACTAATCAATGAAATGTGTCATGGAACTTGACGGTTGATAGAATACATTAACTGTATGTATTGGGTGATTGTATATAGAACCAATGTGTTTATATACGTTAAGTGTAGAGGAGGAGATAGGGGATGTACTTCGCGGTTTAGGGGAAGATAGGGGATATACCTCTAAACCGGATAGTGTTGGGAGAAGATAGGGGATGAACTCCGTAGATACAGCTCATATGCTTGTCTAGAGAAGTGAAGATAGAGCTTATATGCTTATCTTAGTAAAGTGTGGATACAGCTTATATGCTTATCGGTGAATGTGGGATATTGTTGTTATACATATCTGTTGAGAATGTGGATATAGCTTATATGCTTATCTGAATGTGGGATATAGTTTTTATACATATCTGTGGAAATGATGATAGAGCTAGCATGCTTATCTGTTGAAAAAGGGAAAATGAAAGGTAACTTAGACTCATAAGTTGTATGACATAAATGTGTAATTTATGTGAATGTATCTGTGTTAGCCATCTATCAATTGCTAATCTTTTAGTCATTGTTCATGGTTGGTTTAGTGTATATCTACTGGGCTGTGGCTCACCCTATATGGGAATATCATTTTCAGGTACAGGTAGCATGCCACCTCCAAGGACATAGCTGGGAGGCTAGAGGCGGACATACTTTGTCGCTTAACTTTTGATGTATTACATGTAACTTCAAGCCAAGGGCTTAATGTGTAAACGAGTTAGTACTCTTTTGTTGTAACCAAGTGTTAACTTGGAAAGCTGTAAGCCCGTAGGGCATTTTGTTTTGATGTTAACATGTAATACGTATGTAATGGAACTTTAATGAATAAAAGAATGTGGCTAGTTTATATGTAAATGCATGTCTTATCTGATGGGTTTAATGTTATTATTTTGAGGGCGTTACATAAGTTATGTGGAATAGCTTTGAATGTAAGTTATACAGTTGGTATTATCTATTATATACTGGGGATTTGGATGTATATCTGTGAAGGGTCAAAAAGGATTCACGGTGGCTTGTTTTTGGGTTTACCTAGTTGAGGAATTGAATTGAATGTGCTTAGTTCTGTGCTCTGTATGTGCTAGAGAAGTGCAATAGTCAAATGGAGCACATGGGTTGTTGCTTGCTTGACTACGGAGTCACTTGTGGTGAGTTGGGTGTGGAACCAAATATATTAATCTATTGAGTTCTAAAGGGTTGCCACTTTCTGGGTTTGAGTGTAGGAGTTAATTAAGGAATTACTTTGTGCTTTTGACTTTTACACTTTTGATCTTGTTTTTAAGACGAATTAAGAAGAGGAGAAAAGGGAATTTGAGGGATTCGAAATTTTGGAAAATATTCGGCTAATTCCCGGTGACTGAATTCTTTTTATGTGAAGTCTTCGGGTAGGTTTCATCATCTTGTTTCCATACAGAATCCTGCAATTTACTTGATGATATTAGCTTTATGACGCAATCAAAATTGGGAGCAACTTTGGGTTGTGACGTAAACTAGCATGATTCACTCCGAAAGATTTTTTCATTTTTGCTACATTTTGTGGTTGATATTTCATTATAAAACTGCTATAGTATTAATTTTTTTATTGGGTAATTCATTAGAGACATTCTTTATTGTATATTTACACGAAATTTACATATAGTTCCAATAATTTATTTATTTTTTTCATCTAACAGTTTCCTTATTAATAATGCATCCTGTTCTCAGGTCTTATCTTCCTGCCGCAAGGATCTTTCTTCTTTTCTGAAGGATTGGCCTTCCGCAATTTGCCGAGCAATGCAAAACCATCGAGCTTCTTTTTTTTATGGATATAGAATAAAATGGGGATCCTTGGACTCAGGTTTGTGACTTCGGTTGATTTTATTGCTGTATTGAGCTCAATTTATTGATGTTATTTGTAATAGCAACTATATTGTTGTCTGCAGTGCAATTGTTTAAAAGCCAAATGAGTCTGTGAGGCTTATTGTAACGACTTTTATTGGAGTTGTTTTTGGCTTCCTGATAGGAGCATCATTTCCAACACTTCCATTAGCGAAGGTGCACAAAGTATTCTTTTTCCTGTCTTTGTCTATAATTCCTCTTTGCTTCTTGTTAATTTTATTTGTTTTATTCAGATTACATGATGAATATTTTCTTTTTGCATCCAAATTTGGCTGTTGAATGTCCTTTCCAGCCTTCTTCTTCCTTCAATTAATCTTTCCTATAATGAGGACAAAAATTCAACATTTTTGAATGCTTGGTTGTGACTTGACATTTTCTACATTATCTTGGTATTTGGTTGTGATTGGATTTTGAATTTATTTTGAATGTGTTTGTGTGGTATAAATTGAATTGATGAAGTGTAAGGTTTATATATGAGATAAATTTGAGTTATTAATTTTATAGGTAAATTTTGGATTTCTAGTATTGTTGATTTGAGATATGCATAAATTTGGAATTCATGATCAATAAAACTTGTATTATTGTAAATTTTATGCCTGCACAAATTTAATGACTGTCTCTGAATGGTATGTTAATTGATCAACATTTTTAAAGAAATTAATTCTTTTATAAAATAATATATAGTTGTGTATTCAATCAAATTATTCATTTATTTGAGGATATAGAATCTTTGTTGTTAATTGGACATGTTTTCACTATGGTATTTTTGGAAGATGAGATTATTACTTGGTGCTGAGATGTTTTGGAAACTTTCAGATTACCAAAGAAAGATAACATATGAAACCTATGATTGGCGAGTGGGGATGTAGCTCAAATGGTATGAGCTCGCTTTGCATGCTCCAAAATTTTACTTTTATTTTTTTGTAGTTTTGTTTCTAGCTTTACTGGTTCACCAAATTAAACACATCTTATGCTGAGAGTTGGGAGATCGTCACTTTGTTTCTCGTCCTCAACGAAGCTTTCAGTTCCAGAATTAAACTATTTGATTTTTGCTGAAACGTAATCCTTCCATCCATCTCATTGCACATTCAATTCATTTTTCCATTCAACTTTGTTTAGCTTGGAAAATAAAAAACAAGTATTTTTTGAGAGGTGATTATTGTTTAATTTTACTTTTTTGAATTTTGCAAGTGAAATAATCTGAGATGGTAGCTTGAGACTCTTCATAAAATTGAAATAATCTGAGATGGTAGCTTTAGACTCTCCATAAAAAGTTATTTATTGAGTGATGGTAAGAGTATATTTATTCTTGCATAAGTGAACTATGTACATATTATGGAACAGCTAAATCAACTCGATTTATTGGGTGCTATGATTATAAATCTCCAATTTCTTTGGTTTGGAAGGCTAAGTTACAAAACAAGCTTCTGAACATCACTGTTTTCAGAAACTATATGTTCACCATGATGAATAAATAATTTATTTATTTATTTTAATGAATTTTAAGATATCATAAGGTGGTTTTCTATGTTTTTTAAAGATAGCATGTCCTCAAACATTTAATAGAAATTATATCTTCAGTGTTTATTGTTATCTTGCTTGAAAAGTGTGATTAGCGTTATGACAATTATCCATTTTATTTTTTATTTTTTGATTAGCAAAAGAAAATTTTATTGATGAAAAGACCATGAAAAGCACAACACATGATACAACAAAAAAAAGTACATATTGCATCATAGCAAAACCCTTTCATCTTAACTACGTTAGCATGAAAGGCAAGCCCAATCAGATGCACATTGCTATGATGCAATATGCACTTTTCTCTTTTCTATGACTGTTATACATGATAGTGTATTCACGACTTTGCTTTGTGTATGGACAAATTAACATGAGTTAATTCTTGTTAAGTTGAAAACTAAATTTGGGTCATGGTAGTTATACAATTATTCTAGGCTTTCCCTCCTTTAAACTTGTTCTCTTTTGTGCTCTTTTCTTCTTTTCTCTTTCATCAATTCATCTCTTTCTTCTCTTTCTATCCACTCTCTATTTATATTTTTTCTTATTTGAAAACAGATACACCAGTACATAATTGTTAAAATCTTGGTGGAATTGCTCAACACTCAAATACTGGAATTGTGGGGGATTGTTCATTTGTTTAGTCTTTTGGAGTTGACCTATCTTGACTTGGTATAGTAATTGCTTTTCTTTCTCTATCTTGATTTGAGCTTTAATTTTTGTTGGGATTTAGTTTAGTTTACTCTCTCTGTTGATGTGTTGCTATAATAATTTTTTGACAAAATCTTTTCAAGGCTATGATTTACTAATATGTGTTTATATATACTATTCAATCATGCTCCATATGTATATGTCATATTTATATATGGTAATACAAACATTTTATACTAGTAATAATCAAATTCGTTATTTATTTCTATTGATGCAGGGGATGAAGAGTCAGTGTGATGAGAAAATGTTCGATTTTGTCTTTTGTAAGACAAGAACAATCTCTACAAAAATAGGAAGTTTTTTCATATGCTTCTAGCGGTTTTTGAATTAATTTGTTTTTTTATTTTTCAGGTCATAAATTTCTTGGAGAGATGCTAAATATGGTCAAAAAATTCAAGAACTTAGTTTTTTCAAGTTTTTTTTTTATTTTTTAATATATGTAATCACAGTTAAAAACTTTTTATTAATTTCTTTGTATATATTTTTGAACATTTAACTTTCATTTATGAAATATATGACGTTATTCCATTCAATATATGGTTGTGATTCAAAATATAGTATATAGTGTGTATTATATTCTTCAAATGCGCGTACAAAAATAATATTGATTATTCTTCAAATCTGTCGAATTCTTTTTTTTTTATCACAGGTTTTATTAGTTATTAATCACACTTAAAAGATGTGATCTAAATATTTTTAATCACACTTAAAATGTGTAATCTAAATTTTATTAATCACAATTAAAGGTGTGATCTAAATGTTTTTAATCACACTTTAAAGGTGTGATCTAAATTTTATTAATCACACTTAAAAGGTGTGATCTAAATGTTTTTAATCACACTTAAAATGTGTGATCTAAATTTTATTAATCACACTTAAATGGTGTGATCTAAATGTTTTTAATCACACTTAAAATGTGTGATCTAAATATTTTTAATCACACTTAAATGGTGTGATCTAAATGCTTTTAATCACACTTAAAATGTGTGATCTAAATATTTTTAATCACACTTAAAAGATGTGATGAAAGCATTTTTAATGACACTTAAAAAGTGTGATTAAAAATGACCCATTTTAATCACACTCCCAAAGACCACACTTTAATCAAACTTAAAAGGTGTGATTAAAAAACATACATCACACAAAAAAAGTGTGATCTTTATATGTATTTGTAGTAGTGCTTGTGAATACTTCCGTATTGATATTGTTTATGTACGTGGTATTTATACCTTTGCTAAACCTCATAAATTGTGTTAGATTATCTCCACTAGGCTGTTGGCTTACCCTATACGGGAATATCATTTTCAGGTATAGGTGAAATGCTTCCTCCAAGGCAATAGCGTGGATAGACTTTCGGGAAGCAAGAGCTTCTTAATTATGTCTTATGTGTGCATGTTTGTTATTTGTAAAGCCAATGGCTTAAGATGTAATGAGCGAGACTCAATTTGTGTAACCAAGCAATGACTTGGGAAGATGTAAGTCTACATAGCATTTAACTGGTTGTTTAACAGTGAACTCTGATGTATGAAAGTATGTTGTTTCTCATTTTTATTCCGTATATGAGTTATCTTTATTGTATTATTTTGGGGGCGTGACATTTCTTCTGGCCAATCATACTATTTCATTGATTCAAGAGGTTCCATATACTTTATAAAACCCCACCCTATTGAATTCCCACTTGTTACAAAAAATAGAGTGAGACACAAGTACAATGTAACAATGATTGCTACATCTTTGTAGTCAGTTGGTTGCTTGCCTTTCATTGCTTTGACCAAGGCATTTTTAAGAACATGACCAATGAGCCTTGTGTCCTTTGGGAATCTTCTCCTTAGGAATGCAGATTTTGAATTTTTAGAGTGTCTTAATGACATGGCTCCTTTACCTCCTTGCAAACCAAAAATCAAGGTCATGTCATTAGTTGTAAAGGTCAAGTTCTTTTTACCAACTGTGAATATTTTTGTTTTTTCATTGTAACATTGGATTATTGCAACTACATCATCATCAGATTTCCTAGATTTCCTTGGATCCATCCTTCCAGTGGTTAAAGCTTGCATCAAATACCAGAATGGGGTCTTTTGAAGCTCTACAAGTTGATTTGAATTGAATTTAAGTGTTTGAAAAAAGGAGACAACAAATGAGAGGTTGGATCAGTATTGAATGCTGTAATGAGCTATTTTTCTTTGGAGTTTAACAGGTTTTTTTCCCCTTGAGCTTAAGTCTTTTGAAGTTGGGGTGTTCATCTTAATGATAGTTGCTTCATCACCTTGGACTTGTGTGTTTTGGCAAGGGGTTTGTGATTTTTCGATGGTTTTTGATCTTAGATTGTAAGAAGACTGAGAGAGTTTCTGTTTCTTGCTCGGTGTTTCTGGTGTTTTGTTGCTTTTACGTTTTGCCATTTCTAGACAATGATGAAGACATAAAGATGTCAACATTAAATCCCAGAGAAAATTGAACATGCCAGAGAAAATTAGACTTGTCAGAGAAAATTACACATAAGGGAGAAAGCTAAGGTGGCCAGGAAAAATTATAAATGTTAGACAAAATTAGACACTAAAAATTAAATGTTAAAGTACTAATTGTTTTCCTGTGGAATACATCTAGCCACAGAAAATTTCCATTCCTAGAGAAAATCAACAAAGCATCATAAACAGGGTAGAGAAATTTTGAATAATTGTTAAAATTACATATAGAAGTAAAATATAGCCAGAGAAAATTCAAAAAAGAAACATATATCTAGCAAGCACAGAAAATGAATGACAGAGAAAAGTAAACATGGAAAACCAAAGAAAATTTTCATTCCATAATTAGCAAGATAAGATAAACAAAGCAACATAAACATGCCACTAAAAATTACACAATATTGAAACCAATAATTGAACAAAATAAACATATCAAAGAAAATTACACATTCCGGAGAAAATTACACATTCTTGTGAAAAATTCCATTCCAGAGAAAATTTCAAGTCCATAATATTAAAATGCCAGAGAAATTTACATACATAACCAGAGAAAATTAAACATGATAAAGACACACAAGGGAGAAAAGTGATGTGGCCAGAGAAAATTATAAATGCCAGAAAAACTTAGACACAGACAAGGGAGTAATAGACATTCCAGAGAAAAATACATATTCCAGAAAAATTTACAAAGTAGAGAAATTTATAGACAAAATCACAGAAATATGTTCAAGAATAAGATTAAAACACAGAGAAATAACTTTTTTCAAAATAAACATGCTAGAGAAAATTCAAAAAAGAAACATACATTAAGCAAAAACTAGAGAAATTCAAATGCCAGAGAAATTTATAGATAAAATCACACAAACATGTTCAAGAATAAGTTCAAAACACAGAGAAATAACTTTTTTCAAATTCATGTAGCTTTTTATTACGAAATTGAAACCCTAATTTATGGAAGGTTAATATAAAATGCAATTAACTGTGTTTCCAGAGAAAATCTAGTTGGATTGCAGAAAAATTTACCAGAGTTAGGATGAAACTTTAATTACGAACTGATATGCCCTGAGATGAAGATGCGATGTGACGAAGTTGAATTGAGATGACGATGAACAGTGAAAACGGAGTCAGGAAATTTGTGAGGAAGGAATGTGAATGATTTTTGCAGAACATAATGAAGCTCTAATGTCGATGGTGAAGATAATATTGAAACCCTAATTCTGCTGTTCTCTTGCTCGTGAAGATGGTTGGATGCTTGGAATGGAACTCAGTCGTTAGAATCAGTTTCGTTTCTATGTTGATTAGTGAAGGGTATTTTGGTCCACGAAATAATTAAAAATGCGCGCCATATTGTTCAGGGACCTGATGCATCACTCTTTTTTTTGGTGTCCTTTATCCTCTAAATTACTATTATTAGGGACCTTAAAAAAAATTCTCCATAGAAAAAATGAAAATATAGTTGGAGTTGGATATATATAATATTTGGCCCCCCTATCTTAAAATTTTGGCTCCGTCCCTAACCATATATTCAAATTCTCGATAGTTTTCTAAATATTTTTGAGAACATAGCACATTACGATATTTGTGAGAATTCTTCCAATTTAGTTCACTATACAAAGATCCATTTGATATATATGTATATATTTATGATCCTTAAAGTATGCATTTTATGTCATATTGAAATTTGAGTCAAATTGTGTAACGCCCTCAAAATAAACCCATTATATGTATATCATCGACATGCATTATTTAAAGAAAACAATTTATTAATTCATTCATCAGAGTATTACTAAATAAAAACATTACATGTAACATCAAATTAAATGCCCTATGGGCTTACATCTTTCCAAGCCAACACTTGGACACAAAATATGAGTTCTAACTCAAATACAAATAAAGCCCTAGGCTTGATTATTTATCAAATAAAAACAAACAACTAAAGATAGTCTTCACAATCCAAATCCTTCCAAGCTAAGTCCTGGGAGGTAGCTTATCACCTGGACCTGAAAATGATGTTCCCATAAAGGGTGAGCCACAGCCCAGTAGAAATATACTAAACCAAATATAAGTATTGAATAAAGCAATAGCATTCAATAGATGGTTAACCAAGATAATCAATTACATCATTATACAGTTTCATGACACTAATGCCTAAGACATGTTTTACTTTCCAACATTATCAATATGGCTCAGAACCTGGCCAATCTTACAACAGTGAACCATACATAATATATTCACATTCATCCAGTGTCAACAAACAGATGAGACTCAGGCTCAAATCAAAACACTTCATACTTCCAGTTTGATACACATTTTAGTGCTGTATCAATAAAACACTTCAATATAAATAAGCACACATAAAAGTGATGCTAATGGAGTCCATCCCCTATCTCCTCCCAAACAAAATCCGGTTTAGAGGTCCATCCCCTATCTTTCCCTAAACCGTGGAGTACATCCCCTATCTCCTCCCACACAAAACAATGTATGCAAACACATAACATATACAACACACAATCAATACACATAATGTCTGTATTAATTCAACAGTCAAAATTGATGACTTAATCAATGATTAGTTTCAGTTATCCCTAATCCACATGCAGTGTCTACAACAAGCACGACTATCCTCCACCGATAGCCCAAAACAGTTATTTCTAGACTTGGAAATAAATATACCAACAATTCAATAGACGAGTGATTTAAATTAACCAACTACGCCATTTAATCACTGAATTCCCCAATTCCATGAATTTAACCATATTTTCCCAATTCCATGAATTAATTATACAAATTAATTTATTAATACAACTAGGGTTTTTCCCAAAATTACCAAAGTATCCCTAACATATCAAAATACCAAAACTTAGAACAAAACTTATAGATTGGAGTAGGAAATCCCTACCTCGAAGAAATAGCCCCAAAAGAGAAGATGGAGATGAAGACCCAAACTCCAAAGTGCTCCAAGCTACCAACAATTCAGATTAAATGGAAGCCCTCGACCCACTCTATCTTTTTAATAAAGGATCTAAGGTAGAAACTCACTCTAAGTAGATCAATCCTAAGAGAGAAGGTGTGTAGAGGGAGAGAAAACTCGTACCTAGGGTTTTGGAATCTGAAAGTAGATGAAAAACTAATCTGAAACACGCTGCTGCCTATTTAAACCTGACAGGCTCGCTCGAGCGAAGACTTGGTCGCTCGAGCGACCAGACACAGAAAAGCTACGCTCGAGCCAAGGAAGCCTTGCTCGAGCCAACAACCCAAAAGCTCGCTCGAGCGAAAGAAATCTCGCTCGAGCGAAGAACTCAAACCCTCAGGTCTGTAACCAGACACACGCTCGAGCGAAGGAACTCCCGCTCGAGCGAAGAACGAACTAACTCGCTCGAGCGAAGAAAAGCTCGCTCGAGCCAAAAACCTCTGCTCTCAGGTCTTACTACAAAACGCAATCCTCGCTCGATCGAAGAAACCCTGGCTCGAGCGACGGACCAAAACAAAGAGCTCGCTCGAGCGAAGAACTGCTCGCTCGAGCGAAGGGTCAAAATTCTGGGCAGCAACCCTTTGCTCCCAATCTCAACCAACCTGCTACAAACCTGCCCATTGCATCCCCCAACTCAGAAATAGGAAATTAAAGGACGGTAACAATCATAATACAATGGCAGGAGCTATGGAACCTAAGTCCGGATACAATAATCAAATGGGAAAAGACCGGGATCGCTATAAATTGGTCCAATTCCAAACGGCCTTTTAAATCGTTAATGAAATAATTACAATTAGCTTGTTTGGTTTGAGTTTTTTGAATTCAGTTTTCAGAAAATTAAATTTTTTTGTTTTCGTAATTTTGTTTTTGTTTTTACTTAATTTTTTAATATTTTAAGAATTTTTTTTTTTAATTTTTAGATACACCTAACATAAATACACTTAAAAAGTATAATATTTGTGAAAAAATCTTTAAAAAATTCACTAAATACCAAAAATACAAAAAAAATATAAAAATCCAGTACATTTTTTTTTTTTTGTATTCTTGTGTATTGATTGATTTTTTTATAATATTTTTTATAAATATTTTACTTTTTAGATACATCTAAGTAAAGTGTTTCTAAAAGAGTAAAAAAAATTACTTAAAATTTTAAAAATATTCACTAAAAACAAAAAAAATAACAAACTCAATTTAAAAAAAAAATGAATCTAGAAAATTAAAACCAAAAACAATGAATGGTCCCTAAACTATACGTTTTGTGTCATTTTGGTCTCTAAAATTTTAATTTTAGCAATTTTGTCCCTCAATACTGGAAGTTTATGTTTTATCATTTTCGTTAATGTTTTGGGACTAAATTGACAAAATTAAAAAAGTTAGGAATTAAATTAACACAAATAACATACTTCAGAAACTATATGTGTATTTTATTATCATCCTATTAATTATTTAGAAGGTTCAATTGAAATTGGACCAAATTAATTCAAATTAAAAAATTTAAAAACAAAGTTGTCAAAATCGAAAATTAAAGAATCAAAGTGAGACAAAATAGATATTTTATGAACCATTTATATAATTTATCCTATAACTTAAAACAATATTTATGTCTATTTAAGGGGAATCGGTCAATGAGCAACAAAGTGACACGACCTTTGTTCTTTCCTCCAATATCACGTCCATAGCCATCTCCATATTGGTACATGAATTGGGAAAAGTGCCATTGAATGGAGAATGCACAAGTCAAGCTTTATTGATCTTCTTTCATGCCTCAGTAATCAAATAGTTTATGTGTTTTCTGACATCTTCTACAGAAACATCAGTTTCGTGCATGTGAAGTTGAATTGATTTAGGAACGTTACCTCGTTTTACCTCATCCTGAACAAATCAAGAAAAAATTGTAGATGATTAGTGTTAGTGACAAAAAGAAAAGAAAAAAGGAATTGTAAATAACTTTATGAAGTACTTGGGATGATATAAGAGAGATATATTGCTCTAATGGGACTAGAGGATCCAATTTAGGGCAATTTGGCCCCATTTTGGGTCTATCTCGGATATCCGAATCGCTTATTTTTTATGCCTTATGAGTAGATTATCCATGTAATAATTAAGTTGATCGGATATCATTAGTAACATAATTGGATCATATTTGTCTTTCTTGAAATTATATTTCTCATTCATTTTTTAAAGACAAATGTAATTTAAACATTAATAATATTTGATCAACATGATTTTTTTATATGAATGATTTACTCAGAATGTACTAAAATTGAACAGTTTAAATTATCAAAATGAATTTGAAATGGAACCAAATTTCCTTAAATTGAACTCTCTAATCCAATCCAATCCCATTAGATAATTGGAGGGAAGTCCAATCCAATTAGCTTACACACCCATGATGTTCCCAAATCATCTGCAAGTCAACCATTGATGACCACTTAATTATGTCATGGTACTTCTCTAAGCGTTCCAACTCCTCCTTGGTTATGGCATTTGAAGAAAATAAACATGATGAAGTCCATGCATGGTTGAGGTACTCCTGAAGTGTTGGCATGTATCCATTGTAAGACCATCTTGCCTCCTTCATGTAATATTGATATAAATCTTGCCACTGCAACATTTAAAAAACATGGGTTAAATTTAATTATTATAGTTTAAATTATATCAAATTTGTCATTTAATTTTTTACGTTGTGTTGATTTAATCCTATTGATAACATCTATTAAGACATTAGATAGAATAGTAAGTTACACTATTGGTCCCTCTAGTTTGAGCAAAATCTCACTTTGATCTTTGTAGTTTCAATTTAAACAAATTAATCCCTGCACTTCAATTGTATTGCAATATGGTCTCTCCGTCACTTATTGTTAGAATTTGGAACAAAAATAACCATGCGTAAAATTAGAGGATTTAAAGTAGAATTCAAAACAAACTATAGGGACCATGTTGTAACAAAATTGAAAGTGTAGGAACAAATCGTTCAAATTGAAACTATAGGGACTAAAATAACACTTCGCTTAAACAACAGAGACTAATGGTGTAATTTATCCTAGATGGAAATAAATGGTAAAATGGCACATTCAAAAAGGAATAGACTATTTTAAGGGTAAATTACAATTAGTACTTTTGCACTTTCACCAAATCTCACTTTGGTTTTTTCACTTTCAATTGTAAGAGTTAATGCTCTATACTTTAAATCAAGTTCTAATTTCATCTTTCCGCCCACATACTATTAATAAAGCTAATGGAAATGGAAAATGAAGGGACTAAAGTGAGATTTTGATAAAAGTGTAATGACCAAAGTGAGATTTTAATAAAAGTGTATGGATGCTAATGAAACAACAAAAATGTCACATATATATTTTAAATAACAAATTTCGTCAACTTTGTTAACGACAAATGAATGGAAGGGTGAGATTACAACTTAAGTTAAAGTGTAGGAGATTGACTGTTGAAAGTGAAGTGATTAAAGTGAGATTTTGGTAAAAGTGAAGGCGTACCAAGTGTAATTTACCCCTATTTTAAGTTGGATGCAAACCCCTCAATTATTTTTCGTAGAGTGTATGAACTATTTTGACCATTGATTTCAATATATTTTCTCAAGTGACATTATGAATTAGACTATATTGACATGACTTAAAAAATTCAAAGGTAGAATTGCTACAATTAGAGTTATATGAATCAAATTGACACAAGAGGTCAACTTTATAGATTAATGAAAAAAATTAAATTGAGCCCTTTCTCATTCTCTCTCATTTTTGTTTTTTATGTTTATGTTTTTTGTTTTTTTTTTATTTTTTTTTAAAAATAGTATAAAATTGAGCATAGTTTAAGTAAGCTAATATACACAATTTGTTTGAATGTGACCAAAATAATTATAAGGTAGGTTGCTTAAATAAGCTATACAAAGCGTATGAATACCTTTTTTTTAAGGTATGGCAGGATGTGGACACCATGTTCGTTAGGAGTGCAATAAGCCATTTCATTAATGGAATTAAATAAACCAAGGAAGCATATCTTCATGTCATTCGGAAGTTGTTCTGCTACATTGGCATCCCATCTGAGATACAGAAGTATTTCAAAATTTTGTGTTAAAAATTTAATCAGTTTTTCTATTTAAACAAAAATTAATTATAGAACTTATTAATATACCTCTTTCATATAAACACATTAGAAGATTGTGTCTAATTCTATTATCAATTTATGTATTTTTAGATATTTTAAAACTTAAATAGTTCGGAAGTCGTTTAGCTACATTGACATCCCACCTGAGATGCAAAAGTGTTTTCGAAATTTTGTATTAAAAACTTAAACAGTTTTTTTATTTACACAAAAATTAATTACAGAATTGAATACAATCATCTCATATAAATGTAAAGCTCATAAACAAATCCACCTCATATAAACAGATTATGTCTACTTCTATAATCGATTTTTATATTTTTATACTTTCTAAAACTTAAAATCTTAGCTAAGAGCAAATTAAGAAGCATGTGGCTAGTGCAAAGGTAATTCCCTGCTACTAGTAACCAACCTGTCAATGACATTGGTGAATAGTTAGAGGTACTATAAGCATCATAAACATCATCAACACATGTTACCAATATATTGATCCTTGTTTCCATGCTCCTATAATGTTGGAACTTAGGGTCAAAAGCCTCTCCCAAGGCCATAAATAATTCTCCATCACCCTGTCCCTAACAAAGGGCAACTTTTCTCTCCATCCTATGCTCTCCACCAACTATTAATTATTATATAAAATATCATGAAAGATAAAATAATGTATCAACAGAATTCATTTATTTATTTTTTAAAAAAGGTGACAAGTTTATATTTTACCATTGCAAGCGTGACTTGATATTTTAAAAGAGTATTGATTGGTAGCTTGAATTTAAGTTTGTCCGAAATCATCCGAATTTTAGTTTGTCAGTCGTTTGGCAAGAAGGTCAAAACCGAAGTCGACAAGGGTGACAACCGCATGTAGACACCCCATTTTTGACCGACCTTGAGACTCAGACGTCACCAGTTGAGCGCTTGGTGATAGTGCATAATGTGCTCGTTCAGAAGTTTCAGAGTCTTAGCCGTGAGCCCTGCCTCCGGACTTCCGGACTCTTTTGTGCTTTGCCTCGGTTTGCGAACCAGGCTCGGTTTTCTCTGTTTTCTCTTCGTGAAGGGAAGGAGAGGTCCCGTAGACCATCTCTCAGTGGCCATGGGCTACATTTGGTGGCTGTAGGCCATTTTGCCCATTTCAGGGCCTGGTTCCCGATTTTCAGAGCCGTCAGGCCGTGTGCCTCGGTTCGGGACCGCTTAACCACCTCCATTTGCCCCGGTTCTTGGCATGCATCCTATTTACTCCCTTTTGAGGGACATTGAGGTCTGAGAGACCCACTTCGTGGTCGAATGCCACTTTCAATGCTCAACAGGCAGTTTTCGGGGCCCCGAACTGCGCGTTTTGGCCCCCGAAGATTCCTTTTGCATCGGTTTTCGTTCATTTTTGGCAGGTACCTCTGTTTCACCACCAGGAAGGCCGTAGAAGGGTGGGAGGCCAGCAATTGTTTCAGCAACCAGTTATATATCCTCCGGCGCCTTCCGACGCCCGTTTTTCTCACTTCCAAGCCAATGTTGAACACCCTTGGGCCATTTTCTTGAACTTTTAACCACATATTTGTGTTGTAGACACATGGGAGGACACCAAAAGTTGGTGACCGGCCAGTAATTCCACCTGACCCTTTTGAACCCTTCCTAAAAATGGCCTATTATCTCTCCTGTTTTACAGTTGACAATTTTGAACCACAGGGTTGTGTTGAGGACACCTGGGAGGACACCATTTTGTGGTGGCCGGCCAGAAAATCTTTTGACCTTTTTGACCCTTGGCCGGCCGGCCATGGGGGATGGCCGGCCGGCCACCTGCAGCTCCAAAAACTAGCCGGCCATGATCCTCAGGGTATGTATATTCCAGCTGTATACTTTTTTCCCCCCAAAAACCTGTATCCGGGGGGAACAACTTTTGGGGGGAAACTTGGCTTGTTTTCCCCCCACTTTTTCCCCCCATTTCTCCCCCTCTTTGGTCCATATACTTGGCTGGCCAGCTCTGTCTTGAGGGTTGAAAAAATTTCCCTAAGAGCCTCTTGCATTATATCCCTCCATCTCTCTCATTTCCTTCAAAAAACACTCAAATCCTATCCCATTTTCACACCACTACCTAACATCACCACCACCACTCCATTTCCAGCAGCTTGGGGAGCTTTACAGCAGCTAGGAGGCATCACTTCTCAAGCCAAGAAGCAACCAAGGGTTGGTCTCCAAGGGTAAGTGTCAATTCCCTCTTTTTGAGCTTAATTTTGCAACATTTTTCTAGCTATTTTTCTTGCTGTTTTGAGCTCCGACCAAAACTGAAAGTACCCTTTATTTGAGCTCTATTTCATGTTTCATTAAGGGAATTTTGTCATTTGAGGTCCCCATCTTGCACTTCCTTCTTTATCTCTCCTTTAGGCCCTAATCTTGCATGTTATTTTTTGCCTATGGGTAATCTGTTTTGGGGCATGTTATAAACTGTAAGTGAGCTTATTTTGAGCCCTTATTCAACATTAAAGAAGGGCTCATCACTTTTTGGGACCTCCATGTGCCACTTGTCATTATACCCCTCTTTGGTCCCCATTTTTGCATGATTTATTAGCCTGTTGAGCTTCTGTTTTTGGACCTTGGTCCGAACTGAAAGTGGCCATATTTTGACCCCCTTGTCATGTTTCATTAAGGGTCTTTGGCTTTTTGGTGAATTTTTTGTATACTTTGTGTTTTGACCTCTTTTGGGCCCTACCTTGCATGGCATTGTGAGCATACTTGTATATTGTTTTGGGGGTTTCCATAAACTGTAAGTAGTCATATTTTTGGTCCCTCTTTAGTGTTGTAGAAGATTTTTTTTTCTGTTTGGGCTTTGAATCTACCACTTGCTTCATTGCCTCCCTTGCGGAGCCATTTTTGTATGATAATTTAGTCCCATTTGTGCTTACAGTTTGGCCATGCTTTGAACTGTAAAAATGATTATTTTAGGGCTTCCTTTCTTCTATATTTTCATTCCATGTACCAATTATGCATGCTTTGTATAGCTGTAAGCCATTTCATGTACTTAGTTTTGCATTTCGGGAGAAATTCCATGCATCGGGTGTCATTTCGCCTTGTTTCGGGGCTGTTTTGCCCCCCTCATTTTGCTACTGATTTTTGCATGTTTGCATATCATATTCCATGTCTTTGCCATGTCTCATTAGAATGGCATTTCGGTGCCTGAGGGTCGGTCCTCGGTTTGCGTGCACGCGTGCACGCATTTCGTGTTGTCTTGTTTTCATCTGATGGCCTCCTATGTGAGTGTGGCTGAGGCTCTCTCATGTTGGTGTAAGCCCATTATTGCATTGCGTATGCCATTTCATCCATAGCATTGTGTATGCTCGGTTGTGTATTACCTCGTGCAGCTTGTATGCCATTCCATAACATTGTGTATGTTAGGATTGTATCTTAGTTGCATTTCATGCATGTCATGCATATTGCATCGTTTTCGGGATAGGAGTTAGCCCAGGCACGAGAAACGAGGTGCATTTCGTACTCCGAGTGACGGAACGTGTCTCAATTCCCGAGTCACCGACACTCCGGATTGTCCATGATGGAGTTAGGTTTTAGTTGTGTTTTCATGTGCATTCATCCTATATTGAATGGTGCATTTCGACCCCTCAGCCATCATGCATCGATATGCGTGATTGGTGGCATGAGGATCGAGGCATGCATACATCTGTGAAAATACATTGCTATGCCCCTTTCCTGCTCTCTGTTGCAGCAAATCAAGAATCAGCGGTCTTCCGAGGCTTGACACGTATTTCAAGAATAGGTGCAAACAGAGGCTAATTGGGGCATCGTCATGGATTTCTGCGCAAAGGCAACCCGAACATGCATCATTCATCACTCGGAGCGGAATCAAGGCAGTCCCTGGCTTGCATGCCAGTTTTCATAGCTTTCTTAGTTAATTTGTTAATTAATTAGGAATTTGTACATTATTTGGACTGTAATATTTGGACTGTACTATTCTTTCATTTGGGACCGTATTATTTATTCGGACCCTCTGCGCGAGGGCATAACTGTAATAAGTGTGCGTGTGTGTGTTGTATTTCTTCCAACCCCACGTTTTTCTTCCCTTTTATTTACCTGCTTATGATGGTTAGATTAGGGCATATTTCAATTAGCATACTGTATGACAGCATGTTTGCATTATTCATCTATTTTGCATGCACCGGGCTCGGCGCATCATATTAACTGCATTTGTATTTCAATTTTAAAGTTGAATACTTGTTAGCTGTTGCATCTCATATGCCATGTTTAGAATAGCCGAGCCTACTATAGTTGCATTTTTGCATGTGTTGCATTAGGCATTTCTGTATACTTAGGATTCATGCATGGATTTCTAATGAGTTTCTATTTTGGCTTGGAGTACTCGGTGAGTTTTTATGCTTTAGCATCCTTGCATGCGTGTGAGTGACTGCCATGAATAGCATGCTTACCATGAGGCTAATTGCTTATGTGATATAACTGCATGAATGCCTGTGGGTGAAGGTTGGGTTACTCGGATTGGAATAAATCATCAACTGTTTGTTTTAATCCCACTAGATAGTGGCAAAACCATCTTTTCTAAGCCCACCTGAGGGTGGAAAAATCTGCATTTTAAGCCTACTTGCAAGTAGCAAATCACCTTCCAAAAACAAACCTGAAGTGTTTTGTTCCAATTCAGGCGATCCAGTCTATACTTGTATGCTGTGTGCATCACATAGTAACCTAGGCTAATAACCGGAATAAGAACACACAATGTTTTCAAAACTAGATATCATGGTTAGTAGAGGCCGATCTTTGATCGGGTGAGCGGGGGTGCTCACGAAGTGACCTTCCCCAATCGTACCCAAGTTCCCGAGCCGAGGCAACTTTGGTGATGACGGACACGTGGCCTTAGGCAAACGAGTCAGGGTTTCCTAAATTTCCCCCCCAAAATAAAATATTTAGGTGGCGACTCTGTATCTGGCAAAGCAGTCCATGTTTGGCACTTCTTTCAAAAATCTGTTTTCTCAAAACGATTTGCCGGATTTGGACTCTTTGGTTCAGACTTAGAACCGTGACAATTTTAGAGTCCTGAGCTGTAGTGACCCCAAATGAATAGAACGGGAGCTCGTTCCTCTCGGGGCGTTCGGGGACGTCTACACCGCAGTACACAAGTATTTTACCGATCGTCTGAGTGGTCGACCGGCAAGCACAAATTCGGGCTTTTGGACAAACTAAAATTCAAGTTACCAATCATTTTTTATTTAAAAAATGCCAATCTCACACATTTTGGTTGAGAATTATGTATAGGGTTGTTAAATGAATAAAGCTATTTGAACTCGACTTGTGTTGGATTCATCAAAAATTCGTTTGAGATCGGGTTCTTATTTAAACAATCCAAGTTTGAATACATTTCAAAACTCATTAAGTTTTCAAATCAAACTTAAACAAATTAATACTCAATTTGAGAAGTATACGCCCTATAAAATAAAATAATATCAAGTTAGTTGAACTCAACTTGTTATTGGCTCGATTAAACCTCACTTGAGATGAGTTTGGAAGATAGAAAAGTCAAATTTAAATACATTTTGAAGTCATTAAAATTTTTCAAACCAACCTGGAATAACCTTTTTCAGTTTGGTAATTATATAAATGAAACTGCCATATCATTATGTATAAATATCCTAGTAGAATAGCATTTTCCTGCGGTTTAGTTTCATTTCTTGGAAGTGATTATTTACCTTGATGCCTGTTTGAGGTCATCTTGGTGAATACTTGGCATTCATGTCCACTTATCAATGAACCACCTTGCCTCCAATTTTGGCATTGCCCAATGTAATGGAAACTCCAAAGCATGACTCACAATATAGCGACCCGGGTTAAGACCCGATCCTTTTATACTCTTTTGTATGAATTTTATACTTGTTGATGTGATTGATATCTATTCTGGTCCAACATTATCATTTGAGTGGAGTTTGGGATCTATTAGGCGATGTTTTGAACAGGTTGGGTTGAGTATGTCTAGGGAGGTTTTGACTGTTTTGTTTTCAGTTTGCTTGAGAGGTGTTTTTGTCACTCTAGTGGTCTTTCGTTTCTCATACTTTCTGGGTTTGCAGTCTGAATTTTTGGAAGTAGAGCGTTCATCGCTCTAGCGGCATTTTGTTCGCTCGAGCAATCTGTTATGCAGGGATAATCTTATTGGAGTTTGGGTTCTTTGTTCGAGCCTAGGTTTGGTTGCTCGAGCGGTGTGCTGTATCTAAAGCTCGAGTGGTGTTTTGTTTGCTCGAGCAGTCTGTTTCTATAAAGCTACGAGGAAAGTCACTTTTTAGTAACTTTTTGAAGCTCTCTCTACAAATATCGAGAATCTCTTTGCTCTTATCTCTCACTAGAATTCTTGTATAAATCTTCCGATCTTTCTCAATCCATTGGTTTCTCGGTATTCGTGCTTTAGGATTAAAAGTAGAGCTCGACCAGAGGGTCATTTTGATATAAAAAGTTTGAGTTTTCGTCTTCGTCAAGTTTGGGGATTTGCTCATCTTTTCTTCTTGCTTTGAAGTAGGGAATTTTTTAATGTTCTACATGATATTTAATTTCGTTATGTGCTCCTTGAATAGGGTAGCACTTAGAGTGACTTAGGTTTAAATTAGGTTTGAATTGATTTATAAATGAGGGATTTTTGGATGTTTTCTTGGAAATGATATCAGAATTGTTTATGGTATTGGGACTTGAGGAAGTTGCTTTTAAAATATGAATGTTGAAAGAAATATTTGTTTTGGTATTATGGAAAACACCTTGATGATTTCTTGATTTGGAAACAAGGAGAAAATGATGGAATCTTGGAAGAAGCTTTACTCCTCTGTTTAGATTATGAAATTTGATCAGTCTCTTGAAACTTATTTATTGAATAGAGATATCTGTTTTAGCTATCGGTAGAGGATAGTATTGATTGTTGTAGCAATTGCATGAGAACTAGGTTAATTGAAACCCATTCACTTATGCATTTAATTTGAACATAGGTTTATACTCATTGCATTTAAAAGTATCGTTTTGAGGAAAAGCGGTTAGGGGTGTGGTTGTGGTTTTTGTGTTGGCCTTTATATCCATGGTGAAAGTCCAGAAACCTACATGGTTAGGTGCCGATTCTTCCAGTTTGTACCTGTAAAATGGCTTTTGGTAGTGTTTGTATAGCCTACTTGCTGACACGTACCCAGAAATTCTCAGTGTGTGTATTTACTACCATGTTTTTTGTTTTGATGGTTTATAAATGGAAAGATTAATTAAAAATCCCATTTGGGGAATTGTTAGTCCATTTAGTCCTACATGTTTTTTTTAAAAAAAACCAATTAGTCTTTTTTATTTGTAGTATGTATTATTGATTTGATTTAGTAATATTAGAGTTTACTTGTTTTCCCTTATTTGAGATTTGGTTTTGATGTTTTTTTGGGATTTGGGTGTATGTAGGTAAGGTATGGTTTAACATTTCCATTTTTTTAGGGATTTCGTGGAGTGATTGTGGGGATTGTTGATATTACCTAATTAGTGTTACATTATTGATGTTATCCATCCACTGGCCCACAACAATGCTAACATTGCAAGAGATCCAAATAATCATAACAACATTAAATAAAAACAATGTGTTGGTCACATTATATACATGCACAACATCACATTTGCAATCACTGGTAACCCCCACACCTACGAAAATAATAACATTACATGAGACCCAACCAATCATACAAACATTAACTAAAACACCATGCGTCTGTCACATTACGTACATGCACAACATCACATTTGGTGTCACTGGTAACCCCCCAAACCGTGATGTTAACAACATCACCTAGAACCCCGCATTAAGCACCATTTAAACAACATTCCATTTCAAGCATCGACCTTGATGTCGAATTGTTCCACAAATAACCAAAGTAACATCGAAGACACCCATACCTGTTGTCATTGCACCAATACACGATCAACGCTGCCACTAGCGAATTGATGTGAAATAGCCAATGTTATGTTAACAACGTTAATCGCACTCCTAAATGTCCCAGTGCCCACGACGCTTCATCTCTGTAAATTTGGTAGAAGGGGTTTCGGATTTTCTAGGGTTTTGAAGGGGTTCTGTAATGTTATTTGGGGAATAAAGAATGCTAGGTGCAACGTTGCCAAATCCAGCATCCAACTCACACAAAATGAAGATCAACACTGCAACATTTACAAGGAAATGTTGAAGTTCCAATTTTTGAGCTTCCGTTTTGTTTGCAATGGAGGGAAAAGGAAAAAATTGCTATAGTATGCTTTTGGACATTTTGATAACTACAACATCACCTAAACACCCAATTTACCTCTCCAAATAGCCAACCCACGCGTTACATTCGTGGGCTTAAGTGTAAATAACATTGACTTGGGACCTTTCAGTCTATAAAATAAATTGCAGGACTACATGGTTCAAACTATCTAAACTTGGGATTTATTGGTGTTTTTCCCTTTATAAATTGTGAATTGAACTATGGCACTGCATTGTTTAAAAAGGGGAAAACATATGTTTTGGCATTGGCATTCATGTGCATTCATCATATGGCTTTGTTAAGTATCATACAGATCATTAAATTCATCTCTACTGGGTTTTGCTCACCCCATGTGGAAAATAACTTTTGCTGATGGTATATCTACGCTAAGGGAATAGCTTGGGAGGATATTGGAGCGAGACACTCATTTCTGTTTTATATATTTGTTTTGTGTAAGCCTAGGGCTTTAATTGTATTGGGTTTGACCCACTTTTGTTGTAACCAGGCATTGTCTTGAAACTTTGTAGCCATTAGGTTATGAACTTATATTTAATTCCTTTTGTTCTATATATATTGGTCACATACTATAGATTCATAATTTAGGATTGATGAATGTATTAATGCATGTGACATCTTTTGTAATATTTCAAGAAAATCAGTGAATGAATGATAGTTCTTGAAATGCTTTCGATATTAAATGATTAAGACTATTAAGCTTCTGCATATTTATTGAGAGTTATGAGGGTATCCGTTGTCATTATTTTTGGGGCGTTACACACAAACTTGCCAAGATTTGGATCTGTAACACCCCGAAAATAATAACCATAATTCATCCCACGATATTAATTAAATAACAACATGTACCGAAATAATTCTCATTCTATTCATATGATTCCATTGTACAAAAGGATAACACATGCAATTATACATTCATAAGTTCTAACCCTGAATCTATAGCATGTGCCACAAATTAATGATATGAAAGAAAAGTTAAATAGATAATTAAATGTTCTAATGGCTATAACTTTCTAAGGCGATGCTTGGTTACAAAAAAAAGTGAGTTTTAACTCAATATAGTTTAAGTCCTAGGCTTGTACAAAAATAATTACAACAAATACAAAAAGGAAGCTCTTGGTTGCAAGTTCTCCCAAGCTATGACCATGGCGGAGGCATATCATCAGCACCTGAAAATGATTTTCTACATAAGGTGAGTTAAAGCCCAATAAAGATATTCTAACATAGTGTATGAATCTTAACAAAACTATAAGGTAAATCCATATGCAATCATTTCTTTTATAATAGAAAATGGGGCAGTGGATACAATACTGGGAATCTCTAAGTACGTGTTTGCAAGTAGGCTATACAAGCACTACCAATTGCCATTTTTACCGGTACTAACCAGAAGGCTTGGCACCTAACCGTGTGGATTTCTGGACTTTCACCAAGGACACACAGGCCAACATAGCACCACAACCACACCTCTACTCAGATTCACCAAGATATTCACCAGTTTTTCTCAAAAAATATACATTTTCCATGTGTTAGGTATGTAACGATGCTCAATGCAAATGGATGAGAAATTAGTTTCAATTCTCCTAATTTTCATACAATTTTTACAACAATCATAGCTATCCTCCATTGATAGCTCAAAACAGATATCTCTAAATAGATAGATAATTTCCAATAAAGATAAATTTTTCAAAATTTTAAGATGGGAGTGATAATGCATATCCAACTCCACCATCATTCCAATTTCATAAAATCCAATATCATTTCCATTTCATCTTTACAAAATCAAATACTTCACATTTTAAGGTAAAATCCCTTTCTTTATAAATCAATTCCAAGGATAAAAATCTACCATTTTACCACAACTCAACCACATTTACAAATTCACAATCATTTCCAAGAAACCATTTTGAAAATCCCTCTTTTGATTTCAAAGCCAAAACCCTAAGTTTATCCAAAAATCTCCAAATCACAATATTGTTTGGAAAAGCAAATAAACTAGTTAAAAACTATACAAAAGTGTGGAGAAATCCCAACCTTGAAGCTAGAAGGTAAGAGACAAAGTGAAAAAATCCCGACGAAGCCAAAAATCAACTTTGCTCCGATCAAATGGAAGGTCTAGGTGAGCTTTACCTTTTTATCAAAGGGACTAGGGTGTAGAGATCAATGGATGATAATGTATTTGAAGGTATGAGATGAGTTCTAGAGAGAGTGTGCGAATCTAGGTTTTTGGAATGTATAAGATGAGTTCTAGAGAGAGTGTGTGAATCTAGGTTTTTAGAATGTAGAGAGAGAGAGAGAGAGAGAGAGAGACTGAGATGAGAAAATGACTAAAAAAGTGAGCTTTTAGGACTGATATACGCGCAGATTGCTCTAACGACCAAAACATCGCTCGAGCGACCAGACATAATAAATGAGACCAGTCGAGTGAACAAAGTTACTACTTGAGCGCACAGACACAAACGAAGACACCTCTCGAGCGTACAATGCACCCCTCCCAATAGTTCAGACTTGTAAAAGTTCGATTGAGCGCAAGAAGTGTCACTCAAGCGAACATGTCAAACTCTCAGTAGTTTTGCAGACTATAAAAAACTGCTCGAGCGCAAGAAGCTTTGCTTGAGCGAATAAGGAAAATTCTGGGCAAAGACTCCTTTGAAAAATGAAATCCCAACCTGTTTCAAATGCAACCACAATGCTCATGCAACCCAATTCAAAATGATAAACAAGGACATGAACAACCATCAAGACAAAGAATCCCGGATTCAAAACAATAAATGGGTTGGGTCTAAACCAGAATTGCTATAGGATCTATGCTCTTCTTCTCGAGCAATTCTTTGAGATGTTTAGCTATGAAATCTCTAGTTTCTTCCAATATACTTTCACCCTTCATTAAAAGATATGAAGCTTTATACAATGAAAGAAGTCCCATAGTATCACATAAAGACTTCTTGAAATTCCTAGACTTCTCCCTGAAACTACTAAAAACTTTTACTGTAATGCCCCGACTTTTATTACTCAGATAATGTTACCTTTTTTCTTAAATCAGTCCATTTCAATAATAATAAACATCAAAGGTATTTAGAAAGGAATAAATTACAATGTCCTCTCTCGTGTACATGTAATGAAATACAATACATGCCCATAGACGTTACGTTATCAATTACAAAATAATGAAATATATAAAAGGGATTAACCCTTTTTACAACACATTGGCATTTTGCCTGCATTTAAAAGGCCATGGCCAACAATTAACAGACTTTAAGTCTCGAGCAACTCTTTACTCCATACCTAAAAATTGATTAGTAACGTGGGATGAACACAAAGGTCAAGCAGGAATCCCAATAATCCTAAACAATAGCAACATATAGATAGCTATGATTATGAATACTCTACGCATATATATATATATATATATATATAGGAAATGTGACATTTCATACTTCAAAATATCCTTATATAAATACAATTTTTCAAAAGATCCTCTTTAACATAACAAAAAATAAAGATCAGTTCTTACCTTTCAAAACTTTTCATTTGTGTAACGCCCCAAAATATTAACAATAAAATTAGATGAAATAGACAAACCCAACATGCAATCCTACCTTGATAGACTAGCTCTTTCAATTAGTATTTCATTTCAGGAAAAGAGTTTACAAAAGAAGTGTTCACATGCAATACATATTCACCCTCTTAAAAGGTGAATCCATAGCATGTGTAACTATAAGGAAGAAAAGAAATGAACAATAAAGTAAATGCCTTGATGCTACAAGTTCCGAGACTTAAGCCTGGTTACACAAAAAGGTTAGCAACTCAACAAATAAAGCCCATGGCTTGCATTAACATCAAACAAAAACGGAGAGTCTCTTGGTCTCAACACATTCCACGCTTTTAACTAGGTAGAATCACTGCATTCTTTCCTGCACAATTCCACTAGGGATGAGCACAAAGCCTAGTAGAGATATCTCCACAAAGTATACACATTTAAGAGCAATCTCAGATAGTTATATGAATGCAGTGCTATTCTATGTTCAAATGTCAAAGTTTTACATCTCTTTTGAAATCCATGCAATAGTTCATTCAAGGTTCATTTTCTTCGTAAAAATCAAGATTTAAACAATGGGATAGTAAATATGACTCAGGTAAATCCCCAGGGCTAGTGTCTGGAAGTAGACGTATCAAGCACTACTAAAATCTTACCTTATTGGATACTAACTGGAGGGCTTAGGCACCCACACGCATGTGTTTATGGTCTTACACCAAGGACACTCATGACAACTTAATTTCCAATCTACACCCCCTAACCGGACTTACCAAACGTATTTATCTCAAAATATTTTCATTAACAACAATTGTCTTTCTCGAACCAAGAACTTATTTCAAAATTAAGATCATAGGTGAACAAAATTCAAGATAATGCAAATAAATCATTGAGAATTGACTATATATAAATATCTTCTTTATACAATATCACTAACATTTCTCACATTTGCTCAAGTATAACTTCCATGATTTAATAATTCTCAAAATCATAGCAAGGTACAAATCCATGTGACATATGAGATTTCCACATATTCACAATCAACATTCATTATTTAATTTTTCCAAAGTGCCAACATGCACATCCCATGTTTCCATAATTGTTCAATAAAAATTTTCATCTCCTTTCGTGAATGTCTCAACAATATAACAACTAGAAAGTTTTCTTCTATTTTTCAAGAGATTTATCATCAATTTTATAAATATTACATCAATTTTACTTTTTCCCAAAATCTACAGTTTTATCAAAATAGGATTTTCCCTTTATTTTCAAAACACTACAAACAAACATCTCCAAATAGTTCATAGTATACTCAAAATAATTTATCTTTGACCAAGTCATGAGAAAAAATACATTTCTCTAATATTTTTTTTTCTAGATTCAACATCCAAAAATCAATCTAGACTAGAAAACATAGTGAAAAGGACAAGATATGCTAAAAACCATATGTATAACTCAAAGAACATCCCTACCTTAGGACATTGAGAAGAAAGGATGAAAAGTTTCGAAACCAACGGTGTTGAAATCCAATCTGCACCATACACTACGTAGTCCTCAATGAGCTCTCCTAATTTAAAGAAGGCACCAAGGTTAAAATCTCAATGGATAGTGAGAGATCAAAGAGTAAATGAAGTGGGTTTGAGGGTTTCAAGAGAGAGATGAGAGAAAAGAGAGTGGGAGTTAATGTAGAGAGAGTGTGTGAAGTGAAAAAGTGATGGAAAAGTAAGTAAGGCTCAACTTTTGAAGTGATTTGACTCAATTTTCAGAGCTGGCAGTCGACAGACCGCTCGAGTGACCAATCGTGCACTCGAGCGAACAGTTCAATTTGAAAGACCGCTCGAGCGATGAAACTTGTGCTCGAGTGAAAAACATCCACTCATAGAAACTCCATTCCCTCTGTAAAAGACCACTCGAGCTGTGACAACCCCGACCTATGATTTGCCGATAAACCATGATTAATTGTGCTATATGAGTTTCTACCTGTCTATCGTAGGAATATTTGTTTTTGTTTCTATTTTGTTCTGCAAATTGGAGGCCTTATCGACATCTGATCACAAAATTGACTTGATATACATGTCAGTTGAAATTTTTAGAACGTTATAGTAGGTTTAATTGAAGTTCGATTCAGAACAAAATAATTAGATTAATTAATGCCCACTTGGTTAGTTTTAATTAATTACCACTAGGTAAGCCTATAAAATGCTCTTTATATGCTTCAACTCATTCCTTTCTTCATCTTTGAGCCTATACACACACAATGTGAGAGAGAAAAAGAGAGACTAAGAAAGAGATTGGAATCAAGACGAATAAGAGAGAATTGCAAAGGGAGAGCAAGAATTGGAAGGAATTGGTGATAGTTTGTTAAGCATAGCTAGAATCTACAGAGAATTATGGACTCTAGGTAAGAAATTAACTCACACTCTATGAGTTTAAGTTATCTTATACATCATTCAAGAGAATTAAGTGAATTAATTTGAGAATTAAGCTAGAATTGGAGAAATGGACTCAAACCATGCATGCATGCATATTTCATAGCATTTTGAAGTTGCTTTCCTAAGAATTTCCTCATGCATGTTACTAATTCACCTTAGTTTTGGGAATTCATGAAGTTTCATGTTATTTAGTGTCATTAGATCATGTTTTGGAAGTTTTGAAGTCAAGGCAATGCATGCATGTTATGTTTTCTAAGAATTGAGTTTTGTTTTGCACAATTGGCAAGCTTTTGGGCTTGATTTTGCGACATGATTTAGAATTCCCAATGTTTTTCAAGTTCACATATGATTCCTCAAGTTTTTGGCTCAAAAGGATGAGTTTTGAAGTATTTGATTTGAGTTTGGAAGCTTGGAGGTGAATTTGAAAATTTCAGAATTCGATCTCTCCACTCGAGTGACAGATCCTACGCTCGAGCGACCACTTCTATTTTTGCACTTCCGCTCGAGCGACCAAAAGTTGGCTCGAGCATAAAATGCATGCTCCCAAAAGTTCATATGTTTTGCAGACTGCTCGAACGGCAGGAGTTGTGCTTGAGCGAGGACCTGAGTCTTATGCTCAAGCGACCGTCGAGCGTCCGTCAAGCATGAAAATCACATAACCAGTACTTTTACAGACCATGAAAGAATGTGCGCTTGAGCGGCCACTCACATTTTGCATGTCCGCTCGAGCGAAGGAAGTTGTGCTCGAGCAGGACTCCTGTTTTCAGCAAGTTTTGTTGAATGTGTTCAAGTGTATTTTAGCATCCTCATTGCATCCTAGGCATTCCTAGGCCAAGATTAAGACATGATAATGTCGATAAGACTTAGAAACACACTAAGAATGAAACACAATGATTGTAATGAATCCTGGGTGCGTGTTTAAATGTGTACATGTTATGTGTTATTTGTAGGTCAAGCGTCGTAAGTTATCTGATCTGTCTGCTTCATCTGTTCTGTAATTGGAGCCATCTGTGAGTAATAACTTTGTAAAGCTATGTTCAATTATAAGTATTTTCTGAATGATATAAGATGATCTATTTTCTGAAATATTATTTTTTGTATGAATGAATGGTTGTCCAATGTTTCTAAAATCCTTAGCTTCAGATGACATTTGTTATCTGTTTTGTTATGTCCCAATTATGGGCCAACTGTACGTCTCATGAGCCAACTGTACATGGATCCTTAAGAATGTCCTAATTATGGGCCAACTGTTCGTCTTATGAGCCAACTATACCGTCTTCGTGCAAGTGAGTCAACTGTAGGCCTTTATCGCCGTCCCTATATAGGTCAATTATTTCTGCTAGTGCTAATGGATGTACCACGTATGATTAACTGCAAATTCTGATTATGAATATGATTCTGAATCTGATTCTGTTATGAACTATGAATTCTGAACATGATTATGAATCCATTTCTAATAGCTACTGAATTCTGTTTTCTGTAACTGTTATGGACAACATTCATTAAAATCCTTTACTCTGTTATTATTCACTGGGCTCCAGCTCACTGTAATTATTTATATATGTAGGTGACTAGGCGCGAGATCAGGCACAGAATTGAAGGCCTTAGTTCTGTTTTGTCAAGCCACCCACTGTGTCTCCCGGGGAGATTCCCATGTATAGAAGTCAAGTTTTGTGGACCATGTCGAGAGTTATTTTGTGTATCAAGTTGAGAACATTTATATTTTGTCTTGTTTGTTTATTTGCATTGTGACAACCCTGTCCTGTGTTATGTTAATTAATCTTAATTATGATTATGGTTATGTGTTTAATATGATTTTGAATGCCATTTATATGATCATATGTGTTTTCGCATTTCTATCTGTTCACCATAGGAAAATTTGTTTGATTCTCTGCTATAAAATTTAATTAAAGACCGTAGAAGCATCAAAAAGCAAAATTGACTGTGTTTTTGTACTTAGCATGATTTTTAGAGCCTACGGTGAAGTTTAATTAAAAATTGATTTGAATCAAAATAATTAGATTAAACTGATTGAAATAGGCACAATTAATTAGCCTTAATACACGTTGATTAAGCAAGTATATATATATGGCCTATTTACACTTAAGCTCACCATTTTGAGCTCAAAATCTGATATACACTCTAGAGAGAGAAGGAGAGGGACAGTTCTAGAGAGAAAATAGAGGCAAAAATTTTGGAATTAAGCAAGAAGCTTGGATTTGAGAAGAATTAACTCAAGAACTAGCTAGAATTTGAAGAATTAGAGCTCCAAGGTGAATAATTGAACTCAAATTCACGAGTTTACGTGCATAGCTAAGTGAATTCAAGTATATGTGAAGTTAAATGAATGAATTAAGCCAAGCTTGGTGAATTTGAGATCATTGGATGCATGCATGTGATGATTGGCCATAATTTTGCATATTTGAATGTATGGCATGTTGATTATGTTGTATTAAGGGTTGTTTAGCACATGCATGTCAAACTCTTCATATGTTAAAGCTTGATTTCATGCCTTGAAGCTTGTCCATGCAAGATACAAAGCATGAGTTGTGTATATATAAAGTTTATGGTTTAAAATTTGTTAAATCCATGGAATTTTGAACTATGGTTGAAGGTTCTCTTCAAATAAATGTTTTTGGGAGTATTTTATCATATTGAGTGAGTTGTACATGAATTGAACTTTTGAAAATGTGTTTTGAGCTTCAAACAAAATTCTGGAAAACCTAGAATTCGACCTGTTCGCTCGAGTGAGAAAATTGTTGCTTGAGCATGAAAGCCGAGCTCCCAGAAGTTTTGTAGAAATTGCACAATGGCTCGAGCGGCTGAAGCTGCGCTCGAGCATACCCTATTTTGCATGACTCCTCGCTTGAGCGTAAATTGCAAGCAACCACTACTTTTGTAGACCAAAGGGGTCTGCTTGAGCGACCAAAGCTGCGCTCGAGCGGAGAGCTCTATTTCAGAAATTTTGAAAAGTTATTTTACGCTCCTTTTGCCGTCCTCTTCCATTTCTAAGCACTCATAGGCATGCATTGAACATTGTAAATGAGTTAAAGGGATAAGAAAGAGGCCTAAGAGAAATAAACAATTTGAAAATGAATTGAATTGCTTGTGACCCGATATGTTGTAAATTGTATAGGGCCAAGCGCAAGGGTGAATCCATCAGTAGAACATTGTGAGTAATATATTAATAAGAATGTATTGAAGTATGCTACCTCCCAAATGCTTATTTATGTATGCGTTCTACGAAGTTGTTAAATTGAATTGGATATTCGTCATTTCAATGATTGAATAAAGTCGTTCGAATATGATTATGATTACGACATGCTTATGATCTCAAGTATGAAATGCACATAACATGAATGTTGGGCCAAAGGCCGTTTGGCATGAATGTTAGGCCGAAGGCTGTTTGACTTGAATAATTGGGCCAAAGGCCGTTTGACATGAATGATTGGGCCAAAGGCCGTTTGACATGAGTTATTGGGCTCAAGGCCATTTGATATGTTTGGGCCTGAGACTGTTTGATGTACTAGATAGAAACATTAATGGGCCTGAGGCCATTGGATATGTCCGCTACGGATTTCATTCATGTAATTTCTTTATTTTGATATTATTCACTGGGTTTTCGCTCACTCTCATTTATGTGCATGTAGGTGGGCAAAGAGAGGTCCAAACCCAGCCTCAGTGAAGAATATAAAAGGAAGTCAGTTTGAAGAGTCAGCCTGAATGTCTCATGCACGAGACTTTGTTTTTGTTCTTTTGATCTTTTGTTTACTCTTCTACTATTTTGGCGAACACGTTGGATCATCTATGTACATAAGTTTTTGTTTGGCTGCCTGCATATCTGAAAGTTCCTGGATGAATATAAGATACTAACTCTATGCACTTGTGTGTAAGTTATTATAGACAACTTTTGAAACGTTTTGCTTTGCCATTTAAGTACAAAATTTTTAAATCTGCTTTCGTTTGGCCCCTTATTTCTATTGAAATATGTTTAATCAGGTTTGAGGCCACATGTAATCTCATGATTACTGGCCGGTTATGACCTTATCCATAGGAGCGGGATTGGTCATGACATGCATTTTGGGGCTATGTCCCTTTTGATGATGTTTGCATGGTGGCAAGACTTATGTGGACATGACATCTTATGTATGTATATATTATAAGGTTTCAAATTTCTGTCCCATGTATGTCTATACAGCTCTATGGACTATGTATATTTTGTATATTTGCTTCCGCAACCCTTAATTATATGTCATTTTGTTAAGAGGCCTTTGGTAATCCAAGGATTATTGGCCGGTTACGCCGCCAAAACCATAGGGGCGGGTTTGCGTCGTGACACGAGTGAAGAACTCATGCTCCCAGAAGTTTAGACTACAAACTAAAGTACTAAAAGGTTGATTTCACCGCTTGAGCGATCAAAAGACTGCTCGAGCAGTCTCAACCTAAAAGTGAAACTAGAAATTACCAAAACATTGACCAACCTTCCTGGTTCTTCTCCAACACCAAAAAGTGGAAGATGACATCTCAGAATACACAAGGATATACTTAACGGAACAACCACAAGGGGGAATGGATAACAACACAAGCTTCAAAAGGTTTAACAATGAAGAAGACACACAAAGGGACAGAGATTACCAAAAATGCATTCAATTGCGTAAAGGAGTCGAGACATCACAATTTCCATTCAAAGAAATCTCAACCATTTCCATGATCTCCTAAGATCGATCTAAACAATATACTCATCCTACATTCCAACTCATTACGACTACAAGGACAATTACTGTATATTATGGCCTTAAGCACAAGTGTAAAATGAACGTTCACAAATACATGTATATATAAGCAACAATAGACTAGTCAACATGCATTACCATATTTTACCGGTCACAAGCACGAAAGCCAATAATGCATCCCTTCTCATCACAACACAAATATGATGCACTACGCATAATTAACACATAATGGACCCTGGCTTCATCAAGCCATAACCACCACAACCCACTTTACCAGGCGTGAGCCGGAGGGGAAAGGAACCCATTTCAAAGCACCAAACTTTACCGATCCTCAAGCCGGAGGAGAGATGAACCCTTTCATACTTTATTGGGCGTGAACTGGAGGGGAGGGAAACCCATGTCAAAGCACTAAACTTTACCGGGCGTAAATTCGGAGGGGAAAGGAACCCATATCAATGTGCACTTTCATTCAACTCAACAATTGGCACATTATTCCAAGTTTCACAAATTATTCAACAATGTCAATACCATCCTCTACTGATGACCAATGACACAACCTCATAAACAATAGGTACCATGTCCATGAATTCAATTTCATCCTCTTGATTTAGATTTTATCAACATTTATATGTTGCATAACTTTCATTTTTCAACTTCCAATTCACATTGTTTTCAAAACGCATAATTAAAGTCTCTTTCATCACTACTATCACATCTTTATGATTCAATTCAAAATATTCAAATTTGGTTCAACAAGTAGTAATTTGTCACGAATACAATTATTCATTTGTTTTAAAGAAAAATTGTCAGCTCCTCGTACTTCTCATTTCAAAAAAATATATAAATGTTTTATTAATTTCCAAAATTTATTTTTCCTTCTCTCCAAACTCCCAATACCCACAACAAATTGTCACATCTTTCTCATTAATTATCAAAACCCAACTGCTAATTTTTTTTCATAATCCAATACATATGTAACACAAATTAATCCTATCTCTCAAAAAAAAAAAAAGAAATAAATAACCAAAGGATTTTAGGCTTTTCATCACAACCCTCATAAACGAGATTAACCAATCCACAAATCTTTCAATACAAATAACATTTACCAATACCCTTTTATTTCTCTGAAATTCTGATTTTTCAACAATTATTACAACTTAACAATTATAAAACCATAAATAACAATTAACACAAATTAAATTCATGATGACTTTCTTTATTGTCTTACATACCCATTTTCATATTTTTTAATACACAATATCCCATATGATTCAAATAAAATCAAATCACCAATTTTTTCCTCTTTCTCATAACCCGTAAATAATTAATTAGGGATTTTTACTCTAATCCTTTTAATCATGTTCCTCAAACATTACAATCTCATATATTCACAACAAAACACAAGATTTAACTCTAGATCATAAAATCCCAACCCTCATTATATGCTTTTCAAAAATACCCAACAAATCAAGTTTTTAATGCAATAAAAACTAACACATGTTTATCTATAACACGGTATTAAAAATGAGCAAAGAAATCCCTACCTCAAAGAAAGAAGATGAGAAAACTCTAAAAATTAACTTTGTCAAAATTTGATCTCCATCGATCAAAACATAGCCCTTGAGACACTCGTCATTTTTGTATAAGGGTCTGTTTGTTTTGGGCTATAGAAGAAGGGAGGGAATTAGGATAGAGGTGAGGCCATTTAATGTTTTGTTTGTTTGTAGGTTTGAAGAACGGATTGATAAGCCGGAGGGCTTTAAGATGGGCTTTGCTAACAGGATTCATAATCTGCCTCAACACTTGGTTTTGAAAATTTAGTCTGTTGGTATTAGGAGAGTGATTTCTTATTTACCCATCGTTGCCCTAGTTTATCTTTGGAAGAAGCAGCAATAGAAGGAAGGAGAGACAAAGAGAAACCCTCATCTTCTTCAGATTTTTGATCTGAAGATTCAGTCTGCCCTACCCATCTTTGGAAGCAACAATAGCAAGAAGGAGAGGCAAAAAGAAGCTCTCTCTTCTTCACAATGTGCCCTAGCTCTCTCTCATCTTCAGATTTTCGATCTTCAGATTCAGTGGAGCATCTGCTGTATCGGTAATTTTTTTTGTTAAGCAAGTTATTATTTTTGATTACAAACCTCATTGGGGATGTGAATGCAATTTGCACAATCTGAAACTCATCTAAGTTTTTTTGTTTTTTTGTATATACATATAAAGGTTTGCTTTTTATATCCACATCTCAATCTTCTGTATTGTTTATATATATACATATATACACAAATCGTTTTACTGTTTTTGGAATCGAAATATTTGGAGATTCAACCTCGACAATTACCAGATCTATCAAATCATAATCACCATTCAATTTGATCCGAACCCTTGAAGATTCGTTGAATTTCTCATTGAATCACTGCATGTTTTCTTATTTGTCATTCAATTTCTGAATTTGCAATAGTTGAATTTTAGATTGGGGGGTTTTGTATGTCAAGATCAGTGTTTTTCTTCATGTTTGTGTAATTTTTATTTATATTTAGGTTTTATGAATATTGGGTTTGGTTATTGGAGCAAAATTCAATGGATTATTATTGTGATAGCTACATAATTTTGTTGGGTTTTCAATTGTTTTTTATCCACTCCCATTGATATATGTATATATGTTTGACCTTATCTTAGCAAGTACACCCCACAAAGAACATATTAGGATCTTGTTGTTGGAATCAATGAATGGCAAAGGGTAAGTGTTCTGACCTATTTTTGTGATCAAAATTATGTTTGAATGTGTTTTTAGAATTTATTTTAAATTTAAAGAAAATATAGTTTGATAAAAAAAAAATATACATATATATATATATATATAAATGTATTTTAGGGTTTTATTTTGTTACTGTGCTTCTCTGTTCTTTATCCATTTTGTCTTCTTTTTAGTTGGCCCATCAAATAATTTCTTTTTTTTATTAACATGGTTCACTATTTTTTTTATTTATTTTTAGGAATTACTATGTTGGGATTAAGCCAAACATAATTTAATGTTAATCTTGTCCTTTATTAACAGTGTTCTATGTTTTTAGGAATTACTATGTTGGGATTGGATCTTGCTGGAGTTTAGTTGTGTGCTGTTGTGGGATTGGGTCTTCATAGTTTAGTTAGCTGTCAACATGTTCTTTTTGCCTTGATTCAATGGTTTAATTTTTTATTTTCTTTGAATGGTTTAATAGTGTTCTATGTTTGTCTTTATTTTCTTAATTCAATGGTTTTTTTTGTCTTGATTGGGTCTTTGTGGTTTGGTTTAGCTAGCTATCAACATAATGCCTCTTAAAGGCATATGAAGCATCAATTTCTTTCTATCACTACATTCCAGATATCAATAAAATATATATTTTTTTGGGTGGTAGCTGGTGAAATTTTAGTGGCTAATGCAAAAGTTGGATTTCTGTTGAATCCCACAAGATCATTGTTGAATAATTTCTCAACCATGAAAGAAAAGTAACTTTGATATAACCTTTTATTCTACAATGGAATAAACATATTTGTACTTTCCATCTTGATTTCTCTGTTGGGCTATATGCTTCATAATACTAATTCTGAGCAGGGAACATATTTAGCTGTTCATGTGCCTTTTCATATATTTCTGCACTAGTATTGTAATGGCATCTATTGTAGTCAAAGATTGTGTATTATAACTAAATATTTAAGTTAGATTTCCATTGAAAATAAATATCTTTCATTTTCTTTGATGTCTTTGTGCATCAATGTAGTGCTAATTTTGTGTGGAACAAAATTATTTGTTTTTCTTTATGTTCTTTTATTTTTTGTGATCTTTTCCATTTCTTTTCTATAGGAAATTAACACTACTTTCACATTGTTAACATGTGGTATGAAAAAATTTGAACAATCCTCCATTTGGTAATTTTTTTCGTAGTTCTTTCCTTTGTTCTTCATTGAATCTTTTTCTCCAAGTGGCATATAACAATGTTTCCATATGAAGACATTTCACATTTTTCATTTCCTTCATAAACAGGTTATGTGGCATATAATGATTTGCTATTTCACTCTACTTCAAACTCACTCTGCTATGGCTTTTTGGCCGTTACACTCTGTTTTATGGCAGTCAATAGTTTCTATTATCTATGATTTGTTTTACTTTTTGTGTTGATTTTAGCCGCTTATTGTTTATTCATTTTTTGTAGATGGATAATATTTATGCCACTAAGAAAGGGAGAAAGGACCTGATAGAGGAATTTGTAGCCCTCCAACATGTTGTTTCATCCATTAATTATGCATGTGCTATGTATATAGTGATTTTGCATGTTGCATTCAAGAAGAAAAAAATTAGGTTGCAACTACCTAGATGACCTTACCCTTATGGAAAACAAATTGACCATTTGAATAGATTGGTCAACGATAGTGACATAAATTGTCATGACCAACTTTGGATGAATAGGCGTACTTTCATGCTTTTATGTGGGTTGGTGCGAAGTGTTTGATTGTCTGATTCAAAGTATGTCGTCTTAGAGGAGCAAGTAACAATGTTTTTGAATGTGCTTGCACATCATACTTAGAACCACAAAATTGAATTTAATTTCATGCGGAGTGGTCAAACAGTTAGTAAGCACTTCAATAATGTTCTCAAGGCTGTGTTGCGTCTTCATGGTCTCCTCCTTAAGAAGCCTGAACCAATAATTCGTAATTGTACAGATGATAGGTGGAGTTGTTTTCAGGTACAATATATTTACAACTTTGCTTAATTAGCATATTATATTTTTGTATTGCTTATATTAATTTTATAATATTATTTTATTTTAGAATTGTTTTGGTGCTTTAGATGGAACCGATGTTAAGGTTCTTGCCCCTGAAATAGACAAACCAAGGTATAGAACAATAAAGAGAGAAATTGCCACAAATGTATTGGGTGTGTGCTCCCAAGACATACAATTCATATATGTCTTGCCTGGATCAGAAGGATTTGCTTCTGACTCTAGGGTACTTAGAGATGCTGTCAGTAGATTCAATGGGTTGAAAGTCCCTACTGGTATGATAATTATATATATAAGTACACTATATCTATATTAAACAATTATTTTGTTACATACATAGTAAAACCATCTTACATAATTACAAGCCACTACTATCTCGTAAATGCGGGTTACACAAATGGTGAGGGTTTTCTTGCACCATATACAGGACAACGTTACCATCTTTCCACATGGAGAGAAAGGGGTGCCCCAACAACTCCACAAGAGTTTTTTTTAACATGAGGCACTCTTTTGCTCGTAACGTCATTGAGAGGTGCTTTGGGCTACTTAAAATGAGGTGGGTAATATTAAGGACTTATTCTTACTTTCCAATCAAGACTCAATTTCGTATTATCACTGCATGTTGCCTTCTCCACAATCTCATACAACGTGAAATGCCTATGGACCTTGATGATGATGATAACGAGGAAATGAATCCTCCTCTTCCAGCTACTGAATTAGGAGATAAAATGATTGATGCTATTGAAACATTTGATCAATGGAGTGAATGGAGAACTGCCTTGGCAACCCAAATGTTTGATGAATGGCAAGCAAGCAGAGGTCAATAAATTAGTGTTCTATGATGATTTTTATGTAATAGCGACAGTGTATTATGGCATGTAATTTGAACCATATTTGTTTAGTTTTTGTGTGGTATTTGTAACAAATATTGTGTAAGTTGATTTATTATTTATGATTGACATGTGTGTTATGATTTAAACTTATGATATACATATATATATATATATATATCGGTATGATGACACAGGTACCACTAGTTCTCATAAGAAGGGAACACCTCGAAGGTTTTGAAATCACCGTGAGGAACTATTCCACATTACAACAATGAAGGATGTAACCGCAAGTAATCCCAGGTGGAAGCTTGATAATAATCAGTTTAGGGCAGGCTTCTATAATGAATGTGAGAAGAAGATCTTAAGTGTATTTCCTGGAATTGATCTTTGAGCCAGTCCTCACATCGACTTGAAGATTAAGTTGTGGAGGAAACAATATAACACTCTTCAAGATATGCTAAAGATAAGTGGTTTTGGTTGGGATGATGAACAAAAGATGGTGCTTGTTGATAGTGATGACGTATGACAGAACTATGTCAGGGTAAATCTCATTTTTATGTTGTTATTTGCATTACTCTTTACTTATAAATCAATTTGTTCTTTTTAATAATTGGATAATCACTTGTGTAGAGGGTGCCAGATGAAAAAGGGATGCGAAATAGGCCATTCCCGTTCTATGAAGGTTGGCTTATTCTATTTGGGAAGGATAGGGCGACTGGTGAACTGGTTGAGGATCCTGCTGATGCAGTTGCAGCCATGGAAAATGAGGATGCAAATGCAACTACAGAAGAAGGAGAACAGTCTCCTGTTGAACAGTTTAGTATGAACATGGGTAATACGAACTACTCAATGTCTACTGTAAGTAATGTTCCCAACCGTGCTGACTCTACTAAAACTGGGAAAAAATGGGCTCAACCTGCTGAGGCGATTTCCACTGAATCATCAGAGATGGCAAAAAATCTTAAATCATTCATTGAGAATACTAATACTACAACGGTGGAGATTGCTCATAGGATAGGATAGGATATTCACATGACCAATCCTAACAAAGGAGGTTGGTTAATGTAGAACTTCTGAAGTTACCAATGAGTAACACCAAAAGATTGATGGTAGCATCTATGATAATGAAAGATGAAGACAAAGTTAACTCGTTCTTCAGTTTAGATGAGAATGACAAGATAGAGTAGGTTTCTTTGCTATTGGAAGGTCATATTTGAATGTGGCATCTACTGTATGATGGTCTTTTTGTATGATGGGTTTCTTTTTGTTTGCTCCTGTGTTGGGCTGTTCAAGGTTGGTTTTTGTAGCTTGCAATCTGTTTATATGTTGCTCCTATGTTGGGCTGATTAAGGCTGGTTTTTATAGCTTGCAATCTGTTTATATGTTGCTTCTGTGTTGGGCTGCAATATATTGTATTGCATGCTGCTCTCTGCTACTTTTGAAAGAGCCATAATATGCTACTTTTGCTATACTTTTGGGTTTCTTTGTTCTATGAAAATGAAACAAAAAAATTTCTGCCTGACAAATGATTAAAATGTTGTCAATGTTTGTTATATGCCTTCTTTTAATTATATTATGATTCAAAACTAGATCTATGATAAACAGAGTATTATTTATCATGGATAGGTTACTCATGCTGATGAGTTTTGGGATGTTTGCGGGCAGGATGGGCTTAAGTTGAGATATATCAAAGGATTTTGATTTAATGTTAGTATTATACATATACATATACCCATTTAAGCATATGAATAGCAAGAGTATGGTTTAGGCCTTCGTGGTTTGCCTCTTTGCTGTATATATAGTCGAATTAGCAGTATATCAAATAAAATTGGAGTTCATTTAGCAAACATGTAGGTTGGAAACAGTTTTTAGAACAATGACTCACCAGATCTACTTTTCCAATTTTGAAATAAAATCACAAAAGCAAAATCAAATTACTTTTATCTTTTTTCCATTTTTCTTTTCCGTCATACCTTTGTTTTCAGCTCCTGGTTCAATTGGACATAAAAGACTAGTCATTGAAGCACTTTGATTTTCAGTCAGAAGCAACAAAGCTGCAGGTTTTCTAAGTGATAGTATGTTGATTTATGTGCTTTTGTTATGCATTCTTTTCTATTCCCTTCTTTAATTATTCTGATTAATATTTTCATCTTTGGAATTTGATTATTATTGTTTATCATGCAGATTGCTCTAGTAATAAACAAATATTAAAAAACAATAATGCAAAAAGGGTATTTGTGGACTGATCATAACATTCACTACAAATTTATTGATAGTTGGATTCATTAATATTAAAAAAAATAAATAAATAACATTGATTAAATTTTTTTTGATAATTCGATTCTTTAATATTTAAAAAAATAAAAATGAAAAAGAATAACATTGAGTAAAAATTTATTTATTCTTTAGATGGTATAAGTCCAAATTTGATAATAATGCAAATAGGGTATTTGTTGAATTTCAAATGGTTAATCACATCCCTATCTCTCAAAATAAACATGAACTATTATTAGTCCATTGGTTATCAAACAAACACAATTTTTTTTAATCCCCTCCATTTTATCTCTGAAAACAAACGGGGCTTAAGAAACTAGTATCAAAATCTTGCTTGATCTTTGTAGATCAAAGAAAATGTGAAATTTGGTAAGAGTTCAGAGAGAAGGGAGAGAAAAGAGAAGTTAGAGAGAGAGAAAGAGAGAGAGAGATGAGAAATGGTCAAAGAGAGAGAGAGATAGATCTGATTTGAGTGAAAAGAGCACAAAAATTGATGTGTAGACGTGCAAAATCCGCTCATGCGGATTTCAAAACCACTCGTACTGATCAACTTAGGGAAAAATGGCTTTCTCGCAAAATCCGCTTGTGCGGAATTCAAATTTCTGCTCGTGCGAATTTGACCAGACAACTTTTGCTAGGTAACTTCAAACAAGCATATCTCTCTCTTTCGGAAACAGAATATAGTCAATTTTGTGTCTAAATTGAAGCCCCGGAAATAAGCTTTCCAACGATTCTAATGTCACATCAAGGTTCAAAATGTGGAGAAATAAAAAGGCAAAAAAGTGAACACTACTCAAGACAAATATTCGAATCTGGCATTCTTAGTCTAATCTTGCCTAACCAACACTACAAGACAAGTGGGCTTAAAAGACGAAAGTATTTGCAACGGCACACTTGCTGTCTCAAAAGTTGAGTTTCTGCGACGGCACAATTTGCTGTTGCAGAAAAATAGAGTATTTGCGATGGCAGAAATTGCTGTCGCAAAAAAATGAGAGTATTTGCGACGACAGAGATTGCTGTCGCGAAAAAATAGAATTTTTGCGACGGCACCAGCTGCAGTCACAAAAAAAAAAAAGTGAGTTTTTTGCGACTGTAATAGGTACCATTGCAAAAAAAAAAAAATATTGTGACTTTGAGATGGCTTCATATATATACAGTCACAAAATGGTTTGAATAAATGCAACGGTATTTTTCTGTCGTAAAAAAAATTAAAAAAAATGACGTCGTCTTACTCTTTTGATATAACATTTCTCTTTTCACCAATTTTTTCATTTTCCTCTCTCTCTCTCTCTCTCTCTGTTTCTCTCTCTCACTTATCCCTTTTCTCTCTCTGTCTGTTTCTCTCTATCTTTCTTATCTCTCTGTCTCTCTCGCTCATCTCTCTGCTATCTTTGTCTCTCTCTTTTTCTATGTCTCTCTCTCGTTTATCTCTCTCGTTTATCTCTCTTCTCTTTTTTTTTATGTCTCTCTCCTGTTCATCTCTTTTTGCTCTCTTTCTCTCTTTCTTTGTCATCTCTTGTTTCTCTCTCTTTTTCTGTCTCTCTCTCTCTCTCTATCTCTTTCTCTTTCTCTCTCTGTCTTTGTCTCTCTCTCACTCATCACTTTTTTTTTCTCTCTCTCTCTTTCTCTCTCTGTTTGCCTCTCTCTTTCTCTCTCTCTCCCACTGTGTTCGCCTTGTTCACTCTCTTCTTTACCTTTTCTCTATTTACTGAGCTCTCTCTCAATTTATCGATCCACTACAAGAAAATGCACTTTTAGCAACCACTTTGTCTCTCTCTCGCTCATCACTTTGTCTCTGTCTCTGTCTCTATCTCTATCTCTCTTCTCCATCTGTCTCTCACTCATCTCTTTCTCTCACCACCTATCTCCTCTACTACCTTCACCACTACTGCAAATGCCATTCCACTACCACCACTACTACCACTGTTGACACTCCACCTTTACGACTACCATTACTACCACCATTGCCACCACTCCACTACCACCACCACCACTACTGCAACTACTACTATTACTACTACTATTACCTCTCTTTTACCACCGCTACTCCATCTCCTTTACCACTGCCACAACTTCACCACTAATCTCCTTCGCCATCATGACCATCATGACCATCACCTCTTATCCACCACTTTTACCACTACTGCCACTCCCTCTCTTCTACCATAAAAAATTAGTTCCTGATTTTTAGTAACCAAAAAAAATGGGCTGTAGAAAAATATTTTTCATTGACCACAAAAAATTAACTTTATTTTAATGGAAAATACTTTTTATTAAAATATTACACCTACTTCTACCAAATAAAAAAAAATAATTATTTTTTCATTATAATAAAAATGATACAAATAAATTTTCAACCTTAGTAACTAAAAAAAAAATCAAAAAAAAAAAAATTTCATTAGCTACAAAAAATAAATAAAACGACATCGTTCACACCGCCTATCCTAACTCTCCTCTCCTCTTCTTTCTTATTTTTCTTTTCGTTTTTCTACTCTTTCTATTTGAATTCTCCCATTTCTTTCCCCCCTTTTGTTTCTCACGATCTCAAATCCCCAATCCCTTAAACAAAAAATCCCCAAAATACTCTCTCTCTCTCACAACTGCAAGCCGTGGCAGCGACAGCAGTAGCAAGGGGGACGATGGCGATCAGCAAGCGACGACGGTGAGCAGTGAGAAACGACGGCTAGTAGCAGCAGCAACAGCAATGGAGGTGAAAAAACGAGTCCCTAAGTCGCTCAACATCTCTTTTTGGTCCACCACTGCTCCTCCTCCTCCATCGCCTCACGACTCTTGCCTCGACCACATAACACCAAATATCTACATCCATTGTCACCACTACTTTTTCTTCTTCCTCCAAATCTGCCGCCTCATCCGCCTTCGCAAAGTCTCTAGTTCGGCCCTTCGTTGGCTGTCAGATTGGAGCCATTAAAGTGGAAATCATAGATCCATTGAGCTAAGGTTAAGGCGCTCTCTCTCTCTCTCTCTCTATATATATATATATATCACTTTTATTTAATTTTAGGTTTTTGGCCATTCCATTGCTGTTTCTTTTCTTCAATTTCTCCAATTTAGTATACATTAGGCCTATGTGTGGTTGATTATGATAAATTATTTATGTTTTCTGTTGAATTAGTGCTTTGCTTTGTGTTTTGGATACCTAATTAGGGTTTTTTTATTGTTTATTATTTGTTTTGAATTTAGTCTCTATTTCTTTGAACTGTTTCTTTTTTGGTCTCTTGTAGTGGTTGTAGATATATTGGTAGACTAGCAATTATTGTTATATTAACTACTAAAAAAATTAAAAAAGAAAATAAAAATATTAACAATTGGACTTGTTGATTTTTTTGTGCCATAGTTGCTTAACACATATATATTTATTGAAAATTTTATTTTGTTAATTGATTTTTTTGTGCTATAATGTATTTATTTCATAGAATTTTGAGATATATTAATACTGTAATTGTGGGAATTTTCTACTGTAACAATAAATTCTTATGTACTTCCTATGTTAGAAATTTGTTCCAATAAAATAAATTGGTTCTATTTTCTGATTCAATGGTGCAATTATTAATTCAATTTTATTCAATTCAAAGTCAAGTTTCTTTAATTCTCAACTTAAAAATTAAATAATTTTGTTCCCATATATTATTTAATTGAATTCTTTTAAAGATCACCTAAATATTTTCCCCAAACTTTTCACTTCCTTGGTTTTTATGTGGGCATAAAGGGTTCTACTATTTTTTAAATATAATAGATTCCACATATACACATTGACATTTATTATTCGAATACACATGGAAAGGTTCATGCATTTATACCTAACTACAAATTCAACAACAATATCTATCGAAATTAGCAAACTGTAGACACCCCATTTTTGATTGACCTTAAGACTCAGACGTCACCGATTGAGCACTTGGTGATGTTGCATATTGTGCTCGTTCTGAGGTTGCGGAGTCTCGGCTGCGAGCCTTGCCTCTAGACTTCGGGGCTCTTTTGTGCTTTGCCTCGGTTTGCGAACCAGGTATTGTTTTCTTTGTTTTCTCTTCCTGAAGAGAGGGAGAGGTCTCTTAAATCATCTCTCAGTGGCCGTAGGCTACGTTTCGTGGTCGTAGGCCATTTTTCCCGTTTGGAGTCCGGTTTTCGGTTTCTCAGAGCCGACGGCCGTGTGCCTCGGTTCGGGACCGCCTAACCACCTCCGTTTGCTTTGATTTTTGGCACACATCTTATTTACTCCCTTTTGGGGGACACTGTGGCTCGAGAGACCAACTTCGTGGTTGAATGCCACCTCCGGTGTTTAACAGCCCATTTTCGGGGCCCCGGGCCGCGCGTTTCGGTCCCCAAACCTCCGTTTTGCATCCGTTTTGGTTCATTTTTGGTGGAGATCTTATTTTCATTGTGAGAAAGCTTGTAGGAGGGTGGGAGGCCAGCAATTTTTCTGAAAAGCCAGTTTTATTTCTTCATCGCTCTCCGTCGCCCGTTTTCCTCACTAAAAAGCTAATGTTGATCACCCCAGGGCCACTTTCTTTAGCCCTAAACCCCATATTTGTGTTGTACACACCTGGGAGGCCATCAATATGTATAGGCCGGCCAGTAATTGTCCTTGACCCTTTTGAACCCCTCTAAAAAGTTGGTTTTTCTCTCTCTTGGTTCACATTTTCTGGGTTTTGACCACATATTTGTGTTGTGCACACATGGGAGGCCAGCAATTTTCATTGACCGTTTTGACCCCTGGCCGGCAGGCCAGGGGGGGTGGCCGGCCGGCCCCCTGAACCTTTTGAACCTGGCCGGCCATGATCCACTCTCCAAGTGTATTCCAGCTGTGCCAGCTGTTTCCCCCCAGATCCTGTATCCAAGGGGCTGCCTTTTGGGGGGGAAATTTGAATTTGTTTTTCCCCCCCTTTCCTTGGCCTCTCTCCCTCTTTAAAACCAGCACTCTACCACCATTTTGAGGGGTTAGAAAACCAGCTGGAGCATACACCCTTCCCTCCTCCATTGTTCTCCATTTTCAAGCTCCAAACACCCATTGTTCTTGACCTTTACACACCACCTCCAAGCCTACAACCTCCACACTCCATTCCAGCAACTTGAGGCTGTTTTTCAGAGGTTAGGAGCTCACTTTCTTGGACCAAAAGCTGCTGGAAACCTGTGCTACAAGGGTGAGTCCCTATTTCCTCTTTTCTTGCCCTATTTTGCATGCTATCTTAGCTTTTATTTCTTACATTTTTGAGCTCTGACCTGAACTATAAATAGTCATATTTTGAGCTCCTCTTCATGTTTGATCAAGGACTTTTTTCTGTTTGAGGTCTTCTCCTTACCCTTTGTGTTCAATCTCTCTTTTAGACCTATTTTTGCATGGTGTTTTAGTCTTATTTGTGAGCTGTTTTGGATTTGGTCATAAACTGTAAAATGTCTTGTTTTGAGCCCCTCTTCAACTTTGTTGAAGGGATCTTCTCTCTTTGAGGCCAGCTGCTACCACTTGTCTCTTTATCCCTCTTTTAGGCCTTTTTCTTGCATGTTGTTTTAGCCTCACTTGTGTTTATTTTAGAGACTTGATATAAATTGTAAAGTGCTTCATTTTGAGCCCCTCTTCAACTTTTTTGAAGGGCTCTTCACTGTTTGGGGCCAGATGCTGTCTCTTGTCTCTATTCTCTCTTTTAGGGCCATTTGTGCATGATAGATTAGCCCTATTTATGTTCATTTTTGAGACTTGTTATAAACTGAAAAAAGGCTTGTTTTGACATCATATTCATGTTTTATTATGGGCATTATTTTATTTGAGGTCACATGCTTCCTTATATGCTTGATTGTCCTTTGTTTTGAGCCTTACACCTAAGCCCCAATTGCATGCTTTGTTTGGCCTTCTAGCCACTGAAATCCAGTGGATTTTCAGTAGCTGGAACACTATTTTGAGAGCCAAGATTAGAGAGGGGTGACCCCCTCTCTCCTTCTCTTGTTTGGTGGCCTTTTTGGCCTCCCAAAGAGACCCTACCTTGCATACTTCGAAGTCACTTTCCAGGGTCAATTTGGTGAGTTTTAGGACTACCATATTTGATTTTCATAGTTTTTTATGCCATGCTAAATGTCTACCTTGCATGTGCTTAATAACTCCTTGCATGGCCCTCCAAAGTAACTCATTATTTTTGCATACCATGGTTGCATATTAGTGGTTATTTGGGCCTATTTTCACATGATTTATTCACTGATTTTTGCTGGTTTGGTGAGATTACATTTGCTTCATATACTTGCCATGTAAACCATGATTGCTAGTTAAGATTGCATGCTATTTTGTCCACCATGCTAGCATCTTTTGGCCATGCTTTAAACTGGAAACGTTCATGTTTTGGGACTGCCTCGGCTCTGTCTTCATGCTTCATGATCAAATAATGCATGTTTTGTATAGCTATAAGTCATTCCATGTGCCTAGTTTCGAGTTTCAGGTTTCATCTCATGCATCGGGTGCCATTTTTCCATGTTTTGGGGCTGTTTAGCATCATGTTTCAGTGCTGAAATTCACATGCTTGTATGCCATCTTGCATCCCTTGCCATGCCTTGTTAGAGTTGCATGTTGTGCCTTAGGATCGGTCCTCGGTTTGCGTGCATGTGTGCACGCATTTCGATAGTCCCATTTTCACCTAATGGCTACTGATGTGAGTGTGGCTGAGGTCCACTCATGTTGGTGTAAGTCCATTGTGCATTGTGTATGCCATTTCATTTTGTAGCATTGTGTATGCTAGGTTGTATGTTAGAGCATTGTGTATGCCTCGTTACATCGTGCATTGTGTGTGCCATTTCATAGCATTGCGTATGCTAGGTTGCATGTTAGGATTGCATTCATGCATGTCATGCATATTGCATTGTGCTTGGGATAGGAGTTAGCCCAAGCACGGGAAACGAGTGACGTTTCGTACTTCGAGTGACAGAATGTGTCTCAATTCTCGGTCGCCGACACTCCGGATTATCCATGATGGAGTCTAGGCCTTGTTGTGTCCATATGTGCATTCATTCCATATTGAGTCATGCAATTCGACTCCTCGGCCATCATGCATCGAGATGCGTGATTGGTGGCACGAGGATCGAGGACTACACTCCCTGAAGAGTAGTCATGCATACATATGTGAAAATACTTTGCCATGCCCCTTTGTTGCTCTCTGTTGCAGCAAATCAGACATCAGCAGCCTTCCGGAGCTTGGCACGCATTCCAAGAAAAATTGTAAACAGAGGCAAATCGAGGCATCGCAAGGGATTCTCCGCACAAGGCAACCCGAGCATGCATTATTCATCATTTGAAACAGAGCTGAGGTGGCCCATGGATTTGCGTGCCAATTTACTACTTTTCTAGATTAATTTGTTAATTAATTAGGATTCTGTATTTATTCGGGACTGTATTATTTATTCATTTGGGACTGTATTATTTATTCGGATCCTCTGCGCGAGGGCAATGTTGTAATAAGTGTGCGTGTGTGTGATGTATGTCTTCCAGCCCCACGTCTTTCTCCCTTTTATTTATCAGCTTATGATGGTTAAATTAGGGCATGTTTCAATTAGCATACAGTATGATAGCATGTTTGCATTCATTCATCTATCTTGCATGCACCGGGCTCAGCGCATCATACTAACTGCATTTGTATCTCAATTCCAAGTTGAATACAAGTTAGTTGTAGCATTTCACATGCCATCTTTAGAATAGCCGAGCCTATCTTAGTTGCATTTTGCATGTGTTGCATTAGGCATTTCTATATAGTTAGGATCATGCATGGATTTCTAACATAGCTTTTGTTTTGGCTTGGAGTACTCGGTAAGTGTTTATGCATTAGCATCCTTGCATGTGTGTGAGTGATTGCCATGATAGCATGCTTACCATGAAGCTATATGCTTATGTGATATAACTGCCTGAATGCCTGTGGGTGAATGTTGGATTATTTGAATTGGAATAAATGCATTGACTGTGAGTTTTAAGCCCACTAGATAGTGGCAAAATCATGTTTTTCTAAGCCCACCCGAGGGTGGCAAATCCACGTCTTAGCCTACTTGCGGGTAGCACCATCAAACCACTTTAAAAAATAAACATGAAATGTTTTGTTCCAATTCAGATGATCCAGTCTATACTCATATGCTGTGCGCATCACATAGTAAATCTAGGCTAATAACCAGAATAAGAACGCATAAAGTTTTCAAAACTAGATATCATGGTTAGTAGCGGCCGATCTTTGATCGGGCGAGCGGGGGTGCTCACGAAGTGACCTTCCCCAATCGTACCCAAGTTCCCGAGCCGAGGCAACTTTGGTGATGACGGACACGTGGCCTTAGGCAACGAGTTAGGGTTTCCTAAATTTCCCCAAAATAAAACATTTAGGTGGCGACTCTGTATCTGGCAAAGCAGTCCATGTTTGGCATTTCTTTCAAAATCTATTTTCTCAAAACGATTTACCGGATTTGGACTCTTTGGTTCAGATTTAGAACCGTGACAATTTGAGAGTCCGAACTTGTAGTGAGCCCAAATGAACAGAACGGGACTCATCCTCCCGGGGCGTTCGGGGACGTCTACAGTTTCTGGCGACTCTGCTGGGGAGTTAGAGAACTTGACTCGAAGTCATGATATCTGTTTTTGACTACACTTATGTGTTTCTTTGCATTGCCTGTGCATTGGTGCGCCTAGGACACCGTGTTTGCCATCTGCTATTCCTGAACGGTTTGCCGGATGCTTGTCCTGTCAAGGCATGACCATAAGGATGACCGGTTGTGGGCTTTGCCAGTATGGGAACACAAATCCCGATTTTACCGGGGCACCCTTTTTGACCATTCGACCTAGTGCATATTCGGAATCCATAGTGACCATTCCAAACTAGGACAGGTTACTTACCCGATAGGTTGTTTGAAATCGCTGCGTGCGTAGTGAAACCCTAGCTCCTAACAAAATAGGACAGGGAAACCCTACCCCAACACAGGGGTGTTTTGGCTCTCACTTGTTTGTTATGTGCTTTAGAGTGCGTCTCTACAGGAATGCATGTATCAGTTTGCAAGTTTAGACATCAGGCCTGCGGGCACCAGTTCAGTATTTTGGGAATCAGTTATATCTGCGGGTATCAGATTCAGTTTTGGGGGCAGTAATTTTGGGAACAGTGATTAGTGGTCGAATGCAGCTATTCAGTTATGTTCATGTATGTATTGGTGGGATTGAGTTGAGATGCTGCATGTTTTCTCTTTCAGTTCAGAGACTCGGTTCAGAACAACCAGTGTTCTCCTTTGCTGAGGCAAGACATGACTGATCCGTCAGTCACCAATCCGGTCTATCTGATCCGTCCGTCACTAGTCCGGTCCATCTGATCCGTCAGTCACCAGTCACATCACCTCTGTTCAGTTCAACAAACTCGTGATGACGCAAAATTCAGAAGAAATTATGGTTATGGCAGCCGCAATAGACCGAGGAATCACATTGCAGGGTGAGACCGACGTTGAAGTACCACACCCACCTAGGTCACCTGCCGTGCACCCGGTCTGGACACCCCAGTTGTTTCAAGCTCATGAGCCCACCACGTTTGAGTTGATAGGAATGATTGGCGACCTTCAGAGATCCGTGGCTGATCTAGCCTACGGAATGTCGGCTCTGCCACCAACCACATCGTATGCCGGGAACTTCATACCGGAGGAGCCCCCGCTACTGGGACGAATTGTAATCGAACTTAGCCAACCTGAAGCCATCCCAAGTTCTGGCAATGGCATGTCGACAACAACGGGGCTCCACTCTGATGTAGCAACTCAAACCTTCTACCAAGCCGAGGCAAGTGGTAAAAACAAGATGAAGGTGGACACCGATCCCTACGAACAACTCCTGTGGGCTGTTGAGGCTTTGAAAGCCGGAGGATTGAATAAATAGCAGGTGCTCGCTGTTGCTGTAAAAATTATGGATGACATATTCCCCACTCAGGCCGAGAGCAGTTTAAGCCAGAGGGAAAATCGAGATGGGGACCGTCGTACCAGAACAGTTCATTCCAATCCTAACCCTGCACTTGGAAAAGATCAGAGAGCCAAGGCATCACCTGCCGACCCTTTTTCGAATGCGTCCAGCAAAAGTCAGCAAACCTCGAAGTATCCGTCCCGAGGTCGCAGGGTCTTCCATGCCCTCTACATGCCTTTGTCTAAGGCCCTTCAAATCCTCATCAAAAAAGGGCATCTCAAACCCCTCGAGCCTCGGCCTCTCCCGAGTCCCCTTCCAGCTAAGCATGATGGTACCCAGTACTGTGCATACCATCAACAAACCGGTCACAGCACCGACAACTGCTTCCGTCTTCGCCATGAAGTGGAAGATTTGATTGACAATGAAGTCATCCTCCCTCCAAGCTTGGCAAAGTTTGTCACCACCGGGTTGGTGGATTTCAAGGATAATGCAAGTATGTGATCAGGGGTTCGACCACCTACGGGCGGTGCGTGGTTTACCTCGGATGTGGCGTATGGCACGCACTATTTTGAGCATTTGCGAATGCTAGTTTTGTAGTTTCTGACTTGGGTGTTGAGTCAGTTCTGTAGTTTTGTTTTGATTCTGTCTCATTGTCTCGAGTCAGTCTTCTTGATTAAGGGTCTGTCTTGTTGTATCGAGTCAGTCCTGTTGTACAAAGGTTGGGTGATTCGGGGGGTGTTACCTCGGGCATCACCATTTTGTTTTGTGTTTGTCTTTTCATTTTGCTTTGAGTCTGTTCTTGCTTGGAGCCAGTTACACCAACAAATTTGAATGGAACAGGGGAAATTTTCATGCTCTTGTATTTGCTTCTGCCGTGTGCCAGTTGTGCCAGAAGTTCTAATTGAGATGGCAGTATTCGACCAGAATTGTGTCTTTTCTGTGCCTTGAACTCATTGCATTGACCTAAGTTTTTAAAACTTTTTCTAACACTGTGGTGAAAACAAAGAGGAAGGAATTCCTCGGGTTTTGTAAAAAATTTGATCAATTGAGAGAAAGAGATGCGTGCTAAGCCCTTAATAAATGAGATCATGCCTGTTAATGTGAGTACTGAGAAGGATCCTGGCTTGATCCAGATTGGTTCTACATTGTCTTCAGCACAAGCGACTACTCGCTTTCTTAAAAGATTTCAAAAAATGTTTTGCGCGGTCCTGCGAAGACCTGTGTGGAATCGCTCTTGAGATTGTACAGCCTAGGATCGCTCTAAGCCTCGAGACTCGACCCCTTGCTTTCAAACCTCAAACTCGGACTCAGAAAGTTCAAAGGTCAACCATAATGTGAGGCCTGCATGGCCAGATTCGAAGCAGCCCTCGAACTAGGGGCAAGAAAAGTCAGATCAAGAAGATCAAGTGTTTTCAAAGGAAGCTTGCGAAGCTAGATCAAAAGCCCTCAAACTAGGGGCAAAACTATCAGATGTGCTCGAAGAGTAAAAAAAAATTGGTATGTTTCTCAAGCTAACAAAGATCGGTAAGAATGCCAAATCCCGGAGGGGAAGAAAGAAAAAAGTATTGCTGAAGAAAAACTGAGTTCCGATTTACAACACTAGGGGCAAATTCAGCCTCCACGGGATGGACTCCTGCATCGTCAGCGAACAACAGCCACTCTCTTGGATTCAGACGGATTCGAGATCTCAGAACCATTTGACATGGACCAAGCTACACTTTTACCCTTGAGAGGCTCACTGGGCCGAAAACTCAGAAGGGCGACCCAGGCAAAAGTTAAAGCAAGAAAAAGAACAAAAAAAAAGAAGAGAAAAAAAATGCAAAGAACAAAAAAAAAGAAATGAAGAAAAAAAAATGAAAAATTCTGAAAAAGAATGAACAAAGTAGAAAAGAAATGAAAAGAATTGAAAAGAAAAGAAGAACATAGCTCGCAAGGTTGAAAACCCGGAAGGGCAGCCTTGGCAAAAGTTAGAGCGCAAAAGGAGAGGTTAAATATCCGAGTGTACCTTAACCCCGAACTACGTAAGGTTTGATTCCCATCTTTGGGATACGTAGGCAACTTCATTCTGAAGTCCAGCTGTAAAACACTTCAAACTCAACTATGTCCATGTGATGGTTCTGGTCATCTTTGTCTTTTTTGTATCCGGAAGTTCGGTTGTGATCGTCACTTTGAGGATTGACTACAATGCGCTGCGGTGCCATTCAAACAAGGGGCAACTTTCCGTTGCCATTCAATGCGCCGTGGTGCCGTTCAAACAAAGGGCAACTTTCCGTTGCCATGCAATGTCCTCCAAGCAAGGGGCAATTTTCCTTCGGATCTGAGGTTGTGCATATCAAGAGTAGGTTTCGTGCTCGTTGAGCAGCGGTCGTTTGTAAAAATAGTTTTGAGAATTTTTTAATGAAGTTGACTTATTTTCTCAAAAAATTATTCCATTTTTCCAAAACTGGACCATTTCTTGGACCCAAAAAGGAAAATTTTCAGTGCTCATAACCTAACTTGCATGATTTTAAATCAGAAAATCGAACAAACATGTTAATCTAACTCTCATGTTGGTCAAAATTGTTTTAACAGAACGTCAAAAACAGAAAATGGTCAAAATAATGAACTAAGGGCAAAGTTAAGTCAGGTGTTCTGTCTTTTCCCCGTTGTCAACATACTTGCCAGAAAAGGGCACTCTACTTGCCAGAAAGGACACTCTACCTGCCAGAAAAGGGCATCACTGAACTTAACAATGAAGGGCTGAAAGCTCTCTCATCCTCCAAGCAGCGAGGTATCAAGCCGAGTGCGAAGCACGAATTGGAATGGAGTAAGATACTCCATTCCCTCATCCGGCGCATCGACAGATGTCATCGGGGGAAATAGCCGTGAGCTGATTATGTTGGGCGTGAGCCCGCAACTTCCTGTTCATCCATCAACCACCCAGGGGAGGGATAAAAAATGAGAGATTAAAGAATAGAGAGATGTGCGCTGAGAGAAAAAGTGAGGAAAAGGGCTTTTTCAGCAAAAACAGAGCCTGAGGGCCGAGTGATGTGAGAATCACAAATGAGAAAGGGTGGGAAACAATACCCGAAGAAACTGGCTCCTCGCGTACTGAGAGGTCTCTTGTCTTTGTAACACGTTTGTGTGTCGTGTCTTTTGTTTTGTTTGTCTTGATTCTTGCCTTGAGTCTTTTTGAGCGTGTCTCATTGTGTTCAGGTTGTTTACCTTTTGTTTTCCGTTGTTGAGTCTTTTTCGCTGTGTTCAGTCATAGGCTCAATACCCAGTTAAGAACACATTTCTTAATTTCAAAAAATTGTCTTGTGCTCAGAGTGTCGTGTCGTTCTCCACATTTGTGCAAAACAAGATTTTGTTCTTTCAAAAAAACCGCAGGGTTCAACCTGAGTCGTGTGTGAACAGTAAAGCCAGAACCCATCTGAAGCTATATAGGTTCCAAACTTCGAAGCAAAAGGAAAAGAGGAAGATGTCAGACATCTGAGTTTGTTTCAACTTCTGCAAGTTCCGTCATCGCATCCTGTATGTTCAGAATGAGCTGTGTGTTCAAAATTAAAAGACTACTGAGTTATGAGCCGTGTGTTCAAATTGAGTAGTGTTATGTTATGAGTTGCGTGTTCAAAAATTGAAGTATATGAGCTGTGTGTTCAGAATTGCAGTACGTGAGCTGCGCGTTCAACATAAAGTTTATGAGCTGTGTGTTCAGAATTGAAGTATATGAGCTGTGTGTTTAGAATTGAAGCATGGGAGCTGTGTGTTTAACATAAAGTATATGAGCTGTGTGTTCAGAATTGAAGTATATGAGCTGTGTGTTCAGAATTAAAGTATGTGAGCTGCGTGTTCAACATGAAGTGAATGAGCTGTGAGTTCAGAAGTGAAAATTTATGAGCTGTGTGTTCAGAATTAAGAATGAGCTGCGTGCAAATGAAAATGAATGAGCTGCGCGTTCAGAATTGAAATATGTGAGTTGCGTGTTCAAACTGAAGTGAATGAGCTGTGTGTTCAGAAGTGAAGTGTATGAACTGTGTGTTCAGTATAAGCTGCGTGCAAATGAAATGAATGAGCTGCGTGTTCAGAAGAGAAATGTGTGGGCTGCGTGTTCACAAGTGAAATGTGTGAGCTATGTGTTCAAAGTGGGATGTATAAGCTGCGTGCAAATGAAATGAATGAGCTGCGTGTTCAACTTTTAAAAACTGTAGGCTATGTGTTCACCATCAAGAGTTCAGACTGCGTGTTCAACTTTCAAAATATGGGCTGCGTGTTCAGAAATCAAAGTTTGGGCTGCGTGTTCAACAACTTTCAACAAGTGTGTGCTGCGTGTTCACAATCAAAAATGGGCTGCGTGTTCCGAAGTTCAAAAGTTTGAGCTGCATGTTCAACTTTCAACAAATGTGCGCCGCATGTTCACAATCAAAATATAGGCTGCGTGTTCAGAAATCAAAGTTTGGGCTGCGTGTTCAACTTCTTTCAACAAGTGTGTGCTGCGTGTTCACATCAAAAATATGGGCTGCATGTTCAGAAATCAAAGTTTGGGCTGCGTTTTCAACTTCTTTCAACAAGTGTGTGCTGCGTGTTCACATTCAAAATATGGGCTACGTGTTCAGAAATCAAAGTTTGGGCTGCGTGTTCAACTTCTTTCAACAAGTGTGTGCTGCGTGTTCACATTTAAAATATGGGCTGCGTGTTCAGAAATTCAAAAGTTTGAGCTGCATGTTCAACTTTCAACAAGTGTGTGCTGTGTGTTCACAATCAAAATATGGGCTGCGTGTTCAGAAATTCAAAAGTTTGGGCTGCGTGTTCGACTTTCAACAAGTGTGCGCCGGGTGTTCACAATAAAAAATATGGGTTGCGTGTTCAGAAATCAAAGTTTGGGCTGTGTGTTCAACTTCTTTCAACAAGTGTGTGCTGCGTGTTCACATTCAAAATATGGGCTACGTGTTCAGAAATCAAAGTTTGAGCTGCGTGTTCAACTTCTTTCAACAAGTGTGTGCTGTGTGTTCACATTCAAAATATGGGCTGCGTGTTCAGAAATTCAAAAGTTTGGGCTGCGTGTTCGACTTTCAACAAGTGTGCGTCACGTGTTCACAATAAAAAATATGGGCTGCGTGCTCAGAAATCAAAGTTTGGGCTGCGTGTTCAACTTCTTTCAACAAGTGTGTGCTGCGTGTTCACATTCAAAATATGGGCTGCGTGTTCAGAAATCAAAGTTTAGGCTGCGTGTTCAACAACTTTCAACAAGTGTGTGCTGCGTGTTCACAATCAAAAATGGGCTGCGTGTTCAGAAGTTCAAAAGTTTGAGCTACGTGTTCAACTTTCAACAAGTGGGTGCTGCGTGTTCACAATCAAAAAATGGGCTGCATGTTCAGAAGTTCAACAGTTTGGGCTGCGTGTTCAACTTTCAACAAATGTGTACTGCGCATTCACAATCAAAAAATGGGCTGCGTGTTCAGAAATTCAAAAGTTTGGGCTGCGTGTTCGACTTTCAACAAGTGTACGCCGCGTGTTCACAATCAAAAAATGGGCTGTGTGTTCAGAAGTTCAAAAGCTTGAGCTACATGTTCAACTTTCAACAAGTGTGTGCTGCGTGTTCACAATAAAAGATGGCCGCGTGTTTAGAAATTCAAAAGTTTGAGCTGCGTGTTCAACTTTCAAAAACTGTGAGCTGTGTGTTCACGACAACAAGTTTGAGTTGTGTGTTCAGATTTGAAGAAAATGTGGGCTGCGTGTTCACAACAAAAGTTTGAGCTGTGTGTTCAGGTTTCAAAAATGTGGGCTACGTGTTCATGCCAAAAGTTTGAGCTGCGTGTTCAGAAATTCAAGTGCTTGAGCTGTGTGTTCAAAATGCAAACCAAATGCTGCATTATGGACTGAGTGTTCAGATTGAGCCGTGTTATAAGCTGTGTGCCCAAAGAATGAGCTGTGTGCCCGCAAATGAGCTGTGTGCCCGAAAAAAAAGCGAGCTGTGCGCCCGAAACGAGCCGTGTGCTCGAAATGAGCTGTGTGCCCCCAAAATGAGCTGTGTGCCCAAAAGAGCCGTGTGTCCAGATAGACAGAGTGTTGTGTTTCGAGCTGCGTGCCAAATAAACAGAATATTGTGTTGGGAGCCGCGTGCCAAACAAACAATGTGTTGTGTTGTGAGCTGTGCGCCAAATGAATGAAATGCTATGTCGTAAGCCGTGCACCTTACTTGCATTTTACATATATTTCATTTCGCGCCATTTTGCGCATCGCACTATCTTGCGCACCTCATTCGCACTGTCTTGTGCATTGCATTTCAATCGCGCTATTCTGCGCATCGCACTGTTTTGTGCATTGCATTCATTGCGCTATCTTGTGCACCTCATTCGCACTGTCTTATGCATTGTATTCATCGCGCTATCTTGCGCATCGCACTGTCTTGTGCACTTTGTTTTTTTGTATCATTCGCACTATCTTGTGCACTCTCTGGTCTAGGAGACCTTAAATCCTGCATCTTCATTCGCACTGCCTTGTGCACTCTCTGGTCTAGGAGACCTTAAATCCTCTAAAGGTGCAATTCCTTTGGTGTTTGTCGTGCCAGAACGACTTTCGGAGGTCTGGTATAGCCACCTACCTGTGTTTATGGTGAGTTCCTAGGAGACCAACTGAGACGGTGGAAACTAGAGTTCGAATGGCTCACGCCTAGAATGCAAAGGTTCAGGATTTCCGAGACTAAAGTCTGGTTTAAATACCCAGGGGTATATCCTCGGCTTGAAATCTGTATGGCAGCCCCATAGATTGAGATAGCATGTGTATGCACCTCAATTCTGGATACTGAACCAACCTAGTCTGTCACCCTGTTGGAGAATAGGGAAAGCTGCAACCATAGTCAGGGAGAAAAGTAGTACCTGCAGTTCAACCGAGAAGAAGCAAAAGATCCCCAGCAGCATGAGGCACGATATTGTATGTACGGTTCATTTGAAGCTGGTGCGACTAGACGAACCGGACGGTATTGTATTCTCCGTGTGAGACGTGGTGAGAATTGCATAATTCTCTTGCATCCTTTCTGCATGTAATGTAGTTTGGTTTGACTTCATTCGCCTGCTTAAACTGTCGCATTCATTGTGTATGATTGCTTCTCTACGGCTGCCTTTGCATAATAATAAGTTACGTCCGGCTTTGTGCATATCATTTCACATCTTGCCCCTTGCCTGTGGGCACGACTGCGGGCGCATCTCTGTTTATCTCGCCTGTTTGTCTAAGTCTTCGGCCTTTTCAAAAATGGGTCGTCTCTGGGCTTTGACATTTACTCCTGTCATGCATGACTTTCGAGTTCTGTCAAAGAGGGGCAACTGTAGACATCCCATTTTGACCGACTTTAAGACTCATACGTCAACGATTGAGCGCGCGGTGATGTTGCATATTGTGCTTGTTCTGAGGTTGCGGAGTCTCGGCTGCGAGCCTTCCCTCCAGACTTCAGGGCTCTTTTGTGCTTTGTCTCGGTTTGCGAACCAGGTCCTGTTTTCTTTGTTTTCTCTTCCTGAAGAGAGGGAGAGGTCTCATAGATCATCTCTCAGTGGCCGTAGGCTACGTTTCGTGGTCGTAGGCCATTTTTCCCGTTTGGAGTCCGGTTTTCGATTTCTCGGAGCCGACGGCCATGTGTCTCGGTTCGGGACCGCCTAACCACCTCCGTTTGCTCCGGTTTTCGTCACACATCTTATTTACTCCCTTTTAGGGGACACTGTGGCTCAAGAGACCAACTTCGTGGTCGAATGCCATCTCCGGTGTTTAACAGCCCATTTTCGGGGCCCCGGGCCGCGCGTTTCGGTCCCTAAACCTCCATTTTGCATCCGTTTTGGTTCATTTTTGGTGGAGACCTTATTTTCATTGTTAGAAAGCTTGTAGGAGGGTGGGAGGCCAGCAATATTTCTAAAAAGCCAGTTTTATTTCTTCATCGCTCTCCGTCGCCCGTTTTCCTCACTAAAAAGCTAATGTTGACCACCCCGAGGCCACTTTCCTTAGCCCTAAACCCCATATTTGTGTTGTACACACCTGGGAGGCCACCAATATGTATAGGCCGGCCAGTAATTGTCCTTGACCCTTTTGAACCCCTCTAAAAAGTTGGTTTTTCTCTCTCCTGGTTCACATTTTCTGGGTTTTGACCATATATTTGTGTTGTGCACACATGGGAGGCCACCTTTTGGGATTGGAGGCCAGTAATTTTCATTGACCCTTTTGACCCCTGGCCGGCTGGCCAGGGGGGGTGGCCGGCCGGCCGGCCTCCTGAACCTTTTGAACCTGGCCGGCCATGATCCTCTCTCCAAGTGTATTCAAGCTGTGCCAGCTGTTTCCCCCCAGATCTTGTATCCGAGGGGCTGCCTTTTGGGGGGGAAATTTGAATTTGTTTTTCCCCCCCCTTTCCTTGGCCTCTCTCCCTCTTTAAAACCAGCACTTTAGCACCATTTTGAGGGGTTAGAAAACCAGCTGGAGCATACACCCTTCCCTCCTCCATTGCTCTCAATTTTCAAGCTCCAAACACCCATTGTTCTTGACCTTTACACACCACCTCCAAGCCTACAACCTCCACACTCCATTCCAGCAACTTGAGGCTGTTTTTCAGAGGTTAGGAGCTCACTTTTTTGGACCAAAAGCTGCTGGAAACCTGTGCTACATGGGTGAGTCCCTATTTCCTCTTTTCTTGCCCTATTTTGCATGCTATCTTAGCTTTTACTGCTTACATTTTTGAGCTCCAACCTGAACTTTAAATAGTCATATTTTGAGCTCCTCTTCATGTTTGATCAAGGACTTTTTGCTGTTTGAGGTCTTCTCCTTACCCTTTGTGTTCAATTTCTCTTTTAGGCCTATTTTTGCATGGTATTTTAGTCTTATTTGTGAGCTGTTTTGGATTTTATCATAAACTGTAAAATGTCTTTTTTTGAGCCCCTCTTCAACTTTGTTGAAGGGATCTCCTCTGTTTGAGGCTAGCTGCTACCACTTGTCTCTTTATTCCTCTTTTAGGCCTTTTTCTTGCATGTTGTTTTAGCCTCACTTGTGTTTATTTTCAAGACTTGATATAAACTGTAAAGTGCTTCATTTTGAGCCCCTCTTCAACTTTATTGAAGGGATCTTCACTGTTTGGGGCCAGATGCTGTCCCTTGTCTCTATTCTCTCTTTTAGGGTCATTTTTGCATGATAGATTAGCCCTATTTATGTTCATTTTCGAGACTTGTTATAAACTGGAAAAAGTCTTGTTTTGACATCATCTTCATGTTTTATTAAAGGCATTATTTTATTTGAGGTCACATGCTTCCTTGTATGCTTGATTGTCCCTTGTTTTGAGCCTTACACCTAAGCCCCAATTGCATGCTTTGTTTGGTCTTCTAGCCACTGAAATCTAGTGGATTTTTGGTGGCTGGAACACTATTTTGAGAGCCAAGATTAGAGGGGGGCGACCCCCTCTCTCCTTCTCTTGTTTGGTGGCCTTTTTGGCCTTCCAAAGAGACCCTACCTTGCATGCTTCGAAGTCACTTTCCATGGTCAATTTGGTGAGTTTTAGGACTACCATATTTGATTTTCATAGTTTTTTTTCCATGCTAAATGCCTACCTTGCATGTGCTTAATAACTCCTTGCATGGCCCTCCAAAGTAACTCATTATTTTTGCATACCATGGTTGCATATCAGTGGTTATTTGGGCCTATTTTCATATGATTTATTCACTGATTTTTTTTGGTTTGGTGAGATTTCATTTGCTTCATATACTTGCCATGTAAACCATGATTGCTAGTCAAGATTGCATGCTATTTTGTCCACCATGCTAGCATCTTTTGGCCATGCTTTGAACTGGAAATGTTCATGTTTTGGGACTGCCTTGGCTCTGTCTTCATGCTTCATGATCAAATAATGCATGTTTTGTATAGTTATAAGTCATTCCATGTGCCTTGTTTCGAGTTTCGGGTTTCATCTCATGCATCGGGTGCCATTTTTCCATGTTTCGGGGCTGTTTAGCATCATGTTTCAGTGCTGAAATTCACATGCTTGTATGCCATCTTCCATCCCTTGCCATGCCTTGTTAGAGTTGCATGTTGTGCCTTAGGATCAGTCCTCGGTTTGCGTGCATGTGTGCACGTATTTCGATAGTCCCATTTTCACCTAATGGCTACTGATGTGAGTGTGGCTGAGGTCCACTCATGTTGGTGTAAGTCCATCGTGCATTGTGTATGCCATTTCATTTCGCAGCATTATGTATGCTAGGTTGTATGTTAGAGCATTGTGTATGCCTCGTTACATCGTGCATTGTGTGTGCCATTTCATAGCATTGCGTATGCTAGGTTGCATGTTAGGATTTCATTCATGCATGTCATGCATATTGCATTGTGTTTGGGATAGGAGTTAGCCCAAGCACGGGAAACGAGGGACGTTTCGTACTCCGAGTGACGGAACGTGTCTCAATTCCCGGTCACCGACACTCCAGATTATCCATGATGGAGTCTAGGCCTTGTTGTGTCCATATGTGCATTCATTCCATATTGAGTCATGCAATTTGACTCCTCGGCCATCATGCATCGAGATGCGTGATTGGTGGCACGAGGATCGAGGACTACACTCCACAAAGAGTAGTCATGCATACATATGCGAAAATACTTTGCCATGCCCCTTTGTTGCTCTCTGTTACAACAAATCAGAAATCAGTAACCTTCCGGAGCTTGGCACGCATTCCAATAAAAATTACAAACAGAGGCAAATCGGGGCATCGCAAGGGATTCTCCGCACAAGGCAACCCGAGCATGCATCATTCATCATTTGGAATAGAGCTGAGGCAGCCCATGGATTTGCGTGCCAATTTACTGCTTTTCTAGATTAATTTGTTAATTAATTAGGATTCTGTATTTATTCGGGACTGTATTATTTATTCATTTGGACTGTACTATTTATTCGGATCCTCTGCGCGAGGGCAATGTTGTAATAAGTGTGTGTGTGTGTGTGATGTATGTCTTCCAATCCCACGTCTTTCTCCCTTATATTTATCAGCTTATGATGGTTAGATTAGGGCATGTTTCAATTAGCGTATAGTATGCTAGCATGTTTGCATTCATTCATCTGTCTTGCATGCACCGGGCTCGGCGCATCATACTAACTGCATTTGTATCTCAATTCCAAGTTGAATACATGTTAGTTGTAGCATTTCACGTGCCATCTTTAGAATAGCCGAGCCTATCTTAGTTGCATTTTGCATGTGTTGCTTTAGGCATTTCTGTATAGTTAGGATCATGCATGGATTTCTAACATAGCTTTTGTTTTGGCTTGGAGTACTCGGTAAGTGTTTATGCATTAGCATCCTTGCATGTGTGTGAGTGACTGCCATGATAGCATGCTTACCATGAAGCTATATGCTTATGTGATATAACTGCCTGAATGCCTGTGGGTGAAGGTTGGATTATTTGAATTGGAATAAATGCATTGACTGTGAGTTTTAAGCCCACTAGATAGTGGCAAAATCATGTTTTTCTAAGCCCACCCGAGGGTGGCAAATCCACGTCTTAGCCTACTTGCGGGTAGCACCATCAAACCACTTTAAAAAATAAACATGAAATGTTTTGTTCCAATTCAGATGATCCAGTCTATACTCATACGCTGTGCGCATCACATAGTAAATCTAGGCTAATAACCGGAATAAGAACGCATAAAGTTTTCAAAACTAGATATCATGGTTAGTAGCGGCCGATCTTTGATCGGGCGAGCGGGGGTGCTCACGAAGTGACCTTCCCCAATCGTACCCAAGTTCCCGAGCCGAGGCAACTTTGGTGGTGACGGACACGTGGCCTTAGGCAACAAGTCAGGGTTTCCTAAATTTCCCCAAAATAAAACATTTAGGTGGCGACTCTGTATTTGGCAAAGCAGTCCATGTTTGGCATTTCTTTCAAAATCTGTTTTCTCAAAACGATTTGCCGGATTTGGACTCTTTGGTTCAGATTTAGAACCGTGACAATTTGAGAGTCCGAACTTGTAGTGAGCCCAAATGAACAGAACGGGACTCATCCTCCCAAGACGTTCGGGGACGTCTACACAAACAAAATGGCACACAAAAATTAATTTATTATTTAGTGCTTCATGAAACTAACCTTTTGTTTGTGGCCATATTATGCTACACAAATTAGTTTTTAATTAATTTCAAAGTTAATTATACACTGCCATGGAAGTTGCCTACATGCACAAGCCACTTTCAAGGCTACCAAAAAGGTGTCTATTATTTTCTTGTACAGCCGCACCAAATTCCAATGACCTCCCCTACTCTTCATAGAACAGTTCCACTTATTTAATTTTTTTGGACAATTCTAATGAACAAATGGCATCCCTGTTGGTTCCCAAATAACATGTTTAGCCATTTGTTGAAGTCTATCCTCTTTCCTTCTCCATAGACTTGGGCAAGAGGGCCTTTGCTGTTGTGCTTCAATCCATTTGGTAAGCATGATTCATCAGAAAATAAAAAAGATTATTATGAAAAAGAGAGGATGTATTGTATAAAATATAACTTCTTATACTCCAATAAGAAGTGTGGCAGCTTGGTCTATCTCTAACTCTGCCACACTAAACATTTGTTTGATACAAAACTTTTACAATATTCAGAGTGGGATATATATGTATATACATATATTTCTAGATATGCTTATTGTTTAAAATGATTAAGAATTTAGTCCTTGATATGGGTTTTTTTAGTTTGTGTAGAACTGTGGTTTAAATTTGTGTTTGGTTGTTTCTATTGCTCATATTAGGTCAAGGATTTTGGTAATTCAAATATATAGAGATTTGGGTTATATGATTTGTTGGAGAATTCTAGCCAACTCTAGGTTGTGTAGAAACATGTGTTTGCTAGTAAATTTACAAATTAAAAAACATGGCGTAAAGGTATTTCAGAATGGTGCAACATCAATCTTTTGTGTATATATTTCCTTTACATCCATGTTGAATGTATCTAACCTGATCTAATGCAATAGATGTGGTTTACCCCAATTGGGTGGTATGTTGTGTAAGAACTTAAACGCAATCTAATTTTGATGTCGCATCTGATTGGATTATGAAGTCAAATCTTAAATTTGAGTTCTATGACTTTATCTGAAACAATCATTGTTTAGATGATTACTTATCACTTTCCCATATTCTTGCTTGTAGTGATAAACAATTACAAGAATGCCCCTCAATATCTTTATGGCTTAAGTCCTTCACAAATGGACATGTTCAAGAATGAAGATAATCCCATCCGTCGACAGTTTGAAAGTGTCACAGAGGTTTGTTCTCTTTACTTGTTGAAAATCCTAAGTGATTCGTGATTAGATCAAGATTAAAATATTCCAAAATCCAATTATTCAAAACACGCAATCTAAATCATCAAGCACTTAGGAAAGTGATTTAGATTGTTGTTTTTCTGAATAAACAATAAATCGACACAAACGATTTTTTCGTGGAAAAAACCACAATTGAAGAACCTTTAATTGTAATAAAAAACCACGGGCGAAACGCCACTAATCAATCCACTACTGAAGAAAGAAAGATTAAAAAGATAGTACACAAATTACCCAACTCAGTCAATTTGTCTTCACACCTTCTGTAATTCTTTCACCAAGCCTTCGTCTTGGAACTGATCAACCTGAAGTTGAATCCACAACTTCACTTGTTGAATCAACGACTACGTACAAAATCAAACACCTTTGAAACTCTACATTTGAATCTTCAGAATCCACCGAAGATTAACACTCTTGTATGTATTCGATCAACCTCCTTGATATGTGCTTCTCAATTCATGAGTGTAATACTCATTCAGTCTTATCAAGGAAAACTCACAAAAGTCTCCAGAAGAAAACCTCACACAAAACCCTAAAAAACCTTAAACAAGATCTAGGAGAAGTAATCCTAAAATTGACCCAACATGCGAATATATAGAATCTGAGATAGCATGGTCCGCTCGAGCGTGGGAATTCCCGCTTGAGCAGATATTGCATATTCCATGATTCATACAAGGTTCACGCTCGAGCGGAAGTTTCCACGCTCGAGCGTAGAATCAAACTATCTAGTATTTTTGCAGGCGTGGCAGAGATGCTGTGAGAGTGCAAACCCCGCTCAAGCGTTACTTTCCCCGCTCGAGCGGGAAGACCAAAACTGGAAAATCTGGAAAATTATAAATTGTTACAACCTTGGTTTTGTTCCATGGAATTTGACAACAAAGGGTCTTAACAATCTCCCCCTTTGTGAAATCCCGAACAAAACCATTCTAAAACAATTTTCCTAACAAAATCACTAAAACAATTTGCCCATCAAAATCACAAAAACAATACTAACAACACCAACAACCATGAAATTTTGAAATCCATGCTTTTGATTAATCACCCTGAAAAAATAACCACACAAGCCAACCAAAATCTGTGGAACTGTATTAAATAACAAAATATAAATCTATCAAAATATATATATATATATATATATTATCCATCCATAAAAAAACATATGTCCAACTATACCAAATAACAAGTATAACCACAAAACCAAATAGCGATCCAACTGTACCAAAGAAGGATATAAGCACAACTGTACCATCAATAGAAACCAAAACAAGTATACCAGTACCAACCAACTGTAAACAACTGTAAATAACTGTAAATCCACTCCCCCTTTTTGTCCGAGAGGGAGCAAAAATAAGAGAAATAGAACATAAGAGCAAAGATCAAGGAGCTGGTGGTGGAAACGGCATCTGAAGCATAGACAAAATCTGATCCAGCTGAGAAGATGACTGGGCCACGGACGCCTCAATATGCTGGGAGGAAGCCTCCAATGCACTGAACTGAGCATCAGCAGTAGTCTCCAGATCCGTGAGCCGGGCCTCAAATATGTCCATCCGTCCCTCGAGCCAGTCAAACCGGGAGGTAACAGATCGCTCGAAAGACTGAATCTGGCCACGAACCGTACGAATCGGAGGAGGCTGCTCCCCCTCACCAATATCTCCACCAGCAGCAGCAGCAGCATCATACTCAGCCTCTTCGGCCATGGCTGCAGCATCACTAGTACCTGCACCTAATCGACCTGAACCAGAAGAAACCCCCCTAATATGAGACTGACTCTGGGAGATAGTCTTTTTGGTAAACGGTCGGGAAGGGGAAGCAAACTCGTCCTCATCGAAAGTAGGTACCTCAAGCTTGGCGAGAAGCCGATTTATGAGGCATCCATAGGGTAAACCAAGATTGTTGCACTCAAAAGCAGCAACCATCTTTTGAATGATCAATGTGGCAAGATCGATAGAACGATTTTGAGCAAGGCACTGAAGGACAAACCCTTGGTCCTGGTTAATTTCGGAGCTATGGGTGGTAACAATGATATTGGCACACACAATAAGATTAAGCAACCTAAACCGTGGGAGAAGCTCATGCTGTTTGATCAGTGAACCGGTAGGCCAAGAACGAGGAAAACCACATAATGCATGGGCTACCTCATCGAAGTCACAAGTAGGGCCCACTGGAAAAGAATAGAAGATGGGACATCTTTCACTAACCCCTAACAATTCTCGAATAAGGTCGGTGTTAACAGTAATGGATTTAGATCGAACCTAAGTCTTGAAGGAGAGCCCAATATTGTCAAGACTAGCCATGTTATAGTAGAATTCTCGCACCCAAGATAGGTTTTGAGAACCAGAAAATAAAAGAACATTATCCCCACCCAAGGGATCAAACAGTGAGAGAATAGGGATAGACTCAAATGTGGAGGGTTGAACATTACGTTCAAGGTGAATGGAGCGGGCGAGATACGATTTGCGGTACAATGTGGCTTTCTCGGCTGAGGGAAAGCGGTCAGTGTTATAGGTATGGCGAAAGGCAGTAGACTTTCATCTTTTAAAGGTTGACATGACTAAACCAAGACAAAGAAATAAAAAAGAACAAACACAGGCAACCCCCAACCCATGACCAAAAATAAACAAAAAGAAACAACACAACATTAGTAGCAGTACTGTTAGATATAGTAACATGAGGCAATGAAATACATTTATGATACAAAAATGTAAGCTCAAGAGAACCAAATATTGCAAATATGAAGCATGGCAAACAAGGCATCCAACATGAAAATCACTTCAATATGGTTAGAAACTTAATTAATAAAGCAAGTGAAGAGATCACATTAACACAGGGCAATCTAGAAAAACAAAAATCCCCAATTTAAACCAGAGAAAGAAATCTAACAAAAAGCCCAAAACACTAACCCTAGATGCCAGAGAGAGAGACTAAACCATTATGAAATAAGCAAAACCAACAATGGAGAACCCTAGACATGAAGAACAAAAACAAAATAGACACAGCAACATATTATAAAACAAACTCGATCAGACCAAACACTAGGAAACCATGGGGACAGAAATTCTAAGAAATACGACACAAGTAAAATATGAGAAAGAGAGGAGAGACATACCTTGGGTGTGCACACACAAAAATCACCAAGAAGAGACCAAGGAATGGCAATGGACTGGAATCGCAAAGGAAGCCCTAGGAGAGAGAAACCACTTTGAAAAAAATAAACTCAAAGGTCGAAGGAGGGAGAATTTAAACAAACCAGTCCGCTTGAGTGTGCAGTTTAACGCTCAAGCGTGAGACAAAACATGTAGAGACCCGCTCCAGCGAGAAAAAGGACGCTCGAGCGCCAATTCACCCCTCGCAGAACTGTAAAGCTAAGTGCAAAATGCTGCAAGGCTCAAAACCACGCTCAAGCGGGAACAAAACAAATTTTTTTTGTTTTTGTTTTTGTTTTTGTTTTTGTTTTTTTTTTGTTTTTTTAAACAAAAAACAACTAAGATGACCTGTAATCAGCAGAGAGTCCAAGTGGACGACTATATCTCTAGGATAAAAGAATCCATCAATCATGAGTCCTGAAGACTTGTAGAAAAAAATTATAACACCAGATCATGAACAGAACAGATATGGTTTTAATCAATGACATAAGCAACATACGAATGCATAACTCAAAAACACGCATGAGAGCTCACAAATAGGCTGTGAGTGTGTGTAATCCTTGAGAGCCTCAAAGATAGAGTTAATCCTCGTAGTGATCGAATGGCTGGACCTCCGACAAGAGTAATAGACCATCACAGAGAAAAGTCAAACCACTAAGAATCACGGGGTATTTGTTGAGTAAACGTGGAGGCTCTCCCTTCAATAATGATTCCCTCTTTTTTATGTTTTTGAACTTTTCTTTCTTGTGGGCACTCACTGGTGGCATGCAAGCTCAAGAGTATGGAGACCAAACCAGAGAAGAATGAAATCAACAAGGATGGCCTGGTTGGTGCCTTTGAGGTAGCCTTTTCCTAATGCCCGAATTTCAATGAACTGAGGGAGAAACCATGGAAGTGAAAAAAGATGGTAGATGGTTAAGAGACTCAACACACCCATGATATACTAGTATAGGTCAATTCCTCTGAAAAAGTACCAAAAACACTGTTAGTGGTCCATAGAGAACTTTGATCACTTGTGCGAAAACCCCTGCAACAGTTTATCTCAAGAATGTGTACAAAATGAGATCATGAAGTAAATGAGTATGGGCATTTAGAATGAGCTATGAACAAAGACGAATGAGATCTTGTAAGCAACATGAGCAGTGTTCATATAAATTTTTGATGCAAAGATATTAGGACTCAATGACAATGAGATTATCACATCCAAGTATACAATAAGCCAACCACTCACATCCTTTTTAGAAAACAGGAAACACCCTAGTTACTGAGCACGACACCCAAGGTCTTTCTAAGAAACTCAAATCGAAGAAGATCAAGGGGTTTTGTAAAAATATCAGTTTTTTGATGCTCAGTGGGTACATGTTCCAGAACAACAAGGCATTATTCCACTAACTCTCGAATAAAATGATGACGAATGTCAATGTGTTTGGTACGAGAGTGTTGGATAGGATTTTTTGAAATGTTTATGGCACTTGTGTTATCACAGAAAAGAGTGAGAGTGTTCTGTTCTATCCCATAATTATGAAGCATTTGCTTCATCCACAACATTTGTGCACAATAACTTCCTATAGTAATGTACTCAGCCTCAACATTCGAAAGAGAGATGGCATTTTACTTTTTGCTATGCCAAGAAACCAGATTATTCCCAAGGTAAAAACACCCCCCGGATGTACTCTTCCTATCATCAGCACACCCTGCCCAGTCGGCATCAGAAAAACTAGTAATTTCAGCTTTAGTATCAGTAGAAAAGCAAACCCCATACCCCAATATCCCATTAACATATTTGATGATGCGTTTGACCGCAAGAAGGTGAGACTCTTTAGGACTGGCTTGGTATCGGGCACAAACACCTACACTGAAAGCAATATCAGGACGATTGGCTGTGAGATACAAAAGACTCCCTATCATACTCCTATAAAGGGTAGGATCAACATCAATACTAGAGGAATCTTTGGAAAGGTGAAGGCTGGTGCTCATGGGAGTACGCGTATGTTTGGCAGACTTAAGACCAAACTTTGACACAAGAGTTTTGGCATACTTAGATTGAGAAAAAACATACCTGAAGGAGACTGTTTAATTTGAGGACCCAAAAAATAAGACAACTCTCCCATCATGCTCATCTCAAACTCATGTGTCATGCAATCCAAAAAATATTTCACAAGATGATCAACAGCGGATCCAAACACAATATCATCAACATAAATCTAAGCAACAAGAATATGAGACTTAGTATGTTTCACAAATAAAGTCTTGTCCACACTACCCCTTTGAAAATCATTATTAAGAAGAAATGTAGTAAGTCTATCATACCAAGCCCGAGGGGCTTGTTTTAACCCATACAAAGCCTTGTCTAACTTGTAGACATGATTTGGACATTTAGGGTCCTCAAACCCTTTTGGTTGCTCAACATATGCCTCTTCTTTCAAGTACCCATTCAGAAAGGCACTTTTCACATCCATTTGAAACAATTTGAAACCAAGATAACAAGTAACACCAAGTAAAATACGAATAGATTCGAGACGTGCAACTAGGGCAAACGTCTCATCATAGTCAACACTTTCTACTTGAGTGTAACCTTGAGCAACCAGCCTGGCTTTATTCCTAACCACAGTACCATTCTCATCAGATTTATTTTTAAAGATCCATTTGGTACCTATCACATTCATGTCTCTAGGTCTTGGAACTAGAGTCCAAACCTTATTACGTTCAAATTGCCCTAATTCTTCATGCATAGCATTGCCCAACTATCATCTAGCAAGGCCTCTTTGAAGTTTTTATGTTCAATTAATGAAACATAACATATATGTGATACCTCATCCCGAATCTGTCTTCGGGTTTTCATTCGATCCGATACACTTCCAATCACCTGTTGAGCTGGATGATTCAGTTTCACCCTTGCTAATGGTTTGAATTCAGGACTTGCAGTGACAGAAGCATCAGGAGTGATGTTTCTTTGTGCACTCTTTGGACTTTGACTTACCTGTGAGGATGGTGACGTCTCAACTTCTTGTGCTTGGACCTCAGCTTCTCTTTGACTTTGTGGTTCAGTATCCAAGATTGGAGACTCACCATTGTCATCCTCATTTGTTGCTGGAGTAGGGGAACCTGTATATCCTAGAAAAATACCTTCATCACTTCGGGAGTCAAAATTTTCCCAAAGGCTCTCTATCTTTGAAAATGTAACACTTACTCCCAAAAGTTTTGAAGTATCTTACATTAGGTTTCAATCCCTTCCACAATTCATATGGAGTTTGTAAAGTGCCGGGCCTTAAATACACGCGATTTATGACATAAACAGCAGTATTTAAGGCTTCAGCCCAAAACTTTGGAGGAAGTTTCTTACTAAGGAGCATGACCCTAGCCATTTCTTGAACAACTCTGTTCTTCCTCTCAACCACTCCATTTTGTTGTGGAGTAATAGGTGCAGAAAATTCATGCTTAATTCCATGAATATCACAAAAATCCGAAAACGAACTATTTTCAAACTCACGACCATGATCAGTTCGGATTCTTATGATACGCCCAATGGAAACACCCTGTTCATTTTGGATTTTAAGGACTAAGGCCTGAAAAGCATCAAATGTATCAGATTTTTCCCTTAAAAAATTTACCCACGAAAATCGAGTAAAATCATCAACAATTAAAAAAATGTATCTTTTACCTTCGATGCTTTCAGTGCGAGTAGGACCCATTAAATCCATGTGAACCAATTCAAGAGGACGTTTGGTTATAAAGCTGTTCACCTTTTTATGAGGGGCACGGGTTTGCTTTCCAAGTTGACATGGTCCACACACATGGTTCAGATTCTTACCCAGTTTAGGTACTCCTCTCACGAGCTCCTTGTTGGCTATCTTAGTTAGGTCTTTCAAATTCATATGACCTAATCTTTGATGCCACAAGTCAATGTTACTTATGATGGCAGAGTGACAAGTGAGATCATTAGTAGTAACAATCCCATAGCAGTTATCAGATGTGCGAACCCCATGCAAGACAGTATTTCCCTTTTTATCCCAAATTTCACATTTATTTTTTGAAAACAATACTTCATGGTGGGAATCACACATTTGACTAATGCTCAAAAGATTTTCTTTAAGACCATCAACAAGAAGAGCATTATCGAGCTTGGGAAGACCAGCAACACTTATAGAGCCCTTACCAATGACTCTAGAAGTGCCGCCATCTCCAAAGGTAACAATTCCTCCTTCATATTTTTCAAGGGAGGTGAAGCAGGATTTGTTACCGGACATGTGATGAGAGCACCCACTATCAAGATATCACATGTGTGAGTCACGTGCTTTTAGGGTAGTGTGAACAACTAAACAAGTCAAATCATCTTTTCTTACGCAAATCTTTTTGGTCTTGGTAAATGTCTTGGCGTTGTGAACACCCTCATGAATCTTGGTCTTCCGCCTAGACATGTAAGGTTGTCTCCTAACCCAAAAAGTATTCGAATTTCTACCCTTTTGAGACACCTTACCAAACAATTCATAGCAATAAGGACAAATGTGGCCATACCTACCACAGTGATGACAAATAAAAACAGGTTTTACCTTCCTTTTGTTAATCTTACCCCCTTTAGGTAGATGAAGAGAGGGATCACCCTAGTCTACCTTCAGCTTTCCCTTTGCTTGAGTCTTCGGGTCATGTGAAGTAGAGGCCTGTCCTTTGTGAGCTGTCGCACCATAGCCTAGACCACTTTTGTCACACCCCATTTGTTGAGACCTGAGGATGTCTTCTAAAGATTTGGAACCTTTGTTCCACATGGCAATAGTGGCTCTAGCAATATGGAGTTCTTCATCTTTCTGACAGACTATCTCTTCCAATGTAGCTTGTGACATCTCAAGGCTTTCAAGCTTCTCTTCATATGTGGAATACACCTTCAGAAGTTCATTCCTTTCAGTTTCATAGGATAGAAGTTTTCCACATAAGTCTTGCCTGTCACTTGAGATCTTGATGATATTCTGCTTTGCTGTTACAAGTTCTCCTTTCAGCTTGACATTCTCACTTTCACATGCTTTGAGTTTGAAAGAGAGTTTGTCATTGATTTTTGACAAATTTAGAGATTCCTTGTAAAGCTTTTTGTAAGCTTATTGCAGTTCATCACCATTAATCTCATCATTGTCTTATGATGTTTCATCATCCTCTTTTTGCTCTTCATTCTCCTTGACCTCATCCAATCTAGCAACTAAGGCAGGAAAGTTGCTGGATGGTGGTGAAGGTGAATCTCTTCTTTCATAAAATTGGCTCAGAATTTTCCATGCATCTTTAGCCTTTGTGCAGTGAGCAACCCGTTGCTATTCTTCATCAGAAATTGCTCCATGAATAGTAATCAGGGTTCTCTGATTGCACAGATTGTCAGCACTTTCTGTATCTTCTTCAATGGCCTGCTAGCCTTCTAGATCAAAAGCTCTCAGAAAAGCCTCATTCTGATCTTCTAATACAAGTAGTTACTCTCATCAAAGGTGGGAGCATGATGCAGGTTCTGACCATGAGCTAATTCCACTGGCTTTGGAAGAGGTTGGGTGAAAGTGGACCAAAATGCCATGAAAGCACTATCCCCGTCTTCTCCGGATTCATGTTCTTCAAGTTCTTGCTTCGACCCGCTTTCATCATCCCAAGTCACAGTGTAGACTTTCTTTCAATTCTTTTTCGAAGGGCATTCAAGGGTAATATGACCAAACCCTTGACATTCATAGCACTTGATCCCTTGCCCTTTTACAATCTTCTTTTCAGTTTTAGGAGCAAGTTTTGGTGGAAAAGTTTTGGATTTTTCATTACTCTTGTCTTTTGAAATAGGGTCTCTGAAATTAGGCTTCTTTTTCTTCAAATTTTTTTTAAACTATTTAGTAAACATAGCCGTCATCTCAGACTCTAAATCAAATTCAGTCTCCGGAGTTTTTGCAGTCTTATGAGCACTAGTGAAAGCCACACTATCTTTTTGTTTTTTCTTTGAAATCTGGTAGGCTTCATAAGTCTGCAAGTTTCCAACCAACTGATCAAGCTTGAGGGTATCAACATTCTGAGCCTCCTCAATGACTGTCACTTTTGATTGGAACCTCTCGGGTAAAGACCTCAAAATTTTTCCAACAACTTTAGCTTCTGGGATTTTTTCACCGAGTGTGAAACAGGAATTCACGATATCACTGAGTTTTGCATAGAAATCATCAAATGTCTCTTCATTGCGCATAAAAAGGGTTTCAAAAGTGGAGGTGAGACGCTGAAGTTTTGACCTTTTGACAGAAGTAGTACCTTCGTGAGTCATTTCCAGAATGTCCCAAGCCTCTTTTGCTACCTCACACGTGCAGATACGATGAAACTCTTCAGGTGTGACGGAGCAAAACAGGGGATTGAGAGCCTTACTATTCCAACTCGAGTTCTGGTAATCAGTTGTGTCCCATTTAGTAAGGGGTTTAGCAATATTAACACCATCAATGGTGACAATAGGTTCACTCCACCCATAGATCACACAGTGGCAAACTTTCTCATCGATGGATTTTAAAAACGCTCTCATACGAGCTTTTCAATAAGAATAGTTTGTACCATCGAGTAAAGGAGGTCTATGGGTCGAGTTACCTTCACGAATTGAATCCATGACACTAGTCACACAAAATCACACTCCTATAGTTTTGATAAAAACAAAGAGTGACCCGCTCTGATACCAATTTAAAATCCTAAGTGATTCGTGCTTAGATCAAGATTAAAATATTCCAAATCCCAATTATTCAAAACACGCAATCTAAATCATCAAGTACTTACGAAAGTGATTTAGATTGTTGTTTTTCTGAATAAACAATAAATCAACACAAACGATTTTTTCATGGAAAAAACCACAATTGAAGAACCTTCAATTGTAATAAAAAACCACGGGTGAAACACCACTAATCAATCCACTACTGAAGAAAGAAAGATTACAAAGATAATACACAAATTACCCAACTCAGTCAATTTGTCTTCACACATTCTGTAATTCTTTCACCAAGCCTTCGTCTCGGAACTGATCAACCTGAAGTTGAATCCACAACTTCACTTGTCGAATCAATGACTACGTACAGAATCAAACAACTTTGAAACTCTACGTTTGAATCTTCAGAATCCACCGAAGATTAACACTCTTGTATGTATTCGATCAACCTTCTTGATATGTGCTTCTCAATTCATGAGTGTAATACTCATTCAATCTTATCAAGGAAAACTCACAAAAGTCTCCAGAAGAAAACCTCACACAAAACCCTAAAAAACCTTAAACAAGATCTAGGAGAAGTAATCCTAAAATTGACCCAACATGCGAATAAATAGAATCTGAGATAGCGTGGTCCGCTCGAGCGTGGGAATTCCTGCTCGAGCGGAGACTGCATATTCCATGATTCATACAAGGTTCACGTTCGAGCAGAAGTTTCCATGCTCGAGCGTAGAATCAAACTATCTAGTATTTTTGCAGGCGTGGCAGAGATGCTGTGAGAGTGCAAACCCCGCTCGAGCGTTACTTTCCCCGCTCGAGCGGGAAGACCAAAACTGGAAAATCTGGAATATTATAAATTGTTACAACCTTGGTTTTGTTCCATGGAATTTGACAACAAAGGGTCCTAACACTTGTTGCTTCATTTATGTTCATTGTATGTCTAAGTGGCTATATGGTTGATAAATTTTATCAATCTTGCTACTGTTACACCATAATAATGGTTATTTTTCTGTCTGATTGCTACAGATTGTGCTAGTAGTAATTGAGCTTCTTGTTGCTCAGTTCATGTGGTTGGATTATGATAACCCATCAAAGCCTATATATTTGTATATGAATTCTTCTGTGACTCAGGTTAATACTTATAGCATTTCCCCCATTTTTGTCTCATTTTTTCTTCTTATTATCAGTCCATTTATTTCATGAGGTAAGTTCTTGACAAGGCAGATCTTGTGACAATTATATTTTCTTGTACCTCATAATGTCCTTACCATTACCTTTTAACCTAGTTTTTCATCACAAAAATGCTAATTCTTCTTTATTCCCAACTTAATATCCATGGCTTAAATTGTTCATTGTAAGTAGTATTTTTTGTATTTCATTCTTGCGCTTTGTTTTAAACTTTCTGGTCCATAAATTAACCGTCTTCATTAGAGACTCAATAATTTATACGTGTATAAGATTTTTGGTAATTGCTTCTTGAGTGTTAATGTAATATGGCCAACATGGATTGGTCTGTAAATCTAATTCTCTTTTTCTCTCTGTGTGTGTGTGTGTATATATATATATATATATATAAGTAGAACAATTTATTAATAATAAAAAGGAACATGGCATAGTCAAGCTTTGTCATGTAATTTGCCCATAAGTTGGTCAATGACATTTTCTGAATTTGAAAGGCTTTAATTGACAAATTTACGATATCATGTTGGTTTTGCAGGCATATTTTGTAACTAATATGGAGCCAATCAAGTTTTGGGAGTTTGGTTCACTTGTTCTTGAAGGTCTTGGCCATGAAAGGTACTCATCTTCTTGAAGGTCCTAAACTAATTATAGAACATGTGTAGGCAGCTTTGTCTCAAGTTTCCTAAGTTGTCCTACATTAGAAGAAGGTAATTTGGTGTATTGAACCTCATCTTCATGAAACTGCTAATTTGGGAAGGTTTTTCTAATTGTCATAATTCTTTTAAGCTCAATTTAATGAGCTAGTGAATGTTTATTCAAAATTCAAATACGCATATCCTCAGAATAGGTTCTTATTAAATCAAGTCCCTAAAAATATTATCCTTATATTTTGGTTTTATGTTATTACGCTCAAGCATATTATCGAGTTCCCGGTTTGGGAGTTAGAGCCGGATTTCGGTCTAGGCAAACTAGTTCCGTAAGAAACTTAGAATTCGAGATGTTGACGCCTCAAAATCACCAAACGGCGTCGGATTAGCACGAAGCTTGGCACACGCGACCGCCATGGCACGAGAGACTTGTGGGAGAAGACGAGACTTGAATCGGGTCCCTGGTTTGGGAGTTAGAGATGGATTTCAGCCTAGGGAAACTAGTTTCTTAAGAAACTTAGAATTTGAGGTGTTGATGCCCCAAAATCACCAAACAGCGTCGGATTAGCACGAAACTTGGCACACATGACCACCTTGGCACGAGAGACTTGTGGGAGAAGACGAGACTTAAATCGGGTTTCCGGTTTGGGAATTAGAGCCAAATTTCGATCTAGGCAAACTAGTTCCTTAAGAAACTTTGAATTCGAGGTGTTGACGCCCTAAAATCACCAAACGGCATCAGATTATCCCAAAACTTGGTACACACAACCACCTTGGCACGGGAGACTTGTGGGAGAAGACGGGACTCAAATCGGGTTCCCAATTTGGGAGTTAGAGGCGAATTTCGGTCTAGGCAAACTAGTTTCTTAAGAAACTTAGAATTCGAGGTGTTGATAACCCAAAATCTCCAAACAACGTTGGATTAGCATGGAACATGGCACACACCACCACCTAGGCACGAGAAACTTGTGGGAGAAGCGGGACTCGAATCAGGTTCCCAGTTTGGGAGTTAGAGCTGAATTTCGATCTAGGCAAACTAGTTCCTTAAGAAACTTAGAATTTGAGGTGTTGACACCTCAAAATCACCAAACGGTGTTGGATTAGCACGAAACTTGGCACACACGACCGCCTGGGCAGGAGAGGCTTGTGGGGGAAGACGAGACTCGAATTGGGTTCCCAGTTTGGGAGTTAGAGCCGGATTTCGGTCTAGGCAAACTAGTTTATTAAGAAACTTAAAATTTAAGGTGTTGAAGCCCCAAAATACCAAACTACGTCAGATTAGCATGAAACTTGGCACAAATGACCGCCTTGGCATGAGAGACTTGTGGGAGAAGACGAGACTGGAATCGGGTTCCCGATTTGTGAGTTAGAGTCGGATTTCAGTCTAGGCAAATTAGTCCTTTAAGAAACTTAGAATTTGAGGTGTTGACGCCCCAAAATACCAAACGGCGTCAGATTAGTACGAAACTTGGCATACACGACCGCCTAAGCACGAGAGACTTGTGGGAGAAGACGGGACTCGAATCAAGTTCCCGATTTGGGAGTTAGAGTCAGATTTCGGTCTAGGCAAACTAGTTTTTTAAAAAACTTAGAATTCGAGGTGTTGATGCCCCAAAATCTCCAAACAATGCTGGATTAGCATGAAACTTGGCACACACCACCACCTAGGCACAAGAGACTTGTGGGAGAAGACGAGACTTGAAACGGGTTCCCGGTTTGGGAGTTAGAGCTGGATTTCGGTCTAGGCAAACTAGCTCCTTAAGAAACTTAGAATTCGAGGTGTTGACACCCTAAAATCACCAAATGGTGTCGAATTAGCATGAAACTTGGCACACACGACCGTCTAGACATTAGAGACTTGTGGGAGAAGACGGGACTCGAGTCGGGTTCCCGGTTTGGGAGTTAGATCCAGATTTCGGTCTAGGCAAATTAGTTTATTAAGAAACTTAGAATTCAAGGTATTGATGCCCCAAAATCACCAAACGGCGTCGGATTAGCATGAAACTTGGCACGCACGACTGCCTTGGCACGAGAGACTTGTGGGAGAAGACGGGACTTGAATCGGGTTCCCGATTTGGGAGTTAGAGCTAGTTTCGGTCTAGGCAAAATTTATTACTTAATTATCTTTGTAATTGTATACTAGTTAATTTTTTTTTTTTTTGTAATTAACATATTAATACATAATTATATTGTCATTAATTTTTTTTTTTCCAGATATTTCCCGAGTAGGAGTTTGCTTCTTGTGGAATGCATGCCTGTGAAAAATGCGACTAACTTTTGTTTTTGTTATCCACGGAGAATGATGAGGAAAACTTTTGCTTTTGGTTTATGTTATTTTGAATTGTGAACAACATTATATATTTAAACATTATACATGCACTATGGAACATTATGTAATGGGGTAATTTTGTTGATATGTAATTATGAATGCAAGAATATTTTTATTATAGAGAAATTGTTATTTCTATATAGAAATTTTTATATTATTATGCAACTATTGGTTTCTTTTTCATTTTTTTGCATTTAATGCAGGTAATTTTAATATTTTTAATAATCTTTTTTTTTTTTTGGGCGACGGTACCACACCATTGCAAAAAAACATTAGAACTAAAATCTATTTTTTTCGCGACATAGGCAATGCCGTCACAAAAGAAATTGGCGACAGAGGTCATGTTGTCGCAACAAAAAAAATTTCGTGACAGCATTTTGTTTTCCGTCTCAAATAAAACTTTTAGTGACGGTACAACATTGCCGTCGCAAAAGGTCTCAATTTTTTATATATTATAGACGACAGTAAAATGCTGTCGCTAAAACGTTTTAGCAACGTCCTTTGTTGTGACCCTCTCTTTGCCGTCGCTAAAATTTTTTTAAGACGGCATTAGGAGTATTAGTGTCGTCGCAAAAAATTGAAATTTTTGTAGTGCAACAAGTTAACTCATCAATTATGGCTCCGAACAATGAGGAGGAAGTTTCAATTATAATAACTAAAAGGTCAAATGCAACCCATAACTTTTCAAAAGTCCCAAAAAAAATAAAAAAAATAAAAAAAATGTAAGTATAGAGTAACGGTTACCACTTAACATAAACAAGTCGGGATTAAGACCTTAGACACTACATCTACAACCCAGAAAGTGTTTTTAATTAGTTTTTCTATTTGTATAGAAATTGATCATAGAACCTAGATTTTTATTTATTTATTATTTTAATTAATAATTGCACTGATTTAAGCACCTAATTAGTAGTATTGACTAGAATATGTCGTAGTGTAGTTGTATACAGAGTATCTAGTGATAAGTATCAGGAATCAGGTGATGTAGTCATGAATTTTTAAAAATCATTAACTATGAAAAAAATATTTATGTTGGCGATTGTGGATCTTGATTAGTATATTGTAGACTTTACCACACACGTTCATGGATCCAACTAAAGGCATTGTTGTCTTAAAAAAATGTAAGTGCGTATGTTTGAGGTTGCAATTGCACGAAAAATACCTTGCAAGGAGGAATGGTGCATTTTAAATGTTGCCAACTCCTATATATTATTAGTTGATAGATGTGGTATTAATTTTATATGTTAACATGACTATTGTATACATTATGTTCTTTCAAGCCTTTAGATTCAATAAGGGAATTTTCATTCAAATAAAACGTACTCTTGGAAAACTTATATTAGTAATACTATTTTTGTGTCCTTGCATTTGTAAAGATTTATAATGCAGGAGCTAAAAACAAAACCCTCTACAAATTTTGAGCACTATAATTCTAAATTTTCCAAATTTAAGTATTAAAAGTAAATTAATAATAATGTGATGCCAGGGACAAAACACTTTCAACTTAGAAACTGAATGATGCGACACCAATCATCGATGATAGAAGACAAATCGGCGAAGTCATTTTCAAATTTCAAAGAAATTTGGAGAGTATATGAAGCAATTTTTTTCTAATGTGAAGTTGGTGATATTGTTTGAATAACACAATAACCTCCAAGGGTGTTTTAGTAACTATAACCTCAATGGGGGTAATTTTATTTCCACATACTAAATTTCCTCAAAGCACACACTTAATGAATACTTTCTCAGAGCACACAATGAATACTTTCTCAGAGCACACATCAAAAACAAAAATATTCTCAGTACACATCTCTTCATTCCAACAATGTTCTTATCTTTTATTTTCAAAATCCTTTTTTTTTTTAATTTTTTTATCCACCTATTCTTCTTCTTTTGAAAAACTTGGAATGACGCTACTACCGTTGCCGTTGCCGCCACCACCACCACTCTTAACCCTCCATTGCCACCGCTACTCTTAGCCCATCCTTGTTTTAGCCTAAACCACCCTAATATACCCTTGCTACCTACCATTCTTCAAAACCCTAACCTCTACGACCTTCTCCGCCACGATCCCAACCTCTACAAATCTTTTTATTGCCGCGAACCCAACATTTGCAAACCCTAGATCCGTTCGAAGGTTGATATCCAACCAAACCCTATATGTTCGGATATGTATTGGGAAAATAGAAAAAGATAAAGATTTGTCCTAAATTATAATTTAATTTTGAAGAAATTCATTAAGTGTGTGTCCTGAGGGGATTTAGTGTGTGAAAATAGAATTACTCATCAATGGGATTTATTGGAACATAAGAAAACAATTTGGATTAAGTGAAACATAAATAGGTGAAGAGAGATTTATGAAAAAGTACCTCTATAATTTATTCTTTAACTTAAAGCAAGATTTATCTATTTAAGGGGAATGGGCTCAATGAGCAACAAAGTCACACGTTCTTTGTTCTTCCCTCCAATATCATGTCCGTGGCCATCTCCATGTTGGTACATGAATTGGGAAACCCTAGCCATGTTTGTTACAATCTCAACAAAAGTGCCATTGATGGAAGAGTCCACAACACGAGCTTCATTGATCTTTTTCCATGCCTCACTAATCAAATAGATTATGTGTTCTTTGGCATCTTCTGCAGAAACACCAGTTTCGTGCATGTAAATTTGGATTGATTTAGGAATGTCACCTCGTTTTACCTCATCCTAAACAAATCAAGAAGAAATTGCAGATCAATAGGTGTTAGTAAAGAAGAAGGAATTGCAAGTAACTTTATGAAGTACTTAGGTTGATATCGTAGATATATATTGCTCTAATTGGACTAGAGGATCCAACTTAGGGCAATTTGGACCCATTTCAGGTGCATCTCGGTGATCTGAACCACTTATTATTTTTATACCTTCCGAGCAGATCATCCATGCAAAAAACACATCGAATGGATATCGGCAGTAACATATTCGGATCACATTTGTCTTTTTAAAAAATAGACTGTCTATTCTCAAGATTATACTTATCATTCATTTTTTTATAAAGGAAAACGTGATCCAACCATGTGACTAATAATATCTGATCAATTGAATTTCTTGTGTTAATAATCTATTTAAAACACACTAAAAATTAAACAGTTTAGATTATCAAGATAGACTCAAAACAGGCCAAAATTGCTCTATATTAAACCCTCTAGTCTAATTAGAGAACTTGAAAGAAGCCCAATCCAATTAGCTTACACACCCATGATGTTCCCAAATCATCTGCAAGTCTTGCAACCATTGATGACCACTTAATTATGTCATCGCACTTTTCTATGCATTCCAACTCCTCGTTGGTTATGGCATTTTTACTAAGAAAATAAGCATGTGCTAGTAATGTAGGAATAGAGGATGAAGTCCATGCATGGTCAAGGTACTGTAGACACCCCATTTTTGACCGCCCTTAAGACTTGGGCACTACTGATGGTTTGCTCGGTGTTGAGAGATGTGCAGGGCAAAGATTATTAGTTTCTTCGGCTAGAAGAGAGGCAAATCTTTCAAAACACTTTGTTTAGGGTTTTGGAGTTGAAGAAAAGAGGAAAGGAGAGGAGAAAACTGGTCTGGGAAAAGTTCGGCATGAATCCGGGTAGAAGCAAGTCGAGCAGCCCTCGCTGAATCGGGCTTATCTATCTGTACACTTGGAGTTTAGCTATGGGGCCACCACCGTCGGAAAGCTTACTTCCGGGGCTTCATTTTGCACTCAAGAATCTCCTAGAGCCAAGTCCGGGTGGGGGAGATATGATCAGTTGAAGTCGGGCATCATCCCGGTTGGATCGAATCTGCGCGGCTTCACGGAAAAGGGCATAACTTTTTGCACAGAAGGAATTTTAATGCAAGGTTTGCGCCATTGGAAAGCTAACTTCCGGGGCTTCAATCTGGACATCCACCGGCACTTTTTTGACCTCACCGGCCACCCATCGGCACTCTGTTTGTGCCGGCCGGCAATTTATTGTGCCGACCGGCCATTTATTGTGCCGACCGGCACTTTATTGTGCTGACCGGCAATTTCTGCTAGCCGAAGACCTTTCGGAGCATTCTGCAGATTGAGTGGATTCCAGCTGTACCAGCTGGAATGCACAGAATTGATCCCCCACGTGCATGTGTGCTTGTTTTGCACCCTTTGCACACCTTTGGCCCCTTTTCTTGCACCCTTTGCTCAAGGCTTCTTGAGGAAGCCTTGACCCCTTTTCTTGGCTTCCTCAAGAAGCCTACCAGCTGTCCAAGCTTCTCCAATAAGCCTTGAACCCCTTTGACCCTTTGAAGCTTGTCTTAGAAGCTTAGCATTGCTTATATAAGCACCTCTCCTCCTCCTTTGTTTAGGTTAGAGACTTGAGGCAAAAAAACCAGAGATATACCATATATATCTGATATATATACATACAAACCTCCATCTCTCTCTATATCTCTCCCATTCAACCATCAAACACCCTTGTTCTTGGGCCATTTCTTCATCAACTCATAGCACAAGGCATCCAACGCCTATTCCAACAGCTTGAGGCTGTTCTCCAGAGCTTAGGAGCACCTAAACTTGGTCCAAGAGGTGCTGGTTCATTGGTCTACAAGGGTGAGTCCTCATCTTCCCTTTTCTAGCCTTTTTTGCTTCATATCTAAGCCATAGTTTCTTGCACTTTTGGGCTCCGACCTAAACTTCAAATCATCATATTTTGAGGTCCTCTTCATGTTTGATTGAGGACCTCTTGCTGTTTGAGGATAGTAGCTAGCACTTCCTTCTTTATCTCTCCTTTAGGCCCTAATCTTGCATGTTATTTTTGGCCTACGTGTAATCTGTTTTTGAGGATGTAGTAAACTGTAGATAGGCTTATTTTGAGCCCTTCTTCAACATTGAAGAAGGGCTCAACACTGTTTGGGACTTCCATGTTGTACTCCCCTTTATATCCTCTTTTTGGTCCCATTTTTGTATGTCTTGGCAGCCCCTGATGTTGCTGTTTTTGGACCTTGGTCCGAACTAAAAGTGGCTTTATTTTGACCTCCTGAACATGTTTTATTAAGGTTATTTTCTTGTTTGGTGAATTTTTTGTATACCTCATGTTATAGCCACTTTTTGAGCCTCATTTTGCATTGTATTTCTAGCATGTTTGTATACTGATTTCGGGGCTTCCATGAACTGTAAATGTGCATATTTTGGGCCCCTCTTCAATGTTGTTGAAGGGCCCTAACATGTTTGGGGACAGCAGCTGTGAGTTGCTTCATAATCTCATGTTTAGGCCCTTTTTTGTATGCCATTTTAGCCCTATCTTTGCTTGCTGTTTGGCCATGCCATAAACTGTAAAAATGCTTATTTTGAAGCTGTTTTGCTTCTGTCTTCATGCTCCATGTCCATATTGTGCATGCTTTGTATAGCTGTAAGCCATTTCGGGTGCCAAAAGTCCATGTTTCGGGACTATTCCATGTATCGGTTGTGTTTTCGCCTCATTTCGGGGCTGTTTTCCCCCACATTTCAGTGCTGAAATCCCATTAGCATATTTGCATGTCATTTTCCATGCCATTGCATTGCATATGCCATTGCCTCGGTTTGCGTGCCCGTGCGCACGCATTTCGAGGCACTTCATTTTCATTCATCGGCCTCTTATGTGAGTGTGGCTGAGGCTCTCTCATGTTAGTATAAGTCCATGTTGCATTCTATATGCCATTTTAGCCATTGCATCGGTTTGCGTGCCCGTGCGCACGCATTTCGAGGCACTTCATCTTCTTCCATTGGCCACTGTTTTAGGCCTTGCTTAGAGTTGCCTAATTCATGTTTAAGTCCATCTTGTCATCCATTTGCATGCCTCTATGTTTGCTTGTATGCTTGCATAAATGAGTCGCCATGTCATGTTGCATCCTTAGCTTGCATGCTTAGGTTGCATTGCATCTTGCATGCATGCCTTGTTCCTTGACTTGGTGATAGGAATTGGGCCTTATTTGGTTTGTTTGGTTTGCATGCATTTGAAATCAAAGTTGCATACTTGGTTCCTTGGGCCATCATGCATGGAAATGCGTGATTGGTGGTCCGAGAATCGAGGCACATGCCCCTTTGAGTCATTACCATGATAAGGGACGTGAATGGTGCATATATGCCTTGAATTGTGCTGCCATGCTTTGCCTTGCCCTCTGTTGCTGCCAGTTGCAGGTTCTGCAGGCTTCCTCTGCCGACCGGCAGTGTAAGGTGCCGGCCGGCAATCTTTTTCTGCCGACAGCTCCAATTTTGTGCCGATGGACACATGCCAGTGCCGGTGATGATCCCACTCAGCCGGTGGTACTCCCCAGTGCCCAGGGATGTAACCCTGAGGTTTTGACAGCCTCCAGAGGAGGAAAGGAAGGAAAACAGAGGCAGCCCATGCATGGTGGTGCGCTTCCCGAGGCGTTTTCCTGTTTTAATTAATTTATTTAATTTGTTAATTAAATTAGTTAATTTGTAATATTAATTAGCTTGCGTAGTTAATTAATTTGTAATATTTATTTGGTCCCTCCGAGCGAGGGCATATTTGTAATAAGTGTGCGTGCATGTGATGTATGTCTTCCAACCCCACTTCTTTCTTCCCTTTTATTTACCTGCTTATGATGGTAGATTAGGGCACATTTATTTTAGCATACCTTATGCTATGCATGCGTGCATTCATGCATTTGTTGACATGCATCAGGCTCGGAACATCATGCTAACTGCATTTGTATTTCAAATTCTAAACCGAATATGTGATAATTGTGCATTTTCACATGCCATGTTTAGGGTTAGCCGAGCCTGCCTAGATTGCATTTTTGCATGTGATGCATTAGCCATTTTTAACATGAACTAGGGCATGCATGTTTGCTAACTAGTTTTCTGTTTTGGCTCGGAGTACAATGTAAGTGTTTTCGCTTTAGCATCTCGCATGCGTGTGAATGTTAACATGACAGTATGCTTGCCATGCGGCTAAATGCTTATGTGATATAACTGCTTGAATGCCTGTGGATGGAGGTTGAATTACCTAAATTGGAAGAATGCATTAAAACTGCGATTTTTAAGCCCACTAGATAGTGGCAAAACAATCTTTTCCAAAAGCCCACTTGAAGGTGGCAAAACCTGCATTTTAGCCTACTTACGAGTAGCAAACCATTTTCAAAACAAACATGAAATGTTTTGTTCCAATTTGGGCGATTTGGTCTATACTTGTTTGCTGCGCGCATAACATAGTAATTCTAGGCTAATAACCGGTTTAAGAACACATAAAGTTTTCAAAAACGGATATCACGGTTAGTAGAGGCCGGTATTCGGACCGGGCGAAAGGGGGTGCTCATAGCTGACCTTCCCCGATCGTACCCAAGCTCCCGAGCCGAGACAACTCCGGTGATGACGGACATGTGGCCTTCGGCACCGAGTCAGGGTTTCCTAAATCCTCCCATAAAAAAAAATATTTAGGTGGCGACTCTGTATCTGGCAAAGCAGTCCATGTTTGGCACTACTTTTTCAAAAATTTGTTTCTCAAAACAATTTGCCAGATTTGGACTCTTTGGTTCAGATTAAGAACCGTGACACAAATCGAGTCCGAACTGTAGCACGAGGTCCCACGCGGGCGCCGGTTACAGGTACTCTTCAAGTGTTGGCATGTATCCACTATAAGACCATCTTGCTTCCTTCATGTAACATTGACATAAATCTCGCCACTACAACATTTCAAAAAAGGCAAATTATATTCTTTATATTTTTCCTCATGTCAATTTGGTCTGTAATTTAAATTGTATTGATTTTGTTCTTCAATTTTTTTTATGTTGTGTCGATTTAGTCTTATTAATAACATCTATTAAGAAATTGAATAGAAAAAAAAAGGATGAAATAACCCATTCGAAAAGAAATAGATCATTTTTAATTAGATGACAACCCTTCAATCACTTTGAAGAGAATGAATGAACTATTTTGTCCCTTTTCATTCTATTTTTCAAATGGACATTATCAATTAGATATAATTGACACTCTTTGAAAATTTTCAAGATAAAATTGATACCATGAGAACTATAAGAATCAAATTGACACAACAAATAAATTTCATAGACTAATGAAAAAAAAAAAACATTTGAGCACCTTTTTTTTTTTTTTTTTTTTTTTCTTTTCTTGATAAAATTGAGCATGAATTTAGTAAGCTAATATACTGCATTTTTTTGAATGTGATCAAGTAATTATATGGTAGTTTGCTTAAATAAGATATAAAAAAGGATGTGGGTACCTTATTTTGAAGGTATGGGAGGATATGGACACCATGTTCCTTAAGAGTGACATAAGCCATTTCATTAATGGTATTGAATAAACCAAGGAAGCATATCTTCATATAGTCTGGAAGGTGTTCGACTGCATTGACATCCCATCTGAGATGCAAAAGTATTTTTAAAATTTTGTGTTAAAAACTTAAATAATTTTTTTACTTGTACAAAAAATAATTATAGAATCAAATAAATTCTCTCATATAAGTGTGGAAGGTAACAAAAAAGTGAAATCCACCTCACATGAGAGAAGATTATGTTTGATTTTGTAATCAATGAATGTCTCTTTAGACTTTTTAAAACTTAAAAAGTCCAGAAATTGTTCCGTTGCATTAACATCTCATCTGAGACGCATAAGTGTTTTCAAAATTTTGTGTTAGAAACTTAAATAATTCTTCAACTTATGTATAAACTAATCGCAAAATCAAACATAACCTAAATCTGTTATGAGTGAAAAAATTATGTCTGATTTTATGATCGATTTTTATACTATTAGACTTTTTCAAACTTTCATGGTCACCTAAGAGCAAATATTAAGAAGGAATGGCATTCCCTACTTGTACCAACCTGTCAATGGCAGTGGTGAAAAGTTGGAGTTCATCCAAGGTACCATAAGCATCATAAACATCATCAACACATGTTGCCAATATATTGATCCTTGTTTCCATGCTCCTAAAATTTTGGAACTTAGGCTCAAAAGCCTCTCCCAGAGACCATAAATAATTCTCCACCACCCTGTCCCTAACAAAGGGCAACTTTTCCCCCCAACCTGTGCTTTCCCACCACCTATTAATTATTAAGTAAAGTATGTAGAAAGATAAAATCAGTAATAATATATAAATAAATAATTTAATAAAAAAATAATAATGTAACAAATTTTGGTCTTACCATTTTAAACGTGGCTTATTATTTTAAAAATGTCGCTATCACATATTTTGGTGGAGAATTGTGCATAGAGCTATTAAACGAATCAAGTTACTTAAACTCGAACTCGACTTGTGTTCAATTCATTAAAAACTCATTTAAAATCAGTTTATTACGTAAACAAACAAAACTTCAACACATTTTGAAACCCGTTAAGTTTTTAAACCAAGAATAAACCACCTACTGCTCAACTCAATAAATTTAAATGGTAAACTACACTTTGCTTCATTTATGTTTGACCACTTTCTCACTTTGGCTCTTAAAGTTTATTTTTTGCCACTTTGGCCTATTAAAACTTAGATAGAAAATGACACATTAATAATCACGTGGTATAAAAATATTTTATTATATATGACTAACATCTCTGACATAAATTTAAACTTCAATATAATAATATATTTTTTATATTATGTGATAGTTATTGTGACCTTTTTTTAATCTAATTTTGAATAGAAGTTAGCTTTAAAAGTAAAGTGAGAAAAGTTTGAAACATGAAGGGCCAAAATAAGAAAAACAAGCTTTAAGGGGCAAAGTGGAAAAATGTCCAAATATAAAAAGGGGAAAGTGTAATAACCAGAATTTATATGCACCATAAACAAAATGAAATCAAATTACTAGATCTCAGTTTGTTGTCGGCTCTATTAAAACTCGCTTTGAGATAAGATAAATAAGTCAAATTTAAACACATTTTAAGTCAAATTTTCAAACCAAATTGAAACAACCTATTACTCGATTTATTTGGTATCCTAATTGTATATAACAATTAAAAAATAGATTTTTTTTGGATAAAATAAAATACATTAAATTGAGTAATAAGTTGTTCCAATTTGGTAATAATACAAATGAAACTACCACATCATTCTTGTGCAAAATTCTATATAAATATTCTAGTAGAATAGCATTTTCCTATGGTTTAATTCTATTTCATGGAAGTGATCTTTTACCTTGATGCATGCTTTAGGTCTTCCTGGTGAATTGCTTGTAAGATGTTGAAATCCAATTTGGCAAACTCAAGGAACTTGGCATTCATATCCAATCTCCTCTCATATGCATCAATGAACCACCTTGCCTCCATTCTTGGCATTGCCCAATGTAATGGGAGCTCCAAAGCATGACTCACAAGCATGCCAAGATTTGGATCTATGCTCTCCTTCTTGAGCCACTCTCTGAGATGTTTAGCTGTGAAATCTCTAGCTTCTTCCAATATACTTTCATCCTCCATTAAAAGATATGAAGCTTCATACAATGAAAGAAGTCCCTTAGTATCCTCACATAAAGACTTCTTGAAGTTCCCAAACTTGTCCCTGAAACTATTAAAAACCTCTGCAAGCAAGCAAGTGTTTGTAATCAGTTTTTCAATTTGTACAGAAATTGATCATAGAACCTAGAATTTTTCTTATTGTTTTTAATTAGTAATTGCACTGATATAAGAAGCAACGTTTTAAATAGTAACATTGGGAAAAAATTGGTATACGTCATGTAGTTGTATGCAGAGTATACATCCAATGATAAGTATTATAAATTGGACATTGCAGTCGTAAGTTTTTAAAAATCATTAACCATGAAACATATTTACATTGAGATTGTAGAGCTTGATTAGTATTGTATACTTTATCACAACCATTGATGGATCTAACTAAAGTTATTATAATAATTTTTTGACATTAAACCTAACACACATACCCATATGAATTTGGGGATGCTGTTCCTCACCCCGCGCAACAGCATCTATTGTGGGGCGAAATGAGCCCATTTTGGGACCCATTTTGATAATCCGAACTGTTCGCATTTTAAAATATATCAAGTAGAACATATATGCAAAAAATCAAGTTATCGGATATCGTTTACCTATTCATTCACTCGCATTTGTATTCAATTTGATACTTTAAATCACAATTATTATTTATTTTTTAGTAAATAGAAATGTGAGTGGATGAATAAGTAAACGATATTCGATTAATCTAATTTTTTATAGACATGTTTTACTTGATATATTCTAAAATATGAATGGTCTGAATTACCAAAATAGACCCCCGAAATGAACCCATTTAACTGTATAGCAGATGCTGTTGCGCACCCGACACAACAGAATCTCCAATCCCCATACATATAATTTATTAGTATTGTGTTGTATACTTTACCACACAAATATTCACGGATCTAACTAAAGTTATTATAATAATTTATTGACGTCAACCTAATAATTTATTGGCCCTTAATTCTTATTTTTTATTTTTTTTTCGTTTTGGTCCTTTGTGTTTCAAAATTTTCTTAATTTACTCCAAAAGTTAATTTATATCTAAAATTAGACAAAAAATAATACATTGATAATCATGTGCATAAAAATAATTTATTATATATATTAATCCTATGGTTTGATTTTCATAATGTCTAGAATATTATAAGATAAATTATAATTTTTTAATATACAAAGTTTACAACAATTTAACACAAAATATGAAAATGAATTTTATCATATTAATACAAGTTGCACCGATTGAAAAATATTTAAGTCTACTATACATCTTTTATATATATATATATATATATATTTATATAAAATATAATAATAATAATAAAAGGAAAAGATCGACAAAACCACGTGGTGGCTTGTACATGTATATCATTTCAAATTCATTTCCATCTAGTGGGTTTGATTTTAATTTTTTAAATTTAATTTTTGAAAATTTGAATTTTTTTTATTTTTTTATTTTTAGTGAGTATTTTTAAAATTTTAAATAATTTTTGTACTATTTTAGATTTACCTTACTTAGATGTATCTGAATAGTAAAATATTTGTGAAAAAATATTTTAAAAAATTAATAAATACACAAAAAAAATGTACTGAATTTTCATATTTTTTTTATATTTTTAATATTTAGTAAAAAAATTCACAAATATTATAATTTCAAGTGTATTTATGTTAAATATGTCTAAAAATTAAAAAAATTACTTAAAATATTAAAAAAGTTTAGTGAAAACAAAAAAATATGAAAAATGAAAAAAAAGAGACAGTGTTTGGTAGAGTTTTAGAATTATGATTTGAAAATAGAGTTGTATTATGAGTTTGTGAGTTTTGGAATTATGATTTGAAAAGAGTTTTGAATTTTTTATGTGATATATAAAGTGAGAAAAATTGTTTGATTATGAATTTTGAAAAGAGTTTTCAAAACTTAATTGAAAAACTTATAACTCATAACTAAACACACAACTCAGAACTCTACTGAAAATTCTATTCAAAACTCATAACCAAACTCTTTTTAAAATTCAATTCAAAAAAATAATTTTTATGTTCAAAAAATATCAAAAACATATATTTTTTTTCCCAAATAATAGGTGGCGATTGGCGATTGGCAATTGGAAAAAAAAAAAGTACGATTTCGATCAACCGACCGGACATCCGGAGAGGATGTCCGAGTGGACAACTGGGTAAACCAAAATTTTAAAAACTGTTTGGTTTACCAAACATGTTTTCAAAATATGTTTTGAAATTAATTTAAAATTATGATTTAAAAATTTCGACCAAACATAGCATTAGAATATAAAAATAAAATTAATTCTAAAAATTTAAATCAGACACAGCCGAAATTTTTTGAAAAATAAATTTTAAAAACTTTAATCAAACAGAGTAATTATTTTTCCTTTCCGTGGGGTGTTGTACATTATTTTTCCTTTCCTTTCCTTTTTTGCAGTACTTTCCTTTTTTGGGACAAAACCACGTGGTGGTTTCCTTTTTTTGCAATACTTCCCTCTTTTGGGACAACGTGGTGGGTTGTACATCATTTCAAATTCATTTCCATCTTCTCTTTCTAAAAAACCTCCTTCCCAGGCCTCACTCTTGGGCCGGCCGGCCGCCGCCTCTGGCTATGGAGGTCGACTGGCTCAGCTCTTTTATTGTGTATGGTTGTTAGATTTCCGTTTAATAAACTTGATTCTCCTATTATTTTCCCACCGGTGATGTACGGGCTGCCGTAGTTTTGGCTTGGTCTTTTGGGGTGTTTTGGTGAACGTTTTGGTTGTTTTTTGGGTCGGCAAAGAGGACGACCCAGATCTGGTTTGGTTGTTCACTCGGGCGCTTCTGTGCGAATGGAAGTTTGAGGGGTGTTCTCAATTTAGATTTATGGAGGTGTACGCCGTCCAGTTGTGTTTGTGGAAGATTTCATTCGAGCACTTCTATGCGTATGGGAGTTTTGAGGAGTGAGCGTCGTCCAGTTGTGTGGTGTGTTTTCGGATGTTTCGACCATAGGAGTGTGTGGGTGTGTTCGGATGTTTCGACCTTAGGTTGTAGCAGGTTTGCTTGGAGATGTCGTGGCTGGGCTGGGCTGGGTGAGGTCGTGGCTGGGCTTTGGGAGTGATTGCAGCAGGTTAGAAGAGGAGGGTGAAGCAAAAAGAGGAGAGTGAATGGTACAAGAAGAGGCTGTCAATGTTCAGAGGTGAAGCAAAGGAGGATCGATCTCGGGTGGTTGTTGACGGCAATGGAGCCTGTATGGAGGTTGAGTGCATCAGTGTAGCTGTGTACCAGTCTGCAATGGAGGGAGCTGTTTGGGTCTCGGAGAAGATGAGGGTGCAGCAAGAAGGAGGTTCGGTCACGGGTGGTTGTGTGTCCGGCAATGGAGCTGTGTATCAGTGTATTTTATACTACAATGGAGCTGTGTATCACGGCAATGGAGCCTGTGTGTCCGGCAAGTATGGTGGTTGAGTGTACCAGTGTAGCTGTGTATCAGGCGTGGGGCTCAAGAGTGGTCTATTTGGCTATGGAGCTTTCCGGCGTGGGCGTGTAGCACAGGTGGGTGCTGGGTGTTGTCAGGCGTGGGTGTGTAGTAGGTAGGCGTTGGGAGTTGAGGCAGCACAGGTGGAAAACTTTAGTTTGAAAAATTGTAAGTGGGCGGGAAAACTTTGGTGTTTGTTGTTGGGTTTTGATTTGGCTTGGTTTTTGTGGGCAGATTTTGTGAGGTTTCTTGTATTTTATTTTATAGTTAAGTCCTTCTTAACTTTTTTTTTTTGTTTTTTGTTTTTTGTTTAAAAAAAATTGTGAGGCCGAGGGGTTGGTTGTATGGATGCGAGTAGCAGTAGTAGGGGTAATTTTTACTTTCCGAATCTCTCTCGATGCATGCCATCTTCCTGTACCTTTAATTTTATGTTGTTAATGAAATTTTTACTTTGCCGATCAAAAAAAAAAAATTCATTTCCATCTTATTTTTCCTTTCCTTTATTTTTCGTGTGGTAAACCTGGCATTGTGTTGTATTATTTCTTTATTTATTTTTATTTTTGTCAAGAATGGAAGAGTGCAATAGTTAGTAAATTCAAATGGAAGCAGGAATAAGGAAGGAAAGAGGTTCAACGGCTATATCTTTTGATAAGAAAAAGAATGCAGGAAAAATTGGGGTATTTTTTTTAAGGTCCCTGATATTATGATTTTATAGTAAAAAGGACATCAAATATTTTCATGATGTCTAAGGTCCCTCAACATCAATCCAGAGAAATTTCAGTCCCAGAGAAAATTGGTCCAGAGAAATTCTGGGAAGAATTTCTCTGGACCAACCCAGAGAAAATTTAGTTCAAAAACCAGAAAATTTCTCTGGTTTTAACCCAGAGAAAATTCAGTTAAAAACCAGAGAAATTTGAAAAATCCAGAGAATGAGGTTCAAAGCAAATTCAACACATCCAACTCTACAAAGCCCATGAATGTACGTGTTGTATGTTACAATAGTTGGGCAATTAATAGTTCTTCTATGAGTTTGTGATAAATTTTCTTTAAACTTAATGGTATGAATTTCTCTGGGTTGAATCCAGAGAAAATTCAAATTTCTCTGGATCACTTTCTCTGGGTTGAATCCAGAGAAAATTCAAATTTCTCTGGATCACTTTCTCTGGGTTGAATTTCTCTGGGTTGAATCCAGAGAAAATTCAAATTTCTCTGAACCTGAAGATATTATATTCAACACTGGATATATATATAAATATATATATATGTGCTGACATTGTATATATATATGTATGTATCATATATATATATATATATATACGTTTGCAACCATAGATAAGATAACTAAGAGTGACTGTTTGATTATGGTTGAAAAACCACCACAAAACCCTAGACAACAACAACAATCACATCATCAATGTGGAGACAAGAACCCAAATACCCAGTTCAACAAGTGACGAAGGCACCTTAGATCTGGTTTCGAGAAATTGAAGTCTCCTACTGACTGTTTGTTTCTCGGCGACGCCATTGAAGGCCGGATCCGGTGAAGCTGGAGCTCAATCGGTTGGAGAATGAAGTTAGGGGTGAGGAACAAGAGTTGATCTAGACAGGTATGAGAATGGAGAAGTTTAGAGAGAGAGAGAGATGAGTTTTGATTTGGTAAGGTCAAATTTCTCTGTGATATGTTTAGGGACCTTAGACATTAAAAAATAATTTTGTGGATCTCTTCCATTATGAAAAGTGGGAGAGGGACCCTAGACCAATTTTCCCGGAAAAAATTTGTGATATTTATTTGCTCTAAAAAAATATTATTGCGCTTCATTATGTAATATTTTTTAAGAGAAATTTGTTGAGCATTAGAGCGTAGTTGTAAAAGAATTTTCTAGTCCGTACTCTATTCTTATAAATAGAGATATTTTTGTGAGTAATTTTTTAAAATAAAATTATTTGGGTTAGGCGTGACTAAGGAGCAATTTGGAAACTTAATAAAAAGCTAACTTTTTGACATTTTACCATGTTCTTACAAAAAAGTCATCAAAAAAGTCAAAAAGTCAAAAAGCTAATTTTCTACCAATTTTCCAAAATACTCCTAAGTATAGAATTCTAAACTAGTCATTGGAGTGGTCGGGGGTGATCACTTGCTTAGATGTGACTAGTACTGAATTTAAAACTAGTTGGTGTAACGCTATTTGATTAACAGTGGTGATACAGACCACTAAAATGGTAGCACTAGAGCCGGCAATGCAATAATAAAAAAAAAAAAGGACAAACTATCACATTAGTGATAGGGTCCATATGGTGCCACATCATTAGTGATGTATTAGTGGTCTGAAACATTTTTCTTTGATTAATAGTGGAGAAATCTCAAGGAGAATCTTGAGAAGTAGACGTATGCTTTATTTGAACGAACCACTATAAAGTATATGTTTGCTTTCTTATCTCTTTGCTCATTTTACTTTTGTATATTGTTGCACAAATTTATTTGTTTATATGTTGGTTTAATACTTTTAATTTAACAATTTAATTAGAAACTCAATTTACTCCCTCTTGGGTTGTCTTTTGAATAACAATATATAATCCACTCATTTAACCCAAACCCAAACCTTTTTTTATCTAGTTTTAAACATAATTTAACTGTAAGAGTAAATTGAAAAAAACTTAAAATATAATGAGTCAAAGTAAAAATAAATAAATACATAAATAAATAAATAATAATAACAATAAAATGAGCCCTCGTTTGGCTTAGATTTTGGGACTAAAAAAGCACAAAATAGATTATATAAGCCAATAAGACAAAATATTATTTTTACCCATAATCATTACACTTTTTTTCTTACAAAAATAAAAAAAGCCAAATCAAATGAAGCTATAAAAGTCCTAACAAAAAAAAGTTAACTATTTTAGCCAATGTCAAACTAGCTACTACACACACATATATATATATATATATATATTATTGTACTCACAGCAACTGCATGTACTCTTTTCTTGTAGCTAATGAAACTAAGCATGAGCTATCAACATGATCAATTTTTTATACTATATTTTCTTATTTATGATTGATTCTTCTTGTTATTATTTGTGTATGCGGTTTATTTCACAACAATTTATTACCGCCTATTGGAAAAACCCACCACCCAACACTGCCGAACAGGGCTTATCGGTTGTGAGTTAATGTTTTTTTTTTTGATCGGCAAAGAGAAATCTTTATTGATGAAAGTATACAAGAAGGATACAAGACATCAATAAAGAGGAGCTATAAGCTTGCTAAAGCTCGAAGCTCCAAAATGAAAGAGCAAAACAACAACACAAAAGGGAACAAAAAGACTCAACAGCCTGCACAACAAATGCAGGACACAGATGAAGCCAACCCATTAGCCTAGTTCATCTGGACAGCAAGGAAGTAAGGTGTGGACACCCAGAATTGAGCCATAGCAGATTCTATGCCGGGAAAGAATTAGATGAAACCCTGTTTTGCTTCCATTAGAACAACCATACTGCATGGCATATAACTTCAGTGTTGCACAGAGGCAAACCAGAACTACTCCTTTGGCCTTATATCAGAATTTCCATTAGAACTACTCCTCTGGCCTTATTCCAGAATTTCCACCCAACAGAGCATCATGCATACCCAAGCCTGCTGAAGTTCATTCAACATACCAGACAGCCTAACAACAGGTCACAGACGCATACCTGGCAGACAGCCTATCCACAAACCAGGAGCCTAAACCCACACTGACATACCCTTCACATACCACCCACAGACCCACCCAAGCACCTTCTGATTTGACTTAAATTGCAGATGAAGTCCTGCACTGTAAAACAGAAATTTGGAAAGTAAGGTTTTACCCAAAAGGCAATCCGAAGCTTGATTACCTCACAAAGATCTTCCAGATTCGGGGTGATGGCACTGAACACACACTCATTTCTGCACTTCCAAGTGGACCACATTACAACCATCGGAATTACTCCCCAAATCTTCCTTTCGAACTTCCTCAACTTCCCTCCTGCCCACCACCAGAGAAGGGTCTCCACCGAGCCAGGAATAACAGCTTGGGTATCCCACCATCTCAGCATTTCTGCCCAGATTTTCCACACAAAGGGGCACCAAATTAGTACATGGTTCACTGATTCACTTTCACTGCCACAGAACACACACGTTGTAGAGGCTCCTTGATCAAGCACACCCAAACGCTGTAAATACTCCTTGGTCTTTACTCTCCCCTTCCATGCAAACCAACAGAAAACCTGCACCTTGGGGGGGATAAGCTTTAGCCATATCAGTTTTGTTATGCTCAAGGTATCACCTGCAGAAGCCAGAAAGGACTTGTACAGATCTGCCACAGTTAGGATTCCAGAAGAAGAAGCTAGCCAGACAGACTGGTCAGGACAACCAGGACGCAGGTCAGGAGCTTCAAGCAGTATATTTAGGAGCCTAGCCAGATCCAGCTTCTCCCAATCATACAACTCCCTCCTAAAAGCCAGAGCCCAACCCCCTGCTCTGATTTTCTTATCAACCAAAATGCTCAAGGTCTCCTTCTTTTCCAAAGACAGCCTGAAGAGAGTAGGAAATTCATCCTTCAAACACCCAGAACGACGCCAATTATCAGCCCAAAAGCTTATCCTCTGCCCATCCCCTACCTTCAACTGAAAATTGTTCAAGTAATGCTCCTTAAGGCTAGTGCACTGATCAGCAGCAGAGATGATCCCCCTCCAAATTGGTGAGAATTTATTTGACGGAGTGAGTGATGGAATCCAACCACCCACCCCCATCTTATATTTATTGCAGATAACTCGTTTCCACAACGCATCCTTCTCACAAGCAAACCTCCACCACCATTTGATTAACAGACACTTATTCACATTTCTCAAATTCCTGATACCCAACCCTCCTTGGTCCATACCTTTAGACAAATCCTCCCATTTAATCATGTGGATTTTCCTATCCTGTTCGGATCCACCCCATAAAAAGGTAGCTTGGAGCCTGTCCAACTCTGAAGCAACTCCTTCAGGCAACTTAAACAACGATAAATAAAACACTGGCAAGGCTGAGGTTACTGTTTTAACAAGTATGAGTCTCCCCGCAAAAGACAACATCTTCCTCTTCCAACCAGCCAGCTTACTTTTAACCTTATCCACAACTGGTTTCCAAGTGGCCTTCTTTCTTGGATTAGCTCCGAGAGGTAGCCCTAAGTAAGTGAGTGGTAATTTTTTAACCTTACAATTCAACACTGCAGCCATTTCATTCATCCTAGCCGTAGAGACACCCACACCACATACCACACTCTTATGAAAATTTATTTTAAGACCAGACAAAATTTCGAAACATCTTAGCACCCTTTTCAACTTTCTCACCTCTTCCACCTCAGCTTCACAAAATAGGAGTGAATCATCTGCGAACTGTAAGTGAGACAATAAGACTCCCTTAGATCCTACCTTCACCCCTTTAATAAGATTAAGCTCACAAGCTCTACTCAACAACAAGTGGAGACCCTCTGCAACTAGGTTAAACAAGAAAGGAGACAGTGGATCACCTTGCCTTAGACCCCTTTGAGGGCTAAACTCTTCAGTTGGGGAACCGTTGACTAGAACTGAGACTCTTGTACTTGTAATACACTCCTTCATCCAATTGACCCACTTAGCTCCAAACCCAAGCTTCTTCAACATAGAGAAAAGGAAGCCCCAATTTATGGAATCATATGCTTTTTCAAAATCCAACTGGATAAGTACTCCCTTCTTCTTTGCTTTCTTCCAACCCTCAACAACCTCATTTGCAATAAGCACGCCATCTAGAATATTCCGCCCACTTAAGAACGCAGACTGGGGTTCACTAATGATAAATGGCATGACAGATTTCAATCTCTTAGCCAGCAGTTTTGCTAGGATTTTATAAGTCGAACCCACCAAGCTTATGGGTCTGTAGTCAGTTAGCCCAATTGGATTGTCCTTCTTAGGAATGAGGGTTATGAAGGAACTGTTAATGCCTTTTACCAGCTTGCCATTCCTATGAAATTCGTTCACAAAGTTAATAACCTCACCCTTCATGACCTTCCAAAACTTCTGGAAGCACAGCATATTGAACCCATCGGGTCCCGATGCTTTGTTCCTATCACACTCCATCACAGCTGATTTTATCTCTGCTTCTGTAAACTCTGATTCAAGCAAGTCAGCCCTAGCTCTATCTAGTACTGAAGGAAAGTGACCCCCCAACACAGGTCGTGCTGCCCAACTCTCTGAGAACTGATTTTGAAAATATTCAAGCACCTTGCTCTTTACATGCCTCGGCTCTTCAAACACCACATCCCCTTCTGTAATAGAGTTTATTTCATTTCTTATTGTTCTGCTTTTTGTTATGACATGAAAAAATCTTGTATTCTTATCCCCTTTCATAGTCCAGTTAAGCCTAGACTTTTGCAGCCATAACCATTCGACCATCCTACTCAATCTCCACATTTCAATTCTAGCTTCACTTCTCCTAACCTTTTCCTCCCCATCAAGGTCTCTAACCTCTGCCAGAAGATCCAAGCTGTGAAGATCTCCCTCGACAGACTTTAATTTATTAACTACATTGCCAAAAACCTCTACATTCCAACTTTTAAGGTTATTTTTTAACAACTTCAATTTCTGAGTCAGGATAAATCCAGCCCAGCCTTCCACAGCAGACTCTTGCCACTTAGACTCCCAGAAACTCTGAAAATTTTTGTGTAAAAACCAAGCATTCAGAACCCTGAAGGGCTTTGGGCCCCAGTCTCTCTCATCCTCCATCATAAGAAGAGGGCAATGATCAGAGACCATCCTGGGAAGACCCCAGAGTTTGATGTTAAACATTTCTAGCCACTTTGGGTCTACAAAAATTCGATCTATCCGACTCCACTTCTCCCCAGTATACGAATTGCACCAAGTGAATCTCCTTCCAAGTAATGGTAAATCGAAGATCTCACATTTATCAATGAACTCGTTGAAGTCTTTCATGCCTCTATCCCTCCTCGAGCACCCTCTCCTATCTCCAATCTGCCTAATCTCATTGAAGTCACCTCCCAAACACCAGGGGTTAGGGAATTCCTCCTTCAATTTCAATAGACAGTTCCACAGCACCCCTCTAGGGCCCACATCATTTGGTGCATAGATGTTAAGAATAGCACAATTAAAATGGTTGAAAAGGGTACCTGATAATAAAATAAATCTTCTATTGCTGCAGCATTCTTTAACTTGGAAGACATCTGGATCCCAAATGCACACTAAACCCCCAGCAGAGCCTACGGCATCAACCTCCATGAACTCCATGTTGCTCCTGACCCACACAGACCTAACATCCACCTCTGTTAATTCTGACTTCTTTGTTTCTTGGAGCAGCACGACATCAACATTCCTTTCCTTGATAAGCTTCTTAATTTTACCTCGCTTCTCCCTCCTACCCAATTCTCTAACATTCCATGAAAGGATCTTCATTATAGACACAATTTCTCTTATACAGCCACCCATCTGGCGTCCTTCAGACCCCATCTCTCACTCCCCCTTCGATCCGATCCTTATCCCTTAATTCAAGATCCCTGATATGCTCCAACACCTCATCGCGCTGTCCATTGAATTGTACACCTAGGACCTCCCCCATTTTCAGGGTTGCTTCAGCTTCATTGAGGACCATCCTTCCCTTGTCAACTCCACCCTCGATTGATGCAGATAGGGACACAGCTGCCACTGCTGCCCGCCATACCGCAGCTTTGGGACGTACTTTGCTGGATGAGGCGCCTCTACTACCATACTTCCTCATCAGGTCAATGTATTTTTTCCTTAGAGGATACTGGTTCGATTTTGATCTATTCGAAACTTTTTCCTTCCCCTTCCTTAGCCGTAGATGACTACCACCACTAGGCTCCTCCTCATGGCCTTCAGAAAGGCTTGACACTCTCCCATCTGGTAAGCCCTCCTCAGGCTTATTCCTTGCACTTAGGTCCTGCTGGCTCGGCCCAATTTGAGAGTTATAAGGCCCACCCACCTGCTCTAGTTTACTGATCTGGCCCAAACACACTTCAATATTCACACCTGGCCCTTCCAGGCTCGATCCACCTAGACTTCGAACAAAACCTGGCGTACACATTTGAATTTCCTTACTCTGATTAACAACTGTCTCCTCAGTGAAGCCGGTCCTCTGGTTTCGCACCTCCATCATCATTTTGGTGCAGTTCGCAGCCGACATTGCCTTCTCCCCATCATGTCGAGCAGCTATGGCTTTCCCTACACTCCTCTGACCAACCACCCCATCCACCTCCACGCTCTTGCTACGGCCAGCTGGCCTATCTACCTGAGGTACACCATGGCCTACCTCCAGGTCAGCCGCTGATACAACCTCTGCATCCTTGTCAGCATCATCACCTCCACCTTCCCTGTAATGCCAACCCACATCATGTTCCTCCGATGTGTTTGAACTTCCAATCTCAAGTGCATCTTTAATCTCATTACATCTGCAAGAAAGTTTAAGTGTTTGTACTATAACCACCTGTTCTTCACATATTCTCATTGGATACACCGAGCCTCTGCATTCCATGTTTACAACAGAATTTATAGGTTCCATACTTCTAGTGGACACCTTTACCTTTGCACATACAAAGGAAGAGGGTTGGCTCATATCACCTTCGAAGCATAACACTTGGCCCCATACCTCTCCTAGCCTCCTTACATTAGAACTATTCCAAAGATGAAGAGGTATACCATAGCAGCTCAGCCACACGCATCTTTCCTGTTCCAGAACCTGCCTTAACTCTCCATCGACAATATCTTCACACCACTCCAGAATCAGCTCCTTCATGGGTGGTAGTTTCAGTGTCCTCTCCTCCTTTGATCGGAATGTGATAACCACGTCTCTGCCCCCACTTTCCCGAACCACAATATCCTCAATACCAATACCTTCCAACTCCTTTTTGAGATTGACATCGGCATATTGAGCCTTCAATCTGATGACTACACTTTCAAACAGCCAACCATTTCCAAATTCCTCTGCTTTTAAGTATATGCCCCCTAATCCTTTGTCCCTTTCTCCTACCACCGCCTGTACATAAGACCTCTGATCTCTAAGACCCTTTGGTCCGTCTCTACCCACTCCTGCTCCAGTGGCCTGAGGTATTTCCTCCCGCCTTGGAGCACTCGGTAGCATTCGAGCAGCTTTATGAACTGCTTGGTCCTTCCCAAACTCTGCATGCTTTACCTGCAATGGACGGTCGCCCACCCAAAGCCCATTGGCCTTGTGAACGGCTACTCTGGCTGCCTCCAAGCAATCGAACCTCACAAAGCCAAACCTGGTGTTGGTAGCCCTTCTCCTCTTTCTTGGTATGAAAACATCTTTTATCACCCCAAACTTCGTAAAGAGGTTGAACATTCCTTTTGGATCCAACGATGGTGGGAGATTATCCACAAACACAGTGAACACTCCTGAACTCATCCTCGTCCTCCATGTCCCTGATCTACCCTTAGCTCTCACAACTGGTATCCATCCACCTTCCATAATTGCGAAAGGCGAGGGACGAGTTGTTTTGCTGCCCTAGTTTAGAGTGAACAACTTAGACTAGACTCCAAGTTGTGAGTTAATGTGACTACAGAAAATTAAGGTTTTAGCAATTAAAATATAAGAATAAAATTATTTTATAGGTATCAAATATTTTTGTTACTGTAAGTATTGTTATTATATTTTTAGTAACGAAAATTAGATATTAGTGGTGAATTATTATCTTTTTGGGGCTAAATTTTTTCTCTAAAAAAATAAACCCTTTTGAGACCAAATTATTTTGTCTCTAAAAGTATATTTATTAGTGACATTTTCAAAATTTTGTCGCTAAAAACCTTATTTTTGACTTTTTAAGACGATCTTTAAACGATTATTCTCATGATGATAAAAATTGATCCTTAAATGTCTTTTACAACAAAATTTTTACTTTTACCAATTAAAAAATTTAGTGTCTAAAACTCTTATATATTATAATGTGCGCATTAAATATAAAGTCATTTATCACGAATTGGCCAATGCATATGTGAAAAAAAAAATAATCAAGTATTGGCCTATACGTAAAACCATCATAGCACAAAAGCCAAATAATAATAAATAATAAATAATAAAAAGGTAAATTATAAATGTACTTTTTGAGATTCGTTTAAAATACGAATTATTTTTTATGATTTAAAAAATTATAAATGTTTTATTGTCAAATTTTTTTATTTAACAAAATTAATTAAAAAAATGAAATTCTTAACTGTTTCCTATACAATAATAAAATTATGTGAATAATTAATTGAAATAAAATTTTAACATCATTAAAAACTGTTAATTAACTTAATAATTTATTAATAAAAATGAGTATTTGTTATAAATTAAAAACATTAGAGGACAATATGTAATTTTTAAAACTATAAGAGACAATTCGTATTTTAAATAATTTTAAAAAATGTGTTTATAATTTACCCTAATAAAAAATAAAGTTGAGGGAATCATTGAAGTACCTTGGGGTATATTATAACCATGTTGTCTCAAAAGCCTAAATTGAAGAGCTGTAGAATGTAAATCCTCATTGTTCCACTTATCATCATTTCTAATATTGTCCAACACTCTCTTTGTTTCATCCTCAAAGTGGTAAAACACTCCAAGCCTTTGCAAGTCATCAATCATCTCAAGTCCACCCAATGGATCCACCACTTCTGCAAGCATTCTCTTCACTTCTTCCTTCAACTTTTCAGCACCCTTTACATATATATCTCCCTAAAAAAAAAAAAAAGTATTAATTAATTTTAGCAAGCAAAACATTGCTTCAAACGAAACACAATTTAGAGAGTAAATAAAATTAATAAAAATCATATATATACCACATATTTACTATTTAGTGACTGCAGAGAGTCATAGTCCCAAATGGGAGGTTTATAGTTGGCGGTTCGCCTAACAATCGTCTGATCACAAGTTTGGTTCAAACTGATGCATCGAACGGTGCGCAGAGCTTGGCCATGATCAATGGAAGCAGCAGATTGTGATGATGCACAGCTTTGAGATGGTATCCTAGTTGAAGTGTAAAGAGAAGAGGTTGGAACTACAAGTTTAAGAAGAGCAAGAGCCATTGCAATGAGTTTCTAACAAAGCTGCCGCTGTTGTGATTGTTCGGCTGTGAAACAACCTCTATTTAAAGGAAAGGAAATAGGTTAATTACACTTATTGTAATGTCATTTTGGCCTTTACCCTTTTAATTATGTCAGCTAATGTCTTACATTTTAAATTAAGTTATAATATCACACTTTTGTCCATTTATAATTAATATGATTGACGTAACTTGTCAAATTTGGTAAAAGTGACATTTTTTTTTTCTAATCAACATTTCTACATTTTTATCAAAATTACTTTAATCTTTTCACTTTCATTAAAATTTTAATTTTCGTCAACTTTATTGACAGTAGATATATAGAATGATAACATTGCAACTTGATTTAAAATATAAAAAGTTGACTATCAATCACAATTGAAAATAAATAGACCAAAAGTAAGATTAGGATGAAAGTGTAAATGTGATAAATGTAATTAACTCAAAAATAAAAAATAAAAATGATACATATGCACAAAGGGTTTATCCGATTTCATTACTACTGAATATGACATTATTACTCTTTTAAGCAAATGTAAATTTCATTTTATCCTTTATGTATCACCATTTTCTCATTTAGAAGTAAAAAATTATTTCTCTCCGTCACCTCCTCCATGCAAACCGAAGCAACACACACTCAAAAGAACTCTACTAAAGTCATAGATTTCTTATTTTCTCACATCGTTCCTCTCCTCTTCTTCTTCTTCTCTCAATCTTTTTTCTTCTTCTTTTTTTTTTTTTTTTTTTTTTTATATAAAAAATTGAAAGAATAATGTTAAAAATATTTTTCATATGATTAAATATTAATATTTTCATATGATTTCTCTCTCTCTTGAGGTAAATAATTTTTAAAATTTTTAATTTTTTTTTGTGTTTATTTTTTTAAATTAGTTTTTCTATTAAATTAAAATTTAAAAATTAAATTTCAACCAAACACATGTGATGATAGGATGAATTGGGTTGATATTAATTGTGTGAATGTATTGGTTTAGACAGAGAAATGAAGAGTGAAATGTTTGCCGGGTATGTATTATAAATATATTATTGTCCTGTGTAATAATGCAATGTAACATGTGAGACAAAAGAGTGCTTGTATTGTATTGTATTATATTTTTTTTTTGATTTTTATTTGTATTACTTGTCCTATAATTATATGAGTGAGAATGACCGCGTATGTTGCTTTTTTAAATAAAAATGTCGTTGAAACAAAGAGATATATAAGTTAATGTAAATATATAAAGTCTTCAGATACATATTTAAACAGCTTTGAGATGGTATCCTAGTTGAAGTGTAAAGAGAAGAGGTTGGAGCTACAAGTTTAAGAAGAGGAAGAGCCATTGCAATGAGTTTCTAACAAAGCTCTGCTGATGCTGCTGCTGTTGTGATTGTTTGGCTGTGAAACAACCTTTATTTAAAGGAAAGGAAATGGGTTAATTACACTTATTGTAATGTCATTTTGGCCTTTTCCCTTTTAATTATGTCAGCTAATGTCTTACATTTTAAATTAAGCTATAATATCACACTTTTGTCCATTTATAATTAATATGATTGACGTAACTTGTCAAATTGGTAAAAGTGACATTTTTTTTTTCTCATTAACATTTCTACATTTTATCAAAATTATTTTAATCTTTACACTTTCATTAAAATCCTAATTTTCACCAATTTCATTGACAGTAAATAAATAAAATGATGACATTGTAACTTGATTTAAAATATCCAGGATTGACTATCAATCACAATTGAAAATAAATAGATCAAAAGTAAGAATATAATAAAAGTGTAATGCTGTGTTTGGTTGGAGGATTTGGGGAGGGATTTGGAAAGGAAAAAAGAAAAGGTGTGTGAAACTATGTGAAATTTAGGCATATTTTATTCTCATTTCGCCTACCTTTTCCATTTTCCTTTCCAAATCCCTCCTTAAATCTCCCAACCAAACGCAACATAAGAGAGATAAGTGTAATTAAAAAAAAAAAAGAAAAAAAGATACATATGCAGAAAGGGTTTATCCGATTTTACTCTTTTAAGAAAAAGTAAATTACATTTTATCACCTCCTCCATGCAAACCGAAGCAATACACACTCCCCAAAAGAACTCTACTGAAGTCATAGATTTCTTATTTTCTCACATCTTCCCCCCCCTTTGGGTGAGATAAAAAATATTAAAAAAAACTTGAAAAAATAATGTTACAAATATTTTTGATGTGATTAAATATTAATATTTTCATATGATTTTTTTTGAGGTAGAAATAATTTTAAAAATTTTAAAATATTTTTTTTGTATTTGTTTTTTTCAAATTAATTTTAAATTAGTTTTTCTATTAAATTAAAATTTAAAATTTAAAAATTAAAAATTCAACCAAACACATATGATGATAGTATGAAGTGGGTTGATATTAATTGTGTGAATGTATTGGTTTAGACAGAGAAAATAAAGAGTGAAATGTTTGTTGTGTATGCATTATAAATAAATTATTGTCTTGTGTAATAATGCAATGCAACACGTGAGGTAAGAGTGCTTGTATTGTTATTATTGTTATTTATTTATTTTTTTTCCTATTTGTATTACTTGTCCTATCACTACAAGAATTAACACTTTTAGCAACAAAAAAATTGGTCGCTAAAAGTCTATTTTTGGTCGGCAAAAGTTATCCGCGACCAAAATTTTTGGTCGCTAGTTTGGTCGCCAATTGAGGGTCGGCAAAAGTAATTCGCGACCAAAATTTTTCGTTGGTCGGCAAAAGTTGGATTTGCCGACTAAATTTTTGGTCGCTAAATATTTAATTACCGCGACTAATTTATTTTGTCGCTAAAACACTTTGGTCGCGAAAAGTGATATTTTCCCGACCAAAATTTCTTAGTCGCCAATTGTCACATTTTGCGACCAAAAAGTTTGGTCGCCAATTATCACATTTCGCGACCAAATGTTTTGGTCGCCAATTATCACATTTCGCGACCAAAAAATTTGGTCGTCATTTGTTACTTTTCGCGACCAAAACTTTTGATCGGCAAAAGTGAGTTTCCACGACCAAGAGCTGTTTTGGTCGGCAATAGATGTATTTTTTGCGACCAAAACTCTTGGTCGGCAATTATCATTTTTTGTGAAAAAAAATTATTTTGGATGCCGCGACTAATAAATTGGTCGCCAAAGCAAGAAAATAATACACCTGTATATTTAGCGAATTCATAATCAAAACAGGACGAATTCATAATCAAAACAGATTTTATTATAAAATTTTCTATATCCAAGTTTCAACACATAACTCAGTAGCAGCAACATTGATTCCAAAAACAAGGAACGATTCACAAAACCCTATTCTAAACCCCAAAAACCAAAAAACAATTCATTCCAACAAAAATTTAACATAATCAAAATCAATTTAAAAAAAAAAGAACATCTGGTCTTAACAAGGTTGAGTATTGTTGTTCTTTTTTATGTAAGGCATCCAACTCCTTTCTGGCCTCTGCAAATCTCTCTTTGTCGTACGCGTCAACAAGGTAAACTTCACCAGCATCTGCCCTATGGATGAGGCGGTATAGACTACCCCTGTTCCACAAAATCAGGACAGTTAAGCTTTCCATGTTTTCATGTTCCAGACAAGGGCATACCATAGCCTTCCGTGTTTTCTTTCTTTAAAAATTCCAACTAGCTTATCAGCCTCCCACATTACTCTCCTGGTATAGGTAATCTCAGCATGTTAACAGCTTTCATCATAAATACCTGACAGTACCATCCACAGAAGCACTGGCAATATTGTTTCCTGATGCAGAAAAGCGGCACCGACTGATTGGACTTGTGTGGCCTAAAAATGTCTCCTATATTATGTTATAGAAAGTTACACAGACATCAAACATAAATGAACAAACAAATGCAGTAAATAAACAAGACAAATACGGGCAAGGGGAGAACAAATTTCAGCAGCAAAATTTTGGAGAGTAACATCAAAAGTCATAAATAGTGTTATAAGCCATATAACCTGAAAATCTACTTTCACTTCCAAAAATTCTTCTTCTCCATCCATTTCTCTGCCAGTTTCTGCAACAACACAATCAATATTTACTTTCAGTACTGTGGGACAAGCTATTTTCCTTATTATTAGAATAGAAAATTTCCCTATTTTTGTTCAGAAGAAAATCATCTGTGAAGCACAATAATACTATGCTGGAGAAGACATGTCCAGTGCTTGCACAAGTCAAGCAAGCACTGGACACTTTCGAATATAATTTTTAAAAAAGGAAAAAAATCCTATAACTAATACAGAATGAGTAGTAGTATATGTTGAAAATATGTATATGGAACTCTTTCCGATGAAAAGAGCTATTGAGGGTTCATCTTCCAAGTAATGCAATTGTTAATATGGAAACTAGAACAAATCAATCAATTATATATTGGTCTCTTGTGAAATAGAAATATGTATACAAATAGAACTTAAATTCTACATATTGAGATGTTTTCCCCATGCCCACTTGATCAAAATTGTTGTGTCCATATCCCGTAAAGCGTTGTGTTTATGTCATGTCTGCATATCCTTGTGACAAATGAGCACTAAGCTATCACTCGTTTTTATTCATATATAAACGAGAGAATGAATGCAATCATGACTTACCAATATAAAAGTCATCCCGAAGCATTTCAAGGGTATCACTTGTCCCACTCTCTCCAAGACAGCGGTCTAATTTAGAACTTGAACCTTGGGCAAACTTCGATGGGATCAATTCTGATGAAACCTCGGCAGGTCCAGCAACAACCCAATCCTTCGCTGAATCTGCTTCACTCGCAGGTGCACAAGTTTCATGAGAAACCCTGGATGGGAGAACACTCACTTCATGAACACCGGTTGATGGAATCCCGGTTACGGAGCTCATTGTGCCATTTGTCTGGCCCATTCTTACTTCCAATACTGATGAAGCATTACTGTTATAACGATAATGTGGTAAGCAAAGCATTGACAGTATAAAGAAAAATATAAGTATCTCCAGGCAGACCACACTTACCTCCTTGATCAAAATAACTAAGCTTCTTTCTCCTCCAACAAAGCCTGAAGTTCAGACAATCTAACATTAAGTTGCCTAATGTCTTTTTTGAGTCGGTTGACAGTATTCTTTTCAGAACTGATCTTCAGTAGGGCAGGGATGCGTAAATTAGCTAAGGAAAATTTCCACGTAATCAAAAAGTATTGTGATAATACAGTATGTGGTCAATGTGATTGCAAAGACATAGCCACATTAGTTTCCTGGTTACTACCAGCAGAAGTATGTCAAGGTTAAGCCAAGCCCCTTCTACTAATTGGTCGTGTTATGCATGTTGGCATTTTACATAGTACACACCTCTTCTAAATGTTAACAGTTTATCTTATAATCATAATCTACAAACTACTAATCAGTTTAACAGAACAACATACGAAAAAAAGAATAACATTAACCTCAAATGGCTTCCAAAGCAAATATTGGGCATAAGATAAATGGTCAGTTATATGCATTTGTATTGGGGTTGGGGTAGGGAACTATGAGACAAATGCGTGAAAATTTATATTTTAAGGATATGGGTACCATTAAACATCTCGCTTAAGAAGTTCCTAACTGAAAGATGGAGGGCATTAAACCACTCCTGTGAAAAATAAATGCGAAACTGGGGATCCATGCTTGGATTCTTAAGATACAGGATGGCTGCACGGAATACAAAAGGTTAAATGCGAAACTGGGGATCCATGCTTCGAGTTTTCCCTCTTCTAAAGCTGTTTTTGATTGTCTGTCGTCCATCTGCAGATGAGCACGCTGCATGCTGCCGCAAAGAAACGGAGAATACAGAAGTTATACAGAGCACTGACCAATTCAGTGTCATTATTCTACCAAGCAAGTAACATGGTGTATTGCATTGCACTAACACTAATAATAATGTCTAGTTTCCCGACATTTCTAAAACACTGTTAAACTGTGAAAAAAATACCGGTATGCAATGTTTTCGCCAACTATGCTGCCGTCATCTTAGGTTTCTGGAATCTTTTTATTTAAATCAAGAAACACAAAGAAAATAAACCCAAAAAAAATAGAGGAACAAGAAGCTTCCTTACCCATAAGTATTAACTCGTTGAACCTATGGAAGACAACAGAAGCCAGATCATTTCTAGTGAGCTAAAGAATAAAAAGAGAACATACTAGGAAAAATGTTCACAACCAAATTAATTGAAGTGCTGGAACTATATATGAAACTTATAAAAAAGATAATTCCATTATTAAATGACTATCCATCAAATTATCTGAATAGAAATTAATTATTAAATGTTGCATTATTCATACTATCATAATCAGTTACAAAAATACATGACAGATGTTCTCAAAACAAAAACTCAAAGAAAAATATGTAGAAATATAACCTTAGACTCTCCCATCTTTTTTATGCCAAATCCAGAAAATGGAGTGGTCGTGTCAAGATGCTCAAGCAGCCTATCGTAGTGTTGGTGCTGATCCAAAAGATAGATCTAAAAATCAATATAGGAAGAGGAAAAGAAGCAAACTGCATATCAGCTAACAAATAAGTCCACCCTAGCTGCAGTTAAAGGTGGGTGATGACAAGATCCAAGAAACTTTGGTGATGTCATACTGCTGCTGTCCATTCCACAGTGCCCTTCCTCTACCTCTTCCTCTGCTGCATCCCAAAGGAATTGAGCATACGAAGCTAGAATATAACCGGTTGAAGAAGCTCAAAGCCACAGACAAAAGCCAAAACAAGCAGAAAAAATAGACTTGATCATAATTAATTACAAGTTATAACCCTCATTTAAAGTAAAGCTATACAATTTCCTTCTGCCCTCGATATAGATGACACCAGGAGCCACTTCTCTGAAAATAAAAACCATGAATTGAACCAACACAGCCTGCAACTGTGAAGATTACTTGGTATATTTCTCATAAAAATTTTAAATTTATAAATTCATTACTTAGCACCAGAAATTTTAAGTTTTATCAAGCAAAACCAATAGCCGACTCCATTTGATGGGACTTAAGGCTTGGTTTGGCTTGGTATCAAACAAAACCACAAAACCTAAATCTAGCATTTCACTTATTGTCTTACATCTTCTCAGCAATAAAACAAGGCATCAACATATGGATAAGTAAACCATTCCAAACAATTTATCCATATTGCCAAACTCATACAATGATACAAACTATTCTAAAAATAACATATTCATTTTCCTAACACCTAGAACATATTAATTTTTTAAGCAATCATGATAGAAATATGATTCAAATATAATGTGCCATCCCTCATCATAACCAACAATTTTTTAGCTCCCACATTATAATCAATGGCAAATTCAAAGCAATGCTAGAAATTATTCAAAACAAAAAAAAAAATTCAATGTCTAATGCCGAAAGAATAAAACGCTAAGATGGATCAGACTTTGCAATATTTTTTTTCTCCTCTTTCTCAAATCATCCAGAGGTAATAGCTAGGCTGTTCTGAAACCCAAAAAAAAGGTAAAGATTTAATAGCATTATTACAATGAACCGCAATTTATCGACATACCTTATTCAAACTTGATTGGGATAAAAATAAACCACAAATCACCTCCTGAATTTTCTCCATCAAACATATCAAGTTCCCATATCAACAATTCATTCAAATTTAAAGATCCAAAGAGAATTCAGATGAACCCTAAAGCAACAATTGAACATCACAAGTTGAAATCCAACAAAATAGAATAACCAAAACTAGATTCTTTCTAGTTCAATTTCGTTTTCCTGGAAAGAATTTTCCATCCAAACAAGCTAATACAAAAGATATTGATATGTATATGTATATTTGTATAATTTGAGAAATGTAAAGACTTCACCTTTGGGGTATGAGAGACGTCCCAACCTAACCTGGGACGCTTCTTCGGACGTCGATCCATGTGAGTGTGATGAAATTCCGTCACGTACTCCATCTCCATAGATGGATCTCGAAACCAAAATGAAGAGGATAGAGAGAGAGAAACCCTAGCTCGGTATGAGATGTGGGTCGGCGGTAGACTTGTGGTCAGAGAGAGACCGAGGGCAAAGGCTAGAGAGGGAGAGAGCGAGAAACAGAGAGACAGAGAGAGACAAACAGACAGACCGAGAGTGAGAGAGAACCTGTGAGGATGCGGTGGCGGCGGTGGCGGTGGCGCTAGCAGTGGCGTGCGACGCTGGTCAGCGATGAGGTGAGATTGGGTGAGGATCCCCCAGAGATGAGGAGTCCATTAGACAGAGGACGATGGCGATGGCGATGGAGATGTGCGACGGACGTGAGCAATGGTTGTAAGGGACTTCGGTGAGCTAGAGAGAGTGGGCACGATTGAGAGAGAGAACACAGAGAGAGGGAGAGGGTGGATCAACATACACAGAGCGAGTTGGAGACAGAGGAGATCAGAGCTTTTTTTAATTTTTTTTTCCCGTTTTCCAGGTACAAAACGACGTCGTTTTGTACCTGGCGACCAAATTTTTTTTGTCGCCAAAAAATTTCATTTTCCCCCTCCATGTTTCAAATTTCCCTCCCAAACTTTTGGCGACCAAAACACCATATTAGTCGAAGAAAATGTACGTTCGCCAACAAAATTTTTTAGTCGCTAAATCTCAATCAACGGCGACTAAAATATTAGTCGCTAAAAGTACTAATTTGGCGACTAATTTTTTTTGGTCGCCAAAATGTAATCTTCCGCGACCAAAAATGTAGTTGGTCGCCAAAAGCATACCAATTTCTGCGACTAACTCATTTTTAGTCGCCAAAATGTGACCTTCTGCGACCAACTCATATTTGGTCGCGAAAATTTTTGATCATTCGCGACTAATTAATATTTGGTCGCCAAATGTCATTTTTTTGCGACCAAAATTTTTTTGGTCGGCAAAAGTGGTCGCCAAATGTGTAAATTCTTGTAGTGTATAATTATATGAGTGACAGTGACAACCAGGTTGTCTATGTGAGTGAATAGTTATTAAATAAAAATTTCGTTCAAACAAAGAGAAATATAAGTTAACGTAAATAATTTGTGTACTAGGTTGGTTTCTTGAGAGTTTTTATTTATACACAACATAAATAATTTGGCTATTGATTGGGGCCTAAATATTACATATTTGATCCATTAAAATATATTTTATTAATCTATTTACTTTTACTATTTTATAATTTTACATATTTTTATGTGTTTTTATATATTTTAAATGTTTGTACAAATATTAAAGTGAATAATACATATTAAATATTTTATATATTATATTATTATATATATTAGAAAATAAATTAAAAATAAAAATAAAAATTATCAACGAGAGTGTCGGCTTGCCTACACCCCCTTCCCACTGATATTATATATATATATATATATATATAAGGATGGTACACGTTTTTTTTTTTTGATCAGCAAAGGAAAATTTCATTAACAGCATAAAATTAAGAGTACACGTAATATGTATGTAATTTAGATAACCAATAATAAAAGTACATAATAAAAAATTTAATATCATAATATTTATATTGTTTAAGTAAGATATATGTTTTTAATGAAATTAAATATCATGGGTTCAAACTTTGTTTACGTTGTGTATAATAATTATTTTTTATTTTTTATTTTAGCGTATATAAAGTTGATGCGTAGTAAGTTTCCCTAAATTAATTTAGGCATTTACTCAATAATAACATAGATAATATAATATTTCGTTATTATATTATATTTTACGTTTTGTTCTGCAGGTTCTCTCCTTTATAAACAGGGAGCTCGGTTGAGGCAAGAAAAAAAGGAAGCAGAAAGCTTCGGCCAATAGGGAAAAAGAAAGAAAAAAAGAGAGTGGGAGGATATAATTTGTATCTATTAGAGTGTAGTAGTTATATGAGTTCTAATAATTAATATTTTTTTTCTTAATATAGAGATGAAATCTTGACCAAATAATTGAGATAAATTGTATTTGATATTTTTATTTTTAATTTGATTTTGATAAATTATATAACTTGTAGCTCTTTTTGTCCAATAAATATTTTATTCAAATCATGTTATACAATTATTTTCATTGCGATGTATTAAAATTGTTAGACGAATCAAATCTAGTAAGACGGGTTGTGCATCAACCATAGTTTAGTTTAGTTTGGTGGTTACGGTCTGTGCTAAGCGAATATGATTTGTGACTTTCGGGTTTTAATATACAAATCTTTTTGATGATGTGTTTTTGATCAATTTACATCATTTTAGCTAAATTAATGATTTTCTGAAAACTAATGCAATGACCCCTAATTATCAGATTTGCGGCGGATTCAAAACCCTAAGATATTTCTTATTTTATTTTACTTATTTTATGTTTTATTAAGTTTAGTTTTATTATTTTCTAAACTAATTTTCAAAATCAATCATTTTAAATTACTTTCATTATTATTTTTGAGTCAACACAACTCGATTAGTCTCTGAAGATCGACACCTGGTCATAACTACTGTACTTCGGAGTAGTAGTTATTACTTGGTTATATATAGAATATTTTGGTGTGCAAACGACAACATCAACCACGTTTTTTGGCTACACAAAATGGAGGAGATCAAGAGTATGATGAGATTGAGTGAGGCGATTATTAATATAATGATATTAAGTTAGAGATATAAGATAAAAAAGTGTTTGTTTGTATACCATCGTGTTGGTAATACTATAGATAGTATTAATATATAAAATTAATATTTTTTTAATTATTATTAATTTTTTAATATTATAATAATAATTATTTTTTTGTTCTAGAAAATATAATTTTGGCTTATAAATTATTTAAAAATTCACTAATTCCCTCACTCAATTTCTAATCTCAACCTTTCCATAGCTTTATTTGTCTTACATTATAACATATAAGAGTTTTAGAAAGTAAATTTTTTGGTCTCTAAAAGTGAAAATTTTGTTGCAAAAGATATTTAGGAGCTAATTTCTATCGTATTGAGGATAGTTGCTAACATGTCATTCCAAGAAGTAAAAAAAAAAAAACTTTTAATGACAAAATTTTGAAAACATCTGTAGACGCGTCCGCGAGGGACCCCGCTACTAGTTCGAACTCGATTTGTATCGCGGTTCTTAATCTTGAACCAAAGAGTCCAAATCTGGCAAATCGTTTTGAGAAAACAGATTTTAGGAAAGAAGTGCCAAACATGGACTGCTTTGCCAGATACAGAGTCGCCACCTAAATATTTTTTTTTTATGGGGGAATTTAGGAAACCCTGACTCGGTGTCGAAGGCCACATGTCCGTCATCACCGGAGTTGTCTCGGCTCGGGAGCTAGGGTACGATTGGGGAAGGTCAGCTATGAGCACCCCCTCTCGCTCGATCCGAAGATCGGCCTCTACTAACCGTGATATCCGTTTTTGAAAATGTTTATGTGTTCTTATTCCAATTGTTAGCCTAGAATTACTATGTTATGCGCACAACAAACAAGTATAGACCAGATTGCCTAATTTGGAAAGAAACATTGCATATCCGTTTGTTTTGGAAAATGTTTTGGAATTTGCTACTCGCAAGTAGGCTAAAATACGGATTTCAACGAGTTTTTCCAACTCAAATAATCCAACCTTCACCCACAGGCATTCAAACAGTTTATCACATAAGCAACTAGCCACATGGTAAGCATACTGTCATGATAGCATTCACACACATGCGATGATGCTAAAGCATAAATACTTACATCGTACTCCAAGCCAAAACAATAAACTGGTTAACAAACATGCGTGATCCTAGTTCATGTTAAATTGACTAATGCAGCACATACAGGATGCAATTAGATAGGCTCGGCTATCCTAAACATGGTATATGAAATGCAACCAGTTTAATGCACATATTCAATTTGGAACTGAAATACAAATGTAGTTAGCGTGATGTACCGAGCCCAGTGTATGCGGGACAAATGTATGAACGCACACATGCATTGCATAAGGTATGCTAATTTTAAATATGCCCTAGTCTACCATCGTAAGCAGGTAAATAAAAGGGAAGAAAGACGTGGGGTTGGAAGACATACACCCACTCACGCACACTTATTACACAATTGCCTTCACTCAGAGGGTACAAATAAATATTACAGTCTGGATAACAAATACATTAATTATTACAGAATTTCTAACTAATTAATAGAAAGAATGCAAAAAAAGGAGAAAGGTGGCCACAGCCTCCGCCTCGGGATGCGCGAATGATGCATGCTCGAAATCTGGTTCACCCGGAAAGCCCGTACCATACCACTGCCGCCTCTGTTTATACTGCCCTGTCTTTCTGAAAATTTCCAAAGTCCTAGGACAGGTTCCTTGCATGCTGAAGAGTACCACCGGCTGGAGGAAATTCCCACCGGCCCTGTATAATTTCCATCGGCCGCTGTTGGGGTTATCGGCCATTCATACAATGCCGGTCGGCAAAAGGTTCCTGCAGAGGCCAGTTTTGACAGCAACAGAAGGCAGACAGTATATGGCATGGGATTTCAGGCACATGTGAGCACGGTCATGTTTCCCATCATGCTTTGAATTCAGAAAAGCATGACCTTCGATCCTTGAGCCATCAATGGTGCATGATAGCCCAAGAGATCGAGTTTGCCACTTGATGTAAAAATGCATGCAATCACACAAATGAGGACCAAGACCCAATCATACCGAAGTCAAGGGCCCCGGTGACCGAGAGTCAAGGCGCATTACATCACTTATAGTATGAATGCTCCTTGACCCTTACACTTGGTTTGACACCCCAAACCAAGTAATGCAATGCATGTTATGCAAACAATGCCTCAAAGATACAACATGGGATTGGAAATGCAAGGCATGCCGAATACCATGCAACTAATATGGCAAGTATGCAATGCTAGGCATGCAAGATGCAAATGCAATGCAAACATGGACAATTTGAGCAATGGGATCAAGATATTACATCACTTAATGAAGCAAATATGCAATGGACATGAGACAAGCATGCAAAGAGGCCGTAAACCATAAAGGGGCAAACCTTAATCCACCCCAAAACAGTGGCCAAAAGTGCCTAAAAGGGTGGACAAATACTTATGCCAACAAGCAAGCCTATGGTACTAAGGTTAAGGCACAAAAGGGGGGCACTTCACTCACACCAACATGACCACTCATGGCATGAATTGGACAAGCCAAAATAGAAATTTAACATGCAAAATGGACTCCAAACCTACTGATATGGCAGCTTAAATGGCTCCAAGGGGATGCATGCACCAAGGCTCATTTCTAGGCATAAGAGGGCACACCCTCAAGGCATGAAAGAGGTCACACATGCACACATACAAACATGATTTATGGGCTGAAAAACGATCCTAAATGATGCCAAATCATGAGGATGGTCATAGCTATGCATGCTAGAAGTCAAAATGTTCAAAGCTTACAAGCCAAAACACAAAGAGAGGACACCAAATAAGGCAAGCATGACTGAAATAGATGGCCAACAGACCTTAAACATGGTAAAATAATGCCAACACCTTCACGGGACTAAGCCAACACATGCAAGAATCATGGCCTAAACATGAGATGCATTTCTAGGCCAAATGGAGGAATGTAAAGCAAGTATATTAAGCATGCAAAAGGCCACAAATCCAACCAAAAATAGAGATTACATATGACCTAAAAACACCCAAAAACCTCTGAAAAAGGGGGAAAACCAATCAAGCATGCATGTTACCCTTTAAGCCAAAATGCAAGGAAATAAGACAATGAAGGGAGAGGGGTGTTCCTCCCTTATGCAAGACTTCAAACCACCTTCCTCACCACTGAAAATCCACTGGTTTTCAGTGGTGAAAAGACCAAAACACTTAAGCAAACAAGGCCTTAACAAAGAGGCAACAAAAAGGCCAAATAAGGCCTAAGAGGGGTGAGTTTGAACTCAAACCACAAAGGACCCTTAATGAAAGTTCTTAAGCATGAAAATATAAGCCTTTTTTATGTTATGCACGAAAACTAAATCAGCAAGCAAGATAGGTAAAAGACTATTGCAAGTTTGGGGAAACTAAAGTAAAATGCTCACCCTTGAAGCACACTTCAAGAACAGCCAAGACAGCCCCCTTTTTTTGATCAAAAACAGCCCAAAAACTCAAGAATCAACCCTCAAAGTCCTCAATCTCGGAGCAAGGTGTAATAGTGTGTGTATTCGTGCAAAAGTAAGGTAAAATCACACTTTTAGGCCAAGAAACACACACAAGGGAGGAGAGAGAGGGAAATATAGGGATAGGGTGTATCTATATGTGTAAGCTCTGGTTTTGCCTTCCAAGTCTCTAACCTAGAGCAAGGAGAAGGCCTCTCCTCTTATAGAAGTCCCTCTTGCAAAGCTTATACAACAAGCTTGCTTAGAGGGAAATCCCTCCATACACGTGTATGGAGGGAAGCAGAGTTGGTGCCAGCTATCACAGCTGGCACAAAATATCTACATAAAGTAGATGAACAGTGGTCGGCTGCCCAAAAATGTCATTTTGACAAAATTTAGTGCCGACCGGCAACAAACAGTGCCGACCGGCAAAATAGATTGCCGACAGCAACAAAACACAGTCGGTGGCCTATGGCCATGGCCGGTGGTGTGTGGGGATGCCTCACAAGGCATTCCCTGCCCCTCCAAGGCAAAACACGAGTGTTTGGTGTGAAACCAGACACTAAACAGTCGAGTTCGGAGATCCTGAGGCAAGGCGTGTAGCCGAGACCTCCGGGAACTCCAAACGAACACAAACGAGGGTAATCACCAAGTGTTCCAATGGTGACATCCAAGTCTTGAGGACGGTCAAAAATGAGGTGTCTACAGTTGCCCCTCTTTGACAGAACTCGAAAGTCATAACAATGACGGGAGTGAATGTCAAAGCCCAGAGACAACCCATTTTTGACAAGGCCGAAGACTCAGACAAACATACAAGACAAACAAGGTATGCGCCCGAAGGCAGGGGTAAAATGCAAGACAATGCACGAAGCCGAGCATAACTTATGATCATGCAAAGAAAGCTGTAACGAAGCACACATGCGACAGTTTTAAGCTAGCATACACCGAGCTACACTACAATGCAGAAGGGATGTAAGAGAATTATGTAATTCTAAATACGTCTCACTCGGAGGATATAATACCTGCGCGGCTCGTCTGGTTGCACCAGCCTCAAATGAACCGTACATACAATATCGTGCCTGCAAAGAAAACAAACTTAACAGGTACAATATCGTTAACAATATGCATAATAGTGTACTCGAAATGCGTGACAACGCAAAGCAAGTGGGGAGCATAACAATGTTGTGAAGGTACAGATGTGTAAGTGGAACATGCGGTCTACGCAGGTAATGAATTTGATCATAAGCATGCGGTCTACGCAAGCAATGAAATTGGACATAAGAATGCGGTCTACGCAGGTAATGAAATTGATCAATCATGCGGTCTACGCAAGCAAAACATGCGGTCTACGCAAGTAATGAAATTAAACAAACATGCGGTCTACGCAAGTAATGAAATTGAACAATCATGCGGTCTACGCAAGAAAAACATGCGGTCTACGCAAGTAATGTAGGTGGTCACAAACATGCGGTCTACGCAGGTAATGTAATTAACATGCGGTCTACGCAAGTAAAGAAAGTGATTACAAACATGCGGTCTACGCAGGTAATGTAATTAACATGCGGTCTACGCAAGTAAAGAAAGTGATTACAAACATGCGGTCTACGTAGGTAATGTAATTAACATGCGGTCTACACAAGAAAAGAAAGTGATTACAAACATGCGGTCTACGCAGGTAATGTAATTAACATGCGGTCTACGCAAGTAAAGAAATTGATTACAAACATGCGGTCTACGCAGGTAATGTAATTAACATGCGGTCTACGCAAGTAAAGAAAGTGATTACAAACATGCGGTCTACGCAGGTAATGTAATTGACATGCGGTCTACGCAAGTAAAGAAAGCGATTACAAACATGCGGTCTACGCAGGTAATGTAATTAACATGCGGTCTACGCAAGTAAAGAAAGTGATTACAAACATGCGGTCTACGCAGGTAATGTAATTGACATGCGGTCTACGCAAGTAAAGAAAGTGATTACAAACATGCGGTCTACGCAGGTAATGTAATTGACATGCGGTCTACGCAAGTAAAGAAATTGATTACAAACATGCGATCTACGCAGGTAATGTAATTGACATGCGGTCTACGCAAGTAAAGAAAGTGATTACAAACATGCGGTCTACGCAGGTAATGTAATTGACATGCGGTCTACGCAAGTAAAGAAAGTGATTACAAACATGCGGTCTACGCAGGTAATGTAATTGACATGCGGTCTACGCAAGTAAAGAAAGTGATTACAAACATGCGGTCTACGCAGGTAATGTAATTGACATGCGGTCTACGCAAGTAAAGAAATTGATTACAAACATGCGGTCTACGCAGGTAATGTAATTGACATGCGGTCTACGCAAGTAAAGAAAGTGATTACAAACATGCGGTCTACGCAGGTAATGTAATTAACATGCGGTCTACGCAAGTAAAGAAATTGATTACAAACATGCGGTCTACGCAGGTAATGTAATTAATATGCGGTCTACGCAAGTAAAGAAAGTGATTACAAACATGCGGTCTACGCAGGTAATGTAATTAACATGCGGTCTACGCAAGTAAAGTATATAAAGAGAGACTTGAACACATGTGAGTGGGAACATATCGTCCATAATACAGGGATGCAAAACATTGTAACACAGCGTAATTGAAGCGATTTGTGGGAATCCTCAAGACATGGAAAGGATATGTGAAGGGACGTTCTTCGTACGTATCGAGCATCATTCGCAGAAGTTGTGGCCTGAGGCCGACTCGAAGGTCCATGTTTCAAAAGTGTGCTTCCCCGCAGGGTCTCAAGTAACGAAGGTGCGAAACCATGTCGTTGACCCGAACAAAGGCATGGAAGGTGCGTTGACCGCAAGGGGAGTTTTTCTGGTATCCATTCCGACACTTGGCTACCCTGTCATTCTATGTTTTACTTTCCTTTTTACTGGTAGTTTAAGAACATTGCACTGCCTCGGGCAGGTTTTATTCTTTCTCAAAATTACACATTTTGCAAAGCACATGACGGGAATGAAACAACCATTTTATTCAAAAGATGTTTGCATTTGTAAACTTTCTATGCATCGCATCGCAAGGTATCACACCACAATGTGAACGAAATTGAACTCATTTTGAACACCGAGCATTCGCATCGTAATAATCAGGCAGTGAACCGACTTACAACTCGATAAGCAAATGTACAAAGGCATGATAGGACTAAACAAGTGTGAGTACAACTCGATAGACAAATCAAAAACAAACTCAAAGAGAGTGAAATACAACTCGATAAACAAATGTACAATAACTCGATAAGCGGACAAGTGTGACTCTGCAAGAATCGATCACCGGGGGAGGGATCGGAGGTGGTGGAGTTCCCCAATCCCTAGCATACACAGCTCAGGGAACCAGGAGGAAGCCCATCGGCCAGGGGGAGAGGCCATCGGCCACAAGGAATGGCTATCGGCTAAAAATTTGTTCGGTCGGCAAAATATGATGGCCGGTCGGCATAATATTTGGTCGGCCGGACATGAATGAGGGAATCACCAGAATGTTGACACCTGCCCTCCACCCAACCTTATCTCCTACAAAAGACCCAGCTTCGTAGTTTTTCTCAATTCCAAACTGATTTGCTTTAATGGAAGAGTTTCTTGTTCAAAATCTCGCAGCTTGGATCGCTAGCTTGGATGGCTCGGAAAAGTTGAATTTCCGGGGTTTTGGCATAAATGCACTATTCACTCTGGGTCGTACCCCATTGCACCTTCCGTTTCTCCATGCCGCGGCAAGGTTTTGGAATCCGGTGACGCATGTCTTTAGCTTTGCCGGGCAAGAGATATGTCCTACCTTTGAAGATTTCCGAGCCTTAATGGAGTCCGAGCGCGACTAGGAGCTCCTGCCCCAACTTAATTTTGGCCATGCCCAATCCCTAGGGCGAATGTGTGGACTCAGCATGCGTGACGCTCAGTCTCTGATTTGTGACGGGATGCTGGACATTCCGAGTCTGACCGATCGGTTTTCTGATGCTGGTGATCGCAACAACCATTACTGGCAAGGCTTCCGGCGACATATATGCCCTCTGTTTGTGCATGCTATCCCATTTCTATTCGTCTCAGGCTCTGGAGGGTCTAGTGTCCGGCTGATTGAGGTTGCCCAAGGCTTGAAGGAGGGCAAGAGCTGCATTGCCATGACTCTGGCTGAGACGTTAATGGGCTTAGACGCCTTTTATCGTCGTGAGACGACCAAATTAGCAGGGAGTCCACTACTACTACAGGTAATGTTTCCCACCCAATCTCGCATATGTATTTGCTCACATCACTCGGCCCTCAAGCTCGGTCTTTTCTCACAAGGCCCTATTCTCACTTTTCTCTCCTCGTACATCTCTCTATTCTTTACTCTCTCATTTTACATCCCTCCCCGGGTATGGTTGATGGACAAACTGCAGGTTGTGGACTCTTGCCCAGCATATTCAGCTCGCGGCTACTTCTTCCGGCACCGTCTAGTCAATGCCTTAGATGAGGGATGGTGGTTCGCTTGGATGTGCCGCTTGTTCGCAGACCGTATTGCTTGGCGGTGCCCTTGGCTGAGCCTTCCGGCAATGAGTTACAATATGCCCCGGCAGACTGGGATTCAATTGGTTGGTCTCACTCACTGTGTATTCTACTTCCCATTTCGGATTCGACGCCAATTTGGCCATGATCAATCCTGCCCGTCAGAGGGGATAGAGTATCCTGTTGCATTCCCAGCCCGAGGCGCACAGCTTGCTTGGCAGGCCACCGCGTGGAGGATGAGAGAACTCCTGGCCCCTGCCCCTACTTTCAGTTGCACTTTGTCTGACGAGTGCGTGGATTGGCTCAACGAAGAAGCACAGATTGGGCCCAGCTTGGCATCAGAGGCTTCGACCAGCTCTGGGAGGGGGCGCAGGAGCACCTGACTGGACTATGCCCCAGATTTATTGCTTTATTAGTACTTTCAAGTTTTCTTTATGAATGTAATGAAAAAGAAACTTCGATTGTATGCAAGAGCAGGACAACTCTGTTTTGAAATCAATGAAATTGAAGGTTGTGGTACTGAAAATTTTCCGCTTTGGTCCAAAAATGGTCAAAGTTGTAAAAAGATTATTTGAACAAAGTCGGCTTTTATTAAAACTTCTCAAAAATCATTTTCGATGTGGACCAGAACTGGACACGCTTGAGATCTGTCACTGAGATGCACAACCCCAGATCCCTGCAACTGGAAAGTTGCCCCTAGTTTGAAGAGCACCACAGCACTGCACAGCAACGGAAAGTTGCCCCTAGTCTGAAGAGCACTGCGCTGGAGGTTCCAATGGATGCTGATAGAAAGAGATGACTGAGATGATCAAATGGACAAAGTTGATCGGGGAAAAGGGTTATGGCTGAACTTCAGAATGAAGCTGCCTACGTATCCCAAAGATGGGAATTAAGCCTTACGTAGTTCAGGCTTAGGTTCACTCGAGTATTTTCACTCTCCTTTTGCGCTCTAACTTTTGCCAAAGTCGCCCTTTGCGGGTTTTCAGCCTTGCGAGCTCAGTTTTTATATTTTCTAATTTTTTGTGCTCTAACTTTTGCCTAGGTCGCCCTTTCGGGTTTTCGGCCTAGCGAGCCTGTCAAGGGTAATATTTCTTCAACTTGTCCATGTTGATCGGTTGGGAGAACTCCAGGCCATCTAGGTCCATCAGAACCACAGCTCCACCTGACCAGATAGCTTTGATTCTGAACTTGCCCCTTGGGTCGTGGATGGGAGCTAGGTTGTCCTTGAGCACCAAATCCCCTTCCTTTAGATTTCTAGACTTAACCTTCTTGTTGAAAGCCCGGGCAATTCTGCGTTGATAACTTTGAACGTGATACAATGCTTTCAGTCTTCTCTCGTCAAAGAGCATGAGTTCCTCAAACCTGCTCTGCTGCCAATCTGCTTCAGCTATTTGACACTCAGCCAATACCCGTAAGGACAGAACCTCAATTTCGATAGGTTGAACGGCCTCCATTCCATAAACTAATGAATACGGAGTCGCTCCGGTAGAAGTTCTAATTGAAGTCCTGTAGCCCCACAGAGCAAACGACATCTTATCTGGCCAATCCCGGTAGGTTTCCACCATCTTCCGCAGTATATGCTTGATGTTCTTGTTGGCGGCCTCAACTGCTCCGTTGGTTTACGGCCGGTATGTGGATGACTTATGAAAAGCCACGTTATATTTCTCCAACAAGTCAATCACTTCCTTCTTGAAGTGGGAACCATTATCCGAAATAATCTCGTTTGGCACCCCGTAGCGACAGATGATGTTGTTTCTGATGAACTTTGCGACGTGCGACGCCTTCAACACCGCGTATGATTGGGCCTCGACCCACTTCGTGAAATAATCTATCGCTACCAGGATAAAGTCATGCCCATTCGACCCCTTCGGGGTAACAGCTCCGATCACATCAATTCCCCAAATGGAAAATGGCCATGGGGACTTCATGTTGTACAGCTTTGACGGTGGGATGTTCATACGGTTTGCATGGATCTGGCATTTATGGCATCGCCGAACAAAGCCGATACAATCCTCCTCCATGGTAGACCAGTAGTAGCCCTGTCTGAGGATCTTTCTGGCCAGCATTACTCCATTCATGTGTGCACCGCACTCTCCTCCATGGATGGCCTCCATCAGGCGCTTCGATTCTTCAGCTTCTACACAGAGCTTATGCATTCCCAGATGACCCCTCTTGTACAGCTTACCCCCGCAGATGATGAACTGAACAACCATTCTTCTGATTGCCCTTTTATCCTTGGCATTTGCCCCTGGTGGATACGCCTCCTTTTCCAAGAAGTTCCAAATATCGTAATACCAGGGGTTGTCGTCCTGGGCCTCATCTATGGCGGAAATTCACTCGTATGCTGGCGCAAACTTCTGGTCAATAATGACTGGACGCATCCGGACTCCGGACGGAATGTCTATCATGGAAGATAGAGTTGCTAGTGAATCTGCGAACCTGTTGTTCTCTCTTACTAGGTGGGTGAAATTTAGCTTCTCAAACTGAGGAATTAGCAAATCCAAGGTTTGGTGGTAAATTATCATCCTTTCCTCTTTGGCTTTCCAGTCTCCTTTTGCTTGAGATACAACAAGATTCGAGTCCCCAATGACGTCCAACCATCTTGCCCCTAGTTCTAGGGCTGCTTCTAGGCCAGCAATATATGCCTCATATTCTGCTTCATTGTTCGAGACTTTGAACCGGAGCTTGAATGCTAAAGGGATACGGGAATCGTCCGGCGCTATTAGCAACACTCCTATCCCATACCCGTACTGGTTTGACGCTCCGTCAAAGTACATCGTCCAAGTTTCGTCTTCGATGTGCAGAATGGCTTCATCTGGGAACAGGTACACAACCGCTTCATCCCCTTCAACCGGGTGGTCGGCAAGGAACTCTGCTACTGCTCTTCCTTTCACTGACTTGTGTGTCACATACTTCAGATCAAATTCGGAAAGCAACAGCAGCCAACGAGCTAGCCTACCCGTAAGTGCCGGTTTCTCGAAAAGATATTTGATGGGATCTAAGCGTGAAACCAACATTACAGAGTGAGCTAACAGGTAGTGCCGCAGCTTCCTGGTAGCCCATACCAAGGCCAAGCAAGCCTTCTCCAGCGGAGTGTGGCGAGTCTCGTAATCCAGCATCTTCTTGCTCAGATAGTAGATGGCCCTTTCCACCTTGTCCTCTGACTCTTGTGCGAGCATGCAGCCCATGGTAGTCTCAGTTACTGAAAGGTGCAATATCAACGGTCTCCCCGGCTCTGGTGGTGACAACACGGGCGGGTTCTGTAGATATTCTTTGATTTGTTCAAAAGCTGCTTGACATCGGCCGTCCCATTGGAACTTCTTTCCTTTCTTCAGGAGACCAAAAAGTGGTTCACAAGTCAAGGTTAATTTCGAGATAAACCGTCTTATGAATTGCACTTTACCTAGAAAGCCTCGCACCTCCTTTTCAGTCATTGGTGGTGGCATTTCCAAGATGGCCTTGATTTTGGAAGGGTTGACCTCGATGCCCCTTTGTGTAATCAGAAACCCCAGCATTTTCCCCGCTGTAACACCGAATGTACACTTTTGAGGATTCAACCGCAGCCGAAACTCTCTGATCCTTTGAAAAAACTTTTGTAAGGCGGTGTAGTGGCCCTCTCTTTCTTTGGACTTGACAATCATGTCGTCCACGTACACCTCGACCTCTTTATGAGTCATATCATGTAATATTGTGGTTGCTGCCCGTTGATAAGTTGCTCCGGCGTTCTTCAACCTAAATGGCATCACTCTGTAACAATATGTACCCCACGGGGTAGTGAATGCAGTCTTCTCCCGGTCTTCGGGTGCCATTACTATCTGGTTATAGCCTAAGAAGCCATCCATAAACGAAAGCAAGGCGTGTCCTGCCGTGAAATCCACCAATTCATCAATGTGCGACAAGGGAAAGTCGTCCTTCGGACTGGCCCTGTTCAAATATCTGAAGTCTACACATACCCGAATTCTGCCATCTTTCTTCGGTACCAGAACAATGTTGGCCAACCAAGTCGGGTATTTGGATACCAGCAGGAAGCCTGCATCGATTTGCTTGGTGACCTCTTCCTTGATCTTAATGGCCCAATCAGGGTGGATCCTTCTGAGTTTCTGCTTGACAGGTCGGGTCTCGTGATCAAGAGGGATTCGGTGCAGTACAATCTCAGGATCGATTCCAGGCATGTCTTCGTAGGACCACGCGAAAACATCTTTGAAATCTTTTAATAAAGCGACTAAGCGCTCACGTTCCTCCGAAGACAACGTGGACTCGATCTGGACCAGCCGCGGGTCCTTCTCAGTACCAACATTCACGGTAGGGATTTCATCCATTAAGGGTTTAACAAATCTTTCCTGCTCTTGATCAATTAACCGTTGCAAAACCAGAAGAATTTCTTCCTCGTCGTTTTCATCAAAATTTTGAAAATCCTGATTTAAGCAATAAATCAAAGGCACAGAAAAATACTCAGAAACCACATCCACATCGTTCTCATTAAATACTTCCAAGCCGTCTGATTCTTCTGTTACAACAGACTCAAAAGAGAAAGAAAATGACGACCTAGACAGGACTGTGGCATCCGGGTTATCACCCCCAGGAATACCGGACTCAGACTCAGTCGAGCTGGAACCTGATTCCGACTCACAGGACTCGGTGGAATCAGATTCCGGCTCACTACCTGACCCGGTGCTGCTGGACAAAAATCCCTCTTCATATTGCCAGACGAGAGAGGGTGCGATAGATGCATCCAAAATAGTTGCTGGTAGGCTCGCGGCCATTTCGTTCCCGATCACACACACCGAGGAGCTATCCCCCAAGCACTTCTGTTTGATCGGAGGATCTGAAAGCAGACATGCCAGTGCTACCCCCATTTCATTTTCAGCATCCTCAGACTGCACTTCCTTACTTTGTTCAGCCTCAACCGATAAATCTGTTTGCCCTTCGGCGATGTCATTCTCAGGTAGCTGCAGGTCGAAGAAAATCTCAAAACCTGGCACGCGCTTCTTCTCTGCGTTCAGCCATGGTTCTGGGAAGCCACAAAACAGAAAGTCCTCCCCCTCCCGGACGAAGCGTCCGTTTAGGGTACCCTGAATGGGCCTATGCATCAACTTGAAAGGCTTCCCAGCCTTCTTTGCTCTGGCTCTTCCGGCCATTTCCTTTCCTTTCCTTATCCAGTCCTCTTTGGTGGGTAGATAACCCAATCCAAAAGTATGAGGGTTGTGTGGCACTTCGGCCAATGCTGCGACGCCCTTCCGGCCGCTCTTGCCCAATCCCATCCCGGGGATGTGTTGGAGTTTGTTCATGAGATAGACTGCCTGAGCACTGACATATACTCCTTCACTAGCAGCCATGATGTCCTGTACAACCCGAGCCTCAGCCAAGGTAAAACCCGATATGAACACATCTTCCATACCGTGTTCAATTTCTAGAACAGGCGTAGATACTTCCGGCGACGGATGAATCGATGAATTTCCGAAAACGATGGTTACTCCCTTCCCATAGGGTTATTTCACCACTTGATGTAGGGTGGAGGAGACTGCCTTTACCTGATGCAGCCACGGCCGCCCTAAAAGCAGGTTGAAAGTTGCAGAAACCTCAAAGACATGGAAATCTATCTCATGCTGTCCCGACCCAACCTTTGTTTGAATTTTAATTGTTCCCATTACTTCCCGGCTTGTGTTGTCATACGCCCGAATCACCTGGGCCGTTGGCACAAAATCCGCGATTTTCAAACCGATCGCATAGGCTGTCCTTGCTGGGCAGACGTTGATGGCGGACCCCGTGCCGACAAGCACCACGGGTATCCATTTATCTCTGCACTCCACAGAGATGCAGAGTGGCTTGTTATGGTTCGCACCCTCAGGTGGCAATTCTTTGTCAGAAAAGGTCAATGCCGGGGAACTTCCTCCCGAAAAAACTAGGCCCACCAGCTGTTCGGGCGTGGTGTCTATAGAAAGCTTGGCTTTATCCATGGCTGAAAGGACAGCCTGTCTATGTACTCGAGAAGCCATAAGCAGCCCCCAGATGGAGATGTCTGCTTGTATCTTCTTCAATTGTCTCAATACGGCCTCATCTTCGAGTTGCTTTTCCTTTTGCTTCTCTGCCTCCTTATCTTTTCCAGATGCCTCCGGTTGATCTAGGTGTGGAGGCTTGAAGTACCGTCCACTCCTAGTCATGTGATCGACTTCGCCGATATACCAGGTATCATCTGGTTGGTTACCTTCCCAATCCTCATTCGTGTGGGCAAGACATAGATCATCATCTTCCCACCACATGCCATCTGCAGCTGACAGGCACCTGTCCGGTTCTGGCATGACTGTTCCGATACTTGCGGTACCTTCTATTCTTATGCTCGCAGCATTCTCCATTTCTGTACTTGTGGTAGTCTCAACCCCCACGTGGGCTTTTGCCTTCCTGATCCTCTCAGAATCTTCGAATCTTTCCTATTCTGACTGTGTCAATGCGGTAGATTGTTCAATGATCCCTGTACTCAAAATGCTCCATTCCCGAGCGAAACTCTCGACACCGGCGCTCTTCGGCGATGTATTCTGTTCTTCGACCCTCCCGACTGTTACTGATATTCCTCCTCCTGCCGGGCCTTGTTCTGACTGAAACTCTCCTACCACATCTGGCTGATCGTCCAACCATCCCGTGGCCTCTGCCGATTCCTCATAATCGAACCAGTTGACGGCTGAGTCTTCTAGGTCTTGGTTACTGTAAAACTGGAACTTGGTAAGATCCTCTTCCACAGCTGTCAAATCATCCGTTCCCTGTCCTGGACTATCCCCTTGGATTGCACACAGCTCTCCTCCCGCTGGAAATTCCACATCTGGTCTATTCTGGCCCATTGGTGAAATGTAGTCACTCGTACTATAAGCATTCCCAACATCACTCCCAGACTCTGCAAACTCTGGCTCAACAACCCCCTTCTCCTTTGGAGTCTTCTCTCTTCTGTTCTCGATGGTCACCACCACTGGCTTGGGTTGGGTTATGGAGACGTCCATCATGCACAAATCAGTGCAATCAGGAAGGAAAACCTCCGGCTTAGGCAGGTAGGAAGGTGTGATATAGATACTAGGATCGTAGGACGCGACCCCAGTGTGGATGAAATTGATTCTTTTGGGTGGTGGAGCTTGGTTATGTGTGGGGAGAGGATTTGTAGTAACGTTGGGTTTCTCAGGAGGTAAAATCACCCCGTTATCAATGAGATCTTGAATCTCATGACGCAATCGAAAGCACAGGTCGGTGTCGTGACCGTGCTGCTGGTGAAACGCACAATATTTGGCTGGATTGTGGGCAGCGGGGAGTCTTTCTGGTAAGGGCCACGACTCTAGGAGCTTCAGATGCCATTTTCTAATCAAAACCCCCAAAGCTTTGGACAGGGGCATATAAAGCGGAGCGAAGGTTCTGGTATTTTTGGGAGGGTATTTGGCTGTTTGTGGGTTGCTTCCGGACGCACCGGAGAATGGTGTGGCTGCCATAGTTCTCGGGGAAGGGTTGGTGGTGACCATACTCACTTCGGAGGTCCTGGTAGTTGTAGCGCCACTCGGGCCTGCATTAGTATTACGATTGAAAGTTCTGCGGGGTTGCTCCCGGTCATTATCAATCAAGCCTTGTTTTAAGGCATCCTCGATCTGCACCCCCATTTCATGCAGATCAGAAAAGGTAGGGAAGGGGAGTACAATCATCTTTTGCATTAGTTTCGGCTGAAGATTGCGCACAATCATCCGAATCTGGTCTTTGTCCGTGGGTCTTAAGGTCATCATCGAAGCCTTAGCCCGCCATCTGGTTACGAATTCTGAGAAGCTCTCCTTGGGTTCTTGCCTCGTTGTCTCGAGATCCCGGGTCGTGATCTCGATTTGTGTATTATATGAGTACTGCAGGATGAAGGCCTCAGCCATCTCGTCCCAACTTCTCTTGACGTCATCCTCCAATTTGGCATACCACGTGGCCGCTACACCCGACAGGGTCTGGCCAAATAAAGATAGCTTTTGCAGTCTAGTGAGGCCCATTGGCCTTAGGACGTCTGAAAATAGTCGCAGGTGCACCACGAGATCCTCGGATCTGTCAAAACGATCAGTTTGTGGCATCTTAAACCGATCTGGCAGCGTCACGGCTGCGTCAGTGTATCCGTCTCTAATGTCCGGAATGGACTTCACACCTTGAGATTTCTTGAACAGCTTTTCAAGCTTGCGCATTTTTATTGCCAAGGGGTCTACCTCGGACTCGAAGGGAGAATCTGATTAATTGATAGGAGTGGGTGCCTTGGATAGTTGAGGCAGAATCGGGGGTGGAGCCGGCCCCGTTGGGATGTCTGTATCTTCTTGGACATTCCGGGCATTTGGCGTCTCTTCGGGTATTGGAACCCTTAGTGGGGGAGGGACTTGCTGTGAAGTTGACGCCCCAGTTTGCTGCTGCAATCTCACGATTAACTCCGCTTGCTCATTCATAACTGTGGCTTGTTGTTTGGCGAATTTTGCCTGTCGGACAGTATCCTGCTACATCACTTTCATGCTTTCTTGGAGTTGGCGCACCATCTCTTCTAAACTAGCCATGCTGCTCTGTTCTGACTGAATTGTCGGTATATGTTCCCTTTCTGTGGGCGAAACAGGATTCTGATCTCTACTGTACACAGGTGGGGTAGATAAAGCCCTCTGTACTGACCGTTGAGCTGATGCCCTCTGCCTAGTTGTCCTCCATCTGGTAACTGGGGGTAGAGAGTGGTACACTGGTTGTCCGTCTACCAGATCCTCAGATCGATGGAGCCGATGACCTCTAATCCAGAGTGCTTGGGGAATATCTACCGGGTTGGAAGCAATGATGCTAAACTACCTAGCAAAAAGGTAAATAAAGCAGTAAATAAACTAACAATCGGACAGCACAACAGCGTAAAATAAACACATACAACACACAGTTGGGTATCCATAATACACAGTTGGTAAGCCGAACACACTGTTCCTCGACTGTGATCACTGTTCCCTAAAATCGCTGTTCCCGAAACTGAACCTGATACCCGCAGATAACTGATTCTCATAAACTGATACTGATGTCCTCAGACCTAATACTCAATCTTGCAAACTGATATGCACGTTCCTGTAGAGCAACACCCTAAAAGCACATAGCAAGTAAAGAGAGCCAAAACACCCCTATGTTGGGGTAGGGTTTCCCTGCCCTATTTTGTCAGGAACTAGGGTTTCACTACGCAGACAGCAGTTTCAAACAACCTAACATCGGGTGAGCAGCCTGTCCTAACTTGGAATGGTCACTATGGATCCGAATATGCACTAGGTTGAATGGTCGAAAAGGGTGCCCCGGTAAAACCGGGGTTTGTGTTCCCATACTGTCAGAGCCCATAACCGGTCAGCCTTATGGTCATGTCTTGACAAGACAAGCCTCCGGCAAACCGTTCAAGAATGGCAGATGGCAAACACTGTGTTCCTAGGAGCACCAATGCACATGCAATGCAAAGAGACACATAAACGAAATCAAAACAGGATATCACGAGTTCGAGTCAAGCTCTCTTAATCCCTAGCGGAGTCGCCAGAAACTGTAGACGCGTCCGCGAGGGACCCCGCTACTAGTTCGGACTCAATTTGTATCGCGGTTCTTAATCTTGAACCAAAGAGTCCAAATCTGGCAAATTGTTTTGAGAAAACAGATTTTAGGAAAGAAGTGCCAAACATGGACTGCTTTGCCAGATACAGAGTCGCCACCTAAATATTTTTTTTTTATGGGGGAATTTAGGAAACCCTGACTCGGTGCCGAAGGCCACATGTCCGTCATCACCGGAGTTGTCTCGACTCGGGAGCTAGGGTACGATTGGGGAAGGTCAGCTATGAGCACCCCCTCTCGTCCGATCCGAAGATTGGCCTCTACTAACCGTGATATCCGTTTTTGAAAATGTTTATGTGTTCTTATTCCAATTGTTAGCCTAGAATTACTATGTTATGCGCTCAACAAACAAGTATAGACCAGATTGCCTAATTTGGAAAGAAACATTGCATATCCGTTTGTTTTGGAAAATGTTTTGGAATTTGCTACTCGCAAGTAGGCTAAAATACGGATTTCAACGAGTTTTTCCAACTCAAACAATCTAACCTTCACCCACAGGCATTCAAACAGTTTATCATATAAGCAACTAGCCACATGGTAAGCATACTGTCATGATAGCATTCACACACATGCGATGATGCTAAAGCATAAATACTTACATCGTACTCCAAGCCAAAACAATAAACTGGTTAACAAACATGCGTGATCCTAGTTCATGTTAAATTGACTAATGCAGCACATACAGGATGCAATTAGATAGGCTCGGCTATCCTAAACATGGTATATGAAATGCAACCAGTTTAATGCACATATTCAATTTGGAACTGAAATACAAATGCAGTTAGCGTGATGTACCGAGCCCGGTATATGCGGGACAAATGTATGAATGCACACATGCATTGCATAAGGTATGCTAATTTTAAATATGCCCTAGTCTACCATCGTAAGCAGGTAAATAAAAGGGAAGAAAGACGTGGGGTTGGAAGACATACACCCACTCACGCACACTTATTACACAATTGCCCTCACTCAGAGGGTACAAATAAATATTACAGTCCGGATAACAAATACATTAATTATTACAGAATTTCTAACTAATTAATAGAAAGAATGCAAAAAAAGGAGAAAGGTGGCCACAGCCTCCGCCTCGGGATGCGCGAATGATGCATGCTCGAAATCTGGTTCGCCCGGAAAGCCCATACCATAACACTGCCGCCTCTGTTTATACTGCCCTATCTTTCTGAAAATTTCCAAAGTCCTAGGACAGGTTCCTTGCATGCTGAAGAGTACCACCGGCTGGAGGAAATTCCCACCGGCCCTGTATAATTTCCATCGGCCGCTGTTGGGGTTATCGGCCATTCACACAATGCCGATCGGCATTGAATTCTGCCGGTCGGCAGAAGGTTCCTGCAGAGGCCAGTTTTGACAGCAACAGAAGACAGACAGTATATGGCATGGGATTTCAGGCACATGTGAGCACGGTCATGTTTCCCATCATGCTTTGAACTCAGGGAAGCATGGCCTTCGATCCTCGAGCCATCAATGGTGCATGATAGCCCAAGAGATCGAGTTTGCCACTTGATGTAAAAATGCATGCAATCACACAAATGAGGACCAAGACCCAATCATACCGAAGTCAAGGGCCCCGGTGATCGAGAGTCAAGGCGCATTACATCACTTATAGTATGAATGCTCATTGACCCTTACACTTGGTTTGACACCCCAAACCAAGTAATGCAATGCATGTTATGCAAACAATGCCTCAAAGATACAACATGGGATTGGAAATGCAAGGCATGCCGAACACCATGCAACTAATATGGCAAGTATGCAATGCTAGGCATGCAAGATGCAAATGCAATGCAAACATGGACAATTTGAGCAATGGGATCAACATATTACATCATTTAATGAAGCAAATATGCAATGGACATGAGACAAGCATGCAAAGAGGCCTTAAACCATAAAGGGGCAGACCTTAATCCACCCCAAAACAGTGGCCAAAAGTGCCTAAAAGGGTGGACAAATACTTATGCCAACAAGCAAGCCTATGGTCCTAAGGTTAAGGCACAAAAGGGGGGCACTTCACTCACACCAACATGACCACTCATGGCATGAATTGGACAAGCCAAAACAGAAATTTAACATGCAAAATGGACTCCAAACCTACTGATATGGCAGCTTAAATGGCTCCAAGGGGATGCATGCACCAAGGCTCATTTCTAGGCATAAGAGGGCACACCCTCAAGGCATGAAAGAGGTCACACATGCACACATACAAACGTGATTTATGGGCTGAAAAACGATCCTAAATGATGCCAAATCATGAGGATGGTCATAGCTATGCATGCTAGAAGTCAAAATGTTCAAAGCTTACAAGCCAAAACACAAAGAGAGGACACAAAATACGGCAAGCATGACTGAAATAGATGGCCAATAGACCTTAAACATGGTAAAATAATGCCAACACCTTCATGGGACTAAGCCAACAAATGCAAGAATCATAGCCTAAACATGAGATGCATTTCTAGGCCAAATGGAGGAATGTAAAGCAAGTATATTAAGCATGCAAAAGGCCACAAATCCAACCAAAAACAGAGATTACATATGACCTAAAAACACCCAAAAACCTCTGAAAAAGGGGGAAAACCAATCAAGCATGCATGTTACCCTTTAAGCCAAAATGCAAGGAAATAAGACAATGAAGGGAGAGGGGTGTCCCTCCCCTATGCAAGACTTCAAACCACCTTCCTCACCACTGAAAATCCACTGGTTTTCAGTGGTGAAAAGACCAAAACACTTAAGCAAACAAGGCCTTAACAAAGAGGCAACAAAAAGGCCAAATAAGGCCTAAGAGGGTGAGTTTGAACTCAAACCACAAAGGACCCTTAATGAAAGTTCTTAAGCATGAAAATATAAGCCTTTTTTATGTTATGCACAAAAACTAAATCAACAAGCAAGATAGGTAAAAGACTAGTGCAAGTTTGGGGAAACTAAAGTAAAATGCTCACCCTTGAAGCACACTTCAAGAACAGCCAAGACCGCCCCCTTTTTTTGATCAAAAACATCCCAAAAACTCAAGAATCAACCCTCAAAGTCCTCAATCTCGGAGCAAGGTGTAATAGCGTGTGTATTCGTGCAAAAGTAAGGTAAAATCACACTTTTAGGCGAAGAAACACACACAAGGGAGGAGCGAGAGGGAAATATAGAGATAGGGTGTATCTATATGTGTAAGCTCTGGTTTTGCCTTCCAAGTCTCTAACCTAGAGCAAGGAGAAGGCCTCTCCTCTTATAGAAGTCCCTCTTGCAAAGCTTATACAACAAGCTTGCTTAGAGGGAAATCCCTCCATACACGTGTATGGAGGGAAGCAGAGTTGGTGCCAGCTATCACAGCTAGCACAAAATATCTACATAAAGTAGATGAACAGTGGTCGGCTGCCCAAAAATGTCATTTTGACAAAATTTAGTGCCGACCGGCAACAAACAGTGCCGACCGGCAAAATAGATTACCGACAGCAACAAAACACAGCCGGTGGCCTATGGCCATGGCCGGTGGTGTGTGGGGATGCCTCACAAGGCATTCCCTACCCCTCCAAGGCAAAACACAAGTGTTTGGTGTGAAACCAGACACTAAACAGTCGAGTTCGGAGATCCTGAGGCAAGGCGCGTAGCCGAGACCTTTGGGAACTCCAAACGAACACAAACGAGGGTAATCACCAAGTGTTCCAATGGTGACATCCAAGTCTTGAGGACGGTCAAAAATGGGCTGTCTACAACATCACTAATAAATACACTTTTAGAGACAAAATAATTTGATCTAAAAAATGTTTATTTTTTGGGACAAAAAATTTGGTCCTTAAAAGATAATAATTCATAACTAATTTTCAATTTCCATTGATAAAAATATAATGACGATATTTATCGGAACAAAAATATTTGATCCCTAAAAAATAATTATGTCCTTAAATTTTGGTCTCTAAAATCTTAATTTTTTGTAATGCTACCACATTGGGTGATTACTAGTCTAAGGAAATAGTTAATCCCCTCACTTATGTTCCCAATCAAATGCTCACAAACTATTTGTCCAATCCTCTTTCCCAAAGAGCCAAACAAACATGGTATTTGTGCACATCATTTTTTTTTTTTGATCAATCAAAAGAGAATCTTTATTAATAAATCAACCAATACAAAGTATAGGTGATACAACAATAAAGGAAAAAAAGGAAGGAATGAGAAGGTGCAAACATCATCAAACTTCCCAATCCCAACTATGTTGGCACCAAGAAGCAAACTCAATCATTTGACAACACCACCCCAAGGCTAGTTAGATACCAACCAAACAACAAAAATAAAAACAGAGTAGCAGTACAACACACCAGCCCCTATCCACCTGCAGAACACAGCAACCACCTATACCCAGACATCTCAAATGCATTGCCTCACCTGACTTAGATTCTCTACAATTTGATGCACTGAGTAATGGTCATTAGGCAAAGAAGATCTAACCCACAACCTAACCCTCACTTTTACTAACTCACCAAGTTCCTTGATATCTGGCAGATGACCTTTGAATACAACCTCATTCCTAAGCCTCCACGTTGACCACAACATTGCCACTAGTACCATCACCCAGATTTTCTTTACTAATTTCCTATGCTTAGTTCCCAACTACCAAGAAAGCACATCATCCACTAAAGCAGGAGATACCCAACATAAATTCCACCATTGCAACAACCTTCCCCAAACCTTCCATATTTCAGTACACTGCACAAAAAGATGACCCACAGACTCTTCTGCAGCTGAACAGAATGGGCATACAACACTCACACTACTACCCAGCACCCTTAATCTTTGCAAAACAACTGATGACTTAACCCTTCCTCTCCAAGCCAACCAGCTCAAGAATTGTGCTTTATATAGTCCTAAATTATTCCATAGCATCTTAGGAACCAGTAGACTAGGACCATAATTTTTGTGATGCCACACTCTCACAGATGCCACTGTGAACACACCAGATGAGGATGCAGTCCACTTGACAAAATCACACAGATTATCATTCAACCTGGGCATATCCTTTGTCATCATTTGCATTTTCTTAACCTCCTCTACCTCCCACGCAAACAAAGATCTTCTAAACTGTAGTCTCCAATGACCATCTCTGTCCCTCTTCTGCATAAAACAACTCAGCTTTTCATCTTTTTCCACAGAGAGTCTAAACAACCTAGGGAACTCCTCTTTTAACTGCAAATCCATGCACCACCTATCATGCCAAAACTGTATCCGACACCCATCCCCAACCATAATCTTCAGATTTGACACAAAAAATTGATACAACTCAAGATTAACTTCTGCCACTCTCAAAATATCACTCCACAAAATAGACTCTTTGCTTTCCCTATTCTATATTGGTATCCACCTGCCCCCATCAGCTCCATACTTGCTAACCACAACCCTTTTCCACAGTGACTCATCCTCCACTCCATATCTCCACCATCACTTTAGCAACATACAATCATTTATATCCTTAGCCTTCCTTATACCTAGCCCTCCCTAATCTTTACTCTTTGTGACATCCTTCCATTTTACCATATGAACCTTTCTTTTTAACTTAGTATTGCCCCATAAGAAAGCAGTCTTCAATTTATCAATTTCCCTAGCCATACCTTTAGGCAATTTAAAGATTGAAATATATTACCCAGGTAAACTATCCATAACTGATTTAACCAAGGTTAGCCTACCAGCAAATAACAAAAGCTTCCTCTTCCAAAGAGCTAATTTGGACTTGACCTTATCCACCATAGGTTGCCAAGTTTGTTTCCTCCTAGGATTTGCACCAAGTGGCAGACCTAAACACTTTAGAGGTAATTTCTGACATAAACAATGCAAGAAAGAAGCAAATTCATGAACCTGATCATCACCTATTCTTACACCACACACCACACTTTTATGGAAATTGATCTTCAAACCTGACATTACCTCAAAGCATCTAAGAATTCTTTTAACATTAACAATCTCGTCCCATTTTGCTGCACAAAACAGTATAGTATCATCTGCAAATTGAAGGTGAGATAGTTCCAACCCTGCAGACCCAACAATAGCTCCCTTAAAAACACCTAAACTCTTAGCCCTTTCTAGCAACAGATTCAATCCTTTGGCTACGATATTGAATAGGAAGGGTGACAAAGGATCACCCTGCCTCAGCCCCTTTTGTAGGCAAAATTCATCAGTAGGTGATCCATTAACTAACATAGAAACTCTTGCTATGATAACACAAGTTTTCATCCATTTAATCCATCTTTCTCCAAACCCAAAATTTGCCATCATGGAAAACAAAAACTCCTAATTAACTGAATCATATGCTTTTTCAAAGTTAAGATTTAATATAACTCCCTTCCCTTTTGACTTCTTCCACCAATCCACAACTTCATTAGCAATCATTACTCCATCAAAAATATTTCTTCCACCCAAGAAAGCTGTCTGAACTTCAATAATAATATCTGGTTACACCTTCTTCAATCTTCTTGAAAGCACCTTAGCCAAGATTTTATAGACAACCCCCACCAAACTAATAGGTCGATAATCTATCAAACCACTAGGACACTCTTTTTTGGGGACAAGGGTGATAAAGGAGTTGTTAAGTCCTCTAACCACTTTACCATGATGATAAAACTCCTTCATAAAGTCAAAAAAAAATCACTCTTCATAAACTTCCAACATTTCTGAATGCATAGCATATTGAACCCATTCGAACCTGGCGCTTTATTCCCATCACACTCTTTCACTGCTTCCTAGACTTCTTCCATTGTAAATTCAGGTTCAAGTACCTCCACACTCTTTACATTACCAATTGGTACAAAACTTCCAGACATCTTTGGCTTGGATGGCCACTCTTCAGCAAATGCCTTTGAAAAGTGTCGTACCACTTCAAGCCTCACAAGCTCAAGATCTTCAATGCTGATCCCATTAACTACCACTGAGTCCACCGTATTTCTTCTTTGCCTCTTACTTGCAATAATATGAAAATACCTCGCGTTTCTATCCCCATGTTGTGCCCAATTCAATCTAGACTTCTGAAACCATATCCAGTCCTTTCTTTTTCTCAGCTTCCAGACTGGATGTTTTGCCTCCCTTCTAGATTCAACTTCACTGGATGCCAGCTCCCTAGATTCTGTTAATGAGTCATATGAATGCAAATCCTCCTTTTCTTTTTTTAGTTGCTCCTCAACCACTCCAAATACTTCTATGTTCCATTTTTTCAGTTCAATTTTCATACCTCCTAACTTTCTTTACACTCTATATCCAGCCCAGCCTTGTACCTGGTACTTAGACCAAGCTTGTTTAGCAATTGACATAAAACTTGAGTGCAGTGTCCATGCATTAAGGAACCTGAATGGTCTTGGTCCCCAATTCCTCTCATCTTTCATCAACAAAAGTGGACAGTGATCATACACCAACCTGGGTAAACCCCACATTGGTAGCCTAAACTTCTCAAACCATATTGTGTCTAGCAAGAACCTATCAATCTTACTCCACCGCTCCCCATCCAAAGAATTACACCAAGTAAATCTTCTGCCTAACATTTGAACCTCCACCAACTCCAACTGGTTAATGAAATTGTTAAACTCTATCATTCCTTTATCTCTTCTAATACATCCTTTTCTATCCTCAATATTTCTAATTTCATTGTAGTCCCCTCCCATATACCAAGGCTTTTGGAAACTTGCTTTCATATTAACAATAGATTCCCACAACCATGCTCTTTTGGACATATTATTAGGACCATATGCATTTAGAAAAACACATTCAAATGAACCAAGAGCTATACCTGAAATGAGCAGAAAATTTCTTTGACTGCAACATTCTAGTAGCTTAAACACCTCTGGATTCCAGACACTCAATATTCCTCCAACACTACCTTTAGAATCAATAGCCATAAACTCCATTCTCTTCCATGGCCAAATTGATCTAATAAACATCTCATTCATACTGCTTTTTTTCGTTTCTTGAAGAAACAGAACATCCACCTTCCTTTCCTGCAGAACCTGTCTGACTCTACGCCGTTTATCTACTCTTCCCAACCCTCTAATATTCTAAGTCATTACCTTCATTGATCACTAGTTTATACTCCAATTAGACCCCAATCTTTTTGGTCAATTAGGTTTGACCCAGCACACCCCTTTTTCCCTTTTCAAATCATTCTTCATCTTATAGCTCCAGCTGAACAATTCTATGAATTACTTCATTCTCTTTGCCTTCACAATTCATCCCCAAACGTTGACCAAGCTGCAGAGTTGCTTGTGCTTCCTTAATGCTCTTCTCCTCCTCCTACTCAGTTGACTTTCATTTGATAGAGAGTGAGATAAAACAGTAGCTGCTGCCGTGAATACTGCTCCTCTTTGAAACCTAAATAAGAATGAAGTTTGTTTTCTCTGTACTCTCCTCCTCTCCCTTCCTTTTGTACCTCCATATCCTCTCAATTTTCTTCGGTGATTAGCATCTCTCCCCACCTGTTCTGACTTATGAACTGTCGACTACACATCCTCACTTCCATTAACATCTAACAGCCTTATTGGATACGAGTTGGGCTGAGCCCCAACACTGTAATCTTGGTCCAATCCCAAAATATTGACTTCTGCCCCTGGCCCATTTCTAACACCTCTTAACTGGGCCCCTTCTAACACTACCTGAATATTGATACTAGGCCCAATTTCCTCAGACCCACTAATGCTTTTAACAAACCCAGGGGTCACAATTTCTTCTTCACCAACTACTTCCCCAACTACCTCCCTATCCTTATTCATTCTTCTTGGAATCTCCATCATCATCTGCTCCTCCACCCTATAGCTCATCCCACCGTTTGGTTTTTCCACATTCTCTTTTGTACCAACCAGACATGTTTCTGACACCCAACTATCACTACCTTCAACAATAATATCATCTCTATACAGACAGCTCCGATTATTCCATCCCTAGGTAGCATGGAAGTACTACATTGGGCCACCTCATCATAGCATTCCACCTCATCATCCCTGACCTCAATCTCTCTTGCCAACTGTGTACTACCTCTCTGGTCACCTTTAACAGTTGAACATCTATCTTTCTTCTCCTCACCATCAGGATCGTTTAACATCTTCAATCTATCAACAGAAAAGCTCTTACTTCAAACTAACATCTCCGAACTCTCAGGACATTCACAAATCCTTACTGGGTATACTACTCCATTACAACTCAATCGTATAGTCGTATTGATAAACTCCATGGATTTTGCTATGACTCGAACTTTCCCACCACAAAAAAGAAACATTGTTAATGGTGTCCTCATGTAATTGCACTACTTCTCCCCATATAGCCCCTATACTTCTAAATGTCGCCACACTCCATAAATTAAATGGAACACCATAACAACTAATCCACACACACCTTTCTTGAGTAACACTACATCCCGTATTCCACTCATCCATTGAATTACATCATTCAAATATCCATTCCTTCAGTACCTCATTCTGCCTTTTCATCTCCATGACTAAATTGAATGTTAGGATTACAACTCTACCTTCACCTACTCTAATTTTTACCTCCTAGAAACCTCTCTTCTGACATTCCTCTTTAAAAGCTGAAAAGGAGAAAAAGGTATGCAGCTTGGTGATCAAGCATTCATACAACCACCCATTACCAGCTTCTGATACTTGAACCACAACTTCTTTCTACCATGTACAACACCTTTTCCAACAGCCTCTGCATAAGATTTTAACCCTCCAAAATCTTGTCTTTTCTGTATTCCTCCTCCTTGAGCATCACGGTTCCTAATTCTTTCCATGGTTTTAGTCCTCTGATTAAATCCCCTAGGCTGCTTGACTTGGTCATGGTCTCCCCATTCAAACTCAGCCCCTTTAACCTTTAAAGCTTTATCATCACACCACAACCCATTACCCTTTGAACTGCAATCTCAGCTGCTACCGAACAATCATATCTTACGAAGCCAAATCTCGAACCTATGGTCTTCCTTGTTTTCTTTGGGATGAACACATCCTTAACAATACCAAACTTTGTAAATAGCCCAAACAAACCTTTCGGATTCATTGACTCAGGGATGTTATCCACAAATACTGTAAATAGCTCACCCACCTTTGAATCCCTTGTAGTCTTGATCAATCCTCTTCGTCGAACTACCAGTTGCCAACCTCCACAATCTTTCCTCTCCATTCTCTCTTTGTCAACTGCAGGCTTCCTTAAAAGATGAATATGTATTTGTGCACATCCTTACTCAATACATATATTAAAGGGACAATTATAAAATAAAAATAAAAATAATCAGGGTTTGCCCTTAACAAAATAAATTTTTAATTTTTAATTTTTTTAATTTAAATTATAATCTTTTGATTTATTTTCAATATAAACTATTTGCCTATTTTCATTATTTAAATCTGACAAAAAGTATTTTAGTCATTAAATTTAATGTCAATATATATAAAATGTCTAAAATACACATTTTCATTGAATTTAATGACTAATATATATATATATATATATATATATTGATTTTACTTAACAAAAATAGACAAATAGTTTAGTTTGAAAACAAATTAAAAGTTCAGGATTTAAATTAACAAAATTAAAAATTCAGAATTTATTTTGTTACAAAGGTCAAACTCTTATTTTTTTTATTTTTTATTTTTTGTAATTTTCCCTACATTAAATGGTTTTGAAATATTATCTTTTGCTATGAAAAATGTTAATGACCTATAATGGATAATCATTAGTCTTAATATACATGTAAAATGTGTATTAAAAAAAATAAAATATATAAAAAAATGAAAAATACATTAAAATTGTTATTACTTTGATAGTTTCTACACCTTAACAAGAACTCTATGTGCAGTCATTATTATAATTTTACGTGATTATCTTGAATGAATCATTATTTCTTCTTTTGGCACCTTCTCTAGAAATTTTGATACTTTGTTGAATATAATACTTATATATTTTTTAGTAAGGGTGTGATGCACTTAATCATTAAAGAATGAAACAAATCCAAGATCAACAAAATAGATGTAAAATGACATATATGTAATAAAAAAACTTATACATTTTCCAATGTACCAAACACGTGGTGATAAAATTATAATCAATTAGTAAACATTAACATTATCTAAAAATAAATTTAAAAGAAGGAAAATAATCAGAAAGTCTCATATGAAAATCAGTTATTTCAATTAGTCTCACGAATTTTCTAATATATTAATGGGTCCTATTTGTTTTTGACAATCTTACCGTGAGATCCTCACTATAGGAAATTTGAGTTTTAGTGGTGTTTTAAAAACGCCGCTAAAAGCCTGAAAAAAGCCATAAAAACTTACAGCGACATGTAATATTTTCGTCGTTGATATGGCTACCGCAATCGCTTTCCAACGTTTGAAAAACGTCACTAAGCATATTAGACGACATTTTTTAAACGCTACAAAATCTTTGACATTCGTCTCCCCTCCCGCCATAAACTAACGTATGATGTCACAATAATGTCATTTGGTGGTGTTTTTTTCAAAAAACTTTTTTTTTTTGGTGTGTGTGTTATCATATAAAACTGAAAAAACAGACCATCTCAATTCTCATCAATTGCTTTGCAACAATACGTACCAATGAAGCAAAGATTGTGTCTGTGTTATCATACAAAACTGAAAAAACAGACCAGCACAATTCCCATCAGTTGCTTTTGCAACAATACATACCAATGTGTAGACACCCCATTTTTGACCGACCTTAAGACTCAGACGTCACTGATTGAGCGCTTGGTGATGTTGCATATTGTGCTCGTTCTGAGGTTTCAAAGTTTCGGCTGCGAGCCTTGCCTCCGGACTTCGGGGCTCTTGCGTGCTTTGTCTCGGTTCGCGAACCAGGCTCGATTTTCTCTGTTTCTCTTCCAGAAGGGAGAGAGAGGTCTCGTAGGTCATCTCTTAGTGGCCGTAGGCTACGTTTCGTGGTCGTAGGCCATTTTGCCCGTTTGGAGTCCGGTTTTCGATTTTTCGGAGCCGTTGGCCGTGTGCCTCGGTTTGGGACCGCTTAACCACCTCCGTTTGCTCCGGTTTTTGGCATGCATCTCATTTACTCCCTTTTGAAGGACACTGCAGTCCGAAAAACCAACTTCGTGGTCGAACACCACTTCTGGTGCCTAACAGTCAGTTTTCGGGGCCTCGGGCTGCGCGTTTCGGCCCCCAAACCTCCATTTTCCATCGGTTTGAGTTCATTTTTGGCAGGGACCTCTGTTTCATTGTTAGGAAGGTCGTAGAAGGGTGGGAGGCCAGTAATTGTTCTGACAACCAGTTTTATTCCTCCATCGCCCTCCGTCGCCCGTTTTTCTCACTTGAAAGCCAATGTTGACCACCCTAAGGCCACTTTTTCCATCCCTAAACCACATTTTTGTGTTGTACACACCTGGGAGGCCACCAATATCACATGGCCGGCTAGTAATTGTGTTGGACCCTTTTGAACCCCTCCAAAAAGTGGGCTTTTCTCTCTCCTGGTTTACTTTCTCCAGTTTTTGACCACATGGTTGTGTTGTGCACACATGGGAGGCCACCAATCTGGGGTGGTCGGCCACTAATATTGCTTGAACCTTTTGACCCTTGGCCGGCTGGCCATGGGGAGGGCCGGGCGGCCACCTGCAACTTAAATACCAGGCCGGCCTTGCTCCCCTCCTCTGGTACATTACAAATCTGTATTTTGTTTCCCCCCAGATTATGTATCCGGGGGGCTGCACTTTTGGGGGGAAATTTGAAATCCATTTCCCTCCCTTTTTTTCCACACTCTTCCCTATATATCCAGGCCCTCCAGCTCCCTTTTGAAGGGTTAGAAAGTTTGGTTTAAGCCTCCTACATTGTATCTCTCTGTTTCTACACACCAACCCTCAAAACCTCTCAAATCCTACATCCATTCTACTCCATCTCCAAGCCAACCAATCCACACTCCATTCCAGCAGCTTCAAGGCCATTTCCAGAGGTCAAGGGCTCCCAAACTTGATCCAAGAGTTGTTGAAGCATTGGTCTTCAAGGGTAAGTCTTCTATCCCTCTCTTTGGCCCTATTTTTGCTCAATATATTAGCTCCTCTTGCTTGCATATTTGGGCTCCGACCCTAACTAAAAATAGAATTAGTTTGAGCTCCTTTACATGTTTGTTTAAGGGCCTCTCCCTGTTTGAGGTTTCCTTTTTACACTTGCTTCTTTACCTCGCTTGTATGCCTCTTTCTTGCATAGTATTTTAGGCCTATTTGTAAACTGTTTTGAGCTTGGTTATAAACTGTAAAGTGGCTTTTTTTGAGCCTTTCTTCAACATTGTTGAAGGAATGTTCACTGTTTGAGGCTTCCTTTTGTCACTTGCCTCTTTATCCCTCTTTTGGTCTTATTTTTGCATGTTTTGTTAGCCCCTTGTGCTTGTATTTTTGGGCTCTGGTCCAAACTCTAAATAGTCTTATTTTGACTCCCTATTCAAGTTTTATCAAGGGAATTTTTCTTTTTGAAGCTCCCTTTTTGCTCTTTGTGTTTAAACCTCTTTTTCGGTCTTATTTTGCATAGTATTTTTAGCTTGCATGTGCATTGTTTTGGGTTTGGTCACTAACTATAAAATACCATGTTTTGGGCCCCTCTTAAACTTTTTTGAAGGGCCCTCCTCTATTTGAGGCCAGAAACCATCACTTGCTTCTTTGTCTCCCTTTTGGCCCATTTGTTGCACAATAGTTTAGCCATACTTGTGTTTGTTTTCGTGGCTTGTTGTAAACTGTAAAGTGATTCATTTTGAGCCGCTCTTCAAATTTTTTGAAGGGATCTTGGCCATGTAGGGCCAGCAGATGCTACTTGCTTCATTATCTCTCTTACGGGGCCATTTTTTCATGCTAACTTAGCGCTATTTGTGTTCACTTTTTGGCCTTGCTCTAAACTAGAAATGTGCAAGTTTTGGGACTGCCTTGATTCTGTCCTTACACTTCATTTTCAAATAATGCATGCTTCGTATAGCTATAGGCCATTGCGTGTGCCTAGTTTTGCGTTTCGGGTCTCATTTCATGCATCGGGTACCATGTTTCCATGTTCTGGGGCCGTTTTGCATCATATTTTGCTACTGAAATTTGCATGCTAGTATGCCATATTCCATGCCTTGCCATGTCTTGTTAGAGTGGCATTGGGTGCCTTAGGATCGATCCTCGGTTCGCGTGCACGTGGGCACGCATTTCGAGTTGTCTTATTTTCATCGTATGGCTACTAATGTGAGTGTGGCTGAGGTCCACTCATGTTGGTGTAAGTCCATTGTGCATTGAGTATGCCATTTCATTTTATAGCATTGCGTATGCTAGGTTGTATGTTAGAGCATTGCGTATGCTTTGTTACATCGTGCATTGTGTATGCCATCTCATAGCATTGTGCATGCTAGGTTGTATATTAGTTGCATTCATACATGTCATGCATATTGCATTGTGCTTGGGATAGGAGTTAGCCTGAGCACGGGAAACGAGGGACGTTTCGTACTTCGAGTGACGGAACGTGTCTCAATTCCCGGTCGCCGACGCTTCGGATTATCCATGATGGAGTCTAGGCCTTGTTGTGTCCATATGTGCATTCATTTCATATTGAGTCGTGCAAATCGACTCCTCGGCCATCATGCATCGAGATGCGTGATTGGTGGCACAAGGATCGAGGACTACACTCCCTGAAGAGTAGTCACGCGTACATATGTGAAAATACTTTGCCATGCCCCTTTGTTGCTCTCTGTTACAACAAATCAGAAATCAGCAGCCTTCCGAAGCTTGGCACACATCCCGAGAATAATTGCAAACAGAGGCTAATTGGGGCATCGCCGTGGATTTCCGCACAAGGTAACTCAAGCATGCATCATCCATTATCCGGAGCAGAGTTGAGGCAGTCCCTGGCTTGCATGCCAATTTATTGCTTTCCTAATTTAATTTGTTAATTAATTAGGGTTTTGTACATATTTGGACTGTAATATTCATTTGGGGCTGTATATTATTTATTCGGACCCTCCGCATGAGGGCAATATTGTAATAAGTGTGCGTGTGTGTGATGTATGTCTTCCAACCCCACGTCGTTCTCCCTTTTATTTACCCGCTTATGATGTTTAGATTAGGGCATGTTTCAATTAGTATACAGTATGATAGCATTTTGCATTCATTCATCTGTTTTGCATGCACCGGGCTCGGCGTATCATACTAACTGCATTGTATTTTCAATTCCAAGTTGAATACATGTTAGCTGTAGCATTTCATATGCCATGTTTAGAATAGCCGAGCCTGCTATATTTGCATTTTTGCATGTGTTGCACTAGGCATTTCTGTATAATTAGGATCATGCATGGATTTCTAATTAGCTTCTATTTTGGCTTGGAGTACTCGGTAAGTTTTATGCTTTAGCATCCTTGCATGCGTGTGAGTGACTGCCATGAATAGCATGCTTACCATGAGGCTATATGCTTATGTGATATAACTGCCTGAATGCCTGTGGGTGAAGGTTGGGTTATTTGAATTGGAACAATTCATCAAATGTGTGTTTTAAGCCCACTAGATAGTGGCAAAATCATGTTTTTTTGAGCCCACCCGAGGGTGGCAAATCCACGTCTTAGCCTACTTGCGAGTAGCACCATCAAACCATTTTCAAACAAACAAACATGAAATGTTTTGTTCCAATTCAGGCGATCCAGTCTATACTTGTATGCTGTGCGCATCACATAGTAAATCTAGGCTAATAACCGGAATAAGAACGCATAATGTTTTCAAAAATAGATATCATGGTTAGTAGAGGCCGATCTTTGATCGGGCGAGCGGGGGTGCTCACAAAGTGACCTTCCCCAATTGTACCCAAGTTCCCGAGCCGAGGCAACTTTGGTGATGACGGACACGTGGCCTTAAGCAAACGAGTCAGGATTTCCTAAATTTCCCCAAAATAAAATATTTAGGTGGCGACTCTGTATCTGGCAAAGCAGTCCATGTTTGGCACTGCTGTCAAAATCTGTTTTCTCAAAACGATTTGCCGGATTTGGACTCTTTGGTTCAGATTTAGAACTGTGACAAATTGAGAGTCCGAACTATAGTGAACCCCAAATGAACAGAACGGGACTCACCCTCCCGGGGCGTTCGGGGACGTCTACAGTTTCTGGCGACTCTGTTGGGGATTTAGAGAACTTGACTCGAACTCATGATATCTGGTTTTGACTACACTTATGTGTTTCTTTGCATTGCATTTGCATTGGTGCGCCTAGGACACCGTGTTTGCCATATGCTATTCTTGAACGGTTTGCCGGTGGCTTGTCTTGTCAAGGCATGACCATAAGGCTGACCGGTTGTGGGCTCTGCCAGTATGGGAACACAAACCCCGGTTTTACCGGGGCACCCTTTTTGACCATTCGACCTAGTGCATATTCGGATCCATAGTGACCATTTCAAACTAGGACAGGTTGCTTACCTGTTTATAGGTTGTTTGAAACCGCTGCGTGCGTAGTGAAACCCTAGCTCCTGACAAAATAGGACAGGAAAACCCTACCCCAACATAGGGGTGTTTTGGCTCTCACTTGCTTGTTATGTGCTTTAGAGTGCGTCTCTTTACGAATGCATGTATCAGTTTACAAGTTTGGACATCAGGCTTGCGGGCACCAGTTCAGCATTTTGGGATTCGGTTTACCAAAGGGTAACAGTTTACAGGCTGAATTTTGGGGCAGAGTTCAATAGAGGGCACAGTCATCCTGTTATGCTCATATCTGTTTTGGTGAAATCAGGCTGAGATGCTGCATGTTTCCTCTTTTGCTAGGGTAGTCCTGGAACTATAGCTTCAGAAAGCTTCGATATACCCCGGGTACATTGGACTAGTGCTGATAGACTTTGTTAGGCCAGAGATTCAATTCAAGGGCAACCAGTGTTCTTTCGCTGAGGCAAGGCAAAGAAGGGCTAGACAGGGCTCATTGGTTCATCTGATCCGTCAGTCGCCAGTCACATCACCTTTGTTCAGACTCAGCAGACCGTGATGGCATAGGGTTCGGAAGAATTTGTGGCCGTGATAGCAGTGTTAAATCAGGGAACTGCCATGCAGGCTGAGACCAGTATTGAAACGCAGTGCCCATCTGGGGCATTTGCTTCACATCCAGCTTTGGGACCCCAGCCGAACTTTGACCCACTTCTGCCAGTTGAAGATTTGCAGTGTCCGAATCCTCGAGAAAGGTTGACTCAAGCTCAGGTGCTCAGACCCCTGGTGCAGCCTAATGAGAGAACTCAACCCTTTCATGTTGATGAGTTCAATCCGACTGCAGTAAAAATTGCGAACCTTGAGAAGCAATTCAAAAAGGCACAAGGCCTTAACTCCATTCCCAACATTGAGGATGGGCACACCGAGGCTGCCATCCGGCTCCCAGACAGATTCAAAATGCTATATATCGACTGTTTCGACGGGTCTGGAGATCCAATGGTACATATCTGACTTTTCTTAGATGTCCTGAAGCCGATGGGTCTGACTAAGCCACAGAAACTCTCTCTGTATGGAAGAACCCTGTCGGGTGTAGCAGCCACTTGGTATGCCAAATTGGAGGATACAGTGAAGCAAAACTGGGAAGAACTGGCTGAGGCCTTTGTCGATCAGTATTCCTATAATACCCAAGTTGAAATGACCATCCAAGAGCTTGAAGCAACTCGCCAGAACCCAACAGAGCCTTTTGTGGAATTCATTGCAAGGTGGAGAGCAAAGGCAGCACAAATGACAGATCGTCGCCCTTCTGAGAGGGATCAAGTGCAGATGATGGTGCGAAACCTCGAGCATGATATGTTGCAAAAGTTGATAGTCGCTCCACTATTCACTTTCAAAAGTTTGCATGAACTGGGGGTTCAAGTCGAGAATGCGTTCAACAGCGGGATCATTCCCAGAACAAGTGAACCGACAAGGAGGGCGATTGCAGGAAGCACCAATGCTGGTAGTAGCACTATTCCCAAACCCGCAGAAATCAATACAATCACCACAGCCAACCCTTTTGCCAATCCAAGCCTACAAACCGCCGGCCCAGCCCGAGCTTAGGGCAGAACTTTCACCCCTCTTTATATGAGCCTGACTAGCGCACTAAAAGTCTTGATGGAAAGAGGGTATCTCAAACCCCTCGATCCTCAACCTCTGCCTGACCCACTCCCAGCCAGACATAACCCCTCCAAGTACTGTATGTACCATCAGCAGCGCGGTCATGGCATCGATCGTTGCTACCGCCTTCGTCATGAGGTTCAAAATCTCATCGACAGCCGAACGATAGCTCCACCTTCAACCCCCAATGACCAAGTACCTCATCCACATCTCAATCTGATCCACACACTGGCCGTCCCTTATGATCCCAGCATATACATCACCCCAGTCCATCTACCCAAGCCTGAGGTGTTTATCCCAGAAAGCATGGACTTATGCATGATGGGTACATCTGAACCCCAATCACCTCAAACCCGTGAGCCCACTACTTCTGAGCTGAAGAGAATGATCGAAGATCTTCAGAGAACCGTGACAGATCTGGCCTCCGGGACATTGGCTCCATCATCGACCACACCACATACCAGGAACTTCATGTCAAAAGGCTCCCCGATCTTGGGACGGGCTGCATTTGAGGAAGGCCAATCCCTTGGCAAAGTAGAGGCGAGTGGAAAGAACAAGGTAGGGGCGGGCATGGATCCCCATGAACATCTCCTGTTCGCCGTTAAGGCTTTGAAAGCCGAGGGACTGAACAAAGAGCAAGTCCTCGCAGTTGTTGCAAAAGCTGTGGATGACACTTTCGCTACTCAAGTTGGGGGCAGTCTGAATCAAAGGGAACATCGGGAGAAGGGCTGTCATACCAGAGACGATCCTGTTATCTCTAATCCTCCACTCGGAAGAGATCGGCAAACCAGGCCAGCACCCGCCAATCCCTTTGCTGGTGCGCCCAGTAAAAATCCACAAGCCTTGAAGTACCAACCCCGAGGTCGGAGGGTCTTCCATGCCCTCTATATGCCTTTGTCCAAAGCCCTCCAAATCCTTGTTGGACAAGGCCATCTCAAACCCCTTGAGCCTCGGCCTCTCCCGAACCCTCTTCCGGTTACACATGATGCCACCCAGTACTGCGCGTACCATCAACAAACTGGCCATACTACCGACGATTGCTTCCGTCTTCGCCATGAAGTACAGGATCTATTTGACAATGGGGTCATCCTCCCGCCAAGCTCAGCAAAGTCTATCGGCACTGGATCGGTGAATTTGGGGGGATAATGTTATGTGATCGGGGGATGAACCACCTGCAGGCAGCGCTCGATTAACTCCAGACGTGGGAATGACATGCACTGTTCTGAGCAATATGCAAATACTAGTTTTTGTGCTTTCTGACTTGGGTATTGGGTCAGTCTTGTTGTGTCGTACAAAGTCAGTCTTTTCTTACTGAGTCAGTTGGGTCTGTCTTGTTGTATCGAGTCAGTCCTGTTTTGTTAGAGTCAGGTGATTCTAGGGGTGTTACCTCGCGTATCACTGTTTTGTTTTGTGTTTGTCTTTTTGCTTTTTTTTGAGTCTGTTTCTGTCTTGGAGCCAGTAATGCCAAACAGATTTGAATGAACAGCAGTGATTTTCACATTCTTGTGTTCGCTTTTGCCTTGTGCCAGTTGTGCCAGGATTTGAATGAAACGACAGTGCTTTTCACCTGCTTTTCTGTGCTTTGAAAATCATTGCATTGACCTAAGTTTTTTTAAAAAACCTTTTAAACATTGTGATGAAAACAAAGGGAAGGAATTCCTCGGGATTTGCAAAACTTTGATCAAATTGAGAGAAAGAGAGGCGTGCTAAGCCCTTAATGAATGAAATCATGTTTGTTAACATGAATACTGAGAAGGATCCTAGCTTGATCCAGATTGGTCCCACACCGTCTTTAGCGCGAGCAATTAGTCGCTTTCTTAAAAGATTTCAAAAAAATGTTTTACGCAGTCCTGCGAAGACCTGTGTGGAATCGCTCTTGAGATTGTGCAGCTTAGGATCGCTCTCAGCCTCGAGACTCAACTCCTCATTTTCAAACCTTGGACTAGAACTCAAAAAGTTCAAAGGTCAACTACAATGTAAGGCCTGTGTGGCCGGATCCAGAGCAGCCCGTGAATTAGCGGCAACAAAGTCGGATCAAGAAGCTTGTGAAGCTAGATCAGGAACACCCCTTGAACTAGGGGCAAGAATTTCAAATGTGCTCGAAGAGTCCAAGATGAAGATCGGCAAGAATGCCAAACCCCAGAAGGGAGGAAAAAAGAAGACATTGTTGAAGGACAACCGAGTTCCTATCCACAAACACTAGGGGCAAATTCACCCTCCATTGGATGGACTCTTGCATCGTCAGCAAACAACAGCCATTCTCCTGGATTCAGATGACTTCGAGATCTCAGAACCATTTGACATGGACCAAGCTACACTTTTACCCTTGAGAGGCTCGCTAGGCCGAAAACCCGGAAGGGCGACACAGGCAAAAGTTAGAGCAAGAAAAAGAACAAAAAAAGAAAGATGCAAAGAAAAGAACAAAAAAAAAAAAAGAAAATCAAAAAAGAAAAGAAAAGAAAAAAACACAAAAATTGAAAAGAAGAAAAACATAGCTCGCAAGGTTGAAAACCCGCAAAGGGCAGCCCTGGCAAAAGTTAGAGCGCAAAAGGAGAGGTTAAATACCCGAGTGTACCTTAACCCCGAACTACGTGAGGCTTGATTCCCATCTTCGGGATACGTAGGCAACTTCATTCTGAAGTCCAGCCGTAAAACACTATGTCTATGTAATGGTTTTGATCATCTTTGCTTTCTCTGAATCTGAAAATTTGGTTGTGTTCGTCACTCTGAGGACTGACTACAATGCGCCGCGGTGCTATCCAAACAAGGGGCAACTTTCCGTTGCCATTCAATACGCTGAGGTGCCGTTAAAACAAGGGGCAACTTTCCGTTGCCAGGAAGCTCTCTTCAAGCACGGGGCAATTTTCCTTCGGATCTGAAGTTGTGCATCTCAAGAGCGGGTTCCGTGCTCGTTGAGCAGTGGCCGTTTGCAAAATAGTTTTTGAGAATTTTTAATGAGGTTGACTAATTTTCTCTCAAAAATTATTCCATTTTTCTAAAATTGGACCATTTCTCGGACCCAAAAAAGGAAAATTTTCAGTGCTCATAATCTGACTTGCATGATTTTAAATCAGAAAATTGAACAAGCATGTTAATCGAACTCTCATTTTGGTCAAAATTGTCTTAGTAGAATGCCAAAAACAAAAAAATGGTCGAAATGATGAACTAGGGGCACAGTTGAGTCAGGTGTTCTGTCTTTTTCCCATTACCACAATACTTGCCAAGAAGGGCACTCTACCTGCCAGAAAAGGGGACAACTGAAGTTAACAGCAAGATGGCTGAAAGCTCTCTCACCCTCCGAGCAACGAGGTATCAAGCCAAGTGCGAAGCACGAACTGGAATGGATCAAGATATTCCACTCCCTCATCTGGACAGATCTGATCACGTCCAAACTCCCCAGCAGAGCATCGTCAACCGATGTCAGTTGCAGATTTGCTACACACCCAGTTGTAGCACAGCCCCTCTATGGGAGAAACTCCCTAGCTGCGTGCAGAAGAAGAAGAATATAGCGGAATGCTAGGGGCAAGAGCCCATAATTTTCTGTTTATCCATCAACCACCCAGGGGAGGGATTTAAAATGAGAGATTGAAGAATAGAGAGGTGTGCGCTGAGAGAAAAAGTGAGGAAAGGGCTTTTTTAGAAAAACAGAGCTTGAGGGCCGAGTGATGTGAGAATCACAAATGAAAAAGGGTGGGAAACAATACCCGGAGAAATTGGCTCCTCGTGCACCGAGAGGTCTCTCACCTTTGTAACACAGTTGAGTGTTGTGTTTGTGCGTTTTGTTTGTCTCGTTTCTTGTTTTAAGTCGTTTGAGTGTCAACAAATGTGTTTAGGTCATTTTACCTTGTTTTTCCTTTGTTGAGTTGTGTTTAGGTCGTTCTACCTTTTGTTTTCCATTATTGAGTCTTTTTCGCAGTGTCTAGTTGTAGGCTCAATACTCGGTCGAGAACTCATTTCTCAATTTCAAAAAATCGTTTTGTGCTCAGAGTGCCATGTCGTTCTCCACATTTGTGCAAAAAAGGATCAGTTCTTTCATAAAGCTGCAGGGTTCAACCCAGGTCATGCCAAAATAGTAAAACAAGGACCTATCTGAAGCTATATAAGTTCCGGACTGCAAAGCAAAAGAAAAGAAGGAAAATTTTGAGCATCTGAGTGTGTTTTACCTTCAGAAAATTTTGAGATTGCATTCCATATGTACCTCTTCAGGCCTTGTCAGTGCTCCGAAGAATGAGTGTGCCTCTACTCCAAGCTTAAGCATGCTTCAAGTCAGAATGGCAATTACAGCAACAGCAGATGTTATCTCTCGCCAATATGAACAGGGTGTGCCCTTTTTGAGCTGAGTGAGTTGCAAAGTCCTCTAAGAGGTAAATCAGAGGCACCAGAGTGCATGTTTGATGCTCCTCTACTGCATAGAATGTGAACTTTCATATACGCTGTTGTTGCATGCGTGCCGCGCATCGTTATGATTCATGCATAGAATATGCTTGTTTTCGATTCCGCATAAAATATGCTTTGCTTGTTTCATGCATAGAATATGCTTGCTTTTAATGTTGCATAAAACGTGCTTCCATACTTGCATAGAAAATGCTCGTATCTTTTGCATGGAAAATGCCCCCATACTTGCATAGAAGATGCATTTTATCGCACTTTCTTGTGCATTTTATCTCGCTCACACTGTCTTGTGCACTTACACTTTGTATCCCATAATCGCACTGTCTTGTGCATTTCTAATCACTCGCGCTGTTTAGCGTATCGCGCTGTTTAGCGTATCGCGCTGTCTTGTGCATTTCAAATCACTCACGCTGTTTAGCGTATCGCGCTGTTTAGCATATCGCACTATTTTGTGCATTTCTAATCACTCGCGCTGTTTAGCGTATCACACTGTTTTGTGCATTTCTAATCATTCGCGCTATTTTGCGCACCTCAATTGCACTGTTTTGTGCAGTTTATGATTTGCGCTATTTTGCGCACCTCCATCGCACTGTTCTGTGCAGTTTATCACTCACGCTATTTTGTGCACCACAATCGCACTGTTTTGTGCAGTTTATCATTTGCGCTATTTTGCGCACCTCAATCGCACTGTTTTGTGCAGTTTATCATTCACACTATCTTGTGCATTTCAAATCAATCGCGCTGTTTAGCGTATGGCGCTGTTTTGTGCATTGTATCATTCGCGCTATCTTGCGCGTCCTACCTGCACTTGTTAGTGCATTACATTTCACTCGTGCTATTTTGCGCATCGCACTATTTTGTGCATATTACTTGCATTGTGCATGTATTTTATCGTGCTATCTTGCGCATTTCACCTGTACTTGTTAGTGTATTGCATCGTGCTATCTTGCGCCGTGACCATTACTTGCATTGTGCATGCATTGCATCGCGCTACCTTGCGCACCTTATCTATATCGCACTATTTTGTGCATTCACCCTGCTCGTACTGTTTTGTACACCTTTAGCATCGCACAATTTTGTGCATCTGTTTAGCACTGTTTTGTGCATTCACTCTGCATCGCACTGTCTTGTGCACATTGTATTCTTGCATCATTTGCACTGTCTTATGCACTCTTCGGTCTAAAGATACCTTAAATCCTGCATCATCATTCGCGTTTTTTTGCGCATCGCACTTGCATTTATTCGCACCATCTGGTGCACTTTTCGGTCTAGGAGACCTTAATTCCTCTAAAGGTGTAATTCCTTTGGTGTTTGTCGTGCCCGAACGACTTCCCGTGGTCTAGTATAGCCACCTACTTATGTTTGCGGTGAGTTCCTAGGAGACCAACTGAGACGGTGGAAACTAGAGTTCGAATGGCTCATGCCTAGAACACAAATGTTCGGGATTTCCGAGACTAAAGTCTGGTTTAAATACCCAGAGGTATATCCTCGGCTTGAAATCTGTATGGCAGCCCCATAGATTGAGATAGCATGTGTATGCGCCTCAATTCTGGATACTGAACCAACCTAGTTTGTCACCCTGTTGGAGAATAGGGAAAGCTGCGACCATAGTCAGGGAGAAAAGTAGTACCTACGGTTCAACCAAGGAGAAGCGAAAGATCCCCAGCAGCATGAGGTAAGTCATTGCCAATTGCTCCTGTAAGGTACCTTTACCTCTTAGCTATTACATTGCATTTTAGCCACTACATTACAGTGCATCGCATGAATCCTCAATTTTCAAACCGGCTTCGCATAGCGTATAAGTCCAATTATCAAACCGGCTTCGCGTAGCGTATAAGTCCAATTTTCAAACCGGTTTCGCGTAGCGTATAAGTCCAATTATCAAAATCTTCCTGCATATCATTTTGCATCTTGACCCCTGCCTGCGGGCATGCCTGCGGGCATATCTTTGTTATCTTGAATGTTTGTCTAAGTCTTCGGCCTTGTCAAAAATGGGTCGTCTCTGGGCTTTGACATTCACTCCCGTCACTTATGACTTCCGAGTTCTGTCAAAGAGGGGCAACTATAGACACCCCATTTTTGACCGACCTTAAAACTCAGACGTCACCGATTGAGCGCTTGGTGATGTTGCATATTGTGCTCGTTCTGAGGTTTCAAAGTTTCGGCTGCGAGCCTTGCCTCCGGACTTCGGGGCTCTTGCGTGCTTTGCCTCGGTTCTCGAACCAGGCTCGATTTTCTCTGTTTCTCTTCCAGAAGGGAGAGAGAGGTCTCGTAGATCATCTCTCAATGGCCGTAGGCTACGTTTCGTGGTCGTAGGCCATTTTGCCCGTTTGGAGTCCGGTTTCCGATTTTTCGGAGCCGTTGGCCGTATGCCTCGGTTCGGGACCGCTTAACCACCTCCGTTTGCTTTGGTTTTTGGCATACATCTCATTTACCCCCTTTTGAAGGACACTGCGGTCCGAAAAACCAACTTCGTGGTCGAACACCACTTCCGGTGCCTAACAGTCAGTTTTCGGGGCCTCGGGTTGCGCGTTTCGGCCCCCGAACCTCCATTTTGCATCGGTTTGAGTTCATCTTTAGCAGGGACCTCTGTTTCATTGTTAGGAAGGTCGTAGAAGGGTGGGAGGCCAGTAATTGTTCTGACAACCAGTTTTATTCCTCCGTCGCCCGTTTTTCTCACTTGAAAGCCAATGTTGACCACCCTAAGGCCACTTTTTCCAGCCCTAAACCACATATTTGTGTTGTACACACCTGGGAGGCCACCAATATCACATGGCCGGCCAGTAATTGTGTTTGACCCTTTTGAACCCCTCCAAAAAGTGGGCTTTTCTCTCTCCTGGTTTACTTCCTCCAGTTTTTGACCACATGGTTGTGTTGTGCACACATGGGAGGCCACCAATCTGGGGTGGCCGGCCACTAATACTGCTTGAACCTTTTGACCCTTGGCCGGCCGGCTACCTGCAACTTAAATACCAGGTCGGCCTTGCTCCCCTCCTCTGGTACATTACAAATTTGTATTTCGTTTCCCCCCAGATTGTGTATCCGGGGGGCTGCACTTTTGGGGGGAAATTTGAAATCCATTTCCCCCCATTTTTTCCCACACTCTTGCCTATATATCCAGGCCCTCCAGCTCCCTTTTGAAGGGTTAGAAAATTTGGTTTAAGCCTCCTACATTGTATCTCTCTGTCTCTACACTCCAACCCTCAAAACCTCTCAAATCCTACATCCATTCTACTCCATCTCCAAGCCAACCAATCCACACTCCATTCCAGCAGCTTCAAGGCCATTTCCAGAGGTTAAGGGCTCCCAAACTTGGTCCAATAGTTGTTGAAGCATTGGTCTTCAAGGGTAAGTCTTCTATCCCTCTCTTTGGCCCTATTTTTGCTCAATATATTAGCTCCTCTTGCTTGCATATTTGGGCTCCGACCCTAACTGAAAATAGCATTATTTTGAGCTCCTTTTCATGTTTGTTTAAGGGCCTCTCCCTGTTTGAGACTTCCTTTTTAAACTTGCTTCTTTACCTCCCTTGTATGCCTCTTTCTTGCATAGTATTTTAGGCCTATTTGTAAACTATTTTGAGCTTGGTTATAAACTATAAAGTGGCTTATTTTGAGCCTTTCTTAAACATTGTTGAAGGGCTCTTCACTGTTTGAGGCTTCCTTTTGTCACTTGCCTCTTTATCCCTCTTTTGGCCTTATTTTTGCATGTTTTGTTAGCCCCTTGTGCTTGTATTTTTGGGCTCTGGTCCAAACTGTAAATAGCCTTATTTTGACCCACTCTTCATGTTTTATCAAGGGACTTTTGAGTTTTGAAGCTCCCTTTTTGCTCTTTGTGTTTAAACCTCTTTTTAGGTCTTATTTTGCATAGTATTTTAAGCTTGCATGTGTACTGTTTTGGGTTTGGTCACTAACTGTAAAATACCATGTTTTGGACCTCTCTTCAACTTTGTTGAAGTGCCCTCCTCTGTTTGAGGCGAGCAACCATCACTTGCTTCTTTGTCTCCCTTTTGGCCCATTTCTTGCACAATAGTTTAGCCATACTTGTGTTTGTTTTCGTGGCTTATTGTAAACTATAAATTTTGAGCCCCTCTTCAACTTTGTTGAAGGGCTCTTGACCATGTAGGGCCAGAAGATGCTACTTGCTTCATTATCTCTCTTATGGGGCCATTTTTGCATGCTAAATTAGCCCTATTTGTGTTTACTTTTTTGCCTTGCTCTAAACTAGAAATGTGCATGCTTTGGGACTGCCTTGATTCTGTCCTTACACTTGATTTTCAAATAATGCATGCTTCATATAGCTATAGGCCATTGCGTGTGCCTAGTTTTGCGTTTCGGGTCTCATTTCATGCATTGGGTACCATGTTTCCATGTTCTGGGGCCATTTTGCATCATATTTTGCTATTGAAATTTGCATGCTAGCATGCCATATTCCATGCCTTGCCATGTCTTGTTAGAGTGGCATTTGGTGCCTTAGGGTCGATCCTCGGTTCGCGTGCACGTGGGCACGCATTTCGAGTTGTCTTATTTTCATCGTATGGCTACTAATGTGAGTGTGGCTGAGGTCCACTCATGTTGGTGTAAGTCCATTGTGCATTGAGTATGCCATTTCATTTTATAGCATTGCGTATGCTAGGTTGTATGTTAGAGCATTGCGTATGCCTTGTTACATCGTGCATTGTGTATGCCATCTCATAGCATTGTGCATGCTAGGTTGTATATTAGTTGCATTCATACATGTCATGCATATTGCATTGTGCTTGGGATAGGAGTTAGCCTGAGCATGGGAAACGAGGGACGTTTCGTACTTCGAGTGACGGAACGTGTCTCAATTCCCGGTCGCCGACGCTCCGGATTATCCATGATGGAGTCTAGGCCTTGTTGTGTCCATATGTGCATTCATTTCATATTGAGTCGTGCAAATCGACTCCTCGGCCATCATGCATCGAGATGTGTGATTGGTGGCACGAGGATCGAGGACTACACTCCCTGAAGAGTAGTCACGCATACATATGTGAAAATACTTTGCCATGCCCCTTTGTTGCTCTCTGTTACAGCAAATCAGAAATCAGCAGCCTTCCGAAGCTTGGCACACATCCCGAGAATAATTGCAAACAGAGGCTAATTGGGGCATCGCAGTGGAATTTCGCACAAGGCAACTCAAGCATGCATCATCCATCATCCGAAGCAGAGTTGAGGTAGTCCCTGGCTTGCATGCCAATTTATTGCTTTCCTAATTTAATTTGTTAATTAATTAGGGTTTTGTACATATTTGGACTGTAATATTTATTTGGGACTGTATATTATTTATTCGGACCCTCCGCGTGAGGGCAATATTGTAATAAGTGTGCGTGTGTGTGATGTATGTCTTCCAACCCCACGTCTTTCTCCTTTTTATTTACCCGCTTATGATGGTTAGATTAGGGCATGTTTCAATTAGCATACAGTATGATAGTATGTTTGCATTCATTCATCTGTTTTGCATGCACCGGGCTCGGCGTATCATACTAACTGTATTGTATTTTCAATTCCAAGTTGAATACATGTTAGCTGTAGCATTTCATATGCCATGTTTAGAATAGCCGAGCCTGCTATATTTGCATTTTTGCATGTGTTGCATTAGGCATTTCCGTATAATTAGGATCATGCATGGATTTCTAATTAGCTTCTGTTTTGGCTTGGAGTACTCGGTAAGTTTTATGCTTTAGCATCCTTGCATGCGTGTGAGTGACTGTCATGAATAGCATGCTTACCATGAGGCTATATGCTTATGTGATATAACTGCCTGAATGCCTGTGGGTGAAGGTTGGGTTATTTGAATTGGAACAATTCATCAAATGTGTGTTTTAAGCCTACTAGATAGTGGCAAAATCATGTTTTTTTAAGCCCACCCGAGGGTGGCAAATCCACGTCTTAGCCTACTTGCGAGTAGCACCATCAAACCATTTTCAAACAAACAAACATGAAATGTTTTGTTCCAATTCAGGCGATCCAGTCTATATTTGTATGCTGTGCGCATCACATAGTAAATCTAGGCTAATAACCGGAATAAGAATGCATAATGTTTTCAAAATTAGATATCATGGTTAGTAGAGGCCGATCTTTGATCGGGCGAGCGGGGGTGCTCACAAAGTGACCTTCCCCAATCGTACCCAAGTTCCCGAGCCGAGGCAACTTTGGTGATGACGGATACATGGCCTTAGACAAACGAGTCAGGGTTTCCTAAATTTCCCCAAAATAAAATATTTAGGTGGCGACTCTGTATCTGGCAAAGTAGTCCATGTTTGGCACATCTTTCAAAATCTGTTTTCTGAAAACGATTTGCCGGATTTGGATTCTTTGGTTCAGATTTAGAACCGTGACAAATTGAGAGTCCAAACTGTAGTGAACCCCAAATGAACAGAACGGGACTCACCCTCCCGGGGCGTTCGGGGACGTCTACACAATGAAGCAAAGATAACATACTGTTCAGTCCAAAGTACCACAATACAAATTAACAGCTTTAAGCATCAATACAAATTAACAACTATTACCTAATCTAATAGCAATACACAATACTCTAATAGTAGTTCACTACATCAAGCAATGCCAAAAGTTGCTTCTCGCAACTGGTCACATCAACCCAAACTTCCACCTGAGTTGTCGACTTGTCTCCAAGGTGTTCAGAATTTGCAAGTGTATGCCCATTATCACCAATATTTAGATTGACAACCTTTGACAAGGAACAACAAAAGAGGATGTTAATAAGTATATAAATAAAGATTGTAAACTATGATTCATATTACATACCTGACTACAATGTGTGCTAACTAAGCATTGGGGTGGCTAAATCACATAATTACCCAAAGGTCCTTGAAATTAGAAACCCAATAATTTTTCTAATGTTTTTACATGTCCCCAAGGGTAACCCTAACGCTGTTGGGTTTGCAGAATATTACAAAACTTTTATCCAGTCAAAATTCAAAACACACTCATCAGTGCAATAACATGCTCAGCTGATGGCAAGATAGTGGTAATAAGCTTAGCAGCTGACTCGGGTTGTGGAAAAAGCACATTCGTGAGGAGACTAACAAAGTGTGTTTGGGGGGGGGGGTGCTGAGCCGCCACGGGGTAGGAATCCAGACTCAAACACACTCATCAGTGACATGACCATTGTGATTTGTTTGGATGATTATCACTCACTTGACAAAACTGGGAGGAAAGAGAAAGGAGTGACTGCACTTGATCCAAGAGCCAATGACTTTGATTTAATGTATGAACAAGTTAAGGCACTCAAGGATGGGATTGCGGTTGATAAGCCTATTTATAACCATGTCATTGGTCTTCTTGACCCTCTTGAGCTCATCAAGCCTCCTAAGATTCTAGTCATTGAAGGATTGCACCCAATGTGAGCTTCTCTCTCTCCCCCCCCCTCTCTCTCTCTCTCTCCACATTGAAGTTTTCTTCCTTTCTTTTTCATCAAATATATTAATATTCTTCTATTTTCTAATTAGTTTTCTAATAAAGCAATTTTCATTCAATATGTGGCTATACGATATTCACTAAGAATTGTTGGAAGAAGTTTAAAAAGATTGTATATTTTGAATGAAATCCAAGGATATAAATCAATATGTGATCATAGAAGCTTTGTAGATTGCTAAAGGATATAAAGATATCAAAGCTACTGTGTGTCCATTAGATTGCATGGCTGAGAAATTGTGACTGTCCTGTCACTTTTAATCAATTAGTCTTTGAATCATGCTTTAGGCCCAACTTTATTCTTACAATTTTGTTTTTCAACATCATATATAATTATTTTTTACATATATATTAGATGTTAGGTATTACTTTTACATCAAGATACACTTTAATTATAAAAATATCACCATCAGATCATTAGGACATAATTCTGTATGAATAGAATTATAAGCACCAAGGGCTGGGTATGGCCCTAGCCTATCGTTCCTTTTTATCAAAACGCTAATTGGTTAAGAAAAAGTCTCCCAAAAAACTTAATATATATTCCCAGTAAGTATTACTATCTCTATTTCATGTATTACATTGATCTTCCAAAGTAAAGCACCAATAGGGGAAACAAAATAAAAAGAGTGACAAATATAAACTAAGAATAAAATCCTGAAAAAATTCAACTTCATTAATAAAAGAAAATTCACAAATAAACTATAATTAGGAACAGTTCAAACCTTAAATTCAGTAGACTCCATCGTTCTTCTTTCATTGAGTTTGTCATATCTTCTTCTTCTTTTCTTTTTTTGATATGTGAACCTGCATTTGATAAGAACAAATAACATGAATAAAATGTCATATTGAAAATTTCATAATTAACTATTTACTCACTTCCTTAGATGAACAATGGCAATTAAATGATGAGGTTGTGGACTCGCCTTTTTTCGTGCCCCGCCTTTCGGAAGGTTTGAAAGGAAAGGCCTCGCAATTTGGACTCCCGTGGTTCTGAATTTAATCTCACAAGTGCAATGTGAAACTGATAAACACCAAAGAGTCCAAATCCGGCAAATCTTTTTAGAAAATCGATTTTAAATCAAATAATACCAATAATGGACTGCTTTTCCAGATACCGAGTCACCACCTAAATATTTTTTTGTTTTAGAAAAATTTAGGAAACCTTGACTCGTGCCGAAGACCACGTGTCCGTCATCACCAAAGTTGCCTCGGCTTGGGAACTTGGATACGAGGGGGGAAGGTCATGAATTGAGCACCCCCGCTCGCCCGATCAAAGATCGGCCTCTATTAATCATGATATGATTTTTTATAAACATTATGTGTTTTTATTCTGATTATTAAACTAGCTTTACTATGTGATGAGCATAAACAAGTATAAACTAGTTGGCTCAATTTGGAACAATTCAACTTATGTTTGTTTGCGAAAATGGTTTGAATTTGCCATCTCAAGTGGGTTTAAAAATTGTGGATTTGCTACTAAACATAGTGGGCTTAAAACATGATTTGCCACTCAACAAGTGGGCTTAAAACTTACATTCGTTAAATCGTTCCAATTCAAACAATAAGCCTTCATCCACAGGCATTCAAGCAGTTTAGCATTTAAGCACATAGCCTCATGGCAAGCATGCTAATCATGGCAACATTCACACTTATGCAAGTATGCTAAAGCGTAAAACTCACCTACTACTCCAAGCTAGGAAAACAAGAGTTAGAAAATAATGCATGATTCCTAACTATGTTAAGTGTCTAATGCAACATATGCAATATGCAATTATGAGGCTCGACTACTAATATGGCATATGGTTTGATTTGCTAATATGCGGTTACACACGTATTCAAAGAATTATTGAAATGACAATGCAGTTTGAATGATGCGCCAAGCCTTGATGTATGCAAGACAAGATGAATGGATATGCAAGCATGTGATATGCTAATTAAAACATGTCCCTAATATAACCATCAAAAGCGATTAAATAAAATGGAGAAAGACGTGGGGTTGGAAGACATACACACACGCATGCACACTTATGACAACATTACACCCTCGCGAAGGAGGGTCCGAATGAATAAAAGCTAACTAGCTACGCTAATTAAGCTAACTAATTATTATAACACTTAATTAGCTACAACTAATTAATTACAACACGCATCTAAGCTAGATATTTAAGCGGTAAATAAATGCGAAATGCAAGGGAGGCTCATGCACGCTCTCGGTTTCTACCCAAAAAGCCATTGCCTTGCTGCTGTAAGCCTCTGTTTGCACATTTGATCACTGAAAATGCTGCCCACTTCCAGAATATCTCTGCTTCATCTTACCAACACTTTGTGCCAAAATCGCTGATGGCCGACAAGAGGGACAAGGGGCCGGTCGGCTACCAATGGTGGCTGGTTGGCTACTGGTGGTGGCAGTCGGCCAATGCTAATTTGAACTTCTTTGCTGCAACAGAGAGTAAAACAAAGCAAAATAGTATATTCCTCAAGGGTTGTCTGTACTGTTTACCCTCCTTATCATCTAGCAAGCTCAAAGGAGAGAAACTCTTGGCCCTCAAACCATCAACCAAGAAATTTCCATGCATGATGGCTAAGGAACCAAGTTTCTACAAGTTTAATTAATGCAAAACAAGACTCAAATGTCCATCACCCTATCATGCATGATCAAGGGCAATGGAGACCTAGGAAAATGGCACATTTCATCACTTTTGAGTATGAAATGTCCCATTTTCCTTGTGTTCAAATTAACGTCCGATTTGAACACATGCAATGCAATACAAAAGAATGCTTATCTTGCACACTTTTACTTGCCAATTTTGTTTACACATTTTAATTACCGAATCATCCAGTAATCAATTTGTCCATTGGTGATTGGTTCTCTAATGGAAAGAAGGCTCTAATCACAAGTTTCTTTTGGCATGAAAGAAGCATTACACTATTGGTAATGAATCCCTTAAGGGATTAAACCATTAGGTGTAGCACCTTCATTCCACACTTAGGCAAACAAGTGGTTTGAAACCACTTTCAAAGCAAAACAAAAAGCGAAGAATTGAGGAGGATTGTAGATATTGTAAGTGCTGAAATAAAGTAGAAAAAGCACTAAAACATGCAATCAACTCAAGTAAATGGCGCTTAAAGCCTTAAAACACCAAGTACTACACTAGAGGCATGCAAAACACGACTCAAAAAGTACCAAACAATCAAAATAGTGGCAAAACAGGTCAAAATAGAGTGTAAAACATGCTGGACTCAAGCTAAGCTAGGCTAGAAAAATATGTTAACATATGAAGCTAACTAGGCATGCAAACAAAACACAAGGAGGGGAGGGTAACCCCTCCAAATTTGGACATCAAAATGAGTTTTTTGCCACTTAAATAACTCTGAAAAAAAGTTTTTAAAAGCTCTGAAAAAGATGATGTAAGGATGGGAAACACAAAGGCAAATGCCTCCAAAATAAGGTACGAAGAAGGGCTATCAACCCCTCAACCTTTAATGGCCGTAGGACCCAAGCTTTAGCCCAAAAACACAGAGTTTTTTATAGCCCAAAATCAGTTGGAAAGCATGCTGGAATGAAGACAAAAGTAGCTAAAACAATAAGCTAAAACATGGAGCTTTTGAGCTAGTAAACAAGCATGAAGAGGGGTGGCTAACCCCTCCATTTTTGGACCTCAAAACAACATTTTTAGCCTTTGAAAACTTATGAAAATCAGTGGTTAAAAGGCCCAAAAAATGTTGGTTTGAAAGTAGTGAACAAAGGCACAAAAACTTTACAAGCAAAGGAGCAAGAAGGGCAAACCACCCCCTAATTGAAAATGGCCTCAAACTACCATTTTTAGGTCATAAAAATAGAGCTTTTTACAGTTCAAAACCAGGCCAAAAACAGTCCAAAAACAATAGAAAAAGATGGTGAAGCAAGTAAGTAAAACAAGCAAGTAAAAACTTTAAAGTTATACCCCTTGAAGCTAAGGCATCAATTAGGCAACAAAGCAAGCCACAACCACCTTGTAAAGCTCAAAGAGGGTTCCAAGTAACCTCATCCCAAAGATAAGAAACTTTGGTTAAGGGTTGATAGTCAAACTTGAAGTGTATCTACACTTGTATGCACAAAAGTTCAAGAGAGAGAGAGAAATCTAGAGAGAGAGAATTGTAGAGAGAGAGACTCCTAAAAAATTTTCAACCTCCAAAACAATAGAGAAGGTCCTCCATATATAGAAATATATGAGCCTTGGTCAAAAATATCTCAAAATTGATAGCTGGAACGTTGTGAAAACAGTTGGAGGAAAATATCTGCAGAAAACTGCCTTTTTTACACCAATGGCCGACCGGCCATCACTGGTGGCCGACAGCCACCACTGATGGCTGACAAAATTCACCCCTGGCCGACACATGGCCAAAAAATCCCATTCATGGCCGACACATGGCCGTCAAAGCCCATCCATGGCCAGAATATTTTTCAAAGAGTTCATATATCTTTTATTCGTTTCCACTTTGTCTTTGCTCGGTCTACCGAAAGGCGCAACATTTAACGAAATGCGAGCCTCGGAACATCGTAGAAACTTTTTCAAAAATATTTTGAAAGAGAGGGTTTTAAGGTCTAAAATAATTTTGGTCAAAATAGTTTTAGTCCAAAATGAGGTGTAAGGTTGGGATTTAGAGCTCTTCTTGTTGAAGAAATCAAACATTTGCATAACACAACTTTATCATCAAGTGATCAATCGGTGGTGCCTAAGTCCTAAGGACGGTCAAAAATGGGGTGTCTACAGTTGCCCCTCTTTGACAGAGCTCGAAGTCATGAAATGACGTGAGTGAATGTCAAAGTTCGAAGACGATCCATTTTGACAAGGCCGTAAGACTTGGGCAAACAAACAAAATGCAGATGCAACTGGTTGAACCTAAAGGTTGCCTACGTATCCCTTTGCAAGGAATCAAACCAGCGTAGTTCAGGGCCAAGATGCAAAATGATACACAATTGTAATGAAATCATGCAAATGATATACAATGTGACAAAATCATCAAACCACAAACAGTGCAAAACATACTAATATCATAAAGGATTGGCGATGCAAGTCAAACTACGTTTTATATAGAAAAGGTGCCAGAGCACTCTAACCACAATTCTTAAGGAATAGGCACATGCACATGCAGAACTATATTTTTCGTAGAAAGAGAAAGAGTACAAATAATTGGTTGGTATGATATAAGTGAGGAATGATCTGCTAGGGAAAGATGATGTTGAATGCTAAATGCAACAAGACAAAGTACAATGCAATGGATGCAATGGATGTAGTGAATAAGGCGTAGGCCAAACCACATTTTACCTAGAAAAGGTATGGACACAAAACAAACCACGTCTAACACAGAAAAGGTGCCGAAACCCTTAGACCATAATTCTTGCAGAATAGGTGCGTACACATGCAGAGCTATGTTTTAACGTGAAAAGGTATGGGCACATGCCAAACCAAGCTTAACATAGAAAGGATACAGACAATAAAATGGTATGATGCAATAGATGTATGCAATAAATTCTATATGCAATAGAAGTTATAGATGTGATGCAATAGATTATTTTAAGAGCATGAAGCAGAGGGACAGGATAAGAGGGCTTCATCTACTGGAGTACTTTGTCAATAGGTGTCATGAGCTTGGGGTACTGTAAAATTTCTCTTTGATGGCCTGCACATCCCTCTCCCTCCATATTTCTGTCAGCCACTCGTGCTCACACAAGTGCATGCAAAATAAATAAATAAATAAAAAATGGTTTTCTTAGACCCACATGGGTTACTTTGTTTACAATGTCATATTAGGCATTCAGTTCGCAGTCCTTACTTTGGAAACTTGTAGGTTCCTTGTGAACCATGGATCAAGAAAGGTGATCCCAAGGAAGTAATCTACCATGAGGTCAACCGAGTCAAACTAGATTTTCTAGTTGTTGGATGCAGGGGTCTTGGCCCTTTTCAGAAGTATGTCAAGTTTTCTTAGTCATTTCATAGAGCTCCTAATTTTTCCCCAAACCTAATATTTTAACTTCTTTGTGCATTACAACGTGAAGAAGGCAAACTCGATGAACTCTCTCTCTCTCTCTCTCTCTCTCACACACACACACACACACACACACACTCATGCTTGGACATGTTTATTTTCAGAAACCTTCAGAAAGTAGATTATTGTATGGTAATGCTCAAAGTTCAAAATACTAAGACACTACACTTCTAAATCTGATTTGCAGGGTTTTTGTTGGTACAGTGAGTGAATTTTGCGCTAAGCATGCCGAGATTAAGTTATATGCACATGTGCCTTGTTATACTGTTATGCTTCTCAAGTTATGAAATTTACATCTTGAGTTTCAAAATTATTGAAAAGCTGCAACTAACTGGTATTGAAAAAAAAAATTCAAAACTGTTATTTATCAATAGAGCCAAAACATAAACTCAAACTCAAACTATGATTATCATTTATCATGAAAGCAATAAATAAATAACTAATAAGGATGAAAATGACATGTTAATACAAAGCGAGAGAGAGAGAGAGAGAGAGAGAGAGAAGCAAACAAGCTACATACCATGGCCTTAGCAACTTTATCAATACTTGGTTTGTTATCCTTTAAGTACCCAGCCATCCACATCCCTTAGCGAGTTGCAGGAACTCCATTCTTCTTATTTATTTCTTATAATTACAATTAAAATTAAGTAACAAAATCAAAATATACAATTTCAATTTGAAATATAAAGAAACTATATACCTATACTCGAACAACTGAGAATGGTTTTTTGCCGATTATGTAATTTATTGTCTTCTTCTTCTGAATTTCTTTGTGTTTCGTACTTTTTTTTTCTTTCTATTATATATGAACACAAACACAAGATGATTTATTAATTCACAAACTCATCTTATGAGATTACAATAGAGTTCAATAAACAATTTAATACAAACAATTCATTGAACTAGCAATTTAATAGAGTTCAACATTAAATGATACTTGTGCCTTCTGAGTACCCCAATAATGGACCAAGCTCTGCCATTGATGCTCACGTACTTTTTTGAGTCGATGAGTTAACCGATCAACATCATTGTTGAATGACATATACCCCATTTTTTTAACTCTAGCCTTCCACTCTCTCCATTTTTTTCCCAACAAATGCCAAAATAAACTTCTTCATCGACTAGTCAACATTTGTATTAACCTGCAAATAATTGACAACTTTAGCTATTAAGTACTCAACAACATCATACCCATAGCAGCAACTTTAAACTATATAGAAACATTAGCCATATTCATAAAATACAATTTTATGAATAAACAATAGCCATAATCATAAAATACAATTTTATCTCTTCACTAGAAAGCAAGTATCACTATTTTGTTGATACAAAAACTAGTGTATGGCATATATATGTTCTTTTCCTAGATTTTGTAACTTCTAACCAGAAACTTGAATTTCAAATAAATAGATTTCAGACATACCATTAAAGCAACTGACCACCAGGCTCAGTTGTAATGTAAGCACTAGCAGAAACTATATAGAAATTATCCATTTGCTACCTTCCATATTCAACAAGCTCCAAGACAAATTAGTATCAAAAGCTGCCCACAGTATTCATGTCAAAAGTAAATATTTAGACCACTGAATTAGGCATGACAACAGTGAGAATCAAATACCTAAATTCACTACATCACTTGTACATGCCAAACATCCACCATTCTAAGACAACAACAAGCATAAGTTGTATATAACTTAGGACTTCTAGGAATTTTGATTTATTATTTCTCCATAACATCAGTGAAAGCAAGCCTAACTTCATTTAGATAAAGCATGTTAAATTATTATTTTTCTGATATAGGAACTGACATGCATCGTTTCCATAGAACATGACATGGCCAACTTATAACTGGTAAGCTGTTGTTTCAAAGGACCAGCTAATATTGGACCAGCTTATTATTTTTCTGATCTAGGAATTGACATGCATCGTTTCAAAGGACCAGGTTATAACTGGTAAGCTGTTGCTTCATAAAATGAATTCCACTCATTCACATCCAATAATTCAACTTAATAGAGTCTAGAGCACTCCCTTAACCCCTGCATTTCTACAGAACATATGTATATGTAGATAGAGACAGAAATGGAGTAAAGGCCTGCTAATATTGAGTAAAAGCCTCACAATTTTGACATAAAATAATCCGTCTATACAAGTTGAATGTCAATTAAAAAATCTCCAACACATTTTATCAATAAGAAATGAAATAATTCTTTTACCTTTGCTTCTCTCCAAATTCTCTCTTTATTTTCCTTCGGTATATGGCTCCAAGTTCTATAAATAAGGGGTGTACAGTTCCCATCTCGAGCTAAAACACCCAAATGAAAAGCCAAGGGTGTATACCTGTCAACCACTTGGTTCAACTCATTAGGCACAATATGTAAAATGCCACCACTTGGGTTCCAATCACTGCCATGCATGAGTGTTGGGCCTCTCGAACTACGACCTACTCATCCAAATATCAATATCAAGTTAGAAAATACTAGAGAGAATGATAAAACATTAAAAGAAAAAAAGAACATAAATAGAGAAATCTAATAGAATTAATGCAATTGAATAAAATAATTCATACTGGCTATAATGTCATATATTGAACCAGTACTCCATGATGTACTAGGCAAGCTACCTGGAGGATACCATGACATGGGTGGAACATGTATGGTACGTGACTTTCCTCTGAACTCTCATCTGAACTCCCACTATAGGAACTCTCATTTGAACTCCCACTATAAGAACTCTGCCTAGAGCATCATCGATCTATCATACTAGTTTATAAAAGACCACAAGCATACGTGCAGAATTTTATGGGTTAGCAATGAATATAAAGTACAATAAATACGATAGTGAATACAAAAACAAAGATTTTATTAATAAAGCAAACAAATGATGCATTATAAAAGCAAAGGTTTCATTAACATGAATATCCATACTGAAAGCACAAATGTAAGAATGAATATGACACAAAATTGAAATATCATATCATTTCTTCATCGTCTTCAAATTGTGTTTGTGTCGATATCCTAAGAGGTCCAATAGTTTCATCAATAGTTATTCCAAATTCACCTTGCCTAACCAAATTTATGTCCTCGTCACAAGCAAAAGAAGTTGCATCTAACTCTTTCTCGCCAAATCCTTCCACTTCATTATGATGTACTCCATTATTAATTGGTTGTTTTCCACACACCTCATTAACATAGAAAACTTGTTGTGCCTGAGATGCTAGGATGAATGACTCATCACTATTTTGTTTCTTTATATAAAACAAATGATTGAAATTAACAAGTGTGAAACCAAACCCATCCCGCTTCAGTCTTTTGTTGTGTCAATCCAGTTGCACATGAATAACGCATATATACAGTTGTATGAGTAATACAATTCAATAATATCTATCACGTATCCATAGTATGCTACTTCACCTTCCACGGGATTCATGTCTATGGTACTTGCATAGCTATAAGTCTTTGCTTTTACCATAACCCCACTATTTCGAGTTTTTTTTCTTTACTCACGACTCCTCATATGATACCTAGTACCATTAATTATATACCCACTGAATCTTGCGGCCTTTTTACTAGGTCCCAATGCCAAAGTTTTAATCTCATCTGACAACATAGCATTTTCAATAGCTAGAAGTTCTTCAACCTATTTTTAAAAAGTTAACAAAATTAAACATCAACTAACAGAGAATTAAAAATTGAAAACATGAGAATTGAAAATTAGAAACATGTAAGTTATTAGTACTTACATGAGAATTAAACCATCTGGGAAACTCATCATTGTGACAGCGATCTACATCAAAATCTTTAAAACGACAATGTGACCACTTAATAAAATCACGATGCTCCCTATACATTTAAAGTACTTATAAAATACAAGATACTTATTAATGGTATCAATAAAATTTTGGAACAAAGATGTGTATCTTACCCTCGATAAGGGACAACTGCAGCAGTGTTAAATAACACATACCGATGAGCTTGTGCCTATGATGTGTTATCAACCGCAAACCCTTTTTCTTTTCTTAAAGCATGACCCAGTAATATCCTGGAATTGTCGCTAACATTGTAATTCCTTATTGGTCAATTCAATTTTGACTCGACATCATCCAAGTACCTTGACCAAAAGGTCATACACTCTTCAATTAAGTATCCCTCTGCAATTGAACCTTCTGGATGACTTTGCTTATGCATATATGACTTAAGTATCATAAGATACCTATAAACAAACAAATGCACACATGACTTTCAATTATAAACAAACAAATGAATACAAATATAAATTGGAGTAGAATTGCACACCTTTCTATAAAGTACATCCAGCAGTATTGCATTGGATCGACAATCTTGGCCTCCTCTGCTAGGTGAATGGGCAAGTGCTCCATTATATCAAAAAATGATGGAGGAAAAATTCTCTCAAGATAGCAAATTGTAAGGGAAATTTGAGGTTAAAGACGATCTAGCCCCTCTAGCTCTAGAGTTTTGGAGCACAAATGCTTAAAGAAATTGCTTAACTCAATCAATGGTTCAACCACTTTCTTCGGTAACAAATTTCTCACTGCTATTGGAAGTATTTGTTGCATCAATATATGGTTGTCATGACTTTTCAGTCCAGATATGCTATGTTGTTTGAGGTTAACACGATGAGAAATATTGGATGCATACCCATCTGGAACTTTAATATTCTTTAGGAGTGTACAAAATGAACCTCTCTTTATTGTTCATAGCAAAACATGCAGGCGGCAAATAATACTTGTTCCCAACCCCTTTTTTAAGACGTAGTGCCTTTCAAATTCCCATATCTTGCAAGTCTCGACAAGCATTTAAATTGTCCTTTCCTTTCCCATTAACATTTAATATTGTCCATAATATATTATCACACATGTTCTTCTCAATGTGCATTACATCAAGATTGTGGTGAATCAAATTATGCTCCCAATGTGGAAGCTCGAAGAAAATACTCCTCTTCCTTCAATTATGATCCTCCTTGTTGTCCTTTTTTTCATTTCCTTTCATGGTTCTTTTTTGTCTGTTAATTGGTTGATGCTTAGGCCCTAGCTGTCGTAACACATTAGCCCCTGATAACCAAGTCGGACATGGTTCAAATTCAGAAGTTCCATCAAAAGACACACCATCTTTTCAAAACTTGTGACTCGCATTCAACCAACGGCGATGCCCCATGTAGCAAATTTTCCTTCTATTCTTCAAATACCGATGTCGAGTACGTATGTTACAATATGGACAAGCTAAAGCGCCTTTTGTGCTCCATCCAGACAAATTTGAATATGTAAGAAAATCATTTATTGTCCACAATAAGACTGCGTGTATTCGGAACATTTGATTAGTTTCTACATCGTACGTCTGAACACCATTTTTCCACAATTCATTCAATTCATCCACTAACAAGTGCAAGTAGACATCAATGTTATTACTAGGTGAAGAAGGACCATCAATGAGCAATATCATCATTATATGAGGTTGCTTCATGCACAACCACAGTGAAAATTATAAGGCATCACAATAACTGGCCAACTGCTATAAGCAACATTCATTGCCTTGAATGGATTAAATCCATCTGCTACTAAACCTAGTCTGACATTGCAAGGCTCACTCGCAAACTTGAGATACAAAGTATCAAAAAAATTTCGGACAAGAGAGTCAGCAGGATGTCTCATTTTTCCATCATCAATTCGCCCCTCTGCATGTTATCTCATTAGTGAAGTAGTTTTGGATGACATGAACAATCTTTGAAGCCTTGGAATCAAAGGAAAGTATCACACAATCTTTTGGGAAATTCTTTGTTGTTTCTTTTTATAATCATTCTTCTCACCTTGAAACTGTTTGTATCTAGGCGTCTGACACACTATGCAATCAAGGCCCAATTCCTTCAAAAGTTTAAGTAACATCGTGAAAGACTTATCGCTCCATCCACTGCGGCACTTGATATGCAATAATTGAACAACAAATGAAAGCGTTGAAAACTTGTGACACTCTAGATACAACTCTCTTTCGGCCTCCTTCAATAAACTGAAAAATCTTTTAGTTTTCTTATCTGGGCCTAGTTCGATGTTAGAACTTCCTATCTCATTACTAGCAAGATAAACTAAGCTTGGTGGAGGAAGTCCGAACCCCACATATATCATTTCATTGACTTTATTGCCATCATTCGAATCAATGATATTCTCATTCAATGGCACAAATGCCGGTAAATCTTCCCCGTGAAAAATCTATATGGTGTAACTTGGAAGAAACCCATTGACCATTAAATGTTCCCCTAAAAGGTCTTTCTTTGCTAGTTTGACATTCCGACGCCGTTTACATGGGCATGTGACTTCATTTGATAGAGGATTATTTTGGCATGCAAGTTTAACAAATTCCTTAGCCCCTTCTATATATTCCCGGTGTAACCTATGCTGATTTATCCAACTTTTATCCATCTAACTTCATCTTACACTACAAATGTCACTGCCAAATCAACAAAGTTCAAAATTATCATTTCATTTTAATTATTCTTAACCTTAACTAAGTACCTTATAATGCATGTGACATGACACCATTCACCTCTAACTCTTCTCTAATAGGTTGGTTCATCCTACTTTCCCATTTAGGAATGCACAGTCTATATTGTAAAAAGCAGCTCATATTGCTCTATCCATCTCTAACGAAATTTCGACAGTATCTCCCCATGGTTCTCGAAGTACACTACATAAACTGGATGCATTGTTACACCTTGTCTAGCATGTACCCGGAGAACATGAGGAGCTACTACATGAAATCTCTACGAGATGGACTACATTTAAGCAGTAGAACTACTAATTACAACATAGACTTGTGCTCCTGAACTGTCCAAACTAGACAATCCAAGAAGGGCCTTATCAAAGATGACTAGGCATCTCTAATGAAGATTCTTGGATGGGTCTACGGCTATTTATGTATACATGGATAATTACTTTCTAAATTAACAACTGTCATGATTTTTGCATCCCGGTGGTGCAACTTGAATCAGAACTATCAAGCATACTAGAAACATTTCTACCATGAAGCATATTAATGAAGAAACTAAAAGTTTCTACAATACTCTTGATAGATTATGATATAGAACTTCGTCAAGATGACTAGGTATCTCTAATGAAGATTCTAGAAGAACAACTAGATTATTTTGATTGATCACAAAGTAAAAATTTTCATGATTGTAGTTGATAGCACATTACATGAATGTAGAGGTGTCCTATTTTTCTTACTACAATCATCTTCAAAATTGGTTTCTAAGTGTTGCATTAGTCAAAAAAATTATGAATATCTGCTTTGCGTTTCCAATAAATTAACCCAACAAATAAAAGATGACACTTTGATTTTGGGAAACATTGGATCATAAACATGTAGGCACTACATTATCATATCTAACATGCTTGATATTATTATATTAGAATTACTCATTCAACTTTTCTACCATTTCTTGTTATTTTTGCTATCACATTAGAAGTAAGGTAGTGATTTTTTTTTTCTCCCTAATAGGTATTTATCTCTTGGCAATCTGAGAGATGCTAATTATCTTATGGATGAACTAAAAAATCAAGAGACAAGGAGCTTAACCTCCCCAGATCAGATTTGATGCAGTTCATCAATTATCTTTTGCTGATGTAACTTTCATTTACATTTCTCATTTGACATCTATTCAATATGAATTATATTGGCTTGTTCTTCATATTATAAGGGATGTCGATCATGAGATACAAAGTTTTAAATGTTATTTTCAATGTAGGTTGCAGAGAGATGCTCTGCCTCTTTTTAATGTGTTGACACAAACTTACAAATCTGTTATTAACTGAGAACCTTTATTCTATGAGGTGTGTGGTTATAGCTCCAAAGTAGATGTTTTACAACGGATTATAATTCTTTTATGTTGCATATGGTGCAATCTTTTACCAAGATGCAAAAAGCTCTTTAATAGTGGTAGGCATCACTCAACACCCACTGGAACTTCATAGGCACTTTTCAAAACATATATCCACTGAGCTGTACTACTGTTCTAGGTCCATTCAAAACCCAACGGTGACCATCATAGATACAAAATATACCGTGGGAGCTGAATAAAACGGGATGCAAAGATGCTGAATACACGTGTAGAAGATCATGATATATATTATATTCGGCCCAGTCTTGTATCATCCATAAGCCGAGCATCGTGAATGGCCATAGGACCAATTGAGCGAGGAGCCGAATAGGAATTGGTTGACGACGGAAGAGCCGAGTGAACAATCACACGGTGGATTAAAAGTGGGCCCGACCCTGAGGCCTAGGAGTGGATATAAATAGAAGCACATCAGCTAAACAAAGGTATGTGAGAAAGAACCCCAAAAAAAGCTTGAGACATAAGCAAATTTGAGATATTTATTGATTTATACTGATTTGTCCATCGGAGTGCTAATTTCGGCACCCCCGACCGGAGTGTTAATCCCTTTTTTTGGGTGGCAATCAGAGGATCAGGAATGTCCTTCAAGATCCAAGAGTATTTCCAAATCTCCCCTCCACAATTGGCGCCGTCAGTGGGAATACTCAAGTACATCCATGGCGGGCGTAACGGAAGGTCCTCCGATAGTCAATGACGAAACTACACCGAGAGATGACCTCACGCCAAGAAACATGCTGGGACCGGAGAATATCGCTGCGCGACGTGCTTTGAACTTTGACTCAGTAGATCAGACCTCACCCTCAGCTTCAATGCATGAGACAATACAGACAATTATTGATCAGGCAAAACAAAGTGAACAGCGGCTGAAGAGCATGATGGCTGAGAATGAGCGCCTGTGCTAGGATTTGGCTTTGGAGGTGGCGACATCCCAGTAAGCTGCAAGCCAAGACCAGGATCAACCTCCGGGAAAGAAGGATGGCCGTTGACGCCGAATTTAGAAATGCAATAACGATAGTGATTCAAACTCACCATCCCCTTAGCCTAGAAAGAAAGGGCGCGTCCATGCATCCAGCTCGTCTGAAGAAAGTCCATATGAACGGCATAGACGAAGAAGAAGCAATGACTCACATGAGGAAGATAAACATGACCCATTCGTACGACAAATTGCCAGGGTTGTGCTACCCAAAAAGTTCAAGGCACTGCCGTTCACCCTCTACGACAGAAAATCAGACCCCACTGATCACATTTGTCATTACAAGCAAGCGATGACGCTCCATACTGGTGACAAAGCCCTCATGTGTCAGATACTTTCGAGCAGTCTGGGACCACTGGCCGTGAGATGGTACTATAAACTAGAGCCGGAATCGATTAAGAGCTTCCACGAACTCCAAAAGTCTTTCAGGGCAAGATTCATCACTAATGAGGTCCAACCGGAACAAGCCGATTCTTTCTGGGCCATGCAAATTAAACCGGAAGAAACCCTTCGTAAATACTTGGTCCGCTATTGGGAGTGCTTTAATCTGGTAGATGACGCTTGCAATGATTCCATGGCCATCACCGCCTTTAAGATAGGATTACATCCTAATAGCCCCCTCCGCAGTTCGTTAACCAGACGTCCCCCCAAAACTGTCTGGGCATTAATGAAAAAGGTCAAAGAGTATTGCAAAGTGGAAGACGACGCCCTTCGAGTCAAAGCTGGGCGTAAAGCCGTTCATCTGGCCACGTCGGGAATTGTTCTGCCGATTAATTCCATGCCGTCAAGAAGCCCCGAGCAGAGGAATCGACTGAAACGGGACAAAAGGCACGATTCGCACCGATCAAACGACCAATGTTCACATCGCGCTAATGAACAATATCAAGTGGATAGCAGGCGGACAAGGCGTCCGGGCAAAAAATACACGGAGTTGACAGAGCCGATCAATAAGATTTTGTCAAAAATACAGCACTTTCCGTTCTTCAAGTGGCCGCCCAAGATGACCGGACCCCATGATGTAAGGAGACAAGATAAACGATGTGAGTATGATAAGGACCATGGCCACGATACCGATAGTTGTTTTTGTTTAAGAGATCACTTGGAAGAATTGGTGCAAGACGGTCGTCTTACGCAATATGTCTGAAAAAACAGTTTAAAAAATATGGTAGCTCTACGGCCGGAGTCACCCCCTCTTGGTGTAATTCATATGATATACAGCTTGCCGACACCATCTGAGGTACACACAATTCAGTTGCCGTCTAGCACCCATAGTTCAATGACGCCAGTGAAACGGCCACGCAACACTAGAAGGATTAGTTTCGATGACAATGATTTAGTTGGAGTGACCCAACCCCACACTGATCCCCTCGTCATCGAGCTACGTGTAAACCGATTTACCATCGAACGTGTTCTCATTGATCAAGGCAGCACTTCAGAGATAATGTATTACAAAACTTTTGTCAAACTTGGTTTTACCGATTCGAACCTATCTCCGACTAATTATCCTTTATTCGGCTTCAATGCTAACCTAGAGTACCCTTTGGGCAAGATCACACTACCTGTACGGGCCAGAACCAGATTAGTAGACGTAGAATTTCTAGTTGTTAAGCTCCCTTCGCCGTATAATCTGATCATGGGCAGAACTTGGTTACATACAATGCAAACTGTGCCAAGCACCTACCATCAACTGCTCCATTTTTCGATTGAGTACGATATTGAACAAGTCCGCGGCTCTCAAAAATCAGCGCAGGCATGTTATCTTCTAGCTGCAAAGAGACCGAGGGAACTGGAGGTGCATTCAATTGAGGTACCGGATAGGGAGAGTCTCGACGACATTGGGAGGATCCCAAGTGAAAAAGCAACCGAAGCCCTACACCAGGTTGAAATTATGAAAATCCTGACAAGTTCTTCATGTTCGGCGCTTCTTTGGATAACGTTGAACGATAAGAATTGGTAGCTGTAGACCGCACCGAGAATTCTCGGCTCCGCGCGGCGAGGGCGCGAATTCGTTTGTTCTTTAGCTACTACAAGTTCGGACTTGTGTCACGGTTCTAAATCTATTCTCACAAAGTGTAATGTGAGACCGATAAATCACCAAAGAGTCCAAATCTGACAAATCGTTTTGAAAAACTGATTTTTATAAAGAAGTACCAAACATGGACTGCTTTGCCAGATACAGAGTCGCCACCTAAATATTTTATTTTGGGAGAAATTTAAGAAACCCTAACTCGTGCCTAAGGCTACGTATCCGTCATCACCAAAGTAGCCTCGGCTCGTGAACTTGGGTACGAGAGGGGAAGGTCATGCAATGAGCACCCCCGCTCGCCCGATCAAAGATCGGCCTTTACTAACATGATATTTTGTTTTTGAAAACACATGTGTTCTTATTTCGATTATTAACCTAGAATTACTATGTGATGCGCACAGCATACAAGTATAGACTAAATCGTCTGAGTTAGAACAAAACATTGCATGTTCGTTTGTTTGAAAACGGTTTGAAGTTTGCTACTCACAAGTATGCTAAGTCGCGGATTTCAATGAATTGTTCCAATTCAAGCAATCCAACCTCCATCCACAGGCATTCAAGTAGTTAATCACTTAAGCAGTTAGTCTCATGGAAAGCATGCTTTCATGGAAATCAATAACACACATGCAGCATGCTAAAGTGTAAACACTCACAGTGTACTCCAAGCCAAAACAGAGAACTAGTTAGAAATCATGCATGATCCTAGTTCATGTTAAGATGGCTAATGCAACACATGCGAAAATGCAATTAAAATAGGCTCGACTATTCTAGGATGTCATGTGAAATGCAACTTGATAACATGCTGTTAAACACGTATTCAAGTAAGTGTATTGAAATACAATGCGATTAGTATGATATGCTGAGCCCGGTGCATGCAAAATAGATGAATGGATACACGCATGTGAGCATAAATATGCTAATTGAAAATATGACCTAAAACTAACCATCGTAAGCGGTTAAGTAAAAGGGAGAAAGAAATGGGAGATGAAAGACATGCATCACACACACGCACGCTTATTACAAAAGTTGTGCCCTCTCGACGGAGGGTCCGAATAAGAAGCTAACTAGCTAATCTAATCTAATTAAACTAATTATTACAAAATGAAACTAATTAACTAACAAGTTAACTAACTAGTTATTACAACACGAATAAGCAACTAAACGCAATAATTACTTAAGTACAAAACCAAAGCAAAAACAAGCTAAGGAAAATAGTAAACAGAGGTCCTCGGGATGAGGAGTGCATGCATGCTCGGTTGCCTTGTTCGGAAATTCGTCGCGATGCCCCAACTTGCCTCTATTTGCAATTGTTCTCAGAACCTTGCACCAAGCTCCAAAAAGCTTCTAACTCACCTTGGGGACCTGTGGGAGGGCTGCCGACCACCTACGGGTGTTACCAGCCACTGGCCGACTACTTTCCATTGCTGCAGACCAGAAAAAGTGGTCGGCCAGCTAGTTTTTCTAGTTGGCCGACCAGTTTTTGCTGCACTTCTCAAATTTGCTGCAACAGAGAGCAAGAAAGGGCATGGCAATTTATTTGCAAGATATGTGTGCACAACCACCCTCCCCATCATTTCATAAGCTCAAGGGAGTGTGGTTCTCGACCCTCGGGCCACCAATCATGTATCTCTATGCATGATGGCCGAGAAGCCAAATTGCACAATTCAATATGAAATGAATGCACACATAAACACATAAGGCCTTTAACTCTATCATGCTTGATCAAAAGGGTCGGCGACCGAGAAATAAGGCACGTTTCATCACTTTTAAGTATGAAACGTCCTTTATTTCTCGTGTTTGGACTAACACCTATTCCAAACAACAATGCAACAAATAACATGGCATATACAATGCAATGCAACATCAAGCATGCAAACATGCAATGCAACTACATGGCATACACAATGCAAAAAATAACATGGCATACTCAATGTAATGTGACATGATCAACTTAACAAAGCTAATGACATGCGAACAATGCTAATGCGATATGGCATGCACAATGCAAACAACATAAGCATGCACAATGCAATGTAATATGTCATACACAATGCTCACAACAACATGGCATGCACAATGCAAACAACAACATAGCATACACAATGCAATGTAACATGGCATACACAATGCTCAATGGACTTAAACCAAAATGGGCAGACCTCAATCGTGCCTAAATCAGTGGCCATAATGCTAAGAAATGAAGGCACAAAAGCATATACAAGCATGCACATGCATTGGCCTACCAACTAGGTCTTAGAGCACAACTCTCAAGAGTGCTCAAGGAGTGACAAACATGAAAGTGTAACAACACTATAAGCACTGAAATAAGGTATGAAATGATGTCAAATCATTCAAACCATACAAGCATGGCATGCTAGGGTCCTTAAGGCATAAGGCTAGCAAAGAGGACTATACAAAGGGACATGCAACACATGGCTCAAATGCATGAACCAACCATGGACAGAGCTTAATTAGGTCTAAACAAAGACCAAAACATGCTAAGATGAGGGCTCAAGGACCTAGGCAAGATGGCATACATGCTAGGCTACAAACAAGGCAACAATGTATAACACTCAAAGGCACTCAAAGCATGAAAGAAGTGGGAACATAGCAATCCTATATGCTCTGAAATAACAAGTGAAATGATGCCAAATCATCCAAACAACACAAATGAAGCATGCTATAAAGCTCAAAGCTTGAAACTAGCATAGGCATTTGTACTATATCTATACTAAACATGAAGCATATGATAAATACAACCCAAAATAGTCCTAGAGCATGTCAAAATGATGCTAAAACATGTATGGAAGGAATACAAAATAAGCTAGCATGAAGGGCATAAAGCATGGAATATGCAAGGCCAAAATGGAGGATTACACTACACCTACCAAGACCAAGCATGAGATGGCTTCGCCAACAAAAATCAGAGTTATATTATGGCAAAAAACCCCAAAAACACATTGAAATGATAGCTCGCAAGCTTAGGCATGAAGGCATACGCAATGATTCATGTTTAAGGCATAAAGGACCAACCCTCCAACGCATTAAATAAGTGAAGAATGCAAGTGTATGACCACACTACATGTACTGAAATCACATAACAAATGATTCCAAATCATTGAAATAGACCAAGTAATGCATGCTAGTGGACTTGATACACAAAGCTAACAAGCTAGAATGCACTATAGCTATACAAAGCATGGCATGCATGACCAAATCAACACAAATCAGAGCTAGAGCATGCTAAAACATGGACAAAAGCTTCTTAGAGTTGAGCCAAAAGCATGCTAGAATGATGATCAAAAGCATGATACACATTAGGCTAGTGAAGGGAAATGCACTGCAAGTGCATGGAGCATGCAAGGGCCAACCAAACCAAACCTTAACAGAGGTAGGACATGGCAAAACATCATCAAAAACATGCTGAAATGGACTCAAAACAAGCTAGAAAGACATGCTACTTCGTGAAGCATACAAGACTAGTTTGTGAGAAATACACTACAAGTGTATAAAGCATGCATGAGGTGACAAAACCAAGTCAAAACAGTGGTATGCCATGCTGAAATAAGGCCTAAAATAGGCTGAGATGTGGCCAACACAAGCTCAGCAAATATGAGGCATTCAAAGCAAGCATATAAGAACACAAGGAGAGGGGATGACCCTCTCCTATTTGGGACCTCAAAACACCATTTCCACCACTGAAATTCCTCTGAGTTTCAGTGGTGACAAGGCCAAAACAAGGTGGTCCCAATAGCTGAAAGAGAAGGTTCAAAACAAGGCCAAACAAAGCCTAAGAGGGGGTAAACCACCCCCAATACAAAAGTGACCTTAAACAAACATTACAAGCATGCAAAATCAGAACTTTTTGCAGTAGGAAGTTAAGTCTAAAACACCATGCAAATAGGTCCAAAAGCTTAAGAAAAAATAAGGGTTTAAGAGGTTAGTTTCTCACCCTTGAAGAACACCTTCAAAGCTGCAACTCCAACACTCTTTTTGAACCAAAACTAGTCCAAAAACTTTAAAAACAACTTCAAGGGACCTCAGCTCCAAGAGTATGGTGTTTGAGTGTGTGTTTGTGTGTTAAAGTGTGAAGAATATGCACTTTTGAACACAAAAATGAAGAGAAGATGCAAGATAGATACAAAGATGTATATGTATAACTCAAGCACCAAAAACTGAACCTAGAGGAGGAGAGGGGAGGTTCTCTCTTAGAGAGAACAAGAAACAAGCTTGTTGGACAAGCTTTTGGCCTAAAGCCGGCTTTTGTGCCTTCCAGCTGTAACAGCTGGATAGAAAATATCTCCAAAAAGGTGATGAAAAGCAGCCGACCACTTGAAGTGGTTGGCCAGCTACTTGAAGTGGTCGGCCGACCACCACAAGTGGTCTTCCAAGAAGAAAACTGGTCGGGTAGGGGTAGGAGAGGTCTACACACTGAAAACAATGCAGTGGTGTGGTGGCCGACCAGAAAAGGTGGCCTAAAGACCAAGGAGATGAGTTAGCAGACCAGAAAACTGGCTGGCGGGAAGAAAAGTGGTCTCTAAAGGGAAAAACTGGTCTCCCACCCTTGTACCACTTTCCAAACAAGGAAAACAAGGTTTGTACCAAAAACAAACCAAAAACTAGTCTATAAGCACCAAAAGTGGTCTACGACCACAAAAGTGGTCTCCCAGACCACAGTGTCCCTCTAGGTAGAGGAAACAAGGTGTGGTTCAAAAACCATGCGAAACGAAGAACGTTAAGCTGTCCCGAGTCAAGGCGCGCGACCAAAGGCTCCGAAAATCAGAAACTAGTCTCCAAACACAAAAAGTGGTCTACGACCACAAAAAGGTGGTCCATAGACCTCTCCCTCCCTCCAGGGAAGGGAAATAAGGCTTGGTCCACAAACCGAGACAAAGCACAAAGAGTTCAGAGGCCAGGAGGCAAGGCATTCAGTCGAAAACTCCGGAAACTCGAACGAGCACAATATGCACAATCACCGAGCGCTCAATCGATGACGTCTGAGTCTTAAGGTTGGTCAAAAATGTGGTGTCTATAGTAGCCTTCTTACTCGGCAATATTGATGTGTTTGCATGGTCCCCATACGAAATGCCAGGAAGGGTATGGATAATCATTGGGGATGGGGGCAATGTTTTTCTGTGGCATGACAATTGGCATCCATTAGGTTCTTTGTATGATAGGTTTGGGGCTAGAATTATCCATACCCTTCCTGATAATTCTAAGGTCAATGTTATTGTTGAAAATAATTCCTGGAAATGGCCTCGTGCTGCTTCTCAGGTATTAAAGGAGTTAATTGACTCCACTTCCCCTTCTCTGGTTCCTAGCCATGCCATTGACAGAATTGTTTGGCTCTCTGCTACTGATGGCAAGTTCTCTATTAATTCCACTTGGAATTCTTGGAGAAAGTCTTTTGCCAAGGTCTCTTGGGCTGGTCTGCTTTGGGGTAATCATAGTATCCCGAAAGCCAGTTTTGTGACTTGGATGGCTATTCATGGTCATGTTTACACTGGGGATAGGTTATCTCGTTTTGGTTATACGCATACTGGTAATTGTGGTTTCTGTCATAACCATTATGAGGATCACAACCATCTTTTTTTCCACTGTCCTTTTTTGGATAATGTTTGGAAGGAGCTTCAATCTAGGATTACTGTATCCTGGCCTTGTCTTGAATGGCCTGAATTGGTCAATCATATTTCTAAACTTGTTAAGGGTAATTCTGTGGGTGCTATCATTTCCAGACTTGGGTTCACTTGCACTGTTTACCAATTGTGGCTTGCTAGAAATAACAAAATTTTTAACAATGATGCTTACCCTGAAGATGTTGTTATAAAGCGGATTGTGGATATGATTAGGTTTAAAACCATAACCAACTTGAAAAATCATTCTAATGACAGCTGGTTTCTAAACAAGTGAAGGCTACCTATTTCTATCTTCAAAGAGAGATGTAGTGATGGTAGCAGAAGAATTTTGAGTGATGTAAGATCAGATAATGTGGGTTGAGTGGCTTGTGAGCACAAACTGTGGGTTATATAACTGTTTGCTAATTTTGCAGTGCTTACAAGCTGGATTGAGTGTTGCTATTTACCATAAATTGAGGGTTGAGTTTTGGTAGCCAAATACACTTTCTATTCCACTGTCCACAGAGTGTTTTCTAATGGTGACAAATATATATATTGCTGTTACTCTTTTTTGCAGGTGTTTGCCAGGGCTGAAGTTGTATAATAGGACCTTCTCTTGTGGGTTGAGTGTTGAGAGACTATATATTGAGTGTTATTCGTTATCTGCCGAGTGGTGTGAGGCTATATATTGTGGGTTGAGTGTTGTGAGCCCCTATATTATATGCATTATACCATTTGTCCTTTACATATTCAGGTTTCTGTTTGGCTGCTCTCTCATTATCTATATGGTTGGACACGTTTTATTAAATCTCCAAACTTTAAGATTTGGGTTGCGGCTGTTAAGGATGATGGCAGGTTTACGGCTATTTTACTGCTGGTCTTACGTCTGTATAGCTGTTTTGGGTTTCACTAACCTTCCTAGCTTGAAGATGGAAAAAGCACTTGTAAAGAATGCTGGTTATAAGATGTGCTTACATAAAAGCTGCTGGGGTGTGTACATTTTCGCTGCTGCTGGCAAGTGTAATAGCAAAATGAAGGCCATGTTTTCGTCTTTTGTGACGAAGAAAGTTGTTTTTGTTGTTTGTATATTCATAGTTTCCGAATTTGTATCAAATTCTCTAATCTCCTTTTGAGCCTACCCTTGCGAGATGTGCAAGGAATGTTATTTCATTTAGGTGTCTTTGCTGATAGGTATGTTCATGGCCCACATATTTTGTCTATGGGGCCCATGAACATTCTCCTTGCATCAGCTAATTCTCTTTTGCTTAGGGTGTTGTTTGTTGCTTCTACACATATTTCTATTAGGTTTTGGTTGAAGTTTTGATGTTCTAGCAGGTTGTTTGTTTTGGTCCTTATGGGCCCTCATCCTTTCTGGAACGGGTCTGCATTGTTGCTATCCAATTTTTATTGGTTATTGTATTGTTCTGTTAGGGCCTGGGGCATGCCCCTTGTATTTTGTGTAAGTTTTTGTTTTTATTTTATGACTTATTCACCCAAAAAAAAAGATGTCAAGAATAGATCCATCGGTAGCCTAACACCGCTTGAACGTTGATCCAAAGTGTAAGCCAATCATTCAAAGAAGCCGACGGTCAGTCGTGGAGCATACTTTGGCCGTCGTTGAAGAGGTAGATAGGTTACTTGAAGACGAGGTGGTTCGAAAAGTAGTTTATCCTACATGGTTGTCCAACACTGTGGTTGTGAAGAAGAAGAATGGTTCTTGGCGCGTCTGTGTGGATTTTACAGACTTGAACAAAGCTTGCCCCACGGACTATTTTCTCTTGCCCAGAATTGACCAACTCGTAGATGCAATGACACATCATCAACGCATGAGCTTCTTGGATTCCTACAGAGGCTATCATGAAATTGCCATGCATCCACAGGATTAGGAAAAAATCGCATTCCTCACCCCAAGAGGAACCTATTGCTACAAGGTCATGCCTTTTGGGCTGAAGAATGCGGGGGCAACCTATCAAAGACTAGTGACTTCTATGTTTAAGGAATAACTCGGCCGTACCATGAAAGTGTACATCGATGATAGGGTAGTCAAATCCAAGGAAAAGCACTCCCATCTAGCCGATTTGTCAGAGACATTCGGCATTCTTTGAAAATACAAGATGAAATTGAACGCTTCTAAGTGTGCATTCGGCATCAGTTCCGGCAAATTCCTTGGCTACATCGTTAACCACCGCGGCATCGAAGCCAATCCAAGACAGATCACAGCAATTCTAGAGCTTGGATCCCCTCGGTCAGTGAAAGAGGTTCAAAAGCTAATGGTGATGGCCATCGCTCTAAACAGATTTATCAGCCGTTCAACAGATCGCTGCCGACAATTCTTTCACACTCTTCGACAAGGCAGAGCATTTGATTGGACTCCCGACTGTCAGGCCGCTTTAGACGGCCTGAAATCTTACCTCCGATCAGTTCTGCTCTTGGCAACTCCTGCAGCCGAGGATCCACTGTATCTGGCAGTATCCGATCGGGTGGTCAGCGCCGTATTGTTAAAAGAAAAACTAGGGGAGCAGAGACCAGTTTACTATGTGAGTAAGGCAAAGGTCGACGTCGAGACACGTTATCTTCCATTAGAAAAGCTTATCATTGCTCTCGTCATGGCTGCAAGAAAACTAATGCTCTACTTTCAAGGACATACCACTGGGGTGCCAACAAAATATCCCCTCCGATCCGCACTTTGTAGCGTGGAAACGTCTGGGCATGTCTCAAAATGGGCTCTTGAACTCGGCCAGTACGATATCTAGTTTCTACCAAGAATTTCCATCAAAGGACAAGTGCTTGCTAACTTTGTTGCCGAGTTCACAGGATCCGTGGCAGACTTTAAGTTTGATTAAGCACAAACTAAGCCCAACTGGAGAATATATGTCGGCGACGTTTTGGAAGATGTATTGTGATGGGTTATCCAACCAGCGTGACTGAGGGGCTGGCGTAGTATTCATGACCCCTGAGGGGGTAATAATCGAACAGGCCGTCAAATTGGGATCCGACGCATCAAATAGTGAGGCCAAATACGAAGCACTGCTGACCGGCCTGCGAAACGCACTTCACCTCAGTGCGCGGCGTCTGCTTGTTTTCAGTGACTCGAAGCTAGTAATAAACCAGTTGAAAGGGGAATATGTAGCCAAAAATGACCGCATTGTAGCCTATATGAAAACGACGAATTCTTTACTCGCCAAATTTGATCACCATGACCTGAATCAAATAACCTGGGATCAGAACATGCATGCAGACGCCCTCGCTTGCCTAACCTCTGCTATCAACTCAGAAATTAAGCAGACAATTGAAGTAGGATTTGTCCCCGAGCCAAGCATTGCCTCTTCAGAACCAGTTCAGGTCAATGTTATCGAACTAAGACAGAGTTGAATAAACCCTATCGCCATATTCATATCTTCAGAACAGCTCCTGATGAATAAGAAAGAAGAACACAAGCTCTAAAACAAAGCACTCCGATTATTTGGATCTACAGGGAAAGATCTACAACAAATCTCTCTCCGAGCCGTACTTAGAGTGTGTTCACTTGGATAAAGTCGAGGAACTTTTGTCTAAAATACATAACGGCAGTTGTGGTGCCCATTCGGGCGGACGTTCTTTGGCTCACCGCGCCGTATCACAAGGGTACTACTGGCCGACCATGCGCACCGATGCAGAGTGTTATGTCAAGAAGTGCGTTCAGTGCCAGAAGTTTTCCCCTTTAACTCACCTGCTAGTCGAGGAGTCAAACTCTATAACTAGCCCTTGGTCGTTTGCTCAATGGGGCCTTGATATCGTCGGACCATTACCATGAGCCCCGGGTAACAGGAGATTCCTAATTGTTGCGATTGATTATTTCACAAAATGGGTCGAAGCGGAGGCACTAACACACATTCGAGATTCCAACATTAAGCGTTTTGTGTGGAAAAACATCATAACAAGATTTGGCATACCACAAGCACTTGTTTCTGACAACGGTACACAGTTCGATTATGGTGTATATCGAGAATTGTGCGACGCTTATGGTATCCGGTCCTATTTTTCCTCGCCAGCTTACCCCAAGAGCAATGGTCAAGCGGAGGCTACCAACAAGGTTATTTTGGACAGCATCAAGAAAATGCTGGAGAAAGCTAAAGGCAGATGGGTCGAAGAGTTGCCCAGTGTGTTGTGGGCTCATTGCACCACTCCGAGGTGATCCACTGGGGAAACGCCGTTTGCTCTATGCTTCGGAACCCAGTAATTATCCCCCTGGAGATCGGCCTCCCAACCTTGAAATCTAAAGTTTTTGATATGGGCCGAAATGACATGATGTTGGCTTTGGACCTGACTCTGATTGAAGAACGCCGAGACCGTGCCCTCGCTTCCATGGCACAGTACCAGAAATAACTCCCTAAATCATATAATCAGCGTGTTTAGTTATGACATTATACACCAGGAGAATTGGTCCTCAAGAAAGTGCTACCCGCTACTAGGATTCTCGCCGACGTAAATTTGGGTCCCAACTGGGACGACCCCTATCCGATTGACTCAATCGCGGGGACATGGGCATATCGGCTCAAAGATATGGATGGAAGAAGCCTGCTATGTCCATGGAATTCCACACACTTGCGCTAATTTTATCACTAACTCGTACGGCAGGACAACTCGTCTTGATTTTTCGCCATAAACGTGTTTTACTTTTAATGTAATGTTCTCTTTTGCCCAGTTATTTGTCCGCCAAAAAGCCTCCGAATTCGGAGCACCCCTCGTGGAAATCACATTTGGGCCGAATAAGCCTCCGAATTCAGAGCGCCCCTCGTGGACTCCATGATTGGCCAAGAGAATAAGCCTCCGAATTGGGAGCACCCTTCGTGGACTCCACGATTGGCCAAGAGAATAAGCCTCCAAATTCGGAGTGCCCTTTGTGGACTCCACGATTGGCCAAGAGAATAAGCCTCCGAATTCAGAGCGCCCCTCATGGAAATCACGTTTGGGCCGAATAAGCCTCTGAATTCGGAGCGCCCCTCGTGGACTCCACGGTTGCCCAAGAGAATAAGCCTCCGAATTCAGAGCGCCCCTCGTGGAAATCACATTTGGGCCGAATAAGCCTCCGAATTCGGAGCGCCCCTCGTAGACTCCATGATTGCCCAAGAGAATAAGCCTCCGAATTCAGAGCGCCCTTCGTGGACTCCACGATTGGCCAAGAGAATAAGCCTCCGAATTCGGAGTGCCCTTCGTGGACTCCACGATTGGCCAAAAGAATAAGCCTCCGAATTCAGAGCGCCCCTCGTGGACTCCATGATTGGCTAAGAGAATAAGCCTCCGAATTCGGACCACCAGCCGTGGAAATCACGATTGGGCCGAATAATCCTTTGAATTCGGAGAGCCCTTCATGGACTCCACGATTGGCCAAGAGAATAAGCCTCCGAATTCGGAGCGCCCTTCGTGGAAATCACGAAATTTCTCCGAATTCGGTGCTCTTTTTGTAAATATTATGATTGACAAGCATAAATGCAAACTGACGAGAAATGAAAGGAGATCATAGCTGAATTCATAAACATAAAATTGAAATAACATGCCAACATTTAAAATAATATGTTTCATTGAATTAATCAATAGTACATAATTGGCTTCCTATCTACGTTAGAGGGGTATAATACGTTAAGTTTCATTCAGTATCTCCCTTACTCTTCTCGACTTCGAAAGCCGCGAAAGGAAAATGATGACCTTGATATAACGGAAACGCTGAATCGACGTCTGCATCCCAGAGAGCCTTGATCCAACTGTGCTTAAATCCACGATTCTCGCATCGGCAGACCTTTCGGCGAGATTTTTCTTGGTCTCTATATCCCAACTTTTCGGCCATCATGGAAGCCTTTTTCATAAGCCCGGCCCTTTGCCGACTCTATTGCAAACATGTTTTCCGTATCACGATTGGCTATCGTATGACTTAAGAGTCGTTAGGTCACCCTTTCTTCCACAATCGAGTTAGCTTGGCTGGCAGACTGCGATTCGGCAGTTTTGACCTTTCTTAATTCACGCTCAGCCTTATCCGTGCGAGCTTCTAAATTTCAGATGTGTTCATCTTTCTACTCTATCTCCCGCCACGTGACACATAAACGCATGCCGATTTCATAGCCGGTGTACAACCCTTTCACCACACCATGAATACCATCCTGAAACACTTCAAAATCAGGTCGACCGACCATCGACTGCTGGACCTTTGGTGGAAAAATCTGTCAAGCAAACTCGACTACCACATTTGGTTCATGAACAACTAAATCCATTTCCGTCATCGGTTTGTTTCCCACAAAAACCGCAAAACTTAACGGGCGCGGCGGTACACTGGTCTCTCCTCTCAAGCGCGGTAGAGGGGAGCTGCCCCGTTGCTATTTTTCTCTTCTGGGTGACCTACTTCGACGACTTGGGGACTGGCATTTTTCATGCTCCCTCGACGTCCTACTTCCCGTGCACGTAGGCTCGCCACCTCGATTCATCTCCGCGTCCAGCTCCATCAGTGTTTTCCCTTCTCCTCTACTGTTAAAGAATAATCTTCTTGCCATCCACAATTTCTACACTATTTTTTTCCCTTTCAATTCGTTGACTCTGAACGTAATAATAGCACCTCCGTGCACCTTGCACCCACCCCATTTATTCCTAACGGGTGCAACGCCCCAAAGGCGGTCTCATCAATGCTCAATTTCAAAACCCTTCTCCAGATTCGATTAGACGTTCCAATTCATGCATTAGAAGCATTCGGCGTTCCAGTTCATGTATCCCCTGGGGCAAGGGCAGATTAATTAATCTAATCAACCAAATTGAGGCCTTGCGCCGATCAGGTTGTGTGCCCCAGCCATTCTATGAACTAATATCATTTGGCACCCCAGCCATTCCATGAACTAATATCATTCGGCGACGCAACCACTCCATGAATTTGCAGCATTCGGCATTCCAGTTCATGTATCCGCTGGGGCAAGGACAGATTAATAAATCTAATCGGCCAAATGTTGAGGCCTTGCGCCAATTAGGCTGTGTGCCCCCACCAATTCCATGAACTAATATCATTCGGCGCCCCAGCCACTCCATGAACTAATAGCATTCGGCGTTCAAGTTCATACACCAGCTAAGGCAAGGGCAGCTTCATTAATTGAATCAGCTTGTCCAGGCCTGATGTCGATCATCTCATGGGCCACAGCAGTTCCATGAGCTAATGTCAAGTACAGATTCAGTAATATAATCGGCCAGACGCCAAAGCCTTAAGCCGTTTTACTTGTTAGTCTATCAAATTTTCATGCACCTTTCCAAATTGTTAACTGCTGATTCTTTTAGTTATTCGGCTAAATAGCAAAGAGGCAGAGGATGTTTAATTGATTTGGTTAACTTAACAGAAAAGCACATGGAATTGTCATTAAGCCGTTTTACTTGTTAGTCTATTAAATTTTCATGCACCTTTCCAAATTATTAACTGCTGATTCTTTTAGTTATTTGGCTAAATAGCAAATAGGCAGAGGATGCTTATTTGATTCGGTTAACTTATCGGATATAATATTTACTCATATAGCAAACAGAAAAGCATAAGGAATTGTTATTAATGAATTAAAGACAAATAGTATATGCAGTAAACTTGAGAGCATAGAAAATTTTCATTAATAAATTGAACGCTAATAGTGGTTATTTTACATATGAAAATTAGGTTACATATAAAGAAATGAAAATCTATAAACAAAAACCAACAAAAACTATGCATCTAAGATGCCTACCAAAAACCAAAATATGCCTTAAATCAATCTTCAGGGTCAGATGCCAGCCGCTCAACGTCCACCTGCTCGTATGGAATCGGCTGCGCCAATGTCACATTCGCAGCAGTGAAGGCTTTGACCCAGCCGTGTTTGAAGCCCCGATTCTTGAACTTCAGCACTTCTTCCACGTAGTTTTCCAAGGCGGCTTCCTTCCCAGCCTGGAACGCTTTGGAAATTTTAGAGTTGGCTAATGCCTTTGCCTTCTTCGATTCTTCCAAGTCGGCTTCCAATTTGGCGATCACCTCCTTGGCTAACTTGAGCGCATCTTCGCCTGCCTTTGCCCTATCCTCGGCGGCAAGCCTTAATTGGTTGGAATTCCTTACTCGCTCGGCTTTAGAGTCGACTCTCACTCGTCCCTCCGCCGCCTGCTCTGCCTCATAATCAGCCCTTTGAGAGGCTATCATAACCTTGTTCTTTTCATTGTCAATTTTGGCTTTCAACAAGCCGATCTGTTCTATAATGTCATGTTGACGGTGGCCGATCTTGGCTATCCTGCCCACCGTCTACAAAACAAGGAAATAGAATTACAACAAACAAATAATAAGAAAAATATGTATATATATACATATATATATTTAGACGGAAGATTGCTGGTAAGGCAAGTAATGTACCAATAACGCCGACTGAGCGACCAAATCAATCAGCATTAGATCTGGCTCCGTGCGAAATGTGGCCCTGTCAACCAGCAGGGATATTGAGGAGGCCATACTCAAGGCCATAGCCAGGTCCTTCAAAGCCGACGCATCGGAGGCAATCGACATATTCCTTATCCTTAGTTGAACAATGAACGAAACAACCAAGTCCGATTCCTCAATACGCGGCCGTTTGTCATTTTGGTCCTCATCGTGCATGGCTTCTTGATCAGCAGGGCGTTTTTCCCTCCTTTGCACAGCCTCATCTGCCCGTTCCACCTATTCCATCTCGACCGTTTCGGTCTGAGCCATTTCTTCTGCAATAATAGGCGGAGAAGACTCGATGACCGTGGCGGGTGGAGTTTCCGATCGGACGGCCTCAGCTCTCCTCCTGGCAGCCATCCTTTCGGCATTTTTCTTCCGGGCAAGTTGCGAGAGCGATTCCCCAGCCATATTTTCAGGATTAGAGTCGAGAAGGTCTCCTAAATTTGTAAAAACATCTTCGAACGAGACGTCCCCTCGGCCTGATGTAGATGAAGGGTCGGACAGATTGAGTGTGGCTTCCTCAAAGGCCAAGTTAAGAGCTTCGTCTAACTTGGCTTCCAACTAGTTTGGGTCCTCGGCGATCGGTTTGGCTGCTTGTTCTTCCACGTGTTCCGAATCGGAGGTTTCCAAACCAATTTGCCTTAGGTTTTTGAAGTTGGGGAAAATAAGGGCCGTAAGCTGCTGGTCGCTTCTTGGAATTGGAATGTTGTCTGCCGCCGAAAACGTTGTATAAGTCAGCTCGTATCTTAGAAGGATGTGGGTTGCCCTCATTTGTTTTTGAAGGCTTGGACGACCAAAGAATTGGAGTATGATTTTAATGTCCGCAAGTACAGCATTGTCGGTTGAAACCAAAACTTTTTTCAAAGCGTTGCCTGCACAAATCAAATGGTAAGTACGTAGAAGGAGAGCCGAATAAATATATAACAATAAAAAAATAATAAGGAGCTATACGGCCACTTGGTTCGCCTCTTCGTCTTGGCATGGGATCCAGGTGGTCTTCACCTTCGTCGAATTCCCAGTTGCCTCGGACAACGACCATTACATCGTTAACACGCTTGCCAGAACTGGCAAGCATAGTCACTAAGTGATGATTGGTATCCTTGGCCCTGAGAAAATAGCGTCCCTGCTGGCCAGAAGATTTGGCTAAGGTATAACAATGTCGAATTGCGGGTATACCTAGGTTAATCCTAAGACGTCGGTTCAACTCTATAATCCCATTATGATTCAGAAAAAATTTACATTAGGCTTGGAAGGGATTAGACCCCAGTGGCGGAGGACGACTCTTAGAAATGGGTGAAGAGAAAAACGGACTCCTGCCTCAGCAATTGATAGGAGAGGAAAGATGATTGTACTTTCATCAGTCCTCTCCATATCAATGGTACTGTCTATCATGAGTGACAGATGGACGTCGGTGGGGATGGAATTGTGGCATTGGAAACCGGCAATTCAATCTGCAGAAAGGAGTTCTTTCAAGTGTTTCGCCATCCTACCCAGCCTAAGGATTATGCAAAACTAAAAATAAATAAGGAAATGGGATGCGAAATGAGGGAGAAGAGAGGGAGAAGAGAACTTACAGGAAGTAGAAGAGATAAGGAGAGATAGGAGGAAGTTGCAGAGGCCGCAAAATGGAGGTATATCGAAAAGAAAACAGTAGGCTTTGAGTATTCAAAAAACTTACATCCGAAGGGACAACATAGCTTCAAATCACATTAAATGAGGAAAGCGTACGAAGAGGCGGGAAGATGTAATGATGCCTAAAACGCGTGTGTTCTAACATGCGTTGGAATGGGGTCAATCGCCGTTTGTTTTCTCGTCTTTTCAAGTTTGAAACCAAACACACCAACTAACTGTTGTTAGTGGGGTGTTTGGGGGGAAATTGTGGGAGCCGAATAAAACGGGATGCAAAGATGCCGAATACATGTGTGGAAGATCAAGATATATATTATATTCGGCCCCGTTTTGTATCATCCATAAGCCGAGCATCGTGATCGGCCATAGGACTAGTTGAGCGAGGAGCTGAGTAGGAATTGGTTGACGACGGAAGAAGCCGAGTGAACAATCACACGGTGGATTAAAAGTGGGTCCGACCCTGAGGCTCAGAAGCGAATATAAATAGAAGAACATCAGCCAAAGAAAGGTATGTGAGAAAGAACCCCAAAAAAGCTTAAGACATAAGCAAATTTGAGATATATACTGATCTATACTGATTTGTCTGTCGGAGTGCTAATCCCGGCACCCTCGATCGGAGTGTTAATCCCTTTTTCAGGTGGCAATCAGAGGATCAAGAACGTCCTTCAGGATCCGAGAGTATTTCCAAATCACCCCTCCACACATACATTGGCAAACCACAACATACATGCAAATTGATTACACTAACAAAAGCCAACACAACTTGGTAGCATTGCCTACATTTCAAAAAATTCAATACCAGCCTGGTTAGAAGAACGAAATTGTTTACAACATTGTATCCATGGTGGATTCCTTGGGGAATCATCTTGGCAAAATATTCAGAAGAGAAATCGTCGAGTAAGCAATGAAACACAAATAGATTACAATGCTAAAATCATAAATAATCTAAAGAATTAGAACAGCATGATCATCAGAAATTATATAAACTAATTATTATTATTATTATTTTATCTAAAGAATGAAAAAATTACAAGGTTAATCAAGAGATTTGACAATAAGCAAGTAGAGAATGAAAAATGTACCTGATATAAGAGCAAGAGAGCTTAGCTAGAACAAATCGATTTTGGATTTTGGATCTGCGATTTGATGAAGAACAGATCGAGTTAAAGTTCGAGTTCGATGAAGAACAGCTAGAGCAAAGCTCTCGAGTGACAGAGATCAATGAAGAATAGCTAGAGAGTTCGATTACGAGCGATAGAGATCGATGAAGCGCAAACCATCGAGGGTTTTGGAATCTACAATTGAGCAAATCAAAGGTTGAGAATGAAAGTGTGTGTGTGTTTGAAATTAAGCGAGCAAGCGAGAGTGTGCGTGTTTGAAATTGAACGAGAGAGAGTGAGAGCTTCAAATCGAGGGTTGAGAATGAGAGCTTCAAATCAAGGGTTTTGGAAGAGAGGAAGACTGAGTTGTGGTAGAGACTGAGAAAGAGAGAGATTGAGTTGAAAGAGACGGAGGTTTGGACGGTCAATACATTGACCCAATACGGTGCCGTTTCACAGAGATCAGAGACGTTTTTCAAAAACGTTGTGTTTCATTAATTTATAGTGGCATTTTCATAAACGCCATAAAAGAACCATTGCAATACCTCCTTTTTCTTGTAGTGCCAATTTTGAATTTTGGTATGATATGGTGGACGTTTCCACCCTCTAAACAAACTCCTTAGTATATTTTTTCCAAAGATAATAATGTAACATTCCAAAAAAAAATTTCTTAGTGTATTTTTTTCAAACATAATATTTCAATGTAATACATTTTAATATAATACTCAAACGTAACACTCTAAAAAAAACTTTGTAGTGTACTTTTTCTAAATGTAACAGCGTAACAATTCAAAAAAAAATTCATAGTGTATTTTTTTCAAAAATAACACTCCAATGTAACACACAAAAAAATACAAAAAAAAATTACTTAGTATATTTTTTTTTTTTTCAAACGTAACACCCCAATGTAACACAAAAACGTTTTAGTATATTTTTTCCAAACGTAACAATCCAATATAACACTAAAAACTCCTTAGTATACTTTTCCCAAACATAACACTCTAATGTAACACTCCAAAAACGTAACAATCCAATATAACACATTAAAAACTCCTTAGTGCATTTTTTCCAAATATAACACTCCAATGTAATACTCCAAAAACATAATAATCCAATGTAACATACTAAAAACTTCTTAGTGTATTTTTTCTAAACGTAACACTCCAACAAACAATAACAATTAAGAAGATTATAATAACAAATGAGTCATTACACATCCAAAAAAACTAAACAGATCACACAAAAAAAACAAAATTATAAAACTAAATAAAATATAATTCCAACAAATTTAATTTATTGATAACTCTCCCTTTAAAAAAAAAAGTGTAAAGTTGAAAATCATGTAACAATAAGAGGGTAATTTAACCAGTCAAAACCTTATATCTTTTCCAACATTCCAAACATGGGTTAATAAAATAGTAATAATTCAATGTGGAAACATCACCAGCTGAAAATCATGTGATTATAACATTAGTGACAGGTTATAAATAATAAGATAAATTACACTTTGTTCCCTTAAATTTTATAATTTTTCCATTTTGACTCAAAATATTTTTTCCCCACTTTTTGCCTAACATTTGTAATTCAATACAACAAATTACACTTTTGGAGAATAAATTTTTAGTTGCCAAAAGTTATTTTTTAGTCGCCGAAGATTTTTGCTGACTAAATTTTTTGATCACCAACCTTGTCTCTAGATGATTGTTGAGAAAGGTATTGGCAACTAATTTTTTTTTAGTCACCAAAAGTCACAAATTGGCGACTAAAAATTTAGTCGCCTAAAAGAAAATATTTAGTCCCCAAAAAGAAAATATTTTCCATCTTCAATTTTTTAGCCACCAATTTTTTAGTCGCCAAAAACTTTTTTTTGACTACTAACTGTTAAGTCGCCAATAAATTTATTTTTTATTTTTTAGCTACTAAATATTTAGTCGTCAAAAGCTCAAGCTCTATTTATTAATTTTTTAAAATGTACAAAATGAATATTTTTCATTAATTTCTAAATTATATGCATTTCATTATCAATGCAACCTGTAATCTGTACATATACAGAATAATATATCTGTCAATTATAATCTAAATTAATTATCAATAATACTCATTTCATTATCAACTATTCAAAAACTTTAACTTGTAACATCATATTCCAAATACTATATAGATCCATACAAACCAAGTATAATTCATCTAAATTAAATATTACATACAAAAACACTGGATTTCCAAAACAGAGAATTGTTCCAAAATAAATGCTTTTCATATACATAACAAATGCTCTTTGTACACATCTACAATAGCCCACACAAAAGCAATCTGTAAAAAAAGAAGAAAAAAAAAATTAATCATTAGCACTTATTCAATAAAATTGATGTTTCAAATTATAACAATTATAAAATTAATAATTTAGATATATTATACTCAACATATAATCCCATCAAAATCATTTTAATATTTCTATTTTGTTGAAAATTTATACAATCTCCAAATTGAATCTCATGCCTACCTAGTAAACTCTAATTTAACAATTACATGCAATGGCTTCAAGTCAGTGAAGTTCCGGAAGATTGGCCAGTGCGATAGATTTGTGAAAGTGGTTTATAATAATCAAATATGGTGGAGACTTCATGAAGCTAGGTGACCAAGAGATCCACGAGGACCTCTAGTTTCTTTGATGCTTATATGGATGACACTTGAAGAATTTTCAGGCAAAAAACATGGACATCAAAACCTTTTCCCTATCCACCAATAATCATTTGCAGTATATCTATCTTACACAAGTTACAAGGATTAAAATAGTTTTGAATTGAGTGAGAAATTTTTGAAGTAACATATGATATTTAATACAAAAATTTACAATTCATAACCAAACACATAACTGAAAATTCTATTAAAACTCATAAAAAAAATAAAAAAAATTCAGAAAATATTTTTTCTGAATGTATAAAAATTAATGTGTCAATTGAAAAAAAAAAATTGTTGTTCCAGTCAACTGGCTGGACTATCGGTGGGACGACCGGTTAACCTAAATTTTTCCACTTAAGACAGAGTTTTCAAAATTGAATGTGGAATTAACTTTGAAAAACCGTAAACAAACATGAAACGCAAATAAAAGGGTAGAATAAACTTTGGAAAAGCATTCCAAACACAGCCTAAGATTCCCACACCAAACAAATAACAATTAGTGGTGTTTTGAAAAGTTGGTAAAAAGTTGACTTTTTGACTTTTTTGGTAGCTTTTTTAGCAAAAAGTTAGATTCTTTTGAGTAAAAAAAAATGGGCATGGCTTCTATCCAGTCCTTAATCGAACTGGACCGTGCTATTGGGCCCGTGGGGGCCTACCACGGGCCCCGTTTTAATAATCTGAACCGTTCAATGTGTAGAACTCGTCGAGTACTATATGTCTGTAAAAAATCATGTTAATCGGATATCGATAGCTATGTAATCAAATCAGTTTTGTATAAAAAAAATGGACGGTGAATAAATTAACGGTTGACAAAAATCTGTTTTGATCGCATAGCTATCGATATCCGATCAACGTGATTTTTTACAGGCATATAGTACTCGACGAGTTCTACACATTGACGGTTCAGATTATCAAAACGGAACCCGTAGTGAGCCTCCACGGGCCCAACAGCATGGTCCAGTCCGATTAAGGACTGGACAGAAGCCATTCCCAAAAAAAATTGACTCTTTTGACTAAAAAAACCAAAAAATTGACTTTTTTAACCTCTTCTCAAACTGCCCCTTAGTACCAATACCGTAGTACTTACTTTCAATTATTTAAATTGTCCAAAACAGAGGGAGGGGACACAGAATAAAAAAGTACTCTTTAATTTGTTCGTTGTTTTTATAAACTGTACACAAGCTCCTCAATAATTTTACAACTTTCTCCTCAATAATTCTAAAACAGGTGCAGTTGTCATAACGAAATCACTATCTTCCAATATGCGTAGTTGGGCCCAAAAACCATAAAGAAGGAAAATGAGTATTAAAAAAACAAAAAAAAAAAAAGAAAATAGAAAAGCAAAAGTGGCTTTAACTACAAACAAAAACAAAACAAAGAGTTCCTTCCATGTTGACGATTCTCTCCCCCGCCCCCAACCAATACAAGAAACATAAAACAAAAACAAAAAGCAATCTACAAAAAATCAAAACAAAACAACTTCAGTCTCAAACAAACACAGAAAAAAAGAAATTATTCCATGTTATCTTTCTTGTTACCATTTGAGTAGCTATCTTATCATCATTATGACAAAATGATAGAAAGAAAAGACTGGTTTTGAGAGCCAAGAGAGAGATAAAAGAAAAGAAAATTCAAGCAATTTCTTTACGAGGCCATCCTTTTCTCTACAAGGCCATCCTCTGCAAGCAATTTCCAAAAAAATTTTAAACCTAAACTCCATCCTAAATTATATCCAGTACCAGTTCCAGCTTATACAAACATCATCAAAACACAAAATAAAATGAGAAATAAGTTCAAAAAATAATTTCAGATACATGAGAAAGTTTGTAAAATTATCTTTTAATGTTGTAGCATTTAACATTAATACGCAAATATATATTTTTTAATTTGCACTGAAAAGAAATTCCCCCAAAATGAAAAGCATGACAACTTAGGTTCAAACTTCAACCTTCACCAAAATTGTCCTATTTTCACACTCTACTAGTCCCTCTCTCTCTCTCTCTCTCTCTCTCTCTCTCTCTATACAAACACATATATGACAAATAGCAAGAACAAAATCCCCTAAGAAATTGGACAATTTACAGAACTAGCAAAATTTGAATTGTAACAAGAGCCCAAATATAGCGACCCCGGTCTTCTCCCATTTGATTATTGTATCCGGACTTAAGTTCCGTAGATTCTGTCATTGTATAGTTATTGTTGTTGTCCCTTATTTTCTTATTTGGACCTATAGGATGTGTTGGGCAGGTTTATTTCAGGTTGGTTGGGTTTAGAAACCAAGTGTTGCTGTCCAGAATTTTGGATCTTCGCTCGAGCGAGGAGTTTGTCGCTCGAGCGAGCTGTTATTTTTTGGTTCTTCGCTCGAGCCGGGGTTTGGTAGCTCGAGCGAGAGGTTGCGTCTGATTTGGACCTGTAGCTGTGCATTCTTGGCTCGAGCGAGCTTTTCTTCGCTCGAGCGAGTTAGTTCGTTCTTCGCCCGAGCGATAGTTCCTTCGCTCGAGCGTGTGTCTGGTTACAGACATGAGGGTTTGAGTTATTCGCTCGATCGAGTTTTCTTCCGCTCGAGCGAGCTTTTGGGTTGTTGGCTCGAGCAAGGCTTCCTTGGCTCGAGCGTAGCTTCTCTGTGTCTGGTTGCTCGAGCGACCAAGTCTTCGCTCGAGCGAGCCTGTCCAGTTTATATACACAGCAGCGGGTTTGGATCAGTCTTTTTCATCTTCTTTTGATTCTAAACCCTAGGTCCGACTTCTCTCTCTCCCTACTCACCTTCTTTCTTAGATTTGATCTATTTAGAGGGTGTTTCTACCCTAGTTGCTTTATTAAAAATATAGAGGGAGTCGAGGGCTTTCATTTAATCTGAACATTTGGCGATTTGGAGCACATTGGTATTTGGGCACTCATCTCGGTCTTCACCATTTGGGTTGTTTTCTTCGAGGTAGGGATTTCCTACTCCATTTTATAGGTTTTGTTCTAAGCTTTGGTATTTTGATATGTTGGGGATACTTTGGTAAATTTTGGGAAAAACCCTAGTTGTATTATTAAATTAATTTGTATAATTAATTCATGGAATTGGGAAAAGATGGTTAAATTCATGGAATTGGGGAATTCATTGATTAAATGGCGTAATTGGATAATTTGAATCATTTGTCTATTGAATTGTTGACATAGTTATTTTCAGTTTAGAAATAACTGTTTTGGGCTATCGGTGGAGGATAGTCGTGATTGTTGTAGACATTGCATGTGGATTAGGAATAACTGAAACTCATCACATTGGTTAAGTCATTAATTTTGACTATTGCATTGATACAGAAAATACGTGTATTGATTGAGCATTGCATTTGCATACATTGTTTTGTGTGGGAGGAGATAGGGGATGTACTCCACGGTTTAGGGGAAGATAGGGGATGGACCTCTAAACCGGATTTTGTTTGGGAGGAGATAGGGGATGGACTCCATTAGCATCACTTTTATGTGTGCTTATTTATATAGATGTGTTTTATTGATACAGCACTAAAATGTGTATCAATCTGGAAGTATGAAGTGTTTTGATTTGAGCTTGAGTCTCATTTGTTTGTTGATATTGGAAGGATGTGAATATGATATATGTAATTCACTGTTGTAAGTTTGGCCAGGTTCTGAGCCATGTTGATAAAATTGGAAAGTAAAACGTGTCTTAGACAATAGTGTCATGAGACTGTAAAATGAAGTAATTAATTATCTTGGTTAACCATCTGTTGAATGCTAATGCTTTATTCATTGCTTATATGTGGTTTAGTATATTTCTACTGGGCTGTGGCTCACCCTTTATGGGAACATCATTTTCAGGTTCAGGTGATAAGCTACCTCCAAGGACTTAGCTTGGAAGGAATTGGATTTTGAAGACTATTTTTAGTTATTTGTTTTTTTTTATTGTTAGTACATGTAAACACTCAAGCCTAGGGCTTTATTTATATTTGAGTTAGAACTCATACTTTGTGTCCAAGTGTTGACTTGGAAAGATGTAAGCCGGTAGGGCATTTACTTTGATGTTACATGTAATGCTTTTGTTTAGTAAGACTCTGATGGATATTATAATGAATTATTAAAGTGTTTTCTTTAAATAATGCATGTCAATGATATATATAATGTGTATATTTTTTAGGGCGTTATAACTTGGTATCAGAGCGTACCAGGTTTGAATACTTTGGTTACGTGGGAAGTGATTAGTATCACAATGGGTTCGTCTCGTTTGATAGAGACTTAATGTAACGTTATATGCTTATGTGATAACATGTTTATGTGATTATGTGGGTATGGAATGTAGTTTCTGGGATGATGATTGGACCCTTGAGTTTCTAGTAGTCTTGTTGGAAAGGCACTTGATCACTGCTGCACTTAACCGGAACTATAGTAACGCATTGGGACTATCATTATCCGGGAATGAAATTCGTAGGTGCTTATGTGATTATGTGCTTACGTGGAATGAATTATTGTTGTCCAATGCATTAGGACGTGAGTGTTTAGCTTCAGCACATTTATTAATGTGCTAATGTCTTTGTTTCCTTTATTAGGATGTCAGGACGAGGACGAGGACGCGGTAGGCGTGGTAGGCCGGGTAGGCAGGAGGTGCCTGTGCCAGAGGAGATTCCGGCAGTTCAGGAGGGAATTGGCCAGGCCAATGTGGCCGAGCCAGTAGGCCAGCAGGCTATGGGCGCTCTAGCCCGAGAGATAGCAGGGGCATTCAGGGAGTCAGTAGGCATTCTCAGAGCTGAGAATCAAGCTCAGGTTGTTGTTGCGGATGCAGGACCCTCCTTTCTGAAGAGGGAGTTCTTCCGGTCTAACCCGGATGAATTTGTGGGTGATCCTAAAGAGCCGCTTAAGGCAGATGAATGGCTCGAACAGACAACGAAGACGTTTGAGATGCTTGGCATCGAAGACGAGGGGTTGAAAGGGACCTTGGCATCTTTCCAGTTGAAGGGGGATGCGGGTCAGTGGTGGAAGTTTACTAAGGGTCGTATAGGAGGTACATGGGAAGCTTTTGTGAATGCTTTCCAGGAGAAGTTCTTATCTCCAGCAGTCAGGGAGAAGCTGAGAGACCAGTTTTGTCAGCTTAAGTAGTCGAGTTCTTCAGTGGCCGAGTTGGAGGCTGCATTTACTAGTTTGTCCAGGTTTGCACCTGAGTTGGTGGCGTCTGAGGAACGTCGTTGTATTGAGTTTGAGAAGAAGTTGAGGCGTGGCCTCAAGTTGAGAGTTGGGGAAACTATGATTCGGATTATGGGCGTATGGTTGATGCTGCAGCCCACATGGAAATTATGATGCAGGAGGAGGAGGAAGGACAGAAGGGCTCCAAAAGGAGTCAGGATGGTTAGAGTGATGGTAGGAGACAGAAGGGTTTTAATCCTCAACAGTCTCAGGGTAGCTTTTCTAGATCGACTTTTCCTGTGGCGAGTGCCAGTTCGGGAAAAGGCAGTCAGGGAGACATTACCTGTTTCAAGTGTGGCCAGCTGGGCCACAAGTATCCAGTTTGTCCTCAGAGGGGAGGAGTGCAGAGAGCAGCATCATCTTCGGCTCGATCTCAGAGCCAGAGTCAGGGTAGAGGCCAGCCACTCTCGTGTTATCAATGTGGTCAGCCAGGGCATATGAAGAGGTATTGCCCGCAGTTGGGTGGCACACCTGGTGCATCTGGTTTGAGGCAGATTCAGGGTCAGCAGCCAGCTCAGTCGGGTCAGGCCTCGAGGGCTAATCAGGGGGCTTCATCGTCCCAGTCAGTGCAGCAATCTTATGCTCCTAGGGGTGAGCAGGTTGATCAGAGGTCGTCTGGGCGCGTGTACGCTGTTACCGCGCAGGATCTTGTACCAGCACCATCAGTTGTGAGAGGTACCTTCTTGTTTTGTAACTCGGTTGCTAATGTTTTGATTGATACGGGTGCATCTCATTCCTTTGTGTCTGCTGCATTTGCATCTGTTTTGGAGTTGGAGTTAGCACAGTTAGCATCTCCTATTTGTGTAGTGTCACCTCTTGGGGGTGAATTGATTTTGAAACACGGTGTTAGGGGTTGTGATATAGAGGTTGATTACCATAGAATCCCATTTTCCTTTGTAGTTATGCCTATGAGAGGTTTCGATGTTATTTTGGGTATGGACTGGTTATCGTCATACCGGGCAGTTATTGATTGCTACCGCCAGAGGGTCACTTGTTGTACCGTGAGCGGAGAGTATTTTCATTTTCTGGGGGACCGGTTGGGTAATGAGTTGCCACCGGGGTATGTTCCGCGAGGGCGGAGTGAGCTTAGTGGTCTACTTGCTAACCTTTCGATTAGTGAGGATGATGAGTCTCAGATTGTGTTGTCAATGGTGGTTTGTGAGTACTCGGACGTCTTTCCCGAGGATCTTGTTGGTTTGCCACCGCATCGAGAGATTGAGTTCTCTATTGACCTAGTGCCCGGCACGGCGCCGATTTCTATGGCACCTTATCGTTTTGCCCCAGCCGAGTTAGTTGAGTTGAAGATTCAGCTCTAGGAGTTGCTAGATAAGGGCTTTATACGTCCTAGTGTTTCGCCGTGGGGAGCACCGGCCCTCTTTGTTAAAAAGAAAGGTGGTGCTTTGAGACTTTGTATGGATTACCGGAAATTGAATCGGGCTACGGTTAAGAATAAGTACCCTATGCCTCGTATAGATGATCTGTTTGACCAGTTGAAGGGTTCCCGTTGTTTCTCTAAGATAGACTTGAGATCGGGTTACCACCAGTTGAGGGTCAGGGAGGAGGATATTCCGAAGACGGCATTCCGTACACGGTATGGCCACTATGAGTTTCTGGTGATGCCATTTGGGCTCACCAATGCACCGGCAGTTTTTATGGATTTGATGAACCGGATCTTCCGGAAATTCTTGGATCGGTTTGTAGTCGTTATTGTGGATGATATCCTTATCTATTCGCCTTCTGAGGAGGAGCACGAGGAACACTTGAGAGTGGTGCTTGAGTTACTTAGAGCCCATAGGTTGTATGCCAAGTTTGGGAAGTGTGGGTTCTGGCTGAGGGAAGTCAAATTCTTAGGTCACGTGGTATCCGGGGAAGGGGTGTCTGTTGATGCATCCAAGGTTGAGGCAATGCAGGATTGGGCACAGCCTAAGAGTGTGTTTGAGATCCGCAGTTTTCTGGGATTAGCTGGGTATTACCGTCGGTTTGTGAAAGATTTCTCCAGGTTAGCGTCACCGTTGACTAGACTAACTCGGAAGGGAGTCAAATTTGTATGGGGTGAGACTTGTGAAAAGTCATTCCAGGAGTTAAAAGTTAGACTGACCACCGCTCCAGTATTGATTATTCCAGAGAGAGGGTTGGGTTATGCAGTCTATTGTGATGCCTCACGAGAGGGTCTGGGTTGTGTGTTAATGCAAGAAGGGAAAGTAGTTGCCTATGGCTCACGTCAGTTGAAAATTCACGAGCAGAATTATCCTACGCATGATCTAGAGTTAGCAGCTGTGATATTTGCCTTGAAGATTTGGAGGCATTATCTTTATGGTGAGAGGTTCGAGGTGTTCTCGGATCATAAGAGTCTGAAATATTTGTTTACACAGAAAGATTTGAACTTGAGGCAGAGGAGGTGGATGGAATTTATAGAGGATTATGACTTTGAGTTGCATTATCATCCGGGAAAGGCCAATGTGTTGGCCGATGCCCTTAGCAGAAAACCTGTTGGTGTCATAGCTAGTATAGCCATCCGAGAATGGGAGATGTTGGGTACAATTGGGGAGTTTGACTTACTTCTGGGCGAATCCGTAGAGGCTGCGGCCTTGTTTTCTATTGTTGTACAGCCTACACTCGTGACTCGAGTGTTAGAGGCTCAGAGGGGTGACCTTGAGGTAGAAACCCTCCGTGAGAAGATTTCTGGTGGGAAGGTTGAGAAGGGTTTGGCAGTGTATCCCGACCTCAGTGTGAGATACCGAGACCGTCTGGTTGTGCCGGAGTCTTGTCGAGAGGAGGTACTCCGAGATTTTCATCATTCACGCCTTGCGGTGCATCCGGGAGGCACTAAGATGTATCGGGATTTGGGTCGCCAGTGCTGGTGGCGGGGTATGAAGAGAGATGTGGCAGCTTTAGTATCTAAGTGCCTTACTTGTCAGCAAGTGAAGGCCGAACATCAGAGGCCAGCGGGTTTGTTGCAACCCTTGCCTATTGCCGAGTGGAAGTGGGAACACGTCACTATGGACTTCGTTATGGGTCTTCCGAGGACTCAGCGGGGTAGTGATGCTATTTGGGTGGTTGTAGACCGGTTGACTAAGTCGGTGCACTTCATTCCTATGCGCGTGAGAGATTCGGTAGATCATCTTGCCGACTTGTACATTCGGGACATAGTGAGGTTACACGGGGTTCCAGTGACGATCGTCTCAGATAGAGATCCTCGTTTTACTGCCAGGTTGTGGCAAAGTTTGCAGAGTGCCTTAGGCACTAAGTTGACCTTTAGCACGGCTTACCATCCTCAGACTGACGGGCAGTCCGAGCGTACTATTCAGATCCTTGAGGATATGCTGCGGGGTTGTGTTCTAGACTTTAGCGGGTCGTCGGAGAGGCACTTGCCGTTGGTGGAGTTTGCCTACAACAATAGCTTCCAGTCTAGTATCGGTATGGCACCATTTGAGGCCTTGTATGGCCGACCGTGTAGATCTCCTGTTTGTTGGGCCGAGGTGGGTGATGCACCTCTGTTGGGTCCGGAGTTGGTGAGGGAAACAACGGAGAAAGTTGAGCTTATCCGTAAGAGACTTGTTACAGCACAGAGTCGTCAGAAATCTTATGCCGACCGTAGGAGGAGATCTTTGGTGTTTGAGGTGGGTGATCATGTCTTTCTGAAGATATCACCTAGACGGGGTTTGATGAGATTTGGGAAGAGCGGGAAGTTGTCCCCTCGGTTCATTGGTCTGTTTGAGATCCTTGAGAGGATTGGCGAGGCTGCTTATCGTTTAGCTTTACCACCGCAGTTGTCCAGAGTACATGACGTGTTTCATGTGAGTATGCTTCGGAAGTATGAGCTGGATCCATCACATGTGTTGGATTGGACTGATTTAGTGATTGATGAGGATGTTTCGTATGAGGAGAGACCGGTTCGGGTCTTGGATAGGCGGGATCTAGTTTTGCGAGGCAAAACCATCCCTTTGGTCAAAGTTTTGTGGAAACACCACGGAGTGGAGGAAGCCACTTGGGAACGTGAGTTGGAAGTCCGCCAGAAATATCCGAACATGTTTGTTGATTTGTAATCTTATAATTAGATTCTGTTATATTGTTGAACTTAAGAGCTTTATATATGTCTTAAGCTGTAAAACATTGAGTTTGTATTGGTAAATGGGTGTATCTTGAAACTTGCTTCATTATAGAAGTTTAGTGTAATATTGCATCTGCTGAGTACATTGTTGAATGGGTTGTATATATCATGTGATTGAATATGATATGGGAATTGTTAACATTGAAAGGAATAATACATAATAATGATACAGGTTGAGATATATGTTGTGTTATATGTTTAATGTGAGATGCCTCTTGATAAAGAGATGAAATGACCAGTTTTGGGTCAAGATGTTCACTAATGAATTGTTAAAAAAAAAGAGAATCTGTTGTCAAAAACTTATGCTTAATTTCGGGGACGAAATTCTTTGAAGGGGGGGAGGTTATAGCGACCCTGGTCTTCTCCCATTTGATTATTGTATCCGGACTTAGGTTCCGTAGATTCTGTCATTGTATAGTTATTGTTGTTGTCCCTTATTTTCTCATTTGGACCTATAGGATGTGTTGGGCAGGTTTATTTCAGGTTGGTTGGGTTTAGAAACCAAGTGTTGCTGTCCAGAATTTTGGATCTTCGCTCGAGCGAGGAGTTTGTCGCTCGAGCGAACTGTTATTTTTTGGTTCTTCGCTCGAGCCGGGGTTTGGTAGCTCGAGCGAGAGGTTGCGTCTGATTTGGACCTGTAGCTGTGCATTCTTGGCTCGAGCGAGCTTTTCTTCGCTCGAGCGAGTTAGTTCGTTCTTCGCTCGAGCGATAGTTCCTTCGCTCGAGCGTGTGTCTGGTTACAGACATGAGGGTTTGAGTTATTCGCTCGATCGAGTTTTCTTTCGCTCGAGCAAGCTTTTGGGTTGTTGGCTCGAGCAAGGCTTCCTTGGCTCGAGCGTAGCTTCTCTGTGTCTGGTCGCTCGAGCGACCAAGTCTTCGCTCGAGCGAGCCTGTCCAGTTTATATACACAGTAGCGGGTTTTGATCAGTCTTTTTCATCTTCTTTTGATTCTAAACCCTAGGTCCGACTTCTCTCTCTCCCTACTCACCTTCTTTCTTAGATTTGATCTATTTAGAGGGTGTTTCTACCCTAGTTGCTTTATTAAAAATATAGAGGGAGTCGAGGGCTTTCATTTAATCTAAACATTTGGCGATTTGGAGCACATTGGTATTTGGGCACTCATCTCGGTCTTCACCATTTGGGTTGTTTTCTTCGAGGTAGGGATTTCCTACTCCATTTTATAGGTTTTGTTCTAAGCTTTGGTATTTTGATATGTTGGGGATACTTTGGTAAATTTTGGGAAAAATCCTAGTTGTATTATTAAATTAATTTGTATAATTAATTCATGGAATTGGGAAAAGATGGTTAAATTCATGGAATTGGGGAATTCATTGATTAAATGGCATAATTGGATAATTTGAATCATTTGTCTATTGAATTGTTGACATAGTTATTTTCAGTTTAGAAATAACTGTTTTGGGCTATCGGTGGAGGATAGTCGTAATTGTTGTAGACATTGCATGTGGATTAGGAATAACTGAAACTAATCACATTGGTTAAGTCATTAATTTTGACTATTGCATTGATACAGAAAATACGTGTATTGATTGAGCATTGCATTTGCATACATTGTTTTGTGTGGGAGGAGATAGGGGATGTACTCCACGGTTTAGGGGAAGATAGGGGATGGACCTCTAAACTGGATTTTGTTTGGGAGGAGATAGGGGATGGACTCCATTAGGATCACTTTTATGTGTGCTTATTTATATAGAAGTGTTTTATTGATACAGCACTAAAATGTGTATCAATCTGGAAGTATGAAATGTTTTGATTTGAGCTTGAGTCTCATTTGTTTGTTGATATTGGAAGGATGTGAATATGATATATGTAATTCACTGTTGTAAGTTTGGCCAGGTTCTGAGCCATGTTGATAAAATTGGAAAGTAAAACGTGTCTTAGACAATAGTGTCATGAGACTGTAAAATGAAGTAATTAATTATCTTGGTTAACCATTTGTTGAATGCTAATGCTTTATTCATTGCTTATATGTGGTTTAGTATATTTCTACTGGGCTGTGGCTCACCCTTTATGGGAACATCATTTTCAGGTTCAGGTGATAAGCTACCTCCAAGGACTTAGCTTGGAAGGAATTGGATTTTGAAGACTATTTTTAGTTATTTGTTTTTTTTTTTTTTGTTAGTACATGTAAACACTCAAGCCTAGGGCTTTATTTATATTTGAGTTAGAACTCATACTTTGTGTCCAAGTGTTGACTTGGAAAGATGTAAGCCGGTAGGGCATTTACTTTGATGTTACATGTAATGCTTTTGTTTAGTAAGACTCTGATGGATATTATAATGAATTATTAAAGTGTTTTCTTTAAATAATGCATGTCAATGATATATATAATGGGTATATTTTTTAGGGCGTTAGACCAAAAATTCCAAAAATTGATAAACCAAACACCAAACTATTGTTTTAATTTGACAAATCACATCATATTGCAATAAAAAAAAAAATCAAATTTAAACAAAACCTACATATAATCATACACATAAAGAGAAACATGCAATGAGACTTAAGTGTGCAAGCATGTAACTAACTCAAGCATGCAACAAGCATATAAGCATGATGTGAGGCAACAACCTTGGACAACATGACAAAATGCAACATGGACATGCAACAACATGTAATGGGGCTAGCATGCGACAACATGCAAAGATGGAGCAAGCATACAACAATATGCAAGACAGGCATGCGACAACATGCAAAGGGATGGACTTAAACTAATGTGGGCAGCTCTCAACTAAGCCCAAATCAGTGGCCAAAAGTGATGAATTGATGGCATGAAAAGCATGAAATGGCAAGGCAAACATGTATGTCAAGTGGCTCAAGTATTAAGGCACAAAGAGGACAACTCTTAAGCACACTTAAGGAGCAACAAACATGGGTATATGGTAATGAGGTAAGCTCTGAAATTTCATGTAAAGTAATGCCAAATCAAATCAACAATGCAAGCATAGCATGTTATGATGCTCAAAGCTCAAAGTAAGCAAGGGGACTTAAGCCAAGGCCATACAAGGCAAATCCCAAGGGGCCGAGGGGACCTAAAACAGTCTTAGGGTAGGTCCAAACAAGACCAAAACTAAGCTCAAAGCTAGCCAACATAGGCTAGAACACAAAGCCAAAAAACATGGAGCATGCAAGGCTTTAAAGAGGCAATGCACTACACCTCACCTATTGAAACCAAACATGGCATGACTTGGGCGACATAAAACAAAGTTACATCATGGTATAATAAGACCCAAAATGCACTGAAATGATGAGCCAAGGCTTAGGCTTAATGGTATGCACAAAAGCTCATTCTTGAGGCATAAAGCACAAGCTCTACAAAGTATTCAAAGCATGTCAAATGCAAGTATATGACAACATTTCATGGACTGAAATAGCATATGGAATGTGGGCAAAGCATGCAAACATCACATGTATGGCATGGTAGGGGCCTCAAAACCCAAGACTAGCCTAAGCATTTACACTATAACTATACAAAGCACGAGTGATATGGCCATTGCAGCCCAAAACAATCCTAGAGCAGCCCAAAATAAGCATAAAATCATGTTAGAGCGAAGCCAAAATGTGCTAGGATGATGAGTCAAAACACCATGCACAAAGGGCTAGTAAACAAGATTTGTTCTACACCTATATGGAGCATGCAAAGGATGATCAAACCGACTATGGATAGGGTCATGACATGCCAAATGATGACCAAATACATGCTGAAATGTAAACCAAACAAGCTAACATGACATGGCAAAGCATGGAGCATATGAAGCTAATTTAGGGGATTTACATTACAAGTATATCATGCAAGCATGGAGTGACAAAACCAACCCAAAACAGATTCATGGCAAGCTAAAACATCACCACAAACCCACTGAAATGGGCTCAACACAAGCTAAGCACACATGCTACTTTGATGAGCTATGAATGGAGTTACTCAACACATACAAGATGCATGCAAAATATGACCAAACCAGCCAGGGACAGGGCCAAGGAAGGTCCTAAAAGTCACAAAAATAGGCCTGAACCAAGCCTCAAAAATGCATGGAGGGATGGTCCTTTGGAATGCCAAAAATGCAAGCAATGAGGAACCAAAAGAGAAGGGGCCACCCCCTCTGATTAAGGACCTCAAAACCACACCTTTACCACTGAAAATCCATTGGATTTCAGTGGTAAGAAGGCCAAACCAAGGCTAGCTCGGAGGCCTCAAGGAATGGCTTAAAACAAAGCCAAAAAAAGCATACAAGGGGGCTACACACCCCTAACAACAAAATGACCTTAATCAAACTTCAAAAGCACTTAAATACAAGACTTTTTTCAGTTATAAGAAAATCCCAAATCAATATGCAAGGATAGCTAAAGTGAGGCACAAGGAAGTTCAAAAATGGGGAAAATACTCACCCTTGAAGACCCTCTTTGAAACCAGCAACTTCAGGGGGTGGAAACTAGTTTTCAGAGCTCAAGAATCCCTCCCAAGAAGCTTAGTCCAATGGTGGTGGTGTATCTCTATGTGTTGTAGTGTAAAAGTGCAAGGAAATCCAATTTCTAAGCACAAAATACAAACAATATAGAGAGAAAGAAAGGTTTTTCTCTTCAAAATGGCTGAACCCCTGGCGAAGTGGGAGGCCTCTTGCTTATATAGAGGAATGCAAAGCCAAAGCTTCCTCAAGAAGCTTTGCAAGGGCTTCATCCCTCCATACACGTGTATGGAGAGGAGCAAACAAAAATCCAGCTGGCTCAAAAGATCTAGAGGAAAACCAACTAAGACAGGGGGGGTACCGGCCATCATCAATGGCCGGCAGTGGCTCACTAATGGCCGGCAGGGCATCACCAATGTCCGGCAGTGCCATGCCATGGCCGGCAGTGAACCAAAAGGTCCACCAAGAGAGCACCTAGCCAAGGTCCAAGAAAGGGGCAGAAAGGATACAAGGTCCGGGAAGCTCGAACCGGTGATGTTCTACCACGACAGTTGAGTACTCAGCGAGCAATCGAACTAGTTGTTGGGTGTACCTGCAAGCACAACCAAGTCTCGAGGACGGTCAAAAATGGGGTGTCTACAGTTGCCCCACTTTGACAGAATTCAACAGTCACAAAGTGACGGGGTGAGTGTCAAAGCCCAGAGACGACCCATTTTTGACAAAGCCGAAGACTTAGACAAACAAGTAAGATAATAAAGAGATGCCCCCGCAGGCAAGGGCAAGATGCAAATGATATGCACAATGCCGAACATAACTTATGATCATGCAAAGAAAGTTCTAACGAAGCATAACAATGTAACAGTTTTAAGCAAGCAAAAACCAAGCTACATTGCAATGCAAAAAGGATATAAGAGAATTATTGCAATTCTCACTGTGAATACAGTGTGCATGTGTGATAGATACACGAAGCGAATGTGTGTGATGGACACATAAAGTGAATGTGTGATAGATACACAAAGCGAACGTGCGTGATTGATACACAAAGCGAATGTGTGTGAACACAAAGCGAGCGTGTGTGATTAATACACAAAGTAGGCACAGTGTGATAGATACAAAGCGAGTGTGTGTGATTGATACACAAAGTAGGCATAGTGTGATAGATACAAAGCGAGTGTGTGTGATTGATACACAAAGTAGGCATAGTGTGATAGATACAAAGCAAGTAGGTGATAGATACACGATATGAACAAAGTGTGATTGATACACAAAGGGTGAAGTGAGCAAAGTGTGATGGATACACAAAAGGAAAACTCAAAGTGTGATGCATACATAATAGGTGAACACAAAGTGTGATAGATGCACTTAGTGAACAAGTATGATGGATATACTAAAGGTGAACATGAAGTGTGATAGATGCACTTAGTGAACAAGTATGATGGATATACTAAAGGTGAACACGAAGTGCGATAGATGCACTTAGTGAACAAAGTATGATTGATATACTAAATGTGAACACGAAATGTGATAGATGCACTTAGTGAACAAGTATGATGGATATACTAAATCTGAACACGAAGTGTGATAGATGCACTTAGTGAACAAAGTATGATTGATATACAAAATGTGAACACGAAGTGTGATAGATGCACTTAGTGAACAAAGTATGATTGATATACTAAATGGGAACACGAAATGTGATAGATGCACTTAGTGAACAAAGTATGATTGATATACTAAATGTGAACACGAAGTGTGATTGATGCACTTAGTGAACAAGTATGATAGATATACTAAAGGTGAACACGAAGTGTGATAGATGCACTTAGTGAACAAAGTATGATTGATATACTAAATGTGAACACGAAGTGTGATAGATGCACTTAGTGAACAAGTATGATGGATATACTACAGGTGAACACGAAGTATGATAGATGCACTTAGTGAACAAGTATGATGGATATACTAAAGGTGAACACGAAGTGTGATAGATGCACTTAGTGAACAAGTATGATGGATATACTAAAGGTGAACACGAAGTGCGATAGATGCACTTAGTGAACAAGTATGATGGATATACTAAATGTGAACACGAGGTGTGATAGATGCACTTAGTGAACAAGTATGATGGATATACTAAATGTGAACACGAAGTGTGATAGATGCACTTAGTGAACAAGTATGATAGATATACTAAAGGTGAACACGAAGTGTGATAGATGCACTTAGTGAACAAAGTATGATTGATATACTAAATGTGAACACGAAGTGTGATAGATGCACTTAGTGAACAAGTATGATGGATATACTAAAGGTGAACACGAAGTGTGATAGATGCACTTAGTGAACAAGTATGATGGATATACTAAATGTGAACACGAAGTGGGATAGATGCACTTAGTGAACAAGTATGATGGATATACTAAAGGTGAACACGAAGTGCGATAGATGCACTTAGTGAACAAGTATGATGGATATACTAAATGTGAACACGAAGTGTGATAGATGCACTCAGTGAACAAGTATGATGGATATACTAAATGTGAACACGAAGTGTGATAGATGCACTTAGTGAACAAGTATGACAGATGTACTAAAGGTGAACACGAAGTGTGATAGATGCACTTAGTGAACAAAGTATGATTGATATACTAAATGTGAACACGAAGTGTGATAGATGCACTTAGTGAACAAGTATGATGGATATACTACAGGTGAACACGAAGTGTGATAGATGCACTTAGTGAACAAGTAAGATGGATATACTAAAGGTGAACACGAAGTGTGATAGATGCACTTAGTGATCAAGTATGATGGATATACTAAAGGTGAACACGAAGTGCGATAGATGCACTTAGTGAACAAGTATGATGGATATACTAAATGTGAACACGAGGTGTGATAGATGCACTTTGTGAACAAGTATGATGGATATACTAAATGTGAACACGAAGTGTGATAGATGCACTTAGTGAACAAGTATGATAGATATACTAAAGGTGAACACGAAGTGTGATATATGCACTTAGTGAACAAAGTATGATTGATATACTAAATGTGAACACGAAGTGTGATAGATGCACTTAGTGAACAAGTATGATGGATATACTAAAGGTGAACACGAAGTGTGATAGATGCACTTAGTGAACAAGTATGATGGATATACTAAATGTGAACACGAAGTGGGATAGATGCACTTAGTGAACAAGTATGATGGATATACTAAAGGTGAACACGAAGTGCGGTAGATGCACTTAGTGAACAAGTATGATGGATATACTAAATGTGAACACGAAGTGTGATAGATGCACTCAGTGAACAAGTATGATGGATATACTAAATGTGAACACGAAGTGTGATAGATGCACTTAGTGAACAAGTATGATAGATATACTAAAGGTGAACACGAAGTGTGATAGATGCACTTAGTGAACAAAGTATGATTGATATACTAAATGTGAACACGAAGTGTGATAGATGCACTTAGTGAACAAGTATGATGGATGTACTAAAGGTGAACATGAAGTGTGATAGATGCACTTAGTGAACAAGTATGATGGATATACTAAAGGTGAACACGAAGTGTGATAGATGCACTTAGTGAACAAGTATGATGGATATACTAAAGGTGGACACAAAGTGTGATAGATGCACTTAGTGAACAAAGTATGATTGATATACTAAATGTGAACACGAAGTGTGATAGATGCACTTTGTGAACAAGTATGATGGATATACTAAATAAATAAAGTGTGATTGATACACTAAATGAATGAAGTGTGATAGATACACTAAATGAGTGAGAGTGTAATAGATACACAAAGTGAATGAAGTGTGATTGATACACTAAATAAATGAGAGTGTAATTGATACACTGAATGAAGTGTGATTGATACACTAAATAAATGATCTTAAACGAAACTTCGTTGAATGAACCGTACATACAATATCGTGCATGACTGAAAAAAAATTTGATAGGTACAATGCATTACAATGCATGATGCTTAAGGAAAGCAATAAATGGACAAAGCGGCGCTTTAGAAAGCACCTCATGAGGTGAGTGGCGGTGAACCGCTCTTCTCCGACGGGGATCTCCCCTCGTGCTCTTCGAACACTTACCTTTTTAACAGTACAAGGCTCTGAAATACTGACAAGGGTTCTTCACGTAAAACATTTTGGATGCTGCCTTTCTTCTTGATCATATTCACAACTTTCCCTATTCTCCAACAGGGTGACAGACTAGGTTGGTTCAATATCCAGAATTGAGGTGCATACACGCTATCTCAACCTATGGGGCTTCCATACAGATTTCAAGTCGGGGATACACCCCTGGGTATGTAAACCAGACTTTAGTCCCGGAAATCCCGAACCTTTACATTCTAGGCATCAGCCATTCGAACTCTAGTTTCCACCGTCGCAGTTGGTCTCCTAGGAACTCATTGCAAACACGACCAAGATGTCCCTGACACGAAACGGTACGGGAGGAGAGCACTTCTGATCGCCATTCTGGCTTGAAGTAAACTTGATCTTGAGCTTGAGGAAGAGGCATACTCATACTTCGGAGCATTGGCAAGACCTGAAGAGGTACACATAGAGTCTCGAAACTTACTGAAGTTGAAACAAACTCAAATACCCGACATTTTCCCTCTTTTCTTTTGCTTTGTAGTCTGGAACCCATATAGCTTCAAATAGGTCCTGGTTTTACTGTTCTGACATGACCTGGGTTGAACCCTGCAGTTTTATGAAAGAACGAATCTTGTTTTGCACAGATATGGAGAACGGCACGGCACTCGGAGCGCAAAATGATTTTATTTTTTGAAATTGAGAGATGAGTTCTCGACCGGGTATTGAGCCTACGACTGACCATAGCAAAAACGACTCAACAACGGAAAGCAAAAGATAAAACAACCTAAACACATCCGTTGACACTCAAAACGACTCAAAACAAGAATCGAGACAAACAAAGTCACAAACACAACACTCGGATATGTAACAAAGGCAAGAGACCTCTCGGTGCACGAGGAGCCAGTTTCTCCGGGTATTGTTTCCCGCCCTTCCTCATTTGTGATTCTCACATCACTCGGCCCCTCAGGCATTGTTTTTCTGAAAAAGAAGCCCCTGTTTCTCGCTTTTTCTCGCAGCACGCATCTCTCTATTCTTCAATCTCTCATTTTTTTATCCCTCCCCTGAGTAGTTGATGGATAAATAGAAAGTTGTGGGCTCTTGCCCCTAGCATTCCGCTAGATTTTTCTTCTTGTTCACAACAGTGAGTTTTTTCCACAGAGGGGCTGCGCTACAACTGGGTGTGTAGCAGATCTGTAGCTGACATTGGTTGACGATGCTTTGCTGGGGAGTTTGGACGTGATCAAATCTGTCCAGATGAGGGAGTGGAATATCTTGATCCATTCCAGTTTGTGCTTCGCACTTAACTTGATACCTCGTTGCTCGGAGGATGTGAGAGCTTTCTGCCCTTTTTGCGGTTAGCTTCAGTGGTGCCCTTTTCCGGCAGGTATGATGCCCTTTATGGTAAGTGCGTTGATAAAGGGGGAAAAGACAGAAAACCTGACTCAACTGTGCCCCTAGTTCATCATTTTGACCATTTTTTTTTTTTGTTTTTGGTTTTCTACTAAAACAATTTTGACCAACATGAGAGTTAGATTAACATGCTTGTTCGATTTTCTGATTTAAAATCATACAAGTTAGGTTATGAGCACTGAAAATTTTCCCTTATTTTGGGTCCAAGAAAGAGGTTCAGTTTTGGGAATAAATGGAATAATTTTCGAGAAAATTAGTCAACCTCAGTAAAAATTCTCAAAAACTATTTTTGCAAACGGCCAATGCTCAATAAGCACGAAATCTACTCTTGAGATGCACAACCTCGAATCTGAAGGAAAATTGCCCCTTGCTCGAAGAGAGCTGCATGGAAACGAAAAGTTGCCCCTTGTTTGAACGGCACCACAGTGCATTGAATGGCAACAAAAAGTTGCCCCTTGTCTGAATGGCACCGCAGCGTATTGTAATCAGTTTTCAGAGTGACGATCACAACCGAGCTCTCAGATACAGAGAAGACAAAGATGACCAGAACTACTACACGGACACAATCGAATTTGAAGTGTTTTACGGTTGGACTTCAAAATGAAGTTGCCTACGTATCCCAAACATGGGAATCAAGCCTTACGTAGTTCGGGGTAAGGTACACTCGGGTATTAACCTCTCCTTTTGCGCTCTAACTTTTGCCAAGGCCGCCCTTCCGGGTTTTCAACCTTGCGAGCTTTGTTCTTCTTTTCTTTTCATTTCTTTTTATTTTCCTCTCTTCAATCTTTTCAAGATTTTTTTTTATTTCTTTTCTTCATTTTTTTTTTTTTTGCATTTTTCTTTTCTTTTTTCTTGCTCTAACTTTTGCCTAGGTTGCCCTTCCGGGTTTTTGGCCTAGCGAGCCTCTCAAGGGTAAAAGTGTAGCTTTGTCCATGCCAAATGGTTTTGAGATCCTAAAGTCATCTGAATCCAGGAGAATGGTTGTTGTTCGCTGATGATGTAGAAGTCCATCCAATGGAGGGTGAATTTGCCCCTAGTGTTGTGGATATGAACTTGGTTGTCCTTCAGCAATGTTTTCTTCTTTCCTCCCTTCTGGGATTTGGCATTCTTGCCAGTCTTCGCCTTTGACTCTTCGAGCACATCTGACATCTTTTGCCCCTAGTTCGAGGGGTGCTTCTGATCTAGCATTGCAAGCTCCTTTTGACAACGTCTGACCTTCTTGATCTGACTTCCTTGCCTTTTGTTCGAGGCCTGCCTCAAATCTGGCCACACGGGCCTCACATTGTGGTTGACCTTTGAATATTCTGAATTAAGGTTTAAGGTTTGAAAGCAGAGGATTTGGGTCTCGAGGCTGAGAGCGATCCTAAGCTGCATAATCTCAAGAGTGATTCCATACAGGTCTTCGCAGGACTGCGCAAAAACATTTTTTGAAATCTTTTAAGAAAACGGTAAATCGCTCGTGCTGAAGATAGTGTAGAACCAATTTGGATCAAGCCAGGATCCTTTTCAGTACTCACGTTAACATACATGATTTCATTTGTTAAGGGCTTAGCATGCCTCTCTTCTCTCGATTGATCAAATTTTGCAAAACCCGAGGAATTCTTCCCTCTTCGTTTTCATCATAGTGTTTGAAAAGTTTTGGAAAACTTAGGTCAATGCAATGAGTTCGAGGCACAGAAAAGTAGGCAAAAAGTACTGCCATTTCATTCAAATCCTCTGGCACAACTGGCTCAAAGTAGCAGTAAGCACAGAAATATGATAGCCGCGGCTGTTTCATTCAGATTTCCTGGTTGCAACTGGCTCCTTAGCAAAGACAGGCTCAAAAACAAAGCAAAAGGATAATTACAAAACAAAATAAAGATATCCGAGGCAACAACCTTGGAATCACTCGATTTCTATACAATGGGACCGACTCGGTACAACAAGACAGACCCTTAAGCAAAAAGACTGACTCAAAACAATGAGACAGACTCAAAACAAAACCAAAGAACTGACTCAACACCCAAGTCAGAAATTACAAAAAAATAGCATTCACAGATGCTAAAAAAAAATGCGTGCCAGACGCCACATCTGAAATATACCGAGTGCCACCCGCAGGTGGTCCAACCCCTGATCACATACTCGTGGTATCCTCGAAGTCCAACAACACAGTGGTGACAGACTTTGCTGAGGTAGGTGGGAGGATGACCTCATTGTCGATCAAGTCCTGTACTTCATGGCGAAGACGGAAGCAGTTGTCGGTGGGGTGACCGGTTTGCTGATGGTACGCGCAGTACTGAGTAGCATTATGGTGTGCTGGAAGATAACTAGGGAGAGGCCTAAGCTCGAGGGGTTTAAGATGCCCCTTTTCCGCCAGGATTTGAAGTGCCTTAGACAGAGGCATGTAGAGGGCGTGAAAGAGTCTGCGCCCTTGGGGCAGATACTTCGAAGTCTGTGGATTCTTGCTAGACGCACTAGCGAAAGGGTCGGCAGGCACTGCCTTGGCTTTCTGATCTCTTCCAAGTGCAGGGTTATGAGTGGAAGGAACTGTTCTGGCATGATGGGGCTTATCCCGATTTTTTGTCTGGCTTGAACTGCCCTCGGTTGGAGTGGGGAAAGCATCATCTACAGTCTTGGCCATAACTGCGAATACCTATTGCTTATTCATTCCCCCGGCTTTCAAAGCCTCGACTGCCCACAGCAGTTGTTCAATGGGATCGGTGTCTGCCTTCATTTTGTTCTTACCTTTGGCCTCAGCCTGATTAAGGGTTTGGGTTGCTGTTGACATGTCATTGCCATAGCTCGGGACAACCTCAGGTTGGCTGAGCTCGATCACAATTCGCCCTAGTAGCGAGGGCTCCTACGGTACAAAATTCTTGGCATATGATGCAGTTGGTGGCGAAGCCGACATTCCGTAAGCGAGATCCGCCACAGACCTCTGAAGGTCACCAATCATTCCCATTAATTCAAATGTGGTATACTCACGGGCCTGAAACAACTGGGGCTCCCAGATCGGGCGCGCAGCAGGCGACCTGGGTGGATGTGGTACATTAACATTGGTCTCGTTTTGCAGGATGATTCCTTGGTCTAATGCGGCTGCCGTAACCACGATTTCCTTTGAATTTTGCATCATCATAGATCCACTGAACTGAACAGGGGTGGTGCAACTGGTGACTGACGGATCAGATGCCTGTCTTGCCTCAACAAGGGGGAACACTAGCTATTCTGAACTAACTCTCTGAACCCCCCGGAAAGAGAAAACACACAGCATTTCAGCCCAAGCAGAACACACACAAGCATAGTTGAATCACTGTACTCTACTACTAATCACTGTTCTGCAAAGTCACTGCCCCAAAACTGAATCTGATACCCGTAGATATAACTGATTCCCAGATACTGATAGTGGTGCCCTCAGGCCTGGTTCTCAGATTTGCAAACTGATACATGCATTCCCTGTAGAGGCCAACTCTAAAGCACATAACAAACAAGTGAGAGCCAAAACACCCCTATGTTGGGGTAGGGTTTCCCTGTCCTATTTTGTCAGGAGCTAGGGTTTCACTATGCACGTAGCGGTTTCAAACAACCTAAACTCGGGTAAGCAACCTGTCCTAGTTTGGAATGGTCACTATGGATTTTGAATATGCACTAGGTCGAATGGTCAAAGAGGGTGCCCCGGTAAAAACTGGGATTTGTGTTCCCGTCGTGGCAGAGCCCACAACCGGTCAGCCTTATGGCACGCTTCTCGAAGCGAGCCTCCGGTAAACCGTTCAAGAATAGCATATGGCAAACACGGTGTCCTAGGAGCACCAATGCACATGCAATGCAAAGAAACAGATAATTGTAGTCAAAACAAGATATCATGAGTTCGAGTCGAGTTCTCTATCTCCCCAGCGGAGTCGCCAGAAACTGTAGACGTCCCCAAACGTCCCGGGAGGGAAATCCCGTTTTGTTCATTTGGGGCTCATTACAATTCAGGACTCAATGTCATGGTCCTGTATCTAATCTCGTAGAGTGCAATGCAAGACCGATGAATCATCAAAGAGTCCAAATCTGACAAATCGTTTTGAAAAACTGATTTTTAGAAAGAAGTGCCAAACGTGGATTGCTTTGCCAGATACAGAGTCGCCACCTAAATATTTTATTTTGGGGGAATTTAGGAAACCCTGACTCGTGCCTAAGGCCACGTGTCCGTCATCACCAAAGTTGCCTCGGCTCGGAAACTTGGGTACGATTAGGGAAGGTCACTTCGTGAGCACCCCCGCTCGCCCGATCAAAGATCAGCCTCTACTAACCATGATATCGAGTATTGAAAACATTATGCATTCTTATTCCGGTTATTAGCCTATATTTACTATGTGATGCACACAGCATACAAGTATAGACTGGATTGCCAGAATTGGAACAAAACATCTCATGTTTGTTTATTTGAAAATGGTTTGATGGTGCTACTCGTAAGTAGGCTAAGACGTGGATTTGCCACCCTCGGGTAGGCTTAGAAAACAAGATGATTTGCCACTCTCAAGTGGGCTTAAAACTCACAGTCAATGCATTATTCCAATTCAGATAATCCAACCTTCACCCGCAGGCATTCAGGCAGGTATATCATATAAGCAGTTAGCCTCATGGTAAGCATGCTATCATGGCAGTCACTCACACACATGCAAGGATACTAAATCATAAACACTTACCGAGTACTCCGAGCCAAAACAGAAACTAGTTAGTAATCACATGCATGATCCTAGTTCATGTTAAGATGGCTAATGCAACACATGCAGAAATGAAACTACAATAGGCTCGGCTTTTTTTAAGATGGCATATGAGATGCTACAACTAACACGTATTCAACTTGAAATTGAAATACAATGCAGTTAGTATGATGCGCCGAGCCTGGTGCATGCAATACAAATGAATGAATGCAAACGTGCGAAGTATAAGTATGCTAATTGAAACATGACCTAAACTAACCATCAAAAGCAGGTAAGTAAAAAGGGAGAAAGACGTGGGGTTGGAAGACATTCACATACTCACGCACACTTATGACAATTGTGCCCTCGCTCGGAGGGTCCGAATAAATAATATAAGCCGCCTAATCAACTAACTCATGAGCTAATTAATTATTACAAAACCCTATGAATAACTAGTTACAACTAATTATTACACAACTTAATTAATTAACAAATTAATTATTACAAATAACAAATGCTAACTAACTAGTAAGCAGTAAAAGAGAATTGCTCCAGCTCTGTTTGAAGAAGAGGAGGGTATGCATGCTCGCTTTGGTTCCTCACCTCGAAACGCCTTCCAGTTGCTCTTTAGAGGCTCTGTTTGCAGGGTGTCTTCCAATGTTTGTTGTTGAAACTTACCAAAACACTGCTGGAGAGTTCACTAGTGGCCTGCCAGCCATGGAGGGAGATCTGCCGACCAACAACGGGGCACTGCCGACCAAGGATGTGACACTGCCAGCCATCAGTGGTGCACTGCCGACCACTGGTGTGCTGTGACACCAAGCTGCAACAAAGCACAAAATAGAGAAAATGAAGGGTCTCCAAAGGGCACGTATGCACTATGTCACCCCATATCGCCTCAAAACATCAAGGGAGAGGCCTAGTCGGATCCACGACCATCAATCACGCATCCCAATACATGATGGCCAAAGATCTTACTTGTGCAAATCAATATGAAAATGAATGCACAAATACAACAAGTAAAGCCTAGAACTCTATCATGAATCATCAAGAGCTTCGGCGACCCAGAATTGAAACACGTTCCATCACTCGGAGTATGAAACGCCCCTCGTTCCTCGTGCTCGGATTAACACTTAATCCAAACAACGATGCAACACATGAGCATGGCAAACATGCAATGAGACTTAAGTGTGCAAGCATGTAACTAACTCAAGCATGCAACAAGCATATAAGCATGATGTAAGGCAACAACCTTGGACAACATGAAAAAATGCAACATGGACATGCAACAACATGTAATGGGGCTAGCATGCGACAACATGCAAAGATGGAGCAAGCATACAACAATATGCAAGACAGACATGCGACAACATGCAAAGGGATGGACTTAAACTAATGTGGGCAGCTCTCAACTAAGCCCAAATCAGTGGCCAAAAGTGATGAATTGATGGCATGAAAAGCATGAAATGGCAAGGCAAACATGTATGTCAAGTGGCTCAAGTATTAAGGCACAAAGAGGACAACTCTTAAGCACACTTAAGGAGCAACAAACATGGGTATATGGTAATGAGGTAAGCTCTGAAATTTCATGTAAAGTGATGCCAAATCAAATCAACAATGCAAGCATAGCATGTTATGATGCTCAAAGCTCAAAGTAAGCAAGGGGACTTAAGCCAAGGCCATACAAGGCAAACCCCAAGGGGCCGAAGGGACCTAAAAAAGTCTTAGGGCAGGTCCAAACAAGACCAAAACTAAGCTCAAAGCTAGCCAACATAGGCTAGAACACAAAGCCAAAAAACATGGAGCATGCAAGGCTTTAAAGAGGCAATGCACTACACCTCACCTATTGAAACCAAACATGGCATGACTTGGGCGACATAAAACAAAGTTACATCATGGTATAATAAGACCCAAAATGCACTGAAATGATGAGCCAAAGGCTTAGGCTTAATGGTATGAACAAAAGCTCATTCTTGAGGCATAAAGCACAAGCTCTACAAAGTATTCAAAGCATGTCAAATGCAAGTGTATGACAACATTTCATGGACTGAAATAGCATATGGAATGAGGGCAAAGCATGCAAACATCACATGTATGGCATGGTAGGGGCCTCAAAACCCAAGACTAGCCTAAGCATTTACACTATAGCTATACAAAGCACGAGTGATATGGCCATGGCAGCCCAAAACAGTCCTAGAGCAGCCCAAAATAAACATAAAATCATGTTAGAGCGAAGCCGAAATATGCTAGGATGATGAGTCAAAACACCATGCACAAAGGGCTAGTAAACAAGATTTGTTCTACACCTATATGGAGCATGCAAAGGATGATCAAACCGACTATGGATAGGGTTATGACATGCCAAATGATGACCAAATACATGCTGAAATGTAAACCAAACAAGCTAACATGACATGGCAAAACATGAGCATATGAAGCTAGTTTAGGGGATTTACATTACAAGTATATCATGCAAGTATGGAGTGACAAAACCAACCAAAAAAGATTCATGGCATGGTAAAACATCACCATAAACCCACTGAAATGGACTCAACACAAGCTAAGCACACATGCTACTTTGATGAGCTATGAATGGAGTTACTCAACACATACAAGATGCATGCAAAATATGACCAAACCAGCCATGGACAGGGCCAAGGAAGGTCCTAAAAGTCACAAAAATAGGCCTAAACCAAGCCTCAAAAATGCATGGAGGGATGGTCCTTTGGAAGGCCAAAAATGCAAGCAATGAGAAACCAAAAGAGAGAGGGCCACCCCCTCTGATTAAGGACCTCAAAACCACACCTTTACCACTAAAAATCCACTGGATTTCAGTGGTAATAAGGCCAAACCAAGGCTAGCTTGGAGGCCTCAAGGAATGGCTTAAAACAAAGTCAAACAAAGCATACAAGGGGGTTACACACCCCTAACAACAAAATGACCTTAATCAAACTTTGAAAGCACTTAAATACAAGAATTTTTTTAGTTATAAGCAAAGCCCAAATCAATATTCAAGGAGGGCTAAAGTGAGGCACAAGAAAGTGCAAAAATGGGAAAAATACTCACCCTTGAAGACCCTCTTCGAAACCAGCAACTTCAGGGGGTGGAAACCAGTTTTCAGAGCTCAAGAATCCCTCCCAAGAAGCTTAGTCCAATGGTGGTGGTGTATCTCTATGTGTTGTAGTGTAAAAGTGCAAGAAAATCCAATTTCTAAGCACAAAATACAAACAATATAGAGAGAAAGAGAGGTTTTTCTCTTCAAAATGGCTGAACCCCTAGCAAAGAGGGAGGCCTCTTGCTTATATAGAGGAATGAAAAACCAAAGCTTCTTCAAGAAGCTTTGTAAGGGCTTTGTCCCTCCATACACGTGTATGGAGGGGAGCAAACAAAAATCCAGTTGGCTCAAAAGATCTGGTGGAAAACCAGCTAAGACAGGGGGGTACCGGCCATCATCAATGGCCAGCAGGGGCTCACTGATGGCCGGCAGTGCCATGCCATAGCCGACAGTGCCATGCCATGGCCGGCAGTGAACCAAAAGGTCCACCAAGAGAGGACCTAGCCAAGGTCCAAGAAAGGGGCAGAAAGGATACAAGGTCCGGGAAGCTCGAACCGGTGACGTTCTACCGTGACAGTCAAGTACTCAGTGAGTAATCGAACTAGTTGTGGGGGTGTCTACACTATGATACCAATGAGCGAGAGCGAGAGCGAGAACGAGAGCGAGAACGAGAGCGAGCTGTAACTTTAACTTAATTCATCTATATTTTTTCATTTTTCATTTTCTAAACTTATTCTAAGTTGATATCTTACTCTATGTAAAATCATAATTAAGTTTCTGCATAGTTTAGTCAGTTCAACAATATTCCAATATCAATCAATTATGCCAGAAGCTAGCAAAATGAGAAAAGACTAAAATGTAGCATATTTTTCAAAACAAAAAATCCAAAAAGAATAACTAAATTGACATGACAGCATTGAAGAGTCTGACCTATGCTTATTGAGTTCGGCCAACAAAGCACTCTGCTTTGCTGCGTCCATTGGATTTGTAACCGCTTCTCTTGGTGCCAAAAAGGCCACCAATTGAACCAATCCGACAACATGACCTTCTCTAATCCAAAAATCATTGCGAATGAAGTTGTTATCAAAAAAAGTGGAATCGGAGGTTGAATTGAAATTGCCAGGATGCAATGTAGAATTGGAAACAAGGTGGTGGCAGCGAAATCGAGAAGTTGAATGGAGTGAAGAGAGAGAAGTAGAGCGGCAGTGAGTAGTATAGAGAGAAAATTGAAGATGCTTAGAGAAGCTTGAAGAGCAGTCATGGCTTTAGTTAGGGTTTATTAAGGATTCTTTCAATCCACTCTCTCTCCTCTCTCTTTCTCTGGAGCAGTATCGCAGCAAGTTTTGACAACAGAAAATGCTAGGGAGTTTTCGTCCGCTGCAAAAGGAGAGACACTTGAATAATTACGATAATATATAAGAATGTAACTAAGCACACGGTTTTGGAGGTTTTGTGAATGATACCTCCAACTTGGGTTATGTTTGACAAATGTTTTTTTAACAGTTTTTTATAATCATCTGAGATGATTATGTGTGGATTTTCAGAAATTATTATTTTGGTTCAATTTTCAGGTTTCATTGAAATTTTTATATTTTGTGGAATTTTAACAAGATCAATGAAAATGATGATTATCAGTGTGATTTTGATTTTTTTTTTAAAGTATATTTGTTTTGTTCAATTTGTATATTTCATTATAGTGTTTGAAACTTGCGAAATTCAATGAAATAAATGAAAAAAAACATACTATTTTTTGTCATTAAATTTTTTTAAAACAACTGTGTTTTTTTTTTTAATTTTAATAATGGGCAGGTTTTTGTATATTTGTTTTATTGAAATTCATTTATTTGAGTCAACTTTTAGATCCCTATCTATAAAAATTAGAATTAAGTTTTTTTTTGTTAAGTTTCTAATTTTTCTCTATAATTTTAGAATTTAGAATTATACTAAGATGAACAATAAGAAGGCAAATATCCCAATTTGATTTAAAGAAATTCTTTAGCCACAACTGCAGATAATGTTGGTGCAGCAATATGTGCTCAAGGTGTTGAGAAGTGAATTAGTAGACATGACAAATGATGCATGGCAAGAGCATCATGTAAAATGCTTTCACCATTTGATTGTGACTGGAAATGTGTTATCTTCACATTGATGACAAGAAACTGATTTTGATAATGTATTATCTTCATCTAATTTTGCTTCTCTAATTCCACCTCTAATGATGTAGAATTGAAGAGGCTAATTCTTTATAAGTTTTTTAAGAAGAAAAATACTTCTTTATATTTTTTCAATATCTTTATCAAAAATTGACAAGACTCTACAAATTTGAACATGATATGTATAAATTACAATTACATTTTAATCTCAACATTATTTATACCGTGCCTTTAGGCACGAGCATACACTAGTATATACATATTACACCATTAACGACTAAATATTTTTAGTCGCCAATTAATTTTATAAATCCCTCCAAAATTTGAAATGTTTCCCTCCAAATATTTTAGTTTTTCAACGATTAAAATTTCTCTTTGTCGTTGAAAATAAGTTCTTGGGCCATTACTACCACTGTTGCCACTCCACCTCTACGACTACCATTACTACCACCATCACCACCACTCCACTACCACCACCACCACTACTGCCACTACTACTATCATTACCTCTCTTTCACCACCACCACCGCTACTCCATCTCCTCCACCACTACCACAACTTCACCACTAATCTCCTTCGCCATCACGACTACCACAACCATCACCTCTTATCCACCACCTTCACCACTACTGCCACTCCCTCTCCTCTACCACAAAAAATTAGTTCCTGATTTTTAGCAACCAAAAAAAATGGGCCGCAGAAAAATATTTTTCATTGACCATAAAAAATTAACTTTATTTTAACGGAAAATATTTTTCATTAAAATATTACCCCTACTTCTACCAAATAAAATAAAAATGAAACAAATAAATTTTCAACCTTAGTAACTAAAAAAAAATAAATAAATAAATAGAAAAATTCATTAACTACAAAAAAAATAAATTTATTTTAACAAAAAATAAATAAAATGGCGTCGTTCACACCGCCTATCCTAACTCTCCTCTTCTTTTCTTCTTTTTCTTTTCGTTTTCCCACTCTTTCTATCTGAATTCCCCTTCCCCCTTTTGTTTCTCACAATCTCAAATCCCTAATCCCTTAAACAAAAAATCCCCAATTTCAAAAATCCCCAAAATTCTCTCTCTCTCTCTCTCTCTCTCTCACACACACACACACACACACACACACACACACACACTCACGACTGCAAGCAGTGGCAGTAGCAGTAACAACAAAGGGAGATGATGGCGAGCAGCGAGCGATGACGGTGAGCAGGAAGTGACGACGGCTAGCAGCGGCAGCGGTGGTGAAAAAGCGAGTCCCGAAATCACTCAACATCTTTTTTTGGTCCACTACTGCTCCTCCTCCATCGCCTCCCGACTCTTGCCTCGACCAAGACAACACCAAATATCTAGGTCCATTGTAACCACTACTTTTTCTTCTCCCTCCAAATCTGCCGCCTTATCCACCTTCGTAGAGTCTCTGGTTATGCCCTTTGTTTGCTATCAGACTAGAGCCTCTAAAGTGGAAATCATAGACCCATTGAGCTAAGGTTAAGGCACACTCTCTCTCTCTCTCTCTCTCTATATATATATATATATGTATATATCACTTTTATTTAATTTTAGGTTTTTGGCCATTCCATTGCCGTTTCTTTTCTTCAATTTCTCCAATTTAGTATAAATTAGGCCTATATGTGGTTGATTATGATAAATTATTTATGGTTTCTATTGAATTAGTGCTTTGCTTTGTGTTTTGGATACCTAATTAGAATTTTTTTATTGTTCATTGTTTCTTTGTCTCTGTTTCTTTGAACTGTTTCTTTTTTGGTCTCTTGTAGTGGTTGTAGATATATTGGTAGACTAACAATTATTGTTATATTAACTACTGAAAAAATTAAAAAAGAAAATAAAAATGTTAACAATTGGACTTGTTGATTTTTTTGTGCCATAGTTGCTCAACACATATATATTTATTGAAAATTTTATTTTGTTAATTGATTTTTTTGTGCCATAATGTATTTATTTCATAGAATTTTGAGATATATTAATACTGTAATTGTGGGAATTTTCTACTGTAACAAAAAATTCTGATGTACTTCCTATGTTAGGAATTTGTTCCATTTATATAAATTGGTTCTGTTTTCTAATTCAATGATGCAATTATTAATTCAATTTTATTCAATTCAAACTCAAGTTTCTTTAATTCTCAGCTTAAAAATTAAATAATTTTTTTCCCATATATTAGTTAATTGAATTATTTTCAAGATCACCTAAATATTTTCCCCAAACTTTTCACTTCCTTGGTTTTTATGAGGGCATAAAGGGTTCTACGATTTTTTAAATATAATAGACTCCACATATACACATTGACATTTATTATTCGAATACACATGGAAAGGTTCATGCATTTATACCTAACTACAAGTTCAACAACGATATCTATCGAAATTAGCAAACAAAATAGCACACAAAAATTAATTTATTATTTAGTGCTTCATGAAACTACCCTTTTGTTTGTGGCCATATTATGCTACACAAATTAGTTTTTAATTAATTTCAAAGTTAATTATAGACTGCCATTGAAGTTGCCTACATGCAAAAGCCACTTTCAAGGCTACCAAAAAGGTGTCTATTATTTTGTTGTACAGCTGCACCAAATTCCAATGACCTCCCCTACACTCCATAGAACAGTTCCACTTATTTAAAATTTTTGGACAATTCTAATGAACAAATGGCATCCCCTTTTTTTTTGAACAGCAAAGAAAAGGATTTTATTGATGAAACCGAAAAAACAACAATTACATCAAAAAAGGCTAGGAGGAGGAGTGCTAAGAGCATCATAGCGAACCCTATCAATCCTAACTAGGTTGGCACCGACAGGGCCGCTCAATCATATGCAAGCACCACCACAAGAGTTGGTGAGGAACCAACCACAAACAACAAAGACTACCTCACCCAAAAAAGCATTGGCCACACCTAGAACAAACCAAGCAATCAATCTATTCCTATTCACCGGCCTCTCTGATCAACCATCCTCATAGCAGCAGCAGAGGAGACAACCAGAGCAACCAGCAGAAGAAGACTCTAGGACAACTACAAAACTACCCAGCAGAAGAAGGCACAGACAAGTAACTCTCTATAACCTTACTGATAAATCAAACTTCCAACATCCTTGGGTTTGTATCTTGGACTGTGTTTCCCACCTTGCCATCAAATCTACTACCTGCAGACCAAACATGCAATGATAACAAACTAACTCCTCTGCTAGAGAGTTAATGGAACCAACTTCCCACCCAGCAGCAAGCAACCCAGTAGCCCACACAGCTGGCCAGACAGTATTCTACACCCCAGCAGGCCAGAAGAAGTCCAACACCAATACCTACTTCAACCAATGCCCCTGATGCAGAACCTTACCTGTTGCAGGTTATTCACAAAATCATTTACAGAATAACCTGAGTAGCAAGCGCCCGCATCTTTGCACCACAACGCGACTCGCACTTTAATGGCCTCACACAGCTCCTCTAAATTTGGGTGAATGCCATTAAAGATACAATCATTTCTTAATTTCCAGATGGACCAAATCACAGCCAGAGGCATGGCCTTCCAAATCACCCTCTCTTTTTTATTCAGCCTTGTACCAACCCACCAATCAAACAGACAGAGCACTGAACCCGGTAGAACCCACTGCAAACCCCACCAATTTAGCATATGTGCCCAAACCTTCCAAACAAAAGGGCAAAGAAGAAGCACATGATTTACACTGTCCATTTCTTCATTGCAGAAAATACAACTCACATTGGCCTCATCTGAAAGCACTCTAATTCGTTGCAAAAAACTAGAGGTCTTTAACCTTCCTTTCCATGCCAACCAACCAAAAAATTGAGCTCTAGGCGAAGAAACATTATTCCATAGCAGATCTGAAACCTTACGAACTGTACCAAAGGAATTTTCACACCACTTATAAACCGAGAACACAGTGAAGTTACCTGACGGGTCTTCTTTCCAATGCAAAGCATCGGCCACACTTTCCCTAAGGGCTGGAGCATTACTCAGCAGCAATTTCAATCTATGCAAATCCTCCACCTCCCACTGAAAAAGTGCTCTTCTAAAATTGAGGTTCCACTCCACCCCACTGTGTCTTCTGGAGTGCATCACATACACAGAATCAAACTTTTCTAGAGACAAGGAATAAAGCCTAGGGAAAACTTCCATCAAGCTCACATTATTACACCATGTACCTTGCCAGAACAGAGTGTTTTTCCCATCCCCAATCACTGGAGCAGAGTTTTCTTTGAAGAATTCTACCAGATCTGGTCTGGTTCTAGCAACACCCAAGATATCAGCCCATATACAAGAGATCCTAGGGTTATCAACAGGTTCTGGACACCACCCTACCCCCACCTGCTTGTATTTGTTATCTATCACCTGTTTCCACAGAGCATTAGGTTCAGCCCCAAACCTCCACCACCATTTCAATAGGAGGCACTCATTCATGAGTCTAATCCTTTTAACCCCGAGACCCCCCTGCTGTTTGCTTTTAGCAATCTCCTTCCATTTAACCAAATGTATTTTCCTCCTAGAGCCATCCCCACCCCAGAGAAAATTGGATTGAATAGACACAAATTCCTTAGCAACCCCAGCTGGCATTTTGAACAAAGATAAATAATATATAGGTAAGCTAGACAACACAGATTTAACCAAAGTCACCCTACCAGCAAAGGAGAGGTATCTTCTCTTCCAAGAGGAAAGCCTTTGTTTGCATTTGGCTAATACCGGCTGGTTCCCAAATGGCATCCCCGTTGGTTCCCAAATAACATGTTTAACCGTTTGCTTGTTTCTATCCTCTTTCCTTCTCCATAGACTTGGGCAAGAGGGCCTTTGTTGTTGTGCTTCAATCCATTTGGTAAGCATGATTCATTAGAAAATAAAAAAGATTATTATGAAAAAGAGAGGATGTAATGTATAAAATAGAACTTCTTATACTCCAATAAGAAGTGTGGTAGCTTGGTCCATCTCTAACTTTGCCACACTAAACATTTGTTTGATACAAAACTTTTACAGTATTCAGAGTGGGATATATATGTATATACATATGTTTCCAAATATGCTTATTGTTTAAAATGATTAAGAATTTAGTCCTTGATATGGGTTTTTTTAGTTTGTGTAGAACTGTGGTTTGAATTTGTGATTGGTTGTTTCTATTGCTTATATTAGGTCAAGGATTTTGGTAATTCAAATATATAGAGATTTGGGTTATAAGATTTGTTGGAGAATCCTAGCCAACTCTAGGTTATGTAGACACACGTGTTTGCTAGTAAATTTAAAAATTAAAAAACATGATGTAAAGGTATTTGAGAATGGTGTAACATCAATCTTTTGTGTATATATTTCCTTTACATCCATGTTGAATGTATCTAACCTGATCTGATGCAATAGATGTGGTTTTGCCACAATTGGGCGGTATGTTGTGTAAGAACTTAAACGCAATCTAATTTTGATGTCGCATCTGATTGGATTATGAAGTCAAATCTTGAATTTGAGTTCTATGACTTTATCTGAAATAAGCATTGTTTAGATGATTACTTATCACTTTCCCATCTTCTTACCTGTAGTGATAGACAATTACAAGAATGCTCCTCAATATCTTTATGGCTTAAATCCTTCATAAATGGACATGTTCAAGACTGAAGATAATCCCATCCGCTGACAGTCTGAAAGTGTCACAGAGGTTTATGTTCACTGTATATCTAAGTGGCTATATGGTTGATAAATTTTATCAATCTTGCTGTTGTTACACCATAATAATAGTTATTTTTCTGTCTGATTGCTACAGATTGTGCTAGAAGTAACTGTGCTTCTTGTTGCTTAGTTCATGTGGTTGGATTATGATAACCCATTAAAGCCTGTATATCTATATATCTGTATATAAATTCTTCTGGGACTCAGGTTAATACTTGAACGTTTTCCATTTTTGTCTCATTTTTTCTTCTTATTATCAGTCCATTTATTTCATGAGGTAAGTTCTTGACAAGGCAGATTTCGTGACAATTATACTTGCTTGTACCTCATAATGTCCTTACCATTACCTTTTAACCTAGTTTTTCATCACAAAAATGCTAATTCTTCTTTATTCCCAACTTAATATCCATGGCTTAAATTGTTCATTGTAGGTAGTGTTTTTTGTATTTCATTCTTGCGCTCTGTTTTAAACTTTCTGGTTCATAAGTTAACCGTCTTCATTGGAGACTTAATAATTTGTACGTGTAAAAGATTTTTGGTAATTGCTTCTTGACCATTAATGTAATATGGCCAAGATGGATTGGTCAATAAATCTAATTCTCTCTCTCTCTCTGTATATATATACACAAGTAGAGCAATTTATTAATAATAAAAAGGAACATGGCATAGTCAAGCTTTGTTATGTAATTTGCCCATAAGTTGGTCAATGACATTTTCTGAATTTGAAAGGCTTTAATTGACAAATTTACAATATCATGTTGGTTTTGCAGGCATATTTTGTAACTAATATGGAGCCAATCAAGTTTCGGGAGTTTGGTTCACTTGTTCTTGAAGGTCTTGGCTATGAAAGGTACTCATCTTCTTGAAGGTCCTAAACTAATTATAGAACCTGTGTAGGCAGCTTGGTCCCAAGTATCCTAAGTTGTCCTGCATTAGAAGAAGGTAATTTGGTGTATTGAACCTCATCTTCGCGAAACTGCTGATTTGGTGTGGACTCGCATTTTCTCGCGCCCTGCCTTTCAGACATGGTTGAAATGAAAGGCCTCACAGTTGGAACTCCCGCAGTTCTGAATCTAGTCTCACAAGTGCAATGTGAAACTGATAGATACCAAAGAGTCCAATCCGGTAAATCGTTTTGAAAAATCGATTTTAAATCAAATAATGCCAAAATTTGACTGCTTTACCAGATACAAAGTTGCTACCTAAATATTTTATTTTTGAAAAAATTTAGGAAACCCTGACTCGTGCCAAAGGTCACGTGTCCGCCATCACCAAAGTTGCATCGGCTCGGGAACTTAGGTACGAGGGGAAAGGTCATGAATTAAGCACCCCCGCTCGCCCGATCAAAGATCAGCCTCTACTAATCATGATATGTTATTTTTTAAACCTTATGTCTTCTTGTTCTGGTTATTAGCTAACATTACTATGTGACACACACAAGCAAGTATATACTAAATCGCAAGAATTGGAACATTTCAAGCCATGTTTGTTTGCGAAAATGGTTTGATTTTGCCATCCTCAAGTGGGCTTAAAAGATGCGGATTTTCCACCTCAAGTGGGCTTTAAAACATGATTTGCCACAACAAAGTGGGCTTAAAGCACACATTTATTGAATCGTTCCAATCCAAACAACCAAGCCTCCATCCACAGGCATTCATGTAATTTAGCAAATAAGCACATAGCCTCATGGTAAGCATGCGAAATATGGCAACATGGCAATCACACTCATGCAAATATGCTAAAGCATAAAGACTTACTGAGTACTCCAAGTGAAAACAAAAACTAGTTAGAAAGATGTATGATCCTAACTATGTTAAGTGTCTAATGCAACACATGCAATAATGCAATTAAAAATAAACTCGACTATTTTAATCATGGTATTTGTAACACTTTGATAGCATGCTTTAAAACACGTATTCAAAGAAGTATTGAAATTATGATGTAGTTTGAATGATGCGCCGAGCATTGGTATATATAAGACAAATGAATGGATGCAAACATGCAAGCATAAGGTATGCTAATTGAAAATGTCCCTAACCTAACCATCAAAAGTGATTAAATAAAAGGGAGAAAGACGTGGGTTGAAAAACGTGCACACACGCACGCACACTTATTACAACTTTGCGCCCTCGCGAAGGAGGGTCTGAATAAATAAACTAACTAACTAGCTATGCTAAGCTAATTAAGCTAATTATTACAAAACTTCAATAAATAGCTAAACTAATCAACTAATTTATTACAACACTTGAAATGAATAATTAACTAACCATCTAAGCTAATTAATTAAGAATTTAATTAGGCTAAGCTAATTAAATATTACAACATCGACTAATTAGTAACAACTAATTGGACTAATTAAAATGTTACAACATAATTTATTATGCTAATGAAACAATGCATTCAAAATAAGCACCAAAGGAGGTGAATGAAGGGGGCATACGAGTCGCTTGAAAACCACTCTGTCTGTCCCGAACTGCCTCTGTTCCACCTTCAGCCATCGCCTCTGTTTCTGCAGAATTGCATTGCTGACCAAACACCAAGGGCCGGCCGTGCATCACTGAAGCCTGGCCGAGCCTACAAAGGGCCGGCCATTCATTGATTTTGTGTACAGTTCTGTTCTATGCTCTAAGGTGAAACAGGGCAGATAGAGCATTTTTCAAGCTCTGTTTGTCCTTCCTCTATTCTCTGTCATAGGAAGGCCTCAAGAGAAGAATAGAATCATTTCTAAAGACATCAATGAGCAATTGATTGCTTGATACTTTAGGACATGATTTTGGACAAAATCAATAAATGCAATGCAAATGGACCACCCCTCAATTTTTGTCATGAAATGAACACAAAAAAAAAAGAAAGTTGAGATGCTTCAAGGACATCAAAAACACCATGCATTGATGCATGATGGCACTTGACACAAGAAGCTTGGCATAACATCCGGCCAAGTTCAAGCTATTCAAGCCATTTTCTTTAAGTGTGTTAAACCAAATTTTAAGCCAATTTGCTTTAGTCATATCCATTCATTAGTCCATTTGTCATGGTGATGTTAAATTCCTCTAAACAAGAAGTGATGTTAAACAAGAGGTCCCTCTAATCATGAAAGAGAGATTATACCGTTGACGGTGAATCCCCAAAGAGATTAAGACATTAGGTGTAAATCTCTCTTACATGTATTGAATGACCTCAATCGGTTGAAATCATTCTTGAGAATGAAAGATATGAGATGGTTGATTGATTGGTTAGAGTGAGACACTTAACATGAAAACAAAGCAAAGAAAGCATTACAACTAGTTATGTAGGCCAACTTGTGAGACAATGCATGAACTAACCAGAGCATGAAATAATTTTAAGGGCCATGGAATCACCAAAACAGCCCCTAAAAGGGTAAAAATAGTGGCTAAGAACGCATTAAAAGCTTGGCAATGTAGAAGAGAAGCAAAGCTAGTGAACAAAGGTAAGGAAGGGTGGCTAACCCCTCCATTTTTGAAGCTTCAAAACATGGCTTTTAGCCTTTTTTAAGCCTCTGAAAATTAGTTTGAAAAAAGCAAAGAGTGAGTGAAAAGGAGAAGGTTCGAGTTATGAATAAAGGTGTAGAAAGAGCAAGCTCTCTCTACCCTTTTGGTAACTCTCCAAACCCAACTCTAACACTCCAAACAAGTTCAAAACCAAACAAAACAATAAGAAAAATGAAGTAGGTGACAGAAATGAAAGCAAGAGAGAAGAATACAAGCTTATACCTTTCAAGAAGCAAACTTGTCCTTGGAGCTTCAAACTTGATTCCTATGCACTCTCTAGTTTGAATTACACTTCCTCAAGATCAACCAAAGCTCTAGGGTGGTAAAACCAGGTTGTGTACGGTGTGTTTGGTGGAAATAAACAAGCTAGGTTAGCTCAAAGCTTGCTTGCCGAGGAAGAAGGACCTCAGAAGGCTCTCTATGTGTATATATCTCTTCTAGATTTTTTGTCCAACCCCCAAAACAATCCCAGAGCCTTTCTTTTATAGAATTCGAGCTCAGGAGGTGGCAAATATCTTCAAAAATGGACAGCTGGCGGCCTCCCGCCCAAAACAGTGTTTAATACCATAGAAGGCTGGTCGGCCATCAATACCCACGGTCGGCCATCACCAATGCACGGCCGGCGCTTGATGGCCTCTCCTGTTTTTTGGTTCAAACTCAACTCATGGAGGGAAAAGGTCCAAAAATAAAGCTCACAGGTTCAAACAAAGTAAATGTTGAAGATTTGAGGTTATTTCAGAAGCCTGATTAATTTCGAATCGCTGCAAATTCATAATTCAACTTTCATCATCAAGTGCATCGAATCAAGCGTCTAAGTCTTGCAGACGATCAAAAATGAGGTGTCTACATTTGGGAAGGTTGTTGTAATTGTCATAATTCTTTTAAGCTCAATTGAATGAGCTAGTGAATGTTTATTCAAAATTCAAACACGCATATCCTCAGAATAGGTTCTTATTAAATCAAGTTTGAAAAAAATTATCTTTATAATTTAGTTTTATGTTATTAAGCTCAAGCATATTATCAGGTTCCCGGTTTAGGAGTTAGAGCTAGATTTCGGTCTAGGCAAACTAGTTCCTTAAGAAACTTAGAATTCGAGGTTTTGACGCCCCAAAATCACCAAACAGCGTCGGATTAGCACGAAGCTTGGTACACACGACTGCCTTGGCACGAGAGACTTATGGTAGAAGACGAGACTCGAATCGAGTCCCCAGTTTGGGAGTTAGAGCCAGATTTCGATCTAGGCAAATTAGTTCCTTAAGAAACTTAGAATTCGAGGTGTTGACACCCCAAAATCACCAAACGATATCGGATTAGCATGAAAATTGGCACACACGACCGCCTTGGCACGAGAGACTTGTGGGAGAAGATGGGACTCGAATCGGGTACCCGATTTGGGAGTTAAAGCCGAATTTCGGTCTAGGCAAACTAGTTCCTTAAGAATCTTAGAATTCGAGGTGTTGACACCCCAAAATCTCCAAATAACATCGGATAAGGACAAAACTTGGCACATACAACCACCTAGGCACGAGAGACTTGTGGGAGAAGACGGGACTGGAATCAGATTCCCGTTTTGGGAGTTGGAGCTAGTTTTCGGTCTAGGAAAACTAGTTCCTTAAGAAATTTAGAATTCAAGGTGTTGACGCCCCACAATCACAAAACGGCGTCGAATTAGCACAAAAATTGGCACACACGACCGCCTTGGCAAGAGAGACTTGTGGGAGAAGATGGGAGTCAAATCGGGTTCCAGGTTTGGGAGTTAGAGCCGGATTTCGGTTTAGGCAAACTAGTTCCTTAAGAAATTTAGAATTCGAGGTGTTGATACCCCAAAATACCAAACGACGTTGGATTAGCACGAAACTTGGCACACACGACCATCTAGGCATGAGAGACATATGGGAGAGGACGGGACTCGAATCGGGTTCCCGGTTTGGGAGTTAGAGTCAGATTTCAGTCTAAACAAACTAGTTCCTTAAGAAACTTTAAATTTGAGGTGTTGACGCCCCAATATCACCAAACGACGTCGGATTAGCACGAAACTTGGTACACACGACCGCCTTGGCAGGAGAGACTTGTGGGAGAAGACGGGACTCGAATCAGCTTCCCGATTTAGGAATTAGAGCCGGATTTCGGTCTAGACAAACTAGTTTCTTATGAAACTTAGAATTCAAGGTGTTGACACCCCAAAATCACCAAACGGCGTCGGACTAGCACAAAACTTGGCACACACGGCCGCGTTGGCACAAGAGACTTGTGGGAGAAGACAAGACTCGAATTAGGTTCTCGGTTTAGAAGTTAGAGCCGGATTTCGGTCTAGGCAAAATTATTTACTTAATTATCTTCGTAATTGTATAGTAGTTAAATTTTTATATTTTTCTATAATTAACATATTAATACATAATTATATTGTCATTAATTACTTTCGTTTTTTGTTTTTAGATATTTCCTGAGTAAGAGTTTTCTTTTTGTGGAATGCATGCCTGTAAAAAATGTGACTAACTTTTGTTTTTGTTACCCACGGAGAATGATGAGGAAAAATTTTGTTTTTGGTTTATGTTATTTTGAATTGTAAACAACATTATGTATTTAAACATTATATATGTATTATGAAACATTATGTAGTGGGGTAATTTTGTTAATGTGTAGTTATGAATGAAAGAATATTTTATTATGGAGAAATTGTTATTTCTATACAGGAATTTTTATATTATTATGCATTTTTTTTTTGTGCGACGACACCACATCGTCACAAAAAACATTAGAACTAAAATTTGTTTTTTTGGCGACATAGGCAATGCCGTCACAAAAGAAATTGGCGACAGAGGTCATGCTGTCGTAACAAAAAAAATTTCATGACAGCATTTTTTTTTGCCATCTCAAATAAAACTTTTAGCAACGATACAACATTGCAGTGGCAAAAGGTCTCAATTTTTTACTTATTATAGGCAAAAGGCCACAATTGCCGTCGCAAAAAACTTAAATTGGCCACTATGCCGTTGCTAAAATATTGTAACAACGCCCTCTGTTGTGACCCCCCATTTGCTATCGCTAAAAGATTTTTGAGACGGCATTAGGAGTATTAGCGACGACATTTTGCCGTCGCAAAAAACTTAAATTTTTGTAGTGCAACAAGTTAACTCATCAATCAAGGCTCCAAACAATGAAGAGGAGGTTCCAATTATAATAACTAAAAGGTCAAATGCAACCCATAACTTTTCAAAAGTCCAAAAAAAAAATGTTACTATAGAGTAACGGTTACCACTTAACATAAACAAGTCGGGATTAAGACTCTAGACACTACATCTACAACCAAGAAAGTGTTTTTAATTAGTTTTTCTATTTGTATAGAAACTGATCATAGAACCTAGAATTTTTTTATTATTTTTAATTACTAATTGCACTGATATAAGCACCTAATTAGTAGTATTGACCAGAATATGTCACAGTGTAGCTGTATACAGAGTATCCAGTGATAAGTATTAGGAATCAGGTGATGCAGTCATGAATTTTTAAAAATAATTAACTATGAAAAAAATATTTATGTTGGCGATTGTGGATCTTGATTAGTATATTATATACTTTACCTCACACGTTCATGGATCCAACTAAAGGCATTGTTGTCTTACTAAAATTTAAGTGCATACGTTTGAGGTGCAATTGTACGAAAAATACCTTGCAAGGAGGAAAGGTGCATTTCAAATGTTGCTAACTCCTATATATTATTAGTTGATAGATGTGGTAGTAATTTTATATGTTAACATGACTGTTGTATACATTATGTTCTTTCAAGCCTTTAGATTCAATAAGGGTATTTTCATTCAAATAAAACGTACTCTTGGAAAACTTATATTAGTAATACTGTTTTTGTGTCCTTGCATTTGTAAAGACTTATAATGGATGAGCTAAAAACAAAACCCCTTACAAATTTTGAGCACTATAATTCTAAATTTGCTAAATTTAAGTATTAAAAGTAAATTAATAATAATGTGATACCAGCGACAAAACACTTTCAACTTAGAAACCGAATGATGCGACACCAATCGTAGATTGTAGAAGGAAAATCGGCAAAGTCATTTTCAAATTTCAAAGAAATTTGGAGAGTATATGAAGCAATTTTTTTCTAATGTGAAGCTGGTGATATTGTTTGAATAACACAATAACCTCCAAGGGTGTTTTAGTAACTATAACATGAATGGGGGGTAATTCTATTTTCATATACTAAATTCCCTTAGAGCACACACTGAATGAATACTTTCTCAGAGCACACATCAAAAATAAAAATATTCTCAGTACACATCTCTTCATTCCAACAATGCTCTTATATTTTATTTTCAAAATCCTTTTTTATTTTTATTTTTTTTATCCACCTATTCTTCTTCTTTCGAAAAACTTGGAATGATATTGCTACCGTTGTCGTTGCCGCCAACACCACCACTCTTAGCCCTCCATTGCCACTGCTACTCTTAGCCCATCCTTGCTTTAGCCTAAACCACCCTAATATACCCTTGCTACCTACCATTTCTTCAAAACGTTAACCTCTACGACCTTCTCCGCCACGATCCCAACCTCTACAAATCTTTTTATTGTCGTGAACCCAACATTTGCAAACCCTAGATCCGTTCGAAGGTTGATATCCAACCAAACCCTATATGTTCTGATGTGTATTGGGAAAATAGAAAAAGATAAAGATTTGTCCTAAATTATAATTTAATTAAACGATAAAAATGTAATTTTGAAGAAATTCATTAAGTGTGTGCCCTGGGGAGATTTAGTGTGTGGAAATAGAATTACTCATCAATGGGATTTATTGGAACATAAGAAAACAATTTGGATTAAGTGAAATACAAGTAGGTGAAGAGAGATTTATGAAAAAGTACCTCTATAATTTATTCTTTAACTTAAAGCAAGATTTATCTATTTAAGTGGAACGGGCTCAATAAGCAACAAAGTGACACGTTCTTTGTTCTTCCCTCCAATATCATGTCCATGGCCATCTCCATGTTGGTACATGAATTGGGAAACCCTAGCCATGTTTGTTACAATCTCAACAAAAGTGCCATTGATGGAAGAGATCACAACACGAGCTTCATTGATCTTCTTCCATGCCTCACTAATCAAATAGTTTATGTGTTCTTTGGCATCTTCCGCAGAAACACCAGTTTCGTGCATGTAAATTTGGATTGATTTAGGAATGTCACCTCATTTTACCTCATCCTAAACAAATCAAGAAGAAATTGTAGATCGATAGGTGTTAGTAAAGAAAAAGGAATTGCAAGTAACTTTATGAAGTACTTAGGCCAATATAAGAAATATGTATTGCTCTACTTGGACTAGAGGATCCAATTTAGGGCAATTTGGACCCATTTCGAGTGCATCTCGGTGATCTGAACCACTTATTTTGTACCTTCCGAGTAGATCATCCATGCAATAAACACGTCAAACAGATATCGGTAGTAACATATTTGGATCACATTTGTCTTTTAAAAAAATAGGCTGTCTATTCTCAAGATCATACTTGTCATTTATTTTTTTAAAAAGGAAAACGTGATCCAACCATGTGACTAACAATATCTGATCAATTGAATTTTTTGTATTAATAATCTACTCAAAAGACGCTAAAAATTAAACAGTTCAGATTATCAAGATAGACTCAAAACAGGCCAAAATTGCTCTATATTAAACCCTCTAGTCTAATTAGAGAACTTGAAAGAAGCCCAATCCAATTAGCTTACACACCCATGATGTTCCCAAATCATCTGCAAGTCTTGCAACCATTGATGACCACTTAATTATGTCATCGCACTTTTTCTATGCATTCCAACTCCTCGTTGGTTATGGCATTTGTACTTAGAAAATAAGCATGTGCTAGTAATGTAGGAATAGAGGAAAAAAAACCTCATTCCCCAGTCCATTCTCTCTCTAAAAACTCTCTCTTTCTAAAAACCTCCTTCCCCAGTCTCTGTTTGGGCTGGCCGGCCGCCGCCTTTGGCTATGGCGGTCGGCTGGTATAGCTCGTTTTCGGCGTTTGCCTGTGTGTTTTTTCTTTAAATAAACTTGAATCCCTCATTTTCCCCACCTAGGAGTGTTATATGTTGCTGCAGGGGTCGTCCAGGTTTGTCTCCAGGGGCCGTTGGGTTTGCGATTCAACCTTGCTGCGGGGGTCGTTCAGGACTTTCATTCGAGCGCTTTCTGGCGAGTAGGAGCTTGAGGGGTGCTTTCTGGTTAAGATTGGTGGAGAAGTGGGTGTCGCAAGAGCCGTAGGCGATCCAGTTTTTGTCCAGGTGTCACTCGAGCGCTCCTTCTCGTGAGAGAGTTTGAGGGATGAACTTCCATTTGTATGGAGGTGTCTTTGGAGTAGAAGATCTGTAGCATGGTTTTTTGCAGCAGCTTGGTTTATTTTTCATGTGTTGGCTATGGAGTTGGGCAGCAGCATAGACGTGGGCTGCAGCAGAGGCTTGGCGTAGCTATTGGGTGTGAGCAGTTCGGGTGTGAGCAAGAAGAAGGCTTGGTGGGCACTGATCAGTGGGTGATGTTTTGTTTTTCATCAGGGGTGTTGCCGCAGGTGGTGGCTTTGGAGTTTTCGGCAGGGGAGTTGCCGCAGGTGGTGGTTATGGAGTATTCTCGGCCGGTGTGGTTTTGTTTGTTTAGCAGTTCGGGTGTGGGCTTTGGGAGGTGGGAGCTGCAGCAGTTAGGGGTGGCGTGGGCAGCAGCTAAGGAGTGGTTGTAGCAATAGAGGCTGCAGCAGAGGCGTGAGGGGTAGGCCTTGGCAGAGGAGTTGTCTGATCAGCAGAGGAGTGGGCCTTGGCAGAGGAGTTGTTTGATTAGATGTTGTTTTGGTTTGGTTCGGGCTGCTTTGGTTGTCTTGGTTTAGTTTTGTTTTGTTTGGTTTAGGTGTTTTGGTGGATTGATTGTGTGTGGGTTCATGTTTTTTAATTTTTCTAGTTAAGTTCTTCTTAACTTTTTTATTTAAAAAATCGTGAGGCTTAGGGGTTGGTTGTATGGGTGCGTATAGCAGTAGTAGGAGTATTTTTATACTTCCGAAACTCTTTCGATGCATGCCATCTTCCTGTACTTTTAATTTCATACTGTTAAATGAAATTTTTCTTTGCTGATCAAAAAAAAAAAAATGTAGGAATAGAGGATGAAGTCCATGCATGGTCAAGGTACTCCTCAAGTGTTGGCATGTATCCACTGTGAGACCATCTTGCTTCCTTCATGTAACATTGACATAAATCTCGCCACTACAACATTTCAAAAAAGGCAAATTATATTCTTTATATTTTTCCTCATGTCAATTTGGTCTGTAATTTAAATTGTATTGATTTTGTTCTTCAATTTTTGTTATATTGTGTCAATTTAGTCTTATTAATAACATCCATTAGGAAATTGAATAGAAAAAAAAGGATGAAATGACCCATTCAAAAAGGAATAGATCATTTTAAATTAGATGACAACCCTTCAATCACTTTGAAGAAAATGAATGAACTATTTTGTCCCTTTTCATTCTATTTTTCAAATGGACATTATCAATTAGATTTAATTGACACTCTATGAAAATTTTCAAGATAAAATTGATACCATGAGAACTATAAGAATCAAATTGACACAAGAAATAAAATTCATAGACTAACGGAAAAAAAAAAAAAACATTTGAGCACCTTTTTTTTTTTTCTTTTCTTGATAAAATTGAGCATGAATTTAGTAAGCTAATATACTGCATTTTTTTGAATGTGATCAAGTAATTATATGGTAGTTTGCTTAAATAAGATATAAAAAAGGATGTGGGTACCTTATTTTTAAGGTATGGGAGGATATGGACACCATGTTCCTTAAGAGTGACATAAGCCATTTCATTAATGGTATTGAATAAACCAAGGAAGCATATCTTCATATAGTCTGGAAGGTGTTCGACTGCATTGACATCCCATCTGAGATGCAAAAGTATTTTTAAAATTTTCTGTTAAAAACTTAAATAATTTTTTTACTTGTACAAAAAATAATTATAGAATCAAATAAATTCTCTCATATAAGTGTGGAAGCTAACAAAAAAGTGAAATCCACCTCACATGAGAGAAGATTATGTTTGATTTTGTAATGAATGAATGTCTCTTTAGACTTTTTAAAACTTAAAAAGTCCATAAATTGTTCCGCTGCATTAACATCTCATCTGAGACGCATAAGTGTTTTCAAAATATTGTGTTAGAAACTTAAATAATTCTTCAACTTATGTATAAACTAATCGCAAAATCAAACATAACCTAAATTTGTTATGAGTGAAAAAATTATGTCTGATTTTATGATCGATTTTTATACTATTAGACTTTTTCAAACTTTTATGGTCACCTAAGAGCAAATATTAAGAAGGAATGACATTCCCTACTTGTACCAACCTGTCAATGGCAGTGGTGAAAAGTTGGAGTTCATCCAAGGTACCATAAGCATCATAAACATCATCAACACATGTTGCCAATATATTGATCCTTGTTTCCATGCTCCTAAAATTTTGGAACTTAGGCTCAAAAGCCTCTCCCAGAGACCATAAATAATTCTCCACCACCCTCTCCCTAACAAAGGGCAACTTTTCCCCCCAACCTGTGCTTTCCCACCACCTATTAATTATTAAGTAAAGTACGTAGAAAGATAAAATCAGTAATAATATATAAATGTCTTTTACAACAAAATTTTCACTTTTATCAATTAAAAAATTTAGTGTCTAAAACTCTTATATATTATAATATGTGCATTAAATATAAAGTCATTTATCACGAATTGGCCAATACATATGTGGAAAAAAAAAATCAACAAGTATTGGCCTATACGTAAAACCATCATAACACAAAAACCAAATAATAATAAATAATAAATAATAAAAAGATAAATTATAAATGTACTTTTTGAGATTCGTTTAAAATACGAATTATTTTTTATGATTTAAAAAATTATAAATGTTTTATTGTCAAATTTTTTTATTTAACAAAATTAATTAAAAAAAATGAAATTCTTAACTGTTTCCTATACAATAATAAAATTATGTGAATAATTAATTGGAATTAAATTTTAACATCATTAAAAACTGTTAATTAACTTAATAATTTATTAATAAAAATAAGTATTTGTTATGAATTAAAAACATTAGAGGACAATATGTAATTTTTAAAACTATAAGAGACAATTCGTATTTTAAATAATTAAAAAAAATGTGTTTATAATTTACCCTAATAAAAAATAAAGTTGAGGGAATCATTGAAGTACCTTGGGGTATATTATAACCATGTTGTCTCAAAAGCCTAAATTGAAGAGCTGTAGAATGTAAATCCTCATTGTTCCACTTATCATCATTTCTAATATTGTCCAACACTCTCTTTATTTCATCCTCAAAGTGGTAAAACACTCCAAGCCTTTGCAAGTCATCAATCATCTCACGTCCACCCAATGGATCCACCACTTCTGCAAGCATTCTCTTCACTTCTTCCTTCAACTTTTCAGCACCCTTTACATATATATCTCCCTAAAAAAAAAAAAAAAAAGTATTAATTAATGTTAGCATGCAAAACATTGCTTCAAATGAAACACAATTTAGAGAGTAAATAAAATTAATAAAAATCATATATATACCACATATTTACTATTTGGTGACTGCAGAGAGTCATAGTCCCAAATGGGAGGTTTATAGTTGGCGGTTCGCCTAACAATCGTCTGATCACAAGTTTGGTTCAAACTGATGCATCGAACGGTGCACAGAGCTTGGCCATGATCAATGGAAGCAGCAGATTGTGATGATGCACAGCTTTGAGATGGTATCCTAGTTGAAGTGTAAAGAGAAGAGGTTGGAACTACAAGTTTAAGAAGAGCAAGAGCCATTGCAATGAGTTTCTAACAAAGCTGCTGCTGATGCTGCTGTTGTGATTGTTCGGCTGTGAAACAACCTCTATTTAAAGGAAAGGAAATAGGTTAATTACACTTATTGTAATGTCATTTTGGCCTTTTCCCTTTTAATTATGTCAGCTAATGTCTTACATTTTAAATTAAGTTATAATATCACACTTTTGTCCATTTATAATTAATATGATTGACGTAACTTGTCAAATTTGGTAAAAGTGACATTTTTTTTTTTTTCTAATCAACATTTCTACATTTTTATCAAAATTACTTTAATCTTTTCACTTTCATTAAAATTTTAATTTTCGTCAACTTTATTGACAGTAGATAGATAGAATGATAACATTACAACTTGATTTAAATATAAAAAGTTGACTATCAATCACAATTGAAAATAAATAGACCAAAAGTAAGATTAGGATGAAAGTGTAAATGTGATAAATGTAATTAACTCAAAAATAAAAAATAAAAATGATACATCAGAAAGGGTTTATCCGATTTCATTACTACTGAATATGACATTATTACTCTTTTAAGAAAAAGTAAATTACATTTTATCCTTTATGCATCACCATTTTCTCATTTAGAAGTAAAAAATTATTTCTCTCCGTCACCTCCTCCATGCAAACCGAAGCAACACACACTCAAAAGAACTCTACCATGTCAACATAAATTTCAGAACATAAACCTTACACTTTGGATCATTTACCATGTGTATTATCAAGAAATCAAGACAAAATGACATACCTGAATCTATTGATGAACGGTTAAATGGAAGCGTGATTATCAATGAACTCTTTGTTATTGATTATGATATTGCCTTCTAATCCTTTCCCCTTTGGTGCCTTATGTTTCTCCTTAAGAGGATTTAGGAAAAATGGCAGTGTTCTTATTTCTACCTGGGAAGGAATATGGACCATAACCTTTTAAAGGTTGTAATTGTTTTTCAAAACTGAAAGGTTGTGGAAGTTTAAAAGGAATGAAAACCAACTTTAACCATTATTGGTTTTAATTTCTATTTATTGGTTTTCAAAACTGAAAGGTTGTGGAAGTTCAAAAGGAATGAAAACCAACTTTAACCAATATGTTTTAATTTCTATTTCTGCCCCTCATAGAAATAGAAATTATACAACTAGTATCTACACATTAGGTCCATAACACATATACCCTTAAGCCTATTAACTAAATTGAATCACTTAAATTGTAGGCTTCTTATAAATGATAATATCAGATTTAATTATGTGGTCCCATTGAGACATTATCTAACATACCAAAGTCATAGATTTCTTATTTTCTCACATCTTTCCTCTCCTCTTCTTCTTCTCTCTATCTTTTTTTTTTTTTTTTTTTGAGAGATTAAAAATATAAAAAATTGAAAGAATAATGTTAAAAATATTTTTCATATGATTAAATATTAATATTTTCATATGATTTCTCTCCCCCTCTCTCTCTCTCTCTCTCTCTCTCTCGGTAAATAATTTTCAAAATTTTTAATTTTTTTTTGTGTTTATTTTTTTAAATTAGTTTTTCTATTAAATTAAAATTTAAAAATTAAATTTCAACCAAACACATATGATGATAGGATGAATTGGGTTGATATTAATTGTGTGAATGTATTGGTTTAGACAGAGAAAATGAAGAGTGAAATGTTTGCCGGGTATGTATTATAAATATATTATTGTCCTGTGTAATAATGCAATGTAACATGTGAGGTAAAAGAGTGCTTGTATTGTATTGTATTATATTTTTTTATTATTTTTATTTGTATTACTTGTCCTATAATTATATGAGTGAGAGTGACCGCGTATGTTGCTTTATTAAATAAAAATGTCGTTGAAACAAAGAGATATATAAGTTAATGTAAATATATGAAGTCTTCAGATACATATTTAAACAGCTTTGAGATGGTATCCTAGTTGAAGTGTAAAGAGAAGAGGTTGGAGCTACAAGTTTAAGAAGAGGAAGAGCCATTGCAATGAGTTTCTAACAAAGCTCTGCTGATGCTGCTGCTGTTGTGATTGTTTGGCTGTGAAACAACCTTTATTTAAAGGAAAGGAAATGGGTTAATTACACTTATTGTAATGTCATTTTGGCCTTTTCCCTTTTAATTATTGTAAGAATTAATAATACATGTAACCATAATAATAATGCGGAATTAAACTTTACAGGATCTTGAATTCAATACAACTCAATAATAAAATGAATATACCTTTGTCAGCCATTGAATTGGAGAAGTTGAGAAAATACCCCTTAGAGTTGAACCTTTAATTTTGGCTCACCTTCTTCTCTCTGTCTCTCTTAATTGGGATGACTATAAAACTTAAAGTGATGGAAAAAATACTCATGATATGAAAGGGGAGTCACCCATCCTTATATAGAGGAGAGAAGAGGGCCAGATAAACTCTATCAGAAGAATTCCTAATCCATCAAGGTTTCCTTCTTATCTTAAAAGAGTGATTATATTAAAATTCTATTTACTGAACTTGATCTCAAAATATTGGCTTTATCTATTTGTGGAGTCCAAATAAATTAAAACATGTAGAAAATATATAGACTATTGGGCCACACTAGAAAAATAAATCCAACATTCTCCCACTTGGCCCATTAAGCCGATTATGATGCAATTATGAGTTTTTTCAAAAATATGCAACTCAAAAAATTTTGACTCATTAGATTCCACACTAAAAACTTTGACATGTGATCACGAATTTTAAAAAATAGCCAATAAGTTCAGATATATTAGAAACTATAATACTGTGATTACTTCAGATCATCAATGTCAGTCATAGCGGTTATATAACATTTATGTTATATTTCCTTCTATGCACCACACCATTGATAACCTTCACCAACCCAGTCCTTTATTGGGATATATAATTATTTGCCTGAAAGGCCCCTGTAATTTGTCTTGTTAAGACATTTCCTGTTTATCAATATTCAAAATAATGTATACACATACTTTTAGAAACAGGAAAAACAGAAACAAAATTATTATTGCGCAAATAGTGTAAAAAATAAGCACTCATGATTAACCATACACATCAAGGGTTGCTTAAAAGACCCATCCTGATAACATGCTCTTTGTATGTCTTTGGTGGCAATCCCTTTGTGAATGGATCAGCAATCATAAGAGAGGTGCTTAAGTTTTCAATTAACACTTGTTGTTTCTGGACTCTCTCTCTAACAACCAAGTACTTTACTTCCATGTGTTTGGAACCACTGGAGTACTTTCCATTCTTAGAGAAGAAAACTGCTGGTATTGTCACAATATATCTTCAGCGGCCTGGCAATTGAGTCAACAACACCAAGTCCTGAGATGAAATTTCGCAACCATAAAGCATGATTTGTAGCCTCAAAGCATGCCACAAACTCAGCCTCCATAGTAGATGAAGCAATAGTGGACTGCTTCACACTCTTCCATGAAATTGCTCTATTAGCTAGTAGAAAAACAAAACTCGATGTAGATTTTCTACTATCAAGACAACCAGCAAAATCTAAGTTTGAGTATCCGATAACTTCCAACTGTTCTGATCTCCTATAGGTGAGCATATAATCCTTTGTTCCCTGAAGATATCTCATAACTTTCTTTACTGCTTTCCAATGTTCCATTCCAGGATTACTTCGGAATCTTCCCAACATTCCAACTGCAAAACTAATATCTGGCCTGTTACATGTATGGGCATACATCAAGCTCCCTACAGCTGATGCATATGGAATGTCCTTCATTTGTTTTCTTTCCAAGTCATTCCTTGGACACTGTTTTTTACTTAATTTATCACCCTCCATGATGAGTGCATCACCGGCTGAACAAAACTGCATATTGAATCTCTCCAAAATACGATCAATATATCCTTTTTGAGATAGTCCTAGCAATCCTCAAGATCGATCCCTAAAAATCTCTATGCCAATAATATAGTTTGCCTCACCCATATCGACCATTTTAAAGTTCTTGGAGAGATATTCCTTGGTTTCATGCAATAACCCAAGGTCATTACTAGCTAACAAAATGTCATCCACATATAGCACCAACATAATGAACTTGCTCCTACTAACCTTCAGATATATGCACTGATCAACTGCATTTTCCTTAAATCCGAAAGAGGTAATGGTATCATTAAACCTTAAATACCATTTCCTAGAAACTTGTTTAAGGCCATATATGGATTTTTTTAATTTGTAAGCTAAATGTTCTTTACCTTTCTTTGCAAATCCTTCAGGCTGCTCCATATAAATTTCTTCATCCAAATTCCCATTTTAAAAAGCAGTTTTCACATCTATTTGATGCAACTCTAAGTCATAATGAGCTACTAATGCTAGGATGATTCTAAGCGAGTCCTTCTTAGATATTGGAGAGAAGGTCTCTGTATAGTCTATGCCTTCTTTTTAAGTAAAACCTTTGGCAACAAGTCCGACTTTAAATCGTTCGATATTGCCTTTTGCGTCACGCTTGGTCTTGAAGACCCATTTACACCCAACCTTTTTGCAGTTATTAGGCAATTCGACAAGATCCCAAACACTATTCTGTTCCATGGATTTTAACTCTTCATTTATAGCATTGACCCATTTAGAAGAATCATCACTATTCATGGCTTGTGAAAATGAGACTGGATCTTTGTTAATCCCAATATCAAAATCAGATTCCTGTACATACACCATGTAATCATCTGGAATGGCAGGCTTTCTTTCTCTCTGAGATCTTCTCAGAACTGCCTGGTTCTACAATATTTTCAATGGTGGTATCTTCATGAAATGGTGAAACATGAGGTGGTGAAGGATTTTCATCATGTTGTTCGTTTTCCTCAGCCTGTGGAATAGTCTGAGGAACAACAACTTTTCGATAAGGGTCAAATGTTGGCACATCTACCCTAATTTCCTCGAAATTCACCACTCGTGTTTTCTCACTCCCACTGATTTCACCATTCTCTAGGAATCTAGCATTACCAGTCTCCACTATCCTCGTACTGTGATTAGGACAATAAAATTTGTACCCTTTAGACTTGTCTGGATAACCAATGAAATATCCAGATATTGTTCTTGAGTCCAACTTTTTCTCTTGTGGGTTGAAGATTCTTGCCTCTGCTGGACAACCCCAAATATGTAAGTGTCTCAAACTAGGTTTCCTACCAGTCCACAACTCAAAAGGAGTTGTTGGGACCGCCTTACTAGGAACCCTATTTAAGATATACATTGCAGTTTTTAAAGCTTCACCCCACATTGAAATAGGTACAATTGAGTAACTTAACATACTCCTAACCATATCTGTACGATTACGCCTTTCAGCAACTCCATTCTGCTGTGGCGTACCAGGCATTGTATATTGAGCACAAATGCCTTTCTTTTCTAAGAATTTGGCAAATGGGCCAGGATTTTGGCCTGACTCATCATATTTACCATAATATTCATCACCCCTGTCTGATCTCACTATTTTAACCTTTCTATCTAATTGTCTCTCGACTTCAGTTATGTACACCTCAAGGATGTCAACAGCCTGAGACTTTTCATAAATTAGATACACATATCCATAATGTGAGAAGTCATCTATAAATGTGATAAAATATTTTTCACCACTAAGACATGGGATGTTGAGTGGCCCGCAAATATCTGTATGAATTATCTCAAGAAGCTCATTACTTCTTGTGGCACCTTTCTTGGTGTGTTTGGTTTGCTTTCCTTTAATGCAATCCACACATATCTGAAAATCAGTGAAGTTTAGATTTTCCAAAATCCCATTCTTCACCAATTTTTCAATTCTATTTCTAGAGATATGCCCCAACCGTCTATGCCACAAGATCGATGATTTTTCATTAATTAGACCACGTTTTAAACCAATATTCGAATGCAGAGTTACTAATGATTGTGCAAACTCATGATTTAAGGTAATTTTATATAAACCATTACATAAATTACCAGAACCAATCCCTTTTGAATTAAACATTAAATTGAGTTTTCCACAATTAAATAAAACTGAATATCCAACACGATCCAATTTGGATAACGAAACTAAATTCCTAGAAATTGAAGGAACATAAAAAGTGTCTTCTAGATCCATCTGATGACCCGTCTCTAAGATCAGTCGATAGGTTCCTACAGCTACGACTTCAGCTTTGAGACGGTTCCCCATATAGACAAATCTTTCACTTTCCTTCAGTTTCCTGGTTGAGAGGTATCCCTGCATGTCATTTGTAATGTGGGTCGTGGCCCTAGAGTCAATCCACCACGTATTAGAAGGTACTTCAGCAAGATTTGATTCATAACAAACAAAAAAAAATTTCTTACCTTTCTTTTCGAACCAAGCCTTTCGCTTGCTGTAGTCTTTCTTCACATGTCCCTTCTTGCTACAAAAGTAGCACTTGACAGTGAAACCATTCTTAGCCTGATTTTCTTCCCCAGGTTCATTTTTTTTCTTTGGTGGATTTTTCTTTGATTTTACAAACTTACCCTTTTTTTTCTTTATAGCTCCATGAGTTACAACCAATGCAGTTTGACGTCCTTCCTCCCTCAACCTGACTTCCTCCTGAACACACATATTAGTCAGCTCATTCAAATTCCACTTATCTTTATTGGTGTTATAGTGAATTTTGAATGCGCTGTATTGTGATGGAAGTGAGTTGAGAATAAACTGCACGAGGAAAGTTTCATCAACTTGCATTCCTAAAGTTTTAAGCTTTGCAGCTTTGTCAGCCATATTGAGGATGTGATCCTGAACTCCTCGGTTGCCATCATATTTCATTGTTTTCAATTCAGCCATAATAGTGCCAGCAAGTGACTTGTCAGCAGATCTAAATCGATCTTCAACAGCTTTTAAGTATTCTAATGCATTAACAGTTTGAGGCAAGGAGGTCTTGATGTTATTTGCAATGGTCATCTTCATGAACATCAAACTGAGTCTATTGGACTTTTTCTAGGATTCAGAAAGGGCAACTTGTTCTGCAGTACTATATTCATTAATGTCTGCAGGTTTATCTTCAAGCAATGCCATATCGAGGTCCAACACACCCAGTGTAAACTGAACATGTTCATACCATTCCGAAAAATTCGAGCCAGTAAGTAGAGGGACGCCCGATGCAAGAGCGTGCAATGAGGTGGGAACTTTTACTGAAATAAGATAGAACAATATACATATTAAAACTTTGAGAATTATGATGAACTATTGATATCACATAAGTTTTTCCTTTGGGCAAAACTTAGGTATATCTATTGTCCATTCGTCAAGAATCACTTATGTAGGTCTAAAGTAATTTATGCAATTTTTCAGTCATGTTACCTTTGGGTATTCAATTCTAATCTTTCAAATTACATAAGTTACATTATCCTACCCAGTTCATAATTATTTGAAAGTGACTCTCCTTTGGACTAGTCTCAATCTCCTAATTATAACTGCAATTGAGAATATTATCGACCTTAATGTTACCCTTTTTAACAATTCTTTTATGTAGTTCTATATTCATAAGTTTTACAAATCTAGGCCACTTTGGCAGCTACTAAATTAGTAAACCCTATGAATATGGAACTAACCAATAATATTCTCTATTCATTAATTTTGAGTTATTTAATTATCATTAATTCAATCACAATTTTAATGAGATCACTATTTTTATGATTTCTAAAATTTCTTTTATGTGATTGCTATTACCAATATAATAATAATAACTCTGGATGAACATGAATATTTATATATGTATTATAACAATCATGAATATCTAAAATAATGGTTAATAAGAATTACACCTAATATGAATTAACCACTTTAATATTTAATATTCAATGTCATAAAATTATATCATAATATCAATTTTAAATCATGAAAATATATAAATATTTAACAATAATAGACAATAAGTGTGCATAATTTAAACAAAGCAAAAACATAATCCTCTAATGTGATACAATCAAATAAATATATTTATTTAATAGTCCGAACGATTCAGCAAAATTCTAAAATTGCTTTTAATCTATGCACTTTATCATAATGGCAAGTAATACACTTAATTCAATAACATATTGTGATGATTATAAAAATTATTATCACTAAAATTGATAATAAATCAAAACATGCATATGAACAGTATATAGAATTACATAAAAGTTTGCACCTAACATATCACAAAACAAAGTGAGTGACGGAGTCCATGATGTGCATACTTAGTTACGATTTAGAAATCAGGAATGAAATCTTCTTTCACACAACCTTTGAGTTTTAACAACACAAAAAGAGTTTCTTTGATGCATAATGAATATGAAAGAGATTAGATGTACCATTTAGACACTGCCTAATAAATATAGCATGCAGCTTACAAGGTTGAACATACAGCGTATATTCAAGATAACCAACACATGCCGAGAGTTCAAACCTTATGAACAAAAAATATGTTGTTATGAATAATTATAATTATAATATAATAACAATATTTATAAATATATTATTATTCCAAGGTGTATTGATTCACAAATTAATACTCTGATACCACATGTAAGATTTAATAATACATGTAACCATAATAATAATGCGGAATTAAACTTTACAGGATCTTAAATTCAATACAACTCAAGAATAAAATGAATATGCCTTTGTCAGCCATTGAATTAGAGAAGTTGAGAAAATACCCCTTAGAGTTGAACCTTTAATTTTGGCTCACCTTCTTCTCTCTGTCTCTCTTAATTAGGATGACTATAAAACTTAAGTGATGGAAAAAATACTCATGATATGAAAGGGGAGTCACCCATCCTTATATAGAGGAGAGAAGAGTGCCAGATAAACTCTATCAGAAGAATTCCTAATCCATCAAGGTTTCCTTCTTATCTTAGAAGAGTGATTATATTAAAATTCTATTTACTGAACTTGATCTCAAAATATTGGCTTTATCTATTTGTGGAGTCCAAATAAATTAAAATATGTAGAAAATATGTAGGCTATTGGGCCACACTAGAAAAATAAATCCAACAATTATGTCAGCTAACGTCTTACATTTTAAATTAAGCTATAATATCACACTTTTGTCCATTTATAATTAATATGATTGACGTAACTTGTCAAATTGGTAAAAGTGACATTTTTTTTTTTCTCATTAACATTTCTACATTTTATCAAAATTATTTTAATCTTTACACTTTTATTAAAATCCTAATTTTCACCAATTTCATTGACAGTAAATAAATAGAATGATGACATTGTAACTTGATTTAAAATATCCAGGATTGACTATCAATCACAATTGAAAATAAATAGATCAAAAGTAAGAATATAATAAAAGTTTAAGAGAGATAAGTGTAATTAACTCAAAAAAAAAAAAAAAAAAAAAAAAAAAAAAAAAAAAAAAAAAAAAAAAAAAGAAAAAGAAGAAGAAGAAGATACATATGCAGAAAGGGTTTATCCGATTTTACTCTTTTAAAAAAAAGTAAATTACATTTTGTCCTTTATGTTTCACCGTTTCCTTATTTAGAAATAAAAAATTATTCGTCTCCATCACCTCCTCCATGCAAACCGAAGCAATACACACTCCCCAAAAGAACTCTACTGAAGTCATAGATTTCTTATTTTCTCACATCTCCCCCCCCCCCCCCCCCCCCCCCCCCCCCCCCCTTTCCCTCTTTTTTGGGTGAGATAAAAAATATTAAAAAAAACTTGAAAAAATAATGTTACAAATATTTTTCATGTGATTAAATATTAATATTTTCATATGATTTTTTTTTAGGTAGAAATAATTTTTAAAATTTTAAAATATTTTTTTTGTGTTTGTTTTTTTCAAATTAATTTTAAATTAGTTTTTTTATTAAATTAAAATTTAAAATTTAAAAATTAAAAATTCAACCAAACACATGATGATAGTATGAAGTGGGTTGATATAAATTGTGTGAATGTACTGGTTTAGACAGAGAAAATAAAGAGTGAAATGTTTGTCGTGTATGCATTATAAATATATTATCGTCTCGTGTAATAATGCAATGCAACACGTGAGGTAAGAGTGCTTGTATTGTTATTATTTTTATTTATTTATTTTTTTCCTATTTGTATTACTTGTCCTATAATTATATGAGTGACAGTGACAACCAGGTTGTCTATGTGAGTGAATAGTTATTAAATAAAAATTTCGTTCAAACAAAGAGAAATATAAGTTAACGTAAATAAATAAAGTCTTCACATACAAATTTAAGATAGATTGTGTACTAGGTTGGTTTCTTGAGAGTTTTTATTTATACACAACATAAATAATTTGGCTATTGATTGGGGCCTAAATATTACACATTTGATCCATTAAAATATATTTTATTAATCTATTTACTTTTACTATTTTATAATTTTACATATTTTTATGTGTTTTTATATATTTTAAATGTTTGTACAAATATTAAAGTGAATAATACATGTTAAATATTTTATATATTATATTATTATATATATTAGAAAATAAATTAAAAATAAAAATAAAAATTATCAACGAGAGTGTCGGCTTGCCTACACCCCCTTCCCATTGATATTATACATACATATATATATATATATATATATAAGGATGGTACATGTAATACGTATATATATACATAAGGATGGTACATAATAAAAAATTTAATATCATAATATGTATATTGTTTAAGTAAGATATATGTTCTTAATGAAATTAAATATCATGGGTTCAAAACTTGTTTACGTTGTGTATAATAAATTTTTTATTTTTTATTTTTTATTTTAACATATATAAAGTTGATACGTAGTAAGTTTCACTAAATTAATTTAGGTATTTACTTAATAATAATATAGATAATATAATATTTCGTTATTATATTATATTTTACGTTTTGTTCTGCAGGTTCTCTCCTCTATAAAAAGGGAGCTGGGTTGAGGCAAGAAAAAAAGGAAGCAGAAAGCTTCGGCCAATAGGGAAAAAGAAACAAAAAAAGAGAGAGTGGCAGGATATAATTTGTATATATTAGACTGTAGTAGTAATATGAGTGCTAATAATTAATATTTTTTTCTTAAAATAGAGATGAAATCTTGACCAAATAATTGAGATAAATTGTATTTGATATTTTTATTTTTAATTTGATTTGGATAAATTATATAACTTGTAGCTCTTTTTGTCCAATAAATATTTTATTCAAATCATGTTATATAATTATTTTCATTGCGATGTATTAAAATTGTTAGACGAATCATATCTAGTAAGACGGGTTGTGCATCAACCATAGTTTAGTTTAGTTTGGTGGTTACGGTCTGTGTTAAGCGAATATGATTTGTGACTTTAGGGTTTTAATATACAATCTTCTTGATGATGTATTTTTAATCAATTTACATCATTTTAGCTAAATTAATGATTTTTTGAAAACTAATACAATAACCCCTAATTATCAGATTTGCGGTGGATTCAAAACCCTAAGATATTTCTTATTTTATTTTACTTATTTTATGTTTTATTAAGTTTAGTTTTTTTATTTTCAAAACTAATTTTCAAAATCAATCATTTTAAATTACTTTCGTTATTATTTTTGAGTCAACACAACTCGATTAGTCCCTGAAGATCGACACCTAGTCATAACCGCTGTACTTCGGAGTAGTAGTTATTACTTGGTTATATATAAAATATTTTGGTGTGCAAACGACAACATCAACCACGTTTTTTGGCTACATAGAATGGAGGAGATCAAGAGTATGGTGAGATTGAGTGAGGAGATTGTAACGCCCTCAAAATATACCCATTATATGTATATCATCGACATGCATTATTTAAAGAAAACAATTTATTAATTCATTCATCAGAGTATTACTAAATAAAAACATTACATGTAACATCAAATTAAATGCCCTATGGGCTTACATCTTTCCAAAACACTTGGACACAAAATATGAGTTCTAACTCAAATACAAATAAAGCCCTAGGCTTGATTATTTATCAAATAAAAACAAACAACTAAAGATAGTCTTCACAATCCAAATCCTTCCAAGCTAAGTCCTGGGAGGTAGCTTATCACCTGGACCTGAAAATGATGTTCCCATAAAAGGTGAGCCACAGCCCAGTAGAAATATACTAAACCAAATATAAGCATTGAATAAAGCATCAGTATTTAATAGATGGTTAACCAGGATAATCAATTACATCATCAAACAGTCTCATGACACTAATGTCTAAAACTCGTTTTACTTTCCAACATTATCAATACGGCTCAGAACCTGGCCAAACTTACAACAGTGAACTATATAGATATCATATTCACATTCTTCCAATGTCAACAAACAATTGAGACTCAGGCTCAAATCAAAACACTTCATACTTCCAGTTTGATACACATTTTAGTGCTGTATCAATAAAACACTTCAATATAAATAAGCACACATAAAAGTGATGCTAATGGAGTCCATCCCCTATCTCCTCCCAAACAAAATCCGGTTTAGAGGTCCATCCCCTATCTTCCCCTAAACCGTGGAGTACATCCCCTATCTCCTCCCACACAAAACAATGTATGCAAACACATATCATATACAACACACAATCAATACACATAATTTCTGTATCAATTCAGCAGTCAAAATTGATGACTTAATCAATGATTAGTTTCAGTTATTCCTATTCCACATGCAGTGTCTATAACAAGCACGACTATCCTCCACCGATAGCCCAACACAGTTATTTCTAGACTTGGAAACAAATATACCAACAATTCACTAGGTGAGTGATATAAATTATCCAACTACACCATTTAATCAATAAATTCCTCAATTTCATGAATTAAACCAATTTCCCCAAATCCCTTAAATTAATTATACAAATTAATTAATTAATACAACTAGGGTTTTTCCCAAAATTATCAAAGTAAACCTAACATATCAATATACCAAAACTTAGAACAAAACTTATAAAATGGAGTAGGAAATCCCTACCTCGAAGAAGACAACCCAAATGGAGAAGACAGAGATGAATACCCAAATACCAATGTGCTCCAAATCGCCAAATGTTCAGATTAAATGAAAGCCCTCGACTCCCTCTATCTTTTTAATAAAGCAACTAGTGTAGAAACACACTCTAAATAGATCAAACCTAAGAGAGAAGGTGAGTAGGGAGAGAGAGAGGTCGGACCTAGGGTTTGGAATCAAAAAGAAGTTGAAAAAGACTGATCAAAACCCGCTGCTGCGTAATTAAACTGGACAGGCTCGCTCGAGCGAAGACTTGGTCGCTCGAGCGACCAGACACAAGAAATCCTCGCTCGAGCAAAGAAAAGTTCGCTCGAGCCAAGAATGCAATGCTACAGGTCCATACTGGACGCCATCTCTCGCTCGAGCGACTAAACCCCAGCTCGAGTGAAGAACCAAAAACAACAGCTCGCTCGAGCGACCAACTCCTCGCTCGAGCGAAGAACCAAAAATATGGACAGCAACACTTGGTTTCTAAACCCAACCAACCTGAAACAAACCTGCCCAACACATCCCATAATTCCAAATAAGAAAATAAGGGACAACAACAACAATTATACAATGACAGAATCTACGGAACCTAAGTCCGGATACAATAATCAAATGGGAAAAGACCGGGGTCGCTATAGAGATTATTAGTATAACGATATTAAGTTAGAGATATAAGATAAAAAAAAGTGTTTGTTTGTACACCATCGTATTAGTAATACTATAGATAGTATTAATATATAAAATTCATATTTTTTTAATTTTTATTATTTTTTTAATATTATAATTATTATTATTTTTTTGTTCTAAAAAATATAATTTTGGCTTATAAATTATTTAAAAATTCACTAATTCCCTCACTCAATTTATAATCTCAACATTTCCATAGCTTTATTTGTCTTACATTACAACATATAAGAGTTTTAGAAAGTAAATTTTTTGGTCTCTAAAAGTGAAAATTTTTTTGCAAAAGATATTTAGGGACTAATTTCTATCGTATTGAGGATAGTTGCTAAAATGTCATCCCGAAAAGTAAAAAAAAAACTTTTAACGACAAAATTTTGAAAACGTCACTAATAAATATACTTTTAGGGACAAAATAATTTGATCTAAAAAATGTTTATTTTTTGGGACAAAAAATTTGGTCCCTAAAAGATAATAATTCATCACTAATTTTCAATTTCCATTGCTAAAAATATAATGACGACACTTATCGCAACAAAAATATTTAATTCCTAAAAAATAATTGTGTCCTTAAATTTTGGTCTCTAAAATCTTAATTTTTTGTAATGCTACCACATCGGGTGATTACTAGTCTAAGGAAATAGTTAATCTCCTCACTTATGTTCCCAATCAAACACTCACAAACTATTTGTCCAATCCTCTTTCCCAAAGAGTCAAACAAACATGGTATTTGTGCACATCCTTTTTTTTTTTTTTTTTTTGGATCAATCAAAAGAGAACCTTTATTAATAAATCAACCAATACAAAGTATAGGCAATACGACAATAAAGGAAAAAACAGGAAGGAATGAGAAGGTGCAAACATCATCAAACTTTCCAATCCCAACTATGTTGGCACCAAGAAGCAAACTCAATCATCTGACAACACCACCCCAAGGCTAGTAAGATACCAACCAAACAGCAAAAATAAAAACAGAGTAGCAGTAGAACACACCAGCCCCCATCCACCTGCAGAACACAACAACCACCTATACCCAGACATCTCAAATGCATTGCCTCACGTGACTTAGATTCTCTACAATTTGATGCACTGAGTAATGGACATTAGGCAAAAAAGATCTAGCCCACAACCCAACCCTCACTTTTACTAACTCGCCAAGTTCCTTCATATCTGGCAGATGACCTTTGAATACAACCTCATTCCTAAGCCTCCACGTTGACCACAACATTGCCACTAGTACCATCACCCAGATTTTCTTTACCAATTTCCTATGCTTAGTTCCCAACCACCAAGAAAGCACACCATCCACAGAAGCAAGAGATACCCAGCATAAATTCCACCATTGCAAATACCTTCCCCAAACCTTCCATATTTCTGTACACTGCACAAAAAGATGACCCACAGACTCTTCTGCAGCTGAACAGAATGGGCATACAACACTCACACTATTACCTAGCACCCCTAATCTTTCCAAAACAACTGATGACTTAACCCTTCCTCTCCAAGCCAACCAACTCAAGAATTGTGCTTTGGATGGTGCCAAATTATTCCATAGCATCTTAGGAACCAGTAAACTAGGACCAGAATTTTTGTGAAGCCACACTCTCACAGATGCCACTGTGAACACACTAGATGAGGATGCAGTCCACTTGACAACATCACACAGATTATCATTCAACCTGGGCATATCCTTTGTCATCGTTTGCAGCTTCTTAACCTCCTCTACCTCCCACGCAAACAAAGATCTTCTAAACTGTAGTCTCTAGTGACCATCTCTGTCCCTCTTCTGCGTAAAATAACTCAGTTTTTCATCTTTCTCCACAGAGAGTCTAAACAACCTAGGGAACTCCTCTTTTAACTGCAAATCCATGCACCACTTATCATATGCCAAAACTGTATCCGACCCCCATCCCCATCCACAATCTTCAGCTTTGACACAAAAAATTGATACAACTCAGGATTAACTTATGCCACTCTCAGAATATCACTCCACAAAATAGACTCCTTGCTTTTCCCATTCTATATTGGTATCCACCTGCCCCCATCAGCTCCGTACTTGCTAACCACAACCCTTTTCCACAATGACTCATCCTCCACCCCATATCTCCACTATCACTTTAGCAACATACAATCATTTATATCCTTAGCCTTCCTTATACCTAGCCCTCCCTAATATTTACTCTTTGTGACATCCTTCCATTTTACCATATGAACCTTTCTTTTTAACTTAGTACTGCCCCATAAGAAAGCAGCCTTCAACTTATCAATTTCTGTAGCCATACCTTTAGGTAATTTAAAGATTGAAATATAATACCCAGGTAAACTATCCATAACTAATTTAACCAAGGTTAGCCTATCAGCAAATAACAAAAGCTTCCTCTTCCAAAGAGCTAATATGGACTTGACCTTATCCACCATAGGTTGCCAAGTTTGTTTCCTCCTAGGATTTGCACCAAGTGGCAGACCTAAACACTTTCGAGGTAATTTCTGACATAAACAATGCAAGAAAGAAGCAAATTCATGAACCTGATCATCACTTATTCTTACACCACACACCACACTTTTATGGAAATTGATCTTCAAACCTGACATTACCTCAAAGCATCTAAGAATTCTTTTAACATTAACAATCTCCTTCCATTCTGCTGCACAAAACAGTATAGTATCATCTGCAAATTGAAGGTGCGATAGTTTCAACCCTGTAGACCCAACAGTAGCTCCCTTAAAAACACCTAAACTTTTAGCCCTTTCTAGCAACAGATTCAATCCTTTTGCTACGATATTGAATAGGAAGGGTGACAAAGGATCACCCTGCTTGAACCCCTTTTGTAGGCAAAATTCATCAGTAGGTGATCCATTAACTAGCGTAGAAACTCTTGCTGTGGTAACACAAGTTTTCATCCATTTAATCCATCTTTCTCCAAACCCAAAATTTGCCATCATGGAAAACAAAAACTCCTAATTAACTAAATCATATGCTTTTTCAAAGTCAAGCTTTAATATAACTCCCTTCCCTTTTCTTCCACCAATCCACAACTTCATTAACAATCATTACTCCATCAAAAATATTTCTTCCACCCAAGAAGGCTGTCTGAACTTCACTAATAATATCTGGTTACACCTTTTTCAATCTTCCTGAAAGCACCTTAGCTAAGATTTTATAGACAACCCCCACCAAACTAATAGGTCGATAATCTGTCAAACCACTAGGACACTCTTTTTTGGGGACAAGGGTGATAAAGGAGCTGTTAAGTCCTCTAACTAGTTTACCATGATGATAAAACTCCTTCATAAAGTCAAAAAAAAATCACTCTTCATAAACTTCCAACATTTCTGAATGCATAGCATATTGAACCCATCCGGCCCTGGCGCTTTATTCCCATCACACTCTTTCACTGCTTCCTAGACTTCTTTCATTGTAAATTCAAGTTCATGTACCTCCACACTCTTTACATTACCAATTGGTACAAAACTTCCAGACTTCTTTGGCCTGGATGGCCACTCTTCAGCAAATGCCTTTGAAAAGTGCCATACCACTTCAAGCCTCACAAGCTCAGGATCTTCAATGTTGACCCCATTAACTACCACTGAGTCCACCATATTTCTTCTTTGCCTCTTACTTGCAATAATATGAAAATACCTCGTGTTTCTATCCCCATGTTGTGCCCAATTCAATCTAGACTTCTGAAACCATATCCAGTCCTTTCTTTTTCTCAACTTTCAGACTAGATGTTTTGCCTCCCTTCTAGATTCAACTTTACTGGATGCCAGCTCCCTACATTCTGCTAATAAGTCATATGAATGCAAATCCTCTTTTGCTTTTTTTAGTTGCTTCTCAACCACTTCAAATACTTCTATGTTCCATTTTTTCAGTTCAATTTTCATACCTCCTAACTTTCTTTGCACTCTATATCCAGCCCAACCTTGTACCTGGTACTCAGACCAAGCTTGTTTAGCAATTGACATAAAACTTGGGTGTAGTGTCCATGCATTAAGGATCCTGAATGGTCTTGGTCCCCAATTCCTCTCATCTTCCATCAATAAAAATGGACAGTGATCATACACCAACCTGGGTAAACCCCACATCGGTAGCCTAAACTTCTCCAACCATATTGTGTCTAGCAAGAACCTATCAATCTTACTCCACCGCTCCCCATCCAAAGAATTACACCAAGTAAATCTTCTGCCTAACATTGGAACCTCCACCAACTCCAACTAGTTAATGAAATTGTTAAACTCTATCATTCCTTTATCTCTTCTAATACATCCTTTTCTATCCTCAATATTTCCAATTTCATTGTAGTCCCCTCCCATACACCAAGGCTTTTGGAAACTTGCTCTAATATTAACAATAGATTCCCATAACCGTGCTCTTTTGGACACATCATTAGGACCATATACATTTAGAAAAACACATTCAAATGAACCAAGAGCTATACCTGAAATAAGTAGGAAATTTCTTTGACTGCAACATTCTAGTAGCTTAAACACCTCTGGATTCCAGACACTCAATATTCCTCCAACACTACCTTCAAAATTAATAGCCATAAACTCCATTCTCTCCTATGGCCAAATTGATCTAATAAATATCTCATCCATACTGCTTTTTTTCGTTTCTTGAAGAAGCAGAACATCCACCTTCCTTTCCTGCAGAACTTGTCTGACTCTACGCCGTTTATCTACTCTTCCCAACCCTCTAACATTCCAAGTCATTACCTTCATTGATCACTAGTTTATACTCCAATTAGACCCCAATCTTTTTGGTCAATTAGGTTTGACCCAACACACCCCCTTTTCCCTTTTCAAATCGTTCTTCATCTTGTAGCTCCAGCTGAACAATTCTTTGAATTACTTCATTCTCTTTGCCTTCACAATTCATCCCCAAACGTTGACCAAGCTACAGAGTTGCTTGTGCTTCCTCAATGCTCTTCTCCTCCTTCTACTCAGTTGACTTTCATTTGATAGAGAGTGAGATAAAACAGTAGATGCTGCCCTGAATACTGCTCCTCTTTGAAACCCATATAAGAATGAAGTTTGTTTTCTCTGTACTCTCCTCATTCCCCTTCCTTTTGTACCTCCATATCCTCCCAATTTTCTTCGGTGATTAGCATCTCTCCCCACATGTTCTGACTTGTGAACTGTCGACTACACATCCTCACTTCCATTAACATCTAACAGCCATGTTCGATTCGAGTTGGGCTGAGCCCCAACACTATAATCTTGGCCCAATCCCAAAATACTGACTTCTGCCCCTGGCCCACTTCTAACACCTCTTAACTGGGCCCCTTCTAACACTACCTGAATATTGATACTAGGCCCAATTTCCTCAGACCCACTAATGCTTTTGACAAACCCAGGGGTCACAATTTCTTCTTCACCAACTACTTCCCCAACTACCTCCCTATCCTTATTCATTCTTCTTGGAATCTCCATCATCATCTGCTCCTCTACCCTACAGCTCATCCCACCGTTTGGTTTTTCCACATTCTCTTTTGTACCAACCAAACATGTTTCTGACACCCAACTATCACTACCTTCAACATTAATATCATCTCTATGCAGACAGCTCCGATTATTCCATCCCTAGGTAGTATGGAAGTACTACATTGGGCCACCTCATCATAGCATTCCACCTTATCATCCTTGACCTCAATCCCTCTTACCAACTGTGTACTACCGCTCTGGTCACCTTTAACAGTTGAACATCTATCTTTCTTCTCCTCACCATCAGGATCATTTAACATCTTCAATCTATCAACAGAAAAGCTCTTACTACAAACTAACATCTCCGAACTCTCAAGACATTCACAAATCCTTACTGGGTATATTACTCCATTACAACTCAATCGTATAGTCCTATTGATAAACTCCATGGATTTTGTTATGACTCGAACTTTCCCACCACAAAAAGAAACATTGTTAATGGCGTCCTCATGTAATTGCACTACTTCTCCCCATATAGCCCCTATACTTCTAAATGTAGCCACACTCTATAAATTAAATGGAACACCATAACAACTAATCCACACACACCTTTCTTGAGTAACACTACATCCCGTATTCCACTCCTCCATTGAACTACATCATTCAAATATCCATTCATTTAGTACCTCCTTCTGCCTTTTCATCTCCATGACTGAATTAAACGTTAGGATTACAACTCTACCTTTACCTGCTCTAATTTTTTCTTCCTGGAAACCCCTCTTCTGACATTCCTCTTTAAAAGCTGAAAAAGGGAAAAAGATATGCAGCTTGATGATCAAGCTTTCATACAACCACCCATTACCAGCTTCTGATACTTGAACCACAACTTCCTCTCTACCTTGTACAACACCTTTTCCAACAGCCTCCACATAAGATTTTAACCCTTCAAAATCCTGTCTTTTCTGTATTCCTCCTCCTTGAGCATCACGGTTCCTAATTCTTTCCTTGGTTTTAGTCCTCTGATTAAATCCCCTAGGCTGCTTGACTTGGTCATGGTCTCCCCATTCAAACTCAGCCCCTTTAACCTTTAAAGCTTTATCATCACACCACAACCCATTACCCTTTGAACTGCAATCTCAGCTGCTACCGAAAAATCATATCTTGCGAAGCCAAATCTCGAACCTGTGGTCTTCCTCTTTTTCTTTGGGATGAACACATCCTTAACAATACCAAACTTTGTAAACAGCCCAAACAAACCTTTCGAATTCATTGACTCAGTGATGTTATCCACAAATACTGTAAATAGCTCACCCACCTTTGAATCCCTTGTAGTCTTGATCAATCCTGTTTGTCGAACTACCGGTTGCCAACCTCCACAATCTTTCCTCTTCATTCTCTCTTCGTCAACTGCAGGCTTCCTTAAAAGATTAATATGTATTTGTGCACATCCTTACTCAATACATATATTAAAGGGACAATTATAAAATAAAAATAAAAATAATCAGGGTTTGCCCTTAACAAAATAAATTTTTAATATTTAATTTTTTAAATTTAAATTATAATCTTTTGATTTATTTTCAATCTAAACTATTTGCCTATTTTCATTATTTAAATCTGACAAAAAAAAGTATGTTAGTCATTAAATTTTATGTCAATATATATAAAATGTCTAAAATACACATTTTCATTGAATTTAATGACTAAAATATAAATATATTTATTTTACTTAACAAAAATAGACAAATGGTTTAGTTTGAAAACAAATTAAAAGTTTAGGGTTTAAATTAACAAAATTAAAAATTCAGAATTTATTTTGTTACAAAAGTCAAACTCTTATTTTTTTATTTTTTATTTTTTGTAATTTTCCCTACATTAAATGATTTTGAAATATTACCTTTTGCTATGAAAAATGTTAATGACCTATAATGGATAATCATTAGTCTTAATATTCATGTAAAATGTGTATTAAAAAAAATAAAATATATAAAGAAAAATGAAAAATACATTAAAATTGTTATTACTTTGATATTTTCTACACCTTAACAAGAACTCTATGTGCAGTCATTATTATAATTTTACGTGATTAACCTGAATGAATCATTATTTCCTCTTTTGGCACCTTCTCTAGAAATTTTGATACTTTATTGAATATAATACTTATATATTTATAAGTAAGGGTGTGATACACTTAATCATTAAAGAACGAAACAAATCCAAGATCAACAAAATAGATGTAAAATGGCATATATGTAATAAAAAAAACTTATATATTTTCCAATGTACCAAACACGTGGTAATAAAATTATAATCAATTAGTAAACATTAACATTATCTAAAAATAAATTTAAAAGAAGGAAAATAATCAGAAAGTCTCATATGAAAATCAGTTATTTCAATTAGTCTCACGAATTTTCTAATATATTAGTGGGTCCTATTTGTTTTTGACAATCTTACCGTGAGATCCTCACTATAGGAAATTTGAGTTTTAGCGGTGTTTTAAAAGCATCGCTAAAAGTCTGAAAAAAGCCGTAAAAACTTACAGCGACGTGTAATATTTTCATCGCTGATATGGCTACCGCAATCGCTTTCCAACGTTTGAAAAACGTCACTAAGCATATTAGACGGCATTTTTTAAAACACTACAAAATCTTTGACATTCGTCTCCCTTCCCGCCACAAACTAACGTATGACGTCACAATAATGTCATTTGGTGTTATTTTTTCAAAAAACTTTTTTTTTTTTTTTTGGTGTGTGCGTTATCATATAAAACTGAAAAAACAGACCATCTCAATTCTCATCAATTGCTTTGCAACAATACGTACCAATGAAGCAAAGATTGTGTGTGTGTTATCATATAAAACTGAAAAAACAGACCAGCTCAATTCCCATCAGTTGCTTTTGCAACAATACGTACCAATGAAGCAAAGATAACATACTGTTCAATCCAAAGTACCACAATACAAATTAACAGCTTTAAGCATCAATACAAATTAACAACTAGTAGCTAATCTAACAGCAATACACAATAGGGAAATGATAGAGAGCTCTAAATATAGAGCTCTAATTTGAGCTCTAATGATGTGTCAAAGCAAAAAAAAAAAAAAAACAAAACAAAACAAAACAAAACAAGGCACAAACATCACATCAGGGTGGGACCCACCTTCCTATTAGAGCTATTAGAGCTACTATATTAGAGCTCTAAAGCATTTTTGATACACAATACCCTAATAGTAGTTCACTACATCAAGCAATTCCAAAAGCTGCTTCTCTCAACTGGTCACATCAACCCAAACTTCCACCTGAGTTGTCGGCATGTCTCCAAGGTGTTCAGAATTTGCAAGTGTATGCCGATTAGCACCAATATTTAGATTGACAACCTTTGACAAGGAACAACAAAAGAAGATGTTAATAAGTATATAAATAAAGATTATAAACTATGATTCATATTACATACCTGACAACAATGTGTGCTAACTAAGCATTGGGGTGGCTGAATCACATAATTACCCAAAGGTCCTTGCAATTAGAAACCCAATAATTTTTCTAATGTTTTAACATGTCCCCAAGGGTAACCCCAACGCTGTTGGGTTTCCAGAATATTACAAAACTTTTATCCAGTCAAAACTCAAAGCACACTCATCAGTTCAATAACATGCTCAGCTGATGGCAAGACAGTGGTAATAGGCTTAGCAGCTGACTCGGGTTGTGGAAAAAGCACATTCACGAGGAGACTAACACAGTGTGTTTGGAGGGGGTGCTGAGCCGCCAAGGGGTGGGAATCCAGACTCAAACAAACTCATCAGTGACATGACCACTGTGATTTGTTTGGATGATTATCACTCACTTTACAAGACTGGGAGGAAAGAGAAGGGAGTGACTGCACTTGATCCAAGAGCCAATGACTTTGATTTAATGTATGAGCAAGTTAAGGCACTCAAGGATGGGATTGCTGTTGATAAGCCTGTTTATAACCATGTCACTGGTGTTCTTGACCCTCTTGAGCTCATCAAGCCTCCTAAGATTCTAGTCATTGAAGGATTTTACCCAATGTAAGCTTCTCTCTCTCTCTCTCTCTCTCTCTCTCTCTCTCTCTCTCTCTCCACATTGAAGTTTTCTTCCTTTCTTTTTCATCAAATATATTAATATTCTTCTATTTTCTAATTAGTTTTCTAATAAAGCAATTTTCATTCAATATGTGGCTATATGATATTCACTAAGAATTGTTGGAAGAAGTTTAAAAAGATTGTATATTTTGAATGAAATCCAAGGATATAAATCAATATGTGATCATAGAAGCTTTGTAGATTGCTAAAGGATAGAAAGATATCAAAGCTACTGTGTGTCCATTTGATTGTATGGCTGAGGAATTGTGACTGTCCTGTCACTTTTTATCAATTAGTCCTTGAATCATGCTTTAGGCCCAACTTTATTCTTACAATTTTGTTTTTCAACATCATATATAATTATTTTATACATATATATTAGATGGTAGGTATTACTTTTACATCAAGATACATTTTAATTATAAAAATATCATCATCAGATCATTAGGACATAATTCTGTATGAATAGAATTATAAGCACCAAGGGCTGGGTATGGCCCTAGCCTATTGTTCCTTTTATCAAAACGCTAATTGGTTAAGAAAAAGTCTCCCAAAAAACTTAATATATATTCCCAATAAGTATTACTATCTCTATTTCATGTATTACATTGATCTTCCAAAGTAAAGCACCAATAGGGGAAACAAAATAAAAAGAGTGACAAATATAAACTAAGAATAAAATCCTAAAAAAATTCAACGTCATTAATAAAAGAAAATTCACAAATAAACTATAATTAGGAACAGTTCTAATCTTAAATTCAGTAGACTCCATCGTTCTTCTTTCATTGAGTTTTCTTTGATATGTGAACCTACATTTGATAAGAACAAATAACATGAATAAAATGTCATATTAAAAATTTCATAATTAACTATTTACTCACTTCCTCATATGAACAATGGCAATCAAACGATAAGGTTGTGGACTTGCCTTTTTTCGCGCCCCGCCTTTCGGAAGGTTTGAAAAGAAATGCCTCGCAATTTGGACTCCCGCGGTTCTCAATTTAATCTCACTAGTGCAATGTGAATCTGATAAACACCAAAGAATCCAAATCCGGCAAATCTTTTTGGAAAATCAACTTTAAATCAAATAATGCCAATAATGGACTGCTTTGCTAGATACCGAGTCGCCACCTAAATATTTTTTTATTTTGGAAAAATTTAAGAAACCTTGACTCGTGCTGAAGACCATGTGTCCGTCATCACCAAAGTTGTCTCGGCTCGGGAACTTGGATACGAGGGGGGAAGGTCATGAATTGAGCACTCCTGCTCGCCCGATCAAAGATCGGCCTGATATAATTTTTTATAAACATTTTGTGTTCTTATTCTGATTATTAAACTAGTTTTACTATGTGATGCGCACAAATAAGTATAGACTAGTTGGCTCAATTTTGAATAATTCAACTCATGTTTGTTTGCGAAAATGGTTTGAATTTGCCACGTCAAGTGGGCTTAAAAATTGTGGATTTGCCACTAAATATAGTGGGCTTAAAACATGATTTGCCACTCAACAAAGTGGGCTTAAAACTTACATTCGTTAAATCGTTCCAATTCAAACTACAAGCCTTCATCCATAGGCATTCAAGCAGTTTAGCATTTATGCACATAGCCTCATGGCAAGCATGCTAATCATGGCAACATTCACACTTATGCAAGTATGCTAAAGCGTAAAACTCACCTACTACTAAGTGTCTAATGCAACACATGCAATATGCAATTAATAGGCTCAACTACTAATATGGCCTATGATTTGATTTGATAACATGCGGTTAAACACATATTCAAAGAATTATTGAAATGACAATGCAATTTGAATGATGCGCCGAGCCTCGATGCATGCAAGACAAGATGAATGGATGCAAGCATGCGATATGCTAATTAAAACATGTCCCTAATCTAACCATCAAAAGTGATTATATAAAAGGGAGAAAGACGTGGGGTTGGAAGACATACACACACGCATGCACACTTATTACAACATTACGCCCTCGCGAAAGAGGGTCCGAATGAATAAAAGCTAACTAGCTACGCTAATTAAGCTAACTAATTATTACAACACTTAATTAGCTACAACTAATTAATTACAACACGCATCTAAGCTAGATATTTAAGCTGTAAATAAATGCGAAATGCAAGGGAGGCTCATGCACGCGCTCGGTTTCTACCCAAAAAGCCACTGCCTTGTTGCTGTAAGCCTCTGTTTGCATATTTGATCACTGAAAATGCTGTCCACTTCCAGAATATCTCTGTTTCATCTTACCAACACATTGTGCCAAAATCACTGATGGCCGACAAGAGGGACAAGGGGCCAGTCGGCTACCAATGGTGGCCGGTCGACTACTGGTGGTGGTAGTCAGCCAATGCTGATTTGAACTTCCTTGCTGCAACATAGAGTAAAACAAAGGAAAATAGTGTATTCCTCAAGGGTTGTTTGCACTGTTTAGCCTCCTTATCATCTAGCAAGCTCAAAGGAGAGAAACTCTTGGCCCTCAAACCATCAACCAAGCAATTTCCATGCATGATGGCTAAGGAACCAAGTTTCTACAAGTATAATTAATGCAAAACAAGACTCAAATGTCCATCACCCTATCATGCATGATCAAGGGCAATGGAGACCTAGGAAAATGGCACATTTTATCACTTTTGAGTATGAAATGTCCCATTTTCCTTGTGTTCAAATTAACATCCGATTTGAACACATGCAATGCAATACAAAAAAATGCTTATCTTGCACACTTTTACTTGCCAATTTTGTTTACACATTTTAATTACCGAATCATCCTTTAATCAATTTGTCCATTGGTGATTTGTTCTCTAATGGAAAGAAGGCTCAAATCACAAGTTTCTTTAGGCATGAAAGAAGCATTACACTATTGGTAATGAATCCCTTAAGCGATTAAACCATTAGGTGTAGCACATTCATTCCACACTTAGGCAAACAAGTGGTTTGAAACCACTTTCAAAGCAAAACAAAAAGTGAAGAATTGAGGGGGATTGTAGAGATTGTAAGTGCTAAAATGAAGTAGAAAAAGCACTAAAACATGCAATCAACTCAAGTAAATGGCGCTTAAAGCCTTAAACCACCAAGTAGTAGTACACTATAGGCATGCAAAACAAGACTCAAAAAGTACCAATCAGTCAAAACAGTGACAAAACAGGTCAAAACAAAGTGTAAAACATGCTGGACTCAAGCTAAGTTAGGCTAGAAAAATATGCTAACATGTGAAGCTAAATAGGCATGCAAACAAGACACAAGGAGGGGAGGCTAACCCCTCCAAATTTAGACTTCAAAATGAGTTTTTCGCCACTTAAGTAACTCTGAAAAAAAGTTTTTAAAAGCTTTGAAAAAGATGATGTAAGGGTGGGAAACACAAAGGCAAAATAAGGTACAAAGAAGGGTTATCAACCCCTCAACCTTTAATGACCTTAGGACCCAAGCTTCAACCCAAAAACACAGAGTTTTTTATAGCCCAAAATCAGTTGGAAAGCATGCGAGAATGAAAACAAAAGTAGCTAAAACAATAAGCTAAAACATGGAGCTTTTGAGCTAGTAAACAAGCATGAAGAGGGGTGGCTAACCCCTCTATTTTTGGGACCTCAAAACAACATTTTTAGCCTTTGAAAACCTATGAAAATCAGTGGTTAGAAGGCCCAAAAAATGTTGGTTTGAAAGTGGTGAACAAAGGCACAAAAACTTTACAAGCAACGGAGCAAGAAGGGTGAACCACCCCCTAATTGAAAATGGCCTCAAACCACCATTTTTAGGTCATAAAAGAGCTTTTTACAGTTCAAAACCAGGCCAAAAATAGTCCCAAAAAAATAGAAAAAGATGATGAAACAAGTAAGTAAAACAAGCAAGTAAAAACTTTAAAGTTATACCTCTTGAAGCTAAGGCACCAATTAGGCAACAAAGCAAGCCACAACCACCTTCTAGAGCTCGAAGAGGGTCCCAAGTAATCTCAGCCCAAAGATAAGCAACTTTGGTTAAGGGTTGATAGTCAAACTTGAAGTGTATCTACACTTGTATGCACAAAAGTTCAAGAGAGAGAGAAATCTAGAGAGAGAGAATTGTAGAGCGAGAGACTCCCAAAATTTTTTCAGCCTCCAAAACAATAGAGAAGGTCCTCCATATATAGAAATATATGAGCCTTGGTCGAAAATATCTCAAAATGGGCAGCTGGAACATTGTGAAAATAGCTAGAGGAAAATATCTGCAGAAAACTGCATTTTTTGCACCAATGGCCAACCGGCCATCACTGGTGCCCGATAGCCACCACTGATGCCCGAAAAAATTCACCCCTGGCCGACACATGGCAGAAAAAGCCCATTCATGGCCGACACATGGCCGTCAAAGCCCATCCATGGCCAGCAAACTCCACCAGTGGCTGGCCGGAAAAATCTGCTCTCTAGGTCCAACTTTAAATGGGCATATCTCCTTCATCTGAACTCTGTTTCATGTCATTATTGAGTCTAAATTGAAGCCACGGAAGTAAGCTTTCCAATGGTGGAAGCCTCACATCAAAATTCCAGGTGTGAAAAAAGATATACCTATTTTAGTGAAGACTATTCAATTTTGACCCTAACTGGATTCATGCATAACTTCTCCTGAACTAGTTTTCTTCCCTCCTCTCCAATTTTCTTCAACTCCAAAACTCTAAATAAGGCTTTTTGAAATATTTTTCAAAGAGTTCACCTCTCTTTCATTCATTTTCACTTTGTCCTTGCTCGGTCTACCGAAAAGCGCAACATTTAACGAAATGCGAGCCTTGGAACATCGTAAAAACTTTTTCAAAAATATTTTGAAAGAGATGGTTTTAAGGTCAAAAATAATTTTGGTCAAAATAGTTTTGGTCCAAAATGGGGTGTAAGGTTGGGATTTAGAGCTCTTCTTGCTGAAGAAATCGAACATTTACATAGCACAACTTCATCATCGAGTGATCAATCAATGGCGCCGAAGTCTTAAGGGCAGTCAAAAATGGGGTGTCTACAGTTGTCCCTCTTTGACAGAGCTCAAAGTCATGAAATGACGTGCGTGAATGTCAAAGTCCGAAGACGACCCATTTTGACAAGGTCGTAAGACTTGGGCAAATAAACAAAATGCAGATGCAATTGGTTGAACCCGAAGGTTGCCTACGTAACCCTTTGCAAAGAATCAAACCAGCGTAGTTCAGGGCCAGGATACAAAATGATACACAATTGTAATGAAATCATGCAAATGACATACAATGTGACAAAATCATCAAACCACAAGCAGTGCAAAACATACAAATATCATAAAGGATTGACAATGCAAGTCAAACTACGTTTTATATAGAAAAGGTGCCTGAGCACTCTAACCACAATTCTTGCGGAATAGGCACATACAGAACTATGTTTTTCGTAGAAAGAGAAAGAGTACAAATAATTGGACGGTATGATATAAGTGAGAAATGATTTGCTAGGAAAAGATGATGCTAAATGCTAAATGCAACAAGACAAAGTACAATGCAATGGATGTAATGGATGCAGTGAATACGGCGTAGACCAAACCACATTTTACCTAGAAAAGGTATGGACACAAAACAAACCACGTCTAACATAGAAAAGGTGCCGAAACCCTCAGACCACAATTCTTGTAGAATAGGCGCGTACACATACAGAGCTATGTTTTAACGTGAAAAGGTATGGGCACATGCCAAACCAAGCTTAATATGGAAAGGATACAGACAATAAAATGGTATGATGCAATAGATGTATGCAATAAATTCTATATGCAATAGAAGTTATAGATGTGATGCAATAGATTATTTTAAGAGCATGAAGCAGAGGGACATGATATGATAAGAGGGCTTCATCTACTGGAGTACTTTGTTAATAGGTGTCATGAGCTTGGGGTACTGTAAAAATTCTCTTTGATGGTCTGCACATCCCTCTCCCTCCATATTTCTGTCAGCCACTCGTGCTCACACAAGTGCATGCAAAAGAAATAAATAGAAAAAATATTTGGTTTTCTTAGACCCACATGGGTTACTTTGTTTACAATGTCATATTGGGCATTCAGTTCACAGTCCTTACTTTGGAAACTTTTAGGTTCCTTGTGAACCATGGATCAAGAAAGGTGATCCCAAGGAAGTAATCTACCATGAGGTCAACCAAGTCAAACTAGATTTTCTAGTTGTTGGATGCAGGGGTCTTGGCCCTTTTCAGAAGTATGTCAAGTTTTCTTAGTCATTTCATAGAGCTCCTGATTTTTCCCCAAACCTAATATTTTAACTTCTTTGTGCATTACTACGTGAGAAAGGCAAACTCTCTCTCTCTCTCTCTCTCTCTCTCTCTCTCTCATACACACACACACACACACACATACACACACACTCATGCTTGGACATGTTTATTTTTAGAAACCTTTGGAAAGTAGATTATTGTATGGTAATGCTCAAAGTTCAAAATACTAAGACACTACACTTCTGAATCTGATTTGCAGGGTTTTTGTTGGTACAATGAGTGAATTTTGCGCTAAGCATGCCGAGATTAAGTTATATGCACATGTGCCTTGTTATACTATTATGTTTCTCAAGTTATGAAATTTACATCTTCAGTTTCAAAATTATTGAAAAGCTGCAACTAATTGGTACTGAAAAAAAAAAATCAAAACTATTATTTATCAATAGAGCCAAAACATAAACTCAAACTCAAACTATGATTATCAGTTTTCATGAAAGCAATAAATAAATAACTAATAAGGATGAAAATGAATTGCATGTTAATACAAAGCAAGAGAGAGAGAGAAAGAGAGAGAGAGAAGCAAACAAGCTACATACCATGACCTCAGCAACTTTATCAATACTTGGTTTGTTATCCTTTAAGTACCTAGCCATCCACACCTCTAAGCGAGTTGCAGGAACTCCATTCTTCTTATTTATTTCTTACAATTACAATTAAAATTAAGTAACAAAATCAAAATATGCAATTTCAATTTGAAATATAAAGAAACTATATACCTCTACTCGAACAACTGAGAATGGTTTTCTGCCGATTGTGTAATTTATTGTCTTCTTCTTCTGAATTTCTTTGTGTTTCGTACTTTTTTTTTCTTTCTATTATATATGAACACAAACACAAGATAATTTATTAATTAACAAACTCATCTTATGAGATTACAATAGAGTTCAATAAACAATTTAATACAAACAATTCATTGAACTAGCAATTTAATAGAGTTCAACATTAAATGATACTTGGGCCTTCTGAGTACCCCAATAATTGACCAAGCTTTGCCATTGATGCTCACATACTTTTTCGAGTCGATGAGCGATCAACATCATTGTTGAATGGCATATACCCCATTTTTTTAACTCTAGCCTTCCACTCTCTCCATTTTTTTCCTAACAAATGCCAAAATAAAATTCTTCATCGACTAGTCAACATTTGTATTAACCTGCAAATAATTGACAACTTTAACTATTAAGTACTCAACAACATCATACCCACAGCAGCAACTTTAAACTATATAGAAACGTTAGCCATATTCATAAAATACAATTTTATCTCTTCACTAGAAAACAAAGATCACTATTTTGTTGATACTAAAACTAGTGTATGGCATATATATGTTCTTTTCCTAGATTTTTGTAACTTCTGACCAGAAACTTGAATTTCAAATAAATAGATTTCAGAAATACCATTAAAGCAACTCACCACTAGGCTCAGGTGTAATGTAAGCACTAGCAAAAACTATATATAAATTATCCATTTGCTGCCTTCCATATTCAACAAGCTCCAAGACAAATTAGTATCAAAAGTTGCTCACAGTATTCATACCAAAAGTAAATATTTAGACTACTGAATCAGGCATGACGACAGTGAGAATCAAATACCTAAATTCACTACATCACTTGTACATGCCAAACCTCCACCATTCTGAGACAACAACAAGCATAAGTTACATATAACTTAGGACTTCTAGGAATTTTGATTTATTATTTCTCCATAACATCAGTGAAAGCAAGCCTAGATAAAGCATGTTAAACTATTATTTTTCTGATCTAGGAACTGACATGCATCGTTTCCATAGAACACGACGTGGCCAGCTTATAACTGGTAAGCTGTTGTTTCAAAGGACCAGCTAATATTGGACCAGCTTATTATTTTTCTGATCTAGGAATTGTCATGCATCGTTTCAAAGGACCAGGTTATAACTGGTAAGCCGTTGTTTCATAAAATGAATTCCACTCATTCACATCTAATAATTCAACTTAATAGAGTCTAGAGCACTCCCTTAACCCCTATATTTCTACAGGATATGTATATGTAGATAGAGACAGAAATGGAGTAAAGGCCTGCTAATATTGAGTAAACACCTTACAATTTTGACATAAAATAATCCGTCTATACAAGTTGAATGTCAATTATAAAATCTCCAACACATTTTATCAATAAGAAATGAAATAATTCTTTTACCTTTACTTCTCTTCAAATTCTCTCTTTATTTTCCTTCGGTACATGGCTCCAAGTTCTATAAATAAGGGGCGTAAGGTTCCCATCTTGAGCTAAAACACCTAAATGAAAAGCCAAGGGTGTATACCTGTCAACCACTTGGTTCAACTCATTAGGCACATGTAGACACCCCATTTTTGACCGACCTTAAGACTTAGACGTCATCGATTGAGCGCTCGGTGATTGCGCATGTTGTGCTCGTTCTGAGGTTACGGAGTCTCGGCTGGGAGCCTTGCCTCCGGACTTCGGGACTCTTTTGTGTTTTGCCTCGATTTGCGAACTAAGTTCTATTTTTTCTTCCCGAAGGAAGGGAGAGGTCACGTAGACCATCTCTCAGTGGCCGTAGGCTACTTTTCGTGGTCGTAGACCACTGTTCCCGTTTGGAGACCAGTTTCCGATTTTCGGAGCCATCAACTGTGCGCCTCGGTTCGGGACTGCATAACTTTCTCCGTTTGCTCCAATTTTTGGCACACGCCTTGTTTCCTCTCTCTATAGGGACACTGTGGCCCGGGAGACCACCTTCGTGGTCGCACGCCACTTTTGATGCTTAATAGTCAGTTTTTGGGGCCTCCGACCGTGCGTTTTGACCCCCAAACCCTCGTTTTGCATCCATCTTGGTTCATTTTTGGCATGGACCTTGTTTTCATTGTTTGGAAGGTGGTGCAAGGGTGGGAGACAACCCTTTCTCTTTGGAGACCACTTTTCCCTCGCCGACTGGTTTCCTTGATAGGTAACTAGTCTCCCTCACTTTTGGGCCATAATTGCTGGTCTCCCACCACACCACTAGCTTGTATTCAATTGGGAGACCACCATTTAGGGCTGCCGACCAACTTTTTGGACTTGAACCTTTTGAACTGGTCGGCCGACCAGGGGAAGTAGTCGGCCGACCACCTGAACTGGTCGGCCTGCCTCCCTCAGTCTTGTCTCTGTGAGTTGTTGCCAGCTGTACCAGCTGGAAGGCACAGAAGGGATCCTCCATACACGTGTATGGAGGATCTTCAAGCTTGTTTTTTAGCTTCTTTGAGAAGCTTTGGACCCTCTTGGCTATAAAGGAGGGCCTCCCCCTCCTTTGTGAAGGTTCAAAATTTGGCTAAGGCATATACATCTATCTCCCTCTATATTTCTCCCTTTAGGCTTAGAAAGTGCTAAGTTCTTGACCCTTTGCACACTACCTCTTAGCCTAAAACCTCCAACACCAACCTAAACTTCTTGGAGGGTCTTGAGAGGTCCTAAGGAGCTGCCTTTTTGGTCCATAAGCTGCTGGAGTTGCTGAGCTACAAGGGTAACACCCTATTCCCTCTTTTGAGCTTTATTTTGCTTCATCTTTTAGCTATACTTGCAAGCATTTTCGAGCTTTGGTATAAACTGAAAAAAGTCTTATTTTGAGGTCTTTAACAAGTTTGTTTAAGATCATTTTTCTGTTGGGGGTCATCTACCCCCTTGCATGCTTCATTTTACCTTGTTTTAAGCCTTGCATTAGGGCCTTTGCATTGACCTTTGTTTGGCCTTTTAGCCACTGAAATCCAGTGGATTTTCAGTGGCTAGCATGCTATTTTGAGTTTGAAAATGAGAGAGGGGTGACCCTCTCTCCCCTTGTTTTGTTTCCTAGCATATTTGGCCTAACAAAGGAGCCCTTATTTGCATGCTTCCGAGCCATGTTTCAGGCCATTTTGGGTAAGTTTTAGGACCTACATAAGCTCTATCCAGAGCTTGTTTTTCCATATTGGGTGTCCATCTTGCATGTGTAGAACAACCCTCTTCATAGCTTATCAAAGGAGCATGTCATTCTTGCATGCATTGACTACGTTTCAGTGAGTTTTTGGGCTTTATTTGGCATGTCATACCTCTGAGTTTTTCTGGTTTAATGACCTCTTGAATGCTTCACATGCTTGTAGTGTAAATCCTCTTCACTAACTTGTAGTGCATGTTGTTTTGGCCTTTGATTCTAGCATATTTTGGCCATACTCCAAACTGATTTTGTGCATGTTTTGGACTGCCTTAGCTCTATTTTTAGGCCTCTTGGTTGAATGATGCTTGCTATGCATGCTTGTAGTGTAATTCCCATGCCTAGCTTTGAGTTTTGAAGCTTCTTGCATGCTTGAATGGTGGTGTTTTCATGTTTTGAGGTCATTGAGCATGTCATTTCAGAGCCTATACTTGTGCCATATTCCCATGTTTTCCACTCTTTAAACGTGTTTGAGAGTTATGCATGAATACCTCATTTATGGACCATTGCATGACCTTCATTTCTATGCATTTCGAGCCATCATTTTAGACCATTTTCCCACTGTCTTGGACCTGCATAGGGCCTGTTTGGGGCTAGTTGGGTCATTTGAGCATTGCTTTGTATACCTCTAGTGTAATGCACTTCACTAGTTTCGGTATCCGGGCCATCTAGCATGCATTGAGTGAGGTGTTTACACGATTCGGGACCATCTTGCATGTCATTTCAGAGCTGGAAAATGTGTGATTATATGCCATATTTCATCCCTTGCCATGCTTTGGTAGAGTTGCATTTGGTGCCTTAGGTTTGGTCCCTTGCATTTGTGCATATTTGCATGTGTTTTGTTGCCTAATTTCATCATGTTTGGCCACTGATTTGGGTGTGGCTAAGGCTCACCTATCTTGGTTTAAGTCCATCTTGCATTGTATATGCCATTTAGTCCATGATTGTTGCATGATTGATCATTGCATTGTGTATGCCTTGATCATTTCATTGTTAGTCTCCATGTGTGCATTGCGTATGCCATATAGTTTTCATGTGCATTGAGTATGCCTTTGATTATTTCATAGCATTGTGTATGCTAGTAACATGTTTGCATATCATCATTTGCATGTTTGCATCATTTAGTGGCATTATGTTTAGGTTGCATGTTAGAGTTGCATTCATGTATGCCATGTGTATTGCATTGTATTTGGAATAGGGTTTAGTCCAAACACAGGAAACGAGGGACGTTTCGTACTCCAAGTGATGAAACATGCCTCGATTCTCGGTCGCCGACACTCCGGATTACCCATGATGGAGTTTGGCCTTGTTGTGTTTATATGTGCATTCATTTTACATTGAGTCATGCAATCTGACTCCTCGGCCATCATGTATCGAGATGTGTGATCGGTGGCATGAGGATCGAGGACTACACTTCCTGGAGCTTGTGCAATGACGGGGAGAGTGGTCATGCACACATATGTTGAAAATACTTTGCCATGCCCCTTTCTTACTCTCTGTTGCAGTAAACCGGAAACCAGCAGCAAAAACTGTTCGGTAGTATCCCTACAGCATGGTGGAGTTTCAGCCTTCTGGAGTTTTGTTCAGTGTTCTGGGACCAGTTGCAAATAGGGGAAATCGGGGCATCGCGATAGATTTTCCGGCAAAGCGACTCGAGCATGCATGCATTCCTTGTCATTCAAGACCGAGCTGAGGCAGTCCATTTCATATGTTTTGCATGCTAGCTTATTTATTTTAGTTAATTTGTTAATTAATTAGGGTTGTGTAATAATTAGCTGTAATTCGTTATTTATTCGGTTGTGTATTATTTATTCGGACCCTTCGAGGAGGGCAATGTTGTAATAAGTGTGCGTGTGAGTGATGTATGTCTTCCAACCCCACGTCTTTCTCCCTTTTATTTACCAGCTTATGATGGTTAGTATTAGGGCACGTTTAAATTAGCATCCTTATGTTCGTATGTTTGCATCCATTCATCTGTTTTGCATGCATCGGGCTCGGCGCATCATACTAACTGCATCGTATTTCAATTCCAAGTTGAATACATGTTACATGTAGCATCTCATATGCCATCTTAGAATAGCCGAGCCTATCTTAGTTGCATTCTTGCATGTGTTGCATTAAGCATCTCAGCATAGTTAGGATTCATAGCTTCTTTCCTTGGCTCGGAGTACTCGGTAAGTGTTTATGTCTTAGCATCCTTACATGTGTGTGAGTGACTACCATGATAGCATGCTTACCATGAGGCTATGTGCTTATGTGATATAACTGCCTGAATGTCTGTGGGTGAAGGTTGGATTATTTGAATTGGAACAATTCATTGATTGCGAGTTTTAAGCCCACTTGAGAGTGGCAAATCACCATATTTTCTAAGCCCACTTGAGGGTGGCAAAATCCACATTTTAGCCTACTTGCGAGTAGCAAACCACTTTCAAAAACAAATATGAGATGTTTTGTTCCAACTCAGGTGATCCAGTCTATACTTGTATGCTGTGCGCATCACATAGTAATTCTAGGCTAATAAACTGGAATAAGAGCACATAATGTTTTCAAAACTCGATATTATGGTTAGTAAAGGCCGATCTTTGATCGGGCGAGCGGGGGTGCTCACGAAGTGACCTTCCCCAATCGTACCCAAGTTCCCGAGCCGAGGCAACTTTGGTGATGATGGACACATGGCCTTAGGCCCGAGTCAGGGTTTCCTAAATTCCCCCAAAATAAAATATTTAGGTGGCGACTCTATATCTGGCAAAGCAGTCCATGTTTGGCACTTCTGTCTAAAAATTAGTTTTTCAAAACGATTTGCCGGATTTGGACTCTTTGATGATTCATCGGTCTTGCATTGCACTCCGTGAGATTAGATACAAGACCGTGACATTGAATCCAAACTGTAGTAAGCCCCAATGAACAAAACAAGATTTTTCCCGGGACGTTCGGGGACGTCTACAGCACAATATGTAAAATGCCACCACTTGGATTCCAATCACTTCCATGCATGAGTGTTGGGCCTCTCGAACTACGACCTACTCATCCAAATATCAATATCAAGTTAGAAACTACTAGAGAGAATGACAAAACATTAAAACAAAAAAGAACATAAATAGAGAAATCTAATAGAATTAATGCAATTGAATAAAATAATTCATACTGGCTGTAATGTCATGTATTGAACCAGTACTCCATGATGTACTAGGCAAGCTACCTGGAGGATACCATGACATGGGTGGATCAGGTATGATACGTGACTCTCCTCTGAACTCTCATCTCATTTGAACTCCCACTATAAGAACTCTGCCTAGAGCATCGTCGATCTGTCATACTAGTTTATAAAAGACCACAAGCATACGTGTAGAATTTTATAGGTTAGCAATGAATATAAAGTACAATAAATACGATAGTGAATACAAAAACAAAGATTTTATTAACAAAGCAAACAAATGATGGATTATAAAAGCAAAGGTTTCATTAACATGAATATCCATACTGAAAGCACAAATGTAAGAATGAATATGACACAAAATTGAAATATCATATCATTTCTTCATCGTCTTCAAATTGTGTCTGTGTCGATATCCCAAGAGGTTCGATAGTTTCATCAATAGTTATTTCAAATTCACCTTGCCTAACCAAAGTTATGTCCTCTTCACAAGCAAAAGAAGTTGCATCTAACTCTTGCTCGCCAAATCCTTCTACTTCATTGTGATGTACTCCATCATTAATTGATTGTTTTCCACACACCTCATACAAGTCTCTAGGTTTCATCTTGACTACAACATCCCAATTAGCTCCAATGGGATCATTAACATAGAAAACTTGTTGTGCCTGAGATGCTAGGATGAATGACTCATCACTATTTTGTTTCTTTGTATGTAACAAATGATTGAAAGTAACAAGTGTGAAACCAAACCCATGCCGCTTCAGTCTTTTGTTGTTGTCAATCCAGTCGCACATGAATAACACATATCTACGGTTGTATGAGTAATACAATTCAGTAATATCTGTCACGTATCCATAGTATGCTACTTCACCTTCCACGGGATTCATGTCTATGATACTTGCATAGCTACAAGTCTTTGCTTTTACCATAACCCACTATTTCAAGTTTTTCTTCTCTACTCACGACTCCTCATATGATACCTAGTACCATTAATTATATACCCACTGAATCTTGTGGCCTTTTTACTAGGTCCCAATGCCAAAGTTTTAATCTCATCTGACAATACAACATTTTCAATAGCTAGAAGCTCTTCAACCTATTTTTAAAAAGTTAACAAAATTAAGCATCAACTAACAGAGAATTAAAAATTGAAAAGATGAGAATTGAAAATTAGAAACATGTAAGTTATTAGTACTTACATGAGAATTAAACCATTTGGGAAACTCATCATTGTGACAGCGATCTACATCAAAATCTTTAAAACGACGATGTGACCGCTTAATAAAATCACGATGCTCCCTATACATTTAAAGTACTTATAAAATGCAAGATACTTATTAATGGTATCAATAAAATTTTGGAACAAAGATGTGTGTCTTACTCTCGATAAGGGACAACCACAGTAGTGTTAAATAACACATACCGATGAGCTTGTACCCATGATGTGTTATCAAGCGCGAAGCCTTTTTCTTTTCTTAAAGCATGACCCAATAATATCCCGGAATTGTCGCTAACATTGTAATTCCTTATTGGTCAATTCAATTTTGACTTGACATCATCCAAGTACCTTGACCAAAAGGTCATACACTCTTCAATTAAGTATCCCTCTGCAATTGAACTTTCTGGATGACTTCGATTACACATATATGACTTAAGTATCATAAGATACCTATAAACAAACAAATGCACACATGACTTTCAATTATAAACAAACAAATGAATACAAATATAAATTGGAGTAGAATTGCACAACTTTCTATAAAGTACATCCAACAATATTGCACTGGATCGACAATTTTGGCCTTCTCTGCTAGGTGAATGGGCAAGTGCTCCATTATATCAAAAAATGATGGAGGAACAATTCTCTCAAGATAGCAAATTGTAAGAGAAATTTGAGATTAAAGATGATCTAACCCATTTAGCTCTAGAGTTTTGGAGCACAAATGCTTGAAGAAATTTCTTAACTTAATCAATGGTTCAACCACTTTCTTCGGTAACAAATTTCTCACTGCTATTGGAAGTATTTGTTGCATCAATATATGGTTGTCATGACTTTCAGTCCAGATATGCTATGTTGTTTGAGGTTAACACGACGAGAAATATTGGATGCATACCCATCTGGAACTTTGATATTCTTTAGGAGTGTACAAAATGAACCTCTCTTTATTGTTCATAGCGAAACATGCAGGCGGCAAATAATACTTGTTCCCAACCCCTTTTTTAGGATGTAGTGCCTTTCTAATTCCCATATTAAATTGTCCTTTCCTTTCCCATTAACATTTAATATTGTCCACAATATATTATCACACACGTTCTTCTCAATGTGCATTACATCAAGATTGTGGCGAATCAAATTATGCTCCCAATGTGGAAGCTCAAAGAAAATACTCATCTTCCTTCAATTATGATCCTCCTCGTTGTCCTTTTTTTCATTTCCTTTCATGGTTCTTTTTCATCTGTTAATTGGTTGATGCTTAGGCCCTAGCTGTCGTAACACATTAGCCCCTGATAACCGAGTTGAACATGGTTTAAATTCAGAAGTTCCATCAAAAGACGCACCATCTTTTCAAAATTTGTGACTCGCATTCGATCAACGGCGATGCCCCATGTAACAAATTTTCCTTCTATTCTTCAAATACCGATGTCGAGTACGTATGTTACAACAAGGACAAGCTAAAGCGCCTTTCGTGCTCTATCCAGACAAATTTGCATATGCAAGAAAATCATATATTGTCCACAGTAAGACTGCGTGCATTCGGAACATTTGATTAGTTTCTGCATCGTACGTCTGAACACCATTTTTCCACAATTCATTCAGTTCATCCACTAACAAGCGCAAGTAGACATCAATGTTATTACTAGATGAAGAAGGACCATCAATGAGCAATATCATCATTATATGAGGTTGCTTCATGCACAACCACGGTGCAAATTATAGGGCATCACAATAACTGACCAACTGCTATGAGCAACATTCATTGCCATGAATGGATTAAATCCATCTGCTACTAAACCTAGTCTGACATTGCGAGGCTCACTCGTAAACTTGGGATACAAAGTATCAAAAAAAATTCGGACAGGAGAGTCAGCAGGATGTCTCATTTTGCCATCATCAATTCGGCCCTCTGTATGTTATCTCATTAATGAAGCAGTTTTGGATGACATGAACAATCTTTGAAGCCTTGGAATCAAAGGAAAGTATCTCACAATCTTTTGGGAAATTCTTTGTTGTTTGTTTTTATAATCATTCTTCTCATCCTCAAGCTATTTGTATCTGGGGGTCTGACACACTATGCAATCAAGGCCCAATTCCTTCAAAAGTTTAAGTAACATCGTGAAAGACTTGTCGCTCCATCCACTGCGGCACTTGATATGCAATAATTGAACAACAAATGAAAGTGTTCAAAACTTGTGACACTCTGGATACAACTATCTTTCGGCCTCCTTCAATAAACTAAATTTTTTTTTAGTTTTCTTATCTGGGCCTAGTTCGATGTTAGAACTTCCTGTCTCATTACTAGCGAGATGAACTAAGCTTAGTGGAGGAAGTCCGAACCGCACATATATCATTTCATTGACTTCATCGCCATCATTTGAATCAATGATATTCTCATTCAATGGCACAAACACCGGTAAATCTTCCCCGTGAAAAATCTATCTGGTGTAACTTGGAAGAAACCCATTGACCAGTAAATGTTCCCCCAAAAGGTCTTTCTTTGCTAGTTTGACATTCCGACGCCGTTTACCCGGGCATGTGACTTCATTTGATAGAGGATTATTTTGGCATGCAAGTTTAACAAATTCCTTAACCCCTTCTATATATTCCTGGTGCAACCTATGCTGATTTATCCAACTTTTATCCATCTAACTTCGTCTTACACTACAAATGTTATTGCCAAATCAGCAAAGTTCAAAATTATCATTTCATTTTAATTATTCTTAACCTCAACTAAGTACCTTATAATGCATGCGACATGACACCATTCACCTCTAACTCTTCTCTAATAGGTTGGTTCATCCTACTTTCCCATTCAGGAATACGTAGTCTATATTGTAAAAAGCAGCTCATATTGCTTTATCCATCTCTAACGAAATTTCGGCAGTATCTCCCCATGGTTCTCCAAGTACACTACATAGACTGGGTGCATTGTTACACCTTGTCTAGCATGTACCCGAAGAACATGAGGAGCTACTACATGAAATCTCTACGAGATGGACTACATTTAAGAAGTAGAACTACTAATTACAACATAGACTTGTGCTCCTGAACTGTCCAAACTAGACAATCCAAGAAGAGCATTATCAAAGCTGACTAGGCATCTCTAGTGAAGATTCTTGGACGGGTCTACGGCTATTTATGTATACATGGATAATTACTTTCTAAATTAACAACTGTCATGATTTTTGCATCCCGGTGGTGCAACTTGAATCAGAACTATCAAGCATACTAGAAACATTTCTACCATGAAGCATATTAATGAAGAAACTAAACGTTTCTACAATGCTCTTGATAGATTATGATATAGAACTTCGTCAAGATGACTAGGTATCTCTAATGAAGATTCTACAAGAACATCTAGATTATCCTGATTGATCACAAAGTAAAAAATTCCATGATTGTAGTTGATAGCACATTACATGACTGTAGAGGTGTCCTATTTTTCTTACTACAATCATCTTCAAAATTGGTTTCTAAGTGTTGCATTAGTCAAAAAAATTATGAATATCTGCTTTGCGTTTCCTATAAATTAACGCAACAAATAAAAGATGACACTTTGATTTTGGGAAACACTGGATCATAAACATGAAGGCACTACATTATCATATCTAACATGCTTGATATTATTATATTAGAATTACCCATTCAACTTTTCTACCGTTTCTTGTTATTTTTGCTATCACATTAGAAGTGAGGTAGTGATTTTTTTTTCTCCCTAATAGGTATTTATCTCTTGGCAATCTAAGAGATGCTAATTATCTTATGGATGAACTAAAAATTCAAGAGACAAGGAGCTTAACCTCTCCAGATCAGATTTGATGCAGTTCATCAATTATCTTTTGCTGACGTAACTTTCATTTACATTTCTCATTTGACATCTATTCAATATGAATTATATTGGCTTGTTCTTCATGTTATAAGGGATGTCGATCATGAGATACAAAGATTTAAATGTTATTTCCAATGCAGGTTGCAGAGAGATGCTCTGCCTCTGTTTAATGTGGTGACACAGACTTACAAATCTGTTATTGATTGAGAACCTTTATTCTATGAGGTGTGTGGTTATAGCTCCAAAGTAGATGTTTTACAATGGATTATAATTCTTTTATTTTGCATATGGTGTAATCTTTTACCAAGATGCAAAAAGCTCTTTAATAGTGGTAGGCATCACTCAACACCCACTGGAACTTCATAGGCACTTTTCAAAACATATATCCACTGAGCTGTACAACTGTTCTAGGTCCATTCAAAACCCAACTGTGACCATCATAGATACAAAATATACTGTGGGAGCCGAATAAAATGGGATGCAAAGATGCCGAATACACGTGTGGAAGATCAAGATATATATTATATTTGGCCCAGTCTTGTATCATCCATAAGCTGAGCATCGTGATCGGCCATAGGACCAGTTGAGCGAGGAACCGAATAGGAATTGATTGACGATGGAAGAAGCTGAGTGAACAATCACACGGTGGATTAAAAGTGGGCCCGACCCTGAGGCCCAGGAGCTGATATACATAGGAGAACATCAGCCAAAGAAAGGTATGTGAGAAAGAACCCAAAAAAAAACGTGAGACATAAGCAAATTTGAGATATATACTGATTTATACTGATTTGTCTGTCAAAGTGCTAATTTCGGCACCCCCGACCGGAGTGTTAATCCATTTTTCAGGTGACAATCAGAGGATCAAGAACGTCCTTCAGGATCCAAGAGTATTTCCAAATCACCCTTCCACAATTGGCGCCGTCTGTGGGAATACTCAAGTACATCCATGGCGGGCGTAACAGAAGATCCTCCGATAGTCGATAACGAAACTACACCAAGAGATGACCTCACTCCAAGAAACATGCTGGGACCGGAGAATATCGCCGCGCGACGTGCCTTGAACTTTGACTCAGTAGCTCAGATCTCACCCTCAACTTCAATGCATGAGACAATACAGACAATTATGGATCAGGCAAAGCAAAATGAACAGCGGCTGGAGAACATGATGGCTGAGAATGAGCGCCTGCGCCAGGATTTGGCTTTGGAGGTAGCGAAATCCCAGCAAACTGCAAGCCAAGACCGGGATCAACCTCCGAAAAGAAAGATGGCCGTCGACGCTGAATTCAGAAATGCAATAATGATAGTGATTCAGACTCACCATCCCCAGAGCCTAGACAGAAGCGCGTGTCCATGCATCCAGCTCATCTGAAGAAAGTCCATATGAACGGCATAGACGAAAAAGAAGCGATGACTTGCATGAGGAAGATAAACATGACCCATTCGTGCGACAAATTACCAGGGCTGTGCTACCCAAAACGTTCAAGGCACCGCCGTTCACCCTCTACGACGGAAAATCAGACCCCACTGATCACATTCGTCATTACAAGCAAGTGATGACGCTCCATACTGACGACGATGCCCTCATGTGTCAGATATTTCCGAGCAGTCTAGGACCATTGGCCATGAGATGGTACTATAAACTGGAGCCAGAATTGATTAAGAGCTTCCACCAACTTCAAAAGTCTTTCAGGCCAAGACTTATCACTAATGAGGTCTAGCCGAAACAAGCCGATTCTTTCTGGACCATGCAAATTAAACCGGAAGAAACCCTTCGTGAATACTCGGCCCTTTATTGGGAGTTCTTTAATCTGGTAGACGACGCTTGTAATGATTCCATGGCCATCACCGCCTTTAAGATGGGATTGCATCCTAATAGCCCCCTCCATAGTTCGTTAACCAGACGTCCCCCCAAAATCGTCTGGGCATTAATGAAGAAGGTCGAAAAGTATTGCAAAGTGAAAGACAACGCCCTTTGAGTTAAAGTCAGGCGTAAAGTCGTTCCAATTAATTATGTGCCGTCAAGAAGCCCTGAGAAGAGGAATCGACCTAACGGGACAAAAGGCACGATTCATGCCGATCAAACGACCAATGTTCACATTGCGCTAATGAACAATATCAAGTGGATAGCAGGTGGACAAGGCGTCTGGGCAAAAAATACACGGAGTTGATAGAGCCGATCAATAAGATTCTGTCAAAAATATAACACTTTCCCTTCTTCAAGTGGCCGCCCAAGATGACCGGACCCCCCGATGCAAAGAGACAAGATAAACGATGTGAGTATCATAAGGACCATGGCCACGACACCGATAGTTGTTTTTCTTTTAGATATCACCTGGAAGAATTGGTGCAAGATGGCTGTCTTACGCAATATGTCTGAAAAAACAGTTCAACAAATACGGTAGCTCTATGGCCGGAGTCACCCCCTGTTGGTGTAATTTATATGATATACAACTTGCCGGCACTATCTGAGGTACACATAATTCAGTTGTCGTCTAGCGCCCATAGTTCAATGACGCTACCGAAACGGCCACGCAACACTGGAAGGATTAGTTTCAATGACAGTGATTTAGTTGGAGTGACCCAGCCCCACACTGATCCCCTCGTCATCGAGCTACGTGTAAACAGATTTACCATCGAACGTGTTCTCATTGACCAAGGTAGAACTTCAGAGATAATGTATTACAAAACTTTTGTCAAACTTGGTTTTACCGATTCGGACCTATCTCCGGCTGATTATCCTTTATTGGGCTTCAATGCTAACCCAGAGTACCCTTTGGGCAAGATCACACTGCCTGTATGGGCCAGAACCAGATTAGTAGACGTAGAATTTCTAGTTATTAAGCTTCATTCGCCGTATAATCTGATCATGGGCAGAACTTGGTTACATACGATGCAAGCCATGCCAAGCACCTACCATCAACTACTCCGTTTTTCGACTGAGTACGGTATTGAACAAATCCGCGGCTCTCAAAAATCGGTGCAGGCATGCTATTTTCTAGCTGCAAAGAGACTGAGGGAACTGGAGGTGCATTCAATTAAGGTACCGGATAGAGAGAGTCTCGATGACATTGGGAGGATCCCAAGTGAAAAAGCAACCGAAGCCCTACACCGGGTTGAAATTGATGAAAATACTGACAAGTTCTTCATGATCGGCGCTTCCTTGGATAACATCGAATGACAGGAATTGGTAGCCTTCTTACTCGGCAATATTGATGTGTTTGCATGGTCCCCATATGAAATGCCAGGAATAAATCCATCAGTAGCCTAACATCGCTTGAACGTTGATCCAAAGTGTAAGCCAATCATTCAAAGAAGCCGGCGGTCAGCCGCGGAGCATACTTTGGCCGTCGTTGAAGAGGTAGATAGGTTACTTGAAGCCGAGGTGGTTCGCGAAGTAGCTTATCATACATGGTTGTCTAATACTGTTGTCGTGAAGAAGAAGAATGGTTCTTGGCGCGTCTGTGTGGATTTTACAGACTTGAACAAAGCTTGTCCCAAGGACTGTTTTCCCTTGCCCAAAATCGACCTACTCGTAGATGCAAAGGCACATCATTAACGCATGAGCTTTTTGGATGCCTACAGAGGCTATCATCAAATTTCCATGCATCCAGAGGATCAGGAAAAAATTACATTCCTCACCCGAAGAGGAACCTATTACTACAAGGTCATGCCTTTTGGCCTGAAGAATGCGGGGGCAACCTATCAAAGACTAGTGACTTCCATGTTTAAGGAAAAACTCGGCCGTACCATGGAACTGTACATCGACGATATCGTAGTCAAATCCAAGGAAAATGACTCCCATCTAGCGGATTTGTCAGAGACATTCGGCATTCTTCGAAAATACAAGATGAAATTGAACGCTTCTAAGTGTGCATTCGACATCAGTTCCGGCAAATTCTTTGGCTACATCGTTAACCACCACAGCATTGAAGCCAATCCAAGACAGATCAGAGCAATTCTAGAGCTTGGATCCCCTCAGTTAGTGAAAGAGGTTCAGAAGCTAATAGGGATGGCCGCCGCTCTAAACAGATTTATCAGCCGTTCAACAGATCGCTGCTGACAATTTTTTCACACTCTTCGGCAAGGCAGCGCATTTGATTGGACTCTCGAGTGCCAGGCCACTTTAGACGGCCTGAAATCTTACCTCTGATCAGTTCTGCTCTTGGCAACTCTTGCAGCTGGCGATCCACTTATTCTGTATCTGGCAGTATCCGACCGGGTGGTCAGCGCCATATTGTTAAAGGAAGAACTAGGGGAGCAGAGACCAGTTTACTATGTGAGCAAGGCTATGGTCGACACCGAGACACGTTATATTCCATTAGAAAAGCTTATCCTTACTCTCATTATGGCTGTAAGAAAATCGATGCACTACTTTCAGGGACATACCATTGGGGTGCCAACAGAATATCCCCTCCGATCCACACTTCGCATCGTGGAAACGTCTGGGCGCATCTCGAAATGGGCTCTTCAACTCGGCCAGTGCGATATTCAGTTTCTACTCAGAATTTCCATCAAAGGACAAGTGCTTGCTAACTTTGTTGCCGAGTTCACAAGATCCTTGGCCGACTTTAAGTTTGATCAAGCACAAACTAAGTCCAATTAGAGAATGTATGTCGGCGACGTTTGGCAGATGTATTGTGATGGGTCATCCAACCAGCGTGGCTGCGGGGCTGGCGTAGTAATCATGACCCTTGAGGGGGCAATAATCGAACAGGCCGTCAAATTGGGATTCGACGCATCAAATAATGAGGCCGAATATGAAGCACTGCTGACCGGCCTGCGAAACGCACTTCACCTCGGTGTGCGGCATCTGCTTGTTTTCTATGACTCGAAGCTAGTAATCAACCAGTTGAAAGGGGAATATGTAGCCAAAAATGACCGCATGGTAGCCTATATGAAAACGATGAATTCTTTACTCGCCAAATTTGATCACCACGACCTGAATCAAATAACCCGAGATCAGAACACGCATACAGACGCCCTCGCTTACCTAGCCTCTACTATCAACTCAGAAATTAAGCGGACAATTGAAGTAGGGTTTGTCCCCGAGCCAAGCATTGCCTCTTCAAAACTAGTTCAGGTCAATGTTATCGAACCAAGACAGAGTTGGATGGACCCCATCGTCGCATTCCTATCTTCAGAACAGCTCCCGATGGATAAAAAAGAAACACACAAGCTCCGAAACAAAGCACTCCGATATTATTTGGATCCACAGGGAAGGTTCTACAAAAAATCTCTCTCCGGGCCGTACTTACAGTGTGTTCACCCGGATAAAGTCGAGGAACCTTTTTCTGAAATACATGAAGGCAGTTATGGTGCCCATTCGGGCGGATGTTCTTTAGCTCACCGCGCCGTATCGCAAGGGTACTATTGGCCAACCATGCGCGCCGATGCAGAGTGTTATGTCAAGAAATGCATTCAGTGCCAGAAGTTTTCCCCTTTAACTCACCTGCTAGCCGAGGAGTTAAACTCTATCACTAGCCCTTGGTCATTTGCTCAATGGGGCCTTGATATCGTTGGACCATCACCACGGGCCCCGAGCAACAGGAGATTCCTAATTGTTGCGACTGATTATTTCACAAAATGGGTCGAAGCGGAGGCACTAACACACATTCGAGATTCCAACATTAAGCGTTTTGTGTGGAAAAACATCATAACAAGATTCGACATACCCCGAGCACTTGTTTCTGACAACGGTACACAGTTCGATTGTGGTGTATATCGAGAATTGTGAGACGCTTATGGTATCCGGCCCTATTTTTCCTCGCCAGCTTACCCCCAGAGCAATGGTCAAGCGGAGGCTACCAACAAGGTTATTTTGGACGACATCAAGAAAAGGCTGGAGAAAGCTAAAGGCAGATGGGTCGAAGACTTGCCTAGTGTGTTGTGGGCTCATCGCACCAGTCCGATGCGATACACTAGGGAAACGCCGTTTGCTCTATGCTTCGGAACCCAGGCAATTATCCCCCTGGAGATCGGCCTCCCAATCTTGAAATCTAAAGTTTTTGATATGGGCCGAAATGACATGATGTTGGCTTTGGACCTGACTCTGATTGAAGAACGCCGAGACCATGCCCTCGCTTCCATGGTACAGTACCAGCAACAACTCGCTAAATCATATAATCAACGTGTTCAGTTACGACGTTATACACCAAGAGAATTGGTCAGGGGCATATCAGCTCAAAGGTATGGATGGAAGAAGCCTATTACGTCTATGGAATTCCACACACTTGCGCAAATTTTATCATTAACTCGTATGGCAGGACAACTCGTCTTGATTTTTTGCCATAAACGTTTTTCGCTTTTAATACAATGTTCTCTTTTGCCCAGTTATTTGTCTGCCAAAAAGCCTCCGAATTTGGAGCACCCCTCGTAGAAATCACGTTTCGGCCGAATAAGCCTCCGAATTCGGAGCGCCCCTTGTGGACTCCACGATTGGCCAAGAGAATAAGCCTCTGAATTCAGAGCGCCCTTCGTGGACTCCACGATTGGCCAAGATAACAAGCCTCCGAATTTAGAGCGTCCCTTGTAGAAATCACGTTTGGGCCGAATAAGCCTCCGAATTCGAAGCGCCCCTCGTGGACTCCACGATTGGCTAAGAGAATAAGCCTCCGAATTTCGAGCATCCCTCGTGGAAATCACGTTTTGGCCGAATAAGCCTCCGAATTCGGAGCGCCCCTCGTGGACTCCACGATTGGCCAAGAGAATAAGCCTCCGAATTCGGAGCGCTCTTCATGGACTCCATGATTGGCCAAGAGAATAAGCCTCTGAATTCGGAGCGCCCCTCGTGGACTCCACGATTGGCTAAGAGAATAAGCCTCCGAATTTGGACCACCCATTGTGGAAATCACGGTTGGGCCGAATAATCCTTCGAATTCAGAGAGCCCTTCGTGGACTCCACAACTGACCAAGAGAATAAGCCTCTGAATTTGGAGCTCCCTTCATGGAAATCAAGGAATTTCTCCGAATTTAGTGCTCTTTTCGTAAATATTATGATTGACAAGCATAAACGCAAACTGACGAGAAATGAAAGGAGATCATAGCCGAATTCATAAACATAAAATTGAAATAACATGCCAACATTTAAAATAATATGTTTCATTGAATTAATCAATAGTACATAATTGGCTTCCTATCTACGTTACCCAATACGTTCAGTTTTATTCGACATCTCCCTCGTCATCACTCTTCTCGACTTCGAAAACCGCAAAAGGAAAATGATGACCCTGATATAATGGAAACGCTGAATCGACGCCTGCTTCCGGGAGAGCCTCTGCGGCCTGGAGAGCCTTGATCCAACCGTGCTTAAATCCATGATTCTCGCATCGGTAGACCTCTTCGGCGAGATTTTCCTTGGTCTTCTGTATCCCAATTTTTCGGTCGTCATGGAAGCCTTTTTCATAAGCCCTGCCCTTTGTCGACTCTATTGCAAACATGCTTGCCGTATCACGATCGGCTATCACATGACTTAAGAGCCGTTGGGTCACCCTTTCTTCCACAATCGGGTTAGCTTGGCCGGCAGACTGCGATTCGGCAGTTTTGACCTTTCGTAGTTCACGCCTAGCCTTCTCCGCGCGAGCTTCTAAATTTCAAATGTGTTCATCTTTCTGCTCTATCTCCCGTCGCGCGACACATAGACACATGCCGATTTCATAGCCGGTGTACAGCGCTTTCACCGCTCCATGAATACCCTCTTGAAACACTTCAAAATCAGGTTGACCGACTATCGACTGCTGGACCTCTGGTGGAAAAATCTGTCGAGCGAACTCAACTACCACATTTAGGTCATGAACAACTGAATCTTCTTTTGTCATCGGTTTGTTCCCCACAAAAATCGCAAAACTTAACGGGTGCGGCGGCACACTGGTCTCTCTTCTCGAGCACGGTAGAGGGGAGCTGCCATGTTGCTATTTTTCCCTTTTGGGTGGCCTACTTCGACGACATAGGGACTGGCGTTTTTCACGCTCCCTCGATGTCCTACTCCCTGTGCGCGTAGGCTCGCCACCTCGATTCATCTCTGCGTCCAGCTCCGTCACTGTTTTCCCTTATCCTCTGCTGTTGAAGAATAATCTTCTTGCCATCCACAATTTCCGCACTGCTTTTTTCCCTTTCAATTCGTTGACTCTGAACCTAACAATAACACCTCCGTGCACCTTGCACCCACCCCATTTATTCCTAACGGGTGCAACGCCCACAAGGAGGTCTCATCAATGCTCAATTTCAAAACCTTTCGCCAGATTCGATTAGACGTTCCATTTCATGCATTAGAAGCATTCGGCGTTCCAGTTCATGTATCCCCTAGGCCAATGGCAGATTAATTAATCTAATCACCCAAATGGAGGCCTTGCGCCGATCAGGTTGTATGCCCCAGCCATTCTATAAACTAATATCATTCGGCGCCACAACCACTCCATGAATTTGTAGCATTCGGCGTTCCAGTTCATGTATCCGCTGGGGCAAGGACAGATTAACAAATCTAATCGGCCAAATGTTGAGGCCTTGCGCCGATCAAGCTATGTGCCCCACCAATTCCATGAACTAATATCATTCGGCGCCCCAGCCACTCTATGAACTAATAGCATTCGGCGTTCAAGTTCATGCACCAGTTGGGGCAAGGCAGCTTCATTAATTGAATCAGCTTGTCTAGGCCTGATGCCGATCATCTCATGGGCCACAGCAGTTCCATGAGCTAATGTCAAGTACAGATTTAGCAATATAATCGGCCAGACGCCAAAGCCTTAAGCCGTTTTACTTGTTAGTCTATCAAATTTTCATGCACCTTTCCAAATTGTTAACTGCTAATTCTTTTAGTTATTCGGCTAAATAGTAAAGAGGCAGAGGATGTTTAATTGATTCGATAAACTTATCGGATATAATATTTACTCATATAGCAAACAGAAAAGCATAAGAAATTGTCATTAAGCCGTTTTACTTGTTAGTCTATCAAATTTTCATGCACCTTCTTGTTAACTGCTGATTCTTTTAGTTATTAGGCTAAATAGCAAAGAGGCAGAGGATGTTTAATTGATTTGGTTAACTTATCGGATATAATATTTACTCATATAGCAAATAGAAAAGCATAAGGAATTGTCATTAATGAATTAAAGACAAATAGTATATGCAGTAAACTTGAGAGCATAGAAAATTTTCATTAGTAAATTGAACGCTAATAGCGGTCATTTTACACATGAAAATTAGCTTACATTTAAAGAAATGAAAATCTACAAACAAAAACCTACAAAAACTATGCATCTAAGATGCCTACCAAAAACCAAAATATGCCTTAAATCAATCTTCAGGGTTAGACGTCAGCGGCTTAACGTCCACCTGCTTGTATGGAATCGGCTGCGCCAATGTCACATTCGCAGCAGTGAAGGCTTTGGCCCAGCCGTTTTTGAAGCCCCGATTCTCGAACTTCGGCACTTCTTCCACGTAGTTTTCCAAGGCGACTTCCTTCCCAGCCTGGGACGCTTTGGAAATTTCAGAGTCGGCTATTGCCTTTGCCTTCTTCGATTCTTGCAAGTTGGCTTCCAGCTTGGCGATCACCTCCTTGGCTAACTTGAGCGCATCTTCGCCCACCTTTGCCCTCTCCTCGGCAGCAAGCCTTAATTGGTCAGAATTTCTCGCTCACTCGGCCTCAGAGTCGGCTCTCGCTCATCCCTCTGCCGCTTGCGCTGCCTCATAATCGGCCCTTTGAGAGGCTATCATAACCTTGTTCTTTTCATTGTCAATTTCGACTTTCAACAAGCCGATCTGTTCTATGGCGTCATGTTGACGGTGGCCGATCTCAGCTATCCTGCCCACCATCTACAAAACAAGGAAATAGAATTACAACATACAAATAATAAGAAAAATATTTATATATATATACATATATATATTTAGACGGAAGACTACTGGTAAGGCAAGTAATGTACCAATAAGGTCGACTGAGCGACCAAAGTAATCAGCATTAGATCTGGCTCTGTGCGAAATGTGGCCCTGTCCACCGGCAGGTATATTGAGGAGGCCATACTCAAGGCTACAGCCGGGTCCTTCAAAGCTGACGCATCGGAGGGAATCGGCATATTCCTTATCCTTGGTTGAACAGTGAATGGAACAACCAAGTCCGATTCCTCAATGTGTGGCCGTTTGTTGCTCTAGTCCTCATCGTGCATGGCTTCTTGATCGGCGGGGCATTTTTTCCCCCTTTGCATAGCCTCATCCGCCCGTTCTACCTGCTCCATCTCGGCAGTTTCGGTCTGAGCCGTTTCTTCCGCAATAATAGGCAGAGAAGACTCAGTGACCGTGGCGGGTGGAGTTTCCGATCAGACGGCCTCAGCTCTCCTCCTGGCGGCCATCCTTTCAGTGTTTTTCTTCCGAGCAAGTTGAAAGAGCAATTCCCCAGCCATATTTTCAGGATAAGCGCCGAGAAGGTCTCCTAAGTTTGTAAAAATGTCTTCGAAGGAGACGTCCCCTCGGCCTGATGTGGAAGGAGGGTCAGACGGATTGAGTCTGGCTTCCTCAAAGGCTAAGTTAAGAGCTTCGTCTGACTCGGCTTCCAACTGGTTTGGGTCCTCAGCGACCGGTTCGACTGCTTGTTCTTCCACGTGTTCAGAATCGGAGGCTTCCAAACCAATCTGCCTTAGGTTTTTGAAGTTGTGGAAAATAAAGGCCGTAAGCTACTGGTCACCTCTTGGAATTGGAATGTTGTTTGCCGCCGAAAACGTTGTATAAGTAGGCTTGTATCTTCGAAGGATGTGGGCCGCCCTCCCTTGTTTTTGAAGGCTTGGACAGCCAAAGAATTAGAGTGCGATTTTAATGTCTGCAAGTACAGCATCGCCGGTTGAAACCAAAACTTTTTTCAAAGCTTTGCCTGCACAAATCAAACGGTAAATACGTAGAAGGAGAGACGAATAAATATATAACAATAAAAAAATAATAAGGAGCTATACGGCCATCTGGTTCGCCTCTTTGTCTTGGCACGAGATCCAGGCGATCTTCACCTTCGCCGAATTCCCAGTTGCCTCGGACAACGACCATTACATCATCAACACGCTTGCCAGAACTAGCAAGCATAGTCACTAAGTGATGATCGGTATCCTTGGCCCTGAGAAAATAGCGTCCCTGTCGGCCAGAAGATTTGGCTAAGGTATAACAATGTCGAATTGCGGGTATACCAAGGTTAATCCTAAGGCGTCGGTTCAACTCTATAATCCCCATTATGATTCGGAAAAAATTTACATTAGGCTGGGAAGGGATTAGACCCCAGTGGCGGAGGACGGCTCTTAGAAATGGGTGAAGAGGAAAACAGACTCCTGCCTCATCAATTGATAGGAGAGGAAAGATGATTGTACTTTCATCAGTCCTCTCCATATCAATGGTACCGTCTATCACGAGCGACAGATGGACGTCGGCAGGGATGGAATAGTGGCGTTAGAAACCGACAATTCAATCCGCAGAAAGGAGTTCTTTCAAGTGTTTCACCATCCTACCTAGCCTAAGGATTATGCAAAACTAAAAATAAATAAGGAAATGGGATGCGAAATGAGGGAGAAGAGAGGGATAAGAGAACTTACAAGAAATAGAAGAGATGAGGAGAGATAGGAGGAAGTTGCAGAGGTCGCGAAATAAAGGTATATCGAAAGGCAAACAGTAGGCTTTGAGTATTCAAAAAACTTACATCCGAAGGGACAACATAGTTTCAGATCACATTAAATGTGGAAAGCGTACGAAGAGGCGGGAAAATGTAATGATGCCTAAAACGCGTGTGTTCTGACATGCGTTGGAATGGGGTCAATTGCCATTTGTTTTCTCGTCTTTTCAAGTTTGAAACCAAACACACCAACTAACTGTTGTTAGTGGGGTGTTTGGGGGCCAATTGTGGGAGCTGAATAAAACGGGATGCAAAGATGCCGAATACACTTGTGGAAGATCAAGATATATATTATATTCGGCCCCGTCTTGTATCATTCATAAGCCGAGCATCGTGATCGGCCATAGGACCAGTTGAGCGAGAAGCCGAGTAAGAATTGGTTGATGATGGAAGAAGCCGAGTGAACAATCACACGGTGGATTAAAAGTGGGTCCGACCCTGAGGCCCAGGAGCGGATATAAATAGAAAAATATCAGCCAAAGAAAGGTATGTGAGAAAGAACCCCAAAAAAATCTTGAGACATAAGCAAATTTGAGATATATACTAATTTATACTGATTTGTCTGTCGGAGTGCTAATTCCGGCATCCCTGACAGGAGTGTTAATCCCTTTTTCAGTTGGCAATCAGAGGATCAGGAACGTCCTTCAGGACCCAAGAGTATTTCCAAATCACCCCTCCACATATACATTGACTGACCACAACATACATACAAATTGATTACACTAACAAAAGCCAACACAACTTGGTAGCATTGCCTACGTTAGAAAAAATTCAGTACCAGCCTGGTTAGAAGAACGAAATTGTATACAACATTGTATCCATGGTGTATTCCTTGAAGAATCATCTTGGCAAAATATTCAGAAGAGAAGTCGTCGAGTAAGCAATGAAACACAAACAGATTGCAATGCTAAAATCATAAATAATCTAAAGAATTAGAACAACAAGATCATCACAAATTATATAAACTAATTATTATTGTTATTATTATTATTTTAACTAAAGAATGAAAAAATTACAAGGTTAATCAAGAGATTTGACAATAAGAAAGTAGAGAATGAAAAATGTACTTGATATAAGAGCAAGAGAGATTAGCTAGAACAGATCGATTTTGGATTTTGGATCTGCAATTTGATGAAGAATAGATCGAGTTCAAGTTCGAGTTCGATGAAGAACAGCTAGAGCAAAGCTCTCGAGTGACAGAGATCAATGAAGAATAGCTAGAGAGTTCGATTGCGAGCGACAGAGATCGATGAAGCGCAAACCATCGAAGGTTTTGGAATCTACAATTGAGCAAATCGAAGGTTGAGAATGAAAGTGTGTGTGTGTTTGAAATTGAGCGAGAGAGCATGAGAGCTTTAAATCGAGGGTTGAGAATGAGAGCTTCAAATCAAGGGTTTTGGAAGAGAGGCAGACTGAGTTGTGGTAGAGACTGAGAAAGAGAGAGATTGAGTTGAAAGAGACGGAGGTTTGGACGGTCAATACATTGACCTAATACGATGCCGTTTCACCGAGATCAGAGACGTTTTTCAAAAACGTTGTGTTTCATTAATTTATAGTGGCATTTTCATAAACGCCATAAAAGAACCATTGCAATACCTCCTTTTTCCTGTACTGCCTATTTTGAATTTTGGTATGATATGGTGGACGTTTCCACCCTCTAAACAAACTCCTTAGTATACTTTTTCCAAACATAACAATGTAGCATTTCAAAAAAAAATTTCTTAGTGTATTTTTTTCAAACATAATATGTCACGCCCTCAAAAATAACCCATTATATATATCATTGACATACATTATTTAAAGAAAACACTTTATTAATTCATTCATCAGAGTATTACCAAATAACAACATTACATGAAACATCAAATTAAATGCCCTACAGGCTTACATCTTTCCAAGCCAACACTTGGACACAAAAGTATGAGTTCTAACTCAAATACAAATAAAGCCCTAGGCTTGAACGTTTATCAAATAAAAACAAATAACTAAAGATAGTCTTCAAAGTCCAAATCCTTCCAAGCTAAGTCCTTGGAGGTAGCTTATCACCTGGACCTAAAAATGATGTTCCCATAAAGGGTGAGCCACAGCCCAGTAGAAATATACTAAACCAAATATAAGTATTGAATAAAGCAATAGCATTCGATAGATGGTTAACCAGGATAATCAATTACATCATTATACAGTCTCATGACACTAATGTCTAAAACACGTTTTACTTTCCAACATTACCAATATGGCTCAGAACCTGGCCAAACTTACAACAGTGAACTATAAATATCATATTCACATTCTTCCAATGTCAACAAACAAATGAGACTCAGGCTCAAATCACAACACTTCATACTTCCCGTTTGATACACATTTTAGTGCTGTATCAATAAAAACACTTCAATATAAATAAGCACACATAAAAGTGATGCTAATGGAGTCCATCCCCTATCTTCTCCCAAACAAAATCCGGTTTAGAGGTCCATCCCCTATCTTCCCCTAAACCGTGGAGTACATCCCCTATCTCCTCCCACACAAAACAATGTATGTAAACACATAACATATACAACACACAATCAATACATATAATGTCTGTATTAATTCAACAGTCAAAATTGATGACTTAATCAATGATTAGTTTCAGTTATCCCTAATCCACATGCAGTGTCTACAACAATCACGACTATCCTCCACCGATAGCCCAAAACAGTTATTTCTAGACTTGGAAATAAATATATCAATAATTCAATAGGCGAGTGATTTAAATTATCCAACTACGCCATTTAATCAATGAATTCCTCAATTTCATGAATTTAACCAAATTCTCCAATTCCCTTAAATTAATTATACAAATTAATTAATTAATACAACTAGGGTTTTTCCCAAAATTATCAAAGTAACCCCAACATATCAATATACCAAAACTTAGAACAAAACTTATAACATGGAGTAGGAAATCCCTACCTCGAAGAAAATAACCCGAATGGAGAAGACGAAGATGAATACCCAAATTCCAAAGTGCTCCAAACCACCAAACGTTCAGATTGAATGAAAGCCCTTGACTCACTCTATCTTTTTAATAAAGGGCCAAGGTTAGATACTCACCCTAGGTAGATCAATTTTTAGAGAGAAGGCAAGTTTAGAGAGAGAGAAAGAGAGAGAGACTCTCAAGGGGCGGTTTTCTAAAAGTTAAGAAAGAAAAGTAGGTCAAAAAGTGATCCAAAAAGTGAAATCTCGGACTGATGTAGTCGACTCCCCGCTCGAGCGTGAAAATCCCCGCTCGAGCGTCAGACACAGACTCACGCTTGAGCGTGAAAAGAGCCGCTCGAGCGTCGATTGCACACTTCCAAAAGTTTTGCAGGCGATGGTACCCGCTCGAGCGCCAAACTCTCTGCTCGAGCGGAGGGACTGCAGAGTAAAGTACTGGGAGATGGAAAAACACGTTCGAGCGTCAAAACTCCCGCTCGAGCGGATAAGCAACAACGAAGAGCCCGCTCGAGCGTTAAAACTTCCGCTCGAGCGTGAAGGCCAAAATCTGGACATCACCTTTTGGTTTCAAAGTGCAACCAACCTGTTTCAAACCTGCCCATCACAACCCAAGATTCAAATACAAAGAGGAAAGGCTAGAAGTGATAATGATACAAAAACAAGTCCACGGAACCAAGTCCAGAATACAGTATACAAAGGAAGGAAAAACCGGGATCGCTATATAATATTTCAATGTAATACATTCTAATATAACACTCAAACGTAACACTTCAAAAAAAACTTTTTAGTGTACTTTTTGTAAATGTAACAGCGTAACAAATCAAAAAAAAAAATTCTTAGTGTATTTTGTAAAAAAATAACACTCCAGTGTAACATACAAAAAAATACAAAAAAAATTACTTAGTATATTTTTTTTTCCAAACGTAACACTCCAATATAACACAAAAACGTTTTAGTATACTTTTTCCAAACGTAACAATTCAAAAACGTAACAATCCAATATAACACTAAAAACTCCTTAGTATACTTTTCTCAAATATAACACTCTAATGTAACACTCCAAAAACGTAACAATCCAATATAACACATTAAAAACCCCTTAGTGCATTTTTTTCCAAATATAACACTCCAATGTAATACTCCAAAAACATAATAATCCAATGTAACATACTAAAAACTTCTTAGTATATTTTTTCTAAACGTAACACTCCAACAAACAATAACAATTAAGAAGATTATAATAACAAACGAGTCATTACACATCCAAAAAAACTAAACAGATCACATAAAAAAAACAAAATAATAAATCTAAATAAAATATAATTCCAACATAAAAAAAAACAAAATTATAAATCTAAATAAAATATAATTCCAACATATTGAATTTATCGGTAACTCTCCCTTTAAAAAAAAATGTGTAAACATCACCAGCTGTAAATCATGTAACAATTACATTTGTAACAGGTTATAGATAAGATAAGAGGGTAATTTAACCAGTCAAAACATTATATCTTTTCCAACATTCCAAACATGGGTTAATAAAATAGTAATAATTCAATGCGGAAACATCACCAGCTGAAAATCATGTAATTATAACACTAGTAACAGGCTATAAATAATAAGATAAATTACACTTTATTCCCTTAAATTTTATAATTTTTCCATTTTGACTCATAAAATATTTTTTCCCCACTTTTTGCCTAACATTTGTAATTCAATACAACAAATTACACTTTTGGAGAATAAATTTTTAGTTGCCAAAAGTTATTTTTTAGGCGCCGAAGATTTTTGCTGACCAAATTTTTTGGTCGCCAACCTTGTCTCTAGATGATTGTCGAGAAAGGTATTGGCAACTAATTTTTTTTTAGTCACCAAAAGTCACAAATTGGCGACTAAAAATTTAGTCGCCTAAAAGAAAATATTTAGTCGCCAAAAAGAAAATATTTTCCATCTTCAATTTTTTAGCTACCAATTTTTTAGTCGCCAAAAACTTTTTTTTGACTACTAACTGTTTAGTCGCCAATAAATTCCTTTTTATTTTTTATTTTTTAGCTAATAAATATTTAGTTGCCAAAAGCTCAAGCTCTATTTATTAATTTTTTAAAATGCACAAAATGAATATTTTTCATTAATTTCTAAATTATATGCATTTCATTATCAATGCAACCTGTAATCTGTACGTATACAGAATAATACATCTATCAATTATAATCTAAATCCATTATCAATAATACTCATTTCATTATCAACTATTCAAAAATTTTAACTTGTAACATCATATTCCAAATATCATATAGATCCATACAAACCAAGTATAATCCATCTAAATTAAATATTACATACAAAAACACTAGATTTCCAAAACAGAGAATTGTTCCAAAATAAATGTCTTCCATATACATAACAAATGCTCTTCATACACATCTACAATAGCCCACGCAAAAGCAATCTGTAAAAAAAGAAGAAAAAAAAAAATTAATCATTAACACTTATTCGATAAAATTGACGTTTCAAATTATAACAATTATAAATTAATAATTTAGATATATTATACTCAGCATATAATCCCATCAAAATCATTTTAATATTTCTATTTTGTTGAAAATTTATACAATCTCCAAATTGAATCTCATACCCACCTAGTAAACTCTAATTTGACAATTACATGCAATGGCTTCAAGTCAGTGAAGTTCCGGGAGATTGGCTAGTGCGATAGATCATGCATATTGCTAAATTTGTGAAAGTGGTTTATAATAATCAAATATGGTGGAGACTTCATGAAGCTAGGTGACCAAGAGATCCACGAGGACCTCTAGTTTCTTTGATGCTTATATGGATGACACTAGAAGAATTTTCAGGCACAAAACGTGGACATCAAAACCTTTTCCCTATCCGCCTATAATTAATTGCAGTATATCTATCTTCCACAACTTACAAGGGTCAAAATAACTTTTCCAAGAAATTCATTTAGCAAGTTAAATATAATTTGAGAGTAGGAGTTGTATTTTGAGTTTGTAAGTTTTGGAATTATAATTTGAGTGTAGAAAATTTGTTTGGTGAAAGAGTTTTGAATTGAGTGTGAAATTTTTGATGTGGCATATGATATTTGATATAAAAACTTACAACTCATAACCAAACATACAACTGAAAATTTTATTAAAACTCATAAAAAAAATTTAAAAATTTAGAAAATATTTTTTCCGAATATATAACTATTAATGTGTCAATTGAAAAAAAAAAATTACTGTTCTGGTCAACCGGCCGGACGACCGGTGAGACGTCCGGTGAGATGACCGGTTAGCCCAATTTTTTCGCCTAAGACAGAGTTTTCAAAATTGAATGTGAAATTAAATTTGAAAAACCGTAAATAAACATAAAACACAAATAAAATGGTAGAATTAACTTTGAAAAAGCAATCCAAACACAGGCTAAGAATCCAACACCAGACAAATAACCATTAGTACCAATACCGTAGTACTTGCTTTCAATTATTTAAATTATCCAAAACAGAGGGACGGGACACAGAATAAAAAGGTACTCTTTAATTTGTTCGTTGTTTTTATAAATTGTACACAAGCTCCTCAATAATTTTATAACTTTCTCCTCAATAATTCTATAACAGGTGCAGTTGTCATAACCAAATCACAATCTTCCAATATGTGTTGTTGGGCCCAAAAACCATAAAGAAGGAAAATGAGTATTAAAAAAAAAAAAAATAGAAAAGCAAAAGTACCTTTAACTACAAACAAAAGCAAAACAAGAGTTCTTTCCATGTTGACTATTCTCTCCCCCACCCCCAACCAATACAGAGAATATAAAACAAAAACAAAAAGCAAACTACAAAAAATCAAAACAAAACAACTACAGTCCCAAACAAACATAGAAAAAAAAAGAAATTATTCCGTATTATCTTTCATGTTACCATTTGAGAAGCTATCTTATCATCATTATGACAAAATGGTACAAAGAAAAGACTGGTTTTGAGAGCTGAGAGAGAGAGAGAGAGAGAGAGATAAAAGAAAAGAAAATTCAAGCAATTTCTCTTCAAGGCCATCCTCTGCAAACAATTTCCAAAGAAATTTTAAACCTAAACTCCATCATAAATTATATCCAGTACCAATTCTAACTAATGCAAACATCATCAAAGCACAAAATAAAATGGGAAATAAGTTCAAAAAATAATTTCAGATACATGAGAAAGTTTGTAAAATTATCTTTTAATACTGTAGCATTTAACATTAATACGCAAATATATATTTTTTAATTTGCACTGAAATGAAATTCCCCCAAAATAAAAAGTATGACAACTTAGGTTCAAGCTTCAACCTTCACCAAAATTGTCCTATTTTCACACTCTACTAGTCCCCCTCTCTCTCTCTCTCTCTATAAACACATATATGACAAATAGCAAGAACAAAATCCCCTAAGCAATTGGACAATTTACAGAACTAGCAAAATTTGAATTGTAACAAGAGCCAAAAAATTCCAAAAATTGATAAACCAAACATCAAACTATTGTTTTAATTTGACAAATCACATCATATTAATTGCAATAACAAAACAATCAAATTTAAACAAAACCTACATATAATCATACACATAAAGAGAAATTATACAGACATGCATACAAGTACGAACCAAGTGAAGAGCCTCACCATGAATTGATCAAGGTCCTTATCATCTAAAGGTTGATTACCATTTCCAAGAACCTAATACTTGGCCACCACATGTTGCGATTGCACGAGCTGCACATCGATCCTTAGCAACTGATCCACCGGCGTAGCAATTCGAAGGCACTAAACATGAGACAATAACAACTGCTTGTACAGAGGATAAGACAACACATCCAATTTATACTTGGCGCTGCCATCGCTCTCGCTCCTTCGGCTCGCCTTCTCTTGATTCATCGCCGTTGCAATCTCCGGCACATTATCGGTCTCGCCGTTGATGGATAGACAGATATACGAATATACAGAGATTTTAGAGAGAAAAAATAGGGCAAATCTAGGTGAATCGATGCTCCGGTTGCCCGCGACCGCGAAGGGGAGCGGCGATGAGAAAGGGAGGAGAGAGAAGCAGTAGAGATAGAAAGGCAGAGGGAGAGAGACAGAGACAGAGACAGAGACGTTGGTTTGTGGTTTGGAAACCATATATATATATATATATTACACCATTAGCGACTAAATATTTTTAGTCGCCAATTAATTTTATAAATCCCTCCAAAATTTGAAATGTTTCCCTCCAATATTTTAGTTTTTTGACGATTAAAATTTCTTTTTGTCGTTGAAAATAAGTGTAGACACCCCATTTTTGACCGACCTGGAGACTCAAACGTCACCAGTTGAGCGCTCGGTGATACTGTATAATGTGCTCGTTCAGAAGTTTCAGAGACTCGGCCGTGAGCCCTGCATCCGGATTTCCGAACCTTCTTCTGTGCCTTGCCTCGGTTTGCGAACCAGACTCGGTTTTCTTTGTTTCTTTTCCTAAGGGGAGGGAGAGGTCCCGTAGACCATCTCTCAGTGGCCGTGGGCTACATTTTGTGGCTGTAGGCCATTTTGCCCATTTCGGAGCCCGGTTCCCGATTTTTCGGAGCCGTCTGGCCGTGTGCATCGGTTCGGGACCGCTTAACCATCTCCGTTTGCCCCGATTTTTGGCATGCGTCTTATTTACTCCCTTTTAAGGGACACTGAGGTCTGAGAGACCCACTTCGTGGTCGAATGCCACTTTCGGTGCTTAACAGGCAGTTTTTGGGGCCCCGAACTGCGCGTTCTGGCCCCCGAACATTCGTTTTGTATCGATTTTCGTTCATTTTTGGCAGGTACCTCTGTTTCATCACTAGGAAGGTCGTAGAAGGGTGGGAGGCCAGCAATTGTTTCAAAAAACCAAGTTATATTCCTCCGGCGCCCTCCGACGCCCGTTTTTCTCACTTCCGAGCCAATGTTGAACACCCTTGGGCCATTTTCTTGAATTTTTAACCACATATTTGTGATGTACACACATGGGAGGACCCTAAAAGTTGGTGGTCGGCCACTAATGTTGCTTGACCCTTTTGAACCCCTCCTAAAAATGGCCTATTCTCTCTCCTATTTTACAGTTTGCAATTTTGAACCACATGGTTGTGACGTACACACCTAGGAGGCCACCAATATCATACGGTCGGCTACTAATTCTCATTAACCCTTTTGACCCTTGGCCGGCCGGTCATAAGAGGTGGCCGGCCGGCCACCTGCAGCTCCAAAAAATGGCCGGCCATAATCCTCAGGTTGTGTACTTTACAGCTGTATAGCTGTTTTCCCCTGAAAATATCTGTATCCGGGGGACAGCCTTTGGGGAAAAGACTTGGTCCTTTTCCCCTACCCTTTCCCTCCATGCTCCCCCTCTCCTTAGTCCATATAACCAGCTGTCATCTCTTGTATTAAGGGTTAGAAAAATTTCCTTCAAGTCTTGCATCCAAATCTCCCTCTATCTCTCTCATTTTCTCACAATATCCAAGTCCTACACCTCATTTCTTCATCACAACCTAGCATCACCACCATTACTCCATTTCCAGCAACTTGAGGAATTTTTCAGAGGCTAAGAGGCAGCAAATTTGGTCCAAGAAGCAACCAAAGACTTGTCTTCAAGGGTGAGTTTCATTTCCCCCTTTTTGGGTCCATTTCTAGTATCATTTATAAGCCATACATGCTTGCTGTTTTGAGCTCCGGCCCTAACTGAAAGTGGCCTTCTTTTGAGCTCCTTTTCACTTTTCATTAAGGGCTCAACCCTGTTTGAGCCCCCCATATTGCACTTGCTTCAATATCCTCCTTGAATGCCATTTTCTTGCATGATATTTTTAGCCTATATGTGATCTGTTTTGGAGCATGATGTAAACTGTAGATAGGCTTATTTTGAGCCCCTCTTCAACATTGAAGAAGGGGTCATCACTGTTTGGGACCTCCATGTACCACTTGTCATATTACCCCTCTTTGGTCCCCATTTTTGCATGATTTGTTAGCCTATTGTGCTTCTATTTTTGGACATTTTTCAGAACTGAAAATAGTCTTATCTTGGTCTCCTCTTCATGTTTCATTGAGGTTATTTCACTGTTTGAGGCATATTTTATACACCTTGGGTTATATCTCTCTTTTGGTCCCCATTTTTGCATGCTTTGGCAGCCCATTGTGCTTCTGTTTTTGGTCATTTTACAGAACTGAAAAAAGTCTTATCTTGGTCTCCTCTTCATGTTTCATTGAGGGTATTTCATGGTTTGAGGCATATTTCATGTACTTTGTGTTATATCTCTCCTTTTTACCATATTTTTGCATAATACTTTTGGCTTGTGTACATACTGTTTTGGGTCCGGCCATCAACTGTAAAGTGCATTATTTTTGGCCCCTCTTCAATGTTGTTGATGGGCCCCTTTGTGTTTAAGGCCAGAAACCACCACTTGCTTCTTTGACCATCTTTTGGCCCTTTTCTTGCATGAGGACTTAGCTATACTTGTGTTTATTTTTTGTCTCTTTTCAGAACTGTAAAAGATCATATTTTGGGCCCCTCTTAAACTTTGTTGAAGGGCCCTAATCTATTTGAGGACAGCAGCTGTATGTTGCTTCTTTACCTCACATTTAGGGCCATTTTCGAATGCTAGTTTTGCCCTGTTTCTGTTTGCTGTTTGGCCATGATTTCAACTGTAAAAATTCTTTTCTAGGGGCTGCCTTGCTTCTGTCTTTTCATCTCATTTTCAAATTATGCATGTATTGCATAGCTGTAGGCCATTTCATGCGCCAAAATTCATGTGTCGGGAGAAATTCCATGCATCGGGTGTCATTTTGCCATGATTCGGGGTTGTTTTGCCTCTCGTTTTGCCTATGAAAATTTCATGTTTGCATATCATATTCCATGTCTTTGCCATGTTTCATTAAAGTGGCATTTCGGTGCCTGAGGGTCGGTCCTCGGTTTACGTGCACGCGTGCACGCATTTCGAGTTGTCTTGTTTTCATCTGATGGCCTCCTATGTGAGTGTGGCTGAGGCTCTCTCATGTTGGTGTAAGCCCATTATTGCATTACGTATGCCATTTCAACCATAGCATTGTGTATGCTCGTTTGTATATTACCTCGTATAGTGTGTATGCCATTCCATAACATTGTGTATGTTAGGATTGTATCTTAGTTGCATTTCATGCATATCACATCGTGTTCGGGATAGGAGTTAGCCTGGGCACAGGAAACGAGGTACATTTCGTACTCCGAGTGACGGAATGTATCTCAATTCCCCAGTCACCGACACTCCGGATCATCCATGATGGAGTTAGGCCTTGTTGTGTTTTCATGTGCATTCATTCTATATTGAGTTGTGCAATTCGACTCCTCGGTCATCATGCCTCGGTATGCGTGATTGGTGGCATGAGGATCGAGACATGCATACATTTGTGAAAATACATTGCTATGCCCCTTTCCTGCTCTCTGTTGCAGCAAATCAAGAATCAGCGGTCTTCCGAGGCTTGGCATGCATTTCAAGAACAGGTGCAAACGGAGGCTAATTGGGACATCCCAGTGGATTCCCGCGCAAGGCAGCCTAAACATACATCATTCATCAGAATCAAGGCAGTCCCTGGTTTGCACGCCAGTTTTACAGCTTTCTTAGTTAATTTGTAAATTAATTAGGAATTTGTACATTATTTGGACTGTAATATTCTTTTATTCGGGACTGTATTATTTATTCGGACCCTCTACGCGAGGGCACAACTGTAATAAGTGTGCGTGAGTGTGTTGTATGTCTTCCAACCCCACGTCTTTCTTTCCTTTTATTTACCTGCTTATGATGATTAGATTAGGGCATATTTCAATTAGCATACAGTATGATAGCATGTTTGCATTCATTCATCTGTTTTGCATGCACCGGGCTCGGCGCATCATACTAACTGCATTGTATTTTCAATTCCAAATTGAATATATGTTAGCTGTAGCATTTCATATGTCATGTTTAGAATAGCCGAGCCTGCTATAGTTTGCATTTTTTGCATGTGTTGCATTAGGCATTTCTGTATACTTAGGATCATGCATGATTTCTGATGTAGCTTTTGTTTTGGCTTGGAGTACTCGGTGAGTTTTATGCTTTAGCATCCTTAAATGCGTATGAGTGACTACCATGATATCATGCTTGCCATGAGGCTATTTGCTTATGTGATATAACTGCCTGAATGCCTGTGGGTGAAGGTTGGGTTACTTGGATTGAAATAAATCACCAACTGTTTGTTTTAAGCCCACTAGATAGTGGCAAAACCATCTTTTCTAAGCCCACCTGAGGGTGGCAAAATCTGCATTTCAAGCCTACTTGCGAGTAGCAAACCATCTTTCAAAAACAAACATGAAATGTTTTGTTCCAATTCAGGCGATCCAGTCTATACTTGTATGTTGTGCGCATCACATAGTAACCTAGGCTAATAACCGGAATAAGAACATACAATGTTTTCAAAAATAGATATCATGGTTAGTAGAGGCCAGTCTATGACCGGGCGAGCGGGGGTGCTCACGAAGTGACCTTCTCCAATCGTACCCAAGTTCCCAAGCCGAGGCAACTTCGGTGATGACGGACACGTGGCCTTTGGCACCGAGTCAGGGTTTCCTAAATTTCCCAAAATAAAATATTTAGGTGGCGACTTTGTATCTGGCAAAGCAGTCCATGTTTGGCACTTCTTTCAAAAATCTATTTTTTGGCACCGAGTCAGGGTTTCCTAAATTTCCCAAAATAAAATATTTAGGTGGCGACTCTGTATCTGGCAAAGCAGTCCATGTTTGGCACTTCTTTCAAAAATTTATTTTCTCAAAAGCGATTTGCCAGATTTGGACTCTTTGGTTCAGATTACGAACCGTAACAAATTTGAGAGTCCTGAGCTGTAATGACCCCAAATGAACAGAACGGGAGCTCATCCCTCCCGGGGCGTTCGGGGGACGTCTACAATAAGTTTCTGAGCCATCACTACCACTGTTGCCACTCCACCTCTACGACTACCATTACTATCACCATCGCCACCACTCCACTACCAACACCCTCACTACTACTACCATTACCTCTCTTCCACCACCACCACCGCCACTCCATATCCTCTACCACTACCACAACTTCACTACTAATCTCCTTCGCCATCACGACCACCACAACCATCATCTCTTATCCACCACCTTCACCACTACTGCCACACCCTCTCCTCTATCACAAAAAAATTAGTTCCTGATTTTTAGTAACCAAAAAAAATGGGCCGCAGAAAAATATTTTTTATTGACCACAAAAAATTAACTTTATTTTAACGGAAAATATTTTTCATTCAAATATTACCCCTACTTCTACCAAATAAAATAAAAATGAAACAAATAAATTTTCAACCTTAGTAACTGAGAGGGAGATTTATGATCTAGTTTAGGCCAAACAAGATTGGGCCGAGGTATTTGGCTTCAAGATTGTGCCGTGGTTTTGCTCAGTAATGGCAAAGGGCCTGCGGAGCCGAGCTACTTGGGCTCTTTGGTATGAAGGTCGGTCAAGTGAGAGCTCGGCTGAGACGTCCGCGGCCTAGAAGGGCTTCACGGTTCGTGCGTTGCTCGGTCGGAAGGCGCGCACCAATAGCTCGGCATGAAGATTCGTGCCTGAAGCTCGGCAGGAAGGCCTTTGGTTGACCGGAATGACCAATCCCGTGCTCGGCGTCGCCGGAATGCGGTCGAGCACGGCTGAAACGAAGCTCGGTTATTGGAAGCACTTGGTCTTGAAGTGCAGTATAGCTGTTGGCAGCCGAGAAGCTGCAGCCCGGCTACCGAGCTCCCAGTAGAGTGGGCTGGCAGTTGGGTTAGGTGGTGTTCAGCGAGATTTGTGCTGACAGATGGGATAGCAGCACCAGGTGTCGAAAGACTAAGGAGAGTAGATCTGGTGCGTAGAAGGTATATAAGCGGGTCTGCGCCTCCCATACAAGGGATGAACATTCTGTAAGGAAATTCTTACACTTAAACACTCCTCTCTCTCTCTCTCTCTCTCTCTCTCTCTTTATCCTAAGGTGTGTGCTAACTTGATCGTCGGAGGGTATTTCCGGCCACACATTGCCGGGCAGCTCACTGTTATTTGCTCGCAGGTGATCGGACATAAACGGAGCTCGGAAGAAAGGAGTACGGGCTTGCTGGAATATTTGCTCCCCGTACAATTGGCGCCATCTGTGGGAAATTGACAGACAAAACCTTGTCTTCCAGGTTCATCTGATCGCCGTCCATGGCGAACAACGACGAGTTTCCGTTGTCTGCCATAGACGGAGCCACCTCAGAGTTCACCCGAAGGAGAGAAGGTCCTCCCGCCATCCATCCAATGGCGGACTTGGGGACGCCCACTGGAGGACAGTCAGGAGACGCGCGGGATAAGCGCGGAAGAAGTCATGGTCATTCACGGAGTCCAGACGGTCACCGGCGGAGGAGAGACTCACACGCCAGACGTCTGGAAAATAAGTTGAGGGACAAAGACGCTGTCATCCGGCGAATGGCAGCGAAGATGGAGGATCTGAAGCGGCATGTCAAAGGGAAAGGTGTAGCTGGAGTGGGAGACCACAGTGAGCGCACCCCATCCCGCCGTTCAGGCGGTCAGAGTCAGCGACGTACTCAGTCCATATCTATTACCAGAAGTTACCAGGTTGGTGATTCCGACGCGCATGCAGAAAAGTCTAGCGCGCAAGACAGCACCTACAAACCCTCACGTCCGGTGACGACGTCGAGGTACTCTTACTCCACTCATTCAGAGGATTTACGGGCGGTCTTAAAGGAGCGGGCTTGCCGGCGCAAAGCTCAGAGAATACCGGTTTTTCAGCGGCTATCCTACGGGGTTCACGCCAGCGAGGAGGTCGGAATGCCTCCACCCCGCCAAGCAGTGCCACTCTTTGAAGATATGGATTTGGCCAGGCTGAGTGCCACCCCTTTTTCCCTGGAAATAGAAACAACACCGCTTCCGGCAGGCTTGCACCAGCCTAAGTTCACACTCTACGACGGAAAAACCGATCCTTATATGCATGTGAGCCACTTCCGACAGGTTATGGCCGGACATAGGCGAAATGACGGACTTATGTGCCTAATCTTCCCGTCAAGCTTAGGCGAGCTGGGCTTAAAGTGGTTCGAGAGGTTGCTGGAAGGGAGCATACAAAGGTGGCATCAGTTGGCCGAGGCGTTTGTTACACGCTTCAAAACCAACACAAAAACACCAAAAGAAGTCGATCATTTACTTAGTGTCAAGATGGAATCGAGTGACACACTGAAGGCATACAACTCGAGGTATTGGGAAACCTTCAACGAGATCTTGGATTGCCCGGTCAACCTTGCAATCACGCAATATAAGCGCGGTCTCCCGCTCGGACATAGGCTGAGGGATTCGCTTACAATAAACCAGCAGACATCCATGTGGCACCTAATGCAGCGCATCAATGAGCACATCCGAGTAGAGGATGATGCAGCGACGTCCACCGCGGAGACAACCTCGATGGCAACGGGCAAGTGGGCGACTGGGTTTTAAGGAAGGTCATGGGCAACGCACTAGTGCCGGGTGAAGGCAAGCTAGGGGCAAACTAGGAAGAGCCTTACAAGATAATCGGGCAAGGGGGCGTACCACTTAGAAGATTTGGATGGCAAAGGCGTACCCCGGCCATGGAATGCGGCCTTATGTAATTTTTTGAGGGACTTGTTTCCCCTACACTTCTGAATGCAAATACTCTTTTTGTCAATATAATAGAAGTGAATTACTTTTGCTGAAGAGCTTTGTTGTGTCCGAAATAATAGTGGATGAGGGGCTTACTCTTCTGTTCCAGCCGAGATGATTTACGCCGGCTGAAGAGTTGATGATTTGTTCAACTGCGAGGTTCCAGCCGAGATGTTTTACTCCGGCTGAAGAGTTGATGATTTGCTCAACTGCGAGGTTCCAGCCGAGATGATTTACTCCGGCTGAAGAGTTGATGATTTGTTCAACTGCGAGGTTCTAGCCGAGATGTTTTACTCCGGCTGAAGAGTTGATGATTTGCTCAACTGCGAGGTTCCAGCCGAGATGATTTACTCCGGCTGACGGGTTGATGATTTGCTCAACTGCGAGGTTCCAGCCGAGATGATTTACTCTGGCTGAAGAGTTGATGATTTGTTCAACTGCGAGGTTCCAGCCGAGATGTTTTACTCCGGCTGAAGAGTTGATGATTTGCTCAACTGCGAGGTTCCAGCCGAGATGATTTACTCCAGCTGAAGAGTTGATGATTTGCTCAACTCTGAGGTTCCAGCCGAGATGTTTTACTCCAGCTGGCGAGTTGATGATTTGCTCAACTCCGAGGGTCCAGCCGAGCTGATCTTGTCCGCCAAGAAAGAAGTGGCGGATCGGACCTTGCTCACCTTCTTTGGAGTTCCTTGGCCGAGCTGATCTTGTCCGCCAAGAAAGAAGTGGCGGAGCGGATCTTGCTCGCCTTCTTTGGAGTTCCTTGGCCGAGCTGATCTTGTCCGCCAAGAAGGAAGTCGCGGAGCGGACCTTGCTCCCCCTCTTTGGAGTTCCTTGGTCGAGCTGATCTTGTACGCCAAGAAAGAAGTGGCGGAGCGGACCTTGCTCGCCTTCTTTGGAGTTCCTTGGCCGAGCTGATCTTGTCCGCCAAGAAAGAAGTGGCGGAACGGACCTTGCTCGCCTTCTTTGGAGTTCCTTGGCCGAGCTGATCTTGTTCGCCAAGAAGGAAGTCGCGGAGCGGACCTTGCTCCCCCTCTTTGGAGTTCCTCGGTTGAGCTGATCTTGTCCGCCAAGAAGGAAGTCGCGAAGCGGACCTTGCTCACCTTCTTTGGAGTTCCTTGGCCGAGCTGATCTTGTCCGCCAAGAAGGAAGTCGCGGAGCGGACCTTGCTCGCCTTCTTTGGAGTTCCTTGGCCGAGCTGATCTTGTCCGCCAAGAAGGAAGTCGCGGAGCGGACCTTGCTCCCCCTCTTTGGAGTTCCTTGGCCGAGCTGATCTTGTCTGCCAAGAAAGCAGTGGCGGAGCGGACCTTGCTCGCCTTCTTTGGAGTTCCTTGGCCGAGCTGATCTTGTCTGCCAAGAAGGAAGTCGCGGAGCGGACCTTGCTCCCCCTCTTTGGAGTTCCTTGGCCGAGCTGATCTTGTCCGCCAAGAAAGAAGTGGCGGAGCGGACCTTGCTCGCCTTCTTTGGAGTTCGTTGGCCGAGCTGATCTTGTCCGCCAAGAAGGAAGTCGCGGAGCGGACCTTGCTCGCCTTCTTTGGAGTTCCTTGGCTGAGCTGATTTTGTCCGCCAAGAAGGAAGTCGCGGAGCGGACCTTGCTCGCCTTCTTTGGAGTTCCTTGGCCGAGCTGATCTTGTCCGCCAAGAAGGAAGTCGCGGAGCGGACCTTGCTCCCCCTCTTTGGAATTCCTTGGCCGAGCTGATCTTGTCCGCCAAGAAGGAAGTCGCGGAGCGGACCTTGCTCCCCCACTTTGGAGTTCCTTGGCCGAGTTGATCTTGTCCGCCAAAAAGGAAGTCGCGGAGCGGACCTTGCTCCCCCTCTTTGGAGTTCCTTGGTCGAGCTGATCTTGTACGCCAAGAAAGAAGTGGCGGAGCGGACCTTGCTCGCCTTCTTTGGAGTTCCTTGGCCGAGCTGATCTTGTCTGCCAAGAAAGAAGTGGCGGAACGGACCTTGCTCGCCTTCTTTGGAGTTCCTTGGCCGAGCTGATCTTGTTCGCCAAGAAGGAAGTCGCGGAGCGGACCTTGCTCCCCCTCTTTGGAGTTCCTCGGCTGAGCTGATCTTGTCCGCCAAGAAGGAAGTCGCGAAGCGGACCTTGCTCACCTTCTTTGGAGTTCCTTGGCCGAGCTGATCTTGTCCGCCAAGAAGGAAGTCGCGGAGCGGACCTTGCTCGCCTTCTTTGGAGTTCCTTGGCCGAGCTGATCTTGTCCGCCAAGAAGGAAGTCGCGGAGCGGACCTTGCTCCCCCTCTTTGGAATTCCTTGGCCGAGCTGATCTTGTCCGCCAAGAAGGAAGTCGCGGAGCGGACCTTGCTCCCCCACTTTGGAGTTCCTTGGCCGAGTTGATCTTGTCCGCCAAGAAGGAAGTCGCGGAGCGGACCTTGCTCCCCTCTTTGGAGTTCCTTGGTCGAGCTGATCTTGTACGCCAAGAAAGAAGTGGCGGAGCGGACCTTGCTCGCCTTCTTTGGAGTTCCTTGGCCGAGCTGATCTTGTCCGCCAAGAAAGAAGTGGCGGAACGGACCTTGCTCGCCTTCTTTGGAGTTCCTTGGCCGAGCTGATCTTGTTCGCCAAGAAGGAAGTCGCGGAGCGGACCTTGCTACCCCTCTTTGGAGTTCCTCGGCTGAGCTGATCTTGTCCGCCAAGAAGGAAGTCGCGAAGCGGACCTTGCTCACCTTCTTTGGAGTTCCTTGGCCGAGCTGATCTTGTCCGCCAAGAAGGAAGTCGCGGAGCGGACCTTGCTCGCCTTCTTTGGAGTTCCTTGGCCGAGCTGATCTTGTCCGCCAAGAAGGAAGTCGCGGAGCGGACCTTGCTCCCCCTCTTTGGAGTTCCTTGGCCGAGCTGATCTTGTCTGCCAAGAAAGAAGTGGCGGAGCGGACCTTGCTCGCCTTCTTTGGAGTTCCTTGGCCGAGCTGATCTTGTCGGCCAAGAAGGAAGTCGCGGAGCGGACCTTGCTCCCCCTCTTTGGAGTTCCTTGGCCGAGCTGATCTTGTCCGCCAAGAAAGAAGTGGCGGAGCGGACCTTGCTCGCCTTCTTTGGAGTTCGTTGGCCGAGCTGATCTTGTCCGCCAAGAAGGAAGTCGCGGAGCGGACCTTGCTCGCCTTCTTTGGAGTTCCTTGGCTGAGCTGATTTTGTCCGCCAAGAAGGAAGTCGCGGAGCGGACCTTGCTCGCCTTCTTTGGAGTTCCTTGGCCGAGCTGATCTTGTCCGCCAAGAAGGAAGTCGCGGAGCGGACCTTGCTCCCCCTCTTTGGAATTCCTTGGCCGAGCTGATCTTGTCCGCCAAGAAGGAAGTCGCGGAGCGGACCTTGCTCCCCCACTTTGGAGTTCCTTGGCCGAGTTGATCTTGTCCGCCAAGAAGGAAGTCGCGGAGCGGACCTTGCTCACCCTCTTTGGAGTTCCTTGGCCGAGCTGATCTTGTCCGCCAAGAAAGAAGTGGCGGAGCGGACCTTGCTCGCCTTCTTTGGAGTTCCATGGCCGAGCTGTTCTTGTCCGCCAAGAAGGAAGTCGCGGAGCGGACCTTGCTCGCCTTCTTTGGAGTTCCTTGGCCGAGCTGATCTTGTTCGCCAAGAAGGAAGTCGTGGAGCGGACCTTGCTCCCCTTCTTTGGAGTTCCTTGGCCGAGCTGATCTTGCTCGCCAAGAGGGAAGTCGCCGAGCGGACCTTGCTCACCTTCCTTGGAGTTCCTTGCCGAAGAAAGTGGATCACCGAGCAAAAAGCCTAGCCCGGCCTTGTAATGTAATCCTAGTCACGCTAGCGCGGACGGAATTAAGTGGCAATTGAGAGGGAGATTTATGATCTAGTTTAGGCCAAACAAGATTGGGTCGAGGTATTTGGCTTCAAGATTGTGCCGTGGTTTTGCTCAGCAATGGCAAAGGGCCTGCGGAGCCGAGCTACTTGGGCTCTTTGGTATGAAGGCCGGTCAAGTGAGAGCTCGGCTGAGACGTCCGCGGCCTAGAAGGGCTTCACGGTTCGTGCGTTGCTCGGTCGGAAGGCGCGCACCCATAGCTCGGCATGAAGATTCATGCCTGAAGCTCGGCAGGAAGGCCTTTGGTTGATCGGAATGACCAATCCCGTGCTCGGCGTCGCCGGAATGCGGTCGAGCACGGCTGAAACGAAGCTCGATTATTGGAAGCACTTGGTCTTGAAGTGCAGTATAGCTGTTGGCAGCCGAGAAGCTGCAGCCCGGCTGCCGAGCTCCCAGTAGAGTGGGCTGGCAGTTAGGTTAGGTGGTGTTCAGCGAGATTTGTGCTGTCAGATGGGATAGCATCACCAGGTGTCGAGAGACTAAGGAGAGTAGATCTGGGGCGCAGAAGGTATATAAGCGAGTCTGCGCCTCCCATATAAGGGATGAACATTCTGTAAGGAAATTCTTACACTCAAACACTCCTCTCTCTCTCTCTCTCTATCCTAAGGTGTGTGCTAACTTGATCGTCGGAGGGTATTTCTGGCCACACATCGCCGGGCAGCTCACTGTTATTTGCTCGCAGGTGATCAGACATAAACGGAGCTCGGAAGAAAGGAGTACGGGCTTGCCGAAATATTTGCTCCCCGTACAGTAACTAAAAAAAAATGAAAAAAAAATCATTAACTACAAAAAAATAAATTTATTTTAACAAAAAATAAATAAAAATGACGCTGTTCACACCGCCAATCCTAACTCTCCTATTCTTTTATTCTTTTTCTTTTCGTTTTCCCACTCTTTCTATCCCAATTCCCCTGTTTCTTTCCTCCCTTTTGCTTCTCATGATCTCAAATCCCCAATCCTTTAAACAAAAAATCCCGAATTTCAAAAATCCCCAAAATTCTCTCTCTCTCTCTCTCTCTCTCTCCCACACACACTCTCACGACTGCAAGCAGCGGCAATAGCAGCAGCAGCAAGGGGGAATAATGGCGAGCAACCAGCGATGATGATGAGCAGCAAGTGACGACGGCTAGCAGCGGCAGCAGTGGTGAAAAAGCGAGTCCTGGAATCGCTCAACATCTCTTTTTGGTCCAGTACTGCTCCTCCTCCATCGCCTCCCGACTCTTGCCTCGACCAAGACAACACCAAATATCTACATCCATTGTAACCACTACTTTTTCTTCTTCCTCCAAATCTGCCGCTTCATCCACCTCCGTAGAGTCTCTGGTTATGCCCTTTGTTTGCTGTCAAATTAGAGCCTCTAAAGTGGAAATCATAGATCCATTGAGCTAAGGTTAAGGCACTCTCTCTATCTCTCTGTCTCTCTTTCTCTCTCTCTCTCTCTATACATATATATATATATATATATGTATATATATCACTTTTATTTAATTTTAGGTTTTTGGCCATTCCATTGCCGTTTCTTTTCTTCAATTTCTCCAATTTAGTATAAAATAGGCCTATATGTGGTTGATTATGATAAATTATTTATCGTTTCTATTGAATTAGTACTTTGCTTTGTGTTTTAGATACCTAGTTAGGATTTTTTATTGTTCATTGTTTCTTTTGAATTTAGGGCTGGTTTGGCTTATCCTAAATAAGCCAAAAAGTCAAAAGCTACTCCAAAATCCAAAAAGATATCACTATTCACAAAAAAAAAAAAAAAAAAAATCAATTTTCTTCAAAAAAAAAGTACACACCGAATTGATGTGTGTGCAGCTGCTGTGCGCGGCAATAGAGAAAAAAGAAATGATTGGGTGTGGTTTTTACACACACCGTTGTTCGTCCTATGGGGGTCATCACGGGTCCCGTTTTGATAATCTGAACCGTTCAATGTGTAGAAATCGTCGAGTACTATATGTCTGCAAAAAATCACATTGATCGGATATCGATAGTTATATGATCAAATCAGTTATGTACAACAAATGGATGGTGTTATAATTAATGATTGAAAAATAAATAGATCTGATTAGATAGCTATCGATATCCGATTAACGTGATTTTTTATAAGTACATAGTGTTCGACGAGTTACACACATTGAACGGTTCAGATTATTAAAATGGGACCCGTGATGACCCCCATGGGCCAAACAAAACCGTCCAATGCTTTGTACAAAAATTAGCCAATAATTTCCAACTCCAATTGAGTCTGCCGGTTGTACAGCCGGTTGTATGGCTGGGGCCCACTCCTCTCTTATCATCTCTTGCACACTTTTTTTATACAATTTTTTAATACACATTTTTCCATAAAAAGTCAAAAAGTTAACCCAAACCTCCATATTTTTTTTTTGTCTTTTTTAGTCCAAAAAGACAAAAAGTACACTTTTTTAGGACACCCCAAACCAGCCCTTAGTCTCTGTTTCTTTGAACTGTTTCTTTTTGGTCTCTTGTAGTGGTTGTAGATATATTGGTAGACTAGCAATTATTGTTATATTAACTACTGAAAAAATTAAAACAGAAAATAAAAATATTAACAATTGGACTTGTTGATTTTTTTGTGCCATAGTTGCTCAACACATATATTTATTGAAAATTTTATTTTGTTAATTGATTTTTTTGTGCCATAATGTATTTATTTCATAGAATTTTGAGATATATTAATATTGTAATTGTGGGAATTTTCTACTGTAACAAAAAATTCTTATGTACTTCCTATGTTAGGAATTTGTTCCATTTATATAAATTGGTTCTATTTTCTGATTCAATGATGCAATTATTAATTCAATTTTATTCAATTCAAACTCAAGTTTCTTTAATTCTCAGCTTAAAAATTAAATAATTTTTTTCCCATATATTAGTTAATTGAATTCTTTTCAAGATCACCTAAATATTTTCCCCAAACTTTTCACTTCCTTGATTTTTATGTGGGCATAAAGGATTCTACTATTTTTTAAATATAATAGACTCCACGTATACACATTGACATTTATTATTCAAATACACATGGAAAGGTTCATGCATTTATACCTAACTACAAGTTCAACAATGATATCTATCGAAATTAGCAAACAAAATAGCACACAAAAATTAATTTATTATTTAGTGCTTCATGAAACTAACCTTTTGTTTGTGGCCATATTATGCTACACAAATTAGTTTTTAATTAATTTCAAGCCACTTTCAAGGCTACCAAAAAGGTGTTTATTATTTTTGTTGTACAGCTGCACCAAATTCCAATGACCTCCCCTACACTCCATAGAACAGTTCCACTTATTTAAAATTTTTCGACAATTCTAATGAACAAATGGCATCCCCGTTGGTTCCCAAATAACATGTTTAACCCTTTGCTCAAGTCTATCCTCTTTCGTTCTCCATAGACTTGGGCAAGAGGGCCTTTGCTGTTGTGCTTCAATCCATTTGGTAAGCATGATTCATTAGAAAATAAAAAAGATTATTATGAAAAAGAGAGGATGTAATGTATAAAATAGAACTTCTTATACTCCAATAAGAAGTGTGGTAGCTTGGTCCATCTCTAACTTTGCCACACTAAACATTTGTTTGATACAAAACTTTTACAGTATTCAGAGTGGGATATATATGTATATACATATATTTCCAAATATGCTTATTGTTTAAAATGATTAAAAACTTAGTCCTTGATATGGGTTTTTTTAGTTTGTTTAGAACTGTGGTTTGAATTTGTGATTGGTTGTTTCTATTGTTCATATTTGGTCAAGGATTTTGGTAATTCAAATATATAGAGATTTGGGTTATAAGATTTGTTGGAGAATCCTAGCCAACTCTAGGTTGTGTAGAAACATGTGTTTGCTAGTAAATTTACAAATTAAAAAACATGATGTAAAGGTATTTGAGAATGGTGTAACATCAATCTTTTGTGTATATATTTCCTTTACATCCATGTTGAATGTATCTAACCTGATCTGATGCAATAGATGGGGTTTTGCCCCAATTGGGTGGTATGTTGTGTAAGAACTTAAACGCAATCTAATTTTGATGTCGCATTTGATTGGATTATGAAGTCAAATCTTGAATTTGAGTTCTATGACTTTATCTGAAATAAGCATTGTTTAGATGATTACTTATCACTTTCCCATCTTCTTACTTGTAGTGATAGACAATTACAAGAATGCTCCTCAATATCTTTATGGCTTAAGTCCTTCACAAATGGACATGTTCAAGACTGAAGATAATCCCGTCCGCCGACAGTCTGAAAGTGTCACAGAGCTTTATTCTCTTTACTTGTTGCTTCATTTATGTTCACTGTATATCTAAGTGGCTATATGGTTGATAAATTTTATCAATCTTGCTGCTGTTACACCATAATAATAGTTATTTTTCTGTCTGATTGCTACAGATTGTGCTAGCAGTAACTGTGCTTCTTGTTGCTCAGTTCATGTGGTTGGATTATGATAACCCATCAAAGCCTATATATCTGTATATAAATTCTTCTGGGACTCAGGTTAATACTTGAACGTATCCCATTTTTGTCTCATTTTTTCTTCTTATTATCAGTCCATTTATTTCATGAGGCAAGTTCTTGACAAGGCAGATTTCGTGACAATTATACTTGCTTGTACCTCATAATGTCCTTACCCACTACAGGAAAAAGAGGTTTAGGTGGCGTTTTTTTAACGACAGTTTTTTAAACGTCACTTTTATTAGTATTTAATGATGTTTTATAAAACGTCGCATAATTCTTTATTTAAAACGATACCATTTTATAATTGGAGGCGTTTAAAAACGGCTCCAAATGTGATGTGCCTCACGCGTTTCCTCTCTCACTCTTTTCAAATTCTAATTTTGAATCTGAGAAATATTATGCCCAAATCTCGAGCGCGCTCTGTCTCTCTCTCTAAGCCCTTATCATTCTTAGAGCGATTTCGAGATTTAGAGGCTCCACCGCCATCACCATCTGCACCGGTGAGGTAGGTGAGCTCTCTTTCCCTCTCTAAATCTCTCTCTCTCTCAACCCTCTCTAAACCCTTATCATTCACAGAGATTCAGATCGGTCTCAGTGATTTCATCTCAGAGCAATTTCGATTTCGATTTCGATTTCGAAGCTCCACCTCCACCACCAGCTCCACCATCGTCTACTAAGGTGAGGTCTGCCGTCTCTCTCTCTTTGAAACTCTTCCTTTCTCTCTCTCTCTCTCTCTCTATGTGTGTGTGTGTGTTTCAGTGATTGATGAGTTGTATGTGCTCTGTTTCAGTAATTGTTTTTCACTGATGAGTTGGATGTACTGTAATGTCAGTTCTGACATTCACTTGATTCATTTGAGATTCATTTGATTTTGCTTTGATTTTGCTGTGATTTTGCTGTGGTGGTAGAAATTGGTGGTTTGTTTGTTTTGTTGTAATCTCATTGACTTTGGTTTGTTTGAGGAAATTTTGCTTAGTATTTGTGGAGTTGAGGTGTGCAAGTGACAACACCCCATTTGCAACCTTCAACAAATATCTGGTTGTAGAAAATACAGGAATTCACCCCATTTGTAATCTCTATTTCTTGTTTTTTGTTAAACTTGTGGATCTATTTGGTTTCGGTTTCTATACTGGTTTCTAGGGTTTTGTTTTGTGTATTCACTAACAAAGGAAGAAAAAAAAAATGAAATCTTTCAAATATAGAGTTTCAGAATATCTAATAGACCATTTGGATTGAGTGATTTGATGAGAAATGATGAGAAAAACAAGTATTTTTCATGTTTGGTTTAGAAATTAGGTAGGAAATGGTGAGAAATTACTTTTATTTTGTTGCTAAACTGGAATAAGCCAAAGCAAACCAATCCCGTGTGACTGTGTTCTAACTGATTGAGGAAGGCCACAAGAGCTTTTCTGAGTTATATGCTCAGATAAATTAATTAAATCCATATTCTTAATACAAAAATCTCAAAACGTAAGAATCTCTCAAAACATAGGTGTTATGTTTTTATTCTTGGCAACCTCGTTTGACAAAACTCCTTTAAGTTGTATTTGTTTTCGCACTTTTTATTTGAGTGAGGCTATGAGAGTTTAGATGCGAATCCAACCTGAATTGTGCCTTGCAAAGAAGTTTGTGATGTTAATACTTTCAAGATTGCCACTTCGCTGATTATGACGGGGATCGAGCTGCCCGGTCAGCTCGCGGGGGTCCAGGGGGCAGCGCCACGGCGGGGTCCAGGGGCAGCACCCCCGAAGAAAAATGCAAAAATGCATTCAAAATTGCCTGTCTGCTCGAGCGGACATTCTCCTGCTCGAGCGGAGAATGCTGGGTTTTAGAAGTTTGTCAGGTCTGTAAAAATACTGGTAGGTGTGATTTCGCGCTCGAGCAGGTTTTCCAGCGCTCGAGCGGACCTCTGTTTTGTCACACGCATATTTTGCTGAAGACGCTCGAGCGGGATGTTGGGCGCTCGAGCGGACCGCGCGAACACAGTTTTCCGGATTTCAATAAGGATTGGGTTTTCTTCCAAATTTAGGATTACTTTTGGTTTTCTATAAGTAGTTGGTTTTCTCCCAAAACTAGACTACTCTTGAAGTCCTCCAGATCTTCTTTTTGATTCCAAAGTTTATGTCAAGGGAAATTTTGTTAGTTTACTTTGATGTTTCATTGAGTATTCAACTCATGGTTTAAAGAGAGTACATCAAAGGTTTTGTTTGTTCTACAAAAGAGAGAGTTGTTCTTCGGTGGATTCTGAAGAATTCGAGCCTGAAGCTTTGGTGGATTCCGAGGTGGCTCATCGTAAAGACAGTTCCGAGGTGAAGACGGGTTGGAAGAGACACATAGAGGTTGGTTCAATTAGGCGTGGATTCGCTAGGTAATTGAGAGTATAACTGTGTAATTCCTTTATATCTTCTTAGTGGATTTTTTTGTGGCTGTTGCCCGTGATTTTTTTTATCACAATTGGAGGTGTCCAATTGTGGTTTTTTCACATAAAATTATTGTGTTGTTTTGTCTTGATTGTTTGATTGGGATTGTTATATATTGCTTAAAATTGATACATAATCACAAATCAACATCTAGGGGATTTCTAGATTTTTCAATTGGTATCAGAGCGGGTCGTTCTATTTTGTTTAAAAAATTTCTTTTAGAACGAGATCTTGTTTGATTTGTGATAATGGATACAATTGGCGAGGAAAATTCTATGGTTCGACCACCCCTACTTGACGGATCTAATTATTCTTTTTGGAAAGCTCGGATGAGATCGTTTTTAAAATCTATTGATGAAAAGTTTGGCAATCTGTCATGTATGGGTGGACTGAACCAACGATTACCATTGATGGAGTAACTTTCCCTAAACCAATTGATAAGTGGGACACAACTGATTACCAAAATAGTAGTTGGAATAGTAAAGCTATCAATTCTTTCTTTTGCGCTGTCACACCTAAAGAATTTAGTCGTATTTGCAATTGTGAAGTCGCAAAAGAGGCTTGGAATATCTTACAACTATTCATGAGGGCACTCTTTCGGTTAAACGCTCAAAACTTCAAAGGCTCACGTCTAGTTTCGAAAACCTTTCAATGAAAGATAATGAGACCTTTGATGAATTTTATGCGAAGTTGAGTGACATTGTAAATTCCAGCTTCAATTTAGGTGAAAAAAATTCTAGAATCCAAAGTTGTAGGAAAAATTTTGAGATCCTTGCCCGATCGGTTCCAACCAAAAGTTACGGCTATTGAGGAGGCTCAAGATGTTGGCAACCTCAAGCTGGATCAGTTGGTTGGAAATCTCCAAACTTATGAGGCACACAGGAATTTCAAAAAGAAACAAAAAGATATTGCTTTTAGTAGTGCTCATAAAGTTAGAGAGGATTCTGATGAGGATTGTGAGATAGATTCCAAGATTACGGCCGCTTTTGTTAAACAATTTAAAAAATCTTTTCTGAAAAAGAATCTTAAACTTTTGGAATCTACTCATACTCATAAATCTAAAGGCAAAGATAAACTCAAAATTAATTCTATAGCCAAGAAGGAGAAAGGAAAGATACAAGGGAATTTTGAAAGACTCCAATGCTATGAATGCCAAGGATTTGGCCACTTTGCTTCAGAATGCCCTACTCGTTTGAGGAAGAAGAAAGCCCTCGCCATCACTTGGGATGATGAATCAGAATCTGATAAAGATGAAAGTGACGATGTAGATCAAGGCGAAGAGGGGCATAAACAATTTCTTGCTTTCATGGCGGCTCCCGAAATTGAAGGACAAATAGAGTCTTCGAAGAGGTCAGTTGAGAATATCACTGATGATGAATCCTCGGAGAGTGATCATGAAGAGCTTGAGCAAGCTTATGAAAAGTTGTATAAGGATCTCTTAACTTATTCAAATTGAATGACAAACTCACAAAGAAACTCAAAGCATGTGAAAGTGAGAATGTCAAACTAAAGGAGGAGATTTCCGAGGCTAGGATTGATGCCATCAAGATAGCTAATGATCGACAAGTTCTTTGTGCAAAACTCTTGACTTGTGAGACAGAGAGGAACGAGCTACAACAAATCTATGCAACATATGAAGAAAAAATTGAAACTCTTGAGATGTCTCAAGTTGCTTTGGAAGAACTAATGATCAAGAAAGAGGAAGAACTCAAATGTGCCATTGTTACCATTGGTCTTTGGAACAAAGGATCAAAGACTTTGGACAATATCATTGGGTCTCAACAAATTTGTTCAGACAAGAGTGGTATTGGATTTGGTGGTAAGAAAGAGCAAAAACAGAGTTCTTCCACATCTCATGATACAAGAACTCAAGGAAAGGGAGAACAAAAATTTCAACCTAAGAATGGACTTCTCAAACTTTCCTAGAGTTGGTAAGGTAAAAGAAAAGAAGGTACATCCTGTTTTATTTGTCATCATTGTGGTATGAATGGTCATATTCGCCCTTATTGTTATAAGTTGCATGGGAGAGTGCATTTGCCTAGACCTAGGAATAGGAAGTTGGAAATCACGTCGAGACGGGTTCCCATTGAAAGCAAAGGGAATCACAACGTCAAGACACCACCCAAGAACCACAATGCTCACAAATTTGTTTATACTAAAGCGGTTTGGGTAAGAAAACTTGACTTGTGTTAATTTGTTTATTCGTTTTAGTTTTTGGGTTTCTGTATATTTTGCACATTTTTTTCTTTCTTTTGCATATTTTTTCTTTTTCTTTTTCTTTTGCACAATCATTGGCGGCTGACACGCTCAAGAGTATGGAAACCGAACCAGAGAAGCATGGATAGAATAAGGATGGCCTGGTTGGTGACTCTGAGGTAGCCTTTTCCTCATGGCTGGACTACAAAGAATAGAGGGGAAAGCCATGGAGATGCAAAAAGATGGAAGATGGTTAAGAGACTCAATATCACCCATGATATGTTGGTATAGGTCAATTCCTCTAAAAAAGCAAAAGATACAATGCCAGAAGTCCAAAGAAAAAAATAATCACTAAGGCAGAAGACTCCGATATTTGTTAATCCAAGAGTGTGTACAAAATGAGACATACTAATCAAAGAACACACACTCCGAAATGAGTAATGACCACAGAAAACACACATATATTAACATGTAATGAATATTCTCATCAATTCCAATATGCACCAAGGACCACTCAAAAATTTCAAGCTTGCAAAACCATACTTAAGAAAATCTTTTGGGAATTTTTTATTTTTTTTTTATTTTAAACAAAGAAAGACACAAAACGAACATGCACACATTTAAATGACTCAAAAAAAAATATACAGAAACCCAAAAACTAAAACGAATAAACAAATTAACACAAGTCAAGTTTTTTTACCCAAACCGCTTTAGTATGAACAAATTTGTGAGCATTGCGGTTCTTGGGTGGTGTCTTGACGTTGTGCAAATTAACACAAGTTCTCTGGTTCGGTTTCCATACTCTTGAGCGTGTCAGCCGCCAATGATTGTGCAAAAGAAAAAGAAAAAGAAAAAAAAAAGAAAAAGAAAAAATGTGCAAAAGAAAGAAAGAAAAAAAAAAAAAAGATTCATTGATTGAAGGGGAACCTCCGCCTTTACTCACCAAATACCCCTTGATTCCTAGTGGTTTGACGTTCCTTTGTTGCGCTTAGATTCTCTTGTCGGAGGTCTAACTTTCAGATCACTACTAGAATTGAATCTAGTGTTTGTTGAACTCCAAGAGTCACACACACACACACTTGTATCATGGGATCTATGCTTTTCACATAATGCATCACTTTCTTGCATGAGGAATCTTCTATAGACTGTGCACATTGTGTTTTCAATTGTGTTTCTTGGATAATCTTGTGTGTTTTAAGGTACAAATCTGAGATTTCTTGCTTGCTCCACCCTATTATTTTTGTCGTTTTTCTTCTTGTTCACTATTTTCAGTGTTTGTGGTTGCTTTTAGTGAGGAGGAGTTTGGTTCATCTTGATTTGGGTTGGTAAGGGAGTTTGGTTTTTCATTGCAAGAGTTGTTTAGCATGAACACTTTGATATGTTTGGTAAGGGAGATTGGCTAAATGTTTTGCATGTTGCTATGCACTGTTTTCCCTTCTTGTATGTTCCTGGTATTTACATCGTCATATCATTACTTGTGTGGTTTATGATCTTGCTTTTGTTGTTTGAGAGTTGTTTTTCATGAGTCTTAGTTTTCATCTATTCATGTCTTCCATCTCATGTTTCAAGATAATCGTGTCATATGTCTATTTCTTTTTCATATACTCTTGTGGGACTAATAGTTGTTTTGGAGATTGTAGCACTAATAGTTGTTTTGCAGATCATGACCTTAAGAAAGAAGTTTGTTTTTTTTTTGGCTGTAAGGGTTGGGGTGTTTAGGATTTTATTTGTTAGGTGTGTTTTGTCATGGCATTTCCAAAGGGGGAGATTGTTAGGTTTTTATTCTTGGCAACCCCGTTTGACAAAACTCCTTTAAGTTGTATTTGTTTTCGCACTTTTTATTTCAGTGAGGCTGTGAGAGTTTAGATGCAAATCCAACCTGAATTGTGCCTTGCAGAGAAGTTTGTGATGTTAATACTTTCAAGATTGCCACTTCGCTGATTATGACGGGGATCGAGCTGCCCGATCAGCTCGCGGGGGTCCAGGGGGTAGCGCTACGGCGGGGTCGAGGGGCAGCACCCCCGAAGAAAAATGCAAAAATGCATTCAAAATTACCTGTCCGCTCGAGCGGACATTCCCCTGCTCGAGCGGAGAATGCTGGGTTTCAGAAGTTTGTCAGGTCTGTAAAAATACTGGTAGGTGTGATTTCGCGCTCGAGCGGGTTTTCCAGCGCTCGAGCGGACCTCTGTTTTGTCACATGCATATTTTGCTGAAGACGCTCGAGCGGGATGTTGGGCGCTCAAGCGGACCGCGCGAACACAGTTTTCCGGATTTCAATAAGGATTGGGTTTTCTTCCAAATCTAGGATTACTTTTGGTTTTCCATAAGTAGTTAGTTTTCTCCCAAAACTAGACTACTCCTGAAGTCCTCTAGATCTTCTTTTTGATTCTAAGGTTTATGTCTGGGGAAATTTTGTTAGTTTACTTTGATGTTTTATTAAGTATTCAACTCATGGTTTGAAGAGAGTACATCAAAGGTTTTGTTTGTTCTACAAAAGAGAGAGTTGTTCTTTGGTGGATTCTGAAAAATTCGAGCCTGAAGCTTTGGTGGATTCCGGGGTGGCTCATCGTAAAGACAATTCCGAGGTGAAGACGGGTTGGAAGAGGCACATAGAGGTTGGTTCAATTAGGCGTGGATTCGCTAGGTAATTGAGAGTATAACTGTGTAATTCTTTTATATCTTCTTAGTGGATTGTTTTGTGGCTGTTGCCCGTAGTTTTTTTTATCACAATTGGAGGTGTCCAATTGTGGTTTTTCCACATAAATCGTTGTGTTGTTTTGTCTTGATTGTTTGATTGGGATTGTTATATATTTGCTTAAAATTGATACATAATCACAAATCAACATCTAGGGGATTTCTAGATTTTTCAATAGGAATAATGATATAATTTTGTTTTGAACATTGGATAAGGATACAATTGAAAATGCAAAAAATGCTATATATGTTTATACAAAATACAATTTAGTTTGGTCTCAAGATTTGTATACCCTTTAGTGGATCTGTTGTCTAACTGGGTCTAACCTAACAATTTGGTCAGATATGAATTTGGACTAAGATGTATGTATGGTTATACAAAATAGCAACTGCCTATTTTTTGTCACGTCTAATCTAGAGTTTTGTCTTGGTAACTGCTCTTTCAGGTGCAAAGATGTTGCCGCAGTAGATATCAATATGGGTTGCCCAAAATCATTCTCTATTAGTGGCGGAATGGGCGCTACATTATTGACTAAGCTGGAGCTTATTCATGATGTATGTGGTACATGGCATTCATGGAGTTCTATTTTTCTTTTTCCATCTCTGTTCATTGTTTGAACTAAAAGCTTTAACCCTCATGTTGTTTCTCTGTTGATCTAGATATTGACGACATTAAAGCGAAATTTGGACACACTAGTAGCATGTAAGATTCAACTTCTAAAATCATCCCAAGATACGGTAGAATTAGCACGGAGAATCGAGAAAGCTGGTGTTTCTGCTCTAGCTTATTTGAATGATTAATGGTTTGGGATATTTCTAAACTCTAGCATAGCACTTAATATTTTATTTATTTATTTTTGAAGTGCTAAAATTTGGTTGGTGCACTCTATTGAAGCTTTATTGTTACACTATTAGCTTTATTTGCATTTGAAATTGCATGATGTCTTGTTCAATTTGCATTGTTCAGATTAGATAGCTTCCAAGCAATTTTCTCTTTGTAATTCATATCTTATACTTTCTAGGAGGTAGCTAAACAATCAAAGCATTATGTAATACTCAATCTTGATGGCTTATATAAACTTGGTTCATCTGGTATGGTCGTTAGATCTGCAAGTTTAAAGATGAAGCTTCAACAAAGAGCTTAGAATGTAGAATTTGCTAAAAGTCTCACCCTCTTTAACCTCTAGAGGCAAAATTTCTCTGTGAAAATATTGAGGGATCTCAACTACTATGAAAATATAATATGTCATTTATCTTATAAAATTTTAATATCAAAGACCTTAAAATAAAATTTTCTTAAAATTCATTATTAATTTATAATTATTTTTTAAATTGTACAGGTGAAATTTTTCTTAATATAAATTGCCAATTAGGGTGTCACCCCTCCCCTTTTTTATTATATATTATTATTATGATTGTGACCTTCCTCTTAATTGTACTTAAGGCAATCTAAAAAAAGAAAAAACTATCATACTTAAAGTTGATTTTGTTAATACTATTATTTACTTGCAAAAAAAAAAAAAAAAAAAAAAAACTTGTTTTCACACTTGTAGCAGTAACCCAATTTCCAAAAACCTAGAAAAAAGCATTTCATTTCAAATTTTGTGGAAAAGATCTCAAAATAAATAAATAAATAAATAAAGATGAAAAAACGTAGGTAAATTGTTCAAACTTCACAAAGGTGGTCAAAGCTCAAACGACACAGACAAATGTTAGCTCTTTCAATTGTAAGCAAAAATGTTCACATACAGGCTGGAAGAGGATCCAAACGCAAATCCAACCCCACTATCATTATTATTATTTGTTGATGAATAATAGTAACAATTGGTCCTCTAAACAAGAATTATATATGAAATTTCTACACAAAAACCACATAGAGAAAAAGCTTGATAAAGCAAGCAAGGAAAGTAAGGCTTCGTTTGGGAAGTCATGTTTTGGACTTTTTTGGCTATTTTAGTCACAAAAAACAAAATAGGCTATTTTAGTCCTAACAAACAAAACATCACATCCAACTCATAATCATTACATTCTTCTCTCATAAAAAACTCAAAAAAGCCAAAAAGTCAAAAAGCCCTTCCCAAACCAAGTTTTTAAGCCCAGGCTAAAATAGCCAAAAAAGCCAAAAAATCAAAAAGCCAACCCACTTCCCAAACGGAGGCTAAGTGACCTTGTTCTTTTCTTGCACCCTCTGCTAAGCATCTTTTTTTTTTTTTTTTTTTTTTTTTCCACTTTTATGCTGTTACTCACTCTCATTCTTTACCTTCTTGGTTGAAAATTGCCCTAGGTTTTCTTGTTTTGCTGTTTTCATGTCCCCTATTTCCTTCACTTCTTCAGCTGCAAATGTGTTGATTCTTGATGGGTTTTGTCCATCTGCCATTGTTTGTTTAATCAGAAAGTTGAATTGCTTTCTTCTATTGAACTTTCATTTTTGTTTTCTCGGTTGGGTTTCTTCACATCCTCTGATTTGAGGTTCAATTCTTTAAATTCAACTGAAAATCTGCTTTCTTGTATGTCTGTTTTCTTTTCCTTGTTAATGGTTTAACTATTTTCTTGTTTCTTGATTTTCTTTTTTGATTTTCGTACTTGGTTTCAGTAATTCTGTTCCAATTGGGTTTTTGATTCCATGGGAATTTGTCATGGAAAACCCACTGAAAACCCACAAAGAAAATCTAAAAACCCAATAATTCCCAGTGAGAACGAGCCGGGTTTGAATCCACAAGCTAGGAAATCATCAAATTTCCCCTTTTACAGCCCTAGTCCATTGCACAGTGCATTCAAGAACTCACCTGCCAATTCCAGTGTGAGTTGAACCCCTCTGCGCAAATTCAAGCTCCCATTTCCTCCGCCTTCGCCGGCAAAGCACATTTGGGCATTGCTTACTCGAAGGCATGGCTCGGTTAAGCCGAATGAGGCCTCAATACCAGAAGGGAATGAGATTGAATTGGGGTTGGACAAGAATTTTGGGTTTTCAAAGTTATTCATGATCTATTATGAGCTAGGTGAAGAGGTGGGGTGCGGGCATTTTGGTTATACTTGCTCTGCCAAGGCGAAGAAATGGAGCTTAAAAGGATAGGATGTGGCAGTCAAGCTTATCCAGAAATCGAAGGTAAACTACTCTGGAGATTTTCCAATTTGTTTATGAAATTAACCCAAATGCAAATAAGAAAAAGTAGTTGAATTCTTCTATTTTTCTAGTTAGTTTAGCAGGTTTAACATGTATATGTTAGTTTCACTGCATTGATACGTTGTTATATTGGATAGCTTGATATATGTTTCTGGGTCCATTTGCTAAAAGCTTGAGCTTTTGGAATAGTTGGTTATCTAACGTGGTATCAGAGTAGAAAAGTTTTGGGTTTAAGTCTCTCTGTTGGTATTTGGTTCCCATTTGGTTGTCTACTCCTCTTTCTGTTTGGTTTGGTTCTCTATTTGTCTCTCCATGTGCAAAACGGGGTAGCTGGGCCCATTTCTGAACAACTTAAGCTTTTAAAATAATTGGTGATCTAACTCCTTTTTTTTTGGAAAGTGACGAGTGAGCATTGATCAAAATTTCAAAGTGATGTTATTTTGTGTATTTTATGACTCCTCTAGCTTGCAATATAGTTCACATTATTGTTTTGATCTTATATTCAAATTTGTTAGAGACTTCATTGCATTGATATGTTGTTAATTCTGTCCTTTTAGCTATCGATGTGTGGAATTAATGTAACTATTTGTTTTATGCTAATAAAAGGGGCAATGTTTTTTCAGATGACTGCAACAATTGCCATTGAGGATGTGCGAAGAGAAGTGAAAATATTACGGGCTCTAGTGGGGCATAAGAACCTAGTGCAATTCTATGATGCCTATGAGGACGATGACAATGTTTATGTAGTAATGGAGTAAGTGTAGACTACTTAAATTTCAGTAATACACGTTTACTTGTTATTTGTATAGCAATTTGACTTACATGACTGTAATAAATAGGCATTTACTTTCCCTTTTTGTTTTTGTATACATGCATCGTTGGATGCCACAATTGTACATACGGCTACTATGTACTTAAACTTGACTTTTAGGTGTTGCCATTAGAACCAATGGAATATGGGTATCAACTTTATTAACTCCAAAACCAGGGGAGAGAAACATTATTAACTCACCTGTTAGCTCACATAGAAATTGGTGTGATGTGGTCTAGTTTTCGTAAGAGTTAGCTTAAATACATTTTTCTGTAGAAACTGAGATGAACCACCCGAGTTGTACGGGTCCATGGTTGGAATTGTTAGGTTGTAATTGTTCGCCAAACCTTTTTTTTCTTCTCCTCTCTCTCTCTTTCTCTCTTAGGGGTTGATTTGTGGCTTGTACATTTTTTTCTTGTTTATTTGTTATGTCCCAAGTAATAAGATATTTCCATTTTAGGACTCGCCGAACTTTTGAAGCTTACTTTGTATCATGTTTTGTGTTTTTCAGGTTATGCAAAGGAGGTGAATTATTGGCTAGAATACTTTCTAGGTACCGTATTTTCATATTTTCTTCTTTCATGGCAGTCTTTGGCCTGTTCTGCAATCTTTTGGCCATATAAATTTCTGATTTATGTTCTCTAGAGGTGGAAAATACTCGGAAGAAGATGCAAAGGCTGTCGTGGTACAGATTTTGAGTGTGGTTGCCTACTGTCATCTCCAAGGTGTAGTTCACCGTGACCTCAAGCCTGAGGTAATGAACTCGGACATTTTCATTATTTTCTTGGTAATTTATAGAACTTAACGTGGAAAATATTACATCTTGTAGCAAGTTCCGGATAGTGTGTTCACACATAACCCTACTAATAGGCTTTAAAACTGTTTTTAACATTTTTCTTCTCATAATCATAAGTTAATCAAAACATGGGATATAATACACAATTTAAAGAGATCAATAATTCTAAAGCTAACAGACATTAATGTAAAAATTAATGTATTATTGATTGATATGTTGATGATTGATATTTGATTCTGTTACAATTGATTGATTATATAGATGTAGGTTAGGTGGTGGTAGGTGAGGAGTAGGTGAGTGTAGTAGGTGAGTGTGTGGTAGGTGATGGTAAGTGTGTGGTAGGTGATGGTAAATTCTAACAGTCCCCCGCAAACTCAAGGAGGATAGAAACTAACCAACTTGAGTTTGAAGAGAGGAACAAAACAAGAAAATACATAAAAAAAAAGGATAGGAGACACTGTATGGTCGTGTCAGACCGTTGGTGAAGACACTGTATGGTGGTGTCATAACGTTGTAGAGGACACTGTATGGGGGTGTCATAACGTTGTAGAGGACACTGTATGAGGGTGTCATAACCATGTAGAAGACAGTTTATGGGGTCATGTCGGACCGTTGTAGAAGACAGTTTATGGGGTCATGTCGGACCGGTGTAGAAGACAGTTTACGGGGTCATGTCGGACCGTTGTAGCAGACAGTTTACGGGGTCATGTCGGACCGTTGTAGCAGACACTATTGTGACAGTTGTGGTGACAGTTTACGGAGTCTTGCTGGACCCTTGTAGAAACTAACCGGAATCAATGTCGGGACAGTTTACAGAGTCTTGTCGGACCCATAAAGGAGCTAACCGGAATCAATGTCGGGACAGTTTACAGAGTCTTGTCGGACCCTTGTAGAAACTAACCGGAATCTATGTTGGGACAGTTTACAGAGTCTTGTCGGACCCTTGTAGAAACTAACCGGAATCTATGTCGGGACTGTTTACAGAGTCTTGTCGGACCCTTGTAGAAACTAACCGGAATCAATGTCGGGACAGTTTACAGAGTCTTGTCGGACCCATAAAGGAGCTAACCGGAATCAATGTCGGGACAGTTTACAGAGTCTTGTCGGACCCCTGAAAAAAGCTAACCGGTATCAAATGTCGGGACAGTTTATAGAGTCTTGTCGGATCCTTGGAAAAGTGGCACCCTCAAAAGGTGTGCCCAATTTTGTCAAAAGGCGTGCCATCAAAAGGCGTGCCCAATTCATCAAAAGTTGTGCCGGACATGATGGCGAGGCACGTGGGCGCCTTGGCTTGCGTGCCCGGTTGTCGGCTGGTGGCAAGAGGCGCGCGATGCGCGTGGCTGCCTTGGCTATTTAACCAAGGTTGATGCTGAGGCTGAGACAGAGAAAAGCTGCGAAAAACCTCTGAAAAAAAAACTTCGTTGTGCTGAGAGAGAGTCTGAAAAAACTCTTCGTTGTGCTGAGAGAGAGAGTCTGTAACACTCTGTTGCGAGAGATATTCTGTAATACTCTGTTGTCCAGAAAATGGCCTCGTCCTCGTCTTCCCGTGGACTGCTCACCCTCTTTCCCGACCTCAACGAGTCAACAAGAGAGAGAACTGGTGCGGTGGCACTGGAAACTCAACCAAGCGCCCCGGAGTTTGCTCCATTGAACTTTCCGATGCGGTCGGTGGAGCAAAGAATGGCAGTGCAGTCGGATGTGGAGGCCAATCAGTATACTCTGAAGGCATGTGTGGAAAGCATGACGGCGGTCACAAACTTGTCGAACCGGCTGCAGAGTAGGACAAATGAGGTGCAACATTTAAACTTCCAGCTGGCTCTGCTCCAACGCATGTATAAGGATGCGCGAGCAGAGATAAGCGTGCTAAGGGCAGAAAACAAGGAGCTGAAGCGGAAGGCCACCGTGATGTTCCGATTCGGAGGTCCGCCATATGCTGCAGTGGAGGAGTATGGGGGAGTGAACGTGCTCGGTGGACAAGGAAACACGGAGGCAGCACCGTCAAGGACCGCCCAGGACGGAGGCAAAAAGAAGAGACCGGCGGCAGAGTAGAGAAGAAAAATCCCACTGTGGGTGTGGGTGTTTTTTTTTTTTTTTTTTTTTTTTTGTTTTTTTTTTTGTTTTTTTTTTTGTAAAATGGTGATCGGGGTTGATCCCCAATATGAATAAAATATGGTGTGTTGTGCAAACATGGAACTTGGTTTTTTTTTTGTTTTTGTTTTTGTTTTTTTTTTTTTTTTTTTTTTGGTTTAATTTTTTGTTTTGTTTTGTTTTTTTTTTTTAATGTATTTATTTATTTATTTATTTATGAAATAAAAGATAAAAAAAGTGGGTGGTGGAAAATATGATGATGGTGTTGGGTGGTGGAGAAAAGTTAGGAGAGAGAGTGGGTGTAAAGAAAAAAATAAAGAAATAAAAAAAAAGTAAAAAAAGGGTAGTGCGTGCATGTATGTGTGGTGGAAAAGTGAGGCACTCATCTTATTAAAATAGAGAAAGTGGGAATGTGTGGATTAAAAAAACTGTTTGTGGTGTGTTTGTCGGGTGTGTGATGCATGGGTTTTATATGTTCAAAGAAAAGAAGAGAGTGGGGTGATAAAGGAAAAACAGAACATGTGCTATGAAAAGTTCCTCATGTTTGTCGGATATAAGAAGTTCAGGTTCTGGGATTTTTCATGATAGCATAAGCAACTTAGGTAGATCTTATTCCACTGCCTGGTGATTTACCAAAAATGACAACTGAAGTGATCAATAAAGATGGAGGACTTGAATTATCAGCATCCGGGGGTGATGAAAGTGCTATCCTACGACCTGAAGATTTCCTTCTGGGGCAGCAGAAACAAGTATGGACTCTGTCTGTCTGTTGATGGAGGCGAGGTCAGAGTGCCGAGGAGGAATGCGATGGAGGCTATGCGGTCATGGCTTCTACTCGATGCCACCGGCGGAGCCAAAAACAGATCTGGAAAACGCGAGATGCATGCGATGAGGAGAGACGACCTCGTCGGCGGAGCCAACTCAGATGTGTAGAGGTCCGGCGGGCGGCCAAAGCGAGACTGCCGCCCGCCGGTGAAGCAGAATGGTTAAGTTGTTAACCTTGCTCTGATACCATGTAAAAATTAATGTATTATTGATTGATATGTTGATGATTGATATTTGATTCTGTTACAATTGATTGATTATATAGATGTAGGTTAGGTGGTGGTAGGTGAGGAGTAGGTGAGTGTAGTAGGTGAGTGTGTGGTAGGTGATGGTAAGTGTGTGGTAGGTGATGGTAAATTCTAACAATTAATTTCATCTAATCTAATCCATCCTAACAAATATGTCCTAAATGGACAATGATCTCTAATAGCGTTTCAAAGTTGTTTTCATTCATCTCAAATATGTCCTGTCTTTACCTTTTGGCAGAGCTAATGCTTTTTGGACTTGTGTCATTGGTAATGGGTCATTGGATCAATCAAGTGAAAGTGTTGCTACATAATTTTCCCTCTTGTTGGCTGCAGCCGGGAATGGTAACAACTGATCTTCTGTTGTCTGGAGCTTCTACAAAGCAGGTAGAATGCGTATTGCATATTTCCTTGATTTCTTTTGTGAAGCTTTTGGATCAATCAAGTGAAAGCATTTTATTTATTTCAGGCCAAGTTTTTCATTAATGTTCTGGCAGAATCGGCAGAAGTGGTAAGAGTTTATTGATGTGGTAATCTACCTAAGGGAGTGATGTACAAACAGTGTTTTTAATTCCTTGTTTTTGAGTTTTAGGTGCTTGCTTTGTTTCAATAGTCATCTGAATTCATGATTATGGATTGTGATGTTCGATGAAATAATCATATGGTTAGGTTTTCCAAATAGGCAAATGCACATACAAGGCTTAGAGATGAGCCGTTTAGACACAACATTCTAGGCTATGATCAACTACAGACTGAATTATGTGTGAGTGCTTAAATGAATTTGGGAAGAAAAAAAAGAAAATCGGACTTCTGAAGATCATATTGAAATGTGATGTGTAAGTTTTTGACCATATTCATATGCAAACTAGTCCTCTAGATAAGTAGCAAAACATATTAAAGAAATGAACACATATTTGCAAAATATGCATTGAAGATGTTATAATTTATGTATCATTTGGAACAATTATATTCTATTTTGTTGCATTTCCTTTTCTTTTTGCAACTCGCCTTGTGTGTGCATGCACCTGTGGGTTTATGTGAGTGAGGGCATGCATGTAGGTAGCAGAGTACCTCGTCCCAAACATCAGATCTGTCCCTGCCAATGGATTGAGCAAGCCCACTTACATTCGATTCCTTACTGGCTTGAAAGCATACTCTTAGATATTCTCAGTTAAGTGAAAAAAAAAAATGAAAATAACTTTTGATTCTTGGTTTTCTATGTTTAAATTGTGGTTATTAATCCTTTTTTTTGTTGGCCGTATTGTGTAGAGATTTGCTTTTGGTGCTAGGAGGAATCGATATCTGCTTGAAGATTGATAAGGATCAGAGGTCTAATATGTCCATACAACATATTTTCTTTCACATAAAATTTGTTGCTCTCTCTCTCTCTAGCTTTTGTGGTCAAGATTTGCATTAAATCATTGGCCTAAGCCAGTTGTTCCTATCCATGTGTAGCAAACTCAAATGTTTTGGAGAGACTGTCTCTACAATGCCTTATAATTATTTGCTTATTACTGTGCTAACCAAGATTGTAGAAAATTGATGTAGAAGTTCTGTTGAAATTATATTTTTCTACTTGTCGTGTTGAATTTGTTATTTGACAGGTTTGCAATACATGTGTGTGATACAATATTTTTTCTTTTTATTTTTTGGTTGTGTTTGTTGCTTGATTTTGGTTTAGAATATTTTTTCTTTTTAATTTTTGGTTGATTTTGGTTTTGAAATCTAACAGAATGCACAATCTATAAAGAAAAAAAAAAAAAAGAGAGGCTATAACGGCGTTTTTCCAAACGCCACCGCAGCGCAAAGTCATATTTTTAAAATAGAAAAAAATCTATCACGGCGTTTTTAAAACGTCGCTAAATACTAGATGACGTCATTTAACCGTTATTTATCACATTTAGCAGCGTTTTTAAAAACACCGTCTATACTAATTTAATGACGTTTTTTATAGCGATTCCGGGTTTTGCCCCTTGATGTACAGTGATCCGGACTTGGTTCCGTGGATGTTAGCAGTTGTTTATATCTTGTTTACATCCTTTCGTACTTTGTATTTGAGTTATAGGATGTGTTGGGCGTGTTCTGAATAGGTAGGTTGAGTTTTGATCTCAAGTGTAGTTGCCCAGGTTTTTGGTGTTACGCTCGAGCGGATCATTCTGCGCTCGAGCGAAGTTTGGTTTTTGGTTGTCCGCTCGAGCAGCTTTTTTGCCCTCGAGCGGGATTTACACACTCCCAGTATCTCGTGTCCTTGCAAAACTTCTGCAGGTGTGTTTTTCACACTCGAGCGGGTATGTTGGCGGTCGAGCGGGTAGTGCTTTGTCTGTGAAAGTTCTGGGAGGAAGGAATCTACGCTCGAGCGGACTGGTTTTTGCACTCCAGCGGATGTATTTTATTCTTGCGTCTTGGAGCTTGAGCGGGCCTTATTGCGCTTGAGCGTGTCCAGATTTTTGTTCTTGACACTCGAGCGTTCTATTCTCCACTCGAGCGGGAGTGTCGTATATCAGTGGGCAGCTGGGCATTTTTGAATCACTTTTTACATTCACTCTCTTTCTCTTACTTTCTAAAAACACTTTTCAGAGCCTCTCTCTAGGATCTCCCTTCTCTCTAGGGTTTGATCTAGTTAGAGTGTCTCCCTATCCTTCGGTCTTTGTAAAAAGTGTGTTGATCGTTGAAGGCTACGTTTTGATCCGAGAATCTTGGTGTTTGGAGCATTTTCGTTTTCTTCATCTTCTCCGTTTGAGCTCTAACTTCGAGGTAGGGATACCCTACTCCTCCTTATGAGCTTTGTCTTTAAATTTAACATTTTGATATGTTGGGGATTATTGGATAATTTTGAGAAAGTTTGGGTCTTTGTGTAATTTTACATAAGATGGGATTCTATTCATATAAGCCTATATGCATGTTTAGCATGGAGAAATGAGTTAAATGTTGGGTTATTGATAGAAATGGAACCTTAGGGTTGTTTTGTTAATTATGGGAAATGCCCTAATTACATTGATGAATTAATTTGTGAAATTAATTTTGAGAAATGAGAAGTTGAATTGAGAATGTTGAAATTGGGAACATATGGAATTAAAGGGTGTAGTTGGATCATTTATCACTCACCTAGTTGAAATGTTGATATTTCATCCATTTGGTGCATTTATTTTCTGTTTAGAAATAATTGCTTTGGGCTATCGGTAGAGGATAGTCTTCATTGTTGTAGACAATGCATGATGATTAGGCAAACTAAAACTAATTGATTGAGTATGCTATCGAATGTAGCGGTTGGAATAATACATTAACTTTATGTATTGATTCATTATGTATATGATCTATGTTTATATACATTGTGTGTGGGAGGAGATAGGGGATGTACTCCACGGTTTAGGGGAAGATAGGGGATGGATCTCTAAACTTGATTTTGTGTGACATTGATACAACACTACAATGTGTATGAAGTGTGGATTATGGAAGTGTTTGAATTGATTTGATATAGCACTAAAATGTATATCGTTATCAATCATGAAGTATAGAAGTGTTTCTATGTGTTATTGACACAACACCAAAATGTGTATCCATCATAAATTTCAAAGGTGTTTAAAGATGAGTCTTAATCTCATTAAGTTATTTGGCTAGGTTCTAAGCCTTGTTTTCGAACTCAAAGTTGAATAAGAATTGGAAACTGAAGTGTGCCATGGGCATGATTGTCGTGGAACTGTAATACGACATACGTTGGAATACAAGTGTGGACCATCTATTGAATGTTATTATTTTAGTCATTGTTTATAGTTGGTTTAGTATATTTCTACTGGGCTGTGGCTCACCCCTTATGGGACATCATTTTCAGGTACAGGTAGCATGCCACCTCCAAGGACATAGCTTGGGAGGCTAGAGGCAGACATAATGTTTCTGTTGTTTTGTTTTCTTTTGATGTGTTACATGTATATCAAGCCAAGGGTTGTATTTGTATAGAGTTAGTACTCTCTTTTTGTAACCAAGTGTTGACTTGGAAAGTTATAAGCCTATAGGGCATTTACTTTTGTTGTCAACATGTAATATATTTATGCTTTATTTCCCTATGTTTAAACATGCTATTGTTGGATGATTTATGGGTTTGTTTTGAGAGCGTTACAACTTGGTATCAGAACTTATTGGGTTCAAATACTTTGGGTACGTGGGAAATGATTAGTATCACAATGGGTTTGTCTCGCTTGTTAGAGACTTATGTGTGACATTATGTGTTTATTTGATAACATGTTTATGTGACTACTTGGGTATGAGATTTAGTTTCTAGGATGTTGATTGGATCCTTGGGTTTCTGTGAGTCTTGTTAGAAAAGCACTTGATCAATGCTATTTCTAACTGGAACTCTAGTAACGCCTCGGGACTATCATTATCCGGAAATAAAATTCGTAAGTGCATATGTGTTTATGTGCTTACGTAGAGTGAATTACAGTTGTCCATGTATTAGGACGCGAGTGTTTAGTTTTGGCACACTTATGAATGTGCTAATGTTCTTCGTTACCTTTATTAGGATGTCAGGACGAGGAAGAGGTGGTAGACGTGGCAGACGTGGTAGGCAGGAGATGCCTTTACCGGATGATATTCTGGCACAGCAGGAGAGGGTTGGCCAGGCCAATGTGGCCGAGCCAGTAGGTCAGGAGGCTATGGGCGCTTTAGCCCGAAGGATAGCCGATGCTTTAAGGGAGTCTATGGGTATTCTCAGAGCTGAGAATCCAGTTCAGGCTCCAGTGCAGGCCCAGGTTGTTGAGGCAGGGCCTTCCTTTTTGAAGAGGGAGTTTTTTCGGTCTAACCCGGACGAGTTTATTGGGGATCTAAAGGAGCCACTTAAGGCTGACGAGTGGTTGGAGCAGATGAGTAAGACGTTCAAGATGCTTGGCATCAAGGACGGGGCATTGAAAGTGACCTTGGCATCCTTCCAGCTTAAAGGGGGTGCGGGTCAGTGGTGGAAATACATGAGGGGCCGTATTGCTGGCACGTGGGAGGCTTTTGTGGAGGCTTTTCTGGAGAAGTACTTATCTCCAGCAGTCAGGGAGAAGCTGAGAGACCAGTTCTGCCAGCTTTTGCAGTTAAGTTCTTCAGTGGCCAAATATGAGGCTGTTTTTACTAGCTTGTCCAGGTTCGCACCTGAACTTGTGGCATTCGAGGAACACCGCTGTGTTGAGTTTGAGAAAAGGTTGAGGCGTGGCCTCAAGATGAGAGTTGGGGGTTCTATGATCCGAGACTATGGGCACTTGGTTGATACTGCAGCGCATATGGAGATCATGATGGAAGAGGAGGAGGGACAGAGAGGCTCCAAGAGGAGCCAGGACGGTCAGGGTGATGGCAAGAGACAGAGGGGTGCTAACCCTAAGCAGTCTCAGGGGAGTGTTGCTAGATCGACCTTTCCAGTGCCGAGTGTAGGCTTGGGGAGAGGCAATCAAGGAGATTTCACCTGTTACAGGTGTGGTCAGCTGGGCCACAAGGCTTCGGTTTGCCCACAGAGGGGAGGACGCCAGAGAGCTGCTTCATCTTTAGCTAGACCGCAGAGCCAGAGTCAGGGCAGGGGCCAGTCCTTGTCTTGTTGTCAGTGTGGTTAGCCTGGGCACCTGAAGAGGTTTTGCCCACAGTTGAGTGCCACTTCGGGCGCGTCTGGTTCTAGGCAGACGCAGGGTTTTCAGCCAGCTCAGTCTGTGCAGGCCTTGAGGGCCAATCCGGGAGCTTCGTCGTCCCAGTTTGTGCAGCAGTCGTATGCTCCGAGGGGTTAGCAGGTGGATCAGGGGCCTACTGGGCGTGTGTACGCTGTTACCACGTAGGATCTTGTAGCTGTTCCATCAGTTGTGAGAGGTACCTTCTTGTTTTGTAACTCGGTTGCTAGTGTATTGATTGATACGGGTGCATCTCATTCTTTTGTATCTGCTGCATTTGCATCTGTTTTGGGATTGGAGTTGGCACAGTTAGCATCTCCTATTTGTGTAGTGTCACCTATTGGGGGTGAGTTGATTTTGAAACAAGGATGTAGGGGCTGTGATATAGAGGTCGCCGATCACCGGCTTCCGTTTCCTTTTGTAGTGATGCCCATGTTGGGATTTGATGTTATTTTGGGTATGGACTGGCTATCGTCATACTGGGCTGTTATTGATTGCTACCGCCAGAGGGTCACAGTTTGTACCTTGAGCGGGGAGTGTTTCCATTTATTGGGGGATCGGGTTGGTAGTGTGTTGCCACCGGTGTATGATCCACGAGGGCGGAGTGAGCTTAGTGGTCTACTTGCTAGCTTTTTGAGTAGTGAGTGCGGTGAGACCCAGACTGTGTTGTCGAGAGTGGTTTGTGAGTACTTGGACGTCTTTCCCGAGGATCTCGTTAGTTTGCCACATCATCGAGAGATCGAGTTCTCTATTGATTTAGTGCTCGGCACGGCGCCGATTTCTATGGCACCTTATCGTTTTGCCCCAGCCGAGTTGAGTGAGTCGAATATTCAGCTCCAGGAATTGCTAGATAAGGGTTTCATTCGCCTTAGTGTTTCGCCGTGGGGAGCACCGGCCCTCTTTGCTAAAAAGAAAGATGGTGCCTTGAGACGGTGTATCGACTACTGGAAGTTGAATCGGGCTATGGTCAAGAATAAGTACCCTATGCCCCGTATAGATGATCTGTTTGATCAGTTGAAGGGGTCCCGTTGTTTCTCTAAGATAAACTTGAGATCGTGTTACCACCAGTTGAGGGTCAGGGAGGAGGATATCCCGAAAATGGCATTCCGTACGTGGTATGGCCACTATGAGTTTCTGGTGATGCCGTTTGGGCTCACTAATGCACCAACAGTCTTTATGGACTTGATGAACTGGATCTTCCGGGAATTCTTAGATCGCTTTGTGGTCGTTTTCGTGGACGACATTCTGATTTATTCGCCTTTTGAGGAGGAGCACGAGGAACACTTGAGAGTCATGCTTGAATTGCTTAGAGCCCATAGGCTGTATGCCAAGTTTGGGAAGTGTGAGTTCTGGCTAGGGGAAGTCAAGTTCTTAGGCCATGTAGTATCCGGGGAAGGGGTGTCTGTTGATACATCCAAGATTGAGGCAGTGCAAGATTGGGCATAGCCTAAGAGTGTGTTTAAGATCCGCAGTTTTCTGGGATTAGCTGGGTATTACCGTCGATTTGTGAAGAATTTCTCCAGGTTAGCTTCGCCGTTGACTAGACTGACTCGGAAAGGAGTCAAATTTGTATGGAATGAGACTTATGAAAAGTCGTTCCAAGAGCTGAAAGTTAGATTGACCACCGCTCCGATCTTGATTATTCCGGAGAGAAGGTTGGGTTATGCCGTCTATTGTGATGCCTCACGAGAGGGTTTGGGTTGTGTGTTGATGCAAGAGGGGAAAGTGGTTGCCTATGGCTCACGTCAGTTGAAAATACACGAGAAGAATTACCCTACACATGACCTGGACTTAGCAGCAGTGATCTTTGCCTTGAAAATCTGGAGGCATTACCTTTATGGTGAGAGGTTTGAGGTGTTCTCAGACCATAAGAGTTTGAAGTACCTGTTTACACAGAGGGATTTGAATTTGAGACAGAGAAGGTGGATGGAGTTCATTGAGGACTACGACTTTGAGTTGCACTATCATCCGGGGAAGGCCAATGTAGTGGCCGATGCCCTTAGCAAGAAATCCAATAGTGATGTAGCTTGTATAGCCATCTGGGAGTAGGAGATGTTGGGTGCACTTGGCGAGTTTGATTTGCTTTTGGGCGAATCCGTTGAGGCTGCGGCCTTGTTTTCGGTTGTTGCGCAGCCTACACTTATGACTCGAGTGTTAGAGGCACAGGGAGGTGACCTTGAGGTAGAGTCTTTCCGAGAGAAGATTTCTAGTGGGAAGGTTGAGAAGGGTTTGACGGTGTATCCCGACCAGAGCGTGAGATACCGAGACCTTTCATTTGTGCCGGAGTCTTGTCGAGAAGAGGTACTCTGAGAGTTTCATCATTCACGCCTTGCGGTGTATCCAGGAGGCACTAAGATGTATCGGGATTTGGGTCGCCAGTTTTGGTGGCGGGGTATGAAGAAGGATGTGGCGGTTTTCGTGTCTAAGTGCCTTACTTGTCAGTAGGTGAAGGCCGAGCATCAAAGGCCAGCAGGTTTGTTGCAACCCTTGCCTATTACCGAGTGAAAGTGGGAGCATGTCACTATGGACTTCGTTGTAGGTCTTCCGAGGACTTAGTGGGGTAGTGATGCTATTTGGGTGGTTGTAGACCGGTTGACTAAGTCAGCGCACTTTATCCCTATGCGCGTGAGAGATTCGGTAGATCATCTTGCCGACTTGTATATTCGGGACATAGTGAGGTTGCACAGGGTCCCAGTGACGATCATCTCAGATAGAGATCCTCGTTTTGCTGCTAGGTTGTGGTAGAGTTTGCAGAGTGCCTTGGGCACTAAGTTGACCTTTAGTACGGCTTATCATCCTCAGACTGACGGGCAGTCCGAGCGTACTGTTTAGATCCTTGAGCATATGCTTCGAGGTTGTGTCCTTGACTTTAGTGGAACGTGGGAGAGGCACTTGCCCTTGGTGGAGTTTGCCTACAACAACAGCTTTCAGTCTAGTATTGGTATGGCACCGTTTGGGCCTTGTATGGCCGACCTTGTAGGTCTCCAGTTTGTTGGGCCGAGGTGGATGATGCACCTTTGTTGGGCCCGGAGTTGGTGAGAGAAACGACGAAGAAAGTCGAGCTTATCCGTAGGAGGCTTGTTACAGCCCAGAGTCGTCAAAAAGAGTTATGCCGACCGTAGGAGGAGGCCTTTAGCTTTTGAGACAGGTGGTCATGTTTTTCTGAAAATATCACCTAGGCGAGGTTTGATGAGGTTTGGGAAGAGTGGGAAGTTATCCCCTCGGTTTATCGGTCCCTTTGAGATCCTCGAGAGGATTGGGGAGGTTGCTTATCGTTTGGCTTTGTCGCCGCAGTTGTCCGGAGTGCATGACGTGTTTCATGTGAGTATGCTTCGGAAGTATGAGCCGGATCCATCGCACGTATTGGATTGGACTGACTTAGAAGTAGATGAGGATGCCTCATATGAGAAGAGACCGGTTCAAGTCTTGGATAGGCGGGATCAAGTCTTGCGAGGCAAGACCATTCCCTTGGTAAAGGTTTTGTGGAAACATCACGGAGTGGAGGAAGCCACTTGGGAACGTGAGTTGGAGGTCCGAGAAAAATATCCCGATCTATTTATGGATGTTTGAGCATATGTTGTATATTTTGTTGTATTGTTGAACCTTAAGAGTGTTGAAAATATCTTAGGTTGTAAAACATTGTGTATGTTTTGGTTTAATGGAAGTATTTTGGAACTTGACTTGAAATGGAAGTTTGATATAACATTGCATATGTTGAATGTGTTATAGAAATGGAAATTATATCATGAATATTGAATATGATGTGGAAATGGGAATCATGTGCATTTTAAATTGTTGAAATGGCAAGGAAATGCATGTTGAAATGTATATGTTGTGAAATGCCTCTTGACAAGAGATGGAATGACCGGGAATGGTCGAGTTATTTAATGTTGAATGTAACATTGTTTAAAATGGAGAAAAACTTGTTCTTTTGAAAACTTGCATTTAATTTCGGGGACGAAATTCTTTAAGTGGGGAAGGTTATAGCGATTCCGGGTTTTACCCCTTGTTGTACAGTGATCCGGACTTAGTTCCGTGGATGTTAGCAGTTGTTTATATCTTGTTTACATCCTTTCGTACTTTGTATTTGAGTTATAGGATGTGTTGGGTGTGTTCTGAACAGGTAGGTTGAGTTTTGGTCTCAAGTGTAGTTGCCCAGGTTTTTGGTGTTACGCTCGAGCGGATCATTCTGCGCTCGAGCGGAGTTTGGTTTTTGGTTGTCCGCTTGAGCAGTCTTCTTGCGCTCGAGCGGGATTTACACACTCCCAGTATCTCGTGTCCCTGCAAAACTTCTGCAGGTGTGTTTTTCACGCTCGAGCGGGTTTCCTACACTCGAGCGGGTATGTTGGCGCTCGAGTGGATGTATTTTATTCTTGCATCTTGGAGCTCGAGCAGGCCTTATTGCGCTCGAGCGTGTCCAGATTTTTGTTCTTGACGCTCGAGCGTTCTATTCTCCGCTCGAGCATGAGTGTTGTATATTAGTGGGCAGCTGGGCACTTTTGAATCACTTTTTACATTCACTCTCTCTCTCTCTTACTTTCTAAAATCACTTTTCAAAGCCTCTCCCTCTAGGATCTCCCTTCTCTCTAGAGTTTGATCTAGTTAGAGTGTCTCCCTATCCTTCGGTCTTTGTAAAAAGTGTGTTGATCGTTGAGGGCTACGTTTTGATCTGAGAATCTTGGTGTTTGGAGCATTTTCGTTTTCTTCATCTTCTCCGTTTGAGCTCTAACTTCGAGGTAGGGATACCCTACTCCTCCTTATGAGCTTTGTCTTTAAATTTTAACATTTTGATATGTTGGGGATTGTTGGGTAATTTTGAGAAAGTTTGGGTCTTTGTGTAATTTTACATAAGATGGGGTTTTATTCATATAAGCCTATATGCATGTTTAGCATGGAGAAATGAGTTAAATGTTGTGTTATTGATAGAAATGGAACCTTAGGGTTGTTTTGTTAATTATGGGAAATGCCCTAATTACATTGATGAATTAATTTGTGAAATTAATTTTGAGAAATGAGAAATTGAATTGAGAATGTTGAAATTGGGAACATATGGGATTAAAGGGTATAGTTGGATCATTTATCACTCACCTAGTTGAAATGTTGATATTTCATCCATTTGGTGCATTTATTTTCTGTTTAGAAATAACTGCTTTGGGCTATCGGTGGAGGATAGTCTTGATTGTTGTAGACAATGCATGATGATTAGGCAAACTAAAACTAATCGATTGAGTATGCTATCGAATGTAGCGGTTGGAATAATACATTAACTTTATGTATTGATTCATTATGTATATGATCTATGTTTATATATATTGTGTGTGGGAGGAGATAAGGGATGTACTCCACGGTTTAGGAGAAGATAGGGGATGGACCTCTAAACCGGATTTTGTGTGACATTGATACAGCACTACAATGTGTATCAAATGTGGATTATGGAAGTGTTTGAATTGATTTGATATAGCACTAAAATGTATATCGTTATCAATCGTGAAGTATAAAAGTGTTTCTATGTGTTATTGATACAGCACCAAAATGTGTATCCATCATGAATTTCGAAGGTGTTTAAAGATGAGTCTTAATCTCATTAAGTTATTTGGCTAGGTTCTAAGCCTTGTTTTCGAACTCAAAGTTGAATAAGAAATGGAAACTGAAGTGTGCCATGGGCATGATTGTCGTGGAACCGTAATACGACATACGTTGGAATACAAGTGTGGACCATCTATTGAATGTTATTATTTTAGTCATTGTTTATAGTTGGTTTAGTATATTTCTACTGGGCTGTGGCTCACCCCTTATGGGACATCATTTTCAGGTACAGGTAGCATGCCACCTCCAAGGACATAGCTTGGGAGGCTAGAGGTAGACATAATGTTTCTGTTGTTTTGTTTTCTTTTGATGTATTACATGTATATCAAGCCAATGGCTGTATTTGTATAGACTTAGTACTCTCTTTTTGTAACCAAGTGTTGACTTGGAAAGTTGTAAGCCCATTTGGCATTTACTTTTGTTGTCAACATGTAATATATTTATGCTTTATTTTCCTATGTTTAAACATGCTATTATTGGATGATTTATAGGTTTATTTTGAGGGCATTACATTTTTAAAGCGTCATAACGTTATAGCGACGGCTGCATCTTCGGCGTTTGGTACTAAACGTCACGAAAATAATTAACGGTGTTTTTTATACTTACAGCGGCGTTTTTTAAACGCCACTAAATGTGAAATTTCCAGCAGTGACCATTACCTTTTAACCTAGTTTTTCATCACAAAAATGCTAATTCTTCTTTATTCCCAACTTAATATCCATGGCTTAAATTGTTCAATGTAGGTAGTGTTTTTTGTATTTCATTATTGCGCACTATTTTAAACTTTCTGGTCCATAAATTAACCGTCTTCATTGGAGACTTAATAATTTATACGTGTAAAAGATTTTTGGTAACTGCTTCTTGACCATTAATGTAATATGGCCAAGATGGATTGGTCAATAAATCTAATTCTCTCTTTCTCTCTCGCTCTCTCTCTCTCTCTCTCTCTCTCTCTCTGTGTGTGTTTGTGTGTGTGTGTGTGTATATATATATACCGGTAGAGCAATTTATTAATAATAAAAAGAAACATGGCGTAGTCAAGCTTTGTTATGTAATTTTCCCATAAGTTGGTCAATGACATTTTTTAAATTTGAAAGGCTTTAATTGACAAATTTACAATATCATGTTGGTTTTGTAGGCATATTTTGTAACTAATATGGTGCCAATCAAGTTTCGAGAGTTTGGTTCACTTGTTCTTGAAGGTCTTGGCTATGAAAGGTACTCATCTTCTTGAAGGTCCTAAACTAATTATAGAACCTGTGTAGGCAGCTTGGTCCCAAGTTTTCTAAGTTGTCCTGCATTAGAAGAAGGTAATTTGGTGTATTGAACCTCATCTTCGTGAAACTGCTGATTTGGTGTGGACTCGCATTTTCTCACGCCCTACCTTTCGGACAGGGTTAAAATGAAAAGCCTCACAGTTGGGACTCCCGCGGTTCTGAATCTAGTCTCACAACTACAATGTGAAACTAATAAATACCAAAGAGTCCAATCCGGCAAATCGTTTTGGAAAATCGATTTTAAATCAAATAATGCCAAAATTTGACTGCTTTATCAGATACAGAGTCGCCACCTAAATATTTTGTTTTTGGGAAAATTTAGGAAACCCTAACTCATGCCAAAGGCCACGTGTCCATCATCACCAAAGTTGCATCGGCTCGGGAACTTAGGTACGAGGGGAAAGGTCATGAATTGAGCTCCCCCGCTCGCCCGATCAAAGATCGACCTCTACTAATCATGATATGTTATTTTATAAACCTTATGTGTTTTTGTTCTGGTTATTAGCTAACATTACTATGTGACGCACACAAGCAAGTATGGACTAAATCGCAAGAATTGGAACATTTCAAGTCATGTTTGTTTGCGAAAATGGTTTGATTTTGCCACCCTCAAATGGGCTTAAAAGATGCGGATTTGCCACCTCAAGTGGGCTTCAAAACATGATTTGCCACAACAAAGTGGGCTTAAAACACACATTTATTGAATTGTTCTAATCCAAACAACAAAGTCTCCATCCACAGGCATTCATGCAATTTAGCAAATAAACACATAGCCTCATGGCAAGCATGCAAAATATGACAACATGACAATCACACTCATGCAAGTATGCTAAAGCATAAAGGCTTACCGAGTACTCCAAGCCAAAACAAAAACTAGTTAGAAAGATGCATGATCCTAACTATGTTAAGTGTCTAATGCAACATATGCAATAATGCAACTAAAAATAGGCTCGGCTATTTTAATTATGGTGTTTGCAACACTTTGATAACATGCTTTAAAACACATATTCAAAGAAGTATTGAAATTATGATGCAGTTTGAATGATGTGCCAAGCCTTGGTGTATGCAAGACAAATAAATGGATGCAAACATGTAAGCATAAGGTATGCTAATTAAAAATGTCCCTAACCTAACCATCAAAAGCGATTAAATAAAAGGGAGAAAGACGTGGGGTTGGCAAACATGCACACACACACACACACGCGCATTTATTATAACATTGCGTCCTCGCGAAGAAGGGTCCGAATAAATAAACTAACTAACTGGCTATGCTAAGCTAATTAAGCTAATTATTACAAAACTTCAATAAATAGCTAAACTAATTAACTAATTTATCACAAGACTTGAAATGAATAATTAACTAACCATCTAAGCTAATTAATTAAGAATTTAACTAGGCTAAGCTAATTAAATATTACAACATTGACTAATTAGTTACAACTAATTGAACTAATTAAAATGTTACAACACAATTTATTATGCTAATGAAACAATGCATTCAATACAAGCACCAAAGGAGGTGTATGAAGGTAGCATACGAGTCACTTGAAAACCACTCTGTTTGCCCCAAACTGCCTCTGTTTCACCTTCAGCCATTGCCTCTGTTTTTGCAGAATTGCATTGTTGACCAAACACCAAGGGCCGGCCGTGCATCACTGAAGCCCGGCCAGGCCTACAGAGGGCCGACCATGCATTGATTTTGTGTACAGTTTAGTTTTGTGCTTCGAGGTGAAATAGGGCAAATAGAGCATTTTTCAAGCTCTGTTTGTCCTTTATTCATTCTTCGTCATAGGAAGGCCTCAAGAGAAGAATGGAATCATTTCTGAAGACATCAATGAGCAATTGATTGCTTGATACTTTAGGACATGATTTTGGACAAAATCAATAAATGCAATGCAAATGGACCACCCCTCCATTTTTGCCATGAAATGAACTCAAAAAAAGGAAGTTGAGACGTTTCAAGGACATCAAAAACACCATGAATTGATGCATGATGGCACTTGACACAAGAAGCTTGGCATAATGTCCGGCCAAGTTCAAGCTATTCAAGCCATTTTTTTTAAGTGTGTTGAACCAAATTTTAAGTCAGTTTGCTTTAGTCACATCCATTCATTAGTCCAATTGTCCATGGTGATGTTAAATTCCTCTAAACAAGAAGTGATGTCAAACAAGGGGTCTCTCTAATCATGAAAGAGAGATTATACCGTTGACGGTGAATCCCCAAAGAGATTAAGACATTAGGTGTAAATCTCTCTTACATGTATTGAATGACCTCAATCGGTTGAAATCATTCTTGAGAATGAAAGATATGAGATGGTTGATTGATTGGTTAGAGTGAGACACTTAACATGAAAACAAAGCAAAGAAAGCATTACAACAAGTTATGTAGGTCAACATGTGAGACAACACATGAACTAACCAAAGCATGAAATAATTTTAAGGGCTATGGAATCACCAAAACTGCTCCTAAAAGGGTAAAAACAATGGCTAAGAACGCATTAAAAGCTTGGCAATATACAAGAGAAGCAAAGCTAGTGAACAAAGGTAAGGAGGAGTGGCTAGCCCCTCCATTTTTGAAGCTTCAAAACATGGTTTTTAGTGTTTTTTAAGCCTCAAAAAATTAGTTTGAAAAAAACAAAGAGTGAGAGTGAAAAGGAGAAGATTTGAGTTATGGATAAAGGTGTAGAAAGAGCAAGCTCTCTCTACCCTTTTGGTAACTCTCCAAACCCAACTCCAACACTCCAAACAAGTTCAAAACCAAACAAAACAGCAAGAAAAATGAAGTAGGTGATAGAAATGAAGGAAGAGAGAAGAATGCAAGCTTATACCTTTCAAGAAGCAAACTTGTTCTTGGAGCTTCAAACTTGATTCCTATGCACTCTCTAGTTTGAATTACACTTCCTCAAGATCAACCAAAGCTCTAGGGTGGTAAAACTGGGTTATGTATGGCGTGTATGGTGGAAATAAACACGCTAGGTTAGCTCAAAGCTTGCTTGCTAAGGAAGAAGGAGGAGAGAAGGTTCTCTATGTGTATATATCTCTTCTAGATTTTTTGTCCAACCCCCAAAACAATCCCAGAGCATTTCTTTTATAGAATTCGAGCTCAGGAGGTGGCAAATATCTTCAAAAATGGATAGCTGGCGGCCTCCCGCCCAAAACAGTCTTTAATACCATCGAAGGTCGGCCGACTATCAATACCCACGGCCGGCCATCACCAATGCACGGCCGACGCTTGATGGCCTCCCCTGTTTTTTGGTTCAAACTCAGCTCATGGAGGGAAAAGGACCAAAAATAAAGCTCACAGGTTCAAACAAAGTAAATGTTGAAGATTTGAGATTATTTCGGGAGCCTGATTAATTTCGAATCGCTGCAAATTCATAATTCAACTTTCATCGTCAAGTGCATCGAATCAAGTGTCTAAGTCTTGTGGACGATAAAAAATGAGGTGTCTACATTTGGGAAGGTTGCTCTAATTGTCATAATTCTTTTAAGCTTAATTGAATGAGCTAGTGAATGTTTATTCAAAATTCAAATACGCATATCCTCAGAATAGGTTCTTATTAAATCAAGTCCGAAAAAATTATCTGTATAATTTAGTTTTATGTTATTAAGCTCAAGCATATTATCAGGTTCCCAGTTTGGAAGTTAGAGCCAAATTTCGGTCTAGGCAAACTAGTTCCTTAAGAAACTTAGAATTCGAGGTGTTGACGCCCCAAAATTACCAAACAGTGTCGGATTAGCACAAAGCTTGGCACACACGACCGCCTTGGCATGAGAGACTTGTGGTAAAAGACAGGACTCGAATCGAGTCCCCAGTTTGGGAGTTAGAGCCGAATATCGGTCTAGGCAAATTAGTTCCTTAAAAAACTTAGAATTCAAGGTGTTGACGCCTCAAAATCACCAAACGGCGTCGGATTAGCATGAAACTTGGCACACATGACCACCTAGTCACGAGAGACTTGTGGGAGAAGATGGGACTCAAATCGGGTTCCCGGTTTGGGGGTTAAAGCTACATTTCGTTCTAGGCAAACTAGTATTTTAAGAAACTTAAAATTCAAGGTGTTGACGCCCCAAAATCACAAAACGACGTCGGATTAGCACAAAACTTCACACACACGACCACCTTGGCACGAGAGACTTGTGGGAGAAGACGGGACTCAAATCGGGTTCCCGATTTGGGAGTTAGAGTCGAATTTCGGTCTAGGCAAACTAGTTCCTTAAGAATCTTAGAATTCGAGGTGTTGTTACCCCAAAATATCCAAATAACATCGGATGAGGACGAAACTTGGCACATACGACCACCTAAGCACGAGAGACTTGTGGGAGAAGACGGGACTGGAATCGGATTCCCGATTTGGGAGTTGGAGTCGGATTTCGGTCTAGGCAAACTAGTTCCTTAAGAAACTTAGAATTCAAGGTGTTGACGTCCCACAATCACCAAACGGCGTCGGATTAGCACGAAACTTGGCACACATGACCACCTTGGCATGAGAAACTTGTGGGAGAAGATGGGACTCAAATCGGGTTCCCGGTTTGGGAGTTAGAGCCGGGTTTCAGTCTAGGCAAACTAGTTCCTTACGAAACTTAGAATTCGAGGTGTTGATGCCCCAAAATCACCAAACGATGTTGGATTAGCACGAAACTTGGCACACACGACCATCTAGGCATAAGAGACTTGTGGGAGAAGACGAGACTCGAATCCGGTTCTCGGTTTGGGAGTTAGGGTCAGATTTCAGTCTAAAGAAACTAGTTCCTTAAGAAACTTAGAATCTGAGGTATTGACGCCCCAAAATCACCAAACGGCGTCGGATTAGCACGAAACTTGGCACACACGACCGCCTTGGCACGAGAGACTTGTGGGAGAAGATGGGACTCGAATCAGGTTCCCGATTTAGGAGTTTGAGCCGGATTTCGGTCTAGACAAACTAGTTTCTTAAAAAACTTAGAATTCAAGGTGTTGACACCCCCAAAATCACCAAACGGCGTCGAATTAGCACAAAACTTGGCACACACAACTGCCTTGGCATGAGAGACTTGTGGGAGAAGACGAAACTCTAATCAAGTTCTCGGTTTAGGAGTTAGCGCTGGATTTTGGTCTAAGCAAAATTATTTACTTAATTATCTTCGTAATTATATAGTAGTTAAATTTTTATGTTTTTCTGTAATTAACATATTAATACATAATTATATTGTCATTAATTACTTTTGTTTTTTGTTTTTAGATATTTCCTGAGTAAGAGTTTGCTTTTTGTGGAATGCATGCCTGTGAAAAATGTGACTAACTTTTGTTTTTGTTACCCACGGAGAATGATGAGGAAAACTTTTGTTTTTGGTTTATGTTATTTTGAATTGTAAACAACATTATGTATTTAAACATTATATGTGTATTATGGAACATTATGTAGTGGGGTAATTTTGTTAATTGTAGTTATGAATACTAGTTATGAATACAAGAATATTTTTATTATGGAGAAATTGTTTATTCTATACAGGAATTTTTATATTATTATGCATTTTTTTTTTGCGACGGCACCACACCGTCACAAAAACATTAGAACTAAAATTTGTTTTTTTGGCGACATAGGCAATGTCGTCGCAAAAGAAACTGGTGGCAGAGGTCATGTTGTCGTTGTAATAACCTGAAAATTTAAATAGTCATTTAAATTTTATATTAGTGTTATTTAATTATAAATGATTTCAAAAAAAATTTAACTTTATATTATTATTCGAAATTATTTTCTGAGTATTATATGACATTTTTATTATATTTTTCTCTATATTTTTTTTAGACCAAAATACACTAAAACGTAACATTTTCTATACCAGAAATAAAAGCGTGCCCCGCAAGTGTCTTTCTCCCCAAGTTTTGTCGCCTATATATATATATAAATGTCCAGAGCCATTTCATCCTCACCCATTTTCCAAGCTATCTTATCCTCTCTCTCTCTCTCTCCTCTTTAGTGTTTTCTTTATATAAATAATACTTTGAGTTTAGTTTGGAATATTTAGTGGGTCACAGCGAGCGAAAGGTAAAAGTTGGAATTAAAATTAAGGTGAGTTATATTACACCTTGAGTTACCAAAATATATTTTACGTATGTTTTGACTTACCATTATTTATTTTATATAAGCTATGTTTTATAAATTATTATAAATTATATTAATATTTTAATTACGTGGATTAATTTCTGAATCTTATTTGCTAAAATGAAACCCATGGATATATTTGTTTATATTCTAAAGAATATTTGACTATGATCTTATATACAATTATGTTTTGTAAGTACCACCATGGGAGTCCCATGCCTTGGGGGACCTAAATAACCATTGGCTCTCTGATTAGTCACTTTGTGACCCTTTGTCTGTCATGGATCCATTGACCCTTTGAATTTCTGGTATGGAGTAAAGTGTTGTACGAAGCTAAGTGCTACACTATGGTGGGACCCACCTCTAGAGTTCGTACGAGCCATCTCTTGAGTCCATACATCTGTTTTGTTTTGTACCGTGGTTATGACTTCTGGTGTGGAGCAAAGTGTTGTACGGAACTAAGTGCTACACTATGGTGGGAGCCACCTCTAGAGTTCGTACGAGCCACCTCTTTAGTCCATACATCTGTTCTGTTCCGTTCTGTACCGTAGTTATCATTATTTTGTTTATATGATTTCTGTATATATGTCAAATGATCTCCGTATTATATATTCTGTATTTTAATATCAAACTCTGTTTAACCAATAATTATCCATGGTGAATTTTATGCCTTATGCTCTTAGTATAATATTTCTCGCTCTACCATGTGCTTATAGTTGTTTACCAATTTTCAGGAAACAATGCAATTCAGAAATAGTTTTTAGAAAGTCGGGTTGCGGAATAGACACACATAACACTTTTATCATATTTTTATATGTAAATATTAGCCTTTTTGGTCAATAAATATTGTAATAAAAATAGAAACTCCAATGATTATTTTGGTACCCTCACTTAAATATTTCTTTCACTCGCATTTATTAATTTGTTTAAGAATTGGCCGGAGGTAACCTCAGTTACTGGCCATCATGATACTTAACCATTGCGTACGGAGAGCGGGTCGTCACAGTCGTAATAAAAAAAATTTCACGACAGCATTTTTTTTTGCCATCTCAAATAAAAATTTTAGCAACGATAAAACATTGCAGTCGCAAAAGGTCTCAATTTTTTACATATTATAGGCAAAAGGCCACATTTGCTGTCGCAAAAAAAAAAAAAAAAAAAAAAAAAGCGATAACACTATGCCATTGCTAAAATATTTTAACAACGCCTTCTGTTGTGACCCCATTTGCTATCACTAAAAGGTTTTTGAGACGGCATTAGGAGTATGCCGTCGCAAAAAATTGAAATTTTTGTAGTGCAACAAGTTAACTCATTAATCAAGGCTCCAAACAATGAAGAGGAGGTTCCAATTATAATAACTAAAAGGTCAAATGCAACCCATAACTTTTCAAAAGTCCAAAAAAAAAAAAAAAAATGTAAGTATAGAGTAACGGTTACACTTAACATAAACAAGTCGGGATTAAGACTCTAAACACTACATCTACAACCAAGAAAGTGTTTTTAATTAGTTTTTCTATTTGTATAGAAACTAATCATAGAACCTAGAATTTTTTTATATTATTTTTAATTACTCATTGCACTTATATAAGCACCTAATTAGTGGTATTGACCAAAATATGTCACAGTGTAGTTGTATACAGAGTATCCAGTGATAAGTATTAGGAATCAGGTGATGCAGTCATGAATTTTTAAAAATCATTAACTATGAAAAAAATATTTATGTTGGCGATTGTGGATCTTGATTAGTATGTTGTATACTTTACCACACACGTTCATGGATCCAACTAAAGGCATTGTTGTCTTAATAAAATTTAAGTGCATACGTTTGAGGTTGCAATTGCATGAAAAATACCTGGCAAGGAGGAACGGTGCATTTCAAATGTTGCTAAATGTTGCCAACTCCTATATATTATTAGTTGATAGATGTGGTATTAAGGCCTCGTTTGGGAACAGACTAATTTAGTAAATTTTTGGCTATTTGGCTAAAATATGAGCTAAAAAAAACTAGTATATTTGGGATGACTTTTTGGCTTTTTACGAAAAGATGTGCAAAAAGTAGAGAGAAAAGAGAATCTTTGACTTTTTGGTATGAGTTGTTGGCTTTTTGGCTAATTTAATAACTTTTTGAATTTTTGGCTAAAAATGAGGGTTCCTAAACCATGCCTAATTTTATATGTTAACATGGCTGTTGTATACATTATGTTCTTTCAAGCCTTTAGATTCAATAAGGGTATTTTCATTCAAATAAAACATACTCTTGGAAAACTTATATTAGTAATACTATTTTTGTGTCCTTGCATTTGTAAAGACTTATAATGGAGGAGCTAAAAACAAAACCCCTTACAAATTTTGAGCACTATAATTCTAAATTTGCTAAATTTAAGTATTAAAAGTAAATTAATAATAATGTGATGCCAGCGACAAAACACTTTCAACTTACAAACCGAATGATGCGACACCGATCGTAGATGATAGAAGGAAAATCGGCGAAGTCATTTTCAAATTTCAAAGAAATTTGGAGAGTATATGAAGCAATTTTTTCTAATGTGAAGTTAGTGATATTGTTTGAATAACACAATAACCTCCAAGGGTGTTTTAGTAACTATAACATGAATGGGGGGGTAATTTTATTTCTATATACTAAATTCCCTCAGAGCACACACTTAATGAATACTTTCTCAGAGCACACATCAAAAATAAAAATATTCTCAGTACACATCTCTTCATTCCAACGATGCACTTATATTTTATTTTCAAAATCCTTTTTTATTTTTATTTTTTTTATCCACCTATTCTTCTCACTACGACAAAATACACCTTTGGCGATTAAAATTGGCGACTAAAACAAATTTAGTCGCCAAAAGTATAAAATTTAGCTACTAAATTTTTTTAGTCAGGATATATTGATTATTGGCGACTAAAAAATAATTTAGTCGCTAAAAAAACTAGAATTGGCAACAAAACAATATTTTAGTTGCTGTATATTGAGTTTTGGCTACTAAAATATTTAGTCGCCGAATGTAAAATTAAAAATTTTTTTTTTGGCGACTTTTGGTCGCCAAAACATATTTTCAACGACCAAAAATTAGTTTAGTCACCGTATATTAGGTATTGGCTAGTAAAATATTTAGTCACCAAATGTAAAATTAAAAAAAAAAAAAACTATCTTTGGTGACCAAAAGTTTAGTCGCCAAAGCATATTTTTAGCGACCAAAAAGTAGTTTAGTCGCCAAAAAATAAAAAATTGGAGGGAGACATTTATAATTTAAATTTGAGGAATTTATAAAACTAATTGGCGACTAAAGTTTTTAGTCGCTAATGGTGTAACATATATATAATTGGCAACCTCTAGTATTTTAGTTGTCAATTGTATAAAATGATATATATATATATGTATATATATTTTGTTCCAAACCAAACCCTAAAATAATCTGCGCCTCTCTCTCTCTCTCTCTCTCTCTCTCTCTCTCTCTCTCTCTCTCTATTTTCGGCGTCCCTCTCCCTATCCCTTCCCGTCTCCGCTACTCCTCTCCCCTTCCTCTCTCACTGCCGCTCTTCTTCGCCTTCGACGGAAACCGGAGCACCTCCTCCTCCCCCGCCATCGCCATCGTCATCGTGAGTATCGCCGATCTTTTCACGCCGCCGCCTCCTCCTCCTCCGCCGATCTTCACAGATCCACCGCCGCGAGATCCGGAGGCTTCATCGCTGAGATGAACTCTGCTCCATTGATGCTCCGTCTCGCGTATGCTTTCTCTCTCTCTCTCTCTCTTAAAATATTCAGAGGTTTCTTGTGGGGATCTTAAAGATCTGATTGGTCCTTTTGATTCTCCATCTAAGGGAGATTGAAAATGGGGATTGTGCTTACTCGATTGTTCTCTTCGCTTTTTGGTAACAAACTCGTTTTTGTCCTGACAATGCTGGAAAAACCACAATTCTCTGTATGATTCTTTGATTCTGCCCTTACCCTTTTCTGATCTTGCATTTCTGTCAACTGGGTTCTCCCCAATTTTGATAATTGAGTAACTCGATTTCATTTTTTTGTGCAGATCGGCTTCAGATGGGTGAAGTTGTCTCCACAATTCCAAGTTGGTACTCTTTCTTGGTTTCTTTTTTGTTTGCATAATCTTTCTTTGTTTGCTAAGAAGATCAGGGGATTGGAGACCATCGGATTCATGATTTACAAATTGATAAAATTTTTAATTTAAAAGTTATAGTGCTGATTTACTGCATTTTTTTTTTCAGAAGTGGAAAGTTTGATACTTCACTCTAAAGTGTCATATTTTCTTATTTTGGAACTTGTGGATTAATTTATGTGTGTATATATTTGATGCAGCAATTGGGTTTAATGTGGAAACAGTTCAATTTCTGTGTGTATATGTTATGTTCTGGGGGTTGCCATTGTTTGTTGGAGGATAGTTGTTTTGAGATGCCTTAAGGAACTATAACCCTTAATGGAAAGCACATGAGTCACTATGTTTCTGGGTGCACAATGGTTGAAATTTTTTCTACAATCTAGTAATCCTTGCTTCATTAAAACTTTGTTATCTATCCATTATTACTACATATTAAACCTGGACAATTTCAACTTGTCCAAAAAAAAAAAAAAAAAAGCATGGACAACTTTTGGTTTCCACTCAGTCTCCACTAAAAATGATCAAAATGGCCCAATGGTCTTGATTGGCAGATTTTTGGATCAATTTCTTTGCATTTTCTATTGTCTGCCTCCAAAGAAATTGTAGTTGATGTTATTTGCTTTTCAATAGGTTATATTGTAGCATGTTTGGGTCAAATGAAGAAGATGTATTGCTTTTAGAAGAACCTACAGAGAATGTTCATTTAAACATAATACACACCAAGGATTTAGATTGAAAAGAAGTCAACTAAATGAGTCAGCTAAATGAGTCTTTTTTTACCATCCCCATCTGAATTGCACAAGTTGAAGGCCATGAAGTATTGAACCATATGGATTCTCATTTTTTTTTTAAAAAAAAATCTATGTGCCAATATTACTGTTCATTTCCACCCCATTGCTCAATGAGCATCAAGAACTGAAATCTATCTGTTTTCCAACATAGATCAGAGATTGTGACGTCAAAATTATTGGGCTGGGATGAGGGCTGTAAGGTTTACACAACCAGGCTTATTGATAATTTATATATAATACTATTTGGTTATAAATGAAACACAAAATTTAAATACTTAAAAAACTGTTGCTCTACAATTTTGTATATCTAATTTTGTATTGATCATACAACAGTAAAATATTTGATTCGAATAATTGTTCTTGAGCTTTCCGAGTATTTATTTGATCAGATATGGCAAAATGTTTATTTATTTATTTATAATGTACATTATTGAAGGGACATCCTTTTGTTATTGTATATGCTACTTAAGCTATCATTCTTTTCTAATCATTGTGCAGGTATGTGGATGTGATCCTTCAGTTGATTGATAAAGCAGGCGATTTTGCCAGTGATGACATTTGGTTTCGTGTTGTGCAATTTGTTACGAACAATGAAGACCTACAGGTGACTAAAAATTTTCTTACATATGCTTCATTATTTGTCTTGTCTTTTTATGAAATTCATTCATTCACTATTTGCCTTTCACTTTTTATACTTCATTAGCTTTATGCAGCAGTAAAAGCCAAGGACTATCTTGATAAGCCTGCTGTACACGAGACAATGGTCAAGGTGTGTATATGTAATTTTTTTTATGATTCATAAAGCTGTGTATATTTTGCCCATGATTCATTTACATTTTCTCATAAAATGTGAAAAAGAATATATTTTAGGTGTTAGTAACTCAAACATTAGAGCTAATGTTTAGTTTGACCCTTTGGTGCTGATACAACCCCACTTTGTTGTGGTACACACTTTTAGTTTAGCAGTAAATGCATTTTATTGATATTGCATGTTGTTGACATGAAGAATAAGGACTTTGTTGGACTTGGAATCTGTGGCTTTTTGTATTAGGCTTATACAAAGTCTGGTATTTTTGTTTTTTACAGAATGGGCACATTTTGGATTTTGCCAGCTCTGAACTACCTTCTTATGTTTAATATTGTGTCCTCTCTTTGATAGATTAATTACCAAGTTCCTAACCATTTCATATTTTTTTATTTAATTAATCAAGTTATTTATTTAGTTATTTTGGATAAGTAAAAACCATTTCATAATTTAATTACGCATCCCAAGACTAATTATCGAGGAACTTTTTTTGGATCAAATCAATTGCAAGGCATAATTGTATTTGGGCATTGGGTTTTTTCGAAGTAGGTCAGTGCTTATATCCTTGGAGAATACAGTCACCTTCTGGCCAGATGGCCTGGGTGTAGTCTAAAGGAGATTTTTAGCATCACACATGAGAAGCTTCCTACTGTTTCGGAAGGGCACTTGAACTTCTGCTTTCTTGGTAATATTTGTTGTTCATCATTTAAGTAACTTAATGGACATTATGCACCATCAAGACTTCTACGATTTCCATTCTTCTTTCAACATATGCTAAGATTTTAATGCACAATCAACCCCTAGACCCAGAATTACAGAATCAAATTTGGGCAATTTTTCACAAGTGAGTTTTAACCCATTCTGGATTGTAATTTTTTCCTTTCATTTATTTGGAGCTTGTGGTTCATTCTTTCTCACAAAATGCCTTGAAATTCTTTTACACTGTCTTGCCCTTCTTTCTTTCCAGATATGAGAGTTGTATTGATGTTGAGATACATCAAAGAGCTATTGAATATTTTGCATTGAGTAGGAAAGGTGCAGATTTAGTGGATATATTGGCTGAAATGCCTAAATTCCCTGAGCGCCAGGTATGTGATCTACAACATTTGAGTACAATCGGATTCAGCCCAATTTCTTTTAAGAATTGTTAGCCCAGTTTCTTTTAATATATACCTATATATGTGCAAATATGTATGTACATGTATGATACTGTTTATGACACTGATAGTAGTATTTTCTTTTGTATTTAGTCTGCATTGATTAGAAAAGCTGAAGATACTGAAGCTGATACTGCGCAGCAAAGTGCTACTAAGTTGCGATCACTGAATCAAACTTCTAATGCATTGGTAGTGACTGACCAACGCCCTGCCAATGGAATGCCACCTGTGAACCAGCTTGGTCTGGTGAAAGTGCCCAACATGAGCAATGTGGTGAGACATGTTTGAGTTAGATTTTATGAACCATAGAGTTGACAATTTGAGATTCTATTAATTTTAGCTTCACTTAGAAACTGATCAGGGGTTGACTATTTGGACAAGATCATAACTCAGCATATCAAGGGGTGACTGAGGCGAATGGGACTCTGACTGTGGTGGATCCACAACCGCTTGACCCTTCAGCTGACCCTTCAGCATGGACCACTTTCTCCTAGGGCTGAGTAAGGAATCCGTGAAATCCGTAATCAGATTCAGTCCAGTCCAATTCGATAGGTTTGGATTGGTTTTTTGAATCCATGGTTCGGTTCTGGATTAAAGAATTAAAAATCCGTAGTCCACGGATTGGTTCCGGATTGAACCTCACGGTTTCAGATTGGAACCGATCCGGGACCGTATACAAATAGTCTATATTTTTATTATACATCCTCCCCCATAGTATCTTCTCTTATTCTATATAAAACCTAAACTCAAATTGAAACCCGTATAATATCTTCTTTTATTACTTTTGTTTGTTAATTTTTAGTTTTAATTTGTAATGGTCTAAATACTTATGGTGAAATTAGTTTTCTTATAGTTATTTAAATTCTAGAACAGTATTTCGCTATTATAGAGTAACATGTTGCTATTGTGGAATTAATATAGCGTTATGTTTATATTTTTATGAAATTAAAGTGTTATATGTATATTTTTTTGTTATTTAATTATGTGAATCCGTGGTCCTAAACCGATCCAATCCGTGTTTAAATGGATTGGTTCGGATTGGTTCCATGATTTAAACAGATTGGATTAGTTCCAATTTTTCAGGAATCGTTGATAATGGATTGGTCTTGGTTGTACCCCAATCTGGTCCAATCCGGACCATGCTCACTCCTACTTTCTTCCCTTTTTTTTTCAATTGATGTCTTATCTACTTTCTCTTTCATTTTTTTATTTATTGATTTTTTAGGGAAAATTACATACCAAAAAAAAAAAAAAAAAACACCCACGGTTTGACCATTGAATTATGTATGGAATTATATTTTTGAGATTGGATTATACTTGATTTGTATAGAATTTTTTTTGGAAATATTAATTTGATGCTAAATATGATTTTTTTTTTTTTTTTTTATGGTTGAAAGTGAAATGTGTGTGTTGTGGAATGGTTGCTAATTTTATCAGTATATAGATAATTTTATTTATGAAATGGAAAAAAACTTTTGGCTACTAAATATTTGGTAGCTAAAAATAAAAATAAAATGGAGAAAAACTTTTGGCTACTAAATATTTAGTAGCTAAAATAAAAGCAGACTTTAGGCGACTAAGAATTTAGTAGCTAAAACAAATAAAATGAAAAAAATAAAAAAATAAAAAGATGAAAAAAAACCCTTTGGCGACTAAAACTTTGGTCGCCATACATACTTCAAGTTTTGGCGACCAAAGTTTTAGTAGCGGAAAATAAGATTTTTGGTGACTAAAATTTTATTTTAGGCGACTAAAAATATTAGTTGCCATTTATAGGACTTTTGGCGACTAAAAAATATTTAGTCGCCAATATCTTCCCCGACAAGTTTTCTGCGACCAACCTAGCGACCAAAATATTTAGTCGGGCAAAGCATTTGGTGACTAAAAATTGTACTTTTGGTGACTAAAAATTTAGTCGCCAAATATGCATTTTGTTGTAGTGTCTTCTTTCGAACAAATTGGAATGACATTGCTACCGTTGTCGTTGCCGCCAACACCACCACTCTTAGCCCTCCATTGCCACCGCTACTCTTAGCCCATCCTCGCTTTAGCCTAAACCACCCTAATATACCCTTGCTACCTACCATTTCTTCAAAATCTTAACCTCTACGACCTTCTCTGCCACGATTCCAACCTCTACAAATCTTTTTATTGTCGTGAACCCAACATTTGCAAACTCTAGATCCATTCGAAGGTTGATATCCAACCAAACCCTATATGTTTGGATGTGTATTGGGAAAATAGAAAAAGATAAAGATTTTCCCTAAATTATAATTTAATTAAACGATAAAAATGTGATTTTGAAGAAATTCATTAAGTGTGTGTCCTGGGGAGATTTAGTGTGTGGAAATAGAATTACTCATCAATGGGATTTATTGAAACATAAGAAAACAATTTGGATTAAGTGAAATATAAGTAGGTGAAGAGAGATTTATGAAAAAGTACCTCTATAATTTATTCTTTAACTTAAAGCAAGATTTATCTATTTAAGGGGAATGGGCTCAATGAGCAACAAAGTGACACGTTCTTTGTTCTTCCCTCCAATATCATGTCCATGGCCATCTCCATGTTGGTACATGAATTGGGAAACCCTAGCCACGTTTGTTACAATCTCAACAAAAGTGCCATTGATGTCCACAACACGAGCTTCATTGATCTTCTTCCATGCCTCACTAATCAAATAGTTTATGTGTTCTTTGGCATCTTCTGCAGAAACACCAGTTTCGTGCATGTAAATTTGGATTGATTTAGGAATGTCACCTCGTTTTACCTCATCCTAAACAAATCAAGAAGAAATTGCAGATCAATAGGTGTTAGTAAAGAAAAAGGAATTGCAAGTAACTTTATGAAGTACTTAGGCCAATATAAGAAATATATATTGCTCTAATTGGACTAGAGGATCCAATTTAGGGCAATTTGGACCCATTTCGGGTGCATCTCGGTGATCTGAACCACTTATTTTTTACCTTCCGAGTAGATCATCCATGCAATAAACACGTCGAACGGATATCGGTAGTAACATATTTGGATCACATTTGTCTTTCAAAAAAATAGACTATCTATTCTCAAGATTATACTTGTCATTTATTTTTTTAAAAAGGAAAACATGATCCAACCATGTAACTAACAATATCTGATCAATTGAATTTTTTGTATTAATAATCTACTCAAAAGACGCTAAAAATTAAACAGTTTAAATTATCAAGATAGACTCAAACAGGCCAAAATTGCTCTATATTAAACCCTCTAGTCTAATTAGAGAACTTGAAAGAAGCCCAATCCAATTAGCTTACACACCCATGATGTTCCCAAATCATCTGCAAGTCTTGCAACCATTGATGACCACTTAATTATGTCATCTCACTTTTCTATGCATTCCAACTCCTCGCTGGTTATGGCATTTGTACTTAGAAAATAAGCATGTGTTAGTAATGTAGGAATAGAGGATGAAGTCCATGCATGGTCAAGGTACTCCTCAAGTGTTGGCATGTATCCACTGTGAGACCATCATGTGTTAGTAATGTAGGAATAGAGGATGAAGTCCATGCATGGTCAAGGTACTCCTCAAGTGTTGGCATGTATCCACTGTGAGACCATCTTGCTTCCTTCATGTAACATTGACATAAATCTCGCCACTACAACATTTCAAAAAAGCAAATTATATTCTTTATATGTTTCCTCATGTCAATTTGGTCTGTAATTTAAATTGTATTGATTTTGTTCTTCAATTTTTTTTTTATATCGTGTCGATTTAGTCTTATTAATAACATCCATTAAGAAATTGAATAGAAAAAAAGGACGAAATGACCCATTCGAAAAGAAATAGATCATTTTAAATTAGATGACAACCTTTCAATCACTTTGAAGAGAATGAATGAACTATTTTGTCCCTTTTCATTCTATTTTTCAAATGGACATTATCAATTAGATTTAATTGACACTTTTTAAAAATTTTCAAGATAAAATTGATATCATGAGAACTATAAGAATCAAATTGACACAAGAAGTAAATGAGCATGGGTTTAGTAAGCTAATATACAGCATTTGTTTGAATGTGATCAAATAATTATATGGTAATAAGATATAAAAAAGGACGTGGGTACCTTATTTTTAAGGTGTGGGAGGATATGGACGCCTTGTTCCTTAAGAGTGACATAAGCCATTTCATTAATGGTATTGAATAAACCAAGGAAGCATATCTTCATATAGTCTGGAAGTTGTTCAGCTGCATTGACATCCCATCTGAGATGCAAAAGTATTTTTAAAATTTTGTGTTAAAAACTAAAATAATTTTTTTACTTGTACAAAAAATAATTATAGAATCAAATAAATTCTCTCATATAAGTGTGGAAGCTGACAAAAAAGTGAAATCTACCTCATATGAGAGAAGATTATGTTTGATTTTGTAATCAATAAATGTCTGTTTAGACTTTCTAAAACTTAAAAAGTCCAGAAATGGTTCCATTGCATTAACATCTCATCTGAGATGCATAAGTGTTTTCAAAATTTTGTGGTAGAAACTTAAATAATTCTTCAACTTATGTATAAACTAATCACAAAATCAAACATAACCTAAATCTATTATGAGTGAGAAAATTATTTCTGATTTTATGATAGATTTTTATACTATTAGACTTTTTCAAACTTAAAATCATAGTCACCTAAGAGCAAATATTAAGAAGGAATGACATTCCCTAGTTGTACCAACCTGTCAATGGCATTGGTGAAAGGTTGGAGTTCATCCAAGGTACCATAAGCATCATAACATCATCAACACATGTTGCCAATATATTGATCCTTGTTTCCGTGGTCCTAAAATTTTGGAACTTAGGCTCAAAAGCCTCTCCTAGAGACCATAAATAATTCTCCACCACCCTGTCCCTAACAAAGGGCAACTTTTTCCCCCAACCTGTGCTTTCCCACCACCTATTAATTATTAAGTATGTAGAAAGATAAAATCAGTAATAATATATAAATAAATAATTTAATAAAAAATAATAATGTAACAAATTTTGGTCTCACCATTTTAAACGTGAATTATTATTTTAAAAATGTCGTGACTAGTATTATTTTAAAAATGTCATTATCACATATTTTGGTTGAGAATTGTGTATAGAGCTATTAAACGAATCAAGTTATCTAAACTCAAACTCAACTTGTGTTCAATTCATTAAAAACTCATTTAAAATCAGCTTATTACGTAAACAAACAAAACTTGAACACATTTTGAAACCCGTTAAGTTTTTAAACCAAGAATAAACAACCTATTGCTCAACTCGATAAATATAAATGGTAAATTACACTTTGTTCCCTTTATGTTTGACCAATTTTCCACTTTGGCCCTTACAATTATTTTTTTCCACTTTGGCCTATTAAAACTTAGACAGAAAATGACACATTAATAATTACGTAGTATAAAAATATTTTATCATATATGACTAACACCTCTTATATAAATTTAAACTCTAATATAATAATATATATTTTTTTATATTATGTGATAGTTATTGTGACCTTTTTTTAATCTAATTTTGAATAGAAGTTAGTTTTAGAAGTAAAGTGAGAAAAGTTTGATACATGAAAGGCCAAAATAAGAAAAACAAGCTTTAAGGGCCAAAGTGGGAAAATGTCCAAATATAAAAGGGGGAAAGTGTAATAACCAAAATTTATATGCACCATAAATAAAATGAAATCAAATTACTAGAGCTCAGTTTGTTGTCGGCTCAATTAAAACTTACTTTGAGATAGGATAAACAAGTTAAATTTAAATACATTTTAAGTCAAATTTTCAAACCAAATTGAAACAACCTATTACTTGACTCATTTGGTATCCTAATTCTATATAACAATTAAAAAAATAGAGTTTTTTTGGATAAAATAAAATACATTAAATTGAGTAATAAGTTGTTCCAATTTAGTAATAATACAAATGAAACTACCACATCATTCTGGTGTAAAATTCTATACAAATATTCTAGTGGAATAGCATTTTCCTATGGTTTAATTCTATTTCATGGAAGTGATCTTTTACCTTGATGCATGTTTTAGGTCTTCTTGGTGAATTGCTTGTAACATGTTGAAATCCAATTTGGCAAACTCAAGCAACTTGGCATTCATGTCCAATCTCCTCTCATATGCATCAATGAACCACCTTGCCTCCGTTCTTGGCATTGCCCAATGTAATGGGAGCTCCAAGGCATGACTCACAAGCATGCCAAGATTTGGATCTATGCTCTCCTTCTTGAGCCATTCTTTGAGATGTTTACCTGTGAAATCTCTAGCTTCTTCCAATATACTTTCATCCTCCATTAAGAGATATGAAGCTTCATACAATGAAAGAAGTCCCTTGGTATCCTCACATAAAGACTTCTTGAAGTTCCCAAACTTGTCCCTGAAACTGTTAAAAACCTCTTCAAGCAAGGAAGTGTTTGTAATCAGTTTTTCAATTTGTATAGAAATTGATTGTAGAACCTAGAATTTTTCTTATTTTTTTTAATTTGTAATTGCACTGATATAAGCAGCAATGTTTTAAATAGTAATATTGGGAAAAAATTGGTACATGTCATGTAGTTGTATGCAGATTATATATCCAATGATAAGTATTCGACATTGGACAATGCCGTCGTAAGTTTTTAAAAATCATTAACCATGCAACATATTTACATTGAGATTGTAGAGCTTGATTAGGATTGTATACTTTTTTTTTTTTAGGATTGTATACTTTACCACAACCATGCATGGATCTAGGAGTGTAAATCTGACTCGGCCCGACTCGGCCTATGTTGGGTCTCGCGAGCTCCTATCAAAATTCGGGCCGATTCACAGGCCCAAAAAAAAGTCCCAGTTCCAAGCTTAGGGATATTCGGGCCTTGGACGGGCCGACCTGATGGGCCTGGGCTTGGGCGGGCTTGATTATTTTTTTTTTGTCTTTTAAAATTTTTTCTACTAAAAAAGACACTGGGCCTTGGTTGAGCCCAGCGGGCCGGGCTTCAAGCCAGGCCTTGAGTGGGCCTTAATTGGGCTGGTGGGCTCGGCCATGGGCCGAGCTAGGCAGGTCAAGCCCACATGCTAGGCCGGACTTCAAAATGATGGCCCAGGCCCTAATCCAGGGGCTTGGGCCTGAGCCCAAACGGGCCTGGCCCATCCCAGGTCGCGGGCGGACTTTGGACTGCTCATGAACTGCGGGCTATTTTTACACTCCTACATAAATCTAACTAAAGCTATTATAATAATTTATTGACATAAACCTAACACACACATACATATACTTTATTAGTATTGTATTGTATACTTTACCACACAAACATTCACGGATCCAACTAAAACTATTCAATAATTCATTGACGTCAACCTAATAATTTATTAGCCTTTAAAATTTGTGTGTTTTTTTTTTTTCATTTTGAACCTTCATGTTTCAAATTTTTTTTTCAACTTACTCCAAAAGTTAATTTATGTCTAAAATTAGACAAAAAATGACTCATTAATAATCATGTGCATAATTTTTTTTTATTATATATAATAATCTTATAGTTTGATTTTCATGATATCTAAAATATTATAAGATAAATTGTAATTTTTTAATATACATAATTTACAACAATTTAACACAAAATATGAAAATGAATTTTATCAGATTAATACAACTTGCACCAATTGAAAAATATTTAAGTCCACTCTCCATCTCGTGTATATATATTAATTATATGTATATATATTTTATGTATAATATAATAATAAAAGGAAAAGATAGACAAAACCAAGGTTTTAAAATTTAATGAATAATGTTTGACAGTTTTAATTTGAGAGTTTTAATACAACTTCAATGATGTGAAGGTAAGACCCACAATTCTCTCTCTATGTACTCTTTTTCTTTTCCACCTTACTGGAGTTTCATTTAAAACTCTAATATTAGAATTATATTTCAAATCTATTTCCATCTTACTATTTTTCCTTTCCCTTTTAGCAATACTTTCCTTTTTGGGGACAAAACCACGTTGTGGGTTGTATATCATTTCAAATTTATTTCCATCTTATTATTTCGTTTGTTTGGTTTTAATTTTTAAAAAACACTTTTCAATTTTATTTTTTTTTTGTATTTTTTTGTTTTCAACAATTTTTTTTAATATTTTAAGTAATTTTTTTTAATATTTTAGACATACCTAACATAAATACACTTAAAAAATATATATTTGTGAAAAAATTTATAAAAAATTCACTAAATACCAAAAATATTAAAAAATTATAAAAATTCAATATATTTTTCATATTTTTATGTATTTATTAAAATTTTAAAATATTTTTTAACAAATATTTTAATATTTAGAAATATCTAAGTAGCGTACATTTTAAAAAGTATAAAAATTTCTTAAAATCTTTTAAAAAATTAAATTAAAAAAACTGAAGCGTAATATACTGATTATTATTTTTTCCTTTCCTTTTTTGCAGTACTTTCCTTTTTTGGACAAAACCACGTGGTGGGTTGTACATCATTTCCAATTTAAAAGATTCAAATGGAAGGGGGTTCCTCAAATTCTTTTCCATCTTATTATTCCATCCCTTTTTTTTTTCAAGAGAAAAAATATTGAAAGTTTTAAATTAAGAGTTTGAATAATATTAATTAGTGTGTGAGTTTCATGTAATATAAAATTTTGACCTTAGTTTTTTCTTCTTTTTTTTTTTAATTTTTTACATTATTAATACTTTTTTAAAATTTCTAAATTAAAAAGATGTATCATTTCTATTTTCAAGAATGGAAGTGGGGCATTTCCATCTTACTATTCCTTTCCTCGTCTTTTCCAAGAATGGAAGGGGGGTTCCAAGAAGGGAAGGGGGGTTCCACGTGTGGGCTGTACATCATTTCAAATTCATTTCCATCTTACTATTCCTTTACTTTTTTCTTTTCTTTTTTTTTTTTCAAGAGAAAAAAAAATTAGGAACTTTAAAGTAAGAGTTCTAATAATTCTAATTGATATGTGGGTCTCATGTAATGTGATATTTTGACTTTAGTTTTTTGTTTTGTTTTGTTTTTTTTTTTAAATTTCACATTATTAATACTTTGTTAGAACTTTCAAATTAAAAAGATGTATCATTTCTGTTTTCAAGAATGGAAGGAGAGGGCATTTCTATCTTACTATTCCTTTCCTTCTCTTTTTCAAGAGAAAAAATGTTGAGGGCTTTAAATTAAGAGTTCTAATAGTTTTAATTGGTGTGTAGGTCTCATGTAATGTGATATTTTGACCTTAGTTTTTTATTTTATTTTTTTGATTTTTTACATCATTAATATTTTTTTAGAGCTCCTAAATTAGAGAGATGTATCATTTCTATTTTCAAGAATGGAAGGAGGGCATTTCCATCTTGGAAAATAAGTGGGAGCTCTAATTAGAGCTACCACCCACTGCCACAGTTTGTATTGTGTCTGTTGTTGTTTTCTTTTTTTTTTTTTTTTTTTTTTGCTTTGTCACCTCATTAGTGGCGGATTTAAAGCTACTAAATTAGTGGTCTCTAGCACCACCGTTCCATCTTACTATTCCTTTCCTCTTCTTTTTCAAGAATGGAAGGAGGGGTTCCACCTGGTGGGTTGTACATCATTTCAAATTCATTTTCATCTTACTATTCCTTCCTCCTCTCATCAAGAGGCTCAACGGCTATATCTTTCGATAAGAAAAAGAATTGCAGAGAAAAATTTGTGATATTTATTGGTTTTAAAAAATATTATTGTGTTTCATTGTGCAATATTTTTTAAAAGAAATTTGATGAGTGTTGAAACGTAATTGTAAAAGGATTTTCTAGTCCTTCCTCTATTCTTGCAAAGAGAGATATTTTTATAAGTGATTTTTTATAATAAAATCACTTAGGTTAAGTGTGATTATATACATGATTCTAAACTAGTCGTGGGAGTAGTCAGGGGTGATCACTTGGTTAGATGTGACTAATACTGGATTTAAAATTAGTTGGTGTAATGCTATTTGATTAATAGTGGAGAAATCTGAAGGAAAATCTTGTGAAGTGGATATATGTTTTATTTGAACCGAATCACTAGAAATTATTTGCTAGCTTTCTTATTCCTTTGCTCATTTTACTTTTGTATATTGTTGCACAAATTCATTTATTTATATATTGGGTTAATACTTTTAATTTAACAATTTATTTAGAAACTCAATTTACTCCATCTCTTGAGTTGTCTTTTGGATAACAATATATAATCCACTCATCTAATCCTAATCCAAATCCAAACCCAAACCCAAACCCTGATATATAGTAATATATTTTTTATATTATGTGGCAGTTGACGTGCCATTTTCTGTCTAGTTTTGAACATAAATTAACTGTAAGAGTAAACTAAGAAAAACTTAAAGAAAAATGCTTGGGGCACTAGAAATGGAGCACTAATGATGTGACAGTGAGCCCCGCCCACTTTCTATGCCTTGTTTCTTCTTTTTTTCTTTTTTTTACCATTCCCAATGCATTAGTGCTATTAGTGGTGTATTTTTTAGTGGTCTAAATCATTGTTGAAACTTAAAATATAAAGAGACAAAGTAAAAAAAAAAAAAGGAAAATTTACTCATAAATCCTAGTTTCTGAAAAGTTGAACCATTTAGTCCTAAAAGTTTTCTTATGCTCCATTTAGTCCCATTTTATACATCATCATGATGTTCATGATGTAAATGAATCTGATGTTTCATTCTATAATTTCAAAATTTATTGAAATCTGATGAACATTAGATATTTGAAATCTAATGTTTGAAACATTCATCCTATAATTTCAAACATTATTGAAATCTGATGAACATTAGATATTTGAAATCTAATGTTTGAAACATTAATCTGATGTTTGAAACATTGTAATAGGACCTTTTAGTCTATAAGAAAACTTTTAGGACTAAACAGTGTATAAGTTATTAATTTGGGATTTATTGGGGCCCAAAAAAAAAAAGGCAAAAAAAGAAAATGACTAAACATATATATATATATATATATTATTGTACTCACAGCAACGGCATATACTTTTCTTTTAGCATAATGAAACTAGTATGAGCTATAAACATTAGCAATTTTATTGAACTGCACAAATTTATATTATATTTTCTTATTCATGATTGATTCTTCTTGTTATTATTGTGTATGTGGTTTATTTCACAACAATTTATTACTGCCTATTGGAAAAACCCACCACCCAACACTGCCAAACAGGGCATATCGGTTGTGAGTTAATGTGACTAGAAAATTAAGGTTTTAGCAATCAAAATGTTGTAATAAAATTATTTTTTAGGTATCAAATATTTTTGTTACGACAAGTAGGGGTGTGCGCGGTGCGGGTCGGTGCGGTTTGAGAGAAAAATAGAAATCGTATGGCGGGTGGCGGATTGATAAAAGTGTCACTAGAATTTGCCATTTTCCTTATCAAAAACCGGCGGTTCGGTTGGAAAATAATGACGAATTTTCCTTGGTGGTTCGGGCGGATTGGCGGTTTATAAAAAATATAATTCAAATTACAAAACTTAACTTAAAGAGTAAAAAAAAAATGAGAGATACCGTGATGTTAAGCATCTTGCGAAGCTTTCTTCTGATGCAGCAAGTGTAGCAACAACATGATAATATCAACGACTATGCCATCAGTTCATTACAAGCATCATTGGAAGCTACAATGATCAAATACAATACATAAAATTAATATCATTCAGAGTTTATAATATATTGAAAATGTTTACTGTTGAAAAATATTTAGATTGAAAAGTGAGCTGATGCAAGTTTGCAACATGGCCAAAAAAAAAAAAAAATTGAAAAGTGAATTGGAATCCAACTTTATTTTGGATTACCGACATCTTGAATTCCCCTTGAGCAGTAATGTAATACTATATTCTAAGGTATAGAATAACAAGCAAACTTAAGTAAAAAAAAATTTTTAGAATCCTATAAAACATGATTTAATAGCGGTGCGGGTCGGTGCGGTTTGAAAGAAAAATAGAAACCGGCGGATTGATAAAAGTGTCACTAGAATTTGTCATTTTTCTTACCAAAAATTGGCGGTTCGATTGGCAAATAATAACGAATTTGCCTTGGCAGTGCGGTTCGGTGCGGTTTTGGCGGTTTTGGCGGTATTATGCACACCCCTAACGACAAGTGTCATTATTATATTTTTAGTAATGAAAATTGAACATTAATGATGAATTATTATCTTTTTGGGACTAATTTTTTGTCTAAAAAAATACTTTTTGAGACCAAATTATTTTGTCTATAAAAGTATATTTATTAGTGATATTTTCAAAATTTTGTCGCTAAAAACCTTATTTTTGATTTTTTGGGACGACCTTTTAATGATTATCCTCATGACAATAAAAATTGGTCCCTAAATATCTTTTACAACAAAATTTTTACTTTTAACAATAAAAAAAATTTAATCTCTAAAACTCTTATATATTATAATATATGCATTAAATATGAAGTGATTTATCACAAATAGGCCAATACGTATGTGAAAAATAATCAACAAGTATTGGTCTATATGTAAAACCATCATAACACAAAAACCAAATAATAATAATAAATAATAAAAAGGTAAATTATACATATATTTTTTGAGATTCGCTTAAAATACGAATTGTTTTTTATAGTTTAAAAAATTATAAATATCTCATTATCAAAATTTTTTATTTAACAGAATTAATTGAAAAAAATAAAATTCGTAACTGTTCTCCTATAAAATAATAAAATTATTTGAATTATTAATTGAAATAAATTTTCAACATCATTAAAAATTATTAATTAACTTAATAATTTATTAATAAAAATGACTATTTGTTATGAAATTATAAACATTAGAAAACAAGATGTAATTTCTAAAACTATAAGGTACAATTCATATTTTAAATAAATTTTAAAAAGTGTGTTTATAATTTACCCTAATCAAAAATAAAGTTGAGGAAATCATCGAAGTACCTTGTGGTATATTATAACCATGTTGTCTCAAAAGCCTAAATTGAAGAGCTGTAGAATGTAAATCCTCATTGTTCCACTTATCATCATTTCTGATATTGTCCAACACTCTCTTTATTTCATCCTCAAAGTGGTAAAACACTCCAAGCCTTTGCAAGTCATCAATCATCTCAAGTCCACCCAATGGATCCACCACTTCTGCAAGCATTCTCTTCACTTCTTCCTTCAACTTTTCAGCACCCTTTACATATATATCTCCCTAAAAAAAAAGTATTAATTAATGTTAGCAAGCAAAACATTGCTTCTAATGAAACACAATTTAGAAAGTAAATAAAATTAATAAAAATCATATATATACCACATATTTACTATTTAGTGACTGCAGAGAATCGTAGTCCCAAATGGGAGGTTTATAGTTGGCAGTTCGCCTAACAATCGTCTGATCACAAGTTTGGCTCAAACTGATGCATCGAACGGTGCGCAGAGCTTGGCCATGATCAATGGAAGCAGCAGATTGTGATGATGCACAGCTTTGAGATGGTAACCTAGTTGAAGTGTAAAGAGAAGAGGTTGGAGCTACAAGTTTAAGAAGAGCAAGAGCCATTGCAACGAGTTTCTAACAAAGCTGCTGCTGATGCTGCTGTTGTGATTGTTTGGCTGTGTAACAACCTCTATTTAAAGGAAAGGAAATGGGTTAATTACACATATTGTAATGTCATTTTGGCCTTTTCACTTTTAATTATGTCAGTTAATATCTTACACTTTAAATCAAGTTACAATATCACACTTTGATTCATTTTTAAATCAAGTTACAATATCACACTTTGATTCATTTACAAACTACAGTTAATATGATTGATGGAACCTGTCATATTTGCTAAAAGTGGCATTTTTTTTTTCTCATTAACATTTCTACATTTTTATCAAAATTACTTTAATCCTTACACTTTCATTAAAATTTTAATTTTTATCAGCTTCAGTGACAGTAGATAGATAGAATGATAACATTGTAACTTGATTTAAAATATAAAGGTTGACTATCACTGACAATTGAAAATAAATAGACCAAAAATAAGATTACGATGGAAGTGTAAAGGTGATAGGTGTAATTAACTCAAAAAATAAAGAATAAAAATTATACATATGCAGAAAGGGTTTATCCGATTTCATTACTACTGAATATGACATTATTACTCTTTCAAGAAGAAGTAAATTACATTTTATCCTTTATGTATCACCATTCACTACAAGAAAAAGCATTTTTGCCGACCACTTTTAGCTACCAAAACTAATTTAGTCGCCAAAAGTCACGGAATTGGCTACCAAAAATAATATTAGTCGGCAAAAGTCAGATTTTTAGCTACTAATTTTTTTTAGTAGGGGAATGTTGATTATTGGCTACTAAAAAAAATTTAGTAGCTAAAGATATTACAATTGGTGACTAAAACAATTTTTAGTAGCTAAACATATGACAATTGGCGACTAAATAAAAATTTAGTAGCCGTAGAGGTACCTTTAGCTACTAAATTGTTTGGTAGCCGAATGAAAATAAAAAAATTGATTTTTAATCTTTCCCGACCAAACTTTTGGTCGCCAAATGTCAAGTTTCCGCGACAAAATTTCTTTTAGTCGCTGTATACCTACTTTCGGCTACTAAATTATTTGGTAGCCGAATGAAAATAAAAAAAATTGTTTTTTAATCTTTCCCGACCAAACTTTTGGTCGCCAAATGTCAATTTTCCGCGACAAAATTTCTTTTAGTCGCTGTACCTCCACTTTTGGCTACTAAATTGTTTAGTAGCCGAATGAAAATAAGAAAATTAATTATTTTTTTTATTTTTATTAAGAGGTTGTACACCCACCATCCAAAAATATTAATATCTTTTTTTTTATTATCTCAAAATATAAATTTTTTGAAAAAATTAATTATTAAAATAATATGAATTTCTTATTTTGTCCTTTTTTTAAATCCATTAATAATACAAAAAGTACAATTATGACAATTGATATGTCTAAAAAAATACACTATCAAAAGGTAATTTTGAAAAATTAATATTTTTAAAATGTAATAATTGTATTATAAAAAGAAATTAAATTCTGAAAATAGATTATTATTTTTAGATGGAAGAAGTAGTCAGCTTTCATTTGATGGTTGAACACATCTTTTAATAATTGGGCCCTCACGCGAAAGGTATGCTAAAATGGGCAACTTGTTATTGGCTGTTTGTCGATAGTTTTACATTGCAAAAATTTAAAGGCATAGTTACAGGTCAGTCTGATGAATTTAATTTATCGAGCTCCTTCTCGATTTATCAATCCACTATAAGAAAATACACTTTTAGCAGCCATGTTGTCTATCTCTCTCTCTCGCTCATCACTCTATCTCTGTCTCTCTCTCTCTATCTCTCTTCTTTATCTGACTTTTATCATCACATCACCACCACCACAACTACTACTACCGTGAGGCCTTAGTAGATTAAAAATAAAGAGAATGATGCGACCGAAAATAGATTAAAAACTGAATTTTTGATTTTTTTATTCTTCACAAAAGAGGCCTTAGTAGATGAAGATTCATTATCATTCCCAATGCTACCACCGTCTATGTCACCACTATCCTATCACCATCACCACATCACATCATCAAACCACCTCATAACTATCATCACATCACCACCACCACAACTACTACTACTGTGGTTGCACCACACCATTTCTACAAATATTTTCAAAGTTGGGAAAATAGTTATATAACAACACTACAAGAAAACACATTTTTGGCGACCAGTTTTGACTACCAAAACAAATTTAGTCTATAGCAACACTGCATGCCTGATCCACTTTTATAGACTAGAGGCAATCCTGATGATAATATTATGACAGTTAATTGACCTTAATTTTGATGATGACAGCTTGAATTAAAGAAGATAATAAGTCAATTTTCTTTAATCTCAAATATTCTTATATTTGAAGTCACTCCGTCCGTTGCACCACCACATAACTTAGGCACAATGCAGTGTACTGATTACATAAAATATTCAAAATCTGTAAAATTAGTGTCTCCCTTCATCGGTACAAAGAGTTCATGCAGCATTTCATAAATCCTCTCAGAACAAGGGTGGATTTTATCAGCAACATAACAGTTGTGAGTTTCACTATTAATATATCTCTGCAAATGTGTGTGTATATATATGAGGAATTTGGGGATCCTGGAGAAGAGAAAAAAGAAGAAAAATGAAAATCATGTGTCTTTGGAAATGTGTATATATATATATATATATATATATATGTATATATGTATATATCAATCGACCTATGTATTGGAAAGAAGTGAATTACAGAGTTGGAAAGACAAAAGCAGACAAAATCTTGATCACAGTTGACCGTTTCAAATCTGGGACCAATTTGAAGGCTTCCCTGTGTTTGAGTTTGTGTTTGATTTCTTTTATTTTTTTATTAGTCCTGTGGAAGAAAAAAAACTTCTCAATCTCATCTCTATTCTAATTCATACCACCCAAAAAAAAATTTAAAATTAATAAATAAATTTTGACAATAATGCGATAATATGATTATTATAAATAAATTTGTTTTTTATATTAATTTATTTTAAAATAAGAAATTCACAATAAATTTTTCTATTTGTATAGTATTAGTCTTTTAAAAAAATATTTACAATATTGAATTATAGGGAAAATTTTTAAATTATGTATTTGAAAAAATTTTGAAATTTTGTATTTTGAAAAAAATTTTAGGACAAATATTTAAGATAATTTAATATATATAATTTAAAATTTTATTACTTATATTTTTATTTAAATATAATTTTAATATATTTGTTATGTTACGGTTCGATTTGCTCACTGGTTCGATTTTACTATTTTTATTTACTATTTGTTTTTGTTATTTTTTATCTTTACTGATTTTTTTTTGAAATTTTAGAACAAAATTATAATTTTTCGATTTGTTTTGTCGAATGAAAAAAAAAAAAAATTCACTTTTATAACTTTCGCGACCAAAATTTTGGTCGCCAAAAGGTTGTTTCGGCGACTAATTTCATTTTGGTCGCCAAACGTCCCACGAAATTGTGGAGGGAATATTACTTCTTCTATTTGCATTGCAAAAGGATCCCAGTTCCCTCCCTCTCGCACTCCTGCCTCTATCACTGCTCTGTCTCCATCGCAAGAGTTGCTGTACAGGTATCTCCCTCTCTCTCTCTGTATCTCCCTCTCCATTTCTTAAACATCTCACACGGCCTTTCGGTTTCCCTCTTTCTCTCTCTCTCTCTGTTTACACACACACACGAATCATATATTCACAACATTGATTCCATATATACTGGATTATTTTCCCAAATCATATGTACACTCACGCCTCTGCCCTTTTCTGTACAGGAATAGTCTCCATCGCCCGAACTCCCCCGAACTGGATCATCCCCCGAACTCCCTCCCAGGTATGTTTGAATTTCGCATCTGTCTCTCCCTCTCTCTGTATCTCCCTCTCGATTTGCCTCAGTTTCTATCTGTCTCTGTTTACACACACACACATACATACATATATATATAGATATGCATATATACATATATATATATCTACATATATATATATATATATATGTGTGTGTGTGTGTGTGTCAAAACACACAGAATATGAAGTACGAAATGCCCTCAATTAGGGCATTGTTATTGAAATGTGATTCAAATGAAAAATTAGGGCAATGCTTGGGGTGAATCAACCCATTTGCTACATAAACTAGGGCAAAGAGTACTTTTGGCATCTTCATTCTAGTATTACCCATTTTTTAACATATGGCATTTTTTAACATATGTTAGCTCAAGTGAAAGAGTACTTTTGGCATATTATGTAATCCATGTGAATTTGTATAATTAATCAAGTATACAAACATTGATAGAGTAGAATAGTGAAAATTGATTTATGTAGTCTATCTCACTTGAATAGGATACAAGCCTTAATTTTAATTTGGTTTGGACTGTGGCAATGCATTTTTCTATTGGTTAAATGGTGGATCATCAATCTTACATGACAATAATGTTTTCTGTTGTAGGCAATGTGAGGTTAGTTTGCTTTTCTAACATAAATTCTTCAACTAACTAAGGCATATTGATTGCTAAAGGAAATTGTTTGCTAGTGAAGATCCAGTCATCCTCTGATCAGCTGCTATTATGTAGCTTGGGTATTTTTTATGTTAACACTAACAGTTAGGGGTGAACCGCTGATATGTACCATGTGTAGTTTTTTATATTAATACCAACAGTTAGGTGTGAAGAATGGAACATTTCATTTTGCATGACAACGTGGTAATTTGAAATATACTTATATAATCATATTACTGTACAAGGGATGCTTATCTTGGACTTATGAATAGGGATTTTCTGCACCAAACAACTCTTTGGCTCAATTGATTTGTACCCGAAGTTGACATCCTCTTACTTTTGTTTCACATCCAAGTCTTTCCTACAAACCTGTACTGTCCAACAAGATGAGGGATTTTAACTTTGTTAATTAAAAATTTATTTTCTATGGTGTTTGCACTCGCTTTTCTCATTGTCGGTAAATACATCATTGCCAACTACCCAAAACCAGGCTGCTTGCTAGAGCTTGCTGGTCTACTCTGTGGAGTTACCCGTAATGGTAATCCTGTAGCACAGGATTGTCATTCAGGTTGGTTTTTTTTTTTTTTTAATGCATATTAATTATTAGCTGCTTTAGGTCACATATTATAATATATGTTTGTGGCCACTGTTAGTGCAGGACTAGTAGTACTTAAACTTGCATGTATAGGATTTTGGAGTTTTAACTTCCCACGGTAAGTATGCTATTTGTAAAATGCTCCGTCACCTTTATAGCCTTGTCGTCAACCATTGCAGCCTCCTTCGTCCATCATCTTCTCCAATTGGCCCTCCCTCGCTATTCTGATTTGTGAGCGTCAAAAAGCCTATGGCTTTGACATTCTTCTCTTGTTAAGAAAACAAATCTGAGTTTAAGTGGTATAAAAGTCATGCTTAACTCTTAACCTGTTTCATTGTAATAAGAGCATGACATGGTTTTCATTATTTTGATATATCATTCTATCATTAACCATATAGTTTCACTAGTACTAGTGCTCTACTAGTTATGCTATCTAGTGGTCCAAAATTACGGGTCATTTCTTAAATTAACTTGTTTTAGAACTAATCGTGTCATAAAGTTCCACCCTAAAAGAGATTTATGTGACAAGCCAAACAGTGAATGAAAAACAACCTAATCTATCTCAACTTGAAATGCGTGTTCTCATGGCTTCCTCGGTTAATGTTTGTGTGAGTTGTAGGTGACAAAATGGACAAGAGTTGGATGACGATAAATAATCGGTTGACAAGTAAAGAGTATCAACAAGGCGTGAAGTCATTCCTTGATTTTGCTACGGCAAATTTAGGCGTAGAGGATGAAATTAGGTGTCCGTGTGTCGATTTCATTAATGGCACAAAATATAGCAGACAAGTTGTGTGGATGCACTTGATCCGAAGAGGCATGGCATCTTCGTATCTAACTTGGGTGCATCACGGGGAACATGTTCCCGTGTCTCGTCCTAGTGTATCAAATGACCAATATGGAGGTAGTGGCGAATGTATGACAGATATCGATGATCCGCCCATGGATGAATTGCCTATTATGTTGGAAGAAATTTATGTGAGTGGTCTTATGGATGATCATACCGACGAGGAACCTAATGGTTTGGAGAGGGAGGATTTGCATAAGTTCACTAGGTTATTCGAAGATGCACAACGCAAAGTTCACCCGACATGTGAAAAGTTTTCTGTGTTATCATTCGTCATTAAGATGCTTCATGTGAAGGTGTACAACAAATGGAGCAACAAGTCATTCGATATGGTTATGCAGGTATTCAAGGACATTCTACCAGAATGTGATCCAACAGTTCCATGGACACTCTATGATGTTAAGAAGTTCTTACGTGACTTGGGGTTGGGATATGAAACAATTCATTCGTGCAAGAATGATTGTGCACTATTTTGGAAGGAGAGTGCTAATTTGGAGAAATGCTCTACATGTGACGCGTGTAGATACAAGTTGAACGATGATGGTGGTAAAAAGATTCCACACAAGGTATTGCGGTACTTTCCTTTGACACCGAGGTTGAAAAGACTGTATATGTCCAAAAAAACAGCCGCAGATATGAGATGGCACAATGACAAGCGTGTGGATGATGACATATTAAGGCACCCGGCCGATGGTGAAGCATGGAAGGATTTTGATAAGCAACATCCGACGTTTTCTGATGACTGTCGAAATGTAAGGCTAGGGCTGGCAACAGATGGTTTCAATCCATTTGGGAATATGAGCACATCATATAGCATGTGGCCCGTAATCTTAATGCCTTACAATCTCCCACCGTGGAAGTGCATGAAAGAGCCATATTGCATGATGTCATTGCTTATTCCCGGACGATCGGCTCCTGGAAGAGACATTGATGTTTACTTGCAACCACTAATAGAAGAATTGAAGAATTTGTGGGAGCATGGTGTGCAAACATATGATGCATCGAACGGGCAAATTTTTAGAATGCATGCGGCGGTAATGTGGACCATAAATGACTTTCCTGCGTACGGTAACATGTCAGGGTGGAGTACAAAGGGTTACTTGGCTTGCCCTAATTGTAACAATAATGCATCGTCTCGGGGATTACGAAGTAAAATAGGGTATATGGGTGCTCGTCGCCACTTGCCTGAGAACCACACTTGGCGAACAAGTAAGCTCTTCAATGGTCAAACGGAGCATAGGTCCAAACCTTTGGAGTTATCGGGGGACCAAATACTAGAGCAAATTGATTCTGGGACTTACAAGCCGTATGGGAAGCACCCACAAAATCGAAAACGACAAAGGAATGAACATCAAAATTTGAATTGGAGCAAGAGAAGCATTATGTTTGACTTGCCCTATTGGAAGACGTTGAAGCTTCGACACAACCTTGATGTCATGCATATTGAGAAGAACATATGTGACAATGTCGTTGGGACACTTTTGAGCGTAGATGGAAAGAACAAGGACACAGACAAAGCACGCTTAGATTTGGAGGACATGAAAATACGTAAAGAGTTACATTTGAAGAGGCGTTCTAATGGGTCCTTTGAGAAGCCTCCCGCATTGTTCACATTGTCGGTTAAAGAGAGGGAAGGCTTTTGTGATTTCTTGAAATCAATAAAGTACCCTGATGGCTATGCAGCAAATATCTCCAATTGCGTAAACGCTCAAGCTGAAAAATTATCTGGCCTCAAAAGTCATGACAGTCATGTCCTTATACAACGACTTCTTCCAATTGGGATGCGTGGCTACCTGAATAAGGAAATTGGAACGACACTTTTTGAGTTGGGAAATTTCTTCAAACAATTGTGTTCAAAGACATTGAGGCGTTCAGATTTGCATAAATTGGATGAACAAATCGTACTCATACTTTGTAAGCTTGAGATGCTTTTCCCGCCAGCTTTCTTCGATGTCATGGTCCACTTGGCAATTCACTTGCCTCGAGAGGCTATGCTTGGAGGCCCAGTGCAATATCGATGGATGTACCCAATTGAGAGGTATTAACTCAGCCCTCATATTACTGTCAAATTTAAGTTAATGCTTTACTGCTGATATAAATATTGCAGTATAACATTGTTATGATGCTTGCAAAATTAGGTTGCTTGGCCGTCTAAAAGGGTTTGTGGCCAACAAAGCTCATCCTGAAGGTTCTATTGCCGAGGCTTACATTTCCAAAGAATGTACAACATTTTGTTCAATGTACTTGGATGGAGTTGAAACATTGTTTAACCGCCCAGAAAGGAATTATGACATGGGTGACCGTGGCCTAGGGTTGGCGGTATTCACTCAAACTGTACGTCCCTTTGGTCTAATGACAAGGGCGTCCGATGTGTCCGTAGCTGAACGCGAGTTGGCTCATTGGTTTGTCCTACACAACAGCACAGAAGTGGATAAACACGTAGAGTATGAATCCTTCATACGTATTTATAATGTTTTTGTTGTAAATTGATTTGTCTTTATCTTAGTAAATAGTTTTTGAATCGCATTTCTTGTAACTAGGGAGCACAAGAACTTGTTACACCAAAGAGCCAGTGCGTTCGACATCGAAAACAGACATCGAAAAGAATTTCCTAAATGGTTCAAAGATCATGTAAGCTAGTATTCTCATATCCTACCATAGATCGTACATTACGTAAATGTTACGCATGCTAGTAACATGACACATGTTCTTCATGTAGATGAATGAATTGTGGAGCCAACATTCCCCCGAAGCAACTGATGATATGTGGTCATTAGCCAATGGTCCTAGTGGCTTAGTGAACACATATTCAGGATGTATTTGTAATGGTGTCCGTTATCATACTATCGACCGTGACAACCGTCGGAAAAGTCAGAATAGTGGATTAGTCGTGGAAGGGGAGCATGAAGGGCAATTGATACACTTCTATGGACACTTGTGCAGAGTGTGGGAACTGAACTATTTGTTCACACGTCGGATTGTATTGTTCCAATGTGAATGGTTTAACAGCGGTAGTAGTAGAACTATGCGTGTAGAGCCACATTTCACAACAGTTGATGTAACAAGTCGTTGGTACAAAGATGACTCATTTGTATTACCAAGTCAAGTTGAACAAGTATTCTATGTTAATGACACCAAATTAGGTACCTGTTGGAGAGTCGTTGAAAAGTTTCAACATCGAGGAATTTGGGATGTGCCGGAGATGGATGTCGTACAACCTGATGATGCGTTCCAACAAGAAGAAACCACCGAGGTCGTACCTACTATGGCTATTGATGATGATGTGGCTTTGCGTCGAGATGATATTGATTCTGAAATTATTCCCTTGGAAGTTTTGCAATCTGTCAGAGGGGTAGAAGCCAAGGGTGTTACAGATGATGCCTTCATCTGTGATGATGAAGATGGATTAATGAGGGAGGGTGACGACACAGACGAAGAATATGACTTACAAAGTGATTTTGATACAGATGTTGATGTAGAATCTTGAATTTGGTCGTGCTTTAGTTCATGCCATAATTTGAGCAATGTGAATGTTCAATTGGTGCACAAATGCAAAGGAAACTCAAAATAATGAAGGGGGATCTGTCTTCGTCAATGTCAATAAACTCAGAAATCAATGTGTGTTTAAGGCAGCTAATCGAAACTGAAATGGGTGGAGTTTTGCTGTGGGTGTACCCACTCAGTGCAGAAGTGCAGTCCCTGGACTCATGTTTTTGTTCTCTGCCATTCTATGTTTTTTTCCTCTGGTTTATCTCTGCCATGCCTTTGCTGATCTGCCCTGGAAGGGTTGCTGTCCAGAATGTAATGGGAGGCATTTTTGGTGTATCTTTGGTAGTGAAGTTTATGGTGTAGCTTTGGTATCTAACTGCTGCTTACTGTGTGAAGTAGAATGTTTTCTGAGGGGGCCTGGAGTACATTCTTTGGTAGTGAAGTTTATGGTGTAGCTTTCATATCTCTATCCGTATATGTAGTGGTTTGTAAAAAAGTTTTTGTTGGTAGCAATTAACATAGCACGTGGTACATAATAGTTTTGTGGCAGTACATAATATAATTTTTGTTGTGGTACAAAAGTTGTAGGTGCACAATGACTTTGGTTATTCCAGTATTATGTATTGAATTAAATTAAATTGAATTAAATTATTGACGTGGGCTTAGACTTTGGTTCTTATGAAATTTGTAATATATATATATATATAATTGGATGTTCAATATTAATTTTTTGGATGGTTGGAATTGAAATGTGTGTAATTGTTGTTGAATGGTTCATAACATATTTACCGTTGATGGATATAGGAATGCTGATTAATAATGGATACAGGTGCACCAAATATTTTCATTAAAAAAAAAATGTGTAACGTATTTGGCCACCAAATATTTTGGTAGGTAAATATGTAATCAAATGTTTTGGTGACTAAGAATTTAGTAGCAAAAACATAACCTATTAATTTTTTGCGACCAAATAATTAGTAGCTAAAACAATTGAGAAAGAGATAAAGAAAGTATTGGCTACTAAATTTTTTAGTCACGGAAAAAATATGGTGTCATTTGGCTACTAAAATGTTTGGTGGCAAAAAATGAAAAAGTGAATGTGAGCAGGCTTTTGGCTACAAAACTTTTAGTGGGCAAAAGTAACAATGACAAAAATTACTTAGTCACTAAAAATATGTATTCTATTGGTGACAAAAATGTTTGGTCTATAATAGTTATTCTTAAATTATGGTAACACTTTTAGTGACTAATAGTTTAGTGGCAGAAGCAGACCTTTTGCCGACTAAACTCAAAGTAGTAGCCAAATGTGCACTTTCGGCGACCAATTATTTAGTAGCTAAAAGTGAACCTTCCCCGACCACCACATATTGGTAGCCAAAAAGTGTAATTCCGCGACCAATTATTTAGTGGCAGAAACATATATTTTGCCGACCAAAATCAAAGTCATAGCCAAATGCTGATTATCGGCGACCAATTAATTTAGTAGGGGAAACGTATCTTTTGCCGACTAAAGCCAATTTAGTAGCCAAATGTCTACACTTTCGGCGACCAAGAAGATTTTAGTCGCCAATACTATCGCCGACAGGGTAAAGACGACGAGCTTAGCGACGAAAAGTTTTGGTCGCTAATTCATTTCGGCGACTAAATAAGTGACTTTTGGCGACCAATATTTTGGTAGCCAAAAGTGACATTTCTTGTAGTGATTTTCTCATTTAGAAATAAAAAATTATTTCTCTCCATCACCTCCTCCATGCAAACCGAAGCAACACACACTCCTCAAAAGAACTCTACTAAAGTCATAGATTTCTTATTTTCTCACATCTTTCCTCTCTTTTTATTTATTTATTTTTTTGAGGTAAATAATTTTTAAAATTTTAATTTTTTTTGGTGTTTATTTTTTTTAAATTAGTTTTTCTATTAAATTAAAATTTTAAAATTAAATTTCAACCAAACACATGATGATAGGATGAATTGGGTTGATATTAATTGTGTGAATGTATTGGTTTAGATAGAGAAAATAAAGAGTGAAATGTTTGCCGTGTATGTATTATAAATATATTATTGTCTTGTGTAATAATGCAATGTAACTTGTGAGGTAAAAGAGTGCTTGTATTGTATTGTATTGTATTTTTTTATTTGTATTACTTGTCCTATAATTACATGAGTGAGAGTGACCGCGTATGTTGCTTTATTAAATAAAAATGTCGTTGAAACAAAGAGATATATAAGGTAATGTAAATATATAAAGTCTTCAGATACATATTTAAGATAGATTGTGTAATAGGTCGGTTAGTTATTGGGAGTTTCTATTTACACAGTATAAATAATTTGATCACATTTGTTTGGCTCTATAGAATGGAGGGAATTAAGGGTTTGGTGAGATTGAGTGAGGAAATTATTAGTGTGGTGATATTAGGTTGGAGATATAGGATAAAAAGCGTTTGTTTATATACCACCAGATTAGTAATACTAAAGAGAGTATTAATATAGCGATCCCGGTTTTTCCCTTGGTTGTTTAACTGTAATCCGGACTCGATTCTGTGGTTGTGTTGTCGTCTTATTCTCGTTTCTATCCTTTACTCTTAGTGTTTGAGTTTTAGGATGTGTTGGGCATGTTTCGAACAGATAGATTGAGTTTTGGTCTCTGGTGTTGTTGCCCAGAATTTTGGTGTTACGCTCGAGCGGGTCACTATAGCGACCCCGGTCTTCTCCCATTTGATTATTGTATCCGGACTTAGGTTCCGTAGATTCTGTCATTGTATAATTGTTGTTGTTGTCCCTTATTTTCTCATTTGGACCTATAGGATGTGTTGGGCAGGTTTATTTCAGGTTGGTTGGGTTTAGAAACCAAGTGTTGCTGTCCAGAATTTTGGATCTTCGCTCGAGCGAGCTGTTATTTTTGGTTCTTCGCTCGAGCCGGGGGTTTGGTAGCTCGAGCGAGAGGTTGTGTCTGATTTGGACCTGTAGCTGTGCATTCTTGGCTCGAGCGAGCTTTTCTTCGCTCGAGCGAGTTAGTTCGTTCTTCGCTCGAGCGATAGTTCCTTCGCTCGAGCGTGTGTCTGGTTACACACCTGAGGGTTTGAGTTCTTCGCTCGATCGAGTTTTCTTTCGCTCGAGCGAGTTTTTGGGTTGTTGGCTCGAGCAATGCTTCCTTGGCTCGAGCGTAGCTTCTCTGTGTCTGCTCGCTCGAGCGACCAAGTCTTCGCTCGAGCGAGCCTGTCCAGTTTATATACACAGCAGCGGGTTTTGATCAGTCTTTTTCATCTTCTTTTGATCCCAAACCCTAGGTCCGACTTCTCTCTCTCCCTACTCACCTTCTTTCTTAGATTTGATCTATTTAGAGGGTGTTTCTACCCTAGTTGCTTTATTAAAAATATAGAGGGAGTCGTGGGCTTTCATTTAATCTGAACATTTGGCGATTTGGAGCACATTAATTTTGGGTTGTTTTCTTCGAGGTAGGGATTTCCTACTCCATTCTATAAGTTCTGTTCTAAGTTTTGGTATTTTGATAAGTTGGGTTACTTTGATGATTTTGGGAAAAACCCTAGTTGTTTAAATTAATTAATTTGTATAATTAATTTAAGGGAATTGGGGAATTTGGTTAAATTCATGAAATTGGAAAATTTATTGCTTAAATGGTGTAGTTGGATAATGTAAATCACTCGCCCATTGAATTGTTGATATATTTATTTCCAGTCTAGAAATAACTGTTTTGGGCTATTGGTGGAGGATAGTCGTGATTGTTGTAGACATTGCATGTGGTTTAGGAATAACTGAAACTAATCACATTGGTTAAGTCATTAATTTTGACTATTGCATTGATACAGAAAATACGTGTATTGATTGAGCATTGCATTTGCATACATTGTTTTGTGTGGGAGAAGATAGGGGATGTACTCCACGGTTTAGGGGAAGATAGGGGATGGACCTCTAAACCGGATTTTGTTTGGGAGGAGATAGGGGATGGACTCCATTAGCATCACTTTTATGTGTGCTTATTTATATAGAAGTGTTTTTATTGATACAACACTAAAATGTGTATCAATCTGGAAGTATGAAGTGTTTTGATTTGAGCTTGAGTCTCATTTGTTTGTTGATATTGGAAGGATGTGAATATGATATATATAATTCACTGTTGTAAGTTTGGCCAGGTTCTGAGCCATGTTGATAAAGTTGGAAAGTAAAACGTGTCTTAGACAATAGCGTCATGAGACTGTAAAATGAAGTAATTGATTATCTTGGTTAACCATCTATTGACTGCTATTGCTTTATTCATTGCTTATATTTGGTTTAGTATATTTTTACTGGGCTGTGGCTCACCCTTTATGGGAACATCATTTTCAGGTTCAGGGGATAAGCTACCTCCAAGGACTTAGCTTGGAAGGACTTGGATTTTGAAGACTATTTTTAGTTATTTGTTTTTCATTGTTAGTACATGTAACCACTCAAGCCTAGGGCTTTATTTATATTTGAGTTAGAACTCATACTTTTGTGACCAAGTACTGGCTTGGAAAGATGTAAGCCGGTAGGGCATTTACTTTGATGTTACATGTAATGCTTTTGTTTAGTAAGACTCTGATGGATATTATAATGAATTATTAAAGTGTTTTCTTTAAATAATGCATGTCAATGATGTATATATAATGGGTTAATTCTGAGGGCGTTACAACTTGGTATCAGAGCGTACCGGGTTTGAATACTTTGGGTACGTGGGAAGTGATTAGTATCACAATGGGTTCGTCTCGTTTGATAGAGACTTAGTGTAATGTTATATGCTTATGTGATAACATGTTTATGTGATTATGTGGGTATGGAATGTAGTTTCTAGGATGTTGATTGGACCCTTGAGTTTCTAGTAGTCTTGTTGGAAAGGCATTTGATCACTGCTGCTTCCAATCGGAACTATAGTAACGCATTGGGACTATCATTATCCGGGAATGAAATTCGTAGGTGCTTATGTGATTATGTGCTTACGTGGAATGAATTATTGTTGTCCAATGCATTAGGACGCGAGTGTTTAGCTTCGGCACATTTATTAATGTGCTAATGTCTTTGTTTCCTTATTAGGATGTCAGGACGAGGACGAGGACGCGGTAGGCGTGGTAGGCCGGGTAGGCAGGAGGTGCCTGTGCCAGAGGAGATTCCGGCAGTTCAGGAGGGTATTGGCCAGGCCAATATGGCCGAGCCAATAGGCCAGCAGGCTATGGGCGCTCTAGCCCGAGAGATAGCAGGGGCATTCAGGGAGTCAGTAGGCATTCTCAGAGCTGAGAATCAAGCTCAAGTTGTTGTTGCGGATGCAGGACCTTCCTTTCTGAAGAGGGAGTTCTTCCGGTCTAATCCGGATGAATTTGTGGGTGATCCTAAAGAGCCGCTTAAGGCAGATGAATGGCTCGAACAGACAACGAAGACGTTTGAGATGCTTGGCATCGAAGACGAGGGGTTGAAAGTGACCTTGGCATCTTTCCAGCTGAAGGGGGATGCGGGTCAGTGGTGGAAGTTCACTAAGGCTCGTGTTGGAGGTACATGAGAGGCTTTTGTGAATGCATTTCAGGAGAAGTTCTTATCTCCAGCAGTTAGAGAGAAGTTGAGAGACCGGTTTTGTCAGCTTAAGCAGTCGAGTTCTTCGGTGGCCGAGTTTGAGGCTGCGTTTACTAGCTTGTCCAGGTTTGTACCTGAGTTGGTGGCGTCTGAGGAACGCCGTTGTATTGAGTTTGAGAAAAAGTTGAGGCGTGGCCTCAAGTTGAGAGTTGGGGGAACTATGATTTGGGATTATGGGCGCATGGTTGATGCTGCAGCCCACATGGAAATCATGATGCAGGAGGAGGAGAAAGGACAGAAGGGCTCCAAGAGGAGTCAGGATGGTCAGAGTGATGGTAGGAGACAGAAGGGTTTTAATCCTCAGCAGTCTCAGGGTAGCTTTTCTAGATCGACTTTTCCTGTGCTGAGTGCTAGTTCGGGAAAAGGCAGTCAGGGAGACATTACCTGCTTCAAGTGTGGCCAGTTGGGCCACAAGTCTCCAGTTTGTCCTCAGAGGGGAGGAGTTCAGAGAGCAGCATCTTCTTCGGCTCGATCTCAGAGCCAGAGTCAGGGGAGAGGCCAGCCACTCTCGTGTTATCAGTGTGGTCAGCCAGGGCATATGAAGAGGTATTGCCCTCAGTTGGGTGGCACACCTGGTGCATCTGGTTTGAGGCCGATTCAGGGTCAGCAGCCAGCTCAGTCAGGTCAGGCCTCGAGGGCCAATCAGGGGGCTTCATCGTCCCAGTCGGTACAGCAATCTTATGCTCCTAGGGGTGAGCAGGATGATCAGAGGTCGTCTGGGCGCGTGTACGCTGTTACTGCGCAGGATCTTGTGCCGGCACCATCAGTTGTGAGAGGTACCTTCTTGTTTTGCAACTCGGTTGCTAATGTTTTGATTGATATGGGTGCATCTCATTCCTTTGTGTCTGCTGCATTTGCATCTGTTTTGGAGTTGGAGTTAGCACAGTTAACATCTCCTATTTGTGTAGTGTCACCTCTTGGGGGTGAATTGATTTTGAAACAAGGTGTTAGGGGTTGTGATATAGAGGTTGATTATCATAGAATCCCATTTTCATTTGTAGTTATGCCTATGAGGGGTTTCGATGTTATTTTGGGTATGGACTGGTTATCGTCATACCGGGCAGTTATTGATTGCTACCGCCAGAGGGTCACTTGTTGTACTGTGAGCGGAGAGTATTTTCATTTTCTGGGGGACCGGGTTGGTGATGTGTTGCCACCGGGGTATGTTCCGCGAGGACGGAGTGAGCTTAGTGGTCTACTTGCTAACCTTTCAATTAGTGAGGATGATGAGTCTCAGATTGTGTTGCCTAGGGTGGTTTGTGAGTATTCGGACGTCTTTCCTGAGGATCTTGTTGGTTTACCACCGCATCGAGAGATTGAATTCTCTATTGACCTAGTGCCCGGCACGGCGCCGATTTCTATGGCACCTTATCGTTTTGCCCCAGCCGAGTTAGTTGAGTTGAAGATACAACTCCAGGAGTTGCTAGATAAGGGCTTTATACGTCCTAGTGTTTTGCCGTGGGGAGCACCGACCCTCTTTGTTAAAAAGAAAGGTGGTGCTTTGAGACTTTGTATAGATTACCGGAAATTGAATCGGGCTACTGTTAAGAATAAGTACCCTATGCCTCGTATAGATGATCTGTTCGATCAGTTGAAGGGTTCCCGTTGTTTCTCGAAGATAGACTTGAGATCGGGTTATCATCAGTTAAGAGTCAGGGAGGAGGATATTCCGAAAACGGCATTCCGTATGCGGTATGGCCACTATGAGTTTCTGGTGATGCCATTTGGGCTCACCAATGCACCGGCAGTTTTTATGGATTTGATGAACTGGATATTCCGAAAATTTTTAGATCGTTTTGTAGTCGTATTCGTGGACGACATCCTTATCTATTCACCTTCTGAAGAGAAGCACAAGGAACACTTGAGGGTGGTGCTTGAGTTACTTAGAGCCCATAAGCTTTATGCTAAGTTTGGGAAGTGTGAGTTCTGGCTAGAAGAGGTCAAGTTCTTAGGCCATGTAGTTTCTGGGGAAGGAGTGTCTGTTGATACATCCAAGACTGAGGCAGTGCAAGATTGGGCACAGCCTAAGAGTGTGTTTGAGATCCGCAGTTTTCTGGGGTTAGCGGGGTATTATCGCCGATTTGTGAAAGATTTCTCCAGATTAGCTTCGCCTTTGACTAGATTGACTCGGAAGGGAGTCAAATTTGTATGGAGTAAGACTTGTGAAAAGTCGTTCCAGGAGTTGAAAGTTAGACTGACCACTGCTCCAGTCTTGATTATTCCAGAGAGAGGGTTGGGTTATGCAGTCTATTGTGATGCCTCACGAGAGGGTTTGGGTTGTGTGTTAATGCAAGAAGGGAAAGTAGTTACCTATGGCTCACGTCAGTTGAAAATTCACGAGCAGAATTACCCTACGCATGATCTAGAGTTAGCCGCTGTAATATTTGCCTTGAAGATTTGGAGGCATTATCTTTATGGTGAGAGATTTGAGGTATTCTCGGATCATAAGAGTCTGAAATATTTGTTTACACAGAAAGACTTGAACTTGAGGCAGAGGAGGTGGATGGAGTTCATAGAGAATTATGACTTCGAATTGCATTATCATCCGGGAAAGGCCAATGTGGTGGCCGATGCCCTTAGCAGGAAACCTGTTGGTGACATAGCTGGTATAGCCATCCGAGAATGGGAGATGTTGGGTGCACTTGGGGAGTTTGACTTACTTCTGGGCGAATCCGTAGAGGCTGCGGCCTTGTTTTCTGTTGTTGTACAGCCTACACTCGTGACTCGAGTGTTAGAGGTTCAGAGGGGTGATCTTGAGGTAGAAACCCTCCGTGAGAAGATTTCTGGTGGGAAGGTTGAGAAGGGTTTGGCAGTGTATCCCGACCTCAGTGTGAGATACCGAGACCGTCTGTTTGTGCCGGATTCTTGTCGAGAGGAGGTACTCCGAGATTTTCATCATTCACGCCTTGCGGTGCATCCGGGAGGCACTAAGATGTATCGGGATTTGGGTCGCCAGTTCTGGTGGCGGGGTATGAAGAGAGATGTGGCAGCTTTCGTATCTAAGTGCCTTACTTGTCAGCAAGTGAAGGCTGAACATCAGAGGCCAGCGGGTTTGTTGCAACCCTTGCCTATTGTCGAGTGGAAGTGGGAACACATCACTATGGACTTCGTTATGGGTCTTCCGAGGACTCAGCGGGGTAGTGATGCTATTTGGGTGGTTGTAGACCGGTTGACTAAGTCGGCGCACTTCATTCCTATGCGCTTGAGAGATTCGGTAGATCATCTTGCCGACTTGTACATTCAGGACATAGTGAGGTTACATGGTGTTCCAGTGACGATCGTCTCAGATAGAGATCCTCGTTTTACTGTCAGGTTGTGGCAGAGTTTGCAGAGTGCCTTAGGCACTAAATTGACCTTTAGCACGGCTTACCATCCTCAGACTGACGGGCAGTCCGAGCGTACTATTCAGATCCATGAGGATATGCTGCGGGGTTGTGTTCTAGACTTTAGTGGGTCGTGGGAGAGGCACTTGCCGTTGGTGGAGTTTGCCTACAACAACAGCTTCCAGTCCAGTATCGGTATGGCACCATTTGAGGCCTTGTATGGCCGACCATGTAGATCTCCTGTTTGTTGGGTTGAGGTGGGTGATGCACCTCTGTTGGGTCCGGAGTTGGTGAGGGAAACAACGGAGAAAGTTGAGCTTATCCGTAAGAGGATTGTTACAGCACAGAGTCGTCAGAAATCTTATGCCGACCGTAGGAGGAGACCTTTGGTGTTTGAGGTGGGTGATCATGTCTTTCTGAAGATATCACCTAGACGGGGTTTGATGAGATTTGGGAAGAACGGGAAGTTGTCCCCTCGATTCATTGGTCCTTTTGAGATCCTTGAGAGGATTGGCGAGGCTGCCTATCGTCTAGCTTTGCCACCGCAGTTGTCCGGAGTACATGACGTGTTTCATGTGAGTATGCTTCGGAAGTATGAGCCGGATCCATCACATGTGTTGGATTGGACCGATTTAGTGGTTGATGAGGATGTTTCATATGAGGAGAGACCGGTTCGAGTCTTAGATAGGCGGGATCAAGTTTTGCGAGGCAAAACCATCCCTTTGGTCAAAGTTTTGTGGAAACATCACGGAGTAGAGGAAGCCACTTGGGAACGTGAATTGGAAGTTCGCCAGAAATACCCGGACATGTCTAATGATTTGTAATCTTGCATTTTGATTTTGTAATATTGTTGAACTTAAGAGCTTTATATATGTCTTAAGTTGTAAAACATTGAGTATGTTTTGGTAAATGGGTGTATCATAGAAGTTTAGTGTAACATTGCAGATGTTGATTACATTGTTGAATGTGTTGTGTTGTATATATCATGCGATAGAATATGATATGGGTATTGTTAGCATTGAAAAGAATAATGCATAATAATGATACATGTTGAAATATATGTTGTTGTGAGATGCCTCTTGATAAAGAGATGAATTGACCAATTTTGGGTCAAGATGTTTACTAATGAATTGTCATATTATATATAAAAAAAAGAAAAAAAACTTGTTTTTATAAACTTATGCTTAATTTCGGGGACGAAATTCTTTGAAGGGGGGGAGGTTATAGCCACCCCGGTCTTCTCCCATTTGATTATTGTATCCGGACTTAGGTTCTGTAGATTCTGTCATTGTATAATTGTTGTTGTTGTCCCTTATTTTCTCATTTGGACCTATAGGATGTGTTGGGCAGGTTTATTTCAGGTTGGTTGGGTTTAGAAACCAAGTGTTGCTGTCCAGAATTTTGGATCTTCGCTCGAGCGAGGAGTTTGTCGCTCGAGCGAGCTGTTATTTTTGGTTCTTCACTCGAGCCGGGGGTTTGCTAGCTCGAGCGAGAGGTTGCGTCTGATTTGGACCTGTAGCTGTGCATTCTTGGCTCGAGCGAGCTTTTCTTCGCTCGAGCGAGTTAGTTCGTTCTTCGCTCGAGCGATAGTTCCTTCGCTCGAGCGTGTGTCTGGTTACAGACCTGAGGGTTTGAGTTCTTCGCTCGATCGAGTTTTCTTTCGCTCGAGCGAGCTTTTGGGTTGTTGGCTCGAGCAAGGCTTCCTTGGCTCGAGCGTAGTTTCTCTATGTCTGCTCGCTCGAGCGACCAAGTCTTCGCTCGAGCGAGCCTGTCCAGTTTATATACACAGCAGCGGGTTTTGATCAGTCTTTTTCATCTTCTTTTGATCCCAAACCCTAGGTCCGACTTCTCTCTCTCCCTACTCACCTTCTTTCTTAGATTTGATCTATTTAGAGGGTGTTTCTACCCTAGTTGCTTTATTAAAAATATAGAGGGAGTCGAGGGCTTTCATTTAATCTGAACATTTGGCGATTTGGAGCACATTAATTTTGGGTTGTTTTCTTCGAGGTAGGGATTTCCTACTCCATTCTATAAGTTTTGTTCTAAGTTTTGGTATTTTGATAAGTTGGGGTTACTTTGATGATTTTGGGAAAAACCCTAGTTGTTTAAATTAATTAATTTGTATAATTAATTTAAGGGAATTGGGGAATTTGGTTAAATTCATGAAATTGGGAAATTTATTGCTTAAATGGTGTAGTTGGATAATGTAAATCACTCGCCCATTGAATTGTTGATATATTTATTTCCAGTCTAGAAATAACTGTTTTGGGCTATCGATGGAGGATAGTCGTGATTGTTGTAGACATTGCATGTGGTTTAGGAATAACTGAAACTAATCACATTGGTTAAGTCATTAATTTTGACTATTGCATTGATACAGAAAATACGTGTATTGATTGAGCATTGCATTTGCATACATTGTTTTGTGTGGGAGAAGATAGGGGATGTACTCCACGGTTTAGGGGAAGATAGGGGATGGACCTCTAAACCGGATTTTGTTTGGGAGGAGATAGGGGATGGACTCCATTAGCATCACTTTTATGTGTGCTTATTTATATAGAAGTGTTTTTATTAATACAGCACTAAAATGTGTATCAATCTGGAAGTATGAAGTGTTTTGATTTGAGCTTGAGTCTCATTTGTTTGTTGATATTGGAAGGATGTGAATATGATATATATAATTCACTGTTGTAAGTTTGGCCAGGTTCTGAGCCATGTTGATAAAGTTGGAAAGTAAAACGTGTCTTAGACAATAGCGTCATGAGACTGTAAAATGAAGTAATTGATTATCTTGGTTAACCATCTATTGACTGCTATTGCTTTATTCATTGCTTATATTTGGTTTAGTATATTTTTACTGGGCTGTGGCTCACCCTTTATGGGAACATCATTTTCAGGTTCAGGGGATAAGCTACCTCCAAGGACTTAGCTTGGAAGGACTTGGATTTTGAAGACTATTTTTAGTTATTTGTTTTTCATTGTTAGTACATGTAACCACTCAAGCCTAGGGCTTTATTTATATTTGAGTTAGAACTCATACTTTTGTGACCAAGTACTGGCTTGGAAAGATGTAAGCCGGTAGGGCATTTACTTTGATGTTACATGTAATGCTTTTGTTTAGTAAGACTCTGATGGATATTATAATGAATTATTAAAGTGTTTTCTTTAAATAATGCATGTCAATGATGTATATATAATGGGTTAATTCTGAGGGCGTTACAGTCACTCTGCGCTCGAGCGGAGTTTTGTTTTTGGTTTTCTGCTCGAGCGGGTATTCTCAACCTCGAGCGGGGTTTACACACTTACAGTATTTCGTGGCCCTGCAAAACTTCTGCAGGTGTGTTTTCTACGCTTGAGCGGGTTTCTTGCGCTCGAGCGGGATTGTTGGCGCTCGAGGGGGTAGTTCTTTTCCTGAAAGGTTCTGGGAGATGAAAATCAGCGCTCGAGCGGACTGGTTTTTCACGCTCGAGCGGATGTGTTTTGCTTTTGTTTCTTGGCGCTCGAGCGGTCATTTATACGCTCGAGCGGGATCAGATATTTGTGCTTTACGCTCGAGCGCTCTATTCTACGCTCGAGCGGGTCGTGCGTATATGGGTTATCCGCTGGGTGATTTTAAATCACTTTTTGCTTTTCTTTCTTTCTCCTACTTTTTCAAAAAAACCATTTTGAGAGCTCCTCTCTCTAGAATCTCCCTTCTCTTTAGGGTTTGATCTAGCTAGGGTGTCCTCCTTACCTTTGGCCTTTATAAAAAAGTTGTTGATCATCGAGGGCTATCTTTTGATCCGAGAAACTCGTGGTTTGGAGCAATTTCGTTTTCACCATCTTCTTCGTTGGGTGTCATCTTTTGAGGTAGGGATATCCTACTCTTCCTTATGGATTTTGTCTTTAAATTTTAGCATTTTGATATGTTGGGTGTTGTTGGGTAGATTTGAGAAAGTTTGGGTCTTTTGTGTAATTTTACAAAAGTTGGGGTTTTGTTTGAAATAGACCTATATGCAAGTTTGGTATAAAAGAAAATGAGTTGGATGATGGATCGTGGATGAAAATGAAACCTTAGAGTTGTTTTGTTAATTGAGGTAATTTGCCCTAATTGTTTAATTAATTAATGTATATAATTGATTAAAGGAAATGAGGAATCGAATTGGAAATGTTGAAATTGGGAATGTATGGGACTAAAGGGTGTAGTTAAATCATTTATTGCTCACCTAATTGAAATGTTGATATATTATCCATTTGTGCATTTATTTCCTATTTAGAAATAATTGCTTTGGGCTACCGGTGGAGGGTAGTATTGATTGTTGTAGACAATGCATGATGATTAGGCAAACTAAAACTAATCAATCGGATGTGTCATAGAGTATGACGGTTGATAGAATACATTAACTTTATGTATTGATTGATTGTGTATATGACCAATGTGTTTATATGCATTATGTGTAGACGGTTGATAGAATACATTAACTTTATGTATTGATCGATTATGTATATGATTCTGTGTTTATATGCATTGCTTGTGTATGGGAGGAGATGAGGGATGTACTCTACGGTTTAGGGGAAGATGGGGGATGTACCTCTAAACCGGTTAATGGTTAAGGGAAGATGGGGGATGAACCTAGGGATGCAGCTCATATGCTCTCCCATTGAAGTATTGATATAGCTCATATGCTTATCTGTTGAAGTGTTGAGATAGCTCATATGCTTATCTGTTGTAGTCTTGATATAGCTCATATGCTTATCTGTTGAAGTATTGATATAGCTCATATGCTTATCTGTTGAAGCATTGATATAGCTCATATGCTTATCTGTTGAAGTATTGATATAGCTCATATGCTTATCTGTTGTAGTATTGATATAGCTCATGTGCCTATCTGTTGTAGTAGTGATATAGCTCATATGATTATCTATTGAAAAGTTGTTTAATTTGATATAGCATTAAAATGTATATCATCGTCGTTTGTGAAGTATGGAAGTAGTTTATGTGTTATTGATACAACACCAAAATGTGTATCCACCTTGAATTTCGAAAGTGTTCTAGTGATGAACTATAATCTCATCAAAATGTTTTGGCCAGAGTACTGAACCTTGTTTTCAAACTCAAAGTTGAATAAGAAATGGAAAGTGAATTGTAACATAGGCTTGGCTGTCATGGAATTCTAATAAGATGTAAATGGAAATGTAAGTATTGACCATCTATCAGTTGCTAATCTTTTAGGCATTGTTCATAGTTGGTTTAGTATGTTTCTACTGGGCTGTGGCTCACCCTATATGGGAACATCATTTTCAGGTACAGGTAGCATGCCACCTCCAAGGACATAGCTTGGGAGGCTAGAGGCGGACAGACTTTTGTTGTCTTATTTCCTTTTGATGTATTACATGTAAATTCAAGCCAAGGGCTTAATGTGTAATTAAGTTAGCACTCTCTCTTGTAACCAAGTGTTAACTTGGAAAGCTGTAAGCCCGTAGGGTATTTGCTTTTGTTGTAAACATGTAATACTTTTGTAATGAAATACTCTGATGAATAGATGAATGTGGATCTTTTTTTTGTATCAATGCATGTCTCTATATGGATGGGTTTAATGTTATTATTTTGAGGGCATGACAATTAATATATAAAATTAATTTTTTTTAAAAAAATTTTAGTACTTTTTTAATATTATAATTATTTTTTTGAAAAAATTAGTCTAAGACCCCTCTTCCATTTTTAATAATGAAAAAGATCCATGATATTATTTTATGATGTGTAAAGTCTCTCAATCCTACACCCATATATCACAGAAGAAACTCAAATTAATCCGTAAAGCAGGAGTTGCCAAAGAGGATGAGGTGGTGAAGATGGTGATCATACCACACGATCCAAGCCATTCCCAGAGAGTACATTGGCCGCAAAGTCTCTGCCACAGATAGACACCAAGGCCGAATCCCTACCGTCGTGTTTGCCTAAGACAACGACGGCCACATCACCACCACCACCACCACCACCAGGTCAGCCTCTAGAAAACACCTCGTTACCACTGAGAGGAAGCAGATTCAAGCCATCCTTAACTTTGTTCAACTCCCATTCTTCTGCTCCACCACTTTTCCTCTCCAGATCCGCGCTGGTTCTGGTTCTGGTTCCTCCACTCTCCTCGACTCTAGTATTGTTCTTCCTATCAAGATTCATAGGGATGAGGAGAGTGTGGGAAGATTTTGAATTTGGTGTTTGCTCGGGCTGATGATGGATCAGAGTTGAAGATTGATGTGTCAGTTGTTTTCAAAGGAGAAGATGTTTGTCTTGGTCTCAAGAAAGGAGGTACTTTAAATAGGATAAGGACCACTTTAAAATATCTATACCCAGTTGAACACATCCCTTCCAAAATTGAGGTGGACATAAGCAGTCTAGACATTGAAGATAAGGTGTTCATGCACGATATTAAGGTTCACCCATCGTTGAAGCTTCTCAGTAAAGATGAGAGTATTTCCATATGCAAAGTTGTGGCAACGACATTGGAAAACTCTAAACTTGCACTGTAGGCACCAGAGCAGCACGATACAAGGAATTTGCAATTTTCACTAGCCCAAATCAAGAATTTTCAGATAATGAAATTCACTTAGCTATTGTAGTGCTTTCGGATGCCTAGTGAAAATGATTATGACTTTTGTTCACAACATAATCAAATGCAGGTTAGTTTTTTTTTTTTTTTTTTGGTTAATGACTAGATCATTTTTGCTATTATAATAAACATGTAGGGTGGTGTGAATTATTGTGAAATGTTATTGAACAATTTTAATGAGATGACTATTTTAATGGGACTCTGTAGATACACATCTTCGACCAAGCACATGTTGTGTTTTCTTGGCGGGATTGTCTTTCACTTTTGTGCATAACGATCATTGCTTTTGCTTCATGTATTGGATTGAATTTCTCTACTTTGGACTAGAGAAATTCTCTGGTATGAACTAAATTTTCTCTGGGTTGGTCCAGAGAAATTCTCTAGTTTGGACTGAAATTTCTCTGGATTGATTTAAGAGACCTTAAACATTATGAAAATATTGAATGTCCTTTATGCTATAAAATTTTAATACCAGGGACCCTAAAAAAAAATACCCTATTTTTTTTTTTTGTTTTAAAAAAAAATAATTTTGGCTTAAAAATTATTTAAAAATTCACTAATCCCCTTACTCAGTTTCTAATCTCAACCCTCCCATAGCTTTGTTAGTCTTACCATATGTGGTGATTAAGTCCAAGGAGATAGTTAATCCCCTCACTTATATTCTCAACTAAACACACTTTAGGTGAGTCTCACAGATTATTAATTCAATCCTTCTTTCAAAAGAGCCAAACAAATATGGCATTTGTGCACATCCTTATTCAATACATATATTAGAGGGACAATTCAATTTGTGTCTAGTTCTCTCTCTCTCTCTCTCCTGAAGCACCTCTCTCTCTCTCTAAAAACCTCCTCCCCAGGCCTCATTTTGGACCCTAGCTATTTCTGGCGTTTGTTTGTTAGTTATTCCCTTTGATAAACTTGATTCCTCCATTATTTTTCCACCTAGGTGTGTTTTTGTGTGCTGTTGTAGATTATTTTCTAGTGCTTCGGGGCCGTATAGCTAATTCATTGGGGTAGTGGTGTGTTGCTTTCATCAAGGGATGTCTGGAACAAGGGTCAATATAAAGGAGGTGATTGGTGTTGGACCGGCATAGAGGACGTCCAGGATCTTCATTTGAGCGCTCTTTTGCGAGTAAGAGCTTGAAGGGTAAACTTTGGTTCAGATTTATGGAGAAATATCGATGCTGTGTTTGGAGGGAAACATTGGTGTCGAAGTCGATCCAGATCTATCTGGTTTTCATTCGAGTGCTCCTCTTCAGGTGAGAGTTTGAGGGGTGAACTTCTTCCAAATGGATGGAGGTGTCCCAGCGGTTGGTCGGTGTTTGGATTGTGTGGGCATTGGGAGTGCAACAACATAGGTGATTAAGTTGTGTTCAGGTGGGTGGTTGATCGGTGGTTGGTCGGTGTTTGGATTTGCAGTGGGTGTGTTTGGAAGATTAAGTTGTGGTCAGGTGTTTTCCTTGGATGTGGAGTTTTCCGGTGTTGGCCCATGGAGCTGTTGGCTATGGAGTTTTCCGGTGTTGGCTAAGGAGTTTTCTTGGTTGGATCAGCAGCATAGGCGTGGTGTGGCCTTGGAAGTGCAGCAGCATAGGCGTGGGTCTTCGCGTGGTGATTAAGTTGTGTTCAGATGGGTGGTTGGCTGGTGGTTGGTTCCGGTGTTGGCCCATAGAGCTGTTGGCTATGGAGTTTTCCAGTGTTAGCTATGGAGTTTTCTCGGTCAGATCAGTGGCATAGGCGTGGTGTGGCCTTGGGAGTGCAGCAGCATAGGCGTGGGTGGTAGCATAGGCGTGGGTCTTGGCGTGGTGGTTGATAAGATTTTAGTTTGGGTGGTGTGGGTATTGGAAGTATAGTAGGTGAATAAAATAATTGGGTTGAATAGAGGAGTATTAGCTTGGGTGTTAGAAAAGAAAATTTTAGTTTGTTGAAAAGAGGAATGCAGGAGCAGCTTGGGTGTTTTGGTAGGTTGATTTTGTGGGGACTCATGTATTTTATTTTCTAGTTAAGTCATTCTTAACTTTTTTTGTTTAAAAAAATCATGAGGCCAAGAGGTTGGCTGTATGGATGCGGGTAGCAGTAGTAAGGGTATTTTGTACTTTCTAAATCTCTCTCGGTGCATGTCATCTTCCTGTACCTTTAATTTCATGTTGTTGATGAAATTTTTCTTGGCTGATAAAAAAAAATATTAGAGGGACAATTATAAAATAAAAAAATAAATTAGAAAAATAAGGGTTGGACCATTGTAACAAAATAAATTCTGAATTTTTAATTTTTTTTAATTTAAATCATAATTTTTTGATTTGTTTTCAATCTAAACTAGTTGCATATTTTCATTAACTAAAATTGACCCAAAAAAAAAAAGTATTTGTCATTAAACTCAATGTAAATATACATAAAATATCTAAAATACACATTTTCATTGAGTTTAAGGACTTTTTTTAAAAAAAAAAAAAAATAGACAAATGGTTTAGTTTGAAAAAAAAAATTAAAAAGTTCAGGATTTAAATTGATAAAATTAAAAATTTAGAATTTATTTTATTACAAAGGTCAAACCTTTTTTTTTTTAATTTTTTTTTTGTAATTTTCCCTACATTAAATGATTGTCAAATATCATCTTTTGCTAAATACACAACTCATTAAAGGGTTATGGGACATGTTAATGACCTATAATGGATAATCATTAGTCTTAATATACATGTAAAATGTGTATAGAAAACAAAATATATAAAAAAATGAAAAACACATTAAAATTGTTATTACTTTGATATTTTCTACAACTTAACAAGAACTCTATGTGCTGTCTATAGCGATCCCGGATTTACCCTTGTTGTACAGTGATCCGGACATGTGTCCGTGGAGGTTGGTAGTTGATTATTATCTTGTTTACATCCTTTTTACTTTGTAGTTGAGTTATGGGATGTGTTGGGCAGGTTTGTTACAGGTTGGTTGAGTTTAGAAACCAAAACTAGTTGCCCAGATTTTGACCTGTCCGCTCGAGCGGGGCTTTTGGCGCTCGAGCGGGAATTGCACCCATCCAGTATTTTCTGTGCAGTGTTGGACGCTCGAGCGTGGAGTTGGCCGCTCGAGCGGGGTTGTGTGAGTGTCGCTCGAGCGGGGAGTTGGAAGCTCGAGCGGAGACCTGGTTCTGTAAAAGTTCTGGGAGTGTGTATCCGCCGCTCGAGCGGGATTGTTGACGCTCGAGCGGGAGTCTGTGAGTGACGCTCGAGCGGGGTGTTTGACGCTCGAGCGGGTTGACTGGGTTTAAGTTCCGTGTTTGACTTTTCAAATCACTTTTTCACTTTCTCTTCTCTCTCCTACTTTTCTAAAAACACCATTGTTGAGCCTCTCACTCTAGAACTCTACCTTCTCTCTATGTTTTGATCTAGTAGGAGTGATTTGCTCACCTTTGGCCTTTACAAAAAAGTTGTTGATCGTCGAGGGCTACATTTTAATCTGAAAATTTCGGGATTTGGAGCACGTTGGGTTTTGTCATCTTCTCCCTTGGGGCTCCGAATTTGAGGTAGGGATATCCTACTCCTCTCTATGGATTTTGTCTTTAAATTTTGGTATTTTGAGATGTTGGGGTTGGTTTGGAAATTTTGTGAAAGTTTGGGGCTTTTGTGTTATTTTACAAAAGTTGGGGTTTTATTTATAATAAACCTAGATGCATGTTTGGTATAGAGAAATGGAATAAATGTTGAATCATTGATGAAAATGGAACCTAAGGGTTGAAATGGTAATTATGGAAAATGACCTAATTACATTATTTGATTAATTGGGATAATTAACTGTGACAAATGAGAAAATGAAATGGAATTGTCGAGATTGGGAATGTATGGGGTTAAAGGGTGTAGTTGAATTAATTATCACTCACCGAAATGAAATGTTGATTGAATATCCATTGTGCATTTATTTTCTGTTTAGAGATAACTGCTTTGGGCTATCGGTGGAGGATAGTCGTGATTGTTGTAGACAATGCATGATGATTAGGCAAACGAAAACTAATCAATGGAATGTGTCATGGAATTTGACGGTTGATAGAATACATTAACTGTATGTATTGAGTGATTGTATATAGAACCAATGTGTTTGTATACGTTATATGTAGAGGAGGAGATGGGGGATGTACTCCGCGGTTTAGGGGAAGATAGGGGATGTACCTCTAAACCGGATATTGTTGGGAGAAGATAGGGGATGAACTCCATAGATACAACTCATATGCTTGTCTAGAGAAGTGAGGATAGAGCTCATATGCTTATCTTTGTGAAGTGTGGATACGGCTTATATGCTAATCTGTGAATGTGGGATATTGTCGTTACACATATCTGTTGTGAAGTGTGGATACAGCTTATATGCTTATCTGTGAATGTGGGATATAGTTTTCATACATATCTGTTGAAATGATGATAGAGCTGACATGCTTATCTGTTGAAAAAGGGAAAATGAAAAGTAACTTGGACTCATAAGTTGTATGACATAAATATGTGATTTATGTGAATGTATCAGTGTTGGCCATCTATCAATTGCTAATCTTTTAGTCATTGTTCATGGTTGGTTTAGTGTATTTCTACTGGGCTGTGGCTCACCCTATATGGGAATATCATTTTCAGGTGCAGGTAGCATGCCACCTCCAAGGACATAGCTTGGGAGGCTAGAGGCGGACATACTTTTGTCGTTTTATTTCTGATGTATTACATGTAAATTCAAGCCAAGGGCTTAATGTGTAAATGAATTATTACTCTTTTGTTGTAACCAAGTGTTAACTTGGAAAGCTGTAAGCCCATAGGGCATTTTGCTTTTGTTGTTAACATGTGATACTTTTGTAATGAAACTCTGATGAATAGAAGAATGTGGTTATTTCATTTGTCAATGAATGTCTTAATTGATGGGTTTAATGTCATTATTTTGAGGGCGTTACAACTTGGTATCAGAGCGTACCGGGTTCGAATACTTTGGGTACATGGGAAGTGATTAGGATCACAATGGGTTTTTCTCGCTTGACAGAGACTTAGATGTAGTGTCATATGCTCTGTGCTTAATTGATAACATGCTTATGTGTTTATTTGGGTATGGGATTTAGTTTCTAGGATGTTGATTGGATCCTTGTGTTTCTGGGAGTCTTGTTGGAAAGGCACTTGATCAATGCTGTTTCTAACCGGAACTCTAGTAACGCCTCGGGACTGTCATTATCCGGAAATGAAATTCGTAAGTGCTTATGTGTTTATGTGCTTACGTGGAGTGAATTACAGTTATCCATGCATTAGGACGTGAGTGTTTAGTTTCGGCACATTTATGAATGTGCTAACGTTCTGCATTACCTTTATTAGGATGTCAGGACGAGGAAGAGGTGCTAGGCGTGGTAGACTTGCGAGGCAGGAAATACCGTTACCGGAGGAGGTTCCGGCAGTACAGGAGGGAGTTGGCCAGGCCAATGTGGCCGAGCCAGTGGGTCAGCAGGCCATGGGTGCCTTGGCCAGAGAGATAGCAGGAGCTTTGGGTATTCTTAGAGCTGGGAATCAGGCAGCTGAGGCAGGGCCTTCTTTCTTGAAGAGGGAGTTTTTCCGGTCTAATCCGGATGAGTTTATCGGGGATCCGAAGGAGCCACTGAAGGCTGATGAGTGGCTAGAGCAAATGAGTAAGACGTTCGAGATGCTTGGCATCGAGGACGGAGCGCTGAAAGTGACTTTGGCATCCTTCCAGCTGAAGGGAGATGCGGGTCAATGGTGGAAGTACGAGAAGGCTCGTGTTGGTGGTACTTGGGAGGCATTTGTAAATGCTTTTCAGGAGAGGTTTTTGTCTGCAGCAGCTAGGGAGAAGTTGAGGGATCAGTTTAGCCGGCTTAAACAGCAGGGCTTGTCAGTGGCCGAGTTTGAGGCTATACTTTTACCAGTTTGTCCAGGTTTGCACCTGAACTGGTGGCGTCTGAGGAACGCCCTTGCTATGAGTTTGAGCGGAAGTTGAGGCGGGGCCTCAAGTTGAGAGTTGGTGGGTCTTACATCCGAGAGTATAGACACCTGGTAGATGCTGCTGCTCATATGGAAATTATGATGCAGGAAGAGGAGGAAGAGCAGAGGGGCTCCAAGAGGGGCCAAGATGGCCAGGGTGATGGCAGGAGGCAGAGGGGTTATAACCCTCAACAGCCTCAGGGTGCAGTTTCTAGATCGACCTTTCCAGTGCCGAGTGCAGGCTCGGGGAGAGGCAATCAGGGGGAGTTTGCTTGTTACAAGTGTGGCCAGCTGGGTCACAAGGTTTCAGTTTGCCCGCAGAAGGGTGGGGGTCAGAGAGCTACTTCTTCTTCAGCTAGACCGCAGAGTCAGAGTTTGGGCAGGGGGCAGCCCTTGTCTTGTTATCAGTGTGGACAGCCTGGGCACCTGAAGAGGTTTTGCCCGCAGTTGAATGCCACTTCGGGAGCATCTGGTTCCAGGCAGACGCAGAGTTTTCAGCCAGCTCAGTCTGTGCAGGCCTCGAGGGCCAATCCGGGGGCTTCGTCGTCCCAGTCTGTGCAGCAGTCTTTTGCTCCTAGAGGTGAGCAGGTAGACCAGGGGCCTACGGGGCGCGTGTACGCTATTACCGCGCAGGATTTAGTACCAGCTCCATCGGTAGTGAGAGGTACTTTTCTGTTTTGCAACTCGGTTGCTAATGTGTTGATAGACACGGGTGCATCTCATTCTTTTGTATCTGCTGCATTTGCATCTGTTTTAGAATTGGAGTTGGCACAGTTAGCATCTCCTATTTGTGTGGTATCGCCTTTGGGTGGTGAGTTGATCCTGAAACAGGGTGTTAGAGGTTGTGAAATAGAGGTCGCCGACCATAGGCTTCCTTTTCCATTTGTTGTCATGCCCATGAAGGGTTTTGATGTTATTTTGGGTATGGACTGGCTATCGTCATACCGGGCTGTTATTGATTGCTACCGCCAGAGGGTCACGTTATGTACCTTGAGCGGGGAGTGGTTCCATTTCTTGGGAGACCGGGTTGGTAGTGTTTTGCCACCGGGGTATGATTCGCGAGGGCGAAGTGAGCTTAGTGGTCTACTTGCTAGCTTTAAGAGTGGTGAGTGTGATGAGACCCAGATTGTATTGCCGAGGGTGGTTTGTGAGTATTCGGATGTCTTTCCCGAAGATCTTGTTAGTTTGCCACCTCACCGAGAGATAGAGTTCTCTATTGATTTGGTGCTCGGCACGACGCCGATTTCTATGGCACCTTATCATTTTGCTCCAGCAGAGTTGGTTGAGTTGAAAGTTCAGCTCCAGGAATTGTTAGATAAGGGTTTTGTTCGCCCTAGTGTTTCGCCATGGGGAGCACCGGCCCTCTTTGCTAAGAAGAAAGATGGTGCCTTGAGATTGTGTATTGACTACCGGAAGTTGAATCGGGCTACGGTTAAGAATAAGTACCCTATGCCCCGTATAGATGATTTGTTTGACCAGTTGAAAGGTTCCCGTTGCTTCTCTAAGATAGACTTGAGATCGGGTTACCACCAGTTGAGGGTCAGGGAGGAGGATATTCCGAAGACGGCATTCCGTACGCGGTATGGCCATTATGAGTTTCTGGTGATGCCATTCGGGCTTACCAATGCACCGGCAGTCTTTATGGACTTGATGAACCGGATCTTCCGGGAATTCTTGGATCGATTCGTAGTCGTTTTCGTGGACGACATTCTTATCTATTCACCTTCGGAGGGGGAGCACGAGGAACACTTGAGAGTGGTGCTTGAGTTGCTTAGAGCCCATAGGCTGTATGCCAAGTTTGGGAAGTGTGAGTTCTGGCTGAGGGAAGTCAAATTCTTAGGCCACGTGGTATCTGGGGAAGGAGTGTCTGTTGATACATCCAAGGTAGAGGCAGTGCAAGATTGGGCACAGCCTAAGAGTGTGTTTGAGGTCCGCAGTTTTCTGGGATTGGCTGGGTATTGCCGCCGGTTTGTGAAAGATTTCTCCAGGTTAGCGTCACCGTTGACTAGACTGACTTGGAAGGGAGTCAAGTTTGTGTGGAGTGAGACTTGTGAAAAGTCGTTCCAAGAGTTTGAAGTATCTGTTTACACTGAGAGACTTGAATTTGAGGCAGAGGAGGTGGATGGAGTTCACTGAGGACTATGATTTTGAGTTGCACTATCATCCGGGAAAGGCCAATGTTGTGGCCGATGCCCTTAGTAGGAAATCCATTAGTGATGTAGCTAGTATAGCCATCCGAGAATGGGAGATGTTGGGAGCACTTGGCGAGTTTGATTTGCTACTGGGCGAATCCGTTGAGGCTGCGACCTTGTTTTCTGTTGTTGCGCAGCCTACACTTGTGACACGAGTGTTAGAGGCACAGAGAGGCGACCTTGAGGTAGAATCCTTCCGAGAGAAGATCTCCTTTGGGAAGGTTGAGAAGGGTTTGACGGTGTATCCCGACCTGAATGTGAGATACCGAGACCATTTGTTTGTGCTGGAGTCTTGCCGAGAGGAAGTACTCCGAGAGTTTCACCATTCGCGCCTTGCGGTGCATCCGGGAGGTACTAAGATGTATCAGGATTTGGGTCGCCAGTTTTGGTGGCGGGGTATGAAGAGAGATGTGGCTGTTTTCGTATCAAAGTGCCTTACTTGCCAGCAAGTGAAGGCCGAGCATCAGAGGCCAACGGGTTTGTTGCAACCCTTGCCTATTGCCGAGTGGAAGTGGGAGCATGTCACTATGGACTTCGTTGTAGGTCTTCCGAGGACTCAGCGGGGTAGTGATGCTATTTGGGTGGTTGTAGACCGGTTGACTAAGTCGGCGCACTTCATTCCTATGCGCGTGAGAGACTCGGTAGATCATCTTGCCGGCTTGTATATTCGGGACATATTGAGGTTGCACGGGGTCCCAGTGACGATCGTCTCAGATAGAGATCCTCGTTTTACTGCCAGGTTGTGGCAGAGTTTGCAGAGTACGTTGGGCACTAAGTTGACCTTTACTACGGCTTATCACCCTCAGACTGACGGGCAGTCCGAGCGTACTATTCAGATCCTCGAGGATATGCTTCGGGGTTGTGTCCTGGACTTCAGTGGGACGTGGGAGAGGCACTTACCCTTGGTAGAGTTTGCCTACAACAACAGTTTTCAGTCTAGCATCGGTATGGCACCGTTTGAGGCCTTGTATGGCCGACCGTGTAGGTCTCCAGTGTGTTGGGCCGAGGTGGGTGATGCACCTTTGTTGGGTCTGGAGTTGGTTAGGGAGACGATGGAGAAAGTTGAGCTTATCCGTAGGAGGCTTGTTACTGCCCAGAGTCGTCAGAAATCTTATGCTGACCGTAGGAGGAGGCCTTTGGCGTTTGAGGTAGGTGATCATGTCTTTCTAAAGATATCACCTAGGCGAGGCTTGATGAGGTTTGGGAAGAGTGGGAAGTTATCCCCTCGGTTTATTGGTCCCTTTGAGATCCTTGAGAGGATTGGCGAGGTTGCTTATCGGTTAGCCTTACCGCCGCAGTTGTCCGGAGTGCATGACGTGCTTCATGTGAGTATGCTTCGGAAGTATGAGCCAGATCCATCACATGTGTTGGATTGGACCGATTTAGAGGTAGATGAGGATGCCTCGTATGAGGAGAGACCAGTTCGGGTCTTGGATAGGCGAGATCAGGTCCTGCGTGGCAAGACCATTCCTTTGGTGAAAGTCTTGTGGAAACATCACGGAGTGGAGGAAGCCACTTGGGAACGTGAGTTGGAAGTCCGTGAGAAATATCTGAACTTGTTTGTTGATATGTAATCTTGTATTTGGATTTTGAACTATTATTGAACTTAAGAACTTTTATATATGTCTTAAGTTGTAAAACATTGAAAAATGTTTGGTTTATTGGAAGTATGTTTTGGAACTTGCCTGATATGGAAGTTGAATGTAACATTATATATGTTGAATATGTTGTTGAAATTGGAAAGGAAATGCGTAATATTGATGCATGTTGAAAGTACATATGTTGTTTACATATTGTGAAATGCCTCTTGTTAAAGGGATGGGATGACCGGTAATGGGTCGAATTGTTGAATGTTAAAGTGTAACATTGTTTAAAATGGAGGAAAACCTGTTTTGAAAACTTGTGTTTAATTTCGGGGACGAAATTCTTTAAGGGGGGGAGGTTATAGCGATCCCGGATTTACCCTTGTTGTACAGTGATCCGGACATGTGTCCGTGGAGGTTGGCAGTTGATTATTATCTTGTTTACATCCTTTTTACTTTGTAGTTGAGTTATGGGATGTGTTGGGCAGGTTTGTTACAGGTTGGTTGAGTTTAGAATCCAAAACTAGTTGCCTAGATTTTGACCTGTCCGCTCGAGCGGGGCTTTTGGCGCTCGAGCGGGAATTGCACCCATCCAGTATTTTCTGTGCAGTGTTGGACGCTCGAGCGTGGAGTTGGCCGCTCGAGCGGGGTTGTGTGAGTGTCGCTCGAGCGGGGAGTTGGAAGCTCGAGCGGAGACCTGGTTCTGTAAAAGTTCTGGGAGTGTGTATCCGCCGCTCGAGCGGGATTGTTGACGCTCGAGCGGGAGTCTGTGAGTGACGCTCGAGCGGGGTGTTTGACGCTCGAGCGGGTCGACTGGGTTTAAGTTCCGTGTTTGACTTTTCAAATCACTTTTTCACTTTCTCTTCTCTCTCCTACTTTTCTAAAAACACCATTGTTGAGCCTCTCACTCTAGAACTCTACCTTCTCTCTAGGTTTTGATCTAGTAGGAGTGATTTGCTCACCTTTGGCCTTTACAAAAAAGTTGTTGATCGTCGAGGGTTACATTTAATCTGAAAATTTCGGGATTTGGAGCACGTTGGGTTTTGTCATCTTCTCCCTTGGGGCTCTGAATTTGAGGTAGGGATATCCTACTCCTCTCTATGGATTTTGTCTTTAAATTTTGGTATTTTGAGATGTTGGGGTTGGTTTGGAAATTTTGTGAAAGTTTGGGGCTTTTTGTGTTATTTTACAAAAGTTGGGGTTTTATTTATAATAAACCTAGATGCATGTTTGGTATAGAGAAATGGAATAAATGTTGAATCATTGATGAAAATGGAACCTAAGGGTTGAAATGGTAATTATGGAAAATGACCTAATTACATTATTTGATTAATTGGGATAATTAACTGTGACAAATGAGAAAATGAAATGGAATTGTCGAGATTGGGAATGTATGGGGTTAAAGGGTGTAGTTGAATTAATTATCACTCACCGAAATGAAATGTTGATTGAATATCCATTGTGCATTTATTTTCTGTTTAGAGATAACTGCTTTGGGCTATCGGTGGAGGATAGTCGTGATTGTTGTAGACAATGCATGATGATTAGGCAAACGAAAACTAATCAATGGAATGTGTCATGGAATTTGACGGTTGATAGAATACATTAACTGTATGTATTGAGTGATTATATATAGAACCAATGTGTTTGTATACGTTATATGTAGAGGAGGAGATGGGGGATGTACTCCGCGGTTTAGGGGAAGATAGGGGATGTACCTCTAAACCGGATAGTGTTGGGAGAAGATAGGGGATGAACTCCGTAGATACAGCTCATATGCTTGTCTAGAGAAGTGAAGATAGAGCTCATATGCTTATCTTTGTGAAGTGTGGATACAGCTTATATGCTAATCTGTGAATGTGGGATATTGTCGTTATACATATCTGTTGTGAAGTGTGGATACAGCTTATATGCTTATCTGTGAATGTGGGATATAGTTTTCATACATATCTGTTGAAATGATGATAGAGCTGACATGCTTATCTGTTGAAAAAGAGAAAATAAAAAGTAACTTGGACTCATAAGTCGTATGACATAAATATGTGATTTATGTGAATGTATCAGTGTTGGCCATCTATCAATTGCTAATCTTTTAGTCATTGTTCATGGTTGGTTTAGTGTATTTCTACTGGGCTGTGGCTCACCCTATATGGGAATATCATTTTCAGGTGCAGGTAACATGCCACCTCCAAGGACATAGCTTGGGAGGCTAGAGGCGGACATACTTTTGTCGTTTTATTTCTGATGTATTACATGTAAATTCAAGCCAAGGGCTTAATGTGTAAATGAATTATTACTCTTTTGTTGTAACCAAGTGTTAACTTGGAAAGCTGTAAGCCCATAGGGCATTTTGCTTTTGTTGTTAACATGTGATACTTTTGTAATGAAACTCTGATGAATAGAAGAATGTGGTTATTTCATTTGTCAATGAATGTCTTAATTGATGGGTTTAATGTCATTATTTTGAGGGCGTTACACTGTCATTAGTATAATATTTTTTTTAAAACACGTGATTAACATGAATGAATCATTATTTCTTCTTTTGGTACCTTCTCTAAAAATTTTGATACTTTATCCAATATAATAATTATATATTTTATTAGTAAGGGTGTGATGCACTTAAACATTAAAGAATGAAGCAAATCCATGAACAAAATGGATGTAAAACGACATATATGTAATAAAAAAAACTTACATATTTTCCAATGTACCAAACACGTGGTAATAAAACCATAATTCAATCAGTAAACATTAACACTATCTAAAAATAAATTTAAGAAGAACATATGTGAATCGGTTACTCCAATTAATCTCATGAACTTTCTAATACACTGATAGGTCTTATTTGTTTTGACAATCTTACCGTGAGATCCTATTTTGAATTTTGGTATGATTTGGTAGACGTTTCCACCCTCTAAAAAAATTTCTTACTGTAATTTTTCCAAACGTAACAATGTAACACTTTAAAAAAAAATTCTTAGTATATTTTTTTCCAAACATAACACTTCAATGCAACACACTCCAATGTAACACTCAAATATAACACTTAAAAAAAACCTCTTCAGTGTACTTTTTCTAAACGTGACAATGTAATACTCTAAAAAAAATTTCTTAGTGTATTTTTCCTAAACATAACACTTCAATGTAACACTCAAATATAACACTTAAAAAAATTCTTTAATATACTTTTTCTAAACATAACAACATAACACTTCAAAAAAAATTTCTTAGTTTACTTTTTCCAAACATAACACTCCAATGTAACACATAAAAAATTACCAAAAAAAAAAAATTTACTTAGTATACTTTTTTCAAACGTAACACTCAAATGTAAGTGTACTTTTTTTAAACGTAACACTTTAAAAACGTAACAATCCAATATAACACACTAAAAACTCCTTAATGTGTTTTTCCTAAACATAACACTCCAATGTAACAATCAAATCTAACAAAAACTTCTTAGTACACTTTTTCCAAATATAACATTCTAATGTAACACTAAAAAAACATAACAATCCAATATAACAGCCTAAAACTCCTTAACGTATTTTTCTCAAACGTAACACTCTAGCAAACAACAACAATTAAGGAGATTATAATAAAAAATGAGTCATTATATACATTCAAAATAACTAAATAGATTACAAAAATAAAATTATGAAACTAAATTGAAATATAACTCCAACATATAGGATTTATCGGCAACTTTCCCTTTAAAAAAATGTGTAAACATCACCAGCTGAAAATCATGTAATAGTTACATTTGTAACAGGTTATAGATAAGATAAGAGGGTAAATTAACCAGTGAAAATCTTATATCTTTTTTCAACATTCCAAACATGTGTTAATAAAATAGTAATAATTCAATGTGTAACCATCACCAGGTGAAAATCATGCAATTATAACATTAGTAATAGGTTATAAATAATAAGATAAGTTACACTTTGTTCCCTTCAATTTTATAATTTTTCTATTTTGACTCATTAAATATTTTTCCCACTTTTTGCCTTTATACTGTGTTTGGTTAGGGGATTTGGGGAGGGATTTGGAAAGGAAAAGGGAAAAGGTGTGTGAAACTAGGTGAAATATAGGCATGTTTTATTCACATTTCACCTACCTTTTCCATTTCCCTTTCCAAATCCCTCTCCAAATCCCTCAACCAAACACAGCATTAACATTTGTAATTTTTTTTTAAAAAAAATTTGCTTCCAAAACTAACTTCCGTCTAATTTGAAATGAAAAATGCCACATTGGCATAAAAATAGGTAAATTACACTTACCCCTCACTTAAGTTTCATATTTTTTTAACTTTGGCCCTTAAAGTATTTTTTTTTTCTCACTTTACCCCTTAACATTTGTAATTTTTCTCAATTTACTCCCAAAACCATCTTCTGTCCGATTTTGGGACCAAAAACTCAAAATTTCAAATCCAAACCCAAATTCCAATCCCCTCTCTTCTGTAAAAAAAATATTTTGTTAATTTTTTTTCCAAACTAGTTTCTAATTTTTTTTTTATTTAAAAAAAATGTCACGCCCCAAATAATTAATACAAAACAAATTCACCAACCTCTAATCACATTATCCTGTTTCCAAATCAACCACTCCAATGCTTAATATATGTAGAGAATATAAAGCTTCAACATGGACATCGTCATCAATCTCTAGCATGTGTATTCATTAAACATCAAGAGATTTACAAAAAATATTTCACATGCGAGTATATATTCAACATTCCTAAAATATGAATCTATAGCATATGACATAATATGTCAAGTACAAATTAATGCCCTCAAGGGCTATAAATTCCAAGACTTAAACCCGGTTACACAAAAGTGGTTTTCAAATCCATACATATAAAGTCTTTGGCTTGTCAAAATAATTACAACAAAAATGAAAGAGCCTTGTGCTCTCAAACCACATTCCATGCCTTTAACTCGGCGGGATCACCACATCATTTCCTGTACAAAATCTCATAGGATCAGCACAAAGCCCAATAAGAAAATCTTAACAAAGTATGTACATTTTATACAATCTCTTGAGATGAATGCATATGCCATGCTATGCTCAAAAACATATATCTCTATCTTTTGACACTTTTGTGCACAATGCAATTTGAGAATTTAACAATTCAATGTAGTTTAAAGGGAGCGGTAAATACAACTTAGGTATTCTCTAGGTTGGTATTTACAAGTAGGCATAACAAGCACTAGCAATACCCACTTTACCGGTTTCTAACCGGAAGGCACATGATACCTCCTTCGTGCGTGTTTTCAATCTTTTACAATGGACACTCAGACCAACTTAACCATTATCAACTACATCCCCTATCCGGACTTACCAACGTATTTACCTCAAGACAAATCCAGAATGATTATTGTTTCAAAAACAATTTCCTTTCTCAAAACAATATTTTTCCAATGCAAGATTCAAAATCAAGTGCATTAATGATAAAATTGAATGGCAATGCAATAATAAAACAATGCATTAATATAGTCTATTTTCAATTTCACCACACAATTTTTCATTGTGATCAAATTCCCACACTACAAGAATTTACACTTTTGGCGACTAAAGGTTTAGTTGCCAAAAGTCATCTTTTAGTCACCAAAACTATTTAGCAACTAAATTTTTTGGTTGCAAGAGTAGTCGCTAAAGGATTGTCGGGAAAAGGTAATTGGTGACTAAAATTATTTTAGTCGTCAAATGTATTGAAATGCCGACTAATTTTTTAGTTGCCAAAAGAATTGGAAAAAAATTCAATATCACCTTTTCAGCGACTACAAATATTTTGTCTCAAAAAACCTTACTTATATCTAGCTACTATAAATTTAGTTGCCAAAATTGTTTTGGTTCCTCCTATTATTTTTTTTTAGCTACTAAATATATTAGTCGCCTAAAGCATGATTGTATTTTTAGCTACTAAAAGTTTAGCTGCCTAAAGTCTGACATTTTTTGCTACAAAACTTGTAGTTGGAAAAAGTGTTGTTGTTCATCAAAAAAATTTTGGCTACAAAATATTTTAGTCACCAAATGTCGGATTGTTTTTGGCTGTGAAGGTTTTAGTCGGCAAAAGTCTGGTTTTCTTTTTGGTTACTAATTTTTTAGTCACTAAAAGTTTGAGTTTTTTAGCTACTAAGCTTTTAGTAGGCAAATATTTTTTTTGTTTTGCCTACTAAACTTTTAGTGGGCAAAAGTTTGACATTTTTCACTACTAAACTTGTAGTCGGCAAATGTTTTTGTTTTTTTGGCTACAAAATATTTTAGTCTCCAAATGTCTAATTATTTTTTAAGTTTTAGTCATCTAATGTCTTCTTTTTGTTGGCACTAAGCTTTGTAATCGCCATAATTGTGTTCAGAAAATTTTTATTGGTTTTAGCTACCAACATTTTAGTCACTAAAATAAGTACTTCCCTTTTTACTACAAATTTTTTAGTCGCCAAAAAAATGTTCTTATGTTTCATTACAAAATTCTAATTTCTCCACAACCTATTGTATTCCGTATGGTGTAACTATTAAAACAAATTATAGATTATAGCTTAACAGATTATAAATTATGACTTTAATCAGAAGCTGTTAATCTGTTTGGTGTAACTGTTGGATTATAGATTTAAGTTGCTGAGTAGTGTTTGTTAAATAAGCTGTGAAGTATCTTTTTCAATTAACTTTTATTTTTGCTATTCACTACTCGTCTACATTTCTCATAAAAAATAATAATAATAATTTATAGTCCATTTGGGTCTTTTTTTATTTTAAAAAAAAAATCTAAGAGTAAAATCGTAAATTAACATGTCCACAGCAAAAACTGATAATCAGAAGCAAGAAGTGAGCAGCTTCTCAGAATCAGCTTTTTTAAGTTAAAATAAGTTGTTAGAATTAGAAGTTGTTTAAAATAAGTTTAACTAAACAGTCCAAAATAACTTTTCTAAAATTAGAAGCTATAAGTTGGCTAAAAAAAAGCCCAAACAAACACCCTCTATGTATATAATCAAAACAAAACATATTTTATCAATCATTCCACCCTGTAAAATTATCAATCATTCCACAATCCATATTACTTCCAACCATCCAAAAATGAATAACTTTAAATGTATATATTCTATACAAACCAACTATTGTCCAAACTAAAATTATATTTCCATACAAAAATTCAACCCTCCATATACAAAAAATATATTTACTATCATGCGGTATGGCCATTTGGCATGGTACAAATTACCATCGTAGTCTATACCATGACAAAAGATGATCTATATGCCACGTCAGCAACTATCCATTGGATTACAAAAGTTATATGTATCAGTAATACTAATCTACACAAAAGTAAAGGACTACATAGTTAGCAGGATTACATAAAAGTATATAGACTATCCACAAGTCCACATTAAAAGCCATCTACAAAAAACAAAAACAAAATTGCACCCATTACAAAATATCAATTGATTCAAACATAAGAAAACAGTTGTAATAACATGCATTTAAGGTAGAACAATATATAAAAGTCTTTTTTTGAAATACAATCATATGTACATATCATGAAAGATTTATTCCAAACTTGATTTCAATTTACAAAAAAAAAAAAAACAATTTTTAGGAGCATACCTCTTCATAAAATAAATGCTTATTGCTAGAATGTTTTTGTTGTAAATTTATTTTAACTCTTCTTCATTTCCATTTTCCTAGTCAAAGTAAAATAAATGAGTAATCTACGGGGTTATCTCCATAACCATATCATGCTTTCTTAATACGTTCACCACCCAAATGACCACCGTATATGACGAAACAATGGCATCATTTACAATCAAAATGTTGAACATTTATTGGATGTCAAACTCTTCCTTTTTCGAATAAGTTTATGGCGTTTTCGGTAGTAACTCCCAACCTACTCGTGCTATTTACATTTTTTCTATTGTAATAGGTCCTATTTGTCATGGGGAAGCTGGCCATGACATTCCTATGGTGGTTTTGGGTTTTTTTTTTTTGCATTTTCGCCCCCTTAATGTCATTTTTCAGTTAAGTTTTAGGCGTTTTTAACTCTAACTCCCAACCTACGTGTGCTAATGACATTCCGACTATTGTAACAGGTCCTATATGTCACGGGGAAGCTGTCTGTGAGATCCATACAGTGGTTCTGGGGATGTTTCACTTTTTCGCACCCTTAATGCCCTTTTTCGATTAAGTTTATGGTATTTTCGGCTCTAACTCCCAGCCCACACGTGCTAATTACATTCTGTTAGTTGTCACAGGCCCTATTTGTCACGGTGAAGGTGGCCATGACATCCGTACGGTGGTTTGGGGGTTGTTTCGCATTTTCGCCCTCTCAATGCCCTTTTTTGGTTAAATTTAATGCATTTTTGGCTCTAACTCCCAACCTACGTGTGCTAATTACATTCCATCTATTGTCACAGGTCCTATATGTCACGGGAAAGCTAGCCATAACATCCATACGATGGTTCTGGAGTTGTTTCACATTTTGGCACCCTTAACACCTTTTTTCGGTTAAGTTTAAGGCATTTTCAGCTCTAACTGCCAACCTACATGTGCTAATTACATTCTGTTAGTTGTCACATGTCTTATTTGTCATGGGAAAGCTGGTCGTGACAACCGTACGGTGGTTCAGGGGCCGTTTCACAGTTTCACCCCCTTAATGACTTTTTTCGATTAAGTTTAATGCGTTTTCGACTCTAACTCTTAACCTACGCCTACTAATGACATTTCTTTTATTGTCATAGGTCCTACATGTCACGGGGAAGCTGGCCGTGACATTCATACAATGGTTCTAGGGCTATTTCACATTTTCGCACCCTTAATGCCCTTTTCCGGTTAAGTTTAAGGTGTTTTCGGCTCTAACTCCCAACCTACACGTGCTAATTACATTCCGTCTATTGCCACAGGTCCTATTTTTCATAGGAAAGTTGGCCATGACATTCTTACGGTGGTTCGGGGGCTGTTTTGCAGTTTTGAACCCTTAACACCCTTTTTCGGTTAAGTTTAATGCGTTTTCGGCTCTAACTCCCAACCTACACGTGCTAATTATATTCTATCTATTGTCACAGGTCCTATTTTTCATGGGAAAGCTGGTGGTGACATTCATACAGTGGTTCAGGGGCTGTTTCGTAGTTTCACTCCCTTAACGTCCTTTGTTGGTTAAGTTTGATGTGTTTTCGGCTCTAACTTCTAACCTACACGTGCTAATTACATCTCGTCTATTGTCATAGGTCCTACTTGTCACCGGGAAGTTGGCCATGACATCCGTGTGGTGGTTCGGGAGCTGTTTTGCAGTTTTGCCCCTTCACGCTTTTTTTTCGGTTAAGTTTAAGGCACGCTAATTAAGGTGTTTTGCCACAGTTCCTACGTGTTTTTTTTTGGGTTTATCATTTAACGGAATTCCATCATTGTGATAACATGGGAAATTTGCATCATTAAATATTCTCTCTGCTCCTCTCCTTTTTTACATAATTAATGATTTAGTTAACAAATTATTGTCACATTTCTTTTCTTCTCTTATTTGTATAATGTCAAAACAATTCCAAGTTCTCCAAAACAATATTGTCAATATGTGCAGTATTTTTGTAGAACTTTTACTATCATATGAATGAAATTCTTCTTACCAAATAGGACGATAAAGCAAGTGCAGCCATACTGCTTCTCACCTATGTTTTGTGCCATTTAAGCAATCGACACACGGACAACGAATGTCATCCTATGGGCCTAAATTCTTTGTAGCAAAGTCAATAAATGACTTAACACCTTGTTGATACTCTTTACTTTTCGACCTATCTTTTATCACCATCCAACTCTTGTCCATCTTTTGAACCCTATAAATCAAGTAAAGATTAATGTAGGAATGGACACCAAATAAACAAAAATACTCAACAATGGAATTGAGTGTTTTTTTATCATCATTCAACTGTTGTCCATCTTTATCTTTTAGTTTTCACTTATTTACAACGTATATTACAATTTGAAAACACATGCCTTAGGAATTGTATTCAAAAGTTAGGGCGAAACAACTAACTATTTGGACTATACAAGTAGAACATAAACAAGGAGGGCTAAAAAAGAATGAAAAAATTCACCAAGCACAACCATCGAGTAGAAGAAACAACCAAGCTATCATCAAAGGTAGAACCATAATCGATAAATATGAATTTTAAAACCAACACTTAACTGAAGAGCATGATTTTCAAAAGGTCAAATAAGGTAGCAAATTTCAATTTGCAGGCCAAATCAAATATTTACACAAGAAGAACGATGGCTTGATTGCAAATCTTAAAGGTTCCAATGGTATATTTACATTAATATAAGCAGATGTAGAATTTATGCTCTAATCATTTAGATATTTACCACACTTCAGTACTCTCACAAATTTACACACTCAAAAAATATCAATTGAACTTTTCACAACCAGCAAAATTTAGTCCAACCAACTATAACATGATAAGGTTTTGGATTTTCAGTTTTGAGCTTGAATTTGGGATTTATGTCTAGAAATCAAACCCTATAACAAGTGTGAGAAATCAACATAAAATCGTAGAGCAAGTGTGAGAAATCAACACAAAATGAACGCAAAATTTGGCATTTTGAGTTAAGAAATCAACCCTTAATTTCCTTTTCTGCTTTCTTTATGTTGGTAGAGTAAGGACCCAAACCCTGCATAAATCAAAACAATAGAGCCAATTTAATAGACACCCAACAAGCTACAAGCAATTGGTAATGCTCAATGAGCATCATTTCCATATATTTCCCTACTTAATTTCACACATTTCCTTACTTTTAAATGATTGATTCAAGTTGCCTTATCTTTCAGTTGGTGTTTTGTTGAGAAGCCAACTTGGATCCATTTTGTGCCCATGCAGTATGAGTTTTTCTCTTTTCATATGGAGTTCTTCTTTCTACATATTTTTCTCAAGATAGCAAATCAAGAGTTATTTCCCTCCTATCATATGGAGTTCTTCTTCCTACATATTTTTCTCAAACTACTCTTCCATTTTTCCTTATTGTTGTCATCATTACTAGATCTCTTTCATTTTCTTCATAGATATATTGAATCTGATCCCACTTTCTATTTCTCATTTCTAATTATACTACTAAGTTCGCGTATGTATTTCTTCCATATCCATAAAATGTATCAACCAAACAAGTTGACAATTTTAAGTAATTAGGTATCAACAATAGCAATGCTTAAGTCTAAAAAGTCACCAACAACAAGTTGAGAATTCAGGATCCGTTACAGAGGAACATATATTTTTCAAAGCCGGAAACAAGAGCTAATTTTTTTATGGCCTCAAACTGTTATACTCTCCACATTTCAAATCACAAAATTAAAAAATATATCTAGAAAGAAAAAGCAACAACCTCCATAGTTACCCCAAATGACTGAACCCATCTAAGATTCAATCTAAAAGACCAGATCAATTAACAAGATATTGTTAATACAATGAACAATTTGAACAAAACCTAAATGAGACTATTTTATGAATAAAATAAAATTAGGACACCATTTTGTTCCTCATAATCAAATGCAAAATATCAGTAGGCCATTTCATAAGTTTAGATTATTCATGAACACTCCAATAGAATTGGCCACTGGCAGAGGGTTGATGAGTAATTACAAGTTTCATAGAGAAGTTAATGAAATGAAAAATGAAAATGAAAAGAGAAACACTTATACTGCATGGGCACAAAATGGATCCAAGTTAGCTTGTCAAAGACAAAACACCAACTGAAAGACAAGGCAACTTGAATCAATCATTTGAATATGGGGAAACATTTGACAGCATAAAGGGAAACAAACAAGCCTTACTATTGATGGAAAAGATATAAAGATCCGAAGGCCTATTATTGAATAACAAACAGGTAACAACACAACACAAACATCTACCAAAAATTGAAATATTAATCACTGTGAAACAATTCGCCTCAAAATCTGTTGCTTTTGTATATTTCAGATGGCAACATTAGGGCAAACAAAAAAAGCCCTACTATTAATGGAAAAGCATATGAAGATCTGAATAAACAAGAAATACCACACAAAAATCTACAAAAAATTTGAATAATAATCACTCTGAAATAATAGGTACAATTTATTATGTATATTTCAGTACTTGAGAACAAATCCAAATAAAGCAATGACATCTAAATACAGATTTCATTCTCTCAATTTAGTTTTCTATGTAACCAAAAAAATGATAAGAAAATAACCGACATCGAGATATGAAGTGAAATTAGGGTTTCAAAAGGGGGGAGACTGTATATAAGTTTTAAGAAGAGCGATGTCGTCTTCATCGAGAGAACGGGGGAAGACGAGAGGACGATATAAGTTTTGAGATTGAAATACATATTTTGAGTAAGAAATCAACCCACAATTAAACAAAAAAAAAAAGTCATATAAAACCCTAGAGCAAGTGTGAGAAATGGGGAAATAGGGGAAGAGAGAGAGAGAGAGAGAGAGAGAGAGAAAAAAAAAGACTGAGAGTGATAGAGAGAGAGAAAAACACTTGTGATTTAGTGGTGGTGGTGATTTACAGCGGTGGTAATGTGCGACGGTGGCGAGCGACGGTGGCGAGCGCCGGTGGTGAGCGACAGTGGTGAGTGGGGGTGAGGTTTGGTAGTGTCAACAGAGAGCCAAAAGTGTTTGATACGGGACAGAGTGTATATCGTGTGTTTGTGTGTGTGTGTGTTGGGTCGGTGGACCCTGATAAGTACTGTTCACTTTTTGGGTACTTTCATAATTCTCATGTGCTTCCATGTAACCCTAATTCTATACTTATAAATAGATGAGGGGGCGCTCCTTTTAGGTTAAGAGAGAGTTGTATTTTTTTTATTATAGTGAAAAACCGCAGCAGCTGTGGATGTAGCCCTATTCTGGGGTGAACCGCATAAATCCTTGTGTTCTTATGTGTGTGATTTGTTTGATTCTCTTTTCTTCTTTGTTTGTTTTCATATCTTAGCGATCTTGGTTAGGAAAGGTCAATTTCCTAACAACTAGTATCAGAGCATTGCTTCGAGTGGGACCGATGGCTAAAGATGAAAAGGTTAGAATCGATAAATTCAATGGCACATATTTTGGATTTTGGAAGATGTAGATTGAAGACTATCTGTATAAAAAAAAAAAAAAAAAAAAAAAAAAAAAAAAAAAAAAAAAAACTGTATGAGCCCCTTTTAGGAATGAAACTAGAAAATATGAAGGATGATGAGTGGATTCTTCTTGATTGCTAAGTGCTAGGTGTTATTCAGCTAATGTTGTCTCGTAACGTTGCTTTTAACATAACGAAGGAGAAGACTACAACGGGTCTCATGGTGGCACTCTCAAACATATATGAAAAACCCTCTGCCTCAAATAAAGTTTATTTGATGCGTAGATTGTTTAATCGAAGGACGAGAAAAGGTACTTCGGTGGCTGAGCATTTGAACGAATTCAATATTATGGTAACACAATTAAGTTCTATATCTATCGAATTTGATGATGAGGTTAGGGCTTTGATTCTTCTATCTAGTTTGCCAGAAAGTTGGAATGGTACTGTAACGGTAGTAAGTAATTCTTCGGGAAAAGAAAAGTTAAATTACAATGATATTCGAGATTTAATTCTGAGTGAAGAAATTTGTAGGAGGGAATTAGGGGAAACATCAGGTTCTGCCCTGAATATAGAAGCCAGAGGAAGATCAGTAGGAAAAAACCCGAACTACAATAGATCAAAATCCAAACACAGAAGCAAGTCAAGAACTGGAAAGGGACGGAGTTGCTGGAACTGTAAAAAGATGGGACATCTAAAAAGAGGTTTCCCAACATTGATTAAAAGCAAAGGTGATCAAAATCAGAAGTCTGCTAATGCTGCAATGGAGGAAATTTATGATGCTTTGATCTTAAGTATTGACAGCCCTCTTGAATCTTAGATTTTAAATTTTGGGGCATCATTTCATTCTACTTCACAGAGGGAAATCAAGGACAATTACGTTGGTGGTGATTTCGGGAAGGTTTATTTGGCTGATGATGAACCTTTGAAGATTGTGGGTAAAGGGGATGTAACAATCAAGTTGCTAAACAGATCTGTTTAGAAGATACAGAATGTCAGACATGTGTCTGGTTTGAAAAGAAACTTGATTTCTGTTGGACAACTTGATGATGAAGATCATGTTCAAACCTTCATGGGTGGTTTATGGAAAATCACCAAAGAAGCCATGGTTGTTGCTCGTGGTAAAAAAGAAGGCACCCTTCACATGACTACAAATAATAGGGATGCAGTAGCAGTTGCTGGTGAGAAGGAAGACTCAAATCTTTGGCACCAAAGGCTTAGGCATATGAGTAAAAAAGGGATGAAGGTATTTGCATCTAAGGGGAAACTGTCAGATTTGAAATCGGTGGACATTGACTTTTGTGAGGATTGCGTCTTTGGCAAACAAAAGAGGGTCAGTTTTTCAAAGGATGCCAGGAAATTGAAGTTGGTTCATACAGATGTGTACGGACTTGCACCAGTTTCATCTCTTGGAGGATCATCATACTATGTTACCTTTATCGACAACTCAACGAGAAAGTTATGGGTTTATTTTCTAAAACATAAATCTGAAGTTTATACTACTTTTAAGAAGTGCAAAGCCTTGGTGGAGACTGAAATAGGTCTGAAAATTAAGTGCTTGAGATCAGATAATGGAGGGGAATATGAAGACAATGAGTTCAAGAAATATTGTGCAGAAAGTGGAATTAGAATGGAGAAAACTGTTCGAAAGACACGTCAACAAAATGGCGTTGCAGAACACATGAATAGAACTTTGAATGAACGTACTAGAAGTATGAGAATACAGGCCCGATTACCAAAGATGTTTTGGGCAGATGCAGTTAACACTGCACCATATCTGATTAACCGTGGTCCATCTGTTCCATTGGATAGAGAGTTACCAGAAAAAGCTTGAAGTGGTAAAGAGGTAAATCTTTCTTTTTTGAACGTATTTGGCTATGTTTCATATGTGCATATAGATTCTGCTGATAGAAGTAAACTTGATTCGAAATCTATTAAATATACTTTTATTTGGTATGGCATTGATCAATTTGGTTGTCAGTTTTAGGATAATAAAAATTGAAAAATAATCAAAAGTAGAGATGTCATATTTAATGAGAAAGTAATGTATAAAGATAGGGATAAGTCTGCATGTGAATCTAAATCTGTTACTTGTCATGAGCATGTTGAGTTAGAGGAGATTAGTGAGAATGATTTGAATAGTAGGATTCAGAATAATCCTGAAAATCTTATTCCACAACTGAACCACATACTCCTAGTCCTAAGTTGAGACAGTCAGAAAGAGAATCTAAACCTACACAGCGTTGGTCTCTATCTTTACATTATTTGTTGTTGTCTGATGGTGGTAAACCGGAAAGTTATGATGAGGCTTTGCAGGTTAATGATTCAATTAAGTTGGAATCAACTATGCAGGATGAAATGGATTCACTCATGGCAAACTAGACATGGGAGTTGACTGGATTACTAGTGGGTAAGAAAGCTTTGCACAACAAGTGGGTTTACAAGGTCAAACAGGAACATGATAAGAGTAAACGCTACAAGACCAGATTAGTTGCAGAGGGATTTCAGCAAAAGGAAAGGGTTGACTACACTGAAATTTTCTCTCTAGTTGTGAAGTTGACCACTATCAGATTGGTGATGGGAATTGTGGCTGCTGAGGATTTGTATCTTGAGCAGATGTGTATGAAGATGGCTTTTTTCCATGGTGATTTGGAGGAGGAAATTTGCATGAAGCAACCACAAGGGTTCTTGGCACGTAGCAAAGAGGAGTTTGTATGCAAACTTCAAAAAAGCTTGTATGGTTTGAAACAGGCCCCCAAGGCAGTGGTATAAAAAGTTTGATGGGTTTATGTGTAGCAACAGTTGTAACGCCATCAAAATAATATATAATCCCATCATCTAACAGTTCTATATACATGATAGATAAATCACATTTCCATACCTACATCAGAGTTAATATTACACAAGGGGTATTTCATATAAGTTCCAAACTGTTTACAACATAATAAAGTGTCCTACGGGCTTACATCTTTCCAAGTACTAACTTAGTTACAAAAAAAAGAGTACTAACTCTTTTCATATAAAGCCCTACGCTTGAATTTATATTTAACATCAAATGAATCCACAAAATGGAGTCTCCAACTCCTAAACCTTCCAAGCTAAGACCTTAGAGGCGGCATGTCACCTGTACCTAAAAATGGTGTCCCAAGAAGGGTGAGCCAAAGCCCAGTAGAGATATGCTAAACCAAATATGAGAAATAACTAAAACGTTAGCATTCGACAAATGGTTAACATTTGTAAACCAACTTACACCTTTTTCACAGGCCAACAACAATTACATCCCTATCTCAATCCACTTCCATTCATTTACCCAAATCAATTCATAGACATGGTTCATTATCTATCCTAACAATTTAAATGAGACTACAACTCATTTCATTAATACTTCAATTATCAACAATTTAAAATGAGACTAAAACTCATATTATCAATACTTCAATCATTAACGTTATTCAAAAGTATTAAGATTTCGGAACTTTCACCCTGAACACTCTAGCCAACTTAATTGTCAATGGAGTCCATCCCCTATCTCCTCCCAAACAAAGAATACATATACATTGTATTTAAACACATTATCATATACAATGATCAATTATAGCACATATTCAATGTGTTAATCCAACCGCCAGATTCAATGACATAATTCAGTTGATTAGTTTCAATTTACCTAATCATCATGCAGTTCTACAACAATCATAACTATCCTCCACCGATAGCCCAAAACAATTATTAATAAACAGGTAAATAAATCTATCAATAGATAAATTATTACATCTTCCATAAGTGAGTGATTTATCAATCTAACTACACCATTCAATTACATTTCCACCCAATTTCATCATTTCCAATCCAATTATATATTCCCATAATTAATTTCATTATTTTGACAAACAATTCATTTAATCCCAATTAGGCATTTTTCCCTCTTTCTCAAATAACAACCCCGAGGCTCAATTTCATCAATTATACACAAATAACCCCATATTCACAATAGAGTCCAAAATCGAGAAACCTCTCTTTTATAATTTCAAATCAACCCTAACTTTTCCAAAACTCCCAAACACCACCATCTATACGAAATAACCAACATTTATGTCAAAACTCATAGAAAGGAGTAGATTATCCCTACCTCAAGCCAAGAAGCTTTCAAATTTTTCGGCAACAGAAATTAATTTTTTCTTGGAGCCAAATGACGCCTTTTCGGCCCTCTACGTTTTGATCCTAAGCACTTCAATTTACAACCTCAGCAGAACCTTCCTCTTCTTTTGTCATTATGCTTCCTTGTCGGCAAAGGAATATTTGGGTCCAAAATTCCACCACCAATCAAGGTCCCGTTCTGAAAATTGAAGGGATAGACTTGCTTTTCAAATTTGTGATCTCAATCACTCTTCCAAGCAATGTTCTTCCTGTTGACCTTCAACTCCTCTGTCCCATGAGAAAAGCTATACGTATCATTGAACAAACTCCATGCAATTAAACCACAAGGGACAATTGGGAGATCACTGTTGGACTCTTCCAATTTACAAGAACCTGTGCCATTTTACTTTAATCCATATAAGAGCAGATGATCACTTCTACTTTTGACATACCGTCGGTGGTTTTGGTAGTAGTTATCGAGCTGGTAGTAGATGTAAATTAGGGCCTTCATGTATTTGGGAACCTTCAAGAACCGAGAACAATTTTTTTTTGGAATTGAGCTATCTTTAATATGTGCCACCTTATTGCTTGTAAATGGCTCTGGTACACAATCAGCATCATATCTGTCCACAATTTCCACAACACTGTGTGACGCGTGAAGAGAAACAAGACCAACAGGAATAAAAATGACACCCATCCAAAAAATGTCGTAATGACCCATGCTAGAGTTAGGACAGGTTTACAAGCTGGGAGACTTTGTTGGGTAAATTGATATATAGCGTTTGATTGACGAGCTGGAATTGATGAGTTTCTATACGAACTGCTGAGCTACTTCCTCCATCCATATCTATCAAATTCAAGTCTTGGACACACAATCCTTCAGGGCCACTGATCTTGTAATCACATTGGGGGAGATCCATAAGGCCGAAAAATGTATGTACCAGAACTATGTGGATTGAAGTGGTGTTCCTGGCAACACTTTCTTGTTGAATGGGAATGTTTCAGCCATGTGTGTTTAATGGCCAACAAAATATATATATATATATATATATAAAACATCCACATGCTGCCCTTTTTTTTTTCGGTGCCACCAACTCAACATCATGATGTTGTTGAGCAATTTCTAAAGCATCAGCTAAGTGGTGGGTCCTATTTCTTTTTCTTTTTCTTTTTTGGTCATTACAACCTACCCTCCTTAAAGAAATTTCATCCTCAAAATTAAACTTAAGTAATGTAATACATTCTACAGTCACCCACATACTCACTCAGATACTTACCATTGCATCAGCAAAATTCTTTGACCTCTACCTGAGCCACCAACTAGTACACCAGTAACGAACCAAATCATGACTTGCACCACAATTGATCATATAAACTCTTACTAGTATAAACCATTAAGTGATTCTTCTATCCACATCGATAACCTATAGCAACGAAATAGGATCTAATCCCTTAAGTATAACACAAATTTTGACAAAACGGCTCCTCAAAATACCAAGACACCATACCTTATTAGTGATAATCCAACTTCAACGAACTATCTCCATCGCCTAATGCACATTGTATCCCAAGGCCAAAATAACTATCACTGCTCCGAGACCTTGACAAAACGAAATAATAATTCTTCAAAAGCACTAACCACCAACTCAAATAGTGACCCTCAACCATCACAAAACAGACAATACCCTACTAACACTATTCTACATCACACTAATTTTACGATAACCCACGAGATCAAACCCAAAGTAAACAATTCTTACTATACTAACTCACTTATTGACAAGTATTAATACTGCTCTTTAGGCCAGTTAACTGAATAATCAACCTCTCACTCTAGAAGTATACAAAACCAATCACAGTAAGACACATATAAAGATTAACACTGAAACACTACTACAAAAATAGTTAAAGATCACACTTTGATAAAAAAAAAAAAAATCTCACTTTTATTGAAAGTGTGATAAAAAAAAATTAGATTGATATTTTAATCACATTTAATTTGATTTAGTGTGATAATATTTATTTTTTATGTCACTTTTCAATTAAGTGTGATTATATATATATATATTTTATCACACCTTCTAATTAAAGTGTGATTATATATACACTATTACTTTTTAATCACACTTTTTAAATAAGTGTGATTATAAATATATTTTTTAATCACATATTCTAATTAAAGTGTGATTATTTATATATTTTTTAATCACACCTTCTAATTAAAGTGTGATTATATATACGTTACTACATTTTAATCACAATTTTTAAATGAGTGTGATTATATATATATATTTTTTAATCACACATTCTAATTAAAGTGTGATTATTTATATATTTTTTAATCACACCTTCTAATTAAAGTGTGATTATATATACGTTACTACATTTTAATCACACTTTTTAAATGAGTGTGATTATATATATATATATTTTTTAATCACACATTCTAATTAAAGTGTGATTATTTATATATTTTTTAATCACACCTTCTAATTAAAATGTGATTATATATACATTACTACTTTTTAATCACACTTTTTAAATTAGTGTGATTATATATATATATATATATATTTTAATCACACATTCTGATTAAAGTGTGATTATTTATATATTTTTTAATCACACCTTCTAATTAAAGTGTGATTATATATACATTACTACTTTTTAATCACACTTTTTAAATTAGTGTGATTATATATATATTTTTTAATTAAAGTGTGATTATTTATATATTTTTTAATCACACCTTCTAATTAAAGTGTGATTATATATACATTATTACTTTTTAATCATACTTTTTAAATAAGTATGATTATATATATATATATATTTTTTTTAATCACACTCCCCAAATATGTGTGTTTGCATAAAATATTCCAATTTGATTTGTATATAAAATATACAATTCCCATTTTGTTTTAAAAAAAAAAAAGCCCCAATACCAAAACACAAATTTAAAAAAAAAAATTTCAAAATACATTTAACTCTTTGGCTACTTCTAATCAAAAGAAAAGTATAAGGTTAGGGTTCATCACAAGGCACGAGAGAGAGAGAGAGAGAGAGAGAGAGAGAGAGAGAGAGAGAGAGAGAGAGAGAGAGAGAGAGAGAGAGAGAGAGAGAGAGAGAGAGAGAGAGAGAGAGAGAGAGAGAGAGATGGAGTGCGTTCAATACTGTTGGGGGCAGAGTGTTTCTTACGGTCGCCGTTTTCGGAGACCTCTCTCTTATCACCCTAAACCAACACTACAAGAAAAGTGGGCTTATGAGACGGAACTTTTTGCGACGGCACAACTTGGCGTCGCAAAAAATGTGACTTTTGGAGACGGCACAACTTCCCGTCTCAAAAAATGTGACTTTTTGAGACGGCACAACTTGTCGTCGCAAAAAAAATGTGACTTTTTGATACGGCACAACTTGCCGTCGCAAAAAAATAGAGTATTTGCGACGGCAGAAATTGCTGTCACAAAAAAAAAAATAGAGTATTTGCGACGATACCAGCTGCAGTTGCAAAAAAAAAAAAAAGGAGAGTTTTTTGCGATTGTAATACGTACCGTTGCAAAAAAAAAAAAAAAGTTAAAATATATATATATATATATTGTGGCTTTGAGACGACTTCATATATATATAGTCATAAAATGGTTTAAATAAATGCAACGGTATTTTTCTGTTACAAAAAAAAATAAAAATAAATAAAAAAGACGTTGCCTTACTCTTTTGAACATTTCTCTTTTCACCTATTTTTTCATCTTTCTATCTCTCTTCTCTTTCTCTCTCTCACTCATAACTCTTCTCTGTCTGTCTGTCTCTCTCTCTCTCTATGTGTCTCTGTCTCTCTTATCTCTCTCTCTCTCACTCATCACTCTTCTTTGTCTGTCTGTCTCTTTCTTTCTCTCTATGTCTTTGTCTCTCTTCTCTTTCTCTCTCTCACTCATCACTCTTCTCTGTCTGTCTGTCTCTGTCTCTCTCTCTCTCTGTGTCTCTCGTCCATCTTTCTTCTCTTTATCTCTCTTCTCTCTCTCTTCTCTTTATCTCTCTCGTTCTCTCGCTCATCTCTCTCTGTCTCTCTCTCGTTTATCTCTTTTCGCTCTTTTTTTTCTCTCTCTCTCTCTCTCTCTCTCTCTCTCTTTGTCTATATCTTTTCATCCATTTTTTCATATTCCTTTTTCTCTTCTCTTTCTCTCTCACACTCATCACTCATCACTCTTCTCTCTCTATCTGTTTGTCTATCTGTCTCTTACTCTCTCTCTGTGTCTCTCACTCATCTATCTCTTCTCTCATCTCTTTTCTCTCTCTGTCTCTTTCGCTCATCTCTCTTCTCTTTATCTCTCTCGTTCATCTCTCTTCTCTTTATCTTTCTCTTTATCTCTCTCGTTCATCTCTCTTATCTTTATGTCTCTCTCGCTCATCTCTCTTCTCTCTATCTCTCTCTGTCTCTCTCGTCCATCTCTCTTTTCTCTATGTCTCTTTTCTGTCTCTTACTCTCACTCTCTTTCTCTTTTTCTCTCTCTCTCTCTCTCTCTCTCTCTCCCACTGTGTTTGCGTTGCTCACTCTCTCACTCCAGTCTTCTCTATTTACTGAGCTCCCTCTCGATTTATCGATCCACTACAAGAAAATGCACTTTTAGCGACCACTTTGTCTCTCTCTCGCTCATCACTCTGTCTCTCTTTCTCATCTATCTCTCTTTCACTCATTTCTCTCTCTCACCACCCATCTCCTTTACCACCTTCACCACTACTGCAAACGTCATTCCACTACCACCACTATTTCCACCGTTGCTACTTCACATTTACGACTACCATTACTACTACTATCGCCACCACTCCACTACCACCACTACTGTCACTACTACTACCATTACTTCTCTTTCACCCCTGCCACTCCATTTATACTACCACTACCACAACTTCACCACTAATCTCTTTCGCCATCACCGTTACCACCACCATCATCTCTTATCCACCACCTTCACCACTACTGCCGCTCATTTTCATCTACCACAAAAAATTAGTTTATGATTTTTAGTAATAAAAAAAATAGGCCGTAGAAAAATATTTTTATTGACTACAAAAAATTAACTTTTATTTTGGTGGAAAATATCTTTCATTAAAATATATATTACCCATACTTCTACGAAATAAAAAATAATAATATTTTTTTTCATTAAAATAAAAATGAAACAAATAAATTTTCAATCTTAGTAACTAAAAAAAAATTTTAAAAATTCATTAACTACAAAAAAATATATATTTTAACAAAAAATAAATTTATTTATTTATTTATATTTTTTATTTTTATTTTTCATTCCCGCCTCTTTATTTTTTTACATTCCCGCTTCCCCCTTTATTTTTTTCCCACCCCCTCCCCCAACAAAAAAAATCCTCAATCTCAAACCCAAAAAATCCCTAATCTTTTCGTCCCTCTCTCTCTCTCTCTCTCTCTCTCTCTCTCGATCGATCGATCGACGGCGAGCGGCGGCAAACGACAGAGAGCGGCAGACAACGAGCGAGCGGCGGCGGATGACTGAGAGCAACAAACGAGGCTGCTGTGTGAATGGAAAGGGCTCCAGAGTGCAGGAGCAGCAGCAGCGTCGTCGTCGTCGTCGGAGCAGCGTCGTCGTCATCGGAGGAGCAGCGTTGGCTTCCTCTTCCGCCACCTCAACATCTCAAAGGAAGTCCCAAATACAGAGGGAAGAGATCCCACTTGGTCAATATCAATATCAGTAAGTAACTATAGCTAGACATTTCTGTTTTGCTTGAGACGAGTGAAATGGTCAAACCCAAAGCTGATAAGGTATTATGTTCAGCACATGAGTTTAAGGCTTGAAGTGGTGATACTTAGCTTTCTGGCTGCTGAATTTGTCGCAATAAATGTACTTAGATGAGAAGTTGCTGTCTCTGTAGGAGTTTAAGAGAATTTGGGATTTTAAGAGAGAGAAGAACGGACAAATAAATGGTGACCTAGACCCTTGGGACGAAGCATACTTCACAAGGTTGATGAAGTCTTCTGCTTACAGCTTGGACTCCTTGGTAAGCAACATGCTTATGTTTTCTGTTTTCTCACAGTCCACATAATTCTAGTGGATTTTGTGGTCGACCGATGACTTTAGGCAATTCTAAGGTTTTTCCTATGTTTAGAAGATTTCTGGGTTGTGATTGTTGAATAATTTATTTTATACTTTAGATTCAGAAATTGCAATGATTGTCCTTGATTTTTTTTTGCAGGTTGTAGCATCATATTTTCCTTTGACACAATGTATAGAGGGTTTGAAGGTGTTGGTTGAGTTATTATTTGGTGTGACATTTCGTAGTATCCCTCTTGCCCCTAGGGAGTCATGGCATACAGATGTGCTTAAAATGTCCCTTTATCACCCCGAAGAGGTACATATAAGACTTCCTTTTAAAAGTTATAGTGCTTTAATCATTTAAGAAACTACTGAGGTATAAATGAAAAGGTTATAAGTAAAATGTTTGTGGCTGGTATATAGGAAAGGAGATTTGTTAATTTAGTGAACCAAATTAATTCCTTGAAGATTTGTTGAGATATTTGGAATTAATTTTGTATGAAATGAATTTAGTGCATAAGTTTCTACCTTCAAACTTAATGTTGAGCATGGTATGATGGAGCTTTCTACCACCATGATAGTGGAATGGCTCAGTTTATTTCCCATAGGCCTTCATAGACAATCTAGTTCACATTTCGGCTTGCAAATCCATGTGAAATGTCCAGTTAGAATTAATAGTCTACAAGAATTTTCCAAAAAAGTAAACTGCTGTTAATTGTGGATGATGTTTAAAATCAAGCCATTTGCTTCTTTTTTTTTTTTTTTCTTTTACATAATAAGAAAACTGGGTTCATTATGCTTATGATTATATTGAGGTGAGCTAAATTAGTGTTGCTTCTCTTTTTTCTTCTGATATTTATAACATAGTAGAAATTCATAGAGTGTAACTGCCACAATTAAAGAAATACATAATTAATTGTAATCAAAAGACCAACAGCTAATCAATAAACTAATTATTTTATTCATAATTTTTTTTTTAATAAAAAGAGACTTTGTAAACAAACAAGTGGGTTTCTGGAGAAGAATCGTGATTTATTACACTTGGATACCATTCAACTATTATCTTCTTGCAAATGCCACCTTCCTCAGGTATTTGCATCGTCTTTGCTTGCTCAATCTGAGAAGCCTGTTGTTGGTGCACTATATAAATCAGGTGGAGCAGACTCCCAAAAGTTAAGTGTTGTAGCAAAATTTAAGGTACATTCACTTTCTAGAGTTTTGTTTGTCCCAAAGACTGATCATGGAATTTCACATTGTCGCCATTTATGCTAATTAGAATAGCATGAATGTCTGAGAGGCATTATGTGACATTTAGGGCACTTAAATTTTATTTCTTCTTTTATTTTTTTGCTTTCTGTGCGTATGTTTTTTGATTTGCAATTGAAGTAGCAAAACAAAGAAAAGGGTGTCTGGGCCATTTACATGGATAGTAATTTTCTTTAACAACCCATTCTATCAAATTAAAGAGGCACAACATGACTTATTCGAGGACATAAAATTTTTAAATACAAGATAGCGAATCAGAAATGTCACCAAGTAATGAGAGTATTAGTAGCATGGACACTTCTAGGGAGGACCTGTTTCCATTTTGACAACAGTTTTTAGAGTCTCTAATAAGACCTATGTGGTGAATCTCTTAGCATGACAAAGGTTTGACTTTCTTGGGAATGCAACCCACCACCCCAAATATATTTTGAAACATTTCTAAGAGGTGTACATTATGTATGGCATTTGTGGGATTTCGTCTTTCATATTTTGCATTTGTATGTAGAATTTTTAGATATTTATTTACATCACATTTTTCTTACATTATATGCATCAAAAGTATATGAATAGTAATATGATTTGGTGTCCTTATCGTGTGCATGTCCTAGTTTCTTAGGAGTTGCTGTGTTAGCATATTTGTGATGTTGTGTTTGTCCCATGTGTGCGCTACATTGATGAGAGAAAAACAGATAGTATTCCTAAGTTGTACTATAGTGGGTACCAATCCTGCATGGCTAAGACTTTTGGTTTCAACTCTTGTTAAGAATGCTTCAAGAATCGAAAGTGGTGTTAACTCAAAGGCATCATAAACCATAAAAGGAACTTTTTGGACAAAAGCTTAAGCAGTGGCAAGGATGGATTTGAACTTCTTAGGTGAACTTCAATCATATTGAAAGCGATATTTTACTGAAGTTTAAAGTAGTGGTGACTGATGAACCACTTATGGGGTGTATTGTTAATTAAGATCATGTACAAATTGATTACAGAGGTTTGGCCCATGTTTCTATGACTAGTCTTATTTATGATCCAGATGTAGATTCCAAAATGTAGGAATATTTCTTTATAGAATGTGAAATATGAATATTTTTCTATGTACATAAGAGTTGGAGGTTACATATGTTGTAGCCTTGAAATAAATAATCATCAAATTTGTGTCTTAAATTTGGGGTGACTCTTGGTTTTTCATATGCACATGGGTTTGTGTCTGATACAAATGATGGATTAGAAAATTGTAGAAAATTTAGGGCCAATTGTTCGAATATCAAGATCTGGCATTCAAGATGAGTTAGCTTCTTTAATTTGATTCATGTTGTTTGCTGATATTTAGGGCCAATTGTTCCAATTAATGCAACGTTTAGAGAGTACAACACCACATTCCATTCGTTGTATCAAACCCAACAACGTTCAATCTCCTGGAATGTATGAACAAGAACTTGTGCTGCAGCAACTAAGATGCTGCGGGGTCCTAGAAGTTGTTCGAATATCAAGATCTGGCTTTCCTACCAGGATGACTCATCAAAAGTTTGCCAGAAGGTAAAGAAATATGGTGTCATTTTATTTAATTTTTTTAGTTCTATTGACATGCTAAAAATTGTGTAATAAATTCTCAAGCATTTGATTTTTCTTGTCTCAATGATCCTTTTATTTTTATTTTTATAATGCCATCTTTTCATGTATCCTGCATTAGGTATGGTTTTCTTTTACTGGACAATGTTGCATCGCAAGACCACTAAGTGTTTCAGTTGCAATTCTTCATCAGTTCAATATTCTGCCTGAGATGTATCAAGTTGGCTACACAAAATTGTTTTTCCGCACTGGCCAGGTAAGATGTACACTTTCAATTGACTCTGCAATCTAGTTTATTCAATAAAGATGCAAATATTTAGTTAATCCTACTAAGGCCTTCATCCTAGCAGGGTAAAAGTTGAAAATTTTCTGTACATATGGACGGGTTGGCCCAAATTGAGTAAAAACAGCTTGAGTTGAGCTGCCTTTTTGCATAACTATAGTCAGTAGTAGCTTGATGATAAAATAGATATCACACCTTCAAAAATATCCAAATGGATACGTTGCAAAATATTGGTATTTGCTTTGGAAGACCATAGAAAAATATATAAATATCAAAGTAAAAAATCAATGAAAAAGGATATATTCAGGTCTTGAACGTACAGATATATTGCAAATTTCATGGATTGAATTTTGATTTTTTTTTTCTGATTTTTTAGATAACCAAATAAAAGTTTTAAAATTTTTTAAAAATTGAAGTCAGAATTTAAGAATCAAACATGGTGATTAGTTTTTGTTACAGTATTAAAATTTATAATTTTTTTTGTATTTGATGTTATAGTAGTTAAATTTTTATTTTTGTATTTGATTGAGATGTTTAATTATCCATCTGGGATTTGATGACTAACAAAAAAAATGTTATATTTGATGCTATAGTAGTTAAATTTTCAGAAAAGATTGGTAGCTCTAATCTGTGGCTCGAAAAATGGCTCAAATTTTATATGCACTCACATATCTTTCTACACCTCCATTGTTCATCTCAGTTTGCCTTTCACATATCTTTAATGCTATGAAATTGTACTTTGTAGTTCTAATTTAAGCTCATTTACTTGACCATGTTAGTCTCATTTATAGGGGCTGCTATGGTTTTCCATGGGTTTTAATACTTTATTGCAAGCCAGTAATGGAAATTTCAATTTTTCATTTTTTTCAGTGACAGGACAAAATATTATTTGTTGGCATCCTTTGTTCTACACATAAAGCATAGTGAGTCCAAGGATTCCACTATAAGCCCAAGAATTTTGCTGTCTGGTCCTGCAGGTGAACAAGACCATCTCCTTGTCCTAGAACATTTTACGATCTCTCTTACTCAAAATAAGTTTGAGTCTATGAGTGGAGAGGTTTTTGAGTGATTTTTACCCAAATTTAAATTTGATATAGGTTTCAGTCAAGGGTTGGAGATGCCATTTTATCACTGTGTATTCTATATTTAATTTTCGTTTTGAGACTGAATAGTTATTGTTTGTCTTTTATTTGTAAATATTTTAGATTCATCATGATATGACAGCTCATTTATCTCACTATTTTGTATATACGGGCCATAATTTGTATCTAACGGGAAATCAACTAAGGAGTGACTGTAGTGATGTCCCGATCATACAAGCATTGCAGAGAGGTGTTAGAGTATTTGAGCTGGATATCTAGCCGAGTTCCACAAAAGATAATGTCAATGTTCTTCATGGAAGGCAATGGTGCTAATTTGCAAATGGTAGTCAATTCTAATATGGGAATTTTGAACCCCCCAAGTTATACTTTAGGATTATATCTCTATGTGACTTTGTATATGATGGTATCTAGAACATTTTTTTACAAATGTGCAATTACCAGTATGTGTATACCCAAGGAGCTGAGTTGTTTTTCTTCTTTCTAAGGAAACTCTGGCCAACCTCCCAAGCGTTTAGAAGAGTTTCTAGGAGCTCAAATGGAGAAGATGATGAAGAATGGTCACTGGTATCTGAAATGCACTCAAGGTATTTGCACAATTAACATTCAATTGCATTTCTTTTGTAGAACATTAAATATTTGAGATTGGTAGAGCCTCTTAAACTAAGTTGTTGGTTATAGTAAAATTTCTGTTGAATTTGCAATTTATGTGGGTAAAGTGACATTTTATTTTTACTCGCTTCATGTCATGCTAGAGGTATTTAATGTTAAGACATTTGAAGGGGTGTGATCAGTTGGACTTTATCTTTTGTGAGACTAGAACAATCTCTACAAATAGTTAGTTTATTCATATGCTTCTAGCGGTTTCTGAATTAATTTGTGTTTTCATTTTTCAGGTTAGAAATTTCTTGGAGAGATGCAAAATATGGTCAAAGAATTCAAGAACTTAATTTTTCAAGTTTTTTCGTTTTTTAATATATGTAAGCACAGTGTAAAACTTTTTATTTAATCCCTCTATATATAATTTTGAACATATTTAATTTTCATTTATGAAATATATGACGTTATTTCATTCAATATGTGATTGTGATTCAAAGTATATTATATAGTGTGTATTACATTATTGAAATGCGCGTACAAAAATAATATTGATTATTCTTCAAATATGTCAAATTCTTTTTTTTATTGTAGATTTTATTAGTTATTAATCACACTTAAAAGATGTGATATAAATATTATTAATCACACTTAAAAGATGTGATGAAATCATTTTTAATGACACTTAAAAAGTGTGATTAAAAATGACCCCTTTTAATCACACTCCCAAAGACCACACATGTGATTTAAATGTTTTTAATCACACTTAAAAGGTGTGATCTAAATATTTTTAATCACACTTAAAAGATGTGATCTAAATGTTTTTAATCACACTTAAAAGATGTGATGTAAATATTATTAATCACACTTAAAAGATGTGATGAAATCATTTTTAATGACACTTAAAAAGTGTGATTAAAAATGACCCATTTTAATCACACTCTCAAAGACCACATTTTAATAAAACTTAAAAGGTGTGATTAAAACACATACATCACACAAAAAAAGTGTGATCTTTATCTGTATTTGTAGTAGTGAAACATTTCTAAAATTCCCAAATAGTTAAATAAAAAGACTAACCTCGCTGAATTAAAATCAATTACAACCGTAGAAACATAATCATGGTATGATAACACAGCCTCCCAATTAAACATAAGAGATTCACCCTTTTCCATAACACATACAATGTACACGCTAATATCAAAATAACATTTCTATTACAACTCTCAAACATCGATAAAAAGGTTCGAATACTTCTCACAGACTTTAGCCTCACGTTCCCAAGTCGCCTCCTCAACCCCGTGGTGTCTCCACAACATTTTCACCAAGGAACAAATACGAACAAAAGATACACACACATTTGGAGAGTATGCCGTTACTGACAAGGAATATTCTGACAATGGACGTCAGCGAGCACATGCCGTTACTGCGACGAAATCTTCCATAAGTTGACGTCATCGTGCGTAAGCAAAACACGCAAAAAGGAAATAAAACACAAATGCAGGGATACGGGGTTTCGAACCCTCGACCTTAGGCTCAACCTCTCCATCCTTAGACGCTGAACCAGACCACTTAACCATGTCACTCTTGTGACAAAAATAGTCGAATAAATGTATATAACGCGTAAATATACAATATAGATACATATATGTATACAAATTTCCCGCTTCTCTCTCTTCGTTCAAAAACTGCGTCTGACACGCGGCCTTGCTTTTGCGTCAGTTGGCCGACAAAAGCAGACCTCCTCGATTTGTAAGCTCGCCTCGGCTCTCTCTCCCTCTTGTCTTCTTCTCTTATGCATTCTTCTGAATCAATATCTTCCCTCTTCTACTTATTCACTCATTTCTCCTTCTTCTTCATCATTCTCTTCCATCTCCTTCTTCTTCATCACTCTGTTCTGTTCTTTTTCCTCAGTGAGAGAAAAAGAGACTGAACGGAGGAGAAAAATTGTCCTAAAACTCAGTCTATTCTCTGCTATTTCTCTGACTCTCCTTTCTTTCTTTTTACATCTCTCACCACACATGGCCTCATCTCACCCCTTCACGCTCTTTTCGGACCTCAATGATCCAAGCTCTCATGGACCAAGTGCCCCTGCTCCTACCCTTCCTAACCTTCCTGGACCGAGTGCCCCTGCTCCCATTCTTTTTAACTTTACCATGATGTCAATTGAGCAAATCATAGCTGCTCAATTTGACATTGAGGCCAACCACTTCACACTGAGCTCTTGCATGGAAATAGTGCTTGCGGTTACCAAATTATCTCACCGGCTGCAGAATAGGACCAGTGAAGTACAATAGTTAAACTCCCAACTTTTTCTGCTCCAGCGCATGTATAAAGATGCACGAGCAGAGATTTGCGCCCTAAAGGCGGAAAACAAGGAGTTGAAACGAAAGACCACCGTCATGACCCGATTCGGAGCACCTTCATACTTCGCCTTTGACAACCAGCAGGGAGTCAACTCTCTCGGCTATCCTGCACGCACTGAGGCAGAGCATTCAAGGGTCTCCCAAGGCGACAAAAAAAGGAAGAGCTCGGCGGGAGAGTCGAGTAAGTGAAGTCGGCATGTGGCTATTATCAAAACAAGATCTCTCTTTTTTTCTTTTTTTTTTTCTTTTTTTTTTTTTTTTGTGCCTCTGTAATCGGGGATGTCATCCCTTGATTTCAATAAAATTAGTTTTTTTTTTTTTTTCTAGTGCACTAATTTACTTATTATCCATCCAAAGTGATTATCTCCAGACTTTTAACCAATGAGAACACCCTTCCTCTAAAGCCATAAATCAATGATATATTTTGTAATTGCAACCGTCACATGACAACTAACTCATCTCAATATTAAAATGAATTCATACTCAGTTACCCAATTGAATAAAACTAACACAAACAATGACTCCAAATATTTCATCCCATGAGAACCTCCATCCGTCCCCTAGTACAATCATATTCTTCCATGAAGTATTCTGAAAACAAAATTCACTGATCACCTTAGCCTCAACTACTTCACTTGAACAAGAAGAAACACCAACCTTTACGAAACATAATGTAATCATGCCAAACACACTACTCAAAACTTCTCAGCCACAACTGTAGTTGCCCAACCAAACAATTTCTGTATTATTTTTACCTATGCACTCCATTTCTTTCACTCGACGAACCAACTAATAGTTTACGTAAACTTGTCTACATCCACCCATACAATTTCACTCCAACATAGAATTTACCAAAACGCTCTCACAATGCACTTCGAGTCCACACAGAATTCATTAAGACTAGATATACATTCTAACAATACTAAGGTACTCCCTACAAATACTCATAGTTGTAGTGACTTTGAAATCTCCTTTGAAGTCTCTAGTCAGCTCGCTTCTACCCAAATTCTAAAAGATATAACCACAAGCTATGATACCACTCATTCAGCTTTTAGTGGCTCCTTAGGATCTCCCACCAAAAATATCCGAATTGGTCCGGAAGAACTCCGTTTTTAGAAAGAGTGGTCCTGTCTCTGTAACTGGGGCAGTTGGGGCCTGTGCTAGGTTCTTAGCCCTCAGTATGTTCAGTACCCCTACTATCTCTCGTGCCAAAGCACCCATGGCCTATTGCCTAACTGGCTCAGCTACATTTGCCTGCCCTATTCCCTCCTCCTGCCCCGGAATCTCATCTGGTATTAGCATCTCGTGCCTCCTAGGCCTACCATACCTACCACTTCCCCTTTTGCGTCCTGACATCCTAATAAAGGTAACACTCAAGATTGGCACTGTCACAATTGTGCTGAAGCTAACTCACTCACGTCCTAAGATAATGGACAATTGTTAATTCATTCCACATAAGCACATAGTCACATACGCATTTACAGATTTTCTTTCTAGATAATGATTGTCCCATGACGTTGCTAGAGTTCTAATCAGAAATAGCAGTGATCAAGTGCTCTTCTTACTGGACTTCCAGAAACTCACAGACCCAATCCACATCTCATAAATCAAACCCCATACCCATATAATCACATAAGCATGTTATCACATAGCACTTTATCATACAGATATCTCTATCAAACGAGATAAACCCACTGTAGTACTAACCACTCCCCACATACCCAAAGTATTCGAACCCGGTACGCTCTGATACCAAGTTGTAACGCCCTCAAAATAATACATAATCCCATCATTTAATAGTTCTATATACATGATAGATAAATCACATTTCCATACCTACATCAGAGTTAATATTACACAAGGGGTATTTCATATAAGTTCCAAACTGTTTACAACATAATAAAGTGTCCTACGGGCTTACATCTTTCCAAGTACTAACTTAGTTACAAAAAAAAGAGTACTAACTCTTTTCATATAAAGCCCTCGGCTTGAATTTACATTTAACATCAAAATGAATCCACAAAATGGAGTCTCCAACTCCTAAACCATCCAAGCTAAGACCTTAGAGGCGGCATGTCACCTATACCTGAAAATGGTGTCCCAAGAAGGGTGAGCCAAAGCCCAGTCAAGATATGCTAAACCAAATATGAAAAATAACTAAAACATTAGCATTCGACAAATGATTAACACTTGTAAACCAACTTACACCTTTTTCACAGCCCAACAACAATTATATCCCTATCTTAATCCACTTCCATTCATTTACCCAAATCAATTCATAGACATGGTTCATTATCTATACTAACAATTTAAATGAGACTACAACTCATTTCATTAATACTTCAATTATCAACAATTTAAAACGAGACTAAAGCTCATATTATCAATACTTCAATCATCAATGTTATTCAAAAGTATTAAGATTTCGGGGCTTTCACCCTGGACACTCCGGCCAACTTAATTATCAATAGAGTCCATCCCCCATCTCCTCCCAAACAATGGAGTCCATCCCCTATCTCCTCCCAAACATTGGAGTACATCCGCTATCTCATCCCAAACAAAGAATACATATACAATGTATTTAAACACATTATCATATACAATGATCAATTATAGCACATATTCAATGTGTTAATCCAACCGTCAGATTCAATGACATAATTTAGTTGATTAGTTTCAATTTACCTAATCATCATGCAATTCTACAACAATTATGGCTATCCTCCACAGATAGCCCAAAACAATTATCACTAAACAGGTAAATAAATCTATCAACAGATAAATTATTACATCTTCCATAAGTGAGTGATTTATCAATCCAACTACACCATTCAATTACATTTCCACCCAATTTCATCATTTCCAATCCAATTATATATTTCCATAATTAATTTTATTATTTTGACAAATAATTCATTTAATCCCAATTAGGCATTTTTCCCTCTTTCTCAAATAACAACCTCAAGGCTCAATTTCAGCAATTATACACAAATAACCCCATTTCAAAACCCCATATTCACAATAGAGTCCAAAACTGAAAAACCTCTCTTTTATAATTTCAAATCAACCCTAACTTTTCCAAAACTCCCAAACACCACCATCTATACGAAATAACCAACATTTATGTCAAAATTCATAGAAAGGAGCAGATTATCCCTACCTCAAGCCAAGAAGCTTTCAAATTTTTCGGCAACAAAAATTAATTTTTTTCTTGGAGCCAAATGATGCCTTTTCGGCCCTCTACGTTTTGATCTTAAGCACTTCAATTTACAACCTCAGCAGAACCCTCCTCTTCTTTTGTCATTATGCTTCCTTGTCGGCAAAGGAATATTTGGGTCCAAAATTCCACCACCAATCATGGTCCCATTCTGAAAATTGAAGGGATAGACTTGCTTTCCAAATTTGTGATCTCAATCACTCTTCCAAGCAATGTTCTTCCTGTTGACCTTCAACTCCTCTATCTCATGCGAAAAACTATACGTATCATTGAACAAACTCCATGCAATTAAACCACAAGGGCAATTGGGAGATCACTGTTGGACTCTTCCGATTTATAGGAACCTGTGCCATTGTACTTTAATCCATATAAGAGCTGATGATCACTTCTACTTTTGACATACCGTCGGTGGTTCTGGTAGTAGTTATCGAGCTGGTAGTAGATGTAAGTTGGGACCTTCATGTCTTTGGGAACCTTCGAGAACCGAGAACAATTTTTTTTTTTGGAATTGAGCTATCTTTAATATGTGCCACCTTATTGCTTGTAAATGGCTCCGGTACACAATCAGTATCATATCTGTCCACAATTTCCACAACACTATGTGAAGCGTGAAGAGAAACAAGACCAACAGGAATAAAAATGACACCCATCCAAAAAATGTCGTAATGACCCATGCTAGAGTTAGGACAGGTTTAAAAGCTGGGAGACTTTGTTGGGTAAATTGATATAAAGCGTTTGATTGACGAGCTGGAATTGAATGAGTTTCTATGCGAACTGCTGAGCTACTTCCTCCATCCATATCTATCAAATTCAAGTCTTGGACACACAATCCTTCAGGGCCACTGATTTTGTAATCACATTTGAGCGAGATCCATAAGGCAAAAAATGTATGCACCAGAACTCTATGGATTGAAGTGGTGTTCCTGGCAACACTTTCTTGCTGAGTGGGAATGTTTCAACCATGTGTGTTTAATGGCCAACAAAAAAAAAATAAATATTACATCTACATGCTGTCTTTTTTTTTTTTTCAGTGCCACTAACTCAACATCATGATGTTGTTGAGAAATTTCTAAAGCATCAGCTAAGTGGTGGGTCCTATTTCTTTTTTTTTTTTTTTTTTTTGGTCATTACAACAGTTTTACAAGATGTCAAGCAGATCATTGCTTTTATTTCAAGAGGTTTGACAAAAGTTATACTATTTTGCTCTTATATGTTGATGATATGCTTATCGCGGGATCCAGCATTGAAGAGATAAAAAGATTAAAGAAACTTTTGTCCAACCAATTTGAGATGAAGGATCTTGGAGTTGCAAACACAATCCTTGGTATGAGGATTCACAGGGACAAGGCAAATGGTACTTTGAAGTTGTCACAGGGGGAGTATGTCAAGAAAGTTCTTAAAAGGTTTAGCATGGATGGTGCAAAACCAATGAGCACTCCATTAGCTAGCCACTTCAGACTTACCAAAGAGCAGTCTCTGAAGACCGAAGAAGAGTATGCTTATATGGAACGTGTTCTATATGCTTCAGTTATTGGTAGCATAATGTATGCTATGGTTTGTACTAGACCAGACATTGCACATGCAGTGGGAGTGGTTGGTAGGTACATGAGTAATCCAGGCAAGCAGCATTAAGAGGCAGTGAAGTGGATCCTTAGATACTTGAGTGGTACTACAGACATGGCACTTTGTTTAAGACGAACAGGCATCGGGTTACATGGTTATGTTGATGCAGACTTGGCTGGTAATATGGATAACATAAAGAGTACCACTGGTTATGCTTAGACATTAGGTGGTATAGCAGTGAGTTGGATTTCACAATTACAGAAGATCGTGGTTCTTTCTACAATGAAGGTTGAGTATGTTGCTATTACTGAAGCTGGGAAGGAGATAACTTGGCTACATAATTTCCTAACAGAGTTGGGTAAAACGCAAGAGATGAGTATTTTGCATAATGATAGTTAGAGTGCTATTCATCTTGCAAAGAATCCTGCTTTTGATTCTAGGAAGAAACACATTCAGCTGTGATACCATTTCATTCATTCACTTGTAGATGATGGAGTCTTGTCTCCTGAGAAGATCCAAGGCAGTAAAAATCCAGCAGATATGTTGACCAAGACAGTCACTATTGACAAACTGAAGTTATGTGCAACTTCAGTTGGCCTTCAAGATTGATGAAGGACAATCGAGTTGTTGCGGCGTTCCTCTATGTGATGAAGATGATAGAGAGCTTGTGTTATCAGGTTCCAAGTGGGAGATTGTTGGGTCGGTTGGCCCTGATAATTACTGTTCACCTTTTGGGTACTTTCGTAATTCCCATGTGCTTCCATGTAACCCTAATTCTATACTTATAAATAGATGAGAGAGCACCTCTTTTAGGTTAAATGAGAGTTGTATTTTTCTGATCATAGTGAAAAACCATAGTAGTCGTGGACGTAGCCCTATTCTGGGTAAACCATGTAAATCCTTGTGTTCTTGTGTGTGTGATTTGTTTGATTCGATTTTCTTCTTTGTTTGTTATTTCGTGTCTCACCGACCTTGGTTAGGAATGGTCAATTTCCTAACAGTGTGTGTGTGTGTGTGATAGAGACATAATAGAGAGCCAAAAGTGTGTGTCAACAGAGTGTGTATCGGGCGCCAAAGTTAATTCATTTCCCTCTAAAAAAGAATATTCAACCTTTAGCGACTATACTTTTTTTTTGTCGCCAAATAATAATGAAAAATGACTAAATGTTTTGTAGCCAAAGATTAAGTAATAGCGAGTAATATATTGGTAGCCAAAAGTATCGTTTAGCTATTATTTTTCTTTTTTCGTTGGCAAAAATTGAATATATGGCGACTAAATTTTTTAGTCACCAAAAGGTCTAAAAATGTCCCTATTATTTGGCGACTAAACTACCTTTTTATCGGCAAATAATTGTATACGGCGACTAAACCTAGAATTAGTAGCCTAAAATATAGACTTTTGGCAACTAATATTATTTAAGTTGCCTATTACTATATATTTAGTGACTAAATTTTTTTTTAGTCGCCAAGAAACAATATATCTCGACTAAAATGACATGGTAGCTAAACCGACAACCTTTGGTGACTAAAAAAAATTAGTCGCCAAAAGGTACATTTTTGGCAACTAAATTTGTTTTGTTCACCAAAAGTGTAATTTGTTGCAGTGACATCTCTTGTCATTATAATATCATAATACAGTTACAAGAGATAAATAACACAACATCAACCTTCATGCATTTTCCATATATTCATCATCATTTTTAGCATTTGGTCTTTCCAAAACAACAATAAGAAGCTATTCCTCAAGCTTCCCAAATCAATAATTTCTTATTTTCTCATGAAATTTATTCATTTGATGCAATTATAGAAATTTTTCCATCATTTACTCACATAACAAATTATCAAGCATCAATTTCACAATATCTCAATTTTTTTTCTCAAAATTCCCAAATTCTAGGGTTTTTACCAAAATAAGGTTTTTGTTCCATTTTTGAAAAGATTTTTCCAAAACAACTCATATTCTTAAAAGTTTTGGGAAATATAGATAAAATCAACTTCTAACATCATCTAGGGTTCAACAGCCCAAATTCATAACACAAACATGTAATAAATGCTTCAAACAAGCATAATCTTGTAAAAACATATATATAACTCAAAGATTATCCCTACCTCAAGCTTGGGAGATGAGGAGGAAGAAAACCCTAGAACTCAACGTTGACAAAAACTCGATCCAATCGATCATGAGCGTAGCCCTCGTCGCTCTCTTCAATTTGATGTAAAAGCTCCCTCAAACTCTTGAAGGTTTAAGCTAAATTTTAGAGAGAAGTTGGATTTGGGTGTGTTTGTAGAGAGAAGGGAGAGAAAATATGAGTATAGAGAGACAGAAGTGAAAATCTGTATGTCACGTTTTTTGCATTAGTTTTGAGGAAAAAAAGCATGAATTTCGAGACAGACGCGTCGAAATCTGCACGAGCGATTTCAATTCCGCATGAGCAGAATTTCCAATCTGCACAATCGAATTTTTTTGCCTCACGGGTGGTTTGCTCCAGAGAGCTACCCAGAAAATCCACCCAAAATCTGCTCGAGCAGTTTTTTGCCCAGAAAACTCTGAACAGCCTGAAAAACTTTGTGAGGATCCGCTCGAGCGGTTGCCAAATCTCCATGAGCGGTTTTTCCCAAAAGCTTAGAATTTATTTTGCAACCCAAGACAAGTTCTAATGCCCAAAACTCAAAATTTTCAACCCGAAAAAATTACGAAAGGTTAAATAAGAGTAGAAAGAAATCTCAACAGCCCAATATGATAAACAAAACACTGGAAGTGATGCACACTACCTTACTACACAATACTATTTAAGTCCAAGACCCGAGACATCGCCAAAAAAAAAAAAAATAGATTCAAGAAATAGTTTTGGGTTTGAATTTTGAGTTTTTTTTTTTTGGTTACATCGGAAGGAAAACTACAAACAAAGGGCTAAGCCCGTTCACTAGATAATCCAATCATGTCCCTCACTAGCAAGCCTCTAATTTCAACTGGCAGTTCATTCACCACCAACATGTCTTCAGGTTGTTCTACTCCAAGTTTGGCTATAGCGTTCGCACATAAGTTTCCTTTTTTCCAAATGTGTTGAGTTGTGCATTCATATCCTCTGAGTAGAATTTTGCATCATCCACCAAATTTCTGAAGGGGCAGTTGTCTACAATTTCTTCCTCCATTAGCTTCACAACTTGGGTTGCATTCATTTCTATCAATACATTGTATAGGCCCTTTTGTAAAATAACAGTGAGGCCTTTATACAATGCCCACAGCTCCGCTTTGAGGCTTGTTCCCATTTGCATTCTGCCATAGTAGCCGCTCACCCAAGCTCTTCTTTCATCACGAAGTAGCCCTCCAAAGCCTCCTTCTCCTCCAGCTTTTCTGCACCCATCCGTATTCAACCTGATCCTACCTGCAGGAGGTAAACACCAATGGATAAGTGTATAGGATGGTCTAGGATTAAGGATTAAGTTGAGGAAAGCTTGGTGGATATTTGTATAGTAATCTAAAATGAACTTGACACTTTCTTGGTAATTGGTAATTTTGACATAAAAAACAAAAGAATTTCTATTTTTCCAAATTTTCCATAAAGCCACAATAAACACAGTGTACCAAGAGATGTCTTTACTAAAATGTTTATTGTTTCTAGCATTACACTTGAGCCAATCCATCCAATGTTTCCTCACCATGTCCAAATACCAATTTCTGCCAAAAGTAGCAATCAACACTTCCTTAGCTTTATAACAATCCCTGAACAGATGGTTAATGTCCTCAGACCCACTGCAATATGGGCATGTAGGATCATTCGTAAGGCCCCTTTTCATTCTCATATGATTAGTAAGCAACTTTTCATGGAGTACAGTCCATAGGAAAGCTTTATGTTTTTGTGGGAGCCTAAGCTTCCATACCTTGGTCCAATCTTCATCTATATCAAGATTTCCTTGGATAAGTTCATAGGCAGATGAAACCGTAAACACCCTATCAGGGGCACCTTTCCACATAGGAGTATCTATGTTGGAACTACCAGGAGGAGCAATATTCAGAATTAAAGAAGCAATAGGAGATGGAAATGTGCTGTGAACACATTGTTCATCCCAATTTCCATCATCTCCCATTAAATTTCTAACCTTAACACACCTGTGCTCAACACTGGAACTGCTAAGATTAGTCCTGGGAACAGATTCTTCAAAGGATATGCCGCCATATCACCAATCTTTCCACACATCAATAGTCTTGCCATCACCCACAAACCAATTAATACTTTTTCTAAGAATGCTTTTGGTACTCATGATACCTCTCCAAAGATGAGAGGCTTGCCTTCCTTTAGGCCAATCCTGCAATGAAGTATTCTTAAGATATTTGTTCCTAGGAACCTCACACCACATGCCTTCCTGTCTGCTGACCATATTCCAGCCCAACTTAGAAAGTAGGGCCAAATTTTGGTCTCTGGCTTTTTTATACCAAGCCGCCCATTCTTTTTCATTTTGCACACTACATCCCAATTAACAAGGTGCACTTTTTCCTTTCTAGGGTGTCACCCTAAAGGAAATTACAATTCAACTTATCAATTTCATTGCTTACCTTTTTAGAAACCAACATTGTATGCATAGTGTAAGAATGAATAGCAGAGCTCACTGATTGAATCAGTGTGGCTCTACATGCCAAAGATAACACATTAGCTTTCCACCCAGCCAATCTTCTTTGCATTTTGCCAAGGATATCATTAAAATGTCTCGTGCTAACCCTCCTATGAATTAGAGGAGCACCCAAATATTTCCCTAATTCTGTAGTAAGAGGAATGCCACATTTGTTCCTCAAATCTCTGGCTTTTCTTTTTTCAATGTTAGGAGAAACATACATCTTGGACTTGTGGGAATTAATTTTACAGAGATGTCACAAAATTCATCCATAACCTGCATTATAGTGTTATAATTTGACATAGTGGCCTACCCAAATAACATGAGATCATCAGCAAAGAATAAGTATGTGATACTAGGTCCACCTCTAGTGATCTCAACCCTTTTCCAAAGCTTGTTCTCAGCTTTGAAGCTAATCATATTGGAAAGCCTCTCCATACACAACACAAAGAGGTAAGAAGAAAGAGGATTCCCTTTCTGCAACCCTATTTGAGGTTTAAACTCTTGAAGAGGTTCATTATCCCAAATAATAGCTGTGCTAACACTAGTAACACAACACATGATGTCAATAAGGTTAACATCAAATTCAAATTTAGAGGGTTTGTTTAAAGAAATCCCATGAAATGTTATCATAAGCTTTTTCCATATCAATTTTTAAAATCATACCTCCCTTTTTGCCCTTTTTGTGATTCAAAGTGTGGATGATCTCTTGGGAAATTATTATGTTGTCACTGGTGCTTCTGCCAAGGATAAAGCTACATTGATTAGGTCTAAAAATGTTGTTCAAAAAGGGTTTAATCCTGCTTACAATGATTTTAGAAATAATTTTGTAAGACACATTGCAAAGGCTGATGGGTATAAGTTGTTTAATACTCTCAAGGTTGTCAATTTTGGGTATCAAAGCAACAAGAGTTTTGTTAATATCAAAGGGAATATGGTTGTTAACAAAATAGACTTTCACAAAGTTACAAACAAAGGGTCCAATGATGGACTAGTAAAAATGGTAAAATACTGTTTGAAACCCATCCCTCCCAAGGGCCTTAAAAGCATTAATACTCTTCACAGTCCTCCAAACCTCCTCATTAGTAATACTTTTAGTAAGTTTAGAGTTGTTCTCCTAAGTCACCTTGCAAACTGGTGGTAAGCTGGAAATTTTTTTTATTCCTCTCACCTTGAGTGATCCAGTTAGATCTAGATTATTGAAACCACATAAGCTCTTCTTGGTAAAGGACTTTATTATATTGATTGTTAAGATCCAATTCAAGAGTATGGAGATTATGAGAATAGTTGTTAGCCTGAGATTTTTGAATGCCTTCTATCCACCCAAGTAACCACCTCTTCCTTCTAAAGATATTGCCAAAGACCTCTTTATTCCAGACACTAGCTTCTTGAGCTAGTTTTTGGAGGTTGCTCCTTAGGGAGACATGGTTCTTGGTCCAACTATTATCAATTGCATTTATGAAATCCTCATGAGTTATCGAAGCCGTCATGAATTTAAAGGGTTTACAAATGGGTTTAAAGGGAAACTTACCTTGAGTAAACACCATCATAAGGGAGTGATCTGAGTAGGTGCGAGGTAGATTTTGAACAGCTCCATCTGGGAAACTGGTTCTCCACTCTGTATTGCACAAAACTCTATCCAACCTTACCAAAGTATTTGCCCAACCTTTTTTATTGTTAGACCAAGTCGGTCTTGGACCTGTACACCCCAAATCCATAAGTTTGCAATTATCAACCCTTTCATTGAATTTTCTACCCCTCGTATGGTCTTGACTTAGTTTTTGGTTCTAGTTTCCTTGTAGGCTTCGTTTTTCATTAGGTGTGGTGAAGTCATTAAAGTCACCATCAACTAACCAAGGTTCAGTCATATTACGAGCAACTTCCTCCAATTGATCCCATAAATTGTCTCTCAGATTGCTATTTAGACTTACATACACAGCTGAGAGTAGCTAGTCTGGGTAGTCCTGCCTAGAGATTATTGCAGTGATTTGCTAGGAGCTGGCTTCCACCACTCTAACATTAACTATGTCTGGGTTCCAAAGCATCCAAATACCCCCACTTCAACCTATTGGATCTACATGGGTTGATGCTGTAAAGCCCATACCATTGAAGAAAAATCTCATAGCCTTGAACTCAACTTTAGTTGCCATAAGGACAACCAGTTTTGGTTTATGGATCTGAACTAATTCCCTCATATTCCTTTAAAACGTTTTGTTCCCTTCTCCTTTGCAATTCCAGGTTAACAAATCCATAAATGGTATAGCTTGTTGGGGTAGAGGTACTTGGCTATCTATTGCTAGGTAGCCTCTTATGGCTTTGAAATTGTCTTCCATCGACTTCAGTGGTGTCATTGAGAGGTAGTGCATGTCCTGGTTTGCATCCACCCACCTCCATGGTTGAAGCCTTAGCTTTACTTCCTCGTTCCACCATTTTGAGGTGATGAGGTGAAACATTTCTTTCCCTGGGGATAGACACACCAATACTCTGTTCTGGTGAAGTATGTACTTCTCCGTAAGGTAGTTCTCTCCTTCCTCCTCCATTTTTATTTGGTGGAACTCTGAATATAGGTCTGGAACTGCCTATTCTTGGATAAGAATAAGTGAAATGCTGACTGGGGTTGGTTGGTTGAGTGGATGGCTAGTTTATGGTGATAAATATATGATTTTTACTACTCAGAGGATTTGATGTCTCACTTTTCCCCATTACTGCTTCTTGATCTCGTATCATCATGTCAGTACCACCTTTATTTCCCATTCGGACTTCCTCTCCTTTCTTTTTAGTAGCCATGCCAAGGCTAGTTGTTTCATTCCTTTTTGCTGATGCTCTAGCCTTGTACTGAAAGCCCCCGTCTACTTGGGCTTTTTCTTTCCCTTTTTCCTTGCTTAATTGGGCTTTGGGGCCTTTTCGTTCCTCTTCCTCTCGTAACATCTCAAATCTATTAGTCTGTTGAGAAGTATCACCTCTGTGAACATTTAGGCCTCTTGATTTTCTTATTTGGCTTAGAACAGTCATCCATGGCCCATAATTCCTTGGGCCTAGCTCATCTTTATGTTCTTTCCTCCTTGGGTTTGGCCCAAAACTGACTTGACTTTTATTTATCTGGCTTCCATCTCCATTCATTGCCTGACCTTCTTAGAACGTCGATGAAGTAGGTTTATCACTGCATGCTTCTCTTCGGTGACCAATCCTGCCACAAGAAAAACATAATGAGTACTGTAAATGTTCATATTCAACTCCATAAATGTGTTTACCTATAGAAAAATGAGAAATTAGAGGCTTTCTGAGGTCCATCTCTATGCAAACTTGTGCATATTTGCCTCTCGCTACCATGGCTGTACTAATGTCGATCTTGAGCGTAACTCCAATAACTTTTGCGATGTGGTAAAGGATTTTCTCATTGTAGTACTCAATAGGGAGATTAGGAAATCTCACCCATATCGACGTAGTATCCTCTTCCGCTTTATCCGATTTGATATCTTCCTGCCATTTCCTCACTGTTACATAATGATCCATCACTATCCACGGTCCTCCAATGTATACTTTGGTGTAGTCATCAGCCATGTCAAACTTAACAATGAAAAACCCATTACCAATATCTAGGGCTTCAAAGTCTGCTTGTAACCCCGAAATCTTTGTCATCTTGGTCATGAACAGTTTGTACCCTATGGTTTTCCCTAGTAATCTCACGATCAAACACTTTTTCCATGGCTCATACACTTTCTTTAGGAGTCTTGATGGTATCTTTACTTTGGGTATCCCATCTCTGGCCTCATCCATTACCTCATCCTCTTTCTCAAACCTCTGATCAGTAGTTGCATCCTCCTTGTCTGAAGAGATCTCTTCAACATCGAAATCAGAATTTTTTTTCATTGCGATTTTCGTTGAATCTTGAACGGAGGAGTGCTTGCTTGAAGGATCTTGTTGATTCTTTGTTTACCTCCATGATTTCCATTTGGACTTTGGTTGAATCTTCACCTATTGGGTTGGATGTGTCCTCCTTCGATTGTTCCTTATAGTGAGTGAGGTTTTGCACATCCCTTGTTTCTTTCTCCACCGATTGACTTTCAGTCATGGTATCATCATTTGGCTGCTCTGTTGCACTTTTAATCTTCTTCTTGCTGCGGTTTAGGAGATCAATCTCCTTCGTTGAGCAACCATCATCTCGTCGTTCTTCAGATCAGAGAGCTTCATTAACGGTCATTTTCTAGAGAGAGAAAAAGTCTATTTTGAATTTTGAGTTTTAAGTCTTAATTTTTTAATGTAATGTAGTCTCATGCGAAGTAGCTACCAACGTGTCATTTTTTCATACAAAAGATGACTTTGGGAGTACACTAAGAAAAACTACACATGTTAGGGGTCAAAGTGAGAAAAAATATTTTAAAAGTCAAAGTAAAAAAATCATGAAATTTAAGGGGCAAAGTATAATTTGTCCATTTTTATGTCAACGTAGTAGGTGGCACATGGCGCCATGTGGTTGTCAACATGGCCTTTTCCGTCTACAATTGAACCAAAAATAGGTTTGGTGGTAAATTTAAAAAAATTACAAATGTTAAGGGTCAAAATGAAAAATATATATGTTTTAACAATCAAAGTGAGAAAATTATAAAACTTCATAGGGCAAAGTAAATTTAACCTAAATTATAATGATCAACAAATATAAAAGTTACTTTTATGTTCTCATTTTAAATTTTGATTTCCAAGAAACAGATCAATTAACTATATAATGTAAACACAGTAACATCATTGCTAAGGGTCGACATCGGGTTAGGCTGGCTGGCTAGCAAAAATTGAGCTCAAGATCGCTTGTGGCCTAAGACCAAGTTCTTTCTTCTTCTTCTTCTTTCTTTTTTTTTTTTTTTTTTGGGGGGGGGGGAGAGGGGCTTAGGTTGGGTCAGGAGGCTAAAATTTGTGCCCAAACCCTACTCAATTGGCTTGACCCAGACGAGCTGGCGGGCTAAACCAATGGCCAGGTCAATGGGCCTCCTTTATTAGGGCAAGAAACTGAGCTCGAGGTTATAATTATACTCATGGTCACTATAATTTGTCTCTTGTGCAAATTAGGCTCTTATAATTCCAATTTTGTCTCTTGAATTTTCATAATGTATCGATTTAGTTCAATTGATAACAATAATTAAGAAGTTTAACAAAAATCAATGACAAAATGATCTATTCAAAAAGGGAGATTCTATTTACATAAACATTTTATCTCTTTACACCACTTTTTAAATATCTTTTACTATGATCTCTCTTTAGTAAAATTACCTACACGGACTTAAAATAATATATATATTAAATAGAATTTCTCTTTACACTCTTTCCTCTTTCTTCTCATCACCCACCACCACTCTTCCCCCCCCCCCCCATCAACCTCTACCACCCAACCACCATCATTTCTCTTCCACCTACCACCACCACCCGCTCCCCTTTTTTCTCACCCTCTTATCCCCTTGCAACTCCTAGTACAACTACTAGAATAAACATAAAAACACTAACAAAAAAACTAGAAAAATAAAAAATTGATAGTTAAAACACACACACACACACACACACATGATAATTGTAAATAAGTTATATACAAAATTTTAGTATATAAAATATTTTTGGGTGTAATTTTCTATCATTTTAATATAGTTTCGTGCTATTTAAAAAAAAAAAATAGAGTCAAAACTTGTTTGGCTCTGATTCGTCAAATAAACTAAGATTGTTCAACCTTTAGTAGCTGAATATTTTAGGGTTGTTCGGACTATTAAGGTTGAACATAACTAATTTCACTTTTTTTTGGCATGTTCGGCTTGCCAAAAAGAAGAAAAACTCGAATGCAAAAAAAAAAAAAAGAAAAAAAAGAAAAAAAAAAAGAGAAGAGAGTCATCTTTCATACCAATGAAAGGATTGGAAAGGTGTTGCGATGGTGGGAGAGTGTGTAGGAGCGATAGGGAGGATAGGAAAGACGCTAGGGTGGGGTGGAGATGATGGAGGATGTGAGTTAGGGTTTAGAAGGTTAAGAGTTTAGAGAGAAGAGGAAGACAAGGGATAAGGTTATTGTTGAAATTATAAGGGTTGCGAAGAGATAAAATAAAACTTTTAAAATTTTGAATCAAGTGTAAAAAGAAAATGGGTGCAAGGAGGAGATTTTGTGGTGTAAATAAAAGCTTTCATTCAAAGGTGAATAAATTGTTTTAAATTGGATATCAACAGTTCACATATTTTGAGGAAGGTGAATGGATTATTTTGTATCTTAATTTCAATTCAATTTCTAAAGGAACGTTACTAATTAAACTAAATTGAAACAACATAAAATATTCAAGGGTAAAAATCCGATATAATTTAGAACCAAGATAACAAATTTAACACAAAAGACAATCTAGAAGAATTATGAGTTTACGAGTGTAATTGACCTTAAAATTGTTTATTCAATGTTGTATTTTAAAATATTCTACAGAGTATCTACAGAACAGAAAGCGAGGGTAGTTTTTTGGGATAAAAGCTCCACGTGATTTAAAGGAATATTTTGTGATTTTTTTTTTTTTTTAGATGCATTGAAGGTGTTAAAAGCTTCAATATTCATCAGAAGTTGAGGACATGAATTTTTTTAATTTTTTCTGTTTTTATTCTGTTTTTTTCTAATACAATGTACATAAGAGCTAAGGTGGGTTGTTAGTGCCACCCAACTCTCCGATTCTGTCCCACGCCTCTCATGCGTTAAGATAGATGATAACCGGGTGGTTAGACGTCTGTTAGTTTGTTTTTGTTAGTTTGTTTTTGTTACGAGAGTCTGAAACTTCGATATCCAATAATGTTTGTACATATATAATTTTAATAAAATTTTAAAAAAATTATAAATATATCTCTTAAGATTTATTTAAAATACATATTATTATATATTTTTGAAAATTATAAATATTCTTTTTATCAGAATTTGTCATTTAACAGAGTTGATAGAAAAAATAAAATTCTTAACTATTCTCCTATATAATAATAAATAATCATAATGGTTAATTGAAATATATTTCTGATATCATTTAAAAATTGTTATTTGACTTAATAGTTAATTAATGAAATGAATTATTTGTTATGCGATTAAAAATTTTAAAGAACAATATGTAATTTTTAAAATCATAGAAGATATAATGTATTTTAAATAAAACTCATAGAATGTACTTATAATTTATCTTAGAAATTTTAATAAATATTTTAATACATATAACATTGCTTATGAATAAAAATAAAAATAACAAGGAGTTACACCCCAATGGTGTCAGAAATAAAAATATATATACATGAAAAAGTTTACAATTTTAATTATTAATATGTATAAAATTTATGGTAATTTTTTGATAAATTTTCTTTTTAAGTGTTTCATTTCATCTAACTCATATTCTTTTTGAGTATTTCATTAAGTCTTGTTCAATGTAATATGACCAAATCATCATTTTTAATTTTTTGCACATGTTTTTATTTTGAAACTAATACATAACAATAGTCTCTCATTTTATGGAGAAAATCCCTTCCTCATTCTAAAAAGAAAATCTTTCCCTTATTCCATAGAGAAATTTTTTTCCTCATTCTAAGGAGAAAATCTCTCTTGCATTCCATGGAGAAAATCTTAAATTATAAATTTTGAACCTTTTATAATTTGAAAATTTTAAAACTAACGCAACAAAAAATCTAAATGAAATCAGAATGCCATGTGAATATTCACAGTGAATAACAAACATACAACTAACTTTTGAAAAAACAAAATACATACTAAAGTATAATATGAATGTTCACAATAAATAACAAATATACAGTTAACTTTCAAAAAAATAAAATTTATACTAAAATATGATGTGAATGTTCACAATTTATAATTGAGATACAACTAACCTTAAAAAAAAATAACTCATATCAATGGAAACATTTATACTAAAACGTGAAAATATAAAACAAAATTAAAAAAAGTGAAAATCGACTATTTCAATTATTCAATGATAACAAAAATGATTGTTCAACTAACAAACATGGTAACAAAAATAAAAAAACATACAATCAACTTTTGAAAAATAAAATTTATACCAAAATACAATATGAATGCTCACAATTTACAATTAAAATATAACTAGTTAATAAAATAAAATAAACTCATACCAATGTGAACATTTACATTGCAACTTGAAAACATAAAACAAAATTAAAAAAAAGTGAAAATTGACTATTTTGATTGTTCAATGATAACAAAAATCAACCAGCAAGCATAGTTCAAAAAAAAAAAAAAAAAAAAACTCATATCAAAATACAATGTGAATGTTCACAATTTACAATTAACATACAACTAATCTTAGAAAAACTAAATTCATACCAATGTAAGCATTCACACTGCAACATGAAATAAAATTGAAAAAAAAATGACTATTTCACACCATAATATTATTTCACACCATGTATAAACTAAAGTTTCGATACCATACCAAATAGAGAGTTTCAAAACCCTAGCACAATGAAACAATACTATAAATGTGAATGAAATTGATCAAAAAGAAAAACGTGAATAATGGTAACTACCAAAATAAATGTAGTAACAAAAAGGAAATGTATATATCATTTTTCTATGTAATACTTATCAACAATAGTCATAAGGGTATAATAGTCCAACAAACAATATAAATCAAGAAAAAAAAAAGACCTCATGTAATAAAAATATAAATACATTGAACTAATTAGGTTATAATTTTTCTTGGTAGACTTATCGGGTTAGAACACCTCTAAATATGATTTATCAATAAAAAATCCAAATCACTAATTTTTAATTATTTTTTAAAACCCACTGATGTGATATTTTCCTATAAAAAAAATATGAAGTTGACTAAGGGGTGATTTGCAATGTTCTAAATAAATATACCTTTTGACTTTTTATAAATAAAAAAATATGTAAAAAAATAAAGAAAGTAGGTAGAAAAATAGAGAGAAAATATTGATAAATGTTAATTGATATAACCTAAATAAATACATATATACAAAAAAAAATATATTTTTCTAATACATGCCAAATACCTACTAAGTGAATCTTGATCTTTAAAAAGAAATTTCAAAGGAAGAATCAAACCTCAACCTTTCCTTTAATAACCTACTAGCTTATCACCCGTGCTATGCACGTGATAATTATAGATATTTATATTTTTTTAATATATAATTATGTTTTTTAAGATTTTTTATAAAAATAATTTAACAATCTTATCACTAACCATAGTGTATGAGAGAAGTTGAAAAGGGTACTGCATTAATTATACATAGATTGTATCTATAATTATTTATATGAGGGGATTTTAAATGCTGATTTGCAATAGGTATGTGAAAAGTTAAAAAGAGTCTGTGTATTGAAGAAGTTAAAAAGACTTGGAAGAATTTAATAAGTGTTAAGTTTTTTTTTTCAAAAAAAATCAAAAAAATTAAGAAATTAAGGTTCAAATATTGGAACTCCCACAAAACTTGTGGGTTAGAGATAGATATAAATAAATAGATAGATATAGATATAGATATTTATATTTGTTTTAAATTTTTTTTAATATACAAATTATTTGTTTTGGAAAAGGTACTGCAGTAATTATGAGAGAAGTCAAAAAGTTTTGTGGGTTGAGAGAAGTTAATAAATGCTAAGGTTAATTTTTTTAAAAAAAAAACAAAAAATTAAAAAATTAGGATTGATATATTGAAGCTCCCACTGGCCTTGGGGGTTAAAAATCCCCTTTTACTTAATATATAGTATAGATAGATTATAAAGCTCCAATATTTTATTTTGTAAATGAAAAATCTAGAAATCCCCTAGATGTTGATTTGTGATTATGTATCAATTTTAAGCAGAATATAACAATCCCAATCAAACAATCAAGACAAAGAGACACAACGATTTTACGTGGAAAAAACCACAATTGGACACCTCCAACTGTGATAAAAAAACCACGGGCAACAGCCACAAAAACAATCCACTAAGAAGATTTAAAGGAATTACACAGGTATACTCTCAATTACCTAGCGAATCCACGCCTAATTGAACCAACCTCTATGTGCCTCTTCCAACCCGTCTTCACCTCAGAATTGTCTTTACGATGAGCCACCCCGGAATCCACCAAAGCTTCAGGCTCGAATTCTTCAGAATCCACCGAAGAACAACTCTCTCTTTTGTAGAACAAAACACAACCTTTGATGTACTCTCTTTAAACCATGAGTTGAATACTCAATAAAAACATCAAAGAAAACTCACAAAGTATCCCCAGATATAAACCCTAGAACCCCAAAAGAAGATCTGGAGTAGTAATCCTAAAATCTGACCCAACACGCGAATTTATAGAATCTGTCTCACGATCTCCGCTCGAGCGCCCAACAGCCCACTCGAGCGGCTTCAGCAAAATCTGCGCGAAATATAACAGAGGTCCGCTCGAGCGCTATAGAACCCGCTCGAGCGCGAAATCACACATCTCAGTACTTTTGCAGGCGACCAAAACTGCTGGAACCAGGGATTCTCCGCTCGAGCGCGGGTATGTCCGCTCGAGCGGACAGGCAACTTGGAATGCATTTTTGCATTTTGCTTCGGGGGCGCTGCCCCTCGACCCCGCCGTGGCGCTGCCCCGGACCCGCCAAGGGGCGCTGCCCCTCGACCCCCGTGAGCTAACCGGGCAGCTCGATCCCCGTCATAATCAGCGAAGTGGCAATCTTGAAAGCTTTATCATCACAAACTTCTCTGAAAGGCACAATTCGGGTTGGATTCGCATCTAAACACTCATAGCCTCACTGAAATAAAAATGCGAATAAAATTACAACTCAAAGGAGTTTTGTCAAACGGGATTGCCAAGAAATAAAACCTAACAGTAAATACTATAATAGAACATTTTTGGATTTGAAATCTTTCCTTTCCATAAAAAATAATACAGCAGTGCTAGAGCCTCGAATCTCTATTTTTTCATTTTTTATTTTTTTTATGTTTTTGAAGAGTGTACATCTCGCACCTATTCAGTCTGGGTTAGACTGGTTGAGTGATAAAATTAATTGATCAGTTAGACTGTTGGTTAAAATTTTTTAATTTTGTTTAATTTGTACGAGTCTCTGCTATATTTTTATTCCTAATTGATCAGTCAATTTTATAATCCATTATCACCATCATTTTTTTTTAATTCAAATTATCACCATCATTTCTACTCTAGAAGGGCGAATTACATTAACAGTCCCTATAATTTGAAACTTGTGTCACTTTGATTCTTGACCTTTCAATTGTGACACATTTGATCATGAATTTTGAATCTTGTTTCAAATAAGAACAATTGAAGATATAATTGTTCAATTTTAAGGGCAAAGTCGTCAATTTAATAAAATATAAACTAATTTGACAAAAATAAATGTCAAAAAAATATTTTTGATTTTTTAAAAATTATTTTTACCTAACAAAGATAAAATTATGTAAAATTGATAAATCTTTTACACATTTATTTATTTTTTTACCGAATTAATTTTCTTTATGTGTTTGGATGATAATCATATAATGGATGGTTGGTAAACCTTTAATATGTAATCGATATATTTAATATATAAAAATATTTTTAGTTTTAAATTTTTTGATTTAATGGATTGGTTAAATAATGGTATCAAAGTTGCCGATCAAAAAACTAATAATAATGATATCAAAGTTGTAGCCATATTTGACTTTTGAAAAAATAGAAACTAATTTAATAAAAATAAAAACAACCATCTATTACATGATCATCATCCAAACATATAATAAAAATTAATTTATTAAAAAAAATAAATGTGTAAAAGATTTATCAATTTTACATAATTTTATCATTGGTGGGCAGAAACAATTTTTAAAAATTTAAAAATATTTTTTGAAATTTATTTTTGTCAAATTAGTTTATATTTTATTAAATTGACAACTTTACCCTTGAAATTGATAAATAGTATGTTCAATTGTCCTTATTTAAAATAAGATTCAAAATTTAAGATCAAATGTGTCACAATTGAGAAATCAGAAATCAAAGTAATACAAACCTTAAACTATAGAGAACTTTAGTATAATTCGCCCAAACTATAAGCCCCCGTTTGTTTGGGGTTATAGGGAGGTGACTGAGATTACTAATCCCTTGATATTACTAATAGGGTGTTTGTTTTGAGAGATGAGAGGGGACTATTAATCCCTTGGTATTAGTAGTCCCCTTGGAAAGGGGGATTGGTAAGAAGGAAATAGGGATGGTATTAGAAAAATAGTAAGGAGATTAGAAATTTTTATTTTTATTTTTTATATATTGAGATTTTTTTTTTAAATATTAATGTTTAATTTTTTATATTTTTTTATTTATTTACTATTTTACATAAAAATAATTTAACAATTTCTTACTATTAATCCCCTCACTATCAATCTTTTTACTATTAATTCTTTCATTATAAATCCATTTTATTCGATCTCTGAAAACAAACCGGCCTAATAGTTCATTTTCTCTTATAAACTAATATTATACTGATCCATTATTAGACTAAAGTGATTCCATTCTTATAACATCTTTTCTACTATTAGATTTTTTGGGATTTTCAAAATAATGTACCTTTTCACTTATAAACTATTATTTCTACTAACACTATAATTGTACCTTTTCTCTTATAAACTAATATTATACTGGTCCATTATTAGAATAAAGTGATTCCATTATTATCACCGTCATTTCTGCTATTAGATTTTTTGGGATTTTCATCATAAGAGTACCTTTTCACTTATAAACTATTATTATAATGGTCCATTAGTAAACTAAATCCTCGTTTGAGAAGAATAAATTTAAAGTTTTTTTTTATTAAAATAGTTATAAAAAAAATAAAATTAATTAAAAACTTAATAAAAAAAATATTATATTTAAATCATAATCATTTTATTTTTTCTCTTATAAAAATAAAAAAAATCAAAAAACTTATCTTAAATAAAAATTTTTAACCTCAAATTAAAATAGACAAAAAAAATTAAAAGTCTAAAAAATCAACACGCATCCAAATGAAATTTATTTTTTACTGTTTTACGCAAGTAAATGTTTACTTGAAATAATTATTACACTATTGGGCAATCCACTTGTTGGACCACAAGTATTATATTTGCAAAGAAGGACTTCCAATATCGCATATTTATAAAACTACAAATATTATAATTTACTTATAAGGAAGCTCATCTTTAAATTCGAATTATTTTTCATACCCTACTTCTTTGTCTTCTACGAATAATTTTCAAGTCTTTTAAAGTGCAAACAGTAAACATAACCCCTCACACTAAATCTATCAATAAACAAATTATCAATACATTAATTCAACGTGCAAAATAGTAAACAAATAATAACAATTCTATCATTACTCTCAAACTTCTACAATATTAAAAACAACAAAAAGAAAAATTTATGAAAATAAAAAACAAAAAAAACACACACACATATTTTTATGGGATTTTTATTGATAAATCCCATTTAAAAGTGTCTTGACCTAAAAAGTCCATGAAGAAATTTATTAACCCATTTAATCCCATATATGTATAGTTTTATTTCATAAAATATTTTTTCTTGATTTACACTCTTTTTTTAGACTCTTATGCCCTTATATTTAATTTTGATACCCTTACAAATATTTTTTGAACGGTTATCAATTTTATGATGTAAATATTCATATTTTAACATTCACATTGGTAAGAATGTAAAATTGGCCCGTGGCCCATGGGCGGTCCGAAGATCGCCCCCTAGCCGGGGCGGGCCCGGTCCGTTGACAATGTGAATATTCACATTGACATGTTAACATTCACATTAATAGAAGTGTAAAATTGGCCCGCGACCCATGAGCGACCCGAAACCCACCCGTGGCCCGTGGGCTGCTCGGGGAAGGCCCGGCCCGGCCCATTGACAATGTGAATATTCACATTAACATATTAACATTCACGTTGATAGGAGTGTAAAATTGACCCACGACCCGTAGGCGGCCCGAAACCCGCCCGTTTACAATGTGAATATTCACATTGATATGATAACATTCATATTGATAGGAATGTAAAATTGGCCCGCAACCCGCGGCCCGTGGACGGCCCGAAACCCGCCCGTTGCCCGAGGTGGAGCAGGCTGTAAATATTCATATTTTAACATTCACATTGGTAAGAATGTAAAATTGGCCCGTGACCCGTGGGCGGTCCGAAACTCGCCCCCGAGCAGGGGCGGGCCCAGTCCATTGACAATGTGAATATTCACATTGACATATTAACATTCACATTGATAGAAGTGTAAAATTGGCCTATGGTCCGTAGCCCGTGGGCTGCCTGGGGCGGGCCCGGCCCGTTGACAATGTGAATATTCACATTAATATGTTAACATTCACGTTGATAGGAGTGTAAAATTGACCCACGGGCCATACGCGGCCCGAAACCGGCGCCGCGGGCCCAACCCATTTACAATGTGAATATTTATATTGACATGTTAACATTCACATTGATAGGAGTGTAAAATTGGCCCGCGGCTCGTGGGCGGCCCGAAACCCGCCCGCGGGCCCGGCCCGACCCGTTTACAATGTGAATATTCACATTAACATGTTAACATTCACGTTGATAGGAGTGTAAAATTGGCCCGCGACCCGTGGGCTGCCCGAAACCCGGCCGTTGCCTGGGGCGGGGCAGGCTGTAAATATTTATATTTTAACATTCACATTGGTAAGAATGTAAAATTGGCCCGTGGCCCGTGGGCAGTCCGAAGCTCCCCTCTGGGCCGGGGCGGTCCTGGTCCGTTGACAATGTGAATATTTACATTGACATATTAACATTCACATTGATAGAAGTGTAAAATTAAAACACGGTCCATAGGCGTCCCGAAACCTGCCCGCGACCCGTGGGCTGCCTGGGGCGGGCCTGGCCCGACTCGTTGATAATGTGAATATTTACATTAACATATTAACATTCACGTTGATAGGAGTGTAAAATTGACCAGCGGCCCGTAAGCGGCCCAAAACCCGCCCGCGGGCCTGGCCCAGCCCGTCCCGTCCCGTCCCGTCCCGTTTACAATGTGAATATTCACATTGACATGTTAACATTAACATTGATAGGAGTGTAAAATTGACCCGCGGCCCGGAGCGGGTTCGACCTATTGACAATGTGAATATTTACATTGACATGTTAATATTCACATTGATAGGAGTGTAAAATTGGCCCGCGGCCCGGGGCAAGTTCGTTTGGGCCCGGGCCCGAGCCCAGCCCGAGAACTTGGGCTAGAACCTGAGCCATCACTTTGAAGCTCGGTCTACATAAGGCCCATTTAAGGCTCGGCTCGAGGCCCAGCTCGCCAAAGGCCCGATGTCTTTTTTGTGAAAAATAATAAAATTTTGAGAGAAAAAATTAAAAAAAATGGCGAGGCTCACCCAAGCTCGACCCAAGCCCAAGTCTAGGCCCAAGCCCCTTGGCTCGACCCACTGGGGCACCCAAAGCCTGAATACCTTTGTGCCATGGATAGGGCCTAGGCCTAATTTTTTGGCCCGTGGGCCGGTTCAGCCCGGCCCAAATTTTGGCAAGCACCCATGAGGCTTTAAATGGGTTGGCCCCAGCCCGGACTGGGCCGAGCCCCTACACATTGATGATATGAACATTCACATTGACGGTGTGAACATTTACATTGACAGTGTGAACATTCACATTGACGATATGAACATTCACATTAGGGGTATTTTGGTAATTATGTCACCCATAGGATGTGAACATTCACATTAGGGGTATTTTGGTAATTATGTCACCCATAGGACTTCTTGAAACATAAGAAAATAATGTGGACTAAATGGAACATAAGTAGATGACAAGGGTATTTTGGTCTTCTTACCTCAAATAGGAACATTCACATTGACGGTGTGAACATTTACATTGACAGTGTGAACATTCACATTGACGATGTGAACATTCATATTAGGGGTATTTTGGTAATTATGTCACCCATAGGATGTGAACATTCACATTTACATTAGGGGTATTTTGGTAATTATGTCACCCATAGGACTTATTAAAACATAAGAAAATAATGTGGACCAAATGGAACATAAGTAGATGAAAATGGTATTTTGGTCTTCTTACCTCAAATAGGAACATTCACATTGACGGTGTAAACATGCACATTGACGGCGTGAACATTCACATTAGGGGTATTTTGGTAATTATGTCACCCATAGGATGTGAATATTCACATTAGGGGTATTTTGGTAATCATGTCACCCATAGGACTTATTGAAACATAAGAAAATAATGTGGACTAAATGGAATATAAGTAGATGAAAATGGTATTTTGGTCTTCTTACCTCAAATAGGAACATTCACATTGACGGTGTAAACATTTACATTGACAATGTGAAGATTAACATTAGGGGTATTTTGGTAATTATGTCACCCATAGGACTTATTGAAATATAAGAAAATAATGTGGACTAAATGGAACATAAGTAGATGGAAAGGATATTTTGGTCTTCTTACCTCAAATAGGAACATTCACATTGACGGTGTGAACATTCACATTGACGATGTAAACATTCATATTAGGGGTATTTTGGTAATTATGTCACCCATAGGACTTATTGAAACATAAGAAAATAATGTGGACTAAATGGAACATAAGTAGATGAAAAGGGTATTTTGGTCTTCTTACCTCAAATAGGACCTAATGGAATAGTCAAAAAGAATATGGGTTGGATGAAATAAAACTCTTAGAAAAAGGATTTATCAAAAAAGCTCCCTTGAAAAATTACAAAATACTTGCAAGATGACTACTTTTGCTCATTTCTTCTCTCTATAAGACTGCATTTACCAAATGCAATTCACACTCTTTTACAGACAAATAGCAGATTTTAACTTAGAATTTGAAATATACAGAAATGAAAGATAAATTAAGATTCTTGCAACAAGATAATAAATCTTTTATAAATTTGAATTATTGAAATTAAAAGACAACAAAAAAACCTAGTGGTATCTCTACTAGGTATGATCCATTGTTAGTGTGTATTCCAATCACTTTAGTTTTAGTTATCTTGTAAATCACAGTGTTATGTCTTCAACTTGCAAGATACCTATCCTATTTTTTAGAGATGCAAATGTCCATTTTTTTTTTCATTGAATTTTGATGAATTCGGGCCTCTCGCTTGATCTCATACCGTTCCCAAATAGTAGAAGAGAAATCTAGCACTTTAATTATTTATTCTTCAAGCATTTGGAGCATTTCCAATACTTTGTCATATACCAATTTGGAGGTTTTCATAATTTACTGTTACAATTATATCATTTTTATAGCGATCCCGGGTTTACCCTTGTTGTACAGTGATCCGAACATGTGTCCGTGGATGTTGGTAGTTGTTTATTATCTTGTTTGCATCCTTTTTACTTTGTATATTAAGTTATAGGATGTGTTGGGCAGGTTGTTACAGGTTGGTTGTGTTTGGGAGCCTAGTGTTGCTGCCCAGATTTTTGGACCTTCGCTCGAGCGAGGAGTTTGTCGCTCGAGCGAGAGTGAGGTTCGTGTCTGGTGGGTCGAGCCAGGGTGGCTTCGCTCGAGCGAGTGTTGCGTCTGGTTCTGGACCTGAGAGTTGCCTTTCTTGGCTCGAGCGAGCTTTTCTTGGCTCGAGCGGTCTGGGTTTTTCTTCGCTCGATCGAGAACTTCTTGGCTCGAGCGAGAGTTTCTGTGTCTGGTCGCTCGAGCGACAAATGCTTCGCTCGAGCGAGCGTGTTTTATATCAGCGGACAGTAGCGATTTTGAACTTCAGTTTTGAACTTCTTTTTTTGATCAAACCCTAAATCTGAGACTCTCTCTCTCTAAACTTACACCCTCTCTAAGATTTGATCTCCCTAGAGTGTGAATCTAGCCTAGAGCCTTTGTTAAAAAGATAGAGGGCGTTGAGAGCTTTGATTTAATTTGAAAAAGTTTGGATTTGGAGCAAGTTGATCTTCGAGTCTTCATCTCCTTTTTGGCTCAAACTTCGAGGTAGGGATACCCTACTCCTCTCTATGGATTTTGTCTTTAAATTTTGGTATTTTGAGATGTTGGGCTTGGCTTGGTAATTTTGTAAAGGTTTGGGGCTTTTGTGTAATTTTACAAAAGTTGGGGTTTTATTCATAATAAACCTAGATGCATGTTTGGCATGGAGAAATGGAATTGATGTTAAATCATTGATGAAAATGGGACCTAAGGGTTGAAATGGTAATTATGGAAAATGGCCTAATTACATTGTTTGATTAATTGGGATAATTAATGGTGAGAAATGAGGAAATGAAATGTTGATTGAATATCCATTTGTGCATTTATTTTCTGTTTAGAAATACCTGCTTTGGGCTATCGGTGGAGGATAGTCGTGATTGTTGTAGACAATGCATGATGATTAGGCAAACTAAAACTAATCAATGAAATGTGTCATTGAACTTGACGGTTGATAGAATACATTAATTGTATGTATTGGGTGATTGTATATAGAACCAATGTGTTTATATACGTTATGTGTAGAGGAGGAGATGGGGGATGTACTCCGCGGTTTAGGGGAAGATAGGGGATGTACCTCTAAACCGGATAGTGTTGGGAGAAGATAGGGGATGAACTCCGTAGATACAGCTCATATGCTTGTCTAAAGAAATGAAGATAGAGCTTATATGCTTATCTTGGTAAAGTGTGGATACAGCTTATATGCTTATCTGTGAATGTGGGATATTGTTGTTATACATATCTGTTGAGAATGTGGATATAGCTTATATGCTTATCTGTGAATGTGGGATATTGTTGTTATACATATCTGTTGAGAATGTGGATATAGCTTATATGCTTATCTGAATGTGGGATATAGTTTTTATACATATCTGTGGAAATGATGATAGAGCTAGCATGCTTATCTGTTGAAAAAGGGAAAATGAAAGGTAACTTAGACCCATAAGTTGTATGACATAAATGTGTAATTTATGTGAATGTATCTGTGTTAGCCATCTATCAATTGCTAATCTTTTCGTCATTGTTCATGGTTGGTTTAGTGTATTTCTACTGGGCTGTGGCTCACCCTATATGGGAATATCATTTTCAGGTGCAGGAAGCATGCCACCCCCAAGGACATAGCTAGGAGGCTAGAGGCGGACATACTTTTGTCGCTTAACTTTTGATGTATTACGTGTAACTTCAAGCCAAGGGCTTAATGTGTACGAGTTAGTACTCTTTTGTTGTAACCAAGTGTTAACTTGGAAAGCTGTAAGCCCGTAGGGCATTTTGTTTTGATGTTAACATGTAATACTTATGTAATGGAACTCTAATGTATAAAAGAATGTGGTTAGTTTATATGTAAATGCATGTCTTATCTGATGGGTTTAATGTTGTTATTTTTGAGGGCGTTACAACTTGGTATCAGAGCGTACCGGGTTCGAATACTTTGGGTACGTGGGAAGTGATTAGTATCACAATGGGTTTGTCTCGCTTGATAGAGACTTAGATGTAGTGTTATATGCTACGTGCTTAATTGATAACATGCTTATGTGACAATGTGGGTATGGGATTTAATTTCTGGGATGTTGATTGGATCCTTGAGTTTCTGGGAGTCTTGTTGGAAAAGCACTTGATCAATGCTATTTCTAACCGGAACTCTAGTAACGTCTCGGGACTATCATTATCCGGAAATGAAATTCGTAAGTGCTTATGTGTTTATGTGGAGTGAATTACAGTTGTCCATGCATTAGGACGTGAGTGTTTAGTTTCGGCACATTTGTGAATGTGCTAATGTTCTGTGTTACCTTTATTAGGATGTCAGGACGAGGAAGAGGTGCTAGGCGTGGTAGACCTGCGAGGCAGGAAGCACCGTTACCTGGTGAGATTCCGGCAGTGCAGGAGGGAGTTGGCCAGGCCAATGTGGCCGAGCCAGTGGGTCAGCAGGCTATGAGTGCCTTGGCCAGAGAGATAGCAGGAGCTTTGGGTATTCTTAGAGCTGGGAATCAGGCCGCTGAGGCAGGGCCTTCTTTCTTGAAAAGGGAGTTCTTCCAGTCTAATCCGGATGAGTTTATTGGGGATCCGAAGGAGCCACTGAAGGCTGATGAGTGGCTAGAGCAAATGAGTAAGACGTTCGAGATGCTTGGCATCGAGGACGGAGCATTGAAAGTGACCTTGGCATCCTTCCAACTGAAGGGAGATGCGGGTCAATGGTGGAAGTACGAGAAGGCTCGTGTTGGTGGTACTTGGGAGGCGTTTATAAATGCTTTTCAAGAGAGGTTTTTGTCTGCAGCAGCTAGGGAGAAGCTGAGGGATCAGTTCAGCCGGCTTAATCAGCAGGGCTTGTCAGTGGCCGAGTTTGAGGCTAGTTTTACCAATCTGTCCAGGTTTGCACCGGAACTGGTGGCGTCTGAGGAACGCCGTTGCTATGAGTTTGAGCGGAAGTTGAGGCGGGGCCTCAAGTTGAGGGTTGGTGGGTCTTATATCCGAGAGTATAGACACCTAGTGGACGCTGCAGCTCATATGGAGCTTATGATGCAGGAGGAGGATGAGGGGCAGAGAGGCTCCAAGAGGAGCCAAGATGGACAGGGCGATGGCAAGAGGCAGAGGGGTTCTAACCCTCAGCAGTCGCAGGGTGGTGTTGCTAGATCGACCTTCCCAGTGCCGAGTGCAGGCTCCGGGAGAGGTGGTCAGGGGGAATTCACCTGTTACAAGTGTGGCCAGCTGGGCCACAAGGTTTCTGTTTTCCCGCAGAAGGGTGGGGGTCAGAGAGCTGCTTCTTCTTCAGCTAGACCGCAGAGTCAGAGTTTGGGCAGGGGGCAGCCATTGTCTTGTTATCAGTGTGGACAGCCTGGGCACATGAAGAGGTTTTGCCCGCAGTTGAGTGCCACTTCGGAAGCGTCTGGTTCTAGGCAGACGCTGGGTTTTCAGCCAGCTCAGTCTGTGCAGACCTCGAGGGCCAATCCGGGAGCTTCGTCATCCCAGTCTGTGCAGCAGTCTTTTGCTCCGAGAGGTGAGCAGGTAGACCAGGGGCCTACGGGGCGCGTGTATGCTGTTACCGCGCAGGATTTAGTACCAGCTCCATCAGTAGTGAGAGGTACTTTTCTGTTTTGCAACTCGGTTGCTAATGTGTTGATAGACACGGGTGCATCTCATTCTTTTGTATCTGCTGCATTTGCATCTGTTTTGGAATTGGAGTTAGCACAGTTAGCATCTCCTATTTGTGTGGTATCGCCTTTGGGTGGTGAGTTGATTCTGAAACAGGGTGTTAGAGGTTGTGATATAGAGGTCGCCGACTATAGGCTTCCTTTTCCGTTTGTTGTCATGCCCATAAAGGGTTTTGATGTTATTTTGGGTATGGACTGGCTATCGTCATACCGGGCTGTTATTGATTGCTACCGCCAGAGGGTCACGTTATGTACCTTGAGCGGGGAGTGGTTTCATTTCTTGGGAGACCGGGTTGGTAGTGTTTTGCCACCGGGGTATGATTCGCGAGGGCGAAGTGAGCTTAGTAGTCTACTAGCTAGCATTGAGACTGGTGAGTGTGATGAGACCCAGGTTATATTGCCGAGGGTGGTTTGTGAGTATTCGGATGTCTTTCCCGAAGATCTTGTTAGTTTGCCACCTCACCGAGAGATAGAGTTCTCTATTGATTTAGTGCCCGGCACGGCGCCGATTTCTATGGCACCTTACCGTTTTGCTCCAGCAGAGTTGGTTGAGTTGAAAGTTCAGCTCCAGGAATTGCTAGATAAGGGTTTTGTTCGCCCTAGTGTTTCGCCGTGGGGAGCGCCGACCCTCTTTGTTAAAAAGAAAGATGGTGCCCTGAGATTGTGTATTGATTACCGGAAGTTGAATCGGGCTACGGTTAAGAATAAGTATCCTATGCCCCGTATAGATGACCTGTTTGACCAGTTGAAGGGTTCCCGTTGTTTCTCTAAGATAGACTTGAGATCGGGTTACCACCAGTTGAGGGTCAGGGAGGAGGATATTCCGAAGACGGCATTCCGTACGCGGTATGGCCATTACGAGTTTCTGGTGATGCCATTTGGGCTTACCAATGCACCGGCAGTCTTTATGGACTTGATGAACCGGATTTTTCGGGAGTTCTTAGACCGATTTGTGGTCGTCTTTATGGACGACATCCTTATCTATTCGCCTTCAGAGGAGGAGCACGAGGCACACTTGAGAGTGGTGCTTGAGTTGCTTAGGGCCCATAGGCTGTATGCCAAGTTTGGGAAGTGTGAGTTCTGGCTGAGGGAAGTCAAATTCTTAGGCCACGTGGTATCCAGGGAAGGGGTGTCTATTGATACATCCAAGGTTGAGGCAGTGCAAGATTGGGCACAACCTAAGAGTGTGTTTGAGATCCGCAGTTTTCTGGGATTGGCTGGGTATTACCGTCGGTTTGTGAAAGATTTCTCCAGGCTAGCGTCACCGTTGACTAGACTGACTCGGAAGGGAGTCAAGTTTGTGTGGAGCGAGACTTGTGAAAAGTCGTTTCAAGAGCTGAAAGTTAGATTGACCACCGCTCCGGTGTTGATTATTCCGGAGAGAGGGTTGGGTTATGCGGTTTATTGTGATGCCTCACGAGAGGGTTTGGGTTGTGTGTTGATGCAAGAAGGGAAAGTGGTAGCTTATGGCTCACGTCAGTTGAAAATACACGAGAAGAATTACCCCACACACGACCTAGAGTTAGCAGCAGTGATCTTTGCCTTGAAAATTTGGAGGCACTACCTTTATGGTGAGAGGTTCGAGGTATTCTTGGATCATAAGAGTTTGAAGTATCTGTTTACCCAGAGAGACTTGAATTTGAGGCAGAGGAGATGGATGGAGTTCATCGAGGATTATGATTTTGAGTTGCACTATCATCCGGGAAAGGCCAATGTTGTGGCCGACGCCCTTAGTAGGAAAACCATTAGTGATGTAGCTTGTATAGCCATCCGGGAATGGGAGATGTTGGGAGCACTTGGCGAGTTTGATTTGCTACTGGGCGAATCTGTTGAGGCTGCGGCCTTGTTTTCTGTTGTTGCGCAGCCTACACTTGTGATTAGAGTGTTAGAGGCACAGAGAGGTGACCTTGAGGTAGAATCCTTCCGAGAGAAGATCTCTAGTGGAAAAGTTGAGAAGGGTTTGACGGTGTATCCCGACCTGAGTGTGAGATACCGAGACCGTTTGTTTGTACTGGAGTCTTGCCGAGAGGAGGTACTCCGAGAGTTTCACCATTCGCGCCTTGCGGTGCATCCGGGAGGTACTAAGATGTATCAGGATTTGGGTCGCCAGTTTTGGTGGCGGGGTATGAAGAGAGATGTGGCGGTTTTCGTATCGAAGTGCCTTACTTGCCAGCAAGTGAAGGCCGAGCATCAAAGGCCAGCGGGTTTGTTGCAACCCTTGCCAATTGCCGAGTGGAAGTGGGAGCATGTCACTATGGACTTCGTTGTAGGTCTTCCGAGGACTCAACGGGGTAGTGATGCTATTTGGGTGGTTGTAGACCGGTTGACTAAGTCGGCGCACTTCATTCCTATGCGCGTGAGAGATTCGGTAGATCATCTTGCCGATTTGTACATTCGGGACATAGTGAGATTGCACGGGGTCCCAGTGACGATCGTCTCAGATAGAGATCCTCGTTTTACTGCTAGGTTGTGGCAGAGTTTGCAGAGTGCCTTGGGCACTAAGTTGACCTTTAGTACGGCTTATCATCCTCAGACTGACGGGCAGTCCGAGCGTACTATTCAGATCCTCGAGGATATGCTTCGGGGTTGTGTCCTTGACTTTAGCGGGACGTGGGAGAGGCACTTGCCCTTGGTCGAGTTTGCCTACAACAACAGTTTTCAGTCTAGCATCGGTATGGCACCGTTTGAGGCCTTGTATGGCCGACCGTGTAGGTCTCCAGTTTGTTGGGCCGAGGTGGGTGATGCACCTTTGTTGGGTCTGGAGTTGGTTAGGGAGACGATGGAGAAAGTTGAGCTTATCCGTAGGAGGCTTGTTACAGCTTAGAGTCGACAAAAGAGTTATGCCGACCGTAGGAGGAGGCCTTTGGCGTTTGAGGTAGGTGATCATGTCTTTCTGAAGATATCACCTAGGCGAGGTCTGATGAGATTTGGGAAGAGTGGGAAGTTATCCCCTCGGTTTATTGGTCCTTTTGAGATTCTTGAGAGGATTGGTGAGGTTGCTTATCGGTTAGCCTTACCGCCGCAGTTGTCCGGAGTACATGACGTGTTTCATGTGAGTATGCTTCGGAAGTATGAGCCAGATCCATCACATGTATTGGATTGGACCGATTTAGAGGTAGATGAGGATGCCTCGTATGAGGAGAGACCGGTTCGGGTCTTGGATAGGCGGGATCAGGTCCTGCGTGGCAAGACCATTCCTTTGGTGAAAGTCTTGTGGAAACATCACGGAGTGGAGGAGGCCACTTGGGAACGTGAGTTGGAAGTCCGAGAGAAATATCCGGACTTGTTTGTTGATATGTAATTTTGTGTTTAAATTTTGAATAATTGTTGAACTTAAGAGCTTTCATATATGTCTTAAGTTGTGAAACATTGAAAATGTTTTGGTTTATTGGAAGTACGTTTTGGAACTTGCCTCATATGGAAGTTGAATGTAACATTATATATGTTGGATGTGTTGTTGAAATTGGAAAAAGATAATGCGTAATGTTGATGCATGTTGAAAGTACATATGTTGTTTACATATTGTGAATTGCCTCTTGTTAAATGGAGGGGATGACCGGTAATGGGTCGGAATGTTGAATGTTAAAGTGTAACATTGTTTAAAATGAAGGAAAACCTATTTCTGAAAACTTGTGCTTAATTTCGGGGGCGAAATTCTTTAAGGGGGGGAGGTTATAGCGATCCCGGGTTTACCCTTGTTGTACAGTGATCCGGACATGTGTCCGTGGATGTTGGTAGTTGTTTATTATCTTGTTTGCATCCTTTTTACTTTGTATATTAAGTTATAGGATGTGTTGGGCAGGTTGTTACAGGTTGGTTGTGTTTGGGAGCCTAGTGTTGCTGCCCAGATTTTTGGACCTTCGCTCGAGCGAGGAGTTTGTCGCTCGAGCGAGAGTGAGGTTCGTGTCTGGTGGGTCGAGCCAGGGTGGCTTCGCTCGAGCGAGTGTTGCGTCTGGTTCTGGACCTGAGAGTTGCCTTTCTTGGCTCGAGCGGTCTGGGTTTTTCTTCGCTCGATCGAGAACTTCTTGGCTCGAGCGAGAGTTTCTGTGTCTAGTCGCTCGAGCGACAAATGCTTCGCTCGAGCGAGCGTGTTTTATATCAGCGGACAGTAGCGATTTTGAACTTCAGTTTTGAACTTCTTTTTTTGATCAAACCCTAAATCCGAGACTCTCTCTCTCTAAACTTACACCCTCTCTAAGATTTGATCTCCCTAGAGTGTGAATCTAGCCTAGAGCCTTTGTTAAAAAGATAGAGGGCGTTGAGAGCTTTGATTTAATCTGAAAAAGTTTGGATTTGGAGCAAGTTGATCTTCGAGTCTTCATCTCCTTTTTGGCTCAAACTTCGAGGTAGGGATACCCTACTCCTCTCTATGGATTTTGTCTTTAAATTTTGGTATTTTGAGATGTTGGGCTTGGCTTGGTAATTTTGTGAAGGTTTGGGGCTTTTGTGTAATTTTACAAAAGTTGGGGTTTTATTCATAATAAACCTAGATGCATGTTTGGCATGGAGAAATGGAATTGATGTTAAATCATTGATGAAAATGGGACCTAAGGGTTGAAATGGTAATTATGGAAAATGGCCTAATTACATTGTTTGATTAATTGGGATAATTAATGGTGAGAAATGAGGAAATGAAATGCTGATTGAATATCCATTTGTGCATTTATTTTCTGTTTAGAAATAACTGCTTTGGGCTATCGGTGGAGGATAGTCGTGATTGTTGTAGACAATGCATGATGATTAGGGAAACTGAGACTAATCAATGAAATGTGTCATTGAACTTGACGGTTGATAGAATACATTAATTGTATGTATTGGGTGATTGTATATAGAACCAATGTGTTTATATACGTTATGTGTAGAGGAGGAGATGGGGGATGTACTCCGCGGTTTAGGGGAAGATAGGGGATGTACCTCTAAACCGGATAGTGTTAGGAGAAGATAGGGGATGAACTCCGTAGATACAGCTCATATGCTTGTCTAAAGAAATGAAGATAGAGCTTATATGCTTATCTTGGTAAAGTGTGGATACAGCTTATATGCTTATCTGTGAATGTGGGATATTGTTGTTATACATATCTGTTGAGAATGTGGATATAGCTTATATGCTTATCTGTGAATGTGGGATATTGTTGTTATACATATCTGTTGAGAATGTGGATATAGCTTATATGCTTATCTGAATGTGGGATATAGTTTTTATACATATCTGTGGAAATGATGATAGAGCTAGCATGCTTATCTGTTGAAAAAGGGAAAATGAAAGGTAACTTAGACCCATAAGTTGTATGACATAAATGTGTAATTTATGTGAATGTATCTGTGTTAGCCATCTATCAATTGCTAATCTTTTAGTCATTGTTCATGGTTGGTTTAGTGTATTTCTACTGGGCTGTGGCTCACCCTATATGGGAATATCATTTTCAAGTGCAGGAAGCATGCCACCTCCAAGGACATAGCTAGGAGGCTAGAGGCGGACATACTTTTGTCGCTTAACTTTTGATGTATTACGTGTAACTTCAAGCCAAGGGCTTAATGTGTACGAGTTAGTACTCTTTTGTTGTAACCAAGTGTTAACTTGGAAAGCTGTAAGCCCGTAGGGCATTTTGTTTTGATGTTAACATGTAATACTTATGTAATGGAACTCTAATGTATAAAAGAATGTGGTTAGTTTATATGTAAATGCATGTCTTATCTGATGGGTTTAATGTTGTTATTTTTGAGGGCGTTACAATTTTGGTAGCATATTTGTTTATCATGTTGAAGAATACTATCTAATATGTTATGAAAAATACGAGCCTATCAATTTTTTCAACGATTGGATCGTAAAATTTTCACTATTTTTCATTTTTCTTGGAGATTAAATTTGTACAAGATGAAGGATAGAGTAAATAAATTTGATTAGGTTGACAAATTTGAATATAATATTTTCAGCTATAATAGACACAATTTGTGTCGTACTAATTATTGGACTTACTCTCATAACTGCAATAGCTTATTTAATTATTGCTAGAAATTTATTTAAGCTTCGAAAATCATCTTTGTTGATTTTCACAGTTTCAACAATTTCAAATTCAATCCATTGTATATTAATTTTATACACTAATACCACAAGACTTGGCCATTGATGACCCAAATTTAGGGAATTGACTAAAAATGACATACAGACTTTGCAATCTTCTTAAAATTTATAGTGTGAACATTCACATTGACAGTGTGAACATTCACATCATGAAACATTCACACTATCAATGTGAATATTATTAAGGGTGTTTTGGTAACTATGTCACCCATAGGATTTATTGGAACCTAAGAAAATAATTTGGAGTAAGTGGAACATAAGTAGGTGAAGAGAGATTTATGAATAAATATCACTTTTAAATATTTGTTCAAATATTTTATCTACTTAATTTTTTTGACTATTTGTTTTAAATTTTTTTTTGACTATCTGTCAAATTTGTATCAATATGTTGGAATATATATCTGCTAAAATTCCTTATCTGTTCAAATATCTGTCTAGATTTAATTATCTGTTCAATTTTTTCACTTATCTATTTAAATCTATTTGTTCAAAAAAATTATCTATTCAATTCTTTCTATCTGTTCATTTTTTTTTATTTATCTTTATCTATTCAAATTCTCATACATACACAAATAGAGAGAGAGAGAGATAGAGAGAGAGAGAGAGAGAGAGAGAGAGAGAGAGAGAGAGAGAGGTCCTATAATTTATCTGTTCAAAATGCTGCATATATGTATGAAGCTCTCATACACACACTCATATATATATATAAACATATGTCCAAAAAAATTATTTGTTAACAACAACAAAGAAAAATATATGTTGAATTAACATGCTGAATTCTCTCTTGCAACGGCACGCCCTCTTGAGGTCATAACATGCCCAAAGTATGAATGACATACAAAAGATAAAGCAAAAATGAAATACCAAATAAGTACATCACTGTAATAGAATCACCCAATCTGAACTCCTTTGTTAAGTAATAACAAAATTATGTTCTTTAGCCACAAAATTATAATTAAATAGAGAGAGAAACAATCATTAACAACCTCAATTTCTCTGGGAGGGAAATCTTTCACCAGCAAAGGCTTAAAGCTTAGAGGCAATAGAGAAAGCACCAAACTGGAGAACAACAACTTCATCAAAAGATTTTATGGATTCCTCATAGATGCTTTGCTTGGTGCGGTTTGGCAGCTAAAAGATGACCTTATAGCTATCACTCCCTCATTGAAATCCCATAAAATACCAAATTGCCTAGAAGTCATTTTTTCCTTCAAAATATGAATGAATTCTCGGACTTCCAAACAAAGAAAAAAATTGAAAAGTGAAAATTTGAACAGATAAAAGGGTTTTATCTCCTCCATGAACAACTCGAAGAAGACGATCCCGATCTCGATGAGTTCGGCACATGCTTAGGGTTCCTGAGCCAATAAGCTTATTTTTCTTCCTCCGATTCGCATCAATGATCTCAGATCTACATCAATGGCCTCCGATCTGCATCGCCGTGAAGAGATCATAAAAACCCTAGATAAGAAGAGAGAGAGAGAGAGATTTGTTTTTGAACAGATTGATTGTATGTTTTATATGTAGGGTGGGTATTTTGGTCATTTTGCAAAATCTTGTCCTTATGGACATAATATTTCAACGTTGGACCTTTGGGCAAAGAAAATCCTTTGGATTTATGGACCAAGTGCCCATTCTTTTTTTCCTTTCTTCCATTATTTCATCATCATTATATTTTATATAAAGTTCTTTTTTCTAGAAACCTAGCATAATCAGTGATCGTATAGATAATTTTGCATAGACTTTTTCTTTATTATTTTGCTATACAAATAAAAAATATTTTAAAAGTTTTGTTTTTTTTTTTTTTTTGCTTTCTAGTCCTAATTTAGGATTATAAAATGATTTTTCAATTGTAGAAGAGGTTTCTACACTCTTTGTTTGATCCATCAAGTGGGGAGGTTAATTATTCCATTCTCTGTGTGAATTTTTTATTTCAAAATTCATAATCTTTCCTTTTGTTATCATGATTCATCCATATAGGCTTTGCTAGCAAAATTCTTTTTTAAAATCTTCGTCTTGCAAATTTTTGCTTGGTGAACTGATTTGTTACAAGTCCAACAGACATAAAACCATTGTTGGCATCCATATAGTCTACTTTGACTCACATTTCTAAAATATTTTTCTTAAATAAGTTTTAAAACATTTATTATATGTTTTGGTAGTGAAATGTTTAGAAATTAAGAAAAAAATAACATATTTTAGGCCATTTTTTATGGAAACATATTATTTTCATTTATGTGTTATGCTATTTCAACATATTCGAAACTACAACTCTAGTATCTACATATTTGTTCTTCAGATTGATTATAAGGTGTTGTTTTTAATACTACTCCCCAATCATGTTATCATCCCAACAAATAGGGCCGAGAAAATTTGTACCTAGAGGTTGAAAGTTAGAGATTTAACTAGGATGAGGGACTGTTTTCCACTCCCTAATGGAGGGCCTTGCCTCTTTGTGGAATGCTTTCAACTATTTCAATTACTTCATCCATGAAGCATTTAGCCATTGATGGAAGAGAAGAAAAAGTACAATTGGTAAAGATAAAGGATATAGATGGAGGATGAAAGAATCTACCAAAGTTTCAAAAAAATAAGCAAAGTTTGTGAAGAAGATGAAGAGTTGCAGTTATTCCATAGTATAACCAATCTTTAATTATGCTGATGTGGGGATATGTTGGCACCTAATTAAGTTATCCAATAAAAATAGGATACGTGGCAATCAAATCACTCTCAAAATAGATGTAACCTCAACTGAACCCAAGAAGAAATGTGGTTGATTATGAAAAACTATTTTAGCACTAAGATACATGGAAAAGAGGGTAGTTGTTGAGGAAATTTGGTTTCAAATAGAATGAGGAAAGCACATATCAAAGTACAACACATGGAAGAAGATCATGCAGTCGTGCAAAGCAGTACTGTGTTTATAAATAGTTGTTTGATTAAAGGTTCCTTTCTTCATCAAACTTTGTCAAACCAAAACTTAATTTAATTTATACTTCAAGTTTATTGTGTTTTGAAGGGGCCGGAGTAGTGGTAAGATACAAGTTTCATTGATCAAGTACAATTATATATATTTTTTAATTTTTTTGCATTCATTTTTTTGTCTTAATTGGTTCTTCCATTGACATTTAGAGGTTGCCACATGTACCATTGGTGACTAAAAGTACGTAGCTTTAGCATTTCAAATGATGACAGATTTATTAGAGTGTAACCATGGTTTGATTTGATCAAATCCCTAGATAGTAGGAACAAGATCCCGTGGAGATCTTTTAAATATATATTGTTGGGTAAATGCATCGAGTTAGACACATGGAATTAATCCAAATGAGGAGGCAACTAGTACCCAAGCCATCCAATGGTCAGAACTTAAACTCTCAAACGGCTCCTTTATTTAAGGTATTTCTTTGACCAAGGTGGGACATTGTCACTCATCCAAAGCCCTAACCCTTTCACCCAACGGCTAAGATTGAAAAGAGGATTTAGTCCGCCCTATTCTTGGGGAACACTCCAATAGTTTTCTAAAAAGAAGGAGGATGATGGGACAGATGGTCGTTCAGTAGGCAATCCAGCAACCTACTATCTAGAGTGGAGATCATCCAGGAGGAAGTTACCGATTTCCAAAAGGCAGTTCATGATTCTCATAAGGACATAACATCTATAAATAGCTCACTTGAAGATGGAACAAAGCCTACTCAACCAATCAATCAAATCAACATATTACAAAGCATTAGTGGTTTTTAGCCCTAGTTTAACATAGTTTAGCTCTTGAAAGACATCTTTGCCATAATTTAGTCCTAATTCTTGACATCCGTGTCAAATTAATTATTTTTTGGCCATCATTAGCATTGTTTTGAGTCTAAGTTGTGCTTAGATTCCATTTGTAACTGAATTTTATGTTCTTCAAACTGTTCTTGCACTTTTTGTATGTTCAATCCATTTGAATGTATAAAGTTGGTGTTTTTGTGTCTATTTCTTTCCGCCCATCCTTCTTCTTGATTTTTCAAACTCTTAGGAGATTTTAAGTCCTCTTCATTGACGCAAAACAAGAACTAGGAGGTTTTTATCCCCTAGGACCTTACACAATCTCTTGTTTTAGAAGTTAGATATTTCCATACACATTTTTACTCACATAGGCATACTTTGCATTGACACACCGCAATCTACCAAATCCTTCTGTGTTAGCCATTTTTGTGCAAACGCATACACAATCAAACCAATAATGGCTTGAATATATGGACCAAATATGATAGAGCTATAACATACATTATAACAAAGGTACCATATACATCAAAATTAAGGATTAGTTGATCACATATGGACAAAGCTATGAAAGAAAATAATGAATTGAACAAACTAAGTACAAATAAGATTTTTTTTTTTTTTTTTGTGTTGAGAAAAGTTATAAAATAGTTATATTAAAATAAAAGTTAACATCATACATAATAATAAAAAATAAAACAACAGAGGACCACACAAGAAACCCTACTAAAACTACAACAACAAATTACAAAATCCATCAAAAAACTAGTAGCTGTCTGGGAAAATCACTAATCTTCTCATAAATGTGGTTTGGAAAAAAAGATCTACATCTAAATAAAGCTTAGCCATCGTTGTTGTCTCTGCCATCGCTACTCAACTCCATCGCTATCGCATTGTACATCAGTCATCGCCATAAGCCAAAGTTAAAAAAGAAAAACACCAACAACACAACAATAAGGGAGGAAGATTGAAAGAATAGAGGACCATTGTGGGTGTCGAAAATCACTACTTAAAATCGGGGTAGAAGCTCTAAAACCCCTCTTCCTAGGCATAAAAAACTCAAATCCACACTTTGAAAGTATTTTTACATCTTGTCAAAAGGCCTCCATAAAGTTATCGGAGAAGCACCAAAATCACCAAAGCAAAACCCAGCACCTCTCTGCTGGGTGATAACTACAAATAAGATCATTAATCTTTGTAGAACTCCCACCCTTGAAACACATTCATTGCCCTCAAGTTCAAAAAATTATTCCTTGCCACTAAAGACTTCTCCAAGCAATCACCTTGATTGTGATTGATGCACAATGGGTGATGAAACATTACTTATGGAGAGAAAAGAAACTTTGGATTCCCCCATATACGCTGTAATTCCCCCATATATATATAAGCCCCAATTTTACTATAGAGTCCAAAAATAGCTCAAATATAACACTCTTTTTTAGTGAGAGCTTATATCTTGTTGCAGTAGATACATGCTTCAAATGGGTAAAGGTTCTAGGTTGTTAGGTTTTGTAACTAGCAATCCCGTTGGACAAAACTCCATTTAGTTGTATTTTTATCCGCTCAATTATATCTGTGAGTTATGAGAGTTTAGATACAAATCCAACCTGAGGTGTTCCTGTGTAGAAGATTTTACGCTGACATTTTATATCTTGACTTGAGCATTCGTTGTTTTCCACTTCGCTGACTAAGTACAGGGATCAACCTGCCCAGTCAGTTAGTGAGAGTCCAAGGGGTAGTGCTCCTGGCGGGTTTGGGGCAACGCCCAAGTGGGGTTGAGGGGCAGCGCCCCTAAAGCCAAGGAAGGAGTCAAAGTTGATTAACTGCTTGAGTGGTCTTTCTTGCTCTCAAGCGATTAAGTGGAAAATCTAGTATTTCTGTCTCCATTATGAACTTCTAGGAAACATATTTTACCGTTCGAGTGGTTGGCCCATATATAAGTATCACTTTTAGTCACACCGCTCGAATGGTAAAGTGTGTGCTCGAGTAGTCTTCATGGCTCTATTTAGTATAAAGTGCACTGTTTGTTATTTTTAGGGTTTAACCCATCCAGATTCTTATAGAGGAGTAAAATACAATGTGTTTTATATTGGAAGGTGTTTCTATTTGAATTTCCTTGATGCATATAAGGTGATGGATTGATCAACGAACTATATATTGACAAAATATCAAGGGTTGATTTTGTTCTTTCATTTACAAAAAGAGAAGTGTTCATCAGTGGATTTTAAGGAACTTGAGTCTGAAGCTTTGGTGGATTCCGGAGTGGCTCATCATCGTGGATTCAACATTGGCGTTATGGATTCTGTAACACCCCAAAATAATTAGTATTAACCCATCTCATAACATTACTACAATTGATTGACAATCTCATAACTTCTATTCATTATATTTTTAATCAATACAAAAAAATGACATATGCAATAAATATTCACCAATTCTAGATTCTGAATCTATAGCATATGGCATGAATACAAGAGTAAAAAGAGAAGTAGAATCAAGTAATGAAATGGCTTAATGGCTACAACTTTCCAAGATGATGCTTGGTTACAACAAAACAAGTTTAAACTCAATACAAATAAAGCCCTAGGCTTAAACAAAAATAATTATATCAAGAAACCAAAAATGAAGCCTTAAGCTCCAAGTCCTCCCAAGTCACGTCCTTGGTGGAGGCATATCATCAGCACCTGAAAGTTGTTTTCCACATAGAGTGAGCCAAGGCCTAGTAGAGATGCTCTAACATAGTATATGAATCTTAGCAAAATTAAAAGGTCAAATGCACATGCATGGCTTTGGTCAAATTCTCTTTTTCCATCTCAAAACAATGCAATGCTAGATTATAAATCAATTCATGAAAATAATCCTAAACAGGGCAGTGGATACAACACACTGAGAATCTCTAAATACGTGTCTGCTTGTGGGCTATACAAGCACTACCAAAGCCATTTTACCGAAACTAACTGGAAAGATTGACACCTAACCGTGCGGGTTTCTAGACTTTCACCAAGGACACACAGGCCAACAGCATAACTACAACCACACCCCCTAACCATATTCACCAAGATATTTACCCATTTTTCTAAAAATCAATATCTTTACAATGTTTAATATGAAATGATGCTCAATGCATAATGTTTGAGAAATTAATTTCAATTCAACGTAATCCTCATGCAATGTCCACAACAATCAAGACTATCTTCCATAGATAGCCCAAAACAGATATTTCTATTCAATAGATAATTTCCAATCAAAAGATACAATTTCATCAATTACAATGGGAGTGATACTACATGTCCAACTCCATCATCATCATCAATACAAACATTGTTCCAATTTCACAATACCTAACATCATTTTCCATTTCCTTCCACAAATCCAAATATTCAAAATTTAGGGCAAAATCTCATTTTCTTATAAAGTTTATTTTAAGATAAGATATCCACCATTTTAGCTCATCTCAACCATAACCATATCCCCACAACCATTTTCAAGAGTCCATTTGGAAAACCCCTTTTTTGATTTCAAACTCAAACCCTAGGTTTTCTCAAAAATCCCCATATCAATAACCATTTTCAAAGAGCAAATAACTAAGCTAAAAATCATATAAAAGAGTCAATGAAATCCTTACCTCAAAGTAGAAGACAAGAAGAAACGATGGGTAGAACGTGACGGAGCCGAAAACACTAACTTCTCTGATTAGAACGAAACCCTTGATGTGCTCTATCTTTTACTCCAAAGGACTAGGGTGAAGAAATCCATGGATTGAGAGTATTTAGAGCTAGAATACAAGAACTAGAGAGATGAGGTAAAGGTTTTAGGGTTTTGAAATGTTTAGCGATAGAGAGAGAGAAATGAAAAAGTGACTCAAAATGACCTTTTCTTGGATTGATATACGCACAGACCGCTCGAGCGACTAAAACACTGCTCGAGTGAACAAGCACAATAAGTGACACCGCTCAAGTGACAAAAACCACCACTCGAGCGCACAATGATCCCCTCCCAGTAGTTTTGTAGACTTGTAAAATACCGCTCGAGCTCAAGAAAGACCACTCGAGCGTATATTACCAACTCCTAGTAGTTTTACAGATTGTAAGAGATCTCTCGAGAGGAAGAAAGACCGCTAAAGCTAAGTAGCAAAGATTTGGGCAATCAACTCTTGGATAAACTAACTTTCCAACCTTTCATATGTAACCAAAACTCCTAATAGCCAATCTCAATAAGCAATAAGATAGAAATAAGATAAACAACATTTAGGTACACGAGTCCTCGGATTCAAAAGCAAGAAAATAAGTCGGGTCTAAACCAGAATACTAGATTCAATGTTGAGAAAAACAATTCCGAAGTGAAAATGATGGTGAAAGAGGCACATCAGGTTCGGTTCAATTGAGACGTGGATTCACTAGGTAATTAAGGGTTCTCATGTGTAATTCTTTTTTGTCTTCTTAGTAGATCATTTATGGCTTTGGACCGTGGTTTTTTTATAATAAGTAGATGAGTCCAATTGTGATTTTTTCCAAGTTAAAACATTGTGCCAATTTGTTGTTGATTGTCTAATTAGAATTGTTATTCATTGTTTAAAATTGAATCATAATCACAAATCAATATCTCAGAGTGGGTGTTTAGATTTTTCAATTGGTATTAGAGCGGATCGCTCAAACTTTGTTTTTCAAAGCTATAAGAAACGAGATCTTGTTTAATTTGAAATAATGGATTCAATTCATGAGAGAAATTCTACAGTGCAACCACCCCTACTTGACGGTTCCAATTATTCTTTTTGGAAAGCGCAAATGAGAGCATTTTTAAAAGCTATTGATGAACAAGTTTGGCAATCACTCATGTCAGAGTGGACCGAACCTACGATTACCATTGATGGAGTAATATTCTCCAAACCGATCGACAAATGGAACACAACCGATTACCAAAACAGTAGCTAGAATAGTAAAGCTATCAATTCCTTGTTTTCTGCCATCACACCCAAAAAGTTTAGTCATATTTGTAATTGTGAAGTTGCAAAAAAGGCGTGGGATATCTTAGAAACTATTCATGAGGGCACTCTTTTGGTTAAAAATTGTTATTTGACTTAATAGTTAATTAATGAAATGAGTTATTTGTTATGCGATTAAAAGTTTTAAGGAACAATATGTAATTTCTAAAATCATAGAAGATAAAATGTATTTTAAATAAATAAAAACGAGTTACACCCCAATGATGTCAGAAATAAAAAATATATATACATGAAAAAGTTTACAATTTTAATTATTAATATGTATAAAATTTATGGTCATTTTTTGATAAATTATGTTTCTAAGTGTTTCATTGGTATGGAAGATGAACTTTTTCTTTCTTTTTTTTTTTTCGAGTTTTTCTTCTTTTTGGCAAGCCGAGCATGCCAAAATTAGTGAAATTAGTTATGTTCAACCTTAGTAGTCCAAACAATCCTAAAATATTCAACTATTGAAGGTCGAACAATCTTAGTTTATTTGACGAATCAGAGCCAAACAAGTTTCGACTCTATTTTTTTTTTTTATAAATAGCATGAAACTATATTAAAATGATAGAAAATTACACCTGAAAATCTTTCATATACTAAAATTTTGTATATAATTTATTTACAATTATCATATATATATGTGTGTGTGTTTGTGTTTTAACTATCAATTTTTTTTATTTTTCTAGTTTTTTTGTTAGTGTTTTTATGTTTATTATAGTAGTTGTACTAGGAGTTGCAAAGGGATGAGAGGGTGAGAAAAAAGGGAAGCGGGTGGTGGTGGTAGGTGGAAGAGAAATGATGGTGGTTAGGTGGTAGAGGTTAATGGAGGGGAAGAGTGGTGGTGGGTGATGAGAAGAAAGAGGAAAGAATGTAAAGAGAATTCTATTTAATATATATATATATATATATATATTAATTTAAGTCCGTGTAGGTAATTTTACCAAAGAGAGATCATAGTAAAAGATATTTAAAAAGTGGGGTAAAAAGATAAAATGGTTATGTAAGTAGAAACTCCCTTTTTGAATAGATCATTTTGTCATTGATTTTTGTTAAACTTCTTAATTATTATTATCAATTGAACTAAATCAATACATTATGAAAATTTAAAAGACAAAATTGGAATTATAAGAACCTAATTAGCACAAGAGACAAATTATAGTGACCATGAGTATAATTATAACCTCGAGCTCAGTCTGTTGCCCTAATAGAGGAGGCCCATTGGCCTGTCCATTGGCTCAGCTCGCCAGCTTGTCTGGGTCAAGCCCATTGAGTAGGGTTTGGGCATAAATTTTGACCTCCTGACTCAACCTGAGCCCTTCTCCCCTGTCAAAAAAAAAAAAAAAAAAAAAGAAGAAGAAGAAATAACTTGGTCTTAGCCCACAAGCGGTCTTGTGCTCGATTTTTTGCTAGCTAGCTAGCCTAACACGATGTCGACCCTTAGCAATGATGTTACTGTGTTTACATTATATAGTTAATTGTTTTGTTTCTTGGAAATCAAAATTTAAAATGAGAACATAAAAGTAAATTTTATATTCGTTGATCATTATAATTTAGGTTAAATTTACTTTGCCCTATGAAGTTTTATGATTTTCTCAATTTTATTGTTAAAATGTATATTTTTTTCATTTTGACCCTTAACGTTTGTAATTTTTTTAAATTTACCACCAAACCTATTTTTGGTTCAATTGTAGACAGAAAATGCCAGGTTGACAACCACATGGCGCCATGTGCCACCTACTACATTGACACAAAAATGGACAATTCTACTTTGCCTTTTAAATTTCATGATTTTTTTACTTTGACTTTTAAAATATTTTTTCTCACTTTGACCCCTAACATGTGTAGTTTTTCTTAGTGTATCCCAAAATCATATTTTGGATGAAAAAATGACATGTTGAAAACTACATGGCATGAAACTACGTTACATTAAAAATTTAAGACTTAAAACTCAAAATTCAAAATAGACTTTGTCTCTCTCTAGAACCGTTAATGAGGCTCTCCGATCTGAAGAACGACGAGATGATGGCTGCTCAATGGAGGAGATTGATCTCCTAAACCGTAGCAAGAAGAAGATTAAAAGTGCAATAGAGCAGCTAGATGATGATACCATGGCTGAAAGTCAATCGGTAGAGAAAGAAACAAGGGATGTGCAAAACCTCACTCACTATGAGGAACAGTCGAAGGAAGACACATCCAACCCAATAGGTGAAGATTCAACCAGAGTCCAGATGGAAATCATGGAGGTAAACAAAGAATCAGCAAGATCCTTCAAGCAAACACTCCTCCATTTGAGATTCAATCGCAATGAAATTTTTTTTTGATTGCGATGTTGAAGAGATCTCTTCAGACGAGGAGGATGCAACTACTGATCGGAGGTTTGAGAAAGAGGATGAGGTAATGGATGAGGCTAGAGATAGGATACCTAAAGTAAAGATACCACCAGGACTCCTAAAGAAAGTGTGTGAGCGATGGAAAAAGTGTTTAATGGTGAGATTATTAGGGAAAACCATAAGGTACAAACTGTTCATAACCAATGTGACAAAGATTTGGGGGTTACAAGCAAACTTTGAAGCCCTAGATATTTGTAATGGGTTTTTGATTGTTAAGTTTGACATGGCTGATGACTACACCAAAGTATACACTGGTGGACCATAGATAGTAATGGATCATTATGTAACAATGATGAAATGGCAAGAAGATTTCAAATCGGACGAAGCGGAAGAGCACACTACGGTGATATGGGTGAGATTTCCTAATCTCCCTATTGAGTACTACAACAAGAAAATCCTTACCACATTGCAAAAGTTATTTGAGTTCCGCTCAAGATCGACATCAATACAGCCATGGTAGCGAGAGGCAAATATGCACAAGTTTGCATAGAGATAGACCTCAGAAAGCCTCTAATTTCTCATTTTTCTATAGGTAAACACACTTATGAAGTTGAATATGAACATTTACACTCATTATGTTTTTCTTGTGGCCGGATTGGTCACCGAAGAGAAGCATGCAGTGATAAACCTACTTCGGTGACGGGGTAAGAAGGTCAGACAATGAATGTAGATGGAAGCTAGAGAAATGAAAGTCAAGTTAGTTCTGGGCCCAACCAAAGAAGGAAAGAACATAAAGATGAGCTAGACCAAGGGAATTATGGGCCATGGATGACTGTTCTAAGCCAAAGAAGAAAATCAAAAGGCCCAAATGTTCACAGAGGTGATACTTTTCAACAGACTAATAGATTTGAGATGTTACGAGAGAAAGAGGAACAAAAAGGCCCCAAAGCCCAATTAAGCAAAGAAAAAGGGAAAGAAAAAGCCCAAGTAGATGGGGGCTTTCGGTACAAGGCTAGAGCATCAGTAAAAAAGAATGAAACAACTAGCCTTGGCATGGCTACTAAAATGAAAGGAGAGGAAGTTCGAATGGGAAATAAAGGTGGTACTAACATGATGATACGAGATCAAGAAGCAGTAGTGGGGGAGAGTGAGACATCAAATCCTTTGAGTAGTAAAAATCATACATTTATCACCATAAACTAGCCACCCACTCACCCAACCAACCCCAGTCAACATTCCACTAATTCTTATCCAAGAATTGGCAGTTCCAAACCCATATTCAGAGTTTCGCCAGATAAAAATGGAGGAGGAATGAGAGAACTACCCTACGGAGAAGCACATACTGCACCAGAACAGAGTATTTGTGTGTCTATCCCCAAGGAAAGAAGTGTTTCACCGCATCACCTCAAAATGGTAGAACAAGGAAGTAAAGCTGAGGCTTTAACCATGGAGGTAGGTGGATATAAACTAGGATATGCACTACCTCTCAATGATAGCATTAAAGTTGATAGAAGATAATTTTAAAGCCATAAGAGGCTACCTGGCAATAGATAGCTAAGTACCTCTACCCCAACAAGCTATACCATTTATGGATTTGTTAACCTGGAATTGCAGAGGAGCAAGGAACAAAAAGTTTAAAAGGAATATGAGGGAATTAGTTCAGATCCATAAACCAGAACTGGTTGTCCTTATGGAAACTAAAGTTGAGTTCAAGGCTATGGGATTGTTCTTCAATGGTATGGGCTTTACAGCATCAACAATCTCTAGACAAGACTACCCAGACTGGCTACTCTCAGCTGTGTATGTAAGTCTAAACAACAATCTGAGAGACGATTTATGGGATCAATTGGAGGAAATTGCTCGAAATATGACCGAACCTTGGTTAGTTGATGGTGACTTTAATGACTTCACCACACCTAATGAAAAACGAAGCCTACATGGAAACCAGAACCAAAAACTAAGTCAAGACCAGATGAGGAGTAGAAAATTCAATGAAAGGGTTGATAATTGTAAACTTATGGATTTGGGATGTACAGGTCCAAGATTGACTTGGTCTAACAATAAAAATGGTTGGGCAAATACTATGGTAAGGTTGGATAGAGTTTTGTGCAATACATAGAGGAGAACTAGTTTCCCAGATGGAGCAGTTTGAAATCTACCTCGCACCTACTCAAATCACTCCCCTATGATGGCGCTTACTCAAGGTAAGTCTCCCTTTAAACCCACTTGTAAACCCTTTAAATTCATGGCGGCTTGGATAACTCATGAGGATTTCATAAATGTAATTGATAATAGTTGGACCAAGAACCATGTCTCCCTGAGTAGCAACCTCCAGAAACTAGCTCAAGAAGCTAGTGCCTAGAATAAATAGGTCTTGAATTGGATCTTTGGCAATATCTTTAGAAGGAAGAGATGGTTACTTGGGTGGAAAGAAGGCATTCAAAATTCTCAGGCTACTCCATACTCTTGAATTGGATCTTATCGATCAATATAATAAAGTCCTTTACCAGAAAGAGCTTATGTGGTTTCAAAAATCTAGATCTAACTAGATCACTCAAGGTGAGAGGAATAAAAAAATTTCCAACTTACCACTATTACCAAAAGGAAAAAGAGAAAGATTGAGATGCTTAGAAATGAAAATGGGGGTTGGTGTGATCAGCCTAACCAACTCAAGAACCTGATTACCAATTATTTTTTTAATCTTTTTAGCTACTCCCCTACCACCTCTCTTGAACACTGAAATAATTTGGTGGTTTGCAAAGTGACTTAGAAGAACAACTCTAAACTTACTAAAAGTATTACTAATGAGGAGGTTTGGAGGACTGTGAAAGTATTAATGCTTTAAGGCCCCTGGAAGGGATGGGTTTCAAGTAGTATTTTACCATTCCTACTGGTCCATCATTGGACCCTCTGTTGTGACTTTGTGAAAGTCTATTTTGTTAACAACCATATTCCCTCTGATATTAACAAAACTCTTGTTGCTTTGATAGCAAAAATTGACAACCCTGAGAGTATTAAACACTTTAGACCCATCAGCCTTTGCAATGTGTCTTACAAAATTATTTCTAAAATCATTGTGAGCGGGATTAGACCCTTTTTGAACAACATTTTTATACCTAATCAATGTAGCTTTATCCTTGGCAAAAGCATTAGTGACAACATAATAATTTCCCAAGAGATCATCCACACTTTGAATCACAAAAAGGGCAAGAATGAAGGTATGATTTTAAAAACTGATCTAGAAAAAGCTTATGATAACATTTCCTAGGATTTCTTCAAACAAACCCTCTAAATTTGAATTTGATGTTAACCTTATTGACATCATGTGTTGTGTTACTAGTGTTAGCACTGCTATTATTTGAGATAATGAACCTCTTTAAGAGTTTAAACCTCAAAGAGGGTTGCAGCAAGGGAATCCTCTTTCTTCTTACCTCTTTGTGTTGTCTATGGAGAGGCTTTCCAATATGATTAGCTTCAAAGCTGAGAACAAGCTTTGGAAAGGAGCTGAGATCACTAGAGGTGGACCTAGTATCACGCACTTATTCTTTGCTGATGATCTCATGTTATTTGGGCAGGCCACTATGTCAAATTGTAACACTATAATGCAGGTTATGGATGAATTTTGTGACATCTCTATAAAATTAATTCCCACAAGTCCAAGATGTATGTTTTTCCTAACATTGAAAGAAGAAAAACCAGAGATTTGAGGAACAAATGTGGCATTCCTCTTACTACTGAATTAGGGAAATATTTGGGTGCTCCTCTAATTCATGGGAGGGTTATCATGAGACATTTTAATGATATCCTTGGCAAAATGCAAAGAAGATTGGCTGGGTGGAAAGCTAATGTGTTATCTTTGGCATGCAGAGCCACACTGATTCAATCAGTGAGCTCTGCTATTCTTTCTTACACTATGCAAACAATGTTGGTTCCTAAAAGGTAAGCAATGAAATTTATAAGTTGAATCATAATTTCCTTTGGGGTGACAACCTGGAAAGGAAAAAAGTGCACCTTGTTAATTGGGATGTAGTGTGCAAAATGAAAAAAGAATGAGGGCTTGGTACAAAAAAGCCAAAGACCAAAATCTAGCCCTACTTTCTAAGTTGGGCTGGAATATGGTTAGCAGACAGGAAGGCATGTGGCGTGAGGTTCTTAGGAACAAATATCTTAAGAAAATTTCATTGCAAGATTGGCCTAAAGGGAGGCAAGCCTCTTGTCTTTGGAGAGGTATCATGTGTACCAAAAGCATTCTAAAAAAAAAGTATTAATTGGTCTGTGGGTGATGGCAAGACTATTGATGTGTGGAAAGATTGGTGGTATGGTGACAGATCCTTTGAAGAATCTGTTCCTAGCACTAATCTTAGTAGTTTCAGTGTTGAGCACTTGTGTTAAGGTTAGAAATTTGACGGGAGATGATGAAAATTGAGATGAACAATGTGTTGACAACATATTTCTATCTCCCATTGCTTCTTTAATTCTAAACATTGCTCCTCTTGGTAGTTCCAACATGGATACTTTTATGTGGAAAGGTGCCCCTAATGGGGTGTTTACGGTTTCATCTGCCTATGAACTCATCTAGGGAAATCTTGATATAGATGAAGATTGGACCAAGGTATGGAAGCTTAGGCTCCCACAAAAACTTAAAGCTTTCCTATGGACTATTCTCCATGGAAAGTTGCTTACTAATCATATGAGAATGAAAAGGGGCCTTACAAATGATCCTACATGCCCATATTGCAATGGGTCTGAGGACATTAACCATATGTTCAGGGATTGTTATAAAGCTAAGGAAGTGTGGATTGCTACTTTTGGTAGAAATTGGTATTTGGACATGTTGAGAAAACATTGGATGGATTGGCTCAAGCGTAATGCTAGAAACAAAAAACATTTTAGTAAAGACATCTCTTGGTACACTGTGTTTATTGTGGCTTTATGGAAAATTTGGAAAAAGAGAAATTCTTTTGTTTTTGATGGCAAAACTACCAATTACCAAGAGAGTGTCAAGTTCATTTTAGATTACTCTACAAATATCCACCAAGCTTTCCTCTACTCAATCCTTAATCCTTGACCATCCTATAGACTTATCCATTGATGTTTACCTCTTACAGGTTGGATCAAGCTGAATATGAATGGGTGCAGAAAAACTGGAGGAGAAGGAGGCTTTCGAGGGCTACTTCGTGATGAAAAAGGAGCTTGGGTGAGCGGCTACTATGGCAAAATGAAAATGAGAACAAACCTCAAAGCAGAGCTGTAGGCATTGTATAAAGGCCTCACTATTATTTTACAAAGGGGCCTATACAATGTATTGATAGAAACGAATGCAACCTAAGTTTTGAAGCTAATGAAGGAAGAAACTATGGACAATTGCCCCTTTAGAAATTTGGTGGATGATGCAAAAATTCTACTAAGAGGATGTGAATGCACAACTCAACACATTTGGAAAAAAAGAAACCTATGTGCAGATGCTATAGCCAAACTCAGAGTAAAACAACCTGAGGACATGGTGGTGGTGAATGAATCGCCAGCTGAAATTAGAGGCTTGCTAGTGAGGGACATGATTGGATTATCTAGTGAACTGGCTTAGCCCTTTGTTTGTAGTTTTCCTTCCGATGTAACCCAAAAAAAAAAACTCAAAATTCAAACCCAAAACTATTTCAACCTTGTGAGCTATTTTTCTTTTCTTTTCATTTCTTCTTCTTTTTTTTCTTCTTTTCTTTTTTTTGTTTTCATTTCTTTTTTCTTCATTTTTGTTCTTTTTCTTTTCTCTGCTCTAACTTTTGCCTGGGTTGCCCTTCTAGGTTTTTGGCCTAGCGAGCCTCTCAAGGATAGAAAAGTTTAACTTGTCCATGTTGATCGATTTTGAGATCTCGAAGCCATCTGAATCCAGTAGAATGGCTGATGACGTAGGAGCCCATCCAATCTGGTCTGAATTGCCCTTAGTGTTGTGGATAGGAACTCAATTGTCCTTCGGCGAAAATTTTCTTATTTCGGATTCTGGAATTTGGCTTTCTTGCCAGTTTTCATTGGTTTAAGAAATGACTCGTCTTTGACTCTTCGAGCACATCTGACATTTTTTCCCCTAGTTCAAGGGCTACTTCTCATTCAGCTATGCAAGCTTCCTTTGATGACATCTAATCTTCTCGATTTGACCTTCTTGCCCCTAGTTCAAGGGTTGCTTCTGATCCGGCCATACAAGCCTCATGTTTTGGTTGATCATTGAACATTCTGAGTCAAAGCTCAAGGTTTGAAAGCAAAAGGGGTCGAGTTTTGAGGCATGTGAGCGATCCTATGTTACACAATCTCAAGATCAATTCCATGCATGTCTTCGCAGGACCACGCAAAACATTTTTTGAAATCTTTTAAGAAAACGACTAATCGCTCGCGTTGAAGACAATGTAGAACCAATCTGGATCAAGCTAGGATCCTTCTCAGTACTCACATTAACAAACATGATCTCATTCATTAAGGGCTTAGCATGCCTCTCTTTCTCTCAATTGATCAAATTTTTGCAAATCCCGAGGAATTCTTTCCTCGTTGTTTTCATCATAGTGTTAGAAAAGTTTTGAAAAACTTAGGTCAATGCAATGATTTCAAGGCACGGAAAAGTAGGTGAAAATCACCGCTGTTTCATTCAGATCTTTTGACATAACTGGCTCAATGGCAGAAACAGACTCAAAAGAAAGAGAGTAAAAGACAAACACAAAACAAAATAGTGATGTCCGAGATAACACCCCCGAAATCACCCGACTCTAACACAACTGGACTGACTTGATACAACAAGACCGACTTAATACGACACAACAGAACTGACTCAATACCTAAGTCAGAAAGTACAATAACCAACCTTTTCAAGTTGCTCAAAATAGTGCGTGCCATCCACCACATCTGGAATAAAATGAGTGCTATCAGCAGGTGGTTCATCCCCCGATCACATAATCACATTATCCCCAAGTTCATCGATCTCGTACCGATAGACTTTGCAGGACCTGGTGCGACGATGACCTTGTTGTCAATCAAATCTTGTATTTCATGGCGAAGACGAAAACAACTGTTAGTGTCATGGCCAGTTTGTTGATGGAAGGCGCAGTACTTGGCATCATCATGCTTGGCTGGAAAGGGATTCGGGAGAGGCCGAGGCTCAAAGGGTTTGAGATGGCCTTGTCCTATAAGGATTTGAAGAGCTTTGGACAAGGTCATGTAAAGCATGGCAAAGACCCTCTAGCCTCTGGGTTGGTGCTTCGAGGTCTGTGGAGTTATGTTGGATGTACCGGTAAAGGGGTTGGTAGGTGTTAACTGGGTTTGTTGATCTCTTCTGAGTATAGGATTGAAGTTGAAAGGGGCGTTTCTAGTACGACAACCCTTTTCCCAGCTTGCCCCTTAATTCAAAATGCCCCCAACTTGAGTGGCAAAAGTGCCATCCACAGTTTTTGCAACAACTGTGAGCACTTGCTGTTTGTTCAGTCCCTCAGTTTTCAAAGCCTTAACAGCCCACTGAAGATGTTCACAGGGACCAATGCTTGCCCCTACCTTGTTCTTGCCATTTGCCTCCACTTTGCCAAGGGATTGGCCTTCTTCCAATGCAGCCCGTCCTAAGATTGGAGAGCCTTTTAGCGTGAAATTTCTGGCATGTGATATGGTCGATGATGGAGCCAAAACCCCAAAGGCTAAATCTGCCACTGTTCTCTGAAGAATTTCAATCATCCTCATCCGCTCAGAAGTAGTGGGTTCATGGGTTTGAGATGATTGGTGTTCAAGTGCATCCATCATGTACAAGTCTGTGCTTTTTGGAATGAACACCTTAGGCTTGGGTAAATGGGTTGGGGTGATATATATACTGGGGTTGTAGGTAGATGGCTGTGTATGGATGAGATTGAGATGTGGAGGTAATAGGTTAAGGGTGGCCTGAGGTCTTTTTGGTGGAGCTATGGTCTCTTCGTCAATAAGATCATGAATCTTATAACGGAGGCGGATGCAACGGTTCGTATCATGATCGTGCTGTCGATGATAGGCACAGTATTTAGCTGGGTCATATCTTCGTGGAAGAGGATTTGAAAGGGGTTGAGGTTCTAGGAGCTCTAGGTACCCTTCTTCTCGCAGCATTTTCAAAGCTTGAGAGAGACTCATGTAAAGAGGATGAAAATTTCTGGCTTGGGGCCGAGTTGAAGTGGTTGGCTTTTGGCCATTGAGGGAAGTGGTGATAGTGTCTACTTCTGAGCATTTCGTAACTGTGCTACCATTAGTAGTAGCATTGGCACTGCGAACAATGTTCTTCTTCAAAGGCTCATTATCTTCCATAAAGATCCCTTGTCTGATGGCATGCTCGATTTGAACCCCCCGTTTCATGAAACTCTGGAAAGGTAAACAGAGGTAGAACGATCATCTTCTGCAGCAACTTGCCATGCAGATTCCGCACAATCATCCTGATTTGATCCTTTTTGGAAGGCCTTGTAGTCACCATCGAGGCCTTTGCTCTCCATCTCATCACGAACTCCAAGAAACCCTCATTTGGCTCTTGGTGGGTGACTTCGAGATCACGAGTTATGACCTCGATTTGTATGTTATAGGAGTATTAACAATAAAGGCCTCAGCCATCTCTTCCCAGTTCTGTTTCACAGAGTTCTCCAATTTAGCATACCAGATTACGACTATCCAAGACATGGTTTGGCCGAAGAGAGACAACTTCTGGGCTGGGGTCAAACCCATTGGCCTTAGGATATCAGAAAACAGGCGGAGATGCACCATTGGGTCTCCAGAGCCATCGAAGTAGTCGATATGCGGTATTTTAAACCGCTCCGGTAAGGTAACTGCAGATTCAGTGTACACGTCCTCTAAATCCAGGATGGAGTTCACTCCTTGTGCTCGTTTGAATAACTTCTCCAGTTTATTGACCTTGAGTGCAGTTTGGTCAACCTCAAATTCAAACAGAGCTTCAGTTTGATAGATAGGAGTTTTAGAGTCCTGTTCTAGGATTGGCTCTACCAGATTGCCCTGAGTCTCTTGGGCATTAGCAGTATGGGCAGTGGCTCCGGGTGTCGGGTTACCCGTGGGAGGTGTATGAGATGCACAAGCCACGGCCGGCAGTGACTGTTGTTGTTGTAGCTGGGTTATCACTTCGGCCTGACGAGTCGTGACTTTAGCCTGACGGACTATGTCCTGCTGCAGTGCCTCGATTGTCTGTTGCAGGTGCTGTATCTGTTCTTCCACACTGGCTGGGGGATACTGAGCCATGAGAATGGGTGATTGATCTCATGCTAAGCTGAATGCAGAAAACTTTTCCCAGACCAGACTAGGCCCGGGTGAACTGAGTGGTAGCTGCTGTAGAAACTGCACTGGTGAATTCTGCCTGAACCTCCATTGTCTTGTAACCGGTGGGGGTGAGGTAAACACAGGTTGCTTCTGAACCAATTCCAACCTGACAAAGTCTATCGATAGAAGTCCAGAGTACCTAGGGGATATTGGAGCCTTCTGAAGCTATGGTTTCAGGACTACCTTGCAAAAGAGAAAACATATAGCATCTCGGCCTGATTTCACTAGAACAGATATGAGCATAGCTGAATGACTATACTCTTTACTGAATTCTGACCCAAAATTAGATACCAAACTCGCAACTGATATGCACATTCCTGTACAGTTTCACTGTAAAGCACATACCAGTTAATTGAGAGCTAAAACACCCCTATGATGGGGTAGGGTTACCCTGTCCTAATTTCGTCAGGAACTAAGGATTCACTACGCAAACAAACGGTTTCAAACAATTCCTACATTCGGGTGAGCAACCTGTCCTAGTTTGGAACAGTCTCTACGGCTTCCGATATGTAACTAGGTTGATTGGTCTAGAAGGGTACCTCGGCAAGACCACCTAATATACCTCTCGCTCCTAACCCCGAGAAATGAAAGAAGGATCAAACGGTACATCAGTAGTCTAGATCGAAGGTTTGTGTTCCCATCGTGGCAGAGCCCGCAACCGGTCAGCCTTATGGAACGCTTTTCCAAGCGAGCCTCTGGCAAACCGCTCAGGAATAGCAGATGGCAAACACTGTGACTTAAGTACACCAACGCAAATGCAAATGAAAATGCAAAGAAACACATAAGTGTAAATAAAACAACATATCATGAGTTCGAATCAAGTTCTCTAAATCCCCAGCAGAGTCGCCAGAAACTGTGGGCTCGCCTTTTTCTCGCCTCCCTTTCGGAGAGCTCGAATTGGTCCTACAGTTTAGACTCCTGTCATGGTTCTGAATCTGATCTCACAAAGTGCAATGCGAAACTGATAAACACCAAATAGTCCAATCCGGAAAATCTTTTTTGGAAAATCGATTTTAAATCGAATAATGCCAAAACTGGACTACTTTGTCAGATTACAGAGTTGCCACCTAAATATTTTTTTTTTGGAAAAATTTAGGAAACCCTGACTCGTGCCAAAGGCCACATGTCCGTCATCACAAAAGTTGCCTCGGCTCGGGAACTTGGGTATGAGGGGGGAAGGTCATGAAATGAGCACCCCTGCTCGCCCGATCAAATGATCGGCCTCTACTAACCATGATATGTTGTTTTATAAACCTCAAGTGTTCTTATTCGGTTATTAGCTAACTTTACCATGTGACGCACACAAGCAAGTATAGACTTTGTTGCAAGAATTTGAACAAATTCAACTCATGTCTGTTTTCGAAAATGGTTTGAAGTTGCCACCCTCAAGTGGGCTTAAAACATAATTTGCCACTTTCACAAAGTGGGCTTAAAACTCACATTTATTGAATCGTTCCAATTCAAACAATAAAGCCTTCATCCACAGACATTCATGTAGTTAATCATTTAAGCAAATAGCCTCATGGCAAGCATGCGAAACATGGCAAAATGGCAATCACACTCATGCAAGCATGCTAAAGCGCAAAAGCTTACCGAGTACTCCAAGCCAAAACAAAAACTAGTTAGAAAAAATGCATGATCCTAACTATACGAGATGCATAATGCAACACATGCAATATGAAATTAATAGGCTCGGCTGCTAATATGGCATATGATACAATTTGATAACATGCTTTGAAACACGTATTCAAATAAGTATTGAAATTGCAATGCAGTTTGAATGATACGTTGAGTCTTGGTGCGTGCAAGACAAATGAATGATGCAAAACATGCGAGCATAAGGTACGCTAATCCAAATATGACCCTAAACTAACCATCGAAAGCGGTTAAATAAAAGGGAGAAAGACGCGGGGTTGGAAGACATGCACACATGCATGCACATTTATTACAACATTACGCCCTCTCGAAGGAGGGTCCGAATGAATAAGCTAAGCTACACTAAGCTAAACTAATTATTACAACACAAAATTAATTAACTATTCTAGTTAACTAATTATTACAAACCAAAATTGAATAAATAGCTATGCTAAGCTAATTAAAGTAATTAAACTAATTAACTATCCAAGCTAATTAAATAATTACAACACTTGAATGAATGAATGAATTAGCTACTACTAATTAATTAAACAAAGCTAGAAAATAGCCTCGAGGGTGAGGGAGGCACGCATGCTCGGTTGGCTTCCTTCCGAAAATCCACCGCCTTGCCATCGGATGCCTCTGTTTGCGCTCATTTGATCTCTGAAAATTGTGCTAACTCCCAGAATGACTCTGCTCCAACTCAGGAACACACTGGTGCAAAATTCATTTTTGGCCGGTCAGTTACCAATGGTGGCTGTCGGCTACCATTGGTGGCCGGTTGGCCACTGCTTTCCTGAACTTCCCTTTTTTGCTGCAACAGAGAGCAAACAGAGGCAAAGCAGTGTATTCTCAAGGAGTGTATGTACTGCTACCCTCCTTATCATTACACAAATTCAAAGGAGTGTAACTCTTGATTCCCAAACCATCAACCAAGCATTTTCAATGTATGATGGCCTAAGAACCATGCTTGTACAATTTCAATGAGTGCAAAACAAGACTCGACAAAACCACAACCCTATCATGCATGATCAAGGGTGATGGTGACCAAGGATAATGGCATGTTTCATCACTTTAAGTATGAAACGTCCCATTTTTCTTGTGTTCGGATTAACGTCTGATTCGAACACATGCAATGCAACACAAAGATGGTTAGCTTGCCTCTTTTACTTGTCCAATTTTATTTACTCATTTTAAATTACCGACTAGTTCTTTAACCGATTAAGTCCAAAGTGAGAGTCCTCTAATTGAAAGTAGACTTAAACCATAAGTGCCTTGAGCATGAAAGAGTCCTCATGCCATTGGTTAGTAGAAACCCTCAAGAGAGGATTAAAACCATTAAGCACAAGTGTCTCAATTTCACACTCAAGCTAATAAAGGGTTCAAAGTCACTTTCAAAATAAATGAAAGAGTGAAGAAGAGAGGGAGATGGCAGAGATTTCAGTGCTGAAATGGGATGCAAAATGACACTAAAACATGCAAGCAACTCATGCAAGTCATGCTTAAAAGCCTAAAACATTAAGCTAGTGAAGATCATAACACTATAGGCATGCAATATAAAGCTCAAAAGGTACAAACACTTCAAAACAGTCTTAAAACAGCCTAAAAGGAGTCTTAAAACATGTTTGAAGCAAGCCAAAAATAGCTAGAATAGGAGGCCAAAACATAATACAAAGCAAGACTCATATGACAAAACCAGCCCAAAAAGAGTTAAAACCAGTCAAAACATTGGCTAAAACATGCTGAGATTGAGGTACAAAATGCTAGAAAAACATGCTCACATGTTAGCTTGCAAACAAGACTCAAGAGCAACTCTAAAAATCAATGAAAGAGTGAAACAAATAAGCATGTGACAGAGCTATATACACTAAAATTACATGTAAAAAGACACTACAACATGCAACCATCCCGAGCAAAACATGTTTAGAGGTCCAAAACACCAAACTAGTGAAGCCATTTGCACTACAACTATGCAAAACAAGACTCATATGACCAAAGCAACCCAAAATAGAGCTAAAACATTCCAAATTAGAGGAAAACACATGCTGAAAATAAGCTAAGTTAAGCTACAAAAACATGCTACCATGTGATGCTAACTAGGCATGCAAGTGAGACACAAGGAGGGGAGGCTAACCCCTCCATGTTTAGACTTCAAAACATGCTTTCCACCACTAAAATAACTCTGAATTTCAATGGTTTAAAGGCCCAAAAAGTTTGATTTTAATATGCTAAAAAATGGTGCAAAAGCTCACACAAATAAGCAACAAGAAGGGTTGACTATCCCTTAACACAAAATGACCTCAAACCATCATGTTAAGCCTAAAAAATCAGAGTTTTTTTTTTATAGTTGAAAACTAGGCCAAAAACAATATAAAAAGATGGCAAAGCAAGTGATTAAAACAAAGCTTACAAGGCAAGTCTTATACCTCTTGAAGCACAACACAAAATAGTCACAATTCTGAGCTTAAACCACCTTCAAGAGCTCAAATTAAACCTCAAAGAACCTCAGCTCCAAGATGAGGATGTTTGGTTAAGGGTCCTTGTGCAAAAGTGTAGAAAAATCTGACTATAAGGCACAAAATAAGAAAAGAGAGAGAGAGAGAGAGAGAGAGAGAGAGAGAAATTTTTGCTCCAAATTGTCTAACTTCCCAAAATGGGGGAGAGACCCCCCTATTTATAGAAAAAACAAGCTACAAGCTTGTATTTATCCCTCCATACACATGTATGGAGATGACTTTCAGTGAACAACAGCTGGCATACCTGGCAAATAAATATCTGAAAAAGGAGAAAAATGGCCTCCGACCATCATCAGTGGCCGACTGGCCATCAATGTAGCCGACCGGCCACCACTAGTGGCTGACAAGCACAAGTCATGGCCGGCAGGCTATGGGGATGGCTGACAGGCCACCCTCTCCTCCAGAATTGAAGCAACAAGCTCTTGGTCCACAACCAAGCACAAAACCAACAAGATTTAGAGGCTCCAAGGCAAGGCACTCGGCCGAGACCTTCAGGGACTCAAAACGAACACAAACAAGCACAATCATCGAGTGTTCAAACGATGACTTCCAAGTCTTGAGGACGGTCAAAAATAGGGTGTTTACAGTTGCCCCTCTTTGACAGAACTCGGAAGTCATAAAAATGACGGGAGTGAATGTAAAAGCCTAGATATGACCCATTTTTGATAAGGTTGAAGACTCAGACAAGCAACCAAACAAACAAAGAACAGTTACGCCCGCAGGTTGCCTACGTATCCCTTTGCAAGGAATTAAACCAGCATAGTTCCGGGGTAGAATGCAAAATGATACACAATATAACAAAACAATACAGACGATATGCAATGCAACGAAACAATGCACATGATATACAATGTAATTGAATTATCAAACTGCAAGCAGTGCAAAGCCACACTAATATCATAAAGAGATGGAGATGCAGAATCAAACTATGTTTAACACAGAAAAGGTACCGAAGCCCTCAAACCACAATTCTCTTAGTGGAATAGGCATGTGCACATACAGAACTGTGTGTTTCGCAGAAAGAATACAAGTGATTGGGTGGTATGATATAAGTGAGGAATGATCTGCTGAGGAAAGATCATGATCCTAGATGCTGAATGCAACAAAACAAAGTACGGTGCAATGGATGCAATGGATGCAGTGAATTAGGCGCAAGCCGAACCACATTTTACCTAGAAAAGGTATGAACACAAAACAAACCACGTCTAACACAGAAAAGGTGCCGAAACTCTCAGACCACAATTCTCTAAGTGGAATAGATGCGTACACATTATCACAGAACCATGCTTCAATAAAGGAAATGTATGAGCACATGCCAAACTAAGCTTAACATGGGAAAATACAACAATCTCTCTTAACCTAAAAGGGGCACCCCCTCATCTATTTATAAGTATAGAATTTGGGTTATATAGGAGCACGTAGGAATTACGAAAGTACCCACAAAGTGAATAGTACTTATCAGGGTCCACTGACCCAACAATCTCCCACTTGGAATATGATAACACAAGCTCTCCATCATCTTCATCACATAGAGGAATGTCGCAACAACTCGATCTTCCTTCATCAATCTTGAAGGCCGACTGAAGTTGCACACAACTTTAGTTTCTCAATGGTGATTGTCTTGGTCAACATATCTACTGGATTTTTACTACCTTGGATCTTCTCAAGAGACAAGACTCCATCATCTACAAGTGATCGAATGAAATGGTATCGCAGCTGAATGTGTTTCGTTCTAGAATGAAAAGCTGGATTCTTTGCAAGTTGAATTATAGCGATCCCGGTTTTTCCTTCCTTTGTATACTGTATTCTGGACTTGGTTCCGTGGACTTGTTTTTTTGTATCATTATCACTTCTAGCCTTTACTCTTTGTATTAGGGTCTTAGGTTGTGATGGGCAGGTTTGGAACAGGTTGGTTGCACTTTGAAACCAAAAGGTGATGCCCAGATTTTGGCCCTCACGCTCGAGCGGAAGTTTTAACGCTCGAGCGGGCTCTTCGTTGTTGCTTATACGCTCGAGCGGGAGTTTTGACGCTCGAGCGTGTTTTTCCATCTCCCAGTACTTTACTCTGCAGTCCCTCCGCTCGAGCGGAGAGTTTGGCGCTCGAGCGGGTACCATCGCCTGTAAAACTTCTAGAAGTGTGCAATCGACGCTCGAGCGGCTCTTTTCACGCTCGAGCGTGAGTCTGTGTCTGATGCTCGAGCGGGGATTTTCACGCTCGAGCGGAGAATCGACTACATCAGTCCGCGATTTCACTTTTTGGATCACTTTTTGACCTACTTCTTTTCCCTAACTCTTTAAAAACCGTCACTTGAGAGTTTCTCTCTCTACTCTCACCTTCTCTCTAAGATTTGATCTATTCCTTGTGGTCTTCTACTCTAGTTCCTTTGGAAGAAAGGTAGAGCTTCGCGAGAGCTTTCTTTTAATCTGAAAAAGGGAGGATTTGGGGCACTTTGGACTTTAGTCATCTTCTCCATTCGAGTTCTTCTCTTTAAGGTAGGGATTTCCTACTCCATCTTATAAGTTTTGTTCTAAGTTTTGGTATTTTGATATGTTGGGGGGAACTTGGTAATTTTAGGGAAAACCCTAGTTGTATTAATTAATTAATTTGTATAATTAATTTAAGGGAATTGGGGAATTTGGTTAAATTCATGAAATTGAGGAATTCATTGATTAAATGGCGTAGTTGGATAATTTAAATCACTCGCCTATTGAATTATTGATATATTTATTTCCAAGTCTAGAAATAACTGTTTTGGGCTATCAGTGGAAGATAGTCGTGATTGTTGTAGACACTGCATGTGGATTAGGGATAACTGAAACTAATCATTGATTAAGTCATCAATTTTGACTGTTGAATTAATACAGACATTATATGTATTGATTGTGCGTTGTATATGTTATGTGTTTACATACATTGTTTTGTGTGGGAGGAGATAGGGGATGTACTCCACGGTTTAGGAGAAGATAGGGGATGGACCTCTAAACCGGATTTTGTTTGGGAGGAGATAGGGGATGGACTCCATTAGCATCACTTTTATGTGTGCTTATTTATATTGAAGTGTTTTTATTGATACAGCACTAAAATGTGTATCAAACGGGAAGTATGAAGTGTTGTGATTTGAGCCTGAGTCTCATTTGTTTGTTGACATTGGAAGAATGTGAATATTATATATATAGTTCACTGTTGTAAGTTTGGCCAGGTTCTGAGCCATATTGATAATGTTGGAAAGTAAAACGTGTTTTAGACATTAGTGTCATGAGACTGTATAATGATGTAATTGATTATCCTGGTTAACCATCTATCGAATGCTATTGCTTTATTCAATGCTTATATATGGTTTAGTATATTTCTACTGGGCTGTGGCTCACCCTTTATGGGAACATCATTTTCAGGTCCAGGTGATAAGCTACCTCCAAGGACTTAGCTTGGAAGGATTTGGACTTTGAAGACTATCTTTAGTTATTTGTTTTTATTTGATAAATGTTCAAGCCTAGGGCTTTATTTGTATTTGAGTTAGAACTCATACTTTTGTGTCCAAGTGTTGGCTTGGAAAGATGTAAGCCTGTAGGGCATTTAATTTGATGTTTCATGGAATGTTTTTTTATTTGGTAATACTCTGATGAATGAATTAATAAAGTGTTTTCTTTAAATAATGCATGTCAATGATATATATAATGGGTTATTTTTGAGGGCGTGACATGAATAGCACTCTGACTGTGACATCCCTGTTCTGTATTATGCTAATTGGTCCTTAAGTTGGTTATGATTATGTGTTTAGCATGGTTTTGTATGCCATTATGTGAAAATATGTGGTTTTGAATTTCTATCTGTTCACCGTAGGAATATCTGTCTGGTTTTACCGCTTCGGAAATTAAATTGGAGGCCTTATCGGCCACAGAACCCGAAATTGATTACGCCGTTGTGATTGGCATAATTTTTAGAGCCTACGGTGAAATTTAATTGAAAATTGATTCGGGTTAGATTAAACTGATTAAATTGATAAATTAAGTACCCCATTATTTTATATTAAAATATTTGTTAGTGGGGCTTGTTGTATATTTGCATTGCACTCTCCTTTAGCTCTCTCAAAACTCAAAATCTGAGTTAGACACTTGAGAGTGAGAGAGAGGCCGGCCTTAGTGAGAGAAAGGGAGAGAAATTGTGCAATTTGGCTTTAAGCTTGGAAATTTTGGGGATTTAGCTCAAGAATTGACTAGAGCTTAGAAGATCAAAGCTTCTAGGTGAGTAATTCTTGGATTATAGTTCGTAATTTTGTGTGTTCAAGCTAATTTGGTGATCAAGAATAAGATTGAAATGAAATTGTGTTGGAATTGTTGAATTGAAGCTTAATATGTGCATGCATGTAAGAAATTACTTTGAAATTGCATGTTTGAGCACAAATGTGTGTAGTCCATGTGAAATGTTAAAGGAAACTCATGTTTTGATCACCATTTGGGGTATCCAAGTTGAGAATGTGGCTAATTCATCACATGCATGTACGATCCATGGAAGTAGAAGCTTTGAATGCATGAAATGGTTACACTGGTAATGAGTTGGGGGGAAATGAACCATGCATGTAAATAAATTATGAAATTGAGCTTCCATATGTTGTAATTCTATGTTTGTACCATGTTAATACATGATTATGTGAAGTTTGGACCGAAATCATGCATTTAGGGCCTTTGAATGTCGAGTGGAAGCTCAAGAACTCAATCTGGAAAACCCAGATTTTCGATGTCCGCTCGAGCGGGTGAAGTGCCGCTCGAGCGGAGAAATCGAGCTCCCAGCATTTTCTGCAGACATGGTTCCCGCTCGAGCGGGGAAGTTGACGCTCGAGCGGGGAGCTATGTAGACAGGTAGTCCACTCGAGCGGCCGAGTTCACGCTCGAGCTGGAATTGAAGGCAACCAGTACTTTCGCAGACCTAAGGGTCCGCTTGAGCGGGGAAGTCCACGCTCGAGCGGGGACCCTATTTTCTAAAATCCTGTTTTTGCATTTTGTGTTCTGTTTTCCGTTCTCTTTCACTTGCAAGCACTCTTAGGCATATGTTAAGCATTGTAAATGAGTTAATGAGATGATAATAAAGCCTAAAGAGGAATGTGTGAATTAAAGAACGGATTGAACTGTTAATGACCCTTTTGTGTTCATGAAACGTGTAGGGTCAAGCTCCAGGGCAAATCCACAAGCCGATCACTGTGAGTAATATCGATATTTGAATGATTGTGAATGTCCAATTGTGTATTCCCTTATGAGCTTTATCAGTTGCTAATTGGGATTGTGGACAAAGGTCTGACATGAATGAATAAATGGACCAAAGGTCGTTTTGATAGAAATGAATGGACCAAAGGTCGTTTTGGTAGAAATGAACGGACCGAAGGTCATTCTGACATATATGAATGGACTGAAGGCCGTTTCGATATGAATGAATGGGCCAAAGGCCGTTTCGACACGAATGAGTGGGCCGAAGGCCGTTTTGACATGAACGAGTGGGCCAAAGGCCGTTTTGACATGAATGAATGGGCCGAAGGCCGTTTTGACACGAATGAGTGGGCCGAAGGCCGTTTTGACATGAACGAGTGGGCCGAAGGCCGTTTTGACACGAATGACTGGGCCGAAGGCCATTCTGACAGAAATAAATGGGCCGAAGGCCGTTTCGACATAAGTGAATGGGCCGAAGGCCGTTTTGCCATGAATGGAAATCCGAATGGGCCAAAGGCCAGAATGTTTGGAACTACAGTTACTTGATTTGAATTTCGTATAGTTATACATATATTTGTTAAATAGAAGTATGCATTGGGCCCAAGGCCGTTTGGAACGTGTTGTTCTACATTGTTATGTAACTTCTATATTTGATTTGATATTATTCACTGGGCTTTCGCTCACGCTCATTCATGTGTTTGTAGGTGAGCCAAGAGAAGTCCAGACCCAGCCTCAGTGAAGCCTGTATGGAACAACTAAGGTTTTGAGAGAGTCAGCCCTTGTGTCTCACGCATGAGACCCGCCTTCGCCTTTTTGTTATGTTTTTACACTTGTCAGGTTGGCGAAGTTTTGTATATGTTTGCTTATAGTTCTTATGGGTTGACTTAATTTTCAATGATCCTGTCTGTATAGAACCTATGTCACTATGTTGCTGTTGTGAGTTATTAACGTACATGTGTATGGTTTGTTTTGATGTGCCACGTAAGCACAGCTCTATGGACAAAGTTTTAAAAATTTAGCTTCTCTTTTGGCCCCTTTACTCTGATGTGTTAAGTCTGTTTTGGTTTGAGGCCGTAGGTAATCTGAGGATTACTGGCCGGTTACGTCCTTAACCCATGGGGGCGGGTTCGGGTCGTGACAGAGTGGTATCAGAGCACGAGTTAATAACTCACACACTTGTCCAAATGAGCAATAAGCGTCTAGATAAGATCTTGGATGCATTCATGTGATAATATGAAACTGAAAGCATTAGAATACGCTTAAATGTTTAATGTGAACGATTATGTGCTATAAATTTGTGGATTGCTTGCATTGTAAACCATTGGAATATGTATGCTTTCTGGTATATGCATACTCGTGAATTTTTGTATAAAGTATAATGCAAGTTCAATCGGATGGTGAGTAAGAACTCTATAAAGTTACGTTTAGCCTTAATTATGTTATGATGATTTGAAATGAATTAATGATTGTTCAAAATTTTCCTTGAACATAATTGTGGTATCCTTAGCAGAGGCCCTCGCCCAGGGGACATAATACTGTGGCTTATGGTCATGAAGCCCTAGCCCGGGGGAAATAATATCGTGGCCTATGTATGAGGCATGTTGCCGGTACCGAAGGTTCCATTATGGAACTTGATGTGCTTGACCAGTATGATATGTTACGCTAAGGGAAGTACCACACATGACTTGAATATGAGATATGAATTGTTACACTAACGTGTCCAACAAGTTTGTTTTGTTGAAATGCACACCCATGAAAAGTTGTTTATGTGCATTCAATTCTGCCTGCGGGTGTCTACGTGAAATATGAACATGATTTGAGTATATAATTACTTAGTAAATGTTCAGCATGCGATATCTGATAAGTATGCAATTATCTGTTACGTATGTGATTAATTACGTACGATATGTGAAATGAGAATATAAAGACGTGCCTATGTGTGACTATGTGTTTATTTTTGTACTGGACATCCCCGTATTCGGCATGATTTAATATGGGTTCGTGTACAACGTGGTTAAAGTAAGGGCATACGAGTTGGCAGACTCTTTTACAGCCCGACCTGATAGACTGGAAAGAATGGTACAAGAAATGGCAGAGATCTTAAGACAACAACGTCAGTTGCTGTTATGGTAAGAACTTTTGCCACCACTAGTGTAAGAAACACCGAGGAGTCATCGTCGGATTCTGGGGGTTTGTTATAGGTGTGGTAAAATGGACCATATGGTAAGGGATTGTACCCGAATTGAGCAATGTGAATAAATGTTCTGCCTCAGCTAGATTCGTACCAGTGGTAGGAATTGCTACTCAGGATAGAGTAATTACGCTCATCCCAGAAAGCACTCAGAATACTGTGATTGTTATCCCAGGTATCTATATTGTTTACAAACGAATGATTATGTGTTGATTGATCTTGAATTAGTACATGTGTACATCTTTGCTTGTGATATTATTTGATTCGAATCGGCATATCCTTTCGTATCTGCTGCATGTGTATTTAGATTGGTTGGACTCACAAGATCGAGACCGTATTCATTGAATGTGTATGTTCCATTTGGGGAAATTGTGAAATGCGTATTGGGGTATCGATTAGCTCTGCACATGCACACGTACATCCGAACCTATGCTTAGGGTGATTTGTTATATTACTGTTTCGATGACTAAACCACTGGAAGTATGATTCTGTGATCGTGTGACCGAGTTGAGCACCCTAAATGATGAACTCTATAATTGTGAGACCATGTATTTTGATTGGTAGAAAGTTGACTGGATTACATGACTATACTGGGCTCGACTCATAAGCCTATGCTTTTATGGCTAATTTGGAACTTTTGCGTAACAATCCTATACTGTGTGTACCTGAGGAGCTTTGTTTAATGTGTTACTGTGCACCATGTTCTTGCATATAAAACTTATTTGAGAACTGCTATACTAATTATGATACGTACCTCCCGATACGAATAACTGCATGCATATGCGACTACCCCCGAATTTATGTAGGCAATTCCGTATTGTACCTGATTTGAAACACTTTGATATGAACTATCGTGGTGAATGATTCTGATACGACCTTGAGAACTGATAAATTTAGGACAGTTGTGAAACTATCAGCCATGTGCCTAAACAAACGAAGTGAGCTTTACAGAATCAAATGTACCCTATTTGAGAAAACTTCTATCTGACTTGATCCAATAGAACCTTTGTCTGAATTGACCCGATAGAACCCTCATTGGATATAATTTGACGGGACCTTGTTTGATTTAATCTGACAAGACCTTTGCTTGGATTGATTGATAAGAACCTCTATCTAAGTTGATTTTGTAAAAAGGGGGGGGGGGTTAAGAATTGTCTATAAATAAATGACCAGATTATTATTGGCAGGAAAACTGATGGACCCAAAACTTGAATCCGTTTGGAGTGCTTGACTTATTTGAAAGACCTTTTGTGGGCTATCAATAGATTGATCTACCTATGAACACCATTGAGAACCAACCTTCAACTATTGAGGACATATGTGTTATAGATGAACTGAATTGTACAAATCCCGTGATTGGGTGTCTTAAGGAAAGATGCTTGTGTACTGTCCCATCCTGGTTGGTTTGATGCTATGGGGACTGATGATGGCAGATTGATTTGACTATAAGCAGTACTGAACAGTTGTCCTTGACTGATCAGAATATGTTGTGTATGGGAGAGTGGTTGCTTTAGTGTTATCGGATTTTGGAAGATCAGGTTACGGTGAGTGGTATTATGTTTGTTTTGATGACATTCTTGGGGCGTCCTTTCGTGCTAGGGGACATTAAGCCTATGTAGCACCTTTGATCGAGATACCTTTTGCCACCGACGGTTTCGTACGGGTGGGTTTGACTAATCGATCTCGAGTCGGCCACCGACGGTTGTGAACGGGTGTGCTTGATTCCGAGACGATTATTCCTTTGTTTTGTCCGGAATGTCATCTTTTGGTATTATGCAGATGTTATAGACATCCAAGAAGCTTTGAAAAAAATCCTGATTATCCATAAGTGTGCGAATTCAGTACACCTTGTGAACGCCTGCCCAGCGCCATTATATTCTATAATTGGGGCCCTGAGGATGTGTAAATTGTGCTTAACATGTGATTGACTCCTTTGATACTACTTTTGCCATTATGGAGGTTTATATATGAATTGCCTTATGCTTTTGATGACTATCAGATAATGTGGAAAGACTCGATAGAACAGGGAATTGAATATTGAACTGAATTGTGAACTGTAAACTGTTGAATGAATTGAGAACACGTGTATTATGTCAGAAATTGCCTGCTTCGATGTTATTGTACTTTACAATCAGTATTATGGGGATGTCTGGACTATGTGTATTGTGTGGGTAATTACTTCGATGTTACCTTTGTTGTTTCGGGAATCAGTATTTGGATCCACCTTATATTCCTGAAGACTTTTAATTGACCTTGGATAATTGTGATGAGTCACTGGACTAAATACCGAATCAGATCGTGAATTGGGGAATTATTGAAGAATGAATTGAACTTTTGTGACACGGAATAAACCGAACTTCTGTGATAAAGTTAGCTGACATTGAAATAAATATGTTGGTGACCTACCTTGAAGAGGGCAGTTGGTGAATATGTCTAAATATTTTTCGGTGCCAACAGGTCGAAGTTGAATTTCAGATAGTGGCGGGACTACTTCAACCTCTCTCCATTTTGGAATGGAAATGGGAATATGTGGCTACGAATTTCGTTGTGGGGCTACCTTGAGCACCCAAGGTATAAGTCCCATTTGGGCTATTGTAGGTAAAATTATTGAAGTTGCCCATTTCTCCCTATAAAATTTTGTATGATGCTTGTAGACTAGCCACTGTTTACATCGATAAGATCGCTCATTTACATGGAGTCCCAGTATCTATTGTTTAGACAGAAATTCTAAATGTGTTTGAATTCCGAAAAGCCTTCAAGAGGCAATGGGGGCTCAGCTTCTGTTCTGTTATGTTACCCGGATCCGGAGGTTCCTTTATGGAACTGGTTATTTGTAACCTCACGTGTATATGTTCTGTTCTATTCTATTCCGTTCTGATCTGTTAATGCTAATGGATGTATCACGTAAACTCAATCATGACTTATGATTTCTGTATATGATCTGGACAAATTATGAATTTGTTACGAAACTGAATTATGATTCGGCGCTGTTTTCCATCCGCAAATTGATGTATGCCCAGAAAGAACTTTTTAGATTTTTGGGAGGAATACTCCAAATTTATGCAGTAGATTTTTCAGGGAATTTGAAACATCTATCCATTGTTGGCAGACTTTGCTTACAACCACTGCCTACACTCTAGATTGGTGTGACACCATACAAGCCTTGTATGGAAGAAAATGTAAGTCCCTAACTGATTGAGAACAGAGTGTTGCTTGATTTTGAGACTAAGTAAATGGCTATCAAAAAGGATTGGAACCGTTGAATGAAGGGTGTTCCGAATTGTGTTTCGACTAAAGGTAAATTAAGTTTGGAGGACCAAACTTCCTAAAGGGGGGAAGACTGTGACATCCCTGTTCTGTATTATGCTAATTGGTCCTTAAGTTGGTTATGATTATGTGTTTAGCATGGTTTTGTATGCCATTATGTGAAAATATGTGGTTTTGAATTTCTATCTGTTCACCGTAGGAATATCTGTCTGGTTTTACCGCTTCGGAAATTAAATTGGAGGCCTTATCGGCCACAGAACCCGAAATTGATTACGCCGTTGTGATTGGCATAATTTTTAGAGCCTACGGTGAAATTTAATTGAAAATTGATTCGGGTTAGATTAAACTGATTAAATTGATAAATTAAGTACCCCATTATTTTATATTAAAATATTTGTTAGTGGGGCTTGTTGTATATTTGCATTGCACTCTCCTTTAGCTCTCTCAAAACTCAAAATCTGAGTTAGACACTTGAGAGTGAGAGAGAGGCCGGCCTTAGTGAGAGAAAGGGAGAGAAATTGTGCAATTTGGCTTTAAGCTTGGAAATTTTGGGGATTTAGCTCAAGAATTGACTAGAGCTTAGAAGATCAAAGCTTCTAGGTGAGTAATTCTTGGATTATAGTTCGTAATTTTGTGTGTTCAAGCTAATTTGGTGATCAAGAATAAGATTGAAATGAAATTGTGTTGGAATTGTTGAATTGAAGCTTAATATGTGCATGCATGTAAGAAATTACTTTGAAATTGCATGTTTGAGCACAAATGTGTGTAGTCCATGTGAAATGTTAAAGGAAACTCATGTTTTGATCACCATTTGGGGTATCCAAGTTGAGAATGTGGCTAATTCATCACATGCATGTACGATCCATGGAAGTAGAAGCTTTGAATGCATGAAATGGTTACACTGGTAATGAGTTGGTGGAAAATGAACCATGCATGTAAATAAATTATGAAATTGAGCTTCCATATGTTGTAATTCTATGTTTGTACCATGTTAATACATGATTATGTGAAGTTTGGACCGAAATCATGCATTTAGGGCCTTTGAATGTCGAGTGGAAGCTCAAGAACTCAATCTGGAAAACCCAGATTTTCGATGTCCGCTCGAGCGGGTGAAGTGCCGCTCGAGCGGAGAAATCGAGCTCCCAGCATTTTCTGCAGACATGGTTCCCGCTCGAGCGGGGAAGTTGACGCTCGAGTGGGGAGCTATGTAGACAAGCAGTTCGCTCGAGCGGCCGAGTTCACGCTCGAGCTGGAATTGAAGGCAACCAGTACTTTCGCAGACCTAAGGGTCCGCTCGAGCGGGGAAGTCCACGCTCGAACAGGGACCCTATTTTCTGAAATCCTGTTTTTGCATTTTGTGTTCTGTTTTCCGTTCTCTTTCACTTGCAAGCACTCTTAGGCATATGTTAAGCATTGTAAATGAGTTAATGAGATGATAATAAAGCCTAAAGAGGAATGTGTGAATTAAAGAACGGATTGAACTGTTAATGACCCTTTTGTGTTCATGAAACGTGTAGGGTCAAGCTCCAGGGCAAATCCACAAGCCGATCACTGTGAGTAATATCGATATTTGAATGATTGTGAATGTCCAATTGTGTATTCCCTTATGAGCTTTATAAGTTGCTAATTGGGATTGTGGACAAAGGTCTGACATGAATGAATAAATGGACCAAAGGTCGTTTTGATAGAAATGAATGGACCAAAGGTCGTTTTGGTAGAAATGAACGGACCGAAGGTCATTCTGACATATATGAATGGACTGAAGGCCGTTTCGATATGAATGAATGGTCCAAAGGCCGTTTTGACACGAATGAGTGGGCCGAAGGCCGTTTTGACATGAACGAGTGGGCCAAAGGCCGTTTTGACATGAATGAATGGGCCGAAGGCCGTTTTGACACGAATGAGTGGGCCGAAGGCCGTTTTGACATGAACGAGTGGGCCGATGGCCGTTTTGACACGAATGACTGGGCCGAAGGCCATTCTGATAGAAATAAATGGGCCGAAGGCCGTTTCGACATAAGTGAATGGGCCGAAGGCCGTTTTGCCATGAATGGAAATCCGAATGGGCCAAAGGCCAGAATGTTTGGAACTACAGTTACTTGATTTGAATTTCGTATAGTTATACATATATTTGTTAAATAGAAGTATGCATTGGGCCCAAGGCCGTTTGGAACGTGTTGTTCTACATTGTTATGTAACTTCTGTATTTGATTTGATATTATTCACTGGGCTTTCGCTCACGCTCATTCATGTGTTTGTAGGTGAGCCAAGAGAAGTCCAGACCCAGCCTCAGTGAAGCCTGTATGGAACAACTAAGGTTTTGAGAGAGTCAGCCCTTGTGTCTCACGCATGAGACCCGCCTTCGCCTTTTTGTTATGTTTTTACACTTGTTAGGTTGGCGAAGTTTTGTATATGTTTGCTTATAGTTCTTATGGGTTGACTTAATTTTCAATGATCCTGTCTGTATAGAACCTATGTCACTATGTTGCTGTTGTGAGTTATTAACGTACATGTGTATGGTTTGTTTTGATATGCCACGTAAGCACAGCTCTATGGACAAAGTTTTAAAAATTTGGCTTCCCTTTTGGCCCCTTTACTCTGATGTGTTAAGTCTGTTTTGGTTTGAGGCCGTAGGTAATCTGAGGATTACTGGCCGGTTACGTCCTTAACCCATGGGGGCGGGTTCAGGTCGTGACACTGACTGTCACTATGCAAAATACTCATCTCTTGCGTTTTACCCAACTCTGCTGGGAAATTCTGTAACCAAGTTATCTCCTTCCCAACTTCAGTAATAGTAACATACTCAGCCTCTATTGTAGAAAGGGCCACAATCTTCTGTAATTGTGAAATCCAACTCACTGGTGTACCACCTAATGTGTAAACATAACCAGTAGTGCTCTTTCTATTATCCATATCACCAGCCAATTCTGCATCAACATAACCATGTAACCCGATGCCGGTTCGTCTTAAACAAAGTTCCATGTTTGCAGTACCACTCAAGTATCCAAGGATCCAGTTCACTGCCTCCCAATGCTGCTTGCCTAGATTACTCATATACTTACTAACCACTCTCACTGCATGTGCAATGTTTGGTCTAGTACAAACCATAACATACATTATGCTACCGATAGCTGAAGTATATGGAGCACATTCCATATAAGCCTACTCTTCTTCGGTCTTCGGAGACTGCTCTTTGGTAAGTCTAAAGTGGCTAGCCAATGGAGTGATCACTGGTTTTGCACCATCCATGCTAAACCTCTTGAGAACTTTCTTGACATACTCAGCCCATGACAACTTCAAAGTACCATTTGCCTTGTCCCTCTGAATCCTCATACCAAGGATTTTGTTTACAACTCCAAGATCCTTCATCTCAAATTAGTTGGACAAAAGTTTCTTTAATCTTTTTATCTCTTCAATGCTAGATCCTGCAATAAGCATATCATCAATATATAAGAGCAAAATAGTATAACTTTTGTCAAACCTCTTGAAATAACAGCAATGATCTGCTTGACATCTTGTAAAACTGTTGCTACACATAAACGCATCAAACTTCTTATACCACTGCCTTGGGGCTTGTTTCAAACCATACAACCTTTTTCGAAGTTTGCATATAAACTCCTTTTTTCCACGTGTCAAGAAACCTTGTGGTTGCTTCATGTAAATTTCCTCCTCCAAATCACCATGGAGAAAGGTTGTCTTCATATCCATCTGCTCAAGATACAAATCTTCAGCAGCCACAATTCCTAGCACCAATCTGATAGTGGTCAACTTCACAACTGGAGAAAAAATTCCAGTGTAGTCAACCCCTTCCTTTTGTTGAAATCCCCTTGCAACCAATTTGGCCTTGTAGCGTTTACTCCCATCATGTTCCTATTTGACCCTGTAAACCCACTTGTTGTGCAAAGCTTTCTCACCCACTGGTAATTCAATCAACTCCCATGTCTGGTTTGCCATGAGTGAATCCATTTCATCATGCATAGCTGACTCTCACTTAATTGAATCATCAACTTGCAAAGCCTCATCATAACTTTCGGGTTCATCCGCATCAGACAACAATAAATAATGTAAGGATGGAGAGCAACGTTGTGTAGGTTTAGACTCTCTTTCTGACCGTCTCAACTCAGGAGTAGGATTATGTGGCTCAGTTTGTGGAATAAGATTTTCAGGATTATTCTGAATCTTACTATTCAAATCATTCTCACTAATCTCCTCTAACTCAACATGCTCATGACAAGTAACTAATTTAGATTCACATGCAGACTTATCCCTATCTTTATTTATTACTTTCTCATTAAATATGACATCTCTACTTCTGATTATTTTTCGATTTTTATCATCCCAAAACTGATAACCAAATTGATCAATGCCATACCCAATAAAAGTACATTTAACAGATTTCGAATCAAGTTTAGTTCTATTAGCATAATCTATATGCACATATGAAACACAACCAAATATCTTCAAAAAAGAAAGATTTACCTCTTTACCACTCGAAGCTTCTTCTAGTAACTCTCTATCCAATGGAACAGATGGACCACGGTTAATCAGATATGTTGCAATGTTAACTGCATTGCCCAAAACATCTTTGGTAACCCAGCATGTATCCTCATACTTCTAGCACGTTCATTTAGAGTTCTATTCATGCGTTCTACAATGCCATTCTGTTGAGGTGTCTTTCGAACAGTCTTCTCCATTCTAATTCCACTTTCTACACAATATTTCTTGAACTCATTGTCCTCATTTTCCCCTCCATTATCTGATCTCAAGCACTTAATTTTCAGACCTGTTTCAGTCTCCACCAAGGCTTTCCACTTCTTAAAAGTAGTATAAACTTTAGATTTATGTTTTAGAAAATAAACCCATACCTTTCTCGTTGAGTCGTTGATAAAGGTAACATAGTATAATGATCCTCCAAGAGATGAAATTGGTGTAGATCCTTACACATCTGTATGAACCAACTCCAATTTTTCTAACTTCGGTTTCCCGCCATCCTTTGAAAAACTGACCCTCTTTTGTTTGCCGAAGATACAATCCTCACAAAAGTCAATGTACACCGATTTCAAATCTGACAATTTCCCCTTAGATACAAGTACCTTCATCCTTTTTTTTACTCATATGCCCAAGCCTTTGGTGCCACAGATTTGAGTCTTCATTCTCACCAGTTACTGCTACTGCTTCCCTATTATTCGTAGTCATGTAAAAGGTGCCTTCTTTTTTACCACGAGCAACAACCATGGCTCCTTTGGTGAATTTCCACAAACCACCCGTGAAGGTTACAACATGACCTTTATCATCAAGTTGTCCAACAGAAATCAAGTTTTTTTTCAAACTAGGCACATGTCTGACATTATATATCTTCCAAACAGATCCGTTTGGCAACTTGATTGTTATATCCACTTTACCCACAATCTTCAAAGGTTCATCATCAGCCAAATAAACCTTCCCGAAATCACCACCAATGTAATTGTCCATGATTTCCCTCTGTGAAGTAGAATGGAATGATGCCCCAGAATTTAAAATCCAAGATTCAAGAGGGCTGTCAATACTTAAGATCAAAGCATCATACATTTCCTCCGTTGCAGCATTAGTACACTTTTGATTTTGATCACTTTTGTTCTTATTCAATGTCAGGCAATCTCCTTTTAGATGTCCCTTCTTTTTGCAATTCCAGCAACTTCGTCCCTCTCCAGTTCTTGACTTGCTTTTGTGTTTGGATTTTGATCTGTTGCAGTTCGGGTTTGTTTTTTTACTGATCTTCCTCTATCTACTGTATTCAGGGCAAAACCTGATGTTTCCCCTAATTCCCTTCTACGAATTTCTTCACTCATAATTAAATCTCGAATATCATTGTAATTCAACTTTTCTTTTCCCGAAGAATTACTTACTACTGTTACAATACCATTCCAACTTTCTGGAAAACTGGATAGAAGAATCAAAGTCCTAACCTTGTCATCAAATTCGATAGATATAGAACTTAATTATGCTACCACAATATTAAATTCGTTCAGATGCTCATCCACCGAAGCACATTCTTTCATCCTTAGATTAAACAATCTACGCATCAAATAAACTTTATTTGAGGCAGTGGGTTTTTCGCATATGTTTGAGAGTGCCGTCTTGAGACCCACTGTAGTCTTCTCCTTTGCTATCTTAGACGCAACGTTATATTTTCTAGTGCTTGGCGATCAAGAAGAGTCCACTCATCATCCTTCATATTTTCTAGTTTCATCCCTGAAAGGGGCTCATACATTTTTTTTTTCTGATACAAATAGTCTTCAATCCGCATCTTCCAAAATCGAAAATTTGTGCCATTGAATTTATCGATTCTAACATTTTCGTCTGTAGCCATCTGCCCCACTCGAACCAATGCTCTGATACTAGTTGTTAGGAAATTGACCTTTCCTAACTAAGATCAGTGAGACAGGAAATAACAAACAAAGATGAAAAATGAATCAAACAAATCACACACACAAGAACACAAGGTTTTATGTGGTTCACCCCATAATAGGGCTACGTCCACGGCTGCTTCGGTTTTTCACTATGATCAGAAAAATACAACTCTCTTTTAACCTAAAAAGGGTGTCCCCTCATCTATTTATAAGTATAGAATTAGGGTTACATGGAAGCACATGAGAATTACAAAAGTACCCAAAAAGTGAACAGTATTTATCAAGGTCCACCGACCCAACACACACACACACACACACACACACACACACACACACACACGATATACACTTTGTTCTGTATCAAACACTTTTGGCTCACTGTTGACACTACCAAACCTCACCATCGCTCACCACCGTCGCTCACCACCGGCACTTGCCATCGTCGCACATTGCCACCGCCACCACTGTAAATCACCACCGCCACTGAGTCACAAGTATTTTTCTCTCTCTTTTTCTCTCTTCCTCTCTCCCTTCCCCTATTTTCCCATTTCTCACACTTGCTCTAGGGTTTTATATGACTTTTTTTTTGTTTAATTGTGGGTTGATTTCTTAACTCAAAATCTGTATTTCAATCTCAGAACTTATATCGTCCTCTTGTCTTCCCTCGTCCTCTCGATGAAGACGACATCGCTCTTCTCAAAACTTATATATAGTATCCCCCATTTTGAAACCCTAATTTCACTTCATATCTCGATGTCTATTGTCACGCCCTCAAAATAAACCCATTATATATACATCATTGACATGCAATATTAAAAGAAAACAATTCATTATCCCATTCATCAGAGTATTATTAAATAAAAACATTACATGTAATACCAAATTAAATGCCCTACGGGCTTACATTTTTCCAAGCCAACACTTGGACACAAAATATGAGTTCTAACTCAAATACAAATAAAGCCCTAGGCTTGATTATATATCAAATAAAAACAAATAACTAAAGATGGTCTTCGGAATCCAAAAGCTAAATCCTTCCAAGCTAAGTTCTTGGAGGTAGCTTATCACCTGAACCTGAAAATGATGTTCCCACAAAGGGTGAGCCACAGCCCAATAGAAAAACACTAAACCAAATATAAGCATTGAATAAAGCATTAGCATTCAATAGATGGTTAACCAAGATAATCAATTACATCATTTTATAGTCTCATAACAATATTGTCTAAGACACGTTTTACTTTCCAACTTTATCAATATGGCTCAGAACCTGGCCAAACTTACAACAGTGAACTATATATATTATATTCACATTCTTCCAATGTCAACAAACAGATGAGACTCAGGCACAAATCAAACACTTCATACTTCCAGTTTGATACACATTTTAGTGTTGTATCAAATAAAACACTTCAATATAAATAAGCACACATAAAAGTGATGCTAATGGGGTCCATCCCCTATCTCCTCCCAAACAAAATCCGGTTTCGAGGTCCATCCCCTATCTTCCCCTAAACCGTGGAGTACATCCCCTATCTCCTCCCACACAAAACAATATATGCAAATGCAATGCTCAATCAATACACGTATTTTCTGTATCAATGCAATAGTCAAAATTAATGACTTAACCAATGTGATTAGTTTCAGTTATTCCTAATCCACATGCAATGTCTACAACAAATACGACTATCCTCCACCGATAGCCCAAAACAGTTATTTCTAGACTGGAAATAAATATATCAACAATTCAATAGGCGAGTGATTTTAATTATCCAACTACACCATTTAATCAATGAATTCCTCAATTTCATGCATTTAACCAATTTCCCCAATTTCCTTAAATTAATTATACAAATTAATTTATTAATACAACTAGGGTTTTTCCCAAAATTACCAAAGTACTCGCAACATATCAAAATACCAAAACTTAGGACAAAACTTATAGAATGGAGTAGGAAATCCCTACCTTGAAGCGAAGAATTCGAATGGAGAAGATGACGAAAACCAAAGTGCTCCAAACCCAAGATTGTTCGGATTAAACGGAAGCCCTCGACCCACTCTATCTTTTTAACAAAGGACTTAGGGTAGAAATACACTCTAAGTAGATCAAACCTAAGAGAGAAGGTGTGTAGGGAGAGGGAGAAGACGGTTCTAGGGTTTTAAAATCAAAAAGGAGATGAAAAATGATCCAGAAAGTCGGATCTCGGACTTTTATACCAGTCGCCCCGCTCGAGCGTGGAAACCCCCGCTCGAGCGCCACTCACAGACTCCCGCTCGAGCGGCCCAACTCCCGCTCGAGCGGCGAATGCACACTCCCAGAAGTTTTTGCAGACAGGTCCCCGCTCGAGCGCCCAACTCCCCGCTCGAGCGTCACTCACGACTTCCCGCTCGAGCGTCCAATACCCCGCTCGAGCGGCCAACACTACACAGGACATACTGGATGGGTGTATTCCCCGCTCGAGCGTCCAAACCCCCGCTCGAGCGGACAAACCAAAATCTGGGCAACTAGACTTGGTTCCTAAGCTCAACCAACCTGAAACAAACCTGCCCAACACATCCTATAATTCCAAAAGAGAAAATAAAGGACAACAACAACAATTATACAATGACAGAATCTACGGAACCTAAGTCCGGATACAATAATCAAATGGGAAAAGACCGGGGTCGCTATATCTGTTATTTTCTTATCATTTGTTTGGTTACATAGAAAACTGAATTAAGAGAATGAAATCTGTATTTGGATCTCATTGCTTTATTTGGATTTGTGCTCAAGTACTGAAATATACATAAGAAATCGTACCTATTATTGCAGAGTGATTATTATTCAAATTTTTCATAAATTTTTTTGTGGTATTTCTTGTTTATTCAGATCTTCATATGCTTTTCTATTAATAGTAGGGATTTTTTGTTTGCCCCAATGTTGCCATCTGATATATATGAAAGCAACAGGTTTTGAGGCAAATTGTTTCACAGTGATTAATAGTTCAATTTTTGGTAGATATTTGTGTTGTGTTGTTGCCTATTTGTTATTCAATAATAGGCCTTCAGATCTTTATAAGCTTTTCCATCAATAGTAAGGCTTGTTTGCTTTCCCTTATGCTGTCAAATGTTTCCCCATATTCAAATGATTGATTCAAGTTGCCTTGTTTTTCAGTTGGTGTTTTGTCTTTAACAAGCTAACTTGGATCCATTTTGTGCCCATGCAGTATGAGTGTTTCTCTTTTCATTTTCATTTTCATTTTTCATTTCATTAACTTCTCTATGAAACTTGTAATTACTCATCAACCCTCTGTTGGTGGTCAATTCTATTAGAGTGTTCATGAATAATCTAAACTTATGAAATGGCCTACTGATATTTTTCATTTGATTTATGACGAACAAAGTGGTGTCCTAATTTTATTTTATTCATAAAATAGTCTCATTTAGGTTTTGTTCAAATTGTTCATTGTATTAACAATATCTTGTTACTTGATGTTCTGGTCTTTTAGATTGAATCTTAGATGGGTTCAGTCATTTGAGGGTAACTAAGGAGGTTTTTGCTTTTTCTTTCTAGATTTATTTTTTAATTTTGTGATTTGAAATGTGGAGAGTATAACAGTTTGAGGCCATGAACAAATTTGCTCTTGTTTCTAGCTTTGAAAAATATATGTTCCTTTGTAACGGATCCTGAATTCTCAACTTGTCGTTGGTGACTTTTTAGACTTAAATATTGCTATTGTTGATACCTATTTACTTAAAATTGTCAACTCATTTGGTTGATACATTTTATGGATATGGAAGAAATACATACACGAACTTAGTAGTATAAGTAAAAATGAGAAATAGAAAATGGGATTAGATTCAATATATATATGGAGAAAATGAAAGAGATTTAATAGTGATGACAACAATAAGGAAAAATGGAAGAGTAGTTTGAGAAAAATATGTAGGAAGAAGAACTCCATATGATTGGAGGGAAATAACTCTTGATTTCCTATCTTGAGAAAAATATGTAGAAAGAAGAACTCCATATGAAAAGGGAAAAACTCATACTGCATGAGTACAAAATGGATCCAAGTTTGCTTGTCAACCAAACACCAACTGAAAGACAAGGCAACTTGAATCAATCATTTAAAAGTAAGGAAATGTGTGAAATTAAGTAGGGAAATATATGAAATGATGCTCATTGAGCATTACCAATTGCTTGTAGCTTGTTTTTTGCCTTCTGTTGTTCTTAGTATGTTGTTGGGTGTCTATTAAATTGGCTCTATTGTTATGATTTATGTTGGGTTTGGGTCCTTACTCTGCCAGCATAAAGAAAGTAGAGAAGAAAATTAAGGGTTGATTTCTTAACTCAAAATGCCAAATTTTGTGTTCATTTTGTGTTGATTTCTCACACTTGCTCTACGATTTTATGTTGATTTCTCACACTTTATTCATCGTCCTATTTGGTAAGAAGAATTTCATTCATATGATAGTAAAAGTTCTAGAAAAATACTGCACATATTGACAATTATTGTTTTGGAGAACTTGGAATTGTTTTGACATTATACAAATAAGAGGAGAAAAGAAATGTGACATTAATTTGTTAACTAAATCATTAATTTTGTAAAAAAGGAAAAGAGCGGAGAGAGTATTTAATGATGCAAATTTCCCATGTTATCACAATGATGGAATTTCGTTAAATGATAAACCTAAAAAAAAACACATAGGACCTATGGCAAAACACCTTAATTAGCTTGCCTTAAACTTAATCGAAAAAGAGCTTAAAGGGGGGCGAAACTGCAAAACAGCTCTCGAACCACTGTACGGATGTCACGGCCAACTTCCTAGTGACAAGTAGGACCTAGACAACAGATGGAATATAATTAGCACGTGTAGGTTGGGAGTTAGAGACGAAAATGCATTAAACTTAACCAAAAAAAGGCATTAAGGGGGCGAAACTGCAAAACAGCCCCCGAACCACTGTACGAATGTTACAACCAGCTTTCTTATGACAAATAGGACTTGTGACAATAGACGAAATGTAATTAGCACGTGTAGGTTGGGAGTTAGAGCTGAAAACACATTAAACTTAACCGAAAAAGGGTGTTAAGGGTGCAAAACTACGAAACAGCCCCCGAACCACTGTATGAATGTCATAGCCAACTTTCCCATGACAAATAGGACTTGTAGCAAGCAACAGAATGTAATTAGCACGTGTAGGTTGGGAGTTAGAGCCGAAAACACCTTAAACTTAACCGGAAAAGGGCATTAAGGGTGCGAAAATGTGAAACGACTCTAGAACCATAGTATGGATGTCACAGCTAGCTTCTCCATGACATGTAGGACCTGTGACAACAAACGGAATGCCATTAGCAGGAGTAGGTTAGGAGTTAGAGCCGAAAACGCATTAAACTTAATCGAAAAAGTCATTAAGGGGGCGAAACTGCGAAACAGCCCCTGAACCACCATACAGTTGTCACGACCAGATTCCCTGTGACAAATAAGACCTATGACAACTGACGGAATGCAATTAGCATGTGTAGGTTGGGAGTTAGAGCCGAAAACGCCTTAAACTTAACCGAAAAAAGGCGTTAAGGGTGCAAAAATGTGAAACAGCCCCAGAACCACCATATGTATGTTACGGCTAGCTTTCCAATGACATATAAGACTTGTGACAATAGATGAAATGTAATTAGCACGCGTAGGTTGGGAGTTAGAGCCGAAAACACATTAAACTTAATTGAAAAAGGGCATTGAGAGGGCAAAAATGCAAAACAGCCCCGAAACCACCGTACGGATGTCATGGCCACCTTTGCCATGACAAATAGGGTCTGTGACAATTGATGGCATGTAATTAGAATGTATAGGTTGGGAGTTAGAGCCAAAAATGTCTTAAACTTAACCAAAAAAAGGCGTTAAGGGTGCGAAAAAGTGAAAAAGTGAAACAGCCCCAAAACCACCAAATAGATGTCACGGACAATTTCCCCGTGACATATAGGACCTGTGACAATAGTCGGAATGTCATTAGCTCACGCAGCTTGGGAGTTAGAGTCGAAAATGCCTAAAACTTAACTGAAAAATGGCGTTGAGGGGGCAAAAATGCAAAACAACCCCAAAACCACCATAGGAATATCATAGCCAGCTTCCACATGACAAATAGGACCTGTGCAATAGACGAAATGTTATTATAACGAGTAGGTTGTGAGTTGCTTCCAAAACGCCATAAACTTATTCGAAAAATGGAGAGTTTGACATCCAATAAATGTTCAACATTTTGGTTGTGAATGATGCCATTGTTTCGTCATATACGGTGGTCATTTGGGTGGTAAACGTACTAAGAAAGCATGATATGGTTATGGAGATATAACCCCATAGATTACTCTTTTATTTTACTTTGACTAGGAAAATGGAAATGAAGAAGAGTTAAAATAAATTTACAACAAAAACATTCTAGCAATAAACATTTATTTTATGAAGAGGTATGCCCCTAAAAATTGTATTTTTTGTAAATTGAAATCAAGTTTGGAATAAATCTTTCATGATACGTACATATGATTGTATTTCGAAAAAAGGCTTTTATGTATTGTTCTACCTTAAATGCATGTTATTACAACCTTTTTCTTATGTTTGAATCAATTAATATTTTGTAATGGGTGCAATTTTGTTTTTATTTTTTGTAGATGGCTTTTAGCGTGGACTTGTGGATAGTCTATATACTTTTATATAATCCTGCTAATTATGCCGTCCTCTACTTTTGTGTAGATTAGTATTATTGATACATATAACTTTTTTAATCCAATTGATAGTTGCTGGTGTAGCACATAGATCAGCTTTTGTGGTGGTACAGATCACGATGGTAATTTGTACCATGCCAAATGGCCATATCGCATGGTAGTAAATATATTTTTTGTATATGGAGGGTTGAATTTTTGTATGGAAATATAATTTTAGTTTGGACAATAGTTGGTTTGTATGGAATATATACATTTAAAGTTATTCATTTTTGGATGGTTGGAAGTAATATGGATTGTGGAATGATTGATAATTTTACATTGTGGAATGATAGATAAAATATGTATTGTTTTGTTTATATACATACTACAGGTTGCATGGAATACAAACAGGTTGTGGAGAAATTAGAATTTTGTGATAAAACATAAGAACATTTTTTTGGCGACTAAAAAATTTGTAGTAAAAAGGGAAATACTTATTTTAGCGACTAAAATGTTAGTAGCTAAAACCAAATAAAAATTTTTGGAACACAATTATGACGATTACAAAGCTTAGTGCCAACAAAAAGTAGACATTAAATGACTAAAACTTAAAAAATAATCAGACATTTGGCGACTAAAAAATTTTGTAGCCAAAAAACAAAAACATTTGCTGACTACAAGTTTAGTAGTGAAAAATGTGAGACTTTTGCCCACTAAATGTTTAGTAGGCAAAACACAAAATATTTGCCTACTAAAAACATAGCCAAAAAAGTCAGACTTTTAGTGACTAAAAAATTAGTAGCCAAAAAGAAAACCAAACTTTAGCCGACTAAAACCTTCATAGCAAAAAACAATCCGACATTTGGTGACTAAAATATTTTGTAGCCAAATTTTTTTTGATGAACAACAACAACACTTTTTCTGACTACAAGTTTTGTAGCAAAAAATGTCAAACTTTAGGCAACTAAACTTTTAGTAGCTAAAAATACAATCATGCTTTAGGTGACTAATATATTTAGTAGCTAAAAAAATAATAGGAGGAACCAAAAAAAATTTGGCGACAAAATTTTTTAAAGCTAGATATAAGTAAGGTTTTTCGCAATAAAATATTTGTAGTCACTAAAAAGGTGATATTTAATCTTTTTCCAATACTTTTGGCGACTAAAAAATTAGCCGGCATTTCAGTACATTTGGCACCAATTATCTTTTCCCAACAATCCTTCAGTGACTACTCTTGCGACCAAAAAATTTAGTTGCTAAATAGTTTCGGCAACTAAAAGATGACTTTTGGTGACTAAACATTTAGTCGCCAAAAGTGTAAAATTTTGTATTGTGGGAATTTGATCATAATCAAAAATTGTGTGGTGAAATTGAAAATGGACTATATTAATGCATTGTTTTATTATTGCATTGCTATTCCATTTTATCATTAATGCAATTGATTTTGAATCTTGCATTGGAAAATATTGTTTTCAAAAGGAAATTGTTTGTGAAACAAGAATCATTCTAGATTTGTTTTGGGGTAAATACGTTGGTAAGTCCGGATAGAGGTGTAATTGGTAATGGTTAAGTTGGTTTGAGTGTCCATGGTGAAAGATTGAAAACACGCACGGAGGAGGTACCATGTGCCTTCCGGTTAGCAACCGGTAAAGTGGGTATTGCTAGTGCTTGTTGTGCCTACTTGTAAATACCAACCTAGAGATTACCTAAGTTGTATTTACCGCTCCCTTTGAACTACATTGAATTGTTAAATTCTAAAATTGCATTGTGCACAAAAGTTTCAAAAGATAGAGATATATATTATAGCGATCCCGATTTTCCCTTCATTGTTTAATTGTATTCCGAACTGGGTTCCGTAGATGTGTTGTTGTCTTATTCCCGTTTCCATCCTTTACTCTTTGTATATGAGTCTTGGGTCGTGTTGGGCAGGTTTGAAACAGGTTGGTTGTGTTTGGAAACCAAGGGTTGATGTCCAGATTTTGGGCTTGACGCTTGAGCGGACCTGTTTGTATATCAGTCCGAAAAAACAGCTTTTTGGATCACTTTTTCGAGCCATTCTCTCTCTCTAACTTTTCAAAGATTATGCATGATTATACTAGATTCATCTCATTAGTAAGATACATGTACATCAATTAGATGGTGACTAATCATTGATACCTATTTATACAATGTATAGAAGACTAATGCTAATACATTGAATGTGATGGATTTATTATGAATGAATCTTAGAGATGCATTATGTATCTATTATGAATATGTAAGATACATTAATCTATCTAATGAATTCATTAATATAGAAGATGCATTATGTATCATGAATGTATGAGATACATTAATCAATTTAATGAAGTTCATTGAATGAATAACTTGAGAGTTTCTCTCTCTAGACTACATCTTCTCTCTATAAATACATCTAGTTCTAGTGATCTTCTACCCTAGTTCCTTTGTATTGAGTGTGGAGCTTCCCTTGATCTTCATTTTAATCTGAAAGTTTGGCGATTTGGAGCACTTTGGTTTTTGGCCTTCATCTTCTCCATTTGAGGTAGGGATTTCTTTGTTCTTTTTCAATACTCCGTCTATAGATAGACATGTGGTAATTTTGTATTGCATGAAAATCATATCCGTGTTGGATTTGTTTGAAAATCATGAGGGGAACCTAGGGTCGGTTGTTTGAGAATGGTTTTGTTATCATTGACTGTGGTTTGGACTAATTAGAGAATAAAATTAGCATGTTATTGTTGAAAGAAGAGAAAGCCCTAAATTATATTTTGATTTGGTAAAATAAAAAGGGTTTATGGTTGAACAATGTTGGTAAATTTCTATTGTTAATATGAGTTGTGTAGAAGGTGTTAACAGTTAAAGGATTAATTATGGTATTGGAGTTATTTTGAAATGAACGTATTGAATCAAGTTGGGTTATGGCTTATTATCCATGGAATTGATTTTGTAAAATGAAGAGAATGTAATTGGTTTTGTGAAAAGGGAAAAGTGTTTTTGGAATAAGTGATGGAACATGTTGACTTGAAAAATTATGAAAGTTGATCTTGAAAATGGTAAATGAAATGTTAACTCTATGCGAGTCTCAGAAAATAAATTTGAGAATTGAACTATTGTATCATGAGTGTTGAATACACACATTTGGGGGTTTTATCCTTACCTATCGTACTAGTGCCGTTGTTGGGTTTAAGGATTGCTTGAGAGTTGAGTCTCTTTTATTAGGTGTACTGAATATATGCATCTAGAGGTTTTGTCCTTGGTCATCGGTGGAGGATGACATTGTTGTGTTGAATTGTGATGTATGCGTTACACTTGTGTTGGGTAAACATTATTGAATAGTTTATGTGTATGTATTACACTTGTTATTTATGCTTTGTTGTATTGAGGAATTTGTACATGATAATCGCTTATATACATTGTTTTGTGTGGGAGGAGATAGGGGATGTACTCCACGGTTTAGGGGAAGATAGGGGATGGACCTCTAAACCGAATTTTTTTTGGGAGGAGATAGGGGATGGACTCCATTAGCACCACTATATGTGTGCTTATTGATATTAGAAGTGTTTTTGTTTGATATTGATACAGCACTAAAATGTGTATCATTTGTGAAGTATAAAAGTGTTTTTGGTTGATATTGATACAACACTAAAATGTGTATCATTTGTGAAGTATGGAAGTGTTTTTATCTGAGATTGATACAGTACTAAAATGTGTATCTATTATGAGGTATGAAATGTTTAAAATGAGTTATTATCTCGCTTATCGCTTGGCGTATCCTTAGCTTACTGTGCATATAGCCGGTAGAGCAGAGTTTTAATTGTTATCGTTAGTGTATCTAAGTGTGTTATGGGTTGCGATGGTTACAGTTTTGAAAGGCCGAGCTGCCTCATTTGTGGATTATATACATGTTGATGATTTGTTATTTCCCTTTTATTTAAGGCATGCATGTATTGATATGAATGTATTGGGAACAAACCAAAATGCCATTTTGAGATTTTGGAAAGTGTGAAGGAAAATGGGGTATTTGTGAACATGTTTTCAAAAAAGGTCATTTTGTTGTAAGTACGGAAAATGGGGGAAGAGTAATGGGCTTGGTGAAATTGTTTTTTTTCTAAAACTGTTATAGTCATGAAAGTTTGGAAAAATGGGTAATAAAAAGGAAAAAAAAAAAGGTGAATCGCTTATAGCGTCGAATGAAATGGCTGTTTTCGAGAAAAGTTCATACTTATGTATATTTTGTATAAACTGCCACATTACTATTCTAGTATGAGAATGAACATTCATGATCATAGCTATCTGTAAGTTGTTATTGTTGGAGATCATGTTGAGATCCCTACTGGACTATATGTTCATCCCACATTGTTGAATCTTTTTCAGGTGATAGCCAGGATGTTCTACAAGGTTGGATCTTCTTATTTGTTGGCCACGAGGCCTCTTTTGTGTTGGCGGAATGCCATTTATGTAAAAAGGGTTATACCCTTCTTCTTGACTTTTAATGATGTAAGCCCAATGGCAATTTATTTAGTGTACTCATGTTGTATTTACTTGCATCCGAATGAGAGCAATGTTATTCACTTCTACAAGTTGAATATACGAGTTTATTTCTGCATGTTATCTCTGAAATGGAATTAAGTAAATGAAATTGGTAATACTTTGAGTAATAAAAAGTGGGCGTGACATATATGTTTTTGAACATAGCATGGCATATGCATTCATCTCAGGAGATTGTATAAAATGTATATACTTTGTTAAGATTTTCTTATTGGGCTTTGTACTCACCCTATGAGATTTTGTGCAGGAAATGATGTAGTGATCCCGCCGAGTTAAAGGTGTGGAATGTGGTTTGAGAGCACAAGGCTCTTTCCTTTTTGTTGTAATTATTTTGACAAGCCAAGGACTTTATATGTATGGGTTTGAAAATCACTTTTGTGTAATTGGGTTTAAGTCTTGGAATTTGTAGCCCTTTAGGGCATTAATTTGTACTTGACATATTATGTCACATGCCATAGATTCATATTCTAGGAATGTTGAATATATACTCGCATGTGGAATATTTTTTGTAAATCTCTTGATGTTTAATGAAGACAGATGTTAGAGATTGATGATGATAACTATGTTGAAGCTTTATTTTCTTTACATATATTAAGCATTGGAGTGGTTGATTTGGAAACAGGATAATGTAATTAGAAGTTGGTGAATCTGTTTTGCATTAATTATTCGGGGCGTGACATTTTTTTTAAATAAAAAAAATTAGAAACTAGTTTGGAAAAAAAATTAACAAAATATTTTTTTTCATAGAAGATAGGGGATTGGAATTTGGGTTTGGATTTGAAATTTTGAGTTTTTGGTCTAAAAATTGGACAGAAGATGGTTTTGGGAGTAAATTGAGAAAAATTACAAATGTTAAGGGGTAAAGGGAGAAAAAAAAAATACTTTAAGGGCCAAAGTTAAAAAAAATATGAAACTTAAGTGAGGGGTAAGTGTAATTTGCCTATTTTTATGCCAATGTGGTATTTTTCATTTCAAATTAGACAGAAGTTAGTTTTGGAAGTAAATTAAAAAAAAAAAAAATTACAAATGTTAGAGGCAAAAAGTGGGGAAAAAATATCTTATGAGTCAAAACAGAAAAATTATAAAATTTAAGAGAACAAAGTGTACTTATCTTATTATTTATAACCTGTTACTAATGTTATAATTGCATGATTTTCAGCTGGTGATGGTTACACATTGAATTATTACTATTTTAGTAACACAAGTTTGGAATGTTGGAAAAGATATAAGGTTTTCACTGGTTAATTTACCCTCTTTTCTTATCTATAACCTGTTACAAATGTAACTATTACATGATTTTCAGCTGGTGATGTTTACACATTTTTTTAAGAGGAAAGTTACCGATAAATCCTATATGTTGGAGTTATATTTCATTTAGTTTTGTAATTTTTATTTTATTTTATTTTATTTTTATTTTGTTGTAATCTATTTAGTTATTTTGAATGTATAATGACTCATTGGTTATTATAATCTCCTTAATTGTTGTTGTTTGCTGGAGTGTTACGCTTGGGAAAAATATACTAAATAGTTTTTAGGTTGTTGTATTGGATTGTTATGTTTTTTGAGTGTTATATTTAGGAAAAGTGCACTAAGAAATTTTTGTTAGATTAGATTGTTACATTGGAGTGTTTTGTTTAGGAAAAACACATTGAGGAGTTTTAGTGTGTTACATTGGATTGTTACGTTTTTAAAGTGTTACATTTGGAAAACGTACACTTACATTTGAGTGTTACGTTTGGAAAAAGTATACTAAGTAAATTTCTTTTTTTTTGGTATTTTTTTATGTACTACATTGGAGTGTTATGTTTGGAAAAAATAAACTAAGAAATTTTTTTGAAGTGTTACGTTTGGAAAAAGTACACTAAAAAGTTTTTTTAAGTGTTATATTTGAGTGTTACATTGGAGTGTGTTACATTGAAGTGTTATGTTTGGAAAAAATGCACTAAGAAATTTTTTTTAGAGTGTTACATTGTTACGTTTAGGAAAAGTACACTAAAGAGTTTCTTTTAAGTGCTATATTTGAGTGTTAATTGGAGTGTGTTACATTGAAGTGTTATGTTTGGAAAAAATACACTAAGAATTTTTTTTTTGAGTGTTACGTTCTTACATTTAGAAAAAAAATACAGTAAGAAATTTTTTTAGAGGGTGGAAACGTCTACCAAATCATACCAATATTCAAAATAGGATCTCACAGTAAGATTGTCAAAACAAATAGGATCTATCAGTGTATTAGAAAGTTCATGAGATTAATTGGATTAACTGATTCCCATGTGTTCTTCTTAAATTTATTTTTAGATAGTGTTAATGTTTACTAATTGAATTATAGTTTTATTACCACATGTTTGGTACACTGGAAAATATATTAGTTTTTTTTTTTATTACATATATGTCATTTTACATCTATTTTGTTCATGGATTTGTTACATTCTTTAATGTTTAAGTGCATCACACCCTTACTAATAAAATATATAAGTATTATATTGAATAAAGTATCAAAATTTTAGAGGAGGTACCAAAAGAAGAAATAATGATTCATTCATGTTAATCACGTGTTAAAAAAAATATTATACTAATGACAGCACATAGAATTCTTGTTAAGGTGTAGAAAATATCAAAGTAATAACAATTTTAATGTATTTTTTATCTCCCTAATAGGACTTATAAATAATTTTTTCTTTATTTTTTATACACATTTTACATGCATATTAATACTAGTGATTATCCGTTATAGGTCATTAACATTTCCCATGACCCTTTAATGAGATCTGTATGTAGCGAAAGATGATATTTGACAATCATTTAATGTAGGGAAAATTACAAAAAAATTATAAAAAAAATAAAATAAAATAATAAGGGTTTGACCTCTATAATAAAATAAATTCTAAATTTTTAATTTTGTCAATTTAAACCTTGAACCATTTGTCTATTTTTGTTTTCAAAATAAAAAAAAAAAGTTATTAAACTCAATGAAAATGTATATTTTAGACATTTTATGTATATTTACATTGAGTTTAATGAAAAATACTATTTTTTTGGTCAGTTTTAGTTAATAAAAATATGCAAATAGTTTAGATTGAAAATAAATCAAAAAATTACTATTTAAATTGAAAAAAATTAAAAATTCAGAATTTATTTTGTTACAATGGTCAAACCTTTATTTTTTTAATTTATTTTTTTATTTTATAATTGTCCCTTTAATATATGTATTGAATAAGGATGTGCACAAATGCCATATTTGTTTGACTCTTTGGGAAGGAGGATTGGATTAATAATCTGTGAGACTCACCTAAAGTGTGTTTAGTTGAGAATATAAGTGAGGGGATTAACTATCTCCTTGGACTTAATCACTACATATGGTAAGACTAACAAAGCTATGGGAGGGTTGAGATTAGAAATTGAGTAAGGGGATTAGTGAATTTTTAAATAATTTTTAAGCCAAAATTATATTTTTTAGAACCAAAAAAAAAATAGGGAATATTTTTTTAGGGTTCCTGGTATTAAAATTTCATATCATAAAGGACATCTAATATTTTCATAATGTCTAAGGTCTCTTAAATCAATCGAAAGAAATTTCAATCCAAACCAGAGAATTTCTCTGGACCAACCCAGAAAAAATTTAATTCAAACTAGAGAAAATTTAGTCCAAACTAGAGAATTTCTCTAGACCAACTTAGAGAAAATTCAGTTCAAACCAGAGAATTTCTCTAGTCCAAATTAGAGAAATTCAATCCAATACACGAAGCAAAAGCAGTGATTGTTATGCACAAAAGTGAAAGACAAACCCACCAAGAAAACATAACATGTGCCTGGTCGAAGATGTGCATCTATGGAGCCCCATTGAAATAGTCATCTCATTAAAATTGTTCAATAACATTTGACAATAATTCACACCACACTACATGTTTATTATTACATCAAAAATGATCTAGTCGTCAACCAAAAAAAAAAAAAAAGGAACTAACCTGCATTTGATTATGTTGTGAACAAAAGTCATAATCATTTTCACTGGGCATCCGAAAGCACTACAATAGCTAAGCGAATTTCATTATCTGAAAATTCTTGCTTTGGGCTAGTGAAAACTACAAATTCCTTGCATCGTGTTGCTTCGGTGCCTACAGTGCAGGTTTAGAGTTTTCCAATGTCGTTGCCACAACTTTGCACATGGGAATACTTTCATCTTTACTGAGAAGCTTCAGCGATCGGTGAACCTCAATATCGTGCATGAACAACTTATCTTCAATGTCTAGATTGCTTACGTCCACCTCAATTTTGGAGGGGATGTGTTCAGCCGGGTATAGATATTTTAAAGTAGTCGTTATCCTATTTAAAGTACCTCATTTCTTAAGACCAAGACAAACATCTTCTCTTTTGAAAACAACCGACACATCAATCTTCAACTCCGATCCCTCATGAGCCCAAACAAATATCAAATTCAAAATCTTCCCATACTCTCCTCAACTGTATGAATCTTGTTGGGGAGAACAGTACCAAATTCGAGGAGAGTAGAGAAACCAGAACCAGTGCGAATCTGGAGAGGAAAAGTGGTGGAGCAGAAGAAGGGGAGTTGAATAGAGTTAAGGATGGCCTGAATCTACTTCCTCTCGGTGGTAATGAGGTGTTTTCTGGAGGCTGACTTGCTGTGGTGGTGGTGGTGTGGCTGCCGTTGTCTTGGGCTAACACGACAGCGGGGATTCGACCTTGGAGTCTGTCTATGGCAGAGACTTTGCGGCCAGTGCACTCTCTGGAAATGGCTTGGATCATGTGGTATGATCACCATCTTCACCGCCTCATCCTCTTTCGCAATTCCTTTACAGATTGAGAAACTTTAGACATCATAAAATAATATCATGGATCTCTTTCATTATTAAAAATGGGAAAATGATCTTAGACTAATTTTTTCAAAAAAATAATTATAATATTAAAAAGGTACTAAAAATTAAAAATATATTAATTTTATATATTAATACTATCTATAATATTACTAATCCGGTGGTATATAAACAAACACTTTTTATCCTATATCTCCAACCTAATATCACCACACTAATAATTTTCTCTCTCAATCTCACTAAACCCTTAATTCCCTCCATTCTATGGAGCCAAATAAACATGGTCAAATTATTTATACCGTGTGTAAATAGAAACTCCCGATAACTAATCGACCTATTACACAATCTATCTTAAATATGTATCTGAAGACTTTATATATTTACATTAACTTATATATCTCTTTGCGGGTGTTTGGCAAGAAAAATTTTAGCTTATTTTAGGTTAAAATTCACAAAAAGACAAAAATAAGGTAAAATAACTAATAAAACAAAACGTCACATCAAATTCATTATCATTTCACTTTTTCTTTCACAAATATCACATCTAACTATAAAAAAATCCAATCATCTTTCTAAATACAAAAAATTTAGCTTACTAAAATAGTTAAAAACTAAAATAGTCTACTAAAATAACTTCTCAAACACCCACTTTGTTTCAACAACATTTTTATTTAATAAAGCAACATACGCGGTCACTTTCACTCATATAATTATAGGACAAGTAATACAAATAAATAAATAAATAAAAATTACAATACAATACAATACAAGCACTCTTTTACCTCACATGTTACATTGCATTATTACACAGGACAATAATATATTTATAATACATACTCGGCAAACATTTCACTCTTTATTTTCTCTGTCTAAACCAATACATTCACACAATTAATATCAACCCAATTCATTCCATCATCATATGTATTTGGTTGAAATTTAATAGAAAACTAATTTAAAAAAATTAACACAATTTTTTTTTTTAAAAATTTTAAAAATTATTTACCTCAAAAAGAGAGAGAGAGAGAGAGAGAGAGAGAGAGAAATAATATGAAAATATTAATATTTAATCATATGAAAAATATTTTTAACATTATTCTTTCAATTTTTTATATTTTTAATCTTATAAAAAAAAAAGAAGGAAAAATGTGACAAAATAAGAAATCTATGACTTTAGTAGAGTTCTTTTGAGGAGTGTGTGCTGCTTCGGTTTGCATGGAGGAGGTGATGGAGAGAAATAATTTTTTATTTCTAAATGAGAAAATGGTGATACATAAAGGATAAAATGTAATTTGCTTTTTCTTAAAAGAGTAATAATGTCATATTCAGTAGTAATGGAATCGGATAAACCCTTTCTACATTTGTATCATTTTTATTTTTTTATTTTTTGAGTTAATTACGCTTATCACCTTTACAGTTTCATCGTAATCTTATTTTTGGTCTATTTATTTTCAATTGTGATTGATAGTCAACCTTTTATATTTTAAATTAAGTTACAATGTCATCATTCTATCTATCTACTGTTAATGAAGTTGACGAAAATTAAAATTTTAATGAGAGTGTAAGGATTAAAGTAATTTTGATAAAAATGTAGAAATGTTAATGTGAAAAAAAAAAATGCCACTTTTAGCAAATATGACAGGTTCTATCAATCATATTAACTGTAAATGAATAAAAGATATTGTAACTTGACTTAAAGTGAAAGATATTTATCTGACATAATTAAAAGTGAAAATGCCAAAATGACATTACAATAAGAGTAATTAACCCATTTCCTTTCCTTTAATTCCATTCGCTGTGTTTTGGTCAATATGGACTCCGAGGAATGATTGTATTTTCAATGGCAAGCAGCACTGCTTAATGGATGTCTGTGAACTGATCAAAACTAGAATTGCCCTATGGATAAGATCTAATACAAGTCTGTCGCAATACTCTGTCCATGATGTGGTTGAGAATCTGCCCCAGGTGCGTAGGTGTTTGGGAGGCAGGGGTGTGTAATCTTAGAATCTAATGCAGGTGCTCCGGGTGTATATTGATATGGCAGTGAGATCAGTAGGTGTTTTAAGTAAACTTCTGGGGTGAAGTAGTGGAAGTGTTGAGCTGTGGAAGTCTTTTGTTCTGCTGCTGAGTTGTTTGAATCCTGCTGTTGGCTTGCTGATGGTAAAATGTTTGGTAGTTTTGCTCTGTTCTGGTGAAGATGGGCTACTAATAAAAGATGTAATTACTCTGTGGTGAACTATGCTGCTATACAAGGACTGCTGTCTTGATTTATGTTGATCTGCCATCTAGTCTTGTTTTTATTGGGCTCAATTGATTGTTGAGGCCTGCATCTGAAAGGAGTTCCTGCTGTTCTGATGTTTGAGTAGCAGATACAACAGTATTGGGTCAATTGAAGTAATGTTGCATTGGTGGGCTGGGGGAGGGGTGGAAAACAAGTGTTTTTGGCAACTGGTATTTCAGGGGAATGATTGAATGCCTTGTTGCTGCAAGTCATTCACCTCATTGTGTTGTTTGCCCCCTGGCTGCATAGGAGTTTGTGTGTGCTTGGCTGTGTTTCTACTGTTTGGTTTTTGAGTGTCTTTTTTTCGGTTAGTTTTATTGTTTTTGCGGTTGGATTCTCTCCAACTTTTGATGGTGTGCTAGCAAATGATAGGGCGGACTTATCAGTGCCAACCTAGTTGGGATTGGTTTGTTTCGTTTTGATGCTCTTTGCACTCATCGCTCTCTTTATTGATGTAATACTCTTTTGGTTCATCAATATAATTTATTTTTTGCTGATCAAAAAAAAAAAAAAAAAACAGCAGCATCAGCAGCAGCTTTGTTAGAAACTCATTGCAATGGCTCTTGCTCTTCTTAAACTTGTAGTTCCAACCTCTTCTCTTTACACTTCAACTAGGATACCATCTCAAAGCTGTGCATCATCACAATCTGCTGCTTCCATTGATCATGGCCGAGCTTTGCGCACCATTCGATGCATTAGTTTGAGCCAAACTTGTGATCTGACGATTGTTAGGCGAACTGCCAACTATAAACCTCCCATTTGGGACTATGACTCTCTGCAGTCACTAAATAGTAAATATGCGTTATATATATGATTTTTGTTAATTTTATTTACTTTCTAAATTGTGTTTCATTTGAAGCAATGTTTTGCTTGCTAACATTAATTAATACTTTTTTTTTAGGGAGATATATATGTAAAGGGTGCTGAAAAGTTGAAGGAAGAAGTGAAGAGAATGCTTGCAGAAGTGGTGGATCCATTGGGTGGACTTGAGATGATTGATGACTTGCAAAGGCTTGGAGTGTTTTATCACTTTGAAGATGAAATAAAGAGAGTGTTGGACAATATTAGAAATGATGATAAGTGGAACAATAAGGATTTACATTCTACAGCTCTTCAATTTAGGCTTTTGAGACAACATGGTTTTAATATACCCCAAGGTACTTCAATGATTCCCTTAACTTTATTTTTTATTAGGGTAAATTATAAACAAAATTTTTAAAATTTGTTTAAAATACGATTTGTCTTTTATGATTTTAAAAATTACATCTTGTCCTCTAATGTTCATAATTTCATAAAAAATAGCCATTTTTATTAATAAATTATTAAGTAAATTAATTGTTTTTAATGATGTTAAAAATTTATTTCAATTAATAATTCAAATAATTTTATTATTGTATAGGAAACAGTTAGGAATTTCATTTTTTTCAACTAATTCTGTTAAATAAAAAATTTTGACAATAAGATATTTATAATTTTTCAAATCATAAAAAATAATTTGTATTTTAAACGAATCTCAAAGAGTACATTTTTTTTTTAATCAGCAAAATAAAAGATTTATTGATGAAAAAGGCAAAGTACATGCAAAAATACATCAACAAATCAGGGAAGTGCACAAACCATCATAGCTAACCTCTACAATCCCAACTAGGTTGGCACTGTGAAGGAAGCAAAATCATATGCAAGCACTTGACCTAAGATTGGTGAAAAGCCAATCAAGAGCAACCAAAAGACGAAAAAACAGAACAACACAGTAAACCAATAAAACAACATAAAACGACACCAGCTTCAAATCAAAATACTTCAGCAGCAGCATACAATAGGCCAAGACAACTACATACAGCAGCAGACAGTCTAATTCTACAGCAGTAGCATACACCATCTATAGCAAACAGAACATCAGACGCAAAATAGACCAGAATCAGCAGCCCGATGCTCCACAACCCTTTCCTAACAGCACTCAACCACTTAACACCAGGAACACCTGAACTACCCCTTATACACAAATAGCTTCCTAACACTGCATTAGTAGCAGCAATAGCTCTCCAACCAAAGGCAACAGCTGAACTACCCCTTACAAGCACCTCCTAATCTGATTTAAATTGCACATAAAATCATGCACAGAGTACTGCAGACCTACCACACAACACTTGGCCTAGAAAGCTACCTTTAATTTCACAACTTCCTCCAAATCAGCTAAGTTTACCTGACCACCACTGAAAACAATCTCATTCCTTAAATTCCAAACTGACAACAATAAAACCAAAGGCACAATCTTCCAAATACACATAACTTTCTTCTTGAACCTAGCACCAGCCCACCAATGCAACAGAGCTTCAACCAAACCCGGAATTACCCAACACACATCCCACCAGTTCAATATACCAGCCCACACTTTCCATACTAGCGGACAGTGGAGGAGAACATGATTGACCGTTTCCTCTTCAGTTCTGCAGAAAACACACAAAGTGCTAGCATTGGCAAACAACACCCTAATTCGATGAAGAAAAACTGTTGTTTTAACTCTGTGCCGCCAAGCTAACTAGCCAAAAAACTGTAATTTTGGAGGTACAGCAACCTGCCATAACCATTTGGCAATGCACAAAGAAGGACCCCTAGCTGCTTGTAGCCACACCCAAACTGATGACACTGTGAACTGATTTGATGTGTTCAATTCCCATGACAGATAGTCATCCAATTGCCCACAACTGCTAAGGGCATCAATCAACCAGTCATGAAGCCTACGCACCTCCTCTTCCTCCCAAACTCTGAGCTGTCTTCTGAACCATAAATTTCAATCCCCTAAACTACCCCTTCTTTGCCTATACTGCATAACAGAACCGTCCCTATCTTCTGAGATTTAGAACAACCTTGGAAATTCCTCACTAAGCTTACTATTGTTGCACCATTTATCAGTCCAAAATTTCGTTCTCTCCCTATGCCCAACCTTTACTTTTACATTATCAAAATAAAAATCAAGTAACTGAGGATTAACCTAGGCAAGATTAAGGATTCCCTGCCACATTGGAGACACTCTCCTTACATTCCCCAACTCTGGCCACCACCCACCACCAACCCTCCCATATATACTACAAATCACTGCCTTCCACAGTGCCTTATCTTTTGTGCTAAATCTCCATCACCACTTTAACAGTAAACAAACATTCATATCTGCTATGCTTCTAACCCCTAAACCACCTTGCCTTTGAGACTTTATGAGCTCCTGCCACTTTACTAAATGAACTTTCTTCCTCAACTCACCACCCTCCCAAAGAAAAGTAGCCTGTAGCTTCTCAATCAACCTAACCACACCCTTAGGCATTTGGAAGGCTGAAATATAATATAATGGTAAGCAGGACACAACTGACTTAATCAACGTTAATCTCCCTACAAAAGACAACAACTTTCTCTTCCAAAGAGACAACTTGTTCCGCACTTTGTCGATCACTGGCTGCCACTTCCTTTTGGGATTAGCTCCTAAAGGAAGACCCAAATACACCATTGGCAACTTCTGATTTTTGCAGATCAACACAGCAGTAAGGTTATCTATCTCACTGTCTGAAACACCCACCCCACAGACAATGCTCCTGTGGAAATTGATCTTAAGACCCGACATTACTTTAAAGCACCTTAAGACCCTTTTAATGCAAAGAAACTCCAATGCCTCAGCTTCACAAAAAATAATTGTATCGTCTGCAAACTACAGATCTGAGATCACTAAAAAGAAAATACACAATTGGCGACCACTTTGGCCGACTAAAAATATTTTGGTTGCCAAAAGTTGTGGAATTAGCGATCAAAAATTATGTTAGTCGGTAAAAGTACAATATTTAGCTACTAAATTTTTTTAGTCAGGGTATATTAATTTTTGGCGACTAAAAAAAAATTTAGTCGCTAAAAATCTCATAATTGGCAACTAAAAATAATTTAGTTGCTAAATTTCCCACAATTGGCGACTAAAAAAATATTTTAGTCGCCGAAAGAAAAATAAAAATTTACTTTTTATCTTTGGTGACCAAAATTTTGGTCGGCAAAAATGTAATTTCAGCGACTAAAAAATATTTTAGTCACTGTATAGATAGTTTTTGCAACTAAAATAATTTAGTCACCGAAAGAAAAATAAAAATTTACTTTTTATCTTTGGTGACCAAAATTTTGGTCGGCAAAAATTTAATTTCAGTGACTAAAAAATATTTTAGTCACTGTATAGATAGTTTTGGCAACTAAAATAATTTAGTCGCCGAAAGAAAAATAAAAATTTATTTTTTATCTTTGGCGACCAAAATTTTGGTCGGCAAAAATGTAATTTCAGCGACTAAAAATTATTTTAGTCGCTGTATAGATAGTTTTGGCAACTAAAATAATTTAGTCACCGAAAGAAAAATAAAAATTTACTTTTTATCTTTGGCGACCAAAATTTTGGTCGGCAAAAATTTAATTTCAGCGACTAAAAAATATTTTAGTCGTTGTATAGATAGTTTTGGCAAATAAAATAATTTAGTCGCCGAAAGAAAAAAATAAAAATTTACTTTTTATCATTGGCGACCAAAATTTTGGTCGGCAAAAATGTAATTTCTGCAACAAAAAAATATTTTAGTCGCGATATAGATAGTTTTGGCAACTAAAATAATTTAGTCGCCGAAAGAAAAATAAAAATTTACTTTTTATCTTTGGCGACCAAAATTTTGGTCGGCAAAAATTTAATTTCAATGATTTAAAAATATTTTAGTCGATGTATAAATAGTTTTGGCAACTAAAATAATTTAGTCGCCGAAAGAAAAATAAAAATCTACTTTTTATCTTTGGCGACGAAAATTTTGGTCGGCAAAAAAGTAATTTCAGCGACTAAAAAATATTTTAGTTGCTGTATAGATAGTTTTGGCAACTAAAATAATTTAGTTGCTAAAAGAAAAATAAAAATTTACTTTTTATCTTTGGCGACCAAAATTTTGGTTGGCAAAAATTTAATTTCAGCGACTAAAAAATATTTTAGTCGCGGTATAGATAGTTTTGGCAACTAAAATAATTTAGTCGCTGAAAGAAAAATAAACATTTACTTTTTATCTTTGGCGACTAAAATTTTGGTTGGAAAAAATTTAATTTCAGCGACTAAAAAATATTTTTGTCGCTGTATAAATAATTTTGGCAACTAAAATAATTTAGTCACTGAATGAAAAATAAAAATTTACTTTTTATCTTTGGCAACTAAAATTTTGGTCGGCAAAAATATAATTTCAACGACTAAAAAATATTTTAGTCGCTGTATAGATAGTTTTGGCAACTAAAATAATTTAGTCGCAGAATGAAAAATTAAAATTTACTTTCACTCATCACTCTTTCTCTCTTTTTTTGTCTGTCTGTCTCTCTCTCTCTATCTCTGTCTTTCTTCTCTTTCTCTCTCTCCCACTCATCATTCTTCTTTGTCAGTCTGTCTTTCTCTTTCTCTCTGTGTCTCCAAAATTTATCTCTATCTCTCTTCTCTTTCTCTCTCTCACTCATCACTCTTCTCTGTCTGTCTGTCTGTCTGTCTCTCTCTCTCTCTCTCTCTGTGTGTGTCTCTCGCTCATCTCTCTTCTCTCTATCTCTCTCATCTCTCTCTGTCTCTCTTCTCTTTATCTCTCTCACTCTCTCGCTCATTTCTCCTTGTATCTCTCTCCTTTATCTCTTTTCATTTTTTTTCTCTTTCTCTCTTTGTCTGTCTTTTTTCACCCATTTTTTCATCTTCCTCTCTCTATTCTCTTTCTTTCTTACTCATCACTCTTCTCTCTCTATCTGTCTATCTATCTGTCTCTCTCTCTCTCTCTCTGTGTCTCTCACTCATCTATCTCTTCTCTCATCTATTTTCTCTCTCTGTATCTTTCGTTCATCTCTCTTCTCTCTGTCTCTCTCGCTCATCTCTCTTCTTTCGCTCTCTCTCATCTCTCTTTTCTTTCTGTCTCTCTCGCTCATCTCTCTTATCTCTATCTCTCTCTCTATTTCTCTCGTTCATCTCTCTTCTCCCTATGTCTCTCTCGCTCATCTCTCTTCTCTCTATCTCTCTCTCGTTCATCTCTCCTCTCTCTCTGTGTCTTTTATTGTCTCTCACTCTCTATCTCTCTCTTTTTGTCTCTCTCTCTTTCTCTCTCTCTCTCTTCTTTTCCTCTCTCTCACTCATCACTCTTCTCTGTCTGTCTGTCTGTCTTTGTCTCTGTCTCTGTCTTTGTCTTTGTCTCTCGCTCATCTCTCTTCTCTCTATCTCTCTTATTTTTTTCTTTCTCTATCTCTCTCACTCATTTCTCTTCTCTCTATCTCTCTCTCCTGCTCATCTTTCTTCTCTCTTTATCTCTCTTTTTTTCTATGTCTTTCTCTCGATCATCTCTTTTCGCTCTCTTTCTCTCTCTCTCTCTTTGTCTATCTCTCACTCATCTCTTGTTTCTCTCTGTCTCTGTCTATATTTCTTTCTCTCTCTCTCTATCTCTTTCTCTCTCTATCTCTCTCTCACTCATCACTCTTCTCTCTCTATGTCTGTCTCTCACTCTTCTTTCTCTCTCTTTCTTTGTGTATGTGTGTCTGTCTGTTTGTCTATCTCCCCAATTGTGTTCACTTTGCTCACTCTCTCATTTCTCTCTTCTCTATTTACCGAGCTCTTCACTACAAGAAAATGCACTTTTAGTGACCACTTTGTCTCTCTCTCACTTATCACTCTATCTCTCTCTTTCTTTCTCTCTCTCTCTTTCTCTCTGTGTGTCTATCTGTCTGTCTCTCTCCCCTATTGTGCTCACTTTGCTCACTCTCTCCTTTCCCTCTTCTCTATTTACCGAGCTCTTCACTACAAGAAAATGCATTTTTAGTGACCACTTTGTCTCTCTCTCACTTATCACTTTGTCTCTGTCTCTGTCTCTCTCTCACTCATCTCTCTCTCACCACCCATTATTACCATTGTTGCCACTCTACCTCTACGACTACCATTACTACCACCATCGTTACCACTCCACTACCACCACTACTACTGCTATTACCTCTCCTCTACCACCGCCACTCCATCTCCTCTACTACTACCACAACTTCACCACTAATCTTCTTCGCCATTACCATGATCATCTATTTTCACTCTCTTTCATTCTCTCTTTGTCTATCTCTCACTCATCTCTTGTTTCTCTCTGTCTCTGTCTCTATCTCTTTCTCTCTCTGTCCCTCTCTCTCTCTATCTCTATCTTTTTCTCTTTCTGTCTCTCTCTCACTCATCGCTCTTCTCTCTCTCTTTCTCTCTCTATGTCTGTCTATCTGTCTCTCACTCTTCTATCTCTCTTTCTCTCTGTGTGTCTATCCGTTTGTCTGTCTCTCTCCCCCATTGTGTTTACTTTGCTCACTCTCTCCCTCCCATCTTCTCTATTTGCTGAGGTCTTTAGTACAAGAAATGCACTTTTAGCGACCACTTTGTCTCTCTCTCGCTCATCACTCTGTCTCTGTCTTTGTCTCTCTCTATCTCTCTGCTCTATTTGTCTCTTACTCATCTCTCTCTCACCACCCATCTCCTCTACCACATTCACTACTACTGCAAATGTCATTCCACTACCAGCATTATTACCATTGTTGCCACTCCACCTCTACGATTACTATTACTACCACTGTCGTTACCACTACTACTACTATTACCTCTCCTTTACTACCACCACTCCATCTCTTCTATCACTACCACAACTCCACCACTAATCTCCTTTGCCACCACCACCACCACCACCATCACCTCTTATCTACCACCTTCACCACTATTGTCGCTCCCTCTCCTCTACCACAAAAAAATAGTTCTTGATTTTTAGTAACAAAAAAAAAATGGGCCACAAAAAAATATTTTTCATTGACCATAAAAAATTAATTTTATTTTAACGAAAAATATTTTTCATTAAAATATTACCCTTACTCCTACCAAACAGAAAAAAAAATATTCATTAAAATAAAAATGAAACAAAATTTCCCCCTTTTTTCACTGACCCGCCCGCCCAAACTTAATTTCCCCCATTTTTTCCCATTGTCTTTCCCCCTATTTTTTCATTTCCTTTCAGGTTTGCAGAGCCCTAAGTTTTGAAACACTGTCTCTCTCTCTCTCTCTCATAAAGGCGAGCGACGAGCGGCGAATTTTGGTTTGGATGAGCGACCAGCAGGACCATGAGTCTCGACAAGGGTCAGCTTCTCGAGACCGAGCAAATGTTCCGCGACGCCGGTGAGCAGTGGCCTGTTATTATTCCCGAGGAGGAGATCCGTCAAGCAGCCCCTGGTACTAAGGTAACAGTTTCACTCTCAAACCAGCCGTATTTTCTCATTCTTTTGAGGACCCATTACTGTGATTATTGTGTGCTTGGCCCTTGAAAGGTCTACCATATATCCCTCGAACTATACTCATTACATCAGAAGCATCATTTTCCTTTTCCGAGATACATTTCTGAGACTCATGTGAAACTGATTCACTAGCTTGGTCTTTTGAATCAATCACTTGACTGCTTCTATCAGCCCTGGCTTTTTTTGTCGAAGCTTTCAAAACTTCAGTTTTGGTTTCTACATCCCCAGCAACTGCATGAGCATCATCACTAATAGACAAGGAAAAAATGAGAAAAATATAAGTAATTAGGGCCAATAACGACAATAATAATTAAGTAATTGTGGGAATTTTCTTATGCAAAAGAGAAATAAACAAGCTAAATGGGACAATTTTTTTTTCTTTTTTTGATAAATAAGCAAACTAAATGGGGCAATTGACACTCTACATGTATAAAGGCAACAAATTGAAGGAATTTCAAGCCTCCCAACAAATCAAGATAAATGAATGAGAAGGTCAATATTGTTTGGTAGGCCATAAAAACATGATAACACAGTTCATCTTTGTTGATATCATACAATTTTGACATTGATGACCCACAGAAGCTTGTTCTTTTTTTGGATTCAATTATTTGGATTCCCAACAGGTGAAATTACTACTAAACCTTCGACAGTCTAAACCAGGGTAGTTCACTGTCATGACAACTAGTTTCCAGAATTAATAGTTGTGCTGCATCATGCATGCCATTTATGATCAAATCTTGTCATAGTTGTGGCATGGTTCCTACAAGTACAATTAGTGAAACATCTCATGCAGCAACAGTCCAGATTTTTTAGCTTCCCAAATATTACTCAGTTGGGTTGAAACACCATAGGAAATCACAGAAACACCAAAGAAGCCTAATTCCTATAGTCAGGTTCAATGATTCATTCTCTTATTTAGATGTTCTTCATAGCTTGCAATCATAGCTACACAATTGTACATTTGAACTCTTTGGTTTAGTTGAATGGATTCACCATAGATGCTTGTTTGGCTTATTTAGTTACTTTTTCTTGGATAGGCTCAGTATTGTTTTGGGCATAATTCATCTTTGTTTGTGCATGATTTGATGGTTTGCTTCAAGAAAAGTTTCTTTATAATGGGGCTTTTGGAGTAAAACTATGATTTATGATCTCAAGATTTATAACTTGCATATGAATTGTCTGATAAGCCTTCTATGTATTTAATTTGCAATCTAATTTCCTGAATCTAGACTACCAAAATTGCAATTTATGATACAAGGAAAATAATCCTTGAACTCTGTTTCATGCTTTTTGTTCATATGCTTTTGGACCATAAAATTTTCATCATTAAAATTTTCATCACTCTTGATTCTTGTGTTCATATTCAACTAGTAGTGTCTTCACATCAAATCAAGCTGCTCGTCATTAGTGAGTATTCTGTGTTGTGTCACATAACCTTAAGAACTGTTCTTATTTTATCTTTGTTTATTGTTGCCTCATAACTCTTGCAAACGCATTCATCAATTTGTTTTTTTATGCTACTGTTATCATCCTCAAGATAGTTACCTCTCATTCCTATGAACATCATTGTTCAAGTTATTTTCATTTCTTTGCACATTCTTCCTCTGACGCACAAAAGATGTACTTCAGGATGAACAGTGGTGTAAGCCTCTTGAGATTGTTAACTTTTGATGTCTGATCTGCTTGATTCATCTCCTGGAATCATTTTGTACTATGCAAGAAAGCGTGCATCTGTTTTGTCAATTTAGTAAATGAAAGATAAATAGGGATTTAACTATAGTTTTCATAACTTGATGGAATGATTAGGTAAGATTTCTATGTATAATTTTTGTTACTTCATGTAATCTATGTGAGTGCTAACATATATGCATTGGCAGCACAATGAAAAGTCTTCATCAGCTGGTTTAATTGGCAATGACAACACTGCATCTGTGCTGAAATCACTGCCAAATTACAAATAAGAGTGATACACTTTATGTGGATGGATTTTATATTTCAAGGAATTGATACAGGTCCCCAAACTTTCGATGTCTATAAAATCAGCCACTAGCCAGTCTCTTTGAGATGCCTATCCTTGCATATCCTATCTTAACTTCATGCTTGATTCTCTGCTGTACTGGTTTGGTGTTTAACCTTTTATGGTTGAATACAAAACATCCTCAGTTACTTTACGAATCAAAGTAATACAGAATTCTACAGGGAGGAAGTAATGACTGTTTTTGTTAATTTATTATTTTAGTGGGACAATTGATCTGTTATGAGCTCTTTTGCTCATATATTTGATACTCTTTTCTGTTTATAACACTTCTGAAATATTACAGCTGGAATTCCGCATGTGAGATGGTTTGGAGTGGAGGGAGACTACAATGTTCTAGTGATGGATTTGCTTGGACCCAGTGTTGAAGATTTGTTCAATTTTTGGAGTAGGAAACTTTCTTTAAAGACTATTCTTATGCTTGCAGATCAAATGGTAACTGCATTTGATTTAATGCATACTATTATTGCATTTAGATAATTCTAAGTCTATCAACACTTGTACCTAGTATTTATTTCAGATCAATCGAGTTGAGTCTGTCCATTCTAAATCCTTTTTACATCGGGATATCAAGCCAGACAATTTTCTTATGGGCTTGGCAAGGCGTGTAACCTAAGTTCCCCGTCAAAACTTCCATCTTTGTGCTGGTTAAAAATTTTTCCCCCAATATCTGTGTTTATTAGTCCTTCCATTTCTCTTTTTTTTTTAGGTCTACATCATTGGCTTTGGTCTGGCTAAAAAATATAGAGACACTACGACCCACCAACACATTCCTTACAGGTGAGTTGATTTTGATTAGTTTATTATTTAATGGATCCTGGTTGCCATCTATGCTCTCATGAACACATAAACACACTACACGTTAGCTCTGTTCTTTTTCAGATACTCTTTAGTTAATGTAGGGTCAACAATTGATATACGAATAAGTTTAGGAATACAAAAACCGATCACAAAATCGAACACAATATATGTGAAAGGACAAGTTTTTTCACAAACCAACTTTTTAAAAATCTTGTCTATTTATATGTATTATGTGTTTATTTCTGTCTGTAACACAGGAACAAGTCCAGAAACACAGAAACCGATCACAAAATTTTATATAAGATTTTTTAAAAATGGGCTCTCCCAACTCTTAAAAATCTTATCCATATGTATTTTGTATTTGGTTTTTGTGTTGATAACAGAACTGAATAGAGAGAAAAAGATGAGAGAATTAGAATGAACTAAGACTTACCATAGTCTGTAGTTAGATGGTATAGAGACCAAATGGTTGTGAAGTGGGTGATGCCTTTGTGCACATAAAAGAGACCTATGTATACATCTCTGTTATCACCCTAGTCTATTGACATTTTATTCGATAATTTATCTTTCTTTTTCTGCCTATGGACATTTTATTCTATAATTTATCTTTCTTTTTCTGTCTATGGACATTTTATTCTATAATTTATCTCTCTCTCTCTCTCTCAATAAAGATACAACTTTATCTACTTTTACCATATCCTTAATTTTGTGTTTTTTTTGCCTCTCAATCCATTCACATCACGAATTCCTAGGTTGAAGGAGCAGGAAAATCCAAAATACTACCTTTACAGGTCTTCATCAGCTGCCTAAGAAAAATTCCATAATCGAATTTAACAAGTTCTATTTTCATTTGAATATCCAATTCTTGCATTTTAATTCCATATGTGATTTCATTCCATTGATCAATTTCTTCAATTTTAGTTTTAGTTTTTGTTGGTTTCACATCTATCTCAACTCACTGATAGTATCGGTACATTAGATTCATTTCTATGTTTTCTTTTAGTTCTAGGGTTTTTTTTTTTTTTTGGTTTCATTCACAATAGGACCTTGCTATCTGAGGATAAGTTAGAAAATCAGACATAAGAAAAAGAAAAATAAAAGAGAGAGAGAGAGAGAGAGAGAGAAAGAGAGAGAGAGAAGAAATAAAGAATTTTGTATCTTTGTATGTTCGTATCTTCTTCACATTTTGAATTATGTAGTACAAGTACTTGAGTTACAAGTATTCCTGCAACTGTGCTTATTACAACTTTGTGCAGTAGAATTTTAGTTTTCTAAAAACCAATTACAAGATGAAACTCAAGATTTTCCTTTTTACCCTTTTCTTTTTTCTTTTATTTTCTTAGGCAGTTGTTGAGCATATGGTATATAGTTGTTCAAATAGTTTTTAATTTCTTATCTAAATCTGAGAAATGAAGAACTGTATTGGCTATTTAGCTGATGGTTGGTGGTTATTGTGGCTGAATGGGCCACTTTGCAGTCTTCACAAAGGTTGCTAGCCATGGTTCTGAGCATTGGTCATTTCGTCGCGAATTTGCTAATGGGTATCTAGTTTTTAACTTGTAACTCCTGCCTAGATTATTTAGAGTGACGTGTAACAAGGCATTGTGGTTTCCCTAATAGATAGCTTTTGTTGAAAAATTGAGTATCTTATCTTATCTGTTTCACTAATTGATTTGTATGTCTTTCTCTTTGCAGCTGGCAGAAGCAACAAAAGCACAACTTTCATGTGATTACAGTGATTACCTTGCTCTTGTCCGAGCTTATGAGGGCTGGAAAAAGCCTGAAAGAGACGTAGCTGGATATGAATACTACTAGAAGAATTTTCTTTCTGATCAATCAATGAAAGCTATTGATGCTCTGCGAAGGGAGTTCTACTCTTCACTTAAGGAATATGTTTTAAATTTTAATGCTAGATGGATGTGAATTGGATGATTATATAGATTGCAAGGGGATTTTTAATTGAAGGAATATATAGTTTGGAATTACTTGTGGAAGAAAATTTGTAATAATTGCTAACTTTAATTAAACAGGTTTAGAATTAATGATTTATATATTTTGTTGAATGGTCATGATTCAGGTGAATTGTTGGTTTGATTGATTATTGTAAGTTACAGATTGTATTGAATGGATTGGATAGATTATTATGAATTACAAGTTTATTTTGTTGTACGTTGGCATAAAAATTCCTTTTGGAGACCAAGCTTTTTGGTCGTGGAATGTGACAATTAGCTACCAAACTAAGACGTCGTAGAATGTCACAATTGGTGACCAAAATTTTTAGACACTAAATGGATTAGTCGCAGTAATGATATATTTAGCGACTAAAAATTTAGTTGGCAAATCTAACTTTTTCCCGACTAACAAAAGTGTTAGTTGCTAATTACTTTTGCCGACCCTCAATTGGCGACCAAAGTGGCGACCAAAAAAATTGGTTGCGAATAGCTTTTGCCAAACAAATTTTTAGTCGGCAAAAATGCAATTTCCTGTAGTGATTGCCGACCAATCTTTTTGGTCGTGGAATGTGCCATTTGCCGACTAAACTTGTTGGTCGTTGAATGTATTGCCGACCAAAATTTTTGGTTGCGGAATGTGAAAATTGGCAACCAAATTTATTGGTCGTGGAAATGGGCCACAATTGCCGACCAAACTATTTTGTCGTTGAATGTGCGAATTGGCGACTAACATGTTTGGTCGGGAAAATATGACTTTTTGCGACTAAAGTGTTTTAGCTACTAAATGGATTAGTCGCAGTAATTATATATTTAGCGACCAAAAATTTAGTCGGCAAATATAACTTTTTCGCGACTAAAATTTTTTTTAGTCGCTAATTACTTTCCGCGACCCTCAATTGCCGACCAAAGTGGCGACCAAAAATATTAGTCGCGGATAACTTTTGCCGACTAAAAATAGACTTTTGCCGACCAAATTTTTAGTCGGCAAAAGTGCGAATTCTTGTAGTGGATGCTCATGGTAGTAGATCCCACTGAAGCGCCCTTAAACAATCCCAACTACTTAGCTCAACTCAGAAGCAAATTAAGGCCCTCAACCACAATATTAAATAAGAATGGTGAGAGTGGATCACCCTGCCTCAAACCCTTTTGTGGTACAAACTCATTAGTGGGTGACCCATTAACCAAAACAGAGATCCTGAAAGAGGTTATACACTCATTAATCTAGCATGTCGACTTCGCATCAAATCCAAAATTACATAACATTGAAAACAAAAAATCCCAATTCACAGAGTCATATGCCTTTTCAAAGTCAAGCTTCAGAATCACACCCTTGTGCTTCGAGCATTTCCACCATTCAATAACTTCATTAGCAATCATGACCCCATCTAGTATACATCAACCCCCTATAAATGTTGTCTGAGCCTCATTAATCATTGCAGGGATCACCTTTTTCAACCTCCTAGATAAAACGTTGGCCAGAATTTTGTAGATTGAATTCACTAGACTGATCAGCCTAAAGTCCACCAACTCCACAACATTTTCCTTCTTAGATACAAGAGTAATGAATGAACTGTTTAAACCTTTGGCCAATTTCCCATTTGCATAGAACTCCTGCATGAATTGCATAACCTCATCTTTCATGACTTTCCAATTTTTCTGAATACACGCAAGATTGAACCCGTCTGGCCCTGGAGCTTTGTTACCGTCACAGCAGCCCATACCTCTTGCGCTGTGAACTCAGCTACTAACTCGTTTGAAGCCCCACCCCTACCAATAGTGGTAAAAGGCCCCTCCAATTTTGGTTTACCTCTCCACGCCTCGAAATACAAATCCTTAAAATGCTTAAACACCACTTGTCTTACCATTCTCGGTTTCCCAAGACTTACCCCATCCACAACAACAGAATCTAACACATTCTTGCTTTGCCTCCTACTAGCCATCGCATGAAAGAATCGTGTGTTTTTGTCCCCCTCTTGAGCCCACTTAAGCCTAGATTTTTGCCTCCACATCCATTCTAGTCTTCTACTAAAATTCCAAACTAGAGTCCTCTACTCATGTCTTCTAGCATTGATAGTGTCCAGCAGCGGCCCTTTTTCAACTAGCAAATTAATCTCATGTAACTCCTCTTCTGCTACTTTTAGCTTGTGCTCCACATTTCCAAAAACTTCGACATTCTATTTTTTTAAATCCAACTTGAGCTTTGCCAACTTACCTTTCAATCTATACCCTGCCCACCCAATAACAGTTGTCTCTTTCCAAGACTTCTTAACTAATGGCTTAAAATCAGGATGAAGAAACCAGGCATTTAAAAACCTAAATGGTCTAGGACCCCAATCCCTACCGTCTTTTATGGGCAATAAAGGACAATGATCAGACAGACTTCTTGGCATTCCCCATTGCTTAAACCTAAACACTTCCAACCATTCAGGATCCAACACAAACCAAGCAATCCTACTCCAATGCTCACCATCAGTAGAGTTACACCAAGTGAAACCCCTTCCTAACAGGGGCAAATCAACCAACTCCATCTTCTCTATGAAGACATTAAAATCAATCATGCCTTTGTCGCGCCTTAGACAACCCTCTTTCACTCAAAAATCTAACTTCATTAAAATCCCCCCTTATACACCAGGGGAGCTAAAAAGATGACTTTAACCTAAGTAACACATCCCATAGATGACCTCTTTTCCTACCATTATTTGGTGCATATATGTTGACGATCACACAATGAAATGAGTGATTCTATGTACTTGACAGTAAAATGAAAGACGTTGCACTGCAACACTCCTCAATCTTGAAGACATTTGGATTCCAAACACACAATAGTCCCCCTACACTACCTTCGGAATCCATTGCCATAAACTGCAAAGATTCCCGGGGCCATAATGACTTCACAAACCTGACATCCACACTACTCTTTGTAGACTCCTGCAATAGAAGAACATCAATCTTCCTCTCACTGACTATCTTCTTAATCTTCGTCTTTTTGTCGTTTCTCCCTAATCCCCTAATATTCCAAGACATTATCTTCATAAGCACGGCATACTGCACCTAGATCTCCCATCTGATATCAGCTCAAATTGGACCAGTCTTTCCCTCAACCCCAGCTTGTCCTTGATCCTTAACTTCCATCTCTACAATACAATTAATAATCTCCTCCTCCTTACCGTGACAGTTCATCCCCAGCAGTTTACCCACATACACCGTAGCTCGGGCTTCCTTAATCAACAAATTCCTTCGGAAAGCCTCACCTTTCTAAGATAAGGAAAGAGATAGAGCAGTAGCCGCAGCTCGGAAGACAGTTCCTCTCGAAAAGCTACACAAAGTTCCCGTGGCCAACCTTCTTCTCATATGTACATCCTTCCGTGCTACAGCTCTTCTCCTAAGCTTACTACCCTCCACCCTACCTTTTTGAGCCACATCCTTACCTAATCCAACCTCTAAATCCATTGCTTTTAACCCTGGCCTAACAGAAGAATGTAACAAACCCCTAACATTTGGGTCATCCCCTTGCCCACCCAATACCCCAAATTGGGCCTGATTTAACACCACCTCCAAATTAACACTGGGCCTATCCTTCTCAAACCCACTAATACTTCTTAAAAAGCCTTTGTAACTATATCCCCATCCATTCTTTGCGATCTACCCTACTCTTCTACCCACGACTCTTCCCCTACTCCCACCTCCTTCTCATTCAAACAACCACCCTCAGAGACTTTTCCAACCCCAACTCAATCTCATTAATTGTGGATTCAAACACACCATCGTTGCATATTCCCACACCGGGCAGTGCAGCATTACTATTAGCCACCTCCATGGCACGCTCAGCCACCTTTACCAAATCCTTGTTTGCCACCTGGCCCTTTGGCACCACCTTAGCACCAGTGTTTGCCACCTCTCTCTCCTCACCTTCCGCAACTACACCGCCATTAACAGAGGACTGCTCAGCAGAGGTGATAGCCTTAACATCATCACTCATCCTGCTGCTACCCATACCACTGTAAGGAAACTCCATTGCCTCACACACTCTAACTGGAATAAGTCTTCCATTACAATTCAATTGGATCATCCTATTAATAACTTCCAAAGACTGTGTAATAACTGTAACTTTCCCACACTGGAATGATGTCATTCTACTTGTATCCTCGTCAATTTGCACTACCTCACCCCAAACACTACCAATCCTTGTAAACGTATTCGCACTCCATAAATGAAATAGGACACCAAAGCAAACAATCCAAACATATCTCTCCTGAGCTCCAATAACCCCTTGTCTCTCCTCTATGGCGGTCTCACACCAATCATTAATCCATATCTTCAGACTGCCAACCCCGTCATTCAAAGCTTGTTTTAAACTAAATGTCAACACTGTTATCCTACCCCCCCTTCACGAACAATAACATCCTTCAACCCTCGTCTACTATTCTCCTCTTTAAAGTCAGAGAATAAGAAGCCAGCTTTTAACTTAACAAACACGCTCTCATATAACCAACCATTACCTTCTTCTTTAGTTACAACCGTGATCACATCTTTCCATTGACCCTCCCCTTTAGATACTACCTCAGCAAAGGTTCTCTAGTCTCTCCATGCTACCCTATTTGACATCTGAAGCTTCTCCTCACCTCTCACCGTAGCCACATCCACGTCCACCCCCCATTGCACCTTCTGCGGAAAGTTATTAACCTTGTCATACAGCACCTTACCCCCTTCTCTACCTTAGTAAACTCGACATTCTTGACTTTCAATCTTTCATCATCACACCATAGTCCATCCACCTTCTAAACTGCAACACCCACCGCTACTGGACAGTCATAACGAACGAATCAAAATCTTGAGCCCGTAACTTGCCTCCTCTTCATTGGGATGAAAACGTCCTTTACAACACCAAATTTGCTAAACATAGTGAAAAGATTCCTCGAGCTCATATTTTCGGGGATATCATCAACAAACAACGTTACTAGACCCGACTCCACTGCTGGTCCACCTAGTTTTCTTCCCCATCTTCTCCTCAACACCGGTTTCCATCCTCCTTCCATCTACTCTCGGCTTAAACTTTTGAAAGTAAAGAGTACATTTATAATTTACCTTTTTATTATTTATTATTGTTTGGTTTTTGTGTTATGATGGTTTTACCTATAGGCCAATACTTCTTGATTTTTTTTTTCCACATATGTATTGGCCAATTCGTGATAAATCACTTTATATTTAATGCATACATTATAATATATAAGAGTTTTAGAGATTAAATTTCTTAATTGTTAAAAGTAAAAAATTTGTTGTAAAAGACATTTAAGGACCAATTTTTATCGTCATGATGATAGTCGTTTAAAGATCGTCCTGAAAAGTAAAAAATAAGGATTTTAGCGACAAAATTTTGAAAATGTCAAAATATACTTTTAGAGACAAGATAATTTGGTCTCAAAAGAGTTTCGGTATGTTTGGTTTGCATGAGTTTTAGAAAAAAAAATTTAAAAAATTGTTTGGTTTGAGTTTTTCTCAAAAAAATTTCAAAATCACTTTTTCTCTCTTACACATCAATCAATCACTTTTTTTCTCTCCTCTCTCATTCTCAATCACTTTTTCTCTCACACACATCTACTCAAATTCTTCCAAAATATCAAATCATCCCAAACTCTCAAAAAAACAACTCTCTCAAAATATACAACCAAACAAACCAAAAAATTTCTAAATTCTCTCCCTAAATTTTTTTTCAAAAACAACTCTCCCAAAAACAAACCAAACAAGCCCTTTATTTTTTGAGACAAAAAATTTGGTCCCAAAAAGATAATAATTCACCACTAATGTCTACTTTTCGTTACTAAAAATATAATAACGATACTTGTCGTAACAAAAATATTTGATACCTACAAAATAATTTTATTCCTAAATTTTAATTGCTAAAATCTTAATTTTCTGTAGTGACATTAACTCACAACCGATAAGCCCTGTTCGGCAGTGTTGGGTGGTGGGTTTTTCCAATAGGCGGTAATAAATTGTTGTGAAATAAACCACATACACAAATAATAACAAGAAGAATCAATCATATATAAGAAAATATCAATAAAATTGCTCATGTTTATAGCTCATACTAGTTTCATTAGCTAAAAGAAAAGAAAAGGATATGTTGCTGTGAGTACAATAATATATATATATATATACTTTGACTCTTTATATTTTAAGTTTTCTCAGTTTACTCTTATAGTTAATTTTCGTTCAAAGCTAAACAAAAAATGTCATGTTAATTGCCACTTAGTATAAAAAATATATTATCATATTTGGGTTTGGGTTTGGGTTGGGGTTTGGGTTAGATGAATGGGTTATATATTGTTACCCAAAAGACAACCAAGAGAGGGAGTAAATTGAGTTTCTAATTAAATTGTTAAATTAAAAGTATTAACCCAATATATAAACAAATAAATTTGTGCAACAATATACAAAAGTAAAATGAGCAAAGGGATAAGAAAGCAAACACATAATTTATAGTGGTTCAGTTCAAATAAATCATACGTCAAATTCTCAAAATTCTCCTTGAGATTTCTCCACTTTTAATCAAATAGCATTACACCAACTAGTTTTAAATCCGGTACCAATCACATCTAAGCAAGTGATCACTACCGACCATTCCAATGACTAGTTTAGAATTCTGTACTTAGTCACATCTAACCCAAATAATTTTATTATAATTATAAAAAATCACTCACAAAAATATCTCTGTTTACAAGAATAGAGTACAGACTAGAAAATCCTTTTACAACTACGCTCCAATGCTCAACAAATTTCTCTTAAAAAATATTACATAATGAAGCATAATAATATTTTTTAGAACAAATAAATATCATAAATTTTTTCTCTGCAATCCTTTTTCTGATCAAAAGATATAGCCGTTGAACCTCTTTCCTTCCTTATTCCTGTTTCCATTTGAATTTACTAACTATTACACTCTTCCATTCTTGACAAAAATTAAAAAAAATAAACAATCCCCCCTCCCCCCCCCCATCACACACACACACAAAAAAGGAAAGGAAAAATAAGATGGAAATGAATTTGAAATGATGTACAACCCACCACGTGGTTTTGTCCTAAAAAAGGAAAGTAATGCAAAAAAGGAGAGGAAAAAAAAAGAAAAAGAAAAATAATGTACAACACCTCCCCCCCCGTGGAAAAGAAATAATTATTTTGGAGTGTTTTGGAAAATTGGTAAAAAATTAGTTTTTTGGCTTTTTTAGTTTATTTTATCCTTTTGTAGCTAAAAAAATGTGAGCTGATATGACTCAAAATGAGTAAAAAGCTAAAAGCTGGTTTTTTATTTTCTTCCCAAAAGCCCCTCTGTTTGATTAAAGTTTTAACAAATCATAATTCTAAATTAATTTCAAAACACATTTTAAAAACATGTTTAGCAAATTTGACAGTTTTCGAATTTTTGGTCAACCTAGTCGTCCCACCCGGACATCCTCCTGGATGTCCGGCCGGTTGATCGAAACAGTGCTTTTTTTTTTTTTCAATTGCCAATCGCCACCTATTATTTGGGAAAGAAAATATATGTTTCTGATATTTTTTACATATAAATTTTTTTTATACTAAAATAACAAATTATTTTTTTGAATTGAATTTTAAAAAGAGTTTGGTTATGTGTTTTAAATAGAATTTTCAATAGAGTTTAGAGTTATGTGTTTGGTTACGAATTATAAGTTTTTCAATTAAGTTTGAAAATTCTTTTCAAAATTTATGACCAAACAACTTTTCTCATTTCTCACTAAAAATAAAAAAAAATACGAAAAATAAAAAAAATTAAATTTTCAAAAATTAAATTTAAAAAATTAAAATCAAACCCACTAAATACTAAGATGGAAATGAATTTGAAATGATATACATGATGTACAAGCCACCACGTGGTTTTGTCGATCCTTTCCTTTTATTATTATTATATTATATATATATATATATATATAAGATGTATAGTAGACTAAAATATTTTTCAATTGGTGCAACTTGTATTAATATGATAAAATTCATATTGTTATAAACTATGTATATTAAAAAATTATAATTTATCTTATAATATTTTAGACATTATGAAAATCAAACCATAAGCTTAATATATATAATAAATTATTTTTATGCACATGATTATCAATGTATTATTTTTTTGTCTAATTTTAGACTTTTTTTCTTTTCTGATCAGCAAAGAAAATGAACTTTATTGATGAAGTAGAAAACTAATACATCAATAAAGGAAAAAAAAGGATGAGTGCAAAAAGTATCATAGCGAGCCAAATCAATCCCAACTAGGTTGGCACCAATAAGACTGTCTAATCATATGCTAGCACACCATCAAGAGTTGGTAAGGAACTATAGCGATCCCGGTTGTCCCTTTACTGTTCTGTTGTATTCCGGACTCGGTTCCGTGATGTTGGTGGTGGTATACCTTGTTGTCATCCTTTAATTCCACTTGATTGAGTTTTAGGATGTATTGGGCAGAGTTGTTACAGGTTGGTTAGGCTTTGGTTTCAATTCTTTGTTGCCCAGTTTTTAGGAGGTCCGCTCGAGCGGGTCTTCTTGCGCTCGAGCGGAGATTGCACGCTCCCTGTTTTTCGTGTCCCTGCAAAACTTCTGCAGGTGTGATTTTTACGCTCGAGCGGGTTTTTTTACGCTCGAGCGGTGGCGCTCGAGCGGGTAGTACCTTTGGGTGTAAGTTCTGGGAGGGAGAAATCTACGCTTGAGCGGACTGGTTTTCGCGCTCGAGCAGATGTACTTTATTCTTGTGTCTTGGCGCTCAAGCGGGACTTATTGCGCTCGAGCGGACCTAGTTTTTTGTTCTTGACGCTCGAGCGTTGTGTTCTCCGCCCGAGCGGGAATGTCGTATATCAGTTGGCAGCTGGGCATTTTAAAATCACTTTTTACATTCTCTCTCTCTCTCTCTCTTACTTTCTAAAAAGACATTTTGAGAGTTCCTCTCTCTAGAAACTCCCTTCACTCTAGGGTTTAATCTAGTTAGAGTGTTTCCTTTTCCTTCGGCCTTTGTAAAAGTTGGGTTGATCGTCGAGGGCTACACTTTGATCCGAGAATATTGAGTTTTGGAGCACGTTGAGTTTCTTCATCTTCTTTCCTTGAGCTCCGAATTTGAGGTAGGGATTCCTACTCACTCTTATGGTCTTTGACATAGATTTTTGGTTGTTTTGACAAAGTGTTGAAGTTGGTTAATTTTGGGACTTAGGGTTTCAAAATATTGAAAAAGGGTTTTGTTATTTTGATTTCAAGAATGTGTATTTTGAGTTTCAAAATAATGATATTGTTGTTGGTTGTTGAAATATAGACCATTGGGTCAATATTGGGAAATGGGGTAGAAAACCCTAATTGGTTGTATAAATTAATTGGTATGATTAATTTGAGAAAATGGTGGTTATATGGAATTGAGTTAGAAATAATGAAATTGACTCATTATATGGTTGAATAGTGGAGTTAGATTTATTAATCACTCACTTTTGAAAACATTGATATTTTATCTGTTGGAGGTTTTATTATCTGTTTAGAAATAATTGCTTGGGCTACAGGTGGAGGGTAGTTTTGATTGCTGTAGACAATGCATGATGATTAGGCAAACTAAAACTAATCAATTGGATATGTCATAGAGTATGACGGTTGATAGAATACATTAACGTTATGTATTGATTGATTGTTTATATGACCTTTGTGTATATACGTTGTGTGTGTGGGAGGAGATATGGGATGTACTCCACGGTTTAGGGGAAGATAGGGGATGGACCTCTAAACCGGATGTTGTTTGGGAGGTGATAGGGGATGGACTCCACTGATACAACTTATATGCTTGTCAGATAATGTGTTGATATAGCTCATATGCTTATCTTTAGAAGTGTTGATATAGCTAATATGCTTATCTTTGGAAGTGTTGATATAGCTATTATGCATATCGGTTGAAATGTGGATACAACTTGTGTGCTTATCTGTTGAGATGCTGATACAACTAGTATGCTTATCTATTGTAAAAATGGGAAAGGTTTAATATGAGTCACTGTCTCATATAAGTGGTTGGCCAGGTTCTGAGCCATTGATGTAAATTGTGAAATTGATAAGAAATCGAAATTGAAATGAAACATGAACATGGTGGTCATGAAAATGGAAATGGGTTATGAATTGGTTTATGAAAATTGAACATTTATCAATTGCCAATGTCTTAGTCATTGCTCATACTGTGTTTAGCATATCTCTACTGGGCGTTGGCTCACCCTTTATGGGACATTACTTTCAGGTACAGGTAGTATGCCACCTCCAAGGACATAGCTGGGACGATGATGAGAGTTGAAGACTCCTTTTGTTTATTTTGTTTGTATTACATGTATATCATGCCAAGGGCTTATTTTGTATAGAGTTAGTACTTTTCTTTTGTGTAACCAAGTGTTGACTTGGAAAGCTGTAAGCCCATAGGGCATTTGCTTTTGTTATTAACATGTAATACAGTGTAAGAATTACTCTGATGAATAGAAATGGTTGATTTCTTTTATATTAATGCATGTTTAAAGTAATGGGTTTTATGTATTATTTTGAGGGCGTTACAGGAACCAACCACAAACACCCAAAACAATCTCATCTAAGTAAAAACTAACCAAGACTAATACAAACCAAATAACCCAAAACTAGCAAACAGCAATACATCAGGACAACAACAATAATAACAGCTGTAGCAGCCTAATTAAAAAATCATTCCCCACACAAACCAGCAGCAAACCCTACTAGCAGAAATGGGCTTCAAATAAAAAACATCAGCAACAGCACAAATCAACCACCATAGACTATATACTCCTTTTCACCAAGTAGAACCAGCATCATTAACGAAAACAGCATCAGTAGCCTATCTTCACCACATCATCTACACTTCTGTACTGAACAGCAGCAAACATACCTTGCAGCTTCACCACCAGCTCCCAAGCCTCACATCAGAGCCCAACTGAAAAACAAAAACAACCAGCAGCAACACCCTAGAGTCAAAACTCAACAGCAGCCATCTAGTGAACACATCTCCTATATGAAGAAACTCAGCCAATTTTACAAAACTAATTTTAGACATAAATTAACTTTTGGAGTAAATTGAAAAAAAATTGAAACATAAAGGATCAAAATGAAAAATAAATAAATAAAATTTAAGGGCCAATAAATTATTAGGTTGACGTCAATAAATTATTATAACTTTAGTTAGATCCGTGAATATACAACACAATACTAATAAATTATATCTATGTGTGTGTTAGGTTTAATGTCAAAAAATTATTATAATAACTTTAGTTAGATCCCTGAATGGCTGTGATAAAGTATACAATACTAATCAAGCTCTACAATCTCAACGTAAATATGTTTCATGGTTAATGATTTTTAAAAACTTACGACCGCATTGTCCAATTTCAAATACTTATCATTGGATATATACTCTGCATACAACTACATGACATATACCAATTTTTTCCCAATATTACCAATTTTTTCCCAATATTACTAATTAAAAACAATAAGAAAAATTCTAGGTTCTATGATCAATTTCTGTACAAATCGAAAAACTGATTACAAACACTTCCTTGCTTGCAAAGGTTTTTAATAATTTCAGGGACAAGTTTACAAGTTTGGGAACTTCAAGAAGTCTTTATGTGAGGAAACTAAGGGACTTCTTTCATTGTATGAAGCTTCATATCTTTTAATGGAGGATGAAAGTATATTGGAAGAAGCTAGAGATTTTACAGCTTCTCAAGGAATGGCTCAAGAAGGAAAGCATAGATCCAAATCTTGGCATGCTTGTGAGTCATGCTTTGGAGCTCCCATTACATTGGGCAATGCCAAGAATGAAGGTAACGTGGTTCATTGATGCATATGAGAGGAGATTGGACATGAATGCCATGTTGCTTGAGTTTGCCAAATTGGATTTCAACATGTTACAAGCAATTCACCAAGAAGACCTAAAACATGCATCAAGGTATGTATGCTTGGTTGTCTGCTGTATATGGAGGATGGGTGGGGGGCTGTACTTAGTGTGTGAAGTTCTTAGATAATCTGCAGTTAGTGTTGCCCTTTACCCAGAGATCCCCTGTTTTGCTGTTTGATTGAAGGCTTAGTTGAAGGTATACAGAGTGGTTGTCAAATGTTTCTGTGGCTTTGTGAAGGCCTCCTAGTACTCTTCAAATTTAGAACTACAGTTATGGCACAAACTTTTCATTACGGGCTCCCATTAGGCTGAAGTCTGATTGGGCTGTTGTAATCTGCATTGTAGTGCATTGCATTGCAGTGTTCTGGTAGCTATGCTGCTTTGGTCTCTATGAGGCTTGGGCTGTAGCCTGCTCTAGATCTATGCTGCCTTGGTTTCTATTTTGCTGCAGTTTTTTTGGTTCGGTTTCGCTGCAGTTCTGTCTAGACCCAAGAAATTAAATATCCACATAGTGTAGTTAGTAGGAGGGAGTGGTAATGCTATTGTTGGCAGTGTTTTGGCTGGGGTAGTGTTGCTTGATGCATAGGAAGTGTTGGTCTGGTAGTGTTTTGGCTGCTGCATTGGTTGCTTTACTGAACTGGTTGGAGGCTGATTCTGGTTTGTGTGGCTGAAGTTGAATTGGTTTTGTGGATTTTGTGCTGCTTCTGATCTTTGGATTGAGTGGCTGAAGCTGAACGGGTTCTTGTGGAAGTCTGTGCTGTTTGGGCTGGAGTGGGTTGATGTTCTGAACTTTGAATTCTGTCTTGCTGGAGTGGGTTAATGTTCTGAACTCTGAATTCTGAGCTGGTATAGTTGAGGTTCTGAATCATGTTTTGGTATGAATTCAGGTGGGCTGGCTTGTGCAGAGGAGTGTAGATTCAGAACAAGGTGATGAGGTGTTGATGATAGTTTTTGTTCTATTGTTCTAATGCTGTGTTTCTTCCCCTTTCTTCTCTTATTTTTCTTTTGGTTGGTTTCTCACCAACTGGCGCTTGGAGCTTTGTTTTAGCTCCAAGCTCCTCTTTATTGATGTTCTTTTCCATACTTTGTATGTTGCAATCAATAAAGATTTCTTTGCTGATCAAAAAAAAAAAAGGTAAAAGATCACTTCCATGAAATAGAATTAAACCATAGGAAAACGCTATTCCATTAGTTTCATTTGTATTATTACCAAATTGGTACAACTTATTACTCAATTTAATGTATTTTATTTTATCCAAAAATATTCTATTTTTTTTAATGTTATATACAATTAGGATACCAAATGAGTCGAGTAATAGGTTGTTTCAATTTGGTTTGAAAATTTGACTTAAAATGTTTTTAAATTTGACTTGTTTATCCTATCTCAAAGCGAGTTTTAATTGAGCCGACAACAAACTGACCTCTAGTAATTTGATTTCATTTTATTTATGGTGCATATAAATTTTGGTTATTACGCTTTTCCCCTTTTATAGACATTTTTCCACTTTGGCCCTTAAAGCTTGTTTTTCTTATTTTGGCCCTTCATGTTTCAAACTTTTCTCACTTTACTTCTAAAGCTAACTTCTATTCAAAATTAGATTAAAAAAGGTCACAATAACTATCACATAATAAAAAATATATATTATTATATTGGAGTTTAAATTTATCTCAAAGGTGTTACTCATATATAATAAAATATTTTTATACCATTAATGTGTCATTTTATGTCTAAGTTTTAATAGGCCAAAGTGGAAAAAAAAAAAAAAAAAAAACTTGAAGGGCCAAAGTGGGAAAGTGGTCAAACATAAAGGGAGCAAAGTGTAATTTACCATTTAAATTTATCGAGTTGAGCAGTAGGTTGTTTATTCTTGGTTTAAAAACTTAACGGGTTTCAAAATGTGTTCAAGTTTTGTTTGTTTACTTAATAAGCTGATTTTAAATGAGTTTTTAATGAATTGAACACATGTCGAGTTTGAGTTTAAGTAACTTGATTCGTTTAATAGCTCTATACACAATTCTCAAACAAAATATGTGATAATGACATTTTTAAAATAATAAGTCACGTTTAAATGGTAAGACCAAAATTTGTTACATTATTATTATTTTATTAAATTATTTATTTATATATTATTATTGATTTTATCTTTCTACATACTTTATATAATAATTAATAGGTGGTGGGAAAGCACAGGTTGGGGGAAAAAGTTGCCCTTTGTTAGGGACAGGGTGGTGTAGAATTATTTATGGTCTCTGGGAGAGGCTTTTGAGCCTAAGTTCCAAAATTTTAGGAGCATGGAAACAAGGATCAATATATTGGCAACATGTGTTGATGATGTTTATGATGCTTATGGTACCATGGATGAACTCCAACTTTTCACCAATGCCACTGACAGGTTGGTACAAGTAGGGAATGTCATTCCTTCTTAATATTTGCTCTTAGGTGACTATGATTTTAAGTTTGAAAAAGTCTAATGGTATAAAAATCGATCATAAAATCAGACATAATTTTCTGACTCATAATAGATTTAGGTTATGTTTGATTTTGTGATTAGTTTATACGTAAGTTGAAGTATTATTTAAGTTTCTAACATAATTTTGAAAACACTTATGTGTCTCAAATGAGATGTTAATGCAACAGAACAATTTCTGGACTTTTTAAACGTAATCTTCTCTCATATGAGGTAGATTTCACTTTTTTGTGAGTTTCCACACTTATATGAGAGAATTTATTTGATTCTATAATTAATTTTTGTGCAAGTAAAAAAATTATTTAAGTTTTTAACACAAAATTTTAAAAATAGTTTTGCATCTCAGATGGGATGTCAATGCAGCTGAACAACTTCCAGACTATATGAAGATATGCTTCCTTGGTTTATTCCATACCATTAATGAAATGGCTTATGCCACTCTTAAGGAACATGGTGTCCATATCCTCCCATACCTTAAAAATAAGGTACCCACATCCTTTTTTATATCTTATTTAAGCAAACTACCATATAATTACTTGATCACATTCAAACAAATGTTGTATATTAGCTTACTAAACCCATGCTCAATTTTATCAAGAAAAGAAAAAGAAAAAGAAAAAGTGCTCAAATGTTTTTTTTCATTAGTCTATGAAATTTACTTCTTGTGTCAATTTGATTCTTATAGTTCTCATAGTATCAATTTTTTCTTGAAAATTTTCAAAGACTGTCAATTAAATCTAATTGATAATGTCCATTTGAAAAATAGAATGAAAAGGGACAAAATAGTTCATTCATTCTCTTCAAAGTGATTGAAGGGTTGTCATCTAATTTAAAATAATCTATTTCTTTTCGAATGGGTCATTTTGTCCTTTTTTTTTTCTTTTCAATTTCTTAATGGATGTTATTAATAAGACTAAATCGACACAATATAAAAAAAATTGAAGAACAAAATCAATACAATTTAAATTACAGACCAAATTGACATGAGGAAAATATAAAGAATATAATTTGCGTTTTTTTTAAATGTTGTAGTGGCGAGATTTATGTGAATGTTACATGAAGGAAGCAAGATGGTCTTACAGTGGATGCATGCCAACACTTGAAGAGTACCTTGACCATGCATGGACTTCATCCTCTATTCCTACATTACTAACACATGCTTATTTTCTAAGTACAAATGCCATAACCAAAGAGGAGTTGGAATGCATAGAAAAGTGCGATGACATAATTAAGTGGTCATCAATGGTTGCAAGACTTGCAGATGATTTGGGAACATCATGGGTGTGTAAGCTAATTGGATTGGGCTTCTTTCTAGTTCCCTAATTGGACTAGAGGGTTTAATTTAGAGTAATTTTGGCCCGTTTTGAGTCCATCTTAATAATTTAAACTACTTAATTTTTAGTGTCTTTTGAGTAGATTATTAATGCAAAAAATCAAATTAATCAGATATTGTTAGCCATATGGTTGGATCACGTTTCCCTTTTAAAAAAAAATATAAATGAAAAATATAATTTTGAGAATAGACAGTCCATTTTTTTAAAAGACAAATGTGATCCAAATATATTACTACTGATATCCGTTCGACTTGTTTATTGCATGGATGATCTACTCGGAAGGTATAAAAAAATAAGTGGTTCAGATCACCGAGATGCACCCGAAATGGGTCCAAATTGCCCTATATTGGATCCTCCAGTCCAATTAGAGCAATATATATCTCTTATATTGACCTAAGTACTTCATAAAGTTACTTGCAATTCCTTTTTCTTTACTAACACCTATTGATCGGCAATTTTTTTCTTGATTTGTTTAGGATGAGGTAAAACGAGGTGACATTCCTAAATCAATCCAAATTTACATGCACGAAACTAATGTTTCTGCAGAAGATGCCAAAGAACACATAAACTATTTGATTAGTGAGGCATGGAAGAAGATCAATGAAGCTCATGTTGTGGACTCTTCTATCAATGGCACTTTTGTTGAGATTGTAACAAACATGGCTAGGGTTTCCCAATTCATGTACCAACATGGAGATGGCCATGGACATGATATTGGAGGGAAGAACAAAGAACGTGTCACTTCATTGCTCATTGAGCCCATTCCCCTTAAATAGATAGATCTTGCTTTAAGTTAAAGAATAAATTATAGTGGTATTTTTTTGTAAATCTATCTTCACCTACTTATGTTTCACCTTAATCCAAATTGTTTTCTTATGGTCCAATAAATCCTATTGATGTTATAGTTACTAAAACACCCTTGGAGGTTATTGAGTTATTCAAACAATATCACCAACTTCACATTAGAACCAAAAAAAAATGCTTCATATACTCTCCAAATTTCTTTGAAATTTCAAAATGACTCCGCCGATTTGCCTTCTATCATCTATGATTGGTGTCGCATTATTTGGTTTCTAAGTTGAATGCGTTTTGTCGCCGGCATCACATTATTATTAATTTAACTTTTAATACTTAAATTTAGCAAATTTAGAATTATAATGTTCACTATTTGTAGGGGTGTTGCATCGCTCGAGAGGTACCTTTGTGTGTTGAACAGTTCAGACCCTCGATTTTTTCGATCTAATCTCACGAGAGCAATGTGAAACGTTAACGAGAGTTCAGATTTGGCAACTTTTATAGAAAAACTATTTTATTGTAAAAAATCTTTGTCAGAAATGTACTATGTCATCAGATCTCAGAGTCATCACCTAATATTTTGAGAAAATTAGGAAATTCGTGACTCGTGCCAAGGCCACTGTTCGTCGTAACCAAGGATGCTTGGCTCAAAACTTTAGGTATGAGGGGGGGGGGGGAAGATCATTAATTGATCACTCCCCGCTCACCCGATCAAAAGATCGGCCTCTACTAAATCATGATATGATTTTTATTTACTTTATATGTTCATATTCTGATTATTTAATAAATTCTAAAATTTACTACGTGAAGCAAGCAAGTATAGACTATGTCATTCATTTTGGAATAATCTGATTTCATATATTTTGAAAGAGTTTTGAAGATGTACAACTTAAAGAAATTGAGTTTACAAATATGAAAATCAATATTATTCTAAATTAAGCGACACAACCTCCATCCACCAGCATTCATACAATTATAACAAGAAAACAAGTAGCCACATGGTAAAATGCTAAATATAGTAAGGGAAATATATACAAGCAGGATGCTAAAGCATAAAAACTTACATATTTACCGACAACCCGCGAACAACTACAAAACAAAGTTAGTAAAACATGCATGATCTTATATACAAAATACTAATGCAATTCACTCATGAGATACAACTAAAGATTCAGTTTCTAATATATGACATGTGAATCATCTCAAGAACATGAGATAGCACATATAATCACATAAGAATTGATTATATCCAAAGAAGCAAACTTAGCTGAATCGTGATACATGAAACATGGATTCAAAACATGGATATGATGAAAATTAAAATATGACATTTATGTACAAATAAAGAAAACAAGTAAAAGAACGAGATAAAGAGAAGCGGGCGGGGAATTATTACATAACTTGAATAATTACAAATCCGAATAAGGGAGGTGTAACGATTCATAATTTTTTCCTTCGCTCGAGCGGGGAAGTTGACACTCGAGCAGACTTGAAGGTTCTCAGTATTTTTGCAGACGGTCTGAAATTATGAGAGTTGGGAATTCCTGCTCGAGCGTAGGAGTGGTCGCTCGAGTGGATAGCTTGGTTGGTCCACGAGCTCGAGCGTGGAAAGCGACACACGAGCGTGGAAAATGAGATTGCCCTTGACATTTTTTTAGTGTATTTGAAACCTCCTTGTTTTATTTTGGGACATTGATTGAAGTGGTATCATGAAGGTAATGTAAGAGTGAACCGAGAATTTAATTCGGATAACTTTTCCTACGAACAACCATCACTCTTTTGCCCTTTTCTTTTTCCACACTTTGAATTTGGATGTGAGACTAGAACCATTGGAAAGCTTATTTCCGGGGCTTCGATTTGGACACAAGAATGACCTAGAACAGAATCCAGAGAGAGTTATGCCCATTTGAAGTTTTGGAATCTGTGCTGGAAGCAGGTCCACTCGAGCGGATTGCGCGAATTCAGCAGCTTAAAATGCGATTTTTTAGCTCATTCTTTGCATTTTCCTTTTCCTTCTTCATTCCTCTCACCCTAGGTCCGAAAACCCTAGGTTTTGACCCTAAATACCTTCAATTTCTCTAAGATTTGGCCAAGATCCCTTGCCAAAAAGTGAAGAAGGCTTGAAGCTCAGCATTTTCTACCAATTGGAATTCGGATTTGTGAAGGAATCTCATCAAAGCTTTGCTTTTTTCTTGATTCCTGAGGTAGGGGTCCTAGTTCTTCTTCAATACTTGCATTAATAGATAGATTTATGGTATTTTGATTATATAAATACAAAATCTCCATTTTTGAGCATATAGTGTTATATCATGAAATTTGAGGGTTTATGGTTTGAAATGTTGGGGGTTCAATTGTTGGGTTAATATGGTGGATTATGAACCTTAGGTGTGTAATCAAGGGAAAAATTAGACTTAAAAGTAATGGTGAGAGAAGTTTTAATTTTTCTTGAAAACCCTAGGTTGATTCATGATGATAATTAATGATTTTGCCCAAATTGAAAGTAGAATCATGAAATTGAAAGGTTGAATTGTATATATACAAGTTTAATTGGATTTTGGATGTGTTTGAAAATTATGTTAAAAATTAGCGATTGAACCTTTGTTATGGATATTGTAAATTATGCAATAATGTGAAATGAAAATTAGGGAAATGATTAATTAATGATATGGATGACATGAGCCTTGGGGTGAAATGATGAAATAAAGGTTTAAGAATTCACCATGAATTATGTTGAATTGTGTTGATTATGTTGAAAATTGTTGATTATGTTGAGTTGTGTTGAATAATGTTGAACCGAATTGTGTTGGACTATGATGAATTGTGTTCGAATCATGTTGAATTGTGTTGAGTTGAGTTGTGTTGGGTGTGTTGAGTTTGAGTTGTTTTGTGTTGGGTCATGTTGAGTTTGAGATGAGTTGTGTTGGGTGGTGTTGTGTTGGTACCCGCGGGGAGAGTTGAAAGATGATACGAAATTTGTGATAAGATGATGAAGTAAAGATTTAAGAATTTGATTGTGTAATTAGAAAGTGATTTTATAGCTCAAAACTAAAAGCCCAACTTTATATTTAACTCTAGTTATGAAGTTTTATTTTGGAAAATGAGGATACTTCAATCAACATTAAATTTATGAAATTAAGTCTATATTGGGTTAAGATAAGTGTGAATAATGATAAATGGGAGATTGTGAAATATGACGATGTTATATAAAGGAGTTGTATCAAAGAAATTAAATATTGGAGATTTAATTTATAACCTTGGGTAGTAATTGATAACCAATGTGTTTTAAAAATTGAATTTGAAGACTTGATAATAATATGGAAAAGTAAAGAAATAGTTTGAACCCAAGAATTGTGAACACTTTAAAGATGAATCTTTGCCTATATGGATGTGTTGTTATATTTTTGTGTGACAAAACAATGAATAATTTAATGGATAATGAAGAAGGTCGTGGAACATATTTGTACTTGTTATGTGAATGAAATTTTAATATATGGTGGATGTATATTGAACTAATGTGTTACAGAAATAATGGAAGATGTGTTGACATTGCCTACTAATTGTAATGATGGATTGTGATGTTATCTTGGGGTCCGTTCCCACCGTATTTTGAGCCGGCAAAATGTGGCGCTTGAGATGGGTTCCGCCTTCCTTCCGGAGTATCGCCCGGTAAAGCGTGTGGTATGTTGAGGTTCCGCGTTCCTTCCGGCTTGTGACCGGTAAAGCGTGTGACTCATGGAGATGACTTGTTATTGGATCCAGTGTTTGACATGAAATTAATTGAAAGAATGGAAAATGAAATGGTAATTGGATTAGGGATTGATGTTGATATACTCAATGGATTGCGTGCGATTATAATTGAAGATTATGAGTTTTGTTTTGTAAATAATAGAGAAATTGAATTAAAAAGGGATTGTTATTCTTGTGGTATGCTTGTATTCTATTTGGTAATGCAAACGTTAATGTGAGGTAATTGTTGGGCAAGTTGGAGTTGAGTGTATGAGGATTGTCTCCTTTTTAACATAAAGGAAATTGGATCTTGACATTATGGAGTTATAGTGATTGGAAATAGTATAAGGGGAAAATGGAAATGACATGGGATATATTTTGAGAATTGGTTAATAATTTTTTAAATGATGTTGTTTCTTAAACATGTTTATTTCACAAGGATCTATGGCTTTCTAAAGTTAAGAGATGATTTTTAATGGCTGGAGGTTTTTCTTAAAAGTGTTTAAATAGTTTGGAGAAAAAGGTACTTTACTTATGATATTTTGAAATTTGAAGATGTCACCCTACTATATGGTATCACCCTGCATGCATGATCATTTCTATCTCTGTGTTAGTAATTGATTTAGAACTATGAGATTCCTACTGGGCATTAGTGCTCACCCCTTGTTGTTTTATCTTTTTACAGGAAGAAAGTTTAAATTCTTTGATTGAAGAGTTAAGAAGTCCATGTGTCTTTTATATGTAATTTCATTGTAGATGTGATAGATCATTGTAGACGTCCCCCGAACGCCCCGGGAGGGTTAGTCCCGTTCTGTTCATTTGGGGTTACTACAGTTCAGACTCGACTTTGTGTCACGGTTCTTAATCTAAACCAAAGAGTCCAAATCTGGCAAATCGTTTTGAGAAACAGATTTTTGAAAAAAAAGTAGTGCCAAACATGGACTGCTTTGCCAGATACAGAGTCGCCACCTAAATATTTTTTTTTTAAAATGGGGAAATTTAGGAAACCCTGACTCGGTGCCGAAGGCCACATGTTCGTCATCACCGGAGTTGTCTCGGCTCGGGAGCTTGGGTACGATCGGGGAAGGTCAGCTATGAGCACCCCCTTTCGCCCGGTCCGAAGACCGGCCTCTACTAACCGTGATATCCTGGTTTTGAAAACGTTATATGTTCTTATTCCAATTATTAGCCTAGAATTACTATGTTATGCGCGCAGCAAACAAGTATAGACCAAATCGCCCAAATTGGAAATAAAACATTTTATGTTCGTTTTGAAAATGGTTTGCTACTCGCAAGTAGGCTAAAATGCAGATTTTGCCACCCTCAAGTGGCCTTTTGGAAAAGATGGTTTTGCCACTATCTAGTGGGCTTAAAATTCACAGTTTTAACGCATTATCCCAATTTAAGCAATTTGACCTCCATCCACAGGCATTCAAGCAGTTTATCTCATGTAAGCACTTAGCCGCATGGCAAGCATACTATTATGGCAACATTCACACGCATGCTGGATGCTAAAGCAAAAAAATACTTACATTGTACTCCGTGCCAAAACAGTAAACTAGTTAGCAAACATGCATGTCCTAGTTCATGTTAAAAGTGGCTAATGCATCACATGCAAAATGCGATCTAGGCAGGCTCGGCTAGCCCTAAACATGGTATGTGAAAATGCACAATTATCACATATTCAGTTTAGAATTTGAAATACAAATGCGGTTAGCGTGATGTACCGAGCCTAATATATGCAATACAAATGCATGGATGCACGCATGCATAGCATAAGGTATGCTAATTTCAAAAATGCCCTAATCTACCATCATAAGCAGGTAAATAAAAGGGAAGAAAGAAATGGGGATTGGAAGACATACACACCACCCACACACACTTATTACAGATTTGCCCTCACTCGGAGGTCCCAAATAAATATTACAGTCCCAAAATAATAAACGAATACAATTATTACAAAATTTCTGATTTAATTTAAAGGAAAAGATGGCAAAGGAAAGAAGAGGGTAGCCGCAGCCTCTGCCTCGAGATGCGCGAATGATGCATGCTCGAATCCGTCTCGCCCGAAAAACCCGTACTGTACTCCTGCCGCCTCTGTTTGTACTGCCTTGTCTTTCTGAAAATTGCCAAAGTACTGGAGCATGTTCCTTGCATCCTGCAGAGCACCACCGGCCGGACAGAATTCCCACCGGCACTTCACAATTTCCATCGGCATTTGTTGGATTCCTCGGCACTCCAGATATTGCCGGTCGGCACTAAATTCTGCCGGTCGGCAGAAACTTCCTGCAGAAGACAATTTGACAGCAAACAGAGAACAGACAGTGCATGGCATGGGCTTCTCAGGTACATGTGGGCATGGTTGTGCTTCTTATCATGTTTTGAACTCAAAGAAGCACGACCCTCGATCTTTGAGCCATCAATGGAGCATGATGACCCAAGGGATCAAATTCGCCACTCAATGTAAGGATGCATGCAACAAACAAAATGAGATCCGAAGCCTTATCATGTCGAAGTCAAAGGCCCCGGTGACCGAGAATCAATGTACATTGCATCACTTGGAGTATGAATGTCCCTTGACCCTCATATTTGGCTTGACACCCCAAGCCAAATGATGCAATGCATGTTATGCTCACAAGGCTCAAAATACAACATGATGCTAATTATGCAAGATATGCCAAATATCATGCAACGAAACATGACAAGTATGTAATGTTAACATGCAAGATGTAATTGAGATACAAACATGAACCAATTTGCCATAAGGTTAGCATGGAATAGCACATTAATGGGACAATCATGCAATCAACATGAGATAAGCATGCAAAGGGGCCTCAAAGTGATAAAGGTGCGGACCCTTATTCACCTCAAAACAGCACCAAGAGTGCTCAAAATGATGGACAACAACTCATGTTAACAAGCAAACTTATGATCCCAAGGTTTAGGCACAAAAAGGAGACAACTTACTCCCACCAACATGACCTCTCATGGCATGATCAAAACAAGTAAAAACAGAATTTTTACATGCAAAATGGGACTCCAAAAAAAACTCCTAAAATGGCAGCCAAGATGACTCCCACGAGGCATATGCACTAAGGCTCATTCCTAGGCACAAGAGGGTACACCCTTAAGGCATAAAAGAGGTCATGCATGCACACATACAAACATGATTCTTGGACTAAAATGTGGTCCTAGATGGTGTTGAACCATGAGGGTAATCACAACCATGCATGCTAGAGGTCAACATGCTCAAAGCTTTTAAGCCAAAATACAAAGCAACCCTAACAAACATGTCAAGTATGAACAAATGGATGACCAACAGATTTTTAGCATGGAAAAACAACATTAAAAACTTCATGGAACTAAGCCAACACACACAAGAATCATGGCCTAATCATGAGATGCACTTCTAAGCAAAATGGAGCAATACAAAGCAAGTACTACAAGCATACAAGGAGGTACAAATCCATCCAAAAATAGAGATCCCACATGACCTAAAAACACCCAAAAAGTTCTGAAATGAAGCAAAAACCAAGCAAGCATGCATGTCACCCTTTTGGGCCACAACTCAAGGAAACAAAACCATAAAGGGAGAGGGGTGTCCCTCCCCTATGCAAGACTTCAAACCAACTTTTTTGACACTAAAAATACACTGATTTTTAATGGTCAAAGGACCAAACACTGAAATGAACAAAACCTTATGAAAGAGGCACCACAATGGACCAAACAAGGCCTAGAAGGGTGAGTTTACACTCAAACCACAAAATGACCTTAATGAAAGTGCTAAAGCAGGAAAATACAAGCCCTTTTTATGTTATACACAAGAGCTAAAACAGCAAGCAAGATAGGTAAAAAACTATTGCAAGTTTGGGGAATATAAATCAAGATGCTCACCCTTGAAGAACCTTTGAAGAACAAATGGTCTAGCCTCCTTCTTTTGATCAAAACCAGTCCAAAACTCAAGAAACAACCCCCCAAGTCCCTCAATCTCGGAGTAAGGTGTGATGGTGTGTGTAATGGTGCAAAAGTAAGGTAAAAACCACCTTTTGAGCTAAGAAACACATACAAAGGAGGAGAGAGAGGGAGGTATAGAGATAATGTGTATCTATATCTCCAAGGTCTGGTTTTTGGTTGCAAGAGTCTAACCTAGATCAAAGAGGAAGGCCCTCCTCTTATAAGACTCCCTCTTGCAAAGCTTATACAATAAGCTTGCTTAGAGGGAGATCCCTCCATACACGTGTATGGAGGGGGGAAGAGTTGGTGCCAGCTATCACAGCTGGCACAAAATATCTCCATAAAGTGGATGAACAGTGGTCGGCCAAAAATGTCATTTCGGCAAAAAACATTGCCGACCGGCAACAAACTATGCCGACCGGCAAACAAAAGTGCCGATGGCAGCAAAAGACCAGCCGGTGGCCTCTAGCCACTGCCGGTGGTGTGTGGGAATGCCTAGGCATTCCCTGCCCTTCCAAGGCAAAACATGAGTGTTCGGTGCAAAACCAGACACTAAACGGTCAAGTTCGGAGATCCTGAGGCAGGGCGCGCGAGCCGAGACCTCCGGGAACTCCAAACGAACACGTTCATGGATGATCACCGAGTGTTCGAACGGTGACGTCCAAGTCTTGAGGACGGTCAAAAATGGGGTGTCTACAATCATGTATTTGTATTTTATTCATTTGTAGCTTCACAGTAGGAGATTAGCATGTATTGTTATCATTGTAATGTTCATTGAGAGTGAGAAAACATGTATCATTGTATTTCTATTACTCAAGGGTAACGGATGTTTAAAAAAAAAAATGGACCTAATTTTAAGGCTTTGGTAATGTTTCCGAGTGATTAAAATTGGGGAATGACAAGAGGAGAGGAAGAAAATATTATAACAAAATAAGACCTCACAAATCTCTTGAATTAAAAGAAATCAAAAACTTCATATTAAGAATTTCTCTATTCTAACCTCATGGTTGAATCCGGAACAGTCTGTTTAGCTAGGAATAAGTCTTCCCATCTCAAAAACAAAGCAAAATTACCTTTCTAGTGAATATTCTGTTAGATAAAGGAATATTTTGTCAAGGCAGGGAATATTTTGTCAGTGTTGACTGCGACACAGATGCATAATATTCCGTCAATGTTGATTGTGACCCTGACATGGCGAGTTTGCTGATGTGGCTAACACATGGCGTTGACACTGCTACAAAAACAGTTAAAGATCACACTTTGACTATAGTTTGTTGTCTTTTTCCCGTTTCCATCCTTTACTCTTTGTATATGAGTCTTGGGTCGTGTTGGGTAGGTTTAAAACAGGTTGGTTGTGTTTGGAAACCAAGGGTTAGTGTCCATTAAATTTTCATAATGGTTCATTTAATATCCTTATTAGTGGTTCATTTAATATCCTTATTAGTAGTTCAGTTACTACCCTTATTAGTGGTCCATTCATATTCATACTTGTCCATTCATATTTCAATTAGTGTTCATTTAATTCTAACTTGTCCTTTCATTTTCCAATTAATGGGCTTTAATAACAACCTTTCAATACCAACTACATCAAGGTTGCCTACAAATTGAGCTCACCTCTCAACTTCTTTCTATGGTTTTTTCCATATCTCTCTCCATTTGTTATACATATTTTGAGTTTAGATTAAGAGTGGTTAGAGTGAGAGTAAGCATTTTCACAAGGAAGGAGAGGAAGGAAAACAAGAGAGATATCTTGAAAGGAAGAGGAATGGATGGCTTGCTCTTCATTTTGATTCAAAAATTATTGGGTTTGGAGCACCTTCAAAATCCTTCATCTTCTCCATTTGGTCTCTCCATTTGAGGTAGGGATTCCTACTCATCTTTACGAGCTTTAACCTAGATGTTGGGCTTTTGTTTAAATGGTTTGATTTGGGAAGTTAGGGTTTTGAAATGTGCTATTTTGAAAAGAGGGGTTTTGTTTATTTGACTCATCCATACGTGTTTTGGGTCTAAAATAGAGATTGTTGATGCTGTTAGTAATATTGGAGCCTTAGGGTTGATGTTGAGAATATGGGGAAAAGCCCTAATTGTTATGATAAATTAATTTGTATAATTAATTTAGGGAAATGAGAAATTGAATAGGAAATATTCAAATTAGAAAGGCATGGGATTAAAAGGGTGTAGTTGGATTAATTTATTGCTCACCTAGACAAAATGTTGATATTTTATCCATTTGGTGCATTTATCCTCTGTTTAGAAATAACTGTTTTAGGCTATCGGTGGAGGATAGTCTTGAGGGTTGTAGACAATGCATGGGGATTAGGCAAATTAAAACTAATCAGTTGAGTATGCTATTGAATAGGGCGGTTGGTATAATACATCAAAATTTTGTATTGATTGATCGAATTTGTACATGATAATCGCTTATATACATTATTTTGTGTGGGAGAAGATGGGGGATGTACTCCACAGTTTATTGGAAGATGGGGGATGGACCTCTAAACCGGATTTTTGTTTGATATTGATACAACACCAAAATGTGTATCATTTGTGAAGTATAGAAATGTTTTTGTTTGATATTGATACAGCACTAAAATGTGTATCATTTGTGAAGTATAGAAGTGTTTTTGTTTGTTATTGATACAACACGAAAATGTGTATCATTTGTGAAGTATGGAAGTGTTTTGTTTGAGATTGATACAGTACTAAAATGTGTATCTATTATGAGGTATGAAATGTTTAAAATGAGTTATTATCTCGCCTGAAATAGAAATACGGTTGATATGAGATGTGATCTCGTTTAAATTGATTGGCCAAGTTATGAGTCATAGTTATGAATTGAGAATTTGATAAGAAATGGAAACTAGAATAGAACATGGTCATATTAGTCATGGGATTGTAATGTGTTATTCGTTGTTGTGTAAGAGTTAAACGTTTATCAATTGCTAACGTTTTAGTTATTGTGCATACTATGTTTAGCATATCTCTACTGGGCGTTGGCTCACCCTATATGGGACATCATTTTTAGGTACATGTGTTATGCCACCTCCAAGGATGTAGCTTGGAAGGCTTGAGTCTATTAGACCACCTTTTGTTGTTTTGTTGTATTACATGTATATCAAGCCAAGGGCTTTCCTTGTATAGAGTTTGCACTCTCTTTTTGCAACCAAGCGTTGTCTTGGGAAGTTGTAAGCCCATAGGGCAATTACTTTTATTTTCAATATGTAATACATTTTGTAAGAATACTCTGATGATTATAATATCATATCTCTTTCCTATATCTTGAATGTATGATATTATGGGTTCATTTTGAGGGCGTTACATTGACAAATGAAACTATCTCATTTTTATTAAAGTGTGATTAAAAAAAATTTGATTGATATTTCAATCACACTTAATTTGAGTGTGTGATAATATTTATTTTTAATCTCATTTTTTAAAAAAGTGTGATTATATATTCTTTTTTTTTAATCACAATTTCTAAGTAATTGTGATTGTATGTTGTTTATACTAATAGTCTTCTAATATGCCATAAAATATATTTTTTAATGTTTGACATGAACATCCTAAATTAATTAAATAATCATTTAATTTGATTTCATAGAAGGCTAACAATATTGTACTCAAAGTTTATAAAATCACACAACACTAACCCTTTTTAAGGTTTCATAGAGATAACTCAACTTAGTTCAAACATGAGTTATTAACCATGAAACAAAGTATAAATAGGAATTTAACTTGACACATTCAAAACATAGATTTTAATGGAGCATTAATTTCATGGATTGAAAAATATAAAACTACTCATGAATACAAAAATAACTTAGGAATCATGTGATTAGTTAAACATAGAAACCCTAGCATGCTTCTAATGAAGATGTGAGAAGACCCTTACCTATACTTGAAGCTTTGATTCACAAGGAGGACGGAAAAGATAGAGTTGATGGTTGGAATGGTGCAAGTAAACCCCAAACCTCAAGAACATGCCAAACCTTCAAAGTGTTCTTCAATATTCTTTCAAAACTCAATCAAAACCCTCTATTTAACCTCACAAGTGACACTATGTCCTAGGTAGAAGTGAATCCGTTGCAGTTTTGGGCTGGGACTCGTATGAAAAAGCTAGAATAAAGAATTTGGAATGCCACCTCAATTGCAATTTTGTGGTCTATTTGGAAATTGAGGAAAGATGTTGTGTTTAATAGGGTGCAGACAAATCTGGAGGAAGTCTGTAAGCTTATAAAAGTAAGAATTGCAACGTGGGTAAAGGATTCAACTCCTGCTATGGTGTTTTCTGTCAATGATTTGGTGTTTAATCTTCATCAAGTCAGATTTTGCATTATTTCCTTATTTAGTATTATTTCCTTATTTATATCGTTTCTTTATTTATATTGTTTCAAAATTGTATCGTTTACATAAACTCTAATTTTATTTTTAATCGCATATTAATCAATAAACAAAATAACACTACTATAAAAATAGTTAAAAATCACACTTTGACAAATGAAACTATCTCATTTTTATTGAAAGTGTGATAAAAAAAAATATTAGAATCATATTTTAATCACACTTAATTTGAGTGAATGTGATAATATTTATTTTTAATCTCATTTTTTAAATAAGTGTGATTATATCTACTTTTTTTTAATCACATTTTCTAAATAAGTGTGATTGTATGTTGTTTATACTAATAGTCTTCTAATATGCCATAAAATATATTTTTTAAGGCTTGACATGAAAATCCTAAATTAATTAAATAATCATTTATTTTCATTTTATAGAAGGCAAACAATATTATACTCAAAGTCTACAAAATCATGTCACACTAACCCTTTTGAAGGTTTCATAGTGATACCTCTACTTAGTTCAAACACGAGTTATTAACCATGAAACAAAGTATGGATTGGAATTTAACTTAACACACTCAAAACATGGATTTTAATAGAGCATTAATTTCCTGGATTGAAATATATAACACTACTCATGAATACAAAACTAACTCAGGAATCATGCTATTATTTAAAAATAGAAACCCTAGCATGCTTCTAATGAAGATGTGAGAAGACCCTTACCTTTACTTGAAGCTTTGATTCACACGGAGGAGGGAAAAGATAGAATGGTTGTATAGCGATCCCGATTGTCCCTTTACTGTTCTGTTGTATTCCGGACTCGGTTCCGTGAAGTTGGTAGTTGTATCTATCTTGTTGTCATCCGTTAATTCCGTTTGTTTGAGTTATAGGATGCGTTGGGCTTGTTTCGAACAGGTGGGTTGAACCTTGGTCTGAAATCTTGTTGCCAGGTTTTTGGTCGTCCCGCTCGAGCGGGTCTTGTTGCGCTCGAGCGGATATTGCACACTCCCAGTTTTTCGTGTCCCTGCAAAACTTCTGCAAGTGTGATTTTTACGCTCGAGCGGGTTTCTTTATGCTCGAGCGGTGGCGCTCGAGCGGGTAGTACCTTTTCGGTGTAAGTTCTGGGAGGGGGAAATCTACGCTCGAGCGGACTGGTTTTCGCGCTCAAGCGGATGTACTTTATTCTTGTGTCTTGGTGCTCGAGCGGGCCTTATTGCGCTCGAGCGTACCTAGTTTTTTGTTCATGATGCTCGAGCGTTGTGTTTTTCGCTCGAGCGGGAATGTCGTATATCAGTTGGCAGCTGGGCGTTTTAAATTTACTTTTTACATTCTCTCTCTCTCTTACTTTCTAAAAAGCCATTTGATAGCTTCTCTCTCTAGAACCTTACCTTCTCTCTAGGTATTGATCTAGTGAGAGTTGTTTCCTCACCTTTGGCCTTTACAAAAAAGTTGTTGATCGTCGAGGGCTATCTTTTGATCCGAGAAACTCGTGGTTTGGAGCAACTTCGTTTTCACCATCTTCTTCGTTGGGTGTCATCTTTTGAGGTAGGGATTCCTACTCACTCTTATGGGTTTTAACCTAGATTTTGAGCTTATTGTTTAAATGGATGATTTTGGGACTTAGGGTTTCAAAATGTGTTAAAGAGGGTTTTGTGATTTTGGGCTCATAATATGTATTTTGGGTTTCAAAATGATGATATAGTTGTTGGTTGGTGATATTGGGACCTTTGAGTTGATATTGAGAGTTGGGGGTAAAAGCCCTAATTTGTTGTTTAAAATTAATTGGTATAATTAATTTGGGAAAATTGTAGCTATATGGAATTGAGTTGGAAATAATGAAATTGACTCATTATATGGTTGAATAGTGGAGTTAGATTTATTAATCGCTCACTTTTGAAAACATTGATATTTTATCTGTTGGAGCTTTTATTATCTGTTTAGAAATAATTGCTTGGGCTACCGGTGGAGGGTAGTTTTGATTGTTGTAGACAATACATGATGATTAGGCAAACTAAAACTAATCAATTGGATATGTCATAGAGTATGACGGTTGATAGAATACATTAACGTTATGTATTGATTGATTGTGTATATTACCTTTGTGTATATATGTTGTGTGTGTGGGAGGAGATAGGGGATGTACTCCACGGTTTAGGGGAAGATAGGGGATGGACCTCTAAACCGGATGTTGTTTGGGAGGAGATATAGGATGTACTCCACTGACACAGCTCATATGCTTGTCAGATAATGTGTTGATACAGCTCATATGCTTATCTTGGAAGTGTTGATACAGCTCATATGCTTATCATTGGAAGTGTTGATATAGCTAATATGCATATCTGTTGAAATGTGGATACAACTTGTATGCTTATCTGTTGAGATGTTGATACAACTAATATGTTTATCTATTGTAAAATGGGAAGTGTTTAATATGAGTCATTGTCTCATATAAGTGGTTGGCCAGGTTCTGAGCCGTTGATGTAAATTGTGAAATTGATAAGAAATGGAAACTGAAATGAAACATGAACATAGTGGTCATGAAATGGAAATGGGTTATGATTTGGTTTATGGAAATTGAACATTTATCAATTGCTAATGTCTTAGTTATTGCTCATACTGTGTTTAGCATATCTCTACTGGGCGTTGGCTCACCCTATATGGGACATTATTTTCAGGTACAGGTAGCATGCCACCTCCAAGGAGATAGCTTGGATGATAAAGTGAGTTGAAGACTCTTTTTTTTTTGTTTATTTTGTTTGTATTACATGTATATCAAGCCAATGGCTTATTTTGTATAGAGTTAGTACTCTTCTTTTGTGTAACCAAGTGTTGACTTGGAAAGCTGTAAGCCCTTAGGGCATTTGCTTTTGTTTTTAACATGTAATACAGTGTAAGAAATGCTCTGATGAATAGAAATGGTTGGTTTCCTTTATATCAATGCATGTCTAAAGTGTTGGGTTTTATGTATTATTTTGAGGGCGTTATAGGTTGGAATGGTGCAGGTAAACCCCAAGCCTCAAGAACACGCCAAACCTTCAAAGTGTTCTTCAATATTCTTTCAACACTCAATCAAAACCCTATATTTAACCTCACAAGTGACACTGTGTCCTAGTTAGTGGTGAGTTTGCTGCAGTTTTGGGCTGGGACTCGTATGAAAAAGACAGAATAAAGAATTTGGAATGCCACCTCAATTGCAATTTTGCGCTCTATTTGGAAATTGAGAAAAGATGTTGTGTATAATGCGGTGCGGTCAAATCTGGAGGAAGTCTATGAGCTTATAAAAGTAAGAATTGCAACGTGGGTAAATGATTCATCTCCTGCTTTGGTGTTTTCTGTCAATGATTTGGTGTTTAATCGCCATCAAGTCAGATTTTGCACTATTTCCATATTTAGTAATATTTCCTTATTTATATCGTTTCCTAAATTATATCATTTACATAAACTCCAATCTTACTTTTAATCGAATATTAATTGATAAATAAAATAACACTACTACAAAAATAATTAAAAATCACGGTTTGACAAATGATACTAACTCATTTTTATTGGAAGTGTGATAAGAAAATTAGATTGATAATTTAATCACATTAATTTGAGTGAGTGTGATAACATTCATTTTTAATCTCATTTTTTAAATAAGTGTGATTATATCTTCTTTTTTTAACTCACATTTTTTAAATAAGTGTGATTGTATGTTGTTTATACTAATAGTCTTCTAATATGCCATAAAATATATTTTTTAATGTTTGACTTGAAAATCCTAAATTAATTAAATAATCCTTTATTTTGATTTCATAGAAGGCTAACAATTTTGTACTCAAAGTTTATAAAATCATGCGACACTAACCCTTTTGAAGGTTTCATAGTGATACCTTAACTTAGTTCAAACATGAGTTATTAACCTTGAAACAAAGTATGAATAGGAATTTAACTTAACATGGATTTTAATGGGCCATTACTTTCATGGATTAAAATATATAGAACTACTCATGAATACAAAACTAACTTAGGAATCATGATATTAATTAAAAATAGAAACCCTAGCATGCTTCTAATGAAGATATGAGAAGGCCCTTACCTTAACTGAAGCTTTGATTCACAAGGAGGAGGAAAAACATAGAGTTGATGGTTGGTATATATGGTGCAAGTAAATCCCAAGCCTCAAGAACACGCCAAACCTTCAAAGTGTTCTTCAATATTCTTTCAAAACTCAATCAAAACCCTCTATTTTACCTTACAAGTGACACAATGTCCTGGGTAGTGGTGAGACTGCTGCAGTTTTGGGCTGGGACTCGTATGAAAAAGCTAGAACAAAGAATTTGGATTGCCACCCCATTTGCAATTTTCTTGTCTATTTGGAAATTGAGAAAATATGTTGTGTTTAATGGGGTGCAGCCAAATCTAGAGGAAGTCTGTGAGCTTATAAAAGTAAGAAGTGCAACGTGAGTAAAGGATTCATCCCCTGCTATGGTGTTTTCTCTCAATGATTTGGTGTTTAATCTTCATCAAGTCAGATTTTGCATTATTTCCTTATTTATATCGTTTCCTAAATTGCATCATTTACATAAACCCCAATCTTACTTTTTATCACATATTAATTAACAAAAAAATGACACTACCAAAAAATAGTTAAAGATCACACTTTAACAAATGAAACTATCTCATTTTTATTGGAAGTGTGATAAAAAAAAATTAAATTGATATTTTAATCACACTTAATTTGAGTGAGTGTGATAATATTTAATTTTAATCTCATTTTTTAAATAAGTGTGATTATATCTTCTTTATTTTAATCATATTTTCTAAGTAAGTATGATTGTATGTTGTTTGTACTAATAGTTTCAAATATGCCATAAAATATATTTTTAATGTTTGACATGAAAATCCTAAATTATTTAAATAATTATTTATTTTGATTTCATAGAAGGCTAACAATATTGTACTCAAAGTTTATAAAATCAGCCAACACTAACCCTTTTGAAGGTTTCATAGTGATACCTCAACTTAGTTCGAACATGAGTTATTAACCATGACACAAAGTATAAATAGGAATTTAACTTAACACATTCAAAACATGGATTTTAATAGAGCATTAATTTCATGGATTGAAATATATAAAACTACTCGTGAATGCAAAAATAACTGAGGAATCATGCGTTTAGTTAAAAATAGAAACCCTAACATGCTTTTAATGACGATGTGAGAAGACCCTTACCTTTACTTGAAACTTTGATTCACAAGGAGGACGGAAAAGATAGAGTTGATTGTTGGAATGGTGCAAGTAAACCCCAAGCCTCAAGTACACGGCAAACCTTCAAAGTGTTCGCCAATATTCTTTCCAAACTCAATCAAAACCCTCTATTTAACCTCACAAGTGACCCCATGTCCTGGGTAGTGGTGAGTCTGCTGCAGTTTTGGGTTGGGACGTATATGAAAAAGCTAGAATAAAGAATTTGGAATGCCACCCCAATTGCAATGTTGTGGTCTATTTAGAAATTGAGAAAAGAAGTTTTGTTTAATGTGGTGCAGCGAAATCTGGAGGAAGTCTGTGAGCTTATAAAAGTAAGAATTGCAACGTGGGTAAAGGATTCATCACCTTGTATGGTGTTTTTGTCAATGATTTGCTGTTTAATCTTCATGAAGTTAGATTTTTCATTGTTTCCTTATTTAGTATTATTTTCTTATTCATATCGTTTCCTTATTTATATCTTTTCCTAAATTGTATCGTTTACATAAACTCCAATCTTCCTTTTAATTATATATTAATCAATAAGAAAAATAACACTACCACAAAAATAGTTAAAAATCACACTTTAACAAATGAAACTATCTCATTTTTATTGAAAGTGTGATAAAAAAAAAAAATAGATTGGTATTTTAATCACATTTAATTTGAGTGAGTGTGTTAATCATTATTTTTAATCTCATTTTTTAAGTAAGTGTGATTTTGTCTTCTTTTTTTTAATCACATTTTCTAAATAATTGTGATTGTATGTTGTTTATACTAATAGTCTTCTAATATGCCATAAAATATTTTTTTTAATGTTTGACATGAAAATCCTAAATTAGTAAAATAATAATTTATTTTTATTTCATAGAAGGCTAACAATATTGTAATCAAAGTTTACAAAATCATACTACACTAACCCTTTTGAAGGTTTCATAGTGATACTTCAACTTAGTTCAAACATGAGTTATTAACCATGAAACAAAGTATGGATAGGAGTTTTACTTAACACATTCAAAACATGGATTTTAATGGTGCATTAATTTCATGGATTGAAATATATAAAACTACTCATGAATACAAAACTAACTTTAATCATGCTATTAGTTAAAAACAGAAACCCTAGCATGCTTCTAATGAAGATGTGAGAAGACCCTTACCTTTACTTGAAAATTGGATTCACAAGGAGGACGGAGGAGATAGAGTTGGTGGTTGGAATGGTGCAAGTAAACCCCAAGCCTCAAGAGCACGCCAAACCTTCAAAGTGTTCTTCAATATTCTTTCAAAACTCAATCAAAACCCTCTATTTAACCTCACAAGTGTGACAACCGGGTGCATTATTCACCCTGTTCTACTTTGTTTAACTTTAGATTCGTGGTGTTCGAAAGTTGTTCCTCATGTAAATTCTTATTCTTGTTTGTTTGGTGTTGATTTTCATCTATTCCGGAGAGTGCGAGACCAGGTCCGATGTGCCTAGAATGGTGCAGAGAAAAATTCTGGGCTGGAGAAACAGGGTCGCACATGCGGGTCCTTGGGCCGCACGTGCGGAAGGTGAGGCCGCACGTGCGGAATTCAGGGCAGGTTTAGGGCAGTACACTGCAATATATGCAAGTGCGGTGCTAGGTGCGGGATGAGATGGCCGCACGAGCAGGGGTGTAGGCTACACGTGCGGAAAGGAGGCTCCGCACGTACGGGGGCAATTACCGCACGTGCGGGAGGCTGGGCATTCCGAATCTCTATTTTTTTTTCTCTCTAGGGTTGTGTTTGTATCACTTTTGGCTCATCTCTCTCTCTCTCTAAAAATCATCTCCTCTCCCTTCTCTCTACATTTCATGCACCAAAACAAGAGTTATGGATTTCTCAAGATCTATTGCATTTCTAGCCCTAGTTCCTTCATCAAAGTGGAAGAGCTCCTCAAGAGCTACGTTGTGGATGGTGGAGATTAGGCTTTGGCATCTTTGATTTCTAAGGTTTCATCTCCTTTTCTTCATCAACCTTGAGGTAAGGACGTCATTGAGTTTTATATACATGTTTTGCAATAGAGATGTTGATTTAAAAATATTTCTTGAAGATATTATGTTGATTTTGATTTTTATGACCCAAAAATGTAGAGATTTCCAAAGTGGGTTTTAAAATCCTCAAATCTTTCTAAGGTGGCATCTTAAGGGTTGAAATTATCTTAGGCAAGAAAATGGTGTGTTCTTGAGGGCCCCTTTTTAAGTGTTTTGTGTGTGTGTGTGTGTGTGGTTTGTAAAGAAGAAAAACCAAAAGATTTGGGGGGTTTTTTTTTTTTTTTTTTGGAAAAATGTGGGGATTTAAGGATTTACATGGGTTAAATGAAGGGTGAGTGATAATTTTGTATTATTGTTTACAAGTATAATATAACTTCTTGATGTGTGAGAAATTGGAGATCGTACTTGAATTTATTGGCAAATGCATGTGTAGTTATGAATTGATCCATTGTTGAGTACCATGAAATATGAAAATTGTGATCTTTGGGAAGTTGATGTTCAAGAATATTGCATGTGGTCTTGAAATGACTAAAATGTGAGAATAATACAAGATGAGGGAAGGTTGCTATATGTTGTAAGATTTAATCGAACATGTAGTATTTTTTGTGGATTAATGTTATAGGAAGGAAAGGGGGAAAGGTGGTTGTCATTGTATTATTGTTGAAATATTTCAAAATGAAAGGATGTTCTGAAGTATGGATCATCATTGCATTATACATTCACTCAATTGATTATTTTTGCATTTGAATTAAGTTGGAAAACAATTACATTGGGAAAAGAATATTTTGAAATGAGAACTATTGAAAAGTTTTGGGGTAAATACGTTGGTAAGTTCGGATAGGAGGTGTAGATGAACTTGATTAAATTGGCCTAAGTATCCGGGGTGAAAGACCGAAAACGCGCGCAAAGGAGGTACCACTTCCCTTCGGGTTAGCAACCGGTAGAGTGGGGTTATTGGTAGTGCTTGTAGAGCCTATTTGCAGACACCAACCTAAGGATTACCTGAGTCGTATTTACCGCATCTATTCAATAAAATTGTAAGTTTCGAAATTGTTGAGATTTCAATTGTTATTGACATGGTGACTTTCAAGAAGAGCATGTGATGAAATTCTCTTTAAAATAGCATTGCATGGCCTTTGCATTTAACATTGGAAATTATGCATAACTGTATATACTTTGCAAAGATTCTCTACTGGGCTTATGCTCACCCCTATGGGATTTGGTGCAGGAAAAGATGTGGTGATCCCACCGAGTTGAGGGCGTGGATATATTTTGTGAAAAGTAGATGACTCTATTTTGTTGTGATTTATTTCGCTAGCCAAGGGCTATTCATGTATGGATCCGAGATGCCATTTTTGTGTAACCGGGCTTAAGCCTTGGAAATTTTAAGCCCATGAGGGCATTTTATTATTTTTGGGACATGATTCTCTACATGCTATAGATTCATGTATTTCTATATCTTGAATGTATAATTCGCATGTGGGACTATTGTATAAACCTTGTTGATTAATGGTGTAAAGATTGGAGTAATGTTATTATTGTTTAGCGGACGTGGGTTGATGTATTAACTTTATGTTGGATTATTTTGGAGTGTTACAACTTGGTATCAGAGCTACCAGGTTTGAATACTTGGGGCTCGCGGGAAGTGGTTGTTTTGCCACAATGGGTTCATTTCACTTGATTAGGAAATGTTTTGTTTTTTGGGATTACGTGATAACATGCTTATGTGACTATATGGGTATGGGATTGGACTTTTGGGATGCTATTTGCGCCTATTAAATTCCTTGAGGTCTTATTAGAAGGGTACCTGATCAATACTCATTCTAATAAGAATTCTTGGTTTTTCGTGGGACGAATCTCATCACAAAAGAATAATCCGTATGTGCTTATATGACTAAGTGCTTATGTGGAGTGAATTGAATTGTTTGTGTGGTAGAATATATATAATTGTTGTAGTTTGACGTGTGAGGCAAGTTGCTAGCACATTTGGAATTATGTGCTAAATTATCTATCTTGTTCCTTAATTAGGACGTCAGGAAGGGGTCAAACACGTGGTGGTAGAGGTCAAAGGCATGATAGGGGTCGTCGGGGTGTGCATGAAGTACCGGTTCAAGGGGTTCCAGTGTAAGAGGAGGGGTTGGGCCAAGCTAATATGGCCGAGCAAGTGGGACAAGCGAGTCAAGCTGCAATGGGGGCCTTTGTCTGAGAAATGGCGGGGGCCTTAAGGGAGTCCATGAATATACTAAGGGCGAAAAACCAAGCTAGGGAGAACACCGTAGAGACAAGGGCAAGTTTCCTCACGAGGGAGTTTTCGCGGGCCAAGACGGATGAGTTCCATGGTGGCCCTGAGCCTAAGAAAGCGGATGAATGGCTCGAACAAACTGTGAAGACTTTTGAGATGCTTCACATCGAAGACAGTGAGCTTAGAGTGACTCTTGCGAGTTACTATCTTAAGGGGGACGCGGGTCAGTGGTGGAAGTACGCCAAGGGCCGAATAGAACCGACATGGGAAGCATTTGTGGTGGTTTGTCAAGATAAGTACCTACCTCCCACTACTAGGGAGAGGTTAAGGCAGGAATTCCAAGACCTTAAGCAACTTAACATGTCCGTGGCCGAGTTCGAAGCGGCCTTCTCTAGTTTGTCCTGGTTTGCACCGTAGTTGGTAGCGATGGAAGAGCGCCGTTGTATTGAGTTCGAGAAGAAGTTGAGAACTAAGAACTTGTTCAAGGTTGCCGGGAACATGATCCGGAATTATGACCGTTTTGTGGAGGTGGCTGCCCATGTGGAGATTACCGTAGAGGTCGAGGAGGAGAGACTTCGGAATTCGAGGTCTAGGGGCCAAGGGTCACAAGGGGACTATAGGCCCAACAAGAAGAGCAGAAACACGTTCTCATCCTAGTCCCAACCGCAAAAGTCTAGATCTACCTTTCCATTGCCTAGTGCGAGTCTGGGAAAGAGTGCACCAAGTGGGTTTTATTGCTTTAAGTGTGGCCAACCGAGTCACAAGGCCTTTGCATGTCCATAGAAGGAAGGAAGACAGCAGATGTTTCCACCAGCACCACCTAATCAATCTCAGAGTCAGTCTCCGAGTAGGGGACATGGGGCTATTTGCTATCAGTGCGGTCAGTCAGGACACATGAAGAGAGATTACCTGCAATTAGGAGGTGCATCTGGCGCGTCAGGATCGAGGCAGACTCAGAGCCACCAGCAGGCTCACTCAGTTCAAACTTCCTGAGCTAATTTGGGAGCCGCTTCGGCTCAGTTAGTGCAGTAGGCCTGTGCTCCGAGAGATAAGCAGGTTGATCAGAGGCCACAGGGGCACGTGTACACTGTTACCGGGCCAGAGCAGTTGCCATGATCCTCAGTTGTGAGAGGTATTTTTGTTGTGTGTAATTCTTTGGCTAATGTGTTGATAAATACGGAGTGCGTCTCATTCATTCTTATCCGCTACTTTCGTATCTGCATTGGGATTAGAGGTGGCACAGTTAGCTTCTCCACTCAGAATTGAGTAACCGGTTGGGGGTACAGTTGACTTAGATTGGGGGTGTTGTGGTTGTGAGATAGAGGTTGCCGGGCATCGGCTCCCATTTGCCTTTGTGTTGCTAGACATGTCGAGTTTTGATGTTATTCTGATTGGTTGTCTTCATATCGAGCAGTGATTTTTTTGTCAGACAGTCATAGTGTGCACCTCGGGTGGTGATTGTTTTTACTTCCTGGGGGATGGGGTTGATCGGGTCTTATCGCCAATATTTGACCCTTATGGTAGGAACGAGCTTAACAGTCTTCTTGCTACTCTCTTGGATAGTGAGAGTGACGGAACTCGTGTTGAGTTGCCAAGGGTAGTTTGTGAATACCCAGACGTATTTCTCGAGGATCTCACTAGTTTGTCACCCCACCGGGAGATTGAGTTCACCATTGACTTAATGCTTGGAACGACACCAATTTCCATGGCGCCGTATAGATTTGCCCCCGCGAAGTTGCATGAGTTGAAGATTCAACTCCAAGAACTTTTAGACAAGGGTTTCATTCGCCCTAGTACATCGCTTTGGGGAGTGTCGGTTCTCTTTGCAAAGAAGAAGGATGGGTCATTACGCTTGTGTTTCGATTACTGCAAGTTGAATCGAGTTACCATTAAGAACAAATACCCTTTACCCCAAATTGATGACTTGTTTGACCAACTTAGAGGGTCCTCCTGCTTTTCGAAGATAGATTTGAGGTTGGGGTACCATCAGTTAAGTGTCCGGGAGGAGGACATTCAGAAAACAGCCTTTCGTACACGTTATGGCCACTATGAGTTCCTTGTAATGCCATTTGGGTTGACAAATGCACCGGCTTCCTTTATGGATTTGATGAACCGAATTTTTAGGGAACACTTGGACCATTTTGTGGTCGTCTTTTTGGATGACATCCTAATTTATTCAACTTCCAAGGAGGAACACGAGGCTCACTTGAGGGTAGTGCTTGATTTGCTTAGGAAGCATCAATTGTATGCCAAATTTGAGAAATGCGAGTTTTGACTCATTGAGGTGAAGTTTTTAGGTCATGTGGTGTCAAGAGAGGGAGTAACTATAGATTCTTCAAAGATAGATTTCGTACAAGATTGGGAGCAACCTAAAAATGTTTTTGAGATCCGGAGTTTCTTGAGATTGGTGGGGTACTATCGACATTTTGTGAGGGATTTCTCTAGACTAGCTTCACCGTTGACTAGATTGACTAGGAAGGGGATTAAGTTTGTGTGGAGTGAGGCTTGTGAAAAGTCTTTCGAAGAGCTTAAAACTAGATTGACTACCGCACCGGTGTTGATAATTCCGGAAAGGGGTTTGGGCTATACCGTCTATTGTGATGCGTCTCGGGATGGGCTTGGTTGTGTTTTGATGCAAGAGGGAAAGGTTGTAGCTTACGGTTCACGGCAATTGAAAACTCATGAGAAGAATTACCCTACCCATGACTTGGAGTTAGTAGCAGTAGTTTTTGCCTTGAAAATTAGGAGGCATTATTTGTATGGCGAGAAGTTTTAGGTTTTCTCCGATCATAAGAGTCTAAAGTATTTGTTTTCCCAAAAAGATTTGAATCTACGCCAACGGAGGTGAATGGAATTTTTGGAGGATTATGACTTCGAGTTGCACTATTACCCAAGGAAAGCCAATGTAGTGGCCGACGCCTTAAGTCGGAAATTCGTGAGTAGTTTGGCGAGTGTCGCCATTTAGGAGGGGGTTATGTTGGGTGACACCGGCAAGTTTGAATTGCATTTGGGTGAGTCCAAAAAGGGTGCAACATTGTTTACTTTGAGTGCTCAACCTACCTTAATTAGCAAAGTTGCAGATGCATAACAAGGGGACTGTGAAGTAGAGTCAATTCATGATAGAATCTCCAATGGGAAGAAAGAGAAGGGTTTGAACATTCACTCGGATCAGAGTGTACGTTACATAGACCGTTTGTTTATACCAGAACCTTGTAGAGAGAAAGTGCTTCAAGAGTTTCATCACTCACGCCTTGCGATACATTCGGGAGGCACCAAAATGTATCATGATCTTCGCTGTCAGTTTTGGTGGAGGTGTATGAAGCGGGATGTCGCATCCTTTGTGTCGAAGTGCCTTCCTTGTCTACAAGTGAAGGCCGAACACCTAAGACCAACGGGTTTGTTACAACCCTTACCAATAGCCGAGTGGAAGTGGGAGCACGTTACCATGGATTTCATAGTTGGGCTTCCTAGAACACAACGGGTCAATGATGCCATTTGGGTGATTATTGATAGGTTGACTAAGTCTGCACATTTCATTCCGATGCGTACTGGTGACTTAGTCGAGCACTTAGCAAAGTTGTACGTTAGAGAGATAGTTCGACTTCATGGGGTTCCTGTAACCATTGTATCGGATAGGGATCCTCGCTTTACTGCTTGGTTGTGGCAAAGCCTTCGTGAGGCATTGGGAACAAAGTTGACTTTTAGCACTGCTTATCACCCTCAAACCGATGGGCAGTCAGAGCGTACCATTCAGATTTTGAAGGACATGCTTAGAGCTTGTGTCTTGGATTTCAAGGAGTCTTGGGAGAGGCATTTGCCGTTGATCGAATTCGCCTACAACAATAGTTACCAAGCTAGTATCGAGATGGCACCATTTGAGGCCTTATATGGTTGACCTTGTAGATCGCCAATTTGTTGGGCCGAGGTGGGGGATGCACCGTTGTTGGGTTCGGAAATTTTTAGGGAGACAACCGAGAAAGTTGCTCTCATTTGGAAAAGGTTAGCTACAGCCCAAAGCCGACAGAAAAGTCATGCCAATAAGAGGAGACAGCCTTTATCTTTTGAAGTGGGTGACCATGTTTTCCTTAAGATCTCACCTAGGCAAGGTTTGATGAGGTTCAGTAAGAGTTGAAAGTTGTCTTCGAAATTTATTGGGCCTTTCGAGATATTGGAGAGAATCGGGGTAGTGGCATACCGGTTGGCTTTACCGCCATAACTTTCGGGGGTTCACTATGTGTGTCATGTGTCCATGCTTAGGAAGTACGAACCCAACCCTTCTCATGTGCTAGATTGGGTTGATTTGGAGGTAGATGAGGATGCCTCTTATGAAGAGCAACTGGTTCAAATATTAGATACCTAGGAGCAAGTGTTACGGGGGAAAACTATACCGTTAGTGAAGGTGTTGTGGAGGCACCATGGGGTTGAGGATGCAACTTGGGAACGAGAAGTGGAGGTCCGCTCCAAGTATCTGGGTTTATTTGAAAATGCTTAGTTGTTTTGATTTGTAATGTTCCCTAGTGTTGAAGGGAAAAGGTGTTAAACTTGTTAATCACATGTTGTTAAATGTATTGTAAATCTAAGCATGAGATTGTGAAAGAAGAAATTTTTGACAAAGATGTTTCATTTCGAACACCTAGTATAAGCAATTGTTGTTTTGATGAAATGATAATGATGACAATGGTAAATGTTGGTTGAACATTGATGTTGCAACTTGATAATATTGTCAGAATGGTCATAATTGTTAGAGCCCTTTTGTTGGTCGGTTTGTTTAAATTTCAGGGACGAAATTTCCTATGGTGGGGAGACACCATGTCCTGGGTACTGGTGAGCCTGTTGCAGTTTTGGGCTGGGACTCGTATGAAAAAGCTAGAATAAAGAATTTGGAATGCCACCCCAATTGCAATTTTCTAGTCTATTTGGAAATTAAGAAAACATGTTGCGTTTAATGGGGTGCAGCCAAATCTGGAGGAAGTCTGTGAGCTTATAAAAGTAAGAATTGCAACGTGGGTAAAGGATTCATCTCCGGCTATGGTGTTTTCTGTCAATGATTTGGTTTTTAATCTTCATCAAGTCAAATTTTGCATTATTTCGTTATTTATAACGTTTCCTAAATTGTATTGTTTACATAAAGCCCAATCTTACTTTCAATCGCATATTAATCAATAAACAAATTGACACTACTACAAAAATAGTTAAAGATCACATTTTGACAAATGAAACTATCTCATTTTTGTTGGAAGTGTGATAAGTAAATTAGATTGATAATTTAATCACGCTTAATTTGAGTGAGTGTGATAACATTTACTTTTAATCTCATTTTTCAAATAAGGGTGATTATGTCTTCTGTTTTTTAATCACATTTTCTAAATAAGTGTGATTGTATGTTGTTTATAGTAATAGTCTTCTAATATGGCATAAAATATATTTTTTAATGTTTGACATGAAAATTGTAGCGATCTCGGTTTTGACCCTTGTCTTGTGGTGTTCCGAACTCAGGTTGGTATGGTTTTGTACGGTGACACATACCTTATTTCCCTTGTGTGGGCTCGCCTTTTTCCACGCCCCCGCCTTTCGGAAAGGGTTTGAAAAGAAGGCTCATAGTTGGGACTCCCACGGTTCTAAATCTTGTCTCATAAGTGTAACGTGAAACTGATAAACACCAAAGAGTCCAAATCTGGCAAATCTTTTTTGAAAAATCGATTTTAAATCAAATAATGCCAAAATTGGACTGCTTTGCCAGATTACAGAGTCGCCACCTAAATGTTTTGTTTTTTGGGAAAATTTAGGAAACCCTGACTCGTGCCAAATGCCACGTGTTCATCATCACAAAAGTTGCCTCAGCTCGGGAACTTGGGTACGAGGGGGGAAGGTCATGAATTAAGCACCCCTACTCGCCCAATCAAAGATCGGCCTCTACTAATCATGATATGTCATTTTATAAACATTATTCATTCTTATTCCGGTTATTAATCTAACCTTACTATGTGATGTGCACATACACAAGTATAGACTAAATCACAAGAATTGGAACATTTCAACTCATGTTTGTTTCGAAAATAGTTTGAATTTGCCACCCTCAAGTGGGTTTAAAAATGCGGACTTTGCCACCTCAAGTGGGCTTAAAACATGATTTTGCCACAACAAAGTGGGCTTAAAAACTTACATTTATTGAATTGTTCCAATTCAAACAATGAGCCTTCATCTACAGGCATTCATGCAGTTTACCAACTAAGCACATAGCCTCATGGAAAACATGCAAAAACATGGCAACATCGACACGCATGCGATATGCTAAAGCGTAAAACTCACCGAGTACTCCAAGCTAGGAAAATAGAAACTAGTTATAAAAATGCATGATCCTAACTATACAAGATGACTAATGCAACACATGTGATAATGCAATTAATAGGCTCGACTACTAATATGGCACATGGATCAATTTGAACAACATGCGATTAAAACACGTATTTAAATAAGATATTGAAATTACAATGTAGTTTGAATGATGTGCTGAGCCTCAGTGCATGCAATACGAGATGAATGGATGCAGGCATGCGATATGCTAATCGAAACATGTGCCGAATCTAACCATTGAAAGCGATTAAATAAAAGGGAGAAAGACGCAGGGTTGGAAGACATGCACAAACGCACGCACACTTATTACAACATTATGCCCTCAGAAGGAGGGTCCGAATGAATAAGCTAACTAACTACGCTAATTAAGCTAACTAATTATTACAACAATTGAAACGAATTACCAAACTTATTCTAAGCTAATTAAGTATTACAAACCGAAGTAATTAGCTAAACACTAAGCTAATTAAGTACAAAGCTATTAAACTAATTAACTAGCTACCACTAATTAATTAAACAAGCAATTAAATGGCCTCGAGAAGCGAGGAATGCATGCATGCTCGGTTTCTTCACCCGAAAAGCCACTGGCTTGCTGTTGCAGCCTCTGTTTGCACATATTTGAATACCAAAGAAGCTACCAACTTCCAGAACACCTATACTCCCATTTTCCATCACACTGAGCAACTTTCTTCATTGATGGCCGATCGGCTACCAAAGGTGGCCGTTGGCCACCATTGGTGGCCGGTCGACTACTGCTGGTGGCCATCAGCCACTACTGGTGGCTGGTCGGCCACCCCTGCCTAGAACTTCCCTTTTTGCTGCAACAGAGAGCAAACAGAGGCAAAGCAGTGTATTCTCAAGGGTTGTTTGTACTGCTACCCTCCTTATCATCACACACGCTCAAAGGAGTGTAACTTTTGGCCCTCAAACCATCAGCCAAGCAATTTCCATGCATGATGGCTAAGGAACCAAGCTTGTACAAGCTTAATGAATGCACAAACAAGACCAAACAACCACCACCCTATCATGCATGATCAAGGGTGATGGAGACCAAGGAAAGTGGCACATTTCATCACATTTGAGTATGAAATGTCCCATTTTTCTTGTGTTCAAATTAACATCCGATTTGAACACGTGCAATGCAACACAAAGAATGCTTATCTTGCACACTTTTACTTGCCAATTTTATTTACTCATTTTAATTACCAAATCATCCTTTAATCAATTAGTCCAAATGTTGAATTGTCCTCTAATGGAAAGAAGGCTCAAACCACAAGTTGTTTTAGGCATGAAAGAGGCCTCATGCCGTTGGTAATGAACCCCCAAAGAGATTAAACCATTAAGCACAAAAACCTCAATTTCATGCTTTAAACAAGCAAATGGTTTGAACCACTTTCAAAGAAAAAGTAAAACCAAGAAAGGAGGAAGGTTGTAAAAATGATTAAATGCTGAAAATGAGTGATAAAGGCATAAACAAATGCTATCAACTCAAACAAGAAGGTGTCTAAGGCCTAGAACACCAAACTTGTGAGGGCTATTACACTAGAAGCATACAAAATAAAGCTCAAATGTAGCCAATAGCTCAAAACAGTCCTAAATTAGTCCAAAATAGGTCCTAAAACATGCTGGAATTAAGCTAGAAAATGCTAGATTAATAGGCTAAAATAAGGAGCATGCTAGACTAGTAAGCAAGATACAAGGAGGGGAGGCTAACCCCTCCACATTTGGACTTTAAAATATGTTTTTAGCCACTGAAATAGCTTTGAAAAATACTGTTTAAAAGCTTTGAAAAAGATGATGCAAGGGTGGGAAACACAAGGGCAAAAGCCTCCAAAACAAGGTATAAAGAAGGGCTATCAACCCCTCAATCTTTAATGGCCTTAGGACCCAAGCTTCAGCCCAAAAAACACAGAGTTTTTATAGCCCAAAATCAGTTGGAAATCATGCTGGACTCAAGACACGAAAAGCCAAAACATTAAGCTAATGCATGGGGTTGCACTATAACTATGCAATACAAGCCTCAACGGAATTAACTAGCCCAAAACAGAGCCAAAATAGGTCAAAACAGAGGCAAAAACATACTGGTCTTAAGCTAAAATAAGCTACAAAAAATAAGCTAACACATGAAGCTAACTAGGCATACAAACAAAATACAAGGAGGGGAGGCTACCCCCTCCAATTTTGGACTTTAAAACAAGGTTTTTACCACTGAAAAGCCTCTGAGATTTAGTGGTTAAGAGGCCCAAGAAATTTGATTTGAAAATGTTGAATAATAGCACAAAAAGCTTAGCAAGCTATGAAGCAAAAAAGTGGACAACCCCCTAACTCAAAAGGGACTCAAACCACCATTTTTAGGTCATAAAAAAAGAACTTTTTACATGTCAAAACTGTCACACCCTCAAAAATAATACATATAAACCAATCATACAAGACATCCATAGCCATAAGAGAATAACACATAATTCCATTTATCAGAGTATTTAGTACAAAAAGTATTACATGTTGACGACAAAAGTAAATGCCCTATGAGCTTACAACTTTCCAAGCCAAGACTTGGTTACAAAAAGAGAGTTCTAACTCTAAACACATTAAACCCTTGGCTTGAATTTTCATGTAACACCAAAAATAACAAAAATAACCAAAAGGGTATTCAACTCCCAAAACCTTCCAAGCTAAGACCTTGGAGGCGGCATATCACCTGTACCTGAAAATGATGTTCCATATAGGGTGAGCCAACGCCCAGTAGAAATATGCTAAACATAATATGAACGATAACTTAAACATTAGCATTTGATAAATGTTTAACTCATATAAACAAACGTACATCTCTTTCATAACCAATCCATATTTACAGATATATTTCAATCCCTTTCCGTTTCATTAACCAAACCAATTCATAGTTATGGTCCTCTGTTCATCCAGGCAGCTTATAGTGAGACTACAACTCATATTAACAATACTTCAATCACAATCAATTTAAAATGAGACTACAACTCATATCATTAATACTTTAACACTTCAATTCATCTACGTTATGCAAACGTAATCAAGATTTCGGGACTTTCACCCTAGACACTCTGGCCAACTTAGTTATCAATGGAGTCCATCCCCTATCTCCTCCCAAACAAGTTTAGGAGTAACCCCCTATCTCCTCCCAAACCGTAGAGTACGTCCCCTATCTCCTCCCAAATAATATATATATGCAATGTATTTAAATACTTATCATATACGATGATCAAGCAAAGCACATTTTCAATGTGTTATTCCATCTGTCATATTCAATGACATACTCAATTGATTAGTTTCAGTTTTCCCTAATCAACTCTACAACAATCAAGACTATCCTCCACCGATAGCCCAAAACAATTATTTCTAAACAGATAATAAATTCATCAAACAAATAAATTATCAACAATTTCACAGATATGTGATTAACAAATCCAACTACACCATTCAATCTCATAACTTCCCAATTTCATGACTTTCAACCCAATTTCATATTTCCATAACTTTCCCCAAATTAATTATTTAATTTCAATTAGGGCTTTTCCCTCTTTTTCTCAAATATTGACCCAAAGGTCCAAATATCATCAATAAACCTCAATAACCTCACTTAAGACCCATATACACATGTATAGTTCAAAAGGAACAAAACCCCTCTTTATACCTTTCAAGTTTTGAAGCCCTAACACCCAAAATTTCCCAACTTCAACATTAAATCAAAATGACTACATGTTTATGTCAAAGGCCATAAATATGAATAGTTATCCCTACTTCAAGTGAAGAGACTCAAAGGAGATGAAGGTGAAAACCCAAGATGCTCCAAACACCAACTTTTTCGAATCAAAACGAAGATCACGCCAAGCTCCACACTTTATACAAAGGAACTAGGGTAGAAGATCACTAGAACTAGATGTATTTGTAAAGAGAAGATGTATTATAGAGAGAGAAGCTCTCAAATGAGGGTTTTGAAAAGCAGAGAGAGAGAGAGCCGAAAAAATGATTCGAAATAGCTTCCCACGGACTGATATACAATACAGCCCACTCGAGCGTGGAATGCCCCGCTCGAGCGTCAGACACAGACTCCCACTCGAGTGTGAAAAGTGCCACTCGAGCGTGGAATACACACTTCCAGAAGTTCTGCAGACGAAGGTCCCTGCTCGAGCGTGAAAATGGACGCTCGAGCATCCGATGACCTGCAAGAAAAAATACTGAAGGTTGAAGAATCCCGCTCGAGCGTCAGACTGCCCGCTCGAGTGGAGGTGCAAATGCAAAAGGGCCCGCTCGAGCGTAAAAAGTCCCGCTCGAGCGTGAAGGCCAAAATCTGGGCAGAAGCTATTTGTTTCTAAACACAACCAACCTGTTTCAAACCTGCCCAACACATCCCAAAACTCAAATACAAAGAATTAAAGGATGAAAATGCGATACAGACAACAACAATCATCCACGGAACCGAGTCCGAAATACAATAAACAACGGAGGAAAAACTGGGATCGCTATAAAAACCAGCCCCAAAATAGTAGAAAAAGATGGCAAAGCAAGTGTGCAAAACAAGCTAGCAAAGCAAGTAATGCACCTCTTGGAGCCAAAGCATAAAATAGGCACAAATGAGGCACCAAATCAAGCCAAGACCACGTTCTAGAGCTCAAAGAGGGTCCTAGGAAACCTCAGCCCAAAGATAAGAAACTTTGGTTAAGGGTTGATAGGTAAACTAGAAGTGTATCTCTACTTGTATGCACAAAAGGGCAAGAGAGAGAGAGAAATCTAGAGAGAGAGGATTGTAGAGAGAGAGGCTCCCAAAATTTCTAACCTTGAAAATAATAAAGAATGGCCTATATATAGAAATACAAGAGCTCAGGTCAAAAATATTTGAATTAGAGACAGTTCTAGCAGTGTGAAATAGTTGGAGGAAAAGATCTGCGCAAAATATCTGATTTTTGCACCCATGGCCGGTCGGCCACCGTCGGCCACCTTTGGTAAATGACAAGGGTCACCCTTGGACGACACATGGCCAACAAAGTCCATTTGTCGCCGACACATGGCCGTCAAGCCTTACTAGTGACTGGAAAGCAAAAACTGGTTTCTGGCCCTGACTTCAATTAGGCATATCTCCTTCATACAGACTCCTTTGCAAGTCATTCTCGAGTAAAAATTGAAGCCCCGATAGTCTTCTTTCCAATGGTGCAGCCTCACATCAAAATTCCAAGTGTCAAAAAGGATATGCTCATTTTAGTGAAGACTGCTCATTTCCAGCTTAATTGGATTGATGCCTAACTTCAACTAGCCATATCTCCCTCATCCGGACTCGGCTTTAGGAGATTCTTGAGTGTAAAATGAAGCCCCAGAAGTCGAATTCCCAATGGTGGTGGCCTCATAGCTGAAATCCAAGTGTACAAAAGGATAGGCTTAATTTAGCGAGGGCTGCTCGACTCTCTCTTAACGGTTCATGCCCAACTTCTTCCCCAACTAGGTTTCTTCCCTCTCCTCCAATTTTCTTCAAATCCAAACCTCTAAATAAGGTATTTTGGAATATTTTTCAAAAATTTCACTCTCTTTCATGCATTTCCACTTTCTCCTTGCTCGATTTATCGAAAAGCGCAACATTTAACGAAATGCGAGCCTCGGAACATCGTAGAAACTTTCTTCAAAAATATTTTAAAAGAGAGGGTTTTAAGGTCTAAAATCATTTTGGTCCAAAAATGGGGTGTGAAGTTGGGATTTGAAGCTCCTCTTGCCGAAGAAATCGAACCTTTGCACAAGCATGGCCTTCACCATCAAGTAAACAATCAGTGTCGCCCAAGTCTTAACGGCGGTTATCAGGTTGTAGTGATGTGTTTGGAACAGGTTAGTTGCTTGTTTTTCCAAACCTTTGTTATCTAAAAATTTTCCTCTTCACTTGAGCGAGGCTTCTTGCGCTTGGGTGACGGTGTGCGTCTGAAAAACTTCTGAAGCTATGTATTCTATAGTCGGGCGACTTTTATTGGATTCGAGTGAGGCAATTTATTGTATCTGGTCGCTCGAGCGATCATTCCTTCACTCGAGCGAGCCTAGTGTATATCAATTTGCAACAGCGCTATTTTGCTTTATTTTCTAATTTCCTTTTCACTCAAAAACCCTAAATTAGCTCCTTCTCTCTCTAAAATTTGACTTCTCTCTACAAATACACCTAGATCTAAGGATCTCTTCACCCTAGTGTCTTTGAGAAAAAGGTAGAGGGCTTCAAGAACTTCATTTTGATCCAAAAAGAGATTGGTTTCATCGTCTTTGAAGTTCCACCTTGTTGCTTGAGTTTTCTACACTTGTGGTACTGATTTTCTTTGAGTTATATATGTATATATATATATTTGCAAGATCTAGATGATTTTTGAAATCATCCTTTGATAGCTTTTTGAAAATTGGTTGTTGATTTAAGAAGATGAGTGATTTTGAAAGTGGGTTTCCTCTTGTTTCTTTTTAAATAGAAATTAAAGTTTTGAACTATGTTGATTAAAGGAAGATGTTTTTGGGTGAGATTCTTTCGAATATTTGAAGATGAATAGTTTTGGTGAGAAACCCTAGAAATTTGGGGGTTTTAAAAGATGTTGAAAATCATTGGAAGATGTTGTCATATTTATTTTGTGTGCCAAAATAAATTGATGTTTTGAAAATCGCTTGTTTTATATTCATATAGATGATGAGTTTCATGGAATATGAGAATTGTTGAAATTTTAGATATTGTTGTTCAAAATGTTGATGTAGTCTTGAAATGACTAAGTTGTTGAGAATGCACTAAATGTGGAAAATGTGTTGTCCCATGGATGAATTGGAATAAAAGTTTATATATTCATCATGTGAAATTGCATAGAAAAGAGAAATGGAAATTTTGATCACAATGGAAATATTGTGTGGAAGAATCGAAAATAGAAGAAACGTTGCATTGTATTATTAATCATTACATTGGCATATCAATTTATTTGATAATGATGATCTTTGCAATTTGATTTGAAAACTTTGCATTGAGAAAAGAATGTTGTGATAAGTTTTCTTGAAATGGTTTTGGGGTAAATACGGTCGTAAGTCTTGATAGGTGGTGTAGATGAAATTGATTAAGTTGGCCTGAGTGTCCGGGGTGAAAGGCTGAAAACACGTGCGGAGGAGGTACCACTTCCCTTCCGATGAGAGACCGGTAAAGAGTGGGGTTTGGTAGTGCTAGTGATGCCTACTTGCAGACACCGACCTAGGGATTATTAGATTTGTATTTACTGCCCCTTGATTTAAATTGATAAATTATGAACAATTGAAATTGCATGATATCATTGAGCATGATGGTTTTTCAAAAGATGAAGATGTGTTTTTCTTTCAGAAAGAGCATAGCATGGCATATGCATTTCATCTCTTGAGACTTGTATAAAATGTATATACTTAGTTAAGGATTTCCTACTGGGCTTACCCTACGAGAGTTTTGTGCAGGAAATGATGCGGTGATTCCGCCTAACTAAGGGCGAGGAAGTATATGTGTTGAGAGCACAATGTTCTCATTTGCTGTGACTCTGTTTGTAAGCCAAGGGCTATGTTTGTGTGGGTTTGAAAAACCGTGTTGTGTAACCAGGCTTAAGCCTTGGAAAACTGTAAATCCGTGAGGGTATTTATTTGTTTATCTTATTTGGCTTTGGATTGAATGTATAATCGCATGAGGAACTATATGTATCATGTTATACAGGTGTGGGAATTTATTTTAGTTTTTACCTTAAAGAGCCATGATTGTTGTATTATCATTTGGGCTTGAAAATTTGGGATGTTACAAAAATCTTAAATTAATTAAATAATCATTTATTTTGATTTCATAGAAAGAAAACAATGTTGTACTCAAAGTTTATAAAATCATGCAACACAAACCCTTTCGAAGGTTTCATAATGATACCTCAACTTAGTTCAAACATAAAGTTAGTAACCATGAAACAAAGTACGAATAGGAATTTAATTTAACACATTCAAAACATGGATTTTAATGGAGCATTAATTTCATGGATTGAAATATATCAAACTACTGATGAATACAAAACTAACTCAAGAATCATGCTATTAGTTAAAAATAGAAACCCTAGCATGCTTCTAATGAAGATATGAGGAGACCGTTACATTTACTTGAAGCTTTGATTCAGAAAGAGGAGGGAAAAGATAGAGTTGATGGTTGGAATGGCGCAAGTAAACCCCAAGCCTCAAGAACACGGCAAACCTTCAAAGTGTTCTTCAATATTCTTTCAAAACTCAATCAAAACCCTCTATTTAACCTCACAACTGACACCATGTCCTGGGTAGTGGTGAGTCTGCTCCAGTTTTGGCCTGGGACTCGGATGAAAAGCTAGAATAAAGAATTTGGAATGCCACCCCAATTGCAATTTTTTGGTCTATTTGGAAATTGAGAAAAGATGTTGTGTTTAATGGGGTGCATCCAAATCTAGAGGAAGTCTGTGAGCTTATAAAAGTATGAATTGCAACGTGGGTAAAGGATTCATCTCCTGCTATGGTGTTTTCTATCAATGATTTGGTGTTTAATCTTCATCAAGTCAGATTTTGCATTATTTCCATATTTATATTGTTTCCTTATTTATATCTTTCCCAAATTGTATCGTTTACATAAATCCCAAACTTACTTTTAATCGCTTATTAATCAATAAACAAAATGACGGTACTACAAAAATAGTTAAAGATCACGCTTTGACAAATGAAACTATCTCAATTTTATTGGAAGTGTGGTAAAAAAAAAAATTGATTGTTATTTGAATCACACTTAATTTGAGTGAGTGTGATAATATTTATTTTTAATCTCATTTTTTAAATATGCGTGATTATATCTTATTTTTTTAATCACATTTTATAATTAAGTGTGATTGTTTGTTGTTTATACTAATAGTCTTCTAATATGCCATAAAATATATTTTTTATGGTTTGACATGAACATCCTAAATTAATTAAATAATCATTTACTTTGATTTCATAGAAGGCTAACAATATTGTAATCAAAGTTTATAAAATCTTGTAACACTAACCCTTTTGAAGGCTTCATAGTGATACCTCAACTTAGTTCAAACATGAGTTATTATTCATGAAACAAAGTATGAATATGAATTTAACTTAACACATTCAAAACATGGATTTTAATGGAGCATTAATTTGATGGATTGAAATATATAAAACTACTCATGAATACAAAACTAACTCAGGAATCATGGTATTAGTTAAAAATAGAAACCCTAGCATGCTTCTAATGAAGATATGAGAAGACCCTTACCTTTACTTGAACCTTTGAATCACATGGAGGAGGGAAAAGATAGAGTTGATGGTTGGAATGGTGCAAGTTAACTCCAAGCCTCAAGAACACGCCAAACCTTCAATGTGTTCTTCAATATTCTATCAAAACTCAATGCAAACCCTCTATTCAACATCACAAGTGACACCATGTCCTGGGTAGTGGTGAGTTTTCTGTAGTCTTGGGCTGGGACTCGTATGAAAAAGCTAGAATAAAGAATTTGGAATGCCACCCCAATTACAATTTTGTGGTATATTTGGAAATTAAGAAAAGATGTTGTGTTTAATGGGGTGCAGCCAAATCTGGAGGAAGTCTGTGAGCTTACAAATGTATGAATTGTAGCGTGGGTAAAGGATTCATCTCCTGCTATGGTGTTTTCTGTCAATGATTTGGTGTTTAATCTTCATCAAGTCAAATTTTGCATTATTTTATTATTTACTCCCTTCGTCCCAAAATAATGGTCCCTTTTGGGGAATCCAACTTTTTTTGGTAGTACAATTATTGCATTTGAAAAAAGTTGATTTTCCAAAATTATCCTTTTGATAGTACATTTTTTGGGAATATCAATGCATAATTGTACTTTTTATGTTGTTCATTAATTTAAAAGAAGGGTAAAATAGGAAATTTATATTATTTTTGTACTTGATTTTTGAAGAGGGACTAATATTTTGGGACAATGAAAAATGGAATAAGGGACTAATATTTTGGGACGGAGGGAGTATATCGTTTTCTAAATTGTATCGTTTGCATAAAGCCCAATCTTACTTTTAATCGCATATTAATCAAAAAACAAAATGTCACTACTACAAAAATAGTTAAAGATCACACTTTGACAAATGAAACTATATTATTTTTATTGGAAGTGTGATAAAAAAAAATTAAATTGATATTTTAATCACACTTGAGTGAGTGTGATAATATTTATTTTAATCACATTTTTTAAATAAGTGTGATTATATATTCTTTTTTTGTAATCGCATTTTCTAAATAAGTGTGTATAGCGACCCCGGTCTTTTCCCATTTGATTATTGTATCCGGACTGTTCCGTAGATTCTGTCATTGTATAATTGTTGTTGTTGTTGTTCCTTATTTTCTCATTTGGAATTATAGGATGTGTTGGGCAGGTTTGTTCAGGTTGGTTGGGTTTAGAAACCAAGTGTTGCTGTCCAGAATTTTGGTTATTCGCTCGAGCGAGGAGTTTGTCGCTCGAGCGAGATGTTGTTTTGGTTCTTCGCTCGAGCCGGGGTTTGGTAGCTCGAGCGAGAGTTTGCGTCTGGGTTGGACCTGTAGCTTTGCATTCTTCGCTCGAGCGAGTTAGTTTGTTCTTCGCTCGAGCAATAGTTCCTTCGCTCGAGCGTGAGTCTGGTTTCAGACCTGAGGGTTTGAGTTCTTCGCTCGATCGAGCTTTCTTTCGCTTGAGCGAGCTTTTGGGTTGTTGGCTCGAGCAAGGCTTCCTTGGCTCGAGCGTAGATTCTCTGTGTCTGGTTGCTCGAGCGACCAAGTCTTCGCTCGAGCGAGCCTGTCCAGTTTAAATACACAGCAGCGGGATTTGATCAGTCTTTTTCATATTCTTTTGATTCCAAACCCTAGGTTCGACCTCTCTTTTCCCTACTCACCTTCTCTCTTAGGTTTGATCTGTTTAGAGAGTGTTTCAACCCTAGTTGCTTTATTAAAAAGATAGAGGGAGTCGAGAGCTTTCATTTAATCTGAACATTTGGCAATTTGGAGCATTTTGGTCTTTGGGCACTCATCTCTGTCTTCACCATTTGGGTTGTTTTCTCTGAGGTAGGGATTTCCTACTCCATTTTATAGCTTTTGTTCTAAGTTTTGGTATTTTGATATGTTGGGGATACTTTGGTAAATTTTGGGAAAAACCCTAGTTATATTATTGAATTAATTTGTATAAGTAATTCATGGAATTGGGAAAAGAGGGTTAAATTCATGGAATTGGGGAATTCATTGATTAAATGGCGTAATTGGGTAATTGATATCATTTGTCTATTGAATTGTTTACATAGTTATTTTCAGTTTAGAAATAACTGTTTTGGGCTATCGGTGGAGGATAGTCGTGAATGTTGTAGACATTGCATGTGGATTAGGAATAACTGAAACTAATCACATTGGTTAAGTCATAAATTTTGACTGTTGCATTGATAGAAAATACGTGTATTGATTGAGCATTGCATTTGCATACATTGTTTTGTGTGTGGGAGGAGATAGGGGATGTACTCCACAGTTTAGGGGAAGATAGGGGATGGACCTCTAAACCGGATTTTGTTTGGGAGGAGATAGGGGATGGACTCCATTAGCATCACTTTTATGTGTGCTTATTTATATAGAAGTGTTTTATTGATACAGCACTAAAATGTGTATCAATCTGGAAGTATGAAGTGTTTTGATTTATTTGAGCTTGAGTCTCATTTGTTTGTTGATATTGGAAGGATGTGAATACGATATATGTAATTCACTGTTGTAAGTTTGGCCAGGTTCTGAGCCATGTTGATAAAACTGGGAAGTAAAACGTATCTTAGACAATAGTGTCACGAGACTGTAAAATGAAGTAATTGATTATCCTGGTTAACCATCTGTTGAATGCTATTGCTTTATTCATTACTTATATGTGGTTTAGTATATTTCTACTGGGCTGTGGCTCACCCTTTATGGGAACATCATTTTCAGGTTCAGGGGATAAGCTACCTCCAAGGACTTAGCTTGGAAGGACTTGGATTCTGAAGACTATTTTTTTTCTGTTGTTTGCTTTTATTTGTTAGTACATGTAAACACTCAAGCCTAGGGCTTTTCTTGTATTGAGTTAGAACTCGTATTTTTGTATCCAAGTGTTGGCTTGGAAAGATGTAAGCCTGTAGGGCATTTTATTCGATTATTTAGTAATACTCTGATGAATGAATTAATAAAATGTCTTCTTTAAATAATGCATGTCAATGATATATAATGGGTTAAATTTGAGGGCGTTACAACTTGGTATCAGAGCGTACCGGGTTTGAATACTTTGGGCACGTGGGAAGTGATTAGTATCACATTGGGTTCGTCTCGTTTGATAGAGACTTAGTGTAATGTTATATGCTTAGGTGATAACATGTTTATGTGATTATGTGGGTATGGAATGTAGTTTCTAGGATGTTGATTGGACCCTTGAGTTTCTAGTAGTCTTGTTGGAAAGGCACTTGATCACTGCTGCTTCCAACCGGAACTATAGTAACGCATTGGGACTATCATTATCCGGGAATGAAATTCGTAGGTGCTTATGTGATTATGTGCTTACGTGGAATGAATTATTGTTGTCCATTGTATTAGGACACGAGTGTTTAGCTTCGGCACATTTATTAATGTGCTAATGTCTTTGTTTCCTTTATTAGGATGTCAGGACGAGGACGAGGACGCGGTAGGCGTGGTAGGCCGGGTAGGCAGGAGTTGCCTGTGCCAGAAGAGATTCCGGCAGTTCAAGAGGGAATTGGCCAGGCCAATGTGGCCGAGCCAGTAGGCCAGCAGGCTATGGGCGCTCTAGCCCGAGAGATAGCAGGGGCATTCAGGGAGTCAGTAGGCATTCTCAGAGCTGAGAATCAAGCTCAGGCTGTTATTGCGGATGCAGGACCTTCCTTTCTGAAGAGGGAGTTCTTCCGGTCTAATCCGGATGAATTTGTGGGTGATCCTAAAGAGCCACTTAAGGCAGATGAATGGCTTGAACAGACAACGAAGACGTTTGAGATGCTTGGCATCGAAGACGAGGGGTTGAAAGTGAACTTGGCATCTTTCCAGCTGAAGGGGGATGCGGGTCAGTGGTGGAAGTTTACTAAGGGGCGTATAGGAGGTACGTGGGAGGCTTTTGTGAATGCTTTCCAGGAGAAGTTTTTATCTCCGGCAGTCAGGGAGAAGCTGTGAGACCAGTTTTGTCAGCTTAAGCAGGCGAGTTCTTCAGTGGCCGAGTTTGAGGCTGCATTTACTAGTTTGTCCAGGTTTGCACCTGAGTTGGTGGCGTCTGAGGAACGCCGTTGTATTGAGTTTGAGAAGAAGTTGAGGCGTGGCCTCAAGCTGAGAGTTGGGGGAACTATGATTCGGGATTATGGGCGTATGGTTGATGCTGCAGCCCATATGGAGATCATGATGCAGGAGGAGGAGGAAGGGCAGAAGGGCTCCAAGAGGAGTCAGGATAGTCAGAGTGATGGTAGGAGACAGAAGGGTTTTAATCCCCAGCAGTCTCAGGGTAGCTTTTCGAGATCGACTTTTCCTGTACCGAGTGCTAGTTCGAGGAAAGGCAATCAGGGAGACATTACCTGTTTCAAGTGTGGCCAGCTGGGCCACAAGTCTCCAGTTTGTCCTCAGAGGGGAGGAGTGCAGAGAGCAGCATCATCTTCGGCTCGATCTCAGAGCCAGAGTCAGGGTAGAGGTCAGCCACTCTCGTGTTATCAGTGTGGTCAGCCAGGGCACATGAAGAGGTATTGCCCACAGTTGGGTGGCACACCTGGTGCATCTGGTTTGAGGCCGATTCAGGGTCAGCAGCCAGCTCAGTCGGGTCAGGCCTCGAGGGCTAATCAGGGGGCTTCATCGTCCCAGACAGTGCAGCAATCTTATGCTCCTAGGGGTGAGCAGGTTGATCAGAGGTCGTCTGGGCGCGTGTACGCTGTTACCGCGCAGGATCTTGTACCGACTCCATCAATTGTGAGAGGTACCTTCTTGTGTTTGCAACTCGGTTGCTAATGTTTTGATTGATACGGGTGCATCTCATTCCTTTGTGTCTGCTGCATTTGCATCTGTTTTGGAATTGGAGTTAGCACAGTTAGCATCTCCTATATGTGTAGTGTCACCTCTTGGGGGTGAATTGATTTTGAAACAAGGTGTTAGGGGTTGTGATATAGAGGTTGATTATCATAGAATCCCATTTTCCTTTGTCGTTATGCCTATGAGGGGTTTCAATGTTATTTTGGGTATGGACTGGTTATCGTCATACCGGGCAGTTATTGATTGCTACCGCCAGAGGGTCACTTGTTGTACCTTGAGCGGAGAGTATTTTCATTTTCTGGGGGACCGGGTTGGTGATGTGTTGCCACCGGGGTATGTTCCACGAGGACGGAGTGAGCTTAGTAGTTTACTTGCTAACCTTTCGATTAGTGAGGATGAGGAGACACAGATTGTGTTGCCAAGGGTGGTTTGTGAGTACTCGGACGTCTTTCCTGAGGATCTTGTTGGTTTGCCACCGCATCGGGAGATTGAGTTTTCCATTGACCTAGTGCCAGGCACAGCACCGATTTCTATGGCACCTTATCGTTTTGCCCCAGCCGAGTTAGTTGAGTTGAAGATTCAGCTTCAGGAGTTATTAGACAAGGGTTTTATACGTCCTAGTGTTTCGCCGTGGGGAGCACCGGCCCTCTTTGTTAAAAAGAAAGGAGGTGCTTTGAGACTTTGTATAGATTACCGGAAGTTGAATCGGGCTACGGTCAAGAATAAGTACCCTATGCCCCGTATAGATGACCTGTTTGACCAGTTGAAGGGTTCCCGTTGTTTCTCTAAGATAGACTTGAGATCGGGTTACCACCAGTTGAGGGTCAGGGAAGAGGATATTTCGAAGACGGCATTCCGTACGCGGTATGGCCATTATGAGTTTTTGGTGATGCCATTCGGACTCACCATGCACCGACAGTCTTTATGGACTTGATGAACCGGATTTTCCGGGAATTCTTGGATCGGTTTGTAGTCGTTTTTGTGGACGACATCCTTATCTATTCGCCTTCTGAGGAGGAGCACGAGGCACACTTGAGGGTGGTGCTTGAGTTACTTAGAGCCCATAGGCTGTATGCCAAGTTTGGGAAGTGTGAGTTCTGGCTGAGAGAAGTTAAATTCTTAGGCCATGTGGTATCCGGTGAAGGAGTGTCTGTTGATACATCCAAGGTAGAGGCAGTGCAGGATTGGGCACAGCCTAAGAGTGTATTTGAGATCCGTAGTTTTCTGGGATTAGCTGGGTATTACCGTCGGTTTGTGAAAGATTTCTCCAGGTTAGCATCACCGTTGACTAGGCTGACTCGGAAGGGAGTCAAATTTGTATGGAGTGAGACTTGTGAAAAGTCGTTTCAGGAGTTGAAAGTTAGACTGACTACCGCTCCAGTATTGGTTATTCCAGAGAGAGGGTTGGGTTATGCAGTCTATTGTGACGCCTCACGAGAGGGTCTGGGTTGTGTGTTAATGCAAGAGGGGAAAGTAGTTGCCTATGGCTCACGTCAGTTGAAAATTCACGAGCAGAATTACCCTACGCATGATCTAGAGTTAGCAGCTGTGATATTTGCCTTGAAGATTTGGAGGCATTATCTTTATGGTGAGAGGTTCGAGGTATTCTCGGATCATAAGAGTCTGAAGTATTTGTTTACACAGAAAGACTTAAACTTGAGGCAGAGGAGGTGGATGGAATTTATAGAGGATTATGACTTTGAGTTGCATTATCATCCGGGAAAGGCCAATGTGGTGGCCGATGCCCTTAGCAGGAAACCTGTTGGTGACATAGCTAGTATTGCCATCCGAGAATGGGAGATGTTGGGTGCACTTGGGGAGTTTGATTTACTTCTGGGCGAATCCGTTGAGGCTGCGGCCTTGTTTTCTGTTATTGCACAGCCTTCACTTGTGATTCGAGTGTTAGAGGCTCAGAGAGGTGATTTTGAGGTAGAATCTCTCCGTGAGAAGATTTCCGGTGGGAAGGTTGAGAAGGGTTTGATGGTGTATTCCGACCTGAGTGTGAGATACCGAGACCGTCTGTTTGTGCCGGAGTCTTGCCGAGAGGAGGTACTCCGAGAGTTTCATCATTCACGCCTTGCGGTGCATCCGGGAGGCACTAAGATGTGTCGGGATTTGGGTCGTCAGTTTTGGTGGCGGGGTATGAAGAGAGATGTGGCAGCTTTCGTATCTAAGTGCCTTACTTGCCAGCAAGTGAAGGCCGAGCATCAGAGGCCAGCGGGTTTGTTGCAACCCTTGCCTATTGCCGAGTGGAAGTGGGAGCATGTCACTATGGACTTCATTGTAGGTCTTCCGAGGACTCAGCGGGGTAGTGATGCTATTTGGGTGGTTGTAGACCGGTTGACTAAGTCGGCGCACTTTATTTCTATGCGCGTGAGAGATTCGGTAGATCATCTTGCCGACTTGTATATTCGGGACATAGTGAGATTGCACGGGGTCCCAGTGACGATCGTCTCAGATAGAGATCCTCGTTTTACTGCCAGGTTGTGGCAGAGTTTGCAGAGTGCCTTAGGCACTAAGTTGACCTTTAGCACGGCTTATCATCCTCAGACTGACGGACAGTCTGAGCGTACTATTCAGATACTTGAGGATATGCTTCGGGGTTGTGTTCTAGACTTTAGTGGGTCGTGGGAGAGGCACTTGCCATTGGTGGAGTTTGCCTACAACAACAGTTTCCAGTCTAGTATCGGTATGGCACCATTTGAGGCCTTGTATGGCCGACCGTGTAGATCTCCTGTGTGTTGGGCCGAGGTGGGTGATGCACCTCTGTTGGGTCCAGAGTTGGTGAGGGAAATGACGGAGAAAGTTGAGCTTATCCGTAAGAGGCTTGTTACAGTACAGAGTCGTCAGAAATCGTATGCTGACCGTAGGAGGAGACCTTTGGTGTTTGAGGTGGGTGATCATGTCTTTCTGAAGATATCACCTAGACGGGGTCTGATGAGGTTTGGGAAGAGTGGGAAGTTGTCCCCTCAGTTCATTGGTCCGTTTGAGATCCTTGAGAGGATTGGCGAGGCTGCTTATCGTTTAGCTTTGCCGCCGCAGTTGTCCGGAGTACATGACGTGTTTCATGTGAGTATGCTTCGGAAGTATGAGCCGGATCCATCACATGTGTTGGATTGGACTGATTTAGTAGTGGATGAGGATGTCTCGTATGAGGAGAGACCGATTCGAGTCTTGGATAGGCGGGATCAAGTTTTGCGAGGCAAGACCATCCCTTTGGTCAAAGTTTTGTGGAAACACCACGGAGTGGAGGAAGCCACTTGGGAACGTGAATTGGAAGTCCGCGAGAAATATCCGGACATGTTTGTTGATTTGTAATCTTATAATTAGATTCTGTTATATTGTTGAACTTAAGAGCTTTACATATGTCTTAAGTTGTAAAACATTGAGTATGTTTTGGTAAATGGGTGTATCTTGAAACTTGTTTCATTATAGAAGATTCGTGTAACATTGTATATGTTGATTACATTGTTGGATGTGTTATATATATCATGCAATTGAATATGATATAGAAATTGTTAACATTGAAAGGAATAATGCATAATAGTGGTGCAGGTTGAAATATATGTTGTTTTATATATATTGTGGGATGCCTCTTGATAAAGAGATGAAGTGACCAGTATTGGGTCAAGTTGTTTATTATTGTTATATACTATCTTTGGGTATTGAGAAAAACCTGTTTTCAAATTTGTGCCTAATTTCGGGGACGAAATTCTTTGAAGAGGGGAGGTTATAGCGACCCCGGTCTTTTCCCATTTGATTATTGTATCTGGACTGTTCCGTAGATTCTGTCATTGTATAATTGTTGTTGTTGTTGTTCCTTATTTTCTCATTTGGAATTATAGGATGTGTTGGGCAGGTTTGTTCAGGTTGGTTGGGTTTAGAAACCAAGTGTTGCTGTCCAGAATTTTGGTTATTCGCTCGAGCGAGGAGTTTGTCGCTCGAGCGAGATGTTGTTTTGGTTCTTCGCTCGAGCCGGGGTTTGGTAGCTCGAGCGAGAGTTTGCGTCTGGGTTGGACCTGTAGCTTTGCATTCTTGGCTCGAGCGAGCTTTTCTTAGCTCGAGCGAGTTAGTTTGTTCTTCGCTCGAGCAATAGTTCCTTCGCTCGAGCGTGAGTCTGGTTTCAGACCTGAGGGTTTGAGTTCTTCGCTAGATCGAGCTTTCTTTCGCTCGAGCGAGCTTTTGGGTTGTTGGCTCGAGCAAGGCTTCCTTGGCTCGAGCGTAGATTCTCTGTGTCTGGTCGCTCGAGCGACCAAGTCTTCGCTCGAGCGAGCCTGTCCAGTTTAAATACACAGCAGCGGGATTTGATCAGTCTTTTTCATATTCTTTTGATTCCAAACCCTAGGTTCGACCTCTCTCTTTCCCTACTCACCTTCTCTCTTAGGTTTGATCTGTTTAGAGAGTGTTTCAACCCTAGTTGCTTTATTAAAAAGATAGAGGGAGTCGAGAGCTTTCATTTAATCTGAACATTTGGCAATTTGGAGCATTTTGGTCTTTGGGCACTCATCTCTGTCTTCACCATTTGGGTTGTTTTCTCTGAGGTAGGGATTTCCTACTCCATTTTATAGCTTTTGTTCTAAGTTTTGGTATTTTGATATGTTGGGGATACTTTGGTAAATTTTGGGAAAAACCCTAGTTATATTATTGAATTAATTTGTATAAGTAATTCATGGAATTGGGAAAAGAGGGTTAAATTCATGGAATTGGGGAATTCATTGATTAAATGGCGTAATTGGGTAATTGATATCATTTGTCTATTGAATTGTTTACATAGTTATTTTCAGTTTAGAAATAACTGTTTTGGGCTATCGGTGGAGGATAGTCGTGAATGTTGTAGACATTGCATGTGGATTAGGAATAACTGAAACTAATCACATTGGTTAAGTCATAAATTTTGACTGTTGCATTGATAGAAAATACGTGTATTGATTGAGCATTGCATTTGCATACATTGTTTTGTGTGTGGGAGGAGATAGGGGATGTACTCCACAGTTTAGGGGAAGATAGGGGATGGACCTCTAAACCGGATTTTGTTTGGGAGGAGATAGGGGATGGACTCTATTAGCATCACTTTTATGTGTGCTTATTTATATAGAAGTGTTTTATTGATACAGCACTAAAATGTGTATCAATCTGGAAGTATGAAGTGTTTTGATTTATTTGAGCTTGAGTCTCATTTGTTTGTTGATATTGGAAGGATGTGAATACGATATATGTAATTCACTGTTGTAAGTTTGGCCAGGTTCTGAGCCATGTTGATAAAACTGGGAAGTAAAACGTATCTTAGACAATAGTGTCACGAGACTGTAAAATGAAGTAATTGATTATCCTGGTTAACCATCTGTTGAATGCTATTGCTTTATTCATTACTTATATGTGGTTTAGTATATTTCTACTGGGCTGTGGCTCACCCTTTATGGGAACATCATTTTCAGGTTCAGGGGATAAGCTACCTCCAAGGACTTAGCTTGGAAGGACTTGGATTCTGAAGACTATTTTTTTTCTGTTGTTTGCTTTTATTTGTTAGTACATGTAAACACTCAAGCCTAGGGCTTTTCTTGTATTGAGTTAGAACTCGTATTTTTGTATCCAAGTGTTGGCTTGGAAAGATGTAAGCCTGTAGGGCATTTTATTCGATTATTTAGTAATACTCTGATGAATGAATTAATAAAATGTCTTCTTTAAATAATGCATGTCAATGATATATAATGGGTTAAATTTGAAGGCTAAAAATATTGTACTTGAAGTTTATAAAATCATGCAACACTAACCCTTTTGACAGTTTCATAGTGATAGCTCAACTTAGTTCAAACATGAGTTATTAGTCATGAAACAAAGTATGAATAGGAATTTAACTTAACACATTCAAAACATGGATTTTAAGGAAGCATTAATTTCATGGATTGAAATATATAAAACTACTCATGAATACAAAACTAACTCAAGAATCATGATATTAGTTAAAAATAGAAACCCTAGCATGCTTCTAATGAAGATATGAGGAGACCGTCACATTTACTTGAAGCTTTGATTCAGAAAGAGGAGGGAAAAGATAGAGTTGATGGTTTGAATGGTGCAAATAAAACCCCAAGCCTCAAGAAGATGCCAAACTTTCAAAGTGCTCTTCAATATCCTTTCAAAACTCAATCAAAACCCGCTATTTAACCTCACAAGTGACACCAAGTCCCGAGTGGTGGTGAGTCTGCTGCAGTTTTGGGTTGGGACTCGTATAAAAAATCTAGAATAAAGAATTTGGAATGCCATCCCAATTGCAATTTTGTGGTCTACTTGGGAATTGATAAAAGATGTTGTGCTTAATGGGATGCAGGCAAATGTGGAGAAAGTCTGTGAGCTTATAAAAGTAAGAATTACAACATAGGAAGGATTCATCTCCTGCTATCTTGTTTTCTGTCAATGATTTGGTATTTAATCTTCATCAATGTAGATTTTGCATTATTTCCTTATTTATATCATTTCCTAAATTGTATCGTTTATATAAACCCCAATCTTACTTTTAATCGCATATTAATCAATAAACAAAATGACACTACTCCACAAATTTTTATAGATCACACTTTGACAAATGAAACTATCTCAATTTTATTAGAAGTGTGATAGAAAAAAAATTAGATTGATATTCTAATCACACTTAATTTGAGTGAGTGTGATAATATTTATTTTTAATCTCATTTTTTAAATAAGTGAGATTATATCTTCTTTTTTTGAATCACATTTTCTAAGTAAGTGTGATTGTATGTTGTTTATACTAATAGTCTTCTAATATGCCATAAAATATATTTTTTAATGTTTGACATGAAAATCCTAAATTAATTAAATAATCATTTATTTTTATTTCATTGAAGGCTAACAATATTGTACTCAAAGTTTATAAAATCATTTAACTCTAACCCTTTTGAAGGTTTCATGGTGATACCTCAACAGAGTTCAAACATGTGTTATTGACCATGAAACAAAGTATGAATAGAAACCCTAGCATGCTTTTAATGAATAGGGATTTAACTTAACACATTCAAAACATTGATTTTATTGGAGTATTAATTTCATGGATTGAAATATATAAAACTGCTCTTGAATACAAAACTAACTCAGGAATCATGCTATTAGTTAAAAATAGAAACCCTAGCATGATTTTAATGAAGATGTGAGGTGACCTTTACCTTTACTTGAAGCTTTGATTCACAAGGAGGAGGGAAATGATAGAGTTAATGGTTGGAATGGTGCAAGTGAACCCCAAGCCTCAAGAACACGCCGAACCTTCAAAGTCTTCTTCAATATTCTTTCAAAACTCAATCAAAACCCTCTATTTAACCTCACAAATGACACCATATCCTGTGTAGGGATGAGTCTACTGCAGTTTTGGGATGGGAATCATATAAAAAAGCTAGAATAAAGAATTTGGAATATAACGCCCCGAAATAACCTAACACAAATTAAGTAAATTAATCAACGTCCATCAAGAAATAACCCAACACAAATTAACCCAACCTTTACATCATCAATTAGCGAAATGGGTACAAAAGTTCCACATGCGAATTATACATTCAACGGTATGAAAAATACATAAATCTAGAGCATGTAGAACATCAAGTCCTAAAAATAAAACAATGCCCTCCTGGGCTTACAATTTCCCAAGCTTATTCCTAGTTACACAACAATGGCCTCTTGGACCCATACATGAATAGCTCTCGACTAGCAAAATAAATCACAGCAAAACAGAGTTATTTACTCTTCACAAAATATGTCCACACCTTCAACTCGGTGGGATCACCACATCCGTTCCTGCACCAAAATCCCATAGGGTGAGCATAAAGCCCAGTAGAGAATCCTTAACAAAGTATATACATTTATGCAAGATTTCCAATATTAGATGCAAATGCCATGCAATGCCATCGTAAAGGAGATTTCATTACATGCTCTTTTGAAAATCACCATGTTTCAACAATAATTTGAAATCTCAACAATTCCAAAACTTCCAATTTTTATTTAATGGTGTCTGCAAGTAGGCTCAACTAGCACTACCAAAAACCCCACTTTACCGGTTGCTAACCGGAAGGAAAGTGGTACCTCCTCCGCGCGTGTTTTCGGTCTTTCACCCCGAACACTCAGGCCAACTTATCAATTTCATCTACACCTCCTAGCTAGACTTACCAACGTATTTATCCCATAACATTTCCATGATTTCATTCACAATATTACATTTTCAATGAAATTTCCAATTCTCAATCCAAAGTTCATGACATGCAAGGTTTTGGAAATGCCAATGCAACAATTATCCATACTGCTGCATGTTTCTCTACTTTGATCATAGCTACAACAAATGTTCCATAAGATTCAAAATTTCCATTTTCACCTTTCAATGCCATTCCAACTAATAGCCAAAAGTTTACCATCATTTTTCCATATATAACCACAATTCGTGCACTTCCAACATTTTAATCATTTCAAAGCCATAGCAATATACAGACATCAACTTCCAATCTCAACAATTTTCATATGTTAAGAAGTTCTCCATCAATATATATATATATATATATAAAACAAGATATTTCCCATTTACTTTACTTATCATGGCACAACAATATATATAATATAAAACATGAGCTCTCATCCCTTTTTTCATTTAAGAAACCCCCAAATTTCCAGGTTTTCACAAAATCCTAACATTTCCTCATCCCTTTTCAAAACCTCACTTTATACCTCAATCTCAACCCATATGGCTCAACATGTCAAGAAATATTTTAAAAAAGAACAACGATAAATTTCTTCTACAAAACCAACAATTTCTTGAGCCATAAACCCATTTTCGAAATAGACAAAAATGAGCTCTCAAAGTCAATCAAGACTTGCAAAAATATATATGCAACCCTAAGTAATTCCCTACCTCAAGCCTAATGAAGAGATTGATGAAACCCTAGGATCAAGCGGTGAAGAAATCCGATCTCCTCCGTACAAAGTGAAGCTCTTGCCTTGCTCCTTAACTTTTAAGAAAGGACTTGGGTAGAAAAGCAATAGATCCAAAGGGATCAAGAACTCTAAGTGTTTTGGGTGTATGGAATGTGGAGAGAGGGGAGAGGAGATGATTTTTAGTGAGAAAGAGATACAAGAAAAATGATATACATAGCCCAAAAAGTGAAGAAAAACAGAGCCCCTCGGACTCAGGCCTGACCGCACGTGCTGCACTTGCCCCTGTACGTACGGAGCGTGCCTCCCGTACATGCGGCTCCTTTCGCACCTCCCCCTTCGCACCTATAATTTAGGCAGTGTACAACCCTCCGAAACTCACCTTTCCCCCCACGTGCGGCCTCATCCCCTGCACGTGCGACCCCACCTCGCACGTGCGGTCTAGGGTCCCATACGTGCAACTCTAGCCGAGCAGCCCAGAATCTTCTGGTTCACTCCTAGGCACTCCGAACTCGGCCGTGCACCCTCCGAAACAACAGACGCCCTACCTGGAAATAGACAAGAACTGGAATGAAAGAAAGATCTCGAACACCATAAATTCCAAGAGGACAAAAGAGAAACGACGCACAACGAAACTGGTCACTACATGGAATGCCAACCCTATTGCAATTTTGTGATCTATTTGGAAATTGAGAAAAGTCGTTGTGCTTAATGGGGTGCAACCAAATCTGGAAAAAGTCTATGAGCTTATAAAAGTAAGAATTGCAATGTAGGAAGGATTCATCTCCTGCTACCTTCCTTTCTGCCAATGATTTGGTGTTAAATCTTCATCAATTCAGATTTTGCATTATTTCCTTATTTATATCATTTCCTAAATTGTATCGTTTACATAAACCCCAATCTTACTTTTAATCGCATATTAATCAATAAACAAACTAACACTACTACAAAAATAGTTAAAAATCACACTTTGACAAATGAAACTATCTCATTTTTATTGGAAGTGTGATAATAAAAAAAAAAATAGATTGATATTTTAATCGCACTTAATTTGAGTGAGTGTGATAATATTTATTTTTAATCTCATTTTTTAAGTAAGTGTGATTATATCTTCTTTTTTTTAATCACATTTTCTATGTAAGTGTGATTGTATGTTGTTTATAGTAATAGTCTTCTAATATGCCATAAAATATATTTTTTAATGCTTGACAAGAAAATCGTAAATTAATTAAATAATCATTTATTTTGATTTCATAGAAGGCTAACAATATTGTACTCAAAGTTTATAGAATCATGCAACACTAACCCTTTTGAAGGTTTCAGGGTGATACCTCAACTTAGTTCAAACATGAGTTATTACCCATGAAACAAAGTATGAATAGGAATTTAACTTAACATATTCAAAACATGGATTTTAATGGAGCATTAATTTCATGGATTGAAATATATAAAACTATTCTTGAATACAAAACTAACTCAAGAATCATGCTATAGTTAAAAATAGAAACCCTAGCATGCTTCTAATGAAGATGTGAGAAGACCCTTACCTTTACTTGAAGCTTTGATTCACAAGGAGCAGGGAAAAGATAGAGTTGATAGTTGGAATGGTGCAAGTAAACCCCAAGCCTCAACAACACGCCAAACCTTCAATGTGTTCTTCAATATTGTTTCAAAACTCAATCAAAACCCTCTATTTAACCTCGTAAGTGACACCATGTCCTGGGTAGTGGTAAGTCTGTTGTAGTTTTGGGCTGGGACTTGTATGAAAAAGCTAGAATAAAGAATTTGGAATGCCACCCCCAATTGTAATTTTGTGGTCTATTTGGAAATTGAGAAAAGATGTTGTGTTTAATGGGGTGCAGCCAAATCTAGACAAAGTCTGTGAGCTTATAAAAGTAAGAATTGCAACGTGAGTAAAGGATTCATCTCCTGCTATGGTGTTTTCAGACAATGATTTGCTATTTAATCTTCATCAAGTCATATTTTGCATTATTTCCTTATTTAGTATTATTTTCTTATTTATATTGTTTCATTATTTACATTGTTTCTTAAACTGTATCGTTTACATAAACTCCAATCATACTTTTAATCGAATTTTAATCAATAAACAAAACCCAAAAAATGGATTCAATGATACTAAGAGGGGTTTTTAACTCCTGACTAGACTTGCCCAAAAAAAGGATTTAATGATAATAAAAGGGGTTACCTGGGACTCACCATAAACCTTAACCATTCTACTAAAGTCTCACCTTTTGTTGTGTTTACTCTCAAATAATATTTTAGCACTTTAAACCAGCAAGAAGCAACAAAGACACAGGCGCCTCACACAACATTTATATTTCTTTTTTATTTTTCCATTCTCTTTTTTTTTTAGTTCATAATAAATATAATATAATTAATAAATAACTTATATATATATACACATTATTGATGTGCATGGTGGTGTCATCCATCACCGCACCAAAAAAAAAAATATTACAATATAATACTATATAATATAGTTAGTAAAGAAATTACATCTCAACTAACTTAAATCACATTTTTATATCACATATTTAAACACATATTCTAAAACAAAATCTAAGGAACAGAGGCTCAGCTTTCTACTTCCATAACCTAAATGTCACATATTTAAAACAGTAAAGAAAATACAAGAAGATAAATGAAAAGAAATGTAAGGAACAGAGGCTCAGCCTTCCACTTCCATAACCAAAATATCATATATTTAAAACAATAAAGAAAATACGATAAAATAAATGAAAAGAAATCTAAGGAACAGAGGCACAGCCTTCTACTTCCCTAACTTAAATATCACATATTTAAAGTAGTAAAGAAAATACAAGAAAATAAATGAGAAGATTGCAAAATTCATCTTTTAGAGGAAATTGTGAATTTTTTGATTATCAAACTTTCTTCTTTTACACCCTCACGGTTATGGTGTATACTTTGGAAGTTCAGCAAGAAATTGAAGGTTTAGCTTTAATGTGGTTTGGGTGGTATATATCAATGAATAGTAAGGCTTAAAATTTATTGAAACAAAATTATTTTTTCAAAATTTTCTCTTCTTAAAACTTTCTAAAACAAAATTTTTCCAAAATTTTCTCTCCTTGTTTCCTCCTTTTTGACACAAAATTTTCTTTCTCAAAATTCTCTCTCTCTCTCTCTCTCTCTCTCTCTCTCTTCTTTTCTCTTTTTTAAAACAAAATTTTCTCTCTTTTTTCTCTTTTTTTCAAACAACAAAATGAGGTACTATTTATAGAATTTTTGGATCACCAAAACGCATGACTAGCTATGTGATATTTCCAAAAACAAATGACTTGCCATATGGTATCTCAAAACCATTTGGCTTGCCATGTGGTATAGGAGCTGATTTTTTCTAAAACTGCTAAATTTTTCAGAAAAGAAAAAATTCAGAAAAATATTTTTAAATAGGTCTAAAAAATTTGGCCAAAACGGATGTAAGGTTGAAATTAAAGCTTAAACCTGACTTTTCTACCAAGAAATTCGTAAAATAGCACATTTTAATTTTCATCATTGGGGGTTCAGAAGAAAGCATCCAAGTCTTAAGGTTAGTCAAAATTGGGTGTCTACAAGGGGGTTTTGTTTTCTGCTCCTCCATTATAAATCTTTACAAATGCAAGGACACAAAAATAGCATTACTAGTATAAGTTTTCCAAGAGTACGTTTTATTTGAATGAAAATACCCTTATTGAATCTAAAAGCTTAAAAGAACATAACATATGCAACAATTATGTTAACATATAAAATTAATACCACATCTATCAATTAATAACATATAGGAGTTGGCAACATTTAAAATGAACCATTTCTCCTTGCAAGGTATTTTTCGTACAATTGCAACCTCAAACATATGCACTTAAATTTTATTAAGACAACAATGCCTTTAGTTAGATCCATGAACGTGTGTGGTAAAATATACAATACACTAATCAAGATCTAGAATCGTCAACATAAATATTTTTTTCATAGTTAATGATTTTCAAAAATTCATGACTGCATCACTTAATTCTTGATACTTATGATAATCGATTTCGTTATACGTCACTTCACTTTTGTCTTCATTGGGTTTGTTCTGTCCGGAAGTCTTTTCTCAATTCCTGTCCTTGTTTATTCCGGGTTTGTTTTTATCTTGTTTTGGAAGGTGCACGGTCGAGTCCGAAGAATCTGGAATCGAGCTGGAAAATTTCTAGACCGAGGAACCAGGGCCACACGTGCAGGGCCTTGGGCCGCAAGTGCGGAAGTGGGGCCGCACGTGGGGGAGGTTAGGCCGCACGTGCGGAAAATAGGGGAGATGCTGGGTGCATACTGAAATAAAAGCACTTGAGGCAGCAGGTGTGGGAGAGGGAGGGCCGCATGTGTGAGGATGAAGGCTGCACGTGCGGAAGGCACACTCCACACGTGCGAGCATGGGTACCGCACGTGCGGTGGTAGGTGAGGCCGAATTTCCAGATTTTTCTTCTCTTTGGGATGTTTGTATCTCACTTTTGTTACACCTCTCTCTCTCTAAAAACTCTTTTCTCTCCCTTCTCTCTACATTTTTTATACCAAAACAAGATCAAATCCTTGATCTTTCTTCATCCATTAGAAATTTGTCCATAGTTTCTTCATCAAAGTTGTAGAGCCTCTTGAGAGCTACATTGTGTGCGGTGGAGATCACATTTCAACATCGTCAATTTGGGGTTTTCTTTATCTCATCTCTTCAACAAACTTGAGGTAGGGAATTACTTAGAGTTATATATATGTTTTTGCAAGTTCTTGATTGATTTTTGGAGAACTCTCCTTTGTTGATTTCGAAAATGGGTTTTTGGCTCAAGAGATTGATGGTATTGTAGAAGAAGTTCATCTTTTGTCTTTTTTTAGATTTTCTTAAAATTATAGCGATCCCGATTTTCCCTTCATTGTTTAATTGTATTCCGAACTCGGTTCCGTAGATGTGTTGTTGTCTTATTCCCGTTTCCATCCTTTACTCTTTGTATATGAGTCTTGGGTCGTGTTGGGTAGGTTTGAAACAGGTTGGTTGTGTTTGGAAACCAAGGGTTGGTGTCTAGATTTTGGGCTTGACGCTTGAGCGGACCTGTTTGTATATCAGTCCGAAAAAAAAGCTTTTTGGATCACTTTTTCGGGCCATTTTCTCTCTCTCTAACTTTTCAAAGATTATGCATGATTATACTAGATTCATCTCATTAGTAAGATACATGTACATCAATTAGATGGTGACTAATCATTGATACCTATTTATACAATGTATAGAAGACTAATGCTAATACATTGAATGTGATGGATTTATTATGAATGAATCTTAGAAATGCATTATGTTTCTATTATGAATATGTAAGATACATTAATCTATCTAATGAATTCATTAATATAGAAGATGCATTATGTATCATGAATGTATGAGATACATTAATCAATTTAATGAAGTTCATTGAATGAATAACTTGAGAGTTTCTCTCTCTAGACTACATCTTCTCTCTATAAATACATCTAGTTCTAGTGATCTTCTACCATAGTTCCTTTGTATTGAGTGTGGAGCTTCCCTTGATCTTCATTTTAATCTGAAAGTTTGGCGATTTGGAGCACTTTGGTTTTTGGCCTTCATCTTCTCCATTTGAGGTAGGGATTTCTTTGTTCTTTTTCAATACTCCATCTATAGATAGACATGTGGTAATTTTGTATTGCATGAAAATCATGTCCGTGTTGGATTTGTTTGAAAATCATGAGGGGAACCTAGGGTTGGTTGTTTGAGAATGGTTTTGTTATCATTGACTATGGTTTGGACTAATTAGAGAATAAAATTAGCATGTTATTATTGAAAGAAGAGAAAGCCCTAAATTATATTTTGATTTGGTAAAATAAAAAGGGTTTATGGTTGAACAATGTTGGTAAATTTCTATTGTTAATATGAGTTGTGTAGAAGGTGTTAACAGTTAAAGGATTAATTATGGTATTGGAGTTATTTTGAAATGAACGTATTGAATCAAGTTGGGTTATGGCTTATTATCCACGGAATTGATTTTGTAAAATGAAGAGAATGTAATTGGTTTTGTGAAAAGGGAAAAGTGTTTTTGGAAAAAGTGATGGAACATGTTGACTTGTAAAATTATGAAAGTTGATCTTGAAAATGGTAAATGAAATGTTAACTCTATGTGAGTCTCAGAAAATAAATTTGAGAATTGAACTATTGTATCATGAGTGTTGATTACACACATTTGGGGGTTTTATCCTTACCTATCGTACTAGTGTCGTTGTTGGGTTTAAGGATTGCTTGAGAGTTGAGTCTCTTTTATTAGGTGTACTGAATACATGCATCTAGAGGTTTTGTCCTTGGTCATCGGTGGAGGATGACATTGTTGTGTTGAATTGTGTGTATGCATTACACTTGTGTTGGGTAAACATTATTGAATAGTTTATGTTTATGTATTACACTTGTTATTTATGCTTTGTTGTATTGAGGAATTTGTACATGATAATCGCTTATATACATTGTTTTGTGTGGGAGGAGATAGGGGATGTACTCCACGGTTTAGGGAAAGATAGGGGATGGACCTCTAAACCGGATTTTGTTTGGGAGGAGATAGGGGATGGACTCCATTAGCACCACTATATGTGTGCTTATGGATATTAGAAGTGTTTTTGATTGATATTGATACAGCACTAAAATGTGTATCATTTGTGAAGTATAGAAGTGTTTTTGGTTGATATTGATACAACACTAAAATGTGTATCATTTGTGAAGTATGGAAGTGTTTTTATTTGAGATTGATACAGTACTAAAATGTGTATCTATTATGAGGTATGAAATGTTTAAAATGAGTTATTATCTCGCTTATCGCTTGGCGTACCCTTAGCTTACTGTGCATATAGCCGGTAGAGCAGAGTTTTAATTGTTATCGTCAGTGTATCTAAGTATGTTATGGGTTGCGATGGTTACAGTTTTGAAAGGCCGAGCTGCCTCATTTGTGGATTATATACATGTTGATGATTTGTTATTTCCCTTTTATTTAAGGCATGCATGTATTGATATGTATTGGGAACAAACCAAAATGTCATTTTGAGATTTTGGAAAGTGTGAAGGAAAATGGGGTATTTGTGAACATGTTTTCAAAAAAGGTCATTTTGTTGTAAGTACAGAAAATGGGGGAAGAGTAATGGGCTTGGTGAATTTTTTTTTTTTTTCTGAAACTGTTATAGTCATGAAAGTTTGGAAAAATGGGTAATAAAAAGGAAAAAAAAGGTGAACCGCTTATAGCGTCGAATGAAATGTCTGTTTTCGAGAAAAGTTCATACTTATGTATATTTTGTATAAACTGCCACATTACTATTCTAGTATGAGAATGAACATTCATGATCATAGCTATCTGTAAGTTGTTATTGTTGGAGATCATGTTGAGATCTCTACTGGACTATATGTTCATCCCAGGTTGTTGAATCTTTTTTTCAGGTGATAGCCAGGATGTTCTACAAGGTTGGATCTTCTTATTTGTTGGCCACGGGGCCTCTTTTGTGTTGGCGGAATGCCATTTATGTAAAAAGGGTTATACCCTTCTTCTTGATTTTTAATGATGTAAGCCCAAGGGCAATTTATTTAGTGTACTCATGTTTTATTTACTTGCATACGAATGAGAGCAATGTTATTCACTTCTACAAGTTGAATATACGAGTTTATTTCCGCATGTTATCTTTGAAATGGAATTAAGTAAATGAAATTGGTAATACTTAGAGTAATAAAAAGTGGGGCGTGACAAAAATGTTGAACCATATGAGTTGAGATTGAGGCATTTAATGAGGTTTTGTAAAGGGATGAAGGAATGTTGGGGTTTTTGTAAAAAACCTAGAAATTGGGGGTTTTAGAAACAATGTGGGGGTTAATGGATTTTTCTTGAATTAAATGAACGAGTGAGTGAAAATTTCTTATTGTCATTGTAAGTATGACAACATCTTGATGTATGAGGGTTTGGAGACCTTACTTGAATTTTATTGGTTAAATGCATATACATATATATTGTTTTGAAATAGCACATTGTTGAGTTTCATGATATATGAGAATTGTGATTTTGGAAGTTGATGATCAAAACATTGCATATAAGTCTTGAAATGACTTAGGTGTTGAGAATTATACAAAATGAGGAAATGTTGCTATGTGTTCGTAGAGCAAATTGAGCATGGGGTTATTATTGTATTATTGTTGACATACTTGGAAATGGAGAAATGTTATGAGGCATTGATAATTGTTGCATTACATACTCATTCAATTGATTACTATACACTTTGAATTGAATTTGGAAACATATGCAATGAGAAAAGAATAATCCGAAATAAGAACTATTGAAATGTTTTGGGGTAAATACGTTGGTAAGTCAAATAGGAGGTGCAGATGAAATTGATTAAGTTGGCCTGAGTGTCCGGGGTGAAAGATCGAAAACACATACGAAGGAGGTACCACTTCCCTTCCGGTTAGCAACCGGTAAAGTGGCGTTTTGGTAGAGCTAGTTGAGCCTACTTGCAGACACCAACCTAGGAATTACCTGAGTCGTATTTACCGCCCCCATTAAATAAAATTGTAAATTTCGGAATTGTTGAGATTTCAAATTGTAGTTGAATATGATGATATTTTCTAAAGAGCACATACATGAAATCTTATTTTAATTGGATTGCATGGCATTTGCATTTTACATTGGAAATCTTGTATAAATGTATATATTTTGTTAAGGATTCTCTACTGGGCTTTATGCTCACCCCTATGCGATTTTGGTGTAGGAAAAGATGTGGTGTTCCCGCCGAGTTGAGGGCGCAGATACATTTTGGTGAAGAGTAATTAACTCTCTTTTGTTGTGATTTATTTTGCTAGCCAAGGGCTATAGATGTATGGGTTCGTGAAACCATTTTTGTGTAACCGGGCTTAAGCCTTGGAATATGTAAGCCCTTAAGGGCATTTTTCTTATCTTTTGGGATTTGATACTCTACAGGCTATAGATTCATGTATTTCTATATCCCTTAATGTATAATTCGCATGTGGGACTTTTGTATAAACCTTGTTGATCAATGATGTAAAGGTTGGAGAATCGCTAGTATTATTTAGTGGATGTTGGTTGATGTATTTAATTTATGTTGGATTATTTCGGGGCGTTACAATACTTATCACTGGATACTTTATATACAACTACACTGCGACATATTCTGGTCAATACTACTATTTAGGTGCTTATATCAATGCAATTAGTAATTAAAAATAATAATAATAATTCTAGGTTCTGTGATCAGTTTCTATACGAATAGAAAAGCTAATTAAAAACACTTTCTTGCTTGTAGATATAGTGTCCAGCGTCTTAGTCCCGCTTATTTATGTTAAGTGGTACCTGTTACTCTATACTTACATTTTTTTAGGGACTTTTGAAAAGTTATGGGTTGCATTTGACCTTTTAGTTATTATAATTGAACCTCCTCCTCATTGTTTAGAGCCTTGATTGATGAGTTAACTTGTTGGTTGGGCAAGATTAGATCAAGAATGTCATATTCGAATATTTGTTTTGAGTAGTGTTCACTCTTTTGCCTTTTTCTTTCTCCATATTTTGAATATTAATGTGAAGCTAGAACTGTTGGAAAGATTATTTCTGGGGCTTCAATTTAGACACAAAATTGACTATATTTCGTTTCTGAATAAGGGAGATACACTTGTTTGAAGTCACCTAGCAAAAGCTGTCTGGTCAAGCAAGAGCAAAAAATTGAATTCCACACGAGTAGATTTCATGAGAAAGCCATTTTTTCCTAAATTGATCTGCACGAGCGGTTTTAAAATTCACACAAGCAGATTTTGTGCATCCAGACATCGATCTATGCTCTTTTCACTCAAATCAGATCCCTCTCTCTTTTTGACCATTTTTCTCACTCACTCACTCTTTCTCTCTCTCTCTCTCTCTCTCTCTCTCTCTCTAACTTTTTTTTTCTCTCTCTTCTCTGTAAACTCTCACCAAATTTCACATTTTCTTTGATCTACAAAGATTAAGCGAGATTTTGATACTAGTTCCTTGTACAAAAATGATGAGCTTCTTGATGGCTATGTTTTGACTGGTGGAGATCAAATTCCGACAAAGTTGATTTTTACAGTTTTTTGCTCTTCTCCCTTTGAGGTAGGGATTTTTTTTGTTCCTTTTCAATACCTCGTTAAAGATAGACATGTGGTGGTTTTTATTGCATTAAAAACTTGATTTGTTGGGTATTTTTAAAAAGCATATGATGAGGGTTAGGATTTTATGATCTAGAGTTAATCTTGTGTTTTGTTATGAATTTATGAGATTGTAATGTTTGAGGAACATGTTTAAAAGGATTAAAGTAAAAAGCCCTAATTAATTGTTTATGGATTAGGTGAAAGAGGAAAAAATTGGTGATTTGATTTTATTTGAACCATATAGGGTATTGCGTATTAAAAATATGAAAATAGATATGTAAGATAATAAAGAAAGTCATCATAAATTTAATTTGTGTTGATTGTTATTCATGGTTTTCTAATTGTTAAGTTGTAATAATTGTCGAAAAATCAGAATTTTGGAGAAATAAAAAGGGTATTGGTAAATGTTATGTGCGTTGTATAGCGATCCCGGTTATCCCTTTACTGTTCTGCTGTATTCCGGACTCGGTTCCATGAAGTTGGTAGTTGTATCTATCTTGTTGTCGTCCTTTAATTCCGTTTGATTGAGTTTTAGGATGTATTGGGCAGAGTTGTTACAGGTTGGTTAGGCTTTGGTTTCAATTCTTTGTTGCCCAGTTTTTAGGAGGTCCGCTCGAGCGGGTCTTCTTGGGCTCGAGCAGAGATTACACGCTCCCAGTATTTTGGTGCTCTGCAGAACTTCTGCAAGCATGTTTTCCACACTCGAGCGGGTTTCTTTACGCTCGAGCGGGTAGTACTTTTTCGTGTAAGTTCTGGGAGGGGGAAATCCACGCTCGAGCGGACTGGTTTTCGCGATTGAGCGGATGTATTTTATTCTTCTGTCTTGGCGCTTGAGCGTGTCTTCTTGCGCTCGAGCGTACCTAGTTTTTTATTCTTGACGCTCGAGCGTTGTGTTCTCCGCTCGAGCGGGAATGTCGTATATCAGTTGGTAGCTGGGCGTTTTAAATTCACTTTTTACATTCTCTCTCTCTCTCTTACTTTCTAAAAAGACATTTTGAGAGTTCCTCTCTCTAGAAACTCCCTTCTCTCTAGGGTTTGATCTAGTTAGAGTGCTTCCTTTCCCTTCGGCCTTTGTAAAAGTTGGGTTGATCGTCGAGGGCTACACTTTGATCCAAGAATATTGAGTTTTGGAGCACGTTGAATTTCTTCATCTTCTTCCTTTGAGCTCTGATTTTTGAGGTAGGGATTCCTACTCACTCTTATGGTCTTTGACATAGATTTTTGGTTGTTTTGATAAAGTGTTAAAGTTGGGTAAATTTTGGGACTTAGGGTTTCAAAATGTTAAAAGAGGATTTTGTTATTTTGAGTCTAAAATGTGTATTGGGGGTTCAAAATAATGATATCGTTGTTGGTTGTTGATATTTAGACCATTGGGTCAATATTGGGAAATTGGGTAGAAAACCCTAATTTTGGGAAAATTGTGATTCTATGAAATTGTGTTGGAAATGATGAAATTGGTTCATTATATGGTAGAATAGTGGAGTTAGATCTAATAATCGCTCACTTTTGAAAACATTGATATTTTATCTGTTGGAGTTTTTATTATCTGTTTAGAAATAATTGCTTGGGCTACCGGTGGAGGGTAGTTTTGATTGTTGTAGACAATGCATGATGATTAGGCAAACTAAAACTAATCAATTGGATATGTCATAGAGTATGACGGTTGATAGAATACATTAACGTTATATATTGATTGATTGTGTATATGACCTTTGTGTATATACGTTGTGTGTGTGGGAGGAGATAGGGGATGTACTCCACGGTTTAGGGGAAGATAGGGGATGGACCTCTAAACCGGATGTTGTTTGGGAGAAGATAGGGGATGGACTCCGTTGATACAACTCATATGCTTGTCAGATAATGTGTTGATATAGCTTATATGCTTATCTATGGAAGTGTTGATACAGCTCATATGCCTATCTTTGGAACTGTTGATATAGCTAATATGCATATATGTTGAAATGTAGATACAGCTTGTACGCTTATCTGTTGAGATGTTGATACAACTAGTATGTTTATCTATTGTAAAAAAAAAGGAGAAATGTTTAATATGAGTCACTGTCTCCTATAAGTGGTTGGCCAGGTTCTGAGCCGTTGATGTAAATTGTAAAATTGATAAGAAATGGAAACTGAAATGGAACATGAACATAGTGGTCATGAAATGGAAATGGGTTATGAATTGATTTATGGAAATTGAACATTTATCAATTGCTAATGTATTAGTTATTGCTCATACTGTGTTTAGCATATTTCTACTGGGCTGTGGCTCACCCTTTACGGGACATCATTTTCAGGTACAAGTAGCATGCCACCTCCAAGGACATAGCTTGGGAGGCTTGAGGCATACAGACTGTTTTGTTATTTGCTTTCTTTAGATGTATTACATGTAAATTCAAGCCTAGGGCTTAATATGTATTGAGTTAGCACTCTTCTTTTTTGTAACCAAGTGTTAACTTGGAAAGCTATAAGCCCGCAGGGCATTTGCTTTTGTTGTTAACATGTAATACTTTTGTAAAGAACCACTCTGATGAATAGAAGAATATTTATCTTTTATACCAATGCATGTCTAAGTTGATGGGTTTTAATGTTATTTTTTTGAGGGCGTTACAACTTGGTATCAGAGCGTACCGGGTTCGAATACTTTGGGTACGTGGGAAGTGATTAGGATCACAATGGGTTTGTCTCGCTTGATAGAGACTTAGATGTAGTGTCATATGCTATGTGCTTAATTGATAACATGCTTATGTGACTATGTGGGTATGGAATGTAGTTTCTAGGATGTTGATTGGATCCTTGGGTTTCTGGGAGTCTCGTTGGAAAAGCACTTGATCAATGCTGTTTCTAACCGAAACTCTAGTAACGCCTCGGGACTGTCATTATCCGGAAATGAAATTCGTAATTGCTTATGTGATTATGTGCTTACGTGGAGTGAATTACAGTTGTTCATGCATTAGGACGTGAGTGTTATAGCTTCGGCACATTTATAAATGTGCTAATGGTCTTGGTTACCTTTATTAGGATGTCAGGACGAGGACGTGGTAGGCGTGGCAGGCGTGGTAGGCAAGAGATGCCTTTACCGGATGATATTCCTGCACAGCAGGAGAGAGTTGGTCAGGCCAATGTGGCCGAGCCAGCGGGTCAGCAGGCTATGAGTGCCTTGGCCCGAGAGATAGCAGGAGCTTTGGGCATTCTCAGAGCTGGGAATCAGGAACAGGCCCACGCAGCTGAGGCAGGGCCTTCCTTCTTGAAGAGGGAATTCTTCCGGTCCAATCCGGACGAGTTTGTAGGGGATTCGAATGAGCCACTTAAGGTTGACGAGTGGTTGGAACAGATGGAGAAGACGTTTGAGATGCTTTGCATCGAGGACGGGGCTTTAAAGGTGACCTTGGCATCCTTCCAGCTGAAGGGAGATGTAGGTCAGTGATGGAAATACGAGAAGGGCAGTGTTGGTGGTGTATGGGAGGCGTTTGTGAATGCTTTCCAGGAGAAGTTTTTATCTTCAGTTGCAAGGGAGAAGTTGAGGAAGCAGTTTTGCCAGCTTAAACAGTAGGGCTTGTCAGTGGCCGAATTTGAGGCTACTTTTACTAGCCTGTCCAGGTTTGCACCTGAACTGGTGGCGTTCGAGGAACGCCGTTGTTTAGAGTTTGAGCGGAAGTTGAGGCGTGGACTCAAGTTGAGGGTTAGAGGGTCCTTTATCCGAGAGTACAGACGTTTGGTTGATGCTGCTGCTCATATAGAGATTATGATGCAGGAAGAGGATGAAGGGCAGAGAGGCTCCAAGAGGAGCCAAGATGGTCAGGGTGACGGCAGAAGACAGAGGGGTTCTAACCCTCAGCAGTCTCAGGGTGGTTTGGCTAGATCGACCTTTCCGGTGCCAAGTGCGGGCTCTAGGAGAGGCAGTCAGGGAGGCTTGACTTGTTTTGTGTGTGGCCAGCTGGGTCACAAGTCTTCGGTTTGCCCGCAAAAGGGAGGGGGTCAGCGAGCTGCTTCTTCTTCAGCTAGACCTCAGGGCCAGAGTCAGGGCAGGGGCCAGCCTTTGTCTTGCTATCACGACCCCAAACCACCCCTAGTAGTTTGGTGCCGTGATGGCCAGTAATCCGGGATTACCGAAGGCCAACTTACAAAATTCACACACAATCAGAGTACAATTATATGGGGCTAACAAGTACGGAAGCGATTTATACAAACAGATTAGTCCATAAGAGCTGTGCATAAGTCAAATGAGATAGCAACCATTTACATATGGGTTATAACTTAATTACAAACAAAGCAAAGTACAAATTACATTTTACATATTAGCAAAGGGCTCCACAAGCCGACATAAACAAATTGTACGAATTACAGGTCTAAGAACACAGTCTGCCAGATTGCCGACATCTTCTTTGCCGACATAACAATCATACAAAACACACATCTTGATCAAAAGGCTTCTCAAACCGACGTATGCAACATACAAGTAGTACAAATCGAGAAGCATAATTTTCAAGACTGCCGACGTAAATACAGGTTAAGTCGACATAATCAAAAACCCAAAAGAAGCTCCAGAATCATATCTAGGCGTCACCGCCTTCTTGTTCATCACCTACATATATATAGAGAGGGTGAGCTTGGATACTCAGTGAATGGTATAAATAATAAAGGGGTTTGCATGAATAATAGCCAAAGTCTTTTCAAAACAATACAAGACAAAACTTTATATATAACAAGGAATGGACCTCGTCCATCTAACAGATCTTCAAAGCTTCAAGGGATACTTACTAGCATAACATATTACAAATAATAACATTCCGGCAAACGTATCCACGCGGTAAACCGTCCGTGGCAAAACAAGACAAAGCAAGAGAGAAATCTCAAACAAGGGTGCTACAAAAGTTTAGAGTCCTCTAGCACAAGGGACCTATGTTACAAAGGCTCATAGCCTTTTAACACGAGAGTGCTGCGAAAGTTTAGAGTCCTCCAGCACAAGGGACTTTCAAGGCAAGATGTGCTGCGAAAGTTTAGAGTCCTCCAGCATGAGGGACTCCAAAGACAAGACGTGCTGCGAAAGTTTAGAGTCCTCCAGCACGAGGGACTTCAAAAACGAGATGTGCTGTGAAAGTTTAGAGTCCTCCAACACAAGGGACTTTTTGAGAAGGTCATCACGACAAGATCATACTTGATATACAAAACAGGGACAATTATTCATGCTGAGCAAACACTTTCAAAAGAAAGCAAAGCAAAGTCTTTATCAAAATGTATAACATAGCTTTATTAAAAATACCACTCACATAGTTCTTCAAACGTCGGGGTCAAGGCAAGTACAAGTCCTACAAACACATGGCAAAGTCTATTGAATGCACTACTCAAAACAAGTCTAGCATACATGCAAATGACCTCGGCATTCTTCAAAAACTAAGTCAATCAAATTGAAACACAGTTTCTTATCTTTGGAAAAACACGCTGGGCAACTACCAGGTCTAGGCCGAGGTCCCACACCTCCTTGCCGAGGTGTAGCCTCGATGGCCACATTCAAAAGCGAAGTCGGGAAAATCTGGGTTTCCCTCTTGATAAACATGAAAAACATGAGTATGAAGAAGATGAATGCAAAGATCAAAACTTGCTATTACAAAAGCTGAGATTTCATGCTATAATTTCAAAAACATGGACCTGGGTACCCATACTCAAGGATCTTATCAAAACAAACACAAAAGCATGAGCCTTAATGCAAACTTTCGGATCAAACGAGGCTTTTCTTCAAAAACACATGAAAACTATTTTCTCTTTCTAAAACCAACTTTAAATCGATAAATGGCGTGTAGAACAGGTTTGATCGTGCAATGCAGCTAGATGATCAATAAGAACAACAAGAATAGGTTAAGATTCTAACCTCAAAACTCGAATCTAACGGCTGAAGCTCCAACGATCAAGCTTGGAAGTTCACTCTCTCTAGCTCAAACTCCTCATTCTTCTTCCTAGAGTCTCTCTCTCTCTAAAAGGCAAGATTTAACACAAATTGATATGTTTCTCACGACAATCACTGACTTAATCCCTCTGCCGGGACACGTGGCATCGGCTGATTGGCTCTACTCAAAAAGGTAACTGACTGATTAGACAAGACCAAGACAAAGTGTACTCAACAAGCTAAACAACAAGAGTACTCTGGCAAGTGATCTCGGCTAAGGCAAAGCTTCGGTAAGCAGGGTAACAATGACATCGGCTTGGAAGGACAACACTGGACTAAGCTGTGCCGCACTTTGGCCTAGATGTGCCACACCTCGGTCTAGGTCATAGCGTTCTAGGAACAAAATCACTCATGCAAGGATCAAGGGTCTAGAACGCCTAGATATTAACATCTCGAACCAGATGATGCCCATCTCGGCCTAAGCGACGCGCACCTCGGCCTAGATGGTGACATCTCGGCCAATATGCCAGGGTGAAGATGGAGGTCAACCAACGGGGTTCCAAGATAGTTCTAAGCGACAAAGGTCTCGAAGGTGTCTAGGCTTAAGATGACCTCGGCAACGCACCAGACGAGAACAAAGCATGCAAGCAATCATTCAAGCAAAGCAAGACAATAATTGCAAATGCACATATTAAAACAAGATCATTCATAAATGTATGCAAGTATGACTAAGTCAAAATGAGGGTTGTTACATCCTACCCCCCTTAAAGAAGTTTGGTCCCCAAACTTGAGTTACCTTGTTCCAAAAACAATTCTGGATGTCAGACTTTCATTTCCTCTTCCATTTCCCATGTAGCATCCTCTCTGTAATGCTCCTTCCATTCAACTTTCACCATTAGTATCGACTTGCTTCTCAACGGCTTCACCTGCCTATCGACAATCCGTATCGGCTTCTCTTCATAGCCTAAAACTTCATTAATTACAATTCCAAAATAGTCGATCACATGTAGTGGATCTCGAATATATTTCCTCAACATCGAAACATGAAATACATTATGGACTTGGCTCAATCCTGGCGGCAAGGCAAGTCTGTAGGCAGCGAGGTTAATCTTCTCAAGAATTTCAAAAGGCCCGATGTAACGGGGTGCTAACTTACCCTTCTTCCCAAATCTTGTGACTCCTTTCATCGGCGAAATCTTCAGGAACACGTAATCCCCGACTTCAAATTCCAGCTCTCTTCTTCTCTGGTCAACATAACTCTTTTGTCGACTCTTTGCAGTTTTGATTCTTTGTTGAACGAGCTTAATCTTCTCGTTCGTTACTTGAATTAACTCCGGACCAAGCAAAGCTTTGTCTCCTACCTCGGTCCAACATATCGGCGACCTGCACCTTCTTCCATACAGTGTTTCATACGGCGCCATGCCAATGCTAGCTTGATAACTGTTGTTGTAGGTAAATTCCACCAAAGGCAAATGTACTCCCCAACTTCCTTGGAGGTCCAATACACATAGTCTAAGCATATCTTCAAGTGTCTGAATCGTCCTCTCTGTTTGCCCATCAGTTTGGGGATGAAAAGATGTGCTAAACCTCAACTCGGCTCCGAAAGCTCTTTGTAGGCTCTACCAAACTCTGGAAACCAACTTCGGATCTCGGTCTGACACAATTGACATCGGCACTCCATGAAGTCTAGCAATCTCATTCACATACAACAAAGCTAGTTTATCGGCGTTGAAGGTGGTCTTAACAGGCAAGAAGTGTGCTGACTTAGTTAGTCTATCCATAATAACCCAAATCGAATCCATACCCTTTTGTGTCTTCGGCAAACCAACCACAAAGTCCATGGAGATGTGCTCCCATTTCCACTCAGGAATCGGTAAGGGTTGAAGAAGTCCTGCTGGCCTTTGATGTTTTGCTTTCACTTGTTGACAATACAGGCACTGCGACATGAACTCGGCTATCTCTCCTTTCATGTTCGGCCACCAAAACGTCTGCTTCATATCCTGATACATCTTGGTGTTCCCGGGGTGAACAACAAACTTGGAACCATGAGCTTCCTGCAAAATTTTTCTTTTCAAATCTGGGATATCGGCCACACACAATCTTCCCTCAAACTTGAGCACTTGATTTTCTATGGTGTACCCTGATCTTGGCTTTGTGGTAATCTCATCGGCTACCTTCTTGAAGAATTCATCCTCCATTTGTCTTGTCTTGACTTCCTCAACAATAGTCGGTTCCACTGAGATTGTGGTTAAACATGCCAAATTTCCCACCACCTTTCTGCTCAAAGCGTCGGCTACGGTGTTAGCTTTACCTGGATGATATTAAATCTGCATGTCGTAGTCTTTCAACAATTCAAGCCATCTTCTTTGCCTCATATTCAATTCCTTCTGAGTGAACAAGTACTTTAAGCTCTTATGATCCGTAGAAACCTAACAAGAAGCTCCATACAAGTAATGGCGCCAAATCTTCAAAGCAAACACCACGGCTGCTAATTCCAAATCATGGGTGGGATAATTCTTTTCATGTGGCTTCAATTGACGAGAGGCATATGCTATAACCCTACCTTTTTGCATTAATACACAACCCAGACCCTTATGCGAAGCATCACTGTAGACATGAAACTCTTCATTACCTGATGGTAGTACAAGAATTGGTGCTGCGACTAATCTCGTCTTCAACTCCTAGAAAGCCACTTCTCTATCCTTAGTCCATTCATAAGCCACTCCCTTTTTAGTTAGTTGTGTCAACGGAATTACAATCCTTGAGAAATCTTTTACGAATTTTCTGTAATAACCAGCCAATCCCAGAAAGCTACAAACCTCGGTCACATTAACCAGCCTCGGCCAATTCACAACGGCTTCAATTTTACTAGGATCGACCGAAATACCCTCTTCATCGATTACATGACCCAAAAATGAAACAGTGGAAAGCCAAAACTCACACTTGTTAAATTTAGCATACAATTTCCGATCCCTCAAAGTTTGTAAGGTAAGTCTCAAATGCTCCTCGTGTTCGGCTTTACTTCTAGAGTAAATCAATATATTATCGATGAAGACAACCACAAACATGTCTAGATATGGCTTAAAGACTCTGTTCATCAAATCCATAAAGGCTGCAGGGCATTGGTCACTCCAAAAGGCATTACTAAAAACTCGTAGTGCCCATACCTCGTCCGAAAAGCGGTCTTCTCAACATCCTCAGCTTTGACTTTAAGCTGATGGTAGCCCGATCTAAGGTCAATTTTCGAAAAGACTCGTTCTCCTTGTAATTGATCGAACAAATCGTCTATCCTCGGCAATGGGTACTTATTCTTAATGGTTACCTTATTCAGTTCCCGGTAATCAATACAAAGACGAAGCGTACCATCCTTCTTCTTAACAAACAAGATGGGTGCTCCCCAGGGTGAAGTGCTCGGCCTAATAAAACCCTTATCTAGCAACTCTTGTAGTTGAAGTTTCAATTCCTTAAGCTCGGTGGGGGCCATCCTATATGGTGTTTTAAAGATGGGCTGGGTTCCCGGCATGATGTCACAGTAAACTCTACCTCTCTATCGACTAAGTGGCCAGGCAAATCATTTGGGAAGACGTCGGGGAATTCATTAACCACTGGGACGTCGGCTAACTCAACACTTCCATTCAAATTATTTAGTATGCTACACAGATAACCTTGACACCCTTTTTGGATCAATCTATAGGCTTTCATGGATGAAATTAAGTAAGGTGGGGATACTACCCCTTTTCCTTGAAATGTGACCTCGGCTAGGTTTGGGGGTTTTAACATGACACTCTTTGAAACACAATTTATGGACACGTGATTTGCCACTAACCAATCCATCCCCAAAATAACATCAAAATGAGTTATGTCCAATGGCATTAAGTCAGCTAACAGTTCAACATTCCCAATCACAACAACACATGCTCGATAGATGGATGCAACATTCATAGATCTCCCAGATGGAGTAGATACAGATAATACATAATCAAGGGGTTCTAGTTTCCTATTAATCTTCTCGGCAAACTTAGCAGAAATGAATGAATGCGTAGAACCCGAATCAATCAATGCATATGCACTTTGAGAGCAAATTGAAAGCATACCTGACACCACTATCTCAGCATTTTGAGTGTCCCCTGGTACCAGTGCAAAAACTCTGCCTTGTCTCATCGGTCCTTTCCCAGCGTTACCTTTCTGCACGGAGCCCGAAGTATTCTCATCTTTCTTACTTTCCCCAGCCTTCGTTTTTGGACAGTCCCTCACAAAATGACCTACTTCACCACATTCGTAACAAGCCCCAGACGCCCGACGACAGACCCCGAAATGTGGCTTCCCACAACTGGAACATATCGGCTTAGTACCACTCTCTTGTCTAGGGTTGCTTGAATTGCCGACGTTCGCTTTTTTCTTGGTACCAAACTGTGCTCGGCGATTGTCATAACTCTGCCTCTTCCTCTAGCTCTCTCCTGAACCCTGGTATCAGTTCAAGTTGGCTTCGGGCAGAATAGCTTTGTCCAACACTCCAGCATAAGTCAGCATGTTGAGCATGTTAACCCGGTCTTGTATCGGTCCACAGAGTCCACTTTCGAACTTCTTAGCCTTCATATATTCATCATTGACCATGTGGGGTGCGTACCTTGCCAACTCGGTAAAGGCACGGTCATATTCAGCTACTGTTCTACTACCTTGCATCAAAGTCTGAAACTCGGTAGCCTTGCGATTCCGAACACTTAAGGGAAAATGCTTGGTGTAGAACAATTCTAAAAATCGGGTCCAGGTCAAGTCTGGATTGCTTTCTCGAACCATCATCCACCATCTGCGGGTGTCGTCATCTAGTGTAAAAGCTGCTAATGTCACCTTCTGGGTGTCAGTGCTGGGAAAGATCTCGAACAGCTTTTCCATTTCCAAAACCCAAGCTTCGGCCATCATTGGTTCTATACCCCCTTGGAATCTTGGTGGCTTCATTTTCTTGAACTCCCTGATCAGAGCTATCGTGCCGTCCCCATATAAAGCTGGCCGTGGGGGCACTTGTGGTACTGGAGGAGGTGGAGGTGGAACTGCATTTTGGCCGTTTGTCTGCTCGGCCTGAGTCGATGTAGCACTAGCATACTACTGTCTTGCCTGCCTTAACTCGCGGGCCAAACCTTCAACTAACCTCTCCAGTCTGTCCAATTTGTCCTCGGACTGATCTCGGCCAACTGGAGGTCTACCTCTCCTCAAGATGCTATGAGTATGCAAAATGTGACTTTTAAACAAGATGAACAAATGATCACGTAGGCAGGTAACAATTAAGCATGCCGAGATGATGCACACCTTGACCACATAGCAAGCAATATGATGCAATCCTAACATTTTTCTCAGGGAAAATCCTACGCTCTTTAGGACTCAAAGTGTGTGAATAACGTATACCAAGGAACTTGTGCTCTGATACCATTCTATCACGACCCCAAACCGCCCCTAGTAGTTTGGTGCCATGATGGCCAGTAATCCGGGATTACCGAAGGCCAACTTACAAAATTCACACAAAATCAGAGTACAATTATATGGGGCTAACAAGTACGGAAGCGATTTATACAAACATATTAGTCCATAAGAGCTGTGCATAAGTCAAATGAGATAGCAACCATTTACATATGGGTTATAACTTAATTACAAACAAAGCAAAGTACAAATTACATTTTACATATTAGCAAAGGGCTCCACAAGCCGACATAAACAAATTGTACGAATTACAGGTCTAAGAACACAGTCTGCCAGATTGCCGACATCTTCTTTGCCGACATAACAATCATACAAAACACACATCTTGATCAAAAGGCTTCTCAAACCGACATATGCAACATACAAGTAGTACAAATCGAGAAGCATAATTTTCAAGACTGCCGACGTAAATACAGGTTAAGCCGACATAATCAAAAACCCAAAATAAGCTCCAGAATCACATCTAGGCGTCACCGCCTTCTTGTTCATCACCTACATATATGTAGAGAGGGTGAGCTTAAATACTCAGTGAATGGTATAAATAATAAAGGGGTTTGCATGAATAATAGCCGAAGTCTTTTCAAAACAATACAAGACAAAACTTTATATATAACAAGGAATGGACCTCGTCCATCTAACAGATCTTCAAAGCTTCAAGGGATACTTACTAGCATCACATATTACAAATAATAACATTCCAGCAAACGTATCCACGCGGTAAACCGTCCGTGGCAAAACAAGACAAAGCAAGAGAGGCATCTCAAACAAGGGTGCTACAAAAGTTTAGAGTCCTCTAGCACAAGGGACCTATGTTACAAAGGCCCGTAGCCTTTTAACACGAGAGTGCTGTGAAAGTTTAGAGTCCTCCAGCACAAGGGACTTTCAAGGCAAGATGTGCTGCGAAAGTTTAGAGTCCTCCAGCACGAGGGACTTCAAAGACGAGACGTGCTGCGAAAGTTTGGAGTCCTCCAGCACGAGGGACTTCAAAAACGAGATGTGCTGTGAAAGTTTAGAGTCCTCCAGCACAAGGGACTTTCTAACAAAATGTGCTGCGAAAGTTTAGAGTCCTCCAGCACAAGGGACTTTCCGAGAAGGTCATCACGACAAGATCATACTTGATATACAAAACAGGGACAGTTATTCATGCTTAACAAACACTTTCAAAACAAAGCAAAACAAAGTCTTTATCAAAACGTATAACATAGCTTTATTAAAAATACCACTCACATAGTTCTTCAAACGTCGGGGTCAAGTCAAGTCCAAGTCCTACAAACACATGGCAAAGTCTATTGAATGCACTACTCAAAACAAGTCTAGCATACATGCAAATGACCTTGGCATTCTTCAAAAACTAAGTCAATCAAATCGAACACAGTTTCTTATCTTTGGAAAAACACGCTGGGCAACTACCAGGTCTAGGCCGAGGTCCCACACCTCCTTGCCGAGGTGTAGCCTCGATGGCCACATTCAAAAGCGAAGTCGGGAAAATCTGGGTTTCCCTCTTGATAAACATGAAGAACATGAGTATGAAGAAGATGAACGCAAAGATCTAAGCTTGCTATTACAAAAGCTGAGATTTCATGCTATAATTTCAAAAACATGGACCTGGGTACCCATACTCAAGGATCTTATCAAAACAAACACAAAAGCATGAGCCTTAATGCAAACTTTCGGATCAAACGAGGCTTTTCTTCAAAAACACATGAAAACCGTTTTCTCTTTCTAAAACCAACTTTAAATCGATAAATGGCGTGTAGAACAGGTTTGATCGTGCAATGCAGCTAGATGATCAATAAGAACAACAAGAATAGGTTAAGATTCTAACCTCAAAACTCGAATCTAACGGCTCAAGCTCCAAGGATCAAGCTTGGAAGTTCACTCTCTCTAGCTCAAACTCCTCCTTCTTCTTTCTTGAGTCTCTCTCTCTCTCTAAAAGGCAAGATTTGACACAAATGATATGTTTCTCATGACAATCACTGACTTAATCCCTCTGTCGGGACACGTAGCATCGGCTGATTGGCTTTACTCAAAAAGGTGACTGACTGATTAGACAAGACAATGACAAAGTGTACTCAACAAGCTAAACAACAAGAGTACTCTGGCAAGTGATGATCTCGGCTAAAGCAAAGCTTCGTCAAGCAGGGTAACAATGACATCGGCTTGGAAGGACAACACTTGACTAAGCTGTTCCGCACCTTGGCCTAGATGTGCCATACCTCGGTCTAGGTCATACCGTTTCAGGAACAAAATCACTCATGCAAGGATCAAGGATCTAGAACGCCTAGATATTAACATCTCGGCCCAGACGATGCACATCTCGGCCCAGATGATGCACATCTCGGCCTAGGCGACGCGCACCTCGGCCTGGATGATGACATCTCGGCCAATATGCCAGGGTGAAGATGGAGGTCAACCAACAGAGTTCCAAGATAGTTCTAAGCGACAAAGGTCTCGAAGGTGTCTAGGCTTAAGATGACCTCGGCAACGCACCAGACGAGAACAAAGCATGCAAGCAATCATTCAAGCAAAGCAAGACAAGATTTGCAAATGCACATATGAAAACAAGATCATTCATAAATGTATGCAAGCATGACTAAGTCAAAATGAGGGTTGTTACACTTGTTATCAGTGTGGTCAGCCTGGGCACCTGATGTGGTATTGCCTACAGTTGAGTGCTACTTCAGGAGCGTTTGGTTCTAGGCAGACGCAGAGTTATCAGCCAGCTCAGTCTGTGCAGGCCTCGAGGGCCAATCCGGGAGCTTCGTCATCCCAGTCAATGCAGCAGTCTTTTGCTCCTAGAGGTGAGCATTTGGATCAGGGGCCTACAGGGCGCGTGCATGCTTTTACCGCGCAGGACCTAGTACCGGCTCCGTCAGTAGTGAGAGGTACCTTTCTGTTTTGCAACTCGGTTGCTAGTGTATTGATTGATACGGGTGCATCTCATTCTTTTGTGTCTGCTGCATTTGCATCTGTTTTGGAATTGGAGTTGGCACAGTTAGCATCTCCTATCTGTGTAGTATCGCCTGTTGGTGGTGAGTTGATCTTGAAACAAGGTGTTAGAGGTTGTAATATAGAGGTCGCCGATCATAGGCTTCCTTTTCCTTTTGTTGTCATGCCCATGAAGGGTTTTGATGTTATTCTGGGTATGGACTGGTTATCGTCATACCGGGCTGTTATTGATTGCTACCGCCAGAGGGTCACGGTTTGTACCTTGAGCGGGAAGTGTTTCCATTTCTTGGGGGATCGGGTTGGTAATGTGTTGCCGCCGATGTATGATCCGCGAGGGCGGAATAAGCTTAGTGGTTTACTTGCTAGCTTTATGAGTGGTGAGTGTGAGGAGACCCAGATTGTATTGCCAAGGGTGGTTTGTTAGTATTCGGATGTTTTTCCCGAGGATCTCGTTAGTTTGCCACCTCACCGAGAGGTAGAGTTCTCTATTGATTTAGTGCCCGGCACAGCGTCGATTTCTATGGCACCTTATCGTTTTGCCGCAGCCGAGTTGAGTGAGTTGAAGATTCAGCTCCAAGAATTACTAGATAAGGGTTTTGTTCGCCCTAGTGTTTCGCCGTGGGGAGCACCGGCCCTCTTTGCTAAAACGAAAGATGGTGCCTTGAGATTGTGTATAGACTACCGGAAGTTGAATCGGGCTACGGTCAAGAATAAGTACCCTATGCCCCGTATAGATGATCTGTTTGACCAGTTGAAGGGTTCCCGTTGTTTCTCTAAGATAGACTTGAGATCGGGTTATCACCAGTTGAGGGTCAGGGAGGAGGATATTCTGAAGACGGCATTCCGTACACGGTATGGCCACTATAAGTTTCTAGTGATGCCATTTGGGCTCACTAATGCGCCGACAGTCTTTATGGACTTGATGAACCGGATCTTTCGGGAATTCTTGGATCGATTTGTAGTCGTTTTCGTGGATGACATTCTTATCTATTCGCCTTCTGAGGAGGAGCACGAGGAACACTTGAGAGTGGTGCTTGAGTTGCTTAGAGCCCATAGGCTGTATGCCAAGTTTGGGAAGTGTGAGTTCTGGCTAGGAGAGGTCTAATTCTTAGGCCATGTGGTATCCGGGAAAGGGGTGTCTGTTGATACATCCAAGGTAGAGGCAGTGCAAGATTGGGCACAGCCTAAGAGTGTGTTTAAGATCCGCAGTTTTCTGGGATTAGCTGGGTATTACCGTCGGTTTAGGAAAGATTTCTCCAGGCTAGCTTCGCCGTTGACTAGATTGACGCGAAAAGGGGCCAAGTTTGTGTGGAGTGAGACTTGCGAAAAGTCGTTCCAAGAGTTGAAGGATAGATTGATCACCGCTCCAGTTTTGATTATTCCGGAGAGAGGGTTGGGTTATGCGGTCTATTGTGATGCCTCACGAGAGGGTTTGGGTTGTGTGTTGATGCAAGAGGGGAAACTAGTAGCTTATGGCTCACGTCAGTTGAAAATACACGAGAAGAATTACCCTACACACGACCTAGAGTTAGCAGCAGTGATCTTTGCCTTGAAGATTTGGAGGCACTACCTTTATGGTGAGAGGTTCGAGGTGTTCTCAGACCACAAGAGTTTCAAGTATCTGTTTACACAGAGAGACTTGAATTTGAGGCAGAGAAGGTGGATGAAGTTCATTGAGGACTATGATTTTGAGTTGCATTACCACCCGGGAAAGGCCAATGTTGTGGCCGACGCCCTTAGTAGGAAATCCATTAGTGATGTAGCTTGTATAGCCATCCGGGAATGGGAGATGTTGGGTACACTTGGCGAGTTTGATTTACTTCTAGGCAAATCTGTTGAGGTTGCGGCCTTGTTTTCTGTTGTTGCGCAGCCTACACTTGTGACTCGAGTGTTAGAGGCACAGAGAGGTGACCTTGAGGTAGAGTACTTCCGAGAGAAGATCTCCGGTGGGAAAGTTGAGAAGGGTTTGACGACGTATCCCGACCAGAGTATGAGATACCGAGACCGTTTGTGCCGGAGTCTTGCCGAGAGGAAGTACTCCGAGAGTTCCATCATTCACGCCTTGTGGTGCATCCGGGAGGCACTAAGATGTATCGGGATTTGGGTCACCAATTTTGGTGGTGGGGTATGAAGAGAGATGTGGTTGTTTTCGTATCAAAGTGCCTTACTTGCCAGCAAGTGAAGGCCGAGCATCAGAGGCCAGCGGGTTTGTTACAACCCTTGCTTATTGCCGAGTGGAAGTGGGAGCATGTCACTATGGACTTCGTTGTAGGTCTTCCGAGGGCTCAGTGGGGTAGTGATGCCATTTGGGTGGTTGTAGACCAGTTGACTAAGTCGGCGCATTTCATTCCTATGCGCGTGAGAGATTCGGTAAATCATCTCGCCGACTTGTATATTCGGGAGATAGTGAGATTGCACGGGGTCCCAGTGACGATCGTCTCAGATAGAGATCCTCGTTTGGCTGCTAGGTTGTGGCAGAGTTTGCAGAGTGCCTTGGGCACTAAGTTGACCTTTAGTACGGCTTATCATCCTCAGACTGACAGGCAGTCCGAGCGTACTATTCAGATCCTTGAGGATATTCTTCGAGGTTGTGTCCTTGACTTTAGAGGTACGTAGGAGAGGCACTTGCCCTTGGTGGAGTTTGCCTACAACAACAGTTTTCAGTCTAGCATCGGTATGGCACCGTTTGAGGCCTTGTATGGCCGACCGCGTAGGTCTCCAGTGTGTTGGGCTGAGGTGGGTGATGCACCTTTGTTGGGTCCAGAGTTGGTTAGGGAGACGACGGAGAAAGTTGAGCTTATCCGTAGGAGGCTTGTTACAGCCCAGAGTCGCCAAAAGAGCTATGTCAACTGTAGGAAGAGGCCTTTGGCATTTGAGGTAGGTGATCATGTCTTCTTGAAAATATCACCTAGGCGAGGTTTGATGAGGTTTGGGAAGAGTGGGAAGTTATCCCCACGGTTTATCAGTCCCTTTGAGATCCATGAGAGGATTGGGGAGGTCGCTTATCGTTTAGCCTTACCACCGCCGTTGTCCGGAGTGCATGACGTGTTTCATGTGAGTATGCTTCGGAAGTATGAGCCGGATCCGTCCCATGTGTTAGATTGGACTGACTTGGAGGTAAATGAGGATGCCTCGTATGAGAAGAGACCAGTTCGGGTCTTGGATAGGTGGGATCAAGTCTTGCGAGGCAAGACCATTCCTTTGGCAAAGGTTTTGTGGAAACATCATGGAGTGGAGGAAGCCACTTGGGAACGTGAGTTGGAAGTCCGCGAGAAATATCCGGACTTGTTTGTTGATGTGTAACCATGCATTGGTAATTTTGTAACATCGTTGAACTTTAAGAGCATTATATATGTCTTAAGTTGTAAAACATTGTGAATGTTTTGGTTAATGGAAGTTTGTTTTAACATTTCGTACGTTAAGTATATTGTGGAAATGCAAGCATAATATTAATGTTGCATGTGTCAAGAAATTGTGGGAAACAGGTTGAAACTGGTAATTTTCAAAGGAATGCCTATTGATAATGCAGGCTGTTATGTGTAATGTGAAATGCCTCTTGAAAGAGATGGGATGGACCGATAATGGGTCGGATTGTTTAATATTATGTTGTAATATTGTTGAGAATGGAGAAAACCTGTTTTTGAAAAGCTTGTGCTTAATTTCGGGGACGAAATTCTTTAAGGGGGGGAGGTTATAGCGATCCCGGTTATCCCTTTACTGTTCTGTTGTATTCCGGACTCGGTTCCGTGAAGTTGGTAGTTGTATCTATCTTGTTGTCGTCCTTTAATTCTGCTTGATTGAGTTTTAGGATGTATTGGGCAGAGTTGTTACAGGTTGGTTAGGCTTTGGTTTCAATTCTTTGTTGCCCAGTTTTTAGGAGGTCCGCTCGAGCGGGTCTTCTTGCGCTTGAGTGGAGATTACACGCTCCCAGTATTTTGGTGCTCTGCAGAACTTCTGCAAGCATGTTTTCCACACTCGAGCGGGTTTCTTTACGCTCGAGCAGTGGCGCTCGAGCGGGTACTCTGGCGCTCGAGCCGGTAGTACTTTTTTGTGTAAGTTCTGGGAGGGGGAAATCCATGCTCGAGCGGACTGGTTTTCGCGCTCGAGCGGATGTATTTTATTCTTGTGTCTTGGCACTCAAGCGGGTCTTCTTGCGCTCGAGCGTACCTTATTTTTTATTCTTGACGCTCGAGCGTTGTGTTCTCCGCTCGAGCAGGAATGTCGTATATCAGTTGGCAGCTGGGTGTTTTAAATTCACTTTTTACATTCTCTCTCTCTCTCTCTTACTTTCTAAAAAGACATTTTGAGAGTTCCTCTCTCTAGAAACTCCCTTCTCTCTAGGGTTTGATCTAGTTAGAGTGCTTCCTTTCCCTTCGGCCTTTGTAAAAGTTGGGTTGATCGTCGAGGGCTACACTTTGATCCGAGAATATTAAGTTTTGGAGCACGTTGAGTTTCTTCATCTTCTTCCCTTGAGCTCCGATTTTTGAGGTAGGGATTCCTACTCACTCTTATGGTCTTTGACATAGATTTTTGGTTGTTTTGATAAAGTGTTGAAGTTGGGTAAATTTTGGGACTTAGGGTTTCAAAATGTTAAAAGAGGATTTTGTTATTTTGAGTCTAAAATGTGTATTGGGGGTTCAAAATAATGATATCGTTGTTGGTTGTTGATATTTAGACCATTGGGTCAATATTGGGAAATTGGGTGGAAAACCCTAATTTTGGGAAAATTGTGATTCTATGAAATTGAGTTGGAAATGATGAAATTGGTTCATTATATGGTAGAAGAGTGGAGTTAGATCTATTAATCGCTCACTTTTGAAAACATTGATATTTATCTATTGGGGTTTTATTATTTGTTTAGAAATAATTGCTTGGGCCACCCGTGGAGGGTAGTTTTTATTGTTGTAGACAATGCATGATGATTAGGCAAACTAAAACTAATCAATTGGATATGTCATAGAGTATGACGGTTGATAGAATACATTAACGTTATGTATTGATTGATTGTGTATATGACCTTTGTGTATATACGTTGTGTGTGTGGGAGGAGATAGGGGATGTACTCCACGGTTTAGGGGAAGATAAGGGATGGACCTCTAAACTGGATGTTGTTTGGGAGAAGATAGGGGATGGACTCCACTGATATAGCTCATATGCTTGTCAGATAATGTGTTGATATAGCTTATATGCTTATCTGTGGAAGTGTTGATACAACTCATATGCCTATCTTTGGAACTGTTGATATAGCTAATATGCATATCTGTTGAAATGTAGATACAGCTTGTATGCTTATCTGATGAGATGTTGATACAACTAGTATGTTTATCTATTGTAAAAAAAAAGGGGGAAACGTTTAATATGAGTCACTGTCTCCTATAAGTGGTTGGCCAGGTTCTGAGCCGTTGATGTAAATTGTAAAATTGATAAGAAATGGAAACTGAAATGGAACATGAACATAGTGGTCATGAAATGGAAATGGGTTATGAATTGATTTATGAAAATTGAACATTTATCAATTGCTAATGTCTTAGTTATTGCTCATACTGTGTTTAGCATATTTCTACTGGGCTGTGGCTCACCCTTTATGGGACATCATTTTCAGGTACAGGTAGCATGCCACCTCCAAGGACATAGCTTGGGAGGCTTGAGGCATACAGACTGTTTTGTTATTTGCTTTCTTTAGATGTATTACATGTAAATTCAAGCCTAGGGCTTAATATGTATTGAGTTAGCACTCTTCTTTTTGTAACCAAGTGTTAACTTGGAAAGCTGTAAGCCCGTAGGGCATTTGCTTTTGTTGTTAACATGTAATACTTTTGTAAAGAACCACTCTGATGAATAGAAGAATATTTATCTTTTATACCAATGCATGTTTAAGTTGATGGGTTTTAATGTTATTTTTTTGAGGGCGTTACACGTTGAAAGATTTGTGGATTAGTTAATCTCATTTGTGAGGGTTGTGATGAAAAGCCCCAAATCCTTTGGTTATTTTATTTGTTTGAGAGATGTGATTAATTTGTGTTATATAAGTGTTGGATTATGAAAATAAATTACTAGTTAAGTTTTGAAAATTAATGAGAAAGATGTGATGATTTGTTGTGGGTATTGGGAGTTTGGAGAGAGGGGAAAATAAATTTTGGAAATTAATAAAACATTTATATACTTTTGTAAATGAGAAGTAAGAGAAGCTGACGATTTTTCTTTAAAACAAGTGAATAATTATATTCGTGACGAATTACTACTTGTTGAATCAAATTTGAATATTTTGAATTAAATCATAAAGATGGGATAGTAGTGATGGAAGAGACATTAATTATGAGTTTTGAAAGCAACATGAATTCGAAGTTGAATTAATTAGTGTTGAAAGATGAAAGTTATTTAACGTATAAATGCTGATAATCTAAATCAAGAGGATAAAATTGAATTCATGGAATTGATACCTGTTGTTTATGAGGCTGTGTCATTGGCTATCAGTAGATGATGGTATTGATGTTGTTGAATAATTTATGAAACTTGAAATAATGTGCTAATTGTTGAGTTGAATGAAAGTGCGCACTGATATGGGTTCCTCTCCCCTTCAGATTTGCACCCGGTAAAGTTTGGTGGTTTGATATGGGTTCCTTTCCCCTCCGATTCGTGCCCAGTAAACAGTGAACGGGTTTATCTCCTTTCTGGCTCAAGGACCAGTAAAATTTGGCACTTTGAAATGAGTTCTTCTCCCCTCCGGCTCGTGCCCGGTAAAGTGGGTTGTGGTGGTTATAGCTTGATGAAGTCGGGGTCCGTTATGTGTTAATTACACATAATGTATATTCATATTTGCGTTGTGATGAGAAGGGATGCATTATTGACTTTCCGTGCTTGTGACCGGTAAAATATGGTAATGTGTGTTGACGCGTCTATTGTTGCTTATATATACATGTATTTGTGAACGTTCATTTTACACTTGTGTTTAAGGCCATAATATATAGTAATTGTCCTTATAGCCGTAATGAGTTAGAATGTAGGACAAGTATATTGTTTAGATCAATCTTACGAGATTGTGGTAATGTGATGAATGGTTGAGATTTTTTAAATGCAAATAAAAAGTTTTGAAATATAAGAACTGATCTTTGTTTCTTGTTATGTTAAAGAGGATCTTTTGGAAAATTATATTTATATAAATATATTTTGAGGTATGCAATGTCACATTCCTATATATAGTATATATACGTGGAGCATTCATGATCATAACTATTTATATATTGCTATTGTTTAGGATTATTGGGATTCCTATTGGACCTTTGTGTTTATCCCACGTTGCTAATCATTGTTCAGGTATGGAGTGAAAAGTTGCTCGAGACTTGAAGCGTAAAACCCCGACCTAAGATTAACTATTAAACCATGATTAAGGATGCCTAATATGTAATTAAGATGAAATCCTATGTTAATTGCATGTGCATAGCATTATTTGTGTTTATATATATTTATCGTAAAAATATATGTTTTTGTTTCTATTTTGTTCTGCAAATTGACGGCCTTATCGGCATCCAATCACGAAATTGACTTGAGTTATGTGTTATTTGGAATTTTTAGAATTTTATGATAGGTCTAAGTAAAATCCGATTCGAAACGATTAAATTAGAATAATTAATGTCCATTTGATTAGTTCTAATTAATCACCAGTAATCAAGCCTATATAAAGCTCCTATATGTGCCACCACTTATCTTTTTTTTCCTTAATCACACCTTTGAGCCTACACACTCACACAACAAATGTGAGAAAGGAAGAGAAAGGAGAATATTTGAGCTCAAACTAAGGGGATTTGCTAGGAAGAAGAAGAATTGGACTTAGAGGCTTAAGAATTAAGCCTCTAGCTCTCACCTCGAAAAGTCTAGGTAAGAATTCAACCCTTTGAATGTACAATTTTGATGCCTAAGCCATGAATTCATGAGAATGAAGTTATGTAAGACAAGGATTGAGCTAGAAAGGAAGGAGTTTAGATCACACCATGCATGCATATGCATTTCATGGAGTTTTGATGTTGTTTTCAAGAGAATTCCCTCATGCATGTAATAATTCTAGCTTGGTTTTAAGAATTCACCACATTTCCTATCAAATGACCTTCATTGATCATGTTTTGGAAGGTTTGAATTCATATCAATGCATACATGTTATGTTCTTTAAACTTTAAGCTTGAGTTTGCACAATTAACTTACTCTTGGGCCTTGATTTTGCGAAATGGTTTTGACTTCAAGATGTTTTCCAAGCTTACACAAGTTTCCTTGAGTTTTTAGCCCGAGAGAACATGATTTGCAGCATTCAGTCGGGTTTTGAAGCATGGAAGTAAATCTGGAAATTCCAGAATTCTGCTTCTATACTCGAGCGACAGAACCTGCGCTCAAACGACCACTCTGTGACCTTGCACTTTGTGATGACCAGGTCCTTGTTTTCTTTATTTTCCTTCTTCCTCTATTCTCCTTTTATCTTCGTTGGACTTGAAACATCCGGAATTGGTTCTCTAGATTAGAGTTCTTCTTCTTGTTTGGTTCGGTGTCGATTTTCGCTTGATCCAGAGAGCGTGAGGTCAGGTCCGAAGTGCCCGAGTGTTGAACCAAAAATTTTTCTGGGCTGGATGGCTAGCCACACGTGCGGGGGCCTTAGGCCGCACGTGTGGGAGGCAAGGCCGTACGTGCAAAATTCAGGGTCTGTTTGGCATGGCACATTACTTAAATTGCAGGTGCGTGCGGGGAGGACTGTACATGCGGGGATGGAAGTCGTACGTGCAGGAGTGAGGCTCCGCATGCGCGGGGCACGTGCCACATGTACGGGACGATTGACAATCCGAAATCCCTATTTTTATCCCTCTATTTTTGCTGAATGTATCACTTTTGTTACATCTCTCTCTCTCTAAAAATATATCTCTCTCCCTTCTCTTTATGTTTCTACCTCAAAAACAAGCTTAAAACTTTGATCCTTCATCATCCATAGAGGATTGGCCCATAGTTCCTTCATCAATATTGTGGAGCACCTCAAGAACTACTTTGTGTACGGTGGAGATCAACTTCTACAACTTTTGGTTTCTAGGGTTTTCTTCTCTCATCACCTTCAAAACTTGAGGTAGGGTTATCTTGAGTTATAAATACATGTTGTGCCATATAAATGTTGATTTGTGAGTCTTCTAGTGGTTCTCATGTTAGATTTCTATTTTTGAGCAAAAATGTAGAGAGTTTTTAAATGTGGGTTTTAAATCTCAACTCTATGTTAATCCTAGGGGGTTTTCCTTTTCATTAAACATAAGAAGGATGATTTGGTAAGATTTCACTAAGAAAATGGGGAAAATGTTGGTTTTGATGAAAACCCTAGAATTTGGGGATTTTTGAAAGACATGGAAATGTCCATTATAGCGATTCTAGTATTCCCTTTTACTGTTCAGTTGTATTCCGGACTCGGTTCCGTGGAGTTGGTAGTTGTGTCTACCTTGTTGTCGTCCTTTAATTCCATTTGATTGAGTTTTTGGATGTGTTGGGCATGTTTCGAGCAGGTGGGTTGAGCCTTGGTCTAATTTCCTGTTGCTAGGTTTTTGGTCGTTCCGCTCGAGCGGGCAGTATAGTGCTCGAGCAAAGATTGCACACCCCCAGTATTTTCTTGCGCTCGAGCGGGCTTGTTGTAGCTCGAGCGGGTAGTACATTTTGGTGTAAGTTCTGGGAGGGGAAAATCTATGCTCAAGTGGACTGGTTTTCACGCTCGAGCGGATGTACTTTATTCTTGTGTCTTGGAGCTCGAGTGGGCCTTATTACGCTCGAGCGAACTCAGTATTTTGTTCTTGGCGCTCGAGCGTTGTGTTTTTCGCTCGAGCGGGCCTGTCGTACATCAGAAGGCAGTTGGGCATTTTTAAGTCACTTTTTACATCCTCACTCTCTCTCTTACTTTTCAAAAACGCCATTTGAGAGCTTCTCTCTCTAAACCTCCACTTCTCTCTAAGTATTGATCTCGTCGGAGTTGTTTCCTCACCTTTGGCCTTTACAAAAAGGTTGTTGATCGTCGAGGGCTATCTTTTGATCCGAGAAATTTGTGATTTGGAGCATCTTCATTTCGTTATCTCCTTCGTTGGGTTTCATCTTTTGAGGTAGGGATTCCTACTCACTCTTATGGGTTTTGACCTAGATTTTTGGGCACTTTGTTAAATGGTTTGATTTTGAGATCTAGGGTTTCAAAATGTATAAAAGGGGGTTTGTTATTTTGATTCTAAAATGTGTATTTTGGGTTTCAAAATAGGGATATTAATGTTGGTTGTTGATGTATGAACCATTGGGTCATTATTGGAAAGAGGGGTAGAAAACCCTAATTTGTTTTATAAATTAATGGGTATAATTAATTTGGGAAAAGTGTTGTTATTTGGAATTGAGTTGGAAATAATGAAATTGGCTCATTATATAGTAAAATGGTGGAGTTGGATTTGTTAATCGCTCACTTTTGAAAACATTGATATTTTATCTGTTGGAGCTTTTATTATCTATTTAGAAATAATTGCTTGGGCTACCGGTGGAGGGTAGTTTTGATTGTTGTAGACAATGCATGATGATTAGGCAAACTAAAACTAATCAATTGGATGTGTCATAGAGTATGACGGTTGTGAGAATACATTAGCGTTATGTATTGATTGATTGTGTATATGACCTATGTGTATATACGTTGTGTGTGTGGGAGGAGATAGGGGATGTACTCCACGGTTTAGTGGAAGATAGGGGATGGACCTCTAAACCGGATGTTGTTTGGGAGGAGATAGGGGATGGACTCCACTGATACAGCTCATATGCTTGTCAGTTAATGTGTTGATATAGCTCATATGTTTGTCAGTTAATGTGTTGATATAGCTCATATGCTTATCTATGGAAGTGTTGATATAGCTCATATGCTTATCTGTTGAAATGATGATGTAGCTTTTATGCTTATCTATTGTGAAATGGGAAAATGTTTAATATGAATTATTATTTCGTTTAGAGTATATGGCCAGGTTCTGAGCCACGGTTTTGAATTGGAAATTGGACAAGAAATGGAAAATGAACTGAAACATGGACATAGTGGTCATGTAATGGAAATGGATTATGAAATGATTTATGGGAATTAAACATTTATCAATTGCTAATGTCTTAGTTATTGCTCATACTGTGTTTAGCATATCTCTACTGGGCGTTGGCTCACCCTATATGGGACATTATTTTTACGTACAGGTAGCATGCCACCTCCAAGGACATAGCCTGGATGATGATAAGAGTTAAAGACTCTTTTTGTTTACTTTGTTTGTATTACATGTATATCAAGCCGAGGGCTTATTTTGTATAGAGTTAGCACTCTTCTTTTGTATAACCAAGTGTTGGCTTGGAAAGTTGTAAGCCCATAGGGCATTTGCTTTTGTTGTTAACATGTAATACTGTTGTAAGAACTACTCTGATGAATAGAAATGGTTGGTTTCTTTTATATCAATGCATGCCTAAAGCGATGGGTTTTATGTACTATTTTGAGGGCATGACATCCATGGAATTCTTCCTTTTCTTTTGATAAAAAGATGAATGTGTGTAGATTCCATAATGTGGTTGCAAAGATGGAAAGCTTTTGACATGTGGAAATGGAGGACTTGTTTTAGAAATTATGGTTAAAGATATGATGATATATGGTTGTGAGATGACAAATTGTTGTGCACTTTGAAATTGTGAGAATTATAAACACGGGAAAATTAATGTTTGAAAAACACTACTTGTGGTCTTGAAGAGACTAGATTGTTAAGACTTGTGAATGTAAAATTGTAACTATGTGTTGATGACACATGGTCTTCTTGTGAAAGAACAATGAAGAAAGGAAATGGGAATTGTGATTGTTGGCATTATTGGGGAGACATTTGAAATTGGAGAAGTGTTATAAGATATGGAAAGATCATGGCATTGCATTTTTATTCAATTATTATTTTGCATTGTAAATTTCGATTGAAGATATTTATTTCGTGAAAGAAAATGATGTTATAATAAGAACTATGGAAATGTGCCATCGGGTAAATACGTGGTAAGTCCGGATAGGGGGTGTAGTTAATCTCGATAAGTTAGCCTGATTGTCCATGGTGAAAGACCAGAAAACCGCGCGGATAGGTGTCAAGCCTTCCGGTTAATACCAGTAAAAATGACAACTTGGTAGTATTTGTAGAGTATACTTGCAGACACCAGCCTATGGATTACTAGTGTCGTATTTACTGCCCTTATTAATTAAATCGGAAGTTTTGAAATGTGTTGAGATTGCTAACTTTTATTGAAAATGGAAATCCTTAAGAAGAGCATGAAATGTAACTTTCTTTAAGAGAGCATGGCATAGCATGAACATTGGTATTTTATTGAGATTTGGCATAACTGTATATACTTTGTTAGAATTCTCTACTGGGCTTTGTGCTCACCCCTATAGGATTTGGTACAGGTAAAGATGTGGTGATCCTGCCGAACTGAGGGCGTGGATATTTTTGTGAAGAGTAAATAGCTCTCTTATTTTTGTTGTAAATTTTGTAAAGCTAGGGGCTAAACGTGTATGGGTCTGAGTGACCATTTTGTGTAATCGGGCTATTGTCCTGGAAGATGTAAGCCCTTAAGGGCATGTTATTGTTTTGAGACTAGGTGCTTCACATGCTATAGATTCATGTGTATTTCTATCATTGAATGTATATCCGCATGTGAAACTTTTGTATAAACTTTCTTATTAACCATGTAAAGATGAGAGGTTTATCGTCATGGTTTAGTGAATGTTAATTAATGAGGGTTGTTCATGTTGAATTATTTCAGGTGCTTTACAACTTGGTATCAGAGCTACCGGGTTTGAATACTTAGGACTCGCGAGAAGTGGTTGTCTTACCAAAATGGGTTCATTTCGCGTCATTACGAAAATGTTTTGCTTAATTGTGATTGTGTGATAACATGCTTATGTGACTATATAGGTATGGGATTAGACTTTTGGGATGTTATTTGCGCCTGTTAGATTCCTTGAAGTCTTATTAGAAGGGTACTTAATCAATACTCGTTCTACTAAGAATTCTTGGTTTCTCATGGAACGAATCTCATCACTAAAGGATAATTCGTATGTTTTTACGTGACTAAGTGCTTATGTGGAGTGAATTAAATTTTTGTGTGATACGATATATGAAATTGCTATAGTTTAACGTGTGAGGAAAGTGACGAGCACATTTGGGATGATGTGCTAAATTGTTTACTTGATTTCTCAATTAGGATGTCGGGAAGAATTTGAACACGAGGTGGTAGGGGTGGAAGGCGAGGTCGAGGTCGCCGGGGTGTACATGAGATACTCGTCCATGAGGTCCCGGTACAAGAAGAGGGTTTAGGCCAAGGTGACATGGCCGAACAAATGGGGCAAATGGAGCTACCGGGGCAAGCCGGCCAAGCCACAATGGGGGCTCTAGCCCGGGAGATGGAAGGGGCATTGAGGGAGTCCATGAACATACTTAGGGTAGGGAGAATGTTGCAGAGACAAGGGCGAGCTTCCTCACTAGGGAGTTTTTGTGGGCCAAGCCGGACGAATTCCATGGCAGCCTCGAGCCAAAGAAAGCGGATGAATGGCTTGAACAAACTGTGAAGACTTTCGAGATGCTTCATATTGAAGATCGTGAGTTGAGGGTGACCTTTGCAAGCTACTATCTCAAGGGTGACTCAGGCCAATGGTGGAAGTATGCCAAGGGCCGAATAAAACCGACATGGGAGGCGTTTGTGGTGGCCTTCCAAGACAAGTACCTACCTCCCACGGCTAGGGAGAGGTTGAGGCAGGAGTTCCAAGATCTTAAGCAGATTAACATGTCCGTGGCCGAGTTCGAGGCGGTCTTCTCCAATTTATCCCGGTTTGCACCGGAATTACTAGTGACAGAGGAACATCGTTGCATCGAGTTTGAGAAGAAGCTTAGAACTAAGATCCTATTCAAGGTTGCTGGGAACATGATCTGAAATTATGACCGTCTTATGGAGGCGGCCGCACATGTGGATATTATGGTGGAGGCCGAAGAGGAGAGGCTTCGGAATTCGAGGTCTAAGGGCCAAGGGTCGTAGGAAGATTATAGACCCAATAAGAAGAGTAGAAACACATACCCATCTCAGCCTCAGCAACAGCAGTCTAGATCTACTTTTCCCTTGCCTAGTGCAAGCTCGGGAAGAGGTGCGCCGAGTGGGTTTTCTTGCTTCAAGTGTGGCCAACCGAGTCACAATGCCTTTGCATGTCCGCAGAAGGGAGGAGGACAACAAATGTTACCACCACCACCACCTAACCGATCTTAGAGTCAGTCTCAGAGTAGAGGACAGGGGCCTACTTTCTATCAGTGCGGTCAGTCAGGGCATATGAAGAGAGCTTGCCCGCAGTTGAGAGGCGCATCTGGCGCATCAGGGTCGAGGCAGACTCAGAGCCACCAGCAGGCTCACTCAGCTCAGACTTCACGAGTTCATTAGGGAGCCACTTCGGCTCAGTCTGTACAGCAGGCTTATGCTCCGAGGGATGAGCAGGTTGATTAGAGGCCACAGGGGCGCGTGTATGTAGTTACCATGCCAGAGCAATTGCCAGGACCCTCGATTGTGAGAGGTATTTTTATTGTGTGTAATTCTTTGGCCAGTGTGTTGATAAATACGGGTGCGTCTCATTCATTCATATCTACTGGATTCCCATCTGCATTGGGGTTAGAGGTGGCACAGTTAGCGTCTCCTCTCAGAGTAGAGTCACCAGTTGGGGATACAGTTGACTTAGACCGAGGGTGCTTTGATTGTGAGATAGAGGTTGCCGGGCGTAGGCCCCCGTTTGCTTTTGTGTTGCTAGACATGTCGAGTTTTGATGTCATTCTAGGCATGGATTGGTTGTCTTCGTATCGAGCAGTGATTGATTGTTTTCGGTAGAGGGTCACAGTGTGCACCTCGAGTGGTGATTGTTTTTACTTTCTGGGGGAGAGGGCTAATCGGGTCTTATCGCTGGTATTTGATCCTCGTGGTAGGAATGAGCTTAGTGGTCTTCTTGCTACTGTCTTGGATAGTGAGAGTGACGGGACACGAGTTGAGTTGCCAAAGGTAGTGTGTGAATACCCGGATGTGTTTCTTGAGGACCTTACTAGTTTACCACCCCACGGGGAGATTGAGTTCACCATCGACTTAGTGCCTAGAACGACACCAATTTCTATGGTGCTGTATAGATTTGCACCCGTGGAGTTGCATAAGTTGAAGATTCAACTCCAAGAGCTTTTAGACAAGGGCTTTATTCGCCCTAGTACGTCACCTTGGGGAGCACCGACCTTTTTTGCGAAGAAGAAGGATGGGTCGTTGCGGTTGTGTATTGATTACCTCAAGTTGAACCGAGTTACTGTTAAGAACAAATACCCTTTACCCAGAATAGATGACTTGTTTGATCAACTTAGGGGGTCTTGTTGTTTTTCAAAGATACACTTGAGGTCGGGGTACCATCAGTTGAGAGCCCGGGAGGAGGACATCTAGAAAATCGCCTTTCGTACGCATTATGGCCACTATGAGTTCCTAGTAATGCCATTTGGGTTGACAAATGCACCGGCTCCCTTTATGGATTTGGTGAACCAAATTTTTAGGGAGTATTTGGATCATTTTGTGGTCGTCTTTGTGGACGACATCCTAATTTATTCGACTTCCAAAGAAGAACATGAGGCTCACTTGAGGGTAGTGCTTGATTTGCTTAGGAAACATTAGTTGTATGCCAAGTTTGAGAAGTGCGAGTTTTGGCTCACCAAAGTGAAGTTTTTGGGTCATGTAGTGTCAAGGGAAGGAGTAACTGTAGATTCTTCGAAGATAGATTCTGTACAAGATTGGGAGCAACCTAAGAATGTTTTTGAGATCCGGAATTTCTTGGGATTGGCGGGGTACTACTGGCGTTTTGTGAGGGACTTTTCTAGATTAGCCGCGCCTTTAACTAGGTTGACTAGAAAGAGGATTAAATTTGTGTGGAGTGAAGCTTGTGAGAAGTCTTTCCAAGAGATAAAAACTAGATTGACTACGGCACCGGTGTTAGCAATCCCAGAATGAGGTTTGGGTTATACTATCTTTTGTGATGCGTCTCGGGATGGGCTCGGTTGTGTTTTGATGCAAAAGGGAAAGGTTGTCGCATATGGTTCCCGATAGTGGAAAACTCATGAGAAGAATTACCCTACTCACGACCTGGAACTAGCAGCGGTAGTGTTTGCCTTGAAAATTTGGAGGCATTACTTGTATGGTGAGAAGTTTGAGGTTTTCTCCGACCATAAGAGCTTGAAATATTTGTTTTCCCAAAAAGATTTGAATCTACGCCAACGGAGGTGAATGGAGCTTTTAGAAGGCTATGATTTTGAGTTACACTATCATCCGGGGAAGGCCAATGTACTGGCCGACGCCTTAAGCCGAAAAATCGTGGGTAGTTTGGCGAGTGTGGCCATACGGGAGTGGGTTATGTTGGGGGAAGTCGGCAAGTTTGAATTACAATTGGGTGAGTCTGAAGAGGGCACAACATTGTTTACCTTGAGTGCTCAACCAGTTTTGATTAGCAAAGTTGTAGAGGCACAACAAGGAGACTGTGAAGTAGAGTTAATTCGTGATAGAATCTCCAGTAGAAAGGAAGAGAAGGGTTTGAACATTCACACGAATAAGAGTATACATTACTTAGATCGCCTGTTTGTGCCTGAATCATGTAGAGAGGAAGTGCTTCAAGAGTTCCACCATTCATGCCTTGTGGTGCATCCGGGAGGCACCAAAATGTACCGAGACGTTAGTCGTCAGTTTTGGTGGAGGGATATAAAGCGGGATGTCGCATCCTTTGTGTCCAAGTGCCTTACTTGTCAACAAATGAAGACCGAACATCAGAGACCAGTGGGTTTGTTACAACACTTACCTATAGCCGAGTAGAAGTGGGAGTACGTTATCATGGACTTCGTAGTTGGGCTTCCTAGAACACAGTGGGGCAATGATGCCATTTGGGTAATTGTTGATCGGTTGACTAAGTCCACACATTTCATTCCAATGCGCACTAGCGACCCTGTTGAGTACTTGGCAAAGTTGTATGTTAGAGAGATAGTTTTACTTCATGGCGTTCCAATAACCATTGTGTTGGATAGGGATCCTCGTTTTATTGCCCTGTTGTGGCAAATCCTGCAAGAGGCATTGGAAACCAAGTTGACTTTTAGCACCGCTTATCACCCTCAAACCGATGGGCAATCGGAACGCACTATTCAGATTTTGGAGGACATGCTTAGAGCTTGTGTCCTAGATTTCAAGGGGTCTTGGGAGAGGCACTTACCGTTGATTGAGTTTGCCTACAACAATAGTTATCAGGCTAGCATCGAGATGGCACCGTTTGAGGCGTTGTATAGCCGACCTTGTAGATCACCTGTTTGTTTGGCCAAGGTGGGGGATGCACCATTGTTGTGTCCGAAGATTGTTAGGGAGACGACGAAGAAGGTTGCTCTCATTCGAAAGAGGTTAGCTACGGCCCAAAGCCGATAGAAGAGTTATGCCGACAAGAGGAGACAACCTTTATCTTTTGAAGTGGAGGACCATGTGTTTCTTAAGATCTCACCTAGGCGGGGTTTGATGAAGTTTGGCAAGAGTGGGAAATTGTCTCCGAGGTTCATTGGGCCTTTTTGAGATATTTGAGAGAATCGGGGGAGTGGCATACCGGTTAGCTTTACCACCACAACTTTCGGGAGTCCACAATGTGTTTCATGTGTCCATGCTTAGGAAATATGAACCTGACCCTTCTCATGTGCTGGATTGGGTTGATTTGGAGGTAGATTAGGATGCCTCCTACGAAGAGCGGCCGGTTCAAATCTTAGATACCCAAGAGCAAGTGCTACGAGGCAAAACCATACCGTTAGTGAAGGTGTTGTGGAGACACCATGGCATTGAGGAAGCGACTTGGGAAAGGGAGGCGAAAGTCCGCTCGAAGGATCCGAATTTATTTGAGCATGCTTGATTGTTTTATTTTAATTGTAGCATCCCCTAATGACGAAGGGAAGAATGTTAAATTGTGGGTCACATGTTATTATGTGTATTGTTAATCCAAGTTTGAGATTGTGAAAGATCGATATTTTGCTAAAGATGTTTTATTCCATGTGCCTTGTATAATGATTGTTGTTTTGATGGAAATGATAATGAAAAGTGTGGTAAATAATAGTTGAATATAAATGTTGCAACTTGATAATGTCGTTGAGAATAATTTTGATTGTTGAACACTCTTGTTTGGTGAGTTTATTTAATTTTTTGAAGTTGATTCAAATTTCAGGGACAAAATTTCCCATAGTGGGGAGGTTGTGATGACTGGGTCCTTGTTTTCTTTATTTTCCTTATTCCTCCATTATCCTTTTATCTTCGTTAGACTTGAAACATCCGGAATTGGTTCTCTAGATTAGAGTTCTTGTTCTTGTTTGGTTCGGTGTCGATTTTCGCTTGTTCCGGAGAGTGTGAGGTCAAGTCCGGAGTGCCCGAGGGTTGAACCAAAAAATTTTCTGGGCTGGTTGGTTAGCCGCACGTGAGGGGGCCTTGGGCCACAGGTACGGAATTCAAGGTCAGTTTGGCATGGCACACTACTTAAATTGCAGGTGTGGAGCAGGTGCATACAAGGAGGGTCCCACGTGGGGATGGGAGCCGCACGTGCGGGAGTGAGGCTCCGCACGTGTGGGGCACGTGTCGCACGTGTGGGACGACTGGCAGTCCGAAATCCCTGTTTTTATCCCTCTATTTTTGCTGAATGTATCACTTTTATTACATCTCTCTCTCTCTAAAAATATATCTCTCTCCCTTCTCTTTATGTTTCTACCTCAAAAACAAGCTTAAAACTTTGATCCTTCATCAATATTGTAGAGCACCTCAAGAACTACTTTGTGTACGGTGGAGATCAACTTCTACAACTTTTGGTTTCTAGGGTTTTCTTCTCTCATCACCTTCAAAGTTTGAGGTAGGGTTTTCTTGAGATATATACATGTTGTGCCATATAAATGTTGATTTGTGAGTCTTCTAGTGGTTCTCATGTTAGATTTCTATTTTCGAAAAAAAAATGTAGAGAGTTTTTAAATGTGGGTTTTAAATCTCAACTCTATGTTAATCCTAGGGGGTTTTCCTTTTCATTAAACATAAGAAGGATGATTTGGTAAGATTTCACTAAGAAAATGGGGAAAATGTTGGTTTTGATGAAAACCCTAGAATTTGGGGATTTTTGAAAGACATGGAAATGTCCATGGAATTCTTCCTTTTCTTTTGATAAAAAGATGAATGTGTATAGATTCCATAATGTGGTTGCAAAGATGGAAAGCTATTGACATGTGGAAATGGAGAACTTGTTTTAGAAATTATGGTTAAAGATATGATGATATATGGTTGTGAGATGACAAATTGTTGTGCACTTTGAAATTGTGAGAATTATAAACACGGGAAAATTAATGTTTGAAAAACACTACTTGTGGTCTTGAAGAGACTAGATTGTTAAGACTTGTGAATGTAAAATTGTAACTATGTGTTGATGACACATGGTCTTCTTGTGAAAGAACAATGAAGAAAGGAAATGGGAATTGTGATTGTTGGCATTATTGGGGAGACATTTGAAATTGGAGAAGTGTTATAAGATATGGAAAGATCATGGCATTGCATTTTCATTCAATTATTATTTTGCATTGTAAATTTCGATTGAAGATATTTATTTCATGAAAGAAAATGATGTTGTAATAAGAACTATGGAAATGTGGCATGGGGTAAATACGTGGTAAGTCCGAATAGAGGGTGTAGTTAATCTTGATAAGTTAGCCTAAGTGTCCATGGTGAAAGACCAGAAAACCGCGTGGATAGGTGTCGAACCTTCCGGTTAACACTGGTAAAAATAACAACTTGGTAGTACTTGTAGAGTCTACTTGTAGACACCAGCCTAGGGATTACCAGTGTCGTATTTAACGCCCTTATTAATTAAGTCGAAAGTTTTGAAATGTGTTGAGATTGCTAACTTTTATTGAAAATGAAAATCCTTAAGAAGAGCATGAAATGTAACTTTCTTTCAGAGAGCATGGCATAGCATGAACATTGGTATTTTATTGAGATTTGGCATAACTGTATATGCTTTGTTAGAATTCTCTACTAGGCTTTGTGCTCACCCCTATGGGATTTGGTGCAGGTAAAGATGTGGTGATCCTGCCGAACTGAGGGCGTGGATATTTTTGTGAAGAGTAAATAGCTCTCTTATTTTTGTTGTAAATTTTGTAAAGCCAAGGGCTAAACGTGTATGGGTCCGAGTGACCATTTTGTGTAACCGGCCTATTGTCTTGGAAGATGTAAACCCTTAAGGGCATGTTATTGTTTTGAGACTAGGTGCTTCACATGCTATAGATTCATGTGTATTTTTATCGTTGAATGTATATCCGTATGTGAAACTTTTGTATAAACTCTCTTATTAACCATGTAAAGATGGGAGGTTTATCGTCATGGTTTAGTGAATGTTAATTAATGAGGGTTGTTCATGTTGAATTATTTCAGGGTGTTACACACTTCCGCTCGAGCGACCAAAAGTTGGCTCAAGCGTGAAATGCATGCTCCCTGAAGTTCACACATTTTGCATACCACTCAAGTGACAAGAGTTGCGCTCGAGCGAAGACCTTAGTCTCACACTCGAGCTACCTTCGAGCATGTGTCGAGCAGAAAAATCAAGCAACTAGTACTTTTTCAGAGTTTACAGATCGCTCGAGCGAAGGAAGTTGCGCTCGAGCAGCCCCTCACATTTTTTACCCACCGCTCGAGCGAAAGAAATTGCACTCGAGCAAGGCCCCTGTTTTCAGCATAATTGACTAAGTGTTTCAAAGTGCATTTTGGCATCTTCATCGCATCTTAGGCATTCCTAGGCCATGATTAAGACACAATAATGAGGATAAGACTTAGAAACACACTAAGAATGAAACACAATGATTGTAATGAATTCTGAGCGTGTGTTTCAATGTGTACATGTTATGTGTTGTTTGTAGGTCACGCGCCGTAAGCTATCCGATCTGTCTACTTCATCCGTTCTACAATTGGAGCCAACTGTGAGTAATAACTTTGTAAAGCTATGTTCAATTTATAAGTATTTTCTGAATGATATAAGGTGATCTGTTTTCTGAAATATTATTTTTTGTATGAATGAATGGTTGTCTAATGTTTCTGAAATGTATTCATGGCATCATTAGCTTCAGATGACATTTGTTATCTGTTCTATTGGTCCCAACCATGGGGCCAACTGTACATATCATGAGCCAACTGTTATGAATCCTTTTGTATACGTCCCATTTATAGGCCAACTATACGTCTCATGAGCCAATTGTACCGTCTTCGTGCACATAAGTCAACTGTATGTCTTCATAGCCATCCCTTTATGGGTCAACTATTTCTGCTAGTGCTAATGGATGTACCACGTATGATTAACTGCAAATCCTGATTATGAGCACGATACTGAATCTGTCTCTGTTATGAGCTCTGATTTTTTAACATGATTATGAATTCTATTTTCTATAGCTATTATGGACAACATTCATTAAACCCTTTACTCTGTTATTATTCACTAGGCTTCTGCTCAATATTTATATTATGTATGTAGGCTAGTAGGCGCGTGACCAGGCCTAAACTGCTGCCTGAAGAGTTTTGTTTTGTCAGCTAGCCACCATGCCTCTCGAGGAGGTTCTCGTTTGTCAAGTCAAGTTTTGTGAACCATGTGAATAATGTTTTTGTTTGTTTTTGTCTATCTGTACTTTGGGCTAAGTCCCTTATGACACTATTTGTATCTGTATGGTGATACATGATGTATGCAAGTTTGACATTATATATAAGTTTTAAATCTTTTTTGTCCCATGTATGTCTGCACAACTCTATGGACTATGTATGTTTCTCTATTTGCTTCCGCTAACCCTTGTATTTCATGATATATTTAGGTCAGAGGCCTTCGGTAATCCAAGGATTACTGGCCGGTTATGACGCTAAACCTATAGGGGTAGGTTTAGGTTGTGACATGAAGTCTGTTAATTGTTGGCCATGAGGCCTTTTAAATGCAGGTAGAATGCCAATGTGTTATAAAACAGATTAATCCCTTTTATATAGTTTGTTATTTTGTAATTAATGACGTAATGCCTATGGACGTATATTGTATTTCATTACATATACACGAGAGAGGACATTGTAATTTATTCATTCCTAAATACCTTTGATGTTTATTATTATTGAAATGGACTGATTTAAAGGAAAAATGTAACATTTTCTTTGTAATAAAAGTCGGGGCATTACAGTAGAGGTTTCTAGCAGTTTCAAGGAGAAGTTTGGGAATTTCAAGAAGTCTTTATATGAGGATACTAAGGACTTCTTTCATTGTATGAAGCTTCATATCTTTTAATGGAGGGTGAAAGTATATTAGAAGAAACTAGAGATTTCACAACTAAATATCTCAAAGAATGGCTCAAGAATAAGATCATAAATCCAAATCTTGGCATGTTTGTGCGTAACGCCCCGAAAATAATGACAATGGATACCCTCATAACTCTCAACAGATATGCGAAAGCTTAATAGTCTTAATCATTCAATATCGAAAGCATTTCAAGAACTATTATTCATTCATTGATTTCTTTGAAATATTATAAAAGATATCACATTCATTAATACATTCATCAATCCTAAATTATGAATCTATAGCATGTGACCGATATAATAGAACAAAAAGAAATAAATATACGTTCATGCCCCAATGGCTACAAAATTTCAAGACATTGCTTGGTTACAACAAAAGTGGGTCAAATCCAATACAATTAAAGTCTTAGGCTTACACAAAACAAATATACAAAACCAAAATGAGTGTCCCGCTCCAATGTCCTCCCAAGCGATCCTTTTGTCCGAGGTATACGATCAGCAAAAGTTATTTTCCACATGGGATAGGCTAAAACCTAGTAGAGATGAATTTAATGATTTGTATGATACTTAACAAAGCCATATGATGAATGCACATGAATGCCAATGCCAAAACATGTGTTTTCCCCTTTTTAAACTATGCAGTGCCATAGTTCAATTCACAATTTATAAACCGTTACCTCAAATAGAAAACATGGTAGTAAATACACACAATGAAAATCTCTAGGTATGTGTCTGCAAGTAGACTATACAAGCACTATCAAAAGCCATTTTACAAGTACTAACTGGAAAGACCGGCACCTAACCATGTAAGTTTTTAGACTTTCACCATCGACATAAAGGCCAACATAAAAAACACAACCACACCCCCTAACTAAATTAACCACGGTATTTATCTCTTTTTCTCAAAACGATACCTTTCAATGCAATGAGTATAAACCAATGTTCAAATTAAATGCATGAGTAAATGGGTTTCAGTTAACCTAGTTCTCATGCAATTGCTACAACAATCAATATTATCCTCCGCCGATAGCCAAAACAAATATCTCCATTTAATAAATAAATTTCAAGAGACTGATAGAATTTCATAATCTAAACGTAGGAGCAACAGCTACATGTTCAAACTTCACTTTTCCAATTCACACAAGAATCATAACCTTCTTCCAAGATACCATCATTTTCTCCTTGTTTCCAAATAAAGAAATCATCAAGGTTTTTTCCATAATACCAAAACAGATATTTCTGCCAACATTCATATTTTAAAAGCAACTTCCTCAAGTCCTAATACCATAAACAATTCTGATATCATTTCCAAGAAAACATCCAAAAGTCCCTCTTTTATAAATCAATTCAAACCCAATTGAAACCCAAGTAGGAGCACATACGAAATTAAATATCATGTAGAACATTAAAAAATTCCCAACATCAAAGCAAGGAAAAAAGATGAGCAAATCCCTAAAATTGACAAAGACGAAAACTCAAACTTTTTAGATCAAAATGACCCTCTCGTCGAGCTCTACCTTTAATCCTAAAGCACAGATACCGAGAAACCAACGAATTGAGAAAAATCAGAAGATTTATACAAGAATTCTAGTGAGAGATGAGAGTAAAGAGATTCCTGATATTGTAGAGAGAGAGAGCTTCAAAAATTTACTAAGAAGTGACTTTCCTTGCAGCTTTATACAAACAGACTACTTGAGCGAACAAAACACCACTCGAGCTTCATACACAACACACTGCTCGAGCAACCAAACCTAGGCTCGAATAAAGAACCCAAACACCAATAAGATTATCCCTGCAAAATAGGTCGCTCGAGTGAACAAAATGCCACTAGAGCAAAGAACGCTCTACTCCCAAAAATTCAGACTGCAAACTCAGAAAGTAGGAAAAACAAAAGACTGCTCGAGCGATAAAAACACCTCTCGAGCAAACTGAAAACAAAACAGTCAAAACCTCCCCGACATACTCAATCCAATTTGTTCAAAACATCACCTCACAGATCCCAAACTCAACTCAAATGATAATATTGGACCAAAATAGATAGCAATCACATGAACATGTATAAAATTCATACAAAAGAGTATAAAAGGATCGGGTCTTAACCTGAGTCGCTATATTGTGAGTCATGCTTTGGAGTTTCCATTACATTAGGCAATGCCAAAATTGAAGGCAATGTGGTTCATTGATGCATATGAGAGGAGAGTGGATATGAATGCCAAGTTGCTTGAGTTTGCCAAATTGGATTTCAACATGTTACAAGGAATTCACCAAGATGACCTCAAACATACATCAAGGTAAATAATCACTTCCATGAAATGGAACTAACCTGTAGGAAAAATGCTATTCTACTAGGATATTTATACATAATGATGTGGCAGTTTCATTTATATAATTACCAAACTGAAAAAGTTTATTCTAGCTTGGTTTGAAAAATTTTAACGACTTCAAAATGTATTTAAATTTGACTTGTTTATCTTTCAAACTCATGTCAAGCGAGGTTTAATTGAGCCAATAACAAGTTGAGTTCAACTAACTTGATTATTTTATTTTTAAGGGCACATACTTCTCAAATTAAGTAGTAAGTTGCTTAAGTTTGATTTGAGAACTTAATGAGTTTCGAAATGTATTCAAACTTGGATTGTTTAAATAAGAACCCGATCTTGAACAAATTTTTAATGAATCCAACACGAGTCAAGTTCAAATAGCTTTATTCATTTAACAACCCTATACATAATTCTCAACCAAAATGTGTGAGATTGGCATTTTTAAAATGAAAAATGATTGGTAACTTGAATTTGAGTTTGTCCAAAAACCCGAATTTGTGCTTTCCGGTTGACCACCCAGACGACCGGTAAAACATTTGTCTACCGCAGTTGTCACCATTGTCGACCGCGACTTTGACCTTCGTGCCAGTTGACCGGCAAACTAAAATTTGGATGATTTTGGACAAATTCAAATTCAAATTACCAATCAGTGCTCTTTTAAAATAGAAGTCACGCTTGCAATGGTAAAATCTAAACTTGTCACCTTTTTATTTTTAATTTTCTGTTGGTATATTATTTTATCTTTCATGATATTTTATATAATAATTAATAGGTGGTGGGAATAGGATGGAGGCAAAAGTTGCCCTTTGTTAGGGACAAGGTGATGGATAATTATTTATGGTCTTGGGAGATGCTTTTGACCCTAAGTTCCAACATTATAGGAGCATGGAAACAAGGATCAATATATTGGCAACATGTGTTGACGATGTTTATGATGCATATGGTACCTTGGATGGACTCTAACTTTTCACCAATGCCATTGACAGGTTGGTACTAGTAGCAAGGAACTACCTTTGCACTAGCCACATGCTTCTTAATTTGCTCTTAGCTAAGATTTTAAGTTTTAAAAAGTTTTAAAATATATAAATCAATTATAGAAGTAGACATAATCTTTTTATATGAGATGGGTTTGTTTATGAGCTTTACATTTATATGAGATGATTGTATTCTATTTTGTGTAATTAATTTTTGTGTAAATAAAAGAACTATTTAAGTTTTTAACACAAAATTTTGAAATACACTTTTGCATCTCAGATGGGATGTCAATGTAGCTAAATAACTTCTGAACTATTTAATTTTTAAAATATCTAAAAACACATAAATTGATAATAGAATCAGACACAACCCTCTAATGTGAGATGGATTCCACCTTTTTATGAGCTTTATATGAGAGGGTAATATTAAGTTCTATAATTATTTTTTGTTTAAATAGAAAAACTAATTAAATTTTTAACAAAAAATTTTAAAAATACTTTTGTGCCTCAGAAGGGATGCCAATGCAGCAGAACAACTTCCGAACTACATGAAGGTATGCTTCCTTAGTTTAATTAATTCCATTAATGAAATGGCTTATTGCACTCTTAGGTCATGTTTGATTCACAAAACTAATAGTGAAGTATTAATAATCCTATTAAATTAGTGTGATATTTACTATCCAATTGGATCAATATCCATTGGATTAATAATCTCACTCCTACCCCATTACTAATAATCCTACAAATTTGTTGGATTAATTATCCACTGGATTAATAATTCCAAACCAAAATGTTAAAACAAACATAAGATAATTGGGCCCACGGATTAATAATCCCAATCTCATGCTCTAATCCACCCAATCAAATATGCTCTTAACGAACATGGTGTCCACATCCTCCCGTACATTAAAAAAAAGGTATTCATACCCATTTTATATTTAAGCAAACTACCTTATAATTATTTTGGTCACATTCAAACAGATTGTGTATATTAGCTTACTTAAACTATGCTCAATTTTATACTATTTAAAAAAAACAAAACAAAAAAAAAATGAGAGAAAGACAGTGAAAAAGGGCCCAATTTAATTTTTTCATTAGTCTATAAAGTTGACCTTTTGTGTCATTTGGTTCATATAGTTCTAATTATAGCAATTCTACCTTCGAATTTTTTAAATCATGTCAATATAGTCTGATTGATAATGTCTCTTGGGAAAATATATTGAAATCAAGGGTTAAAATAGTTCATTCACTCTACTATAAATGATTGAGGGGTTTGTTGTCCAACTTAAAATAGGGGTAAATTACACTTAGTACGCCTTCACTTTTACCAAAATCTCACTTTAATTACTTTACTTTTAACAGTCAATCCCCAACACTTTAACTCAAGTTGCAATCTTACCCTTCCATTCATTTCTCGATAACAAAGTTGACGAAATTTGTCATTTAAAATATATGTGACATTTTTGTTGTTTCGTTAGCATCCTTACACTTTTATTAAATTCTCACTTTAGTCCTCACACTTTTAGCAAAATCTCACTTTAGTCCCTTCATTTTCCATTTCCATTAGCTTTATTAACAGTATGTGGGCGGAAAGATGAAATTAGATATTGATTTAAAGTATAAAGCATTAACTGTTACAACTGAAAGTGAAAAGACCAAAGTGAGATTTGGTGAAAATGCAAAAGTGCTTTTCACGCCCTCAAAATAAAGACATTAAACCCATCAAATAAGACATTCATTGACATATGAAATAACCACCTTCTTCTATTCATCAGAGTTTCATTACAAAAGTATTACATGTTAACAACAAAAGCAAAATGCCCTATGGGCTTACAGCTTTCCAAGTTAACACTTGGTTACAACAAAAGAGTGCTAACTCATCTACACATTAAGCCCTTGGCTTGAATATACATGTAATACATCAAAAAGAAACTAAAACAACAACAATCTGCTCGCCTCTAGCCTCCCAAGCTATGACCTTGGAGGTGGCATGCTACCTGCACCTGAAAATGATATTCCCATATAGGGTGAGCCACAGCCCAGTAGAAATACACTAAACCAGCCATGAACAATGACTAAAAGATTAGCAATTGATAGATGGCCAACACTGATACATCCACATAAATCACATTTTATGCCATCCGACTTATAAGTCCAAGTTACTTTTCATTTTCCCTTTTTCAACAGATAAGCATATTAGCTCTGTCATCATCTCAACAGATATGTATAAAAACTATATCCCAAATTCACAGATAAGCATATAAGTTATATCCACATTCTCAACAGATATGTATAACAACAATATCCCACATTCACAGATAAGCATATAAGCTATATCTATACTTCACAAAGATAAGCATATTAGCTCTATCTTCACTTCTCTAGACAAGCATATGAGCTGTATCTACGGAGTTCATCCCCTATCTTCTCCCAATTCTATCCGGTTTAGAGGTACATCCTCCATCTTCCCCTAAACCGCGGAGTACATCCCCCATCTCCTCCTCTACACATAACGTATACAAACACATTGGTTCTATATACCATCATTCAATGCATACAGTTAATGTATTCTATCAACCGTCAAATTCCATGACACATTCCATTGATTAGTTCCCGTTTGCCTAATCATCATGCATTGTCTACAACAATCACGACTATCCTCCACTGATAGCCCAAAGCAATTATTTCTAAACAGGAAATAAATGCACAAATGGATATTCATTCAACATTTCAATTCGGTGAGTGATGAATAATTCAACTACACCCTTTTTCCCATACATTCCCAATCTTAACATTTCCATTTCATAACCTCTTTTCTCACGATTAATTAACCCAATTAATCAAACAATGTAATTAGGTCATTTTCCATAATTAACATTTCAACCCCTAAGGTCCCATTTTCATTAATGATTCAACATCTATACCATTTCTCTATGCCAAACATGCATCTAGATTTATTACGAATAAAACCCCAACTTTTGTAAAATTACACAACAGCCCCAAACTTTCACAAAATTACCAAACCAACCCCAACATCTCAAAATACCAAAATTTAAAGACAAAATCCATAGAGAGGAGTAGGATATCCCTACCTCAAATTCGGAGCCCCAATGGAGAAGATGATAAAACCCAACGTGCTCCAAATTCCGAAATTTTCAGATTAAAATCTAGCCCTCAACGATCAACAACTTTTTTGTAAAGGCCAAAGATGAGCAAATCACTCCTACTAGATCAAAACCTAGAGAGAAGGTAGAGTTCTAGAGTGAGAGGCTCAACAATGGTGTTTTTGGAAAAGTAGGACAGAGAAGAGAAAGTGAAAAAGTGATTTGAAAAGTCAAAACTCGGAACTTAAACCCAGTCGCCCCGCTCGAGCGTCAAACACCCCGCTCGAGCGTCACTCACAGACTCCCGCTCGAGCGTCAACAATCCCGCTCAAGCGGCGGATACACACTCCTAGAACTTTTACAGAACCAGGTCTCCGCTCGAGCTTCTAACTCCCCGCTTGAGCGTCACTCACACAACCCCGCTTGAGTGGCCAACTCCACGCTCGAGCGTCCAACACTGCACAAGAAATACTGGATGGGTGCAATTCCCGCTCGAGCGCCAAAACCCCCGCTCGAGCGGACAGGTCAAAATCTGGGCAACTAGTTTTGGTTTCTAAACTCAACCAACCTGTAACAAACCTGCCCAACACATCCTATAACTCAAATATGAAGTAAAAAGGATGTAAACAAGATAATAATCAACTACCAACATCTACGGACACATGTCCGGATCATTGTACAACATGGGTAAATCCGGGATCGCTATAACCTCCCCCCTTAAAGAATTTCGTCCCCGAAATTAAGCACAAGTTTTCAAAAACAAGTTTTCCTCCATTTTAAACAATGTTACACTTTAACATTCATCAATTCGACCCATTACCGGTCATTCCATCCGTTTAACAAGAGACATTTCACAATATGTAAACAACATATGTACTTTCAACATGCATCAACATTACGCATTTCCTTTCCAATTTCAACAAGATATTCAACAGATATAATGTTACATTCAACTTCCATATGAGGCAAGTTCCAAAACATACTTCTAATAAACCAAAACATTGTCAATGTTTCACAACTTAAGACATATATAAAAGCTCTTAAGTTCAAAATCTAAATACAAGGTTACATATCAACAAACAAGTCCGGATATTTCTCACGGACTTCCAACTCACGTTCCCAAGTGGCTTCCTCCACTCCGTGATGTTTTCACAAGACTTTCACCAAAGGAATGGTCTTGCCACGCAGGACCTGATCCCGCCTATCCAAGACCCGAACCGGTCTCTCCTCATACGAGGCATCCTCATTTACCTCTAACTCAGTCCAATCCAATACATGTGATGGATCTGGCTCATACTTCCGAAGCATACTCACATGAAACACGTCATGAACTCCGGACAACTGCGGCGGTAAAGCTAACCGATAAGCAACCTCGCCAATCCTCTCAAGGATCTCAAAAGGACCAATAAATCGAGGGGATAACTTCCCACTCTTCCCAAACCTCATCAAACCTCGCCTAGGTGATATCTTCAGAAAGACATGATCACCTACCTCAAAAGCCAAAGGCCTCCTCCTACGGTCAGCATAAGATTTCTAACGACTCTGGGCTGTAACAAGCCTCCTACGGATAAGCTCAACTTTCTCCGTCGTCTCCCTAACCAACTCCGGACCCAACAAAGGTGCATCATCCACCTTGGCCCAACACACTGGAGACCTACACGGTCGGCCATACAAGGCCTCAAACAGTGCCATACCGATGCTAGACTGAAAGCTGTTGTTGTAGGCAAACTCTACCAAGGGTAAGTGCCTCTCCCACGTCCCACTGAAGTCCAGGACACAACCCCGAAGCATATCCTCGAGGATCTGAATAGTACGCTCGGACTGCCCGTCAGTCTGAGGATGGTAAGCCGTACTAAAGGTCAACTTAGTGCCCAAGGCACTCTGTAAACTCTGCCACAGCCTGGCGGTAAAACGAGGATCTCTATCTGAGACGATCGTCACTGGGACCCCGTGCAATCTCACTATGTCCCGAATATACAAGTCGACAAGATGATCTACCGAATCTCTCACGCCCATAGGAATGAAATGCGCCGACTTAGTCAACCGGTCTACGACCACCCAAATAGCATCACTACCCCGCTGAGTCCTCGGAAGACCTATGACGAAGTCCATAGTGACATGCTCCCACTTCCACTCGGCAATAGGCAAGGGTTGCAACAAACCCGCTGGCCTCTGATGCTCGGCCTTCACTTGCTGGCAAGTAAGGCACTTCGATACGAAAACAGCCACATCTCTCTTCATACCCCGCCACCAAAACTGGCGACCCAAATCCTGATACATCTTAGTACCTCCCGGATGCACCGCAAGGCGCGAATGATGGAACTCTCGGAGTACTTCCTCTCGGCAAGACTCCGGCACAAACAAACGGTCTCGGTATCTCACACTCAGGTCGGGATACACCGTCAAACCCTTCTCAACTTTCCCACTGGAGATCTTCTCTCGGGTGGATTCTACCTCAAGGTCACCTCTCTGTGCCTCTAACACTCGTGTCACAAGTGTAGGCTGCGCAACAACAGAAAACAAGGCCGCAACCTCAACAGATTCACCCAGTAGCAAATCAAACTCGCCAAGTGCACCCAACATCTCCCATTCCCGGATGGCTATACAAGCTACATCACTAATGGATTTCCTACTAAGGGCATCGGCCACAACATTGGCCTTTCCCGGATGATAATGCAATTCAAAATCATAATCCTCAATGAACTCCATCCATCTCCTCTGCCTCAGATTCAAGTCTTTCTGTGTAAACAGATGCTTCAAACTCTTGTGGTCCGAGAACACATCGAACTTCTCACCATAAAGGTAGTGCCTCCAGATTTTCAAGGCAAAGATCACAGCCGCTAATTCCAGGTCGTGTGTAGGATAATTTTTCTCGTGTATTTTCAACTGACGTGAGCCATAAGCTACCACTCTCCCCTCTTGCATCAACTCACAACCCAAACCCTCTCGTGAGGCATCACAATAAACCGCATAACCCAACCCTCTCTCCGGAATAATCAACACCGGAGCGGTGGTCAATCTAACTTTCAGCTCTTGGAATGACTTTTCACAAGTCTCACTCCACACAAACTTGACTCCCTTCCGAGTCAGTCTAGTCAACGGTGATGCTAACCTGGAGAAATCTTTCACAAACCGGCGGTAATACCCAGCTAATCCCAGAAAACTGCGGATCTCAAACACACTCTTAGGCTGTGCCCAATCTTGCACTACCTCTACCTTGGATGTATCAACAGACACTCCTTCCCCGGATACCACGTGGCCTAAGAACTTGACTTCCCTCAGCCAGAACTCACACTTCCCAAACTTGGCATACAGCCTATGGGCTCTAAGCAATTGAAGCACCACTCTCAAGTGTTCCTCATGCTCCTCCTCAGAAGGCGAATAGATAAGAATGTTGTCCACGAAAACGACTACAAATCGATCCAAGAATTCCCGGAAGATCCGGTTCATCAAGTCCATAAAGACTGCCGATGCATTGGTAAGCCCAAATGGCATCACTAGAAACTCATAGTGGCCATACCGCGTACAGAATGCCGTCTTCGGAATATCCTCCTCCCTGACCCTCAACTAGTGGTAACCCGATCTCAAGTCTATTTTAGAGAAACAATGGGAATCCTTCAACTGGTCAAACAAATCATCTATACGGGGCATAGGGTACTTATTCTTAACCGTAGCCCGATTCAACTTCCGGTAGTCAATACACAACCTCAAGGCACCATCTTTCTTTTTAGCAAAGAGGGTCGGTGCTCCCCACGGTGAAGCACTAGGGCGAACAAAACCCTTATCTAGCAATTCCTGGAGCTGAACTTTCAACTCAACCAACTCTGCTGGAGCAAAACGGTAAGGTGCCATAGAAATCGGCGCCGTGCCGGGCACTAGATCAATAGAGGACTCTATCTCTCGGTGAGGTGGCAAACTAACAAGATCTTCGGGAAAGACATCCGAATACTCACAAACCACCCTTGGCAATACAAGCTGGGTCTCACCACTCTTACCTCTCTCAAAGCTAGCAAGTAGACCACTAAGCTCACTTCGCCCTCGCGAATCATACCCCGGTGGTAAAACACTACCAACCCGGTCTCCCAAGAAATGGAACCACTCCCCGCTCAAGGTACATAACGTGACCCTCTGGCGGTAGCAATCGATAACAGCCCGGTATGACGATAGCCAGTCCATACCCAAAATAACATCAAAACCCTTCATGGGCATGACAACAAACGGAAAAGGAAGCCTATGGTCGGCGACCTCTATATCACAACCTCTAACACCCTGTTTCAGGATCAACTCACCACCAATAGGTGACACTACACAAATAGGAGATGCTAACTGTGCTAACTCCAATCCCAAAACAGATGCAAATCCAGCAGATACAAAAGAATGAGATGCACCCGTCTCAATCAACACACTAGCAACCGAGTTGCAAAACAGAAAAGTACCTCTCACTACTGATGGAGCCGGCACTAAATCCTGCGCGGTAACAGCATACACGCGTCCCGTAGGCCCCTGGTCTACCTGCTCACCTCTAGGAGCATACGACTGTTGCACTGACTGGGACGACGAAGCCCCCGGATTGGCCCTCGAGGCCTGCACAGACTGAGCTGGCTGAAATCCCTGCGTCTGTCTAGAACCAGACGCTCCTGAAGTGGCACTCAACTGCGGGCAAAACCTCTTTAGGTGCCCAGGCTGTCCACACTGATAACAAGACAAGGGCTGCCCCCTGCCCAAACTCTGACTCTGCGGCCTAGCTGAAGAAGAAACAGCTCTCTGACCTCCACCCTTCTGCGGGCAAACTGAAACCTTATGACCCAGCTGGCCACACTTGTAACAAGCAAACTCCCCCTGATTGCCTCTCCCCGGTCCTGCACTCGGCACTGGAAAGGTCGATCTAGAAACTGCACCCTGAGGCTGTTGAGGGTTATAACCCCTCTGTCTCCTGCCATCACCCTGGCCATCTTGGCCCCTCTTGGAGCCCCTCTGCTCTTCCTCCTCTTCCTGCATCATAATTTCCATATGAGCAGCGGCATCTACCAGGTGTCTATACTCTCGGATGTAAGACCCACCAACTCTCAACTTGAGGTCCCGCCTCAACTTCCGCTCAAACTCATAGCAACGGCGTTCCTCAGACGCCACCAGCTCAAGTGCAAACCTGGACAGACTGGTAAAAGTAGCCTCAAACTCGGCCACTGACAAGCCCTGCTGTTTAAGCTGGCTAAACTGGTCCCTCAGCTTCTCCCTAGCTGCTGCAGACAAAAACCTCTCCTGAAAGGCATTCACAAACGCCTCCCAAGTACCACCAACACGAGCCTTCTCGTACTTCCACCATTGACCCGCATCTCCCTTCAGCTGGAAGGATGCCAAGGTCACTTTCAGTGCTCCGTCCTCGATGCCAAGCATCTCGAACGTCTTACTCATCTGCTCTAGCCACTCATCAGCCTTCAGTGGCTCCTTCGGATCCCCGATAAACTCATCCGGATTAGACCGGAAAAACTCCCTCTTCAAGAAAGAAGGCCCTGCCTCAGCTGCCTGATTCCCAGCTCTAAGAATACCCAAAGCTCCTGCTATCTCTCTGGCCAAGGCACCCATGGCCTGTTGACCCGCTGGCTCGGCCACATTGGCCTAGCCAACTCTCTCCTGCACTGCCGGAACCTCCTCCGGTAACGGTACTTCCTGCCTCGCAGGCCTACCACGCCTAGCACCTCTTCCTCGTCCTGACATCCTAACAAAGGTAGTACAGAACGTTAGCACATTCACAAATGTGTCAAAAATAAACACTTAATGCATGGACAACTGTAATTCACTCCACGTAAGCGCATAAACACATAAGCACTTACGAATTTCATCTCCGGATAATGATAATCCCGAGGCGTTACTAGAGTTCCGGTTAGAAACAGCATTGATCAAGTGCTTTTCCAACAAGACTCCCAGAAACCCAAGGATCCAATCAATATCCTAGAAATTAAATCCCATACCCACATAGTCACATAAGCATGTTATCAATTAAGCGCATAGCATATGATACTACATCTAAGTCTCTATCTAGCGAGACAAACCCATTGTGATACTAATCACTTCCCACGTACCCAAAGTATTCGAACCCGGTACGCTCTGATACCAAGTTGTCACGCCCTCAAAATAAAGACATTAAACCCATCAAATAAGACATTCATTGACATATGAAATAACCACCTTCTTCTATTCATCAGAGTTTCATTACAAAAGTATTACATGTTAACAACAAAAGCAAAATGCCTTATGGGCTTACAGCTTTCCAAGTTAACACTTGGTTACAACAAAATAGTGCTAACTCATCTACACATTAAGCCCTTGGCTTGAATATACATGTAATACATCAAAAAGAAACTAAAACAACAACAATCTGCTCGCCTCTAGCCTCCCAAGCTATGACCTTGGAGGTGGCATGCTACCTGCACCTGAAAATGATGTTCCCATATAGGGTGAGCCACAGCCCAGTAGAAATACACTAAACCAGCCATGAACAATGACTAAAAGATTAGCAATTGATAGATGGCCAACACTGATACATCCACATAAATCACATTTTATGCCATCCTACTTATAAGTCCAAGTTACTTTTCATTTTCCCTTTTTCAATAGATAAGCATATTAGCTCTATCATCATCTCAACAGATATGTATAAAAACTATATCCCAAATTCACAGAAAAGCATATAAGTTATATCCACATTCTCAACAGATATGTATAACAACAATATCCCACATTCACAGATAAGCATATAAGCTATATCTATACTTCACAAAGATAAGCATATTAGCTCTATCTTCACTTCTCTAGACAAGCATATGAGCTGTATCTACGGAGTTCATCCCCTATCTTCTCCCAATTCTATCCGGTTTAGAGGTACATCCCCCATCTTCCCCTAAACCGCGGAGTACATCCCCCATCTCCTCCTCTACACATAACGTATACAAACACATTGGTTCTATATACCATCATTCAATGCATACAGTTAATGTATTCTATCAACCGTCAAATTCCATGACACATTCCATTGATTAGTTTCCGTTTGCCTAATCATCATGCATTGTCTACAACAATCACGACTATCCTCCACTGATAGCCCAAAGCAATTATTTCTAAACAGGAAATAAATGCACAAATGGATATTCATTCAACATTTCAATTTGGTGAGTGATGAATAATTCAACTACACCCTTTTTCCCATACATTCCCAATCTTAACATTTCCATTTCATAACCTCTTTTCTCACGATTAATTAACCCAATTAATCAAACAATGTAATTAGGTCATTTTCCATAATTAACATTTCAACCACTAAGGTCCCATTTTCATTAATGATTCAACATCTATACCATTTCTCTATGCCAAACATGCATCTAGGTTTATTACGAATAAAACCCTAACTTTTGTAAAATTACACAAGAGCCCCAAACTTTCACAAAATTACCAAACCAACCCCAACATCTCAAAATACCAAAATTTAAAGACAAAATCCATAGAGAGGAGTAGGATATCCCTACCTCAAATTCGGAGCCCCAAGGGAGAAGATGATAAAACCCAACGTGCTCCAAATCCCGAAATTTTCAGATTAAAATCTAGCCCTCAACGATCAACAACTTTTTTGTAAAGGCCAAAGATGAGCAAATCACTCCTACTAGATCAAAACCTAGAGAGAAGGTAGAGTTCTAGAGTGAGAGGCTCAATAATGGTGTTTTTGGAAAAGTAGGAGAGAGAAGAGAAAGTGAAAAAGTTATTTGAAAAGTCAAAACTCGAAACTTAAACCCAGTCGCCCCGCTCGAGCGTCACTCACAGACTCCCGCTCGAGCGTCAACAATCCCGCTCGAGCGGCGGATACACACTCCCAGAACTTTTACAGAACCAGGTCTCCGCTCGAGCTTCTAACTCCCCGCTCGAGCGTCACTCACACAACCCCGCTCAAGCGGCCAACTCCACGCTCGATTGTCCAACACTGCACAAGAAATACTGGATGGGTGCAATTCCCGCTCGATCGCCGAAACCCCCGCTCGAGCGGACAGGTCAAAATCTGGGCAACTAGTTTTGGTTTCTAAACTCAACCAACCTATAACAAACCTGCCCAACACATCCTATAACTCAAATATGAAGTAAAAAGGATGTAAACAAGATAATAATCAACTACCAACATCTACGGACACATGTCCAGATCACTGTACAACAAGGGTAAATCCGGGATCGCTATAGTGCTAATTGTAATTTACCCTTAAAATAGTCTATTCCTTTTTGAATGTGCCATTTTACCATTTATTTCTATCTAGGATAAATTACACCATTAGTCTCCGTTGTTTAAGCGAAGTGTCATTTTAGTCCCTACACTTTCAATTTTGTTGCAATATAGTCCCTTTCTACTTTGATTCCTCTAATTTTACACATGGTTAATTTTTGTTCCAAATTCTAATAGTAAGTGACAGAGAGACCATATTGCAATACAATTAAAGTGTAGGGGTTAAATTGTTTAAATTGAAACTACAAAGACCAAAGTGAGATTTCGCTCAAACTAGAGGGACCAATAGTGTAACTGACTATTCTATCTAACGTCTTAATTGATGTTATCAATAGGACTAAATCAACACAACGTAAAAAATTAAATGACAAATTTGATATAATTTAAACTATAATAATTAAATTTAACCCATGTTTTTCAAATGTTGCAGTGGCAAGATTTATGCCAATATTACATGAAGGAGGCAAGATGGTCTTACAATGGATTCATGCCAACACTTCAGGAGTACCTCAACCATGCATGGACTTCATCCTCTGTTACAACATTACTAACCGATGTTTATTTTCTTAGTTCAAATGCCATAACCAAGGAGTTGGAACGCTTAGAGAAGTACCATGACATAATTAAGTGGTCATCAATGGTTGACTTGCAGATGATTTGGGAACATCATGGGTGTGTAAGCTAATTTCATTGGACTTGCAGCGCCCCAAAAATTTATAACATCATTTAATACATCAACTAACGCTCATTATAAGAAAAGAAGTAATTCTCCAACCTTTACATTACTAGATCTTCAAAGTTTGAACAAAAATAGATCCACATGTGAATTATACATTCATTAATATCAAATACATGAATCTATAGCATGTAAAGCATCAAATTCAAAAATAAATAAATGCCCTCAAGGGCTTACAAATTCCAAGGTTTAAGCCCGGTTACACAAAAATGGTCTCTCGGGCCCATACAATTATAGCCCTCAGCTAGAAAAAATACATCACAACAAAAGAGGAGCCATATGCTCTCAACAATCATATCCACGCCCTAATTCGGCAGAATTGCCACATCCTTTCTTTCACCAAAACCCCATAGGGTGAGCATAAAGCCCAGTAGAGAATTCTTAACAAAGTATATACATTTTACCAAATCGCATTTACATCATTTGAAAACTATCATGCTCCATGATAACTTGAAATCTCAACAATTCAAAATTTATTAATTTATTTCAAGGGGTGGTAAATACGACTCAGGTATTCCCTAGGTTGGTGTCTGCAAGTAGGCATAACTAGCACTACCAAATCCCCACTTCACCGGTAGCTAATCGGAAGGCACGTGGTACGTCCTCTGCGCATGTTCTCGGTCTTTCACCCCAGACACTCAGGCCAACTTAATCAATTTTATCTACACCTCCTATCCAGACTTACCAACGTATTTACCCCAAGACATTTCAATAAATCTCATTTCACAATATTTCTTTCTCAATGCAAAGTTTCAAATCCCAATTCAATATTTATAGCATGCAAGGTATTGAAGTGCCAATGCAACAATTATCCATGCAATACAATAATCAACCATGCAATCTAATGATTATCCATGCGATGCAACATCCTACCATTTACCAAACTTCGACACAAATGCACCATTTGTGATCACAATTTTCCACTTCCATTTCCAATGTATTTCAACATATATCACATATGAATTTTATATCTGTTAGGTTTTATTCTTGGCAACCCCGTTTGACAAAACTCCTTTCAGTTGTATTTGTTTTCGCACCTTTTATTTCAGTGAGGCTTTGAGTTTATTAGATGCAAATCCAACCCGAATCGTGCCTTTGTCAATTTCCATGGATCAAAACCGAGGTTGTAACAGGATCTAGTTTTCCAGATTTTCCAATTTTGGTCATCCCGCTCAAGCGGGGAAAGTGACGCTCGAGCGGGGATTGCAAGCTCACAGCATCTCTGTTTCGCCTGAAAAAGTACTGGATGGGGTGATTCTCCACTCGAGCGTGGAAACGTCCGCTCGAGCGTGAAGCCTATATGAATCACACAATTTTGAAGCCTCCGCTCGAGCGGGAATTACCACGCTCGAGCAAACCGCGCGAACACAGATTCGTGGATTTCTATAAGGAATTGGTTTTATTCCAAAACTAGGATTACTTTGGTTTTCTATAAGTAGTTGGTTTTCTTCCAAAAACTTGGATAAGTCCACCAGATCTTCTTTTTGGATTCTAAGGTTTATATCTGGGGATATTTTGCTAGTTTTCTTTGATGTTTTTTATTGAGTATTCAACTCATGGTTTAAGAAGCATACATCAAAGGTTTTGTTTGTTGATTCTACACAAAAGAGAGAGTTGTTCTTCGGTGGATTCTGAATAATTCGAGCCTGAAGCTTTGGTGGATTCCAGAGTGGCTCATCGTTAAGACAATTTCGAGGTGAAGACGGGGTTAGAAGAGACACATAGAGGTTGGTTCAATTCGGGCGTGGATTCGCTAGGTAATTGAGTATACCTGTGTAATTCCTTTATATCTTCTTAGTGGATTGTTTTGTGGCTGTTGCCCATGGTTTTTTTTATCACAATTGGAGGTGTCCAATTGTGGTTTTTCCACGTAAAATCGTTGTATCGATTTGTCTTGATTGTTTGATTGGGATTGTTATATATTGCTTTAAATTGATACGTAATCACAAATCAACATCTAAGGGATTTCTAGATTTTTCATTTGGTATCAGAGCAGGTCGTTCTATTTTTTTTAAAAAAAATATCTTTTAGAACGAGATCTTGTTTGATTTGTGATAATGGATTCAATTCGTGAGGGAAATTCTATGGTTCGACCACCCCTACTTGACGGATCCAATTATTCTTTTTGGAAAGCTCGGATGAGATCGTTTTTGAAATCAATAGATGAAAAAGTTTGGCAATCTGTCATGAATGGGTGGACCGAACCAACAATTACCATTGATAGAGTAACTTTCCCCAAACCAATTGAAAAGTGGGACACAATTGATTACCAAAATAGTAGCTGGAATAGTAAAGCTATCAATTCTCTCTTTTGCGCTGTCACACCTGAAGAGTTTCGTCGAATTTGCAATTGTGAAGTCGCAAAAGAGGCTTGGGATATCCTACAAACTATTCATGAGGGCACTCCTTCTGTTAAATGCTCAAAACTTCAAAAGCTCACGTCTAGTTTCGAAAACCTTTCAATGAAAGATAGTGAGACCTTTGATGAATTTTATGTGAAGTTGATTGACATTGTAAATTCCAGCTTCAATTTAGGTGAAAAAATACCAGAATCCAAAGTTGTGGGAAAAATTTTGAGATCCTTGCCCGATTGGTTCCAACCAAAAGTTACGGCTATTGAGGAGGCTCAAGATGTTGACAACCTCAAGCTGGATCAGTTGGTTGGAAATCTCCAAACTTATGAGGCACATAGGAATTTCAAAAAGAAACAAAAAGATATTGCTTTTAGTAGTGCTCATAGAGTTGGAGAGGATTCTGATGAGGATTGTGAGATAGATTCCAAGATTACGGCTGCTTTTGTTAAACAATTTAAAAAATCTTTTTTGAAAAAGAATCCTAAACTTTTGGAATCTACTCATACCCATAGATCTAAAGGCAAAGATAAACTCAAAATTAATTCTATAGCCAAGAAGGAGAAAGGAAAGATACAAGGGACACTACAACAAAAATAGTCTTTAGAGACGAAAACTAATGACGAAATTTTTTTTTGTCACGATATAGGTATCTTTTAATGACGAAAATCATATTTCGTCTCCAAATTTACCATTTTTGGAGAAAAAAATAAAATATCGTCACCAATCTAAATCATAATAAAAAAATTAGGTGACGAAATTATTTTTCGTCATTATTTATAATTTTTTTTGTCACCAAATAATTTCCCGCTAATATTTTCGGAGGGTGTCAAAATTTTGAGACTTTTAGTGACGAAAAAATTAGTCACCAATTATAAAATTATTAATGACGAATATATTTTTGTCACCAATAATTTTTAATATTTTAATATCATTTAGTGACAAAACGATTTTTGTGGCCAATATTTATATCTTTGGTGAAGAAATAATTTTGTCACCAATAAATAATTTAGTTACTAAATATTTAGGGGGGAAAAAATGTTTTCGCGCCTCAAACACACAATAATTTATCGGTTCAAACCTATTTCACACACACACACACACACACACACACACACACACACACACACACGCCGCTGCTCACTCTCCTCATCGATTCAGACACAGATTCATCGTCGATCGGCTCACTCTGCTCACCGACGTCACCCTCTCCTCACCGCCGCTGATCTGTTAGCTTCTCCTCTCCTCACCGCCCCTCGCTGCTGTGCCGATCTAGCCTCTCCTTCCCTTGCCGATCTCATCTCCTCTTCTCACCGCCGCTGATCTGTTAGTCTCTCTCTCTCTCTCGTTGATCTTTTCTTTCGATGCTCTCTCTTTCTCTCTTTTCTTTTGCTACTCTGTGTTCTGTATACATTATATTGTTATACATATAATATATATATATATATATATATATCCTGCTCTATTTTATTTATAATTAAATTCTTAATATAATTAGATTCTGAATATGAACCTTGTAATTTGATTAAGATATGAACCTTGTAATTTGATATTTTATAAAAAAACAAATTTCTTCTTGGACAATATGAACCTTGTAATTTGATTAAGATACTGTGAAAGTAAATTAAAGTATTGTTTCTGGAGGGGAAAGATTTAGGTTTAATTTCTCCATCCTAATTCTTTCTTTAGTTACTTTTTTGTATACTTTCTGATTGTAATTCGAATCAGAGTTTTGGTAATGACTGAACATTTAAGATTTGTATGATTATGAACCACATGAGAAGAAAAAGACCTTTGCTGTTCAAGTAGTTATTTGAATTGCATGAAATATGATGCATTCCATTTAGCCCAATATTGAAGTTATTGACACAGTCATGATTTTCTTTTTTATTATAAATTGGGATGTAAGATTTTGAGATTAAGTAATTATCTTTTTAGTAATAAAATTCAGAGAAATATATAAAATATTATTCTTGTTTTCTTTGTGTTTTTCGTTCATTTCATACGCATCTCTACATCAGTTATAGAGTGCCTAATTTGTCATGAATTGCATTTGAAACTTAGGGATATAAGAGGCTAAGTGGAAAATAGTACAAGCTTGGATCATATAATCCCAAGGAGATGGATGGACACCAATATATATAGATATAGATATAGATATAGAAACAGACATATCAAAGGGGGTTGGGGAACAAGATTGTGTTTTTTTTTTTTTATTGAAGAAACATACTGTGAATTATTAATTGAGCCCAGTTTTGTTGTGCAACATAGCCAATCAGATTTGATATTGTAATGCTGAGTTCTTTGGAGTTTTCAGAACCTCATTGACATCACAAAAATTCAAATTTTTATTTATTGCATATTCCTCCATTTTCTTGACAACAATTCAACTAGGAAATTTAGTTTCGTAATAATAATACTTTTGAACTTTGTAGAATCATTCATCATTTTCTTTTTCAAATTTATGAGTCCCACATATCTAATCATGTTTTGTTGCCCTAATTCAAAACTTCTTTACAATTTATGAGGCCCACATATGAACCTTGTAACAAATCCTATTCTGTGTTCATATTGAATATTTTATTTATAATTAGATTCTGAATATAACTCAATAGTTGATTTGTTGTTCAGATTGTTGAATATAACTCAATATATATATAATATACATCATGTGCCATTATTTTATTTTTTTTAATGATTTGTTGAATATAACTCAATAGTTGAATATAACTCAATGCATATATAATATACATCATGTGACATTATTATTTTTTTTTAATGATTTGTTGAATATAACTCAATGTATACACACAGATTCAAGTGCCATTATTTTTTTTTAATGATTTGTTGAATATAACTCAATAGTTGAATATAACTCAATGTATACACACAGATTCATGTGCCATTATTTCTTTTTTTAATGATTTGTTGAATATAACTCAATAGTTAAATATAACTCAATGTATACACATAGATTCATGTGCCATTATTTTTTATTTTTAATGATTTGTTGAATATAACTCAATGTATAATATACATCATGTGCCATTATTTTTTTTTTTAACGATTTGTTGTATCCTATCTTTCTTCAATGTAAGTACCTTCCTTCAAATAGAAATTTAATCTGTAATTTTGTATCCTATCTTTCCCTCTTTTAAAAATTAATTTTTGGCCTTTTCTTTGCAGAAGAGACATAAGCTTGAATCACACTATTAGATCCTTCTATAGCGATCTTATTTCTTTACTGGTAAATCTTTCCATATGAAGAAGTAAGTATTGTAATGGTTCCAGTTGAGATAATAGTAGGTGCTTATATGATATGGATAATAAATTTCGATTATTCTATTTCTGTGAAGCATTACTATGCAATTATAGTTTACTCTATGGAAAATGACACTAGTAAACAAATGCCTCATTTGAATCTTATCTTTTAAGTTTTTACCACTCGGCTAATTCCTTAGAGTAACTGAAGGTAGACTTATGTGATGATAAACAAAATGTTGTGGTTTGCCCTGCTCATCACTCATGCCTGCTCTCGTGTTTCGATTTCTTGTGTTTTGTTCATTTATGGCCCACAATCTAACTTATTTATGTTTTCTTATGCCTTGAAAACAATGAAAGAAAGTCCCATGTCACATGGTAAAAAAATAATGTGCAATATATAACCATGAGGGTTTTCTCACCTCAAATAGATAGCTTTTGGGGTTGAGTTCTATCTAAGACAATGTAGCATGGTATTAGAGCTAAAATACTGCGGGATGGGTTGGATGCTTTGGCAAGCCATATGCCATTGCCAATTCCACCATACCATCTTTGTTTAAAGAAGGTTTTATTTCTTTTTGTTCTTCTTTTATGGAATTTATTGTGCATTTTAGCAAAGTGAAAACTAGCGAGGTTGCACCAAATTTGCCTTTAGAAGCTATTAAACACTTCCTATTAAATTTCTACGACATTTGATGTTTTTCATCGTTGTCATCGTTGTTTATGTGTGAAAAATTGTTTGACAGGGTGTAGAACAAAATCTAGACAAAAATTGCACAGGTTCTCTTTATTATCCAAAACAAGTACGATTTCTAATGTGCTTCTTTTTGTTCCTTGACTCAACTTAAAAACACAACTTTGCTTGGCATGGTTTTGACATGATTTTTTTGGCAGTGTTTCTGTCCGCAGTATGCGTTAAAAGACATCAAGACACCATTTTTCATCTTAAACTCAGCATATGATGTGTACCAAGTAAGATAAATTAAAGTCCTATGACATATTTTTTTTCAGTGCTTCTGAGGTAATAGTGAAAAATGAGTATTACTTTCTTATCACAGTTCCATCACATATTGGTGCCACCTTCTGCTGATTTGAGTGGGCATTGGAATCATTGTAGGCTTAATCCAGCGGCATGTAATACAAACCAGACAAATATCTTGCAAGGTTATTTTTTGTCCTTACATTCTTAAATTTCAATTGCTTTCGATATTCTTTTCTAATATTTCTTTTTTCTTTTCATTTTTATTTTTAATGATGATTATCTTCAATTTAGAGAGCATACCTCTCATATTAAATATAAAACTTTCATAAATTTTGCATGTAATTTTTAATATGTGTTATCCTTTATGATAGACATGTTTATTAAAATTTCTATTCTTCAGGGTTCCGGAAAAATATGCTTGCAGCTTTGAGTTTATTTTTTAAATACTCAAAAAGAGGAGGGATGTTCATAAACTCATGTTTTGCGCATTGCCAAAGTGAGTCACAAGATACATGGCTAACATCAGACTCCCCTAGAGTGCACAATAAGGTTTACAAACTAGCCCCTTTCCTTGGTGGATATGATAGCTTTAATAAGTTGCTGTCATTTTCTAGTTGTGCTTTTCTCCTCTTTTGTATTTGTCCATTTATGAAGCACCAATGACAAGTAAATACACTTATGAAATGAATGCTCAGCTCTCAAAGTCTGATCTAAAGTTACATATCCAAAAAAAATTGTAAAACTAGATTGGTATGCGTCATAGTCATGTCAAATATTCTACAACCCATGCATAGAATGATTCAATCCTATGTGTGTACAAATTTAATTAGAAATCATAATCTATGACTGATATAATGTAATAAGTTGACAAAGCATGCCATGGTGTGGTGTTATAGTTCATGACTGAATATTACTTGTTCTATTAGCATAGAATATCTAAGGTTGCCATTTTAGTGATGTGATTAGTCCCTACAAAAATTTATGCACCATTGACTATTATTAATATCATTGATTTCATCTATAATAATAAGTTTTAAATCTAATGAAGTTTTCATAGTGAGTAACAACCAGTCAATTTCTTACAGACCATTGCAGAAGCAGTAGGCGATTGGTACTTTGGAAGAAGGGTGACCAAGGAAATTGACTGCATATCCTTGTGATTCTACCTGCCATAACTTGATAGGCTGAAACCGTAAGGTTCAGTTCAGGTATTACCTTTTGATAAATGATTCAAGCTTGCTAATGATTCTCAAAAATACATTTGGAGTGCATGGACCTTGATTTTATTCATCTAATGCACAATTTTTTGAGTATATTTAAGGTCTGATCAAGGATTTAATTATTAGGTGAAAAATATGAGCAGTTCTTTTTGCGAGAATTGCTCTCTTCTCTTTCTTACAAAAAGGATACAGAGTATTTACAGATAATTGATGAGAATCATGTTAGTATATAATGGTATATACCATTTGTACATTTAATCAAACATAGTTCTTCTTGAGAGAATTGCTAAGTCCAAAAATGCACTTTTCCGCACTTTTCCACAATTAATCTTGAAAATAGGTATTCGGGGGTCAAAATCGTGCAACAGCCACGAGACGACCCGGGGAACACCTCAAACACCTCGGGACGGACCAATGTGAGTTGTGGAAACTTACGGAACTAGCATGAGACTCCTGGTTTGAAAACTAAGTCCAAAAATGTACTTTTCCACACTTAAGCTTGAAAATAAGCCTTCGGGGGCCAAAATTGTGCAACAGCCACGAGACGGCCCGAGAAACACCTCAAACACCTCGGGACGGACCAATGTGAGTTGTGGAAACTTACGGAACTAGCACGGGACTCCCGGTTTGAAAACTAAGTCCAAATATACACTTTTTCACACTTAAGCTTGAAAATAGGCCTTCGGGAGCCAAAATCGTGTAAAAGCCATGAGACGGCCCGGGAAACACCTCAAACACCTCGGGAGGGACCAATGTGAGTTGTGGAAACTAACGGAACTAGCACAGGACTCCCGGTTTGAAAACTAAGTCCAAAAATGTACTTTTTCACACTTAAGCTTGAAAATAGGCCTTCGGGGGCCAAAATCGTGCAACAGCTACGAGACGGCCTGGGGAACACTTCAAACACCTCGGGACGGACCAATGTGAGTTGTGGAAACTTACGGAACTAGCACAGGACTCCCAGTTTGAAAACTAAGTAAAAAAATGCACTTTTCCACACTTAAGCTTTAAAATAGGCCTTCGGAGGCCAAAATCGTGCAACAACCACGAGATGGCCCGGGAAACACCTCAAACACCTCGGGATGGACCAATGTGAGTTGTGAAAACTTACGGAACTAGCACGGGACTCCCGGTTTGAAAATTAAGTCCAAAAATGCATTTTTCCACACTTAAGCTTGAAAATAGGTCTTCGGGGGTCAAAATCGTACAGCAGCCATGAGATGGCTCGGGGAACACATCAAACACTTCGGGACGGACCAATGTGAGTTGTAGAAACTTACGGAACTAGCACGGGACTCCCTGTTTGAAAACTAAGTCCAAATATGCACTTTTTCACACTTAAGCTTGAAAATAGGCCTTCGGGGGCCAAAATCGTGCAACAGCCATGAGACGGTCTGGGGAACACCTCAAACACCTCGGGACGAACCAATGTGAGTTGTGGAAACTAACGGAACTAGCACGGAATTCCCGATTTGAAAACTAAGTATAAAAATGTACTTTTTTACACTTAAGCTTGAAAATAAGCCTTCGGGGGCGAAAATCGTGCAATAGCCACGAGACGGCCCGGGAAACACCTCAAACACCTCGGGATGGACCAATGTGAGTTGTGGAAACTTACGGAATTAGCACGGGACTCCCGGTTTGAAAATTAAGTCCAAAAATGCACTTTTCCACACTTAAGCTTGAAAATAGGTCTTCGGGGGTCAAAATCGTGCAACAGCCACGAGATGGCTCGGGAAACACCTCAAACACTTTGGGACGGACCAATGTGAGTTGTGGAAACTTACGGAACTAGCACGGGACTCCCGGTTTGAAAACTAAGTCCAAATATACACTTTTTCACACTTAAGCTTGAAAATAGGCCTTCGGGGACCAAAATCGTGCAACAGTCACGAGATGGCCCGGGAAACACCTCAAACACCTCGGGACGGACCAATGTGAGTTGTGGAAACTAACGGAACTAGCACGGGATTCCCGATTTGAAAACTAAGTATAAAAATGTACTTTTTTACACTTAAGCTTGAAAATAAGCCTTCGGGAGCCAAAATCATGCAATAGCACGAGACGGCCCGGGAAACACCTCAAACACCTCGGGATGGACCAATGTGAATTGTGGAAACTTACGAAACTAGCACAGGACTCCCAGTTTGAAAACTAAGTCTAAAAATACAAATTTTCACACTTAAGCTTGAAAATAGGCCTTCGGGGCCAAAATCATGCAACAGCCACAAGATGGCCCGGGAAACACCTCAAACACCTCGGGATTGACCAACGTGAGTTGTGAAAACTTACGGAACTAACACAGGACTCTCGGTTTGAAAACTAAGTCCAAAAATGCATGTTAAATTGTATATGTTATGGATAAGATAATAATTGTCTAACTGACATTTTTTTTTTTTTTTGTGTTTCATTTTTGCAGATTCGAGATTTGATATGGACATGTTTGGTAATTTGGAGGGCCGATGGTAGCTCATTTTGTGTTTTTGTTCATTTTACCTTACATGTATTTTGGTTGTGTTGTAAATAAATATTTTTGTTAGTATTACGGGGCATGTTTGGTAATCCGCCCTTGATATTTTATTTTTGTTGATATTAGTAGACATGTTTTTTTGTTGGATATTAGGAGATGTGTTTGGTAATCTGCATACGGTTGATATTATATTTTTGTGGATATTAGTAGACGTTTTTTGTGGATATTAGGAGACATGTTTATAATCTGCATGTAGTTCATATTATATTTTTGTGGATAGTGCTAAAATTCGATTGTGATGTTTATGAAAATGAACAGATTTTTGTATTGATTTGTAATAGATATTTTATTGAACAGGTTATTGAAATGCACAGGGAATTGTTACTGAAAAGAAAAAATTTCGGAAGAAAATAGTATTCTCATTTTCAAAATTTTTAATTTTTATTAGTGACGAAATAAAAAATGTCGCTATTAGTTTTCAAAAAATACGACAAATAATTTTGTCACTAATGATGTAGTATGAAACAAATAATTTCGTCACATTTGCTGAATATTTCGTCGCTAAATTGAAAATTTGGTGACAAAATATTTTGTCATTAAATAATTTTCTTTTTTGCTCATTTTAGTGACGAATTTTTTTGTCACCTTAATCCATATCATTGGTGAGGAAAACTCTCGTCACTAAACTATATTTGGTGACGAAATATTTCGTCGCAAAAAACAATTAAAATAAAATATTATTTAGTTTTGGTGACGAAATTGGTGTTTTAGAGGGCGAAAAATTCAACATTTGAAGACGAAACATTTTGTTGCCAAAAATGAAAAATAGGTGACGAAACTATTTTTCGTCACCAGGTACTTTTTGTGACGACGTATAAGCCACGAACGTGGTGACAAATTTTTTTCGTCACAGATCACTTTAGTGACGAAATTTTGATGTTTGGAGACAAAATCAATCTGTCGCCAAAGACTTTTTTTGTTGTAGTGGGAACTCTAAAAGAGTTCAATGCTATGAATGCCAAGGATTTGGCCACTTTGCTTCAGAATGCCCCACTCGTTTGAAGAAGAAAAAAGCCCTCTCCATCACTTGGGATGATGAGTCAGAATCTAATGAAGATGAAAATGACAACGAAGATCAAGGCAAAGAGGGACATAAACAATTCCTTGCTTTCATGGCGGCTTCTGAAACTGAAGGACAAACAGAGTATCCGAAGAGGTCGGTTGAGAATGCCACTGATGATGAATCCTCGGAAAGTGATGATGAAGAGCTTGAGCAAGCTTATGAAAAGTTATATAAGGAATCTCTTAAGTTATCCAAATTAAATGACAAACTCAGTATGAAACTCACAGCATGCGAAAGTGAGAATGTCAAATTAAAGAAAGAGATTTCTAAGGCTAGGAATGATGCCCTTAAGATTTCTAATGATCGACAAGCTCTTTGTGCAAAACTCTTGACTTGTGAGACAGAGAGGAATGAGCTACAGCAAATCAATGCAACATATGAAGAAAAAATTGAAACTCTCAAGATGTCTCAACTTGCCTTGGAAGAACTAATCATCAAGAAAGAGGAAGAACTCAAGTGTGCTATGGCTACCACTGGTCTTTGGAACAAAGAATCAAAGACTTTGGACAATATCATTGGGTCTCAACAAATTTGGTTTGACAAGAGTGGCATTGGGTTTGGTGGTAAGAAAGAGCAAAATAGAGTGCTCCCACATCTCATGATACAAGAACTCAAGGAAAGGGGGAACAAAAAATTCAACATAAGGAGGGACTTCTCAAACTTCCTAGAGTTGGTAAGGTAAAAGAAAAGAAGGTACACCCTATTTTTATTTGTCATCATTGTGGTATGCATGGTCATATTCGCCCTTATTGTTATAAGATGTATGGGAGAGTGTCTCATATAGATGGAAGAAATTTCAACATCTCATGGGGTGGGAGACACTTCATTGGTCGCAAGGAGGCTAAGGGTCATAATAAACCTTGTTATTTTGATATGCTTGAGACCAAATAGGGAGCAAGTTTGCATTTGCCTAGACCTAGGAATAGGAAGTTGGAAACCACATCGAGATGGGTTCCCATTGAAGGGAAAGGGAACCGTAACGTCAAGACACCACCCAAGAACTGCAATTCTCACAATTTTGTTCATACTAAAGCAGTTTGGGTGAGAAAACTTGACTTGTGTTAATTTGTTTATTTGTTTTAGGTTTTGGGTTTCTGTGTGTTTTTTTTGTCATTAAATGTGTGATTGTTCATTTTTTTTTGTCTTGCTTTGTTTAGAAAATAAAATAAAATAAAATAAAATAAATCAAAAAGATTTTCTTAGTATGGTTTTGCAAGCTTGAAATTTTTGAGTGGTCCTTGGTGCATATTGGAATTGATGAGAATATCCATTACATGTTAATATGTGTGTACTTTCTATGGTCATTACTCATTTTGGAGTGTGTGTTTTTTGATTAGTATGTCTCATTCTGTACACACTCTTGGATTAGCAAATTTTGGAGTCTTCCGCCTTAGTGATTATTTTTTCTCTATGGACTTCTGTCATTGATCTTTTGCGTTTCTAGAGGAATTGACCTATGCTAGCATATCATGGGTGATGTTGAGTCTCTTAACCACCTTCTATCTTTTTGCATCTCCACGGCTTTCCCATCTATTCTTTGTTGTCCAGCCATGAGGAAAAGGCTACCTCAGAGTCACCAACCAGGCCATCCTTATTATATCCATGCTTCTCTGGTTCGGTTTCCATACTCTTGAGCATGTCAGCCGCCAATGAGTGTGCAAAAGAAAAAAAAAAAGTGAAAAAGAAAGAAAAAAATGTGCAAAAGAAAGAAAAAAAAAATGTGAAAAAAATTCTGAAAAAATAAAGGATTCATTGATTGAGGGGGAGCCTCTGCCTTTACTCACCAAATACCCCTTGATTCCTAGTGGTTTGACTTTCCTTTGTTGTGCTTAGATTCTCTAGTCGGATGTCCAACTTTCAGATCACTACTAGGATTGAATCTAGTGTTTGTCGAACTCCAAGAGTCTCACACATACTTTTATCATGGGATCTATGCTTTTCACATAATCCATCACTTTCTTTCATGAGGAATCTTCTACAGACTGTGCACATTGTGTTTACTAGTAATTGTGCTTCTTGGATAATCTTGTGTGTTTTAAGGTATTAATCTGAAATTCATTGCTTGCTCCACCATATTATTTTTGTCGTTTGTTTCTTGTTCACTGTTTTCAGTATTTGTGGTTGCTTTTAGTGAGGGGGATTTTGGTTCATCTGGATTTGGATTGGTAAGGGAGTTTGGTTTTTTATTGCAAGAGGTTGTTTAGCATGAACACTTTGATTTGTTTAGCAAGGGAGATTGGCTATTGTTGTTTTGCATGTTTCTATGCACTATTTGCTAATTATTTCCTTCTTGCATGTTCCTAATATTTACATCGTCATATCATTGCTTGTGTGGTTTATGATCTTGCTTTTGTTGCTTGAGAGTTGTTTTTCATGAGTCTTAGTTTTCACCTATTCATGTTTTCCATCTCATGTTTCAAGATAATCGTGTCATATGTCTATTGCTTTTTTATATACTCTTGTGGGACTAATAGTTGTTTTGGAGATTGTGGCACTAATAACTGTTTTGCAGATCATGACCTTGATAAAGAAGTTTGCTTTTATTGGCTGTAATGGGTTGGGGTGTTTAGGATTTTATTTGTTAGGTGTGTTTTGTCACGACATTGCTAAAGGGGGAGATTGTTAGGTTTTATTCTTGGCAACCCCGTTTGACAAAACTCCTTTCAGTTGTATTTGTTTTCGCACCTTTTATTTCAGTGAGGCTTTGAGTTTATTAGATGCGAATCCAACCCGAATCGTGCCTTTGTCAATTTTCATGGATCAAAACCAAGGTTGTAACAGGATCTAGTTTTCCAGATTTTCTAATTTTGGTCGTCCCGCTCGAGCGGGGAAAGTGACGCTCGAGCGGGGATTGCAAGCTCACAGCATCTCTGCTTCGCCAGAAAAAGTACTGGATGGGGTGATTCTCCGCTCGAGCGTGGAAACGTCCGCTCGAGCGTGAAGCCTATATGAATCACACAATTTTGAAGCCTCCGCTCGAGCGGGAATTACCACGCTCGAGCAGACCGCGCAAACACAGATTCGTGGATTTCTACAAGGAATTGGTTTTCTTCCAAAACTAGGATTACTTTGGTTTTCTATAAGTAGTTGGTTTTCTTCCAAAAACTTGGATAAGTTCTCCAGATCTTCTTTTTGAATTCTAAAGTTTATATCTGGGGATATTTTGCTAGTTTTCTTTGATGTTTTTATTGAGTATTCAACTCATGGTTTAAGAAGCATACATCAAAGGTTTTGTTTGTTGATTCTACACAAAAGAGAGAGTTATTTTTCGGTGGATTCTGAAGAATTCGAGCCTGAAACTTTGGTGGATTCCGGAGTGGCTCATCGTCAAGACAATTCCGAGGTGAAGACGGGGTTGGAAGAGACACATAGAGGTTGGTTCAATTCGGGCGTTGATTCGCTAGGTAATTGAGAGTATACCTGTGTAATTCCTTTATATCTTCTTAGTGGATTGTTTTGTGGCTATTGCCCGTGGTTTTTTTATCACAATTGGAGGTCTCCAATTGTGGTTTTTCCACGTAAAATCGTTGTGTCGATTTGTCTTGATTGTTTGAATGGGATTGTTATATATTGCTTTAAATTGATACATAATCACAATCAACATCTAGGAGATTTCTAGATTTTTCAATATCTATCCAAGTGTAGCAATAATTCCACATCTTATGTGTTCTCAACAATTTGCCATTTCATGAGTATATATATATATACACTTAAACAATAAATTTCAAAAAAATCCACTAATTTTCATATACCAAGAAAATTGTTATTTTGTATACAATAATATGAAATTTCCACTTATTCAATCATTTAGCACAAGGAAAATCCATAGATTCTCAACATTTTCCAAACCCCCCAATTTCTAGGTTTTTTCATCAAATCTAGACACTTCCTCACCTCTTGGAAGAATCTCACCAAAAACATCTTTCTTAAATCAACGTGGTTCAAATCCTCAAGTAAATCATTTAAAGATAACAAGAGTGAACCCATTTTCAAAACCACCAACATTCCTGAGCCAAAAGCCAACTTGTCAATACCACCAAAGGAATTTCAAAATCAACATAAACTTGCAAATATATATATATAACTCTAAGAAAATCCCTACCTCAAGTTCTTGGAGAGAAAAGAGATGAAAGCCCCAAAATCAACAATGACGAAACCGATCTTCACCACACACAACGAAACCCTTGAAAAATTTTCTAACTTTAATCAAGGAACTAGGGTCAAAATGTTTATGGATTTGGAGAAATCAAAGATCTAGTGAGGTTTGATGTAGGAGATGTAGAGAGGAGGAGAAAAGGGTTTTTAGAGAGAGAGAGAGAGAGAGAGAGAGAGATGTATAAAATGATATACACTCAGTCCAAGAAAAGAAGAAAAGTAGATTTTCGGACTCAATGGAGTCCCGCACGTGTGGCACCCATACCCACATGTGCGGAACGTCCTCCCGTACGTGTTACACTCACCCCCGCACGTCCGGCGCCCTTACCCCGCACCTATCTTTTATGCAGTAGAAAACCCAGAAATTCCCCTGTTTCCTGCACGTGCGGCCCCTCTTTTGCACATGCAACTCTGCTCTCAGCCCAAAAAATTTCCAGCTCCAATGAAGAACTCCCGGATTCAACTTCAAGTCTCCCGAAACAAACGAAACTCAAGATTGAAATTAATAGGGACTAAAATTTTGAGAAAGAGATTTCAAAAGTGATGAACCCAACAGTTGACAAGACCTCAAGTTAGACCCAGACACTCTAACACGATAAACCCCGACACGCACAAAAGAAAAGTAAGATAGGTTACGTACCCGGTCATCACAACCTCCCCACCATAGAAAATTTCGCCCCCGAAATTCAATCAACTACTCAACAAGGAATTTCCAGCAATTACAACCACTCTATTACAATCTCAAATCACAAAATAGATTCTCAACCAATATTTACTATTATCGTCATGGTTACCTCGATAAAGACAGCCGCTTATGGTAAGCATAAGTATGAAGCTTTCTAGCAAAATATTAATCCACAATAACTTCATGCTTAGAACAACAATACATATAACAACATGCGATTAACAACTTTGATACATTTCCCTGTAACATTAGGGAATATAACAAATTAAAACAACTAAGCCTTTTCAAACAAATCCGAATACTTGGAGCAGACTTCCGCCTCTCGTTCCCACGTTGATTTTTCAACCCCATGATGTCTCCACAACACCTTTACCAACGGTATAGTTTTGCCCTGTAGCACTTGCTCCGGGGTATGTAGTATTTGAACCGGTCATTCTTGGTAAGAGGCATCCTCATCTACCTCCAAATCAACCCAATCAAGCACATGAGAAAGGTCGGGATCATACTTCCTAAGCATAGATACATGAAACATGTTGTGAACCCCCGAAAGTTGTAGCGATAAGGCTAACTGGTATGCTATTTCCCTAATTCGCTTCAATATCTCGAAAGGCCCAATAAACCTTGGAGACAATTTACCAATCTTACCGAATCTCATCAAACCCCATCTTGGCGAGATTTTAAGGAACACATGGTCACCAACTTCGAAAGATACAGGTCTCCTCCTCTTATCGACATAACTCTTCGGTCGGCTTTGAGCCGTAGCTAACCTCTTCCTAATGAGAGTTACTTTTTCGGTTGTCTGTCTAACAATTTCTAAACCCAATAACGCTGCATCACCCACCTCGGCCCAAAAAATCGGTGATCTAGAAGGTCGGCCATACAAGGCGTCAAAAGGTGCCATCTCGATGCTCGCTTGATAACTATTGTTATAGGCAAACTCAATCAATGGTAGATGCCTCTCCCAAGACCCCTTGAAATCGAGGACGCAAGCTCTAAGCATGTCCTTCAAAATATGAATGGTACGTTCCGACTGTCCATCCGTTTGAGGGTGGTAAGCGGTGCTAAAGGTCAACTTAGTTCCCAACGCCTCTTGAAGGCTTTGCCACAACCGGGCAGTAAAACGAGGATCTCTATCTGATACAATGGTTATAGGAACTCCGTAAAGTTGAACTATCTCTCTAATGTACAACTCTGCCAAATGTTCAACTGAGTCACCGGTGCGCATCGGAATGAAATGCGTAGATTTAGTCAACCTATCAACAATCACCCAAACGGCATCATTGCCTCGATGTGCTCTAGGAAGCCCAACTACAAAATCCATAGTAACGTGTTCTCATTTTCACTCGACTATCGGTAAGGGTTTAAGCAAATCCGCTGGTCTTTGGTGTTCGATCTTCACTTGTTGACAAGTAAGGCATTTTGATACAAAGAAAGCGGCATCTCGTTTCATACCGCTCCACCAAAACTGATGACTAAGATCATGATACATTTTGGTGCCTCCCGCCGCAAGGCGTGAATGATGGAACTCCCGAAGTACGTCCTTTCTACAAGATTCTGGTACAAACAAAAGGTCTAGATAACATACACTCAGATCCGAGTGAATGTTCAAACCCTTCTCTTCCTTTCTGTTTGAAATTCTATCACAGATGGACTCTACTTCACGGTCTCCTTGTTGTGCCTCTATGACCTTACTAATCAAGATAGGTTGAGCACTCAAAATAAACAAGGTTGCACTCCCTTCGGACTCACCCAAGTGCAAATCAAACTTGCCGATATTACCTAGCATAACCCATTCCCGAATGGCCACACTTGCCAAACTACTCATGGATTTCCGACTCAAAGCATCGACCACTACATTGGCCTTTCCCGGGTGATAGTGTAACTCAAAGTCATAATCTTTCATAAATTACATCCACCTCTGTTAGCGTAAATTCAAGTCTTTTTGGGAAAACAAATACTTTAGACTCTTGTGATCTGAGAAAACCTCAAACTTCTCGCCATGCATAAATTCAATTCTTAGAGAAGTACCATGACATAATTAAGTGGTCATCAATGGTTGACTTGCAGATGATTTGGGAACATCATGGGTGTGTAAGCTAATTGGATTGGACTCCCCTCCAATTCTCTAATTGGATTGGATTAGAGAGTTCAATTTAAAGAAATTTGGTTCCATTTCAAATTCATTTTGATGATTTGAAATGTTGAATTTTAGTACATTCTAAGTAGATTATTCATGTAAAAAATCATGTTGATCGAATATCGTTAATGTTTAAATTGCATTTGTCTTTAAAAAATGAATGAGAAGTATAATTTCTAGAAAGACAAATATGATCCAATTATGTTACTAATGATATCGATCAACTTAATTATTACATGGATAATCTACTCACAAGGCATAAAAAATAAGCGACTTGGATCTCCGAGATAGACCCAAAATGGGGCCAAATTGCCCTAAATTGGATCCTCTAGTAACCAATTAGGCCTAGCCTAGTTGGCCACCATGCCTTCCTTAGGGTGTAGTCCCAAAGAGGTCATGGGTTCAATTCTCCTTAGGGGCTTGAATTAAGGGAGTGCAAGAACTTAAGTCCTTTGCTAAGGATACGAGGAGATTTTCTCCCATAAATCCTAATCTAACAACTAACATTTGCCGATCAAAAAAAAAAAAAAAATTGGATCCTCTACTCCTATTAGAGTAGTATATCTCTCTTATATCATCCTAAGTACTTCATAAAGTTACTTGCAATTGCTTTTTTCTTTTCTTTTTGTCACTAATACTAATCATCTACAATTTCTTCTTGATTTGTTCAAGATGAGGTAAAACGAGCTAACATTCCTAAATCAATCCAACTTCACATGCACGAAGCTGATGTTTCTGTAGAAGATATCAGAAAACAAATAAACTATTTGATTAATGAGGCATGAAAGAAGATCAATAAAGCTTGACTTGTGGATTCTCCATTAAATGGCACTTTTGTTGAGATTGTAACAAACATGGCTAGGGTTTCCCAATTCATATACCAATATGCAGATGGCCATGCACATGATATTGGAGGAAAGAACAAAGGTCGTGTCACTTTGTTGCTCATGGACCGATTCCCCTTAAATAGACATAAATATTGTTTGAAGTTATAGGATAAATTATATAAATGGTTCTCAAAATATCTGTTTTGTCTCACTTTGATTCTTTAATTTTCAATTTTGACAACTTTGTTTTTAAATTTTTTAATTTGAGTCAATTTGGTCCAATTTCAAATGAACCTTCTAAATAATTAATAGAATGGTAATAAAATACACATATAGTTTCTAAAGTATGTTATTTGTGCTAATTTAATTCCTAACATTTTTAATTTTGTCAATTTAGTCCCAAAACATAAACGAAAAAGATGAAACATAAACTTCCAGTATTGAGGGACAAAATTGCTAAAATTAAAATTTATGGACCAAAATGACACAAAACGTATAGTTTAGGGACCATTCACTGTGTTTGGTTTTAATTTTCTAGATTCATTTCTTTAAAAAATTGAGTTTGTTATTTTTTTTTGTTTTTAGTAAATATTTTTTCAATTTTAAGTAATTTTTTTTACTCTTTTAGAAATACCTTACTTAGATGTATCTAAAAAGTAAAATATTTATAAAAAATATTTTAAAAAATCAATAAATACACAAGAATACAAAAATAAAATGTACTGAATTTTTGTATTTTTGATATTTAGTAAATTTTTTAAAGATTTTTTCACAAATATTAACTTTTTAAGTGTATTTATGTTAGGTGTATCTAAAAATTTAAAAATTGCTTAAAATATTAAAAAAATCAAGAAAAACAAAAGAAAATTACGAAAACAAAAAATTTGATTTTCTGAAAACTGAATTCAAAAAACTCAAACCAAACAAGATGATTGTAATTATTTCATTAACGATTTAAAAGGCCGTTTGGAATTGGACCAATTTGACTCAAATTTCAATATGACATAAAATGCATACTTTAAGGATCATCAATATATACATATATATCAAATGGATCTTTGTATAGTGAACTAAATTGGAAGAATTCTCACAAATATCGTAATGTGCTATGTTCTCAACAAAAATATTTGGAAAATTATCGAGAATTTGAATATATGGTTAGGGGCGGAGTCAGAATTTTAAAATAAGGGGGCCAAATATTATATATATCCAACTCCGACTATATTTTCATTATTTTTATATTCTAATTTACAAATTGCAATGCATCAGAATATATCAATAATCAATAAAAACAAAGATATGTAAAGGATTTTTTTAATTGCCTTCTATTTTTATCTCCTATTTTATATTTATTTAGTCAAAATAAATAATATTTTATTAAATTTAGTATGAAAAGTGACATTTGAGTTGGTAGAATGGCTCTACAAATAATATATTGATACTCAGAAGTTATCTTGAAAATTGAGTAAGGGCCAATAAAATATCTACCTCTCAAATATATATAATATAATATAATATAATATAAAGGTTATAAAAAAAACACGGTGGGGGGAGGGAGGGGGCATGGCCACCCTTGAGCAAAGGTTAACTCCGTCCCAGCATATGGTGTATATTTGACTCAAGACGAAACACATTTACAATTTTTCGATTTTTTGTTCAACATTTTGAAATTATTGGAACATACTCTATTAAGATATAGTTCCAAATTTTTTTTTTATAAAATGTTTTTGAAAAATAGTTTTCCTATGATTTGTTATTAATAATTGCTATTATTGAAAAATCGTTTCTAAAAAAATTTAAAAATATATTTTCATAACACAGTTTTGCTATTAATAGCATTTTCAGGAGTGCTGGGTAAAAACAGAAATGTCTGTTCCATCATACATATAGATAGGCAATTATATAATCACACTCTGGCTCATTACAAGTGTCACTGTGTGAACCATTTATTTTATAATGTTTTATATATAGATTAATTATGAAAAAAAATTAAATTAATTTAATATTCACAATCTCATAAATTTATTTTATTTGTTCTTAAAAAATAGATTATAAATACGGCTATAAAAATAGATCATTCATTTGTTTGAAAATAAATATAATAAAGTTATGTGACAATGATTATTATATTTTTTTTATTTTTTTTTAATGAATGGTTTACATATAAATATAATAAAATAAAATTATACGATTAAGATTATAGATCATTCATTTGTTGAAAAATAATGGGTATTGATTCATGCTTAGAATTTGTTTGATTTGGGCTTTCAGCTTTAGGCTTTAGGCTTTAGGCTTTAGGCCTGGCATTATGAGATTAAAATTTGGGATTTAGGCCCGTAGTGGGCAAATATGCTACATTTTCGGTCCAATAAGCTTGAAGGGCAGGTCCGGCCTTGAGATTTCCGAGGCCTAAAGTCGAGATAATTAACCAATAAATTTTTAGAATCCTTCATATTTTTTTTTCATTGAATGAAAATATATATATATATATATATATTTGAAGGTAAAAGACAAAATGTTTGTGTCAAAATCACAAAAAATACTTAGCATTACATTACAACAACTAATAAGTGTCGCTTGATCTTCGCTCTTCTTGCATTTTTAAAAGAAAATAAATCAATCATACTTGCATAATCTAGTTTTTTTTTGCAAAATCATTTTCAACGAATAACAATGCTAATTATATTAAATGGGTCTTTCAATTTTTTAATGGGTCAATTTATTTTAAGTTAGTTTAGGCCTTCTTTAATTTTTTTTTTGGATTTAAAACATACCTAATATATTAAACTAAACTATAATAGGAGGGGACCCCTTTTTTGGGTCTATTTTCAATGGATTACAATGCTAATTTTTTTGAATGGGCCTTTCAATTTTTTATGGGAAAATTACTATGTAGTCCTATGTAGGGGATCTATTTCCCCTCTAATCCCACTAAATTTTTAATAGACTAACAAGTCCACAGTTTTTTAAGTTTTGTACACGAAGGTCCCGTTTTTTATTTTCTTATTTTTTAAATGACCATATTACCCTTTGATTTGAGATGTATATATATATATATATATACGTGAAAAAATCAAATATTAGATTGTGATGTCACCTATATGAGGTTGTCTACGATCTCGATCTCGATCTCTCTCTGTGATGTCGTTCTCTTTGTGCTGTGAGGTCGATCCCGTTATGCTGTGAGGTCAATCTCGTTGTGCGATCTGAATCTCTATGTATAAGCAATCTCTGCGTACGCTCTGTGTGTGTGTGTGTGTGTTTCACTCTGTCTCTATCTGTCGACACATATATGTATATATATATATATATATAGATAAGTAAATTTGAGTGATCTCTGGCTTGTGTTTGGAAATGTTGTTATAGTTCTTTGTTTTGTGATAAACTTTGTTTGTTTGATACTTATTTTATGATTTTTGTATGTGATATAGTGTAATGATTTTGATTTTGTTTGTTGTATAGTGTAATGTGTTTTGAAGTTGTAGTTTGGAATTGTGAATTCTAAAGTTTTGATACTGATATGTTGTAATTGTATAATTTTACAGTTTGGAATTGTGAATTGTGAAGTGTTGATACTGATATATTGTAACTATATAATTTTGCAGTTTGGAATTTGTGAACAATTATTTGCTGGTTTGTGATTTTATAATATGGAGGGGTGTTTCATGTTAATGTGCAAATACAGTAAGTCTTGTACTGTTATTAAGATTAGTGAGGGATGTAGTTATCATGAAGTTGTTGAGAAAATATCTACGAAGTTCAAGGAGTTGAGTGTTGTAACTTTTGTTTGTTTTTCTCTATTCCTGGATATTTTAATTGTATTGTTGAATGTGATGATGATTTGGGGAATATGACGTCAATGGTAGGTTGTAGTGGTTCTCTTGTTGTTGATGTTGTTGTGGGTGATAGGAGAATTGTGGAGATTAATAATAATTCTTCTAGGATTGATTCAGTAATTTGTGAGAGTTCTTTGGTTAACGATTGTGATGATTTTGGTGGTTTGTTGCTTAGTTTTTATCCAGAACCATAGAGAGTTTTGTTGTCTGCTAGTTGGAAGGGGATTATACACAGTGTTGGTCAAGAATTTGAAGGTGGAGTGCCTGCGTTCCGCATTACATTGGTTAAGTATGCAGTTGAGTATGGTTTTGCATTGAATTATTTGAAGAACAATGCAACAAGAATAACTGCTACATGTATGATGAAGTCGTCTACAAGTTGTAAATGGTTTGTGCATGGAAAGGTGTTGATGAATTCTGATATTTTTTTTATTATGAAGTTGGATAATGTGCATACTTGTGGGGTTGTTACTCGTAGATCTTGTAGCAAAATGGTTGGTTCTAGACTTGTGTCTGATATTGTGCATAATGATATTAGTGATAATCCGTTGACTCGTCCTATTGAAGTTAAAAAAAAAAAGTTGAAAAAGCAATATGGTATAGATGTTTCTTATCGAGTTGCATGGTTAGGAGTTGATAAGGCAAGAGGTGGGTTGTTTGGTGATTTTGCATCTTCTTTTGACCAACTTCAATGGTACCTTGAGACGAGTATGAGAAGGAATCCCGGAAGTGTGTTTGAATTAGATGTAGATGAAGGTAGTGGATGTTTTTCGGAGGTTGTTTGTGGCATTTCATGGATGTTTATATGGCTGTCAATTTTGTCGTTCGTTGTTGTTTGTTGATGGTACATTCTTGAAGAGGCGTTACAAGGGGCATTTGCTTACACATTGCTTGGTTAGTTGGTTATAAAGTCTCTCTCCTGTTTTTGTTTATGGAGGCATATAAATTTTAATGTGAAACATTTTGCGTACTAAATAAATTTCTTTTGGCATTCTATTTCACTAAAGTTTGGATGATCATTTCAGCAGCTTTCTTTTGAAAAACTTTAGAAGATGCACATAAATATTGTGTGAGTGATTTTCCGATCACACTGCCCAGCTCAGTATTCAGCTGGAGAACACTGGCAGAATAGATGACACCTGGCTAACCTGTAACAGAAAGAGAAGATTCCGACGGTGGTTCGTCCACCCAGGGGTACTCCGACGATCAAGGCAGTATATCTCTCAAAGATATTCAATGGTGCTTAACTCACTAGACAAAATATAAATTGCGTACCTTAGACCCACGGGGGTGCTCTTTTTTATAGCTAACTCAATCCTTGTCCCAACAGGAGCCTAGCTCTAATGGACTTAGGATTACTATCAATCTTGCACTCTCAGTAGGATTGGGACAAACTCCCTAAGAGTCTTATCCTTTTCTAACTAAAGTCCTCTCTCATTCTAGGACTCTTGTCCCTTATCCGCTTGTCTCGGATTCCGATATCTTCGGAGATAACCTCGGCATTATAATCTGGACACGTGCCACCTCGGCTGACATGTCGGCGTCACCTTGCCGCGTGTTTGTACTAAAAAATATATCCCCACAACTGTCCCTAGGTTCTATTACCGCGGCATTCTGAGGTGATGGAACCTATAACGGTACCTCCTTCCAGTACGTCAGTTTAAAACTTCTCTGCCGAGATCATTCAGTTAAGGCCGACACGTCTTCTTAAAGAACAAGAGTTCCAATGAACTCCTTTATGCGTATGAGCTGTCAAACATCACTTTTCAATCGTTTCATTCACGCGTTTTATCCTTATTGGATCGTGCTTGTGACGCGCCAAAAAACCGTCTTGTCTGCGTGCACCGTCAGACGCATCCGCTGCTCTAGGTGCATTTAATTTGATTTCGCCGCCTTTTCAAGTTTTAGCAAAAAACTTTTCCTTATTCTTTCATTTCTTCACTTTTCATTCGATTCCTTTGCTTTTTCTCTCTCTAACACTTGAATACACCATTGTTCCAGACCTCAAGCTCTGCAACTGCCTTCATTCCTCCTTCTGGTGAAGCTTCCGTCGTTCTGTTACTTCTGTAACCATTGTCTGACTTCGGCGATCCTTACACCGGCTTCTTTTCTTCGGTGAGTTTACTGTTCCTTTCGTTTTCAATTCTTTGTTACTTTCTACTACTTGCTGCCATTATTGCATTTGCTCAAAGTTTTAACAGGTGAATCATACATCTGAATGTGTTTTTTCCACGATTTTGCCCTTGCCCATATCTTGAACACACGCACTATTTCACCACTTCCCTGTACTTTTGCCACTGTTCTTGTCCTTATACTTCTTGTATTCTTTATGCTCTTGATAGACCATCTCTGTTCTTGATTATGAAACTCGTTCTTGTTTCTGTTTTTTGTGTCTTTTCCAGATTCGTGCCTTCAATCTTCATTTCCATAGACTTAGGTTTGGGATTTGTCTGTAGAACCCACAATTTAGGAAAAAACTGAAACCTGCATTTACCTAAGTGTTTTGCCGAGGTTCCAATAACCCTTTCAAAACATCTTCTGAAATGCAACCCCTTCGATTAAGCTGATATCATGGGTATGTGGAAACATAGGGTAGACACCCCATCTAAACTACAATTTTTTAGACAAGAGTTTGAAATCCCAGCCGACGTCCATCTGAGGTTGGCTAGGGATGATGACTTCATCATGCCTACTGATGACTCCATGCCCTTCCCTGTGGTAACCTTCATTGAGTGTGGACTTCGGCTCCCACTCAACATCCTTTTTCGTGAAATACTTCATTATTACAAGTTGAACCTGATGCAACTTTCCATCAATTCCTATCGAACCATCAATGGTATCATAGCCTTAGCCAAACAAGAAAACGCTAGGATCACTTTAGTCGATATCCTGTTTTGCTACACTATGTGTGGCCTCAAAAAAGACACTGGCTACGTTTACTACCTCAAGCTGAGGTCCACTGAACACAAAATTGTTGTCGACCTCCCTGACTCCAACAAGGCAGCTGGGGACGATTATTTCATTACTTCGGGGAACTAGGAGTTCGCCCCAGATGAAGACCTCCATCTCTTCCCTCTCCTTCAATCAGTCTTTGTAGAGGGCAATGGTAAGAGCCCTGCATTCATACCAACTTGTTTTTTAAAGTCTTTTATACTTTATCCATTTCATAATGTCTGTTTTTCTTGCAGCTATTCCTAAGCCACCAAAAGACTTTCGTCAATCCTTCATTCCTAGTAAGGATTTGAAGAGACTTTTGGACTTGCCAGTCCATAAACGGAAAGCGCCTCTGCTTCTCAATTTTATTCCAACATACAAGTCAGCTCTGCCCGACATTCCTAGAAAGAATAAGAAAAGCCTTTCTCCACCATCTGCCACAACTCCACAAACCACGTCCACATCTTGGACAGACCAAGGGTCAACCTCTGATCCAGTTGAGATACCGTTAACCTCGACTCCATACTTGATTCCAATATCCCAACGCCGCCGTCGACGTCGAATAGTTTCTTCTGCCGAGATGGGTCGCCCAAAACCAATTGCCAAAGATCTCCTGGCTAGCATTCCAACTGATGTTGACGCTCAGCCAACACAAACCCTGCCTTCTCCAAAGCCAAAACAAATAAAAAAGGCTCAGCCAAAGGCAAAGGTGCCTCAAATCGATTCTGAGGATACCTTGCCTATTTCCAAACCGACTCCGAGTGAGAAAACTGCCTCTGTCCCTGCGAAGAGGTCTGCCGAAACACTTCCATCCGATTTTACGAAATCCAAAAGGCCGAGGTCATCTTCTACAACAACCTCGGGATCTAAAAGCCTGCTGCCCCCTGGGCCCCCGAAATTACTCTGGAAGATAAGCCTGTTATGGCTAACGATAGCGCTGAGGACATCAACATCGGCGTAGCCCTTAGTACTGCTCTACTCCTTCCCGGCGATCTCGACCGGAACACCAAGTTGAGTGAGTATGAAAATTATGCTTTGATGCTCCAGCGATCTGTTCAGATAAGTATTTTTACTTGGTAATTTTTCCTCTCCTGTACTTTAGAAGATTTTGTAATAACTTTTGTCTTGTATTTTTTCAGGCTATCCAGCATGCCCATTATTTCTCTATTCAATCTTTTGAAAATCGAGAGAAGTTGGCCGAGATGAAGAGGGAGTTCTCTTCTCTTCAAAAGGCCAACAAAAGCTTTCAATCGAAAATGAAGAAGTTTGAAGACCAAGCCGAGGCCGCCATCAAGGCCCAAATCAATGCCGAAGAAAAGGTTGAATCTGCCGAGGCCATCAGGAAGGTTTCTGAGGCCCAAAAAAGAAAGGCCGAGGAAAAGATGGAACAGGCCCAAATAGAGCTTCAAGAGACCTTGGCCACGAAAGAAGCCGAAATCAAGGATGCCGATGAGAAGGCATATGCTCAGGGCATGGCCGATGTCACAGAGGCCTACGAAAGACAGAAAGACAGGTGAAGCAGGCATGCAACAAGGGTTTCACCCTTGGTCGGATGTCTCTTCTAGAAAAGCTTGAGGTCCCCGAGGACTCGCCTCTTCGAAAAGCCAACGTCATTCCTCTTCCATTCCCTCCAACGCCTCCACTAGCTCAATTTGATGATGATACTGAATCTGAAGAGGAGGAGACCTTGGTCAGGAAATCCAAGGAGGCGGATAGGGCCAAGTCCTCTTCTCTGAATGAGCAAGTCCTAGACTTGACTCAAGATGAGGAGGGTGATGAGGTCCTCAAAGATGCTGCTCCTGAGAGGGTTTCAGCCGACGTCCTCCTCGTCGACAAGAGTATTGATGAAACCTTGCAAGAGATTGATGCTGAGCTTGCGGCAGAGAAGGCGGCCGAGGTGGCTTCTCAATAGTCTTCCGAGGTCCCAACCCAGCTCACTGCCGATGCTGAGGAATCTTAGTTTTCATGTCTTTTTGTTTCTTGTATTTCGAATTTTGTTTTTGAGATAATGTAAGCTCTTTGTATAGCCGATGTGCCCTCTTTTTGTTGAATGCTAATACAACTTTCCTTCACTGAGTGTTTGTACCTTTGTCTTCTCTTGACTGCTTTTGCGTGATTCTATACTTAGAATATTCTGCATGTCTTTAACATACTCTTCCTTCTTTGTGCAATCTTCTCGGGGTGACACATCTCGGATAGACAAACTTCTCGGTTTAACTTAGCTTGGAAATTTTTAACTAGTGTTGAACATCATATTGGTTTAACTCAACTTGTAAATTGATACAAATTTTAACAAGTGTTTAAACAATAATCTGGGTTTAACTTCAGCTTGTAAATTGCTACAAATTTCAACAAGTGTTAAACAATGATCTCGGTTTAACTTCAACTTGTAAATTGCTACAAATTTTAACAAGTGTTAAACAATAATCTCGGTTTAACTTCAACTTGTAAATTGCTACAAATTTCAACAAGTGTTAAACATAATCTTCTTCTCTCTGCCCCCTAATGTGAACCTGAGTTCTACTTGGGTTCTTATTATGCATGTATTCTAGAGACAATGTGAAGTATCTTGAAAAGAAAACCAAGCTGAATCTTTATTTATTTACGTCGGCAAATGACAAAAGAACAAAGGAACTCTAATGATGGAAAAATTTCAAATTACAAGTGTTCCAAGGCCTTGGCAACTCTTTGCCCTCATTATCTTTAAGCCGATAAGCCCCATTACCTAGTACCAAGATTATTCTGTGGGGTCCTTCCAAATTTGGGCCAAGCTTTCCCTCTCTGGGATCCTTTTTGTTGCCGACGACTTTTCTCAAGACCAGGTTACCGACTTGGAACTCCCTTGGGTTAACCCTCTTGTTATAAGCTCTGGCAAGCTGCTGCTGGTACGCTGCGAGCTGAATCGCAGCTTTCTCCCTTCGTTCTTCTAGAAGATCCAGATCCCGGGCTCAGAGTACATCATTAGTTCTGTTCTTTACTCCCTGGGTTCTAATTCCTGGGATGCCGATCTCCAGCGGAATGATTGCTTTTGTGCCATAAGCCATGGCGAAGGGGGATTCTCCTGTTGATCTTCTCGGTGTAGTTCGATATGCCCAGAGTACATTGGGCAATTCGTCTACCCACTTTCCCTTTGTTGCCTACAGCCTCTTCTTTATCCTATCCAGAATTACTTTGTTGGATGCTTCTGCTTGTCCATTGCTTTGTGGAAAGCTTGGGGTTGAAAAGTAGTTCTTGGTCTTGAACTTTGCACAGAAGTTCTTGATTAGTTTACTATCAAATTGAGTTCCATTGTCTGCAACAATTGCTCTTGGAATCCCAAACCTGGTGATAATGTTCTTCCAAATGAAGTTCTTTACGTCCACATCTCGGATCTTGGCAAGAGGTTCAGCTTCTATCCATTTATTGAAGTAATCTGTTGCTACCAGCAAGTACTTCCTTTGTCCAGTTGCTTGGGGCAATTGCCCGACGAGATCCATGCCCCATTGGACAAATGGCCAAGGACTGGATACAGGGCTCAGGTCTGCTGCTGGCTGGTGTATCAGAAGTGCAAACCTTTGGCATTGTTCACACTTCTTTACATAGGCTTCTACATCCTTCTACATGTAAGGCCACCAATACCCTTGGGTAATGGCCCTATGGGCAAGTGATCTGCCCCCAGCGTGGCTTCCACAAATTCCTTCATGAATTTCATATAAAAATTCTTCAACTTGTAAAGGATGTACGCATCTTAAAAGGAGTCCAGTGAAGGACCTTCTATAGAGATGTCCCTCTGCTGTCAGGATGAATCTTGCCGACTTCAATATGATCTTTTGTGCCTCTTTGTGATCGTCTGGCAACTTCCCTTCTTTTAGGAATGCAATAATTGCGTCCATCCAGCTTGGTCCCATGTCCACGCATATTGCTTCATGCTCTGTGGATAATGGTTCGACGCTCGGGCCCGACAAACAGTCGATCATTATTGTCCTTGCTTTTCCAGGTTGGACTGCACTAGCTAGGTAGGCCAACGCATCGACGTGGCTATTATCATCTCGGCTAACCTGAAGTAGTCGGCAGTTCTGAAACAAGGCTGACAACTTGATGACCTCCATTGCGTAGGCTGACATTCGTTCATCTCGGGCTGCAAACTCGCCTATTGTCTGGTTAACTATCAGTTGTGAATCACAAAAAACTATTACCTCATCTGCTTGTACTGCTGCTGCTGTTGCCAGCTTCTGCCCTGCAATGAGCGCTTCGTATTCTGCTTCATTGTTTGAGGCTTTGAACCCCAAACGAATGGACTGTTCCACTATCTATCCATCTGAAGATATTGGCACTACTCCTGCCCCCACTCCTTGTCGGTTTGAACTCCCATCAACGTACAGTCGAAAGGAGTCGCCGATGTAAATGCTGCAGGGTCTGAGTTTTTTCTCTTTTCTTTGTTCTTTTGCCTTTGGCTAAGCTTCTCCTTGCTTGTTTGGACATCGTTCATCCTGGCTCAACGGAGCCCGATGTTCGATGGATTCTGGCGTGAACTCTGCCACGAAGTCGGCCAGAACCTGTCCTTTGATTGCTGTCCTTGGCCTGTACTCCAAGTCATACTGGCCTAGGGTGACTGCTCACCTGGCTATTCTTCCTATCAGGTCTCCTTGTTGTAGTAAGGACTCAAGGGGTGCTCTGTTAGCACCATAATTTTATGGGCCTGGAAGTGATGGTTCAACTTCTTTGAAGCCATTACTAAAGCTAGTGCCAATTTCTCTATGGGTAGATACCTTATTTCGGCTAGGGTTTTGCTTACATAGTAAACAGCCCTTTGTTCCCCTTTTTCTTCTCGGATTAGTACTGCACTTATCGCATGTTCTGAAACGGCTAAGTACAGGAACAGCTCCTCCTCAGGTTCTGGATTTGAAAGAACTAGAGCTGTGGTCAAGTACTTCTTCAGGTCGGCCAAAGCGGCTTCGCATTCTTCAGTCCACGAGAAGTCTATGACTTTCTTTATCAAGTTGAAAAAAGGTCTGCACTTATCTGAGCTTCTGCTGATGAATCTATTCAGGGCTGCGGCCCTTCCAGTTAGCATCTACACCTATTTTGCCGACGTCGGGCTCTTCAACTCTAGGATGGCCTTGATCTGATCTGGGCTGGCCTCGATTCCCCTTCTGGTCACCAGGTATCCTAGAAACTTACCATATCCAACTCCAAATGCACACTTCGATGCATTGAGTCGGAGCCGATATGTTTTGAGGATTTCAAAGACTGCTTTTAGATCGGCGAGATAACCCTCAGGCTCCTTGGTCTTGACGACCATGTCGTCGATGTAGACTTCTACTGTTCGGCCAATCAGGTGTTTGAACATTTTGGTTACCAATCTTTGATAAGTTGCTCCTGCGTTTTTTAACCCGAAAGGCATTACTCTGTAACAGTACAGGCCTTTTGGGGTGATGAACGCGGTCTTCTCTTCGTCTGGGGGGTACATGGCTATCTGATGGTACCCCCTGTAGGCATCTAGGAAGCTCATTCTTCCATGCCTTGAAGTGCCGTCCACCAGCGGGTCAATCTTGGGTAGAGGAAAACTGTCTTTGGGACAGGCTCTGTTGAGGCTGGTAAAGTCTACGTAGACCCTCCATTTACCGTTCTTCTTCTTTACCACCACTGTATTGGATAGCCATGTCAGGTAGTGAACTTCTCTAATGGCCCTGGCCTCCAGAAGTCTGACTACTTCTTCCTCTACTCCTTCGATGTGCATCAACGTCGGTCTTCTGGCTCGTTGAATTATAGGTTTGGCCGACCTATCAACATTCAGTTTGTGGCAAGTGACCTCGGGGTCAATGCCAGGCATTTCGTAAGGTGTCCAAGCAAACACCTCAATATTTGCTCTCAAAAAAGCTTCTAACTCTTTTTTCTCTTCTTCAGCTAAGCCCGAGCCGAGAAGAAAGAAGCGTTCTTCATCCCCATCTTGGACGAGGATTTTCTTCAGTGCCTCTTCGCTCTTCTCGGCTGGCTCCTTGCCGACGTCTCCTAGGACTTCCACGTCCTCATCTTCAATTTCTGCCTTTTTTGGCTCTCGTATGCTGCAGGTAGATTTCATTGCTGCCATGGAGCAATTTTTCACCTGCAGCTGATCGCCTCTGACTTCCTCTATTCCATGCTCTGTTGGAAATCGCAGTAGTTGATGCAATGTTGAGGGAACTGCCCCCATTGCATGCAGCCATGGCCTTCCCAAGGTGATGTTGTAAGGGGAGGGTGTGTCGATTATGGTGAACTCTGTTGTTACCTTCCTGGTGCCCGCCTGCACCTCCAAGCTGGTTGTTCCCAGTGGCCATGTCGACATTCCATTGAACTCGACCATTGGGCTATTGGATTGCTCCATATCGTCTGGGTGAAGGCCGAGCTCCAAGTAACATCGAACGTACATGATGTCGCAAGAGCTGCCTTGGTCAATCAGGATGCGTTTTTCTTTGCACTTCCCAACCTGGAGGGATACTACCAAGGCATCATTATGCGGATGCTGTACCATCTCAAGATCGGCTTCTGAAAAGGACACTACTGGTCCTTGGCGCTCCTCTGCCTTATGTTTCTTCTCTCCGACTTGGTAGACATGTTGCAGGTGGTTCACTTTCTGGGTCTCCCCCCTAATTTCGTTCTCGTTGACCTTCTAGTGAATCACATTGACTACCCGAGGTCCTCTTGCCTAAGGTTGTGGTGTTGGGGGAGACGGAGCTACTACCGCCTGAGACAATCTTGCCTGTTCTTCCCTTGTCCTGGCCTCATCGATGAGGTCTCTCAGATGGCCTTGCCTCACCAGTTCTTTCAAGTGTGTTTTCAGGGATCTACAACCCTGAGTCGTGTGCCCATCTTCATTGTGGTAAGCACAATGTCTACCGACGTTCCTTCCCATAAACTCTCCTGGTGTCTTTGCTGGTATTCTGAAATAGGGTTGGTTCCGAATCCGGTCTAGGACTTTGGGAATCGGGATTCAGAACACAGTTATTACTGCTTGTGTGGCCCTCAGTTCTGCCTCTTGTTTGCTCGATCCATTGTTATCTCGGCCTCGCTTCGGCGAGCCATTTCCTTTCTCTTGCTTTATCTCCTTAGTCCCCGACGTGTCTTCTTCGGCTCTGGCGTACTTCTCGATTCTTGCCATGAGCTCTTCCATACTTTTTGCCAATGTATTTGCCAAAGACTTTCGTAGTGGACAGTTGTCGTTCAGGCTGTTCTTGAAGGATACGACCGCCACCTCTTGATTACATTCGGGTATTCGATTGAACACCTCATAGTATCTTTTTGCATAGGCCCTAAGGCCTTCATCCTTGCTGATCTTCAGAGCCATCAATGCATCCACCCTTAATGGTTGCAGCTTGTTTGTCACGAGCCTGGCCACAAATATCTCGGCCAAGCCTTCCCAAGTCTTCACGCTTCCCTTCGGTAATTTGTGGAACCAATCTGATGCAATCTCCCCGAAGGATGAGGGGAACACTTTGTAGAGCAACGACTCGTTCCCACTATACAATGCCATTGAGTTCAAATATAGTCCAACGTGGAAGTTGGGGTCTGACTTACCATCGTATATTTGAAACCTCGGCATACTGAATCTCTTCGGCGCCTCAAAACTGTCTAATTCCATCGAGAATGGTGTCCTCGGCTTATCTGGGGAGGTTACCTTGGCCTTGGCATTCTGTTGCTTCCTCTTGAGGTAATCTCTTAAGTTCTCCTTCGTCCGCCCAGGAGCTCGGCTATCTCCTGCTTTCAGTCTTTTTGGTGCGCTACTTTCAGCTTCGTGGTGAGTTCTTTTCGACCCTTCTCCATGAGTTGTACCGAAGCACAATGCCTGCCCCTAAACATGCCGATGTCCTTTGGGGTCTACCTCCTTTGTACGATGCGTCCTCCGTGATTCTTCTCTTCTCGACTCTCTTCGTCCGACTTCCCTAGAAGGTCGGTGAGAGTATCTTTCGCTCCCGTTGTGCTGAGGAGCTACGGGGATTGTTTTTTTCCCTCCCTTCTGGGCATTGGCCGTTGGAATTGGTGTGTCCTGCAGTGGGAACGGTGGCTGCATGACGTTATTTTGCATCATGAAATTGACGACTGACTGCAAGTCTGCCAATTTGTTTGCCATCTCTTTTACCTCTTCGTCCCTCCGTAGGCACCTATCCTTCCAAACCTGGAGGTCATTCTCATTGTAGTACCTGCTTCGATCAGGTTTCTTTGGTGCGTTGCCAGTCTGGCCGACGTCTTTTACTTCGTGAGCTTACTCATGAGTTTTTGCGTTGGACCTGTCTCATTCGCCATCAAGGTCAATAGGTCTCCCACTCCCAGTAGGAGTGTCGTCCCCAATCTTTTCCTTCTGTCCGTTACTAGCCATCTATTCTACTTTCTTTCCCACAGACGGCGCCAAATTATGTGAGTGATTTTCCGATCACACTACCCAACTCAGTATTCAGCTGGAGAACACTGGCAGAATAGATGACACCTGGCTAACCGGTAACAGAAAGAAAAGATTCCGGCGGTGGTTCGTCCACCCAGGGGCACTCCGACGATCAAGGCAGTACATCTCTCAAAGATAATCGATAGTGCTTAACTCACTAGACAGAATATAAATTGCGTACCTTAGACCCACGGGGGTGCTCTTCTTTTATAGCTAACTCAATCCTTGTCCCAACAGGAGCCTAGCTCTAATGGACTCAGGATTACTATCAATCTTGGACTCTCAGTAGGATTGGGATAAACTCCCTAAGAGTCTTATCCTTTTCTAACTAAAGTCTTCTCTCATTCTAGGACTCTTGTCCCTTATCCGCTTGTCTCGGATTCCGATATCTTCGGAGATAACCTCGGCTTAACCGAGATCACGTCGGCGTCATGATCTGGATACGTGGCACCACGACTGACACGTCGGCATCACCTTGCCATGTGTTGGTACGCAAAAATATATCCCCACAAATATATTGTAGATGGTTGTGTATTTGCTCTTTAGTTGCACTTGGTTGAGGTCAACCGTTTGATATGATGTAGGATAAGCTTAATTGGTTTGAATTTAATCAATGTTCGTAAGTCAACCCTTTTACTTCAGCATTGAACAATCATCCAGGTCTCCTTTTGTAGGTCCATGAAATTTTTGCACAAATGTTTATATTTTAGCTTGATCTCATTGTTTTGATTCAGAAAACTAGAAGCTGGGGGACGAGTTATTTGTGTAATCATTTTGTGTCGTGTGATGATTTAGGTTAGAAGATGAAAAAATTGGTCTTTATAGCAGACAGATAGATTGGTGCTTTGCCTTGCTATTTTACCCCTTTTGGTTCCTAGTTATAGTTATAAAACCTTTAGCCGGAGACTAAGTTGCCTTGCACTGTAGATTGTATGCAGAATGGTTAGATTTTATTCTAGAGGTGGGGTTTTTAAATTGTGTAGCCTGGTTTACAAAATTATACTATTATTGAATGCAAATAAGTCAATGTACATTAGTTAAAGTTGAAATGCTGATGATATTAAAATGCTATTATGGTTCGAACTGAATCATGTAATAGTTGATGTTGGATGATTGCTCAAGGACTAGTTAAAGTCCTTGATTCACTAAGTCATATAGTATATTGCTTTGCTTGATAACAAATGAAAAAAACTATATGACTGTTTTATTAGTTTTGCATGTAACCATTTTATTAAATGCCTATGTTATTGTTATTCAGTGTTTGGTGAGTCGGTAGCTTTGGATTTTGGAAGAGTAGAGATATTTGGTGTTTCACACAAGGGTAACTTGTGATGACCAGGAAACTGATATATCTTTGAATTTTTTTGCCCTCCTAGTTTTTCAGGGATTTTCTATTTCCTGTTTTTGTGCTTGTGTATGTGTGTTATGGATTGGTTAGTGTGCAAGTTAAGAGGTTTTTTTTTTTTTTTTTTTTTGGCACATTTTTTTGACAGTTGCAATTTCAGACATCAAAGTTTCATTACTGCAAGTTACATATGTGAGTTACAATTTTGCTGGCATTCACTCAACTGGTGGCATTCACTCTACTCGGTCATTCATTCATGGGCGTCTCTGCAATGGGGTTTGCTCATTCATTGCCCTGGTTTTTTGTTTTTGTTTTTTCTCCCTTGCATATTTATTCTTGTAATTAAAACAATTATATGTCGTTTATTATTGGGGACTTTGGGACAATAAATTCTGATTAAGCCTTTGTTATTAGCACCAATGAATAAATAATGTTTTTAGAGAAAATATCTAATAGTTTTTTAATTTGATTTCGCCGCCTTTTCAAGTTTTAGCAAAAAACTTTTCCTTATTCTTTCATTTCTTCACTTTTCATTCGATTCCTTTGCTTTTTCTCTCTCTAACACTTGAATACACCATTGTTCCAGACCTCAAGCTCTGCAACTGCCTTCATTCCTCCTTCTGGTGAAGCTTCCGTCGTTCTGTTACTTCTGTAACCATTGTCTGACTTCGGCGATCCTTACACCGGCTTCTTTTCTTCGGTGAGTTTACTGTTCCTTTCGTTTTCAATTCTTTGTTACTTTCTACTACTTGCTGCCATTATTGCATTTGCTCAAAGTTTTAACAGGTGAATCATACATCTGAATGTGTTTTTTCCACGATTTTGCCCTTGCCCATATCTTGAACACACGCACTATTTCACCACTTCCCTGTACTTTTGCCACTGTTCTTGGCCTTATACTTCTTGTATTCTTTATGCTCTTGATAGACCATCTCTGTTCTTGATTATGAAACTCGTTCTTGTTTCTGTTTTTTGTGTCTTTTCCAGATTCGTGCCTTCAATCTTCATTTCCATAGACTTAGGTTTGGGATTTGTCTGTAGAACCCACAATTTAAGAAAAAACTGAAACCTGCATTTACCTAAGTGTTTTGCCGAGGTTCCAATAACCCTTTCAAAACATCTTCTGAAATGCAACCCCTTCGATTAAGCCGATATCATGGGTATGTGGAAACATAGGGTAGACACCCCATCTAAACTACAATTTTTTAGACAAGAGTTTGAAATCCCAGCCGACGTCCATCTGAGGTTGGCTAGGGATGATGACTTCATCATGCCTACTGATGACTCCATGCCCTTCCCTGTGGTAACCTTCATTGAGTGTGGACTTCGGCTCCCACTCAACATCCTTTTTCGTGAAATACTTCATTATTACAAGTTGAACCCGATGCAACTTTCCATCAATTCCTATCGAACCATCAATGGTATCATAGCCTTAGCCAAACAAGAAAACGCTAGGATCACTTTAGTCGATATCCTGTTTTGCTACACTATGTGTGGCCTCAAAAAAGACACTGGCTACGTTTACTACCTCAAGCTGAGGTCCACTGAACACAAAATCGTTGTCGACCTCCCTGACTCCAACAAGGCAGCTGGGGACGATTATTTCATTACTTCGGGGAACTAGGAGTTCGCCCCAGATGAAGACCTCCATCTCTTCCCTCTCCTTCAATCAGTCTTTGTAGAGGGCAATGGTAAGAGCCCTGCATTCATACCAACTTGTTTTTTAAAGTCTTTTATACTTTATCCATTTCATAATGTCTGTTTTTCTTGCAGCTATTCCTAAACCACCAAAAGACTTTCGTCAATCCTTCATTCCTAGTAAGGATTTGAAGAGACTTTTGGACTTGCCAGTCCATAAACGGAAAGCGCCTCTGCTTCTCAATTTTATTCCAACATACAAGTCAGCTCTGCCCGACATTCCTAGAAAGAATAAGAAAAGCCTTTCTCCACCATCTGCCACAACTCCACAAACCACGTCCACATCTTGGACAGACCAAGGGTCAACCTCTGATCCAGTTGAGATACCGTTAACCTCGACTCCATACTTGATTCCAATATCCCAACGCCGCCGTCGACGTCGAATAGTTTCTTCTGCCGAGATGGGTCGCCCAAAACCAATTGCCAAAGATCTCCTGGCTAGCATTCCAACTGATGTTGACGCTCAGCCAACACAAACCCTGCCTTCTCCAAAGCCAAAACAAATAAAAAAGGCTCAGCCAAAGGCAAAGGTGCCTCAAATCGATTCTGAGGATACCTTGCCTATTTCCAAACCGACTCCGAGTGAGAAAACTGCCTCTGTCCCTGCGAAGAGGTCTGCCGAAACACTTCCATCCGATTTTACGAAATCCAAAAGGCCGAGGTCATCTTCTGCAACAACCTCGGGATCTAAAAAGCCTGCTGCCCCCTGGGCCCCCGAAATTACTCTGGAAGATAAGCCTGTTATGGCTAACGATAGCGCTGAGGACATCAACATCGGCGTAGCCCTTAGTACTGCTCTACTCCTTCCCGGCGATCTCGACCGGAACACCAAGTTGAGTGAGTATGAAAATTATGCTTTGATGCTCCAGCGATCTGTTCAGATAAGTATTTTTACTTGGTAATTTTTCCTCTCCTGTACTTTAGAAGATTTTGTAATAACTTTTGTCTTGTATTTTTTCAGGCTATCCAGCATGCCCATTATTTCTCTATTCAATCTTTTGAAAATCGAGAGAAGTTGGCCGAGATGAAGAGGGAGTTCTCTTCTCTTCAAAAGGCCAACAAAAGCTTTCAATCGAAAATGAAGAAGTTTGAAGACCAAGCCGAGGCCGCCATCAAGGCCCAAATCAATGCCGAAGAAAAGGTTGAATCTGCCGAGGCCATCAGGAAGGTTTCTGAGGCCCAAAAAAGAAAGGCCGAGGAAAAGATGGAACAGGCCCAAATAGAGCTTCAAGAGACCCTGGCCACGAAAGAAGCCGAAATCAAGGATGCCGATGAGAAGGCATATGCTCAGGGCATGGCCGATGTCACAGAGGCCTACGAAAGACAGAAAGACAGGTGAAGCAGGCATGCAACAAGGGTTTCACCCTTGGTCGGATGTCTCTTCTAGAAAAGCTTGAGGTCCCCGAGGACTCGCCTCTTCGAAAAGCCGACGTCATTCCTCTTCCATTCCCTCCAACGCCTACACTAGCTCAATTTGATGATGGTACTGAATCTGAAGAGGAGGAGACCTTGGTCAGGAAATCCAAGGAGGCGGATAGGGCCAAGTCCTCTTCTCTGAATGAGCAAGTCCTAGACTTGACTCAAGATGAGGAGGGTGATGAGGTCCTCAAAGATGCTGCTCCTGAGAGGGTTTCAGCCGACGTCCTCCTCGTCGACAAGAGTATTGATGAAACCTTGCAAGAGATTGATGCTGAGCTTGCGGCAGAGAAGGCGGCCGAGGTGGCTTCTCAATAGTCTTCCGAGGTCCCAACCCAGCTCATTGCCGATGCTGAGGAATCTTAGTTTTCATGTCTTTTTGTTTCTTGTATTTTGAATTTTGTTTTTGAGATAATGTAAGCTCTTTGTATAGCCGATGTGCCCTCTTTTTGTTGAATGCTAATACAACTTTCCTTCACTGAGTGTTTGTACCTTTGTCTTCTCTTGACTGCTTTTGCGTGATTCTATACTTAGAATATTCTGCATGTCTTTAACATACTCTTCCTTCTTTGTGCAATCTTCTCGGGGTGACACATCTCGGATAGACAAACTTCTCGGTTTAACTTAGCTTGGAAATTTTTAACTAGTGTTGAACATCATATTGGTTTAACTCAACTTGTAAATTGATACAAATTTTAACAAGTGTTTAAACAATAATCTGGGTTTAACTTCAGCTTGTAAATTGCTACAAATTTCAACAAGTGTTAAACAATGATCTCGGTTTAACTTCAACTTGTAAATTGCTACAAATTTTAACAAGTGTTAAACAATAATCTCGGTTTAACTTCAACTTGTAAATTGCTACAAATTTCAACAAGTGTTAAACATAATCTTCTTCTCTCTGCCCCCTAATGTGAACCTGAGTTCTACTTGGGTTCTTATTATGCATGTATTCTAGAGACAATGTGAAGTATCTTGAAAAGAAAACCAAGCTGAATCTTTATTTATTTACGTCGACAAATGACAAAAGAACAAAGGAACTCTAATGATGGAAAAATTTCAAATTACAATTGTTCCAAGGCCTTGGCAACTCTTTGCCCTCATTATCTTTAAGCCGATAAGCCCCATTACCTAGTACCAAGATTATTCTGTGGGGTCCTTCCCAATTTGGGCCAAGCTTTCCCTCTCTGGGATCCTTTTTGTTGCCGACGACTTTTCTCAAGACCAGGTTGCCGACTTGGAACTCCCTTGGGTTAACCCTCTTGTTATAAGCTCTGGCAAGCTGCTGCTGGTACGCTGCGAGCTGAATCGCAGCTTTCTCCCTTCGTTCTTCTAGAAGATCCAGATCCCGGGCTCAGAGTACATCATTAGTTCTGTTCTTTACTCCCTGGGTTCTAATTCCTGGGATGCCGATCTCCAGCGGAATGATTGCTTTTGTGCCATAAGCCATGGCGAAGGGGGATTCTCCTGTTGATCTTCTCGGTGTAGTTCGATATGCCCAGAGTACATTGGGCAATTCGTCTACCCACTTTCCCTTTGTTGCCTACAGCCTCTTCTTTATCCTATCCAGAATTACTTTGTTGGATGCTTCTGCTTGTCCATTGCTTTGTGGAAAGCTTGGGGTTGAAAAGTAGTTCTTGATCTTGAACTTTGCACAGAAGTTCTTGATTAGTTTACTATCAAATTGAGTTCCATTGTCTGCAACAATTGCTCTTGGAATCCCAAACCTGGTGATAATGTTCTTCCAAATGAAGTTCTTTACATCCACATCTCGGATCTTGGCAAGAGGTTCAGCTTCTATCCATTTATTGAAGTAATCTGTTGCTACCAGCAAGTACTTCCTTTGTCCAGTTGCTTGGGGCAATTGCCCGACGAGATCCATGCCCCATTGGACAAATGGCCAAGGACTGGATACAGGGCTCAGGTCTGCTGCTGGCTGGTGTATCAGAAGTGCAAACCTTTGGCATTGTTCACACTTCTTTACATAGGCTTCTACATCCTTCTACATGTAAGGCCACCAATACCCTTGGGTAATGGCCCTATGGGCAAGTGATCTACCCCCAGCGTGGCTTCCACAAATTCCTTCATGAATTTCATATAAAAATTCTTCAACTTGTAAAGGATGTACGCATCTTAAAAGGAGTCCAGTGAAGGACCTTCTATAGAGATGTCCCTCTGCTGTCAGGATGAATCTTGCCGACTTCAATATGATCTTTTGTGCCTCTTTGTGATCGTCTGGCAACTTCCCTTCTTTTAGGAATGCAATAATTGCGTCCATCCAGCTTGGTCCCATGTCCACGCATATTGCTTCATGCTCTGTGGATAATGGTTCGACGCTCGGGCCCGACAAACAGTCGATCATTATTGTCCTTGCTTTTCCAGGTTGGACTGCACTAGCTAGGTAGGCCAACGCATCGACGTGGCTGTTATCATCTCGGCTAACCTGAAGTAGTCGGCAGTTCTGAAACAAGGCTGACAACTTGATGACCTCCATTGCGTAGGCTGACATTCGTTCATCTCGGGCTGCAAACTCGCCTATTGTCTGGTTAACTATCAGTTGTGAATCACAAAAAACTATTACCTCATCTGCTTGTACTGCTGCTGCTGCTACCAGCTTCTGCCCTGCAATGAGCGCTTCGTATTCTGCTTCATTATTTGAGGCTTTGAACCCCAAACGAATGGACTGTTCCACTATCTGTCCATCTGAAGATATTGGCACTGCTCCTGCCCCCGCTCCTTGTCGGTTTGAACTCCCATCAACGAACAGTCGAAAGGAGTCGCCGATGTAAATGCTGCAGGGTCTGAGTTTTTTCTCTTTTCTTTGTTCTTTTGCCTTTGGCTAAGCTTCTCCTTGCTTGTTTGGACATCGTTCATCCTGGCTCAACGGAGCCCGATGTTCGATGGATTCTGGCGTGAACTCTGCCACGAAGTCGGCCAGAACCTGTCCTTTGATTGCTGTCCTTGGCCTGTACTCCAAGTCATACTGGCCTAGGGGACTGCTCACCTGGCTATTCTTCCTATCAGGTCTCCTTGTTGTAGTAAGGACTTCAAGGGGTGCTCTGTTAGCACCATAATTTTATGGGCCTGGAAGTGATGGTTCAACTTCTTTGAAGCCATTACTAAAGCTAGTGCCAATTTCTCTATGGGTAGATACCTTATTTCGGCTAGGGTTTTGCTTACATAGTAAACAGCCCTTTGTTCCCCTTTTTCTTCTCGGATTAGTACTGCACTTATCGCATGTTCTGAAACGGCTAAGTACAGGAACAGCTCCTCCTCAGGTTCTGGATTTGAAAGAACTAGAGCTGTGGTCAAGTACTTCTTCAGGTCGGCCAAAGCGGCTTCGCATTCTTCAGTCCACGAGAAGTCTGTGACTTTCTTTATCAAGTTGAAAAAAGGTCTACACTTATCTGAGCTTCTGCTGATGAATCTATTCAGGGCTGCGGCCCTTCCAGTTAGCATCTGCACCTATTTTGCCGACGTCGGCTCTTCAACTCTAGGATGGCCTTGGTCTGATCTGGGCTGGCCTCGATTCCCCTTCTGGTCACTAGGCATCCTAGAAACTTACCATATCCAACTCCAAATGCACACTTCGATGCATTGAGTCGGAGCCGATATGTTTTGAGGATTTCAAAGACTGCTGACTACTTCAGGTAATATGTTAATTGGTCCTTAATAAGATGTGATTATGTGTTTGTTATGGTTTTGTATGCCATTATGTGAAAATATGTGGTTTTGAATTTCTATCTGTTCACCGTAGGAATATCTGTTTGATTTTACCACTTCGGAAATTAAATTGGAGGCCTTATCGGCCGCAGAACCCGAAATTGATTACGCCATTGTGGTCGGCATAATTTTTAGAGCCTACGGTGAAATTTAATTAGAAATTGATTCGGGTCAGATTAAGTTGATTAAATTGATAATTTAGTGCCCAATTGTTTATTATTATTATTTTGGAATAGTGGGGTTTGATGCAAAAGGGCACTACACCCTCAATTCCTTCCCTTATGTGGCTTTGGCTGATTAAACTCTCTAGAGAGAGTGAGAGACCCGAAATTGAGAGAGAAAGGGGGAAATCATCTAAGTTTGCTCTTGAAGCTTTGGAGTCTTGAAGGCTAGCTCAAGAATTAACCATAGTTGTGAAGATTGAAGCTCCTAGGTGAGTGATCAACACCTAATTCATGAATTTGTGTATGTAATAATGTGAATTCGCAGAGGATATCTGATCAAGAACATGAATGGTGTTGAGTATGATGAAATTGAAGTTTATATGCACATGCATGCATAGAATTGCCATGAAAATGTATAATCTAGCATGTATTGAGTTAAACATGGAAATAAAGGTGTTAAATCTTACATGCAAGCATGTTTTTGTTGAGCTCCATGAGAATGAGCACCATTTGCATTATTTGGAATGAAAATGAAGTCAAGATTAGCATGCATGTTGAATAATTAAAGATAGGAGCTTTGGAAGGCATGAATGTGTATGATAGAATTGAGCTTGAATTAAATTGAGCCATGCATGTATTTGATTTATGAAATTGGGCTCCATGAAGATGTATTTTGGTGTTTATACCATGTTAGTACAAGTATATGTGAAATTGGAGCCACCAAAAGCATGGAATGACGGTTTGAATGTTGAAGGGAGCTCAAGAACACAATCTGGAAAACCCAGAATTTTGATGTCCGCTCGAGCGGGGAACCTGACGCTCGAGCGGAGAAATCGAGCTCCCAGCACTTTCTGCAGACATGGTTCCCGCTCGAGCGGGGAAGTTGACGCTCGAGCGGGGAGCTATGTAGACAGGCAGTCCGCTCGAGCGGCCGAGTTCACGCTCGAGCTGGAATTGAAGGCAACCAGTACTTTTGCAGACCTAAGGGTCCGCTCGAGCGGGGGAAGTCCACGCTCGAGCGGGGACCCTATTTTCTGAAATCCTGTTTTTGCATTTTGTGTTCTGTTTTCCGTTCTCTTTCACTTGCAAGCATTCTTAGGCTTATGTTAAGCATTGTAAATGAGCTAATGAGATAAGAATAAAGCCTAAAAGAGGAATATGTGAATTAAGGAACGGATTGAATTGTTAATGACCCCTTTTGTGTTCATGGAATGTGTAGGGTCAAGCTCCAGGGCGAATCCACAAGCCAATCACTGTGAGTAATATCAATATTTGAATGCTTGCGAATGTCCAATTGTTTAATCCCTTTTAAGCTTTATGAATTGCTAATTGGGTTTGTGGACGTAAGTCTGATATGGATGAATGAATGGACCAAAGGTCGTTTTGAAATGAATGATTGGACCAAAGGTCGTTTTGATGTGAATGAATGGACCAAAGGTCGTTTTGAAATGAATGAATGGACCAAAGGTCGTTTTGATGTAAATGAATGGACCAAAGGTCGTCCTGATATAAATGAAGGGACCAAAGGTCGTCCTGATGTAAATGAATGGACCAAAGGTCGTTTTGACACATGTGAGTGGGCCAAAGGCCGTTTTGACATGAATGAGTAGGCCGAAAGCCGTTTTGACATGAATGAATGGGCCGAAGGCCGTTTTGACAGAAATAAATGGGCCGAAGGCCGTTTTGACATAAATGAATGGGCCGAAGGCCGTTTTGACATGAATGGAAATCTGAGTGGGCCAAAGGCCAGAATGGTTGGAACTGCAGTCACTTGATTTGAATTTCGTATACTTATATATCTGTTAAGTAGAAATAGGAATTGGGCCTAAGGCCGTTTGGAACCTGTTGTTCTACATTGTTTACGTAATTTCTGTATTTGATATTATTCACTGGGCTATCGCTCACGCTCATTCATGTGTTTATAGGTGAGCCCGGAGAAGTCCAAACCCAGCCCCAGTGAAGTCTGTGAGGAACAACAGAGGTTTTTGGAGAGTCAGCCCTTGCGTCTCACGCACGAGACCCGTCTTCACCCTTCCGTTATGTATTTATATCTTGTCATGGTGGCGAAGTTTTTGATTATGTCTGTATATAGTTTCATGGGTTGACTTAGTTGGACGATCCTGTCTGTATAGAATTTTATGCTACTACATTTCTGACGTGAGTTATTAACATGAGTTGGTATGGAATGTTATGATGTGCATATAAGCACGGCTCTATGGGCAAAGTTTTAAATTTTGCTTCCCTTTTGGCCCCTTTACTCTGATGTGTTAAGTCTGTTTTGGTCTGAGGCCGTAGGTAATCTTAGGATTACTGGCCGGTTACGTCCTTAACCCATGGGGGCGGGTTCGGGTCGTGACAGAGTGGTATCAGAGCACGAGTTAATAACTCACGCACTTGTCCAAAAGAGCAATAAGCGTCTAGAAAAGAACTAGGATGCATTCACGTGATAAATATAAATCTGAAAGCATCAAGAATATGTTTAAGTGTTTCGGTATGAACAGTCATGTGCTATAATTTGTAAATTGCTTGCATGGTAAAGCTTTGGAATACGTATGCTCTCTGGTGTATGCGTACTTGTGAATCTCTGTATTAAGTATAAAGCTATGTTTGATATAAATGAATGATTTCCTAAATTCTCCTTGAACATAATTGTGGTATCCTTAGCGGAGGCCCTCGCCCAGGGGATATAATACTGTGGCTTATGGTCATGAAGCCCTAGCCCGGGGGAAATAATACCGTGGCACAGGCCCTCGCCCGGGGGAAATAATACCGTGGCCTATGTATGAGATATGTTGATATGCTTGACCAACATGATATGTCACGCTAAAAGAAGTACCACACATGATTCGAATATAAGATATAAATTGCTACACTAACGTGTACAACAAGTTTGTTTTGTTATAATGCACATACATGAAAAGTTGTTTATGTGCATTCAATTCTGCCTACGGGTGTCTATTTGAAATATGAACATGATTTGAGTATAGAATTACTTAGCAAATGTTCAGCATGCGATATTTGATAAATATGCAATTATCTGTCACGTAAGTGATTAATTGCGTACGATATGTGAAAGGAGAATATAACAATGTGCCTATGTGCGAATGTACTCATGTGATTCTGTGTTTAATTTCGTATTGGGCATCCCAATATTTGGTAAAGTTTGATAAGAATTGTGTAGAGTATGGGCAAATTAAGGGCATACGGGTTGGAGGGTTCCTCCACAGCCCGACTTGATAGTCCGGAAAGAGTAGTACAAGAATTGGTAGAGATCTTGAGACAATAGCGTCAGTTGCCGCTACGGCAAGAACCTTTGCCACCACCAGTGTGAGAAACATCGAGGAGTTTGTTATCAGACTTCTGGGGCTCGTTATAGATATGGTAAAATGGACCATACAGCAAGGAACTGTCCCCGGAATGAACGAAATGTGAATAAATCCTCTGCCTTGGCTAAATCCGTACCAGTGGTAGGAATTGCTACTCATGATGGAGTAATCACACTCATCCCAGAAAGCACTCAGAATGTTGTAACCATTATCCCAGGTATCTATACTGTTTTCAAATGAATGCTTATGTGTTGATTGATTCTGAATTAGTACGTTTGTACATCTTCGCTTGGGATATTATTTGATTCGGATCGACATATATTTCATGTCTGCTGCGTGTGTATCTAAATTGGTTAGACCCACATGATCGAGATTGTATTCATTGGAGGTATATGTCCCGTTTGGGAGATTTGTGAAATACGTTTTGGGATATTGATTGACTATGCACATGCACATATATCTATCTACACCTATGCTCAGGGTGATTTATTATGTTACCGTCTTCAATGACTAAACCACTGGGATTATGATTCTGAAATCGTGAGACCATATATTTTGATTGGTAGAAAGTTGACTAATTTGGAACTTTTGCGTAACAATCCCATACTATGTGTACCCGAGGAACTTTGTATAATGTATTACTGTGCACCATGTTCTTGCATATAAGGCTTATTTGGGAACTGCTATACTGATTATGATACATACCTCCTGATATGAACACTTGCATGCTTATGTAACTATACTTGAACTTATGTGGACAATACCGTATTGTACGTAATTTGAAACACTTTGATATGAACAGTTGTGAAGAATGACTCCGATTTGACTTTGAGAACTGATGAACTTAGGGCAGTTGAGAAACCATCAACCATGTACCTAAGCAAACGAAGTATGCCTTACAGAACCGAATGTGCCCTGTTTGAGAAAATTTTTATCTGATTCGATCCGATAGAACCTTTGCCTGATATTGTTCCGATGGAACCCTCATTTGATATAATTTGATGGAGCCCTTGTTTGATCTAATCTGACAAGACCTTTGCTTGGGTTGATTGATAAGAACCTCTATCTAAGTTGATTCTGAAAAAGGGGGTTGAGAATTGTCTATAAATAAATAGCCAGATTATTCTTGGCAGAAAAAATGATAGGCCCAAAACTTGAATTCATTTGGGATACTTGACTTATTTGAAAGACCTTTTGTGGGCTGTCAACAGATTGATCTAACTATGAACACCGTTGAGAACCAATCCCCAGCTATTGAGGACATATGTGTTAAAAATGAACCGAATTGTACAAACCCCGTGATTAGGTGTTGTAAGGAGTGTTGTTCCATTTTGTTTGATTGACGTTATGGGAACCGATGACGGTAGATTGATTTGATTTCGAGCAGTACTGAACATTTGTCTTAGACTGATCAGAACATGTTTTGTAAGGGAGAGTAGTTGCTTCAATGTCACCAGATTTTGGGAAAATCAGGTTATAGTGAATGGCGTTGTGTTGCTTTGATGACATTCTTGGAGTGTCCTTTCGTGCTAAGGGACGTTAAGCCTATGTAGCACCTTTGATTGAGATACCTTTTGCCACCGACGGTTTCGTACGGGTGGGTTTGAATAATCAATTTGGAATCGGCCACCGACGGTCGCGAACGGGTGTGCTTCGATTCCGAGACGATTATTCCTTTGTTTTGTTCGGAATGTCATCCCTTGGTATTATGTAGATGTTTTTAACATCCAAGGAGCTTTGAAAAACCCTGATTGTCCGGAAATGCGCGAATTCAATACGTCTTGGGAATAACCACCCAGTGTCATTATATTCTGTGAGTGGAACCTTGAGAATGTGTGAATTGTGTTTGGCATGCGATCGACTCCTTTGATAACGCCTTTGACATCATGGGGATTTACGTATATGAATTGCCTTATGCTTTTAACGACTACCAGATAAAGTAGAAAGACTCGATGGAACAGAGAATTGAATACTGAACTGAATTGTGAATTGCAAACTGTAAACTGTTGAATGAACTGAGAATACGTGTATTCTATTAGAGGTCGATTGCCTCAGTGTTGTTGTATTTTACAATTGGTACTATGGGGATATACGGACTATATGCGTTGTATGGGTAATTGCCCCGATACTACCTTTGTTGGTTAGGGAATCAGTGTCTGGATCCACTCTGAATTTCTGAAGACTTTTGATTGACCTTGGATAACTGTGATGAGTCACTGGACTGAATACCGAATCGGATTGTGAATTGTGGAATTATTGAAGAATGAATTGAACTTTCGTAACACGGAATAGACCGAACTTCTGTGATAAAGTTAGCTGACATTGAAATAAATATGTTGGTGACCTACCTTGAAGAGGTCAGTTGGTGAATATGTCTAAATATTTTTTTTTTGGTGCCAACAGGTCGAAGTTGAATTTTAGATAGTGGCGGGACTACTTCAACCTCTCTCCATTTTGGAATGGAAATGGGAATATGTGACTACGAATTTCGTTGTAGGGCTACCTTGAGCACCCAAGGTATAAGTCCCATTTGGGCTGTTGTAGGTAAAATTATTGAAGTGTCCATTTCTCCCTATAAAATTTTGTATGATGCTTGTAGACTAGCCACTGTTTACATCGACAAGATCGCTCATTTACATGGGGTCCCAGTATCTATTGTTTAGACAGGAATTCTAAAATGTGTTTGAATTCTGAAAAGCCTTCAAGAGGCAATGGGGGCTCAGCTTCTGCTCTGTTATGTTTCCCAGACCCGGAGGTTCCCTTATGGGGCTGGTTATTCGTAACCTCACGTGTATATGTTCTGTTCTGTTCCGTTCTGTTTTGTTCTGTTAATGCTAATGAATGTATCACGTAAACTTAATCATGACTTATGACTCCTGTATATGATCTAGACAAATTATGAATTTGATATGAAACTGAATTATGATTCGGCGCTGTTTCCAATCCGCAAATTGATGTATGATCAGAAAGAACTTGTTAGATTTCTGGGAGATATACTCCAAATTTATGCAGTAGATTTTTCAGGGAATTTGAAAGATCTATCCATTGTTGGCAGACTTTGCCTACAACTACAGCCTACGCTCTAGTTTGGTGTGACACCATACAAGTCTTGTATGGAGGAAAAGTTGAGTCTTTGACTGATTGAGAGCGGAGTGTTGCTCGATTTTGAGACTAAGCAGCTAACTACCAAAAGGGTTGGAACCATTGAACAAAAAGTGTTCCGAATTGTGCCTGACTAAAGGTGAATTAAGTTTGGAGGACCAAACTTCCTAAAGGGGGGAAGACTGTAATACCCCTGTCCCGTAATATGTTAATTGGTCCTTAATAAGATGTGATTATGTGTTTGTTATGGTTTTGTATGCCATTATGTGAAAATATGTGGTTTTAAATTTCTATCTGTGCACCGTAGGAATATCTGTTTGATTTTACCACTTCGGAAATTAAATTGGAGGCCTTATCGGCCGCAGAACCCGAAATTGATTACGCCATTGTGGTCGGCATAATTTTTAGAGCCTACGGTGAAATTTAATTAGAAATTGATTCGGGTCAGATTAAGTTGATTAAATTGATAATTTAGTGCCCAATTGTTTATTATTATTATTTTGGAATAGTGGGGTTTGATGCAAAAGGGCACTACACCCTCAATTCCTTCCCTTATGTGGCTTTGGCTGATTAAACTCTCTAGAGAGAGTGAGAGACCCGAAATTGAGAGAGAAAGGGGGAAATCATCTAAGTTTGCTCTTGAAGCTTTGGAGTCTTGAAGGCTAGCTCAAGAATTAACCATAGTTGTGAAGATTGAAGCTCCTAGGTGAGTGATCAACACCTAATTCATGAATTTGTGTATGTAATAATGTGAATTCGCAGAGGATATCTGATCAAGAACATGAATGGTGTTGAGTATGATGAAATTGAAGTTTATATGCACATGCATGCATAGAATTGCCATGAAAATGTATAATCTAGCATGTATTGAGTTAAACATGGAAATAAAGGTGTTAAATCTTACATGCAAGCATGTTTTTGTTGAGCTCCATGAGAATGAGCACCATTTGCATTATTTGGAATGAAAATGAAGTCAAGATTAGCATGCATGTTGAATAATTAAAGATAGGAGCTTTGGAAGGCATGAATGTGTATGATAGAATTGAGCTTGAATTAAATTGAGCCATGCATGTATTTGATTTATGAAATTGGGCTCCATGAAGATGTATTTTGGTGTTTATACCATGTTAGTACAAGTATATGTGAAATTGGAGCCACCAAAAGCATGGAATGACGGTTTGAATGTTGAAGGGAGCTCAAGAACACAATCTGGAAAACCCAGAATTTTGATGTCCGCTCGAGCGGGGAACCTGACGCTCGAGCGGAGAAATCGAGCTCCCAGCACTTTCTGCAGACATGGTTCCCGCTCGAGCGGGGAAGTTGACGCTCGAGCGGGGAGCTATGTACACAGGCAGTCCGCTCGAGCGGCCGAGTTCACGCTCGAGCTGGAATTGAAGGCAACCAGTACTTTTGCAGACCTAAGGGTCCGCTCGAGCGGGGGAAGTCCACGCTCGAGCGGGGACCCTATTTTCTGAAATCCTGTTTTTGCATTTTGTGTTCTGTTTTCCGTTCTCTTTCACTTGCAAGCATTCTTAGGCTTATGTTAAGCATTGTAAATGAGCTAATGAGATAAGAATAAAGCCTAAAAGAGGAATATGTGAATTAAGGAACGGATTGAATTGTTAATGACCCCTTTTGTGTTCATGGAATGTGTAGGGTCAAGCTCCAGGGCGAATCCACAAGCCAATCACTGTGAGTAATATCAATATTTGAATGCTTGCGAATGTCCAATTGTTTAATCCCTTTTAAGCTTTATGAATTGCTAATTGGGTTTGTGGACGTAAGTCTGATATGGATGAATGAATGGACCAAAGGTCGTTTTGAAATGAATGATTGGACCAAAGGTCGTTTTGATGTGAATGAATGGACCAAAGGTCGTTTTGAAATGAATGAATGGACCAAAGGTCGTTTTGATGTAAATGAATGGACCAAAGGTCGTCCTGATATAAATGAATGGACCAAAGGTCGTCCTGATATAAATGAATGGACCAAAGGTCGTTTTGACACATGTGAGTGGGCCAAAGGCCGTTTTGACATGAATGAGTAGGCCGAAAGCCGTTTTGACATGAATGAATGGGCCGAAGGCCGTTTTGACAGAAATAAATGGGCCGAAGGCCGTTTTGACATAAATGAATGGGCCGAAGGCCGTTTTGACATGAATGGAAATCTGAGTGGGCCAAAGGCCAGAATGGTTGGAACTGCAGTCACTTGATTTGAATTTCGTATACTTATATATCTGTTAAGTAGAAATAGGAATTGGGCCTAAGGCCGTTTGGAACCTGTTGTTCTACATTGTTTACGTAATTTCTGTATTTGATATTATTCACTGGGCTATCGCTCACACTCATTCATGTGTTTGTAGGTGAGCCCGGAGAAGTCCAAACCCAGCCCCAGTGAAGTCTGTGAGGAACAACAGAGGTTTTTGGAGAGTCAGCCCTTGCGTCTCACGCACGAGACCCGTCTTCGCCCTTCCGTTATGTATTTATATCTTGTCATGGTGGCGAAGTTTTTGATTATGTCTGTATATAGTTTCATGGGTTGACTTAGTTGGACGATCCTGTCTGTATAGAATTTTATGCTACTACATTTCTGACGTGAGTTATTAACATGAGTTGGTATGGAATGTTATGATGTGCATATAAGCACGGCTCTATGGGCAAAGTTTTAAATTTTGCTTCCCTTTTGGCCCCTTTACTCTGATGTGTTAAGTCTGTTTTGGTCTGAGGCCGTAGGTAATCTTAGGATTACTGGCCGGTTACGTCCTTAACCCATGGGGGCGGGTTCGGGTCGTGACAGCGGTCTTCTCTTCGTCTGGGGGGTACATGGCTATCTGATGGTACCCCCTGTAGGCATCTAGGAAGCTCATTCTTCCATGCCTTGAAGTGCCGTCCACCAGCGGGTCAATCTTGGGTAGAGGAAAACTGTCTTTGGGACAGGCTCTGTTGAGGCTGGTAAAGTCTACGTAGACCCTCCATTTACCGTTCTTCTTCTTTACCACCACTGTATTGGATAGCCATGTCAGGTAGTGAACTTCTCTAATGGCCCTGGCCTCCAGAAGTCTGACTACTTCTTCCTCTACTCCTTCGATGTGCATCAACGTCGGTCTTCTGGCTCGTTGAATTATAGGTTTGGCCGACCTATCAACATTCAGTTTGTGGCAAGTGACCTCGGGGTCAATGCCAGGCATTTCGTAAGGTGTCCAAGCAAACACCTCAATATTTGCTCTCAAAAAAGCTTCTAACTCTTTTTTCTCTTCTTCAGCTAAGCCCGAGCCGAGAAGAAAGAAGCGTTCTTCATCCCCATCCTGGACGAGGATTTTCTTCAGTGCCTCTTCGCTCTTCTCGGCTGGCTCCTTGCCGACGTCTCCTAGGACTTCCACGTCCTCATCTTCAATTTCTGCCTTTTTTGGCTCTCGTATGCTGCAGGTAGATTTCATTGCTGCCATGGAGAAATTCTTCACCTGCAGCTGATCGCCTCTGACTTCCTCTATTCCATGCTCTGTTGGAAATCGCAGTAGTTGATGCAATGTTGAGGGAACTGCCCCCATTGCATGCAGCCATGGCCTTCCCAAGATGATGTTGTAAGGGGAGGGTGTGTCGATTATGGTGAACTCTGTTGTTACCTTCCTGGTGCCCGCCTGCACCTCCAAGCTGGTTGTTCCCAGTGGCCATGTCGACATTCCATTGAACCCGACCATTGGGCTATTGGATTTCTCCATATCGTCTGGGTGAAGGCCGAGCTCCAAGTAACATCGAACGTACATGATGTCGCAAGAGCTGCCTTGGTCAATCAGGATGCGTTTTTCTTTGCACTTCCCAACCTGGAGGGATACTACCAAGGCATCATTATGCGGATGCTGTACCATCTCAAGATCGGCTTCTGAAAAGGACACTACTGGTCCTTGGCGCTCCTCTGCCCTATGTTTCTTCTCTCCGACTTGGTAGACATGTTGCAGGTGCTTCACTTTCTTGGTCTCCCCCCTAATTTCGTTCTCGTTGACCTTCGAGTGAATCACATTGACTACCCGAGGTCCTCCTGCCTAAGGTTGTGGTGTTGGGGGAGGCGGAGCTACTACCGCCTGAGACAATCTTGTCTGTTCTTCCCTTGTCCTGGCCTCATCGATGAGGTCTCTCAGATGGCCTTGCCTCACCAGTTCTTTCAAGTGTGTTTTCAGGGATCTACAACCCTGAGTCGTGTGCCCATCTTCATTGTGGTAAGCACAATGTCTACCGACGTTCCTTCCCATAAACTCTCCTGGTGTCTTTGCTGGTATTCTGAAATAGGGTTGGTTCCGAATCCGGTCTAGGACTTTGGGAATCGGGATTCAGAACACAGTTATTACTGCTTGTGTGGCCCTCAGTTCTGCCTCTTGTTTGCTCGATCCATTGTTATCTCGGCCTCGCTTCGGCGAGCCATTTCCTTTCTCTTGCTTTATCTCCTTAGTCCCCGACGTGTCTTCTTCGGCTCTGGCGTACTTCTCGATTCTTGCCATGAGCTCTTCCATACTTTTTGCCAATGTATTTGTCAAAGACTTTCGTAGTGGACAGTTGTCGTTCAGGCTGTTCTTGAAGGATACGACCGCCACCTCTTGATTACATTCGGGTATTCGATTGAACACCTCATAGTATCTTTTTGCATAGGCCCTAAGGCCTTCATCCTTGCTGATCTTCAGAGCCATCAATGCATCCACCCTTAATGGTTGCAGCTTGTTTGTCACGAACCTGGCCACAAATATCTCGGCCAAGCCTTCCCAAGTCTTCACGCTTCCCTTCGGTAGTTTGTGGAACCAATCTGATGCAATCTCCCTGAAGGATGAGGGGAACACTTTGTAGAGCAACGGCTCGTTCCCACTATACAATGCCATTGAGTTCAAATATAGTCCAACGTGGAAGTTGGGGTCTGACTTACCATCGTATATTTGAAACCTCGGCATACTGAATCTCTTCGGCGCCTCAAAACTGTCTAATTCCATCGAGAATGGTGTCCTCGGCTTATCTGGGGAGGTTACCTTGGCCTCGGCATTCTGTTGCTTCCTCTTGAGGTAATCTCTTAAGTTCTCCTTCGTCCGCCCAGGAGCTCGGCTATCTCCTGCTTTCAGTCTTTTTGGTGTGCTACTTTCAGCTTCGTGGTGAGTTCTTTTCGACCCTTCTCCATGATTTGTACCGAAGCACAGTGCCTGCCCCTAAACATGCCGATGCCCTTTGGGGTCTACCTCCTTTGTACGATGCGTCCTCCGTGATTCTTCTCTTCTCGACTCTCTTCGTCCGACTTCCCTAGAAGGTCGGTGAGAGTATCTTTCGCTCCCGTTGTGCTGAGGAGCTACGGGGATTGTTTTTTTCCCTCCCTTCTGGGCATTGGCCGTTGGAATTGGTGTGTCCTGCAGTGGGAACGGTGGCTGCATGACGTTATTTTGCATCATGAAATTGACGACTGACTGCAAGTCTGCCAATTTGTTTGCCATCTCTTTTACCTCTTCGTCCCTCCGTAGGCACCTATCCTTCCAAACCTGGAGGTCATTCTCGTTGTAGTACCTGCTTCGATCAGGTTTCTTTGGTGCGTTGCCAGTCTGGCCGACGTCTTTTACTTCGTGAGCTTACTCATGAGTTTTTGCGTTGGACCTGTCTCATTCGCCATCAAGGTCAATAGGTCTCCCACTCCCAGTAGGAGTGTCGTCCCCAATCTTTTCCTTCTGTCCGTTACTAGCCATCTATTCTACTTTCTTTCCCACAGACGGCGCCAAATTATGTGAGTGATTTTCCGATCACACTACCCAACTCAGTATTCAGCTGGAGAACACTGGCAGAATAGATGACACCTGGCTAACCTGTAACAGAAAGAAAAGATTCCGGCGGTGGTTCGTCCACCCAGGGGCACTCCGACGATCAAGGCAGTATATCTCTCAAAGATAATCAATAGTGCTTAACTCACTAGACAGAATATAAATTGCGTACCTTAGACCCACGGGGGTGCTCTTTTTTTATAGCTAACTCAATCCTTGTCCCAACAGGAGCCTAGCTCTAATGGACTCAGGATTACTATCAATCTTGGACTCTCAGTAGGATTGGGATAAACTCCCTAAGAGTCTTATCCTTTTCTAACTAAAGTCTTCTCTCATTCTAGGACTCTTGTCCCTTATCCGCTTGTCTCGGATTCCGATATCTTCGGAGATAACCTCGGCTTAACCGAGATCACGTCGGCGTCATGATCTAGATACGTGGCACCACGACTGACACGTCGGCATCACCTTGCCACGTGTTGGTACGCAAAAATATATCCCCACAAATATATTGTAGATGGTTGTGTATTTGCTCTTTAGTTGCACTTGGTTGAGGTCAACCGTTTGATATGATGTAGGATAAGCTTAATTGGTTTGAATTTAATCAATGTTCGTAAGTCAACCCTTTTACTTCAGCATTGAACAATCATCCAGGTCTCCTTTTGTAGGTCCATGAAATTTTTGCACAAATGTTTATATTTTAGCTTGATCTCATTGTTCTGATTCAGAAAACTAGAAGCTGGGGGACGAGTTATTTGTGTAATCATTTTGTGTCGTGTGATGATTTAGGTTAGAAGATGAAAAAATTGGTCTTTATAGCAGACAGACAGATTGGTACTTTGCCTTGCTATTTTACCCCTTTTGGTTCCTAGTTATAGTTATAAAACCTTTAGCCGGAGACTAAGTTGCCTTGCACTGTAGATTGTATGCAGAATGGTTAGATTTTATTCTAGAGGTGGGGTTTTTAAATTGTGTAGCCTGGTTTACAAAATTATACTATTATTGAATGCAAATAAGTCAATGTACATTAGTTAAAGTTGAAATGCTGATGATATTAAAATGCTATTATGGTTCGAACTGAATCATGTAATAGTTGATGTTGGATGATTGCTCAAGGACTAGTTAAAGTCCTTGATTCACTAAGTCATATAGTATATTGCTTTGCTTGATAACAAATGAAAAAAACTATATGACTGTTTTATTAGTTTTGCATGTAACCATTTTATTAAATGCCTATGTTATTGTTATTCAGTGTTTGGTGAGTCGGTAGCTTTGGATTTTGGAAGAGTAGAGATATTTGGTGTTTCACACAAGGGTAACTTGTGATGACCAGGAAACTGATATATCTTTGAATTTTTTTGCCCTCCTAGTTTTTCAGGGATTTTCTATTTCCTGTTTTTGTGCTTGTGTATGTGTGTTATGGATTGGTTAGTGTGCAAGTTAAGAGGTTTTTTTTTTTTTTTTTTTGGCACATTTTTTTGACAGTTGCAATTTCAGACATCAAAGTTTCATTACTGCAAGTTACATATGTGAGTTACAATTTTGCTGGCATTCACTCAACTGGTGGCATTCACTCTACTCGGTCATTCATTCACAGGTGTCTCTGCAATGGGGTTTGCTCATTCATTGCCCTGGTTTTTTGTTTTTGTTTTTTCTCCCTTGCATATTTATTCTTGTAATTAAAACAATTATATGTCGTTTATTATTGGGGACTTTGGGACAATAAATTCTGATTAAGCCTTTGTTATTAGCACCAATGAATAAATAATGTTTTTAGAGAAAATATCTAATAGTTTTTTAATTTGATTTCGCCGCCTTTTCAAGTTTTAGCAAAAAACTTTTCCTTATTCTTTCATTTCTTCACTTTTCATTCGATTCCTTTGCTTTTTCTCTCTCTAACACTTGAATACACCATTGTTCCAGACCTCAAGCTCTGCAACTGCCTTCATTCCTCCTTCTGGTGAAGCTTCCGTCGTTCTGTTACTTCTGTAACCATTGTCTGACTTCGGCGATCCTTACACCGGCTTCTTTTCTTCGGTGAGTTTACTGTTCCTTTCGTTTTCAATTCTTTGTTACTTTCTACTACTTGCTGCCATTATTGCATTTGCTCAAAGTTTTAACAGGTGAATCATACATCTGAATGTGTTTTTTCCACGATTTTGCCCTTGCCCATATCTTGAACACACGCACTATTTCACCACTTCCCTGTACTTTTGCCACTGTTCTTGGCCTTATACTTCTTGTATTCTTTATGCTCTTGATAGACCATCTCTGTTCTTGATTATGAAACTCGTTCTTGTTTCTGTTTTTTGTGTCTTTTCCAGATTCGTGCCTTCAATCTTCATTTCCATAGACTTAGGTTTGGGATTTGTCTGTAGAACCCACAATTTAGGAAAAAACTGAAACCTGCATTTACCTAAGTGTTTTGCCGAGGTTCCAATAACCCTTTCAAAACATCTTCTGAAATGCAACCCCTTCGATTAAGTCGATATCATGGGTATGTGGAAACATAGGGTAGACACCCCATCTAAACTACAATTTTTTAGACAAGAGTTTGAAATCCCAGCCGACGTCCATCTGAGGTTGGCTAGGGATGATGACTTCATCATGCCTACTGATGACTCCATGCCCTTCCCTGTGGTAACCTTCATTGAGTGTGGACTTCGGCTCCCACTCAACATCCTTTTTCGTGAAATACTTCATTATTACAAGTTGAACCCGATGCAACTTTCCATCAATTCCTATCGAACCATCAATGGTATCATAGCCTTAGCCAAACAAGAAAACGCTAGGATCACTTTAGTCGATATCCTGTTTTGCTACACTATGTGTGGCCTCAAAAAAGACACTGGCTACGTTTACTACCTCAAGCTGAGGTCCACTGAACACAAAATTGTTGTCGACCTCCCTGACTCCAACAAGGCAGCTGGGGACGATTATTTCATTACTTCGGGGAACTAGGAGTTCGCCCCAGATGAAGACCTCCATCTCTTCCCTCTCCTTCAATCAGTCTTTGTAGAGGGCAATGGTAAGAGCCCTGCATTCATACCAACTTGTTTTTTAAAGTCTTTTATACTTTATCCATTTCATAATGTCTGTTTTTCTTGCAGCTATTCCTAAGCCACCAAAAGACTTTCGTCAATCCTTCATTCCTAGTAAGGATTTGAAGAGACTTTTGGACTTGCCAGTCCATAAACGGAAAGCGCCTCTGCTTCTCAATTTTATTCCAACATACAAGTCAGCTCTGCCCGACATTCCTAGAAAGAATAAGAAAAGCCTTTCTCCACCATCTGCCACAACTCCACAAACCACGTCCACATCTTGGACAGACCAAGGGTCAACCTCTGATCCAGTTGAGATACCGTTAACCTCGACTCCATACTTGATTCCAATATCCCAACGCCGCCGTCGACGTCGAATAGTTTCTTCTGCCGAGATGGGTCGCCCAAAACCAATTGCCAAAGATCTCCTGGCTAGCATTCCAACTGATGTTGACGCTCAGCCAACACAAACCCTGCCTTCTCCAAAGCCAAAACAAATAAAAAAGGCTCAGCCAAAGGCAAAGGTACCTCAAATCGATTCTGAGGATACCTTGCCTATTTCCAAACCGACTCCGAGTGAGAAAACTGCCTCTGTCCCTGCGAAGAGGTCTGCCGAAACACTTCCATCCGATTTTACAAAATCCAAAAGGCCGAGGTCATCTTCTGCAACAACCTCGGGATCTAAAAAGCCTGCTGCCCCCTGGGCCCCCGAAATTACTCTGGAAGATAAGCCTGTTATGGCTAACGATAGCGCTGAGGACATCAACATCGGCGTAGCCCTTAGTACTGCTCTACTCCTTCCCGGCGATCTCGACCGGAACACCAAGTTGAGTGAGTATGAAAATTATGCTTTGATGCTCCAGCGATCTGTTCAAATAAGTATTTTTACTTGGTAATTTTTCCTCTCCTGTACTTTAGAAGATTTTGTAATAACTTTTGTCTTGTATATTTTTCAGGCTATCCAGCATGCCCATTATTTCTCTATTCAATCTTTTGAAAATCGAGAGAAGTTGGCCGAGATGAAGAGGGAGTTCTCTTCTCTTCAAAAGGCCAACAAAAGCTTTCAATCGAAAATGAAGAAGTTTGAAGACCAAGCCGAGGCCGCCATCAAGGCCCAAATCAATGCCGAAGAAAAGGTTGAATCTGCCGAGGCCATCAGGAAGGTTTCTGAGGCCCAAAAAAGAAAGGCCGAGGAAAAGATGGAACAGGCCCAAATAGAGCTTCAAGAGACCCTGGCCACGAAAGAAGCCGAAATCAAGGATGCCGATGAGAAGGCATATGCTCAGGGCATGGCCGATGTCACAGAGGCCTACGAAAGACAGAAAGACAGGTGAAGCAGGCATGCAACAAGGGTTTCACCCTTGGTCGGATGTCTCTTCTAGAAAAGCTTAAGGTCCTCGAGGACTCGCCTCTTCGAAAAGCCGACGTCATTCCTCTTCCATTCCCTCCAACGCCTCCACTAGCTCAATTTGATGATGATACTGAATCTGAAGAGGAGGAGACCTTGGTCAGGAAATCCAAGGAGGCGGATAGGGCCAAGTCCTCTTCTCTGAATGAGCAAGTCCTAGACTTGACTCAAGATGAGGAGGGTGATGAGGTCCTCAAAGATGCTGCTCCTGAGAGGGTTTCAGCCGACGTCCTCCTCGTCGACAAGAGTATTGATGAAACCTTGCAAGAGATTGATGCTGAGCTTGCGGCAGAGAAGGCGGCCGAGGTGGCTTCTCAATAGTCTTCCGAGGTCCCAACCCAGCTCACTGCCGATGCTGAGGAATCTTAGTTTTCATGTCTTTTTGTTTCTTGTATTTTGAATTTTGTTTTTGAGATAATGTAAGCTCTTTGTATAGCCGATGTGCCCTCTTTTTGTTGAATGCTAATACAACTTTCCTTCACTGAGTGTTTGTACCTTTGTCTTCTCTTGACTGCTTTTGCGTGATTCTATAGTTAGAATATTCTGTATATCTTTAACATACTCTTCCTTCTTTGTGCAATCTTCTCGGGGTGACACATCTCGGATAGACAAACTTCTCGGTTTAACTTAGCTTGGAAATTTTTAACTAGTGTTGAACATCATATTGGTTTAACTCAACTTGTAAATTGATACAAATTTTAACAAGTGTTTAAACAATAATCTGGGTTTAACTTCAGCTTGTAAATTGCTACAAATTTCAACAAGTGTTAAACAATGATCTCGGTTTAACTTCAACTTGTAAATTGCTACAAATTTTAACAAGTGTTAAACAATAATCTCGGTTTAACTTCAACTTGTAAATTGCTACAAATTTCAACAAGTGTTAAACATAATCTTCTTCTCTCTGCCCCCTAATGTGAACCTGAGTTCTACTTGGGTTCTTATTATGCATGTATTCTAGAGACAATGTGAAGTATCTTGAAAAGAAAACCAAGCTGAATCTTTATTTATTTACGTCAGCAAATGACAAAAGAACAAAGGAACTCTAATGATGGAAAAATTTCAAATTACAAGTGTTCCAAGGCCTTGGCAACTCTTTGCCCTCATTATCTTTAAGCCGATAAGCCCCATTACCTAGTACCAAGATTATTCTGTGGGGTCCTTCCCAATTTGGGCCAAGCTTTCCCTCTCTGGGATCCTTTTTGTTGCCGACGACTTTTCTCAAGACCAGGTTGCCGACTTGGAACTCCCTTGGGTTAACCCTCTTGTTATAAGCTCTGGCAAGCTGCTGCTGGTACGCTGCGAGCTGAATCGCAGCTTTCTCCCTTCGTTCTTCTAGAAGATCCAGATCCCGGGCTCAGAGTACATCATTAGTTCTGTTCTTTACTCCCTGGGTTCTAATTCCTGGGATGCCGATCTCCAGCGGAATGATTGCTTTTGTGCCATAAGCCATGGCGAAGGGGGATTCTCCTGTTGATCTTCTCGGTGTAGTTCGATATGCCCAGAGTACATTGGGCAATTCGTCTACCCACTTTCCCTTTGTTGCCTACAGCCTCTTCTTTATCCTATCCAGAATTACTTTGTTGGATGCTTCTGCTTGTCCATTGCTTTGTGGAAAGCTTGGGGTTGAAAAGTAGTTCTTGATCTTGAACTTTGCACAGAAGTTCTTGATTAGTTTACTATCAAATTGAGTTCCATTGTCTGCAACAATTGCTCTTGGAATCCCAAACCTGGTGATAATGTTCTTCCAAATGAAGTTCTTTACGTCCACATCTCGGATCTTGGCAAGAGGTTCAGCTTCTATCCATTTATTGAAGTAATCTGTTGCTACCAGCAAGTACTTCCTTTGTCCAGTTGCTTGGGGCAATTGCCCGACGAGATCCATGCCCCATTGGACAAATGGCCAAGGACTGGATACAGGGCTCAGGTCTGCTGCTGGCTGGTGTATCAGAAGTGCAAACCTTTGGCATTGTTCACACTTCTTTACATAGGCTTCTACATCCTTCTACATGTAAGGCCACCAATACCCTTGGGTAATGGCCCTATGGGCAAGTGATCTGCCCCCAGCGTGGCTTCCACAAATTCCTTCATGAATTTCATATAAAAATTCTTCAACTTGTAAAGGATGTACGCATCTTAAAAGGAGTCCAGTGAAGGACCTTCTATAGAGATGTCCCTCTGCTGTCAGGATGAATCTTGCCGACTTCAATATGATCTTTTGTGCCTCTTTGTGATCGTCTGGCAACTTCCCTTCTTTTAGGAATGCAATAATTGCGTCCATCCAGCTTGGTCCCATGTCCACGCATATTGCTTCATGCTCTGTGGATAATGGTTCGACGCTCGGGCCCGACAAACAGTCGATCATTATTGTCCTTGCTTTTCCAGGTTGGACTGCACTAGCTAGGTAGGCCAACGCATCGACATGGCTGTTATCATCTCGGCTAACCTGAAGTAGTCGGCAGTTCTGAAACAAGGCTGACAACTTGATGACCTCCATTGCGTAGGCTGACATTCGTTCATCTCGGGCTGCAAACTCGCCTATTGTCTGGTTAACTATCAGTTGTGAATCACAAAAAACTATTACCTCATCTGCTTGTACTGCTGCTGCTGCTGCCAGCTTCTGCCCTGCAATGAGCGCTTCGTATTCTGCTTCATTGTTTGAGGCTTTGAACCCCAAACGAATGGACTGTTCCGCTATCTGTCCATCTGAAGATATTGGCACTACTCCTGCCCCCGCTCCTTGTCGGTTTGAACTCCCATCAACGAACAGTCGAAAGGAGTCGCCGATGTAAATGCTGCAGGGTTTGAGTTTTTTCTCTTTTCTTTGTTCTTTTGCCTTTGGCTAAGCTTCTCCTTGCTTGTTTGGACATCGTTCATCCTGGATCAACGGAGCCCGATGTTCGATGGATTCTGGCGTGAACTCTGCCACGAAGTCGGCCAGAACCTGTCCTTTGATTGCTGTCCTTGGCCTGTACTCCAAGTCATACTGGCCTAGGGTGACTGCTCACCTGGCTATTCTTCCTATTAGGTCTCCTTGTTGTAGTAAGGACTTCAAGGGGTGCTCTGTTAGCACCATAATTTTATGGGCCTGGAAGTGATGGTTCAACTTCTTTGAAGCCATTACTAAAGCTAGTGCCAATTTCTCTATGGGTAGATACCTTATTTCGGCTAGGGTTTTGCTTACATAGTAAACAGCCCTTTGATCCCCTTTTTCTTCTCGGATTAGTACTGCACTTATCGCATGTTCTGAAACGGCTAAGTACAGGAACAGCTCCTCCTCAGGTTCTGGATTTGAAAGAACTAGAGCTGTGGTCAAGTACTTCTTCAGGTCGGCCAAAGCGGCTTCGCATTCTTCAGTCCACGGGAAGTCTGTGACTTTCTTTACCAAGTAGAAAGAAGGTCTGCACTTATCTGAGCTTCTGCTGATGAATCTATTCAGGGCTGTGGCCCTTCCAGTTAGCATCTGCACCTATTTTGCCGACGTCGGGCTCTTCAACTCTAGGATGGCCTTGATCTGATCTGGGCTGGCCTCGATTCCCCTTCTGGTCACCAGGCATCCTAGAAACTTACCATATCCAACTCTAAATGCACACTTCGATGCATTGAGTCGGAGCCGATATGTTTTGAGGATTTCAAAGACTGCTTTTAGATCGGCGAGATAACCCTCAGGCTCCTTGGTCTTGACGACCATGTCGTCGATGTAGACTTCTACTGTTCGGCCAATCAGGTGTTTGAACATTTTGGTTACCAACCTTTGATAAGTTGCTCCTGCGTTTTTTAACCCGAAAGGCATTACTCTGTAACAGTACAGGCCTTTTGGGGTGATGAACGCGGTCTTCTCTTCGTCTGGGGGTACATGGCTATCTGATGGTACCCCCTGTAGGCATCTAGGAAGCTCATTCTTCCATGCCTTGAAGTGCCCTCCACCAGCGGGTCAATCTTGGGTAGAGGAAAACTGTCTTTGGGACAGGCTCTGTTGAGGCTGGTAAAGTCTACGTAGACCCTCCATTTACCGTTCTTCTTCTTTACCACCACTGTATTGGATAGCCATGTCAGGTAGTGAACTTCTCTAATGGCCCTGGCCTCCAGAAGTCTGACTACTTCTTCCTCTACTCCTTCGATGTGCATCAATGTCGGTCTTCTGGCTCGTTGAATTATAGGTTTGGCCGACCTATCAACATTCAGTTTGTGGCAAGTGACCTCGGGGTCAATGCCAGGCATTTCGTAAGGTGTCCAAGCAAACACCTCAATATTTGCTCTCAAAAAAGCTTCTAACTCTTTTTTCTCTTCTTCAGCTAAGCCCGAGCCGAGAAGAAAGAAGCGTTCTTCATCCCCATCCTGGACGAGGATTTTCTTCAGTGCCTCTTCGCTCTTCTCGGCTGGCTCCTTGCCGACGTCTCCTAGGACTTCCACGTCCTCATCTTCAATTTCTGCCTTTTTTGGCTCTCGTATGCTGCAGGTAGATTTCATTGCTGCCATGGAGAAATTCTTCACCTGCAGCTGATCGCCTCTGACTTCCTCTATTCCATGCTCTGTTGGAAATCGCAGTAGTTGATGCAATGTTGAGGGAACTGCCCCCATTGCATGCAGCCATGGCCTTCCCAAGATGATGTTGTAAGGGGAGGGTGTGTCGATTATGGTGAACTCTGTTGTTACCTTCCTGGTGCCCGCCTGCACCTCCAAGCTGGTTGTTCCCAGTGGCCATGTCGACATTCCATTGAACCCGACCATTGGGCTATTGGATTGCTCCATATCGTCTGGGTGAAGGCCGAGCTCCTAGTAACATCGAATGTACATGATGTCGCAAGAGCTCCCTTGGTCAATCAGGATGCGTTTTTCTTTGCACTTCCCAACCTGGAGGGATACTACCAAGGCATCATTATGCGGATGCTGTACCATCTCAAGATCGGCTTCTGAAAAGGACACTACTGGTCCTTGGCGCTCCTCTGCCCTATGTTTCTTCTCTCCGACTTGGTAGACATGTTGCAGGTGCTTCACTTTCTGGGTCTCCCCCCTAATTTCGTTCTCGTTGACCTTCAAGTGAATCACATTGACTACCCGAGGTCCTCCTGCCTAAGGTTGTGGTGTTGGGGGAGGCGGAGCTACTACCGCCTGAGACAATCTTGCCTGTTCTTCCCTTGTCCTGGCCTCATCGATGAGGTCTCTCAGATGGCCTTGCCTCACCAGTTCTTTCAAGTGTGTTTTCAGGGATCTACAACCCTGAGTCGTGTGCCCATCTTCATTGTGGTAAGCACAATGTCTACCGACGTTCCTTCCCATAAACTCTCCTGGTGTCTTTGCTGGTATTCTGAAATAGGGTTGGTTCCGAATCCGGTCTAGGACTTTGGGAATCGGGATTCAGAACACAGTTATTACTGCTTGTGTGGCCCTCAGTTCTGCCTCTTGTTTGCTCGATCCATTGTTATCTCGGCCTCGCTTCGGCGAGCCATTTCCTTTCTCTTGCTTTATCTCCTTAGTCCCCGACGTGTCTTCTTCGGCTCTGGCGTACTTCTCGATTCTTGCCATGAGCTCTTCCATACTTTTTGCCAATGTATTTGCCAAAGAGTTTCGTAGTGGACAGTTGTCGTTCAGGCTGTTCTTGAAGGATACGACCGCCACCTCTTGATTACATTCGGGTATTCGATTGAACACCTCATAGTATCTTTTTGCATAGGCCCTAAGGCCTTCATCCTTGCTGATCTTCAGAGCCATCAATGCATCCACCCTTAATGGTTGCAGCTTGTTTGTCACGAACCTGGCCACAAATATCTCGGCCAAGCCTTCCCAAGTCTTCACGCTTCCCTTCGGTAGTTTGTGGAACCAATCTGATGCAATCTCCCCGAAGGATGAGGGGAACACTTTGTAGAGCAACGGCTCGTTCCCACTATACAATGCCATTGAGTTCAAATATAGTCCAACGTGGAAGTTGGGGTCTGACTTACCATCGTATATTTGAAACCTCGGCATACTGAATCTCTTCGGCGCCTCAAAACTGTCTAATTCCATCGAGAATGGTGTCCTCGGCTTATCTGGGGAGGTTACCTTGGCCTCGGCATTCTGTTGCTTCCTCTTGAGGTAATCTCTTAAGTTCTCCTTCGTCCGCCCAGGAGCTCGGCTATCTCCTGCTTTCAGTCTTTTTGGTGTGCTACTTTCAGCTTCGTGGTGAGTTCTTTTCGACCCTTCTCCATGATTTGTACCGAAGCACAGTGCCTGCCCCTAAACATGCCGATGCCCTTTGGGGTCTACCTCCTTTGTACGATGCGTCCTCCGTGATTCTTCTCTTCTCGACTCTCTTCGTCCGACTTCCCTAGAAGGTCGGTGAGAGTATCTTTCGCTCCCGTTGTGCTGAGGAGCTACGGGGATTGTTTTTTTCCCTCCCTTCTGGGCATTGGCCGTTGGAATTGGTGTGTCCTGCAGTGGGAACGGTGGCTGCATGACGTTATTTTGCATCATGAAATTGACGACTGACTGCAAGTCTGCCAATTTGTTTGCCATCTCTTTTACCTCTTCGTCCCTCCGTAGGCACCTATCCTTCCAAACCTGGAGGTCATTCTCGTTGTAGTACCTGCTTCGATCAGGTTTCTTTGGTGCGTTGCCAGTCTGGCCGACGTCTTTTACTTCGTGAGCTTACTCATGAGTTTTTGCGTTGGACCTGTCTCATTCGCCATCAAGGTCAATAGGTCTCCCACTCCCAGTAGGAGTGTCGTCCCCAGTCTTTTCCTTCTGTCCGTTACTAGCCATCTATTCTACTTTCTTTCCCACAGACGGCGCCAAATTATGTGAGTGATTTTCCGATCACACTACCCAACTCAGTATTCAGCTGGAGAACACTGGCAGAATAGATGACACTTGGCTAACCTGTAACAGAAAGAAAAGATTCCGGCGGTGGTTCGTCCACCCAGGGGCACTCCGACGATCAAGGCAGTATATCTCTCAAAGATAATCAATAGTGCTTAACTCACTAGACAGAATATAAATTGCGTACCTTAGACCCACGGGGGTGCTCTTTTTTTATAGCTAACTCAATCCTTGTCCCAACAGGAGCCTAGCTCTAATGGACTCAGGATTACTATCAATCTTGGACTCTCAGTAGGATTGGGATAAACTCCCTAAGAGTCTTATCCTTTTCTAACTAAAGTCTTCTCTCATTCTAGGACTCTTGTCCCTTATCCGCTTGTCTCGGATTCCGATATCTTCGGAGATAACCTCGGCTTAACCGAGATCACGTCGGCGTCATGATCTAGATACGTGGCACCACGACTGACACGTCGGCATCACCTTGCCACGTGTTGGTACGCAAAAATATATCCCCACAAATATATTGTAGATGGTTGTGTATTTGCTCTTTAGTTGCACTTGGTTGAGGTCAACCGTTTGATATGATGTAGGATAAGCTTAATTGGTTTGAATTTAATCAATGTTCGTAAGTCAACCCTTTTACTTCAGCATTGAACAATCATCCAGGTCTCCTTTTGTAGGTCCATGAAATTTTTGCACAAATGTTTATATTTTAGCTTGATCTCATTGTTCTGATTCAGAAAACTAGAAGCTGGGGGACGAGTTATTTGTGTAATCATTTTGTGTCGTGTGATGATTTAGGTTAGAAGATGAAAAAATTGGTCTTTATAGCAGACAGACAGATTGGTACTTTGCCTTGCTATTTTACCCCTTTTGGTTCCTAGTTATAGTTATAAAACCTTTAGCCGGAGACTAAGTTGCCTTGCACTGTAGATTGTATGCAGAATGGTTAGATTTTATTCTAGAGGTGGGGTTTTTAAATTGTGTAGCCTGGTTTACAAAATTATACTATTATTGAATGCAAATAAGTCAATGTACATTAGTTAAAGTTGAAATGCTGATGATATTAAAATGCTATTATGGTTCGAACTGAATCATGTAATAGTTGATGTTGGATGATTGCTCAAGGACTAGTTAAAGTCCTTGATTCACTAAGTCATATAGTATATTGCTTTGCTTGATAACAAATGAAAAAAACTATATGACTGTTTTATTAGTTTTGCATGTAACCATTTTATTAAATGCCTATGTTATTGTTATTCAGTGTTTGGTGAGTCGGTAGCTTTGGATTTTGGAAGAGTAGAGATATTTGGTGTTTCACACAAGGGTAACTTGTGATGACCAGGAAACTGATATATCTTTGAATTTTTTTGCCCTCCTAGTTTTTCAGGGATTTTCTATTTCCTGTTTTTGTGCTTGTGTATGTGTGTTATGGATTGGTTAGTGTGCAAGTTAAGAGGTTTTTTTTTTTTTTTTTTTGGCACATTTTTTTGACAGTTGCAATTTCAGACATCAAAGTTTCATTATTGCAAGTTACATATGTGAGTTACAATTTTGCTGGCATTCACTCAACTGGTGGCATTCACTCTACTCGGTCATTCATTCATGGGTGTCTCTGCAATGGGGTTTGCTCATTCATTGCCCTGGTTTTTTGTTTTTGTTTTTTCTCCCTTGCATATTTATTCTTGTAATTAAAACAATTATATGTCGTTTATTATTGGGGACTTTGGGACAATAAATTCTGATTAAGCCTTTGTTATTAGCACCAATGAATAAATAATCTTTTTAGAGAAAATATCTCATAAATAGTTTTTTAATATTCATTAGAAAATTAATTCAATGAAAATTTCCTACTTATTTTTCCATTGAGAGAGTTTTTCAATGAATATTGAAAAAGCAGAACTTCTTGGATATTTTTATTTTGAAAGACCTTTTAGTTTATGTTGAAACCATTTTGAAGGGTTTGGACAGACACAATCTGCGTAAGATCACAACCCATGTTTATAGATACAACAAATGAATTCAAAATTTAAAAACCAGAAAATCTTAAAATGAATCATTTTGTTTGTTTTATTGATTCTTTTCTTTTGTTCAATTCTTTATATTGATTGGCTATTTCTGTGTGACAAATCACACAGTAATGGAGTTTAGGATCTTTAGTTGTGTATGGGTCGTTGGTTATAAGTTCACGCTCTGTCTGGTCATCACATCGGAATCAAGTTGAGTTTTGCTTAGTTACTTACTCAGGTATATTTATGCATACATGTTAGATTGTATTTGAAAAAGGATTTTGGAAGGGTCTATTTTAAACAAAAGGTTTTTGGAGAAAGTTTCAAATCTTCATCTCATTGGCTTTGGTCAAGCAATTGAGTCCCCCATGGATCAATTGTGATTCAAATCCTTTTGACTGATTTTATCAGTGGCCTGCAATCATTAGGCACTTGAGTGGACATTTTGTAACATATAATGGCGGCCACTGGAAAGGTCTACTCAAGTGAAACTAAGAAAATTCCTTATTTGGATATGATATTCTAAATTTTTATATAAACTCTTCATAATCCATTTTAAGTACAACCATTTTCTTTTACTAAAAATATTTTTTTGAGATTGATTCATGTTTTCTGTGACAATTTTCTAAGTGATTTTTGTTATAAAAAGAGTCCTCGTATCATTGCATTGCATTGTTCTGTCACTTGTGGTCGGTGTGGTAACCAGAGCCGTTCAAGAACGGAGGTTGATGATCCATGGAGCTTCATGGTGTCCTATAAATCAAGAAGGCTGATGGGGTTAGGCTGCATTCGTAGAAGTTTTGTCAAGACATGGGAGATAGGTAAAGCTAGGTGAGTGGTTGTAGGTCCTTCATCTATGTCTTGTACTCTTGATTCATTATGGTAGATTTTTATTGAGCATTGGGATCGTGATTGTTATTTTTTTTTTTTAGTGCTTTTTTCAATTGGGTTTTTCATGTTAACTATTGTGTCATCGCTATTATTAATTGTAGTTGATTAATCTTTAACACTGCAAGTTAAAATTGATAGCTAGGTTTTAATTTAAATAATGTGCTTACATGGTAATTTCAAGTAAATTATTGTTTGTGCTTACATGGTCCACAAAAATAAGAATAATCTGAGTACATTATAAAACACCATTAGTTAAACATATAATTAAGTTGTATTATGGATTTATATGATAATTTCTGCTAGTCTTGGCTCCTTCGCTCCCAAAAGCCACTAGGATTATGTCCAATGTTAGTTCAAGCAAATACAAGAGAGTCATCAGCTCTGGGCTAGTTTGGATATATTTGCACAATACAAACAAGACTCAGGATTTTACCCTACTTGCAAAGAACATTGAATTCATATACCCAAAAAAAAAAAAAATTCCAACCATGAAGGAAGTACAATTCAGAAGGGAGGAAAGATCACAAGTAGGGGTGTTAAATTGGCCCGTGGCCCACCTGTAGCCTGCTAGCAGCCCGGAGTGGCTTGCCTAGGCCCAAGCTTAGTCTGTGACTCTGAGCTTGGGCCATGTGTTTTAGGGCTTGACCCACCGGCCCGTTCCAAGGCTCGTTCGAAACCCGGTCCACTCAAGGACCAATGTCATTTTCAAACTATTTTGATAAAAAAAAATTAGTTAGGCCCTGCTCAGTCCAAACCCAAACCTATGCCCAATTGTGGGCCGGGCTGGGCCAAATTTGCATCCCTAATCATAAAAAATGTAATACAATACAGAAGTTCTATTGAAGACAAACTTCAAGGAGGGATGTTTGCTTCTGTGGCCCATTTATAGTAAAATTAAGGAAGATACTATCATGGATATCCAAGGTTGCTTAGAGCATCTCCAATGTTATTAAGGCACCGTTTGGGAAGCAAAACTTGGGCTAAATTAGCCATGTCCGGACAAATTAGGCTGATTTAGCCACGTTCGGACAAAACTGTATTCACGGGTATGTTTGAAACCCTTATTGGTGTAAATTTACCAAAATACCCTGAAGAGATCCCTCTTATTCTGAGGGACAACGCCTCATCCAAAACACACACACCCTTCCCAAACGGCACAGAACAAGCGAAATAGGTGATTCGTAAATACCAGCGGCGACGACGACATCTAAACTACCTTTGCAGAGGTGATCGGCACCGGAGTACGCATTCGCGGCGGCGAACAAGAACCAACCCTCTCAAACACAAACCGGTCTGCAGGTAATGTTTTATGGCCTAACTGATTTCGTTTCCCTTTTCGCGTCTGTGTGGCCCCTGCTTCCGATCTGCATAGTATGGTTTCATAACGGCTTGGGTTCATGACCGATCTGTTTCTTTACCGTCGTGATTGGCTTGATTACGCTTACATTACACACATTTGGGGCAGATAGATATATAAGTATATATATATCTCTTTGAAAAATTAAACCATATCTGTTCTTATGTTAAAAATCTGTTCGGTTATCTTGGATTACGGTTACATCTCACACATTTGGGGCAGATATATATACATATATATATAACAAAAAAATATATATCTGTTCTTATTTATGTATCTGTTCTTATATGAAAATCTATAAAATCTGTTCGTTTTGGGTTCATTACGGTTACTAACAAACACATTTGGGGCAGATATATATATATATAATTTAATATATATATATATGTTCTTATATGAAAATCTATAAAATCTGTTCGGTTTGGGTTCATTACGGTTACATTTCACATATTTCGGGCAGATATATATCTGTTCTTATATATAAATCTGTTCGGTTTGAAGGCAGATATATGTATATGCTCTTATATTTTCATGTAGATCAACCCATGGTAAAAAAAACAGTCATATTCATATTCAACCTGTTCTGTTCTTGGCACCTGTTCTGTTCAAAACAGTCTGTTCTGTAATTTTTTTCTTCTTAGAAGTCACATTGCAAATTATCAATTTCAGATCGCAATTTCACATTTATGGCATTCAACTGCTGACTGATGACATCAATTCTATGAATGAATATCAATTTCTATTACAAAATTCATTTGATTACTTATCACTGTCATGATAAACTTCATTTATCATCTGTCAATTACCTATTGATGAGTTATGAAATGGTCTGTCAATGAATAAGGAAAACACATGGTCTGAATGGGTTCTGTCATTTGTGAGTCAATACTGGAGACGATCTCCATCTGTGAAATACCTATTGATTTGAAGAAAATTGAATTACCTATTGATTTGTTAATAGTGAAAAAAAATGTCTCCATCTCTCTTCCAAAAAACACTCCTCACAGGCAGTCTTGATTCTTAAACAAATGACACATTTTTGGGTTATCGTTATTGAACATCACTTCTTCAAACACTGTTACCTTCATTATGTTACATGCGGATAAGACCCTCTGCTTTCTTCATTCATATCAGTCTTCATTGAAAGCTAATACAGAAACCAGTTCAATATAACTCTTTCTCAGTTGATGTAGTCTAAGTATATATAAATTAATGCTGTATTTTTCATTAAAAAAAAGTAAGTCTAATTTGTGTGTGCATGTGGAGACAAACTTTAATCTTCAAAATTATTGATATCAATACATTATTCGGAAATGTCAAAAAAAATCAGGAGATAATAATAATAATAATAATAATAATAATAATAATAATAATAATAATAATAATAATAATAAGTAGGAAAAAAGTAATAATATAATTTGATCATGAATTCTTCATCTCAGTCATGTAAACACACAGTGTTCATGCCCTGTTGTTATGTTCATTGAAATCTAAATTTACCAAATTACAGATTTACCATTCTATTACCACCTTCACAGTGAAACCATGAGAATGTAGGCTGCTTTTCCTTAAAATAAACGGAAGGAAGTTGAAGTTTGTATACGTATCCATTGAAACATGTACTAACATTGTATTTAGAAAATATTTAACCTGATACACAGATAACATAAACTAATTACTTACATGATTCATTGTCTGTATCGATTGTCTGTATCGATTGTCTGTAAATCATAGCATGGCTTCGTTTACCTCTACTGCAACTTCCACTACATGGCCACGACGAATGTGTGCCTGTGGACATGGCCCCTGTTTTGTTAAGATTTCCAGGTCCGCCAAAAATGCAGGTCGTCGCTACTATGCATGTCCCCGCCCTGTGGTGAGTCACCCATTCTTTACCGGTCATAACTGTATGAACATTAACAACCCATTCACTAATAGTTCCATCATGTGCACTGATCAGCCCTGTGTCAGTTGGATTGGTTGGTGCGAAGAACCAAGGCCAGACAACCAAGACTATGCGTCACCCAGAGACGAACTTGTCATGCAATTGCGGGCTGATGTCATAGACATTCAACAATCCTTGCGTGTCCTTAAGACCATTGTGTATGTGCTATGCATTGTCGTTGTCATTTTGTTGTTCCGTATGTAAGAAAGGTTAGGATGTTGTTAGTATGTACAAACACGTTAGGACGTTGTTAGTATGTTCGTAGTATGTTCTAGTATGACTTTAAGCTGCCTTTTCCTTTGTTAGTACAAAATGTAACGACGTATTAATGAATATCATAACTATGTCCACTACTTAGTTCCATGGAACCTATGTACGTATGTTATTACTGTGCAATGGTTATATGCTCTCCCTAATTTAGCATCCTATCTCTCTGTTTCTTGTTAGTAATGTGTAATGGCTTACGCGTTTGTATACAACAACAAAATTTTTGATGGTAATCTTCTGTAACCGTACATTAGTAATGGCTTCCATACGTACTTCTCCGCGTACCCAATCAAAAAGAAAAGGCATTGTCACCGACAAGTCAAGCAGTCTTGAAGAGACACATCAGTTCAGCCACAAGGCCTCATGGGACAGTGACTCAATCCGAGTTTTCCTACAGTTGATTGCAAAAGAGATTACTAAAGGAAATCGCCCATTCCTAGTCCTCAGCCAAGCAGGGTACAAGTCCTTGGCAAGGAAATTTGAGAAAAAATGAGAAGAAAACATGCACTGAAACAGTTGAAGAATAAGTACATGAGCTTGAAAAAAGAGTGGCAAGCGTGGACAAAGTTGATGGATTCAAGCAAAGGAGTGTCAGGGATAGACTTTGACAGTGACACCGGTATGTTTCAGGCACCTGAGGAGTAGTGGGACAAGATGGAATCGGTAAGTACATATACAAACAAGTTTCATATTTGTCATTTACCAGTACATTTTTTACTTGTTTAGTTTACTTTTAATTAATTTTATGAAATGTAACGTCTTCATCTTTCATATATCTCTATTTCTGCAGATAAACAAGGTGTGCGCCAAGTTCAGGAAAAAAACCTTGGAACATCGTGAGTTGATGGAGACGGTCTTCATGGGGGCATTAGCTACTGGGAAGCACCATTGGACCCTGGGAGAGAAACTTCCTGAAGCTGCTGATGACTCATTTGATTCAGTGCATAGTTTGGAAGCCCAGCCATTTGCTGATCCGATACCCACAGGAGTACAGGACGTGGATTCAGATTCTTCACTGGAGCATGTTCTGATTGAAAAGGGGAAAAGGAGAAAGACGCCATCAACAAGTGTTTCAAAGTCGAAGAAGGCAACAAGTGGAGCGTCAGTTATTGCAAAAAGCATGAACAATCTGACAGATGTGGTGTGTACGAAGAATCAATAGGTTACGGTGAGGCACCTCACAGGCAACGAATCGCTGTACACTATTTCGGAGTGCATGCATTGCCTAACGAGTATTCCATCCCTGATTGGTACGCCGTTATTCCACTTCGCCTCGACACTTATGGATAACGCTGATTACCGGGAGGTGATGATGTGCCAGCCTGATGACGACCACATCATTGGGAGGCTTACACAGAAGCAGCTCCAGTGTACTACGTCGGCGCCTTTTGTAAACTTGTTTGGGGGTCGCTGGATGTGATGTAGCGGTGTTACGAGTGTTGAAGATGACTGTCCTTGTCTTCCTTTTTAAAACTTTGACTTATGGTATTGTTGTCACTGTATTAAAACATGATGGTGGTGTGTGCATGTTTTTATTCTGTCGTTTTTGTTTTTTTCTTGCTAGCTATGGTGACCAAAACTTTTAGTTAGGTGCATGGGTTGACGGAACAGAAGCATGGTTGTGCTTCATTTTTGGGAAATGAATGGGATGCTTATGTTTTAATATTTTGTGTGGCTATTTTTTAGACAGGGAATTACGTTTTTCTTACTAGCTTTTGAATGCCCGTACTTCTCCGCAACTTGAATTGTTAGTTTAGTTTGCTGGCTATTTTTGTGGTTGTTACCCCCATGGTCCCCCTGTAAAGCAGAAGTTGAACAGGTTTTCTTTTTTGTGCAATTCATATGATTATGCGTTCCTAATGACATTGGTGACAACATTACTTACATTAAAAACAATGTCGGCATTTTTTAATTGCAAACTTCAATATAATTTGAGTCAATGAATCACGTGCCAACTGATTGAAAGAGTGCCACTCTTGTAGGTTTCGCATCAATGAAGACACGATGAATCCCTAGGATGGAAGCAACAATGATGAAATAACGGAAATGCTTAATCAAATGGCGGTCCAGGTGCAACAAGAACACAACTGCACATTTCTACAAGCATGCCAGTATGCGACAGAATGGTACGAAAAACACATGGATAAAACGCCGTGTTGCACTTCTATACTGACCGGGAATGCATGGATATGCGAACTATATGCGGGCCATATGGGTTGATTTGAGGAAAATGTTTGCATGCTGAAGGAAGTTTTTGCCGCATTGTGTGAGACATTAGTAAATGATTTTGGGTTACAAGTCCCGCAACGTCCACATGGCTTAGCTGTTGAAGAAAGCGTTGCAATGTTTATCCATGTGTTGAAAAAGAAGCAAAATCGGGAAATCCAACAATGGTTTCAACATTCCGGGGAGACTGTGTCTCGGCACGTGCATAATGTATTAACTTCCATGAAAGAGTTCACTGTTGTTCATTGCCGGCCCACATACAGTCAGCAACGTATACATCCATACGTGCGGTCTAGACGGAAATACCTACCGTTCAAGGTACTCCTGAAAAACATTATTGACATATAAATAAAGAGTGTCAGTTATTTTGTTTTTATTATTAACTGGACGTGACGTATGGAAAAAACCAAACACTTGTTACCCATTTAAGCAACAAAACAATTGGGTTGTTTGCAGGACTGCATTGGCACAATAGACGGAACACATGTAAGTGCATGGGTTACGGGGCCAGATGCGGCAACATATTTCGGTAGGAAATATTGTCACACGCAAAATATCACGGCCGCAGTCGATTTTGACATGTGTTTCATATTCATTTCGTGCGGATGGGAAGGAAGTATGCATGATAGTCGCATATTCAACGAGATACTAACAAATGGCAATGTTCCCATCCCACATCCTAACGAAGGTAACACATGGCGATGTTATTACATTTAGGGGCCTATAAATTTTTTTTGAAACAACGTTACTTGAAAATGACGCACAATGTTCGGTTTTGGTGTCATACATTGTTGTCATGTCTGCAGCCAAATATTATCTTGTCGATTCTGGCTATCCAAACCGGATAGGTTACTTAGCACCATTCAAAGGCCACCGTTACCACCAACAAGAATTTTGACGTATTGCACGGAACACGACGACAAACACGCCAAGGGAATTATTTAACAAAGTGCACTCGTCCTTACGCAGTGTGGTGGAACGCACTTTCGGTGCCTGGAAAAATCGATGGGGTTTTATTCGAGACATGCCTCGATATGACTTTGCAAATGTGCAAGTTCAATTAGTAGGCGCGTCAATGGCATTACATAATTATATACAGCGAAACACAGGTAACCCAGCAACTGTTCACCCAATCTGTGATGAAGAAGAGGCTATGACAATAGTAAATGCCATACCAGAAGTTGAACATGACGAGGATGGTTTAATGGTTGGGGATGAGGACCCCCATTTGGCATTGGTGCGCCTTCACATACGTGACAAATTATGTTACATGCGTAATAACGGAATGTTAGGAAATATATAATAGTCGACCTAATTTTCGTATGGTTGTAACATTACTAATGACACATGTGGAACAGACTGTACATAGCGATCCCGGATTTACCCTTGTTGTACAGTGATCCGGACATGTGTCCGTAGATGTTGGTAGTTGATTATTATCTTGTTTACATCCTCTTTACTTCATATTTGAGTTATAGGATGTGTTGGGCAGGTTTGTTACAGGTTGGTTGAGTTTAGAAACCAAAACTAGTTGCCCAGATTTTGACCTGTCCGCTCGAGCGGGGGTTTTGGCGCTCGAGCGGGAATTGCACCCATCCAGTATTTCATGTGCAGTGTTGGATGCTCGAGCGTGGAGTTGGCCGCTCGAGCAGGGTTGTGTAAGTGCCGCTCGAGCGGGGAGTTAGAAGCTCGAGCGGAGACCTGGTTCTGTAAAAGTTCTGGGAGTGTGTATCCGCCGCTCGAGCAGGATTGTTGACGCTCGAGCGGGAGTCTGTGAGTGACGCTCGAGCGAGGTGTTTGACGCTCGAGCGGGGCGACTGAGTTTAAGTTCCGTGTTTTTACTTTTCAAATCACTTTTTCACTTTCTCTTCTCTCTCCTACTTTTCCAAAAATACCATTGTTGAGCCTCTCACTCTAGAACTCTACCTTCTCTCTAGGTTTTGATCTAGTAGGAGTGATTTGCTCATCTTTGGCCTTTACAAAAAAGTTGTTGATCGTCAGGGCTACATTTTAATCTGAAAATTTCGGGATTTGGGGCACGTTGGGTTTTATCATCTTCTCCCTTGGGGCTCCGAATTTGAGGTAGGGATATCCTACTCCTCTCTATGGATTTTGTCTTTAAATTTTGGTATTTTGAGATGTTGGGGTTGGTTTGGTAATTTTGTGAAAGTTTGGGCTTTTGTGTTATTTTACAAAAGTTGGGGTTTTATTTATAATAAACCTAGATGCATGTTTGGCATAGAGAAATGGAATTAATGTTGAATCATTGATGAAAATGGGACCTAAGGGTTGAAATGTTAATTAGAGAAAATGACCTAATTACATTGGTTGATTAATTGGGATAATTAATTGTGAGAAATGAGAAAATGAAATGGAATTGTTGAGATTGGGAATGCATGGGGTTAAAGGGTGTAGTTGAATTATTTATCACTCACCGAAATGAAATGTTGATCGAATATCCATTTGTGCATTTATTTTCTGTTTAGAAATAATTGCTTTGGGCTATTGGTGGAGGATAGTCGTGATTGTTGTAGACAATGCATGATGATTAGGCAAACGGAAACTAATCAATGGAATGTGTCATGGAATTTGACGGTTGATAGAATACATTAACTGTATGTATTGAGTGATTGTATATAGAACCAATGTGTTTGTATACGTTATGTGTAGAGGAGGAGATGAGAGATGTACTCCGCGGTTTAGGGGAAGATGGGGGATGTACCTCTAAACCGGATAGTATTGGGAGAAGATAGGGGATGAACTCCGTAGATACAGCTCATATGCTTGTCTAGAGAAGTGAAGATAGAGCTAATATGCTTATCTTTGTGAAGTATAGATATAGCTTATATGCTTATCTGTGAATGTGAGATATTGTTGTTATACATATCTGTTGAGAATGTGGATATAGCTTATATGCTTATCTATGAATGTGGGATATAATTTTTATACATATCTGTTGAGATGATGATAGAGCTAATATGCTTATCTGTTGAAAAAAGGGAAAATGAAAAGTAACTTGGACTTATGAGTCGGATGACATAAAAATGTGATTTATGTGGATGTATCAGTGTTGGCCATCTATCAATTGCTAATCTTTTAGTCATTGTTTATGGTTGGTTTAGTGTATTTCTACTGGGTTGTGGCTCACCCTATATGGGAATATCATTTTCAGGTACAGGTAGCATGCCACCTCCAAGGTCATAGCTTGGGAGGCTAGAGGCGAGCAGATTGTTGTTGTTTTAGTTTCTTTTTGATGTACTACATGTATATTCAAGCCAAGGGCTTAATGTGTAGATGAGTTAGCACTCTTTTGTTGTAACCAAGTGTTAACTTGGAAAGCTGTAAGCCCATAGGGCATTTTGCTTTTGTTGTTAACATGTAATACTTTTGTAATGAAACTCAGATGAATAGAAGAATGTGGTTATTTCATATGTCAATGAATGTCTTATTTGATGGGTTTAATGTCATTAATTTGAGGGCGTGACACTGTATTCAAATATATTATCATGTACAATATGTATGAGCTTCCACGAGAATGTACCCCCTTCCAGATGGTGACGTGCCTAACTTTGGAAAACCAAAATCCATAGAAATTTTTTTTTTCGAAAAACAAAAAAAGGTGAAACAAATAACAAAAAAAAAAAAAGAAAGAAAACTAATACAGAAATTGTCATGTGCGACGTCAATTAAAAACATAAAAACAGAAGTTGAAAACAACAAAAAAAACCAAAACAGACGCTCATTTTTTGTCATGTGCCACGGCAATATATGATTTTCCATTGTATTTTGAATAAATGACATAAAAAAAGTGTTTTTCCAAACAAAAAAACCAACTGAAATTAGCATTTGTCACGTAATTTACAAATAAATAAAACACATGAAAATTCATTTGTCAAAAATAGAAACAAATTAATGTATACAAATTAAAAAAAAATTACAGAAACATAAATTAAAAAAAGAAGAACGACAAACATAGGTCTCATCCAAAATTGTTGGAAACAAAAAAGAAAAAAACAGAAATTACCATTTGCCACGTCATTTAAAAATAAATAAAACGAAAGAAAATCCATTTTTTAAATATAAAAACAAATTAATGTGAGTGAATAAGAAAATGACAAAATCGTAAATTTTGAAAAAATAACGACAAAAATACGCCCCATTCAAAAACATTTAAAAAAAAAACATGAAAACGTAAATTACCATTCGTCACGTAATTTACAAATAAATGAAACACATAAATAAAAAAAAAAGTTATTGTATACCAATAAAAATAAAGAACAAGAACTAATTAATGTAAAAAAAAAAAACAAACAAACAAAGACAAAAACGTAAATTTAAAAACAAATTCGAAAAATTTAAGCACAACATGCCAAATCCAAACCCAAAATAAAAAAAATTAAAAGAAAAAAAAATTTAAGCAAAATACGTCAAATCCAAACCCAAAATTTAAAAATTTTTAAAAAAAAAAGAAAAATATGCCAAATCCAAACCCAAAATAAAAAAAAAATTTTAACAAAAATTTAAGCAAAATACGCCAAATCCAAACCCAAAAAAAATAAATAAATAAAGAAAAATTTAAGCAAAATACGCCAAATCCAAACCTAACATAAAAAAAAAATATATAAAAAAAAACCAAATTATGCCAAATCCAAACCGAAAATAAAAAAATAAAAAAAACATTTAAGCAAAATTCGCCAAATCCAAACCCAAAATAAAAAAAAATAAAATAAAATAATTTAAGCAAAATATGCCAAATCCAAACCCAAAATAAAAAAATAAAAAAATAAAGGCAAAAAGGGCAGTTTGGTAATTTAACAGGAAGACACCTCACCAAAAAGTCAAAAAGTCAAAAAGCCCTTCCCAAACTAGGTTTTTTAGCCCCAGGCTAAAATAGCCAAAAAATCAAAAAATCAACCCACTTCCCAAACGGAGGCTAAGCACTTTACTTATTTGTTGTATGTATATATATATATATATATATTATTTTGCCAATTCATTTTTCTTATGTTTCACTTCAACCTTACTTTCATTCAAATATTACTCACTTTATGAAATGCTACATTAACAACAAATATGGAGGAAAATGATCACAAGGGTCAATAGATTTTGCCTAGTTTTTGAAGACTAGCTATATTTAGCTAGTGAATCTGAGTTAAAATCAAAATGCCTAATGATCATATACCAGTCAATTGGATTTGAAAAAATTAAGTTATATTAGGTATTTTAACCAATAGGCATTATATGCTTAATAGGTTGGAAATGCTCTAGATCAAACTAGAGCTTTGAATTCATTCATTTTCTAGTTTCTTTTTTATGCTTTCCATGAAATAGGAATCCTTCATGCAATGCCTTAAATTGAGGCTCCAGTTATTGGTTTTCTAAGTTAAAAAAATTGAGTTATATTAGTTGTTTTAACTAATAGACATTATATGCCTAAGTAGGTTAGAAATGTTTTAGATGGAACTAGAGCTTTGAATTCATTCATTTTCTAGTTTGTTTTTTATGCTTTCCATGAAATAGGAATCCTTTATGTGATGCCCTAAATTGAGGCTCTAGTTATTGGTTTTTTGGTTTTTGACACCGGAATGACTTTTTGGAAAGAACATAGTACTTAATTGAAATGAAGGATTGAATTGATAACGCTTTGATTAGTTGATAATATTAGTATTAGTTTATACTTTTTTGAAATATTCTTGGGAAAAGTTTCATTAACGCCTAATTCATGTCGAGTATACCTTGTGAGAATTCTTAATTCATAGGTTGTAGAGAGGGATTTATGTCACCACAAACAAAGACTAAAGCAAGTGTTGAATAGACAAACTTCCTGACTGTCTCTGTATCCGTACGTCACTTCTAGTCATTACATTTTGAAAAGACATAAATATTTTTTTTTATAAAAGTAATCATTTATTTATTTTTTTTTTGGTTACATCGGAAATAAAAAGTAATCATTTATTGAAAAGTGTATTTTATCCCTTGTCTACATAAGGGGAACAGGATTGACTACTAATGACAAGACACGATATTTAGTCTCTTTGCCTGGAGCACCATGCACTGAGCCATCCTAGCAAGGTTCATTGCATTCCCAATAAAAGTCTTAGTGAAGAGAGAATTTGCAGCTCCATCTTCATTCATCTTTTTCCATGTCTCACCAATCAAGTATTTCATGTGTTCACGGGCATCGTTTTCAGGGGCACCAGTTTCATGCATATAGCATTGGATTGATTTAGGGACGTCGCCTCTTTGTAACTCGTCCTGAATCAAACAGAATGAGTAACATATGGTCAAACCCGGTTTAATTCTTAAACCAAACATACAGCCCTAACGAACCTCTTTATGAAGATACAATGGGTGGTGTAACTCACTCACCGATGATGTTCCCAAGTCATCTGAGAGTCAGAAAATAATTGATGACCAGCGAATTATATTTGGATAACTTTCTAATAAGCATTCCGAGGCCTCCTTTGTTACTGATTTAGAATCAAAACAATAAGCATGTACTAGTATAACAGGACCCGATATCGAAATCCATGCATTTTTCATATATTCTTCAAAGGTTGGTGTATATCCGTTGTAGTACCACTTTGCCTCCAATAAATAAGATTTACAAATATCTGCCCACTAAAGCATTTAGAATGGTCAATTAATTGAAGAAACTACAAAAAATTAAGGACATTTAAATTTACTTTGAATATGATCTAAAAAAGAAAAAGAAAAGAGTCTGAACAAAAAATAAAAATAAATAAATAAATAAAAGACAAAAGGATGACTGTGTGGGCCAATAGACACAACCGTGGGTGTTCGGAAGTCCACCTACCCTCTCTTGTGTCTTTTTTATTTTTTTTTGTAATTTTATTTATTTATTTTTTATTGGATAAATTGCAAATACACTATCTGGAGTTTGCTTAAAACACGAATTGCTTTCTGTGGTTTGGAAAATTATAAATACTTCCTTGTCAGAATTTTTTATTTAACAGAATTAATTGAAAAAGTAAAATTTCTAATTTTTTACCTATACAATAATAAAATTACCTAAATTACTAATTGAAATGAAATTTTAATATTATTAAAAACTGTTAATTAACTTGATGATTTGTTGATAAAATGACATATTTGTTATGAAATTAGAAACTTTAGGGGCATAATATTATTTCTAGAACTACACGGAGTAATTTATAATTTAAGAAAATCTCAAGGGGTGTGTTTATAATTTATCTTTTTTATTGTAGCGAAGTTGGGGAAAAAAAAAATAGTTCATAAAGAAAATGATACCACTTTCTTTAGGTGTGAAATGATGTGCAATCCTTGTTCCTTAAGTGCATCATAAGCCATTTCATTAATAGAGTTGAATAAAGCGAGGAAGCATATCTTCATATAGTCTGGAAGTTGTTCCATTGCGCTGATATCCCACCTAAAAGTTAAAAAGAAAAAAAAAGTATTTTCATGTTAAAGATATATAGCTAAGAAGCATGCAAATTAATGCAGATGATATTGACACAACCATTCTCCCATCAACCAACCTCTCAACGGCATTGGTAAATAGTTCAAGTTCCTCCAATGAACCATACACATCATAGATATCATCTATTATTGTTATCAGTGTGTAGACCTTCGTGGACATTCTCCTAACGTATCCAAATTGAGGCTCAAAATTCACTCCCAGTGTGCCTAAAAAATTCTCCATCAACCTATCTCTAGCAAAGCTCAACTTTTTTCCCAAACATGTACTCCTCCACCACCTATATTCATAACAAGGAAAAGAATAAGGTATATGAAATACTACATACATATATATGGTGACTTATATGGCTGCACCATGAAATTTGTTTGCACCATGTTGAAATATAATTTCGCAAGCTCAAGCAATATAGGATTCATATCTTGTCTTCTCTCATACACATCAATGAACCATCTTGCCTCTAGCCTTGGCACCCTCCAATGTAGGGGAAACTCCAAGGAATGTCTAACTAGCATGGCGAGATTTTGATCAATATCCTTCTTCTTGAGGTTTTCTTTGAGATTCCTAGTTGTGAAATCCCTGGCCTCATTTAATAAACTTTCACCATCAATTGAAAGATATGAGGCTTCATACAAATATAGGAGTCCCTTTGTATCCTCACAAAGACAAGACCTCAAATTCCCCATCTTGTCCATAAATTTTTTAAAAGCATTTGCAATTCAAGCTAACTATTAATTAGTATATATTAGGGACTATGCGCTCAAATACAAAATATATATATATCGAGAAAAATAGTGCGTGATTCATATTCAATTCACAATTAGCATAAATTTGGATCACACTATTTTTCTTGATATATATATATATATTGTATTTGAATTCTCGATCTCTACTAGACACATAAAGATATAGCATCAATGTTCAATCGTTTTAAGTTTTTTTGCTTCTCATTTATTTATTTATATTTCTTATTATTATTTTCTTTTTTTTCATTTTCATAGTGAAGCAAGTAGTGGAGAATTATTTTACAAGGGTCTTTGCTGAAAGCTGGGAGAGTAGGCCTAAGTTGGCAGGGTCCTTTTTGGCCATTACTGATGTGGATTCAAAGGAAGTGCTAGAGGCTAATTTTAGTGAAGCAGAAATCTGGGCAGCCATTCAAGATTGTGATGGGAATAAAGCTCCTGGACCTGATGGCTTCAACCTGCATTGCATTCAAAAGTGCTGGTCTATAATGAAAGGTGAGTTCATGCAGTTGTTCCAAGAGTTTCATCGTAATGGGAAGTTGGCTAAAGGGGTAAACAGCTCTTTCATTACCTTGATTCCTAAAAAGAAGAACCCACTAGACTTGAGTGATTTTAGGCCTATAAGTTTGGTTAGCTCGATTTATAAAGTGTTGGCTAAAGTGTTGTCCAGAAGAATAAGACAAGTGCTCCCAAAACTCATAGGAGAGGTTCAAACAGCCTTTCTTTCGGGTAGATGCATCCTTGATGGGGTCTTAATTGCTAATGAAGTGGTGGATTGGTGGAGAAAGACCAAGAAAAAAGGAATCATTCTTAAATTGGACTTTGAGAAGGCCTATGATTCAGTTAACTGGGAGTTTTTGTTGTCAATGATGGAAAATTTTGGGTTTGGAGATAAATGGGTGGGTTGGATTAGGTCGTGTATTTCTACGTCAAGGATCTCAGTGCTTGTAAATGGGTCACCCACAGCAGAGTTCTCTCCTCAGAGGGGTTTAAGGCAAGGAGATCCACTATCGCCTTTCCTTTTTACTATGGTTGCAGAAGGACTAAATATTCTGTTAGAGAGAGCCAAAGAACAGGGGATGATCAGAGGAGCTTCAGTTGGCCATCAAGACTTCATAATTTCTCATTTACAATTTGCAGATGACACTATTATATTTTGTGAAGCCAATTGGGATGAAATCAGGGTGCTTAAAAGAATTTTGAGGTGTTTTGAAGTCATGTCAGGCCTCAAGATTAATTTTCATAAAAGTATTGTTTGTGGAATTGGGGTGGGAGAGGAGTTAGTTAAGGAGTTTGCTAACAACCTGAATTGCCTCAGCCAGAGTCTACCTTTGTCATATCTTGGCTTACCCTTAGGGGCCAACCCAAGGAAAAAAAGTACTTGGAAACCAGTGGTGGAGAAGTTTAAAAAGAAATTAGCATCTTGGAAGAGGAGATTCTTGTCTTTTGCCGGTAGATTGACCCTAATTAAGTCTGGATTGTCAAATCTTCCAGTGTATTTTCTATCTATTTTCAAATTGCCTATTGGTGTTGCTAAAACAATTGATAGGATTCAATCAAACTTCTTGTGGGGTGGTTCGGAAGTTCAAAGGAAAATTCACTTAGTCCAATGGAAAGAGGTGTGTAAAAGTAAAGACCAAGGGGGGTTGGGTGTAAGAAGTCTCAGTGATGTTAACATCTGTTTAATGTTAAAATGGTGGTGGAGGTATGGTCATCAACAACAGTCACTATGGAAAATGGTGGTATGTAGCAGATATGGGGGGAATGGGGGCAGGTGGAAACCAGAAACAGTGCCAGCTGCAATGGTATCTACAGTGTGGAAGGACATTGTATCATTACTTTCCGCAAATAGTGTAGCGGCAGAGTTTTTCTCACAAAATTTCAGGATTATTTTGGGAAATGGGGAAAGAATCCATTTTTGGACGGATAGATGGTTCAATGATATGAGTCTTAGGTGTGAATTTCCTAGACTATTTAGTCTATCAGTGGAGAAGGAAGGTTCCTTGCAATTTTTTTACCACCGGAAAGGGTCGGGCAGTGATTGGAAGTTGGCATTTAGAAGATCACTTTTAGCTTGGGAGGAGGAGGAAGTTCATAGGCTAAATGTATAACTAGCAGAGGTACCTAATCTAAATCCTCTAACTGAGGATCACTGTTTGTGGAGAGCAAGTAATTCTGGAGTATTCTCTGTGGCATCAATGTGGAAAAGGTTGGAATTAGTTAATGGACCCACAGTTTCCATTTCTAAGTTCCTGTGGAAAAATGCAGCCCCCCCGAAGGCTCAGTTCTTCACCTAGTTAGCTTGGAAAGGGAGACTTAAAACAGCAGAATTCATGCAAAGGATTGGAGCTATACCTGCCAATGTCAGCCCACTTTGTGTATTTTGCAAAGCAGAGGTAGAAACCATAAATCATGTGTTGCTTTTATGCCCATTGGTATGGAAGTTATGGTCTGCGTTGGTAAACTGGTGGGAAGTGCAGTGGGTAACACCAGGATCTGTGGCTATTTTGCTTGACTGGTGGTCTGGTATGAAATTCAGGAAGAAGGAGTTCAACATTTGGAAGGTGGTCCCTTTGGCCATGCTTTGGTCCTTATGGAAACTTAGGAATGAATGCTTATTTAACAATGGTAGTGCAGATTTTGCACAGATAGTAGAGCTACTGAAAGTAAGAATTGCATTATGGATCAAGTCATATGTTAAAGGGGTGAATTACACTGTGCATGATATTGTCGCAAATTTGAAGCAGGTGAGAGGTTGTATTTCGTAGGTTGTGCTTGGTCTGTCATTATGCAGAGTGGTAGCAGTGTGGGAAGTAGCAGATTTGTTTGTACAAGTCTGGTCTGCAGCTATCTCTCTGGTTCCAGTGAAGCTCCTGTAGGTGAAGCTTATGTTATTATGCAAAATGCTAGCAGATGGTTTTGAAGCAGATTGGTATGTATGCAGCTTAATTGCAGAGTGGTAGGTACCAGCTTCGGGTCTGTCATGGCAGTGCAGAGGCCTGCTTGGTTCTGGTCTGGGCAGCAGTGCATTTGCCCTCATGCTGACTTTGTTTTGCCCTCATTCTGGAGCCCTCATGCTGACTTTCCTGCCTCACTGATGGTCTGATTCTTGTTACTGTGTGTGGTATGTTTGCTTTTGCTGATGCTAACCAACCACCGTGTGTGGTCTGCTGCTGGATGCTCCAGCAGAGGGAAAGATGGTGTTGGCTTTGGCATGTGTCTAATTTTGGTTGTATTGTGGGTTGGGTTTGTTGATTGTGGTTGGTTACTCACCAACTCACCATCTTTCCCCTACCCCTTCCCCCTCCTCTTCTCCCTTATTGATGTATTCCCTTACTCGGTTTTCATCAATAAAGTTTCCTTTTCTTCGCTGATCAAAAAAACTTTGCAGCCCTTTTTTCATATGCATCTCCCTACAGAAATAATTTTTTGTTAGCAATTACCATTGATTTGCATCCACTAATCAAGCAGAGTATATGGGGGTGTTTGGGAAGAAAAAAAATAGTCAAATTTAGGCTAAAAATCACAAAAAAACAAAATAGGCTAAAATAGCTAATAAGACAGAATATCACATCAAACCCATAATCATTTCACTTTTTCTCTCACAAACATCACATCCAACCACAAAAAAATCCAATCATCTTCCCAAACACAAAAATTTTAGCCTACTTAAAATAGCCAAAAACTAAAATAGCCTACTAAAATAGTCACTTCCCAAACGAGGCCATAACAATAGTAAATATATATACCACATATTTACTGTTAAGTGACTGCACATAGTCATAGTCCCAAATGGGAGGTTGGTAGTTGGCTGATCGTCTGATGATCTTTTGATTGCAAGGTTCATCAGTAACAAGAAGGCTAAGAGCCATTGCACTGAATTTCGAACAAACTTTTAATCTTGCTTTGATTGTCTGGCTAACTCTGATGACAACCCACACTTAAATAACATATCAATTTTGAAAAAAATAAAAAATAAAAGGAGAAATTACGGTAGTATTTGGTAAAGTTTTCGAATTATAATTTGATAATAGAGTTGTATTTTGAGCTTGTAAATTTTGGAATTATGATTTGAAAAGAAAAAATTTGTTTGGTTATGAGTTTCGAAAAAAGTTTTGAATTTTTTATGTGATATGAAATGAGAAAAGTTGTTTGGTTATGAGTTTTGAAATAACTCATAACCAAACACACAACTCAAAACTCTATTGAAAATTCTATTCAAAACTCATAATCAATTTTTTTTTAAAATTCAATTTAAAAGAATGTCATTTTGGTCTAAAATTTTTTTTCTATATTTAAAAAATATCAAAAACAAATATAATTTTTTTTCTTCCAAATAACAGGTGGCGATTGGCAAAAAATACATATATATTATTCCGGTCAACCGGCTGAACATCCGAGAGAATGTTCGAGCAGACGATTGGATAGACCAAAAATTAAAAATGGTCAGTTTTACCAAACATGTTTTCAAAATATATTTTGAAATTTGTTTGAAATCATGATTTGAAAATTCAAGCTAAACATAGTATTAAAATATAAGGGTAAAATTAATTTTTTAAAATTCTACCAAACACAGCCTACAATTTGTACTTCTGTAATTTACGCTCAATCTCACCCCCTAGATATTTCAATTGTCCTAGACAACTACTAAATTTCGAACCAGTTGGGCCCAATTATATAACACCGTTTTGAAAATTGATGGAGGGATTCAAGTGAATAGTCAAATTATAGGGATATTAAGTTCTCGTTTGGCATGTGTCTGTTTTAGTTTAAAAGTCAAAAAATTATTTAAAAAATCAAAAAGTTTATAACATATATCAAAAAGTCGAAGATTTCCTTCTTCTTCTTCTTTTTCTACTTTTTGCACATCTTTTCGTAAAAAATAAAAAAAAATTCCAAATATGCTAATTTTTTTTACCTCATATTTTAGTCAAAAAGGCAAAAAATTATTAAAATAGTCTGTTTCTAAACAAGGCTTAAGACTATAGTAGAGAGATTAAGGTCTAGTTTGGGAAGACTAAATAAGTGTACTTTTTAACTTTTTATGAAATATGGGTTGGGTTTGGGTTTGGGTTGGGTTTGAAGTGATGTATTAGAGAGGTGATGTGATTTAAATAAGATGATGTGACTTAAATAGGATAGTGACTTTTTGACTTTTTATCTTTTTTCAATCTTTCCAAACTAGGCCTAAAGTGAGATTTTAATAAAAAATATAAAAGTGATAATTATAATTAATACTATCATGTTGCTGCTCTTCGTTTGTTGTCGAAATGACATTATACAAATAAGCTCAATTACAACTCGACTTGAAATCAGAGAAGCTAAACAAGACAATTAAAAAGTTTTGTGAATAAAGTAGAATACATTCCGTTTGGTTTTCATTTCTTGAATTTTCTTCTCAGAAAATTTTACTTTTTCGTTTTCTGTATTATTTTATTTTTACTGAATTTTTTTAATATTTAAACAATTTCTTTAATTTTTAAACGCATCTAACATAAATATACTTAAAAGGTATAATATTTGTGAAAAAAATCTTTAGAAAATTTACTAGATACTAAAAATACAAAAATATACAAAAAATCAATACATTTTTTTAATATATTTTTCTGTATTTATTAATTATTTAAAATATTTTTTTCACAAATATTTTAATATTTAGATATATTTCAGTAAGTTATATCTAAAAAAAATATAAAAAAAAATTACTTAAAATTTTAACAACATTGAATAAAAATAAAAAAATAAAAAAAAACTCAATTTAAGAAAAACTCAATTTTAAAAAAATTAAAATTAATAAATTAAAACCAAACATTATTGGATGTAAAATGTAAGGGCAATTATACCCCAGTGATATTTGGGATTCTTATTTATGGGTCAGTGTTGGAAGTGTTTTAGAATTTGAATAGAGCTGTAAAAGCCGAAACTTTAATTACAAAAGAGAGGGAACTTTCTACCATCTCTCACGTGCTCACTCTAAGTGTAGAATATTATTGGATAAAAAAAATTCAGTCTTTGAGAAGATAGTTAGATTTTTTTATAGTTAGATGTGATGTTTGTGAGAGAAAAAAATAAAATAATTATGAAGTTAGATGTAATATTTTAATTAGATTTATTTTTTTTGATTTTATAAAAAAATTGTCTTTTAGTGTAAAAAATAAAAAAAAACGCAACCACCAAACTTCCCAAACACCACTTTCCCTCAAAACTCACGTTTTCTGTTTCTTTCTCCGCTGTCATTCTCTCGTCACTCTTCTCTCTCCTCTCTCTTTCTTGTCTTGTCTCACGCTCTCTCCTCTTATCCCTTTCATTTGAGTAATGCTAATAATTTTAAATAATAATTTTATATCAAATTTTTTAAGAGTACAAGATTCATACATTTATATATTATTTGGGATATATAATATTTTTCTTTTTCTTTTAATAAATGTATATAATTTTTGGATAAAGTATTAATAAATTTCAAAATGTGATATTATAAACGGTTTAGTCTTTCATTTTTTTTATGAATCTAAAGGTTCTATTAAAATAAAAATTACACAAAAAGATAGTCACTTACATATTTGAGTTTAATTTTTTAGGAATAAAAGCGAGTTTATTTAAATGCAAAATTACACATTTGGACAATTCATAATATAGAGGTTTTGGATTTTTTCTTCTTTTGGAACAAATCTCACATTGTGAACAAAAATGTAACACTGTAATGTAACACTCCAATAACGTAACACACTAAAAAAACTCATTTGTGCACTTTTTCCAAACGTAACAACGTAACACTAAAAAAAAGACTTATTAGTATATTTTTTTCAAATGTAACACCAAAAAAAAAAAAAAAAATTTCTTAGTGAACTGTTTCCGAACGTAACACTCTAATCAATTTAATCTCAGAAGTAACACTCCAACATAACACACAAAAATACTAAGAAATTCCTTAATGTATTTTTTCCAAACGAAACATTCACAATTTGAAATTATATATTTGTTTAAAACTTACTAAGAAATTTTTATACTCCTTTTGGAGTGTTACGTTTAGGAAAAGCACATTACGAATTATTTTTTTTTATTTTTTATTTTTTTACATTGGAGTGTTACACTAAGGAGTTTTGTTGAAGTATTATATTGGAGTGTTACATTTGGAAAAAAAACACTAAGGATTTTTTTTAGAATGTTACATTGAAGTATTACATTTGAGTGTTATATTGGGGTGTTGCAGTTTGAAATTATGTATTTACCCAAAGTTTACTAAGGGGGTTTTGTACTCTTTTGAAATGTTTGAAAAATCCTACATTCTTTTGAAATGTTTGAAGGATACCATATTTCAAGTCATTTTTGTATTAATTTTGAAATGTTTTCCAAATAAAAAAGATTCTCATATAAAAATTCATCACAAATTTGATTCCCATAGATTGTGTACATTACCTTTCTAGCAAAAAAAAAAAGAAAAAGAAAAAAAAAAGGAAGAAGAAGAAGAGAAAGAAACATAATCGAAAAAAGGGTACGACCGTAAATCTAAATTCTAAATAATATATTAAATCTATTTTTCCAAAATTAATGGGACTAATTAGTCCATAAGAAAAATTCTGGGACTAAATGGATCATCATTCCTCAAAATGGGATTTAAAGGTAAATTTTTCTAATTTTTATAAAGTTAATACCATTCAAAAATATCAACAATATTTTAAAAATAATATTAAATATATAAATTAAAAAATTAATAATAATTTATAATAATAATTACATAGTTAAAATGATATAAAAAAATTATTTTTATAAAATATAAAATTAGTACCATTAAAAAAAATATGGATGATATCTTCAAAATGAGACTAATATTAAAATATATAAATTACAAATCATTAAAATATTAATTTAAATTCTCTTACGAAACCATTTTTTTAATTAAAAACTAGTTTGACAAAAAAATATAAAATATTCATAATTTTTAGGGGTGAGCATGGTTTGCTTTGGTTCGGTTTTGAACTAAACCAAGATCAAACCACTACTTATGGTTTCATAGAATTTGCGACTAAATTGAGCCATGAGAACATTGGAATGGAAGGAAATCAAACCAAATCAAATCATGAAAATGTGGTAGGGTTCGGTTTTGAATTATAGTTTTCATTAACTTTGTTATTATATATTCATAATATAATCATAACTTGTTCAAAGATCAAGTAATATATTATCATTTTATAAACAAAATTATTTAAATAATTGTTTAGAACTAGTTCTAATATTACATAAGAACACACTTGTTGAGCAATTCCAATGGTGCTAGGCAAAATGCTTTGTAAAAGTATACAGAAAATATTCTTTTTATTTTACCTAACTAGTTTAATTAGTGTGTATTCTTACCATACTATTTATTTTAGCTAATCAATGAAACTAACATAACTACTTTTTTTTTTAAAAAAAAAATTACTATAAACAAAAGTAAAAAATATAATTTTATTTATGACATGTTGTATGTGCACCTATTGTTGACGTGGTTACTTACGTGGCATTTATAAATATTTATTTATTTTAAGTATATTATTAAATTATTTTTTAAAAATATTTTTATGTGATTATATTTTTAAGCAATCATATTCTTTTAGCGATAATATTTTTAAATGATCAAATTGGCTGGAGTAAAGAACAAACAACAAATATGAAGCAAGCAAAAATGCATAAAGATGGAGGCAGCAAGCAGATATGGGCAAAATCGCTACTTGTGGAGAGCCAAAATGAAAATGGACAAAATGCTTCTTCTGATGCAAAGCTCTTTGGAGGAAGACAAAAACAAAGCAAAAATGCCTCATATAACCCTTTTTCTCCTCCCTTGGAGCAACTCCAAGGCTGTTAGGAAAAAATGCCTTGTAAGAGCAACTCCAAGGGAGGAGGTAAAAGGACTAGATGAGGCATTTTTGTTAGTAAAGTTGTTTTGATTTTCCTCCAAAGAGCTTTGCATCACAAGAAGCATTTTGGCCATTTGCATTTTGGCTCTTTACAAATGGCTAGCATTTATTGCTAGGCAAAGGGTCTTCCCATCATTTTGCCCATATCGACTTTCATAAGTTGTTAACCTTAGTAAATGGTTAACAACTTATAAATATATATAAGATACTAATAAAATACTTGAGTGTATACAATAAATAACAAATTATATATATATATATATATATTTAAACAGTTTTGTTCGGTTCCAAACTGGAACCTTAAATATAAAACCACAGAACAAACCATGAAGTACAATTCATCTATTTTAAGAAGTAGGACCAAATCATGCACTAAAAAACACTAAATCAAACAATGCGGTTTGGTCTGGATCATATCAATTTGAGATTTGTTTTATTTTTATACTCAGCCCTAATGATTTTCATAAGATTCTATACCTTTTATGAGGTGAAAATAATTTTTTTAATTTAAAATAGTTTTTATGTTTAATTTTTCCAAATAAATTATAAATTAGTTTGACCAAAAAAAAAAAAAAAGCATTAAAAAATAAGACAACATGTGTGAGGGTGCAAATCCAATTTGTGCAAGGATGAAAGTCCAATTTGTGTCGGATGCAAGTTCAATATATGTGTGGTACAAATCTAACCCATACATGGGTGCAAGTCCAATATTTACTTTTTTATTTATCGAATGTTCCTTCTTTCTATCTCTCATATTAAAATAAAAGTAATTCATATATCCAATTTTTTTAACAATTTAATATCAAAACATAATTTAAAAATTGTATAAATTATATTTATTATATATTTAAAAATTATATGGTTGTCATATTTGTTACTTACACCAGACAGGGGTTGACCTTGCGCTCATACATTTATTAGACTTGCACTATGCACAGATTAGATTTGCAACTATGCATAAGTTAGGTATGCTGGACTTGTACCATGCACATATTGTATTATTTTTTAATGTTTTTTTTTTTGGTCAAGTTAATTTATAATTTATTTTGCAAAATATAAACATCAAAAAATATTTTAAATTTAATTTCTTTGTTTTGGCAAGCATTTTAGATATTTTTATAATTATGAAGCTATTAAAATAAAAAATTAAAAACTATGCACGAGTTTATAAAACTTCTTAACCATGGATTTTGCTATAAAAAAAAAAAAAAAAAAACAAAAATTATAAGTAGAACAATTTTTTGATAATTTTTGCTCTAACGGGGTTTATGATATTACTAGCGGATTTTAAAGTTATCTTAAACTTGTTACTTTAGATAGAAAATCAAAACAAGTTAATTTTGGGGGATTTTATTTGCACCAAAAAAAATTATTCTAATTTTTCAATATTTTCTATTAAATTATTTAAGGTTATAATTTAATCTAGATACACCTTATATTTTTCCACAAATTACTCTTTAAGTTTAAATCATAATTTGTGGTAGACCAAATAATAAACTATGGGTGTTGATTTCCGACTACACAACCAAAAGGGGAACTCAGCTGGAGAGCACCGACAAAATAGATTAAGCCCAACAATCTGCACAAGAAGATGAGAATCCGGCGGTGGTTCGTCCACCCGGGAGGCACTCCGACGATCAAGTCAGTAATCAATATCTCTCAAAGAGAGCAAATTGTGCTTAGGCTCACAAGAAAGAACTTACTTCAAATCCTCGAGGGTGCCTTGCTTTTATAACCAACAGTGACCTAATCCCTTTAGCAGACTCACTTCAATGGACTTAAGCTCCATGCTCATCCTGGACCCTCATCTAGATAGAGATAAACTCTTTTTGAGCCTTATCTCTATCCAAATTGTGATCCTCCTCTGTTCTAGGACTCTTGTCCCTTTTCTGCTTACCTCGGATTTCGATATCTCCGCAGATAACCTCGGCCTATCCGAGATTATCTCGGTAGCACAACCAGGCCACGTGGCACTCCGGCTGACACTTCGGCATCACCTTAACCACATGCTGTTATTCACAAAATACTTTCCTGCAACTACCCCCTAGGTTCTATTACCTCGGTAACCTGAGGTGATAGAACCTACATCGTTTGTCCACATTACATATCGGCTAAAAAAATTCATTATTCTCTTCGACCTAGATCATATCTTCGTCGGCTTCAAGTAAATGGAGGACTCAACTGTCCCCTTTTCCAAGGATCAAGAACTAGGGACCCAATTCTTCAAGCATCTCAACTGAGATTGCTCCTCTAGCTGAGGTTATGGCCTTATTATTTCAAGAATTTCAAGAACTCTAATTATGCATGAGCTGTCACGTATAGTCTTTCCAACTGTTTCATATGCGTGTCCTTTCTTTAATGGTTCATACTTAGCACGCACTATCAGGGCACGTAATTCCTGCCCACACCGCCTGACAAGCACGTTGTTCAAGGCATTTCATTTCATTGTTGCCACCTGTTCGTATTTTTGACAAAAACTCCCCCTCTCCGTCTCTTCACTTTTGCAAAATCAATTTCCCTCTTGTTCGAGATTTTCTCTCTCTGCATTCCATCATTTTCAAGTTTTCTTGAGCTCCTGCAATCGTTGCATTCACCTCCTCCGGCGAGCCTATCATCGTTTGCTTCTGATTGTTCACGTGGCCTGACTCCGGCGACCCTCACCCCGGCTTTCTGTTCTTCGGCTTCACTCTATAAGTTACTAGTTTCTTTCTCTTTAATTTCATTCTTCCACTCTCTTCTTAATATGTTTCTCCTACCATATGTCCACACTAAATATGTTGCCATTTGAATCTATATTCGTGGCTATAATCTATTTTTCCTTGCCTTTTGATTCAAAACCTTGAATCTGTAAATTTGTGATTTGCCCTAATGCTTTAGACGTTGTTCTGCACTATATTTGAAATCATATCTGCGTTGCTATTGAATTCTTTGATCTGTCATTTCTTTGATTATTCTGTTCATGTGTTTCTTGAGTGTCATTTGCACTACTATATCTGTGTTGTTTTCTCTATATTTCTGCTTCGGTTTAATTCTTAAATCTTGTTTGCCTTTGATTCTGAATCATGTTCTTTTCTGTTTTCTTGCTTATTTCAGATCTTTGTCCTTTGATTCTTGTTTCTGTAGTTCTAGGTTTGGGATTTGCTTTAGAACCTACACACTTAGGAAAAATTGAAACAAATTTCCTCTTAGTTCTTCAAAATCCTTACCCCAGTGCCTTTAGGGTTTAGCCGAGATCTTTAACCCTTTGCCAAGCTGTTTATCAAAACTCTGTTTACCGAACCTTAGCCAAGATAATGGGCATGTTTAGGTAAAGAGTAGACGTCCCTTCCAAACTAGAGTACTTTAGGCAAGAGTTTTCCATTCCAGCCAACGTTCAACTTCGGTTGGTTGGAGAAGATGACTTTATTATGCCAGGGAAGAACTATATACCCTTTCCCATAGTCTCTATAGTTGAGGGCGGAGTTAGGTTCCCCCTAGATATCCTTCTTAGGGAGGTCCTTCATTACTACAAACTGAACCCTATGCAATTAGCTGTAAACTCCTTTAGTATTATCAACGCCATCACCGAGTTGGCATATCGGCAGAATGCCAGAATAACGCTATCTGACATCCAGTACTGCTACACAATGTGTGGCCTTAAGACCGACTTTGGCTACACGTACTACCTCAAGCCAAGATCTACCCAGTACAAATTGATAGCCGACATTCTAGACTCAAATAAGGGCGTGGCAAACGACTACCTGATTGTCTCGGGCAATTGGGAGTTCATGCTAGATGATGAGCTCCACCTCTTGCCCTTGCGCCATGAAGTTTTTAGGGATGACAAGGGTAACGACTTAGTCCCCTCTAAAGTCCCTTCTCCTCTACTTTATTTAGCAATCTTTCTATTACTCTATTTTATCGTTTTCCCTTTGCCTTTGCAGCTTTCCCTCACCCAGAAAAGAACTTCCGCCGGACTCATATTCCCAGTGCCGACCTTGTCCAACTTCTCTGCCTTCCCATTGACGACCGCAAAGCCCTACTCCTTCTCAATTACATACTAACATATAGGAGCCCTTTGTCCGACATCCCTCAAAAAAACAAATCTCCTCCATCTGCAACAACCCCGCCAGCCACCTCATTAACAAGGCCAAACCAGGCCTCTACATCTAATCCAGCGGAGCAACCATCAACCTCTACACCCCAACTGGTTCCACCATCCTAGCACCAACGCCGACATCGTGCTCCACCTAGCACTCCATCCAAAAGAACTCGCAATAAAAGGTGCTAGGGTTCCGACACCTCAGTGATTGACCCAACCAACCCTCTAATTGCCCTACCAGCAATTCATTTCAGCTCTAGAGTCACCATCGCCGCTACAACCGACAAAATGGACCGCACAAAAATAGTCCCAGATGACCTTCTTGCTAGTGTGCCTAGGGTAGTGTCTGTCCACTCATCTTCTCCTTCTCAAACCCAGCCTAAGCCAAAATTCAAAAGGGCAAAAAGGGCTAAGGCAAAGGCCACTGCCACGGAAGTCGAGTCTGAGGACACCATGCCGATCTCAAAGTTGGCCGAGATCGAGAAACAATCATCTGCTGCCGAGAAGAGGCCTGTTGAGGCCGGATCATCTGAGGAACCTTCCTCAAAGAAGCCAAGGTTGAGAGGCATAGCTCATCCAGGCATTTTTCGTACCGACAAGCCCTGGACTCTGACAGTCATGGCGGGAGACCGACCTTTGTTGGCCAAGGATAGCACACTCGACAACATGGAAGTCAGTGCCACCCTCTCTATCGTCATTCTCTTGCCAGTCGACCACAACCGAATGACCGAGCTAACAGAGTATGAGAACTATGCTCTGATGATGGAACACTGTATTCTCGTAAGTCTTTATACTTTGTTCCTTCTCATTCAATTTTCCCACTTATAAGTTTTATACTTAACGAATTTTCTGTTTTCCTTTTTGCAGGCCATTCAGCAGGGTCACTTATTTGCGGTCAAAATCGAGGAGTTTAAGAAGGAGTTGACTAAGAAGACTAAGGAGGCAGCCAAGCTCCTTACCTCACTAAACTGGGTCGAGGCTCGTATCCGAAGGTTGTTGGACTAGGCCAAAGCAGCCCAACTAGCCCAAAACAAAGCTGAGGATCGTGCTGAAGCTATTGAGAACGTTGCCAAGGTCGCCAAGGCCGAAGCAAAATAAGCAAAAGAGAAGGAGGCATAGGCCCAGACCGAGTTTCAGACAACACTCGTCACAAAGAGGCCGACATCAAAGCCGCTGATGAGAAGGCCTACGCGGAAGGTGCAACCGACGTTTGTGATGCATATAAAAAGTAGGTCAACCATGCGTGTAACAAGGGGTACACCCTTGGCTAGATGGCCGCTTTGAAGGAGCTATCAATTCCCGATGACTATCCTCTTCACGACGCTAGCTGACTTGTCATACCATCCCTCCCTACTTCAAGCGAATCCGAGGATGAGGCTGAGAGGGAAGAAGAAGCTAAGGCTGAAACTGATACTGAGGAATCTACTGGTGAGGTTAAACAGCAGAGTAAGAGTAGAAATCAAATGAAATTAAGCAACTTTTTAGATGAAATTGGGGTTTGCCTCGAGCTGAAGAGCAGTCTTTAAGGTTAAAAGTGAGGCTCAGAAATTTTGGAAAAGAATAACCCTAAACATATATATATATATATAGGGAATATTCGGGGATTGTTCGGGGATTACTTCGGCTGGGGCCTGGGCGGGGCCGGGGCTGGGGAACCTATCCCCGTCCCCACCCGAAAACCATCAGGGATTCAATTTTTAATACCATCCCCGGCCCTATAGGGGGTAATTTTCAGGGAAAACCCATTCTAATCGGGATCGGGTCCCCGTCAGGCCGGGTTCAAATTGTCATCCCTATAACCAGGGCCTCCTTAATAGCTAATTGAAGGTAGCCGACACATCCAAAACATGGAACTCGACCTCCTGCTCAGCTGGGCCCACCTAGACTTTGACTTGCATCGTGCCCATGACCTCTTTGCTTGTATTATCATATGCCCGAATTACTTGGGCTATGGAAACAAAGTCCGCTAGTTTAAGGCCAATTGTATAGGCGGTGCAAGAAGGACAGACATTGATAGCCGAACCGATATCTACCAACACCACGAGCACCTATTTTTCCTTGCACTCCATAGATATATACAATGGTTTGTTGTGGGCCGAGCCTTCCGGCGTAGTTCTTTGTCAAAGAAGGTCCGAGTTGGTCTAGCACCACTTGGGAAGACCAATCCCACAAGCTGTTCGGGGGTAGTGTCAATGCACAATTTAGCCTTGTCCATTGTCGACAATACTGCCTGCCAGTGTACCCGGGAGGCCATGAGAAGACCCCAGATGGAGATGTCAGCTTGGATTTTCTTGAGTTATTTCAACACTGTCTCTTATTCTAGTTGTTTTTTTTTTTTGTTTTTTAGCCTCTCTGTCTTTTCCAAACGCCTCTGCTTGATCCAGGTGTAGCGGCTTAAAATACCACCCACTTCTTGTCAAATGGTATATTTCCTCGGCATACCATGTATTGCCCGGAAGGCGCTCACCCCAGCCTTTGTCGGTATGGGCTAGATGCAGATCATCATCGTCCCACCATTCACCCTTAGCGATCGACAAACAGTTGTCCGACTCTGTTCGTATCACCTTCACATCATAGGTGCCCCCCACAGGGTGTTATGCATTCACAGCTTCCCGACTGTCTCTAATCCTTTATTGTTCAAACTGCTTCAGTGCAACTTCCTATTCTGTATCCACAGTATTCATAGCGCCCAATTCTTGAGCTAAATTTTCCGCGCCAGCGTTCTCCGGCAGCTTTCCTTTCTCATTGGCCCTTCTGGCCACTACAACGATCTTTGCTTCTTTGCCCTCTTGTTTCATTTTAGTTCCTTCCTTCTTATCTGGCTCATCACTCAGCCATCCTGAGTTGTCAGTTGATCCATTCAGGTCAACCAGCAGATTTGTACATCCCCCTGATCCTGCTCATCAAAGAACTGCAAGTTGTCCAAATCCTCATCGAGTTCTGCTAGATCATCCAATCCTTGGCTCGGGCCATCCTCCATAACAACATTAAGCTCTACCAAAGTTGGCAACACCACTTCATGCTTGATATGATTGGTCGGCACAATGTAATATCTCGGATCATACACGATAAGTCCTTAGAACTAGCATCCTCCTCCGAGATCGACCTCTTTTCTCCTGCAAGTGTCACCACCACTGGCTTAGGTAGAAGTATGGACGTGCCCATCATGCATAGATTTGTGCTTTCATGAATGAACACCATCGGTCTTGGTAGGTGGGAAGGGATAATATATACGCTAGTGTCATAGAGGGTGGTCAGTGTATGGATCAGGTTTAGATTTCGAGGTAGGGGAGCTTGATTGTGGGTCGGGAGTGAATTTGTGGTCACATTTGGTTTTTGGGGTGGTACAATCACCTTGTTGTCAATGAGATCCTGAATCTCATGACGCAATCGAAAGCACTAGTCGGTATCATGATCATGCTGTTGGTGAAACGCACAGTACTTTGCAGGGTTGTGTTCGGTTGGGAGAGGATCAGGCAATGGGCGGGGTTCTAACAGTTTGAGGTGCCCTTTTTTGACTAGCACCTGCATGGCTTTAGACAGAGTCATGTACAGCTGGTTGAAAATCCTCTGGGATTGGACAGGGTTGGACGGTGTTTGTGAGCTTGTATTGGCAAAGGGGTCAGTAGTCTTGGTTGTGGTGGTGACAACGCTTACATCTGACGACCTCGCAGCTGTACTACCATTGGAAACATTGGAACTATGGACAAACGGCCTCTTTGCCAGCTCCTTCTCATCTGTAATAAGCCCTTGCTTCATGGCATCTTCGATTTGTACCCTCATTTCATGGAGTTCTGTAAATATAAACAGAGGTAGGACTGTCACGACCCCAAACCGCCCCTAGTAGTTTGGTGTCGTGATGGCCAGTAATCCGGGATTACCGAAGGCCAACTTACAAAATCCACACACAACAGAGTATAAATATATGGGGCTCACAAGTACGGAAGCGATTTATACAAACAAATTAGTCCATGAGAGCTGTGCATAAGTCAAATGAGATAGCAACCATTTACATATGGGTTATAACTTAATTACAAACAAAGCAAAGTACAAATTACATTTTACATATTAGCAAAGGGCTCCACAAGCCGACATAGACAAATTGTACGAATTACAGGTCTAAGAACACAGTCTGCCAGATTGCCGACATCTTCCTTGCTGACATAACAATCATACAAAACACACGTCTTGATCAAAAGGCTTCTCAAGCCGACGTATACAACATACAAGCAATACAAATCGAGAAGCATAATTTTCAAGACTGCCGACATTAATACAGGTTAAGCCGACATAATCAAAAATCCAAAATAAGCTCCAGAATCACATCTAGGCGTCATCGCCTTCTTGCTCATCACCTACATATATATAGAGAGGGTGAGCTTGGATACTCAATGAATGGTATAATTAATAAATGGGTTTGCATGAATAATAGCCGAAATCCTTTCAAACAATACAAGACAAAACTCTATATATAACAAGGAATGGACCTCGTCCATCTAACAAATCTTCAAAGTTTCAAGGGATACTTACTAGCATCACATATTACAAATAATAACATTCCGGAAAACATATCCACGCGGTAAACCATCCGTGGCAAAACAAGACAAAGCAAAAGAGGCATCTCAAACAAGGGTGCTACAAAAGTTTAGAGTCCTCTAGCACAAGGGACCTATATTACAAAGGCCTGTAGCCTTTTAACACGAGAATGCTGCGAAAGTTTAGAGTCCTTCAGCACAAGGGACTTTCAAGACAAGATGTGCTGCGAAAGTTTAGAGTCCTCCAGCACAAGGGACTTCCAAAACGAGAGGTGCTGCGAAAGTTTAGAGTCCTCCAGCACAAGGGACTTTCAAACGAGATGTGCTACGAAAGTTTAGAGTCCTCCAGCAGAAGGGACTTTCTGAGAAGGTCATCAAGACAAGATCATACTTGATATACAAAATAGGGACAATTATTCATGCTTAACAAACACTTTCAAAACAAGGCAAAACAAAGTCTTTATCAAAACGTATAACATAACTTTATTAAAAATACCACTCACTTAGTTCTTCAAACGTCGGGGGCAAAGCAAGTCCAAGTCCTACAAACGCATGCCAAAGTCCATTGAATGCACTACTCAAAACAAGTCTAGCATACATGCAGATGACCTCGGCATTCTTCAAAACTAAGTCAAATCAAATCAAAACACAGTTTCTTATTTCAGAAAACACGCTGGGCAACTACCAGGTCTAGGCCGAGGTCCCACACCTCCTTGCCGAGGTGTGGCCTCGATGGCCACATTCGAAAGTGAAGTCGGGAAAAACTGGGTTTCCCTCTTGACAACATGAAGAACATGAACACGAGGAAGAATGAATGCAAAGATCAAAACTTGCTATAGCGAAAGCTAAGATTTCATGCTATGAATTCAAAAATATGGACCTGGGTACCCATACACAAGGATCTTATCAAAACAAACACAAAAACATGAGCCTTAGTACAAACTTTCGGATCAAACGAGGCTTTTCTTCAAGAACACATGAAAACCATTTTCTCTTTCTAAAACCAACTTTAAATCGATGCATGACGTGCCGAACAGGTTGGATCGTGCAATGCAGCTAGATGATCAATAAGAATAACAAGAATAGGTTACGATTCTAACCTCAAAACTCGAATCTAACGGTTCAAGCTCCAACGATCAAGCTTGGAAGTTCACTCTCTCTAGCTTAAACTTCTCCTCCTTCTTCCTAGAGTTTCTCTCTCCAAAAGGCAAGACTTGATACAAATGATATGTTTCTCACGACAATCACTGACTTAATCCCTCTGCTGGGACACGTGGCATTGGCTGATTGGCTTTATCCAAAAAGGTGACTGACATGACAAGACAAGAACAAGACAAAGTGTACTCAACAAGCTAGGCGGCAAGAACACACCGGCAAGTAACGGCATCGGTTAACAACAAGACTCCGGCAATCAAGGGGCAAGGACATCGGCTTGGAAGGACAACACTTGACTAAACTGTGCCACACCTTGGCCTAGATGTGACACACCTCGGTCTAGGTCATACCATTCCAGGAACAAAATCACTCATGCAAGGATCAAGGATCAAGAACGCCTAGATATTAACATCTCGGCGTAGATGATGTACATCTCATCCTAGGCAACGTGCACATCGGCCTAGATGGTGACATCTCGGCCAATATGCCAGGGTGAAGATGGAGGTCAACCAACGGGGTTCCAAGATAGTTCTAAGTGACAAAGGTCTCGAAGGTGTCTAGGCTTAAGATGACCTTGGCAACACACCAGACAAGAACGGAGCATGCAAGCAATCATTCAAGCAAAACAAAACAAGATTTGCAAATGCACATATTAAAACAAGATCATCCATAAATATATGCAAGTATGACTAAGTCAAAATGAGGGTTGTTACAAGGACGATCATCTTTTGTAGCAACTTGCGGTGTAGATTCCAGACAACCATCCTAATTTGATCATTCTCAGACGGCCTCATGGTCATCATCAATGCTTTAGCTCTCCACCTTGTCACAAATTCAGAGAAGCACTCCTTCGGCTCTTGGCGTGTTGCCTCGAGATCACGAGTTGTGACCTCGATTTGTGTATTGTACGAATACTGCACAATGAAAGCCTCGACCATCTCTTCTCAATTCTATGTAACAGAATCTTCCAACTTAGCATACCATATGGCTGCTATACCTGACATGGTCCGGCTAAAGAGAGACAGCTTCTGTAGTCTAGTCAAGCCCATCGACCGTAAGATGTCTGAGAACAAGCACAGGTGCACCATTGGATCTCTGGAACCATTGAAACGAGCAATGTGCAACATTTTAAATCGATCCGAAAATGTCACTACAGAATTGGTATAACCGTCCTCTATGTCCAAGATGGAGTTAACCGTGCTCTCTTGAATAACTTCTTCAGTTTATTGACCTTGAGTACAGTTGGGTCAACCTCAAACTCAAATGGAGCCTTAGTCTAATAAACAGGTGCTTTGGAGGCTTATGCTGGGATTGGCTCTGCCGTATTGCCCTGATTTTTTTGAACATTGGCAATCTGAGAAGTGGCTCCAGGTACTGGAATAGCTGTGGGAGGTGCATAGGACGCAGAGGCTGCAGCCGATTGTGGTTGCTACTGTTGTAGTCGGGTTATGACCTCAGCTTGATGGGCCGTGACCTCGACCTGACGGGCAGCATCTTACTGTAGGGTTTCAACTATCTGCTACAGATGATGTATCAATTCTTCCATGCTGACTGGGGGATACTATGTCATCGGAATAGGCGAGTGATCTCGTGCTAGACTAGAAGTAGAAGACTGTCCCTGAACCTGACTGGACACAGGTGAATTGAGGGGTGACTGCTGTAAAAACTAAATCGGTGAATTCTGCTTGATTCTTCTCTGTCTTATAACCGGTGGGAGTGAGGTAAGCACGGGCTGTTCCAGAATAAGATCCTCGGGTTTGTAAAGCCTTCTGACTCGGGTCCAGAGTACTTGAGGGACACCCGAAATTTTTGAAGCTATGGTGTTAAACTACCTAGCAAAAAGAAATAAAGTAAAAGAAAACGGTAATCAAAAACCGCACAACACCTCAATTAAGACACTATCAACACAGACATGATTAAAGATGTAGGACTGCACTCCACAATAAATTCCGGCCCCAAAACAGATACCAAACTTGCAACTGCTATGCACATTCCTATATAGTTTCACTATAAAGGACATACCAGTTAAGTGAGAGCGTAGGGTTACCCTGTCCTAGTTTCGTCAGGAACTAGGGTTCACTATTCAAACAACGCAGTTTTCACGCAATCCTGCATTTCGAGTAAGCACCCTGTCATAGTTGGAACAGTCGCTAAGGCTCTACTATTTGCAACTAGGCCGAATGGTCAAAAAGGATGCCTCAGCAAGACTACTTAATATACCTCTCACACCTAATATTGAGAAGTGAAAGGAGGATCAAACGGTACAGCGGTAGTCCAAATCCAATGGTTGTGTTCCCATCATGGCAGAGCCCACGATCGATCATCCTTTTGGCAAGCTTTTAGGCAAGCCTTCGACAAACCATCAAGGAATAGCAGTTGGCAAACACAGTGACTTAAGCACACCAATACAAAAGCAATGTAAGGAAACATATAAGTGTAGATAAAATTTTATATCATGAAGTTCAAGTCAAGTTCTCTAAATTCCCAGCAGAGTCGCTAGAGACTGTAGCTTGACTTTTCGTGCCCCCTTTCGAAAGACGAATGAGCCCTACAGTATCGGATTCCCGCGGTTTTGAATCTGATCTCACAAGTGCAATGTGAAATAGATAAACACCAAAGAGTCCAAATATGGCAAATCTTTTGGAAAATCGATTTTGAATCAAATTGCCAAAAATGGACTATTTTTCCAGATACAGAGTCGCTACCTAAATATTTTTGAGAAATTTAGAAAATTCAAGACTTGTACCAAAGGCCACGTGTCCGTCATCACCAAGATTGTCTCAGCTCGGGAACTTAGGTACGAGAGGGGAAGGTTATGAATTGAGAAGCCCCGCTTGCCCGATCAAAGATCGGCCTCTACTAATCATGATGTGAATCTTATCTACATTTTATGCTCTTGTTCCTATTATTAGGCTAACATTACTATGTCATGCGCACACAATTTTAGATTAATTTGCAAGAATTGGAACACTTGATCTCATGTTTGTTTTGAAAAGTGTTTCGAATATGTACCACTTGAAAAAGTGATCGCTTATGTACATTACTCAAATTATTCCAATTCAAGCAATTTATCAATTAAGCAATTAGCCTCATGGCAAGCATGCTGGACATGACAATGATCATACCCATACGATATGCTAAAATACAGAAATGCTCACCTAGTACTTTGAAGAGAGCTAAAAGAAACAAAAGAGTTAGAAAAATGCATGATCCTAACTAATGTAATATGGCTAATGCAACACACATGATATGCAATCTAAATAGGCTCGGCTACTTAAAATAACATGTGAATCAATTTGATAGCATGCGGTCTAAGCACGTTTTCAAAGAAGCGTTAAACTAACAATGCAAGTTAGAATGATGAACCGAGCCTTGATGCATGCAAGACAAGTTGATGCAAACATGAGTTTGCTAAACAAAACATGATGCTCTAATCTAACCATCATAAGCAAGTAAATAAAAGGGAGAAAGACGTGGAGTTGGAAAACATACACATTATTACGTGTTTGCGTCCTTACGCAGGAGGGTTCGAATAAACTAACTAGTTAGGCTAATTACTATGAATTAACTAACTATTACGAACCTAACGAAATAATTAACTAAACTAGCTAATTAATTATTACAACAAATTAAATAGTCTATGTAACTAACTAATTATTTACACTAATTAACTATTTAAAAAATTAGAGCAAACTAATGAATTACAAATTAACTAATTACAGTATGAATACAATATGAGAGAAGTATTAAGCTAACTACTCTAACTACTCTGCCTCGGGAAATGAGGAATGCTCATGCATGCGCGCGGATTTCCACCCGAAAAAGCCATTGTTCTGCTGCCAGAAAGCCTCTGTTGCATAGTTAGAACACTTGTACTGTTTTTCATCTAAAAACCAGCTTTGTTCTGTTTCAAAAGTCCACTGCTCCATTTGACAAAAGTGGCTGGCAGCCCAAAAGTGGTGGCCTGCCAGCCACAAATGATAGCCTGCCATCCAAAAATGATGGCCTGCCGGCCATAAAATCCTGGTTCTTCCTGCTGCAACAGAGAGAAAACAAAGCATAACCAAGGTATTCTCAAGGGTTGTTTGTACAATTTACCCCTTCTTATCATCAATCAGCTAAAATGAGTGGTGAATTTGATTCACAAACCATCAATCGATGCAATTTTATTGCATGATGGCCTATGAACCAAAGGGTACAATTTCAATAAATGCAACAAATAAAGACTCTCAAACTCCCTTCTTATCATGGATTGATCAAGGGAAGTGGTTGATAATGACTTTTGAACCATTTTCATCATGAACAAGTATGAAACGATTCAAAACTCAAGGGTTCAATTAACGTTCGATTGAACCCAAATCAAGTTATTATCTTGCATCATTTTTAGTTTTCATTTTAATACTCTATTTTAATTACCAACCATTCCTTAGTAAATTAAGTCCAAAGGTGAGCTTTAAGTCCTCTAATAGAAAGGAGCACCAAACCAAGAGTTGTTTTAGGCGTGAGAGAAGTGTCATGTCGTTGGTAATGAACCCCGAAAGGGATTAAACCATTAAGCACAAGACCACAATCTCAAGCTTAAACAAACAAGTGGCTTGAAACAACTTTAAAAGCAAAGCAAAAGCCAAGAAAGGAAGGGGGTTGCAGAGGTGATTAAACATGAATACAAGTATGGAAAGCTTAAAACAAACACTATCAACTCAAATAGGTTGGTGACTAAGGCCTAAACCACCAAACTTATGAGGACTATTACACTACAAGCATGCTATACAAAGCTCAAATGTAATGAACAACTAAAAATTGTCCTAAAACAGTGCTAAATTAGTCTTAAAACATGCTGGAATTAAGACAAAAATAGCTAGAACAATAAGCTAAAACATGGAGCATGTTAAGCTAGTAAACAAAGCATAAGGATGGGAGGCTACCCCCTCCATTTTTGAGACTTCAAAACAACATTTTAGCCACTGAAAAAGCTCTGAAAATCAGTGTTTAAAAGCTCAAAAAAATAGACAACAAGGTGGGAAACACAAGGGTAGAGGCCTAAGAAGCTAGGTAGAAGGAATGGTGAGCCACCCCTCCACCCATATTGTCCTTAAACCACAAGTTTCAGCCCAAAATTTCAGAGTATAAACAGCCCAAAAACAGTAGGCAAAATAGTAATTAAATCAAAACAGGAAACCAAGACTTATACCCCTTGAAGAGGTGAACACTTTCCAAGCAACAAGTCAACACTTACACACCCTCAAGTGGTTAAAGTAAGCCCAAAAGTGCCTCAGATCCAATACCACAAGGTTTGGTTTAGAGTGTATAGGCAAAAGTTTAGAAATTTGCAAGAGAGAGAGAGAATTGTAGAGAAAAAGAGAGAGATTTTGCTCCAAAATGTTCAATCCTCAAAAATGGAAGGGCTATATATAGAAAAATATCCAACTCTCTCAGAAAGATCCATACATACACGTGTAGAGAGATGCAAGCATCTATGGAAACAACCGGCACAACTGGCATAAATATCTGTCAAAACACACTTGTGGCCAGCAGGCCACTAATTCTGGCCGGCCAGCCGGCCACTTTGTGGCCGGCAGCCAATATCAATGGCCAGCAGGTCCCAAGGTTTGTTAGGCTTGAAGAACTATGGTTGTGGTCCAAAACAAGGCAAGAGGTGTATAGGATTTGAAGGCTTAAAGCTGTGGCATTCTGCTGAGGACTTCGAACACTTGACAAGTATATACGCATTCATCATTGGGTGCGCAAGCGGTGGCATCCAAGTCGTAAGGGCGGTCAAAAATGGGGTGTCTACACTATGTATATGCGCGGTTTTGGGACTTTCACCTAGGACACTCCGGCCAACTTAATTTCAATGGAGTCTATCCTCTATCTCCTCCCAAACATGGAGTACATCCCCTTTCTCCTCCCAAACATCATACATATATGATGTATTTAAAACATAGTCATATTGTAGCTCGACTTTTTCGCGCCCCCTCTCGGGAGACGAATAAGCCCTACAGTATCGGACTCCCACGGTTCTGAATCTGATTTCACAAGTGCACTGTGAAATAGATAAATACCAAAGAGTCCCAATCCGGCAAATCTTTTTGGAAAATCGATTTTGAATCAAACTGCCAAAAATGGACTGTTTTGCCAGATACTGAGTCATCACCTAAATATTTTGGGAAATCTAGAAAACCCATAACTTGTGCCAAAGGCCACGTGTCCGTCATCACCAAGATTGTCTCGGCTCGGGAACTTAGGTACGAGAGGGAAAGGTCATGAATTGAGCACCCCCGCTCGCCCGATCAAAGATCAGCCTCTACTAATCATGATATGAATCTTATGTACATTATGTGCTCTTGTTCTGGTTATTAGGTTAGCATTACTATGTGATGCGCACACACACAAGTATAGACTAACTTTGCAAAAATTAGAATATTTGATTCATGTTTGTTTTGAAATTTTTTTCAAAAATATGTACCACTTGAAAAAGTGATAGCATATGAACATTACTCAAATTATTCCAATTCAAGCAATTAGCCTCCATCCACATGCATTCAAGTAGTTTAACACTTAAGCACTTAGCCATATGGCAAGCATGATAGACATGGCAACAATCACACTCATGCGATATGCTAAAGCGAGTAAAAGGTTCACCTAGTACTCCAAGCCAAAATAAACAAAAGGGTTAGAAAAAATGCATGATCCTAACTAATGCAACATGGCTAATGCAACACATGAAATATGCAATTAATAGGCTCAGCTACTAATATGGCATATGAATCAACTTGATAGCATGTGGTATAAGCACGTATTCAAAGAAGTATTTAAACTAACAATGCAAATTAGAATGATGAACCGAGTCTCGGTGCATGTGATACAAATGGATGCAAACATGAAGTATGTTAAACAAAACATGATGTCCCTAAACTAAACATTATAAACTAGTAAATAAAAAGGAGAAAGACGTGGGGTTGGAAGACATACACAGTATTACAATATTACGATCTCACGAAAGAGAGTCCGAATGAACTAACTAGCTAAGCTAATTAATTAACTATTACAAAATAAAATGATTAAATTAACTAACTATTCTAAGCTAATTATTACAACAACATATGAATTAACTAACTATTTTAGTTAATTAATGATTACAACATCACAACTACTTCAACTAATTAAATAATTACATCACAATTGCAATTAAAAGAAGTAATTAAGCTAAACATTTAATTACTCCGCCTCCGGAAGCGAGGGATGTCCATGAGCGTGCTCGGTTTTCACCTGAAAAGGTCACTGTTTTTGTTTCCGTAGAGCCTCTGTTGCACAGAGAACACTTACACTGTTGCCCACTTCCAAAATAACTCTGCTCTGCCCAACAAACACACTGCTAAATTTTGCATCAGTGGCCGGCTAGCCAGTGATGAGGGCCTTCCGGCCACCAGTGATAACTGGCCATCACAGGTGGCCTGCCGGCCATGGAAAGTGGCCTGCCGGCCAATGCTGCCCAGTTCATCTTGCTGTAACAAAGAACAAACAGAGCATGCACATGGTATTCTCAAGGGCTATCTGCACAATTCACCCTTCATTTTCATGAACAAATCAAAAGAAAAGTAAACTTAAGCCACAAACCACCAACTCAAGCAATTTCATTGCATGATGGCTTGTAAATCAAAGTGTACAAGTTCAATAAATGCAACAAAACAAGACTCTAACCTCCTCCCTTTCATGAAAGATCAAGGGAAGTGATGACCTTGGAAACTTGAATAATTTCATCACTAATGAGTATGAAATACCTCAAGCTTTCCTGTGTTCAATTAACGTCCGATTGAACATAACCAAATTATTATCTTGCACTATTTCTAGCCTCAATTTTAGTTACTCAATTTTAGATTACCATCCACCCTTTAATCCATTATGTCTAATAATGAATTTAAGTCCTCTAATGGAGTGAAGTACCAAACCAAGAGTTAACTTAAGACATGAAAGAGATGTTATGCCGTTGATAACGAACCCCTAAAAGGGATTAAACCATTAAGCATGACAACCTCAATCTCATGCTTAAAAGAACAAGAGGCTTGAGACAACTCTCAAAGCAAAACAAAAGCCAAGAAATGAGGGAGTTTGCAGAGCTTATTAGTGCTGAAAACAAGTAAGAAAAGCATAAATAAATGCTATCAACTCAAACAAGACAGTGTCTAAGGCCTAGAACACCAAACTCATGAGGATAACTACACTACAAGCATGCAAAACAAAGCTCAAATGCAGCTATCAACCAAAAACAATCCTAAAATAGTCTAAAAATAGTCCTAAAGCATGCTGAAATTAAGCTAAAAAAAGGCTAGATTAATAGGCTAAAACATGGCACAAGCTAGGCTAGTAAGCAAGACACGATGAGGGGAGGCTAACCTCTCCAAATTTGGATTTCAAAACATGATTTTGACCACTGAAATAACTCTGAAAAACAGTGTTTAAAAGCTCAAAAACAGATAGTGCAAAAGTGGGAAACACAATGGAAAATGCCTTGAAAGTAGGGTGTAAAGAAGGGCTATCAACCCCTCTACCTTTAATGTCCTTAAAACCCAAGTTTCAGTAAAAAAAAATACAGAGTTTTTACAGCCCAAAAACAGTTGGAAAACAACAAGGAAAAGAGTGAATAAAGCAAGTAAAGAGACAAAGCCTTATACCTTTGAAGAGGAAAACCAATTTCAAGCAATAAAACCAAGCAAATACACCCTCAAGAGCTCGAACAAGCCTCTAAGATACCTCAGCTCAAAGATGAAGATGTTTGGTTAAGGGTGTATAGGCAAAGGTTAAGGATATGGAAGCAAAAGTGTAGAGATTTTCTAGAGAGAGAGAGAATTGTAGAGAGAGAAGAAAAATTTTGTTCTAAAATTTTCTAACCTTAAAACATAAGAGGGAGGCCTCCTATATATAGAAAACCATGAGCCTCCCTCAAATACATCCAGCCCTACACACGGGAGTAAATGCAAGCATCTGTGCAAACAGCTGGCACAACTATCACAAAATACCTGCAAAAGAGACTGGTGGTCGGCCAGCCATCACTGGTGGCCTGCAATCAAAAGTGATGGCCGACAGCCCAAAAAGGTGACTGGCAGGCCACCAAGGGTTGCAGGCTTGAAAAGCTAGTGTTTGGTCCAAAACAGGACAATAGGGGTGCAAGGATTGAAAGGCTCAAAGCTGTGGCACTCTGCTGTGGACTTCGAGCACTTGACGAGCATATAGACTCATCATTGGGTGTGCAAGCAATAGCGTCCAAGTCGTAAGGGCTGTCAAAAATGGGGTGTCTATACATATTCAATGACAACCAACAATAGATTAGTTTTAATTCACCTAATCCTCATGCAATTTTTATAACAATCACAGCTATCCTCCATCGATAGCCCAAAACAGTTATTTCTAAACAGATATACAATCTTCTTAATAGATAAATTAATCAAGTTTCCAGAGGTGAGAGACAACACGTGTCGAACTCCACCTTTTACATCAATAATCCTTCAATTTCACAATACCAATGCCAATTTTCATTAATTATACAAAATAACAATTTCATCCTTTTAGGGCAAAACTACTAATTTTTCCAAATATCAACCCAAGTACCAAAATCAACATTTTTTGACACAATATAACCTCATTCTAAAACTCTATAACCAATTATTTTCCAGTCACTAAAAACCCCTTTTTTTATTTCACACCCAAACCCTAAGTTTGTTCAAACTACTTCCAAATCCCACCATTGGTTCACAACGACAAAAACTAAGCTAAAGATCATGTGAAAGTGTAGAAAATCCGTACCTCAAGCTTAGAAGACCAAAGCAACAAAGGAGAAACTTCAAAGACATCAAAGCCAACTTCTACTCAGATCAAAACGGAGCTTTTGAGGTGCTCTACCTTTTTCTCAAAGGCACTAGAGTGAAGATCTCAATGGATCTAGGTGAAATATTACAGAGAAGAAAAGTTTTAGAGAGAGAAACTCAAGATCTAGATTTTTGGAAAGTTTTACAGAGAGAGAGGAATGAAAAAGCGATGAAAAAAGTCATCTTCGCGATCTGTTACACACGCAGTCCACTCGAGCATGAAAAGTAACACTCGAGCGTCAGACACATTGTTCCGCTTGAGCGCAAGAAATGACGTTTGAGCATAGAATACACATTTCCAGTATTTCCAGGTCTGCAAAAATATTGAGAATTTGCAAAGCCCGCTCGAGCGCAAGGAGCAAAAATCTGGGCAACAAAGGTTTGGAAAAACAAGCAACCAACATATTCCAAACACACAATTACAATCCAAATGGCTAATCCAACGAGCAACAAGGGGAATAAGAGATGAACAACAACATTGAACCATGAAACCTGAATCCGGAGCATAATAAAATGTCGGGGCAAAACTAGAGTCACTATAACCTCCCCCCCTTAAGGAATTTCATCCTCGAAATTATAATTCAAGTTTCAAAACTATGCTTTAAGCCATTACCACAATGATTTCAATTCAATTCCAACGCCATGACCCATCTACCGGTCATTCAATCCTATCATATTATGAATATACATTTCATATTTCTAACATATTCAATGTTTATAATAAACTCGTATTTCTAAAACTTAAAAAACACATACAATGTTTCCAAAAGTGATATGATGTACACAATATTCCATATTCTCAAAACATATGCAATGCTTATATTGAATTCATGTTTCCAAACACCCCATAACACATACAATGTTCCCGTGTTTTAAAACATATACAATGCTTTTACATTTCATTAGCATAATCAAAATTTCAATATATATTTAAACACCAACAAACAAGTCCAGATATTTCTCTCAGACTTCCAATTCACGCTCCCAAGTTGCTTCCTCAACTCCGTAGTGTTTCCATAATACCTTAACTAAGGGAATTGTCTTGCCACGCAAAACTTGGTCCCAGGTATCCAAGACTCTCATCGGTCTCTCCTCATATAAGGCATCCTCATCTACCTCTAAGTCAATCCAATCCAACACGTGCAATGGATCCAGCTCATATTTCCGAAGCATGCTAATATGAAACACATCATGAACCCCGAAAAGCTGTGGCGGTAACGCGAAACGGTAAGCTACCTCCCCGATCCACTTAAGGATCTCAAAAGGCCCAATAAACAGAGGGGACAACTTCCCACTCTTCCCAAATCTCATCAAACCCCACCTAGGTGATATCTTCAAAAAGACATGATCTCCCACCTCAAAAGACAAAGGTCTCCTTCTATGGTCGGCGTAACTTTTCTGGCGACTCTGAGTCGTAACCAACCTCTTACGAATAAGTGCCACTTTCTCCATCATTTCCTGAACCAACACTGGACCCAACAAAGGTGCATCACCCACCTCGGCCCAACACAGCGGAGACCTACATGGTCGGCCATACAAGGCCTCGAATGGTTCCATACCAATACTCGATTGGAAACAATTATTATAGGCAAACTCCACTAAGGGCAAATGCCTCTCCCACGACCCTTGAAGTTAAGGACACAACCTCGAAGCATACCCTCAAGGATCTAAATAGTACGCTTGGACTGCCCGTTAGTCTGAGGGTGATACGCTATGCTAAAAGTTAGTCTAGTGCCCAAGACACTCTGCAAGCTCTACCACAACCGAGCTGTGAAACACAGATCTCTATTTGAAACAATCGTCACAGGGACCCCGTGTAACCTCACTATGTCCTTTACATATAGGTTGGCAAGATGATCTATCGAATCACTCACGCATATAGGAATAAAACACGCCGACTTAGTCAACTGGTCAACTACCACCCAAATGGCATCAGTACCCCGTTGAGTCCTCAGAAGGCCCACAACAAAATCCATCGTGACATGTTTCCACTTTCATTCGGCTATAGGCAAGGGTTGCAACAAACTCGCTAGCCTCTGATGCTCGGCCTTCACTTCCTGACAAGTAAGGCATTTCGACACAAACACAGCTACATCCTTCTTCATACCCTTTCACCAAAACTGGTGACTCAGGTCGTGATACATCTTTGTGCCTCCTAGATGAACCACAAGGCGAAAATAGTGAAAATCTCGGAGTACTTCCTCTCAGCAAGACTCCGGCATGAATAAACGGTCACGGTATCTAACACTATTGTCGGGATACACAGTCAAGCCTCTTTCTACCTTTTCATTGGAAACCTTCCCTCAGAGGAATTCTACCTCAAGGTCACCCCTCTACACTTCTCACACTTGGTTCACGAGTGTGGGTTATACAATTACCATAAACAATGCTGCAGACTCAACGGACTCACCAAGATACAAGTCAAACTCACCAAGAGTACCCAACATCTCCCATTCTCGGATGGCGATACAAGCTACACTGCTAATTGATTTCCTACTCAAAGCATTGGCCACAACGTTGGCCTTCCTTGGATGATAATGCAACTCGAAATCATAATCCTCTATGAACTCCATCCACCTCCTCTATCTCAAATTCAAGTATTTCTGTGTAAACAGATACTTCAGACTCTTATGGTCAGAAAACACCTCAAATTTCTCTCCATACAGATAGTGCCTCCAAATTTTTAAAGCGAAGATCACCGCTGCTAACTCTAGGTCATTAGTAGGGTAATGCCTCTCATGTGTCTTCAATTGTCGTGAGCCATAGGCCACTACCTTCCCCTCTTGCATCAATACACAACCCAAACCTTCTCGTGAGACATCACAATATACCGAATAGTGCAAGCCTCTCTCCAGAATAATTAACACTAGAGCAGTGGTGAGTCTAACCTTAAGTTCTTGAAATGACTTCTCACAAGTGTAGACCGCCCGAACTCGCTCCGTGCGCCCCCCCCCCTTTTCAGAAAGGGCGCGAATTGGGTTCTAGCTACTACAGTTCGGACTCCTGTCACGGTTCTGAATCTAACATCACAAAGTGCAATGTAAGACTGATAAATCACCAAAGAGTCCAAATTTGACAAATTGTTTTGGAAAACTGATTTTAATCAAAAAGTGCCAAACATGGACTGCTTTGCCAGATTACAGAGTCCCTATCTAAATATTTTGTTTTGGGAAATTTAGGAAACCTTGACTCGTGCCTAAGGCCACGTGTCCGTCATCACCAAAGTTACCTCGGCTCGGGAATTTGGGTACGAGAAGGAAAGGTCCTGAAATGAGCACCCCCGTTCGCTCGATCAAAAGATCGGCCTCTACTAAACATGATATGTTGTTTTCATAAACACATGTGTTCTTATTCCGATTTATTAGCTGACTTACTATGTGATGCGCACAACACACAACTATAGACTAGATCGCCTAAATTGGAACAAAACAATTCAATGTTCGTTTTCGAATATGGTTTAAATTTGTCACCCTCAAGTGGACTTAGAAATGCAGATTTGCCACCAAACAAGGTGGGCTTAAAACATGATGATTTGCCACTTCAAGTGGGCTTAAAACTCATATTCATCAAGTTGTCCCAATTCAAGCAATCAAGACTTCATCCACAGGCATTCATGCAGTTTAAACACTTAAGCAAATAGCCTCATGGCAAGCATGCTGTCATGGCAACCCTTACACTCATGCAAGAATGCTAAAGCATAAACACTTACAGTGTACTCCAAGTCAAAACAGAAAACTAGTTAGAAATCATACATGATCCTAACTATACAAAATGCCTAATGCAACGCATGCAAAAATGAAACTAAATAGGCTCAGCTATTCTAAGATGGCATATGAATGTAACACTCAATAACATGCTTTGAAACACGTATTCAAATAGGTATTGAAATACGATGCAGTTTGAATGATGCGCCGAGCCCCGTGTATGCAAGACAAATGAATGATGCAAACATGCAAGCATAAGGTATGCTAATTGAAAATGACCCTAAACTAACCATCGAAAGTGGTTATGTAAATTGGAGAAAGATGTGGGGTTGGAAGACATTCACACACACACGCACACTTATTACAGCATTTGCCCTCTCGAAGGAGAGTCCGAATGAAAAAGCTAAGTTAATCTAAGCTAAGTCAATCAACTAATCTAATTAAGCTAATTAGACTAATTATTACATAACCAATAAAGAAATAGCTAAATTAAGCTACTTAATTATTACAACACTTAATTAATTAACAAATTAATTAAATTACAAAACCAAATGCTAATTAACAAGTAAAGCACTAAATTAAACTACTTCAGCTCTTGTTAGAAGATATTGAACATGCATGCACGCGTTAGGTTTCTCGCCCCGAAAAGCCTTCTGGTTTGCTCTTTAGAGGCTCTGTTTGCAGGTTGTCCTTGAGAACTTGCTGCTGAATCTTACCAAACCCATGCTGGGGAGTGCACCAGTGGCCTGCCGGCCATGAGGAGATACTGTCGGTCACCTGCCAGTCAAATATGTGCACTACCGGCTAATGATGCAAGGGTGTCGGCCATCAATGTGGCACTGCCAGTCACTGGTGTGCTGTGACACCAAACTGCAACAAAGCACAAAACAAAGGCAATTGAGGGTCTCCCAAGGGTATGAGTGTACCTTGCCCCTCCTTATCACCTCAAAACATCAAGGGAGAGACATCATTGGATCCAAGACCATCAATCAAGCATTGCAATGCATGATGGCCAAAGATCCAATCTTGTACACATTTTAATAAATGCAAGACAAACAAGACTCTAGGACCATTGCCTTATCATGGAAGATCAAAGGCAATGGAGACAAAGGGAATTGGCTCACTTTCATCACTTTAAGTATGAAATGAACCAATTCACCTTGTGTTCAATATAACGTTCGATTGAACACAATGCAATGCACATTCAACATGCTTATCTTGACATGTTTTACTTTGCTCAATTCTTGTTTACTCATTTTACATTACCAAGCCATTCATTAGTTGGTTTGGTCTAATGTGAAAGTCCTCTAAGGAGAGGAGGTCAACCAAGAGAATGGTTTAAGGCATAGGATAAACCATGTCTTTGACTAGGAGGAACCCTCAAAAGAGGGTTAAAGCCATTTAAGCACAAGCCTCAATCCCATGCATTAAATTCAAACTCAAGACTAACCAATCCCCAAAGCAAATCAAAAGTGAAGAAATGGGGGAGATGGCAGATTTTTCAGTGCTAAAGTGGCATGAAATATAAGATTCTAGCATGCAAACACTTCATATACAACATGCTAGAAGGCTTAAGCATTAAAACTAGTGAAGAGCTTTACACTAGGACTATGTAAAATCAATCACAAAGGACCAAACCAGCCTTAGACAGACCTCAAGCATGCCAAAACAGTGGCCAAAATGAGCTGAAATAATAGCATGAAAGGCAAGAAATGCATGCTCATGCATTGGCTCATAAACAAGGCATAAAGGCACAACTCTCAAACACAATGAAGAAGTGATAAATGTGAGAGTGTGACAGAGGTACATGCTCTGAAATCACATACAAAATGATGCTATATCATGCAAACATCTCAAGTAAAGCATGCTAGAGGCCTCAAGACTCAATGCTAATGAAGGCATTTGCACTATAGCTATGCAATACAAAGCTCAAAAGGGACAAACAGTCCAAAATGGTCCTAAAACAGCTTAAATGAAGTTCTGAAACATGCTTGAAGTAGGCTAAAAAGAGCTAGAACGAGAGGCTAAAACAATAGCACATGTTAGGCAATTTAGCACACTTGTACTACAGGCATACAAAGCAAAGCTCGAGTGATCAAACCAACTCAAAACAGAGCTTAAACATGCCAAAACATTAGCAAAAACATGCTGGAATGTAGCCAAAACAAGCCAGAACAATAGGCACCAAGTATGCTAGGCTAGTGAGCAAGATTGCACTACAAGTGCAAAAACTAAGCAAGAGGTGACCCCACCAACCAAAATTAGAGTTAAAACATGTCAAAATAACACCAAAAACAGGCTTGAACTAAGCTACAAAAGAGTAGAAAGATGGGCTAACTCATTAGGCATGTTAAGCTAGTAAGCAAGATTACACTACAAGTGTAAGATGCAAGCAATGAGTGGCCAAACCAGCCAAAAACAGAGTTATAACATGGAAAATCAGTGGCAAAAACATGCTTAAACCAAGCTTCAAAAGGGTAGAAAAGCATGCTCATTTGGTAGGCCAACATCACAAGCAAACAAGACACATGGAGAGGGGATCACCCCCTCCTATTTTGGGCCTCAAAACAACCTTTCCATCACTGGAATTCCTCTGAATTTCAGTGGTTAAAAGGCCAAACAAAGATCATTCCAAAAACCTTGAAAGGTGGCTCAAAAGGCTTTGCAAGCCAAAGAGCAAAAAGAGAGACAACCCTTAACACAAAAGGGGCTTAAACTACCATATTTAGGACTAAAAAACAGAGTTTTTTTTTTCAGTTCAAAACCACCCTGAAAATAGCCCCAAAGTAGTTGAAAAAGATAGCAAATCAAGCATGCAAAATAAGTTAAATGGGAGAGAGTTCTTACCCTTGAAGCATAGCACAAGAACAACCACTTTTCTTGAGCCAAAACCACCTTTTGGAGCTCAAACAAAGTCCCAAGCTACCTCAGCCCAAAGATGATCCATTCTTGTTAAAGGTTGATAGGTTGAAGATGGTTGTATGCAAGCCTTCTAGCACAAAAACTTTAGAGAGAGTGAAATCTAGAGAGAGGATTGAAGAGAGAAAGGCTCCCAAACTTCTTCCTCAATTGTTCTCAAATGTTCTAACCCTTGAATATGAGATATTTGGATTCATTATAGAGCAAAATCAAGAGCTTGGGTCGAAAATATCAAGCCAAAGACAGCTGTGCCAGCTGGAACAAAAATATATGCAGAAAACTGCTTCTCTGCATCAATGGCTGGCACTGTACCATTGTTGGCTGGCACTTGGTCATTGTTGGCCAGCATGGGACACCCTCGGATAGTAGGGGGCCTGCATTGGCCATTCATGGCCGGCACCTGGCCGAAAAAAATCCCATTCATGGTCAGAAACTTCCACCTCTGGTTGGACAGAAAAATCTGCTTTTTGGGCCTGACTTCAACTAGGCATAACTCCTTCATCTGGACACGTTTGCAGGTCATTCTTGAGCCTAAAATGAAGCCCTGGAAGTCTTCTTTCCAATTATGGCATCCTCAGTTAAAAATTACAAGTGTGCAAAAAGTTATGCTCATTTGAGTGAAGACTGCTAAGTTTCGATCCTATCGAGATTCATGTCGAACTTCTTCTCCAACTTATTTTCTTCTCTCCTCTCCTTCTTTCTTCAACTCCAAACCCCCAAACAAGGTGTTTTGAAATATTTTTCAAAGATTTCACCTCTCTTTCATTCATTTCCACTTTGGTCCTTGCTCGGTTTACCGAAAAGCGCAACATTTAACAAAATGCGAGCTTTGGAACATCATAGGAACTTTTTCAAAAATATTTTGAAAGAGAGGTGTAGACATCCCCGAACGTGCCAGGAAAATCCTGTTTTGTTCTTTGGAGCTTACTACAGTTCGGACTCAATGTCACGGTTCTTAATCTGATCTTGTAAAGTGCAATGCGAGATTGATAAATCACCAAAGAGTCCAAATCCGGCAAATCGTTTTAAAAAACTGATTTTTAAAAAGAAGTGTCAAACATGGACTACTTTTCCAGATACAGAGTCACCACCTAAATATTTTGTTTTTGGAAAATTTAGGAAACCTTGACTCGTGCCTAAGGCCACATGTCCGTCATCACCAAAGTTACCTCGGCTTGGGAACTTGGGTACGAGAGGGAAAGGTCATGCAATGAGCACTCCCGCTCGCCCGATCAAAGATCGGCCTTTACTAAACATGATATCTTGTTTTTGAAAACACATGCGTTCTTATTCCGGTTTATTAGACTAAAATTACTACGTGATGCGCACAACATACAGGTATAGACTGGATCGCTTAAGTTGGAACAAAATATCTCATTTTCGAAAGCGGTTTGCTACTTGCAAGTAGGCTAAAATGCGGATTTTGCCACCCTTAAGTGGGCTTTAGAAAATATGGTGTTTTGCCACTCTCATGTGGGCTTAAAACTCGCAATCAATGAATTGTTCCAATTCAAGTAATCCATCCTCCACCCACAGGCATTCAGGCAGTTATATCACATAAGCAGTTAGCCTCATGATAAACATGCTATCATGGCAGTCACTCACACGCATGTAAGGATGCTAAAGCATAAACACTTACCGAGTACTCCGAGCCAAAACAGAAACTAGTTAGTAATCAATGCATGACCCTAGTTCATGTTAAGATGGCTAATGCAACACATGCAAAGTGCGACTAAGATAGGCTCGGCTATTCTAAGATGGCATATGAGATGCTACAGATAACATGTATTCAACTTGGAATTGAAATACAATGCAGTTAGTATGATGCGCCGAGCCCGGTGCATGCAAGACAGATGAATGGATGCAAACATGCGAGCATAAGGATGCTAATTGAAACATGTCCTAAGACTAACCATCATAAAATGGTAAATAAAAGGGAGAAAGACGTGGGGTTGGAAGACATGTATCACACACACGCACACTTATTACAAAATTCGCCCTCTCGACAAAGGGTCCGAATAAGTAATACAGAACCGACTAATTAACTAACTATTCTAGCTAATTAATTATTACACAACCAAAATTGAAATAAATATCCATTCTAAACTAACAAAACACTGAAATGGCCTCATGACGAGGGATGCATGCATGCTTGAATCGCCTCGCTCAGAAATCCATCGCGATGCCCCGATTTGCCTCTGTTTGCAACTGGTCCCAGAACAATGCACAAGGCTCCAGAAGGCTGAAGCTCCACCATGGGAACTTGTAGGGATGCTACCGACCAGTTGTTGGCATTGGAGACCACCTGCTGACCACTTTTTGTGCTCAAAACCAGAAAAAGTGGTCGGCCAGCCACTTTATCTGGTCGGCCGACTAGTTTTTGCTGCTGGTTTCTAGTTTTCTGCAATAGAGGGCAAGAAAGGGGCATGGCCAAGTATTTGCAACACATGTATGCGCGACCACTCTCCTTATCATTACATAAGCTCAAGGGAGTGTAGGTCTCGACCCTCGGGCCACCAATCACGCATCTCGATGCATGATGGCCGAGGGGCCGAATTGCGCAACTCAATATGGAAATGAATGCACAAGTAAACACATAAAGCCTAAAACTCTATCATGTATGATCAAGAGTGTCAACGACCGAGAATTGAGGCGCGTTTCATCACTTCAAGTATGAAATGTCCCTCGTTTCCATGTTTAGACTAACACCTATTCCAAACACAATGCAACACATAACTTAGCATGCACAATGCAATGTAACATGGAGCATGTAAAAATGTAATGCAATGAAACAAGCATGCAAACAACATGCAAGGCAACATGATCAAACTACCAATGCTAAGGGCATGCACAATGCTAATGCATACATACTCAATGTAAGGCAACATAAGCATGTAACAATATGAACAACAACTAGCATACACAATGCAAATGGACATGGCATACACAACGCAATGAACCACATGGCATACACAATGCTCGATGGACTTAAACCAAAATGGATTGACCTCAGTCATGCCCAAATCAGTGGCCATAACACCAGGACTAAGGCACCAAAAGGCAAGACACGCATGCACACATATTGATCCACAAGCTAGGCAACAAGAACATAACCCTTAGGGGCACTCAAGGGGTGACAAAAGTGGGAGCATGGCAAGTCTATATGCTCTGAAATTACATGCAAAGTGAAGCCATATCATGCAAATAGCTCAAATAAAGCATGCCAAGAGACTTGAAATACAAAGCTAGTCAAGGGCTTTACACTACAACCATACCAAGCAATGCTTGAATGACCTAAAGCACTCAAAATAGACCTAATGCAGGTGTAGACACCCCATTTTTGACCGACCTTAAGACTCAGACGTCACCAATTGAGCGCTTGGTGATGTTGCATATTGTGCTCGTTCTGAGGTTGCGGAGTCTCAGCTGCGAGCCTTGCCTCCAAACTTCGGGGCTTTTTCGTGTCTTGCCTCAGTTTGCAAACCAGGCTCTGTTTTCTCTGTTTTCTCTTCCCGAAGGGAGGGAGAGGTCTCGTAGATCATCTCTCAGTGGCCGTAGGCTACGTTTCGTGGTCGTAGGCCATTTTGCCCGTTTGGAGTCCGGTTTCCGGTTTCCGGTTTTTTGGAGCCGTTGGCCGTGTGCCTCGGTTCGGGACCGCTTAACCACCTCCGTTTGCTCCGGTTTTTGGCATGCATCTTATTTGCTCCCTTTTGAGGGACACTGTGGCTTGAAAAACCAACTTCGTGGTCGAACACCACTTCCAGTGCCTAACAGTCAGTTTTCGGGGCCTCGGGCTGCGCGTTTCGGCCCCCGAACCTCCATTTTGCATCGGTTTGGGTTCATTTTTGGCAGGGACCTCTGTTTCATTGTTAGGAAGGTCGTAGAAGGGTGGGAGGACAGCAATTGTTCTGACAAGCAGTTTTATTCCTCCATCGCCCTTCGTCGCCCGTTTTTTCTCACTTGAAAGCCAATGTTGACCACCCTAAGGCCACTTTTTCCAGCCCTAAACCACATATTTGTGTTGTACACACCTGGGAGGCCACCAATATCACATGACCGGCCAGTAATTCTGTGTGACCCTTTTGAACCCCTCCTAAAAGTGGCCTTTTCTCTCTCCTGGTTCACTTTCTCCAGTTTTTGACCACATGGTTGTGTTGTGCACACATGAGAGGCCCTCTTTCTGGGGTGGCCAGCCACTAATCATGATTAACCCTTTTGACCCTTGGCCAGCCGACCATGGGGAGAGCCGACCGGCCACCTAAACCTTAGGAAACCGGCCGGCCATGATCCTCTGTCCCGGTACTTTACAGAAATGTACTCTGTTTCTCCCCAGATTTTGCATCCGGGGGGCTGCACTTTTGAAGGGAAACTTGAATTCCTTTCCCCCCCATTTTCCCCCCTTTTCTCTCACACTTTTGCCTATATATCAGGCCCCCCAGCTGTGTTTTGAAGGTTACAAAATTTGCTTGAGAGCTCCTACATTGTATCTCTCTCTCTCTACACTCCAACCCTCAAAACCTCCCAAACCCTACACAATTTCTACACCACCACCATCCATTCCAGCCACTTGGAGCTGTTTTCCAGAGCTAAGGAGCCACCAAACTTGGTCCAAGAGTTGTCAAAGACTTGGTCTTCAAGGGTAAGTCATCTCATCCCTCTTTCTTGCTCTATTTTGCTCAATATATTAGCCATACTTTCTTGCACATTTGGGCTCCGACCCTAACTGAAAATAGCATTTTTTTGAGGTCTTTTTCATGTTTGTTTAAGGGTCTCTCCCTGTTTGAGGCTTCCTTTTTGCACTTGCTTCTTTACCTCTCTTGTATGCCTGTTTCTTGCATAGTATTTTAGGCTTATTTTTAAACTGTTTTGAGCTTGGTCATAAACTGTAAAGTAGTTTATTTTGAGCCCTTATTCAAGATTGTTGAAGGGATCTTCACTGTTTGAGGCTTCCATCTATCACTTTCCTCTTTATCCCTCTTTTGGCCCCATTTTTGCATGTTTTGTTAGCCCCTTGTGCTTATATTTTTGGGCCCTGGTCCGAACTATAAATAGACATATTTTGACCCACTATTCATGTCTGATCAAGGGTCTTTCACTGTTTGAGGCTTTCTTTTTGCTCTTTGTGTTTAAACCTCTTTTTAGGCCTTATTTTGCATAGTATTTTAAGCTTGCATGTACACTGTTTTGGGTTTGGTCACTAACTGTAAAACATCATGTTTTGAGCCTCTCTTCAACTTTGTTGAAGGGCCCTCCTCTTTTTGAGGCTAGCAACCATCACTTGCTTCTTTGTCTCCCTTTTGGCCCATTTCTTGCACAGTGTTTTAGGCCTGCTTGTGTTTGTTTTTGTGGCTTGTTGTAAACTATAAAGTGCTTCATTTTGAGCCCCTCTTCAACTTTGTTGAAGGGATCTTGGCCATTTAGGGCCAGAAGATGCTACTTGCTTCATTATCTCTCATTTGGGGCCATTTTTGCATGCTAGCTTAGTCCTATTTGTGTCCATTGTTTGGCCTTGCTTAAAACTAGAAATATGCTTGTTTTGGGACTGTCTTGATTCTTTCTTCACACTTCGTGTTCAAATAATGCATGCTTTGCATAGCCATGGGTCATTCCATGTACCTAATTTCATGTTTTGGGTCTCATTCCATGCATCGGGTGCCATGTTTCCATGTTTTGGGATCACTTTGCATCACATTTCAGGGCTGAAACTTGCATGTTTGTATGCCATATTTCGTGCCTTACCATGCCTTGTTAGAGTGGCATTTGTGCCTTAGGATCGGTCCTCGGTTTGCGTGCATGTGTGCACGCATTTTGAGTGTCTCATTTTCATCTCATGGCCTCTTATGTGAGTGTGGCCGAGGTCCACTTGTGTTGGTGTAAGTCCATTGCGCATTGTGTATGCCATTTCATTTCATAGCATTGTGTATGCTAGGTTGTATGTTAGGGCATTGTGTATGCCATGTTACCTCGTGCATCGTGTATGCCATTTCATAGCATTGTGCATGCTAGGTTGTATATTAGTTGCATTCATGCATGTCATGCATATTGCATTGTGTTTGGGATAGGAATTAGCCCAAGCACGGGAAACGAGGGACGTTTCGTACTCCGAGTGACGGAACGTGTCTCAATTCCTGGTCGCCGACACTCTGGATTATCCATGATGGAGTCTAGGCCTTGTTGTGTCCATATGTGCACTCATTTCATATTAAGTCGTGCAAATCGGCTCCTCGGCCATCATGCATCGAGATGCGTGATTAGTGACACGAGGATCGAAGACCACACTCCCTGAAGAGTAGTCACGCATACATATGTGAAAATACTTTGCCATGCCCCTTTGTTGCTCTCTGTTGCAGCAAATCAAAAATCGGCAGCCTTCCGGAGCCTGGCACGCATTCCGAGGACAATTGCAAACAGAGGCTAATTGGGACATCGCGAGGGATTCTCCGCACAAGGCAACCCGAGCATGCATCATCTATCATCCGAAGCAGAGTTGAGGCAGTCCCTGGCTTGCATGCCAATTTATTGCTTTCCTAATTTAATTTATTAATTAATTAGGGTTTTGTACATATTCGGGACTGTAATTATTTATTCGGGACTGTAATTATTTATTTGGGACTGTATATTTATTCGGACCCTCCGAGCGAGGGCACAATTGTAATAAGTGTGCGTGTGTGGAATGTATGTCTTCCAACCCTACGTCTTTCTCCCTTTTATTTACCAGCTTATGATGATTAGATTAGGGCATGTTTTGATTAGCATAGCATGTTTGCATTCATTCATCTATTTTGCATGCACCGGGCTCGGCGCATCATACTAACTGCATTGTATTTTCAATTCCAAGTTGAATACATGTTAGCTGTAGCATTTCATATGCCATGTTTAGAATAGCCGAGCCTGCTATAGTTGCATTTTTGCATGTGTTGCATTAGGCATTTCTGTATAATTAGGATCATGCATGGATTTCTAATTAGCTTCTGTTTTGGCTTGGAGTACTCGGTAAGTTTTATGCTTTAGCATCCTTGCATGCGTGTGAGTGACTGCCATGAATAGCATGCTTACCATGAGGCTATATGCTTATGTGATATAACAGCCTGAATGCCTGTGGGTGAAGGTTGGGTTATTTGAATTGGAACAATTCATCAAATGTGTGTTTTAAGCCCACTAGATAGTGGCAAAATCATGTTTTTCTAAGCCCACCTGAGGGTGGCAAATCCCCGTCTTAGCCTACTTGCGGGTAGCACCATCAAACCACTTTAAAAAATAAACATGAAATGTTTTGTTCCAATTCAGACGATCCAGTCTATACTTGTATGTTGTGCGCATCACATAGTAAACTTAGGCTAAAAAAATCAGAATAAGAACACACAATGTTTTCAAAACTTGATATCATGGTTAGTAGAGGCCGATCTTTGATCGGGCGAGCGGGGGTGCTCACGAAGTGACTTTCCCCAATCGTATCCAAGTTCCCGAGCCGAGGCAACTTTGGTGATGACGGACACGTGGCCTTAGGCAACGAGTCAGGATTTCCTAAATTTCCCAAAATCAAATATTTAGGTGGCGACTCTATATCTGGCAAAGCAGTCCATGTTTGGCACTTCTTTCAAAATCTGTTTTTCTCAAAACGATTTGCCAAATTTGGACTCTTTGGTTCAAATTACGAACCGTGACAATTTGAGAGTCCAAACTGTAGTGAGCCCAATATCCGGCGGAACGGGGGACTCATTCCTCCCGGGGCATTCGGGGACATCTACAGTTTCTGGCGACTCTGCTGGGGATTTAGAGAACTTGACTCGAACTCATGATATCTTGTTTTGATTACACTTATGTGTTTCTTTGCATTGCATTTGCATTGGTGCGCCTAGGACACCGTGCTTGCCATCTGCTATTCCTGAACGGTTTGCCGGAGGCTTGTCTTGTCAAGACATGACCATAAGGCTGACCGGTTGTGGGCTCTGCCAGTATGGGAACACAAACCCCGGTTTTACCGGGGCACCCTTTTGACCATTCGACCTAGTGCATATTCGGAATCCGTAGTGACCATTCCAAGCTAGGACAGGTTGCTTACCCAATCGTAGGTTGTTTGAAACCGCTGCGTGCATAGTGAAACCCTAGCTCCTGACAAAATAGGACAAGGAAACCCTACCCCAACATAGGGGTGTTTTGGCTCTCACTTATCTGTTATGTGCTTTTAGAGTGCGTCTCTACAGGAATGCATGTATCAGTCTACAAGTTTGGGCATCAGGCCTGCGGGCACCAGTTCAGTACTTTGGGATTCAGTTCACCTAAGGGTATCAGTTTACGGGCAGAATTTTGGGCAGAATTCTGTAGGAGGCACTATCATTCAACTCTGCTCATATAGGTTATCGTGAAATCGGGCTGAGATGCTGCATGTTTTCTCTTTTACTAGGTAGTCTGGGAACCATAGCTTCAGAGGGCTCCAATATCCCCCGGGTACACCGAACTTGTGGTGATAGACTTTGTCGGGTCAGAGATTCAGTTCAAAGGCAATCAATGTTCCTTTACCAGAGGCAGGGTGAAAAGGTCGGTCAGGCACAGACCACCAGTACAGCAGCTACCAGCTCAGTGGTCTTTGAACAGCCAGGTTGAGATTTCGGAGCCTACTGCAGACACAGGTATACCAGTTGCTCAGTTAGATCAGGACAATATTTCAGATCTGGAAGAGATGGTGTGCCAACTCTAGGATAGTATGAAAGCCATGCAGCAAGATGCTGTTCGTCAAGCGGAATTCACCAAGCAACAGGCTGTGGTCATAGCCCAACAGGCAGAGACAATTGCCAGGTTAGAGCAGCAAACTGGAGTATTTACTTCACACCAGGCTCCTCCCCCACCAAGAGTTCCCATACTCGGGGAGGCAACCCACGTCCAGGATGATACGGACATTCCAGGTGGGCTAGCTCCGCCCCCGATGCTACCCCAGCTGTCTAAAACACCCACCAACCTGCCAGACTCCCCCTTTGAGTTCGAGACGGACCCCCACAGCATTGAAAGTGAGCAAGCTTGAGAAATTGTTCAAAAAGTCTCAGGGGGCCCGCTCTATTCCTGATATAGAGGATGGTTATACCGACTCAGTGGTGACCTTGACAGAGCGGTTCAAAATGCCGCATATCGATCGATTAGATGGCTCTGAAGACCCAATGGTGCACCTCCAACTGTTTTATGATATCTTGAGACCAATGGGTTTGACCACAACCTAAAAATTGTCACTATTCGGCCGAACCTTGTCTGGGATAGCCGCAATCTGGTATGCAAAATTGGAGAACTCTGTGAAACAGAACTGGGAAGGGTTGGCTGAGGCCTTTATTGCTCAATACTCCTACAACACACAGATCGAGGTCATGACTCGTGATCTCGAAGTCACCTGCCAAAAGCCAACGGAGGGTTTCTCAGAGTTCGTGACAAGATGGAGAGCCAAGGCCTCAATGATTACCATTAGGCCAACGGATAAGGATCAAATACGGATGGTTGTGCGCAACCTCCAGTCCAAACTAATGCAGAAAATGATCGTGCTCCCCTTCTCTACCTTTTCAGATTTGCATGAGATGGGAGTACAGATCGAGGATGCTATGAAGCAAGGCCTCATTGACCAGGAGAAAGAGCAGCCCAGGAGGGCGTTTACCCGCAGTTCGAATGCGACCACCAGCGGTGACGCAGCTACAAGATCTTCCGAAGTGGGCATGGTCGCTACCACCACACCAAAAGCAGCCACCCCCTTTGTTGGTGCATCCACTTCAAACCCCCGAACTTTAGACTATCTACCCCGAGGCAAGAGGGTTTTCACCCCACTCTATATGTCTTTGTCTAAAGCCCTGGGGGTCCTACTCAGGAAAGGACATCTGAAACCGTTAGAGCAACGGCCTCTACCCGATCCTCTCCCTCCAAAACATGACCCGACTAAGTACTGTGCTTTCCATCAACAAACCGGTCATGACACCGACAGTTGCGTCCGTCTCCGCCACGAGATACAAAATTTGATTGACAACGGGGTCATCCCCGCACCAGGTCCTGCAAAGTCTATCGGCACTTGATCAGTGAACTTGTAGGGGATAATGTGATGTGATCGAAGGATGAACCACCTGCGGGCGGCATTCAGTTTATTTCAGATATGGTGTATGGCACGCACTGTTTTGAGCATTTGTGAATGCCAGTTTTTGTACTATCTGACTTGGGTATTGGGTCAGTCTTGTTGTTTTGTATAGAGTCAGTCTTTTCTTATTGAGTCAGTTGGGTCAGTCTTGTTGTTTTGTCTTCGAGTCTGTCTTTTTGTTTTGAGTTAGTCTCTTTTGTTTTGGGTTTGTCTTGTTGTATCGAGTCAGTCCTGTTGTATAGGAGTCGGGTGATTTCGGGGGGTGTTACCTCGGGCGTCACCATTTTGTTTTGTGTTTGTCTTTTCGTTTTATTTTGAGTCTATTTCTGCCTTGGAGCCAGTAACGCCAGCAAATTCGAATGAACAGCAGTGGTTTTTCATGCTTTTGTGTTTGCTTCTGCCGTGTGCCAGTTGTACCAGAAATTCCAAATGAGATGGCAGTATTTGACTAGAAGTTGTGTCTTTTCTGTGCCTTGAATTCATTGCATCAACCTAAGTTTTCCAAAACTTTTTGAGCACTGCGATGAAAACGAAGAGGAAGGAATTCCTTAGGTTTTGCAAAATTTTGATCAATTGAGAGAAAGAGAGGCGTGCTAAGCCCCTTAATGAATGAAATCATGCTTGTTAGCCTGAGTATTGAGAAGGACCCTGGCTTGATCCAGACTGGTTTCACACTATCTTCAGCGCGAGCGATTTGTCGCTTTCTTAAAAAAAATTTCAAAAACAAAATGTTTTGCGCGGTCCTGCGAAGACTTGTGTGGAATCGCTCTTGAGATTGTGCAGCTTAGGATCACTCTCAGCCTCGAGACTTGAGCCCTTGGTTTCAAACCTTGACCTTGGATTCAGAGTGTTCAACGGTCAACCGCGATACGAGGCCTGTGTGGCCATATTTGAAACAGCCCTCAAACAAGAGGCACCAAAGTCAGATCAAGAAGATCAGACCTCATCAGAAGAAGCTTGCGAAGCTAGAACAGAAGCACCCCTCGAACTAGGGGCAAAAATGTCTGATTTGCTCGAAGAACCGAAGATGGGTCCTTCAGTAAGTCAATGCAACAGCCACTCTCCTGGATACGGATGGCTTCAAAACCCTAAAACCATTTGGCATGGACTTGTTACACTTTTACCCTTTGAGTGGCTCGCTGGGCCGAAAACCCAGAAGGGTGACCCAGGCAAAAGTTAGAGCAAGAAAAAGAAAAAAAAGAAAAATACAAAAAATGAAAATAAAGAAAATGAAAAAAAAAGAATTATGAAAATAAATGAAAAAATGAAAAGAATTGAAAAAAAAAAGGAAGAAGAACAAAGCTCGCAAGGTCGAAAACCCGCAACGGGCGCCTTGGCAAAAGTTAGAGCCTGAAAATGAGAGGTTAAATACCCGAGTGTACCTTAACCCCGAACTACGTAAGGCTTGATTCCCATCTTTGGGATACGTACGCAACTTCATTCTGAAGTCCAGCCGTAAAACAATCCAAATCGACCGTGTCCATGTAATGGTTTTGATCATCTTTGCCTTCTCTATATCCGAGGGTTCGGTTATGATCGTCACTCTAAGGACTGATTACAATGCGCTGCGGCATCATTCAAACAAGGGGCAACTTTCCGTTGCCATGCAGTGTCCTTCAAGCAAGGGGCAATTTTCCTTCGGATATGAGGTTGTGCATCTCAAGAGTAGGTTCCGTGCTCGTTGAGCAGTGACCGTTTGCAAAAATAGTTTTTGAAAATTTTTAATGAAGTTGACTAATTTTCTCTCAAAATTATTCCATTTTTCCAAAACTGGACCATTTCTTGGACCCCAAAAAGGGAAAAATTTCAGTGTTCACAGCCTAACTTACATGATTTCAAATCAGAAAATCGAACAAGCGCGTTAATCTAACTCTCATTTTGATCAAAATTGTTTTAGAAAGCCAAAACAAAAAATGGTCAAATTGATGAACTAGGGGAACAGTTGAGTCAGGCTTCCTGTCTTTTCCTCGTTGTCAATGCATTTGCCAGAAAGGGTACTCTACTTGCCAGAAAGGGCATTGTATTCGCCAGAAGAGGGCACAACTGAAGTTAGCAGAAAAGGGCTGAACGCTCTCAACATCCTCCAAGCAGCGAGGTATCAAGCCAAGTGCAAAGCACGAACTGGAATAATCTGATCACGTCCAAACTCCCCGGTAAAGCATCATCAACCAATGTCAACTACAGATCTGCTGCACATCCAACCGCATCACAACCCCTCTGTGGGAGAAACTCACTGTTGTGAACAAGAAGAAGAATCTAGCGGAATGCTGGGGGCAAGAGCCCACAACTTTCTGTTTATCCATCAACCGCCCAGGGGAGGGATAAAAAATGAGAGATTGAAGAATAGAGAGATGTGCGCTGAGAGAAAAAGTGAGAAAAGGGCTTTTTTAGAAAAACAGAGATTGAGTGCCAAAGTGACGTGAGAATCACAAATGAGAAAAGGGTGGGAAACAATACCCAGAGAAACTGGCTCCTCGTGAGCTGAGAGGTCTCTCGTCTTTGTAACACGTCTGTGTGTCGTGTCTCTTGTTTTGTTTGTCTCGATTCTGGATTTGAGTCGTTCCGAGCGTGTCTCAATGTGTTTAGGTTGTTTACCTTTTGTTTTTCGTTGTTGAGTCTTTTTCGCTGTGTTCAGTCGTAGGCTCAATACCTGGTCGAGAACTCATTTTCTCAATTTCAAAAAATGATCTGTTGTGTGCTCAAAAGTGCTGTGCCATTCTTCACGTTTGTGCAAAACACGATTCGTTCTTTCGTAAAACCGCAAGGTTCAACCCAGGTCATGTGAGAACAGTAAAACCAGGACCTATCTGAAGCTATATGGGTTCCAGACTGCAAAGCAAAAGAAAAGAGGGAAAATCGAAGCATCTGAGTGTGTTTCACTTTCAGCAAATTCCGTGATTGTACTCCAGATGTACCTCCTCAGGCCTTGTCACTACTCCGAGGCATGAGTGTATCTCGACCCCAAGCTTAAGCCTATTCCAAGTCAGAATGGCAATTAAAGCAGCAGCAGATGTTATCACTCTCTGGTATGAACAGGGTGTGCCCGTTTTTTTTTTGAGCTGAGTGTGTTGCAAACCCCTCTGAAAGGTAAATCAAAGGTCGCGTTTGAATTTGGTCTCGTTAAGACTTGTATTCCCTTATTCGGCATTTTGTTTTAAATATGCGCTGTCATGCACGTTCCATTTGCATCGTGATGCATGTTCCAATTGCATTGTTATGCACCCACTTCACTTGCATCGTGATGCACGTTCCAATTGCATTGTTATGCACCCACTTCACTAGCAGTGTTATACCTATTCATTGCATTGATTATGCACATCTATCTCGCATTGTTATGCTCATTCATTGCATTGTTATGCACCAATTCACTTGCAATTATCATTCTTTCTCCTCGCGCGTGCGACGGCTTAGACCTCCTTTGGTTTAGAGCATTTGGAACACGTTCCAATACTCACACCATTCTGAAACACCGGGATACGTCCCTAGATTTCTCCCTCTTCGGTTAAAAGTGTTCGGAATACGTTACAATACTCACACCATTCTAAAACACCGAGATACGTCCCTAGGTTTCTCCCTCTTCGGTTAAAAGTGTTCGGAATACGTTCCAATACTCACACCATTCTGAAACACCGGGATACGTCCCTAGGTTTCTCCCTCTTCGGTTAAAAGCGTTTGGAATACGTTCCAATACTCACACCATTTCGAAACACCGGGATACGTCCCTAGGTTTCTCCCTCTTCGGTTAAAAGTGTTCGGAATACGTTCCAATGCTCACACCATTCCAAAACACCGGGATACGTCCCTAGGTTTCTCCCTCTTCGGTTAAAAGTGTTCGGAATATGTTCCAATACTCACACCATTTTGAAACACCGGGATACGTCCCTATGTTTCTCCCTCTTCGGTTAAAAGTGTTCGGAATACATTCCAATACTCACACCATTCTGAAACACCGGGATACGTCCCTATGTTTCTCCCTCTTCGGTTAAAAGTGTTCGGAATACGTTCCAATACTCACACCATTCTGAAACACCGGGATACGTCCCTATGTTTCTCCCTCTTCGGTTAAAAGTGTTCGGAATACGTTCGAATACGTTCCAATACTCACACCATTCTGAAACACCGGGATACGTCCCTATGTTTCTCCCTCTTCGGTTAAAAGTGTTCGGAATACGTTCCAATACTCACACCATTCTGAAACACCGGGATACGTCCCTATGTTTCTCCCTCTTCGGTTAAAAGTGTTCGGAATACGTTCCAATACTCACACCATTTCGAAACACCGGGATACGTCCCTAGGTTTCTCCCTCTTCGGTTAAAAGCGTTCGGAATACGTTCCAATGCTCACACTATTCCAAAACACCGGGATACGTCCCTAGGTTTCTCCCTCTTCGGTTAAAAGTGTTCGGAATACGTTCCAATACTCACACCATTTTGAAACACCGGGATACGTCCCTATGTTTCTCCCTCTTCGGTTAAAAGTGTTCGGAATACATTCCAATACTCACACCATTCTGAAACACCGGGATACGTCCCTATGTTTCTCCCTCTTCGGTTAAAAGTGTTCGGAATACGTTCCAATACTCACACCATTCTGAAACACCGGGATACGTCCCTATGTTTCTCCCTCTTCGGTTAAAAGTGTTCGGAATACGTTCCAATACTCACACCATTCTGAAACACCGGGATACGTCCCTATGTTTCTCCCTCTTCGGTTAAAAGTGTTCGGAATACGTTCCAATACTTACACCATTCTGAAACACCGGGATACGTCCCTATGTTTCTCCCTCTTCGGTTAAAAGTGTTCGGAATACGTTCCAATACTTATACCATTCTGAAACACCGGGATACGTCCCTATGTTGCTCCCTCTTCGGTTAAAAGTGTTCGGAATACGTTCCAATGCTCACACCATTCTGAAACACCAGGATACGTCCCTACGTTTCTCTCCCTTCGGTTAAAAGTGTTCGGAATACGTTCCAATGCTTATACCATTCTGAAACACTGGGATAAGTCCCTATGTTTCTCTCTTTGTCCCCTTCCTCACACGATTTCAGCGTGTCAGGAATTTATCTTAGGATGCATGGAGAGCGCTCCTGATTAATTTTCTTTATTCTTCCTCCACTCACGAGTCCAACGTGGTTGGAGTATGTCACCATTTTGCATCTATTGTACTCTCTGTTGCATCGCATCTATTATCTATTGCATCACGTCTATTACATCCATTGCACCATATCTGTTTTATCGTCCGGTCTAAGGTGACCTTAAATCCTGCATCATCATTCACGCTGTTTTGCGTATCGTACTTGCATTTTACTTGCATTTCAGCGCACTATCTTGTGCACTCTCCGGTCTAGGAGACCTTAAATCCTCTAAAGGTGCAATTCCTTTGGTGTTTGTTGTGCCCGAACGACTTCCAGTGTTTTGGTATAGCCACCTGCCTGTGTTAGCAGTGAGTTCCTAGGAGGTCAACTGAGACGGTGGAAACTAGAGTTCGAATGGTTCATGCCTAGAACACAAAGGTTCGGGATTTCCGAGACTAAAGTCTGGTTTAAATACCCAGAGGTATATCCTCGGCTTGAAATCTGTATGGCAGCCCCATAGATTGAGATAGCATGTGTATGCGCCTCAATTCTGGATACCGAATCAACCTAGTCTGTCGCCCTGTTAGAGAATAGGGAAAGCTGCGACCATAGTCAGGGAGAAAAGTAGTACCTGTGGCTCAATCAAGAAGAAGCGAGAGATCCCCAGCAGCATGAGGCACGATATTGTATGTACGGTTCATTTGAGGCTGGTGCGACCAGACGAACCGCGCAGGTATTGTATCTTCTCCGTGTGAGGCGTGGCGAGAATTGAATAATTCTCCGCATTCTTAACTGCATGGAATGAAGTTGTTGCTTTGCATTTTTGCTTAAAACTGTTGCATCTATTGTGAATATGTGCTTCATTACAGCTTGCTGCATTTGCATGACCATTAAGTTACCTCCGGCTTCCTGCATTGTCGGTTGCATTTTGCCCCTGCCTGCGGGCATGCCTGCGGGCACATCTCTGTTTGTCCTGCCTGTTTGTCTAAGTCTTCGGCCTTGTCAAAAATGGGTCGTCTCTGGGCTTTGACATTCACTCCCGTCACTTATGACTTCCGAGTTCTGTCAAAGAGGGGCAACTGTAGACACCCCATTTTTGACCGACCTTAAGACTCAGACGTCACCGATTGAGCGCTTGGTGATGTTGCATATTGTGCTCATTCTGAGGTTGCGGAGTCTCGGCTGTGAGCCTTGCCTCCAGACTTCGAGGCTCCTTCGTGTCTTGCCTCGGTTTGCGAACCAGGCTCTGTTTTCTCTTCCCGAAGGGAGGGAGAGGTCTCGTAGATCATCTCTCAGTGGTCGTAGGCTACGTTTCATGGTCGTAGGCCATTTTGCCCGTTTGGAGTACGGTTTCCAGCTTTTCGGAGCCGTTGGCCGTGTGCCTCGGTTCGGGACCGCTTAACCACCTCCGTTTGCTCCGGTTTTTGGCATGCATCTTATTTGCTCCCTTTTGAGGGACACTGTGGCTCGAAAAACCAACTTCGTGGTCAAACACCACTTCCAGTGCCTAACAGTCAGTTTTCGGGGCCTCGGGCTGCGCGTTTCGGCCCCCGAACCTCCATTTTGCATCGGTTTGGGTTCATTTTTGGCAGGGACCTCTGTTTCATTGTTAGGAAGGTCGTAGAAGGGTGGGAGGCCAGCAATTGTTCTGAAAACCAGTTTTATTCCTCCATCGCCCTCCGTCGCCCGTTTTTTCTCACTTGAAAGCCAATGTTGACCACCCTAAGGCTACTTTTTCCAACCCTAAACCACATATTTGTGTTGTACACACCTAGGAGGCCACCAATATCACATGGCTGGCCAGTAATTCTGTGTGACCCTTTTGAACCCCTCCTAAAAGTGGCCTTTTCTCTCTCCTGGTTCACTTTCTCCAGTTTTTGACCACATGGTTGTGTTGTGCACACATGGGAGGCCCTCTTTCTGGGGTGGCCGGCCACTAATCATGATTGACCGTTTTGACCCTTGGCCGGCCGACCATGGGGAGAGCCGACCGGCCACCTAAACCCTAGGAAACCGGCCGGCCATGATTCTCTCTCCAGGTACTTTACAGAAATGTATTCTGTTTCCCCCTAGATTTTGTATTCGGGGGGCTGCACTTTTAGGGGGAAACTTGAATTCCTTTCCCCCCCATTTTCCCCCCCCCCCCCTTTTCTCCCATACTTTTGCCTATATAGAAGGCCCCCCAGCTGTGTTTTGAAGGTTACAAAATTTGCTTGAGAGCTCCTACATTGTATCTCTCTCTCTCTACACTCCAACCCTCAAAACCTCCCAAACCCTACACCATTTCTACACCACCACCTAGCACCACACCACCACCATCCATTCCAGACACTTGGAGCAGTTTTCCAGAGCTAAGGAGCCACCAAACTTGGTCCAAGAGTTGTCAAAGACTTGGTCTTCAAGGGTAAGTCCTCTCCTCCCTCTTTCTTGTTCTATTTTGCTCAATATATTAGCCATACTTGCTTGCATATTTGGACTCCGATCCTAACTGAAAATAGAATTTTTTTGAGGTCTTTTTCATTTTTGTTTAAGGGCCTCTCCCTGTTTGAGGCTTCCTTTTTGCACTTGCTTCTTTACCTCTCTTGTATGCCTGTTTCTTGCATAGTATTTTAGGCCTATTTTTAAACTGTTTTGAGCTTGGTCATAAACTGTAAAGTGGTTTATTTTGAGCCCTTCTTCAACATTGTTGAAGGGATCTTCACTGTTTGAGGCGTTCATCTGTCACTTTTCTCTTTATCCCTCTTTTGGCCCCATTTTTGCATGTTTTGTTAGCCCCTTGTGCTTATATTTTTGGGCCCTGGTCCGAACTGTAAATAGACATATTTTCACCCACTCTTCATGTCTGATCAAGGGTCTTTCACTGTTTGAGGCTTTATTTTTGCTCTTTGTGTTTAAACCTCTTTTTAGGCCTTATTTTGCATAGTATTTTAAGCTTGCATGTACACTGTTTTGGGTTTGGTCACTAACTTTAAAACATCATGTTTTGAGCCCCTCTTCAACTTTGTTGAAGGGCCCTCCTCTTTTTGAGGCCAGAAACCATCACTTGCTTCTTTGTCTCCCTTTTGGCCCATTTCTTGCACAGTGTTTTAGGCCTGCTTGTGTTTGTTTTCGTGGCTTGTTGTAAACTGTAAAGTACTTCATTTTGAGCCCCTATTTAACTTTGTTGAAGAGATCTTGGCCATTTAGGGCCAGAAGATGCTACTTGCTTTATTATCTCTCTTTTGGGGCCATTTTTGCATGCTAGCTTAGTCCTATTTGTGTCCATTGTTTGGCCTTACGTAAAACTGGAAATATGCTTGTTTTGGGACTGTCTTGATGCTGTCTTCACACTTCGTGTTCAAATAATGCATGCTTTGCATAGCCATGGGTCATTCCATGTACCTAATTTCATGTTTCGGGTCTCATTCCATGCATCGGGTGCCATGTTTCCATGTTTTGGGATCATTTTGCATCACATTTTAGTGCTGAAACTTGCATGTTTGTATGCCATATTTCGTGCCTTGCCATGCCTTGTTAGAGTGGCATTTGATCCTTAGGATCGGTCCTCGGTTTGCGTGCATGTGTGCACACATTTCGAGTGTCTCATTTTCATCTCATGGCCTCTTATGTGAGTGTGGCCGAGGTCCACTTGTGTTGGTGTAAGTCCATTGCGCATTGTGTATGCCATTTCATTTCATAGCATTGTGTATGCTAGGTTATATGTTAGCGCATTGTGTATGCCATGTTACCTCATGCATCGTGTATGCCATTTCATAGCATTGTGCATGCTAGGTTGTATATTAGTTGCATTCATGCATGTCATGCATATTGCATTGTGTTTGGGATAGGAATTAGCCCAAGCACGGGAAATGAGGGACGTTTCGTACTCCGAGTGACGGAACGTGTCTCAATTCCTGGTCGCCGTCACTCCAGATTATCCATGATAGAGTCTAGGCCTTGTTGTGTCCATATGTGCACTCATTTCATATTAAGTCGTGCAAATCGGCTCCTCGGCCATCATGCATCGAGATGCGTGATTGGTGACACGAGGATCGAGGACTACAATCCCTGAAGAGTAGTCACGCATACATATGTGAAAATACTTTGCCATGCCCCTTTGTTGCTCTCTGTTGCAGCAAATCAGAAATTCGCAGCCTTCCGAAGCCTGGCACGCATTCCGAGGACAATTGCAAACAGAGGCTAATTGGGGTATCGCGAGGGATTCTCCGCACAAGGCAACCCGAGCATGCATCATCTATCATCCGAAGCAGAGTTGAGGCAGTCCCTGGCTTGCATGCCAATTTATTGCTTTCCTAATTTAATTTATTAATTAATTAGGGTTTTGTACATATTCGGGACTGTAATTATTTATTCGGGACTGTAATTATTTATTTGGGACTGTATATTTATTCGGACCCTCCGAGCGAGGGCACAATTGTAATAAGTGTGCGTGTGTGGAATGTATGTCTTCCAACCCTACGTCTTTCTCCCTTTTATTTACCAGCTTATGATGGTTAGATTAGGGCATGTTTTGATTAGCATAGCATGTTTGCATTCATTCATCTGTTTTGCATGCACCGGGCTCGGCGCATCATACTAACTGCATTGTATTTTCAATTCCAAGTTGAATACATGTTAGCTGTAGCATTTCATATGCCATGTTTAGAATAGCCGAGCCTGCTCTAGTTTCATTTTTGCATGTGTTGCATTAGGCATTTCTGTATAATTAGGATCATGCATGGATTTCTAATTAGCTTCTGTTTTGGCTTAGAGTACTCGGTAAGGTTTATGCTTTAGCATCCTTACATGCGTGTGAGTGACTGCCATGAATAGCATGCTTACCATGAGGCTATATGCTTATGTGATATAACAGCTTGAATGCCTGTGGGTGAAGGTTGGGTTATTTGAATTGGAACAATTCATCAAATGTGTGTTTTAAGCCCACTAGATAGTGGCAAAATCATGTTTTTCTAAGCCCACCTGAGGGTGGCAAATCCCCGTCTTAGCCTACTTGCGGGTAGCACCATCAAACCACTTTAAAAAATAAACATGAAATGTTTTGTTCCAATTCAGACGATCCAGTCTATACTTGTATGTTGTGCGCATCACATAGTAAACTTAGGCTAAAAAAATCAGAATAAGAACACACAATGTTTTCAAAACTTGATATCATGGTTAGTAGAGGCCGATCTTTGATCGGGCGAGTGGGGGTGCTCACGAAGTGACCTTCCCCAATCGTATCCAAGTTCCCGAGCCGAGGCAACTTTGGTGATGACGGACACGTGGCCTTAGGCAACGAGTCAGGGTTTCCTAAATTTCCCAAAATAAAATATTTAGGTGGCGACTCTGTATCTGGCAAAGCAGTCCATGTTTGACACTTCTTTCAAAATCTGCTTTCTCAAAACGATTTGCCAGATTTGGACTCTTTGGTTCAGATTACGAACCGTGACAATTTGAGAGTCCAAATTGTAGTGAGCCCAATATCGAGCGGAACGGGGGACTCATTCCTCCCGGGGTGTTCGGGGACGTCTACAGCAGGTCAATATGGTAGCAAAAACATGCTAGGCTCGCAACAGAGATGGCAATAAAGATAGGCTCCCGAATTAGCCCACAAAATAGAAATGAGGGCATAACTCTTAAACACAATGAAAGAGTGATAAACATGAGAGCATGGCAGAAGTTTATGGTCTGAAATTACCTACCAAATGATGCCATGCCATACAAAAGGCTCAAATATGGCATGCTAGGGGTCCCATAGTGCAAGGCTAGCAAAGCCAAATGCACTATAGCTATGCAAAACCAAACATGCATGACCAAAACCAATTAAATTAGACCTCAAGCATGTTAAATCAAAGGCAAAAATGTGCTAGAGTGGAGTCAAAACATGCTAGAATGATGAGCTAAAACATCATGCACACAAGACTAGTAAGCAAGATTTGTTCTACAAGTAAATGGAGCATGCAAAGGACTACCAAATCAGTCAAAAATAGAGTCATGACATGCCAAATGATGACCAAAAACTCACTGAAATATAGCCAATACATGCTAGAATGACATGCTACTTTGATAAGCCATAAATGGGAATGCACTACACATGTGAGAAGCATGCCAAGGGTGACCAAACCAACCATGGACAGAGTCTAGGCAGGTCCTAAAAGTCACCAAAAAGTGCCTGAACCAAGCCTTGAAAGTATGAAAATGTATGCTCCTATGATAGGCTAAAAATGCAAGTAAACAAGAAAAGAGGAGGAGGGACAAGCCCCACCCATTTTGGCCCTCAAAACAAGTTTTCTAACACTGAAATTCCTTTGGAATTCAGTGGTTTTAAGGCCAAAAGGAAGTTGTTTTAAAAGTTTGAAAGTTGGCTCACAAGGCCTTACAAACCAAGGAGCAAAAGGAAGGACAACCACCTAGCCAACCAAGGCACAAACCAAGACTCTTAGGACTGAAAAATAGAGGAAAATTAGTGGTTTTTATAGCTCAACACCACCCCCAAAACAGCCCCAAAGAAGTGTGAAAAGATGGCCAAGCAAATGTGTAAAACAAGCTTAAAGGGAGAGAGATGTTAGCCTTGATGCACAGCTGCAAAACCAGCCCAAAATCTGAGCCAAGACCAGCTTTTGAAGCTCAAAATGATCCTCAAAGAACCTCATCCCAATGGTGGTTAACTTTGATGAAGGATGCCTAGGCAAACTAGAAGCATTTCTTTACTTTCAAGCACGTCTATCCACAAAATGGGCAAGGGAGTGGAGTATATAGAGAGCGGGGTAGAGATTCAGCCCTAGAAGTTGTAGAGAGAGAGAGAGAGATACTTTTTAGAGTGAGAAGCTCCCAAGCTTCTCCAAGAAGGTTGTCCCTTGAAAATGAGAGATATAGCCGCATATATAGCAAAAATGAGAGCTGGCTCGAAAATATCTATCTATGGAATAGCTGGAGGTTGTGGAAGACAGCTGGAGAGAAAATATCTTCAAAGAATCTGAGCTTGGGACTTGCCAGCCACTTTTCTGGTCAGCCGACCACTTTTTCTGGTCGGCCAGCTAGTTTTTCTGGTCGGTAGGAAAATTCTGCTTTCTAGGTCCAACTTAAAATAGTCATAACTCCTTCATCTGGACTCCTTTTTAGGTCATTTTTGTGTCCAAATTGAAGCCCCAGAAGTAATATTTCCAATGGTGGTAGCCTTGCAACAAAATTCAAACTATGAAAAAATTTATTCCTGTTTTGGTGAAGCCGCGCATTTTTGGTCCTACCCGGATTCATGCCGAACTTCTCCCAAACACTCTGCTCTCCTTTCCTCTTTTCTTCAACTCCAAACCCCTAAACAAAGTGTTTTGAAAGATTTTTCTGAGATGTCATCTCTCTTTCATTCATTTCCACTTTGTCCTTGCTCAGTTTACCGAAAAGGGCAACATTTAACGAAATGCAAGCGTCGGAACATCGTAGGAACTTTATTTTCAAAACATTTTGAAAGAGAGGGTTTTAAGGTCTAAAATCTTTTGATCAAGATTGTTTTGGTCCAAAAGGGGTATGAAGTTGGGATTTGACTATCTCCTTGCCGAAGAAACTGAACATTTGCCCTGCACACCTTTCTCCACCAAGTAAACCATTAGTAGTGCCCAAGTCTTAAGCGCGATCAAAAATAGGGTGTCTACAAGAGGGTTTTAAGGTCTCAAAATTTTTTGGTCGAGATCATTTTGGTTCACAACTGGGGTATAAGGTTGGGTTTTAACGCTCTCCTTGCAGAAAAAATAGAACCCTTGCACTGCACAACTTTCACCACCAAGTAAACCATTAGTAGTGCCCAAGTCTTAAGAGCGGTCAAAAATAGGGTGTCTACAACAAGTCTCACTCCATACAAATTTGGTTCCTTTCCTCGTCAACCTAGTCAAGGGTGAGCCTAGCCTAGAGAAATCCTTCACAAACCAACGGTAATACCTGGCCAACCCCAAGAGACTACGAATTTTAAAAGCATTCTTAGGTTGTGCCCAATTTTGTATGGCCTCTATCTTGGATGAATCTACAGTCATCCTTTTCCCGGATACTACATGGCCTAAGAACTTAACTTCTCTCAGCCAGAACTCACACTTCCCAAACTTAGTGTGCAGTTTATGAGCTCTAAGCAACTCAAGCACCACCTGCAAGTGTCCCTCGTGCTCCTCCTCAGAGGGTGAGTAAATCAATATGTCGTCCACAAAGATGACCACAAAACGGTCTAGGAACTCACGGAAGATTAGGTTCATCAAGTTCATAAACACAACTAGAGCCTTGGTTAGGCCAAAAGGCATCACTAGAAACTCATAATGGCCATACTGCATACGGAATGCCGTCTTCGGGATGTCCTCCTCCCTTACCCTCTACTAATGATAACCCGATCTCTGGTCTATCTTAGAGAAACAACAATACCCCTTCAACTGATCAAACAGATCATTTATACGAAGCATTAGGTATTTGTTCTTAACAGCTACCCGGTTTAACTTCCGGTAATCAATACAAAGTCGTAGCACTCCATCTTTCATTTAGCAAAGAGAGCCGGTGCTCTTCAAGGTGAAGTACTAGGGCGGATGTAAACCTTATCTAACAACTTCTGGAGTTGAATCTTTAACTCACTCAGTTCAGGAGGTGAAAATCTATACGGTGCCATAGATATCGGTGCCATGCCAGGCACTAAATCAATAGAGAACTCGATCTTTCGATGAGGTGTTAAACTAGTAAGGTCCTCGAGAAAGACATCGGGGTATTTGACAAACCACCCTTGGTAACTCAACCTGGACTTTATCACACTCACTACTTAAAAAGCTAGCAAGAAGGTAACTAAGCTCACTCCGCCCACGTGGATCATATACCGGTGATAAGACTATATCCACCCGGTCCTCCAAGAAATAAAAACAATCACCGCTTAGGGTACATACAGTAACCCTCTGACAGTAGCAATCTATAATAGCCCGATATGACGATAGCTAGTCTATATCCAAAATCACATCGAAACTAGACATGTCAATCAATACAAATGCAAATGGAAGTTGACGACCGGCAACCTCTATGTCACAACCCTAGCATCCCTATTTCAAAATAATCTCACCACCGATAGGTGACTCTACATAAATAGAAGATGCTAACTGAACCAACTCTAATCCCAAAACCGATGCAAATGCAGACGAGATAAAAGAATAGGATGCACCCGTATCAATCAATACATTAGCAACTGAATTACAAAACAAGAAGGTACCTCTTACTACAGAAGGAGCAGGTACAAGGTCTGGCACTATAACAACATACACACGCTCTGAAGGTCTCTGCTCAACCTGCTCAACCCTCGAAGTATAAGCCTGATGCACTGACTGAGCCGAAGAGGCTCCCTGATTGGCCCTTGTGGCCTGTGCTGACTGTGCAGGCTGGCGGCTCTGTGCCTGTCTCGAACCAGACGCACCAGATGTGACACCCAATTGTTAGTAAAACCTCCTCATGAGCCCCGCCTACCCACATTGATAACAAATTAGTGGCTACCCTCTCCCTTGACTCCGGCCCTGAGAATAAGCCGAAGATGATGTTGCTCGCTGCCCTCCTCCTCTCTGTGAGCAAGCTGGAGACTTGTGGCCCAATTGACCACACTTAAAACAAGTAAAATCTCCCTGGCCACCCCTCTCAAAACCCGAACTCAATAATAGAAAAGTGGACCTCGACTGAGCTCCTTGGGACAACTGGGAATTAGAACCCCTCTGCCTCTTACTGTCCCCTTGACTATCCTGGCTCCTCCTAGAGCCCCTCATCCTCTTTTCCTCTGCCTGCATAATGGTCTCAAGATGGGCCTCCGCCTCCACTAGGCGCCCATAATCCCTAATCTTGGACCCAGCCACTCAAAACATGAGCTCGATCCTTAATCTCTTCTCAAACTCCAGAAAAACGGCGTTCCTCAGTCGCCACAAGCTTGAGAGCAAACCTAGAGAAGCTAGTGAATGTGGCCTCAAACTCAGCCACTGGTGTGTTCAACTACATTAGCTTGAAAAATTGGTCTCTCAACTTCTTCCTAATTATGGGAGGCAAAAACTTATCCTGGAAGGCGTTAACGAATGCCTTCCAAGTCACCCCAATACGCCCATGCACATACTTCCACCACTGACCCGTATTCCCTTTCAGCTAGAAAGATGCCAAGGTCACCCTCAATTGGTCGTCTACGATGCCAAGCATCTCGAACGTCTTCACTGTTTACTCTAGCCACTCATCTGCCTTTAGTGGCTCCTTAGGATCACCTAAAAACTCATCCGAATTTGACTGGAAAAACTCTCTCTTCAGAAAAGATGGCCCTGCTTCAGCTACTTGGGCCTGGACTTGATTCTCAGCCATGAGCATGTCCATAGATTCCTGCAATGCTCCAGCCATTTGGCGAGCTAATGGGCCCATAGCCTGTTGACCCACTGGTTCGGCCATATCGGCCTGACCAACTCCCTCCTCCTGTGCCTGAATATCATTCGATAGAGGCACCTCATGCCTCCTAGGCCTACCATGCCTACTACCATGACCACGTCCTGCATTCTAATGAAGGTAACACAAGAGATTATAACATTCACAAATGTGTCAAAGCTAACTCACTCGTGTCCTAATGCGTTGGACAACAGTAATTCACTCCATATAAGCACATAGTCACGTAAACACATATGAATTTTCTTCCTAGATAATGACCGTCCCGTGGCGTTACTAGAGTTTTGATTAGAAACAGCAGTGATCAAGTGCTCTTCTAATAGGACTTCTAGAAACCTGTAGACCCACTCAATATCTTAGGAACTAAATCCCATACCCATATAATCATATAAGCATGTTATCACATAAGCCTCAACTAAGCGAGACAAACCCATTGTGGTAATAACCACTTCCCATGTATCCAAAGTATTCGAACACGGTACGCTCTGATACTAAGTTGTAACGACCCCAAAATTATATAATAAATGCAACCATAAGCAGAAAAATAATAGAAATGATATGTTTTCATTCATTAAAGTTCGTGTACAAAAGATAACACATGCGATATACATTCACAAACCGTTCATCCTGAATCTACAACATATGTTACAATAATAAGAGAATTGAAAACTAAATAGGTAATCATTTGCCCAATAGGCTTACATCTTTCCAACTCTTTGCTTGGTTACACAAAAGTGAGCCTAGCTCAATACAATTTAAGTCATTGGCTATACAAAAGAATAAAAGAAAATAAAGAAGCTCTTGCATCCCAAAAGTAACTCCAAGCAATTGCCTTGGCGGAGGCATGTCACCAACACCTGAAAATGGTTTTCCCAAATAGGGTGAGCCAAAATCCAGTAGGAATAATCTAACACAATATATGAGATTTAACAAAAATATAAGTACAATGTACATATACAATGTCTATGACAAAACATTCACATGTTATATAATCATAAAGTGCCAAGTTCGTATCTTAATCTATTTTTCTTCAATTCATTTCAGATTAATTCATTTCTTCTCAATTCATGAGCCAATTTCACTATCTTATAGACAACCCAACCGAGACTACAACTCTGTAGTTTTCCAATTTACACCATTACTACACAAACACTTCAATCTGCCATTTTACGGAAATTTCGTCTGCAGGATTGGCACCCATGTATATGCGCGGTTTTGGGACATTCACCTAGGACACTTCGACCAACTTAATTTCAATGAAGTCCATCCCCTATCTCCTCCCAAACATGGAGTACATCACCTTTCTCCTCCCAAGCATCATACATATACAATGTATTTAAAACATAGTCATATTCAATAACAACCAACAATAGATTAGTTTTAATTCACCTAATCCTCATGCAATTTCTACAACAATCACGGCTATCCTCCACCGATAGCCCAACACAATTATTTCTAAACAGATATACAATCTTCTCAATAGATAAATTAATCAAGTTTTCAGAGGTGAGAGATAGCACATGTCCAACTCCACCCTTTATTTCAATAATCCTCTAATTTCACAATACCAATGCCAATTTTCGTTAATTATACAAAATAACAATTTGACCTATTTAGGGCAAAACTCCCCCGTTTTTCCAAATATCAACCCAAGTACCAAAATCAACAATTTTGACACAATACAACCTCATTCTCAAACTCGATAACCAATTATTTTCCATTCACTAAAAATCCCTCTTTTTATTTCACACCCAAACCCTAAGTTTGTTCAAACCACTCCTAAATCCCACCATTGCTTCACAATGACAAATAACTAAGCTAAAAATCATATGAAAGTGTAGAAAATCCCTATCTCAAGCTTAGAAGGCCAAAGCAACAAAGGAGAAACTTCAAAGACATCGAAGACAACTTCTGCTCGGATCAAAACGGAGCTCTTGGGGTGCTCTACTTTTTTCTCAAAGGCACTAGGGTGAAGATCTCAATGGATCTAGGTGAAATAGTAGAGAGAATGTGAGTTTTAGAGAGAGAAACTTAAGATCTAGATTTTTGGAAAGTTTTAGAGAGAGAGAGGAATGAAAAAGTAATGAAAAAAGTCATCCTCACAATCTGTTATACACGTAGTCTGCTCGAACGTGAAAAGTGACGCTCAAGCGTCAGACACATTGTTTCGCTCGAGCGTAAAAAATGACACTCGAGCGTAGAATACACACTTCCAACATTTGCAGATTTAGAAAAATACTAAGAGGTTGCAAAGCCCTCTCGAGCACAAGCATGACCGCTCGAGCGGAGAAACAAAATTTACAAAGCCCGCTTGAGCAGAGGAACAAAAATTTGGGTAACAAAGGTTTGAAAAAGCAAGCGACCAACCTATTCCAAACACACAACTACAATCCAAATGGTTAATCCAAGGAACAATAAGGGGAATAAGGGATGAACAACAATATTGAACCATGAAACTCGAGTCCGGAACATAATAAAATGTCGGGTTAAAACCGGAGTCACTGTAAATAAATTATGAAAATATATTAAAAAATAATAAAGATAATAAGTATAAATATATGCATATAGGGAATGTACAAATACAAATTACGTCGTTGTTTGATAAAGGACAAGATATAAATATATATATGTATTTTTGTGTGATATTAGACAACGAAATTTTGGAAGGTCCATAATCAGTGGAATAAAAAATAATCTATATGGGAGACCATTATGTTTTAATTGCAGACCATGATATTATATTAGCTTAAAAAATAGATTCCTAAATAGATTTCTAACTTTAAAAACAAAAACTGTAGGAATCGATATGAAACCATGTATCCATTAAGGATATTTTGGAAAATAATATATAAGTTAGATAATACCATTGATCCTAAAATGTAACATAAAATTATAGAAGCAGATAAATTTTAACCTACCAATGGAATACCAATAGATAGAATTACACCTAAAAGAATAAATCCTAGTGAGATCAAGTTAGATAATCAATAGATAGCAAGTTCCAATAACCCTGAAAATATTACAAAAACAAAAAAAATAATTAAAATCGATAATATCAAAAATATTAAAATAGAAACTCCTAACACAATAGAAAATAATGATGAAGTGGATAATGTAAGCTTATCGTCAGGAAAACACTCTATAGATAATTCTAATATACAATCGGAAGGAGTTCAGTTAGTAAAAGAATAATAGGATGTAGAACTACGAGTGTGCCAGTATATGAAGATGAGAAGAATCTTATGGCTTGGACAAAAGATGATGAAGAAGAGACACAAAAGGAGTACAACACATTTGTAAAAAGATACAACGAAAGGAATGAAGAAAATAAAATGTCATTATCATATACTAATGTTAATAATATATATATATATATATATATAAGAATACACATAGAAGGATTTAATGCTTACAAACTATGTGCTTACCTAGACAGTGGATGCTCGGTGTGTTTTGGGAAAAGGAAACTCCTTCCCAAATATATGCGGAAAAAGCAAAATCTACCTTTAATAGTTCGAATAGCTAATAATAGTACGATGATACATAATGACGCTATAGAAAATTTAGTTATACAAATTAATTCAGTCACCTTTATCATTCCTAAACTTTAGGCAACCGATCAACCATCACAAGATTTAATTATAGGCAATAATTTTCAAAGATTATACAACATTTGTACTCAAACGTTACATTCTGTTATATTTACAAATAACAATAAACCAATTGAAGTCTTAAAACTAAAAACAACTATTACATATCACGACATTGACTTCGTCCGCAGTAAGCGCAGTGAGGAGGTAATCTCTCCAACCAGGCTCGAAACTGCACTAAGCATTAAAGAAATTAGTATTCATGAAGAAATTCAAAAGGAGCAACGCGAAAGATGTAAAAATTTATTTAGTGAACCCCTTAAAATTTTGGCACAAAGATAAAAGTATAACTAAATTAGACCTAATCGACCGTAATAAAAAAATTAGAGTAAAACAAATGGTATATATTTATAATAATATAGAAAAATTCAAAAAAGAAATAGAAGATCTTAAACGGAAAGGTCTAATTAGAGATAGTAATAGTCTGCATAATAGTTCAGCCTTTATGGTTAGAAATCATGCTAAGATTAAAAGAGGAAAAGCTAGAATGGTAATAAATTACAAAAAATTAAATGATAATACTAAAAGAGATGGTTATTTTATTCCAAATAAACAAGTCCTTTTTAACATAATACAAGGTGCCTCTTGATTTTCCAAAATGGATTGTAAAAGTGGATATTGACAAATAAAAATGAATAAAGACAGTATTTCATTAACAACTTTTAGTGCACTACAAGGACATTATGAATGGCTTGTAATGCCATTTGAGTTAAAAAAAATGCACCTCAAATATTTCAAAGAAGAATAGATAACATCTTTAAAAAATTAAATAATATTTGTCTTGTATGTATAGATGATATTTTAATTTTTTCTAGATCCATAGAACAACATAGATTAGATATCAAAATAATAATAGAAAAATGTGAAGAACATGGAATAGTATTAGGTGAAAAGAAATGCATGTATGCACAAAAGGAAATAAAATTTTTAGGACTTGAAATCAAGGTAGGATCAATAAAAATGCAAAGTCATGTTCTTGAAAAAATAAATAAATTTTCTGATAAAAACACAGATAGAAAATAATTAGAAATATTTTTAGTAACTTATGTCTCAGATTTCATAAAAGATTTAGCCAAAATAAAAAACACCTTTACAAAAGAAACTAAAAAATGATGAGAGTTGGATTTGGAACTCAACCGACTCCACTTTAGTAAAATTCCTAAAAAAAAAAATGTAAAGATTTACCTATCCTAACTCTTCCTAATGAAAAAGATAAGCTAGTACTAGAAACCGATGCAAGTAACAATCACTGGAGGGTAGTGTTAAAAATAAAAGAAAATAATCAACTACGTAGGTATTGTAGTGAAAGTTTTAATTAAGCTGAATGTAATTATCCCACCATGGAAAGAGAATTATTAACCATAATAAAAGAAATAGAAAAGTTTTTAATATTTTTAGCGCCAAAACCATTTTTAATAAGAACTGATTGCAAAGGCCTGCTAGGTTTCATAAATAAGAACTTATCAAACATGCAGGCGCAAGGGAGGCTTTTACGATGCCAACTCTGGTTTAAACAATTTACCTTTAATATAGAACATATTAATGGTAATAAAAATCGTTTAGTAGATACACTAACTCGAGAATTTGCAGATAGCATCCACATCCACAAGACTATACCGGCAAAGAAGGAAACACTCCTGGCAGAGACTCAAGAAGTGCTGGACTTGGTGACACAAGACAACCTTGAAATTATTAGAAAAATGCAAGCAGCAGAGAAGAGCCGTTCTGTGAACGAGCTCATTAGGACAACCCATTTAGTAGCAAAAACATTTTTAAGATTAGAAGTATTATATTTATTTCTTCAATTCCCTTCTGACATCCAAGATAAAATAAGAAGATGTATTTTTATTAAGTTATTTATGAGATGTTATAAAGAATGTGTCATCTATCTGAGAACTTAATGGTACAACTTCAACGGACGAACAACCTTGTATAGTTATGCTAATGGTTTCATTCGATCTAGACAAGGTCATCAGCCCAAACAATCCTTTGGTTCAAATGTAGAAATTAGGAATAATCATTACATTCGACGTTCCACCTTACTCATAGAATTCTATGTTCTCTCAGCTCACCAAATTCCAACAATTCATGTTTAGGAGAATTTATGAAGTCTATAAAGAATATCCAAGCATGGCATCCATTACATTTATAACTGCCTAAACAGAAGTAAAAGATGAACATCTAAATGCAGCTCATTATCTGATAAAAGTCAAAGACAAAAAAAACATGATCCCCTACAAATGCGATTGGTTTAAAGATTGGGACAAACCCTTTGTATTAGATCTAACATAAACAAGGGCAAGAGAATTTTTCATAATATCTCATGAAACTACAGAATTAGCAAGAGTTGGGTAAAAATTAGTTCATTATGGAAGGACTATATTTTTAATTACACCATCCATGGCGGAAAAAATAATTGTTCTAAGATTGCCTTATGAATCAGTATATAATTATTTGGAACAAGTAGATTCGAGGACAAATTACTTAGAGTATACTTGAAACTAAGAAAGAAGTTTGATTCTTAGGCCTTCTTAGAGCAAACAATACTCTAGCAATCCAACAGTGTACAGAAACCCCTTTCCTTGCAAATTTTTGTTCAATAAATAAAAAAGGTTTTCATTTCTAGAAAAGAATGTGTTACTACTATATGTCAAGTCATTCATTTTAGGTCTCCTGCATAACCAAAGAAGTAGTTTCTGAAGTTACAATCAGAGGTAGGAAACAAAACAGATCTGTGTTGAGCTTGATCTAAGGAAGGAAGGGTTGAGGTTAACCACCTTTGTAAACTGGAAGCTTGCCAACGCTAGAGTCCTACGCCAACTACATTTAGGTGGCGGTCAAAAGCTTTAGATACTACTCTTATTTTGGAAGCATAGTAGGCCTAAAATCAAAACATCTTAAAAATTTTCCTTTTCATGAGTTTTTATCACCATTTCTATATTCAAAATCTATTGCTAGATCGTAATCAAGTGCTAGTACTAATCTCAAATTGTTAACAACATCGTAATTTTTTACAAAATCTACAAAAAAATTGATGCTGCTAAAGATATAGAATTTACTTGAAAAATAGTTGATAAAATATTTCAAGAAATCGTATATTATCAACAATAACTAGGGCAAATTTGGACCACCATTTTCTTGAGCTACCTAGCATCACTCAATTTTTCATGTACTCAAATAAAATCATTGATAGAGAAATACTCACGCAAGGCCTAAAATGTCACGGTAGAACAATCTCGTATGATGTAACTGAAGATTTGTTTTTCGTTTGAACCCATATAGACTAAAAATTTAAGGACCATACCATTTTTGAAATGGACAAATTTCTCATTTATTCCAATAAAATCATTCATTTGAGAAAAAATCAAGTAAAGCCTGCATTATCACAATAGAGCAATTTAGGAGTGGTTTGGGATGTTCTAAATAAGTATACTTTTTGACTTTTTATAAAATATGAGGTGAGTTTGGGTTAGGTTTGAAGTGATGTAGTAGAGAGGTGATGTGACTTAAATAGAATAATGTGACTTAAATAGAATAGTGATTTTTTGACTTTTTTAATACATGACAAACAAGACCTTAATACGGCATAAATAAAGAATCTTCTCGTTTGTACTCAAATAAAATCATTGATGGAGAAATACTCAGGTAAGGCCTAAAATGTCACAGTAGAACAATTTCGTACGATGTAAAATAAAGATTTTTTTTTTTCTTTTGAACCCATAAAGAACTAAAATTTAAGGACCATACCATTTTTGAAATGGACAAATTTCTCATTTATTCCAGTAAAATCATTTATCCAAGAAAAAATCAGGTAAAGCCTACATTATCACCGTAGAACAATTTAGTACGTCACGAATAAAGAATCTTCTCGTTTGTACTAAAAAAATTTATGGGCCTTACAATTTCGGAATGAGATTTTTTTTTTTTATGTAATCTGAATCTTCCAAAAAAAAAATTTTATGGGCCTTACAATTTTTGAAATGGAATTTTTTTTTCAGAACAGTTTTAGGCCTTACATGAGTATTTCGGTGTAACTGATGGACCTTGCTATTTTCGAAATGGACAAATTTTTCACGTACTCAAATAAAATCATTGATAGAGAAATACTCATGTCAGGCCTAAAATGTTACAGTACGATGTAAAGATTTTGTTTCCATTTGAACCCGTAAAGAATAAAAAGTTAAGGACCATATCATTTTTGAAATGGACAAATTTCTCATTTATTCCAGTAAAATCATTTATCTGAGAAAATATCAGGTAAAGTCTACCTTATCACAGTGGAACAATTTAGACCTGGTTTGGGGTGTTTAAAAAAATCTAAAAAGTCAAAAAATTACAAAAAAAAACAAAAAAGGCATCACTATTTACAAATTAAAAATATAAAAAAATTAATATATATAATATTAAAATACAAACCAACTTCACACCACTCTAGGTACCGACGTGAAAGAAAGGAACAAAAAAAAATTACATATATACATTCACTAAGTTGGATGGCAATGTTAGGCCGGTGAGGGCCCACCACAGGTCCTGTTTTGATAATCCGAACCGTTCAATATGTAGAACTCGTCCATTACTATATGCCTATAAAAAATCACGTTGATCGGATATCACTAACTACATGATCAAATCAGTTTGGTATAAAAAATTGATGATAGTATAGTTAACGATTGACAAAAAAAAACTAACACGATCAAATAGCTATTGATATCCAATCAACGCGATTCTTCATAAGCACATAGTACTCGACGAGTTTTACACATTGAACGGTTCCAATTAACAAAACGGGACCCATGGTGGGTCTCCACGGGCAGAACAATACCGTTCAATTCAAGCCCGAAAAGGAGGCAATTATTTCCCATATCTCCTAGGCAGCCCACTACAGTGCCCAACCTGTATGGCCTACTCCATTAACTTCTCCTGCACACTTATTTATACAATTTTTTAATACATATTTTTTCGTAAAAAGTTAAAAAGTTAACCCAAATATCTATATTTTTTTTCTTAACTTTTTAATCTAAAAAGACAAAAAGTGCACTTATTTAGGACACTCTAAACAACCTCTTAGTATGGCGTAAATAACTTTCTTTTGCTTGTACCAAGAATAAATTTTTGGGCCATAGAATTTTCTAAATGGACAAACCTATAGATATATATATATATATATATATATTATATAAGGAAAATAGGGTTTTTAATTCACAAGCCTTGTGGAAGTTTCAATTTTTCAATATTAATTTTTTAATTTTTTGATTTTTTTAAAAAAAAAAAAAAAAAAAAACCTCAGCCCTTATTGACTTCTCGTGAGCTTTTTTGACTTCTCATACACACCATTTTCAACTTCTCCCATACCTATTTAATTATTTTAGAAATAATAATTATTTCCCTTTTTCAACTTTTTCCATACCTATTTAATTATTTTGGAAATAATAATTATCCCTTAATTTATAGATTTCAAATAGAAAGATAATAATAATATTTCATAATCTCTCCGTTCTAATTTCTCTCATCAATTTCCAAAAGAAAATATTAAAACTTGTCTTTGTTTTCTCTCCCTCAAAAAATCAAATAATATTTTTCATGAGAATTAGAAGTATCTATCTATATCTTATATATTATATTATAATATAACAAAAAAAAATTTAAAAATCAGATATACAAACAAATAAAATTAATAAATGTGATTTTTATTTATTTAGTTAAAATCTTTCTTTTGCCTCTCAATTTCAAATTTTAAATTTTAAATTTTTTTAAAATCTATCTAAACAAATCTAATATATCTCACACTATCATACTTTAAATCAATAGCACTCACATATCTATCATATATCTAACTCACATCATAACTTACCTAAATAATAATAATTAAAAACAAATAGAAACCATAGATAAATTAAATTTTAAAAAAATAGAAACCTACAACTCCATCTTAAATAAATTTAAAAAAAATAAAAATAAAAATAGAAATCACACAAAAATAAAGAAGATAAGAATTCAGATATAGATCTCAAAAGGATATGACAATATCTAAATTTGAATTATGATTTAATAACATAATTATCTACTTTTTTTGATGTATATCTATCAAAATTTTAAATCACTTAATATGACAAATTAATCAATTTTCAAGTTTTATTTAAAGAATAATCTGATTAGTCATCCTAACTCCTAAACTTCGCAGGCATTGGCGAAGGAGCTAATGGATTAGGCAAGACGAGGTCTAAGTTGTTAGGGGGTAATATCCTACCACTCCATAATTTTATTTATTTATTAATTTTATTTTTTCCCTGCGTGATTCTTTTTCTTTGTTGTTGGTTTGGTTTTGGTTTCGGTTTTAGTGAGATTTATGTGCTTGTTTACAGGTTTACACGGTGGAGAAGAATTATTGGTAATGATGGTTGCAATCGAAGTATTTATGCTCATTCTGTGCCACGGATTTTGATAAGATTTTGTTTTTTTCAATGAAAATCATAAATTGAAGTAAAATAATGGGTATCGAATTTTTTATTTTTTATTGTCATTTTATTTTATAGAAAATGTGAAAATTTATTGAGAATTCTAGATTGTACTATAACATTAGATTTTTGTATAACTAGGTAAATTTAAAACTTTTAAATATTATTGTGTTTTTTACTTTATCCTCTTTATATCCTATTATACCTTTACTGCTATTTATTAATTGAAAATGAAAGCTTAGTATAAATTTTCATATATATTAATTAATTTGTTACCGTTATATTTGTATATAATAGCATAATATATAGAGATAATCTCCAAATATAATTTTTATTTTTTTATGTGATTAAAATAGTATATAGAGGAGTTAGATGACTTCTTTTATCTCCAAAATAACCCAATCTATTTTTTTTATACTTTTTAATTTTTTAAATTGAAATATCAGTTGTTTATGTCCACAAAACAAGATTGATAAACACATATCCAAAAGTGCACATTTTTTTTTCCTTTTTCTTTTATTTTTTATTTTTTCTTCTTTTTTAGTAGATAGGATATTTACAAATGAAAAATATTTGACACCTCAAAAAAATTTCCATAATCCAACTTATAATAATGTGGTCATAAGTGTCAATTTTTATACAAACATGAGAAAAGAAGTAATCAAATTATTTATTTCAACCAACCACATACTTAAAGTTTCACTATTTCAAGATGTTATTTCACTATAATTTCATTAATAGAATCTTCAACCCTTAACATTTTTTTATCGAATTATAATTGGATAAAAATTTTAAAAGATGAAGCATTGGAAATTATCATTTTTTTCATCAAAATTGATGAAAAGAAAAAAAAAATTTGAGATAAGAATGAAAGTTCTTTTAAAAATTGATAAAAAAAATTAATGAAAAAGTTGAAGTAATTCATATCAAATCAAATTTTTTATTCAAATTTAAAATCAAATTAGATAAAAAAAAAAAAAATTAAAAGACAATGATGAAAGGTTAAAAATATTCTAAAACCTTCTTATTCTTAAAGACTAAAAATCCGTGTGCGTATTATATTCATATTATATTTTTAGTTATGAAATTAAAACCAAAAGAAATGTAACTTAAATTATTGGATTAACAACAGAAACATCATATCAATTATTGTTAAATATCACTTCACTTCACATTTAATAAAAAAATTGTATATTTGTCTTAATTATAATTTTTAAATTTGTATATTTTCATAACAAGAAGAGGTATATCATAACTAATGTAACATCATTTAATTAGGTTTGACTTCTTCTCCTTTTTTCATTTTTTTTAATTACAAATTATCAAAATTGCACTAAATAGATTTATATATATATATATATATATTTAATTTTTTTAAACTAATAATTTAAAAAGTTGTAAACATAAAAATTAATTTATAATTTTCATGTATACCACAAGATAAAATACTAAATTACTTCAGCATATTTATAATAATTTTCTTTTTTAATTTATAAAGTCTTGCGCATAGCACGAGTTACCACTAATTTACATGTATTCTAATAAGATCATTGATTGATAGGAGAAAAAATCATTTAAGGCCTACAATGTCATGGTAGAACAATTTAGTACGACGCAAATAAAAAAATCTTTTCATTTGTACTAAAAAAAATGTAATGGGCATTCACTATTATGTCAATTCCATAATCGTAAATTATTTAATTTATTGCATTTGTACCAAAAAACTGTGATAAATTAGTTTATTGTATGATATATATGAAGGATTCTACAAAATGAGCAAAACCCAGTCTTGATTGGATTCGAGAGGACCCTTCACAAACCTGAACAGCACTCTCTAATATCTGGATTGGAGAGAAAAACAGTCTTCTAATAAAATCTGGCGACAGTTACAAGCTAGTTTTATTTACCTACAAGTCATAACTGATAAATTTATCACTGTAAATTTATTTATTAATATCTAACATCCTTATTCATATTCACTCACTCATAAGAATCTACCATCATCTTCTACATACACAAAGAACAAGAGAGACTGATAAATTTATAACTGAAAAACAAATCTGAATTTGAAAAAAAAGAGGTAGTGGTGATATAGTGGTTGCGTAGTTTAGCGACAGTGGAGTGCAAATCTACGACGGTAATAAAGTGTAGATCGGTGACAGTAGAATGCAGATCTGCAACGACGGTGAAGATAGTTAGTGAATAGTGGTGGCATCCGAATAACAACGGTGGTGGTGGGTGGACAGTGGTAACCACAGTAATTGTAGAGAGAGAGAGAGGAGAGAAGAGAAGAGGAGAAGAGAATATGATGAGTGGATGATGACGACAATGGTGGTGGTGGGTAAACGATGACAATGTGAGCGATGGTAGCAGGAGAACGGTGACAGCGATGGTGGTGGTAAACAATGGTAGTGTGAAACTTTTGGAAAAATAGTAGAAAGGGAGAGAAGAGAAGAGAAGAGAAGAAAAGATAAAAGAATTTGATAAAGGTATTGTAGGATTTATTGGTGCATTCAAACAATCAATAGGACTTAATAGTATTTAAATCTAGTTAATGGGACTAGTTTGTAATTATCTCCAAAATCTAAACTATTAGATCATCTCCAATGGGCTTTTTAAAATAAGTCTGTTGGCCATTATAATTAATTTCATCATATTTTACTCCCTCTAATGAGCTAGCTACTGCAATAGATATTTTAACAAAAAAATTTCACATTAGTTATATTTGGATAGTCTCAAAAGACTCTTTAAACTAGTTTATATGAATAAATAAATAAAATAAAATAAAATAACATTAAAACACAAAAATAAAAAATTAATTAAATGAAATAAAGAGTATATGTTTCTATACTTTAACTAATAAAAAATGAAAAGTAGTATTAGAGTTGATCTTACATAGATAAATAATTTCATAGACAAGACCCAAACTGTCCCAAATTCAAGGTTTCCAGTCACCTTTTTATTGATCAGCACTTTGACAGTGGAAAAGACAAAACACTAAAAATTATTGGTTGGTATAGGGGCGCGGTCATATCCCTGACCAATTATATAAAATTCATCATGTTCCTTTATATTTTTTAAGTATTAAATATATAATCATGAGTTTCACTCTCTACACTTATCACAATACTATTAGAGTATCACGTGGTGGTGACCTAAGACCACCAGATACCTTCTCGAAAAATACACACCCAACATGATGTTTGTATGGCCCACTTGATTGATGCTAAACATGTCCTGGCTTTTGGAGGATCGACTCAAGGAAATAAAAACAAAATGAGTATTGTGTAACTGGGCCACCCATATGGTCTATGGCTATCCACCCCCTATCTATAAGAAAATGAAATATATGAGAGACTTTGCACACCAAGGCAAAGAATTAGAGACAATGACTGACCCTTGTGCTACATTTTGTGAATTAGTAGACAGGAGGGTGATTTAGTTGATATTTGATAGCTTAATTCAATATTTAAATTTAAATATAAATATATGAAGTAAATAATTTATTAAATTTATTTTAAAATCACAATTAGTATCACTTAATAATTTAAATGATTCTTTTTCTTTTTTTAAAAAATTTTAAGTGGCTCTTAAAATGAAAATATTGGCTATGAAAAAATTAAATGATAAGAATTATACTTAATTATGATTGAATTTATAAATATTTATACGTATGTAACAATATGGTTATAATCTTACCACTGTTGTCATCACCACCACCACTCTTACCATCGCTACCGCCACTACAGCTTCCACCACCATTGCCACCCCTCCACCTCTACCAGCCCTACAACTATTGCCACCGCCACCATCCCTCCACTACCACCACCACCACCACCTCTACCACGTTATCACTATAGCTACTGTCATCATCCCTCCACTACCACCATTATACTATCACAACTATTGCCACCGCCACCATCCCTCTTAGTTTTCTTTCTATCATGTCTTTATGTGTCTCTTTCTATCATTCTCTCTCTATTCCATCGACGATCACTATATCCACCACAGTTGGCCTGTATTGCCACCATCGTCTCAACTGCATACGCCGCCGCCGCCGCCGTTCTCTATGTCGTTTTCAGATCTCTCCGTCTCTCTCTTCTCTCTCACACACACACATGTACAATTCTCTTGTCTCTATATATATCTCTGTCTCTGGCAACAGTTTTACTGAATCCACCTATGAGAACTAACTGCTTATCATCCGATCTAATCATGTCCTTGGACTGTTCACTACCATTGAACAATGGTGTGGAAGATACAAACACTCCCATTAAGAACAACTAATGTTTGACAACAGTAGATAGTGACTCTCCACAAAAGGATCCTTTCACTTTATTAGTATGGCGTAAATAACTTTCTTTTTGCTTGTATGGCGTAAATAACTTTCAACCTCTTAGTATGGCGTAAAGAGAAAAGTTAGGGATCATGAAATTTTTTTCATGAAAATGATCATTAAAGAGTTATGATCCTTGGATTATCTTAATTAGTGTGTGGTGCTTTATTCTAAGTGTAATCCAAGGTTCACAAAACTTTCATGATTATTTTCATGAAAGGTTTTTCATGATACCTAGCATTGCTCTGGCGTAAATAACTTTCTTTTTGCTTGTACCAAGAATAAATTTTTGGGCCATAGAATTTTTTAAATGGACAAACCTATATATATATATATATAAGGAAAATAGGATTTTTAATTCACAAGCCTTGTGGAAGTTTCAATGTCTCAATATTAATTTCTTAATTTTTTGATTTAAAAAAAAAAACCCGCAGCCCTTATTGACTTCTCGTGAGCTTTTTTGCCTTCTCATACACACCCTTTTCAACTTTTCCCATACCTATTTAATTATTTTAAAAATAATAATTATTTCCCTTTTTCAACTTTTTCCATACCTATTTAATTATTTTGGAAATAATAATTATCCCTTAATTTATGGATTTCAAATAGAAAGATAATAAAAATATTTCATAATCTCTCCGTTCTAATTTCTCTCATCAATTTCCAAAAGAAAATATTAAAACTTGTCTTTCTTTTCTCTCCCTCAAAAAATCAAATAATATTTTTTATGAGAATTATAGGTATCTATCTATATCTTATATATTATATTATAACATAACAAAAAAAATTTTAAAAATCAGATATACAAACAAATAAAATTAATAAATGTGATTTTTATTTATTAGTTAAAATATTTCTTTTGCCTCTCAATTTCAAATTTTAAATTTTAAATATTTTTAAAATCTATCTAAACAAATCTAATATATCTCACACTATCATACTTTAAAGGGCAATGGTTGGTGGTCACAAATTTTGTGGCTCAAATGGCCTGAAAATGCCAAAACGACGTCGTTTTAGATACAAAACAACTCTAAAAATGCCAAAACGACGTCGTTTTGGCATTTTCGGGCCATTTGAGCCACATAATTTATGGCCACCAAACATTTTCCTACTTTAAATCAATAGTACTCACATGTCTATCATATATCTAACTCACATCATAACTTACCTAAATAATAATAATTAAAAATAAATAGAAACCATAGATAAATTAAATTTAAAAAAAAAAATAGAAACCTACAACTTCATCTTAAATAAATTTAAAAATAAAATAAAATAAAAATAGAAATCACACAAAAATAAAGAAGATAAGAATTCAGATATAGATCTCAAAAGGATATGACAATATCTAAATTTGAATTATGATTTAATAACATAATTATCTACTTTTTTGATGTGTATCTATCAAAATTTTAAATCACTTAATGTGACAAATTAATCAATTTTCAAGTTTTATTTGAAGAATAATCTAATTAGTCATCCTAACTCCTAAACTTCGTAGGCATTGGCGAATGAGCTAATGGATTAGGCAAGACGAGGTCTAAGTTGTTAGGGGGTAATATCCTACCACTCCATAATTTTATTTATTTTTTAATTTTATTTTTTCCCTGTGTGATTCTTTTTCTTTGTTGTTGGTTTGGTTTTGATTTCGGTTTTAGTGAGATTTATGTGCTTGTTTACAGGTTTACATGGTGGAAAAGAATTATTGGTAATGATGGTTGCAATCGAAGTATTTATGCTCATTCTGTGCCACCGATTTTGATAAGATTTTGTTTTTTTCAATGAAAATCGTAAAATTGAAGTAAAAAAATGGGTATCGAATTTTTTATTGTCATTTTATTTTATAGAAAATGTAAAAATTTATTGAGAATTCAAGATTGTACTATAACATTAGATTTTTGTGTAACTAAGTAAATTTAAAACTTTTAAATATTATAGTGTTTTTTACTTTATCCTCTTTATATCCTATTATACCTTTACTGCTATTTATTAATTGAAAATGAAAGCTTAGTATAAATTTTCATATATATTAATTAATTAGTTACCGTTATATTTGTATATAATAGCATAATATATAGAGATAATCTCCAAATGTAATTTTTATTTTTTTATGTGATTAAAATAGTATATAGAGGAGTTAGATGACTTCTTTTATCTCCAAAATAAACCAATCTATTTTTTTATACTTTTTAATTTTTTAAATTAAAATATCAGATGTTCATGTCCACAAAACAAGATTGATAAACACATATCCAAAAGTGCACATTTTTTTTTCCTTTTTCTTTTATTTTTTATTTTTTCTTCTTTTTTAGTCGATAGGATATTTACAAATGAAAAATATTTGACACCTCAAAAAAATTTCCATAATCCAACTTATAATAATGTGGTCATAAGTGTCAATTTTTATAAAAACATGAGAAAAGAAGTAATCAAATTATATATTTCAACCAACCACATACTTAAAGTTTCACTATTTCAAGATGTTATTTCACTATAATTTCATTAACAGAATCTTCAACCCTTAATATTTTTTTATCGAATTATAATTGGATAAAAATTTTAAAAGATGAAGCGTTGGAAATTATCATTTTTTTCATCAAAATTGATGAAAAGAAAAAAAAAAATTGAGATAAGAATGGAAGTTCTTTTAAAAATTCATAAAAAAATTAATGAAAAAGTTGATGTAATTCATATCAAATCAAATTTTTTATTCAAATTTAAAATCAAATTAGATAAAAAAAAAAATTAAAAGACAATGATGAAAGGTTAAAAATATTCTAAAACCTTCTTATTCTTAAAGACTAGAAATCCGTGCGCATATTATATTCATATTATATTTTTAGTTATGAAATTAAAACCAAAAGAAATGTAACTTAAATTATAGGATTAACACCAAAAACATCATATCAATTATTGTTAAATATCACTTCACTTCACATTTAATAATAAAATTGTATATTTGTCTTAATTATAATTTTTAAATATGTATATTTTCATAACAAGAAGAGGTATATCATAACTAATGTAACCTCATTTAATTAGGTTTGACTTCTTCTCTCTGTTTTTTTTTAATTACAAATTATGAAAATTGCACTAAATAGATTTATATATATATATATATATATTTAATTTTTTTAAACTAATAATTTAAAAATTTGTAAACATAAAAATTAATTTATAATTTTCATGTATACCACAAGATAAAATATTAAATTACGTCCGCATATTTATAATAATTTTCTTTTTTAATTTATAAAGTCTTATGCATAGCACGAGTTACCACTAATTTACATGTATTCTAATAAGATCATTGATTGATCTGAGAAAAAATCATTTAAGGCCTACAATGTCATGGTAGAACAATTTAGTACGATGCAAATAAAAAAATCTTTTCATTTGTACTAAAAAAAAAAATGTAATGGGCGTTCACTATTATGTCAATTCCATAACCGTAAATTATTTAATTTATTGCATTTGTACCAAAAAACTGTGATAAATTAGTTTATTGTATGATATATATGAAGGATTCTACAAAATGAGCAAAACCCAGTCTTGATTGGATTGGAGAGGACCCTTCACAAACCTGAACAGCACTCTCCAATATCTGGATTGGAGAGAAAAACAGTCTTCTAATAAAATCTAGCGACAGTTACAAGCTAGTTTTATTTACCTACAAGTCATGACTGATAAATTTATCACTGTAAATTTATTTATTAATATCTAACATCCTTATTCATTTTCACTCACTCATAAGAATCTACCATCATCTTCTACATACATAAAGAACAAGAGAGACTGATAAATTTATAACTAAAAAACAAATCTGAATTTGAAAAAAAAGAGGTAGTGGTGATATAGTGGTTGCGTAGTTTAGCGATAGTGGAGTGCAAATCTACGACGGTAATAAAGTGTAGATCGGTGACGGTAGAATGCAGATCTGCAACGATGGTGAAAATAGTTAGTGAATAGTGGTGGCATCCGAATAACAACGGTGGTGGTGGGTGGACAATGGTAACCACAGTAATTGTAGACAATGGTGATGTAAAACTTTTGAAAAAATGGTGGAGAGAGAGAGAGAGAGAGAGAGAGAAGAGAAGAGAAGAGGAGAAGAGAATATGATGAGTGGATGATGACGACAATGGTGGTAGTGGGTAAACGATGACAATGAGAGCGGTGGTAGCAGGAGAACGGTGACAGCGATGGTGGTGGTAAACAATGGTGGTGTGAAACTTTTGGAAAAGTAGTAGAGAGGGAGAGAAGAGAAGAGAAGAAAAGATAAAAGAATTTGATAAAGGTATTGTAGGATTTATTGGTGCATTCAAACAATCAATAGGACTTAATAGTATTTAAATCTACGTAATGGGACTAGTTTGTAATTATCTCCAAAATCTAAACTATTAGATCATCTCCAATGGGCTTTTTAAAGTAAGTCTGTTGGCCATTATAATTAATTTCATCATATTTTACTCCCTTTAATGAGCTAGCTACTGCAATTGATATTTTAACAAAAAAACTTCACATTAGCTATATTTGGATAGTCTCAAAAGACTCTTTAAACCAGTTTATATGAATAAATAAATAAAATAAAATAACATTAAAACACAAAAATAAAAAATTAATTAAATAAAATAAAGAGTACATATTTCTATACTTTAACTAATAAAAAATGAAAAGTAGTATTAGAGTTGATCTTACATAGATTAATAATTTCACAGACAAGACCCAAACTGTCCCAAATTCAAGTTTTCCAGTCACCTTTTTATTGGTCAGCACTTTGACAGTGGAAAAGGCAAAACACTAAAAATTATTGGTTGGGATAGGGGCGCGGCCATATCCCTGACCAATCATATATAATTCATCATGTTCCCTTATATTTTTTAAGTATTTAATATATAATCATTAGTTTCACTCTCTACACTTATCACAATACTATTAGAGTATCACATGGTGGTGACCTAAGACCACCAGATACCTTCTCGAAAAATACACACCCAACATGATGTTTGTATCGCCCACTTGATTGATGCTAAACATGTCCTGGCTTTTGGAGGATCGACTCAAGGAAATAAAAACAAAATGAGTGTTGTGTAATTGGGCCACCCATATGGTCTATGGCTATCCACCCCCTATCTATAAGAAAATTAAATATATGAGAGACTTTGCACACCAAGGCAAAGAATTAGAGACAATGACTGACCCTTGTGCTACATTTTGTGAATTAGTAGACAGGAGGGTGATTTAGTTGATATTTGATAACTTAATTCAATATTTAAATTTAAATTTAAATATATTAAGTAAATAATTTATTAAATTTATTTTAAAATCACAATTAGTATCAATTAATAATTTAAATGATTCTTTTTATTTTTTTAAAAAATTTTAAATGGCTCTTAAAATGAAAATATAGGCTAAGAAAAAACTAAATGATAAGAATTATACTTAATTATGATTGAATTTATAAATATTTATACGTATGTAACAATATGGTTATAATCTTACCATTGTTGTCATCACCACCACCACTCTTACCATCGCCACCGCCACTACAGCTTCCACCACCATTGCCACCCCTCCACCTCTACCAGCCCTACAACTATTGCCACCGCCACCATCCCTCCACTACCACCACCACCACCACCTCTACCACGTTATCACTATAGCTACTGTCATCATCCCTCCACTACCACCATTATACTATCACAACTATTGCCACCGCCACCATCCCTCTTAGTTTTCTTTCTATCATGTCTTTATGTGTCTCTTTCTATCATTCTCTCTCTATGCCATCGACGATCACTATATCCACCACAGTTGGCCTGTATTGCCACCATCGTCTCAACTGCATACGCTGCCGCCGCCGCCGTTCTCTATGTCGTTTTCAGATCTCTCCGTCTCTCTCTTCTCTCTCACACACACACATGTACAATTCTCTTGTCTCTATATATATCTCTATCTCTGGCAACAGTTTTACTGAATCCACCTATGAGAACTAACTGCTTATCATCCGATCTAATCATGTCCTTGGACTGTTCACTACCATTGAACAATGGAGTGGAAGATACAAACACTCCCATTAAGAACAACTAATGTTTGACAACAGTAGATAGTGACTCTCCACAAAAGGATCCTTTCACTTTATTAGTATGGCGTAAATAACTTTCTTTTTGCTTGTATGGCGTAAATAACTTTCAACCTCTTAGTATGGCGTAAATAACTTTCTTTTTGCTTGTACCAAGAATAAATTTTTGGGCCATAGAATTTTTTAAATGGACAAACCTATATATATATATATATATATTATATAAGGAAAATAGGATTTTTAATTCACAAGCCTTGTGGAAGTTTCAATGTTTCAATATTAATTTCTTAATTTTTTGATTTAAAAAAAAAAAAAAAACCGCAGCCCTTATTGACTTCTCGTGAGCTTTTTTGCCTTCTCATACATACCCTTTTCAACTTTTCTCATACCTATTTAATTATTTTAAAAATAATAATTATTTCCCTTTTTCAACTTTTTCCATACCTATTTAATTATTTTGGAAATAATAATTATCCCTTAATTTATGGATTTCAAATAGAAAGATAATAAAAATATTTCATAATCTCTCCGTTCTAATTTCTCTCATCAATTTCCAAAAGAAAATATTAAAACTTGTCTTTCTTTTCTCTCCCTCAAAAAATCAAATAATATTTTTTATGAGAATTATAGGTATCTATCTATATCTTATATATTATATTATAACATAACAAAAAAAATTTTAAAAATCAGATATACAAACAAATAAAATTAATAAATGTGATTTTTATTTATTTAGTTAAAATATTTCTTTTGCCTCTCAATTTCAAATTTTAAATTTTAAATATTTTTAAAATCTATCTAAACAAATCTAATATATCTCACACTATCATACTTTAAAGGGCAATGATTGGTGGTCACAAATTTTGTGGCTCAAATGGCTTGAAAATGCCAAAACGACGTCGTTTTAGATACAAAACAACTCTAAAAATGCCAAAACGACGTCGTTTTGGCATTTTCGGGCCATTTGAGCCACAGAATTTATGGCCACCAAACATTTTCCTACTTTAAATCAATAGTACTCACATGTCTATCATATATCTAACTCACATCATAACTTACCTAAATAATAATAATTAAAAACAAATAGAAACCATAGATAAATTAAATTTAAAAAAAAAAAATAGAAACCTACAACTTCATCTTAAATAAATTTAAAAAAAAAATAAAATAAAAATAGAAATCACACAAAAATAAAGAAGATAAGAATTCAGATATAGATCTCAAAAGGATATGACAATATCTAAATTTGAATTATGATTTAATAACATAATTATCTACTTTTTTGATGTGTATCTATCAAAATTTTAAATCACTTAATGTGACAAATTAATCAATTTTCAAGTTTTATTTGAATAATAATCTAATTAGTCATCCTAACTCCTAAACTTCGTAGGCATTGGCGAATGAGCTAATGGATTAGGCAAGACGAGGTCTAAGTTGTTTGGGGGTAATATCCTACCACTCCATAATTTTATTTATTTTTTAATTTTATTTTTTTCCTGTGTGATTCTTTTTCTTTGTTGTTGGTTTGGTTTTGATTTCGGTTTTAGTGAGATTTATGTGCTTGTTTACAGGTTTACATGGTGGAAAAGAATTATTGGTAATGATGGTTGCAATCGAAGTATTTATGCTCATTCTGTGCCACCGATTTTGATAAGATTTTGTTTTTTTCAATGAAAATCGTAAAATTGAAATTAAAAAATGGATATCGAATTTTTTATTGTCATTTTATTTTATAGAAAATGTAAAAATTTATTGAGAATTCTAGATTGTACTATAACATTAGATTTTTGTGTAACTAAGTAAATTTAAAACTTTTAAATATTATAGTGTTTTTTACTTTATCCTCTTTATATCCTATTATACCTTTACTGCTATTTATTAATTGAAAATGAAAGCTTAGTATAAATTTTCATATATATTAATTAATTAGTTACCGTTATATTTGTATATAATAGCATAATATATAGAGATAATCTCCAAATGTAATTTTTATTTTTTTATGTGATTAAAATAGTATATAGAGGAGTTAGATGACTTCTTTTATCTCCAAAATAAACCAATCTATTTTTTTATACTTTTTAATTTTTTAAATTAAAATATCAGATGTTCATGTCCACAAAACAAGATTGATAAACACATATCCAAAAGTGCACATTTTTTTTTCCTTTTTCTTTTATTTTTTATTTTTTCTTCTTTTTTAGTCGATAGGATATTTACAAATGAAAAATATTTGACACCTCAAAAAAATTTCCATAATCCAACTTATAATAATGTGGTCATAAGTGTCAATTTTTATAAAAACATGAGAAAAGAAGTAATCAAATTATATATTTCAACCAACCACATACTTAAAGTTTCACTATTTCAAGATGTTATTTCACTATAATTTCATTAACAGAATCTTCAACCCTTAATATTTTTTTATCGAATTATAATTGGATAAAAATTTTAAAAGATGAAGCGTTGGAAATTATCATTTTTTTCATCAAAATTGATGAAAAGAAAAAAAAAATTGAGATAAGAATGGAAGTTCTTTTAAAAATTCATAAAAAAATTAATGAAAAAGTTGATGTAATTCATATCAAATCAAATTTTTTATTCAAATTTAAAATCAAATTAGATAAAAAAAAAAATTAAAAGACAATGATGAAAGGTTAAAAATATTCTAAAACCTTCTTATTCTTAAAGACTAGAAATCTGTGCGCATATTATATTCATATTATATTTTTAGTTATGAAATTAAAACCAAAAGAAATGTAACTTAAATTATAGGATTAACACCAAAAACATCATATCAATTATTGTTAAATATCACTTCACTTCACATTTAATAATAAAATTGTATATTTGTCTTAATTATAATTTTTAAATATGTATATTTTCATAACAAGAAGAGGTATATCATAACTAATGTAACCTCATTTAATTAGGTTTGACTTCTTCTCTCTGTTTTTTTTTAATTACAAATTATGAAAATTGCACTAAATAGATTTATATATATATATATATATATTTAATTTTTTTAAACTAATAATTTAAAAATTTGTAAACATAAAAATTAATTTATAATTTTCATGTATACCACAAGATAAAATATTAAATTACTTCAGCATATTTATAATAATTTTCTTTTTTAATTTATAAAGTCTTATGCATAGCACGAGTTACCACTAATTTACATGTATTCTAATAAGATCATTGATTGATCGGAGAAAAAATCATTTAAGGCCTACAATGTCATGGTAGAACAATTTAGTACGATGCAAATAAAAAAATCTTTTCATTTGTACTAAAAAAAAATGTAATGGGCGTTCACTATTATGTCAATTCCATAATCGTAAATTATTTAATTTATTGCATTTGTACCAAAAAACTGTGATAAATTAGTTTATTGTATGATATATATGAAGGATTCTACAAAATGAGCAAAACCCAGTCTTGATTGGATTGGAGAGGACCCTTCACAAACCTGAACAGCACTCTCCAATATCTGGATTGGAGAGAAAAACAGTCTTCTAATAAAATCTAGCGACAGTTACAAGCTAGTTTTATTTACCTACAAGTCATGACTGATAAATTTATCACTGTAAATTTATTTATTAATATCTAACATCCTTATTCATTTTCACTCACTCATAAGAATCTACCATCATCTTCTACATACACAAAGAACAAGAGAGACTGATAAATTTATAACTGAAAAACAAATCTGAATTTGAAAAAAAAGAGGTAGTGGTGATATAGTGGTTGCGTAGTTTAGCGATAGTGGAGTGCAAATCTACGACGTTAATAAAGTGTAGATCGGTGACGGTAGAATGCAGATCTGCAACGATGGTGAAAATAGTTAGTGAATAGTGGTGGCATCCGAATAACAACGGTGGTGGTGGGTGGACAATGGTAACCACAGTAATTGTAGACAATGGTGATGTAAAACTTTTGAAAAAATGGTGGAGAGAGAGAGAGAGAGAGAGAGAAGAGAAGAGAAGAGGAGAAGAGAATATGATGAGTGGATGATGACGACAATGGTGGTAGCGGGTAAACGATGACAATGAGAGCGGTGGTAGCAGGAGAACGGTGACAGCGATGGTGGTGGTAAACAATGGTGGTGTGAAACTTTTGGAAAAGTAGTAGAGAGGGAGAGAAGAGAAGAGAAGAAAAGATAAAAGAATTTGATAAAGGTATTGTAGGATTTATTGGTGCATTCAAACAATCAATAGGACTTAATAGTATTTAAATCTACTTAATGGGACTAGTTTGTAATTATCTCCAAAATCTAAACTATTAGATCATCTCCAATGGGCTTTTTAAAATAAGTCTGTTGGCCATTATAATTAATTTCATCATATTTTACTCCCTCTAATGAGCTAGCTACTGCAATTGATATTTTAACAAAAAAAACTTCACATTAGTTATATTTGGATAGTCTCAAAAGACTCTTTAAACCAGTTTATATGAATAAGTAAATAAAATAAAATAACATTAAAACACAAAAATAAAAAATTAATTAAATAAAATAAAGAGTATATATTTCTATACTTTAACTAATAAAAAATGAAAAGTAGTATTAGAGTTGATCTTACATAGATTAATAATTTCATAGACAAGACCCAAACTGTCCCAAATTCAAGTTTTCCAGTCACCTTTTTATTGGTCAGCACTTTGACAGTGGAAAAGGCAAAACACTAAAAATTATTGGTTGGGATAGGGGCGCGGCCATATCCCTGACCAATCATATATAATTCATCATGTTCCCTTATATTTTTTAAGTATTTAATATATAATCATTAGTTTCACTCTCTACACTTATCACAATACTATTAGAGTATCACGTGGTGGTGACCTAAGACCACCAGATACCTTCTCGAAAAATACACACCCAACATGATGTTTGTATCGCCCACTTGATTGATGCTAAACATGTCCTGGCTTTTGGAGGATCGACTCAAGGAAATAAAAACAAAATGAGTGTTGTGTAATTGGGCCACCCATATGGTCTATGGCTATCCACCCCCTATCTATAAGAAAATGAAATATATGAGAGACTTTGCACACCAAGGCAAAGAATTAGAGACAATGACTGACCCTTGTGCTACATTTTGTGAATAAGTAGACAGGAGGGTGATTTAGTTGATATTTGATAACTTAATTTAATATTTAAATTTAAATTTAAATATATTAAGTAAATAATTTATTAAATTTATTTTAAAATCACAATTAGTATCACTTAATAATTTAAATGATTCTTTTTATTTTTTAAAAAAATTTTAAATGGCTCTTAAAATGAAAATATAGGCTAAGAAAAAATTAAATGATAAGAATTATACTTAATTATGATTGAATTTATAAATATTTATACATATGTAACAACATGGTTATAATCTTACCACTGTTGTCATCACCACCACCACTCTTACCACTGCCACCGCCACTACAGCTTCCACCACCATTGCCACCCCTCCACCTCTACCAGCCCTACAACTATTGCCACCGCCACCATCCCTCCACTACCACCACCACCACCACCACCTCCACCTCCACCACGTTATCACTATAGCTACTGTCATCATCCCTCCACTACCACCAGTATACTATCACAACTATTGCCACCGCCACCATCCCTCTTAGTTTTCTTTCTATCATGTCTTTATGTGTCTCTTTCTATCGTTCTCTCTCTATGCCATCGACGATCACCATATCCACCACAGTTGGCCTGTATTGCCACCATCCTCTCAACTGCATACGCCGCCGCCGCTGTTCTCTATGTTGTTTTCAGATCTCTCCGTTTCTCTCTTCTCTCTCTCTCACACACATGTACAACTCTCTTGTCTCTATATATATCTCTATCTCTGGCAACAGTTTTACTGAATCCACCTATGAGAACTAACTGCTTATCATCCGATCTAATCATGTCCTTGGACTGTTCACTACCATTGAACAATGGAGTGGAAGATACAAACACTCCCATTAAGAACAACTAATGTTTGACAACAGTAGATAGTGACTCTCCACAAAAGGATCGTTTCACTTTATTATATGTATAGATATTGTCCTGTGATCTTTCCCAAACAAAAAGAATTACAATTTATGAGGCAAACCCCCACGATTATTGTTGTGTAAGCATACTATAATTAAAAGGGAGTAAATTAAAAATTCAAAAATGAAATTTGGTAGCAGTGTAACTTGACCGAGCGCAATCCGAGCAATTTGAGCCCATTCTAAAATTTTTAGAACTTGGATAACATATTTTTGAATTCAATACAAATTTAGGCAAAAGTTCCGAAGTTTGAATTAAATTCAGGCGGATTTAGACAAAGATAACAAACAATCTAAACAATCTGAAACCCAAACTATATATATGTATATGTATAAAAATATTATATATATATATATATATATATTAACTATTAGATGTGTTAAAGTAATTTAGATCGTTAAATCATATTAGATATATTTAGGGCCATTTACATACAAGTCCCATTTTTTGAACTTATAATCCACTAAGTCCTAGATAAAATTATTTGCTCCTTCAGGTCCCATTAATTTTTAATAGACCAATTTACCCACCCAGCGAAACAGGTGGTGCGAAGCTAACTTGTGTTTGTGATGGGCTTGCATGGGTTGCGATGATCAGATTGCAACATTCAACAGACCTTGGAAAGAACAATTGAATTGAGATCGCAACTTAAGGGTCACATTGCTCCCAGATCTGGTATTCGAATCGAGTTTTCGACCTCACCCAAGACCTTCGCAACTCAAGAGTCACAATGCTTCCAGATTTGGTATTCGAATCTCACCCAAGACCTTCAAATCAAGTTCAAATCTCATATAGGGTTTCATATTCATGTTCGGATCGCAACTAGGACTTCAGGTTGAAGTTGATTTGATGTAACAAAATTGATTTTCCCTCATATCTGAGTTTGCGAAGTTCAATTTCTCCTTAGATTTGAACTCCCGAAATTCGATTTTCGTTCTGGATCTGCATTGACGATGCTCGATTTCAAGTTCTAATCAACAACTATGGTTCGAAATGTACAAAATCTCAACTCCAAGACTCGTGATGAAGTTCGAATCAACTCAATCATAGTCATTTTTTGAAATTGAGAACCTTCTCAGTTTATAATATTCTCAATTTTAATCATGAAAAAAATTAAGAAATTTCTCAAAATTGATAATTATAAATTTCTTAGTTTTGATAATAGTCTCAGTTCATACTAGAAAAAAATTGAGAAATTTCTTAGTTTTGATAATTATAAATTGAGAACATTCTCAGTTTTGGGATTAAAGGGCAAAATGTCTTTTTACCTCTAAATGAGACTTATTGGTTCAAAAACTTTTTGATAGGACCTAAGCTACCACCAAATATGTAGATAGAACTTTTAGATAATTAATCCATATATTTATCCATACAAGAAACAAACACAAAATTTTATCTTTTTTTTTTCTTTTCTCATTAATAGATTGTAAAGACCACTGTAGGGACACATTGATTCTTCAATTCTTGTCTCTCTCATATTATATAAATTAATTGTTTTGTTATTATTATTTATTTTATTTAACAAAATGTAAATAGAGTTCAATTTTTAACAAATTAATTAACATAGCTACATTCCCCCCCCCCCTCCCCCCCCCCCCCCCACACACACAAAATACTAAAATTTATGTACAATTCATGCAACTTGAGTAATTCCAACCTAACTTGGGTTGGACTTGAGTAGACAATCTCAGGGTACAATTCAAACTTTGACAAGTACATGCAATTCTCATTAATACAACTTAAATTGAATTTGGATAACCTCTCAACCCGAACGTATGTTAGTCCAACTCATAGATTAAACTTCTAAATATGAATTCGTTTTTCACATGGAACCAACCAAACCAATTTTCGCAAAATCTTGGTACTGTATCACGTTAATTTCACGAGAAGTTATTGGTTAGTCTAGGGGCAGCGATATGTGGCAGTCCACATGCATTGTGATTAATAGAAATGGTGAGACTCATGATTTTGTGTTAGGTAAACATGAGGGGCTATAAGAGTTTGTGATTGGCCTGAAACATGGCCATATGGTGCCCGAGGACCAACCAATAATTTTTCTAATTTCACATGGAACCCTAGAGCCTACCCTAAAGCCTATAGCAGCCTTGATTTTGATTTTTTTTTTGGTAAAAATAAGTGAGAAGTCTAGTTTTAGAGGTGTGTATGGTATTAGGTTCAAGAATTATTTTATTTTGGTTGTAAAGACATGATTAATGAAATTGTTTTATGAAAATGATAAATTATTGCTTTGAAGGATATTTTTTTCATTTTTACCTACTGTCAGCAAAAAAGTCCCAGCGACTAGTGATGGCAACTGATAGTGGCTAGTGGTGCTAATGACATGGACAAATAAATAGTTTAAGTGGACAAATAGATGGCACTGGATAAATCGATGGATAGCTAGGTGACGGAGACAAATAAGTAGAATAGCGAACAAACAAATATAAGTAAGATAGTATGAATTTTTAAATTATTATTGTTCTTATGACCCCAAAAGATTATAGCTTAAGATTGTTGCTCTAAAAAATTCAAAATTAGATTCATGGCCTTAGTGCCCTTTTAATTTAAATTTTTTATTTTTTGATTGGAATAGTTCTTTTAGCCTTGTAGTTCTTAGGGGACTTACATGTATGTCATAATAAGTGAACTTATTATTCAATAGGTTTTATAATAATTAATAGCGTTTTCATCAAATACTATTAAAAAATGTCACTAATTGTTAATTTTCAGCAACCGTTTGAAAATTGTCACAAAAAGTTACTAATTTTCAACTTTCAGCGACAGTTTGAAAAATTGGTCACAAAAAAGTCACTAATTGTAAATTTTAGCAACAATTTATAAAAAATCATGACAAAAAAGTCACTAATTGTTAATTTTTAGCGACATATGCAAAATATCATCACAAAAAATTACTTTTAGCGACAATTTTATTAAGACTTATTTTCAATAGGATTTTATAGAAATTAAATCCAACTAGTAGGACCTATTAGTAATTTATCTTAATTTGTAATTCTATCTCTCTTTACAGTTGTGCCACTCTAACTCTACCATTTCAAAGCTCTGCCTCACTATTGTCATCCATTCATGGTCTTTCTCTGCGAGCCGTTTGATGCACTTCTGTTTCTAAACCTTGCAATCAAGCGGTTATCAGACGATTGGCCAACTACCAACCTTCCATTTGGGACTATGACTATATCCAGTCCCTAAATAGTAAATTTGTGGTATATATCTATACTATTATATAATTAAGCAAATACTAGATTCGAGATGTCACTAAATGCTCCCCATAGATTTCTTTGGACATTTTATTTTCAAAAGAAAAGAAAATTAGTACCATTTATGGGTGGAGTGAACCTATTATCACCATTGATGGTGTTAATATTCCTAAACCCCTTGATAAATGGGATACAACTGATTACCAAAACTCGAGTTGGAACAATAAGGCTCTCAATTCCTTGTTTTGCTCCGTCACACCTGAAGAATTTCGTCAAATCTGCACGTGTGAGGTAGCAAAAGAGGCTTGGGACATTCTTGAAACGATTCACGAAGGTACTACTTCTGTCAAAAGGTCAAAACTTTAACGTCTCACCTTCGCCTTTAAAACCCTTTCTATGCGTGACGATGAGACGTTTGATGATTTCTATGCAAAACTTAGTGATATCGTTAATTCCAGTTTCACTCTCGGTGAAAAAATCCTAGAAGCCAAAGTTGTTGGAAAAATTTTGAGGTCCCTTCCCGAGAGGTTCCAATCAAAAGTGAAAGCCATTGAGGAGACTCAGAATGTTGATACCCTCAAGCTTGATCAATTGATTGGAAACTTGCAGACTTATGAAGCTGTCACGACCCCATTCCGCCCCTAGTAGAATGGTGCCGTGATGGCCAGTAATCCGAGATTACCAAAGGCCAACCTTGAAAATTCACACACAATCAGAGTATAAATATATGGGGCTCACAAGTGCGGAAGCAATAATTTAAAATACAAGTGGTCCATAAGAGCAGTGCATAAGTCAAATGGAATGGCATACATCTTTACATAGCTTTAATACAACAAAATGAAGTACAAAAATACATCTTGACCAAAAGGCTTCTCAGCCATCAAATACAAAATACAATAAGGTACAACTAAGAAGCATAATCTTCAAGATGCTGCAAAAGTGCAAAATCCAAAACAAGTGGCAAGTACATCTAAGCGTCACCGCCGTCCTGCTCGTCACCAACATATATATAGAGAGGGGTGAGCTTGGGTACTCAGTGAATGGTATAAATAATAAAAGGGTTTACATGAATGATATCCGAAATCTTTATCAAATCAAGGCACATCACATCTTGTATAGAGTCCAAAGGCAAATCAAATCTATCTAGCAAATCTTTCAAGTCTCAACAATTAAAGTCTTTCAAGACTTTCAAGTTCCAAGGGATGACATTAACAAAGGTTGTGCTACAAATGCTTATAGTCCCCTAGCACGTACGGACTTTCAAGATTGTGCTATAAATGCTTATAGTCCCCTAGCACGTACAGACTTTCAAGATTGTGCTACAAATGCTTATAGTCACCTTGCACGTACGGACTTTCAAATGTTGTGCTACAAATGCTTATAGTCCCCTAGCACGTACGAACTTTCAAGATTGTGCTACAAATGCTTATAGTCCCCTAGCACGTACGGACTTTCAAAGGTTGTGCTACAAATGCTTATAGTCCCCTAGCACGTATGGACTTTCAAGATTATGGTACAAATGCTTATAGTCCCCTAGCACGTACGGACTTTCAAAGGTTGTGCTACAAATGCTTATAGTCCCCTAGCACGTATGGGCTTTCAAAGGTTGTCATTCAAAACAAGGCTAATACTTGATATACAAAATAGGGATCATCATTCATGCTTCACAAAATGCTTTTCCAAAACAAGCAAGGAAAAACTTTATCAAAACTTAATAACATAACTTTATTAAAAATACCACTCATATAGCTCTTCAGACGTCGGGGTTAAGGCAAGTCCAAGTCCTACAAACACATGGCAAAGTTTGTTGAATGCACTTTCAAACAAGTTCACATGCATACGGATGATCTCGGCATCCTTCAAAACCAAGCTAAGTCAAAACAAAACACTGTTTTCTCATCTCGGGAAAACATGCTGGGCGACTACCAGGTCTAGGCCGAGGTCCCACACCTCCTTGCCGAGGTGTTGCCTCGATGGCCACATTCAAGGAAATGAGGTCGGGAAAATCTGGATTTCCCTCTCTTGAAGAACATGAACATGAGGAAGATGAATGCAAGATCATAATTTGCTATTACAAAGTCGGAGATTTCATGCTATGAATTCAAAACATGGACCTAGGCACCCATACTCGAAGATTTTATGAAAACAAACGCAAGAGCATGAATCTTAATGCAACTTTCGGATCAAACAAGGCTTTTCCTTCAACAACACATGAACACTATTTTCTCTTTCTAAAACCAACTTTAAACCAATGCATGACGTGCAGAACAGGTTCAATCGAGCAATGCAGCTAGATAAACATAAAGAACGACAAGAGTAAATCAAGAATCTAACCTCAATACGCGAATCTAACGGTTTGATCTCTAGGAATCAAGCTCAAAAGCCCACTCTCTCACTCTAAAACTTCTTCTTCTTCTTCTTCTAGAGCTTCTCTCTCCTCACCAACGAAGACATATAGCAAATGATACATTTCTAGGTCTGCTGGCTGACTTAACACTCAGCTGGGACATGTGGCACTACCGAGTTGGTTCTCCTCAAAAAGGTGGCTGAGTGAAAAGACAAGACTATGACAAAGTGTGTTCAACAAGCAAGATGGCATGGGCACTCCGGCGGGTAACGATCTCGGCTAAGAACAAGACATCGGCAAATAGGGGAACAATGATCTCGGCTAGGAAGGACGACACTTGACTAAGCTGTGCCACACCTTGGCCTAGATGTGCCACACCTTGGTCTAGGTCACACCACTCCATGACAAGATCACTTAGGTGCAAAGGTAACATCTCGGCCTAGATAATACACATCTCGGCCTTGGTGATGAACACCTCGGCCTAGATAATGACATCCCGGCCAATATGTCAGGGCGAAGGTGGAGGTCAAACAAAGTAGTTCCAAGGAAGTTCTAGACTAAAGATGACCTCGGCTAAACTCACACCAAACAAGGTACAAAACATACAAGAAGCTCTTAAGCAAAGCAAATCAAGGTTTGCAAAAGTGCAACACATCAAGACAAGATCATGCAATATATGCAAGCATGACTAGAGTAGAATGAGGGTCGTTACATCCTACCCTCCTTAAAGAAGTTTGGTCCCCAAACATAAATTACCTTGCTCTACAAATAACCCCGGATAACGGATTTTCATTTCTTCTTCCATTTCCCACGTAGCATCCTTGCCGTAATGCTCTTTCCATTCAATTTTCACCATTGGTATGGATTTGTTCCTCAACTGTTTCACTTGTCTATCAATGATTTTCATCGGCTTCTCCTCGTAACCTAAATCGTCACTAACCGAAATCCTGGTATAATCAGTTACATGCAGTGGATCCCGAATATACTTCCTCAACATCGAAATATGGAACACATTGTGAACTTGACTTAGTTCTGGTGGCAAAGCTAGTCTATAGGTAGCTGGGTTAACTTTCTCAAGAACTTCAAAAGGCCCGATATAACGGGGTGCCAATTTACCCTTCTTCCCAAATCTTGAAACTCCTTTCATCGGCGAGATCTTCAGGAATACATTATCCCCAACTTCAGACTCTAACTCTTTTCTTCTCTGGTCGGAGTAACTCTTTTGTCGACTCTGAGCGGTTCTAATTCTCTGTTGGATAAGCTTGATCTTTTCTGTTGTCCTTTGAACTAGATTGGGGCCGATCAAAGCTTTATCTCCTACCTCGGTCCAATATATCGGCGATCTGCACTTTCTTCCATACAGGGCTTCATACGGCGCCATGCCAATGCTAGCTTGATAACTGTTGTTGTAAGCAAATTCTACTAATGGCAAATGCTCTTCCCAGCTTCCCTTGAAATCCAATACACATAGTCTAAGCATATCTTCAAGTGTTTGAATTGTTCTCTTTGTTTGGCCATCGGTCTGGGCATGAAAAGTTGTACTAAACCTCAATTCGGTCCCCAAAGCCCTTTGTAAACTCTGCCAAAATCTAGAAACAAACTTTGAATCCCGATCTGACACAATGGACATCGGCACACCATAAAGCCTAACAATCTCATTCATATACAACACAGCAAATCGATCAGCATTAAACGAAGTTTTAACATGCAAGAAGTGTGCTGACTTAGTTAATCTGTCGATTATAACCCAGATCGAATCCATTCCTTTCTGCATCTTCGGCAAACCAACCACAAAGTCCATGGAGATGTGTTCCCATTTCCATTCAGGAATCGGCAAGGGTTGGAGAAGTCCTGCTGGCTTCTGATGTTCTGCTTTCACTTGTTGACAATACAAACACTGGGACACGAACTCGGCTATCTCTCTTTTCATATTCGGCCACCAAAAGGTCTGTTTTACATCTTGATACATCTTGGTGTTCCCTGGGTGAACTGCAAATCTGGATCCGTGAGAGTCTTGCAAAATCTTTCCTTTCAACTCTGGGACGTCGGCCACGCACAATCTTCCTTCAAACTTAAGCACTCCATTCTCAAGGGTGTAACCTGACCTCGGCCTGGTGATAATCTTGTCGGCTACCTTCTTCAGGAATTCATCCTCCATTTGCCTTACCTTTACTTCCCCAATAGTAGTCGGCTCTACTGACATCGTGGCTAGGCATACCAAAGTTCCCACTGACTTTCTACTCAATGCGTCGGCTACCGAGTTTGCTTTACCTGGGTGATACCGAATCTGCATGTCGTAGTCCTTCAATAATTCAAGCCACCTTCGCTGCCTCAAATTCAGTTCCTTTTGAGTGAACAAGTACTTCAAGCTCTTGTGAACAGTAAAAACTTGGCAAGAGGCTCCATACAAGTAGTGACGCCAAATCTTCAAAGCAAACACCACGGCTGCTAGCTCTAGATCATGGGTTGGATAGTTCTTTTCATGAGGTTTCAACTGACGAGATGCATATGCTATGACCTTGCCCCCTTGCATTAATACACAACCTAAACCCTTATGTGAAGCATCACTAAAAATCTGAAATTCCTCATTACCTGATGGGAGTACAATAACTGGTGCCGTAACTAACCTCGTCTTCAACTCGTGGAAAGTTGATTCTCTATCATCGGTCCATTCATATGATGTTCCCTTCTTAGTTAGTTGTGTCAACGGTACTGCAATCCTTGAGAAGTCCTTCACAAACTTTCTGTAGTAACCTGCCAAGCCCAGAAAACTACGAACCTCGGACACGTTGGTTGGCGTCGGCCAATTCACAATGGCTTCAATCTTACTGGGATCAACTGATATACCCTCTTCATTAATCACATGCCCTAAAAATGAAATGCTGAAAAGCCAAAACTCGCACTTGCTCAACTTGGCGTACAACTTCTTGTCTCTCAAGATTTGCAGGGCAAGTCTCAGATGATTCTCGTGTTCGATTGTACTCTTGGAATAGATCAATATGTCATCAATAAAAACGACTACGAACTCATCTAGGTACGGCTTAAAGACTCTGTTCATCAAGTCCATGAATGCTGCAGGGGCCTTGGTCACTCCGAAAGGCATTACCAAAAATTCGTGGTGGCCATACCTTGTCCGAAAAGCAGTCTTCTCAATGTCCTCGGCTTTAACTTTCAGTTGATGGTAGCCCGACCTAAGGTCAATCTTGGAAAAGACTCGTGCTCCTTGTAGTTGGTCAAGCAAATCGTCAATCCTAGGCAATGGGTACTTGTTCTTGATGGTTACCTTATTAAGTTCTCTGTAATCAACGCAAAGGCGAAGTGTGCCATCCTTTTTCTTAACAAATAGAACGGGTGCTCCCCATGGTGAAGTTCTCGGCCTGATGAAACCCTTACCCAACAATTCTTGTAATTGCAGTTTCAGTTCTCTAAGTTCAGTTGGGGCCATCCTGTAGGGTGTTTTGGAGATAGGTTGCGTTCCCGACATGATGTCCACTGTAAACTCTACCTCCCTATCGATCAAGTGCCCAGGCAACTCATTTGGAAAGGCGTTAGGAAATTCCTTAACAACTGGTATGTCTGCTAACTCAACACTTCCATTCGAATCACTTAGTATACTGCACAGATAACCCTGACACCCTTTTTGGATCAACTTATAGGCTTTCATGGTTGAGATCAAGTAAGGTGGGGGCACTACTCCCTTACCCTGGAAAATAACCTCGGCTTGGTTTGGGGGTTTCAGTGTGACATTCTTCGAAACACAATTAATGGATGCATGATTCGCTACTAACCAATCCATTCCCAATATGACATCGAAGTGAGCCATAGTTAACGGCATTAAATCGACTAACAATTCTACACCCCCAATCACGACCACACACGCCCTATAAATGGATGCAACAATCATAGTTCTCCCAGATGGAGTAGACACATGTAACACATAGTCAAGGGGTTCTTGTTCTTTATTTAACTTCTCGGCAAACTTAGCAGATACAAATGAATGTGTAGAACCCGAATCAATTAATATGTATGCATCTTGAGAGCAAATTGGGAGTATACCTGACACTACTGTCTCAGCATTCTGAGTGTCTCCTGGTACCAATGCAAAAACTCTACCTGTCTCGTCGGTGCCCTTCCGATGTTATTTCTCTGTGCATAGCCCGAGGTGCTCCCATTCTTCTTACCATCATCAGTTCTTGCCTTCGGGCAGTCTTTCACACGATGACCCATTTCACCGCATTCAAAATAGGCTCCCGATGCCCAACGGCAAACTCTGGAATGCGACTTCCCACAGCTTGCACACGTCGGCCTAGTATTACCTTCTTGGTTCGAGTTGTTGGAGCTGCCCATATTCGCTTTCTTCTTGGCGTTAAACGGAGCTCGGCGATTATCATAGTTCTGCCTCTTCTTCTGATTTTCTCCTGAGTTCTGATATCGGTTCAAGTTAGCCTCTGCCAAGATGGCCTTGTCCAACACTGCGGCGTAGGTCGGCATATTGAGCAATTAATGGGCCTTTTCTGGGTATCATTTCGCTGATTTAAATCGTTTATTTTTTAAAAGACATCGAGTAGAGCATGCCTGTAAAAGTTCAAGTTAATCAGATATTGATATTCCTTTCATCAAGTCATGTTTATATTCAATTTTCTTTGATTGACTTAAATTTTTGCAAACATGTTCTACTCGATATTTTTAAAAAAGTGAATGATATGTGGCCTTGAAAAGGCTACATTGGCAACGCAACAATGCTTGTTGTGTATGGTGCGCAGCAGCCTCTCTAATCGCATTTCTAATACATTAGTGTCACGCTATTATTAATATAACTTTTAATTCCTAAACTTAACCATTATAATGTTCAACATTTGTATATGGACAAAGAAAAAAGAAGTTATGAACTTGATCCACCAATTCAACAATGAAAATATGATTCTTTATGTATTTATTTATTTATTTATTTTGGGACAAAAGGGGCCCGAAACCTAAACAAAAACAAAACTAAAAATAAGGAACATGCAAGGAACCAACACACTAGGCATCTTTTGGTAAAATATGATTTTTTTTTTTTTTTTTTTTTTTGGACCATGTATAGCTCAAACAAGTCACAGTTTTTTTTAATGATTTTTTTTGAAAATTATTTATTCTTTTTTACTTTTTTAAATCTTGTAGACGAATTTAAAAATATAACAAATTACTAAATATATAAAACAATAATTATTTTTTACACTTTTTTTGGGAATTTTTTAGACTTTTTTTAAAAAAATAAATTAAAAATTTTCTTTTTTGATCCTTTCTTCGAAATAGAACTCAAGAGTGAGATTTTTTGAAGTTTGTTTAAAACAATTCACTAAAAATGAAAAAAAAAAAATCACTAAAAAAGTCAACTTCAAACACCATTAAATCTGAAAAAAGAAAAAAGAGAAAAAGAAGAATTTATGGAAAAAAATAACATATATAAAAACTATTTTTACTTTTATTTTTTCCCCATAAAATTTCTAAAACCAATTAATATCATTTTATTCCCTTCAGCCATGAAGGCAAACACATTAACCCTTTCAACTATAAAAATTGTAATAATGCATCCTTTTAAAGGTGGTTTAGAGATGGTCTGTATATATTGAAACAATTTTCTGTGTACAATAAATATGTTGAAACTAAATCAAACAAATAAAATAAATAACGTACCGAAATTATTTTACCGAACCGAAAAATAATAAAAAGATCAAGTTGAGTGTGTGACACGCTGTCCTTAAGACAGATTCGCCCCGCTACGGTACTTACGATTATGTGGCATTTATCTCCCAGGATACAATGATCTTCACAAATTTGTAGTAGCACTCCAAACAAATTTGTCCAATGAACTAAAACCTGTGTTCTATACTCTATAAATTATTCCTAGAAAATATATGAAGAATATATCATGCAAGTGAGCAACAGTAGAAGGAAAATGAAGATTTTCGAATTGCCAAAAAGCTAGAAGAGATTTGGTTTATATAGACCCGAACAGGTGTAAAATTCAAACTGAACAGGTAAGTTTTTGAATTAAACAAGTACTGTTTGAATTTCAACAGATCTGCTGGACAGTTTGATCTGTTTGAACTGGACAGATTCAAATCTGTTAACTGTAGCAGTTTCTAGCAGTTATAAAACTATAAAACAGTTTGAATCTGTTTAGGAATTTCGGACATAAGGTAGTAAAAATTGGACAGAAAATTAATTTCAATTTTGACACAAAATTGGAATTTAATTTCATTAAGAATTTATGGAAAAATTCAAATAAATTTTGTCCAAAAAATTAATATTAGAACCGACTCGACCCACAACCCACACCCGGCACAGCTCAGCTCGGCTCGGCCAGTCAGTCGGACGGACAGCGGCTGCGCCGCGCGTGCACGTATGTGGTAGTTTGAGTCAAGGTTCCATTTGTCCATAACTCCTCACTTCTACAAACTTGGGGTACCCCTTGGGGCCCAACCCAAGTGTTGCCACCTAGAACTTATATACACACATAAGTTCTCTTCAAGTTTCAATGTGGGACAAGCCTTTCAAGGAAACCCACATTTAATTCTTTAAATGTTCAATTCCACGAACCCGAAAACGACGTCAACTTCCCATTCACTCATAAATGGTTTTGACGAACCGTCTTCACCATGTGACCTGCCATGTGGCAAGGAATACGTCACTTTTTCAAACCCATCCCAAAAGACGTTTGGGGCCCACTCAATTTTGGGCTCAAAGATGGCCCAAAATAACCCTATATACAACCAATTTTCCAACAATCCCCCACATGAATGGAATTTAACGGAGAGAAAATGCAACAACATGATCTAAATACAGAGAGTACAGAAATTGGAAATATTCTACAAATGATAGGTAGCTTTTGGCTTTGAACCTTCCCTTGTGAGACACTATCGGATTTACTAGTTAATCAGTGAACATAATGTCTTGAACTGTTCAGTCGTTTGTGTAAACTAAGACAATAGAACTCACGCAGTATATTACCACACACAGTTTAGTTCTCACTATTGTGTTCATTTTGACCCTGAACAACCTGGTCTTTCATGAGTACTTTAGAGAATTGTAGCCCGTCACAAATCTCATAGAACCAGTTCAGTTCACACTCACATAGGTGATTCTTATGAAGAGTATTCTGCCATACTCCACTAGGTATACCTAGATATAAGAATCATTAAAAGTACTACTTAACCTACAACGCTGCAGACATCACTATTTCATCATAGATATGGATAGGAGTTTGACTCTCCAGTGATCCTTTTGAGTCATACACAACTCGGTTGTCCCTTTGAACCTAGATCTTGGGATCTCCGGTCAACTAGGTTGGGTTGCCGTTATGGTAACTCTTCTTTAATAGGCTTAAGTCCCATTCCCCTCGATGAATTCTCAACTAACTCTCTTGCTAACCCTTTGGGTTTTTGGATCCATATGTTTTTTTTAGACTTCACATATTCAATGGAAATAATTCCATTAGAGAGTAATTGTCTTACGGTGTTATGTCAACAACGAATGTGTCACGACTTACCGTTATACATATGACTCTGTGCTCTACCTATTGCTGATTGACTATCACAATGTATGCAAATAGCAAGCACAAGTTTTGGCTATATTGGAATATTTTCAAGGAAATGGTGAAATCATTCTACTTCTTTCCTAGCTTTGTCTAAAGCTATGAATTCTGATTTCCATAATAGACCTAGCAATGTAAGTCTATTTAAAAGATTTCCAAGATACAGCCGCACCACTAAGAGTAAAGACATACCCACTGGTGAACTTTGAGTCTCTAGTATCTGATATCCAATTTGCATCACAGTATCTTTCAAGTACTGCTGGATATCTAGTATAATTTAGCCCAATGTTACGAGTAAATAGGGGATATCTTAGAACCCTTATAATTGCTTTCTAGTGTTCTACTCCTGGATTACTTGTATATCTACTTAATTTACTTACTGCATAAGTTATATCCGGGCGAGCGTAGTTCATCAAGTACATTAAGCTTCCAATAATTTGGGCATACTCCAATTGAGAAATATTTTTCTATACATTCTTAGAAAAAAACAAATTGACATCCACAGGTGTTCTAGCAAGATGATCATCATCTTTACTAAATTTGTCAAGTATTTTCTCAATATAATGAGATTATGACAAAGCATAACCTTCTGATGTTTTGGTAATTTTCATACCAAGAATTACATCAGCAATCCCCATGTCTTTCATGTCAAAATGTTTATTTAACATTTTCTTGGTAGTTTTAATTATATCATTAGTACTACCTATGATGAGCATATCATCCACATAAAGACATACAATGACATAACCTTTGTCTGTATTTTTAATATAAACACATTTGTCATACTCATTAATTTTAAATCTATTTGACTTCATTGCCTTGTCAAATTTCCCATGCCATTGTTTTGGCGCTTGTTTTAAACCGTATAATGATTTAGCTAATTTACACACTTTCTTTTCTTTTCCTAGAACAGAAAAACCTTCTGGTTGTTCTATGTAAATTTCTTCATCTAACTTACCATTTAAGAAAGCGGTTTTCACATCCATTTGATGAATTTTTAGATTGTACAAAGACGCAATAGCAATTAGCATTCTAATGGATGTTATTCTCGTAACCAGTGAGTATGTGTCAAATTAATCGAGACCTTCTTTTTGTCTAAAACCTTTGACCACAAGTCTTGTCTTGTATTTGTCAATTGATCCATCCGCTTTCATTTTTCTTTTGAAAATCAACTTGTACCCAAGATATTTACAACCTGGTGGTAAGTCCACTAATTCCCAAGTGTGATTTTGCAAAATGGATTCAACTTCACTGTTTACAGCTTCTTTCCATAAAGAGGCCTCAGGACTGGACATAGCTTCTTTAAAAGTTAAAGGCTTATTTTCTAACAAAAAAGTTAGAAAATCTGAACTAAAAGATTTTGAGGTTCTAGCACGTTTACTACGCCTAGGTTCCTCTTCCTCATCTTGATCTATCTCTTTCTTTTGATCTTGTTCTTGATCATTACTAGTAATAGCATCAAAAGATCTTTTCTTATTACTAGTCTTTTGTCCAATCTTATTCGGAAACACATGTTCAAAGAAAGATGAATTTCAAGATTCAATAATAGTATTTACATACATTTCGCAATGTTCTAATTTATGAATCAAAAACCGATATGCACTACTATTCTTGGCATAACCAATGAAAATGAAATCAACGGTTTTAGGACCTATCTTAGTCTTTTTAGGATTAGGAATAGCCACTTTAGCCAAACACCCACACACTTTTAAGTATTTGTAGGATGGTACTCTTCCATGCCACATTTCATAAAGTGTTTGATTCACTTTCTTTCGGGGTACTTTATTGAGTATATAATTAGCAGAAAGTATTGCTTTCCCCACAAGTTCTGAAGTAATCCAAAACTTATTAACATTTTAAAGTCCTATTTTTCTTTTTAGCAATTCCATTTTGCTGAGGTGAATAAGGAGTAGTGGTTTGATAAATTATTCCATGTTCTTTACAAAAGTTACCAAAAGGTGATTCATATTCACCACCTCTATCACTACTAAGTTTCTTAACCTTCTTACCAAGTTAATTTTCAACTTCATTCTTATATTGAATGAAAGTTTCCAAAGCTTCATCCTCGGTTCGAATTAAATAAACATAATTATATCTAGTATAGTCATTTATGAAAGTGATAAAATATTTTTTCCCACCTCTGGTTTGAATTGATTTAAAATCACAAATGTCACTATGAATTAATTCAAGTGGCTCCGTACTTCTTTCAATTGAATGAAAAAGAGTTTTGGATAATTTTGCCTCAACGCAGATTTCACATTTATAATTTAAATCAATGTCAAATTTAGGTAAACATTCCATATTAATTAATCTACATAAAGATCCATAATTAACATGACTTAGTCTACCATGCCATAAATTTGAAGACTCAAGCAAGTAAGAAGAAGATGTATTTTTATTAATAACTGAGCGTACAACGGTCATTACATTCATCTTGAAAAGACCATCAGACATGTAACCTTTTCCTACATACATCCCATTCTTAGTAAGTACAAATTTATCACTCTCAAACACTAGCCTAAACCCATTCTTACTCAACAAAGATCCGAAAACAAGATTCTTGCGAATGTCCGGTACATGCAGGACATTGCTGAGAGTGAGTTCCTTTCTTGATGTTATCTTCAGAATAATCTTTCCTTGTCCTTCAACTTTAGAAGTCGAAAAGTTGCCCATAAAAAGTTGTTCACCGTTGCCCACTGCAGAATAAGATGTGAACATCTTTTTGTCGACACAAATGCGGCGAGCAGCACCAGTGTCCACCTACCATTCTTTAGGATTTCCAACAAGGTTTGCCTCGGAAACAACTGCAAATAGATTGATGTCATCTACACCATTGGAAATATTGTCCACTTCGATCATATGGGCTTGAGTAGGCTTCTTACTTGTTCTTCTTTTTCTTTTGCTTTTGCTTTTGCTACGGCAATCTTTAGCCCGATGTCCCTCTTTATCACAGATGTAACACTTGCCTTTAAACTTGTACTTTTTAATTTCCCCTCCTTTAGAGCCTTGTGATGAACTTTCTTCAGAAAACTTCCGTTTCTTTACTTTTGGAGCATGTTCCACCATATTTGCCTTAGACTCCATAGGATGCTTACCAACCTGCTTTACAAAATTGCGGTTATCCTCCTCAATCCTCAAACGCACAATTAATTCTTTTAAAGGCATTTCTTTGTGCTTGTGTTTGAAGTAGCTCTCGAATTCCTTCAAGCCTTGTGGTAATTTCTCAATTAAGGCTGCAACTTGGAAGGATTCATTGAGAGATACGTCTTCTGCGTGAATGTCATGCAGAATGAGTTGGAGATCTTGAACTTGACTGATCACAGTCTTAGAATCAACCATCACAAAGTCCAGGAATTTGCCAACCACAAATTTTTTTGAGCTAGCATCTTCCGTTTTGTACTTTTTCTCCAAAGACTCCTAAAGTTCCTTTGCTGTTTTGATAGAACTGTAGACATTGTATAATGTGTCGTCAAATTCGTTCAAGATGTAGTTCCGGCAAAGGAAATTAGCATGTTTCCAGGCATCGACCGCAGCAACTATTTGCCGGTCAATTTCATTCTAGTTCAGAGTAGGAGCATTCTCACGGAGAAAACGAGCCATGTTCAGAGTTGTAAGATAGAGCAACATTTTCTGTTGCCATCTTTTAAAATCAATTCCAGAGAACTTCTCTGGCTTCTTACCATGATTTACCTGTACTGTCACAACAGGAGTGGGAGTTGGCGCAATTGCAGCCACCATTCCAGTATTCGTTTGAGCATTTATTTTAGTAGCCATGAATTCTAAATTATAAAACAAGATTATAATTAGAATTTTATACTACACTGAAATTAATCCAAATTCACATAATTAAATTCTGTAAAAATAAAAGAAATAAGAAATGTAACTTTTATTTTTTAATTAATTTGGAAATAAAATAAAATTTTATTTAACCAAATTAATTCCATACAGAAAATTAAATTTCTATAACACTTCAATAATTAAAATACTGAAACAAAATTTTAATTAATGAATACTCAGAAATTATTTAAGAATACCAAAATTAATTTCTGACAAACTTCACAAATAAATATTCTGAATTGTTAATGACACCAGTATATTACTACTAGTTGTCAAAGAAAATAGACAGTATATTACTACTATTTATCAAACAGTATATTACTACTATTTGTTTTCCAACCAGAATATTAGTTTTGTAAAATCAAAGAAAATAATTTCTGTAAGAAGAAGAAAGAGAAAGGGAAACAAACGAAAAATTCTGTACACAGAATAATTCGAATCTGTCTTAAGATTGTTGAAACAATCTTCTGTGTACAATAAATAAATTGAAACTAAATCAAGCAAATAAAATAAATAACGTACCGAAATTATTTTACCGAACTGAAGAATAATAAAAAGATCAAGTTGAGTGTGTGACACTCTGTCCTTAAGACAGATTTGCCCCGCTACGGTACTTGCGGCTATGTGGCATCTATCTCCCAGGATACAATGATCTTCACAAATTTGTAGTAGCACTTCAAACAAATTTATCCGGCGAACTAGAACCTGTGTTCTATACTCTCTAAATTTTTTCTAGAAAATATATGAAGAATATATCATGCAAGAGAGCAAAAGTAGAAGAAAAATGAAGCTTTTTGAATTGCCAAAAAGCTAGAACAGATCTGGTTTATATAGACCCAAACAGAAGTAAAATTCAAACTGAACAGGTAGGTTTTTGAATTGAACAAGTACTGTTTGAATTTCAACAGATCTACTGGACAGTTTGATCTGTTTGAACTGTACAAATTCAAATCTGTTAACTGCATCAGTTTCTGGCAGTTATAAAACTGTAAAATAGTTTGAATCTGCTTAGGAATTTTAGATAGAAAGTGGTAAAAATTGGACAAAAAATTAATTTCAATTTTGGCCCAAAATTGGAATTTAATTTCATTAAGAATTTATGGAAAAAATTCAGAGTTGGGGTTGTATCCCACCTCCCAATCCCTGGAGTCGAATCTGGCATATCCCAATCAGATTGAGAAGTTTTGACTTTTTTCGCATTATTTTCATCCTGGGATTGATCCCACCGATTCCTCCTCTTCTGGGTCTGCTGGGAAGCAGCATTAGCAGCAGGCTCTCTCTCCTTCTCTTTTCCTCCTCCAGAAGCTTTCCTCTCCTCCTCCTATTTCTTCTTCTTAGCAATTAACCTCAATGTATCCTCTTTCTCTCTCTTCAAAGCCTCCTCTCCCATCACATCAGCATAAGTCCTCACAGACACATCAGGGGTCTTATCTCTGCTCGCAAACGCATCGTGTCGCTCCGGCGAAATCACCCGATTCAATCGTCTCCGCTGATACTCATCTTCCCTATCAATAATCCTAGAAGGCTTCTTGAACCCCATCGATTCGTCTTCATCGACCCCTCTCGGCATATCCTTGAGAATGGATTTGGGGGCCGTGTACGAAGCCAATTTCCTGGCTACCTCTGAATCCATGGCGTCGAAATTCTCTTCCTCATCTTTAATAGGAATCGATTGCTCGTAACCCTCGAATGGGTTGTTTCCGCCATAGAGATAGGTATCGAAAGTAACTGAAGTTAGGGATGCAAGCTGTTGCTCCATCTTTTTCCTCTCTTCTTGAGTCTTCGCAATCTCAGGTTCCATCGATGCCATTTTTTCGTGCTTCAAATTCGACTCTTCAAAACCCTAACCCTAACCCCAACCCTAGCCTAGATTTTGATTTTTTACCTGGAAAACATACATAATCATCAAATCAAGAACAAGACGAGAGTGTAAAATTGAATCAATAACATAAAAAAAATTAAAATTTTTTAGAATAATAAACTAAGGTTTTAAAGGAAAGAAGAAGAAGATTTTGATGAGAAGAAACTAACCTCTTCTTTTGTTCTTATTCTGGTTGTAAGCGCAGGATGGTGTGGTGTTGGGAGCGCGAGTGAGAGTCAGGAGAGACTTGTGGGTCAGATGGATTCATTTTATAACAGGTTTCACCGACTCTATTATTTGGATTTAGGATCGAAATTTAGGTTAAACAATGCTGGATAATTTTTTATTAAATAAGTGATCAAATGTGACGTGGGATTCATATTTGTGGACCTCATAATTGTGTGAGATATTTGATCATTTATTTAATAAAAAATGCGAGACTTATAGTGTTTTTGATTTAGGTTATTTACATAAGAAAGACATTTTAATTATTACAAATCTTATTTTACTTTTTGAGTTTTGGGTAGTTCAAAGATTAGCTGCCTCAAATGGTTCAAATATGTTGGCATTTATGAAGTTCGAATCCATTGTTGTGATTCCCTACAATGGTTCCAGCGATAGTGCTAAAACGATGTCGTTTTGACACCTTTTTTTTTTTTTCTTCTTTCCCCTCTCTTTTTTCTTTCAAACATTTGAGAACCAAACTCTAACACAAAGAGGCGATGACGATGGCGAGAGAAAGAGAGGAAAAGAAGGAGAAAGAGGAAGAGATGACGCCGAAGATAGCTTCACTGGCCGAATGAAAAACTACCAAAGTGGGTTTTCAGTGTTGAATCTCCATATAAAAGAAAGAAATGAAAAAAACCAGAACCTCCTTTCTCTTCAATTTTCTCTTCTTCTTCCTTTACTTTCTCTATCTAAAATCTACCAAACTCACCACAAAATTAAAGCATCCTCACTTTCTCTCTCTAAAAACTATCAAACCCACCACAAAATTGAAGAAACCCCAACATGGGTTATTCAATTAAAATGAACAAACAACATAAACCATCCAAATTCAACACTCTGGTTTTGGTTTCTTCAAGTTCTTTCTTTATTTTCTCTGATTTTTTCATTTCTTTCTTCATGTTGTTTTTGGAGAGGTATTGATTTGTACATGGGTTTTGTTCTGAAAAAAACAGATCTAGAGAAAGAATGAGGAAGGGTGGTGTTGGGTTGGCCGAAGCTGGTGGGGATGGGGGAGAAGAGGCCGAAAGGTGGATCTGAGAGAGAGAGAGAAAGGAGAGAAAAATTTAGGCCATTCGGGGTTAAAAATTCGACCTACAAAATTTTATTCTATTTTATTCTCTTAATTTTTGAACTAGTATATTTTGATTCTTAATTATAAAAAGGGTAAATTACACTTTGCACCCTGCACTTTACATCAAATCTCACTTTGGTCCCTACACATCAAATTGTGACACTTAACCACCTGCACTTTTGGTCAAGTGTCACTTTGGCCCTTCTGTTAGCCTCATTGTTAACAGAGGTTAGTCACATGAAAAACATATGAGGATAAATTACACTTTGCACTCCTGCACTTTACACAAAATCTCACTTTAGTCCCTACGCATCAAAATTGTAACACTTAGCTCCCTAAAGAATAACTTATGTTAGCTCACTATTAGTAGAAGAGCCAATGTGACACTTGACCAAAACTACAGTTGGTTAAGCGTTACAATTTGATGTGTAGGGACTAAAGTGGGATTTTGTGTAAAGTGTAGGAGTGCAAAGTGTAATCTTTCCTTATAAAAATATATCACTTTTATTTATACAAACCATCTCTAAACCACCTTTAAAAGGATGCATTTATACAATTTTTATAGTTGAAAGGGTTAATGTGTTCACCTTCATGGCTGAAGGGAATAAAATGATATTAATTGGTTTTAGAAATTTATAGGGAAAAAATAAAAATAAAAATAGTTTTTATATATGTTATTTTTTCCATAAATACTTTTAAAAAAAAAGATTTAATGGTGTTTGAAGTTGACTTTTTAGTGATTTTTTTTTTCATTTTTAATGAATTGTTTTAAACAAACTTCAAAAAACCTCACTCTTGAGTTCTATTTTGGAGAAAGAATCAAAAAAGAAAATTTTCAATTTATTTAAATTCGTCTACAAGACTTAAAAAAATTCGTCTACAAGACTTAAAAAAATTCATTTTCAATTTTTTTAAATGAATTTTCAATTTATTTTCAATTTTTTTATATTTTTAAATTCGTCTACAAGACTTAAAAAAATTCATTGCAGTCAGTTAATAAACTGAAGATGTAGTCATCACCTCTGAATGGACAAGTTCGTTGCGGTTGTCTACTGGTTGACGCATTCATATGCTTATTCATAAAAGCAATCATAAAAAAGTCCATAAAATCTTCAATAACCTCATCCTCCTCTGATGACCTCTCCATTGCATTGTTTTCTGCGTCAAATGACATATTGTTTCGGCTACATGACAATAACACATAATTATAAAAAAATTATTAACAACATGCTAACTATTACCATTATTGGTGAAATTAAAATAAACCACTGCCTATAATTTGTTGGCCTTAGGTATTTATCGAAGTATATGAAAACATACATGCCAAGAAAAAACATATTGTCATTACTACTTTTTCATATTGTATGCTCTGTGTAAAATTGAAAGTTAAAGCAGAAATAAGAAAATAGACATCATCAAATATTAATATGTAAAACAGAAACAATTTTAAAAATTATAGAAATAAACCGAGAAAGACGGAAACAAAGAGCATGTCATCAGATGAAAAAAAAAACAATAAGAACAACATAGACATTGACATGGGTAAGCCCACAAAGGATATGGCACACCACCTAAGGTCCAATCCATGATTCAAATACTAAAACCCAACACTCGTGAAACCAAACGTTACGCCAAACACCAATGATATCTAAACACTTGGCAAGTAGAGAACCACCCACATCAGTAGATAAAGATCCTGTAAAGTTATTGCACCACACATCAACCATTAATGAGTTTTCTTGCAGTATTTATTGCGATAACCCTTCCCCGTCGGGACAGAACGGCCTCACCATGAACAAGGTAAGCTAGAGCATAGACTTTCGGCCAATGTGACAGGTCGGAAGGGACAATGATTAGCAGAGGATATAAGAAGGCATCAAAGACAAGGAAAGGGTTAAGCTTTTATATCACTAATCTATCTCTACATTCCATCTCTCTTTCTAACTTGCTTGTCAGAGGTTCGCTGAGGGACTCCCCGTTCCCCGTTGAACTCTTGTGTAGGTCTTTTTTAGGGCTTGGTACCTCGGGCACCGGTTAAGGAAGCATGGATCAATCCGACCCGTTCTATCTGGAACACGCTGTATCATCAGTTGGCACCGTCTATGGGAATCCTTTTACTCCGCGTGCCAGTTGTGCTCATTGTTGTCGGAGACCCATTCCCAATAACCCCTTCCTACCACTCATCAAGGTGGATGGTTACAACTAGATCCATGGCTTCTCACCACAATGTTGCTTACCACCAAGCCGACCCTCCCAATCCAAACAACCCGCCACAATACTTCACAGAACTTACCAACAGCATCAACCGCTTAGCAAAGCAAAACCAAGCCCTGATCAATGCTTTGCTTCAAAGAGGCCTTCCCATTCCTCCTCCTCCACCTCAAGATATCCCACCCAACCAAGAACGAGCCCCAAACCATCCTATCCGGCAGCCCTACCCACTCAACTTGGAAGGCTTGCGACCCCCTCCTCCAGATATGAACCCGCCACCCCGGGCCCCAAAACCATCGGTCCAAGCACCCACCCCCGAGGGAGAGGCTAGTAGTGTCCACCCTTCGTTGCATTCCGGTGGCGACAACATTCCTCTCTGGGATGCAGAACTCCGAGCCATGAAGCTCCAGCTCCAAGGAGTCATGCAGAACATACAGAATAAACCATATACCACAACCAACTCACCGTTCGTTGCCTCCATCAGAGACAAACCCTTACCTCCTAAGTTCAAAATGCCCTCGCTCGACTATTTCGACGGCACAACGGACCCGATCGACCATTTGGAAACTTACAGGACCCTCATGATCCTCCATGCATTCTCCGATGAGATCATGTGTCGGGCTTTCCCCGTAACACTTAAGGGGTCGGCTCGACTCTAGTTTAGTCAACTGCCAACAGACTCTATCTCTACTTTCCAGCACCTAAGTGACTCATTTCTCAGCCATTTCATTGGTGCCCAGCGCCAGCGGCGTCCGGCAACCCAGCTCCTCAACATTCGTCAGACCGAGGGGGAGTCACTGCGTAGCTTCGTCACTCGTTTCAACACTGAAGCCCTGTAGGTAACAGAGAACGATGACAAGGTCATCCTCACGGCTTTTATGGCCGGCCTACAGTCATCTAATTTCCTTTTTTTCTCTCTCCAAAAACCCCCCGACCTCCATGGCAACCCTACTTTCCAAAGCCCAAAAATACATGAACGCAGAAGATTTCCTGGCTGCCCGACAAGATCCTACAGCCAAAAACCCGACCCTCAGAGAGAAGAGAAAGGACTCTGAAATCATAAACACCCAGTACACTCACCAAACACCTCAGTATACCGACCGAGAAGCCCAAGCTGACCGGTCGGCGCCAACCCGACCGCCCAGTCAGTTCGAACGATACACACCCCTCAATTCCCCTATGGAACAAGTCCTGAACCAGATTCAACGAGATTATCCCCTAAAATGGCCCCAACCGTCACGGTATCCTTTCAACCAGCGAGACTAGTCCAAATACTGCCGTTTTCATCAGGACCACGGCTATAATACGGAGGAGTGTGTTAACCTCAAAGACCAGGTCGAGGGCTTGATACGTCAAGGATGTCTCAGTCGGTTTACGGCAGCCCGCCCTCAGCAAAGGCAAATGACTGAACCTATCAGAAACAACCACCGGCGCACCCTGCCTCGACAACTCGCACAACCTAACCAAGGCCATGATAGGCCTCCACAGCAACCCCGGGCACAAGGTAACCCTGCCCTCCCTGTTGAAGAGATCAGAGTTATTGTTGGCGGGCTTGCTTGTAGAGGACCATCCCGCTCGGCTCAGCGGACAGAACTCAGAAAAATAAGGCAGGGTTCAGATAAAGAAGTTGCCACATTGGACCACCCTTCCAAACAACCCAAGCACTGTATGGAGCCCATCACCTTTACAGAGGCCGACTGCACAGGCATCCATTACCCCCATGACGACCCCCTAGTCATCTCTGCCCTCCTCTCCAATTACAAAGTCAGACGGGTTCTCGTCGACAACAGCAGTTCTTCAGAAATCATCTCCCTAAACGCCTTTCGCCAGCTCAAGGTCGGAGAAGAAAGTCTGTCCCCTCTCCAAACCCCATTGGTCAGTTTTACTGGAGATCGAATGACCTCCATAGGCTCCATCGATCTTCCCATCACAATCGGAGAATACCCGCGGCAGACCACAAAGTTGCTCACTTTTCTCGTCGTCGACTGTCCCTTTGCTTACAACATTATCCTCGGTCGCACCGCCCTAAATGCTTTCCAAGCTGTCACATCCACTTTCCATCGTGCCGTCAAATTCCCCACTGACCTTGGGGTCAGCACTGTGAGGGGAGAGCAGACCGTGGCTAGGGAATGTTACGTCGCTTCACTTAAAGAGGTCAAGCTAAAGGAAGCTATGATCATTGAAGGACACGACGTTAGAGACGAAGACGAGCTGGTCAGAGGGGAACCAGTAGAAGAGCTTGCCGAGGTCCTCATCGATCCCACCAACCCGACAAAAACAGGCAAGATCGACAGCCAACTATCCCCTCAAGCCAAGGTTGACCTTACAACCCTCCTGACTGAACACAATGATGTGTTTGCATGGACCCATTCCGGCATGCCGGGTATCGATCCTTCCTTCATCACTCATCGTTTGAGTATCGAACCTCATTTCTGACCCTTCCGCCAGAAACAGTACATCTTCTACCCGGAAAGCAACACTCTTATTGCCTCCAAGGTAGATAAGCTACTGGACGCACAGTTTGTCAAGAACGTAGACTACCCCAGGTGGATGTCGAATATGGTCTTGGTCCGAAAGAACAACAGTAAATGGGGACTCTTTGTCGATTACTCCAACCTCAATCGAGCTTGCCTCAAAGATAGTTATTCCCTTCCTCGCATAGATCTGCTTGTTGACACCGCGGCCGGTCATCAAATGCTCAGCTTCATGGACGCCTTCTCTAGGTACAACCAAATTCTCATGCACCGGTCTGACTAGGAACACACCTCTTTCATCACCGACCGGGGAATGTACCATTACCGTGTCATGCCATTTGGGTTGAAAAATGGCGGAGCAACTTACCAACGGTTGGTCAACGCCGTCTTTCATCATCAGATAGGCCAGAACATGGAAGTATACGTCGATGACATGCTAGTCAAGAGCAAACTCTCCTCTGATCATCTGGCCGACTTGCGAGAGACCTTCGGCACCCTACGAAAGTATCAAATGAAGCTCAATCCGGAGAAATGCGCCTTCGGTGTAGGATCTGGAAAGTTCTTGGGTTTTATGGTCAGTCCGCGAGGCATCAAGGCTAACCCCGAAAAGATCAAGGTCTTGATAGAAATTCAGTCACCTAGAATGGTTAAGGAGGTTCAGAGGCTTACTGGTAGAGTCGCCGCCCTCAACTGCTTCACTTCCCGCGCAACGCACAAGTGCCTCCCCTTCTTCAAAGTTCTTTGACAGGCTTTCGAGTGGACGACCGAATCCGAAGAGGCTTTCCAACAATTGAAACAGTGCATGACCAACCTCCCTTACTCTCCCAGGCGAGCCCCTTTTCCTCTATTTAGCCGTATCGAGCACCGCAGTCAATACGGCTCTCATCAGGGAGGACGATTCAGTACAGCGCCCAGTTTATTACATTAACCGGGCTCTCAGGGGCGCAGAACAGAACTACCCATTGCTAGAAAAAAATGTCCTTGGCCTTGGTCACCGCCTCAAAACGACTCCATCCTTATTTCCAAGCCCACTCCATAGTGGTCCTTACTGACTAACCTTTGAAGAAGATAATGCAACAACCAGAGCTATCCGACAAACTTATGTAATGGTTAGTCGAGCTCAACCCTGGCATTTCTTACCGACCTCGAACGGCAATCAAAGGGCAGGATGTTGCCGATTTTATCCTGGAATTCACTAATCCCACTCCAACCACGGCCCCCCCGCCCCGCAATACCCTACTGAGGCAGAAGACCCCCACTCTTGGACCCTCAACGTCGACAGATCATCCCGCAAAAAAGGCAGTGGGGCTGGTCTCATCCTCACTGACCCCGAGGGTGGTTATTTCAAGTGTGCTCTCCGTTTCTTGTTCGATGCAAGCAATAATGAGGCTGAATATGAGGCATTGATAGCAGGTCTCCGCCTAGCCAGAGACATTGGTGTCAGCCATATCCAGGTGTTCAGTGATTTCCAGCTCATTGTCGGACAAATTATGGGGGAATTCGATGCCAAGGAAGACACAATGCGGGCTTACAGGGACATTGTACTCTCTCTTGCTTGTCTCTTCAACACTTTCGACATCAAGCACATCCCTCGGACGGAAAACTCCAAGGCAGATGAAATGGCTCAATTAGTTTCTGTCCACCAGTCAGACCTTAGCCATGGCGTCCGCCTTGAATACCTGGCCCACCTTGCCATTTCCCCACAACAGCAGCAAGTCCACTTCCTTCAAAATGAACCTATTCCATGGGTGGCAGATGTCCTACTATTTTTGACAAATGGGGAATTGCCTGCCGACAAACACCAAGCCGCCAGAGTCAGGGCCCAGTCGTCCAACTACATTCTTATCAGCGGCCTCTTGTACAAACGGGGCTTTTCACGCTCATACCTGAGATGCCTTAATCCTGCTCAAGCGACCTACGTGATGAGGGAAGTCCACGAGAGTATATGTGGTAATCATTCGGGTGCCAGGTCACTAGCCCACAAAATACTTCGCACCGATTACTTCTGGTCTACTCTCAATCAAGATACCACTGAATTCGTGCTTAAATGTGATAAGTGCCAACGCTTTGCCAACATCCCTCATGCTCCTCCTACAGAACTTATCACACTTTGCAGTCCTTACCCATTCACCAAATAGAGGATCGACTTAGTTGGCCCATTGCCCACCGGCCGAGGCCAAACCAAATTCACAATCGTCACCATTGATTACTTCACTAAATAGGTGGAGGCGGAACCCCTTGCCACAATTACCGAACGGAACACAACCAGATTCATCTGGCAGTCGATCGTGTGCCGATTTGGCATCCCTCAAGCCATCGTCTCTGACAACGGCAAACAATTCGACAATGCCAAGTTCAGGAAATTCTGTGTAGAACTTCAAATCCAGCCATGTTTCTCTTCCCCAGGTCATCCCCAAGCCAATGGCCAAGTTGAGGTTACCAACCGTTCTCTTCTGAAGATCATCAAAACTAAGTTGAAAGCTGCTAAGGAACTCTGGGCTGCGGAATTACCAAACATACTCTGGGCCTACAGCACTACCGCCCGAACCCCCACTGGGGAGACCCCCTTTCGCTTAACATACGGCGCTGAGGCGGTCATCCCAGTGGAAATCGGTCTACCTACCCCGAGGGTTCTACACCCGAATCCAACACTGACTGAAGAACTGCGTCGGGCAGACTTAGACCTAATTGAAAAGCTCCGAGAAACCACTGCTGTCAGGTGGGCCTCATATCAACAGAAAATGAGAACACACTACAACCGCAAAGTCTGATTTGCCGTGGGGGACCTTGTTTTGCGCGAAGCAACTCTTGCCACCAAAAATCCTGCTGATGGCAAGCTGGTAGCCAATTGGGAGGGACCTTATGTTGTTAAGGCCAGACCTCGTCCGGGCACTTACCGATTTCAAGACATAAAAGATCGAGATCTCCCCCATCCATGGAACGCCGAGCACTTGAAGCGTTATTTTCAATAAAGCCTTATTTTTGTATTGATCAATTGTTGTATGTTCTTTTTGACAATCTACACACTTGGATGTTTTTGTCATTTTCTCATATGGTGTAAATTTGTGATCAATGGGCTATACGCTTTAAATGACAACGATCTTATGTCTCAGTTATCTGCGTGGTATTTCAATAACACCCTGCTTACAGCCTCCGCTAGACTGAGTGATTTAAAGCCTCAGCTAGACTAAGCACGAAGGGCTCAGCCAGACTGAGTTACTTAAAGCGTTAGCCAGACTGAGCACAAAGGGCTCAGCCAGAATGAGTTAATTATGGCTCAAGCCAAACTGAGCATGAATGAAGAGTTTGGCCAAGGCCATTCTTGCAACTTCATGATTGTGGCATAATTGTCATCCTTAGTCAAAATCCAGGGCCATGCTTTTACGTCTCTTAACATTCTTTACATTTTTCATTTCCCAATACTCTTACAATATGATTCAAAACTTCACACTTTAAGACCTTTACATTTCAACGTTTTTATTGTTAACATTCTTTGCGTCATGGTTTTCTCACAAGTTAGATTGGCTCCTTACTTCTCAACTTTTACTACGATTTATACACAAGCCTTATTTAAATGTCCATTCTTATTCTTTTCAGATCTACAAGAAATAAAAACAACAGTACAAAAAAGCACAACTCATTATTTTATTTACAAACTTACACATCAATTCACTACATAAATTACACGACTAAACAAAAAAAAAACAACAACAACAAAAAATTTATTTACAAACAACAACACGCAAAACACAAAAATTTTACATCAATCATTCATCCTCGCTCGAGGCCTGGTCTTCTTCGTCAACCTCCTCATCTAGGGGGGTCTGGGCCACATCGTCTTCATATATTCTCACATTGCTGAAGTCCAAGTCTGGGAACAACTCTCTGCTTTACGTTTAAAAGTCTTCCAGCCGCTATCCCAGAACTCAGCCGTCTCATGTTTGTAGAAGTCCGACCGCTGGAAGTTCTGGATCACTTCCTCTTCACTCCTGCTTCCAGCGGTCGCTCCCGACGGGCTAGCCCCCCTATCCCTCTCTCCCGCCAAGCTGTTCGCGATAGCGGCATCAATGGCCATCTGGAAGTCGGCAGACCCCTTGAATTGCCCTACTGCTACAACACATAAGTCGGGGTACGCCGCCCTCTCAGATGCCAACTTGGCCCTCTCCTCTTCCAAGGCCTTCTCTAACCCTGCCTTCTCAACTGCCAGCCTAGCCTGCTCGTTCGCTAGTGCCCTCTTCAACTCAACGATCTTCTTATCTGCTTCTTCTTTTTCTTTGATCGACTGAGCACGTAGGTCTTCATTACAGACCATGGCCTCATCCCACCTTTCGTTGGCGACGGTGCAGGCTTTCTGGGCCTTTTCTAGCTTCTTCTACTCGCCAACCAACTGAAACTCGAGTGACACCACCTTGTGGCGTTCCGTCTCCAACTTGGTCGCGAGCAGCTCAGCATTAGCACGGTCAGCTGAATAGCCCTGCACCATCGCCAACACCTCCATCTTCTTGGCGTTCTGGGCATACTCCAGCCCCCTAACACACGCACTCCGTGCGGCTTTCCTCCAGCCCCCGGTCTCCCTCCTTAAACTTTCCAGCTGGGCCTTCACCTCCTCCAGCTTTGCCTCTAGTGGCTTAACTTCGCCTTTTACGCGCGCCGCTTTGTTCAGTAAAGCTCCTGCTAAGGCAGTCGCCTCCATCTAGGCCGAGCACAGCCCCCTTAGAAATTCGGCCTCTGTGAAACTTGCCATCGAACGCACGACCGCGTCCTCCACTACTCCCAAGAGCCGATCTGCAGCAGTCCTGGCTTCACCTCCTTCTCCCTCCAGTCGCCCAGACACTGCTGGAGCGTGGTAAATGGCAGTCTTCAACCTGGCCCTCCCTCATTCTTCTTGGGGCACAGGACCTTCCTTGAGATGTTGTTCTGTCCCCTGTTCAGGGCCAGTCGCCCCACCTTCCACTTGTGTTTCGCGGCCCAGGGCACTCTCCATCCCCTTTGATGTTCCCTTCAACTCCAGTTCAGGGGCCCCCTCTGCCATCCTCTCCTTCATCCTCTTGAAGGTTGGCCCCTCCTCCCTTTTCTGTGCTCTTTTTTTCTTCTTCAGCACAGCCTCCACCTCCTTCTTGCCTTTTTCCTTCAGAGAATCCATTGGAGGTGGTTGTAGCTCAAAACCACTCAGGTCCTTCTCCCCCAGCGGCTTGGGGCGCTGTCGGACTCGTTCCCTCAAGATCAGTTTTGGCGGGCGGCCTAACTTCATCTCTTTGTACTAATCGGCCTTGGCAAATGTGGTTCTGTCCTCTGTCTCTTGCCTCTTCCTCCCTGCCTCTAGTTCTGTAGGCGCAAAATCTCCATCGGTCTGCTGAGGGCCCAGCCTTGAGGCAAACAAGGCTGAGGGCTGAACGAGGTCGTCCCACTTGGCGCCTTCCTTCTCCCTCCATGCCTTTACCTTTTTCACCCTCTCATCTACCTCCGCCTCCAACCTTGGCTCAATCGACTTGGTTGGCACCTTTCACACTGTACGCACTTCTACTCTCCCGTTGGCGGACACATAGAACCACCGAGGCCTCCACCCCTTCACTGATGACGGCAACCCCGCTACCAGATCCTTCATTGCCGCTGCTTGTAAAGTGACCCAAGTCTCTTGCTGGCTCGAAGCCTTGTAACATGCAAAAAACTCATCTGCTGTCATTGCAGCCCCCTCGTTCGCTTGCGGCCACGCGTTTGCACAGGCCAACAAAAGCTTCCACGCATTGGGCATCAGTTGGCCCAGAGCCACCTCCAGCCGATTCAACACGTCCACTACTATCTGGGGAAGCAGCAACCTCAACCCCGCCTTTACCGCCTCTTCGTAGAGGGCAAACTCCCCCGGTCGAGCGTCGGATGGCCTCTCTTTCGACGTTGGCAATTTTAACTCTATCTTCGTGGGAATTTGATACCTCTCGCCCATCTCCTCCAACTCTTCCGCCGTACATGTCGATTTATTAACCTTCGTGTACCAGTGGTCCGGCTCCACTTGACTAATAGGTTTTGCGGCCGCAATCATCGTCCTAGGACGAGCCCGCACTGCCTGACCTACTACCCCCCCTCCCTTCGCTCCGCACGGTACTGTTATGCCAACTCCACCGCATCGTCGTCGCCTAACGAATCAAGCCTTGCAATTGCTACTTCCTCTTGGGCCATTTCTCTTGTGTGTCTACGAATGGCTTCGGACGCGGGCACAAGAAAGTTCACAAAATGTTGTAGCGGTGTATCACTGGAAACAAACGAGTTTACTTTTGGGACGTGGTGGTTTTTTGCACAAAGGTAGGTAAAACGGATAAAACCAAACGCCCAAGGCTTGCTTGTATTCCAAGGGTCAAGGTCAAATTTTGCCAATTTGAAAATTTTCAAAAACTTTTTCAAAACCGCCTTTTCAAACACCCTATATTAACCTATCCCTTCGTTTCTTGCTCAACGCCTAACCTTCCCCACTATGGGATTCCGCCACGTATATGACCACGATCCACTGTCCCCTTCCCCTACCCTATCTTTTCCACTTCAAATCACCACGTGCCCTGCCACTCCTCGAGCCCCGCGCACCGCCACTTCTCCTTCCACTCGGTCACCCCTCACGATCGACCATCCTCACGGCCGGTCCCCCCATTCGGTTACCCCTCGCAATCAGCCCTCCTCACGGTCGGTCCTCCACTCGATCACCCTTCACAGTCGGCCCTCCTCAAGGTCGGTTTCTTCGCTCGGTCACCACTTCTCGGTCGGTCTTTGCCCCACCAGTCTCTCATAACCCTTGTTTTCTTCATTATTCCCTTCGTTGGACTAAAGCTGCACTTGGGAATGGGGGGCTACTGACATGGGTAAGCTCACAAAGGATATGGCCCACCACCTAAGGTCCAATCCATGATTCAAATACTAAAGCCCAACACTCGTGAAACCCAACGTTACACCAAATACTAATGACATCTAAATACTTGGCAAGTAGAGAACCACCCACATTAGCAGACAAAGATCCTGCAAAGTCATTGCACTACACATCAGTCATTAATGAGTTTTCTTGCAGCATTTATTGCGATAACCCTTCCCCGTCGGGACAGAACGGCCTCACCATGAACAAGGTAAGCTAGAGCATAGACTTTCGGCCAATGTGACAGGTCAGAAGGGACAATGATTAGCAAAGGATATAAGAAGGCATCAAAGACAAGGAAAGGGTTAAGCTTTTATATCACTAATCTATCTCTATATTCCATCTCTCTTTCTAACTTGCTCGTCAGAGGGTTTGCTGGGGGACTCCCCGTTTCCCGTTGAACTCTTGTGCAGGTCTTTCTGAGGGCTTGGTACCTCAGGCACCAGTTGAGGAAGCGTGGATCAATCCGCCCCGTTCCATCTGGAACACGCTGTATCATCAGACATCATCAAAGCATGTTAGATAACCATAACGAGAACCACAAGCTCGATCAAGCCACAACGTCTTCCTTCACTGCAAAGCAAGAATCATAGCTAGGCGCATATGGGCAAGAGTACGCATAAAAAACTTCCGTCATTCCTTGTCTTTCAATAGTGTTAGTGCCCTAATATACTGGACCGGTGGTATGTCCCCAAGCTCTAACAAGGCATCCTGACATGTATCAAGAGAATAGTCATCACCACTTACACTTAAAATCTCTGTGTCTGTTGATCAGGCATGGGAATATTCTGTTTTTGCCTGTACATAGGTAGTGAAAGCAGCGCATATATCATCAAAGCCATTTGACCGTGAGCATTTAGAACAACCACTATCAGTCTAGCTATTTGTAGGGCCCCTCTTGTGACTTTTGCCCTTCGATGGTTCTATGTACTCATCGCCGAATAAGTCAACAGTAATAGGTTTGGCCGCATTACTCCCACTAGCTCAAAGAGACCAAAATTTATTAAGCATTTCATCCTCTTAATTAGAGTCAAGGGCTCCTTGTGTGGATGCACGGGCCAAGGCCCCTATGGCACAATAGTTTTCAACAATTTCGACCATTTCTTGAAAATACTCAAATCCTTTTGTCCTAAATTTCTTAACATTTTTGTTGCCTACAGCAATTGAACATATTACAAGTAAGTGTTTTGTACGTGTTGTAAAATGTTACAAAAAAAATTGAAAAGGGTATAGGTTAATTCAATACATTATCTCAAAATTCATCGGGTGCAACAACCGTTTCTACAATAGGATCCCATCTCAGACCGGTCTGTGCCTGTAATTGCTTGAAGGTTTGGTAATCAGCTTTCAGTCGCTGATTTTTTGTCTTACTTATTTTGGTGTGTATCGAAACCCATACAAATTTTGCAACTCAGTTTCAAAATGAATCCAATGCCTAACTGTCCACACAGTATTACGACCTGTTGTTTGATTTTTTTGTACCTCGTCTTTCAACATATTTATTAGCTTCATTTCCATTTTGGAACTCAACATTCTTGTGTCTTGATTGTCATCAGAATTGTTACCATCCATCTAACAACACACAAGTTATATCTAAACGAATCTGAATTGGATATTAAAAAATAAAAATGCAAGAATCATCTCCAATTATGTTTCCGTAGAAAAAAAAAAGCATCAATTGAAGGTGTTAACAGTGTTGGGAAAAACATATACAAGAAGAAAAAAACAGAATATTGGTAGGAAAAAAAATATCAATTGAAGTGTTAACAGTGTTGGAAAAAGCAGATATAACAAGAATTTGCATGCAAAAAGTTTTTATGAGAGAAATGTATACAGTAGACAATAAGCAGAAATAACCAGAAGGAGACTAGAAGAAGAAGACAAGCATCAAAGGAGGTAATGCCAGTCGACCAAGAAGTGAGGGAGGTGGGCCACCGGTCGACCGACCAGAAGTCCGGTGGGACGATCGGCCAGTTGTCTTGGCGGTTGACCGGTTAGACAGATAAGAACATTTCTCATTCTCAACTATTACATACCAGATCGAGTGAAAGATTGAACGATATATGACTACCAGATCCATTCAAAGATATATGTACTAGAGAAGTAGGAGTAGAATAGTTGTCACTGGTGACGGAGTGGGTACAGTGGGTGGATGTGCACTTCTTCGATATGCCTCTGATTAGAGAATACGCTTCACAAATTTGGCCTGACACACATAAATTGGGAATGAATTTGGGGATGTTAGAGGAAATCAGTGAGTTGTAATTTAAAATTTGAAAGAAATTTGTGATGTAGTTGACCTCGGTCTTGTTGTTGTGTTGTTGTTTGGAGAGTGAATCTTCGACAACGCACAAACTGCAGCTTACTTGATTTGTGGGAGCAGGTAAATGCGATTTTATGGGTGGAGTGGGGGTTCACAGATATACTTTAGATTCGAAGGTCTCAATTCACAGAGCAACACGCCCTGTGAAGAATCTTAAGCTGTGGTCATTGAAAGAGAGGAAGAGGACTTGTAAAGTTTAGTTTTAAATTTGTTTGCGGTGAAGCTTTTCAGAAGTTCAGCTTTAATTTTCTTTCACATGAAGCTTTTTCGAAATAGAGAATATCGAAGACATAGAGATGTACCGTTGGGAGCTTTTACAGTGGAGAAACGGAGGGAGAAATCTGCCAAACGGGAAGTGGAGATATATTTTGAATTGTATGGTGGAATTACGATTTGAAAATTCTATCCAAACGTGAAGCGTAAATGTATGGATGAAAATATAGTTTGAGAATGCAACCAAACACAGTCTAAATAATTTTCCAAAAAAATCATTAAAAAAAACTATGACTTGTTTGAGCTATACATGGTCAAAAAAAAAAAAAACAAAACAAAACAAAACAAAAACAAAAAACACCATATTTTAGCAACGGATGCCCAGTGTTTTGGTTCCTTGCATGTTCCTTCTTTTTAGTTTTGTTTTTGTTTAGGTTTCAACCCCCTTTTGTCCCAAAATAAATAAATAAAGAATCATATTTTTATTGTTGAATTGGTGGATCAAGTTCATAATTTTTTTTTTAGGCAAATTACATATACCCCTCTCGAGGTTTAGCAAAATTACAGATACTTCCCTGGGGTTTGAGAAATTACAGATACCTCCCTGAAGGTACTATTTGCATAACAAATTAGCGGGCAAATTGTTATGAAAATATAAACCTCATGGGACAATTTGTTATGAAAATATAAACCACAGGGGGGTATCTGTAATTTTCAAAACTTTAGAGGGGGTATCTGTAATTTAGCTAAACCTCGAGGGAGGTATATGTAATTTGCCCTTTTTTTTTTCTTTGTCTATATACAAATGTTGAACATTATAATGGTTTAGGAATTAAAAGTTATATTAAAAATAACATGACACTAATGTATTAGAAATGGGATTAGAGGGGCTACTGCGTACTATGCACAACAGTCATTGTTGCGCTGTCAATGTAACCTTTTTCAGGCCACATATCATTCACTTTTTAAAAAATATCGAGTAGAACATGCCTGCAAAAAATTTAAGTTAATCGAAAAAAGCTGAATATAAACATGACTTAATGAAAATGATATCGATATCTGATTAACTTGAACTTTTACAGACATGTTCTACTCGATGTCTTTTAAAAAAGAACAGTTTGAATTAGAAGAATGATGTCCAAAAAAAAGGCCCATTAATCGCGCAATAGCGGCTGTAAGTTTTTTTTTTTTTTTAGCAGAATGATGTCCAAAAAAAAAGGCCCATTGATCGCGCAATAGCGGCTGCAAGTTTTTTTTTTTTTTTTTTTAGTTACATCAGAAAGAAAACAACAAACAAAGGGTTGCAAGTACATTAACAAAACAAGTAGGTCCAGAAAATTAAGTACACGGTAGATGAATCAATTAACAAGTATAAGACTCGTCCCTAACGAAGAGTTTGAGCGCCTTTTTTTTTTTTCGCCCCATCCCATGAAACTTGCTAATTAGACAAAAACTAATTAACTTACACATGATTATTTAATAAAAACTCAACTTGTGTTCTTTTTAACATTCCCAAAACGTTTCCTCGACCATTCTCACTAATGCTTTGTTTATGCTGACGTGAAATATTTTTACTTATTTTTTTGTTATTTAGTTAAATAAAAAGTAAATAAAATATTTTTTAAAGAAAATATTTTGTATCATTTTTTTAAAAGGACTTACTTTAAAAAATTCCGTAAGTCAATTTTTACAAAATTGAATCTCATTCACTATATTTTCAACGTATTAGTCTTTTCAAATAAGAATCTTAACTCGCTAAAAAATTATAAATGTCATTTTATTGAATCAAAATTTCTCTTTTTGGTAATAAAATATTTTTATTTTAAGTGTCAAACAAATATTGAAAAATAAAAATAAAAATAATTTTTTATATAAAATATTTTAGGTTGAAACAAACAGAAACTAGTCTGCAAAGTATGTGATTTGTTATGTGTCAAAAGCCAATCATATGCTCGTTTATTTATCGAAAAAGGTCTAAGACCTTTTATAATATTCGATTCATTTGGAATGTGGATTTGATTTTTTAGTTTTTTGACTATTCTAGTCTGGGGCTAAAAAATTTTATTTGGGATGAATTTTTTGATTTTTTTAACTTTGCAAGAGAAAAAATATAATGATTATGAGTTGGATGTGATATTTTGTCTTATTAGACTAAAGAACCTATTTTGTTTTTTTGAGGCTAAAATAGCCAAAAAGTCCTAGGCATTTTCTTCCCAAACGAAACCTTTATAACTTGACTTTTTAATTTTTTTAGCCCGAGGTTAAAAAGTCTCGTTTGGGATAGATTTTTTGATTTTTTTTTGAATTTTGTGAGAGAAAAAATAAAATGATTATAAGTTGGATGTGATATTTTGTCTTGTTTAGCTAAAATAGTCAATTTTATCCTATATGACTATTTTAGTCTAAACTTACTTCCCAAACCTAGCCTAATTCAAATGACGATTTGTAAAAAACGAGTTTTATGAGGCTAAAAGGTGGTTTTTTTTTTTTTTTTTTTGACAGTTTTGTAGTTTGTTTTAATTTAAGACACTAAACATTTTTTTTATTTTTTATTTTGTTTGTTTAAAAAAAAAAAGTGTGACCTTTTCTGAGCAAAAAAGTGGAATTCTAAGGGAGATTATAATCTACTAAACTTGATCCTAAGATATATAGTCCTTGAGCTATTTGGATAGAAATGATGTGCACATTATGTTTGTTTTCTCATATGATTAAATTGTATGCAAATAATTATCTTATTAAATCCAATATTTGATTGGAATAGTATGAAGAACGATAAATACTCAATAAACTATTTTGCCATTTCCAATTGTTTACTAATAATAGCAATACTAAATGTGTCTTTAATATTTTAATTTTTTTTAGCTAGATTAAATAAAAAATTATTTAATTTTATTTTTGAAAATTAAATAAATAATTTTTTAATTAAATAAATAAAAACATCAATAAAAATTTATGTTACTTTTTAAAATAAAATTTTAAATAAATTTATATTATTATTTAATATTTTTATTTTTTAATATAAAAATATTAAATAATGAAATTAAATAAAATATCAACAAAAATTTAAAATAAAATATCTATAAAAATTTATTAAAAAAATTAAATTAATAAACATCAATAAAAAGGGAAACTTTTTTTAAGGTCGATATTAAAATTTTATAAAATAAACAATATATAACATTTTCATAGTAATTGGAATCTCTCAACATTTTCATAAAGAAAATTCGACACGGAGAAATTTTATCGAGACAGAAAATTTTTAAAAATTTCTCTAATTTCACCGATAAATATTTCTCTGGTATGATCACAAAGAAATTTCATCAAAGAACTTTATCTAATAAAAAAAAAAACATACTGGATCTCTCCTACTATCCAAAGTTTGAGAGAAATGTTTCACTAATTTCTTCAAATTAAAATTAATTAAATTTATTTTATTTTATTTTTTAATTGAGCTTTGTATATTTTATTTTAGAGTTTTGTTGATGATTCTCCTCAAGGTACTTGATAAGAAATTTGAGATACTTGTACATAATGCATGTGAGTGCATGTAACATGTAATGTACAATTGATTTAAACATGGTTAACTAATGTCATTAGGGCACTCGTTAACTAAATCCTTTATTTTATTTTATTAAATATAATACATAATCAAATCAAATCAAATATTTGGAAGGTAAATATGTTATTTTACAACTTAATCCGCATGAGATACCAATCTCACCATTTCCATCCCATATTTGCTAAGACACAATAATTTAGCATATATAGCCGCCGTTTGGAAAGTGAGTTGGCTTTTTGGCATTTTGACTTTTTTGACTATTTTAGTATGGGGCTAAAAACCCTGGTTTGGGAAGAGCTTTTTAGTTTTTTTGACTTTTTGGTAAGGTGTCTTCATGTTAAATTACCAAACTGCCCTTCAACTGTGTTTTACATGTCAACTCATTGCTGGTGGTCCTCCACGTCAGATTGTTTAGACCGAAATTGTTTTTTTTTTTTTTTTGTTTTTGTTTTTTTTTTTTTTTGAGGTTTGGATTTGGCATATTTTGATGTTTTTTTTTAAAAAAAAAAAATTTATGTTTTTGTCATTTTTCTTTTTTTATACATTAATTACTTCTTGTTCTTTAATTTACTTTTTTTGTCTTATTTATTTTTATTAGTATACAATAACTTTTTTTCATTTTTCAAAAATGAGTTTTCATGTGTTTTATTTATTTGTAAATTACGTGGCGAATGGTAATTTATGTTTTTATGTTTTTTTTTAAAATGTTTTTGAACGAGGCGTATTTTTGTCGTTATTTTTTTTTTAATTTACGTTTTTGTCATTTTTTTATTTGTACACATTAATTTGTTTTTATATTTCAAAAATGGATTTTCATGTGTTTTATTTATTTGTAAATTACGTGACAAATGCTAATTTATGATTTTTTGTTTTTTTTTTTTTTGATGAGGCGTATTTTTGTCATTTTTTTTAATTTACGTTTTTGTAATTTTTTTTTTTATTTGTATACATTAATTTGTTTTTATATTTGACAAATGGGTTTTCACGTGTTTTATTTATTTGTAAATTACGTGGCAAATGCTAATTTCTATTTTTATGTTTTTATTTTTTATTTTTTGGATGAGCTGTATTTTTGTCGTTCTTTTTTTTAAATTGACAAAATTGTCAATTTTCTTTTTTGTATACATTAATTTGTATTTATATTTCAAAAATAGGGTTTCATGTGTTTTATTTATTTATAAATTACGTGGCAAATGCTAATTTCTCTTTTTATGTTTTTATTTTTTATTTTTTATTTTTTTGGATGAGCCGTAAACTTTGTCGTTCTTTTTTTTAAATTTACGTTTTTGTCAACTTTTTTTATTTGTTTACATTAATTTGTTTTTGTTTTTGAATAATGGGTTTTCATGTGCTTTATTTTTTTTTTCCAAATTACGTGGCAAATGCTAATTTCTATTTGCAAATTTGTTTTTTGTTTTTTGTTTGATGAGACTTATTTTTGTGGTTCTTTTTTTTTCATTTACGCTTTTGTCATTTTTTTTTAATTTGTATACATTAATTTGTTTTTAGTTTTCACAAATGGTTTTTCATGTGTTTTCCTTATTTTTAAATTATGTGGCAACTGGTAATTCATGTTTTTAACTTTTATATTTTTATATTTTTTACTTTGTTTTTAATTTGTTTGGTTTTTTGGGAAAAATGTATTTTCATGTCATTTATTTAAAATGATGTGAAAATTCATATATTGCTGTGGCACATGACTAAAAAATGAGGTTTGTTTTGGTTTTCTATTGTTTTCAACTGGTATTTTTATGTTTTTAATTGACGTCGCACATGATAATTTATGTATTAGTTTTTTGAATTTATTTTTCTTATTTGTTTCACCTTATTTTCTTTTTCGAAGAGGCTTTTTTCTATGGTTTTTGGTTTTTCAAAGTTAGGCACATCACAAACTGAAAGGGGTTATATTCCCGTGTAAACACATACATATTGTACATGATAATATATTTGAATACAATCTGTTCCACGCGTGTTACCAATGTTACAACCCTACGAAAATTAGGTCGACTATTATATATTTCCTAACGTTCTGTTATTACGCAAGTAACATAACTTGTCGCATATGCGAAGGCACACCAATGCCATATGCGAGTCCTCATCCCCAACCATTAAACCATCATCGTCGTGTTCAACTTCTGGTATGGCATTTACTATTGTCATAGCCTCTTCTTCGTCACAGATTGGGTGAACAGTTGTTAGATCACCTGTGTTTCGTCGTATATAATTATGTAATGCCATTGACGCACCTACTAACTGAACATGCACATTTGCAAAGTCATACCGAGGCATGTCTCGAATAAACCCCCATCGATTTTTCCAGGCACCGAAAGTGCGTTCCACCACACTGTGTAACGACGAGTGAACTTTGTTAAATAATTCCCTTGTCGTGTTTTCCGTCTTGTTCCGTTGAGTACATTGGAATTCTTATTGGTGGTAACGGCTGCCTTTGAATGGTGCTAGGTAACCTATCCGGTTTGGATAGCCAGAATCGACAAGATAATATTTTCCTGCAAACAGGACAACAATGTATGACACCAAAAACAAACATTGTGCTTCATTTTCAAGTAACGCTATTTGACAAAAAATTATAGCCCAATCAATTCAGAATTCATGGCACTGTGTTACCTTCTTCAGGATGTGGAAATGGGACATTGTTATTTGTTAATATCTCATTAAAGGTGCGACTATCATGCATACTTCCTTTCCATCCGCACGAAATGAAGATGAAACACATGTCAAAATCGCACGCGGCCATGATATTTTGCGTGTGACAGTATTTCCTACCAAAATATGTTGCCGCATCTAGGCCCATAACCCATGCACTTACATGTGTTCCGTCTATTGCTCCAATACAGTCCTGCAAACAACCCAATTGTATTGTTACTTAAACGGGTAACAAGTAATGGTCATTTTCATACGTCACGTCCAGTTAATAATAAAAACAAAATAACTTCACTTCGCACTTATATGTCAATAATGTTTTTCAGTAGTACCTTGAACGGTAGGTATTTATATTTAGACCGCACGTATAGATGTATACGATGCTGATTGTATGTGGGCCGGCAATGAACAATAGTGAACTCTTTCATAGAAGTTAATACGTTATGCAGGTGCCGAGACATAGTCTCCCCTGAATGTTGGAAACGTTCTTGGATTTGCCGATTTTGCATCCTTTGCAACACATGGATAAACATTGCAACGCTTTCTTCAACAGCTAAGCCATGTGGACATTGCCGTACTTGTAACCCAAAATCATTTACTAATGTCTCACACAAAGCAGCAAAAACTTCCTTCGCCATGTAAACATTTTCCTCAAATCGACCCATATGGCCCGCATATAGTTCGCATATCCATGCATGCCCGGTCAATATCGAAGTGCGACATGGCGTTTTAGCCATGTGTTTTTCGTACCACTCTGTCGCATACTGGCATGCTTGTAGAAATGTCCAGTTGTTTTCTTGTTGCAGCTGTACGGCCATTTGATTAAGCATTTCCCTTAAATCCTCATTGTTGCTTCCATCCCAGGGATTCATCACGTCTTCGTTGATGCGAAACCTACAAGAGTGGCACTATTTCAATCAGTTTTCACGTGATTCATTGACTCAAATGTAATAACAGTTTGCAATTACAGAATGTCGACATTGTTTTTAATGTAAGTAATGCCGTCACCGATGTCATTACTAACACATAATGATATGAATTGAACAGATTGTGAACATGGTCGTTATTGTTTACAGAGGGGACTATGGTGGTAACAACCACAAAAAATGACGTCAAACTAACATAATAGTTTTCCTCGCAAAATAAAGACATACGAAAGCTAGCAAGAAAACCGTCGTTGCGCATTTCATTGCCATACATTCAATTAAAACAGAAGCATCCCATTCCTTTCCCAAAAAATGCACAACCATGCTTCCATTCTATCTACGACAAACTTAACTAAAAGTTTTGTTCACCATAGCTAGCAAGAAAAAAAAAAACAACAAGGAAGGAATAAAAACATGCAAACACAACCATCCTGTTTTAATACAGTGCCAACAATAACATAAGTAAAAGTTTTCAAAAGCAAGAGAAGGGCAAGCATCTTCAACAATCCTAACACCGCTACATCACATCTAGCGAGCCCCAAACAGGTTCGCAAACGGTGCCGACGCAGTACACTGGAGCTGCTTTTGTGTAAGCCACCCTATGATGTGGTCGTCATCACGCTGGCACATCATTACCTCCAGTAATCTGCGTTGTCCATAAGTGTCGAGGTGAAATGGAATAGCAGTGTACCAATTAGGGATGGAATAGTCGTCAGGCGATGCATGCACTTCGAAATAGTGTGCATCGATTCGTTGCCTGTGAGGTGCCTCACTGTAACCTGCTGATTCTTCGTACGCACCACATCTGTTAGATTGTTCATGCTTTCCGCAATAACTGATGCTTCACTTGTTACCTTCTTCGACTTTGAAACACTTGTTGATGGCGTCTTTCTCCTTTTCCCCTTTTCAATCGAAACAGGCTCCAGTGAAGAATCTGAATCCACGTCCTGTACTCCTGCGGGTATCGAATCAGCAAATGGCTGGGCTCCCAAACTATGCACAGAATCAGATGAGTCATCAGCAGCTTCAGGAAGTTTCTCTCCCGGGGTCCAATGGTGCTAACCAGTAGCTGATGCCCCCATGAAGACCGTCTCCATCAAGTCACGATGTTCCAAGATTTTTTTCCTGAACTTGGCACACACCTTGTTTATCTGCAGAAAGGGAGATATATGAAAGAGAAAGACGTTACATTTCATATAATTAATTAAAAGTTAATTAAAAAGGTTAAAAATGTACTGGTAACAGACAAATATGAAACTTGTTTGTACATGTACTTACCGATTCCATCTTGTCCCACCACTCCTCAGCTGCTTAAAACATACCGGTGTCACAGTCAAACCCTATCCCTAACACTCCTTTGCTTGAATCCATCAACTTTGTCCACGCTTGCCACTCTTTTTTCAAACTCATGTATTTATTCTTCAACTGTTTGAGGCCATGTTTTCTTTCTTTTTTTTTCTCAAATTTCCTGGCCAACGACTTGTACCCAGCTTGGCTAAGGACTAGGAATGGCCGGTTTCCTTTTGTAATCTCATTTGCAATCAATTGCAGGAAAACTCGGATTGAGTCACTGTCCCATGAGGCCTTGTGGCTGAACTGAGTCTGTGTCTCTTCAAGACTGCTTGACTTCTCTGTGACAATGCCTTTGCTTTTGGATTGAGTACGCGGCGAAGTACGTATGGAAACCATTACGAATGTACGCTTACAAAAGGTCACATGACTATATGTGGTTGTTACATTCAAACGTATAAGCCGATAGCAGAATAATTTAAATTGGTTGCATTATGGAAGAATCTATGCCCATGAACAATAAACAGATAAATAGGATGCTAAATTAGAGATCATATAACCATTGCACATTAGTAACAAAAATAAAGAAACATGGAACTACGCGATGCACATAGGCATGATAATCATTAATACCAATAACCTTTCCTAGTGGAGGAACGCAAAACAAGATTATAGTCATACTAAAACATACTACTAACATACTAACAACCTCGTAACTTGGTTGTACATACTACCAACATCCTAATGTTGCTTACATACGCAACAACAAAATGACAACGACAATGCATAGCACATAGACAACGGTCTTAACGACACGCAAGGAATGTTGAATGTGTATGACATCATCCCGTAATTGCATGACAATTTCGTGTCTGGATGACGCATAGTCCGTGCTCTCTCGCCTTGGTTCTTCGCACCAACCAATCCAACTGACACAGGGCTAACGAGTGCAAATGATGAAATTATTAGTCAACGGGTTCTTAATGTTCATGTAGTTATGACCGATAATGAATTGGGCACTCACCACAGGGCGGGGACATGCAAAGTAGGGATGCCCTGGGTTTTTGGTGGACCTTGAAATCTTAACAATACAGGGGCCATGTCCACAGGCACACATTCGACGTGGCCATGTACTGGAAGTTGCACTAGAGGTAAACAAAGCCATGCTATGAACGACAAACATTCGAAAGTAACAATGAATCATAGTAGTCATTAGTTTATGATATCCATACTTCAGGTTAAACATGAAATGAACACGCTAATGCACAAATTTCATATGATGGGTATACAAACTTATTATTTCATTCATTTAATATTAACCGTACTGCACCCTACAAATTATGGTTTCATTGTCTAAGAATCTCAATAGAAAGGTAAATCTCTAAATTCCTTTTCAAACCTAACAGATAAAAAAGGCATGAACACCATGTGTTTACATGAATCAAATTAAGAATAAGTTTTCAAATTAAGCCAATTTTATGTAAATTATAAATTCATAATCAAATTAGAATTCAATTAAATTTACAAGAATCAAAATGATTATGTACAAATCTACTGTCGTAATTTGATTTCATTAATGAAATTGATTTTGTGAAAGTAGTATTCATCCATACCTTTGTATAGTGGTGAACTTATTTATTAACCCATATGCAGTTGCACACATGGGATATAAACATACCCAAAAAAAAAAAACAATCATAATATATGGAACATAGTAACGAACACCGTGTGTTTACATTATCAAATTAAGAATTCATGTCATGGCAAAATCAATTAATTACAAATTATACATTCGTGATCAAAGTAAATCAATTACAAGTACATGAATGAAAATGGTAACGTAGAAATACGAAGGTGCTAGGTAACCATTAATAAAAGTTATTTTTGGAAATTATTATTCATCCACATGTATTACAGTGGTAAACTTCTTTTCAAATTAAATTTGTGAAAATCAATTTTTATTGTTGTTAATTAAGTTTTAAAAATCGATTTTGGCTTATTTCTATTTTATGTTATTCATCCACGTTCTATTATCCATATGCACTAGCAGACATTGGAGATATACAACCCCAAACCAATAATAACAATGCAAATATTAATAATAATACAAAGCCATGAACACCGTGTGCTTCCTATGAATTTGCGTCGAGTAAGTGCAAAGGCTTCAGATTGGGTGAACAGAAGCATAAACTGTTGGATACGTTTAAATTCCCACACAAGATGTTCCAAAAAGAATAAACTACTTCATCAAAATTGTCCGATTTGGCAGTTTGCAGCGTAGATTGATCATGCATTTATCCCCCAAACAGATGTATATGTTCATTCTTTTTTAATTTACTTCCCTTACATTTGTATAACAACAACTGAAGAATAGATTTCTTTATTAATGAATAAGATGTACATGTTTCTGTTTCTCAAATGAAGACAGATTGTTTTAAGAATCTCAACAGATGTATAAGAACAGGTTGTTAAGGTTCTTCATATGTATCTGTGTTTAAATTTTTACCATGGGTTGATCTATATATATATATAAGAACAAATTTATATATCTCTGCCCTCATGTACATGTTTCTGTTTCTCGAATGAAGACAGATTGTTTTAAGAATCTCAACAGATGTATAAGAACAAGTTGTTAAGGTTCTTCATATGTATCTGTTTTTAAATTTTTACCATGGGTTAATCTATATATATATATATAAGAACAGATTTACATATATCTGCCCTCATGTCTATGTTTCTGTTTCTTAAATGAAGACAAATTGTTTTAAGAATCTCAACAGATGTATAAGAACAGGTTGTTGAGGTAATGCCATATGTATCTATTTTTAAATTTTTACCATTGGTTTATCTATATATATATATATATATAAGAACAGATTTACATATATCTGCCCTCATTACGAACAGATTTACAGATTTATATATAAGAACAGATATATATATATATATATATCTGCCCAAAATATGTGAAACCGTAATGAACCCAAGCACCACGGTAAACAAACAGATCGGTAATGAACCCAACCGGTAATGAACCCAAAATGTGTCAACTTAATTTAACCGTAATGAACCCACAGGATATTCAAAACACAGAGTCCACACTTTCTTTGAAATTTGAAAAAAATTTGTCTTTAACAGAGAAAGGGATTCCACACATGAACCCTAAGCAGATCGGAAGCAGGGGACGGATTTACGCGAAAAGGGAAACGAAATCAGAACTGCCATAAAGCATTACCTGAAGATCGGTGGTGTTTGAGAGGGTTCATTCTTGTTCGCCGCCGCCAACGTACGCCCCAACCGTTCGATTTGCCGACCTGTTTGTAAGTCTTCTTTGAGGCCGCAAATGCGTACTCCGGTGCCGATCGCCTCTGCGAAGCTACCTCAGATGTCGTTGCCGCTGGTATACATTAATCGCCTCCTTCGCTTGTTGTGTGCCCTAGAAAGGTTGTGTGTGTGGTGAGGCGTTGGGCCTCAGACTCAGAGGGAACAGTCAGGGTATTTTGGTAAATTTACCCCAATAAGGGTTTGAACCCAACCCGTGATTTCTGTTTTGTCTCCATTTGGCTAAATTAGCCTTTTTTGTCCGGACGTAACTAATTTAGCCCCGACTTGGACTCTTGCCTAGTAATTCGCAACCCAACAATAGACTCCATAAATTGGAGTTCAATCTCTCTTTCAATCCTTCTAAGCAAATACTCATAATTTTTTTTATTAATTTATAATTGTTTTTTAAAAACCTTATTAAAGTATCCATCATTTCACTCGTACAATGGCTTCAATTTTACTTCCACAAACAACATCCCAATACATGAAGTATATTACTTCCACAAACAACATCCCAATACATGAAGTATAATGCAACGAAATTGAGGGTTTGTTTGGCAATGACTTTTTTAGTTAATTTTTTAGTATTTTTTAATTTTTTTAGCCTGAGACTTTTTTATTTGTTTGGTTTTCTAGTTTGGCTTTTTAGACTTTTTTGCATTGGAAATGATGTTCCCAAAGTGAAATGACAAAATTGCCCCCGACTTGGAAATGATTTTTTTTGACTTTTTGTTTGTATATTGGTCAATTTGATAATTTTGCATCCCAACTCAAGTGTTTTGGCATTTTATAATTTTGTAACTTTTTTTTTGTCCATATGTGATTATCTAGTCCCGCAACAAATGTCAAATCGGAGCTCAAAAAATTATTGGGATTAGTAACCAGAAGTTAACTTTTAATTCATTTTGGATTATATCATCTCTCATATTTTTTATACGTTTTTTTTAAAAAAAATTAAAAAAATCAAAAAATTAACTTTTTACTATCTTTTTAAAATAACCTTAAATATTATTGAGCAACCACTAATTAAACAAATAAATATATAAAATAGTCACTGTGTTCAAATTACGAGGTGGCCATACAACTAGCACTCACTGAAGGATTTGATTTCCTATCGGGATTTGTAATGTAGGATTGAGGAAAATAACTCGCTCACCATAATCTCTTACAAGTGTATGCAAAAACATAATTACATGTGAACTACTTGGATTTTTACTAGTTTTTCCTTTATTAACTTAACTTATATTCCAATTCTATTAAGTTGATTCACCTCCGTCAAATAAAAGGAAAATAAACTATTAAAAAAAATGTAAAACATCTAATATGACACGTAAAACGGTGCAATTAATGTAACAATAAACAAGTTTCGTATTTAGACTCATCATTTATCTTTATTTGATTAATAGTGAAAGAATTAATAATCTCATGAATTAATATATGATTAATTATTCAATCAAATTACTGAAATAATCATTTATTATGTATTTATTTTGTTTTTTTTTGGTTTAATACCTGAAATTATGATCTCTAATCCCTCTTAATATTAAAAATTGGTTAATTTTATCAGATTGAATGTTCATCGTACATATATTTCGATTAATAAAATTTATAATTAAACAAGAGATTATAAGTTCATGAACTAACAATTTTAATTATATGAGATAGTCCTATTAATCAAACATGTAGATTACACTAAATCCAACCTTATGACTAGAGATTACTAGTCTCAATCTCTTGCGTATCAACGCTGTCCCTTCAAGCTTATTGGACCGAAATTGTAGCATATTTGCCCACTACGGGCCTAAATCCCAAATTTAAATAACTCCAACACTCAACATCCGAATTAATCTCATAATGCCAGGCCTAAAGCCTAAAGCCTAAAGCCTAAAGCCCAAAGCCCAAAGCCCAAAGCCCAAAGCCCAAATCAAACAGATTCTAAGCATGAATCAATACCCATTATTTTTCAACAAATGAATGAGCTATAATCTTAATCGAATAATTTTATTTTATTATATTTATATGTAAATCATTCATAAAAAAAAATAAAAAAATATAATAATCATTGTCACATAACTTTATTATATTTATTTTCAAACAAATGAATGATCTATTTTTATAACTGTATTTATTAGGGGTGTCCGTGGTTCGGTTTGGGACGGTTTGCGGTTCGGTTTGGACCCGCAAGCATCTATGCGGTTTGGAAAAAAAGTCAACCCGCAACCGCACGCAATGCGGTTTGCGGTTTGTGCTGATAGGGTTCGCGGATGTGCGGGCGGTCGCGGACGGTTTGCGGATTGAACTTTTTTTTAAAAAAATTTATTTTTAAACTTTTTTTTTTTTTCTCATCTGCCAAATTCACGTGGCCTAAAAGAATCTACCAAGAATGCAAAACTATGAAGCAGAGCAATAAAGACCACAAAGAAAAAGCAATTCCAGTTGGCTAAGAAGAATCCTGAGCTGATTTTTGAATAATATTAGCAATGGCAACATGGAAAGACATTAATTATGCAATTCTTTTACATATATACATATATACATAGTAGAATACCTATACAACGAACTCACTCATACAGGAAGAATGTAAAAAAAAGTAACCAGTCATCAACATTAATTAAGCAATCTCTGATATCACTACATATACGAAGAATCATGTACACAGAGTGTAAGAGTAACAGTCAGTCCTCAATTTTTATACAAATTTATTAAGCATGAGCACTCAAGAAGATTTAAAAAAAAAATACAAAAAAAAAAAAAAAAACAAAGATCATTTTCTCTAAACTTCTTTGATATATATAAAACAGAGATTACAGAGCTACATATAACAAGCTACATTCAAAATAACAACTTCAATAACAAATTACAGATTATCAAAATAACAGATTACATATTCAATTTAATTCCAAGAAAAAAATTTAAACACACAGATTCAATTTAAACACACAGATTATCAAAATAACAGATTCAATTTAAACATACAGATTATAGATCCAAAAAAAAAAAAAAATTAGATTTGAACACAGATTCAACAACAAATTCAAACACAGATTCAATTCCAAAAATAAAAAAAACAGATCGAGAGATATCTGATATATATATATATATATATTGTAAAAAAAATTCAAAGATCGGGGCGAGAGAGAGAGGGGCTTACCTGTGAGTCGATCAGTGGTGCGATGAAAGAGTGAGCCGATCGGTGCGATGAGAGAGTGAGACGATGACGATCGGTACAGTGCAGAAGATGAACAACGAGAGTGAGAGAGACAATGATGAGATGAGAGAGTGAGGGAGAGAGAATCGTGTTTTTGAGTTTGAGAGGTAGATAGATGATTAGGGTTTTTTTGTTTTGTTTGTTATAGATGGGTGAGGTACGTGAGGTGAGATGAGATGAACAAACAGTCAGATTTGAAAGAGGAAAAAAAAAATTGTATTAATGCGGGCGGGTTGGGCGGGTGCGATTCAAACCCGCAACCCGTCCGCAACCCGAAATTTATATTAAATCTAAACCGCATTCTATTCTAATGTGTTTGCAAAATCGCCCACACGCATGCGGTTCGGATCAGGTAGGGTGGTTTAGGCGGGTCGGATAACCCTATGCCCAGCCCTAGTATTTATAATCTATTTTTTAAGAACAAATAAAATAAATTTATAAGATTATGAATATTAAATTAATTTAATTTTTTTCATAATTATCTATATATAAACATTATAAAACAAATGGTTCAGACAGTGACACTCGTAATGAACCAGAGTGTGATTATATAATTGCCTATCTATATGTATGATGGAAAAGACCCTTCTGTTTTCACCCAGCACTCCTGAAAATTCTATTAATAGCAAAATTGTGTTAGTAAAAAATATTTTAAAATTTTTTCAGAAACGATTTTTCAATATAGCAATTATTAATAACAACCATAGGAAAACTATTTTTCAGAAACATTTTATAAAAAAAAATATTTTTTTTTTTACCAAAACAAACGGAGTGTAAGACCAAAAGGCATATAATAACATCTCTCTTTTTGATAAAAACTTTGAAGAAAAGGAAAAAGAAAAATTGGAAGTATATCTTAATAGAATATGTTCCAATAATTTCAAAATGTCAAACAAAAAATCCAAAAATTGTAAATGTGTTTCGGCCTTGAGTCAAATATACACCATATGTTGGGACGGAGTTACCCTTGAGTCAAATATACACCATATGCTGGGACGGGGTTACCCTTTGCTCAAGGGTGGCCATGCCCCCTCCCTCCCCCACCATGTTTTTTTATAACCTTTATATTATGGGCAAGTTACATAAATAATCTCTATAGTTTGGGACTTATGTCACTTTAGTCTCTGACTTTTCAATTGTGACACACTTGACTTTGAATTTTGAATCTTATTTCAAATAAAGACAATTGAAGATATAATCAGATTTTTCAAGAGTAAAATTGTCAATTTGATAAAAAAAATAAACTAATTTGACCAAAATAAATATCAAACAAATATTTTTGATTTTTTAAAAATTATTTCTACCCACTAGAAATAAAATTATGTAAAATTGATAAATCTTTTAGACATTTATTTATTATTTTTACCAAATTAATTTTTATTATGTGTTTGGATGATGATCATGTAAAATTAATTTTAAAAAATTAATCATGTAATTTTTATTAATTTTACATAATTTTATCATTGGTGGATAAAAATAATTTTTAAAAAATTAAAAATATTTTTTTGACATTTATTTTGTCATATTTTATCAAATTGACGATTTTACCCTTAAAAAATCTAATGATATTTTCAATTGTCCTTATTTGGAATAAGATTCAAAATTCAGGGTCAAATGTGTCACAATTGAAAAGTTAGGGACCAAAGTGATAAAAGTCCAAAATTATAGGGACTATTAGTGTAATTAACCCTTATATTATATAATATTATATATATTTGAGAGATGGTATTTTATTGGCCCTTACTCAATTTTCAAGATAACTTTTAAGTATCAATATATTATTTGTAGAGCTATTCTACCAACTTAAATGTCACTTTTCATACTAAATTTAATAAAATATTATTTATTTTGACTAAATAAATACAAAATAGGAGATAAAAATAGAAGGTAATTAAACAAATCCTTTATGTATTTTTGTTTTTATTAATTATTGATATATTTTGATGTATTGCAACTTGTAAATTAGAATATAAAAATAATAAAAATAGTCGGAGTTTGATATATATATATATATATATATATCATATTTGCCCCCCTTATTTTAAAATTCTGGCTCCGTCCCTAACCATATATATAGCGATCTCGGTTTTCTTTGCTGTTGTTGAACTGTAATCCGGATTTGGTTCCGTAAGATCTGTTGTTGTCGTATCCTCATTTCTATCCCTCACTCTTTGTTTTAGAGTTTTGGATTGTGTTGGGCGTGTTTCGAACAGGTTGGTTGAGCCTTAGTCCCATTCCTTGTCGCCCAGATTTTTGGTGGTACGATCGAGCGGGTCTTCTTACGCTCGAGCGGGTTTTCACAGTTCCAGTATTTCGTGCCTCTACAAAACTTCTGCAGGTGTGATTTTTACGCTTGAGCGGGTTTCTTTACACTCGAGTGGTCGCGCTCGAGCGGGTACTCTGGCGCTCGAGCAGGTAGTACTTTTTGGCATAAGTTCTGGGAGGGGGAAATCTACGCTCGAGCGGACTGGTTTTCGCGCTCAAGCGGATGTACTTTATTCTGGTGTCTTGGCGCTCGAGCGGGCCTTCTTGCGCTCGAGCGTACCTAGTTTTTTGTTCTTGACGCTCGAGCGTTGTGTTCTCCACTCGAGCGGGAGAGTCGTATATTAGTTGGTAGCTAAGCTATTTTAGATCACTTTTCACTTTTCCTTTCTCTCTCTTACTTTCCCAAAATTGATTTTTGAGAGCTCCTCACTCTAAAACCTAACTTCTCTCTAGGGTTTGATCTAGTAGGAGTGTTTTCCTCACCTTAGGCCTTTGTAAGAAGTGTGTTGATCATTGAGGGCTACATTTTGATCCGAGAAATTTGGTATTTGGAGCACTTCTGAGTTTAGCTCTTCTTCTCCTTGGGTTCTACATTTGATGTAGGGATTTCCCTGTTCTTTTTCAATACTTCGTCTATAGATAGACATGTGGTAGTTTTGTATTGCATGAAAATCTTATCCACGTTGGATTTGTCTGAAATCATGAGAAGGAACCTAGGGTTGGTTGTATAAAAATGGTTATTTTATCATTAATGGTTATTTTGGGCTAATTGGAGTGTAAATTAGCATGTTATAGTCGATAGAAGAAAAAGCCCTAAATTATATTTTGATTTGGTAAATTAAAATGGAGGGTAGTTTACCAATGTTGTAAATCTCTATTGTTAATGTGAGCTGGGTGAAGGTGTTAATGCCTAAAGGGTTAACTTTTGGCTTTGGAATGGTTTTGAAATGAATGTAGTGGACTAATGTGAGTTATAGCTTTATTATCAATGGAATTGGTTTTGTAAAACAAAAGGAATAGAATTGGTTTTGTGGAAACAAAAGGGATGGAGTTGGTTTTGGTGAAAACGAAAGGAAATGGAATTTGTTTTATGAAATGAGAAAAGTATCTTTGATATAAGTATAAAAATTGGATTGTTGTCTCTTGAGTGTTAAATACACACACGTGGGAGGGTTGTATCTTTAACTACCGTGTTAATGTTATTGTTGGGTTTGTGGTCTCATAGTAATTGAGTCTCTAATAGATGTACTTATTCTTGCATCTAGAGGTTTTGTCCTTGGTCATCGGTGGAGGATAGCATGGTTGTGTTGAATTGTCGTGTTTGCACTATATCATTGTTGAATGAACATCGTATGTGATGAAGTGTTGAGATACATTATATATGTATCCTTGCTCGGGAGGAGGTAGTTATGTGTTCATATACTTTAACACATTGCTTATATCTTGATGGTTTATGTATATGTGTAATACATGTTAGTTATGCCCTGCTATGTTTTGGCTGGTGGTGTTATACCTTGCGCTAAGAATCAGAGGTACCGTGACCTTCCAGCTAGCGCTTGGAGAACTGACTGAGCTGAGAATCTAAGGCACCATACCCTTCAAGCTAGCGCCTGGTAAACTGGCATGTTGTTGTTATAAGTATATCTTTGGCTTACCACGCATATAGCTAGTAGAGCAAAGTTTTGTTGTTGATGTTTCAGTGTGTCTAGGAATATCATGGATTGTGTTGGTTACGGTTTTGGAGGGCCGAGTTGCCTCATTGGTTTATCTTATGCATGTTGGTGAGTTGTTATTTTCCTTTTTATAACGGTGCATGTATAGATTTAATTGTATCGGGAAGAAGCCAAAATGTCTTTTTTTGTCTTTTGGAAAGTATGAAGGAGAACGGATATTTTAAAGAGATATATGTTTTGAAAAGGCGTATCTGTGTATGTTTGGAAAATGGAAGAGAGTAATGGGCTTAGTGAATTTATTTCATAAGGTATTGTTAAGGTTATGAAAGATTGGGAACGGGGGTTAATGAAAAAAAAAGAAAATTGAATCGCCTATGGCGTTGATTGAAATGGTTGTTTTCAAGAAAAGTTTATACTTCTGTATATTTTGTATAAACTGTCACATTACTATTCTAGTATGAGATTGGGTATTCATGATCATAGCTATCTATATGTTGTTATTGTTGAAGGCCATGTTGAGATCCCTACTGGACTATATATTCATCCCACGTTGTTGAATCTTTTTCAGGTGTTGAGCTGAATGTGCTGCAAGATTTGGATCTTCTTATTTGTTGGCCACGGGGCCTCTCTTGTATTGGCGGAATGCCATATGTGTGAAAGGGTTGCACCATTCTTCTTGATTTGTTAATGATGTAAGCCCAAGGGCAATTTATTTATTACACTCATGTTGTATTTACTTGCATACGAATGAGAGCAATGTTATTCACTTCTACGAGTTGAATATACGAGTTTATTTCCGCATGTTATCTCTGAAATAGAATTAAGTAAATGAAATTGGTAATACTTCAAGTAATAAAAAGTGGGGCGTGACAATATATTCAAATTCTCAATAATTTTCTAAATATTTTTGTTGAGAACATAGCACATTACGATATTTGTGAGAATTCTTCCAATTTAGTTCACTACAGAAAGATCCATTTGATATATATGTATATATTTATGATCCTTAAAGTATGCATTTTATGTCATATTAAAATTTGTGTCAAATTGGTCTAATTCCAAACAGCCTTTTAAATCGTTAATGAAATAATTACAATCAGCTTGTTTGGTTTGAGTTTTTTGAATTCAGTTTTTAGAAAATTGAAATTTTTTGGTTTCGTAATTTTTTTTTTGTTTTTATTGAATTTTTTTAATGTTTTAGGAATTTTTTTTTTAATTTTTAGATATACCTAACCTAAATACACTTAAAAAGTATAATATTTGTGAAAAAATCTTAAAAAAAATTCAATGAATACCAAAAATACAAAAATTCAATACATTTTTTTTTGTATTCTTGTGTATTTATTGATTTTTTAAAATATTTTACTTTTTAGATACATCTAAGTAAAGTGTTTCTAAAAGAGTAAAAAAATTATTTAAAATTTAAAAATATTCACTAAAAAAAAATAACAAACTCAATTTAAAAAAAAAAATGAATCTAGAAAATTAAATCCAAACACAGTGAATGGTCCCTACACTATACGTTTTGTGTCATTTTGGTCCCTAAAATTTTAATTTTAGCAATTTTGTCCCTCAATAGTCAATACTGGAAGTTTATGTTCATCGTTTTCGTTAATGTTTTGGGACTAAATTGACAAAATTAAAAAAGTTAGGAATTAAATTAACACAAATAACATACTTTAGAAACTATATGTGTATTTTATTATCATTCTGTTAATTATTTAGAAGGTTCATTTGAGATTGGACTAAATTGACTCAAATTAAAAAACTTAAAAACAAAGTTGTCAAAATTGAAAATTAAAGAATCAAAGTGAGACAAAACAGATATTTTAAGAATCATTTATATAATTTATCCTATAACTTAAAACAATATTTATGTCTATTTAAGGGGAATCGGTAAATGATCTTATAACGATCTCGGTTGTCCCTTTACTGTTCTGTTGTATTCCGGACTCAGTTCCGTGGAGTTGGTAGTTGTATCTATCTTGTTGTCATCCTTTAATACCATTTGTTCGGGTTTTAGGATGTATTGGGCAGAGTTGTTACAGGTTGGTTAGGCTTTGGTTTCAATTCTTTGTTGCCCAGTTTTTAGGAGGTCCGCTCGAGCGGGTCTTCTTGCGCTCGAACGGAGATTGCACGCTCCCAGTATTTTGGTGCTCTGCAGAATTTCTACAAGCATGTTTTTCACGCTCGAGCGGGTTTCTTTGCGCACGAGCAGTGGCGCTCGAGCGGGTACTCTGGCGCTCGAGTGGGTAGTACTTTTTGGTGTAAGTTCTGGGAGGGGGAAATCTACGCTCGAGTGGACTGGTTTTCGCGCTCGAGCGGATATACTTTATTCTTGTGTCTTGGCGCTCGAGCGGGCCTTCTTGCGCTCGAGCGTACCTAGTTTTTTGTTCTTGACGCTCGAGCGTTGTGTTCTCCGCTCGAGCGGGAATGTCGTATATCAGTTGGCAGCTGGGCGTTTTAAATTCACTTTTTACATTCTCTCTCTCTCTCTCCTACTTTCTAAAAAGACATTTTGAGAGTTCCTCTCTCTAGAAACTCCCTTCTCTCTAGGGTTTGATCTAGTTAGAGTGTTTCCTTTTCCTTCGGCCTTTGTAAAAGTTGGGTTGATCGTCGAGGGCTACACATTGATCTGAGTATATTGAGTTTTGGAGCGCATTGAGTTTCTTCACCTTCTTTCCTTGAGCTCCGAATTTGAGGTAGGGATTCCTACTCACTCTTATGGTCTTTGACCTAGATTTTTGGTTGTTTTGATAAAGTGTTGGAGTTGGGTAATTTTGGGACTTAGGGTTTCAAAATGTTAAAAGAGGATTTGTTATTTTGAGTCTAAAATGTGTATTGTGGGTTCAAAATAATGATATCGTTATTGGTTGTTAATATTTAGACCATTGGGTCAATAGTTGGAAATCGGGTAGAAAACCCTAATTTTGGAAAAATTGTGACTTTATGGAATTGAGTTGGAAATAATGAAATTGGTGCATTATGTGGTTGAATAGTGGAGTTAGATTTGTTAATCGCTCACTTTTGAAAACTTCGATATTTTATCTGTTGGAGCTTTTATTATCTGTTTAGAAATAATTGCTTGGGCTACCGGTGGAGGGTAGTTTGGATTGTTGTAGACAATGCATGATGATTAGGCAAACTAAAACTAATCAATTGAATATGTCATAGAGTATGACGGTTGATAGAATACATTAACGTTATGTATTGATTGATTGTGTATATGACCTTTGTGTATATACGTTGTGTGTGTGGGAGGAGATAGGGGATGTACTCCACGGTTTAGGGGAAGATAGGGGATGGACCTCTAAACCGGATGTTGTTTGGGAGGAGATAGGGGATGGACTCCACTGATACAGCTCATATGCTTGTCAGATAATGTGTTGATATAGCTCATATGGTTATCTTTGGAAGTGTTGATACAGCTCATATGCTTATTTTTGGGAGTGTTGATATAGCTAATATGCATATCTGTTGAAATGTGGATACAACTTGTATGCTTATCTGTTGAGATGTTGATACAACTAGTATGTTTATCTATCATAAAAATGGGAAATGTTTAATATGAGTCACTATCTCATATAAGTGGTTGGCCAAGTTCTGAGCCGTTGATGTAAATTGTGAAATTGATAAGAAATGGAAATTGAAATAAAACATGAACATAGTGGTCATGAAATGGAAAAGGGTTATGAATTGGTTTATGGAAACTGAACATTTATCAATTGCTAATGTTTTAGTCATTGCTCATACTGTGTTTAGCATATCTCTACTGGGTGTTGGCTCACCCTTTATGGGACATTATTTTCAGGTACAGGTAGTATGCCACCTCCAAGGACATAGCTTGGATGATGATGAGAGTTGAAGACTCTCTTTTTTTGTTTATTTTGTTTGTATTACATGTATATCAAGCCAAGGGCTTATTTTGTATAGAGTTAGTACTCTTCTTTTGTGTAACCAGGTGTTGACTTGGAAAGCTGTAAGCCCATAGGGCATTTGCTTTTGTTGTTAACATGTAATATAGTTGTAAGAATTACTCTGATGAATAGAAATGGTTGGTTTCTTTTATATCAATGCATGTCTAAAAAGTTAGGTTTTATGTATTATTTTGGGGGCGTTACAGATCTTCTTTCCTACCTCATTAATCAAATAGGTTATGTGTTTTCTGACATCTTCCACAAAAACATCAGTTTCACATATTTCGTGCATGTGAAGTTGGATTGATTTAGGAATGTTACCTCGTTTTACCTCATCCTGAACAAATCAAGAAGAAATTGTAGATGATTAGTATTAGTGACAAAAAGAAAAGAAAAAAGAAATTGTAAGTAACTTTATGAAGTAATTAGGATGATATAAGAGAGATACATTGCTCTAATAGGACTAGAGGATCCAATTTAGGGCAATTTGGCACCATTTTTGGCCTATCTCGAAGATCCGAATCGCTTATTTTTTATGCCTTATGAGTAAATTATCTATACAATAATTAAGTTGATCGGATATCATTAGCAACATAATTGGATCATATTTGTCTTTCTTGAAATTGTACTTCTCATTCATTTTTTAAAGACAAACGTAATTTAAACATTAACAATATTCAATCAACATAATTTTTTACACAAATGATCTACTTAGAAGGTACTAAAATTGAACAGTTCAAATTATCAGAATGAATTTGAAATGGAATCAAATTTCCTTAAATTGAGCACTCTAATCCAATCCAATTAGAGAATTGGAGGGAAGTCCAATCTATAGCGACCCCGATTTTTTCCCATTTGATTATTGTATCCGGACTTAGGTTCCGTAGATTCTGTCATTGTATAATTGTTGTTGTCATTCTTTATTTTCTTATTTGGAGTTATAGGATGTGTTGGGCAGGTTTGTTTCAGGTTGGTTGGGTTCGGAAACCAAGTGTTGCTGTCCAGTTTTTGGGTTGGTCGCTCGAGCGAGGGTTGTATTTTGTGTTTGGTGGCTCGAGCCAGATTTTCTTAGCTCGAGCGAGCGATTGCGTTTAGTATGGACCTGTAGCATTGCATTCTTGGCTCGAGCGAGCTTTTCTTTGCTCGAGCGAGGATTTCTTGTGTCTGGTCGCTCGAGCGACCAAGTCTTCGCTCGAGCGAGCCTGTCCAGTTTAATTAGACAGCAGCGGGTTTTTAATCAGTTTTTCATCCTCTTTTTAGATTCCAAACCCTAAGGTCCGACTTCTCTCTCACCCTGCTCACCTTCTCTCTTAGATTTGATCCACTTAGGGTGTGTTTCTACCCTAGATCCTTCATTAAAAAGAGTGTGTGAGTCGAGGGCTTCGTTTTAATCTGAATTGTTGGTAGTTTGGAGCACTTTGGAGTTTGGGTCTTCATCTCCATCTTCTCTTTTGGGGCTATTTCTTCGAGGTAGGGATTTCCTACTCCATTCTATAAGTTTTGTTCTAAGTTTTGGTATTTTGATATGTTGGGGATACTTTGGTAATTTTGGGAAAAACCCTAGTTGTATTAATAAATTAATTTGTATAATTAGTTTAAGGGAATTTGGGAATTTGGTTAAATTCATGAAATTGAGGAATTCATTGATTAAATGGTGTAGTGGGATAATTTAAACCACTCGCCTATTGAATTGTTGTTATATTTATTTCCAGTCTAGAAATAACTGTTTTGGGCTATCGGTGGAGGATAGTCGTGATTGTTGTAGACATTGCATGTGGATTAGGAATAACTGAAACTAATCACATTGGTTAAGTCATTAATTTTGACTATTGCATTAATACAGAAAATACGTGTATTGATTGAGCATTGCATTTGCATACATTGTTTTGTGTGGGAGGAGATAGGGGATGTACTCCACGGTTTAGGGGAAGATAGGGGATGAACCTCTAAACCGGATTTTGTTTGGGAGGAGATAGGGGATGGACTCCATTAGCATCACTTTTATGTGTGCTTATTTTTATTGAAGTGCTTTTATTGATACAGCACTAAAATGTGTATCAAACTAGAAGTATGAAGTGTTTTGATTTGAGCCTGAGTCTCATCTGTTTGTTGACATTGGACGAATGTGAATATAATATATATAGTTCACTGTTGTAAGTTTGGCCAGGTTCTGAGCCATATTGATAAAGTTGGAAAGTAAAATGTGTCTTAGACAATAGTGTCATGAGACTGTATAATGAGGTAATTGATTATCCTGGTTAACCATCTATTGAATGCTATTGCTTTATTCAATGCTTATATTTGGTTTAGTATATTTCTGCTGGGCTGTGGCTCACCCTTTATGGGAACATCATTTTCAGGTCCAGGTGATAAGCTACCTCCAAGGACTTAGCTTGGAAGGATTTGGACTTTGAAGACTATCTTTAGTTATTTTTTTTTATTTGATAAACTTTCAAGCCTAGGGCTTTATTTGAATTTGAGTTAGAACTCATAATTTTGTGTCCAAGTGTTGGCTTGGAAAGATGTAAGCCTGTAGGGCATTTAATTTGATGTTTCATGTAATGTTTTTATTTGGTAATACTCTGATGAACGAATTAATAAAGTGTTTTCTTTAAATAGTGCATGTCAATGATATATATAATGGGTTATTTTTGAGGGCGTGACAACTTGGTATCAGAGCGTACCGGGTTTGAATACTTTGGGTACGTGGGAAGTGATTAGTATCACAATGGGTTCGTCTCGTTTGATAGAGACTTAGTGTAATGTTATATGCTTATGTGATACCATGTTTATCTGATTATGTGGGTATGGAATGTAGTTTCTAGGATGTTGATTGGACCCTTGAGTTTCTAGTAGTCTTGTTGGAAAGGCACTTGATCACTACTGCTTCCAACCGGAACTATAGTAACGCATTGGGACTATCATTATCCGGGAATGAAATTCGTAGGTGCTTATGTGATTATGTGCTTACGTGGAATGAATTATTGTTGTCCAATGCATTAGGACGCGAGTGTTTAGTTTCGGCACATTTATTAATGTGCTAACGTCTTTGTTTCCTTTAATAGGATGTCAGGACGAGGACGAGGACGCGGTAGGCGTGGTAGGCCGGGTAGGCAGGAGGTGCCTGTGCCAGAGGAGATTCCGGCAGTTCAGGAGGGAATTGGCCAGGCCAATGTGGCCGAGCCAGTAGGCCAGCAGGCTATGGGCGCTCTAGCCCGAGAGATAGCAGGGGTATTCGGGGAATCAGTAGGCATTCTCAGAGCTGAGAATCAAGCTCGGGATGTTGTTGCAGATGCAGGACCTTCCTTTCTGAAGAGGGAGTTCTTCCGGTCTAATCCGGATGAATTTGTGGGTGATCCTAAAGAGCCGCTTAAGGCAGATGAATGGCTCGAACAGACAACGAAGACGTTTGAGATGCTTGGCATCGAAGACGAGGGGTTGAAAGTGACCTTGGCATCTTTCCAGTTGAAGGGGGATGCAGGTCAGTGGTGGAAGTTTACTAAGGGTCGTATAGGAGGTACATGGGAGGCTTTTGTGAATGCTTTCCAGGAAAAGTTCTTATCTCCAGCAGTTAGGGAGAAGCTGAGAGACCAGTTCTGCCAGCTTAAGCAGTCGAGTTCTTCAGTGGCCGAGTTTGAGGCTGCATTTACTAGCTTGTCCAGGTTTGCACCTGAGTTGGTGGCGTCTGAGGAACGCCGTTGTATTGAGTTCGAGAAGAAGTTGAGGCGTGGCCTCAAGCTGAGAGTTGGGGGAACTATGATTCGGGATTATGGGCGTATGGTTGATGCTGCAGCCCACATGGAAATCATGATGCAGGAGGAGGAGGAAGGACAAAAGGGCTCCAAGAGGAGTCAGGATGGTCAGAGTGATGGTAGGAGACAGAAGGGTTTTAATCCTCAGCAGTCTCAGGGTAGCTTTTCTAGATCGACTTTTCCTGTGCCGAGTGCTAGTTCGGGGAAAGACAGTCAGGGAGACATTACCTGTTTCAAGTGTGGCCAGCTGGGCCACAAGTCTCCATTTTGTCCTCAGAGGGGAGGAGTGCAGAGAGCAGCATCATCTTCGGCTCGATCTCAGAGCCAGAGTCAGGGTAGAGGCCAACCACTCTCGTGTAATCAGTGTGGTCAGCCAGGGCATATGAAGAGGTATTGCCCTCAGTTGGGTGGCACACCTGGTGCATCTGGTTTGAGGCAGATTCAGGGTCAGCAGCCAGCTCAGTCGGGTCAGGCCTCGAGGGCTAATCAGGGGGCTTCATCGTCCCAGTCGGTGCAGCAATCTTATACTCCTAGGGGTGAGCAGGTTGATCAGAGGTCGTCTGGGCGCGTGTATTCTGTTACCGCGCAGGATCTTGTGCCGGCACCATCAGTTGTGAGAGGTACCTTCTTGTTTTGTAACTCAGTTGCTAATGTTTTGATTGATACGGGTGCATCCCATTCCTTTGTGTCTGCTGCATTTGCATCTGTTTTGGAGTTGGAGTTAGTACAGTTAGCATCTCCTATTTGTGTAGTGTCACCTCTTGGGGGTGAATTGATTTTGAAACAAGGTGTTAGGGGTTGTGATATACAGGTTGATTATCATAGAATCCCATTTTCCTTTGTAGTTATGCCTATGAGGGGTTTCGATGTTATTTTGGGTATGGACTGGTTATCGTCATACCGGGCTGTTATTGATTGCTACCGCCAGAGGGTCACTTGTTGTACCGTGAGCGGAGAGCATTTTCATTTTCTGGGGGACCAGGTTGGTAATGTGTTGCCACCGGGGTATGTTCCGCGAGGACGGAGTGAGCTTAGTGGTCTACTTGCTAACCTTTCGATTAATGAGGATAATGAGACTCAGATTGTGTTGCCAAGGGTGGTTTGTGAGTACTTGGACGTCTTTCCCAAGGATCTTGTTGGTTTGCCACCGCATCGAGAGATTGAATTCTCTATTGACCTAGTGCCCGGCACGGCGCCGATTTCTATGGCACCCTATCGTTTTGCCCCAGCCGGGTTAGTTGAGTTGAAGATCCAACTCCAGGAGTTGCTAGATAAGGGTTATATACGTCCTAGTGTTTCGCCGTGGGGAGCACCGGCCCTCTTTGTTAAAAAGAAAGGTGGTGCTTTGAGACTTTGTATAGATTACCGGAAATTGAATCGGGCTACTGTTAAGAATAAGTACCCTATGCCTCGTATAGATGATCTGTTCGATTAGTTGAAGGGTTCCCGTTGTTTCTCGAAGATAGACTTGAGATCGGGTTATCATTAGTTAAGAGTCAGGGAGGAGGATATTCCGAAGACGGCATTCCGTACACGGTATGGCCACTATGAGTTTCTGATGATGCCATTTGGGCTCACCAATGCACCGGCAGTTTTTATGGATTTGATGAACCGAATATTCCGGGAATTTTTAGATCGTTTTGTAGTCGTCTTCGTGGACGACATCCTTATTTATTCACCTTCTGAGGAGAAGCACAAGGAACACTTGAGAGTGGTGCTTGAGTTACTTAGAGCCCGTAAGCTTTATGCTAAGTTTGGGAAGTGTTAGTTCTGGCTAAAAGAGGTCAAGTTCTTAGGCCATGTAGTTTCTGGGGAAGGAGTGTCTGTTGATACATCCAAGACTGAGGCGGTGCAAGATTGGGCACAGCCTAAGAGTGTGTTTGAGATCCGCAGTTTTCTGGGGTTAGCTGGGTATTATCGTCGGTTTGTGAAAGATTTCTCCAGATTAGCTTCACCTTTGACTAGATTGACTCGGAAGGGAGTCAAATTTGTATGGAGTGAGACTTATGAAAATTCGTTCCAGGAGTTGAAAGTTAGACTGACCACCGCTCCAGTATTGATTATTCCAGAGAGAGGGTTGGGTTATGCAGTCTATTGTGACGCCTCACGAGAGGGTCTGGGTTGTGTGTTGATGCAAGAAGGAAAAGTAGTTGCCTATGGCTCACGTCAGTTGAAAATTCACGAGCAGAATTACCCTACGCATGATCTAGAGTTAGCAGCTGTGATATTTGCCTTGAAGATTTGGAGGCATTATCTTTATGGTGAGAGATTCGAGGTATTCTCGGATCATAAGAGTCTGAAATATTTGTTTACACAGAAAGACTTGAACTTGAGGCAGAGGAGGTGGATGGAGTTTATAGAGGATTATGACTTTGAGTTGCATTATCATCCGAGAAAGGCCAACGTGATGGCCGATGCCCTTAGCAGGAAACCTGTTGGTGACATAGCTAGTATAGCCATCCGAGAATGGGAGATGTTGGGTGCACTTGGAGAGTTTAATTTACTTCAGGGCGAATCCGTTGAGGCTGCGGCCTTGTTTTCTGTTGTTGTGCAGCCTACACTCGTGACTCGAGTGTTAGAGGCTCAGAGGGGTGACCTTGAGGTAGAAACCCTCCATGAGAACATTTCCGGTGGGAAGGTTGAGAAGGGTTTGACGGTGTATCCCGACCTGAGTGTGAGATTCCGAGACCGTCTGTTTGTGCCGGAGTCTTGTCGAGAGGAGGTACTCCGAAAGTTTCATCATTCACGCCTTGCGGTGCATCCGGGAGGCACTAAGATGTATCGGGATTTGGGTCGCCAGTTCTAGTGGCGGGGTATGAAAAGAGATGTGGCAGCTTTCGTATCTAAGTGCCTTACTTGTCAGCAAGTGAAGGCCGAACATCAGAGGCCAGCGGGTTTGTTACAACCCTTGCCTATTGCCGAGTGGAAGTGGGAACACGTCACTATGGACTTCGTTGTGGGTCTTCCGAGGACTCAGCGGGGTAGTGATGCTATTTGGGTGGTTGTAGACCGGTTGACTAAGTCGGCGCACTTCATTCCTATGCGTGTTAGAGATTTAGTCGATCATCTGGCCGACTTATATATTCGGGACATAGTGAGGTTGCACGGGGTCCCAGTGACGATCGTCTCAGATAGAGATCCTCGTTTTACTGCCAGGTTGTGGCAGAGTTTGCAGAGTGCCTTAGGCACTAAGTTGACCTTTAGCCCGGCTTATCATCCTCAGACTGATGGGCAGTCCGAGCGTACTATTCAGATCCTTGAGGATATGCTTCGGGGTTGTGTTCTAGACTTTAGTGGGTCGTGGGAGAGGCACTTGCCGTTGGTGGAGTTTGCCTACAACAGCAGTTTCCAGTCTAGTATCGGTATGGCACCGTTTGAGGCCTTGTATGGCCGACCGTGTAGATCTCCTGTTTGTTGGGCCGAGGTGGGTGATGCACCTCTGTTGGGCCCGGAGTTGGTGAGGGAAACGACGGAGAAAGTTGAGCTTATCCGTAAGAGGCTTGTTACAGCACAAAGTCGTCAGAAATCTTATGCCGACCGTAGGAGGAGACCTTTGGTGTTTGAGGTGGGTGATCATGTCTTTCTGAAGATATCACCTAGACGGGGTTTGATGAGGTTTGGGAAGAGTGGGAAGTTGTCCCCTCGGTTCATTGGTCCTTTTGAGATCCTTGAGAGGATTGGCGAGGCTGCTTATCGGTTAGCTTTGCCACCGCAGTTGTCCAGAGTACATGACATGTTTCATGTGAGTATGCTTCGGAAGTATGAGCCGGATCCATTACATGTGTTGAATTGGACTGATTTAGTGGTTGACAAGGATGTCTCATATGAGGAAAGATCAGTTCGGGTCTTGGATAGGCGGAATCAAGTTTTGCGAGGCAAAACCATCCCTTTGGTCAAAGTTTTTTGGAAACATCACGGAGTGGAGGAAGCCACTTGGGAACGTGAGTTGGAAGTCCGCGAAAAATACCCGGACATGTTTATCGATTTGTAATCTTGTATTTAGATTTTGTCATATTGTTGAACTTAAGAGCCTTACATATATCTTAAGTTGTAAAACATTGAGTATGTTTTGGTAAATGGGTGTATCTTGAACCTTGCTTCATTATAGAAGTTTAGTGTAACATTGCATATGTTGATTACATTGTTGAATGAGTTGTATATATCATGCGATTGAATATGATATGGGAATTGTTAACATTGAAAGGAATAATGCATATAATGATACAGGTTGAGATATATGTTGTTTTATATATATTGTGAGATACCCCTTGATAAAGATATGAAGTGACCAATATTGGGTCAAGAAGTTTATTGTTGTTATACAATATCTTTGAGAATTGAGAAAAACTTGTTTTTGTTTACAAACTTATGCTTAATTTCGGGGACGAAATTCTTTTAAGGGGGGGAGGTTATAGCGACCCCGGTTTTTTCCCATTTGATTATTGTATCCGGACTTAGGTTCCGTAGATTCTGTCATTGTATAATTGTTGTTGTCATTCTTTATTTTCTTATTTGGAGTTATAGTATGTGTTGGGCAGGTTTGTTTCAGGTTGGTTGGGTTCGGAAACCAAGTGTTGCTGTCCAGTTTTTGGGTTGGTCGCTCGAGCGAGGGTTGTATTTTGTGTTTGGTAGCTCGAGCCAGATTTTCTTAACTCGAGCGAGCGATTGCGTTTAGTATGGACCTGTAGCATTGCATTCTTGGCTCGAGCGAGCTTTTCTTTGCTCGAGCGAGGATTTCTTGTGTCTGGTCGCTCGAGCGACCAAGTCTTCGCTCGAGCGAGCCTGTCCAGTTTAATTAGACAGCAGCGGGTTTTTAATCAGTTTTTCATCCTCTTTTTAGATTCCAAACCCTAAGGTCCGACTTCTCTCTCGCCCTGCTCACCTTCTCTCTTAGATTTGATCCACTTAGGGTGTGTTTCTACCCTAGATCCTTCATTAAAAAGAGTGTGTGAGTCGAGGGCTTCGTTTTAATCTGAATTGTTGGTAGTTTGGAGCACTTTGGAGTTTGGGTCTTCATCTCCATCTTCTCTTTTGGGGCTATTTCTTCGAGGTAGGGATTTCCTACTCCATTCTATAAGTTTTGTTCTAAGTTTTGGTATTTTGATATGTTGGGGATACTTTGGTAATTTTGGGAAAAACCCTAGTTGTATTAATAAATTAATTTGTATAATTAGTTTAAGGGAATTTGGGAATTTGGTTAAATTCATGAAATTGAGGAATTCATTGATTAAATGGTGTAGTGGGATAATTTAAACCACTCGCCTATTGAATTGTTGTTATATTTATTTCCAGTCTAGAAATAACTGTTTTGGGCTATCGGTAGAGGATAGTCGTGATTGTTGTAGACATTGCATGTGGATTAGGAATAACTGAAACTAATCACATTGGTTAAGTCATTAATTTTGACTATTGCATTAATACAGAAAATACATGTATTGATTGAGCATTGCATTTGCATACATTGTTTTGTGTGGGAGGAGATAGGGGATGTACTCCACGGTTTAGGGGAAGATAGGGGATGAACCTCCAAACCGGATTTTGTTTGGGAGGAGATAGGGGATGGACTCCATTAGCATCACTTTTATGTGTGCTTATTTTTATTGAAGTCTTTTTATTGATACAGCACTAAAATGTGTATCAAACTGGAAGTATGAAGTGTTTTGATTTGAGCCTGAGTCTCATCTGTTTGTTGACATTGGAAGAATGTGAATATAATATATATATAGTTCACTGTTGTAAGTTTGGCCAGGTTCTGAGCCATATTGATAAAGTTGGAAAGTAAAATGTGTCTTAGACAATAGTGTCATGAGACTGTATAATGAGGTAATTGATTATCCTGGTTAACCATCTATTGAATGCTATTGCTTTATTCAATGCTTATATTTGGTTTAGTATATTTCTGCTGGGTTGTGGCTCACCCTTTATGGGAACATCATTTTCAGGTCCAGGTGATAAGCTACCTCCAAGGACTTAGCTTGGAAGGATTTGGACTTTGAAGACTATCTTTAGTTATTTGTTTTTATTTGATAAACTTTCAAGCCTAGGGCTTTATTTGAATTTGAGTTAGAACTCATACTTTTGTGTCCAAGTGTTGGCTTGGAAAGATGTAAGCCTGTAGGGCATTTAATTTGATGTTTCATGTAATGTTTTTATTTGGTAATACTCTGATGAACGAATTAATAAAGTGTTTTCTTTAAATAGTGCATGTCAATGATATATATAATGGGTTATTTTTGAGGGCGTGACACAATCCAATTAGCTTACACACCCATGATGTTCCCAAGTCATCTGCAAGTCAACCATTGATGAGTACTTAATTATGTCATCTTGGTACTTCTCTAAGCATTCCAACTCCTCTTTGGTTATGGCAGTTGAACTTAGAAAATAAACATGGGTTAGTAATGTTGGAATAGAGGATAGTTGAGGTACTCCTGAAGTGTTGCCATGTATCCATCGTAAGGCCATCTTGCCTCCTTCATGTAATATTGACATAAATCTTGCCACTGCAGCATTTAAAAAACATGGGTTAATTTCATTATTATAGTTTAAATTATATCAATTTTGTCATTTAATTTTTTACCTTGTGTTGATGTAGTCCTATTGATAACATCCATTAAGACATTAGATAGAACTGTAAGTTACACTATTGGTCCCTCTAGTTTGAGCGAAATCTCACTTTGGTTTTTGTAGTTTCAATTTAAACAATTTAATCCTTATACTTCAATTGTATTGCAATATGGTCCCTTTGTCACTTACTATTACAATTTGGAGCAAAAAATAACCATGTGTAAAATTAGAGGAACTAAAGTAGAATTCAAAACAAACTATAGGGACCATGTTGCAGCAAAATTGAAAGTGTAGGAACAAATTGTTCAAATTAAAACTACAGGGACTAAAATTACACTTCGCTTAAACAACAGAGACTAATGGTGTAATTTATCATAGATAGAAATAAATGGAAAAATAGCCCATTCAAAAAGTAATAGACTATTTTAAGGGTAAAGTACAATTCACTATGCTTGGTTGGGTTTTTTTGAAATTTTTTTTGAAAAAGTGATTTGAAAACTGTTTTTTGAAAAAAAATGCTTGTTTGGTTTCCAAAAAAATACATCATTACAATTTCAAATTTCCCTCCAAATTAATGATTGAAACAATTAAAAAAACACAAAAAAATCACATCAAAACATTCTCTCATTTTTTTAAATATATATATACATACATACATACATATATGTATACATGGTTGGACCTATGAAAACATAATGTGGCATGTACCCATTTATGGGTATATATCTCACCATTAACTGTATCACTTTTTATAAAATTTCCACTCATAGCAACCATAGAAAACGTAATTTTTTTTTCTAATTTGGCATTAAAAAATTTATTTCGTATAATCAAATTTTCATAAATGTTATGCACAAAATGAAATCATAAATTTGTATTTGCAAAATCGTACGTTGGACAAATTTATGTAAAAAATTTCAAAATAATCAAAATATATTTACAAATTTTCAAAAATGGTAAATTCATACAAATTCCGAAAAAATGTAAATTTATACAAGTTTTCAAAAAACACAGTGAATTTATGTACAAATTTTCGAAAACCGTAGGCGCCATAAAAACGCCCAGTTATTTCAAATTCGCATTAAAAAAAATGTGAATCGATGTGTACATTTATTTATGAAATCATAAATTTTTTTACAAATTTACGATTTAAGACATCATATATTTATGTTTATATTTAATTTCAAAATCGTTGAATTTCCATAAAATTTAAATAAATATTCAAACTGAAAAATAATTTTGGGTTGTCTGTGTAAATAACAAAAAAAGGAAAATGTACCTATATGTACCATACTCTTTCCATGGATGATAGATAGAGAGACAAACAGATTAGGAAAAAAAATAAACAAGCAAATATAAGACGTTTGGGTGGGACAATACACACCTTTTGTTACCAAAGACAATATCCATATACAAATTTTATACTAGACATTCATAACAGAAAATGCATAAAGGAATATGTGTGAATTTTTTTCCTGCTAAGATTATGAAAATGTCAAACAAATTTTAAATCTAAACATTCATAACCGAAATTTATATAAGAGAAGTTGACAACTTACTAAGGCAGTGCAAGCATCCATACAATATTCAGTGCACTAACAATATGCAAGGGTCATTACATATATCCATATGTCCTACCGTAACACATAAGTCAAACAAACTTCATAGGTCTTACATAATTCTAACCACAAAAGATCAAACAAACTTCATAGGTCTTACATAATTCTAACCACAAAAGATTATCCGACTGAACAATACAAATGACAACTTTAATGTGGTACTATGGATGAACCCTATGGTTGTTCCACATTGCTGTCGCAATTTCATCACAAAGTTGAACCATTTCATTCATGACTTCATCTGCTTCATTGGAAATTCCTGCCGCAGGAGTTACGGATGCTGCTTGGCCCGCACGTGCATTACGGCGCCTATTGAACCATGGATCATTTGTAGAGTGCATGCGAATCCAGTTGTGACAAGCACAACATGCTGTAACTATTGTGCCTTGTCGCACTTGCATGTAGTTCGGCATAGATCTCAATATAGGAAAACGATTCTTCAACACCCCAAAGCTTCGTTCTATCACATTTCTTAGTGATGAATGCCGATAATTAAACAACTCCTTATACCCATTTGGACGACGTCGACCTCCATGAAATTGGTCCAAATGATAGCGTTCTGAACGATATGGTGCGAGGAATCCTGTCATATTTGTGAAACCCGCATCAACCAAGTAATATTTACCTACATGAGTATGTCACATTAACACAAGTTTATTAGAAACTATTTTCAAGTAAACTTTTAAAAGCATCGTCATTACAAACCAAAACCCTTACCTGTAAGAGGAAGCGGGAAGGATACATCGGGCCGTGTAAGCACATCGGATAACACTCGTGAATCAGTTGCACTACCTTCCCAACCGAGATAAACAAAAGTAAATTTGAGGTCAAATGAGCATGCTACAAGAACGTTTTGTGTTAGTGCAACCTTCCTACCGCGATATGCTATTCTCTTTGAAGTAGGTGCATGCGCCGCAATGTGCGTTCCATCGATTGCCCCAATACAGTCCTACATTACGCAAATATGATAATTATTACATTTGTGTGCACCCAAATTTTATTGCATACTCGTCAGAAAATTGCAAACAAACAAGGGGTCCCAAGCTAACCTTAAACCATGGGTAATGCTTCCGGTTGTTTCGAATTTCAGGAGGAATAACATTCAGGTCAGGAGGTCGAATGATAAGGACAACAAGACGACACAATGCTCTCATCATAATTTTGAAATGTCGGTGAATGGTTTTCGTTGAGTGTTGAAAACGATCAGCCGCAAGTCTATGTCTTTCACTATGTCCACATATATATAAAAATATAGCAAGGGATTGCTCTATAGATAACCTGTTCTTGTCCACCTTTATGAACTCACTGCGTTTCAATTCATCACAAAGGGACCTGAACGTTGGTGCATCCATCCGCAAGACCTCCCGAATTGTGCGCGGATGACCATTCAATAAATGTTGAGTGTACATTTCTCCAGTGTACAGACATGTCTGTTGGGGCTACTTCCCCGGAATTCCATTGGTTGCTTCCCACATCTGGCATACCATGGCAAAGTCCAAGTCATCATCGTCTGATGCAATAAATGACGACCTCAACTGCGCTGCAATACTGTCTTCACTGTCCTCAAGATCAGCACTGTCCGGACTGTCCTCGCTGTCTGCGCTGTCCTCGGTCTCCAAGCTTTCCCCACTTGAATCCATCTCCGCTGTGATGTTATGGTAGTTGGGAAATTCATTTGACTGACTAGGGTCCATTTTTGTAAACACGAAGAAAGTAAGATGAACATGAAATGTAATTTCACATCGATACATAAATTCATACTATTATCCATCCATAACTTTGTAGTATGAAATTTCTAATTTTCCACATTGTTTCACTAGGATTTTTAAGTGCAAGAAAAGAAATTTGAGTAGTACAAGAAAATAAACATGACGACAGTTGGTGTACGACAAGAAGTCCACCAGAAAATAAACATTACAACAGCGCGGATGAACATTTTGTTGCTGTTCTGTTGCTGCTTATGTGTTATATTTAGTAGTCTGTTTGGTTTGGTGTATGTGTTATATACAGTTGGTGAAAATCCTCACCTTGTTTCCCATTGAAGATCCAAACCCTAACTAATCATATAATATTTTAATGTAATTTAATTATAAATATATAGACTAACTTTGATAAGTTTAATACAAAATTAGATATGAAAGATACATTTTATAGATCATAGAAAAAGCTCCATGTACAAGCACATAAAGACATAGGTAAAGGCCTCTATTTCTTTTCCCTCAAGTTCATGCTCAACATAGAGACATAGGTACAGGCCTTAGTTTCAATTTTTTTTTCCTGAAATATATTAGGTGCAAATGGTCACTAGTGTTATATGCACAGAAAATCTGTGCAAAGAAACTCACATGAAAGTGGGTGCACACATGTGAGATTTATATGGGATCTTCTGAGAACAACTTGATCCAATATGCATTTGGAAGTGTTAGATTATATATCCATTTTAAAATCACATATATGGAACATGAAGGATATACAAGTACAGGAGATTGTATTGTGAACTGCATACTCCACCCTAATACCAAACGCAATTAAAATTCAAATCAATGCTATAATTTCTTCCGGATCATTTTCTACTATTTTGATAATAAATTTTTCCAGCACAACAATAAAGGATTAATAAGTGAAATGGACTTAAAAAGCCCTGTTCGAATGGTAATATTCAAAATATTTGGGGGAAAAAGAATCACTTGTAAATATTACCAACGCTACTAATACCAATGATAAGTTCTGACTCCACAACCATTTTAAGAAGTTTAGGTAGAAAAGATACATATACATGTGGAACACATTTGATATAGAAGAATCATATGGTCCTGCAAATCAAACTCCCTTAGTCTTGCAATCAGCAAGTTCAGATCATGATGAATAGAGAAGCCAACAAAACAACCAATAGGTTCATGATATGGCAAGCTAGCTCAGCTCAAAAATACAGAAAAAAGTTTACCAATAAATTGTTAAACCCTTTTCACCCTAATGTTGACTCATTTCTGAAACTCTCTACAATATTACAATTTCGATGGAATTGGGGAAAATAATTTTCTGATTCCATAGATTTATGAGAGTTTTAGGTAAAAAAAACACATGCGAGGGGAAGGCAAAACACATTTAGTATAGCAGATATCATGTGGCCCAGCAAATTAAAGTCACTTAGCCTTGCAGTCAGCAATTTCAGAGATCCATTGAATCACGATGAATGGTACAGCGAACAGAACAATCAATAGGTTCATTCAAATAACAACCAGACACACCTCAAAAAATATACAGATAAAATATTTTCGTATAAGTCTTAAGCCCTTTTTGCCATAATTTTAACTCGTTTTAGGCTTATCATCAAGGTTACAAGCCAACATGTAATAAATGAAACTCCTGCATGTAGTTTAGTGCCTTGTCTAAACAGTAACTTGTGCAGCAGATGCATAGATTCAAAAAATAAGATCAATAATAGAATCTGAATCAATTCAGAACAGATCACTAGACCATGATCAATTCCAAATAGTTTGGAATGGAATTTTTGAATGTTCTGTCATTGAAGTTTCATAACATTGATCCAAGCTATGAAAGGAAGGACTAAAGAACAGTTTTAATATGAAGCCAAGTTTATGTAGCAGCATAATTATAAGCAACTCAGGAAAGTAAAATGAAATAAGGCTGACAAAATATTAACCAATTTTACCAATATCATATATGCAGTAATCAAGTTAGCATTGTGTGGTTGCTTGCATAACTCTTTTTTTTTTTCATATATATATAAATGTTCTTATGCAAATGCTTGCGCGGAAATGCTTAACCAGGGGAGGTCAGTTACAGCATATAAGAAAAGCAGCAGGGAAAAAAAAAAAGGCCTTCTATGTATCGCTAGATGTACTTCACTAATTTAGAAGAGTCCATGTACCATACAAAGCAACTACAGTCTATGTGGCATAAAATAAGCTGAAGAAGAAGGGAATAAAACAAAGGAGAAAAATGGAACACAATTCAAACCACTATAGTAGTATCCTAATTCATTACACCAAAGCCACATATACAGGCAAACCAAACTAATCCTATAAAGAAACAAAATCCTAAACAAATTCAACTTCATATATAAATTAAACTCCTAAATCAACTAATTTTATTAATCTTCAACTTCATATATAAATTCAACTTGACTAATTTTCATATATAAGGACACCCTATTTTTGCTTTTTTTCTTCATGTTAAAAGCACAAATATGCTGCATGTTTGACTGCCAATCTTAACTGAAGCCATAAAGCTTTTAATTTTGGCATCGCCATATCAGAGGCTCTGATAAATGAAGGAAAATGAGATCCAGAATAATATCCTTTTAAATAAATCACAACTAATGAAGACATAGAGATTTTAATATATTAAAAATGTGCACGAAGTATATATTATCAAAAAATATTAGATATATGATGTAGATTATAATAACTGTATTTATTAACCTTTCCATAAGCAAGAAAGCTTCAATTTAAACAGTTATTAGCAACAAATTATCCTGCAACCACATATACATAAATGAATCCTACACATACATCAATAATGGAGACCTAAAAAAAATTGTGAGAGTTTTCAAAAAAATGGGATCTTCAAGCATTTTCCTACTTATAAATGTTCTGTTTGTGTACTTTAAAAGACCAATATAAACTATGGTGGAATCCAGCCAAATAAGAGTCCACATAGCAGTCTTCACCTTTCAGTAACAGAAACAGGAAGAGGTGAAATCAGAGTCCACATAGCAGTCCAAGCAAACTAAGGAACTAACACATAATTAAACATTGATTTGTTTTATATGTCCAAGCAAACTAAGGAACTACCACATAGCATTAAAAAGCTGAACATTTTCAACAGAATAAAGGTTTAAGGGATCTTCAACTTTTTCAGCCACCTAGGAAAAAAATGCACTGGTACAGGGAACAATATAATGAGAAAATCAATCAGAAAGGTGTTTGTAAAGAACAAAAGTCAACATAACATAGAATACCACCGCATTATGCATGACAATTTATACAAGTCCATAACTTCCTTTCAAAGTCCATAACTTCCTTACATAACCATAGTTGACAAATGAAATACACGGATTAAAAAAAAAAAAAAAAGTAGGCGCTACATACGCTCACATACAACAACTTGGATGCTGGCCAAAATGAAATTATATCAGTACAAAGTCCATCATCCCTAAGCAAGCTTACGAACCCAATGCAGCTGCATGTTGGGTAGCATCAACATGAACATTTTCCTCGTTGCTTTATCGCGGAAACTCTCACACGCCTTCACGTATTGGTCGGGAGTGATTTCATCCATTGTTGCCAAACATTGGATACATGCTGCAATGGAGTTTTGTTTTTTCTCAGCCTGGCTCGCTTCAGCCATTTTGTTTTGGCGAGCAAAAAATTCTTTTTTGGAAAGGTTTGTGGCAGTCCATGTATCAAGTGCGAAATCAAAGTGTGCACCCTTTCGCCCACCTTCGGGTCACAATTCCCACCTACCTTCGGGTCACAATTCCTACCTACCTTCGGGTCATCATCTCCGTCCATGTCGTCATCAATAGGGATGGAATCGGTATTTGAGTTGATTCCAACACCAAAGAATGCACTTTGGATATCCCTTTCTTCATCAGAGGTTGGGGGTCCTTGGGTTGAAGCACGAGCAAGTGCGCCAGTGGCTTGGGAGTTGGCAAAGAGGACGTCTAACAAGTCTATGTGGTCTGGACCCTTTTTCCTGAACACTTTTGCTCTGGGATGTGCCTACAAAAGTAAAAAACCAAAGATATGGTAAATAAGAATTTTTCGAGTTAATGTACTGCAGTATGAAGGTTGTACTCAATCCTACGGTGGTGGTTGTTACCTTAACATAGTGATCCCAGACATCATCCGGGGCCATGACCGTTTTCCTCTGCTCATCCTAACCGAACCCTGTATGGTTTTTCAATTTCACAAATGTATTGTACGCTTGCTTGATGCGGTGGTACTTTTGTTTTAATCGATTAATTGTGTACCTAACTTTGAACTGACTGTACAACTCGTCGTCAATTCGAGTCCAATGCCTTGTGGTAAAAGAGTTTTTTTTGGTTAATGAGGGGTCTTGCTTCACCTCCTCGACCATCAGTTGGATGAAGGCCAACTCAATCCTATTTGGCCACAACTTCAGTTCTTGCGCATCCTCAACGAACCCCTCACTGTCCATCTACGAAATACACGTATGACACATGTGATAATTTTTCATGTGTCATGGGTAAATGTTAAGTGATGAGGTCTTACATACCATGGTGAAAATAGCAAGTTACAAATTCCATTTGACTGACAGTTGGTTTTAATGCATTCTTGTTTCAGTAAACATTGCAAGGAATAAAGTTATGATGTTTTAATGCATTCTTGTTATAGCGACCCCGGTTTTTTTTTTTTCCATTTGATTATAGTATCCGGACTTAGGTTCCGTTTATTCTGTTATTGAATAATTGTTGTTGTCGTCCTTTATTTTCTCATTTGGAGTTATAGGATGTGTTGGGCAGGTTTGTTTCAGGTTGGTTGGGTTCGTAAACCAAGTGTTGCTGTCCAGTTTTTGGGTTGGTCGCTCGAGCCAGGACTTGGTCGCTCGAGCGAGGGTTGTATTTTTGTGTCTTCTGGCTCGATCCAGATTTGCTTCGCTCGAGCGAGCGACTGCGTCTGGTTTAGACCTGAGGGTAGTGCTTATTCGCTCGAGCGAGACTTTCTTCGCTCGAGCGAGAGAGGTGTTTGTTTTCGAGTTCCTTGCTCGAGCGAGCATTCTGTCGCTCGAGCGTGCTCCAGAGTTGCAGACCTGAAGCATTGCATTCTTGGCTCGAGCGAGCTTTTATTCGCTCGAGCGAGGTTTCCTTGTGTCTTGTCGCTCGAGCGACCATGTCTTCGCTCGAGCGAGCCTGTCCAGTTTATATACGTAGCAGCGGGTTTTGATCAGTCTTTTTCATCTTCTTTTTTATTCCAAACCCTAGGTCCGACTTCTCTCTCTCCCTACTCACCTTCTCTCTTAGGTTTGATCTATTTAGAGTGTGTTTCTACCCTAGTTGCTTTATTAAAAAGATAGAGGGAGTCGAGGGCTTTCATTTAATCTGAACATTTGGCGATTTGGAGCACATTGGTATTTGGGTATTCATCTCTGTCTTCTCCATTTGGGTTGTTTTCTTTGAGGTAGGGATTTCCTACTCCATTTTATAGGTTTTGTTCTAAATTTTGGTATATTGATATGTTGGGGTTACTTTGATAATTTTGGGAAAAACCCTAGTTGTATAAATTATTTAATTTGTATAATTAATTTAAGGGAATTGGGGAATTTGGTTAAATTCATGAGTTTGAGGAATTCATTGATTAAATGGTGTAGTTGAATAATTTAAATCACTCACCTATTGAATTGTTGATATATTTATTTCCAAATCTAGAAATAACTGTTTTGGGCTATCGGTGGAGGATAGTCGTGATTGTTGTAGACATTGCATGTGGATTAGGGATAACTGAAACTAATCACATTGGTTGAGTCATTCATTTTGACTGTTGAATTAATATAGACATTATGTGTATTGATTGTGTGTTATATGTTATGTGTTTACATACATTGTTTTGTGTGGGAGGAGATAGGGGATGTACTCCACGGTTTAGGGGAAGATAGGGGATGGACCTCTAAACCGGATTTTGTTTGGGAGGAGATAGGGGATGGACTCCATTAGCATCACTTTTATGTGTGCTTATTTATATTGAAGTGTTTTGTTGATACAGCACTAAAATGTGTATCAAATTGGAAGTATGAAGTGTTTTGATTTGAGCCTGAGTCTTATTTGTTTGTAAATACTGGAAGTTTGTGAATTTGATATATATATATATAGTTCACTGTTGTATGTTTGGCCAGGTTCTGAGCCATATTGATAATGTTGGAAAGTAAAACGTGTCTTAGACATTAGTGCCATGAGACTGTATAATGATGTAATTGATTATCTTGGTTAACCATCTATTAAATGCTATTGCTTTATTCAATGCTTATATTTGGTTTAGTATATTTCTACTGGGCTATGGCTCACCCTATATGGGAACATCATTTTCAGGTTCAGGTGATAAGCTACCTCCAAGGACTTAGCTTGGAAGGACTTGGATTCTGAAGATTATCTTTAGTTATTTGTTTTTATTTGATAAACATTCAAGCCAAGGGATTTATTTGTATTTGAGTTAGAACTTATATTTTTGTGTCCAAGTGTTGGCTTGGAAAGATGTAAGCCCATATGTAATGCTTTTATTTAGTAAGACTCTGATGAAGATTATAATGAATTGTTTCCTTTTTAACATTGAATGATGATGTTATATATATATTTAATGGGTTTATTTCTGAGGGCGTGACACTTGTTTCAGTAAACATTGCATGTAACACATTTACGAAATGTAGCAAAGTAATATTTACCTCCACGTCGTTTTCAGCAAAAGAAGATGAGTCTGGTGTGAGTGCCTGCCTTTTGCTTCGTCTTCAAAGCGTCTTCAGTAAATGGGGGTGTACCTAAATGAACTGCACAGTGCACTTTAACAATATGCAACGTGCCTTGTTCAAGAAAAATACATTTAATACAATTACAAGGGCTGAAAGACCTTACTCCTTTCCTCACGAATCTTGGTACAGCGGAGATAGAATCGTCCACAAGAAACTGATGGTGTCACTACTTCAACAACGATTACAACAATAAAAGTATAGAAATAAGTAAAACCAACCAAAACCAACAAAAAGAGAAGGACTTCAATACCAATTTCATACACCAAACCAGAACAGTGAAAACTACAAAAAATCTGCTTCATTTTCATATAAGAGAAGGACTTCAATACCGATTTTGGAACCACAGTTGGGAAAGGGGAAACTATGACGAACTAAACAAAATATGATAAAGCTAATTTCCCAAATGGGAAGCATAAAATCTGTGCTTACTATGTCCGAAATGTGGAAAATACATTCTGAAATCAAAACCAGTTACCCGAAGGTAGAGAAATTTCTTTCGGTTTCAAATGATTAAATCATTTTCCAAAAGCAAAGCAGCGAACTAAACATTCATAATCTGAATTTTTTTTTCCAGATTCAACTATGGATTTGGTGTATAAATCAAACCACACCAGTTTTAGGTTTATATATAAAACTTCAGTTCCGAGATTCAAGTACCATTTTCGTCTAACTGCTACCGTAGAGAATAGATTTGTTGAAAAAAATTTCATTTCCTACAAATTTATGAAGAAGAACACTGGAAAATGGAAGGGGGAAATGGAGATCAAAATGAACCCATGATGAACCAAAAATAGTACGACTGACCTCTTTGTCGTCGGATCTTCATCACCCTGAGCTCAAAACGACCACACTTGAACAATGTCTTCGTCGCTGGCCGTCGTCGTTGCTTTGTTGTTGTCGACCTTCGCATATCAACGGAAGTGAAGATGTGGTAAAATGTTTGGTAAAGGTAATAAAGAGCAAGGCAGAGACTATGCAGAGGAGGCAGAAGTAGATTCAACTACAGCCTACCTATTTCTAGAGAATCAGATGGCTCATTTATTTTTTTTGAAAACATAACATCACGTGAAGCATCAGAGGGCTCGTTTATTTTTTTTTTGAAAACATAACTCCTTTCTCAGAATAATCAAATAATTTGTATAAAATTTTCAAAAAATTATATTCAAAAAATCACAATCAAATACTATTGCACTTTCACCAAATCTCACTTTGGTCATTTCACTTTCAATTGTGCTCTACACTTTAAATCAAGTTCTAATTTCATCTTTCCGTCCACCTATTGTTAATAAAGCTAATGGAAATAGAAAATGGAGGAACTAAATTAGAATTTTGAGAAAAGTGTGAGGATTAAAGTGAAATTTTAATAAAAGTGTAAGGATGCTAATGAAACAACAAAATGTCACATACATTTTAAATGACAAATTTCGTCTACTTTGTTAACGACAAATGAATGGAAAGGGTTGTTGGACAATCTTCACTGTATTTAAATAATAAATTATGTTTGTGTGCTTAACAACAAACGAAATACAGAAGAAATAAAGGAAATGAGAGAGGTTGTTTGATTACAAAAATCAAACCGGTAAATAAAATAAATAAAAATAGAATTTTATTTTGTTTACAAAAAACAAAATCAAAATATGATATAAATAAATAAAACAAAAAATAAATAAATAACTTACATTATTAATTTCTCAAACAAAGTCTTTGATCAAGTCCAGTATTTAACACTGTGTCCTTAAGACAAATTCATCCTCTCCATGGTACTTTCAGATTGTGGACATCTATCTCCCAGGATAAAATGATTAATCAACGAAAAATTACAACACTACAAATTTTTCGTACAACGAACACACTTAGTGTATACACTCTTTTTTACAGAAAATTAATGGAATTAATGTAGCAAAATGCAGAGATGAATTGCAGTAGAGAAGAACGAAAAATTCGAGTGAAAACCAAATGAGGAACTGCCTATTTATATAGGTGAAGTGGTAGTTGTTTGGTTTGAATTAAACAGGTACAGTACTTGTTCAATTAAAATTAAACAGATACAAATCAGTAGACACTGTTAAAAACCTGTTTTGGGTGGATTTGAATTTGAACAGATTCGGTTTGGACAGATACGAAACTGTACAGAATTTCTAAAGAGATGCAAACCAAAATTTGAATTTTATTTCCAACTAGAATTTGAAATAAAAAACGGATAGATTTTATTTCTAAATAAATAAAATAAAATTCAAATATTTTTGGCCCAAAAAGATAAGTATTGGGCCAGACAAGCCTAACCCAACCACGCACTACGCACCCGTGCCCAGCCTAGCCCAGCCCGCCCAACCAAACGGCAGCGCGCGTGTTTATTTTGGATCTAATGGGTTTAGCTCACTTTGCCCATCACCTCCCTCTATACAAAACTTGGGTGCCCCTTGGGCCCTATCCCAAGTTCCGACCCCAAGCCTTATAAACCCACTCAAAGTTTCCCACCAAATCAATGTGGGACAAGCCTTTATTCAAATCTTTAGGAAATTTCACCAAAAAGCAGCATTTCCATGGAGCTCTCTTTGGCTTCAATTTTCCATTCACCCGATAATAGTTTTGAGCAACCAAATATACCACATGAATCACAACGCGGCATATAACACGTTACCATTTAGACCCGCCAAATTTGGCGTATGGGTCCTACCTAAAAAAATAGACCAAAGTTGAGGAAAAATCTAATTTCCAAAACCATTTCTATAATAATCCCCCCACACGAATGGAATTTATGACAATGGAAATGCAACAATATGCAGAATTTGTCAAAAGAGTATAAATTGAAAATATCTTGCATCAAGATAGGTAGCTTTCGGCCTTAAACCTTCCCTAGTGATAGCCTATCGAACTTACTAGCTAACCAATGAACGCGATGCCTTGAATTGTTCAGCTATTTGTGTAAGCCAAGACAATAGATTTCACACAAAATATCTTCTGACACATCGTGGTTCTCACGGTTGTGTTCATTTTGGCCTTGAACGCTCTTGGTTTTCATGAGTGCTTCTAAAAAATTTAGCCTCTTCATTCCCATAGAACCAGCCCTAGTTTGACACTCATATAGGTGATTTTTATTATGAGTATCTCTTATACTCGTCTTGATTTTCTGCCTAAATCAAGATATAAGTAATCATTAAAAGCTAAGCTTATCCTTATACCCCTGCATACAATACATGTTGTAGATATCACTCTCATCATAGGAATGGGTACGGAATTTTAATCCCTTGGTAATTTCTAGTGAGCCACACATAACTTAGTTATCCCTTTGAACTTAGTTCTTGGGATCTCCAGTCATATAAGTAGGGTTACTATTATGATGACTCTTATGTAATAGGCTTTAATCATATCCCCTTCGATGAACTATACACTTGTTCTTTAGTCAAACCTTTTGTTAATAGATCTTCAATATTCTCTTTAGATTTTTTATAATCTATTGAGATTATTCCATTTGAGAGCACTTGCCTTATGGTATTATGTCGACGACGAATATGTCGTGACTTACCATTGTACATATGATTCTGTGCCCTACCTATTGCAGATTGACTATCACAATGAATGCAAATAGCTGGCACAAGTTTAGGCCACATTGGAATGTCTTCTAAGAAGTGACGAAGTCATTCTACTTCTTCTCTTGCTTTGTCTAAAGCAATGAACTCAGATTCCATTATAGATCATGTAATGCATGTTTGTTTCGTGGATTTCCAAGAAACAGTAGTGCCTCCCATAGTAAAGACATATCCATTAGTGGATTTTGAATCTTTAGTATCCGATATCCAATTGGCATCACAATAACCTTCAAGTATTGCTGGATATCGAGTAAAGTTCAAACCATGATCACGCGTAAATCTTAGATATCTAAGAACCCGAATGATCGCTTTGCAATGGTCTTCTCCGAGGTTACTAGTGTACCTATTCAATTTACTGACAGCATAAGCTATATCAGGACGAGTACAATTCATTAGGTACATTAGGCTTCCAATGATTTAGGAGTATTTTAACTGAGACACTGTATCACTTTTATTTTTTGATAAATAAAGACTGATATCTACAAGTGTTCTAGCTACATTCATATTATCCTTGATAAATTTACCAAGAATTTTCTCAATATAATGTGATTGAGATAATGCATATCCGTCAGATGTTTTAGTAATTTTCATTCTTAATATTACATCTGTAGCCCCCATATCTTTCATATTAAATCTTCTATTTAGTATTTGCTTAGTTGATTTGATCGTATTTTGATTGCTTCCAATGATAAGCATGTCATCCATATAAAGACAAACGATGATATATCCTTGGTCAGTGTTTTTAACATAGACGCACTTGTCACATTCGTTTATCTTAAATTCATTAGTAAGCATAGCATGATCAATTTTTTCATGCCATTGCCTAGGTGCTTGTTTTAATCCATAAAGAGATTTTACAAGCCGACAAACTTTCTTTTCTTGCCCCGGCACTACAAACCCTTTGTGTTGCTTCATATAGATCTCTTTATTTAGATCACCATTTAAGAAAGCTGTCTTAACATCCATTTGATGTATCTCTAAATTATACAATGCTGCTATGGCAATAAGCATGCGGATGGATATTATTCTTGTCACAGGAGAATATGTGTCAAAATAGTCCAGATTTTCCTTTTGTTTGTAACCTTTTACTACAAGTCTTACTTTATACTTGTTTATTGAACCATCTGTTTCATTTTTCTTTTGAATATCCATTTATATCCAAGAGTTTTAGAACCAGGTGGAAGATCCACCAATTCCTAAGTATGATTTTGCATAATGGATTCAATTTTATTATTAATAGCCTTTTTACATAAAGGTGCTTCAGGACCTGTCATTGCTTCCTTAAAGCTATGGGGTTCATTTTCTAATAGGTATGTTAGAAAATCTAGACCAAAGGATTTTGATGTTCTTGTTCTCTTACTTCATCTTGGTTCATCATCAGTTAAATCCTGTTGGTCGAGACCATTACTAGCCTCTTGTGTTTGATTGTCATTAGTCTCTTGACTTTGTGTACAATCATAAGTTCTTTTTTGTGAACTTAATTCCTGTCCTTTCTTGTAAGGAAAGACATGTTCAAAAAACACAGCATTCCTTAACTCTATCATAGTGTTCACATTTATATAAGGTATTTCTGATTGATAAGTCAGAAACCGATATGCACTACTATTCTGAGCATAACCAATAAACACACAATCCACTATTTTTTTTGTCCTATCTTAGTCTTTTTAGGAACATGAACTTCTACCATTACCAAACACCCCCACACTTTTAAGTATTTGTAGGAAGGTGGTCGACCTTTCCATAATTCATAAGGAGTACTGTTGGTTTTCTTATGGGATATTCTGTTAAGAACATAATTAGCAGACAATATTGCTTCCCCCCACAAGTTCTGCGGTAAGCCTGAACTTAGTAACATGGCATTCATCATTTCTTTCAGGGGTCTATTCTTTCTTTCAGCAATTTCATTTTGCTGTGGAGAATAGGGTATTGTAGTTTGGTAAATAATGCCATGTTGTGCACAAAATTCATTTAATGGTACACCATATTCACCACCCTTATCACTTCTAACCATTTTAATGATTTTTCCAAGTTGATTTTCAACTTCAGTTTTGTAGAGTTTAAACATTTTTAAGGCTTCATCTTTACTTCTAAGTAAGTATGCATAACAATATCTTGTGCAATCATCGATAAATGTTATGAAATACTTTTTGCCTCCTCTAGTTTGAACAGATTTAAAATTACATACATCAGTACGAATTAATTCTAGAGGTTCGATATTTCTTTCAACCAATTTAAATGGAGCCTTAGTTAGTTTCGTATCTACACAAATCTCACATTTGTTATTAGGATCAATTTCAAACTTTGGTATATAGTCCAAACCAATTAATCTACACAAAGTATCAAAATTTACATGTCCTAATCTATCATGCTATAAATTCGACTTAAGAATATAAGCAAAAGATGTGTTATTCTCATTAATAGCAAGTTTTGGTACAACCGTCATTACATTCAATTTGAAGAGACCATCACTCATGTATCCCTTACTAACATACATACCACTCTTTGTTAATACAAATTTATCAGACTCAAATACAAACCTAAAACCATTTTTACTTAATAAAGATCCAGAAACTAAATTCTTTCAGATGTCTGGTACATGCAGTACGTTGTTGAGGGTAAGTTCCTTTCTTGATGTCATCTTCAAGATCACTTTTCCTTGTCCAGTCATAGTAGAAGTAGAAGAATTTCCCATGAAAAGTTGTTCACCATTTGTAGCTTCATTGTAGGTAGTAAACATCTTCTTGTCCGCACATATGTGGCAAGTTGCACCAGTGTCAACCCACCATTCCTTAGGATTTCCAACCAAATTAGCTTCAGACACCACAGTAGAGAGATTGATGTCATTTACCTCGTCAGAGATGTAATCTAATTCTATCACATTGGCCTGATTGGTGGTCTTCTTGCTTGTACTTCCACGATCCTTCTTAGGGCGGCAACAATCAGAAGTTCGATGTTCGGTCTTGTCACAGTTATAGCATTTACCTTTGAACTTTTTATTGCCATTACTGTCGCCTTGTTTAGGACCATCTCCAGTAAACTTCCTCTTTTTGTTATATGGTTTGTGCACTTGTTCAACCACATTAGCCTTAGACTCAATGGGATTTTTACCATTCCTCTTTTCAGCCTTTCGGTTATCTTCCTCAATTCTCAATCTTACAATCAATTCATCCATGGTCATCTCCTTGCGTTTATGTTTTAAATAATTTTTGAAATATTTTCAAGTCGGTGGTAACTTTTCCACTAAAGCAGAGACTTGGAAAGACTTGCTAAGAGACATGTCTTCAGAATGAATATCATGCAAAATTATTTGAAAATTTTGAACTTGAGAAATTATTGTTTGGGAGTCTACCATAACGAAGTCCAAAAATTTACCGACAAAAAATTTCTTTGTGCTGGCATCCTCTGTCTTGTATTTTTTCTCCAAAGATTCTCATAATTTTTTTACTATTTTCAAAGGGTTGTAAACATTATACAGCATGTTGTCAAGGCCATTGAGGATGTAGTTTCTAAATAGGAAATCAGAATGCTTCCAAGCGTCTACAGCGGCAACAACTTGCCGACCACTTTCATCCTCTCTAAGTACTGGAACCTCTTCACGGAGAAACCATGCCAAATTTAGAGTTGTAAGATAGAACAGCATTTTCTACTGCAATCTCTTAAACTCAGTACCGTTAAATTTTTTCGATTTTTCTCCATGTTTTATTGGAACTTGAACATGGTTCTGGATAGGGACCGGAGTTGTTGTAACGATCGGATTTGGAATACTACTTTCAGCAGCCATAAAATCTTATTACAAAAATCAGAAAAAAACCAAAACACAAATTAATTTTCTGGTTACTAAAACCAGAAAATAAATTATAACACAAAATAATTTTATTTTCCTTGTTACTAAAACTAAAAAAAATAAAATACTAAAATAATTTCAATATAACACAAATTAATATTCTGCAACTGTTAATGACACCAGTATATTACTGCTAGTTGTCAAAGAAAATAAACAGTATATTACTATTATTTGTCAAACAGTATATTATTACTATTTGTATTTTTCAATCAGAATATCACTTTGTGAAATCACAGAAAATTAAATACAATGAAGACATCAAATAAAATTCTGTTTTAAGATTGTTGGACAATTTTCACTGTATTTAAATAATAAATTCTGTTTGTGTGCTTAACAACAAACGGAATATAGAAAAAATAAAGGAAATGAGAGAGATTGTTTGATTACAAAAATCAAACCGGAAAATAAAATAAATAAATAAAAACATATTTTAATTTTGTTTACAAAAAACAAAATCAAAATCTGATATAAATAAATCAAACAGAAAATAAACAAACAACTTACATTATTAATTTCTCGAACAAAGTTTTTAATCAAGTCTAGTGTTTAACACTGTGTCCTTAAGACAGATTCATCCTCTCCACGGTACTTTCAGATTGTGGACGTCTATCTCCCAGGATAAAATGATCAATCAACGAAAAATTACAGTATTACAAATTTTTCATACAACGAACACACTTAGTGTATATACTCTTTCTCACAGAAAATTAATGGAATTAATATAGCAAAATGCAGAGATGAATTGCAGTAGAGAAGAATGAAAAATTCGAGTGAAAACCAAATGAGGGACTGCCTATTTATATAGGTGAAGTGGTGGCTGTTTGGTTTGAATTAATAGGTACAGTACTTGTTCAATTAAAATTAAACAGATACGGTTTGGACAGATGCGAAACTGTACAAAATTTCTGAAGAGGTGCAAACCAAAATTTGAATTTTATTGCCAACCAGAATTTGAAATAAAAAACGGACATATTTTATTTCTAAATAAATAAAATAAAATTCAAATGTTTTTAGCCCAAAAAGATAAGTATTGGGCCGGACAAGCCCAACCCAGCCCGCCCGACTGGATGGCGGCGTGCGTGTTTATTTTGGGTCCAATAGGTCTAGCCCACTTTGCCCATCACCTCCCTCTCTACAAAACTTGGGTGCCCCTTGAGGCCTACCCCAAGTTCCAACCCCAAGCCTTATAAACCCACTCAAAGTTTCCCACAAAATCAATGTGGGGCAAGTCTTTATTCAAACCTTTAGGAAATTTCACTAAAAACACCATTTCCATGGAGTTCTCTTTGGCTTTAATTTTCCATTCTCCCGATAATGGTTTTGAACAACCAAATATACCACGTGAATCATAACGTGGCATAGAACGCGTTACCACTTAGACCCACCAAATTTGGCGTATAGGTCTTATCTAAAAAAATAGACTAAAGTTGAGGAAAAATCTAATTTCCAAAACCATTTCTAAGGATGAGATTGCAACTTGAGTTAAAGTGTAGGGGATTGATTGTTGAAAGTGAAGTAATTAAAGTGAGATTTTGGTAAAAGTGAAGGTGTACTAAGTGTAATTTACCCCTATTTTACGTTGGATGCAACCCCCTCAATCATTTTTCGTAGAGTGAATGAACTATTTTAATCCTTGATTTCAATATATTTTCTCAAGTGACATTATCAATCAGACTATATTGACATGACTTAAAAAATTCAAAAGTAGAATTGCTACAATTAGAATTATATGAATCGAGTTGACAAAAGAGGTCAACTTGGTAGACTAATGAAAAAAATTAAATTGGGCCCTTTTTCATCATCTCTCTCTCATTTTTGTTTTTTTATGTTTTTTTTTTTTGGGTAAATTATACTGACACCCTTGAGGTTTATATTTATTATAGTTTCCCCTCTTACTTTTTGGAAATTATATCTCCCCTTTGAGGTTTAAAGTTTCATTACAGATTTCTCCCTCAGCAATTTAATTTTTTTAAATACTAATTTTTCTCTCATTAGGTAAATTACATTGATACTCCTCACATTTTAGAAATTACAATCCCCTTCCTAAGGTTTAAAGTAGCATTACCAATTGCCCCCTCGGTTAGTATTAGTTGGGAAAAAAAATCATTGAAAAAAAAAATTAATTGGAAAAAAAATTAATTGAAAAAAAAATTTGTTAGTAAAATTTTTTAATTTTTGTTTAAAAACTAATGTAAACTCATTTTTTGAATTTACGTTTTTTTCTCAAATTTACAAACTGAGACAACCATTTATAAACCAAAAAAAATTATCAAACAAGTTAGTATGACAGTTTTTAAAATTTTTGTAAATATAAATTGAAAACTAAAAACGAAATGGTTACTAAACATGTCTCAGATGGTAAAAATGTCGTAAAATTAACAAATAATTAAATAAGTTACCAATGTAAGAAATGACTTATTAAAAGATTCTTAGGCTGTGTATGGTTTGATTTTTAGAAATTTTTTTTAAAAATTAAAAATTAATTTGGTTAAGAAATAAAAAATAAAAAATAAAAAATAGTTATCATTTAAGGATAAAAAATAATTACCATTTTAACTTTTGGGCATGTTATATACATATGTATGGCTGTTTCAATTTAATTAGTAAAAAATTATTTCTAACCACTCGAAAGATAAAAATTATATAAAAATAATAATTATTTTTTTATTTTTATTTCTTAACCAAATTAATTTTTTATTTTTTATTTTTTTTCTAAAAATCAAACCATACATAACCTCTTTGATAAATCATTTCTTAAGGTGGTAACTTATTTAATTATTTGTTAATTTTACAACATTTTTACCGTCTGAAGCCTGTTTGGTAACCATTTCGTTTTCAATTTTCAATTTATATTTATAAAAATTTAAAAAAACTGCCATAAAAACTTGTTTGATAATTTTTTTGGTTTATAAATGGTTATCTCAATTTGTAAATTTGAGGAAAAAACATAAATTCAAAAAATGAGTTTACGTTGGTTTTTAAACAGAAATTTAAAATTTTACTAATAATTTTTTTTCCAATTTTTTTTTTTTTCAAATAATTTTTTTTCCAATTAATTTTTTTTTCAATGAATTTTTTTTCCAACTAATACTAACAGAGGGGGCAATTGGTAATGCTACTTTGAACCTTAGGGAGGGGATTGTAATTTCTAAAATGTAAGGGGTGTCAATGTAATTTACCTAGTGAGGGTAAAATTGGTATTTAAAAAAATTAAATTGCTGAGGGAAGAATCTGTAATGAAACTTTAAACCTCAGGGAGGAGATGTAACTTTCAAAAGGTGAGGGAGGAATTATAATAAACATAAACCTCACGAGGTGTCAGTGTAATTTACCCTCTTTTTTATTTTATTTTAAATAGTACAAAATTGAGCATAGTTTAAGTAAGCTAATATACACAATTTGTTTGATGTGACCAAAATAATTATAAGGTAGTTTGCTTAAATAAGCTATACAAAGGGTATGAATGCCCTTTTTTTTAAGGTATGAGAGGATGTGGACACCATCGTTAAGAGTGCTATAAGCCATTTCATTAATGGAATTAAATAAACCAAGGAAGCATATCTTCATGTAGCCCGGAAGTTGTTCTGCTACATTGGCATCCCATCTAAGATACAGAAGTATTTTCAAAATTTTGTGTTAAAAATTTAATTAGATTTTCTATGTAAACAAAAATTAATTATAGAACTCAATATACCTCTCTCATATAAACACATTACAGGATTGTGTCTAATTCTATTATCGATTTATGTACGTTTAGATATTTTAAAACTTAAATAGTTCGGAAGTTGTTTAGCTACATTGACATCCCATCTGAGATGCAAAAGTGTTTTCAAAATTTTGTGTTAAAAACTTAAACAGTTATTTACACAGAAATTAATTACAGAATTGAATACAATCATCTCATATAAATGTAAAGCTCATAAACAAATCCACCTCATATAAAAAGATTATGTCTACTTCTATAATCGATTTTTATATTTTTATACTTTTTAAAACTTAAAATCTTAGCTAAGAGCAAATTAAGAAGCATGAGGCTAGTGCAAAGGTAATTCCCTGCTACTAGTACCAACCTGTCAATGGCATTGGTGAAAAGTTAGAGTTCATCCAAGGTACTATAAGCATCATAAACATCATCAACACATGTTGCCAATATATTGATCCTTGTTTCCATGCTCCTATAATGTTAGAACTTAGGGTCAAAAGCCTCTCCCAAGACCATAAATAATTCTCCATCACCCTGTCCCTAACAAAGGGCAACTTTTCCCTCCATCCTATCGTCTCCCACCACCTATTAATTATTATATAAAATATCATGAAAGATAAAATAATATACCAACAGAATTTTTAAAAAAAAAAAAAAAAAAAAGGTGACAAGTTTAGATTTTACCATTGCTAGCGTGACTTGATATTTTAAAAGAGCATTGATTGGTAGCTCGAATTTAAATTTGTCCGAAATCATCCGAATTTTAGTTTGTCGGTCGTTCGGCAAGAAGGTCAAAACCGCAGTTGACAAGGGTGGCAACCGCGGTAGACAAGTATTTTACCGGTCGTTTGAGTAGTCGACCGACAAGCACAAATTTGGGCTTTTGGACAAACTCAAATTCGAGTTACCAATAATTTTTTATTAAAAAAATGCCAATCTCACACATTTTGGTTGAGAATTATGTATAAGGTTGTTAAATGAATAAAGCTATTTGAACTCGACTCGTATTGGATTCAATAAAAATTCGGTTGAGATCAGGTTCTTATTTAAACAATCCAAGTTTGAATACATTTCAAAACTCATAAAGTTTTCAAATCAAACTTAAACAACTTAATACTCAATTTGAGAAGTATAAGCCCTATAAAATAAAATAATATCAAGTTAGTCTCAACTTGTTATTGGCTCCATTAAACCTCCCTTGAGATGAGTTTGAAAGATAAACAAGTCAAATTTAAATACACTTTGAAGTCGTTAAAATTTTTCAAACCAAGCTGGAATAACTTTTTTCAGTTTGGTAATTATATAAATGAAACGGCCACATCATTATGTATAAATATCCTAGTAGAATAGCATTTTCCTACGGTTTAGTTCCATTTCGTGGAAGTGATTATTTACCTTGATGCATGTTTGAGGTCATCTTGGTGAATTGCTTGTAACATATTGAAACCCAATTTGGCAAACTCAAGCAACTTGGCATTCATGTCCACTCTCCTCTCATATGCATCAATGAACCACCTTGCCCCCAATTTTGGCATTGCCCTATGTAATGGAAAGTCCAAAGCATGACTCACAATATAGCGACTTGTGTTAAGACCCGATCTTTTTATACTCTTTTGTATGAATTTTATACTTGTTGATGTGATTGATATCTATTCTGGTCCAATATTATCATTTGAGTTGAGTTTGGGATCTGTTAGGCAATGTTTTGAACAGGTTGGGTTGTGTATGTCTAAGGAGGTTTTGACTGTTTTATTTTCAATTTGCTTGAGAGGTGTTTTTGTCGCTCAAACGGTCTTTTGTTTCTCCTACTTTTTGGGTTTGCAGTCTAAATTTTTGGGAGTAGGGTGTTCTTCGCTCTAGCGGCATTTTGTTTGCTTGAGCGATCTGTTCTGCAATGATAATCTTATTGGAGTTTGGGTTCCTAGTTCGAGCCTAGGTTTGGTTACTCGAGCGATGTGCTATATCTAAAGCTCGAGCGGTGTTTTGTTTGCTTGAACAATCTATTTATATAAAGCTACGAGGAAAGTCACATTTTAGTAACTTTTTGAAGCTCTCTCTACAAATATCTAGAATCTCTTTGCTCTTATCTCTCACTAGAATTCTTGTATAAATCTTCTGATCTCTCTCAATCAATTAGTTTCTCGGTATCCGTGCTTTGGGATTAAAGGTAGAGCTCGATGAGAGGGTCATTTTGATATAAAAAGTTCAAGTTTTCGTCTCTGTCAATTTTGGGGATTTGCTCATCTTTTCTTCTTGCTTTGATGTAGGGAATTTTTTAATGTTCTACATTATATTTAATTTCGTTATGTGCTCCTTGAATAGGGTAGCACTTTGAGTGACTTAGGTTTAAATTGGGTTTGAATTGATTTATAAAAGAGGGATTTTTGGATGTTTTCTTGGAAATGATATCAGAATTGTTTACAGTATTAAGACTTGAGGAAGTTGCTTTTAAAATATGAATGTTAAATGAAATATTTGTTCTGGTATTATGGAAAACACCTTGATGATTTTTTGATTTGGAACAGGAGAAAATGATGGAATCTTGGAAGAAGGTTATGATTCTTGTGTGAATTGGAAAAGTGGAGTTTGAACATGTAAATGTTACTCCTATGTTTGGATTGTGAAATTCTATCAGTCTCTTGAAACTTATTTATTGAATAGAGATATCTGTTTTAGTTATCAGTAGATGATAGTATTGATTGTTGTAGCAATTGCATGAGAACTAGGTTAACTGAAACCCATTCACTTATGCATTTAATTTGAACATTGGTTTATACTCATTGCATTGAAAAGTATCGTTTTGAAAAAAAAAGGGTAAATACCGTGGTGAATCTAGTTAGGGGTGTGATTGTGGTTTTTATGTTGGCCTTTATGTCCATGGTAAAAGTCTAGAAACCTACATAGTTAGGTATCGATTCTTCCGGTTAGTACTTGTAAAATGACTTTTGGTAGTGTTTGTATAGCCTACTTGCCGGCATGTACCTAGAAATTCTCAGTGTGTGTATTTACTACTATGTTTTCTATTTTGACGGTTTATAAATGGAAAGATTATTCATAAATCCCATTTGGGAAAATGTTAGTCTATTTAGTCGTACATGTTTTTTTTTTTTTTATAAACCAATTAGTCCTTTTTATTTGTAGTATGTATTATTGATTTCATTTAGTAATATTAGAATTTACTTGTTTGCCCTTATTTGAGATTTGGTTTTGATGTTTTTTTGGGATTTGGGTGTATATAGGTAAGGTATGGTTTAACATTTTCATTTTTTTAGGGATTTCGTGGAGCGATTATGGGGATTGTTGATGTTACCTACATGGTGTTATCCTCCCATTGGCCCTCAACAATACTAACATTGCAAGAGATCCAAATAATCATAACAACATTAAATAAAAACAACGTGTTGGTTAGATTATATACATGCACAACATCACATTTGCAATCACTGGTAACCTCCACACCCACGAAAATAATAACATTACATGAGACCCAACCAATCATACAAACATTAACTAAAACACCATGCGTCTGCCACATTACGTACATGCACAACATCACATTTGGTGTCACTGGTAACCCCCAAAACCATGATGTTAACAACATCACCTAAAACCCCACATTATGTACCATTTCAACAACATCCCATTTCAAGCATCGATCTTGATATCGTATTGTTCCACAAACAACCAAAATAACATCGAAGACACCCATACCTGTTGTCATTGTACCAATACACGATCAACGTTGCAATCGACGAATTGATGTGAAATCACTGATGTTATGTTGACAACATTAATCGCACTCTTAGATGTCCCAATGCCCACGCCGCTTCACCTCTGTAAATTTGCTAGAAGGGCTTTTTGGATTTTCTAGGGTTTTGAAAGGGTTCTGTAATGTTATTTGGGGAATAAATAATGCTAGGTGCAACGTTGCCAAATCTAGCATCCAACTCACACAAAATAAGGATCAACACTGCAATATCTACAAGGAAATGCTGAAGTTCCAATTTTTGAGCTTCCGTTTTGTTTGTAATAGAGGGAAAAGGAAAAACTTGCTATAGTATGCTTTTGGACATTTTGATAACTACAACATCACCTAAACACCCAATTTACCCCTTCAAACAGCTAACCCGTGCGTTACATTCGTGGGTTTAAGTGTAAATAACATTGAATTGGGACCTTTCAGTTTGTAAAATAAATTGCAGGACTATATGGTTCAAACTATCTAAACTTGGGATTTATTGGTGTTTTTTCCTTTATAAATTGTGAATTTAACTATGGCACTACATTGTTTAAAAAGGGAAAAACATATGTTTTGGCATTGGCATTCATGTGCATTTATCATATGGCTTTGTTAAGTATCACACAGATTATTAAATTCATCTCTATTGGGTTTTGCTCATCCCATATGGAAAATAACTTTTACCTCCACCAAGGAGATAGCTTGGGAGGACATTGGTGCGAGACACTCATTTCTGTTTTGTATATTTGTTTTGTGTAAGCTTAGGGCTTTAATTGTATTGGGTTTGACCCACTTTTGTTGTAACCAAGCAATGTCTTGAAACTTCGTAGCGATTAGGTCATGAACTCATATTTATTTCCTTTTGTTCTATATATATTGGTCACATGCTATAGATTCATAATTTAGGATTGCTGAATGTATTAATGCATGTGACATCTTTTGTAATATTTCAGGGAAATCAATGAATGAATGATAGTTCTTGAAATGCTTTCGATATTAAATGATTAAGACTATTAAGCTTCTGCATATTTATTGAGAGTTATGAGGGTATTCGTTGTCATTATTTTTGGGGCGTTATACACAAACATACCAAGATTTGGATCTGTAACATCCCGAAAATAATAACCACAATGCATCCCACGATATTAATTAAATAACAACATGTACCGGAATAATTGTCATTCCATTCATATGATTCTATTTTACAAAAGGATAACACATACAATTATACATTCATAAGTTCTAACCCTGAATCTATAGCATGTGCCACAAATTAATGATGTGAAAGAAAAGTTAAACGGATGATTAAATGCTCTAATGGATACAACTTTCCAAGGCGATGCTTGGTTACAACAAAAGTGAGTTTTAACTCAATATAGTTTAAGTCCTAGGCTTGTACAAAAATAAGTACAACAAATAGAAAAATGAAGCTCTTGGCTCTAAGTCCTCCCAAGCAATGACCTTAGCGGAGGCATATCATTAGCACCTAAAAATGGTTTTCCACATAGGGTGAGTCAAAACCCAATAGAGATACTCTAACACAGTGTATGAATCTTAACAAAGCTATAAGGTAAATGTATATGCAATGATCGTACCAAAACATTTTTATATCCCTTTCCAAAACCATGTAATGCAGGTTTATATCACAATTTATGAAATCATTTCTTTTACAATAGAAAACAGAGCAGTGGATACAATACTGGGAATTTCTAGGTACGTGTCTGCAAGTAGGCTATACAAGCACTACCAATTGCCATTTTTGCCGGTGCCAACCGGAAGGCTTAACACCTAGCCATGTAGGTTTCTGCACTTTCACCAATGACAAACAGGCCAACATAGTACCACAACCACACCCCTACTTAGATTCACCAAGGTATTCTCCCATTTTTCTTAAAAAATATACATTTTCAATGTGTTAGGTATGCAATGATGCTTAATGCAAATGGATGAGAAATTAGTTTAATTTCTCCTAATTCTCATGTAATTTTTACAACAATCATAGCTATCCTCCACCGATAGCCCAAAACAGATAGATAATTTTCAATAAAGATAAACTTTCCAAAATTCCAAGATAGGAGTGATAATGCATATCCAACTCCACTATCATTATCATTATTCCAATTTCATAAAACCTAACATCATTTCCATTTCATCTTTACAAAATCAAATAAGTCACATTTTAGGGTAAAATTCTCTTTCTTTATAAATCAATTCCAATGATGAATATCTACCATTTTACCACAACTCAACCACATTTACAAATCCACAATCATTTTCAAAAAACCATTTCGAAAATTCCTCTTTTGATTTCAAAGCCAAAACACTAGGTTTATCCAAAAGTCTCCAAATCACAATATTGTTTAGAAAAGCAAATAACTCAGTTAAAAACTATACAAAAGTGTGGAGAAATCCCTACCTCGAAGCTAGAAGGCAAGAGAGAGATAGTGAAGAAATCCCAACAAAGTCGAAAATCAACTTTGTTCTGATCAAATGGAAGCTCTAGGTGAGCTCTACCTTTTTATCAAAGGGACTAGGGTGTAGAGATCAATGGATGATAGTATATTTGAAGGTAGGAGATGAGTTCTAGAGAGAGAGTGTGTAAATCTAGGTTCTTGGAATGTAAAAAGAGAGTGTGAGATGAGAAAATGACTCAAAAAGTGAGCTTTTCGGACTGATATACGCGCAAACCACTCTAGTGACCAAAACATCGCTGAAGCGACCAAAAACAACAAATGAGACCGCTCAAGCGAACAAAGTTATCACTCGAGCGCACAGACACAAACGAAGACACCGCTCGATCGCAAGAATGGTTGCTCGAGCATACAACGCACCCCTCCCAATAGTTCAGGCTTCTAAAAGTTCGCTTGAGCGATGCTTCAGTAGTTTTGCATACTGTAAAAAAATCGCTCGAGCGTAATAAACTTCGCTCGAGCGAACAAGGAAAATTCTGGGCAATGACTCCTTTGAAAAATGAACTTCCAACCTGTTTGAAATGCAACCACAATGCTTACACAACCCAATTCAACAATGAATAAGATAAACAAGGACATGAACAACCATCAAGACAAAGAATCCCGGATTCAAAACAATAAATAGGTCGGGTCTGAACCAGAATTCTATAGGATCTATGCTATTTTTCTTGAGCCATTCTTTAAGATGTTTAGCTATGAAATCTCTAGTTTCTTCCAATATACTTTCACTCTCCATTAAAAGATATGAAGCTTCATGCAATGAAAGAAGCCCCTTAGTATCCTTACATAAAGACTTCTTGAAATTTCTAGACTTCTCCCTGAAACTACTAAAAACCTCTGTTGTAATACCCCAACTTTTATTACTCGAATAATGTTACCTTCTTTCTTAAATCAGTCCATTTCAATAATAATAAACTTCAAAGGTATGGAAGCCAAAAAAATATCCCAGCTATAGGAGTAAAATATCCTAAATAACTATTATCCATCCCCTATAAAAGGAAGGGATCCCATACACAAGAGGTATGCCTTTCTTTTCTACACTCCACACACAACACTCTTGACTATCTCTTCATTCATGGATTCTAACTTTATCATCAGAGTGTCTCCGGCCGGCAACCTCGGTTAAGTGGCACCGACTATGTTTATCCTTACAGATTACAGCATCCAAGCTCATCTTTTTCGTTGGATCTCCTCAACAATCCATGTGAGAGGATTTTCTAGGTCTCATAATTAGCACTGTCTGTGGGGAGCGAAGGAGTTCAACAAAGAGATTAACATCTAACTTGAATTGGTAGGTATGATTTATGAGTTGCTTATGCTCTGATTAATGATGGCAGTATATTGTTCACCATTAGTATAAAATCACGAATGGCAAGAATCATTCTTTCCAACAACAAAGATATATTAAAAGTTTAATAAATATGTACATGTATGCGTTGCAATTTTATTGCGTCTCCATTTTCTCTTTCTAGAAGTTGGGTCTACACTTATCTTGGTAAGAACGTCATCTCGGCAATTCCATGAAGGTGCTCAGCCAAAGTCATACATGAGTGTCTATTTATTTATTTATTTTTTGTTTCTCAAAACTTATCTTAAGGTTATATATATACATTCATACTCATAGGTTATGTCCACCCTTTGTGGAGTTTATAAATATATGTGCATATATGTTTTTGCTTCAAGAGACTTGACATTCTCTCGAGAAGAAGTTTTGGCAACACAAAAGGTCAATCTACCTATTCCAGCCAAAATATTTGTTGTGGGCTATCCGTTAACAGTAAGTCATTGCCTCCAACCAAGAGCAAATCTGCCGAGCAACCACAATTCCGTCGCCGAGAATAATATTTTGCACAAACATAGCCCCCACTAACTCGAACTCAACTAATTCTACTTGAACTCAAAGGTGGCCCTCTCAACTACACGGTGGCTAAACTCAGCATCACCATTGGTCGCTGATACTCATCTATCTTCCTCGACAATAATGGCAGCATCAAATTTACTTGCCACACCATCCTCTCCTCGGCGGGACTGCAGCGCGGGAATCACCACATCAAACATTCCTGCCCCATTATCTACGTTATTCGGCTAACAACATTATTTGTTAACTTTATATGGCAAAATTTTTCGGCTAACAACATTATGTCAACTTATTCGGCAACAGTATTCATATTAACATTATGAACGCTGCATGCATCTTATCTACTCGGCTTATTCGGCTTTGGCAACTTATTCTGCAAAAATTACATCGCAACAATTCTTATTCGACACATTATTTGGTGCTCGGCATGGACATGTTACTCGGCACATTCTTTGGCAACTACAGTTTACAATATTATTCCGAAACATTATTCGGCAATGTTGCAACTTATTTGGCACTAATATCTCAGCATAGAACTAGCATCTCGGCTTGTCAAAATCCACATCTGAACATACCACAGGATTCGTATCGACTTAAAGAGTCCAAACCCACCAACTCGAGGAACCAAGAAATAACCCAAGTTCATCAAAAGTTGTGAAATGGATCACACGTGCCAAAAATTGAAATTTCAAACCTGTCAAACTCAAGCTTTGACCATACCGGTGTGAAGTACTTATTGAGACAAGTCCAACGCAACAAATCGCGTCAAAATTGAAGCTAAAATGATGCCGTACAGGCCGATTAAAGTTTTCCTGGAGTTAATGAATTTGCTGTGGACGACGAACCAGCAAGCCACGCAAGAGAAGTTGTCCAGTGCTTCGCGGCGCACAATTCTCAATCATTCTGAGCCATCAGCTCGATTTTGGCTACAACTACGCCATCAAGAGTCCGATTATAGTGATCCAATGGTCATTTCCAACTATTTGGAGCCTTCTGAACACATTCGTATGGTCTAATTTTGCAAATTCTAAGTCTCATATTGTGATCAATATCTCTGCCAATCGAGAACATTAAATGCAAAATCAACGATCAAATCATATCCGATTGGCATGAAATTTTAGCAATAGGATCTTGGGACTAGGAAATAATCCTCCGTCTTCCCTGATCAGTCATTTTGTTACCTTGACCATTTATTACCCACTGAGACATTTTAGTCACTTTTTCGCTTTCCAATTGGGGCATATCAGTCAATCAAGATCTCGGCACCTCTGCTATATTCGCCCGACTTGGTAGAAATTTGCTTGCGTTACAAACTCCTGCTCCTTTTCACATAACTCCAAGCTCGTGACAGTTTTTGGGCAATACACTCATACTACACATTCAGCAGAGATCTTTGCATATTTTTGTGTGCCGTCATTGTTATAGCTTTTATAGTACAACTTTTCTCTTTTTTTGTGACTCATACTACACACTCGGTAGTTCTTTGCATATTTTTACGTGCCGTCACCGTTATAGCCTTTATAGCTTTTCACTTTTTTGTGGTTGATATTTTTGTATAATTTGGTACAAGCAATCATTGACACGGATTATTATTCTTGTAATGTCTGTCGTTGATCGCCGCCTGACATAAACAAAGGCCTCCATAATTTGGAGCTCTTCGTACTCGATACATAGCAATATCATTTTTGCACTCGGCAATACACTACACCCTCGCCCAGGGGTCATAATACCACGACTTACACCCTCACCCGAGGGTTATAATATCATGGCTTACACCCTCACCTGGGGGTTTTAGTACCGTAGCCAAACTATAAGGGTAAAATGTCCAACGTTTTCTTTCTCAAGTAACCTAACATCCATTAGCATAGTGTAGTTTGCCAACAAAAACTCTCATTTCTTCTATCGTAGACAATGAAAGTTTCAAAGCAATCATACATTCACACATACATACAATCATACATTCACATACACATACAGTCATACATGCATTCATTCGGGCATTTGTTCATTTATTTTGTTCCCGTATATATGTATCCACAATGCTTTTTCTAGGGGATTTAATATTTATTCAAGCAACATCGCTCAGCAATGCAGTCCAGAAGTAAGACCTACATCAACTATGCACTGTTTATGCCACAAACTCAGAACAAAAAACTTCCACTTCTAGTGTCAAAGAAAGCGAAAGTTTTGGGGCTATTATGGGAGCTAGAAAAATATCCCAACTATAGAAGTAAAATATCCTAAATAACTATTATCCATCCCCTATGAAAGGAGGGGATTCCATGCACAAGAGGTATGTCTTTTTTTTTTACACTCCACACATAACACTCTTGACTATCTTTTTTTTCATAGATTCTAACTTTATCATCGGAGTGTCTCCGGTCGATAACCCCGGTTGGGTGGCACTGACTATGTTTATCCTTATAGATTATAGTATCCAAGCTCATCTCTTCATTGAATCTCCTCAACAATCCATGTGAGAGGATTTTCTGGGTCTCACAAAAGGTATTTAGGAAGGAATAAATTACAATGTCCTCTATTGTGTACATGTAATGAAATACAATACATGCCCATAGGCGTTACGTCATCAATTACAAAATAACGAAATATATAAAAGGGATTAACCCTTTTTACAACACATTGGCATTCCGCCTGCATTTGAAAGGGCCATGGTCAACAATTAACAGACGTCAAGTCTCGAGCAACTATTCACTCCATACCTAAAAAATGATTAGTAACGTGGAATGAACACAAAGGTCCAGCAGGAATCCCAATAATCCTAAACAATAGCAAATATAGATAGCTATGATCATGAATACTCTATATATATATATATATATATGAAATGTGACATTTCAAAATATACTTATATAAATACAATTTTTCAAAAGATCCCCTTTAACATAACAAAAAACAAAGATCAGTTCTTACCTTTCAAAACTTTTCATTTGCGTAACGCCCTCAAAATATTAACAATAAAATTAGATGAAATAGACAAACCTAACATGCAATCCTACTTTGATGGACTAGCTCCTTCAATTAGCATTTCATTTCAGGGAAAGAGTTTACAAAAGAAATGTCCGCATGCAATACATATTCACCCTCTTAAAAGATGAATCCATAGCATGTGCAACTATAAGGAAGAAAAAAAAATGATCAATAAAGTAAATGCCCTAAGGCTACAAGTTTTGAGGCTTAAGCCCGATTACACAAAAATGTTATCAACTCAACAAATAAAGCCCATGGCTTGCATTAACATCATACAAAAACGAAGAGTCTCTTGGTCTCAACACATTCCACGCTTTCAACTAGGCAGAATCATTGCATTCTTTCCTGCACAATTCCACTAGGAATGAGCACAAAGCCTAGTAGAAATATCTTCACAAAGTATATACATTTAAGAGCAATCTCATATAGTTATACGAATGCAGTGCTATTCCATGTTCAAATGTCAAAGTTTTACATTTCTTTTGAAATACATGCAATAGTTCATTCAAGGTTCATTTTCTTCATAAAAATCAAGATTTAAACAATGGGGTAGTAAATACGACTCAAGCAATTCCCTAGGGCTAGTGTCTGTAAGTAGACGTATCAAGCACTACCAAAATCTTACCTTACTGGCTACTAACTGGAGGGCTTAGGCACCTACACGTGTGTGTTTTTGGTCTTACACCAAAGACACTCATGCCAACTTAATTTCCAATCTACACTCTTTAACCTGACTTACCAAACGTATTTATCTCGAAATATTTTCATTAACAACAATTGTCTTTCTTGAGCCAAGAATTTATTTCAAAGTTAAGATCGCAGGTGAACAAAATTCAAGATAATGCAAATGAATCAATAAGAATTGACAATATATAAATATATTCTTTATACAATATCACCAACATTTCTCACATTTGCTCAAGTATAACTTCCATGATTTAATAATTCTCAAAATCATAACAAGGTACAAATCCTTGTGACATATGAGATTCCCACATATTCACAATCAACATTCATCATTCAATTTTTCCAAAGTGCCAACATGCACATCCCATGTTTCCATAATTGTTCATCAAAAATTTTCGTCTCCTTTCATGAATGCCTCAACAATATAACAACCTAGAAAGTTTTCTTCAATTACTCAAGAGATTTATCATCAATTTCATAAATATGACATCAATTTCACTTTTTTTCCAAAATTTACAAAATCTAGGATTTTATCAAAATAGGATTTTTCCTTTATTTTCAAAACACTAAAAACAAACATCCCCAAATAGTTCATAGTATATTCAAAATAATTTATCTTGGACCAAGTCATGAGAAAAAATACATTTCTCTTATATATATATATATATATAACATCCAAAAATCAATCTAGACTAGAAAACATCGTGAAAAGGACAAGATATGCTAAAAACCATACATATAACTCAAAGAACATCCCTACTTTAAGGCATTGAGAAGAGATGATGAAAAGTTCCGAAACCAACAGTGTTGAAATCCAATCTCCACCGCACACCTCATAGCCCTCGACGAGCTCTCCTAATTTAAAGAAGGCACCAAGGTTAAAATCTTAATGGATAATGAGAGATCAAAGAGTAAATGAATTGGTTTAGAGGGTTTCTAGAAAGAGATGAGAGAAAAGAGAGTGAGAGTTAATGTAGACAGAGAGTGTGAAGTGAAAAGTGATGGAAAAGTGAGTAAGGCTTAACTTTTGAAGTGATTTGACTCAATTTTCGGAGCTAGTAGTCGATAAATCGCTCGAGCGACCAATCTTGCACTTGAGCGAACAGTTCAATTTGAAAGACGGCTCAAGCGATGAAACTTGTGCTTGAGCAAAAAACACCCACTCCTAGAAACTCCATTCCCTCTGCAAAAGACCACTCAAGCGAATAACGCATGCTCCCATAAGTTCAAACTGCAAACCAAAGTACTAGAAGGTCGATTTCATCGCTCGAGCGACCAAAAGACCACTCGAGCGGTCTCAACCTGAAAGTGAAACTAAAAACTGCCAAAACATTGGCCAACCTTCTCAGTTCCTCTCCAACACTAAAAAGAGGAAGATAACATCTCATAATACACAAGGATGTACCTAACGGAACAACCACAAGGGGAAATGGATAACAACACAAGTTTCAAAAGGTTTAACAATGAAGAAGACACACAAAGGGACAGAGATTACCAAAAATGCATTCAATTGCTTTAAAGGAGTCGGGACATCACCATTTGCATTTAAAGAAATCACAACCATTCATCACATTACCACGATCTCCTAAGATCGATCTAAACAATATACTCGTCCTGCATTCTAACTCATTACGGCTACAAGGACAATTACTATATATTATGGCCTTAAGCACAAGTGTAAAATGAACGTTCACAAATACATGTATATATAAGCAACAATAGACGTGTCAACACGCATTACCATATTTTACCGATCACAAGCACGAAAGCCAATAATGCATCCCTTCTTATGACAACACAAATATAAAGATATACTACGCGTAATTAACATATAATGGACCCCGACTTCATCAAGCCATAACCACCACAACCCACTTTACTGGGAGTGAGCCGGAGGGGAGAGGAACCCATTTCAAAGCACCAAACTTTACCGGTCCTCAAGCCGGAGGGGAGATGAACTCATTCATACTTTATTGGGTGTGAACCAGGGGGGAGAGGAACCCATGTCAAAGTGCCAAACTTTACCGAGCACAAATTTGGAAGGGAGAGGAACCGATATCAATGTGCACTTTCATTCAACTCAACAATTGGCACATTATTCCAAGTTTCACAAATTATTCAACAACGTCAATACTATCCTCTACTGATGACCAATGACACAACCTCATAAACAACAAGTACCAAGTCCATGAATTCAATTTCATCCTCTTGATTTAGATTTTATCAACATTTGTATGTTGCAGAACTATGGGGACATAATTTTTGAATGACAACACGTGGCCGAGGTGTCACCGAAGTACCAGCGGAGGTGCCACGTGTCCTGGTCATGACGCCGAGGTAATCTCGGCTAGGCCGAGGTTATCTGCCAGAATACCAGAATCCGAGATAAGCGGATAACGGACAAGAGTCCTAGAATGGGAGAAGACTTCAGTTTGGGTAAAGATGAGACTCTTAGAGAGTTTATCCTAATCCTATTGGGAGTCCAAGATTAGCAGTAATCCTAAGTCCATTAGAGCTAGGCTTTTATTGGGACTAGGATTGTGTTGGCTATAAAAGGGATGTACCCCCATGGGTCTAAGGTATGCTTTTGAGATTCTGTCTAGTGAGTTAAGCACTTTTGTTATCTTTGAGAGATATTGAGTACTGACTTGATTGTCGGAGTGCCCCCGGGTGGACGAACCACCGCCGGAAGCCTCTCTTTCTGTTGGAGGTCAGACAGGTGTCATCTATTCTGCCAATGCTCTCCAGCTGAATACCAAGTTGGCAGTGTAGTCGGAAATTGACACACACAATTTGGCGTCGACTGTGGGAACGAAAGGAGAATAGATGGCCAACGACGGACAGAAAGAGAAGGTTGGGGATGACACCCCTACTAAGAGTGGGAAACATATTAACCTTGACGTCGAAGAAGACGACTGCAATGAAGAGACTCGTGATAAGAATCACGGAGGAAAGAACGTCGACCGAGAGGGAGACGCCCCAAAGAAGGCCGATTGAGGCGAGTATTACAATGAGGGAGACCTCCAGGTATGGAAGGATAGATGCCTACGGAGGGACGACGAGATAACGAGAATGGCGGACAAATTGGCAGACCTACAAACGGTCATCAAATTCCTGATGCAGAACAACGTCGTGCAGCCACTGTTCTAGCTATAAGATATGCTGATTCTAGCGACCAAGAAAGACGCCCAGAAAATGGGGCAGAAAACGGTTCCTGCAGTCCCTCAGCATGGCGAGACCAATGGACATTCTCACCGGCCTTTGCGGGAGGTCAGCCATGGAGAATCCCAGAAGACACGATCTCGACCTAGATGATTAGGTCCGAGAAAAGAAGAGCTTAGTCTAAAGTGAGCAAATCCCAGATTCGAGAAGGCAAGATCTCGGCCCAGATGATTAAGTCTGAGAAGAGAAAAGCACAACCTAAGTTAATGACTTTTTATATAAGGTCCACAAAGGAGTAGATGGAAGCCATGTAGAGGGCTGGAGAATGATGCTTGGGAGTTGGAATTTTCAAGCCCAGATCGATTTAACACTTGTTGAAATTTAAGAAAAATTTACAAGTTGAAGTTAAACCGAGGACGTGTTTAACACTTGTTGAAATTGAAATTTACAAGTTGAAGTTAAACCGAGAATGTGTTTAACACTTGTTGAAATTGAAATTTACAAGTTGAAGTTAAACCGAGGACGTGTTTAACACTTGTTAAACTTGAAATTTACAAGTTGAAGTTAAACCGAGAACGTGTTTAACACTTGTTGAATTGGAAATTTACAAGTTGAAGTTAAACCGAGGACGTGTTTAACACTTGTTGAAATTGAAATTTACAAATTGAAGTTAAGCCGAGGACAAGACTGGTTTAACACTAGTTGAAATTTTGAGAAAATTTACAAGTTGAAGTTAAAGCTGAGGTCATGTCATAAAAAGACTGGTTTAACACTTGTTGAAATTTTGAGAAAATTTACAAGTTGAAGTTAAAGTCGAGGTCATGTTGAGTCAAGATTGGCTTAAACACTTGTTGAAATTTTGAGAAAATTTACAAGTTGAGGTTTAGCCAAGGTTATGAGTGAAATAAGTATCTATGCACGTGCCGAAATTTCCATGTTGCCAAGACTTGGAAGATAATGGAAGACAGAAGTCTTAAGAAGTAAAAGAAAAGTAGCGAGTTTTGAGCAAACACTTATGAAAACATTTGTTACAATGTTTTCAAGTGTTAAGCCAAGGCCAAGATAAACAAGACTAGAAGTTGTGTCCGAGGTATTTTACCCCGAAGAGATTACACAGTTAAGGTGTACCTTGAAGACATGCAAATTATTCTAAGTATAGAATCATGCAAACACATTGAAAAAAGAAATTTTAGGGTGCATTCAGAAAAGGAAAGAATGCACTTTTTCCTGACATTGAAGAGTAATTGTTCAGATTACAAAAGTGGCACGTCGGCCAAATTAAAGCTTACATTGTTTCAAAAGTAAGAAAAAAGTACTAAGTACAAAGGAAAAAAAAGATCATAAACAAAACTACTCGACGTTGGCAACGGACTATGTCTCACCCCCAAAAGACAGCTGGGGAGACTTCCCGGCAACCTTCTCGGCCTCGAGCTCGACGTCGGTCTCTTATAGAGTCTAGTCGATGCTCTTCTTGGTGATAGAAGCGTCAGATGTGGTCTTCTCAGGGATAGCATCTTTGAGACCTCATTCCCTTCATCCTGAGTCAAGTCGGAGACTTGCTCATTCAGAATTGAAGACTTGGGCCCAGCAGCTTCTTCATCTCTTCTCGGCCTTAGTCTGATCCTCAGACTCAGCTTCGTCTTCAGACTGGCTTGCAGATGAAGGGAATGACAGGACGAGGTTGCTAACATTCTTGAGAGGAAAATCCTTAGGGACAGGAGCAAACGGATATGTTCAAACATGGCAAACAAGCAGAGACAACAAGGTATGAAACTAAAGAGGGAAAAAAAGGAATAACTCACTGAAGAAAATGAAGCCGGTGTTTAGTATGTCGAAGTCAGATAATGGCAACAATCGGAAAGGATCAGCAAAAGCTTCACCGGAGAAGAAGAATGGAAGTGGTTGTAGAGCTTGAGAGCTTGAAACATGGCAGATTTGGGAGAATAAAAAGAAAGAGAGTCTAGGGACACAAATGGAAATGAAATGGTTTCGTTGGAATTAGAAATCCTGACGTGCCCGTGTTGACGTCAGACGGCGGGGGGCAGAACTGATGCGACACAATGGGGGCATGATTAGTATGTTCCAAATCTGATGATGATCTCTGATGATAGTGTGATCTCTGTTGAGATGTTGAACCTAGATGAAAAAGAACATGATGATTCTTGATTCTTAATTCTTGACGAGTGGACATATGAGTCCTAAATTCTTGGCGCCGACAAGCCATGAACTCGGCCGGAGGAGTACATGTATAGGTTCCATCACCTCAAGATACTAAGGTAATAGAACCTAGGGGGCAGTTGTGGGGACATAATTTTTGAATGACAACACGTGGCCGAGGTGTCACCGAAGTACCAGCCAAGGTGCCACGTGTCCTGGTCATGACGCCGAGGTAATCTCGACTAGGCTGAGGTTATCTACCAGAATACCGAAATCCGAGATAAGCGGATAAGGGACAAGAGTCCTAGAATGGGAGAAGACTTCAGTTTGGGTAAAGAAGAGACTCTTAGAGAGTTTATCTTAATCCTATTGGGAGTCCAAGATTAGCAGTAATCCTAAGTCCATTAGAGCTAGGCTTTTATTGGGACTAAGATTATGTTGGCTATAAAAGGGAGTCACCCCCATGGGTCTAAGGTATGCTTTTGAGATTCTGTCTAGTGAGTTAAGCACTTTTGTTATCTTTGAGAGATATTGAGTACTGACTTGATCGTCGGAGTGCCCCCGGGTGGACGAACCACCGCCGGAAGCCTCTCTTTCTGTTGCAGGTTAGACAGGTGTCATCTATTCTGCCAGTGCTCTCCAGCTGAATACCAAGTTGGCAGTGTGGTCGGAAATTGACACACACACAATAACTTTCATTTTTCAACTCCAATTAATTCAACTTCTAATTCTCGTTGTTTTCAAAACTCATAATTAAAGTCTCTTCCATCACTACTATCACATCTTTATGATTCAATTCAAAATATTCAAATTTGGTTCAACAAGTAGTAATTTGTCACGAATACAATTATTCACTTGTTGCAAGGAAAAATCGCCAGTACCTCGTACTTCTCATTTCACAAAAGTATATAAATGTTTTATTAATTTTCAAAATTTATTTTTCCTTCTCTCCAAACTCCCAATACCCATAACAAATTGTCACATCTTTCTCATTAATTATCAAAACTCAACTACTAATTTATTTTTATAATCCAACACATATGTAACACAAATTAATCCTAAACAAATAAATAACCAAAGGATTTTGGGCATTTCATCATAACCCCCATAAATGAGATTAACCAATCCACAAATCTTTCAATACAAATAACATTTACCAATACCCTTTTTATTTTTCTGAAATTCTGATTTTTCGACAATTATTACAAGTTAACAATTATAAAACCATAAATAACAATTAACACAAATTAAATTCATGATGACTTTCTTTATTGTCTTACATACCCATTTTCATATTTTTTTAATACACAATATCCCATATGATTCAAATAAAATCAAATCACCATTTTTTTCCTCTTTCTCATAACCCATAAATAATTAATTAGGGTTTTTTACTCTGATCCTTTTAAATATGTTCCTCAAACATTACAATCTCATATATTCACAACAAAACACAAGATTTAACTCTAGATCATAAAATCCTAACCCACATCATATGCTTTTCAAAAATACCCAACAAATTAAGTTTTTAATGCAATAAAAACTACCACATGTTTATCTATAACGCGATATTGAAAATGAGCAAAGAAATCCCTACCTCAAAGAGAAAAGAGGAAAAAACTCTAAAAATCAACTTCGTCGGAATTTGATCTCCATCGATCAAAACATAGCCCTCGAGACATTCGTTATTTTTGTATAAGGAACTAGTATCAAAATCTCGCTTGATCTTTGTAGATCGAAGAAAATGTGAAATTTGGTAAGAGTTTAGAGAGAAGAGAGAGAAAAGAGAAGTTAGAGAGAGAGAGAGAGAGAGAGTGTGTGTGTGTGTGTGATGAGAAATGGTCAAAAAGAGAGTGAGATTGATCTGATTTGAATGAAAAGAGAACAAAAATCGTTTCCTAGACGTGCAAAATCTGCTCATGCGAATTTCAAAACCACTTGTACTGATCAACTTAGGGAAAAGTGGCTTTCTCGCGAGAATTCAAATTTCCGCTCATGCAGATTTGACCAGACAGCTTTTGCTAGGTGAATTCAAACAAGCGTATCTCCCTCTTTCAGAAACAGAATATTGTCAATCTTTTGTCTAAATTAAAGCCCCAGAAATAAGCTTTCCAACGGTTCTAACGTCACATCAAGGTTCAAAATGTGGAGAAATAAAAAGGCAAAAGAGTGAATACTACTCAAAACAAATATTCGAATCTGGCATTCTTGGTCTAATCTTGTCTAACCAACAAGTTAACTCATCAATCAAGGCTCCAAACAATGAGGAGGAGGTTCTAATTATAATAACTAAAAGGTCAATGCAACCCATAACTTTTCAAAAGTCCCCAACAAAAAAAAATGTAAGTATAGAGTAACGGTTACCACTTAATATAAACAAGTCGGGATTAAGACCTTGGACACTACATCTACAACTAAGAAAGTGTTTTTAATTAGTTTTTCTATTCGTGTAGAAACTGATCATAGAACCTAGAATTTTATTATTATTTTTAATTACTAATTGCATTGATATAAGCACCTAATTAGTAGTATTGACCAGAATATGTTGCAGTGTAGTTGTATATCAAGAATCAGGTGATGCAGTCATGAATTTTAAAAAATCATTATCTATGAAAAAAAATATTTATGTTGGCGATTGTGGATCTTGATTAGTATATTGTATACTTTACCACACACGTTCATGGATCCAACTAAAGGCATTGCTGTCGTAATAAAATTTAAGTGCGTACGTTTGAGATTGCAATTGCACGAAAATTACCTTGCAAGGAGGAATGGTGTATTTCAAATGTTGCCAAATGTTGCCAACTCCTGTATATTATTAGTTGATAGATGTGGTATTAATTTTATATGTTAACATGACTGTTGTATACATTATGTTCTTTTAAGCCTTTAGATTCAATAAGGGTATTTTCATTCAAATAAAACGTACTCTTGGAAAACTTATATTAGTAATACTATTTTTGTGTCCTTGCATTTGTAAAGACTTATAATGGAGGAGCTAAAAACAAAACCCCCTACAAATTTTGAACACCATAATTCTAAATTTGCTAAATTTAAGTATTAAAAGTAAATTAATAATAATGTGATGCCAGTGACAAAACACTTTCAACTTAGAAACCGAATGATGTGACGCCGATCGTAGATGATAGAAGGCAAATCGGCAAAGTCATTGTCAAATTTCAAAGAAATTTGAAGAGTATATGAAGCAATTTTTTCTAATGTGAAGTTGGTGATATTGTTTGAATAACATAATAACCTCCAAGGGTGTTTTAGTAACTATAACATCAATGGGGGGTAATTATATTTCCACATACTTAATTCTCTTAGAGCACACACTTAATGAATACTTTCTCAGAGCACACATCAAAAATAAAAATATTCTCAGTACACATCTCTTCATTCCAACAATGCTCTTATCTTTTATTTTCAAAATCCTAATTTTTTTTTATCCACCTATTCTTCTTCTTCCAAAAAACTTGGAATGACACTGCTACCGTTGTCGTTGCCGCTACCACCACCACTCTTGGCCCTCCATTGCCATCGTTACTCTTAGCCTGTCCTCACTTTAGCCTAAACCACCGTAATATACCCTTGCTACATACCATTTATTCAAAACCCTAACCTCTACAACCTTCTCCACCATGATCCCAGCCTCTACAAATCTTTTTATTACCGTGAACCCAACATTTGCAAATCCTAGATCCGTTCGAAGGTTGATATCCAACCAAACCCTATATGTTCGGATGTGTATTGGGAAAATAGAAAACAATAAAGATTTGTCCTAAATGATAATTTAATTAAAGGATAAAAATGTGATTTTGAAGAAATTCATTAAGTGTGTGTCCTGAGGGGATTTAGTGTGTGGAAATAGAATTACTCATCAATGGGATTTATTGGAACATAAGAACACAATTTGGATTAAGTGAAACATAAGTAGGTGAAGAGAGATTAATGAAAAAGTACCTCTATAATTTATTCTTTAACTTAAAGCAAAATTTATCTATTTAAGGGGAATGGGCTCAATGAGCAACAAAGTAACACGTTCTTTGTTCTTCCCTCCAATATCATGTCCATGGCCATCTCCATGTTGGTACATGAATTGGGAAACCCTAGCCATGTTTGTCACAATCTCAACAAAAGTGCCATTGATGGAAGAGTCCACAGCACGAGCTTCATTGATCTTCTTCCATGCCTCACTAATCAAGTAGTTTATGTGTTCTTTGGCATCTTCTACAGAAACACCAGTTTCGTGCATGTAAATTTGGATTGATTTAGGAATGTCACCTCGTTTTACCTCTTCCTAAACAAATCAAGAAGAAATTGCAGATCAATAGGTGTTAGTAAAGATAAAGGAATTGCAAGTAACTTTATGAAGTACTTAGGTTGATATAAGAGATATATATTGCTCTAATTGGACTAGAGGATCCAATTTAGGGCAATTTGGACCCATCTCGGGTTCATCTCGGTGATCTGAACCCCTTATTTTTTATACCTTCCAAGTAGATCATCCATGAAAAAAACACGTCGAACGGATATCGGCAGTAACATATTTGGATCACATTTGTCTATTAAAAAAATAGATTGTCTATTCTCAAGATTATACCTGTCATTTATTTTTTATAAAGGAAAACGTGATCCAACCATGTGACTAGCAATATCTGATCAATTGAATTTTTTGTATTAATAATCTACTCAAAAGACACTAAAAATTAAACAGTTTAGATTATCAAAATAGACTCAAAACGGGCCAAAATTGCTCAATATTAAACCCTCTAGTCTAATTAGAGAACTTGAAAGAAGCCCAATCCAATTAGCTTACACACCCATGATGTTCCCAAATCATCTGCAAGTCTTGCAACCATTGATGACCACTTAATTATGTCATCGCACTTTTCTATGCATTCCAACTTCTCGTTGGTTATGGCATTTGTACTTAGAAAATAAGCATGTGTTAGTAATGTAGGAACAGAGGATGAAGTCCATGCATGGTCAAGGTACTCTTCAAGTGTTGGCATGTATCCACTGTGAGACCATCTTGCTTCCTTCATGTAACATTGACATAAATCTCGCCACTACAACATTTCAAAAAAGGCAAATTATATTCTTTATATTTTTCCTCATGTCAATTTGGTCTGTAATTTAAATTGTATTGATTTTGTTCTTCAATTTTTTTTTTTTTTATATTGTGTCGATTTAGTCTTATTAATAACATCCATTAAGAAATTGAATAGAAAAAAAAGGACGAAATGACCCATTCGAAAAGAAATAGATCATTTTAAATTAGATGACAACCCTTCAATCACTTTGAAGAGAATGAATGAAATATTTTGTCCCTTTTCATTCTATTTTTCAAATGGACATTATCAATTAGATTTAATTGACACTATTTGAAAATTTTCAAGATAAAATTGATATCATGAGAACTATAAGAATCAAATTGACACAAGAAGTAAATGAGCATGGATTTAGTAAGCTAATATACAACATTTGCTTGAATGTGATCAAATAATTATATGTTAGTTTGCTTAAATAAGATATAAAAAAGGACGTGGGTACCTTATTTTTAAGGTATCGGAGGATATGGACACCATGTTCCTTAAGAGTGACATAGGCCATTTCATTAATGGTATTGAATAAACCAAGGAAGCATATCTTCATATAGTCTGGAAGTTGTTCAACTGCATTGACATCCCATCTGAGATGCAAAAGTATTTTTAAAATTGTGTGTTAAAAACTTAAATAATTTTTTTACTTGTACAAAAAATAATTATAGAATCAAATAAATTCTCTCATGTAAGTGTGGAAGCTGACAAAAAAGTGAAATCTACCTTATATGAGAGAAGATTATGTTTGATTTTGTAATCAATGAATGTCTGTTTAGACTTTTTAAAACTTAAAAAGTCCAGAAATTGTTCCCTTGCATTAACATCTCATCTAAGACGCATAGAAACTTAAATAATTCTTCAACGTATGTATAAACTAATCACAAAATGAAACATAACCTAAATCTATTATGAGTGAGAAAATTATGTCTGATTTTATGATCGATTTTTATACCATTAGACTTTTTCAGACTTAGAATCAGAGTCACCTAAGAGCAAATATTAAGAAGGAATGGCATCCCCTACTTGTACCAACCTGTCAATGGCATTGGTGAAAAGTTGGAGCTCATCCAAGGTACCATAAGCATCATAAACATCATCAACACATGTGGCCAATATATTGATCCTTGTTTCCATGCTCCTAAAATTTTGGAACTTAGGCTCAAAAGCCTCTCCCAGAGACCATAAATAATTCTCCACCACCCTGTCCCTAACAAAGGGCAACTTTTTCCCCCAACCTGTGCTTTCCCACCACCTATTAATTATTAAGTATGTAGAAAGATAAAATCAGTAATAATATATAAATAAGTAATTTAATAAAAAATAATAATGTAACAAATTTTGGTCGTGACTAGTATTATTTTTAAAATGTCATTATCACATATTTTGGTTGAGAATTGTGTATAGAGCTATTAAACGAATCAAGTTATCTAAACTCAAACTCAACTTGTGTTCAATTCATTAAAAACTCATTTAAAATTAGCTTATTACGTAAACAAACAAAACTTGAATACATTTTGAAACCCGTTAAGTTTTTAAACCAAGAATAAACAACCTATTGCTCAACTCGATAAATTTAAATGGTAAATTACACTTTGCTCCTTTTATGTTTGACCACTTTCCCACTTTGGCCCGTACAATTATTTTTTTCCACTTTGGCCTATTAAAACTTAGACAGAAAATGACACATTAATAATTACGTGGTATAAAAATATTTTATCATATATGACTAACACCTCTTACATAAATTTAAACTTTAATATAATAATATATATTTTTATATTATGTGATAGTTATTGTGACCTTTTTTTAATCTAATTTTGAATAGAAGTTAGCTATAGAAGTAAAGTGAGAAAAGTTTGAAACATGAAAGGCCAAAATAAGAAAAACAAGCTTTAAGGGCCAAAGTGGGAAAATGTCCAAATATAAAAGGGGGAAAGTGTAATAACCAAAATTTATATGCACCATAAATAAAATGAAATCAAATTACTGGAGCTCAGTTTGTTGTCGGCTCAATTAAAACTTGCTTTGAGATAGGATAAACAAGTCAAATTTAAACACATTTTAAGTCAAATTTTCAAACCAAATTGAAACAACCTATTACTCGACTCATTTGGTTTCCTAATTGTATATAACAATTAAAAAAATAGAGTTTTTTTGGATAAAATAAAATACATTAAATTGAGTAATAAGTTGTTCCAATTTGGTAATAATACAAATGAAACTACCACATCATTCTGGTGTAAAATTCTATATAAATATTCTAGTGGAATAGCATTTTCCTATGGTTTAATTCTATTTCATGAAGTGATCTTTTACCTTGATGCATGTTTTAGGTCTTCTTGGTGAATTGCTTGTAACATGTTGAAATCCAATTTGGCAAACTCAAGCAACTTGGCATTCATGTCCAATCTCCTCTCATATGCATCAATGAACCACCTTGCCTCCATTCTTGGCATTGCCCAATGTAATGGGAGCTCCAAGGCATGACTCACAAGCATGCCAAGATTTGGATCTATGCTCTCCTTCCTGAGCCATTCTTTGAGATGTTTAGCTGTGAAATCTCTAGCTTCTTCCAATATACTTTCATCCTCCATTAAGAGATATGAAGCTTCATACAATGAAAGAAGTCCCTTGGTATCCTCACATAAAGACTTCTTGAAGTTCCCAAACTTGTCCCTGAAAATATTAAAAACCTCTGCAAGCAAGGAAGTGTTTGTAATTAGTTTTACAATTTGTACAGAAATTGATCATAGAACCTAGAATTTTTCTTATTTTTTTTAATTTGTAATTGCACTGATATAAGCAGCAACATTTTAAATAGTAATATTGGGAAAAAATTGGTATATGTCATGTAGTTGTATGCAGAGTATATATCCAATGATAAGTATTAGAAATTGGACAATGCGGTTGTAAGTTTTTAAAAATCATTAACCATGAAACATATTTACATTGAGATTGTAGAGCTTGATTAGGATTGTATACTTTACCACAACCATTCATGGATCTAGGGGTGTAAATCTGACTCAACCCGACCCGGCTCATGTTGGGTCTCACGAGCTTCTGTCAAAATTCAGGCCGAGTCAGGCCAGTCCACAGGCCCAAAAAAAAGTCCCAGTTCCAAGCTCAGGGATATTCGGGCCTTGGACGGGCCGACCCAATGGGCCTGGGCTTGGGCGGGCTTGATTATTTTTTTTGTTTTTTAAAATTTTTTCTACCAAATCTTCTACTAAAAAAGACACTGGGCCTCGGGCGAGCCCGGCGGGCCGGGCTTCGAGCTAGGCCTTGAGTGGTCCTTAAATGGGCTGATAGGCTCGGCCATGGGCCGAGTTAGGCAGGTTAGGCCCACGTGCTAGGCCGGACTTCAAAATGATGGCCCAGGCCCTAGTCCAGGGGCTTGGGCCTGAGCCCAAATGAGCCGGGCCCATCCCAGGCCGCAGGCAGACTTTGGACTGCTCATTGACTGCGGGCCATTTTTACACTACTACATAAATCTAACTAAAGCTATTATAACACTACAAGAAAAAACACTTTCCGTGACCAACATTTTGGTCGCAAAAAGTACCATATTTGGTCGCTAAAACCTTTTCGCGACCAAAATATGTTGGTCGCGAGTTGGTCGCGAGTTGGTCGCTAAAGCCTCGTCACAGATAGTTTTCTGCGACCAAAAAAGCCTTTGGTCGCTAAAAGTGACCATTCGCGACCAACTTTTTTGGCCTCGGAAAGTCCAATTCATATTAGCCAAAAGTAAACTTTTAGCGACCAAAGATAAGTTGGTCGCCAAAAGTCAACGCCTTGACCCAAAAAAAATAATTCTTTTGTGCTACCTGAGACTAGAACTCGTGACCAAAGAGTCACCATGCACCCAATCCCCTCTGCCATCACCATGCTTCTTGCTCATATTCCGCAAAAAATATATATAACCCATAAAAATTCGGTCATATATTATTTTATAAAACTTTTAATGCCTAAACAGAAAAATAGCATGTAATTATAGTAGTATCATTTTTTTAAAAAATTTATCCCGCCATAACTTTCCGCGACCAACTTTTTTTTTTGTCGCCAAAGGGTAATCTTCCGCGACCAAAAAAGCCTTTGGTCACCAATAGTATACTTTCCGCGACCAACTTTTTTTTTTGGTCGCCAAAAGGTGATCTTCTGCGACCAAAAAAGCCTTTGGTCGCCAATAGTATACTTTCCGCGACCAACTTTTTTTTTTGGTCACCAAAGGGTAATCTTCCGCGACCAAAAAAAGCCTTTGGTCGCCAATAGTATACTTTCCGTGACCAACTCTTTTTTTGGTCGCCAAAGGGTATACTTTCTGTGACCAACTTTTTTTTTTGGTCGCCAAAAGGTGATTTTCCGCGACCAAAAAAGCCTTTGGTCCCCAATGGGTATACTTTTCGCTACCAACTTTTTTTTTGGTCGCCAAAAAGTGATTTTCCGCGACCAAAAAATTGTGGTCGCCAAAAGTTAAATTTTGGTCGTAGAAAGTGGACTATTTGCGACCAAAAAAAAAAAGGTGATCGCCAAAAGTGTTTTTTCTTGTAGTGTAATAATTTATTGACATAAACCTGACACACACATATATATAATTTATTAGTATTGTATTGTATACTTTACCACACAAACATTCACGGATCCAACTAAAACTATTACAATAATTTATTGACGTCAACCTAATAATTTATTAGCCTTTAAAATTTGTGTGTGTGTTTTTTTTTTCCTTCATGTTTCAAATTTTTTTTCAACTTACTCCAAAAGTTAATTTATTCATAAAATTAGACAAAAAATGACACATTAATAATCATGTGCATAATTTTTTTTATTATATATAGTAATCTAATAGTTTGATTTTCATGATATCTAAAATATTATAAGATAAATTGTAATTTTTTAATATACATAATTTACTACAATTTAACACAAAATATGAAAATGAATTTTATCAGATTAATACAACTTGCACCAATTGAAAAATATTTAAGTCCACTATACATCTCGTGTATATATATATTAATTATATATATATATATATATTATATATAATATAATAATAAAAGGAAAAGATGGGGAAAACCAAGGTTTTAAAATTTAATGAATAATGTTTGACAATTTTAATTTGAGAGTTTTAATACAACTTTAATGATGTGAAGGTAAGGCCCACAATTCTCTCTATCTCTATATACTCTTTTTCTTTTTGACCTTACTAGAGTTTCATTTAAAACTCTAATATTAGAATTATATTTCAAATCTATTTCCATCTTACTATTTTTCCTTTCCCTTTTAGCAGTACTTTCCTTTTTGGGGACAAAACCACGTTGTGGGTTGAATATCATTTCAAATTTACTTCCATCTTATTATTTTGTTTGGTTTTAATTTTTAAAAAATACTTTTCAATTTTTTTTTTATTTTTCGTATTTTTTTTTCCATAATTTTTTTTAATATTTTAAGTAATTTTTTTAATATTTTAGACATACTTAAGATAAATACACTTAAAAAATATATATTTGTGAAAAAATTTATAAAAAATTCACTAAATAACAAAAATATTTAAAAAATATATAAAAATTCAATATATTTTTCGCATTTTTATGTATTTATTAAATTTTTAAAATATTTTTTTACAAATATTTTATTATTTAGATATATCTAAGTAAGGTATATTTTAAAAAATATAAAAATTTCTTAAAATTTTTTTAAAAATTAAATTTAAAAAACTGAAGCGAAATATTGATTATTATTTTTTCTTTTCCCTTTTTGCAGTACTTTCCTTTTTTGGACAAAACCACGTGGTGGGTTGTACATCATTTCAAATTTAAAAGATTCAAATGGAAGGGGGTTCCACGTAGTGGGTTGTACATCATGTCAAATTCTTTTCCATCTTATTATTCCATCCCTCTTTTTTTTCAAGAGAAAAAATATTGAGAGTTTTAAGTTAAAAGTTTTAATAATACTAATTAGTGCGTGAGTTTTATGTAATTAAAATTTTGACCTTAGTTTTTTCTTTTTCTTTTTTTAATTTTTTATATTATTAATATTTTTTTAAAACTTCTAAATTAAAAAGATATATCATTTCTATTTTCAAGAATGGAACTATTCCTTTTCTCTTCTTTTCCAAGAATGGAAGGGGGGTTCCACGTGTGGGCTGTACATCATTTCAAATTTATTTCCATCTTACTATGCCTTTCTTTTTTTTCTTTTTTCTTTTTTAAGAGAAAAAAAATTAAGAACTTTAAAGTAAGAGTTTTAATAATTCTAATTGATATGTGGGTCTCATGTAATGTGATATTTTGACCTTTGTTTTTTGTTTTTTGTTTTTTTTTAATTTTCACATTATTAATACTTTGTTAGAATTTTCAAATTAAAAAGATGTATCATTTCTGTTTTCAAGAATGAAAGGAGGGGTATTTCTATCTTACTATTCCTTCCCTTTTCTTTTTCAAGAGAAAAAATGTTGAGAGCTTTAAATTAAAGTTTTAATAGTTTTAATTAGTGTGTAGGTCTCATATAATGTGATATTTTGACCTTAGGTTTTTATTTTATTTTTTTGATTTTTTATATCGTTAATATTTTTTTTAGAACTCCTAAATTAGAGAGATGTATCCTTTCTATTTTCAAAAATGGAAGGAGGGCATTTCCATCTTACTATTCCTTTCCTCTTCTTTTTCAAGAATGGAAGGAGGGGTTTCACCTGGTGGGTTGTACATCATTTCAAATTCATTTTCATCTTACTATTCCTTCCCCCTCCCATCAAGAGGTTCAACGGCTATATCTTTTGATATGAAAAAGAATTGCAGAGAAAAAAATTTGTGATATTTATTTGTTCTAAAAAAATATTATTGTGTTTCATTGTGCAATATTTTTTAAAAGAAATTTGTTGAGTGTTGAAATGTAATTGTAAAAGGATTTTCTATAGGGGTGAGTATGGTCCGGATTGGATTGGATTGGGGTAAAATCAAGACCAATCCGTTATCTACGGTTTCTGAAAAATTGGAACCAATCCAATCCATTTAAATCATGGAACCAATCCAAACCAATCCATTTAAATACGGATTGGATCGGTTTAGGACCACGGATTCACATAATTAAATAACAAAAATATATATATAACACTTTAATTTCATAAAAATATAAACATAGCGCTATATTAGTTCCACAATAGCAACATGTTTTTTTATAATAGCGACATACTGTTCTAGAATTTAAATAACCATAAGAAAACTGGTTTCACCATAAGTATTTTGACCATTACAAATTAAAACTAAAACCTAACAAACAAAAGTAATAAAAGAAGATATTATACGATTTTATGTTTGAGTTTAGATTTTATATAGAATAAGAAAAGATACTATGGGGGAGGATGGATAATAAAAATATAGACTATTTGTATACGGTTCGAATCGGTTCTAATCCAGAACCGTGGGGTTCAATCCGGAACCAATCCATGGACTACGGATTTTAATTCTTCAATCCGGAACTGAACTGCGGATTCAAAAAAGCAATCCAAACCTATCGGATTGGACTGTAAAGAAAGTTTCAATACATCTCAACTTACCATTAAAGAATACAATGAATCTCTTTAATAGAGTCTGTTACAACTGTTAACCATACCATGGTGTAACTAACTAAAGTGAGTTTACAAGCTCAACTCTAACTAACTAACTCTAACTAACTACAATTTGATGAATGAACACGTGTAGCTCTCTGCTCTAGTGCATCACCATCATCAGGGAATTCCTTATCAGGCCCCCTCAAGCTCAGGGGAGGAGAAAGAACCATGAGCTTGCTGTGAAGAAACTGAAAGCGAGAAACAGACAAGGGTTTTGTAAACACATCAGCCAGTTGATCAGAAGAAGCAATATGCTTGACAAGAACCTGCTTGGAAGCGACCCGTTCACGAATAAAATGATAATCCACAGCAATATGCTTAGAACGGGCATGAAAAACAGAGTTAGAGGATAAGGAGATGGCAGAGAGATTATCACACCATAATACAGGATAGGAAATAGAAACATGAAGATCAGTTAAAAGCATTTGGATCCAACAAAGTTCAGCAGCAGCTTGGACGAGCGCACGATACTCTGCTTCGGTAGAAGAACAAGAGACGGTAGGCTGCTTTTTAGCTGACCAGGAGATAAGATTTGGACCAAGGAATACACAATAACCTATAGTAGAGCGACGATTAACAACAGAACCAATCCAATCAAAGTCAGAAAAGGCATATAAGTCAAGGACCTGGAGTAAAATGAAGACCATGATGCAAAGTACCATTGAGATATCGCAAGAGATGTTTAACAGCAACAAAATCAGCTTCAGAAGGAGTTTGCATGGACTGGCAAGCAGAATTCACAACAAAGGCAATATCAGGCCGGGTAATGGTGAGATATTGCAAAGCACCAACGACACTGCGATAAAGAGAAGGTTGGGAAAAGGCAACAGAAGATGAAGCTGTAGAAGAGGGCTTAACTGACATGGGAGAAGCACAAGGTTTACATTTCGTCATACCAGCCTTGCCAAGAATCTCAAGTGCATACTTGGACTGAGATAAAAAATAACCTGAAGATGATTGATCAACAGAAATGCCCAAGAAATAATTGATATCACCCAATTCCTTCATAGAGAACACTGAATGCATATGAGCAATAAGAGAAGTAATGTGGGAAGAATTAGTACCAGTAATGAGAATGTCATCAACATAGATGTGCAGAACAGTAAGAGTAGTAGCAGTCTTCTGAACAAAGAGGGAAGAGTCAGAAGAGCTAATGACAAAGCCAATGGAGAGAAGAAATTTGGAGAAGGTTGAATACCAAGCCTGTGGATCTTGTTTAAGCCCATGTAAAGCCTTTTCAAGTTTGCAAACATGATGAGGGTGTTGAGAATCAATAAATCCTTGAGGTTGAGTCATATAGACCTCTTCTTCCAAAACCCCATGAAGAAAAGCATTGGAGATATCCAATTACTTAATAGGCCAGTTGAAATGCAATGCTAAGCATATAAGAATGCGAATTGTAGGCTGCTTGGCAACAGGACTGAAAGTCTCATGGTAATCCAAACCTTCTTCTTGAAGATACCCCTTAGCAACAAGGCGAGCTTTGTGGCGAGCTATAGAACCATCAGAGTTCTTTTTAAGGCGAAAAACCCATTTAGAACCAATAGCCTGTTTACCAGGTGGCAAAGGAACTAGAGTCCAAGTAGATTGCCTGTGAAGAGCTTGATACTCCTCAAGCATAGCTTGAGACCATGCCTTAGAAAGAGCAGCAGCTTGGTAGGAAGAAGGCTCAATATGATCAGAGGTAATAACAGCAGATAACAAATGAGACTGAGACTGGGAGTGAGAAGAAACAGACTTGGACCTGGTGGTCATAGGATGGGTATTGGAAGGTGCTAGAGGAAGAGAGTAAGGGTGAAGATCAACAACCAAAGAACCAAAAGATAAAGAGAAGGAAGGAAGAACATCAGAAGGAGCAGCAGTGGGTGCAGCAGTAGGAGAAGAAAGTTCAGCAGTAGGTGCAACAGTGGGTGCAACAGTAGGAAAAGGAAGTTTAGCACTAGATGCAGCAGTGGGTAGAGCAGTAGGTGCAGTAGTGGGTATAGCAGTAGGTGCAGGAGGGACAGAATTTGGAGGTGCAGGAGTAGGGACAGAAGATGCAGGATATGTAAGACCAGTAAGAGCAGAACATGATGAAGAGCCAACAGTAGGAGGTAGACCTGAAGACCAAACGAAAGACCTCAATTGGTCAGAAGAGGACTGTGGAGAAGAAGAGATGGTAGAAAAAGGGAAGGTGGCCTCATGGAAAATAACATGACGAGAAATGTATATCTTACCTATGAGAGGATCAAGACAGCGATAGCCTTTAGTAGAGGGAATATTGTAACAACCCTCACTCTACTCTAGTCATGCTTGCATATATTACATGATCTTGTCTTGATATGTTGTTTTTGCAAACCTTGATTTGTTTTGCTTAAGAGTTTCTTGCATGTTTTGTACCCTGCTTGGTGTGAGTTTAGCCGAGGTCATCTTTAGTCTAGAACTTCCTTGGAACCACTTTGTTTGACCTCCACCTTCGCCCTGACATACTGGCCGAGATGTCATTATCTAGGCTGAGGTGTTCATCACCAAGGCCGAGATGTGTATTATCTAGGCCGAGATGTTACCTTTGCACCTAAGTGATCTTGTCCTGGAGTGGTATGACCTAGACCGAGGTGTGGCACATCTAGGCCAAGGTGTGGCACAGCTTAGTCAAGTGTTGTCCTTCCTAGCCGAGATCATTGTTCCCCAACTTGCCGATGTCTTGTTCTTAGCCGAGATCATTACCCGCCAGAGTGCCCATGTCATCTTGCTTGTTGAACACACTTTGTCATAGTCTTGTCTTTTCACTCAGCCACCTTTTTGAGGAGAACCAACCCGGTAGTGCCACGTGTCCCAGCTGAGTGTTAAGTCAGCCAGCAGACCTGGAAATGTATCATTTGCTATATGTCTTTGTTGTGAGGAGAGAGAAGCTCTAGAAGAAGAAGAAGAAGTTTTAGAGTGAGAGAGTGGGCTTTTGAGCTTGATTCCTAGAGATCAAACCGTTAGATTCGCGTATTGAGGTTAGATCCTTAATTTACTTTTGTTGTTCCATATGTTTATCTAGCTGCATTGCACGATCGAACCTGTTTTGCATGTTTTGCATTGGTTTAAAGTTTGTTTTAGAAAGAGAAGATGGTGTTCATGTGTTTTTGAAGAAAAAGTCTTGTTTGATCCGAAAGTTTGCCTTAAGATTCATGTTTTGTGTTTGTTCTCGCAAGATCGTTGAATATGGGTACGCAGGTCCATGTTTTGAATTCATGGCATGAAATCTCAGATTTTGTAATAGCAAGTTATGATCTTGCATTCATCTTCCTCATGTTCATATTCTTCATGTTCGACATGTTCTTCAAGAGAGGGAAACTCAGATTTTCCCGACCTCATTTCCTTGAATGTGGCCATCGAGGCAACACCTCGGCAAGAAGGTGTGGGACCTCGGCCTAGACCTGGTAGTTTCCCAGCATGTTTTCCCGAGATGAGAAAACAATGTTTTGTTTTGACTTAGCTTGGTTTTGAAGGATGCCGAGATCATCTGTATGCATGTGAACTTGTTTGAAAGTGCATTCAACAAACTTTGCCATGTGTTTGTAGGACTTGGACTTGCCTTGACCCCGACATCTGAAGAACTATGTGAGTGGTATTTTTAATAAAGTTATGTTATAAAGTTTTGTTAAAGTTTTGCCTTGCTTGTTTTGGAAAAGTATTTTGTGAAGCATGAATGATGATCCCTATTTTGTATATCAAGTATTAGCCTTGTTTTGAATGACAATCTTGAAAAGTCCATACGTGCTAGGGGACTATAAGCATTTGTAGCACAATCTTGAAAAGTCCGTACGTGCTAGGGGACTATAAGCATTTGTAGCACAACCTTTGTTAATGTCACCCCTTGGAACTTGAAAGCCTTGAAAGACTTAAATTATTGAGACTTGAAAGATTGTTAGATAAACTTGATTTGCCCTTGGATTTTGTACAAGTTGTGATGTGCCTTGATTTGATAAAGATTTTGGATATCATTCATGCAAACCCCTTTATTATTTATACCATTCACTGAGTATCCAAGCTCACCCCTCTCTATATATATGTAGGTGACGAGCAAGATGGCGGTGACGCCTAGATGTACTTGCTACTTGTTTTGGATTATGCACTTTTGCTGCATCTTGAAGATTATGCTTCTTAGTTGTATTTTATTGTATTTTGTATTTGATAGCTGAGAAGCCTTTTGGTCAAGATGTATTTTTGTACTTCATTTTGTTCTATTAAAGCTATGAACGAATGTATGCCATTCCATTTAACTTATGCATAGCTCTTATGGACTAATTGAATTTGTATATATTGCTTCCGCACATGTTAGCCCCATATGTAATACTCTTATTGTGTGTGAATTTAGAAAGTTGGCCTTCGGTAAATCTCGGATTACTGGCCATCATGGCACTATTCTACTAGGGGCGGAATGGGGTCATGACAGATTGGTATCAGAGCACAAATTTCTTATAGTACGTTATTCACACACTTGAGTCCTAAAGAGCATAGGATTTTCCTTAGAAAAATGTTAGGATTGCATCCTAATGCTTGCTATTTGACATGGTGTGCATTATCTCGGCTTGACTGTTTGTTACTTGCGTACATGTCCATTTGATCATTTTGTTTTAAAGTCACATTTTGCATACTCTTAGCATCATGAGAAGGGGTAGACCACCAGTTGGCCGAGACCATCCCGAAGATAGATTGGACAGATTAGAGAGACTGGTCGAAGGTTTGGTCCGTGAGTTGAGGCAAACTCGGCCACAAGACACTAGTACTACTTCTACCCAGGCCGAGCAGACAAATGGCCGACATGCAGTTCCACCTCCGCCTCCTCCAGTGCCGCAAGTGCCTCCACAACAAGCTTTATATGGGGATGGCACCATAGCCTTGATCAGGGAGTTCAAAAAGATGAAACCACCGAGGTTCTCTGGGGGTATTGAACCGATGAAGGCCGAAGCGTGGGTCTTGGAAATGGAGAAGCTGTTAGAGATCTTTCCCAGTACCGATGCCCAGAAGGTGTCACTGGCAACATTCACACTAGACGATGATGCACGGAGATGGTGGATGATGACCCAAGAAAGCAACCCAGGTCTGACTTAGGCCAAATTTTTGGAATTGTTTTACAACAAGCATTTCCCCCTTAGTGTTCGAGACCGTAAGACCACAGAGTTTCAGACTTTGACACAAGGCAACAAGACAGTGGCAGAATATGACCGTGCTTTTACCGAGTTGGCGAGATATGCACCACACATAGTCGATGATGAATACAGAAAGGCCAGGAAGTTCGAAAGTGGACTGCGTGGGCCAATTCAGGATCGAGTGAACATGCTCAATATGCCGACCTACGCCGGAGTGTTGGACAAGGCCATCTTAGCAGAGGCTAACTTGAACCGATATCAAAACTCAGGAGAAAATTAGAAGAAGAGGCAGAACTATGATAATCGCTGAGCTCCATTTAACGCCAAGAAGAAAGCGAATGTGGACAGCTCCAGCAACTCGAACCAGGAAGGTAATACTAGGCCGACATGTGCAAGCTGTGGGAAGCCGCATTTCGGAGTTTGCCGTTGGGCATCGGGAGCCTGTTTTGAATGTGGTGAAATGGGTCATCGTGTGAAAGACTGCCCGAAGGCAAGGACTGATGATGGTAAGAAGAATGGGAGTACCTCGGGCTATGCACAGAGAAATAACATCGGAAGGGCACAGACGAGACAGGGCAGAGTTTTTGCATTGGTACCAGGAGACACTCAGAATGCTAAGACAGTAGTGTCAGGTATACTCCCAATTTTCTCTCAAGATGCATACATATTAATTGATTCGGGTTCTACGCATTCATTTGTATCTGCTAAGTTTGCTGAGAAGTTAAATATAGAACAAGAACCCCTTGACTATGTGTTACATGTGTCTACTCCATCTAGGAAAACTATGATTGTTGCATCTATTTATAGGGCGTGTGTGGTCGTGATTGGGGGTGTAGAATTGTTAGTCGATTTAATGTCGTTAACCATGGCTCACTTCGATGTCATATTGGGAATGTATTGGTTAGTAGCGAATCATGCATCCATTAATTGTGTTTCGAAGAATGTCACACTGAAATCCCCAAACCAAGCCGAGGTTATTTTCCAGGGTAAGGGAGTAGTGCCCCCACCTTACTTAACCTCATCCATGAAACCCTATAAGTTGATCCAAAAAGGGTGTCAGGGTTATTTGTGCAATATACTAAGTGATTCGAATGGAAGTGTTGAGTTAGCCGACATACCGGTTGTTAAGGAATTTCCCGACGTCTTTCCAAATGAGTTGCCTGGCCACTTGATCGATAGAGAGGTAGAGTTTACAATGGACATCATGTCGGGAACGCAACCTATCTCCAAAACACCCTATAGAATGGCCCCAGCTGAACTTAAGGAACTAAAACTGCAATTACAAGAATTGTTGGGTAAGGGTTTCATTAGGCTGAGCACTTCACCATGGGGAGCCCCGGTTCTATTTGTTAAGAAAAATGATGGCACACTTCGCCTTTGCATTGATTACAGAGAACTTAATAAGGTAACCATCAAGAACAAGTACCCATTGCCTAGGATTGACGATTTGCTTGATCAACTACAAGGAGCACGAGTCTTTTCTAAGATTGACCTTAGGTCGGGCTACCATTAGCTAAAGGTTAAAGCCGAGGATATTGAGAAGACTGCTTTTCGGACAAGGTATGGCCACTACGAATTTTTGGTAATGCCTTTCGGAGTGACCAATGCTCCTGCAGCGTTCATGGACTTGATGAATCGAGTCTTTAAGCCATATCTAGATGAGTTCGTAGTTGTTTTTATTGACGACATACTGATCTATTCCAAGAGTACAATTGAACACGAGAATCATCTGAGACTTGCCCTGCAAATCTTGAGAGACAAGAAGTTGTACGCCAAGCTGAGCAAGTGCGAGTTCTGGCTTTTCAGCATTTCATTTTTAGGGCATGTGATTAATGAAGAGGGTATATCAGTTGATCCCAGTAAGATTGAAGCCATTGTGAATTGGCCGACGCCAACCAACGTGTCCGAGGTTCGTAGTTTTCTGGGCTTAGCAGATTATTACAGAAAGTTTGTGAAGGACTTCTCAAGGATTGCAGTACCATTGACACAACTAACCAAGAAGGGAACATCATATGAATGGACCGATGATAGAGAATCAGCCTTCCAAGAGTAGAAGACGAGGTTAGTTACGGCACCCGTCCTTGTACTCCCATCAAGTAATGAAGAATTTCAGATTTTCAGTGACGCTTCACATAAGGGTTTGGGTTGTGTATTAATGCAAGGGGGCAAAGTCATAGCATATGCATCTCGTCAGTTGAAACTTCATGAAAAGAACTATCCAACCCATGATCTAGAGCTAGCAGCAGTGGTGTTTGCTTTGAAGATTTGGCATCACTACTTGTATGGAGCCTCTTGCCAAGTTTTTACAGATACAAGAGCTTGAAGTACTTGTTCACTCAAAAGGAACTGAATTTGAGGCAGAGAAGGTGGCTTGAATTATTGAAGGACTACGACATGCAGATTCGGTATCACCCAGGTAAGGCAAACTCGGTAGCCGACGCATTGAGTAGAAAGTCAGTGGGAAGTTTGACATGCCTAGCCATGATGTCAGTGGAGTCGATTACTATTGGGGAAGTAAAGGCAAGGCAAATGGAGGATGAATTCCTGAAGAAGGTAGCCGACGAGATTATCACCAGGCCGAGGTCAGGTTACACCCTTGAGAATGGAGTGCTTAAGTTTGAAGGAAGATTGTGCGTGGCCGACGTCCCAGAGTTGAAAGGAAAGATTTTGCAAGACTCTCATGGATCCAGATTTGCAGTTCACCCAGAGAACACCAAGATGTATCAAGATGTAAAATAGACTTTTTGGTGGCCGAATATGAAAAAAGAGATAGCCGAGTTCGTGTCCCAGTGTTTGTATTGTCAACAAGTGAAAGCAGAACATCAGAGACCAGCAGGACTTCTCCAACCTTTGCCGATTCCTGAGTGGAAATGGGAACACATCTCCATGGACTTTGTGATTGGTTTGTCGAAGACACAGAAAGGAATGGATTCGATCTGGGTTATAATCGACAGATTAACTAAGTCAGCACACTTCTTGCCTGTTAAAACTTCGTTTAATACTGATTGACTTGCTGTGTTGTATATGAATGAGATTGTTAGACTTCATGGTGTGCCGATGTCCATTGTGTCAGACCGGGATTCAAAGTTTGTTTCTAGATTTTGGCAGAGTTTACAAAGGGCTTTGGGGACCGAATTGAGGTTTAGTACAGCTTTTCATCCCCAGACCGATGGCCAAACAGAGAGAACAATTCAAACACTTGAAGATATGCTTAGACTATGTGTATTGGATTTCAAGGGAAGCTGGGAAGAGCATTTGCCATTAGTAGAATTCGCTTACAACAACAGTTATCAAGCTAGCATTGGCATGGCGCCGTATAAAGCACTGTATGGAAGAAAGTGCAGATCGCCAATATGCTGGACCGAGGTAGGAGATAAAGCTTTGGTCGGCCCTGATCTAGTTCAAAGGACAACCGAAAAGATCAAGCTTATCCAACAGAGAATTAGAACCGCTCAGAGTCGACAAAAGAGTTACGCCGACCAGAGAAAAAAAGAGTTAGAGTTTGAAGTTGGGGATCATGTATTCCTGAAGATCTCGCCGAAGAAAGGAGTTTCAAGGTTTGGGAATAAGGGTAAATTGGCACCCCGTTACGTCGGGCCTTTTGAAGTTCTTGAGAAAGTTAACCCAGCTGCCTATAGACTAGCTTTGCCACCAGAACTAAGTCAAGTTCACAATGTGTTCCATATTTCGATGTTGAGGAAATATATTCAGGATCCACTGCATGTCATTGATTATACCGGGATTGCGGTTAGTGACGATTTAGGCTACGAGGAGATTATTGATAGACAAGTGAAACAGTTGAGGAACAAATCTATACCAATAGTGAAAATTGAATGGAAAGAGCATTACGGCAAGGATGCTACGTGGGAAATGGAAGAAGAAATGAAAATCCGTCATCCGGGGTTATTTGTAGAGCACGGTAATTTAAGTTTGGGGACCAAACTTCTTTAAGGAGGGTAGGATGTAACAACCTTCACTCTACTCTAGTCATGCTTGCATATATTATATGATCTTGTCTTGATATGTTGTTTTTGCAAACCTTGATTTGCTTTGCTTAAGAGTTTCTTGCATGTTTTGTACCCTGCTTGGTGTGAGTTTAGCCGAGGTCATCTTTAGTCTAGAACTTCCTTGGAACCACTTTGTTTGACCTCCACCTTCGCCCTGACATACTGGCCGAGATGTCATTATCTAGGCCGAGGTGTTTATCACCAAGGCCGAGATGTGTATTATCTAGGCCGAGATGTTACCTTTGCACCTAAGTGATCTTGTCTTGGAGTGGTATGACCTAGACTGAGGTGTGGCACATCTAGGCCAAGGTGTGGCACAGCTTAGTCAATTGTTGTCCTTCCTAGCCGAGATCATTGTTCCCCTACTTGCCGATGTCTTGTTCTTAGCCGAGATCATTACCCGCCAGAGTGCCCATGCCATCTTGCTTGTTGAACACACTTTGTTATAGTCTTGTCTTTTCACTCAGCCACCTTTTTGAGGAGAACCAACCCGGTAGTGCCACGTGTCCCAGCTGAGTGTTAAGTCAGCCAGGAGACCTCGAAATGTATCATTTGCTATATGTCTTTGTTGTGAGGAGAGAGAAACTCTAGAAGAAGAAGAAGAAGTTTTAGAGTGAGAGAGTGGGCTTTTGAGCTTGATTCCTAGAGATCAAACCGTTAGATTCGCGTATTGAGGTTAGATCCTTAATTTACTTTTGTTGTTCCTTATGTTTATCTAGCTGCATTGCACGATCGAACCTGTTTTGCATTGGTTTAAAGTTTGTTTTAGAAAGAGAAGATGGTGTTCATGTGTTTTTGAAGAAAAAGTCTTGTTTGATCCGAAAGTTTGCCTTAAGATTCATGTTTTGTGTTTGTTCTCGCAAGATCCTTGAATATGGGTACCCAGGTCCATGTTTTGAATTCATGGCATGAAATCTCAAATTTTGTAATAGCAAATTATGATCTTGCATTCATCTTCCTCATGTTCATATTCTTCATGTTCGACATGTTCTTCAAGAGAGGGAAACCCAGATTTTCCCGGCCTCATTTCCTTGAATGTAGCTATCGAGGCAACACCTCGGCAAGGAGGTGTGGGACCTCGGCCTAGACCTGGTAGTCGCCCAGCATGTTTTCCCGAGATGAGAAAATAGTGTTTTGTTTTGACTTAGCTTGGTTTTGAAGGATGCCGAGATCATCTGTATGCATGTGAACTTGTTTGAAAGTGCATTCAACAGACTTTGCCATGTGTTTGTAGGACTTGGACTTGACTTGACCCCGACGTCTGAAGAACTATGTGAGTGGTATTTTTAATAAAGTTATGTTATAAAGTTTTGTTAAAGTTTTTCCTTGCTTGTTTTGGAAAAGTATTTTGTGAAGCATGAATGATGATCCCTATTTTGTATATCAAGTATTAGCCTTGTTTTGAATGACAATCGGGAAAGGTCTGTACGTGCTAGGGGACTATAAGCATTTGTAGCACAATCTTGAAAAGTCCGTACGTGCTAGGGGACTATAAGCATTTGTAGCACAACCTTTGTTAATGTCACCCCTTGGAACTTGAAAGCCTTGAAAGACTTAAATTATTGAGACTTGAAAGATTGTTAGATAAACTTGATTTGCCCTTGGATTTTGTACAAGTTGTGATGTGCCTTGATTTGATAAAGATTTCGGATATCATTCATGCAAACCCCTTTATTATTTATACCATTCACTGAGTATCCAAGCTCACCCCTCTCTATATATATGTAGGTGACGAGCAGGACGGCGGTGACGCCTAGATGTACTTGCTACTTGTTTTGGATTATGCACTTTTGCCGCATCTTGAAAATTATGCTTCTTAGTTGTATTTTATTGTATTTTGTATTTGATAGCTCAGAAGCCTTTTGGTCAAGATGTATTTTTATACTTCATTTTGTTCTATTAAAGCTATGTACGAATGTATGCCATTCCATTTAACTTATGCATAGCTCTTATGGACTAATTGAATTTGTATGTATTGCTTCCGCACATGTTAGCCCCATATGTAATACTCTGATTTTGTGTGAATTTAGAAAGTTGGCCTTCGGTAAATCTCGGATTACTGGCCATCATGGCACCATTCTACTAGGGGCGGAATGGGGTCGTGACAAATATAACCTAAGAAGACACAAGGAATAGACTTGGGATGAAATTTATGAGGTGAATAAGGCTTGAGCCAAGGAAAACAAAGGCAACCAAAGGTGCGAAGGAAAGAGAAGTCAGGAGAGTGATGAAACAGTTTCTCAAAAGGAGTAAGATCTTGAAGCTTAGAACTGGGCAACCTATTGATCAGAAAGACAGCAGTAGCAACTGCATCAAACCAATATGATAAAGGCACATGAGAGTGTTGCAACAGAGCTATAGATGTCTCTATGATATGTCTGTGTTTGCGCTCGACAACACCATTTTGAGGTGGAGTATATGGACAACTTAGTTGATGATCTATACCATGAGCCTTTAAAAATTTTCTGAAACTCATTGCTAAGAAATTTAGAACCATTATCAGTTCGTAAAATTTTGAGATGTACATCAAATTGGTTTTCCACAAACTGTTTGAAAGCAATAAACTTGGAAAACATTTCACTTTTATAGTTTAAAGGAAACAACCAAGTGAACCTACTAAAATCATCAACAAACAACACATAATATTTGTAACTAGTAGAAGATGATTCAGAAGTGAAAGGTCCCCATATATCACTGTGAATAAGTGCAAGAGGTTGATTTACAGATGTAGTAGAAAGACTGAAGGGAAGTCTATGACTCTTAGCAACAGAGCAATGCTTACACAATGAAGAGGACTTATTAACAGATTTAGACAAATGAAATTTATTACAAAGTATTTGAAGCTTATGTAAGGACGGATGGCCTAGTCGAGAATGCCAATCCTCAGGAGAACCAAGAGCTGTAACACAAGCTTGATGAGGTGAGATGAGAGGATGTAAACCAGGAAATTGATACATGCCATCAGAGTGAGATCCTTTGTACAAGACAGCTTTACTAGTCTTGTCCTGAATCACAAAAGTATCAGCATCAAATGTCACAGTGCAATTGTTATCATAAATAAGCTGATGAACAGAAACTAAATTCGAGGAGATTTGAGGAACATGAAGAAGATTATTAAGAGTAAAAGAATGAGAAGGTGTAGGGAGAATTCCTTTACCCTTATGATGAATAGGAAAAGAATTTCCATCACCAACTAGCACTTGCTCATTGCCTGAATAAGGTTGATAAAGATTGAGATTCTGAAGATCATTAGTAACATGACTGGTAGCAGCTGAATCTAGAAACCGATTATCAGAGGAATTTGCAGCAGATGCAACATATGCCTTGTTCTGAAACTTAGAAGAAGCAGGTGAACCAATTAAAGGCTTAGAATTAGCAGATTGATAAGATGAATCCATGCGATACCAACAATTGAGAGCAGTGTGATTGAACTTTCCACAAATCTGGCAAGTCACAGTACCAGATCCAAAACGACCTCCTCTGGTGCTTTTTTGAGAAGAAGACCGACCTCTATAAGAGCCTCGATTATATCCTCGATTATAACCCCGAGATCCAGAGGAATTATGAGAAGAAAACTTCATATGAGATTGGGAACCAGATGGAGCAGCATAGGCAACATGAAGATCAGCCGAAACTTTGGCTGCACTTTCAACATGAATGGCCTCTGAACACAAGAGTGATGACAGAACTTCCATGGACACTGATTCAGATCTAGCACGAATTGTCGTCTTAAAAGCATTATATTCCGACGGAAGGCCATTAAGTGTCAAGAGAACAAGATCTTCATCATCTATTGCCGAACCAGCAAGAGACAACTGATCAGCAATCACTTTGATCTGTGACAAGTAATCTTCCATTGAATTCGAAGCTTTGACAACACTATGAAGCTTGTTTTTAAGCTGATGAATATGAGATCGCGAGAGAGAAGTAAATCTCTTCTCAAGTGTACTCCACACTTCATGACTGGTCTTGAATTGACACACAGAAGTAAAGATTGAAGAAGACAGAGTTGCAGTAACACAGCTTAACAGATGTGCATCTATAATATGCCATTGATGAAGATCTGGATTAAGAACATCTATACCAGCAACATCTTTGATAACATCTGATGGTGAAGCAATTGATCCATCGATGTATGAAAGCAAGTTAGTAGCTCGTAAGATGTTGTGCCACTGATTCTTCCAAACGATGAAGTTATTGCTATCTAATTTGACTGTAACAAAAGAATTAAGATTCTCGATTAGAAAAGATAGATTTGAAGGAAGTTGAAAGGAAGAAGATGGCGTAGAAGCCATTGAAGGATCTGTAAGCTCGTTGGAGCACAGAGCTCTGATACCATAAAGAAAGTTTCAATACATCTCAACTTACCATTAAAGAATACAATGAATCTCTTTAATAGAGTCTGTTACAACTGTTAACCATACCATGGTGTAACTAACTGAAGTGAGTTTACAAGCTTAACTCTAACTAACTAACTCTAACTAACTACAACTTGATGAATGAACACGTTTAGCTCTCTGCTCTGGTGAATGAACACGTGTAGCTCTCTGCTCTGGTGCATCACCATCATCAGGGGATTCCTTATCAGACTGGACTAGATCGGATTACGGATTTCACAGATTCCTTGCTCAGCTCTAATTTTCTAGTCCTTCCTCTATTCTTGTAAAGAGAGATATTTTTATGAGTGATTTTTTATAATAAAATCACTTAGGTTAAGTGTGATTATGTACATGATTCTAAACTAGTCGTCGGAGTAGTCAGGGTGATCACTTGGTTAGATGTGACTAGTACCGGATTTAAAATTAATTGGTGTAATGCTATTTGATTAATAGTGGAGAAATCTGAAGGAAAATCTTGAGAAGTGGATGTATGCTCTATTTGAACCGAATCACTAGAAATTATTTGTTTGCTTTCTTATTCCTTTGCTCATTTTACTTTTATATATTGTTGCACAAATTCATTTATTTATATATTGGGTTAATATTTTTAATTTAACAATTTATTTAGAAACTCAATTTACTCCATTTCTTGGGTTGCCTTTTGGGTAACAATATATAATCCACTCATCTAATCCAAACCCAAACTCAAACCCTAATAGATAATAATATATTTTTTATATTATGTGGCAGTTGACGTGCCATTTTCTGTCTAGTTTTGAACAAAAATTAACTGTAAAAGTAAACTGAGAAAAACTTAAACTATAAGGAGACAAAGTAAAAAAAAAAAAAAAAAAAAGCCAAAAAAAGAAAATGACTAAACATATATATATATATATATATTATTGTACTCACAGCAACGGCATGTACTTTTCTTTCAGCATAATGAAACTAGTATGAGCTATAAACATTAGCAATTTTATTGAACTGCACAAATTTATATTATATTTTCTTATTCATGATTGATTCTTCTTGTTATTATTTGTGTATGTGGTTTATTTCACAACAATTTATTACCGCCTATTGGAAAAACCCACCACCCAACACTGCCAAACAGGGTATATCGGTTGTGAGTTAACGTGACTATAGAAAATTAAGGTTTTAGCAATCAAAATTTCGTAATAAAATTATTTTTTAGGTATCAAATATTTTTTGTTACGACAAATGTCATTATTATATTTTTAGTAATGAAAATTGAACATTAGTGATAAATTATTATCTTTTTGGGACTAATTTTGTCTAAAAAAAAAAAAAAAACTTTTTGAGACCAAATTATTTTGTCCATAAAAGTATATTTATTAGTGATATTTTCAAAATTTTGTCGCTAAAAATCTTATTTTTGACTTTTTGAGATGACTTTTTAATGACTATCCTCATGACAATAGAAAATAGTCCTTAAATATCTTTCGTAACAAAATTTTTAATTTAACAGTAAAAAAAATTTAATCTCTAAAACTCTTATATATTATAATATGTGCATTAAATATAAAGTGATTTATCACGAATAGGCCAATACGTATGTGAAAAAAAATCAACAAGCATTGGTCTATACGTAAAACCATCATAACACAAAAACCAAATAATAATAATAATAAATAATAAAAAGGTAAATTATACATATACTTTTTGAGATTCGCTTAAAATACGAATTGTTTTTTATAGTTTAAAAAATTATAAATATCTCATTATCAAAAAAAATTATTTAACAGAATTAATTAAAAAAACTAAAATTTCTAACTATTCTCCTATAAAATAATAAAATTATTTGGATTATTAATTGAAATAAATTTTCAACATCATTAAAAATTATTAATTAACTTAATAATTTATTAATAAAAATGACTATTTGTTATGAAATTATAAACATTAGAAGACAAGATGTAATTTCTAAAACTATAAGGGACAATTCATATTTTAAATAAATTTTAAAATTTGTGTTTATAATTTACCCTAATAAAAAATAAATTTGAGGAAATCATGGAAGTACCTTGGGGTATATTATAACCATGTTGTCTCAAAAGCCTAAATTGAAGAGCTGTAGAATGTAAATCCTCATTGTTCCACTTATCATCATTTCTAATATTGTCCAACCCTCTCTTTATTTCATCCTCAAAGTGGTAAAACACACCAAGCCTTTGCAAGTCATCAATCATCTCAAGTCCACCCAATGGATCCACCACTTCTGCAAGCATTCTCTTCACTTCTTCCTTCAACTTTTCAGCACCCTTTACATATATATCTCCCTAAAAAAAATGTATTAACTAATGTTAGCAAGGAAAACATTGCTTCTAATGAAACACAATTTAGAAAGTAAATAAAATTAATAAAAATCATTTATATACCACATATTTACTATTTAGTGACTGCAGAGAGTCATAGTCCCAAATGGGAGGTTTATAGTTGGCAGTTCGCCTAACAATCGTCTGATCACAAGTTTGGCTCAAACTGATGCATCGAACGGTGCGCAGAGCTCGGTCATGATTAATGGAAGCAGCAGATTGTGATGATGCACAGCTTTGAGATGGTAACCTAGTTGAAGTGTAAAGAGAAGAGGTTGGAACTACAAGTTTAAGAAGAGCAAGAGCCATTGCAATGAGTTTCTAACAAAGCTGCTGCTGATGCTGCTGTTGTATTGTTTGGCTGTGTAACAACCTCTATTTAAAGGAAAGGAAATGGGTTAAGTACACTTATTGTAATGTCATTTTGGCCTTTTCACTTTTGATTATGTCAGTTAATGCCTTACACTTTAAGTCAAGTTACAATATTATACTTTTATTCATTTACAGTTAATATGATTGATGGAACCTGTCATATTTGTTAAAAGTGGCATTTTTTTTTTTCTGATTAACATTTTTACATTTTTATCAAAATTATTTTATTCCTTACACTTTTATTAAAATTTTAATTTTCGTCAACTTTATTGACCGTAGATAGATAGAATGATAACATTGTAGTAACTTTATTTAAAATATAAAAGGTTGACTATCAATGACAATTGAAAATAAATAGACCAAAAATAAGATTACGATGAAAGTGTAAATGTGATAAGTGTAATTAACTCAAAAAATAAAAAATGAAAATGATACATATGCAGAAAGGGTTTATCCGATTTCATTACTACTGAATATGAGATTATTACTCTTTTAAGAAAAAGTAAATTACATTTTATCCTTTATGTATCACCATTTTCTCATTTAGAAATAAAAAATTATTTCTCTCCATCACCTCCTCCATGCAAACCAAAGCAACACACACTCCTCAAAAGAACTCTACTAAAGTCATAATTTTATTTATTTTATTTTTTTTTGAGATTAAAAATATAAAAAACTGAAAGAATAATGTTAAAACTATTTTTCATATGATTAAATATTAATATTTTCATATGATTTCTCTCTCTCTCTCTCTCTCTTTTGAGGTAAATAAATTTTTTTAAATTAGTTTGTCTATTAAATTAAATTTCAGCCAAACGCATATGATGATAGGATGAATTGGGTTGATATTAATTGTGTGAATGTATTGGTTTAGACAGAGAAAATAAAGAGTGAAATGTTTGCCGTGTATGTATTATTAATAATGCAATGTAACATGTGAGGTAAAAGAGTGCTTGTATTGTATTTATTTATTTATTTATTTGTATTACTTGTCCTATAAATATATGAGTGAGAGTGACCGCGTATGCTGCTTCATTAAATAAAAATGTCGTCGAAACAAAGAGATATATAAGTTAATGTAAATATGTAGTCTTCAGATACATATTTAAGATAGATTGTGTACTAGGTCGGTTAGTTATTGGGAGTTTCTATTTACACAATATAAATAATTTGATCACATTTGTTTGGCTCCATAAAATGGAGGGAATTAAGGATTTGGTGAGATTGAGTGGGAAAATTATTAGTGTGGTGATATTAGGTTGGAGATATAGGAAAAAAAAGTGTTTGTTTATATACCACCGGATTAGTAATACTATAGATAGTATTAATATATAAAATTAATAATTTTTTTTAATTTTTAGTAATTTTTTAATATTATAATTATTTTTTTGAAAAATTTAGTGTAAAATCCCTCTCCCATTTTTAATAATGAAAAGATCCATAATATTATTTTATGATGTCTAAAGTCTCTCAATCCTACACCCATATATCACAGAGAAAAATCAAATTAATCTGTAAAGGAGTTGCGAAAGAGGATGAGGTAGTGAAGATGGTTATGATCCAAGCCAGTACATTGACCGCAAAGTCTCCGCAATAGACAGACTCTAAGGCCGAATCCCCACCATTGTGTTAGCCCAAGGCAAAGGCGGCCACACCACCACCACCACCACCATCACCACCACCACCACCACCAGGTCGGCCTCCAGAAAACACCTCGTTACCACCAAGAGGAAGCAGATTCAAGCCATCCTTAACTCTGTTCAACTCCCCTTCTTCTACTCCACTACTTTCCCTATCCAGATCCACGTTGGTTCTAGTTCCTTCACTCTTCTCGAATCTAGTACTGTTCTCCCCATCAAGATTCATAGGAAAGGGGAGAGTGTGGGAAGATTTTGAATTTGCTGTTTGTTTGGGCTGATGAAGGATCGGAGTTGAAGATTGATGTGTTGGTTGTTTTCAAAGGAGAAGATGTTTGTCTTAGTCTCAAGAAAGGAGGTACTTTAAATAGGATAAGGACAACTTTAAAATATCTATACCCAGTTGAACACATCCCCTTCAAAATTGAGGTGGACGTAAGCAATCTAAATATTGAAGATAAGGTATTCATGCACGATATTGAGGTCCACCCATCGTTGAAGCTTCTCAGTAAAGATGAGAGTATTCCCATACGCAAAGTTGTGGCGATGACATTGGAAAACTCTGAACTTGCACTGTAGGCACCGGAGCAACACAACGCAAGGAATTTGCAATTTTCACTGGCCCAAATCAAGAATTTTCAGATAATGAAATTCGCTTAGCTATTGTAGTGCTTTCAGATGCCCAGTGAAAAATATTATGACTTTTGTTCACAACATAATCAAATGCAAGTTAGTTTTTTTTTTGTTCACAACTAGATCATTTTTGTTGTTATAATAAACATGTAGGGTGGCGTGAATTATTGTGAAATGTTATTGAACAATTTTAATGAGATGACTATTTTAATGGGACTCTGTAGATGCACATCTTCGACCAGGCACATGTTGTGTTTTCTTGGTAGGATTGTCTTGCACTTTTGTGCATAACAATCATTGCGTTTGCTTCGTGTATTGGATTGAATTTCTCTGGTTTGGACTAGAGAAATTCTCTGGTTTGAATTGAATTTTCTCTGGGTTGGTCTAGAGAAATTCTCTAGTTTGGACTGAAATTTCTCTGGATTGATTTAAGAGACTTTAGACATTATGAAAATATTTGATGTCCTTTATGATATAAAATCTTAATACCAGGGACACTAAAAAAAAATCTCCTATTTTTTTTTTTTTGTTTTACAAAAATATAATTTTGGCTTAAAAATTATTTAAAAATTCACTAATCCCCTTACTCAATTTCTAATCTCAACCCTCCCGTAGCTTTGTTAGTCTTACCATATGTGGTGATTAAGTCCAAGGAGACAGTTAATCCTCTCATTTATATTCTCAACTAAACATACTTTAGGTGAGTCTCACATATTATTAATCTAATCCTCCTTCCCAAAGAGCCAAACAATTATGGCATTTGCGCACATCCTGATTCAATACATATATTAGAGGGAAAATTAAAAAAAAATAAAATAATGGTTGGACCATTGTAACAAAATAAATTCTGAATTTTTAATTTTTTTTAATTTAAATCATGATTTTTTTATTTGTTTTCAATATAAACTATTTGCATATTTTCATTAACTAAAATTGACCAAAAAAATAGTATTTGTCATTAAACTCAATGTAAATATACATAAAATATCTAAAATACACATTTTCATTGAGTTGAATGACCTTTTTTTTTTTACTAAACAAAAATAGACAAATGGTTTAGTTTGAAAAAAAAAAATTAAAAGTTCAGGATTTAAATTGACAAAATTAAAAATTTAGAATTTATTTTATTACAAAGGTCAAACCCTTATTTTTTTAATTTTTTTGTAATTTTCCCTACATTAAATGATTGTCAAATATCATCTTTTGCTAAATACACAACTCATTAAAGGGTCATGGGAAATGTTAATGACCTATAATGGATAATCATTAGTCTTAACATACATGTAAAATGTGTATAAAAAATAAAATATATAAAAAAATGAAAAATACATTAAAATTGTTATTACTTTGATATTTTCTACACCTTAACAAGAACTCTATGTGCTGTCATTGGTATAATATTTTTTTTAACACGTGATTAACATGAATGAATCATTATTTCTTCTTTTGGTACCTTCTCTAAAAATTTTGATACTCTATCCAATATAATACTTATATATTTTATTAGTAAGGGTGTGATGTACTTAAACATTAAAGAATGAAACAAATCCATGAACAAAACGGATGTAAAATGACATATATGTAATAAAAAAAACTTATATATTTTCCAATGTACCAAACACGTGGTAATAAAACCATAAGTCAATCAGTAAACATTACCACTATCTAAAAATAAATTTAAGAAGAACATATGTGAATAAGTTACTCCAATTAATTGAATAGACTAACCATAAAGCTGCCATAAAGCTGATTAATTGGAGTAACTGATTCACATATGTTCTTCTTAAATTTATGTGAATCAGTTACTCCAATTAATTGATTCACATAAAAAATGTGATTAAAAAAATGAATCAGTTCTTCTTAAATTTATGTGATTAATTGGAGTAACTGATTAATCAGCTTTATGTGAATCAGTTACTCCAAACAATCCAATATAACAGCCTAAAAACTCCTTAGTCTATTTTTTCCAAACATAACACTCCAGCAAACAACAACAATTAAGGAGATTATAATAATAAATGAGTCATTATACATTCAAAATAACTAAATAGATTACCAAAAAAAAATTATGAAACTAAATGAAATATAACTCCAACATATAAGATTTATTGAAAACTTTCCCTTTAAAAAAATGTGTAAACATCACCAGCTGAAAATCATGTAATAGTTACATTTGTAACAGGTTATAGATAAGATAAGAGCGTAAATTAACCAGTGAAAACCTTATATCTTTTCCCACATTCCAAACGTGTGTTAATAAAATAGTAATAATTCAATGTGTAACCATCGCCAGCTGAAAATCATGCAATTATAACATTAGTAACAGGTTATAAATCATAAGATAAGTTACACTTTGTTTCCCTTAAATTTTATAATTTTTCTGTTGACTCATAAAATATTTTTTCCCCACTTTTTGCCTCTAACATTTGTAATTTTTTTTTTTTTAATATTTTACTTCCAAAACTAACTTCCGTCTAATTTGAAATGAAAAATGCCACATTGGCATAAAAATAGGTAAATTACACTTACCCCTCATTTAAGTTTCATATTTTTTTAACTTTGGCCCTTAAAGTATTTTTTTTCTTACTTTACCTCTTAACATTTGTAATTTTTCTCAATTTACTCCCTAAACCATCTTATGTCCAATTTTGGGACCAAAAACTCAAAATTTCAAATCCAAACGCAAATTCCAATCCCCTCTCTTCTGTAAAAAAAAACATTTTGTTAATTTTTTTTCCAAACTAGTTTCTAATTTTTTTTATTTAAAAAAAAATGTCACGCCCTGAATAATTAATACAAAACAGATTCACCATTCCAACATAATGATACAAATTTGACAGATAGTCAAAAAAATTAAGCAGATAAAATATTTGAACAAATATTTAAAAGTGATATTTATTCATAAATCTCTCTTCACCTACTTATGTTCCACTTACTCCAAATTATTTTCTTATGTTCCAATAAGTCCTATGGGTGACATAGTTACCAAAATATCCCTAATAATATTTACATTGACAGTATAAATGTTTCATGATGTGAACATTCACACTGTCAAATATGAATGATTATATCACCAAGTTACTAAGCATTCAAAAAATATTTGTAAGGTTAAAATTGTCCATAATATACCTTAAATATGCGAATTAGGATTTGGTAGGTCAAATGTCCAAATAATAGGACTTATTAGAATACAAAAATATATTATAGACTAATTGGAATATAAGTGCTTGAAAAAAGATTTCCTAATAAATCCCCTATTAAAAAATTAAGCAGATAATTAAAAAATTCAACAGATATATTAAGGGTGAAATTGAAAACAAAATGTCTTCTAAAATAATAAATGGATTTCTCATCAAACTGGGTGAATCCCTCACCAACAAAAAATATCTACTAAACCTAATGTCTTAGACAATTGTTAGATTTGACTTTTCAACAATTTTCTCAAAAAGAATTTTTATAATTAAAAATAAATAAAAATATTTTTTTACCGAAAGATCTTATTGAAAATTTTATGAAGATTGCCAAGTCTGTATGTCATTTTTAGTCAATTCCCTAAATTGGGGTCATCAATGGCCAAGTCTTGTGGTATTAGTGAATAAAATTAATATACAATGGATTGAATTTGAAATTGTTGAAACTGTGAAGATCGACAAAGATGATTTTCGAAGCTTAAATAAATTTCTAGCAATAATCAAATAAGCTACTGCAGTTATGAGAGTAAGTCCAAGAATTATTACGACACAAATTGTGTCTATTATAGCTGAAAATATTATATTTAATTTTGTCAACCTACTCAAATTTAATTACTCTATCCTTCATCTTGTACAAATTTAATCTCCAAGAAAAATGAAAAATAGTGAAAATTTTATGACCCAATCGTTGAAAAAATTGATAGGCTCATATTTTTCATAACATATTATACAGTATTCTTCAACATGATAAACAAAATATGCTACCAAAATGAGATAATTGTAATCGTAAATTATGAAAACCTCCAAACTGGTGTATGACAAAGTATAGGAAATGCTCCAAATGCTTGAAGAATAAATAATTAAAGTACTAGATTTCTATTCTACTATTTGGGAACGGTATGGGATCAAGCGAGGGGCCCGAATTCATTAAAATTCAATGAAAAAGATGGACATTTGTATCTGTAAAAAATAGGATAGGAATCTTGCAAGTTGAAGACATAACAATGTGATTGACATGATAACTAAAACCAAAGTGATTGGAATACCCACTAACAATGGATCATACTTAGTAGAGATACCACTATATGTTTGTTTGTTGTATTTTAAGTTCAATAATTCAAATTTATAAAAGATTTATTATCTTGTTGCAAGAACCGTAATTGATCTTTCATTTCTGTATATTTCAAATTCTTAGTTAAAATTTGCTATATGTCTATAAAAGAGTGTGAATTGCGTTTGGTAAATGTAGTCTTAGAGCATCTTCAACGATTGAACAAAATTTTCACCAAATTTGAGTAAAAAAAAATCAATTTTTTCATTCTGATACCAACAGCTCCAACCGTTCACTGTAGTGTGCATCAAACAGAGAGGGTCGTCTAGAGGGTCGACCGACCGGTCAACCGGTAAGAGCAAATTTGAAGTTTTTGCCTTCATTTCTATTGCTTCAAAAAATTTGCTAAGGTGGTCGACCGGTCGACCCCCTAGTGTAAAATTTTCACAAATTTTTGCTTTAAAAAGGTCATCCGGTGAGACATCCGGCCGGACGTCCGGTGGGTCCAACTCAACGGCTATGTACAGTGAATTGGAGAAAGGGGCAAGTCGTCCTCAGTTTGATGAAACGTTTGATATTTTCTCAATTTGATACTGTTTTGGTGCAACCGTTGGAACACAAAAAGCATCTTTTTTTCATAAAATTTGAATTTGATGTTGGATTTGGTGAACGATTGGAGATGGCCTTATAGAGAGAAGAAATGAGCAAAAGTAGTCATCTTTATCTTTCTTGTAATCTTGCAAGTATTTTGTAATTTTCAAGTATTCAATAAAAATGTGTGTGTGGGTTTTTTTAATTTTTTATTTTCGTAAACTTTTCTTTTTGTTGTTTTTAATATTCTAGAAGATTGAGAGTAATGATAGAATTATTATTATTTGTTTACTATTTGCACGTTGAATTAATGTATTGATAATTTGTTTGTTGATAGATTTAGCGTAAGGGGTTATGTTTACTGTTTACACTTCGAAAATTATTCGTAGAAGACAAAGAAGTTGATGCGATATTGGAAGTCCTTATTTGCAAATATAATACTTGTGGTCCAACAAGTAGATTGCCTAATAATTATTTCAAGTAAACATTTACTTACTTGCGTAAAATAGTAGAAAATGACGGTGATAATAATGGAATCACTTTAGGTTGGTTTGGGATCTGTTGGTTTTTTAGATTTTTACTTTTTTGATTATTTTAGTTTGGGGTTAAAAAATCTTATTTAGGATAGATTTTTTTATTTTTTTAACTTTTGTGAGAGAAAAAATGAAATGATTATAATTTAGATGTAACATTTTGTCTTATTAATTTTTTAATTAATTTTATTTTTTATAACTATTTTAGTCAAAAAACTTTAAGGTTGTGTTTGGTGGAGCTCTAGAAATGTGATTCCAGTCCTTGGTTTGAACATTGTGTTTGGTTTGAGCTCTGAAAACGTGATCCTACACCCACTTTTGAAAACACGTATATTCGGTCATCTTTCGGGATGTCCCCCGGACGTCCGATCGGTTGACCGTAACAGTGTTGTTTTTATTTTTTTTTAAATTTTTTTTTGCAATTGGCACCCGTTGTTTTTTATGTTGTAAATAAAAAACATTTTCAGAATTTTTTTAAATTTTTTTTACGAGTTTTGATTAGAATTTTGAATTGTGTGTTTAGTTATGAATTTGTAAGTTTTTGAATCATATATCATATGTCACATCAAAAATTTCAAACTCAATTCAAACTCATAACAAAATAAATTTTTCACAATTAAATCATAAATTTCAAAACACACAAACTCAAAATACAACTCTATTCTCAAATCATAATTTCAAAACTCTACCAAACGCTACTTAAATTTTTCTTTCTCAAACGAGGGCTTAGTCTACTAATGGACCATTATAATAATAGTTTATAGGGCGAATTACACTAACAGTCCTTATAGTTTAAGGTTCATGTCACTTTGGTTCCTGACTTTTCAATTGTGACACATTTGATCCTGAATTTTGAATCTTGTTCTAAATAAGGACAATTGAAAATACAATTACTTAATTTTAAGGGAAAAATTGTCAATTTGATAAAATATACACTAATTTGACAAAATAAATGTCAAAAAAGTATTCTTAAATTTTTAAAAATTATTTCTACCCACCAAAGATAAAATTATGTAAAATTGATAAATCTTTTAGACATTTTTTTTTTACCAAATTAATTTTTATTATGTATTTGGATGATAATCATGTAATGGGTGGTTGTTTTTATTTTCATTAAATTAGTTTTTATTTTTTCAAAAGTCAAATATAGCGACAACTTTGATATCATTATTAAACCAATCCCTTAAATCAAAAAATTTAAAATTAAAAACATTTCATATATTAAATATATCAATTACACTTTAAAATCTTAACAACCACTCATTACATAATTATCATCCAAACACATAATAAAAATTAATTTGGTAAAAAAATAAATAAATAAGTGTAAAAGATTTATTAATTTTACATAATTTTATCTTTGGCAGATAGAAATAATTTTTAAAAATTTAAAAATATTTTTTTTATATTTTTTTAGTCAAATTAGTATAGATTTTATCAAAATGACCATTTTGCCCTTGAAATTAAGTAATGGTATCTTCAATTATCCTTATTTAGAACAAGATTCAAATTTTAAGGTCAAATGTGTCACAATTAAAAAGTCAGTAACTAAAGTGACATGAATCTCAAACTATAGGGATTGTTAGTGTAATTTGTCCTAGTTTATAAGTGAAAAGGTACTATTATTATGAAAATCCCAAAAAATCTAATAGTAGAAATGATGGTGATAATAATGGAGTCACTTTAGGCCTGGTTTGGCATGACTTGAAAAAGATAAAAAGTCAAAAAGTTATTTAAAAACCTAAAAAGTTATCACTATTCATAAAAAAAATTAAAAAAAATAAATTTACACAAAAAAATACAACTCAACTTTTTGCTGAAGTGATGGGTTGTCCGCGTGATTGGTCTGCTATACTGGTCTATAAATGATTGCCTCCTTCATGGGCAACCATTTAGACTGTGTTGTTCAGCTCGTGGGGGCCACCACGGGTCACATTTTGATAATCTGAACCGTTCAATATGTAGAACTCGTTGAGTACTATATGCTTATAAAAAATCACATTGATCGGATATTGCTAACTATATGATCAAATCAGTTTTGTATAAAATAAAAATAAAAAAAGGGATGGTGTTATAGTTAATTGGTGAACAAAAACTAATTCGATTAATGTGATTTCGATATCCGATAAATGTAATTTTTTACTGGCATATAATAATCGACGAGTTCTACATATTGAACGGTTCAGATTATCAAAATGGGACTCATGGTGGGCCCCTCAGGCCGAACAACACAGTACAAATAATTGCCCGCGAAGGAGGCAATCATGTCCTTATCTCCTACCCTCCGCTTAGAAAAGGTGTTGTACAACCTATTACACTTATTTCTCCTATACACTTATTTATATAATTTTTTATTACACATTTTTTCGTAAAAAGATAAAAAGTTAACCCAAACATCTATCTTTTTTTTCTCAACTTTTTAATATAAAAAGACAAAAAATACACTTATTTAAGATACCCCAAATAACTCCTAGTCTAATAATGAACCAGTATAATATTAGTTTATAAGAGAAAAGGAACTATTATAGTGTTAGTAGAAATGACGGTGATAATTTGAATCAAAAAAAATAAAATAATAATGATGATAATAATGGAATCACTTAGTCTAATAATGGACCAGTATAGTAATAGGTTATAAGAGAAAATGTACTATTATAATGTTGAGGGTCGAATGATTCGAATATTTTTTTTTAATTTATTTATTGGACTGTGTTGGTTGTTTTTTTCTTTTTTGGTAAGGTAGTTATGTGTAAAGATGTGTTAAAAAAACTAGATATTTCGCACCCATTTAGCCTATATGGTTTGATAAGGTGAGTGAGTTGGGTTGAACAAATTGGATTATAAAATTGACTGATCAATTAGGAATAAAAATATAGCAAAGATTTATACAAAATTATATGGAATTAATAAATTTTAATCAGCAGCCTAACTGATCAGTCAATTTTATCACTCAATCAATCCAACTTAAACTGAGTTGGTACGAGATGTCCACTCTTCCAAAAAAAAAAAAAAAAAAAAAAACCGAGGCCCTAGCACTGCGGTATTATTTTTGATGTGAAGGAAAGATTTCAAATCCAAAAATGTTCTATTATAGTATTTACAAAATAAAATAATGGAGTTTTATTATAAGAGGAAAGGATTTTTGATGGGAAGGAAAGATTTCAAATCCAATAATGTTCTATTGTAGTATTTACAAAGTAAAATAATGGAGCTTTATAATAGGTTATGAAAGGAAAGGTTGAAGTTTGATACTTCCTTTGAAATTTCTTTTTAAAGATCAGGATTGGCTTAGTAGGTGTTTGGCATGTATTAAAAACATATATATATATATATATATATATATTTTATATACATGTATTTATTTGGATCATATCAATTAACATATATCAACATTTATCAATATTTTCTCCTTACGTTTCTACCCGCTTTCTCTATTTTTCTACTTATTTTTTTTTATAAAACATCAAAAAGTACATTTATTTAGAATATCGCAAATCACTCCTTAGTCAACTACATATTTTTTTTTATAGGAACAAATTAGTGGGTTTTAAAAAATAATTAAAAATTAGTGATTTGGATTTTTTATTGATAAATCATATTTAGAGGTGTTCTAGCCCAATAAGTCTACCAAGAAAAATTATAACTTAATTAATCCCATATATTTATACTTTTATTTCATGTGGTCTTCTTTTTTTTTTTTTTGCTGATTTATATTATTTGTTGGACTATTATACCATTATGTTTATTGTTGATATGTATTACACCGAAGAAAGATATACACATTTCCTTTTTGTTACTATCTTTATTTTGGTAGTTATCATTATTCACGTTTTTCTTTTTGATCAGTTTCATTCACATTTATGGTATTGTTTCATTGTGCTAGGGTTTTGAAACTCTCTATTTGGTAGGGCTTAGAAACTCTAGTTTGCACATAGTAGTGAAATAATATTATGTTCCTTATTGTTGCGGTGAAATTTTGTGTTCCTTCATTGTCACTTTGTGTTCAAAATTCTGTGGTCGTTCATTATTACTCTATGTTTGAAACTTTATATTTCTCTATTGTTGTAAGTCGAAACTCTGTTCATGTCCAATCAATTTTGTTACAAACATATTCTTCAAGGTAGGTTTGATTTTGAAAAATCTAGTAATTCCCTAGATGTTGATTTGTGATTATGTATTAATTTTAAGCAGTAAATAGCAATCTCAATCAAACAATCAAGATAAATCGGCACAACAATTTTACGTGAAAAAACCACAATTGGAGCGCGCTCCTATTGTGAAGGAAAAAAAAAAACCACGAACAAAAGTCACAAAACAATCCACTAAAAAGACAAAAAATAATTACACAAGTGTTCTCTCAATTACCTAGCGAATCTGCGCTCGAATTGAACCGACCCCAATGTGTCTCTTCTACCACCGTCTTCACCTCGAAATTATCTTGCCCAACGTTGAATCCATAATGCCAATGTCGAATCACGACGATGAGCCACTCCAGAATCCACTAAAGCTTCAGGTTTGAATTCCCCGAAATCCACCGAAGAACAACACTCTTTTTGTATTGAATAAACAAACAATCCTTTGATGTATACTTCTTAAACCATGAGTAGAATACTCAATCAAACATCAAAGAAAACTAGAAAAATAGCCTCAGATATAAAGTGGAAACCTCACTCGAAAGGATATTAGAGGGCTGCTTTACCACAGGCGAATCGTGGAAAAGCGCGTGAGAAAAGGAACTACGTAAAGACTTTATCGATCTTACTATAGGACAAGAATATTCATAACTAAGAGACTGAAAGGAAAGAAGACCTAACTAGGATAGCTTCCTGGCCTAGGTAGTTTGTATATGGTAGTTAGCTTTCTTTTCCTTAGATTGCTTAGTGTTGAGCTAAGTTCCGCCTTTTCCTATTAACCCTAATATCCAAAAAGAAGATCTGGAAGCGTAACCCTAAAATCTGACCGAAACATATATTTATAGCAAACTGTTCTGCGATCTCCGCTCGAGCGCAGGGATGGCCGCTCGAGCGGACCAACGCTTGAGCGCGGGAAATTCTGCTCTAGCGGGAAAAAACAACTTCCAGTATTTTTGCAGGCGATCAAACTTCTGGAACTAAGTGTTCTCCGCTCGAGCGCGTAAACAGCCACTCGAGCGGACAAGCAACTTCGAATGTATTTTTTCATTTTGCTATAGGGGCGCTGCCCCTCAACTCCACTGTTGCGCTGCCCCCTGGGACCCCGTCATAGTCAACGAAGTGGCAAACATGAAAGAATTAACACCACAAACTTCTCTGCAAGGCACAATTCGAGTTGGATTCACATCTAAAACTCATAGCCTCACTGAAATAAAAAGATTGAATAAAATTACAACTGAAAAGAATTTTGTTAAACGGGATTGCCAAGAATAAAAACCTAATAGATTTGATTTGGATTGGTAGAATGATGAAATTGCATAGATTGTCAATGATAGTGATAATGACCACTCTAAAAATAAAAAAATATTATTTTATTTGGATTGCCAAATCAAATCTGTTAGGTTTTTATTTTTAAAAATTATTTTCATCATTCTACCAATTCAAATCAAATATTATTCGATCTTTTTATTTTTAAAAATATTATTCGATCTTTTTATTTCAGTGAGGCTATAAGTTTTAGATGCAAATTCAACCCAAATTGTGTTTTGCAGAGAAGTTTGTGGTGTTAATTCTTTCATGTTTGTCACTTCGCTGACTATGACGGGGGTCTAGGGGGTAGCGCCCCTTAGCGGGTCTGGGGTAGTGCCACGGCGGGATTGAGGGCCAGCGTCCCCGTAGTAAAATGCAAAAATGCATTCGAAGTTACTTGTCCGCTCTAGTGGTCGTTTGTGCGCTTGAGTGGAGAATGCTTGGTTCCAGAAGTTTGATCGCCTGCAAAAATACTGGAAGTTATTTTTTCCCGCTCGAGCGGAATTTCCCATGTTTGACTGTCGGTCCGCTTGAGCAGCCATTCCTACGCTCGAGCGGAGATCGCAGAATAGTTTTCTATAAATATATGTTTCATTCAGATTTTAGGATTACGTTTCCAGATCTTTTTCTTGGATATGAGGATTTATATCTGAGACTATTTTGCTAGTTTTCTTTGATATTTGATTGAGTATTCTGCTCATGGTTTAAGAAGTATACATCAAAGGATTGTTTGTTTATTCAATACGAAAAGAGTGTTGTTCTTCAGTGGATTCCGGGGAATTCGAACCTGAAACTTTGGTGGATTCTAGAGTGGCTCATTGTCGTGATTCGACATTGGCGTTGTGGATTCAATGTTGGGCAAGATAATTTCGAAGTGAAGATGGTGGTGGAAGAGACACATTGGGATCGGTTCAATTCGGGCGTGAATTTGCTAGGTAATTGAGAAAACACTTGTGTAATTCTTTTTTGTCTTTTTAGTGGATTGTTTTGTGACTTTTTCCCGTGATTTGTTTTCACAATTGGAGGCGCTCCAATTGTGATTTTTTCACGTAAAATCGTTGTGTCGATTTATCTTGATTGTTTGATTGAGATTATTATTTACTGCTTAAAATTGATACATTATCACAAATCAACGTCTAGGGGATTACTAGATTTTTCAAAATCAAACTTACCTTTGAAAGAATATGTTTGTAACAAAATTGATTGGACATGAACAGAGTTTCGACTTACAACAATGGAAACATAAAGTTTCAAACATAGAGTAATAATGAACGACCACAGAATTTTGAATACAAAGTGACAATGAAGGAACACAAAGTTTTACCGCAACAATGAGGAACATAATATTATTTCACCACCATGTGTAAACTAAAGTTTCTAAACCCTACCAAATAGAGAGTTTCGAAACCCTAGCACAATGAAACAATACCATAAATGTGAATAATGGTAACTACCAAAATAAAGATAGTAACAAAAAGGAAATGTATATATCTTTTTTCTATGTAATACATATCAACAATAGACATAAGGATATAATAGTCCAACAAACAATATAAATCAAGAAAAAAAAAAAAAGACCTCATAAAATAAAAGTATAAATACATGAGACTAATTAGGTTATAATTTTTCTTGGTAGACTTATTGGGTTAGAACACCTCTAAATATGATTTATCAATAAAAAATCCAAATCACTAATTTTTAATTATTTTTTAAAACCCACTGATATTTTCCTATACAAAAAAATATATACATGTAGTTGATTAAGGAGCGATTTGTGATATTTTAAATAAATACACTTTTTGACTTTTTATAATAAAAAATAAGTAGAAAAATAGAGAACGTGAATAGAAAAGTATGGAGAAAATATTGATAAATGTTGATAGATATTAATTGATATGATCCAAATAAATACATACATATAAAAAATATATATATATTTTTTAATACATGCCAAACACCTACTAAGCCAATCCTGATTTTTAAAAAGAAATTTCAAAGGGAGTATCAAACATCAACCTTTCCTTTCATAACCCATTATAAAGCTCCATTATTTTATTTTGTAAATACTACATTAGAACATTATTGGATTTGAAATGTTTCCTTCCCATCAAAAATCCTTTCCTTTTATAATAGAGCTCCATTATTTTATTTTGTAACTACTATAATAGAACATTTTTGGATTTGAAATCTTTCCTTCCCATCAAAAATAATACGGCAGTGCTAGGGCCTTGAAATTTTTTTATTTTTTGGAAGAGTGGACATCTCGCACCAACTCAGTCTGAGTTGGACTGATTGAGTGATAAAATTGACTGATCAATTAGGTTGCTGATTAAAATTTATTAATTCCATATAATTTTGTACGAGTCTCTGTTATATTTTTATTTCTAATTGATCAATCCATTTTATAATCTAATTAGTTCAACCCAACTTACTCACCTTATCAAACCATGTAAACTAACTGGATGCGAGATGTCTTGTTTTTTAGCACATCTTTACACATAACTACCTCACCAAAAAAAAAAAAAAAAAAAATCAATACAATCCAATAAATAAATTAAAAAAAATTTCGAATCATCCGACCCTCAACATTGTAATAGTAAATTTTCTCTTATAACCTATTACTATACTGGTCCATTATTAGACTAAAGTGATTCTCTATTATTATCACCATCATTTCTACTATTAGATTTTTTGGGATTTTCAAAATAATAGTACCTTTTCACTTACAAACTATTATTTCTACTAACACTGTAATGGAACCTTTTCTCTTATAAACTAATATTACACTGGTCCGTTATTAGACTAAGGTGATTCCATTATTATCAGCATCATTTCTACTATTAGATTTTTTGGGATTTTCATAATAATAGTACCTTTTCACTTATAAATTAAGACAAATTATACTAACAATTCTTATAGTTTACTGTAACAAAAAAATTTCTATAGTTTGAGATTCGTGTCACTTTAATACCTAACTTTTCAATTGTGACATATTTGACTTTAAAATTTGAATCTTATTCCAAATAAGGACAATTGAAGATACTATTGCTTAATTTCAATGGCAAAATAGTCAATTTGATAAAATATACACTAATTTGACAAAAAAAAAATGTCAAAAAATTATTTTTAAAATTTTAAAAATTATTTCTATCTGCCAAAGATAAAATTATATAAAATTGATTAATCTTTTAGACATTTATTTATTTATTTTTTTACCAAATTAATTTTTATTATGTGTTTGAATGATAATCATATAATGAGTAGTTGTTAAGCTTTTAAAGTGTGATCGATATATTTAATATATGAAATGTTTTTAATTTTAGATTTTTTGATTTAAGGGATTGGTCTAATAATGATATCAAAGTTGTCGCTATATTTGACTTTTAAAAAAATAGAAACTAACTTAATGAAAATAAAAACAACCACGCATTACATGATCATCATCCAAATACATAATAAAAATTAATTTAGTAAAAAAAAAGTCTAAAAGATTTATCAATTTTACATAATTTTATCTTTGGTGGGGGTATAACTAATTTTTAAAAATTTAAGAATATTTTTTTTGACATTTATTTTGTCAAATTAGTGTATATTTTATCAAATTGACAATTTTGCCCTTGAAATTAAGTAATAGTATCTTCAATTGTCCTTATTTGGAACAAAATTTAAAATTCAGAGTCAAATGTATCACAATTGAAAAATCAGGAACCAAAGTGACATGAACCTTAAACTATAAGGATTATTAGTGTAATTCGCCCTATAAACCACTATTATAATGGTCCATTAGTAGACTAAGCCCTCGCTTGAGAAGGAAAAATTTAAATAGCGTTTGGTAGAGTTTTGAAATTATGATTTGAGAATAGAGTTGTATTTTGAGTTTGTGAGTTTTGGAATTATGATTTGATTGTGAAAATTTTGTTTGGTTATGAGTTTTGAAAAACGTTTTGAATTGAGTTTGAAATTTTTGATGTGACATTTGATATTTGATTCAAAAACTTACAAACTTATAACTAAACACACAATTCAAAATTCTATTCAAAACTCATAATTTTTTTAAAAGAAATTCCGAAAATATTTTTTATTTACAATATAAAAAAATAACGGGTTCCAATTACAAAAAAAATAAAAATAAAAATAAAAACAACACTATTACGGTCAATCGACCGGACGTCCGGGGACATCCCGGAAGATGACCGCGTATACGTGCTTTCAAAAGTGAGTGTAGAACCACGTTTCCAGAGCTCAAACTAAACACAATGTTCAAACCAATGACTAGAATCACATTTCTAGAGCTCAAACTAAACACAATGTTCAAACCAATGACGGAATCACATTTCTAGAGCTCCACCAAAGTTTTTTGGCTAAAATAGTTACAAAAAATAAAATTAATTAAAAAATTAATAAGACAAAATGTTACATCTAAATTATAATTATTTCATTTTTGTTCTCACAAAAATTAGAAAAATCAAAAAATCTATCCTTAATAAGATTTTTTAACCCCAAACTAAAATAACCAAAAAATTAAAAATCCAAAAAACTAAGGCATCGCAAACCAACCTAAAGTGATCCATTATTATCACCGTCATTTTCTACTATTTTACGCAAGTAAATGTTTACTTGAAATAATTATTACACTATTGGGCAATCTACTTGTTGGACCACAAGTATTATATTTGCAAATAAGGACTTCCAATATCGCATATTTATAAAACTACAAAAATTATAATTTACTTATAAGGAAGCTCATCTTTAAATTCGAATTATTTTTCATACCCAACTTCTTTGTCTTCCACGAATAATTTTCAAAGTCTAAACAGTAAACATAACCCCTCACACTAAATCTATCAATAAACAAATTATCAATACACTAATTCAACGTGCAAATAGGTAACAAATAATAATAATTCTATCATTACTCTCAAACTTCTAGAATATTAAAAACAACAAAAAGAAAAGTTTACGAAAATAAAAAATTAAAAGAAAAAAAACCCACACACACGTCTTTATTGAATACTTGAAAAATTACAAAATACTTGCAAGATTACAAGAAAGATAAAGATGACGACTTTTGCTCATTTCTTCTCTCTATAAGACTACATTTACCAAATGCAATTCACACTCTTTTATAGACATATAGCAGATTTTAACTTAGAATTTGAAATATACAGAAATGAAAGATAAATTAAGGTTCTTGCAACAAGATAATAAATCTTTTATAAATTTGAATTATTGAAATTAAAATACAACAAACAAACATGTAGTGATATCTCTACTAAGTATGATCCATTAATTGTTAGTGGGTATTCCAATCACTTTGGTTTTAGTTATCATGTAAATCACATTGTTATGTCTTCAACTTGCAAGATTCCTATCCTATTTTTCAGAGATACAAATGTCCATCTTTTTCATTGAATTTTAATGAACTCCGGCCTCTCGCTTGATCTCATACCTTTCCCAAATAGTAGAAGGGAAATCTAGCCCTTTAATTATTTATTCTTCAAGCATTTGGAGCATTTCCTATACTTTGTCATATACCAATTTGGAGGTCTTCACACTACAAGAAATGTCGCTTTTGGCTACCAAAATATTAGTCGCCAAAAGTTCAAAATTTGGTCGCCGAAACCATTTAGCGACCAAAATTTTTTGTCGCTAAGCTCGTCGCCTTTACCCTGTCGGCGATAGTATTGGCGACTAAAATTTGTTTGGTCGCCGAAAGTGTACACATTTGGCTACTAATCTTAGTTTAGTCGGCAAAAGGTATGTTTCCGCCACTAAAGTATTAGTCGCCGAATGTGACTTTTGGCTACTAACATTCGTTTGGTCGGCGAATGTGTTACTTTTTTGCTACGAAAGAATTAGTCACTAAAAGTTAACATTTGGCTACAAATCCATACTTAGTCGGCAATAGTGACATTTCGGCTACTAATTTTTTAGTTACTAAAAGTTCTACATGAAAATTTTAACCAACTATTCCTTACTTTTTGCTACCAAATGTTTTAGTCGCCAAATGTTTTTGCTACTAAATTATTAGTAGCCAAAACATTCCAACTATGTATTTGGCTACCAAAATATTTGGTGGCCAAATATTTTCTGTTTTTTTTTTTATTTTCCAAAAAAATTCTAAACAACCTACATCCATGTTTAATACAACATGTACGTACATAACCCAGGATTCAATATAATCCATCAACGCTAAATATATTATCAAGCATTCAACAACGTGCACACATTCTAGTTCCAACCATCCAAAACATTAAAAATAAACGTCCAATTCTATATATAATACAAATTCCATACGAACCAAGTCTAATCCAACGTCAATAATTTCATTTCATACATAATACAGGACTAACCAAATTAATTTCCAAAAAGGACATATGTACCACAACATGTCCTAACTTAAACTTGTTTGTCAGAATCTGTCTTTTACATACATATTTTAAGCAGATTTTATGAAGGCTTATAAATACTAGACTAGGCACAAGTGCAAAAAAATAGTGAATGTTTCGATTTCTCTCAGCATTATCAAACCAAAGAATCTTTCTGAATCATGGCAGCGCAGCCATCATTGTCCGTTTTGCAGCCTCACGCTTCATCTCTGCTGCTTTGCCACTGCCACGGAAGTACATGTAAACATCCTACATAATATAAATAAAATGAAAAACTAATAAGATTAATACCAAGTGAAGCTAGTTCCACTAAATAAAAATGGACATTTGCACTCCCCAGTTTGACATCCACTAAATTAGCCTATCTCTATGCATAAAAATAGTAAACAGGTTCAACATCCACTAAATTAGTCTGATAAAGTCAACTTACCCCAGTTTGAGGGGTTTAATGAATGAAGAGCATTACAACAACAACAACCCACAAAAATCATAAATAAAAATGGAGATTTATATACAGGTGGGTGAAGAGGAAAAAAATAACTAACATATGAGAAACAAGCGACATTTGCACTCCCATAATATTCAAGCTGGTAATGATGAACATAGTAAAGGCCAGAAATATTCTATTTAGAAGGCAAACAAATTAGCATTTGCAGTTTGCTTCCTAAGGTAAGACAGAATCACATTAAAAGCATTGAACAAGCTTCAAGAAATTTTGTAATTGAAACCAAGTGTATTTGGATTTACGTCACATTGGGACTGATAATGATGTAAATGATAGCTAACTCTCATGCTTGTAGTTTTGTCTCCTTTTTGACTTCACTGGCAATATGGACACCAACCCAACCTCACCTCTTGTTTTGTATAGTTAAAAATGATAATATATATATATATACTAGCGCATGCCCGTGCCTAAAGGCACGATGTAAATAATATTAAGATTAAAATACAGTGGTAATTTATTTTGATGATATAATTTGTGGATTAAATTTTAACTAGCGTATGCCCATCCAATATTAAGATTTTTTATTGCCCGTGCCTAAAGGCACGATGTAAATAATATTAAGATTAAAATACAGTGGTAATTTATTTTGATGATATAATTTGTGGATTAAATTTTAACTAGCGTATGCCCATCCAATATTAAGATTTTTTATTAAACAATTGGCTACCAAACTATTTAGTAGCCAAAAATAGGTCTTTGGCGACTAAAAAGTAATTTAGTCGGTGAATCCCCTGTTTTTTGGCGACCAAAATTTTGGTCGCCAAAGGTATTTTATAATTTTTTTATTTTCATTCGGCTACCAAACTATTTAGTAGCCAAAAGTAAGTCTTTGGCGACTAAAAATTCTTTTAGTCGCCAATTGTGATATGTTTAGCTACTAAAAATTTTTTTAGTGGCCAATTGTATTTTTTTTAGCTACTAAATTTTTTTTAGTCGCCAATAATCAACATTCCCATACTAAAAAAAATTAGTAGCTAAAAAGGTTGACTTTTGCTGACTAAAATTAATTTTGGTAGCCAATTCCCACACTTTTGGCGACTAAATTTGTTTTGGTAGCCAAAAATGGTCGGCAAAAATGTGTTTTCTTGTAGTGTCATAATTTACAATTACAATTATATCATTTTGGTAACATATTTGTTTATCATTGTATGGGAAAGAAATATACCTTCTCGTATAATCCTGTTGACTAAGTCTACGCTCCTCCGTACGACGTCGCTTTATCACCTGAAAACACAAACGTGAGCTGGCCGGCGGGTGTGTGCCGGAAACCTCTCCGATGCCTAAGTCAGCAAACTTGACAAATAGACAAAGCTCTGGATATTCAGAAAGCAAAATAATGTGATACCTCTCCCAAGGTGATGTTTGTGAGCTTTTATAAGTTTCAAGCAGCATAATCCTAGTAGGACTTTTATTCCTCCATGCAGAGTTCTCCTAGGATTCATACTCCTACAGGATAATGCCTATCCTTTTACACACCCCCCCACTGCTTAAACCAAGTGGGATGGTTTTCACCATGACCGAGCTACCGAATGACCAAAATAATATTGGCTATGCTGAGCCAGAGTAGGCCGAACTATCCTTAGTTCGGTTTTCTCCCTTTACTCATTATCTCGGTTTTCTCTTGTTCAACCATGGTGTGGTTGGACCGAACTAACACATCGCAACCGGTATGATTCCAAGACCAATCTACTAAGTGCAGGGGTTTTGATAATTTTAACCACAATACGTCACAACCGGACTAGCACTGGGACCGATCTAACTCCAAGTTGTCCCCGGACCGGAGTAGCTTTACATCATCATGGGCCGAAGTAACTTTACCTCACATGGGCCGGAGTAACTTTTACATTTCAATTGGACCTTTCTATCCAGTCCTTCGTACTTTGGGCCAGAAAGTTCATCTTGCAGCTCGGCCCAATTTTTATCAAAAATTACCCTCTCAATTGCCCCTTAATTCCATCTGCATAGCATGATTGGGATTAACAGTCTTCCAGCCGAGCTGAAGTTTTTCAAGCCTTTCCGGCCGAGCTAAAAACCTATTAGCCTATCCAGCCGAGCTAATTTTACTCCGGGCTCTGTTTTTGTCTGGTCAAAAACGTCTCTTCAATCACGACTGTAACGCTTCCCTTTCCGATGACACGTGGCGGGTTCTGATAGGCTGGGGGCAGCTGTCACGCCGCCCTCAGACCACGAAATTTTTGAACAGTCCCGCCCTTTTGCTTTTCTTTCACCCCTTCCTTTACACAAAACAAACCTCTTCATTGTTGAATCATTTACCCTACTATTCTTCGTCTTCTCTCTCTGTGCCTCCATTTCTTCACTCTTGAGTTCGTGCTCTCCATTTGTTGCTACTGTCTCCAACTCCAGCTCCCTTCTCTTCACTCTGGTAAGCAAATCCATTTCCTTTCCCTGTTTTTGCTTTCGCATTTGTTTTACGCCTTTCGTTTACTGTATTTTTGCAAAACATTTTCTTCCATTCCTGCTTCGCGTTTGTACTTTCATGAGAAAACCAGCAGAACTTATGCGTGTATGAATTATCCTGTATAAAACTAGTCTTGGATCCAAAATCTTATAGCAACCGAACTAGGACACTGTTTGTCCTTTATAGGTAGATCACTTTAGACAATAACCGAGCTAGAACTTGTAGAGATGACAGCAGCTTCAAAAAATAACCTTCCGATTCAACTAAGCCGAAATAAGATCACCGAACGAAGTTTGAATACATTAAACTAGGAACCTCAGTCTTCAACCGAGCCAAGCCTTTGGGGCTAAGCCAGCTTTCTTAGTTTCTATACCAAACTCAGAAAGCTGCCCCTAAAGGCTCAACCGAAGTAACAAAACACATAGTCTAACCGATTTAGGCCTTGGGGCTAAGCCAGCTTTCTTAGTTTTTTTAGACCGAACTAAGAAAAGCTGTCCCCAGACGATGAACCGGTCTAACAAGCAACCTGCTCAAAACCGAGCTTCCAAACCTTTTGATGAACCGAGGTAGAACCAGTCCACAAGGCCGAAGTAGGGCTTTTATACCTTGCTTTTAATTTGTAGCACGGTCCAATGATCTGTGCTTAACCCCTTTGTTTTCTACTTTGCAGACTTAGGTTGCCCAGGCACTTCTTCTTGCGCTCAACCGTGCTACTGAGCACAAGTTTTGTACCAATATAACTTATCCATAAATTATACAACAAATGGGTAAGTATAGGTATTTGGTAGAGACCCCTGGTGGCATGGCCGAATTCCGAAGGGATTATGGCATTCCAGACGATGTACACCTTACCCTAGCCAAGCAGGATATCATACCATGGGGCGAGGCAGGCTTTGTACCTTTTACCCTGCTTTCAATTATAGAGACCGGACCAAGGTTCCCAGTCCAGCCTTTAATTTGTGAGTTTCTTAGGCAAACAAGACTATGCCCAACCCAGCTATCCACCAATACATACCGGATAATAATGGGTATAGCCGAACTAAACCGCCAAGCAGGCCTGAACCTCGGTCTAGCCGAAATCTTCCACCAGTACTCCATAGGTTCTAAGGACGACGGCTGGGTTTATTACCTTAGGATACGCCGCCGTAGAGAAAAGATAATAAAAGATACGCCGGATAAGGATGTAAATGATGATGACTTTTTCTGGGTATCGGGCAATTTTGAAGATCAGCAAGCCCAAATCCCAGGCCGAAGTATAAACTGGAACAAAGGAGAACCTGGTATAGTTACTTCGGTTTTATGCATTTTTTTTTTATTTTTACTTTGGTTTCGGATGTCATAACCGATCTAACAGTTGTATCCATTTTTGCAGACTCAGCTCATCTCGCTTCCCATTATAGTTACCCAAATCTGAACACACTCCGTGCCGCATTACGTTTAAAAGAAAAGAGTTGGGCTAAGCTTTTAAACTTTGAGCCGACCTACAGATATAGCGGTCGCCGAAAAGCCAGGGTGACCGATTTCCTTCTTGAAGACGCACCAGAACCGGACCCAACCTTGCCCGAAATAAGACTTGTCCCCTTAACCGCTGAAGAAGAGATGGCAAAGAAAAGCAGAGTCAGGGCCCTTCTGACCGCAACAACCAGGGCCGAAGTACCACCGTCAATCCAAACACAGCCTGCCGTTGTGGCCCTCCCTTCTCAACAGCCTTCTTCATCTCGCCCTTCTAAACGCGCCCGATCTACGTCGACCGAACAACAACTTGTCGATGAGGTTGAATCCATTACTCGAAGTCCTCAACCTACCCTTCAACCGGAGCAAACTGACCAAGCAGGATCTTCCACATGGGCTCCGAAGCTGACCTTCAACGACCGAGACATCCAAGATTCTGATTCGGTCGTTGCTGACAAAGATCACCAATTGGCCTTTAACCTGGCCAAGGGTGTGTGCCTCCCTAAGGATATGGAGCACCACAAAAAGCAATTAAACACCGAATTGAAGTCCATCCGGTCTTCATCGAAGTCCATGATTTTGGTAAGTAGTTCTGTCCGTTTCTGTCTAATTTTTCCAACTTTTACTTCGGCTCAAGGGAAGTCTTCGTTTTGTCAGGCCTTACAGAAAAACAACATCACTTACAAGAAAGTCCTGGAGCTTAGAAAGACAACAAGGCAAGCAGTGGCGGAAGCCGAAGCAAAAGCGACCGAGCTGGAGGAGGCCAGAAAGCAGATGGCCAAGTTCCAAGGTGAGATCGGCAGACTAACCGGACTGGTTAGTTCGGCCGAAGCCGAAAAGCAGAAGGCTACCATTGCTCTGAAGGACAAGTATCTGCGAGAGCTGGTAAAGCTTGAAAAGAAGAAAGACACCGAGATAAACCAGCTGAAAGAGAGCGCCAAAAGAGCCGAAAAGAAAGGTTATAAGAAGGCAGAGGATGTATATGTCAAACAGTGTGAGGCTGCCAAGGAACTGTTCTTCAAGTGCGGCTGGAGGGGAGCCGTTGAGAAGCTCGGTCATGATCCACAGACCGAAGTTTTCAACCCTCCAGACTACTTTATACCGAACTCTCTAATGGAGCCGTTGAGAAGCTCGGTCTGATGAGGACTCTGCCTCTGAGGATACTCCGGTCGTTGATGTAGATGAGGGAGTTCGGTTGGAGCCCAGAGTGGAAGATCTAACTATTGATCAACCAGGTGAAACTGTGGTTCCGACCGAACCCACTCTTGTGATTGAAAATGAGCTCCCTCCTGAGGCCGGTCTTCATGTTGATGCCGATGCTGCCTTTGACGCCGAAATTGAAGATCTCTTTTCTTGATTTTGTACTTTTTCCTTTCGTTATTTTTTGTTCTTGTAATCGGGCTATGCCCCTTCTTTGTAATGGCTTTTCAATGAATGAAAATTTTGCTTAAACTCTTATTCCGATTTTGATTTGTATGCTTGCACTTGTAATGTCTTTTATTATTCCAACTGCTATTCCGGTTTAGAATGGTTAAACTAACTATGCTTACCAGCCAACCACTCCTTAACCGACATAATCTACTTCGGCTGAGGAGTACTCAGAGTTGGTTTAATCCAGCCAACCACTCTTTGGCCGACATAATCTACTTCGGCTGAGGAGTACTCAGAGTTGGTTTAATCCAGCCAACCACTCTTTGGCCGACATAATTTACTTCGGCTGAAGAGCATAAAGGGTTGGTTTTAATCCAGCCAACCATTGTTCAGCCTTACCCATACTTCGGCTGAAGTGTACAAAAAGCTGGTTTAATCCAGCCGACATACTCTTCAGTCATACCCTTACTTCGGCTGAAGAGTACAAGGAGTTGGTTTAATCCACCCAACTTACTCTTCAGCCATACCCTTACTTTGGCTGAAGAGTATAGGGAGTTGGTTTAATCCAGCCAACCACTCTTCAGCCATACCCTTACTTTGGCTGAAGAGTATAGGGAGTTGGTTTAATCCAGCCAACCACGCTTCAGCCATACCCTTACTTCGGCTGAAGAGTAACAAAAGTTGGTTTAATCCAGCCAACCACTTCAGCCATATCCTTACTTCGGCTGAAGAGTATGAAGAGTCGGTTCATTCCAGCCAACCCCTAAGTTAGTTTTTCCAGCTAACTTAGAATAAAAATTTTTGGTTATTCCGACCAAACGTCCTGCAGCCTGGATCCTTATCCTGGGCTTAGAAAGGGTGTTGGTTTATTCCAGCCAACCTCTAAGTTAGTTTTTCCAGCTAACTTAGAAAAAAATGTTTGGTTATTCCGGCCAAACGTCCTGCAGCCTGGATCCTTATCCTGAGCTTAAGAAGGGTGTTGGTTTATTCCAGCCAACCTCTAAGTTAGTTTTTCCAGCTAACTTAGAAAAAATGTTTGGTTATTCCGACCAAACGTCTTGCAGCCTGGATTCTTATCCTGGGCTTAGGAAGGGTGTTGGTTTATTCCAGCCAACCTCTAAGTTAGTTTTTCCAGCTAACTTAGAAAAAATGTTTGGTTATTCCGACCAAACGTCCTGCAGCCTGGATCCTTATCCTGGGCTTAGGAAGGGTGTTGGTTTATTCCAGCCAACCTCTAAGTTAGTTTTTCCAGCCAACCTAGAATAATGTGTGTGCAATGTACCTAATCTTCGCTAAAGCTAATTTTTACAGAGAATAACTCATGCTGAAAAGAATTTGTTTGTTTTATTGAGGGAAGAAAAAAAAAATTACATATATTTGAAAAAGAAAAACTAAAAATAAAATAACTTGAGATTGGCCGTGTTCTATGGCCTGGGGATTGCTTTGTCGTCCTTGTCTTCTAGGTGGTACGCCCCTTTACCTGCTAATCCAACCACTTTGTAAGGACCTTCCCAGTTTGGCCCTAACTTGCCATCTCCTGGTATTGAGGTGTTTCCCATCACTTTGCGCAGTACCCAATCTCCGATCTTGAATTGTCTTGGATGCACCTTTTTGCTGTATTTTCTGATTAGCTCTCGTTGGTATGTGGCAATGTGAACCAGTGCTCTTTCTCTTCTTTCTTCTGCAAGGTCGAGTTCCAAAGCTATGGCTTCTCCATTCAAGTCTGGATCAAAATTTTCGCTTCGAATTGTGGGGAGGCCAACTTCTAGTGGGATTACTGCTTCCATGCCGTAGGCTAAGGAGAATGGTGTTTCTCCTGTTGATCGTCGAGGCGTGGTGCGGTATGCCCATAAAACATGAGGAAGTTCGTCCGCCCATTTGCCTTTTGCCTTTTCTAACCTTTTCTTCAGTCCATCCAAGACGACTTTATTTGATGCTTCTGCTTGGCCATTTGCTTGAGGATATGCCGGTGTAGAATTATAGAACTCTATCTTGTATTCTTCACAAAAGCCTCTGAAGATTCTGCCATCGAATTGAGTGCCATTGTCTGAGATTAAGGCTTTTGGTATGCCAAACCGAGTGATGATGTTCTGCCAGACGAATTTCTTCACATCTTTTTCTTTGATTGATGCCAATGCTTCTGCTTCCACCCACTTTGTGAAGTAGTCTGTTGCTGCGAGAAAAAACTTCCTGCCACCAGGTGCTGTTGGAAGTGGTCCTACTATGTCCAAGCCCCACATTGCGAAAGGCCATGGGCTAGTTAATGGTAGGAGTTCTCTTGCTGGTTGATGTATTTGGTGCGCGAATTTTTGGCATTTCTCACACTTCTTCACATACTTCTCGGAGTCTGCCTGCATGTATGGCCACCAGTATCCTTGCGAAATGGCCCTGTAAGCTAGTGATCTTCCTCCTTGATGGCTGCCGCACACTCCTTCGTGTATTTCGAACAAGAAGGCTTCCACTTTGCTGGGATGGACACACTTTAGGTAAGGCCCTGAGAATGACTTCTTGTATAATGCCAAGGAAGGAGATAGCCAAAATCGTTGCGACTTCGCTCTTATTCTGTTGGTTTCTTTCTTCTCTTCTGGTAGGATGCCGTCTTTTAAGAACAGGATGATGGGATCCATCCAAGAGGGGCCTAGTTCTACGCAACATACCTCTTCTGCTTCGGGGTCTTCTATGCTTGGTCTTGGTAAGTAGTCGATGAGCAATGGATGAGGGATGGATGTATCTGCCATTGAGGCGAAGCCTGCTAGCTCGTCTGCTCTGCTGTTTTCCTCCCTGCCGATTTGTTCTATTCTGACTACATCAAACTTCTTGATCTCTGTTCTGACCAACTCTTGGTATTTAGCCATCTTATCATCCTTTGCTTCATAGTCGCCAGAAATTTGGTTTACCACCAACTGTGAGTCGTTGTATACCATTAGTTCGGTGGCCTTCATGTAGTACGCTGATTTGAGTCCTGCGAGAAGCACCTCATACTCCGCCTCGTTGTTTGATGTTGGGAAGCCAAGGTTGATTGCTTGCTCTACAACCAGGCCGTCTGGTGAGATGAGGACTATGCCAAGTCCTGCCCCATGCCGGTTGGATGCTCCATCCACAAAGAGCTTCCACATCTCTCCAACGAACAGCTTCCAGCAAGTGGAGGGGTCAGATGACGTCGTGGGGTCAAGGGTGTTACTAGTGTTTTCTTCAAGGTCCATGCTTGCCGTCTGCCCCTCGCCATCTGATTGTGCCAAGTCTTTATTTGTAGGGGGGCCCTGGTTTGGTGTAGTTTCTACCTTGCTGTCTTTAGTCTGGTCTGCCTTGGAGTCTGACTGAGTGCCTTCTACTAGGGGTTGCGCTTTTCCGGCGTCAACTTCCATCCCTAGTTCGGTTGTGTCAGTTAGGTCGACTGGGCAGATATGATGACTTCCAGGAGTAAATTCTGCGACAAAGTCTGCCAAAGACTGGGCCTTTATTGAGGTTCTAGGTTGGAATTTGATGTCGAATTGTCCCAACTCTACTGCCCATTTCAAGATTCGCCCAGAAAAGTTTGCCCTTTCAAACAAAGCTTTAAGTGGAAAGGCTGTGAGGACGACTATGGTGTGGGCGTGAAAGTAGTGGGGGAGCTTCCTTGAGGCCATCATCAAGGCCAATGCCAGTTTTTCCAGTGGCAAGTACCTTGTTTCGCCGCCCAGTAATGTCTTGCTGACATAATAGATGGGTAGGTGTCGGATTCCTTCTGCATGAACCAATACTGCGCTAACTGCGTGTTGGGAGACTACCAGGTACAAGAAGAGTTCTTCACCAGGTACTGGGGTAACAAGCAGTGGTGGGGAAGACATATATTCCTTTAAGCTTTCCAGAGCTTGGTCGCATTCTTCATCCCACTCAAACTTGGCCTTTAGGGCCTGAAAGAATGGTCGTAGTCTGTCTGACGATTTGCTTATGAACCGGTTGAGCGCAGCTGCCATGCCGGTGAGATGCTGCACTTCTCTGACTGAGTTTGGTCTCTCCAACTCCTGGATTGCTTTGATCTGGGAGGGGTCTGCTTCTATACCCCGGTTGGTCACAAGGAAGCCCAAGAATTTGTCAGATCCTACACCGAATGCGCACTTGGATGCATTGAGGCGCAACTTGTGTTTTTTCAAGACTTCAAACATCTCTCCTAAGTCCTTGAGATGGTCATTCTCATCCTTGCTTTTGACCACCATGTCGTCGATGTAGGCCTCCATTGTTCTGCCTAACAATGGTTCAAACATCTTGGTGACCATCCGTTGGAATGTTGCCCCTGCGTTCTTTAGGCCAAAGGGCATGACCTTGTAGCAGTATAGTCCTCTTGGGGTTGTAAAAGATGTGACCTCCTGGTCTGGTTCATGCATGGCGATTTGGTGGTAGCCTCTGTATGCATCCAGAAAGCTAAGTCGATTGTGTCCTGCCGTTAGGTCTACCAGTTGATCTATCCTTGGTAGAGGAAAGCTATCTTTTGGGCATGCCTTGTTGACTGTTTTGTAGTCGACGCAGACACGCCATTTCCCATTCTTCTTCGGTACCACGACGGTGTTGGAGATCCATTTTGGGTAGTACACCTCTCTAATTGCTCCTGCCTCCAGTAGGTTGCCCACTTCCTCTGCCACTATTTCGGCATGGTGAAGCGCCGATCTGCGAGTGCGCTGAATGACTGGTCTGGCGGATGGGTGGACATTGAGTTGGTGACAGATGAAGCTTGGATCAATGCCTGGCATGTCGTAGGGTGTCCAGGAGAACACTTCGATGTTAGAGGTCAAGAATTCCAAGACCTCTAATCTCTCAGTGCTGGACAACGACGAACCGAGCAAAAAAAACTTATCCGGGTTCTTTTCATCTATTTTTACCTCTACCAAGTCCTCTACTGCTTTCTGATCCGCCGCCTTGCCGACATCAGCGAATAGCTCGTTGTTCTCAAACTCTTCTATTGAATGAACGTATCCTTTGGCAGCGCAGCTGCCATTCACAGTGGCGAAGCATTGTTTTGACATGATTTGATCTCCATAGATCTCTTCAATTGCTCCAGTGTCGTTGGGGAACCGCATTACTTGGTGGTAGGATGATGCCACTGAGCGCATGGCGTGCAGCCAAGTTCTGCCTAAGATGATGTTGTAAGTGGAGGGGACTTTTAATACCCAGAACTCCACTTGTTTCGTCACGCTTCCTGCCCTAACTGGAAGAATTATTTTGCCGACGGGCCATTCTGGCATAGAGTTGAATCCAATTAAGGGTGATACAGCGGGCGCCAAGTCTTTGTCTTGTAGCTTTAGTTGTTTGAATGTGTCGTAGTACATGATCTCACATGAACTACCCTGGTCAATCAGAATCCGCTTGACGTCAAAATCCTTGACTCGGAGAGTGACGACTAGGGCATCATTGTGAGGACAGTATATTTGATCCAAGTCTTTATCCGAGAAAGACATGATGTTTGTTGCCTTTGTTTTCCCCTTCTTGATAGCAGGTTGAGCGCTTAGCACCTCTCTAAAGTGCTCAGCCTTTTTAATTGATCCCCTGAGCTCGCATACACGCTCAGGTTCAAAAACTCCATGTATTACATTGATAATACCTTGAGATGGGGCGTCGATTGGCATTCCGTTGGGGTTATTGTGATCCTGGGGGGCTGGTTGCGTCCCTCCTTCAATGTACTTGTCCAAGTGACCTGCCGCCACCAACTCCTCCAGGTGCTGTCTCAATGGCGTGCAATTCTTAGTTCGGTGCCCCTTTTCTTTGTGGAAGGTGCACCGTGATCTGTCGTCGTAATCTTTTTGAGCTTCTCCTAGCTTGGCTGGCCACTTGACGAAAGGTTCATCTCTTATTTCGCTCAGGATCCGATATATCGGTTTCTTGAATACCGTGGTTATGGCAGTGCGGATCCGCAACCATCTTTTATCGGATTCTTCTCCATTATCCCGTCTGCCACGTCCGCTTTTGTTTTGACGATCTACTGTGTTGACCTTTACTGAGGTCTTCTTTTCTGGTACTGCGGTCGTACCAGATTTTGCTTTGGCCCGTGCGCCATCCTCTTCCACCCTGATGTGCTGATGCACTCTTTCCATCAGGGCTTCCATGGTGAGGGGTGGTGTCATGGTGATCGAGTCCCTTAGTCTGTTCCCAACTGGAAGGCCTCTTTTATATTGTGCAATGGCAAGATTGGTGGGGCAGTCCCCAATCTGATTGAATGTCTCCCAATAGCGACTGTTGTAGGATCTTAGGGTTTCTTTATCGCCCATGTCGATGGAGAGTAGCTGGTCGATCTCCACTGGGGTTTTAGTGTTTGTTCGGAACCTTGTTACGAACGCTTCTGCCAATTGTGCCCAGGAGGCTATGCTGCCCTCTGGAAGTTTCTCGAACCAAGTCAAGCCTAGGTCGCCAAGGCTAGACGGAAAGAGTATGAACATTAAGGCCTCGTTTCGCCTATAAACGGCCATGACTTGGCGAAAGTGGCTCAAGTGTGAGTACGGGTCCGTCTTCCCTTCATATGTAGTGAATTTCGGTTGAAGGAAGCCTGATGGTAGGGGCGCATTTTCAATTGCTGGAACAAACGGTGAAGTCTGCAGCCTTGCCAATGCTTTGTCCATTGGTTCATAGGCAGGGCGCGGTACTAGCATTCCAACCTCGACGCTTCCATGCGTCCGAGGATCCAACCGCTGTAAAGCAGAAACTCTGTGCGGATCCCGCGCCCTGGCATCCTCCTTGCATCGTGCTTTTTCTTCGAGCACAGTTCGCAGGTCGGTCAATCTGGGTAATTCTGTTTGCCTAGATTTGGTTTGGTGCGAATGTGAGGGTCGATATGTGCTTCCTTCAGTGTATGACCTTTCAGATCTCGTCCTTTCAGACCTGGAGTGACGAGTTCTGGAAGACCAGGATTGAGTGTCGCCTGTCCTGAGGCTTCTATTCTCTCCTTGTGAGGGTGTAGTATTCCTACTACGATTTTCTGAATGGCAAGGAGGCGTCTTGTTTTTGTGCCCCTCTCCTGTCGCCACTTCTTTTTTCTTCATCTGGCGTTTCAAGGTCTCCATGTCCGCCGCCATCTTTTTTATCAATTCATCTTGTTCCTTTACGCGATCTTCCAGAGCCTGAGGGTCAATCCTTCTCCTTTGCCTGTCTGGACTTTGCGAACGAGAGTGACGGGGGCTATTAGGCCGTCTTCCCCTAGCATCCCTCTTGGAGTTATGTTGTTGTGGCTCCAAGTCCGCCATGGGAGGGACTGAAGGTAATCCTTCTCGCCTTGCGCCTCCATCAGGAGTTAGTCCGTCGACGGCGGACTGTGGCAATTCTTCAATGTGTGCCATTGCTTCTAGAGAGGAGAAGCTTTAGTCAAGAGGTTTTGTTCTGTCTGTTCTTCCCACAGACGGCGCCAATTGTACGGGAAAGAAATATACCTTCTCGTATAATCCTGTTGACTAAGTCCACGCTCCTCCGTACGATGTCGCTTTATCACCTGAAAACACAAACGTGAGCTGGCCGGCGGGTGTGTGCCGGAAACCTCTCCGATGCCTAAGTCAGCAAACTTGACAAATAGACAAAGCTCTGGATATTCAGAAAGCAAAATAATGTGATACCTCTCCCAAGGTGATGTTTGTGAGCTTTTATAAGTTTCAAACAGCATAATCCCAGTAGGACTTTTATTCCTCCATGCAGAGTCCTCCTAGGATTCATACTCCTACAGGATAATACCTATCCTTTTACACACCCCCCCATTGCTTAAACCAAGTGGGATGGTTTTCACCATGACCGAGCTACCGTATGACCAAAATAATATTGGCTATGCTGAGCCAGAGTAGGCCGAACTATCCTTAGTTCGGTTTTCTCCCTTTACTCATTATCTCGGTTTTCTCTTGTTCAACCATGGTGTGGTTGGACCGAACTAACACATCGCAACCGGTATGATTCCAAGACCGATCTACCGAGTGCAGGGGTTTTGATAATTTTAACCACAACACGTCACAACCGGACTAGCACTGGGACCGATCTAACTCCAAGTTGTCCCCGGACCGGAGTAGCTTTACATCATCATGGGCCGAAGTAACTTTACCTCACATGGGCCGGAGTAACTTTTACATTTCAATTGGACCTTTCTATCCAGTCCTTCGTACTTTGGGCCAAAAAGTTCATCTTGCAGCTCGGCCCAATTTTTATCAAAAATTACCCTCTCAATCATGTTGAAGAATACTTTCTAATATGTTATGAAAAATATGAGCCTATCAATTTTTTCAACGATTGGGTCATAAAATTTTCACTATTTGTCATTTTTCTTGGAGATTAAATTTGGACAAGATGAAGGATAGAGTAATTAAATTTGATTAGGTTGATAAAATTGAATATAATTTTTTCAGCTTTAATAGACACAATTTGTGTAGTAATAATTCTTGGACTTGCTCTCATAACTGCAATAGCTTATTTTATTATTGCTAAAAATTTATTTAAGCTTCGAAATTCATCTTTGTCAATTTTCACAGTTTCAACAATTTCAAATTCAATCCATTGTATATTAATTTTATTCACTAATACCATAAGACTTGGCCATTGATGACCCCAATTTAGGGAATTGACTAAAAATGACATACAAACTTTGCAATCTTCTTAAAATTTTCAATAAGATCTTTTGGAAAAAATATATATATTTTTAATTATAGAAATTCTTTTTGAGAAAATTGTTGAAAAGTCAAATCTACCAATTGTCTAAGACATTAGATTTAGTGGATATTTTTTGTTAGTGATGAATTCACTCTTTGTAAAATAGTTTGATGGGAAGTCTATTTATTATTTTGGAGGACATTTTGTTTTTAATTTTACCCTTAATATATCTATTTAATTTTTAATTATTTGTTTGATTTTTTAATTGGGGATTTATTAGGAAATCTTTTTTCAAGTACTTGTATCCCAATTAGTCCATAACATATTTTCATATTCCAATAAGTCCTATTATTTGGACATTTGACCACCAAATCATAATTCGCATATTTAAGCTATATTATAGACAATTTTAACCTTACAAATATTTTTTAAATGCCTAGCAACTTGGTGATGTGAACATTCATATTTGACAGTGTCAATATTCACATTGACGTGTGAATGTTTATATTGATAGTGTGAACATTCACATTGACAATATGAATGTTCACATCACGGAACATTTATATTGTCAATGTGAATATTATTATGGGTATTTTGGTAACTATGTCACCCATAGAACTTATTGAAACATAAGTAGGTAAAGAGAGATTTATGAATAAATATCACTTTTAACTATCTGTTCAAATATTTTATCTGTTTAATTATTTTTGGCAATCTGTTTTAATTTTTTTGACTTTCTATCAAATTTGTATTAATATGTTGGAATATCTATCCGCTAAAATTCTTCATTTGTTCAAATATCTGTCTAGATCTAATTATATGTTCAATTTTTTCACTTATCTGTTTAAATTTATTTGTTTCAAAAATTTGTCTGTTCAGTCCTTTCTATCTGTTCAATTTTTTTTTATCTTATCTATTCAAATTTTCACACACACACACACACACACACACACACACACACACACACACACACAGAGACACATGTATATATATATATATATATAGAGAGAGAGAGATTTTACCTTATCTATTCAAAATTTCATACATACATACACACACACACACACATATATATAGAGGGGAGGGGGAAGAAAGGTCCTATAATTTTGTCCATTCAAAATGCTGTCTATCTGTATGAAGCTCTCATACACACACTCATATATATAAACATATGTCCCCCCAAAAAATAGTTGTTAACAACAAAGAAAATTATCTGTTGAGTTAACATGTTGAATTCTCTCTTGCAATGGCACGCCCTCCTTAGGTCATAACATGCCTAAAGTATGAATGACATACAAAAAATAAAGCGAAAACGAAATACAAAATAAGTAAATCACTGTAATAGAATCACCCAATCTGAACTCCTTTGTTAAGTAATAACAAAATTATGTTCTCTAGCCACAAAATTATAATTAAATAGAGAGAGAAACAATCATTAAAAACCCCCATTTCTCCGAGAGGGAAATTTTCACTAGCAAAGGCTTAAAGTTTAGAGGTAATGGAGAAAACACCAAACTGGGGAACAACAACTTTCTCAAAATATTTTATGGACCCCATAGCTATCACTCTCTCATCGAAATCCCATAAAATACCAAATTTCCCAAAAGTCTGTTTTTCTTCAAAATGTGAATGAATTCCTGGACTTCCAAACAAACAAAAAAAATTGAAAATTTGAACAGATAAAAGGGTTCCATCTCCTCCACGAACAACTTGAAGAAGATGATATCGATCTTGAGGAGTTCGGCGCAAGCTTAGGGTTCCTGAGCCAATAAGCTTATTTTTCTTCCTCCGATTTGCATCAATGTCCTCCGATCTGCATTGCCGTGAAGAGATCGACATTCGATCTGTTCGAGCATGAATGAGAACACAAATCTCTTCTACAACGCCAAGGCAGTGCGCCTCCGCAGCCACCATGAGCCGACAGCGACAAAGACTTTGTCACTCAAGACCATAACGACTCCTCCAAGAATGCTCACTGGACGGTGGAGTTCGTCGATGATGACGACGGGGAAAAGTTCTCCGCTCTCTTTCTCTCTCTCTCTGCATCGCAAATCTGACTCAGTGATGGAGGTGCGATGTGGTTCAGATCTGGTGAAGAAGAGTAATGAGGAGAAGATCTGGCCGACGAAAGGCTAAGGATGAAGGATTAAGACACTCATCGAACCGTCGAGTGATCATGATCGAAGTAGAACTGGTCATTGTCATCATCTCTAGACTTGAGGAATGAGATGGCAGTGGTGGAAGAGAGGTCCTCAAGGAACTTAGGGTTTGGTCTGGCAAGAGCAAGGGTTTAAAGGGTTGTCAAAACCCTAGATAAGAAGAGAGAGAGAGAGAGAGAGAGAGAGAGAGCGCGAGGGGGGGGCGTTTTGAGATTTGTTTTTAAATAGATTGAGGCCTCATTTGGCAAGTGATTTTTTTAGTCAAAAAGTTAAAAAGTCACTATAAAAATTAAAAAAGTCAACAATTCATATCAAAAATTCAAAAATTCTCTTTTCTCTCTACTTTTTGCACATCTTTTCGTAAAAATTCAAAAAATCATTCCAAATACTAGTTTTTTTTACATCACATTTTAACCAAAAAATTAAAAAATTACTAAAAAAGTATATTTCCAAACGAGGCCTGACTGTATGTTTTATGTGTTGTGTGGGTTATTTTGTAAGAACTTATCCTTATAGACATAATATTTCAACGCTGAACTTATGAGTAAAGAAAATCTAAATTTGAATTTAAACCAAGTGCCCATTCTTTTTTTCCTTCCATTATTTCATCTTCATTATGTTTTATATTAAGCTTTTTTTTTTCTTTTTTTTTTTTTTGGAAACCTAGCATAATCAGTGATCCTACTGATAATTTTTGCATAGACTTTTTCTTTATCATTTTGCAATACAAATAAATAAAAAAAATTTAAAAGTTTTTTTTTTTTTAGTCCTACTTTAGGATTATAAAATGATTTTTGAATTGTGTGGAGGTTAATTATTCCATTCTCTGTGTGAATTTTTTATTTCAAAATTCATAATCTTTCCTTTTGTTATCATGATTCATTCATACAGGCTTTGCTAGCAAAATTCTTTTTTCAAATCTCCCGCTTGCAAATTTTTGCTTGGTGACTTGATTTATTACAAGTCCAACAGACATAAAACCACTGTTGGCATCTATGTAGTCTACTTTGACTCACATTTCTAAAATATTTTTCTTAAATTAGTTTTAAAACATTTATTATATGTTTTGGTAATGAAATGTTTAAAAATTAAGAAAAAATTAATATATTTTAGGCCATTTTTTATGGAAACATATTCTTTTTCATTTATGTATTATGCTATTTCAACATATTAGAAACTCAGAGATGATCCAGACCCCCACTTGGGGGTGACCCCCATCATCCCCACATACACGTGGGGGGCAACGAGAGGAGGACAAAAAAAAAAAAAAAAAAAAAAATTTGACCAATCAGCATTCACTGGGGGTGGTGGGGTCTCACTCTTTTCTCTTAGAAACTACAACTCTATTATCTACATATTTGTTCTTCAGATTAATTATGAGGTGTTTTTAGTACTACTCTCCAATCACGTTATCATCCCAATAAATAGGGCCGGGGAAAATTTGTACCTAAAGGTTGAAAGTTAGGGATTTAATTAGGATGAGGGACTGCTTTACACTCCCCAATCAAGGGCTTTGCCTCTTTGTGGAATGCTTTCAACTATTTCAATTACTTCATCCATGAAGCATTTAGCCATTGATAGAAGAGAAGAAAAAGTACAATTGGTAGAGATAAAGGATACAGATGGAGGATGAAAGAATCTACCAAAGTTTCGAAAAAACTAGCAAAGTTTGTGAAGAAGAGGAAGAATTATAGTTATCACATAGTATAACCAATGTTTAATTATGCTGATGTGGAGATATGTTGGCGCCTAATTAAATTATCCAATAAAAATAAGACACGTGGCAATCAAATCACTCTTGTACGAGCACGAAATAATCTTCTCGTATAATCCTATTGATCAAGTTTGCACTCCTCCAAACGTCGTTGCTTTATTACTTGAAAACACAAACGTGAGCTAGCCGGTGGGTGTGTGCCGGATACCTCTCCGATGCCTAAGTCAGCAAATGGACAATGGACAAAAGCTCTGTGTATTTGAGAGTAGAAATCGTGATACCTGTTCATAGGTCCTGCCATGAGCTTTTATAGATTCCGCGTGGCACAATCCCAATAGGACTCTTATTCTCTAGAGCCCTCCTAGGAATCACATTCCCCATGGATAACGCTTATCCTGGCAACACCTTACTCATTGCCCACCAAGTGAGATGGGTGAACCTTTTAACTTGGTTGATACTATGGTCAACCAAGTTACCTCGACTCCGTGCCCAACACGGTCAAGCTGCGGTAACCCTATTCAGCCTGGCATCTCACCGTGCTATACCCAGCTCGGCCCATCACCATGCTAACCACCTCGATCAGACAAGGCTTTGTCCTTAGACAGGTCCCAATTCCAACAACCCATCTAACCGTCCTGTTAACTACCTCAACCCAGAACCGAAATACAAAACATCTTCTTGGCCTATTGCGCGGCCCATCGTCCAAAGAGGACTCGTTCTAGTTCAGCCCAATTTGTTTACAAATTACCCTCTCAATTGCTCCCTAATTCCATCTGCGTAACATGATTGGGATTACCGTTTCAAAGTTGATCTAAATGTACAAGCCTCTAACCGAGCTCAACAATAGCCGAGCTCCTGATTCGTTCGGTCTAGAATCGTCTTGTCAGTTGCTCTACACGTCACTCCACTACTCAGGCACGTCTGAAACGTATTTATTCCTTTGGACACGTGGCATGCCCCCACTGGTCAAGTACACCTGTTACTGCCGTCTTGTACTGTGAAAGTTGAACAGTCCCACCCGTTTTGTCTCAACTATATAGCTTCACTTTTTTGAAAAGCCACTACTGTTCATCTTCCCTCTTGCAAGCCCCTGTTCTCTTAAGCTCCCAATCCTCAACCCCTAATCTTCATATGCTCAAGACTAGGCCTACGCATCTCCTGCTTTCTTTAACACTGCCAGCATTCGTTTCATTAGATTGGATTCAGATCTCATTCCAAACCGGTAAGTTCTTCATTCTTGTAACTATTTCTACTTATTTCTAAAGGATGGTATCTCAATTACCAAATATGTGTTTATAAACACTAAAGTCTAAACCAATATTGAGAACCTCGAAACACCATGAGTAAACCTGGAAACACACTGATTGGGACTAAGAACTAGTCTAGACTGTGTTTTTTTTTATCCGAAATCGTGCTATGACCAAACTAGGAAACTGTCTACGACCTTTAGGCCTACACTTGGCCAAACTAGAAATGCATTGGTCAATAACCGAGCTATAAACCTTGAGCCGGTCCTGTTTCATGACCGAACTGGGAATGGTTTGTAACCCAGTTATAGCCGAGCTAGGTTTATTTTTCTTTGTCTATTTACTTAGCCCGATCCATTAACTAGGCATAACACTTGTTATTTCCACTTTGCAGACTTGACTAGGTTGGCCAGGCACACCCTTGCACTTTGCCCCTGGGCAATTTTGCTCAACCAAGTCATCCAAAGTCACATCAGCGCCGGGCTAGGTAGCCGTGCTCATTTTAACATAACAATCTTTTAAGTTTAATGGGTAAATACCGATTCCTGGTGAGCTCACCCAGTGCCATAGTTGAGTTTCGAAGGGAATACAGCATCCCTGACAACGTACATATTGAATTTGCCGAACCGAACACCACGCCCTACGGCAAGCCGGGCTTCGTCCCTTTTACCCTTATATCGATCGTAAAAGTCGGGCTTCGATTCCCTGTACAGCCTCTTATCTGTAAATTTCTTAGGCAAACCAGATTGTGTCCTACCCAACTAGCGACAAACACTTACAGAATAATAAATGGCATCGCCGAGCTAAACCGTTGGCTCGGCCTTAACCTCGGATTGGCCGAGCTATTTCATCAATACTCGCTTGGCCAAAATGACGACGATTGGGTTTATTACCTTAGAGTAAGAAGAGGCCAAGAAAAAATTATCAAAAACACACCAGACAAAGATTTAAACGATGATGATCTCCTCTGGGTTTCTAGCCATTTTGAAGATCAGGAAGCCCAGATGCTGGGCTACAATATAAACTGGAATAAAAGAGCAGCTGGTAAGGACATCTCGGTTTAATTTCCTTTATTATTTCAACAACCACCGTGCTAACCCTTTGTGTTTTTTGTTTCTTTTGCAGATTTGAACTAGTTTAAATCAAATTACGCCTATGCTAATCAAGATTCCCTTCGTGCCGTATTTCGATACCGCCACTGAGATTGGACCGAGCTGCTAAATTTCAAACCGACCTATCGGTACAGTGGAAGGAGAAAAACTAAGTTTACCGACTTCCTTCTTGAACCTTCACCTGAACCGGACCCCAACCTGTCCCAAATCAACCTTATACCACTTACTGAAGAGCAAGAGATGGCGAAAAAGTGAGTTGTCTGTGCCCTCATCACCGAATAGACTACGGCCATGAATCATGAAGACCAGACCGAGCTGCCTTCATCCGGTCAGGTACGTGAAACCTTGGTCACCCTTCCCTCCGCCAGAGCCTCATTATCTTGGCCTAATAAAGGGCCTCATACCTTAACTAACAAATCACCAAGGCTAGAGGATGAGGAAGAAACCGAGCAGCTTCAGGTCGCACTCCCTTAGCACTCCCCAGTTGGACACCATGCTATCTCATCCCCTACTTCGGCGTGGACACCAGCAGTGTCCTTTAGGGGCCGAGCTGTGACTATGTCAGATTCTGTATGTGTTGAAAAAGACCACCTTCTGGCTTTCAACTTTACCAAGAGTATCTGCCTCCCAGCTGACATGAAACATCACGCCCATCTGACTGAGCTGAGGGCCATTCGGTCTGCCAACAAATCGTTAATTCTGGTAACCCTGAATTCTAGGCATTCTAGTCTCTTTCTTTCTTTTCTGTCGCTTGGTTTGTAAATTTTTTTGGGTATGATGTGCGGGCCGTGCAAAAGAACCAAATTGTCTATCAGCGTGTGCTGGAATTGTGAAAAATGACCAAGGCAGCCATTGTAGACGGCAAAGCCAAGGAAGCCGAGCTGAAAGAGCTCTAAACAAAATTTGCCGATTTGAGCGCCGACCGCGATCGCTTGGCTTCTTAGTACAGCTGGGGAAGACAAGCAAAAAGCTTTGGCCAAGCGAAAGGGCCACTACCTTCGGGAGCTTGCTAAATTAGAAAAAAAGAAAGATGCCGAGATAAAGGCACTTCAAAAGCAAATGGAAGATGTTAAAGAGCGCGGTTTTGAAGAGGGTGAGTGTAGACACCCCATTTTTGACCGACCTTAAGACTCAGACGTCACCAGTTGAGCGCTCGGTGATATTGCATATCGTGCTCATCCAGAAGTTTCAGAGTCCCGGCTGCAAGCCTTGCCTCCGGATTTCCGGACCCTTTCGTGCCTTGCCTCGGTTTGCGAACCAGGCTCTATTTTCTCTGTTTTCTCTTCCTAAAGGAAGGGAGAGGTCTCGTGGACCACCTCTCAATGGCCGTAGGCTACGTTTCGTGGTCGTATGCCATTTTTTCCGTTTGGAGCCCGGTTTTCAGTTTTTCGGAGCCGATGGCCGTATGCCTCGGTTCGGGACCACCTAACCACCTCTGTTTGCTCCGATTTTTGGTATACACCTTATTTCCTCCCTTTTGAGGAACACTGTGGCCCGAGAGACCAACTTCGTGGTCGAACGCCACATCCGGTGCTTAACAGCCCATTTTCGGGGCCCCAGGCCGCGCGTTTCGGTCCCCGAACCTCCGTTTTGCATCCGTTTTGGTTCATTTTTGGTGGAGACCTTATTTTCATAGTTAGGAAGCTTGTAGAAGGGTGGAAGGCCAGCAATTGTTCTGAAAAGCTAGCTTTATTTCTTCATCGCTCTCTGACGCCCGTTTTCCTCACTTGAAAGCCAATGTTGACCACCCCGGGGCCACTTTATTGAACCCTAAACCCCATATTTGTGTTGTACACACCTGGGAGGCCACCAATATTTGGTGGCCGACCAGTAATTGTGCCTGAACCTTTTGAACCCCTCTAAAAAATGGTCTTTTCTCTCTCCTGGTTCACTTTTTCTGGGTTTTGACTACATAGTTGTGTTGTGCACACATGGGAGGCCACATTTTTGAGATGGCCGACCAGCAATTGGCCTTGACCCTTTTGACCCTTGGCCGGCCGGCCATGGGAGGTGGCCGGTCGACCCCCTCGACCTTCTGAACCTGGCCGGCCATGACCCTCTCACCTGGTTTCTTATAGCTGCACTCTCTGTTTCCCCCCAAATCCTATATCCGAGGGGGGTCTTTTGGGGGGAAATTTGAATTTGATTTTCCCCCCTTTTCTCCACTCCTCTCCTCTATAAGACCAGCCCCTCATCTCCTTGTTTGAGGGTTACAAAAATTGGTTTGGAGCTCTTGCATTAAATCTCCCTCTCTCTCTATTCTAACCCTCAAAACACCCTTGGTTCTTGGCCATTTCTACACCAATCCATAGCACCACCCCTCCACCTCCATTCCAGAAACTTGAAGGCCATCTGCAGAGGCTAGGAGCATCATTTCTTGGACCAAAAGCTGTTGAAGACCTAGGCTACAAGGGTGAGTCCCTTTTTCCCTCTTTCTTGCCTTGTTTTGCATGCTATCTAAGCCATACTTGTAAGCTTTTTTGGGCTCCGACCCAAACTGTAAATAGTCGTATTTTGAGCCCCTTTTCATGTTTGATCAAGGACCTCCTACTGTTTGAGGTCTCCTACTATCACTTGCCTCTTTATCTCTCTTTTAGGCCATTTTTTTGCATAGTATTTTAGGCTTATTTTTGAGTTGTTTTGGACTTGGTCATAAACTGTAAAATAACACTTTTTGAGCCCCTCTTCAACATTGTTGAAGGGCTCTCCTCTGTTTGAGGTCTCCTACTATCACTTGCCTCTTTATCTCTCTTTTGGGCCAATTTTTGCATAGTATTTTAGGCTTATTTGTGAGCTCTTTTGGACTTTTCCATAAACTGTGAAATATATTATTTTGATTCCCTCTTAAACATTATTGAAGGGCTCTACTCTGTTTGAGAACAAAAGCTACCACTTGTCTCTTTACCCCTCTTTTAGGCCTTTTCTTGCATGATAGTTTGGCCTTATGTGTGATTATTTTCGTGGCTTGATGTAAACTCTAAAGTGCCTTGTTTTGATCCCCTCTCCAACTTTGTTGAAGGGATCTTTTCCATTTGGGGTCAGCTGCTGTCCCTTGTGTTTAATCCCTCTTTTAGGCCTTTTTTTGCATGATAGATTAGCCCTATTTGTGTTCATTTTTGAGGCTTGTTATAAAATGGAAATATGCATTTTTTGGGGCTGTCTTGCATCTTTCTTCATGATTCATGATCAAATAATGCATGCTTTGTATAGCTGTAAGTCATTCCATGTGCCTAGTTTCGAATTTCGGGGTTCATTCCATGCATCGGGTGCCATGTTTCCACGTTTCGGGGCTATTTTGTATCATATTTCAGCGCTGAAATTCGCATGTTTGCATATCATGTTCCATGCCTTGCCATGCTTTAGGTAGAGTGGCATTTGATGCCTTAGGCTTGGTCCTCGGTTTGCATGCATGTGTGCACGCATTTCGAGTGTCTCATTTTCATCTCATGGCTACTGATGTGAGTGTGGCTGAGGTCCACTCATGTTGATGTAAATCCATTGTGCATTGCGTATGCCATTTCATTTCATACCATTGTGTATGCTAGGTTGTATGTTAGCGCATTGTGTATGCCATGTTACCTCGTGCATCGTGTATGCCATTTCATAGCATTGTGTATGCTAGGTTGCATGTTAGAATTGCATTCATGCATGTCATGCATATTGCATTGTGTTTGGGATAGAAGTTAGCCCGAGCACGGGAAACGAGGGACGTTTCGTACTTCGAGTGACGGAACATGTCTCAATTCCCAGTCACCGACACTCCGGATTATCCATAATGGAGTTTAGGTCTTGTTGTGTTTATATGTGCATTCATTTCATATTGAGTCGTGCAATTCGACTCCTCGGCCATCATGCATCGATATGCGTGATTGGTGGTACGAGGATCGAGGACTACACTCCCTGAAGAGTAGTCATGCATACATATGTGAAAATACTTTGCCATGCCCCTTTGTTGCTCTCTATTGCAGCAAATCAGAAATCGGCAGCCTTCCGGAGCTTGACACGCATTCCAAGAACGATTGCAAATAGAGGCAAACCGGGGCATCGCAAGGGATTCTTCACACAAGGCAACCCGAGCATGCATCATTCATCATCCGAAGCAGATTTGAGGCAGTCCCTGGCTTGCATGCCAATTTATTGCTTTCCTAATTTAATTTGTTAATTACTTAGGGTTTTGTACATATTTGGACTGTAATTATTCATTTGGGACTGTATATTATTTATTCAGACCCTCCGAGCGAGGACACAACTGTAATAAGTGTGCGTGTGTGTGATGTATGTCTTCCAACCCCACGTCTTTCTCCCTTTTATTTATCCGCTTATGATGGTTAGATTAGGACATGTTTCAATTAGCATACAGTATGATAGCATGTTTGCATTCATTTCATCTATCTTGCATGCATCGGGCTCGGTGCATCATACTAACTGCATTGTATTTTCAATGCTAAGTTGAATACATGTTAGCTGTAGCATTTCATATGTCATGTTTAGAATAGCCGAGCCTGCTATAGTTGCACTTTTGCATGTGTTGCATTAGGCATTTCTGTATAATTAGGATCATGCATGGATTTCTAATTAGCTTCTGTTTTGGCTTGGAGTACTCGGTAAGTTTTATGCTTTAGCATCCTTGCATGCGTGTGAGTGACTGCCATGAATAGCATGCTTACCATGAGGCTATATGCTTATGTGATATAACTGTCTGAATGCCTGTGGGTGAATGTTGGGTTATTTGGATTGGAACAATTCATCGATTGTGAGTTTTAAGCCCACTAGATAGTGGCAAAACCATGTTTTCTAAGCCCACCCGAGGGTGGCAAAATCTGCATTTTAAGCCTACTTGCGAGTAGCAAACCACTTTCAAATAAACAAACACGAGATGTTTTGTTCCAATTTAGACGATCTAGTCTATACTTGTATGTTGTGCGCATCACATAGTAAATCTAGGCTAATAACCGGAATAAGAACGCATAATGTTTTCAAAAATAGATATCATGGTTAGTAGAGGCCGATCTTTGATCGGGCGAGCGGGGGTGCTCATGAAGTGACCTTCCCCAATCATACCCAAGTTCCCGAGCCGAGACAACTTTGGTGATGACGGACACGTGGCCTTAGGCAAACGAGTCAGGGTTTCCTAAACTTCCCCAAAATAAAACATTTAGGTGGCGACTCTGTATCTGGCAAAGCAGTCCATGTTTGGCACTTTTTTCAAAATCTGTTTTCTCAAAACGATTTGCCAAATTTGGACTCTTTGGTTCAGATTTAGAACCGTGACAATTTGAGAGTCCGAACTGTAGTGAGCCCAATACGAACGGAACAGGGGAGCCATCCCTCCCGGGGCGTTCGGGGACGTCTACAGTTTCTGGCGACTCCGCTGGGGAGTTAGAGAACTTGACTCGAACTCATGATATCTTGTTTTGACTACACTTGTGTGTTTCTTTGCATTGCATGTGCATTCGTGTGCCTAGGACACCGTGTTTGCCATCTGCTATTCCTGAATGGTTTACCGGAGGCTTGTCTTGTCAAGGCATGATCATAAGGCTGACCGGTTATGGGCTCTGCCAGTATGGGAACATAAACCCCGGTTTTACCGGGGCACCCTTTTCGACCATTCGACCTAGTACATATTCGAAATCCATAGTGACCATTCCAAACTAGGACAGGTTGCTTACCCGATATAGGTTGTTTGAAACCGCTGCGTGCGTAGTGAAACCCTAGCTCCTGACAAAATAGGACAGGGAAACCCTCCCCCAACATAGGGGTGTTTTGGCTCTCAATTATCTGTTATGTGCTATCAGAGTGTGTCTCTACAGGGGTTGCATGTATTAGTTTGCGAGTTTGGGGCATCAGGCCTGCGGGCATCAGTCAGTGTTTGAGAATCAGTTATCTGCGGGTATCAGATTCAGTCTTTGGGGACAGTGATTCAGGGATAATGATCAGTGATTGAGGACAGTGTGTGTTCAGCTTACCGACCGTGTGTTGTTATGCCCGACTGTGTGTTGTGCATTTACTTTAAGCTGTTATACTGTCCGTTTATCTATTTATTTATTTCCTTATTGCTTTATTTATCTTTTTACTAGGGGCAGTTTTAGCACAATTGCATCCAACCAAGTAGATATTCCCCAAGCACCCTGGACAAGAGGTCGCCGACTCAATCGATCCGAGGATCTGGTTGATGGACAACCAGTGTTTCACTCTCTACCCCCAGTTATCAGAGGGAGGCCAAGAAAACGCAGTGTATCCGAGCAGAGGTTGCCAGAGCAGTGGATTACCCCATCAGTAGACAGTCAGATTGAGATCCCGATTGTTGCTATAGAAATAGAGCTGCCAATAGTTCAGACAAATCAGGGCAGTATGGCGGTATCGACAGGAGTTGAGGAAATGATGCGTCAGATGCAAGAGACCATGAGAGCCATGCAGCAGGACGCTGTTCGCCGGGATGAGTTTGCCAAACAACAGGCTGAGATCATGGCCCAGCAAGCAGAATTAATTGCCAGGCTGCAACAACAAAACGGAGCATCTGCTTCACACCTAGTCCCTCCCCCACCAGGAATCCCAGCACCCGATGAGGCACCAAATGTCCAGGCAGATACGGACATACCAACAGGGCCAACTCCGCCCCCAAATTCTGCCCCAGCTATCTAAGGCACCTACGCCTGTCAATCAACCGGACTCTCCCTTCGAGTTCGAGGTAGACCATACAGCACTGAAATTGAGCAAGCTCGAGAAGCTATTCAAAAAATCCCAAGGGGTAAAGGCTATCCCGGATATCGAGGACGGATATACCGACGTGGCTGTAACGTTGCCGGATAGATTCAAAATGCCGCAGATCGATCGCTTCGACGGATCTGGTGATCCCATGGTCCACCTCCAGCTATTTTCAGATATATTATGGCCAATGGGCCTTACCAGACCCCAGAAGCTTTCGCTATTCGGCCGGACCCTGTCGGGCATAGCCGCTATCTGGTATGCGAAGTTGGAGGATGATGTCAAGCGAAGTTGGGATGAAATGGCCGAGGCCTTTGTTGCGCAATACTTTTACAACACCCAAATTGAGATTACAACTCGTGATCTCGAAACAACAAGGCAGGAGCACAAAGAGAGTTTCTCAGATTTCGTGACCCGGTGGAGGGCGAAGGCCTCGATGATGACTTTAAGGCCCACCGACAAGGACCAGATCAGGATGATTGTGCGCAATCTCTAGCCAAAACTGATGCAAAAGATGATTGTACTCCCCTTTCTCACCTTTTCTGACCTGCATGAGATGGGGGTACAAATTGAAGATGCAATGAAGTAGGGTCTGATTGACCAGGATAAGGAACAGCCCAGAAGAACCTTTAACCGCAACAATAATGCAGGCCCGAGTGGCGCTGCAACTACAAGGACTTCGGAAGTCAGCATGGTCACCACCATTCCCCCTCCCCTTCCAAGACCCATGGCAGCCACACCTTTCTCCGGTGCATCCGGAAGTAACACCCAAACCACCAAGTACCCACCCAGAGGCCAAAGGAACTTCACCCCATTGTATATGCCCCTGTCCAAGGCTCTAGGGGTATTAATCAGGAAAGGGCATCTAAAACCCCTAGAGCCGAGGCCACTACCAAACCCACTTCCCCCCTCTCACAACCCAACCAAATACTGCACGTATCACCAACAACATGGTCACGACACTGACCAATGTTTCCGACTACGTCATGAGATTCAAGATCTCATTGACAAACAGGTGATTTTGCCACCAGAAAGACCCAATGTCACAACCAACCCACTCCCTACACACAACCAAGCTCCACCTCCCAAAAGAATCAACTTTATCCAGACTGGGGTCGTGTCTTACGATCCTAGCATCTATATCACCCTGTCCCATCTCCCTAAGCCGTAGGTGTTCCTCCCTGACTGCACTGACTTTTTGTGCATGCTAAGGACCTCCACAACCCAACCTGAGCCAATGGTGGTGACTGTCGAAGACAGAACAGAGGAGGTTTCAGAGGAGGAGGGAATTACTAAATCAGGGTTTGAGCAGTCTGGGAACTTTGCTGGGGAAGCCTACGATCTGAGTGATTACATCTTATCAGTGGGCCAGGTTAAGCCAAGTGTAGAATTACCAGAAAGGGCAGAGTTGTGTGTGATCCGAGGAGATGGATTTGAGCAGAGGGCAGATGACGTGGCGGCTATAGAAGAGAACTTTGCCAACCTACAGTTTTTTAATGACCAAGAATCAAGGGGCGCGGCAGTCAACTGGTTTGATTATGAGGAATCGGTAGAGGTTACCGGATGGCTGGATGATTAACCGGATATTGTGGAAGAGTTCCAACCAGAACAGGGCCTCGAAGGGGCGAGAGTATCAATTGTGGCCGGAGGGGCCGGAAGTCAGAATACATTGTCGGAGAGCGCCAGTATGAAGAATTTCGCTCGGGACTTGAGCATTGTGGATGCAGAGAAAGTTGAACAACAAACTACACTGACGTAGTCAGAACAAGAAAAGTTTTGGGATCCTGAGAGAATCAGGAAGGCAAAAGCCCATGAAGGGCCCAAGGGTGCTGTGGGCACAAGAACAGAAGATGCTGCGGGCATGTGGACTGAAGGTACTGCGAGTACGATCATACCAGGGCCGGACAGGTGTCTGTCGGCCGCCGACGGAATGTGGTGGGAAGACGATGATTTATGTCTCGCCCACACAGATGAAGATTGAGGGAGTAACCAGCCAGATGATACCTGGTATATCGGCGAGGTCGATCATATGACAAGAAGTGGGCGGTATTTCAAGCCCCCGCACCTAGACCAGCCAGAAGCATCTGGAAAGGATAAGGAAGCTGAGAGACAGAAAGAAAAGTAAATCAAAGAAGAGGCTGTACTGAGGCAGTTAAAGAAGATACAAATAGACATCTCCATCTGGGGACTGCTTATGGCATCACGAGTACATAGGCAGGCTGTCCTTTCAGCCATGGACAAGACCAAGCTTTCTATAGACACCACACCAGAGCAGCTAGTTGGATTGGTTTTTCCGGGAGGAGGTTCCCCGATGTTGACCTTTTCTGACAAAGAACTACCGCCTGAAGGTGCAAATCATAACAAACCTCTCTACATCTCGGTGGAATGTAGAGGCAAATGGGTACCGGTGGTTCTTGTCGATATGGGATCCGCTATTAATGTGTGCCCGTCAAGGACGGCATATGCAATCGGGTTGAAGCCGCCGGACTTCGTACCAACTACTCAAGTAATCAGAGCCTATGATAATACAAGCAGGGAGGTGATGGGGACTGTCAAAATTCAGACCCAGGTTGGTCCAGGACAACACAACATTGAATTCCATGTCTTGGACGTTCCCGCAACCTTTAACCTACTTTTGGGGCGACCGTGGTTGCACCAGGTCAAGGCAGTCTCTTCCACCTTGCATCAGATGTTGAAGTACCCTCACGGGAAAGGGGTAGCTATTGCTTTTGGGAATTCGTCAATCCATCCGCCGCCGGAAGTGTCTACGCCAGTCTTGGAAATTGAACATGGCACGGAGGATTTGTTCTTATCAGGGTTTACTTTGGCTGAGGCCCGAATTGTGCAGAACATCATGGCTGTTAATGAGGGAGTGTATGTCAGTGCTCAATCTGTATACCTTATGAACAAGCTTCAACACATCCCCGGGATGGGATTGGGAAAGAGCGGCCGGAAGGGCACCGCAGCATTGGCCGAAGTGCCGCACAATCCGCATACCTTTGGCTTGGGTTATCTGCCCACCAAAGAGGACTGGGTGAGGAAGGGTAAAGAGATGGCTGGGAGAGCCAGAGCAAAGAAGGCAGGGAAGCCTTTTGAGTTAATGCATCGACCCATTCAGGGTACCTTGAATGGACGCTTCGTCCGGGAGGGAGAGGACTTCCCATTTTGTGGCTTCCCAGAGCCGTGGCTGAACGCGGAGAGGAAGCGCGTGCTGGGGTTTGAGATTTTCTTTGACCTGCAGTTATCTGGGGATGACGTTGCCGAAGAGCAGACGGACCCATCAGCTGAGGTTGAACAGTGTAAGAAAGTGCAGTCTAAGGACACCGAACTTGAAATGGGGGTAGCGCTGGCATGTCTACTTTCAGATCCTCCGATCGACCAGGAGTGCTTGGGGGATAACTTCTCGGTATGCGTGATCGGGAATGGAACAGCTGCAGGCCCGCCAGCAACTATTTTGGATTCATCTATCGCACCCTCTCTCATTTGGCAGTATGAAGAGGGATTTTTGTCCAGCAACACCGGGTCAGGTAGTGAGCCGGAATCTGATTCCACCGAGTCTTGTGAGTCGGAATCAAGTTCCATCTCGACTGAGTTTGAGTCTGGTATTCCTAGGAATGATAACCCGGATGCCATAGTCTTGTCCAGGTCGTCTTTTTCTTTCTCTTTTGAGTCTGTTGTAACCGAAGAATCGGACGATTTGGATGTGCTTAATGAGAATCAAGTAGCTGTGGTTTCTGAGTACTTTTCTGTGCCCTTGATTTATTGCATTAACTCAGACTTTCAAAATTTTGATGAAAACGATGAGGACGAAGTTCCTCCGGTTTTGCAACGCTTAATTGAACAAGAGCATGAAAGATTTGTTAAACCCCTGGTTGATGAAATCACTACAGTAGATATTGGTACTAAGGAGGACCCGCGGCTGGTCCAGATCGGGTCCACGTTGTCTTCAGAGGAACGCGAGCGCTTAGTCGCTTTATTAAAAGATTTCAAAGATGTTTTCGCGTGGTCCTACGAAGACATGCCTGGAATCAATCCTGAGATTGTACAGCACCGGATCCCTCTTGACCCCGAGGCCCGACCCGTCAAGCAGAAACTCAGGAGGATCCGCCCCGACTAGGCTCTCAAGATTAAGGAAGAGGTCACCAAGCAAATCGACGCAGGCTTCCTGCTGGTATCCGAATACCCGACTTGGTTGGCCAACATCGTCCCAGTGCCGAAGAAGGATGGCAGGATCCGAGTGTGCATAGATTTCAGGGATTTGAACAGAGCTAGTCCAAAGGATGACTTTCCCTTGCCGCATATTGACGAGTTGGTGGATTTCACAGCGGGGCATGCTTTGCTTTCGTTCATGGATGGCTTCTCAGGTTACAATCAGATAGTGATGGCACCAGAAGACAGGGAAAAGACTGCTTTCACCACCCCGTGGAGGACTTACTGCTACAGAGTGATGTCGTTTGGGTTAAAGAATGCTGGAGCTACATATCAACGGGCCGCGACTACAATATTGCATGATATGATCCACAAAGAGGTTGAGGTGTATGTGGACGATATGATTGTCAAGTCCAAAGAAAGAGAGGGCCACTACACCGCCTTGCAAAAGTTTTTTCAAAGGATCAGAGAATTTCGGTTGCGGCTAAATCCTCAGAAGTGTGCGTTCGGTGTTACAGCGGGAAAAATGCTGGGATTTCTGATTACACAAAGGGGCATCGAGGTCGACCCTTCAAAAATCAAGGCCATCTTAGAAATGCCACCACCAGGAACTGAAAAGGAGGTGCGAGGCTTTCTGGGTAAAGTGCAATTCATAAGACGGTTTATCTCAAAATTAACCTTGACTTGTGAACCACTTTTTGGTCTCCTGAAGAAAGGCAAGAAATTCCAATGGGTTTTCCGATGCCAAGCCGCTTTTGAACAGATCAAAGAATACTTGCAGAACCCACCCGTGTTGTCACCGCTAGAGCCGGGGAGACCGTTGATATTGTACCTTTCAGTGACCGAGACCACAATGGGCTGTATGTTCGCACAAGAGTCAGAGGACAAGGTGGAGAGAGCCATCTACTATCTGAGCCAGAAGATGCTAGAGTATGAGACTCGCTATATGCCGTTGGAGAAGGCTTGCTTAGCTTTGGTATGGGCTACCAGGAAGCTGCGGCACTACCTGTTAGCTCACTCCGTGATGTTGGTTTCACGACTCGATCCCATCAAATATCTTTTCGAGAAACCAGCACTTACGGGTAGGCTAGCTCGTTAGCTGCTGTTGCTCTCCGAATTTGACCTGAAATATGTGATACGGAAGCCAGTCAAGGGGAGGGCGGTAGCAGAATTCTTAGTCGATCATCCAGTGGAAGGAGGAGAAGCAGTTGAATACTTATTCCCAGATGAAGCCATTTTGCACATCGACGACGAGTATTGGACGATGTACTTTGACGGAGCGTCAAATCAGTACGGGTATGGGATAAAAGTGTTGCTGATAGCACCCGACAATTCCCGTATCCCTCTAGCCTTCAAACTCCGGTTCAAAGTCTCGAACAATGAAGCAGAATATGAGGCATGCATTGCCGGTCTAGAATCGGCCCTAGAACTAGGAGCAAGACGGTTGGACGTCATCGGGGACTCGAACCTTGTTGTGTCTCAAGCAAAAGGAGACTGGAAGGTCAAAGAAGAAAAGATGATGATGTATCACCAGACTTTGGACTTGTTAATTCCTCGGTTTGAAAAGCTAAACTTTGCTCATCTTCCAAGAGAGAACAACAGGTTCGCAGATTCTTTAGCAACTCTATCTTCCATGATAGACATCCCGTTCGGAATCCGGATGCGTCCAGTCATCATTGACCAGAAATTTGCGCCAGCCTATGAGTCGATTGCTGCTATAGATGAGGTTTAGGACGAAAACCCCTGGTATTACGACATTTGGAACTTCTTGGAGAAGGAAGCATATCCGCCAGGGGTACATGCCAAGGATAAAAGGGCAATCAGAAGAATGACCGTTCAGTTCATCATCTGTGGGGGTATGCTGTATAAGAGAGGTCATCTGGGAATGCATAAGTTGTGTGTCGAAGCCGAGGAATCGAAGCGCCTGATGGAGGCCGTCCATGGAGGAGAATGCGGTGCACACACGAACGGAGTAATGTTAGCACGGAAGATCCTCAAACAGGGTTACTATTGGTCCACCATGGAGGAGGATTGTGTTAGTTTTGTTCGGCGATGCCACAAATGTCAAATCCATGCAAATCGCATGAATATCTCGCCGTCGAAGCTGTACAACATGACTTCTCCATGGCCGTTTTCAGTTTGGGGAATTGACGTGATCGGGGCTGTCACTCTGAAGGGGTCGAATGGGCATGAGTTCATCCTGGTCGCGATAGATTATTTCACAAAGTGGGTTGAGGCCCAGTCTTATGCGGTGTTGAAGGCGTCGCACGTTGCAAAGTTTATCAGAAATAACATCATCTGTCGCTATGGGGTCCCGAACGTGGTCATTTCAGATAATGGTTCCCACTTCAAGAAGGAAGTGATTAGCTTGTTGGAAAAATACAACGTGGCTTTTCATAAGTCATCCACATACCGGCCGCAAACCAACGGAGCAGTCGAGGCCGCCAACAAGAATATCAAACACATACTGCAGAAGATGGTGGAAACCTACCGGGATTGGCCAGATAAGCTGCCATTTGCTCTGTGGGGCTACAGGACTTCAATTAGAACTTCTACCGGAGCGACTCCGTATTCATTGGTTTATGGGATGGAGGCCGTTCTGCCTATCGAGATTGAGGTTCCGTCGTTGCGAGTATTGGCTGAGTGTCAAATAGCCAAAGCAGATTGGCAGCAGAGCAGGTTTGAGGAACTCATGCTCTTTGATGAGAGAAGACTGAAAGCACTGTACCATGTTCAAGGTTATCAGCGCAGAATTGCCCGGGCTTTCAACAAGAAAGTTAAGTCCAGGAATCTAAAGGAAGGAGATTTGGTGCTCAAGGACAACCGAGCTCCCATCCATGACCCAAGGGGCAAGTTCAGACCTAATTGGACTGGTCCCTACACCATCAAAGCTATCTGGTTAGGTGGAGCTGTGGTTCTGATGGACCTAGATGGCCTGGAATTTTCCCAACCGATCAACATGGACAAGTTGAAGAAATATTACCCCTGAGAGGCTCGCTAGGCCGAAAACCCGAAAGGGCGACCTAGGCAAAAGTTAGAGCACAAAAAATTGGAAAACATAAAAACTGAGCTCGCAAGGTTGAAAACCCGCAAAGGGCGGCCTTAGCAAAAGTTAGAGCGTAAAAGGAGAGTGAAAATACTCGAGTGAACCTAAGCCTGAACTACGTATGGCTTGATTCCCATCTTCGGGATACGTAGGCAACTTCATCCTGAAGTTCAGCCATAAACTTTTCCCCGACCAACTCTGTCCATTTGATCATCTCAATCATCTTTGTCTATCAGCATTTAAGGGCTTCCATTTGAATCTCCAGTACAGTGCTTTCAGACTAGGGGCAATTTTCCGTTGCCGTGCAGTACCGCGGTACTCTTCAGACTAGGGACAACTTTCCAGTTACAGGGATCCGGGGTTGTGCAGCTCAGTGACAGATCTCAAGCGTGTCCAGTTCTGATCCATATCGAAAATGGTTTTGAAAAGTTTTAATAAAAGTTGACTTTCTTCAAATTAATCTTTCTATAACTAAGACCATTTTTGGACCAAAGCAGAAAATTTTCAGTACCATAACCTTCAATTTCATTGATTTCAAAACAGAGTTCTCCTGCTCTTGCATACAATTGAAGTTGCTTTTTATTACATTCATAAAGAAAACTTGAAAGTACTAATAAAGCAATAAATCTGGGGCATAGTCAAGTCAGGTGTCCCTGTGCCCCCTCCCAGAGCTAGTCGAAGCCTCTGATGCCAAGCTGGGCCCGATCTGTGCCTCTTCATTGAGCCAATCCAAGCACTCGTCAGACAAAGTATAACTGAAAGTGGGAGTGGGGGCCAGGAGTTCTCTCGTCCTCCATGCTGTGGCATATCGGGCAAGCTGTGCACCTCGAACTGGGAAGGCAGCCAGATACTCTATCCCCTCTGGCGGGCAAGTCTGATCATGACCAAACTGGCGTTGGAACCGGAACGGAAAGTAGAATACACAGTGAGTCAGACCAACCAACTGGATCCCGGTCTGTCGGAACATACTATAGCTCATTGCCGGGAGATTGAGCCAAGGGCAGCGCCAGGCGATGCGATCTGCAGAAAAATTGCACATCCAGTCGAACCACCATCCCTCATTAAAGGCATCGACTAGGCATTGTCGAAAGAAGTAGCCGCGAGCCAAGTAGGCTGGGCAAGAGTCCACGACTTGCAATTTATCCATCAACCATACTTGGGGAGGGATGAAAAATGAGAGAATAAAGAATAGAGAGATGTACGATGAGAGAAAAGTAAGACAAGGGTTTTGTGAGAAAAACCGAGCCTGAGGGCCGAGTGATGTGAGCATTACATATGTGAGATTGGGTGGGAAACATTACCTGCAGCAGTAGTAGACTCCTCGCAAATCTGGTCGTCTCCCGGCGATGGAAAGCATCCAAGCCCATCAGCGTCTCAGCCAGTGTCATTGCAATAGAACTCTTTCCATCCTTCAAGCCTTGAGCAACTTCAATCAGGCGAATGCTAGATCCACCAAAGCCCGATGCAAGCAGAAAGTGAGATAGCATACACAAGCAAAGGGCATGTTGTCTGAAACCTTGCCAATGATGGTCGCCACGGTCACCGGCGTCAGAAAAGCGATAAATCAATCCGAGGATGTCCAGTTCCCCATTACAGATCAGAGACCGAGCGTCATGCGTGGTGAGTCCACACATCCGCCCTAAAGCTTGGGTGTGACCAAAGCGAAACTGAGGCAAGATCTCTTCACAATTTTCGGATTCCATCAAAGCTTGAAAATTTTCGAAAGTTGGACATACCTCTTGCCCGCCGAAGCTAAAGACATGTGTTACCAGGTTCCAAAACCTTGTCGCGGCATGAAGGAAAGGAAGGTGTAGCGGAGTACGGCTCAGCGTGAATAGTGCATTCAAGCCAAAGCCCCGGAAGTTCAACTTTTCTGAGCCGTCTAAAGAAGCAATCCAAGCTGTGAGATTTTCGACGAGAAACGCTTCCATTTTGGTGCAAAACTGAGATGAAATGAATGAGCCATGGAGCTAGGACTTTTAAAGGGGATAAAGCACTGTTCGGGGGGACACGTGTCGAAAATTTGGTGGTGGCTGGGCTAAGTGGCCGGCCGGCCACCTTTTCTAGCAGGCCGGCCACCTCTCTCCCCTTCAAATGCAAAAAGCTAGACGGCCAGCTCCCAAAAGTGGCCAGCCATGCTGCAATCTGCGTATTTGGCCCTGTTTTACTCTCCAGAAGAAAGTTCCTAGCATTTCCATGCATCGGGAGTGTCAAAAGCCTCTATTTCTCTCTGTTTCGGATGCGTTTCATCGCCCAAATCGTCCGAAATACACTTTGTTTATAGAGTTGTTGTTAAATCTTGCTTATCGAGTTGTTGTTTTGCTTATCGAGTTGTTGTTTTGTTGGTTGAGCTGTTTCGTTTACCGAGTCTTGTTTAATCGAGTCGCTGAGTCTTGTGCATTTGAGTTGTTACTCTTTGTTTATCAATTTTGTCGTGTTTTGCTTATCGAGTTGTAAACTTGCTGAGGTCTTTTTTAGTTAGTTTGTTTGTTTCTCAGTAAGATTAGGTTGTTTAGTTTGTCGTGTCGGTTCGCTGCCTGACTTGGCACATACACAATGCACATTTACCGTTCAATCTCTTTACTTGCAAAATGATGCGATGCGATGCTGAGAACATAAAGTACAACACTTTTTCAAAAAAGCTGTTTCATTCCATCATGCTTCCTTTGTTACAACATTTTACAGCAAAGGTACAAGTTTCACAGAAAATAAAACTACCTAATAATGTACAATGTGCTACAACTACTAGTAAAAAAGATAAATAAAGCAGGAAACAGCTGCACCAATGCTCTCAAGAGCAGGAATAAGAGGCCCTCTTCGTCCACTTCTGCGGAACAGGCTCTGCACCACCGGCACCATCTGAGTCGGAACTGTCATCCTCAGGATCCTCCTCAGCCTCCTCTCCACTCCCGGAACCAGGGTTGGAACCCTCCTCTCTGTCAGCAGAGGTCTCTGACAGACGATCTGTAGCCTCCTCCTCCTCCTCCTGATCGGGCTCCTCCTCTACGATATGTGCCCTGCGTCTGCGAGACGACTCCCCTCTCCCGGCCCCACGAGAAGGCCGAGATGGCCCAGCTCCCCGTGAAGGTCGAGATAGCCCGGTCTGTGGTTGATATACTAGAGGCATCTGAAAATAAAATGTGCAATTTGAATACATCAGCTCAAAATGTGTGTATCAGATACAGATGCAAGCAAACTACATGAAATGAGGGTGCATGCGGATACAGTATATGAATGTGGTGTGTCAGTTGTGCTCTACACATACAATTAATCAAAGCAGTAAAATGTTCAAGGTCAACATGTCGTCAGAAGTACGATAAATGTGAGAAAACTAAAGAGTACCTGGAAACCCATGATGGACAGCTGCGCCTCTCTCCGCAAGACCATGCCCTCGAGTGAGGCCACCAATCCGATCACCCCCTCCATGTACTCTCTGGGTGGCTGCAGATACAAGCTCAAATCATCAAGGAATAAAGGAATGTCTAAGTATTTGAATGATAGATGAAAAGCAGTGGGGCATACCGGCGGTGAGTCGGGATCAATGACATATCGATGATCAGGCATGGGAGGCTCTATCGGAATCGGGTAGGAGGTCCCGTATCGCCATCCTGTCAACTCGGTCGGCATGTCTGGCCATCCAGCATGATGATGAGTCGGAGGAATCGGGGGGACCAGTCTAACCCCTCATCTCGATGCGCCAGCCTTGCTAGTAGAAAGGGCGCCTGCAGCCCGAGCTCGACTCAAAGACGGCATGTTAGTAGACCTCCTCGAGGGCGTACGAACACCTGTCAACGGAGGCATCAAGTAGGTGTGACGGTAGGTCGCATACTCCCCATCCTCTATATACAGCAGTGCATCAGTGCCCAGCCTAGCGTCAATGACACCCTGGGGAGTAAGCCTATCAGCGAGCCGCATACCGTCCGGAGGTGCTGAGGGAACACTTGACTCAGGAAAGCCCATAGTCTGACGAAGGAAGCGTTCCCCCAGGAACCAGGCCCTACCAACTGGCCCCTCGAACAAGAGCCTATACCGGGAAGAGCCCCATCCTCCAGCAAACTGAAATCGAAGGTTCCCACCCAAAGGCAACCAGGGTTGCCAGGTAATCTACGGGTAACCAATGCATAGGCTGATCAGAAATTGTAGATGTACGGAATAAATCAAAGATGAAAACAATGGGAATTGGGAGTTTTGGATTACCTCTGACGGCCGCACCGTGTCGAAGTACTGCCGTAGGTAGAGAAGAGTCTCCCGAGGCCGCGGTCGGTACTGGCCCTCGAAAACAAGCGAGTAAGGGGTCATAAGGGGCGCCTCCACCTCCAGCTCTGGCGCTAGTATGGGAAAATATGCGAAAACCCATAACTGCGGAAACGGGGCAAAAGCCATCAGAATACAGAATGTTGAGTGCAGGATGTCAGGACAGAGTATAAAGTGTGCCGTGTGTGCAATATACATACATTGAAAAGCAGAAATGTAAATCAAGAGGGCAGAAGGTACCACCCAAGCTCTCCAGTAGCCGCCAACTATGTTCCCCCGTCCGCGGGAGGTCGCGCTCATATAGCAATAAAGGGTAGCCAAGCTGGCGCCACCCCAATCATACCGACTAACCTGTGTGAGGTCCACCAGGGCACCCAGTAGATATAGCCCAACGGTGTTTCCCCTGTCGGTGAACAGAGTGGTCCCAAAGAGGAACATCAGAAACCCGCGGGCATACTATGTAATCTCCTCCGAAGTCTCGGGCTCAGTATGCCTAAAATGTGAAGAAAACTAAGTGTACCGGACTCGGCCCGAGGATCAGTTGACCGGTGGACGAGCTCCCAGTAAGTAGATCCAAGCGGCCTCCCACTGGCCTATGTCCTCGTCATATGGGATCGCCCAGCCTCCCACGTCAAGGCCGGTCAATACGGCAAAGTCAAATGGGGTCGTAGTCATATCCCCGGCAGATGAGAAATGAAAGGAGTTGGTGGTCTCCCACCACCTCTCCACCAGGGCGCCCATCAACGTCCTGCTAGCTGGATAACGAGATATCCCGGCACAAAAGGGCCCGAATCCTGCTAGATCAACCCAATCGCGGACGGCCTCTGGGAGCTTCGCGTACCAATCTCTCGCAACAATGGAGCCGTATCCCCGTGTAACACGGGAGGACACCTGCATTCATGGTGAATACATATATTCAGTTTTAGAATGAAATAAACAAGCTGCGTGCAAATGAGATATACAAGCTGCGTGCAAATGAAATGTATAAGCTATATGCAAAATCAAATCAGAAATTCAGAGTTCGAGCTGCGTGTTCAACTCTCAATCAATGTGGACTGTGTGTTCACCTCAGCAATGAGCCGCGTGTTCAGAATTCAAAATGTTTGGGCTGTGTGTTTAGATTTCAAAACCAGTGGGCTGTGTGTTCACCTCAAAGTTCGAGCCGAATGTTCAACATCAAAGTGTTTGGGCTGTGTGTTCAGATTTCAAAACCAGTGGGCTGTGTGTTCACCTCAAAGTTCGAGCCGAATGTTCAACATCAAAGTGTTTGGGCTGTGTGTTCAGATTTCAAAATCAGTGTGTGCTGTGTGTTCACCTTCAACTTGGGCTGCATGTTCAGAAATTCAGAGTTTGGGCTGTGTGTTCTACTCTCAACTAGTGTGTGCTGCGTGTTCACCTTCAACTTGGGCTGTGTGTTCTACTCTTAACAAGCGTGTGCTGCGTGTTCACCTTCAACTTGGGCTGCGTGTTCAGAAATTCAGAGTTTGGGCTGTGTGTTCTACTCTCAACAAGTGTGGGCTGTGTGTTCACCTCAATAATGGGCTGCGTGTTCAGAAATTCAGAGTTTGGGCTGTGTGTTCTACTCTCAACAAGTGTGGGCTGTGTGTTCACCTCAACTTGGGCTGCGTGTTCAGAAATTCAGAGTTTGGGCTGTGTGTTCCAGTCTCAACTAGTGTGTGCTGCGTGTTCACCTTCAACTTGGGCTGTGTGTTCTACTCTCAACAAGTGTGTGCTGTGTGCTCACCTTCAACTTGGGCCGCGTGTTCAAAAATTCAAAGTTTGGGCTGAGTGTTCAACTATCAACATATATGTGTGCTGTGTGTTCACCATCAGGTTATGGGCTACGTGATCAGAAATTCAAGCGTTCAAAACGCAAACAGAATACTGTATCATGGGCTAAGCGTCAGAACAAGCTACGTGCTAAAAGGAGCAGATATGCATAGCAAGAGGCATAAAATGTGCAAAAATGCGGAATACGTTGCAGAAATGCAAAAAAGGCGAAATAAATACCTCTCGTGCCTCATGAGAGAGGTGAGACTCCGGCTCTCGCAAAAGCAGATCCCCAGGCGCTCGATCATCAAAATCAGTGAAGTGATAAAAAATAGCCCGCGGAAGGATATGTGCTCGAGGGACGTACCTCTCGGGTATGAAGGGTCGAACCCTCGGAGGCAGAGCCATAATATCAGGATCATCCCCGGCGCCCCGAGGACCTCCATCGTGAGGAAAATGACCGACCATTTAAGAAAATCTGCAAAAAGGAGCAAAAATGAGCAAAATGAGCCAAAATTGAAAAAAAGTCAACAAAAGTCAACTCTCGGGAAATGAAAAAGTCAACATAAGTCAACCCCCGAGGAAATCTTCCAAATGTTGAGACAAACTTACCTCAAGTGGTGAAAATGAGAAAAGAAGCACCGAAATCAAAATTTAATCGGACCAAAGTGATGAAAACTGAAAGATTTCGCGAAAACAACTTGCGTGGGGCGTTGGAAAACGCGTATAGAGCTCAGATCTGAAGAGGAAAATGGTCTAGGAAGGTAGAGAAGGTGTTTTCGGAGCTGAAGTTGTGAGGAATGAGGCTTTGGCCGAGTGTATTTAAAGAAATGAGAGCAAAATGACCGAACTGCCCCGGATTTGGGCTAAGGGGTCGGCTGACCACCTTTTGTGGCAGGCCGACCACCCCCTTTGCAAAATGCTGGTCGGTGGCCTCTCCCTGTGATGAGACCTGGTCGGTGGTGTTCCCCAAGTGCCCACCAAGCTCTCTGAAAATTTTGGGAAGGATTGGAGTCCCCGGGACCTGAAAAAGTACAAGAGAAGTGCACTTTCCGTCGCGAAATCACTCTACTGGAACTTCAACTCCAACTTTCGATGCGTTTTTCATCGTTACTCGTCAAAAGTGAGATGTATCCTTTTCGAACATGTTGCGACCCCTCCGGGAGGTAAACCGGAGGTCGTAATTGAGTCACCCTCATCGAAAACTCGCATTTCTTTGCTCGTCGTTTTACGACAAATTCCCATCTGAATTCACATTTATTCTGCATTGTTATGCACGTCACTTGCATTCTCATGCACACCACTCATACTATTGTGCACGTTTCATAGGTGTTGTCAAATCCTCGTGCTTAACCCGCGTTGTCACGCGCGTTACTCCTCGCATTGCGATGCACTTTTCTATCGACGCCGCGATTGTCTGCATTCAATATCGCTTTGAACATGTGTTGCTGATTATGTTGTGCTTGTTGAGTTTCTTTCTTTTGCAGGCACGATATTGTATGTACGGTTCATTTGAGGCTGGTGCGACCAGACAAACCGCGCAGGTATTGTATCTTCTCCGTGTGAGACGTGGCGAGAATTGAATAATTCCCCGCATTCTTAACTGCATGGAATGTAGTTGTTACTTTGCATTCTTGCTTAAAACTGTTGCATCTATTGTGAATATGTGCTTCATTACAGCTTGCTGCATTTGCATGATCATTGAGATACCTTCGGCTTCTTGCATTGTCGGTTGCATTTTGCCCCTGCCTGCGGGCACATCTCTGTTTGTCTTGCCTGTTTGTCTAAGTCTTCGGCCTTGTCAAAAATGGGTCGTCTCTGGGCTTTGACATTCACTCCCGTCACTTATGACTTCCGAGTTCTGTCAAAGAGGGGCAACTGTAGACACCCCATTTTTGACCGACCTTAAGACTCAGACGTCACCAGTTGAGCGCTCGGTGATATTGCATATCGTGCTCATCCAGAAGTTTCAGAGTCCCGGCTGCAAGCCTTGCCTCCGGACTTCCGGACCCTTTCGTGCCTTGCCTCGGTTTACGAACCAGGCTCTATTTTCTCTGTTTTCTCTTCCCGAAGGAAGGGAGAGGTCTCGTGGACCACCTCTCAGTGGCCGTAGGCTACGTTTCGTGGTCGTAGGCCATTTTTCCCGTTTGGAGCCCGGTTTTCGGTTTTTCGGAGCCGACGGCCGTGTGCCTCGGTTCGGGACCACATAACCACCTCCGTTTGCTCCGATTTTTGGTATACACCTTATTTCCTCCCTTTTGAGGAACACTGTGGCCCGAGAGACCAACTTCATGGTCAAACGCCACCTCCGGTGCTTAACAGCCCATTTTCGCGGCCCCGGGCCGCGCGTTTCGGTCCCCAAACCTCCATTTTGCATCCGTTTTGGTTCATTTTTGTTGGAGACCTTATTTTCATAGTTAGGAAGCTTGTAGAAGGGTGGGAGGCCAGTAATTGTTCTGAAAAGCCAGCTTTATTTCTTCATCGCTCTCCGACGCCCGTTTTCCTCACTTGAAAGCCAATGTTGACCACCCCGGGGCCACTTTATTGCACCATAAACCCCATATTTGTGTTGTACACACCTGGGAGGCCACCAATATTTGGTGGCCGACCAGTAATTGTGCCTAAACATTTTGAACCCCTCTAAAAAATGGTCTTTTCTCTCTCCTGGTTCACTTTTTCTGGGTTTTGACTACATAGTTGTGTTGTGCACACATGGAAGGCCACCTTTTTGAGATGGCCGACCAGCAATTGTCCTTGACCCTTTTGACCCTTGGCTGGCCGGCCATGGGAGGTGGCCGGCTGGCCCCCTGAACCTTCTGAACCTGGCCGGCCATGACCCTTTCACTTGGTTCCTTACAGCTGCACCTTCTGTTTCCCCCCAGATCCTGTATCCGAGGGGTGGTCTTTTGGGGGGGAAATTTGAATTTGATTTTCCTCCCTTTTCTCCACTCCTCTCCTCTATAAAACCAGCCCCTCAGCTCCTTGTTTGAGGGTTACCAAAATTGGTTTGGAGCTCTCGCATTAAATTTCACTCTCTCTCTATTCCAACCCTCAAAACACCCTTGGTTCTTGGCCATTTCTCCACCAATCCATAACACCACCCCTCCACCTCCATTCCAACAACTTGAAGGCCATCTCCAGAGGCTAGGAGCATCATTTCTTGGACCAAAAGCTGTTGAAGACCTAGGCTACAAGGGTGAGTCCCTTTTTCTCTCTTTCTTGCCTTGTTTTGCATGCTATCGAAGCCATACTTGAAAGCTTTTTTGGGCTCCGACCCAAACTGTAAATAGTCATATTTTGAGCCCCTTTTCATGTTTGATCAAGGACCTCCTACTGTTTGAGGTCTCCAACTATCACTTGCCTCTTTATCTCTCTTTTAGGCCATTTTTTTGCATAGTATTTTAGGCTTATTTGTGAGTTGTTTTGGACTTGGTCATAAAATGTAAAATAACTCTTTTTGATCCCATATTCAACATTGTTGAAGGGCTCTCCTCTGTTTGAGGTCTCCTACTATCACTTGCCTCTTTATCTCTCTTTTAGGCCAATTTTTGCAGAGTATTTTAGGCTTATTTGTGAGCTTTTTTGGACTTTTCCATAAACTTTGAAATATCTTGTTTTGAGCCCCTCTTCAACATTGTTGAAGGGATCTCCTCTGTTTGAGAACAGAAGATACCACTTGTCTCTTTACCCCTCTTTTAGGCCATTTCTTGCATGATAGTTTGGCCTTATTTGTGATTATTTTCGTGGCTTAATGTAAACTGTAAAGTGCCTTTTTTTGAGCCCCTCTACAACTTTGTTGAAGGGATCTTTGCCATTTTAGGTCATCTTCTGTCCCTTGTGTTTAATCCCTCTTTTAGGCCTTTTTTTGCATGATAGATTAACCCTATTTGTGTTCATTTTTGAGGCTTGTTATAAACTGGAAATATGTATGTTTTGGGGATTTCTTTCATCTTTCTTCATGCTTCATGATAAAATAATGCATGCTTTGTATAGCTGTAAGTCATTCCATGTGCCTAGTTTCGAATTTCGGGGTTCATTCCATGCATCGGGTGCCATGTTTCCATGTTTCGGGGCTGTTTTGTATCATATTTCAGCACTGAAATTCTCATGTTTGCATATCATGTTCCATGCCTTGCCATGCTTTGGGTAGAGTGGCATTTGATGCCTTAGGCTTGATCCTTTCGAGTGTCTCATTTTCATCTCATGGCTACTGATGTGAGTGTGGCTGAGGTCCACTCATGTTGGTGTAAGTCCATTGTGCATTGCGTATGCCATTTCATTTCATAGCATTGTGTATGCTAGGTTGTATGTTAGCGCATTGTGTATGCCATGTTACCTCGTGCATCGTGTATGCCATTTCATAGCATTGTGTATGCTAGGTTGCATGTTAGAATTGCATTCATGCATGTCATGCATATTGCATTGTGTTTGGGATAGGAGTTAGCCCGAGCACGGGAAACGAGGGACGTTTCGTACTTCGAGTGACGGAACGTGTCTCAATTCCCAGTCACCGACACTCCGGATTATCCATAATGGAGTTTAGGTCTTGTTGTGTTTATATGTGCATTCATTTCATATTGAGTCATGCAATTCGACTCCTCGGCCATCATGCATCGATATGCGTGATTGGTGGCACGAGGATCGAGGACTACACTCCCTGAAGAGTAGTCATGCATACATATATGAAAATACTTTGCCATGCCCCTTTGTTGCTCTCTGTTGCAGCAAATCAAAAATCGGCAGCCTTCCGGAGCTTGACACGCATTCCAAGAACAATTGCAAACAGAGGCAAACCGGGGCATCGCGAGGGATTCTCCGCACAAGGCAACCCGAGTATGCATCATTCATCATCCGAAGCAGATTTGAGGCAGTCCCTGGCTTGCATGCCAATTTATTGCTTTTCTAATTTAATTTGTTAATTACTTACGGTTTTGTACATATTTGGACTGTAATTATTCATTTGGGACTGTATATTATTTATTCGGACCCTCCGAGCGAGGGCACAACTGTAATAAGTGTGCGTGTGTGTGATGTATGTCTTCCAACCCCACGTCTTTCTCCCTTTTATTTATCCGCTTATGATGGTTAGATTAGGGCATGTTTCAATTAGCATACAGTATGATAGCATGTTTGCATTCATTTCATCCGTCTTGCATGCACCGGGCTCGGCGCATCATACTAACTGTATTGTATTTTCAATTCCAAGTTGAATACATGTTAGCTGTAGCATTTCATATGTCATGTTTAGAATAGCCGAGCCTGCTATAGTTGCACTTTTGCATGTGTTGCATTAGGCATTTCTGTATAATTAGGATCATGCATGGATTTCTAATTAGCTTCTGTTTTGGTTTGGAGTACTCGGTAAGTTTTATGCTTTAGCATCCTTGCATGCGTGTGAGTGACTGCCATGAATAGCATGCTTACCATGAGGCTATATGCTTATGTGATATAACTACCTGAATGCCTGTGGGTGAAGGTTGGGTTATTTGGATTGGAACAATTCATCGATTGTGAGTTTTAAGCCCACTAGATAGTGGCAAAACCATGTTTTCTAAGCCCACCCGAGGGTGGCAAAATCTGCATTTTAAGCCTACTTGCGAGTAGCAAACCACTTTCAAATAAACAAACACGAGATGTTTTGTTCCAATTCAGACGATCCAATCTATACTTGTATGCTGTGCGTATCACATAGTAAATCTAGGCTAATAACCGGAATAAGAACGCATAATGTTTTCAAAAATAGATATCATGGTTAGTAGAGGCCGATCTTTGATCGGGCGAGCGGGGGTGCTCACGAAGTGACCTTCCCCAATCGTACCCAAGTTCCCAAGCCGAGGCAACTTTGGTGATGACGGACACGTGGCCTTAGGCAAACGAGTCAGGGTTTCCTAAATTTCCTCAAAATAAAACATTTAGGTGGCGACTCTGTATCTGGCAAAGCAGTCCATGTTTGGCACTTCTTTCAAAATCTGTTTTCTCAAAACGGTTTGCCGGATTTGGACTCTTTGGTTCAGATTTAGAACCGTGACAATTTGAGAGTCCGAACTGTAGTGAGCCCAATACGAACGGAACGGGGGAGCCATCCCTCCCGGGGCGTTCGGGGACGTCTACAGTGAAGAGGTCTACGTCAAACAGTGCGAGGCCACAAAAGATATTTTCTTTAAGAGTGGTTGGAAAGCCGCAATAGAGAGGCTCGGTCACGCACCGTATGCAGACATTTTTTTGAATCCCCCTCCACATTACATACCGAGCTACATGGTGGACTACACAAACGCAGTCCAACAAAAGTTTCTACAAGAGGAGAAGGAGGAAGAGGAGACCCCTGACTCGGTAAATGTCACGCCCTCAAAATAATAACATTAAACCCATCAATATAAACATACATTTATATACAAAAGATCCACATTCCCTCAATTAATCAGAGTACTTCATTACAAAAGTATTACACGTTAACAACAAAAGTAAATGCCCTACGGGCTTACAGCTTTCCAAGTTATCACTTGGTTACAAAAGAGAGTATTAACTCGGTTACACATTAAGCCCTTGGCTTGAATTTACATGTAATACATCAAAAGGAAAATAAGGCAACAAAAGTATGTCTTGCCCCTAGCCTCCCAAGCTATGTCCTTAGAGGCGGCATGCTACCTGTACCGAAAAATGATGTTCCCATATAGGGTGAGCCACAGCCCAGCAGAGATATACTAAACCAACTATGAACAATGATTAAAAGATTAGCAACTGATAGATGGTCGATACTTACACTTCCATTTACATCTTATTTCAATTCCATGACAACCAAACCTATGTTACAATTCACTTTTCATTTCTTATTCAACTTTGAGTTTGAAAACAGGGTTCAGTACTCTGGCCAAAACATTTTGATGATATTATAGTTCATCACTAGAACATTTTCAAAATTCACGGTGGATACACATTTTGGTGTTATATCAATAACACATAAACTACTTCCATACTTCACAAACGATGATGATATACATTTTAGTGCTATATCAAATCAAACAGACTTTTCAATAGATAAGCATATGAGCTATATCACTACTACAACAGATAAGCATATGAGCTATATCAACATTCCAACAGATAAGCATATCACACATCAACAGATAAGCATATTAGTTGTATCCACACTTCACTAGACAAGCATATGAGCTGTATCTACACTTCACTAGACAAGCATATGAGCTGTATCTACGGAGTTCATCCCCCATCTCCTCCCAATCCTATCCGGTTTAGAGGTACATCCCCCATCTTCCCCTAAACTGAGGAGTACATCCCCCATCTCCTCCTCTACACAATGCATATAAACACAAAGGTTCTATACACAATATAACGCATGTAAACACTGAATCACATACGCAATCAATCAATACATAAAGTTAATGTATTCTACCAACCGTCTACACATAATGCATATAAACACATTGGTCATATACACAATCACTCAATACATAAAGTTAATGTATTCTATCAACCGTCATACTCTATGACACATCCGATTGATTAGTTTTAGTTTGCCTAATCATCATGCATTGTCTACAACAATCAACACTACCCTCCACCGGTAGCCCAAAGCAATTATTTCTAAGCAGGAAATAAATGCACAAATGGATAATATATCAACATTTCAACTAGATGAGCAATAAAATATTCGTCTACACTCTTTAATCCCATACATTCCCAATTTCAACATTTTCAATTCAATTCCTCGTTTTCTTCAATTAATTATATGCATTAATTAATTTAAACCAATTAGGGCAAATTACCATAATTCACAAAACAACCCTAAGGTTCCATTTCCATCAATGTACCAACATTAATCTCATTTCTCAATGCCTAACATGCATATAGGTTTATATATTTAAAACCCCGACTTTTGTAAAATTACACAAAGGCCCAAACTTTCTCAAAATTACCCAACAACCCCCAACATATCAAAATGCTAAAATTCAAAGACAAAGCTCATAAGATGGAGTAGGTTATCCCTACCTCGAATGATGGGGCTCAACGAAGAAGATGAAGAAACGGAAATGCTCCAAATCCCGAAATTTTCAGATTAAAAGATAGCCCTCGACGATCAACACAACTTTTGTAAAGGCCCAAGGTGAGAAAACAACTCCTACTGGATCAATCCTAAGAGAGAAGTTAGGGTTTTAGTGAGGGGAGTTCTCAAAATACCTTTTTGGAAAAGTAGGAGAGAGAAAGGATGTTGAAAAGTGAACAAAAAGGTCGGATCTCGGCTTTATATAAAAGTCGCCCCGCTCGAGCGTCCAAACCCCCGCTCGAGCGTCACTCACAGACTCCCGCTCGAGCGTCAACAATCCCGCTCGAGCGGCGGATACACACTCCCAGAACTTTTACAGAACCAGGTCTCCGCTCGAGCGTCAACCCTCCTCGCTCGAGCGTCACACAACATCCCGCTCGAGCGTCAAAACTCCCGCTCGAGCACACAACACTGTAGAGGAGATACTGGAAGATGGAAAACTACACTCGAGCGTCGAAAACCCCGCTCGAGCGGACAGACGACAACGAAGGGCCCGCTCGAGAGTCAAAATCCCCGCTCGAGCGTGAAGGCCAAAATCTGGGCAACTACTCTTGGTTTCTAAATCCAACCAACCTGTAACAAACTCGCCTAACACAACCCAAGACTCGAATGCAAGGAGTAAAGGATGTAAACAAGATATACACGACAACCAACTCCGCGAAACCTAAGTCCGGATACAACAGTTAAAGAAAAGGGAAAACCGGGATCGCTATAGTAAATGCTCCATCTACTAGCACTAATTTTAGTCATCAGCCTTCTCTACCTAGCACGGTTGATATGGAGCCTTTGACCGAACCATCCCAAGAGGCAGTTGCTCAGACCGGCCTACCTAGTGGCGAGGTCCGAGTTGACCTGGACATTGACCTTGATGATTTATTTGCTTGACCAAAAACCTATTTTTGTTGTGCTTTTTCCTTTTGTTTTGATGAAATGTAACCAGGCTACACGCCTTACCTTTTGTACTCAATTTCTGATAAATGAAAGAAACATTTCTTTGTGAACGTCTTCTTATTCGGTTAAATCACTCTTTCTTCTTTGTAGTGTATCAGTTTTACTGCTTGCCCAACCAGCTTAGGATGCTCAGTCATTCCTTATAATGCCCCATTTTCCGGCCAGGATAGTTATCTCGGCTGAAAACCACTTGGGACATTGCAAAACCTTTTTAACCGAGATGTGTGCCTTGATCCTTATCTCAGCTAAAGAACGAACTAAGTGTTGGTCAAACCTGCCAACTTTCCTGAGCCTAGATCCTTATTTCGGCTTAAGGAAGAAAAAAAGTGTTGGTTAAACCAGCCAACCTTCTTGAGTCTAGATGCTTATCTTAACTAAAGAACTAAATGTTGGTCAAACTTACCAACTTTTCTAAGCCTAGATCCTTAGCTCGGCTAAGGAAGAAAAATTTGTTAGTCAAACCTACCAACCTTCTTGAGCCTAGATCCTTATCTCAGCTGAAGAACTAAATGTTGGTCAAACCTACCAACTTTCCTAAGCCTAGATCCTTATCTCGGCTAAGGAGGAAAAAAATTTATTAGTCAAACCTGCCAACCTTTTTGAGCCTAGATCCTTATCTTGGCTGAAGAACTAAATGTTGGTCAAACTTGCCAACTTTCCTAAGCCTAGATCCTTATCTTGACTAAGGAAGAAAAATTTGTTTGTTAAACTTGCCAACCTTCTTGAGCCTAGATCCTTATCTCGGCTGAAGAACTAAATGTTGGTCAAACCTGCCAACTTTCTTGAGCCTAGATCCTTATCTCGGCTAAGGAAGAAAAATTTATTGGTCAAACCTGCCAACCTTCTTGAGCCTAGATCCTTATCTCGACTAAAGAACTAAATGTTTGGTCAAATCTGCCAACTTTTTGAGGTGCCCCCCAGTCGGGCTATGTGTACGAACAATTTATACAAACATTCAATTTATACAAAGAATTTCTATCGAAAAAATGCCTACTTGTTTTATTGAAAAAGAAAAACTACAAGTGTTTTAAGAAAGAGCTAAAAATAGAATATTTTGAGATTGGCCGGGTTCCATGGCCGTGGAATAGCTTTGCCATCCGCCTCTTCTAGGTGATATGCCCCTTTACCAGTCATACCGACCACTCTGTATGGTCCCTCCCAATTAGGTCTTAATTTGGCATCTCCAGGCACCAAAGTATTTCCCATTACTTTGCGCAGTACCCAATCTCCAATCTTGAATTGCTTTGTTGTATTTCCTGGACAATTCCTGTTGATATGAGGCAATATGCACCAATACCCGTTTCTCTTCTTTCTTCTGCCAAGTCGAGTTCCAGGGATATGGTCTCTACATTCAAGTCTGGATCAAAATTTTCGTTTCTGATAGTGGGGAGGCCAACTTCTAGTGGGATTACTGCCTCCATGTCGTAGGCTAAAGAAAAAGGTGTTTCGCTAGTTGACCACCGAGGTGTATTCCGGTAAGCCCATAAAACGTGGGGAAGTTCTTCAGCGTATTTGCCTTTTGCTTTTTCCAACTTCTTTTTCAGGCCATCTAGGACTACTTTGTTGGAAGCCTCAGCCTGGCCATTGGCTTGAGGGTATGCTGGCGTAGAGTTATAGAATTCTATCTTGTATTCTTCGCAAAAACCCCTGAAGATCTTGGGGATGCCGAACCCAGTTATGATGTTCTACCAGACGAATTTTTTGACGTCTTTTTCTTTTACGGATGCGAGTGCTTCTGCCTCTACCCACTTTGTGAAATAGTCTGTTACCGTGAGAAAGAACTTCCTGCTGGCTGGCGCAGTTGGGAGTGGTCTCACTATGTACAAGCCCCACATTGCAAAGGGCCAAGGGTTGGTCAAATGTAGGAGTTCTCTGGCTGGTTGATGTATTTGATATGCAAACTTCTGACATTTCTCACACTTCTCCGCATCTGCTTGCATGTATGGCCACCAAACCCTTGTGAAATTGCTCGGCAGGCCAGCGATCTTCCCCCTTGATGGCTTCTACAAACGCCTTCGTGTATTTTGAAAAAAAAATGCCTCAATCTTACTCGGACGAACACACTTCAAGTAAGGTCTTGTGAAGGATTTTTTGTACAATGCTAGTGAGGGGGAGAGCCAAAATCTCTGCGACTTTCCTCTAATTTTGTTGGCTTCTTTCTTTTCTTTTGGTAAGATGCCATCTTTTAAAAACACTATGATGGGATCCATACAGGAAGGGCCTAGTTCGACGCAACATGCTTCGGCTGCTTCAGGCTCTTCAATACTTGGTCTAGGTAGGAAATCAATCAATAATGGGTGTGGGGTAGATGTATTTGCTATTGACGCAAAATCGGCCAGCTCATCTTCTTTACTATTTTCCTCTTGACCGATGCTCTATTCGAACTACTTCGAACTTCATGATCTCCTTTCTGACTAACTCTTGGTACTTAGCCATTCTATCATCCTTTGCCTCATAGTCACCCGAAATTTGGTTGACTATTAGTTGGGAGTCACTGTATACCATTAGTTTGGTGGCCTTTATACGAAATGCTGACTTCAAACCTACTAATAGCGCTTCATATTTCGTCTCGTTGTTGGATGCTAGAAAGCCAAGATTGAATGCTTATTCAATTGTTAGGCCATCTAGCGAGATGAGGACTATGCCAAGTCCTACATCCTGCCTGTTGGATGCTCCATCCACGAAGAGTTTCCATATCTCTCCGACAAACAACTTCCAATAAATTGAAGGATTTGATGATGTCTTGGGATCAGGGGTGTTGATGATGCCTTCTTCTAAATGTTATCCATTGGTAGAACTTGATGCTCACTGTCTGGCTGTCTCAGGACCTTACTTTGGGGTGAGTCCTTGCTGCTAGTGCTACAGTCTGTTCTTTTTTTTCTTTTTGCAAGGCTAAATGGTTTGTTATGCTGTTAAGCGTCCTGTTCTGGGGGCTGCGCTATCCCTATGACATTTTTTTATTTCTTTTCGGTTGCCTCGGTCAAGTCGATCGGGCAAACATGATGACTGCCTAGTAACTTAGCTACGAAGTCTACCAAAGCTTGGGCCTTTATTGAGGTTCTTGGTTGAAACTTAATGTCAAATTGCCCCAACTCCACTGCCTACTTCAAAATTCATCCAGAAAAATCCACCCTCTTATGCAAGGCTTTTAAAGGGAAGGCCGTTAAGACAATCATGATGTGGGCATGGAAGTAGTGCGGCAATTTTCTTGAAGCCATCATCAAGGCTAAGGCCAGCTTTTCTAACGGTAGGTACCTTGTTTTAGTGCCCAGCAATGTCTTACTCACATAAAAGATAAGTAGGTGTTGTATTCCCTCAGCTCTTACCAACACTGCGCTAACTGCATACTGGAAAACTACCAAATACAAAAAGAGCTCCTCTCCTGGTACCAGGGTCACTAACAATGGAGGAGAGGTCATGTAGTCTTTCAAGCTTTCCAGGGCACGGTCGCATTCATCATCCCACTTAAACTTGGCCTTCAGTGCCTGGAAGAACAGTCAACACCTGTCGGACGACCGACTTATGAATCGATTTAGCGTGGCTGCTAGGCCAGTGAGATGTTGTAGCTCCTTGACAATGTTGGGCCTCTCAAGATCTTGGATGGCTTTGATCTAAGAGGGATCAGTTTTTATACCCCGGTTGGTCACTAGAAAGCCTAAGAATTTGCCTGACCCCACGCCGAATGCGCACTTAGATGCATTCAGTCGTAACTTGTGGGACTTCAAAATTTGAAACATCTCATCTAGGTCCTTGAGATGGTCCCCTCATCTTTGCCTTTAACCACCATATCATCTATGTAAGCCTCTATTGTTTTGCCTAACAATGGTTCAAACATTTTGGTGATCATCCATTGGAATGTTGCCCCTGCATTTTTTAGGCCAAAGGGCAGGACCTTGTAGCAATATAGTCCTCTGGGTGTTGTAAACGACGTGACCTCCTGATCCGGTTCATACATAGCAATCTGATGGTAACCGCGATATGCATCAAGAAAGCTAAGTCGGTTATGCTGTAACACCCTCAAAATAATAGCAATAAACCCATCAATATAGACATGCATCGATATATAAAAGTCCCACATTCTGCTATTCATCAGAGTTTCATTACAAAAAATATTACATGTTAATGACAAAAAAACGAATGCCCTAGGGGCTTACAGTTTTCCAAGTTAACACCTGGATACAAAAAGGGAGCACTAGCTCAATTACACCTTAAGCCCTTGGCTTGAATTTACATGTAATACATCAAAAGAGGAAAAGACAACAAAAGACCATCAGCCTCAAGCCTCCCAAGCTATGTCCTTGGAGGTGGCATGCTACCTGTACCTGAAAATGATGTTCCCATATAGGGTGAGCCACAGCCCAGTAGATATACACTAAACCAAATATGAACAATGACTAAAAGATTAGCAGTTGATAGATGGCCAACACTGATACTTTCACTTATAACACTTTACAGTTTCATGACATACAAGCCCATGTTACAATCCATTTTCCAATTCTTTTAAATTCTCAATTTATAACCATGGCTCAGAACCTGGCCAAACAACTTATATGAGACAGTAACTCATATTAAACACTTTCCCATTTCATAATAGATAAGCATACTAGCTATATCACATATCAATAGATAAGCATACAAGCTATATCATCACTTCCATAGATATGCATAAGAGCACTATCACACTTCCAAGGACAAGCGTATGAGCTGTGTTAACACATTACTAGATAAGCATATGAGATCTATCTATGGAGTCCATCCCTTATCTTCTCCCAACACCATCCGGTTTAGAGGTCCATCCTCTATATTCCCCTAAACCGTGGAGTACATCCCCTATCTCCTCCAACACGACACAATGCATATAAACAATAATTATACACATCATCACACAATACATAAATTTAATGTATTCTTTCAACCGTCATATTCAATGACACATTCCAGTGATTAGTTTCAGTTTGCCTAATCATCATGCATTGTCTACGACAATCAAGACTATCCTCCACCGATAGCCCAAAGCAGTTATTTCTAAATAGAAAATAAATGCAACAATGGATATATAATCAACATTTCAACTAGGTGAGCGATAAATAATCCAACTACACCCTTTAATCCCATACCTTTCCAAATCAATTCCTCATTTCTCATCATTAATTATGCGAATTAATTAACCAATGTAATTAGGACATTTTCCATAATTAACATTACAACCCTTAGGTTCCATTTTTAGTCATGTTTTAACATTTATTTCACTTTTCCATGCCAAACATGCATCTAGGTTTTATATAGTTAAGACCCCAACTTTTGTAAATTTACACAAAATCCCCAAACTTTCACAAAGTTACCAAACCAACCTTAACATCTCAAAATACTAAAATTTAAAGACAAAGCCCATAGTGAGGAGTAGGTTATCCCTACCTCAAAAGATGACTCCCAACCAAGAAGGTGAAGAAAACGAAAATGCTTCAAACCACGAATTTCTCGGATCAAAAGATAGCCCTCAACGATCAACAACCTTTTTGTAAAGGCCAAAGGTGAGGAAGTCACTCCTACTAGATCAATACCTAGAGAGAAGGCAAGGTTTTAGAGAGAGAGGCTCTCAAATGGCTTTTTCGGAAAAGTACACTACTACAAAAATAGTTAAAGATCACACTTTGATAAAAAAAAGATCTCACTTTTATTGGAAGTGTGATAAAAAAAATTAGATTGATATTTTAATCACACTTAATTTGATTGAGTGTGATAGTATTTATTTTTTATGTCACTTTTCAATTAAGTGTGATTATATATATATTTTTTTAATCACACTTTCTAATTAAAGTGCGATTATATATACACTATTACTTTTTAATCACACTTTTTAAACAAGTGTGATTATATATATATTTTTTAATCACACATTCTAATTAAAGTGTGATTATTTATATATTTTTTAATCACACCTTCTAATTAAAGTGTGATTATATATGCACTACTACTTTTGAATCACACTTTTTAAATAAGTGTGATTATATATATATTTTTTAACCACACATTCTAATTAAAGTGTGATTATTTATATATTTTTTAATCACACCTTCTAATTAAAGTGTGATTATATATACACTACTACTTTTTAATCACACTTTTTAAATAAGTGTGATTATATATATATTTTTTAACCACACATTCTAATTGAAGTGTGATTATTTATATATTTTTTAATCACACCTTCTAATTAAAGTGTGATTATATATACACTACTACTTTTTAATCACACTTTTAAAGTAAGTGTGATTATATATATATTTTTTAATCACACATTTTAATTAAAATGTGATTATATATACATTACTACTTTTTAATCACAATTTTTAAATAAGTGTAATTATATATATATATATATATAATCACACTCCCTAGGTGTGATTGTATAAAATATTTCAATTTGATTTTTATATAAAATATACAATTCCAAAATCCGCGCCTCTATTTTGAGTTTTTTTTAACCACCCAACACTAGCAACCACCCGCCACCATTTTCCACCACCGTCTTCCGCCACCACCACCACCTACCATCCACCCCTCACCACCACCTGCCACCACCACTCACCACCCACCACTCGCCTGCCGCCACCACTACCCGTCTATCGCCACCGCTACCCACCAGCCACCCACCACCCACCACCACCCACTCGCCACTCGCCACCACCACCACCCACCATCACCAGCCATCTACCCGCCACTAGCCGGCACTACCATCCACCGCCTGCCACCACCACCCGCCACCTACTTGCCACCACCACTCACCACCCACCTGCCACCACCATCCACCACCAGCTACCCACCACCACCAGCCACTTGCCACCCACCACCCGCCACTACCGTCCATCGCCTGCCACCACCACCCGCCACCTACTTGCCACCACCACCACCATCCACCACCTGCCACCACCAGCTATCCACCACCACCAGCCACTTACCACCCACCTGCCACCACCACTACCACCACCACCACCACCATCCACTCGCTACCACCTACCACCCGCCATCGTCACCTATCCATCACCACTACCACTCGCCACCTACCCGCCACCACCACCACCCACTCGCTACCACCGGCCATCGTCACCCACCCACCCGCCACCAGCGCCCATCCGCCACCCACCTACCACCACCACCCGCCACCACCACCACCAGCACCCACTCGCTACCACCCACCACCCGCCACCTACCCGCCACCACCACCGCCACCACCGCCACCACCACTATCACCCACTCACTACCACTCACCACCCGCCACTATCACCCACCACCCACCGTCACTACTTTTCACTACCGTCTTCCGCCGCCACTTGCCATTTCTTACTCTTTTTTATATTTTTAAATTTTTTAAACATTTTGTTAATTACCAATCATTTTGCCACTCCGCCTCTACGACTATCATTACTACCACCATCACCACCACTCCGCTGCGACCATTACTACTACCATTACCTCTCATCCACCACCGCTATTCTATCTCCTCTACCACTACCACAACTTCACCACTAATCTCATTTGCTATCACCACCACCACCACTATCACCTCTTATCCACCACCTTCACCACTACTGCCGCTCCCTATCCTCTACCCCAAAAAATTAGTTCCTGATTTTTAGTAACAAACAAAAAAAAAATGGGTCGCAGAAAAATATTTTTCATTGATGAAAAAAAATTAACTTTATTTTAATGGAAAACATTTTTTATTCAAAATGAAAAAATAATAATAATAATTTTTTATTCATTAAAAAAAATGAAACAAATAAATTTTCAACCTTAATAACTAAAAGAAAACGAAAAATAAAAAAACAAAAATTTCATTAACTATAAAAAAAATTCTCTTATCTTTCTCTTTCCCACTCATCACTCTTCTCTGTCTGTCTGTCTGTCTCTCTTTCTCTCTATGTCTCTCGTCCATCTCTCTTCTCTTTATCTCTCTTTCTCTCTATGTCTCTCTATCTCTCTTTTCTATCTGTCTCTCACTCATCCCTCTCTCTCTCACCATCCATCTCTTCTACCACATTTACCACTACTGCAAATGCCATTCCACTACTACCACTACTACCACTGTTGCCACTCCACCTTTACGATTACCATTACTACCACCATCGCCACCACTTCACTACCACCACTGCCACTACTACTACCTCTCTTCCACCACTGTCACTGCATCTCCTCTGTCTGTCTTTTCCTTTCTCTATGTGTCTTTGTCTCTCTTCTCTCTCTCTTTCTCCCTCATCACTCTTCTCTATCTGTTTGTCTCTCTCATTCTCTCTGTGTCTCTGTCTCTCTTCTCTTTCTCTCTGTCACTCATCACTCTTCTCTGTCTGTCTCTCTCTTTTTCTCTGTGTCTCTCGTCCATCTCTCTTCTCTCCATCTCTTTCATCTATATTCTCTATCTATCTCTCTTCTCTCTCTTTTTTTTTCTCTCTCGCTCATCTCTTTCTGTCTCTCTCTCATTTATCTCTTTTCGCACTTTCTCTCTCTCTCTCTCTATATATATATATATATCTTTTCACCTATTTTTTCATCTTCCTCTCTCTCTTTTCTTTCTCTCTCTCACTCATCACTCTTCTCTCTATGTCTGTCTATTTGTCTCTCTCTCTCTCACACACACATCTATCTATCGCTCACTACTCTGTCTCTCTTTCCCTCTCTCCTCTATCTGCCTCTCACTTATCTCTCTCTCTCACCACCCATCTCCTCTACCACCTTCACCACTACTGCAAACGTCATTTCACTACCACCACTACTACCACGGTCGCCACTTCACCTCTATGACTACCATTACTACTACCATCGCCACCACTCCACTACCACCACTACCACTATTGCCACTACTACTACCATTACCTCTCCTTCACCCCTGCCACTCCATCTACTCTACCGCTACCACAATTTCACCACTAATCTCCTTCGCCATCACCACCACTACCATCATCTCTTATCCACCACCTTCACCACTACTGCCGTTCCCTCTCCTCTACCACAAAATATTACCTCTACTTTTACCAAATAAAAAATAATAATAATTTTTTTCCATTAAAATAAAAATAAAACAAATAAATTTTAAATCTTAATAACTAAAAAAAAATGATTTTTTTTTTAAAAAAAATTCATTAACTACAAAAAAACAAAAATTATTTTAACAAAAAATAATTTTTTTTGGCGACGACAACCCCATCACAAAAAAAAAAGGGGTTAAACCACATTTTTTTTGTTTAAATTTTATTTGTAACCAAATTTTTTTGTTTTTTTCATTCCCGCTATGTCTCCCCCCCCCCCTTTTTTTTTTTCCATTCCCCCCCTTTTTTTCCATTCCCGTTCTGTACCCCCAACCAAAAAACCCTAATCTCTTCTTACCCTCTCTCTCTCTCTCTCTCGATCGATCTCGATCGACGGTGAGAATGAAAAGGCAGTGATAGGGATGATATGCAAGAGTAGCAGCAGCAGCATCGGAGGAGGAGGATGAGGAGGAGGAGAAAAGGCGGTGATAGGGATGATATGCGGGAGTCTGGTGTACTACCACTGCACATACAAGAATTCAAGCATACTCACCCTCCTCTCTGACGTAACTTATGTGGAATAGCTTTGAATGTAAGTTATACAGTTGGTATTATCAATTATATACTGGGGATTTGGATGTATATCTGTGAAGGGTCAAAAAGGATTCACGGTGGCTTGTTTTTGGGTCTACCTAGTTGAGGAATTGAATTGAATGTGCTTAGTTCTGTGCTCTGTATGTGCTAGAGAAGTGCAATAGTCAAATGGAGCACATGGGTTGTTGCCTGCTTGACTACGGAGTCACTTGTGGTGTGTTGGGTGTGGGACCAAATATATTAATCTATTGATTTCTAAAGGGTTGCCACTTTCTGGGTTTGAGTGTAGGAGTTAATTAAGAAATTACTTTGTGCTTTTGACTTTTACACTTTTGATCTTGTTTTTAAGACGAATTAAGAAGAGGAGAAAAGGGAATTTGAGGGATTCGAAATTTTGGAAAATATTCGGCTAATTCCCGGTGACTGAATTCTTTTTATGTGAAGTCTTCGGGTAGGTTTCATCATCTTGTTTCCATACAGAATCCTGCAATTTACTTGATGATATTAGCTTTATGACGCAATCAAAATTGGATTGATTTTTGTTTGACCTAGAATGTTAATATTGAAATAATTTCAAATGTGATCCTCTGAGTATATCAACGTGTTCTTGTGAATTTGTGCATTCATTTGCCTTACTTAATCACTTGTAAATGAATGAATTGAATTTTTATGTGTTTGTAAGACTTCCATTGCTAGTGATGACAAATTTTTGGTATTGGTAGTGCATGCATTGTTGGGCCTGATTGATCTGTATCTTTTGGTGTTGTATCTTCTAAGATGGTTTTATGTTTGGTATTTCATTTGTGTTGCTTTTTTAGTATAAGGATAGTCAAATCAACTCAGTAGATAAACGTGCAAGGATGGGGAGTATTGAGATATATGTTTGTATGTGCTAGACAGTTTGGATTGATTTTTGTTTGACCTAGAGTTAGGAGGGAGGATCGAAAGTCGAAAGTTGAGATGATTATTGGGCCTTGGAACTACATTGAATTCTTTTCTGCAGTGATGTAGAGGCTTGTCTTTTTAAAATACCGGTTACTTCTAAATTCGGTGCCCTATCAAGTACTCTAACCTTTGAGCTATTGCCTAACACCAATCTCCTCGTCTATGTTCTTTCCCAATATGCTTTTTAACACAGTGACGCTTATTATTACCCAAATCACAGTTAAAGATTTGTTTATTTGGTATGCTAATGCGTGATTTATTTGGTATTTGTAATGTTAGTGTAGTCATATTTCCTTTGTTTATGCAGGCTGCTAATATAGAAGCTGAAGGCTCTGGGATTCCTGATTGTGAATACCAATTGACAAAGCATGAAGTTTCCTGTCTAGGGCATGGAAAATATAGTGGTACGCATGATATATTATCACTTGCTTATGCCTTGAGGCAATACAATTTCTTTTATCTAGTTAAACTTTATTTCTAAATAAGGATTCAATTGTCCTTCTAGATTTGCTACCAATTTAGATTTTGTGGGTTGAGCCTGTCAATCTCATTGGGGTGTAACATAATAATTATTTTGGTTAAACTATGTATCTTGCAGCTGGTTTTCTGTATTCTCTTTGGTCTTTCATCTTCATCATTTGTGAACTTCTGCCTCCCTGCCTCTCCTTCCCCTTATTTCTCGTGCACTACATTCAAGGCCAACATCAATCTTTTGTGCCAACTTTTGGTCCATGTGAAGTGCCCTTGGAGAGAAATAAGCCGGTTTAAATATTTTAGAGAAGATTCAAAGGTATAAAATTGTGCCATTCTTAGTCACTTGCATAAGTTGAAGACATGGAAAACCACAATAAGCTAGACGTACTTTAGTTCAGAGGAACATGAACAAAGTTGTCATAGCAATGGCATAGAGTATATGTGCAGTGTATGTGTGTATGTGTATAAATACAAGTATATTCTAAAATATATACTGAAGAAATTTAGAAATATACATGAAACATGTATATTTTTTGGTCATTGTCATGAATTACCTACAAAGTTGTTCATGTCCATTTTCTTATCTGTAAACAACCATATAATGCGTCTAGTTTCATTTCTTCTAGCATTTGTTCTAATTTTCTTAACATCTTGTTTTTTGTGGTTCAGAATGCAGCACCACTGAATCATCTGATGATATTGAGAAACAAGAGCTTGAAGACGTCTCAGATGAAGATGATACCTCCTATTTTGACACAATAGAGAATTTTTCTGAAACAACTCTTAGTTGTGGGTCTGTTGCTGGAGTTACAGATAACATCAGTAAGTGTATGGGACCTGAAAAGCAATTTGATGATAGGAAAAATTTGAATGCTCAGAAGGAAGCTATTAGCTCCACATATTCACAAATTGAAAGGCGAAAGAAGCTTCCAGATCCGGTTGAAAAGGAGAAAGGGGTCAGTCTTTGGTCCATGATCAAAGACAATGTAGGAAAAGATCTAACGCGAGTTTGTCTCCCTGTGTACTTCAATGAGCCAATATCATCTTTACAAAAGTGTTTTGAGGATTTGGAGTATTCTTATCTGTTGGATCGTGCATATGAGCATGGAAAAGCGGTATGATTATATGTTCGTTACCTCTTATTGTCTTTGCTTAGGGGGTAGTGTATACTAGTGTCTGTAAATTGTCTTTTGTTTCATTTCATTGCATTGTCTTTTCCTCTATTAGACGTTTGAAGTGGGTTAGTTTGGTTATGCATTGGTTTAATATTACTAATGTATTCCATTATGTATATGCATAAGAGATTTTTAAAACATTCTGAGGAAATTGAATGAGTCCATCGTGTTTCCCACTGGGCCCTGGAAGAGTCCTTTTTGTTCTTGATATATGAATTTGGTTTTCTTCTCTTTTCTGTTTTTTTTTTTCTTTCCCTCTTCTTGTTAATCTTTAGGACTCCATTGAGATTCCAAAAACATGATCTGATTTCTATCGCTCTTTAGCCATCACAGATGTATTAATGGATTTGTGCTACTTACCTTCTGCATGTTAAATTAACCAGATACTTCATAAATCTGCATGGGAGATGTTATCTTGTTTGTTTTGATGGCTCTCAATTATAATCTTGGAGACAACAAGATCAAATGTACAATAGTGGTGCCCCTATAGTAAGAACAGGCTCATCTAAAAAAGTTAAGAATGTCCACACTCAAGAATGAAGTGTAGTTTGAACTGTTCTGAGGTCCCCTCAATGGGATGAAGGATTATATCCGCCTCATTACAAAGATTACTAGATTCTTCATTCAAATTATAAAACATGTTTCTGAGGCTGTGAGCCATTGGCTCCTTAACAGTCCTCTCAAATGAACCATTCTCAAATGAACCATTCTGGATGGTTGAAGGTCAAGAACTTCAGCATCTAAAATCAGTGACTGCGAGATAGGTTTGTGCATATAGAAATTGCTCATTCATTTCCTATCAACGTAGCAGTGTTCACTTTATGAGTTAACAGTGAAGCCACTTTTTGCTGTTCTATTAATACAAGTTTGTTTAGTATTATGCTAGACTGATTAATCTAATGAATTTATAGCATTATGAGAAAAAACTGAGCTAGCTATCTTTATTACTTAGTACAACAGCCGCCAAATTGTTATTTTTTCATTTATGCATATAACAGACACCTTTTTTATATATATTTTTATTTGATGATAAGTTATCACTGTCTTTTTTTTGTAGGAAGTAGTTTTGTTTTTCCTTGTTTACAGGTTTATTTGTGGAACACCTTTGAGATCTAGTTTTTTAATGGCTCTTTTACTGGCATGATTAATTCGGTTCAGATATGTTTTCAACATAAAAAAAAAGAATATTTTCAAATGTTTTGGTGTTTAACATTTTCTTGTGCTATTGGGTTATGCATCTAGGGAAACGGTCTCCTGCGAAATGATTGTGTAATGAATGATCAGACTAGTCGTTTGGCCCATCGCAGCCCCATTATGTACAGTTTCTGCTCGTGAGAAATAAAAGTGATGCTTGGCTCTGAAGCCTATCCCACAACTCTCTGTCATGGCTTGAAACATGCTGCTAAGAGGTTCATTCTTCACATTATGGCACAACTTAGAACACTTTTAGGACTATGTTTGGATTAAGGATTTGAGAATTGATATCCTTCCTATTTTCTTTCCTTTTGCATGTCATTCCTCAAATCTTTAATCCAAACACCTCAGACAATTTTCCCAGAAAAACATCATATGTGAATTGAATTTATTATGTGTGAGTTACACTATACAAATTTAAATCTATGCTATATATTAAAATTTTACAAACTTTTTAAAAATAAAAGTGAGTACATAGCACTAGTTAAAAAAAAAAAATTCTGAATCATGTGCATTCCACTATGATGAGATCGTCCTCTTTTAATTTGGACTTTGGTGGATTGAACATTCAAATTATCCATATTATATATAAGGAAAATTATATAAATAGAAGTTGCTTTAGTAAATTACCTATTACAATGAGATGGTTGGAAAGCAACCCCATTTTGGCAGATTTCTTTCCATGAATTGGGAATTGGGTGGCATCCCCTCTTGATGCTTTCTTAATATACTTCCGGGAAAAAAAAATTATTAGCTACCAGTTTTAATGATTTTGTAATTTACCTTATTGTATATGGTGACCATCTTTTCTTTTTGGCCTTGTCAATTGTACTTTATTGTAAGGATGTGTGAGTTTGTTATGCACTTCTGTGTCATATGTTGTAAGTTGTAACAAGTGTTGTACTTCTATTTTTCCTCCTTAATTGTGTCTTCTCTTTGTATTTTTTTGGGTATTACAACCCTCTTTCTTCTGCATTGTTAGGTGAGGAACATTATTTGCTCTAACTAGTGATAGACTGAACTGTTGATTATTAATATGTGCAATGGCTTGTTGAGTACAATGCGGCTTTGGCATCCATCTGCTTCATGATTTTGCTTGGATTTGTAGATGATGTCCTCGATGTCCCTTGGAGAGTGTGAGTATTCCAATCATATTTTTTGGATTTATCGGCCCATTTATTTCAAGAGCACTGTTTTCTCTTTGCATTACTGCATTCAGAGTTAATGCTAAACTAGGTCGTTCATGTTTTTTTCAATTTCACCATCATTTCACTTTCTCATCAACATCACTTGTCATCTCTACCTCACTAATTTCTTGCATTAATTTCTAGAAATAGGGTGTTACTCTAAATTGGGTGAAAAAACTCATCACCCTCTTTCCAAAATTTCTTGATTCTAAGTAATTATTTTATATGTGCCAAACAGTCTTCTGACCCAACAACATCTTCCTACTTTTCACGTATGAGAGGTTAAGGGTTTGACTTTCGTTAGAGACAAGGCTGTGTGGCACCATTCTTTTATTATCACTATGTTGCACACTCTTCCCAAGGAATTTCAGACAAAATAGTATTTGAGTTCTATGTGCAAAATTTACTCTTTCTATTAGATTGAAGGCATTGTATGACATTTAATTCTAGAATTGAATATAAGACTCACCTTGTTTTTGTCTCATTGTTAAATTGTGAACAAATAATATTTCTATGTACTCTCAGCCTCAATTCATCATATTTACAAGTAGAAAGAGAACTTGTAATTTAAGTTGCCAATGATTGAGGAAAACATTGTTGGTAGAGCTAGCTATCTTCTGCTCTTCATGTTTATGCAATCTATAATTATTCTGTTTGTCAGGTATTTGTGCTAAATTTAATTGAATTACTTGATGTAGGTTTTGGTTGTAGGTGGTGGTGATGGTGGAGTTCTTAGGGAAATCTCTCGCCACAATACTATTATATAATTCCGAACGCCATAATTAAGTGACCCCATAGTTAAGCTTGAAGTTGCTCTTAAGGTAATTGAAACTCTTGTTGCAAATCATTGATCTGCCATAGAGATAGGTCATTGACATAGTTTTATTTTGATTATTTTAAGCTAAACTAACACATTTAAGTGCATTAAATTTTCAAGTCAAGTTTGATATATGTTTTTGCAGATTTTGTTGAGGGAATAGTTGATATGATCGAGCGGTTGATGTTGGGAGCCAAAGATTATGTTGCTCTTCTTCTTTTTTTCTTTTTTTTTTTGAAGACTTGAATTTTTTAGTACAGTGTATTTAAAGATGATTAAAGGATAATGTCTATTATAAATTTAATTAATTTGTTAATTTTGTTATTTTTCATTTACAAAAAATGGTTTGGTGCTTGTAATTGATTTTTTTGTTGTAGCAAACCTATATATGATTTTTTTTAATAAATAATTATTTGCGACAGTAAAACAATGGTCGCTAAAAGTGTTTTTTTCATTTTTTTATTTTTTTTTGCGACGGCAAAATAGTTGTCGCAAAAAGTCTTTTGCAACCCCATGTGTAGTCACATAGGCCGTCGCTAAAAGTCTTTTGCGACTGTATTTTTATTATTTGCGACGGCATGTGACGGTCGCAAAAAGTATTTTTTTTAGTAGTGAATGTTATTAATCACACTTAAAAGATGTGATGTAAATATTTTTAATCACACTTAAAAGGTGTGATCGAAATGTTATTAATCACACTTAAAAAGTGTGATTAAAAATGATCCTTTTTAATCACACTTTCAAAGATCACACTTAAAAGGTGTGATTTAAATACTTTTAATCACACTTAAAAGATGTGATCAAAATATTTTTAATCACACTTAAAAGGTGTGATCTAAATATTTTTAATCACACTTAAAAGGTGTGATCGAAATGTTATTAATCACACTTAAAAAGTGTGATTAAAAATGATCCTTTTTAATCACACTTCCAAAGATCACACTTAAAAGGTGTGATCTAAATACTTTTAATCACACTTAAAAGATGTGATCAAAATATTTTTAATCACACTTAAAAAGTGTGATTAAAAATGACTACTTTTAATCACACTCCCAAAGATCACACTTTAATAAAATTTAAAAGGTGTGATTAAATAACATACATCACACAAAAAAAGTGATCTTTATCTGTTTTTGTAGTAGTGGTAAGAGAGAGAAAGGATGAGAAAAAGTGATTTAAAACTGCCTCACAGCCAACTGATATACGACATTTCCGCTTGAGCAGAAAACACAACGCTCGAGCATCAAGAACAAAAACTAGGTCCGCTCGAGCGCAAAAGGACCCGCTCGAGCGCCAAGACACAAGAATAGAGCACATCCGCTCGAGCGCGAAAACCAGTCCGCTCGAGCGTAGATTTTCCCCTCCTAGAACTTATACCCAGAAAGTACTACCCGCTCGAGCGTCAACGAACCCGCTTGAGCGCCACCGCTCGAGCGTAAAGAAATCCGCTCGAGCGTAGAAATCACACCTGCAGAAGTTTTGCAGGAACACGAAATACTGGAGGTGTGCAATCCCCGCTCGAGCGGACCGCCTAAAAACTGGGCAACAAGGAATTGAAACCAAGGCCTAACCAACCTGTAACAACCCTGCCCAAAACATCCTAAAACTCAATCAAGTGGAATTAAAGGACGACAACAAGATAGATACAATAACCAACTTCATAGAACCGAGTCCGGAATACAACAGAACAGTAAAGGGACAACCGGGATCGCTATAACCTCCCCCCTTAAAGAATTTCGTCCCCGAAATTAAACACAAGTTTTTCAAAAACAGGTTTTCTCCATTCTCAACAATATTACAACATAATATTAAACAACCCAACCCATTACCGGTCAATTCCATCTCTTTTCAAGAGGCAAAACACATTATTCATAACAACCTGCATTATCAACATGCATTCTTTTGAAATCTATCAATTTCAACCTGTTTCTCACCATTTCTTAATACATGCAACATTAATATCATGCTTGCATTTCCAGAATATACTTAACATACGTAATGTAAAAACAAACTTCCATTAACCAAAACATTCACAATGTTTTACAACTTAAGACATATACAATGCTCTTAAAGTTCAACAATATTACAGAATTTCATTACAAAATTACACATCAATAAACATGTCCGGATACTTCTCACGGACTTCCAACTCACGTTCCCAAGTGGCTTCCTCCACTCCGTGATGTTTCCACAAAACCTTCACCAAAGGGATGGTCTTGCCACGCAGGACTTGATCCCGCCTATCCAAGACCCGAACCGGTCTCTCCTCGTATGAGGCAACCTCATCTACTTCCAAGTCGGTCCAATCTAACACGTGGGATGGATCCGGCTCATACTTCCGAAGCATGCTCACATGAAACACGTCATGCACTCCGGACAACTGCGGCGGTAAGGCTAAACGATAAGCAACCTCGCCAATCCTCTCAAGGATCTCAAAGGGACCAATAAACTGAGGGGATAACTTCCCACTCTTCCCGAACCTCATCAAACCCCGCCTAGGTGATATTTTCAAGAAAACATGATCACCTACCTCAAACGCCAAAGGCCTCCTCCTACGGTCGGCATAACTCTTTTGGCAACTCTGGGCTGTAACAAGCCTCCTACGGATAAGCTCAACTTTCTCCGTCGTCTCCCTAACCAACTCCGGACCCAACAAAGGTGCATCACCCACCTCGGCCCAACACATTGGAGACCTACACGGTCGGCCATACAAGGCCTCAAACGGTGCCATACCGATGCTAGACTGAAAACTGTTGTTGTAGGCAAACTCCACCAAGGGCAAGTGCCTCTCCCACGTCCCACTAAAGTCAAGGACACAACCTCGAAGCATATCCTCAAGGATCTGAATAGTACGCTCGGACTGCCCGTCAGTCTGAGGATGATAAGCCGTACTAAAGGTCAACTTAGTGCCCAAGGCACCCTGCAAACTCTGCCACAACCTAGCAGTAAAACGAGGATCTCTATCTGAGACAATCGTCACTGGGACCCCGTGCAATCTCACTATGTCCCGAATATACAAGTCGGCGAGATGATATACCGAATCTCTCACGCGCATAGGAATGAAGTGCGCCGACTTAGTCAACCGGTCTACAACCACCCAAATGGCATCACTACCCTGCTGAGTCCTCGGAAGACCAACAACGAAGTCCATAGTGACATGCTCCCACTTCCACTCGGCAATAGGCAAGGGTTGCAACAAACCCGCTGGCCTTTGATGCTTGGCCTTCACTTACTAGCAAGTAAGGCACTTCGATACGAAAACAGCCACATCTCTCTTCATACCGCGCCACCAAAACTGGCGACCCAAATCCTGATACATCTTAGTGCCTCCCGGGTGCACCGTAAGGCGCAAATGATGGAACTCTCGGAGTACTTCCTCTCGGCAAGACTCCGGCACAAATAAACGGTCTCGGTATCTCACACTCTGGTCAGGATACACCGTCAAACCCTTCTCAACCTTCCCATTTGAGATCTTCTCTCGGAGGGATTCTACCTCAAGGTCACCTCTCTGTGCCTCTAACACTCGAGTCACTAGTGTAGGCTGCGTAACAACAGAAAACAAGGCCGCAGCCTCAACAGATTCGCCCAGTAGCAAATCAAACTCGCCAAGTGCTCCCAACATCTCCCATTCCCGGATGGCTATACAAGCTACATCACCTATGGATTTCCTGCTAAGGGCATTGGCCAAAACATTGGCCTTCCCCGGATGATAATGCAACTCGAAGTCGTAATCCTCAATAAACTCCATCCACCTTCTCTGCCTCAAGTTCAAGTCTTTCTGTGTAAACAGATATTTCAGACTCTTATGATCCGAGAACACCTCGAATCTCTCACCATAAAGGTAATGCCTGCAAATTTTTAAGGCAAAGATCACAGCTGCTAACTCTAGGTCATGCGTAGGGTAATTCTTCTCGTGAATCTTCAACTGACGTGAGCCATAAGCTACCACTTTCCCCCCTTGCATCAACACACCACCCAAACCCTCTCGTGAGGCATCATAATAGACTGCATAACCCAACCCTCTCTTCGGAATAATCAAGACTGGAGTGGTGGTCAATCTAACTTTCAGCTCTTGGAACGACTTTTCACAAGTCTCACTCCATACAAATTTGACTCCCTTCCGAGTCAGTCTAGTCAACGGCGAAGCTAGCCTGGAGAAATCTTTCACAAACCGACGGTAATACCCAGCTAATCCCAGAAAACTGCGGATCTCAAACACACTCTTAGGCTGTGCCCAATCTTGCACTGCCTCAACCTTGGATGTATCTACAGACACCCCTTCCCCGAATACCACATGGCCTAAGAATTTCACCTCTCCTAGCCAGAACTCACACTTCCCAAACTTGGCATACAGCCTATGGGCTCTAAGCAACTCAAGCACCACTCTCAAGTGTTCCTCGTGCTCCTCCTCTGAAGGAGAATAAATAAGAATGTCGTCCACGAAAACGACTACAAAACGGTCTAAGAATTCCCGGAAGATCCGGTTCATCAAATCCATAAAGACTGCCGGTGCATTGGTGAGCTCGAATGGCATCACCAGAAACTCATAATGGCCATACCGCGTACGGAATGCCGTCTTAGGAATATCCTCCTCCCTGACCCTCAACTGGTGGTAACCCGATCTCAAATCTATCTTAGAGAAACAACGGGAACCCTTCAACTGGTCAAACAGATCATCTATACGGGGCATAGGGTACTTATTCTTGACCGTAGCCCGATTCAACTTCCGGTAGTCTACACACAATCTCAAGGCACTATCTTTCTTTTTAGCAAAGAGGGCCGGTGCTCCCCACGGCGAAACACTAGGGCGAACAAAACCCTTATCTAGCAATTCCTGGAGCTGAACTTTCAACTCAACCAACTCTGCTGGAGCAAAACGGTAAGGTGCCATAGAAATCGGCGCCGTGTCGGGCACAAGATCAATAGAGAACTCAATCTCTCGGTGAGGTGGTAAACTAACGAGATCCTCAGGAAAGACATCCGAGTACTCACCAACCACCCTCGGCAACACAATCTGGGTCTCATCACACTCACCACTCTCAAAGCTAGCAAGTAGACCACTAAGCTCACTTCGCCCTCGCGAATCATACCCCGGTGGCAAAACACTACCAACCCGGTCCCCCAAGAAATGGAAACACTCCCCACTCAAGGTACAAACCGTGACCCTCTGGCGGTAGCAATCAATAACAGCCCGGTATGACGATAGCCAGTCCATACCCAAAATAACATCAAAACCCTTCATAGGCATGACTGCAAAAGGGAACGGAAGCCTATAATCGGCAACCTCTATATCACAACCTCTACAACCCTGTTTCAGAATCAACTCACCCCCAAGAGGTGACACTACACAAATAGGAGATGCTAACTGCGCCAACTCCAACTCCAACACAGATGCAAATGCAGCAGACACAAAAAAATGAGATGCACCCGTATCAATCAATACACTAGCAACCGAGTTGCAAAACAGAAAGGTACCTCTCTCTACTGATGGAGCCGGTACTAGGTCCTGCGCGGTAACAGCATACACGCGCCCTGTAGGCCCCTGATCCACCTGTTCACCCCTCGGAGCATACGACTGCTGCACTGACTGGGACGACGAAGCTCCTGGATTGGCCCTCGAGGCCTGCACAGACTAAGCTGGCTGAAATCCTTGCGTCTGTCTAGAACCAGACGCTCCTGAAATGGCACTCAGCTGTGGGCAAAACCTCTTCAGGTGCCCAGGCTGTCCACACTGATAGCAAGATAAGTGTTGCCCCCTGCCTAAACCCTGACTCTGCGGTCTAGCTGAAGAAGAAGCAGCTCTCTGACCTCCGCCCTTCTGCGGGCAAACCGAAGACTTGTGACCCAGCTGGCCACAAGTGAAGTAAGTCAGACCTCCCTGATTACCTCTCCCCGAGCCTGCACTCGGCACCGGAAAGGTCGATCTAGTAACTCCACCCTGAGACTGCTGAGGGTTATAACCCCTCTGTCTCCTGCCATCACCCTGACCCTCCTGGCCCCTCTTGGAGCCTCTATGTTTCTCCTCCTCCTCCTCCTCCTCCTCCTGCATCATAAGCTCCATATGAGCTGCAGCATCCACCAAATGTCTATACTCTCGGATGTAAGACCCACCAACCCTCAACTTGAGGCCACGCCTCAACTTCCGCTCAAACTCATAGCAACGGCGTTCTTCGGATGCCACCAACTCAGGTGCAAACCTGGACAAGCTAGTAAAAGTGGCCTCAAACACTGCTATAGACATACCCTGTTGATGAAGCCGGCTAAACTGATCCCTCAGCTTCTCCCTAGCCACTGTAGATAAGAACCTCTCCTGGAAAGCATTTACAAACGCCTCCCATGTACCACCAACACGAGCCTTCTCGTACTTCCACCATTGACCCGTATCTCCCTTCAGCTGAAAGGATGCCAAGGTCACTTTCAGTGCCCCATCCTCGATGCCAAGCATCTCGAACGTCTTACTCATTTGTTCCAACCACTCGTCAGCCTTCAGTGGCTCCTTTGGATCCTCAACAAACTCATCCGGGTTAGACCGAAAGAACTCCCTCTTCAAGAAAGAAGGCCCTGCCTCAGCTGCCTGATTCCCAGCTCTGAGAATACCCAAAGCTCCTGCTATCTCACGTGCCAAGGCACTCATAGCCTGCTGACCCGCTGGCTCGGCCACATTGGCATGACCAACTCCCTCCTGCACTGCCGGAATCTCCTCCGGTAAAGGCATCTCCTGCCTACCACGCCTGCCACGCCTACTGCGTCCTTGTCCTGACATCCTAATAAAGGTAACTCAAAACATTAGCACATTCCTAAATGTGCCGAAACTAAACACTCACGTCCTAGTGCATGGACAACCGTAATTCATTCCGCGTAAGCACACAAACACATAAGCACTTACAAATTTCATTTCTGGATAATGATAGTCCCGAGGTGTTACTAGAGCTCCGGTTAGAAACAGCATTGATCAAGTGCTTTTCCAACAAGACTCCCAAAAATCCAAGGATCCAATCAACATCCTAGAAACCAAATCTCATACCCACATAGTCACATAAGCATGTTATCAATTAAGCACATAGCGTATGACAATACATCTAAGTCTCTATCAAGCGAGACAAACCCATTGTGATCCTAATCACTTCCCACGTACCCAAAGTATTCGAACCCAGTAGGCTCTGATACCAAGTTGTAACGCCCTCAAAATAATAGCAATAAACCCATCAATATAGACATGCATCGATATATAAAAATCCCACATTCTGCTATTCATCAGAGTTTCATTACAAAAAATATTACATGTAAATGACAAAACGAATGCCCTGGGGGCTTACAGTTTTCCAAGTTAACACCTGGATACAAAAAGGGAGCACTAGCTCAATTACACCTTAAGCCCTTGGCTTGAATTTACATGTAATACATCAAAAGAGGAAAAGACAACAAAAGTCCATCAGCCTCAAGCCTCCCAAGCTATGTCCTTGGAGGTGGCATGCTACCTGTACCTGAAAATGATGTTCCCATATAGGGTGAGCCACAACCTAGTAGAAATACACTAAACCAAATATGAACAATGACTAAAAGATTAGCAGTTGATAGATGGCCAACACTGGTACTTTCACTTATAACACTTTACAATTTCATGACATACAAGCCCGTGTTACAGTCCATTTTCCAATTCTTTTAAATTCTCAATTTATAACCATGGCTCAGAACCTGGCCAAACAACTTATATGAGACAGTAACTCATATTAAACACTTTCCCATTTCATAATAGATAAGCATACTAGCTATATCACACATCAATAGATAAGCATACAAGCTATATCATCACTTCCATAGATATGCATAAGAGCACTATCACACTTCCAAGGACAAGCATATGAGCTGTGTCAACACATTACTAGATAGGCATATGAGCTCTATCTATGGAGTCCATCCCTTATCTTCTCCCAACACCATCCGGTTTAGAGGTCCATCCCCTATCTTTCCCTAAACCGTGAAGTACATCCCCTATCTCCTCCAACACGACACAATGAATATAAACAATAATTATACACATCATCACACAATACATAAATTTAATGTATTCTTTCAACCGTCATATTCAATGACACATTCCAGTGATTAGTTTCAGTTTGCCTAATCATCATGCATTGTCTACAACAATCAAGACTATCCTCCACCGATAGCCCAAAGCAGTTATTTCTATATAGAAAATAAATGCAACAATGGATATATAATCAACATTTCAACTAGGTGAGCGATAAATAATCCAACTACACCCTTTAATCCCATACCTTTCCAAATCAATTCCTCATTTCTCATCATTAATTATGCGAATTAATTAACCAATGTAATTAGGGCATTTTCCATAATTAACATTACAACCCTTAGGTTCCATTTTCAGTCATGTTTTAACATTTATTTCACTTTTCCATGCCAAACATGCATCTAGGTTTTATATAGTTAAGACCCCAACTTTTGTAAATTTACACAAAAGCCCCAAACTTTCACAAAGTTACCAAACCAACCTTAACATCTCAAAATACTAAAATTTAAAGACAAAGCCCATAGTGAGGAGTAGGTTATCCCTACCTCAAAAGATGACTCCCAACCAAGAAGGTGAAGAAAACGAAAATGCTTCAAACCACGAATTTCTCGGATCAAAAGATAGCCCTCAACGATCAACAACCTTTTTGTAAAGGCCAAAGGTGAGGAAGTCACTCCTACTAGATCAATACCTAGAGAGAAGGCAAGGTTTTAGAGAGAGAGGCTCTCAAATGGCCTTTTCAGAAAAGTAAGAGAGAGAAAGGATGAGAAAAAGTGATTTAAAACTGCCTCACAGCCAACTGATATACGACATTCCCGCTCGAGCGGAAAACACAACGCTCGAGCGTCAAGAACAAAAACTAGATTCGCTCGAGCGCAAAAGGACCCGCTCGAGCACCAAGACACAAGAATAGAGCACATCCGCTCAAGCGTGAAAACCAGTCCGCTCGAGCGTAGATTTCCCCCTCCCAGAACTTATACCCAGAAAGTACTTCCCGCTCGAGCGTCAACGAACCCGCTTGAGCGCCACCGCTCGAGCCTAAAGAAATCCGCTCGAGCGTAGAAATCACACATGCAGAAGTTTTGCAGGAACATGAAATACTGGAGGTGTGCAATCCCCGCTCGAGCGCAAGAAGACCTGCTCGAGCGGACCGCCTAAAAACTGGGCAACAAGGAATTGAAACCAAGGCCTAACCAACCTGTAACAACCCTGCCCAAAACATCCTAAAACTCAATCAAGTGGAATTAAAGGACGACAACAAGATAGATACAACAACCAACTTCACGGAACCGAGTCCGGAATACAATAGAACAGCAAAGGGATAACCGGGATCGCTATATATGCCCTGCTGTTAGGTCCACCAGTTGGTCTATTCGTGGTAGGGAAAAGCTATTTTTCGGGCAAGCTTTGTTAATTGTTTTGTAGTCCACGCAAACGCGCTATTTGCCGTTCTTTTTTGGTACCACTACAGTGTTGGAAATCCACTTGGGATAGTATGCTTCTTTGATTGCCCCTGCTTCTAGCAGGTTTCCCACTTCTTCCACTACTATCTCTGCGTGATGGAGTGCCGATCGGCGAGTTCACTATATAATTGGTCTGGTGGTTGGGTGGACATTGAGTTGATGGAAAATGAAATTGGGGTCAATGCCAGGTATGTCATACGGCATCCAAGCGAACACTTCAATATTAGAGGTCAAAATTTCCATGATCTTTATTCTCTCGGTGCTGGACAGAGACGAACCGAGCAAAAAAAACTTTTCTGGGTTTTTTCCATCTATCCTTACCTCTACCAAGTCTTCCACTGCCTTCTGTTCGGCTGCTTTGACGACGTCTACGAACAGCTCGTTGCTTTCTGGTTCTTCTACCATTTATACAAACCCTTTGGCAGCCTAGCTGTCGTTTACTATAACGAAGCACTATTTCGACATGATTTGGTCCCCTAAGACTTCTTCAATCATTCCGGTTTCGTTGGGGAACCGTAACACTTGGTGGTAGGTTGATGTCACCGCTCTCATGGCGTGCAACCATGCTCTTCCCAAGATTATGTTCTAAGTGAAAGGGACTTTCAATACCTAGAATTCCGCCTGTTTTGTCATCGTTCCTGCCTTAACTGACAAAATTATCTTGCCAACCGGCCATTCTGGCATCGAGTTGAAGCCGACTAGAGGAGATGTTGTGTAACAACCCTCATTTCAACTTAGTCATACTTGCATACAATTATGAATGATCTTGTTTTGGTATGTGCATTTGCAAATCTTATCTTGTTTTCCCTGGATGTTGCTTGCATACTTTGTTCTTGCCTGGCATATTGGCCAAGATGTCACCATCTAGGCCGAGGCGCGCGTCGCCTAGGCCGAGATGTGCATCATCTAGGCTGAGATGTTAATATCTAGGCGTTCTAGATCCTTGATCCTTGCATTAGTGATTTTGTTCCTGGAACGGTATGACCTAGACCGAGGTGTGGCACATCTAGGCCAAGGTGCGGCACAGCTTAGTCAAGTGTTGACCTTCCAAGCCGATGTCATGGTTACCCTGCTTGCCGAAGCTTTGCCCTTAGCCAAGATCATCACTTGCCGGAGTACTCTTGCCGTTTAGCTTGTTGAATACACTTTGTCTTGGTCTTGTCTAATCAGTTAGTCACCTTTTTGAGTAGAGCCAACCAGCCGGTGCCACGTGTCCCGGCAGAGGGATTAAGTTAGTGATGGTCGTGAGAGACATATCATTTGTATCAAATCTTGCCTTTTAGAGAGAAAGAGACTCTAGGAAGAAGAAAGAGAAGTTTGAGCAAGAGAGAGTGAACTTCCAAGCTTGATCGTTGGAGCTAGAGCTGTTAGATTCGAGTTTTGAGGTTAGAATCTTAACCTACTCTTGTTGTTCTTATTGATCATCAAGCTGCATTGCACAATCAGACCTGTTCGGCACGTCATGCATTGATTTAAAGTTGGTTCTAGAAAGAGAAATTGGTTTTCATGTGTTCTTGAAGAAAAGCCTCGTTTGATTCGAAAGTTTGCTCTAAGGCTCATGTTTTTGTGTTTGTTTTGATAAGATCCTTGAGTATGGGTACCCAGGTCCATGTTTTTGAATTCATAGCATGGAATCTCAGCTTTCGTAATAGCAAGTTTTGATCTTTGCATTCATTTTCCTCATGCTCATGTTTTTCATGTTCTTCATGTTGTCAAGAGGGAAACCCAGATTTCCCCGACTTCACTTTTGAATGTGGCCGTCGGGGCCACACCTCAGCAAGGAGGTGTGGGACCTCGGCCTAGACTTGGTAGTTGCCTGGCATATTTTCCAGAAATAAGAAACGGTGTTTTGATTTGATTTGACTTAATTTTTGAGGTATGCCGAAGTCATTTGCTTGCATGCAAGACTTGTTTTGAGAAGTGCATTCAATAGACCTTGCCATGTGTTTGTAGGACTTGGACTTGCCTTGACCCCGACGTTTGACGAACTAGGTGAGTGGTATTTTTAATAAAGCTATGTTATACGTTTTGATAAAGACTTTGCTTTGCTTTGTTCTGAAAGTATTTGTTAAGCATGAATAATTGTCCCTGTTTTGTATATCAAGCATGATCTTGTTTTGATGACCTTCTCGGAAAGTCCCTCGTGCTGGAGGACTCTAAACTTTCGCAGCACATCTCGTTTGAAAGTCCCTTGTGCTGGAGGACTCTAAACTTTCGCAACACATCTCGTTTTGGAAGTCCCTTGTGCTGGAGGACTCTAAACTTTCGCAGCACATCTTGTCTTGAAAGTCCCTTGTGCTGGAGGACTCTAAACTTTCGCAGCACTCTCGTGTTAAAAGGTTACGGGCCTTTGTAACATAGGTCCCTTGTGCTAGAGGACTCTAAACTTTTGTAGCACCCTTGTTTGAGATGCCTCTCTTGCTTTGTCTTGTTTTGCCACTAACGGTTTACCGCATGGATATGTTTGCCGGAATGTTATCATTTGTAATATGTGATGCTAGTAAGTATCCCTTGAAGCTTTGAAGATTTGTTAGATGGACGAGGTCCATCCCTTGTTATCTAAAGTTTGACTTGTATTGTTTTAAAGGACTTCGGCTATTATTCATGCGAACCCCTTTATTATTTATACCATTCACTGAGTATCCAAGCTCACCCTCTCTATATATATGCAGGTGATGAACAAGAAGGCGGTGACGCCTAGATGTGATTCTGGAGCTTATTTTGGATTTTGATTATGTCGGCTTAACCTGTATTTACGTCGGCAGTCTTGAAAATTATGCTTCTCGATTTGTAATACTTGTATGTTGCATACGTCGGCTTGAGAAGCATTTTGATCAAGAGGTGTGTTTTGTATGATTGTTATGTCGGTAAAGAGGATGTCGGCAACCTGGCAGACTGTGTTCCTTGACCTGTAGTTCGTACATTTTGTTTGTGTCGGCTTGTGAAGCCCTTTGTTAACATGTAAGATGTAATTTGTACCTTGCTTCGTTTGTAATTAAGTTGTAACCCATATGAAGATGGTTGCTATTTCATTTGACTTATGCACAGCTCTTATGGACTAATCTGATTGTATGTATCGCTTCCGTACTTGTGAGCTCCATATATTTATACTCTGTTGTGTGTGAATTTTGAAAGTTGGCCTTCGGTAATCTCGGATTACTGGCCATCACGGCACCAAACTACTAGGGGCGGTTTGGGGTCGTGACATGTTGTGAGTGCCAAGTCCTTGTCCTCCAATTTTAACTGCTTGAAGGTCTCGTAGTACATTATCTTGCATGAGCTCCCTTGGTCAATTAGGATCCGCTTGATGTCAAAATTCTTGATGCCCAAAGTAACCACCAATGCATCATTATGAGGGCTTTGTAACCTTGCTAAGTCTTTGTCAGAAAAGGTGATGATGTTCGTTGCCTCTATTTTTTCCCTTTTCACGGTAGGTTGTGTACTGAGTACCTCTCTCATGTGCTCAGCCTTTTTGATCAACCCTCTAAGTTCACATAACCCGTTCAGGTTCGACGATCCCATGTATTACATTGATTATACCTTGGAGAGGACAGTCGACCGGCATTCCATCTGGCCTGTTGCTGTCCTAGGGGGCTAGCTGTGTTCCCCTTTCAATATACTGGTCCAGGTGGCCTGCGGCTGCTAACTCCTCCAGATGTTGCCTTAATGGCGTGCAATTTTCTGTTCGGTGCCCCTTTTCATCATGGAAGGTGCAACGGTACCGATCATCGTAGTCCCTTTACGTTTCTCTCAACTTGGTTGGCCGCCGAACGAAGGGTTCGTCGCATATCTTGCTAAGAATCCAGTAGATAGGTTTATTGAATACTGTGGTGATGGCGGTGCGGACTCTCAACTTTTTTTCTTGGGGGTCCACTCTGTTGGCTCGTCTGCCTCGGCCATTCTTGCTCGATTGTTCTTCTTGCGCAACCGTGTTTACTTTTGCTGTAGGTTTTTTGTATGACATTGCTGTTGTGCCAGCTTTTGCTTTGACACGCGCGACATCTTCTTTTACCCGGATATGCTAATGCACTTTTTCCATTAGGCCCTCCATTATGAGGGGTGAAGTCATTGTCATTGAATCCCTCAATTTATTGCCAACCGACAAACCTCGTTTGTACTGTGCGATAGCTAGGTTTGTGGGGCATTCTCCAATCTGATTAAAAGTGTAATAACCCACATTCATATCTTAGTCATGTTCATGTGCATTTGCATGATTTCTTCTTATTAAGCTTGCATTTGTAGACTTTGACTTGTTTTTCCTAAGTACAGGTCCCTGTCTTGTTTTGTGCTTATGTGATTCGCCTAAGTGTTGTATGCATGCTTTGTTCCTTCCTTGATGTCTCAAGCCTAGGTCATGCCAAGCCTAGGTCATGTTGAGCCTTGGTCATGCCAAGCCTAGGTCATGCCTTTGAACCTCTTACACCTACGACCATCTTCGAACCACTTTGGTGACCTCCACCATCACCTAGGCGTATTGGCCGAGATGTTATCATCTAGGCGTCCGAGATCCATAATCCTTGCACCTAGTGATCTTGTTCTGGGACTGGAATGACCTGGACCGAGGTGTGGCACATCTAGGCCGAGGTGTGGCATAGCTTGGCCAAGTGTTATCCTTCCTAGCCAAGATCATTGGAACCTTACTTGCCGACGCCTATGTCCTTAGCCGAGATCATTACCTGCCGGGGTGCCCATGTCATCTAGCTTGTTGTATACACTTTGTCTTACACATGTCTTGTCTTTCTATCACCTTTTGAGGAGAACCAATCCGGTAGTGCCACGTGTCCCAGCAGAGAGTTAAATCAGCCGATAGAGAGAGAAAACCTATCATTTCAATATCTTTGTTCTAGGTAGAGAGAGAAGCTCTAGGAAGAAGAAGAGGAGTCTTGAGAGAGGAGTAGATCTCCAAGTTTGATCCCTAGAGATCGAACCGTTAGATCCGTGTTTTAAGGTTAGATTCGTGATCTACTCTTGTTATTCTTTATGTTGATCTAATCGCATTGCATGATCTAGCATGTTTCATGAACCATGCATTGCTTTGAAGTTCGAGTTTAGAAAGAGAAAAGGATATTCATGTGTTCTTGAGGAAAACCATGTTTTGGTCCGAAAGTTTGTATCAAGATGCATGTTTTCGTGTTTGTTTTCATATGATCTTCAAGTATGGGTACCAAGGTCCATGTTTTCGAACTCATAGCATGAAATCCCAGATTTTGTAATAACAAGTTATGATTTTAGCATTCATGTTCTTCATGTTCTTCAAGGAGGAAACCCAGATTCCCAGACTTCATTTCCCTAGGTCTGATCACCGAGACCACCCTTGCCTAGATCACACACTTAGGCCAAACATCGTATCTCACCTTGGTCTACCTTGCATGATCACTTGCACCTTAGTTTATCTTGCATGCACACCTAGGCTAACCACTGCATCACCTAGGCCGAGATGTTCATCATCTAGGCCGGCCATGGTACACCCTTGCCGGCATCTTGTAACACCTCGGCAGAGAGTTGCACACCGAGGCCTAGGTAACCACACCGAGGCCAAGAGGTGTGGGACCTCGGCTAAGAACTCCTGAGTTCACCCAGCTAGGTCATTTTAGCCTAGATCATCTCTGTGCATCCATTCCAGGACCTGGTTGGTACCCAGCATATTTTCCCTAGAAGAATCCAGCATGTTTTCCCTAGATGAAAAATAGTGTTTTAACTTCCAGCCTGTTTTTCCTAGGTCATTTGCATTCATGTAAAGCTTGTTTTAAGAATGCATTTCATGTCCATCTTTGAGCATCTCTTCTTGTCTTCTTGAAGTGAATTTAGTAGACTTTGCCATGTATTTGTAGGTCTTGGATCCTTGCCTTAATCCCTACACCCGAAGCGTTATGTGAGTGGTATTTTTAATAAAGTTATGTTATAAAGTTTTGATAAAGCTTTGCTTCGTTTTGTAAAAGTATTTGATCAAGCATGAATGATTATCCCTATTTTGTGTATCAAGTATTAGCCTTGTTTTGGATGACATTCTTGGAAAGTCCGTACGTGCTAGGGGACTCTAAACTTTTGTAGCATAAGTCCTCCCATGCTAGGGGACTTTAATCCCATGTAGCACCATGTTTGAGGGATATTTGTCATCGACGGTCTATGAACGGATGGCCCCACCGACGGTCTGGTGTACGGGTGGATTTGTCTAATCGATTCCGGGGCGATTATTCCCTTGTTTTGTCTGGAATGTCATCACCCCATGTATGATGTAGATGTTATTAAACATCCCAAGACGATTTGAAAGACCATGATTGATGAACTTGATTCATCCCACGTTTTGTTATAAGCTATGATATGTATTGTTTTGATAAAGATCTCGGATATCATTCATTTAAACCTTTATTACTAATATCATTCACTGAGTATCCAAGCTCACCCTCTCCTTATATATATGTAGGTGGCAAGCAAGAAGGTGGCGACGCCTAAATGTGTTGTTTTGCAAGATGTTTTTGGATTCAGGTTATGTCGGCATCTTGAAGATTATGCTTCTTGACTTTATATTTCATGTATTTTGTATATGTCGGCTTGAGAAGCCTTTTGATCAAGATGTAACATGTACTTTATTTTATTTGTATTCAAGTTGTAAAACCATGCTAAGATGTATGTCACTTCATTTGATCTATGTACAGCTCTTTTGGACTACTTAGATTTAAATATATTGCTTCCGCACCTGTAAGCCCCATATGTCTACTCTGATTGTGTGTGAATCTTTGTAAGTTGGCCTTTGGTAATCTCGGATTACTGGCCATCACGGCACCATTCTACTAGGGGCGGAATGTGGTCGTGACAGATTGGTATCAGAGCACGAGTTCCTTATAGTACGTAATTCACACACTTTGAGTCCTAAAGAGCATAGGATTTCCCTTAGAATGATGTTAGGATTGCATCATATTGCTTGCTACTTGACAAGATGTGCATCATCTCGGCATGATCATTTGTTATTTGCATAATGTCTATTTGTTCATTTTGTTTTAAAGTCACATTTTGCATACTCCTAGCATCATGAGAAGGGGTAGACCTCCAGTTAGCCGAGACCAAGCCGAGGACAGATTGGACAGATTAGAAAGGATTGTAGAGGATTTGACCCATGAGTTGAGGCAAGCAAGGTAACAGAACACTAGTACTACATCCACTCAGGCCGAGCAGACAAATGGCCGACATGCAGTCCCACCTCCACCTCCTCCAGTGCCGCAAGTGCCTCCACAGCCAGCTTTATATGGGGATGGCACAATAACTTTGATCAAAGAATTCAAGAAGATGAATCCGCTGAAGTTCCATGGAGGTATAGAGCCGATGAAGGCAGAAGCATGGGTTCTTGAGATGGAGAAGTTGTTCGAGGTTTTTCCCAGCACCGACGCTCAGAAGGTGTCATTGGCAGCATTCACATTGGACGACGACGCTCGTAGGTGGTGGATGATGATCCGAGAAGGTAATCCAGAATTGACTTGGGCCAGATTTTTGGAATTATTCTATGACAAGCATTTCCCTCTCAGTGTCCGAGATCGCAAGACCATAGACTTCCAGACTTTGACACAGGGTAACAAAACAGTGGCTGAGTATGATCGTGCTTTCACCGAGTTGGCAAGGTATGCACCTCACATGGTCAATAACGAATACATGAAAGCTAGGAAGTTTGAGAGTGGACTTCTTGGACCAATACAAGATCGGGTTAATATGCTCAACATGCCGACTTATGCCGGAGTGCTAGACAAAGCCATCCTAGCAGAAACCAACTTGAACAGGAGTTAGAGTTTAGGGGAGAATCAGAAAAAGATGCGGACTTATGATGATTGCCAAGACTCGTGTGATGCCGATAAGAAGACCAATGGGGGTAATTCCAGCAACTCAAATCAGGAAAGTGGCACCAGGCCGACATGTACAAGTTGCGGGAGGCGACATTTTGGAGTTTGTCATCGGATATCTGGAGCATGTTTTGAATGCAGAGAGATGGGTCATCTTATTAAGGATTGTCCCAAGGTAAAGGCCGGGGATGGTAAGAAGGGATGAGAATCTGACATTCGGAATTGTTTTGGGGACAAGGTAAGTTAAGTTTGGGGACCAAACTTCTTTAAAGGGGGAAGGATGTAATAACCCACATTCATATCTTAGTCATGTTCATGTGCATTTGCATGATTTTGTCTTGTTAAGCTTGCATTTGTAGACTTTGACTTGTTTTTCCTAAGTAAAGGTCCCTGTCTTGTTTTGTGCTTATGTGATTTTCCTAAGTGTTGTATGCATGCTTTGTTCCTTCCTTGATGTCTCAAGCCTAGGTCATGCAAAGCCTAGGTCATGTCAAGCCTAGGTCACATCAAGCCTAGGTCATGCCAAGCCTAGGTCATGTCAAGCCTAGGTCATGCCAAGCCTAGGTCATGTTAAGCCTAGGTCATGCCAAGCCTAGGTCATGTTGAGCCTAGGTCATGTCAAGCCTAGGTCATGCCTTTGAACGTCTTACACCTAGGACCATCTTGGAACCACTTTGGTGACCTCCACCATCACCTAGGTGTATTGGCCGAGATGTTATCATCTAGGCGTTTGAGATCCATAATCCTTGCACCTAGTGATCTTGTTCTGGGACTGGAATGACCTAGACCGAGGTGTGGTACATCTAGGCCGAGGTGTGGCAAAGGTTGGCCAAGTGTTATCCTTCCTAGCCGAGATCATTGGAACCTTACTTGCCGACACCTATGTCCTTAGCCGAGATCATTACCTGCCGGGGTGACCATGTCATCTAGCTTGTTGTATACACTTTGTCTTACACATGTCTTGTCTTTCTATCACCTTTTGAGGAGAACAAATCCGGTAGTGCCACGTGTCCCAGCAGAGAGTTAAATCAGCTGATAGAGAGAGAAAACCTATCATTTCTATATCATTGTTCTAGGTAGAGAGAGAAGTCTAGGAAGAAGAAGAGGAGTCATGAGAGAGGAGTAGATCTCCAAGTTTGATCCCTAGAGATCGAACCGTTAGATCCGTGTTTTAAAGTTAGATTCGTGATCTACTCTTGTTATTCTTTATGTTGATCTAATCGCATTGCATGATCTAGCATGTTTCATGAACCATGCATTGCTTTGAAGTTCGATTTTAGAAAGAGAAAGGGATATTCATGTGTTCTTGAGGAAAACCATGTTTTGATCCGAAAGTTTGTATCAAGATGCATGTTTTCGTGTTTGTTTTCATATGATCTTCAAGTATGGGTACCAAGGTCCATGTTTTCGAACTCATAGCATGAAATCCCAGATTTTGTAATAACAAGTTATGATTTTAGCATTCATGTTCTTCATGTTCATGTTTTTCATGTTCTTCAAGGAGGAAACCCAGATTCCCAAACTTCATTCCCTAGATGTGATCACCGAGACCACCCTTGCCTAGATCACACACTTAGGCCAAGCATCGTATCTCACCTTGGTCTACCTTGCATGATCACTTGCACCTTAGTCTATCTTGCATGCACACCTAGGCTAACCACTGCATCACTTAGGCCAAGATGTTCATCATCTAGGCCGACCATGGTACACCCTTGCCAGCATCTTGTAACACCTCGGCAGAGAGCTACACACCGAGGCCTAGGTAACCACACATCGGCCAAGAGGTGTGGGACCTCGGCCAAGACCTTCTGAGTTCACCCAGCTAGGTCATTTTAGCCTAGATCATCTCTGTGCATCCATTGCAGGACCTGGTTGGTACCCAACATGTTTTCCCTAGAAGAATCCAGCATGTTTTCCCTAGAAGAAAAATAGTGTTTTAACTTCCAGCCTGTTTTCCCTAGATCATTTGCATTCATGTAAAGCTTGTTTTAAGAATGCATTTCATATCCATCTTTGAGCATCTCTTCTTGTCTTCTTGAAGTGCATTTAGTAGACTTTGCCATGTATTTGTAGGTCTTGGATCCTTGCCTTAATCCCTACACCCGAAGCGCTATGTGAGTGGTATTTTTAATAAAGTTATGTTATAAAGTTTTGATAAAGCTTTGCTTCGTTTTGTAAAAGTATTTGATCAAGCATGAATGATTATCCCTATTTTGTGTATCAAGTATTAGCCTTGTTTTGGATGACATTCTTGGAAAGTCCGTACGTGATAGGGGACTCTAAACTTTTGTAGCACAAGTCCTCCCATGCTAGCGGACTTTAATCCCATGTAGCATCATGTTTGAGGGATATTTGTCATCGACGGCCTATGAACGGATGGCCCCACCGACGGTCTGGTGTACGGGTGGATTTTTCTAATCGATTTCGGGACGATTATTCCCTTGTTTTGTCTGGAATGTCATCACCCCATGTATGATGTAGATGTTATTAAACATCCCAAGACGATTTGAAAGACCATGATTGATGAACTTGATTCATCCCACGTTTTGTTATAAGCTATGATATGTATTGTTTTGATAAAGATCTCGGATATCATTCATTTAAACCTTTATTACTAATATCATTCACTGAGTATCCAAGCTCACCCTCTCCTTATATATATATGTAGATGGCAAGCAAGAAGGCGGCGACGCCTAGATGTGTTGTTTTGCAAGATGTTTTTGGATTCATGTTATGTCGGCATCTTGAAGATTATGCTTCTTGACTTTATATTTCATGTATTTTGTATATGTCGGCTTGAGAAGCCTTTTGATCAAGATGTAACATGTACTTTATTTTATTTGTATTCAAGTTGTAAAACCATGCTAAGATGTATGTCACTTCATTTGATCTATGTACAGCTCTTTTGGACTACTTAGATTTAAATATATTGCTTCCGCACCTGTAAGCCCCATATGTCTACTCTGATTGTGTGTGAATCTTTGTAAGTTGGCCTTTGGTAATATCGGATTACTGGCCATCACGGCACCATTCTACTAGGGGCGGAATGTGGTCGTGACAGATTGGTATCAGAGCACGAGTTCCTTATAGTACGTAATTCACACACTTTGAGTCCTAAAGAGCATAGGATTTCCCTTAGAATGATGTTAGGATTGCATCATATTGCTTGCTACTTGACAAGATGTGCATCATCTCGGCATGATCATTTGTTATTTGCATAATGTCTATTTGTTCATTTTGTTTTAAAGTCACATTTTGCATACTCCTAGCATCATGAGAAGGGGTAGACCTCCAGTTAGCCGAGATCAAGCCGAGGACAGATTGGACAGATTAGAAAGGATTGTAGAGGATTTGACCCATGAGTTGAGGCAAGCAAGGTAACAGAACACTAGTGCTACATCCACTCAGGCCGAGCAGACAAATGGCCGACATGCAGTCCCACCTCCACCTCCTCCAGTGCCGCAAGTGCCTCCACAGCCAGCTTTATATGGGGATGGCACAATAACTTTGATCAAAGAATTCAAGAAGATGAATCCGCTGAAGTTCCATGGAGGTATAGAGCCGATGAAGGCAGAAGCATGGGTTCTTGAGATGGAGAAGTTGTTCGAGGTTTTTCCCAGCACCGACGCTCAGAAGGTGTCATTGGCAGCATTCACATTGGACGACGACGCTCGTAGGTGGTGGATGATGATCCGAGAAGGTAATCCAGAATTGACTTGGGCCAGATTTTTGGAATTATTCTATGACAAGCATTTCCCTCTCAGTGTCCGAGATTGCAAGACCATAGACTTCCAGACTTTGACACAGGGTAACAAAACAGTGGCTGAGTATGATCGTGCTTTCACCGAGTTGGCAAGGTATGCACCTCACATGGTCAATAACGAATACATGAAAGCTAGGAAGTTTGAGAGTGGACTTCTTGGACCAATACAAGATCGGGTTAATATGCTCAACATGCCGACTTATGCCGGAGTGCTAGACAAAGCCATCCAAGCAGAAACCAACTTGAACAGGAGTCAAAGTTTGGGGTAGAATCAGAAAAAGAGGCGGACCTATGATGCTCGTCAAGACTCGTGTGATGCCGAGAAGAAGACCAATGGGGGTAATTCTAGCAACTCAAATTAGGAAAGTGGCACCAGGCCGACATGTACAAGTTGCGGGAGGCGACATTTTGGAGTTTGTCATCGGATATCTGGAGCATGTTTTGAAAGCAGAGAGATGGGTCATCTTATTAAGGATTGTCCTAAGGTAAAGGCCGGGGATGGTAAGAAGGGATGGACATTCGGAATTGTTTTGAGGACAAGGTAAGTTAAGTTTGGGGACCAAACTTCTTTAAGGGGGGAAGGATGTAATAACCCACATTCATATCTTTGTCATGTTCATGTGCATTTGCATGATTTCGTCTTGTTAAGCTTGCATTTGTAGACTTTGACTTGTTTTTCCTAAGTAAAGGTCCCTGTCTTGTTTTGTGCTTATGTGATTTTCCTAAGTGTTGTATGCATGCTTTGTTCCTTCCTTGATGTCTCAAGCCTAGGTCATGCAAAGCCTAGGTCATGTCAAGCCTAGGTCACATCAAGCCTAGGTCATGCCAAGCCTAGGTCATGCCAGGCCTAGGTCAAGCCAAGCCTAGGTCATGTCAAGCCTAGGTCATGCCAAGCCTAGGTCATGTCAAGCCTAGGTGTAGACACCCCATTTTTGACTGACCTTAAGACTCAGACGTCACCGATTGAGCGCTTGGTGATGTTGCATAATGTGCTCGTTCAGAAGTTTCAGAGTCGCGGCCGTGAGCCCTGCCTCCAAACTTCCGAACCCTCTTCTGTGCCTTGCCTCGGTTTGTGAACCAGACTCGGTTTTCTCTGTTTCTTTTCCTGAGGGGAGGGAGAGGTCCCGTAGACTATCTCTCAGTTGTTCGTAGGCTACATTTCGTGTCCGTAGGCCATTTTGCCCATTTCGGAGTCCGGTTTCCGGTTTTTCGGAATCGTTGGCCGTGTGCCTCGGTTCGGGACCGCTTAACCATCTCCATTTGCTCTGATTTTTGGCATACATCTTATTTTCTCCCTTTTGAGGGACACTGGAGTCTGAGAAACCCACTTCGTGGCCGAATGCCACTTTCGGTGCTTAACAGCCCATTTTCGGGACCCCGAACTCCGCGTTTTGGCCCCCGAACATTCGTTTTGCAACGGTTTTCGTTCATTTTTGGTAGGTACCTCTGTTTTATCACTGGGAAGGCCGTAGAAGGGTGGGGGGCCAGTAATTGTTGCAGCAACCAGTTATATATCCTCCGACGCCCTCCGATGCCCGTTTTTCACACTTCCGGGCTAATGTTGAACACCTTGGGGCCACTTTCTTGAACTTTGAACCACATATTTGTGATGTACACACATGGGAGGACCCTAAAAGTTGGTGGCCGGCCACTAATGTTGCTTGACCCTTTTGAACCCCTCCTTCCGAGCCAATGTTGAACAACCTGGGCCCTTTTTCTTGAACTTTGAACCACATATTTGTGATGTACACACATGGGAGGACCCTAAAAGTTGGTGGCCAGCCACTAATGTTGCTTGACCCTTTTGAACCCCTCCTTCCGAGCCAATGTTGAACACCCTTGAGCCACTTTCTTGGACTTTTAACCACAGGGTTGTGTTGAGGGCACATGGGAGGACACCATTTTGTGGTGGCCGGCCACTAAACCAACTTGACCCTTTTGACCCCTAGCCGGGCGGCTAGGGGATGTGGCCGGCCGGCCACCTGAAACAAAAATACCTGGCCGGCCATGATCCTCACACTGTTCACTTTACAGCTGCATAGCTTTATCCCCCAGAAAATATCTCAATCCGGGGGATATTTTGTGGGGGAAAGCTTGCCTCCTTTTTCCCCCACCTTTACTCCCTCTTTTTGTTCCATATAACCAGCCTCCAACACTTGAAGAAGGGGTTAGAAAAAATTGTCTTCAAGTCTTGCATCCAAATCTCCCTCTATCTCTCTCATTTTCTCAAAAACACCCAAGTTTCACCTCATTTTCTTCATCACCACCAAGCTCTACCACCACCACTCCATTCCAGCAGCAAGGGGAGGAATTCCAGCAGCTAAGAGGCAACAAATTTGGTCCAAGAAGCAACAAAAGCATTGATCTTCAAGGGTGAGTCCATTTTCCCTTTTTTCTAGTTCATTTTTGCACCATTCCTCTAGCCATCATGCTTACTGTTTTGAGCTCCGACCAAAACTGAAAAGGTCATTTTTTTTGAGCTCATTTTCATGTCTCATTAAGGGCTCAACCCTGTTTGAGCCCTCTATCTTGCACTTGCTTCAATATCTCCCTTGAATGCCATTTTCTTGCATGCTTTGGCAGCCCATTACGCTTCCATTTTTGGGTGTTTTACAGAACTAAAAATAGGCTTATTTTGAGCCCCTCCTCAACATTGAAGAAGGGCTCAACACTGTTTGGGACCCCCGTGCTATACTTGTCTTTATATCTCTCTTTTAATCCCCATTTTTGCATGTTTTGGTAGCCTATCATGCTTCGGTTTTTAGCCTTTTTACAGTACTAAAAATAGTCTTATTTTGGCCCATTATTCATACTTCATTAAGGGTCTTTGGCCGTTTGTGAAATATTTTGTATACTTTGTGTTATAGCCTCTTTTGAGCCTCATTTTGCATTGCATTTCTAGCATGTTTGTATACTGTTTTGGGGTTTTACAGTTCTGTAAATAGTCATATTTTTGGTCCCTCTTCAATGTTGTAGAAGGGAATTTTTCGGTTTGGGCTTTGCATATACCACTTGCCTCTTTGGCCACCTTTTGGCCCTTTTTCTTGCATAAGAGCTTAGCCATATCCTGGTTTGTTTTTAGGGTTTTTACAGTTCTGTAAAGTGGCTTATTTTTGGCCCCTCTTCAATGTTGTTGAAGGGCCCTAACCTATTTGGAGTTAGCAGCTGTGAGTTGCTTCATAATCTCATGTTTAGGGCCATTTTTGCATGCCATTGTTGCCCTATCTTTGCTTGCTGTTTGGCCATGATTTGTACTGGTAAAATGATTATTTTGAGGCTGCCTTTCTTCTGTCTTTTCATTCCACGTACCAATTATGCATGCTTCATATAGTTATAGTTCATTCTATGTGCCTAATTTTGCATTTCGGGAGAGATTCCATGCATCGGGTGTGTTTTCGCCTCATTTCGGGGCTGTTTTCCCCCACATTTCATTGCTGAAAATCCATTAACATTTTTGCATGTCATTCCCATGCCATTGCATTGCGTATGCCATCGCCTCGGTTTGCGTGCCCGTGCGCACGCATTTCGAGGCACTTCATTTTCATCCATCGGCTTCTCATGTGAGTGCGGCTGAGGCTCTCTCATGTTAGTATAAGTCCATATTGAATTTTATATGCCATTTCCATGCCATTGCATTGCGTATGCCATCGCCTCGGTTTGCGTGCCCGTGCGCACGCATTTCGAGGCACTTCATTTTCATCCACCGGCCTCTTATGTGAGTGTGGCTGAGGCTCTCTCATGTTAGTGTAAGCCCATATCACATTTTCATGTCATTTACTTTGCGTATGCTATTGCCTCGGTTTGCGTGCCCGTGTGCACGCATCTCGAGGCATCTCATTTTCACAGCATAGTGCATACTAGGTTGTATCTTAGATCGCATTCATGCATTTCCTCAGTTTGCGTGCCCGTGTGCACGAATTTCGAGGCATGTCATTCCATAGCATTGTGTATGTTAGGATTGTATCTTAGTTGCATTTCATGCTTGTCATGCATATTGCATCGTGTTCGGAACAGGAGTTAGCCCGGGCACGGGAAACGAGGTGCATTTCGTACTCCGAGTGACGGAATGTGTCTCAATTCCCCAGTCACCGACACTCCGGATCATCCATGATGGAGTGAGGTCTTGTTGTGTTTTCATGTGCATTCATTCTATATTGAGTTGTGCAATTCGACTCCTCGGCCATCATGCCTCGGTATACGTGATTGGTGGCACGAGGATCGAGGCATGCATATATCTGTGAAAATACATTGCTATGCCCCTTTCCTGCTCTCTGTTGCAGCAAAATGAAGAATCAGCAACTTTTCGGGACTTGGCACGTGTTTCAAGAATAACTGCTAAACAGAGGCTAATTGGGGGCATCCCGGTGGATTTCCGCGCAAGACAACCCAAACATGCATCATCCATCAGAAGCAAGGCAGTCCCTGGCTTGCATGCCAGTTTTATTTACTTTCTTAGTTAATTCATTAATTAATTAGGAATTTGTATATTATTCGGACTGTATTATTTGGACTGTAATATTCTTTCATTCGGGACTGTATTATTTATTCAGGACCCTCTACGCGAGGGCACAACTGTAATAAGTGTGCGTGTGTGTGTTGTATGTCTTCCAACCCCACGTCTTTCTCCCTTTTATTTATCCGCTTATGATGGTTAGATTAGGGCATATTTAAATTAGCATACAGTATGATAGCATGTTTGCATCATTCATCTGTTTTTGCATGCACCGGGCTCGGCGCATCATACTAACTGCATTGTACTTTCAATTTCAAAGTTGAATACGTGTTAGCTGTAGCATTCCATATGCCATGTTTAGAGTAGCCGAGCTTGCTATAGTTGCATTTTTGCATGTGTTGCATTAGGCATTTCTGTATACTTAGGATTCATGCATGATTTCTAATAAGTTTCTGTTTTGGCTTGGAGTACTCGGTAAGCTTTATGCTTTAGCATCCTTGCATGCGTGTGAGTGACTGCCATGAATAGCATGCTTACCATGAGGCTATGTGCTTATATGATATAACTGCCTGAATGCCTGTGGGTGAAGGTTGGGTTACTTGAATTGGAATAAATCATCAACTATTTGTTTTAAGCCCACTAGATAGTGGCAAAATCATCTTTTATAAGCCCACCCGAGGGTGGCGAAATCTGCATTTTAAGCCTACTTGCGAGTAGCAAACCATCTTTCAAAAATAAACATGAAATGTTTTGTTCCAATTCAGGCGACCCGGTCTATACTTATATGCTGTGTGCATCACATAGTAACCTAGGCTAATAACCGGAATAAGGACACACAAAGTTTTCAAAAATAGATATCATGATTAGTAGAGGCCGATCTTTGATCGGGCGAGCGGGGGTGCTCACGAAGTGACCTTCCCCAATCGTACCCAAGTTCCCGAGCCGAGGCAACTTTGGTGATGACGGACACGTGGCCTTTGGCACCGAGTCAGGGTTTCCTAAATTTCCCATTAAAAAACATTTAGGTGACGACTCTGTATCTGGCAAAGCAGTCCATGTTTGGCACTTCTTTCAAAATCTATTTTCTCAAAACGATTTGCCGGATTTGGACTCTTTGGTTCAGACTTAGAACCGTGACAAATTTGAGAGTCCTGAGCTGTAGTGACCCCAATATGAACGGAACGGGAGCTCGTTCCTCCCGGGGCGTTCGGGGACGTCTACACTAGGTCATGCCAAGCCTAGGTCACGTTAAGCCTAGGTCGCGTTAAGCCTAGGTCATGCCAAGCCTAGGTCAAGTTAAGCCTAGGTTATGTTGAGCCTAGGTTATGACAAGCCTAGGTCATGCCTTTGAACCTCTTACACCTAAGACCATCTTGGAACCACTTTGGTGACCTCTAGCATCACCTAGGCGTATTGGCCGAGATGTTATCATCTAGGCGTCCGAGATCCTTAATCCTTGCACCTAGTGATCTTGTTCTGGGACTGGAATGACCTAGACCGAGGTGTGGCACATCTAGACCGAGGTGTGGCACAGCTTGGCCAAGTGTTATCCTTCCTAGTCGAGATCATTGGAACCTTACTTGCCGACGCCTATGTCCTTAGCCGAGAACATTACCTGCCGGGGTGCCCATGTCATCTAGCTTGTTGTATACACTTTGTCTTACATATGTCTTGTCTTTCTATCACCTTTTAAGGAGAACCAATCCGGTAGTGCCACGTGTCCCAGCAGAGAGTCAAATCAGCCGATAGAGAGAGAAAACCTATCATTTCTATATCTTTGTTCTAGGTAGAGAGAGAAGCTCTAGGAAGAAGAAGAGGAGTCTTGAGAAAGGAGTAGATCTCCAAGCTTGATCCCTAGAGATCGAACCGTTAGATCCGTGTTTTAAGGTTAGATTCGTGATCTACTCTTGTTATTCTTTATGTTGATCTAATCGCATTGCATGATCTAGCATGTTTCATGAACCATGCATTGCTTTGAAGTTCGGTTTTAGAAAGAGAAAGGGATATTCATGTGTTCTTGAGGAAAACCATGTTTTGATCCGAAAGTTTATATCAAGATGCATGTTTTCGTTTTTGTTTTCATATGATCTTCAAGTATGGGTACCAAGGTCCATGTTTTCGAACTCATAGCATGAAATCCCAGATTTTGTAATAACAAGTTATGATTTTAGCATTCATCTTCTTCATGTTCATGTTCTTCATGTTCTTTAAGGAGGAAACCCAGATTCCCAGATTTCATTTCCCTAGGTGTGATCACCGAGACCACCCTTGCCTAGATCACACACTTAGGCCAAGCATCGTATCTCACCTTGGTCTATCTTGCATGATCACTTGCACCTTAGTCTATCTTGCATGCACACCTAGGCTAACCACTGCATCACCTAGGCCGAGATGTTCATCATCTAGGCCGACCATGGTACACCCTTGTCGGCATCTTGTAACACCTCGGCAGAGAGCTGCACACCGAGGCCTAGGTAACCACACCTCGGCCAAGAGGTGTGGGACCTCGACCAAGACCTCCTGATTACACCCAGCTAGGTCATTTTAGCCTAAATCATCTCTGAGCATCCATTCCAGGACCTGGTTGGTACCCAGCATGTTTTCCCTAGAAGAATCCAGCATGTTTTCCCTAGATGAAAAATAGTGTTTTAACTTCCAGCCTGTTTTCCCTAGATCATTTGCATTCACGTAAAGCTTGTTTTAAGAATGCATTTCATATCCATCTTTGAGCATCTCTTCTTGTCTTCTTGAAGTGCATTTAGTAGACTTTGCCATGTATTTGTAGGTCTTGGATCATTGCCTTAATCCCTACACCCGAAGTGCTATGTGAGTGGTATTTTTAATAAAGTTATGTTATAAAGTTTTGATAAAGCTTTGCTTCGTTTTGTAAAGGTATTTGATCAAGCATGAATGATTATACCTATTTTGTGTATCAAGTATTAGTCTTGTTTTGGATGACATTCTTAGAAAGTCCGTACGTGCTAGGGGACTCTAAACTTTTGTAGCATAAGTCCTCCCATGCTAGGAGACTTTAAACCCATGTAGCATCACGTTTGAGGGATATTTGTTATCGACGGTCTATGAACGGATGGCCCCACTGACGGTCTGGTGTACGGGTGGATTTGTCTAATCGATTCTGGGTCGATTATTCCCTTGTTTTGTCTGGAATGTCATCACCCCATGTATGATGTAGATGTTATTAAACATCCCAAGAAGATTTGAAAGACCATAATTGATGAACTTGATTCATCCCACTTTTTGTTATAAGCTATGATATGTATTGTTTTGATAAAGATCTCGGATATCATTCATTTAAACCTTTATTACTAATATCATTCACTGAGTATCCAAGCTCACCCTCTCCTTATATATATATGTAGGTGGCAAGCAAGAAGGCGGTGACGCCTAGCTGTGTTGTTTTGCAAGATGTTTTTGGATTCATGTTATGTCGGCATCTTGAAGATTATGCTTCTTGACTTTATATTTCATGTATTTTGTATATGTCGGCTTGAGAAGCCTTTTGATCAAGATGTAACATGTACTTTGTTTTATTTGTATTCAAGTTGTAAAACCATGCTAAGATGTATGTCATTTCATTTGATCTATGCACAGCTCTTATGTACTGCTTAGATTTAAATATATTGCTTCCGCACCTGTAAGCCCCATATGTCTACTCTGATTGTGTGTGAATCTTTGTAAGTTGGCCTTTGGTAATCTCGGATTACTGGTCATCACGGCACCATTCTACTAGGGGCGGAATGGGGTCGTGACAAAAAGTGTCCCAAATATCGGTTATTGTAAGGCCTCAATGTTTCCTTCTCGTCTATGTCTATGGAGAGAAGCTGGTCAATCTCCACAGGCGTCTTGGTGTTCGTTTTGAATCTGGTCACAAATGCCTCCGCTAGTTGCACCCCTGATGCTATGCTACCTTCTGGCAACCTTTCAAACCATGTCAAACCCAGGTAACGAAGGCTGGAAGGAAACAGGATACACATTAGAGCCTCGTTTCACCGATACACGCCCATAACCTGGCGAAAGTGGCGAAAGTGCATGTAGGGGTCTGATTGTCCCTTATAAGTAGTGAATTTGGGCTGGTGGAAGCCTGAGGGTAATGGTGCGTGCTCAATCACCAGCACGAACGGTGAGCTTTGCAATCTTGCTAACGCTTTGTCTGCTAATTCGTAGGCAAGGCGTGGTTCTAGCATTCCAACCTCGACACTCCCTTGTGTTCTAGAAGCTAACCGTTGCAGCGTTAAGACTCTACAAGTGTTGCGAGCCTGAGTGTCTTCTCTCCATCGAGCCCTTTCCTCAGGCACTATCTGCAGGTCCGCCGACCTAAGCAACTTTGTGTGCCTAGATGTCGTTTGGTGCGAACGCGAGGGCCGATAACTGCTTCCCTTCGTGTAAGACCTTTCAGTCCTCATTCTCTTAGACTTGGAGTAACGAGTCCTAGAAGTCCTTGATTGTGTATCGCCTGTCTTGAGGCTTCTATTTTCAGCTTGTGATGGTGTGACTTGTCTGTCACGATCTTCTGTGTGGTAAGAGCGTGTGTTGCCTTTGCGCCCCTCTTCTGTTGCCACCCTTTTGCTTTTTATCTGGTGCTTCATTGTCTCCATGTCTGCCGCCATCCTCCATATCAATTCGTCTTGCTCCCTCACGCGATCCTCCAGAACCTGAGGATCCAACCTCCACCTCTGCCTTTAGGGCTTTGGGAGCGACGAGGACTGGAGCCCTTCTCTTACGTGTATCCCTTCGCGGGTTCCGTCGCTGGGGATCTAACTCTTCCATAGGCGGGATAAAAGGTAAGCCTTCGCGTCTCTTGCCCCACTTCGAGGTTTGCCCATCAATAGCAGAGTGCGGCAAGTCTTCATTGTGCGCCATTGAAATCAGTTGAAAGAAAACTTAATCAAGATGTTTGTTTTTTGTGATCGATTCCCACAGACGGCACCAATTGTACGAGCACAAAATAATCTTCTTGTATAATCCTGTTGATCAAGTTTGCACTCCTCCAAACGTCATCGCTTTACTACCTGAAAACACAAACGTGAGCTAGCCGGCGGGTGTCTATCGGATACCTCTTCGATGCCTAAATCAGCAAATAGACAATGGACAAAAGCTCAGTGTATTTGAGAGTAGAAATCGTGATAACTGTACATAGGTCCTGCCATGAGCTTTTATAGATTCCACATAGCATAATCCCAATAGGACTTTTATTCTCTAGAGCCCTCCAAGGAATCACATTCCCCGTGGATAACGCTTATCCTGGAAACACCTTACTCACTGCCTACCAAGTGAGATGGGTGAACCCTTTAACTTGGTTGATACTACGGTTAACCAAGTTACCAAGGCTCCGTGCGCAACACGGTCAAGCCGCGGTAACTTTGTTCAGCCTAGCATCTCATCGTGCTATACCCAACTCAACCTATCACCATGCTAACCACCTCGGTCAGACAAGGCTTTGTCCCCAGACAGGTTCCAATTCCAGCAACCCATCCAACCATCCTAGTAACTACCTTGGCCCATAACCGAAATACAAAACATCTTCTTGGCCTATTGCGCAGCCCATCGTCCAAAGAAGACTCATTCTAGCTCGGCCCAATTTGTTCACAAATTACCCTCTCAACTCTCAAAATAGATGTAACCTCAACTAAACCCAAGAAAAAATGTGGTTGATTATGAAAGAGTATTTTAGCACTAAGATACATGGAAAAGAGGGGTAGTTGTTGAGGAAATTTGATTTCAAATAGAATGAGGAAAACACATATCAAAGTCCAACACATGGGAGAGGATCATGGAGTCGTGCGAAGCAATACTGTGTTTATAAATAGTTGTTTGATTAAAGATTCATTTCTTCATCAAACTCTGTCAAACCAAAATTTAATTTAATTTGTACTTCAAGTTTATTGTGTTTCGAAGGGGTAGTAGTGGTGGTAAGATACAAGTTTCATGGATCAAGTACAATTATATATTTTCTTTGCATTCATTTTTTCTTAATTGGATCTTCCATTGACATTTAGAGGTTGCCACGTGTACCGTTGGTGACTAAAAGTAGGTAGCTTTAGCATTTCAAATGGTGATAGATTTGTGGGGATTGATAGGTAAAATGTAATCATGGTTTAATTTGATCAAATCCCTAGATAGTAGGAACAAGATCATGTGGAGATCTTTTAAATATATATTGTTGGGTAAATGTTTCGAGTTGGACACATGCAATTAATCCAAATGCGGAGGCAACCAGTAGCCATCCAACGGTCAGAATTTAAACTCTCCAATGGCTCCTTTCTTTAAGGCGTTACTTTGACCAATGTGGGACATTGTCACTCATCTAAAGGCCCAGCCCTTACACCCAATGACTAAGATTGAAAGGAGGATTTAGTCAGCCCTATCCTTGGGGAACACTCTAATAGTTTGCTAAGAAGAGTGAGGATGATGGGACAGATGGTCGTTTATGAGATAATCCAGCAACCTACCATCTAGAGTTAGTGGAGATCATACAGGAGGAAGTTACTAATTTCCAAGACACAATTCATGATTCTCATGAGGACATAGCATCTATAAATAGCTCACTTGAAGATGGAACAAAGCCTACTCAACCAATCAATCAAATCAACATATTACAAAGCATCGGTGGTTTTTAGCCCTAGTCTAACATAGTTTAGCTCTTGAAATACATCTTTCCCATAATTTAGTCCCAATTCTTGACATTCGTGTCAAATTAATTGTTTTTTGGCCATTATTGGCATTGTTTTGAGTCTAAGTTATGCTTACATTCCACTTTTAACTCAATTTTATGTTTTTCAAACTGTTCTAGGACTTTTTGTATGTTCAATCCATTTGAATATATAAAGTTGGTGTTTTTGTGTTTATTTCCTTCTACCCATCTTTCTTCCTAATTTTTCAAACTCTTAGGCCTCTTTTGTCAACTATACATTTTAGCCAAAAAGTCAAAAGTTACTATAAGTTGTCACATCATTGTCTCTACTTTTTTGCACATCTTTTCATAAAAAGCCAAAAAGTTACTAAAATAGCATGTTCCTAAACGAGGCCTTAGAAGATTTTAAATCCTCTTCATTGATGCAAAATAAGAACCAGGAGGTTTTTATCCCCTTGGACCTTACACAATCTCCTATTTTAGAAGTCAAATATTTCCATACACATTTTTACTCACGTAGGCATACTTTGCCTTGACACGCTGCAATCCACCAAATCTTTCTATGTTAGCCATTTTTGTGCAATCGCATACACAATCAAACTAATAATGGCTTGAATATATATGGACCAAATATGATAGAGCTATAACATACATTATAACAAAGGTACCATATACATCAAAATTAAGGATTAGTTGATCACATATGGACAAAGCTATGAAAGAAAATAATGAATTGAACAAACTAAGTACAAATAAGATTATTTATTTATTTATTTATTTTTATTTTTTTTTGAGAAAAGTTATAAAGTAGTTATATTAAAATAAAAGTTAACATCATACATAATAATAAAAAATAAAACAACAAGGGACCACACAAGAAACCTGACTAAAACTACAACAACAAATTACAAAATCCATCAAAAAAACTAGTAGCAGTCTGGGAAAATCACTAATCTTCTCATAAATGTGGTTTGGAAAACACGATCTACATCTAAATAAAGCTTAGCCTCGTCGTAGCTGTCGTTGTTGTCTCTGTCGCCCTTGCTCAACTCCGCCGCTGTTGCATTGTACATCAATCACCGCTAGAAGCTAAAGTTGAAAAAGAAGAACACCCACAACACAACAATAAGGGAGGAAGATTAAAAGAATATGGGACCATTGTAGGTGTTAAAAATTCAAAAATCAATGCTAAAAATCGGGATGGAAGCTCTAAAACCCCTCTTCCTAGGCATAAAAAACTCAAATCTATACTTTGAAAGTATTTTTACATCTTATCAAAAGGTCGCCAGAAAGTTGTCAGAGAAGTACCGAAATCACCAAAGCGAAACCCAGCACCTCTCTGCTGAGTGATAACTACAAATGAGATCATTAATCTTTGTAGAACTCCCACCCTAGAAACACATTCATTGTCCTCAACTTCGAATTATTCCTTGCCACCAAAGACTTCTCCAAGCAATCACCTTGATTGTGATTGATGCACAATGGATAACGAAACATTGCTTATGGGAAAAAAAGAAACTTTGAGAAATATATATATATATAGATATATATATATATATAATTAAAAATAAAAAGGAAAATCACTATACAGTGGAATAAAAAACAAAAATACACGAACATATTTTTGTAATTTTTTTTCTCTGTCCCACTGTATTGTAATTCCCCTATATATATATAAGCCCCAATTTTACTATAGAGTCTAAAAATAGCTCAAATATTACTCTTTTTTTTTAGTGAGAGCTCATCTCTTGTTGCATTGTATTACATGCTTCAAATGGGTAAAGGTTCTATGTTGTTAGGTTTTGTAATTGGCAATCCCGTTAGTCAAAACTCCATTTAGTTGTATTTTATTCACTCAATTGTATCTATGAGTTATGAGAGTTTAGATACAAATCCTACCCAAGGTGTGCTTGTGCAGAAGAGTTTATGCTGACATTCGGTATCTTGACCTGAGCATTCCTTGTTTTCCACTTCGTTGACTAAGTATAGGGATCAAACTGTCGAGTCAGCTGGCGAGGGTCCTAGGAGTAGTGACCCTGGTGGATTCAGGCCAACGCCCAAGTGGTGTTGAGGGACAGTCAAAGTTGATTACCTACTCGAGCGGTCTTTCTTGCTCTCGAGCGGTGAAGTGAAAAATCCAGTTTTTCTACCTGCATTCTGAACTTCTAGGAAACATATTTTACCGTTCGAGCAGTAGATGTTGCATTCAAGTGGTTGGCCCATATGTGAGTATCACCTTTAGTCACACCGCTCAAATTGTAAAGTATGCGCTCGAGCAGTCTTCATGGCTCTATTTAGTATAAAGTGCGCTATTTGTTATTTTTAGTGTTTAACCCATCTAGATTCTTATAGAGGAGTACAATACAATGTGTTCTATATCGGAGGATGTTTCTATTTGAATTTCCTTGATGTATATAAGGTAATGGATTGATCAACGAGCTATATATTGACAAAATATCAAGGGTTGATTTTGTTCTTTCATTCACAAAAAGAGAGGTGTTCATCGGTGGATTCTGAGGAACTTAGGCCTAAAGTTTTGGTAGATTCCGGAGTGGCTCATCATCATGGATTTGACATTGGCATTGTGGATTCTGTAACGCCCCAAAATAATTAGCATTAATCCATCTCATAACATTGCTACAATTGATTAAAAATGTCATAACTTCTATTCATTATATCTTTGATCATTACAAAAGATGAAATATGCAATATACATTCACCAATTTTAGATTCTGAATCTATAGCATATGTCATGGATACAAGAATAAAAGAGAAATAGAACCAAGTAATGAAATGCCTTAATGGCTACAACTTTCCAAGACGATACTTGGTTATAACAAAATAAGTTTAAACTCAATACAAATAAAACCCTAGGCTTAAACAAAAATAATTACATCAAGAAACTAAAAATGAAGCCTTAAGCTCCAAGTCCTCCCAAGTTACGTCCTTGGTGGAGGCATATAATCAGCACCTGAAAGTTGTTTTCCATATAGGGCGAGCCAAAGCCTAGTAGAGATGCTCTAACATAGTATATGAATCTTAACAAAATTATAAGATAAAATGCACATGCATGCCTTTTGTCAAGCATTTCTCTTTTTCTATCTCAAAACAATGCAATGCCAGATTATAAATCAATTCATGAAAATAATTCTTTTATAATAGAAAACAGTGTAATGGATACAATACACTGGAATCTCTAGGTACGTGTCTGCCAGTGGATTATACAAGCATTACCAAAGCCATTTTACCGGTACTAACCGGAAGGATCGGCACCTAACCATGTGGGTTTTTGGACTTTCACTAAGGACACACAAGCCAACATCATAACCACAACCACACCCCTTGACCAGATTCACCAAGGTATTCACCAAGTTTTCTCAAAATAAATACATTTACAATATTTAATATGAAATGATACTCAATGCACAATGTATGAGAAATTAGTTTCAATTTAACCTAATCCTCATGCAATGACTACAACAATTAAGACTATCCTTCACCGATAGTCCAAAATAGATATTTCTAGTCAATAGATAATTTTCAATCAAAAAATACAATTTCATCAATTACAATGGGAGTATACTACATATCCAATTCCACTATCATCATCAACATAAACATTGTTCCAATTTCACAATACCTAACATCATTTTCCATTTCCTTTCACAAATCCAAATATCCAAAATTTAGGGCAAAACCCCATTTTCTTATAAAGTTGATTTTAAGATAAGAAATCCACCATTTTAACTCATCTAAACCATAACCATATCCCAACAATCATTTTCAAGAGCCCATTTGGAAAACCCCTCTTTTGATTTCAAATTGAAACCCTAGGTTTTCTCAAAAATCCCCATATTAATAACCATTTTCAAAGAGCAAATAACTAAGCTAAAAATCATATAAAAGAGACAAAGAAATCCTTACCTCAAAGTAGAAGACAAGAATAAACAATGGGTAGAACTTGACGGAGTCGAAAACACTAAACTTCTCCGATTAGAATGAAGCCCTCGACGTGCTCTATCTTTTACTCCAAAGGACTAGGGTGAAGAATTCAACAGATTGAGAGTATTTAGAGCTAGAGTACAAGAACTAGAGAGATGCGGTAAAGGTTTTAGGGTTTTGAAGTGTTTAGAGAGAGAGAGATGAAAAAGTGACTCAATGGCTTTTTCTTGAACTGATATACGTGCAGACCGCCCAAGCGACCAAAACATCGCTCGAGCGAACAAACACAATAAGTAACACCGCTCGAGCGCACAATAACCCCCTTACAGTAGTTTTGCAGACCTATAAAATACCACTTAAGCTCAAGAAAGATCACTCAAGCGTAGATTCCCAACTCCTAGTAGTTTTACAGACTGTAAGAGATCACTTGAACATAAAAAAGACCACTCGAGCAAAGAAACAAAAATCTAGGCAATCAACTCTTAGAAAAACTAACTTTCCAACATATTTCAAATGCAACCAAAACTCCTAATAGCCAATCTCAATAAGCAATAAGATGGCAATAAGATGGAAATAAGATAAATAACATTTAGGTACATGGGTCCTCGGATTCAAAAGCAAGAAAATGGGTTAGGTCTAAACCAGAATCGTTATAGATTCAATGTTGAGAAAAACAATTTCGAGGTGAAAACGGTGGTGGAAGAGGCACATTAGGTTCGGTTCAATTCAGGCATGGATTCACTATGTAATTAAGGGTTCTCACGTGTAATTCTTTTTTGTCTTCTTAGTAGATTATTTTATGGCTTTGGCCTGTGGTTTTTTTATCATAATTGGAGGAGTCCAATTGTGGTTTTTTAAAAGTTAAATCGTTGCCGATTTATTGTCGATTGTTTGATTGGGATTGTTATTCATTGTTTAAAATTGAATCATAATCATAAATCAATATCTCAGGGGGGAGGGGGTTTAAAATTTTCAATTGGTATCAGAGTGGGTCACTCAAACTTTGTTTTTCAAAGCTATAAGGAGTGAGATCTTGTTTGATTTGAGATAATAGATTCAATTCGTGAGAGGAATTTTACAGTGCGACCACGCTTACTTGACAAATGCAATTATTCTTTTTGAAAAGCTTGGATGAGGGCATTTTTAAAAGCTATTGATAAAAAAAAGTTTGGCAATCTGCCATGTCAGAGTGGACCGAACCTACGATTACCATTGATGGAGTAATATTCCCCAAACCAATTGACAAATGGAACACAACCGATTACCAAAATAGTAGCTAGAATAGTAATGCTATTAATTCTTTGTTTTCACCATTACACCCAAAGAGTTTAGTCATATTTGTAATTTTGAAGTCTCAAAAAAGGCATGGGATATCTTAGAAACTATTCATGAGGGCACTCTTTCAGTTAAACGCTCAAAATTTCAAAGGCTCATTTCTAGTTTTGAAAACCCTTCCATGAAAAATAGTGAAACCTTTAATGAATATTATGTGAAGTTAAGTGACATTGTGAATTACAACTTCAATTTAGGCGAACAAAAAAAAATGAAATCCAAGATTGTTGAAAAATTTTGAGATCCTTACCCGATCAGTTCCAACCAAAGTTATGGCTATTGAAGAGGCTCAATATGTTGACAACCTCAAGCTGGATCAATTGGTTGGAAATCTCCAAACCTATGAGGCTCATTTGAATTTCAAAAACAAAGAAAATGATGTTTTGGCTTTTAGTAGTACTCAAAGTGTTCGAAAGCATTCCGATGAGAATTGTGAGTTTGATTCCAAGATTACGGATGCTTTTGTAAAACAGATCAAGAAGTCCTTTCAAAAAATGAAACTTAATCTTATAGAATCAACTCACAAATTCAAAGGAAAAAAAGAAACTAAAAATTGTTCCTACAATGGAGAAGAAAAAAGGAAAAATATAAGGGAATCCTTGAAGAGTCCAACACTATAAATGCCAAGGTTTTGGCCACTTTGCTCAAGAATGCCCTAACTAGTTGAGGGAGAAGAAAGCCTACACTATCACTTGGGAGGATGAATCAGAATCAGATAAGGATGAAAGTGACAACGAGGTTCAAGGCAAAGAGGGGTATGAGCAATTTCTTACTTTCATAGCGGTTTTTGTAGCTGAGGGATGGATGGTTTATGTCGAGGGGCAAGTTGAGTATGCTCATGGTTAGAATGTTTCCACCCTTCCTTACTTTGATGAAGCTGAATAACCGTATTGGAGTGCTCGAATGAGGGTGTATTTATTTGTATTTAATGCAAGCCTATAAAGGATCATAGAGAAAGGATTTGAGATGACATATGAACTTGACTTGGCAACAAGCTTGAGAAATTTGAAGCATCAAGAGCAATGGAGTGAACTTGAGTTGCAACACTTTGGATACAACTCAAGAGCATTAGAGGTAATACGTGGTACTATCTCAGAAGGTGAGTGAACTCATAATTCTCAGTGTGAGACAGCCAAAGAAGCACGGGATTTGTTGAAGTTTATCTATGAGGATGCAAGTTCTAATGGTGAATCTCATGGTACCTTCATCCCTCATCCATCGAATGTTGATTCTTCAAATAAAAATTCATCTTTGGACAAGGTGAGAATGAAAGCTTCACTTCAGGGTCTTCAAAGGTGGTAGTGAGTCTTCAAGTGCAGAAGAAGAATTAGATTGTGTAACTCTTCATGAAGCATATGAGATGTTGTTAAGCGAAGTTTCACCTTGACAAATATGAAAATCAAGTTGTCTACTAAGCTTAGGCTAAGTAAAGTGCGGAAAGAGAAAGTAGAGCAAAAGCTCATGGAAGTTCAAGCGAAAGTTAGTGTTCTCTCAAATGAGTCTTTGATTGCCAAACTTTCCATAGGTGGAATAGAGAGAAATCAATTGCTTCATGCTTATGATGCGTTGAAAGAGAAAAACGGTGATCTTGAAAGAGAGTTAAAGACTTGTTCAAAGTTCGAAAAAGAGCTTGAAACGAAAATTATCTCCTTGGAGTTGGAACTTAAAAGTGTCAAAGCTTCAAGTGCACAAAGTATGGATATGGCTCATTGTACTCAATACATGGCTAATGATAAAGAAGGAGTTGGCATCATCAAAAGACATGCCTTACCATCCAAAGCCTCAACTTCTGAGGATGAGAGCACTCAAGAGTTCATGGCAAGGGGTAATATCATTTAATCTTCTTCTTTGTCTCATAATTGTGTAGCCAAGAGTAAATTCATTTCTATTTGCCATCATTGTGGACTTAAAGGTCACATTAGACCTCATTGTTTTAAATTACTTGAGATCAAACATGAAACAAGGTTGTGTTTGCCTAGACCTAGGAATAGGAAGTTGGAAACCAAGTCGAGATAGGTTCCCATCGAAGGGGAAGGAAACCACAACATCAAGACACCACCCAAGAACCGTAATTCACCCAACACGTTCATACTAAAGCAGTTTGGGTGAGAAAGTCTGACTTTAGTTAATTTGTTCATTTATTTATTTATTCTTTTTGGTTTGAGTTTCTGTTTGTCTTCCTTATTTTTGGGTCATTTGTGTGTATTTGTTCATTTCTTTCTTGCTTTGTATATAAAAACTCCAAAAAGATTTTCTTTATATGGTTTTGCAAGCTTGAAATTTTTGAGAACTTCTTGGTGCATATTAGAATTAATGAGAATATCCATTACTTATTAACAAGTGTGTGCTAGATATGGTTATTACTCATTTCAGATTGTGTGTACTTTGATTAGTATGTCTCATTCTGTACAAACTCTTGGATTAGCAAATACCGGCATCTTCTGCATAAGTGATCAAAGTTCTCTATGGACTTCTAGCAGTGTTTCTTGTGTTTTTCTTGAGAAATTGACCAGTGCTAGCATATCTTGGGTAATGTTGAGTCTCTTAACCCCCTACCAACTTTTTACACCTCCATTACTTACCCCTCTGTGTTTATCTCTCATGGCATGAGGAAAAAGCTACCTCAAAGTCACTAACCAGGCTTCACTATCTTTTCCATCCTTCCTTGGTTTGGTTTCCATACTCTTGAGCATGAAAGTAGCGGGTGAGTGCCCAAGAATATGTTGCATTATTTAAGGGAGAGCATTCGCTTTTACTCAACAAATACCCCTTCATCACTAGAGATTTGACTTTTCTCAGTCATTCGCAGATTCTCTTTGTGAGAACCCGAATATACAAATTAAGTAAATAATTAAATAATAATTTTACAATCTCAAATATTTTGTTGGTGAATCCTAAAGTACAAATTAAATATTGTTGGAGGGTCTTTCAATTAATTTTAAGCCTAAAAAATTTATGGTGGAAATCTCTAATTTAGAGGTAAGATTTATTATTTTTTTTTAAAAAAGGGGCAAGTTAGTAAGTATATTTTGATCTAATTATAGTTGTATTTTATTTAAATTAATGATGAGAGGAAATATAATAAAATAAAAACAGGATATTAATTTAGAATCTTTTAAGTTTAGATATATATAAAGCAACCCTAGTTTTCCAAGCAAAAATCCTAAACTCTCATATTATTTAACTAGCAGCCGTGAAGAGGAGATAGGAGTAGCTTTTGGTGAAAATTGAAGAACTAGTTTGGTGCTTGAATAACTCCATCTCTAAGGTAGAAACCAATATTCTGTGAATATAGTTATTTTGTATATATGTTTCTGTGCATTCATTGGAAGAAGAAGGAAGGAAAGCTTAACTGATTAGGTGGCTTGAATATCAATCAGATTAATAGTTGGTGTGAAATAGTGTAATGGGTATAGTGGATGTATGAAGAACAAGTATATGGCATGGGTTATATTCAATGGGTGTTTTTGCTTGTAATGGTGGATCTTGTGAGTGAAATGTAGGTTAGGTAGGAGTACTTGGCCACCAATATTTGTGAACATCATGTTTCTTTTATGTAGTTTGAGGAATTAAATGGGTACATATAGTTGAGGATACAATCTATGAGTATAAAATTCTGCACAGAACCACAAGCTTAAAAAATCAAGAAACCATATCAAACGGATGAATTTTAAACTGAAATTTTCACAGTAGATTAATTACATATTGAGTTGCATATTTGATTTTTTTCAAAATATTTGGGAGTCAAAATCCATATAAACTGATGCGTTCAAATCTGTCCACAAAACTGGTTAAAACAGTAAATTCGAGAGTGTTGTACTCTTTGGATATAAATCCGAAAATTATCAAATCAGCGTCATTAGAACCAGTTACGAGTCTAGTTTCTTACATTTTTGGCCTTGTATTGATCTCTCCTGTATACTAAGAGAACCATTAATTTCTTTAAAGTGCTGCAGAAAATAACTTGTTTAGATATAATTAATTGTAGATAATTATTTTGATAAGAAAATCAAGTGAAACCATTTGGGTTTGAAACTTATGATATATTAGTTAATATGTGGAGGGTTTTGAAATTTTTCGACTGGTTTAGAGTTGGTTTTTAATTTTCAGAGTTAGTGAACAGTTCGGGAAAACCTATCAAAAATTCTATTTTATCCCAAAGTTACTTTTAATTAAATTTCGATTTGAACCCATGTCTTGGGTGATTTTAGACCTTGAAGAACATGAACTTAGGTAATATTTAAGAGTAATGGTGAGTTGGGTTGAACCGTGTTAGTGCGCTTTAGTTTCAGGTTATTTAGTTTATTATTCTCTTTAGTATTTTTAATTTAGTAGTGACGTGTAGTTTTCATACATGGTTCAGGGCACTAGTTGGACTTTTATACTCTATTCGAGGATTATATTATTTCGTTTTCAGGTGAGTAGTTTCATGCTACATATTTTTATAAATGTTTCCCAACCCTGAACTGTTAGAAAATTAAATTGTTGTTTTAAGACTAAACTGTTTTGATAAATTATTATATTATCAATGGAATCAAATTATTTTTGAAACATGTGTGAACTTGGCATACTGTAAACTAATTGTTTTGGTCTCATGTTTATAATGATGAACTACCATGTTTTTCGAAACTGATGTGTATTGATTATCGGGACCATATGTGTATTTAGTCCAGGGAAATTACTCCACCGTGTGTGGTGACTCTGGCCACTAGGGAACAGATCCGGGTTGGGCCGTGATGACTCTAGTGCCCAACGATTGTAAGGGAAAGACTTGGGTTAAGCTAGGTGACCTTCAATCGGATCGTCTTAGAGAAAAGGCCCAGGTTGCCATCCTGAGGATGACTCTTAGTTCGGTATTGGATCCAACGGGGCTTATAGCCTTGAGAACTGTGTGGCATATTATTTGTTATTTCTTAGTACCCAGAAAATTATTGGTGTTCATGTTGTAATCTGTTTTAAGTGGAAAATGTTATTTATCATGTTCTTCAGAGACATGAGTATTTTGACTCTTGAACTGTGGAACATTTTTTCTGAAACATATTGTTTTTACCAAACTGTATGCCAATCTAGTTTCTGTGATATATATATCTTATTTTGGAATTAATCCCTATTTTCAAAACTGTATATACTATCCATGTTGCTACTCTCTGAGCTATCAGCTGACTTAGTTGTTTATCATTTTCAGGTGTTGGAAGGACTTAGAGTGGACTCATGGTGTAGCGGGGACTCAATTGCATGGACCTCTAGGGCATTCATTTAATTTGTTTTAGGTTGCTATGTCGGGTTTTGTGTAAACATTGTGGTTGGATTTTATTTTAGAATTATTTTTTTTTATGGACGGTTTGTGTCCCATTTAGTATATATATATTTTTAGGAAGTTGGTCATGGCTTGTTTTGCACTTGTGGCATGTCACTAGATTGAGTTTTGATTATTTATTTCTGGGCTATCATCACATTTATTCTTTACGGTTTTGGGTTGATGTTTAGGCTTACATGTGCCTTGGGCTAAGTCCCTGTGGGCCACGGCCGGTTATATCCGGGTTTGGGGTGTGACAATTGTGGTATCAGAGCTGTAGTTTATCGAGTTGCATATCTTACATTTCATCATTTAGACGAGGTCTGAGTCCTTATAGTCCTTAGTAGTGTGTGGTTGAGTTAGTTTTGTTTAAACTTGTGTTGAATCATTCTTGAGTTCATTTTTGAAGGTTAAAACTTAGCACCTAGATATCTACATGGATTGTATATTCCTTGTGAGCCTTTGGATGTTTGTATTACTGTGTCTACTCTATTAGGAGAAACAGTAATATTGGGAGATGTCTGTAGATCTTGTGAGGTTGATTTGGATAGTAGGATTTTCCTAGTGGATTTGATTTCCTTAGAGATGAAGGATTTCGATGTGATTTTAGAGATGGGTTGGTTGACGAAGCATCATGCCTCTGTTGATTGTTTTAGAAAGAGGGTAGTTTTTGCTATGCCAGGACAACATGAGTTTTTCTTTCAAGGAGATAGGAAAGGGTTTTCTATTTGTTTTATTTCTTTCTTTCAGGCTAATCAAATGTTGAGAAAAGGGTGTCATGATTATTTAGCCTGTGTGGTGAGCATTGAATTGCCAGAATATAAGTTAAAGGAGTTGCCTGTAGTGAGTGATTGTGTTGATGTTTTTCCAAAGGATCTACCTAGACTTCCTCTAGACCGTGAGGTAGAATTTTCCATTAACTTGGTCCCTGACACAGAACTTGTTTCTAAAGCGCCCTATAGAATGGCACCATTAGAGTTAAGGGAGTTACAAACTCAATTACAGGAGTTGTTAGACAAAAGTTTTATTAGGCCTAGTGTCTCACCTTAAGGAGCACCTATGTTGTTAGTGAAGAATAAGGATGGGTCTATGAGATTGTGTATTGATTATAGAGAACCGAACAAAGTCATAATGAAGAATAGGTGTCCTTTGCCACATATTGATGACCTATTTGACCAATTACAGGGAGCTCAGGTATTCTCTAAGATTGACTTGAGGTTAGGCTATCACTAGTTGAAGGTGAGGGATGAGAATGTTCCTAAGACTACTTTTAGAACCCGTTATAGGCATTATGAGTTCTTGGTGATGCCTTTTGGTCTCACAAATGCACCTGCTGTATTCATGGATTTGATAAACAGAGTATTTAAATCGTAGCTAGATAAATTTGTAGTAGTGTTTATTGATGACATCCTAATTTATTCAAGGAGTAAGGAGGAGCATGAGCAGCATTTGAGGGTAGTACTTTAGATCCTTCAGGAGAAGAGACTGTATGAAAAATTTAAGAAGTGTGAATTTTGGTTGAGCATTGTATCCTTTTTGGGTCATACGGTGAGTAAAGACGAGGTATCTGTGGATAGCTCAAAGGTGGTAGCAATCATTGATTGGCCATAACCTACTTCTATGACAGAGGTACGTAGCTTTTTAGGGCTTGCTGGATATTACAGACGGTTTGTGGAAGAATTCTCCCGTATTACTTTGCCACTTACCAATCTCACCAGGAAAGGGATAAAGTTTGAGTGGAATGATGATTGTGAACGTAGCTTCCAAGAGTTTAATCAGAGATTGACATCGGCTCCAATCCTTGCCTTACCTACAGATGGTGGTGGTTTTGTGATTTATAGTGATGCTTCATGACAGGGTTTAGGATGTGTGCTCATGCAGCGTGGGAAGGTGATTGCTTATGCGTCGCGACAATTGAAAATACATGAGAAAAACTATCCAACTCATGACTTGGGGTTAGCAGCAGTGATTTTCGCTCTTAAGATCTGGCGACATTATTACACTGATCATAAGAGTTTGAAGTGTATTTTCACACAAAAGGAACTAAATTTGAGGCAAAGTAAATGGCTTGAGTTACTACAAGATTATGATGTGAATATTTTATATCATCCGGGGAAGGCAAATGTGGTTATAGATGCCTTGAGTAGGAAGGTCGTAGTTGGAGATGTAGCTACTTTGTCTATTAAGAGTTGTTTGGTGGAAGACATGAGACGTTTGAGGCTTGAGGTTGTTACACCTGGTGATAGGGCTTATTGTAGTCAATTGAAAGTTCAGCCGACCTTGAGAGAACATATTCGTTTAGCTCAGGAGATTGACCCCCAATGTAAGCGTATTAAAGGAGAGATGACAGAGGGTAAGCATGTAGACTTTGTAGTTAGTGATGATGGGTTGCTTAAATTCCGTAGCTGAATTTGTGTTCATGTTGGTGGTGATTTGAGAAATGAGATTATGATAGAGGCACATAGTTCTAGTTACAGCATTCATCTTGTAATAACCCCAACCTCCGATTAATGCTAAACCACGATTAATTATGCCTAATAGTAATTTAGAAGGAATCCGGGATTAATTTGCATATGTGTTGCATGACTTATGTGCCTCTATCTGTTCAGCGTCAAAATATTTGTTCTTGTTTTAAGCTTCGAACTGCGAATTGGAAGCCTTATCGGTGCCCGATTCCGAAATTGATTAGTGTTTTAGACTAGTTAGAATATATGTGATTTTAAGGTAGGCTCAGTTAAAATTCAATTTGGAATGATTAAATTAGATTAAATAATGTTAAATTATGGAACCTAGATAATTACTATTTTGCCATTATAGTGGGCCAATTGTTTAGTCTTGATTTAGCTATACTTAGCATCATTTTGTTCATCCTCTTGAGCTCAAAACCAGCTAGAGAGAGGGAGAGTGGGGAGAACTTGGTTTCATCAAGATTTAGCTTGGATTTTGGAAGAATTTGTAGGAGAATTGCAAGATTGAGCTTCCTTACCTCTAAATCAAGATTTAAGGTAGTAAATTCATCTTCCTAATTGTGCTATTAAGTAATCCTTGCATGGTTCATGGTCAATTTAGTGTCTCAAGCTAGAAATTGGTTTAATGTGTTGAATTGAAGTCCATATCATGCATGCATGTTTATAACATAGCATTTGGAAGTGTTTTCTTGGGAATTCGTACATGCAAGATCATATTTTTGTCATACTCCATGAATTCATCATGAAATTGAGTTTAAACTTGCATTTGGTTATATTTTGGAGCTTTGAATTCTATTGAACACTTGCATGTTTGGTTCTTTCTTAATTCTTGGAGTTTTATTTGAAATTGTATTTAATTAACTCACCCTTGGGCTTTGATTTTACAAATTAAGCTTTGAAACATGTTATACTATGAGTTTAAAGTGTTTTTCCAAAAAATGGGCTCAAGAGGTTGAGTTTTGAGCTGTTAAATTCATGGTTTGGGCTTGGGAGGCAAATCTGGAAATTCCAGAATTTGGCTTCCTCACTCGAGTGAAGGATTCCTCGCTCGAGCGACCATCGTTTGTTCAGAGCTCCGCTCGAGCGAAGAAATGGTGGCTCGAGCATAAATTTCAAGCTCTCAGGTTTTTTGGTGCACGCAGACGCACGCTCGAGTGAAGAGACCTACGCTCGAGCGAGGAGCTGTGTCTCACACTCGAGCGAGCATCGAGCGTGCATCGAGCGTAAAAAATCAGCAACCAATACTTTTTCATTTTACAGACCGCTCGAGCGAAGGAGTCTACGCTCGAGCGACCCCTCTGTTTTGACAAGCTCGCTCGAGCGAAGAAAGCTACACTCGAGCAAGACCCTTGTTTTCAGCAACTTTCGGAAAATGTTTTCTAAGGCACCTTTGCATCCTCATCCCATCCTAGGCATTCCTAGGCCATGTTTAAGACTCTATAAGGGGGGATTCAAGATTAGAAACACACTAAGAATCAATGACATAAGTCTTGTATAATTAGAACGTGTGTTTCAAGTGTGTGTCTGTTATGTGTTATGTAGGTCACGTGCCGCATTCTGTTTGACCTTTTGACTCCGTTTGTCCCCTACTGTGAGTAATAACTTAGTGAAGATATGTTAAACAGTACTTCTTTTCTGTGTGACAAAATGAGATTTGTTTTCTGAAATGATATGTTCTGTACAATGAATGATTGTTCAATTTTTAACATGTATTCGTGACATCTTTAGTATCATGTGATATCTACGGCTGTTACCCGGTATCGGAGGTTCCTTTATGGAACTTATATCTATCTGCACTCTGTTACCCGTACCGGAGGCCCGCCATGGGGTCTTAGCTGTTCTGTTCTGTCCCGAATCCGGAGGTTCCTTCTTGGAACTGGGTTATTCATAACCTTACGCCTATGCGTTCTGTTTTGTTATGCTCTGTTATGTTATGCTAATGGATGTATCACGTAAACTTAAGCATGACTGATGATTTCTTTCTGTATACGATCTAAACAAGTATGAATTTGATACAATATGAATTGATTTCCGAAATCTGTGTGAACTCATTCATTGAAACCCCTTTACTCTGTTTATTATTCACTGGGCTTTCACTCACAGCTTACTATATATATGTATGTGAGGCGGCACATGATCCAGGCCAGAGTTGACGGCCTTCTGTTATGTTTTGTCAGCCAACTGGTGCGCCTCCCGAGGAGGTTCCGCTTGAAGCCTATTAACATGGTTGTTTTTGTGTTTATGCTAGTCTGTATGTGTGTTCTGTAAGCCAAGTCTTGGGAACTACTCTATGTAAATATTGATGTATTTGACTAGCATGTTTATGTATATAAATAAGTTTTGAAAAGTTCTGTCTCATGTACATTATCACAGCTCATTGGACCTTGTTTATTTTGTATATTGCTTCCGCAGCCCCTTATTATTTGCTAATCTGTTCAGAGGCCTTTGGTAATCCACGGATTACTGGCCGGTTACGGTGCCAAACCTACAGGGGCGGGTTTGGGTCGTGACACATCTTGGAAGCACTAAGATGTATCGGGATCTTCATGAACATTTTTAGTGGAATGGTATGAAAAGAGATATTGCAGAAATTGTGGCTCAATGTTTGGTGTATCAACAGGTTAAAGTAGAACATCAGAAACCCGCAGGGAAACTACAACCCTTACCTATACTAGAGTGGAAGTGGGATCATGCTACCATGGACTTCGTGTGCGGATTACCTCGTACTAGTAGTAATCACGATGCATTTTGGGTAGTTGTTGATAGATTAACCAAGTCAGCACATTTTATTGCAGTTCAAATGAACTATTCTCTAGCTCGATTTGCACAATTGTATGTGAAGGAGATTATTAGATTGCATTCTGCACCTGTGTCGATAGTGTTAGATTGGGACCTCGTTTTGTGTCTAAGTTTTGGGGTGCATTACAGTCAGCTATGGGTACTCGGTTAAATTTTAGTTCAGCTTATCACCCTCAGACAGATGGGCAATCAGAGAGGACTATTCAAACCCTTGAGGATATGTTGAGGACTTGTGCTTTGGAGTAGAGAGGTAATTGGGATGATTATTTGCCGCTCATGGAGTTTGTGTATAATAATAGTTATCATTCTAGTTTGGGAGTAGCTCCATATGAGGCTTTGTATGGGAGGAAGTGTAGGTCTCCTTTGTGTTGGTATGAGGTTGGTGAGAGGCAAATGTTGGGACCTGATTTGGTGGAGGATGCTACACAGAAAATTATCACCATTAGAGAGAGTTTATTGACTGCTCACAGTAGACAAAAAAGTTATGATGATCATCGTAGGAGAGACTTAGAGTTTCATGGAGGGGATATGGTATTCTTGAAAGTATCACCATGGAAAGGAGTCATCAGGTTCCGAAAAAAAAAAAGGAAAGTTGAGTCCTAGATACATTAGTCTATTTGAGGTATTGGAGAAGGTTGGTGAGGTTGCATACCGTGTTTCTCTACCCCATAGGTTGGCAGGAGTGCATAATGTGTTTCACGTGTCTATGCTGAGGAAATATGTGCACAGTCCATCGCATGTGATAGATTATGAGCCGCTTCAGATTAGAGAGGATTTTTCGTATAAGGAGATGCCTGTTTAGATTTTGGATTCGAAAGAGAAAATGTTGCGTACAAAGGTCATTAAATTGGTTAAGGAACTGTGGCGTAATCATCTAGTTGAATAGGCGACTTGGGAACGCGAGGATGAGATGCGCGAGAAGTACCCACATCTATTCTCATGATTTAGTCAGGTTAGTTTCGAGAACGAAACTTTTCTTTTAGAAGGGGAGAATGTGAGAACCTGAATATACAAATTAAGTAAATAATTAAATAATAATAATTTTACAATCTCAAATATTTTGTTGGTGAATCCTAAAGTACAAATTAAATATTGTTGGAGGGTCTTTCAATTAATTTTAAGCCTAAAAAATTTATGGTGGAAATCTCTAATTTAGAGGTGAGATTTATTATTTAAAAAAAAAAGAGGGCAAGTTAGTAAGTATATTTTGATCTAATAATAGTTGTATTTTATTTAAATTAATGATGAGAGGAAATATAATAAAATAAAAACAGGATATTAATTTAGAATCTTTTAAGTTTAGATATAAATAAAGCAACCCTAGTTTTCCCAACAAAAACCCTAAACTCTTATATTATTCAACTAGCAGCCGTGAAGAGGAGATAGGAGTAGCTTTTGGTGAAAATTGAAGAACTAGTTTGGTGCTTGAATAACACCATCCCCAAGGTAGAAACCAATATTCTGTGAATATAGTTATTTTGTATATATGTTTCTGTGCATTCATTGGAAGAAGAAGGACTGAAAGCTTAACTGATTAGGTGGCTTGAATATCTATTAGATTAATAGTTGGTGTGAAATAGTGTAATGGGTACAGTGGATGTATGAAGAACAAGTATATGGCATGGGTTATATTAAATGGGTGTTTTTGCTTGTAATGGTGGATCTTGTGAGTGAAACGTGGGTTAGGTAGGAGTACTTGGCCACCAATATTTGTGAATATCATGTTTCTTTTATGTAGTTTGAGGAATTAAATGGGTACATATAGTTGAGGGTACAATCTATGAGTATGAAATTTTACACAGAACCACAAACTTAAAAAATCAAGAAACCATATCAAATGGATGAATTTTGAACTGAAATTTTCACAGTCGATTAATTACATATTGAATTGCATATCTGATTTTTTTCAAAATTTTTGGGAGTCAAAATCCATATAAACTTATTCGTTCAAATCTGTCCAGAAAACTGGTTTAAATAGTAAATTCGGGAGTGTTGTTCTCTTTGGGTATAAATCCGAAAATTATCAAATTGACGTCATTAGAACTGGTTACGAGTCTAGTTTCTTACATTTTTGGCCTTGCATTGATCGCTCCTATATACTAAGAGAACCATTAATTTCTTTAAAGTGCTGCAGAAAACAACTTGTTTAGATATAATTAATTGTAGATAATTATTTGGATAAGAAAATCAAGTGAAACCATTTGGGTATGAAACTTAGGATATATTAGTTAATATGTGGAGGGTTTTGGAATTTTTCAAATGGTGTAGAGTGGGTTTTTAATTTTTAGAGTTAGTAAACAGTATGGGAAAACCTATCAAAAATGCTATTTTATCCCAAAGTTACTTTTAATTAAGTTTCGATTTGAACCCATGTCTTGGGTGGTTTTAGACCTTGAAGAACATGAAATTAGGTAATATTTAAGAGTAATGGTGAGTTGGGTTGAACTGTGTTAGTGTGCTTTAGTTTCGGGTTATTTAGTTTATTATTCTCTTTAGTATTTTTAATTTAGTAATGACGTATAGTTTTCATACTTGGTTCAGGCACTTGTGACAACCCAAATATAAAAATTAAGTAAATAATTAAATAACAATAATTTTGCAATCCCAAATATTTTGATGATAAATCCTAAAGTGCAAATTAAATATTTGGAAGGTCTTTTAATTAATTTTAAATCTAAAATAAATTTATGGCAGAAATCTCTAATTTAAAGGCAAAATTTGCTATTAAAATAAATAATAGTAATAATGTTAAATAATAATAATAATATAGTTATTAAGGCGTCATTTTGAAAATTTATTATAGGAGGATAAAACCCTAATGGTGAGATATCAATTCTTTTCTAAACAACACAACAGTAGCCACTTTAGGTTCTTAGCAGCCGTGAGTCATTGAGAGGGAGAGAGAGAGAGAGAGATTTCCAGCATCTTGTGGTTCTACAACTTTAAGGTATTGTTCTTCTATAATATATTATATCTATGATTATTGTGTATAGATGTTCTGGTGTATTGATTGGAAGAGAAAAAAAAAGAAAAAGAAAAGAAAAAAAAAGGGTAACGGGTAGCACTGTTTCAATTAAGGATTTGGTTTTTGGGTTTGTTTATATATTATATTGAGTTAGCACTGTTTCAATTATTGATGATTAAGATTCTATTTGAAGTTGATGTGGAATTAATCGAGTACATGGAGTTGAGGGTGTAATTTCTGAGTATGAAATTCTGCATGTAGCTACAAACTTTAAAAATAAAAAACCCATATCAAACGAGTGAATTTTAAACTGAAATTTTTTACAGTAGATCAATTACATATTGAATTGCATATCTGAATTTTTTCATAATTTTTGGAAGTCAAAAATCCATATAATCTGATGCATTCAAATCTGTCCAGAAAACTGATTTTAAACAGTAAATTCGGGAGTGTTGTTCTCTTTGGGTATAAATCCAAAAATTATCAAATTAGTGTCATTAGAACCGGTTACGAATCTAGTTTCGTACGTTTTTGGCCTTGCGTTGATTGCTCATGTATACTAAGAGAACCATTAATTTCTTTGAAGTGCTGTAGAAAACCACCTGTTTAGGTATAATTAATTGTAGGTAATTATTTTGATAAGCAAATCAAGTGAAACCTTTTGAGTTTGAAACTTAGGATATATTAGTTGATATCTGGAAGGTTTTAGAAATTTTCGAGTAGCATGGAGTGGGTCCTTAATTTTTAAAGTTAGCGAATAGATTGAGAAAACTAGTTTAAAATTCTGTTTCATCTTAAAGTTATTTTTAATTAAGTTTCGATCTGAACCCATGTCTTGGGTAATTTTAGACATTGAAGAACATGAGCTTAGGTAATATTTAAGAGTAACGGTGAGTTGGGTTGAGCCGTGTTAGTGCGCTTTAGTTTGGGGTTACTTAGTTTATTATTCCTTTTAGTATGTTTGAATTAGCAGTGACGTGTAGTTTTAATACTTTGTTCAGGGCACTAGTTGGACTTTCATACTTTATTCGAGGATTATATTATTTCAATTTCAGGTGAGTAGTTTCATGCTACATATTTTTATAAATGTTCCCCTACCTTGAACTGTTGGAAAATTAAATTGTTGTTTTAGAACTAAATTGTTTTGATAAATTATTATATTATCAATGGAATCAAATTATTTCTGAAACATATGTGAACTTGGCATACTATAAACTAATTGTTTTGGTCTCATGTTTATAATGATGAACTACCATGTTTTTCGAAACTGATGTGTATTGATTATTGGGACCATATGCGTATTTAGTCCAGGGAAATTATTCCACTGTGTGTGGTGACTCTGGCCACTAGGGAACAGATCCGGGTTGGGTCGTGATGACTCTAGTGCTCAACGATTGTAAGGAAAAGACCTTAAAAAAAAGCTAGGTGACCTTCAATCGGATCATCTTAAAGAAAAGGCCCAGGTTGCCACCCTGAGGATGACTCTTAGTTCGATATTGGATCCAGTGGGGCTTATAGCCTTGAGAACTGTGTGCCATATTATTTGTTTTTCTTGGTACCCAGAAAATTATTGGTGTTCATGTTGTAATATGTTTTAAGTGGAAAATGTCATTTATCATGTTCTTGAGAGACACGAGTATTTTAACTGTTGAACTGTGGAACCTTCTTTTTGAAACAGATTATCTTTACCAAACTGTATGCCAATCTAGTTTTTGTGATATATATCTTATTTTGGAATTGATCCCTGTTTTCGAAACTGTATATACTATTCATATTGCTACTCACTGAGCTATTAGTTGATTTAGTTGTTTACCATTTCCAGGTGCTAGAAGGACTTAGAGTGGACTCATGGCGTAGTGGGGACTCAAGTGCATGGACCTCTAGGACATTCATTTATTTTGTTTTAGATTGTTATGTCAAGGTTGTGCATATTTATTTTTAATTTTTATTGGGGTTCATTTAGGATTATTTTGATATGTGGACTGTTTATACCCCATAAGTTTGGATGGTATTGATTATGGTTGATTTTTTCGTCTACACTTGTGGCATGACACTGGATTGAGTTTTGGTTATTTATTAATGGACTATTTTATAGTATTCAGTGTGTATGGTTTCGTATTTAGGCTTACGTGTGCCTTGGGCTAAGGCCCTGTGGGCCACAGCCAGACATACCCGGGTTTGGGGTATGATAGCACTAGTTGGACTTTCATACTCTATTCGAGGATTATATTATTTCGTTTTCAGGTGAGTAGTTTCATGCTACATATTTTAATAAATGTTTCCCTACCCTGAACTGTTGGAAAATTAAATTGTTGTTTTAAGACTAAACTGTTTTGATAAATTATTATATTATCAATAGAATCAAATTATTTTTGAAACATGTGTGAACTTGGCATACTGTAAACTATTTGTTTTCGTCTCATGTTTATAATGATGAACTACCATGTTTTGCGAAACTGATGTGTATTGATTATTGGGACCATATGTGTATTTAGTCTAAGGAAATTATTCCACTGTGTGTGGTGACTCTGGCCACTAGGGAACAGATCCGGGTTGGGCCGTGATGACTCTAGTGCCCAACGATTGTAAGGAAAAGACCTGGGTTAAGCTAGGTGACCTTCAATCGGATCATCTTAGAGAAAAGGCTCAGGTTGCCACCCTAAGGATGACTCCTAATTCGGTATTGGATCCAACGGGGCTTATAGCCTTGAGAACTGTGTGGCATATTATTTGTTATTTCTTGGTACCTAGAAAATTATTGGTGTTCATGTTGTAATCTGTTTTAAGTGGAAAATGTCATTTACATGTTCTTCAGAGACATGAGTATTTTAACTGTTGAACTGTGGAACCTTCTTTCTGAAACAGATTGTCTTTACCAAACTGTATGCCAATCTAGTTTCTGTGATATATGTCTTATTTTCGAATTGATCCCTGTTTTCAAAACTGTATATACTATCCATGTTGCTACTCACTGAGCTATCAGCTGACTTAGTTGTTTATCATTTCCAGGTGTTCGAAAGACTTAGAGTGGACTCATGGTGTAGCGGGGACTCAATTGCATGGACGTCTAGGGCATTCATTTAATTTGTTTTAGGTTTCTATGTCGGGTTTTGTGCATACATTGTGGTTGGGTTTTATTTTAGAATTATTTTATTTTGTGGGCAGTTTGTGTCCCATTTAGTATATATATATATTTTGGAAGTTGGTCATGGCTTGCTTTGCACTTGTGGCATGTCACTAGATTGAGTTTTGATTATTTATTTCTGGGCTATCATCACATTTATTCTTTATAGTTTTGGGTTGATGTTTAGGCTTTCGTGTGCCTTGGGCTAAGTCCCTGTGGGCCATGGCCGGTCATACCTGGGTTTGGGGTGTGACACTCTTGCCAGAGGTCTAGCCATCAGATTACTACTAGGATTTGAATCTAGCGTTTGTCAAACTCCAATAGACACACACACACTTTTCTCATGAGATCTATGCTTTTCACATGTTGCGTCTAGAGATTGTACACATTGTGTTGTCAAGTAATTGTGTTTCTTGGATATTCTTGTCTGTTTTGAGGTACAAATCTGAAATTCCTTATTTGCTCCACCATATATGAATTTTTTTCTTTCGTTTATTTATTTATTTATTTTGGATTTTGTTGTCCTTTGATAAGGAGGTTATTTGTTGAGGGGGAGCTTGTTGAGCATGGACGTATGTTAATTGTTTTGAGAGGAAGTTAGATTCTTGTTGGTTTGCATATTGCTATGTGTTGCTTATTTATTGCATACTATTGGTTACTACATCATCCTATCCTTGCTTATGTGGCTTTTGTCTTTATTTTTGAAAAATATAACCTCCTCCCCTATCGAGGTATTGATATGTGATTATAGTTCAATTTTAAATAATGAACAACAATCTCAATAATAATAAATCGGTACAACAATTTAACGTGGAAAAAAAATCACAATTTGGACTCCTCTAATTGTGATAAAAAAATCACGGGCCAAAACTACAAAAGAATCCACTAAGAAGACAAAAAGAAATTATACACAAGAATCCTCAATTACCTAGCGAATTCATGTCCGAATTGAACCGAACCCAATATGCTTCTTCTACCACCGTCTTGACCTCGGAATTGTTTTGCCCAACGTTGAATCCACAACGCCAATGTCGAATCTACGACAATGAGCCACTCTAGAATCCACTAAAGTTTCAGGCCTAAGTTTTCCAGAATCCACTGATGAGCACCTCTTCTCTTTTTGTGAACGAAAAAATAAAATCAACCTTGATGTTTGTCAATATATAGTTTGTTGATCAATCAATCATCTTCTATACATCAAGGAAACTCAAATATAAATACCCTCCAATATAGAACACTTTATATTTTACTCGTCTTTGAGAATCTGAAAGGGTTAAACCCTAAAAATAACAAACAGCGCCCTTTATATCAAACAGAGCTGCAAAGACCTCGAGTGCAACATCTACTGCTCGAGTAGTAAAACATATTTCCTAGAAATTCAAAATTCAAGTAGAAAGATACTAGATAGACCTTCACCTCTCGAGCACAAGAAAGACCACTCAAGCGGTTAATCAACTTTGACTTCGTTCTTGGCTTTAGGGGATTGCCCCTGGATCCTACCTGAGCGCTACCCCGGACTCACCAGGGCCACTGCCTCCTGGAGCCCACTAAGTTGACCGAGCAGCTCGATCCTCGTACTTAGTCAGCAAAATGACAAACAAGGAATACTCATGTCAAGATACTAATGTCAACACAAACCCCTCGACACAAGCACACCTTGGGTTGGATTCGCCTCTAAACTCCCATAACTCACAAATGTAGTAGAGTGAATAAAAATACAACCGAATAGAGTTTTTTCCAACGGGATTACCAATTACAAAACTTAACAATCTCCTCCTTTGGCAATTTCATGACAATACACACATAACAAAGAAAATCTTAATCACCCCAATCCATTTCAACCAACAAAGGTCATGATCTGCAAAACAAATATTAATGCCACAATAGTATATGATAGTCTGAAATTTGTGACAATATGAAAATTTGAAGAAAAAAAAAATCATGTAATCAAACAATAAAACTTCAAAAATCTCCCCTTCAAACACAGATATTTATAAGAAGAAATTTACGTGAGGTGAGATTTTACATGTGAGGCTTTACATGTGGGATGGGTGCCACATTAGGATCTTCGATTTAGAAAATTACAGTACACATCATTTATGCTATTCAGATATCCATTGGTTTGAATTTTGATTCTTCACATTTGAATCTATATTAACTTTCACAATTTCTATTTTTAAACACCACTTTCTCTTAGTTCTCATCCTTTGTTTTACTTCGAAAATCAACTTTTGAACAAAACTATTAAGGTCCAAAATCCATTTTCAAAAGAAGACTTATACTTCAACTTACCTTTGGTTCAAAAGTTAATTTCTGAACTACAAAATTTTATTTAAAAGCCAATTTCCAAACCCTATAATTTTGTTCAAAAGTTGGTATCCAAACTAAAAATTTTGAATTAACTAATAAAAAGTAATGTGCTAAAATAGAAGCCGCCAAAGAGAACCCAAACAGCCATATGCCACCATGCTAATTCCTAGCGAAGAAACTTCACTGTTAAAAAGAGTAAAAAAACCATATGCCCAAATCACCTAAGACAGTTTGCAATGTCTGTATCTTGAAAAAAAAATACATAAAATAAATTTTTTTTTTGGGGGGGGGAGGTCCAAAACAAATATATGTATACAAAGTTGTGAACATTAAAAGTTTTGAAGAAAGAAATTTCACCACCAGAACCACAAAACACCGTTGCAACTATCACCACTGCACCACCACCAAACACCACCACCGCTGCCACCTCCTCAACCAAATTTAAGAAACCTAAAAATTTAACAAAAGAAACAAAAACAGAGAGAGAGAGAGAGAGAGAGAGAGAGAGAGAGAGAGAGAGATTTCAACTCTGCAACCAAAAACTATGGCATCTCATTTACAATTTTTTTCATTGTTTCTTCTGAAAAAGATCGATCATGTCAAGCATAACATATGCAGCAAAAACTACAATCATTTGAAATGGAAAACCATTCCACAACCAATTTCTATCTTCCTAGCCGAACGACTGTCATGAAAAAATATATCAAAACATCCCCAAAACTTCATGTTAAAACCCCCACATGAGCAGACAACTCAATTCTCAAAATAAACCTTTGCAATACAGAATTTTCTACTCGTTCATTCTCTTCTCTTTTGGTTGGATAGGTAGGGGTTGGGGGAAGGTGTTATATACATAGGTTTTTTTTAATATTATTTTTAAAGTACTTGAATGCAGTGAGCAGAGTAGAATATTATCTAGTACGGAAGTCGTTCCTGAATCTGGTCAGGTTCTGGGTGAATTTGTCCCTGTTCTTTGTTTCTAAGCTTCGAGAGATGTCTGCCAGAAGTTGGTCAAAGCACAATGAAAGACGCTGTTGTTGATCCACTGGCTGTAACAATGATAGATACAATAATTATCTTGCAATAATTATAGATACAGAAGTCTGAGTTACATCTGCTGTTAATAATTATCCAAAGGAGTGACTTCAGCTTTACAATTTACAGCTTTTCACAAGTCAAAAATTCCCAACAAAGAAATAGTTAAAACCCAATAATTCCCAACAAAAAATCTGTAGTGAACTCACATGGTTTGGAGGGCTCTAGGGTTTTGTTCTGGGGCAACTTTACTAGTTTTCCTTTGATGGTTGCTTGAGTATTGAACTCACATGGTTTGACAATTCACATCAAAGGGTTGTTTGAGTGATCATCTTCAGGAGTGTTCTTCTTTGGTAGAATCCGGAGATTCAAGCATGGAGTGTTCGAAGGTGTTTGAAACTGTGTGCAATCGTTGAGTCAACGTGGATGTTGTGAAATCAACATCAATCTAATCAATTCTAAGACGAAGGTTGCGGTGGAAGAAATACAAATCGTTGAAGACAAATTGACAGAGTTTAGGTAATTTGTTTGGTTGTTTTGTATTCTTTATTTCCTTCATAGTGGATTAATTTGTGGCGTTTCGCCCGTGATTTTTTAATCACAATTGGAGGTGCTCCAATTGTGGTTTTTCCACATAAAAATCGTTTGTGTGGATTTATTATTTTTTAAAACAACAATCTAAATCACTTTCGTACATGCTTGATGATTTAGATTGTTAATTTTAATTGTTTGAGAACTGGTACAATTAATCTTGAGCCGAATCACGAATTACTTAGGTTTTTCAATTGGTATTAGAGCATGTCACTCTTTGTTTTTATCAAAACTATAGGAGCTTGATTTTGTGTGATTGGTGATATGGATTCAATTCGTGAAGGTAACTCGACCCATAGACCTCCATTACTTGACGGTACAAACTATTCTTATTGGAAAGCTTCTATGAGAGCGTTTTTAATATCTATCGATGAGAAAGTTTGACACTGTGTGATCTATGGGTGGAGTGAACTTGTTATCACCATTGATGGTGTTGATATTTCCAAACCTCTTGATAAATGGGACGTATTCGATTATCAAAATTTGAGTTGGAATAGTAAGGCTCTCAACTCCCTCTTTTGCTTTGTCACACTTGAAGAGTTTCGTCGTATTTGCACTTGTGAGGTAGCAAAAGAGGTTTGAGATATTCTTGAAACTAATCACGAGGGTACTACTTCCATTAAAAGATCAAAACTTCAATGTCTCACCTCTTCTGTTGGAAATCTTTTTATGCGTAACGATGAGACGTTTGATGATTTTTATGCTAAACTTAGTGACATCGTCAATTCCAATTTCATACTCGGTGAAAAAATCCCTAAAGCTAAGGTTGTTGGAAAAATTTTGAGGTCTTTACCTGAGAGGTTCCAATCAAAAGTTACAGCTATTAAGGAAGCTCAGGATGTTAATACCCTCAAGCTTGATTAGTTGGTTGGAAACTTGTAGACTTATGAAGCCCACCAGATTTTTAAGGAAAAACAAAAAGATAGTGTGGCTTTTATTAGTGCTCATGAGACTATTAAGACCTCTAAGATTGAGTTTGATCTAGAGTCCGAAATGATAGCTATGTTTACCAAACAGTTCAAAAAAAAAATTTTAAGAAAAAGAAGGCTAATTTCGAGGATCCTAGTTCAAAAGATAAGGGTAATGAAAAACCCAAAACTTTTCCACCAAAAGTTGCTCCAAAAACTAAAGAGAGAAGAAAAAAAAAGGACTGTGAAGGACCAAGGTGTCAAGTGTTACGAATGTCAAGGGTTTGGACATATTGCTCTTGAATGTCCATCGAAAAAGAACCGGAAGAAAGTCTATATAGTGACTTGGGATGATGAAAGCAGGTCAGAGCAAGAACCCGAAGAAACTGAATCCGGTGAAGACGGAGATAGTACCTACATGGCATTCTGGGCTACTGTCACTCAATCATCCCCAAAGCCAGTTGAGTTTGCTCATGGTCAGAATTTGCACCGTGCTCCTACCTTTGATGAGAGTAATTACTTGTTCTGGAAGATCAGAATGAGGACGGTTCTGAGAGCTCACGACCCTGAGGGCTGGCAAGCCATTGAAGAGGATGTTGAAAGCGCTGACAATTCAAGCAATCACAGAGTTCTGACTGCCATCCGTGAAGCAATTTTTGACGAAGAATAGCAACAGATTGCTCACTGCATAAAGGCCAAAGGTGCATAGGACATTCTGAGTTAATTCCATGAAAGAGGAGAGTCATTGTCACCACCATCCACCAACTTTCATACCTTGGTTGCTCTGCTGGATGAGGTCAAGGAGAAAGAGGAGCAAAATGAAGATGATGAAACCTTGGAAGATGATGATGAGATTGATGGTGATGATCTCTAACAAGCCTATGAAAAGGTTTACAATGAATCTTTGAACTTACCCAAAATCAATGACAAATTGACTTGCAAGCTCAAAGCATGTAAAAACGAGAATGTCAAGCTAAAAGGAGATATTGCAATAGCAAAGCAGAATGTCATCAAGATCTCTAATGACAGGTAAGTCCTATGTGGAAAACTTCTATCTTGTGAGACCGAAGGGAACCAACTTTTGAAAATATATGCCACATATGAAGAGAAGATTAAAAACCTTGAGATGTCACAAGCTGTATTGAAAGAGATGGTTGGTCAGAAATAAAAAAACTTAGAGATGCTAGAGTCACAATTGTTATGTGGAACAAAGGGTCAAAGACATTAGAAAGCATCCTCGGGTCTCAACAAATGAGATGTGACAAAAGTGGGCTAGGCTATGGTAATGCGACAGTTCACAAGGGATAAGCCTTTACATCACATAACATCAAGACTCAAACAAAGGGAAAGCTGAAGGTGCAATAGGGTGATCCCTCTCTTCATCTGCCTAACGGGGTAAGATCAACAAAAGAGAGGTAAAACCTGTTTTTGTTTGTCATCATTGTGGTAGGTATGACCATATTCGTCCTCATTGTTTTGAGTTGTTTGGTAAGGTGTCTCAAAAGGGTAGAAATTCTAATACTCATTAGGTTAGGAGACAACCTTACATGTCTAGGTGGAACACCAAAATTCATAAGGGTGTTCATAATGCTAAGACATTTACCAAGACTGCAGTCCTGATTTTGCTAAGACTAAAAAGATATGGGTCAGAAAGGGTGACTTGACTTGTTTTGTTGTTCACACTACTCTGAAAGTGCGTGACTCACACATGTGGTATCTTGATAGTGGGTGCTCTCATCACATGTCTGGTGACAAATCCTATTTCACTTCTTTTGAAAAATATGAAGGAGGAATTGTTACTTTTGAAGATAGTGGCACTTCTAGATTCATTGGTAAGGGCTCTATAAGTGTGGCTGGTCTTCCCAAGCTTGAAAATGCATTACTTGTAGATGGCCTTAAAGAAAATCTTTTGACCATTAGTCAAATGTGTGATTCCCACCATGAAGTATTATTTTCAAAAAAATAAATGTGAAATTTTAGATAAGAAGGGAAATACTGTCATGTATAGGGTTCGCACATCTGATAACTGCTATAGGATTGTTACCACTAATGATCTCACTTGCCACTCAGCCATCATAAGTAATATTGATCTGTGGCATCAAAGATTAGGTCACATGAATTTCAAAGACCTAACTAAGGTAGCCAACAAAGAGCTTGTGAGAGGAGTACCTAAAACGGGTAAGAATGTGAACCATGTGTGTGGACCATGTCAACTTGAGAAGCAAACCCGTGCCCCTCATAAAAAGGTGAATAGTTTCATAACCAAATGTTCTCTTGAACTGGTTCATATGGATCTTATGGGACCCACTCGCACTAAAAGTATTGGAGGTGAAAGATACAGTTTTTTAACTGTGGATGATTACACTCGTTTTTCATGAGTTAATTTTTTACAAGAAAAATTTGATACGTTTAGTGCTTTCCACACTTTAGTCCTTAAAATCCAAAATGAATAGGATGTTTCTATTGGGCGTATCATAAGAATCCGAACCGATCATGTTCGTGAGTTTGAAAATAGTTCATTTTCGGATTTTTGTGATATGCATGGAATTAAGCATGAGTTTTCTGCTCATATTACTCCACAACAAAATGGAGTTGTTGAGAGGAAAAATAGAGTTGTTTAAGAGATGGATAGGGTCATGCTCCTTAGAAAGAAAGTTCCTCCAAAGTTTTGGGTTGAAGCCTTAAATACCGTGGTTTATGTTGCTAATCGTGTGTATTTAAGGTCCGGCACTTTGCAAACTCCATATGAATTGTGGAAGGGATTGAAACCTAATGTAAAATATTTCAAAACTTTTGGGAGTAAATATTACATTTTTAAAGATAGAGAGCCTTTGGGAAAATTTGATTCCCGAAGTGATGAAGGTATTTTTCTAGGGTATTCAACCACTAGTAGAGCTTTTCATGTCTATAACTTGCGAACTTTGTCTTTAATGGAATTGATCAATGTGGTTATAGATGACACAGGTTCTCCTACTTCAATGATAAATGAGGAAGAAAATGATGAGTCTCCAATCCTGGCTACTGAACCACAAAGTCAAGGAGAAACAGAGGTCCAAGCTCAAGAAGGTAAGCTAGCACCAACTTCTAAGGTAAGTCCGAGTCCAAAAAGTGCACAAAGAGACACCACTTCTGATGCTCCTGTCACTACAAGTCCAGAGTTCAAACCATTAGCAAAGGTAAAACTGACTTATCTGGCTCAACAGGTGATTGGATGTGTCTTAGATCGAATGAAAACCCAAAGAAAAATTCGGGAGAAGGTATCTAATATGTGTTATGTTTCATTAATTGAACCTAAGAATATAAAAGAGGCCTTACTAGATGATAGTAGGGTCAATGCTATGCATGAAGAGTTAGGTCAATTTGAACGTAACAAAGTTTGGACTCTTGTTCCCAAACCTAGAGACATGAATGTGATAGGTACCAAGTGGATATTTAAAAATAAATATGATGAGAATGGTACTGTGGTTAGAAATAAAGCTAGGTTGGTTGCTCAAGACTATACACAAGTAGAGGGTGTTGACTATGATGAGATGTCTGCCCCTGTTGCCCGTCTCGAATCTATTTATATTTTACTTGGTGTTGCATGTTTTCTTGGGTCCAAATTGTTCCAAATGGATGTGAAAAGTTCCTTTCTGAATGGGTACTTGAAAGAAGAGGCGTGTGTTGAGCAACCAAAAGGGTTTGAGGATCCAAAATGTCCACAGCTTGTCTATAAGTTAGACAAGGCATTATATGGGTTGAAACAAGCTCCTCGAGCTTGGTATGATAGACTTACTACCTTTTTGCTTAATAATGATTTTCAAAGGGGTAGTGTGGACAAGACCTTATTTGTGAAACATACTAAGTCTCATATACTTGTTGCTCATATTTATGTTGATGATATTGTGTTTGGGTCCACTGCTGATTTTCTTGTGAAATATTTCTCGGATTACATGACACATGAGTTTGAAATAAGCATGATGGGAGAGTTGTCTTACTTCTTGGGTCTTTAAATTAAACAGTCTCCTTTGGGTATATTTGTTTCTTAGACTAAGTATGCCAAAAACCTTGTGTCAAAGTTCGGTCTAGAGTCAACCAAACATGCTTGTACTTCCATGAGCACCAGTCTTCACATTTCCAAAGATTCATCTGGTACTGATGTTGATCCTACCCTTTATAGAAGTATGATAGAGAGTCTTTTTTACCTTACTGCCAATCGACCTGATATTGTATTTAGTGTAGGTGTCTGTGCTCGTTACCAGGCTAGTCCTAAAGAGTCTCATCTTCTTGTGGTCAAACACATCATTAAGTATGCTAATGGGACACTGGGGTATGGGGTTTGGTTTTCTACCAACACTATAGCCGAAATTACTGGTTTTTCTGATGCCGACTGGGCAGGGTGTGCTAATGATAGGAAAAGTACATCCAGGGGGTGTTTTTACCTTGGGAATAATCTGGTTGCATGGCATAGCAAAAAAGAAAAATGCTATTTCTCTCTCGATTGCTGAGGCCGAGTACATTGCTACAAGAAGTTGTTGTGCACAAATGTTGTAGATGAAGCAAATGCTTCGTGATTATGGTATAGACCAGGACACTTTCACCCTTTTCTGTGATAACATAAGTGCCATTAACATTTCTAAAAATCATGTCCAACACTCTCGCACCAAACACATTGACATTCGTCATCATTTTATTCGAGAGTTAGTGGAAGAGGGCCTTGTTGTTCTTGAACATGTACCCACTGAGCATTAATAGGCTAATATTTTTACAAAACCCCTTGATCTTCTCAGGTTTGAGTTCCTTAGAAAGAACTTAGGTGTAGTGCTCAGTCACTAGGGTGTGACTTGTTACTTGAGTGGGTGAGCGTGATTGGCTTTATGTGTACTTGGATGCTATAATCTCATTGTCATTGATTCATGTCATCTCCGCATTTAGAGTCATATGAACACCTCTCATGTTGCTTGCAAGATTTCATTCTTCTTTGTTCATAGCTCATTCTGAATGCTCATGCTCATTGACTTCATGGTCTCATTTTGTACACATCCTTGAGATAAATTGTTGCAGGGGTTTCCGCACAAGTGATTAAAGTTCTCTATGGACCACTAACAGTGTCTTTTTTACATTTTTAGAGGAATTGACCTATACTGGCATATCATGGGTAATGTTGAGTCTCTTAACCAGTTACCATCATTTTTTCACGTCCACGGTTCCTCCCTCAGTTCATTGAAATCCGGGCATTAGGAAAAGGCTACCTTAGAGGCACCAACCAGGCTATCCTTATTGATTTCACACTTCTCTGGTTTGGTCTCCATACTCTTGAGCATGTATGCCACCAGTGACTGCCTACAAGCAAGAATAGTTAAAATATAAATAAAAAAAAGGACTCATTAATTGAGGGAAAGCCTCCACTTTTACTTAACAAATACCCCTTGATTTCTAGTAGTTTGACTTTTCTCTGTGATGTTCAGTAACTCTTGCTGGAGGTCCCGCCATCCGATCACTACGATGATTAACTCTAGCTCTATGGCCTCTCAAGGATTGCGCGCGCGCGCACACACACACACATTCATTATTTGAGCTCTCATGGTTGTCTTTGAGTTGTGTATTCTCATGTCACTTATCCTCATTGATTGATGGTTACCTGATTTGCTCATGAGTATTGTGCTCATATTGTCAAAATTGCGAGTTTATGAGCTTCATGGTTTGTGGATTATCTCATCTTAGTATCATATTCTTACTATTTTGCTAACCTCCTTTTGTTCCAAGTTCCACTTGACAATGTGAGTGCCTTTATTATGCTCAAAAGGGCGTTTTTTTTGGGAGCCTTGCTTTTTCTTATTCGCTCAAGCGAGGGAGTTTATGCTCGAGCGAGGGAGTTTACACTCAAGTGACACATTCTTGAATAATGCAACAACATTTTTCTGTCGCAAAAAAAATAAAAAATAAAAATAAAAAAAACAACATCATCTTACTCCTTTGATATAACATTTCTCTTTTCACCCATTTTTTCATCTTTCTATCTATCTCTCTCTTACTCGTCCCTCTTCTCTTTTTGTTTGCCTCTCTCTCTCGCTCATCTCTCTTCTCTCTTCTCTCTATATCTCTTTCGCTCATCTCTCTTCTCTCTCTGTCTCTCTCTTTTTCTGTGTCTCTCTTTCTCTCTCATTCATCTCTTTAGGCTCTCTTTCTCTCTCTCTCTCTCTCTCTATCTCACTCTGTCTATCTCTTGCTCATCTCTTGTTTCTCTCTTTTTTTTTGTTTCTCTCTCTCTCTCTCTCTCTCTCACACTCATCACTGTTCTCTCTTTCTTTCTCTCTTTGTCTACCTGTCTGTCTGTCTCTCTCTCTCTCTCTTCCCCACTGTGTTTGCCTTGCTCACTCTTTCCCTTCCCACTTCTCTATTTACCAAGCTCCCTCTCGATTTATCGATCCACTATAAGAAAATGCACTTTTAGCGACCACTTTGTCTCTCTCTCGCTTATCACTCTGTTTCTGTCTTTCTCTATCTCTCTTCTCTATTTGTCTCTCACTCATCTCTCTCTTTCACTACACATCTTCTCTACCACCTTCACCACTACTGCAAATGCCATTCCAGTACCACAACTACTACCATTGTTGCCACTCCACCTTTACGACTACTATTACTACTACCATTGCCACCACTCCACTACTACTACCACCATCACTACTGCCATTACTACTACCATTACCTCTCTTCCACCACCGCCACTCCATATCCTCTACCACTACCACAACTTCCCCACTAATCTCCTTTGCCATCACGACCACCACTACCATCACCTCTTATCCACCACCTTCACAACTACTATCACTCTCTTTCCTCTACCACAAAAAATTAGTTCATGATTTTTAGTAACAAAAAAAAAAATGGACCGCAGAAAAATATTTTTCATTGACCACAAAAAATAAATTTTATTTTAACAGAAAATATTTTTCATTAAAATATTATCCCTACTTCTACCAAATAAAAAATAATAATATTTTTTCATTAAAATAAAAATGAAACAAATAAATTTTCAACCTTAGTAACTAAAAATAAAAAAATAAAAAAAAATTCATTAACTATAAAAAAATAAATTCATTTTAACAAAAAATAAATAAGACGACGTCGTTCTCGAACATAATGATAATCAACTTCAATATGTTTAGATCGGGCATGAAACACAGGATTGCTGGATAAGGAAATTGCAGACAGATTATCACACCAAAGGATGGGAGCTGGAACTGCAATATGAAGATCAAACAGCAGCATGCCAAGCCAGCTCAATTCAGTAGCAGTTTGAGCAAGAGCTCTATACTCAGCTTCAGTGGAAGATCTAGACACGATAGGTTGCTTCTTGGCTGACCAAGAAATCAAATTAGGACCCAAAAACACACAATAACCAGTGGTTGATCTTCGGTCAAGGGAACAGCCTGCCCAATCTGAGTCAGAAAAAGCATGCAAGGTAAGAGGGCCAGGAGTAAAATGGAGAACTTGATGGTGAGTGCCTTTCAGATATCGGAGAATTCTTTTAACCAAAGCAAAATGGCTGGTAAGAGGAGTTTGAAGAAATTGGCATGCGTGATTAACAACAAAGGCTAAGCCATGACGAGTAATGGTAAGATATTGTAAGGCACCAACAAGACTACGATAGAGAGAAGGCTGAGAAAAGGGTAAATCTACTGGATCAGTAGAAGCTTTGAGAGGCAAAGGGGAAGGAGAAGATTTGCAATTGGTCATACCAGCTTTAACCAAAATTTCAGTAGCATACTTTCTTTGAGATAAAAAAATATCCTGAAGAAGAAGTAGTAACAGAGATTCCCAAAAAATAATTGATCAGCCCAATTCCTTCATAGAGAAGGTATAATGTATCTGAGTAATGAGAGTAGAAATATAGGAAGAATCACTGCCTGTAAGTAAAATGTCATCAACATCGATTAAAATGGCAGTGATAGAGTGAGGAGTCCTTTTAACAAACAGAGATGAATCACAATGACTGGCCTTAAAACCATGAGTAAGAAGGAAAGAGGAAAAAGTAGAGAACTAGGCCCTAGGTGCTTGCTTGAGGCCATACAAGGCTTTATTTAGTTTGCAAACTAAGGAAGGATTATTTTGATCAACAAAACCAATAGGTTGATGCATGTACACCTCCTCCTCTAAAATTCCATGTAGAAATGCATTAGAAATGTCCAGCTGTTTGATAGACCACTGAAAATGAAGAGCCAAACAGAGGAGAATTCTGATAGTAGGTTGTTTTGCTACAGGACTAAATGTTTCAAAGTAATCAATACCCTCAGTTTGGAGAAACCCTTTTGCAACCAATCGGGCTTTATGTCGAGCAATAGTCCCATCAGAATTTTTCTTAAGGCGAAATACCCATTTGCAACCAATAGTCGTTTTGGTGGAAGGAAGCTGGACCAAAGTCCAAGTACCTTGTTTGATCAAGGCTGTGTATTCCTCCTTCATGGCAGCAGTCCAAGCACTAGATTGAGAGGCCTCTTGATAGGATTGAGGCTTAGACTGATCAGAAGAAGTGAGAAAGCACTGATGTTGAGATTTAGACCTAGTGATCATGGGATGAATATTAGGAGGAGAATTGGAGGGCATAGAATGAGAGGAAGGAATAGGAGGTAAAAGAACAGATAAGGAAGATATGGGAATTTGAGGCTCAGAAGTAGGCTTGGAGATTGAAGAAGAATGAAGTAAACCAGCAGATTGAGACAATGCAGCAGCAAACTGAGGCAAACTAGCAGTAGCAGATTGAGGCAAACCAGCAGACTGAGTTGAAACAGAAGGCAGACTGCCAAGAGGAGCAGCAGTGGCTGGAACAGAATCAAATTGACCAAAAACAATTGGAATTGGTGACTATGGTATAATTTGGGACTGTGGTAAAAGAGGTGTCTGTGATGACTGAGCTGAAGCAGGAATTGGAACTTGTGACTGTGGTGAAAGTTGGGACTGTGGTAAAACTTGTGACTGTGGTGACTGAACTGAAGCAGGAAAAACTACAGGGGAAGGCACAAATAAAGACTGATCAGACCAGAAAAATGAGCTTAGCTAGGACAAAGAAGGAGAGGCAGACTTAACTGATGGAGAAGAAGCAAAAGGAAAAACATCTTCATCAAAAACAACATGTCTGGAAACATGAATTTGTCCAGTAGCAGGATCAAGACACCTATAGCCTTTGGTAGATGGAATGTAACCAAGAAACACACAAGGCACAGACCTAGGTTGAAGTTTATGTGAAACATAAGGTTTAAGCCATGGATAACATCGGCAACCAAAAGTTCTGAGCAATGTATAATTAGGAGCATGGTGATACAACATTTCAAAAGGAGTAAGAAAATTGATCTTAGCAGTAGGGAGTCTATTAATGAGAAAAATAGATGTGGCAAGAGCATCAAACCAATAAGCAAGAGGCAATGAAGAGTGGTGCATAAGAGCAATGGTGGTCTCTATGAGATGTCTATGTTTCCTCTCTGCTACTCCATTTTGAGCAGGTGTGTGAGGACAACTTAACTGATGTTGGATGCCATGGCTCTTTTAATCATGAAACTTGGTGCTAAGATATTCACCACCATGTCACTTCTTAACACTTGTAACTGAGTAGAGAATTGTGTTTCAACAAATACTTTAAATTCCAAAAAACTTAGGAAAAACTTCACTTTTATAATGGAGAGGAAACAACCATGTAAACTTGCTATAGTCATCAATGAACAGCACATAATATTTGTATGAAGAAACAGATGAAGTAAATGGCCCCCATACATCAGAGTGAATAAGAGCCAATGGCTTATTAACTGTAGAATTAGACAAGCTAAAAGGAAGTCTATAACTTTTGGAAACACAACAATGTGAGCACATTTTATTATCAATAACAGATGGAACATTTACAGATGAAGAAGGCAACAAATGATGTGTAACAATGTGCTGAAGTTTCCTTGAAGAAGGATGGCCTAATCTAAAATGCCAATGAGAAGAATTAACAGTGGACTGAAAACAAGCTGGTGATGCAGAAGCAGAAGATGGAGCAGCACTAGGCAGATGATAGAGACCATGGGAATGAAAGCCTTTATATAGCACCTTCTTGGTACTCTTGTCCTGTATAATGAACATATCTTTGTCAAAAGTAACAGTGCAATGATTATCAGAAGTAAGATGATGGACAGAGATTAAGTTGGAAGAAATGGAAGGTACATGAAGCATGTTTGAGAGATGAAAAGGAAAGGATGGAGTAGGGAGAAGACCTTGTCCAGTGTGGTGAATATGTAAGACAATTCCATCACCAACAGTGACCTGATCAGGTCCGTGATATGGTTGATAAGAAGAGAGATTGTTCAAGTCATTGGTGATATGGCTAGTAGCTGCAGAATCTAAAAACCAGTTAGTGTTGGGAGAACTGTCACCAGGAGAACCAATAGTAGACTGATTTGTATTGGTAATATAGGCTTGGTGAGTTTGAGGCCTTGAAAAGTGAAAAGAAGATGTGTCCAATCTGTACCAACACTCTAATGCTGAGTGATTTGGTTTCCCACAGATCTGGCAAATCACTTGAGAAGAATGAGGATTAAATGCAGTAGAGTGTGCAGCAGATGCAGCAGAACTTGATTGGGAGGACTGATATCCTATGCGACCGTGGCCTAAAGTAGAAGATCTGCCTCTACCTCAAAAATTAGTACTAGAATTTCCTTTAAAGAACCTGCTACCAGTTCTGCCTCCTCCTCGACCTCTGTAAGAACCACCTCTAAAGCCACCCCTAGAAGAAGTGCTTGAAACATGATAAGCAAAAGGTAATTCTGAAGCATGAGCTTGCTTTGATGAAGATTCAACATGAATGGATTCAAAATTTAATAGGGAACATAGCTCTCCAATGGAAATGGTTTCAACTCTAGTTCGGATTGTTGTTTTGAATGCATTATATTCATCAGGCAATCCATTAAGAATTAGGAGAACCAGATCCTCATCATCAACAGGTGATGCAGCTAGAGCCAATTGGTCAGCAATGGACTTGATCTGAGTCAAATAGGTATCCATTGTGTGGCCTTTTTTCACAATTTGACTAAGTTTATTCTTCAATTGATGAATATGTGATCGTGACAAAGATGTGAAACGTTTGAGCAGAACACTCCACACTTCATGACTTGTGGAACAATGTAACACAGAGGTGAAGATAGATGGTGAGAGAGTTGCAGTTAAGCAACTGAGAAGATGAGAGTCAATCAGCATCTAATTTGTATAGTCTGGATTCAGAATCTCATGATTGTGTTCATCAATGATAGTGGATGATGGACATACCTGTGTGCCATCAACAAAACTGAGAAGCTGTGTAGCTTTCAGAATATTATGAACTTGATTCTTCCAGATAATAAAGTTTGTGGCACCAAGTTTGACAGTGACGAAGGCATTCAGATTTGTAATGAGTAGTGCAAGATTTGGAGGTATGGAAGATGAAGTAGATGATACAGCAGAAGAGGACGGATGCAAAGATGGCAGTGAAGACGCCATTGATGAATCCTCAAGAACTAATACGCGCAAGAGTTGCTTGCTCTGATACCATAAAAGATATTTTGTAGAGATCAAATCAAAACATTTCTATTGTTCAGATTAAATTATAATTACAGAGATGAAGGTATTTATAAACTATACAAACTAACTCTGGTTCAAGCTAACTAATGCATAACAAACTACCTAACTCTAGTTTACTCTGTAACTGCCTAACTACTCTGTAACTGCCTAACAGTTGCAGTTGCAGGTGCTGACAATAAAGATGAAGCTATCGACTGAGCATGGGCATGCTGGCTGGAGCTGGAGCTGGAGCTATCTGAAGAAGCTTTAGCTGAAGAAGCTGGATCATGGCTAGACTCTTTATCAGAACCACTTATTTTTTCATACCTTCCGAGTAGATCATCCATGCAATAAAAACGTCGAACGGATATCGGTAGTAACATATTTGGATCACATTTGTTTTTAAAAAAAAATAGACTGCCTATTCTCAAGATTATACTTGTCATTCGTTTTTTGAAAAAGGAAAACGTGATCCAGCCATGTGGCTAACAATATCTAATCAATTGAATTTTTTGTATTAGTAATCTACTCAAAAGACACTATAAGTTAAAACAGTTTAGATTATTAAAAATGGACTCAAAACGGACCAAAATTGATCTATATTAAACCCTCTAGTCTAATTAGAGAACTTGAAAGAAGCCCAATCCCATTAGCTTGCACACCCATGATGTTCCCAAATCATCTGCAAGTCTTGCAACCATTGATGACCACTTAATTATGTCATCGCACTTTTCTATGCATTCCAACTCCTCGTTGGTTATGGCATTTGTACTTAGAAAATAAACATGTGTTAGTAATGTAGGAATAGAGGATGAAGTCCATGCATGGTCAAGGTACTCTTCAAGTGTTGGCATGTATCCACTGTAAGACCATCTTGCTTCCTTCATGTAACATTGACATAAATCTCGCCACTACAACATTTAAAAAAAGCCAAATTATATTCTTTATATTTTTCCTCATGTCAATTTGGTCTGTAATTTAAATTGTATTGATTTTGTTCTTCAATTTTTTATTATTTTTTTATTATTTTTTTTTTATGTTGTGTCGGTTTAGTCTTATTAATAACATCCATTAAGAAATTGAATAGAAAAAAAAAGGACGAAATGATCCATTCAAAAAGAAATAGATCATTTTAAATTAGATGACAACAATTCAATCGCTTTGAAGAGAATGAATGAACTATTTTGTCCATTTTCATTCTATTTTTCAATGGGACATTATCGATTAGACTAAAATTGATACCACGAGAACTATAAGAATCAAATTGACACAAGAAATAAATTTCATAGACTAATGAAAAAAAACATTTGAGCACTTTTTTTTTTTTTTTCTTGATAAAATTGAGCATGGATTTAGTAAGCTAATATACAGCATTTGTTTGAATGTGATCAAGTAATTATATGGTAGTTTGCTTAAATAAGATATAAAAAAGGATGTGGGTACCTTGTTTTTAACGTATGGGAGGATATGGACACCATTTTCCGTAAGAGTGACATAAGCCATTTCATTAATGGTATTGAATAAACCAAGGAAGCATATCTTCATATAGTCTGGAAGTTGTTCAGCTACATTGACATCCCATCCGAGATGCAAAAGAATTTTTAAAATTTTGTGTTAAAAACTTAAATAATTTTTTTACTTGCACAAAAATTAATTATAGAATCAAATAAATTCTCTCATGTAAGTGTGGAAACTCACAAAAAAGTGAAATCTACCTCATATGAGAGAAGATTTTGTTTGATTTTGTAATTAATTAATGTCTGAAAGTCCAGAAATTGTTCTGTTGCATTAACATCTCATTTGAGACACATAAGTATTTTCCAAATTTTGTGTTAGAAACTTAAATAATTCTTCAACTCATGTATAAACTAATCACAAAATGAAACATAACCCAAATCTATTATGAGTCAGAAAATTATGTCTGATTTTATGATCAATTTTATACCATTAGACTTTTTCAAACTTAAAATCATAGTCACCATAAGAGCAAATATTAAGAAGGAATGACATTCCCTACTTGTACCAACCTGTCAATGGCAGTGGTGAAAAGTTGGAGTTCATCCAAGGTACCATAAGCATCATAAACATCATCAACACATGTTGCCAATATATTGATCCTTGTTTCCATGCTCCTAAAATTTTGGAACTTAGGCTCAAAAGCCTCTCCCAGAGACCATAAATAATTCTCCACCACCCTGTCCCTAACAAAGGGCAACTTTTTCCCCCAACCTGTGCTTTCCCACCACCTATTAATTATCAAGTAAAGTATGTAGAAAGACAAAATCAGTAATAATATATAAATAAATAATTTAATAAAAAAATAATAATGTAACAAATTTTGGTCTTACCATTTTAAACGTGACTTATTATTTTAAAAATGTCGTGAGTTGTATTATTTTCAAAATGCCATTATCACATATTTTGGTTGAGAATGGTGTATAGAGCTATCAAACAAATCAAGTTACTTAAATTTAAACTCGACTTGTATTTAATTCATTAAAAACTCATTTAAAATCTGTTTATTACATAAACAAACAAAACTTGAGCACATTTTGAAATTTGTTAAGTTTTTAAACCAAGCTTGAGCAACCTACTGCTCAACTCGGTAAATTTAAATGGTAAATTACACAATGCTCCCTTTATGTTTGACCACTTTCTCACTCTGGTCCTCAAAGTTTATTTTTTTTCCACTTTGGCCTATTAAAACTTAGGCAAAAAATGACACATTAATAGTCACGTGGTATAAAAATATTTTATTATATAATACCTATGACAAAAATTTAAATTTTAATATAATAATATATTTTTTATGTTATGTGATAGTTATTATGACATTTTTTTTATCTAATTTTGAATAGAAGTTCGCTTTAGAAGTAAAGTGGGAAAAGTTTGAAACATGAAGAGCCAAAATAAGAGAAACAAGCTTTAAGGGCCAAAGTGGGAAAGCGTCCAAATATAAAGGGGGAAAAGTGTAATAACCAAAATTTATATGCACCATAAATAAAATGAAATCAAATTACTAGAGCTCAGTTTGTTGTTGGCTCGATTAAAACTTGCTTTGAGATGAGATAAACAAGTCAAATTTAAACACATTTTAAGTCAAATTTTCAAACCAAATTGAAACAATCTATTACTCGTCTCATTTGGTATCCTAATTGTATATAACAATTAAAAAAAAAAGATTTTTTTTGGATAAAATAAAATACATTAAGTTGAGTAATAAGTTGTTCCAATTTGGTAATAATATAAATGAAACTACCACATCATTCTGGTGCAGAATTCTATATAAACATTCTACTGGAATAGCATTTTCCTATGGTTTAATTCTATTTCATGGAAGTGATCTTTTACCTTGATGCATGTTTTAGGTCTTCTTGGTGAATTGCTTGTAACATGTTGAAATCCAATTTGGCAAGCTCAAGCAACTTGGCATTCATGTCCAATCTTCCCTCATATGCATCAATGAACCACCTTGCCTCCATTCTTGGCATTGCCCAATGTAATGGGAGCTCCAAAGCATGACTCACAAGCATGCCAAGATTTGGATCTATGCTCTCCATCTTGAGCCATTCTTTGAGATGTTTAGTTGTGAAATCTCTAGCTTCTTCCAATATACTTTCATCCTCCATTAAAAGATATGAGGCTTCATACAATGAAAGAAGTCCCTTAGTATCCTCACATAAAGACTTCTTGAAGTTCCCAAACTTGTCCCTGAAACTATTAAAAACCTCTGCAAGCAAGGAAGTGTTTGTAATTAGTTTTTCAATTTGTACAGAAACTGATCATAAAAGTGAGAATTTTTCTTATTGTTTTTAGGGCAAATTACATATACCTCCCTTGAGGTTTGGCTAAATTACAAATATCCCCTGAGGTTTCGAAAATTACATCCCGCCCCCTAAGGTTTGTATTTTCATAACAATTTGCCCTCTGAGGTTTAAATTTCAAAACAAATTACCCCCTAATTTGTTATGCAAATATAGCATTCAGGGGGGAATTTGTAATTTCTCAAACCTTAAGGGATATTTGTAATTTAGCCAAACCTCGAGGGAGGTATATGTAATTTGCCCTTGTTTTTAATTACTAATTGTACTGATATAAGCAGCAACGTTTTAAATAGTACTAGCGGTGGGGCACACGCGATGCGTGTGCAAACTCGTTTAAAATTATAATATAATTTTGATATTATTTTTTTTAATAATATACATATAAACTATATGAATAATTATGTACAATGTAACATTTGATATTAACGTATTTGATATTTAAAGCATATGCACATTACAATATGTACACGTGTTTTAAAAATTGAAATATTTACTAATCTTAACTAAAAAAACTCTACAATAAAAATTCATATAAAATCTAAATTTGGTAACATGAGACCGGAGATCTTGCAAATCCTGCAAAAAAAATATATATATATATAAGATATATTTATCATAAGATTGGTAATAGTATACATTGATTGAAATTATATTTTACGTTATGAGGCATAATTATACATAAGTTTGGTTTTATAATTGGCTTATTATGTATAAAGGCACAAAAGGTAATTATTTGTGTTAATTTGTTGTAAACAAAATCTAAAAATTAAAAACTTACATATCGACATAGATTGACATCGTTCATATCAAATGTCACGTTCAATGATCTCTTCAAATTGTTTTGATGCAATTTTTGCCATAGATCTATGACAACATTAAACTACAAAAAATAAGATGGAATAGACCGAAAATGAAGGACGTAACTTTAGTTAGTATACATACAAACCTATAAGTAGATTACCTTGTAACAATGTTGCATTGTTGCCTATAAAACTGAGGAAAAATATCTCACGTCCTTGTAAGTTGATTGTTCGACAAATTTATTAAATCTAAAACCAATTTGTAAATTCACAAATATGAATATTTGGAGCGTAGTAGTAAAGTTCAAAAGACTTGATCTTTTACCACATATATGTCCATATTGTCTTTACTGCATATACTTGCTCTATCAGATATGATAGGATTTCTATAAAAAGATTACAATAACTATTAGCAAATGTAACATATTGAATTACTAATTGTACTGATATAAGCAGCAACGTTTTAAATAGTATTATTGGGAGACGAATTGGTACATGTTATGTACTTGTATCCAGTGTATATATCCAATGGTAAAAGGTAATTTTTTGATTTATTTATTTATTTATTTTTCTCATTTTGTGTATAAGAAAATGGATTAAAAACTAAAAACTAAGTTTCCAAATTGCCTCTAAGTGTTAGAAATTGGACAATGCGGTCGTTAGTTTTAAAAACCATTAACCATGGAACATATTGGCATTGAGATTGTAGAGCTTGATTAGTATTGTGGGTGTTTGGGAAGTGAATTTTTTTTTGAAGGTTTTTTTAGTTGTAGAATATTATTGGAGAATTTTTTTTTTTGTGTTTGGGAAGATAGTTGGGTTTTTTTTTGGTTGGATAAGATGTTTGTGAGAGAAAAAGTGAAATGATTATGTGGTTTGATGTGATATTTTGTTTGGATTAGATTTTTTTTTAGTTTTGTAAAACATTCATCTTGTAGTGAAAAAAAAAAATAATAATAAAACATTCATTCACGGATCTAACTAAAGCTATTATAATAATTTATTAACATAAAACTAACACACACATACATATAATTTGTATGTATTGTGTTGTATACTCTACCACACAAACATTCACGGATCCAACTAAAACTATTACAATAATTGATTGACGTCAACCTAATAATTCATTGGCCCTTAAATTTATTTTTATTTTTATTTTTTTTGTCATTTTGGTCTTTCATGTTTTAAAATTTTCTCAATTTACTCTAAAAATTAATTTATATCTAAAATTAGATAAAAAAAAATGGCACATTAATAATCATATACATAAAAATATTTTATTATATATATTAATATTATAATTTGATTTTCATGATGTCTAAAATATTATAAGATAAATTGTAATTTTTGTAATATATATAGTTTACAATCATTTAACACAAAATATGAAAATAAATTTTATCATATTAATACAAGTTGCACCAATTAAAAAATATTTAAGTCTATTATACATCTTGTATATATATATATATATTAATTATATTATATATATTTATATATAATATAAGAATAATAATAAAAGGAAAGGATCAAATTCATTTTCATCTTACTATTTAGTGGGTTTGGTTTCAATTTTCTAAATTTAATTTTTAAAAAATTGAATTTTTTATTTTTCATATTTTTTTATTTTTAGTGAATATTTTTAAAATTTTAAACAAATTTTGCACTATTTTAAATACACCTTACTTTGATGTACCTAAATAGTAAATTATTTGTGAAATTTTTTTTAGAAAATTAACGGATACACAAAAATACAAAAAATTACAGAATTTATATATATATATATATATTGTATTTTTAGTATTTAGTGAATTTTTTAAAGATTTTTTTCACAAATATTATAATTTTTTTAAGTGTATTTATGTTAGGTGTATCTAAAAATTAACAAAAATTATTTAAAATATTAAACAAATTCAATAAAAACAAAAAAAAAATATGAAAAACGAAAAAGTAAATTTTGAAAATTGACATCAGTAATTATTTTTACTCTCTCTCTCTCTCTTTTTTAGCCCGGGTGGGGAGTGGGTAGCGTTGATTGCAATATTCTTTGGACAAAACCTCGTGGTGGGTTGTACATAATTTTAAATGAATAATGTTTAAGAATTTTAATTTGAAAATTTTAATATAATTCTAATAATGTGGAGAGAGTGTATGTGAAAGTGAGGCTTATCACTTTTCTCTCTATCTCTCTTTACCCTATCTGTTCCACCTTATTAGAGCTCCATTTAAAGCTCTAGTATTAAAGTTATGTATCATTATTAATTTCAAATCATTTCCGTCTTACTATTTTTCCTTTACTTCTTCAGTAATGATTCAAACTCCCACAAAACATCACTCCCACAACCCCAAGTAAGAAAGAGAGAAAAAAAAATACAAATGCATCACTGATCCACATCACTGTAGGGGTGGTAGGGGTCTCTCCAAAAGGGGTCCCAAACATTATTGTTACTTTTTAGCAGTACTTTCCTTTTTTTGGGACAAAACCAAGTGTTGGGTTGTACATCATTTCAAATTTATTTCAATTTTACTTTGATTTCAGTTTTTTAAAAATTAATTTTTTATTTTTTATATTTTTTTATTTTTAGTAAATATTTTTAAAATTAATTTTTTTATATTTTTTTAGATGCATCTTACTTAGACGTATCTAAAAAGTAAATATTTGTGAAAAAATATTTTTAAAAATTAATAAATACACAAAAATACGAAAAATATATTAAATTTTTGTATTTTTTTTTGTATTTTTTATATTTAGTGAATCTTTTTAAAAAAAATTATAAAAATTGTACTTTTTAAGTGTATTTATGTTAGGCATATTTAAAAATTAAAAAAAATCAGTAAAAACAAAAATAAATATAAAAAATAAGAAAGTAAATTTTTTTTAAAAATATTTTCAAAAATTAGAAACAAACATTTATTATTTATCCTTTCCTTTTTTGCAGTGTTCTTTGGACAAAAACCACGTCGTGGGTTGTACATCGTTTCAAATTCATTTCCATCTTACTATTCCTTTCTTCTTCTTTTTTTTTTTTTGAAGAATTTGGGGGGATTTTTTTTTATTTTTTTTTAAAGATTTTTTTTTGGGGGGGGTGGGGGGACTTTCTTTTTTTGCAGTGTTCTTCGGACAAAAATCACGTGGTGGGTTGTACATCATTTCAAATTCATTTCTATATTAGGACTGGTTGAGTAATTTAAAAAGTCAAAAAATTATTTATAAAGTTAAAAAGTTATTGTTACTCAAAAAAAATAATTTTACACACAAATAATTACAACTCAGTCTGAACCGTCTCACAGAGTGTTGCTGAGTTGTTGAAATGATTTAAAAAAATTGCACAGACAGGGTGCACAAACAACAAAATGTTGTTCGACCCTTGGGGGCCCATCACTGGTCCTGTTTTGATAATCTGCACCGTCAATATGTAGAACTCGTCGAGTACTATATGTTTGTAAAAAATCACGTTGATCGGATATCACTAACTGCATGATTAAATCAATTTTGTATAAAAAATGATGGTGTTATAGTTGACGGTTAAAAAAAAACTAATCTAATCAGATAGTTATCGATATCTGATCAACGTAATTTTTTACAGACATATAGTACTCGACGAGTTTTACACATTGAACAGTTCAAATCATCAAAACGGAACCCGTAAAAGCCTCCACGAACCGAACAGTATCGTCCAATGCAATGCCCGAAAAGTAGACAACCATTTCTTATCATCAATCCACTCCCCAGACGGTACAGCCTACTGCCTATTGTCCTTATCTTCTCCTACATACTAATTTATATAATTTTTTAATATACATTTTTTTTGTAAAAAATAATAAAGTTAATTCTCAACTTTTTAATTTAAAAAATGAAAAAATACACTTATTTAAGATATCCTAAACAACCTCCTACTATTCCTTTCATCCTGGGGGGGTGGTGGTTGGTTGTTTTATCATTTGTCCTTTCCTTTTTTGTAGTACTTTCCTTTTTTTGCAGTGTTCTATGGACAAAACCACGTGGTGGGTTGTACATTTCAAATTCATTTCCATCCTACTATTTCTTTCCTCTTTTTTTTCAAGGTAAATTACATTGATACCCGTTAAAATTTATATTTATTACAATTTTCTCTTTATATTTGAGAAATTACACTGATTCCTTTATTAGTGTAATTATTTGACGGTATTAACTTTTAAGTTAAAATAACATATTTACCCTTAACTTTTACATATATTTTAAAGGGTAAATTACATTGACATCCCTTGAATGTTCAATTTAATACGAATCCTCCTTAACATTCAAAAAAATAAAAAACTAATTTAATAAAAATAAATATGATGAAATATATTTAATTTGTAAAAAATTATTTCTAACCACACGAAAGATAAAAATTTTATAAAAATGATAATTATTTTTTATTTCTTAACCAAATTAATTTTTAATTTTTTTTAAAAAAATCTGAAAATCAAATCATACATAGCCTAAGAATCTTTTGATAATTCATTTCTTACGTTGGTAACTTATTTAATTATTTGTTAAATTTTTTTTGGTAGCCTAAGATAAAAAAAAATTTCAAATAATTTTTTTTTCAATAATTTTTTTTCCAATTAATTTTTTTTTTCAATAATTTTTTTTTCAACTAATACTAACCGAGAGGGCAATTGATAATACTACTTTAAACCTTGGGGAGGGGATTGTAATTTTTAAAATATGAGGGGTGTCAATGTAATTTACCCATTGAGAGCAAAATTGGTATTTAAAAAAAATTAAATTGTAGACATCAGCAAAATCTGTTGGTTGACTTAACAGTCAACTAACTGAGAGAGCAATTTGTACTGAAACTTTAAATCTCAGGGAGAGGATTTAATTTTCAAAATGTGAGGAGGGAACTGTAATAAATATAAATCTCAAGGGGTGTTAATGTAATTTACCCTTTCAAGAATTTGTTTTGGGTGGGGGGATAAGGAAGGAAAGAGGTTCAACGGCTATATCTTTTGTCAAATAGTCAAGAATGGAAGAGTGCAATAGTTAGTAAATTCAAATGGAGTAAGGAAGAATTTGTTTTGAGTGGGGGGATAAGGAAGGAGAGAGGTTCAACGGCTATATCTTTTGTCAAATAGTCAAGAATGGAAGAGTGCAATAGTTAGTAAATTCAAATGGAGTAAGGAATAAGGAATAAGGAAGAAAAGAGGTTCAAGGGCTATATCTTTTGATAAGAAAAAGAATGGCAGAGAAAAAATTTGTAATATTTATTTGTTCTAAAAAAATATTATCGTGCTTCATTGCATAATATTTTTTAAGAAAAATTTGTTGAGTGTATTTTTTTAGTCCTTACTCTATTTTTGTAAAGAGATATTTTTATGAGTGATTTTTTATAATAAAATCACTTAGGTTAGGTGTGACTAGATACAGGCAGGGGCAGAGTCAAAGAAGGGTCAGGGAGTCACGTGCTCCCCTCAATTTTGAACTTTTTTTGTTTTTATTTTGTGATCATATACAAAATGTATTTTTTTTTTCTTCTTAAGATGCTCTTTGGCTAAAGATTTATTGTATTGTTCACAATAAGTAGTTATTTGATACTTTGGGAGCACTATGTTGTATTGTTTATGTAGTATTCTAAACCAATAGTGTAGTGAGAAATCTTATGGATTGAATATAATTAACTCATTATTTTCAAGTAGTTGACAAATTACTTAGTGTGATTTGTGATTTCTCATGCTTTGAGCATCACATAGGCAGCGCCATATGCTACTCTAAGACTATTTAGTAATTTTCATTCAAAACACATCATTTAGAAACAATATCATCTCTTTAATATTTTCTGTCAAATAAAATTAAATAGATTTTATAATAATTTATGCTATAAATGATGTGTTTTTATTTTCTAAAATTAGGAATTTTGATCCATAATTTTTTGTGTTAAAATTACCAACTTATATCACTATCTCGCACCGAGTTATTACACACTATTATAGAATTTTGATGTGTTCCTATTAATAATGATTTTTAATTTTTTATACTTAAATTTAGCTCATAAAATTATTATTATCTTAATGATGATCATGATTTTTTTTTTAAATAAAAAATTGTAATTAATAAGTGACCCCTTCTAACTTAATTTCTTAACTCTACTACTGGTTACAGGATTCTAAACTAGTCGGTGGAGTATTTGAGGGCGATCACTTAGTTAGATGTGACTATTACTGGATTTAAAATTAATTGGTGTGACGCTATTTGATTAATAATGGAGAAATCTCAATAAGAATCTTGAGAAGTGGACGTATGCTTTATTTGAACCGAATCACTATAAATTATGTATTTGCTTTCTTATCTCTTTGCTCATTTTGCTTTTGTATATTGTTGCACAAATTTATTTGTTTATATATTGGGTTAAACTTTTAATTTAACAATTTATTCTTTCTTTTTGGATTGTCTTTTGGATAACAATATATAACCCACTCATCTAATCCAAACCCCAACCCGAACCCCAACCCGAACCCCAACCCTAATATAATAATATATTTTTTATATTATGTGGCAATTGACGTGTCATTTTCTGTCTAGTTTTGAACAGAAATTAACTGTAAGAATAAATTGAGAAAAATTTAAAATATAGAGAGCCAAAGTGAAAAAAAAAAAAAAAGAAAGACAAAAAAAGAAAATGACTAAACATATATATATATATATATATTATTGTACTCACAGCAACTGCATATACTCTTCTTTTCTTTTAGCATAATGAAACTAGCATGAGCTATAAACATAAGCAATTTTATTGAACTGCACAAATTCATACATCATATTTTCTTATTCATGATTGATTCTTCTGGTTGTTATTTGTGTATGTGGTTTATTTCACAACAATTTATTACCGCCTATTGGAAAAACCCACCACCAACACTGCCAAACAGGGCATATCGGTTGTGAGTTGATGTCACTTAAAATTAAGGTTTTAGCCATTAAAATTTAGGGATAAAATTACTTTTTAGGTATCAAATATTTTTGTTACGGCAAGTGTCGTTATTATATTTTTAGCAACGAAAATTTGACATTAGTGACGAATTATTATCTTTTTGGGATCAATTTTTTGTTTTAAAAAATAAACCCTTTTGAGACCAAATTATTTTGTCCCTAAAAGTATATTTATTAGTGACATTTTCAAAATTTTGTCGCTAAAAGTCTTATTTTTGACTTTTTAAGACGACCTTTTAACGACTATCCTCAGGACAATAGAAATTATTCTCTAAATGTCTTTTGTAACAAAATTTTCACTTTTAACAATCAAAAAATTTAATCTATAAACTTTATATATTATAATGTGTGCATTAAATATAAAGTGATTTATCACAAATCGGCCAATACGTATCAAGGAAAGATCTGTCTAATGAATGGAGTTTTAGGTTTAGAAGATCTTTCCATGCTTGGGAAGAGGAAGAAAATTCAAGGCTTATTGCTCTGCTGGGTGATGGTCCTTGTTTGCATATGGAACAAAGTGATTCCATGTGAAAATCCTAAGTGATTCGTGATTAGATCAAGATTAAAAATATTCCAAATCCCAAAAATCCAAAACACACAATCTAAATCAACAAGCACTTACGAAAGTGATTTAGATTGTTTGTTTTTCAGAATAATTAATAAATCGACACAAACGATTTTTACGTGGAAAAAACCACAATTGGACACCTCCAACTGTGATTAAAAAACCACGGGCGAAACGCCACTAATCAATCCACTACTGAAGTAAAAAGATTACAAAGATATCATACAAATTACCCAACTCAGTCAATCTGTCTTCGAATCTTCTGTAACTCTTTTTCCACGACTTTGTCTCGGAACTGATCAATCCTGAAGTTGATTCCACAACCTCACTTGTCGATTTAACGACTACGTACAGAATCAAACGCCTTTTGAAACTATACGTTTGAATCTTCGGAATCCACCGAAGAGAACTCTCTCTTGAATATAAAGTAACCAACTTCTTGATGTATGTATTTTAGATCATGAGTGAAGAACTCTTCTCAAAATATCAAGAAAAACTCACAAAAATCTCTCCACAAGAAAACCTCAGCAAATCTCAAAGTAGATCTAAAAAGTAATCCTAAAGTTTGGAGAAACCAACTACTTATAGAATTCCGGATTCTGAAGCTCGCTCGAGCGAAGCTTATCTCGCTCGAGCGAGAAGCTTATCTCGCGTGACTTCCACAAGTACCTTCGCTCGAGCCATAAAGTCTTCGCTCGAGCGAGGAATAAACTCTTTCAGGTTTGTACGCAGATGCAGTTCTTCGCTCGAGCCTCCAATGCTTCGCTCGAGCGCACAATGACCTCTTTCAGGTTTGCAGCCAGACGCAGTCCTTCGCTCGAGCGAGGCCTTCTTCGCTCGAGCGAGAAACACAAAACAGCACAGAAATTACAACTCGATTACACAAGTTTATTCGTGGAATTGACAAGACTTAGGGACCTAACACCATGAGATGGAAGGCAGGCCCAGATGGGCTTTTCAAGGTGAATACTGTCTATAAATGGTGTCAATTGGCAAATGGTTTAAAATCCACCTCCACAGAGCTAATTTGGAATACTTTCGCTCCAGCTAAATCCAAGTTTATCATGTGGTTAGCATGGAAAGGAAGATTAAAGACAGCTGAGTTCCTGAATAGAATTGGAGTGTTGAGGGATAATGTTGACTCATCTTGTATCTTTTGTAAAGAAGAAGTGGAATCCTTGATCCACATTATTCTTTTCTGTCCCGTTATTTGGAAAATCTGGTCAAATATAATGCAGTGGTAGGGGCTGCCATGGGTAGTTCCAGGATCTTTGGAAGGGTTGCTACAATGGTGGATGAGCTGGAAGTTTAGAAAAAAGGAAAGTCAAGTTTGGAGAACAATACCAGCAGCTGTGATATGTTCAATTTGGAAATGTAGGAGTGATTACCTGTTTTCTGGTATACAGCCTAACCTGGTGGAACTATGTGAACTTATCAAAGTCAGGGTAGCTTCTTGGTGGAAATCTTGTGACCCAAAATGTTCATTTTCTATTACAGATGTTATTTATAAATTGCAGCAGGTGAGAAATTGCCTCTAAGCACAAGGTGAAAAGGAATTTATGTGAGGTGTATCTGGTAGTGATGCTGGTGTATGTTGCTCTCATGTTTGGCCTGATAAGCAAGATTGAATCCAGTAATCAAAGGAGATCCTCATCCAGATGCAGAGTTGTGCTAATGTCTGATGCTATATGCTGATCTGTGACTGCTGTGGAGTTGAATCATTGGGGCTACTAGTGTGCCTGCTTCTGTATGCTAATTTTGTGTTTGCTGTCTTACAGATGTTATTTATAAATTGTAGCAGGTGAGAAATTGCCTCTAAGCACAAGGTGAAAAGGAAATTATGTGAGGGTATCTGGTAGTGATGCTGGTGTATGTTGCTCTTATGTTTGGCCTGATATGCAAGATTGAATCTAGTAATCAAAGGAGATCCTCATCCAGATGCAGAGTTGTGCTAATGTATGATGCTACATGCTGATCTGTGATTGCTGTGAAGTTGAACCATTGGGGCTACTGGTGTGCCTGCTTCTGTATGCTAATTTTGTGTTTGTTGTCTAAGATTGAATGGTCTGCTGTGCAGAATTTAGGAGGGGAGTGGATTGCTAATGATGCTGGAAGCTGGTCTGATATGTGTGTCATAAAAGGCCTCAGAAAGCAAGTCTGCTACTGGTTATGGACTGGTATCTGAATGACACCTCATGGCTGCTGCTGTGAGGAATGGAGTGACTCTAGGCAAAGTTTTGTATCACATATGACGGGTGAAGGAGTAGGTTTTGTGGAGTATAGTCTGCTGATGATCTATGGGGAAGAGGATGAGTTGCTGAATTTGTATGTTGTGATCTGAGGATGAGCTGCTGTGTTCTGTTTTGCACTAGTCTTGCATTAGCCTGACTAACACCTCCTGGATGCTGCTGTGAGGAATGGAGTGAATCTAGGAGTGCTGCTGTTGTGTTCTGCTGTCCTATGGTTCTGTTCTGGCTACCTTGGGTGTTAATTTCTTAGTATTGCTAGGAGACTGCAACAGTTTTGTGTCTGCTGCTGGTTTGTCTGCTGCTGGTGTCTGTCTGTCGGCTATCTTTGGGTGTTTATTTCTTTAGTGTTGCTAGGAGAGTGCAACAGTTTTGGGCTACAAATTGATGCAATTTTGGGATACAAATTGGCAGATTTGGAAGGCTGTGTGATTGGGTGGTTTTTTTTTTTTTTTTTTTTTTTTTTTTTTTCTGTTTTTAGTTTTTGTTCCTTTGTTTTGTTTCGCCAATCTGTGGGTTTAGTGCTAGCAGATGATTGTGCTTCCTCCTTTGTGCCAACTTAGTTGGGATTGTAGAGTGTTAGCTATGTTGCTTTTTGCACTTTCCTCCTTTATTGATGTTTTTTGTTGCATGTTTTTGCTCATCTCATCAATAAAATTTCCTTTTCTTTGCTGATCAAAAAAAATGTATGTGGGAAAAAAAAAAATAATAAATAAATAAACCAACAAGTATTGGCCTATCCGTAAAACCATCATAACGCAAAAACCAAATAATAATAATAAATAATAAAAAGGCAAATTACAAATGTACTCTTTAAAATTTGCTTAAAATACATATTGTTTTTTATGATTTAAAAAATTATAAATATTTCATTGTCAAAATTTTTTATTTAACAGAATTAATTGAAAAAAAAATGAAATTCCTAAATGTTCTCCTATACAATAATAAATTTATTTGAATTATTAATTGAAATAAATTTTTAACATCATTAAAAATTGTTAATTAACTTAATAATTTATTAATAAAAATGACTATTTATTATGAAATTATAAATATCAGAAGGCGAAATATAATTTATAAAACTATAAGGACGATTCATATTTTAAATAAATTTTAAAAAGTGTGTTTATAATCTACCCTAATAAAAAATAAAGTAGAGGGAATCATTGAAGTACCTTGGGGTATATTATAACCATAGTTCTAAAAACCAGCAGATACGCTACGCATCGGCTGATACGTATCGAAAAAATAGGGCACCACGACGGATACAGGTTGGTATACCACTGAGATTAAAAATCGCAAATGTATTGGCTGAGTCCCGGTACGTATCAGTCTGTAACCGTTACATAAGCCGCGACGGGCCGATACTCACTGGTTCGGACTGGTACGAGAAAGAAAAAGCTGAAAAACTTGTGAAATGATTTTTAAAATTTCACCGCCGCGACACCTGATTCCCGATACGTACCGATTGATACTACCGATACCGAACTCTGCAATCGATACCGTTACGCTACCCGATACCGCGCATTTAGAACCATGATTATAACCATGTTGTCTCAAAAGCCTAAATTGAAGAGCTGTAGAATGTAAATCCTCATTGTTCCACTTATCATCATTTCTAATATTGTCCAACACTCTCTTTATTTCATCCTCAAAGTGGTAACACACTCCAAGCCTTTGCAAGTCATCAATCATCTCAAGTCCACCCAATGGATCCACCACTTCTGCAAGCATTCTCTTCACTTCTTCCTTCAACTTTTCAGCACCCTTTACATATATATCTCCCTAAAAAAAAGTATTAATTAATGTTAGCAAGCAAAACATTGCTTCAAATGAAACACAATTTAGAAGGTAAATAAAAATAACAAAAATCATATATATACCACATATTTACTATTTAGTGACTCAGAGAGTCATAGTCCCAAATGGGAGGTTTATAGTAGGCAGTTCGCCTAACAATCGTCTGATCACAAGTTTGGCTCAAACTGATGCATCGAATGGTGCGCAAAGCTCGGCCATGATCAATGGAAGCAGATTGTGATGATGCACAGCTTTGAGATGGTAACCTAGTTGAAGTGTAAAGAGAAGAGGTTGGAACTACGAGTTTAAGAAGAGCAAGAGCCATTGCAATGAGTTTCTAACTGAAAATCCTAAGTGATTCGTGATTAGATCAAGATTATAATATTCAAAATCCCAATTATCCAAAACACACAATCTAAATCAACTAGCACTTACGAAAGTGATTTAGATTGTTTGTTTTTTGGAATAAACAATAAATCGACACAAACAATTTTTACGTGGAAAAAATCACAATTGAAGAACCTTCAATTGTAATAAAAAACCACGGGCGAAACGCCACTAATCAATCCACTACTAAAGAAAGAAAGATTACAAAGATAATACACAAATTACCTAACTCAGTCAATTTGTCTTCGAAACTTCTGCAACTCTTTCACCGCGCCTTCATCTCGGAACTGATCAATCCTGAAGTTGAATCCACAACTTCACTTGTCGAATTAACGACTACGTACAGAATCAAACGCCTTTTGAAACTCTACGCTTGAATCTTCGGAATCCACTGAAGAGATCTCTCTCTTGAATTTAAAGTAACCAACTCCTCGATGTATGTATCTTAGAACATGATTGAAGAACTCTTCTCAAAACATCAAGGAAAACTCACAAAAACCTCAGAACAAAACTTCAAACAAAACCCTAGGACTCTTGAATAAGATCTAGGAAAAGTAGTCCTAAAAACAACCTAAACAGGTATAAATAGGAATCATGAGTCCGCGATCTCCGCTCGAGCGGCCAACATCCCGCTCGAGCGGCTTTAGCAAAATCTACATGCGACAAAACAGAGTTCCGCTCGAGCGCTTGATGACCCGCTTGAGCGTGAAATCATACCTTCTAGTATTTTTACAGACCTGACAAAATGCTGAGAGACTACAATATCCGCTCGAGCGTTAATGGTCCCGCTCGAGCGGGAAGAACAAAAAACACAAGAAAATTACAACTTGTTCAACACAAAGTTTTGTACCCGGATTTGACAATCAAGGGACCTAACAATCTCCCCCTTTGTCAATTCCCGGACAAAACCTTTATAAACAAATGTCCTTAAACACACGCACTAGACAAGATTAATAAAAAAGAGAAACGACTCTAAACAACTCTATTATCAAACAATCTTGCCATGTGATCAATCAATCCATCCATCCAACTTCATCCAACATTCACCTGTGAAATAGCGAGCAACATACCAGAAAAAGAAAACTTGTGGAACTATATAAGAATATACCAAAACATACATAAAAAGATAACCATGATACAGTATCCACCAACTACAATAACCAACCTATCTGAATATCAACAAAGTATCCAACATGTCCAAACATGAACAAAATATCCATCTAACAAAATATATCAAAAAAGAAAAATACCACCAAGATCACCACTGTAAGATCACCACTGTAACATCGATCTCCCCCTTTTTGACCGGGAATCAAGGAATCAATGAAGCATGCACCAGGGGAAGGTGGTGGCTGCTGAATCTGAAGTAAGGAAATGATGTGGGCCAGCTGAGAAGTAGTGTGGACGACAGTCTGCTCCAACTGACCAAGGTGACCATCAAACGCATCAAAGCAGGCATCCAGAAGGTCCAACCGCCGGGTCATAGCCTCCTCAAAATGCTGAAGCTGATCATGAAAAGCTCGAGGTGGAACAGGGGGAATAGCATCCTCCTCACCCCCTGCTGCTGTAGCGTCAAACTCAGCCTCCTCAGCTAGGCCAGCAGTGGTACCTGCAGAAGTACCGGCCCGAGAAGACTCCCCCTTAACATGAGCCCGACTCTGAGAAACAGTTTTCTTTGTGAATGGTCGGGAGGGGAAGGCAAACTCATCATCCTCTAACACTCGAACCCCAAGTTCAGACAAAAGACGGTTGATCAAACACCCAGAAGGAAGTCCTAACTGTTTATTCCCAGAAACACCTATCATTTTCTTAATAATCAGGGTAGCTAGATCAATAGACATGTGACCGGCGATACAAAACAAAACAAAACCTTGGTCTTGATTAATTTCGGAGGAGTGAGTGGTCACAAGGATGTTTGCACAAACAATTAGATTAAGCAGTCTAAACTCCGGAAGAAGTTCAAACTGTTTAATCAATGCACCTGTAGGCCAAGGACGGGAAGTACCACATAACACCTCAGTTACATTATTGAAATCACAGGTAGGACGACCAGGGACAGGAAAAGGATAGTGTTGAGGGTACACTTGATCAATCTTAAGAAGATGGTGAATGAGAGCAGGTGTGACAGAAATGGATTTGGACCGAACCCAAGTAGTGAATGAACGCTTAAAGTCACTAATTTGCTCAATATTGCAGTAAAATTCTCAGACCCAGTCGAGATTTTGACGCCCAGAAAAAGACAACACCAAATCACCACCTAGAGGATCAAACAATGGACGGATGGGGATGGACTCGAAAATGTTAGGCTGGACATTCCGTTCTAGGTGAACAGTGCGAGCCTCAAAAGATTTATGGAACAACTTGTCTTGCTTAGCAGTCTGAAACCTCTCAGAATTAAAGGATGGACGAGACACTATCGCCTTCCGGCGTTTAGGGGCCGACATGATGAGATGAGAGATGACTAAAACCCGAAAACCCAACAAAGCCAAAAAGAAACCAAACCCGAAAAGCAAACCAGGCACAATACAGAGAACATTAGTAACATTAAACGCATAATGCATAAGCATGAAGGACAAATATCAATGATATCACTTCATAAACATGGAGGACACATATCAATGAAATGCAGAATGCAAAAATGTGCATAATGGAAATGGCAGAATATCAATGACCTAGTGATGTCAATCAATGATATAAAAAAAAACAAGAGAACTCCTATTGCAACACTACTCCATCTTGTGGTCAAAAAACTGCTCAAAATTGTAGTACAGACAAAAATTCCTCAAGCATGTGGAACACACAACCCTAGGTCGAATGGACAACACAGACTCCATACACACAAACATGAAATGCAACATGAGAAAGACAAAACGACTCAGTGAAAGTGTGTGAGAGAAAGGGAAAAAAAAATGAAACACAAAAAACACCAAAAACCCGAAATATAACCCCCAAATGTGCCGAAATTCCAAAAAAAAAAACAGAAAAGAAGAGAGGGAAACACTTACCAAAGTGGAAATCGGCAAGGAAGAGGAAGAAGAAAGGTGAAATCGAGCACACAGAGCCCACTCGCCAAACCCTAGGGCGGAGAAACTGAAGAAGAGGGAAAAAAATGACCTGAAGAGTCGAGGGAGGGAGTTTTATACAAAATAGGTCCGCTCGAGCGTAGGTATGAACGCTCGAGCGTGAGTCAAGGCAAGCTGACACCCGCTCGAGCTCGAATAAGGACGATCGAGCGCAAAAATACCTCTCTCAGAACTGAAAAGCAAAGAGCAAACTGCTGCAAGGCGCAAAAACACGCTCGAGGGTGGAAATATCCGCTCGAGCGGGGTAAAAAAAACATTTTTTTTTAAATAAAACAAGAAACTCAATATCTAGAAGAGAGACCTCAGACAAAAGTAGATGATCACATTTAGCCAAAATTGACGACGAAGATGAAATAATCCGCAATGCATGAATTCCGTAAACTTGCAATTTGTAAAAAAAATGACACTGGAAATCATGAGCAAAGCAGATAAAATATAATCAATGATCATAAGCTACATGAGAATGTACAACTCAAAATCCAACATGAGAGCTCACAAAAAAAAGTGTGTGTGTGCATACCATGAGAGGTCACTGAGCTAGAGTTAATCCTAGTAGTGATCGGATGGCTGGACCTCCATCAAGAGTAACTCAACAATACAGAGAAAAGTCAAACCACTAGGAATCACGGGGTATTTGTTGAGTAAATGCGGAGGCTCCCCCTCAATCAATGGGTCCCTTTTTTTTTATTATTATTGAACTTTTTCTTTCTTGTGGGCACTCACTGGTGGCATTCACTCTCAAGAGTATGGAAACCAAACTAGAGAAGAATGAAATCATAAAGGATGGCCTGGTTGGTGCCTCTGAGGTAGCCTTTTCCTAATGCCCGGACTTCAAGGAATTGAGGGAGAAACCGTGGAAGTGAAAACAGGTGGTAGATGGTTAAGAGACTCAACATCACCCATGATATACTAGTATCGGTCAATTCCACTGTAAAAGTACAAGAAACACTGTTAGTGGTCCATAGAGAACTTTGATCACTTGTGCGGAAACCCCTGCAGCAATTAATCTCAAGGATGTGTACATAATGAGATCATGAGGTTAATGAGCATGGGCATTCAAAATGAGCTATGACCAATGAACAATGAGATCTTGTAAGCAGCATGAGTAGTGTACATAAAAAGTTGGATGCAAGAAAAACAGATATCAATGACAATGAGATTATGACATCCAAGCATACATAAGGCAAAACACTTACATCTACTCAAGAAACAAGTAACACTCTAGTGATCGAGCATGACACCCAAGGTCTTTCTAAGGAACTCAAACCGAAGAAGATCAAGGGGTTTAGTAAAAACATCAGCTTTTTGATGCTCAGTGGGAATATGCTCAAGAACAACAAGGCCCTCTTCCACTAACTCTCGAATAAAATGATGACGAACGTCAATGTGTTTGGTGCGAGAGTGTTGGATAGGATTTTTTGAAATGTTTATGGCACTTGTGTTATCATAGAAAAGAGTGAAAGTGTTCTGTTCTATCCCATAATCATGAAGCATTTGCTTCATCCATAGCATTTGTGCACAACAACTCCCTGCAGCAATGTACTCAGCCTCAGCAGTCGAAAGAGAGATGGCATTTTTGCTTTTTACTATGCAGGAAACCAAATTATTCCCAAGGTAAAAACACCCTCCGGATGCACTCTTCCTATCATCAGCACACCCTGCCCAGTCGGCATCATAAAAACCAGTAATCTCAGCTGTAGTATCAGTAGAAAACCAAACCCGATACCCCAATGTCCCATTAACATATTTAATGATGCGTTTGACAACAAGAAGATGAGACTCTTTAGGACTAGCTTGGTAACGGGCACAAACACCTGCACTGAAAGCAATATCAGGATGACTGGCTGTGAGGTACAAAAGACTCCCTATCATACTCCTATAAAGGGTAGGATCAACATTAATACCAGAGGAATCTTTGGAGAGGTGAAGACTGGTGCTCATGGGAGTGCGTGCATGTTTGGCAGACTCAAGACCAAACTTAGACACAAGATTTTTCGCATACTTAGACTGAGACACAAATATACCTGAAGGAGACTGTTTAATTTGAAGACCCAAAAAATAAGACAACTCTCCCATCATGCTCATCTCAAACTCATGTGTCATGCAATCCGAAAAATATTTCACAAGATATTCAGCAGTGGATCCAAACACAATATCATCAACATAAATCTGAGCAACAAGAATACGAGACTTAGTATGTTTCACAAATAAAGTCTTATCCACACTACCCCTTTGAAAATCATTATCAAGAAGAAAGGTAGTAAGTCTATCATACCAAGCTTGAGGGGCTTGTTTCAATCCATACAAAGCCTTGTCTAACTTGTAGACATGATTAGGACATTTAGGGTCCTCAAACCCTTTTGGTTGCTCTACATATGCCTCTTCTCTCAAGTACCCATTTAGAAAGGCACTTTTCACATCCATTTGAAACAATTTAAAGGAAAGAAAACATGCAACTCCAAGCAAAATACGAATAGATTCGAGACGTGCAACTGGGGCAAATGTCTCATCATAGTCAACACCCTCTACTTGTGTGTAGCCTTGAGCAACCAACCTAGCTTTATTCCTAACAACTGTACCATTCTCATCAGATTTATTTTTAAAGATCCACTTGGTACCTATCACATTTACGTCTCTAGGTCTGGGAACTAGAGTCTAAACTTTGTTACGTTCAAATTGACCTAATTCTTCATGCATAGCATTGACCCAACTATCATCTAGCAAGGCCTCTTTAAAATTCTTAGGTTCAATTAATGAAACATAACACATATGTGATACCTCATCCCGAATCTGTCTTCGGGTTTTTATTCGATCCGAGACACTTCCAATCACCTGTTGAGCTGGATGATTCAGTTTCACCCTAGCTGATGGTTTAAGCTCCGGACTTGCGGTGACCAGAGCAACATGAGTGATGTCCCTTGGAGCACTCTTTGGATTTGAACTTACCTGTGAGGATGGAGCTGTAACAATTTCTTGTGATTGGTCCGCAGCTTTTCCATGATTTTGTGGTTCAGTATCCAAGATTGGAGACTCATCATTGTCATCCTCATTTGTTGCTGGAGTAGGTGCACCTGTGTCATCTATAACCACAATGATAGATTCCATTAAAGAAGAAGTTCGCAGGTTATAGACTCGAAAAGCCCTACTAGTGGTTGAATACCCTAGAAAAATACCTTCATCCCTTCGAGAGTCAAATTTACCCAAAGGCTCTCTATCTTTGAAAATATAACACTTACTCCCAAAAGTTTTGAAGTATTTTACATTAGGTTTCAATCCCTTCCACAATTCATATGGAGTTTGTATAGTGCCAGGCCTTAAATACACGCGATTTATGACATAAACAGCAGTATTTAGGGCTTCGGCCCAAAACTTTGGAGGAAGTTTCTTACTAAGGAGCATGACCCTAGCCATTTCTTGAACAACCATGTTCTTCCTCTCAACAACTCCATTTTGTTGTGGAGTAATAGGTGTAGAAAATTCATGCTTAATTCCATGTATATCACAAAAATCCGAAAACGAACTATTTTCAAACTCACGACCATGATCGGTTCGGATTCTTATGATACGCCCAATGGAAACACCTTGCTCATTTTGGATTTTAAAGACTAAGGCCTGAAAAGCATCAAACGTATCAGATTTTTCCTTTAAAAAATTTATCCATGAAAATCGAGTAAAATCATCAACAGTTAAAAAAATGTATCTTTTACCTCCGATGCTTTCAGTGCGAGTAGGACCCATTAAATCCATGTGAACCAATTCAAGAGGACGTTTGGTTGTAAAGCTGTTCACCTTTTTATGAGGGGCACGGGTTTGCTTTCCAAGTTGACATGGTCCACACACATGGCTCAAATTCTTCCCCAATTTAGGTACTCCTCTCACAAGCTCTTCGTTGGCTATCTTAGTTAGGTCTTTGAAATTCATGTGACCTAATCTTTGATGCCACAGGTCAATGTTACTAATGATGGCAGAGTGACAAGTGAGATCATTAGTAGTAACAATCCCATAGCAGTTATCAGATGTGTGAACCCCAAGTAAGACAGTATTTCCCTTTTTATCCAAAATTTCACATTTATTTTTTGAAAACAATACTTCATGATGGGAATCACACATTTGACTAATGCTCAAAAGATTTGCTTTAAGACCATCAACAAGAAGAGCATTTTTGAGCTTAGGAAGACCAGCAACACTTATAGAGCCCTTACCAATGACTCTAGAAGTGCCGCCATCTCCAAAAGTAACAATTCCTCCTTCATATTTTTCAAGGGATGTGAAGTAAGATTTGTTACCGGACATATGACGAGAGCACCCATTGTCAAGATACCACATGTGTGAATCACGTGCTTTTAGAGCAGTGTGAACAACTAAACAAGTCAAATCATCTTTTCTCACCCAAATCTTTTTAGTCTTGGTATTCCTCCTAGACATATAAGGTTGTTGCCTAACCCAAAAAGTTTTCGAATTTCTACCCTTTTGAGACACCTTTTCAAATAATTCAAAACAATAAGGACGAATGTGGCCATACCTACCACAGTGATGACAAATAAAAATAGGTTTTACCTCCCTTTTGTTGATCTTACCAACTTTAGGTAGATGACGAGAGAGATCAGCCTGGTCTACCTTCAACTTTCCCTTTGCTTGAGTCTTCATGTCATATGAAGTGGAGGCCTGTCCCTTGTGAGCTGTTGCACCATAGCCTAGCCCGTTTTTGTCACAACCCATTTGTTGAGACCCGAGGATGTCTTCTAAAGATTTGGAACCTTTGTTCCACATGGCAATAGTGGCTCTAGCAACACGGAGTTCTTCATCTTTTTGACAGACTCTCTCTTCCAATGTAGCTTGTGACATCTCAAGACTTTCAAGCTTTTCTTCATATGTGGAATACACCTTTAGGAGTTCATTCCTTTCAGTTTCACAGGATAGAAGTTTTCCACATAATTCTTGCCTATCACTAGAGATCTTGATGATATTCTGCTTTGCGGTTACAAGTTCTCCTTTCAACCTGACATTCTCACTGTCACATGTTTTGAGCTTGAGAGAGAGTTTGTCGTTGATTTTGGACAAATTCAGAGATTCCTCGTACAGCTTTTCGTAGGCTTGTTGTAGTTCATCGCCATTGATCTCATCATTATCTTCAGATGTTTCATCATCCTCTTTTTGCTCTTCATTCTCCTTGACCTCATCCAGTCTAGCAACTAAGACAGAAAGGTTGCTGGATGGTAGTGAAGGTGAATTTCCTCTTTCATGGAATTGGCTCAAAATTTCCCATGCCTCTTTAGCCTTTGTGTAATGAACAACCCGTTGCTGTTCTTCAGTAGAAATTGCTCCACGAATAGTGATCAGGGCTCTCTGACTACTCAGATTGTCAGCCCTGTCTGTATCTTCTTCAATGGCCTGCCAGCCTTCTGGATCAAAAGCTCTCAGAAAAGCCCTCATTTTGATTTTCCAAAACAGGTAGTTACTCCCATCAAAGGTAGGAGCATGATGCAGGTTCTAACCACGAGCTAACTCTGCTGGCTTTGGAAGAGTTTGAGTGAAAGTGGACCAAAATGCCATGAAAGCACTATCCCCGTCTTCTCCAGATTCAGGTTCTTCGGGATCTTGCTCTGACCCGCTTTCATCATCCCAAGTCACAGTGTAGACTTTCTTTCGATTCTTTTTCGAAGGGCATTCAAGGGCAATGTGACCAAACCCTTGACATTCATAGCACTTGACCCCTTGCCCCTTTACAATCTTCTTTTCAGTTTTTGGAGCAAGTTTTGGTGGAAAAGTTTTGGGTTTTTCATTACTCTTGTCTTTAGAAATAGGGTCTCTGAAATTAGGCTTCTTTTTCTTCAAATTTTTTTTAAATTGTTTAGTAAACATAGCCGTCATCTCAGACTCTAAATCAAATTCAGCCTCCGAAGTTTTTGCAGACTCATGAGCACTAGTGAAAGCCACACTTTCTTTTTGTTTTTTCTTTGAAATCTGGTGGGCTTCATAAGTCTGCAAGTTTCCAACCAATTGATCAAGCTTGAGGGTATCAACATTCTGAGCCTCCTCAATGGCTGTCACTTTTGGTTGGAACCTCTCGGGTAAGGACCTCAAAATTTTTCCAACAATTTTAGCTTCCGGGATTTTTTCCCCGAGTGTGAAACAGGAATTCACGATATCACTAAGTTTTGCATAGAAATCATCAAACGTCTCCTCATCCCGCATAAAAAGGGTTTCAAAGGCTGAGGTGAGACGTTGAAGTTTTGACCTTTTGACAGAAGTAGTACCTTCGTGAATCGTTTCAAGAATGTCCCAAGCCTCTTTTGCTACCTCACACGTTCAGATACGACGAAATTCTTCAGGTGTGACGGAGCAAAACAAGGAATTGAGAGCCTTACTGTTCCAACTCGAGTTTTGGTAATCAGTCGTGTCCCATTTATCAAGGGGTTTAGAAATATCAATACCATCAATGGTGATAGTAGGTTCACTCCACCCATAGATCACGCAATGCCAGACTTTCTCATCGATGGATTTTAAAAACGCTCTCATATGAGCTTTCCAGTAAGAATAGTTTGTACCATTGAGTAAAGGAGGTCTATGGGTCGAGTTACCTTCACGAATAGAATCCATATTACTAGTCACACAAAATCACACTCCTATATTTTTTAAAAAAAGAGTGACCCGCTCTGATACCAATTGAAAATCCTAAGTGATTCGTGATTAGATCAAGATTATAATATTCTAAATCCCAATTACCCAAAACACACAATCTAAATCAACTAGCACTTACGAAAGTGATTTAGATTGTTTGTTTTTTGGAATAAACAATAAATCAACACAAACGATTTTTACGTGGAAAAAATCACAATTGAAGAACCTTCAATTGTAATAAAAAACCACGGGCGAAATGCCACTAATCAATCCACTACTGAAGAAAGAATGATTACAAAGATAATACACAAATTACCCAACTCAGTCAATTTGTCTTCGAATCTTTTGCAACTCTTTCACCGCGTCTTCATTTTGGAACTGATCAATCCTGAAGTTGAATCCACAACTTCACTTGTCGAATTAACGACTACATACAGAATCAAACGCCTTTTGAAACTCTACGCTTGAATCTTCGAAATCCACCGAAAAGATCTCTCTCTTGAATTTAAAGTAACCAACTCCTTGATATATGTATCTTAGATCATGATTGAAGAACTCTTCTCAAAACATCAAGGAAAACTCATAAAAACCTCAGAACAAAACTTCAAACAAAACCCTAGGACTCTTGAATAAGATCTAGGAAAAGTAGTCCTAAAAACAACCTAAACAGGTATAAATAGGAATCCTGAGTCCGCGATCTCCGCTCGAGCGGCCAATATCCCGCTCGAGCGGCTTCAGCAAAATCTGCGTGCGACAGAACAGAGTTCCGCTCGAGCGCTTGATGACCCGCTTGAGCGTGAAATCATACCTTCCAGTATTTTTACAGACCTGACAAAATACTGAGAGACTACAATATTCGCTCGAGCGCCAATGGTCCCGCTCGAGCGGGAAGAACAAAAAACACAAGAAAATTACAACTTGTTCAACACAAAGTTTTGTACCCAGATTTGACAATCAAGGGACCTAACATTAACAAAGCTGCTGCTGATGCTGCTGTTGTGATTGTTTGGCTGTGTAACAACCTCTATTTAAAGGAAAGGAAATGGGTTAATTACACTTACTGTAATGTCATTTTGGCCTTTTCACTTTTAATTATGTTAGTTAATGCCTTACACTTTAAGTCAAGTTACAATATCACACTTTTGTTCATTTACAGTTAATATGGTCAATGGAACTTGTCATATTTGCTAAAAGTGGCATTTTTTTTTCTCATTAACATTTCTACATTTTTATCAAAAGTACTTTAATCCTTACACTTTCATTAAAATTTTAATTTTCGTCAACTTCATTGACAGCAGATAGATAGAATGATAATATTGCAACTTGATTTAAAATATAAAAAGTTGACTATTAATCACAATTGAAAATACATAGACCAAAAAAGTAAGATTATGATGAAAAAGTAAAGGTGATAAGTGTAATTAACTCAAAAAATAAAAAATAAAAACGATACATATGCAGAAAGGGTTTATCCGATTTCATAACTACTGAATATGACATTACTACTCTTTTAAGAAAAATTAAATTACATTTTATCCGTTATGTATCACCATTTTCTCATTTAGAAATAAAAAATTATTTCTCTCCATCACCTCCTCCATGCAAACCGAAGCAACACAGACTCCTCAAAAGAACTCTACTAAAGTCATATTTCTTATTTTCTCACAACTTTCCCTTTTTTTTTTTTTGTGTGTGTGTGTGTGTGAGAGAGATTAAAAATATAAAAAATTGAAAGAATAATGTTAAAAATATTTTTCATATGATTAAATATTAATATTTTCATATGATTTCTCTCTCTCTCTCTCTCTCTCTCTCTCTCTCTCTTTAAGGTAAATAATTTTTAAAAATTTAAAATATTTTTTTTGGTTTATTTTTTTAAATTAGTTTTTCTATTAAATTAAAATTTAAAAATTAAATTTCAACCAAGCACATATGATGATGGGATGAATTGGGTTGATATTAATTGTGTGAATGTATTGGTTTAGACAGAGAAAATAAAGAGTGAAATGTTTGTCGTGTATGTATTATAACTACATTATTGTCCTGTGTAATAATGCAATGTAACATGTGAGGTAAAAGAGTGCTTGTATTGTATTGTATTGTATTTTTTATTTTATTTTATTTGTATTACTTTTCCTATAATTATATGAGTGAGAGTGACCGTGTATGTTGCTTTATTAAATAAAAATGTCGTTGAAACAAAGAGATATATAAGTTAATGTAAATATATAGTCTTCAGATAAATATTTAAGATAGATTGTGTAATAGGTCGGTTAGTCATTGGGAGTTTCTATTTACACAGTATAAATAATTTGATCACGTTTGTTTGGCTCCATAGAATGAAGGGAATTAAGGGTTTGGTGAGATTGAGTGAGAAAATTATTAGTGTAATGATATTAGGTTGGAGATATAGGATAAAAAGTGTTTGTTTATATACCACCGGATTAGTAATACTATAGATAGTATTAATATATAAAATTAATATATATATTTTTAATTTTTAGTATTTTTTTAATATTATAATTATTTTTTTTAAAAAAAATTAGTCTAAGATCCCTCTTCCATTTTTAATAATGAAAGAAATTCATGATTTTATTTTATAATGTCTAAAGTCTCTCAATCCTACACCCATAAATCACAGAAAAAAATCAAATTAATCCGTAAAGAAAGAGTTGCGAAAGAGGATGAGGTGGTGAAGATAGTGATCATACCACACAATCCAAGCCATTCCCAAAGAGTACACTGGCCACAAAGTCTTCGCCATAGACAGACTCCAAGGCCGAATCCCCACCGTCGTGTTAGCCCAAGACAACGGCGGCCACACCACCATCACCACCACCACCAGCAGGTCGGCCTCCAGAAACACCTCGTTACCACTGAGGGGAAGCAAATTCAGGCCATCCTTAACTCTGTTCAACTCCCCTTCTTTTGTTCCACCACATTCCCTCTCCAGATCTGCGCTAGTTCTAGTTCCTCCACTCTCCTCGAATCTAGTACTATTCTTCCCATCAAGATTCATAGGGATGAGAAGAGTGTGAGATGATTTTGAATTTGGTGTTTGTTTGGGCTGATAAGGGATCAGGATTGAAGATTGAAGTGTCAGTTGTTTTCAAAGGAGAAGATGTTTGTCTTCGTCTCAAGAAAGGAGGTACTTTAAATAGGATAAGGATCACTTTAAAATATCTATACCCAGCTGAACACATCCCCTCCAAAATTGAGGTGGATGTAAGCAATCTAGACATTGAAGATAAGATGTTCATGCACGATATTGAGATTCACTTATCGTTGAAGCTTCTAGTAAAGATGAGAGTATTCCCATATGCAAAGTTGTGGCAATAACATTGGAAAACTCTGAACTTGCACTGTCGGCACCGGAGTAGCACGATGCAAGGAATTTGCAATTTTCACTAGCCCAAATCAAGAATTTTCAGATAATGAAATTCGCTTAGCTATTGCAGTGCTTTCGGATGCCCAGTGAAAATGATTATGACTTTTGTTCACAACATAATGAAATGTAGGTTAGTTTTTTTTTTTTTGGTTGACAACTAGATCATTTTTGCTGTTATAATAAACATGTAGGGTGGTGTGAATTATTGTGAAATGTTACTGAACAATTTTAATGAGATGACTATTTTAATGAGACTCTGTAGATGCACATCTTCGACCAGGCACATGTTGTGTTTTCTTGGCAGGATTGTCTTTCACTTTTGTGTATAACGATCATCGTTTTTGCTTCGTGTATTGGATTGAATTTCTTTGGTTTGGACTAAAGAAATTCTCTAGTTTGAACTAAATTTTCTCTAGGTTGGTTCAAAGAAATTCTCTAGTTTGAACTGAATTTTCTTTGGATTGGTCTAGAGAAATTCTCTAGTTTGGACTGAAATTTCTCTAGATTGATTTAAGAGACCTTAGACATTATAAAAATATTAGATGTCCTTTATACTATAAAATTTTAATAAACTAAAAAAAAATCCCCTATTTTTTTTTTGTTTTAAAAAAATATAATTTTGGCTTAAAATTTATTTAAAAATTCACTAATCCCCTTACTCAATTTCTAATCTCAACCCTCCTATAGCTTTGTTAGTCTTACCATATGTGGTGATTAAGTCCAAGGGCATAGTTAATCCCCTCACTTATATTTTCAACTAAACACACTTTAGGTGAGTCTCACAGATTATTAATCCAATCCTCTTGCCCAAAGAGCCAAACAAATATGGCATTTGTGCACATCCTTATTCAATACATATATTAGAGGGACAATTATAAAATAAAAAAATAAGGGTTGGACCATTGCAACAAAATAAATTTTTAATTTTTAATTTTTTTTAATTTAAATCATAATTTTTTGATTTGTTTTCAATCTAAACTATTTGCATATTTTCATTAACTAAAATTGACCAAAAAAATAGTATTTGTCATTAAACTTAATGTAAATATACATAAAATATCTAAAATACACATTTTCATTGAGTTTAATGACTATTTATTTATTTTTTCTAAACAAAAATAGACAAATGATTTAGTTTGAAAAAAAAATTAAAAGTTCAGGATTTAAAGTGTCAAAATTAAAATTTTAGAATTTATTTTATTACAAAGATCAACCCTTACTTTTTTTTTTAATTTTGTTTTTGTAATTTTCCCTACATTAAATGATTGTCAAATATCATCTTTTGCCAAATACACAACTCATTAAAGGGTCATGGGAAATGTTACTGACCTATAATGAATAATCATTAGTCTTAATATACATGTAAAATGTGTATAAAAAATAAAATATATAAAAAAATGAAAAACACATTAAAATTGTTATTACTTTGATATTTTCTACACCTTAACAAGAACTCTATGTGCTGTCATTAGTATAATATTTTTTTTTAACACGTTATTAACATGAATGAATCATTATTTCTTCTTTTGGTACCTTCTCTAAAAAATTTGATACTTTATCCAATATAATACTTATATATTTTATTAGTAAGAATGTGATGCACTTAAACATTAAAGAATGAAACAAATCCATGAACAAAATGGATGTAAAATGACATATATGTAATAAAAAAAACTTATATATTTTCCAATGTACCAAACACGGGGTAATAAAACCATAATTCAATTAGTAAACATTAACACTATCTAAAAATAAATTTAAGAAGAACATATGTGAATCAGTTACTCCAATTAATCTCATGAACTTTTTAATATACTAATAGGTCCTATTTATTTTAACAATCTTACGTGAGATCCTATTTTAAATTTTGATATGATTTGGTAGATGTTTCTACCCACTAAAAAAATTTCATCCTGTACTATTTCCAAACGTAAAAACGTAATACTCTAAAAAATTTTTTTTTGTGTATTTTTCCCAAATATAACACTTCAATGCAACACACTCCAATGTAACACTTTAAAAAAAAAACTTTTTAGTATACTTTTTCTAAACGTAACAGTGTAACACTCAAAAAAGATTTTCTAAGTATATTTTCTCCAAACATGACACTTCAATGTAATACTCAAATATAATACTTAAAAAAACTCTTTAGTGTACTTTTTCCAAACGTAACAACGTCACACTTGAAAAAAAATTTCTTAGTTTACTTTTTTCAAACATAACACTCCAATCTAACACAAAAAATTACAAATAACAATAAATTTACATAGAATACTTTTTCCAAATGTAATACTCAAATGTGTTAGCAAGAATGTGATGCACTTAAACATTAAAGAATTAAACAAATCCATGAACAAAATGGATGTAAAATGACATATATGTAATAAAAAAAACTTATATATTTTCCAATGTACCAAACACGTGGTAATACAACCATAATTGTCACGACCTCAAACCGCCCCTAGTAGTTTGGTGCCGTGATGGCCAGTAATCCGAGATTACCGAAGGCCAACTTACAAAATTCACACACAATTAGAGTATAGATATAGGGGGCTCACAAGTGTGGAAGCAATAGTCTAAAATACAAGTGGTCCATAAGAGCAGTGCATAAGTCAAATGAAATGGTATACATCTTTACATAGCTTTACAACTTGAATACAATAGAAATGAAGTACAAAAATACATATTACGTATTGGAAAAAGGCTTCTCAAGCCGACATGTTCAAAATACATAAGCTTCAAAATTGCCGACATAAACAAATACATGGAATACAAGTCAAGATACATAATATTCAGGATTGCCGACGTCCTTACAGTCGACATATCATGCACACAAAACACACATCTCGGCGTAGTCGACTTCTTGCTTGTTACCTACATATATACATAGGGAGGGTGAGCTTGGATACTCAGTGAATGGTATAAGTAATAAATGGGTTAAATGAATGATTCTCGAGGTCTTTCAAAACAATACATAATATATCTTTGTCAAAACCATACTTATCATAGTTTGTACAAAACATGAGATAAATCTTGTTTATCAAACTTGATCTTACAAAACTTACATACTTAACATGCGTCAAATCTTATAACATAACATCGGCATAACTTTGGTCCTTCAAAACAATAGCATAACCTCGGCATAACCTTGGTCCTTCAAAACTTACTTACTTACTTACAACACCCACGCGGTAAACCGCCAGTGGCAAAACAAGACCAAGCAAGAGCCCGTAGCCCTTTAACACTTGGGTGCTACGCAAGTTTAGAGTCCTCCAGCACAAGGGACCTATGTTACAAGAGCCCGTAGCTCTTTAACACTTGGGTGCTGCGCAAGTTTAGAGTCCTCCAGCACAAGGGACCTATGTTACAAGAGCCCGTAGACCTTTAACACTTGGGTACAAATCAAGGGTGCTGTGCAAGTTTAGAGTCCTCCAGCACAAGGGACCTATGTTACAAGAGCCCGTAGCCCTTTAACACTTGGGTACAAATCAAGGGTGCTGCGCAAGTTTAGAGTCCTCCAGCACAAGGGACCTATGTTACAAGAGCCCGTAGCCCTTTAACACTTGGGTGTTGCGCAAGTTTAGAGTCCTCCAGCACAAGGGACCTATGTTACAAGAGCCCGTAACCCTTTAACACTTGGGTACAAATCAAGGGTGCTGCGAAAGTTTAGAGTCCTCCAGCACGAGGGACTTTCCAAAAATGTCGTCAAAACAAAGCTTACTTGATACATTGCCATTCAAAACAAAGCTTATACTTGATACATAAAATAGGGACATCATTCATGCTTAACAAATACTTTTATCAAAACAAGGCAAACCTTTATCAAAACCTTAAGAACATAACTTTATTAAAAATACCACTCACTTAGTTCTTGGGACGTCGGGGTCAAGGCAAAGGTCCAAGTCCTACAACACAGGCAAAGCATACAGAACATACTTGTCAAAACAAGTCTTACATGCATGCAATTAATCTCGGGAAAACATGTTGGAAGTCAAAACATTGTTTTACATGTTAGGAAGACATGCTGGGTACCAACCAGGTCTTTGCCGAGGTCCCACACCTCCTGGCCGAGGTGTAGCTACCTAGACTTCGGCATGCGGCTGCACGCCGAGGTGCGCACAAGACAACTAAAAGTGTAAGTGATCATGCAAGGTAGGCCAAGGTGAGATACGATGCTCGGCCTAAGTGTGAGGTCTAGGTAAGAGTGATCTCGGCGACTACACCTCGGGAAGTGAGGTTTGGAGATCTGGGTTTCCACCCGTGAAGAACAGGAAGAACATGAACATGAAGATTATAAAAAACATGAATACTAAAATCATAACTTCTTTATTTACAAAATCTGGGATTTCATGCAATGAGTTCGAAAACATGGACCTGGGTACCCATGCTTGAAAATCATGTGAAAACAAACACAAAAACATGGATCTTGGCATGAGCTTTCGGATCAAAACATAACTTTTCTTGAAGAACACATGAATGCCATTTTCTCTTTCTAAACCGATGTTCAAAGCAATGCATGGCTTACAAATCATATTTAATCATGCAATACAATAACAAAAACATAAAGAACAACAAGAGCAGATCAAGAATCTAACCTTAGAACACGGATCTAACGGTTTGATCTCTAGGGATCAAGCTTGGAAATCTTCCTCCTCTCAAGAACTCGTCTCCCTCTCTTAGAGCTTCTCTCTCCTCTTCAAAACAAGTATAGGAACAAATGATGGGTTTCTCTCTCTGCCGGCTGACTTAACTCTCAGCTCGGACACGTGGCAACGACTGGTTGGTTCTCTTCAAAAAGGTGATAGGTTGACAAGACAAGACTATGACAAAGTGTATCTAACAAGCTACTCGGTATGGCACTCAGGCAAGTGATGACATCGGCTAAGGACAAAGCTTCGGCAACTAGAGTGACAATGACCTCGGCTAGGAAGGACAACACTTGACTAAGCTGTGCCACACCTTGGCCTAGATGTGCCACACCTCGGTCTAGGTTATACCACTCCAGGACAAGATCACTTGGGTGCAAAGGTAACATCTCGGCCTAGATAATACACATCTCGGCCTTGGTGATTCACACCTCGGCCTAGATAATGACATCTCGGCCACTATGCTAGGGCGAAGGTGGAGGTCAAACAAAGGGGTTCCAAGATACTTTTAGACTGAAGATGACCTCGGCTTGGGATGATCTAGGCGTAACATAACCTAGGCTTGGCGTGACCTAGGCTCAAAATGACCTAGGCTTGGCATGACTTCGGCTTAACATAACCTAGGCTTGGCATAACAGGAAAGGGACAAGGCATGCAAGCAACACTTAGACATAACACATAAAACACAAAGCAAGACGAGATTCATGAATGCAAGCTTAGCAAGACAAAGTTGTGTAAATGAACATGAGCATGACTACAACATGAATATGGGTCGTTACAGCATCTTAACATGGCAAAACATATAAATGCATGCAAACATGACTAAGCCATAAATGTGGGTTGTTACATCTTTCCCCCCTTAAAAAAGTTTGGTCCCCAAACTTCGCTTACCTTGTTCCCAAAACGACTCCCGATGTCGAGTTCTTATCTCTTCTTATCATCCTTAGCTTTTACCTTGGGACAATCCTTAATACGATGACCCATCTCACCGCATCTGAAACATGCTCCAGTTGTCCGATGACAAATTCCTAAATGTCGCTTCCCGCAACTTGCACATGTCGGCCAGGTATCACCTTCCTGATTCACGTTGTTGGGACTGTCCTCCTTTGTCTTCTCCTCGGCATCATTCAGGTCTGCCTCTTCTTCGCGATTGTCGTTGGTCTGCCTCTTCCTCTGATTCTTCCCCGAACTTTGACTTCTGTTCAGGTTGGCTTCTGCAAGGATGGCTTTATCTAACACTCCAGCATACGTCGGCATGTCGAGCAAGTTAACTTGATCTTGTATTGGCCCTCGGAGCCTGCTCTCAAACTTCCTAGCTTTTCTGTGCTCGTTGTCGACCATGTGAGGTGCATACCTTGCCAACTCGATGAAAGCACGATCATACTCTGCCACTGTTTTGCTACCCTGTGTCAACATCTGAAATTCTGTGGTCTTACGATCTCGGACACTAAGTGGGAAATGCTTGTCATAGAACAGCTCCAAAAATCTGGCCCAAGTCAAGTCTGGGTTACCTTCTCGGATCATCATCCACCATCTACAAGCGTTGTCTTCCAATGTGAATGCTGCTAAGGACACCTTCTAAGCGTCAGTGCTGGGAAAAACCTCGAACAGCTTCTCCATCTCAAGAATCCATGCTTCTGCCTTCATCGGCTCTATACCTCCATGGGACTTCGGCAGTTTCATCTTCTTGAATTCTCTGATCAGGGTCAATGTGTCATCTCCATATAAAGCAGGCTGCGGAGGCACTTGTGGTACTGGCGGTGGTGGAACTGCATGTCGGCCATCTGCCTGCTCGGCCTGGGTGGAGGTGGTACCGGTGTTCTGCAGCCTTGCTTGCCTTAACTCATCGGCCAAACTTTCAACCAATCTTTCTAATCTATCTATTCTGTCCTCGGATTGATCTCAGCCAACTGGGGGTCTACCTCTTCTCATGATGCTGGGTGTATGCAGGATGTGACACTTAGCACAAAATGAACATGCATGCAAGTGAACATGATCATGCTGATGAAACAAAATGCTCATGCCGAGATGATGCACACCTTGTCAAGTAGCAAGCTATATGATGCAATCCTAACATCCTTCTAAGGGGAAATCCTATGCTCTTTAGGACTCAAAGTGTGTGAATAACGTACTAGAAGGAACGCGGGCTTTGATACCATTCTGTCACGACCCCAAACCGCCCCTAGTAGTTTGGTGCTGTGATGGTCAGCAATCCGAGATTATCGAAGGCCAACTTACAAAATTCACACACAATCAAAGTATAGATATAGGGGGCTCACCAGCGCGGAAGCAATAGTCTAAAATACAAGTGGTCCATAAGAGCAGTGCATAAGTTAAATGAAATGGCATACATCTTTACATAGCTTTACAACTTGAATACAATAGAAATGAAGTACAAAAATACATATTACATCTTGGAAAAAGGCTTCTCAAGCCGACATGTTCAAAATACATAAGCTTCAAAATTGCCGACATAAACAAAATACATGGAATACAAGTCAAGATACATAATATTCAGGATTGCCGACGTCCTTACAGCCGACATATCATGCACACAAAACACACATCTCGGCGTAGCCGACTTCTTGCTTGTTACCTACATATATACATAGGGAGGGTGAGCTTGGATACTCAGTGAATGGTATAAGTAATAAAGGGGTAAAATGAATGATTCCCGAGGTCTTTCAAAACAATACATAATATATCTTTGTCAAAACCATACTTATCATAGTTTGTACAAAACATGAGATAAATCTTGTTCATCAAACTTGATCTTACAAAACTTACATACTTAACATGCGTCAAATCTTATGACATACCATCGGCACAACTTTGGTCCTTCAAAACAAAAGCATAACCTCGGCATAACCTTGGTCCTTCAAAACTTACTTACTTACTTACAAGACCCACGCGGTAAACCGCCAATGGCAAAACAAGACCAAGCAAGAGCCCGTAGCCCTTTAACACTTGGGTGCTGCCCAAGTTTAGAGTCCTCCAGCACAAGGGACCTATGTTACAAGAGCCCGTAGCCCTTTAACACTTGGGTGCTCCGCAAGTTTAGAGTCCTCCAGCACAAGGGACCTATGTTACAAGAGCCCGTAGCCCTTTAACACTTGGGTACAAATCAAGGGTGCTGCGCAAGTTTAGAGTCCTCCAGCACAAGGGACCTATGTTACAAGAACCCGTAGCCCTTTAAAACTTGGGTACAAATCAAGGGTGCTGCGCAAGTTTAGAGTCCTCCAGCACAAGGGACCTATGTTACAAGAGCCCGTAGCCCTTTAACACTTGGGTGCTGCGCAAGTTTAGAGTCCTCCAACACAAGGGACCTATGTTACAAGAGCCCGTAGCCCTTTAACACTTGGGTACAAATCAAGGGTGCTGCAAAAGTTTAGAGTCCTCCAGCACGAGGGACTTTCCGAAAATGTCGTCAAAACAAAGCTTACTTGATACATTGCCATTCAGAACAAAGCTTATACTTAATATATAAAATAGGGACATCATTCATGCTTAACAAATACTTTTATCAAAACAAGGTAAAGTTTTATCAAAACCTTAAGAAAATAACTTTATTAAAAATACCACTCACTTAGTTCTTGGGACGTCGGGGTCAAGGCAAAGGTCCAAGTCCTACAACACAGGCAAAGCATACAGAACATACTTGTCAAAACAAGTCTTACATGCATGCAATTAATCTCGGGAAAACATGTTGGAAGTCAAAACACTGTTTTACATGTCAGGAAAACATGCTGGGTACCAACTAGGTCTTTGCCGAGATCCCACACCTCCTGGCCAAGGTGTGGCTACCTAGGCTTCGGCATGCGGCTGCACGCTGCGGTGCGCACAAGACAACTAAAAGTGTAAGTGATCATGCAAGGTAGGCCAAGGTGAGATACGATGCTCGGCCTAAGTATGAGGTCTAGGTAAGAGTGATCTCGGCGACTACACCTCGGGAAGTGAGGTCTGGAGATCTGGGTTTCCACCCGTGAAGAACAGGAAGAACATGAACATGAAGATTATAAAGAACATGAATGCTAAAATCATAACTTCTTTATTTAGAAAATCTGGGATTTCATGCTATGAGTTCGAAAACATGGACCTGGGTACCCATGCTTGAAAATCATGTGAAAACAAACACAAAAACTTGGATCTTGGCATGAGCTTTCGGATCAAAACATAACTTTTCTTGAAGAACACATGAATGCTATTTTCTCTTTCTAAAACCGATGTTCAAAACAATGCATGGCTTACAAATCATATTCAATCATGCAATGCAATAACATAAACATAAAGAACAACAAGAGCAGATCAAGAATCTAACCTTCGAACATGGATCTAACGGTTCGATCTCTAGGGATCAAGCTTGGAAATCTTCCTCCTCTCAAGAACTCCTCTCCCTCTCTTAGAGCTTCTCTCTCCTCTTCAAAACAAGTATAGGTACAAATGATGGGTTTCTCTTTCTGCTGGCTGACTTAACTCTCAGCTCGGACACGTGGCAACGACTGGTTGGTTCTCTTTAAAAAGGTGATAGGTTGACAAGACAAGACTATGACAAAGTGTATCTAACAAGCTACTCGGTATGGCACTCCGGCAAGTGATGACATCGGCTAAGGACAAAGCTTCGGCAACTAGGTTGACAATGACCTCGGCTAGGAAGGACAACACTTGACTAAGCTGTGCCACACCTTGGCCTAGATGTGCCACACCTCGGTCTAGGTCATACCACTCTAGGACAAGATCACTTGGGTGCAAAGGTAACATCTCGGCCTAGATAATACACATCTCGGCCTTGGTGATTCACACCTCGGCCTAGATAATGACATCTCGGCCACTATGCTAGGGCGAAGGTGGAGGTCAAACAAAGGGGTTCCAAGGTACTTTCAGACTGAAGATGACCTCGGCTTGGGATGATCTAGGCGTAACATAACCTAGGCTTGGCGTGACCCAGGCTCAACATAACCTAGGCTTGGCATAACAGGAAAGGGACAAGGCATGCAGGCAACACTTAGACATAACACATAAAACACAAAGCAAGACGAGATTCATGAATGCAAGCTTAGCAAGACAAAGTTGTGTAAATGAACATGAGCATGACTACAACATGAATATGGGTCGTTACAGCATCTTAAAATGGCAAAACATATAAATGCATGCAAACATGACTAAGCCATAAATGTAGGTTGTTACAATAATTCAATTAGTAAACATTAACACTATCTAAAAATAAATTTAAGAAGAACATATGTGAATCAGTTACTCCAATTAATCTCATGAACGTTCTAATACACTAATAGGTCCTATTTATTTTGACAATCTTACGTGAGTTCCTATTTTAAATTTTGGTATGATTTTGTAGACGTTTCTACCCTCTAAAAAAATTTCTTCCGGTACTTCTTCCAAACGTAAAAACGTAACACTCTAAAAAAAATTTTAGTGTATTTTTCCCAAACATAACACTTCAATGCAACACACTCCAATGTAACACTTAAAAAAAAACTTTTTAATCTACTTTTTCTAAATGTAACAATGTAACACTCCAAAAAAAATTTCTTAGTATATTTTCTCCAAACATAACACTTCAATGTAATTCCTTAAATGTAATACTTAAAAAAACCCTTTAGTATACTTTTTCCAAACGTAACAACATCACACTTCAAAAAAAAAATTCTTAGTTTACTTTTTTCAAATATAACACTCCAATCTAACACATAAAAAATTACAAAAAAAGGAAATTTATTTAGTATATTTTTTCCAAATGTAATACTCAAATGTGTTAGCAAGAATGTGATGCACTTAAACATTAAAGAATGAAACAAATCCATAAACAAAATGGATGTAAAATGACATATATGTAATAAAAAAAAACTTATATATTTTCCAATGTACCAAACACATGGTAATAAAACCATAATTCAATTAGTAAACATTAACACTATCTAAAAATAAATTTAAGAAGAACATATGTGAATCAGTTACTCCAATTAATCTCATGAACTTTCTAATACACTAATAGGTCCTATTTATTTTGACAATCTTACGTGAGATCCTATTTTTAATTTTGATATGATTTGGTAGACGTTTCTACCCTCTAAAAAAATTTCTTCCTGTACTTTTTTCAAACGTAAAAACGTAACACTCTAAAAAACATTTTTTAGTGTATTTTTTCCAAACATAATACTTCAATGCAACACACTTTCCAATGTAACACACTCCAATGTAACACTCAAATATATCACATTAAAAAAAACTTTTTAGTGTACTTTTTCTAAACGTAACAATGTGACACTCTAAAAAAAAAAGTTCTTAGTATATTTTCCCCAACATAACACTTCAATGTAATACTCAAATATAATACTTAAAAAAACCCTTTAATGTACTTTTTTCAAACGTAACAACGTCACACTTCAAAAAAAATTTCTTAGTTCACTTTTTTCAAGTATAACACTCCAATGTAACACATAAAAAATTACCAAAAAAAAAAAAGCAAATTTACTTAGTATACTTTTTCCAAACGCAATACTCAAATGTAAGTGTACTTTTTCTAAACTTAACACTTTAAAAACGTAACAATTCAATGTAACACACTATAAACTCCTTAATGTGTATTTCCCAAATATAACACTCCAATGTAACATTCCAATCTAACAAAAACTTCTTAGTGCACTTTTCCCAAATATAACACTCTTATGTAACACTCAAAAAATAGAACAATCCAATATAACAGTAAAAACTTCTTAGTGTATTTTTTTCAAACGTAACACTCCAGCAAACAACAACAATTAAGGAGATTATAATATCAAATGAGTCATTATACATTCAAAATAACTAAATAAATTACCAAATATATATATATATATATATTTATGAAACTAAATGAAATATAACTCCAACATATAGGATTTATCGGCAACTTTCCCTTTAAAAAAATGTGTAAACATCACCAGCTGAAAATCATGTAATAGTTACATTTGTAACAGGTTATAGATAAGATAAGAGGGTAAATTAACCAGTGAAAACCTTATATCTTTTCCAACATTCCAAACATGTGTTAATAAAAATAGTAATAATTCAATGTGTAACCATCACCAGCTGAAAATCATGCAATTATAACATTAGTAGCAGGTTATAAATAATAAGATAAGTTACACTTTGTTCCCTTAATTTTTCTGTTTTGACTCATAAAATATTTATTCCCCACATTTTGCCTCTAACATTTGTATTTTTTTTTTTAATTTACTTCCAAAACTAACTTCCATCTAATTTGAAATGAAAAATGCCACATTGGCATAAAAATAGGTAAATTACACTTACCCCTCACTTAAGTTTCATATTTTTTAACTTTGGCCCTTAAAATATTTTTTTTTTCTCACTTTACCCGTTAACATTTGTAATTTTTCTCAATTTACTCCCAAAACCATCTTTTGTCCAATTTTGGGACCAAAAACTCAAAATTTCAAATCCAAACCCAAATTCCAATCCCCTCTGTTAAAAAAATATATATATATATATGTATTTTGTTAATTTTTTTTTCCAAACTAGTTTCTAATTTTTTTTATTTAAAAAAAAATGTCACGCCCCGAATAAGTAATACAAAACAGATTCACTAACTTCTAATTACATTATCCTGTTTCCAAATCAACCACTCCAATGCTTAATATATGTAAAGAATATAAGGCTTCAACATAGACGTCATCATCAATCTCTAACATGTGTATTCATTAAACATCAAGAGATTTACAAAAAAATTCCATATGCGAGTATATATTCAACATTCCTAGAATATGAATCTATAGCATGTGACATAATATGTCATGTACAAATTAATGCCCTCAAGGGCTACAAATTCCAAGACTTAAACCCGGTTACACAAAAGTGATTTTCAAACCCATACATATAAAGTTATTGGCTTGTCAAAATAATTACAACAAAAAGGAAAGAGCCTTGTGCTCTCAAACCACATTCCATGCCTTTAACTTGGTAGGATCACCACATCATTTCCTGCACAAAGTCTCATAGGGTCAGCACAAAGCCCAATAAGAAAATCTTAATAAAGTATATACATTTTATACAATCTCTTGAGATGAATGCATATGTCATGCTATGTTCAAAAAAATATATCTATATCTTTTGAAACTTTTGTGCACAACGCAATTTGAGAATTTAACAATTCAATGTAGTTTAAAGGGAGCGGTAAATACAACTTAGGTAATCCCTAGGTTGGTATTTACAAGTAGGCATAACAAGCACTAGTAATACCCACTTTACCGGTTACTAACTGGAAGGCACATGGTACCTCCTCCATATGTGTTTTCAATCTTTTACCATGGACACTCAGACCAACTTAACCATTACCAATTACACCCCCTATCCAGACTTACCAACGTATTTATTCCAAGACAAATCCAGAATGATTCTTGTTTCACAAACAATTTCCTTTCTCAAAATAATATTTTTCCAATGCAAGATTCAAAATCAATTGCATTAATGATAAAATAGAATGGTGTAGACGCGCCCGCGTGGGGGGCCCTCGCTACTACAGTTCGGACTCGATTTATATCACGGTTCTTAATCTGAACCAAAGAGTCCAAATCCAGCAAATCGTTTTGAGAAACAGATTTTTTGAAAAGAAGCGCCAAACATGGACTGCTTTGCCAGATACAGAGTCGCCACCTAAATATTTTTTATGGGGGAATTTAGGAAACCCTGACTCGGTGCCGAAGGCCACATGTCCGTCATCACCAGAGTTGCCTCGGCTCGGGAGCTAGGGTACGATTGGAGAAGGTCAGCTATGAGCACCCCCTCTCGCCCGATCCGAAGATCGGCCTCTACTAACCGTGATATCCGTTTTTGAAAACATTATGTGTTCTTACTCCATTTATTAGCCTAGAATTACTATGTTATGCAAACGGCAAACAAGTATAGACTAGATTGCCTAATTTGGAAATAAGCATTGCATATCCGTTTGTCTTGAAAAACGCTTTGGAATTTGCTACTCGCAAGTAGGCTAAAAATACGGATTTCAACGAGTTTTTCCAACTCAGACAATCCAACCTTCACCCACAGGCATTCAAACAGTTTATCACATAAGCATCTAGCCATATGGTAAGCATGCTATTATGGTAGCATTCACACGCATGCGATATGCTAAAGCATGAAAACACTTACATCGTACTCCATGCCAAAACAATAAACTCGTTAGTAAAACAATGCATGATCCAAGTCCATGTTTAAATGTCTAATGCAACACATACAGGATGCAGTTAGAGTAGGCTTGGCTAACCTAAACATGGTATGTGAAATGCAATCAGTTGATGCACGTATTCAATTTGGAATTGAAATACAAATGCAGTTAGCATGATGTACCGAGCCCGGTGCATGCAAGACAAATGTATGGATGCACGCATGCATAGCATAAGGTATGCTGATTTAAACATGCCCTAATCTACTTTCATAAGCAGGTAAATGAAAGGGAAAAAAGAAGTGGGGATTGGAAGACATGCACACACTCACCCACACTTATTACAAGTTTACCCTCGCTCGGAGGGACCAAATAAATATTACAGATAATTAACCTACAAGCTAATTAATTATTACAAATCACCTAATTAATTAACAAATTAACTAAGCATAAGAAAAGCAATAACATGGGCCTCGGGAAGAGGGTTTGATGTGCGCGTGCTCGGTCCTGCTCGGAAGTGCACTGCCATGCGCAAGCTGCCTCTGTTTTCCCTGCTATACTCCTCTGAAGGCTGCCAAAGTCTCAGGATTGCTTCCCTGGACATTGGGAGACACCACCGGCTGAGTAGAATGGCCACCGGCAGTGGTCTGGTGGTCACCGGCTGTGAATGCATCCATCGGCCATCAATGGGTTGCCGGTCGGCACTCCATGCAGTCGATCGGCAGAAAGTGCCTGTAGAACTTGTTTGACAGCAGCAGAGGATAGGACTTTGCATGGGAATGCAATTCAAGCCATATATGCACCAATCATGTCCCTTATCATGTTACTGACTCAAAGGGATACGCTCCTTGGTTCTCGGACCATCAATCGCGCATTTCCATGCGTGATGGCCCGAAGGACGAAGTGTGCACATTTTAATGTTAAATGCAATGCAAACCAACAAACCAAAGCCCAATTCCTATCACTAGATCAAGGAACAAGGCATGCATGCTAGATGCAATGCAACCTAGGCATGCAAGCTAAGGGTACACCATGGGAATGCAAGATGTACATGCAAGCATGCAAACAACATGCAAGGTAAGCATGCAAGTAAGCAAAGGATGGACTTAAACATGATTTAGGCAGCTCTAATTAGGCCTAAAACAGTGGCCAAAGTGCCCAAAATGAAGGACTAATGGCATGCAAGCATGGATGTATACAAGGACCAACACGTAGGCATAAAGGGACAAATCTCAAGCACACTTAAAAGAGGCTTAACATGGACTAATGGCATGCAAGGTAAGCATTGAAAATCATGTTAGAAAAGGTGCTAAGCCAATTAAACAAGATAAACAAGGCATGCAAACAAAGCCAAAAACCCAAGACAAGCCAAGAGGCTTAAACCAAGTCTAAGTCAACCAAGCCTCACAAGGCTAAGAGGACTTAAAATAGGTCTAAGGCAGGCCTAAACAACACCCAAGGGACACCTAGATGGCATCTAAGTGGCTCAAACTCAAAAGCATGCACAATGACCAAAACATGGAGCATGCAAGACAAGCTTTCAAAGCTTCAAAGAGGCATCCAAGGCAAGCATACAAGCATGTTAAAGGGACTGAAATAACATGGCAAATGGTCCCAACCCACTAAATTAAGGCAAGGATGCATGCTATACATTCACACACTTAAGGCCAACAAACCAAAAATGCAAAGGGACTATACTAAGCATGCCAAGGTCGACCCAAACAACCTAGGACAGACCTCAAACATGGCAAAATAAGCACGAAAGATTCACAAGGCTAAGCCTAAGCCTAAAACATGCTAGAACAAGGGTTTACAACCTAAGGCATGTTAAGACAACGAAGTGGCATTACAAGGTAGGTATGCTAAGCATGCATGGTGTACCAAAACCATCAAAAAATAGAGGCATATTATGACATAATAAGCACAAAAAACAGCCAAGGCATGGTCAACAAGAAGCTTAGCTAGGTGCTCCCTCAAGAGGCCAAAAAAGGGTCCATTTCAAGGACAACGAGGAGAGGGGGTGGCCCTCTCCTTCTTGGGACATCAAGGCACCATCCTTACCTCTGAAATCCCTCAAGATTTCAGTGGTGAGGAGGCCCAAACACCAAGGTCTCGGAGCTTACACAAAATAGCACAAAATGGAGCCTTACAAGGCTTAGGAGGGTTCAAACACCTCCAAACCACAAAACACTCTAAACAAACTATTTAGAGGGCCTAAAAATAGAACTTTTTTATATTATACACTAAGCTCAAAAACAGTTCTAAGATAGGAAAAAATAGGATGCAAAGATGGGGAATAAAGGAGCAAAAGTCTTACCCTTGAAGACCCTCTTCACAAATGAAGCTCCAGCAGCTTCTTTGAGCTCAAAACAGCCCAAGAACCTCAAGAACAACCTCTGGTCCTTCAAGAAACCAAGGAAAGGTGGAACACTATGTGTTTGTGTGCAATAGTAAGACACAAACACACTTATACACACACAAAGGCCAAATGAGAGAGAGGTATATAGATAGAATGTGTATGGAACCCTAAACCTAAAACCAGAGCTCTCACACAACTTATCTCTCTAAAATGTCTAACCTAGAGCCAAGAGGCCAATCTTGTAAAACTTACAAGGTAAGCTAACAAGGAAGCCATCCCTCCATACACGTGTATGGAGGGGAACAAAATGCCATACAGCTGTATTAAAATATCTGCAAAAGCAGATGAACAGTAGTCGGCTGCTCAAAATTGCCATTTTGACAAAATGGACTGCCGACCGGCAACAAAGAATGCCGACCGGCAATATACATTGCCGATGGCAACAAAACAACAGCCGGTGGCTTCTGGCCATGGCCGGTGATGTGTGGGGATGCCGCACAAGGCATTCCCTGCCCCTCCAAGGCAAAACACAAGTGTTTGGTGCAAAACCAGACACTAAACAATCGAGTAGAGAGATCCTGAGGCAAGGCGCGCAAGCCGAGACCTCCGGGAACTCAAGACGAACACAAACAAGGGTAATCACCAAGTGTTCCAATGGTGACGCCCAAGTCTTGAGGACGGTCAAAAATGGGGTGTCTTCAAATGGCAATGCAATAATAAAACAATGCATTAATATAGTATATTTTCAATTTCACCACACAATTTTTCATTGTGATCAAATTCCCACACTACAAGAATTTACACTTTTGGCGACTAAAGGTTTAGTCGCCATTGCCGAAACTATTTAGCAACTAAATTTTTTGGTTGCAAGAGTAGTCGTTGAAGGATTGTCGGGAAAAGGTAATTGGCGACCAAAATTATTTTAGTCGCCAAATGTATTGAAATGTCGGCTAATTTTTTAGTCGTCAAAAGTATTGGAAAAAAAATTAAATATCACTTTTTCAGCAACTACAAATATTTTGTCACGAAAAACCTTACTTATATCTAGCTACTAAAAATTTAGTCACCAAATTTTTTTTTGGTTCCTCCTATTATTTTTTAGCTACTAAATATATTAGTCGCCTAAAGCATGATTGTATTTTTAGCTACTAGAAGTTTAGTCGCCCAAAGTCTGACATTTTTTGCTACAAAACTTGTAGTCAGAAAAAGTGTTGTTGTTGTTCATCAAAAAAAAAATTGGCTACAAAATATTTTAGTCACCAAATGTCGGATTGGTTTCGGCTATGAAGGTTTTAGTTGGCTAAAGTTTGGTTTTCTTTTTGACTACTAATTTTTTAGTCATTAAAAGTTTGACTTTTTTAGTTACTAAGCTTTTAGTAGGCAAATAATTTGTGTTTTGCCTACTAAACATTTAGTGGGCAAAAGTCTCACATTTTTCATTACTAAACTTGTAGTCGGCAAATGTTTTTGTTTTTTGGCTACAAAATATTTTAGTCGCCAAATGTCTGATTATTTTTTAAGTTTTAGTCATCTAATGTTTGCTTTTTGTTGGCACTAAGCTTTGTAATCGCCATAATTGTGTTCCGAAAATTTTTATTTGGTTTTAGCTACTAACATTTTAGTCACTAAAATAAGTACTTCCCTTTTTACTACAAATTTTTTAGTCGCAAAAAAAATGTTCTTATGTTTTATCACAAAATTTTAATTTCTCCACAATTTGTCTGTATTTTGTGCAACCTGTAGTATGGCCCCGTTTGGTGTAGTTGTTAAAACAAATTATAGATTATAGCTTAACAGATTATAGATTATGACTTTAATCAGAAGCTGTTAATCTGTTTGGTGTAACTGTTGGATTATGGATTTAAGTTGCTGAGTAGTGTTTGTTAAATAAGCTGTGAAGTATCTTTTTCAATTAACTTTTATTTTTTGTTATTCACTACTTGTCTACATTTCTTATAAAAAATAATAATAATAATTTATAGTCCATTTGGGCCTTTTTTTAATTTTTTTTTTTTAAAAAAATCTAACAGTAAAATCATAAATTAACATGTTCATAGCAGAAGCTGATAATCAGAAGTAAGGGGTGAGCATCTTTTCAGAATTACCTTTTTAAAGTTAAAATAAGTTGTTAGAATTAGAAGCTGTTTGAAATAAGTTTAACCAAATAGTCCAAAATAACTTTCCTAAAATTAGAAGCTATAAGTTGGCTCAAAAAAGCCCAAACAAATACCCTCTATGTATATAATCAAAATAATACATATCTTATCAATCATTCCACAATGTAAAATTATTAATCATTCCACAATCCATATTACTTCCAACCATCCAAAAATGAATAACTTTAAATATATATATTCCATACAAACCAACTATTGTCCAAACTAAAATTATATTTCCATACAAAAATTCAACCCTCCATATACAAAAAATATATTTACTACCATGTGATATGGTCATTTGGGGTGGTACAAATTACCATTGTAGTCTGTACAATGACAAAAGGTGATCTATATGCCACGCCAGCAACTATCAATTGGATTACAAAAGTTATATGTATCAATAATACTAATCTACACAAAAACAGAGGACTACATAGTTAGCAGGATTATATAAAAGTATATAGACTATCCACAAGTCCACGTTAAAAGCCATCTACAAAAAATAAAAACAAAATTGCACCCATTACAAAATATCAATTGATTCAAACATAAGAAAAAGGTTGTAATAACATGCATTTAAGGTAGAACAATATTTAAAAGCCTTTTTTCGATATACAATTATATGTACATATCATGAAAGATTTATTCCAAACTTGATTTCAATTTACAAAAAATACAATTTTTAGGAGCATACCTCTTCATAAAATGAATGCTTATTGCTAGAATGTTTTTGTTGTAAATTTATTTTAACTCTTCTTGATTTCCATTTTCCTAGTCAAAGTAAAATAAATGAGTAATCTACGGGGTTATCTCCATAACCATATCATGCTTTCTTAATACGTTTACCAACCAAATGACCACCGTATATGACGAAACAATGGCATCATTTACAATCAAAATGTTGAACATTTATTGGATGTCAAACTCTCCCTTTTTCAAATAAGTTTATGGCATTTTCGGCTGTAACTCCCAACCTACTCGTTCTAATTACATTTCGTCTATTGTCACAGGTCCTATTTGTCATGGGGAAGCTGGCCATGATATTCCTATGGTGGTTCTAGGGTTGTTTTGCATTTTCGCCCCCTTAACGCCATTTTTCAGTTAAGTTTTAGGCATTTTCGGCTCTAACTCCCAACTTATGTGTGCTAATGACATTCCGACTATTGTAACAGGTCCTATATGTCACAGGGAAGTTGTTCGTGACATCCATACGATGGTTCTGGGGCTGCTTTTGGGTTAAGTTTAAGGCATTTTTGGCTCTAACTTCCAACCTACACATGCTAATTACATTCCGTCAATTGTCACAGGCCCCATTTGTCACGGCGAAGGTGGCCATGATCCGTACGGTGGTTTGGTGGCTATTTTGCATTTTCTCCCTCTCAATGCCCTTTTTCAGTTAAGTTTAATGTGTTTTCAGCTCTAACTCCCAACCTACGTGTGCTAATTACATTCCATCTATTGTCACAAGTCCTATATATCATCAAAAAGCTAGTTGTAACATCCATATGGTGGTTTTGGCGCCGTTTCACATTTTCGCACCCTTAACGCCTTTTTTCGGTTAAGTTTAAGACGTTTTTGGCTCTAACTCTCAACCTACACATGCTAATTACATTATGTTAGTTGTCACAGGTCTTATTTGTCACAAGGAAGTTGGTCGTGACAACCGTACGGTGGTTCAGGGGCCGTTTCACAGTTTCACCCCCTTATTGACTTTTTTCGGTTAAGTTTATTGCGTTTTCAGCTCTAACTCCTAACCTACGCCTACTAATGACATTCCGTTTATTGTCACAGGTCCTACATCTCATGGGGAAGCTGGCTGTGACATCCATACTGTGGTTCTAGGGCTGTTTCACATTTTTGCACCCTTAATGCCCTTTTTCAGTTAAGTTTAAGGTGTTTTCGGCTCTAATTCCTAACCTACCCGCGCTAATTACCTTCCGTCTATTGCCACATGTCCTATGTGTCATGGGAAAGTTGGCCGTGACATTCGTACGGTGGTTCGGGGGCTATTTCGCAATTTTGAACCCTTAACGCCATTTTTCGGTTAAGTTCAATGCGTTTTCGGCTCTAACTCCCAACCTACACGTGCTAATTACATTCCATCTACTTTCACATGTCCTATTTGTCACGAGAAAGCTGGCCGTGACATTCGTTCAGTGGTTCGAGGGCTGTTTCATAGTTTCACTCCCTTAACGCCCTTTTTTGGTTAAGTTTGATGCGTTTTCGGCTCTAACTCCCAACCTACATGTGCTAATTACATTCTGTTTGTTGTCATAGGTCCTACTTGTCACCGGGAAGTTGGCCATGACATCTGTATGGTGGTTCAGGAGCTATTTTGCAGTTCTCCCCCTTCACGCTCTTTTTTGGTTAAGTTTAACGCACGCTAATTAAGGTGTTTTGCCACAGGTCCTATGTGTGTGTGTGTGTGCTTTTTTTTTTTTTTTTTTTTTTTTTTTTTTTTTAAGGTTTATCATTTAATAGAATTCCATCATTGTGATAACATGGGAAATTTGCATCATTAAATATACTCTCTGGTCCTCTCCTTTTTTACCCAATTAATGATTTAGTTAAAAAATTAATGTCACATTTCTTTTCTCCTCTTATTTGTATAATGTCAAAAAAATTCCAAGTTCTCCAAAACAATATTGTCAATATGTGTAGTATTTTTGTAGAAATTTTACTATCATATGAATGAAATTCTTCTTACCAAATAGGACTATGAATTAAGTGCAGCCATACTACTTCTCACCTATGTTTGGTGCCGTTCAAGCAATTGACACACGGACAACGAATGTCATCCTACGGGCCTAAATTCTTTGTCCCAAAGTCAATAAATGACTTAACACCTTGTTGATACTCTTTATTTTTCAACCAATCTTTTATCATCATCCAACTCTTGTCCATCTTTTGAACCCTATAAATCAAGCAAAGATTAACGTAGGAATGGACACCAAATAAACAAAAATACTCAACAATGGAATTGAGGTCTCATTTGGGAACAGGCTAATTTAGTAACTTTTTGACTATTTGGCTAAAATATGAACTAAAAAAAACTAGTATGTTTGGGATAACTTTTTGACTTTTTACGAAAAGATATGCAAAAAGTAGAGGGAAAAGAGAATCTTTAACTTTTTCGTATGGGTTGTTGGCTTTATGGCTTTTTTAGTAACTTTTTGACTTTTTGGCTGAACAAGCCTGTTGCCAAACGGGGCATGAGTGTCTTTTATCATCATCCAACTATTGTCCATCTTTTCAACCTATCGTTTAGTTTTCACTTATTTGCAACATATATTACAATTTGAAAAAACATGCTTTAGGAATTGTATTCAAAAGTTAGGGTGAAACAACTAACTATTTGGACTATACAAGTAGAACTTAAACAAGAAGGGCTAAAAAAGAACGAGAAAATTCACCAAACACAACCATCGTAAGTAGAAGAAACAACCAAGCTATCATCAAAGGTAGAACTGTAACGCCCTCAAAAAAATAACATTAAACTAACCACATTCCTTTATTTCATTGAGTTTCATTACATAAGTATTACATGTTAACAGCATAACAAAATGCCCTACGGGCTTACAACTTTCCAAGTTAACACTTGGTTTCATCAAAAGAGTACTAACTCGTTTACACATTAAGCCCTTGGCTTGAAGTTACATGTAATACATCCAAAGTAAAACAACTACACTATGTCCGCCTCTAGCCTCCCAAGCTATGTCCTTGGAGGTGGCATGCTTCCTGTACCTGAAAATGATATTCCCATATAGGGTGAGCCACAGCCCAGTAGAAATACACTAAACCAACCATGGACAATGACTAAAACATTAGCAATTGATAGTTGGTCAACACTGATACAATCACATAAATAACATATTTATGTCAACGACTTACAAGTCCCAATTACTTTTCATTTTCCCTTTTTCAACAGATAAGCATGCTAGCTCTATCATCATTTCCACAGATTAAAATGAAGCCCTCGACGATCAACAACTTTTTTGTAAAGGCCAAAGGTGAGTAAATCACTCCTACTAGATCAAAACCTAGAGAGAAGGTAGAGTCTAGAGTGAGAGGCTCAACAATGGTGATTTTGGAAAAGTAAGAGAGAGAAGAGAAAGTGAAAAAGTGATTTAAAGAGTCACAAATTCGGGACTTTAACCCAGGTCTCCGCTCGAGCGTAAAACACCCCGCTCGAGCGGCCACTCACAGACTTCCGCTCGAGCGGCCAACCTCCCGCTCGAGCGCAGAATGCACTCGCCCAGCACTTTTGCAGAACCAGGCCTCCGCTCGAGCTCCCAACCCTACGCTTGAGCTCACAACACTGCACAACAAGATACTGGATGGATGTATTCCCCGCTCGAGCGCCAACACCTCCGCTCGAGCGGACAGGCCAAAAATCTGGGCAACTAGTTTTGGTTTCTAAACTCAACCAACCTGAAACAAATCCGCCCAACACATCCTATAACTCAAATACGAAGTAAAAGGATGTAAACAAAAGAATAAACAACTACCAACATCCACGGACACATGTCCGGATCATGGTATAACAAGGGTAAACCCGGGATCGCTATAAGAACCATAATCGATAAATATGAATTTTAAAACCAACACTTAATTGAAGAGCATGATTCTCAAAAGGTCAAATAAGGTAGCAAATTTCAATTTGCAGGCCAAATCAAATATTTACACAAGAAGAAAGATGGCTTGATTGCAAACCTTAAAGGTTCCAATGGTATATTTACATTAATGTAAGTAGACGTAGAATTTACGCTCTAATCATTCAGATATTTACCACACTTCAGTACTCTCACAAATTTACACACTCAAAAAATATCAATTGAACTTTTCGCAACCAGCAGAATTTTAGTCCAACCGACTATGGGGGTGTTTGGGAAGAAAAAAAATAGCCTAGTTTAGGCTAAAAATCACAAAAAGACAAAATAGGCTAAAATAGATAATAAGACAAAATATCACATCAAACCCATAATCATTTCACTTTTTCTCTCACAAACATCACATCCAACCACAAAAAAATCCAATCATCTTCCCAAACACAAAAATTTTAGCCTACTAAAATAGCCAAAAACTAAAATAGCCTACTAAAATAACCACTTCCCAAACGAGGCCTATAACATGATAAGGTTTTGGATTTTTAGTTTTGAGCTTGAATTTGGGATTTATGTCTAGAAATCAAACCCTATAACAAGTGTGAGAAATCAACATAAAATCGTAGAGCAAGTGTGAGAAATCAACACAAAATGAACACAAAATTTGGCATTATGAGTTAAGAAATCAACCCTTAATTTCCTTCTCTCCTTTCTTTATGCTGGTAGAGTAAGGACCCAAACCCTACATAAATCATAACAATAGAGCCAATTTAATAGACACCCAACAACATACTAAGAACAGCAGAAGGCAAAGAACAAGCTACAAGCAATTGGTAATGCTCAATAAGCATCATTTCCATATATTTCCCTACATAATTTCACACATTTCCTTACTTTTAAATGATTGATTCAGGTTGCCTTGTCTTTTAGTTGGTGTTTTGTTGACAAGCCAACTTGGATCCATTTTGTGCCCATGCAGTATGAGTTTTTCTCTTTTCATATGGAGTTCTTCTTTCTACATATTTTTCTCAAGATAGCAAATCAAGAGTTATTTCCCTGCAATCATATGGAGTTCTTCTTCCTACATATTTTTCTCAGACTACCCTTCCATTTTTCCTTATTGTTGTCATCACTACTAAATCTCTTTCATTTTCTTCATAGATATATTGAATCTGATCTCATTTTCTATTTCTCATTTCTACTTATACTACTAAGTTCGCATATGTATTTCTTCCATATCCATAAAATGTATCAACCAAATAAGTTGACAATTTTAAGTAATTAGGTATCAACAATAGCAATATTTAAGTCTAAAAGTCAACAACAACAAGTTGAGAATTCAGGATCCGTTACAGAGGAACATATATTTTTCAAAGCTAGAAACAAGAGCTAATTTGTTCATGGCGTCAAACTGTTACACTCTCCACATTTCAAATCACAAAATTAAAAAACAAATCTAGAAAGAAAAAGCAATGACCTCCACAGTTACCCCAAATGACTGAACCCATCTAAGATTCAATCTAAAAGACCAGAACATCAATTAACAAGATATTGTTAATCCAATGAACAATTTGAACAAAACCTAAATGAGACTATTTTATGAATAAAATAAAATTAGAACACCACTTTGTTCCTCATAATTAAATGCAAAATATCAGTAGGCCATTTCATAAGTTTAGATTATTCATGAACACTCCAATATAATTGGCCATCGACAGAGGGTTGATGAGTAATTACAAGTTTCATAGAGAAGCTAATGAAATGAAAAATGAAAATGAAAAGAGAAACACTCATACTGCATGGGCACAAAATGGATCCAAGATAGCTTGTCAAAGACAAAGCACCAACTGAAAGACAAGGCAACTTGAATCAATCATTTGAATATGGGGAAACATTTGACAACATAAGGGGAAACAAACAAGCCTTACTATTGATGGAAAAGCATATAAAGATCTGAAGGCCTATTATTGAATAAAAAACAGGCAATAACACAACACAAATATCTACCAAATATTGAACTATTAATCACTGTGAAACAATTTGCCTCAAAATCTGTTGCTTTTATATATTTCAGATGACAACATTAGGGCAAACAAAAAAGCCCTACTATTAATAGAAAAGCATATGAAGATCTAAATAAACAAGAAATACCACACAGAAATCTACGAAAAATTTGAATAATAATCACTCTGAAATAATAGGTAAGATTTCTTATGTATATTTCAGTACTTGAGAACAAATCCAAATAAAGCAATAAGATCCAAATACAGATTTCATTCTCTCAATTCAGTTTTCTATGTAACCAAACAAATGATAAGAAAATAACAGACATTGAGATATGAAGTGAAATTAGGGTTTCAAAAGGGGGAGATTGTATATAAGTTTTGAGAAGAGCGATGTCGTCTTCATCGAGAGGACGAGGGAAGATGAGAGGATGATATAAGTTTTGAGATCGAAATACAGATTTTGAGTTAAGAAATCAACCCGCAATTAAACAAAAAAAGTCATATAAAACCCTAGAGCAAGTGTGAGAAATGGGAAAATAGGGGAAGAGAGAGAGGAAGAGAGAAAAAGAGAGAGAAAAATATTTGTGATTCAGTGGTGGTGGTGATTTACAGTAGTGGCGGTGGCAATGTGCGACGGTGGTGAGCGAGGGTGAGGTTTGGTAGTGTCAACAGAGAACCAAAAGTGTTTGATATAGAACAAAGTGTACATCGTGTGTGTGTGTGTGTGTGTGTGTGTTGGATCGGTGGACCCTAATAAATGCTGTTCACTTTTTGGGTACTTTTGTAATTCTCATGTGCTTCCATGTAACCCTAATTCTATACTTACAAATAGATGAGGAGGCACCCCTTTTAGGTTAAGAGAGAGTTGTATTTTTCTGATCATAGTGAAAAATCGCAGCAGCCGTGGACGTAGCCCTATTCTGTGGTGAACCAAGAAAAACCTTGTGCTCTTGTGTGTGTGATTTGTTTGATTCATTTTTCTTCTTTGTTTGTTATTTCGTGTCTCACTAATCTTGGTTAGGAAAGGTCAATTTCCTAACAACTAGTATGAAAGCATTGGGTCGAGTGGGATCGATGGCTACAAAAGAAAATGTTAGAATCGTTAAATTCAATGGCACAAATTTTGGATTTTGGAAGATGCAGATCGAAGACTATCTATATCAGAAAAAAAATGTATGAGCCCCTTTCAGGGAGGAAACTAGAAAAGATGAAGGATGATAAGTGGACTTTTCTTGATCGCCAAGTGCTAGGTGTTATTCGGTTAACGTTATCTCGTAACGTTGCATTTAACATAGTGAAGGAGAAGACTACAGCGGGTCTCATGGCGGCACTCTCAAACATGTATGGAAAACCCTCTGCCTCAAATAAAGTTTATTTAATGCGTAGATTGTTTAATCTAAGGATGAGAGAAGGTGCTTCAGTGGATGAGAATCTGAACGAATTCAAAATTGTGGTAACACAATTAAGTTCTGTATCTATCGAATTTGATGATGAGGTTAGGGCTTTAGTTTGCAAGAAAGTTGGAATGGCACCATAACGACAGTAAGTAATTCTTTGGGAAAAGAAAAGTTGAATTACAATGATATTCGAGATTTAATTCTGAGTGAAGAAATTCGCAGGAGGGAAATAGGGGAAACATCAGGTTCTACCTTGAATACAGAAGCTAGAGGAAGATCAGTAGAAAAACACCCGAACCGTAACAGATCAAAATCCAAACACAGAAGCAAGGCAAGAACTGGAGAGGGACGGAGTTGCTGGAACTGTAGAAAGAAGGGACATCTAAGAGGAGATTGCCTGACATTGAATAAGAACAAAAGCGATCAAAATCAGAAATCTGCTAATGCTACAACGGGGGAAATGCATGATGCTTTGATCTTAAGTATTGACAGCCCTCTTGAATCTTGGATTTTAAATTTTGGGGCATCATTCCATTCTACTTCACAGAGGGAAATCATGGACAATTACATTGGTAGTGATTTCGAGAAGGTTTATTTGGCTGATAATGAACCTTTGAAGATTGTGGATAAAAGGGATGTAACAATTAAGTTGCCAAACGGATCTGTTTGGAAGATACAGAATGTTAGACATGTACCTGGTTTGAAAAGAAACTTGATTTCTATTGGACAACTTGATGATAAGGGTCATGTTGTAACCTTCATGGGTGGTTTGTGGAAAATCACCAAAGGAGCCATGGTTGCTGCTCGTGGTAAAAAAGAAGGAACTTTTTACATGACTACGAATAATAGGGATGTAGTAGCAGTTGCTGGTGAGAAGGAAGACTCAAATTTGTGGCACTAAAGGCTTGGGCATATGAGTAAAAAAAAGGACGAAGGTACTTGCATCTAAGGGGAAACTGTCAGATTTGAAATCGGTGGACATTGACTTTTGCGAGGATTGTATCTCTGGCAAACAAAAGAAGGTCAGTTTTTCAAAGGATGGCAGGAAACCGAAGTCAGAAAAATTGGAGTTGGTTCATACAGATGTGTAGGGACCTGCACCAGTTCCTTCTCTTGGAGGATCATCATACTATGTTACCTTTATCGACGACTCAACGAGAAAGGTATGGGTTTATTTTCTGAAACATAAATATGAAGTTTATACTACTTTTAAGAAGTGGAAAGCCTTGGTGGAGACTGAATCATGTCTGAAAATTAAGTTCTTGAGATCAAATAATGGAGGGGAATATGAGGACAATGAGTTCAAGAAATATTGTGTAGAAAGTGGAATTAGAATGGAGAAGACTGTTTGAAAGACACCTCAACAACATGACGTTGTAGAACGCATGAATGGAACTCTAAATGAACGTACTAGAAATATAAGGATACAGGCAAGATTACCATAGATGTTTTGGGCAGATGCAGTTAACAATGCAGCATATCTGATTAACCGTAGTCCATCTGTTCCATTGGATAGAGAGTTACCAGAAGAAGCTTGGAGTGGTAAAAAGGTAAATCTTTCTTTTTTGAAGATATTTGGTTGTGTTTCATATGTGCATATAGATTCTGCTAATAAAAGTAAACTTGATTCGAAATCTGTTAAATGTACTTTTATTGGTTATGGCATTGATCAATTTGGTTATCAGTTTTGGGATGATAAAAATCGGAAAATAATCAGAAGTAGACATGTCATATTTAATGAGAAAGTAATGTATAAAGATAGGGATAAGTCTGTATGTAAATCTGAATCTGTTACTTGTCATGAGCATGTTGAGTTAGAGGAGATTAGTGAGAATGATTTCACTAGTAGGATTTAGAATAATCCTGAAAATCTTATTTCAAAAACTGAGCCACATACTCTTACGCCTAAGTTGAGACGGCAAGAAAGAGAGTCTAAACCTACACAACGTTGGTCTCTATCTTTACATTATTTGTTGTTGTCTAATGGGGTGAACTCGAAAGTTATGATGAGGCTTTGCATGTTGATGATTCAATTAAGTGGGAGTCAACTATGAAGGATAAAATGGTTTCACTCATGGCAAACCAGACATGGAAGTTGATTGAATTACCAGTGGGTAAGAAAGCTTTGCACAACAAGTGGGTTTACAGGGTCAAACAAGAACATGATGGGAGTAAACACTACAAGACCAGATTGGTTGCAAAGGGATTTCAACAAAAGGAAGGGGTTGACTACACTGGAATTTTCTCTCCAGTTGTGAAGTTGACCACTATCAGTTTAGTGCTGGGAATTGTGGCTATTGAAGATTTGTATCTTGAGCAGATAGATGTGAAGACGACTTTTCTCCATGGTGATTTGGAGGAGGAAATTTACATGAAGCAACCATAAGGTTTCTTGACACGTGGCGAAGAGAAGTTTATATGCAAACTTCGAAAAAGGTTGTATGGTTTGAAACAGGCCCTAAGGCAGCGGTAAATACAACTTAGGTAATCTCTAGGTTGGTATTTACAAGTAGGTATAACAAGCACTAGCAATACCCATTTTACCAGTTGCTAACCGGAAGGCACATGGTACCTCCTCCATGTTGTTTTCAATCTTTCAACATGGACATACACCCCCTATTCGGACTTACCAACGTATTTATCCCAAGACAAATCTAGAATAATTCTTGTTTCACAAACAATTTCCTTTCTGAAAACAATATTTTCCAATGCAAGATTGAAAATCAATTGCATTAATGATAAAATGGAATGGCAATGCAATAATAAAACAATGCATTAATATAGTCCATTTTCAATTTCACCACACAATTTTTCATTGTGATCAAATTCCCACACTACAAGAATTTACACTTTTGGCGTCTAAATATTTAATCGCCAAAAGTCATCTTTTAGTTGCCAAAACTATTTAGCAACTAAATTTTTTTGTCGCAAGAGTAGTCGCTGAAGGATTATTGGGAAAAGATAATTGGCGACTAAAATTGTTTTAGGCGCCCAATGTACTGAAATGCCGTCTAATTCTTTAGTCGCCAAAAGTACTGGAAAAAGATTAAATATCACCTTTTCAGTGACTACAAATATTTTGTTGTGAAAAACTTTACTTATATTTAGCTACTAAAAATTTAGTCACCAACATTTTTTTTGTTCCTCCTATTATTTTTTTAGCTACTAAATATATTAGTCGCCTAAAGCATGATTGTATTTTTAGCTACTAAAAGTTTAGTCATCTAAAGTCTGACATTTTTTGCTACAAAACTTTTAGTCGGAAAAAGTGTTGTTGTTGTTCATCAAAAACATTTTGGTTACAAAATATTTTAGTCACCAAATGTCGGATTGTTTTTGGCTATGAAGGTTTTAGTCGACTAAAGTCTGGCTTTCTTTTTGGCTATTAATTTTTTAGTCACTAAAAGTCTGACTTTTTTGCCTACTAAGCTTTTAGTAGGCAAAAATTTTGTGTTTTGCCTACTAAACATTTAGTGGGCAAAAGTCTGGCATTTTTCACTACTAAACTTGTAGTCGGCAAATGTTTTGTTTTTTGGCTACAAAATATTTTAGTCGCCAAATGTCTGATTATTTTTTAAGTTTTAGTCATCTAATGCCTGCTTTTTGTTGGCACTAAGCTTTGTAATCGCCATAATTGTGTTCCGAAAATTTTTATTTGGTTTTAGCTACTAACATTTTAGTCACTAAAATAAGTACTTCCCTTTTTACTACAAATTTTTAGTAGCCAAAAAAATGTTCTTATGTTTTATCACAAAATTCTAATTTCTCTACAACATGTCTGTATTCCGTGCAACCTGTAGTATGTATATAAACAAAACAATACATATTTTATCAATCATTCCACAATGTGAAATTATCAATCATTCCACAATCCATATTACTTCCAACTATCCAAAAATGAATAAATTTAAATGTATATATTCCATACAAACCAACTATTGTCCAAACTAAAATTATATTTCCATATAAAAATTCAACCCTCCATATATAAAAAAATATATTTACTACCATGCGATATGGCCATTTGGCGTGGTACAAATTACCATCGTAATTTGTACCACGACAAAAGGTGATCTATATGCCACACCAGCAACTATCAGTTAGATTTCAAAAGTTATATGTATCAGTAATACTAATCTACACAAAAGCAGAGGACGAAATAGTCAGCAAGATTATATAAAAGTATATAGACTATCCACAAGTCCACGCTAAAAGCCATCTAGAAAAAATAAAAACAAAATTTCACCCATTACAAAATATCAATTGATTCAAACATAAGAAAAATGTTGTAATAACATGCATTTTGTTGGAACAATCTTCTGTGTAATAAAATAAATTGAAACTAATTCAAACAAAATAAAATAAAACTTACAGAATTTATTTTGTTGAACCGAATAAATAATTAAAGACCAAGTCGAGTGTGTGACACTCTATTCTTAAGACAGATTCGCCCCGCTACAGTGTTTACGGTTGAGTGGCGTCTATCTCCCAGGATACAATGATCTTCACAAAATTGTTGTAGCACACCAAACAAATTTGTACGGCGAAACAAACCCTGTGTTCTATACTCTCTTTGAATTTTCCTAAAACTGGAATGAAGAAAAATGCACACAATATAATCTGGACAGCAATGAGACAATTTTAGACTAAATTTTCGGATCTTTAGACTGCTGGAATATGGCTCTATTTATAGACAAATACTGTTGTCCGAACAGGTTCCAATTTGAATGAACAGATGAGATTCAAATGAACAGGTGCAAACTGTTTCAAACAGTTTCTGCCGTTGCACATGGAATAGTTATTCCTTCCAAACAATTTGAAAGCCCAATAGCCGTTGCACATGGAATAGTTTATTCCTTCCAAACAATTTGAAAAACAAATAGCCGTTGCACATGGAATAGTTTATTCCTTCCAAACAATTTGAAAAACAAATAGCCGTTGGTGGGCAAAGTTCTATACTGTTGGAATAAATTTTATTAAACTATTTGAATAGTTTAATCATAACAAAAACCTTCGCTGATTGGAATAATTATATTAAACTATTTGAATAGTTTAATCATTTTTTAGGAAACCACTTTAGGAAACCAAAAAATAAATTTATATTTAAATAAAATTCCCACAATAATTTTTATTGAAAAAATATAAATGAACTTTGTCTAAAAAATTAATGTTAAACTCGAAAACCACGTCAACTTCCCATTCACCCATAAATGGTTGACGTCAACTTCCCATTCACCCATAAATGGTTTTTGACATTCTGTCTTCACCATATGACTTGCCACGTGGCAAGGAACACGTCACCTCTTCAGATCCACCCCAAAAGACGTTTGGGACACACTTAATTTTGGCCTTAAAGTTGGCCCAAAATAAGCCATATAAAACACCATTTTTTCCAACAATCCCCCACATGAATGGAATTTGACGGAGAGAAAATGCAACAACATGATCTAATTACAGAGAGTACAGAAATAGGAAATATTCTGTAAAGGATAGGTAGCTTTTAGCTTTGGACCTTCCCTTGTGAGACACTATCGGATTTACTAGCTAACCAGTGAACATGATGTCTTGAACTGTTCAGCCGTTTGTGTAAACCAAGACAATAGAACTCACACAGTATATCCCCAGACACAGTTTAGTTCTCACTATTTTGTTCATTTTGGCCCTGAACAACCCGGTCTTTCATGAGTGCTCTAGAGAATTGTAGCCCCTCACAAATCTCATAGAACTGGCCCAGTTCACACTCACATAGGTGATTCTTATGAAGAGTATCCTGCCATACTCCACTAGGTTTACTAGATATAAGAATCATTAAAATTTTACTTAACCTCAAACGCTACAGACATCACTATTTCTTCAAAGAAATGGGTAGAAGTTAGACTCCCCAGACATCACTATTTCACAACTCGGTTGTCCCTTTGAACCTAGATCTTGGGATCTCCAGTCAACTAGGCTGGGTTGCCATTGTGGTAACTCTTATTTAATAGGCTTAAGTCCCATTCCCCTCGATGAATTCTCAACAAACTCTCTTGCTAACCCTTTGGTTAGTGGTTCCGCTCTGTTGTCTTTAGACTTAACATATTCTATGGAAATAATTCCATTAGAGAGTAGTTGTCTCACGATGTTATGTCGACAACGAATGTGTCGTGACTTATCGTTATACATATGACTCTGTGCTCTACCTATAGCTGATTGACTATCACAATGTATGCATATAGCAGGCACTGGTTTTGGCCATATTGGAATATCTTGAAGGAAGTGGCGAAGCCATTCTGCCTCTTCCCCTGCTTTGTTTAAGGCTATGAATTCAGATTCCATAGTAGACCTAGCAATACAAGTCCGTTTGGAAGATTTCCAAGATACAGCTGCCCCACCAAGGGTAAAGACATACCCACTGGTGGACTTCGAGTCTCTAGTATCCGATATCCAATTTGCATCACAGTATCCTTTAAGTACTGCTGGATATCTAATATAATTTAGCCCAATGTTACAAGTGAATCGGAGATATCTTAGAACCCTTATAATTGCTTTCTAGTGTTCTACTCCTGGATTACTCGTATATCTACTTAATTTACTTACTGCATAAGCTATATCCGAGCGAGTGCAGTTCATCAAGTACATTAAGTTTCCAGTAATTTGGGCATACTCTAATTGAGAAATACTTTCCTGTATATTCTTAGAAAGATACAAATTAACATCTACAGGTGTTCTAGCAAGATGATCATCATCTTTGCTGAATTTGTTAAGTATTTTCTCAATGTAATGAGATTGTGACAAAGCATATCCTTCTGATGTTTTGGTAATTTTCATACCAAGAATTACATTAGCAATGCCCATGTCAAAATGTCAAAATGTTTATTCAACATTTTCTTAGTAGTTTTAATCATATCATTATTACTACAAATGATGAGCATATCATCTACATAAAGACATACACTGACATAACCTTTGTCTGTGTTTTTAATATAAACACATTTGTCACACTCATTAATTTTAAATCCATTTGACATCATTGCCTTGTCAAATTTCTCATGCCATTACTTTGGCGCTTGTTTTAAACCATATAATGATTTAACCAATTTACACACTTTCTTTTCTTTTCCTGGAACAGAAAAACCTTCTGGTTGTTCCATGTAAATTTCTTCACTTAACTCACCATTTAAGAAAGCGGTTTTCACATCCATTTGATGAATTTCTAAATTGTATAGAGATGCAATGGCAATTAGCATTCTAATGGATGTTATTCTATTAACCGGTGAGTATGTGTCAAAGTAATCAAGACCTTCTTTTTGTCTAAAACCTTTGACCACAAGTCTTGCCTTGTATTTGTCAATTGATCCATCCGCTTTCATTTTCTTTTTGAAAATCCACTTGTACCCAAGAGGTTTACAACCTGGTGGCAAGTCCACTAATTCCCAAGTGTGATTTTGCAAGATGGATTCAACTTCACTATTGACAGCTTCTTTCCATAAAGGAGCTTTAGGACTGGACATAGCATTTTTAAAAGTTAAAGGCTCATTTTCTAACAAATATGTTAGAAAATCTGTACCAAAAGATTTTGAGGTTCTAGCACGTTTACTACGCCTAAGTTCCTCTCCTCATTTTGATCTAGCTCTTGTTCTTGATCATGTTCTTGATCCTGACTAGTAATAACATCAAAAGATCTTTTATTAGTACTAGTCTCTTGTCCAGTCTTCTTTGGAAATACATGTTCAAAGAATGATGCATTCCGAGACTCAATAATAGTATTTACATGCATTTCGGTATGTTCTAATTTATGAATCAAAAATCGATATGCACTACTATTCTTAGCATAACCAATGAAAATGCAATCAATGGTCTTAGGACCTATCTTAGTCTTTTTAGGACTAGGAATAGCCACTTTAGCCAAACACCCCCACACTTTTAAGTAATTGTAGGATGGTACTCTTCCTTGCCACAATTCATAAGGTGTTTGATTCACTTTCTTTCGGGGTACTTTATTAAGTATATAATTAGCAGAAAGTATTGCTTCCCCCCACAAGTTCTGAGGTAATCCAGAACTTATTAACATGGCATTCATCATTTCTTTTAAAGTCCTATTTTTCCTTTCAGCAATTCTATTTTGCTGAGGTGAGTAAGGAGTGGTGGTTTGATGAATTATTCCATGTTCCTTACAAAATTTACCAAAAGGTGATTCATATTCACCACCTCTATCACTTCTAAGTTTTTTGATTTTCTTACCAAGTTGATTTTCAACTTCATTCTTATATTGAATGAAAGTTTCCAAAGCTTCATCCTTGGTTCGAATTAAATAAACATAACTATATCTAGTATAGTCATCTATAAAAGTGATAAAATACTTTTTCCCACCTCTAGTTTGAATTGATTTAAAATCACAAATGTCATTATGAATTAATTCAAGTGGTTCCGTACTTCTTTCAATTGAATGAATAGGAGTTTTTGATAATTTTGCCTCAACACAAATTTCACATTTATGATTTGAATCAATTGCAAATTTAGGTAAACATTTCATATTAATTAATCTACGCAAAGATCCATAATTAACATGTCCTAGTCTACCATGCCATAAATTTGAAGACTCAAGCAAGTAAGAAGAAGATGTAGTATTATTAATAACTGAGGGTACAACGGTCATTACATTTAATTTGAAAAGACCATCAGACATGTAACATTTTTCAACATACATCCCATTCTTTGTAAGTACAAATTTATCACTCTCAAATACTAGCCTAAACCCATTCTTACTCAACAAAGATCCAGAAACAAGATTCTTGCGAATGTCCGGCACATGCAGCACATTGTTGAGAGTGAGTTCCTTTTCAAATGTCATCTTAAGTACAATCTTTCCTTGTCCTTCAACTTTGGAAGTTGAGGAGTTGCCTATAAAGAGTTGTTCACCATTGTCCACTGTAGAATAAGATGTGAACATCTTTTTGTCGGCACAAATATGGCGAATAGCACCAGTGCCCACCCACCATTCCTTAGGATTTCCAATAAGATTTGACTCGGAAACAGCTGCAGAAAGATTGATGTCATTGACACCATTGGAAATATTGTCCACTTCGGTCATATGGGCTTGAGCAGGCTTCTTGCTTGTTCTTCTTTTGTTATTGCCTTTGCTACGACAATCTTTGGCCCGATGTCCCTTTTTGTCACAGATGTAACATTTGCCATTAAACTTGTACTTTTTATTCCCCCCCCCCCTTTAGAGCCTTGTGATGAACTTTCTCCAGAAGACTTTCGTTTCTTAGTTTTTGAAGCAAGTTCCACCATATTTGCCTTAGACTCCATAGGATGCTTACCAGCCTGCTTTTCAGAATTGCGGTTGTCCTCCTCAATCCTTAAACGCACAATTAATTTGTCCATAGAAATTTCTTTGCACTTGTGTTTGAGGTAGTTCTTGAATTCCTTCCAACCTTTTGGTAATTTTTCAATTAAGGCTGCAACTTGGAAGGATTCACTGAGAGACATGCCTTCTGCGTGAATGTCATGCAGAATGAGTTGGAAATCTTGAGCTTGGCTGATCACAGTTTTTGAATCAATCATTACAAAATCCAGGAATCTGCCAACCACAAATTTCTTTGAGTCGGCATCTTCCGTTTTGTACTTTTTCTCCAACGATTCCCAAAGTTTCTTTGCTGTCTTGATTAGACTGTAAACGTTGTATAATGTGTTGTCAAGTCCGTTCAAGATGTAATTCCGACAAAGGAAATCGGCATGTTTCCAAGCATCAACCGCAACAACCACTTGTCGGTCGATAGGAGGATGAAACCGGAGGAAACGAGCCAGATTCAGAGTTGTAAGATAGAACAACATTTTTTGTTGCCATCTTTTAAAGTCAGTTCCTGAGAACTTCTCTGGCTTCTCTCCATGATTTATTGGTACTGTCACCACAGGAGAGGGGGTTGGTGCAAATGCAGCCACCACAGTAGTACTTGTTTGGGCATTTGTTTCAGTAGCCATCAATTCTAATTTATAAAACAAAATTATAATTAGAATTTACACTACACAGAAAATTAAACCAAATTCACATAATTAAATTCTGTAAAAAATAAAAGAAACAAGAATGTAACTTTTATTTTCCAATTAATTTGGAAATAAAATAAAATTTTATTCAACCAAATTAATTCCACACAAGAAATTAAATTCTGTAAAATAAAAGAATTAATAATATAACTTTTATTTTTTCAATTAATTTGGAAATAAAATAAAATTTTATTCAACCAAATTAATCCCACACAGGAAATTAAATTCTGTAAAATAAAAGAAATAAGAATACAACTTTTATTTTTTCAATTAATTTGGAAATAAAATAAAATTTTATTCAACCAAATTAATTCCACACAGGAAATTAAATTCTGTAAAATAAAAGAAATAAGAATATGACTTTTATTTTTCAATAAATTTGGAAATAAAATAAAATTTTATTCAACCAAATTAATTCCACACATAAAATTAATTTCTGTAACACTTCAATAATTAAAATACTAAAATAGAATTTTAAGTAATGAAAACTCAGAAAATAATTTCTAAAACCCAAAATTAATTTCTGAAAAAATTCCACAAAAATATATTCTGAATTGTTAATGACACCAGTATCGTACTACTAGTTGTCAAAGAAAATAGACAGTATATTACTACTATATGTCAAATAGCATATAATCACTATTTGTTTTTCCAACCAGAATATTATTTTGTAAATCCACAGAAAATAATTTTCTAATTTAAAAGAAGAAAGCGAAACGGAAACAAACGAAAAATTCTGTAAACAGAATAATTCGAATATGTCTTAAGATTGTTGGAATAATCTTCTGTGTAATAAAATAAATTGAAACTAATTCAAACAAAATAAAATAAAACTTACAGAATTTATTTTGTTGAACCGAATAAATAATTAAAGACCAAGTCGAGTGTGTGACACTCTGTTCTTAAGACAGATTCGCCCCGCTACGGTGTTTACGGTTGAGTGGCGTCTATCTCCCAGGATACAATGATCTTCATAAAATTGTTGTAGCACACCAAACAAATTTGTACGGCGAACCAAACCTTGTGTTCTATACTCTCTTTGAATTTTCCTAAAACTAAAATGAAGAAAAATGCACACAATATAATCTGGACAGCAATGAGACAATTTTAGACTGAATTTTTGGATCTTTAGACTGCTGGAATATGGCTCTATTTATAGACAAATACTGCTGTCCGAACAGGTTCCAATTTGAATGAACAGATGAGATTCAAATGAACAGGTGCAAACTGTTTCAAACAGTTTCTGCCGTTGCACATGGAATAGTTATTCCTTCCAAACAATTTGAAAACCAAATAGCCGTTGCACATGGAATAGTTTATCCTTCCAAACAATTTGAAAAACAAATAGCCGTTGGTGGGAAAAGTTCTATACTGTTGGAATAAATTTTATTAAACTATTTGAATAGTTTAATCATAACAAAAACCTTCACTGATTGGAATAATTATATTAGACTATTTGAATAGTTTAATCATTTTTTAGGAAACCACTTTAGGAAACCAAAAAATAAACTTATATTTAAATAAAATTCCCACAATAATTTTTATTGAAAAAATATAAATGAACTTTGTCTAAAAAATTAATGTTAAACTCGAAAACGACGTCAACTTCTCATTCACCCATAAATGGTTGACGTCAACTTCCCATTCACCCATAAATGGTTTTTGACGTTTTGTCTTCATCGTGTGACTTGCCACGTGGCAAGGAACACGTCACCTTTTCGAACCCACCCCAAAAGACGTTTGGGGCCCACTTAATTTTGGCCTTAAAGTTGGCCCAAAATAAGCCATATAAAACACAATTTTTTCCAACACATTTAAGGTAGAACAATATATAAAAGCCTTTTTTTCGAAATACAATCATATGTACGTATCATGAAAGATTTATTCCAAACTTGATTTCAATTTACAAAAAATACAATTTTTAGGAGCATATCTCTTCATAAAATGAATGCTTATTGCTAGAATGTTTTTGTTGTAAATTTATTTTAACTCTTTTTCATTTCCATTTTCTTAGTCAAAGAAAAATAAATGAGTAATCTACAGGGTTATCTCCATAACCATATCATGCTTTCTTAATACGTTTACCACCCAAATGACCACCGTATATGACGAAACAATGGCATCATGTACAATCAAAATGTTGAACATTTATTGGAGGTCAAACTCTTCCTTTTTCGAATAAGTTTATGGCGTTTTGGCAACAACTCACAACCTACTCGTTCTAATTACATTTCGTCTATTGTCATAGGTCCTATTTGTCATGAGGAAGCTGGCCATGATATTCCTATGGTGGTTCTGGGGTTGTTTTGCATTTTCGCTCCCTCAACGCTATTTTTCAGTTAAGTTTTAAGTGTTTTCGGCTCTAACTCCCAACCTACGTGTGCTAATGACATTCCAACTATTGTAACAGGTCCTATATCTCACGGGGAAGTTGTCCGTGACATCCATACGATGGTTCTGGGGCTATTTTGTTTTTTCGCTTTTTCACGCCCTTAACGCCTTTTTTCGGTTAAGTTTAAGGCATTTTCGGCTGTAACTCCCAACCTACACGTGCTAATTACATTCTGTCAATTGTCACAAGCCCTATTTGTCATGGCAAAGGTGGCCATGACATCCGTACGGTGGTTTGGGGGTTGCTTCGCATTTTCGCCCTCTCAATGCCCTTTTTCGGTTAACTTTAATGCATTTTCGACTCTAACTCCCAACCTACACGTGCTAATTACATTCCCTCTATTGTCACAAGTCCTATATGTCACTGGAAAGCTAGCTGTAACATCCATATGGTGGTTCTGGGGCTGTTTCACATTTTCACACCCTTAACACATTTTTTCGGTTAAGTTTAAGGCGTTTTTGGCTCTAACTCCCAATCTATACGTGCTAATTACATTCTGCCAATTTTCATAGGTCTTATTTGTCACGGGGAAGCTGGTCGTGACAATCATACGGTGGTTTAGGGGCTGTTTCGTAGTTTCACCCCCTTAATGACTTTTTTCGGTTAAGTTTAATGCGTTTTTAGCTCTAACTCCTAACCTACGCCTGCTAATGGCATTTTGTTTGTTGTCACAGGTCCTACATGTCACAGGGAAGCTGGATGTGACATCCATACAGTGGTTCTAGAGCTGTTTCACATTTTCGCACCCTTAATGCCCTTTTGTGGTTAAGTTTAAGGTGTTTTCAGCTCTAACTCCCAACCTACACGTGCTAATTATATTTTGTCTATTGCCACAGGTCATATTTGTCATAAGAAAGTTGGCTGTGACTTTCATAAAGTGGTTCGGGGGCTGTTTTGCAGTTTTACACCCTTAACACCATTTTTCGGTTAAGTTTAATGTGTTTTCAGCTAATTCCCAACCTACACGTGCTAATTACATTCCGCCTATTGTCATAGGTCCTATTTGTCATGAGAAAGCTGGCAATGACATTCGTACAGTGGTTCGAGGGGTGTTTCGCAGTTTCGCCCCCTTAACGCCCTTTTTTGGTTAGGTTTAATGCGTTTTCGACTCTAACTCCCAACCTACACGTGCTAATTACATTTTGTCTATTGTCTAGGTCCTACTTGTCATCGAGAAGTTGGCTATGACATTCGTACGGTGGTTCGGGAGCAGTTTTACAGTTTTGCCCTCTTCACGCTCTTTTTCGGTTAAGTTTAAGGCATGCTAATTAAGGGTTTTGCCACAGGTCCTATGTGTTTTTTTTTTTTTTAGGTTTATCATTTAACGGAATTCCATCATTGTGATAACACGGGAAATTTGCATCATTAAATATTCTTTCCGCTCCTTTCCTTCTTTACATAATTAATGATTTAGTTAACAAATTAATGTCACATTTCTTTTCTCCTCTTATTTGTATAATGTCAAAACAATTCCAAGTTCTCCAAAACATTATTGTCAATATGTGTAGTATTTTTGTAGAACTTTTACTATCATATGAATGAAATTCTTCTTACCAAATAGGACGATGAATTAAGTGCAGCCATACAACTTCTCGCCTATGTTTTGTGCCTTTCAAACAATCGACACACAGAGAACGAATGTCATCCTGTGGGCCTAAATTCTTTGTAACAAAGTCAATAAATGACTTAACACCTTGTTGATACTCTTTACTATTCAACCTATCTTTTATCATCATCCAACTCTTGTTCATCTTTTGAACCCTACAAATCAAGCAAAGATTAACATAGGAATGGACACCAAATAAACAAAAATACTCAATAATGGAATTGAGTGTCTTTTATCATCATCCAATTGTTGTCCATCTTTTCAACCTATCTTTTAGTTTTCACTTATTTGCAACATGTATTACAATTTGAAAACACATGCTTTAGGAATTGTATACAAAAGTTAGGGTGAAACAACTAACTATTTGGACTATACAAGTAGAACATAAACAAGGAGGGCTAAAAAAGAATGAGAAAATACACCAAACACAACCATCGTAAGTAGAAGAAACATCCAAGCTATCATCAAAGGTAGAACCATAATCGATAAATATGAATTTAAAAACCAACACTTAACTGAAGAGCATGATTCTCAAAAGGTCAAATAAGGTAGCAAATTTCAAGTTGCAGGCCAAATCAAGTATTTACACAAGAAGAACGATGGCTTGAATGCAAACCTTAAAGGTTCCAACGGTATATTTACATTAATATAAGTAGTCATAGAATTTATGCTCTAATCATTCATATATTTACCACACTTCAGTACTCTTACTGTAGCGACCCAAATTTTCTTAAGTCATTTATTTATTATTATGATTATTATTATCTTATTTTATTTTTGATTTTATTAATTATGTGGTCACATGAGAATTTAATGTGGTATTTAATTAATTTAATGTGTTATTTAATTATAGGTAATTAATTATATTGTTTATAAAAAAAAAAGAGGGTGTTACTTGTATTGATTTTATAAAGCATATTTATATATGTTGTAGTTATTTAATAAAATAAAATATATATCATATTTATTTATGTTATATTTACATTGTATTTATATTTTATAATATAATAGCCATTTGTTATATTGTAAGTGATTAAGTGATTAGGTCATAATCTAAGAGGTAAAGAACGAGAGAAGTAGCTGTACGGCGAGAGAGAGAGAGAGAGAGAGAGAGAGAGAGAGAGAGAGAGAGAGAGAGAGAGAGAAATCAAGGAAAAAAGTGTTTAATCAACAAGGAGAGTGCTCTGTATGGCGTGAGAAAGAGAAGAACGGTGGGGGGAGAGAGAAAAGGAGAGAAAAAAAGATTAGGGTTTTGTTTTGGTGGCTCTATTAGTTCTTCAAATAATTTTTTGATCTTCAAAAAAATATTGTGAGTACAAAACCCACTTCCCTTGATTTATGTTTAGTTCGTTGTTTTTATTTATTTATTTATATTTGTTTAATGTTAGTTTGATTTATTTTTACATAAAGATGATAGATTAATTTTAATTATTTTGATTAGTTGTGTATGTAAGGTTTATGATTTTTAAATGATTGATTGATTTTAATCATTTTGTTTAGTTGTGTATGTAAGGTTTAGGATTTTTAGTTTACACATTGATGTTAATTATTTTGATTGGTTGTGTATGCTAGGTTTAGGTTTTTTTTTATAAGGATTTATTTTATGGTTGTAATCACCTTCATGATTATATGAAACTAAAATTAATATGGTTATATGAAATTAAAATTAATTAAGAACCCATAGATAAATTTCTTATACTCCACCATGACTCCATGTATTGTCGTTTTATTTGAGTGATGGTGAGAAAGAGTGTATAAAAAACAAAAAGTGAGGATTACGAGATTTATTTGAATGCCTTAGGCTCGGCATTGTTATGTTTATTCTCATGTGTGAGATGTTGTGTATATATATAATGTTGCCTCGTTCTCATGAGTAGACGAGTACTTTGATTTGCGCGCGTACGTATATGCTAACTATCCGGGGAGTGTGAGTCAAACTTGGGACGATATCCCCGTGCAAGTTTGGCTTCGGAGCGGTGTTAGGTATACGGGAGGCACATGGGATATATGTGCAGGCCGGAAGGGGAGAGCCGAAGTGGTGGAGTTAAGGAACAAAGAATTTAATTATGAATTTATTAGTATGGTGTGTATGGTACTGATATGTACATGATAAAAAAAATAGTAAACGATCTTGATAAATTATGAAATTTGAGCAGAAGCATGTATACGTGATTCTAGACAACTTTTGTGTTTTAGCTTTTTATTAAAATGATTGATTAGAACTTATAATCGAATGATCTTGATTATTGTCGGTTTGATTCATTTTAGGAAGGCAGATTTTAGAGGCTGTTTTAACCCACGAAACGAGCTCATTTTTATTAGTTTCAATTATACTAAAGTAAAACATTATTCTGCACACTTTTTGTGTTTTGAACTTTTTCGAAAAAAATCATCTTATGGTAGTTTTTATTCGTTTTCAGCGTCAGATTTTTTTGATTGAATTCCGTCTAGATTTTTATATCAGGTTTCTTTCTTAACCTTTTTAGTTTCTACCAAATTTGTCCACGCTATCTTTTAGAAAATTTGATTCTGTACAACTTTTGTTCTTTGAGTTTTGATCAATTCGAATTATTTAAGTATGAAATGGTGCAATTTTATATTTTTTTTCAACAAGTTACTTACGATTAAATTATACTAACTTTATTTGTTTTGCAGGATGGTGGGTCTTACTAACTTTTTATGCAGGGCTGACCCACCATATTTTTATTTCTATTTTGTCTATTTTATAATCAATTTATATTTCGTTGTGTATGGACAAGAAACTAAATGCCACCGTATCTCGGGAAACTACCCATTTGTCTCGGTGCGGTTGGAACTACTTGTCTTGTCTCGTGATAAGAATTAAATGTATTTTTGTCTGTGTCTGGTGGACACGTGGGTGTTAAATATTGTACTCATACCAGTATACCTGTATACTAACCTGTTTTGTCTCTTGGCAACTCGGGTGCGTTCTGTTTGAACGCAACTGAGCTTCCTTTGCAGGATTAGTTGAGGCTACGGTGGTGATGAGAAGTAACTATAGTTTTTGGGCATATCTCTTGGATTTCTTTTGTTTTCTTGAGCTTAGGGTTGTTAGTAGTTCATGTATTTATTATTATTTTTTTTATGACTTTAGTATTGGAATAATTTGGCATGGTTTGTAATCATATATTATTTAAGTTATTTTGACTATGTGTTGTTACTTTAATATTGGAGGTATTGGTTAGTTATGAAATTATGGTGAATGGTTTGGTTGGCGTTTTAGTTTTTTTTGTTTCACCCCTAGGATTTGGATGATGGAATATTGATTGGGGTTTAGTCATAATTTAATATTTAATTGTCCAAATTTTGGGGCGTCACAGTTTGGTATCAGAGCTCTAGGTTACCCTAGACTTGTGAGAGTTTAGGTGATCCTCGGATTGTGAAAACATGGGTTATCTGGTTTAGGTTGGTGGTTGAATTTATTCTAAGTATTGATGAACGAATTCTTCTTGTGTGTTTAACTTGAAGGTGATGGCTGGAAGGTATCTTTAATCTTTTTCCAAGAACCCGTTAGAGTACTTTTTGATCATATCTAGGCAGTTTCTAGAAAGAGAACATATTGTAACTACCTTCTTGTCTAGACCTATTCGTGTTGAGACTCCTTTAGGAGAGGCAGTTACTCTTTATGAGATGTGTAAAGATTTTGAGATTGATTTTGCGGGTAGAGTCTTGCATGCAGACCTAATTATGTTAGGGTTTGAAGGGTTTACAATTATTTTGGGTAAGGATTGGCTGCGAAAATACTTTGCAACTCTAGATTGTGTTGGAAGGACTCTAAATAAAGATATTCCTGGTATGCCACGGCTTACCCACACTTCTAGTGATGGAGAAGAGTCGGTGATGACCAGTTTTCTGTGCTCGGTAGAAATTCCTAAACAGGATATTAGTGAGGTAGATGTGGTACGTGAGTTTGAGGATGTATTTCAAGAGATACCTGGACCTTTACCCAGACGGGTAGTAGAATTTTGCATTGACTTAATGCCAGGAACTGCACCAATTTCTAAGGCGGCATACAGAATGGCGCCTAAAGAGCTTGTGGAGATGAAGAAGTAGCTGGAAGAGATACTTCAGAAAGGGTTCATTCGTTCAAGTAACTCCCCGTGGGGAGCACCCGCGATCTTTGTCTCCAAGAAAGATGGCACTCTCCGTATGTGTATAGATTATAGAGAGCTAAACAAGGTGACTATCAAGAACAAGTATCCGCTACCTAGAATTGATGACTTGTTTGATCAATTAAAAGGGGCAGCCATTTTCTCTCAGTTTGATCTCAGAATAGGTTACCATCAGATGGGTGTGTCAGAGGAAAGTATACCGCTTACTGCTTTTCGGACCCGGTATGGGTTGTACGAATTTCCTGTAATGCCTGTTGATTTGACCAATGCTCCTGCCTATTTCATGGACTTGATAAACAGAATTTTTCAACCATATCTAGATAAGTTTGTGATTATCTTCATTGATAATATCCTGGTGCATTCTAAGAATGAGGAGGAACACAGAGAACACTTGAAAGTTGTATTGCAGACTTTGAGGGAGCAACAGTTATACGCTAAGTTCAGTAAGTGTCGCTTTTGGGAGAAAGAAGTTCGATTCTTGGGGCATGTTGTATCCAATCAAGGGATAGCAGTAGATCCTGAGAAAGTTGTTGCGGTCAAAGAATGGAAGCAGCCCACAAACCCTACAGAGGTGAGAAGTTTTTTAGGACTAGCCGGTTATTACAGGAGATTTATAGAGAAGTTTTCCACTATTGCAGCACCCATGACCAAGTTGACCTGCAAGAATGTGAAGTTCGTATGGACAGATGATTGTGAGAGAGCTTTCCAAGAGTTAAAGCAGCGGTTGACTACAGCTCTGGTGTTAACTATACCGGTACAAGGGGAAAAGTTAGTAGTGTTTACTGATGCAAGTGGAACTGGGTTGGGATGTGTGTTGATGCAGCATCAGAAGGTTGTATCTTATGCTTCTCGACAGTTAAAACCTCATGAGAGACGATACCCTACTCATGACTTAGAGTTGGCAGCAGTTATTTTGCGTTGAAAGTGTGGCAACACTACTTGTTTGGGGAGCACTTTGAGTTGTACACAGATCACAAGAGCCTCAAATATCTTTTTTCTGAAAAAGAGTTGAACATGAGGCAACAGAGGTGGGTTGAATTCGTTAGTAGTTATGATTTCGAGATCCTTTACCACCCAAGGAAAGGAAATGTGGTCACAGATACACTTAGTCGACAACATGGGATTATAGCTTCTTTGATGATTCAAGAATGAAAGTCCTTGGAGTTAATTTTGATGCATGATGTTCAACCAATAGAGAGTGCTGAGAGGGCATACATTGGTAGTTTGACTGTGCAGCCAGTTTTACTGGGTAAAGTTTGTCAGATGCAGAATTTAGATGGGTTTCTCGTCAACAAGCTCGATGACCTTGTAGTGGATTTGATCGATGATTGTCCTATTGATTAGTCTGTGGACTCAGATGGGGGATTGCGATTCAGGAGCAGGTTGTGTGCACCTAACATTGTTGAATTGAGGAAAGAGATTATGGATGATGCCCATAGGTCCCGATATACCATTCACCCTGGTGGGACTAAGATGTATCATGACCTGAAGAGAATGTTTTGGTGGGAAGGTATGAAGAAGGACGTAGGAGAGTATGTTTCTCGATGTTATGTGTGCCAACAGGTTAAGGCAGAACATCAACTACCGTTTGGACTGTTGCAACCTCTTGAGATCCCTACTTGGAAATGGGAGTGCATCTCTATGGATTTCGTGGATGGATTGCCGCGGTCTAAGCAAGGTAATGAATCTATTTGGGTGATAGTGGATCGAATCACAAAGTCTGCTCATTTTATTCCTATCAGTGTTCACCGAACTGCAGATAAACTGGCTAGGCTATATATTTGAGAAGTGGTGCGACTTCATGGCGCACCAGTTTCTATAGTTTTGGGTCGTGATCCATTGTTTGTGGCAGAGTTTTGGGAGAGTTTTTAGCATGCTTTGGGTGCTAGGTTAGACTTGAGCACGGCTTATCATCCTCAAACGGATGGGCAAACTGAGCGGGTAAATCAGATCTTGGAGGATATGTTGAGAGCTTGTGTCCTCGATCTTGGTGGTAGTTGGGAAGAACACTTGCCATTGGTGGAGTTTGCTTATAATAATAGCTATCACTCCAGTATCGGGATGGCACCTTTTGAGGCTTTATATGGGAGGCCATGTCGATCACCTGCTTGTTGGATGGAGGTAGGTGATGCACCGTTGTTGGGGCCAAAGTTGGTGAGAGAGACCACGGAGAAGGTGAATATTATTCGGGAACGTATTAAGACTGCACAGAGTCGTCAGAAGTGTTACGTTGATAGAAAACGTAAGGGGGTTGAGTTGAATATTGGAGATTTCTTATTTTTGAAGGTCTCGCCGATGAAGGGTATTATGCGGTTCGGAAAGAAGGGAAAGTTGGCCCCTAGATTTGTGGGACCATATGAGATCAATGAGAGGATTGGTAACGTGGCTTACAAATTAGCTCTACCACCTACTTTAGCTTTGATTCACAATGTGTTCCATGTATCTTTATTGCGGAAGTGTGTGCAAGACCCTTCCCAAGTAGTATCACCAGAAGTGTTAGAGAATAATGATGATCTAACGTATGTGGTGTGACCAGTTATTATTCTAGACCGAGATGTAAAGCAGTTGCCGCGCAAGAAAGTAAACTTGGTGAAAGTGCAATGGAGCGAAGATGAGAACGACATTACCTGGGAGTTAGAAGAGAAAGTTCGGCGTATGCATCCGGAGTTTTTTGCTTAGTATTCTCTCCTATCGAATCTCAGGACGAGATTCTTTTGAGGTGTGTATATTGTAGCGACCCTAATTTTCTTAAGTCATTTATTTATTATTATGATTATTATTATCTTATTTTATTTTTGATTTTATTAATTATGTGGTCACATGAGAATTTAATGTGGTATTTAATTAAATTAATGTGTTGTTTAATTAATTTAATGTGTTATTTAATTATAGGTAATTAATTATATTGTTTATAAAAAAAAAAGAGGGTGTTACATGTATTGATTTTATAAAGCATATTTATATATGTTGTAGTTATTTAATAAAATAAAATATATATCATATTTATTTATGTTATATTTACATTGTATTTATATTTTATAATATAATAGCCATTTGTTATATTGTAAGTGATTAAGTGATTAGGTCATAATCTAAGAGGTAAAGAACGAGAGAAGTGGCTGTACGGCGAGAGAGAGAGAGAGAGAGAGAAATCAAGGAAAAAAGTGTTTAATCAACAAAGAGAGTGCTCTGTATGGCGTGAGAAAGAGAAAAACGGTGGGGGGAGAGGAGAAAATGAGAGAAAAAAAGATTAGGGTTTTGTTTTGGTGGCTCTATTAGTTCTTCAAATAATTTTTTGATCTTCAAAAAAATATTGTGAGTACAAAACCCACTTCCCTTGATTTATGTTTAGTTCGTTGTTTTTATTTATTTATTTATTTTTATTTGTTTGACGTTAGTTTGATTTATTTTTACATAAAGATGATAGATTAATTTTAATTATTCTGATTAGTTGTGTATGTAAGGTTTATGATTTTTAAATGATTGATTGATTTTAATTATTTTGTTTAGTTCTGTATGTAAGGTTTAGGATTTTTAGTTGATTAATTGATGTTAATTATTTTGATTGGCTGTGTATGCTAGGTTTAGGATTTTTTTTATATGGATTTATTTTATGGTTGTAATCACCTTCATGATTATATGAAACTAAAATTAATATGGTTATATGAAATTAAAATTAATTAAGAACCCATAGATAAATTTCTTATACTTCACCATGACTCCATGGATTGTTGTTTTGTTTGAGTTATGGTGAGAAAGAGTGTATTAAAAAAAAAAGTGAGGATTATGAGATTTATTTGAATGCCTTAGGCTCAGCATTGTTATGTTTATTCTCATGTGTGAGATGTTGTGTATATATATATTGTTGCCTCGTTCTCATGAGTAGACGAGTGCTTTGATTTGCACACGTACGTATATGCTAACCATCCGGGGAGTGTGAGTCAAACTCGGGACGATATCCCCGTGCAAGTTTGGCTTCGGAGTGGTGTTAGGTATACGGGAGGCACATGAGATATATGTGTAGGCCGGAAGGGAAGAGCCGAAGTGGTGGAGTTAAGGAGCAAAGAATTTAATTATGAATTTATTAGTATAGTGTGTATGGTACTGATATGTACATGATAAAAAAAAATAGTAAACGATCTTGATAAATTATGAAATTTGAGCAGAAGCATGTATACGTGATTCTAGACAACTTTTGTGTTTTAGCTTTTTATTAAAAAGATCGATTATAACTTATAATCAGATGATCTTGATTATTGTCGGTTTGATTCATTTTAGCAAGGCAGATTTTAGAGGTTGTTTTAACCTACGAAACGAGCTCATTTTTATTGGTTTCGTGTAAACTGAAGTAAAACATTATTCTGCACACTTTTCGTGTTTTGAACTTTTTCGAAAAAAATCATCTTCGGGTAGTTTTTGTTTGTTTTCAGCTTCAGATTTTTTTGATTGAATTCCGTCTAGATTTTTATATCAAGTTTGTTTCTTATCCTGTTTAGTTTCTACCAAATTTGTTCGCGTTGTCTTTTAGAAAATTTGATTCTGTACAACTTTTGTTCTTTGAGTTTTGATCAATTTGAATTATTTAAGTATGAAACGGTGTAATTTTATATTTTTTTTCAACAAGTTACTTATGATTAAATTATACTAACTTTATTTGTTTTGCAGGATGGTGGGTCTTACTAACTTTTTATGCAGGGCTGACCCACCATATTTTTATTTTATTTTGTCTATTTTATAATCAATTTATATTTCGTTGTGTACGGACAAGAAACTAAATGCCACCGTATCTCGGGAAACTATCCATTTGTTTCGATGCGGTTGGAACTACTTGTCTTGTCTCGTGATAAGAATTAAATGTATTTTTGTCTGTGTCTGGTGGACACGTGGGTGTTAAATATTGTACTCATACCAGTATACCTGTATACTGACTTATTTTGTCTCTTGGCAACTCGGGTGCGTTTTGTTTGAACGCAGCTGAGCTTCCTTTGCAGGATTAGTTGAGGTTACGGCGGTGACGAGAAGTAACTATAGTTTTTGGGCATATCTCTTGGATTTCTTTTGTTTTCTTGAGCTTAGGGTTGTTAGTAGTTCATGTATTTATTATTATTTTTTTTATGACTTTAGTATTGGAATAATTTGGCATGGTTTGTAATCATATATTATTTAAGTTATTTTGACTATGTGTTGTTACTTTAATATTGGAGGTATTGGTTAGTTATGAAATTATAGTGAATGGTTTGGTTGGCGTTTTAGTTTTTTTTTGTTTCACCCCTAGGATTTGGATGATGGAATACTGATTGGGGTTTAGTCCTAATTTAATATTTAATTGTCCAAATTTTGAGACATGACACTCAGAAATTTACATACTCAAAAAATATCAATTGAACTTTTCACAACCAGTAGAATTTTAATCCAATCCACTATAACATGATAAGGTTTTGGATTTTCAGTTTTGAGCTTGAATTTGGGATTTATGTCTAGAAATCAAACCCTATAACAAGTGTGAGAAATGAACACAAAATTTGGCATTTTGAGTTAAGAAATCAACCCTTAATTCCCTTCTCTGCTTTCTTTTTATGCTGGTAGAGTAAGGACCCAAACCCTGCATAAATCTTAACAATAGAGCCAATTTAATAAACACCCAACAATAGACTAAGAACAACAGAAGGCAAAGAACAAGCTACAAGCAATTGGTAATGCTTGATGAGCATTATTTCCATATATTTCCCTACTTAATTTCACACATTTCCTTACTTTTAAATGATTGATTCAAGTTGCCTTGTCTTTCAGTTGGTTTTTTGTTGACAAGCCAACTTGGATCCATTTTGTGCCCATGCAGTATGAGTTTTTCTCTTTTCATATGAAGTTCTTATTTCTACATATTTTTCTCAAGATGGCAAATCATGAGTTATTTTCCTCCAATCATATGGAGTTCTTCTTCCTACATATTTTTCTCAAACTACTCTTCCACTTTTCCTTATTGTTGTCATCACTACTAAATCTCTTTCATTTTCTTCATAGATATATTGAATCTGATCTCATTTCTACTTATTCTACTAAGTTCGCGTATATATCTCTTCCATATCCATAAAATGTATCAACCAAATGAGTTGACAATTTTAAGTAATTAGGTATCAACAATAGAAATATTTAAGTCTAAAAAGCCACCAACAAGAAGTTGAGAATTTAGGATCCGTTACAGAGGAACATATATTTTTCAAAGCTGGAAACAAGAGCTAATTTGTTCATGGCCTCAAACTGTTACACTCTCTACATTTCAAATCACAAAATTAAAAAATAAATCTAGAAAGAAAAAGCAACAACCTCCATAGTTACCCCAAATGACTGAACTCATCTAACATTCAATCTAAAAGACCAAATCAATTAACAAGATATTGTTAATACAATGAACAATTTGAACAAAACCTAAATGAGACTATTTTATGAATAAAATAAAATTAGGACACCACTTTGTTCCTCACAATCAGATGCAAAATATCAGTAGGCCATTTCATAAGTTTAGATCATTCATTAACACTCCAATAGAATTGGCCACTGGCAGAGGGTTGATGAGTAATTATAGGTTTCATAGAGAAGTTAATGAAATGGAAAATGAAAATGAAAAGAGAAACACTTATACTGCATGGGCACAAAATGGATCAAAGTTAGCTTGTCAAAGAAAAAACACCAACTGAAAGACAAGGCAACTTGAATCAATCATTTGAATATGGGGAAACATTTGACAGCATAAGAGGAAACAAACAAGCCTTGCTATTGATGGAAAAGCATATAAAGATCTGATGTATAGCGATCCCGGTATTCCCTGTTGTTGTATAACTATAATCTGGACTCAGTTTCGTAGATTCGTTGTTGTCTTATCCTCATTTCTATCCCTTACTCTTTGTTTTAGAGTTTTGGGTTGTGTTGGGCAAGTTGGGAATTAGTTGGTTGTGTTTTAAAGCTTTGAAATTTTGCCCAGGTTTTGGTCTCTCCGCTCGAGCGGCAGTTTTGTGCTCGAGCGAGCTTTTGTTGCTGCCTTTACGCTCGAGCGGCAGTTTGGACGCTCGAGCGTGAATTTCCTTCTCTCAGCATTTTGGTCGTCTGCAGAAAATTCTGGGAGAGTGCACCTGGCGCTCGAGCGGATCTTTGGACGCTCGAGCGTGAACCTGTGTCTGTACGCTCGAGCGGGGTGTTGTACGCTCGAGCGGACCTGCTTTTATATCAGTTCGTGAAACCACCTTTTTGATCACTTTTTGATTTCCTTTCTCTCTCTTACTTTTTCAAAACCTCCATTGGAGAGCACCTTACTCTAAAACCGAACTTCTCTCTTAGGATTGATCTACCTAGAGTGTTTTCCTCACCTTGGGCCTTTGTAAGAAGTGTGTTGATCGTCGAGGGCTTTGTTGAGATCTGAGAAATTTGGGATTTGGAGCACTTCTGAGTTTTACTCATCTTCTCCCTTGGAGCTCTGAATTTGAGGTAGGGATATCCTACTCCTCTCTATGGATTTTGTCTTTAAATTTTGGTAATTTGAGATGTTGGGGTTGGTTTGGTAATTTTGTGAAAGTTTGGGCCTTTTGTGTTATTTTACAAAAGTTGGGGTTTTATTTGTAATAAACCTAGAGGCATGTTTGGTATAGAGAAATGGAATAAATGTTGAATCATTGATGAAAATGGGACCTAAGGGTGGTAATGGTAATTATGGAAAATGACCTAATTACATTATTTAATTAATTGAGATAATTAATTGTGGGAAATGAGGAAATGAAACGGAATTGCTGAGATTGGGAGTGCATGGGGTTAAAGGGTGTAGTTGAATTATTTATCACTCACCGAATTGAAATGTCGATTGAATATCCATTGTGCATTTATTTCCTGCTTAGAAATAATTGCTTTGGGCTACCGGTGGAGGGTAGTGTTGATTGTTGTAGACAATGCTTGATGATTAGGCAAACTAAAACTAATCAATTGGATGTGTCATAGAGCATGTCGGTTGATAGAATACATTAATTTTATGTATTGATTGATTGCATATGTGATTCTGTGTTTATATGCATTACTTGTGTATGGGAGGAGATAGGGGATGTACTCCACGGTTTAGGGGAAGATGGGGGATGTACCTCTAAACCGGTTAATGGTTTAGGGGAAGATGGGGGATGTACCTCTAAACCGGTTGTTGGAATGTTGATATAGCTCATATGCTTATCGGTTGAAGTGTTGATACAACTCATATGCTTATCTGTTATAGTAGTGATATAGCTCATATGCTTATCTATTGAAAAGTTTGTTTGATTTGATATAGCACTAAAATGTATATCATCATTGTTTGCGAAGTATGGGAGTAGTTTATGTGTTATTGATACAACACCATAATGTGTATCCACCTTGGATTTCGAAAGTGTTCTAGTGATGAACTATAATCTCATCAAACGTTCTGGCCAGAGTACTGAGCCTTGTTTTCAAACTCAAAGTTGAACAAAAACGAAAAGTGAATTGTAACATAGACTTGGCTGTCATGGAAACGTAGGGAGATGTAAATGAAAGTGTCAGTGTTGACCATCTATCAGTTGCTAATCTTTTAGTCATTGTTCATGGTCGGTTTAGTGTATTTCTACTGGGCTGTGGCTCACCCTATATGGGAATATCATTTTCAGGTACAGGTAGCATGCCACCTCCAAGGACGTAGCTTGGGAGGCCAGAGGCGGACTTTTGTTGTTTTACTTGATGTATTACATGTAAATTCAAGCCAAGGGCTTAACGTGTTTGAGTTAGTACTCTTTTGTTGTAACCAAGTGTTAACTTGGAAAGCTGTAAGCCCATAGGGCATTTGCTTTTGTTGTTAACATGTAATACTTTTTGTAATGAAACTCTGTTAAATGAAAGAATGTGGAGCTTTTGAATATCAATGCATGTCTTATTTAATGGGTTTAAAGCTATTATTTTGAGGGCGTTACAACTTGGTATCAGAGCGTACCTGGTTCGAATACTTTGGGTACGTGGGAAGTGATTAGTATCACAATGGGTTTCTCTCGCTTGTTAGAGACTTAGACGTAATGTTATGTACTTCTGTGATAACATGTTTATGTGACTATTTGGGTATGGAATGTAGTTTCTTGGATGTTGATTGGATCCTTGGGTTTCTGGGAGTCCTGTTGGAAAGGCACTTGATCAATGCTGTTTCTGATCGGAACTCTAGTAACGCCTCGGGACTATCATTATCTGGAAATGAAATTCGTAAGTGCTTATATGTTTATGTGCTTATGTGGAGTGAATTACAGTTATCCATGTGTTAGGATGTAAGTGTTTAGCTTCGGCACATGTATGAGTGTGCTAACGTGTCTCCGTTACTTTTACTAGGATGCCTAGGCGAGGAAGTTGCGATTTCCCTCCTTCCGCTCAGGAAGAGCTGCGGAAACAATTTGTGGAATTACGCCAAGGTACTACACCTTTGGTGCGGTTCGAAAGATGGTTTGCTAATCTGTCGAGGTTTGCTCCAGAATTGGTAGAGACAGAGTACTTACGTTGCTTCGAGTTTGAGAGTAAGCTGCGTGACGACATCCGTGTAAGGATAGCGGGGTCTTGGCATAAAAGATATAGGGCGCTTGTTGAGGCGGCCGCCCATGTAGAGGCTGCAGTGCTAGCAATGGGGCAGAGTGGGGAGGAAGCCATCTCGGCGACTCCTGTGACTCAGGGTGTTGGTAGGCCTTTTAAGAGGCAGAGGGTTTTAAACTCGCAACAGGAAGGACTGGCTAGAACTGCCCTTCCAGTGTCAGATTTGGGTTCGGGGGAAAATAAGCAGAGGGGCATCATTTGTTTCAGATGTGGTCTGCTGGGCCACAGGGTTTCGGTTTGCCCACAGAAGAAAGGGGTGGGGTTAGCAGTTCAACCAGTAGTTGTACCACCAGGATCATCCAACCAGCTGGGTTTTGGACCGATTAAATGCTCAGTGGGGAGGCAGTTGTTGGGGTCTTCATCAGCCCAGATTCTGAACCAATCTCGTGCTCAGGCACCGCCTACCTGTTGGGTGTGTAATCAGCCGGGTCATATTCGACGTTTTTGTACTCAGTCGGGAGCTTCTTTAGGGGTTTTGCAACCTAGCCAGGCTCAGTTTCTTTCGACTGGGCAGGAACAATATCGTTTTGGGGGACTAGCAGGCCAGATTGCGAGGGCCTCAGTAGAGTCAAGTTCCCAAGCCCCAGCTAGGGAAGTTTGTAATTGTTCCAGGTGTGGGCAGAGGGGGCATACCAGTGGTTCTTGTCCGTGACTTGTAAGCTCGTAGGTTGCCTTATGTTCGGGGATGACCAACTTCGGCGGTCCAACAAGGGACGGTAGTAGTAGTAATACTGATGGGATGGTTTTGTTTTGACTAATCCGCTTTGTAATCAGTGGATTATTGTTTTGTGATCATTGGGTTCCGTTGTGTAACCAATGTGTTTTGGGAAGGTTGAAACATCTAAACTGTTTGTTTATCTATATATATATACATATATGCTTTGTTTGTTAATTTCCCTAGAGTGGGTGAATTGGAGCATGTCGTAGCTCTAAAATTTTATTAATGTATAAAGTTGCTATAAAAAAAAATTTATGCTTGTGATTTGATTTGGGGAGGATGAGGGCTAGAGAGCCATGTTTTCAAAATTTGGAAGAACCACCGAGGGGTACGTGTCCTAGCCAAGGTAATATTGGAGCGAGAACTGTTTTACTTGCCGAGTGTGTGGAATTACATGGGTTCTACCCATTTAAAGTTTTGTGCGTGGTATAGCTTTTGATCTACTGTCGAGTGAACTTGAGAGGATGTGAAGTGTACGATTAATACTAGATGTAACACGTATTTAATATGGTGTCCTACGGGGGCATGGCACATAATTGTGTCAAGGTTGGACTCGTACCTTCGTGGTAAGTAACGTTGTCAAGATTACAGGTGTACTGATTGGCCGTTTCAAGTGAAGGGATGTCAGTCCCTATATAAGGTTGTGATTCTTGTATCGGGAGCGATGTGTTGTGAGTAGCTGGTACTATACCTCGGGCTGTAGTATAATGGATGTCTCCCTAAGTTTTCAAATTTCTTTATTTGGATTGAATGTGATAAGTTCGTACCTTAGCACTGGTCAAGTCAGAGGATATTATCAGAAGCGTTAATTGGGTATATAGCCCATGGTTAGAGTGTGACCCGTGGGTGGAGTCACAGTGGTATGGTGTTTGCGAATGAAGATGTGGGTTAATGACGAGGGAGGCGAGGACTTTTACCCCTCTGGAAAGTTAGAAGAGTGAATCTTTGGAAGCCCTATCGGCGACTTGTGACGGTGTCGGGGTTTGGTTCATGATGGTTGCCTAGCGGTAGTGTGGACTAGTGGTTTAGCACGGAGGCCGGGCCTCTTGATGGTACTCTCGAGATGAGTGACAAGTAAGATATAAAGTAACGAGTGGACCCTATGAGTTATTGGAGGATTCGGTGTAGGAGTAAGAGGGCTTGCAAAATAAGGAGGTTTTGCCTAGTACGGTTGGATGTGTTAGATGGGATGGTTTCGAGAGTTGCGCGGTGTTGGCAAGACTATATGAGAATGTTCGAGGGAACGTGAGATTTGTATCTCGAGTTAGTGGGAATGGTACCTGTATGCTGGTTCGTGTGTTGGGCCTTGCTAGATAGTGAGTCCGTGGTGACCCCCTTGGTTGTATAGGGGTAGTGTTCATATTGTGATTGGTTATCCATTGTTGGGTGTGGGTTATGAGTGGATGCTGCCAGCATTCTTTGAATTAAGAGCAATTCGTGTTCTAAAGTAATGAGTATAGCGTGGGTCAAAGTAGTCCTTCGTATTCGGGATGTTGTGATTGAGGTTGACCATGTCGGTCTTCGGTCAAGGAAGTGAGCAGGCTTGCTAGATAACCATGGCGGGGGATGGTGATTCCCTTAGACGCGATGTTGAGGCGGTTAAATTTTAGGAAATCCGATGAGATTCCAAAATTTGTGGTTTGTGTAGAGAACTCTGTGGTTGGGGTTAGTGGTCTGAGTAGCACATCAGTGTGTGGATTACTGAGTGTAGAGTTTATTGAGTTGACTAGTCAGCTTGTCGGTATCGGGTGTTGGGGTGGCATTGGTCACCTTGAGTTTAGTCTCATTCGTTGTAGACTCCGTATGTTGATTAAGGAAAACTGAAATTAATCGAACATGTTTTGTCATTGAGTCTGACGGTTGGAATAATACATCTAATATATGTATTGATTGATCATTGTGAATGATTGGCTTTTTATACATTATGAATGTATGGTGTCTAGTTTGATGTTGATACAGCACTATAATGTGTATCATTTGTGTGTTTTTGAGCCGTGTTTATGATTATAAAGTGGTTAAGTAAAGGGAGGCGGGATAAAATTGCAAAACCATGAATTTCTTATACCTTATGTGTTGATAGTACGGTTGTTATTTCTATTAATTATCATTATAGAAATGTTGTGTTCCGTGTTGGTTGTGTCATCACTACGTGAGTGATGGTTGTAGATAGTGTTAATTTGGAAAGAAATGGAAAACAAAATTTTCCTAGTGTTTGGGGTCATCTAAACGCGTTGTTGAAAAGTTGATTTAATTCAAGGATTTTCTTTTTAAGAATTCCAGATTACTCTTTTAGGTAAATAAACTGTGGATAACTCTGCGTTTTGGGTAACAGCGTATTTGTGAAAAATGTTTACAAAGCTTTTGAGTTTTCGTATGGAAAATGCAAGATTTATCCTGGAACGTTAACGTTGAAAATTTAAACATCTTTGAGAAATGCCTCTTGAACAAGAAAATGTTTTCTTATTATCTACTTTAAGATTTGTTTTAGTCGTGTTGTTGAGTAGTGACTAAGCTTGGAGCACTAGTCGGTTTTTTTGGTGAATTGTTTCGGGGGAGGTTTGGTTTGTCGAGACTTGCGCACCTAAGGTGGTGTTATTTAGAATGTGTTCCCTTGGTTGGTCTTTCCCTTGGTAGAGTGAGTCGGAGGCTTGTTTTGAAAGTAATTTCTTTCCTTGGGGTTCGGTTGTTGAATGCTCTATGATCATTTGGCCTTGTGTTTTGATGTATCTTTAATTTCGAGGACGAAATTCTTTAAGGGGGGGAGGTTATAGCGATCCCGGTATTCCCTGTTGTTGTATAACTATAATCTGGACTCAGTTTCGTAGATTCGTTGTTGTCTTATCCTCATTTCTATCCCTTACTCTTTGTTTTAGAGTTTTGGGTTGTGTTGGGCAAGTTGGGAATTAGTTGGTTGTGTTTTAAAGCTTTGAAATTTTGCCCAGGTTTTGGTCTCTCCGCTCGAGCGGCAGTTTTGTGCTCGAGCGAGCTTTTGTTGCTGCCTTTACGCTCGAGCGGCAGTTTGGACGCTCGAGCGTGAATTTCCTTCTCTCAGCATTTTGGTCGTCTGCAGAAAATTCTGGGAGAGTGCACCTGGCGCTCGAGCGGATCTTTGGACGCTCGAGCGTGAACCTGTGTCTGTACGCTCGAGCGGGGTGTTGTACGCTCGAGCGGACCTGCTTTTATATCAGTTCGTGAAACCACCTTTTTGATCACTTTTTGATTTCCTTTCTCTCTCTTACTTTTTCAAAACCTCCATTGGAGAGCACCTTACTCTAAAACCGAACTTCTCTCTTAGGATTGATCTACCTAGAGTGTTTTCCTCACCTTGGGCCTTTGTAAGAAGTGTGTTGATCGTCGAGGGCTTTGTTGAGATCTGAGAAATTTGGGATTTGGAGCACTTCTGAGTTTTACTCATCTTCTCCCTTGGAGCTCTGAATTTGAGGTAGGGATATCCTACTCCTCTCTATGGATTTTGTCTTTAAATTTTGGTAATTTGAGATGTTGGGGTTGGTTTGGTAATTTTGTGAAAGTTTGGGCCTTTTGTGTTATTTTACAAAAGTTGGGGTTTTATTTGTAATAAACCTAGAGGCATGTTTGGTATAGAGAAATGGAATAAATGTTGAATCATTGATGAAAATGGGACCTAAGGGTGGTAATGGTAATTATGGAAAATGACCTAATTACATTATTTAATTAATTGAGATAATTAATTGTGGGAAATGAGGAAATGAAACGGAATTGCTGAGATTGGGAGTGCATGGGGTTAAAGGGTGTAGTTGAATTATTTATCACTCACCGAATTGAAATGTCGATTGAATATCCATTGTGCATTTATTTCCTGCTTAGAAATAATTGCTTTGGGCTACCGGTGGAGGGTAGTGTTGATTGTTGTAGACAATGCTTGATGATTAGGCAAACTAAAACTAATCAATTGGATGTGTCATAGAGCATGTCGGTTGATAGAATACATTAATTTTATGTATTGATTGATTGCATATGTGATTCTGTGTTTATATGCATTACTTGTGTATGGGAGGAGATAGGGGATGTACTCCACGGTTTAGGGGAAGATGGGGGATGTACCTCTAAACCGGTTAATGGTTTAGGGGAAGATGGGGGATGTACCTCTAAACCGGTTGTTGGAATGTTGATATAGCTCATATGCTTATCGGTTGAAGTGTTGATACAGCTCATATGCTTATCTGTTATAGTAGTGATATAGCTCATATGCTTATCTATTGAAAAGTTTGTTTGATTTGATATAGCACTAAAATGTATATCATCATTGTTTGCGAAGTATGGGAGTAGTTTATGTGTTATTGATACAACACCATAATGTGTATCCACCTTGGATTTCGAAAGTGTTCTAGTGATGAACTATAATCTCATCAAACGTTCTGGCCAGAGTACTGAGCCTTGTTTTCAAACTCAAAGTTGAACAAAAACGAAAAGTGAATTGTAACATAGACTTGGCTGTCATGGAAACGTAGGGAGATGTAAATGAAAGTGTCAGTGTTGACCATCTATCAGTTGCTAATCTTTTAGTCATTGTTCATGGTCGGTTTAGTGTATTTCTACTGGGCTGTGGCTCACCCTATATGGGAATATCATTTTCAGGTACAGGTAGCATGCCACCTCCAAGGACGTAGCTTGGGAGGCCAGAGGCGGACTTTTGTTGTTTTACTTGATGTATTACATGTAAATTCAAGCCAAGGGCTTAACGTGTTTGAGTTAGTACTCTTTTGTTGTAACCAAGTGTTAACTTGGAAAGCTGTAAGCCCATAGGGCATTTGCTTTTGTTGTTAACATGTAATACTTTTTGTAATGAAACTCTGTTAAATGAAAGAATGTGGAGCTTTTGAATATCAATGCATGTCTTATTTAATGGGTTTAAAGCTATTATTTTGAGGGCGTTACATGATGGCCTATTATTCAATAACAAACAGGTAACAACACAACACAAACATCTACCAAAAATTGAAATATTAATCACTGTCAAACAATTCGCCTCCAAATCTGTTGCTTTTGTATATTTTAGATGGCAACATTAGGGCAAACAAAAAATCCCTACTATTAATGGAAAAGCATATGAAGATCTGAATAAACAAGAAATACCACACAAAAATCTATGAAAAATTTAAATAATAATCACTCTGAAATAATAGGTACGATTTTTTATGTATATTTCAGTACTTGAGAACAAATCTAAATAAATAAATGACATCCAAATACAGATTTCATTCTCTCAATTCAGTTTTCTATGTAACCAATCAAATGATAAGAAAATAACAAACATCGAGATATGTAGTGAAATTAGGGTTTCAAAAGGGGGGAGACTGCATATAAGTTTTGAGAAGAGCGATGTCGTCTTCATTGCGAGAACGAGGGAAGACAAGAGGATGATATAAGTTTTGAGATCAAAATACAGATCTTGAGTTAAGAAATCAACCCACAATTAAACCAAAAAAAGCCATATGAAACCCTGGAGCAAGTGTGAGAAATGGGGAAATACGGGAAGGAAAAGAGAAAGAGGGAAAAAAAGAGATAGATAGAGTGAGAGAGAGAGAGAGATAGAGAGAAATACTTGTGATTCACTGGTGGTGGTGATTTGTAGTGGTAGCAATGTGCGACGGTGGTGAGCACTGGTGGTGAGCAACAGTGGTGAGCGGGGGTGAGGTTTGGTAGTGTCAATAGAGTGCCAAAAGTGTTTGATATAGGACAGAGTGTATATCGTGTGTGTGTGTGTGTTAGGTTGGTGGACCCTGATAAGTACTGTTCACTTTTTGGGTACTTTCATAATTCTCATGTGCTTCCATGTAACCCTAATTCTATAAATAGATAAGGGGGTGCCCCTTTTAGGTTAAGAGAGAGTTGTATTTTTCTAATCATAGTGAAAGACCGCAATAGCTGTGGACGTAGCCCTATTCTGGGGTGAACCACGTAAATCCTTGTGTTCTTGTGTGTGTGATTTGTTTGATTCGCTTTTCTTTTTTTTTTTTTGTTATTTCGTGTCTCACCAATCTTGGTTAGGAAAGGTTAATTTCCTAACAACTAGTATCAGAGCATTGGTTCGAGTGGGACCGATGGCTACAGACGAAAAGGTTAGAATCAATAAATTCAATGGCATATATTTTGGATTTTGGAAGATGTAGATTGAACACTATCTGTATCAGAAAAAAATGTATGAGCCCCTTTCAGGGACAAAACCAGAAAAGATGAAGGATGATGAGTGGACTCTTCTTGATCGCTAAGCGCTAGGTGTTATTCGGCTAATGTTGTCTCATGACGTTGCGTTTAACATAGCGAAGGAGAAGACTACAGCGGGTCTCATGGCGGCACTCTCAAAGATGTATGAAAAACCCTTTGCCTCAAATAAAGTTTATTTGATGCATAGATTGTTTAATCTAAGGATGAGAGAAGGTGCTTCAATGGCTGAGCATCTGAACGAATTCAATATTATGGTAACACAATTAAGTTCTGTATCTATCGAATTTGATGATGAGGTTAGGGCTTTGATTCTTCTATCTAGTTTTCCAAAAAGTTGGAATGGTATTGTAATGGTAGTAAGTAATTCTTCGGGAAAAGAAAAGTTAAATTACAATGATATTCAAGATTTAATTCTGAGTGAAGAAATTTGAAGTAGGGAATTAGGGGAAACATCAGGTTTTGCCCTAAATACAGAAGCCAGAGGAAGGTCAGTAAGAAAAAAGCCGAACTGTAATAGGTCAAAATCCAAACACAGAAGCAAGTCAAGAACTAGAGAGGGACGGAGTTGCTAGAACTGTAAAAAGAAGGGACATCTAAAAGGAGTTTTCCCAACATTGAATAAGAACAAAGGTGATCAAAATCATAAGTCTGCTAATGTTGCAACGGAGGAAATTTATGATGCTTTGATCTTAAGTATTGACAACCCTCTTGAATCTTAGATTTTAAATTCTAGGACATCATTTCATTCTACTTCACAGAGGGAAATCATAAACAATTACATTGGTGGTGATTTCGGGAAGGTTTATTTGGCTGTTGATGAACCTCTAAAGATTGTGGGTAAAGGGGATGTAACAATCAAGTTGCCAAACGGATATATTTGGAAGATACGGAATGTCAGACATGTGATTGGTTTGAAAACAAAACTTGATTTCTATTGGGCAACTTGATGATGAAGGTCATGTTTTAACCGTCATGGGTGGTTTGTGGAAAATCACCAAAGGAGCCATAGTTGTTGCTCGTGGTAAAAAAGAAGGCACCCTTTACATAACTACAAATAATAGGGATGCAGTAGCAGTTGCTAGTGAGAAGAAAGACTCAAATCTGTGGCATCAAAGGCTTGGGCATATGAGTCCAAAAGGGATGAAGGTACTTGTATCTAACGGGAAACTGTCAGATTTGAAATCAGTGAACATTGACTTTTGTGAGGATTGCATCTTTGGCAAACAAAAGAGGGTCAGTTTTTCAAAGGATGACAGGAAACCGAAGTCAGAAAAATTGGAGTTGGTTCATACAGATGTGTAGGGACTTGCACCAATTTCATCTATTGGAGGATCATCATACTATGTTACTTTTATCGACGACTCAACGAGAAAGGTATGGGTTTATTTTCTAAAACATAAATCTGAAGTTTATACTACTTTTAAGAAGTGGAAAGCCTTAGTGGAGACTGAAACAGGTTTGAAAATTAAGTTCTTGAGATCAGATAATAGAGAGGAATATAAAGACAATGAGTTCAAGAAATATTGTGTAGAAAGTGGAATTAGAATGGAGAAGACTGTTCGAAAGACACCTCAACAAAATGGGCATGACAGAACGCATGAATATAACTCTGAATGAACGTACTAGAAGTATGAGGATACAGACGAGATTACCAAAGATGTTTTGGGCAGATGCAGTTAACATTGTAGCATATCTGATTAACCGTGGTCCATCTATTCCATTGGATAAAGAGTTACCAGAAGAAACTTGGAGTGGTGAATAGGTAAATCTTTGTTTTTTGAAGGTATTTGGCTGTGTTTCATATGTGCATATAGATTCTGCTGATAGAAGTAAACTTGATTCGAAACCTAATAAATGTACTTTTATTGGGTATGGCATTGATCAATTTGGTTATCAGTTTTGGGATGATAAAAATCAAAAAATAATCAGAAATAGAGATGTCATATTTAATGAGAAAGTAATGTATAAAGATAGGGATAAGTCGGCATGTGAATCTAAATCTGTTACTTGTCATGAGCATGTTGAGTTAGAGGAGATTAGTGAGAATGATTTGACTAGTAGGATTTAGAATAATCCTGAAAATCTTATTTCAAAATCTGAGCCACATACTCCTACTCCTAAGTTGAGACGGTCAGAAAGAGAGTCTAAACCTACACAATGTTTGTCTCCATCTTTACATTATTTGTTGTTGTCTGATGGGGGTGAACCCGAAAGTTATGATGAGGCTTTGTAGGTTGATGATTCAATTAAGTGGGAATCAGCTATGCAGGATGAAATGGATTCACTCATGGCAAACCAGACATGAGAGTTGCCTAAATTACCAATGGGTAAGAAAGCTTTGCACAACAAGTGGGTTTACAAGGTCAAACAGGAACATGATAGGAGTAAACGCTACAAGACCAGATTGGTTGCAAAGGGATTTCAGCAAAAGGGAAGGGTTGACTACACTGAAATTTTGTTTCTAGTTGTGAAGTTGACCACTATCAGATTGGTGCTGGGAATTGTGGCTGCTGAAGATTTGTATCTTGAGTAGATGTATGTGAAGACGACTTTTCTCCATGGTGATTTGGAGGAGGAAATTTACATGAAGCAACCACAAGGTTTCTTGGCACTTAGCGAAGAGGAGTTTGTATACAAACTTCGAAAAAGCTTGTATGGTTTGAAACAGGCCCCCAAGGCAGTGGCACAAAATGTTTGATGGGTTTATGTATAGCAACAGTTTTAGAAGATGTCAAGCAGATCATTGTTGTTATTTCAAGAGGTTTGACAAAAGTAATACTATTTTGCTCTTATATGTTGATGATATGCTTATCGCAGGATCTAGCATTGAAGAGATAAAAAGATTGAAGAAACTTTTGTCCAACCTATTTGAGATGAAGGATCTTGGAGTTGCAAACACAATCCTTGGTAAGAGGATTCATAAGGACAAGGCAAATGGTACTTTGAAGTTGTCACAGGCTGAGTATGTCAAGAAAGTTCTTAAGAGGTTTAGCATGGATGGTGCAAAACCAGTGAGCACTCCATTGGCTAGCCACTTCAGACAACCCAAAGATTAGTCTCCGAAGACCGAAGAAGAACAGGCTTATATGAAACGTGTTCCATATGCTTCAGCTTTCGGTAGCATAATGTATGTAGTGGGAGTGATTGGTAGGTACATGAGTAATCCAGGCAAGCAGCATTGGGAGGTAGTGAAGTGGATCCTTAGATACTTGAGTGGTACTACAAACATGGCACTTTGTTTAAGATGGACAGGCATAGGGTTACATGGTTATGTTGATGTAGACTTGGCTGGTGATATGGATAACAGAAAGAGTACTACTGGTTATGCTTACACATTAGGTGGTACAGCAGTGAGTTGGATTTCACAATTGTAGAAGATTGTGGCTCTTTCTACAATAGAGGCTAAGTATGCTGTTATTACTAAATCTGGGAATGAGATGACTTGGTTACAGAATTTCCTAGCAGAGTTGGGTAAAACGCAAGAGATGAGTATTTTGCATAATGACAGTCAGAGTGCTATTCGTCTTGCAATGAATCTGGCTTTTCATTCTAGGACGAAACACATTTAGCTGCAATACCATTTCATTCGTTCACTTGTAGATGATGGAGTCTTGTCTCTTGAGAAGATCCAAGGCAGTAAACATCCAGTAGATATGTTAACCAAGACAGTCACCATTGACAAACTGAAGTTATGTGCAACTTCAGTTGGCCTTCAAGATTGATGAAGGAAGATTGAGTTGTTGCGGCGTTCCTCTATGTGATGAAGATGATGGAGAGCTTGTGTTATCAGGTTACAAGTAGGAGATTGTTGGGTTGGTGGACCCTGATAATTACTGTTCACTTTTTGGGTACTATCGTAATTCCCATGTGCTTCCATGTAACCCTAATTCTATACTTATAAATAGATGAGGGGGCACCCCTTTTAGGTTAAATGAGAGTTGTATTTTTTTTATCATATTGAAAAACCATAGCAGTCGTGGATGTAGTCCTATTCTGGGGTAAACCACGTAAATCCTTGTGTTCTTGTGTGTGTGATTTGTTTGATTCATTTTTCTTCTTTGTTTGTTATTTTGTGTCTCACCGATCTTGGTTAGGAAGGGTCAATTTCCTAACAGTGTGTGTGTGTGTGTGATAGAGACATAATATAGAGCCAAAAGTGTGTGTCAACAGACTGTATATTGGGCACCAAAGTTAATTCGTTTCCCTCTAAAAAACAATATTCAACCTTTAGCAACTATACTTTTTTTTTTTTGTTGCCAAATAATAATGAATAATGAATAAATGTTTTGTAGCCAAAGATTGAGTAATAGCGACTAATATATTGGTAGCCAAAAGTAGCATTTGGCTATTATTTTTCTTTTTTCGTTGGCAAAAATTGAATATACGGCGACTAAATTTTTTTGTCACCAAAAGGTCTAAAAATGTCCCTATTATTTGGTGACTAAACTACCTTTTTATTGGCAAATAATTGTATACGGTGACTAAACCTAGAATTAGTAGCCTAAAATATAGACTTTTGGCTACTAATATTATTTTAGTTGCCTATTACTATATATTTAGTGACTAACTTTTTTTTTAGTTGCCAAAAAACAATATATCTCGACTAAAATAACATGGTAGCTAAACCGGCAACCTTTGGCGACTAAAAAAAATTAGTCCCCAAAAGGTACATTTTTGGCAACTAAATTTGTTTTGGTCGCCAAATTTGGTCGCCAAAAGTGTAATTTGTTGTAGTGACATCTCTTGTCATTATAATATCATAATACAGTTACAAGAGATAAATAATACAACATAAACCTTCACGCATTTTCCATATATTCATCATCATTTTTAGTATTTGATCTTTCTAAAACAACAATAACAAGCTATTCCTCAAGCTTTCCAAATCAATAATTTCTTATTTTCTCATGAAATTTATTCATTTGATACAACTATAGAAATTTTTTCCATCATTTACTCACATAACAAATTATCAAGCATCAATTTCACAATATCTCAATTTTTTTTCAAAATTCCCAAATTCTAGGGTTTTTACCAAAATAAGGTTTTTGTTCCATTTTTGAAAAGATTTTTCCAAAACAACTCATATTCTTAGAAGTTTTGGGAAATATAGATAAAATCAACTTCTAACATCATTTAGGGTTCAACAGCCTAAATTCATAACTCTGACATGTAATAAATGCTTCAAACAAGCATAATCTTGCAAAAACATATATATAACTTAAAGATTATTCCTACCTCAAGCTTGGGAGATGAAGAGGAAGAAAAACCTAGAACTCAAGGTTGACAAAAACTCGATCCAATCGATCATGAACGTAGCCATCGTCACCCTCTTCGATTTGATGTAAAAGCCCCTTCAAACTCTTGAAGATTTAAGCTAAATTTTAGAGAGAAGTTGGATTTGGGTGTGTTTGAAGAGAGAAATGAGAGAAAATATGAGTATAGAGAGAGAGAGAGAAGTGAAAATCTATGTGTCACATTTTTAACATCAATTTTGAGGAAAAAAAGCATGAATTTTGAGACAGATGCGTCAAAATTTGCATGAGCGGTTTCAATTCCACATGAGCAAAATTTCCAATCTGTACGATTGGATTTTTTTGCCTCACGGGTGGTTTGCTCCAGAGAGCTACCCAGAAAATCCACCCAAAATATGCTCGAGCAATTTTCTACCTAGAAAACTCTAAACAGCCTGAAAAACTTTGTGAGGATCCGCTCAAGCAGTTGGCAAATCCGCACGAGCGGTGTTGCCCAGAAACTTAGAATTGATTTTGCAACCCAAGACAAGTTCCAATGCCCAAAACTCAAAATTTTTAACCCGAAAAAATTACGAAAGGTTAAATAAGAGTAGAAAGAAATCTCAACAGCCCAATATGATAAAAAAACACTAGAAGTGATGCACACTACCTTACTACACAATACTATTCAAGTCCAAGACCCGAGACATCACCAAAAAAAAAAAAAAAGAAAAAAAAAAAAAAACAGATTTAAGAAATAGTTTTGGGTTTGAATTTTGAGTTTTTTTTTTTTTGGTTACATCGGAAGGAAAACTACAAACAAAGGGCCAAGACTATTCACTAGATAATCCAATCATGTCCCTCACTAGCAAGCCTCTAATTTCAACTGGTGGTTCATTCACCACCAACATGTCTTCAGGTTGTTCTACTCCGAGTTTGGCTATAGCGTCCGCACATAAGTTTCCTTTTTTCCAAATGTGTTGAGTTGTGCATTCACATCCTCTTACTAGAATTTTTACATCATCCACCAAATTTCTGAAGGGGTAGTTGTCCAGAGTTTCTTTCTCCATTAGCTTCACAACTTGGGTTGCATCCGTTTCTATCAATACATTGTATAGGCCCTTTTGTAAAATAACAATGAGGCCTTTATACAATTCCCACAGCTCCGCTTCGAGGCTTGTTCCCATTTGCATTTCGCCATAGTAGCCGTTCACCCAAGCTCCTCTTTCATCACGAAGTAGCCCTCCAAAGCCTCCTTCTCCTCCAGCTTTTCTACACCTATCCATATTCAGCTTGATCCTACCTGCAGGAGGTAAACACCAATGGATAAGTCTATAGGATGGTCTAGGATTAAGGATTAAGTTGAGGAAAGCTTGGTGGATATTTGTAGAGTAATCTAAAATGAACTTGACACATTCTTGGTAATTAGTAGTTTTGTTATAAAAAACAAGAGAATTTCTATTTTTCCAAATTTTCCATAAAGCCACAATAAACACAGTGTACCAAGAGATGTCTTTACTAAAATGTTTTTGTTTCTAGCATTACACCTGAGCCAATCCATCCAATGTTTCCTCAACATGTCCGAATACCAATTTCTGCCAAAAGTAGCAATCCACACTTCCTTAGCTTTATAACAATCCCTGAACAGATGGTTAATGTCCTCAAACCCACTACGATATGGGCATGTAGGATCATTCGTAAGGCCCCTCTTCATTCTCATATGATTAGTAAGCAACTTTCCATAGAGTATAGTCCATATGAAAGCTTTAGGTTTTTAGGGAGCCTAAGCTTCCATACCTTGGTCCAATCTTCATCTATATCAAGATTTCCTTGGATGAGTTCATAGGCAGATGAAACTGTAAACACCCCATCAGGGGCACCTGTCCACATAGGAGTATCCATGTTGGAACTACCAGGAAAAGCAATATTCAGAATTAAAGAAGCAATAGGAGATGGAAATATGTTGTCAACACATTGTTCATCCCAATTTCCATCATCTCCCATTAAATTTCTAACTTTAACACACCTGTGCTCAACACTGGAACTGCTAAGATTAGTGCTGGGAACAGATTCTTTAAAGGATCTATCACCATACCACCAATCTTTCCACACATCAACAGTCTTGCCATCACCCACAGACCAATCAATACTTTTGTAAGAATGCTTTTGGTACACATGATACCTCTCCAAAGATGAGAGGCTTGCCATATTCTAGCCCAATTTAGAAAGTAGGGCAAAATTTTGGTCTCTGCCTTTTTTATACCAAGCCCCCTATTCTTTTTCATTTTGTACATTATATCCCAATTAACAAGGTGCACTTTTTTCCTTTCCAGGGTGTCACCCTAAAGGAAATTATGATTCAACTTATCAATTTCATTGCTCACCTTTTTAAGAACCAACATTGTATGCATAGTGTAAGAAGGAATAGCAGAGCCCTTGATTGAATCAGTGTGGCTCTGCATACCAAAGATAACACATTAGCTTTCCATCCAACCAATCTTATTTGCATTTTGCCAAGGATATCATTAAAATGTCGCATGCTACCCCTCCCATGAATTAGAGGAGCACCCAAATATTTCCCTAATTCAGTAGTAAGAGGAATGCCACATTTGTTCCTTAAATCTCTGGCTTTTTTTCTTTCAATGTTAAGAGAAACACACATCTTGGACTTGTGGGAATTAATTTTACAGAGATGTCACAAAATTCATCCATAACCTGCATTATAGTGTTACAATTTGACATAGTGGCCTGCCCAAATAACATGAGATCATCAGTAAAGAATAAGTGTGTGATACTAGGTCCACCTCTAGTGATCTCAATCCCTTTCCAAAGCTTGTTCTCATCTTTGAAGCTAATCATATTGGAAAGCCTCTCCATACACAACACAAAGAGGTAAAGAGAAAGAGGATAACCTTGTTGCAACCCTATTTGAGGTTTAAACTCTTGAAGAGGTTCATTATCCCAAATAATAGCAGTGCTAACACTAGTAACACAACACATGATGTCAATAAGGCTAACATCAAATTCAAATTTAGAGGGTTTGTTTGAAGAAATCCCATGAAATGTTATCATATGCTTTTTCCAGAACAATTTTTAAATTCTTGCCCTTTTTGTAATTCAAAGTGTGGATGATCTCTTGGGAAATTATTTTGTTGTCACTAGTGCTTCTGCCAAGGATAAAGCTACATTGATTAGGTCTAAAAATGTTGATCAAAAAGGGTATAATCTTGCTCACAATGATTTTAAAAATAATTTTGTAAGACACATTGCAAAGGCTGATGGGTCTAAATTGTTTAATACTCTCAAGGTTGAGTTTTGTTAATACCATAGGGAATATGGTTGTTAACAAAACAGACTTTCACAAAGTCACAAACAGAGGGTCCAATGATGGACTAGTAGGAATGGTAAAATACTGTTTAAAACCTATCCCTCCCATGGGCCTTAAAAGCATTAATACTCTTCACAGTCCTCCAAACCTCCTCATTAGTAATACTTTTAGTAAGTTTAGAGTTGTTCTCCCTAGTCACCTTGCAAACCACCAAATTATTCCAGTGTTCAAGAGAGGTGGTAGGGTAGTAGCTAAAAAGATTAACAAAATAATTGGTAATCAGGTTCTTGAGTTGGTCAGGCTGATCATCCCAACCTCCATTGTCATTTCTAAGCATCCCAATCTTTCTCTTTTTCCTTTGGGTAATAGTGGTAAGCTGGAAATTTTTTTTTATTCCTCTTACCTTGAGTGATCCAGTTAGATCTAGAATTTTGAAACCACATAAGAACCTCCTGGTAAAGGACTTTATTATATTGATCAATAAGAGCCAATTCAAGAGTATGAAGATTATGAGAATAGTTGTTAGCCTGAGATTTTTGAATGCCTTCTATCCACCCAAGTAACCATCTCTTCCTTCTAAAGATATTGCCAAAGACCTCTTTATTCCAGACTGTAACGCCCTAAAAAAATAAACCCATTAATTATATATATCATCAGCATGCAATGTTAGAAAGGAAATATTTCATTATAATATTCATCAGAGTCTTACTAAATAAAAGCATTACATGTAACCTCAAATTAAATGCCCTACAGGCTTACATCTTTCCAAGCCAACACTTGGACAACAAAAGTATGAGTTCTAACTCAAATCCAAATAAAGCCCTAGGCTTGAGTGTTTACATGTACTAACAAATAAAAACAAACAACTGAAAATAGTCTTCAAAAATCCAAGTCCCTTCCAAGCTAAGTCCTTGGAGGTAGCTTATCCCCTGAACCTGAAAATGATGTTCCCATATAGGGTGAGCCACAGCCCAGTAGAAATATACTAAACCAAATATAAGCATTGAATAAAGCAATAGCATTCAATAGATGGTTAACCAAGATAATCAATTACATCATTATACAATTTCATGACATTAATGTCTAAGACACGTTTTACTTTCCAACATTATCAATACGGCTCAGAACCTGGCCAAACTTACAACAGTGAACTATATATATCAAATTCACATTCTTCCAATGTCAACGAACAAATGAGACTCAAGCTCAGATCAAAACACTTCATACTTCCAGTTTGATACACATTTTAGTGCTGTATCAATAAAAACACTTCAATATAAATAAGCACACATAAAAGTGATGCTAATGGAGTCCATCCCCTATCTCCTCCCAAACAAAATCCGGTTTAGAGGTCCATCCCCTATCTTCCCCTAAACCGTGGAGTACATCCCCTATCTCCTCCCACACAAAACAATGTATGTAAACACATAACATATAACACACAATCAATACACATAATGTCTGTATTAATTCAGCAGTCAAAATGAATGACTCAACCAATGTGATTAGTTTCAGTTATCCCTAATCCACATGCAATGTCTACAACAATCATGACTATCCTCCACCGATAGCCCAAAACAGTTATTTCTAGACTTGGAAATAAATACATCAACAATTCAATAGACGAGTAATTTAAATTATCCAACTACACCATTTAATCATTGAATTCCTCAATTTCATGAGTTTAACCAAATTCCCCAATTCCCTTAAATTAATTATACAAATTAATTAATTAATACAACTAGGGTTTTTCCCAAAATTATCAAAGTAACCCCAACATATCAATATACCAAAACTTAGAACAAAACCTATAAAATGGTGTAGGAAATCCCTACCTCGAAGAAAACAACCCAAATGGAGAAGACAGAGATGAATACCCAAATACCAATGTGCTCCAAATCGCCAAATGTTCAGATTAAATGAAAGCCCTCGACTCCCTCTATCTTTTTAATAAAGCAACTAGGGTAGAAACACACTCTAAATAGATCAAACCTCAGAGAGAAGGTGAGTAGGGAGAGAGAGAAGTCGAACCTAGGGTTTGGAATCAAAAAGAAGATGAAAAAGACTGATCAAAACCCGCTGCTACGTATATAAACTGGACAGGCTCGCTCGAGCGAAGACATGGTCGCTCGAGCGACAAGACACAAGAAAACCTCGCTCGAGCGAATAAAAGCTCGCTCGAGCCAAGAATGCAATGCTTCAGGTCTGCAACCCTGGAGCACGCTCGAGCGACAGAATGCTCGCTCGAGCAAGGAACTCGAAAACATACACCTCTCTCGCTCGAGCGAAGAAAATCTCGCTCGAGCGAATAAGCACTCCCCTCAGGTCTAGATCAGACGCAGTCGCTCGCTCGAGCGAAGCAAATCTGGATCGAGCCAGAAGACACAAAATACAACCCTCGCTCGAGCGACCAAGCCCTGGCTCGAGCGACCAACCAAAAAAAACTGGACAGCAACACTTGGTTTACGAACCCAACCAACCTCAAACAAACCTGCCCAACACATCCTATAACTCCAAATGAGAAAATAAAGGACGACAACAACAAATATACAATGACAAAATAAACGGAACCCAAGTCTGGATACAATAATCAAATGGGAAAAGACCGGGGTCGCTATACAGACACTAGCTTCTTGAGCTAGTTTCTGGAGGTTGCTGCTTGGGGAGACATGGTTCTTGGTCCAACTATTATCAATTACATTTATGAAATCCTCATGAGTTATCCAAGTTGCCATGAATTTAAAGTGTTTACAAGTGGGTTTAAAGGGAGACTTACCTTAAGTAAACACCATCATAGGGGAGTGATCTGAGAAGGTGCGAGGTAGATTTCGAACTGCTCCATCTGGGAAACTGGTTCTCCACTCTGTATTGCACAAAACTCTATCCAACCTTGCCATAGTATTTGCCCAACCTTTGTTATTATTAGACCAAGTCAGTCTTGGACCTGTACACCCCAAATCCATAAGTTTGCAATTATCAACCCTTTCATAGAATTTTCTACCTCTCCTCTGGTCTTGACTTAGTTTCTGGTTTTGGTTTCCTTGTAGGCTTCGTTTTTCATTAGGTGTGGTGAAGTCATTAAAGTCACCATCAACTAACCAAGGTTCAATCATATTTCAAGCAACTTCCTCTAATTGATCCCATAAATCGCCTCTCAGATTACTGTTTAGACTTACATACAGAGCTGAGAGTAGCCAGTAGAGTAGCTAGACTTACATACACCCCAAATCCATAAGTTTGCAATTATCAACCCTTTCATAGAGATTGTTGCAGTGATTTGCTGGGAGCTGGCTTCCACCACTCTAACATTAACTATGTCTGGGTTCCAAAGGATCCAATGTAACGCCCTCGAAATTAGCAACATTAAACCCATCAGATAAGACATGCATTCTCATAAAAGCTAACCACATTCTTTTATTCATTAAAGTTCCATTACATAAGTATTACATGTTAACATCAAAACAAAATGCCCTACGGGCCTACAGCTTTCCAAGTTAAAACTTGGTTACAGCAAAAGAGTACTAACTCGTTTACACATTAAGCCCTTGGCTTGAAGTTACATGTAATACATCAAAAGTTAGGCGACAAAAGTATGTCCGCCTCTAGCCTCCAGCTATGTCCTTGGAGGTGGCATGCTTCCTGCACCTGAAAATGATATTCCCATATAGGGTGAGCCACAGCCCAGTAGAAATATACTAAACCAACCATGAACAATGACTAAAAGATTAGCAATTGATAGATGGCCAACACTGATACAATCACATAAATCATATATTTATGTCAAACGACTTACAAGTCCCAATTACTTTTCATTTCCCCTTTTTCAACAGATAGGCATATAAGCACTACCCACATGCTCAACAGATATGTATAACAACAATATCCACATTCTCAGATAAGCAAATAAGCTATACCCACATTCTACAACAGATATGTATAACAACAATATCCACAGATAAGCATAAAAGCTATATCCACACATCACAAAGATAAGCATATAAGCTCTATCTTCACTTCTTTAGACAAGCATATGAGCTGTATCTACGGAGTTCATCCCCTATCTTCTCCCAACACTATCCGGTTTAGAGGTACATCCCCTATCTTCCCTTAAACCGCGGAGTACATCCCCTAACTCCTCCTCTACACATAACGTATATAAACACATTGGTTCTATATACAATCACCCAATACATACAGTTAATGTATTCTATCAATCGTCAAGTTCCATGACACATTTCATTGATTAGTTTCAGTTTGCCTAATCATCATGCATTGTCTACAACAATCACGACTATCCTCCACTGATAGCCCAAAGCAGTTATTTCTAAACAGAAAATAAATGCACAAATGGATATTCAATCAACATTTCATTTCTTCATTTCTCACCATTAATTATCCCAATTAATCAAACAATGTAATTAGGTCAATTCCCATAATTAACATTCCAACCCTTAGGTCCCATTCTCATCAATGATTTAACATTTATTCCATTTCTCTATTCCAAACATGCATCTAGGTTTATTATGAACAAAACCCCAACTTTTGTAAAATTACACAAAAGCCCCAAACTTTCACAAAATTACCAAGCCAAGCCCAACATCTCAAAATACCAAAATTTAAAGACAAAATCCATAGAGAGGAGTAGGATATCCCTACCTCAAAGTTTGAGCCAAAAAGGAGATGAAGACTCTAAGATCAACTTGCTCCAAATCCAAACTTTTTCAGATTAAATCAAAGCTCTCAATGCCCTCTATCTTTTTAACAAAAGCCCTAGGCTAGATTCACACTCTAGGGAGATCAAATCTTAGAGAGAATATAAGTGTAGAGAGAGAGGGTCTCGGATTTAGGTTTTGGATCAAAAAGAAAGTGAAAAAGTGATGTTTAAAATCGCTACTGTCCGCTGATATAAAACACGCTCGCTCGAGCGAAGCCTTCGTCGCTCGAGCGACCAGACACAGAAACTCTCGCTCGAGCCAAGAAGTTCTCGATCGAGCGAATAAAAACCCAGACCGCTCGAGCGAAGGAAGCTCGCTCGAGCCAAGAAAGACAACTCTCAGGTCCAGAACCAGGTGCAACCGCTCGCTCGAGCGAGCCACTCTGGCTCGACCCACCAGACACGAACCCCACTCTCGCTCGAGCGACCAACTCCTCGCTCGAGCGAAGGTCCAAAATTCTGGGCAGCAACACTAGGCTCCCGAACACAACCAACCTGTAACAAACCTGCCTAACACATCCTATAACCCAAATATGAAGAAAAAGGAATGTAAACACGATAATAACCAACTACCAACATCCACGTACACATGTCCGGATCACTGTACAACAAGGGTAAACCCGGGATCGCTATATCCAAATACCCCCACTTCGACTTATTGGATCTACATGGGCTGATGCTGTAAAGCCCATACCATTGAAAAACAATCCCATAACCTTGAACTCAACTTTATTTTCCATAAGGACAACCAGTTCTGGTTTATGGATCTGAACTAATTCGCTCATATTCCTTTAAAACTTTTTGTTCCCTGCTCCTCTACAATTCCAGGTTAACAAATCCATAGATGGTATAGCTTGTTGGGGTAGAGGTACTTGGCTATCTATTGTTAGGTAGCCTCTTATGGCTTTGAAATTATCTTCCATTGACTTCAGTGGTGTCATTGAGAGGTAGTGCATGTCTTGGTTTGCATCCACCTGCCTCTATGGTAGAAGCCTCAACTTTACTTCCTCGTTCCACCATTTTGAGGTGATGAGGTGAAACACTTCTTTCCCTGGGGATAGACAGACCAATACTCTATTCTGGTGCAGTATGTGCTTCTTCGTAAGGTAGTTCTCTCATTCATCCTGTATTTTTATTTGGTGGAACTCTGAATATGGGTCTGGAACTGCCTATTCTTGGATAAGAATTAGTGGAATGTTGACTGGGGTGGTTGGGTGAGTGGGTGGCTGGTTTATGGTGATAAATGTATGATTTTTACTATTAAGAGGATTTGATGTCTCACTCTTCCCCATTACTGCTTCTTGATCTCGTATCATCATGTCAATACCACCTTTATTTCCCATTCAGACTTTCTCTCCTTTCTTTTTAGTAGCCATGCCAAGGCTAGTTGTTTTATTCTTTTTTGCTGATGCTCTAGCCTTGTGCGGAAAGTCCCCATCTACTAGGGCTTTTTCTTTCCCTTTTTCCTTGGTTAATTGGGCTTTGGGGCCTCTTTGTTCCTCTTCCTCTCGTAACATCTCAAATCTATTAGTCTGTTGAGAAGTATCACCTCTGTGAACATTTGGGCCTCTTGATTTTCTTCTTTGGCTTAGAACAATCATCCATGACCCATAATTCCCTGGGCCTAGCTCATCTTTATGTTCTTTCCTCCTTGGGTTTGGCCCAGAACTGACTTGACTTTCATTTCTCTGGCTTCAATCTCCATTCATTGCCTCACCGTCTTACACCGTCGGCAAAGTAGGTTTACCACTACATGCTTCTCTTTGGTGACCAATCCTGCCACAAGAAAAACATAATGAGTGTAAATCTTCATATTCAACACTGTAAGTGTGTTTACCTATAGAAAAATGAGAAATTAGAGGCTTTTTGAGGTCTATCTCTATGCAAACTCATGCATATTTGCCTCTCGCTGCCATGTCTATATTGATATCGATCTTGAGCAGAACTCCAATAACTTTTGCGATGTGGTAAAGGATTTTCTCATTGTAGTACTCAATAAGGAGATTAGGAAATCTCACCCATATCGCTGTAGTATCCTCTTCCGCTTCGTCTGATTTGAAATCTTCTAGCCATTTCCTCACTGTTACATAGTGATCCATCACTATCCATGGTCCTCCAGTGTATACTTTGGTGTAGTCATCAACCATGTCAAACTTAACAATGAAAAACCCATTACCAATATCTAGGGCTTCAAAGTCTGCTTGTAACTCCCAAATCTTTGTCATCTTGGTCACGAACAGTTTGTAGCCTATGGTTTTCCCTAATAATCTCACGATCAGACACTTTTTCCATGGCTCGCACACTTTCTTTAGGGTTCTTGGTGGTATCTTTACTTTGGGTATCCCATCTGTTGCCTCATCCATTACCTCATCCTCTTTCTCAAACCTCCAATTAGTAGTTGCATTCTCCTCGTCTGAAGAGATCTCTTCAACATCGCAATCGAAATTTTTTTTCATTGCGATTTTCATTGAATCTCGAACAGAGGAGTGCTTGCTTGAAGGATCTTGTTGATTCTTTAATTACCTCCATGATTTCTATCTAGACTCTGGTTGAATCTTCATTTGTTGGGTTGTATGTGTCCTCCTTCGACTGTTCCTCATAGTGAGTGAATTTTTGCGCATCCCTTGTTTCTTTCTCTACTGATTGACTTTGAGCTATGGTATCATCACCTGGCTGCTCTGTTACACTTTTAATCTTCTTCTTGCTACGGTTTAGGAGATCAATCTCCTCCATTGAGCGGCCATCATCTCGTCATTCTTCAGATCAAAGAGCTTCATTAATGGTCATTTTCTAGAGAGAGAAAAAGTCTATTTTGAATTTTGAGTTTTAAGTCTTAATTTTTTAATGTAATGTAGTTTCACGCCAAGTAGCTAGCATTTTTTCATCCAAAAGATGATTTTGGGAGTACACTAAGAAAAACTACACATGTTAGGGGTCAAAGTGAGAAAAAATATTTTAAAAGTCAAAGTAAAAAAAACATGAAATTTAAGGGGCCAAGTATAATTTGTTCATTTTTATGTCAACATAGTAGGTGGCACATGACCATGTGGATGTCAACATGGCATTTTCCGTCTACAATTGAACCAAAAATAGGTTTTGTGGTGAATTTAAAAAAACTACAAACGTTAAGGGTCAAAATGAAAAATATATATATTTTAACAATCAAAGTGAGAAAATTATAAAACTTCATAGGGCAAAGTAAATTTAACCTAAATTATAATGATCAACGAATATAAAATTTACTTTTATGTTCTCATTTTAAATTTTTATTTCCAAGAAACATATCAATTAACTATATAATGTAAACATAATAACATCATTGCTAAGGGTCGACATCGGGTTAGCTTGGCTAGGTAGCAAAAATTGAGCTCAAGACCGCTTGTGGGCTAAGACCAAGTTGTTTCTTCTTCTTTTTTTTTCTTTTTTTTTTTTTTGATTTTTGGTGTGGGGGAGGGGGGTTCAGGTTGGGTCGGGAGGCCAAAATTTATGCCCAAACCCTACTCAATGGGCTTGACCCAAACGAGCTGGCAGGCTGAGCCAATGGGCCTCCTCTATTAGGGCAACAGACTGAGCTCTAGGTTATAATTATACTCATGGTCACTATAATTTTTCTCTTGTTCTAATTAGGTTCTTATAGTTCCAATTTTGTCTCTTAAATTTTCATAATATATCGATTTAGTTCAATTGATAACAAAAATCAATGACAAAATGATCTATTCAAAAAAAGAGTTTCTATTTACATAACCATTTTATCTCTTTACACCACTTTTTAAATATCTTTTACTATGATCTCTCTTTGGTAAAATTACCTACACGGACTTAAAATAATATATATATATTAAACAGAATTTCTTTTTACACTCTTTCCCCTTTCTTCTCATCACCCACCACCACTCTTCCCTTCCATCAATCTCTACCACCCAACCACCATCATTTCTCTTCCACTTACCACCACCACCCGCACCCCTTTTTTCTCACCCTCTCATCCCTTTGCAACTCCTAGCACAACTACTATAATAAACATAAAAACACTAACAAAAAAACTAGAAAAATAAAAAATTGATAGTTAAAACACACACACACACACACACACACATATATGATAATTGTAAATAAATTATATACAAAATTTTAGTATATAAAAGATTTTTGGGTGTAATTTTCTATCATTTTAATATAGTTTCATGCTATTTTAAAAAAAAATGAGTCAAAACTTGTTTGGCTCTAATTCGTCAAATAAACTAAGATTGTTCGACCTTTAGTAGTTGAATATTTTAGGATTGTTCGGACTATTGAGGTTGAACATAACTAATTTCACTAATTTTGGCATGTTCGGCTTGCCAAAAAGAAGAAAAAACTCGAATGCAAAAAAAAAAAAAAAAAAAAAAAATCCAAAAAAGTCATCTTTCATACCAATGAAAGGATTGGATAGGTGTTGCGATGGTGGGAGAGTGTAGGAGCGATAGGGAGGATAGGAAAGAGGCTAGGGTGGTGTGGAGATGATGGAGGATGTGAGTTAAGGTTTAGAAGGTTAAGAGTGTAGAGAGAAGAGGAAGACAAGCGATAAGGTTATTGTTGAAATTATAAGGGTTGAGAAGAGATAAAATAAAATTTTTAAAATTTTGAATGAAGTGTAAAAAGAAAATGGGTGTAAGAAGGAGACTTTGTGGTGTAAATAAAAGCTTTCATTCAAAAGTGAATAAATTGTTTTAAATTGGATATCAACCCTTCACATATTTTGAGGAAGGTGAATGGATTATTTTGTATCTTAATTTCAATTCAATTTCTTAAGGAGCGTTACTAATTAAACTAAATTGACACAAAATAAGATATTCAAGGGTAAAAATCTGATATAATTTAGAACCAAGATAACAAAATTAACACAAAAGACAATCTAGAAGAATTATGAGTTTACGAGTGTAATTGACCTTAAAATTGTTTATTCAATTTTGTATTTTAAAATATTCTACAGAATATCTACAGAATAGAAAGTGAGGGTAGTTTTTTGGGATAAAAGCTCCATGTGATTTAAAGGAATATTTTGTTTTTGTTGTTGTTGTTGTTGTTGTTGTTGTAGATGCATTGAAGGTGTTAAAAGCTTCAAGATTCATAAGAAGTTGAGGACATGAATTTTTTAAATTTTTTTCTGTTTTTATTCTGTGTTTTTCTAATACGGTGTACATAAGAACTAAAGGTGGGTTGTTAGTGCCACCCAACTCTCTGATTCTGTCCCAAACCTCTCATGCATTAAGATAGATGATAACCGCGTGGTTAGAAGTCTGTTAGTTTGTTTTTGTTACGAGAGTCTGAAACTTCGATATCCAATAATGTTTGGACATATATATTTTTAATAAAATTTTAAAAAAATTATAAGTATATCTTTTAAGATTTATTTAAAATACATATTATCATATAGTTTTGAAAATTATAAATATTATTTTTATCAGAATTTATCATTTAACAGAGTTGATAGAAAAAATAAAATTCCTAACTATCCTCCTATATAACAATGAAATAACCATAATGGTTAATTGAAATATATTGCTGATATTATTAAAAATTGTTATTTGACTTAATAGTTAATTAATGAAATGAGTTATTTGTTATGCAATTAAAAATTTTAAGGAACAATATGCACTACAAGAAATTGCACTTTTGGCGACTACTTTTGGCGACGACGTCAATTTTTCATCGCTAAAAGTATATTTTTGGCGACACAGTGATCAATTTCGTTGGTAAAAGTATACCTTTACCGACGCAATTTGTTGTCGTCGCTAAAAAGGCATAACATTATTTTAGCGCCAAATTTTTTGGTTGGCGCCAAAATTTCAAAACTTTTACCTACGAGGCTTATGTTTTAGCAACACAATGAGCGTTGCTATTAGTGTGCTTACTTTTGGCGACGACAAGTTGGCGTGGGCAAAGAGTTAACCTTTAGCGACGATGACACTATTCGTCGGTAAAAGTTTTGCTAGTGGAATGATGTGATTTAGTAATTTGTGAAAGAGCTTTAAATATAATCATTCAAAATAATTTTTGAAAGAGCTTTAAATATTTTAGTTACTAAATTGTAAAATTAAAATAATCATTGAATTAGATCACAAAATGAACCCATTGAGCCCAAACACACTCTTAAGTTGATATGACTAATTTGAGATAATTTAAACTTTTTCAAAGAATATGGTTAGATTATCAATTTCAATATGTTTGTTTTTATTTTCAGAAACTAGTTTCAAATTTTTTTTCCCTAAAAAACTAAAAAAAAATTTGGGTGACAAAAAAAAAACTTATTATTTTTGTATATTTTTATCTTTTAGGTCATAAATACTTTTTAAAATTTGAAAAATATAATTTTGATTTTTATTGCTTTCAAATTATTTTTAATTTTTTCAAAAAAACAAATCTAAATTTTTTTTTGTTTTTTTTTTAATCTTTTAGGTCATAAATACTTTTTAAAATTTTAAAAATATAATTTTGATTTTTATTGCTTTGAAATTATTTTTAATTTTTTTTTAAAAAAACAAATCTAAAAATTGTTTTGAATATTTTATTTTATTTTATTTTTTTGGGGTCGAGCAGGTAAAGATCAGGGGATCGGTGACATTTCCCTCTTAAAATTCCCTTCTTTTTTTTTTCCCTCATCAAATCTCCCCAAATCAATCACCACGATTTCACTCGTTCACATCCTTATCTCAGAATTTGTAGTTCTCTCCCTCACGATTTCACTATTGATCGTAGGGTTTGTGCCGTTTGCTGCTGTCGTGCGAGATCGGTGCTTCAGTCTCCCATTACAGGTTTGTTCCCTTTTGCTTTGTATCTCAATGCCCCTGCTTCTCTCTCTCAATTTCTTAAATGAATCTATGTTTGTCTATTTTCACTTCTTCTATTATTTTGATTTTGGGGTTCTCTGAAGGATGCTTTTTCCAAACAAATTCCATGCTTGAGTTGGGGAAGATGGGGCCTTTACGGGTTGTCCAGTACAATATCATTTTGAAATGCAAAACTAAAAGGATATGAAATTTTAATGAACACCTAACCTGAATCCACATCAAACGTTTAGGTTAGAACATGGATTTGCCTCTGTATGAGAGGATGCCTGTGCCCATTCACCAGGAATTTATTCATCTTCTCAGTGGGCCTCTTACTTCAAATATTAATAAGAACCCACAGTGACTATTTATGTAAGGTAATAAAATAAGAACACTTCTACTGGTGCATATGAATAAGAGAGGCTTTAAAATCTGTTCCATCTTAAACCCAATACAAGTCACCAATTCTGAGCCTGTTAGTGCCCCTACTATGAGTGTTGACATTTCATCCTTGCCCCCAGGGCATAGAGGTGGCTTATTTGTCATACCTTAACTAACCCACTTCCATGCTGAAGCTTACTGGGATTCTCTTTCATGTAGCCTTGCTCACTGAAGCACCTATTCAGGAGTTGAAATTCTGTCTCACAAAGGAAATGGTCTATTGCATCCAGTATAAGAACACTCTGGAGACAATGTAATGTTAGAAATAGAGGATGCAGTAAGATATTATACCATAAAGCTTAAGGGCCAACTTCTGATTTTTTACGTGTTTGAATGTGAATATAAAAGCATAAATACAATGTAGTAATTGAAAGCACATGCTTTAGTAGTTAAAATTTGCAACCAACTTAATTTAAAATTTGAGAACACATGCTTTAGTAGTTGTATATAAAAAGGCTGTTTGGTTTCCACTTATTTGCAACTTATTTTGTTTAAATTTTGAAAACACATGCGTTAGTAGTTGTACCTAAAATTGTAGGGTGTTTGGTTCCACTTATTTTGTTTTCAGCTTATTTTCCTTTTCAGCTCAAAAAAAGTTTAAATAGTTTAGTTTTTTAAGTTGGGTTTTAGATGGTTTTTTAAGCTAAGAGAGTGTTTGGGTGTACTACAAAAGTGCACTTTTTATTTTTGATCTTTTTATCTTGGGCGAATTATACTAACACTCCCTATAGTTTGAGGTTTGTGTCACTTTGGTTCCCGACTTTTCAATTGGTTCATTAATAGAAAATTTAGAGGCAGTGGCTGGATGTAATTTGTGGTAGGGCTTTTTAGGAGAGCTGAAAATCCCTTTTAGATAAACATAGAAGTTTCATCAAAGAGGGGGTATTGATTGGTGTAGTGGTAAATGCTTGAGTTCCCGTGTATGAAAATATGGGTTGGAATTATAAATGTAGTCCCTTCCCACAAATATTACAGAGGTTAGGCCTGTAGCCACCCTTAGTCCTTCCCTATGCCCTTAATTTGTAGGAGCCCATTAGGTAATGTCCTTTAAGAAAGATATTGGAATGAATTGGAATGGTACATTGCCATGCCAACTGCCTTTTACCATTTAACAGACATTAAAAAAATATATATTTTCTTGTTTTTTTGTTGATAAATGTAAAAAACACTTAACTTAATACATAATATATGCAATATAATAGAACTTTAAAGGATTTGTTGGTCGAAACCTTGATACAAAATTAAAAAAGCCTATAGGTAGATGCACCTTTATTGACGATGATGTGTCACTCTACACTTATATTAACTACTTTGTCTTCATGTTTAAAGAATAAATAAATAAAAAATAAAAAATAAAAAATAAAAGGTTGTGTCCTATTGATATTAACTACTATCTTATGATCAGACATGGACAGGAGTTGGATGTTAATTTCTGATAGATTCAGTCAACCATATGTAGATGGGGTGAACTCATTTATTGAATTTGCAAAGGCTCATTTGGGTGAGGCTAGAGAGATTAAGTGCCCATGCATCAATTGTTGTAACTTTTATAAGCAGGAGTATGATAGTGTGAAGGCTCATTTGCTCATAAGTGGGATGATAGTATCATACACCACTTGGTTAGAACACGGTGAACTTCCAGAACACAATAACCTTGATGAAAGCAATGGTGAGAATGATGAGGATGAAGATGAACATGATGAACTGATAGAGGACTATCAGAGGGGGAATTTTATGGAGGGTGATACTCTAGAAAGAGAGGATGTACGACATTTTGATAAATTGCTAGATGCTTCCCAATGTTGCTTGTACCCAGGTTGCAAAAACTCAGATACTTTGTTATCATTCGTTATTCAGATGCTACATGTGAAGGTAGAAAATAGGTGGAGTAATAAGTCTTTTGATAAGGTTTTGGAGATACAAAGGCGATTCTTACCAGAAGGCCACGTGGTGCCAGGGTCAATTTACGAGTGCAAGAAGTTGCTACGTGACTTGGGCTTGGGGTACGAGCTCATCGATGCATGTAAACATGATTGTATACTATTCTGGAAGGAGAATGCTCACTTGGAAAAACGTCCCACATGTCAAGCATCTAGGTACAGAGTAAATGATAGCAAGGGTAAGAAGATCCCTCACAAGATATTGCGTTACTTCCCATTGACACCTAGGTTGAGAAGATTGTACATGTCTAGGAAGACGACAAAAGACATGAGATGGCATAGTGATAAGCGTGTGGATGATGGTGTAGGGAGGCATCCGGCTGATTGTAAAGAGTGGAAGGAATTTGATTTGCATTATCCAGAGTTTGCCCAGGAGACTCGCAATGTTAGGTTGGGCCTAGCCACCGATGGGTTCAACCCTTTTGGGAACATGAGCACTTCCTATAGCATGTGGCCTGTCATACTCATGCCCTATAACCTCCCACCTTGGAGATGTATGAAGGCCCCATTTTTCATGATGTCCTTACTTATTCCTGGACCTAATCAACCAGGGACTGATATTGATGTCTACCTAAGGCCATTGATTGATGAGTTGAAGGAGTTATGGGAGAATGGCGTGATGACTTACGATGCCTCCACTGAACAGACCTTCCGGATGCATGCAGCTGTAATGTGGACCATAAATGACTTCCCTGCATATGGTGACTTATCCGGATGGAGAACTAAACGTTATTTGTCTTGCCCTCCTTGTAATGATAATCCATTGTCACGCGGGTTGATCAGTAAGATTGGGTGGGTGGGTCATCGAGCTTACTTGCCTGATAACCACCTTTGGAGGAAAGACAAGAAGTTTGATGGTTTAACTGAGCTTAGAAAGAAATCCTTGGATTTACCGGTGGAAAAAGTAATGGCTCAATTGGATCAATTGCGGGAAGTCAAGTTTGGAAAGGATCCTACCAACAAGAAAAGACCACGAGAGTCTGAAGAATTGAATTGGACAAAGAAAAGCATAATGTGGGAGCTACCGTATTGGAAGAAATTAAACCTCCGACACAATCTTGATGTCATGCACATTGAGAAGAATATTTGTGAAAACTTTTACGGGACGATGTTGGCCATAGATGGGAAAAACAAGGACACGTACAAAGCACGTGATGATTTGCAAGAAATGGGCATAAGGCAAGAATTGCATCTACAGAGGAAAGATAACGGATCCGTTGTAAAGCCTCGGGCAGCCTACACATTGGATTCTCGACAAATAGATGGTTTTTGTGAATTCTTGAAGTCGATTAGTTATCCAGATGGCTATGCAGCAAACATCTCAAGATGTGTGACTTCTAAAAATGGAAGATTATCAGGCATGAAAAGCCATGATTGTCATGTCCTGCTTCAGCGACTTCTACCAATTGGCATGCGTGGTTTTGTGAACAAGGAGATCTGTACAACACTATTTGAGTTGGGCAACTTCTTCCAAGAACTGTGCTCAAAAACATTAAGGCAGACTGATTTGGAAAAAATGGAAGAACGAATTGTGCTCATACTTTGCAAGTTGGAGAAAATTTTTCCTCCAGCTTTCTTTGATGTGATGGTCCATTTGGCTGTTCACTTGCCCCGTGAGGCCATGTTTGCTGGACCGGTGCAATATCGATGGATGTACCCGATTGAAAGGTAATCATTATGAACATATGGCTATTTATTAATTTGTTATAACTAAACTATTGTACAAAAATCCACCCATAAAAGACTAAAGTTTAAGAAGTAATTTTCTTGCATCAAGAAGCATAATTTTCATTGTCAATTTTTGTTGAAGGTTTCTCGGGACTTTGAAAGGGTATGTCAGTAATAGAGCACGTCCAGAAGGTTTTATCGCTGAGGCTTACATTGTCAAAGAGTGTCTTACTTTTTGTTCAATGTACTTAAAAGGGATTGATAAACCTGAACGAAATGATGATGGTGGTGAACGTGGTCCCGGGATGGAGGTCTTTACCCAAAATGCTCGTCTATTCTCACCTATCACAAGGGCTCTTGACCCTTCGCAAAATGAACAAGAAATGGCTCACTGGTTTGTGTTGTACAATAGCTCTGAGGTGGAGCCATATATTGAGTATGTATTTAAGTTTAATTACGTTTATGCATAATCGTTCCATTTTGTTTCGAACTCTCAAAGTTAATTACGTATATCACATTTCCTTGGGTAGGGAGCAGAAGAATATGTTACATAATGTACAAGGACGTGACATAAGTCGGGTACAACGGGAAGAATTTCCAAAATGGTTCAAAAATCGTGTAAGATATACTAAAGAAAATAACTGAATACAATTGTTGAAACTTTCAATTCACGTTAACTTAGTACACTTGTCATATGGTGTTTTATGTAGATGAATGATTTGCGAACGAAAGGGTCACCTGAAGCAACTGACGAATTGTGGTCATTAGCAAATGGTCCTGGATCGGTAATTGACTTTTATTCTGGGTGCATCTACAATGGAATTCGATTCCATACTAGAAACCGTGAAAATCGTCGTACCTGCCAAAATAGTGGGTTGGTCGTAGAAGGGGACCATAATGGGAACCAAATTAATTTTTACGGCTACTTGTGCAAAATATGGGAATTGAAATACTTGCATGGGGGTACAGTGGTTTTGCTCCAATGTGAATGGTATGACACCGGTCACAAGAATAGAATATACTCCGATGAACATGTCACAAGTATTGATGTTACAAGACTTTGGTATAAAGATGACCAATTTGTTCTACCTAGTCAAGTAAGACAAGTATTCTATGTCAATGATACCAGCAAAGGCAAAAATTGGAGAGTCGTTGAATGTGTTAAGCATCGGGGAGTATGGGATATACCAGAGCGGGATGATGTCTCTAATGATGCTTTTCAACAGGATGAAACCACTGATGGTGTTGGGGTAGTGATCCAAGATAATGATGTTCAATACAGCAGGGGTGATATGGATCCTGAGATCATTTTCAATGATCAACTAATGGCAGAGAATTTAGTTCACAATGATGACGAGGACGACACAATCATAGAGTATAATGATGATGAAGATGATGAACTGCATAGACAACCTGATGTTGATGTAGATCCTGATATAGATCTTGATATAGATTATGATATGTAGTGTTTGATATAGATCTTGATATAGATTATGATATGTAGTGTTTAATTTTTAATTATATGGACAAGTGTTATAATTTAATAATAAATTGCTTGGTTTACATTGCATGGCATTGTTTTTCAAATTTCATAGCATTGTTTCTCTATTTCATTTCATTTAATTATATGCCATATGTACAGTTACAAAGATGTCCAGAAACGGTAAATCATTTCTTAAGCCCGACGGCTTAGTCCAGAAGATGACGAAATATGAGAAGGATAGGAAAAAAACAATCCAAAAAAATAAAATCAGATTTGATGCTCTAGGGATAAAGTCCCTCAAGAATTCAATGTTTGGTTCTATTGAAAAGGACAATAGTGAAAGTTGTAGGGTGGGAAAGAGAAAGGTGGGCGAAACTGATAATGACGAGGACTATCAACCACTTGATGATGATGAAGGACTGAGTTCTTCAAGTGATAATGGCGAGCCTTTTGATTCTCAAGTGATTAAGGTAATAAATGTGTGTTTAAAAAGTAATTTCTCTATTTTTTTCACTTGTTATATTACTTGTGGTATGTTTAGTTATTTCAAATTTATTTTTTATTAGGCAACCTTAAATTATTGAAATTGTACTAACAATTCTTTTTTATATTATGTCAGGATATTCATATGGGTCCCGGTAGGAAAACAAATAGGTGTGCAGCTCGCCTAATAGCTTCACAAATACCTAGGGAAAAGAGAACTACTGTTGATGAAGATACACTTACTCTTCCGAGACGACCTGTAACTGCACAAGTTAATCATTCAGAGAGCACACCTGAGGTCTCGACCCAACCTATCCATCTTCCCGCCTTACATACTAGGCCCGATCAGCTCCCTACCTCCGCCACTCAACCTAACCACCTTTCAAGTCCATGTATTGTGACTAACAGTGGAGGTGAGAAATAAATGACCACTTAAATGAAATGATAATTTCTTGTCTCAATATTTATTTAGTGCATTCATGTTTTATGTCGACTAAATTGAATAAAATTTTGGTCATAATAGCATCAATTCCAGTTTTGGGCAAGAAACGTGTACGAGGACCGACCCGAGGAAAGAATGTGGAGAAGATTAGAAAGGAACGTGGTGATCGAATACCCGTTACACTTAACCGTTTGACCAAAGCAATAGAAGGGGAATACGCCACACCGCTAGCAGCTGCTCTTGGTCAACAAATTCGAGTTCATGCCCCAGTTCGAAATGATGGATGGCTAGAAATTGCCTTTGGGTTAAGAGAGTCCATTGTTACAAGAGTTGGGGTAATTTGAAATATATGTGTTATATATTTAACATGTTATTTATGTTAATCGCAATGATATATAAAATATATTGAATTTTATTATTTCCAATTGCAGCAAACTTTTGACTTTGGGGACTACAATAATGATGTGGATGTGAGATGTATTATTGATCATAAGTGCCAAACTTTGTACAGTGAATGGAAAAGTAGATTACACACACACTACAAATCCCTTAAAGAAAACAATGTATCTGACCTCAAAAGTCAGATACTATATCCTTGTACAAAGGATGATTGGGAATGGATGATTGACAATTTGTGGGAAACTGATGATTGGAAGGTATTTATAAAAATATTTACTAAAGTAACATCTTCCTGTATATGAATACCTAATATTTTTTTTTAATTTGTAGGTAAAGTCAGAGAATGCGATGAAAGCGAGAGGTTGTGTGAAGTATAATCATACGAGTGGCTCGAGATCATTTGCATCGCGAGCATCTATCATTGTAAGTGTAGATTTACAAATTTGAACATACTAAATTATAAATATATAATTTTTTGATTGACTAGAAAATCTAATGAAATGAAAGGTACAAGGAAGCAAACCGACTATTACGAAACTATTCGAGGACACCCACAAACGTCACCGACATGGGGGAGTGTGGATAAATAACACAGCTGAGGAACATCATGTAACCATAACTATTTCAATTTCAATAATAAATGTTTGCATTTTGATATTATGTTTTAAGCTTATTTATGTTTCATTCATAGGCCACTATGGTTTCAAAGATCGCTGAGCAATCTCAACCTAGTGTCACACATCCATTGTCTGAGGAGCAGATTTCTAGAGAAGTACTTGGGAAGAGGTCGGTCTTCTTGAAGGGATACGGGATCCGCAAGGACAGTACTTCATCTTCTACACATTTTGAGGCTCCTAACTCCGAGGTGATTGTTCTTCAACAGCAGTTAGTTGACCAGCGACAACAATTAGCTGACCAAGGAAAGCAGTTAGTTGACCAGGCTCAAAACATGAGTACAATGCAAACTATCATTCAAATGTTGGCAGCAAAAAATGGAATAGATCTAGCAAACATTCTGGGGTTAGTTCCAAGCAACAATGCTGGGGAGGATGCATCGGGTGTAAGGGAGGATGAAACTTCTCTTGGTTGAAATAGAGGTAAATTTGACACCTCATTAAATTGATTTACTTTATTTAACCAATCCTAACATGTGTCAACAATATAAAATTATATAAACTTTGTATTACAATCCTAGCATTACAGCCTTTGTATACAATAGCTTGATATATATGAAAGCTTCACAACAATTTTTTGATTAATTTTAACTATATTTGTATATTATTGTTGAAGTTAATGCATTAATAAAATACTCATGTTTTTATCCTTTTGTTCACAGGTTGGTGATGGATGTTCGTGGTTCAGTAGTGATATATATCGTTTTGCACGTTGGCATTCATTTAATTTTTCTTTGTTTCGTTTTATAGGTTTTTCTGTTGAATGTTTATATACTTTTGGGAATTATTATGTTTTGGATTGTTGGATATAGTTAGACGCATTTTAGGATTCTTATGTTTAGTTTTGTTGGATATTTGAATAAAATTTGGGATATTGAAATGCATTTGATATTAATTTGGTTACATCTCTGTTAAGATGCTGAGCATTTTTTACTTCCATGGCTGAGGATCTCCTTCACCGTTTTTTGATTTTCTTAGTGCTCTACCCAAGGTGATACTCTTCTTTGACTTTGGTAATTTCGCTATCAGTAGCCGTTGTCTTAGAGCTCATTTTCCCCAATCAATGGTTTTGTCAAACGTTTAACTATTATGTATTTATTTTGTGCAGTTGTGGAAAGTGTTTGCCTTTTGAGCTTCTCATGTGGCATTGTGCTTGAGTTTATTTGATTATATTTCTATTGTTACTAATGCAGGTAATATTATCGCCAGATGCAGATCCACCAGTTGTCAGAATAATGGATTACAAGTACGACATGCACTCACAAACATTCTTCTGCTTTCTTTTTTTAATGGTGGACGCACTTTGATGCTTCGATAAAATCCTGCTCTGAGATCACGTTGATATTAATTTCTTGATGGATACATATTACATTCTACTAATATGGGGCTAATCTTTAGGAAATTTCATGGTGCATATTTTAGGAAGATTTATGTGGTCTTCACATTATTATTGCATTTTTTGGCTATCATGTCTCTCTAAAATTTTAGGAAGAATTATAGGCCATGATTTTCATTGTGCTTATATTGGAAAATCATACATCCAATAAAAAATGACTGTCTAATTGTTCTCTGTGAATTCTTTCTCATCATAACACTTTTGAAGCTGTATTCTTTATTCATTTTTTGGCTATCATGTCTCTCTAATTAATTTGGGAATCAACTGGAGGAAATGGATCCATGCAGCCGACCCCAAGTAATTGGGACAAAGGCTTGTTGAGTTGAGTTTATGTCTTGGCAATGATTCTCTTTGGATGGCTTTTAAAATGGTATGAACGATGACTGAGAATATTTTGATACCTCTGTTCTTGTTGGTAGCAGTGAGTTTTTATTTTATAATTTTTATTGTACAAGCTTTCCATCTATGTCAACCTTTTTTTTTGTTTTTTCCTTTCATATTATTCTTGGTTTTTGATTTTTTATTTATAAAGGTTCCCTTTACCAAGGCTAAAAGCAATTTTGGTTTTAAAAGGATATAATTAGTTGGAGATATAACTATTTGGCTTTTGCTTGAGTTTTATTAAACATCATACTTGTATAAGAAAAGAGTCAATGGAATATTTTATCTGATGACAGAGTGCATCTATAGGATTATGTTTGTTCACGTTATTATGACTTTGACAATTCACAGGGTGCTGTTGAATCTGTATCTGTTGGTGAAATCAGAGTCAGCTTACGGCAGTCATTGGTTAAACTTGGGGTTGGTTTTATTTCTAAGGACCTGAAACTGCAGGTGTTAATATGTGATTTAGAAGTTGTAATGAGACCTTCAGGTAAAAGCACACAAAAAAGTCAAAATATGCTGCTTGTCCTTTTCAAAGTTAGCTTTGTGGAATTTCTTCTTGTTTTATATTGTTCAAATTCTTACTGCAACTGCATCCTCAAATCATTTGTGTAGCTTACAGTTTACAATTACAATGGAGGTCCATGTTATCGGTGCCTATTTCCAACTCCACCTCCTACGACAGCATGTCAAAGATGCTCTGATAGTGGTGTTCTGGGAATTGGTAAGCCATTAATATGTTCTGTCTTAGTCCATTCAATTAGAAATATTGCCTGCAATCTTGAATTTAAAGAGAGAAAAATCTGAGTTTGCCTCAGAGTTACCCTTTAGCTGTCTGTCCTTGTTTGCATTTCTCGAGTCCCTTGCATATTTCTAGTTTATCTCGTTACTAGAATTCTGAATAAAATTTATTATTTATCAAAAAAAGAACTCTAATTCGACTCTACTTTCAAAGCCATAATCTCAATTGCTTTAAGTTTTGAAAAATGAAGTCATAATTTTTTTAAATATTTTTTTTGGTTTCATTCCATAGTCATGGATGTAATCACTTTAATACATTACCAATGTTGACTACCACAACCTGGATGAGCCAAAATTTATGACAGCTCACTGAAAGGTGAAGGCATAGCAAAGGATTACGGGGTTCCTTTAGAGATTGGGACAAGATCTCAGAAAACCTCAGAGCACAGTGAATAACTGAGAAGATGATCTGCAGATTCTCAGTGCCTTGCAGGATTTGCTGACAAAATTGCATATTGTGGTCGTGTCATGATTTGTGTTCTTTTTCCTCAGCTATTAGTTTTTTAGTTGCCTAACACAGTACTTTGTCTTTATGTGGTGGACCTTGAACTTGCTATGGGAAGGCATAGGATGACACTAAGAAAGATGCTTTAATGTGCAAGCTATTGTGTACATATTTGGAGTCTCCAGTCCAGTCCTTATTTCCTTGCAAATTCACCTGGCTTGCAAGTGATGTATTTCTTTTATTTATTTGCTCTACTTTTATATAATTTTACAGTTCCTGGTATTATTGGCTGCCACCAAGCCCTTGAAGCTATAAAGATTGCAAGTGATGTTGGTGAACCACTCTCAAGAAGGATGCTTCTTTTTGATGCATTGACTGCACAGATTCGTATCGTATGTTTTAAAAATTTTCAATTTTCTATTAATACACTTCTGGTTTGATTAATTGATTCGATTCGTTTACACGCCTTTGTACATTTGGAATTTCTGTTTATGTTTATTAATATTTGGCTATAAAGGTATTCTTTTTGAATTTTAATTTTAATTTTTTGATTTTTGTGATGCGATTTCAGTTGAAAAATCACAATGATTGATAAGACGAAGAAGCACAAAAAGGGTTCAATCAGCAAAAAGGACATCTCCACTCTGCTTCAAAGGTTTCTTTTTTAATACACTTCTGGTTTGATTAATTGAACAGAAACAGATCGACCCAATGTGTAGATTCATGAAATTGACTCTTAGTCATTTTTTCAGTTTATTACCCGTTACCATATCAATTGAATAGATTAATATCACTTAAGGGAAGTGAGCACTATTATGTCAAATAACTTAGCAACATAGCTATAGAAATCATAACCAACTTAACTTCAAGATTTAACGGCTATGGCTTACCTGCAGCTTATGTGCACGTTATAAATTTCTCAAACTCAGCAAAATTTCTCATGTGCACGTTATCAATTTCTACTGCAGCTTACCTGTGGCTTTCATCACAACTTTTGTAACATTGTTTGTGCTAGTCATTGCCATTACTAAAGATCTTCCAGATGTAGAGGGGGATAGAAAGTAAGTTAGAAAACCAATTTTCACAATATGTCTGTTGCTATTTTTGTTTTGTTTTTTACTATTCCTACATAGGATTGTTTTCAAGATGCTGATACTTTCTTTTTCCCCCTTCTTTATATATATTTACATTTTGACAACATCCAATAAATATTAAATGACGTCCTAACTACTTACATTCCATCTTTTACTTTTTCCCAATTTTTTTCTTAGAAGCTATAATGTACTAAATTTACTCACCTGTTCCTTGAATCTTTGCTTCTTATTCAAATCTAAGATCAAATACCATGATTATTGCTAAACACCTAACTGTTTCCATTTGCTGTTGATATAATTGTTTTCCTAGGTTTCAGATATCTACTTTGGCAACAAAGCTTGGCGTTAGAAACATTGCATTCCTTGGTTCTGGGCTTTTGTTGTTAAATTATATTGTTGCTATATTGGCTGCAGTTTTCATGCCCCAGGTGAATAGATCTTGATTGGAGTTAACTTATTGATTATCACCTGGTTGGTGAGATTCATCCCATGAGTTATTTACTAGCATCATGCAAGCATTTGTGTGAAAGGTGGAAATGTTTCTTGGGCAACAAATGATCACAAACATTTGGTCTCTCATTTTACATGTATAGCAGGTTTTCAAGCGCAGCTTAATGATACCTGCACATACCATCTTGGCATTGAGTTTAATTTTCCAGGTTTGGTCTTAAAAAGTGATCCGCAGATTTTTGGAACAACAACTTGGGTCTGATTCTAGGGTAAAATATATAAAGCCACAAATAAAGTTTGTTTGCAATTCTCTTTCTTCTTCTTCATTTTTCTTGTTGGTTCTGAGCATAAAGCAAACCATGTTAATTGAAATGGTAGCACCTTATCGAATGTGTATAACAATGTGAAAAAGCATATAGTTCTATAACATGTTAATCCAGATTTTCTGGAACATGGATTCACCATGATAGTTCTTTTGATCATATCGTTACCTTGTGATGCTTAATCTTCTAGACATTGAATACGAAGAATTCCTGGTTGAAGTCTATATGCAGTTAGATGTTAAAAAGCATATAGTTCTAAGTGCACAGTCATTGTGGCCAAGCCTTTTAGCATTCAAACTGTCAGTGGCATTGAATTTGGAGTGAAATGGCTGGATTGGGTGCATTAATATGACTGGTGCACTTTCATTGTTCTAGGTAAAAAGCATTCATATAATACAAATTATTAAAATCCAAACAGTTTTCAGACAAGAATTTACAGAACACGACACATCTTACAGTTTATACACAGCACTATATTCTGCCAATAGAGAACCTCTAAATTTGAAGCCTTAAGGTGAAAAAAACCATTTAACTTGGGGAGAGGTTTTCTGAATCATTGAATAAAGTGTCTGACATTAATAGATATCAAGATTCCTTGTGCATTTCCATGGCAGGTACTTGCAACTCGAGCTGCAAAAAATGGCAAAAACCCTGGCAGCTGCCAAAAGCAGGGCAGGACTTGCTAGGCAGAACAGATTGAGAGATACATTTGTTGTTTCATAAATAGATCCGAAGATTTTTGTCTGTGAACTATTGAACTGGCTTAAGATAAAATTCATCTCTTGTGTGTTACCCAAGTTGTCATACACTCTAAATGCCAAAATGGAATTTACAATTTACAAGCCCAAGTCTCTCTCAATCTCTCTCTGAAGTGCTTCTTTTTATAAACCTAGGGATCCGTATTTCATTGTGGAGTTCTATATTGATTCTCTTTCCTTGTTTTAACTTTTGATACTCGCTAGTGTAGAATTTATTCAAGACTGAAGCCTAGAGAAACAACCAAATCTCATGAGAACGTGGACATAGCAAATCACATATTGCAACATAATGCATGTACTATATTGTTCTATGTGTGAGATACTAAGCATATTTTATGACCTGAATGCATTTATTAGCATTTGTTGTAATACTAATGCCATCAAACTTCCTAGCTGGTTTATTGTCTATTTGGTTTTATAGATCAGTCTGTTGGGTGCATAAATTTCCTCTTATCTTCCTCACCCTCGTGTGACCATCTTCCGATTGATTGCAGACTCCATTGAAGCTAGACCTGCTTCCTACAGAAGCTAGAATAAGTGGCAAGGAATACCAGGAGAGAGTTGTTACGGGTATTTTATTGTAGGGATGGATATATATATTTTTTTCTTTTCTTTCCCCACTAGCAGATGGTGGGGGAAGGAGGTCAATGTTTCTGTTTTAGTTTACTGGTACCTTCATTATAGAAGCATTTTGTTGACTTTCTCATGACTAATTTAATTATTTGAGTGTAATAAATTTGCCACTAATGGTTCTGAGTGAAATGATTCGACTTTGTTTCATATTTCAGTGCACCAGTCACATTCTAAAGCAGTGAAGAGAGCCATCAGTGAACATTGTGGTGTATGGACAATCTCAATGCTTAGTTACTTTTACTGTTTCCAGTGCATTGGTATAAGGTCAGCTTGGTAAACATTGTGGTGTACTTGAATTGAGTGTTTTTATATAACTCACTCTCCTAGTGTAAACATGACAGCCAGTGAATTAGTTTGAATTTTTACTTAACTTCTGTTAACTTGATGGCTTAAAAGTTACTAAGAATTGTATAGTTTTGAGGGCTGTTTGAATAATTGATGGATGACAAACATGGTAAACTGATTTCTGAGCATTTTGTATAGTTTTGTTTCTGGTTTTGTTTGATTTGTTTTCTGACTGTTCTGGTAAATGAGGTAAACTGCTGCGTCAATTCTGATTTGGTTATATGATTTTGTTTGGGTTGCTGAGTTGAAATGGTTTTCTGAACTGGTGATGATCTGTGTTGAATCAGTTTGCTGATCTGCTATACTAATCTGGTATTCTTCTAGTGCTGTTGTGATGTTGCTGCTGTTGCTGAGATGCTGTGGTGATGCTGCTGTGATGGTGATTGTTACGATGAGGTGTTGCGGTGTTGTTGGATGTTTGCTGGTGTTGTTAATGTTTGGAAGGGTGCAGGACTTTTTGTCCAATCTGTAATAGATCAGGTTTTCATTAATGGGGGTTGTCATTAGGTGTAAGTTCGGGCAACTGCTGGTGTTTTGGATGGAAGGGTATGGCGGGGGTATTTTGTGTGCTTTCATATCAATGTTATTAGTTTGTTATAGTGGTGCCTGAGGGATGCCTCTTGTAAAACTGTAAATCTTTTAAAATACTATAAATGAGTTTCAATTATTTTTGCCGCTGCAAATTTGTTGTTGTTAAAAAGTAAAGCTTTCTCGACAAATAACTTGTCGGTAAATGTGTAGCCAAAAGTTTATTTTTGCCCACTCATATTGTGTTGCTAAAAGTGTATTTTTTGCCAATGTCAATTTGTCGTTGCCAAAACTAAAACTTTGTCGACAACCAAATCGTTAGCAAATGGCAACATTCACCGACGTAAATGTGTCGCTAAAAGTTATTTTTTCCCACTCATATTGTGTTGGCAGAAGTGTATTTTTTGCCAATGCCAATTTGTCGTTGCCAAAAGTAAAGCTTTAGCGACAAACAAATCGTCGGCAAATGGTAACATTTACCGACGTAAATGTATCGCCAAAAGTTTACTTTTGCCGACTTATATGTTGTTGCTAAAAGTATATTTTTTGCCCATGCAAATTTGTGCCGCGAAAAGTGCCACACAATCATCATATTTGAATGACTTTTACCAACGCAAGGTAAATTGCCAACGATGGATGGAGGCTTGTAGCGACGATTATGTTCGTCGCTAAAGGTATTACTTTTACCAACGCAATAAGAATTTCGTCGGCAAAAACTTTTGCCAACTCACTTTTGCCTACGGGTTGCCAACGTAGCTTTGTGTGTCGGCAAAACTCTTTGCCAACGAATTTTCCCTTTTAGCAACATATTTTGTTGCGTTACGAAAAATGCAATTTCTTGTAGTGATGTAATTTCTAAAATCATAGAAGATAAAATGTATTTTAAATAAATAAAAACGAGTTACACCCCAATGATGTCAGAAATAAAAAATATATATATACATGAAAAAGTTTACAATTTTAATTAATAATATGTATAAAATTTATGGTCATTTTTTGATAAATTCTCTTTCTAAGTATTTCATTGGTATGAAAGATAACTTTTTTGGTTTTTTTATTTTTATTTTTATTTTCATTCGTGTTTTTCTTCTTTTTGGCAAGCCGAACATGCCAAAATTAGTGAAATTAGTTATGTTCAAACCTAATAGTCCGAACAATCCTAAAATATTTAGCTACTGAAGGTCGAACAATCTTAGTTTATTTGACGAATCAGAGCCAAACAAGTTTCGACTCTATTTTTTTTTTTTTAAATAGCATGAAACTATATTAAAATGATAGAAAATTACACCCAAAAATCTTTTACATACTAAAATTTTGTATATAATTTATTTACAATTATCATATATATATGTGTGTGTGTGTGTGTGTGTTTGTGTTTTAACTATCAATTTTTTATTTTTCTAGTTTTTTTGTTAGTGTTTTTATGTTTATTATAGTAGTTGTACTAGGAGTTGCAAAAGGATGAGAGGGTGAGAAAAAATGGGAGCGCGTGGTGGTGGTAGGTGGAAGACAAATGATGGTGGTTGGGTGGTAGAGGTTGATAGAGGGGAAGAGTGGTGGTGGGTGATGAGAATAAAGAGGAAAGAGTGTAAAGAGAATTCTATTTAATATATATATATATATGATTTTAAGTCCGTGTAGGTAATTTTACCAAAGAGAGATCATAGTAAAAGATATTTAAAAAGTGGTGTAAAGAGATAAAATGGTTATGTAAATAGAAACTCCTTTTTGAATAGATCATTTTGTCATTGATTTTTGTTATTAATTGAACTAAATCGATATATTATGAAAATTTAAGAGACAATTGGAATTATAAGAACCTAATTAGCACAAGAGACAAATTATAGTGACCATGAGTATAATTATAACCTCGAGCTTAGTCTGTTGCCCTAATAGAGGAGGCCCATTGGTCTGCCCATTGGCTCAGCCCGCCAGCTCGTCTGGGTCAAGCCTATTGAGTAGGGTTTGGGCATAAATTTTGGCCTCCTGACTCAACCTGAGCCCCCTCCCCCACTCCCCCCCTCCCTAAAAAAGAAAAAGAAAAAAAGAAACAACTTGGTCTTAGCCCACAAGTGGTCCTGAGCTCGGATTTTGCTAGCTAGCTAGCCTAACCTGATGTCGACCCTTAGCAATGATGTTACTGTGTTTACAGTATATAGTTAATTGATTTGTTTCTTAGAAATCAAAATTTAAAATGAGAACATAAAAGTAAATTTTATATTCGCTGATCATTATAATTTAGGTTAAATTTAATTTGCCCTATGAAGTTTTATGATTTTCTCAATTTGATTGTTAAAATATATATTTTTTTCATTTTGACCCTTAACTTTTGTAATTTTTTTAAATTTACCACCAAACCTATTTTTGGTTCAATTGTAGACGGAAAATGCCACGTTGACAACCACATGGCGCCATGTGCCACCTACTACGTTGACATAAAAATGGACAATTATACTTTGCCCCTTAAATTTCATGATTTTTTTACTTTAATTTTTAAAATATTTTTTCTCACTTTGACCACTAACATGTGTAGTTTTTCTTAGTGTACTCCCAAAATCATCTTTTGGATGAAAAATGACACGTTGGTAGTTATTTGGTATGAAACTACATTACATTAAAAAAATTAAGACTTAAAACTCAAAATTCAAAATAGACTTTTTCTCTCTCTAGAAAATGACCGTTAATGAAGCTCTCCGATCTGAAGAACGATGAGATGATGGCTCCTCAACGGAGGAGATTGATCTCCTAAACCATAGCAAGAAGAAGATTGAAAGTGCAACAAAGCAGCCAGATGATGATACCATGGCTGAAAGTCAATCGGTGGAGAAAGAAACAAGGGATGTGCAAAACCTCACTCACTATGAGGAACAGTCAATGGAGGACACATCTAACCCAACAGGTGAAGATTCAACCAGAGTCTAGATGGAAATCATGGAGGTAATCAAAGAATCAACAAGATCCTTCAAGAAAGCACTCCTCCGTTCGAGATTCAATGAAAATTGCAACGAAAAAAAATTTAGATTGCGATGTTGAAGAGATCTCTTCAGATGAAAAGGATACAACTACTGATCAGAGGTTTGAGAAACAGGATGAGGTAATGGATGAGGCCAGATATGGGATACCCAAAGTAAAGATACCACCAGGACTCCTGAAGAAAGTGTGTGAGCCATGGAAAAAGTGTTTGATCGTGAGATTATTAGGGAAAACCATAGGGTACAAACTGTTCATAACCGATATGACAAAGATTTGGGGGTTACAAGCAAACTTTGAAGCCCTAGATATTGGTAATGGGTTTTTCATTGTTAAGTTCGACATGGCTGATGAATACACCAAAGTATATATTGGAGGACCATAGATAGTGATGGATCATTATGTAACAATGAGGAAATGGCAGGAAGATTTCAAATCGGACGAAGTGGAAGAGGATACTACGGCAGTATGGGTGAGATTTCCTAATCTCCCTATTGAGTACTACAACGAGAAAATCCTTTACCACATTGCAAAAGTTATCGGAGTTCCGCTCAAGATCAACATCAATACAGCTATGGCAGTGAGAGGCAAATATGCACGAGTTTGCATAGAGATGGACCTCTGAAAGCCTCTAATTTCTCATTTTTCTATAGGTAAACACACTTATGAAGTTGAATATGAACATTTACACTCATTATGTTTTTCTTGTGGCAGATTGGTCATCGAAGAGAAGCATGCATTGATAAACCTACTTCGGTGATAGTGTAAGAAGGTCATGCAATGAATGTAGATGGAAGCCAGAGAAATGAAAGTCAAGTCAGTTCTGGGCCAAACCCAAGGAGGAAAGAACATAAAGATGAGCTAGGCCCAAGGAATTATGGGCCATGGATGACTGTTCTAAGCCAAAGAAGAAAATCAAGAGGCCCAAATGTTCACAGAGGTGATACTTCTCAACAGACTAATAGATTTGAGATGTTACGAGAGGAAGAGGAACAAAAAGGCCTCAAAGCCCAATTAATCAAGGAAAAAGGGAAAGAAAAAGCCCAAGTCGACAGGGGCTTTCGGTACAAGGCTAGAGCATCAGTAAAAAAGAATGAAACAACTAGCCTTGGCATGTCTACTAAAAGAAAGGAGAGGAAGTCCGAATGGGAAATAAAGGTGGTACTGACATGATAATACGAGATCAAGAAGTAGTAATAGGGAAGAGTGAGACATCAAATCCTCTGAGTAGCAAAAATCATACATTTATCACCATAAACTAGCCACCCACTCACCCAACCAACCCCAGTCAACATTCCACTAATTCTTATCCAAGAATAGGCATTTCCAAACCCATATTCAGAGTTCCACCAGATAAAAATGGAGGAGAAATGAGAGAACTACCCTACGGAGAAGCACATACTGCACCAGAACAGAGTATTGGTGTGTCTATCCCCAGGGAAAGAAATGTTTCACCTTATCACCTGAAAATGGTGGAACGAGGAAGTAAAGTTGAGGCTTCAACCATGGAGGCAGGTGGATACAAACCAGGATATGCACTACCCCTCAATGACACCACTAAAGTTGATGGAAGATAATTTCAAAGCCATAAGAGGCTACTTGGCAATAGATAGCCAAGTACCTCTACCCCAACAAGCTATACCATCTATGGATTTGTTAACCTGGAATTGCAAAGGACCAGGGAACAAAAAGGTTAAAAGGAATATAAGAGAATTAGTTCAGATCCATAAAACCAGAACTGGCTGTCATTATGGAAACTAAAGTTGAGTTCAAGGCTATGGGTTTGTTCTTCAATGGTATGGGCTTTACAACATCAGCCCATGTAGATCCAATAGGTCGAAGTGGGGGTATTTGGATGCTTTGGAACCCAAACATAGTTAATGTTAAAGTGGTGAAAGCCAGCTCATAGCAAATCACTGCAGCAATCTCTAGGCAGGACTACCCAGACTAGCTACTCTCAACTATGTATGCAACTCTAAACAGTAATCTGAGAGACGATTTATGGGATCAATTGGAGGAAGTTGCTCGAAATATGACTGAACACTGGTTAGTTGATGGTGACTTTAATGACTTCACCACACCTAATGAAAAACAAAGCCTACAAGGAAACCAGAACCAGAAACTAAGTCAAGACCAGAGGAGGGGTAGAAAATTCAATGAAAGGGTTGATAATTGCAAACTTATGGATTTGGGGTGTACGGGTCCAAGACTGACTTGGTTTAACAATAAAAAAGGTTGGGCAAATACTATGGCAAGGTTGGATAGATATTTGTGTAATACAGAGTAGAGAACCAGTTTCCCAGATAGAGTAGGCCGAAATCTATCTTGCACCTACTCAGATCACTCCTCTATGATGGTGTTTACTCAAGGTAAGTCTCCCTTTAAACCCACTTGTAAACCCTTTAAATTCATGGCGTCTTGGATAACTCATGAGGATTTCATAAATGTAATTGATAATAGTTGGACCAAGAACCATGTCTCCCTGAGCAGCAACCTCCAGAAACTAGATCAAGAAGCTAGTGTCTAGAATAAAGAGGTCTTTGGAAATATCTTTAGAAGGAAGAGATAGTTACTTGGGTGGATAGAAGGCATTCAAAAATCTCAGGCTAATAACTATTCTCATAATCTCAATACTCTTGAATTGGATCTTATCGATCAATATAATAAAGTCCTTTACCAGGAAGAGCTTATGTGGTTTCAAAAATCTAGATCTAACTAGATCACTCAAGGTAAGAAGAATAAAAAAATTTCCAGCTTACCACTATTACCAAAAGGAAAAAGAGAAAGATTGAGATGCTTAGAAATGACAATGGGGGTTGGTGTGATCAGCCTGACTAACTCAAGAACCTGATTAACAATTATTTTGTTAATCTTTTTAGCTACTCCCCTACCACCTCTCTTGAACATTGGAATATTTGGTGGTTTGCAAGGTGACTCAGGAGAACAACTCTAAACTTACTAAAAGTAATACTAATGAGGAGGTTTGGAGGACTGTGAAGAGTATTAATGCTTTTAAGGCCCCTGGAAGGGATGGGTTTCAAGTAGTATTTTACCATTCCTACTGGACCATCATTGAGCCCTCTGTTTGTGACTTTGTGAAAGTTTGTTTTGTTAACAACCATATTCGCTCTGATATTAACAAAACTCTTGTTGCTTTGATACCCAAAATTGACAACCCTGAGAGTATTAAACAATTTAGACCCATCAGCCTTTGCAATGTGTCTTACAAAATTATTTCTAAAATCATTGTGAGCAGGATTAGACCCTTTTTGAACAAGATTTTTTGACCTAATCAATGTAGCTTTATCCTTGGCAGAAGCACTAGTGACAACATAATAATTTCCCAAGAGATCATCCACACTTTGAATCACAAAAAGGGCAAAAAGGGAGGTATGATTTTAAAAACTAATCTAGAAAAAGCTTATGATAACATTTCTTGGGATTTCTTCAAACAAACCCTCTAAATTTGAATTTGATGTTAACCTTATTGACATCATGTATTGTGTTACTGGTGTTAGCACTGCTATTATTTGGGATAATGAAACTCTTCAAGAGTTTAAACCTCAAAGAGGGTTGCAGGAAGGGAATCCTCTTTTTTCTTTCCTCTTTGTGTTGTGTATGAAGAGACTTTCCAATATGATTAGCTTCAAAGCTAAGAACAAGCTTCGGAAAGGAGTTGAGATCACTAGAGGTGGGCTTAGTATCAGACATTCTTTGCTGATGATCTCATGTTATTTGGGCAGGCCACTATGTCAAATTGTAACACTATAATGCAAGTTATGGATGAATTTTGTGACATCTCTGTAAAATTAATTGCCACAAGTCCAAGATGTATATTTCTCCTAACATTGAAAGAAGAAAAGCCAAAGATTTGAGGAACAAATGTGGCATTCCTCTTACTACTGAATTAGGGAAATATTTGGGTGCTCCTCTCATTCATAGGAGGGTTAGCATGAGACATTTTAATGATGTCCTTGGCAAAATGCATAGAAGATTGGCTGGATGGAAAGCTAATGTGTTATTTTTAGCATGCAGAGCCACACTGACTCAATCAGTGAGCTCTGCTATTCCTTCTTACACTATGCATACAATGTTGGTTCCTAAAAAGGTAAGCAATGAAATTGATAAGTTGAACTGTAATTTCCTTTCGGGTGACACCCTGGAAAGGAAAAAAGTGCAACTTGTTAATTGGGATGTAGTGTGCAAAATGAAAAAGAATGGGGGGGCTTGGTATAAAAAAGCAAAAGACCAAAATCTGGCCCTACTTTCTAAGTTGGGCTGGAATATGGTCAGCAGACAGGAAGGCATGTGGTGTGAGGTTCTTAGGAACAAATATCTTAAGAATACTTCATTGCAGGATTGGCCTGAAGAGAGCAAGCCTCTCATCTTTGGAGAGATATCATGTGTACCAAAAGCATTCTCAAAAAAAGTATTAATTGGTCTGTGGGTGATTGCAAGACTGTTGAAGTGTAGAAAGATTGGTGATATGGTGACAGATCCTTTGAAGAATCTGTTCCTAGCACTAATCTTAGCAGTTCCAATGTTGAGCACATGTATAGCGACCCCGGTCTTTTCCCATTTGATTATTGTATCCGGACTTAGGTTCCGTAGATTCTGTCATTGTATAATTGTTGTTGTTGTCCCTTATTTTCTCATTTGGAATTATAGGATGTGTTGGGCAGGTTTGTTTCAGGTTGGCTGGGTTTAGAAATCAAGTGTTGCTGTCCAGGTTTTTGGTTCTTCGCTCGAGCGAGGAGTTTGGTCGCTCGAGCGAGAGGTGGCGTCCAGTTTGGACCTGTAGCTTTGCATTCTTGGCTCGAGCAAGATTTTCTTCGCTCGAGCGAGTTAGTTCGTTCTTCGATCGAGCGATAGTTCCTTCGCTCGAGCGTGTGTCTGGTTACAGACCTGAGGGTTTGAGTTCTTCGCTCGATCGAGTTTTCTTTCGCTCGAGCGAGCTTTTGGGTTGTTGGCTCGAGCAAGGCTTCCTTGGCTCGAGCGTAGCTTCTCTGTGTCTGGTCGCTCGAGCGACCAAGTCTTCGCTCGAGCGAGCCTGTCCAGTTTATATACACAGCAGCGGGTTTTGATCAGTCTTTTTTCATTTTCTTTTGATTCCAAACCCTAGGTCCGACTTCTCTCTCTCTCTCTACACACCTTCTCTCTTAGGATTGATCTACCTAGAGTGAGTTTCTACCCTAGATCCTTCATTAAAAAGATAGAGTGAGTCAAGGGCTTCCATTTAATCTGAACATTTGGCTATTTGGAGCACTTTGGTATTTGGGTATTCATCTCTGTCTTCTCCATTTGGGTTGTTTTCTTCGAGGTAGGGATTTCCTACTCCATTTTATAAGTTTTGTTCTAAGTTTTGGTATTTTGATATGTTGGGGTTACTTTGATAATTTTGGGAAAAACCCTAGTTGTAATAATTAATTAATTTGTATAATTGATTTAAGGGAATTGAGGAATTTAGTTAAATTCATGAAATTGGGGAATTTATTGATTAAATGGTGTAGTTGGATAATTCAAATCACTCGCCTATTGAATTGTTGATATATTTATTTCCAAGTCTAGAAATAACTGTTTTGGGCTATCGGTGGAGGATAGTCGTGATTGTTGTAGACAATGCATGTGGATTAGGTATAACTGAAACTAATCACATTGGTTGAGTCATTAATTTTGACTGTTGAATTAATACAGACATTATGTGTATTGATTGTGTGATGTATATGTTATGTGTTTACATACTTTGTTTTGTGTGGGAGGAGATAGGGGATGTACTCCACGGTTTAGGGGAAGATAAGGGATGGACCTCTAAACCGGATTTTGTTTGGGAGGAGATAGGGGATGGACTCCATTAGCATCACTTTTATGTGTGCTTATTTATATTGAAGTGTTTTGTTGATACAGCACTAAAATGTGTATCAAATTGGAAGTATGAAGTGTTTTGGTTTGAGCCTGTGTCTCATTTGTTTGTTGATAATGGAAGAATGTGAATTTGATATATGGAGTACACTGTTGTAAGTTTGGCCAGGTTCTGGGCCATGTTGAATTAATATATTGGAAAGTAAAATGTGTCTTAGACATTAATGTCATGAAACTGTATAAAGATATAACTGATTATCTTGGTTAACCAATTATTGAATGCTATTGCTTTATTCATTGCTTATATGTGGTTTAGTATATTTCTACTGGGCTGTGGCTCACCCTTTATGGGAACATCATTTTCAGGTTCAGGGGATAAGCTACCTCCAAAGACTTAGCTTGGAAGGACTTGGGTTTTGAAGACTATATTTAGTTAATTGTCTTATTTATTAGTACATGTAAACATTCAAGCCTAGGGCTTTTCTTGTATTGAGTTAGAACTCATATTTTTGTATCCAAGTGTTGGCTTGGAAAGATGTAAGCCTGTAGGGCATTTTATTCGATGTTACATGTAATGTTTTTATTTAGAAATACTCTGATGAATGAATTAATAAAATGTTTTCTTTAAATAATGCATGTCAATGGTATATATGTAATGGGTTGATTTCGAGGGCGTTACAACATGTGTGTTAAGGTTAGAAATTTAATGGGAGATGATGGAAATTGGGATGAACAATGTGTTGACAACATATTTCTATCTCCCATTGCTTATTTAATTCTAAATATTGCTCCTCTTGGTAGTTCCAACATGGATACTCCTATGTGGGAAGGTGCCCCTGATAGGGTGTTTATGATTTCATCTGCCTATGAACTTATCCAATGAAATCTTGATATAGATGAAGATTGGGCCAAGGTATGGAAGCTTAGGCTCCCACAAAAACTTAAAGCTTTCCTATGGACTATACTCCATGGAAAGTTGCTTACTAATCATATAAGAATGAAGAGGGGCCTTACGAATGATCTTACATGCCCATATTGCAGTGGGTCTAAGGACATTAAACATTTGTTCAAGGATTGTTATAAAGCTAAGGATGTGTGGATTGCTGCTTTTGGTAGAAATTGGTATTTGGACATGTTGAGGAAACATTGGATGGATTGGCTCAAGTGTAATGCTAGAAACAAAAACATTTTAGTAAAGACATCTCTTGGTACACTGTGTTTATTGTGGCTTTATGGAAAATTTGGAAAAATAGAAATTCTTTTGTTTTTTATGGCAAAACTACCAATTACCAAGAAAGTGTCAAGTTCATTTTAGATTACTCTACAAATATCCACCAAGCTTTCCTTAACTTTATCCTTAATCCTAGACCATCCTATAGACTTATCCATTGGTGTTTACCTCATGCAGGTAGGATCAAGCTGAATACGGATGGGTGCAGAAAAGATGGAGGAAAATGAGGCTTTGTAGGGCTACTTTGTGATGAAAGAGGAGCTTGGGTGAGCGGCTACTATGGAAAAATGCAAATGGGAACAAGCCTCAAAGCGAAGCTATGGGCATTGTATAAAGGTCTCACTATCATTTTACAAAAGGGCTTATACAATGTATTGAAAGAAACGGATGCAACCCAAGTTGTGAAGCTAATGGAGGAAGAAACTATGGACAACTGCCCCTTCAGAAATTTGGTGGGTGATGCAAAAATTCTACTAAGAGGATGTGAATGCACAACTCAACACAATTGGAAAAAAGGAAACTTATGTGCGGATGTTATAGCCAAACTCGGAGTAGAACAACCTGAAGACATGGTGGTGGTGAATGAACCGCTAGCTAAAATTAGAGGCTAGCTAGTGAGGGACATGATTGGATTATCTAGTGAACTGGCTGAGCCCTTTGTTTGTAGTTTTCCGTCCAATGTAACCACACACACAAAAAAAAAAAAAAAAAAAAAAAAAAAAAAAAAAACACTCAAAATTCAAACCCAAAACTATTTCTTGAATCTGTTTTTTTTTTTTTTTTTTGTGTGTGTGTGTGTGTGTGTGTGTGTGTGTGTGTGTGATGTCTTGGTTCTTGGACTTGAATAGTATTGTGTAGTAAGGTAGTGTGCATCACTTCCAGTGTTTTGTTTATCGTATTGGGTTGTTGAGATTTCTTTCTCCTCTTACTTAACCTTTTGTAATTTTTCCCGGTTGAAAATTTTGAGTTTTAGGCATTGGAACTTGTCTTGGGTTGCAAAATCAATTCTGAGTTTTCTAGGCAAAACCGCTCATGCGGATTTGGCAACCGCTCGAGCGGATCCTCATAAAGGTTTTCAAGTTGTTCAGAGTTTTTTGGGCAGAAAATCGCTCGAGCAAATTTTGGGTGGATTTTCTGGGTAGTTCTTTGGAGCAAACCACCCTTGAGGTAAAAAAATCCGATCGTGCAGATTGGAAATTCTGCTCATTCGAAATTGAAACTACTTATGCAGATTTCGATGCGTCTGTCTTGAAATTCATGCTTTTTTCCCTCAAAACTGATGCCAAAAATGTAACACGCAGATTTTCACATCTCTATCTCTCTCTATACTTATATTTTCTCTCCCTTCTCTGTACAAACACACCCAAATCCAACTTCTCTCTAAAATTTAGCTTAAATTTTCAAGAGTTCGAGAGGGCTTTTTGCATCAAATCGAAGAGGGCGACGAGGGCTACGTTCATGATCGATTGGATCGAGTTTTTGTCAACCTTGAGTTATAAAGTTTTCTTCCTCTTCATCTCCCAAGCTTGAGGTAGGGATAATCTTTGAGTTATATATATGTTTTTGCAAGATTATGCTTGTTGAAGCATTTATTACATGTTTGAGTTATGAATTTGGGTTGTTGAACCCTAAATGATATTAGAAGTTGATTTTATCTGTGTTTCCCAAAACTTTTGAGAATATGAGTTATGTTCTAAGGTGTGGATGTTGTTTTGGAAAAATCTTTTCAAAAATGGAACAAAAACCTTATTTTGGTAAAAACCCTAGAATTTGGGAATTTTGAGAAAAATTTAAGGTATTGTGAAATTGATGCTTTATAGTTTGTTATGTGAGTAAATGATGGAAAAAATTTCTATGGTTGTATCAAATGAATAAATTTCATGTGAAAATAAGAAATTATTGAATTGGGAAGCTTGGGGAATAGCTTGTGTAGACACCCCATTTTTGACCGACCATAAGGCTCAGATGTCTTCGATTGAGCGTTCGGCGATCGCACATGTTGTGCTCGTTTCGAGGTTTCGAAGTTTCGGCTGAGAGCCTTGCCTCCGGGCCTCGAAACTTTTTGTGCTTTGCCTCGGTTTGCAGACCAGGTCTTGCTTTCTCTTCCTAGAGGGAGGGAGAGGTCTTGTCAACCATATCTCAGTGGCCGTAGGCTACTTTTCGTGGTCGCAGGCCACTGTTCCCGTTTGAAGACCAGTTTCTGATTTTCGGAGTTGTCGGCCGCACGCCTCGGTTCGGGACTGCTTAACACTCTCTGTTTGGCATGGTTTTTGGTACACACCTTGTTTCCTCAGTCTAGAGGGACATTGTGGCCCGGGAGACCACTTTTGTGGTCGCATGCCACTTTTGGTGCTCAACAACTAGTTTTCGGGGCCTCCGGACGCGCATTTTGACTCCTGAACTCTCGTTTTGCATCCGTCTTGGTTCATTTTTGGCATGAACCTTGTTTTCATTGTTTGAAAGGTGGTACAAGGGTGGGAGACCACCTTGTTTTCAGTAAACTAGTCTCCTTGATTTTTAGGCCACAATTGCTGGTCTCCCACCACACCACTAGCTTGCATTCAGTTGGGAGACCATCAAATGGGTGGCCGACCACCCTGTGTCATGGGAGACCACTTGCCCTGGTCGGCCGACCATGGGAAGTGATCGGCCGACCACCCTAATTGGTCGGCCTGCTCTCTCCAGTTTTGTCTCTGTGAGTTGTTGCCAGTTGTGCCAGCTGGAAGGCATAGACTGTATCCTCCATAGAGGATTTACACCTTTTCTTTAGCTTCTTGAGGAAGCTTGAACCTTTGCTCTAGCTTCTCGATGAAGCTTGAACCCTTGTTCTAGCTTCTCGAGGAAGCTTGAACCTTTGCTCTAGCTTCTTGAGGAAGCTTGAACCCTTGTTCTAGCTTCTTGTATGGAGGATTTAAACCTTTGCTTTAGCTTCTTGAGGAAGCTTGAACACTTGTTCTAGCTCTCGAGGAAGCTTGAACCTTTGCTTTAGCTTCTTGAGGAAGCTTGAACCTTTGCTCTAGCTTCTTCAGGAAGCTTGAACCCTTGCTCTAGCTTCTTGAGGAAGCTTGAACCTTCGCACTAGCTTCTTGAGGAAACTTGAACCCTTGTTCTAGCTTCTTGAGGAAGCTTGAACCTTTACTCTAGCTTCTTGAGGAAGCTTAAACCTTTGCTCCTCTATAAGAGAGGCTTTCCCCTTCCTTGAGGGGGGTTCAGATTTTGGTCTAAGGAAAAAATATATCTTTCTCTTTATATTTCTACATTTTAGCTCCAAAAGTCCATTATTCTTAACCCTTTTGCACCACACCTCATAGCCTAACACCTCCACCATTGTTATTGAGTTCTTAGAGGGTCTTGAGAGGTCTCAAAGGTTGATTTTTTGGTCCAGAAGTTGCTATCTTCGTTGAGCTTCAAGGGTAACTCATTTTTTTCCCTTTTTAAGCTTTATTTTGATCCTTCTCTTAGCTGTACTTGCATGCATATTTGAGGTTTGTTGTCAACTGAAAAAATCTTTATTTTTAAGCATTATTCATGTTTGTTTAAGGCCATTTTCCTGTTGGAGGTAATCTACTCTCTTGCCTGCTTCATTTAGCCTTGTTTTGAGCCATGCCTTAAGGCCTTTGTGTTGACCCTTGTTTGGCCTTTGAGCCACTGAAAGCTAGCGGCATTTCAGTGGTGGCCATGCTGTTTTGTGGGCCAAAATCAGAGAGGGGAGACCCTCTCTCTTTTGGCCTTGTTTGTTGGCATTTTTGGCCTTTCAAAGGAGCCTATATTTCCACACTTCCTAGCCTTGGTTCAGACCATTTTTAGTGACTCTTAGGACCTGCCTAGACTCTGTATAGGGCTGGTTTGGTCACCTCATGTTTGCCTCTTGCATGTGTAGAATAATCCTCTTCATAGCTTATCAAAGGAGCATGTCATTCTTGCATGCATTGGTCTTGTTTCAGTGGGTTTTTGGTCATTATTTGGCATATCATAGCTCTGTCTTTGGTTGGTTTAGTGGCCTCTTGAATGCTTCACATGCTTGTAGTGTAAACCATGCTTACTAGCTTGTATTGCATGTTGATTTGGCCCTCTATTCTAACATATTTTGGCCATGGTCCAAACTAATTTTACCCATATTTTGGGCTGCCATAGCTCTGTTTGAAGTGTTTTGGGTCATGCATGCATTGTTGTATATGGTCATGGTTCAATCAAGCTTGCTAGCTTTGCATATCGGGTCCACTAGCATGCGTTGTTTGGGCCTTTGACATGATTTAACATCATTCCCACCATGATTTCAGAGCCTATACTTGTGCCATGTTCCCATGTTTTCCACTCTTTAAATGCGTTTGAGAATTGTGCTTGTATATCTCATTTATAAGCCATTGCATGAGCTTCATTTTCGTGCATTTCAAGCCATCATCTTAGTCCATTTTGCCACTGTTTAGGGCCTGCATAGGGACTAATTGGGGTTGGTTTGTTCATTTGGGCATTGCTTTGCACACCTCTAGTGTAATACACTTCACTAGTTTCGGTATTTGAGCCATTCAACATGCATAACATGAGTTGTTTGCATGATTCGAGACCATTTTGTATGTCATTTCAGAGCTGGAACATGTGTCATTGTATGCCATATTTCATTCTTTCCATGCTTTCATACAGTTGTATCTTGTGCCCTAGGCTTTGGGCCCTTGCATGTTGCATGTTTGCATGTGTTTTGTTGCCTCATTTTCATCATGTATGGCCACTGATTTGGGTGTGGCTGAGGCCCATTCATTTTGGTATAAGTCCATTTTGCATCGAGTATGCCATTGTAGTTCATAGCATTGAGTATGCCGCATTGTTGCATGTTTGATCATTGCATTGTGAATGCCTTGTTCACTTCATTATGTATGATAGTCTTCACATGTGCATTGTGTGTGACATAGTGCATTGAGTATGCCATTGTTAGTTCGTAGCATTGTGTATTCTGGTTTGCATGTTTGCACGTCATCCTTTCCATGTTTGCATGACTTGGTTGCATCGCCTTAGGATTGCATGCTTGAGGTCGCATTGTGTATGCCATTCTACTTGTTGCATTGTGTTTGGGATAGGAGTTAGTCCAAACACGGGAAACGAGGGACATTTCATACTCCAAGTGATGAAACGTGCCTCGATTCTCGATCGCCGACACTCTTGACTTCCCATGATGGAGTTGTTGGCTTTAGGTGCTTCTGTGTGCATTCATGTCACATTGGGTCGTGCAATTTGGCTCGTCGGCCATCATGCATCAAGATGCTTGATTGGTGGCCCGAGGGTCGAGACCTACACTCGCTCGAGCTTATGCAATGATGGGGAGAGTGGTCGTGCACACATGTGTTGCAAATGCTTTGTCGTGCCTCTCTTTCCCTTTGTTGCAGAAAAACAGAATCCAGGAGAAGAAACTGGTCGGCCGACCAGGTTTTCTGGCAGGCCGACCACCTTCTTTGGTTTCCACCACAAAAGGTGGTCGGTAGGTGGTCTCCAATGCCCGTAAGCTGGTCGGCAGCCTTTCCACAGATTCCCGGGGTGAAGTTTCATCTCCTTGGAGCTTCGTGCAAATTTCTGAAATCAATTGCAAACAAAGGCAAGCCGGGGCATCGCAATGGATTTCCCGACAAGGCGACTCGAGCATGCATGCATCCATTGTCATTCAAAGCAGAGCTGAGGCAGCCCATTTTTCATAGTTTGCGTGCTAGTTTAGTTAATTTGTTAATTAGCTAGTGTTGTGTAATAATTAGTTAATTCGATTCTGTATTATTTATTCGGACCCTCCGAGAGAGGGCAATGTTGTAATAAGTGTGCGTGTGTGTGATGCATGTCTTCCAACCCTACGTCTTTCTCCCTTTTACTTACCTGCTTTCGATGGCTAGTTTAGGGCACGTTTCAATTAGCATCCTTATGCTCACATGCTTGCATCCATTCATTTGTCTTGCATGCACCGGGCTCGGCGCATCATACTAACTGCATTGTATTTCAATTCCAAGATTGAATACATGTTATTTGTAGCATCTCATATGCCATCTTAGAATAGTCGAGCCTATCTTAGTTGTATTTTCATGTGTTGCATTAGCCATCTTAACATGAACTAGGATCATGCTTTGATTACTAACTAGCTTCTGTTTTGGCTCGGAGTACTCGGTAAGTGTTTATGCTTTAGCATCCTTGTATGTGTGTGAGTGACTGCCATGATAGCATGCTTACCATGATGCTAACTGCTTATGTGATACACCTGCCTGAATGCCTGTGGGTGAAGGTTGGATTGCTTGAATTAGGATAATTCATTGGAATTCGTGTTTTAGCCTACTTGCGAGTAGCAAACTTCAAATCATTTTTCAAACAAACGGATATGCAATATTTTGTTCCAAATTAGGCGATCTAGTCTATACTTGTTTTGCTATGCGCATCACATAGTAATCCTAGGTTAAATAATCGGAAGAAGAACGCATGTGTTTTCAAAAACTTGATATCATGTTTAGTTGTGGCCGATCTTTGATCGGGTGAGCGGGGGTGCTCATTGCATGACCTTCCCCAATCGTACCCAAGTTCCCGAGCTGAGGCAACTTTGGTGATGACGGACACGTGGCCTTAGGCACGATTTAGGGTTTCCTAAATTCCCCCAAAATAAAATATTTAGGTGGCGACTCTGTATCTGGCAAAGCAGTCCATGTTTGGCACTTCTTTCTAAAAATCAGTTTTTCAAAACGATTTGCCGGATTTGGACTCTTTGGTGATTTATCAATCTCGCATTGCACTTTGTGGGATCAGATTAAGAACCGTGACATTTGAGTCTGTGCTGTAGTGAGCCCAAATGAACAAAATGGGATTTTTCCCCAGGATGTTCGAGGACGTCTACAGTTTCTGGCGACTTCGCTAGGGAGTTAGAGAACTTGACTCGAACTTATGATATCTTGTTTTGACTACACTTATGTGTTTCTTTACATTGCATTTGCATTGGTGCGCCTAGGACACCGTGTTTACCATCTGCTATTCCTGAACGATTTGCCGGAGGCCTACTTTGAGAAGCATGCCATAAGGCTGACCGGTTATGGGCTCTGCCATGATGGGAACACAAACCCCGATTTTTACCGGGGCACCCTTTTTGACCATTCGACCTAGTGCATATCGGAATCCATAGTGACCATTCCAAACTAGGACAGGTTGCTTACCAGATTGTAGGTTGTTTGAAACTGCTGTGTGCGTAGTGAAACCCTAGCTCCTGACAAAATAGGACAGGGAAACCCTAACCCACCATAGGGGTGTTTTGGCTCTCATTTGCTTGTTATGTGCTTTTAGAGTGTGCCTCTACAAGGAATGCATGTATCAGTTTGCAAGTTTGGGCATCAAGCCTGCGGGCATCAACATCAGTATTTTGGGGGAAACAGCTTTACCTGAGGGTATCATTTTAGAGGCAGGATTTTGGATAGAATTCAGTAGAGGGCACATTTATTCAGCTATGCTCGTATTTATTCCAGTGAAGTCAGGTTGAGATGCTGTCTGTTTTCTCTTTTGCTTGGAAGTCGTGGAACTATAGCTTTAGAAGGCTCCAATATCCCCCGGGTACATTGGACTTGTGCTGATAGACTTTGTCAGGTCAGAGATTTAGTTTAAGGGCAAATCAGTGTTCCTTCGCCAGAGGCAGGGTAAAAGGGCCCGTCTGGCACGAATCATCAGTTCAACAGTCTTTAGATCAGCGGTCATTATCCATCTCACCTGTGCGCAGTTGGGTTGGGATATCTGCTTTTACCTCAGGGACATACACCTGTTATTCAGCTAGATCAGTGCCTTATGGCAGGCATGGAAGAGATGATGCGTCAGCTCCAGGAAACTATACAGGTCATGCAGCAGGATGCTGCCTGCCAGGCAGAAGTGGCTGCACGCCAAGCAGAAGTAGTGGCCTAACAGGCAGAGTTAATTGCCAAGCTACAACAGCAAACTAGAGCATCTGCTTCACATCCACCCCCACCCCCACCTAGAGTTCTACCACTCGGGGAAACTGCAAATGTCCAGGAAGATACAGACGCCCCAACAGGACCAGTTCCACCACCAGTTTTACCACAGATTTCAAAGGCACCGGCCTTTTCAACAGATACACCGTTTGAATCTGAGATGGACCCAACCGCCCTAAAGGTCAGTAAGCTTGAGAAGCTATTCAAGAGGGCTCAATGTGTGAATTCCATTCTGGACATAGAGGATAGATACACCGATTTGGCGGTGACATTACCGGACCAGTTCAAGATGCCACATATCGACCGCTTCGATGGTTCTGAAGACCCAATGGTTCACCTCCACCTGTTTTCCGATATCTTGAGGCCAATGGGTTTGACCACAGCCCAGAAGTTGTCTCTCTTCGGCCGAACCATGTCTGGGATAGCCGCAGTCTGGTATGCAAAATTGGAGAACTCTGTGAAACAGAACTGGGAAGAGATGGTTGAGGCCTTCATCGCTCAATACTCTTATAACACACAGATTAAGGTAACTTGTGATCTTGAAGTCACCCGCCAAGAGCCAAAGGAGGGTTTTTCTGAGTTTATGACAAGATGGAGGGCAAAAGCCTCGATGATGACTACAAGGCCTTCCGACAAAGATCAGATAAGGATGGTTGTGCGCAACCTCCAACCCAGGCTGATGCAAAAAATGATAGTCTTGCCCATTCCCACCTTTGCGGACCTACACAAGATTGGGGTACAGATTGAGGACGCTATGAAGTAGGGCCTCATTGACCAGGAGAAGGAGCAGCCCAAGAGGGCGTTTTCCCGCAGTTCGAATGCGACCACCAGTGGTGATGCAGCTGCGAGATCTTCTGAAGTGGGCATGGTCACCACCACCACATCAAAAACAGCTACCCCATTCACCGGTGCGTCCGGAAGTAGCTCACAAAAAACCAATTATCCACCTCGAGTCAAGAGGGTTTTTACCCCACTTCATATGCCTTTGTCAAAGGCTCTAGAGGTCTTACTCAGGAAAGGACACCTGAAACCGTTGGAACAATGGCCTCTACCCGATCCTATCCCTCCAAAGCATGACCAGACTAAATACTGTGCCTACCATCAACAAACTGGTCATGACACTGATAATTGCTTTCGTCTTCGCCATGATGTACAAGATCTGTTTGACAACAAGGTCATCGCCGCACCATCTCAGCAAAGTCGATCACCACTGGATCAGTGAACTTGGGGGATAGTATGAATATGTGATCAGGGGATGAACCACCTGCGGGCGGCACTCAGTTTACTCTAGATGTGGCATATGGCATGCACTGTTTTGAGCATTTGTGAATGCTAGTTTTTGTACTTTCTGACTTAGGTATTGGGTCAGTTTTGTTGTTTTGTACATAGTCAGTCTTTTTGTACTGAGTCAGTCGGGTCTGTCTTGTTGTATCGAGTCAGACCTGTTGCGTTGGAGTCAGGTGATTCCAGGGGTGTTACCTCGGACATCACTATCTTGTTTTGTGTTTGTCTTTTTGCTTTCTTTTGAGTCTGTTTCTGCCTTGGAGCCAGTTATGCCAATAGATTTGAATGAACAGCAGTGATTTTCACACTCTTGTGTTTGCCTCTGCCTTGTGGTAGTTGTGCCAGAAGTTCTGAATGAGACGACAGCGCATTTCACCTACTTCTTCTGTGCTTTTAAGTCATTGCATTGACCTAAATGTTCTTCAAAACTTTTTTGAACACTGTGGTGAAAACGAAGAGGAAGGAATTCCTCAAATTTTGCAAAAATTTGATCAATTGAGAGAAAGAGGGGCGTGCTAAGCCCTTAATGATTGAGATCATGTTTGTTAATATGAGTACTGAGAAGGAGCCTGGCTTGATCTAGATTGGTTCTGCACTGTCTTCAGCGCGAGCAATTTGTCGCTTTCTTAAAAAATTTCAAAAAATGTTTTGCGCAGTCCCACGAAGACCTATGTGGAATCGCTCTTGAGATTGTGCAACCTAGGATCGCTCTCAGCCTCGAGACTCGCCCCCCTTTTGTTCTCAAACCTTGAACTTGGACTCAGAGTGTTCAACGGTCAACCGCAATATGAAAGCCTATGTGGCCATATTTGAAGTAGCCCGTGAATCAGCGGCAAGAAAAGTCAGATCAAGAAGATCAAATATTATCAAGGGAAGCTTGCAAAGTCAAATAAGAAGCACCCCTTGAACTAGGGGCAAAAAATATCAGATGTGCTCGAAGAGTAAAAAATGGGGTCATTGCTCAAGCTAATGAAGATCAGTAAGAATGCCAAATCCCAGAAAGGAGGAAAGAAGAAAGTATTGTTAAAGGATAACCGAGTTCATATCCACAACACTAGGGGCAAATTCAGCTCCCTATTGGATGGACTCCTGCATCGTTAGCGAACAGCAGCCATTCTCCTGGATTCAGATGACTTCAGGATCTCAAAACCGTTTGACATGGACAAAGCTACACTTTTACCCTTGAGAGGCTCGCTGGGCCAAAAACCCGGAAGGGCGACCCAGGCAAAAGTTAGAGCAAGAAAAAGAACAAAAAAAAAAAAAAATGCAAAGAATGAAAAAAAGAAAAGAAGAAAAATGAAGAAAATGAAAAGAAAATATGAAAAAGAAAAAAAAAAAGAAGAAAAGAATTGAAAAGAAAAGAAGAACAAAGCTCACAAGGTTGAAAACCCAGAAAGGGCGGCCTTGGCAAAAGTTAGAGTGCAAAAGGAGAGGTTAATACCCGAGTGTACGTATCCCGAACTACGTAAGGCTTGATTTTCATTTTTGGGATACGTAGGCAACTTCATCCTGAAGTCCAACCGTAAAACACTCCAAATTCGACTGTGCCTATGTGATGGTTCTGGTCATCTTTGTCTTTTCTGTATCTGAGAATTTGGTTGTAATTGTCACTACGAGGACTGGTTGTCATGTGTTGCGGCGCTATTCAGACTACGGGCAACTTTCCATTGCCGTGCAGTGCTGCAGTGCTATTCAGACTATGGGCAACTTTCAGTTGCCCAGCAGTGTCGTTCAGACAAAGGGCAATTCTCCTTTGGATCTAAGGTTGTGCATCTCAAGAGTGAATCCTACGTTGGTCGAGCAGTGGCCGTTTGCAAAAACAGTTTTGAGAATTTTTAATGAGGTTGACTAATTTTCTCAAAAATTACTCTATTTTTTCCAAAACTAGACCTTTTCTTGGACCCAAAAAAGGAAATTTTTCAGTGCTCATAACCTGACTTGCATGATTTCAAATTAGAAAATTGAACAAGTATGTTAATGTAACTCTTATTTTGGTCAAAATTGTTTTAGTAGAAAGCCAAAAACAAAAAATGGTCAAAATGATGAACTAGGGGCACAGGTGAGCCAAGTTTTCTGTCTTTTCCCCATTGCCAACATACTCGCCAAGAAGGGCACTCATACCTGCCGGAAAAGGGTACCACTGAAGCTAACCGCAAAATGGCAGAAAGCTCTCACGTCCTCTAAGCAGCGAGGTATCGAGCCAAGTGCAAAGCACGAACTAGAATGGATCAAGATATTCCATTCCCTCATTTGGACAGATCTAATCACGTCCAAACTCCCCAGTAGAGCATCGTCAACCAATGTCAATTGCAGATCTGCTACACATCTAGCTGCATCACAACCCCTCTGTGGGGAGGTTCACTGTTGTGAGAAGAAGAAAGAGAATCTAGCAGAATGCTAGGGGTAAAAGCCCGCAACTTCTTGTTTATCCATCAACCACCCAGGGGAGGGATAAAAAAAATGAGAGATTGAAGAATAGAGAGATGTGCGTTGAGAGAAAAAGTTAGAAAAAGGGTTTTTTTTTAGAAAAACAGAGCTTGAGGGCCGAGTGATGTGAGAATCACAAATGAGAAAGGGTGGGAAACAATACCCAGAGAAACAGGCTTCCTGTGCACGTCTGAGTGTCATGTCTTTTTGTTTTATCTCGATTCTTGTTTTGAGTCATTTCGAGTGTTACTCGATGTGTTTAGGTTGTTTACCTTTTGTTTTCCATTGTTGAGTTGTAGTGCGCTGTGTTCAGTCGTAGGCTCAATACCCCGGTCAAGAACTCATCTCTCAATTTCAAAAATAAAATCATTTTGCGCTCCAAGTGCCGTGTCGTTCTCCACATCTGTACAAAACAAGATTCGTTCTTTCATAAAACTGCAGGGTTCAACCTAGGTCATGTGGGAACAGTAAAACCAGGACCTATCTGAAGCTATATAGGTTTCAGACAGCAAAGCAAAAGAAAAGAGGAAAATGTCGGGTATCTAAGTTTGTTTCAACTTCAGTAAGTTCCGAGATTACATTCCGTGTGTACCTCTTCAGGTCTTGCCAAATGCTCCGAAGTATGAGTGTGCCTCTACCTCAAGCTCAAGATCAAGTCTACTTCAAACCAGAATGACAATCAAAAGTGCTCTCCCTGAGTACCATTCCCTGCCAGGGGCATCTTGGTTATGTTCGCAATGAGTTCCTAGGAGACCAACTGCGACGGTGGAAATCAGAGTTCGAATGGCTTTTGCCTAGAACGCAAAGGTTCGGGATTTCCGAGACAAAAGTCTGGTTTAAGTATCCAAAGGCGTGTCCTCGGCTTGAAATCTGTATGGAAGCCCCATAGGTTGAGATAACGTGTATGCACCTCAATTCTGGATACTGAACCAACCTTGTCTGTCACCCCGTTGGAGAATAGGGAAAGTCGTGAATATGATCAAGAAGAAAGGCAGCATCCAAAGTGTTCTACATGAAGAACCATTGTCAGCATTTCAGAGCCTTTGTACTGTGTGTTGAAGGTAAGTGTTCGAAGGACACGAGGGGAGATCCCCATCAAAGTAGAGTGGTTCATCGCCACTCACCCCATGAGGTGCTTTCTAAAGCGCCGCTGGGTTTGTTTATCGCATTCCTTACACATCATGCATTGTATTGCACTATACCTACCAAATTTCTTTCTCATATATGCACGATATTGTATGTACGGTTTATTTGAAGTCGGCGCAGCCGGGCGATATTGGATGTACGGTTCATTCAAAGAAGTTCCGTTTAAGATCATTCCTTTAGTGTATCCATCACAATTCATTTACTTCATTTGCTTTAATGTATCCATCACACTTCGTTTACTTTAGTGTATCTATCATACTCTGTTCACATAGTGCATCTATCACACTTCATGTTCACCTTAGTGTATCTATCATACTTTGTTCACATAGTGCATCTATCACACTTTGTGTTCACCTTTTGTGTATCCATCACACTTGTTCACTTAGTGCATCTATCACACTTCGTGTTCACCTTAGTGTATCTATCATACTCTGTTCATATAGTGCATCTATCACACTTTGTGTTCATTTTTAGTGTATCTATCATACTCTATTCACATAGTGCATCTATCACACTTTGTGTTCATTTTTAGTGTATCTATCATACTCTGTTCACTTAGTGCATCTATCACACTTTGTGTTCATCTTTAGTGTATCTATCATACTCTGTTCACTTAGTGCATCTATCACACTTTGTGTTCACCTTTTGTGTATCTATCACACTTGTTCACATGGCGCATCTATCACATTTTGTGTTCACCTTTTGTGTATCCATCACACTTGTTCATTTAGTGCATCTATCACACTTTGTGTTCACCTTTTGTGTATCCATCACACTTGTTCACTTAGTGCATCTATCACACTTCGTGTTCACCATTAGTGTATCTATTATACTTGTTCACTAAGTGCATCTATTACACTTTGTGTTCACCTTTTGTGTATCCATCACACTTTGTTCACTAACTGCATCTATCACACTTTGTGTTCACCTTTTGTGTATCCATCACACTTTGTTCACTAAGTGCATCTATCCCACTTTGTGTTCACCTTTTGTGTATCCATCACACTTTGTGTTCACCCTTTGTGTATCTATCACACACTCACATTGTGTATCCATCACACGTTCACTTTGTGTACCTATCATACGCTCACTTTGTGTATCCATCACGCGTTCACTTTAGTGTATCTATCACACATTTGCTTAGTGTATCTATCACACTTTGTATGCTTCGTGTATCCATCACACATTCACTTTAGTGTATCTATCACTACACTCGCTTTGTGTATCTATCGCACATACTTACTCACTCTGTGTATCTATCACACTTCGTTCACTTTTGTGAGTGCATAATTTTCTTACATCCTTTCTGCATGTAATGTAGTTTGGTTTGAATTTGCCTGCTTAAATTGTTGCATTTATTGTGTATATTTGCTTCATTACAACTTTCTTTGCATGATCATAAGTCGTGTTCGGCCTCGTGCCTGTCTTTCACATTTTGCCCCTGCCTGCGGGCACATCTCTTTGTTTATCTTGTCTGTTTGTCTAAGTCTTCGGCCTTGTCAAAAATGGGTCGTCTCTAGGTTTTGACATTCACTCCCGTCACTTATGACTTTCAAGTTCTGTCAAAGAGGGACAACTGTAGACACCCCATTTTTTACCGACCTTAAGACTCAGACGTCTTTGATTGAGCGCTCGGCAATTGCACATGTTGTGCTTGTTTCGAGGTTTCGGAGTTTCGGCTGAGAGCCTTGCCTCCGGGCCTCGAAACTTTTTGTGCTTTGCCTCGGTTTGTGAACCAGGTCTTGCTTTCTCTTCCTAGAAGGAGGGAGAGGTCTTGTAGACCATCTCTCAGTGGCCATAGGCTACTTTTCGTGGTCGCAGGCCACTGTTCCCATTTGAAGACCAGTTTCTGATTTTCGGAGCCGTCGGCCGTACGCCTCGGTTCGGGACTGCTTAACACTCTCTGTTTGGCACGGTTTTTGGTACACACCTTGTTTCCTCTATCTAGAGGGACACTGTGGCCCGGGAGACCACTTTTCTGGTCGCACGCCACTTTTGGTGCTCAACAGCCAGTTTTCAGGGCCTCCGACCGCGCGTTTTGACTCCCGAACTCTCGTTTTGCATCCGTCTTGGTTCATTTTTGGCATGAACCTTGTTTTCATTGTTTGGAAGGTGGTACAAGGGTGGGAGACCACCTTTTCTCCTTGGAGACCACTTTTCCCCCGCCGGCCGATTTTCTTGTCAGGAAACTAGTCTCCTTGATTTTTGGGCCACAATGGCTGGTCTCCCACTACACCACTAGCTTGTATTCAGTTGGGAGACCATCAAATGGGCTGGCCGACCACCCTGTGTCATGGGAGACCACTTGCCCTGGTCGGCCTGCTCCCTCCAGTTTTGTCTCTATGAGTTGTTGCCAGCTGTGCCAGCTGGAAGGCACAGACTGTACCCTCCATACACGTGTATGGAGGATTTGCACCTTTGCTTTAGCTTCTTGAGGAAGCTTGAACCTTTGCTCTAGTTTCTTTAGGAAGCTTGAACCCTTGCTCTAGCTTCTTGAGGAAGCTTGAACCTTCGCTCTAGCTTCTTGAGGAAGCTTGAACCCTTGTTCTAGCTTCTTGAGGAAGCTTGAACCTTTACTCTAGCTTCTTGAGGAAGCTTAAACCTTTGCTCCTCTATAAGAGAGGCTCTCCCCTTCCTTGAGGGGGGTTCAGATTTTGGTCTAAGGAAAAAATATATCTTTCTCTTTATATCTCTACATTTTAGCTCCAAAAGTGCATTATTCTTAACCCTTTTGCACCACACCCCATAGCCTAACACCTCCATCATTGTTCCTGAGTTCTTAGAGGGTCTTGAGAGGTCTCAAAGGTTGAGTTTTTGGACCAGAAGTTGCTGTCTTTGTTGAGCTTCAAGGGTAACTCATTTTTCCCCCTTTTAAGCTTTATTTTGATCCTTCTCTTAGCTATACTTGCATGCATATTTGAGGTTTGTTGTCAACTGAAAAAAGCTTTATTTTTAAGCATTATTCATGTTTGTTTAAGGCCATTTTCCTGTTGGAGGTCATCTACCCTCTTGCGTGCTTCATTTAGCCTTGTTTTGAGCCATGCCTTAAGGTCTTTGTGTTGACCCTTGTTTGGCCTTTGAGCCACTAAAATCTAGCGGCTTTTCAGTGGTTGCCATGCTGTTTTGAGGGCCAAAATCAGAGAGGGGAGACCCTCTCTCTTTTGGCCTTGTTTGTTGGCATTTTTGGCTTTCCAAAGGAGCCTATATTTCCAAACTTCCTAGCCTTGGTTCAGACCATTTTTAGTGACTCTTAGGACCTGCCTAGACTCTGTCTAAGACTGGTTTGGTCACCTCATGTTTACCTCTTGCATGTGTAGAATAATCCTCTTCATAGCTTATCAAAGGAGCATGTCATTGTTGAATGCATTGGTCATGTTTCAGTGGGTTTTTGGTCATTATTTGGCATATCATAGCTCTGTCTTTGGTTGGTTTAGTGGCCTCTTGAATGCTTCACATGCTTGTAGTGTAAACCATGCTTACTAGCTTGTATTGCATGTTGATTTGGCCCTCTATTCTAACATATTTTGGCCATGGTCCAAACTAATTTTATCCATATTTTGGGCTTCCTTAGCTCTATTTAAAGTGTTTTGGGTCATGCATGCATTGTTGTATATGGTCATGGTTCAATCAAGCTTGCTAGCTTTGCATATCGGGTCCACTAGCATGCGTTGTTTGGGCCTTTGACATGATTTAGCATCACTCCTACCATGATTTTAGAGCCTATACTTGTGCCATGTTCCTATGTTTTCCACTCTTTAAATGCGTTTGAGAATTGTGCTTGTATACCTCATTTATGGGCCATTGCATGAGCTTCATTTTTGTGCATTTCAAGCCATCATCTTAGTCCATTTTGCCACTGTTTAGGGCCTGCGTAGGGACTAATTGGGGTTGGTTTGTTCATTTGGGCATTGCTTTGCATACCTCTAGTGTAATACACTTCACTAGTTTCGGTATTTGAGCCATTCAACATGCATAACATGAGTTGTTTGCATGATTCGAGACCATTTTGTATGTCATTTCAGAGCTGGAACATGTGTCATTGTATGCCATATTTCATTCTTTCCATGCTTTCATACAGTTGTATCTTGTTCCCTAGGCTTTGGGCCCTTGCATGTTGCATGTTTGCATGTGTTTTGTTGCCTCATTTTCATCATGTATGGCCACTGATTTGGGTGTGGCTGAGGCCCATTCATTTTGGTATAAGTCCATTTTGCATCGAGTATGCCATTGTAGTTCATAGCATTGAGTATGCCGCATTGTCGCATGTTTGATCATTGCATTGTGCATGCCTTGTTCACTTTATTATGTATGATAGTCTTCACATCTGCATTGTGTGTGACATAGTGCATTGAGTATGCCATTATTAGTTCGTAGCATTGCGTATGCTAGTTTGCATGTTTGCACGTCATCCTTTGCATGTTTGCATGACTTGGTTGCATCGCCTTAGGATTGCATGCTTGAGGTCGCATTGTGTATGCCATTCTACTTGTTGCATTGTGTTTGGGATAGGAGTTAGTCCAAACACGGGAAACGAGGGACGTTTCATACTCCAAGTGATGAAACGTGCCTCGATTCTCGGTCGCCGACACTCTTGACTTCCCATGATGGAGTTGTTGGCTTTAGGTGCTTATGTGTGCATTCATGTCACATTGAGTCGTGCAATTCGGCTCGTCGGCCATCATGCATCAAGATGCTTGATTGGTGGCCCGAGGGTCGAGACCTACACTCCCTCGAGCTTAGGCAATGATGGAGAGAGTGGTCGTGCACACATGTGTTGCAAATGCTTTGCCGGGCCTCTCTTTCCCTTTGTTGCAGAAAAACAGAATCCAGAAGAAGAAACTGGTCGGCCGACCAGGTTTTCTGGCAGGATGACCACCTTCTTTGCTTTCCACCACAAAAGGTGGTCGGTAGGTGGTCTCCAATGCCCGTAAGCTGGTCGGCAGCCTTCCCACAGATTCTCGGGGTGGAGTTTCATCTCCTTGGAGCTTCGTGCAAATTTCTGAAATCAATTGCAAACAAAGGCAAGCCGGGGCATCGCGATGGATTTCCCGACAAGGCGACTCGAGCATGCATGCATCCATTGTCATTCAAAGCAGAGCTGAGGGAGCCCATTTTACATAGTTTGCATGCTAGTTTAGTTAATTTGTTAATTAGCTAGTGTTGTGTAATAATTAGTTAATTCGATTATGTATTATTTATTCGGACCCTCTGAGAGAGCAATGTTGTAATAAGTGTGCGTGTGTGTGATGCATGTCTTCCAATCCTGCGTCTTTCTCCCTTTTACTTACCTGCTTTCGATGGTTAGTTTTGGGCACGTTTCAAGTGGCATCCTTATGCTCGCATGTTTGCATCCATTCATTTGTCTTGCATGCACCAGGCTTGGCGCATCATACTAACTGCATTGTATTTCAATTCCAAGATTGAATACATGTTATCTGTAGCATCTCATATGCCATCTTAGAATAGCTGAGCCTATCTTAGTTGCATTTTACATGTGTTGCATTAGCCATCTTAACATGAACTAGGATCATGCTTTGATTACTAACTAGTTTCTATTTTGGCTCAGAGTACTCGGTAAGTGTTTACGCTTTAGCATCCTTGTATGTGTGTGAGTGACTGCCATGATAGCATGCTTACCATGATGCTAACTGCTTATGTAATATACCTGCCTAAATGCCTGTGGGTGAAGGTTGGATTGCTTGAATTGGGATAATTCATTGGAATCCGTGTTTTAGCCTACTTACGAGTAGCAAACTTCAAATCATTTTCCGAACAAACGGATATGCAATGCTTTGTTCCAAATTAGGCGATCTAGTCTATACTTGTTTTGTTGTGCGCATCACATAGTAATCCTAGGTTAAATAATCGGAATAAGAACGCATGTGTTTTCAAAGATTTGATATCATGTTTTGTAGTGGCCGATCTTTGATCGGGTGAGCGGGGGTGCTCATTGCATGACCTTTCCCAATCATACCCAAGTTCTCGAGCCGAGGCAACTTTGGTGATGACGGACACGTGGCCTTAGGCATGAGTCAGGGTTTCCTAAATTCCTCCAAAATAAAATATTTAGGTGGCGACTCTGTATCTGGCAAAGCAGTCCATGTTTGGCACTTCTTTCTAAAAATCAGTTTTTCAAAACGATTTGCCGGATTTGGACTCTTTGGTGATTTATCAATCTCGTATTGGACTTTGCGGGATCAGATTAAGAACCGTGACATTTAAGTCCGAGCTGTAGTAAGCCCAAATGAACAAAATGGGATTTTTGCCCGGGACGTTCGGGGACGTCTACAGCTTGTTATTGTTGTTTTAGAAAGACCAAATGCTAAAAATGATGATGAATATATGGAAAATGCATGAAGGTTGATGTTGTATTATTTATCTCTTGTAACTGTATTATGATATTATAATGACAAGAGATGTCACTACAACAAATTACACTTTTGGTGACCAAATTTGGCGACCAAAACAAATTTAGTCGCCAAAAATGTACCTTTTGGCGACTAATTTTTTTTAGTCGCCAAAGGTTGATGATTTAGCTACCATGTTATTTTAGTCGAGATATATTGTTTTTTGGTGACTAAAAAAAAAGTTAGTCACTAAATATATAATAATAGGTGACTAAAATAATATTAGTCGCCAAAAGTCTATATTTTAGGATACTAATTCTAGGCTTAGTTGTCGCATACAGTTATTTGCCAACAAAAAGGTAGTTTAGTTGCCAAATTATAGGGACATTGTGATAACCCTGCTCAGCATTATGCTAATTGATCTTAATTATGAACGTGGTTATATGCTTGATATAATTTTGAGTGCCATTTATATAAATATATGCAGTTTTGAATTTCTATCTACTTGCCGTAGGAAAATCTGTTCAACTTACTGTTATAAACTGAAAATTGAAGGCCTTATCGGCCACAGAAACTGAAATTGATTACGCCATTATAATTAGCGTAATTTTTAGAACTTATGGTTAAATTTAATTGAAAATTTATTTGGATCAGAAAATTAGATTCAGAATGATTAATTAGAGCACCATTATTTAGTTATAATCAATTTGATTATGAAAGACTATAAATAGGCCAACATACACTATATTGATTTGGTTTTGAGCTCAAAATTTGAAAATTAACTCTCTAGAGAGAGAGAGAGGGTCGAACCTAGAGAGAGAGGGGGGGGCCAACATTGAAGAACTTCAAGAGAGCTCAAGAAACTAAGGGGATTAGCTCAAGATTTAGTTATAATTGGACGAATTGAAGCTCCTAGGTGAGTAATCAACCCTTAATTCATGGGTTTGAGTTTGTAACCATGTGAATTCAAGTAATTATGTGACCAAGAACAAGAATTGAGTTGTAATTGATGAATTTGAAGTCAATAGATGCATGCATGCAAGAAATTGCTATGAATTTCCATGTTTGAGCATAAAGTGTGTGATCCATGTTGAATTTTGATTGAAGTCCATGTTTTTTTATTATCTCTTCACCAATTAAGTTGAGGATAAAGGGTATATCCCAGATGCAAGTGCAAATCATAGAGGTGTGAGTCTTGAATGTATGAATTTGTTATGTTGGTGATGAGTTTGGAATAATTTGAGGAATGCATGTAATTGATTCATAGGAATTGAACTTCATAATGTTGTGATTTGGTGTTTGTATCATGTTAGTAAATGTATATGAGAGTTATGAGTCATAATATGCAAGAAATATAAGTTTGAATGCAAGTTTGAAACTCAAACAGCTTGCTGGAAAACCCAGAATTTGGCATGTCCGCTCGAACAGAGAAAGCGCCGCTCGAGCGTGAAATGCGAGCTCCTAAAACTTTTGTAGAGATTGATGTCCGCTCGAGCGGGGGTATTCACGCTCGAGCGGGAAGCCATGTGGTGTGACTTTCAGCTTGAGCTCCCGAATTCACGCTCGAATGTAAAAATGAGGCAACCAGTATTTTTGCAAACCAAAAGGGGTCCGCTCGAGCGGCCAAAGCCACGCTCTAGTGGGGACCCCTGTTCCAGAAATTTTGTAAAGGTGTTATGTGTTTCATTTTCCGTTCTCTTTCACTTCCAAGCACTCTTAGGCATACATTAAGCATTGTGAATGAGTTAAAAGGATAAGAAAGAAGCCTGAGAGGGATGTATGAATTAAGAACAGATTGAATCATTTGTGACCCATTATGTTCATGATGTGTAGGGTCAAGCACGAGGGTAAATCATCCAGCAGATCACTGTGAGTAATATCTTAGTAAAGATATTTGAAGTATGTTATTTGTCCAATTGCTTATTTCCATACAAGTCTTATAAGTTTGTTAAATTGAATTGTGGACAAATATTTGTTATACCATATGGTTGGGCCGAAGGCTGTTTGACATGAATGATTGGGCCGAAGACCGTTTGACATGAATGATTGGGCCGAAGGCTGTTTGACATGAATGATTAGGCCAAAGGCAGTTTGACATGAATGATTGGACCGAAGGCCATTTGACATGAATGATTGGGCCAAAGGCCGTCGAACGCCATTTGACATGAACGATTGGGCCAAAGGCCGTCGAACACAGTTTGACATAAATAATTGGGCCAAAGGCTATCGGACATCAATGATTTGGGCTTGAGGCTGTTTGTTAAGGAACGAAGTGGGCCAGGGGCCATTTGATATGTTCGGGCTTGAATTGCCTAATGTACTAAACAATGCCCTAAATAGAATTCTAAATGGGCCCAAGGCTGTTTGATATATGTGAATCTCATTCATGTACTTTCTTTATTTGATATTATTCACTGGACTTTCGCTCACACTCATTCATGTGTATGTAGGTGAGCCAAGAGATGTCCAAACCCAGCCCCTGTAAAGTGTGAGAAAAGTCAAGTTTTGAAGAGTCGGCCCAAACGTCTCACGCACGAGACTTGTCTTTGCCTTTTTTTGTTCTTTGATTATGATTTTGCAATGTTGGCGAAAACGTTGGATCGCCCTTGTATATAAACTTTGGGTTTGACTAACTTAGACTTGAATGATCCTGTGTATATAGAACTTTGAGTTATTTTCCTTTTTGGGTGTGAGTTATTAATGAGTACATATATTTGATGTTTGGTATGCCATGTAAACATAGCTCTATGGACAATTTGTAAGTTTGCTTCCGTTTAGCCCCTTAACTTTGATAATATACGTTTACTTAGTTTGAGGTCGTAGGTAATCTCCTGATTACTGGCCGGTTATGTCCTTAACCCATGGGGCGGGTTGGGGTCATGACAAACATTTTTAGACCTTTTGGTGACTAAAGAATTTAGTCACCCTATATTCAATTTTTGCCGACGAAAAAAGAAAAATAATAGCCAAATGATACTTTTGGCTACCAATATATTAGTCGCTATGACTCAATCTTTGGCTACAAAACATTTAGTCATTATTCATTATTATTTGGTGACAAAAAAAAAAGTATAGTCGCTAAAGGTTGAATATTTTTTTAAGAGGGAAACGAATTAACTTTGGCGCCCGATATACACTCTATTGACACACACTTTTGGCTCTTTATTATGTCTCTATCACACACACACACACATACACTGTTAGGAAATTGACCCTTCCTAACCAAGATCGGTGAGACACGAAATAACAAACAAAGAAGAAAAATGAATCAAACAAATAACACAAGGATTTACTTGATTCACCGCAGAATAGAGCTACGTTCACAACTGCTACGCTTTGTCACTGTGATCAGAAAAATACAACTCTCTCTTAAACTAAAAGAGGCACCCCCTCATCTATTTATAAGTATAGAATTAGGGTTCATAGAAGCACATGGGAATTACAAAAGTACCCAAAAAGTGAACAGTACTTATTAGGGTCCACCGACCTAACAATCTCACACTTGGAACATGATAGCACAAGCTCTCCATCATCTTCATCACATAGAGGAACGCCGCAACAACTCGATTTTTCTTCATCAATCTTGAAGGCCAACTAAAGTTGCACACAACTTTAGTTTGTCAATGGTAACTGTCTTGGTCAACATATCTGCTGCATTTTTACTGCCTTGGATCTTCTCAAGAGACAAGACTCAATCATCTACAAGTGATCGAATGAAATGGTATTGGAGCTGAATGTGTTTCGTCGTAGAATGAAAAGTTGGATTCTTTGCAAGATAAATAGCACTCTGACTGTCACTACGCAAAATACTCATCTATTGCATTTTGTCCAACTCTGCTAGGAAATTCTGTAGCCAAGTCATCTCCTTCCCAGCTTCAGTAATAGCAACATACTCAGCCTCTATTGTAAAAAGGACCACAATCTTCTGTAATTGTGAAATCCAACTCACTGCTATACCACCTAATGTGTAAACATAACCAGTAGTACTCTTTCTGTTATCCATATCACCAGCCAAGTCTGTATCAACATAACCATGTAACCCGATGCCAGTTCGTCTGAAACAAAGTACCATGTCTGTAGTACCACTCAAGTATCTAAGGATCCAGTTCACTACCTTCCAATACTGCTTGCCAGGATTACTCATGTACCTACTAACCATTCTCACTGCATGTGCAATGTCTGGTCTAGTACAAACCATAACATACCTTATGCTACCGATAGCTGAAGTATATGGAACATGTTCCATGTAAGCCTATTCGTCTTCGGTCTTCGGAGACTGCTCTTTGGTAAGTCTAAAGTGGCTAGCCAATGGAGTGCTCACTAGTTTTGCACCATCCATGCTAAATCTGTTGAGAACTTTCTTGACATACTCAGCCTGTGACAACTTCAAAGTACCATTTGCCTTGTCCTTGTGAATCCTCATACCAAGGATTTTGTTTGCAACTCCAAGATCCTTCATCTCAAATTGGTTGGACAAAAGTTTCTTCAATCTTTTTATCTTTTCAATGCTAGATCCTGGAATAAGCATATCATCAATATATAAGAGCAAAATAGTATAACTTTTCTCAAACTTCTTGAAATAACAGCAATGATCTACTTGACATCTTGTAAAACTACTGCCACACATAAACCCATCAAACTTCTTATACACTACAACAAAAAGGGTCTATGGTGACGAAAACGCGTGACGAAAAAATATTTCGTCTCCAAATATGTATGTTTTAGTGATGAAAATAAGATTTCATCTCCAATTGTACTATTTTTAGAGACGAAAACCAAATTTCGTCACCAAATGCTTAAAATCAAATAAAACAATAGGTGACAAAAAATTTATTCGTCTCTAAATTTTATTTTTCATCACAAAACAATTTCCCGTCCTTGGAAAATTTGGCGGAAGATTTGGCGCCATTTTGGAGACGAAATTTTTCATCACCATTGTAAAAAAATTTAGAGAGGAAATAATTTCATCTCCAAATGTATTATTTTTAGAGAGGAAAACCAAATTTCATCACCAAATGCTTAAAATCAATAAAAAATAAAATTGAACCATAGATATCTCTCTCTGTCACTCCCTCACCCATACATCTCCGTCACACCGTCCATTTATCTTTATCGCACTAGTTAACCCGCACGTCACCGGCCGGCGCTCTCTATAACAAATCTCTCTCTCTCTCTCTCTCTCTCTCTCCCTGTTTTCGCCTCACTCTCTCTCCTCGTGCCATCTTTTCGCTTTTCTGAGCTCCCTCTTCCCTCTTCTCTCTTCTCACTTTTCCAACCTCCGTCCCCCCACTTCTCTATCTCGCTATCCCCATTCTCGTCTCTCACTTTCGTAACTCGTTTTTTCCCAATTTGAACCCTAATTTGTTGGATGCTTCGCTGCCTACGTCCTCCTCACTTGGTTTTTCTCTAACTCTAACTTGGTTGCTGTCTCTCTCTCTCTAGTTGTCCCCAATTTCTAACCCTAACTTTTTCCCATAAATGTAAGTTGCTATGTAGAATTTAGTTAGTGATAGTTGTTGATGATATAGTTCTAATTTGGGGTGCAGAATGGGCTACCAATTTCGGGTTTTTTGTAGCTTACTTGTTAATTTCGGTCAAGTTTCAGATCTTGTAAGTTTAAAGGGAGGCTTATGTAAAGAAATTCTTTTACATCTCCTAATGGAAGGGATTTTACAGAAATTCTTAAATATGTGGTGATATTTTTTTATCTATTATTTGATAAATATCTTATTACTTGCTTTATCCACTACTACAAAAATAGTTAAAAATCACACTTTAATAAATGAAAATATCTCACTTTTATTGGAAGTGTAATAAAAAAAATTAGATTAATATTTTAATCACACTTGATTTGATTGAGTGTAATAATATTTATTTTTTATATCACTTTTCAATTAAGTGTGATTATTTATATTTTTTTTAATCACACTTTCTAATTAATATATAATTATATTTATTTTTTAATAAATATCTTATTACTTGCTTTATATTTATTAAGATTTTTTATTGTATCTTCTTTTAGATTTTATTCTCTGTATGTATGATACATACACACAGAACAAACCAAATGTTTGCTCTCCTTCTCATATCCCCAATCGCTCTTCCTCTTATCAACTGACCATTGCCCTTCACTCATCGTCCCTCTCATCGACGGTGATCACCGTCCCTCACTGTGTCTCACCGTCTCATCGCCACAGTCAGTACACCGTCTAGCCTCCAATTGATTTTGATTTAGGTCTCTCTCTCTCTCTCTCTCTCTCTCTCTCTCTCTATATATATATATATATTTCCCTATTTCACTCTAGCTCTAGGGTTTTTATTTTGTTTTTTGATGCTGTAGAATGTTGATTTCTATGAAATGAGTAAATGTGTTTTGATTTTTGTCCTAGATTTAGGGGTTTTTTCTATGTACAGGCTTGATCTCTTATGCTAAGGAATAAATGTATTGATGGAGATTTGAAGTATTTTTTCTGATTGATTACAGCAAACCTGAATGCTTCGAGTGGATTACAGAAATGCGAGTCATCACACCATTTGAGTTTCGAGTGGAATCACTAGCTTGCATATGCATTTCACCATTTTCCTTCCTTGTTTACTTGATTTATTTTAATCCATGCTCATATTTGTATTGATTGGGGATTGGCGTGAGTGTTGTAGTATGGTGTTTGGTTGGGTTTTTATTAATATTTATTGGTGTCATACAAGTTGTGTTAGTGGAATTTGATAACATGATAGGTGTTCTCTTTGATAGTTCTAATGGGTGCTTCACTGTAGAAAGTGTAATAGTGGATGTTAACTGGCTGTTCATTAGTGAGTGTAATAGTGGATGTTAACTAGCTATTCTCTTTGACAAATTTCAGATGGGTTTTTCTAAATTCTTGTAATGATTACTAAATTCACAACGTTAGTAATATTTCTTGATGATAATGATAGAATATTGAATACTTTATTATTTTATAATTTGGTGATAATGACAAATTTGCAGTTTTATAACAAGAATTGGAGATGATTTTGGGTTAATTTTTATTAGTAGTTTCTCTTACACTATCTTTGGATTGAAAGTTTTTGAGAAACAAAGGATAGGTGGGGAAAATGGTCGATATTTATTATTCACTATGTTTGGATTGTTTTTAAGGAGGGAAGAGAAACTGCATAGAGAGGAGGGAAATGGAGGTTTTGATTAAGATAATTTTTTACTCTAAAGTATACCCCTTAGTTTGTGAGTTGTTAAAACTTATTTTTGTTTTTCATTCAATTCATGCACATACCTTTCTTTTATAATTATTGTCTAACCAAACAAGAAGGAAAGGACACCCTCCCATAGGATACCCCAATGACTTGGGTCGCATTCCCTTAATAAAAATACTCAAGTCCAAGCCTTCTTAGCTTATCTATTAAAAAAATGTTACTATAAAAGGGTTAGTTATTACCTACTTAAACAAGAGGAGGGATATCTCCCACTCCTTCCATTTCTCCTCCTATGTGTTAGATTTTGTGTAAACCTTTTGTGATATTCATTGACATCAACAATATATTTTTATCACACTGACAAGCTTGCATTATTTATTTATTTATTTATTTCGAGATGGGTTGAGGTCAGTTTGGAAAAATGATTGTTGTATTTGTATTTTGGTTAGTTTTTCTCATCAACATTGCATTAATCAATGTTGCAGGGTTGAGTGCCACTAAAGAAGTGAAAATGACTTCAACGGTTAATGACATAAATGCTTATTCTTACTTGTACCCTGCAGAATTGCCATCTAGAAAGTTTGTCTTCAAATGGTAGGCATTTTATGCAACTAACAGAAATGTATTTTATTCTTAAATGCTCACTGTTATTAAAGTTGACGAGCAACAATTTTACTTCACATGAATGGTTTATATGTAGCCTATAGGGTGAGTTAACAATCCTCCATAACTTTGTCATTATAGGATAGAGGTGCTAAATTTTCAAACATCTAAATTTACATTGTTTAAAATTATGTCAGATTGTTCTATAGTCCCAATTATTTAAAAGTTTAATTTATTGTGAAATGGGTCCAACAATGTATATCAACAATCTTGACCCATGAACAGAGAAAGGAAGAGAGAGATTATGTGAGAAGATCTAGAGTTTCTTTGAAATTTACTTCTAGGATTTCATTTGTGGTTGTCTATTTCTTTCCTTTGTATGAGCTTTCTATGTGAAATATCCTTTTGTAGGTTTTAGTTGGGTTTAATTTGTATGTTGGGAAAATTTCAATTCAGTGCAAGGTTTAAAAAAAAAATTCATTCAATTCTTTTTGCCTCTGTTTTTTAATTTATTTGTGGGGTAGGGGAAATTTTAATTACTTTATCTGATGGATAAATTTGATGTTGGTTACTTTAATTTCAATGGTACAGTTTGTAGTTCTCTAATATTCCTTCATATTAGTCTTTTATATAAAAAGAAAACTCAACAATTTTTGTACAAAACTTTACATAATGGAATTTGGAGTTTAGAATAAATTTGCTCACCTGGGGAGTAGAACTTCTTAACAGGCTCTTGGAATTACTGGTCAATGCACTACCTCTGCTCATAGGCAATGAAGATAAACTGATATGGGAAGCAGATCCTTCAGGTATGAATCAAATCTATTAGTGGTTTATTATAGTGGTGGAAAGGTTTCAGCTATAGTATCAAGTGCAGAAAATAAGAAAGAAAAATTTGGGAAGTAGTTCCTTTTGCAGCAATGTAGTCATTTTGGAAAATTAGGAATGTTTGGAAATTCAATGGAACCCAAGTAAACTAGGATTCCATCACTAAAATTATAAACCTAAGAGTGGCAATTATTCAAGCGTAGAGACCATATATCTCATCATACACCATAGCAAACTCACTAACTCTTGGAACTAAAATCCATATTCTACCCTTCACTCCTCCAAGTATGCTAATATGCACATAAGTGATAATCAAATATTAACAATTTTAGCTCCCCACTATTTTGGGGGTTGCAACACAAATCATGTTTTGTCACATGGGTATTATGCTATTTCTCACTGCTCATACATGATAACTTCCTGCTTATTCAACTTAAAATTCTATCCCCAGAAGTAGTTAACTTAAAAGACACTACCATATACTTTGTAGGTTTGAATATCACTTACGATTCTTTGATTGAAACTTTTATCTTGGATGAATTTTATTTTTTTTATTCGGGGGCCAAAATTATGTAACAATCACGAAAAGGCCCAGAGAACACCTCAAACAACTCGGGAGGGACCAATCTAAGTTGTGAAAACTTATGGAACTAGCATAGGACTCCCGATTCGAAAACTAAGTCGAAAAATGCGCTTTTCTAACACTTAAGCTTAAAAATAGGCCATCGGGGGCCAAAATCGTGCAACAGTCATGAGAAGGCCTGGAAAACACCTCAAACACCTCAAGAGGGACCAAAGTAAGTTGTAAAAACTTACGGAGCTAGCACGAGACTCCCGGTCCGAAAACTAAGTCCAAAAATGCACTTTTTCACACTTAAGCTTGAAAAATAGGCCATTGAAGGCAAAAATCGTGCAACAACCATGAGACGGCCTAGGCAACACCTCAAACACCTCGGGAGGGACCAAAGTGAGTTGTGAAAACTTACGGAACTAGCACAGGACTCTCAGTTCGAAAACTAAGTCCGAAAATGCACTTTTTCACACTTAAGCTTGAAAAATAGGCCATCGGAGGCCAAAATTGTGTAACAGCTACGAGACGGCCCGAGTAACACCTCAAGCACCTCAGGAGTGACCAATGTAAGTTGTGAAAACTTACGAAACTAGCACGGGGCTCTCGGTTCAAAAACTAAGTCCGAAAATGCACTTTTTCACACTTAAGCTTGAAAATAGGCCATCGGAGGCCAAAATCGTGCAACAGCCACGAGATGGCCTGGGTAACACCTCAAACATCTCGGGAGGGACCAATTTGAGTTGTGGAAACTTACGGAACTAGCACAGGATTCCCAGTTTTAAAACTGAGTCCGAAAATGCACTTTTTCACACTTAAGCTTGAAAAATAGGCCATCGAAGGCCAAAATTGTGTAACAGCCATGAGATGGCCTGGGTAACACCTCAAACACCTCGAGAGGGACCAAAGTAAGTTGTGGAAACTTACAGAATTAGCACGGGACTCCCAGTTCGAAAATTAAGTCCGAAAATGCACTTTTTCACACATAAGCTTGAAAAATAGGCCATCGAAGGCCAAAATCGTGCAACAGCCACGAGATGGCCCGGGTAACACCTCAAACATCTCGAGAGGGACCAATTTGAGTTGTGGAAACTTACGGAACTAGCACAGGATTCCCAGTTTTAAAACTGAGTCCGAAAATGCACTTTTTCACACTTAAGCTTGAAAAATAGGCCATCGAAGGCCAAAATTGTGTAACAGCCATGAGATGGCCTGGGTAACACCTCAAACACCTCGAGAGGGACCAAAGTAAGTTGTGGAAACTTACAGAATTAGCACGGGACTCCCAGTTCGAAAATTAAGTCCGAAAATGCACTTTTTCACACATAAGCTTGAAAAATAGGCCATCGAAGGCCAAAATCGTGCAACAGCCACGAGATGGCCCGGGTAACACCTTAAACACCTCAGGAGGGGCCAAAGTGAGTTGTGGAAACTTACGGAACTAGCACAAGACTCTCAGTTCGAAAACTAAGTCCGAAAATGCACTTTTTCACACTTAAGCTTGAAAAATAGGTCATCAAGGCCAAAATTGTGTAACAGCCATGAGACGGCCCGAGTAACACCTCAAACACCTCAGCAGTGATCAATGTGAGTTGTGGAAACTTACGGAACTAGCACGGGATTCTCGGTTCGAAAACTAAGTCCGAAAATGCTCTTTTTCATACTTAAGCTTGAAAATAGGCCATCGGAGGCCAAAATCGTGCAACAGCCACGAGACGGCCCGGATAACACCTCAAACACCTCCAGAGGGACCAATGTGAGTTGTGGAAACTTACGGAACTAGCACGGGACTCCCGGTTCGAAAACTAAGTCCGAAAATACGCTTTTCACACTTAAGTTTGAAAAATAGGCCATCGGAGGCCAAAATCGTGTAAAAGCCACGAGACAGCCCAGACAGCCCAGGTAACACCTCAAAAACCTTGGAAGGGAGCAAAGTAAGTTATGGAAAATTACGGAATTAGCACGGGACTCCCGGTTCGAAAACTAAGTCCAAAAATGCACGTTTTCATATATAAGCTTGAAAAATACGCCATCGAAGGCCAAAATCGTGCAACAGCCATGAGACGGCTCGGGTAACACCTCAAACACCTCAGGAGGGACCAAAGTGAGTTGTGGAAACTTACGGAACTAGCACAGGACTCTTGGTTCGAAAACTAAGTCCGAAAATGCACATTTTCACACTTAAGCTTGAAAATAGGCCATCGGAGGCCAAAATCGTGCAACAGCCACGAGACAGCCCAGGTAACACCTCAAACACCTCCGGAGGGGCCAATGTGAGTTGTGGAAACTTACGGAACTGGCACAGGACTCTCGGTTCGAAAACTAAGTCCAAAAATGCACTTTTTCACACTTAAGCTTGAAAAATAGGCCATCGGAGGCCAAAATCATGTAATAGCCACGAGACGGCCCAGGAAACACCTCAAACACCTCGGGAGAAACCAATATGAGTTGTGGAAATTTACGGAATTAGCATGGGACTCTCAGATTGAAAACTCAGTCAAAATGCATTTTTTCCTACTCTTAAGCTTGAAAATAGGCCATCGGGGGGCCAAAATCGTTAAACAACCTCGAGAAGGCCCGGGGAGCACTTCAATCACCTCGGAAGCAACCGTTGTAACTTGTGTAAACTTATGAAACTAGCACGGGACTCCCGTTTTGAAAACTAAGTCCAAAAATGAATTTTTTCAACAGTTAAGCTTGTAAATAGGCCATCGGGGGCCAAAATCGTGTAACAGGCACGGGAATGCCTGCAGAACACCTCAAACACCTCGGAAGAGACCAATGTAAGTTGTGGAAACTTACGAAACTAGCACCGGACTCCCGATTTGAAAACTAAGTCGAAAAATGCATGTTAAATTGTATATTTAATTGATAAGATAATAATTGTCTAACTTGCATTCTTTTTTCTTTTTTTGCGTTTCATTTTTTTGCAGATTGGAGATTTGATATGGACATGTTTGGTAATTTGGAGAGCAGAAGCTAGCTCATTTTGTGTTTTTGTTCATATTACCTTACATGTATTTTGGTTGCGTAGTAAATTTTATATTTTTGTTAGTATTACAGGACATGTTTAGTAATCCGCACTTAATATTTTATTTTTGTAGATATTGGTAGACATGTTTTTTGTTGATATTAGGAGACTTGTTTGGTAATCCGCATGCGGTTAATATTATATTTTTGTGGATATTAGTAGACATGTTTTTTTTTTTTTTTTGTGGATATTAGAAGACATGTCTATAATCCACATGCAGTTCATATTGTATTTTTGTGGATAGTGCTGAAATTCGATTGTGATGTTTATGAAAATGAACAGATTTTTGTATTGATTTGTAATAAATATGTTATTGAACATGTTATTGAATAGGCCATCAAACGGGTTATTGCACAGGTTATTGAACAGGTTATTGAAATGCGCAGAGAATTTTTACTAAAAAGAAAAAATTTAATATGAAAATAGTACCCCCCTTTTAAAAAATTTTAATTTTTATTAGCGACAAATTGAAAAATGCCGCTATTAGTTTTCAAAAAACATGACGAACAATTTTTTCACATTTGTTGAATATTTCGTCGCTAAATTGAAATATTTGGTGACAAAATGTTTTTTGTCATTGAATAATTTTCTTTTCTACACATTTTAGTGACGAAATTTTTTGTCAGCTTAATCCATATCATTGGTGAGGAAAACTTTCGTCACTAAAATATATTTGGTGACGAAATATTTCATCGCCAAAAACAATTAAAGTAAAATATTATTTAGTTTTGGTGACGAAACTGATGTTTTAGAGGACGAAAAATTCAACATTTGGAGACGAAACATTTCGTCGCCAAAAATGAAAAATAGGCGACGAAACTGTTTTTCGACACCTGGTACTTTCAGCGACGACATATAGGCCACGAACGTGGTGACAAAAATTTTTCGTCGCAGATCACTTTAGTAACGAAAATTTGATATTTGGAGACAAAATCAATCTGTCACCAAAGGCCTTTTTTGTTGTAGTGTCCCTTTGAACTACATTGAATTATTAAATTCTCAAATTGCATTGTGCACAAAAGTTTCAAAAGATAGAGATATATGTTTTTAAACATAGCATGGCATATGCATTCATCTCAGGAGATTGTATAAAATATATATACTTTGTTAAGATTTTCTTATTGGGCCTTGTGCTCGCACTATGAGATTTTGTGCAGAAAATGATGTGGTGATCCCGCCGAGTTAAAGGTGTGGAATGTGGTTTGAGAGCACAAGGCTCTTTCCTTTTTGCTGTAATTATTTTGATAAGCCAAGGACTTTATATGTATGGGTTTGAAAATCACTTTTGCGTAACTAGGTTTAAGTCTTGGAATTTGTAGCCCTTGAAGGCATTAATTTGTATTTGACATATTATGTCGCATGCTATAGATTCATATTCTAGGAATGTTGAATATATGCTCGCATGTGGAATATTTTTTGTAAATCTCTTGATGTTTAATGAATACACATGTTAGAGATTGATGATGATGTCTATGTTGAAGCTTTATATTCTTTACATATATTAAGCATTGGTGTGGTTGATTTGGAAATAGGATAATGTAATTAGAAGTTGGTGAATCTGTTTTGTATTAATTATTTAGGGCATGACATTTTTTTTAAATAAAAAAAAATTAGAAACTAGTTTGGAAAAAAAATTAAAATATTTTTTTTACAGAAGAGAGGAGATTGGAATTTGGGTTTGGATTTGAAATTTTGAGTTTTTGGTCTAAAAGTTGGACAAAAGATGGTTTGGGGAGTAAATTGAGAAAAATTACAAATGTTAAGGGGTAAATTGAGAAAAAAAAATACTTTAAGGGCCAAAGTTAAAAAAATATGAAACTTAAGTGAGGGGTAAGTGTAATTTGCCTATTTCTATGCCAATGTGGCATTTTTCATTTCAAATTAGACGGAAGTTAGTTTTGGAAGTAAATTAAAAAAAAAAATTACAAATATTAGAGGCAAAAAGTGGGGAAAAAATATTTGATGAGTCAAAACAGAAAAATTATAAAATTTAAGGGAACAAAGTATACTTATCTTATTATTTATAACCTGTTACTAATGTTATAATTGCATGATTTTCAGCTGGTGATGGTTACACGTTGAATTATTACTATTTTATTAACACAAGTTTGGAATGTTGGAAAAGATATAAGGTTTTCACTGGTTAATTTACCCTCTTATCTTATCTATAACCTGTTACAAATGTAACTATTACATGATTTTCAGCTGGTGATGTTTACACATTTTTTTAAAAGGAAAGTTACCGATAAATCCTACATGTTGGAGTTATATTTCATTTAGTTTTATAATTTTTATTTATTTATTTATTTATTGTAATCTATTTAGTTATTTTGAATGTATAGTGCTTCATTTGTTATTATAATCTCCTTAATTGTTGTTGTTTGCGGGAGTGTTACGTTTGGGAAAAATACACTAAGTAGTTTTTAGGCTGTTATATTGGATTGTTATGTTTTTTGAGTGTTACATTAGAGTGTTATATTTAGGAAAAGTACACTAAAAAGTTTTTGTTAGATTGGATTGTTACATTGGAGTGTTTTGTTTGGGAAAAATACATTAAGGAGTTTTTAGTATGTTAGATTGGATTGTTATGTTTTTAAAGTATTACATTTGGAAAAAGTACACTTATATTTGAGTGTTACGTTTGGAAAAAAGTATACTAAGTAAATTTCTTATTTTTTTGTATTTTTTTATGTGTTACATTGGAATGTTATGTTTGGAAAAAATAAACTAAGATTTTTTTTTTTGAAGTGTTACGTTTGAAAAAAGTACACTAAAAAGTTTTTTTAAGCGTTATATTTGAGTGTTACATTGGAGTGTATTACATTGAAATGTTATGTTGGGAAAAATACACTAAGAATTTTTTTTTAGGGTGTTACATTGTTACGTTTATAAAAAGTACACAAAAGAGTTTTTTTTAAAGTGTTATATTTAAGTGTTAATTGGAGTATGTTACATTGAAGTGTTATGTTTTGAAAAAATACACTAAGAAATTTTTTTAGAGTGTTACGTTACTACATTTAGAAAAAAAATATAGTAAGAAATTTTTTTAGAGAGTGGAAACGTCTACCAAATCATACCAAAATTCAAAATAGGATCTCACGATAAGATTGTCAAAACCAGTAAGATCTATCAGTGTATTAGAAAGTTCATGAGATTAATTGGAGTAACTGATTTACATGTGTTCTTCTTAAATTTATTTTTAGATAGTGTTAATGTTTACTAATTGAATTATAATTTTATTACCACGTGTTTGGTACGCTGGAAAATATATAAGTTTTTTTTATTACATATACGTCATTTTACATCTATTTTCTTCATGGATTTGTTTCATTCTTTAATGTTTAAGTGCATCACACCCTTACTAATAAAATATATAAGTATTATATTGAATGAAGTATCAAAAATTTTAGAGAAGGTACCAAAAGAAGAAATAATGATTCATTCATGTTAATCACGTGTTAAAAAAAATATATTATACTAATGACAGCACATAGAGTTCTTGTAAAGGTGTAGAAAATATCAAAGTAATAACAATTTTAATGTATTTTTCATTTTTTTATATATTTTTATTTTTTATACACATTTTACATGTATATTAAGACTAATGATTATCCATTATAAACTTTTAATGATGTAAAGGTTTAATTATCCATTATCAATTTTAAGACTAATGTTCCTTTCTTGATGTAATGAGATCTTTTTTTATCAATAAAAGTTTTTTTTTGCTGATAAAGAAAAAAAATGATTATCCATTATAGGTCGTTAACATTTCCCATGACCCTTTAATGAGATATGTATATAGCAAACGATGATATTTGACAATCATTTAATGTAGGGAAAATTACAAAAAAAAAAAAAAAAAAAAAAAATTAAAAATAAGGGTTTAACCTTTGTAATAAAATAAATTCTAAATTTTTTATTTTGTCAATTTAAATCCTGAACTTTTAATATTTTTTTTTTCAATCTAAACCATTTGTCTATTTTTGTTTTGTAAAATCAAAAAAAAAAAAAAAAGTCATTAAACTCAATGAAAATGTGTATTTTAGACATTTATGTATATTTACATTGAGTTTAATGACAAATACTATTTTTTTTGGTCAGTTTTAGTTAATAAAAATATGCAAATAGTTTAAATTGAAAACAAATCAAAAAATTATGATTTAAATTAAAAACAAATATTAAAAATTCAGAATTTATTTTGTTTCAATGGTCAAACCCTTATTTTTTTAATTTATTTTTTTATTTTATAATTGTCCCTTTAATGTATGTATTGAATAAGGATGTGCACAAATGTCATATTTGTTTGACTCTTTGGGAAGGATTGGATTAATAATCTGTGAGACTCACCTAAAGTGTGTTTAGTTGAGAATATAAGTAAGGGGATTAACCATCTCCTTGGACTTAATCACCACATATGGTAAGACTAACAAAGCTATGGAAGGGTTGAGATTAGAAATTGAGTAAGGGGATTAGTGAATTTTTAAATAATTTTTAAGCCAAAATTATATTTTTTAGAACCAAAAAGAAAAAATAGGGGATTTTTTTTAGGGTCCCTGGTATTAAAATTTTATAGTATAAAGGACATCCAAAATTTTCATAATGTCTAAGGTCCCTTAAATCAATCTAGAGAAATTTCAGTCCAAACCATAGAATTTCTCTGGACCAACTTAGAGAAAATTCAATTCAAACTAGAGAATTTATCTGAACCAACCTAGAGAAAATTCAGTTCAAACTAGAGAAAATTCAGTCCAAACCAGAGAATTTCTCTGGACCAACCCAGAGAAAATTCAGTTCAAACCAAAGAATTTCTCTCGTCCAAACCAGAAAAATTCAATCCAATACACGAAGCAAAAGCAGTGATTGTTATGCACAAAAGTGAGAGACAATCCCGCCAAGAAAACATAACATGTGCCCGGCCGAAGATGTGCATCTACAGAGTCCCATTAAAATAGTTATCTCATTAAAATTGTTCAATAACATTTCACAATAATTCGCACCACCCTACATGTTTATTATAACAGCAAAAATGATCTAGTCGTCAACCAAAAAAAAAAACTAACCTGCATTTGATTATGTTGTGAACAAAAGACATAATCATTTTCACTTGGTATCCGAAAGCACTACAATAGCTAATCGAATTTCATTATCTGAAAATTCTTGATTTGGGCTAGTGAAAATTGCAAATTCCTTGCATCGTGCTGCTCTGGTGCCTACAATGCAAGTTCAGAGTTTTCCAATGTCGTTGCCATAACTTGTCTTCAATGTCTAGATTGCTTACGTCCACCTCAATTTTGAAGGAGATGTGTTCAGCTAGGTATAGATATTTTAAAGTAGTCCTTATCCTATTTAAAGTACCTCATTTCTTAAGACCAAGACAAACATCTTCTACTTTGAAAACAATTGACACATCAATCTTCAACTCCGATCCCTCATCAGCCCAAACAAACATCAAATTCAAAGTCTTCCCACACTCTCCTCATTCCTATGAATCTTGATGGGGAGAACAGTACCAAATTCGAGGAGAGTAGAGGAACCAGAACCAATGCGGATCTGGAGAGGAAAAGTGATGGAGCAGAAGAAGGGGAGTTGAACAGAGTTAAGGATGGCCTGAATCTGCTTCCTCTCGATGGTAACGAGGTGTTTTCTGGAGGCCGACTTACTATGGTGGTGGTGGTGTGGCCGCCGTTGTCTTGGTCTAACACGACGGCGGGGATTCGGCCTTGGAGTGTGTCTATGGCAGAGACTTTGCGGCCAATGTACTCTCTGGGAATGGCTTGGATCGTATGGTATGATCACCATCTTCACCGCCTCATCCTCTTTCGCAACTCCTTTACGGACTAATTTGATTTTTCTCTATGATATATGGGTGTAGGATTGGGAGACTTTAGACATTATAAAATAATATCATGGATCTCTTTTATTATTAAAAATGGGAAAGGGATCTTAGACTAATTTTTTCAAATAAATAATTATAGTATTAAAAAAGTACTAAAAATTAAAATTATATTAATTTTATATGTTAATATTATCTATAATATTACTAATCCGGTGGTATATAAATAAACACTTTTTATCCTATTTCTCCAACCTAATATCACCACACTAATAATTTCCTCACTCAATCTCACCAAACCCTTAATTCCCTCCATTCTATGGAGCCAAACAAATATGGTCAAATTATTTATACTGTGTGTAAATAGAAACTCTCAATAACTAACCGACCTATTACACAATCTATCTTAAATTTGTATCCGAAGACCTTATATATTTACATTAACTTATATATCTCTTTGTTTCAACGACATTTTTATTTAATAAAGCAACATACGCGGTCACTCTCACTCATATAATTATAGGACAAGTAATACAAATTAAAATAAATAAATAAATACAATACAATACAATACAAGTACTCTTATGCCTCGCATGTTACATTGCATTATTACACAGGACAATAATATATTTATAATACATACACGGCAAACATTTCACTCTTTATTTTCTCTGTCTAAACCAATACATTCACACAATTAATATCAACCCAATTCATCCTATCATCATATGCCTTTGGTTGAAATTTAATTTTTAAATTTTAATTTAATAGAAAACTAATTTAAAAAAATAAACACAAAAAAAAATATTTTAAAATTTTAAAAATTATTTACCTCAAAGAGAGAGAGAGAGAGAGAAATCACATGGAAATATTAATATTTAATCATATGAAAAATATTTTTAACATTATTCTTTCAGTTTTTTATATTTTTAATCTTACCAAAAAAAAAAAAAAAAGGAAAAATGTGAAGAAATAAGAAATCAATGACTTTAGTAGAGTTCTTTTGAGGAGTGTGTGTTGCTTCGGTTTGCATGGAGGAGGTGATGGAGAGAGATAATTTTTTATTTCTAAATGAGAAAACGGTGATACATAAAGGATAAAATGTAATTTACTTTTTCTTAAAAGAGTAATAATGTCATATTCAGTAGTAATGAAATCGGATAAACCCTTTCTGCATTTGTATCATTTTTATTTTTTTATTTTTTGAATTAATTACACTTATCACCTTTACACTTTCATCGTAATCTTATTTTTGGTCTATTTATTTTCAATTGTGATTGATAGTCAACCTTTTATACTTTAAATCAAATTACAATGTCATCATTCTATCTATCTAATATCAATGAACTTGATAAAAATTAAAATTTTAATGAAAGTGTAAGGATTAAAGTAATTTTGATAAAAATGTAGAAATGTTAATGAGAAAAAAAAATGCCACTTTAGCAAATATGACAGGTTCCATCAATCATATTAACTGTAAATAAATAAAAGTGTGATATTGTAACTTGACTTAAAGTGTAAGATATTTATCTGACATAATTAAAAGTGAAAATGCCAAAATGGCATTACAATAAGTGTAATTAACCCATTCCTTTCCTTTAAATATAGGTTGTTACACAGCCAAACAATCGCAACAGCAGCATCAGTAGCAGCTTTGTTAGAAACTCATTGCAATGGCTCTTGCTCTTCTTAAACTTGTAGTTCCAACCTCTTCTCTTTACACTTCAACTAGGTTACCATCTCAAAGTTGTGCATCATCACAATCGGCTGCTTCCATTGATCATGGCCGAGCTTTGCGCACCGTTCGATGCATCAGTTTGAGCCAAACTTGTGATCAGACGATTGTTAGGCGAACTGCCAACTATAAACCTCTCCCATTTGGGGCTATCACTCTCTGGAGTCACTAAATAGTATATATGTGGAATATATATGATTTTTGTTAATTTTATTTACTTTCTAAATTGTGTTTCATTTGAAGCAATGTTTTGGTTGCTAACATTAATTAATACTTTTTTTTAGGGAGATATATATGTAAAGGGTGCTGAAAAGTTGAAGGAAGAAGTGAAGGGAATGCTTGCAGAAGTGGTGGATCCATTGGGTGGACTTGAGATGATTGATGACTTGCAAACGCTTGGAGTGTTTTACCACTTTGAAGATGAAATAAAGAGAGTGTTGGACAATATTAGAAATGATGATAAGTGGAACAATAAGGATTTACATTCTACATCTCTTCAATTCAGGCTTTTGAGACAACATGGTTATAATATACCCCAAGGTACTTCAATGATTCCTTAACTTTATTTTTTATTAGGGTAAATTATAAACAAAGTTTTTAAAATTTATTTAAAATACGATTTGTTTCTTATGGTTTTAAAAATTACATCTTATCCTCTAATGTTTATAATTTCATAACAAATAGTCATTTTTATTAATAAATTATTAAGTAAATGTACAGTTTTTAATGATAATAAAAATTGATTTCAATTAATAATTTAAATAATTTTATTATTGCATAGAAAACAGTTAGGAATTCCATTTTTTTCAATTAATTTTGTTAAATAAAAAAAATTGACAATAAGATATTTATAATTTTTCAAATCATAAAAAATAATCTGTATTTTAAATTAATCTCAAAGAGTACATTTTTTTTTATTAGCAAAATAAAAGATTTATTGATGAAAAAAGCAAAGTACATGCAAATATATATCAACAAATCAAGGAAGTGCACAGAGCATCATGGCTAACCTCCACAATCCCAACTAGGTTGGCACTGTGAAGAAAGCAAAATCATATGCAAGCACTTGACCCAAGATTGGTGAGAAGCCAATCAAGAGCAAGCAAAAGACGAAAAACCAGAACAACACAATAAACCAATACAAACAACATAAAACGACACCAGCTTCAAATCAAAATTCTTCAGCAGCAGCATACATCAGGCCAAGACAACTACATACAGCAACAGACAGTCTAATTCTACAGCAACAGCATACACCATCTGCAGCAAACAGAACAGCAGACGCAAAATAGACCAGAATCAGCAACCTAATGCTCCACGACCCTCTCCTAATAAAACTCAACCACTAAACACCAGGAACACCTGAACTACCCCTTATACACAAATAGCTTCCCAACACTGCTTCAGCAATAGCAATAGCTCCCCAAACAAAGGCAACAACTGAACTACCCCTTACAAGGACCTCCTAATCTGATTTAAATTACACATAAAGTCATGCACAGAGTACTGCAAACCTACCACACAACACTTGGCCTAGAAAGCTACCATTAATTTCACAACTTCCTCCAAATCAGCTAAGTTTACCTGAGCATCATTGAAAACAATCTCATTCCTTAAATTCCAAACTGACCACAATAAAACCAAAGGCACAATCTTCCAAATACACATAACTTTCTTCTTGAACCTAGCACCAACCCACCAATGCAGCAAAGCTTCAACCGAACCCGGAATTACCCAACACACATCCCACCAGTTCAATATACCAATCCACACTTTCCAAACCAGTGGGCAGTGGAGGAGAACATGATTGACCGTTTCCTCTTCAGTTTTGTTGAAAACACACAAAGTGCTAGCATTGGTAGACAACACCCCAATCCGATAAAGAAAAACTACTGTTTTAACTCTGTCTCGCCAAGCTAACCAACCAAAAAATTATAATTTTGGAGGTACAACAACCTGCCATAACCATTTGGCAATGCGCAAATCAGGACCCCTAGCTACTTGTAGCCACACCCAAACTGATAACACTGTGAACTGATTCGATGTGTTCAATTCCCACGACAGATAGTCATCCAATTGCCCACAACTACTAGGGACATCAATCAACCAGTCATGAAGCCTACGTACCTCATTTTCCTCCCAAACTCTGAGCTGTCTTCTGAACCGTAAATTCCAATCCCCTAAACTACCCCTTCTTTGCCTATACTGCATAACAGAACCGTCCTTATCTTCTGAGATACAGAACAACCTTGGAAATTCCTCACTAAGCTTACTATTGTTGCACTATTTATTAGTCCAGAATTTCGTTCTCCTCCCATTCCCAACCTTTACTTTTACATTATCAAAATAAAACTCAAGTAACTGAGGATTAACCTGTTCAAGATTAAGGATCCCCTGCCACATTGGAGACACTCTCCTTACGTCCCCCAACTCTGGCCACCACCCACCACTAACCCTCCCATATATACTACAAATCACTGCCTTCTAGAGTGCCTTATCCTCTGTGACAAATCTCTACCACCACTTTAACAGTAAACAAACATTCATATATGTTATGCTTCTAACCCCTAAACCACCTTGCCTTTGAGACTTTATGAGCTCTTTCCGTTTTACTAAATGAACTTTCTTCCTCAACTCACCACCCCTCCCCCCCAAAGAAAAGTAGCCTATAGCTTCTCAATCAACCTAACCACACCTTTAGGCATTTGGAAGGCCGAAATATAATATAATGGTAAGCAGGACACAACTGACTTAATCAACGTTAATCTCCCTACAAAAGACAACAACTTTATCTTCCAAAGAGACAACTTCTTCCACACTTTATCGACCATTGGCTACCAAGTTGACTACCTTTTGGGATTAGCTCCTAAAGGAAGACCCAAATACACCATTGGCAACTTCTGATTTTTGCAGTTCAACACAGCACTAAGGTTATCTATCTCACTGTCTGAAACACCCACCCCACAGACAATGCTCTTGTGGAAATTGATCTTAAGACCCGACATTACTTCAAAGCACCTTAAGACCCTTTAAATCGAAAGCAACTCCAATGCCTCAGCTTCGCAAAAAATAATTATATCTTTTGCAAACTGCAGATGTAAGATGCTCATGTTAGTAGATCCCACTGAAGCGCCCTTAAACAATCTCAACTGCTTAGCTCGACTCAAAAGCAAATTAAGGCCCTCAACCACAATATTAAATAAGAATGGTGAGAGTGGATCACCCTGCCTCAAACCCCTTTGGGGTACAAACTCATCAGTGGGTGACCCATTAACCAAAACAGAGATCTTGGAAGAGGTTAAACACTCCTTAACCCAGCATATCCACTTCTCATCAAATCCAAAATTACATAACATTGAAAACAAAAAGTCCTAATTCACAGAGTCATATGCCTTTTCAAAGTCAAGCTTCAGAATCACACCCTTGTGCTTCGAGCATTTCCACCATTCAATAACTTCATTAGCAATCATGACCCCATCTAGTATACATCGATCCCCTATAAATGTTGTCTGAGCCTCATTAATCACTGCAGGGATCACCTTTTTCAACCTCCTAGATAAAACCTTGGCCAAAATTTTGTAGATTGAATTCACTAGACTGATCAGCCTAAAGTCCACCAACTCCACAGCATTTTCCTTCTTAGGTACAAGAGCAATGAACGAACTATTTAGACGTTTGGCCAATTTCCCATTTGCATAGAACTCCTGCATGAATTGCATAACCTCATCTTTCATGACTTTCCAATTTTTCTGAATACATGCAAGATTGAACCCGTCTGGCCCTGGAGCTTTATTACTGTCACATTCCGTCACAGCAGCCCATACCTCTTCCACTGTGAACTCAGCTACTAACTCCTCTAAAGCCCCATCCCTAACAATAGTGGTAAAGGCCCCTCCAATTTTGGTCTACCTCTCCATGCCTCGGAATACAAATCCTTAAAATACTTAAACTCCACTTGTCTTACCATTCTCGGTTCCCTAACACTTACCCCATCCACAACAACAGAATCTGACACATTCTTGTTCTGCCTCCTACTAGCCATCACATGAAAGAATCGTGTGTGTTTTGTCCCCTTCTTGAGCCCACTTAAGCCTAGATTTCTGGCGCCATATCCATTCTAGTTTTCTGCTAAAATTCCAAAATAGAGTCCTCAACTCACGTCTTCTAGCATTAACAGTGTCCAGCAGCGGCCCTTCTTCAGCTAGCAAACCAATCTCATGTAACTCCTCTTCTATTGCTTTTAACTCGTGCTCCAGATTTCAAAAAACTTCAACATTCAATTTTTTTAAATCCAACTTGAGCTTTGCCAACTTACCTTTCAATCTATACCATGCCCACCCAATAACAGTTGCCTCTTCCCAAGACTTCTCAATCAATGGCTTAAAATCAGGATGCAGAAACTAGGCATTTAAAAACCTAAATGGTCTAGGACCCCAATCCCTACCGTCTTCCATGAGCAATAAAGGATAATAATCAGACAGACTTCTTGGCAATCCCCATTGCTTAAACCTAAACACTTCCAACCATTCAGGATCCAACACAAACCGATCAATCCTACTCTAACGCTCACCTTCAGCAGAGTTACACCAAGTGAAACTCCTTCCTAACAGGGGCGAATCGACCAACTCCATCTTCTCTATGAAGACATTAAAATCAATCATGCCTTTGTCACGCCGCAAAAAACCCTTTCTCTCGCTCAAAAATATAACTTCATTAAAATCCCCCCCCTATACACCAGGGGAGCCAAAAAGATGACTTCAACCTAAGTAACACATCCAATAGCTGACCTCTTTTCCACCATCATTTGGTGCATATATGTTGGCAATCACACAATAAAATGACTGATTATACGTACCTGACAGTAAAATGAAAGACCTTGCACTGCAACACTCCTCAATCTTGAAGACATCTGGATTCCAGACACACAATAGTCCCCCTACATTACCCTCCGAATCAGCTGCCATAAATTGTAAAGATTCCCAGGGCCATAATGACATCACAAACCTGACATCCACACTACTCCTCTTAGACTCCTACAATAGAAGAACATCAATCTTCCTCTCACTGACCAGTTTCTTAATCTTCGCCCTTTTGTCCTTTCTCCCCAATCCCCTAATATTCTAAGACATCATCTTCATAAGTACGACATACTGCACCTAGATCGCCCATCTGATATCAGCTCAAATTGGATCATTCTTTCCCCTAACCCCAGCCTATCCCTGATCCTTAACTTCCATCTCTACAATGCGATTAATAATCTCCTCCTCCTTACCGTGACAGTTCATCCCCAACAGCTTACCCACATGCACCGTAGCTCGGGCTTCCTTAATCAACAAATTCCTCTAGAAAGCCTCACCCTTCTGAGATGAGGAGAGAGATAGAGCAGTAGCCGCAGCTCGGAAGACAACTCCTCTCGAAAAGCTACACGAAGTTCCCGTGGCCAACCTTCTTCTCCTTTACACATCCTTCCGTGCTACAGCTCTTCTCCTAACCTTACTACCCTCCACCCTACCTTTTTGAGCCGCACTCTTACCTAATCCAACCTCTAGATCCAATGTTTTTAACCCTGGCCCAACAGAAGAATGTAACAAACCCTTAACATTTGGGCCATCCCTCTGCCCACCCAATACCCCCAATTGGGCCTGATTTAACACCACCTCCAGATTAACACTGGGCCGATCCTTCTCAGACCCACTAATACTTCTTAAAAAGCCCTGTGTAACTATATCTCCATCCACACTTTGTGATCTACCCGACTCCTCTACCCACGACTCTTCCCCTACTCCCACCTCCTTCTCATTCAAGCAGCCACCCTCGGAGATTTTTTCCCACCGCCAACTCAATCTCATTAATTGTAGATTCAAACACACTATCATTGCATATTCCCATACTATGCAGTGCAGCATTAACATTAGCCACCTCCATGGCACGCTCAACCACCTTTACCAAATCCATGTTTGCCACACGGCCCTTTGGCACTACCTCAGCTCCTGGGTTTGCCACCTCTCTCCCCTCACCTTCTACAACTACCCCACCATTAATAGAAGACTACTCAAGCTCAGCAAAGGTGATAGCCTTAACATCATCACTCATCTTGCTGCTACCTATACCATTGTAAGGAAACTCCATTGCCTCACACACCCTAACTAGATAAAGTCTTCCATTACAATTCAACTGGATCATCCTATTAATAACTTCCAAAGACTGTGTAACAACTTTAACTTTCCCACACTGGAATGATTTCATTCTATTTGTACCCTCGTCAATCTGCACTACCTCAGCCCAAACACTAGCAATCCTTGTAAACGTATTCACACTCCATAAATGAAATGGGACACCAAAGAAAACAATTCAAACGCATCTCTCTTGACCCCCAATAACCCCTTGTCTCCCCTCTATGACGGTCTCACACCAATCATTAATCCACATCTTCAGACTGCCAACCCCCTCCTTCAAAGCTTGTTATGAACTAAATGTCAACACTGTTATCCTACATCTCCCTTCACGAAAAATAACATCCTTCAACCCTCGTCTACTAATCTCCTCATTCAAGTCAAAGAATAAGAAGCCAGCTTTTAACTTAACAAACACGCTCTTATATAACCAACCATTACCTTCTTCTTTAGTTACAACCATGATCACATCTTTCCCTTGACCCTCCCCTTTAGATACTACCTCAGCAAAGGTTCTATAGTCCCTCCACGCTACCCTATTTGACATCTGAAACTCCTCCTTACCTCTCAGCGTAGCTACATCCATGTCCACCCCCCATTGCACCTTCTGCGGAAAGTTATTAACCTTGTCATACAGCACATTCCCCCCCTTCTCTACCTTAGTAAACTCGACATTCTTAACTTTCAATCTTTTATCATCACACCATAGTCCCTCCACCTTCTGAACTGTAACACCCGCCACTACCGGACAGTCATAACGAACGAATCCGAATCTTGAGCCCGTCACTTGCCTCATCTTCATTGGGATGAAAACATCCTTTACAACATCAAATTTGCTGAACATAGTGAAAAAATTCCTCGAGCTCATATTTTCGGGGATATCATCAACAAACAACATTACTAGACCCGACTCCACTGCTGGTCCTCCTAGTTTTCTTCCACATCTTCTCCTCAACACCGGTTTCCATTCTCCTTCCATTTACTCTCGGCTTAAACTTTTGAAAGTAAAGAGTACATTTATAATTTACCTTTTTATTATTTATTATTATTTGGTTTTTGTGTTATGATGGTTTTACCTATAGGCCAATACTTCTTGATTTTTTTTCACATACGTATTGGCCAATTCATGATAAATCACTTTATATTTAATGCACACATAAAAATATATAAAAGTTTTAGAGACTAAATTTTTTAATTGCTAAAAGTAAAAAAAAAATTTGTAAAAGACATTTAAGGACTAATTTTTATCATCATGATAATAATCGTTTAAAGATCGTCCTGAAAAATAAAAAATAAGGTTTTTAGCGACAAAATTTTGAAAATGTCAAAATATACTTTTAGAGACAAAATAATTTGGTCTCAAAAGGGTTAATTTTTTTAGACAAAAAATTTAGTCCCAAAAAGATAATAATTCACCACTAATGTCTACTTTTCATTACTAAAAATATAATAATGATACTTGTCGTAACAAAAATATTTGATACCTACAAAATAATTTTATTTCTAAATTTTAATTGCTAAATTCTTAATTTTCTATAGTGACATTAACTCACAACCGATAAGCCCTGTTCGGTAGTGTTGGGTGGTGGGTTTTTCCAATAGGCGATAACAAGAAGAATCAATCATAAATAAGAAAATATAGTATAAATTTGTGCAGTACAATAAAATTGCTCATGTTTATAGCTCATACTAGTTTCATTAGCTAAAAGAAAAGAAGAGGATATGCAGTTGCTGTGAGTACAATTTTTTTTTTTTTTATCAGTAAAAAACTTTATTGATATAAAGCACAAAACATACATACATTACATCAACAAAGCGGGAAAGTGCACTAAACATCATTGCTAACCTTAACGATCCCAACTAGGTTGACACCGCAAAGGAAGCACAATCATATGCTAGCACTAGCCCAAGATTGGTGAGGAACCAATCAAAAGTTGCCAAAGTAAGATAAAGGGAAAAACAAAGCAACAAAAACATCCAACAAAGCAAGAACAGCCAATGCAGCTCCAACAAATCAACCGATGCAGCAGCCAAAACACTACCATACCAGCAGCAGCAATTATACCAGTACAATAATATATATATATATATGTTTAGTCATTTTCTTTTTTTGGCCTTTTTTTTTTTTTTTTACTTTGACTCTTTATATTTTAAGCTTTCTTAGTTTACTCATATAGTTAATTTTTGTTCAAAGCTAAACAAAAAATGTCACGCCAACTGCCACATAGTATGAAAAATATATTATTATATTTGGGTTTGGGTTAGATGAGTGGGTTGCATATTATTACTCAAAAACAACCTAAGAGAGGGAGTAAATTGAGTTTCTAATTAAATTGTTAAATTAAAAGTGTTAACCCAATATATAAACAAATAAATTTGTCCAACAATATATAAAAGTAAAATGAGCAAAGAGATAAGAAAGCAAACACATAATTTATAGTGATTCGGTTCAAATAAAGCATACATCTACTTCTCAAGATTCTCCTTCAGATAATCAAATAGCATTACATCAATTACTTTTAAATCCAGTACTAGTCACAACTAAGCAAGTGATCACCATCGACCACTCCAACGACTAGTTTAGAATTCTGTACTTAGTCGCACCTAACTTAAATAATAATATTATAAAAAAGCACTCACAAAAATATCTCTATTTACAAGAATAGAGTACGGACTAGAAAATCCTTTTACAACTACGCTCCAATGCTCAACAAATTTCTCTTAAAAAATATTACATAATGAAGCATGATAATATTTTTTAGAACAAATAAATATCACAAATTTTTTCTCTGCAATTCTTTTTCTAATCAAAAGATATAGCCGTTGAACCTCTTTCCTTCCTTATTCCTGCTTCCATTTGAATTTACTAACTATTGCACTCTTCCATTCTTGACAAAAATAAAAAATAAAATAAATAAATAATACACAGGTTTACCACACACACAAAAAAATAAAAAATAAAATAAACAATAAAAAAAAAATAAGATGGAAATCAATTTGAAATGATGTACAACCCACCACGTGGCTTTGTCCCAAAAAAGGAAACCACCACGTGGTTTTGTCCCAAAAAAGGAAAGTACTGCAAAAAAAGAAAAGGAAAGGAAGGGAAAGGAAAAGAAAAATAATTACTTTGGAGTGTTTTGAGAAGTTGGTAAAAAATTAGTTTTTTGTCTTTTTTAGTTTATTTTGTCTTTTGTAGATAAAAAATATAAGAGGTGATGTGATTCAAAATAGATAAAAAGATAAAAGTTAACTTTTAGGTCTCGTTTGTGTTTAGAGGTAGAATGAAGAAGATTGATAGTGAGGAGATTGTTAGTGAGGGAATTGATAGTGAGAGGATTAAGTAAAATTGTGTTTGTTTTAATAATAGTTGTTAGTGTAGGGATTGTTAAATTATTTTTATATCAAATAAATATAAAATAATAAAACAAATAAAAAAATACAAAAACATTAAACGTTAATGTTTTTTTAAAAAAATGCCCAACATGTAAAAGAATTTAAAAAAATAAAAATTTCCAAAAAAAATAAAATAATAAAATAATAATTTTTAGTTAACAAAAAATATAAAAAATTATACATTAATGTTAAAAAAATGCCGAACATGTAAAAAATAAAATAATAAATAAATAAAAATAAAAAATTTCTAGTCCGGCGGGCTATTTTTCTAATACCAAGTCTTTGAGGCCCATCCGAATCCCCTTGGGGAGGCCCATCTGAATTTGGAGCTCACTATCAATGTCACGCCCTCAAAATAAACCCAAAGTATATATATCATTGACATGCATTATTTAAAGAAAAGAATTTATTAATTCATTCATCAGAGTATTACTAAATAAAAGCATTACATGTAACATCGAATTAAATGCCCCACGGGCTAACATCTTTCCAAGCCAACACTTGGATACAAAAATATGAGTTCTAACTCAATACAAGTAAAGCCCTAGGCTTGAATGTTTACATGTACTAACAAATAGAGACAATTAACTAAAGATAGTCTTCTTCAAATCCAAAAGCCAAATCCTCCCAAGCTAAGTCCTTGGAGGTAGCTTATCACCTGAACCTGAAAATGATGTTCCCATAAAGGGTGAGCCACAGCCCAGTAGAAATATACTAAACCAAATATAAGCATTGAATAAAGCAATAGCATTCAATAGATGGTTAACCAAGATAATCAATTACTTCATTATACAGTTTCATGACACTAATGTCTAAGACACGTTTTACTTTCCAACATTATCAATATGGCTCAGAACCTGGCCAAACTTACAACAGTAAACTTTATATATCAAATTCACATTCTTCCAATGTCAACAAACAAATGAGACTCAGGCTCAATCAAAACACTTCATACTTCCCGTTTGATACACATTTTAGTGCTGTGTCAATAAAAACACTTCAATATAAATAAGCACACATAAAAGTGATGCTAATGGAGTCCATCCCCTATCTCCTCCCAAACAAAATCCGGTTTAGAGGTCCATCCCCTATCTTCCCCTAAACCGTGGAGTACATCCCCTATCTTCTCCCACACAAAACAATGTATGTAAACACATAACATATACAACACACAATCAATACACATAATGTCTGTATTAATTCAACAGTCAAAATTGATGACTTAATCAAGGATTAGTTTCAGTTATCCCTAATCCACATGCAGTGTCTACAACAATCACGACTATCCTCCACCGATAGCCCAAAACAGTTATTTCTAGACTTGGAAATAAATATATCAAAAATTCAATAGGCGAGTGATTTAAATTATCCAACTACACCATTTAATCAATGAATTCCTCAATTTCATGAATTTAACCAAATTCCCCAATTCCCTTAAATTAATTATACAAATTAATTAATTAATACAACTAGGATTTTTCCCAAAATTATCCAAGTAACCCCAACATATCAAAATACCAAAACTTAGAACAAAACTTATAAAATGGAGTAGGAAATCCCTACCTCGAAGAAAATAACCCGAATGGAGAAGACAGAGATGAAGACCCAAATTCCAATGTGCTCCAAATCACTAAACGTTCAGATTAAATGGAAGCCCTCGACTCACTCTATCTTTTTAATAAAGCAACTAGGGTAGAAACACACTCTAAATAGATCAAACCTAAGAGAGAAGGTGAGTAGAGGGAGAGAAAAGTCGGACCTAGGGTTTTGGAATCAAAAAGAGGATAAAAACTGATTAAAATCCCGCTGCTGCCTATTAAAACTGGACAGGCTCGCTCGAGCGAAGACTTGGTCGCTCGAGCGACCAGACACACGAAAACCTCGCTCGAGCAAAGAAAAGCTCGCTCGATCGAGGAACTCGAAAACATACACCTCTCTCGCTCGAGCGAATAAGCACTGCCCTCAGGTCTATACTAGACGCAATCGCTCGCTTGAGCGAAGCAAAGCTGGATCGAGCCAGAAGACACAAAATACAACTCTCGCTCGAGCGACCAAGCCCTGGCTCGAGTGACCAACCCAAAAACTGGACAGCAACACTTGGTTTACGAACCCAACCAACCTGAAACAAACCTGCCCAACACATCCTATAACTCCAAATAAGAAAATAAAGGACGACAACAAAAATTACACAATGACTGAACAAATGGAACCAAAGTCCGGATACAATAATCAAATGGGAAAAGACCGGGGTCGCTATAATCAATCCTCTCCCTATCTCTCAAAACAAACACAATGTTAGTGAGTCAAACCTCACTGCCAATCACAATCTCCCCTCTAACTCTCCAAACAAGCGGGGCCTTTATTTTCTTCCCAAAAACCCCTATGTTTGATTAAAGTTTTGACAAATCATAATTCTAAATTAATTTCAAAACACATTTTGAAAACATGTTTAGTAAATTAGACAGTTTTTGAATTTTTGGTCTACCTGGTTGTCCACCCGAACATCCTCTTGGATGTCCGGCCGATTGATTGAAACAATACCTCTTTTTTTTTTTTAATTGCCAATCGCCACCTATTATTTGGAAAAAAAAATATATGTTTTTGATATTTTTTAAATATAAAAATTATTTTTTTATACTAAAATGACAAATTATTTTTTTGAACTGAATTTTAAAAAGGGTTTGGTTTTGAGTTTTAAATAAAATTTTCAATAGAGTTTTGAGTTGTGTGTTTGGTTACGAGTTATAAGTTTTTCAATTAAGTTTTGAAAACTCTTTTCAAAATTCATGACCAAACAATTTTTCTCATTTCATATGTCACATCAAAAATTCAAAACTCTTACTCTTAACCAAACAAATTTTCTCTTTTCAAATTATAATTCAAAAACTCACAAACTCATAATACAACTCTATTCTCAAATCATAATTCTAAAACTTTACCAAACGCTACCTCTATTTTTTCATTTTTCGTATTTTTTTTTTTTTTGTTTTCACTGAATTTTTTTAATATTTTAAGCAATTTTTTTAATTTTTAGACATATCTAACATAAATACACTTGAAAATTATAATATTTGTGAAAAAAATCTTTAAAAAATTCACTAAATACTGAAAATATAAAAATGTATATATAAAAATTCAGTACATTTTTTTTTTATTTTTTGTGTATTTATTAATTTTTTAAAATATTTTTTCACAAATATTTTACTATTCAGATATATCTAAATTAGGTATATCTAAAATAGTACAAAAATTATTTAAAATTTTAAAAATATTCGCTAAAAATAAAAAAATACGAAAAATAAAAAAATTCAAATTTTCAAAAATTAAATTTAAAAAATTGAAATCAAACCCACTAAATACTAAGATGAAAATGAATTTGAAATGATATACATGATGTACAAGCCATCACGTGGCTTTGTTGATCCTTTCCTTTTATTATTATTATTATTATTATTATTATATATATATAAAAGATGTACAGTAGACTTAAATATTTTTCAATTGGTGCAAACTATGTATATTAAAAGATTATAATTTATCTCATAATATTTTAAACATTATGAAAATCAAACCATAAGCTTAATATATATAATAAATTATTTTTATGCACATGATTATCAATGTATTATTTTTTTGTCTAATTTTAGACTCTTTTTTTTTTTTTTTTGATCAGCAAAGAAAATGAACTTTATTGATGAAGCAGAAAACTAATACATCAATAAAGGAAAAAGAGAATGAGTGCAAAAAGTATCATAGCGAGTTAAATCAATCCCAACTAAGTTGGCACCACTAAGACCGCCCAATCATATGCTAGCACACTATCAAAAGTTGATGAGGAACCCATCACAAACACCCAAAACAACCTTACCTAAGTAAGAACTAACCAAGCCTAATACAAACCAGACAACCCAAAACTAGCAAACAACAATACAACAGGACAACAACAATAATAACAGCTGTAGCAGCCTAATTAAAAAATCATTCCCCACACAAATCAGCAGCAAACCTTTCAGCAGAAATGGGCTTCAAATCAAAAACATTAGAAACACCACAGATCAACCACCACAGAGTATATACTCCTTTTCACCGAGTAGAACCAACATCATTAACAAAAACAGCATCAGTAGCCCATCTTCACCACAGCATCTACACTTCTGTACTGAACAGCAGCAAACATACCTTGCAGCTTCACCACCAGCTCCCAACTCTCACATCAGAGCCCTTGCCGCCCCAGGATCAGCAGCAGAGCCCAACTGAAAAACAAAAACAACCACCAGCAGCACCCCAAAGTCAAAACTCAACAGCACCCATCTAGTGAACACGTCTCCCATGTGAAGACACTCAGCCAATTTTGCAAAACTAATTTTAGACATAAATTAACTTTTGGAGTAAATTGAGAAAAAATTGAAACATGAAGGATCAAAATAAAAATAAAATATAAAAAATAAAATAAAATAAAATTTAAGGGCCAATAAATTATTAGGTTGACGTCAATAAATTATTATAATAACATCCGTGAATATTTGTGTGGTAAAGTATACAACACAATACTAATAAATTATATGCATGTGCGTGTTAGGTTCTGAAAGATTGGTAAAAAGAGAGAGAGAAAAGAGAGAGACTGAAATGAAAGATTGGTATATTCAATGTCTGTTATATGTATTTTGTGTGTTTACAAGAGAATGAGCTCTCTCTCTTTATAAAGAGGAGAAGGAGACAATGGAACACCGAAAGCATAAGATAATACATTAAAACAATATAAAACTACTGCTAAAGCTGAAAGTGTGTGGTAGTGGGTGTTTGCCCTTTACAGCTACAAATGCACTATAGTGTGATGTATATTATATGCTAACAGCCCCCCGCAAACTCAAGGAGGGTAGGCATCGACCAAGTTGAGTTTGGAAACAAGATCACGGAAGTGCCCAGGAGGATGAGCCTTGGTGAAAATATCAGCAGGTTGATCGGCAGAAGCAATAGGGAGAAGATGAACAGTACCACGTGTAACATGCTGTCGAATGAAATAACAATCAATCTCAATATGCCTAGTGCGATCATGAAAAACATTATTGTGAGCAATCTGAATGGCACTCTGATTGTCACAATAAAGAGAGGTAGCGCCAGAAGAGGAAACACCCATATCAGTGAGGAGCCAGCAATGCCAGAGAAGTTCCTGAGTAGTATCAGCAAGAGCTCAGTATTCAGCTTCGGTGCTAGAACGGGCAGTGAGGGATTGTTTCTTGCTACGCCAAGTAAGAAGAGAATCCCCTAAGAAGAAACAGAATCGCGTGGTGGAGTGTCGTTCCGTAGGATCCCCAGCCCAATCAGCATCAGAAAAGGCACGCAGTTCAAGAGAGGAGGAAGCAGAGTAGTAAAGGCCATGGAACAGAGTGCCTTTGAGGTATCGAAGGATGTGGAGTAGAGCAGTATATTGGGGAGTGCGAGGAGCCGACATGTACTGACTAACAATGTGAACAGCATAGGCAATGTCAGGACGAGTCACTGTGAGATAGATAAGACTACCGACGAACTGGCGATAAAGAGTAGCATCATTGAGGAGAGCCCCATCGAGAGGAGTGAGACGAATCTGAGGATCAACTGAAGTAGATGTAGTTTTGCAATCAGTAAGACTAGCACGAGCCAGAAGATCGGATGCATATTTGGCCTGAGATAAATAAGAACTAGTAGAATCATGAGAGACTTCAAGGCCTAAAAAGTAGTTAAGAGTACCAAGGTCCTTCATCTCAAACTGACGATGGAGAAAACGTTTGAGGTGGAGAATACCAGCTGCATCATTGCCAGTGATAATCATATCATCCACATACAGAAGGAGAAGAGTGGTACCATGAGGAGTAGTCCGTATAAAAAGAGCAGAGTCATAGGAGCTAGAGGTGAACCCGAAGTCATAAATGGTAGAACTGAACTTAGCAAACCAAGCGCGGGGTGCTTGCTTGAGGCCATAGAGGGCACGTTGTAGTTTGCAAACCTTATGAGGGGGAAAAGTAGACCCAGGTGGCGGTTGCATGTAGACCTCCTCAAGAAGAGTACCATTGAGGAAAGCATTTTTGACATCCATTTGAAAGAGCTCCTAGTGGCGAGCAGCAGCAACAGCCAGTAAACTGCGAACAGAGGTAAGCCGAGCAACAGGGGAGAAGGTTTCCTCATAATTAATCCCATATTCCTGGTTGAAACCCTTGGCAACAAGACGAGCTTTGTAGCGTTCAATAGAGCCATCAAAATGATTCTTGACTTTGTAAACCCATTTGCAGCCAATCGCAGTTTTGCCAGGAGGAAGATCAACAAGATTCCAAGTATGAGTTTTGCCCAAAGCTTGAAGTTCATCAGTCATAGCTTGCTGGCAAAGAGGATTAGTACAAGCCTCACGATAGGAGGTAGGTTCATAAGTAAAAAAGGCAGCAGACACAACAATATAATCACGAAGGTGGATAGGCGGTTGAGTTACCCGGCGTGGTCGACCCGTAGGAGGATCGGTGAGAGGAAGACACGGTGGAGAAGAAGGTGGTGCAGGGAGAGGTGGACCTTCAGGGAGAGCAGTCTGGTCGGGAGCAGGAGTGAGCAAGGGCGTCTCAATGAAGGGGGAACCTGTATCAAAATCATCAGAGAAGAGATCTATGGAAGGATTAGTAAACAGTACATTAGTGGAGAGTGCGGGTAAGTGAAAGGAGGATAGGGAGGAAAACATTTGGTGCTCCCAAAAAACGACATGGCGGGAGATACGAAGACGTTTAGAGAGAGGGTCCCAACAGCAAAAACCTTTATGTTCAATTTCATACCCAAGAAAGCAACAAAGACGAGAACGAGGTTCAAGCTTGGTGTGTTCATGAGATTGAAGGAGAACAAAGCAGGCAGAGCCAAAAACCCGAAGATTAGTATAGGGAGGGGGAGTGCCATGCAGACTGTAGACACCCCATTTTTGATCGACCTTGAGACTCAGACGTCACCAGTTGAGCGCTTGGTGATACTGTATATTGTGCTCATCCAGAAGTTTCAGAGTCTCGGCTGCGAGCCTCGCCTCCGGACTTCCGGACTCTTTTGTGCTTTGCCTCGGTTTGCGAACCAAGCTCGGTTTTCTCTGTTTCTTTTCCTGAGGGGAGGGAGAGGTCCTGTAGACCATCTCTCAGTGGCCGTGGGCTACATTTTGTGGCTGTAGGCCATTTTGCCCATTTCGGAGCCCGGTTCCCGGTTTTCGGAGCCGTCAGGCCGTGTGCCTCGGTTCGGGACTGCTTAACCACCTCCATTTGCCCTGGTTTTTGGCATACTTCTTATTTGGTCTCTTTTGAGGGACACTGAGGTCTGAGAGGCCCACTTCGTGGTCGAATGCCACTTTCGGTGCTTAACAGGCAGTTTTCGGGGCCCCGAACTGCGCGTTCTGGTCCCCGAACATTCGTTTTGCATCGGTTTTCGTTCATTTTTGGAAGGTACCTCTGTTTCATCACCAGGAAGGCCGTAGAAGGGTGGGAGGCCAGGAATTGTTTCAACAACCAATTATATTCCTCCGGCACCCTCCGACGCCCGTTTTTCTCACTTCCAAGCCAATGTTGACCACCCTAGGGTCACTTTCTTCAATCCTAACCCCCATATTTGTGTTGTACACACATGGGAGGACATCAAAAGTTGGTGGCCGGCCAGTAATTCCATTTGACCCTTTTGAACCCTTCCTAAAAATGGCCTATTCTCTCTCCTGTTTTACAGTTGACAATTTTGAACCACAGGGTTATGTTGAGGGCACCTGGGAGGACACCAATTTGTGGTGGCCGGCCATTAATTCACCTTGGCCCTTTTGACCCTTGGCCGGCCGACTATGGGGGGTGGCCGGCCGGCCACCTGCAGCTCCAAAAGTTGGCCGGCCGTGATCCTCAGGGTGTGTACATTCCAGCTGTATACTTTTTTCCCCCCAAAAATCTGTATCCGGGGGGGGGGACAACTTTTGGGGGGGAACTTGGCTTGTTTTCCCCCCACTTTTTCCCTCCTTTTCTCCCCCTCTTTGGTCTATATAACTAGCCTCCAGCATTGGTCCAAGGGTTAGAGAAAGTTTTGCCTTAAGCCTTGTATGCACTTCTCCCTCCATCTCTCTCTTTCAAGCTCAAACAACCAAGTTCTACCCCTTTTTCTTCATCACCACCTAGCACTACACTACCACTTCCATTTCCAGCAGCTTGGGGAGCTTTCCAGCAGCTAGGAGGCATCACTTCTCAAGCCAAGAAGCAACCAAGGGTTGGTCTTCAAGGGTAAACATCAATTCCCTCTTTTTGAGCTTAATTTTGCAACATTTTTCTAGCTATTTTGCTTGCTGTTTTGAGCTCTGACCAAAATTGAAAGTACCCTTTATTTGAGCTCTATTTTATGTTTCATTAAGGGAATTTTGGCATTTGAGGTCCCATCTTGCACTTCCTTCTTTATCTCTTCTTTAGGCCCTAATCTTGCATGTTATTTTTGGCCTATATTTAATCTGTTTTGGGGCATGCTATAAACTGTAAGTGAGCTTATTTTGAGCCCTTATTCAACATTGAAGAAGGGCTCATTACTGTTTGGGACCTCCATGTGCCACTTGTCATTATACCCCTCTTTGGTCCCCATTTTTGCATGGTTTATTAGCTTATTGTGTCTCTGTTTTTGGACCTTGGTCAAAACTGAAAGTGGCCATATTTTGACCACCTTGTCATGTTTCATTAAGGGTCTTTGACTGTTTGATGAATTTTTTGTATACTTTGTGTTTTGACCTCTTTTGGGCCCTACCTTGCATGGCATTTTGAGCATACTTGTATATTGTTTTGGGGGTTTCCATAAACTGTAAGTAGTCATATTTTTGGTCCCTCTTCAGTGTTGTAGAAGGGTCGTTTTCTGTTTGGGCTTTGCATCTACCACTTGTTTCATTGCCTCCCTTGCAGAGCCACTTTTGTATGCTAATTTAGCCCAACTTGTGCTCACTGTTTGGCCATGCTTTAAACTGTAAAAATTCTTGTCTAGGGGCTTCCTTGCTTCTGTCTTTTCATCTCATGTTCAAATTATGTTTTTATTGTATAGTTATAAGCCATTTCATGCACCAAAATCCATGTTTCGGGGCTTGTTCCATGCATCGGGTTTCATTTTACCGGGTTTCGGGGCTGTTTTGCATCTCATTTTACTTCTGATTTTTTGCATGTTTGCATATCATATTCCATGTCTGCCATGTCTCATTAGAGTGGCATTTCGGTGCCTGAGGGTCGGTCCTCGGTTTGCGTGCACGCGTGAACGCATTTCGAGTTGTCTTATTTTCATCTGAGGGCCTCCTATGTGAGTGTGGCTGAGGCTCTCTCATGTTGGTGTAAGCCCATTATTGCATTGTGTATGCCATTTCATCCATAGCATTGTGTATGCTCGGTTGTGTATTACCTCGTGCAGCGTGTATGCCATTCCATGTCATTGTGTATGTTAGGATTGTATCATAGTTGCATTTCATGCATGTCATGCATATTGCATCGTGCTCGGGATAGGAGTTAGCCCGAGCACGGGAAACGAGGTACGTTTCGTACTTCGAGTGACGGAACGTGTCTCAATTCCCCAGTCACCGACACTCCGGATTATCCATGATGGAGTTAGGTTTTTGTTTTGTTTTCATATGCATTCATTCTATATTGAGTTGTGCAATTCGACTCCTCGGCCATCATGCATCGAGATGCGTGATTGGTGGCACGAGGATCGAGACATGCATACATTTGTGAAAATACATTGCCATGCCCCTTTCCTGCTCTCTGTTGCAGCAAAATGAAGAATCAGCAACTTTTCGGAGCTTGGCACGCATTTCAAGAATAGGTGCAAACAGAGGCTAATTGGGGCATCGTCATGGATTTCCGCACAAAGGCAACCCGAACATGCATCATTCATCACCCGGAGCGGAACCAAGGCAGTCCCTGGCTTGCATGCCAGTTTTTTATAGCTTTCTTAGCTAATTTGTTAATTAATTAAGAATTTGTACATTATTTGGACTGTAATATTTGGACTGTACTATTCTTTTATTTGGGACTGTATTATTTATTCGGACCCTCTGTGCTAGGGCATAATTGTAATAAGTGTGCGTGAGTGTGATGTATGTCTTCCAACCCCACGTCTTTCTTCCCTTTTATTTACCTGCTTATGATGGTTAGATTAGGGCATATTTCAATTAGCATACAGTATGATAGCATGTTTGCATTCATTCATCTGTTTTGCATGCACCGGGCTCGGCGCATCATACTAACTGCATTTGTATTTCAATTCCAAGTTGAATACATGTTAGCTGTAGCATTCCATATGCCATGTTTAGAATAGCCGAGCCTGCTATAGTTGCATTTTTGCATGTGTTGCATTAGGCATTTCTGTATACTTAGGATTCATGCATGATTTCTAATGAGTTTTTGTTTTGGCTTAGAGTACTCGGTGAGTTTTATGCTTTAGCATCCTTGCATGCGTGTGAGTGACTGCCATGAATATCATGCTTACCATGAGGCTAATTGCTTATGTGATATAACTGCCTGAATGCCTATGGGTGAAGGTTGGGTTGTTTAGATTGGAACAAATCATTGACTGTGTGTTTTAAGCCCACTAGATAGTGGCAAAACCATCTTTTCTTAAGCCCACCTGAGGGTGGCAAAATCTGCATTTTAAGCCTACTTGCGAGTAGCAAACCATCTTTCAAAAACAAACAGGAAATATTTTGCTCCAATTCAGGCGATCCAGTCTATACTTGTATGCTGTGCGCATCACATAGTAATCTAGGCTAATAACCAGAATAAGAACACATAAAGTTTTCAAAAATAGATATCACGGTTAGTAGAGGCCGATCTTTGATCGGGCGAGCGGGGGTGCTCACGAAGTGACCTTCCCCAATCGTACCCAAGTTCCCGAGCCGAGGCAACTTTGGTGATGACGGACACGTGGCCTTAGGCAAACGAGTCAGGGTTTCCTAAATTTCCCCCAAAATAAAATATTTAGGTGGCGACTCTGTATCTGGCAAAGCAGTCCATGTTTGGCACTTCTTTCAAAAATCTGTTTTCTCAAAACGATTTGCCGAATTTGGACTCTTTGGTTCAGACTTAGAACCATGACAATTTTAGAGTCCTGAGCTGTAGTGACCCCAAATGAACAGAACAGGAGCTCACCCTCCCGGGGCGTTCGGGGACGTCTACAGTTTCTGGCGACTCTGCTGGGGAATTAGAGAACTTGACTCGAACTCGTGATATCTGTTTTTGACTACACTTATGTGTTTCTTTGCATTGCATTTGCATTGGTGCGCCTAGGACACCGTGTTTGCCATCTGCTATTCCTGAACGGTTTGCCGGAGGCTTGTCTTGTCAAGGCATGACTATAAGGCTGACCGGTTGTGGGCTCTGCCAGTATGGGAACACAAACCCCGATTTTACCGGGGCACCCTTTTTGACCATTCGACCTAGTGCATATTCGGGATCCATAGCGACCATTCCAAACTAGGACAGGTTGCTTACCCGTTTATAGGTTGTTTGAAACCGCTGTGTGCGTAGTGAAACCCTAGCTCCTGACAAAATAGGACAGGGAAACCCTACCCCTTCATAGGGGTGTTTTGGCTCTCACTTATCTGCTATGTGCTTTAGAGTGCGTCCCTATAGGAATGCATGTATCAGTTTGCAAGTCCGGGCATCAAGCCTGCGGGCATTACTATCAGTATTTGGGAGTCAGCTTTACCTGTGGGTATCAGACTCAGATTTTGGGGCAGAATTTTGGGGCAAAATTCAGTAGAGAGTACACTCACTCAGCTTTGCTCATGTGGGTTATCATGAAATCAGGCTGAGGTGCTGTCCGTTTTCTCTTTTGCTAGGTAGTCTTGGAACCATAGCTTCAGAAGGCTCCGATATCCCCCGAGGTTCATTGAACTTGTGCTGATAGACTTTGTCAAGTCAGAGATTTAGTTCAAGGGCAATCAGTGTTCCTTTGCCAGAGGCAGGGTAAAAAGGGCTAGTCGGGCACAAATCACCGGTTCAACAGTTACCAGATCAGTGGCCCTTATCCACCCCACCAGTGAACAGTCAGGCTGAGGTCTCAGTTTCTACTGCAGGGATAGATACCAATCAGTCAGATGGATCAGCAGAACACGTCAGGGATGGAGGCAATGATGCGCCAGATGCAAGAAAGTATGAAACTCATGCAGCAAGATGCTGTCCGTTAGGCGGAATTTGCCAAATAGCAGGCTGCGATCATGGCCCAGCAAGCCGAGCTCATCACCAAGCTGCAACAGCAAAGCGGCGCGTCCGCTTCACAACAAGTTCCTCCCCCAGCAGGAGCTCCAGCACCTGGGGAGACGCCAAATGTCCAGGGAGGTACGGACATTCCGGTAGGGCTGGCTCCACCCCCAATTTTACCCCAACTATCCAAAACACCTACCAATCTACCAGACTCTCCCTTCGAGTTCGAGGTCGACCCCACAGCGTTGAAGTTGAGCGAGCTTGAAAAGTTGTTCAAGAAATCCCAGGGGTTAAGGTCCATCCCGGGCATTAAGGACGGGTACACCGACGCAGCTGTAACTTTGCCGGGCAGGTTCAAGATGCCTCACATCAACCGTTTTGATGGGTCAGGAGATCCCATGGTCCACCTGAGTTTGTTTTCAGATGTTCTGCGCCCGATGGGCTTGACAAGATTACAGAAGCTCTCCCTTTTTGGCAGGACCCTGTCGGGTATTGCGGTCATCTGGTATGCCAAATTGGAGGATTCAGTAAAACGAAGCTGGGAGGAGATGGCCGAGGCCTTCGTCGCACAATATTCATACAATACCCAAATCGAGATTATGACCCGTGATCTTGAGATGATGAGGCAGGAACCGAAGGAGAGCTTCTCAGAATTCGTGACCCGGTGGAGGGCGAAGGCCTCGATGATGACTCTAAGGCCTACTGATAAGGATCAAATCCGGATGATTGTGCGCAATCTCCAGCCCAAACTAATGCAGAAAATGATCGTGCTCCCCTTCCCTACCTTTTCGGACTTGCATGAGATGGGAGTACAGATCGAGGATGCTATGAAGCAGGGCCTCATTGATCAGGAGAAGGAGCAGCCCAGGAGGGCGTTTACCCGCAGTTCGAATGCGACCACCAGCGGTGACGCAGCTGCAAGATCTTCTGAAATGGGCATGGTCGCCACCACCACACCAAGAGCAGCCACCCCCTTGGTGCATCCACTTCAAACCCCCGAACTTCAGACTATTTACCCCAAGGCAAGAGGGTTTTCACCCCACTCTATATGTCTTTGTCTAAAGCCCTGGGGGTCCTACTCAGGAAGGGACACCTGAAACTGTTAGAGCAACAGCCTCTACCCGATCCTCTCCCTCCAAAGCATGACCCGACTAAGTACTGTGCTTTCCATCAACAAACCGGTCATGACACCGACTATTGCGTCCGTCTCCGCCACGAGATACAAAATTTGATTGACAACGGGGTCATCCCCGCACCAGGTCCTGCAAAGTCTATCGGCACTTGATTAGTGAACTTGTGGGGGGGATAATATGATCTGATCAGAGGTTGAACCACCTGCGGGCGGCGCTCGATTAACTCCAGACGTGGGAATGGCACGCACTGTTCTGAGCAATGTGCAAATACCAGTTTTTGTGCTTTCTGACTTGGGTATTGGGTCAGTTTTTGTTGTTTTGTTTTGAGTCTGTCTTTTTGTTTTGAGTTAGTCTCTTTTGTTTCGGGTCTGTCTTATCGTATCGAGTCAGTCCTGTTGTATAGGAGTCGGGTGATTCCGGGGGGTGTTACCTCGAGCGTCACCATTTTGTTTGTCTTTTCGTTTTGTTTTGAGTCTGTTTCTGCCAGGGAGCCAGTTGTGCCAACATTTTTTTTTTGAACAAAACAACGGTGATCTTCACGCTCTCGCATTTGCTTCTGCCTTGTGCCAGTTATGCCGGAAGTTCTGAATGAGACGGCAGTATTTGACTAAAGAACTCTGTCTTTTCTGTGCCTTGAAATCATTGTATCGACCTAAGTTTTTCAAAACTTTTTTCGAATACTGCGGTGAAAACGAAGAGGAAGGAATTCCTCGGGTTTTGCAAAATTTTGACCAATTGAGAGAAAGAGAGGCGTGCTAAGCCCTTAATGAATGAAATCATGCTTGGTAGCGCGAGTACTGAGAAGGACCCTGGCTTAATCCAGACTGGTTTCACACTATCTTTAGCGCGAGCGATTTGTCGCTTTCTTAAAAACTTTCAAAAACAAAATGTTTTGCGCGGTCCTACGAAGACTTGTGTGGAATCACTCTTGAGATTGTGCAGCCTAGGATCGCTCTCAGCCTCGAGACTCAACCCCTTTGCTTCCAAACCTTGAACTTGAATTCAGAAGGTTCAACGGTCAACTATGATGTGAGGCCTGTGTGGCCGGATTTGAAGCAGCCCTCGAACAAGAGGCCAGGAAAGTCAGATCAAAAAGGTCAGAAGATCAGAAGAAGCTTGCAAAGCTAGAACAGGAGTACCCCTCGAACTAGGGGCAAAGATATCAGACATGCTCGAAGAGCTGAAGATGAGTCCTCTTGCAAATCAACAGCCACTCTCCTGGATACGGATGGCTTCGAAACCCTATAACCATTTGGCATGGACCAAGCTACACTTTTACCCTTGAGAGGCTCGCTGGGCCGAAAACCCGGAAGGGCGACCCAGGCAAAAGTTAGAGCAAGAAAAAGAACGAAAAAGAAGAAAAAGAAAAGAAAAAAAAAGAAAGAAAGAAAAAATGCAAAAAAAAAAGAGAAAAGAAAAGAAAAGAAAAGAATATCAAAAAAAAAAGAAAAAATTGAAAAGAGAAAGAAAGAAGAACAAAGCTCGCAAGGCTGAAAACCCGGAAGGGCGGCCTTGGCAAAAGTTAGTGCGTAAAAGAAGAGGTTAAATACCCGAGTGTACCTTAACCCTGAACTACGTAAGGCTTGATTCCCTTGTTTGGGATACGTAGGCAACTTCATTCTGAAGTCCAGCCGTAAAACACTCCAAATCGATTGTGCCCATGTAATGGTTTTGATCGTCTTCGCTTTCTCTGTATCCGAGAGTCTGGTTGTGTTCGTCGCTCTGAGGACTGACTACAATGCGCTGCGGTACTATCCAAACAAGGGGCAATTTTCCGTTGCCATTCAAAACGCCGCAGTGTCATTTCAAACAAGGGGCAACTTTCCGTTGCCATGCAGTGTCCTTCAGACAAGGGGCAATTTTCCATTGCTATGGATCCGAGGTTGTGCATCTCAAGAGTAGGTTCCGTGCTTGTTGAGCAGTGGTCGTTTGCAAAAATAGTTTTTGAGAATTTTTACTGAGGTTGACTAATCTTCTCGAAAAGTATTCCATTTTCAAAACTGGACCATTTCTTGGACCCAAAAAAGGAAAATTTTCAGTGCCATGGCCTGACTTGCATGATTTTAAATCAGAAAATTGAACAAGCATGTTAATCTAACTTTCATTTTGGTCAAAATTTTTTAGGAGAAAACTAAAACAAAAAATGGTCAAAATGATGAACTAGGGGCACAGTTGAGTCAGGTGTTTTGTCTTTTCCCCTTTGTCAAAATACTTGCCGGAAAGGGCACTCTACTTGTCGGAAAGGGCACCGTATTCGCCAAAAAAGGGCACAACAAAGGGCAGAAAGCTCTCACATCCTCCAAGCAACGAGGTATCAAGCAAAGTGCGAAGCACGAACTAGAACGGGGCAAGATATTCCACTTCCTCATCTGGACAAGTCTAACCACGTCCAAACTCCCTGACAGAGCATCATCAACCGATGTTAGCTGCAGATTTGCTGCACATCCTGTTGTAGCACAACCCCTCTGAGAGAGGAACTCACTAGCTGCGCGCAGGAAAAGAAAAATCCAGCAGAATGCTAGGGGCATGAGCCCACAATTTGCTGTTCATCCATCAACCACCCAGGGGAGGGATGAAAAATGAGAGATTGAAGAATAGAGAGATGTGCGATGAGAGAAAAAGTGAGAAAAGGGCTTTTTCAGAAAAATAGAGCTTGAGGGCCGAGTAATGTGAGGATCACAAATGAGAGAGGGTGGGGAACAATACCCGGTGAAACAGGCTCCCTGTGCACGTCTGTGTGTCGTGTCTTTTGTTTTGTTTGTCTCGATTCTTGCTTTGAGTCGTTCCGAGCGTGTCTCGATGTGTTTAGGTTGTTTTACTTTATTTTTCCTTTGTTGAGTGGTGTTTAGGTTGTGTGCCTTTTATTTCCGTGTTGAGTTGTCTTGCTGTGTTCAGTCGTAGGCTCAATACCTGGTCGAAAACTCATCTCTCGATTTCAAAATATATATAAAATCATTTTGTGCTCCGAGTGCCGTGCCGTTCTCCACATCTGTGCAAAACGAGATTTGTTCTTTCGAAAACTGCAGGGTTTAACCCAGGTCATGTGAGAACAGTAAAATCAGGGCCTATCTGAAGCTATATAGGTTCTGAACTGCAAAGCAAAAGAAAAGAGGGAAAATCGAAGCACCTGAGTGTATTTCACCTTCAGCTGATTCCATGATTGTACTCCGGATGTACCTCCTCAGGCCTTGTCACTACTCCGAAGTATGAGTGTATCTCGACCCCAAGCTTAAGCCTGCTTCAAGTCAGAATGGCAATTAAAGCAGCAACAGATGTTATCTCTCTCTAATATGAACAGGGTGTGCCCGTTTTTTAGCTGAATGTGTTGCAAACCCCTCCGAAAGGTAAATCGGAGGTCGCATTTTTATCTGGTCTCGTTAAGGCTTGTATTCCCTTATTCGGCATTTTGTTTCAAATATGCGTTGTCACGCACATTCCACTTGCATTGTTATGCATCCTTCCACCCGCATTGTTATGCACTTCTCAAGCTTGCATTGTGATGCACGTTCCAATTGCATTGTTATGCACCCACTTCACTAGCATTGTTATATCCATTCATTGCATTGATTATGCACATCTATCTCGCATTGTTATGCTCATTACTTGCATTTTTATGCACCAATTCACTTGCAATTATCATTCTTTCTCCTCGCGCGTGCGACGGGTTAGACCCTCTTCGGTTAAAAGCGTTCGGAATACGTTCCAATGCTTACACCATTCTGAAACGCCGGGATACGTCCCTATGTTTCTCCCCCTTCGGTTAAAAGCGTTCGGAATACGTTCCAATGCTTACACCATTCTGAAACGCCGGGATACGTCCCTATGTTTCTCCCGCTTCGGTTAAAAGCGTTCGAAATATGTTCCAATGCTTACACCATTCTGAAACGCCGGGATACGTCCCTATGTTTCTCCCTCTTTGATTAAAAGCGTTCAGAATACGTTCCAATGCTTACACCATTCTGAAACGCCGGGATACGTCCCTATGTTTCTCCCTCTTTGGTTAAAAGCGTTCGGAATACGTTCCAATGCTTACACCATTCTGAAACGCCGGGATACGTCCCTATGTTTCTCCCCCTTCGGTTAAAAGCGTTCGGAATACGTTCCAATGCTTACACCATTCTGAAACGCCGGGATACGTCCCTATGTTTCTTCCTCTTTGGTTAAAAGCGTTTGGAATACGTTCCAATGCTTACACCATTCTGAAACACCGGGATACGTCCCTATGTTTCTCCCCTTTCGGTTAAAAGCGTTCGGAATACGTTCCAATGCTTACACCATTCTGAAACACCGAGATACGTCCCTATGTTTCTCCCGCTTCGGTTAAAAGTGTTCGGAATACGTTCCAATGCTTACACCATTCTGAAACACCGGGATACGTCCCTATGTTTCTCCCGCTTCGGTTAAAAGTGTTCGGAATATGTTCCAATGCTCACGCCATTCTGAAACGCCGGGATACGTCCCTATGTTTCACATTCCTTGCGGAACACCGGGATACGTCCCTATGTTTCTCATTCCTTGCAGAACACCGGGATACGTCCCTATGTTTCACATTCCTTGCGGAACACCGGGATACGTCCCTATGTTTCTCCTTCTTCCCTAACCTCTGGGATACGTCCCTAAATCTTGGGATACGTCCCTAAAATCTTGGGATACGTCCCTAAACCTTGGGATACGTCCCTAAATCCTGGGACACGTCCCTAAAGCTTGGGATACGTCCCTAAACACCGGGATACGTCCCCATGTTTCTTTGCATGATCATAAGTTATGTTCGGCTTCTTGCATTATCATTTGCATTTTGCCCCTGCCTGCGGGCATGCCTGCGGACACATCTTTGTCTATCTTGTCTGCTTTGTCTAAGTCTTCGGCCTTGTCAAAAACGAGTCGTCTCCGGGCTTTGACATTCACTCCCGTCACTTATGACTTTCGAGTTCTGTCAAAGAGGGGCAACTGTAGACACCCCATTTTTGACCGACCTTGAGACTCAGACGTCACCAGTTGAGCGCTTGGTGATACTGTATATTGCGCTCGTCCAGAAGTTTCAGAGTCTCGGTTGCGAGCCTCGCCTCCGAACTTCCGGACTCTTTTGTGCTTTGCCTCGGTTTGCGAACCAGGCTCAGTTTTCTCTGTTTCTTTTCCTGAGGGGAGGGAGAGGTCCCGTAGACCATCTCTCAATGGCCGTGGGCTACATTTTGTGGCTGTAGGCCATTTTGCCCATTTCGGAGCCCGGTTCCCGGTTTTCGGAGCCGTCAGGCCGTGTGCCTCAGTTCGGGACCGCTTAACCACCTCCATTTGCCCCGGTTTTTGGCATACATCTTATTTGCTCCCTTTTGAGGGACACTGAGGTCTGAGAGGCCCACTTCGTGGTCGAATGCCACTTTCGATGCTTAACAGGCAGTTTTTGGGGCCCCGAATTGCGCGTTCTGGCCCCCGAACATTCGTTTTGCATCGGTTTTCGTTCATTTTTGGCAGGTACCTCTGTTTCATCACCAGGAAGGCCATAGAAGGGTGGGAGGCCAACAATTGTTTCAACAACCAATTATGTTCCTCCGGCGCCCTCCAACGCCCGTTTTTCTCACTTCCAAGCCAATGTTGACCACCCTAGGGTCACTTTCTTCAATCCTAACCCCCATATTGGTGTTGTACACACATGGGAGGACACCAAAAGTTGGTGGCCGGCCAGTAATTCCATCTGACCCTTTTGAACCCTTCCTAAAAATGGCCTATTCTCTCTCCTGTTTTACAGTTGACAATTTTGAACCACAGGGTTATGTTGAGGGCACCTGGGAGGACACCAATTTGTGGTGGCCGGCCATTAATTCACCTTGGCCCTTTTGACCCTTGGCCGGCCGGCTATGGGGGGTGGCCGGCCGGCCACCTGCAGCTCCAAAAGTTGGCCGGCCATGATCCTCAGGGTGTGTACATTCCAGCTATATACTTTTTTCCCCCCAAAATCTGTATCCAGGGGGGGACAACTTTTGGGGGAAAACTTGGCTTGTTTTTCCCCCACTTTTTCCCTCCTTTTCTCCCCCTCTTTGGTCTATATAACTAGCCTCCAGCATTGGTCCAAGGGTTGGAGAAAGTTTTGCCTTAAGCCTTGTATACACTTCTCCCTCCATCTCTCTCTTTCAAGCTCAAACAACCAAGTTCTACCCCTTTTTCTTCATCACCACCTAGCACTACACTACCACTTCCATTTCCAGTAACTTGGGGAGCTTTCCGGCAGCTAGGAGGCATCACTTCTCAAGCCAAGAAGCAACCAAGGGTTGGTCTTCAAGGGTAAACATCAATTCCCTCTTTTTGAGCTTAATTTTGCAACATTTTTCTAGCTATTTTTCTTGCTGTTTTGAGCTCCGACCAAAACTGAAAGTACCCTTTATTTGAGCTCTATTTCATGTTTCACTAAGGGAATTTTGGCATTTGAGGTACCCATCTTGCACTTCCTTCTTTATCTCTTCTTTAGGCCCTAATCTTGCATGTTATTTTTGGCCTATATGTAATCTGTTTTGGGGCATGTTATAAACTGCAAGGGAGCTTATTTTGAGCCCTTCTTCAACATTGAAGAAGGGCTCATTACTGTTTGGGACCTCCATGTGCCACTTGTCATTATACCCCTCTTTGGTCCCCATTTTTGCATGGTTTATTAGCTTATTGTGTCTCTGTTTTTGGACCTTGGTCCGAACTGAAAGTGGCCATATTTTGACCCCCTTGTCATGTTTCATTAAGGGTCTTTGACTGTTTGATGAATGTTTTGTATACTTTGTGTTTTGACCTCTTTTGGGCCCTACCTTGCATGGCATTTTGAGCATACTTGTATATTGTTTTGGGGGTTTCCATAAACTGTAAGTAGTCATATTTTTGGTCCCTCTTCAGTGTTGTAGAAGGGTCTTTTTCTGTTTGGGCTTTTCATCTACCACTTGTTTCATTGCCTCCCTTGCGGAGCCACTTTTGTATGCTAATTTAGCCCAACTTGTGCTCACTGTTTGGCCATGCTTTAAACTGTAAAAATTCTTGTCTAGGGGCTTCCTTGCTTCTGACTTTTCATCTCATGTTCAAATTATGTTTGTATTGTATAGTTATAAGCCATTTCATGCACCAAAATCCATGTTTCGGGGCTCGTTCCATGCATCGGGTTTCATTTTACCGGGTTTCGGGGCTGTTTTGCATCTCATTTTACTTCTGATTTTTGGCATGTTTGCATATCATATTCCATGTCTGCCATGTCTCATTAGAGTGGCATTTCGGTGCCTGAGGGTCGGTCCTCGGTTTGCGTGCACGCGTGCATGCATTTCGAGTTGTCTTGTTTTCATCTGAGGGCCTCCTATGTGAGTGTGGCTAAGGCTCTCTCATGTTGGTGTAAGCCCATTATTGCATTGTGTATGCCATTTCATCCATAGCATTGTGTATGCTCGGTTGTGTATTACCTCGTGCAGCGTGTATGCCATTCCATGTCATTGTGTATGTTAGGATTGTATCATAGTTGCATTTCATGCATGTCATGCATATTGCATCGTGCTCGGGATAGGAGTTAGCCCGAGCACGGGAAACGAGGTATGTTTCGTACTCCGAGTGACGGAACGTGTCTCAATTCCCCAGTCACCGACACTCCGGATTATCCATGATGGAGTTAGGTTTTTGTTTTGTTTTCATATGCATTCATTCTATATTGAGTTGTGCAATTCGACTCCTCAGCCATCATGCATCGAGATGCGTGATTGGTGGCACGAGGATCGAGACATGCATACATTTGTGAAAATACATTGCCATGCCCCTTTCCTGCTCTCTGTTGCAGCAAAATGAAGAATCAGCAACTTTTCGGAGCTTGGCACGCATTTCAAGAATAGGTGCAAACAGAGGCTAATTGGGGCATCGTCATGGATTTCCGCACAAAGGCAACCCGAACATGCATCATTCATCACCCGGAGCGGAACCAAGGCAGTCCCTGGCTTGCATGCCAGTTTTTTATAGCTTTCTTAGCTAATTTGTTAATTAATTAGGAATTTGTACATTATTTGGACTGTACTATTCTTTTATTTGGGACTGTATTATTTATTCGGACCCTCTATGCTAGGGCATAATTGTAATAAGTGTGCGTGAGTGTGATGTATGTCTTCCAACCCCACGTCTTTCTTCCCTTTTATTTACCTGCTTATGATGGTTAGATTAGGGCATATTTCAATTAGCATACAGTATGATAGCATGTTTGCATTCATTCATCTGTTTTGCATGCACCGGGCTCGGCGCATCATACTAACTGCATTTGTATTTCAATTCCAAGTTGAATACATGTTAGCTGTAGCATTCCATATGCCATGTTTAGAATAGCCGAGCCTGCTATAGTTGCATTTTTGCATGTGTTGCATTAGGCATTTCTGTATACTTAGGATTCATGCATGATTTCTAATGAGTTTTTGTTTTGGCTTGGAGTACTCAGTGAGTTTTATGCTTTAGTATCCTTGCATGCGTGTGAGTGACTGCCATGAATATCATGCTTACCATGAGGCTAATTGCTTATGTGATATAACTGCCTGAATGCCTGTGGGTGAAGGTTGGGTTGTTTAGATTGGAACAAATCATTGACTGTGTGTTTTAAGCCCACTAGATAGTGGCAAAACCATCTTTTCTTAAGCCCACCTGAGGGTGGCAAAATCTGCATTTTAAGCCTACTTGCGAGTAGCAAACCATCTTTCAAAAACAAACAGGAAATATTTTGCTCCAATTCAGGCGATCCAGTCTATACTTGTATGCTGTGCGCATCACATAGTAATCTAGGCTAATAACCAGAATAAGAACACATAAAGTTTTCAAAAATAGATATCACGGTTAGTAGAGGCCGATCTTTGATCGGGCGAGCGGGGGTGCTCACGAAGTGACCTTCCCCAATCGTACCCAAGTTCCCGAGCCGAGGCAACTTTGGTGATGACGGACACGTGGCCTTAGGCAAACGAGTCAGGGTTTCCTAAATTTCCCCCAAAATAAAATATTTAGGTGGCGACTCTGTATCTGGCAAAGCAGTCCATGTTTGGCACTTCTTTCAAAAATCTGTTTTCTCAAAACGATTTGCCGGATTTGGACTCTTTGGTTCAGACTTAGAACCGTGACAATTTTAGAGTCCTGAGCTGTAGTGACCCCAAATGAACAGAACGGGAGCTCACCCTCCCGGGGCGTTCGGGGACGTCTACACAGACGTTCAAAGGGAGTTTGATTATGAATGGCAGGGGTAAGAGCACAATTGATAGTGTAGACAACAGTGAGGGCAACTTCCCCCCAAAAGCTTTCAGGGCAGGAAGAAGAGATAAGGAGAGCGCGAGTAGTGTCAAGAATATGCTTATGTTTCCGTTCAGCACGGCCATTTTGCTGGGACGTGCCAGCACAGGAACGATGAGGCAGTGTACCATGACTCTGAAGAAAAGAAAGGAAATCTGAATCCCGATATTCCATAGCATTATCAGAGCGAAAAAGTTTGATGGATTTGGAAAATTGGGTGTGGATCATTTGGGCAAATCGATAATAAAGGGTTTTGAGTTCAAACCGAGTTTTCATGAGAAAAATCCAAGTAAACCGTGAAAAATCATCAATAAAAACAACAAAATAACGAGATCCCCCCATAGTAGTAGTAGGGGAGGGGCCCCAAATATCCGAATGTATAAGATCAAAAGGTGCACAGGAAACAGAAGTACTTTTATTGAATGATAAAGCAGGTTGTTTAGCAAGTTGACAGGGTATACAATCGAAAGTATCTGGAATTAAATGACCCAATTGTCCACTAGAAACCAAAGACTTTAAGCGATTAATAGAAATATGCCCTAAGCGACAATGCCAAAGATGAAAAGGAGATAATGAGGAAGCAGATGCAAGAGCAGCGATCTGAGGAGAGTCAGGAACATGAAGGTGAATGAGCTCATAGAGACATTCGTGCTTACGGCCGATCCCAATAGTCTGCCCCATCTGAGGGTCCTGCACTAAACAATGAGTAGCAGAAAAGGTGACAGTTAAACCAAGTTCACATAATTGACCAATAGAGATAAGGTTTAAAGTGAGAGCAGGGATATGATAAACTTGAGGTAAAGATAAAGAAGATATGGAAACAGTACCAATATGACGGACAGTCATGAGAGAACCATCAGCAGTTTGAATTGAGGGAATATAAGGAGATGATGAGATGGAAGAAAATATAGTTGAACTGGAGGTCATATGATTACAACAGGCAGAGTCAAAATACCAAGAAGAGTTACCTGGAATTACAGACAAAGCAGTATGAGGAGGTGTACCAGAGGGGGAGAGAAGGTGTTTGAACATGGCCTCGACATCTGTTGGAGAAAAGAGAGGGGTAGACGGAGCAGGAGACTCAAAAAAACCCTCAACGGCAGCAGCAGCAGTGTGATGAGACTGATTCCCGGAATGAGACTAATTCCCGGAATAATGAAAGCTCCCCCGAGGAGAACCACCGCGAGAAGAGTGGCTGTTGGAGGATGAGCGGAATGAGGATGAGCAGGATGGATTGCGAAAACAATCCTGTTGTAGATGACCAGGACTAAGTTTGTTGCAGTATCGGCAGGTTCTGACGGGGCAATTGACCAGGAGATGTGTTGAAGGAAGGCCCCGATTCTGACAGTAGAGGCAGGCAGTGGTCCGTTGGGTGAATGATGGCCGGTACGGAGGAGTGGCAAGAACAGAGTCAACGTGATAAGTTTGGAGAGTACCAAGACGAGTCTCCTCTGATAGCAACTCAGAAATAGCTTGTTCCAGAGTGGGCAAGGGATGGCGATGAAGAAGAGAGGCACGTACAGGCTCAAAAGATGAAGTGAGAGCCATGAGAAAGTGCACCAACCTTTGCTGATTACGATAAGCAGTAAATAAAACAGCATCTTCTCGGTGAGGCCAAGTCGGTTCGGAAAGAGCAAGTTGGTCCCAAACGGAGTACATTTGAGAAAGGAAGTCATTGATGGACTGACTAGATTCTTGGCGCATCTGATGAAGTTGGCTCTGAAGTTGATATTGATGAGCAAGACCAGTAGTCTGGTATTGTTCTTTCAAAAAATCCCAGATGCCTTTTGCAGGAGTAGTGACAGAGTCAAGCTGAAAGCGACCAAACTGAAGACTGATAGAGGTAACAGAAGTATTTCGAAACCAGGTAATGATTTGGTAATTCTTACTGTCCCATTCCTCAAGGCGATCTTCATATGTAGGGGTAGCAGGAGAAACAGTGGTTTCAGCAGTGTCTTTCACCGGTTGGGTCATGTCCCCGGTGATAATTTGCCAGAGCTTCTTTCCTTTGAGGAAGGAAGACATGGCTTGGGCCCATAGAACATAGTTGGAACCATTCAAAATAACGAAAATGGGATGGGAGGCATCATGACGATCCATAATAATAGTTGAGTAGGGCTAAATTGATAGGAATAGACCTGTAGGAGCAAAATTAGGTAAAACAGAGTGTACCAGTGAGTCCGGAAGGTCGAAAATAGCTAGGAAAGGTGGGCTGTGTAGAGATGATGTCAGCAGGATGGAAAATGATGTCAGCGGCGCACGTTAGCAGAGAGGGTGTGCAGCGCACAGTAGCAGAGAGGGCGTGCGGCATATAGTAGCAGAATGGCGCACGCGGGTGCACAATAGCGGAACGGCGCATGCGCGGCTCACGGTAGACGAATGGCGCACGCGGGTGCACGGTAGCAGGCGCGACGCACGAAAGGGCAGAGTGAAAGGCGCGTGAAGGCGCGTGCGAGCATGGCAACGGAAGCAGAGACGCGCCGAGCAAAAGAGCGGTGCGTGAGAGCGCGTGAGAGCGTTTCTGGTGACGGGCTTGGTGCCGTTGGAATCGTAAGGAGATTCCGAGCTATTTGTTGTAGTTCCACTGTGTACGGGACTAAGCACCAAAATTGAAGAATGCCAGAATTGTATTACTGTGCTCTGATACCATGAAAGATTGGTAAAAATAGAGAGAGAAAAGAGAGAGACTGAAATGAAAGATTGGTATATTCAATGTCTATTATATGTATTTTGTGTGTTTACAAGAGAATGAGCTCTCTCTCTTTATAGAGAGGAGAAGGAGACAATGGAGCACCGAAAGCATAAGATAATACATTAAAACAATATAAAACTACTGCTAAAGCTGAAAGTGTGTGGTAGTGGGTGTTTGCCCTTTACAGCTACAAATGCACTATAGTGTGATGTATATTATATGCTAACAGGTTCAATGTCAAAAAATTATTATAATAACTTTAGTTAGATCCATGAATGGTTGTGATAAAGTATACAATACTAATCAAGCTCTACAATCTCAAAGTAAATATGTTTCACGGTAAATGATTTTTAAAAACTTACGACCGCATTGTCCAATTTCTAATACTTATCATTGGATATATACTCTGCATACAACTACATGACATATACCAATTTTTTCCCAATATTACTATTTAAAATGTTGCTGCTTATATCAGTGCAATTACTAATTAAAAAAAAATAAGAAAAATTCTAGGTTCTGTGATCAATTTCTGTACAAATTAAAAAACTGATTACAAACACTTCCTTGCTTGCAGAGGTTTTTAATAGTTTCAGGGACAAGTTTGGGAACTTCAAGAAGTCTTTATGCGAGGATACTAAGGGACTTCTTTCATTGTATGAAGCTTCACATCTTTTACTGGAAGATGAAAGTATATTGGAAGAAGCTAGAGATTTCACAGCTAAACATCTCAAAGAAAGGCTCAAGAAGGAGAGCATAGATCCAAATCTTGGCATGCTTGTGAGTCATGCTTTGGAGCTCCCATTACATTGGGCAATGCCAAGAATGGAGGCAAGGTGGTTCATTGATGCATATGGGAGGAGATTGGACATGAATGCCAAGTTGCTTGTGTTTGCCAAATTGGATTTCAACATGTTACAAGCAATTCAGCAAGAAGACCTAAAACATGCATCAAGGTAAAAGATCACTTCCATGAAATAGAATTAAACCATAGGAAAATGCTATTCCACTAGAATATTTATATAGAATTTTGCACCAGAATGATGTGATAGTTTCATTTGTATTATTACCAAATTGGTGCAACTTATTACTCAATTTAATGTATTTTATTTTATCCAAAAAAAATATATATATTTTTTTTTATGTTATATACAATGAGGATACCAAATGAGTCGAGTAATAGGTTGTTTCAATTTGGTTTGAAAATTTGACTTAAAATGTTTTTAAATTTGACTTGTTTATCCTATCTCAAAGCGAGTTTTAATTGAGCCGACGACAAACTGACCTCTAGTAATTTGATTTCATTTTATTTATGGTGATATAAATTTTGGTTATTACACTTTCCCCCTTTTATATTTGGACATTTTTCCACTTTGGCCCTTAAAGCTTGTTTTTCTTATTTTGGCCCTCCATGTTTCAAACTTTTCTCACTTTACTTCTAAAGCTAACTTCTATTCAAAATTAGATTGAAAAAAGGTCACAATAATTATCACATAATATAAAAAATATATTATTATATTGAAGTTTAAATTTATGTCAGAGGTGTTAGTCATATATAATAAAATATTTTTATACCACGTGACTATTTGTGTGTCATTTTATGTCTAAGTTTTAATAGGCCAAAGTGGAAAAAAAATAAACTTTAAGGGCCAAAGTGGGAAAGTGGTCAAAAATAAAGGGAGCAAAGTGTAATTTATCATTTAAATTTATCGAGTTGAGCAATAGGTTGTTTATTCTTGGTTTAAAAACTTAATAGGTTTCAAAATGTGTTCAAGTTTTGTTTGTTTACGTAATAAGCTGATTTTAAATGAGTTTTAATAAAATTGAACACAAGTTGAGTTCGAGTTTAAGTAACTTGATTCGTTTAATAGCTCTATACACAATTCTCAAACAAAATATGTGATAAAGACATTTTTAAAATAATACAAGTCACGACATTTTTAAAATAATAAGTCATGTTTAAATGGTAAGACCAAAATTTGTTACATTATTATTTTTTTATTAAATTATTTATTTGTATATTATAACTGATTTTATCTTTCTACATATTTTATATAATAATTAGTAGGTGGTGGGAGAGCACAGGTTGGGGGAACATGTTGCCCTTTGTTAGGGACAGGGTGGTGGAGAATTATTTATGGTCTCTGGGAGAGGCTTTTGAACCTAAGTTCCAAAATTTTAGGAGCATGGAAATAAGGATCAATATATTGGCAACATGTGTTGATGATGTTTATGATGCTTATGGTACCTTGGATGAACTCCAACTTTTCACCAATGCCATTGATAGGTTGGTACAAGTAGGGAATGCCATTCCTTCTTGATACTTGCTCTTAGGTGACTATGATTTTAAGTTTGAAAAAGTCTAATAGTATAAAAATCGATCATAAAATCAGACATAATTTTCTGACTCATAATAGGTTTAGGTTATGTTTGATTTTGTGATTAGTTTATACATAAGTTGAAGAATTATTTAAGTTTCTGACACAATTTTGAAAACACTTATGTGTCTCAAATGAGATGTCAATGCAACGGAACAATTTCTGGACTTTTTAAGTTTTAAAATGTCTAAACAGACATTAATTGATTACGAAATCAAACATAATCTTCTCTCATGGGGTAGATTTCACTTTTTTGTGAGTTTCCACACTTATATGAGAGAATTTATTTGATTCTACAATTAATTTTTGTGCAAGTAAAAAAATTATTTAAGTTTTTACCACAAAATTTTAAAAATACTTTTGCATCTCATATGGGATGTCAATGCAGCTAAACAACTTCCAGACTATATAAAGATATGCTTCCTTGGTTTATTCAATACCATTAATGAAATGGTTTATGTCACTCTTAAGGAACATGGTGTCCATATCCTCCCATACCTTAAAAATAAGGTACCCACATCCTTTTTTATATCTTATTTAAGCAAACTACCATATAATTACGTGATCACATTCAATTTTATCAAGAAAAAAAAAAAAGAAAGAAAAAGAAAAAGTGCTCAAATGTTTTTTTTTTCAATAGTCTATGAAATTTACTTCTTGTGTCAATTTGATTCTTATAGTTCTCATGGTATCTGTGTGGGTGATTTTCCGACCACACTGCCCGCCTAGTAATCAGCTGGAGAGCACTGGTAGAATAGATGGCTTCAGTAAACCTGTAACAGAAAGAAAAGGCTCCGGCGGTGACTTTTCCACCCGGGGGCACTCCGACGATCAAGTCAGTATATCTCTCAAAGATAACCAAGTGCTAAACTCACAAGCTTGAGTATAAAACTGCGTACCTTAGACCCACGGGGGTGCCTCTCTTTTATAGTTTACTCAATCCAAGTCCTACTAGAAGCTTGACTTCTTATGGACTCCAATTTAGTACTTACTTTGGATTCCTCAAGAGATAAAGATAAACTCCCTAAGAGCTTTATCCTTATCTTAGCAAAGTCTTCTCTTTTCTCTAGGACTTTTATCCCTTATCCGCTTATCTCGGATTCTAATATCTTCGGAGATAACCTCGGCCTAGCCAAGATAACCTCGGCACAACTACCACGACACGTGGCACGTCGGCTGACACGTCGGCGTCACCATGCCACGTGTTGGTACTCAAAAAATATATCTCCACAACTGAACCCTAGGTTCTATTACCTCGGTATCCTCAGGTGATGGAACCTATATCGATATTTCTTTCTGCATATTGGCTCAAAAACTGTTTAGCCGAGATCATTCATTTCAGGCCGACGTGTTCTCTTCGGAGAACAAGAACTCAAACAAATTCCCTCACGCGCATGAGCTGTCATGCATTTCTTCTCAATCGTTCCCTTTACGTGTTCTATCTTCATTGGCCCGTGTCTGTGATGCGCTTGTAAGCCGTCATTCACCTGTCTACGCCGTCTGACGCATACGTTCCTCCAGGCGTAATAAATGCCCTGTTTTGCCGCCGTTTCAAGTTTTTTACAAAACTTTACTTTCTTTCTTCGTTTCTTTACTTTTGCACTTGATTCTCTGGCTTTCTCTCTCTCTCCCAAATCTGCCATTGCTCTAGCTTCAAGCTCTGCAACCGTCTTCATTCTTCCATTTCAGCGAGGGTTTCGCCGTTTCGTCGTGTCTACAACCGTTGCCTTACTTCGGCGGCTTTCATCCCGGCTTCATTTGTTCTGGTAAGCCTCTATTCCTCCCATTCCCAATTTCTTCTATGTGCTTTCGTTTACTTACTGCCATTGTTGCTCTGTTCAAACCTTTGATTTGCTGAACTATTTATCTGGATGCGTCTATTCCATGATTTCACTCATATTTTGAACATTTGCATTGTTTCAACACTTTTCTTGCCACTGTTCTTGACCTTTTACTTTTGTATTCTTCATGTTCTTGATAGTCCATCCTTGTTCTTGTTTCTGAAATTTCGCCTTTGTTTTCTGTTTTTTTGTGTCTTTGCCAGATCTCTACTTTCTTTCAATCTTTGCCTTCATAGAATTAGGTTTGGGCTTTGTCTATAGAACCTTCAATTTTTAGGGAAAACTGAAACAATCCTTACCAGCATATACCTAGGGTTTCGCCGAGGTCCCGATAACCCCTTAAGAACACCTTCTTTCTGAAACCTAGCCCTCTGTCTTTAGGCCGACGTTATGGGTATGTGAAGACATAGGGTAGATACCCCGACCAAACTTGAGTACTTTAGGCGGGAGTTCTCTATTCCTGCCGATGTCTATCTGAGGCTAGCTGAAGATAATAACTCTATCATGCCCACAGATGATTCAATGCCATTTCCTATAGTAACTTTTACTGAGTGCGGACTCCGGCTCCCACTTAACATTCTCTTTCACGAAATTCTTCACTTTTACAAGTTGAACCCTATGTAACTTGCCATAAACTCTTATCGAGTGATCAATGGCATCATAGCTTTAGCTAGGCAGGAGAATGCTAGGATTACCCTGGCTGACATTCAGTACTGTTATACCATGTGCCCCCTTAGCCTGAAGGAAAAAGGCTTCGTTTATTATCTTAAGCCGAGGTCGACAAAATACAAAATCGTAGCTGACCTCCTAGACTCCAACAAGGGGGCTGGAGATGACTATGTTATTGCTTCGGGAAATTGGGAGTTTGGCCCAGACAAGGACGCCCATCTCTACCCTCTTCCCCGATCTATTAAAGAGGGCAAGGATAAGAGCCCAATGTCAATACTTTAGTTGTTTCTGTTCAAGTCTTCAATATTTTATCTGTTTCTAATGTTTGTTTCTTCTTGCAGACATTCGTAAGTTACCAAAAGACTTTCGCCAATCCTACGTTCCCAGCAGAGACTTAAAGAAGCTCCTAGATCTGCCAATCCAAAAGCGCAAGACCCCACTGGTACTGAATTTTATTCCGACGTACAAGTCGACTTTGCCCGACGTTCCCAAACGAAAGAAGAAAAGCCTTTCTCCTCCTACTGCCACAACTCAAACTGCCTCTTCATCACGAACAGATCAAGAGTCAACATCTGACCCAGCTGATCTGCCATCTACTTCAGCCCCATACTTAATCCCAATACCAGAAAGAAAACGTCAGCAACGACTTGTCAAGACTGCTGAGATGAGTCGCCCGAAGCCTGTTGCTATTGATCTCTTAGCAAACCTACCTGCCGACGTTGATGCTGTTCCAGCTCAATCCATGCCCCCACCAAAGCCAAAAAGAATAAAAAAGGCTTAGCCCAAGGCCAAAGCTACTGAGGTTGAGGCTGAGGATGCTCTGCCCATCTCACAATTGGCTGAGAGTAAAAAGAGTGCTTCTGCTTCTGCCAAGAGGTCTGCTGAGGCCCAGCCGTCAGAGTCCACTCAATCGAAGAAGCCGAGGTCATCGTCTGCGATGACCTCGGGTTCCAAAATACCAAGAGTCCCCTGGGTGCCTGAAATCACCCTGGAGGATAAGCCTGTTCTAGCTTCTGACAGTGCCGAAGACATCAATGTCGGCGTGGCACTCAGTACTGCTGTTCTCCTTCCTGGTGATCTTGAGCGAAATGCCAAAATGAGTGAGTACGAGAACTACGCCCTCATGCTCCAATGCTCTGTACAAGTAAGTTCCCCCATTTGGTAACTTGTCTTTCTGTCCCTTTTTCTATACTTGCAACGTTTGTGTAATAACTTTTCCCTTGGGTTCATTCAGGCCATTCAACATGCCCATTCTCTCTCTATGCAAGCTTTTGAAACAAGGGAGAAGTTGGCCGATATGAGGCGGGAGGTTTCTGCCCTGAAAAAGAAAACAAAACTGTTCTGACAAAGATGAAGAAGCTGGAAGATCAGGCCGAGGCTGCCACTAAGGCCCAACAGATGGCTGAAGAAAAAGCGGAGTCTACTAAGGCTATCAGAAAAGTTACCGAGGCCGAGAAAAAAGAGGCCGAGGTCAAAAAGGCCCAAGCCGAAAAAGAGCTTCAGAAGGCTCTGGCCACCAAAAAAATCGAAATCAAGGAAGCTGATGAGAAGGCTTACGCCCAGGGCATGGCCAACGTCACTGAGGAATATAAACTTCAAGTTAGGCAGGCATGTAACAAGGGCTTCTCCCTTGGTTGGATGGCCCTTGCCAAGAAGCTTAACATTCCTGACGATTCGCCACTGCGCAAAGCCGACGCTATTCCTCTGCCGTTCCCCCCACCTCCTCCATCAAGTCAACCTGAAGGAGAATCTGAATCTGAGTCTAAAGGTGAGGAGGAAGGTGAGGACGAGGCTTTAGTAAGGAAGTCCAAGGAGGCTGGTGAGATTAAGTCCCCTCCTCAGGATGATCAAGTCCTAGACTTGACTCATGAGGAGGATGAGGAGGTTATCAAGGAGACCACTCCTGAGCAAGCGTCATCTGATGTTCCTCCAGTCGGCAAGAGCGTTGATGAAACCCTTGCTGAGATCGACGCCGAGATTGCTGCGGATAAAGAAGCCGAGGTATCTCTTCAGGAGACTTCTCAGGTTCAGATCCAGCCAGTTGCTGATACTGAAAAGTCTTAGCTTTCATGTCTTTTCTTTTGCACCCTTGTACTTTGTTTTATTTTCTGGACAATGTAAGCTTCCTTTCATGGCCGATGTGCCTTTCTTTGTTACTTCGAAACAATTTACTTCTGGTAGGCCGTAGTGCCTTCTTTTGTACACAACTGCAAGTTTTTCTATGGATGCTTTAATCTTTTAATTTCTCTTGATTTGCTTCTGCATAGTTCTATACTTAGAATATTTTGTATGCCTTTCATACTTTGCCATCTTTGTGCAATCTTCTCGGGATTACATATCTCGGGTGTAATAACTACAAGCTTTACTTCGGCAAGATACTGACCTGCAATCTTTTCATAAATTTTAACAAGTATGAAAACATATACTATTCGATGTTTAACTTTTGCAAACTTTTTCTCAAGTTTCAACAAGTATTTAAACAGTGATCTTGGTCTAACCTACTTGCAAATTGCTACAAATTTCAACAAGAGGTAATCATATACTGTAAATTTTTCTCAAGTTATAACAATGATCTACTTGTAAATTGCTACAAATTTCAACAAGTGTTTAAACAATATACTTAGCTTTTACCTCAACCTGTAAATTGCTGCAAATTTCAAAAGATGATCACATGTCGGCTTGACATTATCTTGTAAATTGCTACAAATTTCAACAAGTGTTAAGATTGCTACAAGTGTTTAGCAATAACCTCGGCTTTGCTTCAACTCGTAAATTGCTACGAATTTAAACAAGCGAAGAGAAACAGTAATCTCGGCTTAACTTCAACTTGTAAATTGCTACAAATTTCAACAAGTGAAGATAAGGAATCAGCTTAATTCCAACTTGTAAATTGCTACAAATTTCAACAAGTGAATTAAGGAATAATCTCGGCTTAACTTCAACTTGTAAATTGCTACAAATTTCAACAAGTGAAGATTAGGAATCAGCTTAATTCCAACTTGCAAATTGCTACAAATTTCAACACGTGAATTAAGGAATAATCTCGGCTTCAACTTGTAAATTGCTACAAATTTCAACAAGTGAAGATAAGGAATCAGCTTAATTCCAACTTGTAAATTGCTACAAATTTCAACAAGTGAATTAAATGTCTCTATCTTCTCTCTGTCCCCAATGTGAACCTGAGTTCTACTTGGGTTCTCATTACTCATGTCTTCCAAAAATACCAATATGTAACTTTATCCATCATATGTGTTTTAAAGAAAAAGGAAAAGATTTTATTGATGACATCGGCCAAAAATAGTGCACATCTAATGATAGAAGAATTTCAAATTACAAGTGTTCCAAGGTCTTGGCAGTGCTTTGCCCTCGTTATCTTCAAGCCGATAAGCTCCATTGCCTAATACCGAAATAATTCTGTACGGTCCTTCCCAGTTTGGGCCAAGCTTGCCCTCTCTGGGATCTTTCTTGTTGCCGACGACTTTTCTCAAGACTAGGTTGCCGACTTGAAAATCACTTGGATTGACCTTCTTGTTGTAAGGTCTGGCAAGCTGTTGCTGGTATACTGCGAGCTGTATTGCAGCTTTCTCTCTTCGTTCTTCCAGAAGATCCAGATCTCGGGCTAAGAGTATGTCATTGGTGCCATTCTCTACTCCCTGGGTCCTGATCTCTGGGATGCCGATCTCTAATGGGATGACTGCTTCTGTGCCATAAGCCATGGTAAAGGGGGATTCCCCTGTTGATCTTCTCGGCGTAGTCCGATATGCCCAAAGCACGTTGGGCAATTCGTCTACCCACTTTCCTTTTGCTGCCTGCAGCCTCTTCTTTATTCCATCCAAAATTACTTTGTTGGATGCTTCTGCTTGACCATTACTTTGGGGAAAACTTGGTGTTGAAAAGTAATTCTTGATCTTGAATTTCGCACAAAAGTTCTTGATGAGTTTGCTGTCAAACTGTGTTCCGTTGTCGGCAACTATTGCTCTTGGAATGCCAAATCTGGTGATGATGTTTCTCCATATAAAGTTCTTGACGTCCACATCTCAGATTTTGGCAAGAGGTTCTGCCTCTATCCACTTCGTAAAGTAATTTGTTGCCACCAGCAAGTATTTTCTCTGCCCAGTTGCCTGGGGAAGTTGCCCAACAAGATCCATGCCCCATTGGGCAAACGGCCAAGGGCTGGACACTGGGTTTAGGTTAGTAGCTGGCTGATGTATCAAAGGTGCAAACTTTTGGCATTGTTCACACTTCTTCGCGTAGGCTTCAGCATCCTTTTGCATGTAGGGCCACCAATACCCCTGGGTAATGGCCCTGTGGGCTAATGATCTGCCCCCAGCGTGGCTTCTACAAATTCCTTCATGAATTTCATATAGGAAATCTTCAACCTGCAAAGAGTGTACGCACATTAAAAGGGGTCCAGTGAAGGATCTTCTGTAGAGGTGTCCATCTGCTGTCAAACAGAATCTTGCCGATTTCAATCTGACTTTGTGTGCCTCCTTATGATCTTCTGGCAGCTTTCCGTCTTTCAGGAATGCAACAATTGCATCCATCCAGCTTGGCCCCATGTCCACACACATTGCTTCCTGCTCTGTGCTCTCTGGTTCCATGCTCGGGCCCGACATATAGTCGATCATAATCGTTCTTGCTTTTCCAATCTGCATTGAACTTGCCAGGTTAGCCAATGCGTCAGCGTGGGTGTTGTCATCTCGGCTAACTTGGAGTAGTCGGCAGTTCTGAAATAGGGCTGCCAATATGATGACCTCTTTTGCATATGCCGACATCCTTTCGTCCCTGACTGCAAATTCACCTGTTGACTGGTTAATAATAAGTTGTGAATCACAAAAAACTATTACCTCATCTGCTTCTGCTGCTGCTGCCAGTTTTAGCCCTGCGATTAATGCTTCGTATTCCGCTTCATTGTTTGAGGCCTTGAACCCCAAACGGATGGACTGTTCTATTATTTCTCCATCTGGAGATATCAGTAGTACTCCTGCCCCCGCTCCTTGTCGGTTCGAACTTCCATCGACGAACAGTCTGAATGAATCGCCGATGTAGATGCTGCAGGGTCTGAGTTTTTCCTTCCTTTGCTCTTTTGCCCTAGGCTGGGATTCTTTTTGCTTGCTGGGACAATGCTCATCCTGGCTCAACGAAGCCCGATGTTCGATGGTTTTGGGTGTGAATTCTACCACGAAGTCGGCCAAAACTTGGCCTTTAATTGTTGTTCTCGGCTTGAACTCCAGGTCATACTGGCCCAGGGCTACTGCCCATCTTTCTATCCTTCCTGTTGAGTCTCCTTGTTACAACAAGGACTTCAGTGGGTGCTCTGTTAGGACCACAATCTTATGCGCCTGAAAGTAATGGTTCAACTTCTTTGAAGCCATTACTAAGGCTAGCATTAATTTCTCCAGTGGTAGATACCTTGTTTCTGCTTCGGCCAAGGTTTTACTTACATAATAAACAGCCTTTTACTCCCCTTTTCTTCTCGGATTAGTACTACACTGACTGCGTGTTCTGAAACTGCCAAGTACAAAAACAGTTCTTCCCCTGGTTCTGGATTGGAAAGAACCGGAGTTGTGGTCAAGTACTTCTTTAGGTCGGTTAAAGCGGCTTCGCATTCTTCTGTCCACAGAAAGTCTGTGGGCTTTTTCACCAAGTTGAAGAAGGGTCTGCATTTATCTAAGCTTCTGCTGATGAATTTGTTTAGGGTTGCGGCCCTTCCAGTAAGCATCTGAACCTGTTTTGCCGACGTTGGCCTCTTCAGCTCTAGGATGGCCTTGATTTGGTCTGGGCTGGCCTCAATGCCCTTTCTTGATACCAGATACCCTAAAAACTTACCCGATCTAACTCCAAACGCGCACTTTGATGCATTGAGTTGGAGCCGGTATGTTTTAAGTATATCAAATACTTCTCTTAGGTCGGCAAGATGACCCTTAGATTCCTTGATCTTCACGACCATGTCATCGATGTAGACTTCTACCGTTTTGCCAATCAGGTGCTTGAACATCTTTGTTACTAACCTTTGGCAAGTTGTTCCTGCGTTTTTCAACCCAAAAGGCATTACCTTGTAACAGTACAAGCCTTTAAGGATGATGAACGTGGTCTTCTCCTCATCTGGAGGGTACATGGCAATCTGGTGGTACCCCCTGTATGCATCCAAAAAACTCATCCTTTCATGCCCTGAAGTTGTATCTACTAGTTGGTCAATCTTGGGCAGAGGAAAGCTGTCTTTGGGGCAGGCTTTGTTGAGGCTGGTAAAGTCTACACAGACCCTCCATTTGCCGTTCTTCTTTTTCACTACTACTTTGTTGGACAGCCATGTCGGGTAGTGAACTTCTCGGATGGCCCTGGCCTCCAGAAGTTTGTCTACTTCTTCTTCTACTGCTTCGACGTGCATCAACGTCGGTCTTCTGGCTCGTTGAATCACAGGTTTTGCCGACCTGTCGACATTCAGTCTGTGGCAAGTGACCTCGGGGTCAATGCCAGGCATTTCATAAGGTGTCCAGGCAAACACCTCAATGTTGGCTCTAAAAAAATCTTCCAGTTCTTTTTCCTCTTCTTCGGCTAAGCCTGAACCGAGAAGAAAGAAGCGTTCTTCGTCGCCCTCCTGGACAAGGATTTTCTTTAGTGTCTCTTCACTCTTTTCGGTTGGCTCCTTGCCGACATCATCTAGAACCTCCATGTCCTCGTCTTCAATCTCTGCCTCTTTTGGCTCTCGAATGCTGCAAGTAGACTTCGTTGCTGCCATGGAGCAACTTTTTGCCTGCAGTTGATCTCCTCTGACTTCTTCAATCCCATGCTCTGTGGGGAACCGTAGTAGTTGATATAATGTTGAGGGAACTGCCCCCATTGCATGCAACCATGGTCTTCCCAAGATGATGTTATATAGCGAGGGTGTGTCAATCACCATAAATTCGGTCTTGATCTTCTTAGTACCAGCTTGTACTTCCACGCTTGCTGCGCCCAGTGGCCATGTCGGCGTTCCATTGAAGCCGACCATAGGGTTGCTGGATTGTTCCAGGTCGTCAGGATGAAGGCCCAGCTCCTTGTAACATCTGACGTACATGATGTCACAAGAGCTGCCTTGATCTATTAGGATGCGTTTTACTTGGCATTCCCCAACCTGGAGGGATACTACCAAGGCATCATTATGCGGATGGTAGACCATCTCTAGGTCGGCTTCAGTGAAGGTTATCATTGGTCCTTGGCATTCTTCAGGCCGAGGTCTTTTGTGGCCGACCTGGTTCACGTGTTGTAGGTGTTTTACTCTTTGGGTTTCTCCCCGAATCTCACTTTCGTTCACCTTTGAGTGAATTACATTAACCACCTGTGGTCCTCCAGCCTTTGGTTGTTGTGCCGGAGGAGGCGGAGCTGCAGGTGCTTGAGGCAATCTTGCATGTTCTTCTCTTGTCCTGGCCTCATCAATAAGGTCCCTCAAATGGCCTTGCCCTACCAAGTCTTCTAAGTGTGCTTTTAGGGCTCTGCAACCCTAAGTTGGGTGCCCTTCTTCATTGTGGTAAGCACAACGCCTACCAACGTTTCTTCCCATGAATTCCCCTGGTGCTCTTGCTGGAGTTCTGAAATAAGGTTGGTTTCGTATTTGATCCAAGACTTTATGGATAGGGATTCGGAACACCGTGGTCACTGCCTGTGTTACCCTTCAATTCTGCTTCTTGTTTGGTAGGTCCGTTGTTACCTCGGCTTTGCTTCGGCGAGCCGTTTCCTTTCTCCTGCTTTATCTCTTTGTTTCCCAATGTATCTTCCTCGGCTCTGGCGTACTTCTCGATTCTTGCCATGAGTTCTTCCATGCTTTTTGGCAGTGTTTTTGCCAAAGACGTCGGTAGTGGGCAGTCATCTTTCAGGCCGTTTTTGAAAGACACGACCGCCACTTCTTGGTTACATTCGGGTATTCGATTGAACACCTCGTAGTACCTCTTCGCGTAGGCCCTAAGGCCTTCTTCCTTGGTGATTCTTAAAGCCATCCAGGCGTCGACCCTCAAGGGTTGTAGTTTGTTCGTCACAAACCTGGCCACAAACATCTCGACTAGGCCTTCCCACATCTTTACGCTTCCCTTCGGTAGCTTATGGAACCAATCGGATGCAATTTTCCCAAAGGATGAAGGAAATACTTTGCAAAGCAACGTCTCGTTCCCACTGTATAATGCCATTGAGTTCAGGTATAGTCCAACATGAAAGTTGGGATCTGACTTACCATCATAAATTTGGAACCTCGGCATACTGAATCTCTTTGGTGCTTCAAATTTGTCCAGTTCCACCGACAATGGTGTTCTCGGCTTAACTGGGGAAGTAACTTCGGCTTCAACGTTCTGCTGCCTCCTTTTGAGGTAATCCCTCGAGTCTTCTTTACTCCTACCTGGAGCTCGGCTATCTCTGGACTTCAATCTTTTTGGCACACTACTTTCGGCCTCGTGGTGGGCCCGTTTCGATCTTTCTCCATGGGTTGTGTCAAAGCAGAGTGCCTGCCCTTGAACATGCTGATGTTCTTTAGGCCCTGGATCCTTTATGTGATGTGTCCTTCGGGACTCTTCTTGCCTCGGCTCCTCTCGTCCGACTTCCCTGGAAGGTCGGTGAGAGTGCCTTCCACTCCTGGTATGCTGAGGGGCTTCAGGGATTGCTTTCCTTCCTCCCTTCTGGGTATTAATTGCTGGCATCGACGTATCTTGCAGCGGGTATGGTGGCTGCATAACATTGTTCTGCATCATGAAGTTGACGACCGACTGAAGGTCTACCAGCTTGTTTGCCAAGTCTTTTACTTCCTCATCCCTTCGTAGGCACCTATCCCTCCAAACCTGAAGGTTATCTTCGTTATAGTACTTGCTTTGGTCTGTAGTCTTTGAAGCGTCGTCCTTCTGGCCGACATCTTTTTCTCCGTGGCCCTGGTCATGATTTTTTGTACTGTGGTTGTCTCCTTCAACGTAAAGGTCAATTGGTCTGCCACTCCCAACAGGAGTGTCACCCCCAATGCTTTCCCCCTGTCCGTTACTGGCCATCTATTCTTCTAAGCTTCCCACAGACGGCGCCAAATTGTGTGGGTGATTTTTCGACCACACTGCCCACCTAGTAATCAGCTGGAGAGCACCGGCAGAATAGACGGCTTCAGTAAACCTGTAACAGAAAGAAAAAGCTCCGGCGGTGGCTTTTTCACCTGGGGGCACTCCGACGATCAAGTCAGTATATCTCTCAAAGATAATCAAGTGCTAAACTCACAAGCTTGAGTATAAAACTGCGTACCTTAGACCCACGGGGGTGCCTCTCTTTTATAGTTTACTCAATCCAAGTCCTACTAGAAGCCTGACTTCTTATGGACTCCAATTTAGTACTTACTTTGGATTCCTCAAGAGATAAAGATAAGCTTCCTAAGAGCTTTATCCTTATCTTAGCAAAGTCTTCTCTTTTCTCTAGGACTCTTATCCCTTATCCGCTTATCTCGGATTCTGATATCTTCGGAGATAACCTCGGCCTAGCCAAGATAACCTCGGCACAACTACCACGACACGTGGCACGTCGGCTGACACGTCGGCGTCACCATGCCACGTGTTGGTACTCAGAAAATATATCTCCACAGTATCAATTTCATCTTGAAAATTTTCAAAGAGTGTCAATTAAATCTAATTGATAATTTCCATTTGAAAAATAGAATGAAAATGGACAAAATAGTTCATTCATTCTCTTCAAAATGATTGAAGGGTTGTCATCTAATTTAAAATGATCTATTTCTTTTCGAATGGGTCATTTTGTCCTTTTTTTCTTTTCAATTTCTTAATGGATGTTATTAATAAGACTAAATCAACACCATATAAAAAATAAAAATGAAAAAAATTGATGAACAAAATCAATACAATTTAAATTACAGACCAAATTGACATGAGGAAAATATAAAGAATATAATTTGCCTTTTTTTAAATGTTGTAGTGGCGAGATTTATGTCAATGTTACATGAAGGAAGCAAGATGGTCTTACAGTGGATACATGCCAGCACTTGAAGAGTACCTTGACCATGCATGGACTTCATCCTCTATTCCTACATTACTAACACATGCTTATTTTCTAAGTACAAATGCCATAACCAGCGAGGAGTTGGAATGCATAGAAAAGTGCGATGACATAATTAAGTGGTCATCAATGGTTGCAAGACTTGCAAATGATTTGGGAACATCATAGGTGTGTAATCTAATTGGATTGGGCTTCTTTCTAGTTCCCTAATTAGACTAGAGGGTTTAATTTAGAGTAATTTTGGCCCATTTTGAGTCCATCTTAATAATTTAAACTGTTTAATTTTCAGTGTCTTTTGAGTAGATTATTAATGCAAAAAATCAAATTGATCAAATATTGTTAGCCATATGGTTGGATCATGTTTCCCTTTTAAAAAAAAAAAATGAATGACAAGTATAATTTTGAGAATAGACAGCCCATTTTTTTAAAAGACAAATGTGATCCAAATATATTACTACTGATATCCGTTCGACTTGTTTATTGCATGGATGATCTACTCGGAAGGTATAAAAAAATAAGTGATTCAAATCACTGAGATGCACCCGAAATGGGTCCAAATTACCCTAAATCGGATCCTCTAGTCCAATTAGAGCAATATATATCTCTTATATCGACCAAAGTACTTCATAAAGTTACTTGCAATTCCTTTTTCATTACTAACACATATTGATCTGCAATTTTTTTCTTGATTTGTTTAGGATGACGTAAAACGAGGTGACATTCTAAATCAATCTAAATTTACATGCACGAAACTAATGTTTCTGCAGAAGATGCCAAAGAACACATAAACTATTTGATTAGTGAGGCATGGAAGAAGATCAATGAAGCTCGTGTTGTGGACTCTTCTATCAATGGCACTTTTGTTGAGATTGTAACAAACATGGCTAGGGTTTCCCAATTCATGTACCAACATGGAGATGGCCATGGACATGATATTGGAGGGAAGAACAAAGAACATGTCACTTTGTTGCTCATTGAGCCCATTCCCCTTAAATAGATAGATCTTGCTTTAAGTTAAAGAATAAATTGCAGTGGTATTTTTTCATAAATCCCTCTTCACCTACTTATGTTTCACTTAATCCAAATTGTTTTCTTATGGTCCAATAAATCCCATTGATGTTATACTTACTAAAACACCCTTGGAGGTTATTGAGTTATTCAAACAATATCACCAACTTCACATTAGAAAGAAAAAAAAATGCTTTATATACTCTCCAACTTGCTTTGAAATTTGAAAATGGCTCCCCTGATTTGCCTTCTATCATCTACGATCGGTGTCACATTATTTGGTTTCCAAGTTGAATACGTTTTGTCACTGGCATCACATTATTTTTAGTTTAACTTTTAATACTTAAATTTAGCAAATTTAGAATCATAGTGTTCATAATTTGTAGGGGTGTCGCATTGCTCGAGAGGTACCTGTGCGCGTTGAACAATTCGGACCCTCGATTTCTTCGATCTAATCTCACAAAAGCAATGTGAAACATAGACGAGAGTTCAGATTTGGCAACTTTCATAGAAAAACTATTTTATTGTAAAAATCTTTGTCAAAAATGGACTATGTCATCAGATCTCAGAGTCATCACTTAATATTTTGAGAAAATTAGGAAATTCGTGACTCGTACCAAGGCCACTGTTCGTCGTAAACAAGGATGCTTGGCTCGAAACTTTAGGTATGAGGGGGGAAGATCATTAATTGAGCACTCCTCGCTCACCCGATCAAAAGATCGACCTCTACTAAACCATGATATGATTTTTGTTTACTTTATATGTTCATATTCTGATTATTTAATAAATCCTAAAATTTTCTACGTGAAGCAAGCAAGTATAGACTATGTCATTCATTTTGGAATAATCTGATTTCATATATTTTGAAAGAGTTTTGAAGATGTTTAACTTAAAGAAATTGAGTTTATAAACATGAAAATCAATATCATTCCAAATTAAGCGACACAATCTCCCATCCACCAGCATTCATACAATTATAACAAGAAAGCAAGTAGCCACATGGTAAGATGCTAAACATGGTAAGGAAAATATATACAAACGGAATGCTAAAGCATAAAAACTTACATATTTACCGATGACCCACGAACAACTACAAAACAAAGTCAGTAAAACATGCATGATCTTATATACAAAATCCTAATGCAATTCACTCATGAGATGCAACTAAAGATTCAGTTTCTAATATATGACATGTGAATCATCTCAAGAATATGAGGTAGCACATATAATCACATAAGAATTGATTATATCCAAAGAAGCAAACTTAGATGAATCGTGATACATGAAACATGGATTCAAAACATGGATATGATGAAAAGTAAAATATGACATTTATGTACAAATAAAGAAAGCAAGTAAAAGAACGAGATAAAGAGAAGCGAGGCGGGGAATTATTATATCACTTGAATAATTACATATCCGAATGAGGGAGGGGAGGAAGAAAATATTACACTACAATAAATTACACTTTCTGCGACTAACGTTTTAGTCGCAAAAAGTGCCATATTTGGTCACTAAAATCTTTTCGCGACCAAATGTGTTTGATCGCGAGTTGGTCACTAAAGCCTCGTCACAGATAGTTTTCTGTGACCAAAGTTATATTTGGTCACTAAAAGGGACCATTGGCGACCAAATAATTGGTCGCAGAGAGTCCAATCCATATTAGCCAAAAGGTAACTTTTAACGACCAAAGTTATAGTTGGTCGCCAAAAGTTAGCGCCTGCACCCAAAGAAAAATATTCTTTTGCGCTGCCTGGGAGTTAAACTCCTAACCAAGGAGTCACTCTCCATGCGCCCAATCCACTCTGCCAATAACATGCTTGTTGTTCACATTTGGCAGAGAAAATATATAACCCATAAAAATTGGGTTATATATTATTTCATAAAACCTTCAATGCCTCAACAGAAAAATAAAATGTAATTACAGTAGTACCCATTTTTTTTAAATGTATCCCACCATAACTTTCTGCGACCAACTTATTTTTTGATTGCTAAAAGGTGATCTTCCACAAGCAAATTTGTAGTTGGTCGCCAATAGTTAAGTCATTTGCGACCAACTTATTTTTTGGTCGCCAAAAGACAATCTTCTGCGACCAAATTTGTATTTGGTCTCCAAAAATTAGCTATTAGCCACCAAAAAATTGTGGGTCGTGAAAACATACCCATCAGCAACCAAAAAAATTTTAGTCACTACAAGTGGACTATATTCGACCAACTCAAAATAGGTGGTCGCCAAAAATGTTTTTTCTTGTAGTGTTATAACAAAATAAAACCTCACAAATCTCTCAAATTAAAAGAAAACATAAACTTCATATTAAGAATTTCTCTATTCTGACCTCATGGTTGCATCCAGAACGGTCTGTTTAGCTAGAAATAAGTCTTCCCGTCTCAAAAACAAAGCAAAATTACCTTTCTAGTGAATATTCTGTTAGATAAAGGAATATTTTGTCAAGGCAGGGAATATTCCGTCAGTGTTGGCTGTGACGCAAATGCAGAATATTCTGTCAGTGTTGATTGTGATGCTGACATGGCGAGTTTGCTTACGTGGCTAACACATGGTGTTGACACTGCTACAAAAATAGTTAAAGATCACACTTTGACGAATGAAACTATCTTATTTTTATTGAAAGTGTGATAAAAAAAAATTAGATTGATATTTCAATCACACTTAATTTGAGTGAGTGTGATAATATTTATTTTTAGTCTCATTTTTAAAAAAAGTTTTTATATCTTCTTTTTTTTAATCACATTTTCTGAGTAAGTGTGATTGTATGTTGTCTATACTAATAGTCTTCTAATATGCCATAAAATATATTTTTTAATGTTTAACATGAACATCATAAATTAATTAAATAATCATTTATTTTGATTTTATAGAAGGCTAACAATATTGTACTCAAAGTTTATAAAATCACACAACACTAGCCTTTTTGAAGGTTTCATAGTGATAACTGAACTTAGTTCAAACATAAACAAAGTATAAATAGAAATTTAACTTAACACATTCAAAACATGGATTTTAATGGAGCATTAATTTCATGGATTGAAATATATAAAACTACTCATGAATACAAAAAATAACTTAGGAATCATGTGATTAGTTAAAAATAGAAAACCCTAGCATGCTTCTAATGAAGATATGAGAAGACCCTTACCTTTACTTGAAGCTTTGATTCACAAGGAAGAGGGAAAAGATAGAGTTGATGGTTGGAATGGTACAAGTAAGCCCCAAACCTTAAGAACATGCCAACCTTCAAAGTGTTCTTCAATATTCTTTCAAAACTCAATCAAAACCCTCTATTTAACCTCACAAGTGACACCATATCCTGGTGTTTTCCATGATTATATCTTCTTCTTTTTTTTTAATCACATTTCCTAAATAAGTGTGATTGTATGTTGGTTATACAAATAGTCTTCTAATATGCCATAAAATATATTTTTTAATGTTTGACATTGTAACGCCCCGAAAATTGGGCAGGGTATATCTATTTATGCAACAAAACCCACCTGATATACAAACACACACACACACACATATATATATATATATATATAGCTAACTATTCCATACATCTATTTCCATTAAATCCCAAATACCAAATACATGTTGTTCAGATCTCAATGCCCCAGTTCCAATCCCAAGCATGCATTTACAGCAAGTATGAAATGGAAGCCAAACAGATAATAAGTGCTGTACAGGCTTACAAATTTATTCAAGAACATTCTTGGTTACACAAAATGGAGTTTCAACTCAACACAAATATAGCCCGGGCTTACATTCAACAAATAACAATAAAACAAAAATGAAATCTCAGGTCCGAGTCCTCCCAAGTCAATGCCTTGGCGGAGGCATAGCATCTGTACTTGAAATGGTTTCCCTTATAAGGTAAGCCACAGCCCAGTAGAGATATACTACACAACATATGAACCATGACAAGACTAAAGAGGACTATGCTCATGATAAAACAGTTTATCTCTCTTTTTATAAAACATGCACTGTTGATATGCAACAATAGATATAAAGCCATTTTCATTTTAAACCATATCTGTTACATGAATACAGGCTCTGTAAATCTCTAGGTGAGTGTCTGCAAGTAGGTCCTAATGCACTACCACTGTCATTTTTACTAGTAAACTAAAAGGCTCGACACCTAACCGCGCGATTCCACACCCCTTACTCAGATTCACCAAGTATTCATCTTTTTACAAACAGATATATTTACAAACATTTCTCAAAAACAGATACATTTCCAATGAAATAAATGTAATGCAATGTCCAATGCAACAAATGAGAAATGTGGTTCAATATACCTAAGTATCATGCCTTTCTACAACAATCACGGATATCCTTCACCGATAGCTCAAAACAGATATTTCTAAATAGATATTTAAACAATTAAATTCCAAAAATTCTGATAAATACAATCTATTCCACATCTCATTAAATATGAACAACTACACTACTTTTCATATCACAATCACATCCAGTAACCTCTCAAGATCCATTTCTAACCGTGTCGGTTTTATTCCAACAAATGCATTAAGCAAAATAATACCGTTAATGCCCAAGAAAACATCATTTTATTTCCAAACTCATTCTCTAAGCATTATTCAACTATGACATCCTATTTTGATCAAAAGCCTCAAAAGTTAAACGTAATTCCTTTATTTTCTTTAAAAATGCTCTTTTGGCCACAAACCGGTAAAAATTTCAAAACCAATCGAGTCAAAGTTCGTTTTTGTTCAAATTTAACACATAACTCTTTCATAACCTTACAAACATATTCCAAGTTTACACTTTCGCAATTTAGGCATCAACTCTTTATTTTTCTCAAAATTTTCCTTTTAAGCAAATAAATCACAAATTTAAGCTCCATATAATCAAGTAAAAGTACATAAAGAAGTGTAGAAAAAATCCCTACCTCGAGCCAAGAAGCTTTCAAATTTTTCGACAACAGAAATTAAATTTTTTTTGAGCCAAACGACGCCTTTTCCGCCCTCTACGTTTTGATCCAGAGCATTAGGGGTCAAAAATGACTTCCACTAGATCAAACCCATGAAAAACCAACATTGGAACCCTTTCTCTTTTCTTTCTCACGGCAAGAACTCCAAGAACTCTCAAAAGTTGAATAAAAAATCCTTTTGGTTACTTTTATAGATATTTCCTAAACAAATATCTAATTAAACAAATATCTAACTATATATATACACCTATATATATATATATATGTATATAAATTTAAAAATATATTTCAACATCTTTAATGACAAAAGTGAATATAATATTTTGTCACCACAAAATATATTTGGTTTAATGGTACGCACCACAAATATTCACAACTCTTTTATGGTAATTAAATAATAATAATAAAACCATAACAATATTACATGGTTACCAACGGGTCACAATTCATCAATTGGGTTCAAATGAATGGAGTTTAATAATTTAAAATAAATCCTCAACTGAGATTAACGTATAAATTCAATTTGATTTAACTCGTTACAGACATGAAAATCTTAAATTAATTAAATAATCATTTATTTTAATTTTATAAAAGGCTAACAATATTGTACTCAAAGTTTATAAAATCATGAAACACTAACACTTTTGAAGGTTTCATAGTGATACCTCAACTAAGTTCAAACATGAGTTATTAACCATGAAACAAAGTATGAATAGGAATTAAACTTAACACATTCAAAATAAGGATTTTAATGAACCATTAATTTCATGGATTGAAATATATAAAACTACTCATGAATACAAAACTAACTCAAGAATCATGCTATTAGTTAAAAATAGAAACCCTAGCATGCTTCTAATGAAGATGTGAGAAGACCCTTACCTTTACTTGAAGCTTTTATTCACATGGAGGAGGGAAAAGATAGAGTTGATGGTTGGAATAGTGCAAGTAAACCCCAAACGTCAAGAACACACCAAACCTTCAATGTGTTCTTCAATATTCTTTCAAAACTCAATCAAGACCCTCTATTTAACCTCACAAGTGACACCATGTCCTGGGTAGTGGTGAGTCTTCTGCAGTTTTGGGCTGGGATTCAAATGAAAAAGCTAGAATAAAGAATTTTGAATGCCACCCCAATTGCAATTTTGTAGTCTATTTGGAAATTGAGAAAAAAAATGCTATGTTTAATGGGGTGCAGCCAAATCTGGAGGATGTCTATGAGCTTATAAAATTAAGAATTGCAATGTGGGTAAAATATTCATCTCATGCTATGGTGTTTTCTGTTAATAATTTGGTGTTTAATCTACATCAAGTCAGATTTTGCACTATTTCCTTATTTAATATTATTTCCTTATTTATATCGATTCTTAAATTCTATTGTTTATATAAATTCCAATCTTACTTTTAATCAAATATTAATCAATAAATAAAATAACACTACTGCAAAAATAGTTAAAAATCACACTTTGACAAAATTAGATTGATAATTTAATCACATTAATTTGAGTGAGTGTGATAACATTTATTTTTAATCTCAATTTTTAAATAAGTGTGATTATATCTTCTTTTTTTTAATCACATTTTTTAAATAAGTGTAATTGTATGTTGTTTATACTAATAGTCTTCTAATATGCCATGAAATATATTTTTTAAATGTTTTACATGAAAATCCTAAATTAATTAAATAATCATTTATTTTGATTTCATAGAAGGCTAACAATATTGTACTCAAAGTTTATAAAATCATGCGACACTAACCCTTTTGAAGGGTTCATAGTGATACCTCAACTTAGTTCAAACATGAGTTATTAACCATGAAAAAAAGTATGAATAGGAATTTAACTTAAAATATTGAAAACATGATTTTAATGGACCATTACTTTCATGGATTGAAATATATAAAATTACTCATGAATACAAAACTAACTCAGGAGTCATGATATTAGTTAAAAATAGAAACCCTAGCATGCTTCTAATGAAGATGTGAGAAGACCCTTACCTTAACTGAAGCTTTGATTCACAAGGAGGAGGGAAAACATAGAGTCGATGGTTGTAATGGTGCAAGTAAACCCCAAGCCTCAAGAACACGCCAAACCTTCAAAGTGTTCTTCAATATTGTTTCAAAACTCAATCAAAACCCTCTATTTAACCTTACAAGTGACACCATGTCCTGGGTAGTGGTGAGTCTGCTGCAGTTTTGGGCTGGGACTCGTATGAAAAAGCTAGAATAAAGAATTTGGAATGCCACCCCAATTGCAATTTTCTGGTCTATTTGGAAATTGAGAAAAGATGTTGTGTTTAATGGGGTGCAGCCAAATCTGGAGGAAGTTGTGAGCTTATAAAAGTAAGAATTGCAACGTGGGTAAAGGATTCATCTCCTGTTATGGTGTTTTCTGTCAATAATTTGGTGTTTAATCTTTATCAAGTCAAATTTTGCATTATTTCATTATTTATATCGTACCCTAAATTGTATCGTTTACATAAACCCCAATCTTACTTTTAATCGCATATTAATCAATAAAAAAATGACACTACTACAAAAATAGTAAAAGATTACGCTTTGACAAATGAAACTATCTCATTTTTATTGGAAATGTGATAAAAAAAAATAATAAATTGATATTTTAATCACACTTAATTTTGAGTGAGTGTGATAATATTTAATTTTAATCTCATTTTTTAAATAATTGTGATTATATCATCTTTATTTTAATCACATTTTCTTAGTAAGTGTGATTGTATGTTGTTTGTACTAGTAGTCTTCAAATATGCCATAAAATATATTTTTTAATGTTTAACATGAAAATCCTAAATTAATTAAATAATCATTTATTTTGATTTCATCGAAGGCTAACAATATTGTACTTCAAGTTTATAAAATCATGCAACACAAACCCTTTTGAAGGTTTCATAGTGATACCTCAACTTAGTTCAAACATAAGTTATTAACCCTGAAACAAAGTATGAGTAGGAATTTAACTTAACATGTAACGCCCTCAAAATTATAACATTAAAACCCGTCAACTTAGACATGCATTGGTATAAAAGATAAATATTCTTCTATTCATCAGAGTAGTTCCTTACAAAAGTATTACATGTTAACAACAAAATCAAATGCCCTACGGGCTTACAGCTTTCCAAGTTAACACTTGGTTACAAAAAGAAGAGTGCTAACTCAATACATATTAAGCCCTTGGCTTGAATTTACATGTAATACATCAAAAGAAAGTAAGCGAAACAATCTGTTTGCCTCTAGCCTCCCAAGCTACGTCCTTGGAGGTGGCATGCTACCTGTACCTGAAAATGATGTCCCATAAAGGGTGAGCCACAGCCCAGTAGAAATACACTAAACCAGCCATGAACAATGAGTAGAAGATTAGCAGTTGATAGATGGTCAACGTAGATACATCCACTTATATCACATTTTGACTTCATGACGTTAAGTCCATGTTACATTTCATTTCCACGTCTTTTCCAACTTTGAGTTTGAAAACAAGGCTCAACACCTAGCCAAATAACTTAATGAGATTTAGACTCATCTTTAAAACACTTTCAAAATTCATGAGGGATACACATTTTAATGCTGTATCAACATTACATAGATTCACTTGTATACTTTACAATTGATCACGATATACATTTTAGTGCTATATCAAATCAATTCAGACACTTCCATAAGTCTCAAATAATACACATTGTAGTGTTGCATTAATGAAACAAAAACACTTCTAATTCGCAGCCTAATACACATTGTAGTGCTGTATCACTGTCACACAAAATCCGGTTTAGAAGTCCATCCCCTATCTTCCCCTAAACCGTGGAGTACATCCCCCATCTCCTCCCACACAACACATGTATATAAACATAGATCATATACTATCAATCAATACATAGAATTTATGTATTATTCCACTTGTTATATTCAATAGCATACTCAATCGATTAGTTTTAGTTTGCCTAATCATCATGCAGTGTCTACAACAATCAAGACTATCTTCCACCGATAGCCCAAAGCAGTTATTTCTATATTGAAAATAAATGCACCAAATAGATATATAATCAACATTTAAACTAGGTGAGCGATAAATGAATCTAACTACACCCTTTAATTCCATACACCTCCAATTCCAACATTCTCAACTTAATTCCTCTTTTCTTCAAATTAATTATACCAATTAATTCATCAATGTAATTAGAGCATTTCCTATAATTAACATCACAACCCTAAGGTTCCATTTTTATCAATAGACCAATATTGATCTTATTTCTCCATGCCAAACATGCATATACGTTTATATAAACAAAACCCCAACTTTTGTAAAATTACACAAAGGCCCAAACTTTCTCAAAATTACCCAACAACCCCCAACTCATCAAAATACTAAAATTCAAAGACAAAACTCATGAGAAGGAGTAGGATATCCCTACCTCGAAGTTAGAGCTCAAACGAAGAAGGAGAAGAAAGTGAAAATGCTCCAAACACTACGATTCTCGGATCAACTCGAAGCCCTTGACGATCAACACACTTTTTACAAAGGCCAGAGGATAGAGAGACACTCTAACTAGATCAAACCCTAGAGAGAAGGGAGTTTCTAGAGAGAGGAGCTCTCAAAATAGCTTTTTAGAAAGTAAGAGAGAGAGAGAGAATGTAAAAAGTGATTTTAAAATGCCCAGCTGCCAACTGATATATGACATTCCCGCTTGAGCGGAGAACACAACGCTCGAGCGTCAAGAACAAAAAACTAGGTACACTCGAGCGCAAAAAGGCCCGCTCGAGCGCCAAGACACAAGAATAAAGTACATCCGCTCGAGCGCGAAAATCAGTCCGCTCGAGCGTAGATTTCCCCCTCCCAGAACTTACACCAAAAAGTACTACCCGCTCGAGCGCCAGAGTACCCGCTCGAGCGTAAAAATCACACTTGCAGAAGTTCTGCAGGGACACGAAATACTGGGAGTGTGCAATCTCCGCTCGAGCGCAACAAGGCCCGCTCGAGCGGAACGACCAAAAACCTGGCAACAAGATTTTAGACCAAGGTTCAACCCACATGTTCGAAATAAGCCCAACACATCCTAAAACTCAAACAAATGGAATTAAAGGACGATAACAAGATAGATACAACTACCAACTCCACGGAACCGAGTCCGGAATACAACAAAACAGTAAAGGGACAACCGGGATCGCTATAACCTCCCCCTCTTAAAGAATTTCATCCCCAAAATTATATGCAAGTTTTCAAAAACAAGTTTTCTCCTTTCTCAACAATATTACAACATAATATTAAATAATCCGACCCATAACCGGTCATCTCATCTATTTTCAAGAGGCAGTTTACAACATTTTCCACAACATGCATTATAGTTATGCTTTCCCTGAAATTCCACAAATTTCAATACTACATTCCACAATTCTATATCATATTCAGTATTCATGATATATTTCCATTTCTACAATACATCAAACATATGCAATGTTGCAATAAACTTCCATTTTGAGGCAAGTTTCAAAATACTTTCATTAAATCAAAACATAAACCATGTTTTACAACCTAAGATATATTCAATACTCTTAAGGTTCAACAATATTACAAAATTACCAAAGCATGGTTACACATCAACAAACAAGTTCAGATATTTCTCGCGGACTTCCAACTCACGTTTCCAAGTGGCTTCCTCCACTCCATGATGTTTCCACAAGACTTTTACCAAGGGAATGGTCTTACCTCGCAAGACTTGATCCTGCCTATCCAAGACCCAAACTGGCCTCTCCTCATACGAGGCATCCTCATCTACCTCCAAGTCGGTCCAATCTAACACATGGGACGGATCCGGCTCATCCTTCCGAGGCATACTCACATGAAACACGTCATGCACTCCGGACAACTGCGGTGGTAAAGCTAAACGATAAGCGACCTCCCCAATCCTCTCAAGGATCTCAAAGGGACCAATAAACCGAGGGGATAACTTCCCACTCTTCCCAAACCTCATCAAACCCCGCCTAGGTGATATTTTCAAAAGGACATGATCACCTACCTCAAACGCCAAAGGCCTCCTCCTACGGTCGGCATAACTCTTTTGGCGACTCTGGGCTGTAACAAGCCTCCTACGGATAAGCTCAACTTTCTCTGTCGTCTCCCTAACCAACTCCGGACCTAGCAAAGGTACATCACCCACCTCGGCCTAACACACTGGAAATCTACACGGTCGGCCATACAAGGCCTCAAACGGTGCCATACCGATGCTAGACTGAAAATTGTTGTTGTAGGAAAACTCCACCAAGGGCAAGTGCCTCTCCCACGTCCCACAAAAATCAAGGACACAACCTCGAAGCATATCCTCAAGGATCTGAATAGTACGCTCGGACTGCCCGTCAGTCTGAGGATGATAAGCCGTACTAAAGGTCAACTTAGTGCCCAAGGCACTCTGCAAACTCTGCCACAACCTAGCAGTAAAACGAGGATCTCTATCTGAGACGATCGTCACTGGGACCCCGTGCAATCTCACTATGTCCCGAATATACAAGTCGGCGAGATGATCTACCGAATCTCTCACGCGCATAGGAATGAAGTGCGCTGACTTAGTCAACCGGTCTACAACCACCCAAATGGCATCACTACCCCGCTAAGTCCTCAGAAGACCTACAACGAAGTCCATAGTGACATGCTCCCACTTCCACTCGGCAATAGGCAAGGGTTGCAACAAACCTGCTGGCCTCTGATGCTCGGCCTTCACTTGCTGGCAAGTAAGGCACTTCGATACGAAAACAGCCACATCTCTCTTCATACCCCGCCACCAAAACTGGCGACCCAAATCCCGATACATCTTAGTGCCTCCCAGATGCACTGCAAGGCGTGAATGATGGAACTCTCAGAGTACTTCCTCTCGGAAAGACTCCGGCACAAACAAACGGTCTCGATATCTCACACTCTAGTCGGGATACACCGTCAAACCCTTCTCAACTTCCCCACTGGAGATCTTCTCTCGCAAGGACTCTACCTCGAGGTCACCTCTCTGTGCCTCTAATACTCGGGTCACAAGTGTAGGCTGCGCAACAACAGAAAACAAGGCCGCAGCCTCGACAGATTCGCCCAGAAGCAAATCAAACTCGCCAAGTGCACCCAACATCTCCCATTCCCGGATGGCTATACAAGCTACATCACTAATGGATTTCCTACTAAGGGCATCGGCCACAACATTGGCCTTCCCCGGGTGATAGTGCAACTCAAAATCATAGTCCTCAATGAACTCCATCCATCTCCTCTGCCTCAAATTCAAGTCCCTCTGTGTAAACAGATACTTCAAACTCTTGTGGTCCGAGAACACCTCGAACCTCTCACCATAAAGGTAGTGCCTCCAAATCTTCAAGGCAAAGATCATTGCTGCTAGCTCTAGGTCATGTGTAGGGTAATTCTTCTCGTGTATGTTCAACTGACGTGAGCCATAAGCTACCACTTTCCCCTCTTGCATCAACACATAACCCAAACCCTCTCATGAGGCGTCACAATAAACTGCATAACCCAACCCTCTCTCCGGAATAATCAAGACCGGAGCGGTGGTCAATCTAACTTTCAACTCTTGGAACGACTTTTCACAAGTCTCACTCCATACAAATTTGACCCCTTTTCGCATCAATCTGGTCAACGACGAAGCTAGCCTGGAGAAATCTTTCACAAACCGACGGTAATACCCAGCTAATCCTAGAAAACTGCGGATCTCAAACACACTCTTAGGCTGTGCCCAATCTTGCACTGCCTCTACCTTGGATGTATCAACAGACACCCCTTCCCCGGATACCACATGGCCTAAGAATTTGATCTTCCCTAGCCAGAACTCACACTTCCCGAACTTGGCATAAAGCCTATGGGCTCTAAGCAACTCAAGCATCACTCTCAAGTATTCCTCGTGCTCCTCCTGTGAAGGCGAATAGATAAGAATGTCGTCTACAAAAACGACTACAAATCGATCTAAGAATTCCCGGAAGATCCGGTTCATCAAGTCCATAAAGACTACCGGTGCATTGGTAAGCCCGAATGGCATCACTAGAAACTCATAGTGGCCATACCGCGTACGGAATGCCGTCTTAGGAATATCCTCCTCCCTGACCCTCAACTGGTGGTAACCCAATCTCAAGTCTATCTTAGAGAAACAACGGGAACCCTTCAACTGGTCAAACAGATCATCTATACGGGGCATAGGGTACTTATTCTTGACCGTAGCCTGATTCAACTTCTGGTAGTCTATACACAGTCTCAAGGCACCATCTTTCTTTTTAGCAAAGAGGGCCGGTGCTCCCCACAGCGAAACACTAGGGCGAACAAAACCCTTATCTAGCAATTCCTGGAGTTGAATCTTCAACTCACTCAACTCGGCTGGGGCAAAATGATACGGTGCCATAGAAATCGGCGCTGTGCCGGGCACTAAATCAATAGATAACTCTATCTCTCGGTGAGGTGGCAAACCAGCGAGATCCTCGGGAAAAACATTCGAATACTCACAAACCACCCTCGGCAATATAATCTGGGTCTCATCACACTCACCACTCATAAAGCTAGCAAGTAGACCACTAAGCTTATTCCGCCCTCGCGGATCATACATCGGTGGCAACACACTACCAACTCGATCCCCCAAGAAATAGAAACACTCCCCGCTCAAGGTACAAACTGTGACCCTCTGGCGGTAGCAATCAATAACAGCCCGGTATGACGACAGCCAGTCCATATCCAAAATAATATCAAAAACCTTCATGGGCATGACCACAAATGGAAAAGGAAGCCTATGGTCGGCGACCTTTATATCACAACCTCTAACACCTTGTTTCAAGATCAACTCACCACCAATAGGCGATACTACACATATAGGAGATGCTAACTGTGCCAACTCCAATTCCAAAACAGATGCAAATGCAGCAGATACAAAAGAATGAGATGCACTCGTATCAATCAGTACATTAGCAACCGAGTTGCAAAACAGAAAGGTACCTCTCACTACTGATGGAGCAGGTACAAGATCCTGCGCGGTAACAGCATACACGCGCCCAGTAGGCCCCTGATCCAACTGCCCACCCCTCGGAGCATACGACTGCTGCACAGACTAGGATGATGAAGCCCCCTGATTGGCTCTCGAGGAATGCACAGACTGAGCTGGCTGAAAACCCTACGTTTGTCTAGAACCAGACGCGCCCGAAGCGGCACTCAACTGTGGGCAAAACCTCTTCAGGTGCCCAGGCTGACCACACTGATAACAAGATAAGGGCTGACCCCTGCCCTGACTCTGGCTCTGCGGTCTAGCTGAAGATGAAGCAGCTCTCTGACCTCCTCTCCTCTGTGGGAAAACTGAAGCCTTGTGGCCCAACTGACCACACTTGTAACAGGTGAACTCTCCCTAATTACCTCTCCCCGAGCCTACACTCGGCACCGAAAAGGTCGATCTAGCAACACCCCCCTGAGACTGCTGAGGGTTAGCACTCCTCTGTCTCCTGCCATCACCCTGACCATCTTGGCTCCTCTTGGAGCCTCTCTGTCCCTCCTCTTCTTGCATCATGATCTCCATATGGGCTGTAGCATCAACCAAGCGCCCATAATCTCGGATCATCGAACCTCCAAGTCTCATCTTGAGGCCACGCCTCAACCTCTTCTCGAACTCAATACAGCGGCGTTCCTCGGACGCCACAAGTTCAGGTGCGAACCTGGACAAGCTAGTGAAAGCAGCCTCATACTCGGCTACTAAAGAACTCAACTGCAAAAGCTGACAGAACTGGTCTCTCAGCTTCTCCCTGACTGCCGGAGATAAATACTTCTCCTGAAAAGCCTCCACAAAAGCCTTCCACGTGCCAGCAATACGGCCCATCATGTATTTACACCACTGACCCGCACCCCCTTTAAGCTGGAAGGATGCCAAGGTCACTTTCAACGCTCTGTCCTCGATGCCAAGCATCTCGAACGTCTTACTCATTTGCTCTAACCACTCGTCAGCCTTCAGTGGCTCCTTCGGATCCCCAATAAACTCGTCCGGGTTAGACCGGAAGAACTCCCTTTTCAAGAAGGAAGGCCCTGCCTCAACAACCTGGGCCTGAACTGGAGCCTGAACTGGATTCTCAGCTCGGAAAATACCCACAGACTCCCTCAAAGTATCAGCTATCCCTTGGGCTAAAGTGCCCATAGCCTCCTGACCTGCGGGCTCGGCCACATTGGCCTGGCCAACCCCTTCCTGCTGTGCCGGAATATCATCCAGTAAAGGCATCTCCTGCCTACCACGTCTGCCACGTCTACCACGTCCTCGTCCTGACATCCTAATAATGGTAACGAAGAACGTTAGCATATTCATAAATGTACCGAAGCTATAACACTCACATCCTAATGCATGGACAACTGTAATTCACTCCACGTAAGCACATAAACACATAAGCACTTACGAATTTCATTTCCGAATAATGATAGTCCCGAGGCGTTACTAGAGTTCCGGTTAGAAACAACATTGATCAAGTGCTTTTCCAACAAGACTCACAGAAACCCAAGGATCCAATCAACATCCTAGAAACTAAATCCCATACCCAAGTAGTCACATAAACATGTTATCAAATAAACACATAATGTCACACATAAGTCTCTAATAAGCGAGACAAACCCATTGTGATACTAATCACTTCCCACGTACCCAAAGTATTCGAACCTGGTACGCTCTGATACTAAGTTGTAACGCCCTCAAAATTATAACATTAAAACCCGTCAACTTAGACATGCATTGGTATAAAAGATAAATATTTTTCTATTCATCAGAGTAGTTCCTTACAAAAGTATTACATGTTAACAACAAAATCAAATGCCCTACGGGCTTACAGCTTTCCAAGTTAACATATGGTTACAAAAAGAAGAGTGCTAACTCAATACATATTAAGCCCTTGGCTTGAATTTACATGTAATACATCAAAAGAAAGTAAGCGAAACAATCTGTCGACCTCTAGCCTCCCAAGCTACGTCCTTGGAGGTGGCATGCTACCTGTACCTGAAAATGATGTCCCATAAAGGGTGAGCCACAGCCTAGTAGAAATACACTAAACCAGCCATGAACAGTGACTAAAAGATTAGCAGTTGATAGATGGTCAACACAGATACATCCACTTATATCACATTTTGACTTCATGACGTTAAGTCCATGTTACATTTCATTTCCATGTCTTTTCCAACTTTGAGTTTGAAAACAAGGCTCAACACCTAGCCAAATAACTTAATGAGATTTAGACTCATCTTTACAACACTTTCAAAGTTCATGAGGGAAACACATTTTAATGCTGTATCAACATTACATAGATTCACTTCTATACTTTACAATTGATCACGATATACATTTTAGTGCTATATCAAATCAATTCAGACACTTCCATAAGTCTCAAATAATACACATTGTAGTGTTGCATTAATGAAACAAAAACACTTCTAATTCGCAGCCTGATACACATTGTAGTGCTGTATCACTGTCACACAAAATTCGATTTAGAGGTCCATTCCCTATCTTCCCCTAAACCATGGAGTACATCCCCCATCTCCTCCCACACAACACATGTATATAAACATAGATCATATACAATCAATCAATACATAGAATTTATGTATTATTCCACTTGTTATATTCAATAGCATACTCAATCGATTAGTTTTAGTTTGCCTAATCATCATGCAGTGTCTACAACAATCAAGACTATCCTCCACCGATAGCCCAAAGCAGTTATTTCTATATTGAAAATAAATGCACCAAATGGATATATAATCAACATTTAAACTAGGTGAGCGATAAACGAATCTAACTACACCCTTTAATCCCATACACCTCCAATTCTAACATTCTCAACTTAATTCCTCTTTTCTTCAAATTAATTATACCAATTAATTCATCAATGTAACTAGAGCATTTCCTATAATTAACATCACAACCCTAAGGTTCCATTTTTATCAATAGACCAATATTGATCTCATTTCTCCATGCTAAACATGCATATACGTTTATATAAACAAAACCCCAACTTTTGTAAAATTACACAAAGGCCCAAACTTTCTCAAAATTACCCAACAACCCCCAACTCATCAAAATACTAAAATTCAAAGACAAAACTCATTAGAAGGAGTAGGATATCCCTACCTCGAAGTTAGAGCTCAAACGGAGAAGGAGAAGAAAGTGAAAATGCTCCAAACACTATGATTCTCGAATCAACTCGAAGCCCTTGACGATCAACACACTTTTTACAAAGGCCGGAGGATAGAGAGACACTCTAATTAGATCAAACCCTAGAGAGAAGGGAGTTTCTAGAGAGAGGAGCTCTCAAAATAGCTTTTTAGAAAGTAAGAGAGAGAGAGAGAGAGAATGTAAAAAGTGATTTCAAAATGCCCAGCTGCCAACTGATATATGACATTCCCACTCGAGCAGAGAACACAACGCTCGAGCGTTAAGAACAAAAAACTAGGTACGCTCGAGCGCAAGAAGGCCCACTCGAGCGCCAAGACATAAGAATAAAGTACATCCGCTCGAGCGCAAAAATCGGTCCGCTCGAGCGTAGATTTCCCCCTCCCAGAACTTACACCAAAAAGTACTACCTGCTCGAACGCCAGAGTACCCGCTCGAGAGTAAAGAAACCCGCTCGAGCGTAAAAATCACACCTGCAGAAGTTCTGCAGGGACACGAAATACTGGGAGTGTGCAATCTCCGCTCGAGCGCAACAAGGCCCGCTAGAGCGGAACGACCAAAAACCTGGCAACAAGATTTTAGACCAAGGTTTAACCCACCTGTTCGAAACAAGCCCAACACATCCTAAAACTCAAACAAATGGAATTAAAGGACGACAACAAGATAGATACAACTACCAACTCCACGGAACCGAGTCCGGAATACAACAGAACAGTAAAGGGACAACCGGGATCGCTATATAACACATTCAAAACATGGACTTTAATGGAGCATTAATTTCATGGATTGAAATATAAAAAACTACTCATGAATACAAAACTAACTCAGGAATCATGCTATTAGTTAAAAATAGAAACCCTAGCATACTTTTAATGAAGATGTGAGAAGACCCTTACATTTACTTGAAGCTTTCATTCCCAAGGAGGAGGGAAAAAATTGAGTTGATGGTTGGAATGGTGCAAGTTAACCCCAAGCCTCAAGAACACACCAAACCTTCAATGTGTTCTTCAATATTCTTTCAAAACTCAATATAAACCCTCTATTTAACATCACAACTGACACCATGTCCTGGGTAGTGGTGAGTCTTCGGCCGTTTTGGGCTGGGACTCGTATGAAAAAGCTAGAATAAAGAATTTGGAATGCCACCCCAATTGCAATTTTGTGGTCTATTTGGAAATTGAGAAAAGATGTTGTGTTTAATGGGGTGTAGCCAAATTTGGAGGAAGTCTGTGAGAATATAAAAGTATGAATTGCAACGTGGGTAAAAGATTCATCTCCTTCTATGGTGTTTTATGTCAATGATTTGGCGTTTAATCTTTATCAAGTTAGATTTTGCATTATTTCCTTATTTATATCGTTTCCTAAATTGTGTCATTTACATAAACCCCATTCTTACTTTTAATCGCATATTAATCAAAAAACAAAATGTCACTACTACAAAAATAGTTAAAGATCACACTTTGACAAATGAAACTGTCTCATTTTTATTGGAAGTGTGATAAAAAAAAAATTGATATTTTAACACACTTAATTTGAGAGAGTGTGATAATATTTATTTTTAATCTCATTTTTTTAAAAAATTGTGATTATATCTTCTTTTTTTAATCACATTTTCTAAATAAGTGTGATTGTATGTTGTTTATACTAATAGTCTTCTAATATGCCATAAAATATATTTTTTAATGTTTGACATGAAAATCCTAAATTAATAATCCTCTATTTTGATTTCATAGAAAGCTAACAATATTGTACTCAAAGTTTATAAAATCATGAAACACTAACCCTTTTGAAGGTTTCATAGTGATACCTCAACTTACTTCAAACATGAGTTATTAACCATGAAACAAAGTATGAATAGAAATTTAACTTAACACATTCAAAACATGGATTTTAATTGAGCATTAATTTCATGGATTGAAATATATAAAACTACTCATGGATACAAAACTAACTCAGGAATCATGCTATTAGTTAAAAATAGAAACCCTAGCATGCTCCTAATGAAGATGTTTGAAGACCGTTACCTTTACTTGAAGCATTGATTCACAAGGAGGAGGGAAAAGATAGAGTTGATGGTTTGAATGGTGCAAGTGAAACCCCAAGCCTGAAGAAGACGCCAAACTTTCAAAGTGCTCTTCAATATTCTTTCAAAACTTAATCAAAACCCTCTATTTAACCTCACAAGTGACACCAAGTCTCGAGTAGTGGTGAGTCTGCTGCAATTTTGGGCTAGGACTCGTATAAAAAATCTAAAATAAAGAATTTAGAATGCCACCCCAATTGCAATTTGTGGTCTATTCGGAAATTGAGAAAAGATGTTACGCTTAATGGGGTGCAGCCAAATCTGGAGAAAGTCTGTGAGCTTATAAAAGTACGAATTGCAACGTAGGAAGGATTCATCTCCTGCTATGGTGTTTTCTGTCAATGATTTGGTGTTTAATCTTCATCAATTCAGATTTTGCATTATTTCCTTATTTATATCGTTTCCTAAATTGTATCGTTTACACAAACCCCAATCTTACTTTTAACCACATATTAATCAATAAACAAAATGACACTACTCCAAAAATAGTTATAGATCACACTTTGACAAATGAAACTATCTCATTTTTATTGAAAGTGTGATAAAAAAAATTAGATTGATATTCTAATCACACTTAATGTGAGTGAGTGTGATAATATTTATTTTTAATCTCATTTTTTAAATAAGTGAGATTATATCTTCTTTTTTAGAATCACATTTTCTAAGTAAGTGTGATTGTATGTTGTTTATACTAATAGTCTTCTAATATGCCATAAAATATATTTTTTAATGTTTGACATGAAAATCCTAAATTAATTAAATAATCATTTGTTTTGATTTCATAGAAGGCTAACAATATTGTACTCAAAGTTTATAAAATCATTTAACACTAACCCTTTTGAAGGTTTCACGGTGATACCTCAACTTAGTTCAAACATGAGTTATTGACCATGAAACAAAGTATGAATGGGGATTTAACTTAACACATTGAAAATATGGATTTTAATGGAGGATTAATTTCATGGATTGAAATATATAAAACTACTCTTGAATACAAAACTAACTTAGGAATCATGCTATTAGTTAAAAATAGAAACCCTAGCATGCTTCTAATGAAGATATGAGAAGACCGTTACCTTTACTTGAAGCTTTGATTCACAAGGAAGAGGGAAATGATAGAGTAAATGGTTGGAATGGTGCAAGTAAACTCCAAGCCTCAAGAACACGGCAAACCTTCAAAGTGTTCTTCGATATTTTTTCCAAACTCAATCAAAACCCTCTATTTAACCTCATAAATGACACCATGTCTTGGGGAGGGGTGAGCCTATTGTAATTTTGGGTTGGGACTCGTATAAAAAAGCTAGAATAAAGAATTTGAATGCCACCCCTATTGCAATTTTGTGGTCTATTTGGAAATTGAGAAAAGAAAACTACAACAAAACTGACTTTTTACGGCACCACATCAACGGCATGCAATAAATGCACGTTGTAGTTTCTCATTTTTACGACTTGCTTTTTTTGCACGCTACAAATACTTTTCCAACCACGGCGTGTCTATTGCGTAGGCCGTGAATGATAATAACGATGATTTTTTTACGACTTACAATGCACGTCGTAAATAATAAAGCCTTTTACGACGTGCATATGACGTGCCATTAATACATCAATTATGCACGACACACATACACCAACCGTGAAAATTGAATACTTTTCGCGACGTACACAATACCTATCGTTAAAAAGTATTACTTTTTTACGATGCACATAATACTTACCGTTAAAAGTATTACAATTTTTACTATACACAATATATAATATAAATTGTATGATCAAAAACAAAGAAGCACCAAAAATTACAATTTGGCGGTTCTACAGCCAAAAAAAAAAATATATATATATATATATATATATTTGGGAAAAGAATATATACATTGGGCTTCTCATAGATTCTGATCATCGGTAGGGCATCCATCGCCGGTACAACTCCACTTAACAGGGTCGGGCACAGGAAGGAGATAGGGAACGGTACATACTCATACTCTTCTATTCTCTTCTCTCTCTCTCTCTCTCTTAGATTTGCCCTAAACACATCTCATTTGGGGCATATCTCTCTCTCTCTTTCACTCTCTCTCAGATTTGCCCTAAACACATCTCATTTGGGGCATCTCTCTTTCTCTCTTTCAGATTTGCGAACGAGATTGAGTCGGGCCGAGTCGAGTCGCAGAGTTACTCTGACGAGTCGTCGCTCGGGTGGGAGACCGAGTCGAAGAAGAGTCAGACCTGGAAGAAGAATCAGAGTTACTCTGTGGAGGTTCAACTCCAATTTTTCCAGGTATGCTACCTTGAACGATTCCCTGACCTTCATCGATGGCTATATATGCATCTGTGTGTGTATATGTATCTATGTGTGTATATTAAATATATAGACTCACACAATGATCATTCATTCAAGGTTTTGACCAACTATAAAATGAAAATGAAAATGAAGTTGAAGTTGAAGTTGAAATTGAAATTGAAATTGATGAATGGGCAATGAAGAAACATGGTTTCAGACTAGTAGTAGTTACGGAGTCACTATAACATGATAAAATTTAACAGATTAGAAATGGGATTTCGCAGTGACGTCAAACATGGTTTCCTCTAATTACCATTTTGTTTCTGGAACAATATACCCACACCCAAAAAAAAAAAAAAAAAACAATAAGCAAAACCAGTAACAAACACGACAGGTAACACATGAATATTTGAGGGGAAAGATATTAGATGTATTTCCTGATTACAAAAAAAAAAAAAAAAAAACAGAAGACCACCTCTCAAAAGCTGCAAGTCAGAAAAAAAAGTTTCAATGCTGGTTGTTTTATGTGCTGCACTGCTCAGGCTGAGGGTTACATTTTGAAATTGGCTGATGTTGTTCCAGGTGAAGTTGAATCCATCTCTGGCAGATGCTTGGCTCTGCTTAGGTAACTGCATTTGGAAAAATGGAGATCTACCTTCAGCAAAAAACTGCTTTACACTTGCACTAAGCAAGGTTACATTTTTGAGTTCTGATATATTTCCATTGTTTCTCCAATTTCAGCAGTGATGTGTGCTTTTATTTCATCTGTGTATATTCAACTACCAATAAGTTTATATCTGATGCAGGGTCCAAACAAAAAGATACTTTGTCAATTATCTATGCTAGAAAGAAGAATGGCTCAAGGCAAGGATCTTAGTTCAGTGTTATTTTTCTGTTTTCTCTTGGTTCCTCTTGAATATAATCTTCCATATTTATTAAAACACAAGAAGTTATTATTCTGTTTTCTCCTATGGTTACATTATACTTGGGTTCTTGGTTCTTTGGGAGATAATTTATGGAATGCTCTATATTTTAGATTTGGAATGTTTGGGCCATTTATTTACATGAGATTTTATTCTAGTCAAAATCTAACAGTCTGGGCTGCTGCTACCCGGACAATTCGTGCAGAGGGCAGTTTGAGTATGTTTCCTTCTAACCTGCAACTCCCTCAATTTGACTCTTATAAGATAGTTGAACTGCTGATGTTGAAATCTATTAGAAAGTGTTACCATTGGATGTTGCATGCTTCATTTGTAATTTCCATCCTATAGAGATCTTAAGATATCAAATTTGAATTTGCTTTCATGCCTTTTTATCTTATCTCTTTGGTTCTTGGTGGCATGAAACTTAATGCCATAGGCTCTTTCCTCCATCCTTCTATCTTGTCTTATAATTCTGTATCCATACAAGCATCTCTGTTACCTATCATGTTCATATTTCTTCTCATCTAATCCTTGCAAAATAAATAAATAAAATACCTAAATTAATTAATTAAATAAAAATAGGAAAGAAAGCAAGGAAAGTTGTCCTAATTCCCAGTGAGTTTATTGTTTATTTTTTTTCATTCTCTGCAGTGAGCTTATTTAGGAGATTAATGAATCTATTTTAGTTAATAATGCTGTAATGGACATTGCTTGTACGCATTCTTGTTCCAAAAACCTTTATTGGTTTTTCTTTTGTGTCTCAAAAAGGAAGAAGGAAAGAGAAAACATTCACTGGCCTATCTATTTTTTGATTTTGAGCTTCTTGAGTTCTGAATCCTTCTGTTTGTTTTGTTGTTTCCAGTTTCATTGATGTCTTTTAATCTAGTACCTCTGTTGTGGTGTTGTTGGAAGCAATAGGCCTAGAGATAGTGAATTTTGTTAGAATTTTTGTGTTCTTGACTGACTTTTTTGCCCTTGCATTGCCAGCTATATTTACTGAAGACAATTTGGTAATCATCAAATTTAACTAGTCTAGAAACTTTGGGAGTACAAAGAATAGCTCCCTCGCAAAAAAAAAAAAAAAAAAAAAAAAAATCATGATAGATGGAGATAAAAAAATAAAAGATTCTTTGGCAAGAAACCATTCTTGGCTTTCATGGGACTGTTTGTGATTATATTGAATTGTCTCATTCTCTGATCGGTTGCTATAAATAGGTGAGTAGGTGTGTTCTTCTACTTAGAAAGAAGAGGGTTTTTTTTGTGTGTACTTATTGGTTGAGTGAGTGTGAGATCAAAATGTTGGGTTTTGAGTCTGTTGATCTTTGTTCTTGTTGAATTGATTTGAACACAAATGGGGGGTTTTTAATTTCTTGATTTCTGAATTTGATAAAAATATGAAGTCTTTCATGTTTTTCATTGTTATTGTTATTGTGTTTATGTTATGTGGGTGTGTTTTGGGCAAGGATTGTACTAACATCCCTACTAAATTATCGTCGCATACTCTTTGATACGAGCTATTGTCTTCGAATAATGAGACATGGAAAGAAGAGATGTTTTCACACTACCATTTAATTCCCACTGATGACTCTGCGTGGGTGAATTTGCTTCCAAGAAAGATTTTGAGGGAGGAAGATGAATTCAATTGGGTGATGATGTATAGAAAAATGAAAAATTTGGATGGGATTAATGTGCAAGGGGATTTCCTCAGGGAGGTCTCTCTTCACGACGTGAGATTGGATCCAAAGTCCAAGCACGAGGAGGCTCAGCAGACAAATTTGGAATACTTGTTGATGCTGGACGTTGATAGCTTGGTTTGGAGCTTAGAAAGACAGCTGGTTTGCCAACCCCTGGCAAGGGGTATGGTGGTTGGGAGGACCCAACTTGTGAACTTCGGGGTCATTTTGTAGTTGGTTTGGCTCCTTGATCACATCTATTTTCTGGTTTATTTTTATATCCTTGTTCTTAGCTAGTTTTCGTTATGTGAATGGAAATTTCTAATTTCTTTTATTGTCTTTTAAAGAACATCATTGTCAATGAAAATTTTATTTTTGTGTCATGCATGAAATTGACATCCTACTTCTTATGCATTTAATTCTCATCGCCTGTAACGATTGGTTCTGTTATTTGTTATATTTTGGTTTAAATTTATTACTATTCTAGAATGCATAAAATTGTTGTGATCTTTCCTTGTGATTTTTATATTCATTGGTAGCGCAATCAGCAGTTTACATTGACACTTGGTTTGCGGTTCCATAAACGCAAGATCTTTATCTTTGTGTTTTGCTTTGGATTGATTTTCTCAAATTCTGCTGATACCTGAACTATTAGACCATTATGATACGATCAAGTCTGCTTTTCTTAGCTTTTGGTTCCGGTTTCGTTGCAATTGTATGACTTCAATCTATGACCTCTGTTTTTGTCTTAAGAATTGTGGCCTGTCTATTTTTAACAATCAACTTTACTTTTTTATGTATTGAAGGGCATTATTTGAGTGCCTCAACACAGATGTGGGCTACCACTCACAATGACAGTCTCAAAGAGAAAATGTCTACAGTTGTTTCTGCGCTATCTGCCTCTCAAGATAAAATGGGTACATGATATCTTTCTGCTTTCCCTTCTGAACAATTTGACCGTTTCAAAGCTATAAAACCTGTTTGGGCACCATATTACACCATTCACGAGGTAAAACTGCATTAGAATTCTAGTTTTTTAGTTTAACTCATACTTTTATTGTATATAACTGACTTTCACCTTTTCTTGATTAACAGATAATGGCAGGTCTTTTGGATCAATACATATTGGCCGAAAATGCTCAAGCTTTAAAGATGTTGGCACGGATGGTTGACTACTTTTACAACCGTGTGTTGAACGTGATAACAAAGTACAGTGTTGAAAAGCACTATTTATCATTAAATGAAGAAACTGGTGGCATGAATGATGTCCTTTATAAGTTGTATGCAGTAATGGTGTGTACAACTCATCTAAGAGTCTCCTTAACTGTTCTTCTTGGTTCTTCACCATGTTTTAGTAATCTGATTATCTGGTAGATTTTTTTCTATCAAATATCAACCCCAATGACTGGGTTCATAAGGCCTTAGGAAATTCCACTGCATATGCTATTTCTGGAATTTTGTGTCAATCATATACATTGTATAGTACAGGTTCCCTTATAGCAATAGGCAATTTGCAAAAGTTGTTTCATTCAATCTGAAATTCTGCAAAGAGTTTGACAACTTATTTTGCTTTGAATATGTATAGTATGATAATGCTCTTAACGGCAACATATCCTGCATTGAACAAGCTAGTGTCATTTTATAATCCCAATATTGGGCTGTAAAAGCTTCTAAGTTTGATAAATGGCAACACATATTATGAGGTTTTTGTAAATTGTCACAATGGTTGGGATTTGATTTAATTCATCCCCTTTTTTTTTTTTTTTTTTTTAACTGGGTTTTGTTATTTCTTTGTAGCTTATTATTTTATAAGTCTTCCATGACTGCAAATGCTATGATATTTTATAACTTATTTTTGACAACCATTCATTTATTTCTGTGTGTAGGGAGATTGGAGGCATTTATTGTTGGCTCACCTTTTTGATAAAACCTGCTTTCTATGATTGCTCGCGGTAAAGGTAATTATTGTTTTCTTTTGTTTACTTATGTTAACTTCCTATTGATCTCTATTAATTTTTTGGTCCATTTTACCTCAAAATTGTTGTGTCAAAGAATATATATTTTCCTTTTGAGAGACAAGACTATTCCATATGGTGAACTGTTTTTTTCCCGTACAAAAAAGGTGCATCATTGACTCCAATTGTTGGCTGCATCCAAATGAACTCTTTCATTTGGACCTATGAAGCACGGACACTGACACGGACACGGACACGGATACGGACACGGGACACGGCAATTTCCAAAAAATGGGGACACGGACACGGCAGGGGACACGGCGATTTTTTTTATATATATATATATATATATTTTTATGTGTTATGTAGATTTGTATTACATTCATTCTAAATCAAAATTAACAAACACTAATATAGTACCATTAATTTAATAAATATAAGAGAGGCAAAAGATTCAACATCCAACATCCAACATTAAATATAAGGGGAAAACATCCAACATCTAACATCCAACAATATTCTTCACAAAAACACTAAATAAGAGACAAAGAAGAAGAAAAAAAAGAAAAAGAAAAAAAAAGTAGGCCTTTCAAAACTTCAAGTAGATCCAATTTCTTGCACGTCTTCATCATCATTAGCATCACCACCTTTTTCTTCGTTTGCACCTCCATCATCTGTAAACAACACAACCTCCATCTCAGGTTCATCAAGTGACAGATTTGCAACCTCAAGCATTCCAACATCATCAAATGAATCAAATGTGTCGCCCGCAATATCCCATAACTTGGTCTCTCCTTCATGGTATTGTGGGGTTCTCCTTGATAAAAGACGGAGGTTGCTATGAACAAAAACCAAGTCCTCTGCACGTTGGGGTGTCATCTTGTTTCTTCTCATTGAATGGATAAAAGAGTATATACTCCAGTTCCTCTCAGCACATGATGAAGAAGAAGGTTGCACAAGTAGCCTTAAAACCAAAGATTGAAGAGTGGGCGCAGATGCACCATGAACAACCCACCAACTATGAGGATCCATATCACATCTATCTCCAATGGAATCAATGTCAGCAAATGGCCCCTCTTTTGTTGAGAACTTAGCATACTCCAAATTTGCTTTAGTGCGCTCCATTGGATCATCAAAGAACCTTTTCAAGCACTTTTTTCTCTCAAGACAAACCTCCTCATCCCTATGTGGGGGAACTCGGCTTGGATCCTCATGAAGCCACACATCACTATAATATCTAAAATGAAAAAAAAGTACTACTCATTATAAATGTGAAAGAATAATATTAAACTTAAATTAATAAAAATAGTAAATTGTGTTGTAATCACCTTGGATTCAATGAGTGTGCCAAGCAATGAAGTGGTGTGTTGTTCTTGTTCCACCGGTCTACAAGAATCTGATGTACTACATTATAGAATGTAGACTCATCTTCTAGTCGCTTTCCTTCATGCTTATATATCACCATCTTCACTTTTTCTATCATTGTATCCCACATGTCATATACTAAGTGAAGAGAAGGTCTATCGGTGTCACAAACTCTAATCATGTCATAAATAGGAGCAGTAAAGGAAAGTATGTAGTCAACTTGATCCCACCAAAAGTCATCCAATAACTTATCCTTCACAAACTTGGCCTTGCCAATATCATCATCCCTATAACAACTCCATTTGTCACTGATTACCATTGTTTGGAGACCTTGCTTTATCAACTTGACCCTCTTAAGCATGACAATAGAAGAAGCAAAGCGTGTCTCGGCAACTGAAAGAAGTTTCAAACTCACAAACTCATTGTACATTGCCAACCTCATGGAATGATTACAAATAAAATTCTTGATCATCATCACATCACCCACAACATCACTAATCCAATTACACTCTTCAAATGCAACTGAATTATTTTCCACATTCTTGGCAGCACAAATATTCTTCAAGGCAAGATTGAGGGTGTGCACAACACAAGGAGTCCAAAAGATGTGAGGAAATTGTGCTTCAATTAGGTGCCCGGCTGCCTTGCAATTTGCGGCATTATCTGTAATGACTTGAACCACATTTTTAGGCCCAACCTCCATAATTACTTCCTTCATCAAGTTGGAAATAAAATATTTGTCCTTTGTTTCCCCTGAACAATCAACCGCTTTAAGAAACATAGGCCCACCTCCGGTAACAGCCATAAAATTTATTAATGGCCTTCGTTGGGAATCACTCCATCCATCACTGACTATACTCACCCCCTTCTCTCTCCATGAGCCTCGAATAGGATCTAACAACCTATCAATGTTTATCCTTTCTTTTTGAAGCAATGTAGTTCTCAACATGTTATACCCAGGTGGTACATATCCTTGTATGTTGTTATTTGCAGCAAAAGTAAATGCACTAACATAGTAAGGATTTCTTGCCAAATGAAATGGCAAGCCTGCTGAATAAAACATTCTAGCTATCTCACTATTTAGTCGTTCTCGAGCCCCAATGTTAAATGCTTTCATAACAGGGTTACTACTACTTCCACTCCCTAAAGCAGTTGACCTCTTCCTTTTTGATCCATATATCTCCTCTGGTTCATTAAAACATAAACCTAATGATGCACTTGAACTGGGAGGAGGCAATGGGACTTTCTTCAACCTAGAGTTTTTCAATTTCAACTCTGCTTCTGCAATTGCTCTCTCAAAATCTGCTTTATCCTTACTTGTTACTTTTGGGCACACTTCTATCCCCTGATTTTTAATTTGCATCAAATGGGCTTTTACCCTAGTGTATGAACCTTTACGTGTAACCCGACAAAAGTTACATTGAAAAGTATAATTCCCCCCCTTTGCACCAGATTTTTCTAATCTAGTCACATATTTCCACAGTGGCTTATCATCTTCAGCATCAAAGGCAGATGTTGTGTTATTGGCAGAATTTGAACTAGACATTTTTCCTATAAATTAACATTAACAGTAGAAGGATAAATAAAAAAATAAAAAAAAAAACAAAAAAAAGAGCTTAAATAAAATTTAAATAAAACAGAATTTAAACATATAATTAAAAAAAACAGTCTCATCTAAATAAAGAGTTTAAATAAAAAAACAAAATTTAAATACAATTATATATATATACATATATATATAAACATATAATTAAAAAAAAAATTTCTTACATATATATATATAAACATATAAACAAATAAAAATAAAAAAAAAAGAAAAGAAACTTACATATAATATATATATAAAAAAAATAAATAAAAGAGTTTTATACATATATATATCAAACTAAAAAATAAATAAAAAAAAAAGTTTACGTATAACATATATAAACATAAAAAAATAAAAAATAAATAAAAATCATTCTTCTCAGTCGAAACCTGAGAGAGAGAGAGAGAGAGAGAGAGCGAAAGACGCAGAGAGGAGACAGAGGAGACAGAGGCGAAAGAGAGAGAGCGAGAGACGCAGAGAGGAGATTACCTTGGAAGACGACTGGAGCGACTGAAGCCGCGACTGAGACGACTGGATCACTGGTCTTCGATCGACGTCGGAGGGCTTAGATCGACGTCAGAGGTCTGCGATCGACGTCGGAGGGCTGCGAGTGAGAGACAGAGCTTCGATCAACTTCAGAGGCTTCGACTGAGAGAGAGGGCTTCGACTGAGAGAGAGAGAGTCTTTTTCAGGTTTGATTTCACTCCTTTACTCTCACTTGTTTGATTAGGGTTCCTGTTTTTGTTTTTTTGTTTTTTTTTTTTTTTTTTTACTTTATAAATATTATACTTTGACCCCAAATAAATATAAAAAATTCAAAAACGAGCCCCGCCGTGTCCCATGGCGTGTCCAGAAATGGACACGCGTGTCCCCGCCGTGTCCCCGCCGTGTCCCCTTCCAAAAAAATCATTAAATTAAAGGGACACGCCATCTGGCGTGTCCCGTACGTGTCCACGGCGTGTCCCCGTGTCCCCGGCGTGTCCGCGTGTCGGACACTGCTACGGCATCAATTTTGGAGTGTCCATGCTTCATAGATTTGGACTTTCTTTCTGCTGTATTTGTGTGGGTTACTCACTGGGTTTGGGATGAAGCAACCACTGCTGGAACCTACTCATATTTCATTTCTGTCTTTCACTTGTAGGCTGATGATATTTCTGGTTTTCATGCCAATACCCATATTCCAGTTGTTATTGGATCTCAAATGCGATATGAAGTTACTGGTGATTCACTTTACAAGGTAAACATCAGTTATTTGTTTTCAATATCAGTCTTCACAGCATCTGCGCTGCAATAATTGACAAAAGTAGTTGTTTGATTGGAGTTTTCTTATATTAAGTGCATATGCAGTAGTTTTCTCAGTAAAGTTTTAAAATTTTTCCATGATCATTGGAAAATTAAAATGTTGTTTTCCCAGGAAATAGGAACTTTCTTCGTGGATATTGTCAATTCTTCTCACAGCTATGCAACAGGAGGCACTTTAGTCAGTGAGTTCTGGTACAAACACTTGACATTTTGAATGTACATAATACATATATCTTAGCTACTAGCGGTTGGTTCAAATGCTATGTGTTTGTAAATTTACATTAAAAATTTTGGACGGTTTGCTGAATATCCTTTAACATAATTATGCAAGTCCCACATAGGTGTTGCATTGAAGTAGATTAATTCCACCTCTTCTTCTTTTTAAATTTAATTTTTCTCTTGAGCTTTTTATGGCCTGAATTTAGTAGCAAACTGTATTTTCCTGTACAAATTTAATGGTTTGTTTGAAGATTTCTACTCATTTCCCTCTAGAAACATTGCAACAAAAGAGGTAACTTCATTTGAGGTATGAAAAAAAAGGTTTTGCTTTATGTGGATTTTATTTGCATATGCGTTGAGACTATTGAGATCTTGAATTTTCTCTAATTTTTCATTATGACATTGTTTTTATGGGGTCATTGAATTATCTTATTAATTTTGGAAATGTTTTGTTGATGTTTTAAATTTCTTGATCGTTTCTTAATACCTCAAGAAATATGTTTGTCCCTGAGTCGTTGGTTTTTGTACTTATGTGAAGTTTTCTTTGTTGTGCAGACAAGAAATGCAAAAGGGTTAGTTACTTCGGCTATTGCTGTGGGTTTAGGTGCCTTAACACATACATTGGGCACCCTCGTCCTTGCGATAGGAGCAAGTGGATTTGCTACAGCTGCAGCTGCAACTGCTATAGGAATTGTTGTCGGTAGTTTTAGATAATCTCTTAATAGTTGTTGATATATTTAGAAAGTTAGATATGCATGGTTTTGGATGGTTTAAACTTTTTGGACAGTTCAAAACTTAAGGATATAGTTTTCGAATGTTTGGAATGTATAGACAATTGTTGAATGTTTATAATTTAATGATATAGTTTCTTTTTGATGTTTCAAATAATATTTTGCTAGTTGATTGATGTTTTGTGATGCTTGTTTGTAATATTTGTTAGATTGTACAAAATTAATCAAATAGAATTTGCTGAATTTAAAAGTAAAAATAAAAATTGCATATTCTACGGCAGGCATAATAAATTGTTGTATTACATATTTTACGGCGCGCAATTAGCGTCGTTATTTGTCTCACCAATTAAAGACGTGTAAAAGTAATCGTAAAAAAGTAACGACGACGTACAAAATCTGCCGTCAAATAGTTTTTAATGGCGTATTATAGCATATCGTTGAAAAAGTAACGATGCGCAAAATCTGCCGTTAAATAGTTTTTAACGGCGTACTATAGTATGTCGTAGAAAAAGTAACAACAACGTACAAAGCATGTCGTTGAAAGTAAATGACTTTCTATGACTGGTCATAATATGATGTGCGTTGCACGTCGCAGAAGGGTTTTTGCGGCGTATATTGCGCGCGCGTAAAAACCCTTTTTTGTTGTAGTGCCATAACTTTTCAAAAGTCCCTATAAAAAATGTAAGTATGGAGTAACAGGTACCACTGAACATAAACAAGTCAGGATTAAGACCCTAGACACTATCTGCAAGCAAGAAAGTGCTTTTAATTAGTTTTTCTATTCGTATAGAAACTGATCACAGAACCTAGGAAGAAAAAAAATAGCCAAATTTAGGCTACAAATCACAAAAAGACAAAATAGGCTAAAATAGCTAATAAGACAAAATATCACATCAAATCCATAATCATTTCACTTTTTCTCTCATAAACATCACATCCAACCATAAAAAAATCCAATCATCTTCCCAAACACAAAAATTTTAGCCTACTTAAAATAGCCAAAAACTAAAATAACCTACTAAAATAGCCACTTCCCAAACGAGGCCATTGTTAATTACTAATTGCATTGATATAAGCACCTAATTAGTAGTATTGACCAGAATATGTCGCAGTGTAGTATATAAAGTATCCAGTGATGAGTATCAGGAATTAAGTGATGCAGTCATGAATTTTTAAAAATCATTAACTATGACAAAAATATTTATTTTGACGATTGTGGATCTTGATTAGTATATTATATACTTTACCACACACATTCATGGATCCAACTAAAGGCATTGTTGTTTTAATAAAATTTAAGTGCGTACATTTGAGGTTGCAGTTGTACGAAAAATACCTTGCAAGGAGGAATGGTGCATTGTGCATTTCAAATGTTGCCAAATGTTGCCAACTCCTATATGTTATTAGTTGATAGATGTGGTATTAATTTTATATGTTAACATGACTGTTGCATATATTATGTTCTTTTAAGCTTTTAGATTCAATAAGGGTATTTTCATTTTAATAAAACGTACTCTTGGAAAACTTATACTAGTAATACTTTTTTTGTGTCCTTGCATTTGTAAAGATTTATAATGGAGGAGCTAAAAACAAAACCCCCATGTAGACCCCCAATTTTGACTAACCTTAAGACTTGGGCGTTTTCTTCCAAACCCCCAATGATGAAAATTGAAATGTGCTATTTTAAGGTTTAAGCTTTAATTTCAACATTACATCCATTTTGGACAAATTTTTTAGACCTATTCAAAAATATTTTTTTGGATTTTTTCTTTTCTGAAAAATTTAGCAGTTTTAGAAAAAATTAGCTCCTATACCACAGGGCAAGCCACATGGTTTTGAGATACCATATGGCAAGTCATGTGTTTTTGGCAATATCACACAGCTAGTCACGTGTTTTGGTGATCCAAAAATTCTATAAATATTACCTCATTTTGTTGTTTGAAAAAAGAGAGAAGAGAAGAGAAAATTTTGAAAAAATAATTTTGTTTCAATAACTTTTAAGCCTTACTATTCATTGATATATACCACCCAAACCACATTAAAGCTAAACCTTCAATTTCTTACTGAACTTCCAAAGTATGCACCATAAGCGTGAGGGTGTAAAAGAAGAAAGTTTGATAATCAAAAAATTCATAATTTTCTCCAAAAGATGAATTTTGCAATCTTTTCATTTATTTTCTTGTATTTTCTTTACTACTTTAAATATGTTATATTTAGGTTAGGGAAGTAGAAGGTTGAGCCTCTGTTCCTTTGATTTCTTTTCATTTATTTTATTGTATTTTCTTTATTGTTTTAAATATATGATATTGAAGTTGTGGAAGTGGAAGGCTGAGCCTTTATTCCTTAGATTTCTTTTCATTTATTTTCTTGTATTTTCTTTACTGCTTTAAATATATATGATATTTAGGTTGTGGAAGTGGAAAGCTGAGCCTCTGTTCCTTAGCTTTTGTTTTAGAATATGTGTTTAAATATGTGATATAAAAATGTGATTTAAGTTAGTGGAGACGTAATTTCTTTACCAACTATATTATATATTATTATATTGTAATATTTTTTTTTGGGTGTGGTGATGGATGAAACCACCATGCACATCAATAATGTGTATATATATATACGTTATTTATTAATTATATTATATTTATTATGAACTAAAAAAAAAAAAAAGAGAACAGGAAAATAAAAAAGAAATATAAATGTTGTGTGAGGCGCCTGTGTCTTTGTTGCTTCTTGCTGGTTTAAAGTGCTCAAATATTATTTGAGAGTAAACACAACAAAAGGTGAGACTTTAGTAGAATGATAAAGGTTTATGGTAAGTCCCAGGCAACCCCTCTTAGTATCATTAAATCCTTTTTTTGGGCAAGTCCAGTCAGGGGTTCAAAAGCCCTCTTAGTATCATTGAATCCTTTTTTTGGGTTATTTTGTTTATTGATTAAAATGCGATTAAAAGTAAGATTGGAGTTTATGTAAACGATACAATTTAGGAAATGATATAAATAAGGAAACAACATAAATAAGGAAATAATGCAAAATTTGACTTGATGAAGATTAAACATCAAATCATTGTTAGAAAACACCATAGCAGGAGATGAATCCTTTACTCACGTTGCAATTCTTACTTTTATAAGCTCACAGACTTCCTCCAGATTTGGTTGCACCCCATTAAACACAACATCTTTACTCAATTTCCAAATAGACCACAAAATTTCAATTGGGCGTAGCATTCCAAATTCTTTATTCTAGCTTTTCCATACGAGTCCTAGCCCAAAATTGCAGCAGACTCACTATTACCCAGGACATAGTGTCACTTGTGAGGTTAAATAAAGGGTTTTGATTGAGTTTTGAAAGAATATTGAAGAACACATCGAAGGTTTGGCATGTTGTTGACCCTAGCATGCTTATAATGAAGATATGAGAAGACCCTTACCTTTACTTGAAGCTTTGATTCACAAGGTGGAGGAAAAAGATAGAGTTGATGGTTGGAATGGTGCAAGTAAACCCCAAGCCTATTTTTAACTAATAGAATGATTCCTGAGTTAGTTTTGTATTCAAGAGTAGTTTTATATATTTCAATCCATGAAATTAATGCTCCATTAAAATCCATGTTTTGAATGTGTTAAGTTAAATTCCTATTCATACTTTGTTTCATGGTTAATAACTCATGTTTGAACTACGTTGAGGTATCACTATGAACCTTCAAAAGGGTTAGTGTTGCATGATTCTATAAACTTTGAGTACAATATTGTTAGCCTTCTATGAAATCAAAATAAATGATTATTTAATTAATTTAGGATTTTCATGTCAAACATTAAAAAATATATTTTATGGCATATTAGAAGACTATTAGTATAAACAACATACAATCACACTTACTTAGAAAATGTGATTAAAAAAAGAAGATATAATCAAACTTACTTAAAAAGTGAGATTAAAAATAAATATTATCACACTCACTCACTCAAATTAAGTGTGATTAAAATATCAATTAATTTTTTTTTTATCACATTTCCAATAAAAATGAGTTAATATCATTTGTCAAAGTGTGATCCTTAACTATTTTTGTAGCAGTGTCATTTTGTTTATTGATTAATATGCGATTAAAAGTAAGATTGGGGTTTATGTAAACAATACAATTTAGGAAATGATATAAATAAAGAAACGATATAAATAAGGAAATAATGCAAAATCTGACTTGATGAAGATTAAACACCAAATCATTGATAGAAAACACTATAGCAGGAGATGAATCCTTTCCCACGTTGCAATTCTTACTTTTATAAGCTCATAGACTTTCTCTAGATTTGGATGCAACCCATTAAACACAACATCTGGATTTGATCTTTTAGTTATTATAATTGGACCTCCTCCTCATTGTTTAGAGCCTTTATTGATGAGTTAACTTGTTGGTTGGGCAAGATTAGACCAAGAATGTCATATTCGAATATTTGTTTTGAGTAGTGTTCACTCTTTGCCTTTTTCTTTCTCCATATTTTGAATATTAATGTGAAGCTAGAACTGTTGGAAAGATTATTTCTGGTGCTTCAATTTAGACGCAAAATTGACCATATTTTGTTTCTGAATGAGGGAGATACACTTGTTTGAAGTCATCTAGCAAAAGCTATCTGGTCAAGAATGAGCAAAAATTTGAATTCCACACGAGCAGATTTCATGAGAAAGCCATTTTTCTCTAAATTGATCTACACGAGCGGTTTTAAAATCCGCACAAGCAGATTTTGTGCATCCAGACATCGATCTATGCTCTTTTCACTCAAATCAGATCCCTCTCTTTTTGACCATTTCTCATCACTCACTCACTCTCACTCTCTCACTCTCTCCAACTTATTTTTTCTCTCTCTTCTCTGTAAACTCTCACCAAATTTCACATTTTCTTCAATCTACAAAGATTAAGCGAGATTTTGATACTAGTTCCTTGTACAAAAATGATGAGCTTCTCGAGGGCTATGTTTGATTGGTGGAGATCAAATTCTGGCGAAGTTGATTTTCTTCTCTTCTCTCTTTGAGGTAGGGATTTTTTTGTTCCTTTTCAATACCTCGTTATAGATAGACATGTGGTAGTTTTTATTGCATTAAAAACTTAATTTGTTGGGTATTTTTGAAAAGCATATGATGAGGGTTAGGATTTTATGATCTAGAGTTAAATCTTGTGTTTTGTTGTGAATATATGAGATTGTAATGTTTGAGGAACATGTTTAAAAGGATTAGAGTAAAGAGCCCTAATTAATTGTTTATGGATTATGTGAAAGAGGAAAAATTGGTGATTTGATTTTATTTGAACCATATGGGGTATTGTGTATTAAAAATATGAAAATAGACATGTAAGATAATAAAGAAAGTCATCATAAATTTAATTTGTGTTAATTGTTATTTGTGGTTTTCTAATTGTTAAGTTGTAATAATTGTTGAAAAATCAAAATTTCGAAGAAATAAAAAAGGTATTGGTAAATGTTATGTGTATTGAAAGATTTGTGGATTGGTTAATCTCATTTATAAGGGTTGTGATGAAAAGCCCCAAATCCTTTGGTTATTTATTTGTTTGAGAGATGCGATTAATTTGTGTTACATATGTGTTGGATTATGAAAATAAATTACTAGTTAAGTTTTGATAATTGATGAGAAAGATGTGATGATTTGTTGTGGGTATTAGGAGTTTGGAGAGAGGGGAAAATAAATTTTGGAAATTAATAAAACATTTATATACTTTTGTAAATGAGAAGTAAGAGAAGCTGACGATTTTTCTTTAAAACAAGTAAATAATTGTATTCGTGATGAATTACTACTTGTTGAATCAAATTTGAATATTTTGAATTAAATCATAAAGATGGGATAGTAGTGATGGAAGAGACTTTAATTATGAGTTTTGAAAACAACGTGAATCGGAAGTTGAATTAATTAGAGTTGAAAGATGAAGTTATGTAACACATAAATATTGATAATCTAAATCAAGAGGATGAAATTGAATTCATGGACTTGGTACATGCTGTTTATGAGGCTGTGTCATTAGCTATCAGTAGATGATGGTATTGATGTTGTTGAATAATTTATGAAACTTGAAATAATGTGCTAATTGTTAAGTTGAATGAAAGTGCGTACTGATATGGGTTCCTCTCCCCTTCGGATTTGTGCCCGATAAAGTTTGGTGGTTTGATATGGATTCCTTTCCCCTCCGATTCATGCCCAGTAAACAGTGAACGAGTTTATCTCCCTTCCAGCTCAAGGACTAATAAATTTTGGCACTTTGAAATGAGTTCTTCTCCCCTCCGGCTCGTGCCCAGTAAAGTGGGTTGTGGTGGTTATGGCTTGATGAAGCCGGGGTCCGTTATGTGTTAATTACGCATAATGTATATTTATATTTGTGTTGTGATGAGAAGGGATGCATTATTGACTTTCCATGCTTGTGATCGGTAAAATATGGTAATGTGTGTTGACGCGTCTATTGTTGCTTATATATATATATATATATATGTATTTGTGAACGTTCATTTTACACTTATGTTTAAGGCCATAATATATAGCAATTGTCCTTATAGCCGTAATGGGTTAGAATGTAGAACAAGTATATTGTTTAGATTGATCTTACGAGATCGTGGTAATGTGATGAATGGTTGAGATTTTTTAAATGCAAATGAAAAGTTTTGAAATATAAGAACTGATCTTTGTTTTTTGTTATGTTAAAGAGGATCTTTGTCACGCCCCAAAATTTAGACAATTAATTATTAAATTCGGACTAAACCACAATCATATTCCATCATCCAAATCTTAGGGGTGAAACAAAAACTAAATGCCAACCAAAACATCTACCATAATTTTATAACTATCAAATACCTCTAACATTAAAGTAGCAACAACTAGTTAAAACAACTTAAATAAAGTACGGTTATAAACCATGCCAAATTATTCCAATACTAAAGTCATAAAAAAAAAATAATAAATACATAAACTACTAACAACCCTAAACTCAAGAAAACAAAAGAAATCCAAGAGATATGCCCAAAAACTATAGTTACTTCCCGTCACCACCGTAGCCTCAACTAATCCTGCACAGGAAGCTCAGCTGCGCTCAAACAGAACGCACCCGAGTTGCCAAGAGACAAAACGGGTCAGTATACAGGTATACTGGTATGAGTACAATATTTACCACTCACGTGTCCACCAGACACAGGCAAAAATACATTTAATTCTTATCACGGGACAAGACAAGTAGTTCCAACCGCACCGAGACGAATGGGTAGGTTCCCGAGATACGGTGGCATTTAGTTTCTTGTCCGTACACAACGAAATATAAATTGATTATAAAATAGACAAAATAGAAATAAAAATATGGTGGGTCAGCCCTACATAAAAAGTTAGTAAAACCCACCATCCCGCAAAACAAATAAAGTTAGTATAATTTAATCATGTGTAACTTGTTGAAAAAAAATATAAAATTACACCGTTTCATACTTAAATAATTCGAATTGATCAAAACTTAAAGAGCGAAAGTTGTACAGAATCAAATTTCCCATAAGACTATGCGAACGAATTTAACAGAAACTGAACAGGTTAAGTGAAAAACTTGATATAAAAATCTAGACAGAATTCAATCGAAAAATCTGAAGCTGAAAACGAATCAAAACTGCCCTAAGATGATTTTTTTCGAAAAATTTCAAAACATGAAAAGTGTGCAGAATAATGTTTTACTTCAGTTTATGTGAAACCAAAAAAACTGAACTCGTTTCGTGGGTTAAAACAGCCTCTAAAATCTGCCTTGCTAAAATGAATCAAACTGACAATAATCAAAATCATCCGATTATAAGTTCTAATCGATCTTTTTAATAAAAAGCTAAAATACAAAAGTTGTCTAGAATCACGTATACATACTTCTGCTCAAATTTCATAATTTATCAAGATCATTTACTATTTTTTTTATCATGTACATATCAGTACCATACACACTATACTAATAAATTCATAATTAAATTCTTTGTTCCTTAACTCCACCACTTTGGCCCACCCCTTCCGACCTACACATATATCCCATGTGCCTCCCGTATACCTAACACCGCTCCGAAGCCAAACTTGCACGGGGATATCGTCCCGAGTTTGACTCACACTCCCCGGATGGTTAGCATATACGTACGCGCGCAAATCAAAGCACTCGTATACTTATGAGAACGAGGCAACAATATATATATACACAGCATCTCATACATGAGAATAAACATAACAATGCCGAGTTTAAGGCATTCAAATAAATCTCATAATCCTCACTTTTTTTTATACACTCTTTCTCACCATCACTCAAATAAAACAACAATCCATGGAGTCATAGTGGAGTGTAAGGAATTTATCTATAGGTTCCTAATTAATTTTAATTTCATACAACCATAAGTGTGATTACAACCATAAAATAAATCCATATCAAAATCCTAAATCTGACATACACAACTAATCAAAATAATTAAAATCAATCAATCAACTAAAAACCCTAAACCTTACATACACAACTAAACAAAATAATTAAAATAAATCAATCATCTAAAAACCCTAAACTTTACCTATACAACTAATCAAAATAATTAAAATCAATCTATCATCTTTAGGTAAATATAAAATCAAACTAACATCAATTAAATAAAAATAAATAAATAAAAACAACGAATTAAATATAAATCTAGGGAAGTGTGTTTTGTACTCACAATATTATTTTGAAGATCAAAGAAATATTTAGAAGATTTATGGAGTCACCAAAACAAAACCCTAATCTTTTCTTCCTTTTCCCCTTTCTTTCTCGGCGTCCCTCACTGTTCTTTCTCAATCTCACTCTCTCTCTCTCTCCCACGGCTGCCTTCACCTTGCAAATTCACTTTTTTTTTCTTTGATTCCCTAATCCATAATCTAACCTAATTCACTTTATATAATATTATATTAAAACCTAATCCTATTCTAACTTAATAAACGATTATAATATATTATATTATATAATACAACATAATTATAATATATATAAATACAAATATAAGATTATATATATATATAACACCTCTCTCTCTCTTTTTTTTATATAACAAATATAAATATTTAAATATTTAGATTAATTTTATATAATTAAATAACACATTAAATTAATTAATTACCACATTAAATTCATTAAATACCACATTAAATTTTCATGTGACCACACAAGTAATAAAGCCAAAAATAAAATAAGATAATAATAATCATAATAATAAATAAATGACTTAAGAAAATTAGGGTCGCTACAATATACACACCTCAAAAGAATCTCGTCCCGAGATTCGATAGGAGAGGGTACTAAGCAAAAAGTTCAGGGTGCATACGCCGAACTTTGTCTTCTAACTCCCAGGTAATATCGTTCTCATCTTCACTCCATTGCACTTTCACCAAGTTCACTTTCTTGCACCGCAACTGCTTTACATCCCGATCCAGAATAGTAACCGGTCGCACCGCATACGTTAGATCATCACTAATCTCCAACACTTTTGGTGATACTACTTGGGATGGGTCTTGCACACACTTCCGCAATAAAGATACATGGAACACATCGTGAATCAAAGCTAAAGCAGGTGGTAGGGCTAATTTGTAAGCCACATTACCAATCCTCTCAATGATCTCATATGGTCCCACAAATCTAGGTGCTAACTTTCCCTTCTTTTCGAACCACATAATACCCTTCATCGGCGAGACCTTCAAAAACACGAAATCTCCAACATTCAACTCAACCCCGTTACGTTTTCTATCAGCGTAACTCTTCTGACGACTCTGTGCAGTCTTAATACGTTCCTGAATAATATATACCTTCTTCGTAGTCTCCCTCACCAACTCTGGCCCTAACAACGGCGCATCTCCTACCTCCATTCAACAAGTAGGTGATCGACATGGCCTCCCATACAAAGCCTCAAAAGGTGCCATCCCGATACTGGAGTGATAGCTATTATTATAACCAAACTCCACCAATGGCAAGTGTTCTTCCCAACTACCACCAAGATCGAGGACACAAGCTCTCAACATATCCTCCAAGATCTGATTTACTCGCTCAGTTTGCCATCTGTCTGGGGATGATAAGCCGTGCTCAAGTCTAACCTAGCACCCAAAGCATGCTGAAAACTCTCCCAAAACTCTGCCATAAACAACGGATCATGATCCGAAACTATAGAAACTGGTGTGCCATGAAGTCGCACCACCTCCCGAATATATAGCCTAGCTAGTTTAGCCGCAGTTCGGTGAACACTGATAGGAATAAAATGAGCAGACTTTGTGAGTCGATCCACTATCACCCAAATAGATTCATTGCCTCGCTTAGACTGCGGCAATCCATAGAGATGCACTCCCATTTCCAAGTAGGGATCTCAAGAGGCTGCAACAGTCCAAACGGTTGTTGATGTTCTGCCTTAACCTGTTGGCACACATAACATCGAGAAACATACTCTCCTACGTCCTTCTTCATACCTTCCCACCAAAACGTTCTCTTCAGGTCATGATACATCTTAGTCCCACTAGGGTGAACGGTATATCGGGCCCTATGGGCATCATCCATGATCTCTTTCCTCAATTCAACAATATTAGGTACACACAACCTGTCCTTGAATCGCAATCCCCCATCTGAGTCCACAGACCAATCAGTAGGACAATCATCAATCAAATCCACTACAAGGTCATCGAGCTTGCTAACGAGAAACCCATCTAAATTCTGCAACTGACGAGCTTTACCCAGTAACGTCGGCTGCACGGTCAAACTACCAATGTATGCCCTCTCAGCACTCTCTATTGGTTGAATATCATGCACCGAAATTAACTCCAAGGACTTCCATTCTTGAATCATCAAAGAAGCCATAATCTCATGTTGTCGACTAAGTGCATCAACGACTACATTTCCTTTCCCTAGGTGGTAAAGGATCTCGAAATCATAACTACTGATAAATTCAACCCATCTCTGTTGCCTCATGTTCAACTCTTTTTGAGAAAAGAGATATTTGAGGCTCTTGTGATCTGTGTACAACTCAAAGTGCTCCCCAAACAAGTAGTGTCGCCACACTTTCAACACAAAAACAACCGCTGCCAACTCTAAGTCATGAGTAGGGTATCGTCTTTCATGAGGTTTTAGCTGTCGAGAAGCATAAGATACAACCTTCTGATGCTGTATCAATACACATCCCAACCCAGTTCCACTCGCATCAGTAAACACTACTAACTTTTCCCCTTGTACCGGTATAGTTAACACCTGTGCTGTCGTCAACGGCTTTAACTCCTGGAAAGCTTTCTCACAATCATCTGTCCATATGAACTTCACATTCTTGCGGGTCAACTTGATCATGGGTGCTGCAATAGTAGAAAACTTCTCTATAAATCTTTTGTAATAACCGGCTAGTCCTAAAAAACTTCTCACCTGTAACGCCCTCAAAATAATAACATTAAACCCATCAAATAAGACATGCATTGACATATGAACTAGCCACATTCTTTTATTCATTAGAGTCTCATTACATAAGTATTACATGTTAACATCAAAACAAAATGCCCTACGGGCTTACAGCTTTCCAAGTTAACACTTGGTTACAACAAAAGAGTACTAACTCGTTTACACATTAAGCCCTTGGCTTGAAGTTACATGTAATACATCAAAAGTAAAACGACAAAACATGTCCGCCTCTAGCCTCCCAAGCTATGTCCTTGGAGGTGGCATGCTACCTGTACCTGAAAATGATATTCCCATATAGGGTGAGCCACAGCCCAGTAGAAATACACTAAACCAACCATGGACAATGACTAAAACATTAGCAATTGATAGATGGCTAACACTGATACATTCACATAAACCACATTTTATGTCATACGATTTAAGAGTCCAAGTTACTTTTCATTTTTCCCTTTTTCAACAGATAAGCATGCTAGCTCTATCATCATTTCCACAGATATGTATAAAAATTATATCCCACATTCAGATAAGCATATAAGCTATATCCACATTCTCAACAGATATGTATAACAACAATATCCCACATTCACAGATAAGCATATAAGCTATATCCACACTTCTCAACAGATATGTATAACAACAATATCCCACATTCACAGATAAGCATATAAGCTATATCCACACTTCTCTAGACAAGCATATGAGCTGTATCTATGGAGTTCATCCCCTATCTTCTCCCAACACTAACCGGTTTAGAGGTACATCCCCTATCTTCCCCTAAACCGCGGAGTACATCCCCCATCTCCTCCTCTACACATAACGTATACAAACACATTGGTTCTATATACAATCATCCAATACATACAGTTAATGTATTCTGTCAACAGTCAAATTCCATGACACATTCCATTGATTAGTTTTCGTTTGCCTAATCATCATGCATTGTCTACAACAATCACGACTATCCTCCACCGATAGCCCAAGCAGTTATTTCTAAACAGAAAATAAATGCACAAATGGATATTCAATCAACATTTCATTTCCTCATTTCTCACCATTAATTATCCCAATTAATCAAACAATGTAATTAGGCCATTTTCCATAATTACCATTTCAACCCTTAGGTCCCATTTTCATCAATGGTTCAACATTAATTCTATTTCTCTATGCCAAACATGCATCTAGGTTTATTATGAATAAAACCCCAACTTTTGTAAAATTACACAAAAGCCCCAAACTTTCACAAAATTACCAAACCAAGCCCAACATCTCAAAATACCAAAATTTAAAGACAAAACCCATAGAGAGGAGTAGGATATCCCTACCTTGAAGTTTTAGCCAAAAAGGAGATGAAGGCTCGAAGATCAATGTGCTCCAAATCCAAACTTTTTCAGATTAAATCGAAGCTCTCAACACCCTCTATCTTTTTAACAAAGGCCCTAGGCTAGATTCACACTCTAGGGAGATCAAATCTTAGAGAGAGTGCAAGTGTAGAGAGAGAGGGGCTCGGATTTAGGGCTTGATCAAAAAAAGAAGTGAAAAACTGAAGCTCAAAACCGCTACTGTCCGCTGATATAAAACACGCTCGCTCGAGCGAAGCCTTCGTCGCTCGAGCGACCAGACACAGAAACTCTCGCTCGAGCCAAGAAGTTCTCGATCGAGCGAATAAAAACCCAGACCGCTCGAGCGAAGGAAGCTCGCTCGAGCCAAGAAAGGCAACTCTCAGGTCCAGAACCAGGTGCAACCGCTCGCTCGAGCGAGCCACTCTGGCTCGACCCACCAGACACGAACCCCACTCTCGCTCGAGCGACCAACTCCTCGCTCGAGCGAAGGTCCAAAATTCTGGGCAGCAACACTAGGCTCCCGAACACAACCAACCTGTAACAAACCTGCCTAACACATCCTATAACTCAAATATGAAGAAAAAGGAATGTAAACACGATAATAACCAACTACCAACATCCACAGACACATGTCCGGATCACTGTACAACAAGGGTAACCCGGGATCGCTATAACCTCCCCCCCTTAAAGAATTTCGCCCCCGAAATTAAGCACAAGTTTTCAAAAACAGGTTTTCCTCCATTTTAGACAATGTTACATTTTAACATTCAACAATTCAACCCATTACCGGTCATCCCATCCCTTTAACAAGAGACATTTCACAATATGTAAATAACATATGTACTTTTAACATGCACCAACATTATGCACTAACTTTCCAATGTCAACAATATACTTAACACATATAATGTTACATTCAACTTCCATATGAGGCAAGTTCCAAAACATACTTCCAATAACCAAAACATTTTCAATGTTTCACAACTTAAGACATATATAAAAGCTCTTAAGTTCAACAATAGTTCAAAATTTAACTATAAGATTACACATCAACGAACAAGTCCGGATATTTTTCACGGACTTCCAACTCACGTTCCCAAGTGGCTTCCTCTACTCCGTGATGTTTCCACAAGACTTTCACCAAAGGAATGGTCTTGCCACGCAGGACCTGATCCCGCCTATCCAAGACCCGAACCGGTCTCTCCTCATACGAGGCATCCTCATCTACCTCTAAATCGGTCCAATCCAACACATGTGATGGATCTGGCTCATACTTCCGAAGCATACTCACATGAAACACGTCATGCACTCCGGATAACTGCGGTGGTAAGGCTAACCGATAAGCAACTTCGCCAATCCTCTCAAGGATCTCAAAAGGACCAATAAACCGAGGGGATAACTTCCCACTCTTCCCAAACCTCATCAAACCTCGCCTAGGTGATATCTTCAGAAAGACATGATCACCTACCTCAAACGCCAAAGGCCTCCTCCTATGGTCAGCATAAGATTTCTGACGACTCTGGGCTGTAACAAGCCTCCTACGGATAAGCTCAACTTTCTCCGTCGTCTCCCTAACCAACTCCGGACCCAACAAAGGTGCATCACCCACCTCGGCCCAACAAACTGGAGACCTACACGGTCGGCCATACAAGGCCTCAAACGGTGCCATACCAATGCTAGACTGAAAACTGTTGTTGTAGGCAAACTCTACCAATGGCAAGTGCCTCTCCCACGTCCCACTGAAGTCCAGGACACAACCCCGAAGCATATCCTCGAGGATCTGAATAGTACGCTCGGACTGCCCGTCAGTCTGAGGATGATAAGCCGTACTAAAGGTCAACTTAGTGCCCAAGGCACTCTGCAAACTCTGCCACAACCTAGCAGTAAAACGAGGATCTCTATCTGAGACGATCGTCACTGGGACCCCGTGCAATCTCACTACGTCCCGAATATACAAATCGGCAAGATGATCTACCGAATCTCTCACGCGCATAGGAATAAAGTGCGCCGACTTAGTCAACCGGTCTACAACCACCCAAATAGCATCACTACCCCGCTGAGTCCTCGGAAGACCTACAACGAAGTCCATAGTGACATGCTCCCACTTCCACTCGGCAATAGGCAAGGGTTGCAACAAACCTGCTGGCCTCTGATGCTCGGCCTTCACTTGCTGGCAAGTAAGGCACTTCGATACGAAAACAGCCACATCTCTCTTCATACCCCGCCACCAAAATTGGCGACCCAAATCCTGATACATCTTAGTACCTCCCGGATGCACCGCAAGGCGCGAATGGTGAAACTCTCGGAGTACTTCCTCTCGGCAAGACTCCGGTACAAACAAACGGTTTCGGTATCTCACACTCAGGTCGGAATACACCGTCAAACCTTTCTCAACCTTCCCACTGGAGATCTTCTCTCGGAGGGATTCTACCTCAAGGTCACCTCTCTGTGCCTCTAACACTCTAATCACAAGTGTAGGTTGCGCAACAACAGAAAACAAGGCCGCAGCCTCAACAGATTCGCCCAGTAGCAAATCAAACTCGCCAAGCGTTCCCAACATCTCCCATTCCCGGATGGCTATACAAGCTACATCACTAATGGATTTCCTACTAAGGGCATCGGCCACAACATTGGCCTTTCCCGGATGATAATGAAACTCAAAATCATAATCCTCGATGAACTCCATCCATCTCCTCTGCCTCAGATTCAAGTCTCTCTGTGTAAACAGATACTTCAAACTCTTGTGGTCCGAGAACACCTCGAACTTCTCACCATAAAGGTAGTGCCTCCAGATTTTCAAGGCAAAGATCACAGCTGCTAACTCTAGGTCGTGTGTGGGGTAATTCTTCTCGTGTATTTTTAACTGACGTGAGCCATAAGCTACCACTTTCCCCTCTTGCATCAACACACAACCCAAACCCTCTCGTGAGGCATCACAATAAACCGCATAACCCAACCCTCTCTCCGGAATAATCAACACCGGAGTGGTGGTCAATCTGACTTTCAACTCTTGGAACGACTTTTCATAAGTCTCACTCCACACAAACTTGACTCCCTTCCGAGTCAGTCTAGTCAACGGTGACGCTAACCTGGAGAAATCTTTCACAAACCGACGGTAATACCCAGCTAATCCCAGAAAACTGCGGATCTCAAACACACTCTTAGGCTGTGCCCAATCTTGCACTGCCTCAACCTTGGATGTATCAACAGACACCCCTTCCCCGGATACCACGTGGCCTAAGAATATGACTTCCCTCAGCCAGAACTCACACTTCCCAAACTTGGCATACAGCCTATGGGCTCTAAGTAACTCAAGCACCACTCTCAAGTGTGCCTCGTGCTCCTCCTCAGAAGACGAATAGATAAGGATGTCGTCCACGAAGACAACCACAAATCGGTCTAAAAACTCCCGGAAAATCCGGTTCATCAAGTCCATAAAGACTGCCGGTGCATTGGTAAGCCCGAATGGCATCACCAGAAACTCGTAATGGCCATACCGTGTACGGAATGCCGTCTTAGGAATATCTTCCTCCTTGACCCTCAACTGATGGTAACCCGATCTCAAGTCTATCTTAGAGAAACAACGGGAACCCTTCATCTGGTCAAACAAATCATCTATACGGGGCATAGGGTACTTATTCTTAACCGTAGCCCGATTCAACTTCCGGTAGTCTATACACAATCTCAAGGCACCATCTTTCTTTTTAACAAAGAGGGCCGGCGCTCCCCCACGGTGAAACACTAGGGCGAACAAAACCCTTATCTAGCAATTCCTGAAGCTGAACTTTCAACTCAACCAACTCTGCTGGAGCAAAACGGTAAGGTAACATAGAAATCGGCGCCGTGCCGGGCACTAAATCAATAGAGAACTCTATCTCTCGGTGAGGTGGTAAACTAACAAGATCTTCGGGAAAGACATCCGAACACTCACAAACCACCCTCGGCAACACAAGCTGGGTCTCACCACTCTCAAAGCTGGCAAGTAGACTACTAAGCTCACTTCGCCCTCGCGAATCATACCCCGGTGGCAAAACACTACCAACCCGGTCTCCCAAGAAATGGAACCACTCCCCGCTCAAGGTACATAACGTGACCCTCTGGCGGTAGCAATCAATAACAGCCCGGTATGACGATAGCCAGTCCATACCCAAAATAACATCAAAGCCCTTCATGGGCATGACAACAAACGGAAAAGGAAGCCTATAGTCGGCGACCTCTATATCACATGCTCTAACACCCTATTTCAGAATCAACTCACCACCCAAAGGCGATACCACACAAATAGGAGATGCTAACCGTGCTAACTCCAATTCCAAAACAGATGCAAATGCAGCAGATACAAAAGAATGAGATGCACCCGTGTCTATCAACACATTAGCAACTGAGTTGCAAAACAGAAAAGTACCTCTCACTACTGATGGAGCCGGTACTAAATCCTGCGCGGTAACAGCATACACGCGCCCTGTAGGCCCCTGGTCTACCTGCTCACCTCTCGGAGCAAAAGACTGCTGCACAGACTGGGATGACGAAACTCCCGGATTGGCCCTCGAGGCCTGCACAGACTGAGCTGGCTGAAAACCCTGCGTCTGCCTAGAACAAGACGCTCCCGAAGTGGCACTCAACTGTGGGCAAAACCTCTTCAGGTGCCCAGGCTGTCCACACTGATAACAAGTCAAGGGCTGCCCCCTGCCCAAACTCTGACTCTACGGTCTAGCTGAAGAAGAAGCAGCTTTCTGACCCCCACCCTTCTGCGGGCAAACTGAAACCTTGTGACCTAGCTGGCCACACTTGTAACAAGTGAATTCCCCCTGACTACCTCTCCCCGAGCCTACACTCGGCACTGGAAAGGTCGATCTAGAGACTGCACCCTGAGACTGCTGAGGGTTATAACCCTTCTGTCTCCTACCATCACTCTGACTATCCTGGCTCCTCTTGGAGCCCCTCTGTTCTTCCTCCTCCTCCTGCATCATAATCTCCATATGAGCAGCAGCATCAACTAGGTGTCTATACTCTCGGATGTAAGACCCACAAACTCTCAACTTGAGGCCCCGCCTCAACTTCCTCTCAAACTCATAGCAACGGCGTTCCTCAGACGCCACCAGTTCCGGTGCAAACCTGAACAGACTGGTAAAAGTAGCCTCAAACTCGGCCACTGACAAGCCCTGCTGTTTAAGCCAGCTAAACTGATCCCTCAGCTTCTCCCTAGCTGCTGCAGACAAAAACCTCTCCTGAAAAGCATTCAGAAACGCCTCCCAAGTACCGCCCACACGAGCCTTCTCGTACTTCCACCATTGACCCGCATCTCCCTTCAGCTGGAAGGATGCCAAGGTCACTTTCAGTGCTCCGTCCTCAATGCCAAGCATCTCGAACGTCTTACTCATTTGTTCTAGCCACTCATCAGCCTTCAGTGGCTCCTTCGGATCCCCGACAAACTCATCCGGATTAGACCGGAAAAACTTCCTCTTCAAGAAAGAAGGCCCTGTCTCAGCTACCTGATTCCCAGCTCTAAGAATACCCAAAGCTCCTGCTATCTCTCTGGCCAAGGCACCCATAGCCTGCTGACCTACTGGCTCGGCCACATTGGCCTGCCCAACTCCCTCCTGCACTGCCGGAATCTCACCCGGTAACGGTACTTCCTGCCTCGCAGGTCTACCACGCCTAGCTCCTCTTCCTCGTCCTGACATCCTAATACAGGCAACACAGAACGTTAGCACATTCATAAATGTGCCGAAACTAAACACTCACGTCCTAATGCATGGACAACTGTAATTCACTCCACATAAGCACATAAACACATAAGCACTTACGAATTTCATTTCCGGATAATAATAGTCCCGAGGCGTTACTAGAGTTCCGGTTAGAAACAGCATTGATCAAGTGCTTTTCCAACAAGACTCCCAGAAACCCAAGGATCCAATCAACATCCTAGAAATTAAATCCCATACCCACATAGTCACATAAGCATGTTATCACTTAAGCACATAGCATATGATACTACATTTAAGTCTCTATCAAGCGAGACAAACCCATTGTGATCCTAATCACTTCCCACGTACCCAAAGTATTCGAACCCGGTACGCTCGGATACCAAGTTGTAACGCCCTCAAAATAATAACATCAAACCCATCAAATAAGACATGCATTGACATATGAACTAGCCACATTCTTTTATTCATTAGAGTCTCATTACATAAGTATTACATGTTAACATCAAAACAAAATGCCCTACGGGCTTACAGCTTTCCAAGTTAACACTTGGTTACAACAAAAGAGTACTAACTCGTTTACACATTAAGCCCTTGGCTTGAAGTTACATGTAATACATCAAAAGTAAAACGACAAAACATGTCCGCCTCTAGCCTCCCAAGCTATGTCCTTGGAGGTGGCATGCTACCTGTACCTGAAAATGATATTCCCATATAGGGTGAGCCACAGCCCAGTAGAAATACACTAAACCAACCATGGACAATGACTAAAACATTAGCAATTGATAGATGGCTAACACTGATACATTCACATAAACCACATTTTATGTCATACGATTTAGGAGTCCAAGTTACTTTTCATTTTTCCCTTTTTCAACAGATAAGCATGCTAGCTCTATCATCATTTCCACAGATATGTATAAAAATTATATCCCACATTCAGATAAGCATATAAGCTATATCCACATTCTCAACAGATATGTATAACAACAATATCCCACATTCACAGATAAGCATATAAGCTATATCCACACTTCTCAACAGATATGTATAACAACAATATCCCACATTCACAGATAAGCATATAAGCTATATCCACACTTCTCTAGACAAGCATATGAGCTGTATCTACGGAGTTCATCCCCTATCTTCTCCCAACACTAACCGGTTTAGAGGTACATCCCCTATCTTCCCCTAAACCGCGGAGTACATCCCCCATCTCCTCCTCTACACATAACGTATACAAACACATTGGTTCTATATACAATCATCCAATACATACAGTTAATGTATTCTGTCAACAGTCAAATTCCATGACACATTCCATTGATTAGTTTTCGTTTGCCTAATCATCATGCATTGTCTACAACAATCACGACTATCCTCCACCGATAGCCCAAGCAGTTATTTCCAAACAGAAAATAAATGCACAAATGGATATTCAATCAACATTTCATTTCCTCATTTCTCACCATTAATTATCCCAATTAATCAAACAATGTAATTAGGCCATTTTCCATAATTACCATTTCAACCCTTAGGTCCCATTTTCATCAATGGTTCAACATTAATTCTATTTCTCTATGCCAAACATGCATCTAGGTTTATTATGAATAAAACCCCAACTTTTGTAAAATTACACAAAAGCCCCAAACTTTCACAAAATTACCAAACCAAGCCCAACATCTCAAAATACCAAAATTTAAAGACAAAACCCATAGAGAGGAGTAGGATATCCCTACCTTGAAGTTTTAGCCAAAAAGGAGATGAAGACTCGAAGATCAACGTGCTCCAAATCCAAACTTTTTTAGATCAAATCGAAGCTCTCAACACCCTCTATCTTTTTAACAAAGGCCCTAGGCTAGATTCACACTCTAGGGAGATCAAATCTTAGAGAGAGTGCAAGTGTAGAGAGAGAGGGGCTCGGATTTAGGGCTTGATCAAAAAAAGAAGTGAAAAACTGAAGCTCAAAACCGCTACTGTCCGCTGATATAAAACACGCTCGCTCGAGCGAAGCCTTCGTCGCTCGAGCGACCAGACACAGAAACTCTCGCTCGAGCCAAGAAGTTCTCGATCGAGCGAATAAAAACCCAGACCGCTCGAGCGAAGGAAGCTCGCTCGAGCCAAGAAAGGCAACTCTCAGGTCCAGAACCAGGTGCAACCGCTCGCTCGAGCGAGCCACTCTGGCTCGACCCACCAGACACGAACCCCACTCTCGCTTGAGCGACCAACTCCTCGCTCGAGCGAAGGTCCAAAATTCTGGGCAGCAACACTAGGCTCCCGAACACAACCAACCTGTAACAAACCTGCCTAACACATCCTATAACTCAAATATGAAGAAAAAGGAATGTAAACACGATAATAACCAACTACCAACATCCACGGACACATGTCCGGATCACTGTACAACAAGGGTAACCCGGGATCGCTATATCACCTCTGTAGGGTTCGTAGGTTGCTTCCATTCTTTGACCGCAAGAACTTTCTCAGGATCTACCGCTATCCCTTGATTGGATACAACATGTCCCAAAAATCGAACTTCTTTCTCCCAAAAGTGACACTTACTGAACTTAGCGTATAACTGCTGCTCCCTCAAAGTTTGCAACACGACTTTCAAGTGTTCTCTGTGTTCCTCCTCATTCTTAGAATACACCAGGATATCATCTATAAAGATAATCACAAACTTATTTAGATACAGTTGAAAAATTTTGTTCATCAAGTCTATGAAATAGGCAGGAGCATTGGTCAAACCAAAAGGCATTATAAGAAATTCGTACAACCCATACCGGGTCCGAAAAGTAGTAAGCGGTATACTTTCCTCTGACACACCCATCTAATGGTAACCCGTTCTGAGATCAAACTGAGAGAAAATGGCTGCCCCTTCAACTGATCAAACAAGTCATCAATTCTAGGTAGCGGGTACTTGTTCTTGATAGTCACCTTGTTTAGCTCTCTATAATATATGTACATACGGAGAGTGTCATCTTTCTTGGAGACAAAGATCACAGGTGCTCCCCATGGGGAGTTACTTGAACGAATTAACCCTTTCTGAAGCATCTCTTCCAACTGCTTCTTCATCTCCACAAGCTCTTTTGGTGCCATTCTATATGCCGCCTTAGAAATTGGTGCAGTTCCTGGCACTAGGTCAATGCAAAATTCTACTACCCGTCGAGGAGGAGGTCCAGGTATCTCCTGAAATACACCCTCAAACTCACGTACCATATCTACCTTACTAATATCTTGCTTAGGAATTTCTACCGAGCACAGAAAACTCGTCATCACCGACTCTTCTCCATCGCTAGAAGTGTGGGTAAGCCGTGGCATACTGGGAATATCTATATTTACAGTCCTTCCAGCATAATCTAGAGTTACAAAGTATTTTTGCAGCCAATCCATACCCAAAATAATTGTAAACCCTTTAAACCCTAACACAATTAGGTTTGCATGCAAGACACTACCCGCAAAATCAATCTCAAAATCTTTACACATCTCATAAAGAGTAACTGCCCCTCCTAAAGGGGTCTCAACACGAATAGGTCTAGACAAAGAGGTAGTTACAATATGTTCTCTTTCTACAAACTGTCTAGATATAAAAGAATGAGAGGCACTAGTATCAAAATGAACTCTAATGGGTTCTTGAAAGAGATTAAAAGTACCTTGCACTTTGTCAGTTCCTAGCATTACTGCAAATGCCCTGGCTGGAGCTGCCTGACCCTGTGGCGCCTGTTGTCTCTGAGGGCAATCCTTGATTATATGCCCCAACTGCTGACACCCAAAACACTTCCTATTAATCGGTTGAGGTGCTACTGGTCTGATAGGTAGGGGTCCCTCCAACTGAGGTACGGGAGGATGATAACCCAACTGTGGCACGTGCTGCCGTTGTCCTTGATAACCCTGTGGGCGAGGGCCACCCTGTCTCTGATAATAGTGCCCTTGGGGCTGGAAATTTCCCTGGGGCCGGAAATTACCCTGAAGTCTGAAATTTCCCTGACTACCTTGTTACTGTGGCCTCTGAAACTGCTGACCCCTATGCCTTTGATCATAGGGTCGGTATTTGTTTCCATCCCGTTGCTGGAAGTGACTCCCTCTAGAAGTTTCTCTGACCTTGGCCTTCCTTTCTTTAAACTGCTTCTCTTTTTCCTCATACTTCAGTGCCAAGTCAAGAACTCTGTCAAACGGTTCAGCATCAAAGGGAATAAGGGACTTAGACAGGTAATGATTCAATCCCTTAATAAACTTCTCATTCTTCTTCTCCTGCGAGTCGACCAGGTAAGGGGCATAACGAGACAACTCATTAAACTTGGTGACATACTCGATCACTGTTCTACCTTCTTGAGTCAATTTTGAAAATTCATCACTCAGTTAAGACCGAATAGTAGCAGAAACAAACTTCCGGTCAAAACGAATCTTGAAATCTGCCCAAGTCAAAGTCGTCAAGTCTAGACCCTCCTTCCACGAGTTCCACCAAAATAGGGCTGCTCCCTCAAGCTGATGTGTCGCCAGCTCCTGTTTTTGGACCTCGGTGAGCTGCATACGACCAAACACCATCTCACATCTCTGAACCCAAGAGTCAGCTGCAATAGGTCCTCTATCTCCAGAGAATTTTTGGCCTCCCAAAGAACCAAAGTCTTTGTTTCTCTTCGCAAAGGGATCTCCGTACTGGCCTTGATTATTGTTCTGCACAACCTGAAGTAATTGAGCCATCATTTCTCCCACATTAACTTGCACCGTATTCGTTGCCTCGGTAGCAGTCGCCGCTGCCGCTGCTGCTGCGTTAGTAGCTGTTCCTTCCCCTATGCCATTGGACTCAACGCTTCTCAAATTATACCTTCCGGCCATCACCTTCAAGTTAAACACACAAGAAGAATTCGTTCATGAATACTTAGAATAAATTCAACCACCAACCTAAACCAGCTAACCCATGTTTCCACAATTCGAGGATCACCTAAACTCTCACAAATCTAGGGTAACCTAGAGCTCTGATACCAAACTATCACGCCCCAAAATTTAGACAATTAAATATTAAATTCGGACTAAACCACAATAATATTCCATCATCCAAATCTTAGGGGTGAAACAAAAACTAAACGCCAACCAAAACATCTATCATAATTTTATACTATCAAATACCTCCAACATTAAAGTAGCAACAACTAGTCAAAACAACTTAAATAAAGTACGGTTACAAACCATGCCAAATTATTCCAATACTAAAGTCATAAAAAAAAATAAATAAATACATGAACTACTAACAACCCTAAGCTCAAGAAAACAAAAGAAATCCAAGAGACATGCCCAAAAACTATAGTTACTTCTCGCCACCACCGTAGCCTCAACTAATCCTGCAAAGGAAGCTCAGTTGCGCTCCAACAGAACGCACCCGAGTTGCCAAGAGACAAAACAGGTCAGTATACAGGTATACTGGTATGAGTACAATATTTAACACCCACGTGTCCACCAGACACAGACAAAAATACATTTAATTCTTATCACGAGACAAGACAAGTAGTTCCAACCGCACCGAGACGAATGGGTAGTTTCCCGAGATACAGTGGCATTTAGTTTCTTTTCCGTACACAACGAAATATAAATTGATTATACAATAGACAAGATAGAAATAAAAATATGGTGGGTCAGCCCTACATAAAAAGTTAGTAAGACTCACCATCCTGCAAAACAAATAAAGTTAGTATAATTTAATCATAAGTAACTTGTTGAAAAAAAATATAAAATTACACCGTTTCATACTTAAATAATTCGAATTGATCAAAACTCAAAGAGCGAACGTTGTACAGAATCAAATTTCCAATAAGACAACGCGAATGAATTTAACAGAAACTGAACAGGTTAAAAGAAAAACTTGATATAAAAATCTAGACAGAATTCAATCGAAAAATTTGAAGTTGAAAACGAACCAAAACTGCCCTAAGATGATTTTTTTTCGAAAAATTTCAAAACATGAAAAAAGTGCAGAATAATGTTTTACTTCAGTTTACATGAAACCAACAAAAATGAGCTCGTTTCGTGGGTTAAAACAGCCTCTAAAATCTGCCTTGCTAAAATGAATCAAACCGACAATAATCAGGATCATCTGATTATAAGTTGTAATCGATCCTTTTAATAAAAAGCTAAACACAAAAGTTGTCTAGAATCACGTATACATACTTCTGCTCAAATTTCATAATTTATCAAGATCGTTTGCTATTTTTTTTATCATGCACATAGCAGTACCATACACACTATACTAATAAATTCATAATTAAATTCTTTGTTTCTTAACTCCACCACTTCGGCCCTCCCTTTCCGGCCTACACATATATCCCATGTGCCTCCCGTATACCTAACACTGCTCCGAAGCCAAACTTGCACGGGGATATCGTCCCGAGTTTGACTTACACTCCCCGGATGGTTAGCATATACGTACGCGTGCAAATCAAAGCACTCGTCTACTCATGAGAACGAGGCAACAATATATATATACACAACATCTCACACATGAGAATAAACATAACAATGCCGAGCCTAAGGCATTCAAATAAATCTCATAATCCTCACTTTTTTTTTATACACTCTTTCTCACCATCACTCAAATAAAACAACAATCCATGGAGTCATAGTAGAGTGTAGGGAATTTATCTATGGGTTCTTAATTAATTTTAATTTCATACAACCATAAGTGTGATTACAACCATAAAATAAATCCATATAAAAATCCTAAATCTGATATACACAACTAATCAAAATAATTAAAATCAATCAATCAACTAAAAACCCTAAACCTTACATACATAGCTAAACAAAATAATAAAAATAAATCAATCATCTAAAAACCCTAAACTTTACCTACACAACTAATCCAAGTAATTAAAATCAATCTATCATCTTTAGGTAAATATAAAATCAAACTAACATCAATTAAATAAAAATAAATAAATAAAAACAACGAATTAAATATAAATCAAGGGAAGTGGGTTTTGTACTCACAATATTATTTTGAAGATCAAAGAAATATTTAGAAGATTTATTATAGCGACCCCGGTCTTTTCCCATTTGATTATTGTATCTGGACTTAGGTTCCGTAGATTCTGTCATTGTATAATTGTTGTTGTCCCTTATTTTCTCATTTGGAATTGTAGGATGTGTTGGGCAGGTTTGTTTCAGGTTGGTTGGGTTTAGAAACCAAGTGTTGCTGTCCAGAATTTTGGATCTTCGCTCGAGCGAGGAGTTTGTCGCTCGAGCGAGCTGTTGTTTTTGGTTCTTTGCTCGAGCCGGGGTTTGGTAGCTCGAGCGAGAGTTTGCGTCTGGTTTGGGCCTGTAGCTTTGCATTCTTGGCTCGAGCGAGCTTTTCTTCGCTCGAGCGAGTTACTTCGTTCTTCGCTCGAGCTATAGTTCCTTCGCTCGAGCGTGAGTCTGGTTACAGACCTGAGGGTTTGAGTTCTTTGCTCGATCGAGTTTTCTTTCGCTCGAGCGAGCTTTTGGGTTGTTGGCTCGAGCAAGGCTTCCTTGGCTCGAGCGTAGCTTCTCTGTGTCTGGTCGCTCGAGCGACCAAGTCTTCGTTCGAGCGAGCCTGTCCAGTTTATATACGCAGCAGCGGGTTTTGATCAGTCTTTTTCATCTCCTTTTTGATTCCAAACCCTAGGTCCGACTTCTCTCTCTCCCTACTCACCTTCTCTCTTAGATTTGATCCACTTAGGGAGTGTTTCTACCCTAAATCCTTCATTAAAAAGATAGAGTGAGTCGAGGGCTTCCATTTAATCTGAATAGTTGGCGATTTTGGAGCACTTTGGTATTTGGGTATCATCTATGTCTTCTCCATTTGGGTTGTTTTCTTCGAGGTAGGGATTTCCTACTCCATTTTATAAGTTTTGTTCTAAGTTTTGGTATTTTAATAAGTTGGAGTTACTTTGATAATTTTGGGAAAACCCTAGTTGTTTAAATTAATTAATTTGTATAATTAATTTAAGGGGATTGGGGAATTTGGTTAAATTCATGAAATTGGGAAATTTATTGCTTAAATGGTGTAGTTGGATAATGTAAATCACTCGCCCATTGAATTGTTGATATATTTATTTCCAGTCTAGAAATAACTGTTTTGGGCTATCGGTGGAGGATAGTCGTGATTGTTGTAGACATTGCATGTGGATTAGGAATAACTGAAACTAATCACATTGGTTAAGTCATTAATTTGGACTATTGCATTGATACAGGAAATACGTGTATTGATTGAGCATTGCATTTGCATACATTGTTTTGTGTGGGAGGAGATAGGGGATGTACTCCACGGTTTAGGGGAAGATAGGGGATGGACCTCTAAACCGGATTTTGTTTGGGAGGAGATAGGGGATGGACTCCATTAGCATCACTTTTATGTGTGCTTATTGATATAGAAGTGTTTTTATTGTTACAGCACTAAAATGTGTATCAATCTGGAAGTATGAAGTGTTTTGATTTGAGCTTGAGTCTCATTTGTTTGTTGATATTGGAAGAGTGTGAATGTGATATATTTAATTCACTGTTGTAAGTTTGGCCAGGTTCTGAGCCATGTTGATAAAGTTGGAAAGTAAAACGTGTCTTAAACAATAGTGTCATGAGATTGTAAAATGAAGTAATTGATTATCTTGGTTAACCATTTGTTGAATGCTATTGCTTTATTCATTGCTTATATGTGGTTTAGTATATTTCTACTGGGCTGTGGCTCACCCTTTATGGGAACATCATTCTCAGGTTCAGGTGATAAGCTACCTCCAAGGACTTAGCTTGGAAGGACTTGGACTTGAAGACTGTTTCTAGTTATTTGTTTTATTTTATTGTTAGTACATGTAAACACTCAAGTCTAGGGCTTTATTTATATTTGAGTTAGAACTCATACTTTTGTGTCCAAGTGTTGGCTTGGAAAGATGTAAGCCGTTAGGGCATTTAATTTGATGTTACATGTAATGTTTTTGTTTAGTAAGACTTTGATGAATATTATAATGAATTATCGAAATGTTTTCTTTAAATAATGCATGTCATTGATATATATAATGGGTTAATTTTGAGGGCGTTACAACTTGGTATCAAAGCGTACCGGGTTTGAATACTTTGGGTACGTGGGAAGTGATTAGTATCACATTGGGTTCGTCTCGTTTGATAGAGACTTAGTGTAATGCTTTATGCTTATGTGATAACATGTTTATGTGATTATATGGGTATGGAATGTAGTTTCTAGGATGTTGATTGGACCCTTGAGTTTCTAGTAGTCTTGTTGGAAAGGCACTTGATCACTGCTGCTTCCAACCGGAACTATAGCAACGCATTGGGACTATCATTATCCAGGAATGAAATTCGTAGGTGCTTATGTGATTATGTGCTTACGTGGAATGAATTATTGTTGTCCAATGCATTAGGACGCGAGTGTTTAGCTTCGGCACATTTATTAATGTGCTAATGTCTTTGTTTCCTTTATTAGGATGTCAGGACGAGGGCGAGGACGCGGTAGGCGTGGTAGGCCGGGTAGGCAGGAGGTGGGCCTGTGCCAGAGGAGATTCCGGTAGTTCAGGAGGGAATTGGCCAGGCCAATGCGGCCGAGCCAGTAGGCCAACAGGCTATGGGCGCTCTAGCCCGAGAGATAGCAGGGGCATTCAGGGAGTCAGTAGGCATTCTCAGAGCTGAGAATCAAGCTCAGGTTGTTGTTGCGGATGCAGGACCTTCTTTTTTGAAGAGGGAGTTCTTCCGGTCTAACCCGGATGAATTTGTGGGTGATCCTAAAGAGCCGCTTAAGGCAGATGAATGGCTCGAACAGACAACGAAGACGTTTGAGATGCTTGGCATCGAAGACGAGGGGTTGAAAGTGACCTTGGCATCTTTCCAGTTGAAGGGGGATGCGGGTCAGTGGTGGAAGTTTACTAAGGGTCGTATAGGAGGTACGTGGGAGGCTTTTGTGAATGCTTTCCAGGAGAAGTTCTTATCTCCAGCTGTCAGGGAGAAGCTGCGAGACCAGTTCTGCCAGCTTAAGCAGTCGAGTTCTTCAGTGGCCGAGTTTGAGACTGCATTTACTAGTTTGTCCAGGTTTGCACCTGAGTTGGTGGCGTCTGAGGAACGCCGTTGTATTGAGTTTGAGAAGAAGTTGAGGCGTGGCCTCAAGCTGAGAGTTGGGGGAACTATGATTCGGGAATATGGGCGTATGGTTGATGCTGCAGCCCACATGGAAATCATGATGTAGGAGGAGGAGGAAGGACAGAAGGGCTTCAAGAGGAGTCAGGATGGTCAGAGTGATGGTAGGAGACAGAAGGGTTTTAATCCTCAGCAGTCTCAGGGTAGCTTTTCTAGATCGACTTTTCCTGTGCCGAGTGCTAGTTCGGGGAAAGGCAGTCAGGGAGACATTACCTGCTTCAAGTGTGGCCAGCTGGGCCACAAGTCTCCAGTTTGTCCTCAAAGGGGAGGAGTTCAGAGAGCAGCATCTTCTTCGGCTCGATCTCAGAGCCAGAGTCAGGGTAGAGGCCAGCCACTCTCGTGTTATCAGTGTGGTCAGCCAGGGCATATGAAGAGGTATTGCCCGCAGTTGGGTGGCACACCTGGTGCATCTGGTTTGAGGCCGATTCAGGGTCAGCAGCCAGCTCAGCCAGGTCAGGCCTCGAGGGCCAATCAGGGGGCTTCATCGTCCCAGTCGGTGCAGCAATCTTATGCTCCTAGGGGTGAGCAGGTTGATCAGAGGTCGTCTGGGCGCGTGTACGCTGTTACCGCGCAGGATCTTGTGCCAGCACCATCAGTTGTGAGAGGTACCTTCTTGTTTTGCAACTCGGTTGCTAATGTTTTGATTGATACAGGTGCATCTCATTCCTTTGTGTCTGCTGCATTTGCATCTGTTTTGGAGTTGGAGTTAGCACAGTTAGCATCTCCTATTTGTGTAGTGTCACCTCTTGGGGGTGAATTGATTTTGAAACAAGGTGTTAGGGGTTGTGATATAGAGGTTGATTATCATAGAATCCCATTTTCCTTTGTAGTTATGCCTATGAGGGGTTTCGATGTTATTTTGGGTATGGACTGGTTATCGTCATACCAGGCAGTTATTGATTGCTACTGCCAGAGGGTCACTTGTTGTACTGTGAGCGGAGAGTATTTTCATTTTCTGGGGGACCGGGTTGGTAGTGTGTTGCCACCGGGGTATGTTCCGCGAGGCCGGAGTGAGCTTAGTGGTCTACTTGCTAACCTTTCAATTAGTGAGGATGAGGAGACACAGATTGTGTTGCCAAGGGTGGTTTGTGAGTACTCGGACGTCTTTCCTAAGGATCTTGTTGGTTTGCCACCGCATCGGGAGATTGAGTTCTCCATTGACCTAGTGCCCGGCACGGCGCCGATTTCGATGGCACCTTATCGTTTTGCCCCAGCCGAGTTAGTTGAGTTGAAGATTCAGCTCTAGGAGTTACTAGACAAGGGTTTTATACGTCCTAGTGTTTCGCCGTGGGAAGCACCGGCCCTCTTTGTTAAAAAGAAAGGAGGTGCTTTGAGACTTTGTATAGATTACCGGAAATTGAATCGGGCTACGGTTAAGAATAAGTACCCTATGCCTCGTATAGATGATCTGTTCGATCAGTTGAAGGGTTCCCGTTGTTTCTCGAAAATAGACTTGAGATCGGGTTATCATCAGTTAAGAGTCAGGGAGGAGGATATTTCGAAGACGGCATTCCGTACGCGGTATGGCCACTATGAGTTTCTGGTGATGCCATTTGGGCTCACCAATGCACCGGCAGTTTTTATGGATTTGATGAACCGGATATTCCGGGAATTTTTAGATCGTTTTGTAGTTGTCTTTGTGGACGATATCCTTATCTATTCACCTTCTGAGGAGAAGCACCAGGAACACTTGAGAGTGGTGCTTGAGTTACTTAGAGCCCATAAGCTTTATGCTAAGTTTGGGAAGTGTGAGTTCTGGCTAGAAGAGGTCAAGTTCTTAGGCCATGTAGTTTCTGGGGAAGGAGTGTCAGTTGATACATCCAAGACTGAGGCAGTGCAAGATTGGGCACAGCCTAAGAGTGTGTTTGAGATCCGCAGTTTTCTGGGGTTAGCTGGGTATTATCGTCGGTTTGTGAAAGATTTCTCCAGATTAGCTTCGCCTTTGACTAGATTGACTCGGAAGGGAGTCAAATTTGTATGGAGTGAGACTTGTGAAAAGTCATTCCAGGAGTTGAAAGTTAGACTGACCACCGCTCCAGTATTGATTATTCCAGAGAGAGGGTTGGGTTATGCAGTCTATTGTGATGCCTCACGAGAGGGTCTGGGTTGTGTATTAATGCAAGAAGGGAAAGTAGTTGCCTATGGCTCACGTCAGTTGAAAATTCACGAGCAGAATTACCCTACGCATGATCTAGAGTTAGCAGCTGTGATATTTGCCTTGAAGATTTGGAGGCATTATCTTTATGGTGAGAGATTTGAGGTATTCTCGGATCATAAGAGTCTGAAATATTTGTTTACACAGAAAGACTTGAACTTGAGGCAGAGGAGGTGGATGGAGTTCATAGAGAATTATGACTTTGAATTGCATTATCATCCGGGAAAGGCCAATGTGGTGGCCGATGCCCTTAGCAGAAAACCTGTTGGTGTCATAGCTAGTATAGCCATCCGAGAATGGGAGATGTTAGGTGCACTTGGGGAGTTTGATTTACTTCTGGGCGAATCCGTTGTGGCTGCGGCCTTGTTTTCTGTTGTTGCACAGCCTACACTTGTGACTCGAGCGTTAGAGGCTTAGAGAGGTGACCTTGAGGTAGAATCTCTCCGTGAGAAGATTTCCAGTGGGAAGGTTGAGAAGGGTTTGTCGGTGTATTCCGACCAGAGTCTGAGATACCGAGACCGTCTATTTGTGCCGGAGTCTTGCCGAGAGGAGGTACTCCGAGAGTTTCATCATTCACGCCTTGCGGTGCATCCGGGAGGCACTAAGATGTATCGAGATTTGGGTCGCCAGTTTTGGTGGCGGGGTATGAAGAGAGATGTGGCAGTTTTCGTATCTAAGTGCCTTACTTGTCAGCAAGTGAAGGCCGAACATCAAAGGCCAGCGGGTTTGTTGCAACCCTTGCCTATTGCCGAGTGGAAGTGGGAACACGTCACTATGGACTTCGTTGTGGGTCTTCCGAGGATTCAGCGGGGTAGTAATGCTATTTGGGTGGTTGTAGACCGGTTGACTAAGTCGGCGCACTTCATTCCTATGCGCGTGAGAGATTCGGTAGATCATCCTGCCGACTTGTACATTCGGGATATAGTGAGGTTACACGGGGTTCCAGTGACGATCGTCTCAGATAGAGATCCTCGTTTTACTGCCAGGTTGTGGCAGAGTTTGCAGAGTGCCTTAGGCACTAAGTTGACCTTTAGCACGGCTTACCATCCTCAGATTGACGGGCAGTCCGAGCGTACTATTCAGATCCTTGAGGATATGCTTCGGGGTTGTGTTCTAGACTTTAGTGGGTCATGGGAGAGGCACTTGCCGTTGGTGGAGTTTGCCTACAGCAACAGTTTCCAGTCTAGTATCGGTATGGCTCCATTTGAGGCCTTGTATGGCCGACCGTGTAGATCTCCTGTGTGTTGGGCCGAGGTGGGTGATGCACCTCTGTTGGGTCCGGAGTTGGTGAGGGAAACGACGGAGAAAGTTGAGTTTATTCGTAAGAGACTTGTTACAGCACAGAGTCGGCAGAAATCTTATGCCGACCGTAGGAGGAGACCTTTGGTGTTTGAGGTGGGTGATCATGTCTTTCTGAAAATATCACCTAGACGGGGTTTGATGCGATTTGGGAAGAGCAGGAAGTTGTCCCCTCGGTTCATTGGTCCTTTTGAGATCCTTAAGAGGATTGGCGAGGCTGCCTATCGTTTAGCTTTCCCACCGCAGTTGTCCGGAGTACATGACGTGTTTCATGTGAGTATGCTTCGGAAGTATGAGCCGGATCCATCACATGTGTTGGATTGGACCGATTTAGTGGTTGATGAGGATGTCTCATATGAGGAGAGACCGATTCAAGTCTTGGATAGGCGGGATCAAGTTTTGCGAGGCAAAACCATTCCTTTGGTGAAAGTTTTGTGGAAACATCACGTAGTGGAGGAAGCCACTTGGGAACGTGAGTTGGAAGTTCGCGAAAAATACCCGGACATGTTTATCGATTTGTAATCTTGTATTTAGATTTTGTAATATTGTTGAACTTATGAGCTTTACATATGTCTTAAGTTGTAAAACGTTGAGTATGTTTTAATAAATGGGTGTATCTTGAAACTTGCTTCATTATAGAAGTTTAGTGTAGCATTGCATATGTTGATTACATTGCTGAATGTGTTGTATATATCATGCAATTGAATATGATATGGGAATTGTTAACATTGAAAGGAATAATGCATAATAATGATACAGGTTGAGATATATGTTGTTTTAGATATATATTGTGAGATGCCTCTTGATAAAGAGATGAAGTGACCAGTATTGGGTCAAGCTGTTTATTATTGTTATTTAATATCTTTGGGAATTGAAAAAAAAAAAAAAAACTTGTTTTTCATAAACTTATGCTTAATTTCGGGGACGAAATTCTTTGAAGGGGGGAAGGTTATAGCGACCCCGGTCTTTTCCCATTTGATTATTGTATCCGGACTTAGGTTCCGTTGATTCTGTCATTGTATAATTGTTGTTGTCCCTTATTTTCTCATTTGGAATTGTAGGATGTGTTGGGCAGGTTTGTTTCAGGTTGGTTGGGTTTAGAAACCAAGTGTTGCTGTCCAGAATTTTGGATCTTCGCTCGAGCGAGGAGTTTGTCGCTCGAGCGAGCTGTTGTTTTTGGTTCTTTGCTCGAGCCGGGGTTTGGTATCTCGAGCGAGAGTTTGCGTCTGGTTTGGGCCTGTAGCTTTGCATTCTTGGCTCGAGCGAGCTTTTCTTCGCTCGAGCGAGTTACTTCGTTCTTCGCTAGAGCTATAGTTCCTTCGCTCGAGCGTGAGTCTGATTACAGACCTGAGGGTTTGAGTTCTTTGCTCGATCGAGTTTTCTTTCGCTCGAGCGAGCTTTTGGGTTGTTGGCTCGAGCAAGGCTTCCTTGGCTCGAGCGTAGCTTCTCTGTGTCTGGTCGCTCGAGCGACCAAGTCTTCGCTCGAGCGAGCCTGTCCAGTTTATATACGCAGCAGCGGGTTTTGATCAGTCTTTTTCATCTCCTTTTGATTCCAAACCCTAGGTCCGACTTCTCTCTCTCCCTACTCACCTTCTCTCTTAGATTTGATCCACTTAGGGAGTGTTTCTACCCTAGATCCTTCATTAAAAAGATAGAGTGAGTCGAGGGCTTCCATTTAATCTGAATAGTTGGCGATTTTGGAGCACTTTGGTATTTGGGTATCATCTATGTCTTCTCCATTTGGGTTGTTTTCTTCGAGGTAGGGATTTCCTACTCCATTTTATAAGTTTTGTTCTAAGTTTTGGTATTTTAATAAGTTGGAGTTACTTTGATAATTTTGGGAAAACCCTAGTTGTTTAAATTAATTAATTTGTATAATTAATTTAAGGGGATTGGGGAATTTGGTTAAATTCATGAAATTGGGAAATTTATTGCTTAAATGGTGTAGTTGGATAATGTAAATCACTCGCCCATTGAATTGTTGATATATTTATTTCCAGTCTAGAAATAACTGTTTTGGGCTATCGGTGGAGGATAGTCGTGATTGTTGTAGACATTGCATGTGGATTAGGAATAACTGAAACTAATCACATTGGTTAAGTCATTAATTTGGACTATTGCATTGATACAGGAAATACGTGTATTGATTGAGCATTGCATTTGCATACATTGTTTTGTGTGGGAGGAGATAGGGGATGTACTCCACGGTTTAGGGGAAGATAGGGGATGGACCTCTAAACCGGATTTTGTTTGGGAGGAGATAGGGGATGGACTCCATTAGCATCACTTTTATGTGTGCTTATTGATATAGAAGTGTTTTTATTGATACAGCACTAAAATGTGTATCAATCTGGAAGTATGAAGTGTTTTGATTTGAGCTTGAGTCTCATTTGTTTGTTGATATTGGAAGAGTGTGAATGTGATATATTTAATTCACTGTTGTAAGTTTGGCCAGGTTCTGAGCCATGTTGATAAAGTTGGAAAGTAAAACGTGTCTTAAACAATAGTGTCATGAGATTGTAAAATGAAGTAATTGATTATCTTGGTTAACCATTTGTTGAATGCTATTGCTTTATTCATTGCTTATATGTGGTTTAGTATATTTCTACTGGGCTGTGGCTCACCCTTTATGGGAACATCATTCTCAGGTTCAGGTGATAAGCTACCTCCAAGGACTTAGCTTGGAAGGACTTGGACTTGAAGACTGTTTCTAGTTATTTGTTTTATTTTATTGTTAGTACATGTAAACACTCACGTCTAGGGCTTTATTTATATTTGAGTTAGAACTTATACTTTTGTGTCCAAGTGTTGGCTTGGAAAGATGTAAGCCGTTAGGGCATTTAATTTGATGTTACATGTAATGTTTTTGTTTAGTAAGACTCTGATGAATATTATAATGAATTATCGAAATGTTTTCTTTAAATAATGCATGTCATTGATATATATAATGGGTTAATTTTGAGGGCGTTACATTTATGGAGTCATCAAAACAAAACCCTAATCTTTTCTTCCTTTTTCCCTTTCTTTCTCGGCGTCCCTCACTGTTCTCTCTCTCTCTCTCCCACGGCTGCCTTCACCTTGCAAATTCACTTTTTTTTTTCTTTGATTCCCTAATCCATAATCTAACCTAATTCACTTTATATAATATTATATTAAAACCCAATCCTATTCTAACTTAATAAACCATTATAATATATTATATTATATAATACAACATAATTATAATATATATATAAATATAAATATAAGATTATATATATAGAACACCTCTCTCTTTTTTTTTTATATAACAAATATAAATATTTAAATATTTAGATTAATTTTATATAATTAAATAACACGTTAAATTAATTAATTACCACATTAAATTCATTAAATACCACATTAAATTTTCATGTGACCACACAAGTAATAAAGCCAAAAATAAAATAAGATAATAATAATCATAATAATAAATAAATGACTTAAGAAAATTATGGTCGCTACAATCTTTTGGAAAATTATATTTATATAAATATATTTTGCAGTATAAAATGTCACATTTCCTATATATAATATATATACGTGGAGCATTCATGATCATAACTATTAATATATTGCTATTGTTTAGGATTATTGGGATTCCTACTGGACCTTTGTGTTCATCCCACGTTTCTAATCATTGTTCAGGTATGGAGTGAAGAGTTGCTCGAGACTTCAAGTGTAACAACCCCGACCTAAGATTAATTGTTAAACCATGATTAAGGATGCCTAAAACATAATTAAGATGAAATCCTATGTTAATTACATACGCATAGCATTATTTGTGTTTATATTTGTTTATCATAAAAATATCTGTTTCTGTTTCTGTTTTGTTCTGCAAATTGACGGCCTTATCGGCATCCGATCACGAAATTGACTTGAGTTACGTGTTATTTGGAATTTTTAGAATTTTATGATAGGTCTAAGTAAAATCTGATTCGGAACGATTAAATTAGAATCATTAATGTCCATTTGATTAGTTTTAATTAATCACCACTAATCAAGCCTATATAAAGCTCCTATATGTGCCACCACTTATCTTTTTTTCCTCAATCACACCTTTGAGCCTACACACACATAACAAACGTGAGAAAGGGAGAGAAAGGAGAAGATTTGAGCTCAAACTAAGGGGATTTGCTAGGAAGAAGAAGAATTGGACTTAGAGACTTAAGAATTAAGCCTCTAGCTCTCACCTCGAAAAGTTTAGGTAAGAATTCAACCCTTTAAATGTTCAATTTTGATGCCCAAGCCATGAATTCATGAGAAAGGAAGGAGTTTAGATCACACCATACATGCTTGTGCATTTCATGGAGTTTTGATGTTGTTTTCAAGAGAATTGCCTCATGCATGTAATAATTCTAGCTTGGTTTTAAGAATTCACCATATTTCCTATCAAATGACCTTAATTGATCATGTTTTGGAAGGTTTGAATTCTTGTCAATGCATACATGTTATGTTCTTTGAACTTTAAGCTTGAGTTTGCACAATTAACTTACTCTTGGGCCTTGATTTTGCGAAATGGTTTTGAATTCAAGATGTTTTCCAAGTTTACACAAGTTTCCTTGAGTTTTTAGCCCAAGCGAACATGATTTGCAGCATTGAGTTGGGTTTTAAAGCTTGAAAGTAAATCTGGAAATTCCAAAATTCTACTTCTACACTCGAGCGACAGAACCTGCGCTCGAACGACCACTCTGTGACTTTGTACTTCCACTCGAGCAACCAAAAGTTGGCTCAAGTGTGAAATGCATGCTCCCAGAAGTTCACACATTTTGCATACCACTCGAGCGACAAGAGTTACGCTCAAGCGAAGACTTCAATCTCATGTTCGAGCGACCTTCGAGCGTGTATCAAGCAGAAAAATCAAGCAACCAATACTTTTTCAGAGTTTACAAACTGCTCGAGTGAAGGAAGTTACGCTCGAGCTGCCCCCCACATATTTTATCCACCGCTTGAGTGTAAAAAGTTACGCTTGATCAAGGCCCCTGTTTTCAGCATAATTGACTAAGTGTTTCAAAGTGCATTTTGGCATCCTCATCGCATCTTAGGCATTCCTAGGCCATGATTAAGACACAACAATGAGGATAAGACTTAGAAACACACTAAAAATGAAACACAATGATTGTAATGAATTCCGAGCTTATGTTTCAATGTGTACATGTTATGTGTTATTTGTAGGTCACGCGCCGTAAGCTATCCGATCTGTCTACTTCATGTGTTCTGCAATTGGAGCCATCTGTGAGTAATAACTTTGTAAAGCTATATTCAATTTATAAGTATTTTCTGAATGATATAAGGTGATCTGTTTTCTGAAATATTATTTTTTGTATGAATGAATGGTTGTCTAATGTTTTTGAAATGTATTCATGGCATCATTAATTTCAGATGACATTTGTCATCTGTTCTGTTGGTCCCAACCATGGGCCAATTGTATGTCTCATGAGCCAACTGTTATGGATCCTTTTGTATACGTCTCATTTATGAGCCAACTGTATGTCTCATGAGCCAACTGTACCGTCTTCGTGCACATGAGTCAATTGTATGTCTTCATAGCCGTCCCTTTATGGGTCAATTGTTTTTGCTAGTGCTAATAGATGTACTACATATGGTCAACTGTAAATCCTAATTATGAGTACGATACTAAATCTGTTTCTGTTATGAACTCTGATTTTTGAACATGATTATGAATTCGGTTTTCTATAACTGTTATGGACAACATTCATTAAACCTTTTACTCTGTTATTATTCACTGGGTTTTCGCTCAATATTTATATTATGTATGTAGGTGAGTAGGCACGTGACCAGGCCTAAGCTGCTACCTGGAGAGTTTTTTTTTTTGTCAGCTAGCCACCGTGCCTCCCAGGGAGATTCCTGTTTGTCAAGTCAAGTTTTGTGAATCATGTGAATGATGTTTTTGTTTGTTTTTGTCTATCTGTACTTTAGGCTAAGTCCCTTATGACACTATTTGTATCTGTATGGTGATACATGACGTATGGAAGTTTGACATTATATATAAGTTTTAAATCTTTTATATCCTATGTATGTCTGCACAGCTCTATGGATTATGTATGTTTCTCTATTTGCTTTCGTTAGCCCCTGTGTTTCATGATATATTCAGGTCAGAGGCCTTTGGTAATCCAAGGATTACTGGCCGGTTATGACGCTAAACCTATAAGGGTGGGTTTAGGTCGTGACATGAAGTCTGTTAATTATTGGCCATGAGGCCTTTTAAATGCAGGTAGAATGCCAATGTGTTGTAAAAAGGGTTAATCCCCTTTATATATTTTGTTATTTTGTAATTAATGACGTAATGCCTATGGACGTATATTGTATTTCATTACATATACATGAGAGAGGACATTGTAATTTATTCATTCCTAAATACCTTTGATGTTTATTATTATTGAAATGGACTAATTTAAAGGAAAAATGTAACATTTCCCAAGTAATAAAAGTCGGGGCATTACAGTAGAGGTTTTTAGTAGTTTCAGGGAGAAGTTTGGGAATTTCAAGAAGTCTTTATGTGAGGATACTAAGGACTTCTTTCATTGTATGAAGCTTTATATCTTTTAATAGAGGGTGAAAGTATATTAGAAGAAACTAGAGATTTCACAACTAAATATCACAAAGAATGGCTCAAGAATAAGAGTATAAATCCAAATCTTGGCATGTTTATGTGTAACGCCCCGAAAATAATGACAATGGATACCCTCATAACTCTCAATAGATATGCGGAAGCTTAATAGTCTTAATCATTTAATATCGAAAGCATTTCAAGAACTATTATTCATTCATTGATTTCCTTCAAATATTACAAAAGATATCACATGTATTAATACATTCATCAATCCTAAATTATGAATCTATAGCATGTGACCAATATATATAGAACAAAAAGAAATAAATATAAGTTCATGCCCTAATGGCTACAAAATTTCAAGACCTTGCTTCGTTACAACAAAAGTGGGTCAAATCCAATACAATTAAAGTCCTAGGCTTACATAAAACAAATATACAAAACCAAAATGAGTGTCTCGCTCCAATGTCCTCCCAAGCAATCCCTTTGCCGGAGGTATACGATCAGCAAAAGTTATTTTCCACACGGGATAAGCTAAAACCCAGTAGAGATGAATTTAATGATTTGTATGATACTTAACAAAGCCATATGATGAATGCACATGAATGCTAATGCCAAAACATGTGTTTTCCCCATTTTTAAACTATGCAGTGCCATAGTTCAATTCACAATTTGTAAACTGTTACCTCAAAACAGAAAACATTGTAGTAAATACACACAATGAGAATCTCTAGGTATGTGTCTGCAAGTAGACTATACAAGCACTATCAAAAGTCATTTTACAAGTGCTAACCGGAAAGATCGGCATCTAACCGTGCAGGTTTTTAGACTTTCACCATCGACATAAAGGCCAACATAAAAACCACAACCATACCCCCTAACTAAATTCACCACAGTATTTATCTCTTTTTCTCAAAACGATACTTTTCAATGCAATGAGTATAAACCAATGTTCAAATTAAATGCATGAGTAAATGGGTTTCAGTTAACCTAGTTCTCATGCAATTGTTACAATAATCAATACTATCCTCCACCGATAGCCAGAACAGATATCTCCATTCAATAAATAAATTTCAAGAGACTGATAGAATTTCATAATCTAAACATAGGAGTAACAGTTACATGTTCAAACTTCACTTTTCCAATTCACACAATAATCATAACCTTCTTCCAAGATACCATCATTTTCTCCTTGTTTCTATATAAAGAAATCATCAAGGTTTTTTCCATAATACCAAAATAGATATTTCTTTCAACATTCATATTTTAAAAGTAACTTCCTGAAGTCCTAATACCATAAACAATTTTGATATCATTTCCAAGAAAACATCCAAAAATCCCTCTTTTATAAATCAATTCCAACCCAATTGAAACCCAAGTAGGCGCACATAACGAAATTGAATATCATGTAGAACATTAAAAAATTCCCAACATCAAAGCAAGGAAAAAAGATGAGCAAATCCCCAAAATTGACGAAGACGAAAACTCAAACTTTTCAGATCAAAACGAGCCTCTCGTCGAGCTCTATCTTTAATCACAAAGCACGAATACCGAGAAACCAACGAATTGAGAGAAATTAGAAGATTTATATAAGAATTCTAGTGAGAGATGAGAGCAAAGAGATTTCAGATATTTGTAGAGAGAGTGAGCTTCAAAAAGTTACTAAAAAGTGACTTTCCTCGTAGCTTTATACAAACAGAATACTCGAGCGAACAAAACACCACTCGAGCTTCATACACAACACACTTCTCTAGCAACCAAACCTAGGCTCGAACAAAGAACCCAAATGCCAATAAGATTATCCCTGCAAAAAAAATTGCTCGAGTGAACAAAAAGCCACTAGAGCAAAGAACGCCCCACTCCCAAAAATTCAGACTGCAAACTCAGAAAGCAGGAAAAACAAAAGACCGCTCGAGCGATAAAAACACCTCTTGAGCGAACTGAAAACAAAATAGTCAAAACCTCCCCAACATACTCAATCCAACGTGTTCAAAACATCACCTCACAAATCCCACACTCAACTCAAATGATAATATTAGACCAGAATAGATATCAATCACATCAACATGTATAAAATTCATACAAAAGAGTATAAAAGGATCGGCTCTTAACTTGAGTTGCTATATTGCGAGTCATGCTTTGGAGTTTCCATTACATTGGGCAATGCCAAAATTGGAGGCAACGTGGTTCATTGATGCATATGAGAGGAAAGTGGATATGGATGCTAAGTTGCTTGAGTTTGCCAAATTGGATTTCAACATGTTACAAGGAATTCACCAAGATGACCTCAAACATGCATCAAGGTAAATAATCACTTCCATGAAATGGAACTAACCTATAGGAAAAATGCTATTCTACTAGGATATTTATACATAATGATGTGGCAATTTCATTTATATAATTACCAAATTGAAAAAGGTTATTCTAGCTTGGTTTGAAAAATTTTAACGACTTCAAAATGTTCTTAAATTTGACTTGTTTATCTTTCAAACTCATGTCAAGTGAGGTTTAATCGAACCAATAACAAGTTGAGTTCAACTAACTTGATTATTTTATTTTTAAGGGCACATACTTCTCAAATTAAGTAGTAAGTTGCTTAAGTTTGATTTGAGAACTTAATGAGTTTTGAAATGTATTCAAACTTGGATTGTTTAAATAAGAACCCGATCTCGAACAAATTTTTAATGAATCCAACACGAGTCGAGTTCAAATAGCTTTATTCATTTAACAACCCTATACATAATTCTCAACCAAAATGTGTGAGATTGGTATTTTTAAAATGAAAAATGATTGGTAACTTGAATTTGAGATTGTCCAAAAACCCAAATTTGTGCTTTCCTATTGACCACCTAGACAACCGGTAAAACATTTGTCTACCGCAGTTGTCACCATTGTCGACTGCAACTTTGACCTTCTTGCCGGATGACCGGCAAACTAAAATTTGGATGATTTTGGACAAATTCAAATTCAAACTACCAATCAATGCTCTTTTAAAATACAAGTCACGCTTGCAATGGTAAAATCTAAACTTATCACCTTTTATTTTTAATTTCCTGTTGGTATATTATTTTATCTTTCGTGATATGTTATATAATAATTAATAGGTGGTAGGAATAGGATGGAGGCAAAAGTTGCCCTTTGTTAGGGACAGGGTGATGGAGAATTATTTATGGTCTTGGGAGATGCTTTTGACCCTAAGTTCCAACATTATAGGGGCATGGAAACAAGGATCAATATATTGGCAATATGTGTTGACAATGTTTATGATGCATATGGAACCTTGGATGGATAACTTTTCACCAATGCCATTGACAGATTGGTACTAGTAGCAGGGAACTACCTTTGCACTAGTCGCATGCTTCTTAATTTGATCTTAGCTAAGATTTTAAGTTTTAAAAAGTTTAAAAATATATAAATCAATTATAGAAGTAGACATAATCTTTTTATATGAGATGGGTTTGTTTGTTTATGAGCTTTGCATTTATATGAGATGACTGTATTCAATTCTGTAATTAATATCTGTGTAAATAAAAGAACTATTAAGTTTTTAACACAAAATTTTGAAATACACTTTTGCATCTCAGATGGGATGTCAATGTAGCTGAACAACTTCTAAACTATTTAATTTTTAAAATATCTAAAAACTAATAAATTGATAATAAAATCAGACACAACCCTCTAATGTGAGATGGATTCCACCTTTTTATGAGCTTTATATGAGATGGTAATATTAAGTTCTATAATTATTTTTTGTTTAAATAGAAAAATTGATTAAATTTTTAACAAAAACAATTTTGAAAATACTTTTGTTTCTCAGATGGGATGCCAATGCAGCAGAACAACTTCCAAACTACATGAAGGTATGCTTCCTTGGTTTAATTAATTCCATTAATGAAATGGCTTATTGCACTCTTAACGAACATGGTGTCCACATCCTCCCGTACATTAAAAAAAAGGTATTCATACCCATTTTATATTTAACCAAACTACCTTATAATTATTTTGGTCACATTCAAACAGATTGTGTATATTAGTGTTGGCTTTTTTGGCTTTCGAAGGTTAGTATTGTAATTTTAAGCTTGCTAGCAAGGATCGATCAGTCCTTGCATAAGATTAATTGTCAACCAATTATCAGACGATTGTGTTTTAGTTCTTTCAGCCTCAATGAAGAAGACTTTTACTGGTGGCTTGTTTAGGAGAATTTAGTAAACAACAATTAAGTGAAGAATAATTGCAGCATTTCATTAAGTAAAATGAAAAACTTACAATGATCTGACCCAACTTCGTAGAGGTTTACAGCAACAAGCTATTTGAAACTACTCCTATGAATGAAATGCAATACATGAATTTGAAGTACGGAAATGTAAAGAATTGTAAAACTGGAAGGAAAATAAAGTAGATAAAATTGGTTTTTTGATCTGAGTCTGGATCCTCCTTTCTGGGGCCTTCTCTGCTATTTATACTTCTCAATGATAACCGTCGAAGTGGACTTCTAACCGTCGAAATGTCCCTCCATGATTGCTGATCATGCTTTCTCATAGTCAGCCCCACTACGCCATGTTTGTAATTAGGCTTCTCTCTTGATTTTGAATTTGAACCTTGTGAATAACCGTTAGGCCACATCACTTTATATCCTTTGATTATTCCAGTGATACGCAGACCCATTATTACCAATATGGGTTGACACGTGTCTGACTATGGTTGGCAACTTATATTACCTCCCTAAATTGCCCTTTTCATGCCACGTGTCAATTTGTAATTGGCTTATACAAATTATACAGCCAACATTACCCCCCGCACTAATATACTCAAAACTTGGTGATATTAGTGGATTGAAACACTTTACCCATGTCCCAGGACATGCATGGGTTTTGTATCTTCTTAGAACTGTAACCGACTGCATTAAATTCTTTTTTATTCCTTGAACATTTCCCACTATCTGAGCATTCGAAAAGACTGATACAGCTCGCATGGCCAAACAAACTTTCTTTGACATAGATCAAGCATACGAGGAGTTGTTAGATAATGATGCTTGCCCTCAAAAGAATTTCCATGCATTTATCAGCCACACCTATCCATCTCCATACATTCAAGTCATGGAAACTTTTGCAAACTGTCGACCTTTGGATTACGAACTTATTGTTCATAATTATTTTGTAACGACCCTCATTCTACCCTAGTCATGCTTGCATATATTACATGATCTTGTCTTGATATGTTGCATTTTTGCAAACCATGATTCGTCTTGCTTAAGTGTTTCTCGCATGTTTTGTACCTTGCTTGGTGTGAGTTTAGCCGAGGCCATCTTTATCCTAGAACTTCCTTGGAACCACTTTGTTTGACCTCCACCTTCGCCTTGACATATTGGCCGAGATGTCATTATCTAGGCCGAGGTGTTCATCACCAAGGCTGAGATGTGTATTATCTAGGCCGAGATGTTACCTTTGCACCTAAGTGATCTTGTCCTAGAGTGGTGTGACCTAGACCAAGGTGTGGCACAACTTAGTCAAGTGTTGTCCTTCCTAGCCGAGATCATTGTTCCCCTACTTACCGATGTCTTGTTCCTAGCCGAGATCATTACTCGCCAGATTGCCCTTGCCATCTTGCTTGTTGAACACACTTTGTCATAGTCTTGTCTTTTCACTCAGTCACTTTTGAAGAGAACCAACCAGCCGCTGCCACGTGCCCCTGCAGAGGGTTAAGTTAGCCGACACTGCATGTCATGCATTGATTTAAAGTTGGTTTTAGAAAGAGAAAATAGTGTTCATTTGTTCTTGAAGAAAAGTCATGTTTGATCCGAAAGTTTGCATTAAGATTCATGTTTTTGTGTTTGTTCTCACAAGATCCTTGAATATGGGTACCTAGGTCCATGTGTTTGAATTCATAGCATGAAATCTCAGATTTTGTAATAGCAAATTATGATCTTGCATTCATCTTCCTCATGTTCATGTTCATGTTCTTCATGTTCGACATGTTCTTCAAGAGAGGGAAACCCAGATTTTCCCAACCTCATTTCCTTGAATGTGACCATCGAGGCGACACCTCGGCAAGGAGGTGTGGGTCCTTGGCCTAGACCTGGTAGTCGCCCAGCATGTTTTCCCGAGATTAGGAACAGTGTTTTGTTTTGACTTAGCTTGGTTTTGAGGATGCCGAGATCATCTGTATGCATGTGAACTTGTTTGAAAGTGCATTTGTAGACGTCCCCGAACGCCCCGGGAGGGTGAGTCCCGTTCTGTTCATTTTGGGGTCACTACAGCTCGGACTCTCAAATCGTCACGGTTCTTAATCTTGAACCAAAGAGTCCAAATCCGGTAAATCGTTTTGAGAAACAGATTTTTTGAAAAGAAGTGCCAAACATGGACTGCTTCGCCAGATACAAAGTCGCCACCTAAATATTTTTTATGGGGGAACATAGGAAACCTTGACTCGGTGCCGAAGGCCACATGCCCGTCATCACCAAAGTTGTCTTGGCTCGGGAGCTTGGGTACGATCGGGGAAGGTCAGCTATGAGCACCCCCTTTCGCCTGGTCCAAAGACCGGCCTCTACTAACCATGATATCCGATTTTGAAAATGTTATGTGTTCTTATTCCGGTTATTAGCCTAGAATTACTATGTTATGCGCACAGCAAACAAGTATAGACTAGATTGCCTAATTTGGAAACAAGCATTGCATAGCCGTTTGTTTTGAAAAGCGCTTTGGAATTTGCTACTCGCAAGTAGGCTAAAACACGGATTTCAACGAGTTTTTCCAACTCAAACAATCCAACCTTCACCCACAGGCATTCAAACAGTTTATCTCATATAAGCACTTAGCCACATGGTAAGCATACTATCATGGCCACATTCGCATGCATGCAATATGCTAAAGCGAAAATAGTTACATCGTACTCCGTGCCAAAACAATAAACTAGTTAGCAAACATGCATGTCCTAGTTCATGTTAAAATGACTAATGCAATACAAGAAAAATGTGATTAGGATAGGCTCAGCTAATCTACGATGACATGTGAAATGCTACAACTAACACGTATTCAATTTGGAAATTGAAATACAGATGCAGTTAGAATGATGCGCCGAGCCCGGTGCATGTAAGACAAATGAATGAATGCACGCATGCATTGCATGAAGTATGCTAATTTAAACGTGCCCTAATACTAACCATCAAAGCAGGTAAATAAAAGGGAAGAAAGAAGTGGAGATTGGAAGACATACACACCACTCACACACACTTATTACAGATTTGCCCTCGCCCGGAGGGACCAAATAAATAATACAAATTAATTAACTACGTAAGCTAATTAAATATTACAAATTGCCTAATCAGTTAACAAACTAATTTAAACTAGGAAAAGCAGTAAACCGCCTCGGGAGGAGAGTCAGATGCAGCGCATGCTCAGGTCCTGCTCGGAAGTGCACGGCCATGCATAGTCTGCCTCTGTTTTCCCTGCTCTGCCTCTCTGAAGACTGCCAAAGTCTCAAGGATGCCTCTCTGGATACTGGGAATCACCATCGGCTGAGTAGAATTACCACCGGCAGTGAATTGTGGTCACCGGCACAAAATGAATCCATCGGCTGGTGATTTACTGCCGGTCGGCAATGTATACTGCCGGTCGGCAAAGAATGCCTCCAGAACCTGCAACTCACAGCAGCAGAGGACAGAACTTGCATGGCAATACAATTCAAGCAATGTATGCACCAATCATGTCCCCTATCATGTTTGTGACTCAAAAGGGCATGTGTCTCGATTCTCGGACCGCCAATCACGCATTTCCATGCATGATGGCCCAAAGAATCAAGTGTACAACTTTCATGTCAAATGAAATGCAAACCAAACAAACGAACCAAGGCCCAATTCCTATCACCAAGTCAAGGAACAAGGCATGCATGCAAGATGCAATGCAACCTAGGCATGCAAGCTAAGGATGCATCATGGCATGGCAAGACACTTATGCAAGCATACAAGCAAACATGAGGCTATGCAAACTGATGAAAAGGTGGACTTATACATGATTTAGGCAACTCTAAATAGGCCTAAAATAGTGGCCAAAAACCAAGGAATAAAGGACTAAATACACATGCACATGTGCACATGTTAAAGGGCGAACACTTAGGCGCAAAAGGGGAACTCTCAAGCACACTTGAAAGAGGCATAATGTGGACTAATGGCATGCAAGATAAGCATTGAAAATCATGTTAAGATGGTGCCAAACCAAGCAAACAAAATAGACTAAGCATGCAATAAATGACCCAAGTACTTGAAGCAAGTCAAAGGGGCTTGAACCATGACCAAGTCAAGCAAGCCTCACAAGGCTAAGAGGACTTAAAATAGGTTCAAGGCAGACCTAGACCATGCAAAGGGGGGCCCCCTAGATGGCATCTAAGTGGCTCAAATTCAAAGACATGTACAATGGTCAAAACATGGAGCATATAAAACATGCTCATAAGGCATCAAAGAGACATCCAAGGCAAGCATACAAGCATGCTAAGGGGACTGAAATGATGCTATAAATGATGCCAAACCATTAAAACAAAGCAAGTGAAGCATGCTATACATTCACACACTTAAGGCCAACAAGCCAAAAATGCAAAGGGGCTATATAATGCATGCCATGGCCGACCCAAACAACTATGGACAGACCTCTAGCATGGTAAAATAAGCATAGAAGTTTCACAAAACTAGACCTAAGACAAGCTTGAACAAAGGTTTACAACCTAAGCCATGTTAGGGCCTAAACATGGCATTGCAAGGTAGGTATGCTAAGCATGCATGGTGTACCAAAACCAACAATAAACAGAGGCATATTATGATATAATAGGCACAAAAAACAGCCAAGGCATGGTCAACATGAAGCTTAGCTAGATGCTCCCTCAAGAGGCCAAAAATGGTCCATTTCAAGGACAATAAGGAGAGGGGGTGGCCCTCTCCTTCTTGGGACCTCAAGGCACCATCCTCACCTCTGAAATCCCTCAAGATTTCAGTGGTGAGGAGGCCCAAACACCAAGGTCTCGGAGCTCACACAAAATAGCACAAAATGGGGCCTCTCAAGGCCTAAGAGGGGTCAAACACCTCCAAACCACAAAACACTCTAAACAAACTATTTAGAGGGCCTAAAAACAGAACTTTTTTATATTATACACCAAGCTCAAAAACAATTTTAAGATAGGTAAAAATACAATGCAAAAATGGGGAATAAATGGACTAGTTTCTTACCCTTGTTGACTTTCTTCACAAATGGTGGACCAGCTGGTTCTTCAAGCTCAAAACCACCCAAGAACACCAAGAACAACCTCTTGTTCTTCAAGGAACCAAGAAAAGGTGTACCACTATGTGTTTGTGTGCAATAGTAAGACACAAACACACTTAAACACACACAAAGGCCAAATGAGAGAGAGGAATGGAGGTAGGTGAGACACAAACCCTAACCCTAAAACCAGAGCTCTCACACAATGTTGTCTCTTCAAAATCTCTAACCTAGAGCCAAGAGAGGAGGGCTCCTCTTATAGAGGAGCCAATCTTGTAAAGCTTACAAGGTAAGCTAACAAGAAGTCCATCCCTTCATACACATGTATGGAGGGGAACAAAATGACATACAGCTGTATTAAAATATCTGCAAAAGCAGATGAACAGTAGTCGGCTGCTAAAAAATGCCATTTTGACAAAATTTAGTGCCGACCGGCAATATAGATTGCCGATGGCAGCAAAACACCAGCCGGTGGCCTCTGGCCATGGCCAGTGATGTGTGGGGATGCCTCACAAGGCATTCCCTACCCCTCCAAGACAAAACACAAGTGTTTGGTGCAAAACCAGACACTAAACGGTCGAGTTCGGAGATCCTGAGGCAAAATGCGTAGCCGAGGCCTCCGGGAACTCCAAACGAACACAAACATGGATGATCACCGAGTGTTCAAACGGTGACGTCCAAGTCTTGAGGACGGTCAAAAATAGGGTGTCTACAGCATTCAACAGACTTTGCCATGTGTTTGTAGTACTTGGACTTGCATTGACCCCGACGTCTGAAGAGCTATGTGAGTGGTATTTTTAATAAAGCTATGTTATTAAGTTTTGATAAAGTTTTACCTTGCTTGTTTTGGTACAGTATTTTGTGAAGCATGAATGATGATCCCTATTTTGTATATCAAGTACTCGCCTTGTTTTGAATGACAATCTTGAAAAGTCCATACGTGCTAGGGGACTATAAGCATTTGTAGCACAATCTCGAAAAGTCCGTACGTGCTAGGGGACTATAAGCATTTGTAGCACAATCTCAAAAAGTCCGTACGTGCTAGGGGACTATAAGCATTTGTAGCACAATCTCGAAAAGTCCGTACGTGCTAGGGGACTATAAGCATTTGTAGTACAATCTTGAAAAGTCCGTACGTGCTAGGGGACTATAAGCATTTGTGGCACAATCTTGAAAAGTCCGTACGCGCTAAGGGACTATAAGCATTTGTAGCACAACCTTTGTTAATGTCACCCCTTGGAACTTGAAAGCCTTGAAAGGCTTAAATTATTGAGACTTGAAAGATTGTTAGATAAACTTGATTTGCCCTTGGATTTTGTACAAGATGTGATGTGCCTTGATTTGATAAAGATTTCGGATATCATTCATGCAAACCCCTTTATTATTTATACCATTCACTGAGTATCCAAGCTCACCCCTCTCTATATATATATGTAGGTGACGAGCAGGACGGCGGTGACGCCTAGATGTACTTGCTACTTGTTTTGGATTATGCACTTTTGCCGCATCTTGAAGATTATGCTTCTTAGTTGTATTTTATTGTATCTTGTATGTGATAGCTGAGAAGCCTTTTGGTCAAGATGTATTTTTGTACTTCATTTTGTTGTACTAAAGCTATGAGCGAATGTATGCCATTCCATTTAACTTATGCACAGCTCTTATGGACTAATTAAATTTGTATATATTGCTTCTGCACTTGTGAGCCCCATATATTTATACTCTGATCGTGTATGTGGATCTTGAAAGTTGGCCTTCGGTAATCTCGGATTACTGGCCATCACGGCACCAAACTACTAGGGGCGGTTTGGGGTCGTGACAGATTGGTATCAGAGCACAAATTTCTTATAGGACGTTATTCACACACTTGAGTCCTAAAGAGCATAGGATTTTTCCTTAGAAAAAATGTTAGGATTGCATCCAAATGCTTGCTATTTGACAAGGTGTGCATTATCTCGGCTTGACTGTTTGTTACTTGCGTACATGTCCATTTGATCGTTTTGTTTTAAGTCACGTTTTGCATACTCTTAGCATCATGAGAAGGGGTAGACCACCAGTTGGCCGAGACCATCTCGAAGATAGATTGGACAGATTAGAGAGACTGGTCGAAGGTTTGGTCCGTGAGTTGAGGCAAACTCGGCCACAAGACACTAGTACTACTTCTACCCAGGCCGAGCAGACAAATGGCCGACATGCAGTCCCACCTCCGCCTCCTCCAGTGCCGCAAGTGCCTCCACAGCAAGCTTTATATGGGGACGGCACCATAGCCTTGATCAGAGAGTTCAAAAAGATGAAACCGCCAAGGTTCTCTGGGGGTATTCAACCGATGAAGGCCGAAGCGTGGGTCTTGGAAATGGAGAAGCTGTTCGAGATCTTTCCCAGTACCGATGCCCAGAAGGTGTCGTTGGCAACATTCACATTAGACGACGATGCACGAAGATGGTGGATGATGACCCAAGAAAGCAACCCAGGTCTGACTTGGGCCAGATTTTTAGAGTTGTTTTACAACAAGCATTTTTCCCTTAGTGTTCGAGACTGTAAGACCATAGAGTTTCAGACTTTGACACAAGGCAACAAGACAGTGGCAGAATATGACCGTTCTTTTACCGAGTTGGCGAGATATGCACCACACATGGTCGATGATGAATACAGAAAGGCCAAGAAGTTCGAAAGTGGACTGCGTGGACCAATTCAGGATCGAGTTAACATGCTCAATATACCGACCTACGCCGGAGTGTTGGACAAGGCCATCTTGGCAGAGGCTAACTTGAACCGGTATCAGAACTCAGGAGAAAATCAGAAGAAGAGGCAGAACTATGATAATCGCCGAGCTCCGTTTAACGCCAAGAAGAAAGCGAATGTGGGCAGCTCCAGCAACTCAAACCAAGAAGGTAATACTAGGCCGACGTGTGCAAGCTGTGGGAAGCCGCATTCCGGAGTTTACCGTTGGGCATCGAAAGCCTGTTTTGAATGTGGTGAAATGGGTCATCGTGTGAAAGACTGCCCGAAGGCAAGGACTGATGATGGTAAAAAGAATGGGAGTACCTTGAGCTATGCACAGAGAAATAACATCGGAAGGGCACAGACGAGACAAGGCAGAGTTTTTGCATTGGTACCAAGAGACACTCAGAATGCTGAGACAGTAGTGTTAGGTATACTCCCAATTTGCTCTCAAGATGCATACATATTAATTGATTCGGGTTCTACGCATTCATTTGTATCTGCTAAGTTTGCTGAGAAGTTAAATAGAGAAAAAGAACCCCTTGACTATGTGTTACAAGTGTCTACTCCATCTGGGAGAACTATGATTGTTGCATCCATTTATAGGGCGTGTGTGGTCGTGTAGAATTGTTAGTCAATTTAATGCCGTTAACCATGGCTCACTTCGATGTCATATTCGGAATGGATTGGTTAGTAGCGAATCATGCATCCATTAATTGTGTTTCGAAGAATGTCACACTGAAACCCCCAAACCAAGCTGAGGTTATTTTCCAGGGTAAGGGAGTAGTGCCCCCACTTTACTTAATCTCATCCATGAAAGCCTATAAGTTGATCAAAAAAGGGTGTCAGGGTTATTTGTGCAGTATACTAAGTGATTCGAATGAAAGTGTTGAGTTAGCCGACATACCAGTTGTTAAGGAATTTCCCGACGTCTTTCCAAATGAGTTGCCTTGCCACTTGATCGATAGAGAGATAGAGTTTACAGTGGACATCATGTCGGGAACGCAACCTATCTCCAAAACACCCTATAGAATGGCCCCAACTGAACTTAGAGAACTGAAACTGCAATTACAAAAATTGTTGGATAAGAGATTCATTAGGTCGAGCACTTCACCATGGGGAGCACCCATTCTATTTGTTAAGAAAAAGGATGGCACACTTCGCCTTTGCATTGATTACAGAGAACTTAATAAGGTAACCATCAAGAACAAGTACCCATTGCCTAGGATTGACGATTTGCTTGATCAACTACAAGGAGCACGAGTCTTTTCCAAGATTGACCTTAGGTCGGGCTACCATCAGCTGAAAGTTAAGGCCGAGGATGTCAAGAAGACTGCTTTTCGGACAAGGTATGGCCACTACGAATTTTTGGTGATGCCTTTCGGAGTGACCAACGCTCCTGCAGCATTCATGGATTTGATGAACAGAGTTTTCAAGCCGTACCTAGACGAGTTCGTGATTGTTTTCATCGACGACATACTGATCTATTCCAAGAGTGGTGATGAGCATGAGCAGCATTTGAGACTAGCTTTACAAATCTTGAGAGACAGGAAGTTATATGCCAAGCTTAGCAAGTGTGAATTTTGGCTTTCTAGCATTTCATTTTTGGGCCATGTGATTAATGATGAAGGAATCTCTGTTGATCCAAGTAAGATTGAAGCCGTCGTGAATTGGCCGACACCGACCAACATGTCCGAGGTTTGTAGTTTTTTGGGTTTGGCCGGCTATTACAGGAAGTTTGTGAAGGATTTCTCAAGGATAGCAGTACCACTGACACAACTAACTTAGAAAGGAGTGGTTTACGAATGGACCAAAGATAGGGAATCAGCTTTTCGGGAGTTAAAGACGAGGTTGGTTACAGCGCCGATACTTATACCACCGTCAGACAAAGAAGAGTTTCAGATTTATAGTGATGCTTCACATAAGGGATTGGGTTGCGTGTTGATGCAAGGAGGTAAGGTTATAGCGTATGCATCCCGTCAATTGAAACCTCACGAAATGAATTATCCTACCCATGATTTAGAACTAGCAGCCGTGGTGTTTGCTTTGAAGATTTGGCATCATTACTTGTATGGGGCTTCTTGTCAAGTTTTCACCGACCATCAGAGTTTAAAGTACTTACTCACTCAAAAGGAATTAAATTTGAGGCAGAGAAGATGGCTTGAGTTATTGAAAGACTACGACATGCAAATTCAGTATCACCCAGGTAAAGCAAACTTAGTAGCCGATGCATTGAGCAGAAAATCAATTGGAAGTCTGGCATGCTTAACCATGATTTCAGTGGAGCCGACCGTTATAGAGGAAGTGAGGGCCAAACAAATGGTAGACGGATTCTTCAAGAAAGTTGCTGATGAGATTCTCACTAAGCCGAGGTCAGGGTACACTATTGAAAATCAGGTACTTAAGTTTGAAGGAAGATTGTGCGTGGCCGACATTCTAGAGTTGAAAAGGAAGATTCTGCAGGAATCTCATGGTTCCAGATTTGCTGTTCATCCAGCGAACACCAAGATGTATCAAGATGTAAAACAGACCTTTTGGTGGCCGAATATGAAAAGAGAGATAGCCGAGTTCGTGTCCTAGTGTTTGTATTGCCAATAAGTGAATGTAGAACATCAGAGGCCAGCAGGACTTCTCCAACCTTTGCCGATTCCTGAGTGGAAATGGGAACACATCTCCATGGACTTTGTGATTGGTTTGCCGAAGACACAGAAATGGATGGATTCGATCTGGGTTATAATCGACAGATTAACTAAGTCAGCACACTTCTTGCCCGTTAAGACTTCGTATAATGCTGATCGACTTGCTGTGTTGTATATGAAGGATATTATTAGACTTCATGGTGTGCATATGTCCATTGTGTCAGACCGAGATCCAAAGTTTGTTTCTAAATTTTGGCAGAGTTTACAAAGGGCTTTGGGGACCGAATTGAGGTTTAGTACGGCTTTTCATCCCCAGACCGATGGCCAAACAGAGAGAACGATTCGAACACTTGAAGATATGCTTAGACTATGTGTATTGGACTTCCAAGGAAGCTGGGAAGAGCATTTGCCATTAGTAGAATTCGCTTACAACAACAGTTATCAAGCTAGCATTGGCATGGCGCCGTATGAAGCCTTGTATGGAAGAAAGTGGAGATAAAGCTTTGATCGGCCCTGATCTAGTTCAAAGAACAACTGAAAAGATCAAGCTTATCCAACAGAGAATTAGAACTGCTCAGAGTCGACAAAAGAGTTACGCCGACCAGAGAAGAAAAGAGTTAGAGTTTGAAGTTGGAGATCATGTATTCCTGAAGATCTCGCCGATGAAAGGGGTTTCAAGATTTGGGAAGAAGGGTAAATTGGCACCCCGTTACGTTAGGCCTTTTGAAGTTCTTGAGAAAGTTAACCCAGCTACCTATAGACTAGCTTTGCCACCAGAACTAAGTCAAGTTCACAATGTGTTCCATGTTTCGATGTTGAGGAAGTATATTCGGGATCCACTGCATGTAATTTATTATACCGGGATTGCGGTTAGTGATGATTTAGGCTACAAGGAGGAGCCGATGAAAATTATTGATAGACAAGTGAAGCAGTTGAGGAACAAATCTATACCAATGGTGAAAATTGAATGGAAAGAGCATTACGGCAAGGATGCTACGTGGGAAATGGAAGAAGAAATGAAAATCTGTCATCCGGGGTTATTTGTAGAGCAAGGTAATTTAAGTTTGGGGACCAAACTTCTTTAAGGAGGGTAGGATGTAACGACCCTCACTCTACCCTAGTCATGCTTGCATATATTACATGATCTTGTCTTGATATGTTGCATTTTTGCAAACCTTGATTCGTCTTGCTTAAGTGTTCCTCGCATGTTTTGCACCTTGCTTGGTGTGAGTTTAGCCGAGGCCATCTTTAGCCTAGAACTTCCTTGGAACCACTTTGTTTGACCTCCACCTTCGCCCTGACATATTGGCCGAGATGTTATTATCTAGGTAGAGGTGTTCATCACCAAGGCCGAGATGAACACCTCGGCCTAGATGTGTATTATCTAGGCCGAGATATTACCTTTGCACCTAAGTGATCTTGTCCTGGAGTGGTGTGACCTAGACCAAGGTCTGGCACATCTAGGCCAAGGTGTGGCACAGCTTAGTCAAGTGTTGTCCTTCTTAGCCGAGATCATTGTTTCCCTACTTGCCAATGTCTCGTTCCTAGCCGAGATCATTACCCGCCAGATTGCCCATGCCATCTTGCTTGTTGAACACACTTTGTCATAGTCTTGTCTTTTCACTCAGTCACTTTTGAGGAGAACTATCCAGCCGCTGCCACGTGCCCCTGCAGAGGGTTAAGTCAGCCGACAGAGCTAGAAACATGTCATTTTTGTATCATATCTTTGCCTTGTAGAGAGAGAGGAGATCTAAGAAGGAGAAGAAGTTTAGAGTGAGAGAGTGGGCTTTCAAGCTTGATTCCTAGAGATCAAACCGTTAGATTCGTGTATTGAGGTTAGATTCTTGATTTACTCTTGTTGTTCTTTATGTTTATCTAGCTGCATTGCACGATCGAACCTGTTCTGCATGTCATGCATTGATTTAAAGTTGGTTTTAGAAAGAGAAAATAGTGTTCATGTGTTCTTGAAGAAAAGTCTTGTTTGATTCGAAAGTTTGCATTAAGATTCATGTTTTTGTGTTTGTTCTCACAAGATCCTTGAATATGGGTACCCAGGTCCATGTTTTTGAATTCATAGCATGAAATCTCAGATTTTGTAATAGCAAATTATGATCTTGCATTCATCTTCCTCATGTTCATGTTCTTCATGTTCGACATGTTCTTCAAGAGAGGGAAACCCAGATTTTCCCGACCTCATTTCCTTGAATGTGACCATCGAGGCGACACCTCGGCAAGGAGGTGTGGGACCTCGACCTAGACCTGGTAGTCGCCCAGCATGTTTTCCCGAGATGAGGAACAGTGTTTTGTTTTGATTTAGCTTGGTTTTGAGGATGCCGAGATCATCTGTATGCATGTGAACTTGTTTGAAAGTACATTCAACAGACTTTGCCATGTGTTTGTAGGACTTGGACTTGCATTGACCCCGACGTCTGAAGAGCTATGTGAGTGGTATTTTTAATAAAGCTATGTTATTAAGTTTTGATAAAGTTTTACCTTGCTTGTTTTGGTAAAGTATTTTGTGAAGCATGAATGATGATCCCTATTTTGTATATCAAGTACTCGCCTTGTTTTGAATGACAATCTCGAAAAGTCCATACGTGCTAGGGGACTATAAGCATTTGTAGCACAATCTCGAAAAGTCCGTACGTGCTAGGGGACTATAAGAATTTGTAGCACAATCTCGAAAAGTCCGTACGTGCTAGGGGACTATAAGCATTTATAGCACAATTGAGTGCCAGGTTGTTGAGGCAGGGCCTTTCTTCTTGAAAAGGGAGTTTTTCTGGTCCAACCCGAACGAGTTCATTGGGGATCCGAAGGAGCCACTGAAGGCTGACGAGTGGTTAGAGAAAATGAGTAAGACGTTCGAGATGCTTGGCATCAAGGACGGAGCATTGAAAGTGACCTTAGCATCCTTCTAGCTAAAAGGGGGTGCGGGTCAGTGGTGGAAATACATGAGGGGCCGTATTGCTGGCACGTGGGAGGCTTTTGTGGAGGCTTTTCAGGAGAAGTATTTATCTCCAGTAGTCAGGGAGAAGCTGAGAGACCAGTTCTGTCAGCTTTTGCAGTTGAGTTCTTCAGTAGCCGAGTATGAGGCTGCTTTCGCTAGCTTGTCCAAGTTCGCACCTGAACTTGTGGCGTCCAAGGAACGCCACTGTATTGAGTTTGAGAGGAGGTTGAGGTGCGGCCTCAAGATGAGGGTTGGAGGTTCGATGATCCGAGATTATGGGCGCTTGGTTGATGTTGCAGCCCATATGGAGATCATGATGCAGGAAGAGAAGGGATAGAGAGGCTCCAAGAGGAGCCAAGATGGTCAGGGTGATGGCAGGAGACAGAGGAGTGCTAACCCTCAGCAGTCTCAGGGAGGTATTGCTAGATCGACCTTTCCGGTGCCGAGTACAGGCTTGGGGAGAGGTAATCAGGGAGATTTCACCTGTTATAGGTGTGGTCAGTTGGGCCACAAGGCTTTAGTTTGCCCACAGAGGGGAGGAAGTTAGAGAGCTGCTTCATCTTCAGCTAGACTGTAGAACCAGAGTCAGGGCAGGGGTCAGCCCTTGTCTTGTTATCAGTGTGGTCAGCCTGGGCACCTGAAGAGGTTTTGCCCACAGTTGAGTGCCACTTCGGGCGCGTCTGGTTCTAGGCAGACGCAGGGTTTTCAGCCAGCTCAGTCTGTGCAAGCCTCGAGGGCCAATCTGGGAGCTTCATCGTCCTAGTCAGTGCAGCAGTCGTTTGCTCCGAGGGGTAAGCAGTTGGATCAGGGGCCTACAGGGCGCGTGTATGCTGTTACCGCGCAGGACCTAGTACCGGCTCCATCAGTGGTGAGAGGTACCTTTCTATTTTGCAACTCGGTTGCTAGTCTATTTATTGATACGGGTGCATCTCATTCTTTTGTATCTGCTGCATTTGCATCTATTTTGGAACTAGAGTTGGCACAGTTAGCATCTCCTATATGTGTAGTATCGCCTGTTGGTGGTGAGTTGATCTTAAAACAAAGTGTTAGAGGTTGCGATATAGAGGTCGCCGACCATAGGCTTCCTTTTCCTTTTGTTGTCATGCCCATGAAGGGTTTTGATATTATTTTGGGTATGGACTGGCTATCGTCATACCGAGCTGTTATTGATTGCTACCGCCAGAGGGTCACAGTTTGTACCTTGAGCGGGGAGTGTTTTCATTTCTTGGGGGATCGGGTTGGTAGTGTGTTGCCACCGATGTATGATCCGCGAGGGCAGAATAAGCTTAGTGGTCTACTTGCTAGCTTTATGAGTGGTGAGTGTGATGAGACCCAGATTATATTGCCGAGGGTGGTTTGTGAGTATTCAGATGTTTTTTCTGAGGATCTCGTTAGTTTGCCACCTCACCGAGAGATAGAGTTCTCTATTGATTTAGTGCCCAGCACAACGCCGATTTCTATGGCACCTTATCGTTTTTCCCCAGCCGAGTTGAGTGAGTTGAAGATTCAACTCCAGGAATTGCTAGATAAGGGTTTTGTTCGCCCTAGTGTTTCGCCGTGGGGAGCACCAACCCTCTTTGCTAAAAAGAAAGATGGTGCCTTGAGATTGTGTATCGACTACCGAAAGTTGAATCGGGTTACGGTTAAGAATAAATACCCTATGCCCTATATAGATGATTTGTTTGACCAGTTGAAAGGTTCCTGTTGTTTCTCTAAGATAGACTTGAGATCGGGTTACCACCAGTTGAGGGTCAGGGAGGAGGATATTCCGAAGACGGCATTCCGTATACGGTATGGCCATTATGAGTTCCTGGTGATGCCATTCGGGCTTACGAATGCACCGGAAGTCTTTATGGACTTGATGAACCGGATCTTCCGAGAATTCTTGGATCGATTCGTAGTCATTTTCGTGGATGACATTCTTATCTATTCGCCTTCTGAGGAGGAGCACGAGGAACACTTGAGAGTGGTGCTTGAGTTGCTTAGAGCCCATAGGCTGTATGCCAAGTTTGGGAAGTGACAGTTCTGGCTAGGAGAAGTCAAATTCTTAGGCCATGTGGTATCCGGGGAAGGGGTGTCTGTTGATACATCCAAGGTAGAGACAGTGCAAGATTGGGCACAGCCTAAGAGTGTTTTTGAGATCCGTAGTTTTCTGGGATTAGCTGGGTATTACCGTCGGTTTGTGAAAGATTTCTCCAGGCTAGCTTCGCCGTTGACTAGATTGACGCGAAAAGGGGTCAAGTTTGTGTGAAGTGAGACTTGTGAAAAGTCGTTCCAAGAGTTGAGGGTTATATTGACCACCGCTCCAGTCTTGATTATTCCAGAGAGAGGGTTGGGTTATGCAGTTTATTGTGATGCCTCACGAGAGGGTTTGGGTTGTGTGTTGATGCAAGAGGGGAAAGTGGTAGCTTATGGCTCACGTCAATTGAAAATACACGAGAAAAATTACCCTACACACGACCTAGAGTTAACAACAGTGATCTTTGCCTTGAAAATCTGGAGGCACTACCTTTATGGTGAGAGGTTCGAGGTGTTCTCGGACCACAAGAGTTTGAAGTATCTGTTTACACAGAGGGACTTGAATTTGAGGCAGAGGAGATGGATGGAGTTCATTGAGGACTACGATTTTGAGTTGCACTATCACCCGGGGAAGGCCAATGTTGTGGCTGATGCCCTTAGTGGGAAATCCATTAGTGATGTAGCTTGTATAGCCATCCGGGAATGGGAGATATTGGGTGCACTTGGTGAGTTTGATTTGCTTCTGGGCGAATCTGTTGAGGCTGCGGCCTTGTTTTCTATTGTTGCGTAGCCTACACTTATGACCCGAGTATTAGAGGCACAGAGAGGTGACCTTGAGGTAGAGTCCTTCCGAGAGAAAATCTCCAACGGGAAAGTTAAGAAGGGTTTGACGGTGTATCCTGACCAGAGTGTGAGATACCGAGACCGTTTGTTTGTGTCGGAGTCTTGCCGAGAGGAAGTGCTCCGAGAGTTCCATCATTCACGCCTTGCGGTGCATCCGGGAGGCACTAAGATGTATCGGGATTTGGGTCGCCAGTTTTGGTGGCGGGGTATGAAGAGAAATGTGGCTGTTTTTGTATCGAGGTGCCTTACTTGCCAACAAGTGAAGGCCGAGCATCAGAGGCCAGTGGGTTTGTTGCAACCCTTGCCTATTGCTGAGTGGAAGTGGGAGCATGTCACTATGGACTTCGTTGTAGGTCTTCCGAGGACTCAGCGGGGTAGTGATGCCATTTGGGTGGTTGTAGACTGGTTGACTAAATCGGCGCACATCATTCCTATGCACGTGAGAGATTCGGTAGATCATCTCGCCGACTTGTATATTCGGGACATAGTGAGATTGCACGGGGTCCCAGTGACGATCGTCTCAGATAGAGATCCTCGTTTTACTGCTAGGTTGTGGCAGAGTTTGCAGAGTGCCTTGGGCACTAAGTTGACCTTTAGTACGGCTTATCATCCTCAGACTGACAGGCAGTCCGAGCGTACTATTCAGATCCTTGAGGATATGCTTCGAGGTTGTGTCCTTGACTTTAGTGGGACGTGGGAGAGGCACTTGCCCTTGGTGGAGTTCACCTACAACAACAGTTTTCAGTCTAGCATCGGTATGGCACCGTTTGAGGCCTTGTATGACCGACCGTGTAAGTCTCCAGTATGTTGGGCCGAGGTGGGTGATGCACCTTTGTTGGGTCTGGAGTTGGTTAGGGAGACGACGAAGAAAGTTGAGCTTATCCGTAGGAGGCTTGTTACAGTCCAGAGTCGCCAAAAGAGTTATGCTGACCGTAGGAGGAGGCCTTTGGCGTTTGAGGTAGGTGATCATGTCTTCTTGAAAATATCACCTAGGCGAGGTTTGATAAGGTTTGGAAAGAGTGGGAAGTTATCCCCTCGGTTTATCGGTCCCTTTGAGATCCTTGAGAGGATTGTAGAGGTCGCTTATCGTTTAGCTTTACCACCGCAGTTGTCCGGAGTGCATGACGTGTTTCATGTGAGTATGCTTCGGAAGTATGAGCCGGATCCATCGCATGTATTGGATTGGACCGACTTAGAGGTTGATGAGGATGTCACGTATGAGGAGAGACCAGTTCGGGTCTTGGATAGGCGGGATCAAGTCCTGCGTGGCAAGACCATTCCTTTGGTAAAGGTTTTGTGGAAACATCATGGAGTGGAGAAAGCCACTTGGGAACGTGAGTTGGAGGTCCGAGAGAGATATCCGGATCTGTTTATGGATGTTTGAGCATGTATTGTATATTTTGTTGTATTGTTAAACCTTAAGAGTATTAAATATATCTTAGGTTGTAAAACATGGTTTATGTTTTGATTTAATGGAAGTATTTTGAAACTTGCCTCAAAATGGAAGTTTAATGTAATATTGCATATGTTGGATGTATTGTAGAAATGGAAGTATATCATGAATACTGAATATGATATAGAATTGTGGAATGTAGTATTGAAATTTGTGGAATTTCAGGGAATGCATAACTATAATGCATGTTGTGGAAAATGTTGTAGACTGCCTCTTGAAAAGAGATGAGATGACCGGTAATGGGTCGAGTTGTTAAAATTCGCATTGTGATAATGTTGGGAATTGAGAAAATCTTGTTTGTGAAAAACTTATATTTAATTTCGGGGACAAAATTCTTTAAGGGGGGGAGGTTATAGCGATCCCGATTGTCTCTTTACTGTTCTGTTGTATTCCGGACTCGGTTCCGTGGAGTTGGTAGTTGTATCTATCTTGTTGTCGTCCTTTAATTCCATTTGTTTGAGTTTAAGGATGTGTTGGGCATGTTTCGAATAGGTGGGTTGAACCTTGGTCTAAAATCTTGTTGCCAGGTTTTTGGTCGTTCCGCTCAAGCGGGCCTTGTTGCGCTCGAGCGGAGATTGCACACTCCCAGTTTTTCGTGTCCCTACAAAACTTCTGCAGGTGTGATTTTTTCGCTAGAGCGGGTTTCTTTACGCTCGAGCGGTCGCGCTCGAGCGGGTACTCTGGCGCTCGAGCGGGTAGTACTTTTTGGTGTAAGTTCTGGGAGGGGAAAATCCACGCTCGAGCGGACTGGTTTTCGCGCTCAAGCGGATGTACTTTATTCTTGTGTCTTGGCGCTCGAGCAGGCCTTCTTGAGCTCGAGTGTACCTAGTTTTTTGTTCTTGACGCTTGGGCATTGTGTTCTCCGCTCGAGCGGGAATGTCGTATATCAGTTGGCAGCTGGGCATTTTAAAATCACTTTTTACATTCTCTCTCTCTCTCTCTCTCTCTCTCTCTCTCTTACTTTCTAAAAAGTTATTTTGAGAGCTCCTCTCTCTAGAAACTCCCTTCTCTCTAGGGTTTGATCTAGTTAGAGTGTCTCACTATCCTCCGGCCTTTGTAAAAAGTGTGTGGATCGTCGAGGGCTCCATTTTGATCCGTGGATCTTTGAGTTTGGAGCATTTTGGTTTTCTTCAACTTCCCCGTTTGAGCTCTAACTTTGAGGTAGGGATATCCTACTCCTTCTCATGAGTTTTGTCTTTGAATTTTAGCATTTTGATGAGTTGGGGGTCATTGGGTAATTTTGAGAAAGTTTGGGCCTTTGTGTAATTTTAAAAAAGTTAGGGTTTTGTTTATATAAACCTATATGCATGTTTGGCATAGAGAAATGAGTATAATATTGGTTTATTGGTGAAAATGGAACGTTAGGGTTGTGATGTTAATTATGGGAAATGCTCTAATTACATTGATAAATTAATTGGTATAATTAATTTGAAGAAAAGAGGAATTAAATTGAGAATGTTGGGATTGGATGTGGATGAGATTAAAGGGTGTAGTTAGATTCGTTCATCGCTCACCTAGTTGAAATGTTGATTATATATCCATTTGGTGCATTTTTTTTTAGTATAGAAATAACTGCTTTGAGCTATCGGTGGAGGATAGTCTTAATTGTTGTAGACACTGCATGATGATTAGGCAAACTAAAACTAATCGATTGAGTATGCTATTGAATATTGCAAGTGGAATAATACATTAATTCTATGTATTGATTGACTGTATATGATCTATGTTTATATACATGTGTTGTGTGGAAGGAGATAGGGGATGTACTTCACGGTTTAGGGGAAGATAGGGGATGGACCTCTAAACTAGATTTTGTGTGACATTGATACAGCACTACAATGTGTATCAAGTGTTGATTATGGAAGTGTTTGAATTGATTTGATATAGCACTAAAATGTATATCGTTATCAATTGTAAAGTATAGAAGTGATTCTATGTTATGTTGATACAGCACCAAAATGTGTATCTTTCGCAAAGTGTGGGAATGGTTTATGTGTTATTGATACAGCATTAAAATGTGTATCCCTCATGAATTTTGAAAGTGTTTTAAAGATGAGTCTAAACCTCGTTAAGTTATTTGGCTAGGTGTTGAGCCTTGTTTTCAACTGCTAACATGGACTTAATGTCATGAAATCGAAATGTGATATATGTGGATGTATCTGTGTTGACCATCTATCAACTGCTAATCTTTTAGTCATTGTTCATGGCTGGTTTAGTGTATTTCTACTGGGCTGTGGCTCACCCTTTATGAGACATTATTTTCAGGTACAGGTAGCATGCCACCTCCAAGGACATAGCTTGGGAGGCTAGAGGCTGACAGACTGCTTTGTTATTTGTTTTCTTTTGATGTATTACATGCAAATTCAAGCCAAGGGCTTAATATGTATTGAGTTAGCACTCTTCTTTTTGTAACCAAGTGTTAACTTGGAAAGCTGTAAGCCCGTAGGGCATTTGCTTTTGTTGTTAACATGTAATACTTTTGTAAGGAACTACCCCGATGAATAGAAGAACATTTATCTTTTTTACCAATGCATGTCTAAGTTGATGGGTTTTAATGTTATTATTTTGAGGGCGTTACAGCTTAACCAAATATTGGTTTTATGTCGCTTTGAAGTCTAGAATAAACAAATTCTAACAACAGAGTATTTCAACTTTTACTTCGAAGGATTTTACTTTCAACAAGAAACCTAAAAGCAGGTCTTTAATCCTCTTGAAGTAAACAAATACCTACGCACTCTTGTACTCTTAGGTGTGAAATATGCTTCGAAGTTAACTTCCTACTTTCGAAGCTCTAGCTAGATGTTTATCACCTGATTTTGGAGCCAAAGCTTGGCTTTGAAGCCAAATATTTTATTTCGAAGCCAATATAAGTATTTGAGATACGTTTCCCTCCTAAATTATCAACATTGAGAGAAACTTTTTGCATCCGTACCTTCAGTACTTCTTTATGAATTCTACCTATTTAAAATGATTGGGTATTTTTCGGATAGAAAGTTTTAAAAACCCTTTTATTTCGTGCTTTTAATTCACTTACTCGCCCAGCACACAAACCCTTCATCTCTATTGACTTCTCCTTTCCCTTACCCTCTTTCTCAACTTCATCTTCTGAAAACTTCTGTCAATGGCTTCTTCCTCCTTGAAGATACCAGTCGTGGAGCGTGTGAGTCCATCCGTAGCCTTAAAAAGGATCATTGTTGAAGAGTGTGAGAAATACAAGGCTGGTGAGAAAAGTGCTATTGATGGGCACATCTTCATTCCATGTCGCCATAAATAACAAGAATGTATGCTTGGGCCTATTTTTAAATAGGTTCCCACTGAGTTTCCAGCTTTGTATCCGCGTCTGGAGGATTATTGCCTCCTTTATGAAGGCGATCTTGATTGAGGAAGCTAGAGGATGAACCGACCCCATCGCTGCTGGCCCACAATAAGGCTAGAATGGGAGGAATGGTATAATCGGGTCGTCCTTGCTAGGACACTAGATCTTCAGGAGCTTTGCCTCTTCGACGCCCTTCAATTGTCTAAGTTCACCATTTCAGAGGACCTATTTTTAATACATGTTGCTCTTTGTTTTTGGAATTCTGCTTTCAATTTCTTCCAATTTAGATGTGAGATGATGGCTCCTACTGTCCTTGACATCTACTATCTGTTAGGATTATCCCCTATTGGTACTCCCACTGGTCCAGACTATCCTAACCTCAAAAGACATGCTTTCAACCCAAGTCTAAAAAAGACTGTCCTTTTAGACTTGGGTTGAAAGCATGTCTAGTACCATTAAAAGAAAATGACAGTCTTTCTCTCTGATTTCACTAGGGACCGCATTTATAAAGCAGCTGCTAAAGCAATAGAAGCGGAACACTCTAAAGAAATCATTGTGTTTCATAGGGCTGAAAAAAGGAGACAACAACAAATGCTTAGGGATGAAGCCGGTGCTGCTAATGCACTCCAAAGAGAAATTGCAAGGAGATAACAAACTGTTGAACATTATACCCTTCGTAGTTCTCCCACCATTGCTACCACTTCTGAAACTAGTAATTTTCTTTTGTGTCTCTAATTTCCTTTCTCAAGTTTTGATACTGAAACTTAACATTGCTTTGTATTTCTTCTTTTGTAGCAACTACTATTCTACCTAGGACTTCTTCAGTTTCATCTGAAGTTGAAAGACTGTTAGAAGCACCCTCAAAAAGAAACAAAAAGACTGGCACTAAAGTGCCTCAAAGTGTAGAGCTTATTCAGGCAATATTCCCACTCTGTGGTTCTATATTTTTCACATCTTTTATGAGGCAAAGCATTCCTATATCATTATCCTTCAGCTTGACTCCATACCTTCCTCTTCTAACCTTTAAATCAACCCAATTTATTCTGCCTGCAATCTTTGCTACTCCTTCCCCTCCTAAGGAGATCCCAGTTATTACTTCATCTCTAGTGATAACTGATTCTCTCAGATAAGATACTGGTAGCTCACCAGTTCTTTGTCCACTATCCCTACCCAACTCCAGTCCCTCTTCCTTTGACCTACTGGTAGCTAGGACTACTGCTAAGGACACTTCATGCTTCTTTCCTATCCCTATGCAACCATCTTTTCCTTCTACTAGAGCCTTTTCTGCACCCACCATGTCAATGGAAGAGGTGGACATTTTCGACGCTAGACTAGCTAGCCTTTTTGACATGTCTTTTACCATTCTAACAGCCAATAATGAAACTAAGCCATTGGTTCTGGTTGATTCTCTCTTGGAAAATTTTGAGAGCTCTTCCACCATCAGTAGGGCTTCCTCACCTTCACTGGATTTGGGTAGCTGTTTGGAGTTGCTGACAATGTTCTTGAGGATCCCCTTCGAAGCCTTACAAAGACCTATTATTAAAAATGGTTTCCTCCAGTGCTGCAAGGTTATTGAGCAATCCAGCATGGCTATTTCAAGTCATTTATCTTAGGCAGCAGCTACCATTGACTTTTATATCAACATTTGCCATGTTGCCAAAGCTACAGAGGAGAAATTATTGAGAGACCAAAAATTTGTTTCCCAGATACATGCTGAGGTGTCTGAATTGAAAGAACAACATTCTTTTATCTCCCAATTTTGAGCCCAACTTTTGAAGAAAAAAGCTCAACTAGAAGAAGAGCTATTAGCAGTTAACTTGGCTTTGGATCGAACTGCCACCAAGCTGCAAATCACCAACCAAGGACTAGCTGATCAAAAGCAGGAGATGACTACAGCTATCTAGTTGTTCCCATCTCTTAAGAGTAGAGAATCAATTGTAAAGGAACAATCGAAACATTGTACTGACTTTTGGGCCAATCTATGGCTGCATGTATTTAATTCTTTATGAAATGAATTCTTTATTTATCATTTGAGTGTTTTCATGCTTCTCTTGTTTAATATTTACTATACTCCTTGTGTTTCTCACAAAGTTGGGTAATAAGGCTTCAAATACCTGCTATTAATTTTCTTAGGGTGTACATACCCATTCAAATTTCTCAAATGATATGCTCCCCAAGGCAAGACTCTATGAACTTGATATGGTCCTTCCCAATTAAGTGACCATTTGCCAAACTTATGGCTTTTAATTCCTATTGGGAGTATTGTCTTCCATACCAAATCACTTTTATCAAAGCTAATGTGCTTAACTTTCTTATTATAATTTTTTGTTATTTTATTCTTTTGGAAAGAATGCTATTTAACGCCAAAATTCTAGCTTCATCCACATTCTCTAATTCCAAGAACATACTCTGATGGTACTGCTCGGGAATTAACTGATCCTGGCATCTCACTCTCAAGGACTTGATGTTAATTTCTACAGGTAACACTACATCATGCCCATATACTAAGGCATAAGGAGTAACTCATGTACATGATCTTGGAGAAGTCCTATAAGCCCATAATACATCCAACAGTAAGTTATGCCAATCCCTGGGAATGTCTTCCACAACTCTCTGTATTCCTTTTTTCAAAGACTTATTGGATGATTCTGCCTGACCATTTGCTTGTGCATAATAGGGGATAGAATTAACGAGGCTAATTCCAAACTCTTCCACAAAAGATTTTACCATCTTCCCATTAAATACAGTCCCATTATCCACAGTTATGGTCTGTGGGATGCAAAACCCGTGGATCGGATCTATAATGAATCGAATAACTTTAGTTTGGTCTACAGCCTTATATGGTTTAGCTTCGACCCACTTAGTAAAGTAGTATGTGGCCACTAAGATGAAATAATGATGCTTCGAAGATGGTGGATGTATTTTCCCTATCATATCCATAGCCTATCCTCTAAATGGCCAAGGCTTCACAACTGCACGCAAATCAGTTATTGGTACATGTCTTACCGTGCCATGCTTTTGGCATGCCTGGCAACCTTTAGCACACTCTATGCAATCTTTAAAGATGGTTGGCCAATAGTAGGAATGCCTTCGAAGCATCCATCTCATCTTCACTCTAGGCTGATGAGCACTACAGATGCCTTCATGAACTTCAGCCATGGCTGTTAATGCCTCATTTGGCCCTAAACATTCCAATAACAACCCATCTACTTCCCTTTTGTAAAGAGCATTACCATGCACTATATATTGCATAAATTGTAATTTGATCTTTTTGCTGGCTTTTGAAGATGGGCCAGTTAGGTACTGCATTATTGGATATCTCCAATCTTGGTCTTGAAAGTCATTATGAATGACTTCTAGCACCACATTCCTTTTGATAAGGGTGGTATTATCTTTTGATATGTTGCCTGACTTATATTCATTTGAGTGTCATCCCTTCTCCTGAAATTTGAAGCTTTCTGAGTCACATCATTGGCTTTGTTATTCATGAATCTTGGGATATAAGTCACATTTGCTATCTAAAACTGAGAGAGCAAATGTAATGCAACAATATAGTATGGCAACATGCTTGCACTTTGATATTTGAAAATTCCTTTCACTTAGTTAACCACCAATTGAGAATCTCCAAATATATCAACTGCATGAGTTTGTAATCCAATAAGTATTTCTAGTCCCATTATTAAAGCTTCATATTTAGCTTGATTATTGGAACAATTAATTTCATCAACTCTGAAACCATGTGTAGTTTCTACCCCCTGTGGTGACTTAATCACCACACCAATTCTAGTTAGACCGTTGACTTTTGATCCATCAAACCACAGTTGTCATGGCTCAATGTTAACCATATCTAGATCTATTATCTCTTGGCTTCCTGTCTGACATGGATAATCTGCCAAGAAATTGGCTAAAACTTGTCCTTTTATTGCTTTTTGGAGAACATATTCTAGATGAAATTCTGATAAAGCTAGTATCCATTTGTCAATTCTTCCTCTCAACATATGTCTAGATAACATATACTTAACCAAATCTGTGGTTACAATTACCAAGACAGTTGTAGGTAAAAGATAGTATCTTAGTTTCATTGCAGCAAAATATAATACAAGGCATAGCTTTTCTACAGCTGAATATTTACATTCACAAGAATTTAAGAACCTACTAAGGTAATAAACTGCTTGCTCTTTGCCTTCATCATTGTCTTGGGCCAAGAAAACTCACAATGAATCTTCTGCTGCAGCAATGTACAACTTCAAAGGGTTATCACTCTTTGGCGGCATCAGCACTGGAGGCTTGGCCAAGTAGGCTTTGATTCCTTCGAAAGCAGTTTGATGCTCTGGCATCCAGACAAACTCCTCTTCATCTTTCAACCTTAATAAGGAAGAAAATACTTTAGTCTTCCCTACAGTATTAGAAATAAATCTTCGAAGAAAATTAACGTGTCCAAGGAATTTTTGTACTTCTTTCTTACTTGATGGAGGCTTGGCTTCAATGATGGCTTTGGCTTTATTTTGATCAATCTGTATTCCCTTCTTGTGCACTACATAGCCCAAGAAGTTTCCAACTGATACACCAAAAACACATTTGAGAGGATTAAGCTTCAACTTGAACTTTCTCATTCTTTCGCAAGCTACTTCCAACTGAAACAAATATTCCTCCATGGATTGGGACTTCATTAGAATGTCATCAATGTAACACTCTAAATATCCTCCAATGAGATCATGAAAGATAGTGTTCATAGCCCTTTGGTATGTAGCCCCAGCATTCTTTAGGCCAAATGGCATTTTAACCCATTCGAAGGTGTCAATGTTCCCAAGATATCTGAATGTTGTCTTATGGACATCCTCTTCTGCAATGCAGATTTGCTTATAACCAGAATGTACATCCATCATTGATAAAATCTTGTGCCCTACTAAACTATCCATCAATAAATCTACTATGGTCATACGGTACTCATTCTTTGGAGTTGCTAAATTCAGGTTTCTAAAATCGATGCATACCCTCATTTTACCATTCTTTTTAACTACAGGCACAACATTGGATAACCATTCAACATATCTAGCTGTTCTAATAAAGCCTGCCTTAAGGAGCCTAAGAATTTCTTCTTTGACCTTCTGAATCACTTTAGGACTCATTTTTCTTGGTTTTTGCTTGTATGGCTTGAAATTAGGCTTCATATGGAGCCTATGTTCCATTAATGACCTATCCAATTCTGGCAGTTCATTATAAGACCATGCAAAATAATCTTTATATCTCTTCAAGACCATCAACAATTGGTCCCTGTCAAGAGCACTTAACCAAGCACTAATGTATGTGGGTTGCTGTGTAGAACCTTCCCCTAAATTAATTTCTTCCAAGGGGTCTTGTATTTGAGAACTCACTAATTATTCTTTTTTGATTTCTTTTGTCTTCGAAGCAATTTCTTTGCTTTGTTTTGCTCCCATTTTCTCTGATTCAACATCTTTGCCCTCCTCCTCATAGACAAAGTCTATCCATAAGGCTTTTTCCTTCTCTATTTCCTAGACTTTTGTTTCGATGTCCAATGCACAGTATTTATCAAAAGTCAAAGGTCTGACCTGTTGTTGTTTATGCTTACAGCCAACTACCATGGCTTCCTTCTCTTGTTCCTAAACCTTTTGGATTATTGCTTTTAAGTCCAATGCTGTGAACTTGACTAAAGCCAAAGGTCTAGCTTCTTGGGTTTCATCTTCTTGCCTATAGCCAGGCATCATTATCATCTTTGACGACGAATTCTTCATCAGCACTCTCCACCACCAAATGCTTCAGGTGTACTACTTCCTCATCAGCTATCACTGCGGCTGAACCATCAAGTTTTCTTAATATACTGAGTGGTGTTACTCTTTCAGTATACAGCTTGGCCTCCCCAAAATTAGCACAAGCGACAAAGGGTTGAGGATCTGCATTGATCTCCTCTGTCTCTCCATTGCACAAGGCCATCGTTATCTTCTAATGTAGAGAAGAAGGCACATTTGTTGGTGTGAATCCAAAAGTAGAGCATTATACTTAGCATTGCTGTCAATAACAAAGAATACCATCATGCAATCTCTGGTTCCTACACTCAAGTTGGTGGGCAAAATACCCTGAGCTATCTATTTATCTCCAACAAAACCAGCAATGGTTGTGCTGGTTGGGAATAATCTGGGATTCCTTTTCCCTACTTTCTTCAAAAAAGATTTCGGAAATAGGTTCACCGCTGCTCCATTATCCACATATACCATATTCATCTGTATCCCATCGAAAAAAGCCTTAATATACAAGGGTTTGACATGATGTATCATGGATGTTGTAGGATACTCAAAAGGATATGAGAGATTAATACTCACTTCTTCCTCACTCTCGTCCTCAGTTTTCATTGGTGTGGCCACTTTGGATTCATATTGAACCATACTAACCTGTGAATCTTCACTAGAAACTGGAATAGGGTCAATCTCCTGACCTTCTTGGTTTCTATCTTCAACCTGGAACTCCTGTGGTAATATATGCACCATATTCACTGACACTGGAGGAAATGAGCCAAATTGAACCACTGGTTGTGCTTGCTTCTTTTCCAGGCCAACTTGTTCAGTTACTTCAGAAGTATCTTCCATGCTACACTCTGGCACTTCAGTACTAGTGACTTCCTTCGAATGGTCTGTTCCTGCTAGTTTTTCGACCAAAAATGTCTAGTCAGCCATGAAGGCTTCAAACATCTCCTCATCAACCATCTCTTTCCTTTGGCCTAGGTCAGCTTCTCCCTCTGTCTTACTGTCGTTTTCCATCAAAGCCTTTTCAAGACCTGCTAAACTGGATTTTTCCTTGGCTCTTAGTTCAGAGTGAACTTTAGCCAACTGCTCTTTGATGAAACTCATTCTGTCTTGAGGAGTCGATTTTGGACTATGATCTAACTTTGGACTTTCTCTTTCTTCTGTCTGGCCTTTTGGCTGGGCCAATGAAGAACTCTCTCTACTTTCTTTCAGATCCTTTTGGTACTGAGTGTACCTTCGCTGGACCTTCCTCCTTTGGGACCTAGAAATTACAGGGACCATATTTGGTTCCTTTGTTTTTAGATGCTTTAGTAACACCCAATTATTTGGAGCCACCAACGGAGGTTTAACCATCCTACTCTGGTCTCCAACAAAACTTCTCTGGGTAGGCATTTCCTTAGGGTTGTTCTGCATGACAAACCAATCTGGAACCCCAGGTACCCTTGAACTCACTAGCTCAATTGTTGAACTATCACTTTCTGCCTTTGAAGCCAGTTTCGAAGCTACCTGTGGAGGCCACTGCTTGGCCTTGACCCCCTGTCTTGGGCCTAATTCAGGCCTTCTATAAGGGTGGCTACTTCCTATCTTGTGTGAGGCTAGTCTAGGAGGCCAATCTCTGACTCTGATCCCATAACTTGAGCTCACTTCAGACCTCTTCTCAAGATGATTGCCTCCATCTAGTAGTAGTTGGGTGGTCTGAACTCATGTAAAGGTCTCTTGCCCTTGGAATGCACTCTAGTAGTTGTTCGTCCAGCCAAGAATAGCTGCTGTCTGGGACTAGTTGGGTATGGCCTTTTGTTGTAGGCACTGGTTGGTTTAGGGTGTCTCTGCACATCCTTGTTATACTGTTTCCCATCAATTGGGAGCCCTTTCAACCATTTGTAACTTAACCTGCATCTGGGACACATCCTTTGCATGACAACTGCCTCTAAAGAGTCATCATTCAGTGCCTCCTCACTAGAGTCTTCCCTTTGGTCTGCAAAGCCCTGCCCATTCGTTGGTGAACTTCTAGCATCTTTCTTGACAGTAGTCTAGTTGGCAACATGCATCTGCACATTAACCTCTTTCAATTCCTTCAAGGATAAGTTCTGGAAGTTTGGCACAATAACATTGGCTGTAACTTCTCCAATTTCTGGGAATGGATTAGTGTTAATCCCTATAACTTTCTCTGCTGTAGCTGGGAATTTTAAACTCCCCTTTCGAATCTATTCTTGGATCTTGTCTCAAAAAACAATACAGTTTTTAGTTGAGTGAGACCAAGAATTGTGCCATTTACAATACATGTTTCCTTTAAGTTCTTCTAGAGAAGGAATTTTGACTCCTTTTGGTAACTTTAGGAAATTCGTTGCAAGCAAATGATCAAAAATGTCATCTGCCTTTGTTAAATCGAAAGAACATTTCCTATAAGGTTTTTCTTTTTAAACTGCTGATCTATTATAGTGTCTTTATGAATTAACGCCTCACAGATCACAGGCTCTTTCCTTACGATCTCTGCTGCATCAATCTCATAATTAGGATCTCTATAATAAGTCTTGTATGATGCATTACTTCGATCTTATTCTTCCTCAAGTAATGATTCATATCTAGACACCTTATAGGTTAATTCCACTAAGTCTCGAAACTCAATTAAGTCAAACTTCTTTCGAAGCCTAAACTCTAAACCATTTTAAGCCAATCTCACAAATTCAGGCTCTGGTAAGATAACCCTACACTTGTTTCGTGCTCTTTTGAATCTTGCAATAAATTGAACAGCCTTCTCATCAAGCCTTTGACTCAACCTTGCCAAATCTATCATAGAAACTTTTGGTTCCATTTGGAAGAATTGGGCATGAAATGCCTCCTCCATTTGTTGCCAAGTTTGGATAGAGTTAGGTGTAAGGTTAATATACCATACAAAAGCTGCCCCAGTTAGAGAATTTGGAAAAAAGTCTTAACTTCATGTAATCATTATTGGTAAATTCACAACAATGGGCAACGAACCTAACAATATGTTCTACTGTTGGCTGGTTTCCATTCCCATAAAAAAGAGCAAAGTCTGGTACTCTAAACCCTCTTGGGTATTCATGTATCCTATCCACCCATTATGGATACGGTTTCCTATACACAGGAGTTTGAACCCCCTGTAGACGTCCCCGAACGCCCCGGGAGGATGAGTCCCGTTCTGTTCATTTGGGGTTACTACAGTTCGGACTCGACTTTGTAGTCACGGTTCTTAATCTGAACCAAAGAGTCCAAATCTGGCAAATCGTTTTGAGAAACAGATTTTTGAAAAAGTAGTGCCAAACATGGACTGCTTTGCCAGATACAGAGTCGCCACCTAAATGTTTTTAAAATGGGGAAATTTAGGAAACCCTGACTCGGTGCCGAAGGCCACATGTCCGTCATCACCGGAGTTGTCTCGGCTCGGGAGCTTGGGTACGATCGGGGAAGGTCAGCTATGAGCACCCCCTTTCGCCCGGTCTGAAGACCGGCCTCTACTAACCATGATATCCGATTTTGAAAACGTTATGTGTTCTTATTCCATTTATTAGCCTAGAATTACTATGTTATGCGCGCAGCAAACAAGTATAGACTAGATTGCCTAATTTGGAAATAAACATTGCATATCCGTTCGGTTTGAAAATGCTTTGGAATTTGCTACTCGCAAGTAGGCTAAAATACGGATTTCAATGAGTTTTTCCAACTCAAACAATCCAACCTTCACCCACAGGCATCCAAAACAGTTTAACACATAAGCATCTAGCCACATGTTAAGCATGCTGTCATGGCAACATTCACACTCATGCGACATGCTAAAGCGGAAATACTTACATCGTACTCCGTGCCAAAACAAAGAACTTGTTAGCAAACATGCATGATCCAAGTCCATGTTAAATGCCTAATGCATCGCATACAAAGTGTTGCTAGAATAGGCTCGGCTATCCTAAACATGGCATGTGAGAATGCACAACTATCACATATTCAGTTTAGAATTTGAAGTAAAAATGCGGTTAACGTGATGTACCGAGCCTGATGCATGTAATACAAAATGCATGAATGCACGCATGCATAGCATAAGGTATGCTGAATTTAAACATGCCTTAATCTACCATCATAAGCAGGTAAATAAAAGGGAAGAAAGACGTGAGGTTGGAAGACATACACACACTCACGCACACTTATTACAGATTTGCCCTCGCTCGGAGGGACCAAATAAATATTACAAATTAATTAACTATGCAAGCTAATTAATAGTTACAAATTAATTAATTTAATTAACAAATTAAATTAACTAAGAAAAGCAGATAAATCGCCTCGGAAAACGCGCCGCCATGCACAAGCTGCCTCTGTTTTCTTTCCTCTGCTTCTCTGGAGGCTGTCAAAACCTCAGGGTTACATCCCTGGGCACTGGGGAGTACCACCGGCTGAGTGGGATCATCACCGGCACTGGTATGTGTCCATCGGCACAAAATTAAAGCTGTCGGCAGAGAAAAGGTTGCCGGCCGGCACCTTACACTGCCGGTCGGCAAAGAAAGTCTGCAGGACCTGCAACTCACAGCAACAGAGGGCAAAACAAGGCATGGCAGCACAATTCAAGGCATATGTGCACCAACCATGTCCCTTATCATGATAATGACTCAAAGGGTCATGTGCCTCGATTCTCGGACCATCAATCACGCATTTCCATGCATGATGGCCCGAAGAACCAAGTATGCAACTTTGATTTCAAATGCATGCAAACCAAATCAAACCAAAGTCCCAATCCCTATCACCAAATCAAGGGACAAGGAATGCATGCAAGATGCAATGCAACCTAGGCATACAAGCTAAGAATGCAACATGGCATGGCAAGGCACTTATGCAAGCATACAAGCATACATATGGCAATGCAAATAGATGGAAAAATGGACTTATGCATGAGTTAGGAAACTCTAAAATAGGCCTAAAACAGTAGCCAAAGTGCTAAAAAGTGAGGGCTAAATGGCATACACACACACATGCACATAAGGACCAACACTTAAGCACAAATCAAGCGACATTCAAGCACACTTGAAAGGGACAAACAAGAGCAAGTATCATGCAACATAAGCATTGAAATCATGTCATAAAATGATGCCAAATTATGTTAAACAAGACAAGCAAATGCATGCAAACATGGTCCGAATGCTCAAAGCAAACCAATGGAGCATTGGACTACACTTAGCAAGACCAAACATGGCATGAAATCATCAACCAAAAACAGAGTTTTGGAGCATCAATACAAGGCCTAAGGACCACTTAGATGGCATCTAAATGACCCAAAAAAACAAAGGCATGCATAATGGTCAAAACATGGAGCATTGCTACACAAGCTTAAGAGGCATTAAAGGTGCATGCAAGGCAATCAAACAAGCATGGAAATGGGACTGAAATAACATATAAAGTGACCCCAAATCACCAAAACAATGCAAAGGTGCCATGCTATACATGCATATGCTCAAGGCCAACAAGCCCAAATACAAAGGAGCTATATGATGCATGTCAAATTCGACCCAAGCAACCTAGGACAGACCTAGAACATGGCAAAATAAGCACAAAACCTTCACAAGGCTAAGCCTAAATCATGCTCTAATAAGGGTTAACAACCTAAGGCACATCAAGGCATAAACATGGCATTACAAGGCAACTATGCTAAGCATGCATGGAGTTCCAAAACCAACTTTAAATCATGTTATATCATGGATATATAAGCATGAAAAACAAACCAAACAGGCTCAACACACACTTAAGCATAGGCTTCCTTAAGAGGCCAAAATATGCCCTTTTCAAGGACAACAAGGAGAGGGGGTGGCCCTCTCCTTCTTGGGACTTCAAGGCATCATCTTCACCACTGAAATCCCTCAAGATTTCAGTGGTGAAGAGACCCCAACACCAAAATCCCGGAGCTAGCACAAAATGGCTCAAAACGAGGCCTTTTAAGGCCTAAGGGTGGCCAACTACCCTCAAACAACAAAACACTCTTAATAAACAATAAATAGGGCCTAAAAACAGAACTTTTTTTATGTTATACAATAAGCACAAAAACAGCTCTAAGACAAGTAGAAAATCAATGCAAAAATGGGAAAAAATGAGACTAGGTTCTCACCCTTGTAGACCTCTTCACAAATGGTGCTCCAATGGCCTCCTTTAGCTTGAATCCAATGCCAAAACTTCAAAATCAGTCCCTTAGAACCTCAGTTCCAAGAGGAAGGTGAAACACTAGGTGTTTGTGTGCAATAGTATGGACTAAAACACACACAAGAGTAAGTATAGAGATAGGATGTGTATGCAACTCAAACCCTAAAACCAGAGCTTCTCTCTGTGTTTTTTCCTCTCTAAAATGTCTAAAGCCTCTCTCCTTAGCTCCAAGAGAGAGCCTCTATCTATCTCTCTCACCAAACTTGCAAAACTTACAAGTTAAGCAAAACTAGAGGGCCATCCCTCCATACACGTGTATGGAGGGAAAGTCACTGCAATACAGCTGCCTAAAAATATCTCAAAAAGCAATTGCACAGTAACCGGCCGGCCAAAAATGCCATCTTGGCCAAAAAGAGTGCCGACCGGCACAAAATAGTGCTGACCGGCAATAAATAGTGCCGGCCGGCAAACTACATTGCCGGTGGCACTAAACACCAGCCGGTGGCCTCTAGCCACTGCCGGTGGTGGGTGGGGATGGTCTACAAGCCTCACCCTGCCTCTCAAAGGCAAGATGCAAGTGTTTGGTGCAAAACCAGACACTAAATAGTTGAGTTCGGGGATCCTGAGGCAAGGCGCGCGAGCCGAGACCTCCGGGAACTCCAAACGAACACAAACATGGATAATCATCGAGTGTTCAAACGGTGACGTCCAAGTCTTGAGGACGGTCAAAAATGGGGTGTCTACAGTTGCCCCTCTTTGACAGAACTCGAAAGTCATAACAATGACGGGAGTGAATGTCAAAGCCCAGAGACGACCCATTTTTGACAAGGCCGAAGATTTAGACAAACATGCAAGACAAACAAGATATGCGCCCGAAGGCAGGGGCCAAATGCAAGACAATGCACAGAGCCGAGCATAACTTATGATCATGCAAATAAAGCTGTAATGAAGCAAACATGCGACAGTTTTAAGCTAGCATACACCAAACTACACTACAATGCAGAAAGGATGTAAGAGAATTATGCAATTCTCGATACGTCTCACTCGGGAGATACAATACCTGTGCGGCTCGTCTGGTTGCACCAGCTTCAAATGAACCGTACATACAATATCGTGCCTGCAAAGAAAACAAACTTAACAGGTACAATATTGTTAGCAACATGCATGACAATGCAAATGTGGATGCAAAACGAAATGCAATATATACAAAATAATGTATAAACAATGCAAATGAAGATGCAATGTAATTGAAAAAATGCAAGCTACATGCAAAGCATTTGAATCGTGATCCAATCACGAACGGTTCGAAACCACACCTATGTCAAATAGATTGATGGAGATAACAAATCTGTCTACCATAGAACGGTCAACTGAACTATGAGTATTGTAGACAGACGCAAGAAAAAGTATTGGGTGGAATCGACATAAGTGGGGAAACGACCCGCTGGAGAAAGGACTACGATCCTAATGCCGGATGCAAAAATTACACTACAATGTAATACACGAATATGGCACGCAAGCCAAACCAAATCTTGCCTAGGAAAGGCATGTACACATACAAGCCATGTGTAACACAGAAAAGGTGCCGCAACCCTCAACCAACATATCAGCGTGGAATCGGCGCGATACACATGCAGAACTGTGTTTTAACATGAAAAGTAAGGGCACATACCAGACCAAGCTCAACTTGGAAAGGCGCAAGCCATAGGCGGAAGGTGATGCAATGAATGCATGCAATCTACAATGCAATATCTACAAATATGCAATGGAGTGGATATAGATACAATGGATATGGCACGCAAGCCAAACCAAATTTTGCCTAGGAAAGGCATGTACACGTACGAGCCATGTGTAACACAGAAAAGGTGCCGCAACCCTCAACCAACATATCAGCGTGGAATCGGCGCGATACACATGCAGAACTGTGTTTTAACATGAAAAGTAAGGACACATACCAAACCAAGCTCAACCTGGAAAGGCGCAAGCCATAGGCGGAAGGCGATGCAATGGATGCATGCAATCTACAATGCAATATCTACAAATATGCAATGGAGTGGATATTTACAAATATGCATGACAATGCAGTGCAATGCGACCTACTGGGGAAAATGTAATGGATGCATGCAAGCTACGATGGAAATGCATGACAATGCACTATGATGCAATGACTATGATTGCAACTTTTCCTATCTTACCAATAGGGCGATATACTAGGTTGGTTCAGTATCCAGAACTGAGGCGCAGACAAGTTGCCTCAATCTATGGGGTTTCCATACAGATTTCAAGCCGAGGATACACCCCTGGGTATTTAAACCAGACTTTAGTCTCGGAACTCCCGAACCTTTGCGTTCTAGGCATAAGCCATTCGAACTCTAGTTTCCACCATCCCAGTTGGTCTTCTAGGAACTCACCACAAACATAGGCAAGTGGCTTTACCAGACCACCAAAAGTCGTTCAGGCACGACAAACACCAAAGGAGTTGCACCTTCAGAGGATTTAAGGTCTCCTAGACCGGGATGCAAGATGGTATGCATGACAATGCATGTTTTTTTTTGTTTTTGTTTTTGAAATGCAAATGATGTATGAAATGCATGTTGCATGAAATCCGCGACAACACGCGGCTTTCGAAGTGCACGACAATGCGAACACTAAAGGTCTTACACCTTCCAAGGATTTAAGGTCTCCTAGACTGTACGTGTTTAAGGTCTCGCCAGACCATGCGTGTTTAAGGTCTCGCCAGACCATGCGTATTGCACGACGGTATGATGCGCAAAATAGCGCAATGCGTTAGGCAACGCGAGTGCATAGGACAGTGCGATGGAATGCATGCAAAATGCAATGAGATGCGCAAAATAGCGCGAAATTTGAAATGCACAAAACAGTGCGATGCGCAGACAGCGCGAGATTTGAAACGCACAAAACAGTGCAATGCGCAGAACAGCGCGAGGTTTGAAATGCACAAAACAATGCGATGATTTTGAAATGCACAAAACAGTGCGACGGTTTGAAATGCACAAAACAGTGCGACGGTTTGAAATGCACAAAACAGTGTGATGGTTTGAAATGCACAAAACAGTGCGACGGTTTGAAATGCACAAAACAGTGCGATGCGCAGAACAGCGCGAACAATTTTGAAGTGCACAAAACAGTGCGACGATTTTGAAATGCACAAAACAGTGCGATTGATATGCGATACACATGGGGCAACTTTTGGACCTTGTAAAAGTCAAAAGGATACGAAAAGGATACACCCTGCATGGGTTGGAGTGCTACGCACGGCAGACACGACCCGAGGTCAAAACGGAGGCCGGTTGAGCGTCGGGAATGCACTTTCTTGCACTTTCTTGAGCTATGAAGACCAAAAACTCCTCACATGGCCTAAACAAGGCTGTGGGAACACCACCGGCCGGAAGGGGAGGCCACCGGCTGGCCGCCGGCATCAAAATAAGTCCATCGGCACAAAAAAGTGTCAGCCGGCACAAAACATTGCCGACCGGCAAACAGTTGCTGATGCGGGGCAGTTTTGACTTTTCACCTTGGGTGTTATAAAATAGGGTTTCAAAACCCTATTCCTCACTTTTCCACCGCCGAAAACTCCTACCCTCTCTCTCTAGAGTATTTCTTTCTCATTTTTCGCCCGTTTCTTCGCGTTCTACGCTCGTTTCATCGTCGGATTCGCGATTCTCTTCGCGTTTCGGACATTTTCCACCGATCACATTTTCGTTTCGGTGCCTCGTTTGGCATTCTAGCCTTTTCGGGGTTTGTTCCCCTCACTTTCCTCTTCATTTCCGTGCCTTTTCACATTCCGGCCTTCCCGGCCATTCTCGACCCTCTCGGGAGTTGACTTTTTGGTTGACTCTTCGTATTCCGGTCCGATTTTCCTTTTTCCGGCCATTTTCACACCATTCTCTACATGGCGGACGACATTCCACGTGGCGGGACTCCCCCGGACCACGAGATGGATCCCGGGGTCGAGCTCTTACCACTGAGCGAGCGCCCGTTCGACCCGGCGACCTACCGGCCGGCGATCCATGTTCTGCCCCCAGACGGCCTGCGTCAGTTCCGGAGCTTCGAGAGGCATGTGGCGCCTGAGCTACTGCTGCGTGAGCCTACCTCCCACCTTTCATTCGGCACTTCCGAGGTAACTCTTTGTCTTCTGCTTTACTTTCCGCAATGTAGGATACAAAACTGTCATAGTTAGTTGTACCCTTTAACTGCTGAAAACTGATATGCCGTAGACCGTAGTTGACTGTAAACATACATACAACTGATATCTGTTTGAGACTGACACATGCACACACACTGCACTAGCCCCGAATCATTCAAACACATTGCACTCACTATTTTTCATTGCACACACACTGGCACCCAGTATTTGTCTGAATCTGTCAAACCTGCATGCATGCTATATCTGTTCTGAAACACCCAAACACGCTGACACATCACACGTATTTCACTGTAAGCACACTGGCACCGGTATTTGCCTGAATCCGACAAACTTGCATACATGCTATATCTGTCCTTTCAAAACTGCATTTTGAATGTTGTCTTGCCACCGTTATTTTCTGTTTACAGGAGGGTTCCCATACCATTCGCGGGTATGGGAATACTGGTGCACGGGAGTGGTATGATGAGCTCCCTGATGCGGTCCGACGCATCGTGGACCGAGCGGGCTTCGGCACCTTCTGCCGAGGGCTCTCCAGGTTGTCCACATGCAGACCTCTCCTCGCTGCTCTGGCGGAGAGGTGGTGGGACACCACCGACTCTTTTCATTTCTCTGCTGCGGGGGATATGACGATGACCCCTCATGACTTCTCGATGCTCACAGGCATCGGGGTAGGGGGGGATCCGATCCCTTTTGACACAGACATGGATGAGTGGACCGCCGCTCAGGTCTATCTACTGGGGGAGGCGCCACCCCTAGCTCGCCCAGGTTTCGTTCGATATTCCTGGTTTGAGGTCCAGTTTCGGGTCCAGCCCGCGTTGGAGGAGGAGGCGGAGATGACCCCGGAAGAGGTGGAAAGGTATGCTCGCGGCTTCCTCATGTTCCTGTTTGGGACTACCATCTTCGCCGATCGGGCGAACACCGTGCCTCTCTGTCTTCTCAGCGCACTGGTGGACGTCCGGGACATCTTGCACTATGATTGGGGCGGCGCTGCTCTGGCCACCCTTTATGGATACATGAGCTCGGCTTCTCGCGGCAGCGGCCAGCTACTCGGAGGCTACTGGCGGGCTTGGGAGGTACATTTCTTCTCCGCTTTTTTTCATTTCTGTCTCGTACTTTCTGTACTCTGTACACTGCACACACTGTAGTCTGCTTTATACTTGCTGTATACTGTACACACGGCACACACATACATTCTGCTTTACACTGACTGTACACTGCTCACACTGTACACTGTAAACAATACACTGCACAACACACGGCTCTGCTATTTCTGCTTTATTCTGTATATCCTGCTTTATTTGATGGTCATACTGACATTTGTTTTGCAGTTGTGGGTTTACGCCTACTTTCCTAGGCTTGCCCCCGTGCCAGTTGCGGAGACTCCCCTGGCCGTTCCCTTCTCGAGTCGCTTCGACGGGAGATGCACCCGGCGACCGCGGGAGACATTCGGCTTCTTCCGCCGATATTTCGACACCATCACCCCCGCGGAGGTATGCTTTACTTTCAGTTCATTTAAGCTTCGCTTTCCAACTGTATATTTCAATAACAGTAGATAACAAACTGTCTGTCATTTTTAGATCACATGGCGGCCGTGGGCTCCTATGCCGACGGCGATGCGGGGTCGGTTCCCTGGTGCGGAGGAGACCTCGCGTTTCCGGATTCTGCTTGAGGGCCCGATCTGTCGGGCTTGGTACCTGGGGGAGCGTTTTCTACGCCAGACCCTGGGGTTACCTGAGCAGATAGTCCCGGTTCCCCCTCCTGCGGACATGAGGGAGACCGAGGGGCTCACCACTGAGTAGCTGGATGATTACTCCATCAGCTGGGAGGAGGCCGGCTTCCGAGGCACCGGTGACTATCAGGAGTACGTGAGGACGTACCTGATGCGCCCCCTGAGCGGCCGTCGAGCAGAGGGGGCCAGGCCTGTGGGATCGGCGGCTGGGGCCGGAGCGGGAGCAGGGGCTGGATCTTCGAGGAGGGCCCGGGTCTGTGGTAAGGGTGGAGTGCAGGGAGGACGAGGAGCTGGCTGGCCTGCCCTGCCTGCTGTACTGACTTTCCAGGGGCAGGGTGGGTCGACCTATCAGATCCCCTTCGCCCCTCCACCGGCTGGTCACGAGTTCATTGATGTCCCCGACTTACCTCCGGTACGTATTACTGCATTTTGTACAGTTATTCATTTCAGTTTACTTGATATTCCACAGAATATTGATGCATCTGATACTTTTGCAGGCTTCTTCTGGGTACACCCGTCAGTCGTTGGCGATGAATGCCTCGATGATGGGGATGCTTCAGCGGACTTTTGATCTCCTGGCCCTCTACAGCATACCGGTATGTCCTTCTAACATTGGCCTCAAACCACTCATACACTGCTTTACATAATCTGATGCACGGCACAACACCTGATACACCGGTCTCACAGTATCTGACACACCGCATACACTGCATTCTGCACCGTACTCTGTATTGATAAACTGCTCACGGCATTCTCATACTGTACTCATATACTGCATTCTGCACTGTTAAATTGCTCACGGCATTCATACACTGTACTCACACACTACATTCTGCACCGATAGACTGCTCACGGCATTCATACACTGTACTCGATATTACATTCTGCACTGATAAACTGTCTACAGTATACTGATGCATTTCCCTTTTGTGTACTTTTTCAACCTCCTTTCCAGATTCCCATGGCAGGAGGTGCTCCAGCTGGGCCTTCTGTCCCTGTCCGGGGGAGAGATGAGGAGGTCCGGATATTTTCCCGTACCAGGGGAGGGCGTACTTACGTCGGGAGCAGCTCGCGAGCTCCAGTCCCGGATGATGATGACGACGAGGAGTCAGAGGCGGAGGCAGAGTCATCGGAGGAGGAGACCGGAGGCAGTTCTAGCTCGGGCTCTGATGACGACGCTGATGATGCTCCTGGACCCTCGTCCAGGAAGAGGACTAGGACAGACTGATGGCCCTTCCCTGAGTGCTTGACACAGATGCAGATTTTTGCCATCTTTTCTTTCTTTCTTGTACTTTTCTTTTTGTTGGTAGATAGATTACCTTGTACTGCCGCGGGCAGATTTTGTTGCCAAAACTTGTACATTTGAAAAGATAATGAAATGAAATGGACTTTTTATCTGAAAAAGTGTTTACATTTACACATCTCATGCATTGCATCGCATCTCATCATGTTACACCTCAATGTAAATGAAATTGATTGGTTGTCTGAAAATTGAACACTCGCACTGTAATAATCAGATAACTTAAACAGCCAGCAGCAAAATAACCCAAGCAGCCCACTGCCTGATTCTGGACACACAGCCCTTACTCTACTGGGGATTAATCTGTATACAGCCCTTAACACAGCATTCGTTTCATTCTGCACATGGCAAATTCTGAACAAACGGCCCAATCTAACAGGACGGACCTCAAAGATGGAACCGGTTGGAGTCGAAACACGTTCAAATGTAGAGAATGGCACAGCATTCTGAGCATAAATGATTTTTGAAATTGAATGAGGGTTTTTCGAACCGGGATATTGAGCCTACAACTGAACACAGCAGGGAGGACTCAAATATAAAGGTACACGACCTAACACAACGAGACACGCTCGGAAAAGACCTAAAACAAAGGTTGAGGTAAACAAAACCAAAGACACGACATACAGACGCGTTAGCGAAGATGGGGGACCTTGGACCACGAGGAGCCAGCTTCTCTAGGCATTGTTTCCCACCTTTTCTGATTTGTGATTCTCACATCACTCGGCTCTCGAGCTCGGATTTTTTTCTCAAAAACCCTTTTCCTCACTTTTCTCTCAACTTACACCTCTCTATTCTTCAATCTCTCATTTTCCATCCCTCCCCGGGGTGATGGATGGATAAATAGAACGGTGTGGGTTCATGTTCAATACCGTTAGCTCACAGCTATTTCTTCTGGCGGGCAGAGCGCTTTTCTGGCAAGCACGTCGATGACGGGGGAGAGACAGAACGCCTGGCTCAACTGTGCCCCTAGTTCATCATTTTAACCATTCTTTGTTTTTGCTTTCTACTAAAACCGTTTTGATCAAAATGAGAGTCGGATTAACGTACTTGTTCGATTTTTGATTTGAAAAGCATGCAAGTCAGGCTGCAAGTACTGAAAATTTTCCTTTTTGGGTCCAAGACAATGGTCCAGTTTTGGAAAATGGAATAGTTTTCGAGAAAATAGTCAACCTCAGTAAAAATTTTCAAAAACTATTTTTCAAACAGTCAATGCTCGACGAGCATGGAGCTTACTCTTCGAGACGCGTAACCTCGGATCAGAGGCAATGGAAAATTGCCCCTGGTTTGAAGGGGGGTGGGAGGCAACGGAAAGTTGCCCCTAGTTTGAATGGCGGCTCACGGCGGCTCGCGGCAACGGAAAGTTGCCCCTTGTTTGGGATGGTGCCGCAGCAATCTGTAAACAGTCTTCATTGGCGGTGGTCGAACTCTCGGACACAGCGATGACAAAGACGGTCACAACAAATATATGGACACAGTCGCCTTTGGAAGCGTTGGCGACTAGACTTTGGGGATGAAATCGAAACCATTGCATGGACTGAGACGCTATGAAAGCGTTGGGGGCTGGACTTCATGATGAAGTTGCCTACGTATCCCAAACATGGGAATCAAGCCTTACGTAGTTCCGGTTAAGGTACACTCGGGTATTTTAACCTTCACTTTTCAGGCTCTAACTTTTGCCAAGGCGCCCAACGCGGGTTTTCGACCTTGCGAGCTTCTTTTCATTTTCTTTTGTTCATTTCTTTTTTTTTTGCATTTTTCTTTTTCTTTTCTTTTCTGCATTTTTTCTTTTTTTTTCTTTTCTTTTTTTTGTATTTTTTTCTTGCTCTAACTTTTGCCTGGGCTGCCCTTCCGGGTTTTCGACCCAGCGAGCCTCTCAAAGGGTAAAAGTGTAACAAGTCCATGCCAAATGGTTTCAAAGTTGAAGCCTCTCTGTGTTTAGGAGAACGGCTGTTGCAATGATTTACGGAAGAATCCATCCAGGTTACTCCACGAGCTTCTTCCGGCGAGATCTACTCCTTCTGATTTGGCTTCGGCGCCTCTTGGTTGAAGGCTGCTTCAAAACTGGCCACACGGGCCTTCTCTGACGGTTGACTGTTGAATGTTCCGAATGAGTTCGAGGTTCAAGACAACAGGTCGAATCTTGAGGCTGAGAGCGATCCTAGACTGCGCAATCTCAAGAGCGATTCCACACAGGTCTTCGCAGGGCCGCGTAAAACATTTGTTTTTGAAAGTTTTTAAGAAAGTGACAAATCGCTCGCGCCGAAGATAGTGTGGAACCAATCTGGATCAAGCCAGGGTCCTTCTCAGTACTCACGCTGACAAGCATGGTTTCATTCATAAAAAGGCTTAGCATGCCTCTCTTTCTCTCGAAATGATCAAAGTTTTGCAAAACCCGAGGAATTCCTTCCTCTTCGTTTTCATCACCGCAGTGTTCAAAAGTTTTTTTTTTTGAAAAACTTAGGTTAATGCAATGAGTTTGGCGCGCAGGACAGCAGGCGAGATGTACTGTCACCCCAATCAAATTCTCTGGCACTTATGCTGAAAGCAAGCATGAAGTTGAGATAGCAACAACTGTTTCATTCAGATTTGTTGGTGCAACTGGCCCCTCGACAGAAACAGACTCAAAACAAAACAGATAATTACAAAACAAAACAGCGTTCGGGACAACAACCCCAGAATCACCTGGTATTATATACAAAGAGGACTGACTCGATACAACAAGACAGACCCTTAAGCAAAAAAGACTGACTCAAGACAAAGGGACAGACTCAAAACAAAAGACTGACTCGATATCCAAGCCGGGATTTACAAAACTCGGTTTCACCGATGCCCAAAAATGCGTGCCAGACGCTTCAAAAATACACCAAATGTTGCCCGCAGGCGGTTCACATTACATACTCGCAGTATCTGAGCCCTCGAAATCCAACAACTGAGTGGTGACGGGCTTGCCTGAGGTGGGTGGTAGGATAACCTTGTTATCAGTCAAATCCTGCACTTCATGACGAAGGCGGGAACATCCATCGGTACTGTGACCGGACTGTTGATGGTACGCGCAGTACAAGGTAGCATCATGAGTGGCGGGGAGATTCTTCGGGAGTGGCCGGGGATCCAAAGGCTTAAGGTGCCCATTCTTCGCCAATATTAGCAATGCCCTAGACAAAGGCATGTGGAGGTCGTGAAAACCCTGCGCCCTCGGGGCAGGTACTTTGCAGTTTGAGGATTCTTGCCAGATGCGCTGGCGAAAGGATCGGCTGGCACTGCCTTGGCTTTTTGAACCTTTCCCGGTGCAGGGTTGGGAACTACAGGAATTGTCTGGGCATGACGGGGCCCATCCCGGTTTTCTGCCTGGCTTGAACTGCCTTTGATTGGAGCGGGGAAAGCGTCATCTACAGCTTTGGTCACTATTGCAGATGTTTGTTGCTTGTTCATCCCTCTGACTTTCAGAGCCTCGACTGCCCACAGCAGTTGTTCAATAGGATCGGCATCTACCTTTGCCTTGTCCTTTCCTCTAGCCTCAGCCTGATCAAGGGTCTGGGTTGGCGCTGGCATGCCGTGGCTATAGCCGGAAGCCACCTCTGGCTGGCTGAGCTCTATCACAATCCGCCCCAGTAGCGGGGGCTCCTGTGGTACGAAATTCCCGGCATATGGCGCCGCTGGCGGTGAAGCCGACATTCCATAGGCGAGGTCCGCCACAGACCTTTGGAGATCGCCTATCATCCCCATCAATTCAAAGGTGGTGGGCTCACGAGCCTGGTATAACTTGGGAGCCCAGACCGGGTGCACAACGGGCGACCTGGGCGGGTATGACATACTGATGCTGGCCTCCCCTGCTCCAACGCAGCCGTCATAACCACAACTTCTTCTGAATTTTGTGCCGCCATAAATCCTGCCTCAGCAAGGGGAGACACTGACTATTCTGTATCAACTCTGCAACTCTCTGAACCTTGAAAGAAAAACAGACAGCATTTCAGCCTAAACTGATCAAACACGGGTGTAACCAAACAACTGTACCCTACTGCTGATCATTGTTCCCCGATTTCTGTTCCCGAAATACTGGATCTGATACCCGCGGATGACTGATTCCTGATAACTGATTCTCAACAATACTGATTCTGGTGCCCTCGGGCCCGATACTCAAACTCGCGAACTGGTATATGCGTTCCTGTAGAGGTACACTCTAAAAGCACATAGCAAATAAGAGAGAGCCAAAACACCCCTATGTTGAGGTAGGGTTTCCCTGTCATATTTCGTCAGGAGCTAGGGTTTCACTACGCACGCAGCGGTTTCAAACAACCTGTAATCGGGTAAGCAGCCTGTCCTAATTTGGAATGGTCACTATGGATTCGAATATGAACTAGGTCGAATGGTCAAAAAGGGTGCCCCGGTAAACCGGGGTTTGTGTTCCCATGCTGTCAGAGCCCATGGCCGGTCAGCCTTATGGACATGCCTTGACAAGACAAGCCTCCGGCGAACCGTTCAGGAATGGCAGATGGCAAACACTGTGCTCCTAGGCGCACCAATGCACATGCAATGCAAAGAAACACATAAATGAAATCAAAAATAGGATATCACGAGTTCGAGTCAAGCTCTCTAAAATCCCCAGCAGAGTCGCCAGAAACTGTAGACGTCCCCGAACGCCCCGGGAGGATGAGTCCCGTCCTGTTCATTTGGGGTTACTACAGTTCGGACTCGACTTTGTAGTCACGGTTCTTAATCTGAACCAAAGAGTCCAAATCTGGCAAATCGTTTTGAGAAACAGATTTTTGAAAAAGTAGTGCCAAACATGGACTCCTTTGCCAGATACAGAGTCGCCACCTAAATGTTTTTGAAATGGGGAAATTTAGGAAACCCTGACTCGGTGCCGAAGGCCACATGTCCTTCATCACCGGAGTTGTCTCGGCTCGGGAGCTTGGGTACGATCGGGGAAGGTCAGCTATGAGCACCCCCTTTCGCCCGGTCCGAAGACCGGCCTCTACTAACCATGATATCCGATTTTGAAAACGTTATGTGTTCTTATTCCATTTATTAGCCTAGAATTACTATGTTATGCGCACAGCAAACAAGTATAGACTAGATTGCCTAATTTGGAAATAAACATTGCATATCCGTTCGGTTTGAAAATGCTTTGGAATTTGCTACTCGCAAGTAGGCTAAAATACGGATTTCAACGAGTTTTTCCAACTCAAACAATCCAACCTTCACCCACAGGCATCCAAAACAGTTTAACACATAAGCATCTAGCCACATGTTAAGCATGCTGTCATGGCAACATTCACACTCATGCGACATGCTAAAGTGGAAATACTTACATCGTACTCCGTGCCAAAACAAAGAACTTGTTAGCAAACATGCATGATCCAAGTCCATGTTAAATGCCTAATGCATCGCATACAAAGTGTTGCTAGAATAGGCTCGGCTATCCTAAACATGGCATGTGAGAATGCACAACTATCACATATTCAGTTTAGAATTTGAAGTAAAAATGCGGTTAGCGTGATGTACCGAGCCTGATGCATGTAATACAAAATGCATGAATGCACGCATGCATAGCATAAGGTATGCTGAATTTAAACATGCCTTAATCTACCATCATAAGCAGGTAAATAAAAGGGAAGAAAGACGTGAGGTTGGAAGACATACACACACTCACGCACACTTATTACAGATTTGCCCTCGCTCGGAGGGACCAAATAAATATTACAAATTAATTAACTATGCAAGCTAATTAATAGTTACAAATTAATTAATTTAATTAACAAATTAAATTAACTAAGAAAAGCAGATAAATCGCCTCGGAAAACGCGCCGCCATGCACAAGCTGCCTCTGTTTTCTTTCCTCTGCTTCTCTGGAGGCTGTCAAAACCTCAGGGTTACATCCCTGGGCACTGGGGAGTACCACCGGCTGAGTGGGATCATCACCGGCACTGGTATGTGTCCATCGGCACAAAATTAAAGCTGTCGGCAGAGAAAAGGTTGCCGGCCGGCACCTTACACTGCCGGTCGGCAAAGAAAGTCTGCAGGACCTGCAACTCACAGCAACAGAGGGCAAAACAAGGCATGGCAGCACAATTCAAGGCATATGTGCACCAACCATGTCCCTTATCATGATAATGACTCAAAGGGTCATGTGCCTCGATTCTCGGACCATCAATCACGCATTTCCATGCATGATGGCCCGAAGAACCAAGTATGCAACTTTGATTTCAAATGCATGCAAACCAAATCAAACCAAAGTCCCAATCCCTATCACCAAATCAAGGGACAAGGAATGCATGCAAGATGCAATGCAACCTAGGCATACAAGCTAAGAATGCAACATGGCATGGCAAGGCACTTATGCAAGCATACAAGCATACATATGGCAATGCAAATAGATGGAAAAATGGACTTATGCATGAGTTAGGAAACTCTAAAATAGGCCTAAAACAGTAGCCAAAGTGCTAAAAAGTGAGGGCTAAATGGCATACACACACACATGCACATAAGGACCAACACTTAAGCACAAATCAAGCGACATTCAAGCACACTTGAAAGGGACAAACAAGAGCAAGTATCATGCAACATAAGCATTGAAATCATGTCATAAAATGATGCCAAATTATGTTAAACAAGACAAGCAAATGCATGCAAACATGGTCCGAATGCTCAAAGCAAACCAATGGAGCATTGGACTACACTTAGCAAGACCAAACATGGCATGAAATCATCAACCAAAAACAGAGTTTTGGGGCATCAATACAAGGCCTAAGGACCACTTAGATGGCATCTAAATGACCCAAAAAAACAAAGGCATGCATAATGGTCAAAACATGGAGCATTGCTACACAAGCTTAAGAGGCATTAAAGGTGCATGCAAGGCAATCAAACAAGCATGGAAATGGGACTGAAATAACATATAAAGTGACCCCAAATCACCAAAACAATGCAAAGGTGCCATGCTATACATGCATATGCTCAAGGCCAACAAGCCCAAATACAAAGGAGCTATATGATGCATGTCAAATTCGACCCAAGCAACCTAGGACAGACCTAGAACATGGCAAAATAAGCACAAAACCTTCACAAGGCTAAGCCTAAATCATGCTCTAATAAGGGTTAACAACCTAAGGCACATCAAGGCATAAACATGGCATTACAAGGCAACTATGCTAAGCATGCATGGAGTTCCAAAACCAACTTTAAATCATGTTATATCATGGATATATAAGCATGAAAAACAAACCAAACAGGCTCAACACACACTTAAGCATAGGCTTCCTTAAGAGGCCAAAATATGCCCTTTTCAAGGACAACAAGGAGAGGGGGTGGCCCTCTCCTTCTTGGGACTTCAAGGCATCATCTTCACCACTGAAATCCCTCAAGATTTCAGTGGTGAAGAGACCCCAACACCAAAATCCCGGAGCTAGCACAAAATGGCTCAAAACGAGGCCTTTTAAGGCCTAAGGGTGGCCAACTACCCTCAAACAACAAAACACTCTTAATAAACAATAAATAGGGCCTAAAAACAGAACTTTTTTTATGTTATACAATAAGCACAAAAACAGCTCTAAGACAAGTAGAAAATCAATGCAAAAATGGGAAAAAATGAGACTAGGTTCTCACCCTTGTAGACCTCTTCACAAATGGTGCTCCAATGGCCTCCTTTAGCTTGAATCCAATGCCAAAACTTCAAAATCAGTCCCTTAGAACCTCAGTTCCAAGAGGAAGGTGAAACACTAGGTGTTTGTGTGCAATAGTATGGACTAAAACACACACAAGAGTAAGTATAGAGATAGGATGTGTATGCAACTCAAACCCTAAAACCAGAGCTTCTCTCTGTGTTTTTTCCTCTCTAAAATGTCTAAAGCCTCTCTCCTTAGCTCCAAGAGAGAGCCTCTATCTATCTCTCTCACCAAACTTGCAAAACTTACAAGTTAAGCAAAACTAGAGGGCCATCCCTCCATACACGTGTATGGAGGGAAAGTCACTGCAATACAGCTGCCTAAAAATATCTCAAAAAGCAATTGCACAGTAACCGGCTGGCCAAAAATGCCATCTTGGCCAAAAAGAGTGCCGACCGGCACAAAATAGTGCTGACCGGCAATAAATAGTGCCGGCCGGCAAACTACATTGCCGGTGGCACTAAACACCAGCCGGTGGCCTCTAGCCACTGCCGGTGGTGGGTGGGGATGGTCTACAAGCCTCACCCTGCCTCTCAAAGGCAAGATGCAAGTGTTTGGTGCAAAACCAGACACTAAACGGTTGAGTTCGGGGATCCTGAGGCAAGGCGCGCGAGCCGAGACCTCCGGGAACTCCAAACGAACACAAACATGGATAATCATCGAGTGTTCAAACGGTGACGTCCAAGTCTTGAGGACGGTCAAAAATGGGGTGTCTACACCCCCCAAGCCATAGGTCCATACATTTCTTTAACAATATCGGCAATTTTGTCCCTAGAAACCATATTTTGTGCTTGTTGGACTATCACTGAAGGAACAAACACAGGATTTGGTGAAAAACCATGTGCATGAAGTTCTCTTAGTCCATAGGGAGGTATATTTGGGACTGGCTATCCCAGTGGTGCTGGCTGCTGTTAAGGGTATGGTTGACCTCTCTGAGCCTGTCCTATGAAAGGATCTGCGAAAGGTGTTGTAATAGGAGGAACATGTGTTGTTTCTCTTCTAGCTACAGAAAACCCTTCCAACCCCCCAGGTACGAATTTGAACAAAGGATTAGTGAACCCCCTTGTGCCAGGTATGGCTTCGAACATGGGATTTGGAAACATTCTCATGCCATTTTCTTGTGTTGGCCCAAATCCACCAATTTGCATGGCTTCATTGTTAAGTAATGAGGCATTTTGATTTACCATAGGCCTCGAAAGAGGCTTATACCAAGACTGAGGTGATGGTTTTTCATAATTTTGATTACTAGTTTGACCATTAGTATGTCCATTACTTTGCATAGGCTGTTTATCTCTAGCCAATCTTTGCTGAGGGACATTTGAAATTTCCTCCATATGCCTTGTGTTAGTTGGTTGATGGGTATTCATCTGATCCATAAAGGATATTGCCCATCTTTCCATTGTGTTCATTAACTGCTGTCCCATGGCATCTACTAGGCCTCCCCACAGATTCATTAGCTAAGTAGATGGAACAGTGGATGGTCCAATTCCATGGTCTCGTGCACTATTCTGGACACATGGTGCATGTTTTGCATTACTGGTCTGTTCGACTATAGGTTCTGATGAGATAGGTACTTCCATAGGATATGTTATCACATTATCCTCTAGATCAGGTACCTCTATCTCTCCTTCCACACCTTCTTCTAGGCATTCATTTTCTCCTTGTCTCCTACGTCTAGCCATTTCAATGGGTCCCACCGAGCGTGCTAAGAATATATGTTGGCTTTTTTGGCTTTCGAAGGTTAGTATTGTAATTTTAAGCGTGCTAACAAGGATCAATCAGTCTGTACAGAAGATTAATTCCCAACCAATTATCAAACGATTATGTTTTAGTTCTTTCAATCTTAATGAAGAGGACTTTTACTAGTGGCTTATTTAGGAGAATTTAGTAAACAATAATTAAGTGAAGAATAATTGTAGCATTTCATTAAGTAAAAATAAACAACTTACAATGATCTGACCCAGCCTCGGAGAGGTTTACAACAACAAGCTATTTGAAACTACTCCTAGGAATGAAGTGCAATACAGGAATTTGAAGTACAGAAATGTAAAGAACTGTAAAAACTGGAAGGCAAATAAAGTAGATAAAATTGGTTTTTTGATCAAGTCTGGATCCTCCTTTCTGGGGCCTTCTCTACTATTTATACTTCTCAATGATAACCGTCGAAGTGGACTTCTAACCTTTGAAATGTCCCTCCATGATCACTGATCATGCTTTCTCACAATCAGTCCCACTACGCCATGTTTGCAGTTAGGCTACCTCCTGATTTTGATTTTGAACCTTGTGAATAACTGTTAGGCCACATCACCTTATATCCTTTGATTATTCCAGTGCTACGCAAACCCATTATTACCAGTATGGATTGACGCGTGTCTGGCTATGGTTGGCAACTTATATGACCTCCCCAAATTGCCCTTTTCATGCGACATGTCAATTTGCAATTGGTTATACAAATTATACAGCCAACAATTAGCTTACTTAAACTATGCCCAATTTTATACTATTTAAAAAAAAAACAATAAAAAGTGACAGAAAGACAGTGAAAAAGGGCCCAATTTAATTTTTTCATTAATCTATAAAGTTGACCTCTTGTGTCAATTTGGTTCATATAGTTCTACTTATAGCAATTTTCAAATTTTTTAAATCATGTCAATATAGTCTAATTGATAATGTCTCTTGAGAAAATATATTGAAATCAAGGGTCAAAATAGTTCATTCACTCTACTATAAATGATTGAGGGGTTTGCATCCAACTTAAAATACGGGTAAATTACACTTAGTATGCCTTCACTTTTACCAAAATCTCACTTTAATCACTTCACTATTAACAGTCAATCCCCTACACTTTAACTCAAGTTGCAATCTTACCCTTCCATTCATTTGTCGTTAACAAAGTTGACGAAATTTGTCATTTAAAATATATGTGACATTTTTGTTGTTTCGTTAGCACCCTTAGACTTTTATTAAATTCTCACTTTAGTCCTCACACTTTTAGCAAAATCTCACTTTAGTCCCTTCATTTTCCATTTCCATTAGCTTTATTAACAGTATGTGGGCGGAAAGATGAAATCAGAACTTGATTTAAAGTATAGAGCATTAACTGTTACAATTGAAAGTGAAAGGACCAAAGTGAGATTTAGTGAAAGTGCAAAAGTACTAATTGTAGTTTACCCTTAAAATAGTCTATTCCTTTTTGAATGTGCCATTTTACCATTTATTTCTATCTAGGATAAATTACACCATTAGTCTCTGTTGTTTAAGCGAAGTGTCATTTTAGTCCCTACACTTTCAATTTTGTTGCAATATAGTCCCTATAGTTTGTTTTGAATTCTACTTTGATTCCTCTAATTTTACACATGGTTATTTTTTGTTCCAAATCCTATCAGTAAGTGACGGAGAGACCATATTGCAATACAAATGAAGTGTAGGGATTAAATTGTTTAAATTGAAACTACAAAGACCAAAATGAGATTTCGCTCAAACTAGAGGACCAATAATGGACCTTACTATTCTATCTAATGTCTTAGTGGATGTTATCAATAGGACTAAATCAACACAATGTAAAAAATTAAATGACAAATTTGATATAATTTAAACTATAATAATTAAATTTAACCCATGTTTTTTAAATGTTGTAGTGGCAAGATTTATGTAAATATTACATGAAAGAGGCAAGATGGTCTTACAATGGATACATGCCAACACTTCAGGAGTACCTCAACCATGCATGGACTTCATCCTTTATTCCAACATTACTAACCCTTGTTTATTTTCTTAGTTCAATTGCCATAACCAAGGAGAAGTTGGAACGCTTAGAGAAGTACCATGACATAATTAAATGGTCATCAATGGTTGACTTGCGGATGATTGGGGAACATCATGGGTGTGTAAGCTAATTGGATTGGACTTGTAGCGCCGCAAAAATTTATAACATCATTTAACACATCAACTAACGCTCATTATAAGAAAATAAGTAATTCTCCAACCTTTACATTACTAGATCTTCAAGGTTTGAACAAAAATAGATCCACATGCGAATTACACATTCATTGATATCAAATACATGAATCTATAGCATGTAGAGTATCAAATCCAAAAATAAATAAATGCCCTCAAGGGCTTACAAATTCCAAGGCTTAAGCCCAGTTACATAAAAATGGTCTCTCAAACCCATACAATTATAGCCCTCGGCTAGCAAAAATACATCACAACAAAAGAGAAGCCATATGCTCTCAACAATCATATTCACGCCCTAATTCGGCGGAATTGCCACATTTTTTCCTACAGCAAAACCCCATAAGGTGAGTATAAAACTCAGTAGAGAATTTTTAACAAAGTATATATATTTTATACAGTTTTACCAACTGAGATGCACATGTCATGCTATGCCTTTTGAAAAAAAAAATCACATTTACATCTTTTGAAAACTATCATGCTCCATGATAACTTGAAATCTCAACAATTCAAAATTTATCAATTTATTTCAAGGGAAAGTAAATACGACTCAGGTAATTCCTAGGTTGGTGTCTACAAGTAGGCATAACTAGCACTACCAAATGCCCACTTCACCGGTTGCTAACTGGAAGGCACGTGGTACCTCCTCCACGCGTGTTTTCGATGTTTCACCCCGGACACTCTAGCCAACTTAATCAATTTCATCTACACCTCCTATCCAGACTTACCAACGTATTTATCCCAAGACATTTCAATAAATCTCATTTTACAATAATTCTTTCTCAATGCAAAGTTTCAAATCCCAATTCAATATTTATAGCATACTAGGTATTGAAGTGCCAATGCAACAATTTTCCATGCAATACAATAATCAACCATGCAATGTAATGATTATCCATGCGATGTAACATCCTACCATTTACCAAACTTCCACACAAATGCTCCATTTGTGATCACAATTTTCCACTTCCTTTTCCAATGTATTTCACATATATCACACATGAATTTTATATCTATCCAAGTGTAGCAACAATTCCACATCTTATGTGTTCTCAACAATTTGTCATTTCATGAGTATATATATACACTTAAACAACAATTTTCAAAAAAATCCACTAATTTTCATATACCAAGAACATTGGCATTTTGTATACAGTAATATGAAATTTCCACTTATTCAATCATCCGGCACAAGGAAAATCCATAGATTCTCAACATTTTCCAAAACCCCCAATTTCTAGGTTTTTTCATCAAAATTAGACACTTCCTCACCTCGTGGAAGAATCTCACCAAAAACATCTTTCTTAAATCAATGTGGTTCAAATCCTCAAGTAAATCATTTAAAGATAACAAAAGATGAACCCAATTCAAAACCACCAACATTCTTAAGCCAAAAACCAACTTTTCAATACCACCAAAGGAAATTTCAAAATCAACATAAACTTGCAAATATATATATATATATATATAACTCTAAGAAAATCCTTACCTCAAGTTCTTGGAGGAAAAAGAGATGAAATCTCCAAAATCAACGATAATGAAACCCGATCTTCACCGCACACAACGAAGCCCTCGGAGAGTTTTCTAACTTTAGTCAAGGAACTAGGGTCAAAATGTTTATGGATTTAGAGAAATCAAAGCTCTAGTGAGGTTTGATGTAGGAGATGTAGAGAGAAGGAGGAGAAAAGGGTTTTTAGAGAGAGAGAGAGAAAGAGAGATGTATAAAATGATATACACGCAGTCCAAGAAAAGAAGAAAAGCAGATTTTTAGACTCAGCGGAGTCCCGCACGTGCGGCACCCATACCCGCACATGCGAAACGTCCTCTCGTATGTGCGACACTCACCCCCACACATGCAGCGCCTTTACCCCGCACCTCCAACCGCACCTGCCTTTTATGCAGTAGGCAACCCAGAAATTCCCCTATTTCCCGCACATACGGCCTCACTTCCCGTACATGTGGCCCCTCTTCTGCACGTGCGGCTCTGCCCTCAGCCCAGAAAATTTCCAACTGCAACGAAGAACTCCTGGATTCAAGTTCAAGTCTCCTAAAAGAAACGAAACTCAGGATTGAAATTAATAGGGACGAAAATTTTGAGAAAGAGATTTCAAAAGTAATGAACCCCCAACAGTTGAGAAGATCTCAAGTTAGACCCCGACACTCTAACACGATAAACACCAACAGGCACAAAAGAAAAGTAAGATGGGTTACGTACTCGATCATCACGACCTCCCCACCATAGGAAATTTCGCCCCCGAAATTCAATCAACTACTCAATAAGGAATTTCCAGCAGTTGCAACCACTTTATTACAATCTCAAATCACAAAATAGATTCTCGACCAACATTTACTATTATCATCATGGTTACCTCGATAACGACAGCCGCTTATGGTAAACATAAGTATGAAGCTTTCTAGAAAAATATCAATCCACAATAACTTCATGCTTAGAATAACAATACATATAACAACATGCGATTAACAACTTTGATACATTTCCCTCTAACATTAGGGAATATAACAAATTAAAATAACTAAGCATTTTCAAACAAATTCGGATACTTGGAGCAAACTTCCGCCTCCCGTTCCCATGTTTCTTCTTCAATCCCATGGTGTCTCTACAACACCTTTGCCAACGGTATAGTTTTGCCCCGTAGTACTTGCTCTTGGGTATGTAGTATTTGAACCGGTCATTCTTCGTAAGAGAAATCCTCATCTACCTCCAAATCAACCCAATCAAGCACATAAGAAGGATCAGGCTCATACTTGCTAAGCATAGATACATGAAACATGTTGTGAACCCCCGAAAGTTGTGGCGATAAGGCTAACCGGTATGCTACTTCCCTAATTCGCTCCAATATCTCTAAAGGCCCAATCAACCTTGGAGACAATTTACCACTCTTACCGAATCTCATCAAAACCCATCTTGGCAAGATTTTAAAGAACACATGGTCACCAACTTCGAAAGATAAAGGTCTCCTCCTTTTATCGGCATGACTCTTCTGTTGGCTTTAAGCCGTAGCTAACCTCTTCCTAATGAGAGCTACTTTTTCGGTCATCTCTCTAACAATTTCTAGACCCAACAACGGTGCATTACCCACCTCGGCCCAATAAACCGGTGATCTAGAAGGTCAGCCATACAAGTCCTTAAACTGTGCCATCTCGATGCTCGCTTGATAACTATTGTTATAGGCAAACTCAATCAATGGTAGATGCCTCTCCCAAGACCCCTTGAAATTGAGGGCACAAGCTCTAAGCATGTCCTCCAAAATCTGAATGGCACGCTCCGACTGTCCGTTCATTTGAGAGTGGTAAGTGGTGCTAAAGGTCAACTTAGTTCCCAATGCCATGTGAAGGCTTTGCCACAACCGGGCAGTAAAACAAGGATCTCTATCTGATACAATGGTTACAGGAACTCCATGAAGTCAAACTATCTCTCTAATGTACAACTCTGCCAAATGTTCAACTGAGTCGCCGGTGCGCATCGGAATGAAATGTGTAGACTTAGTCAACCTATCAACAATCACCCAAACGGCATCATTGCCTTGCTGTGTTCTAGGAAGCCCAACTACAAAATCCATAGTAATGTATTCCCATTTCTACTCAGCTATCGGTAAGGGTTATAGAAAACCCGCTGGTCTTTGGTGTTTGGCATTCACTTGTTGACAAGTAAGGCACTTCGATACAAAGGAAGCGATATCCCGTTTCATACCCCTCCACCAAAACTGACGACTAAGATCATGATGCATTTTGGTGCCTCTCGGGTGTACCGTAAGGCGTGAGTAATGGAACTCCCGAAGTACATCCTCTCTACAAGATTTTGGTACAAACAAAAGGTCTAGATAATGTACACTCAGATCCGAGTGAATGTTCAAACCCTTCTCTTCCTTTTCGTTAGATATTCTATCATGGATGGACTCTACTTCACGGTCTCCTTGTTGTGCCTCTATGACCTTACTAATCAAGGTAGGTTGAGCACTCAAAATAAACAAGGTTGCACTTCCTTCGGACTCACTCAAGTGCAAATCAAACTTGCCGATATCACCTAGCATAACCCATTCCCGAATGGCCACAGTTGCCAAACTATTCACGAATTCCCGATTCAAAGCATCGGCCACTACATTAGCCTTTCCCAGGTGATAGTGTAACTCAAAGTCATAATCTTCCATAAATTTCATCCACCTCCGTTGGCGTAAATTCAAGTCTTTTTGGAAAAACAAATACTTTAGACCTTCATGATCAAAGAAAACCTCAAACTTCTAACCATACATAAATTCAATTCTTAGAGAAGTACCAAAACATAATTAAGTGGTCATCAATCGTTGATGTGCAAATGATTTAGGAACATCATGGGTGTGTAAGCTAATTGGATTGGACTTCCCTCCAATTCTCTAATTGGATTAGATTAGAGAGTTCAATTTAAGGAAATTTGGTTCCATTTCAGATTCATTTTGATGATTTGAATTGTTCAATTTTAGTACATTCTGAGTAGATTATTCATGTAAAAAATCATGTTGATCAAATATCGTTGATGTTTAAATTACATTTGTCTTTAAAAAATGAATGAGAAGTATAATTTCAAGAAAGACAATATGATCCAATTATGTTACTAATGATATCTGATCAACTTAATTATTATATGGATAATCTACTCATAAGGCATAAAAAATAAGCGATTCGGATCTTCGAGATAGACCCAAAAATGGGGCCAAATTGCCCTAAATTGGATTCTCTAGTCCTATTAGAGCCATATATATCTCTTATATCATCCTAAGTACTTCATAAAGTTACTTGCAATTTCTTTTTTCTTTTCTTTTTGTCACTAATACTAATCATCTACAATTTCTTCGTGATTTGTTCACGATGAGGTGAAACAAGCTAACATTCCTAAATCAATCCAACTTCACATGCACGAAGCTGATGTTTCTGTAGAAGATATCAGAAAACACATAAACTATTTGATTAATGAGGCATGAGAGAAGATCAATAAAGCTCGACTTGTGGATTCTCCATTCAATGGCACTTTTGTTCAGATTGTAACAAACATGGCTAGGGTTTTATGGAGATGGCCATGGACATGATATTGGAGGAAAGAACAAAGGTCGTGTCACTTTGTTGCTCATTGACCGATTCCCCTTAAATAAACATAAATATTGTTTTAAGTTATAGGATAAATTATATAAATGGTTCTCAAAATAACTGTTTTGTCTCACTTTGATTCTTTAATTTTCAATTTTGACAACTTTGTTTTTAAATTTTTTAATTTGAGTCAATTTGGTCCAATTTCAAATGAACCTTCTAAATAATTAATAAAATGGTAATAAAATACACATATAGTTTCTAAAGTATGTTATTTGTGTTAATTTAATTCCTAACATTTTTAATTTTGACAATTTAGTCCCAAAACATAAACAAAAAAGATGAAACATAAACTTCCAGTATTGAGGGACAACATTGCTAAAATTAAAATTTTATGGACCAAAATGACACAAAACGTATAGTTTAGGGACCATTCACTGTGTTTGGTTTTAATTTTCTAGATTCATTTCTTTAAAAAATTGAGTTTGTTATTTTTTTTTTTTTGTTTTTAGTAAATATTTTTTTCAATTTTAAGTAATTTTTTTTACTCTTTTAGAAACACCTTACTTAGATGTATCTAAAAAGTAAAATATTTATAAAAAAATATTTTAAAAAATCAATAAATACACAAGAATACAAAAATAAAATGTACTGAATTTTTGTATTTTTGGTATTTAGTGAATTTTGTAAAGATTTTTTCACAAATATTATACTTTTTAAGTGTATTTATGTTAGGTATATCTAAAAATTTAAAAACTGCTTAAAATATTTAAAAACAAATTCAAGAAAAACAAAAGAAAATTACGAAAATAAAAAATTTCGATTTTCTGAAAACTGAATTCAAAAAACTCAAACCAAACAGGCTGATTGTAATTATTTCATTAACGATTTAAAAGGCCGTTGGGAATTGGACCAATTTGACTCAAATTTCAGTATGACATAAAATGCATACTTTAAGGATCATAAATATATACATATATATCAAATGGATCTTTGTATAGTGAACTAAATTGGAAAAATTCTCACAAATATCGTAATGTGTTATGTTCTCAACAAAAATATTTGGAAAACTATCGAGAATTTGAATATATGGTTAGGGACGGAGTTAGAATTTTAAGATAAGGGGGCCACATATTATATTTTTTTTAATCGGCAACAAGAAACTTTATTGATGGAATGAAAGTACAAGATAACAGGCACATTACATCAATAAAGGGAGTGGAATTGCACTGCATCACAATGAACTAATTGATCCCAACTAGGTTGGCACCAAAAGGCTCATCCTATCATTTGCTAGCACCCCCGGAGGTGGTGACAGACCAACGAAGAGACAACACAAAACAAATACCAAAGAGCTAAACAACCAAGCTATACAACCACCCAAACCAAACAGACTAGCAAATGACTGAAGCAATACTTCACCATTAAAACCACCAGCAAAGCACATTGCACAAAACTGCATCTGCAACACACCCTTGCTTCAGGGCATCAGAAAGTCAACAAACAGATAAGGCTCTCTTAATAGTCCTAAAAGGCACCATCTAGACACAAAACTGTAGCTGCAACACATACAAGCTTCAGGGCACCATCTAATCACAGCTAATCAACAGATCAGATCCAACTCAGCTAGTGTAAACAGCCACCAGACCATATAAACAGAGCATGCAGGCAGCATATAGAGTAGACCATCAGCTGATTCCATCAGCAGCCAACAAACAAACAAAGCAGCATACACAACAGACCCCAAACTGCACCTAAATTGTCCTCAATTGAACCTCAAGCATTGAACCTCTGATGTAGGCCAGCAGATTTGATCCAAACTAGACCACCTCCATGACTGAAGCAATACTTCACCATGAAGACCACCAGCAGAACACATTGCACAAAAACTGCAGCTGCTACACACACTTGCTACATGATATCAGTAAGTCAACAAAACTGTTAAGGCTCTCTTAATAGTGCTATAACGCACCATCTCATCTAACCCAAATAGCCACCCAAATCACAGCTGAGGAAAAGATCAGCAGCCTTGTGACAAGACCAACCAGATCATCAAGCAAGGATTGAACCTCTGATACCAGCCAACAAATTTGATCCAGATTAATGACCACTAGCAGAGCACATTTCACACAACTACAGCTTATGCCAAATGTCCTCTCACTCCAAGCCACCACAGAACCTAAAACCAGCAGAACAAAATAAGAGGAAAAAAAAAAAAAACTAGAAATTCACCCTTCCCCTCCACCATATACTAACCATTTCCATGCTGAATCTCCTGAATGTTGCAGATAATCTGCTGCACTGAGTAACAACAATCCTGAATGTAAAATTTGGCCCACAATGCAATCCTTGTCTTGATTAATTCACACAGCTCCTCCAAGTGCATTTGACTTTCACAAAAAACTTTCTCATTCCTGAATTTCCATAACGACCACAATACCGCAAATGGTATAATTTGCCAGATCATATTCAGATTATTTCTCGACTTGATGCCCCTCCACCAATTAAGAATCCCTTCCACTGTTTGTGGGATTACCCAAGTCAATCCCCACCACTGTATCAGATCACACCAAATTCTCCAAGCAAACGGGCACCAAATAAGGAGATGAAATACAGATTCAAGCCCTTCATTACATAACACACACATAGCAGAGGCTTCTGGCTCCAACACACCAATCCTTTGTAGAAAACCAGCAGTTTTTAGTCTCCCCTTCCACTCTAGCCAAACTAGAAATTGAACCTTTGGGGGAGAAAAATTATTCCATATTAACTTTGTTACCACTAGTCGAGATGAAGGCACAACCAAAGAATACAGAGATGAGACAGAAAACTCAGCAGATGGAGATGCCAACCACCCAAGACCATCCTCCCTATCTGTAAGGCCAACCAAATTCTGATCCAAAAAGGTACTCAACCTTCTAAGCTCATCATCCTCCCAACCCAATAACCTTCTTCTAAACCTGAACATCCACCTAGGTGAGGCTTCATTCCTCTGTAACACCACTCTCAGAGACATCTCCTTTTCAGTTGAAAGACTATACAACCTAGGAAATTCATTCTTAACACAGTAAGCCCCCATCCAGTAATCAGTCCAAAACTGAATTCTATTCCTATTTCCCACCACCACCCGACTATTATCCAGGAAAACACTCAAAAGCTGTGGGTTAGATTGACCTATATTAATAATACCATTCCAGATTTTTGAATAAGAACTAGTGAAAGAAGTAATAGGCAGCCAATTTCCACCTACTGACCCATACCTGCTACACAAAACTCTTTTCCACAAAGTGTTTGATTCAGTCCCAAACCTCCACCACCATTTAGTCAACAAGCACTCATTAACCATCTTGACTCGTCTAATACCCAAACCTCCATTCTCTTTACTTTTGGTTGCTTCCAGCCAACTAACCAGGTGAACGTTTCTCTTCAAATCAGACCCTCCCCAGAGAAAATTTGCTTGAATCCTTTCTATAAACTTAGCCACAGATACAGGAAGCTTGAAAATAGATAAATAATAGATAGACAGACTAGATAACACAGATTTTATAATCACCAAACTCCCACCAAAAGATACGAATCGCCTCCTCCAAGAAGCTAATCTAACTCTGCATTTTTCGAGGACTAGTTTCCATGTTTTTTTTAACCTGGGACTAGCCCCTAAAGGCAGACCAAGATACATCATCGGAAGCTTCTGGCTTGCACAGTTAAGTCTAAAGGCAAACTCCTTCACCTCTTCATCAGACACACCAATTCCACAAAGGGAACTCTTATGAAAATTAATCTTCAACCCTGAAACCAGTTCAAAACGCCTCAAAATTCGTTTAATTACCATGACCTCCTCCATGTTAGCTTCATAGAAAATTATTGTATCATCTGCAAATTGGAGATGTGAAACCACCACCTCATCTTTGCCCACTACAGCTCCCTTAACCAACCCTAGAGATCTGGCTCGATCCATTAGCATATTCAGTCCTTCAGCTACCAAATTGAAAAGGAATGGAGACAACGGGTCACCTTGCCTAAGGCCTTTTTCAGGAATGAACTTTGCCGTAGGGGAGCCATTCACTAACACAGACACTCTGGCCGGTACTAAACACTCCTTGATCCACCCTCTCCACCTAGCCCTGAACCGAAAATTTCCCATCATAGATAAGGGACACTCCCAACTGACAGAGTCATATGCCTTCTGAAAATCAAGCTTGAGAATCGACCCTTTTCTCCGACTCCCCTTCCACTAATCAACAATCTCATTCGCAATGAGTACACCATCGAAAATGTTTCTACCTCCCAAAAATGCTGACTGAACCTCTCCAACCACCTTAGGCATCACCTTCTTGATTCTATGAGACAAAATCTTAGCTACAACCTTGTACAAAGACCCAATAAGACTAATCAGTCTAAAATCTGATAAACTAGTAGGGCATTCAATTTTTGGGATCAAAGTGATAAAAGAATTATTCACACCAGCCCCCAATTTCCCATTTTCATAAAATTCTTTGAAAAATTGAAGGACATCAAACTTCAAAAAATCCCAACACTTTTGAGAGAACATCAGATTAAACCCATCAGGACCGGGAGACTTATTCCCGTCACAACTCCTAATAGCACCCCATACCTCATCTTCAGAAAAATCTGCTTCCAGAATTCCAGCCACTTGATCCTAACCAATAGATTTAAATTGACCCATCAACTTTGGCCTATTCCTCCAATTTTCAGGGAACAAGACTTTACAATGCTGGAACAGGCCTTTAAAATGCTTTAACACCTCCTGCTTCACCAAAATGGGATCCTCAAAGAGTACCCCTTCCACTGTAATTGAATTCAACAAATTTCGATTCTGTCTAGAGGATGCAATGATATGAAAATACCATGTATTCTTATCCCCCTTCAAGCTCCGGTCTAGTCTAGACTTTTGAAGCCAAACCACTCGTCGGCCAAATATTATATATATCCAACTCTGACTATATTTTCATTATTTTTATATTCTAATTTACAAATTACAATGCATCAAAATATATCAATAATCAATAAAAACAAAGATATGTAAAGGATTTTTTTAATTGCCTTCTATTTTTATCTCCTATTTTATATTTATTTAGTCAAAATAAATAATATTTTATTAAATTTAGTATGAAAAGTGACATTTTAATTGGTAGAATGGCTCTACAAATAATATACTGATACTCAAAAGTTATCTTGAAAATTGAGTAAGGGTCAATAAAATATCTATCTCTCAAATATATATAATATAATATAATATAATATAAAGGTTATAAAAAAAAAACAAGGTGGGGGAGGGAGGGGGCATGGCCACCCTTGAGCAAAGGTTAACTCCGTCCCAGCATATGGTGTATATTTGACTCAAGACGAAACACATTTACAATTTTTTGATTTTTTGTTCAACATTTTGAAATTATTGGAACATACTCTATTAAGATATAGTTCCAAATTTTCTTTTGCCTTTTCTTCAAAGTTTTTTTATCAAAAAGAAAGATGTTATTATATGCGTTTCGGTTTTACACTTCCTTTGTTTTAGCAAAAAAAAATTACAATTTTTTTTTTTATAAAATGTTTTCGAAAAATAGTTTTCCTATGGTTTGTTATTAATAATTGCTATTATTGAAAAATCGTTTCTGAAAAAATTTAAAAATATATTTTCATAACACAGTTTTGCTATTAACAGCATTTTCAAGAGTGTTGGGTAAAAGCAGAAATGTCTGTTCCATCATACATATAGATAGGCAATTATATAATCACACTCTGGCTCATTGCAAGTGTCACTGTCTGAACCATTTATTTTATAATGTTTTATATATATATTAATTATGAAAAAAATTAAATTAATTTAATATTCATAATCTCATAAATTTATTTTATTTGTTCTTAAAAACTAGATTATAAATACAGTTATAAAAATAGATCATTCATTTGTTTGAAAATAAATATAATAAAGTTATGTGACAATGATTATTATATATATATATATTTTATGAATGATTTACATATAAATATAATAAAATAAAATTATACGATTAAGATTATAGATCATTCATTTGTTGAAAAATAATGGGTATTGATTCATGCTTAGAATTTGTTTGATTTGGGCTTTCAGCTTTAGGCTTGGCATTATGAGATTAATTCGGATGTTGAGTGTTGGAGTTATTTAAATTTGGGATTTAGGCCCGTAGTGGGCAAATATGCTACCTTTTCGGTCTAATAAGCTTGAAGGGCAGGCCCGGTCTTGAGATTTTCGAGGCCTAAAACCGAGATAATCAACTAATAAATTTTTAGAACCCTTCATATTTTTTTTTACATTGAATGAAAAAAAAAACATATATATATATATATTTGAAGGTAAAAAACAAAATATTTGTGTCAAAATCACAAAAAATACTTACCATTACATTGCAACAACTAATAAGTGTCATTTGATCTTCACTCTTTTTGCATTTTTAAAAGCAAATAAATCAATCATACTTGCATAATCTAGTTTTTTTGCAAAATCTATAGCGACCCCGGTCTTTTCCCTTTAGATTATTGTATCCGGACTTAGGTTCCGTGGATTCTGTCATTATATATTGGTTGTTGTTGTCCTTTAATCTCTTTGTATTTGAGTTATACGATGTGTTGGGCGGGTCTGTTACAGGTTGGTTGAGTTTAGATGCCAAAACTAGTTGTCCAGATTTTGACCTGTCCGCTCGAGCGGGAGTTTGACGCTCGAGCGGGGTTTCCTTTGTTGCTTGTCCGTTCGAGCGGGGGTTTTGGTGCTCGAGCGGGATTATCACCCATCCAGTATTTTCCTGTTCAGGGTTGGACGCTCGAGCGTGGGATTGGACGCTCGAGCGGAAATGTGTGACTGCCGCTCGAACGGGGAGTTGGACGCTCGAGCGGCGACCTGGTTCTGCAAAAAGTACTGGGAGTGCGTATTCGACGCTCGAGCGGGGAGTCGACTACATCAGTCCGAGATTTCACTTTTTGGATCACTTTTTGACCTACCTTTCTTTCTTAACTTTTAAAAACCGCCCCTTGAGAGTCTTTCTCTCTCTCTCTCTCTCTAAACATGTCTTCTCCCTAAGAATTGATCTACCTAGGGTGAGTATCTAACGTTAGTCCTTTATTAAAAAGATAGAGTGAGTCAAGGGCTTCCATTTAATCTGAACGTTTGGTGGTTTGGAGAACTTTAGAATTTGGGTCTTCATCTCCGTCTTCTCCATTCGGGTTATTTTTTTTGAGGTAGGGATTTCCTACTTCATCTTATAAGTTTTGTTCTAAGTTTTGGTATTTTGATATGTTGGGAGTACTTTGGTAATTTTGGGAAAAACCCTAGTTGTATTAATAGATTAATTTGTTTAATTAATTTAAGGAAATTGGGGAATTTGGTTAAATTCATGAAATTGAGAAATTCATTGATTAAATGGCGTAGTTGGATGATTTAAATCACTTGCCTATTGAATTGTTGATATATTTATTTCCAGACTGACGGGCACCAAGTTGACCTTTAGTACGGCTTATCATCCGCAGACTGACGGGCAGTTCGAGCGTACTATTCAGATCCTTGAGGATATGCTTCGGGGTTGTGTCCTTGACTTTAGTGGGACGTGGGAGAGGCACTTACCATTGGTGGAGTTTGCCTACAACAACAGCTTTCAGTCTAGTGTCGGTATGGCACCGTTTGAGGCCTTGTATGGCCGACCGTGTAGGTCTCCAGTTTGTTGGGCCGAGGTGGGTGATGCACCTTTGTTGGGTCCGAAGTTGGTTAGGGAGACGACGGCGAAGGTTGAGCTTATCCGTAGGAGGCTTGTTACAGCCCAGAGTCGCCAAAGGAGTTATGCCGATCGTAGGAGGAGGCCTTTCGCGTTTGAGGTAGGTGATCATGTCTTTTTGAAGATATCACCTAAGCGAGGCTTGATGAGGTTTGGGAAGAGTGGGAAGTTATCCCCTCGGTTTATTGGTCCTTTTGAGATCCTTGAGAGGATTGGCGAGGTTGCTTATCGGTTAGCTTTACCGCCGCAGTTGTCCGGAGTTCATGACGTGTTTCATGTGAGCATGCTTCGCAAGTATGAGCCAGATCCATTATAGCGATCCCGGGTTTACCCTTGTTGTACAGTGATCCGGACATGTGTCCGTGGATGTTGGTAGTTGTTTATTATCTTGTTTCCATCCTTTTTGCTTCTTATTGAGTTATAGGATGTGTTGGGCAGGTTTGTTTCAGGTTGGTTGTGTTTGGGAGCCTAGTGTTGCTGCCCAAATTTTTGGACCTTCGCTCGAGCGAGGAGTTGGTCGCTCGAGCGAGAGTGAGGTTCGTGTCTGGTGGGTCGAGCCAGGGTGGCTTCGCTCGAGCGAGTGTTGCGTCTGGTTCTGGACCTGAGAGTTGCCTTTCTTGGCTCGAGCGAGCTTTCTTTCGCTCGAGCGGTCTGGTTTGTTCTTCGCTCGAGCGAGGAGTTGGTCGCTCGAGCGTGCTTCTGGTTGCAGACCTGAGGGTTTGAGTTGTTGGCTCGAGCGAGCATTCTTTGGCTCGAGCGCACTTTTGAGTTTTTGGCTCGAGCGAGGGATTCTTGGCTCGAGCGAGAGTTTCTGTGTCTGGTCGCTCGAGCGACCATGTCTTCGCTCGAGCGAGCGTGTTTTATATCAGCGGACAGTAGCGATTTTAAACATCACTTTTTCACTCCCTTTTTCTTTCAAAACCTAGATCCGAGACTCTCTCTCTCTACACTTATATTCTCTCTAAGAATTGATCTCCCTAGAGTGTGAATCTAGCCTAGGGCTTTTGTTAAAAAGATAGAGGGCATTGAGAGCTTTGATTTAATCTGAAAAAGTTTGGTTTTGGAGCTAGTTGATCTTCGAGTCTTCATCTCCTTTTTGGCTCAAACTTCGAGGTAGGGATATTCTACTCCTCTCTATGAGTTTTGTCTTTAAATTTTGGCATTTTGAGATGTTGGGGTTAGTTTGGTAATTTTGTGAAAGTTGGGGGCTTTTGTGTAATTTTACAAAAGTTGGGGTTTTATTCATAATAAACCCAGATGCATGTTTGGCATAGAGAAATGGAATGAATGTTAAATCATTGATGAAAATGGGACCTAAGGGTTGAAATGTTAATTATGGGAATTGACCTAATTACATTGTTTAATTAATTGGGATAATTAATTGAGAAGAATGAGGAAATGAAATGTTGATTGAATATCCATTGTGCATTTATTTTCTGTTTAGAAATAACTGCTTTGGGCTATCGGTGGAGGATAGTCGTGATTGTTGTAGACAATGCATGATGATTAGGCAAACTGAAACTAATCAATGGAACGTGTCATAGAACTTGACGGTTGATAGAATACGTTAATTATATGTATTGAGTAATTGTATATAGAACCAATGTGTTTGTATACGTTATGTGTAGAGGAGGAGATAGGGGATGTACTCCGCGGTTTAGGGGAAGATAGGGGATGTACCTCTAAACCGGATAGTGTTGGGAGAAGATAGGGGATGAACTCCGTAGATACAGCTCATATGCTTGTCTAGAGAAGTGAAGATAGAGCTTATATGCTTATCTTTGTGAAATGTGGATATAGCTCATATGCTTATCTGTGGATATTGTGGTTATACATATCTGTTGTAGAATGTGGATATAGCTTATTTGCTTATCTGAAAATGTGGATATTGTTGTTATACATATCTGTTGAGAATGTGGTTAGTGCTTATATGCCTATCCATTGAAAAAGGGAAAATGAAAGGAAACTTGGACTCATAAGTCGTATGACATAAATATGTGATTTATGTGATTGTATCAGAGTTGGCCATCTATCAATTGCTAATATTTTAGTCATTGTTCATGGTTGGTTTAGCATATTTCTACTGGGCTGTGGCTCACCCTATATGGGAATATCATTTTCAGGTGCAGGTAGCATGCCACCTCCAAGGACATAGCTGGGAGGCTAGAGGCGGACATACTTTTGTCGCTTAACTTTTGATGTATTACATGTAACTTCAAGCCAAGGGCTTAATGTGTAAACGAGTTAGTACTCTTTTGTTGTAACCAAGTGTTAACTTAGAAAGCTGTAAGCCCGTAGGGCATTTTGTTTTGATGTTAACATGTAATACCTATGTATGAAACTCTGAGAAATGAAAGAATGTGGAACTTTTGAATATCAACGCATGTCTTATTTGTTGGGTTTAATGTTATTATTTTGAGGGCGTTACATCCATCACATGTATTGGATTGGACCGATTTAGAGGTAGATGAGGATGCCTCGTATGAGGAGAGACCGGTTCGGGTCTTGGATAGGCGGGATCAAGTCTTGCGAGGCAAGACCATTCCTTTGGTAAAAGTTTTGTGGAAATATCACGAGGTGGAGGAAGCCACTTGGGAACGTGAGTTGGAAGTCCGCGAGAAATATCCGGACATGTTTATCGATTTGTAATATTGTTGAACTTTAGAGCTCTATATATGTCTTAAGTTGTAAAACATTGAGAATGTTTTGGTTAATGGAAATATTTTGGAACTTGTCCCGAAATGGAAGTTTAATGGAATATTGCATATGTTGAATATATTGAAAATTGTTGAAATTGAAAGAAAATTGCAGAGTATTAATGCAGGTGGAAATATATGTTATTTTACATATTGTGAAATGCCTCTTGATAAGAGATGAAATGGCCGGTGTTGGATCAAGTTGTTTATTTTGAGTTATCATATTGTTGGAATTTGAAAAAAAAAAAAAAAAAACTTGTTTTCGAAACCTTATGCTTAATTTCGGGGACGAAATTCTTTTAAGGAGGGGAGGTTATAGCGACCCCGGTCTTTTCCCTTTAGATTATTGTATCCGGACTTAGGTTCCGTGGATTCTGTGTTGTCCTTTAATCTCTTTGTATTTGAGTTATAGGATGTGTTGGGCGGGTCTGTTACAGGTCGGTTGAGTTTAGATGCCAAAACTAGTTGCCCAGATTTTGACCTGTCCGCTCGAGCGGGAGTTTGACGCTCGAGCGGGGTTTTGCTTTGTTGCTTGTCCGCTCGAGCGGGGGTTTTGGTGCTCGAGCGGGATTATCACCCATCCAGTATTTTCCTGTGCAGGGTTGGACGCTCGAGCGTGGGATTGGACGCTCGAGCGGAAATGTGTGACTGCCGCTCGAGCGGGGAGTTGGACGCTCGAGCGGGGACCTGGTTCTGCAAAAAGTACTGGGAGTGCGTATTCGACGCTCGAGCGGGGAGTCGACTACATCAGTTCGAGATTTCACTTTTTGGATCACTTTTTGACCTACCTTTCTTTCTTAACTTTTAAAAACCGCCCCTTGAGAGTCTTTCTCTCTCTCTCTCTCTCTCTCTCTCTAAACATGTCTTCTCCCTAAGAATTGATCTACCTAGGGTGAGTATCTACCCTTAGTCCTTTATTAAAAAGATAGAGTGAGTCAAGGGCTTCCATTTAATCTGAATGTTTGGTGGTTTGGAGCACTTTAGAATTTGGGTCTTCATCTCTGTCTTCTCCATTCGGGTTATTTTTTTTGAGGTAGGGATTTCCTACTCCATCTTATAAGTTTTGTTCTAAGTTTTGGTATTTTGATATGTTGGGAGTACTTTGGTAACTTTGGTAATGTTGGGAGTACTGGGCTGTGGCTCACCCTATATGGGAACATCATTTTCAAGTTCAGGTGATAAGCTACCTCCAAGGACTTAGCTTGGAAGGATTTGACTTTTGGATTTTGAAGACTATCTTCAGTTGGTTGTTTTGATTTGACAGTACATGTAAACATTCAAGCCTAGGGCTTTACTTGTATATGAGTTAGAACTCATGTTTTTGTGTCCAAGTGTTGGCTTGGAAAGATGTAAGCCCGTAGGGCATTTAATTTGATGTTACATGTAATGCTTTTATTTAGAAATACTCTGATGAATGAGATAATGAATTCTTTTCTTTAAAAACTGCATGTCAGTGATAAATATGTAATGGGTTTATTTTGGGGGCGTTACAACTTGGTATCAGAGCGTACCGGGTTTGGATACTTTGGGTACGTGGGAAGTGATTAGTATCACAATGGGTTCGTCTCGTTTGATAGAGACTTAGTGAAATGTTATATGCTTATATGATAACATGTTTATGTGATTATGTGGGTATGGAACGTAGTTTCTAGGATGTTAATTGGACCCTTGAGTTTCTAGTAGTCTTGTTGGAAAGGCACTTGATCAATGCTGCTTCCAACCGGAACTATAGTAACGCTTCGGGACTATTATCATCCAGGAATGAAATTCGTAGGTGCTTATGTGATTATGTGCTTACGTGGAATGAATTATTGTTGTCCAATGCATTAGGACGCAAGTGTTTAGCTTCGGCACATTTATTAATGTGCTAACGTCTTTGTTTCCTTTATTAGGATGTCAGGACGAGGACGAGGGCGCGGTAGGCGTGGTAGGCCGGGTAGGCAGGAGGTGCCGGTGCCAGAGGAGGTTCCGGCAGTACAGGAGGGGGTTGGCCAGGCCAATGTGGCTGAGCCAGTAGGCCAGCAGGTTATGGGTGCTCTAGCCCGAGAGATAGCAGAGGCATTCAGGGAGTCAGTAGGCATTCTCAGAGCTGAGAATCAAGCGCGGGTTGTTGTTGCGGATGCAGGACCTTCCTTTCTGAAGAGGGAGTTCTTCCGGTCTAACCCGGATGAATTTGTAGGTGATCCTAAAGAGCCACTTAAGGCAGATGAATGGCTCGAACAGACAACGAAGACATTTGAGATGCTTGGCATCGAAGGCGAGGGGTTGAAAGTGACCTTGGCATCTTTCCAGCTGAAGGGGGATGCGGGTCAGTGGTGGAAGTTCACTAAGGGTCGTATAGGAGGTACATGGGAGGCTTTTGTGAATGCTTTCCAGGAGTGGTTCTTATCTCCAGCAGTTAGGGAGAAGCTGAGAGACCAGTTCTGCCAGCTTAAACAGTCGAGTTCTTCAGTGGCCGAGTTTGAGGCTGCATTTACTAGCTTGTCCAGGTTTACACCTGAGTTGGTGGCGTCTGAGGAACGACGTTGTATCGAGTTTGAGAAGAAGTTGAGGCGTGGCCTCAAGCTGCGAATTGGGGGAACTACGATTCGGGATTATGGGCGTTTGGTTGATGCTGCAGCCCACATGGAAATCATGATGCAGGAGGAGGAGGAAGGACAGAAGGGCTCCAAGAGGAGTCTGGATGGTCAGAGTGATGGTAGAAGACAGAAGGGTTTTAATCCTCAGCAGTCTCAGGGTAGCTTTTCTAGATCAACTTTTCCTGTGCCGAGTGCTAGTTCGGGGAAAGGCAGTCAGGGAGACATTACCCGTTTCAAGTGTGGCCAGCTGGGCCACAAGTCTCCAGTTTGTCCTCAGAGGGGAGGAGTGCAGAGAGCAGCATCATCTTCGGCTCGATCTCAGAGCCAGAGTCAGGGTAGAGGCCAGCCACTCTCGTGCTATCAGTGTGGTCAGCCAGGGCATATGAAGAGGTATTGCCCGCAGTTGGGTGGCACACCTGGTGCATCTGGTTTGAGGCAGATTCAGAGTCATCAGCCAGCTCAGTCGGGTCAGGCCTCGAGGGCCAGTCAGGGGGCTTCATCGTCCCAGTCGGTGCAGCAATCGTATGCTCCTAGGGGTGAGCAGGTTGATCAGAGGTCTTCTGGGCGTGTGTACGCTGTTACCGCGCAGGATCTTGTGCCGGTACCATCGGTTGTAAGAGGTACCTTCTTGTTTTGTAACTCGGTTGCTAGTGTTTTGATTGATACGGGTGCATCTCATTCCTTTGTGTCTGCTGCATTTGCATCTCTTTTGGAGTTGGAGTTAGCACAGTTAGCATCCCCTATTTGTGTAGTGTCACCTCTTGGAGGTGAATTAATCTTGAAACAAGGTGTCAAGGGTTGTGATATAGAGGTCGCCGATCATAGACTTCCGTTTCCTTTTGTAGTTATGCCCATGAAGGGCTTTGATGTTATTTTGGGTATGGACTGGTTATCATCATACCGGGCAGTAATTGATTGCTACCGCCAGAGGGTCACTTGTTGTACCGTGAGCAGGGAGTGTTTTCATTTTCTGGGGGACCGGGTTGCTAGTGTTTTGCCACCGGGGTATGATTCGCGAGGGCGAGGTGAGCTTAGTGGTCTACTCGCTAGCTTTGAAAGTGGTGAGTGTAACGAGACTCAGACTATGTTGCCAAGAGTGGTTTGTGAGTACTCGGACGTTTTTCCCGAGGACCTTGTTGGTTTGCCACCTCACAGAGAGATTGAGTTCTCTATTGACTTAGTACCCGGCACGGCGCCGATTTCTATGGCACCTTATCGTTTTGCCCCAGCTGAGTTAGTTGAGTTGAAGATCCAACTCCAGGAGCTGCTAGATAAGGGCTTTATAGGTCCTAGTGTTTCGCCATGGGGAGCACCGGCTCTCTTTGTTAAAAAGAAAGGTGGTGCTTTGAGACTTTGTATAGATTACCGGAAATTGAATCGGGCTACGGTTAAGAATAAGTACCCTATGCCTCGTATAGATGATCTGTTCGATCAGTTGAAGGGTTCCCGTTGTTTTTCGATGATAGACTTGAGATCGGGTTATCATCAGTTGAGAGTCAGGGAGGAGGATATTCCGAAGACGGCATTCCGTACGCGGTATGGCCACTATGAGTTTTTGGTGATGCCGTTTGGGCTCACCAATGCACCGGCAGTATTTATGGATTTGATGAACCGGATATTCCGGGAATTTTTAGATCGTTTTGTAGTCGTCTTCGTGGATGACATCCTTATCTATTCACCTTCTGAGGAGAAGCACAAGGAACACTTGAGAATGGTGCTTGAGTTACTTAGAGCCCATAAGCTTTATGCTAAGTTTGGGAAGTGTGAGTTCTGGCTAGAAGAGGTCAAGTTCTGAGACCATGTAGTTTCTGGGGAAGGAGTGTCTGTTGATACATCCAAGACTGAGGCAGTGCAAGATTGGGCACAGCCTAAGAGTGTGTTTAAGATCCGCAGTTTTTTGGGGTTAGCTGGGTATTATCGCCGGTTTGTGAAGGATTTCTCCAGGTTAGCTTCACCTTTGACTAGTTTGACTCGGAAGGGAGTCAAGTTTGTATGGAGTGAGACTTGTGAAAAGTCGTTCCAGGAGTTGAAAGTTAGACTGACCACCGCTCCAGTCTTGATTATTTCGGAGAGGGGGTTGGGTTATGCAGTCTATTGTGACGCCTCACGAGAGGGTCTGGGTTGTGTGTTGATGCAAGAAGGGAAAGTAATTGCCTATGGCTCACGTCAGTTGAAAATTCACGAGAAGAATTACCCTACGCATGATTTAGAGTTAGCAGCTGTGATATTTGCCTTGAAGATTTGGAGGCATTATCTTTATGGTGAGAGGTTCGAGGTATTCTCGGATCATAAGAGTTTGAAATATCTATTTACACAAAAAGACTTGAACTTGAGGCAGAGGATGGAGTTTATTGAGGATTATGACTTCGAGTTGCATTATCATCCGGGGAAGGCCAATGTGGTGGCCGATGCCCTTAGCAGGAAATCTGTTGGTGACATAGCTAGTATAGCCATCCGGGAATGGGAGATATTGGGTGCACTTGGGGAGTTCGATTTACTTCTGGGCGAATCCGTTGAGGCTGCGGCCTTGTTTTCTGTTGTTGCACAGCTTACACTTGTGACTCGAGTGTTAGAGGCTCAGGGGGGTGACCTTGAGGTAGAATCCCTCCGTGAGAAGATTTCTGGTGGGAAGGTTGAGAAGGGTTTGACGGTGTATCCCGACCTCAGTGTGAGATACCGAGACCGTCTGTTTGTGCCAAAGTCTTGTCGAGAGGAGGTACTCCGAGAGTTTCATCATTCACGCCTTGCGGTGCATCCGGGAGGCACTAAGATGTATCGGGATTTGGGTCGCCAGTTTTGGTGGCGGGGTATGAAGAGAGATGTGGCAGCTTTCGTGTCTAGGTGCCTTACTTGTCAGCAAGTGAAGGCCGAGCATCAGAGGCCAGTGGGTTTGTTACAACCCTTGCCTATTGCCGAGTGGAAGTGGGAGCATGTCACTATGGACTTCGTTGTAGGCCTTTCGAGGACTCAGCGGGGTAGTGACGCCATTTGGGTGGTTGTGGACCGGTTGACTAAGTCGGCACACTTCATTCCTATGCGCGTGAGAGATTCGGTAGACCATCTTGCCGACTTGTATATTCGGGACATAGTGAGATTGCACGGGGTCCCAGTGACGATCGTCTCGGATAGAGATCCTCGTTTTACTGCTAGGTTGTGGCAGAGTCTGCAGAGTGCCTTGGGCACCAAGTTGACCTTTAGTACGGCTTATCATCCGCAGACTGACGGGCAGTCCGAGCGTACTATTCAGATCCTTGAGGATATGCTTCGGGGTTGTGTCCTTGACTTTAGTGGGACGTGGGAGAGGCACTTACCATTGGTGGAGTTTGCCTACAACAACAGCTTTCAGTCTAGTATCGGTATGGCACCGTTTGAGGCCTTGTATGGCCGACCGTGTAGGTCTCCAGTTTGTCGGGCCGAGGTGGGTGATGCACCTTTGTTGGGTCCGAAGTTGGTTAGGGAGACGACGGCGAAGGTTGAGCTTATCCGTAGGAGGCTTGTTACAGCCCAGAGTCGCCAAAGGAGTTATGCCGATCGTAGGAGGAGGCCTTTCGCGTTTGAGGTAGGTGATCATGTCTTTTTGAAGATATCACCTAGGCGAGGCTTGATGAGGTTTGGGAAGAGTGGGAAGTTATCCCCTCGGTTTATTGGTCCTTTTGAGATCCTTGAGAGGATTGGCGAGGTTGCTTATCGGTTAGCTTTACCGCCGCAGTTGTCCGGAGTTCATGACGTGTTTCATGTGAGTATGCTTTGGAAGTATGAGCCAGATCCATCACATGTATTGGATTGGACCGATTTAGAGGTAGATGAGGATGCCTCGTATGAGGAGAGACCAGTTCGGGTCTTGGATAGGCGGGATCAAGTCTTGCGAGGCAAGACCATTCCTTTGGTAAAAGTTTTGTGGAAATATCACGGGGTGGAGGAAGCCACTTGGGAACGTGAGTTGGAAGTCCGCGAGAAATATCCGGACATGTTTATCGATTTGTAATATTGTTGAACTTTAGAGCTTTATATATGTCTTAAGTTGTAAAACATTGAGAATGTTTTGGTTAATGGAAATATTTTGGAACTTGTCCCGAAATGGAAGTTTAATGGAACATTGCATATGTTGAATATATTGAAAATTGTTGAAATTGAAAGAAAATTGCATAGTATTAATGCAGGTGGAAATATATGTTATTTTACATATTGTGAAATGCCTCTTGATAAGAGATGAAATGGCCGGTGATGGATCAAGTTGTTTATTTTGAGTTATCATATTGTTGGAATTTGAAAAAAAAAAAAAAAACTTGTTTTCGAAACCTTATGCTTAATTTCGGGGACGAAATTCTTTTAAGGAGGGGAGGTTATAGCGACCCCGGTCTTTTCCCTTTAGATTATTGTATCCGGACTTAGGTTCCGTGGATTCTGTGTTGTCCTTTAATCTCTTTGTATTTGAGTTATAGGATGTGTTGGGCGGGTCTGTTACAGGTCGGTTGAGTTTAGATGCCAAAACTAGTTGCCCAGATTTTGACCTGTCCGCTCGAGCGGGGGTTTTGGTGCTCGAGCGGGATTATCACCCATCCAGTATTTTCCTGTGCAGGGTTGGACGCTCGAGCGTGGGATTGGACGCTCGAGCGGAAATGTGTGACTGCCGCTCGAGCGGGGAGTTGGACGCTCAAGCGGGGACCTGGTTCTGCAAAAAAGTACTGGGAGTGCGTATTCGACGCTCGAGCGGGGAGTCGACTACATCAGTTCGAGATTTCACTTTTTGGATCACTTTTTGACCTACCTTTCTTTCTTAACTTTTAAAAACCGCCCCTTGAGAGTCTTTCTCTCTCTCTTTCTCTCTCTAAACATGTCTTCTCCCTAAGAATTGATCTACCTAGGGTGAGTATCTAACCTTAGTTCTTTATTAAAAAGATAGAGTGACTCAAGGGCTTCCATTTAATCTGAATGTTTGGTGGTTTGGAGCACTTTAGAATTTGGGTCTTCATCTCCGTCTTCTCCATTCGGGTTATTTTTTTTGAGGTAGGGATTTCCTACTCCATCTTATAAGTTTTGTTCTAAGTTTTGGTATTTTGATATGTTGGGAGTACTTTGATAATTTTGGAAAAAACCCTAGTTGTATTAATAGATTAATTTGTTTAATTAATTTAAGGAAATTGGGGAATTTGGTTAAATTCATGAAATTGAGAAATTCATTGATTAAATGGCGCAGTTGGATGATTTAAATCACTTGCCTATTGAATTGTTGATATATTTATTTCCAGCCTAGAAATAACTGTTTTGGGCTATCGGTGGAGGATAGTCGTGTTTGTTGTAGATATTGCATGTGGATTAGGAAAAATTGAAACTAATCTATTTGTTTAAGTCATAAATTTAGACTATTGAATTAATACAGAAAATACTTTTATTGATTGAGCATTGCATATGCATATTGTTTGGGAGGAGATAGGGGATGTACTCCACGGTTTAGGGGAAGATAGGGGATGGACCTCTAAACCGGATTTTGTTTGGGAGGAGATAGGGGATGGACTCCATTAGCATCACTATTATGTGTGCTTATTATATTGAAGTGTTTTTACATGTTGTTGATACAGCACTACAATGTGTATCAAATGGGAAGTATGAAGTGTTTGTTATGAGTCTGAGTCTCATCTGTGTTGTTGACATTGGAAGTAATGTGAATATGATATATAGTTCACTGTTGTAAGTTTGGCCAGGTTCTGAACCATATTGATAATAATGGGAATTGAAACACGTCATTGACATTAGTGTCATGAGACTGTATTAAGTTATAATTGATTATCTTGGTTAACCATCTATTGAATGCTATTGCTTTATTCAATGCTTATACTTGGTTTAGTATATTTCTACTGGGCTGTGGCTCACCCTATATGGGAACATCATTTTCAGGTTCAGGTGATAAGCTACCTCCAAGGACTTAGCTTGGAAGGATTTGACTTTTGGATTTTGAAGACTATCTTCAGTTGGTTGTTTTGATTTGACAGTACATGTAAACATTCAAGCCTAGGGCTTTACTTGTATATGAGTTAGAACTCATATTTTTGTGTCTAAGTGTTGGCTTGGAAAGATGTAAGCCCGTAGGGCATTTAATTTGATGTTACATGTAATGCTTTTATTTAGAAATACTCTGATGAATGAGATAATGAATTGTTTTCTTTAAAAATTGCATGTCAGTGATAAATATGTAATGGGTTTATTTTGGGGGCGTTACAAAATCATTTTCAATGGATAACAATGCTAATTATATTAAATGGGCCTTTCAATTTTTTAATGGGTCAATTTATTTTAAGTTAGTTTGGGCCTTCCTTATTTTATTTTTTTTTGGATTTAAAACATATCTAATATATTAGGGGGATTTGGTCATAGCCCCCTCACTATCTAATTTCTCTTTCAAAATGACAAGAATTATATAAGTACTTTCAAAACCCCCTGATATTTTAAAACTTGTTTCTTTTACTATATTACCCTCATATCTATCAGCTCTCCTATTAAGACATTTTCACTATGTATTTCAGAGTAAAATTTTACTCTGTATGAAAGTAAAATTTTACTCTGTATAAAAGTAAAATTTTACTATGAATGAGAGTAAAATTTTACACTCTGAAACTAAAAGTAAAATTTTATTCTGTATAAAAGTAAAATTTTACTTTGAAAAATAAGTAAACTGTAAGACTCTGAAGCTAAAAGTAAAATTTTACTCTATATAAAAGTAAAATTTTACTCTGGTTCTATCAAATGAAAAAAACAGAGCACTAGAACCAGAGTAAAATTTTACTCTGGTTCTATCAAATGAAATTTGATGTTTACTCTGAAAAATCAATGGAACTTTGAGCTTTGAGCTTTGAATCAGGCTTATAATCCTTGAATCAATCGATGTTTACTTTGAAAAACATTGAATCATGCCTATAATCCTTGAATCAGGCCTATAATCTGAAAATTTTAGAGAAATCTCAATTTTTCATACCTCGGTTCTTCAGATTTTTCAAATTTTACAGATTTTTCAGATTTTTAAAACTTTGAGCTTTCAAAAATCTATATATTCGAATTCAAATCTCAAAACACACAAACACACACATATATATAGATATATATATATATATATTACAGATCGGAATATGTAGATATATATATATATATATATTCGAATTCAAATCTCAAAACACACAAACACACACATATATATAGATATATATATATATATATATATGTATCAGCGCGATTTGCAAGTTCTCCACAGCTCCGGCCATGGAGGAAGCTAGGATTAGAAGAGAGAGACGAGATAGAAGATGAACAGTTGAAGGAGAGTTGAAGGAGGAGAGTTGAGAAGATGCAGAGAGAGATCGTCGAAGCTTAGGAATGACACAGCTCCGGCCATGGAGGAAGCTAGGGTTAGAAGTGAGAAACGAGAGAGAAAATAAATTTTGTATCTAGATTGTGTATATGTGAGGGTATAATAGTCTGATAAAATATTTAAATAACAAATTTTGTCCTTTATGCAAGATTTTATAATTATGAGGGGGTTTAGAAAGTATAATTTTTTTCTTAGTCCGTCTAACAATGAAAGGAAGGTAATGGGGGTTTATAGCCAAATTTCCCAATATATTACACTAAACTATAATAGGAGAGGACCCCTTTTTTGGGTCTATTTTCAATGGATCACAATGTTAATTTTTTTGAATGGGCCTTTCAATTTTTTATGGGAAAATTACTATGTAGTCCTATGTAGGGAATCTATTTCCCTTCTAATCCCACTATATTTTTAATAGACTAACAAGTCTACAGTTTTTCAAGTTTTGTACCTGAAGGTCCCGTTTTTTATTTTCTTATTTTTTAAATGACCGTATTACCCTTTGATTTGAGATGTATATATATACATGAAAAATCAAATATTAGATTGTGATGTTACCTATACGAGGTTGTCTACGATCTCGATCTCTCTTTGCGTTGTCATTCTCTTTGTGCTGTGAGGTCAATCCTGTTGTGTTGTGAAATCAATCTCGTTATGCGATCTGAATCTCTATGTATAAGCAATCTCTACGTACGCTGTGTGTGTGTGTGTGTGTGTGTGTGTGTGTGTTTCACTCTGTCTCTATCTGTCGGCACATATATGTATGCATATATATATACAGATAAGCAAATTTGCGTGATCTCTGGTTTGTGTTTGGCAATGTTGTTATAGTTCTTTGTTTTGTGATAAACTTTGTTTGTTTAATACTTATTTTGTGATTTTTGTATGTGATATAGTGTAATAATTTTGATTTTATTGATTTTATTTGTTGTAGAGTGTAATGTGTTTTGAAGTTGTAGTTTGGAATTGTGAATTCTGAAGCTTTGATACTGATATGTTGTAATTATATAATTTTGCAGTTTGGAATTATAAATTGTGAAGTATTGATACTGATATGTTGTAACTATATAATTTTGTAGTTTGGAATTTGTGAACAATTGTTTGCTGGTTTGTGATTTTATAATATGGAGGGGTGTTTCATGTTAATGTGCAAATACAGTAAGTCTTGTGCTATTATTAAGATTAGTGAGGGATGTAGTTATCATGAAGTTGTTGAAAAAATATCTACGAAGTTCAAGGAGTTGAGTGTTGTAACTTTTGTTTGTTTTTCTCTATTCGTAGATATTCTAATTGTATTGTTGAATGTGATGATGATTTTGGGAATATGACGTCAATGGTAGGTTGTAGTGGTTCTTATGTTGTTGATGTTGTTGTGGGTGATAGGAGAATTGTGGAGGTTAATAATAATTCTTCTAGGATTGATTCTGTAATTTGTAAGAGTTTTTTAGTTATCGATTGTGATGATTTTAGTGGTTTGTTGCTTAGTTTTTATCCAGAACCAGAGAGAGTTTTGTTATCTGTTAGTTGGAAGGGGATTATACACAGTGTTGGTCAAGAATTTGAAGGTGGAGTGCCCGCGTTCTGCATTACATTGGCTAAGTATGCAGTTGAGTGTGGTTTTGCATTGAATTATTTGAAGAACAATGTAACAAGAATAACTGCTAAATGTATGATGAAGTCATCTACGAGTTGTAAATGGTTTATGCATGGAAAGCTGTTGATGAATTTCGATATTTTTTTTATTATGAAGTTGAATAATGTGCATACTTGTGGGGTTGTTACTCGTAGATCTTGTAGCAAAATGGTTGGTTCTAGACTTGTGTCTGATATTGTGCATAATGATATTAGTGATAATCCATTGACTTGTCCTATTGAAGTTAAAAAAAAAGTTGAAGAAGCAATATGGTATGCATGTTTCTTATCGAGTTGCATGGTTAGGAGTTGATAAGGCAAGAGATTGGTTGTTTGGTGATTTTGCATCTTCTTTTGACCAATTTCGATGGCACCTTGAGACGAGTATGAAAACGAATCCCGGAAGTGTGTTTGAATTAGATGTAGATGAGGGTAATGGATGTTTTCGGAGGTTGTTTGTGGCATTTCATGGATGTTTATATGGCTTTTAATTTTGTCGTTCGTTGTTGTTTGTTGATGGTACATTCTTGAAGAGACGTTACAAAGGGCATTTGCTTACACATTGCTTGGTTAGTTGGTTATAAAATCTCTCTCCTGTTTTTGTTTACAGAGGCATATAAATTTTAATGTGAAACATTTTCATACTAAAGAAATTTCTTTTGGCATTCTATTTCACTAAAGTTTGGATGATCATTTCAGCAGCTTTCTTGTGAAAAACTTTAGAAGATGCACATAAATATATCGTAGATGGTTGTGTATTTTCTCTTTAGTTGCACTTGGTTGAGGTCAACCGTTTGATATGATGTAGGATACGCTTAATTGGTTTGAATTTAATCAATGTTCGTAAGTCAGCCCTTTTAGTTCAGTGTTGAACAATCATCCAGGTCTCCTCTTGTAGGTCTATGAAATTTTTGCACAAATGTTTATATTTTAGCTTGATCTCATTGTTCTGATTCAGAAAACTAGAAGCTAGTGGACGAGTTATTTGTGTAATCATTTTGTGTCTTGTGATGATTTAGGTTAGAAGATGAAAAAATTGGTCTTTATGGCAGACAGATAGATTGGTGCTTTGCCTTCCTATTTTGCCCCTTTTGGTTCCTAGTTTTAGTTATAAAACCTTTAGCCGGAGACTAAGTTGCCTTGCATTGTAGATTGTATGCAGAATGGTTAGATTTTATTCTAGAGGTGGGGTTTTTGAATTGTGTAGCCTGGTTTACAAAATTATACTATTATTGAATGCAAATGAGTCAATGCACATTAGTTAAAGTTGAAATGCTGATGATATTAAAATGCTATTATGGTTCGAACTGAATCATGTAACAGTTGATGTTGGATTATTGCTCAAGGACTAGTTAAAGTCCTTGATTCACTCAATCAATAGTATATTGCTTTGCTTGATAACAAATGAAAAAAACTGTATGATTGTTTTATTAGTTTTGCATGTAACCATTTCATTAAATGCCTATGTTACTGTTATTCAGTGTTTGGTGAGTCGGTAGCTTTGGAATTTGGAAGAGTAGAGATATTTGGTGTTTCACACAAGGTAACTTGTGATGACCAGGAAACTGATATATCTTTGAATTTTTTAGGGATTTTCTATTTACTGTTTTTGTGCCTGTGTATGTGTGTTATGGATTGGTTAGTGGGTAAGTTAAGAGTTTTTTTTTTTTTTTTTTTTTTTTTGCACATGTTTTTGACAGTTGCAATTTCAGACATCAAAGTTCATTACTGCAAGTTACATATGTGAGCTACCATTTTGCTGGCATTCACTCTGCTCGGTCATTCATTCATGGGTGTCTCTGCAATGGGGTTTGCTCATTCATTGCCCTGGTTTTTTGTTTTTGTTTTTTCTCCCTTGCATATTTATTCTTGTAATTAAAACAATTATATGTTGTTTATTATTGGGGGCTTTGGGACAATAAATTCTGATTAAGCCTTTGTTATTAGCGCCAATGAATAAATAGCATTTTTAGAGAAGATATCTCATAAATACTTTTTTAATATTCATTAGAAAACTAATTCAATGAAAATTTCATACTTATTTTTCCATTGAGAGAGTTTTTCAATGAATATTGAAAAAGCAGAACTTCTTGGATATTTTTATTTTGCAAGACCTTTTAGTTTATGTTGAAAACATTTTGCAGGGTTTGAACGGACACAATCTGTGTAACGCCCTCAAAATAATAACATTAAACCCAACAAATAAGACATGCATTGATATTCAAAAGTTCCACATTCTTTCATTTCTCAGAGTTTCATACATAGGTATTACATGTTAACATAAAAAAAAATGCCCTACGGGCTTACAGCTTTCCAAGTTAACACTTGGTTACAACAAAAGAGTACTAACTCGTTTACACATTAAGCCCTTGGCTTGAAGTTACATGTAATACATCAAAAGTTAAGCGACAAAAGTATGTCCGCCTCTAGCCTCCCAGCTATGTCCTTGGAGGTGGCATGCTACCTGCACCTGAAAATGATATTCCCATATAGGGTGAGCCACAGCCCAGTAGAAATATACTAAACCAACCATGAACAATGACTAAAATATTAGCAATTGATAGATGGCCAACTCTGATACAATCACATAAATCACATATTTATGTCATACGACTTATGAGTCCAAGTTTCCTTTCATTTTCCCCTTTTCAACGGATAGGCATATAAGCACTAACCACATTCTCAACAGATATGTATAACAACAATATCCACATTCTCAGATAAGCAAATAAGCTATATCCACATTCTACAACAGATATGTATAACCACAATATCCACAGATAAGCATATGAGCTATATCCACACATCACAAAGATAAGCATATAAGCTCTATCTTCACTTCTAGACAAGCATATGAGCTGTATCTACGGAGTTCATCCCCTATCTTCTCCCAACACTATCCGGTTTAGAGGTACATCCCCTATCTTCCCCTAAACCGCGGAGTACATCCCCTATCTCCTCCTCTACACATAACGTATACAAACACATTGGTTCTATATACATTTACACAATACATACAATTAATGTATTCTATCAACCGTCAAATTCCATGACACATTCCATTGATTAGTTTCCGTTTGCCTAATCATCATGCATTGTCTACAACAATCACGACTATCCTCCACCGATAGCCCAAAGCAATTATTTCTAAACAGAAAATAAATGCACAATGGATATTCAATCAACATTTAATTTCTTCATTCTTCTCAATTAATTATCCCAATTAATTAAACAATGTAATTAGGTCAATTCTCATAATTAACATTTCAACCCTTAGGTCCCATTTTCATCAATGACTTAACATTTATTCCATTTCTCTATGCCAAACATGCATTCAGGTTTATTATGAATAAAACCCCAACTTTTGTAAAATTACACAAAAGCCCCCAACTTTCACAAAATTACCAAACCAACCCCAACATCTCAAAATGCCAAAATTTAAAGACAAAACCCATAGAGAGGAGTAGGATATCCCTACCTCGAAGTTTGAGCCAAAAAGGAGATGAAGACTCGAAGACCAACGTGCTCCAAAACCAAACTTTTTCAGATTAAATCAAAGCTCTCAATGCCCTCTATCTTTTTAACAAAAGCCCTAGGCTAGATTCACACTCTAGGAAGATCAATTCTTAGAGAGAGTGTAAGTTTAGAGAGAGAGTGTCTCGGATTTAGGGTTTGATAAAAAGAAAAGGTGAAAAAGTGATGTTTAAAATCGCTACTGTCCGCTGATATAAAACACGCTCGCTCGAGCGAAGACATGGTCGCTTGAGCGACCAGACACAGAAACTCTCGCTCGAGCCAAGAATCCCTCGCTCGAGCCAGAAACTCAGAAGTGCGCTCGAGCCAAAGAATGCTCGCTCGAGCCAACAACTCAACCCTACAGGTCTGCAACCAGAAGCACGCTCGAGTGACAGACCTCTCGCTCGAGCGAAGAACGAACCAGACCGCTCGAGCTAAGAAAAGCTCGCTCGAGCCAAGAAACACAACTCTCAGGTCCAGAACCAGACGCAACACTCGCTCGAGCGAAGCCACTCTGGCTCGACCCACCAGACACGAACCTCACTCTCGCTCGAGCGACCAACTCCTCGCTCGAGCGAAGGTCCAAAAATCTGGGCAGCAACACTAGGCTCCCAAACACAACCAACCTGTAACAAACCTGCCCAACACATCCTATAACTCAATAAGAAGCAAAAAGGATGCAAACAAGATAATAAACAACTACCAACATCCACGGACACATGTCCGGATCACTGTACAACAAGGGTAAACCCGGGATCGCTATAACCTCCCCCCCTTAAAGAATTTCGCCCCCGAAATTAAGCACAAGTTTTCAAAAACAGGTTTTCCTTCATTTTAAACAATGTTACACTTGAACATTCAACATTTCGACCCATTACCGGTCACCCCCTCCATTTAACAAGAGGCATCTCACAATATGTAAATCACATATGTATGTTCAACATGCATCAACATTATGCATTATCTTTTCAATTTCAACATATACAATGTTACATTCAACTTCCATATGAGGTAAGTTCCCAAAACATACTTCCAATAAACCAAACATTTTCAATGTTTCACAACTTAAGACATATATAAAAGCTCTTAAGTTCAACAAAATGCATAATTTAAATACAAGATCACATATCAACAAACAAGTCCGGATATTTCTCTCGGACTTCCAACTCACGTTCCCAAGTGGCCTCCTCCACTCCGTGATGTTTCCACAAGACTTTCACCAAAGGAATGGTCTTGCCACGCAGGACCTGATCCCGCCTATCCAAGACCCGAACCGGTCTCTCCTCATACGAGGCATCTTCATCTACCTCTAAATCGGTCCAATCCAACACATGTGATGGATCTGGCTCATACTTCCGAAGCATACTCACATGAAACACGTCATGTACTCCGGACAACTGCGGCGGTAAGGCTAACCGATAAGCAACCTCGCCAATCCTCTCAAGGATCTCAAAAGGACCAATAAACCGAGGGGATAACTTCCCACTCTTCCCAAACCTCATCAAACCTCGCCTAGGTGATATCTTCAGAAAGACATGATCACCTACCTCAAACGCCAAAGGTCTCCTCCTACGGTCAGCATAAGATTTCTGCCGACTCTGGGCTGTAACAAGCCTCCTACGGATAAGCTCAACTTTCTCCGTCGTCTCCCTAACCAACTCCGGACCCAACAAAGGTGCATCACCCACCTCGGCCCAACAAACTGGAGACCTACACGGTCGGCCGTACAAGGCCTCAAACGGTGCCATACCGATGCTAGACTGAAAACTATTGTTGTAGGCAAACTCTACCAATGGCAAGTGCCTCTCCCACGTCCCGCTAAAGTCAAGGACACAACCCCGAAGCATATCCTCGAGGATCTGAATAGTACGCTCGGACTGCCCGTCAGTCTGAGGATGATAAGCCGTACTAAAGGTCAACTTAGTGCCCAAGGCACTCTGCAAATTCTGCCACAATCTAGCAGTAAAATGAGGATCCCTATCTGAGATGATCGTCACTGGGACCCCGTGCAATCTCACTACATCCCGAATATACAAATCGGCAAGATGATCTACCGAATCTCTCACGCGCATAGGAATAAAGTGCGCCGACTTAGTCAACCGGTCTACAACCACCCAAATAGCATCACTACCCCGCTGAGTCCTCGGATGACCTACAACGAAGTCCATAGTGACATGCTCCCACTTCCACTCGGCAATAGGCAAGGGTTGCAACAAACCCGCTAGCCTCTAATGCTCGGCCTTCACTTGCTGGCAAGTAAGGCACTTCGATACGAAAACTGCCACATCTTTCTTCATACCCCGCCACCAACTTTCCCCTCCTGCATCAACACACAACCCAAACCCTCTCGTGAGGCATCACAATATACCGCATAACCCAACCCTCTCTCCGGAATAATCAACACCGGAGCGGTGGTCAATCTAACTTTCAGCTCTTGGAACGACTTTTCACAAGTCTCACTCCACACAAACTTGACTCCTTTCCGAGTCAGTCTAGTCAACGGTGACGCTAGCCTGGAGAAATCTTTCACAAACCGACGGTAATACCCAGCCAATCACAGAAAACTGCGGATCTCAAACACACTCTTAGGCTGTGCCCAATCCTGCACTGCCTCAATCTTGGATGAATCAACAGACACCCCTTCCCCGGATACCACGTGGCCTAAGAATTTGACTTCCCTCAGCCAGAACTCACACTTCCCAAACTTGGCATACAGCCTATGGGCTCTATGCAACTCAAGCACCACTCTCAAGTGTTCCTCGTGCTCCTCCTCTGAAGGCGAATAGATAAGGATGTCGTCCACGAAGACGACCACAAATCGGTCTAAGAATTCCCGGAAAATCCGGTTCATCAAGTCCATAAAGACTGCCGGTGCATTGGTAAGCCCAAATGGCATCACCAGAAACTCGTAATGGCCATACCGTGTAGGGAATGCCGTTTTCGGAATATCCTCTTCCCTGACCCTCAACTAGTGGTAACCCGATCTCAAGTCTATCTTAGAGAAACAATGGGAACCCTTCAACTGGTCAAACAAATCATCTATCCGGGGCATAGGGTACTTATTCTTAACCGTAGCCCGATTCAACTTCCGGTAGTCAATACACAATCTCAAGGCACCATCTTTCTTTTTAACAAAGAGGGCCGGCGCTCCCCACGGCGAAACACTAGGGCGAACAAAGCCCTTATCGAGCAATTCCTGGAGCTGAACTTTCAACTCAACCAACTCTGCTGGAGCAAAACGGTAAGGTGCCATAGAAATCGGCGCCGTGCCGGGCACTAAATCAATAGAGAACTCTATCTCCCGGTGAGGTGGCAAACTAACAAGATCTTCGGGAAAAACATCTGAATACTCACAAACCACCCTCGGCAACACAAGCAGGGTCTCACTACTCTCACCACTCTCAAAGCTGGCAAGTAGACTACTAAGCTCACTTCGCCCTCGCGAATCATACCCCGGTGGCAAAACACTACCAACCCGGTCTCCCAAGAAATGGAACCACTCCCCGCTCAAGGTACATAACGTGACCCTCTAGCGGTAGCAATCGATAACAGCCCGGTGTAGACACCCCATTTTTGACCGACCTTAAGACTCAGACGTCACCGATTGAGCGCTTGGTGATGTTGCATAATGTGCTTGTTCAGAAGTTTCAGAGTTGCGGCCGTGAGCCCTGCCTCCGGACTTCCGAACCCTCTTCTGCACCTTGCCTCGGTTTGCGAACCAGACTCGGTTTTCTTTGTTTCTTTTCCTGAGGGAAGGGAGAGGTCCCGTAGGCCATCTCTCAATGTCCGTAGGCTACATTTGGTGGCCGTAGGCCATTTTTCCTATTTCGGAGTTCGGTTTCCGGTTTTCGGAGCCGTCAGGCCGTGTGCCTCGGTTCGGGACCGCTTAACCATCTCCTATTGCTCTGATTTTTGGCATACATCTTATTTTCTCCCTTTTGAGGGACACTGGGGTCTGAGAAACCCACTTCGTGGTCGAATGCCACTTTCGGTGCTTAACAGCCCATTTTCGGGACCCCGAACTGCGTGTTTTGGTCCCCAAGCATTCGTTTTGCAACGGTTTTTGTTCATTTTTGGCAAGTACCTCTGTTTTATCACCGGGGAGGTCACTGAAGGGTGGGAGGCCAGCAATTGTTACAGCAACCAGTTATACATCCTCCGACGCCCTTCGGCGCCCGTTTTTCGCACTTCCGGGCTAATGTTGAACCCCTTGGACCCTTTTTCTTGAACTTTGAGCCACATATTTGTGATGTACACACATGAGAGGACCCTAAAAGTTCATGGCCGGCCATTAATTCAACTTGACCCTTTTGACCCCCTCCTTCCGGGCTAATGTTGAACCCCTTGGACCCTTTTTCTTGAACTTTGAACCACATATTTGTGATGTACACACATGAGAGGACCCTAAAAGTTCATGGCCGGCCAGTAATTCAAATTGACCCTTTTGAACCCCTCTTTCCGAGCTAATGTTGAACCCCTTGGACCCACTTTCTTGGACTTTTAACCACATGGTTGTGTTGTACACACATAGGAGTACCTCACCAGTTGTTGGCCGGCCAGAAAATATGATTGAACCTTTTGACCCCTAGCCGGCCAGCTAGGGGGTGTGGCCGGCCAGCCACCTGGAGCAAAAGTAAGAGGCCGGCCGTGTTCCTTGCACTGTGCACTTTACAGCTGTGGGGCAATATCCCCCAGAAAAGATATTTATCCGGGGGATATTTTGTGGGGGAATTTTGCTCTCCTTTTCCCCCACCTTTACACCCCCTTTTGAACCCTTATAACCAGCTGGTGGCTTCACTTACAAGGGTTAGAAAAATTGTTCTTCAAGTCTCCATACTCAACTCCATCTTCATCCTTCTCAATTCTTTGAAAAACCCTAAGTCCCTAACCATCATTCCTTCTACACCACCAAGCTCTACCACCACCACCTCATTTCCAGAAACAAGGAAGGTTTCTCAAAGGCCAAAGAAGCTGCAAATTCATCCAAGAAGCAACAAAAGTTTGAGTCTTCAAGGGTAAGTAATACTTTTACCCTTTTGACCCTTTTTCTTGATCTATTTGTAAGCCCCACTTCCTTTTTGTTTCAAGCTCCGTCCCTAACTGAAAAGGGCCCTATTTTGAGCTCATCTTCACTTTTCATTAAGGGCTCAACCCTGTTTGAGCCCTCCATGACACACTTGCTTCATTGATCCTCTTATATGTCATGATTTTGCATGCTATTTTTGGCCCATGATAAATTTATTTTCGAGCATGTTGTAAACTGAGATTAGGCTTATTTTGAGCTCCTCTTCAACATTGGAGAAGGGCTCAACATTTTTTGGTACCTCCATGTGTCACTTGTAGTTATATCCCTTATTTGGCCCCATTTTTGCATAAATTGGCAGCCCCCTTTGGTTCTGTTTTTGGACCTTGGTCCGAACTGAAAGTGGCCTTATTTTGGCCTATAATTCATGTTTCATTAACACTTTTTTTCTGTTTGGTGATTATTTTATATACTTCATGTTATAGCACCTTTTGAGCCTCATTTTGCATCACATTTTTAGCATGTTTGTATACTGATTTCGAGGCTACCATATACTGTCAATATTCATATTTTTGGTCTCTCTTCAGTGTTGTAGAAGGAAATTTTTCAGTTTGGGTTTTGCTTATACCACTTGCTTCATTACCCCTCTTTTGGCCCCTATTCTTGCATGCTATTTTTCCCCTACCTATGCTTGCTGTTTGGCCATGTTTATAACTGTGAAAGTGCCTTTTTGGGACTGTCTAGCTTCTGTCTTTGCATTGCATGTCCATATTGTGCATGTTTGGCATAGCTATAGGCCATTTCGGGTGCCTAATGTTGCATTTCGGGACAATTCCATGCATTTCATGTCATTTCGCCTCATTTCGGGACTGTTTTCCCCCATATTTTACTGCTGAATTTCCATTAGAATGATTGCTATCATTTCCATGTCATTTCATCATATTTTGTCATCGCCTCGGTTTGCGTGCCCGTGTGCACGCATTTCGAGGCACTCCATTTTTATCCGCCGGCATCCTATGTGAGTGTGGCTGAGGCTCACTCATGTTGGTATAAGCCCATTTGTCATTTCCATGTCATTTCATCATATTTTGTCATCGCCTCGGTTTGCGTGCCCGTGTGCACGCATTTCGAGGCACTCCATTTTTATCCGCCGGCATCCTATGTGAGTGTGGCTGATGCTCACTTATGTTGGTATAAGCCCATTTGTCATTTCCATGTCATTTCATCATATTTTGTCATCGCCTCGGTTTGCGTGCCCGTGTGCACGCATTTCGAGGCACTCCATTTTTATCCGCCGGCATCCTATGTGAGTGTGGCTGAGGCTCACTCATGTTGGTATAAGCACATTTTTCATTTTCATGTCATTTCATCATATTTTGTCATCGCCTCGGTTTGCGTGCCCGTGTGCAGGCATTTCGAGGCACTCCATTTTTATCCGCCGGCATCCTATGTGAGTGTGGCTGAGGCTCACTCATGTTGGTATAAGCCCATTTGTCATTTCCATGCCATTTCATCATATTTTTTCATCGCCTCGGTTTGCGTGCCCGTGTGCACGCATTTCGAGGCACTCCATTTTTATCCGCCGGCATCCTATGTGAGTGTGGCTGAGGCTCACTCATGTTGGTATAAGCCCATTTGTCATTTCCATGTCATTTCATCATATTTTTTCATCGCCTCGGTTTGCGTGCCCGTGTGCACGCATTTCGAGGCACTCCATTTTTATCCGCCGGCATCCTATGTGAGTGTGGCTGAGGCTCACTCATGTTGGTATAAGCCCATTTGTCATTTCCATGTCATTTCATCATATTTTGTCATCGCCTCGGTTTGCGTGCCCGTGTGCACGCATTTCGAGGCACTCCATTTTTATCCGCCGGCATCCTATGTGAGTGTGGCTGAGGCTCACTCATGTTGGTATAAGCCCATTTGTCATTTCCATGTCATTTCATCATATTTTGTCATCGCCTCGGTTTGCGTGCCCGTGTGCACGCATTTCGAGGCACTCCATTTTTATCCGCCGGCATCCTATGTGAGTGTGGCTGAGGCTCACTCATGTTGGTATAAGCCCATTTGTCATTTCCATGTCATTTTATCATATTTTGTCATCGCCTCGGTTTGCGTGCCCGTGTGTACGCATTTCAAGGCACTCCATTTTTATCCGCCGGCATCCTATGTGAGTATGGCTGAGGCTCACTCATGTTGGTATAAGCCCATTTGTCATTTCCATGTCATTTCATCATATTTTGTCATCGCCTCGGTTTGCGTGCCCGTGTGCAGGCATTTCGAGGCACTCCATTTTTATCCGCCGGCATCCTATGTGAGTGTGGCTGAGGCTCACTCATGTTGGTATAAGCCCATTTGACATTTCCATGTCATTTCATCATATTTTGTCATCGCCTCGGTTTGCGTGCCCGTGTGCACGCATTTCGAGGCACTCCATTTTTATCCGCCGGCATCCTATGTGAGTGTGGCTGAGGCTCACTCATGTTGGTATAAGCCCATTTGTCATTTCCATGTCATTTCATCATATTTTGTCATCGCCTCGGTTTGCGTGCCCGTGTGCACGCATTTCAAGGCACTCCATTTTTATCCGCCGGCATCCTATGTGAGTATGGCTGAGGCTCACTCATGTTGGTATAAGCCCATTTGTCATTTCCATGTCATTTCATCATATTTTGTCATCGTCTCAGTTTGCGTGCCCGTGTGCACGCATTTCGAGGCACTCCATTTTTATCCGCCGGCATCCTATGTGAGTATGGCTGAGGCTCACTCATGTTGGTATAAGCCCATTTGTCATTTCCATGTCATTTCATCACATTCCGCCATCGCCTCGGTTTGCGTGCCCGTGTGCACGCATTTCGAGGCATCTCATTTTCATGTCATTCGCATGGTTTCCGCCATCGCCTCGGTTTACGTGCCCATGTGCACGTATTTCGAGGCACCTCATTTTCATAACATTTTGCCATTGCCTCAGTTTGCGTGCCCGTGTGCACGCATTTCGAGGCATCTCATTTTCATTGCATTTTGCTATTTTCTCGATTTGCGTGCCCGTGTGCACGCATTTCGAGGCATCTCATTTTCACAGCATTGTGCATACTAGGTTGTATCTTAGATTGCATTCTGTCATTTTCTCGGTTTGCGTGCCCGTGTGCACGCATTTCGAGGCATATCATTTTCATAGCATTGTGTATGTTAGGATTATATCTTAGTTGCATTTCATGCATATCATGCATATTGCATCGTGTCCGGAATAGGAGTTAGCCCGGGCACGGGAAACGAGGTACATTTCGTACTCCGAGTGACGGAATGTGTCTCAATTCCCCAGTCACCGACACTCCGGATTATCCATGATGGAGTTAGGTTTTAGCTGTAGTTTCATGTGCATTCATCGTATATTGAGTTGTGCATTTTGACTCCTCGGCCATCATGCCTCGATATGCGTGATTGGTGGCACGAGGATCGAGACATGCATATATCTGTGCAAATACATTGCTATGCCCCTTTCCTGCTCTCTGTTGCAGCAAAATGAAGAATCAGCAACCTTTTGGGGCTTGGTACGCATTTCAAGAACAGGTGTAAACAGAGGCTAATTGGGGCATTCCGGTGGATTTCCGCGCAAGACAATCCGGACATGCATCATCCACCAGAAGCAAGGCAGTCCCTGGCTTGCATGCCAGTTTTATTTGCTTTCTTAGTTAATTCATTAATTAATTAGGACTTTGTAATATTTTGAACTGTAATATTCTTTTATTCGGGACTGTAATATTGGGACTGTATATTTATTCGGACCCTCTGAGCGAGGGTATAACTGTAATAAGTGTGCGTGAGTGTGATGTATGTCTTCCAACCCCACGTCTTTCTCCCTTTTATTTATCCGCTTATGATGGTTAGATTAGGGCATGTTTAAATTAGCATACAGTATGACAGCATGTTTGCATCATTCATCTGTATCGCATGCACCGGGCTTGGCACATCATACTAACTGCATTGTACTTTCAATTCTAAATTGAATACATGATAGTTGTAGCATTTCATATACCATCTTAGAGTAGCCGAGCCTGCTATAGTTGCATTTTGCATGTGTTGCATTAGGCATTTCTGTATACTTAGGATCATGCATGATTTCTAATGTAGTTTCTATTTTGGCTTGGAGTACTCGGTGAGTTTTATGCTTTAGCATCCTTGCATGCGTGTGAGTGTTGCCATGAATAGCATGCTTACCATGAGGCTATGTGCTTATGTGATATAACTGCCTGAATGCCTGTGGGTGAAGGTTGGGTTATCTGAATTGGAGTAAATCATCAATTGTTTCAAGCCTACCTGCGGGTAGCAAACCATTTTCAAAAACAAGCATGAAATGTTTTGTTCCAATTTGGGCGACCCGGTCTATACTTATATGTTGTGAGCATCACATAGTAACCTAGGCTAATGACCGGTTTAAGGACATACAAAGTTTTCAAAAATTGATATCATGGTTAGTAGAGGCCGGTCTATGACCGGGCGAGCGGGGGTGCTCACGAAGTGACCTTCCCCAATCGTACCCAAGTTCCCGAGCCGAGGCAACTTTGGTGATGACGGACACGTGGCCTTTTGGCACCGAGTCAGGGTTTCCTAAATTTCCCAAAATAAAATATTTAGGTGGCGACTCTGTATCTGGCAAAGCAGTCCATGTTTGGCACTACTTTTTCAAAAATCTGTTTCTCAAAACGATTTGCCGGATTTGGACTCTTTGGTTCAGATTAGGAACCGTGACTTTTAAGAGTCCGAGCTGTAGTGACCCCAAATGAACAGAACGGGAGCTTAACCCTCCCGGGGCGTTCGGGGGACGTCTACAGTTTCTGGCGACTCTGCTGGGGATTTAGAGAGCTTGACTCGAACTCATGATATCTGTTTTTAACTACACTTGTGTGTTTCTTTGCATTGCATTTGCATTGGTGCGCCTAGGACACCGTGTTTGCCATCTGCTATTCCTGAACGGTTTGCCGGAGGCTTGTCTTGTCAAGGCATGACCATAAGGCTGACCGGTTGTGGGCTCTGCCAGTATGGGAACACAAACCCCGGTTTTACCGGGGCACCCTCTTTCACCATTCGACCTAGTGCATATTCGGATCCATAGTGACCATTCCAAATTAGGACAGGTTGCCTACCCGTTTATAGGTTGTTTGAAACCGCTGCGTGCGTAATGAAACCCTAGCTCCTGACACAATAGGACAGGGAAACCCTACCCCAACATAGGGGTGTTTTGGCTCTCACTTATCTGTTATGTGCTTTAGAGTGCGTCTCTACAGGAATGCATGTATCAGTATATGAGTTTGGGTATCAAGCCTGCGGGCATCAGTACAGTATCAAGCCTGCGGGCATCAGATCAGTATATGAGTTTCAGTATCAGGCCTGCGGGCATCAGTTCAGTATTGTCAACATCAGGCCTGCGGGCATCAGTTCAGCATTATGGGTATCAGGCCTGCGGGCATCAACCAGTATTTGAGAACGAGTTATCTGCGGATATCAGATTCTGTTTTAGGGAACAGTGATACAGGGATAATAATCAGTGTTTGAGGACAGTGTGTTATTCAGCTTATTGACTGTGTGTTGATTATGCCCGACTGTGTGTCACGCATTTTATTTTAAGCTGTTGTGCTGTCCGTTTATCTGTTTATTTATTTCCTTTTTGCTTTATTTATCTTTTGCTAGGTCAATTTTAGCACGATTGCTTCCAACCCAGCAGGCATTCCCCAAGCACTTTGGACACGAGGTCGTCGACTCCATCGATCTGAGGATCTAATCGACGGACAGCCGGTGTTCCATTCTCTACCCCCTGTTACCAGAAGGAAGCCAAAAAGGCGCAGTGTGTCAGAACAGAGGTTGTCAGAGCAGTGGGTTACTTCATCAGAGGACTATAGGACTGAGGTCTCAATTACTGCTGCAGAAATAGACATACCAGTTAGACAGATGGATCAGCAAAATACGTCAGGGATGGAGGCTCTAATGCGCCAGATGCAGGAGAGCATGAGACAGATGCATGATGATGCCACCCGTCAAACGGAGTTTTCCAAACAGCAGGCCGCGATCATGGCCCAACAGGCCGAACTAATCACCAGGCTGCAACAACAGAATACAGCGTCTGCTTCACAACAAATTCCTCCTCCGGCAGGGGCTCCGTTACCTGAGCAGGCACCCACTGTTCAAAACGCCCCACCAAATGCCCAGAATACCCTGCCGCATGTCCAAAATGTACAAGAAGACACGAATCTTCCAACGGGGCCAGCTCCGCCCCCGCTTCCACCACAACTGTCCAAGGTCCATACATCCAATCACCCGGACTCTCCATTCGAGGTCGAGGTTGATCACACAGCTCTGAAGTTGAGCAAACTGGAGAAGCTTTTCAAGAAATCCCAAGGGGTCAAGGCTATGCCGGATATCGAAGATGGATATACCGAGGAGGCCGTAACACTCCCCGATAGGTTCAAAATGCCACAAATCGACCGTTTTGATGGGTCCGACGACCCCATGGTCCATATCCGACTGTTTGCAGACGTCTTGCGGCCAATGGGCCTAACACGACCACAGAAGCTCTCATTATTCGGCCGAACCCTGTCGGGTGTAGCCTCTCATTGGTACGCAAGATTACAAGATGAAGTGAAAAGGAACTGGGATGAAATGGCTGAGGCCTTTGTCGCACAATATTCATACAACACTCAGATCGAGATCACAACTCGTGATCTCGAAACGACAAGGCAAGAGCCCAAGGAATCTTTTTCGGACTTTGTGATCCGATGGAGGGCGAAGGCGTCAATGATGAATTTAAGGCCCACGGACAAAGATCAAATCCGGATGATTGTACGCAATCTCCACCCAAAGCTAATGCAGAGGATGATTGTAGTCCCCTTCCCTACTTTCGCAGATTTACATGATATGGGGGTGCAAATCGAAGACGCAATGAAACAAGGTCTGTTTGACCATGACAGAGAACAACCGAGGAGGACGTTTAACCGTAACAACAATGCGGGCCCGAGCGGCGCTGCAAATACGAGAGCCTCGGAAGTTAGTATGGTCACCACCACTCCCCCTCCCCCTCCAAGGCCCATGACTGCCACACCCTTCTCCGGCGCGTCCGGAAACAACACACAAGCCAACAGATTCCAACCGCGAGGCCAAAGAACCTTTACCCCACTATATATGCCTCTGACCAAAGTTCTGGGAATATTGATCAGAAAAAATCATTTAAAACCCCTGGAACCAAAGCCATTACTGAATCCACTCCCCCCTCTTACGACCCGTCAAAATACTGTGCGTACCACCAACAACACGGTCATGACACCGACCGTTGTTACAGATTGTGTCATGAGATCCAAGATCTTATTGACAAACAAGTGATCGCACCTCCTGATAAACCCAATGTCACAACCAACCCTCTCCCACCACATAACCAAGCTCCTCCTCCCAAAAGAATTAACTTTATCCAGACTGGGGTCGCATCTTACGATCCTAGCATCTATATTACACCCACCCACCTACCCAAGCCGGAGGTGCTCCTCCCCGATTGCACTGATTTCTTGTGCATGGTGGACATCTCCAAAACCCAACCAGAACCGATGGTGGTGACCGTCGAAGATAGGGCAGGGCAGATTTTGGGAGAGAATGAGATTGCTGAATCAGGGACTAGGCAGAATTTTGCTGAGGGAGCCTATGATCCAAGCAAGTACATCCTATCAACGAGCCGAATTGGGCTAAGTGTAGAATTTCCAGAGACAGGAGAGCTATGCATGATCCGGGGGGATGGACCTGGGCTATGGGCAGATGATTTGACAGCCGCAGGGGAGGACTTTGCCAACCTGCAACTTCTTGATGACCAGGAACTGGGGGAGGCGTCAATTAATTGGTACGATTATGAGGGATCAGAGGAGGCCACCGGATGGCTCGAAGATCAACCGGATGCAGTGGGGGAAGCCCAATCAGAACAGAGCCCGGCAGGGGCAGAAATATCAGTTGTGGCCGGAACGGCCGAAAGTCAAGCTGTATCGCCGGAGAGCGCCGGTGTTAAGAATTCCGCTCGGGATATGGGCATTATGGATGTGGGAACTGTTGAACAAACAGCTGTACTGACGCAGCTGGAACAAGGAAAGTTTGAGGAGGCTGAGAGAATTAGAAAAGCTAAAGGCCCTGAGGGGACCGAAAGTGCTGCGCGCACGAAAATGGAGAATGCTGCGAGCATATGGACAGGGGATATTGAGAGAGCAACTAAACCGGAGCCAGACAGGTGTCTGTTGGCTGCCAGCGGAATGTGGTGGGAAGATGACGACTTGTGTCTTGCCCACACCGATGAAGACTGGGGAAGTGGCCAGCCGGATGATACTTGGTACCTCGATGAGGTTGACCATATGACAAGAAGTGGGCGGTACTTCAAGCCCCCACACCTGGACCAACCCGAGGCATCCGGGAAGGATAGAGAAGCGGAGAGACAGAAGGAGAAGCAGATTGAAGATGAGGCTGTGCTGAAACAGTTAAAGAAAATACAAGCGGACATCTCCATCTGGGGACTGCTAATGGCATCACGAGTACACAGAGAGGCTGTTCTATCTGCTATGGACAAGTCCAAACTCTCCATAGACACCATGCCTGAACAACTGGTTGGGCTGGTTTTTCCAGGAGGAAGTTCCCCGGCATTAACCTTTTCGGACAAGGAGCTGCCGCCTGAGGGCACAAACCATAACAAACCTCTCTATATTTCTGTGGAATGTAGAGATAAGTGGATACCGGTGGTACTTGTTGATACCGGGTCTGCGATTAATGTCTGCCCAACCAGAACGGCATATGCGATCGGGTTGAAGCCCGTGGACTTGGTCCCAACCACCCAAGCGATCAGAGCATACGACAATACCAGCAGAGAAGTGATGGGGACTGTTAAAATTCAAACCAAGGTTGGTCCAGGACAACACAACATCGAATTTCATATCTTGGACGTTCCCGCAACCTTTAACCTACTTTTGGGGCGACCGTGGTTGCACCAGGTCAAAGCAGTCTCTTCCACTCTACATCAAATGCTAAAGTACCCTCACGGGAAAGGGGTAGCAATCGTTTTTGGGAATTCATCAATCCATCCGCCGCCGGAAGTGTCTACACCTGTCTTGGAAATTGAGCACGGCACGGAGGATGTGTTTTTATCGGGGTTCACTTTGGCCGAGGCTCAAGTGGTGCAGAATGTCATGGCTGTGAATGAGGGCATGTATGTCAGTGCACAATCTATCTACCTCATGAACAAGCTAAAACATACCCCTGGGATGGGATTAGGGAGAAGTGGCCGGAAGGGCGTCTCAGTGTTGGCTGAAGTGCCACACAACCCTCACGCCTTTGGACTGGGTTATCTGCCCACCAAGGAGGACTGGGTGAGAAAAGGGAAAGAAATGGCCGGAAGGGCCAGGGCAAAGAAGGCCGGGAAGCCATTTGAGTTAATGCACAGGCCCATCTAGGGTACCCTAAATGGACGTTTCGTCCGGGAGGGGGAAGATTTTCCATTCTGCGGTTTCCCGGAGCCATGGCTAAACGCGGAGGGGACGCGCGTGCCTGGTTTTGAAATCTTCTTCGACATACAATTATCTGGGGATGACGTTGCCGAAGCGCAGACAGACCCACCAACTGAGGTTGAGCAATGTGAAGCAGTGGATCCTGAGAGCACAGAGCTTGAAATGGGGGTAGCACTGGCGAGTCTACTATCAGATCCTCCGATCGGCCAAGAGTGCTTGGGGGATAACTCTTCGGTTTCTGTGATTGGAGATGAAATAGCTGCGGGCTTTCCAGCGCCGATCTTGGATGCATCTATCGCACCTTCTCTCATCTGGCAATATGAAGAAGGCTTTTTATCTAGCAGTTCCGGGTCAGGTAGTGAGCCGGAATCTGATTCTACCGAATCTTGTGCGTCAGAATCAGATTCCAGCTCGACTGAGTCTGAGTCCGGTATTCCTGGGGGTGATAACCCGGATACCACAGTCCTGTCTAGGTCGTCTTTTTCATTTTCTTTTGAGTCTGTTGTAACAGAGGAATCTGACGGCTTGGAAATATTTAATGAGAATGAGGTGGATGTGGTTTCCGAGTATTTTTCTGTGCCTTTGATTTATTGCTTAAATCAGGATTTTCAAAATTTTGATGAAAACAACGAGGAAGAAATTCCCCCAGTTTTGCAACGATTAATTAATCAAGAGCAGGAAAGATTTGTTAAACCTTTAATGGATGAAATCACTACTGTGAATGTTGGTACTGAGAAGGACCCGCGGCTGGTCCAGATCGGGTCCACGTTGTCTTCAGAGGAGCGCGAGCGCTTAGTCGCTTTATTAAAAGATTTCAAAGATGTTTTCGCGTGGTCCTATGAAGACATGCCTGGAATCGATCCTGAGATTGTACAGCACCGGATCCCTCTTGATCCCGAGGCCCGCCCTGTCAAACAGAAACTCAGAAGGATTCGCCCGGACTGGGCCCTCAAGATTAAGGAAGAGGTCACCAAGCAAATTGACGCAGGGTTCCTGCTGGTATCTGAATATCCAACTTGGTTGGCCAACATAGTTCCGGTGCCAAAGAAGGACGGCAGAATTCGGGTCTGTGTAGACTTCAGAGATTTGAACAGGGCCAGTCCGAAGGACGACTTTCCCTTGCCACACATTGATGAATTGGTGGATTTCACGGCAGGACACGCCTTGCTTTTGTTTATGGATGGTTTCTCAGGCTATAATCAGATAGTGATGGCACCCGAAGACCGGGAGAAGACTGCGTTTACTACCCCGTGGGGTACATATTGTTATAGAGTGATGCCATTCGGGTTGAAAAATGCCGGAGCTACGTATCAACGGGCAGCAACTACAATATTGCATGATATGATCCATAAGGAGGTCGAGGTGTATGTGGACGACATGATTGTCAAGTCCAAAGATAGAGAGGGCCACTACACCGCCTTACAAAAATTCTTTCAAAGGATCAAAGAGTTTCGGCTGCGACTGAATCCTCAGAAATGCACGTTTGGTGTTACAGTAGGGAAGATGCTAGGGTTTCTGATCACACAAAGGGGCATCGAGGTCGACCCTTCCAAAATTAAGGCCATCTTAGAAATGCCACCACCAAGGACTGAAAAGGAGGTGCGAGGCTTTCTGGGTAAAGTGCAATTCATAAGACGGTTTATTTCTAAATTAATCTTGACTTGTGAACCACTTTTTAGTCTCCTGAAGAAAGGAAAGAAATTCCAATGGGACGGCCGATGTCAAACAGCTTTTGAGCAGATCAAAGAGTATCTACAGAACCCACCCGTGTTGTCGCCACCAGAGCCGGGGAGGCCGTTGATATTGTACCTTTCGGTAACTGAGACTACCATGGGCTGCATGCTCGCGCAGGAGTCAGAAGAAAAAGTGGAAAGAGCCATATACTATCTGAGCAAAAAGATGCTGGATTACGACACCCGCTATACACCGCTGGAGAAGGCTTGTTTGGCCTTGGTATGGGCAAACAGGAAGCTGCGGCACTACCTGTTAGCCCACTCTGTAATGTTGGTTTCGCGTTTGGATCCCATTAAATATCTTTTCGAGAAACCAGCACTTACGGGTAGGCTAGCTCGTTGGCTGCTGTTGCTCTCCGAATTTGATTTGAAGTATGTAACGCGCAAGTTAGTAAAAGGCAGAGCGGTAGCGGAGTTCCTTGCCAACCACCCGGTTGAGGGGGATGAAGCGGTTGAGTATCTATTCCCAGATGAAGCCATTCTGTACGTCGAAGATGAAACCTGGACAATGTACTTTGACGGAGCGTCAAACCAGTATGGGTATGGGATAGGGGTGTTGCTGATAGCGCCTGACGATTCCCGTATCCCTCTAGCATTCAAGCTCCGATTCAAAGTTTCCAACAATGAAGCAGAGTATGAAGCGTGTATTGTTGGCCTGGAAGCAGCCCTGGAACTAGGGGCAAGACGGTTGGACGTCATTGGGGACTCGAACCTTGTTGTGTCTCAAGCAAAAGGAGATTGGAAAGTCAAGGAGGAAATGATGATAATTTACCACCAAACCTTGGATTTGTTAATTCCTCGGTTTGAGAAGCTGAATTTCACCCACCTCGTAAGAGAGAACAACAGGTTTGCAGATTCATTAGCAACTCTATCTTCTATGATAGACATCCCATCCGGAGTCCGGATGCGTCCAGTCATTATTGATCAGAAGTTCGTGCCAGCATACGAGTCGATTTCCGCCATAGATGAGGTTCAAGACGGCAACCCCTGGTATTACGACATCTGGAACTTCCTGGAAAAGGAGACATACCCACTAGGGGCAAATGCCAAGGATAAGAGGGCTGTCAGAAGAATGGCTGCTCAGTTCATTATCTGCGGGGGAAAGCTGTACAAAAGGGGTCATCTGGGAATGCATAAGCTCTGTGTAGAAGCTGAAGAGTCGAAACGCCTGATGGAAGCCATCCATGGGGGGGAGTGCAGTGCACACATGAATGGAGTAATGCTGGCCAGAAAGATCCTCAGACAGGGCTACTACTGGTCAACCATGGAGGAGGATTGTATTAGTTTTGTTCGGCGATGCCACAAGTGTCAAATTCATGCAAACCGCATGAACATCCCGCCGTCAAAACTGTACAACATGACTTCACCATGGCCTTTTTCAGTCTGGGGAATTGATGTGATCGGAGCTGTTACCCCGAAGGGGTCAAACGGGCATGAGTTTATCCTAGTAGCGATAGATTATTTCACAAAGTGGGTTGAGGCCCAATCATACGCGGTCTTGAAGGCGTCGCACGTCGCAAAGTTCATCAGGAACAACATCATCTGTCGCTACGGGGTGCCAAACGAGATAATTTCAGATAATGGTTCCCACTTCAAGAAAGAAGTGATAGACTTGTTGGAAAAATACAATGTGGCTTTCCATAAGTCATCTACATACCGGCCGCAGACCAACGGAGCGGTTGAGGCCGCCAACAAGAATATCAAGCATATACTACAGAAGATGGTGGAAACCTATCGAGATTAGCCAGACAAGCTGCCATTTGCTCTGTGGGGCTACCGGACTTCAATCAGAACTTCTACTGGAGCAACTCCATATTCATTGGTCTATGGAATGGAGGCTGTTCTACCCATTGAGATTGAGGTTCCGTCGTTACGAGTATTGGCTGAATGCCAGATAGCCGAAGCAGATTGGCAGCAAAGCAGATTCGAAGAACTCATGCTCTTTGATGAAAGAAGACTGAAAGCACTGTACCACATCCAAGGCTATCAACGCAGAATTGCCCGGGCTTTCAACAAGAAGGTTAAGTCCCGGAATCTGAAAGAAGGAGATTTGGTGCTCAAAGACAACCGAGCTCCCATCCACGACCCAAGGGGCAAGTTCAAACCTAATTGGACTGGTCCTTACATCATCAAAGCTATCTGGTCAGGTGGGGCTGTGGTTCTGATGGATCTAGATGGCTTGGAGTTCTCACAACCGATCAATATGGACAAGTTGAAGAAATACTATCCTTGAGAGGCTCGCTAGGCCGAAAACCCGAAAGGGCGACCTAGGCAAAAGTCAGAGCACAAAAAATTAGAAAATATAAAAACTGAGCTCGCAAGGTTGAAAACCCGCAAAGGGCGGCCTTGGCAAAAGTTAGAGCACAAAAGGAGAGTGAAAATACTCGAGTGGACCTTAGCCTGAACTACGTAAGGCTTGATTCCCATCTTTGGGATACGTAGGCAACTTCACCTTGAAGTTCAACCATAAACTTTTCCCCGATCAACTCTGTCCATTTTTGATCATCTCAGTCATCTTTATCCATCAGCATTTATCGTGATCTCCGGTACAGTGCTGTTCAAACTAGGGGCAACTTTCCGTTGCCGCAACGGTACAAAGTTACTCAGACTAGGGGCAACTTTCCGTTGCTATGGAGTGCCGCATTGTTCTTCAGACTAGGGGCAACTTTCCAGTTGCAGGGATCTGGGGTTGTGCATCTCAGTGACAGATTTTCGGCGTGTCCAATTCTGATCCACATCGAAAATAGTTTTGAAAAGTTTTAATAAAAGTTGACTTTGTTCAGATCAATCTTTTTACGACTAAGACCATCTTTGGACCAAAAGCGGAAAATTTTCAGTACCACAACTTTCAATTTCATCGATTTCAAAATAGAGTTTTCCTGCTCTTGCATTACAATCGAGGTTGCTTTTTTTTTTTTTTTTTTTTTTTAGTACATTCGTAAAGAAAACTTGAAAATGCTAAATAAGCAATAAATTTGGGGCATAGTTGAATCAAGTATCTCTGCGTCCCCTCCCAGAGCTGGACGGAGCATCTGATGCCAAGCTAGGCCCAACCTGTGCCTCCTCATTGAGCCAATCCACGCACTCATCGGACAAGGTGCAACTGAAAGTAGAAGCAGGGGCCAGGAGCTCTCTAGTCCTCCATGCCGTGGCATATCGGGCAAGCTGTGCACCCCGGATCGGGAAAGCGGCTGGATACTCAATCCCCTCCGGTAGGCAGGTCTGATCATGGCCAAACTGACGCAGGAACCGGAACGGAAAATAGAATACGCAGTGGGTTAGACCAATCAATTGGATCCCAATCCGCCGGGACATACTATAGCTCATTGCCGGGAGGTTGAGCCAAGGGCAACGCCATGCAATGCTGTCTGCGGACAAATTGCACATCCAATCGAACCACCACCTTTTGTCAAGAGCATTGACTAGGCGCTGCCGAAAGAAGTAGCCTCGAGCTGAATAGGCCGAGCAAGAGTCCACAACCTGCAACTTATCCATTAACCATACCTAGGGGAGGGATGGAAAATGAGAGAATAAAGAACAGAGAGATGTGCGATGAGAGAAAAGTGAGACAAGGGTTTTGTAAGAAAAACCGAGCCTGAGGGTCGAGTGATGTGAGCAAATATATATGTAAGGTCGGGTGGGAAACATTACCTGCAGCAGCAGTGGACTCCCAGCAAACCTAGTCGCCTCCCGGCGATAGACAGAATCTAAGCCCATCAGTGTTTCGGCCAAGGTCATGGCAATACAGCTCTTTCCTTCTCTCAAACCTTGGGCGACTTCAATCAGGCGAATGCTAGCCCCGCCGAAGCCCGAGGAAAGCAGAAAGTGAGACAACAAACATAAGCAGAGGGTGTGTTGCCGGAAACCCTGCCAATAATGGTTGCTGCGGTCACCAGCGTCGGAAAAACGATAGATCAAGCCGAGAATGTCCAGCTCCCCACTGCAGATCAGAGATCGAGCGTCATGCGCCGTGAGCCCACACATCTGCCCTAAAGCCTGAGCATGGCCAAAACGGAGCTGGGGCAAGATCACTTCAGAGCATTCAGACTCCATCAAAACCTGAAAATCTTCGAAAGTGGGACATATCTCTTGGCCGCCAAAGCTAAAAACATGCGTCATTGGATTCCAGAACCTTGCCGCGGCATGGAGAAAAGGAAGCTGTAGCGGAGTACGGCTCAGCGTGAATAGTGCATTCAAGCCGAAACCCCGAAAATTCAGCTTTTCTGAGCCATCTAGAGAAGAGATCCAAGATGTGACATTTTCTACGAGAAACGCCTCCATCTTTGTCTAAAACTAAGATGAAATGAATGTTCCCGAAGTTGAGGCTTTTATAGAAGGAAAAACACTATTCACGGGGACACGTGTCAAAAATCTGGAGGCTGCAGGACTGAATGGCCGGCCAGCCACCTTTTCTGGCTGGCCAGCCATTTACTTTTTGCAGAAATGGCCGGCCAGCTGTCTCTCTCCACAAAAATGGCCGGCCGGCTCCCAAGGATGGTCGGCAGTGATGCAATGTATCTCCTCGGCTCTGTTTTACCCTTCGAGGGAGAGTCCCAAGCATTTCCATGCAACGGGAGAGTCAAAGGCCTTCATCTCACTCCGTTTCGGAGACGTTCCGATGCCCAGATCGTCAGAAGTACACTTTGTTGTTGTTGAGTTTTGTTTATCGAGTTGTTGTTTTGCTTATCGAGTTGTTTGTCGAGCGGACGTGTTTTGTGTTTTTGAGTCATTGCTCTCTGTTTAAGCAATTTTTGTTAAAATCTTGTTTATTTGCGTTGTTGCATTTTGCTTATCGAGTTGTAAACTTGCTAAAGATTATGTTATATCTTAGTAAGTTGAGTTGTTTAGTTGGTTGCGTCGGTTCACTACCTGACTTGGTGATTACACAATGCGCATTACCATTCAATTTCATTTTTGTGCAAAATAAATGATGCGATACGATGCTAAAAGTTTAAAATACAAACACCTTTTTCAAAAGCTATTTCATTTCATCATGCTTTACAACAAACAAAGGTACAAGTTTTACAAAAATAAAACTGCCTAACAATGTGCAAAGTGCTACAAACTACTAGCAAAAAAGAAAAATAAAGCAGGAAATAATATCATCAAAGTCCTCGGGAGCGGGAACGAGAAGCACGCCTCATCCTCTTCTGTGGGACAATCTCCGCACCATCATCATCATCTGAGTCGGAGCTGTCATCCTCAGGATCCCCCTCAGCCCCGCCTCTATTCCCCGAGCCAAAACCGGAGCCTCCCTCCTCAGCAGATGTCTCTGACTGACGGTCGGTAGCCTCCTCCTCCTCCTCAGCATCCTCCTCCTCCTCGTCAGGCTCCACCTCCACAACGTGAGCCCTGCGTCTGCGGACGGGCCCTCCTCGAGCTCCTCGAAAAGGCCTTGAAGGCCCGGCTCCTCGGGAAGGCCGAGATGGCCCCGCCCCCTGAAAAGGCCCAGATGGCCCAACTCCCCAAGGAGGCCCAGGTGGCCTGGTCTGCGGCTGGCCGGACCATGAAGGCATCTGAAAACAAAAAGTTCAATCCAAATGCATCAGTCCAAATATATACATCAGATGCAGATACAAGCAAAGGCTACATGAAGTGGGTGCATGTAAATACAGTGTACAAGTGGGGTGTGTGTCAGATGTGCTCTACACAAATAGTCTATCGATGCAGTAGAAATCAGCATGTCATCAGAAGTATGATAAATGCCAGAAAACTGAAGGGTACCTGAATGCCCGCGACAGACAACTGTGCCTCCCTCCGCAGGACCATGCCCTCGAGTGTGGCCACCAGTCCAACCACCTCCTCCATGTACCCTCGCGATGGCTGCAAAAATGAGCTCATAATCATTAGTGAACAGAAGAGTGTCTAAACATCTGAATGATGAATGAAAACAAGTGGAGCATACCGGCGGTGAGTCCGGATCAATGGCGTATCGATCACTGGGCATCGGGGGCTCTAGTGGAATCGGAGTCGGAAAGCTAGCCCCATACTGCCACGCCATCAACTCAGTCGGCATATCTGGCCATCCGGGATGAGGATGAACCGATGGAGCCGGAGGAACCGGTCTACTCCCACCTCTAGATGTACCAGCCCTGCTAGTGGAAGGGGCGTCTGCAGCCCGAGCCCGAGCCTGACCCGAGGATGACATACCGGCAGGCCTCATCATCGGGATACGAGCTTCCGTCAATGGAGGCATCAAATATATGTGACGGTAAGTGGCGTAGTCCCCCTCCTCAATATATAGCAAAGCATCACTGCCCAGCATGGCGCCGACTACCTCCGAATAAGAGAGCCTGTCAGCAGTCCGCATACTGGCTAGGGGTACTGCGGGAATATCCTAAGAAAGATACCCCCATACCTGGCGCAGAAAGCGTTCCCCCAGGAACCATGCCCTGCCAACCGGCCCTTCAAGCAAGACCCTATACTGGGAGATGTCCGATGCCCCGGTATACTGAAGTCGGAGACCATCACCCAGGGACACCCAGGGCTGCCATGTAATCTGCGGATGATGAATGCATAAACCAATCAGAAATCGAGAATATACAGAGCAAATCAAAGATGAAAATGAAAAGAACTGAAAGTTCTGAAGTACCTCTGAATGTCGCACCGTGTCGAAATACTGTCGCAGGCGAAGGAGGGTCTCTCGAGGTCTCGGCCGGTGCGGGCCCTCGAACATCAATGAATATGGGGTCATGGGAATCCCTACCACCTCCAGCTCTGGGGCTAATGATGGGAAGTATACATAGACCCATAGCTGAGAAAAACAGTGCAGAATGTAAGTACGAAATGTTGAGAGCAAAGTACAGACTGTAAAAGTGCGCTGTGCGTGCAATGTACAAATGATGAAAAGCAGAAATGTAAGTCAAGGGGACAGAAAAGTACCTCCCAGGCTCTCCAGTAGCCGCCAAGTAAATCTCCCCGCCCGCGGGAGGTCGCGCTCATATAAAAGTAAAGGGTAGCCAGGCCGGCGCCACCCCAGTCATATCGATGGACCTGTGATAGGTCGACTAGAGCGCTCAGCAAATATAGCCCAACTGTGTTCCCTCTGTCGGCGAACAGGGTAGTCCCGAAGAGGAACATCAGGAAACCACGGGCATACTGCTCTGTCTCCTCGGGACTCTCAGGCACCATCTCCGCCCGCCGGAAATGGGAAGAGAACCAAGTGTATCGGACTCTCCCAGAGACCCTGTCAACAGGTGGGTGAGCCCCCAATAGATACATCCAGGCGGCCTCCCACTCGCCCATATCCTCATCGTAAGGGATGGACCAACCTCCGACGTCTAAACCGGTCAATACAGCGAAATCAAAAGGGGTCATGGTCATATCCCCGGTAGCAGAGAAATGAAAGGAGTTGGTGGTGTCCCACCATCTCTCTACCAAGGCTGCCATCAGCGTCCTCCTGGCAGGACAACGTGACAACCCGACGCAGAAGGGTCCGAATCCTGCCAAATCTACCAAATCTCGGACGGCCTCCGGGAGCTCGGCATACCAATCCCGCGCGATGGTAGAACCATATCCCCGCACACTGCGGGAACCAACCTGCATTCAGAATGAATACATGTGTCAATAATGAAATAAATGGGCTGTGTGCCAATGAGATGAAATGGGCTGTGTGCCAATGAGATGAAATGGGCTGTGTGCCAATGACATGAAATGGGCTATGTGTGTTCAACTTTCAGTTAAATTTGGGCTGCGTGTTCAACTTTCAGTTAAATTGTGGGCTGCGTGTTCACTATCTACCTGGGCTGCGTGTTCAGAAAATTTGAAGTTTGGGCTGCGTGTTCAACTTTCAGTTAAATTGTGGGCTGCGTGTTCACTATCTATCTGGGCTGCGTGTTCAGAAAATTTGAAATTTGGGCTGCGTGTTCAACTTTCAGTTAAATTGTGGGCTGCGTGTTCACTATCTACCTGGGCTGCGTGTTCAGAAAATTTGAAATTTGGGCTGCGTGTTCAACTTTCAGTTAAATTGTGGGCTGCGTGTTCACTATCTACCTGGGCTGCGTGTCCAGAAAATTTGAAATTTGGGCTGCGTGTTCAACTTTCAGTTAAATTGTGGGCTGCGTGTTCACTATCTACCTGGGCTGCGTGTTCAGAAAATTTGAAATTTGGGCTGCGTGTTCAACTTTCAGTTAAATTGTGGGCTGCGTGTTCACTATCTACCTGGGCTGCGTGTTCAGAAAATTTGAAATTTGCGTTGCGTGTTCAACTTTCAGTTAAATTGTGGGCTGCGTGTTCACTATCTACCTGGGCTGCGTGTTCAGAAAATTTGAAATTTGGGCTGCGTGTTCAACTTTCAGTTAAATTGTGGGCTGCGTGTTCACTATCTACCTGGGCTGCGTGTTCAGAAAATTTGAAATTTGGGCTGCGTGTTCAACTTTCAGTTAAATTGTGGGCTGCGTGTTCACTATCTACCTGGGCTGCGTGTTCAGAAAATTTGAAATTTGGGTTGCGTGTTCAACTTTCAGTTAAATTGTGGGCTGCGTGTTCACTATCTACCTGGGCTGCGTGTTCAGAAAATTTGAAATTTGGGCTGCGTGTTCAACTTTCAGTTAAATTGTGGGCTGCGTGTTCACTATCTACCTGGGCTGCGTGTTCAGAGAATTTGAAATTTGGGCTGCGTGTTCAACTTTCAGTTAAATTGTGGGCTGCGTGTTCAGAAAATTTGAAATTTGGGCTGCGTGTTCAACTTTCAGTTAAATTGTGGGCTGCGTGTTCACTATCTACCTGGGCTGCGTGTTCAGAAAATTTGAAATTTGGGCTGCGTGTTCAACTTTCAGTTAAATTGTGGGCTGCGTGTTCACTATCTACCTGGGCTGCGTGTTCAGAAAATTTGAAATTTGGGCTGCGTGTTCAACTTTCAGTTAAATTGTGGGCTGCGTGTTCACTATCTACCTGGGCTGCGTGTTCAGAAAATTTGAAGTTTGGGCTGCGTGTTCAACTTTCAGTTAAATTGTGGGCTGCGTGTTCACTATCTACCTGGGCTGCGTGTTCAGAAAATTTGAAATTTGGGCTGCGTGTTCAACTTTCATTTAAATTATGGGCTGCGTGTTCACTATCTATCTGGGCTGCGTGTTCAGAAAATTTGAAGTTTGGGCTGCGTGTTCAACTTTCAGTTAAATTGTGGGCTGCGTGTTCACTATCTATCTGGGCTGCGTGTTCAGAAAATTTAAAGTGTGGGCTGTGTGTTCACTTTCAAATTCGGGCTGTGTGTTCGACAAATCAGTGTTTGAGCCGTGTGTTCTAATGTGGGTTGTGCGTTCGCAATTAATTAATGAGCCGAGTGTTCAGAAATTCGAATGTTGAAATTACATATTCAGGATGTAAGCAAAGTACTATGTCATAAGCTAAACTGCATGTTCAAGCATGGCAAAGGTGCGAAATGTAAAATACAGAAGATGAGGTAAATACCTCTCGGGCCTCGTGAGAGAGTTGCTGCTCCGGCTCTCTGAGAAGCAGATCCCCGGGTGCTCGCTCGTCAAAACTGGTAAAGTGACGGAAGACAGCGCGCGGAAGAACGTGTGCTGGCGGACGGTACCTCCCGGGAATGAAAGGTCGAGTCCTCGGGGGTAGAGTCATGGGATCGAAATCATCTCCGGCACCTGGAAAACCTCCGCCGTGGGGAGAATTACCCGCCATTTTCAAAGGATCTGCAAAAGGGAGCAAAAATGAGCAAAATGAGCCAAAATCGGAAAAAGTCAACAAAAGTCAACTCCCGGGAAATGAAAAGTCAACAAAAGTCAACTCCCGAAAAAATATTCCAAATATTGAGACAAACTTACCTCAAGTGGCGAAAATGCAAAAAGAAGCTCCGAAACCGGAATTTAATCGCTTCAAAGTGCTTGAAACTGAGTGTTTTTGCGGAAACAATTTGCGCGGGGCGTTGGAAAACGCGCGTGAAACTCAGATCTGGAGAGGAAAGTGTTGTAGAAGGCAAGAAAAGGAAGGGGCCTCGGTTGCCTTTTATAGGCCTCAAGCCTTGGTTGAAGAAGCATGCAAAAAGGAGGGAAAAAGACCAAAATACCCCCGGATTAAAGCACATGGCCGGCCGGCCCCTTTTTCTAGCCGGCCAGCTATCTGCTTTTTGCAGAAATGGCCGGCCAGCCATTAGCTTTATTGGAAACCGGTTGGCCACCCCCCCTTGGGAAGATAAATGGCCGGCCATGTTCCCCACATGCCCACCTAGCTCTCTGCAAATTTTGAGGAAGATCGGAGTTCCCGGGACCTGAAAAAGTTCAAGAAAAGTACACTTCCGGTCGCGAAATAGCTCCGTCGGGACTTCGGCTTCAAGTTCTGACATATGTCTCATCATCACTCATCGAAATCAAAGTGTATCCTTTTTTAATGAGTTGTAACCTTTCAGGGAAGCGGATCGGAGGCCGTGATTGAGTTACCTTCGCCGAAACACGTGTTTCCGTACTCGTTGTTTCATGACAAATGAACACCTCGATTTATGCTCGTTTTCTACTATCGTGCGCATAACTTGCATTCTCATGAGCATACCTGCATCAACGTGCACATTTCTTGATATTGGCATACCTCCATGTTTGAGCATGCGTTGTCACGCATGTTCCACTCTTGCATTGCGATACATTCACTCACCGGCACTGCGTGTGTCGAACTTTTGAAATTACATTAAATATATGTTGTTAGCATGTTGTGCTCGTTGAGTTTCTCTATTTTGCAGGCACGATATTGTATGTACGGTTCAATTGAAGCTGGTGCGACCAGACGAATCGCGCAGGTATCGTATCTTCTCCGTGTGAGACGTGGCGGGGATTGAATAATCCTCCGCATTCTTAACTGCATGAAATATAGTTGTTGCTTTGCATTCTTGCTTAAAACTGTTGCATCTATTTGCGAATACTTGCTTCATTACAGCTTGCTGCATTCGCATGATCATGAGTGATAACCGGCTTCGCGTAGCGTATAAGTCCAACTTTCAAAACCGGCTTCGCGCAGCGTATAAGTCCAATCTTCAAAGTCTTCTTGCATTTTCATTTTGCCCCCTGCCTGCGGGCATGCCTGCGGGCACATCTCTGTTTATCCTGTATGTTTGTCTAAGTCTTCGGCCTTGTCAAAAATGGGTCGTCTCTGGGCTTTGACATTCACTCCCGTCACTTATGACTTTCGAGTTCTGTCAAAGAGGGGCAACTGTAGACACCCCATTTTTGACCGACCTTAAGACTCAGACGTCACCGATTGAGCGCTTGGTGATGTTGCATAATGTGCTTGTTCAGAAGTTTCAGAGTTGCGGCCGTGAGCCCTGCCTCCGGACTTCCAAACCCTCTTCTGCACCTTGCCTCGGTTTGCGAACCAGACTCGGTTTTCTTTGTTTCTTTTCCTGAGGGAAGGGAGAGGTCCCGTAGGCCATCTCTCAATGTCCGTAGGCTACATTTGGTGGCCGTAGGCCATTTTTCCTATTTCGGAGTCCGGTTTCCGGTTTTCGGAGCCGTCAGGCCGTGTGCCTCGGTTCGGGACCGCTTAACCATCTCCTATTGCTCTGATTTTTGGCATACATCTTATTTTCTCCCTTTTGAGGGACACTGGGGTCTGAGAAACCCACTTCGTGGTCGAATGCCACTTTCGGTGCTTAACAGCCCATTTTCGGGACCCCGAACTGCGTGTTTTGGTCCCCGAGCATTCGTTTTGCAACGGTTTTTGTTCATTTTTGGCAGGTACCTCTGTTTTATCACCGGGGAGGTCACTGAAGGGTGGGAGGCCAGCAATTGTTACAGCAACCAGTTATACATCCTCCGACGCCCTCCGGCGCCCGTTTTTCGCACTTCCGGGCTAATGTTGAACCCCTTGGACCCTTTTTCTTGAACTTTGAGCCACATATTTGTGATGTACACACATGAGAGGACCCTAAAAGTTCAGGGCCGGCCATTAATTCAACTTGACCCTTTTGACCCCCTCCTTCCGGGCTAATGTTGAACCCCTTGGACCCTTTTTCTTGAACTTTGAACCACATATTTGTGATGTACACACATGAGAGGACCCTAAAAGTTCATGGCCGGCCAGTAATTCAAATTGACCCTTTTGAACCCCTCTTTCCGAGCTAATGTTGAACCCCTTGGACCCACTTTCTTGGACTTTTAACCACATGGTTGTGTTGTACACACATAGGAGTACCTCACCAGTTGCTGGCCGGCCAGAAAATATGATTGAACCTTTTGACCCCTAGCCGGCCGGCTAGGGGGTGTGGCCGGCCGGCCACCTGGAGCAAAAGTAAGAGGCCGGCCGTGTTCCTTGCACTGTGCACTTTACAGCTGTGGGGCAATATCCCCCAGAAAAGATATTTATCCGGGGGATATTTTGTGGAGGAATTTTGCTCTCCTTTTCCCCCACCTTTACACCCCCTTTTGAACCCTTATAACCAGCTGGTGGCTTCACTTACAAGGGTTAGAAAAATTGTTCTTCAAGTCTCCATACTCAACTCCATCTTCATCCTTCTCAATTCTTTGAAAAACCCTAAGTCCCTAACCATCATTCCTTCTACACCACCAAGCTCTACCACCACCACCTCATTTCCAGCAACAAGGAAGGTTTCTCAAAGGCCAAAGAAGCTGCAAATTCATCCAAGAAGCAACAAAAGTTTGAGTCTTCAAGGGTAAGTAATACTTTTACCCTTTTGACCCTTTTTCTTGATCTATTTGTAAGCCCCACTTCCTTTTTGTTTCAAGCTCCGTCCCTAACTGAAAAGGGCCCTATTTTGAGCTCATCTTCACTTTTCATTAAGGGCTCAACCCTGTTTGAGCCCTCCATGACACACTTGCTTCATTGATCCTCTTATATGTCATGATTTTGCATGCTATTTTTGGCCCATGATAAATTTATTTTCGAGCATGTTGTAAACTGACATTAGGCTTATTTTGAGCTCCTCTTCAACATTGGAGAAGGGCTCAACATTTTTTGGTACCTCCATGTGTCACTTGTAGTTATATCCCTTATTTGGCCCCATTTTTGCATAAATTGGCAGCCCCCTTTGGTTCTGTTTTTGGACCTTGGTCCGAACTGAAAGTGGCCTTATTTTGGCCTATAATTCATGTTTCATTAACACTTTTTTTCTGTTTGGTGATTATTTTATATACTTCATGTTATAGCACCTTTTGAGCCTCATTTTGCATCACATTTTTAGCATGTTTGTATACTGATTTCGAGGCTACCATATACTGTAAATATTCATATTTTTGGTCTCTATTCAGTGTTGTAGAAGGAAATTTTTCAGTTTGGGTTTTGCTTATACCACTTGCTTCATTACCCCTCTTTTGGCCCCTATTCTTGCATGCTATTTTTCCCCTACCTATGCTTGCTGTTTGGCCATGTTTATAACTGTGAAAGTGCCTTTTTGGGACTGTCTAGCTTCTGTCTTTGCATTGCATGTCCATATTGTGCATGTTTGGCATAGCTATAGGCCATTTCGGGTGCCTAATGTTGCATTTCGGGACAATTCCATGCATTTCATGTCATTTCGCCTCATTTCGGGACTGTTTTCCCCCATATTTTACTGCTGAATTTCCATTAGAATGATTGCTATCATTTCCATGTCATTTCATCATATTTTGTCATCGCCTCGGTTTGCGTGCCCGTGTGCACGCATTTCGAGGCACTCCATTTTTATCCGCCGGCATCCTATGTGAGTGTGGCTGAGGCTCACTCATGTTGGTATAAGCCCATTTGTCATTTCCATGTCATTTCATCATATTTTGTCATCGCCTCGGTTTGCGTGCCCGTGTGCACGCATTTCGAGGCACTCCATTTTTATCCGCCGGCATCCTATGTGAGTGTGGCTGATGCTCACTTATGTTGGTATAAGCCCATTTGTCATTTCCATGTCATTTCATCATATTTTGTCATCGCCTCGGTTTGCGTGCCCGTGTGCACGCATTTCGAGGCACTCCATTTTTATCCGCCGGCATCCTATGTGAGTGTGGCTGAGGCTCACTCATGTTGGTATAAGCACATTTGTCATTTTCATGTCATTTCATCATATTTTGTCATCGCCTCGGTTTGCGTGCCCGTGTGCACGCATTTCGAGGCACTCCATTTTTATCCGCCGGCATCCTATGTGAGTGTGGCTGAGGCTCACTCATGTTGGTATAAGCCCATTTGTCATTTCCATGTCATTTCATCATATTTTTTCATCACCTCGGTTTGCGTGCCCGTGTGCACGCATTTCGAGGCACTCCATTTTTATCCGCCGGCATCCTATGTGAGTGTGGCTGAGGCTCACTCATGTTGGTATAAGCCCATTTGTCATTTCCATGTCATTTCATCATATTTTGTCATCGCCTCGGTTTGCGTGCCTGTGTGCACGCATTTCGAGGCACTCCATTTTTATCCGCCGGCATCCTATGTGAGTGTGGCTGAGGCTCACTCATGTTGGTATAAGCCCATTTGTCATTTCCATGTCATTTCATCATATTTTGTCATCGCCTCGGTTTGCGTGCCCGTGTGCACGCATTTCGAGGCACTCCATTTTTATCCGCCGGCATCCTATGTGAGTGTGGCTGAGGCTCACTCATGTTGGTATAAGCCCATTTGTCATTTCCATGTCATTTCATCATATTTTGTCATCGCCTCGGTTTGCGTGCCCGTGTGCACGCATTTCAAGGCACTCCATTTTTATCCGCCGGCATCCTATGTGAGTATGGCTGAGGCTCACTCATGTTGGTATAAGCCCATTTGTCATTTTCATGTCATTTCATCATATTTTGTCATCGTCTCAGTTTGCGTGCCCGTGTGCACGCATTTCGAGGCACTCTATTTTTATCCGCCGGCATCCTATGTGAGTATGGCTGAGGCTCACTCATGTTGGTATAAGCCCATTTGTCATTTCCATGTCATTTCATCACATTCCGCCATCGCCTTGGTTTGCGTGCCCGTGTGCACGCATTTCGAGGCATCTCATTTTCATGTCATTCGCATTGTTTCCGCCATCGCCTCGGTTTACGTGCCCATGTGCACGTATTTCGAGGCAGCTCATTTTCATAACATTTTGCCATTGCCTCGGTTTGCGTGCCCGTGTGCACGCATTTCGAGGCATCTCATTTTCATTGCATTTTGCCATTTTCTCGATTTGCGTGCCCGTGTGCACGCATTTCGAGGCATCTCATTTTCACAGCATTGTGCATACTAGGTTGTATCTTAGATTACATTTTGTCATTTTCTCGGTTTGCGTGCCCGTGTGCACGCATTTCGAGGCATATCATTTTCATAGCATTGTGTATGTTAGGATTATATCTTAGTTGCATTTCATGCATATCATGCATATTGCATCGTGTCCGGAATAGGAGTTAGCCCGGGCACGGGAAACGAGGTACATTTCGTACTCCGAGTGACGGAATGTGTCTCAATTCCCCAGTCACCGACACTCCGGATTATCCATGATGGAGTTAGGTTTTAGCTGTAGTTTCATGTGCATTCATCGTATATTGAGTTGTGCATTTCGACTCCTCGGCCATCATGCATCGATATGCGTGATTGGTGGCACGAGGATCGAGACATGCATATATCTGTGCAAATACATTGCTATGCCCCTTTCCTGCTCTCTGTTGCAGCAAAATGAAGAATCAGCAACCTTTTGGGGCTTGGCACGCATTTCAAGAACAGGTGTAAACAGAGGCTAATTGGGGCATTCCGGTGGATTTCCGCGCAAGACAATCCGGACATGCATCATCCACCAGAAGCAAGGCAGTCCCTGGCTTGCATGCCAGTTTTATTTGCTTTCTTAGTTAATTCATTAATTAATTAGGACTTTGTAATATTTTGAACTGTAATATTCTTTTATTCGGGACTGTAATATTGGGACTGTATATTTATTCGGACCCTCTGAGCGAGGGTATAACTGTAATAAGTGTGCGTGAGTGTGATGTATGTCTTCCAACCCCACGTCTTTCTCCCTTTTATTTATCCGCTTATGATGGTTAGATTAGGGCATGTTTAAATTAGCATACAGTATGACAGCATGTTTGCATCATTCATCTGTATCGCATGCACCGGGCTTGGCACATCATACTAACTGCATTGTACTTTCAATTCTAAATTGAATACATGATAGTTGTAGCATTTCATATACCATCTTAGAGTAGCCGAGCCTGCTATAGTTGCATTTTGCATGTGTTGCATTAGGCATTTCTGTATACTTAGGATCATGCATGATTTCTAATGTAGTTTCTATTTTGGCTTGGAGTACTCGGTGAGTTTTATGCTTTAGCATCCTTGCATGCGTGTGAGTGTTGCCATGAATAGCATGCTTACCATGAGGCTATGTGCTTATGTGATATAACTGCCTGAATGCCTGTGGGTGAAGGTTGGGTTATCTGAATTGGAGTAAATCATCAATTGTTTCAAGCCTACCTGCGGGTAGCAAACCATTTTCAAAAACAAGCATGAAATGTTTTGTTCCAATTTGGGCGACCCGGTCTATACTTATATGTTGTGAGCATCACATAGTAACCTAGGCTAATGACCGGTTTAAGGACATACAAAGTTTTCAAAAATTGATATCATGGTTAGTAGAGGCCGGTCTATGACCGGGCGAGCGGGGGTGCTCACGAAGTGACCTTCCCCAATCGTACCCAAGTTCCCGAGCCGAGGCAACTTTGGTGATGACGGACACGTGGCCTTTTGGCACCGAGTCAGGGTTTCCTAAATTTCCCAAAATAAAATATTTAGGTGGCGACTCTGTATTTGGCAAAGCAGTCCATGTTTGGCACTACTTTTTCAAAAATCTGTTTCTCAAAACGATTTGCCGGATTTGGACTCTTTGGTTCAGATTAGGAACCGTGACTTTTAAGAGTCCGAGCTGTAGTGACCCCAAATGAACAGAACGGGAGCTTAACCCTCCCGGGGCGTTCGGGGGACGTCTACAGTTTCTGGCGACTCTGCTGGGGATTTAGAGAGCTTGACTCGAACTCATGATATCTGTTTTTAACTACACTTGTGTGTTTCTTTGCATTGCATTTGCATTGGTGCGCCTAGGACACCGTGTTTGCCATCTGCTATTCCTGAACGGTTTGCCGGAGGCTTGTCTTGTCAAGGCATGACCATAAGGCTGACCGGTTGTGGGCTCTGCCAGTATGGGAACACAAACCCCGGTTTTACCGGGGCACCCTCTTTCACCATTCGACCTAGTGCATATTCGGATCCATAGTGACCATTCCAAATTAGGACAGGTTGCCTACCCGTTTATAGGTTGTTTGAAACCGCTGCGTGCGTAATGAAACCCTAGCTCCTGACACAATAGGACAGGGAAACCCTACCCCAACATAGGGGTGTTTTGGCTCTCACTTATCTGTTATGTGCTTTAGAGTGCGTCTCTACAGGAATGCATGTATCAGTATATGAGTTTGGGTATCAAGCCTGCGGGCATCAGTACAGTATCAAGCCTGCGGGCATCAGATCAGTATATGAGTTTCAGTATCAGGCCTGTGGGCATCAGTTCAGTATTGTCAACATCAGGCCTGCGGGCATCAGTTCAGCATTATGGGTATCAGGCCTGCGGGCATCAACCAGTATTTGAGAACGAGTTATCTGCGGATATCAGATTCTGTTTTAGGGAACAATGATACAGGGATAATAATCAGTGTTTGAGGACAGTGTGTTATTCAGCTTATTGACTGTGTGTTGATTATGCCCGACTGTGTGTCACGCATTTTATTTTAAGCTGTTGTGCTGTCCGTTTATCTGTTTATTTATTTCCTTTTCGCTTTATTTATCTTTTGCTAGGTCAATTTTAGCACGATTGCTTCCAACCCAGCAGGCATTCCCCAAGCACTTTGGACACGAGGTCGTCGACTCCATCGATCTGAGGATCTAATCGACGGACAGCCGGTGTTCCATTCTCTACCCCCTGTTACCAGAAGGAAGCCAAAAAGGCGCAGTGTGTCAGAACAGAGGTTGTCAGAGCAGTGGGTTACTTCATCAGAGGACTATAGGACTGAGGTCTCAATTACTACTGCAGAAATAGACATACCAGTTAGACAGATGGATCAGCAAAATACGTCAGGGATGGAGGCTCTAATGCGCCAGATGCAGGAGAGCATGAGACAGATGCATGATGATGCCACCCGTCAAACGGAGTTTTCCAAACAGCAGGCCGCGATCATGGCCCAACAGGCCGAACTAATCACCAGGCTGCAACAACAGAATACAGCGTCTGCTTCACAACAAATTCCTCCTCCGGCAGGGGCTCCGTTACCTGAGCAGGCACCCACTGTTCAAAACGCCCCACCAAATGCCCAGAATACCCTGCCGCATGTCCAAAATGTACAAGAAGACACGAATCTTCCAACGGGGCCAGCTCCGCCCCCGCTTCCACCACAACTGTCCAAGGTCCATACATCCAATCACCCGGACTCTCCATTCGAGGTCGAGGTTGATCACACAGCTCTGAAGTTGAGCAAACTGGAGAAGCTTTTCAAGAAATCCCAAGGGGTCAAGGCTATGCCGGATATCGAAGATGGATATACCGAGGAGGCCGTAACACTCCCCGATAGGTTCAAAATGCCACAAATCGACCGTTTTGATGGGTCCGACGACCCCATGGTCCATATCCGACTGTTTGCAGACGTCTTGCGGCCAATGGGCCTAACACGACCACAGAAGCTCTCATTATTCGGCCGAACCCTGTCGGGTGTAGCCTCTCATTGGTACGCAAGATTACAAGATGAAGTGAAAAGGAACTGGGATGAAATGGCTGAGGCCTTTGTCGCACAATATTCATACAACACTCAGATCGAGATCACAACTCGTGATCTCGAAACGACAAGGCAAGAGCCCAAGGAATCTTTTTCGGACTTTGTGATCCGATGGAGGGCGAAGGCGTCAATGATGACTTTAAGGCCCACGGACAAAGATCAAATCCGGATGATTGTACGCAATCTCCACCCAAAGCTAATGCAGAGGATGATTGTAGTCCCCTTCCCTACTTTCGCAGATTTACATGATATGGGGGTGCAAATCGAAGACGCAATGAAACAAGGTCTGTTTGACCATGACAGAGAACAACCGAGGAGGATGTTTAACCGTAACAACAATGCGGGCCCGAGCGGCGCTGCAAATACGAGAGCCTCGGAAGTTAGTATGGTCACCACCACTCCCCCTCCCCCTCCAAGGCCCATGACTGCCACACCCTTCTCCGGCGCGTCCGGAAACAACACACAAGCCAACAGATTCCAACCGCGAGGCCAAAGAACCTTTACCCCACTATATATGCCTCTGACCAAAGTTCTGGGAATATTGATCAGAAAAAATCATTTAAAACCCCTGGAACCAAAGCCATTACTGAATCCACTCCCCCCTCTTACGACCCGTCAAAATACTGTGCGTACCACCAACAACACGGTCATGACACCGACCGTTGTTACAGATTGTGTCATGAGATCCAAGATCTTATTGACAAACAAGTGATCGCACCTCCTGATAAACCCAATGTCACAACCAACCCTCTCCCACCACATAACCAAGCTCCTCCTCCCAAAAGAATTAACTTTATCCAGACTGGGGTCGCATCTTACGATCCTAGCATCTATATTACACCCACCCACCTACCCAAGCCGGAGGTGCTCCTCCCCGATTGCACTGATTTCTTGTGCATGGTGGACATCTCCAAAACCCAACCAGAACCGATGGTGGTGACCGTCGAAGATAGGGCAGGGCAGATTTTGGGAGAGAATGAGATTGCTGAATCAGGGACTAGGCAGAATTTTGCTGAGGGAGCCTATGATCCAAGCAAGTACATCCTATCAACGAGCCGAATTGGGCTAAGTGTAGAATTTCCAGAGACAGGAGAGCTATGCATGATCCGGGGGGATGGACCTGGGCTATGGGCAGATGATTTGACAGCCGCAGGGGAGGACTTTGCCAACCTGCAACTTCTTGATGACCAGGAACTAGGGGAGGCGTCAATTAATTGGTACGATTATGAGGGATCAGAGGAGGCCACCGGATGGCTCGAAGATCAACCGGATGCAGTGGGGGAAGCCCAATCAGAACAGAGCCCGGCAGGGGCAGAAATATCAGTTGTGGCCGGAACGGCCGAAAGTCAAGCTGTATCGCCGGAGAGCGCCGGTGTTAAGAATTCCGCTCGGGATATGGGCATTATGGATGTGGGAACTGTTGAACAAACAGCTGTACTGACGCAGCTGGAACAAGGAAAGTTTGAGGAGGCTGAGAGAATTAGAAAAGCTAAAGGCCCTGAGGGGACCGAAAGTGCTGCGCGCACGAAAATGGAGAATGCTGCGAGCATATGGACAGGGGATATTGAGAGAGCAACTAAACCGGAGCCAGACAGGTGTCTGTTGGCTGCCAGCGGAATGTGGTGGGAAGATGACGACTTGTGTCTTGCCCACACCGATGAAGACTGGGGAAGTGGCCAGCCGGATGATACTTGGTACCTCGATGAGGTTGACCATATGACAAGAAGTGGGCGGTACTTCAAGCCCCCACACCTGGACCAACCCGAGGCATCCGGGAAGGATAGAGAAGCGGAGAGACAGAAGGAGAAGCAGATTGAAGATGAGGCTGTGCTGAAACAGTTAAAGAAAATACAAGCGGACATCTCCATCTGGGGACTGCTAATGGCATCACGAGTACACAGAGAGGCTGTTCTATCTGCTATGGACAAGTCCAAACTCTCCATAGACACCATGCCTGAACAACTGGTTGGGCTGGTTTTTCCAGGAGGAAGTTCCCCGGCATTAACCTTTTCGGACAAGGAGCTGCCGCCTGAGGGCACAAACCATAACAAACCTCTCTATATTTCTGTGGAATGTAGAGATAAGTGGATACCGGTGGTACTTGTTGATACCGGGTCTGCGATTAATGTCTGCCCAACCAGAACGGCATATGCGATCGGGTTGAAGCCCGTGGACTTGGTCCCAACCACCCAAGCGATCAGAGCATACGACAATACCAGTAGAGAAGTGATGGGGACTGTTAAAATTCAAACCAAGGTTGGTCCAGGACAACACAACATCGAATTTCATATCTTGGACGTTCCCGCAACCTTTAACCTACTTTTGGGGCGACCGTGGTTGCACCAGGTCAAAGCAGTCTCTTCCACTCTACATCAAATGCTAAAGTACCCTCACGGGAAAGGGGTAGCGATCGTTTTTGGGAATTCATCAATCCATCCGCCGCCGGAAGTGTCTACACCTGTCTTGGAAATTGAGCACGGCACGGAGGATGTGTTTTTATCGGGGTTCACTTTGGCCGAGGCTCAAGTGGTGCAGAATGTCATGGCTGTGAATGAGGGCATGTATGTTAGTGCACAATCTATCTACCTCATGAACAAGCTAAAACATACCCCTGGGATGGGATTAGGGAGAAGTGGCCGGAAGGGCGTCTCAGTGTTGGCCGAAGTGCCACACAACCCTCACGCCTTTGGACTGGGTTATCTGCCCACCAAGGAGGACTGGGTGAGAAAAGGGAAAGAAATGGCCGGAAGGGCCAGGGCAAAGAAGGCCGGGAAGCCATTTGAGTTAATGCACAGGCCCATCTAGGGTACCCTAAATGGACGTTTCGTCCGGGAGGGGGAAGATTTTCCATTCTGCGGTTTCCCGGAGCCATGGCTAAACGCGGAGGGGACGCGCGTGCCTGGTTTTGAAATCTTCTTCGACATACAATTATCTGGGGATGATGTTGCCGAAGCGCAGACAGACCCACCAACTGAGGTTGAGCAATGTGAAGCAGTGGATCCTGAGAGCACAGAGCTTGAAATGGGGGTAGCACTGGCGAGTCTACTATCAGATCCTCCGATCGGCCAAGAGTGCTTGGGGGATAACTCTTCGGTTTCTGTGATTGGAGATGAAATAGCTGCGGGCTTTCCAGCGCCGATCTTGGATGCATCTATCGCACCTTCTCTCATCTGGCAATATGAAGAAGGCTTTTTATCTAGCAGTTCCGGGTCAGGTAGTGAGCCGGAATCTGATTCTACCGAATCTTGTGCGTCAGAATCAGATTCCAGCTCGACTGAGTCTGAGTCCGGTATTCCTGGGGGTGATAACCCGGATACCACAGTCCTGTCTAGGTCGTCTTTTTCATTTTCTTTTGAGTCTGTTGTAACAGAGGAATCTGACGGCTTGGAAATATTTAATGAGAATGATGTGTATGTGGTTTCCGAGTATTTTTCTGTGCCTTTGATTTATTGCTTAAATCAGGATTTTCAAAATTTTGATGAAAACAACGAGGAAGAAATTCCCCCAGTTTTGCAACGATTAATTAATCAAGAGCAGGAAAGATTTGTTAAACCTTTAATGGATGAAATCACTACTGTGAATGTTGGTACTGAGAAGGACCCGCGGCTGGTCCAGATCGGGTCCACGTTGTCTTCAGAGGAGCGCGAGCGCTTAGTCACTTTATTAAAAGATTTCAAAGATGTTTTCGCGTGGTCCTATGAAGACATGCCTGGAATCGATCCTGAGATTGTACAGCACCGGATCCCTCTTGATCCCGAGGCCCGCCCTGTCAAACAGAAACTCAGAAGGATTCGCCCGGACTGGGCCCTCAAGATTAAGGAAGAGGTCACCAAGCAAATTGACGCAGGGTTCCTGCTGGTATCTGAATATCCAACTTGGTTGGCCAACATAGTTCCGGTGCCAAAGAAGGACGGCAGAATTCGGGTCTGTGTAGACTTCAGAGATTTGAACAGGGCCAGTCCGAAGGACGACTTTCCCTTGCCACACATTGATGAATTGGTGGATTTCACGGCAGGACACGCCTTGCTTTTGTTTATGGATGGTTTCTCAGGCTATAATCAGATAGTGATGGCACCCGAAGACCGGGAGAAGACTGCGTTTACTACCCCGTGGGGTACATATTGTTATAGAGTGATGCCATTCGGGTTGAAAAATGCCGGAGCTACGTATCAACGGGCAGCAACTACAATATTGCATGATATGATCCATAAGGAGGTCGAGGTGTATGTGGACGACATGATTGTCAAGTCCAAAGATAGAGAGGGCCACTACACCGCCTTACAAAAATTCTTTCAAAGGATCAAAGAGTTTCGGCTACGACTGAATCCTCAGAAATGCACGTTTGGTGTTACAGTAGGGAAGATGCTAGGGTTTCTGATCACACAAAGGGGCATCGAGGTCGACCCTTCCAAAATTAAGGCCATCTTAGAAATGCCACCACCAAGGACTGAAAAGGAGGTGCGAGGCTTTCTGGGTAAAGTGCAATTCATAAGACGGTTTATTTCTAAATTAATCTTGACTTGTGAACCACTTTTTAGTCTCCTGAAGAAAGGAAAGAAATTCCAATGGGACGGCCGATGTCAAACAGCTTTTGAGCAGATCAAAGAGTATCTACAGAACCCACCCGTGTTGTCGCCACCAGAGCCGGGGAGGCCGTTGATATTGTACCTTTCGGTAACTGAGACTACCATGGGCTGCATGCTCGCACAGGAGTCAGAAGAAAAAGTGGAAAGAGCCATATACTATCTGAGCAAAAAGATGCTGGATTACGACACCCGCTATACACCGCTGGAGAAGGCTTGTTTGGCCTTGGTATGGGCAACCAGAAAGCTGCGGCACTACCTGTTAGCCCACTCTGTAATGTTGGTTTCGCGTTTGGATCCCATTAAATATCTTTTCGAGAAACCAGCACTTACGGGTAGGCTAGCTCATTGGCTGCTGTTGCTCTCCGAATTTGATTTGAAGTATGTAACGCGCAAGTTAGTAAAAGGCAGAGCGGTAGCGGAGTTCCTTTCCAACCACCCGGTTGAGGGGGATGAAGCGGTTGAGTATCTATTCCCAGATGAAGCCATTCTGCACGTCGAAGATGAAACCTGGACAATGTACTTTGACGGAGCGTCAAACCAGTATGGGTATGGGATAGGGGTGTTGCTGATAGCGCCTGACGATTCCCGTATCCCTCTAGCATTCAAGCTCCGATTCAAAGTTTCCAACAATGAAGCAGAGTATGAAGCGTGTATTGTTGGCCTGGAAGCAGCCCTGGAACTAGGGGCAAGACGGTTGGACGTCATTGGGGACTCGAACCTTGTTGTGTCTCAAGCAAAAGGAGATTGGAAAGTCAAGGAGGAAATGATGATAATTTACCACCAAACCTTGGATTTGTTAATTCCTCGGTTTGAGAAGCTGAATTTCACCCACCTCGTAAGAGAGAACAACAGGTTTGCAGATTCATTAGCAACTCTATCTTCTATGATAGACATCCCATCCGGAGTCCGGATGCGTCAAGTCATTATTGATCAGAAGTTCGTGCCAGCATATGAGTCGATTTCCGCCATAGATGAGGTTCAAGACGGCAACCCCTGGTATTACGACATCTGGAACTTCCTGGAAAAGGAGACATACCCACTAGGGGCAAATGCCAAGGATAAGAGGGCTGTCAGAAGAATGGCTGCTCAGTTCATTATCTGCGGGGGAAAGCTGTACAAAATGGGTCATCTGGGAATGCATAAGCTCTGTGTAGAAGCTGAAGAGTCGAAACGCCTGATGGAAGCCATCCATGGGGGGGAGTGCAGTGCACACATGAATGGAGTAATGCTGGCCAGAAAGATCCTCAGACAGGGCTACTACTGGTCAACCATGGAGGAGGATTGTATTAGTTTTGTTCGGCGATGCCACAAGTGTCAAATTCATGCAAACCGCATGAACATCCCGCCGTCAAAACTGTACAACATGACTTCACCATGGCCTTTTTCAGTCTGGGGAATTGATGTGATCGGAGCTGTTACCCCGAAGGGGTCAAACGGGCATGAGTTTATCCTAGTAGCGATAGATTATTTCACAAAGTGGGTTGAGGCCCAATCATACGCGGTCTTGAAGGCGTCGCACGTCGCAAAGTTCATCAGGAACAACATCATCTGTCGCTACGGGGTGCCAAACGAGATAATTTCAGATAATGGTTCCCACTTCAAGAAAGAAGTGATAGACTTGTTGGAAAAATACAATGTGGCTTTCCATAAGTCATCTACATACCGGCCGCAGACCAACGGAGCGGTTGAGGCCGCCAACAAGAATATCAAGCATATACTACAGAAGATGGTGGAAACCTATCGAGATTAGCCAGACAAGCTGCCATTTGCTCTGTGGGGCTACCGGACTTCAATCAGAACTTCTACTGGAGCAACTCCATATTCATTGGTCTATGGAATGGAGGCTGTTCTACCCATTGAGATTGAGGTTCCGTCGTTACGAGTATTGGCTGAATGCCAGATAGCCGAAGCAGATTGGCAGCAAAGCAGATTCGAAGAACTCATGCTCTTTGATGAAAGAAGACTGAAAGCACTGTACCACATCCAAGGCTATCAACGCAGAATTGCCCGGGCTTTCAACAAGAAGGTTAAGTCCCGGAATCTGAAAGAAGGAGATTTGGTGCTCAAAGACAACCGAGCTCCCATCCACGACCCAAGGGGCAAGTTCAAACCTAATTGGACTGGTCCTTACATCATCAAAGCTATCTGGTCAGGTGGGGCTGTGGTTCTGATGGATCTAGATGGCTTGGAGTTCTCACAACCGATCAATATGGACAAGTTGAAGAAATACTATCCTTGAGAGGCTCGCTAGGCCGAAAACCCGAAAGGGCGACCTAGGCAAAAGTCAGAGCACAAAAAATTAGAAAATATAAAAACTGAGCTCGCAAGGTTGAAAACCCGCAAAGGGCGGCCTTGGCAAAAGTTAGAGCACAAAAGGAGAGTGAAAATACTCGAGTGGACCTTAGCCTGAACTACGTAAGGCTTGATTCCCATCTTTGGGATACGTAGGCAACTTCACCTTGAAGTTCAGCCATAAACTTTTCCCCGATCAACTCTGTCCATTTTTGATCATCTCAGTCATCTTTATCCATCAGCATTTATCGTGATCTCCGGTACAGTGCTGTTCAAACTAGGGGCAACTTTCCGTTGCCGCAACGGTACAAAGTTACTCAGACTAGGGGCAACTTTCCGTTGCTATGGAGTGCCGCATTGTTCTTCAGACTAGGGGCAACTTTCCAGTTGCAGGGATCTGGGGTTGTGCATCTCAGTGACAGATTTTCGGCGTGTCCAATTCTGATCCACATCGAAAATAGTTTTGAAAAGTTTTAATAAAAGTTGACTTTGTTCAGATCAATCTTTTTACGACTAAGACCATCTTTGGACCAAAAGCGGAAAATTTTCAGTACCACAACTTTCAATTTCATCGATTTCAAAATAGAGTTTTCCTGCTCTTGCATTACAATCGAGGTTGCTTTTTTTTTTTTTTTTTTTAGTACATTCGTAAAGAAAACTTGAAAATGCTAAATAAGCAATAAATTTGGGGCATAGTTGAATCAAGTATCTCTGCGTCCCCTCCCAGAGCTGGACGGAGCATCTGATGCCAAGCTAGGCCCAACCTGTGCCTCCTCATTGAGCCAATCCACGCACTCATCGGACAAGGTGCAACTGAAAGTAGAAGCAGGGGCCAGGAGCTCTCTAGTCCTCCATGCCGTGGCATATCGGGCAAGCTGTGCACCCCGGATCGGGAAAGCGGCTGGATACTCAATCCCCTCCGGTAGGCAGGTCTGATCATGGCCAAACTGACGCAGGAACCGGAACGGAAAATAGAATACGCAGTGGGTTAGACCAATCAATTGGATCCCAATCCGCCGGGACATACTATAGCTCATTGCCGGGAGGTTGAGCCAAGGGCAACGCCATGCAATGTTGTCTGCGGACAAATTGCACATCCAATCGAACCACCACCTTTTGTCAAGAGCATTGACTAGGCGCTGCCGAAAGAAGTAGCCTCGAGCTGAATAGGCCGAGCAAGAGTCCACAACCTGCAACTTATCCATTAACCATACCTAGGGGAGGGATGGAAAATGAGAGAATAAAGAACAGAGAGATGTGCGATGAGAGAAAAGTGAGACAAGGGTTTTGTAAGAAAAACCGAGCCTGAGGGTCGAGTGATGTGAGCAAATATATATGTAAGGTCGGGTGGGAAACATTACCTGCAGCAGCAGTGGACTCCCAGCAAACCTAGTCGCCTCCCGGCGATAGACAGAATCTAAGCCCATCAGTGTTTCGGCCAAGGTCATGGCAATACAGCTCTTTCCTTCTCTCAAACCTTGGGCGACTTCAATCAGGCGAATGCTAGCCCCGCCGAAGCCCGAGGAAAGCAGAAAGTGAGACAACAAACATAAGCAGAGGGTGTGTTGCCGGAAACCCTGCCAATAATGGTTGCTGCGGTCACCAGCGTCGGAAAAACGATAGATCAAGCCGAGAATGTCCAGCTCCCCACTGCAGATCAGAGATCGAGCGTCATGCGCCGTGAGCCCACACATCTGCCCTAAAGCCTGAGCATGGCCAAAACGGAGCTGGGGCAAGATCACTTCAGAGCATTCAGACTCCATCAAAACCTGAAAATCTTCGAAAGTGGGACATATCTCTTGGCCGCCAAAGCTAAAAACATGCGTCATTGGATTCCAGAACCTTGCCGCGGCATGGAGAAAAGGAAGCTGTAGCGGAATACGGCTCAGCGTGAATAGTGCATTCAAGCCGAAACCCCGAAAATTCAGCTTTTCCGAGCCATCTAGAGAAGAGATCCAAGATGTGACATTTTCTACGAGAAACGCCTCCATCTTTGTCTAAAACTAAGATGAAATGAATGTTCCCGAAGTTGAGGCTTTTATAGAAGGAAAAACACTATTCACGGGGACACGTGTCAAAAATCTGGAGGCTGCAGGACTGAATGGCCGGCCAGCCACCTTTTCTGGCTGGCCAGCCATTTACTTTTTGCAGAAATGGCCGGCCAGCTGTCTCTCTCCACAAAAATGGCCGGCCGGCTCCCAAGGATGGTCGGCAGTGATGCAGTGTATCTCCTCGGCTCTGTTTTACCCTTCGAGGGAGAGTCCCAAGCATTTCCATGCAACGGGAGAGTCAAAGGCCTTCATCTCACTCCGTTTCGGAGACGTTCCGATGCCCAGATCGTCAGAAGTACACTTTGTTGTTGTTGAGTTTTGTTTATCGAGTTGTTGTTTTGCTTATCGAGTTGTTTGTCGAGCGGACGTGTTTTGTGTTTTTGAGTCATTGCTCTCTGTTTAAGCAATTTTTGTTAAAATCTTGTTTATTTGCGTTGTTGCATTTTGCTTATCGAGTTGTAAACTTGCTAAAGATTATGTTATATCTTAGTAAGTTGAGTTGTTTAGTTGGTTGCGTCGGTTCACTACCTGACTTGGTGATTACACAATGCGCATTACCATTCAATTTCATTTTTGTGCAAAATAAATGATGCGATACGATGCTAAAAGTTTAAAATACAAACACCTTTTTCAAAAGCTATTTCATTTCATCATGCTTTACAACAAACAAAGGTACAAGTTTTACAAAAATAAAACTGCCTAACAATGTGCAAAGTGCTACAAACTACTAGCAAAAAAGAAAAATAAAGCAGGAAATAATAACATCAAAGTCCTCGGGAGCGGGAACGAGAAGCACGCCTCATCCTCTTCTGTGGGACAATCTCCGCACCATCATCATCATCTGAGTCGGAGCTGTCATCCTCAGGATCCCCCTCAGCCCCGCCTCTATTCCCCGAGCCAAAACCGGAGCCTCCCTCCTCAGCAGATGTCTCTGACTGACGGTCGGTAGCCTCCTCCTCCTCCTCAGCATCCTCCTCCTCCTCGTCAGGCTCCACCTCCACAACGTGAGCCCTGCGTCTGCGGACGGGCCCTCCTCGAGCTCCTCGAAAAGGCCTTGAAGGCCCGGCTCCTCGGGAAGGCCGAGATGGCCCCGCCCCCTGAAAAGGCCCAGATGGCCCAACTCCCCAAGGAGGCCCAGGTGGCCTGGTCTGCGACTGGCCGGACCATGAAGGCATCTGAAAACAAAAAGTTCAATCCAAATGCATCAGTCCAAATATATACATCAGATGCAGATACAAGCAAAGGCTACATGAAGTGGGTGCATGTAAATACAGTGTACAAGTGGGGTGTGTGTCAGATGTGCTCTACACAAATAGTCTATCGATGCAGTAGAAATCAGCATGTCATCAGAAGTATGATAAATGCCAGAAAACTGAAGGGTACCTGAATGCCCGCGACAGACAACTGTGCCTCCCTCCGCAGGACCATGCCCTCGAGTGTGGCCACCAGTCCAACCACCTCCTCCATGTACCCTCGCGATGGCTGCAAAAATGAGCTCATAATCATTAGTGAACAGAAGAGTGTCTAAACATCTGAATGATGAATGAAAACAAGTGGAGCATACCGGCGGTGAGTCCGGATCAATGGCGTATCGATCACTAGGCATCGGGGGCTCTAGTGGAATCGGAGTCGGAAAGCTAGCCCCATACTGCCACGCCATCAACTCAGTCGGCATATCTGGCCATCCGGGATGAGGATGAACCGATGGAGCCGGAGGAACCGGTCTACTCCCACCTCTAGATGTACCAGCCCTGCTAGTGGAAGGGGCGTCTGCAGCCCGAGCCCGAGCCTGACCCGAGGATGACATACCGGCAGGCCTCATCATCGGGATACGAGCTTCCGTCAATGGAGGCATCAAATATATGTGACGGTAAGTGGCGTAGTCCCCCTCCTCAATATATAGCAAAGCATCACTGCCCAGCATGGCGCCGACTACCTCCGAATAAGAGAGCCTGTCAGCAGTCCGCATACTGGCTAGGGGTACTGCGGGAATATCCTGAGAAAGATACCCCCATACCTGGCGCAGAAAGCGTTCCCCCAGGAACCATGCCCTGCCAACCGGCCCTTCAAGCAAGACCCTATACTGGGAGATGTCCGATGCCCCGGTATACTGAAGTCGGAGACCATCACCCAGGGACACCCAGGGCTGCCATGTAATCTGCGGATGATGAATGCATAAACCAATCAGAAATCGAGAATATACAGAGCAAATCAAAGATGAAAATGAAAAGAACTGAAAGTTCTGAAGTACCTCTGAATGTCGCACCGTGTCGAAATACTGTCGCAGGCGAAGGAGGGTCTCTCGAGGTCTCGGCCGGTGCGGGCCCTCGAACATCAATGAATATGGGGTCATGGGAATCCCTACCACCTCCAGCTCTGGGGCTAATGATGGGAAGTATACATAGACCCATAGCTGAGAAAAACAGTGCAGAATGTAAGTACGAAATGTTGAGAGCAAAGTACAGACTGTAAAAGTGCGCTGTGCGTGCAATGTACAAATGATGAAAAGCAGAAATGTAAGTCAAGGGGACAGAAAAGTACCTCCCAGGCTCTCCAGTAGCCGCCAAGTAAATCTCCCCGCCCGCGGGAGGTCGCGCTCATATAAAAGTAAAGGGTAGCCAGGCCGGCGCCACCCCAGTCATATCGATGGACCTGTGATAGGTCGACTAGAGCGCTCAGCAAATATAGCCCAACTGTGTTCCCTCTGTCGGCGAACAGGGTAGTCCCGAAGAGGAACATCAGGAAACCACGGGCATACTGCTCCGTCTCCTCGGGACTCTCAGGCACCATCTCCGCCCGCCGGAAATGGGAAGAGAACCAAGTGTATCGGACTCTCCCAGAGACCCTGTCAACAGGTGGGTGAGCCCCCAATAGATACATCCAGGCGGCCTCCCACTCGCCCATATCCTCATCGTAAGGGATGGACCAACCTCCGACGTCTAAACCGGTCAATACAGCGAAATCAAAAGGGGTCATGGTCATATCCCCGGTAGCAGAGAAATGAAAGGAGCTGGTGGTGTCCCACCATCTCTCTACCAAGGCTGCCATCAGCGTCCTCCTGGCAGGACAACGTGACAACCCGACGCAGAAGGGTCCGAATCCTGCCAAATCTACCAATCCCGCGCGATGGTAGAACCATATCCCCGTACACTGCGGGAACCAACCTGCATTCAGAATGAATACATGTGTCAATAATGAAATAAATGGGCTGTGTGCCAATGAGATGAAATGGGCTGTGTGCCAATGAGATGAAATGGGCTGTGTGCCAATGACATGAAATGGGCTATGTGCCAATGAAATAAATGGGTTGTGTGCCAATGAGATGAAATGGGCTGTATGCCGATAAAGTGGAATAAGCTACGTGCAAATTCAGTTAAATTGTGGGCTGCGTGTTCACTATCTATCTGGGCTGCGTGTTCAAAAAATTTGAAATTTGGGCTGCGTGTTCAACTTTCAGTTAAATTGTGGGCTGCGTGTTCACTATCTACCTGGGCTGCGTGTTCAGAAAATTTGAAATTTGGGTTGCGTGTTCAACTTTCAGTTAAATTGTGGGCTGCGTGTTCACTATCTACCTGGGCTGCGTGTTCAGAAAATTTGAAATTTGGGCTGCGTGTTCAACTTTCAATTAAATTGTGGGCTGCGTGTTCACTATCTACCTGGGCTGCGTGTTCAGAAAATTTGAAATTTGGGCTGCGTGTTCAACTTTCAGTTAAATTGTGGGCTGCGTGTTCACTATCTACCTGGGCTGCGTGTTCAGAAAATTTGAAATTTGGGCTGCGTGTTCAACTTTCAGTTAAATTGTGGGCTGCGTGTTCACTATCTACCTGGGCTGCGTGTTCAGAAAATTTGAAGTTTGGGCTGCGTGTTCAACTTTCAGTTAAATTGTGGGCTGCGTGTTCACTATCTATCTGGGCTGCGTGTACAGAAAATTTGAAATTTGGGCTGCGTGTTCAACTTTCAGTTAAATTGTGGGCTGCGTGTTCACTATCTACCTGGGCTGCGTGTTCAGAAAATTTGAAATTTGGGCTGCGTGTTCAACTTTCAGTTAAATTGTGGGCTGCGTGTTCACTATCTACCTGGGCTGCGTGTTCAGAAAATTTGAAATTTGGGCTGCGTGTTCAACTTTCAGTTAAATTGTGGGCTGCGTGTTCACTATCTACCTGGGCTGCGTGTTCAGAAAATTTGAAATTTGGGCTGCGTGTTCAACTTTCAGTTAAATTGTGGGCTGCGTGTTCACTATCTACCTGGGCTGCGTGTTCAGAAAATTTGAAATTTGGGTTGCGTGTTCAACTTTCAGTTAAATTGTGGGCTGCGTGTTCACTATCTACCTGGGCTGCGTGTTCAGAAAATTTGAAATTTGGGCTGCGTGTTCAACTTTCAGTTAAATTGTGGGCTGCGTGTTCACTATCTACCTGGGCTGCGTGTTCAGAAAATTTGAAATTTGGGCTGCGTGTTCAACTTTCAGTTAAATTGTGGGCTGCGTGTTCACTATCTACCTGGGCTGCGTGTTCAGAAAATTTGAAATTTGGGCTGCGTGTTCAACTTTCAGTTAAATTGTGGGCTGCGTGTTCACTATCTACCTGGGCTGCGTGTTCAGAAAATTTGAAATTTGGGCTGCGTGTTCAACTTTCAGTTAAATTGTGGGCTGCGTGTTCACTATCTACCTGGGCTGCGTGTTCAGAGAATTTGAAATTTGGGCTGCGTGTTCAACTTTCAGTTAAATTGTGGGCTGCGTGTTCAGAAAATTTGAAATTTGGGCTGCGTGTTCAACTTTCAGTTAAATTGTGGGCTGCGTGTTCACTATCTACCTGGGCTGCGTGTTCAGAAAATTTGAAATTTGGGCTGCGTGTTCAACTTTCAGTTAAATTGTGGGCTGCGTGTTCACTATCTACCTGGGCTGCGTGTTCAGAAAATTTGAAATTTGGGCTGCGTGTTCAACTTTCAGTTAAATTGTGGGCTGCGTGTTCACTATCTACCTGGGCTGCGTGTTCAGAAAATTTGAAGTTTGGGCTGCGTGTTCAACTTTCAGTTAAATTGTGGGCTGCGTGTTCACTATCTACCTGGGCTGCGTGTTCAGAAAATTTGAAATTTGGGCTGCGTGTTCAACTTTCAGTTAAATTATGGGCTGCGTGTTCACTATCTATCTGGGCTGCGTGTTCAGAAAATTTGAAGTTTGGGCTGCGTGTTCAACTTTCAGTTAAATTGTGGGCTGCGTGTTCACTATCTATCTGGGCTGCGTGTTCAGAAAATTTAAAGTGTGGGCTGTGTGTTCACTTTCAAATTCGGGCTGTGTGTTCGACAAATCAGTGTTTGAGCCGTGTGTTCTAATGTGGGTTGTGCGTTCGCAATTAATTAATGAGCCGAGTGTTCAGAAATTCGAATGTTGAAATTACATATTCAGGATGTAAGCAAAGTACTATGTCATAAGCTAAACTGCATGTTCAAGCATGGCAAAGGTGCGAAATGTAAAATACAGAAGATGAGGTAAATACCTCTCGGGCCTCGTGAGAGAGTTGCTGCTCCGGCTCTCTGAGAAGCAGATCCCCGGGTGCTCGCTCGTCAAAACTGGTAAAGTGACGGAAGACAGCGCGCGGAAGAACGTGTGCTGGCGGACGGTACCTCCCGGGAATGAAAGGTCGAGTCCTCGGGGGTAGAGTCATGGGATCGAAATCATCTCCGGCACCTGGAAAACCTCCGCCGTGGGGAGAATTACCCGCCATTTTCAAAGGATCTGCAAAAGGGAGCAAAAATGAGCAAAATGAGCCAAAATCGGAAAAAGTCAACAAAAGTCAACTCCCGGGAAATGAAAAGTCAACAAAAGTCAACTCCCGAAAAAATATTCCAAATATTGAGACAAACTTACCTCAAGTGGCGAAAATGCAAAAAGAAGCTCCGAAACCGGAATTTAATCGCTTCAAAGTGCTTGAAACTGAGTGTTTTTGCGGAAACAATTTGCGCAGGGCGTTGGAAAACGCGCGTGAAACTCAGATCTGGAGAGGAAAGTGTTGTAGAAGGCAAGAAAAGGAAGGGGCCTCGGTTGCCTTTTATAGGCCTCAAGCCTTGGTTGAAGAAGCATGCAAAAAGGAGGGAAAAAGACCAAAATACCCCCGGATTAAAGCACATGGCCGGCCGGCCCCTTTTTCTAGCCGGCCAGCTATCTGCTTTTTGCAGAAATGGCCGGCCAGCCATTAGCTTTATTGGAAACCGGTTGGCCACCCCCCCTTGGGAAGATAAATGGCCGGCCATGTTCCCCACATGCCCACCTAGCTCTCTGCAAATTTTGAGGAAGATCGGAGTTCCCGGGACCTGAAAAAGTTCAAGAAAAGTACACTTCCGGTCGCGAAATAGCTCCGTCGGGACTTCGGCTTCAAGTTCTGACATATGTCTCATCATCACTCATCGAAATCAAAGTGTATCCTTTTTTAATGAGTTGTAACCTTTCAGGGAAGCGGATCGGAGGCCGTGATTGAGTTACCTTCGCCGAAACACGTGTTTCCGTACTCGTTGTTTCATGACAAATGAACACCTCGATTTATGCTCGTTTTGTACTATCGTGCGCATAACTTGCATTCTCATGAGCATACCTGCATCAACGTGCACATTTCTTGATATTGGCATACCTCCATGTTTGAGCATGCGTTGTCACGCATGTTCCACTCTTGCATTGCGATACATTCACTCACCGGCACTGCGTGTGTCGAACTTTTGAAATTACATTAAATATATGTTGTTAGCATGTTGTGCTCGTTGAGTTTCTCTATTTTGCAGGCACGATATTGTATGTACGGTTCAATTGAAGCTGGTGCGACCAGACGAATCGCGCAGGTATCGTATCTTCTCCGTGTGAGACGTGGCGGGGATTGAATAATCCTCCGCATTCTTAACTGCATGAAATATAGTTGTTGCTTTGCATTCTTGCTTAAAACTGTTGCATCTATTTGCGAATACTTGCTTCATTACAGCTTGCTGCATTCGCATGATCATGAGTGATAACCGGCTTCGCGTAGCGTATAAGTCCAACTTTCAAAACCGGCTTCGCGCAGCGTATAAGTCCAATCTTCAAAGTCTTCTTGCATTTTCATTTTGCCCCCTGCCTGCGGGCATGCCTGCGGGCACATCTCTGTTTATCCTGTATGTTTGTCTAAGTCTTCGGCCTTGTCAAAAATGGGTCGTCTCTGGGCTTTGACATTCACTCCCGTCACTTATGACTTTCGAGTTCTGTCAAAGAGGGGCAACTGTAGACACCCCATTTTTGACCGAACTTAAGACTCAGACGTCACCGATTGAGCGCTTGGTGATGTTGCATAATGTGCTTGTTCAGAAGTTTCAGAGTTGCGGCCGTGAGCCCTGCCTCCGGACTTCCGAACCCTCTTCTGCACCTTGCCTCGGTTTGCAAACCAGACTCGGTTTTCTTTGTTTCTTTTCCTGAGGGAAGGGAGAGGTCCCGTAGGCCATCTCTCAATGTCCGTAGGCTACATTTGGTGGCCGTAGGCCATTTTTCCTATTTCGGAGTCCGGTTTCCGGTTTTCGGAGCCGTCAGGCCGTGTGCCTCGGTTCGGGACCGCTTAACCATCTCCTATTGCTCTGATTTTTGGCATACATCTTATTTTCTCCCTTTTGAGGGACACTGGGGTCTGAGAAACCCACTTCGTGGTCGAATGCCACTTTCGGTGCTTAACAGCCCATTTTCGGGACCCCGAACTGCGTGTTTTGGTCCCCGAGCATTCGTTTTGCAACGGTTTTTGTTCATTTTTGGCAGGTACCTCTGTTTTATCACCGGGGAGGTCACTGAAGGGTGGGAGGCCAGCAATTGTTACAGCAACCAGTTATACATCCTCCGACGCCCTCCGGCGCCCGTTTTTCGCACTTCCAGGCTAATGTTGAACCCCTTGGACCCTTTTTCTTGAACTTTGAGCCACATATTTGTGATGTACACACATGAGAGGACCCTAAAAGTTCAGGGCCGGCCATTAATTCAACTTGACCCTTTTGACCCCCTCCTTCCGGGCTAATGTTGAACCCCTTGGACCCTTTTTCTTGAACTTTGAACCACATATTTGTGATGTACACACATGAGAGGACCCTAAAAGTTCATGGCCGGCCAGTAATTCAAATTGACCCTTTTGAACCCCTCTTTCCGAGCTAATGTTGAACCCCTTGGACCCACTTTCTTGGACTTTTAACCACATGGTTGTGTTGTACACACATAGGAGTACCTCACCAGTTGCTGGCCGGCCAGAAAATATGATTGAACCTTTTGACCCCTAGCCGGCCGGCTAGGGGGTGTGGCCGGCCGGCCACCTGGAGCAAAAGTAAGAGGCCGGCCGTGTTCCTTGCACTGTGCACTTTACAGCTGTGGGGCAATATCCCCCAGAAAAGATATTTATCCGGGGGATATTTTGTGGGGGAATTTTGCTCTCCTTTTCCCCCACCTTTACACCCCCTTTTGAACCCTTATAACCAGCTGGTGGCTTCACTTACAAGGGTTAGAAAAATTGTTCTTCAAGTCTCCATACTCAACTCCATCTTCATCCTTCTCAATTCTTTGAAAAACCCTAAGTCCCTAACCATCATTCCTTCTACACCACCAAGCTCTACCACCACCACCTCATTTCCAGCAACAAGGAAGGTTTCTCAAAGGCCAAAGAAGCTGCAAATTCATCCAAGAAGCAACAAAAGTTTGAGTCTTCAAGGGTAAGTAATACTTTTACCCTTTTGACCCTTTTTCTTGATCTATTTGTAAGCCCCACTTCCTTTTTGTTTCAAGCTCCGTCCCTAACTGAAAAGGGCCCTATTTTGAGCTCATCTTCACTTTTCATTAAGGGCTCAACCCTGTTTGAGCCCTCCATGACACACTTGCTTCATTGATCCTCTTATATGTCATGATTTTGCATGCTATTTTTGGCCCATGATAAATTTATTTTCGAGCATGTTGTAAACTGACATTAGGCTTATTTTGAGCTCCTCTTCAACATTGGAGAAGGGCTCAACATTTTTTGGTACCTCCATGTGTCACTTGTAGTTATATCCCTTATTTGGCCCCATTTTTGCATAAATTGGCAGCCCCCTTTGGTTCTGTTTTTGGACCTTGGTCCGAACTGAAAGTGGCCTTATTTTGGCCTATAATTCATGTTTCATTAACACTTTTTTTCTGTTTGGTGATTATTTTATATACTTCATGTTATAGCACCTTTTGAGCCTCATTTTGCATCACATTTTTAGCATGTTTGTATACTGATTTCGAGGCTACCATATACTGTAAATATTCATATTTTTGGTCTCTCTTCAGTGTTGTAGAAGGAAATTTTTCAGTTTGGGTTTTGCTTATACCACTTGCTTCATTACCCCTCTTTTGGCCCCTATTCTTGCATGCTATTTTTCCCCTACCTATGCTTGCTGTTTGGCCATGTTTATAACTGTGAAAGTGCCTTTTTGGGACTGTCTAGCTTCTGTCTTTGCATTGCATGTCCATATTGTGCATGTTTGGCATAGCTATAGGCCATTTCGGGTGCCTAATGTTGCATTTCGGGACAATTCCATGCATTTCATGTCATTTCGCCTCATTTCGGGACTGTTTTCCCCCATATTTTACTGCTGAATTTCCATTAGAATGATTGCTATCATTTCCATGTCATTTCATCATATTTTGTCATCGCCTCGGTTTGCGTGCCCGTGTGCACGCATTTCGAGGCACTCCATTTTTATCCGCCGGCATCCTATGTGAGTGTGGCTGAGGCTCACTCATGTTGGTATAAGCCCATTTGTCATTTCCATGTCATTTCATCATATTTTGTCATCGCCTCGGTTTGCGTGCCCGTGTGCACGCATTTCGAGGCACTCCATTTTTATCCGCCGGCATCCTATGTGAGTGTGGCTGAGGCTCACTCATGTTGGTATAAGCCCATTTGTCATTTCTATGTCATTTCATCATATTTTGTCATCGCCTCGGTTTGCGTGCCCGTGTGCACGCATTTCGAGGCACTCCATTTTTATCCGCCGGCATCCTATGTGAGTGTGGCTGAGGCTCACTCATGTTGGTATAAGCCCATTTGTCATTTCCATGTCATTTCATCATATTTTGTCATCGCCTCGGTTTGCGTGCCCGTGTGCACGCATTTCGAGGCAATCCATTTTTATCCGCCGGCATCCTATGTGAGTGTGGCTGAGGCTCACTCATGTTGGTATAAGCCCATTTGTCATTTCCATGTCATTTCATCATATTTTGTCATCGCCTCGGTTTGCGTGCCCGTGTGCACGCATTTCGAGGCACTCCATTTTTATCCGCCGGCATCCTATGTGAGTGTGGCTGAGGCTCACTCATGTTGGTATAAGCCCATTTGTCATTTCTATGTCATTTCATCATATTTTGTCATCGCCTCGGTTTGCGTGCCCGTGTGCACGCATTTCGAGGCACTCCATTTTTATCCGCCGGCATCCTATGTGAGTGTGGCTGAGGCTCACTCATGTTGGTATAAGCCCATTTGTCATTTCCATGTCATTTCATCATATTTTGTCATCGCCTCGGTTTGCGTGTCCGTGTGCACGCATTTCGAGGCAATCCATTTTTATCCGCCGGCATCCTATGTGAGTGTGGCTGAGGCTCACTCATGTTGGTATAAGCCCATTTGTCATTTCCATGTCATTTCATCATATTTTGTCATCGCCTCGGTTTGCGTGCCCGTGTGCACGCATTTTGAGGCACTCCATTTTTATCCGCCGGCATCCTATGTGAGTATGGCTGAGGCTCACTCATGTTGGTATATGCCCATTTGTCATTTCCATGTCATTTCATCACATTCCGCCATCGCCACGGTTTGCGTGCCCGTGTGCACGCATTTCGAGGCATCTCATTTTCATGTCATTTGCATTATTTCCGCCATCGCCTCGGTTTGCGTGCCCGTATGCACGCATTTCGAGGCACCTCATTTTCATTGCATTTTGCCATTGCCTCGGTTTGCGTGCCCGTGTGCACGCATTTCGAGGCATCTCATTTTCATTGCATTTTGCCATTTTCTCGATTTGCGTGCCCGTGTGCACGCATTTCGAGGCATCTCATTTTCACAGCATTGTGCATACTAGGTTGTATCTTAGATTGCATTCTGTCATTTTCTCGGTTTGCGTGCCCGTGTGCACGCATTTCGAGGCATATCATTTTCATAGCATTGTGTATGTTAGGATTATATCTTAGTTGCATTTCATGCATATCATGCATATTGCATCGTGTCCGGAATAGGAGTTAGCCCGGGCACGGGAAACGAGGTACATTTCGTACTCCGAGTGACGGAATGTGTCTCAATTCCCCAGTCACCGACACTCCGGATTATCCATGATGGAGTTAGGTTTTAGCTGTAGTTTCATGTGCATTCATCCTATATTGAGTTGTGCATTTCGACTCTTCGGCCATCATGCCTCGATATGCGTGATTGGTGGCACGAGGATCGAGACATGCATATATCTGTGCAAATACATTGCTATGCCCCTTTCCTGCTCTCTGTTGCAGCAAAATGAAGAATCAGCAACCTTTTGGGGCTTGGCACGTATTTCAAGAACAGGTGTAAACAGAGGCTAATTGGGGCATTCCGGTGGATTTCCGCGCAAGACAATCCGGACATGCATCATCCACCAGAAGCAAGGCAGTCCCTGGCTTGCATGCCAGTTTTATTTGCTTTCTTAGTTAATTCATTAATTAATTAGGACTTTGTAATATTTTGAACTGTAATATTCTTTTATTCGGGACTGTAATATTGGGACTGTATATTTATTCGGACCCTCTGAGCGAGGGTATAACTGTAATAAGTGTGCGTGAGTGTGATGTATGTCTTCCAACCCCACGTCTTTCTCCCTTTTATTTATCCGCTTATGATGGTTAGATTAGGGCATGTTTAAATTAGCATACAGTATGACAGCATGTTTACATCATTCATCTGTATCGCATGCACCGGGCTTGGCACATCATACTAACTGCATTGTACTTTCAATTCTAAATTGAATACATGATAGTTGTAGCATTTCATATACCATCTTAGAGTAGCCGAGCCTGCTATAGTTGCATTTTGCATGTGTTGCATTAGGCATTTCTGTATACTTAGGATCATGCATGATTTCTAATGTAGTTTCTATTTTGGCTTGGAGTACTCGGTGAGTTTTATGCTTTAGCATCCTTGCATGCGTGTGAGTGTTGCCATGAATAGCATGCTTACCATGAGGCTATGTGCTTATGTGATATAACTGCCTGAATGCCTGTGGGTGAAGGTTGGGTTATCTGAATTGGAGTAAATCATCAATTGTTTCAAGCCTACCTGCGGGTAGCAAACCATTTTCAAAAACAAGTATGAAATGTTTTGTTCCAATTTGGGCGACCCGGTCTATACTTATATGTTGTGAGCATCACATAGTAACCTAGGCTAATGACCGGTTTAAGGACATACAAAGTTTTCAAAAATTGATATCATGGTTAGTAGAGGCCGGTCTATGACCGGGCGAGCGGGGGTGCTCACGAAGTGACCTTCCCCAATCGTACCCAAGTTCCCGAGCCGAGGCAACTTTGGTGATGACGGACACGTGGCCTTTTGGCACCGAGTCAGGGTTTCCTAAATTTCCCAAAATAAAATATTTAGGTGGCGACTCTGTATCTGGCAAAGCAATCCATGTTTGGCACTACTTTTTCAAAAATCTGTTTCTCAAAACGATTTGCCGGATTTGGACTCTTTGGTTCAGATTAGGAACCGTGACTTTTAAAAGTCCGAGCTGTAGTGACCCCAAATGAACAGAACGGGAGCTTAACCCTCCCGGGGCGTTCGGGGGACGTCTACACCCGGTATGACGATAGCCAGTCCATACCCAAAATAACATCAAAACCCTTCATGGGCATGACAACAAACGGAAAAGGAAGCCTATAGTCGGCGACCTCTATATCACATCCTCTAACACCCTGTTTCAGGATCAACTCACCACCCAAAGGCGATACCACACAAATAGGAGATGCTAACTGTGCTAACTCCAATTCCAAAACAGATGCAAATGCAGCAGATACAAAAGAATGAGATGCACCCGTGTCTATCAACACATTAGCAACCGAGTTGCAAAACAGAAAAGTACCTCTCACTACCGCTGGAGCTGGTACTAAATCCTGCGCGGTAACAGCATACACGCGCCCCGTAGGCCCCTGGTCTACCTGCTCACCTCTCGGAGCAAAAGACTGCTGCACAGACTGGGATGACGAAGCTCCCGGATTGGCCCTCGAGGCCTGCACAAACTAAGCTGGCTGAAAACCCTGCGTCTACCTAGAACCAGACGCTCCCGAAGTGGCACTCAACTGTGGGCAAAACCTCTTCAGGTGCCCAGACTGTCCACACTGATAACAAGACAAGGGCTGTCCCCTGCCCAAACTCTGACTCTGCGGTCTAGCTGAAGAAGAAGCAGCTCTCTGACCTCCACCCTTCTGCGGGCAAACAGAAACCTTGTGACCCAACTGGCCACACTTGTAACAGGTGAAATCCCCCTTACCACCTCTCCCGGAACCTGCACTCGGCACTGGGAAGGTCGATCTAGCAACACCACCCTGCGACTGCTGAGGGTTAGAACCCCTCTGCCTCCTACCATCACCCTGGCCATCCTGACTCCTCTTGGAGCCTCTCTGCCCCTCATCCTCCTCCTGCATCATGAGCTCCATATGAGCTGCAGCATCCACTAGGTGTCTATACTCTCGGATATAAGACCCACCAACTCTCAGCTTGAGGCCCCGCCTCAACTTCCGCTCAAACTCATAGCAACGGCGTTCCTCGGACGCCACCAGTTCAGGTGCGAACCTGGACAAACTGGTAAAAGTAGCCTCAAACTCGGCCACTGACAAGCCCTGCTGATTAAGCCGGCTGAACTGATCCCTCAGCTTCTCCCTAGCTACTGTAGACAAAAACCTCTCCTGAAAAGCATTTATATACGCCTCCCAAGTACCACCAACACGAGCCTTCTCGTACTTCCACCATTGACCCGCATCTCCCTTCAGCTGGAAGGATGCCAAGGTCACTTTCAGTGCTCCGTCCTCGATGCCAAGCATCTCGAACGTCTTACTCATTTGCTCTAGCCACTCATCAGCCTTCAGTGGCTCCTTCGGATCCCCGATAAACTCATCCGGATTAGACCGAAAGAACTCCCTCTTCAAGAAAGAAGGCCCTGCCTCAATTGCCTGATTCCCAGCTCTAAGAATACCCAAAGCTCCTGCTATCTCTCTGGCCAAGGCACCCATGGCCTGCTGAAAAAGTGATGTTTAAAATCGCTACTGTCCGCTGATATAAAACACGCTCGCTCGAGCAAAGACATGGTCGCTCGAGCGACCAGACACAGAAACTCTCGCTCGATCCAAGAATCCCTCACTCGAGCCAGAAACTCAGAAGTGCGCTCGAGCCAAAGAATGCTCGCTCGAGCCAATAACTCAACCCTACAGGTCTGCAACCAGAAGCACGCTCGAGCGACAGACCTCTCGCTCGAGCGAAGAACGAACCAGACCGCTCGAGCCAAGAAAAGCTCGCTCGAGCCAAGAAACACAACTCTCAGGTCCAGAACCAGACGCAACACTCGCTCGAGCGAAGCCACTCTGGCTCGACCCACCAGACACGAACCTCACTCTCGCTCGAGCGACCAACTCCTCGCTCGAGCGAAGGTCCAAAAATCTGGGCAGCAACACTAGGCTCCCAAACACAACCAACCTGTAACAAACCTGCCCAACACATCCTATAACTCAATAAGAAGCAAAAAGGATGCAAACAAGATAATAAACAACTACCAACATCCACGGACACATGTCCGGATCACTGTACAATAAGGGTAAACCCGGGATCGCTATAATCTGCCTAAGATCACAACCCATGTTTATAGATACAACAAAAGAATTCAAAATTTAAAAACCAAGAAATCTTAAAATCAATCATTTTGTTTGTTTTATTGATTCTTTTCTTTTGTTTAATTCTTTATATTGATTGGCTATTTCTGTGTGACAAATCACACAGTAATGGAGTTTAGGATCTTTAGTTGTGTATGGGTCGTTGGTTATAAGTTCACGCTCTGTCTGGTCATCACATCGGAATCAAGTTGAGTTTCGCTTAGTTACTTGCTCAGGTATATTTATGCATACATGTTAGATTGTATTTGAAAAAGGATTTTGGAAGGGTCTATTTTAAACAAAAGATTTTTGGAGAAAGTTTCAAATCTATGTCTCATTGGTTTTGGTCAAGCAATTGAGTCCCTCAATGTGCAGCAATGGATCGCTTGCACGGATCAATTGTGATTCAGATCATTTTCACTGATTTTATCAGTGGCCTGCAATCGTTAGGCATTTGAGTGGACATTTTGTAACATATAATGGCAGCCACTGGAAAGGTCTACTCAAGTGAAACTAAGAAAATTCCTTATTTGGATATGATTTTCTAAATTTTTATATAAACTCTTCATAATCCATTTTAAGTACAACCATTTTCTTTTACTAAAAATATTTTGAGACTGATTCATATTTTGTGTGACAATTTTCCAAGTGATTTTTGTTATAAAGAAAGTCCTCATATCATTGCATTGCATTGTTCTGTCACTTATGGTTGTGTGGTAATCAGAGCCGTTCAAGAACGGAGGTTGATGATCGATGGAGCTTCATGGTGTCCTATAGATCAAGAAGGCTGATGGGGTTAGGCTGCATTCGTAGAAGTTTCGTCAAGACATGGGAGATAGGTAAAGCTAGGTGAGTGGTTGTAAGTCCATCTAAGTCTTGTACTCTTGATTCATTATAGTAGATTTTTATTGAGCATTGGGATCGTGATTTTTTTTCTTCTGTTTTTTTCTGTTTAGAGATTTTTTTTAATTGGGTTTTTCATGTTAACTATTGTGTCTTCGTTATTATTATTGTAGTTGATTTATCTTTATCACTGCAAGTTAAAATTGATAGTTAGGTTTTAATTTAAATAATGTGCTTACATGGTAATTTCAGGTAAATTATTGTTTGTGCTTACATGGTCCACAAAAATAAGAATAATGTGAGTAAATTATAAAACACCATTAGTTAGACATATAATTAAGTTGTATTATGGATTTATATGATAATTTCTTCTAGTCTTGGCTCCTTGGCTCCCAAGAGCCACTAGGATGTCAAATGTTAGTTCAACCAATACAAGAGAGCCATCAGCTTTGGGCTAGTTTGGATATATTTGCACAATACAACCTAGACTCGGGATTTTACCCAACTTGCAAAGAACATTGAATTCATATACCAAAAAAAAAAAAAATTCCAACCATGAAGAAAGTACAATTCAAAAAAGAGGAAAGATCACAAGTAGGAGTGTAAAACTGGCCCATGGCCCACCTATAGCCTGCCCGCAGCCTGGAATGGCCTGCCTATGCCCGAGCTTAGGCCGTGACTTTGAGCTTGGGCCTTGTGTTTTGGGGCCTGACACACCGGCTCGTTCGAGACTCAGTCCGCTCAAGGCCCAATGTCATTTTCAAACTATTTTGATAAAAAAAAATTAGTTAGGCCCTGCCCAGCCCAAACCCAAACCTATGCCCAATTGTGGGCCGGGTTGGGCCGAATTTGCACCCCTAATCATAGAAAATGTAGCACAATACAAAAGTTATATTGAAGACAAACTTCAAGGAGGGATATTTGCTTCTGTGGCCCATTTACTGTAAAAATTAAGGAAGATACTATCATGGATATCCAAGGTTGCTCAGAGCATCTCCAATGTTGTTAAGCATTTTACTTATTTAAAGGTTACTATTATATATATATATATATATATATTATTTTGCCAATTCATTTTTCTTATGTTTCACTTCAAACTTATTTTTTATTTTAACTATTCATTCAAATATTACTCACTTTATGACATGCCACTTTAACAACAAATATGGAAGAAAATGATCACAAAGGTCAAACAGATTTTGCCTAGTCTTTGAAGACTAGCTACATTTAGTTAGTGAATGTGAATTAAAATCAAAATGCCTAATGATCATATACCTAGTCAATTGGATTTGAAAAAATTAAGTTATATTAGGTATTTTAACTAATAGGCATTATATCCCTAGTAAATCGGAAATGCGGTAGATGGAACTAGAGCTTTGAATTCATTCATTTTCTAGTTTGTTTTTTATGCTTTCCATGAATTAGGAATCCTTTATGCGATGCCCTAAATTGAGGCTCTTGTTATCAGTTTTTTGGTTTTTGACACCGGAATGATTTTTTCAAAAGAACATAGTACTTAATTGAAATGAAGGATTGAATTGATAACGCTTTAATTAGTTGATAATATAAGTATTAGTTTATGCTTTTTTGAAATATTCCTGAGAAAAGTTTCATTAACACCTAATTCATGTTGAGTATACCTTCTTGTGAGAATTCCGAATTCATAAGTTGTAGGGAGGGATTTATGTCACCACAAACAGAGACTAAAGCAAGTGTTGAAAAGACATAAATATTTTTTTTTATAAAAGTAATCATTTATTCAAGGAAAATGTTTGAGGGCCGCAATTTTTGTGGCCACAATGGCTCAAAACTGCCAAAACGACGTCGACGTCGTTTTGGCAGTTTTGAGCCATTGTGGCCACAAAAATTGTGGCCCTCTAGCATTGTTGTTTATTCAAAAGAGTATTTTATCCCTTGTCTACATAAGGGGAACATGATTGACTACTAATGACAAGACATGATATTTAATCTCTTTGCCTGGAGCACCATACCCATCTCCATGCTGATACAAGCACTGAAGCATCCTAGCAAGGTTCATTGCATTCCCAATAATAGTCTTAGTGAAGAGAGAATTTGCAGCTCCATCTTCATTCATCTTTTTCCATGTCTCACCAATCAAGTATTTCATGTGTTCACGGGCATCGTTTTCAGAGGCACCAGTTTCATGCATATAGCATTGGATTGATTTAGGGACATCGCCTCTTTGTAACTCGTCCTGAATCAAACAAAATGAGTAGCATATGGTCAAACACGGTTTAATTCTTAAACCAAGAAATTGTCTTCAATATTGCTTGGATATTGAAAATAATTGAATAGGAAAGGAAAATTGTTGAACAACGCTTTAAATATGATCTAAAAAAGAAAAAGAAAAAGAAAAAGAAATTGTCTTCTTCCCTCCCTCCCCATATTTTCCCAGGATCCAAACATACAGCCCTAACGAACCTCTTTATGAAGATACAATGGGTGTGTAACTCACTTACCGATGATGTTCCTAAGTTATCTGAAAGTCGTAAAATAATTGATGACCAGCGAATTATATTTGGATAACTTTCTAATAAGCATTCCGAGGCCTCCTTTGTTACTGATTTAGAATCAAAACAATAAGCATGTACTAGCATAACAGGACCCGATATCGAAATCCATGCATTTTTCATATATTCTTCAAAGGTTGGTGTATATCCGTTGTAGTACCACTTTGCCTCCAATAAATAAGATTTACAAAGATCTGCCCACTAAAGCATTTAGAATGGTCAATTAATCGAAAAAACTACAAAAAATTAAGGACATTTAAATTTACTTTGAATATGATCTAAAAAAGAAAAAGAAAAAGAAAAGAGTCCAAAAAAAAAGAGGCAAAAGGGTGAGTGTGTGAGCCAATAAACACAATGGTGGGTGTTGGGAAGTCCACCCACCCTCCCTTGCGTCTATTTTTTTTTTTTTGTAATTTATTTATTTATTTTTTATTGGATAAATTACAAATACATTCTATGAGATTTGCTTAAAATATGAATTGTTCTCTGTGATTTAGAAAATTACAAATACCTCACTGTCATAATTTTTTATTTAACAGAATTAATTGAAAAAGTGAAATTTCTAACTGTTCACCCATATAATAATAAAATTATCTGAATTATTAATTGAAATAAAATTTTAATATTATTAAAAACTGTTAATTAACTTGATGATTTATTAATAAAATGACATATTTATTATGAAATTAGAAACCTTAGCGGGTATAATGTAATTTCTAGAACCACAAGGGGTAATTTATAATTTAAGTAAACCTCAAGGGTGTGTTTATAATTTATCCTTTTTTATTTGTAGTGAAGTTGGAAAGAAAAAAAAAATAGTTCATAAAGAAAATGATACCACTTTCTTTAGGTGTAAAATGATGTGCAATCCTTGTTCCTTGAGTGCATCATAAGCCATTTCATTAATAGAGTTGAATAAAGCGAGGAAGCATATCTTTATATAGTCTGGAAGTTGTTCCATTGCACTGATATCCCACCTAAAAGTTAAAAAGAAAAAAGAAGTATTTTCATGTTAAAGATATATAGCTAAGAAGCATGCAAATTAATGCAGATGATATTGACACAACCATTCTCCCATCAACCAACCTCTCAATGGCATTGGTAAACAGTTCAAGTTCCTCCAATGAACCATACACATCATAGATATCATCTATTATTGTTATCAGTGTGTAGACCTTCGTGGACATTCTCCGAAAGTATCCAAATTGAGGCTCAAAATTCACTCCCAGAGTGCCTAAAAAACACTCCATCAACCTATCTCTAGCAAAGCTCAACTTTTTTCCCAAACATGTACTCCTCCACCACCTATATTCATAACAAGGAAAAGAATAAGGTATATGAAATACTACATACATATATATGGTGACTTATATGGCTGCACCCTTACTACATAATGAAAATTGGGAACATTTCTGACCTTGAAATTTGTTTTACTTCTTGCTGGTGAATTGCTTGCACCATGTTGAAATCTAATTTCGCAAGCTCAAGCAATACAGGATTCATATCTTGTCTTCTCTCATACACATCAATGAACCATCTTGCCTCTAGCCTTTGCACCCTCCAATGTAGGGGAAGCTCCAAGGAATGTCTAACTAGCATGGCGAGATTTTGATCAATATCCTTCTTCTTGAGGTTTTCTTTGAGATTCCTAGTTGTGAAATCCCTGGCCTCATCTAATAAACTTTCACCATCAATTGAAAGATATGAGGCTTCATACAAATATAGTAGTCCCTTTGTATCCTCACAAAGACAAGACCTCAAATTCCCCATCTCGTCCATAAATTTTTTAAAAACATCTGCAATTCAAGCTAACTATTAATTAGTATATACTAGGGACTATGAGCTCAAATACAAAATATATATATATATATATCGAGAAAAATAGTGCGTGATTCATATTCAATTCACAATTAGAATAAATTTGGATCACACTATTTTTCTTGATATATATATATATATGTATATTGTATTTGAGTTCTCGATCTCTACTGGACACATAAAGATATAGCATCAATGTTCAATCGTTTTAAGTTTTTTTGCTTCTCATTTATTTATTTATATTTATTATTATTATTATTTTCTTTTTTTTCATTTTCTTTTTTGGGCGGTGGTGTGTGTTCCTCTTTAAATTTTGAGTTAATTACACTTAGCACCCTTACATTTTCACTATCCTCTCATTTTGGCTTTGACTTTTAATTGTGACAATTAGCCTCATATATTGTAAGTCAAGTTGCAATGTCATCCTTTGCCTATCTTCCATTAATAAGGCTAATGGAATTTGTCATGTGCTTTAAATGTTACATTTTTTTTTTTTTTTCCGTCTCATTAAAACTCTTATACTTTCATCAAATTCTCATTTTGGTCCTTATACTTTCTCTAAAATCTTACTTTGATCCCTTCATTTTTAGTTTTCATCAACTTTAATAACGGTAGATAGGCGAAAGGATTGACACTGCAATTTGACTTAAAAATGTAAGGAATTGACTGTTATAATTGAAAGTAAATGAATTAAAGTGAGATTAGGGTGAAAGTGAAGAGTTGCTAAGTGTAATTTTTTTTTATCAGCAAAGAAAAATTTCATTAATCAATATGAAATTAAAGGTACAGGAAGATGAAATGCACTGAGAGAGATTCGGAAGGTACAAAATACCCCTACTACTGCTACTCGCAACCATACAACCAACCCCTTGGCCTCACGATTTTTTTTTTTTAAACATAAAAGTTAAGAAGGACTTAACAGAAATTAAAATACATAATTCCCCACAAAATCAACCCACCAAAAAACCCAAACAGCTCTAGCAATACCTCTAAACAACAAACTAAAAAAACTTTTCTAACAGCCAAGTTGCACTCCGAAGGCCAACCACCCACGCCTATGAAACTGAATATTTTATTCGCCTAAGTTCAATAGCCCAAGACCTACGCTGCTACACTGCTTCACACCCATGCTACTACACACCTGCTGCACTCCCATGCTACACAGCTACAACACTACTACACTCCAGACAACACTGTTACACTCCCATGCTGTTACACACCTGCTGCTGCACTCCCTACACCCACGCCTATGATGCTGCACTCCCAAGGCCATCCACCCACCTGAACACAGCTCATACACCACGCCAAGACAGCTCATACACAATGCTGCTGACCAACGCCGATGCTGCTGTCCACCCCACCGGAAAAACTCCATAGCCAACGACCAATGACCAAGGCCACACCTCCATTGATTAACCCAAACTCACCCACGCCTCCTTGTCCAACCCCTTGCTGGCCAACTACTCCGAAATGTCCACCTCTGTGCCGACTCCTCCCTTCACACAACCGTTACAAAACTCGTAAGATGACGACCCAAACACCGATCAACCGCTGAGACACCTCCAAACATCTGGACGAAGATCACCCCTCAAACTCCCACTCGAAGAAGAGCGCTCGAATGAACACCAGACAGAACTATGGTAGAAGCAGAATGACACCTATGATACCCCAAACAAAGCATCGATACTACTACATAATTCTGAACCATAGTTCACCCCTCAAGCTCCGACTCGCGAAAGAGCGCACGAATGAAGATCCTAACCACATTTGGACGTCCTCGAGCCAGTCCAAACCAACCTCCTCCTCTATAATGACCCTTAATCCAGGCATTCCTTGATGATAACAACACACCACAACTCCGCAGCAGCCCACAAAGCATACCAAGGTGGGAAAATAATGAAAATAATGGGGGAAATCAAGTTTATTAAAGGAAATTAACAACCAAACACAAGAAAGAACTGGGCCAGCCAACCACCATAGCCGAAGGCGGCGGCCGGCCGGCCCAAAATGAGGCCCGGGGAGGAGGTTTTCAGAGAGAGAAAGAGAGGTTTTTAGAAAGAGAGGAGTTGCTAAGTGTAATTAACCCTTAAATTTTTGACATATATGGAGTGAGGAAATCATTGAAGTACCTTGAGGGACATTGTACCCATGTTGTCTCAAAAGCCTAAATTTGAGAGCTGTAGCATGCAAATCCTCATTGTTGCACTTATCATTCATGTTGTATATTCTCTCAAGTACTCTCTCTATCTCATCCTTGAAGTGATAGAACACTCCAAGCCTTTGCAAGTCATCAACCATCTCAAGTGCATCCAATGGATCCTCATCCGCTACTTTCTCAAGCATTATCTTCACATCTTCCTTCAACTTTGCAGCCCTTTTTTCATATACATCTCCCTACAAAAATAATTTTTTGTTAGCAATTACCATTGATTTGCATCCACTAATCAAGCAGAGTATATATAACAATAGTAAATATATATATACCACATATTTACTGTTAAGTGACTGCACATAGTCATAGTCCCAAATGGGAGGTTGGTAGTTGGCTGATCGTCTGATGATCTTTTGATTGCAAGGTCCATCAGTAACAAGAAGACTAAGAGCCATTGCACTGAATTTCGAACAAACTTAAGCTTGCTTTGATTGTCTGGCTAACTCTGATGACAACCCACACTTAAATAACATGCATGCCCATATCAATTTTGAAAAAAAAATAATAATAAAAGGAGAAATTACGGTAGTATTTGGTAGAATTTTAAAATTATAATTTGATAATAGAGTTGTATTTTGAGTTTGTGAGTTTTGGAATTATGATTTGAAAAGAGAAAATTTGTTTGGTTATGAGTTTTGAAAAAAGTTTTGAATTTTTTATGTGACATATGAAATGAGAAAAGTTGTTTGGTTATGAATTTTGAAAAGAGTTTTCAAAACTTAATTAAAAAACTTATAACTCATAACCAAACACACAACTCAAAACTCTATTGAAAATTCTATTCAAAACTCATAATCAAATTCTTTTTAAAATTCAATTCAAAAAAATGTCATTTTGGTTTAAAAAAAATTTCTATATTTAAAAAATATCAAAAACAAATATAATTTTTTTTCTTCCAAATAACAGGTGGCGATTGGCAAAAAATATATATATATATATATATATTGTTCAGGTCAACCGGCTGGACATCGAAGAGAATGTCCGAGCAAACAATCGGATAGACCAAAATTCAAAAATGGTCTGTTTTACCAAACATGTTTTCAAAATATATTTTGAAATTTGTTTGAAATCATGATTTGAAAATTCAAGCTAAACATAGTATTAGAATATAAGGGTAAAATTAATTTTTAAAAATTCTACCAAACACAGCCTACAATTTGTACTTCAGTAATTTACGCTCAATCTCAACCCCTAGATATTTTGATTGTCCTAGACAACCACTAAATTTCGAGTCAGTGGGCCCAATTATATAACACTGTTTTGAAAATTGATGGAGGGATTCAAGTAAATAGTCAAAAAAATTGATGGAGGGATTCAAGTGAATAGCCAAATTATAGGGATATTAAGTTCTCGTTTGGCATGTGTCTGTTTTAGTTTAAAAGTCAAAAAATTATTTAAAAAATCAAAAAGTTTATAACTTATACCAAAAAGTCGAAGATTTCTTTCTTTTTTTTCTACTTTTTGTACATCTTTTCGTAAAAAATAAAAAAAAAATTCCAAACATATTAATTTTTTTACCTCATATTTTAGTCAAAAAGTCAAAAAATTATTAAAATAGTCTGTTTCTAAACAAGGCCTAAGACTATAGTAGAGAGATTAAAGTGAGATTTTAATAAAAAAATATAAAAGTGATAATTAGAATTACATAAGTGATTGGTAGCTCGAAAGAGAGGCCCCCGAATCCCTCCGAATTCAAAAACGACGTCGTTTCGTCATTTTGATTTTTTTTTTTTCAGAAGAAGAAAATCAGAAGAAGAAGAATAAGAGAAGGAGGAAGAAGAACTGGAAGAAGAAGAACTGGAGGGGCCAACAAAATCGGGCTCGAGGCGAAGGCGGGGCGAGGGGCGGAGGCAAAGGCAGGGGTCAGAGGCGGGGGCTATGAGGCGGAGGCGACGGCAGGGCTGCGACGAGCTGCTACGACGAGCTACGACGAGGCGACGGCGGGCGACAATCGGGCGGAGGTGATGGCGGGCGGAGGGCTGTCGCAGCTGCCATCTCCTCCTCTTCCTCTCTCTTCTCTTTCTCTCTCTCTTTCTCTTTCTCTTTCTCTTTCTCTTCTAAATTTCGGGCTGTTCGAGGGTACAAATTTGTGGGGAAAAATCATTTTTCTTAGAATTAATACTGTCATGTTGTTGCTCTTCGTTTGTTGTCGAAATGACATTGTACAAATAAGCTCAATTACAACTCGACTTGAAATCAGAGAAGCTAAACAAGACAATTAAAAAGTTTTGTAAATAAAGTAGAATACATTCTGTTTGGTTTTCATTTCTCAAATTTTCTTTTCAGAAAATTTTACTTTTTTCGTTTTTTGTATTTTTTGTTTTCGCTGAATTTTTTTAATATTTAAACAATTTTTTAATTTTTAAACGCACCTAACATAAATATACTTAAAAAGTATAATATTTGTGAAAAAAATCTTTAAAAAATTTACTAAATACTAAATATACAAAAAAAAATACAAAAAATCAATACATTTTTTTTATATATATTTTTCTGTATTTATTAATTATTTAAAATATTTTTTTCACAAATATTTTAATATTTGGATATATTTTAGTAAGTTATATCTATAAAAAAAATTACTTAAAATTTTAACAATATTGACTAAAAATATAATAATATAAAAAATAAAAAAACTCAATTTAAAAAAAATTAAAATTAAAAAATTAAAATCAAACATATTGGACGTAAAATGTAAGGGCAATTATACCCCAGTGATATTTGGGATTCTTATGCCTCATTTGGGAACAGGCTAATTTAGTAACTTTTTGACTATTTAACTAAAAAGGTAGGTAAAAAAAACTTGTATGTTTGGGATAAATTTTTGACTAATTACGAAAAGATGTGCAAAAAGTAGAAAAAAAAGAGAATCTTTGACTTTTTGGTATGAATTGTTGACTTTTTGACTAATTTAATAACTTTTTAATTAATTGACTAAAAAAATAAGTCCCCAAACGGATCTTATTTATGGGTTAGTGTTGGAAGTGTTTTAGAATTTCAATAGAGCTGTAAAAGCTGAAACTTTAATTACAAAGGAGAGGGAACTTTCTATCGTCTCTCACGTGCTAACTGTAACTTTCCCTCAAAACTCACGTTTTCTGTTTCTTTCTCCGCTCCTCTCTTCTCTCTCTTTCTTGTCTTCTCTCTCCTCTTTCTTGTCTCACGCTCTCTCCTCTGACCCCTTCCATTTAGAAATTTTGAATAATTTACTAAATTTTATATCAAATTTTTTAAGAGTACAAGATTCATACATTTATATATTATTTGGGATATATAACATTTTTTTTATTTTAATAAATGTATATAATTTTTGGATAAAGTACCAATAAATTTTAAAATGGAATATTATAAACGGTTTAGTCTTTCATTTTTCTTATGAATCCAAAGGTTTTATTAAAATGAAAATTACACAAAAAGATAGTCACTTAAATGTTTAAGTTTAATTTTTTAGAGATAAAAGTGAATTTATTTAAATCAAAATTACACATTTGGGCAATCCACAATATAGAGGTTTTGGATTTTTTTTCTTTTGGAACAAATCTCACATTATGAACAAAAATGTAGCACTGTAATGTAATACTCCAATAACATAACACACTAAAAAAACTCATTTGTGCACTTTTTTTAAACGTAACAACGTAATACTAAAAAAAAAAACTTATTAGTATATTTTTTTCAAATGTAACACAAAAAAAAAAAAAAAAAACTTCTTAGTGAACTGTTTCCGAACGTAACACTCTAATCAATTTAATCTCAGACGTAACACTCCAACATAACGCACACAAAAATACTAAGAAATTCTTTAATGTACTTTTTCCAAACGAAACATTCACAATTTAAAATTATACATTTGTTTAAAACTTACTAAGAAATTTTTGTACTCCTTTTGGAATGGTTTGAAGAATCCCACATACTTTTGGAATAATTTGAAGAATCTCACATATATTCATAATATAATCATAACTTGTTCAAAGATCAAGCAATATATTCTCATTTTATAAATAAAATTATTTAAATAACTGTTTAGAACTAGTTTCTGCTATCACATAAGAACACACTTGTTGCATCAACTCCAATGGTGCTAAGCAAAATGCTTTGTAAAGGTACAGAAAAATACTCTTTTTACTTTACCTAACTAGTTTAATTAGTATATACTCTAACCATACTATTTATTTTAACTAACCAATGAAACTAACTTAACTACTTTTTAAAAGAAAAATACTATAAACACAAGTAAAAAAATATAATTTTATTTATGACATGTTATATATGCACCTATTGTTGACGTGGTTATTGGTGTTACATTTATAAATTTTTATTTATTTTAAATATATTATTAAATTATTTTTTAAAAATATTTTTACTCGATTATATTTTTAAACAATCATATTCTTTTAACAGTAATATTTTCAAACGATCAAATTGGCTGGAGCAAAAAACAAACAACAAATATGAAGCAAGAAAAAATGCAGAAAGATGGACATAGCAAGTAGATACAGGCAAATAGCGAGAAGACCTTTTGCTAGCTACTTGTGGAGAGCCAAAATGAAAATAAACAAAATGTCTCTTGTGATGCAAAGTTTTTTGGAGGAAGACAAAAACAAAGTAAAAATGCCTCATATAACCCTTTTGTCTCCTCCCTTGGAGCTACTCCAAGGCTGTTAGGCAAAAATGCCTTGTAAAAGTATACGAAAAATACTTTTTTTATTTTACTTAACTAGTTTAGTTGGTATGTATTCTAAGTATACTCTTTATTTTAGCTAATCAGTAAAACTAACTTAATTAATTTTTAAAAGAAAAATACTATAAACATAAATAAAAAAAATACGATCTTTTTTATGACATATTGTGTATACACCTACTGTTAACGTAGTTGTTGACAAACATTTACAAATATTTATTTTTTTAAAATATATTATTAAATTAATTTTTTAAAAAATATTTTTATATGATTATATTTTTTTAACGATAATATTTTCAAACAATCAAATGAGCTAGAGCAAAGAAGAAACAACAAATATGGAGCAAGTATATATAGAAGCAACAAAGATGGAGGTAGCAAGTAGATATGGGCAAAATGCACTACAACAAAAAACACATTTGGCGACCCAAAAATTGGTCGCCAAAGGCTTGTCACTAAAAGTATTGGCGACGAAATCAGAAATTGTCACCGTATGTAGACATTTAGCGACAAGCAAAATTGTTTGCCAAAAATCATATATTTTGTTGCTATAAAATTACAATTTGTTGCTAAAAGGTTAAAATTTGGATAGGCTATGTAGTTTTAGCGACAAATAAATGCGTCGCCAAAAGTTCTATTTAACGACAAAATTAATTTGGTCGCTAAAAATCACATTTTTAGCGACGAGTAAGTTTTGGTTGCTAAAAGTTCTTGGAATAACCACTAACTTTTAGCGACAAAAACAATATGTTGTCGCCAAATATATTAACAACTACCAAAATACCACCTGTCACTAAAAATTCAGTACACAAATTTTGATTTTAATAATTTTCCTGTTCAAAATAATCCAAAACACCTGTTTTCCTGTGCACAATATATACACAAATTTAATGTAAATAATTATACACCTGTGCAAGACATTCATACTAATTCAAAATTAATAGCTATAAAAAATCCCAATAAACATAATTACAATTCTCTGACAATCTAAAACATGCATACCAAAGTACTTACAAACTACTAACATCAAACCCATAAATACATTACCATATGGTGGGAAGACCCTTTGCTTGGCAATAAATGCTAGCCATTTGTAAAGAGCCAAAATGAAAATGGACAAAATGCCTCTTGTGATGCAAAGCTCTTTGAAGGAAAATCAAAACAACTTCACTAGCAAGAATGCCTCATATAGTCCTTTTACCTCCTCCCTTGGAGTTGCTCTTAGTAAATGGTTAACAACTTATGAATATATATAGGATACTAATAAAATACTTGAGTGTATACTACAAATAACGAATTATATATATGTATATATTTAAACGGTTTTGTTCGGTTCCAAACTTGAACCATAAATATAAAACCACAGAACAAACCGTGAAGTATAGTTCATCTATTTTAAGAAATAGGACCGAACAATGTATAAAAAAAACTAAATCAAATAGTGTGGTTTGGTTTGAGTCATATCGATTTGAGATTTTTTTGGTTTTTGTACTCAACCCTAATAATTTTCATAAGATTCTATACCTTTTATGAGGTGAAAATAATTTTTTTAATTTAAAATATTTTTTTATGTTTATTTTTTCCAAATAAATTATAAATTAGTTTGACAAAAAAAAAAAAAACATTAAAAAATAATACAACATGTGTGAGGGTGCAAATCCAATTTGTGCAAGGATGTAAGTCCAATTTGTGTCCGAATGCAATATATGCGTGGTACAAATCTAACCCATGCATAGGTGCAAGTCCAATATTTACTTTTTTATCTATCGAATGTTCTTCTTTCTATCTCTCATATTAAAATAGAAGTAATATATCCAATTTTTTTTAACAATTTAATATCAAAACATAATTTAAAAATTGTATGGTTGTCACATTTGTTACTTGTGCTAGATATATATTGGACTTACACCTGACACGGATTGAACTTGCACTAATACATATACTAGACTTGCATTAGGCACAGATTAGACATGCAACTATGCATAAGTTAGAGTTGCACCATACACATATTGGACTTGTACCATGCATATATTGTATTATTTTTTAATTTTTTGTCAAGTTAATTTATAATTTATTTTGCAAAATATAAACATCAAAAAAATATTTTAAATTTAATTTCTTTGTTTTGGCAAGCATTTTAGATATTTTTATAATTATGAAGCTATTAAAATCCAAAATAAAAAATTAAAACCTATGCACGAGTTTATAAAACTTATTAACCATGGATTTTGCTATAAAAAAAATAATAAAAAAAAATTATAAGTAGCACAAATTTTTGATAATTTTTGCTCTAACGGGTTCATGATATTACTAACAGATTTTAAAGTTATCATAAATTCGTTACTTAGATAGAAAATCAAAACAAGTTAATTTTGGGGGATTTTATTTGCACCCAAAAAAATTATTTCAAATTTTCAGTATTTTCTATTAAATCATAATTTGTGGTAGATCCAAATAATAAACAAATCCATTCAAAAAAAGAAATTTTATTGACACAACACTAACTCTAAATTACAGTATTTTGAAAAACTCTTAAGCATCGATTACATATTTTGATAGTTTGCAAGTGTGTATATATATATAAATGTAAGTACATGTGTGTGTTTATCTATGCATGGGTCTATACGTATTTGTACGTATAGCATTTATCTATACGAATTAAAAGTGAAGAGTGTTTGGTTGAGTCGTTATCACCATAGCCTGATCTTGTCTTTTTGTTAATTGAATGCTTATTTGTTGATTCTATTGTTTGATTTTATTTAAACTTTTTTCATTTACAAGTAACAATATAATAAAAAACAATAATATTAATGATAATGATGAGTTACTGATGATGATAATGAGTTTTGATGAGGTGGATTGAAGTTTTGGAGTGAGGAAAAAGATAAAAAAAAAAAAAAAATTAAAATTAGGAAAATAAGATGAAAAGACTTAAATATGAAAGAAACGTATAAGTGATTACGTGTACCATGAGATTTAATGTGTATTGTCTTTATTTTAAGATTTAATGTATATTATCCTTATTAGTAAATTTACATTAACGTATAGTAAAAACTAAAATTTTAATTAGATGTACAAAGTTAGGGAAACTTACTGATAAGTCACATACACAAAGTTCAAAATTCACCTAAACCTAAAACAAAACACTTGCACCAATTAGGCATATATATTTTTAATTGTTACCAAAAACTCCTATTTAAAAAAAAAAATTCTTTCTTAAAGACACTACTTCATCCCACCATCGCCAGACTTTTGTTAGATGGTCATTGGAAACTCACCGGATGTTCAATATCACCGGGAAGTCGCCAGAACGTCACTAGAAATTTGCCAAATTTGCCAGAAATTTACTAGACTTTTCTCAGTTTATCACCAGAATATCGTCAGAATGTTCTGAACGTCACTGGAAGTCGTCGGAATGTCTAGAATGTTCGCTGGATGTCAAGAATATTGCCAGAGACTCACCAGGATGTCTAGAATATTACCCCCCCAAAAAAAGAATAAACTGAGAAATTAAAGTGACAAAAACATAGCAAAATGTGTTAAATATTGATAAATTGAAAGAAGAACAAAAAACCTAAGAACAACAAATAACAACAATTAAAATATATATATATATATATATGTTATTTGCAATTTTTGTAAGGTTTAAGCAAATAATTTTCAATTGATCAAACTGAAAAGCAAGTTTTGAAACTGTAAAATATTACAATGTCAAAGTATGATTCTATTAAGTATTTATCCTTATTAATCAAATTTAAAAATATGTTATGAAATTGCAAAATTTTATAGTTCTAAAGAAAGTTATGAAACTGCAAAATTTTATAGTTCTAAAGAATGATTCATTTCAACACCAAAAAAATTAAAACTGTAAAATTTTACAGTTTTCACCACCTGTGATTAAAACTCGAAAATAATTTGTTCAAAACTTGAAAAATTTCTCTATTATAACAGGAAAATAGAAGTGTGTAGTATAGAAAAATATTAAAACTGAGCGATCGAAAGAAAGAGACAGATATAAAGAGACGCTTGTACTTCGACAACTATTTTTTGGTTATTTAACGTAAATCTACTCAAACCTGATGTAGATCTACACATTTTCTTCGTCGGAAATTCATCTCTTTCATCGTCAGTGAGCACGAAGTAAGAAGTTAGTAATAATAATAATAAAAAACCTCCAAACCCCTCTCTCTATAAAAACCTCCACCCCCGGGCCTCACTTTTGGCCGGCTGACCGCCGCCTTTGGCTATGGCGGTCGGCTGGCCCAGCTCTCTCTTGTGTTTGTGTGCTGGCTTTTGCTTTTAATAAACTTAGTTCCCACAATGTCTTCCCACTTAGTTGTGTTTTGAGTGCTGCTGATCTTGAACTTTTTGGTGTTTGTTGCCCCTTTTTGGTTGATGCATTGGGGTTGTATGTTTTGTTTCAACAGGGGGTGCTTGGAATAAAGGTCAAAATAGAGTAGAAGGAGGCCGGTTTTGGACCGGAATAGAGGATGTTCAGATCTGGTTTGGATCTTCATTCGGGCACTCCTTTGCGAGTGGGAGTTTGAGGGATGAGCTTTGGTTCGGATCTATGAAGTTGCTTCGGTGCTTTGTTTGAGGGGAAACATGGGTGTTGAAGTCGATCTAGATCTATCTAAGATTTCATTCGAGCGCTCCTATTCGAGTGGGAGTTTGAGGGGTGAACTTCATCCAGATGTATGGAGGTATCTCGACGGTTGTTCAATGTTTTGGGTTGTCAACATCGGAGCTTCTGCAGTGGGTGTGTTCGGAGTTTGGATTGGAAAAGATGTGTCCGACCGTGGAAGTGGAGATGGCAGTGGGTCTTGTTCGGCTATGGTTGTAAGTTTTGATCGTCCTTGGGTGTGCTCGGTTGCAATGAGTGCTCGGAGTTTTGAATCAGAAAAGAAGTGTTCCGACCATGGAAGTGGCGCTGGGTGTGGAGTTTTTTCCAGCCATGGAGCTGTTGGCTATGGAGTTTTCCGGACATGGAACGGTCTCGGTCGGATCAGCGGAGCATGCGGAATGCTTTTGATACTATGGTTAAGTGTTGTCAGGCGTGGGTCTCGGCTTTGGTGGCGTGGGTCTTGGCTTTGGTGGGCTGTTGAAAAGATTTTAGTTTGGGTGGTGTGGGCATTGGGAGTGCAGCAGCATGGGTGAATAAAATATTCAGGTTGAATAGTAGTGTGTGGTTTGTTGATAAGAGGTGTGAAGCTGTTTTGGTGTTGGCTTTTGGTTTTTGGGTGTGTGGGTTGATTTTGTGGGGATTCATGTATTTTTATTTTCTAGTTAAGTCCTTCTTAACTTTTTTGTTTAAAAAAAAAAATCGTGAGGCCAAGGGGTTGGTTGTATGTCTGCGAGTAGCAGTAGTAGGGGTAATTTGTACTTTTCGAATCTCTCTCGATGCATGTCATCTTCCGGTACCTTTAATTTCATGTTGTTAATGAAATTTTTCTTTGCTGATCAAAAAAAAAGAAGTAAGGAGTTAGTACTCAATGGTTGCCTGTGAAACCTAATCAATGATGGTCGCCGATCACCGATGACTGTAAATTAGAAAGAGAAAGAAAAGAAAGAAGTCGTGGTCGTGGTCGTGGTCGTGATTGTGGTTGTGGCCATCGTCGCCGCCGATATCAAAGAAAAAGAGATAAAAAGAAGAAGTAAGGTATAGGGAAAAAGGATAAGACAAATGGGTATAGAACTTTTGGGTATATCTAAAAGGTTTTGGGATTAAATAAAATACACATTTTTCAAAAAGGGCTTATGGGTAATTTACCCTTATTTTTTTAGGTGCAAATAGAATCGCCCTTAGTTTTGTTATTTAAAATATTAAGGACTTAGTTTAAGAATTGGGCTTTATTCATATTGGTCATCTCAACTTAAAAAAGTATTTAGATTTAGTAAGTCTATTTTGGAACCGATTTCAGTGATCCGAACCATTCATTTTTAGGAATTGTTAAGTGAAATATTTATGTAAAAAATCAAGATGATCGAACATCGGTAACTATTGTTCGAATCAAATTTATATTATAAAAAATGAATGGTTATTCTTGAAATTATATTTTTCATCTATTTTTTTTAAACAAATATGATTCAAACACATAACTACTAATGTCCAATTATCTTGATTTTTTGCATAAATATTCTACTTAACGAGTTCTAAAAACTGAATGGTTCGGATCACTGAAATCGGTCAAAAATGGACCTACTAAACTCAAACACTCTCTCAAATTAAAATAACAATTTGAAAGAAGTTAAACCCTTATGGCATTCTCTATGTTATTACTTAAACATTGTTTGTGGGGCTTAAAAACATTTTTTATGTTATTCATTGAAAACGTTGCGGTAGATAAGTTAAATTATATAAGTTTAATTAATAATTTTGAAATAAAAAATGTAAAAATAAATAAATAAATAAATAAAACATTATTTTTTTCAACCAAACATAAAATTAAAAAAAAATGACCTAAAAAGTAAAATAAAAATAAAAATAAAAATAAAAATTTGCCTCAAAAGAAAGGATATTTTCGTCATATTACAATTTTTATTTTTATTTTTAAAAAGTTCTTCCTAATCACACATTCATTATTTTTTCTAAATTCTATATTAGTGGAGGTAGTTGGTTTCATTTAATACAACCTTAACTAATATCCTAAGGATGAGTGGTTATTGGGTGCTCCTAGAGTACGGTCATGTAGTGTTTCAAGGTGTTGTGATTAGTGGAGAAAATAAATTCTATAATTTTGTGTTGGTTGATTAGAAAACATGAAGAGACATAATGTATGATGATTAGTAAGAGAATATAGACACGTGATACTCTAAAAGTATAGGAAAAAAAAATTTCCTAAGAATGCTTATTAACAAAATCTAATAACAAATGCTATTAGTTGCCCCAAGGGTACGTATGTACATTAAACGATTTTAAAAGTACAATAAATGATAATAGATAATATTATTTAAGAGCCCACTAATAAAGTTTTTGAACTAACATTCAAAGTGGTAAGGGGTACTTATGTGTAGATCTTAATAAGTAGATTTATTGTCTAATAGGTCCTACGAGAAAAATTTGTCATAAAAAAAGTCACTAATTGTAAGTTTTAGCGACAATTTATAAAAATCATGACAAAAAAAAAGTCACTATTTGTCAATTTTAGCGACATATATAAAAAATTGTCACAAAAAAAATTATTTTTAGCGACAATTTTACCAAGACTTATTTTTAATAGGGCTTGATGGGAATTAAGTCCAATTATTAGGACCTATTGGTAGTTTAAAGGGTGTTGCTATTAACACTTTAGCAATTGTTTTGGATTTTTTAATATTTTTTTAGAGTCCCACTTATAAATTGTAAAATATTTTAAAAACAATTATCTCCTCTCAAATAATACCAAAATTATCCTTATAAACATTTCACCTATTCAAATGCACCCCCCTCCCACACCCCAAAAAGCTTCTTTCTCAAAATCCTAACAAAACCCACAATGGTGGAACCTTCCAAAACAAGTAGAAAACATTTGTGGTGATTAAAATTTTTTTTCTCTGCTTTATTATAAGCTTTATCAATCTGTTTGATTTTTTTTTTTCCTATTATCTTTTTTCACACACACACAACACAATTCACTTTTATACTTCTTTGATTGGTTTTCTATCATTTATCCATGGTCTCACTATACTTGTATGCTCTTAGTGTCAGCAAAACTGGGCAAGATTTCATCCACCGGTCGACCCCTGCGTTAGTCGGGGGTTCGACCCCCTTTATTTGCTTGCTTCTGCTGTTGCTTCAATTATCTGTTCTCGAACAAATAAGAAATATTCAGTTACCTATTCCCGAACAAATAAACAATATTCAGGCATGTATTCTCAAATTTCAGTCATATATTCAGGAGTTCAATCCCAAAAAAATAACGAACAATTTTTATTAGTTTTGCTATTTTTTTCAAAAAACTTATCCTTATAAGGCCAATCTTCTCTGAGCTAAGAACACCATCAAAGCTATGAACCTCTTCTGAATTTTTATTGTTGTACTCTTCTCATCTCATGGAGTTGTGATTGCCGAAAAAACTTCCACTTATTGTCATTAATGGAGAAGTGTATGTAATCAGATAGTTGCCACTGTTACCGCCGGATTTTCAAAGTTTTGAGGGTGGGTAGGTTTTGAAGGTTAGATTTAGAGAAGATGGATGGGTGGTGATGGAGGTGGGTGCTCTCATAAATCCTAACTCATGATGTAGTGGGTGTATGGCTTAATTGTGAGATAGGATATCTTAAAATTATTGATGTCTTTTTAAAAAAAAAAAAAGTCAAAAAAATGGGGGTCCAAAATAATTAATGGGGCGCTAATAGCAGCACTCAATTTAAAACAAGTCAATAATATTGTAAATTACAAAAATAACTTTACTTAACTTTTCATTTAATCTAATTAAAAAAATAAAATAAAACTCCATCTATTGTTATTAAATTTTTTTACACATCAAATCTAACTTTTCATTTAACCTTGAGAGAATATGTTTATTAATTTTGAACCGAAAAGAAGAAGTCTTTTTTTTTATAAGAAAAAAAATTATTAGCAATTATATTAAACTTATTTTTCATATCAAAATTAATTTTTATCTTGAATATTTATTTTCTTAATATTTTGTTTAAAAAAAATTAACCATTGTGTTTATTGAAGAAATAAAAAATGAATTTATAAAGTAAAAGAGATAAAAATAAAAAATAAAAAAAAATTAAAGGATCACTTCATATTTTCAATAGAAATAACTAGTTTTATTCTTATTCTTATTATTATTATTATTACAAAAGATAAAGGTTAAAACAGTCTTTAAAAAATGTATAGTAAGAATTCATGATTAATATTAAAATTGTAGAAATAAATAATGAATTGTTTTTTTTCTAAACATCTGTGTGCATTTATTATGAATTTTTTTTCATACATCTAACTATATTTACGTCTTGACCAACGTTCTTAGGGCACTTGTCAGTCGATCCATTAAATAAAAATGTCACAACAGAACAATTTTGTATGGTGTAAACAAAGATTATTTTGGTTTGTACCCCAAAAATAAAAAATATGGGCCTTACTATTTTTGAATTGGACAAATTCTCATTTATTCTAATAAAATCATTGATTCAAGAAAAAATAAGGTAAGGCCTACATTATCACGAATAATGCTATATATATTAATTAATGTATTTGTTACCCAAAAAGCAACTTAAGAGGAGGGGTGAATTAGGTTTCTACAAATTAAAATTAATAATACCCCAATAAAATTAACTACTAGTACAACAAATTATTAACAAGCACAATGATGAACTTAGTAGTAAATGATCAAGCAAAATAACAATGAAGTATAACTAACATACAAGGTAAATCAAATAATTAGCACATGAATATTAGATAAATATAGCAGTAGTGGGAAAGTAAAAAGATTAGGGAAAATGAGACAAACAGATTTATAGTGGTTCGGCTTCAACCAAGCCTACATCCACTCCCCAAGCTTCACTTGTGATTTTTCACTATCCTCTAGCTTCACAGGGTGCTAGCAACCTTTTCACAGATAGAGCAATCCTCCACAGATTTTACATAGGCTTTCTAAGTTAAGAATATTGAGTGTACTACACTCTTACAAATTTGAAAAGAATGTATTTTTGCTTTTACAAAAAGCTACAATAATTATCTCTCAAAGATAGATATAAAAATGAAGCTTTGGTTTTTCTGTAAACCTCACACAGGAAAGATGAGTTTAATACTATAAGGCTCAGTGTATAATTTCTGAGAGAGGATGTAAACAAAAATTGAAGAACACTCCTAAGAAAATTTTTCAGAGAATAAATGTGAGTAATTATAGATCAAAGAATAGTTTCTAATTTTTTTGTTACTTGTTTACATTAGAGGCTTTGGTATATATAATGAAACCTATACCCATTTATAGTCGTTGTATTCATTTGAATTTATTGTCGTTTATAGCCGTTGTATTCTTTTGAATTTATAGTCGTTGTACTCCATCATTACTAATTTGAAAATATTCCACTCCATCATTACAAATTTAAATATCTTCCACTCCATCATTACAAATTTAAATATCTTCTACTTGAACCTTTTGAACTGATGTTGTGCTGGACTGTTTGAACCTCTATTTTTGGGTTGTTTGAACTCCTGATTTAATCAAATATTAAATACATTCTAACAACATTTAGGATAAAGATTTAGGTGAAAAATAATGGGACAAAATAAATTTTGATTCTATTTTTCTCTTTCAAATAAATTAAAACATAAAATCATCAAAATAAATGTTGATTCCATTTTTCTCTTTCAAATAAATCATCAAAATATATTTTGATTCTATTCTCCTCTTTCAAATAAATCATCAAAATAAATTTTGATTTTATTTTTCTCTTCCAAATAAATTAAAACATAATTAAATAAAATATTAAAATAAATAAGTCTAACAGTATTAACTAGTATACTAACAAATGATGTGATATAATTTTAAAGGTTTTGAGTGTTTATAATTTGTATAATAGGTGGGGTCAATAATAATGGCATAATACTAGTTGGTACACTAATGTATATATTAATTAGTACATGTAGCACCACCGCATTATCATAGTAGAATACTTGAATACCATATAAATAAGTTTTCTAGTTAGTCTCATTAAGGAGACTTAAATACCTACAAGTCTATTGACTTTTTGAATACACCAATAACTCCTACAATATCTATGTTTTCCTCATTAAATTCTCATCCATCAAGTTCTTTCATATTCTTTTCTAATTTTTATTCTTCTTCTTTTTTCTGCCTATCACCACTGTCACTATTGCTGACCACCATCGTCCATTAGCCACACCATTGTCACTGTGCATTGTCGTCGTTCATTGGCTACCACCACCAATCTGCAATCCAACATCTCCGATCCACCACCAATGTTCACTAACCACTTCCACCATCGCCGATCTACAATCTACGTCCCCAATCTCTACTTTACCATTGTTGATCCACCAATCTAGTTCTAGTCTACACCGATGTAGTTTTTTTAACGGTGAAATCGACTTCAAATGACTTCAAACAACAGTATTTTTTCAGATCTCACCCATCATCTTTCCTCTATGTCTCTCTCTTTGTCCTTTTGTTTCTCAAAATAGATCTGCTGCAAATTTATTTAACTGTGATAAATTTATCAATCCATCTTATTTTGTATATATGTATAGGAGAGGGAGTGTCTTGCGAGTAAGTGAGTGTAAGTATGAATGAGTGGATAAGTTAGATTTGGTGTCTATAATTTTTTTTACAAATCATTGAATGATAAATTTATTAATGAATGTATCTTTGATTTTTTATTAATCTTGTTTGATCCGTGACAGAAAAAACTGATGTGGACGTTTTTTTTTTAAGATTTATTTTTCCTCATCATCTGTGTGTGTGTGTGTGTGTGTTGTTGTTGTTACCAGATCTAAGTAGGCGGTGATAGTAGTGATGTGGTAGAGATGAACATTATTTTTGTTAAAAAATTGTTGGAAAAATGTTGCTAGAAGTGTTTGAATTATGGTTTTATAGGCTTATTTTGGGCCAATTTTGAGCCCAAACTTGAGTGGGTCCCAAACATCTTTTAGGGTGGGTCCAAAGAGGTGACGTGTTCCTTGCCGCATGGCAAGTCACACAGTGAAGACGGTGCGTCAAAACTATTTATGAGTGAATGGAAAGTTGACGTCGTTTTTATAGCGATCCTGGTTTTTCCTCTCTTTATTTATTGTATTCCGGACTCGGTTCCGTGGATGTGTTGTTGTCTCATTCTCATTTCCATCCTTTACTCTTTTTATTTAAGTCTTGGGTTGTGTTGGGCAGGTTTGAAACAGGTTGGTTATGCTTTGAAACCAAAAGTTGATGCCCAGAATTTGGCCTTCACGCTCGAGCGGGGCTTTTGACGCTCGAGCGGGCCCTTTGTTGTTGCTTCTCCGCTCGAGCGGGCGTTTTGACACTCGAGCGTGAATTCCCATCTTCTAGTATTTTTCTCTGTAGGTTTTCGTACGCTCGAGCGGGAGTTTTGACGCTCGAGCGTGACCCTTTGATTTTGTTCCTCCACTCGAGCGAGGAGTTGACGCTTGAGCGGGGACCATGTCTGCAAAACTTCTGCAAGTGTGCAATCGACGCTCGTGCTGTGCTTTTCACGCTCAAGCGTGAGTTTGTGTCTGACGCTCGAGCGGGGAATTCCACGCTCGAGCGGGGCGACTTTTATATCAGTCCGAGTTTTGACTTTTTGGATCACTTTTCAATATCCTTTCTCTCTCTTACTTTTCGAAAACCACCATTGGAGAGCTTCTCTCTCTAAAACCTCACCTTCTCTCTAAGAAATCATCTAGCCCTAGTGATCTCCCACCTTTGGGCCTTTGTAAAAAGTGTTGATCTTAGTGTGGGCTATCTTTTGATCCGAAAATCTTGGGATTTGGAGCACTTTGAGTTTTCATCATCTTCTCCGTTGAGCTCCGAAATTTGAGGTAGGGATAATTACTCATCTTTATGATCTTTGACATAAGTATTTAGTCATTTTGATTTAATATTAAGTTGGGTGATTTTGGGTGTTAGGGTTTCTAAATGTATAAAAAGGGGTTTTGTTGTTTTGGCTCATAAATGTGTATTTTTGGGTCTTAAAATAATAGTATTGATGTTATTGAAGTTATTTTGGGCCTTTGGGTCAATATTGAGAAAAGGGAGAAAAAGCCCTAAATTGTTATGACAAATTAATCCATGTAATTAATTTGGGAAATTATGGAAACATGAAATTAAGTTGGAATCCATGAAATTGGTATAATATGAGATGGAATAGTGGAGTTGGATTTATTAATCACTCACCTTTGAAAATTGTTGATAAATTATCTGTTGATGTAATTATTTTCTATTTAGAAATAATTGCTTTGGGCTATCGGTGAAGGATAGTCTTGATTGTTGTAGACAATGCATGATGATTAGGCAAACTAAAACTAATTAATTGAATATGTCATCGAATATGACGGTTGGAATAATACATCAAATTTATGTATTGATTGATTATGTATATGATATGTGTTTATATACATTGTATTGTGTGGAAGGAGATAGAGGATGTACTCCACGGTTTAGGGGAAGGTAGGGGATGGACTCCTAAACCGGATATTGTTTGGGAGGAGATAGGGGATGGACTCCATCGATACAGCAAATATGTGTATCTATTGAAGTATTGATACAACAAATCTGTGTATCATATAAGAAGTACGGAAGTGTTTTATTTGAGATTGATACAGCAATTATGTGTATCTAATGTGAAGTATGAAGTATTTAATTTGAGTGGTTATCTCAATTGAAATGGAAGTACTGTTGATATTAGATGTAATCTCATTTAAATTGTTTGACCAAGTTCTGAGCCATAGTTATGAATTGAGAAATTGGATAAGAAATGGAAAGTGGAATGAAACATGGACACATTTGTCATGTAATTGAAATGGGTTATGAATTGATTTATGTGAGTTAAACATTTATCAAATACTAATGTTTTAGTTATTGCTCATATTATGTTTAGCATATCTCTAATGGGCGTTGGCTCACCCTATATGGGACATCATTTTCAGGTTCAGGTAGTATGCCGCCTCCGAGGTCATAGCTTGGATGGTTGTGAGAGTTGAAGACTCTTTTGTTTATTTTTGTGTATTACATGTATATCAAGCCAAGGGCTTATTTTGTGTAGAGTTAGTACTCTTTTTTTGTAATCAAGTGTTGGCTTGGAAAGTTGTAAGCCCATGGGGCATTTACTTTTGTTGTCAACATGTAATACTTTTGGATTAAACACTCTGATGAATAGAATTATGTTTATTTCTCTTACATTTATGGATGTCGTGAATGCATGATTTATGGGTTTATTTTGAGGGCGTTACAGTTTTTGGGTTCTTGAAATGGACAATTAAAGAATAAAATGTTGGTTTCCTTGTAAGACTTGTCCCACCACATTGAAAACTTAAGAGAACTTATGTGTGACTTCTAAAAAAAGAGATTGTTTAAGGTCCAAGGGGAAAAAAACCTCTTTGGTTCTTGTTTTACGTCAATGAAAAGACTTAAAATCTCCAAAGAGTTTGAAAAATCAGGAAGAATGATGGGCAGAAGGAAATAAACACAAAAACACCAACTTTATATATTCAAGTGGATTGAGCGTACAAAAAGTGCAAGAACAGTTTGAAATATATAAAATTGTGTTACAAATGGAATGTAACCACAACTTAGACCTCAAAACAATGCCAATGATGGCGAAAAAATAATTAATTTGACATGGATGTCAAGAATTAGGACTGAATTATGGCAAAGATGTCTTTCAAGAGCTAAACTATGTTAAACTAGGTCTAAAAACCACTGATGCTTTGTAATATGTTGATTTGATTGATTAGTTGAGTGGGCTTTGTTCCATCTTCAAGTGAGTTATTTATAGATGCTATGTCCCCCTGAGAATCACAAACTACCTCTTGGAAACTAGTAACTTCCTCCTGGATGATCTCCACTAACTCTAGATAGTAGGTTGCTAGATTGCCTCATGAACTGCCATCTGTCCCATCATCTTCTATCTTCTTAGCAAACTATAAGAGTATTCCCCAAGGATAGGGCTGACTAAATACTCCTTTCAATCTTAGTCGTTAGGTGAAAGGGCTGGGCCTTTGGATGAGTGACAGTGTCCCACCTTGGTCAAAGTAATGCCTTAAATAAAGGAGTCGTTGGAGAGTTTAAATTCTGACCGGCGGATGGCTTGGGTACTGGTTGGCTCCTCATTTGGATTAATTCCATGTGTCCAACTCGATGCATTTACTCAACCATATATATTTAAAAGATCTCCACGTGGTCTTGTTCCTACTATCTAGGGAAATGCTAAAGCTACCTAATTTTAGTCACCAATGATACACGTGGCAACCTCTAATTGGCTAGTCATTTTTAGTACAAACAGTATAGTGCCTATATTTAAATTTTTTCTTTTTTCATTATTGTAATTATGTTAGCTTATTTCTTCCTTCGAATGAAAAAAAAAAAGAATTTTGCGCATGTTAACTAAGAACGAATAATTTTTACATATTTAGTTTAAACCAAACAAACTAGGTGAATGTGCTTAAAGTTCTTTTACCTCAGTGAAGAAGACCATTAATAATAAATGTCAATGGAAGAACCAATTAAGAAAAAAAATGAATGCAAAGAAATTAAAGAAAATATATAATTGTACTTGATCAATGAAATTTGTATCTTACCACTACTCATACCCCTTCGAAACACAATAAACTTAAAGTACAAATTAAATTAAATTTTGGTTTGACAGAGTTTGATGAAGGAAGGAACCTTTAATCAAACAACTATTTATAAACACAGTACTGTTTTGCACGACTCCATGATCTTCTTCCATGTGTTGTACTTTGATATGTGCTTTCCTCATTCTATTTGAAATCAAATTTCCTCAACAACTACCCCTATTTTCCATGTATCTTAATGCATAGCAAAATGATATTTTTTATTTTATAGCAAAATGATAAAGAAAAAGTCTATGTAAAATTATCAGTATGATCACTGATTATGCTAGGTTTCCAGAAAAAAGAACTTTATATAAAACATAATGATGATGAAATAATAGATGAAAGAAAAAAAAGAATGGGCACTTGGTCCATAAATCCAAAGGATTTTCTTTGCCCAAAGGTCTAACGTTGAAATATTATGTCCATAAGGACAAGATGTTGCAAAATGACCAGAATACCCACCCTACATATAAAACATACAATCAATCTGTTCAAAAACAAATCTCAAAACCCATTCTCTCTCTCTCTCTCTCTCTCTCTCTCTCTCTCTTCTTATCTAGGGTTTTTACGATCTCTTCACGGTGATGCAGATCGAAGGCCGTTGATGTAGATTTGAGATTGTTGATGCAAATCGGAGGAAGAAAAATAAGCTTATTGGCTCAGGAGCCCTAAGCATGCGCCGAACTCATCGAGGTCGGGATTGTCTTCTTCGAGTTGTTCATGGAGGAGATAGAACCCTTTTATCTGTTCAAATTTTCACTTTTCAATTTTTTTCTTTGTTTGGAAGTCTAGGAATTCATTCATATTTTGAAGAAAAACAGACTTCTAGGCAATTTGGTATTTTATGGGATTTTTATAAGGGAGTGACAGCTATAGGATCATCTTTTAGCTGGCAAACCGCACCAAGCAAAGCATCAATGATGAATCCATAAAATCTTTTGATGAAGCTGTTGTTCTCCAGTTTGGTGTTTCTCCATTACCTCTAAGCTTTAAGCCTTTGCTGGTGAAAGATTTCCCTCCCAGAGAAATAGAGGTTGTTAATGATTGTTTCTCTCTCTATTTAATTGTAATTTTGTGGCTAAAGAACATAATTTTGTTATTAGTTAACAAAGGAGTTCATATTGGGTGATTCTATTACGGTGATGTACTTATTTGCTATTGCATTTTGCTTTATCTTTTGTCTGTCATTCACACTTTGGGCATGTTATGACCTCAGGAGGGCATGCCATTGCAAGAGAGAATTCAGCATGTTAATTCAACAGATAATTTTCTTTGTTGTTGTTAACAAATAATTTTTTTGGACAAATGTTTATATATATATATATATATGAGTGTGTGCATGAGAGCTTTATACAGATATGCAGAATTTTGAATGGATAAAATTATAGAACCTCTCTCTCTCTCTCTTTCTCTTTCTCTCCATTTGTGTATGTATGAGAATTTGAATAGATAAAGATAAAAAAAATTGAACAGATAGAAAGAATTGAACAGATAAATTTTTTGAACAAATAGATTTAAACAGATAAGTTTAAAAATTGAACAGATGATTAAATCTAGATAGATATTTGAACAGATAAGGAATCTCAGCGGATATATATTCCAACATATTGATACAAATTTGACAGATAGTAAAAAAAATTAAAACAAATAGTCAAAAAAATTAAGCAGATTAAATATTGAACAAATATTTAAAAGTGATATTTATTCATAAATCTCTCTTCACCTACTTATGTGCCACTTACTCCAAATTATTTTCTTATATTTCAATAAGTCTTATGGGTGACATAGTTACCAAAATACCGCTAATAATATTTATATTGACAATATGAATGTTTCATGATGTGAACATTCACAATGTCAATGTGAATGTTCACACTATCAGCGTGAACATTCACACTGTCAAATATGAATGATTATATCACCAAGTTGCTAAGCATTCAAAAAATATTTGTAAGGTTAAAATTGTCCATAATATACCTTAAATATGCGAATTAGGATTTGGTGGGCCAAATGTCCAAATAATAGGACTTATTGAAATACAAAAATAAATTATAGACTAATTGGAATATAAGTACTTGAAAAAAGATTTCCTAATAAATCTCCTATTAAAAAATTAAACAGATAATTAAAAAATTCAACAGATATATTAAGAATAAAATTGAAAACAAATTGTCTTCTAAAATAATAAGTGAACTTCTCATCAAACTATTTCACAAAGGGTGAATCCCTCACCAACAAAAAATATCCACTAAACCTAATGTCTTAGACAATTGTTAGATTTGACTTTTCAACAATTTTCTCAAAAAGAATTTCTATATTTAAAAAAATAAAAATATTTTTTTTCCGAAAGATCTTATTGAAAATTTTATGAAGATTGCCAAGTCTGTATGTCATTTTTAGTCAATTCCCTAAATTGGGGTCATCAATGGCCGAGTCTTGTGGTATTAGTGAATAAAATTAATATACAATGGATTGAATTTGAAATTGTTGAAACTGTGAAGATCGACAAGGATGATTTTCGAAGCTTAAATAAATTTCTAGCAATAATTAAATAAGCTATTGCAGTTATGAGTAAGTGGAAGAATTATTACGACACAAATTGTGTCTATTATAGCTGAAAATATTATATTCAATTTTGTCAACCTACTCAAATTTAATTACTCTACCCTTCATCTTGTACAAATTTAATCTCCAAGAAAAATGAAAAATAGTGAAAATTTTATGACCCAATTGTTGACAAAATTGATAGGCTCGTATTTTTCGTAACATATTAGACAGTATTCTTCAACATGGTAAACAAATATGCTACCAAAATGATATAATTGTAATCGCAAATTATGAAAACCTCCAAACTGGTATATGACAAAGCATAGGAAATGCTCCTAATGCTTGAAGGATAAATAATTAAGGTACTAGATTTCTCTTCTACTATTTGGGAGTGAGGGGCCCGAATTCATTAAAATTCAATGAAAAAGATGGACATTTGTATCTCTGAAAAATAGGATAGGAATCTTGCAAGTTGAAGACATAACAATGTTATTTACATGATAACTAAAACTAACATGAATGGAATACACACTAACAATGGATCATATTTAGTAGAGATACCACTATGTTTGTTTGTTGTCTTTTAATTTCAATAATTCAAATTTATAAAAGATTTATCATCTTGTTGCAAGAACCTTAATTCATCTTTCATTTTTGTATATTTCAAATTCTAAGTTAAAATCTGCTATATGTCTATAAAAGAGTGTGAATTGCATTTGGTAAATATAGTCTTATAGAGAGAAGAAATGAGCAAAAGTAGTCATCTTTATCTTTCTTGTAATCTTGCAAGTATTTTGTAATTTTTAAGTATTCAATAAAAATGTGTGTGGGTTTTTTTAATTTTTTATTTTCGTAAACTTTTCTTTTTGTTGTTTTTAATATTCTAGAAGTTTGAGAGTAATGATTGAATTATTATTATATTTGTTTACTATTTGCACGTTGAATTAATGTATTGACAATTTGTTTATTGATAGATTGAGGGGTTATGTTTACTGATTACACTTTGAAAGACCTCAAAATCATTCGTAGAAGACAAAGAAGTTAGGTATGAAAAATAATTCGAATTTAAAGATGAGCTTCCTTATAAGTAAATTATAATTTTTGTAGTTTTATAAATATGTGGTGGTCCAAACAAGTAGATTGCCCAATAGTGTAATAATTATTTCATGTAAACATTTACTTACTTGCGTAAAATAGTAGAAAATGACGGCGATAATAATGGAATCACTTTAGGTTGGTTTGGATGGGTTGGTTTTTTGGATTTTTAATTTTTTGCTTATTTTAGTTTGGGATTAAAAATCTTATTTAGGATAGATTTTTTGGTTTTTTTAAATTTTGTGAGAAAATAAATAAATAAAATAATTATAATTTAGATGTAACTTTTTGTCTTATTAATTTTTTAATTAATTTTATTTTTTATAACTATTTTAATCAAAAAAAACATTAAATTTTTTCCTCTCCAACGAGGGCTTAGTCTACTAATAGACCATTATAATAATAGTTTATAAGTGAAAAGGTACTATTATTATGAAAATCCCAAAAAATCTAACAGTAGACATGATGGTGATAATAATAGAATCACTTTAGTCTAATAATATTGGGTTTTTTTTTTTTTTTTTTTCCAAACTAAGTTCTTATACTAATTTATTTTTCAAATTAAGTTTAGTTTGACTGAATTTTCTAAACTAAGCTGAAGCGTGTTTTGTAAACACACTTTCAACATTTTTGTGATTCAGGTAGACAAAATAAATAAAATCATGAAAACGTGTTTAAAAAACACACTTTTAATTAAGATTTTACTAATTATCGCATCAATTAATAAAACGTGTTCGACAAACACACTTATGAAATGAAACATGCTTATGAAAACATGATTTCCAAACACGTTTTTAACTTTTTCTTTTTCTTTTTCTTTTTAACCCTTTGGTACAGTCACAAAAAGGGGTTGTATCTATACCTAGATGGTTTCATTTGTTGTCTTATGATATAGGTTGTGTACTAGTCTAAGAATTTTATAGAACTAAACAAGAAAAAGTTAAGGGTAAATTGCATTGACACCCCCAAAGGTTTATATTTATTACAATTTTCCCTTTACCTTTCGGAAATTACATCACCCTCCCAATGGGTTAAAGTTTCATTACAGATTTTCCCTCAGCAATTTAATTTTTTTAAAATACTAATTTTACTCTCACTGGGTAAATTACATTGACACCCCTCATATTTTAGAAATTACAATCCCCTCCCTAAGGTTTAAAATAGCATTACCAATTGCCCCATCGGTTATTATAGAAAAAAAATTCATTGAAAAAAAAAATAATTCGAAAAAAAATTATTCGAAAAAAAAATTAATTGAAAAATTTTTTTGTTAGTAAAATTTTTAAATTTCTGTTTAAAAATCAACGTAAACTCATTTTTTGAATTTACATTTTTTTCTCAAATTTATAAACTGAGACAACAATTTATAAACCAAAAAAATTATCAAACAAGTTTTTATGATAGTTTTTTAAATTTTTGTAAATATAAATTGAAAATTGAAAACGAAATAGTTTAGGGTGTGTTTCGTAACATTTACGTTTTAAGTTTATATTTATAAAAAATTTTATAAACTGGTTTTTGTTTATTTTTAGAAAAACATAAACTACAAACGTGTTTGATAATTGAAAAAATGTTTAAAAAATTTTAAAAATATAAAAAAGAGTGAGAAATGGCAAGTGGTGGCAAGTGGCGGCGGAAGACGGTGGTGGAAAGTGGTGACGGTGGGTGGTGGGTAGCTGGTGGTGGTGAGTGGTGGCGGGTAGGTGGTGGTGGTGGGTGGGTAGGTGACGGTGGCGGGTGGTGGGTGGTAGCGAATGGGTGGTGGTGGCGGGTAGTGGGTGATGGTGGCAAGTGGGTGGCAAATGGCAGGTGGTGGTGGGTGGTGGCGGGTAGGTGGCGGGTGGTGGTGGTGGTGGTGGGTGGGTGGGTAACGGTGACGGGTGGTGGGTGGTAGCGAGTGGGTGGTGGTGGTGGTTGGTGGTGGTGGCAGGTGGGTGGCAGATGGCGGGTGGTGGTGGGTGGTGGCAGGTGGGTGACGGGCAGGGATAGTGGGTGGGTGGGTGATGGTGGCGGGTGGTGGGTGATAGCGAGTGGGTGGTGCAGGGCCGGCCGTGGGGCATAGGCCATAAGGCCATGGCCTAGGGCCCCTCAAAATAGAGTTAAAAAAGGGGCCCCCTCCTATTATAATTTAGTGTAATATATTAGGTATATTTTAAGTCTAAAAAAATTAAAAAATGCCCAAATTAACTTAAAATAAATTGGCCCATTAAAAAATTGAAAGGCCATTCAAAAAAATTAGCATTGTTATCCATTGAAAATATACCCAAAAAAGGGGTCTCTCTTATTATAGTTTAGTCTAATATATTAAGTATATTTTAAGTCCAAAAAAAAATTAAAAAAGACCCAAGTTAACTTAAAATAAATTAATCCATTAAAAAATTTAAAGGCCCATTGAAAATAATTAGCATTGTTGTTCATTGAAAATGATTTTGCAAAGAAATTAGATTATGCAAGTATGATTGATTTATTTGCTTTTAAAAATATAAGAAGAGTGAGGATAAAACGATACTTATTAGTTATTGTAATGTAATACTAAGTATTTTTTGTGATTTTGACAGAAATTTTTTGTCCTTTACTTTCAAATTTTTTTTTTTTCATTCAATGAAAAAAAAAATGTGAAGGGCCCTAGAAATTTATTAGTTGATTATCGGCTTTGGGCCCCGGAAATCTCAGGGCCGGGCCTGGAGTGGTGGTGGTGGTGGTGGTGGCGGCGGATGGTGGGTGGTGGTGGCAGGTGGGTGGTGGATGACGAGTGGTGGTGAGTGGTGGCGGGTAGGTGGCGGGTGGTGGTAGTGGTGGTGGTGGTGGTGGTGGTGGTGGTGGGTGGGTGGGTGACGGTGGCGCGTGGTGGGTGGTAGCGAGTGGGTGGTGGTGGGTGGTGGGTGACGGATGGCAGGTAGGTGGCGGGTGGTGGTGGTGGTGGTGGTGGGTGGGTGGGTGGGTGGGTGACGGTGGTGGGTGGTAGGTGGTAGCGAGTGGGTGGTGGTAGTGGTGGGTGGCGGGTGGTGGGTGATGGTGGCGGGTGGGTGGCTGGTGATGGTGGTGGCAGGTGGTGGATAGTGGTGGCAGGTGGGTGGTGAGTGGTGGTGGCAAGTAGGTGATGGTGGTGGTGGCGGGCGGTGGATGGTAGTGGCGGGTGGATGACAGGTGGGTGGTGGTGGTGGTGGTGGCGAGGGGTGGGTGGTGGTGGCGAGTGTGTGGCAGGTGGGTGGTAGTGGCGGGTGGTGGGTGGTGGTGGCAGGTGGGTGGTGGTGGAGGGTGGGTGGTGGTGGCGGAAGACGGTAGTAGAAAATGGTGGCGGGTGGTGACTAGTGTTGGGTGGGAAAAAAAAACTGAAAACTCAAAACGAAAACACATTTTTTGTGTTTTCATTTTTTGGCCAAGTTTATAAACTGAGACCACTGATTTATAAATCAAAAATTTTACCAAACAAGTTTTTATTTGAGTTTTTTAAATTTTTGTAAATATAAACAGAAGACTGAAAACGTAAGTGTTGCCAAACGGCACCTTTCTAAACAGGTTTCAGATGGTAAAAATGTCGTAAAATTAACAAATAATTAAATAAGTTGCCAACGTAAGAAACATTGGTAACTTATTTAATTATTTGTTAATTTTATGATATTTTTACCATCTGAGACTTGTTTGGTAACTATTTCGTTTTCAATTTTCAATTTATATTTACAAAATTTTTAAAAACTGTCATAAAAATTTGTTTGATAATTTTTTAATTTATAAATTGTTGTCTCAGTTTGTAAATTTAAGAAAAAAACGTAAATTCAAAAAATGAGTTTACGTTCGTTTTTAAATAGAAATTTAAAAATTTTACTAATAAACAATTTTTTCAATTAATTTTTTTAATTTTTTTAATTTTTTTTTTCCAATTAATTTTTTTTTCAATGATTTTTTTTCCAACTAATACTAACCGAGGGAGCAATTGGTAATGCTACTTTAAACCTTAGGGAGGGGATTGCAATTTCTAAAATGTAAGGGGTGTCAATGTAATTTACCCAATGAGGGTAAAATTGGTATTTAAAAAAATTAAATTGCTGAGGGAAGAATCTGTAATGAAACTTTAAACCTCAGGAAGGGAGACGTAATTTTCAAAAGATGAGGGGAGAATTGTAATAAACATAAACATCAGGGGGTGTCAGTGTAATTTACCCTTAACTTTTCTTGTTTAGTTCTATAAAATTCTTGACTAGTACAAAACCTATATTATATGACAACAAATGGAACCATCTAGGTTTAGATACAATCCATTTCTGTGACTGTATCATAGGGTTAAAAAGAAAAAGAAAAAGTTAAAAACGTGTTTGCAAATAACGTTTTCATAAGCGTATTTTCACAAGCGTGTTTCTCAACCACATTTTATTAATTGACGCGATAATTAGTAAAATCTTAATTAAAAGTACGTTTTCTAAATACGTTTTCATGATTTTATTTATTTTGTCTGCCTGGACCACAAAAATGCTGAAAGCGTGTTTACAAAATATGCTTTAGCTTAGTTTGGGAAATACGGCCAAACTAAGCTTACTTTGGGAAATAAATTAATGTAAAGGCTTAGTTTGGGAAAAGTCTCTCGTTTGGGATGTGTTGGTTTTTTGGATTTTTAATTTTTGTTTATTTTAGTTTGGGGTTAAAAAACCTTATTTAGGATAAATTTTTTAGTTTTTTTTTTTAATTTTTGTGAGAGAAAAAATAAAATGATTATAATTTAGATGTAACATTTTATCTTATTAATTTTATTTTTTATAATTATTTTAATCAAAAAATTATAAACTTTTTCGTCTCAAACCAGGGCTTATAGACCATTATAATAATAGTTTATAAGTGAAAAGGTACTAGTATTATGAAAATCCCAAAAAATCTAATAGTAGAAATGATGGTGATAATAATGGAATCACCTTAGTCTAATAATGGACCAGTATAATAGTTATAAAAGAAAAGGTACTATTATAGTGTTAGTAGAAATAATAGTTTATAAGTGAAAAGGTACTATTATTATGAAAATCCCAAAAAATCTAATAGCAGAAGTTGGTGATAATAATAGAACCACTTTAGTCTAATAATATTGGGGTTTTTTTCAAACTAAACCCCTATATTAATTCATTTCTCAAATTATGGTTTGGCTGAATTTCCCAAACTAAGCTGAAGCATGTTTTGTAAACACGCTTTTAGCATTTTTGTGATTCAGGTAGACAAAATAAACAAAATCATGAAAAAGTGTTTAGAAAACACGCTTTTAATTAAGATTTTATTAATTATCGCATCAATTAATAAAACATGGTTGACAAACACGCTTATGAAATGAAACATGCTTATGAAAACATGATTTCCAAACTTGCTTTTAACTTTTTCTTTTTCTTTTTAACCTTTTGGTACAATCACAGAAAGGGATTGTATCTATACCCAGATGGTTTTATTTGTTGTCTTAAAATATAGGTTTTGTACCAGTCAAGAATTTTATAGAACTAAACAAGAAAAAGTTAAGGGTAAGTTACACTGACACCTCCTGAGATTTATGTTTATTACAGTTCTCTCCTCACCTTTTGAAAATTACATCACGCTCCCTAAAGTTTCATTACAAATTTCCCATCAGCAATTTAATTTTTTTAAATACCAATTTTACCTTCATTGGGTAAATTATATTGACACCCCTCATATTTTAGAAATTACAATCTGCTCCCTAAGGTTTAAAGTAGCATTACCAATTGCCCCATCAGTTAGTATTAGTTGGAAAAAATATTCATTCAAAAAAAAAATTAATTGGAAAAAAAATTAATTGAAAAAAAATTTTGTTAGTAAAATTTTTAAATTTCAGTTTAAAAACCAACGTAAACTTATTTTTTGAATTTACGTTTTTTTTCTCAAATTTATAAACTGAGACAACAATTTATTAACCAAAAAAATTATCAAATAAGTTTTTATGACAGTTTTTAAAATTTTTGTAAATGTAAATTGAAAACTGAAAACGAAATAGTTACCAAACAGGTTTTCAGATGGTAAAAATGTCGTAAAATTAATAAATAATTAAATAAGTTACCAACGTAAGAAATGACTTATCAAAAGATTTTTACGTTGGTAACTTATTTAATACATAGCCTAAGATTCTCTCGTTGGTAACTTATTTAATACATAGCTTAAGATTCTTATGCTGGTAACTTATTTAAAACATATGTTACCCAAAAAGCAACCTAAGAGGGGGTGAATTAGGTTTCTACAAATTAAAATTAATAATATCCCAATAAAATTAACTACTAGTATAACAAATTATTAACAAGCACAATGATAAACTTAGCAGTAAATGATCAAGCAAAATAACAATGAAGTATAACTAACATACATGGTAAATCAATTGATTAACACATGAATATTAGATAGCTATAGGAGTAGCAGGAAAGTAAAGAGATTAGGGAAGAGGAGACAAACATATTTATAGTGGTTCGGCTTCAACTAAGCCCACATCCACTCCTCAAGCTTCACTTGAGATTTTCCACTATCTTCTAGCTTCACAGGGGTGCTAGCAACCTCATAAACATGGAGCAATCCTCCATAGATTTTACACAGACTTCACAAGCCTAAACCCTTGCAAATCTTAGGTGATTCACAACCATTCTCAAGATTTCAAGAACACAGTGTTTGCAACACTTTTACAAGATGAAATGATATTTTTGCTTTCAAAGTAAGCTTACAATAAATATCTCTCCCAGATGGATATACAAAATGAAGCTCTGGTTTTTCCGTAAACCTCTCACAGGAAAGATAGACTTAAAGCTATACGTCTCAATGTATAATTTTTGAAAGAGGATATAAACAAAAATTGAAGAACACCCCTCAGAGAATTTTTTAGAGAATAAATGTGAGTGATTATAGATCAAAGAATATTTTATGGCTTTTTTTTTGTCACTTGTTTACATTAGAGGCTTTGGTATATATAATGAAACTTATAGCCGTTGTATTCATTTGAATTTATAGCCGTTTATAGCCGTTGCATTCATTTGAATTTATAGCCGTTTATAGTCGTTGTACTCCATCATTACTAATTTGAATATCTTCCACTCCATCATTACAAATTTGAATATCTTCCACTTGAACCCTTTGAATTGTTGTTGTGCTGGGCTGTTTGAACCTCTGTTTTTTGGCTATTTGAACTCCTAGTTTAATCAAATATTAAATACATTCTAACAACATTTAGGATAAAGATTTAGGTGAGAAATAATTGGACAAAATAAATTTTGATTTTATTTTTCTCTTTCAAATAAATTAAAACATAAAATCATCAAAATAAATATTGATTCTATTTTTCTCTTTCAAATCATCAAAATAAATTTTCATTCTATTTTTCTCTTTCAAATAAATCATCAAAATATTTTGATTATATTTTTCTCTTCCAAATAAATTGAAACATAATTAAATAAATCATTAAAATAATAAGTCTAACAGTCTCCCCCATTTTGATAATGGCACAGAATGAAATTTTGATTTGATTTGGGAGTAAGAAAAGCTCCCCCTCAAGTCATGCTCCCTGAATTCATTTCTACATACATAAGTTAGCACATGTATAATAAATAAGCTTTAATTAGAGACATGATATGAGACTAAGATATCAAACTATAAATACATAATCATTATATTAGTTTTCAAATAATACCATAATTTGAAAATAATACCATAATACATAATATCATAACAAAATAATGCCATAATACATAATATCATATAATTTCTCCCCATGTGACATTATCAAAAGGAAATCATGGGTCAGAATCTGGAGGAGGAGGAGGAGGAGGAAAATGATAGTGATAAATGGCATCAAAAAATAGAGAATCAAAACATATATACATATATATATATATATATATTATTTGCTTGCGTCTCTTTTTTTTAGTTGAAAATCGCATTGGACACGCGTCCTCGCTTTTGCATCAGCTAACAGACAAAAGTGAGACAGGTAATTCAGTCAATCAGCTGCCTCGGCTCTCTCTCCCTCTTGTCGTCTTCTCCTCCGTCTTCTTCTTAATCACTCTCTTCGCCTTCTTCTTCCTCATTCACTTCATGAGCAGAGCAGAAAGGCTACCAAAAACGACTCTCCTTTCGATTACATCTCTCTCTCCTACTACATGGCCTTGTCTTGTCCCTTTACTCTCTTTTTGGACCTGGATGATCCCGTAAGCGCTGCTGGGCCGAGTACCTCGGCTCCCACTCTTCCCAACCTTCCTATGATGTCGATTGAGCAAATAATGGCAGCTCAATCAGACATTGAAGCCAATCATTTCACATTGACGTCCTGTATGGAGACGGTGACTGCAGTCACAAAATTGGCTCACTGATTGCAGAACATGACGAGTGAGCTCCATCAGGTCAACACCCAACTCACTCTGCTCCAGCGCATGTACAAGAATGCGTGAGCAGAAATAGGCGCACTGAAGGCCGAAAATAAAGAGTTTAAATGGAAGACCAACTCCATGGCCCGATTTGGAGCAACATCGTTCTTGGCCTTTGATAGTCAGCGGGGAGTCATCGCTCTTAACGAAAGCACGGGGGTAGGGGCAGGGGCGTCAAGGGTCACCCAAGGTGATAAAAAGAAGAAGATAGCGGTGGAAGAGGCGAGTAAGTAAGATCGGCGTAGGGCCAAAAAAAAAATGAAGGTTTGTTTGTTTGTTTTTTTTTTTATATTTATTTTGATCGGCGTATGGCCATAAAAAAAATGAAGGGTGTTTTTTTTTATGTAAATATTTGTATTTTGATATGTTTTTGTTTTTATGTTTAAGTACTGAAAAATGAAATTAAAAAGTAAAAAAAAAAAAAATTAAGCCCAAACAAAAACTAATAATGAAAAAAATAAATAAATAAAAGAAATTAAGTCTAATAGCAAAATAAATAAAATAAATTAAAATAAAATAATATCAACATAAATTAAACTTAATGGGACGTTGGTGTTGCTGGAATGGTAATGCAAAAAAAATGCCATGAGGGTTTAAAAAAAATCAATGTATGCAAAGTTAATTTTACCTCAAGATGCGGAACCGAAAAAAAATTACATAGTTGAGAATAGCAATCTGTTAAAGAGAATAAATATATGAAGGGCTTGAGAGCATTCAATTGATATAAATGTTTCCATATCAATGTAGCATCAAGTTTAGATAAATGTCATGGGTGCAATAAGGAGAAGTTCTAAAGGTCAAGAATGAGACACACATGTTGTTGTAGCAAGATAATATAGCAACAATGAATCAATGAGCTTATCCATTATGAAGAATTCATGCTATTTCAATCTATTTTCAAGCAAGAGTCAAGGAGATACCAAATTGTTAAAAGTATATGTAAAGCAGTTGAGCATGATCTAACAATCGATTTGAGCATGATCTAACAATCAATTTCTGGCAAGAGCATACAGATTTTATACAAGATAATTAAAAAATAATAATATGTGAGGTGCAAGCTCATAAGTGTGATATCAAAAATAGAATAGAATCTGAGGGAATTTTTTTATTTTTTTTAAAAACTAATCAAGTTTAAATTCTTCCCATTGTTTCATTTGGCAAAATCAATAGGAGATATAAACAATGAAAGCTCATAACTGAAATGTTCTCCTCAATAATATCAAATAGAATGCCAAATGTTACCAATAAGGATACCAAAATGATACCAACATGCAATCTACCAAGGATACCAACATGCAATCTAAAAGATTTAACAATCATAGCTCAAGCATGATGTAGAATACCAAATATTGCTCATAATAGGTTAAACTCAATATAATCTCATGGCGCTAATGTAATTCCAAAAAAATGAAGCATATTCAAGGTATAGCAATTCATATGCCAAGAAAAAATCATGAATTTCAATATGTACCACACATTTAAGCATATGCATGATTTTTAGGTAAGAACATCATCAAAGAGTATACATTGCAAATCATATGAAGCATAATCAATCTTTTTTTATATCAAAGTAATAACAGTATTAGCTCAAGGGATATAAGATAGAATTTTTACCTCAAAAGCTTAAGAGAGTATATGAGGCATACGTTAGGTTCAAGAGATGGAAGCTTTTCAATCTTCAATTTTCTTTCATGAGGAGTTCATCTCAAAAAGGTTTAACAAGTATGTTAGCAAAATGATTTATCTCCCGAAGTTAGTGTTACCCTTTTCTATTTTGTGTAAATATATCATTCATAGAACAATCACTATTACTCAATAAAAATACAATACAAATCACTTCTTATCACAAACTAAAAAGGTGAAAAATAATTCAATGATTAAACAAGAGTTTGAAATGCTATTTTTCAGAATTTTCAAGTTGTAACGCATAGCATAATATGCATAAGAAAATAGTTTTATACTCTTTGTTTTATTAAGAAATAATGCAACAATCACATTTAATCATATAACATTTTCAAGAGGCATTTTTATAAATTCAACCCGCATGCTCAAGTGTGATAAAACATTTTACTCAATATGGAACATAACATGAATGTTATAAACAATTAATTCAACAATTTATCAATTAAAAGCATTTCATGAGATGTATGCCAATATAATCCATATTCAAAAGATATTCAATAAGATAGATGCAATGTCTCTACAAACATATGATACTTCTTTTTATTTAGACATTGTTGATAGATCATAATTAAGGAATTTCACAACCCATTCAAATATTCTAATGTAAAGCATATAAGCATGAAATTTTCATATTGAGCATATTCTTGAGATCACAAATGTAGAATTCAAAATATAGATAGTATACATCTCAAAAACATGCTATGACATCAAAATTGATTCTACAAAGATATGACTCAAAAAGGAATTAAAGTATTAGTATGAAGTCATCTATAAGATGTGAAAAGTATGCTCACAAAAAAAATTATCATTTCTTATCTCTTTTTCATAGCAATGGATGACATGATATAAAATGTTAATGAATACATGAATTATTCATATTCTAATAGACATTCATCAAAATAATATAATTCTCATTTTTGAGTTCAATGAATGTTTGAAAGAAACTACCAGAACATGACTTAGCAAACTTAATACAATTAGGTTACATGGAAGCAATGATTAGACACAATCTATTGTACACAAATCACACCTTAAAGAATATAGAACTTTAAGCTTAAAGTTGTGTTAAGAGTTATACCTTTATTTACCTCTTTGGAACCTTCACCCATACATTACCTCTATTGTTCATCTTGGTAATTTTCATTTCATCATTCTTCTTTTTGTAGGAGCTGATTTTGCTCTTTAGATTGAACACTCTTGTTGTGCATTTCCTTTTGAAGTCCTTGGTGTTCTTTGAGATTTCACCTACAAAATATCTTGATTTCTTTCTTCGTACCCATACTCTCTTGGATCTATGGGGATTAGTCTCCAGAACATTTAATCTCATAAAAAGTTTAGGAGGATCAAAACCAATGCCTACTTTGTCAAAAACACATCTTTTATTTCCAAGAAGCTTGTTGAGGTTTTCTTTTCCTTTTACAAAATTTTCAAAAGTTTTGTTTAAATCCTCAACATTATTTTTCAAAATGTTTTTCTCATTGGCAATAGAAGTAAAGTCATTTTTCAAAGTAGCACTTTCCATTTTTAAAACATCCACATCATTTGAAAGAGAAGTAACTAATTTCTTTAATTTAGAATTCTCAACACAAACATTTCTAAATATGTCATGTAATTCATTGAAAGCACTTTCAAGTTCTACATAATTAGAAATTATCTCATTTTGAGTGAATTCTTCTTCTCCAAAAGCCATGAGTCCATCATTTTCTTCCCAAATGGCTTCCTTTTTGCCGTCATCCATCATTGAAAGTTCATAAGCCATGAGTGAGCCTAGGAGTTCTTCAATGCCTAATTTTGTTAGGTCTTTTGCTTATTGGATAGTTGTAACTTTAGCTTGCCATTCATTTGGCAAAGATCTAAGTATTTTTCTCACAAGCTCACCATTAGTATAAGATTTATCAAGAGATTTTATAGCATTAATAATATTGGTAAATTTATAACACATCTCAGAAATATATTCAAATGATTCCATAGTAAAGAGTTCATAATCATGAATAAGCATGTCAATCCGAGACTCTTTTATTTGGCTAGTTCCTTTATAAGTGATTTCAAGTTTATCCCAAATCTCTTTACTAGTAATATACCCAGAAATTCTATTGTACTCATTTGCATCTAATCTACACACAAGAATAAGCTTGGCTTTAGCATTAGCTTGAAGGAGTTTATAATCACGCTCAACAAACTCATTCTCAAGTTTAGGCACATTGATATGGTCTACTACCTTGGTAGGGATTTTAGGACCTTTAGTGATAATGAGTCACAAAGCATAATTGGTAGCTTGAAGATACAAAGTCATTTTTTCTTTCCAATGAATGTAATTACTACCATCAAAGAGAGGTGACCTATTACTAGCTTGTCCTACAGCAGAGTAAGTAGAATACATGGTTGTTATGGATCAAAAACTCAAGATTGTTAAATCTAAATAAGAGTCTCAGGCTCTGATACCAATTGTTACCTAAAAAGCAACCTAAGAGGGGGGTGAATTAGGTTTCTATAAATTAAAATTAATAATACCCCAATAAAATTAACTACTAGTACAACAAATTATTAACAAGCACAATAATAAACTTAGCAGTAAATGATCAAGCAAAATAACAATGAAGTATAACTAACATACAAGGTAAATCAATTGATTAACACATGAATATTAGATAGTTATAGCAGTAGTAGAATAGTAAAGAGATCAGGGAAGAGGAGACAAACAAATTTATAGTGGTTCGGCTTCAACTCAGCCTACATCTACTCCTTAAGCTTCACTTGAGATTTTTCACTATCTTCTAGCTTCACAGGGGTGCTAGCAACCTCATAAACATGGAGCAATCCTCCATAGATTTTACACAGACTTCACAAGCCCAAACCCTTACAAATCTTAGGTGATTCACAACCACTCTCAAGATTTCAAGAACATAGTGTTTGTAACACTTTTACAAGATAAAATGGTATTTTTACTTTCAAAGAAAGCTTACAATAAATATCTCCCCCAGATGGATATACAAAATGAAGCTCTGGTTTTTCTGTAAACCTCTCACAGGAAAGATATGCTTAAAGCTATACGTCTCAGTGTATAATTTCTGAAAGAAGATGTAAACAAAAATTAAAGAACACTCCTCAGAGAATTTTTCAAAGAATAGATGTGAGTGATTATAGATCAAAGAATATTTTCTGTTTTTTTTTTTTTTTTTTTTTTTGTCACTTGTTTACATTACAGGCTTTGGTATATATAATGAAACTTATAGCCGTTTATAGCCGTTGTATTCATTTGAATTTATAACTATTTATAGACATTATATTCATTTGAATTTATAGCCGTTGTACTCCATCATTACTAATTTGAATATCTTCCATTCCATCATTACAAATTTGAATATCTTCCACTTGAACCCTTTGAATTGTTGTTGTGCTGAGCTGTTTGAACCTCTGTTTTTGGGTTGTTTGAACTCCTGATTTAATCAAATATTAAATACATTCTAACAACATTTAAGATAAAGGTTTAGATGAGAAATAATGGGACAAAATAAATTTTGATTCTATTTTTCTCTTTCAAATAAATTAAAATATAAAATCATCAAAATAAATGTTGATTCTATTTTTCTCTTTTAAATCATCAAAATAAATTTTGATTCTATTTTTCTCTTTCAAATAAATTATCAAAATATTTTGATTTTATTTTTCTCCTTCAAATAAATCATCAAAATAAATTTTGATTCTATTTTTCTCTTCCAAATAAATTAAAACATAATTAAATAAATCATCAAAATAAATAAGTCTGACAACATAGCCTAAGATTCTTACATTGGTAACTTATTTAATTATTTATTAATTTTATGACATTTTTACTAGCTGAGATCTGTTTGGTAACTATTTCATTTTTAATTTTCAATTTATATTTACAAAAATTTTAAAAACTGTCATAAAAATTTGTTTGATAATTTTTTTGGTTTATAAATTGTTGTCCCAGTTTGTAAATTTGAGAAAAAAACATAAATTCAAAAAATGAGTTTACGTTGGTTTTTAAACAGAAATTTAAAAATTTTACTAACAAAATTTTTTTTCAATTAATTTTTTTTATTTAATTTTTTTTTTCAAATAATTTTTTTTCCAATTAATTTTTTTTTCAATGAATTTTTTTTTTCTAACTAATACTAACCGAGGGGGCAATTGGTAATGCTACTTTAAACCTTAGAGAGGAGATTGTAATTTTCAAAATGTGAGGGGTGTCAATGTAATTTACCCAATGAGGGTAAAATTGGTATTTAAAAAAATTAAATTGCTGAGGGGGAGAATCTATGATGAAACTTTAAACCTCAGCAAGGGAGATATAGTTTCCAAAAGTGAGGGGAAACTGTAATAAACATAAGCCTCAGGGATTGTCAGTGTAATTTACCCTTAACTTTTCTTGTTTAGTTTTATAAAATTCTTGACTAGTACAGAACTTATATTATAAGACAACAAATGGAACTATCTAGGAATAGATATAATCCCTTTCTGTGATTGTACCATAGGGTTAAAAAGAAAAAGAAAAAGTTAAAAACGTATTTGCAAATCACGTTTTCATAAGCGTGTTTTCAAACGACACTTTTATAAGCGTGTTTCTCAACCACGTTTTATTAATTGACGCGATAATTAGTAAAATCTTAATTAAAAGCGCGTTTTTTAAACACGTTTTCATGATTTTATTTATTTTGACTGCCTAGACCACAAAAATGCTGAAAACGTGTTTACAAAATATGCTTTAGCTTAGTTTAAGAAATACGCCCAAACTAAACTTAATTTGAAAAATAAATTAATATAAGGACTTAGTTTGGAAAAAGTCCCCCGAACGAACCTAAAGTGATTCCATTATTATCACCGTCATTTTCTACTATTTTACGCAAGTAAGTAAATGTTTACTTGAAATAATTATTACACTATTGGGCAATCAACTTGTTGGACCACAAGTATTATATTTGCAAATAAGGACTTCCAATATCAAATATTTATAAAACTACAAAAATTATAATTTACTTATAAGGAAGCTCATCTTTAAATTCGAATTATTTTTCATACCTAACTTCTTTGTCTTCTACGAATAATTTTTAAGTCTTTCAAAGTGTAAACAGTAAACATAACCCCTCACACTAAATCTATCAATAAACAAATTATCAATACATTAATTCAACGTGCAAATAGTAAACAAATAATAATAATTCTATCATTACTCTCAAACTTCTAGAATATTAAAAACAACAAAAAGAAAAGTTTACGAAAATAAAAAATTAAAAAAAAAAAAACCCACACACACATTTTTATTGAATAATTACAAAATACTTGCAAGATTACAAGGAAGATAAAGATGACTACTTTTGCTCATTTCTTCTCTCTATAAGACTACATTTACCAAATGCAATTCACACTCTTTAATAGACATATAGCAGATTTTAACTTAGAATTTGAAATATACAGAAATGAAAGATAAATTAAGGTTCTTGCAACAAGTTCATAAATCTTTTATAAATTTGAATTATTGAAAGTAAAAGACAACAAAAAAAAGATTGTGGTATCTCTACTAAGTATGATCCATTGTTAGTGTGTATTCCAATCACTTTAGTTTTTTTTTTTTTTTTTGGTGAATAACTTTAGTTTTAGTTATCATGTAAATCACATTGTTATGTCTTCAACTTGCAAGATTCCTATCCTATTTTTTAGAGATACAAATGTCCATCTTTTTCATTGAATTTTATTGATCTCATACCGTTCCCAAATAGTAGAAGTGAAATCTAGCACTTTAATTACTTATTCTTCAACATTTGGAGCATTTCCTATACTTTGTCATATACCAATTTGGAGGTCTTCATAATTTACGATTACAATTATATCATTTTGGTAGCATGTTTGTTTATCACGTTGAAGAATACTGTCTAATATGTTATGAAAAATATGAGCCTATCAATTTTTTTCAACGATTGGGTCATAAAATTTTCACTATTTTTCATTTTTCTTGGAGATTAAATTTGGACAAGATGAAGGATAGAGTACTTAAATTTGATTAGGTTGATGAAATTGAATATAATTTTTGCAGCTATAATAGACACAATTTGTGTCGTAATAATTCTTGGACTTGCTATCATAACTGCAATAGCTTATTTAATTATTGCTAGAAATTTATTTAAGCTTTGAAATTCATTTTTGTCAATTTTCACAGTTTCAACAATTTCAAATTCAATCCATTGTATATTAATTGTATTCACTAATACCATAAGACTTGGCCATTGATGACCCCAATGAAGGGAATTGACTAAACATGACATACAAACTTTGCAACCTTCTTAAAATTTTCAATAAGATCTTTTTATATATATTTTTAATTATAGAAATTCTTTTTGAGAAAATTGTTGAAAAGTCAAATCTACCAATTGTCTAAGACATTAGATTTAGTAGATATTTTTTGTTAGGGAGGATTTCACTCTTTGTAAAATAGTTTGATGAGAAGTCCATTTATTATTTTGGAGGACATTTTGTTTTTAATTTTACCCTTAATATATCTGTTTAATTTTTAATTATTTGTTTAATTTTTTAATAGGGGATTTATTAGGAAATCTTTTTTCAAGTACTTGTATCCCAATTAGTCCATAACATATTTTTGTATTCCAATAAGTCCTATTATTTGGACATTTGACCACCAAATTATAATTCGCATATTTAATGTATATTATAGACAATTTTAACCTTACAAATATTTTTTAAATACTTAGCAACTTGGTAATGTGAACATTCATATTTGACAGTGTGAATATTCACATTAACGTGTGAATTTTTATATTGATAGTGTGAACATTCACATTGACAATATGAATGTTCACATCACGGAATATTCATACTGTCAATGTGAATATTATTAGGGATATTTTAGTAACTATGTAATCCATAGGACTTATTGGAACATAAGTTAATGAAGAGAGATTTATGAATAAATATTACTTTTAACTATGTGTTCAAATATTTTATCTATTTAATTTTTTTTGGCAATCTGTTTTAATTTTTTTGACTATCTGTGTAACAACCCTCACTTTACTCTAGTCATGCTTGCATGTATTTACATGATCTTGTCTTGTCAAGTTGCATTTACAAACCTTGATTTGTTTCGTATAAGTGTTGCTTGCATGCCTTGTTCCTTGCTTGGTGTGAGTTTAGCCGAGGTCATCTTAAGCCTAGGTTACACCTTTGAACTTCTTACACCAAGGACCATCTTGGAACCACTTTGGTTGACCTCCACCCTCACCCTGACATGTTGGCCGAGAGGTCATTATCTAGACCGAGGTGTTCATCACCAAGGCCGAGATTTGTATTATCTAGGCCGAGATGTTATACCAAAGTGATCTTGTCCCTGGACTGGTACGACCTACACCGAGGTGTGGCTCATCTAGGCCAAGGTGTTGCACAGCTAGGCCAAGTGTTGTCCTTCCTAGCCGAGATCATTGAGACCTACTTGCCGAAGCTTTGTCGTAGCCGAGATCATTACCCGTCGAAGTGCCCATGTCACCTTACTTGTTGCTTACACTTTGTCATGCTCTTGTCTTATCAATCTATCACCTTTTTGAGGAGATCCAACCAGCCGTTGCCACGTGTCCCAGTAGAGGGTTAAGTCAGCCGGCAGAGTTCGAATTATATCATTTTGTGTCATATCTCTTGCATGGTAGAGAGAGAAGCTCTAGGAAGAGGAGAGGAAGTTGGAGTGAGAGAGCTAGATCCCAAGCTTGATCCTTAGAGTTTGAGCCGTTTAATCCGTGTTTTGAGGTTAGAATCTTGATTACTCTTGTTATTCTTTATGTTGATCCGATTGCATTGCATGATCAAGCATGATTCATGAACCATGCATTGATTTAAAGCTTGCTTTAGAAAGAGAAAATGATGTTCTTATGTTCTTGAGATAAAACCATGTTTTGATCCGAAAGTTTGTAACAAGTTCCATGTTTTTGTGTTTGTTTCTATGAAATCTTCAAGTATGGGTACCCAAGTCCATGTTTTCAAACTCATCTCATGAAAACTCAGATTTCAAATAAAGAGGTTATGAATTTAGCATTCATGCTCTGCGTGTTCTTCAAGAGGGAAACCCAGATTTTCCCAGACTTCATTTCCTTGAATGTGGTTGTCAGGAACACACCTCGGTGAAGAGGTGTGGGACCTCGGCCTAGACTTGGTTAGTACCCAGCATGTTTTCCCGAGATGAAAATGCAGTGTTGTAACTCCCAGCATGTTTTGCTTTATTTTGACTTGATTTTGAAAGAAATGCCGAGATCCTTTCCTATCATGTAAAGCTTGTTTTAAGGATGCATTTCATATCCATCTTTGAGCATCTCACCTTGTCTTATTGAAACACATTCAATGGGATTTATTATGTACTTGTAGGCCTTGGATCCTTGCTTGTAATTCCTACACCCGAAGAACTATGTGAGTGGTATTTTTAATAAAGCTATGTTATAATGTTTTGATGAAAGCTTTGCTTTGCTTTGTTTTGGAAAAGTATTTGATCAAGCATGAATGACTGTTCCTAGTTTTGTATCTAGTATTATAATCGTTTTGATGACATTCTGGGAAAGTCCTTAGTGCCAGGGGACTATAATGCAACTGCACCCTTATTTTGCCACTGACGGTTTTCTGCGTGGGTTTGTTTGTCCGGAATGTCATCCTGTAGACGTCCCCGAACGTCCCGGAAAAAATCCCGTTTTGTTCATTGGGCTCACTACAGTTCGGACTCAACGTCACGGTTCTTAATCTGATCTCACAAAGTGCAATGCAAGATCGATAAATCACCAAAGAGTCCAAATCTGGAAAATCATTTTGAAAAACTGATTTTTAGAAAGAAGTGCCAAACATGGACTGCTTTGCCAGATACAGAGTCGCCACCTAAATATTTTATTTTGGTGGAATTTAGGAAACCCTGACTCGTGCCTAAGGCCACGTGTCCGTCATCACCAAAGTTGCCTCGGCTCGGGAACTTGGGTACGGTTGGGGAAGGTCATTTCATGAGCACCCCCGCTCGCCCGATCAAAGATCGGCCACTACTAAGCATGATGTCTTGTTTTTGAAAACACGTGTGCTCTTATTCCGGTTATTAACCTAGAATTACTATGTGATGCGCACATCATACAAGTATAGACTAGATTGCCTAAGTTGGAACAAAGCATCGTATATCCGTTTGTTTTGAAAATAGATTGAAGTTTGCTACTCGCAAGTAGGCTAAAACACGGGTTTCAACAAATTATTCCAACTCAAGCAACCCAACCTTCACCCACAGGCATGCAGGCAGTTATATCACATAAGCAAATAGCCTCGTGGTAAGCATGCTATCATGGCAGTCACTCACACACATGCAAGGATGCTAAAGCATAAACACTTACCGAGTACTCTGAGCCAAAGAAAAAAGCTGATTAGAAATCATGCATGAATCCTAACTATGCTACGAATGCCTAATGCAACACACGCAAAAATGTAACTACAATAGGCTCGGCTATCCTAAGATGGCATATGAGATGCAACAGATAACATGTATTCAACTCGAAATTGAAATACAATGCAGTTAGTATGATGCGCCGAGCCCGGTGCATGCAATACATATGAATGAATGCAAGCATGCGAACATATAGATGCTAATTGAAACATGCCCTAAAACTAACCATCATAAGCTGGTAAATAAAAGGGAGAAAGACGTGGGGTTGGAAGACATGCATCACACACACGCACACTTATTACAAAGTTCGCCCTCTCGCGGAGGGTCTGAATAAATAATACAGAACCAACTAGCTAATCTAAGCTAATTAAACTAGTTATTACACAACCGAAATGAATAACGAATTACAGTTCAATATTACACAACATTAATTAATTAACAAATTAAACTAAGGAAGCAAATAAATTAGCATGCAAGCTACATGAAATGGATTGCCTCGGCTCTGTTCCGAATGATAAAGGATGCATGCATGCTTGAGTCGCCTTGTCGGGAAATCCATCGCGATGCCTCGACTCGCCTTTGTTTGCAATTGATTTCAGAAAGTTGCACGAGGCTCCAGAGAGATGAAACTCCACCTAGGGAAGCTGTGGGAAGGCTACCAACCAAGCTATGGACAAGAGAGACCACCTGCCGACCACCCTTGGTGGTAAAGACCAGAAAAGGTGGTCGGCCTGCCAGAAAACCTGGTCGGCCGACCAGCTCATTCTCCTGGTTTCTGCTTTTTCTGCAACAAAGGCAAGTGAGAGAGAAGGCAAGGTATTTTCAACATATGTGTGCCCGACCATTCTCCCTATTGTTGCATAAGCTCTAAGGAGTGTAGTCCTCGATCCTCGGGCCACCAATCACGTATCCCGATGCATGATGGCCGAGGAATCGAATTGCACGACTCAATGGGACATGAATGCACATATAAGCCACTAAAACCAATAACTCCATCATGGATGGTGAAGAGTGTTGGCGACTGGGAATCGACGCACGTTTTGTCACTTTGAGTATGAAACGTCTCTCGTTTCCCGTGTTTGGACTAAACCCTACTCCAAACACAATGCAACAAATAGAATGACATGGCATGTACAAATGCAACTCTAGTATGCAATTCTAAATGTAATGCGACTAAGTGATGTAAACATGCAAAGGATGACATGCAAGCATGCAAATGGCATACACAATGCTATGAACTAATCAATGGCATACTCAATGCACATGGATTATATGGCATGCATACACAATGCACTGACATACGCAATGTTATGAACGAGGCATACGCAATGCAATGATCAAACTTATGATAACATGGACTACATGGCATACACAATGCAAGATGGACTTACAATAAGATGGATGGACCTCGGCCACACCCAAATCAGTGGCCAATATGATGAGAATGAGGCAACAAGGTACATGCAAACATGCACAAATACAAGGGACCAAACCTAAGGAACAAAGTGCAACTCTACCAAAGCATGACAAGGAAGAAATATGGCATACAATGACACATGTTCCAGCTCTGAAATGACATACAAGATGGTCCCGAATCATACAAACAACTCACCCGATGCATGTTGGATGACACAATTATCGAAACTAGTGAAGTGCATTACACTAGAGGTATGCAAAGAGATGCCCAAATGACCAAACCAACCCCAAAAAGTCCCTATGCAGACCCAAAATAGTGGTAAAATGGACTAAAATGATGGCTTGCAATGCACAAAAATGAAACTCATGCAATGGTCCATAAATGAGGCATACATGCACAACCCTTAAACGCATTTAAAGAGTGGAAAACATGGGAATATGGCACAAGTATAAGCTCTGAAATAACATGTTCAATGATGCCAAGGCGTGAAAACAACTCTAGTTTAGCATGCAAGAGGCTTCAAAACTCGAAGCTAGGCAAGGGTATTACACTACAAGCATGCATGGAAAGCATCATTCGACCATGGGACCACAAAACAAAGTTAAGGTAGCCCAAATCATGAATAAAATCAGTTTAGAACATGGCCAAAATGTGCTAGAGTCAAGGGCCAAAACAACATGCAATGTGAGCTAGTGAGTATGGATTACACTACAAGCATATGAAACATTCAAGAGGCCACTAAACCAGCAAAAGTCAGAGACATGACATGCCAAATAAAGCCCCAAAACCCACTGAAACATGATCAATGCATGCAAGAATGTCATTCTCCTTTGATAGGCTATAAGGGAGGTTATTCTACACATGCAAGAGACACACCTAAGGTGACAAAACCAACTCTGGATAGAACCTAGGCAGGCCCTAAAAGTCACTGAAAAGGGCCTGAAACAAGTCTTGGAGGTGTGCAAATGAAGGCTCCTTTGTAAGGCCAAAAATGCTAGTAAACAAGACAAGGAGGGAGAGGGTCACCTCTCTCTGATTTTGGCTCTCAAAAACACATGTTAACCACTGAAAATCTGCTGGATTTCAGTGGTTAAAAGGCCAAGCAAATTTCAACACAAAGGCCTTAGGGCATGGCTCAAAACAAGGCAAAATGAAGCATGCAAGGGGGTAGATGACCCCCAACAACAAAATGACCTTAAACAAACATCAAAAGGACCTCAAAAAAATACTTTTTTCAGTTGACAACAAAGCTTAAATATGCATGCAAATAAGGCTAAGAGATGGATCAAAATAAAGCTTAAAAGAGGAAAAAAGTGTGTTACCCTTGAAGCTCAGCAAGACAACAACTTCTGGACCCAAAACCCAACTCTTTAACCTCTGAAAATGGCCTCCAAGAAGCTTCAAGCAATGGTGGAAGGGTTAGGCTATGAGGTGGTGTGCAAAGGTGCAAGAACATGACCCTTTTGAACCCAAAACAAAGAGATATAGAGGGAAGTGTATGCACAAGCCTTAGACAAATTTCTCAACCTTCACAAAGGAGAGGGAGGCCTTCCTTTATAGCCAAAAGGGACCAAAGCTTCTCAAAGAAGCTAAAAACCGAGGTTGAAGATCCTCCATACACGTGTATGGAGGATCCAGTCTGTGCCTGCCAGCTGGCACAGCTGGCAACAACTCACAGAGACAAAGCTGAGGGAGGTAGGCCGCCCAGTTCAGGTGGTCAGCCGACCACTTCCCCTGGTCGGCCAACCAGTTCAAAAGGTTCAACCCCAAAAAAGTTGGTCGGCCAGCCCATTTGGTGGTCTCCACATTGAATGCAAGCTAGTGGTATGGTGGGAGACCAGTAAATGTGGTTCAAAAACCAAGAAGACCAGCTTCCTGATAAGAAAATCGGCTAGTAGGAGAAAAGTGGTCTCCACGAAGAAAGGTGGTCTCGCACCCTTGTACCACCTCCCAAACAATGAAAACAAGGTCCATGCCAAAAATGAACCAAGACGGATGCAAAACGAGGGTTCGGGGGTCAAAACGAGCAGCTGGGTGCCCCAAAAACAGGCTGTTAAGCATTGAAAGTGGTGTGTGACCACAAAGGTGGTCTCCCGGGCCATAGTGTCCCTCTAGAGAGAGGAAGCAAGGTGTACGCCAAAAACCGTGCCAAACGGAGAAAGTTAAGTGGTCCCAAACTGAGGCACGCGGCCAACGGCTCCGAAAATCGAGAATTGGTCTCCAAACGGGAACAGTGGCCTGCGGCCACGAAAAGTAGCCTACGGCCACTGAGAGATGGTCTACAAGACCTCTTCCTCCCTTTGGGAAGAGAAAACAAGACCTGGTTCACAAACCAAGGCAAAGCACAAAAGGGTCCCGAGGTCTGGGGGTAAGGACCTCAGTCGAAACTCCAAAACCTCAGAGTGAGCGCAACATGCGCAATCACCAAGCGCTCAATCGATGACGTCTGAGTCTTAAGGTCGATCAAAAATGGGGTGTCTACAGTTGCCCCTCTTTGACAGAACTCGAAAGTCACAAGTGACGGGAGTGAATGTCAAAGCCCAGAGACAACCCATTTTTGACAAGGCCGAAGACTTAGAAAAACAGGCGAGATAAAAAAAGAGATGTGCCCGCAGGCCAGGGGAAAAATGCAAAACGATATGCACAAAGCTGAACATAACGTAGGATTATGCAAAGCGAGCTGTAATGAAGCAAATATACACAATAAATGCAACTGTTTAAGCGAATGTTATGCAAAACAAGTAAACACAAGCCAAACCACATCTCATGCAGAAAAGATGTAAGAAAATTATACAATTCTCATTGCGTCTCACGCAGAGAAGGCTAAAAGTGACTACCGAGAACACCCGGAGTCTTAAACGAAACAACTCTCAATGTATCAAACGCAAAAGGAGAAAGCGAACAAATGGACACCGGAATGCATCTGAGTGCTCGAAACTGAAGACGTCCTAACGCACCACATGCGAGAGGAGAAAAGGTATGAATGAACACAGGAACTTATCCGATTATTCGAAACCAAAGATGTCCTAACGCACTGCATGTGAGAGGAGAAAAGGTATGAATGAACACCGGAACTCATCCGATTGTTCGAATCGAAGATGTCCTAACGCACCGCATGCGAGAGGAGAAAAGGTATGAAAGAACACCGGAACTCATCCGAATGAACCGTACATACAACATTGTCTAGTTGCACCAGCCTCGAATGAACTGTACATACAATATCGTGCCTGTAAAAGAGAGAAACTTAACAGGTACAATATAGTTAGCAACACATGTTCAAACGCTATATCGAACGCGGATACATATGATGTCGATAGAAAAGCGCGTAGCAATGCAAGCGAAACATGCGTGACGACGCAAGTTAAGTATGGATGCGCGACAATACCAGTGGAATGTGCACAACAATGCCAGTGGTGTGCATAACAATGCAACTTCAAAAGCATGCTCAAAACAAAATGCTGAGTAAAGAAGTACAAGTTTCGAAGAGATCAACTCAAACGCGACCTCCGATTTACCTCTTAGAGGGGTCGCAACGTACTCAAAAAGGATACACCTTGCTCTTGGCGAGTAACGACGAGCCATACGTCGAAGACTTGAATTGAAGTTCCGGCGGAGGCATTTCGTGCCGAAAAGTGCACTTTCCTTGTACTTTCTCGAGAGCCGGGGACTCCAATCATCACCAAAATTTACAGGGAGAACAAAGGGACCTGGGAGACCACCCAGGAAGGATGGCCGACCACCTACCAGTGCCACCAACCAGTTTTTTACCAGGGGGTGGTCAGCCTGCCAGAAAACCTGGTCGGCCGACCAGTTTGCTAAATCTGGGGCAGTTTTGTCTTTTCATGCTTGGATCTTTAAGTACACACATCCCAAACACTGTTGCTCACAACTCCAAGTCTGAAATCAGTCCCTCTTCCTTCCAAGACCATTTTCTCCCTCAGATCTGCACTTTATATGCGTTTTCCAACGCCCCACGCAAAGTTGTTTCGCGAAAACTTTCAGTTCTCTTCACTTTGAACCGATTAAAATTTGATTTCGGAGCTTCTTTCTCCATTTTCACCGCTTGAGGTAAGTTTGTCTCGAAATTTGGAACATTTTCTCAGGAGTTGACTTTTGTTGACTTTTTCATTTCCCGAGAGTTGACTTTTGCTGACTTTTTCCAATTTTGGCTCATTTTGCTCATTTTTGCAAATTTCTTCAGATAGTAGATCATTTTCATCATGGTGGGGGTCCTCCACATGCCGGGGGTGAGCCGGACATCATGCCACTGCCTCCGAGAGTTCGGCCTTTTGACCCCAAGAGGTATCATCCTTAGGAGCACGTCCTACCTCCGACCACTTTCTATCACTTCACTGACTTTGATCGACGAGCACCTGCGGATCTGCTACTACGGGAGCTAGAGTCTCATCTCTCTCATCAGGTGCGAGAGGTACGTACTTCACTTTTACATTTTTTGCAATGTATTCTGCATTTCCTGCACGTTCCATGATTTCGCTATGTATTTTTTATCTGCTCATTCCGAACACATTCACACACCAAACTTCTGCTTATTCAGTACGCAGCTCACAACACAGTATTTCGTTAAGTTGGCACACAGCTTGTTCTGAACACACGGTTCATTCTTATCACACAGTTTGTCTTGGGTACACAGCTCGTTTTCCGGACACACAGCTCGTTCTTTGGGCACACAGCTCGTTTTCAGGCACACAACAGATTCTCAGGCACACAGCTCATTTTCAGGCACACGGCATGCTCTTTGGGCACGCAGCTCATTCTTGGGCACGCAGCTCATTTTTCCAAGCACACAACTCATTCTTTTAGCACACAGCTTACACTGAACACGTAGTGCACAACACACTCTCTGATTTGGTTTGCACGCAGCTCATACTGAACATGCAGTCCACAACACAGTATCTGATTTGATTTGCACATAGCTCATGCTGAACACGCAGTCAATATGTTTACTTTATTTCTGAACACACAGTTCATCTATTTTCATTTGCACGTAGCTTATTCTGAACACACAGCCCACTTACTCCATTTGCATGCAGCTCATACTGAACACACAGTTCATTTACCTCATTTGTACGCAGCTCATTCATCTCTTTCTGAAAGCTGAATACATTTGTTAATTCTGAATGTAGGTATCTTCTCGTTCTACGTGAGGTTATGGCTAGATCGTCGCTAGGGAGTGGTATGCGGAGCTCCCAGAGACTGTTCGTCATATGGTTGACGAGGCAGGGTTTGGACCCTTCGCGGGGCTATCACGTTACCCGACGAGCAGGACCTTGATGGGGGTACTTGTGGAGAGATGGTGGGACACCACCAACTCGTTCCACTTTTTAGCTACCGAGGATATGACGATGACCCCGTTTGACTTTACCATGCTGACTGGCCTTGATGTGGTCGGCCGACCGGTCTCCTACGACGCAGACATGGGCGAGTGAGAGGCGGCTTGGATTCATCTGCTGGGAGCCCGCCTTTCGATTGACAGATCTTCGGGTAGAGTCAGGTACACTTGGTTTCCCATGCAGTATAGGGGGACTATGCCTGAGACTCTTGAGGAGATAGAGCAGTACGCTCGAGGATTTTTGATGTTCCTCCTTGGGACCACTTTGTTCTCCGACAGGGGGAACACAGTTAGACTGTATCTGTTCAGTGCTTTAGTGGACTTATCACAGGTCAGCCAGTATGACTGGGGTGGCGCCGGCCTCGCTACCCTTTACTATTACATGAGTGTGACCACCCGCAGGGGGGGCAACATAGTCGGTGGCTATTGGAGAGCCTGGGAGGTACTTTCTGTCCTCTTGATTTACACTCCTACTTTTCATTATCTGTACATTACACACACGGCACACATTACATTCTGTACTTTGCATTCTGTATTCAACATTCTGTATTCTCCATTCTGTATTCATATTATGCATTCAGCATTCTGTATTCTCTGTACATTCTGTATTCTGATGGCTATTGCCCTGTTTTCCACAGCTATGGGTTTACGCATACTTTCCGATGCTAGCCCCGGAGCTCGAGGTGGAGGTGCCTCTTGTGATTCCATATTCTCACGTATTTGAGGGTCGGTGCCGGCCGAGGGCTCGGGAGACTTGCCCTACCTGCGGTAGTTCTTTGATACGGTGCAGGCGACCGAGGTAATTTAGAACTCTCAGTTCTTCATGTTTTCAGCTTTGATTCATCTTGCATATTTACGATATCTAATCAGCTCATGCATTGGTTATCCGCAGATCACTTGGCAGCCCTGGGCGCCCTTGGGAGGAGTTATCCATTTTCGATTCCCTGGGGGGTGGGCCTCTTCTCTATACAGGACTCTATTTGAGGGGCCGGTTGGTAGGGCCTGGTTTCTGGGGGATCGCTTCATGCGTTAGACGATGGGCGTCCCTGATCAGAGTATCCTCTCAGCACCTCCAGAGGACATGCGGTCCACTGTGGGACTCACTCCCGAGGAGGTCGACGTCGCTATGTTGGGTACTACTGCGATTCTGCACACGGAGGAAGGGGAGTACGTGACTTACTACCATACGTACCTGATGCCCCCACTGACAGGTATCCGTACTCCTGCGAGGAGGGCTGCTGGTGCATCATCGTCAGCTTGAGCCCGGGCTGCAGATGCTCCTTCGACTAGCAGGGCTGACATATCGAGGAGTGGGGCTAGACAGATTCCCCTGATTCCTCTGACTTATCAGCATGCTGGGTGGCCAGATCTTCAGACCGAGTTAATAGGATGGAGATACGGGACATCTTACCCGATCCCATTGGAGCCTCCATTGACTGATCACCGATACGTCAGAGACCCTGACTCGCCACCGGTATGCTTTACAGTTTTGATTTATCACTCAGATATTTGGACATTTATTGATTCACTGATAACTTGCACTTGCATCTGCAGCCTCCCATCGAGTATTGTGACGGGTTACTCGGAGTGGTGGCCTCACTCGAGAGCATGGTCTTGCGGAGGGAGACGCAGCTGTTCATCGCCTGTGTTTCGGTACTTTTCAATTTCCTTGTATTTATCATACTTCTGATGACATGCTAAATTTGACCATTTCACTGCATTGGTTGACTGCACGTGTAGAGCGCTACCACATTCATATATCGTATCTGCATACACCCATTCCATGTTGCTTTCTTGTCTCTGCATCTAGTATACATGTTGGCTAATGTATTCAAATTGTCTTCCTTTTCAGATGCCACCGCTACAGGCTGGGCCATCCTGACCTTCTCGGGGAGCTGGGAGAGGGGATTCGACTTGCAGCTGAGGCAGGCGTAGAGCACCTATCAGAGATGATCTAGAGTCCAGCGAGGAGAAGAAGTCTGCACATCCTCAGTCAGAGACATCTGCGGGCAGAGAGAATGACTCTGGATTCGGTTCTGAGGGCGGAGGTGATGCCGAGGAGGATTCCGAGGGTGGCGACTCCGATTCGGATGGTGATGGTGCAGAGGTTGCTCAGCCGAAGAGGACGAAGAAGGCCTCTCAGTCTTGCGCTTGATAGCACTGATGCAGATGTTCCTGCTTTATTTTCTTTTATTACTAGTAGTTGTAGCACATTAGCTTTTAGGCAGTTTTATTTTCTTTAAAACTTTGTACCCTTGTTGTGAAATGTTGTAACAAAAGGATCATGATGGAATGAAACAACTTTTTGTTCAAAAGGTGTTGTATTTTGTTTTCTGAGCATTGCATCGCATCATTTTGCACAAAAATGAGATTGAATGGAAATTGAGCACTGTGTATTGCCAAGTCAGGTAGTGAACCAACACAACAAACTAAACAACTTAACTTACTAAGAAACAACAAAACTTAGCAAGTTTACAACTCGATAAGCAAAACACGACAATGTTGATAAACAGAGAGTAACAACTTGATGTACAAAACTCGACGACTTGATAAGCAAACTTTACAACTCAATAAACAAAACTGAACAACTCGATAAGCAAAACTCAACAACTCGATAAGCAAATGCATTTCAGACAAACCGGGCGACGGAACGCATCCGAAACAGAGGTAAACTCGGACCTTCAACACTCCCAACATATGGAAAGGCTAGGAGCTCTCTTCTAGAGACTAGGAAAAGACCAAAGACCAACTTTCCTCCATGGCCGACCACCAAGGAAGGTTGGCTGACCAGTTTTCTGTCTTGGAGACCAATGGGGTGGTCGGCCGACCAGAAAAACTGGCTGGCCGACCAGGAAAAGTGGTCGGCCGACCACTTGGCCCGGCGACCTCCAGATTTTTGACACATGTCCTCCAAACAGTGCCTTATCTTTTATAAAAGTTCCAGCTTCGTGGTTCTTTCATTCCATCTCAGTTTTGCATCAAAATGGAGGCATTTCTCATCCAAAATATCACAACTTGGATTGCTACCTTAGACGGCTTGAAAAAGTTGAACTTCCGGGGCTTTGGCATAAATGCACTATTCATGCTGAGTCGCACTCCGCTGCATCTTCCATTCCTCCATGCCACGGCAAGGTTTTGGAATCCGGTAACACATGTCTTTAGTTTTGGCAGGCAAGAGGTATGTCCTACTTTCGAAGACTTCCAAGCTTTGATGGAATCCGAGCGCAACGAAGAAATCTTGCCCCAGCTTCGCTTCGGCCACGCCCAAGCCTTAGGGCGAATGTGTGGGTTCACTATGCACGATGCTCGATCTTTGATTTGTGACGGAATGCTGGATATTCCGAGTTTGATTTGACTATTTTTCGATGCCGGTGACCGCGGTGACCATCATTGGCAAGGCTTTCGGCGACATGCCCTTTGTTTGTGCATGCTATCTCAATTCTTGCTTGCCTCAGGCTCCGGAGGATCTAGTGTCCGGTTGGTCGAGGTTGCCCAAGGCTTAAGGGAGGGCAAAATCTGCATTGCCATGTCATTGGCCAAGAATTGATGGGCTTGGATGCTTTTCATCGCTGAAAGACGACCAAATTTGCGGGGAGTCCACTACTGCTGCAGGTAATGTTTCCCACCCTATCTCACATATATATTGCTCACATCACTCGGCCCTCAGGCTCAGTTTTTCTCACAAAACCCGTTTCTCACTTTTCTCTCAACATACACCTCTCTATTCTTTAATCTCTCATTTTTTATCCCTCCCCAGGTGTGGTTGATGGACAAATTGCAGGTTGTGGACTCTTGCCCAGCATACTCAGCTCGCGGCTACTTCTTCCGACGACGTCTAGTTGATGCCCTTGATGAGGGATAGTGGTTTGACTGGATGTGCAATTTGTCTACAGACCGCATTGCCTGGCGGTGTCCTTGGTTCAATTTGCCGGCAATGAGCTACAGCATGTCCCGGCAGACCGGGATTCAGTTGATTAGCCTGACACACTGCGTGTTCTACTTTCCTTTCAGGTTCCAGTGCCAGTTTGGCCATGATCAGATTTGCCCGGCAGAGGGGATAGAATACCCAGCTGCATTTCCGGTCCGAGGTGCGTAGCTTGCTCGGTATGCCACAGCATGGAGGACTAGAGAGCTCCTGGCCCCTGCTCCCACTTTTAGTTGCACTTTGTCTGATGAGTGCATAGATTGGCTCAATGAAGAGGCGCAGATTGGGCCCAGCTTGGCATCAAAAGCTTACCAGCTCTAGGAGGGGACGCGGGAACACCTGACTATGCCCCAGATTTATTGCCTTTGATAAGAACTTTCAAGTTTTTCTTTATGAATGTAATGAAAAGCAACTTCAATTTGTATGCAAGAGCAGGAGAACTCTGTACTGAAATCAATAAAATTAAGGTTGTGGGTATTGAAAATTTTCCGTTTGGTCCAAAAATGGTCTAAGTTGTAAAAAGATTAATTTGAGCAAAATCAACTTTTATTAAAACTTTTCAAAGCCATTTTTGATATGGATCAGAACTGGACACGCCTGAGATCTGTCACTGAGATGCACAACCCTGGATCCCAGCACCTGGAAAGTTGCCCTTAGTCTGAATAGCACTGTACTGGAGATCACAACCGAAGCTCTTGAATGCTGAATAGACGAAGATGACCGAGATGATCAAATGGACAAAGTTGATCAGGGAAAAGTTTATGGCTGGACTTCAGGATGAAGTTGCCTACGTATCCCAAAGATGGGAATCAAGCCTTACGTAGTTCGGCTCAGGTTCACTCGTGTATTAACCCTTACCTTTTGCTCTCTAACTTTTTCCAAGGCCGCCCTTTGCGGGTTTTTAACCTTGCGAGCTTAGTTTTTGTAGTTTCAAATTTTTCATGCTCTAACTTTTGCCTAGGTCGCCCTTTCGGGTTTTCGACCTAGCGAGCCTCTTAGGGGTAATATTTCTTCAACTTGTCCATATTGATCGGCTGTGAGAACTCTAGGCCATCTAGGTCCATCAAAATGACAGCTCCACCTGACCAGATAGACTTAATTATGTAGGGACCAGTCCAATTGGGTCTGAACTTGCCCTTAGGGTCATGGATGGGGGCTCGGTTGTCTTTGAGCACCAAATCTCCTTCTTTCAAATTCTGGGACTTAACCTTCTTGTTGAAAGCCCTGGCAATTCTGCGCTGATAACCTTGAACATGGTACAGTGCTTTCAGTCTTCTTTCATCAAAGAGCATGAGTTCTTCAAATCTGCTCTGCTGCCAATCTGCTTCGGCTATCTGACACTCAGCCAGCACTCTCAATGACGGAACCTCAATTTCAATAGGTAGAGCGGCCTCCATCCCATAAACTAATGAATACGGAGTCGCCCTAGTAGAAGTTCTAATTGACGTTCGGTAGCCCCACAGAGCGAATGGCAGCTTATCTGGCCAGTCTCGGTAGGTTTCCACTATCTTCTGCAAAATACGCTTGATATTCTTGTTGGCGGCCTCAGCTGCTCCGTTGGTCTGCGGTCGATATGTAGATGACTTATGAAAAGCCACATTGTATTTCTCCAACAAGTCAATCACTTCTTTCTTGAAGTGGGAACCATTATCCGAGATAATCTCATTCAGGACTCTAGAGCGACAGATGATGTTGTTCCTGATAAACTTTGCAACGTGCGATGCCTTCAACACCGCATAAGATTAGGCCTCAACCCACTTTGTGAAATAGTCTATCGCGACCAGAATGAACTCATGCCCATTGGACCCCTTTGGAGTGACAGCCCCGATCACATCGATTCCCCAAACTGAAAATGGCCATGGCGAAGTCATATTGTACAGCTTCAACGGCGGGATGTTCATGTGGTTTGCATGGATCTGACATTTGTGGCGTCGCCGAACAAAACTGATACAATCCTTCTCCATGGTGGACCAGTAGTAACCCTGTCTGAGGATTTTCTGGGCTAGCATCACCCCGTTCACGTGCGCTCCGCATTCTCCTCCATGGATGGCCTCCATTAGACGCTTCGACTCTTCAGCCTCAACACACAGCTTATGCATTCCCAGATGACCTCTTTTATACAGTTTTCCTCCGCAGATGATGAATTGAGCAGCCATTCTTCGGATTGCCCTCTTGTCTTTGGCATTTGCCTCTGGTGGATATGCTTATTTCTCCAGGAAATCCATACATCATGATAACAAGGATTCTCATCTTGAACCTCATCTATGGCAGCAATCAACTCATAAGCTGGCACAAACTTCTAGTCAATGATGATCGGACGCATCCGAACTCCAAAAGGGATGTCTATCATGGAAGATAGAGTTGATAGTGAATCTGCGAACCTGTTGTTTTCTTTTAGTAGATGAGCGAAGTTTAGCTTCTCAAACTGAGGAATCAGCAGGTCCAAGGTCTGGTGGTACATTCTCATCTTTTCTTCTTTGACTTTCCAATCTCTCTTAGCTTGGGATATAACAAGGTTCGAGTCCCCGATGACGTCCAACTGTTTTGCCCCTAGTTCTAGGGCTGCTTCTAAACTAGCAATGCATGCTTCATACTCTGCTTCGTTGTTCGAGACTTTGAACTGGAGCTTAAATGCTAGAGGGATACGGGAATAGTCGGGTGCTATCAATAACACCCCTATCCCATACCCATACTGGTTTGACGCTTCGTCAAAGTACATCGTCCAAAACTCATCTTCGATATGTAGAATGGCCTCGTCTAGGAATAGGTACTCAATTGCTTCATCCCCTTCCACTGGGTGATCAGCTAGGAACTCCGCTACCGCTCTCTTCTTCACTGACTTGCGAGTCACATACTTCAGATTGAATTCGGAAAGCAAAAGTAACCAACGAGCCAGCCTACTCGTAAGTGCTGGTTTCTCGAAGAGATATTTGATGGGATCTAATATTGAAACCAACATTACAGAGTGAGCTAACAGGTAGTGCCGTAGCTTCCTGGTAGCCCATACCAAGGCTAAGCAAGCCTTTTCCAGCGGAGTGTAACGGGTTTCGTAATCCAGCATTTTCTTGCTCAGGTAATAGATAGCTCTCTCCATCTTGTCCTCCGATTCCTGCGCAAGCATGCAGCCCATCATAGTTTCAGTCACTGAAAGGTACAAAATCAACGGTTTTCCCAGCTCAGGCGGTGACAACACGGGTGGGTTCTGTAAGTATTCCTTGATTTGTTCAAAAGCAGCTTGGCATCGGCCGTCCCATTGGAACTTTTTTCCTTTCTTCAGGAGACCAAAAAGTGGTTCACAAGTCAAGGCTAATTTTGAGATAAACTGTCTTATGAATTGCACTTTACCCCGAAAGCCTCTCACCTCCTTTTCAGTCCTTGGTGGTGGCATTTCTAAGATGGCCTTGATTTTGGAAGGGTCGACCTTGATACCTCTCTGCGTAATCAAGAACCCCAGCATTTTCCCTGCTGTAACACCAAACGTACACTTCTGAGGATTCAGCCGCAACCGAAATTCTTTGATTCTTTGACAAAACTTTTGCAAGGCGGTGTAGTGGCCCTCTCTTTCTTTGGACTTGACAATCATGTCGTCCACGTACACCTCAACCTCTTTATGGATCATGTCATGAAATATCGTGGTTGCGGCCCATTGATATGTAGCTCCAGCGTTCTTCAACCCAAATGGCATCACCCTATAGCAGTAAGTCCCCCACGGAGTGGTGAAAGCAGTTTTCTCCCGGTCTTCAGGTGCCATCACTATCTGATTGTAGCCTGAGAATCCATCCATGAACGAAAGCAAAGCATGCCCTGTTGTGAAGTCTACTAGCTCGTCGATATGCGGCAAAGGAAAGTCGTCCTTCGGACTGGCTTTATTCAAATCCCTGAAATCCACGCATACCCGAATCCTGCCATCCTTCTTCGGCACCGGAACGATGTTGGCCAACCAAGTTGGGTACTCAGATACCAGCAGGAACCTTGTGTCAATTTGCTTGGTGACTTCTTCTTTAATTTTGAGAGCCCAATTCGGGAGAATCCTTCTAAGTTTCTGTTTAACGGGTCGGGCCTCTGGGTCAAGAGGGATCCGGTGCTGTACAATCTTAGGATCGATTCCAGGCATGTCTTCGTAGGACCACGTAAAAACATCTTTGAAATCTTTTAATAAAGCGACTAAGCGCTCGCGCTCCTCCGAAGACAACGTGGACCCGATCTGGACCAGCCGCGGGTCCTCCTCAGTACCTATATTAACTGTATTGATTTCATCAACCAAGGGTTTAACAAATCTCTCCTGCTCTTGATCAATTAGACGTTGTAAAACCGGAGGAATTTCTTCCTCGTCATTTTCATCAAAATTTTGAAAGTCCTGATCAATACAATAAATCAATGGCACAGAAAAATACTCAGAAACCACAGCCATTCCATTCTTATTAAGCACATCCAAATCGTCCGATTCCTCTGTTACAACAGACTCAAAAGAGAAAGAAAAAGACGACCTAGACAGGACTGTGGTATCCGGGTTATCACCCCTAGGATTACGGGACTCAGACTCAGACGAGCTAGAACCTGATTCCGACTCTACAGACTTGGTGGAATCAGATTCCGGCTCACTACCTGACCCGGTGCTGCTTGACAAAAATCCCTCCTCGTACTACTAGATGAGAGAGGGTGCGATGGATGCATTCCAAATGCTTGACGGTGGGCTCGCAGCCGTTTCATTCCCAATCATGGACACCGAGAAGTTATCCCCAAGCACTTCTGTACGATCGGAGGATCTGAGAGTAGACAAGCAGTCGCTACCCCTATTTCGATTTCGGCGTTCTTAGAATCCACTTTCTTGCACTGCTCAACCTCAGCTGATGGGTCTGTCTGCTCTTCGGCAACATCATCCCGGATAACTGCAGGTCAAAGAAGATCTCAAACCTCGGCAGGCGCCTCCTCTCAGCATTCAGCCATGGCTCTAGGAAGCCACAAAATGGAAAGTGCTCTCCCTCCCGGACGAAGCGTCCGTTTAGGGTATCCTAGATGGGTCGGTGCATCAACTCAAAAGGCTTCCCCGCCTGGTTCGCTCTAGCTCTCCCAGCCATCTCCTTACCTTTCCTCACCCAATCCTCTTTGGTAGGCAGATAACCCAAGCCAAAGGTATGTGGGTTATGCGGCACTTCAGCCAATACTGCAATGCCCTTCCGGCCACTCTTCCCTAATCCCATCCCGGGGATGTGTTGGAGCTTGTTCATGAGGTACACTGATTGAGCGCTAACATACAACCCCTTATCAACAGCCAAGATGTTCTGTACAATCTGAGCCTCGGCTAAGGTAAAACCTGACAATAACACATCCTCCATACCATGCTTGATTTCCAAAACCGGCGCAGATACTTCTAGCGGTGGATGAATCGATGAATTTCCAAAAACAATGGCCATCCCCTTCCCATGGGGGTATTTCAACATCTGGTGCAAGGTGGACGAAACTGCCTTCACCTGGTGCAGCCACGGCCGCCCCAAGAGTAGATTGAAGGTCGTAGGAACATCCAAGACGTGAAAGTCAATCTCATGCTGTCCTGGACCGACCTGGGTCTGAATTTTCACCATCCCCATTATTTCTCTGCTTGTGTTATCATATGCCCTTATCACCTGAGCTGTCGACACAAAGTCTACGGGCTTTAACCCGATTGCATACGCTGTCCTTGCCGAGCACACGTTGATGGCGGATCCTGTATCGACAAGAACAATCGGCATCCATTTGCTTCTACATTCCACAGAGATGTAGAGCGGTTTGTTATGATTTGCGCCCTCAGGCGGCAGTTCTTTATCAGAAAAGGTCAACGTCGGGGAACCTCCTCCCGGAAAGACAATCCCACCAGCTGTTTAGGCGTGGTGTCTATTGAGAGTTTGGCCTTGTCCATTGCAGATAAGATAGCTTGTCTATGAACACGTGAAGCCATAAGCAGTCCCCAGATGGAGATGTCTGCTTGTATCTTTTTCAATTATTTCAACACGACCTCATCTTCTAGTAGCTTCTCTTTCTGCTTCTCCACCTCTTTGTCCTTTCTGGACGCCTCTGGTTGATCTAGGTGCGGGGGCTTGAAATACCGCCCACTCCTAGTCATATGGTCAACTTCACCAATATACCAGGTATCCTCCAGCTGGTTACTCCCTCAATCCTCATCTGTGTGGGCAAGACATAGATCATCTTCCTCTCACCACATTCCATCGGTAGCCGACAGACACCTATCCGGCTCCGTTGTAACTATCCCTGTACTCGCAGTACTTTCTGTCTAGGTGTTCGCAGCACGCTCTATCTTTGTGCACATGGCAGGTTCAGTCTCCACAGGGGCCTTGGCTTTTCTGGCTCTCTCAGAGTCTTCGATTCCCTCTTGTTCTAACTGTTTCAGTACAGTTTGCTGTTCAACATTCCCTGTATTCAAAATGCCCAAATCTTGAGCGAAACTCTTGGCACCAGCGCTCTCCGGCGATGTATTCTGATCCCCGGCCCTTCCGGCCACAATTGATGTCCTTGCCCCTGACGGGCCCTTTTCCAACTGAGACTCTTCAACAATATCTAGTTGGTGGTCAAGCCACCCTGTGACCTCTACTGACTTCTCAAAATCGAACCAGTTGACTGTCATGCCCCCCCCGAATCTTGTTCGTTGAAAATCTGAAGGTCAACAATGTCCCCTTCCGGAACTGCTAAGTCATCTATCCTCTGATCAAGTCCATCCCCCCGTAGTACACAAATTTCTGCTCCCACTGACAATTCCACATTTGGCTTAATCTGACCTGCTGACGCAATGTAGCCACTCGGATTGTACACCTCCTCAGCAAAGCTCCCCAATTTTTCAGTCCCTGAATCCACTGTACCACTTTCCTCCAAAATCATCCCTATTCTGTCTTCGACAACCACAACCATTGGTTCGAGTTGGGTTTGGGAGATGTCCAACATGCACAAGTCAGTGCTGTCAGGAAGGAACACCTCCAGCTTGGGTAGGTGAGATGGGGTGATATATATGCTGGGGTCGTATGACATGACCCCGGTCTGGATAAAGTTGATGCATTTGGGAGGTGGAGCTTGGTTGTGTGGTGGGAAAGGGTTGGTTGTGACATTGAGTTTCTTTGGAGGCACAATCACCCTATTATCAATGAGATCTTGAATCTCATGACGTAATCGGAAGCATTGGTCACTGTTATGACCGTGCTATTGGTGAAAGGCGCAGTATTTAGCTGGATTACGGGAGGGGGGAAATGGATTCGGCAATGGCCGCAGCTCCAGGGGCTTCAAGTGCCCTTTCCTGATTAAAACCCCCAGAGCTTTGGACAGGGGCATATATAACGGAGTGAAGGTTCTTTGGCCTCGAGGTTGGTGTTTGGTTGTTTGCGAGCTACTTCCGGACGCACTGGAGAATGGTGTAGCCGCAAGGGTTCTTAAGGGAGTGGTGGTGACCATGCTTACTTCTGAAGCTCTGGCAGTTGCGGCATTGCTTGTGCCTGTATTGGTGTTGCGATTGAAGGTTCTCCTGGGTTGCTCTCTATCTTGGTCGATCAGACCCTGCTTCATAGCATCCTCAATTTGTACCCCCATCTCATGTAAATCTGCAAAGGTGGGAAATGGGAGAACAATCATTTTCTGCATAAGCTTGGGCTGGAGATTGAGCACAATCATCTGAATCTGATCTTTGTCAGTGGGCCTAGTGGTCATCATTGAGGCCTTGGCCCTCCACCGGGTTACGAAGTCAGAAAAACTCTCCTTAGGCTCCTACCTAGTCGTCTCGAGATCACGGGTTGTGATCTCGATCTGTGTATTATAGAAGTACTGAGCGACAAAAGCCTCGGCCATCTCATCCCAATTCCTCTTAATATCGTCTTCCAGTTTTGCGTACCAGATGGCCGCCACACCTGACAAGGTCCGTCCGAATAAAGAAAGCTTCTGTAGTCTGGTGAGGCCCATCGGCCTTAATATGTCTGAAAACAGCCGTAAGTGCACCATGGGATCCCTGGACCCGTCAAAGCGGTCAATATGTGGCATCTTAAATCTGTCCGACAGCGTCACGGCTGCGTTGGTATACCCATCCTCGATGTCCCTGATGGACTTCACACCTTGAGATTTCTTGAACAGCTTTTCAAGCTTGCTCACTTTTAATACCATGGGGTCCACCTCGAATTCGAAGGGAGAATCCTGTTGATTGATAGGAGTGGGTGCCTTGGATAGTTGAGGTAGAATCGGGGGCGGAGCTGGCCCTATTGGGATGTATGTATCCTCCTGGACATTCTGGACATTCGCCGTCTCCCCGGGTATTGGAACTCTTGGTGGGGGAGGAGTTTGGTGTGAAGCTGATGCTCTGGTTTGCCGCTGTAGCCGGGTAATTAGCTCGGCCTGTTGGGCCATGACGACGGCCTGCTGTTTGGCAAATTCTGCTTGACGAGCAGCGTCCTCCTGCATGGTTCTCATGCTCTCCTAGAGCTGACGCATCATTTCCTTCATTCCTGCTATACTGCCCTGTTCTGACTGAATTGCCGGTATATCTGCCTCTGTAGTAGACTCGAAAATCTCAACCTGATTGTTCAAGGACCACTGATCAGGGAACCGCGGTACCGATACACTATGCCTCACTGATCTCCGTCTAGCAACCGAGGGTAAAGAGTAGAACACTGGTTGTCCGTCTACCAGATCCTCAGATCGATGGAGTCGACGACCTCTGGTTGCAGCTATAATAGACACAATTTGTGTCGTAATAATTCTTGGACTTGCTATCATAACTGCAATAGCTTATTTAATTATTGCTTGAAATTTATTTAAGCTTTGAAATTCATCTTTGTCAATTTTCACAGTTTTAACAATTTCAAATTCAATCCATTGTATATTAATTGTATTCACTAATACCATAAGACTTGGCCATTGATGACCCCAATTAAGGGAATTGACTAAACATGACATACAAACTTTGCAACCTTCTTAAAATTTTCAATAAGATCTTTTTATATATATTTTTAATTATAGAAATTCTTTTTGAGAAAATTGTTGAAAAGTCAAATCTATCAATTGTCTAAGACATTAGATTTAGTAGATATTTTTTGCTAGTGAGGAGTTCACTCTTTGTAAAATAGTTTGATGAGAAGTCCATTTATTATTTTGGAGGACATTTTGTTTTTAATTTTACCCTTAATATATTTGTTTAATTTTTAATTATTTGTTTAATTTTTTAATAGGGGATTTATTAGGAAATCTTTTTTCAAGTACTTGTATCCCAATTAGTCCATAACATATTTTTGTATTCTAATAAGTCCCATTAGTTGGACATTTGACCACCAAATCATAATTCGCATATTTAATGTATATTATAGACAATTTTAACCTTACAAATATTTTTTAAATACTTAGCAACTTGGTAATGTGAAAATTCATATTTGATAGTGTGAAAATTCACATTAACGTGTGAATTTTTATATTGATAGTGTGAACATTCACATTGACAATATGAATGTTCACATCACGGAATATTCATACTGTCAATGTGAATATTATTAGGGATATTTTGGTAACTATGTCATCCATAGGACTTATTGGAACATAAGTAGATGAAGAGAGATTTATGAATAAATATTACTTTTAACTATGTGTTCAAATATTTTATCTATTTAATTTTTTTTGGCAATCTGTTTTAATTTTTTTGACTATCTGTGTAACAACCCTCACTTTACTCTAGTCATGCTTGCATGTATTTACATGATCTTGTCTTGTCAAGTTGCATTTACAAACCTTGATTTGTTTTGCATAAGTGTTGCTTGCATGCCTTGCTCCTTGCTTGGTGTGAGTTTAGCCGAGGTCATCTTAAGCCTAGGTTACACCTTTGAACTTCTTACACCTAGGACCATCTTGGAACCACTTTGGTTGACCAACACCCTCACCCTGACATGTTGGCCGAGAGGTCATTATCTAGACCGAGGTGTTCATCACCAAGGCCGAGACGTGTATTATCTAGGCCGAGATGTTATACCAAAGGGATCTTGTCCCTGGACTGGTACGACCTAGACCGAGGTGTGGCACATCTAGGCCAGGTGTTGTACTTCCTAGCCGAGATCATTGAGACCTACTTGTCAAAGCTTTGTCCTAGCCGAGATCATTACCCGCCGAAGTGCCCATGTCACCTTACTTGTAGCTTACACTTTGTCATGCTCTTGTCTTATCAATCTATCACCTTTTTGAGGAGATCCAACCAGCCGTTGCCACGTGTCCCAGTAGAGGGTTAAGTCAGCCGGCAAAGTTAGAATTATATCATTTTGTGTCATATCTCTTGCATGGTAGAGAGAGAAGCTCTAGGAAGAGGAGAGGAAGTTGGAGTGAGAGAGCTAGATCCCAAGCTTGATCCTTGGAGTTTGAGCCGTTTAATCCGTGTTTTGAGGTTAGAATCTTGATTACTCTTGTTATTCTTTATGTTGATCCGATTGCATTGCATGATCTAGCATGATTCATGAACCATGCATTGATTTAAAGCTTGCTTTAGAAAGAGAAAATGATGTTCTTATGTTCTTGAGATAAAACCATGTTTTGATCTGAAAGTTTGTAACAAGTTCCATGTTTTTGTGTTTGTTTCTATGAAATCTTCAAGTATGGGTACCCAAGTCCATGTTTTCAAACTCATCTCATGAAAATTCAGATTTCAAATAAAGAAGTTATGAATTTAGCATTCATGCTCTGCGTGTTCTTCAAGAGGGAAACCTAGATTTTCCCAGACTTCATTTCCTTGAATGTGGTCATCGGAAACACACCTCGGCCAAGAGGTGTGAGACCTCAGCCTAGACCTGGTTAGTACCCAGCATGTTTTCCCGAGATGAAAAGGCAGTGTTGTAACTCCCAGCATGTTTTGCTTTATTTTGACTTGATTTTGAAAGAAATGCCGAGATCCTTTCCTATCATGTAAAGCTTGTTTTAAGGATGCATTTCATATCCATCTTTGAGCATCTCACCTTGTCTTATTGAAACACATTCAATGGGATTTATTATGTACTTGCAGGCCTTGGATCCTTGCTTGTAATTCCTACACCCGAAGAACTATGTGAGTGGTATTTTTAATAAAGCTATGTTATAATGTTTTGATGGAAGCTTTGCTTTGCTTTGTTTTGGAAAAGTATTTGATCAAGCATGAATGATTGTCCCTAGTTTTGTATCTAGTATTATAATCGTTTTGATGACATTTTGGGAAAGTCCTTAGTGCTAGGGGACTATAATGCAACTGCACCCTTGTTTTGCCACTGACGGTTTTCTGCATGGATTTGTTTGTCCGGAATGTCATCCTGTAGACGTCCCCGAACGTTTCGGGAAAAATCTTGTTTTGTTCATTGGGCTCACTACAGTTCGGACTCAATGTCACGGTTCTTAATCTGATCTCACAAAGTGCAATGCAAGATCGATAAATCACCAAAGAGTCCAAATCTGGCAAATCATTCACTACAACAAAATGGTACTTTAATGACAAAATCACTTCATCTCCAATAGTGAAATTTTCGTTACCAAATTGATCCGTGACGAAATAATTTCGTCACCACGTTCGTCATCAATTCGTCGTCACTAAAAGTACCTGATGACGAAAATTTATTTTGTCACCTATTATTGGTATTTGGTGACGAAATATTTCGTCAGTAAATGTTAAATATTTTGTCACCTATAACGTTCATTTCGTCACTAGAATTAAATAAACTTCTATTATATTTGTTTTGGGTGACAAAATATTTCGTCATTAAAAATAGCGATAAAAGTTTTAGTGATGAAAATATCGTCACCAAAAGATGAAAAAAAAAAGATCCTTCAATGATGAAAACTTTTGTCAACAAATATTTTAATTTATTGATGAAATAGTGAATATGTGTGACAAAATTATTTGTTGGGATTAGAAAGTTTTAGTGTCAATTTTTTTTTCGTCGCCAATAATAAATAAATTTTAAAAATTGAGGGGAGGGTTATATTTGCAATTTATATATTTTTTTCAATAACCAATACCTGTACATTTAAATAATTTATTAAATAAAACATCTAATACAAATCAATATAAAATTAAATCGTTCATTATCATAAAACAACCCAAGAAAAATACATGTCTCATAGTATCAAGAAATTAATATATAACATCCAAACTATAACATCTATTCTAGTAAAATCAAAAACTACAACACAATCAAAATAACTTGTGCATTTTAATAACCTGCTGAATATAATATCCATTACAAATCATTACAAAAACTTGTTCATTTGGTAACATCAACAAAAACCTGTTCATTTTAATCTATTCAATAAAATATCAACAAAAAGATAAGATCCATCACAATATAATCATAACCCACAACAACATAGTCAAAATACATGTTTGGTAATATCAACAAAAAGTACAACTACACTGTGATGGATGTGTCTGGTAATATTAACAAAAAACTCTTGCTATGCAGGTAACCAAATTCGTTCATCTCCAATCTGCCATTTAAAAAAGAAAAAGAAAAAAGAAAAAAAAAAAAAAACAACAACAAAAGGTTAAGGTAACCATTCACTAAATATGTTAATATGCAACCTAGAAGAGAAAAAATAAAAATTTCAAAGTAAATTTTAAACCAAATTTTACCGTGCTTGTTCTGTAAATTTTTACAACTTACATTAGTGAATGTGAATCCTCTTGAGTGCAAGTTTCAGAGCTTCAAGACATTGTTTCATTGACCTGATATTTGGAAGTCCATTACCAAGCTCAACCTCACCCTATTTCCAAAGAAATTAAGTTTGTCTTCCGACAAAGAAGGCAAGTCAAAAGGCATATTGAATCAGTAGAATCTTGATTCTCTGGTGCTCTTCATTGTTGGGATCAAAAGAATCAATGATGCACCACTCATAAGCAGCAAAACATTGGCCAGGCTTCAACACTCCGAAAATCTCTTTGTAGCAATCCACCTAGTTAACACCCACCCATCCACCCACACCCACACACACACACACACACACACACACACACACACAAAGTATTAAACAAATTATATATAAATAGAGGGACCTATATAACCCGATATGTAGATTAGACAAATTTACACATGAACCTAATGAGCATTTTGACAGCATACCATATCTGGTGCATGACAGGTAGCTTCTATTGCAAATATTGCATCAAAACTATTGTCAGAAAATGGCATATTCATGAAGTCAGCCTTCACATAGCTGCAGTTGTTGTCCACTCCTGCAATGCGGTTTAGTTCCTACAGAGCAACCAAAGCACTCAAAGCATATGAACAAGCAAAAAAACTCTTAACTGTTTTAGTGGTTATGAACAGAAAAGATAGTTGAATTTTAACTAGGAGATTCCACTATAATAGTATGTATTCAAAATCAATGCAGATATTAAGAAAAAGTTCTGTTATACATCAACATGAAAATTACTTACTGTTCCTCCTGTTATTTGATACTCATTGTTGTTTATCCCTGTAATGTATGTATCACTACACAAGGTCATCAATATCAGTGCTATAACTTGAAAAAATGGACAAAATTAACAAAATAAAGTTGAGTTTCCAATTTTGTGGAGGTCTAATGTGATTCTCAGAAACAGTAAGGGGAAAGAAAAGAAAAGTAAAGAGAGAGAAAAGGGAGATGGTGAACCACAACAAACTGTAGAAAGAAGTAGAAAAGTTGGTACAAATCTTGCCTATCTCTCATCATGACCTCGAATTAAATGAAGAAAATAAGAAAGGTAGGTGCTGCAATGCAAAGGTGTAAGATGCCCTAAACTTGCACTCAATGCCTTTTTATATTCAATTGATATACAGCAATGTGAATCCTCTTGAGTGCTACAAATAATTTAAGCACATTGATTTCACGATTCCTTTCTCTTTCACAAAACCAACTCAAAGCTATGCAATAATGGATCCTTAGAAAATAAAGTCATGTATGACATGTATACTTGTCAAGAAAAAAGAAAAAAGAAAAAAGAACGTATGATGCATAACCTGAAGTAATCCTTCTCTATCTTTCCTATTCCCTATTTCTTTATTTTTATTTTTTAATTTCAATTTTGTGTTAATAATGAAAATCATAACTTGTGTTACATGTGCTCTTCTAAATTTGTTAATTAACCATATCAGACACTCGACACTTGAGTAAGGATATGAAATATTTGTCCAATATGTCTAGTTGGACATGCACATTGAATATGCCTAAAGGCATCTCCAGCCCTTCACTTTACTCGTTTCAAATGTACATTTGAGCAGAAATCCCCTCCAAAACCTGTGTTTGTACGAATTCATAACATGAGAGCAGAAATCCCCTCCAAAAAATGGACAAGTGTGCTTTTGAAAATAGACCATCCATTTTTTCAGAGACACACATGAGCCCAATATTAAGAATTCAAGGAAAGGAGCCCTATATTACTTACAAAAGCATTTAACAGATGTTTCCTAATACAAGTATTTTAGACACTTCCCTGGCATGTTCCCATAATAACTACATATTTAATACTTAGAAATTAAGGCACCTCCAAATCATTTTCTATTTCTAGAAATATTAGCGTAGTTTTAAATACATGTTTCTTTAACTTCAGCAACAATTGCTTTTTAGACCTATAAATAATTTCCTCAATTTCTATAATCCAGGAAAATCATAAACTAAATTCCCATTGATGTTATGTATGTGTGTGTGAGAGAGAGCAAGTGTATTACTCATCCTACAAGTTGCTTTCAAATTTGAATACACAATACCATCAACCACACATTACACATGTCAATTTTTAAAACATGAACCAAAGAAACAAAATGATAATGCATTACAATAGGATTTTCTCTAAACAATATGAAACATACAACTCCTTTTCTCCCACATATGTATGTTTTCAACTAATCTATCATGTTATTCTTTATTTGTAATAGCTATCTCTAACTCATTCAGCTTTGGAGGACACAATGCGGTGATTGCTTTCACTCCATATTTACACCCTAAAAAGAACTCAAGGAAAGAAATTCCCTGCAAAATGAACATAGAACAGAGGGTCGATTTATAGAACCTGTGCATGTGCATATAATCTTTCATGTGTTCTACAAACAAAACCTATGTTTCTTTTTTCTTGACAAGTATACATGTCATACATTACTTGTCCATTTATATATATACATATATTACAAAACTAAAATCACTTCCTACCATGTCGCATTTCAGACAGCTGCAGCCAGGGCTCACTCAATGTCAACTAATTGGCAAGTTTTTTATTATGTAACCCCAAATTAGAACTGGTCAAAGCTCCTTTTCAATTCTAGCACATTGCCCATATTCAGTGTTTATTCGCTTTGTACACAAAATATATAGGTAGTGGGAACCCACGTCCAGTTGTTAAAGTAATATAATTTGTTAAGAGGGAGAAAGCTTCAATCAACTACTAAACAAATACCTACACTGATTTAAGGGCTATAAAAAGGGTTAGCATTCCCTTTCTAGAAGTATCAAGTAGTAGTAATTTTGGGTATTACAAACAAAGCCTAAGAAGTGCATCTGAAAATGGCCACTTCTTTGCCAATGGCACTATGTGCCTTGGCAATATGTTTGTTAGCTACACATGTAGCAGCTGACTACAAGCCTTATACTTATGCATCTCCACCACTATCACCTTTCTATTACAGCTCCCCAAAGCCACCACACCAGATGGTTAAAGCAATCAATAACATGTTTGTACGAATTCATAACATAGATGTAAATAAAGCAATTAAATTAGACATCAACAATACCTTTGTTTTCTCTCTTGAAGCACTACTGAGTCTTGGCATTAATTGAAACCTTCATAGATATGTACCAGTGACATCAAAATAGAAGCCATCAAAAAAAAAAATTAAAAATTTAACAAAATCAATACCAAAAACAATTGAAGTTAAGAGACTTGGTAAATTGACTTTATTAAGTCCCATTTAAACATTCATGACAAGCATCCAAGTTAAACACTAAACCCCAAATTGAAAAGCCCCAAATTTTGAAATAGAAAAACCCTAAGCCCTAATTTTCAAATTGAAAAGCCTCAAATCAAAACTCAAAACCCTAGTATCTAAACATGCACCTGAAATTGGATGGTGGGAGGGAGAGGTGCGAGAGCTCCGATCGGAGGGAGAGGTGAGACGGCTCCGTTTGCTTCGTTCGCGGGTCTTCGTCAACCGGAGGGAGAAGCAAAGACGAACTGGGCTGCGAAGGAGGTAGCTCCGAAGGACTGCTCGAGCAACGCAATGGCTGTCACGAGCGAAGCAATGGCTGTTGCTTCGAAGGACTGCTTTTCCCTCCGTTTCTCTTCATGGTCTCTTTTCCCTCCATCTCTTATTCGTCTTCTCTCTCTCTCTCGAACACATCTCCCCTGTTAGTCTTTCTCTATTTTTCCCTTTTTATTTTTAGGACCAGGGAGTAGAAATTTAGACAAAATTTTATGAGGAAATTTTAATTGAGGCAAAATTTTGAAGGGCTTGCTTCAAATATTGAGAAAAAATTTGAGATGAAATTTTTTAGTAAAAATTGGTTTTAATTTATATTTTTTTAAGTTTTATTATTTATGTTTGTAATTTTACCTTTATTAAGGTTTAATTAATATTTTGAATGAAAATAAATAAATTTAAGAAATTTTATGATTTTAATCAATAAATATTAATTCTATTAAAAAATAATTATTATTATATTCTTAATAATTTATTATTTAATTATTAATATATTTTTTTGAACTGATTATTAATAGTTATTTCAAATCGTAACAAAATTAATTAATATTAGGAAACATTCAAAACTACGTAGTTTTGATACAAAATATGGTAGAGAGAGAGAGAGAGAGAGAGAGAGAGAGAGAGATACCTGTCGTAGCGAGCGCCGACCGGCGACGTACGGGTTAGCCAGTGCGACAAAGATGGACGGACGGTGTGACGTAGATGAATGGGTGAGGGGGTGACAGAGAGATATAGAAAGTAAAATACATGCATCTAAACAGAGAGATATCTATCTGTTGGTTCAATTTTATTTTTTATTGATTTAAGCATTTGGTGACGAAATTTGATTTTCCTCTCTAAAAATAATACATTTGGAGATGAAATTATTTCCTCTCTAAATTTTTTTTACAATGGTGACGAAAAATTTCGTCTCCAAAATGGCACCAAATCTTCCGCCAACTTTTCCTAGGGTGAGAAACTGTTTTGTGACGAAAAATAAAATTTAGAGACGAATAATTTTTTTGTCACCAATTGTTTTATTTGATTTTAAGCATTTGGTGACGAAATTTGGTTTTCGTCTCTAAAAATAGTACAAATGGAGACGAAATCTTATTTTCATCACTAAAACATGTATATTTGGAGACGAAATATTTTTTCGTCATGTGTTTTCGTCACCATAGACCTTTTTTGTTGTAGTGATTTTGAAAAACTGATTTTTAGAAAGAAGTGCCAAACATGGACTGCTTTGCCAGATACAGAGTCGCCACCTAAATATTTTATTTTGGGGGAATATAGGAAACCCTGACTCGTGCCTAAGGCCACGTGTCCATCATCACCAAAGTTGCCTCGGCTCGGGAACTTGGGTACGGTTGGGGAAGGTCATTTCATGAGCACCCCCGCTCGCCCGATCAAAGATCGGCCACTACTAAGCATGATGTCTTGTTTTTGAAAACACGTGTGCTCTTATTCCGGTTATTAACCTAGAATTACTATGTGATGTGCACATCATACAAGTATAGACTAGATTGCCTAAGTTGGAACAAAGCATCGTATATCCGTTTGTTTTGAAAATAGATTGAAGTTTGCTACTCGCAAGTAGGCTAAAACACGGGTTTCAACAAATTATTCCAACTCAAGCAACCCAACCTTCACCCACAGGCATGCAGGCAGTTATATCACATAAGCAAATAGCCTCGTGGTAAGCATGCTATCATGGCAGTCACTCACACACATGCAAGGATGCTAAAGCATAAACACTTACCGAGTACTCTGAGCCAAAGAAAAAAGCTGATTAGAAATCATGCATGAATCCTAACTATGCTACGAATGCCTAATGCAACACACGCAAAAATGCAACTACAATAGGCTCGGCTATCCTAAGATGGCATATGAGATGCAACAGATAACATGTATTCAACTCGAAATTCAAATACAATGCAGTTAGTATGATGCGCCGAGCCCGGTGCATGCAATACATATGAATGAATGCAAGCATGCGAACATATAGATGCTAATTGAAACATGCCCTAAAACTAACCATCATAAGCTGGTAAATAAAAGGGAGAAAGACGTGGGGTTGGAAGACATGCATCACACACACGCACACTTATTACAAAGTTCGCCCTCTCGCGGAGGGTCCGAATAAATAATACAGAACCAACTAGCTAATCTAAGCTAATTAAACTAGTTATTACACAACCGAAATGAATAACGAATTACAGTTCAATATTACACAACATTAATTAATTAACAAATTAAACTAAGGAAGCAAATAAATTAGCATGCAAGCTACATGAAATGGATTGCCTCGGCTCTGTTCCGAATGATAAAGGATGCATGCATGCTTGAGTCGCCTTGTCGGGAAATCCATCGCGATGCCTCGACTCGCCTTTGTTTGCAATTGATTTCAGAAGGTTGCACGAGGCTCCAGAGAGGTGAAACTCCACCTAGGGAAGCTATGGGAAGGCTGCCAACCAAGCTATGGACAAGGGAGACCACCTGCCGACCGCCCTTGGTGGTAAAGGCCAGAAAAGGTGGTCGGCCTGCCAGAAAACCTGGTTGGCCGACCAGTTCATTCTCCTGGTTTCTGCTTTTTCTGCAACAAAGGCAAGGGAGAGAGAAGGCAAGGTATTTTCAACATATGTGTGCCCGACCATTCTCCCTATCATTGCATAAGCTCTAGGGAATGTAGTCCTCGATCCTCGGGCCACCAATCACATATCCCGATGCGTGATGGCCGAGGAGTCTTATTGCACGACTCAATGGGACATGAATGCACATATAAGCAACTAAAACCAACAACTCCATCATGGACGGTCAAGAGTGTCGACGACCGGGAATCGAGGCACGTTTCGTCACTTTGAGTACGAAACGTCTCTCGTTTCCTGTGTTTGGACTAAACCCTACTCCAAACACAATACAACAAATAGAATGGCATGGCATGTACAAATGCAACTCTAGTATGCAATCCTAAATGTAATGCGACTAAGTGATGTCAACATGCAAAGGATGACATGCAAGCATGCAAATGACATACACAATGCTATGAACTAATCAATGGCATACTCAATGCACATGGATTATATGGCATGCATACACAATGCACTGACAAACGCAATGTCATGAACGAGGCATATGCAATACAATGATCAAACTTGCGATAACATGGACTATATGGTATACACAATGCAAGATGGACTTAAACCAAGATGGATGGACCTCGGCCACACCCAAATCAGTGGCCAATATGATGAGAATGAGGCAACAAGGTACATGCAAACATGCACAAATGCAAGGGACCAAACCTAAGGAACAAAGTGTAACTCTACCAAAGCATGACAAGGAGAAATATGGCATACAATGACACATGTTCCAGCTCTGAAATGACATAGAAGATGGTCCCGAATCATGCAAATAACTCACCCGATGCATGTTGGATGGCACAATTATCGAAACTAGTGAAGTGCATTACACTAGAGGTATGCAAAGCGATGCCCAAATGACCAAACCAACCCCAAATAGTCCCTATGCAGACCCAAAATAGTGGAAAAATGGACTAAAATGATGGCTTGCAATGCACAAAATGAAGCTCATGCAATGGTCCATAAATGAGGCATACAAGCACAACCCTCAAACGCATTTAAAGAATAGAAAACATGGGAATATGGCACAAGTATAAGCTCTGAAATAACATGTTAAACGATGCCAAGGCATGAAAACAACTCAAGTTAAGCATGCAAGAGGCTTCAAAACTCGAAGCTAGGCAAGGGTATTACACTACAAGCATGCATGGCAAGCATCATTCGACCATGGGACCTCAAAACAGAATTGAGGCAGCCCAAATCATGAATACAAATCAGTTTAGAACATGGCCAGAATGTGCTAGAATCAAGGGCCAAAACAACATGCAATGTGAGCTAGTGAGCATGGATTACACTACAAGCATATGAAGCATTCAAGAGGCCACTAAACCAGCAAAATTCAGAGACATGACATGCCAAATAAAGCCCCAAAACCCACTAAAACATGATCAATGCATGTAAGAATGTCGTGCTCCTTTGATAGGCTATAAGGGGGGTTATTCTACACATGCAAGAGACACACCCAAGGTGAGAAAACCAACTCTGGACAGAGCCTAGGTAGGCCCTAAAAGTCACTAAAAAGGGCCTGAAACAGGGCTTGGAGGTGTGCAAATGAAGGCTCCTTTGTAAGGCCAAAAATGCTAGTGAACAAGACAAGGAGGGAGAGGGTCACCCGTCTCTGATTTTGGCTCTCAAAAACACATGTTAACCACTGAAAATCTGCTGGATTTCAGTGGTTAAAAGGCCAAGCAAAGTTCAACACAAAGGCCTTAGGGCATGACTCAAAACAAGGCAAAATAAAGCATGCAAGGGGGTAGATGACCCCCAACAACAAAATGACCTTAAAAAAACATCAAAAGAACCTCAAAAAAAGACTTTTTTCAGTTGACAACAAAGCTCAAATATGCATGCAAATAAGGCTAAGAGATGGATCAAAATAAAGCTTAAAAGAGGGACAAAGTGTGTTACCCTTGAAACTCAGCAAGACAGCAACTTTTGGACCCAAAACCCAACTCTTTAACCTTTGAAAATGGCCTCCAAGAAGCTCCAAGCAATGGTGGAAGGGTTAGTCTATGAGGTGGTGTGCAAAGGTGCAAGAACAAGACCCTTTTGAACCCAAAACAAAGAGATATAGAGGGAATTGTATGCACAAGCCTTAGACAAATTTCTCAACCTTCACAAAGGAGGGGAGGCCCTCCTTTATAGGCAAAAGGGACCAAAGCTTCTCAAAGAAGCTAAAAACTAAGGTTGAAGATCCTCCATACATGTGTATGGAGGATCCAGTCTTTGCCTTCCAACTAGCACAGCTGGCAACAACTCACAGAGACAAAGCTGAGGGAGGTAGGCCGATCAGTTCAGGTGGTCGGCCGACCACTTCCCCTGGTCGGCTGACCAGTTCAAAAGGTTCAACCCTAAAAACGTTGGTCGGCTAGCCCATTTGGTGGTCTCCACATTGAATGCAAGCTAGTGGTATGGTGGGAGACCAGTAAATGTGGCTCAAAAATCAAAGAGACCAGCTTCCTGACAGGAAAACCAACTGGCGGGAGAAAAGTGGTCTCCAAGGAGAAAAGGTATTCTCCCATCCTTGTACCACCTCCCAAACAATGAAAACAAGGTCCATGTCAAAAATGAACCAAGACGGATGCAAAACGAGGGTTCGAGGGTCAAAACGCGCAGCCGGGTGCCCCAAAAACAGGCTGTTAAGCATCAAAAGTGGCGTGCGACCACAAAGGTGGTCTCCCAGGCCACAGTGTCCCTCCAGAGAGAGGAAGCAAGGTGTACGCCAAAAACCGTGCCAAACGGAGAAAGTTAAGCGGTCCCAAACCGAGGCACGCGGCCGACGGCTCCGAAAATTGGGAACTAGTCTCCAAATGGGAATAGTGGCCTGCGACCACGTAAAGTAGCCTACGGCCACTGAGAGATGGTCTGCAAGACCTCTCCCTCCCTTCGGAAAGAGAAAACAAGACCTGGTTCGCAAACGAAGGCAAAGCACAAAAAGGTCCCGAGGTCTGGGGGTAAGGACCTCAGCCAAAACTCCGAAACCTCAAAGTGAGCGCAACATGCGCAATCATCGAGCACTCAATCGATGATGTTTGATTCTTAAGGTCGGTCAAAAATGGGGTGTCTACACATCCCTCGTATTATATTGATGCTAGTAAGCATCTCTTGAAGATTTGAAAGACTTGATTGATGGACTTGGTTCATCCCTTGATTTTGTATAAGTTATGCTATGTATTGTTTAGAAAAGAGATCTTGAATATCATTCATGCAAAGCCTTTATTACTGGTTTCATTCACTGAGTATCCAAGCTCACCCTCTCTATGTATATGTAGGTGACGAGTTGGAAGGCGGTGACGTCTAGACGATTGTTTGCAAGATGTTTTTGGATTCATGTTTTGTAGCATCTTGAAGATTATGCCTCTTGGCTTGTAGTTATTTCTTTTGTATATGTTGGCTTGAGAAGCCTTTTGATCAAGATGTAATATGTATTCATTTTACTTGTACTCAAGTTGTAAAACCATGTTATGTATGACATTTCATTTGATCTATGCACAACTCTTGTGGACTATTTAGATTTAAATTTATTGCTTCCGCACTTGTAAGCCCCATATGTACACTCTGATTGTGTGTGAATCTTTGTAAGTTGGCCTCTGGTAATCTCGGATTACTGGCCATCACGGCACCATTCTACTAGGGGCGGAATGGGGTCGTGACAGATTGGTATCAGAGCACCGGTTCCTTATAGTACATTATTCACACACTTTGAGTCTTAAAGAGCATAGGATGTCCCTTAGAATGATGTTAGGATTACATCATATTGCTTGCTACTTGACAAGGTGTGCATCATCTCAGCATAACTATTTGTTACTTGTGTACATGTTTATTTGCTTATTTTGTTTTAAAGTCATATTTTGCATACTCCTAGCATCACGAGAAGGGGTAGACCTCTTGTTGGCCGAGATCATTCTGAGGACAGATTGGGCAGATTGGAAATGTTGGTCGAAGGTTTGGTCCGTGAGTTGAGACAACCTAGGCCTCAAGACACTAGTACTACCTCTACCCAAGCCAAGCAGACAAATAGCCGACATGCAGCTCCACCTCCACCTTCTCCAATGCAACAAGTGCCTCCACAGCGAGCTTTGTATGGGGATGGTACGATAACCTTGATCAAAGAGTTCAAGAAGATGAACCTGCCGAGGTTCCAAGGGGTATAGAGCCGATGAAAGCCGAAGCATGGGTTTTGGAAATGGAGAAGTTGTTCGAGATTTTTCCCAGCACCGATGCTCAGAAGGTGTCAGTAGCAGCATTCACGTTGGACGAAGACACTCAAAGATGGTGGATGATGATTCGAGAAGGTAACCCAGGTTTGACTTGGGCCAGATTTTTGGAGTTGTTTTACGACAAGCATTTTCCCCTTAGTGTCCGAGACTGCAAGACCACAGAGTTCCAGACTCTGACACAAGGCAACAAGACAGTGGCGGAATACGATCGTGCTTTTACTGAGTTGGCAAGATATGCGGCTCACATGGTTGACGACGAATACTGAAAGGCTAGGAAGTTCGAAAGTGGGTTGCGTGGACCGATACAGGACCGAGTGAATATGCTCAACATGCTGACTTACGCCGGAGTGTTAGACAAGGCCATCCTGGCAGAAGCTAACTTGAACCGATATCAGAGTTTCGGAGAGAGCCAGAGGAAGAGGCAGAATTATGATAATCGCCGAGTTCCGTTTAACACCAAGAAGAAGACGAATGTGGGCAGCTCCAATAACTCGAATCAAGAGGGTGATACTAAGCCGATGTGTTCAAATTGTGGGAAGCCACATTTCGGGGTCTGTTGTTGGGCGTCAGGAGCTTGCTTCGAATGTTGCGAGATGGGTCATCGAGTGAAATACTGTCCGAAGGCAAAGGCTGATGATGGTAAGAAGAATGGGAGTACCTCGGGCTCTGCACAGAAAAGCAACGTCGGAAAGGCACAGATGAGGCAGGGAAGGGTTTTTGCTCTAGTGCCAGTGTAACGCCCTCAAAATAATAACAATAAACCCATCAGATAAAACATGCATTTATATATAAATTAACCACACTCTTATATTCTTTAGAGTTCCGTTTAATGAATATTACATGTTAACCTCATAACAAAATGCCCTACGGGCTTACAGCTTTCCAAGTTAACACTTGGTTACAACAAAGAGTTCTAACTCGTTTACACATTAAGCCCTTGGCTTGAGTCACATGTAATACATCAAAAGTAAAACAACAAAACTATGCCCGCCACTAGCCTCCCAGCTAAGTCCTTGGAGGTGGCATGCTTCCTGTACCTGAAAATGATATTCCCATATAGGGTGAGCCACAGCCCAGTAGAAATACACTAAACCAACCATGGACAATGACTAAAACATTAGCAATTGATAGTTGGTCAACACTGATACAATCACATAAATTGCATATTTATGTCAACGACTTACAAGTCCCAATTACTTTTCATTTTCCATTTTTCAACAGATAAGCATGCCAGCTCTATCATCATTTCCACAGATATGTATAAAAACTATATCTCACATTCAGATAAGCATAAAAGCTATATCCACATTCTCAACAGATATGTATATCGACAATATCCACAGATAAGCATACAAGCTGTATCCACACTCTACAACAGATATGTATATCAACAATATCCACAGATAAGCATACAAGCTGTATCCACACTTCACAAAGATAAGCATATGAGCTCTATCTTCACTTCTCTAGACAAGCATATGAGCTCTGTCTACGGAGTTCATCCCCTATCTCCTCCCAATACCTATCCGGTTTAGAGGTACATCCCCTATCTTCCCCTAAACCGCGGAGTACATCCCCTATCTCCTCCTCTACACATAACGTATATAAACACATTGGTTCTATATACAATCACACAATACACACAATTAATGTATTCTATCAACCGTCAAATTCCATGACACATTCCATTGATTAGTTTTCGTTTACCTAATCATCATGCATTGTCTACAACAATCTCGACTATCCTCCACCGATAGCCCAAAGCAGTTATTTCTAAAACAGAAAATAAATGCACAAATGGATATTCAATCAACATTTCATTTCCTCATTTCTCACCAATTAATTATCCCAATTAATTAAACAATGTAATTAGGCCATTTTCCATAATTACTATTTCAACCCTTAGGTCCCATTTTCATCAATGATTCAACAATCATTCTATTTTTCTAAGCCAAACATGCATCTAGGTTTATTATGAATAAAACCCCAACTTTTGTAAAATTACACAAAAGCCCCAAACTTTTGTAAAATTTACCAAACCAAGCCCAACATCTCAAAATACCAAAATTTAAAGACAAAACCCATAGAGAGGAGTAGGTTATCCCTACCTCAAATTCGGAGTCCCAAAGGAGAAGACGACAAAACCCAACGTGCTCCAAAACCCGAGATTTTCAGATTAAAATGAAGCCCTCGACGATCAACAACCTTTTTGTAAAGGCCAAAGGTGAGTAAATCACTCCTACTAGATCAAAACCTAGAGAGAAGGTAGTATCTAGAGAGAAAGACTCAACAATGGTGTTTTTGGAAAAGTAAGAGAGAGAAGAGAAAGTGAAAAAGTGATTTGAAAAGTCACAATTTCGGGATTTAAACCCAGTCTTCCGCTCGAGCGTAAAACACCCCGCTCGAGCGGCCACTCACAGACTTCCGCTCGAGCGGCCAACCTCCCGCTCGAGCGCAGAATGCACTCGCCCAGCACTTTTGCAGAACCAGGACTCCGCTCGAGCTCCCAACCCTACGCTCGAGCTCACAACACTGCACAACAAGATACTGGATGGACGTAATCTACGCTCGAGCGCCAACACCTCCGCTCGAGCGTACAGGCCAAAAATCTGGGCAACTAGTTTTGGTTTCTAAACTCAACCAACCTGTAACAAACCCGCTCAACACATCCTATAACTCAAATACAAAGTAAGAAAGGATGTAAACAAGATAATAAACAACTACCAACATCCACGGACACATGTCCGGATCACTATACAATAAGGGTAAACCCGGGATCGCTATAACCTCCCCCCCTTAAAGAATTTCGTCCCCGAAATTAAGCACAAGTTTTCAAAACAAGTTTTCCTTCATTTTAATCAATGTTACAATTTAACATTCAACAATTCGACCCATTACCGGTCATCCCATCCCTTAAATAAGAGACATATCACAATATGTAAACAACATATGTACTTTCAACATGCATCAACATTATGCACTATCCTTCCAATTTCAACAATATATTCAACAGATATAATGTTACATTCAACTTCCATATGAGGCAAGTTCCAAAACATACTACCAATAATCAAAACATTCTCAATGTTTCACAACTTAAGACATATATAAAAGCTCTTAAGTTCAACAAAATGTAAAATTCAAATACAAAATCACATATCAATAAACAAGTCCGGATATTTCTCTCGGACTTCCAACTCACGTTCCCAAGTGGCTTCCTCCACTCCGTGATGTTTCCACAAGACTTTCACCAAAGGAATGGTCTTACCACGCAGGACCTGATCCCGCCTATCCAAGACCCGAACCGGTCTCTCCTCATACGAGGCATCCTCATCTACCTCTAAATCGCTCCAATCCAGCACATGTGATGGATCTGGCTCATACTTCCGAAGCATACTCACATGAAACACGTCATGCACTCCGGACAACTGCGGCGGTAAGGCTAACCGATAAGCAACCTCACCTATCCTTTCAAGGATCTCAAAAGGACCAATAAACCGAGGGGATAACTTCCCACTCTTCCCAAACCTCATCAGGCCTTGCCTAGGTGATATCTTTAGAAAGACATGATCACCTACCTCAAACGCCAAAGGCCTCCTCCTACGGTCGGCATAACTCTTTTGTCGACTCTGGGCTGTAACAAGCCTCCTACGGATAAGCTCAACTTTCTCCGTCGTCTCCCTAACCAACTCCGGACCCAACAAAGGTGCATCACCCACCTCGGCCCAACAAACTGGAGACCTACACGGTCGGCCATACAAGGCCTCAAACGGTGCCATACCGATGCTAGACTGAAAACTGTTGTTGTAGGCAAACTCTACCAATGGCAAGTGCCTCTCCCACGTCCCACTGAAATCCAGGACACAACCCCGAAGCATATCCTCGAGGATCTGAATAGTACGCTCGGACTGCCCATCAGTCTGAGGATGATAAGCCGTACTAAAGGTCAACTTAGTGCCCAAGGCACTCTGCAAACTCTGCCACAACCTAGCAGTAAAACGAGGATCTCTATCTGAGACGATCGTCACTGGGACCCCGTGCAATCTCATTACGTCCCGAATATACAAATCGGCAAGATGATCTACCGAATCTCTCACGCGCATAGGAATAAAGTGCGCCGACTTAGTCAACCGGTCTACAACCACCCAAATAGCATCACTACCCCGCTGAGTCCTCGGAAGACCTACAACGAAGTCCATAGTGATATGCTCCCACTTCCACTCGGCAATAGGTAGGGGTTGCAACAAACCCGCTGGCCTCTGATGCTCGGCCTTCACTTGCTGGCAAGTAAGGCACTTCGATACAAAAACAGCCACATCTCTTTTCATACCCCGCCACCAAAACTGGCGACCCAAATCCTGATACATCTTAGTACCTCCCGGATGCACCGCAAGGCGCGAATGGTGAAACTCTCGGAGTACCTCCTCTCGGCAAGCCTCCGGTACAAACAGACGGTCTCGGTATCTCACACTCAGGTCGGGATACACCGTCAAACCCTTCTCAACTTTCCCACTGGAGATCTTTTCTCGGAGGGATTCTACCTCAAGGTCACCTCTCTGTGCCTCTAACACTCTAATCACAAGTGTAGGTTGCGCAACAACGGAAAACAAGGCCGCAGCCTCAACAGATTCGCCCAGTAGCAAATCAAACTCGCCAAGTGCTCCCAACATCTCCCATTCCCGGATGGCTATACAAGCTACATCACTAATGGTTTTCCTACTAAGGGCATCGGCCACAACATTGGCCTTTCCCGGATGATAATGCAACTCAAAATCATAATCCTCGGTGAACTCCATCCATCTCCTCTGCCTCAGATTCAAGTCTCTCTGTGTAAACAGATACTTCAAACTCTTGTGATCCGAGAATACCTCGAACCTCTCACCATAAAGGTAGTGCCTCCAGATTTTCAAGGCAAAGATCACAGCTGCTAACTCTAGGTCGTGTGTGGGGTAATTCTCCTCGTGTATTTTCAACTGACGTGAGCCATAAGCTACTACTTTCCCCTCTTGCATTAACACACAACCCAAACCCTCTCGTGAGGCATCACAATAAACCGCATAACCCAACCCTCTCTCTGGAATAATCAATACCGGAGCGGTGGTCATTCTAACTTTCAGCTCTTGGAACGACTTTTCACAAGTCTCACTCCACACAAACTTGACTCCCTTCCGAGTCAGTCTAGTCAACGGTGACGCTAACCTGGAGAAATCTTTCACAAACCGACGGTAATACCCAGCTAATCCCAGAAAACTGCGGATCTCAAACACACTCTTAGGCTGTGCCCAATCTTGCACTGCCTCAACCTTGGATGTATCAACAGACACCCCTTCCCCGGATACCACGTGGCCTAAGAATTTGACTTCCCCCAGCCAGAACTCACACTTCCCAAACTTGGCATACAGCCTATGGGCTCTAAGTAACTCAAGCACCACTCTCAAGTGTGCCTCGTGCTCCTCCTCAGAAGACGAATAGATAAGGATATCGTCCACGAAAACAACCACAAATCGGTCTAAGAACTCCCGGAAAATCCGGTTCATCAAGTCCATAAAGACTGCCGGTGCATTGGTAAGCCCGAATGGCATCACCAAAAACTCATAATGGCCATACCGCGTACGGAATGCCGTCTTAGGAATATCTTCCTCCCTGACCCTCAACTGATGGTAACCCGATCTCAAGTCTATCTTAGAGAAACAACGGGAACCCTTCAACTGGTCAAACAAATCATCTATACGGGGCATAGGATACTTATTCTTAACCGTAGCCCGATTCAACTTCCGGTAGTCTATACACAATCTCAAGGCACCATCTTTCTTTTTAACAAAGAGGGCCGGTGCTCCCCACGGTGAAACACTAGGGCGAACAAAGCCCTTATCTAGTAATTCCTGGAGCTGAACTTTCAACTCAACCAACTCTGCTGGAGCAAAACGGTAAGGTGCCATAGAAATCGGCGCCGTACCAGGCACTAAATCAATAGAGAACTCTATCTCTCGGTGAGGTGGCAAACTAACAAGATCTTCGGGAAAAACATCCGAATACTCACAAACCACCCTTGGTAACACAACCTGGGTCTCACCACTCTCACCACTCTCAAAGCTAGCAAGTAGACTACTAAGCTCACTTCGCCCTCACGAATCATACCCCGGTGGCAAAACACTACCAACCCGGTCTCCCAAGAAATGGAACCACTCCCCGCTCAAGGTACACAATGTAACCCTCTGGCGGTAGCAATCAATAACAGCCCGGTATGACGATAACCAGTCCATACCCAAAATAACATCAAAACCCTTCATGGGCATGACAACAAACGGAAAAGGAAGCCTATAGTCGGCGACCTCTATATCACATCCTCTAACACCCTGTTTCAGAATTAATTCACCACCCAAAGGCGATACCACACAAATAGGAGATGCTAACTGTGCTAACTCCAATTCCAAAACAGATGCAAATGCAGCAGATACAAAAGAATGAGATGCACCCGTGTCTATCAACACATTAGCAACTGAGTTGCAAAACAGAAAAGTACCTCTCACTACTGATGGAGTCGGTACTAAGTCCTGCGCGGTAACAGCATACACGCGCCCCGTAGGCCCCTGGTCTACCTGCTCACCTCTCGGAGCAAAAGACTGCTGCACAGACTGGGATGACGAAGCTCCCGGATTGGCCCTCGAGGCCTGCACAGACTGAGCTGGCTGAAAACCCTGCGTCTGCCTAGAACCAGACGCTCCCGAAGTGGCACTCAACTGTGGGCAGAACCTCTTCATGTGCCCAGGTTGTCCACACTGATAACAAGTCAAGAGCTGCCCCCTGCCCAAACTCTGACTCTGCGGTCTAGCTGAAGAAGAAGCAGCTTTCTGACCCCCACCCTTCTGCGGGCAAACAGATACCTTGTGACCCAGCTGGCCACACTTGTAACAGGTGAAATCCCCCTGACCACCTCTCCCGGAGCCTGCACTCGGCACTGGGAAGGTCGATCTAGCAACACCACCCTGCGACTGCTGAGGGTTAGAACCCCTCTGCCTCCTGCCATCACTCTGACTATCCTGGCTCCTCTTGGAGCCTCTCTGACCCTCATCCTCCTCCTGCATCATAAGCTCCATATGAGCTGCAGCGTCCACTAGGTGTCTATACTCTCGAATATAAGACCCACCAATTCTTAACTTGAGGCCCCGCCTCAACTTCCGCTCAAACTCATAGCAACGGCGTTCCTCAGACGCCACCAGTTCAGGTGCAAACCTGGACAGACTGGTAAAAGTAGCCTCAAACTCGGCCACTGACAAGCCCTGCTGATTAAGCCGGCTAAACTGATCCCTCAGCTTCTCCCTAGCTACTGCAGATAAAAACCTCTCCTGAAAAGCATTCACAAACGCCTCCCAAGTACCACCAACACGAGCTTTCTCGTACTTCCACCATTGACCCGCATCTCCCTTCAGTTGGAAGGATGCCAAGGTCACTTTCAGTGCTCCGTCCTCGATGCCAAGCATCTCAAACGTCTTCGTTGTCTGTTCGAGCCATTCATCTGCCTTAAGCGGCTCTTTAGGATCCCCGATAAACTCGTCCGGATTACACCGAAAGAACTCCCTCTTCAAGAAGGACGGCCCTGCCTCAGCTGCCTGATTCTCAACCCTAAGAATACCCAAAGCTCCTGCTAACTCTCTGGCCAAGGCACCCATAGCCTGCTGACCTACTGGCTCAGCCACAGTGGCCTGACCAACTCCCTCCTGTACTGCCGGAATCTCACCCGGTAACGGTACTTCCTGCCTCGCAGGTCTACCACGCCTAGCTCCTCTTCCTCGTCCTGACATCCTAATAAAGGTAACACAGAACGTTAGCACATTCATAAATGTGCCGAAACTAAACACTCACGTCTTAGTGCATGGACAACTGTAATTCACTCCACATAAGCACATAAACACATAAGCACTTACGAATTTCATTTCCGGATAATGATAGTCCCGAGACGTTACTAGAGTTCCGGTTAGAAACAGCGTTGATCAAGTGCTTTTCCAACAAGACTCCCAGAAACTCAAGGATCCAATCAACATCCTAGAAATTAAATCCCATACCCACATAGTCACATAAGCATGTTATCAAATAAACACATAGCATATGGTACTACATTTAAGTCTCTATCAAGCGAGACAAACCCATTGTGATCCTAATCACTTCCCACGTACCCAAAGTATTCGAACCCGGTACGCTCTGATACCAAGTTGTAACGCCCTCAAAATAATAACAATAAACCCATCAGATAAAACATGCATTTATATATAAATTAACCACACTCTTATATTCTTTAAAGTTCCGTTTAATGAATATTACATGTTAACCTCATAACAAAATGCCCTACGGGCTTACAGCTTTCCAAGTTAACACTTGGTTACAACAAAGAGTTCTAACTCGTTTACACATTAAGCCCTTGGCTTGAGTCACATGTAATACATCAAAAGTAAAACAACAAAACTATGCCCGCCACTAGCCTCCCAGCTAAGTCCTTGGAGATGGCATGCTTCCTGTACCTGAAAATGATATTCCCATATAGGGTGAGCCACAGCCCAGTAGAAATACACTAAACCAACCATGGACAATGACTAAAACATTAGCAATTGATAGTTGGTCAACACTGATACAATCACATAAATTGCATATTTATGTCAACGACTTACAAGTCCCAATTACTTTTCATTTTCCCTTTTTCAACAGATAAGCATGCCAGCTCTATCATCATTTCCACAGATATGTATAAAAACTATATCTCACATTCAGATAAGCATAAAAGCTATATCCACATTCTCAACAGATATGTATATCGACAATATCCACAGATAAGCATACAAGCTGTATCCACACTCTACAACAGATATGTATATCAACAATATCCACAGATAAGCATACAAGCTGTATCCACACTTCACAAAGATAAGCATATGAGCTCTATCTTCACTTCTCTAGACAAGCATATGAGCTCTGTCTACGGAGTTCATCCCCTATCTCCTCCCAATACCTATCCGGTTTAGAGGTACATCCCCTATCTTCCCCTAAACCGCGGAGTACATCCCCTATCTCCTCCTCTACACATAACGTATATAAACACATTGGTTCTATATACAATCACACAATACACACAATTAATGTATTCTATCAACCGTCAAATTCCATGACACATTCCATTGATTAGTTTTCGTTTACCTAATCATCATGCATTGTCTACAACAATCTCGACTATCCTCCACCGATAGCCCAAAGCAGTTATTTCTAAAACAGAAAATAAATGCACAAATGGATATTCAATCAACATTTCATTTCCTCATTTCTCACCAATTAATTATCCCAATTAATTAAACAATGTAATTAGGCCATTTTCCATAATTACTATTTCAACCCTTAGGTCCCATTTTCATCAATGATTCAACAATCATTCTATTTTTCTAAGCCAAACATGCATCTAGGTTTATTATGAATAAAACCCCAACTTTTGTAAAATTACACAAAAGCCCCAAACTTTTGTAAAATTTACCAAACCAAGCCCAACATCTCAAAATACCAAAATTTAAAGACAAAACCCATAGAGAGGAGTAGGTTATCCCTACCTCAAATTCGGAGTCCCAAAGGAGAAGACGACAAAACCCAACGTGCTCCAAAACCCGAGATTTTCAGATTAAAATGAAGCCCTCGACGATCAACAACCTTTTTGTAAAGGCCAAAGGTGAGTAAATCACTCCTACTAGATCAAAACCTAGAGAGAAGGTAGTATCTAGAGAGAAAGACTCAACAATGGTGTTTTTGGAAAAGTAAGAGAGAGAAGAGAAAGTGAAAAAGTGATTTGAAAAGTCACAATTTCGGGATTTAAACCCAGTCTTCCGCTCGAGCGTAAAACACCCCGCTCGAGCGGCCACTCACAGACTTCCGCTCGAGCGGCCAACCTCCCGCTCGAGCGCAGAATGCACTCGCCCAGCACTTTTGCAGAACCAGGACTCCGCTCGAGCTCCCAACCCTACGCTCGAGCTCACAACACTGCACAACAAGATACTGGATGGACGTAATCTACGCTCGAGCGCCAACACCTCCGCTCGAGCGTACAGGCCAAAAATCTGGGCAACTAGTTTTGGTTTCTAAACTCAACCAACCTGTAACAAACCCGCTCAACACATCCTATAACTCAAATACAAAGTAAGAAAGGATGTAAACAAGATAATAAACAACTACCAACATCCACGGACACATGTCCGGATCACTATACAATAAGGGTAAACCCGGGATCGCTATAGCCAGGAGACACCCAGAGCGCCGAGACAGTAGTGTCAGGTACCCTGCCAATTTGTTCTCAAGATGCATACATATTGATTGATTCGGGTTCTACGCATTCATTTGTATCTACTAAGTTTGCCGAGAAGTTGAATAGGAAACTAGAACCCCTTGGTTATGTGTTATCTGTATCTGCTCCATCTGGGAGAACTATGATTGTTGCATCCATTTATAGGGCGTGTGATGTTGTGATAGAGGACGTAGAATTGTTAGTTGATTTGATGCCGTTAAGCCTGACTCATTTTGATGTTATATTGGGGATGGATTGGTTAGTAGCAAATCATGCATCCATAAATTGTGTTTCCAAAAGTGTCACGTTGAAACCCCCGAACCAAGCCGAGGTTACATTTCAGGGAAAAGGGGTAGTATCTCCACCTTACTTGATCTCATCCATGAGAGCTTATAAGTTGATCAAAAAAGGGATGTCAAGGTTATCTGTGTAGTATACTAAGTGATTCGAATGGAGGCGTTGAGTTAGCCGACATCCCGATTGTTAGAGAGTTCCCTGATGTCTTTCCAAATGATTTTCCTAGTCACTTGGTCGATAGGGAAATAGAATTTATTGTTGATGTTATGTCGGCAACCCAGCCTATCTCTAAAACACCCTATAGAATGGCCCCAGCCGAACTTAGGGAGTTGAAGGTACAATTACAGGAGTTGTTAGACAAGGGTTTTATTAGGCCGAGCACTTCACCCTAGGGAGCCCCAGTTCTATTTGCTAAGAAAAAGGATGGTACACTTCGCCTTTGTATTGACTACCGAGAACTGAACAAGGTAACCATTAAGAACAAGTACCCATTGCCGAGGATTGATGATTTACTTGATCAACTACAGGGAGCACGAGTCTTTTCTAAGATCGATCTTAGGTCGGGCTACCACCAGCTCAAGGTTAAAGCCGAGGATGTTAAGAAGACTGCTTTTCGGACAAGGTATGACCATTACGAATTTTTGGTTATGCCCTTCGGAGTAACTAATGCTCCTGCAGCATTCATGGACTTGATGAACAGAGTCTTTAAGCCTTACCTAGACGAGTTTGTGGTTGTTTTCATCGACGATATATTAATCTATTCCAGGAGTGAAGTTGAGCATGAGAAGCATCTGAGACTTGCCTTACAGATTTTGAGAGACAGGAAGTTGTATGCCAAGCTTAGCAAGTGTGAGTTTTGGCTTTCCAGTATTTCATTTTTGGGACATGTGATTAATGAAGAAGGTATTTCAGTCGATCCTAGTAAGATTGAAGCCGTTGTGAATTGGCCGACACCGACAAATGTGTCCGAGGTTCGTAGTTTTTTGGGTTTGGCCAATTATTACAGAAAGTTTGTGAAGGACTTGTCAAAGATTGCAATACCTTTGACATAACTAACTCAGAAAGGGGTGGCGTATGAATGGACCGAGGATAGGGAATAAGCCTTCCAGGAGCTAAAGATGAGGTTAGTCACAACACCAGTTCTTGTACTGCCAACAGGTAATGAGGAATTCCAGATTTATAGTGATGCTTTTTATAAGGGTTTGGGATGTGTGTTAATGCAAGGGGGTAAAGTTATAGCATATGCATCTCGTCAATTGAAACCTCATGAGAAGAACTATCCCACCCATGATCTAGAATTAGCAACCGTAGTATTTGCTTTGAAGATTTGGCGTCATTACTTGTATGGAGCCTATTGCCAAGTTTTCACAGATCACAAGAGTTTAAAGTACTTGTTCACACAGAAAGAACTGAATATGAGACAGAGAAGATGGCTTGAGTTATTGAAGGACTATGACATGCAGATCCAGTATCATCCAGGTAAAGCGAACTTGGTAGCTGACGTGTTGAGCAGGAAGATAGATGGGAATTTGGCATGTCTAGCGATGGTTTTAGTGGAGCCGACTATTATTGAGGAAGTGAAGACCGGGCAGGTGGAGGATGAATTCTTCAAGAAAGTGATCGATGAGTTTGTCACCAAGCCGAGGTCAGGGTACACCCTTGAGAATCAGGTACTTAAGTTTGAAGGAAGGTTGTGTGTGGCTGACGTCCCGGAGTTAAAAAGGAGAATTTTGCAGGAATCCCATGGTTCTAGATTACACCAAGATGTATCAAGATGTGAAACAGACTTTTTGGTGGTCAAATATGAAGAGGGAAATAGCTGAGTTTGTATCTCAGTGTCTATATTGTCAACAAGTGAAAGCAGATCATTAGAGACCAGCAGGATTTCTTCAACTTTTGTCAGTTCCTGAATGGAAATGGAAACATGTCTCCATGGATTTTGTGGTTAGTTTGCTGAAGACGCAGAATGGTATGGACTCGATTTGGGTTATCATTGATAGATTAACTAAGTCAGCACACTTCTTGCCTGTTCAGACTGCTTTCAATGCTTACCGACTTGCTGTACTGTATATGAATGAGATTGTTAGACTTCATGGAGTGTCGATGTCTATTGTATCAGACCGAGATCCGAAGTTTGTTTCTAGATTTTGGCAGAGTTTACAAAGGGCCTTGGGAACTGAGTTGAAGTTTAGCACAACTTTTCATCCCCAGACCGATGGACAAACAGAAAGAACGATTCAGACACTCGAAGATATGCTCAGACTATGTGTGTTGGATTTCAAGGGAAGTTAGGAAGTGCATCTACCATTAGTAGAATTTGCTTACAACAACAGTTATCAAGCTAGCATTGGCATTGCGCCGTACGAAGCTTTGTATGGGAGGAAGTGCAGATCGCCAATATGTTGGACTAAAGTAGGAGATAAAGCTTTGATTGGTCCCGAGCTAATTCAAGTTACAACCGATAAGATTAAGCGCATTCGACAAAGGATCAAAACTGCTCAGAGTCGACAGAAGAGCTATGCCGACTAGAGAAGAAGTGAGTTGGAATTTGAAGTTGGGGATCATGTATTCCAGAAGGTTTCGCCGATGAAAGGAGTTTGAAGATTTGGGAAGAAAGGCAAGTTAGCACCTCGTTACATCGGGCCATTTGAAATTCTTGATAGGGTTAACCCAGCTGCCTATAGACTTGCTTTGTCACCAGAACTAAGTCAAGTTCACAATGTGTTCCATATTTCGATGTTGAGGAAGTATATTCGAGATCCCCTGCATGTGATTGATCATTTTGGGATTGGGATTAACAAAGATTTAGGTTATGAAGAGAAGCCGATACGGACTCTTGATAAGCAAGTGAAATAGTTGAGGAACAAGTCGATACCGATGGTACAGGTTGAATGGAAAGAGCATTATGGTAAGGATGCCACATGGGAAATGGAAGAAGAAATGAAAACTTGACATCCGGAGTTGTTTTTGGGGCAAGGTAACTTAAGTTTGGGGACCAACCTTCTTTAAGGAGGGTAGGATGTAACAACCTTCACTTTACTCTAGTCATGCTTGCATGTATTTACATGATCTTGTCTTGTTAAGTTGGATTTACAAACCTTGATTTGTTTTGCATAAGTGTTGCTTGCATGCCTTGTTCCTTGCTTGGTGTGAGTTTAGCCGAGGTCATCTTAAGCCTAGTTTACACCTTTGAACTTCTTACACCTAGGACCATCTTGGAACCACTTTGGTTGACCACCACCCTCACTTTGACATGTTGGCCGAGATGTCATTATCTAGATCGAGGTGTTCATCACCAAGGCCGGGATGTGTATTATCTAGGCCGAGATGTTATACCAAAGTGATCTTGTCCCTGGACTGGTACGACCTGGACTGAGATGTGGCACATTTAAGCCAAGGTGTGGCATAGCTAGGCCAAGTGTTGTCCTTCCTAGCCGAGATCATTGACACCTACTTGCCGAAGCTTTGTTCTAGTCGAGATCATTACCCGCCGAAGTGCCCATGTCACCTTACTTGTTTCTTACACTTTGTCATGCTCTTGTCTTATAAATCTATCACCTTTTTGAGGAGATCCAACCAGCCGTTGCCACGTGTCCCAACAGAGGGTTAAGTCAGCCGACAGAGTTAGAATTATATCATTTTGTGTCATATCTCTTGCATGGTAGAGAGAGAAGCTCTAGGAAGAGGAGAGGAAGTTGGAGTGAGAGAGCTAGATCCCAAGCTTGATCCTTAGAGTTTGAGCCGTTTAATCCGTGTTTTGATGTTAGAATCTTGATTAGTCTTGTTATTCTTTATGTTGATCTGATTGCATTGCATGATCTAGCGTGATTCATGAACCATGCATTGATTTAAAGCTTGCTTTAGAAAGAGAAAATGATGTTCTTATATTCTTGAGATAAAACCACGTTTCGATCCAAAAGTTTGTAACAAGTTCCATGTTTTTGTATTTGTTTCCATGAAATCTTCAAGTATGGGTACCCAGGTCTATGTTTTCAAACTCATCTCATGAAAACTCAGATTTCGAATAAAGAAGTTATGAATTTAGCTTTCATGCTCTGCATGTTCTTCAAGAGGGAAACCCATATTTTCCCAAACTTCATTTCCTTGAATGTAGTCGTCGGGAACACACCTCGGCCAAGAGGTGTGGGACCTCGGCCTAGACCTGGTTAGTACCCAACATGTTTTCCCGAGATGAAAAGGCAGTGTTGTAACTCCCAGCATGTTTTGCTTTGTTTTGACTTGATTTTGAAAGAAATGCCGAGATCTTTTCCTGTCATGTAAAGCTTGTTTTAAGGATGCATTTCATATCCATCTTTGAACATCTCACCTTGTCTTATTGAAACGCATTCAATGGGATTTATTATGTACTTGTAGGCCTTGGATCCTTGCTTGTAATTCCTACACCCGAAGAACTATGTGAGTTGTATTTTTAATAAAGCTATGTTATAATGTTTTGATGGAAGCTTTGCTTTGCTTTGTTTTGGAAAAATATTTGATCAAGCATGAATGATTGTCCCTAGTTTTGTATCTAGTATTATAATCGTTTTGATGACATTCTGGGAAAGTCCTTAGTGCCAGGAGACTATAATGCAGCTGCACCCTTGTTTTGAAAGTCCTTAGTGCCAGGGGACTATAATGCAACTGCACTCTTGTTTTGAAAGTCCTTAGTGCCAGGTGACTATAATGCAACTGCACCCTTGTTTTGAAAGTCCTTAGTGCCAAGGGACTATAATGCAACTGCACCCTTGTTTTGCCACTGACGGTTTTCCGCGTGGGTTTGTTTGTCCGGAATGTCATCCCTTGTATTATATTGATGCTAGTAAGCATCCCTTGAAGATTTGAAAGACTTGATTGATGGACTTGGTTCATCCCTTGATTTTGTATAAGTTATGCTATGTATTGTTTAGAAAAGAGATCTTGAATATCATTCATGCAAAACCTTTATTACTGGTATCATTCACTGAGTATCGAAGCTCACCCTCTCTATATATATATAGTTGACGAGCCGGAAGGCGGTGACGCCTAGACGATTGTTTGCAAGATGTTTTTGGATTCATGTTTTGTAGCATCTTGAAGATTATGCATCTTGGCTTGTAGTTATTTCTTTTGTATATGTCGGCTTGAGAAGCCTTTTGATCAAGGTGTAATATGTATTCATTTTACTTGTACTCAAGTTGTAAAACCATGTTATGTATGACATTTCATTTGATCTATGCACAGCTCTTGTGGACTATTTAGATTTAAATTTATTGCTTCCGCACTTGTAAGCCCCATATGTATACTCTGATTGTGTGTGAATCTTTGTAAGTTGGCCTCTGGTAATCTCGGATTACTGGCCATCACGGCACCATTCTACTAGGGGCGGAATGGGGTTGTGACAATCTGTCAAATTTGTATCAATCTGTTGGAATATCTATCCGCTAAAATTCCTTATCTGTTCAAATATCTGTCTAGATCTAATTATGTGTTCAATTTTTCCACTTATCTATTTGAATCTATATGTTCAAAAAATTAATCTATTCAATCCTTTCTATCTGTTTATTTATTTTTACCTTATCTATTCAAATTTTCATACATACACACACACACATACATATATATAGAGATAGGCGAGGGAGGGTGGGAGGAGAAAGAAAGGTCCTATAATTTTGTGCATTCAAAATGCTGTCTATCTGTATGAAGCTCTCATACACACACTCATATATATATATATAAACATATGTCGGGAAAAAAAATAGTTGTTAACAACAAAGAAAATTATCTGTTGAGTTAACATGTTGAATTCTCTCTTACAATGGCACGCCCTCCTTAGGTCATAACATGCCCAAAGTATGAATGACATATAAAAAATAAAGTGAAAACAAAATACAAAATAAGTATATCACTGTAATAGAATCACACAATCTGAACTCCTTTGTTAAGTAATAACAAATTATGTTATTTAGCCACAAAATTATAATTAAATAGAGAGAGAAAACAAACCCCATTTCTCTGGGACGAAAATCTTTCACTAGCGAAGGCTTAAAGTTTAGAGGTAATAGAGAAAACACCAAACTGGAGAAGAGCAGCATCATCAAAAGATTTTATGGATTCCTCATAGATGCTTTGCTTGGTGCAATTTTCCAACCAGAAGACGACCCCATAGCTATCACTCTGTCATCGAAAGCCCATAAAATACCAAATTTCCCAAAAGTCTGTTTTTTTTTTCAAAATATGAATGAATTCCTGGACTTCCAAACAAAGAAAAAAATTGAAAATTTGAAAAGATAAAAGGGTTCCATCCCCTCCACGAACAACTTGAAGAAGACAATACCGATCTTGAGGAGTTCGGCGCAAGCTTAGGGTTCCTGAGCCAATAAGCTTATTTTTCTTCCTCCGATTCGCATTAATGGCCTCCGATCTGCATTGTCGTGAAGAGATCGGCGTTCGATCTATTCAAGCATGAATGAGAACACAAATCTCTTCTACAATGCCAAGACAGTGCGCCTCCGCAGGCACCATGAGCCGACGGCGACGAAGACTCTGTCACTCAAGACCACAACGACTCCTCCAAGAATGCTCACTGGACGATGGAGTTCGTTGATGATGACGGCAGGGAAAACTTCCCCGCTCTCTTTCTCTCTCTCTGCATTGCAAAGCTGACTCAGTGATGGAGGTGCGATATGGTTCAGATCTGGTGAAGGAGAGTAATGAGGAGAAGATCTGGCCGACGAAAGGCTGAGGATGAAGGATTAAGACACTCATCGAACCGTCGAGTGATTATGATCGAAGTAGAACTGGTCATTGTCATCATCGCCAGACTTGAGGGATGAGATGGAGGCGGTGGAGGAGAGGTCCTCGGGGAACTTAGGGTTTGGTCCGAAGAGAGAGGGTTTAAAGGGTTGTCAAAACCCTAGATAAGAAGAGAGAGAGAGAGAGGGAGGGGAGTTTTGTGATTTGTTTTTAAACAGATTGAGGCCTCGTTTGGCAAGTGATTTTTTTAGTTAAAAAATTAAAAAGTTACTAAGAAAATTAAAAAAGTCAACAACTCATACCAAAAAGTCAAAAATTCTCTTTTCTTTCTATTTTTTACACATCTTTTCGTAAAAAGTCAAAAAGTCATCCTAAATATACTAATTTTTTTACACCATATTTTAACCAAAAAATAAAAAAATTACTAAAAAAAAACATATTCTCAAATGAGGCCTGATTGTATGTTTTATATGTTGGGTGGGTTATTTTGTAAGAACTTGCCCTTATAGCTGAATTTATGAGTAAAGAAAATCTAAATTTGAATTTAAACCAAGTGCCTATTCTTTTTTTTCCTTTCTTCCATTATTTCATCATCATTATGTAATTTTTTTTTATTTTAACCTAGCATAATTAGTGATCCTACTGATAATTTTTGCATAGACTTTTTCTTTATCATTTTGCAATACAAATAAAAAAAAAATTTAAAAGTTTTTTTTTTGTTTTGTTTTGTTTTTTTTTTTTATTTTCGCTTTCTAGTCCTACTTTAGGATTATAAAATTATTTTTGAATTGTAGAAGAAGTTTCTGCACTCTTTTTTTTTTTTTTATCCATCAAGTGCGGAGGTTAATTATTCCGTTCTTTGTGTGAATTTTTTATTTCAAAATTCATAATCTTTTGTTTTGTTATCATGATTCACTCATACAGGCTTTGCTAGCAAAATTCTTTTTTAAAATCTTTGTCTTGCAAATTTTTGCTTGGTGACTTGATTTGTTACAAGTCCAACAGACATAAAACCATTGTTGGCATCTAGGTAGTCTACTTTGACTCACATTTCTAAAATATTTTTCTTAAATAAGTTTTAAAACATTTATTATATGTTTTGGTAATGAAATGTTTAGAAATTAACAAAAAATTAACATATTTTAGGCCATTTTTTATGGCAACATATTCTTTTTCATTCATGTGTTATGCTATTTCAACATATTAGAAACTCAGAGATGATCCAAACCCCCACTTGGGGGTGATCCCCACCAACCCCACATACACGTGGGGGGCAACGAGAGGAGGACAAAAAAAAAAAAAAAAAAATTGGACCAATCAGCATTTACTGGGGGTGGTGGGGGTCTCACTGTTTTCTCTCAGAAACTACAACTCTATTATCTACATATTTGTTCTTCAGATTAATTATGAGGTGTTTTTAGTACTACTCCCCAATCACGTTATCATCCCAGCAAATAGGGCCGGGGAAAATTTGTACTTAAAGGTTGAAAGTTAGGGATTTAATTAGGATGAGAGATTGCTTTCCACTCCCCAATCAAGGGCTTTGCCACTTTATGGAATGCTTTCAACTATTTCAATTACTTCATCCATGAAGCATTTAGCCATTGATAGAAGAGAAGAAAAAGTACAGTTGGTAGAGATAAAGGATACAAATGGAGGATGAAAGAATCTACCAAAGTTTTGAAAAAACTAGCAAAGTTTGTGAAGAAGAGGAAGAATTGCAATTATCACATAGTATAACTAATGTTTAATTATGTTGATGTGGGGATATGTTGGTGCCTAATTAAATTATCCAATAAAAATGAAACACGTGGCAATCAAATCACTCTTGTACGAGCACAAAATAATCTTCTCGTATAATCCTATTGATCAAGTTTGCACTCCTCCAAACGTCGTCGCTTTACTACCTGAAAACACAAACGTGAGCTAGCCGGCGGGTGTATGCCGGATACCTCTCCGATGCCTAAGTCAGCAAATAGACAATGGACAAAAGCTCTGTGTATTTGAGAGTAGAAATCGTGATACATGTTCATAGGTCTTGCCATGAGCTTTTATAGATTCCGCGTAGCACAATCTCAATAGGACTCTTATTCTCTAGAGCCCTCCTAGGAATCACATTCCCCATGGATAATGCTTATCCCGGCAATACCTTACTCACTGCCCACCAAGTGAGATGGGTGAACCCTTTACCTTGGTTGATACTACGGTCAACCAAGTTACCCCGGCTCCGTGTCTAACACGGTCAAGCTACGGTAACCCTGTTCAGCCTGGCATCTCACCGTGCTATACCCAGCTCGGCCCATCACCATGCTAACCACCTCAATTAGACAAGGCTTTGTTCCTAGACAGGTTCCAATTCCAACAACCCATCCAACCGTCTTGGTAGCTACCTCGGCCTAGAACCGAAATACAAAACATCTTCTTGGCCTATTGCGCGGCCCATCGTCCAAAGAAGACTCGTTCTAGTTCGGCCCAATTTGTTTACAAATTACCCTCTCAATTGCCCCTAATTCCATCTGCATAGCATGATTAGGATTATTGTTTCAAAGCCGAGCTAAATGTACAAGCCTCCAACCGAGCTCAATAATAGCCGAGCTCCCGATTTGTTCGGTCTAGAAACGTCTTATCAGTTGCTCTACACGTCACTCCACTACTCAGGCACGTCTGAAACGTTATTTATTCCTTTGGACACGTGGCATGCCCCCACTGGTCAAGTACACCTGTTACTGCCGTCTTGTACTGTGAAATTTGAATAGTCCTGCCCATTTTGTCTCAACTATATAGCCTCACTTTTTTGAAAAGCCACTACTATTCATCTTCCCTCTTGCAAGCTGCCGTTCTCCTATGCTCCAAATTCTCAACCCCTAATCTTCCTACGCTCAAGACTAGGCCTACTCATCTCCTACTTTTTTCAACACTGCCAGCATTCGTTTCATCAGATTGGAGTAAGATCTCATTTCAAACTGGTAAGTTCTTCATCCTTGTAACTATTTCTTCTTATTTCTAAATGATAGCGTCTCAGTTACCAAATATGTGTTTATAAACACTAAGGTCTAAACCAATATTGAGAACCTGGAAACACCATGAGTAAACCTGGAAACACACTGATTGGGACTAAGAACTAGTCTAGAACTGTGTTTTTTTTTTTATCCAAAATCGTGCTATGACCGAACTAGGAAACTGTCTGCGACCTTTAGGCCTACACTTGACCGAACTAGAAATGCATTGATAAATAATCGAGCTACAAACCTTGAGCCGGTCCTATTTCATGGCTGAACTGGGAATGGTTTGTAACCCAGTTATAGCCGAGCTAGGCTTATTTTGCTTTGTCTATTTACTTAGCTCGGTCCATTAACTGGACATAACACTTGTTATTTCCACTTTGCAGACTTAACTAGGTTGGCCAGGCACACCCTTGCACTTTGCCCCTGGGCAATTTTGCTCAACTGAGTCATCCAAAGTCACATCAACGCCGGGCTAGGCAGCCGTATTCATTTTAACATAACAATCTTTTAAGTTTAACGGGTAAATACCGATTCTTGGTGAGCTCACCCAGTGCCATAGTAGAGTTTCGAAGGGAATACAACATTCCTGACAATGTACATATCGAATTAGTCGAACCGAACACCACGCACTAGGGCAAGCCGGGCTTCGTCCCTTTTACCCTTATATCGATCGTAGAAGTTGGGCTTCGATTCCCTGTATAGCCCCTTGTCTGCGAATTTCTTCGGCAAACCAGATTGTGTCCTACCCAACTATCCATAAACACTTACAGAATAATAAATGGCATCACCGAGCTAAATCGCTGGCTAGGCCTCAACCTCGGATTGGCCGAGCTATTTCATTAATACTCGCTTGGCCAAAATGATGACGATTAGGTTTATTACCTCAGAGTAAGAAGAGGGCGAGAAAAAATTATCAAAAACACACCAGACAAAGATTTAAACGATGATGATTTCCTCTGGGTTTCTGGTCATTTTGAAGATCAGGAAGCCTAGATACTGGGCTACAATATAAACTGGAACAAAGGAACAGTTGGTAAGGACATCTTGATTTAATTTCCTTAGCTATTTCAACAACCACCATGCTAACCCTTTGCGTTTTTTGTTTTTTTTTTTTTTGCAGATTTGAACTAGCTTAAATCAAATTACACCTACACCAATCAAGACACCCTTCGTGCCGTATTTCGATACCGCCACTGAGATTGGACTGAGCTGCTGAATTTCAAATCGACCTATCGGTACAGTGGAAGGAGAAAAACTAAGGTTACTGACTTCCTTCTTGACCCTTCACCTGAACCGGACCCCAACCTGTCTCAAATCAACTTTATACCACTTACTGAAGAGCAAGAGATGGCAAAAAAGCGAGCTATCCATGCCCTCATCACTGAACAGACTACGACTATGAATCATGAGGCTCGAACCGAGCTGCCTTCATGCGGTCAGGTACGTGAGACCATGGTCACCCTTTCCTCCACCAGAGCCTCGTTATCTCGACCTAGTAAAAAGCCCCATACCTTGACTAACAAATCACTGAGGCTAGAGGATGAGGAAGAAACCGAGCAGCTTCAGGCCGCGCTCCCTCAACACTCCCCAGTTGGACGTGCTACCCCATCCCCTACTTTGGCATGGACACCAGTTGTGTCCTTTAGGGGCTGAGCTATGACTACGTCGGATTCTATATGTGTTGAAAAAAACCACCTTCTGGCTTTCAACTTAGCCAAGAGTGTCTGCCTCCCAGCCGACATGGAACATCACACCCATCTGACCGAGCTGAAGGCCATTCGGTCTGCCAACAAATTGTTAATTATGGTGCCCCTGAATTCTAGGCATTCTAGTCTCTTTCTTTCTTTTTTGCCACTTGGTTTGTAAAATTTTTTGGTTATGATGTGTGGGCCATGTAAAAGAACCAAATTGCCTATCAGCACGTGCTAGAATTGCAAAAAATGACCAAGGCAGCCATTGAAGACGATAAAGCCAAGGAAGCCGAGCTGAAAAAGCTCTAAACAAAATTTGCCGATCTGAGTGCCGACCGCGATCGCTTGGCTTCTTAGTACAGCTGAGGAAGACAAGCAAAAAACTTTGGTCGAGCGAAAGGACCACTACCTTCAGGAGCTTGCTAAATTAGAAAAAAAGAAAGATGCCGAGATAAAGGCACTTCGAAAGCAAATGGAAGATGCCGAAGAGTGCGGTTTTAAAAAGGGTGAGGAGGTCTACGTCAAACAGTGCGAGGCAACAAAAGATATTTTCTTTAAGAGTGGTTGGAAAGCCGCAGTGGAGAAGCTCGGTCATGCACCGGACGCAGATGTTTTTTTGAATCCCCCTCCACATTACATACCGAGCTACATGGTGGACTACGCAAATGCAGTCCAATAGAAGTTTCTGCAAGAGGGGAAGGAGGAAAAGGAGTCGCCTGACCCGGTAAATGCTCCATCTGCTGGCACTAATCTCAGTCATCAGCCTTCTCTGCCTAGCACAGTTGATGTGGAGCCTTCAACTGAACCATCCCAAGAGGCAGTTGCTCAGATCGGCCTACCCAGTGGCAAAGTCCGGGTTGACCTAGACACTGACCTTGATGATTTGTTTGCTTGACCAAAAACCTGTTTTTGTTGTGCTTTTTTCTTTTGTTTTGATGAAATGTAACCGGGCTACACGCCCCACCTTTGTACTCAATTTTTGATAAATTAAAGAAACATTTCTTTGTGAATGTCTTCTTATTCGGTTACATCACTCTTTCTGCTTTATAGTGTATCAGTTTTACTGCCTACCCAACCGGCTTAGTTAGCTTGGTCATTCCTTATAATGCCCCTCTTTTCCAGCCGGGATAGTTTTCTCAGCTGAAAACCACTTGGGACACTGAAAAACCTTTTTAACCGAGATGTGTTCCTTGATCCTTATCTCAGCTACAATAAAACAGGTTGATCGAACTTGCCCACTTACTTGAGCCTAGATCCTTATCTCGGCTGAAGAACGAACTAAGTGTTAGTCAAACCTGCCGACTTTCCTAAGCCTAGATCCTTATTTCGGCTTGAGGAAGAAAAAAGTGTTAGTTAAACTAGCCAACCTTCTTGAGCCTAGATCCTTATCTCGGCTAAAGAACTAAATGTTGGTCAAACCTGCCAACTTTCCTGAGCCTAGATCCTTAGCTCGGCTAAGGAAGAAAAATTTGTTGGTCAAACCTGCCAACCTTCTTGAGCCTAGATCCTTATCTCGGCTGAAGAACTAAATGTTGGCCAAACCTGCCAACTTTCTTGTGCTTAGATCCTTATCTCGGCTAAGGAAGAAAAATTTGTTGGTTAAACCTGCCAACCTTCTTGAGCCTAGATCCTTATCTCGGCTGAAGAACTAAATGTTTGGTCAAACCTGTCAACTTTTTGAGGTGCTCCCCAGTCGGGCAATGTGTACGAACAATTTATACAAACAGAGGAAAAAATTTTTATCGAAAAAATGCCTATTTGTTTTATTGAAAAAGAAAAACTACAAGTGTTTTAAGAAAGAGCTAAAAATAGAATATTTTGAGATTGGCCGGGTTCCATGGCCGTGGAATAACTCTGCCATTCGCCTCTTCTAGATGATATGCCCCTTTACCTGCCATACCGGCCACTCTGTATGGTCTCTCCCAATTAGGTCCTAATTTTTCATCTCCAGGCACCAAAGTATTTCCCATTACTTTGCGCAGTACCCAATCTCCAAACTTGAATTGCCTTGGGTGCACTGCTTTGTTGTATTTCCTGGACAATTCCTGTTGATATGAGGCAATATGCACCAATGCCCGTTCTCTTCTTTCTTCTGCCTGGTCGAGTTCTAGGGATATGGTCTCTCCAATCAAGTCTGGATCAAAATTTTTGCTTCTGATAGTAGAGAGGCCAACTTCTAGTGGGATTACTGCCTCCATATCGTAGGCTAAAGAAAAAGGTGTTTCACCAGTTGACCGCCGAGGTGTATTCTGGTAAGCCCATAAAATGTGGGAAGTTCCTCAGAACATTTGCCTTTTGCTTTTTCCAACCTCTTTTTCAGGCCATCTAGGGCTACTTTGTTGGAAGCCTCAGCCTGGCCATTGGCTTGGGTGTTTGCTGGCTCAGAGTTGTAGAATTCTATCTTGTTTCTTCGCAAAAACCCCTGAAGATCAAACTAGGTGCCATTGTCATATATCAAGGCCTTGGGGATGCCGAACTGAGTTATGATGTTCTACCAGACGAATTTTTTGACGTCTTTTTCTTTTATGGATGCGAGTGCTTCTGCCTCTACCCACTTTGTGAAATAGTCCGTTACCGTGAGAAAGAACTTCCTGCTGCCTAGCGCAGTTGGGAATGGTCCCACTATCTACAAGCCCCACATTGCAAAGGGCCAAGGGCTGGTCAAATGTAGGAGTTCTCTGGCTGGTTAATGTATTTGATATGCGAACTTCTGACATTTCTCACACTTCTTGACATATTTCTCCATGTCTGCTTGCATGTATGGCCACCAATACCCTTGTGAAATTGCTCGGTAGGCCAGCGATCTTCCCCATTGATGGCTTCTACAAACACCTTCGTATATTTTGAACAAAAATGCCTCAATCTTATTGGGATGGACACACTTCAAGTAAGGTCCTGTGAAGAATTTTTTGTATAATGCTAGTGAGGGGGAGAGCTAAAATCTCTGCGACTTTGCTCTAATTTTGTAGGCTTTTTTCTTTTCTTTCGGTAAGATGCCATCTTTTAAAAACACTATGATGGGATCCATATAGGAAGGGTCTAGTTCAATGCAACATGCTTCGGCTGCTTTGGGATCTTCAATACTTGGCCTGGGTAGGAAGTCAATCAACAATGGGTGTGGGATAGATGTATCTACTATTGACGCAAAACTGGCCAGCTCATCTGCTTTACTATTTTCCTCTCGACTGGTGCTCTATCCGAACTACTTCGAACTTCATGGTCTCCTTTCTGACTAACTCTTGGTACTTAGCCATTCTATCATCCTTTGCCTCGTAGTCGCCCGAAATTTGGTTGACTACTAGTTGGGAATCACTGTATACCATTAGTTCGGTGGCCTTCATGCGAAATGCTGACTTCAAACCTGCTAATAGCACTCCATATTCCACCTCGTTGTTGGATGCTAGAAAGCCAAGATTGACTACTTGTTCAATTGTCAGGCCATCTGGCAAGATGAGGACTATGCCAAGTCCTGCACCGTACCTGTTGGATGCTCCGTCCACAAAGAGTTTCCACATCTCTTTGACAAACAGCTTCTAGCAAATGGAGGGATCTGATAATGTCTTGGGATCAGGGGTGTTGATGATGCCTTTGTCTAAGTGATTATCCGTTGGTAGGACATGATCCTCACTGTTTGGCTGATCCTCACTGTCTGGCTGTCTTAAGACCTTACTTTGGGGTGAGTCCTTGCTTGTAGCGTTGCAGTCTGTTCCTTTTTTTTTCTTTTTACAAGGCTAAATGGTTTGCTATGCTGTTGAGCGTCCTGCTCGGGGGCTGCGCTATCCCTAGAGCACTTTTCTACTTCCTTTCGGTTGCCTTGGTTAAGTCGATCGGGCAAACATGATGACTGCTAGGTGCAAACCCAGCAACGAAGTCTGCCAAAGCTTGGGCCTTTATTGAGGTTCTTGGTTCAAACTTAATGTCGAATTGCCCCAACTCCTCTGCCCACTTCAAAATTCTGCCAGAAAAATCCGACCTCTTAAACAAGGCTTTTAAGGGGAAGGCCGTAAGACAATCACGATGTGGGCATGGAAGTAGTGCGACAATTTTCTTAAAGCAATCATCAAGGCTAAGGCTAGCTTTTCTAATGGTAGGTACCTTGTTTTAGCGCCCAGGAATGTCTTACTCACATAAAAGATAAGCAGGTGTTGTATTCCCTCAGCTCTTACCAATACTACGCTAACTGCATGCTGGGAAACTACCAAATACAAAAAGAGCTCCTCTCCTGGTACCGGGGTCACTAACAATGGAGGAGAGGTCATGTAGTCTTTCAAGCTTTCCAGGGCGCGGTCGTATTCATCATCTTACTCAAACTTGGCCTTTAGTGCCTGGAAGAACAGTTGACACTTGTCTGACGATCGACTTATGAATCGGTTTAGCGCGGCTGCTAGGCTAGTGAGATATTGCACCTCCTTGACTGTGTTGGGCCTCTCAAGATCTTGGATGGCTTTGATCTAAGAGGGATCAGCTTTTATACCCTTGTTGGTCACTAGAAAGCCCAAGAATTTGCCTGACCCCACGCCGAATGCGTACTTAGATGCGTTCAGTCGCAACTTGTGGGATTTGAAAATTTGAAATATCTCATCTAGGTCCTTGAGATGGTCCCCCTCATCTTTGCTTTTGACCACCATATCATCTATGTAAGCCTCTATTGTTCTGCCTAACAATGGTTCAAACATTTTGGTGATCATCCGTTAAAATGTTGCCCCTGCATTTTTTAGGCCAAAGGGCATGACCTTGTAGCAATATAGTCCTCTGGGTGTTGTAAATGACGTGACCTCCTGATCCGGTTCATATATAGCGATCTGATGGTAACCTCAATATGCATCAAGAAAGCTAAGTCGGTTATGCCCTGCTCCACCAGTTGGTCTATTTGTGGTAGGGGAAAGTTGTTTTTCGGGCAAGCTTTGTTAACTGTTTTGTAGTCCACGCAAATGCACCATTTGCCGTTCTTTTCTGGTACCACTATAGTGTTGGAAATCCACCTGGGATAGTATACTTCTCTGATTGCCCCTGCTTCCAAGAGGTTTCCCACTTCTTCCACTTCTATCTCTGCGTGATGGAGTGCCGATCGGTGAGTTATCTATATAATTGGTCTGGTGGTTGGGTGGACATTGAGTTGATGGCAGATGAAATTGGGGTCAATGCCAGGCATGTCATACGGCATCCAGGTGAACACTTCAATATCAGAGGTCAAAAATTCCACGATCTTTATTCTCTCGGTGCTGGACAGAGACGAACCGAGCAAAAAGAACTTTTCTGGGTTCTTTTTATCTATCCTTACCTCTACCAAGTCTTCCCCTGCCTTCTGTTCGGCTGCTTTGACGACGTTTACGAACAGCTCGTTGCTTTTTGGTTTTTCTACCATTTGTACAAACCCTTTTGTAGCCCGGTTGCCATTTACTGTAACGAAGCATTGTTTCGACATGATTTGATCCCCTAAGCCTTCTTCAATCATTCCGGTTTCGTTGGGGAACCGTAACACTTGGTGGTAGGTCGATGTCACCGCTCTCATGGCGTGCAACCATGCTCTTCCCAAGATTATGTTCTAAGTGGAAGAGACTTTCAATACCCAGAATTCCACCTGTTTTGTCATCATTCCTGCCTTAACTAGCAGAATTATCTTGCCAACCGGCCATCCTGGCATTGAGTTGAAGCCGACTAGGGGAGATGTTGCGGGTGCCAAGTCCTTGTCCTTCAATTTTAACTGCTTGAAGGTCTCGTAGTACATTATCTCGCATGAGCTCTCTTGGTCAATTAGGATCCACTTGATGTCGAAATTCTTGACGCGCAAAGTAACCACCAGTGCATCGTTATGAGGGCTTTGTAACCTTGCTAAGTCTTTGTCAGAAAAGGTGATGATGTTCGTTGCCTCTATTTTTTTCCCTTTTCACGGTAGGTTGTGCACTGAGTACCTCTCTCACGTGCTCAGCCTTTTTGATCATCTATCTGAGTTCATATACTCGTTCAGGTTTGACGATCCCATGTATTACATTGATTATACCTTGGGGAGGATAGTCGACCGGCATTCCATCTGGCCTGTTGCCATCCTAGGGGGGCTAGTTGTGTTTCCCCTTCAACATATTGGTCCAGGTGGCCTGTGGCTACTAACTCCTCCAGATGTTGCCTTAATGGCATGCAATTTTCAGTTCGGTGCCCCTTTTCATCATGGAAGGTGCAATGGTACCTATCATCGTAGCCCCTCTACGCTTCTTCCAACTTGGCTGGCCACTGAACGAAGGGTTCGTCGCATATCTCGCTAAGAATCCGGTAGATAGGTTTATTGAATACCATGGTGATAGCAGTGCGGAACCTCAACTTCCTTGCTTGGGGGTCCTCTCTGTGGGCTCGTTTGCCTCGCCCTTTCTTGCTTGGTTGTTCTTCCTGCCCGACCGTGTTTACTTTTGCTGCAGGTTTTTTGTCTGACATTGCTATTGTGCCAGCTTGTATTTTGGTGCGCGTGACATCTTCTTTTACCCGGATATGCTGATGCACTTTTTCAATTAGGACCTCCATTGTGAGGGTTGGAGTCATCATTATTGAATCTCTCAATTTATTGCCAGCCAAAAACCTTGTTTGTACAGTGCGATAGCTAGGTTTGTGGGCAAACTCCAATCTAATTAAAAGTTTCCCAAAACTGGTTATTGTAAGGCCTCAATGTTTCCTTCTCGTCTATGTTTATGTAGAGAAGCTAGTCAATCTCCACAAGCGTCTTGGTGTTCGTTCTGAATCTGGTCACAAATGCCTCCACTAGTTACGCCCATGATGATATGCTACCTTCTGGCAACCTTTCAAATCATGTTGAACCTAGGTCACCAAGGCTGGAAGGAAAGAAGATACACATTAGAGCCTCGTTTCCCCATTACACGGTCATAACCTGGTGAAAGTGGCGAAAATGCATGTAGGGGTCCGACTTTCCCTCATAAGCAATGAATTTGGGCTGGTGGAAGCCTGAGGGTAATGGTGCGTTCTCAATCACCGGCACGAACTACGAGCTCTGTAATCTTGCTAACGCTTTGTCTGCTGATTTGTAGGCAAGGCGTGGTTCTGGCATTCCAACCTCGACACTCCCATGTGTTCTAGGAGCCAACCATTGCAGTGTTGAGACTCTACGGGGGTTGCGAGCCTGCGTGTCTTCTCTCCTTCGAGCCCTTTCCTCAAGCACTATTCGCAGATCTACCGACCAAAGTAACTCCGTGTGCCTAGATGTCGTTTGGTGCGAATACGAGGGCAGATAACTACTTCCCTCCGTGTAAGACCTTTCAGTCCTCATTCTCTCAGACTTGGAGTAACGAGTCCTGGAAGTCCTTGATTGTGTATCGCCGGTCCTGAGGCTTCTACTTTCAGCTTGTGATGGTGTGACTTGTTTGTCACGATCTTCTGAGTGGTAAGAGCCTGTGTTGCCTTTGCGCCCCTCTTCTATTGCCATTCTTTTGCTTTTTATTTGGCGCTTCATTGTCTCCATGTCTGCCGCCATCCTCCATATCAATTTGTCTTGCTCCCTCACGCGATCCTCCAGAACCTGAGGATCCAACCTCCGCCCCTGCCTTTTAGGGCTTTGGGAGCGACGAGGACTGGAGCCTCGTCTTTCATGTGTATCCCTTCATGGGTTCCGTCACTGGAGATCTAACTCTGCCATGGGCGGGATAAAAGGTAAGCCTTTGCGCCTCCCGCCCCCTTCCGAGGTTTGCCCATCAATAGCAAAGTGCGGCAAGTCTTCATTATGCGCCATTGAAATCGGTTGAAAGAAAACTTAATCAAGAGGTTTGTTCTTTGTGATCAATTCCCACAGACGACACAAATTCTACGAGCACGAAATAATCTTCTCGTATAATCCTGTTGATCAAGTTTGCACTCCTCCAAATGTCATTGCTTTACTACCTGAAAACACAAACGTGAACTGGCCGGTGGGTGTCTACCGGATACCTCTCCGATGCCTAAATCAGCAAATAGACAATGGACAAAAGCTCTGTGTATTTGAGAGTAGAAATCGTGATACCTGTACATAGGTCCTACCATGAGCTTTTATAGATTCTGCATAGCACGATCCCAATAGGACTCTTATTCTCCAGAGCCCTCCAAGGGATCACATTCCCCATGGATAACGCTTATCCTGGGAACACATTACTCACTGCCTACCAAGTGAGATGGGTGAACCCTTTAACTTGGTTGATACTACGGTTAACCAAGTTACCAGGGCTCCCTGCCCAACACGGTCAAGCCGCGGTAACTTTGTTCAGCCTGGCATCTCACCGTGCTATACCCAGCTCGGCCCATCACTATGCTAACCACCTCGGTCAGACAAGGCTTTATTCCCAGGCAGGTTCCAATTCCAGCAACCCATCCAACCGTCCTGTAACTACCTTGGCCTAGAACCAAAATACAAAACATTTTCTTAGCCTATTGCGCAGCCCATCGTCCAAAGAAGACTCATTCTAGCTTGGCCCAATTTGTTCACAAATTACCCTCTCAACTCTCAAAATAGATGTAACCTCAACTAAACCCAAGAAGAAATGTGGTTGATTATGAAAAAGTATTTTAGCACTAATATACACGGAAAAGAGGGGTAGTTGTTTAGGAAATTTGATTTCTAATAGATTGAGGAAAACACATATCAAAGTCTAACACATGGGAGAGGATCATGGAGTCGTGCGAAGTAGTACTGTGTTTATAAATAGTTGTTTGATTAAAGATTCCTTTCTTCATCAAACTCTGTCAAACCAAAATTTAATTTAATTTGTACTTCAAGTTTATTATGTTTCGAAGGGGTAGTAGTGGTGGTAAGATACAAGTTTCATGGATCAAGTGCAATTATATATTTTCTTTAATTTCTTTGCATTCATTTTTTTCGTAATTGGATCTTCCATTGACATTTAGAGGTTGCCACGTGTACCATTGGTGACTAAAAGTAGGCAGCTTTAGCATTTCAAATGATGACAGATTTGTGGGGATTGATAGCTAAAGTGTAATCATGGTTTGATTTGATCAAATCCCTAGATAGTAAGAACAAGATCATGTGGAGATCTTTTGAATATATATTGTTGGGTAAATGTATCGACTTGGACACATGCAATTAATCCAAATGTGGAGGCAACCAATAGCCATCCAATGGTTAGAATTTAAACTCTTCAATGGCTTCTTTATTTAAGGCGTTACTTTGACCAATGTGGGACATTGTCATTCATCCAAAGGCCCAGCCCTTTCACCCAACGGCTAAGATTGAAATGAGGATTTAGTCAGCCCTATCCTTGGGGAACACTCTAATAGTTTGCTAAGAAGAATGAGGATGATGGGACAGATGGTCGTTCATGAGGCAATCCAGCAACCTACTATCTAGAGTTAGTGGAGATTATTCAGGAGGAAGTTACTAATTTCCAAGACACAGTTCGTGATTCTTATGAGGACATAGCATCTATAAATAGCTCACTTGAAAATGGAACAAAGCCTACTCAACCAATCAATCAAATCAACATATTACAAAGCATCAGTGGTTTTTAGCACTAGTTTAACATAGTTTAGCTCTTGAAATACATCTTTCCCATAATTTAGTCCTAATTCTTGACATCCGTGTCAAATTAACTGTTTTTTGGCCATTATTGGCATTGTTTTGAGTCTAAGTTGTGTTTACATTCCATTTTTAACTCAATTTTATGTTCTTCAAACTGTTCTTGTACTTTTTGTATGTTTAATCCATTTGAATATATAAAGTTGGTGTTTTTGTGTTTATTTCCTTCTGCCCATCCTTCTTCCTAATTTTTCAAACTCTTAGGCCTCCTTTGTCAACTATACATTTTAGCCAAAAAGTCAAAAGTTACTACAAGTTGTCAGATCATTGTCTTTACTTTTTTGCACATCTTTTCATAAAAAGCCAAAAAGTTACTAAAATAGCATGTTCCTAAACGAGGCCTTAGAAGATTTTAAGTCCTCTTCATTGATGCAAAACAAGAACCAGGAGGTTTTTATCCCCTTGGACCTTACACAATCTCCTATTTTAGAAGTCAAATATTTCCATACACATTTTTACTCACGTAGGCATACTTTGCCTTGACACGCTACAATCCACCAAATCTTTCTGTGTTAGCCATTTTTGTGGTAACGCATACACAATCAAACTAATAATGGCTTGAATATATATAGACCAAATATGATAGAGCTATAACATACATTATAACAAAGGTACCATATGCATCAAAGTTAAGGATTAGTTGATCACATATAGACAAAGCTATGAAAGAAAATAATGAATTGAACAAACTAAGTACAAATAAGATTATTTTATTTTATTTTATTTTATTTTGAGAAAAGTTATAAAGTAGTTATATTAAAATAAAAGTTAACATCATACATAATAATAAAAAAATAAAACAACAGGGGACCACACAAGAAACCCTACTAAAACTACAACAACAAATTACAAAATCCATCAAAAAACTGGTAGCAGTCTAGGAAAATCACCAATCTTCTCATAAATGTGGTTTGGAAAACAAGATCTACATCTAAATAAAGCTTAGCCTCGTCATAGCCGTCGTTGTTGTCTCTGTCGCCGCTACTCAACTCCACCGCTATTGCATTGTACATCAATCATCGCTAGAAGCCAAAATTGAAGAAGAAGAACACCCACAATACAACAATAAGGGAGGAAGATTAAAAGAATAGGGGGCCATTGTGGGTGTTAAAAATTCAAAAATCAATGCTAAAAATTGGGATGGAAGCTCTAAAACCCCTCTTCCCAGACATAAAAAACTCAAATCTACACTTTGAAAGTATTTTTACATCTTATCAAAAGGTCGCCAGAAAGTTGTCGGAGAAGTACCAAAATCACCAAAGCGAAACCCAACACCTCTCTGCTGAGTGATAACTACAAATGAGATCATTAATCTTGTAGAACTCCCACCTTGGAAACACATCCATTGCCCTCAACTTCAAATTATTCCTTGCCACCAAAGACTTCTCCAAGCAATCACCTTGATTGTGATTGATGCACCATGGATAACGAAACATTGCTTATGGGAAAAAAAGAAACTTTGGGAATAATATATATATATATATATATATAAAGGAAAATCACTATACAGTGGAATAAAAAAAACAAAAATACACAAACATATTTTTGTAATTTTTTTTCTTTGTCTCACTGTACTGTAATTCCCCTATATATATTTATAAGCCCAAATTTTACTATAGAGTCTAAAAATAGCTCAAATATTACTCTTTTTTTAGTGAGAGCTTATATCTTGTTGCATTGTATTGCATGCTTCAGATAGGTAAAGGTTCTATGTTGTTAGGTTTTGTAATTGGCAATCTCGTTAGTCGAAACTCCATTTAGTTGTATTTTATTCACTCAATTGTATCTATGAGTTATGAGAGTTTAGATACAAATCCAACCCAAGGTGTGCCTGTGCAGAAGAGTTTATGCTGACATTCGGTATCTTGACTTGAGCATTCCTTGTTTTCCATTTCGCTGACTAAGTACAGGGATCAAGTTGCCGAGTTAGCTGGCGAGGGTCTCAGGGGTAGTGCCCTTGGCGGGTTCGGGGCAACGCCCAAGTGGTGTTAAGGGGCAGTCTATTAACTGTTTGAGCGGTCTTTCTTGCTCTCGAGCGGTGAAGTGAAAAATCCAGTATTTCTACCTGCATTCTGAATTTCTAGGAAGCATATTTTACCGTTCGAGCAGTAGATATTGCGTTCAAGTGGTTGGCCCATATGTGAGTATCACCTTTAGTCACACCGCTCAAATTGTAAAGTGTGTGCTCGAGCAATGTTCATGGCTCTATTTAGTATAAAGTGCGCTGTTTGTTATTTTTAGTGCTTAACCCATCTAGATTCTTATAGAGGAGTAAAATACAATGTGTTCTATATTGGAGGATGTTTCTATTTGAATTTCCTTGATGTATATAAGGTAATGGATTGATCAACGAGCTATATATTGACAAAATATCAAGGGTTGATTTTGTTCTTTCATTCACAAAAAGAGAGGTGTTCATCGGTGGATTTTGAGGAACTTAGGCCTGAAGTTTTGGTAGATTCCAGAGTGGCTCATTATCGTGGATTCGACATTGGCGTTGTGGATTCTGTAACGCCCCAAAATAATTAGCATTAATCCATCTCATAACATTGTTACAATTGACTAAAAATGTCATAACTTCTATTTATTATATCTTTGATCATTACAAAAGATGACATATGCAATATACATTCACCAATCCTAGATTCTGAATCTATAGCATATATCATGGATACAAGAATAAAAAGAGAAATAGAACCAAGTAATGAAATGTCTTAATGGCTACAACTTTCCACTACGATACTTGGTTATAACAAAATAAGTTTAAACTCAATACAAATAAAGCCCTAGGTTTAAACAAAAATAATTAAATCAAGAAACTAGAAATGAAGCCTTAAGCTCTAAGTCCTCCCAAGTTACGTCCTTGGTGGAGGTATATAATCAGCACCTGAAAGTTGTTTTCCATATAGGGTGAGCCAAAGCCTAGTAGAGATGCTCTAACATAGTAAATGAATCTTAGCAAAATTATAAGATAAAATGCACATGCATGCCTTTTGTCAAGCATTTCTGTTTTTCCATCTCAAAACAATGCAATGCCAGATTATAAATCAATTCATGAAAATAATCCTTTTATAATAGAAAACAGGATAGTGGATACAACACACTGGGAATCTCTAGGTGCGTGTCTGCCAGTGGATTATACAAGCATTACCAAAGCCATTTTACTGGTACTAACCGGAAGGATTGGCACCTAACCATGCGGGTTTTTGGACTTTCACTAAGGACACACAAGCCAACATCATAACCACAACCACACCCCCTGACTAGATTTACCAAGGTATTCACCAATTTTTCTCAAAATAAATACATTTACAATATTTAATATGAAATGATGCTCAATGCACAATGTATGAGAAATTAGTTTCAATTCAACCTAATCCTCATGCAATGACTACAACAATCAAGACTATCCTCCTCCGATAGTTCAAAATAAATATTTCTAGTCAATAGATAATTTTCAATCAAAAAATACGATTTCATCAATTACAATGGGAGTATACTACATATCTAACTCCATCATCATCATCATTAACATAAACATTGTTCCAATTTCACAATACCCAACATCATTTTTCATTTCCTTTCACAAATCCAAATATCCAAAATTTAGGGCAAAACCCCATTTTCTTATAAAGTTGATTTTAAGATAAGAAATCCACCATTTTAACTTATCTCAACCATGACCATATCCCCACAACCATTTTCAAGAGCCCATTTGGAAAGCCCCTCTTTTGATTTCAAATTGATACCCTAGGTTTTCTCAAAAATTCCCATATTAATAACCATTTTCAAAGAGCAAATAACTAAGCTAAAAATCATATAAAAGAGACAAAGAAATCCCTACCTCAAAGTAGAAGACAAGAATAAATGATGGGTAGAACTTGACGGAGCCGAAAACACTAAACTTCTTCGATTAGAACGAAGCCCTCGACGTGCTCTATCCTTTACTCCAAAGGACTAGGATGAAGAAATCAACAGATTGAGAGTATTTAGAGCTAGAGTACAAGAACTAGAGAGATGAGGTATAGGTTTCAGGGTTTTGAAGTGTTTAGAGAGAGAGAGATGAAAAAGTGACTCAAAATGCCTTTTTCTCGGATTGATATACGTGCAGACCGCCTGAGCGACCAAAACACCGCTCGAGAGACCAAAACCACCGCTCGAGCGCACAATGACCCCCTTACAGTAGTTTTCAGACTTGTAAAATACCACTCAAGCTCAAGAAAGATCACTCAAGCATAGATTCCCAACTCCTAGTAGTTTTACAGACTGTAAGAGATTGCTTGAGCATAAGAAAGACCGCTCGAGTAAAGAAGCAAAAATCTGGGCAATCAACTCTTGGAAAACTAACTTTCCAACATGTTTCAAATGCAACCAAAACTCTTAATAGCCAATGTCAATAAACAATAAGATGGAAATAAGATAAACAACATTTAGGAACACAGGTCCTCGAATTCAAAAGCAAGAAAATGGGCCGGGTCTAAACCAGAATCGTTATAGATTCAATGTTGAGAAAAAAAATTTTGAGGTGAAAATGGTGGTAGAAGAGGCACATTAGGTTCGGTTCAATTCAGGCATGGATTCACTAGGTAATTGAGGGTTCTCATGTGTAATTCTTTTTTGTCTTCTTAGTAGATTATTTTATGGCTTTGGCCCGTGGTTTTTTATCATAATTGGAGGAGTCCAATTGTGGTTTTTTAAAAGTTAAATCGTTGCCGATTTATTGTCGATTGTTAGATTGGGATTGTTATTCATTATTTAAAATTGAATCATAATCCCAAATCAATATCTCAGGGGGGAGGGGGTTTAGATTTTTCAATTGGTATCAAAGCGGGTCGCTCAAACTTTGTTTTTCAAAGCTATAAGTAGCGAGATATTGTTCGATTTGAAATAATGGATTCAATTCGTGAAAGGAATTTTACAGTGCGACCACCCTTACTTGACGGATGCAATTATTCTTTTTGGAAAGCTTGGATGAGGACATTTTTAAAAGCTATTGATAAAAAAAAGTTTGGCAATTCGCCACGTCAGAGTGGACTGAACCTACGATTACCATTGATGGAGTAATATTCCCCAAACCAATTGACAAATGGAACACAATCGATTACCAAAATAGTAGCTAGAATAGCAAAGCTATCAATTCCTTGTTTGCCCCATTACACCCAAAGAGTTTAGTCATATTTGTAATTTTGAAGTCTCAAAAAAGGCATGGGATATCTTAGAAATTATTCATGAGGGCACTTTTTCAGTTAAACGCTCAAAATTTCAAAGGCTCATTTCTAGTTTTGAAAACCCTTTCATGAAAAATAGTGAGACCTTTAATGAATATTATGCGAAGTTGAGTGACATTGTGAATTACAACTTCAATTTAGGCGGGAAAAAAAATGAAATCCAAGATTGTTGACAAATTTTGAGATCCTTACCCGATCAGTTCCAACCAAAAGTTACGGTTATTGAGGAGGCTCAATATGTTGACAACCTCAAGCTGGATCAATTGGTTGGAAATCTCTAAACCTATGAGGCTCATTTGAATTTCAAAAATAAAGAAAATGATGTTTTGGCTTTTAGTAGTACTCTTAGTGTTGGAAAGCATTTCGATGAGGATTGTGAGTTTGATTCCAAGATTACAGATGATTTTGTAAAAAAGATCAAGAAGTCTTTTCAAAAAATGAAACTTAATCTTATAGAATCAACTCAAAAATTCAAAGGAAAAAAAGAAACTAAAAATTGTTCCTACAATGGAGAAGAAAAAAGGAAAAATATAAAGGAATCCTCGAAGAGTCCAACACTATAAATGCCAAGGTTTTGGCCACTTTGCTCAAGAATGCCCTAACTAGTTGAGGGAGAAGAAAGCCTATGCTATCACTTGGGACGATGAATCAGAATCAGATAAGGATGAAAATGACAACGAGGTTCAAGGCAAAGAGGGGTATGAGCAATTTCTTACTTTCATGGCGATTTTTGTAACTGAGGGATGGATGGTTTATGCCGAGGGGCAAGTTGAGTATGCTCATGGTCAGAATGTTTCCACCCTTCCTTACTTTGATGAAGTTGAATAACCGTATTGGAGTGCTCGAATGAGGGTGTATTTATTTGTATTTAATGTAAGCCTGTGAAGGATCGTAGAGAAAGGATTTGAGATGACATATGAACTTGACTTGGCAACAAGCTTGAGAAATTTGAAGCCTCAAGGGCAATGGAGTGAACTTAAGTTGCAACGCTTTGGATACAACTCAAGAGCATTAGAGGTAATACGTGGTACTATCTCGGAAGGTGAGCGGACTCATAATTCTCAATGTGAGATAGCCAAAGAAGCAAGGGATTTGTTGAAGTTTATCTATGAGGATGCAAGTTCTAATGGTGAATCTCATGGTACCTCTATCCCTTATCCATCGAATGTTGATTCTTCAAATAAAAATTCATCTTTGGACAAGGGTGAGAATGAAAGCTTCACTTCAGGGTCTTCAAATGGTAGTAGTGAGTCTTCAAGTGCAGAAGAAGAATTAGATTGTGTAACTCTTTGTGAAGCATATGAGATGTTGTTAAGCGAAGTTTCACCTTCACAAATATGAAAATCAAGTTGTCCACTAAGCTTAGGCTAAGTTGAGTGTGGAAAGAGAAAGTAGAGCAAAAGCTCATGGAAGTTCAAGCGGAAGTTAGTGTTCTCTCAAATGAGTCTTTGATTGCCAAACTTTCCGTATGTGGAATAGAGAGAAATCAATTGCTTCATGCTTATGATGCGTTGAAAGAGAAAAACGGTGATCTTGAAAGAGAGTTAAAGACTTGTTCAATGTTCGGAAAAGAGCTTGAAGCGAAAATTATCTCCTTGGAGTTGGAACTTAAAAGTGTCAAAGCTTCAAGTGCACAAAGTATGGATACGGCTCATTGTACTCAATACATGGCTAATGATAAAGGAGGAGTTGGCATTATCAAAAGACATGTCTTACCATCCAAAGCCTTAACTTCTAAGGATAAGAGCACTCAAGAGTTCATGGCAAGGGGTAATATCATTTTATCTTCTTCTTTGTCTCATAATTGTGTAGCCAAGAGTAAATTCATTTCTATTTGTCATCATTGTGGGCTTAAAGGTCACATTAGACCTCATTGTTTTAAATTGCTTGAGATTAAACATGAAACAAGGTTGTGTTTGCCTAGACCTAGGAATAGGAGGTTAGAAACCAAGTCGAGATAGGTTCCCATCAAAGGGGAAGGAAACAACAACATCAAGACACCACCCAAGAACCGTAATTCGCCCAACATGTTCATACTAAAGCAGTTTGGGTGAGAAAGTCTGACTGTGGTTAATTTGTTCATTTATTTATTTATTCTTTTTGGTTTGAGTTTCTGTTTGTCTTCCTTATTTTTGGGTCATTTGTGTGTATTTGTTCATTTCTTTCTTGCTTTGTTTATAAAAAATCCAAAAAGATTTTCTTTATATGGTTTTGCAAGCTTGAAATTTTCGAGAACTTCTTGGTGCATATTGGTATTAATGAGAATATCCATAACTTGTTAACAAGTGTGTGCTAGATGTGGTTATTACTCATTTCAGATTGTGTGTATTTTGATTAGTATGTCTCATTCTGTACAAACTCTTGGATTAACAAATACCGGCATCTTCTGCATAAGTGATCAAAGTTCTTTATGGACTTCTAGCGGTGTTTCTTGTGTTTTTCTTGAGAAATTGACCAGTGCTAGCATATCTTAGGTAATGTTGAGTCTCTTAACCCCCTACCATCTTTTTACACCTCCATTACTTTCCCCTATGTGTTTATCTCTCATGGCATGAGAAAAAGGCTACCTCAAAGTCACTAACTAGGCTTCACTATCTTTTTCATCCTTGCTTGGTTTGGTTTCCATACTCTTGAGCATGAAAGTAGCCAGTGAGTGCCCAAGAATATGTTGCATTATTTAAGGAAGAGCATTCGCTTTTACTCAATAAATACCCCTTGATCACTAGAGGTTTTACTTTTCTCATTCATTCGCAGATTCTCTTGCTAGAGCTCTAGCCATCAGATTACTACTAGGATTTGAATCTAGTGTTTGTCGAACTCCAATAGACACACACACTTTTCTCATAAGATCTATGCTTTTCACATGTTGCATCTAGAGATTGTACACATTGTGTTGTCAAGTAATTGTGTTTCTTGGATATTCTTGTCTGTTTTGAGGTACAAATATGAAATTCCTTATTTGCTCCACCATATATGATTTTTTTTCTTTCATTTATTTATTTATTCATTTTGGATCTTGTTGTCCTTTGATAAGGAGGTTATTTGTTGAGGGGGAGCTTGTTGAGCATGGACTTATGTTAATTGTTTTGAGAGGGAGTTAGATTCTTGTTGGTTTGCATATTGCTATGTGTTGCTTATTTTATCGCATACTATTGGTTACTACATCATCCTATCCTTGCTTATGTGGCTTTTGTCTTTATTTTTGAAAAATCTAACCCCCCCTCGAGATATTGATATGTGATTATAATTCAATTTTAAATAATGAACAACAATCTCAATCATACATTCAATAATAAATCGGTACAACAATTTAACGTGGAAAAAATCACAATTGGACTCCTCTAATTGTGATAAAAAATCACGGGCCAAGACTAGAAAAGAATCTACTGAGAAGACAAAAAGAAATTACACACGAGAATCTTCAATTACCTAGCTAATTCATGTCCGAATTGAACCGAACCCGATATGCCTCTTCTACCACCGTCTTGACCTCGGAATTGTTTTGCCCAACATTGAATCCACAATGCCAATGTCGAATCCATGACAATGAGCCACTCTAGAATCCACTAAAGTTTGAGGCCTAAGTTTTCTAGAATCCACCGATGAACACCTCTTCTCTTTTTGTGAACGAAAAAATAAAATCAACCCTTGATGTTTGTCAATATATAGTTCGTTGATCAATCAATCATCTTCTATACATCAAGGAAATTCAAATATAAATACCCTCCAATATAGAACACTTTATATTTTACTCCTCTTTGAGAATCTGAAAGGGTTAAACCTTAAAAATAACAAACAACGCACTTTATATCAAACAGAGCTACAAAGACCTCAAGTGCAACATCTACTACTCGAGCAGTAAAACATATTTCCCAGAAATTCAAAATTCAAGTAGAAAGATATTGGATAGACCTTCACCTCTCAAGCACAAGAAAGACCACTCGAGCGGTTAATCAACTTTAACTTCGTTCTTGGCTTTAGGGGCATTGCCCCTCGATCCCACCTGGGCGCTATCCCGGACTCACCAGGGTCTCTGCCTCATGGAGCCCACTAAGTTGACTGGGCAGCTCGATCCTCGTACTTAGTTAGCGAAATGGCAATCAAGGAATACTCAAGTCAAGATATTGAATGTCAACACAAACCCCTTGACACAAGCACATCTTGGGTTGGATTCGTATCTAAACTCCCATAACTCACAAATGTAGTAAAGTGAATAAAAATACAACTGAACAGAGTTTTTTCCAATGGGATTGCCAATTACAAAACTTAACAATCTCCTCCTTTGGAAATTTCATGACAATACACACATAACAAAGAAAATCTTAATCACCCCAATCCATTTCAACCAACAAAGGTCATGATCTGCAAAACAAATATTAATGCCACAACAGTATATGATAGTATGAAATTTGTGACAATATGAAAATTTGAAAAAAAAATAAAAATAATCATGTTATCAAACAACAAAACTTCATAAATCTCCCCCTTAAACACAGATATTTATAAGAAGAAATTTACGTGAGGTGAGATTTTACATGTTAGGCTTTACATGTGAGATGGGTGCACCATTAGGATCTTCGATTTAGAAAATTACAGTACACATCCTTTATGCTATTCAGATATCCATTGGTTTGAATTTTGATTCTTCACATTTGAATCTATATTAACTTTCGCAATTTCTATTTTTAAACATCACTTTCTCTTAGTTCTCATCCTTTGTTTTACTTCGAAAATCAACTTTTGAACAAAACTATTAAGGTCCAAAATCCATTTTCAAAAGCAGACTTATACTTCAACTTACCTTTGGTTTAAAAGTTTATTTCTCAACTACAAAATTTTATTTGAAAGTCAATTTCCAAACCCTATAATTTTGTTCAAAAGTTGGTATCCAAACTAAATTTTTTGAATTAACTAATAAAAAGTAATGTGCTAAAATAGAAGCCATCGAAGAGAACCCAAACAGCCATATGCCACCACGCTAATTCCTAGTGAAGAAACTTCACTGTTAAAAAGAGTAAAAAAACCATATGCCCAAATCACCTAAGACAGTTTGCAATGTCTGTATCTCGAAAAAAAAAATACATAAAATAAATTTTTTTTGGGGGGGGGGGGGAGGTCCAACAAATATATGTATACAAAGTTGTGAACATTAAAAGTTTTGAAGAAAGAAATTTCACCACCAGAACCACAAAACACCGCTGCAACTATCACCACTGCACCACCACCAAGCACCACCACCACTGCCACATCAACCAAATTTACGAAACCTAAAAATTTAACAAAAGAAATGAAAACAGAGAGAGAGAGAGAAAGAGAGAGAGAGAGAGAGATTTCAACTCTGCAACCAAAAAACTATGGCATCTCATTTACAATTTTTTCATTTTTCTTCTGAAAAAGATCGATCATGTCAAGCATAACATATGCATCAAAAACTACAATAATTTGAAATGGAAAACCATTCCACAACCAATTTCTATCTTCCTACCCCAACGACTGTCATGTAAAAATATATCAAAACATCCCCAAAACTTCATGTTAAAACCCCCACGTGAGCAAACAACTCAATTCTCAAAATAAACCTTTGCAATACATAATTTTCTACTTGTTCCTTCTCTTCTCTTTTGGTTGGATAGGTAGGGTTAGGGGAAAGGTGTTATACACATAGGTTTTGGTTGGGTTCTAGGTGAACTTGTCCTTCTTCGTTTCCAAGCTTCGAGAGATGTCTTCCATAAGTTGGTCAAAGCACAATGAAAGATGCTGTTGTTGATCCACTAGCTGTAACAATAATAGACACAATAATTATCTTGTAATAATTATAGATACGAAAGTCTAAGTTACATCTATTGTTAATGATTTATCCAAAGGAGTGACTTCAGCTTTACAATTTATAGCTTTTTCACAAGTTAAAAATTTCCAACAAAGAAATAGTTAAAACCCAATAATTGTGGGTATGTCATAGTGGAATGTTTTAGACACAAGTTTCACTACAGATTTCTTTTTTAACCCCAAATAAGTTTCAATAGAATTTCAAAGTTCTCACTAGATTCAGTTTTAGGAAATTATACGGCTACTTACATTTGAATGCGCATGATGTTAGTTTCATTTGATACCATGTTAAAGCCACCAATTATTCCAAAAGTTTAAGTTCTTACGAATAGGCCTAACAATGTGTATGAAGCTAACATCTCTTCACATGCGACCCCGTCTCATACATAGAGAGACAAACAGGTGGAGAAACAAGGTACAAGGAGACTGTTAGGACCCTTAGTTTTGTCAATCCTACGAACAAATATCGTTTATTGAGTTGTAAGTTTCCTGGTTGTTTTGCCTTGCTTGCTCGAGCGAAGAAGTCCTGGCTCGAGCGAAGAAGTTGTGCTCCCAAAAGTTTCCTTGGTCTGTAAATATACTGGGAAGGAGGATTGTGCGCTCGAGTGAAGGAAGCTTGGCTCGAGCGACGCCACTTAAGGAGTACACGCGTAATTGGTTCATCGCTCGAGTGAGAGAGTCTTCACTCAAGTGACCTCGCGGCCCTTGTTTTCTATAAATATTTGTTTCAGTTCGTTTTAGGGTTTATGCTTCCAGATCTATTTGGAGGGCTCTAGGGTTTCTTTTAGGGAAACTTTACTAGTTTTCCTTTGATGTTTACTTGAGTATTGAACTCACATGGTTTGACAATTCACATCAAAGGGCTGTTTGAGTGATCATCTTCAAGAGTGTTCTTCTTTGGTGGAATCTAGAGATTCAAGCATGGAGTGTTCGAAGGTGTTTGAAGTTGTGTGCAGTCGTTGAGTCGACGTGGATGTTGTGGAATCAACATCAATCTAATCAATTTTGAGATGAATGTTACAGTGGAAGAAACACAAATCGTTGAAGACAAATTGACAGAGTTTGGATAATTTGTTTGGTTGTTTTGTATTCTTTATTTCCTTCATAGTGGATTGATTTGTGGCATTTTGCCCGTGATTTTTTAATCACAATTGGAGGTGCTCCAATTGTGGTTTTTTCACGTAAAAATCGTTTGTGTTAATTTATTGTTTTTTGAAACAACAATCTAAATCACTTTCATACATGCTTGATGATTTAGATTGTTAGTTTTAATTGTTTGGGCACTGGTACAATTAATCTTGAGCCGAATCACGAATCACTTAGGTTTTTCAATTGGTATCAAAGCGGGTCACTCTTTGTTTTTATCAAAACTATAGGAGTGTGATTTTGTGTGATTGGTGATATGGATTCAATTCGTGAAGGTAACTCGACCCATAGACCTCCGTTACTTGATGGTACAAACTATTCTTATTGGAAAGCTCGTATGTGAGCGTTTTTAAAATCTATCGATGAGAAAGTTTGGCACTGTGTGATCTATGGGTGGAGTAAACTTGTTGTCATCATTGATGCTGTTGATATTCCCAAACCTCTTGATAAATGGGACGTATTCGATTATCAAAATTCGAGTTGGAATAGTAGGCTCTCAACTCCCTCTTTTGCTTCATTACACCTGAAGAGTTTCGTCATATTTGCACTTGTGAGATAGCAAAAGAGGTTTGGGGTATTCTTGAAACTATTCACGAGGGTACTACTTCTGTTAAAAGGTCAAAACTTCAACGTCTCACCTCCTCTTTTGGAACTCTTTTTATGCGTGACGATAAGACGTTTGATGATTTTTTACTAACCTTAGTGACATCATGAATTCCTGTTTCACACTCAGTGAAAAAATCCTTGGAGCTAAGGTTGTTGGAAAATTTTTGAGGTCTTTACCCGAGAGGTTCCAATCAAAAGTTACAGCTATTGAGGAGGCTCAGGATGTTGATACCCTCAAGCTTGATCAGTTGGTTGGAAACTTGCAGACTTATGAAGCCCACCAGATTTCTAAGAAAAAACAAAAAGATAGTGTGGCTTTTACTAGTGCTCATGAGACTACTAAGACCTCTGAGATTGAGTTTGATCTAGAGTCCAAAATGACGGCTATGTTTACCAAAAGTTCAAAAAAATTTTAAAGAAAAAGAATATTAATTTCAAGGATCCTAGTTCAAAAGATAAGGGTAATGAAAAACCCAAAACTTTTCCACCAAAAGTTGCTCCAAAAACTATATAAAAAAAAAAGTTTGTGAAGGGGCAAGGTGTCAAGTGTTACGAATGTCAAGGGTTTGGACATATTGCTCTTGAATGTCCATCGAAAAAAAATGGGAAGAAAGTCTATACAGTGACTTGGGATGATGAAAGCAGGTCAGAGCAAGAACCCGAAGAAACCGAATCCGGTGAAGACGGAGATAGTACCTACATGGCATTCTGGTCTACTGTCACTCAATCATCTCCAAAGCCAGTTGAGTTTGCTCGTGGTCAGAATTTGCACCGTGCTCCTACCTTTGACGGGAGTAATTACTTGTTCTGGAAGATCAGAATGAGGGTGTTTCTGAGAGCTCATGACCTTGAGGGCTGGCAAGCCATTGAAGAGGATGTTGAAAGCGTTGACAATCCGAGCAATCACAGAGTTCTGACTACTATCCGTGAAGCAATTTCTGACGAAGAACAGCAACGGGTTGCTCATTGCACAAAGGCTAAAGATGCATAGGACATTCTGAGTCAATTCCATGAAAAAGGAGAGTCATCGTCACCACCATCCACCAACTTTCATGCCTTGGTTGCTCGACTGGATGAGGTCAAAGAGAAAGAGGAGCAAAACAAAGTGAAGATGATGAAACCTTGGAAGATAATGATGAGATCGATGGTGATGATCTATAATAAGCCTATGAAAAGCTTTACAATGAATCTCTGAACTTGTCCAAAATCATTGACAAATTGACTTGCAAGCTCAAAGCATGTAAAAACGAGAATGTCAAGCTAAATGAGAGATTGCAATAGCAAAGCAGAATGTTATCAAGATCTCTAATGACAGGAAAGACCTATGCGGAAAGCTTCTATCTTGTGAGACCAAAAGGAATGAACTTCTAAAAATATATGCCACATATGAAGAGAAGATTGAAAACCTTGAGATGTCAAATGCTGCATTGGAAGAGATGGTTGGTCAGAAAGATGAAGAACTTAGAGATGTTAGAGCAACAATTGCTATGTGGAACAAAGGGTCAAAGACATTAGAAGACATCCTTGGGTCTCAACAACTGGGTTGTGACAAAAGTGGGCTAGGCTATGGTAATGCGATAGTTCACAAGGGACATGCCTTTACATCACATAATATCAAGACTCAAAGAAAGGGAAAGTTGAAGGTGCAACAGGGTGATCCCTCTCTTCATTTGCCTAACGGGGTAAGATCAACAAAAGAGAGGTAAAACCTGTTTTTGTTTGTCATCATTGTGGTAGGTATGGCCCCATTTGTCCTTATTGTTTTGAGTTGTTTGGTAAGGTGTCTCAAAATGGTAGAAATTCTAATACTCTTTGGGTTAGGAGACGACCTTATATATCTCGGCGGGACACCAAAATTCATAAGGGTGTTCATAACGCTAAGACATTTACCAAGACTATCAGTCCTAATTTTGCTAAGACTAAAAAGATATGGGTGAGAAAGGGTGACTTGACTTTTTTTGTTGCTCACACTACTCTGAAAGCACGTGACTCACACATGTGGTATCTTGATAGTGGGTGCTCTTGTCACATGTCTGGTGACAAATCCTGTTTCACTTCTCATGAAAAATATGAAGAAGGAATTGTTACTTTTGGAGATGGTGGCCCTTCTAGATTCATTGGTAAAGGCTCTATAAGTGTGGCTAGTCTTCCCAAGCTTGAAAATACATCACTTGTGGATGGCCTTAAAGCAAATCTTTTGACCATTAGTCAAATGTGTGATTCCCACCATGAAGTATTATTTTCAAAAAATAAATGTGAAATTTTAGATAAGAAGGGAAATACTATCATGCATGGGGTTTGCACATCTGATAATTGCTATGGGATTGTTACAACTAATGATCTCATTTGCCAGTCAGCCATCGTAAGTAATATTGATCTGTGGCATCAAAGATTAGGTCACATGAATTTGAAAGACCTAACTAAGATAGCCAACAAAGAGCTTGTGAGAGGAGTACCTAAAACGGGTGAGAATGTGAACCATGTGTGTGGACCATGTCAACTTAGGAAGCAAACCCGTGCCCCTCATAAAAATGTGAACAGCTTCACAACCAAATGTCCTCTTGAATTGGTTCATATGGATCTTATGGGACCCACTCGCACCGAAAGCATTGGAGGTAAAAGATACATTTTTTTAACTATGAATGATTACACTCATTTTTCATGGGTTAATTTTTTACGAGAAAAATCCGATACGTTTAGTGCTTTCTAGACTTTAGTCCTTAAAATCCAAAATGAACAGGGTGTTTATATTGGACGTGTCATAAGAATCCGAATTGATCATGGTCGTGAGTTTGAAAATAGTTCGTTTTCGAATTTTTGTGATATGCATGGAATTAAGCATGAGTTTTCTGCTCTTATTACTCCACAGCAAAATAGAGTTGTTGAGAGAAAAAACAGAGTTGTTCAAGAGATGGCTAGGGTCATGCTCCTTAGCAAGAAAGTTCCTCCAAAGTTTTGGGATGAAGCCTTAAATACTGTGGTTTATGTTGTTAATTGTGTTTATTTAAGGCCCGACACTTTACAAACTCCATATGAATTGTGGAAGGGATTGAAACCTAATGTAAAATATTTCAAAACTTTTAGGAGTAAATGTTACATTTTTAAAGATAGAGAGCCTTTGGGCAAATTTGACTCCCGAAGTGATGAAGGTGTTTTTCTAGGGTATTCAACCACTAGCAGAGCTTTTCGTGTCTATAACTTGCAAACTTTGTCCTTAATGGAATCGATCAATGTGGTTATAGATGACACAGGTTCTCCTACTTCAGCGATAAATAAGGAAGAAAATGGTGAGTCTCTAATCCTGGATACTCAACCTCAAAGTCAAGGAGAAACAGAGGTCCAAGCTGAAGAAGGTGAGCAACACCAACTTCTAAGGTAAGTCCGAGTCCAAAGAGTGCACAAAGAGACACCACTTCTAATGCTCCTGTCACTACAAGTCCAAAGTTCAAACCATCAGCAAGGATAAAACTAATTCATCTGGCTCAACAGGTGATTGGAAGTGTCTTAGATCGAATGAAAATCCGAAGACAAATTCGGGAGGAGGTATCTAATATGTGTTATGTTTCATTAATTGAACCTAAGAATATAAAAGAGGCCTTGCTAGATGATAGTTGGGTCAATGCTATGCATGAAGAGTTAGGTCAATTTGAACGTAACAAAGTTTGGACTCTTGTTCCCAGACCTAGAGACATGAATGTGATAGGTACCAAGTGGATATTTAAAAATAAATCTGATGAGAATGGTACTGTGGTTAAAAGTAAAGCTAGGTTGGTCGCTCAAGGCTATACACAAGTAGAGGGTGTTGATTGCGATGAGATGTTTGCCCCTGTTGCACGTCTCGAATCTATTCGTATTTTACTTGGTGTTGCATGTTTTCTTGGGTTCAAATTGTTCCAAATGGATGTGAAAAGTTTCTTTCTGAATGGGTACTTGAAAGAAGAGGCGTGTGTTGAGCAACCAAAAGGATTTGAGGATCCAAAATATCCATAGCATGTCTACAAGTTAGACAAGGCATAATATGGGTTGAAACAAGCTCCTCGAGCTTGGTATGATAGACTTACTACCTTTTTGCTTGATAATGATTTTCAAAGGGGTAGTGTGGACAAGAGCTTATTTGTGAAACATACTAAGTCTCATATACTTGCTGCTCAGATTTATGTTGATGATATTGTGGTCGGGTCCACTGTTGATTTTCTTGTGAAATATTTCTCGGATTGCATGACACATGAGTTTGAAATGAGCATGATGGGGGAGTTGTCTTACTTCTTGGGTCTTCAAATTAAACAGTCTCCTTCGGATGTGTTTGTTTCTCAGACTAAGTATGCCAAAAACCTTGTGTCAAAGTTCGGTCTAGAGTCAACCAAACATGCTCATACTCCCATGAGCACCAGTCTTCACCTTTCCAAAGATTCATCTGGTACTAATGTTGATCATATCCTTTATAGAAGTATGATAGGGAGTCTTCTTTACCTTACAGCCAGTCGACCTGATATTGCATTTAGTGTAGGTGTCTGTGCCTGTTACCAAGCCAATTCTAAAGAGTCTCATTTTCTTGCGGTCAAACACATCATTAAGTATGTTAAAGGGACACTGGGGTATGGGGTTTGATTTTCTACCAACACTATAATCAAAATTACTGGTTTTTCTGATGCTGACTGGGCAGGGTATGCTGATGATAGGAAAAGTACATCCGGGGGGTGTTTTTACCTTGGGAATAATCTGGTTGCATGGCATAGCAAAAAGCAAAATGCTATTTCTCTCACGACCGCTGAGGCCGAGTACATTACTACAGGAAGTTGTTGTGCACAAATGTTGTGGATGAAGCAAATGCTTCGTGATTATGGTATAGACCAGGACACTCTCACCATTTTCTGTGATAATACAAGTGCCATTAACATTTCTAAAAATCCTGTCCAACACTCTCGCACCAAACACATTGACATTCGTTATCATTTCATTCGAGAGTTAGTGGAAGAGGGCCTTGTTGTTTTTGAACATGTACCCACTGAGCATCGAAAGGCTAATATTTTTACAAAACCCCTTGATCTTCTCAGGTTTGAGTTTCTTAGAAAGACCTTAGGTGTAGTGCTCAGTCACTAGGGTGTGACTTGTTATTTGAGTGGGTGAGTGTGATTGGCTTTATGTGTACTTGGATGCTATAATCTCATTGTCATTGATTTATGTCATCTCTGCATTTAGACTCATATGAACACCTCTCATGCTGTTTGCAAGATTTCATTATTCTTTGTTCATAGCTCATTTTGGATGCCCATGCTCATTGACTTTATGATTTCATTCTGCACACATTCTTGAGATAAATTGTTGTAGGGGTTTCCGCACAAGTGATCAAAGTTCTCTATGGATCACTAACAGTGTCTTTTTTACATTTTTAGAGGAATTGTCCTATATTGGCATATCATGGGTGATGTTGAGTCTCTTAACCATCTACAATCGTTTTTACATCCACGGTTCCTTCCTCAGCTCATTGAAGTCCGGGCATTAGGAAAAGGCTACCTCAGAGGCACCAACTAAGCTATCCTTATTGATTTCATGCTTCTCTGGTTTGGTCTCCATACTCTTGAGCGTGTATGCCACCAGTGAGTGCCCACAAGCAAGAATAGTCAAAATATAAATAAAAAAAAGGGGACTGATTAATTGAGGGAGAGCCTCCGCTTTTACTCAACAAATACCCCTTGATTTCTAGTAATTTGACTTTTCTCTGTGATGTTCAGTAACTCTTGTCGGAGGTCCAATCATTCGATCACTACGATGATTAACTCTAGCTCTATGGTCTCTCAAGGATTGTACACACACACATTCATTATGTGAGCTCTCATGATTGTCTTTGAGTTGTGTATTCTCGTGGTTCATGAATATTGTGCTTTATAATGTCAAAATTGTGAGTTTGTGGGCTTCATGGCTTGTGGATTATCTCATCTTAGTATCACATTCTTGCTATTTTGCTAACCTTTTTTTGTTCCAGGTTCCGCTTGACAGTGTGAGTGTCTTTATTCTACTCAGAAGGGTGTTTTTTTTGGGAGCCTTGTTTTTTCTCATTCGCTTAAGCAAGGGAGTTTATGCTCGTACGACAAATTCTTCAATCTAGTACTTTTGCAGGTTTCATAGATTCTAAGAGTTTGCTTTTCTGGCTCAAGCGATCATGTTCTGGCTCGAGCGTGTTCATGCGCTTAAGTGTCTTAGCTCGAGCGAATCACTTCTCGCTCGAGCGACCTGTCATGGTTTAAATACTCCCACCCCGTCCCTTTAGTCCATTTTTTCCCATTTTGCTCGTTTAATTTCTCTCTCCTAGGGCATTTTCCTCCCCATTGTTGCTCGTCCCTTGGTGATCCTTGGATTTGAAGGTTCCTTTCCTCCATCAAGCTTCTCCTTCTCCATTTTCTGGTGAGTTTTTTCTTCTATTTTTTTCTTGTTTCTTCTGTTCTCTCTCTCTCTTCCTCGAATGCTGATTTTTGGGTTCTTCACTCTAACATTAGAGTTTTGTTTGTTTTATTTTGTCTCTATTATTTTGCGCCTGTTTGTCCTTGTCTGTTTGTTTTTTTTTTTGGTGTGCATCCTCCTATTTCTAGGATTTTACAATACAGTCCTGTGTGTTTGCTTGGGTTTGTTTATGACCTTATGGTTTTGCTATGTCTCTTGATTTAAGTATGTTTAGAAGTTTGGTGCATTATTGCTAGGGTTCATGCATAATGTTAGGGTTTTGTTTTTAGGGCTTTAATTTTTGACTTACCCTTGTTTTTTCATGAGTTTCAATTGATGTTTTATGATTTTTTCAGTGCATTGTGTTATTGTTGGCTTCTTTATTCTACTGTCTTCATATCTTTTATCCTGCTGCAACACTTATTTTCTATTGCTACATTTATTTGGTTTTGGGACTTGACCTAGAAATGTATGTATGCTTTCCCTGATCTTACAGTATTTGATACAATACTTTGGTTTTGTGAATTTTGGTTTTTCTAACCCTGTTGCACTAATTTTTTGTGCTTTGCTCTTATATTTCCTTTTGGGGTTACTATTGGGCATTGGGTGTTCCTTGGTTCTGCCTTAGTGTGTTGGGGTGTTGTGGTGGTTTTTCCTTATTGTCGATCAGTCATGGCTGAGTCCTCTAAACGTCGTAAAACCACTGTGTCTTGCCTCACTTTCAATGCCGCCAAATTCCATTCTAGGGAAAAATCCAACCTTTATCAGGATTTGTATGTTTCTCGAAAAGTTCACTTAGAACGTAATGTCCATCTTAGAGCATTTGAATCTATTCCGATCTGGTCTCTGTTTGATGCTTTAGAGTGTGACCAGATCTTTCTTTTCTCCGGTCCACAAAATCTTAGCTGGGTCCAAGAATTCTATTGCAATATGCACTCCATTCGCAAGGGGAGAGCCCCTTCTTTTCACACTTGGGTTCGTAACAAAGCCCTGGTCATTGATGACGAAGTCATTCGGTAGTTTCTTAATCTTTCCGAAGTTCGAGATTGTCATTATCCGTTTCTTACCAGTAGCTTTGCTGATTTTGATATGGTCGCCACTGAACTTTGTGGCACTCCCCAGACTTGGGTCACCAGGGCTCTCATTCAGCAAAATGAGCTTCTTTCCGATTTCCATCTCCTAAATATCATAGTTTGTGCCAACATCCATGTTATCTTTCATTCTTCTCACATTACCCAAGATCAGGGCTATGTATTGTATTGCATTGACCATCACCTTTCCATCGACCTGTCTGAAATGATTGTATCCAAAATGATTAGTGTGTTTGAGGGTCGCAAGTCTTTGGGTCTTCCTTATGGGTGTTTACTCAATCGATTTCTTACATCCCGTGGTGTCCCCACCTTTGATGATGACAAGTTTGCCTCTCCTATTAAACCTGTCATCAAACTGACCATCTCACAGAGTCAAGCCCATGTCAAGGGAGGTTCGTCGGGAGTTGGGGTGTCTGATGCAGGTGATGATCCATTTGCTGAGGAGGCTAAGCTTGATGCAGCCGCTACCGGTGCACCCGAGATACGTCCTTGTTTTCTTCGTGGTCAGCTGCAGTAGTTTAAGCAGTTTGTCACACGTCACCTTGATCAGTTGGATGCCCGGCTCGATACACTTGACGGCTGCCTCGATTAGCAGACTACGATGCTTGCTCATATCCTTTCTCTATTACAGATGCAGCCGCAGCCTCCACCAGTCTCGCAATGATTTTTTTTTTCCTTGTGTTTTTTGGACAGTTTTTTATTGTGTTTGGGGTGTATATTTTTTTTCTTTTGTCTCTCCCGGGAAAAAAAGGGGAGTATCTCTTTTTGCATGATGGTTGGGGTATATAGTCTTGGGGGATACCGTTTTGATATTGGGATATTGGATTTTGATAATGAACTAATCAATTTTTGGGATTTTGATTTAGTTTGGATTCATTATGTCTTGATATGATTTGGTTTTAATTAATTACTCTATCTATTCCCATGGTTTTGATTTTGATTAATTACTCTATCTATTCCTATGGTTTTGTTTATATATTTTTGCAGGATATTTCGTCAAGGTTGTTGTTTTAGATGAGGTGTTTTTGTTTGGTTGGTTGTTTAGTTAGTGCGTGTGTTTGCTAGGAAACTGTGTTAGAATATTTTGTCCGGAAATTGACAAATGGGGAGATTGTTAGGACCCGTAGTTTTGTCAATCCTACGAACAAACATCGTTTATCAAGTTATAAGTTTCTTGGTTGTTTTGCCTTGCTCGTTCGAGCAAAGAAGTCCTAGCTCGAGCGAAGAAGTTGTGCTCCCAGAAATTTTCTTTGTCTGCAAATATATTGGGAAGGAAGATTGTGGGCTCGAGCGAAGGAAGCATGGCTCGAGCGACGCCACTTAAGGAGTACATGCATAATTGGTTCATCGCTCGAGCAAAAGGGTCTTCACTCGAGCAACCTTCGCGGTCCCTGTTTTCTATAAATATTTGTTTTAGTCCATTTTAGGGTTTATGCTTACAGATCTGTTTGGAGGGCTCTAGGGTTTTCTTCTGGGGCAACTTTACTAGTTTTCCTTTGATGTTCGCTTGAGTATTGAACTCACATGGTTTGACAATTCACATCAAAGGGTTGTTTGAGTGATCATCTTCAAGAGTGTTCTTCTTCGGTGAAATCCGGAGATTCAAGCGTGGAGTGTTCAAAGCTTTGCCCAGTCGTTGAGTCAACGTGGATATTGTGGAATCAACGTTAATCTAATCAATTCTGAGACGAAGGTTGAGGTGGAAGAAATACAAATCGTTGAAGACAAATTGATAGAGTTTGGATAATTTGTTTGGTTGTTTTATATTCTTTCTTTGCTTCATAGTGGATTGATTTGTGGTATTTTGCCCGTAGTTTTTTAATCACAATTGAAGGTGCTCCAATTATGGTTTTTTTACGTAAAAATCGTTTGTGTCGATTTATTGTTTTTTGAAACAACAATCTAAATCACTTTTGTACGTGCTTGATGATTTAGATTGTTAGTTTTAATTGTTTGGGGACTGGTACAATTAATCTTGAGCCAAATCACAAATCACTTAGGTTTTTCAGAGACAAACAAAACAAAGAGCACAATGACAGAGATAACGGCGGTGACAAGACTTGAACATAGGATCTCTTGGAACCCTAGAGCTCTGATACCATGTTAGATCACCAATTGTCCCAAATAAGCTGTTAGCTGAATCAAACTACAACTAAGGACAAAATCATAAAACACACAATTAAAGCATTGGTAAATCCTATCATCTTTTATAAGCTATCCAACAAATATTTTAAATAAAATCCTTGCTTTGTTAATGCTTTATTCTATAAAGCCACCTAGCAGAGAAACACTATTTAAATTTAGAAAGTAGCATGCTGGAGAAACAAGATCACTGCTTGGCTAGTAGTCTTTAGTTCATAAGCAAGACCTAATTGGTTTCACCTACAACATGAGCACCTAACACCTTACAGTTGCACAACCCAATGGAAGAAAGAAAAACACTTTATAAACAAATTCCTAGGCAACATCCAACAAATCTTAATCAATAGCAATCATATAGAGGACATCCAACTTACTTGTGAAGCCAAAATATGCACTTTCAAATTGGGTGAGAGTTTAGAGGGAAGGGAGAGAAAAGGGAAGTTAAAGAGAGAGAGATCTAATTTGAGTGAAAAGAGCACAAAAATCGATCTCTAGACGTGCAAATTCCGCTTGTGCGAATTTCAAAACCGCTCGTGTTGATCAACTTAGGGGAAAATGGCCTTCTCGCGAATCTGCACGTGCGGAATTCAAATTTCAGCTCATGCGGATTTGACCAAACAACTTTTTCTAGGTGACTTTAAACAAGCGTATCTCTCTATTTTGGAAACGGAATATGGTCAGTTTTGTGTCTAAATTGAAGCCTCGAAAATAAGCTTTCCAACAGTTCTAGTCTCACATCAAGATTCAAAATGTAGAGAAATAAAAAGGCAAAAGAGTGAACACTACTGTAGACCACCCGAACTCGCTCCATGCGCGAGGGCGCGAATTGTAGTTCTAGCTACTACAGTTCGTACTCCTATCATGGTTCTGAATCTAATCTCACAAAGTGCAATGTAAGACTGATAAATCACCAAAGAGTCCAAATCCGACAAATCGTTTTGGAAAATCGATTTTAATCAAAAAAAGCGCCAAACATGAATTGCTTTGTCAGATTACAGAGTCGCCATCTAAATGTTTTATTTTGGAAAATTTAGGAAATCCTGACTCATGCCAAAGGCCACGTGTCCGTCATTACCAAAGTTGCCTCGGCTCGGGAACTTGGGTACGAGAGGGGAAGTTCATGCAATGAGCACCCCGCTCAACCGATCAAAGATCAGCCTTTACTAATATAATATGTTGTTTTTGAAAACACATGCGCTCTTATTTCGGTTTATTAGCTAACCTACTATGTGATGCGCATAGCATACAAGTATAGACTAAATCACTCGAGTTGGAGCAAAACATTTCATGCTTGTTTGTGAAAATGGTTTAGAATTGCTACTCGCAAGTAGGCTAAGTCGTGGATTTGCCACCTTCAAGTGGGCTTAGAAAAACATGATTTTGCCACTCCGCAAAGTGGGCTTAAAACTCGCATTTTGATGAAATATTCCAATCCAGGCAATGAAGCCTTCATCCACAGGCATTCATGCAGTTATATCAAGTAAGCAAATAGCCTCATGGCAAGCATGCTATCACGGGAACACTTACACATATGCAAGGATGCTAAAGCATAAACACTCACAGTGTACTCCGAGCCAAAACAAAAGCTAGTTAGTAATCATGCATGATCCTAGCTATGTCAAGAATGTCTAATGTAACACATGCAAAAATGCAACTAAAATAGGCTCGGCTATCTAGAATGGCATATGAATGCAACACTTGGTAACATGTATTCAAATTGGAATTGAAATACAATGCAGTTTTTATGATGCGCCGAGGCCGGTGCATGCGAGACAAATGAATGATGCACGCATGCAAGTATAAGGTATGCTAATTGAAATATGCCCTAAAACTAACCACTGAAAGTATATAAGTAAAAGGGAGAAAGAAATGGGGGTTGGAAGACACGCATCACACACACGCACCCTTATTACAACAATACGCCCTCTTGACGGAGGGTCTGAATGAATCAACTAACTAGCTACGCTAAGCTAATTAATTACAAACCAACTAATTAATCAAATTAATTAAATTCAAAACCAATTAAGTATGAGAAACATCTAAATTAGGCTGCCACAGCTCTGCCTTGAACAATGAAGGATGCATGCTTGGTCGTGTCCTCCCGGAAATCCACCACCTTGCCTCAAGATGCCTCTGTTTGCACACTCCCTATACCTCTGAAAGTTCTGACCCTCCTTAGGAACATGGGAGGATGGTCGGCCAGGAGGGATGGCCATTGGCCAGAGTTTATGGCTATCGGCCAATTTTGATAGTCGATCGGTAGCATTTTATGGCCGGTCGGCATCTTTGATGGTTGATCGGCCACTACTTCCTGCAATTTCCTCCTTTTGCTACAACAGAGCACAAACAAGGGCATGGCAGTGTATTTGCAAGGGAATGTGTGTGCAACCACACTCCTTATCATGTTTTAAACTCAAATGAGTGCAGTGTTCGGCTCTCAAGCCACCAATCACGCATTTTGATGCATGATGGCCAAAGAGGCCAAATTGCACAATTCAATGTCAATGAATGCACAAATAGACTCGATGAGCCTCCACCCTATTATGCACGATCAAGGGTGTCGGTGACTAAGAAATGAGGCACGTTTCATCACTTCAAGTATGAAACGTCTCTCATTTCTTGTGTTTGGATTAACGTCCGATCCAAACACATGCAATCGAACATAAACATGTTATCTTGGCATGTTTTACTTTGATTCATTTTGTTTACTCATTTTAGATTACCGATAAGTCCTTTAACCGGTTAAGTCCAAAAGTGAGAGTCCTCTAATGAGAGGAAGGCCAATCAAAAGAATGGTTTAAGGCATAAGAGAAACCATGCCTTTGACTAGGAGGAACCCTCAAAAGAGAGAGTTAAAGCCATTTAAGCACAAGTCTCAATCCCTTGCATTAAACTCAAACTCAAGACTAACCAATCCTCAAAACAAATCAAAAGTGAAGAAATGAGGAGGATGGCAGATTTTAAGTGTTAAAGTGGCATGAAATACAAGACTCTACTATGCAAACACTTCATATACAATATGATAGAAGGCTTAAACATTGAAACTAGTGAAGGACACAACACTAGAACCATGCAACACAATGCTCAATGGACTAAACCAGCCCTAAACAGACCTCATGTATGCCAAGACAGTGGAAAAAATGGACTGAAATGATAGCATGATAAGCAAGAAAAAGCATGCTCAAATGATGGCTCGCAAGCAAGGCACAAAGCTCAACTCTCAAACACAAAGAAAGAGTAGAATATGTGCGAGTGTGACGATGTAATAAGATCTGAAATTACATGCTACATGATGCCAAGGCATGCAAACATCACAAATATAGCATGCTAGTGGTCTCAAAACTCAAGACTAGTCAAGGCATTTGTACTATAGCTATGCAAAACATGAGTCATTTGACCACGGCAGTCCAAAACAGTCCTAAAACAGCCTAAAATATGAATAAAATCATGCTATAGTATAGCTAAAATGAGCTAGAATAATATGCTAAAGAGACAAGCATGCAAGGCTAGCTAGCAAGGATTACACTACAAGTGTATAAAGCATGCAAGAGGTGAGTCCCCCAATCAAAATCAGAGTTATAACATGCCAAAATAGCACCAAAAACATGTTTGAATTAAGCTAATTCAAACCACAAGAGCATGCTTCTTTGTAAGGCTAACAAGGCTAGCAAAGAGGATTTACACTACAAGTGCATGAAGGATGCAACCAATGATCAAACAAGCCAAAAATAGAGTTATGCCATACTGAAATAAGCCCAAAAATTAGCTAAGAACAAGCCAACACATGCTAGAAAAACATGCTCAATAATTAGGCCAACAAGGCATACAATCAAGACAAGAGGAGAAGGGACCACCCCCTCCCATTTTGATCCTCAAAACCACATTTTTACCACTGAAAATCCACTGGATTTCAGTGGTTAAAAGGCCAAACAAATATGGTTTCAAAAGCTTAGGAAATTGGCTCTAAAGGCTTTACAAGCCAAAGAGCAAAGGGAGAGACAACCCCCTAACACAAAATAGGCCTAAACCATCACTTTTAGGACTGAAAAACAAAGATTTTCTCAGTTCAAAACCAAGCCAAAAACAGTTTACAAAGGTGGTAAAACAAGCATACAAAGCAAAGGTTTAAAGGAGCAAGTGCTTACCCAAGGAGCAAGTGCTTACCCTTGAAGCACCTTGAAGCTCAACAGCAAAACCAGCTAAAATCTGAGCCAAAATCATCCTTTGAGAGCTCAAAATAGGCTCCAAGGGACCTCAGCCCAAAGATATACAACTTTGACGAAGGATGCCTAGGCAAAGGAGGGGTGTATCTCCAAGGGTATCTCTTGTTATGCACATAAAGGCAAGAGAATGAGAGAGAGGCAGAGATTTGGCTGTGAAATTTCTAGAGAGAGAGGACTTTTTAGAGAGAGAGGCTCCTAAAATTGCTTCAATGTTCTAACCCTTTGAAAATGAGATATAAGGCTCTCATATATAGCAAAATATCAACTTGGCTCGAAAATATCTGAATTGGGACAACTAGAGCAAGCTGGAAACAGCTGGAGGAGAAATATCTGCAAAAAATCTGAGTTTTGGACATTTCTGGCTGACCGACCATCTTTAGTGCCGACCGTCCACCATTTGTGGCCGATAAGGTTCACTTTTGGCCGACCTATGGCCGATGAGCTCCAATTGTGGCCGATGCACTTCCATAGAGGTCGACGGCAAAAATCAGTCCTAGTCCCTGACTTGAAGCAAGCCTAACTCCTTCATCTGGACTTTTTTCAAGTCATTCTTGAGCCTAAACTATAGCCCCAGAAGTCTTCTTTCCAATTATGGAAGCCTCACATCAAAATTATATGTGTGCTAAGAGATATCCCTCTTTTAGTGAAGGTTGCTCAGTTTTGGTCCAACAAGAATGTTGTCCAACTTCAACCAATCATATCTCCCTCATCCGGACACGGCTTTAGGAGATTCTTAAGTGAAAAATGAAGCCTCGGAAGTCTTCTTTCCAACGGTGAAGGCCTCATAGCTGAAATCCAAGTATACAAATGGATAGGCTTGATTTAGCGAGGGCCACTCGAATCTCTCTGAACGGTTCATGCCCATCTTCTTCTCCAACCTGGTTTCTTCCCTCTTCTCCTCTTTTCTTCAACTTCAAACCTCTAAAAAAAAGGTTTTTTGAAAGATTTTTCAAAGATTTCATCTCTCTTTTATTCATTTCCACTTTGTCCTTGCTCGGTTTACCGAAAAGCGCAACATTTGACAAAATGAGAGCCTCGGAACATCTCAGAAACCTTTTTCAAAATATTTTGAAAGAGAGGGTTTTAAGGTCTAAAAACCATTCAAAATAGATTTGGTCCAAAATGCGGTGTGAGGTTGGGATTTGACTCTCCTCTTGCTGAAGAAATTGACCCTTTGCACTGCATAACTTTCATCACCAAGTAAACCATTAGCGACGCCCAAGTCTTAAGAGCGGTAAAAAATGGGGTGTCTACAACTACTCAAAACAAATATTCAAATATGGCATTCTTGGTCTAATCTTGCTCAACCAACATGTTAATTCATCAATCAAGGCTCTAAACAATAAGAAGGAGGTCCCAATTATAATAACTGAAAGGTCAAATGCAACCCATAACTTTTCAAAAGTCCCACCCAAAAAAAATTGTAAGTACAGAATAACGGTTACCACTTATCATAAACAAGTCAGGATTAAGACCCTAGACACTACATCTGCAACCAAGAAAGTGTTTTTAATTAGTTTTTCATATAGAAACTAATCATAGAACCTAGAATTTATTATTATTATTTTTAATTACTAATTGCATTGATATAAGCACCTAATTAGTAGTATTGACCAGAATATGTCGCAGTGTAGTTGTATATAGAGTATCCAGTGATATGTATCAGGAATCAGGTGATGCAGTCATGAATTTTTAAAAATCATTAACTATGAAAAAATATTTATGTTTGTGATTGTGGATCTTGATTAGTATATTGTATACTTTACCACACACGTTCATGGATCCAACTAAAGGCATTGCTGTCTTAATAAAATTTAAGTGCGTATGCTTGAGGTTGTAATTGCAGAAAAAATATCTTGCAAGGAGGAATAGTGCATTTCAAATGTTGCCAATGTTGCCAACTCCTATATATTATTAGTTGATAGATGTGGTATTAATTTTATATGTTAACATGACTGTTGTATATATTATGTTCTTTCAAGCCTTTAGATTCAATAAGGGTATTTTCATTCAAATAAAACATACCCTTGGAAAACTTACATTAGCATTACTATTTTTGTGTCCTTGCATTTGTAAAGACTTATAATGGAGGAACTGAAAACAAAACCCCTACAAATTTTGAACACTATAATTCTAAATTTGCTAAATTTAAGTATTAAAAGTAAATTAATAATAATGTGATGCTAGCAACAAAATGCTTTCAACTTAGAAACCGAATGATATGACGCCGATCGTAGATGATAGAAGGCAAATCGGTGAAGTCATTTTCAAATTTCAAAGAAATTTGGAGAGTATATGAAGCAATTTTTTCTAATGTGAAGTAGGTTATATTGTTTGAATAACACAATAACCTCCAAGGGTGTTTTAGTAACTATACATCAATTGGGGGTAATTCTATTTCCACATACTAAATTCCCTCAGAGCACACACTTAATGAATACTTTCTCAAAGCACATATCAAAAATAAAAATATTCTCAGTACACATCTCTTCATTCCAACAATGCCCTTATCTTTTATTTTCAAAATTCTAATTTATTTTTTATCTGCCTATTCTTCTTCTTCCAGAAAACTTGAATGTTGCCGCTACTGTTGCTGTTGCCACCACCATTACCACCACCACCACTCCCACTCTTAGCCCTCCATTGAAACCGCTACTCTTAGCCCATCATTGCTTTAGCCTAAACCACCCTAATATACCCTTGCTACCCACCATTTCTTCAAAATCCTAACCACTATGACCTTCTCCGCTACGATCCCAACCTCTACAAATTTTTTTATTGCCGTAAACCCAACATTTGCAAACCCTAAATCCGTTTGAAGGCTGATATCCAACCAAACCCTATATGTTCGAATGTGTGTTGGGAAAATAGAAAAAGATAAAGATTTGTTCTAAATGATAATTTAATTAAAGGATAAAAATGTGATTTTGAAAAAATTCATTAAGTGTGTGCCCTAAGGGGATTTAGTATGTGGAAATAGAATTACTCATCAATGGAATTTATTGGAACATAAGAAAATAATTTGAATTAAGTGAAATATAAGTAGGTGAAGAGAGATTTATGAAAAAATACCCCTATAATTTATTCTTTAACTTAAAGCAAGATTTATCTATTTAAGGGGAATGGGCTCAATGAGCAACAAAGTGACACGTTCTTTGTTCTTCCCTCCAATATCATGTCCATGGCCATCTCCATGTTGGTGCATGAATTGGGAAACCCTAGCCATGTTTGTTACAATCTCAACAAAAGTGTCATCGATGGGAGAGTCCACAACACAAGCTTCATTGATCTTTTTCCATGCCTTACTAATCAAATAGTTTATGTGTTCTTTGGCATCTTCTGTAGAAACACCAATTTCGTGCATGTAAATTTGGATTGATTTAGGAATGTCACCTTGTTTTACCTCATCCTAAACAAATCAAGAAGAAATTGCAGATCAATAGCTGTAACGCCCTCAAAATAACAACATTAAATCCATCAGATAAGACATGCATTTACATATAAACTAACCACATTCTTTTATTCATTAGAGTTCCATTACAAAAAGTATTACATGTTAACAACAAAAGCAAAATGCCTTACAGGCTTACAGCTTTCCAAGTTAACACTTGGTTACAACAAAAGAGTTCTAACTCGTTTACACATAAAGCCCTTGGCTTGAAGTTACATGTAATACATCAAAAAGATAACGACATTAGTATGTCCGCCCCTAGCCTCCCAAGCTATGTCCTTGGAGGTGGCATGCTTCCTGTACCTGAAAGTGATATTCCCATATAGGGTGAGCCACAGCCCAGTAGAAACACACTAAACCAACCATGAACAATGACTAAAATATTAGCAATTGATAGATGGCTAACACAGATACGTTCACATAAATTACACATTTGTGTCTTACAACTTATGAGTCTAAGTTACCTTTCTTTTTCCCTTTTTCCACAGATAAGCATGCTAGCTCTATCATCATTTCCACAGATATGTATAAAAACTATATCCCACATTCAGATAAGCATGTAAGCTATATCCACATTCTTAACAGATATGTATAACAACAATATCCCACAGATAAGCATAAAAGCTATATGCACACATCACAAAGATAAGCATATAAGCTCTATCTTCACTTCTCTAGACAAGCACATGAGCTGTATCTACGGAGTTCATCCCCTATCTTCTCCCAACACTATCCGGTTTAGAGGTACATCCCCTATCTTCCCCTAAACCGCGGAGTACATCCCCTATCTCCTCCTCTACACATAACGTATATAAACGCATTGGTTCTATATACAATCACCCAATACATACAATTAATGTATTCTATCAACCGTCAAGTCCCATGACACATTTCATTGATTAGTTTCAGTTTGCCTAATCATCATGCATTGTCTACAACAATCACGACTATCCTCCACCGATAGCCCAAAGCAGTTATTTCTAAACAGAAAATAAATGCACAATGGATATTCAATCAACATCTCATTTCCTCATTCTTCCCAATTAATTATCCCAATTAATTAAACAATGTAATTAGGCTATTTCCCATAACTAACATTTCAACCCTTAGGTCCCATTTTCATCAATGATTCAACATTTATTCCATTTCTCTATGCCAAACATGCATCTAGGTTTATTATGAATAAAACCCCAACTTTTGTAAAATTACACAAAAGCCCCAAACTTTCACAAAATTACCAAACCAACCCCAACATCTCAAAATACCAAAATTTAAAGACAAAATCCATAGAGAGGAGTAGGATATCCCTACCTCGAAGTTTAAGCCAAAAAGGAGATGAAGACTCGAAGATCAACGTGCTCCAAAACCAAACTTTTTCAGATTAAAACGAAGCTCTCAACGCCCTCTATCTTTTTAACAAAGGCCCTAGGCTAGAATCACACTCTAGGGAGATCAATTCTTAGAGAGAATATAAGTGTAGAGAGAGAGTGTGTCGGATCTAGGTTTTGAAAGAAAAAGGGAGTGAAAAAGTGATGTTTAAAATCGCTACTGTCCGCTGATATAAAACACGCTCGCTCGAGCGAAGACTTGGTCGCTCGAGCGACCAGACACAGAAAACCCTCGCTCGAGCCAAGAAGTTCTCGATCGAGCGAAGAAAAACCCAGACCGCTCGAGCCAAGAAAAGCTCGCTCGAGCCAAGAAAGGCAACTCTCAGGTCCAGAACAAGACGCAACACTCGCTCGAGCGAAGCCACCCTGGCTCGACCCACCGGACACGAACCTCACTCTCGCTCGAGCGACAAACTCCTCGCTCGAGCGAAGGTCCAAAAATCTGGGCAGCAACACTAGGCTCCCAAACACAACCAACCTGAAACAAACCTGCCCAACACATCACATAACTCAAAATACAAAGTAAAAAGGATGCAAACAAGATAATAAACAACTACCAACATCCATGGACACATGTCCGGATCACTGTACAACAAGGGTAAACCCGGGATCGCTATAACCTCCCCCCCTTAAAGTATTTCATCCCCGAAATTAAGCACAAGTTTTCAAAACAAGTTTTTCTCCATTTTAAACAATGTTACACTATAACATTCAACAATCCGACCCATTACCGGCCATCCCCTCCATTTAACAAGAGGTATATCACAATATGTAAACAACATATGTACTTTCAACATGCATCAACATTATGCATTATCTTTCCAATCTCAACAATATAATCAACATATATAATGTTACATTCAACTTCCATATGAGGCAAGTTCCCAAAACATACTTCCAATAAACCAAACATTTTCAATGTTTCACAACTTAAGACATATATAAAAGCTCTTAAGTTCAACAAAATGCAAAATTTAAATACAAGATCACATATCAACAAACAAGTCCGGATATTTCTCTCGGACTTCCAACTCACGTTCCCAAGTGGCTTCCTCCACTCCGTGATGTTTCCACAAGACTTTCACCAAAGGAATGGTCTTGCCACGCAGGACCTGATCCCGCCTATCCAAGACCCGAACCGGTCTCTCCTCATACGAGGCATCGTCATCTACCTCTAAATTGGTCCAATCCAACACATGTGATGGATCTGGCTCATACTTCCGAAGCATACTCACATGAAACACGTCATGCACTCCGGACAACTGCGGCGGTAAGGCTAACCGATAAGCAACCTCACCAATCCTCTCAAGGATCTCAAAAGGACCAATAAACCGATGGGATAACTTCCCACTCTTCCCAAACCTCATCAAGCCTCGCCTAGGTGATATCTTCAGAAAGACATGATCACCTACCTCAAACGCCAAAGGCCTCCTCCTACGGTCAGCATAAGATTTCTGCCGACTCTGGGCTGTAACAAGCCTCCTACGGATAAGCTCAACTTTCTCCGTCGTCTCCTTAACCAACTCCGGACCCAACAAAGGTGCATCGCCCACCTCGGCCCAACAAACTGGAGACCTACACGGTCGGCCATACAAGGCCTCAAACGGTGCCATACCGATGCTAGACTGAAAACTGTTGTTGTAGGCAAACTCTACCAATGGCAAGTGCCTCTCCCACGTCCCATTGAAGTCCAGGACACAACCCCGAAGCATATCCTCGAGGATCTGAATAGTACGCTCGGACTGCCCGTCAGTCTGAGGATGATAAGCCGTACTAAAGGTCAACTTAGTGCCCAAGGCACTCTGCAAACTCTGCCACAACCTAGCAGTAAAACGAGGATCTCTATCTGAGATGATCGCCACTGGGACCCCGTGGAATCTCACTACGTCCCGAATATACAAGTCAGCAAGATGATCCACCGAATCTCTCACGCGCATAGGAACAAAGTGCGCCGACTTAGTCAACCGGTCTACAACCACCCAAATAGCATCACTACCCCGTTGAGTCCTCAGAAGACCTACAACGAAGTCCATAGTGACATGCTCCCACTTCCACTCAGCAATAGGCAAGGGTTGCAACAAACCCGCTGGCCTCTGATGCTCGGCCTTCACTTGCTGGCAAGTAAGGCACTTCGATACGAAAACCGCCACATCTCTCTTCATACCCCGCCACCAAAACTGGCGACCCAAATCCTGATACATCTTAGTACCTCCCGGATGCACCGCAAGGCGCGAATGATGAAACTCTCGGAGTACTTCCTAACGGCAAGACTCCGGTACAAACAAACGGTCTCGGTATCTCACACTCAGGTCAGGATACACCGTCAAACCCTTCTCAACTTTCCCACTGGAGATCTTCTCTCGGAGGGATTCTACCTCGAGGTCACCTCTCTGTGCCTCTAACACTCTAATCACAAGTGTAGGCTGCGCAACAACAGAAAACAAGGCCGCAGCCTCAACAGATTCGCCCAGTAGCAAATCAAACTCGCCAAGTGCTCCCAACATCTCCCATTCCCGGATGGCTATACTAGCTACATCACTAATGGATTTCCTACTAAGGGCATCGGCCACAACATTGGCCTTTCCCGGATGATAGTGCAACTCAAAATCATAATCCTCGATGAACTCCATCCACCTCCTCTGCCTCAAATTCAAGTCTCTCTGTGTAAACAGATACTTCAAACTCTTATGATCCGAGAATACCTCGAACCACTCACCATAAAGGTAGTGCCTCCAGATTTTCAAGGCAAAGATCACTGCTGCTAACTCTAGGTCGTGTGTGGGGTAATTCTTCTCGTGTATTTTCAACTGACGTGAGCCATAAGCTACCACTTTCCCCTCTTGCATCAACACACAACCCAAACCCTCTCGTGAGGCATCACAATAAACCGCATAACCCAACCCTCTCTCCGGAATAATCAATACCGGAGCGGTGGTCAATCTAACTTTCAGCTCTTGGAACGACTTTTCACAAGTCTCACTCCACACAAACTTGACTCCCTTCCGAGTCAGTCTAGTCAACGGTGACGCTAACCTGGAGAAATCTTTCACAAACCGACGGTAATACCCAGCCAATCCTAGAAAACTGCGGATCTCAAACACACTCTTTGGCTGTGCCCAATCCTGCACTGCCTCAACCTTGGATGTATCAACAGACACCCCTTCCCCGGATACCACGTGGCCTAAGAATTTGACTTCCCTCAGCCAGAACTCACACTTCCCAAACTTGGCATACAGCCTATGGGCTCTAAGCAACTCAAGCACCACTCTCAAGTGTTCCTCGTGCTCCTCCTCTGTAGGCGAATAGATAAGGATGTCGTCCACGAAGACGACCACAAATCGGTCTAAGAACTCCCGAAAAATCCGGTTCATCAAGTCCATAAAAACTGCCAGTGCATTGGTAAGCCCAAATGGCATCACCAGAAACTCATAATGGCCATACCGCGTACGGAATGCCGTCTTAGGAATGTCCTCCTCCCTGACCCTCAACTGGTGGTAACCCGATCTCAAGTCTATCTTAGAGAAACAACGGGAACCCTTCAACTGGTCAAACAAATCATCTATACGGGGCATAGGGTACTTATTCTTGACCGTAGCCCGATTCAACTTCCGGTAGTCAATACACAATCTCAAGGCACCATCTTTCTTTTTAACAAAGAGGGCCGGTGCTCCCCACGGCGAAACACTAAGGCGAACAAAGCCCTTATCGAGAAATTCCTGGAGCTGAACTTTCAACTCAACCAACTCTGCTGGTGCAAAACGGTAAGGTGCCATAGAAATCGGCGCCGTACCAGGCACTAAATCAATAGAGAACTCTATCTCTCGGTGAGGTGGCAAACTAACAAGATCTTCGGGAAAGACATCCGAATACTCACAAACCACCCTTGGCAACACAATCTGAATCTCATCACACTCACTACTCTCAAAGCTAGCAAGTAGACCACTAAGCTCACTTCGCCCTCGCGAATCATACCCCGGTGGCAAAACACTACCAACCCGGTCTCCCAAGAAATGGAACCACTCCCCGCTCAAGGTACATAACGTGACCCTCTGGCGGTAGCAATCAATAACAGCCCGGTATGACGATAGCCAGTCCATACCCAAAATAACATCAAAACCCTTCATGGGCATGACAACAAACGGAAAAGGAAGCCTATAATCGGCGACCTCAATATCACATCCTCTAACACCCTGTTTCAGAATCAACTCACCACCCAAAGGCGATACCACACAAATAGGAGATGCTAACTGTGCCAACTCCAATTCCAAAACCGATGCAAATGCAGCAGATACAAAAGAATGAGATGCACCCGTGTCAATCAACACACTAGCAACCGAGTTGCAAAACAGAAAAGTACCTCTTACTACTGATGGAGCTGGTACTAAATCCTGCGCGGTAACAGCATACACGCGCCCCGTAGGCCCCTGGTCTACCTGCTCACCTCTCGGAGTAAAAGACTGCTGCACTGACTGGGATGACGAAGCTCTCGGATTGGCCTTCGAGGCCTGCACAGACTGAGCTGGCTGAAAACCCTGCGTCTGCCTAGAACCAGACGCTCCCGAAGTGGCACTCAACTGCGGGCAAAACCTCTTCAGGTGCCCAGGCTGTCCACACTGATAACAAGTCAAGGGCTGCCCCCTGCCCAAACTCTGACTCTGCAGTCTAGCTGAAGAAGAAGCAGCTCTCTGACCCCCACCCTTCTGCGGGCAAACAGAAACCTTGTGACCCAGCTGGCCACACTTGTAACAGGTGAAATCCCCCTGACCACCTCTCCCGGAGCCTGCACTTGGCACTGGGAAGGTCGATCTAGCAACACCACCCTGCGACTGCTGAGGGTTAGAACCCCTCTGACTCCTGCCATCACCCTGGCCATCTTGGCTCCTCTTGGAGCCTCTCTGCCCCTCATCCTCCTCTTGCATCATGAGCTCCATATGAGCTGCAGCGTCCACTAGGTGTCTATACTCCCGGATGTAAGACCCACCAACCCTCAACTTGAGGCCCCGCCTCAACTTCCGCTCAAACTCATAGCAACGGCGTTCCTCAGACGCCACCAGTTCAGGTGCGAACCTGGACAAACTAGTAAAGATAGCCTCAAACTCGGCCACTGACAAGCCCTGCTGATTAAGCCGGCTAAACTGATCCCTCAGCTTCTCCCTAGCTGCTGCAGACAAAAACCTCTCCTGAAAAGCATTCACAAACACCTCCCAAGTACTACCAACACGAGCCTTCTCGTACTTCCACCATTGACCCGCATCTCCCTTCAGTTGGAAGGATGCCAAGGTCACTTTCAGTGCTCCGTCCTCGATGCCAAGCATCTCGAACGTCTTACTCATTTGCTCTAGCCACTCATCAGCCTTCAGTGGCTCCTTCGGATCCCCGATAAACTCATCCGGATTAGACCGGAAGAACTCCCTCTTCAAGAAAGAAGGCCCTGCCTCAGATGCCTGATTCCCAGCTCTAAGAATACCCAAAGCTCCTGCTATCTCTCTGGCCAAGGCACCCATAGCCTGCTGACCCACTGGCTCAGCCACATTGGCCTGACCAACCCCCTCCTGCACTGCCGTAATCTCACCCTGTAACGGTGCTTCCTGCCTCGCAGGTCTACCACGCCTAGCACCTCTTCCTCGTCCTGACATCCTAATAAAGGTAACACAGAACGTTAGCACATTCACAAATGTGCCGAAACTAAACACTCACGTCCTAATGCATGAACAACTGTAATTCACTCCACGTAAGCACATAAACACATAAGCACTTACGAATTTCATTTCCGGATAATGATAGTCCCGAGGCGTTACTAGAGTTCCGGTTAGAAACAGCATTGATCAAGTGCTTTTCCAACAAGACTCCCAGAAACCCAAGGATCCAATCAACATCCTAGAAATTAAATCCCATACCCACATAATCACATAAGCATGTTATCAAGTAAGCACATAGCATATGATACTACATCTAAGTCTCTATCAAGCGAGACAAACCCATTGTGATACTAATCACTTCCCACGTACCCAAAGTATTCGAACCCGGTACGCTCTGATACCAAGTTGTAACGCCCTCAAAATAACAACATTAAATCCATCAGATAAGACATGCATTTACATATAAACTAACCACATTCTTTTATTCATTAGAGTTCCATTACAAAAAGTATTACATGTTAACAACAAAAGCAAAATGCCTTACAGGCTTACAGCTTTCCAAGTTAACACTTGGTTACAACAAAAGAGTTCTAACTCGTTTACACATAAAGCCCTTCGCTTGAAGTTACATGTAATACATCAAAAAGATAACGACATTAGTATGTCCGCCCCTAGCCTCCCAAGCTATGTCCTTGGAGGTGGCATGCTTCCTGTACCTGAAAGTGATATTCCCATATAGGGTGAGCCACAGCCCAGTAGAAATACACTAAACCAACCATGAACAATGACTAAAATATTAGCAATTGATAGATGGCTAACACAGATACGTTCACATAAATTACACATTTGTGTCTTACAACTTATGAGTCTAAGTTACCTTTCATTTTTCCTTTTTCCACAGATAAGCATGCTAGCTCTATCATCATTTCCACAGATATGTATAAAAACTATATCCCACATTCAGATAAGCATGTAAGCTATATCCACATTCTTAACAGATATGTATAACAACAATATCCCACAGATAAGCATAAAAGCTATATCCACACATCACAAAGATAAGCATATAAGCTCTATCTTCACTTCTCTAGACAAGCACATGAGCTGTATCTACGGAGTTCATCCCCTATCTTCTCCCAACACTATCCGGTTTAGAGGTACATCCCCTATCTTCCCCTAAACCGCGGAGTACATCCCCTATCTCCTCCTCTACACATAACGTATATAAACGCATTGGTTCTATATACAATCACCAAATACATACAATTAATGTATTCTATCAACCGTCAAGTCCCATGACACATTTCATTGATTAGTTTCAGTTTGCCTAATCATCATGCATTGTCTACAACAATCACGACTATCCTCCACCGATAGCCCAAAGCAGTTATTTCTAAACAGAAAATAAATGCACAATGGATATTCAATCAACATTTCATTTCCTCATTCTTCCCAATTAATTATCCCAATTAATTAAACAATGTAATTAGGCCATTTCCCATAACTAACATTTCAACCCTTAGGTCCCATTTTCATCAATGATTCAACATTTATTCCATTTCTCTATGCCAAACATGCATCTAGGTTTATTATGAATAAAACCCCAACTTTTGTAAAATTACACAAAAGCCCCAAACTTTCACAAAATTACCAAACCAACCCCAACATCTCAAAATACCAAAATTTAAAGACAAAATCCATAGAGAGGAGTAGGATATCCCTACCTCGAAGTTTAAGCCAAAAAGGAGATGAAGACTCGAAGATCAACGTGCTCCAAAACCAAACTTTTTCAGATTAAAACGAAGCTCTCAACGCCCTCTATCTTTTTAACAAAAGCCCTAGGCTAGAATCACACTCTAGGGAGATCAATTCTTAGAGAGAATATAAGTGTAAAGAGAGAGTGTGTCGGATCTAGGTTTTGAAAGAAAAAGGGAGTGAAAAAGTGATGTTTAAAATCGCTACTGTCCGCTGATATAAAACACGCTCGCTCGAGCGAAGACTTGGTCGCTCGAGCGACCAGACACAGAAAACCCTCGCTCGAGCCAAGAAGTTCTCGATCGAGCGAAGAAAAACCCAGACCGCTCGAGCCAAGAAAGGCAACTCTCAGGTCCAGAACCAGACGCAACACTCGCTCGAGCGAAGCCACCCTGGCTCGACCCACCAGACACGAACCTCACTCTCGCTCGAGCGACAAACTCCTCGCTCGAGCGAAGGTCCAAAAATCTGGGCAGCAACACTAGGCTCCCAAACACAACCAACCTGAAACAAACCTGCCCAACACATCACATAACTCAAAATACAAAGTAAAAAGGATGCAAACAAGATAATAAACAACTACCAACATCCACGGACACATGTCCGGATCACTGTACAACAAGGGTAAACCCGGGATCGCTATAATAGGTGTTAGTAAAGAAAAAGGAATTGCAAGTAACTTTATGAAGTACTTAGGTCGATATAAGAGATATGTATTACTCTAATTGGACCAGAGGATCCAATTCAGGGCAATTTGGACCCATTTCGGGTGCATCTCGATGATCTGAACCACTTAGTTTTTATACCATCTGAGTAGATCATCCATGCAATAGACAAGTCGAACGAATATTGGTAGTAATATATTTGGATCACATTTGTCTTTTAAAAAAATGGACTGTCTATTTTCAAAATTATACTTGTCATCCATTTCTTTTTAAAGGGAAATGTGATCCAACCATATGGCTAATAATATCTAATTAATTTGATTTTTTACGTTAATAATCTACTCTAAGGACACTAAAAATTAAACAGTCTAAATTATCAAGATGAACTCAAAACGGGTCAAAATTACTCTAAATTAAACCCTCTAGTCTAATTAGGGAACTAGAAAGAAGCCCAATCCAATTAGCTTACAAACCCATGATGTTCCCAAATCATCTGCAAGTCTTGCAACCATTGATGACCACTTAATCATGTAATCGCACTTTTCTATGCATTCCAACTCCTCGTTGGTTATGGCATTTGTACTTAGAAAATAAGCATGTGTTAGTAATGTAGGAACAGAGGATGAAGTCCATGCATGGTCAAGGTACTCTTCAAGTGTTGGCATGTATCCACTGTAAGACCATTTGCTTCGTTCATGTAACATCGACATAAATCTCGCCACTACAACATTTCAAAAAGGGCAAATTATATTCTTTATATTTTTCCTCATGTCAATTTGGTTTGTAATTTAAATTGTATTGATTTTGTTCTTCAATTTTTTTTTTTATATTGTATCGATTTAGTCTTATTAACAACAATCATTAAGAAATTGAATAGAAAAAAAAGGACTAAATGACCCATTTGAAACGAAATAGATCATTTTAAATTAGATGGCAACCCTTCAATCACTTTAAAGAGAATGAATGAACTATTTTGTCCCTTTTCATTCTATTTTTCAAAGGGGCATTATCAATTAGATTTAATTGACACTCTTTGAAAATTTTCAAGATAAAATTGATACCATGAGAACTATAAGAATCAAATTGACACTAGAAGTAAATTTCATAGACTAATGAAAAAAAAAACATTAGAGCACTTCTTTTTTTTTTCTTTTTTTTTCCCAATAAAATTGAGCATGGATTTAGTAAAGCTAATATACAGCATTTGTTTGAATGTGATCAAATAATTATATGGTAGTTTGCTTAAATAAGATATCAAAAAGGATGTGGGTACCTTATTTTTAAGGTATGGGAGGATATGGACACCATGTTCCTTAAGAGTGACATAAGCCGTTTCATTAATGGTATTGAATAAACCAAGTAAGCATATCTTCATATAGTCTGGAAGTTGTTCAGCTGCATTGACATCCCATCCGAGATGCAAAAGTATTTTTAAAATTGTGTTAAAAACTTAAATAATTTTTTTACTTGCACAAAAATTAATTATAGAATCAAATAAATTCTCTCATAAAAGTGTGGAAACTCACAAAAAAGTGAAATCTACCTCAAATGAGAGAAGATTATGTTTAATTTTGTAATCAATTAATGTCTGTTTAGAATTTAAAACTTAGAAAGTCTAGAAATTGTTCCATTGCATTAACATCTCATTTGAGACACATAAGTGTTTTCAAAATTGTGTTAGAAACTTGTATAATTCTTCAACTTATGTATAAACTAATCACAAAATCAAACATAACCTAAATCTCTTATGAGTAGTGAGAAAATTATGTCTGATTTTATGATCGATTTTTATACCATTAGACTTTTTCAAACTTAAAATAATAGTCACCTATGGCAAATATTAAGAAGGAATGACATTCCCTACTTGTACCAACCTGTCAATGGCATTGGTGAAAAGTTGGAGCTGATCCAAGGTACATAAGCATCATAAACATCATCAACACATGTGGCCAATATATTGATCCTTGTTCCCATGCTCCTAAAATTTTGGAATCAAAAGCCTCTCCCAGAGACCATAAATAATTCTCTACCACCCTGTCCCTAACAAAGTGCAACTTTTTCCCCCAACCTGTGCTTTCCCACCACCTATTAATTATTAAGTAAAGTATGTAGAAAGATAAAATCAGTAATAATATATAAATAAATAATTTAATAAAAAAATAATAATGTAACAAATTTTGGTCTTACCATTTTAAACGTCACTTATTATTTTAAAAATGTCGTGACTTGTATTATTTAAAAAATGTCATTGTCATGTATTTTGGTTGAGAATTGTGTATAGAGCTATTTAACAAATCAAATTACTTAAACTTGATCTCGACTTGTGTTCAATTCATAAAAAAACTCATTTAAAATTTTCTTATTACGTAAATAAACAAAACTTGAATACATTTTGAAACTGTTAAGTTTTTAAACCAAGCTTGAACAATGTAGTGCTCAACTTGATAAGTTTAAATGATAAATTACATTTTGCTTCCTTTATGTTTGACCACTTTCTCACTTTGACCCTTAAAGTTTATTTTTTTCCACTTTGGCAGACAGAAAGTGACACATTAATAGTCACATGGTATAAAAATATTTTATTATATATGACTAATACCTCTTACATAAATTTAATCTCCAATATAATAATATATATTTTTATATTATGTGATAGTAATTGTGACTCTTTTTTTTTAATCTAATTTTGAATAGAAGTTAGCTTTAGAAGTAAAGTGAGAAAAGTTTGAAACATAGAGGGTCAAAATAAGAAAAACAAACTTTAAGGACCAAAGTGGGAAAGTGTCCAAATATAAAGGGGGAAAAGTGTAATAACCAAAATTTATATGCATCATAAATAAAATGAAATCAAATTACTAGAGCTCAGTTTGTTGTCAACTCGATTAAAACTCGCTTTGAGATGGGATAAACAAGTTAAATTTAAACACATTTTGGTCATGTTTGTTTGGGTGGACATGAGCTTGGGATTGGACTAATAGTCCAATAAAATTATTAATCTGATGTTTGGTTAAACAATTGAAGTAGGGACTAATTATTTTAAACTTGACTATTAGTTAAGATAGGATACATAATTCAACGGATTCGTAGTCCTAGGACTATTAGTCATGGGAATGCTAATTCAGTCCGCCCAAACAAACATGGCTTTTAAGTCAAATTTTCAAACCAAATTGAAACAACCTATTACTCCACTAATTTGGTGTCCTAATTGTATATAACAATTAAAAAAAATATTTTTTTTTTGGATAAAATAAAATACATTAAGTTGAGTGATAAGCTGTTCCAATTTGGTAATAATATAAATGAAACTACCACATCATTCTGGTGTAAAATTCTATATAAATATTCTAGTGGAATAGCATTTTCCTATGGTTTAATTCTATTTGATGGAAGTGATCTTTTACCTTGGTGCATGCTTTAGGTCTTCTTGGTGAATTGCTTGTAACATGTTGAAATCCAATTTGGCAAACTCAAGCAACTTGGCATTCATGTCCAATCTCCTCTCATATGCATCAATGAACCACCTTGCCTCCATTCTTGGCATTGCCCAATGTAATGGGAGCTCCAAGGAATGACTCACAAGCATGCCAAGATTTGGATCTATTCTCTCCTTCTTGAGCCATTCTTTGAGATGTTTAGCTGTGAAATCTCTAGCTTCTTCCAATATACTTTCATCCTCCATTAAAAGATATGAAGCTTCATACAATGAAAGAAGTCCCTTAGTATCCTCACATAAAGACTTCTTGAAGTTCCCAAACTTGTCCCTGAAACTATTAAAAACCTCTGCAAGCAAGGAAGTGTTTGTAATCAGTTTTTCAATTTGTACAGAAATTGATCATAGAACCTAGAATTTTTCTTATTGTTTTTAATTAGTAATTGCATTGATATAAGCAGCAACATTTTAAGTAGTACTATTGGGAAAAAATTGGTATATGTCATGTAGTTGTATGCAGAGTATATATCCAATGATAAGTATTAGAAATTGGACAATGCGGTCGTAAGTTTTTAAAAATCATTGACCATGAAACATATTTACATTGAGATTGTAGAGCTTGATTAGTATGGTATACTTTATAACAACCATTCATGGATCTAACTAAAGTTATTATAATAATTTTTTGACATTAAACCTAACACACACATACGGGGGCGAGGCAGCATAGGGCCGGGTCACGTGCCCCACCTCAGTTTTACAAATATTTCTTTTGTTTTGTTATTGTCATGTATAAAATGTATTTTTTTTTCTTAGCATGTTTTTTGGCTAATGATTTATTATATTGTTCACAACAAGTAGTTATTTGATAATTTGGGAACACTATGTGGTATTATTTATGTACTCCCTCCGTCCCAAAATAATGGTCCCTTTTGGGGAATCCAACTTTTTTTGGTAGTACAATTATTGCATTTGAAAAAAGTTGATTTTCCAAAATTATCCTTTTGATAGTACATTTTTTGAGAATATCAATGCATAATTGTACTTTTTATGTTGTTTATTAATTTAAAAGAAGGGTAAAATAGGAAATTTATATTATTTTTGTACTTGATTTTTGAAGAGGGACTAATATTTTGGGACAATGAAAAATGGAATAAGGGACTAATATTTTGGGACGGAGGGAGTAGTAGTTTAAATCAATAGTGTAGCGAAAAATATTATAGACTGAATATAATGAATTCATTATTTTCAAGTAATTGACATACCGCTTAGTGTGATTTGTGATTTTCTATGCTTTGAACATCACATAGGTAACGCTATATGGTACTCTAAGACTGTTTAATCATTTTCATTCAAAACACATCATTTATAAGAATGTCATCTTTTTAATATTTTTCTGTCAAATAAAAATTAAATTGATTTTATAATAATTTGTGCTATAAATGATGTGTTTTTATTTTTTTAAATTAGGACTTTTGATCCATAATTTTTTGTGCTAAAATTGCAAACTTACATCATCATCCCACACCGAGCTATTTCACACTATTATAGAATTTTGATTTGTTCTTATTAATAATGAATATGTAATTTTTTATGTTTAAATTTATCTCATAAAATGATTATTATCTTAATGTTGCTCATGAAGTTTTTTTAAATAAAAAATTATAATTAATAAATGCCCCCTCTAGCCTAATTTTCTAACTCCGCCACTGCACAGATACATATAATTTATTAGAATTATGTTGTTTACTTTACCACACAAATATTCACGGATCTAACTAAAGTTATTATATTAATTTATTGACGTCAACCTAATAATTTATCAGCCCTTAAATATTTTTTTTTCCCTTCATGTTTCAAAATTTTCTCAATTTACTTCAAAAGTTAATTTATGTCTAAAATTAGACAAAAATAATACATTGATAATCATGTGCATAAAAATAATTTATTATATATATATTAATCTTATGGTTTGATTTTCATAATGTCTAAAATATTATAAGATAAATTATAATTTTTAATATACATAGTTTATAACAATTTAATACAAAATATGAAAATGAATTTTATGATATTAATACAAGTTGCACCAATTGAAAAATATTTTGCACCAATTGAAAAATATTTAAGTCTACTATACATCTTAGGAAAATATTTGAGACTCCCACTATTTTTGACCCCACAACTTCTAATTAATTGTGGCCACACATTATATATATTGAAAGGGCTAAATATGGAATGGGTCGGATCCAAGTCTTGGGCCGGTCCAATCTTCTAAACCCAAATCCAAATGGGTCAGATGAACGTGTGGGCAAGCCAACTAAGCCCAACTCCATTACCAACAGTCCACCCAAGTCCTCAAGAACTTGGGCCCAACTCGTAGTGGAAAGGCCAATCCAGCCGCGATACTGGGCTGGGACGAGCTGCAGGACTCAATCTATGGGCCGAACCCACCATCAGAACCAAAGTGGGCCAAGTCCATACAAAGATATCCGAATGGGCCAGCCCATCTCTAAAATAGTTTCACAAAGGGCCGAGCCAAGGCACAACAGTACCAAGCTGAGAGAACCTCTTAGAGAAATGTGGAAGCTGTGAGTATATGCATGTGCAAGTTGCCATCTCAGGTGGTTCCCTAAGCCTAGAATCACAGAAGCAGTTAAACCAGAAGAATGTGGTTTGTTATCGACATGACTACAATGAATATATACACCCCTTGACAACTATCAGATGGTCCCCTACCTTGGGCAATGTTAAAAGTAAAGCTGGCAGCACCACAGCTTCGTGAAACCATCTTGGGTAACAAGCAAGGAGATATATATAAACTATATTGGCTTCACAAGAGAGGTAACTGATCTAAGCTGAACCATACTTACTGAAACTCAACTCTCTACACTTAGGGAGAACTTTACTTCTTCTCCGATTACTCATTCCCACACCAGAGGGGTTATCCGACCAACCCCGGCTGGGTAGTTTTTACCTTGCTCCTTGCTGCAGGGCCTTAATTCTTGGATAGTCCAGTCGAGTCCGGAGCTCCGATCCACTTTTATCTAGTGCGGTATTCGGTATGCATATATATATATATATATTTTTCTCCACTCTCTCCTCCCCCTCTATCACAAAATGTATGGAAGTGCTGGGGTCTAGATCATTTCCCATACATCTTATATATATATATATATATATTAAATATATTTATATATTATATAATAATAACAGGAAAGGATCGACAAAACCACGTGGTGGCTTGTATATCATGTATATCATTTACATTATTTTTCCTTTCCTTTTTTTGTAGTACTTTCCTTTTTTTGGGACAAAACTACGTGGTGGCTTGTACATCATTTCAAATTCACTTCCATCTTATTTTTCCTTTCCTTTTTTTTTTTTGATAAATTATATTGACATCCCTTGAGGTTTATATTTATTACAATTTTCTTCCTTACCTTTTGAAAATTACATTCTCCTCCCTGAGGTTAAAGTTTCATTACAGGTTGCTCCCTTTAACAATTTAATTTTTTTAAATACCAGTTTTGACCTAATTGGGTAAATTACATTGATACCCCTCACATTTTAGAAATTACAATCCTCTCTCCAAGGTTTAAAGTAGTATTACCAATTACCCTCTCGGTTAAAATTAGTTGAAAAAAATATTCATTGAAAAAACAAATTAATTGGAAAAAAAATTATTTGGAAGAAAAAAATTAATTGAAAAAAAATTTTGTTAGTCAAAATTTTAAATTTCTGTTTAAAAATCAACATAAGATAAAAATTACACTAACACCCCTTGCGGTTTATGTTTATTACACTCGAAAGATAAAAATTATATAAAAATGATAATTATTTTTATTTTTTATTTTTTAACCAAATTAATTTTTAATTTTTAAAAAAAAAATTCTAAAAATCGAACTATACATAGCCTAAGAATCTTTTGATAAGTCGCTTCTTACGTTGATAACTTATTTAATTATTTGTTAATTTTACGTCATTTTTACCATCTGAGGCCTGTTTGGTAACCATTTCGTTTTCAGTTTTCAACTTATATTTATAAAATTTTAAAAACTGTCATAAAAACTTGTTTGATAATTTTTTTTTTGTTTATAAATGGTTGTCTCAATTTGTAAAATTGAGGAAAAAATGTAAATTGGAAAAATGAGTTTACGTTGATTTTTAAACAAAAATTTAAAAATTTGACTAACAAAATTTTTTTTCAAATAATTTTTTTTCCAATGAACTTTTTTTTCAATGATTTTTTTTTTCAACTAATACTAATCGAGAGGGCAATTGGTAATGTTATTTTAAATCTTGTGAAGGGACCGTAATTTCTAAAATGTGAGGGGTGTCAATGTAATTTACCCAATGAGGGCAAATTGGTATTTAAAAAAATTAAATTGCCAGAAGGAGTAATCTGTAATAAAACTTGAAATCTCAGGGAGAGAGATGTAATTTCTAAAAGGTGAGGGGGAAACTGTAATATATATAAATCTCAGGGGGTGTCAATGTAATTTATCTTTTTTTTTTTTTTGTGGTAAACCTAGCCTTGTGTTGTATTATTTATTTATTTATTTTTTATTTTTGTCAAGAATGGAAGAGTGCAATAGTTAGTAAATTCAACAGCAATGATTCATCCCACTAAAAACATCACCACTAATAGCACTAATGCATTAAAAAAGTAAAAAAAAAAAAAAAAAATACAACTCCAAGACCAAAACATCACATCATTAATGGCGGGATCCACTGCCACCTAATTAGTGGTAGCACTAATTAGTGCTCCCAAGCATTTTTCTAAATTCAAATGGAAGCAGGAATAAGGAAAGAGGTTCAACGGAGATATCTTTTGATAAGAAAAAGAATTGCAGAGAAAAAATTTGTGATATTAATTTGTTCTAAAAAATATTATTGTGCTTCATTATGTAATATTTTTTAAGAGAAATTTGTTGAGCGTTGGAGCGTAGTTGTAAAAGGATATTCTAGTCTGTACTCTATTCTTGTAATCAGAGATATTTTTGTGAGTAATTTTTTATAATAAAATTATTTGAGTTAGGTGTGACAAAGTACAGAATTCTAAACTAATCATTGGAGTGGTTGGGGGTGATCACTTGCTTAGATGTGACTAGTACCGAATTTAAAACTAGCTGGTGTAATACTATTCGATTAATAGTGGAGAAATCTCAAAAAAAATCTTGAGAAGTAGACGTATGCTTTATTATCCCTTTGCTCGTTTTACTTTTGTATATTGTTGCACAAATTTATTTGTTTATATATTGGGTTAATAATTTTAATTTAACAATTTAATTAGAAACTCAATTTACTCCTTCTCTTGGGTTGTCTTTTGAGTAACAATATATAACCCACTCATCTAACCCAAACCCAAACCCAAATATAATAATATAATTTTTATACTATGTGGCAGTTGACGTGACATTTTTTGTCTAGTTTTGAACAAAAATTAAATGTAAGAGTAAATTGAGAAAAACTTGAAATATAAAGAGTCAAAGTATAAAAAAAAAAAAAATCCAAAAAAAGAAAATGACTAAACATATATATATATATTATTGTACTCAAAGCAACTGCATATACTCTTCTTTTCTTTTAGCTAATGAAACTAGTATGAGCTATAAACATGAGCAATTTTATTGAACTGCACAAATTTATACTATATTTTCTTATTTATGATTGATTCTTTTTGTTATTATTTGTGTATGTGGTTTATTTCACAACAATTTATTACCACCTATTGGAAAAAGCCATCACCCAACACTGCCAAACAGGGCTTATCTGTTGTGATCATTATTTCTTCTTTTGGTACCTTCTCTAAAAATTTTGATACTTTATCCAATATAATACTTATATATTTTATTAGTAAGGGTGTGATGCACTTAAACATTAAAGAATGAAACAAATCCATGAACAAAATGGATGTAAAATGACATATATGTAATAAAAAAAAAACTTATATATTTTCCAATGTACCAAATGTTGAGGATCGGGGGCACACCAGGGAACTCAAACAAGCAATAACACACAAGTTTTAACGTGGTTCGGCAAGTCGCCTACGTCCACGGGCAGCGGATTCACTATATTGAACAAAATGGTGAATTACAACACTCTCTGTAATTCTCTCTCTCTTTGCTCTCAACTCACACCTCTCAGCTCCACATCTGATATCTATATCCTCTCCCTCCCGTCTCTATTTATACACAAAGGAGTAGGTGGGAGAGCCCTCATTCTTTGACTTTTGACATGGTTGGTGGCCTTCCATTGTTGACATGAGGTTGGTGGCCTTCCATTGTTGACATGAGGATCACCCCTTTCACATGGGGTGACCTCCAGAATCTGTAGCCAATTCAACAAATCTCCACCTTGGCGAGGATTCTCTTATCCAACATAGTGATCGATCAACACTGCCATGCACCCGAAGGTGCTCAGTTCCGAGAGATGTTGACCAAGTCCAAACAATGTTGGAACTTGATCCCAGAAACTACCTTTGTGAGCATATCGGCCGGATTATCTGCAGTACCAATCTTTTGAAGCAGAATATCCCCTTCATTCACAATTTCTCGGATGAAATGGAAACGGACATCAATGTGCTTGGTGCGGGCATGATGAACCTGGTTCTTTGCCAAACAAATGGCACTCTGACTGTCACAAAACACCTCAACGTGCTTCTGAACAATTCCCAAGTCTTTAATCAACCCATGTAGCCAAATAGCTTCCTTAAAGGCTTCCGTTACTGCCATGTACTCTGCCTCTGTAGTAGACAAAGCCACCGTTGACTGAAGCGTTGACCTCCAACTTACCGGCCCTTTAGCAAGCGTAAATAAATACCCTGTTGTTGACCGGCGTTTGTCTAAGTCACCAGCATAATCTGAGTCCACATATCCTTCCAAATTCTGCCCGAGTCGGTTATCTCTCTCGAACTTCAATCCCAGATTGACCGTGCCATGTATGTACCTTAGGATCCATTTCACTGCCTGCCAGTGATCTTTTCCTGGATCATGCATATACCTGCTTACCATACTCACAGCATGCGAGATGTCAGGCCGTGTACAAACCATAGCATACATTAATGCACCAACTGCATTTGCATATGGAACCTGTGCCATATGCTTCCGTTCTTCTTCTGTGCGTGGAGACAACGAGGCACTAAGCTTGAAATGAGAGGCCAATGGTGTACTTACAGCTTTGGTTTTCCCATTGATGCCAAATCTGTCTAACACCTTTTTCAGATACTGGGTTTGTGTCAGACAAACCGTGCCCTTCTTCCTGTCTCTCTTGATCTCCATGCCAAGAACTTTCTTTGCTTCTCCCAAATCCTTCATTTCAAACTCCCTTGCTAACTGTGCCTTGAGTTTGTCAATCTCCACCTTGCTCGTAGATGCAATCAGCATATCATCTACATATAAGAGCAAATAGATGAAGGAACCGTCGGGAAGCTTACGGAAATATACACAATGATCAAATTGACTTCTTGTGTATTCTGTCTCCATCATGAACCGATCAAATCGCTTGTACCACTGTCTCGGGGATTGCTTCAATCCGTACAACGATTTGTTCAGCTTACAGGCCCAATTCTCTTTTCCAGCAATTTTGAAACCATCTGGCTGGGACATGTATATCTCCTCTTCAAGATCTCCATGTAAGAAGGCAGTTTTGACGTCGAGTTGGGCGAGCTCGAGATCAAACTGTGCAACCAAAGCTAACAAGATGCGAATAGACGTGTGCTTCACAACAGGTGAGAATACCTCATTGTAGTCTATTCCTTCCTTCTGAGCATAGCCTTTAGCTACCAATCTAGCTTTGAATCTGATGTTGTCTCTGCCTGGAATGCCTTCCTTCTTGGTGTAAACCCACTTACACCCAATTGCTTTCTTGCCTTTTGGAAGTTGCACCAACTCCCAAGTCTGGTTCTTGTGAAGTGACCCGATCTCTTCTTCCATAGCCTCCTTCCATTTGACACTTTCTACATTATGCACGGCTTCTTTGAAAGTGCAAGGAATATTGTCTTCAATGATTGGAAGTGCATAGGCTACCATATCGGTCATCCAACTGGGTTTCTTAGTCACCCTTTTCCCTTTCCTGATTGCAATGGGTTCTGATTGATGCGGAGCCTCTGGATCTTCATTTTCATCTGAACTCTCTTCAGAGCTATCCTCTGAGACTTCTTCAGGATGGTTGATTGGCTGACTAGTCTTTGTTGGAGTCTCAAACTCCACCTGCACTGACTTCTTCAATGCTTCCTCATTCTGTTGAGGATCTGATTGCTTCAGCATTACAGACTCATCAAAGGTAACGTCTCTTCTGATGAGAACTTTCTTTGATTCAGGGCACCACAGTCTGTATCCCTTGACACCGTCACCGAAACCCAATAAGATGGCTTTCTTGGCTCTTGGATCCAACTTAGATTCTGTAACATGAAAATATGCTGGACATCCAAAGATACGTAACTGATCATAATCAGTAACTGGGACTCCTGACCATACCTCCATGGGAGTCTTCCCATCTAATACTGCAGTAGGTAGTCTGTTGACAAGATGACGAGCATAGTTCAATGCCTCGCCCCAAAATGCCTTGCTCAATCCAGACTGTGACAGCATACACCGGACTTTCTCCACCAAAGTGCGGTTCATGCGTTCTGCAACTCCATTCTGCTGCGGTGTTCCAGGAACTGTGAAATGTCTCACTATCCCTGCATTCTGGCAAACCTCAAAGAAGGGATCTGATGTATATTCTCCACCATTGTCAGATCTGAGCTTCTTGATCCGTCTGCCTGTCTGGGTCTCAATCATCTTCTTCCACGTAAGAAAGATGTTTAAGACTTCATCTTTGTGTTTCATTGTATAAATCCAAACTCTTCTAGAGAAATCATCAATGAACGACACAAAGTAGTGTTTACCTCCCAACGAAGCAGTCTTGGAAGGACCCCATACGTCGGTGTGGACGTAGTCTAGAATCCCTTTGGTACGGTGAATTGCAGTACCAAACTTGATTCTTGTTTGCTTGCCCAATACACAATGCTTGCAGAACTCAAGCTTCCCCGTCTTGGCGCCTTTCAACAGGCCTTGCTTTACCAATCCTTGTAAAGCCTTCTCACCGACATGCCCTAGGCGCATGTGCCAAAGTTTGGAAGTGTCTGATGCATCATCTTCTGAGCTGGAACTGGTGGAGACAGCCACTCTCCCTGTGACTGTAGAGCCATCTAGGAAATATAAATTTCCCTGTCGAGTACCCTTCATTACAACCAATGCTCCTCGAACAACTTTAAGGACTCCACCTTCCATGGTTATTCTGTAACCTTTGGAGTCTAAAACTCCCACTGAGATGAGATTCTTGGTTAGATCTGGTACATACCGTACATCTTCAAGAATTCTGATTGTTCCATCATGGCTCTTCAGTTTAATTGTTCCAATCCCCTTTGTCTGGCAAGCTTGGTCGTTGCCCATCAGCACAACTCCTCCATCGAACTCTCGTAAGCTCGAGAACCACTGCTTGTTAGGACACATATGGAATGAACATCCGGAATCTATTATCCATTCATCCGACTGGCCATATGATGAAACTGTGAAGGCTCCTCCTTCATCATTATCTCCATCTCGTGCAATATTCACCTTCTCTTCTGTCTTGTCTTTATTTGGACAATCTTTTGCCCAATGCCCCTTCTGGCGACAAGCTGCACACTCGTCTTTTGCAAGACGTCTTTTGTCTGAAGGTTTCCCCCTGGATTTTGAGCGAGACTTTCCTCGCCCTGTATTTCTTCTGTTATTTGTTCTGCCTCTGACTGTTAATGCCTCGGATGTTGAGTCCCTGTTTGCAGACTTATCTTTCCTTCTGAACTCATTGTTCACCAAGGCGTTTGCAACATCAATATACTTGATCTTCTCTTTACCGTACAGTAAAGTAGTAGTGAGATGATCATACGAGTCAGGCAAGGAATTTAACAATAACAGTGCTTTATCTTCATCACCAACATGATCATCCAAATTCTTCAAATCCGTAATAATTTTGTTGAAGTTATTTAGGTGTTCGTTCATCGAAATACCTTTAACGTAGTCGAAACGAAACAACCTCTTCCTCAAGTAGAGCCGGTTCTCAATGCTCTTTGTCATGAACTTATCTTCCAGCGCCTTCCAAAGCTTCTTCGCAATATCATATTCTGTAAAGGCATACTTCTCCTCTTTTGCAAGGCAAAGTCGGATGGAACTACAGGCCAGGAGATTCACCCTCTCCCATTCTATCTCGTCCATGTCATCTGGTTTGTCTCCCAGAGTGAAGTGCAGGTTCATTTGGACAAGCATATCCTTAACTTCGCATCTCCACATGCCGAAGTTGCTGCTTCCATCGAACTTCTCTACCTCGAACTTGGCATGGGACACCGGGGTCCAATGCCTAGAAGTGCTTGTACTGGCTGGATTACTTACGGACTCGGATGCTCTAGATTCTGCCATTTTTTAGAAACTTCAATTCAAAAAACTGACCGTACAGATGTGTCCGGAATACTCCAAATAGTTGGGAAGCACTATTGGATCGTCAAAAACGGACTCCGAATGGCTCCGATCTGGCAAAAATACTTTGGACAGGTCAGATCTGCAGAATCTGGTGCGCTGAGATGCACCGGATAATTTCTCCCGTCAACGGCTGGTCAACGGCTCGGTCAACGGCGCAGGCGGCGCGGTCAACGGAGGATCGGCGGCGCGGTCAACGGCTGGTCAACGCGGCTGGTCAGCGGCTCAGGCTGACTGGGCTGACACGTGGCTGACACGTGGCTGACACGTGGCCTGACTGTCGGACGCGTGGCGATGACGTGGCGGATGACGTGGCGATGATGCGGCACTGACGTGGCGCCACGTGGCTCGTCTTCTCCCTGGAGACGCGCGTGTGGCGCGTGGATGAGACTGGGATCACGCGCCGGTTGCCTGAACGGCGCGTGGTGGCGCGTGGTGCGACTGGGGCTGACGCGCTTTGTTCAGAGAGCGCGTGAGGGCGCGTGTGAAGGCTTCTGGGCTCTGTTTTTGCTGTTTTGGACTCCTCTCGGGGAGTTCTTCCTCCTGGTATGGTCAAAAGTGGATTTTGAGCACTTCGAAATCTGGGCACTTTCGGGAAAAATTCGATTTTTCGCAACCCGAGCTCTGATACCAATTGTTGAGGATCGGGGGCACACCAGGGAACTCAAACAAGCAATAACACACAAGTTTTAACGTGGTTCGGCAAGTCGCCTACGTCCACGGGCAGCGGATTCACTATATTGAACAAAATGGTGAATTACAACACTCTCTGTAATTCTCTCTCTCTTTGCTCTCAACTCACACCTCTCAGCTCCACATCTGATATCTATATCCTCTCCCTCCCGTCTCTATTTATACACAAAGGAGTAGGTGGGAGAGCCCTCATTCTTTGACTTTTGACATGGTTGGTGGCCTTCCATTGTTGACATGAGGTTGGTGGCCTTCCATTGTTGACATGAGGATCACCCCTTTCACATGGGGTGACCTCCAGAATCTGTAGCCAATTCAACACCAAACACGTGGTAATAAAACCATAATTCAATTAGTAAACATAAACACTATCTAAAAATAAATTTAAGAAGAACATATGTGAATCAGTTACTCCAATTAATCTCATGAACTTTCTAATACATTGATATGTCCTATTTATTTTGACAATCTTACGTGAGATCCTATTTTGAATTTTGGTATGATTTGATAGACGTTTCTACCCTCTAAAAAAAATTTTTACTGTACTTTTTTTGAACGAAAAAAACGTACACTCTAAAAAAAATTTCTTAGTATTTTTTTTTCCAAACATAATACTTCAATGTAACACACTCCAATGTAACACTCAAATATAATACTTTAAAAAAAACTCTTTAGTGTACTTTTTCTAAACGTAACAATGTAACAATCTAAAAAAATTTCTTAGTATATTTTCCCCAAGCATAGCACTTCAATGTAGCACTCAAATATAATACTTACAAAAACTCTTTAGTGTACTTTTTCCAAACGTAACAACGTAACACTTCAAAAAAAATTTCTTAGTTTATTTTTTTCAAACATAGCACTCCAATGTAACATATAAAAAATTACCAAAAAAAAAGAAATTTACTTAGTATACTTTTTCCAAACGTAACACTCAAATGTAAGTGTACTTTTTCTAAACGTAACACTTTAAAAATATAACAATACAATGTAACACACTAAAAACTCCTTAATGTGTTTTTCCCAAACAGAACACTCCAATGTAACAATCCAATCTAACAAAAACTTCTTAGTACACTTTTCCCAAATATAACACTCTAATGTAACACTCAAAAAACATAACAATCCAATATAACAGCCTAAAAACTCCTTAATGTATTTTTCTCAAACGTAACACTCTAGCAAACAACAACAATTAAGGAGATTATAATAACAAATGAGTCATTATACACTCAAAATAACTAAATAGATTACAAAAAAAAAAAAAAAAATTATGAAACTAAATGAAATATAACTCCAACATATAGGATTTATCGACAACTTTCCCTTTAAAAAAATGTGTAAACATCACCAGCTGAAAATCATGCAATAGTTACATTTGTAACAGGTTATAGATAAGATAAGAGGGTAAATTAACCAGTGAAAACCTTATATCTTTTCCAACATTCCAAACAGGTGTTAATAAAATAGTAATAATTCAATGTGTAACCATCACCAGCTGAAAATCATGCAATTATAACATTAGTAACAGGTTATAAATAATAAGATAAGTTACACTTTGTTCCCTTAATTTTTCTGTTTTGACTCATAAAATATTTATTCCCCACATTTTGCCTCTAACATTTGTATTTTTTTTTTTTAAATTTACTTTCAAAACTAACTTCGGTCTAATTTGAAATGAAAAATGCCACATTGGCATAAAAATATGTAAATAACACTTACCCCTCACTTAAGTTTCATATTTTTTTAACTTTGGCCCTTGAAGTATTTTTTTTTCTCACTTTACCCCTTAACATTTGTAATTTTTCTCAATTTACTCCCAAAACCATCTTATGTCCAATTTTGGGACCAAAAACTCAAAATTTCAAATCCAAACCCAAATTCCAATCCCCTCTCTTCTGTAAAAAATATATATATATATATATATTGTTAATTTTTTTTCCAAACTAGTTTCTAATTTTTTTTATTTAAAAAAAAAGTCACGCCCCAAATAATTAATACAAAACAAATTCACCAACTTCTAATTACATTATCCAGTTTCCAAATCAACCACTCCAATGCTTAATATATGTAAAGAATATAAAGCTTCGACATAGACGTCATCATCAATCTCTAACATGTGTATTCATTAAACATCTAGAGATTTACAAAAAAATTTCCACATACGAGTATATATTCAACTTTCCTAGAATATGAATCTATAGCATGTGACATAATATGTCAAGTACAAATTAATGCCCTCAAGGGTTACAAATTCCAAGACTTAAACCCGGTTACACAAAAGTGGTTTTCAAACCCATATATATAAAGTCCTTAGCTTGTCAAAATAATTACAACAAAAAGGAAAGAGCCTTGTGCTCTCAAACCATATTCCATGTCTTTAACTCGGCAGAATCACCACATCATTTCCTGCACAAAATCTCATAGGGTCAACACAAAGCCCAATAAGAAAATCATAACAAAGTATATACATTTTATACAATCTCTTGAGATGAATGCATATGCCATGCTATGTTCAAAAACATATATATCTATCTTTTGAAACTTTTGTGCACAATGCAATTTGAGAATTTAACAATTCAATATAGTTTAAAGGGAGCGGTAACTACAACTTAGGTAATCTCTAGGTTGGTATTTACAAGTAGGCATAACAAGCACTAGTAATACCCACTTTACCGGTTGCTAACCGAAAGGCACATAGTACCTCCTCCGTGTGTGTTTTCAATCTTTTACCATGGACACTCAGACCAACTTAACCATTACCAATTACACCCCATATCCAAACTTACCAATGTATTTACCCCATGACAAATCCAGTATGATTCTTGTTTCACAAACAATTTCCTTTCTCAAAATAATATTTTTCCAATGCAAGATTCAAAATCAATTGCATTAATGATAAAATGGAATGGGAATGCAATAATAAAACAATGCAGTAATATAGTCTGTTAGGTTTTATTCTTGGCAATCCCGTTTGACAAAATTCCTTTGAGTTGTAATTTTATTCGCATTTTTATTTTAGTGAGGCTATGAGTTGTTAGATGTAAATCCAACCCGAATCAAGCCTTTGAGAGAAGTTTGTGATGTTAATGCTTTCAAGATTGCCACTTCGCTGATTATGACGGGGATCAAGCTGCTCGGTCAGCTCGCGGGGGTCTAGGGGGCAGCGCCCCTTGGCGGGTCCGGGGCAGCGCCACGGCGGGGTTGAGGGGCAGCGCCCCCGAAGCAAAATGCAAAAATGCATTCCAAGTTGCCTGTCCGCTCGAGCGAACATTCCCTTGCTCGAGCGGAGAATCCCTGGTTCCAGAAGTTTTGGTCGCCTGTAAAAGTACTAAGCTGTGTGATTTCGCGCTCGAGCGGGTTCTCTAGCGCTCGAGCGGACCTCTGTTATATCACGCGCATATTTTGTTGAAGCCGCTCGAGCGGGCTGTTGGGCGCTCGAGCGGAGATCACGGGATAGATTATATAAATTCGCGTGTTGGGTCAGATTTTAGGATTACTACTCCAGATCTTCTTTTTGGGTTCTAGGGTTTATATCTGGGGATACTTTGTGAATTTTCTTTGATGTTTTGATTGAGTATTCAACTCATGTTTTAAAGAGTATACATCAAAGGTCTTGTTTGTTCTACAAAAGAGAGGGTTGTTCTTCGGTGGATTCTGAAGAATTCGAGCTTGAAGCTTTGGTGGATTCCGGGGTGGCTCATCGTAAAGACAATTCCGAGGTGAAGACGGGTTGGAAGAGGCACATAGAGGTTGGTTCAATTAGGCGTGGATTCGCTAGGTAATTGAGAGTATACCTGTGTAATTCCTTTAAATCTTCTTAGTGGATTGTTTTGTGGCTGTTGCCCGTGGTTTTTTTAATCACAGTTGGACGTGTCCAATTGTGGTTTTTTCCACGTTAAAATTGTTGTGTTGATTTGTCTTGATTGTTTGATTGGGATTGTTATATACTGCTTAAAATTGTTACATAATCACAAATCAATATCTAGGGGATTTCTAGATTTTTCATAGTCTATTTTCAATTTCACCACACAATTTTTCATTGTGATCAAATTCCCACACTACAAGAATTTACACTTTTAGCGACTAAAGGTTTAGTCGTCATCGCCGAAACTATTTAGTAACTAAATTTTTTAATTACAAGAGTAGTCGCCAAATGTATTGAAATGCCGGCTAATTTTTTAGTCGCCAAAAGTATTGGAAAAAAAATTAAATATCACCTTTTCAGCGACTACAAATATTTTGTCGCAAAAAACCTTACTTATATCTAGCTACTAAAAATTTAGTCGCCAAAATTTTTTTGGTTCCACCTATTATTTTTTTTAGCTACTAAATATATTAGTTGCCTAAAGCATGATTGTATTTTTAGCTACTAAAAGTTTAGTCGCCTAAAGTCGGATATTTTTTGCTACAAAACTTTTAGTCAGAAAAAGTGTTGTTGTTGTTCATCAAAAAAATTTTGGCTACAAAATATTTTAGTCACCAAATGTCGGATTGTTTTTTGCTATGAAGGTTTTAGTCCGCTAAAGTCTGGTTTTCTTTTTGACTACTAATGTTTTAGTCACTAAAAGTCTGACTTTTTTAGCTACTAAGCTTTTAGTAGGCAAATAATTTGTGTTTTGCCTACTAAACATTTAGTGGGCAAATGTCTGACATTTTTCACTACTAAACTTGTAGTCGACAAATGTTTTTGTTTTTTGGCTACAAAATATTTCAGTCGCCAAATGTCTGATTATTTTTTAAGTTTTAGTCATCTAATGTCTGCTTTTTGTTGGCACTAAGCTTTGTAATCGCCATAATTGTGTTCTGAAAATTTTTATTTGGTTTTAGCTACTAACATTTTAGTCACTAAAATAAGTACTTCCCTTTTTACTACAAATTTTTTAGTTGCCAAAAAAATGTTCTTATGTTTTATCACAAAGTTTTAATTTCTCCACAACCTGTCTGTATTCTGTGCAACCTGTAGTATGGACCCGTTTGGTGTAGCGATTAAAACAAATTATAGATTATAGCTTAATAGATTATAGATTATGACTTTAATCAGAAGCTGTTAATTTGTTTAGTGTAACTGTTGAATTATAGATTTAAGTTGCTGAGTAGTGTTTGTTAAATAAGCTATGAAGTATCTTTTTCAATTAACTTTTATTTTTTGTTATTCACTACTCGTCTACAAGTAAAATCATACTTGTCTACATGTTAATTTATAGTCCATTTGGGTCTTTTTTTATTTTTAAAAAAATAAAAATAAAAAAAAATCTAAGAGTAAAATCATAAATTAACATGTCCACAGCAGAAGCTGATAATCAGAAGTAAGAGGTGAGCAGCTTCTCAAAATCACATTTTTTAAGTTAAAATAAGTTATTAGAATTAGAAGCTGTTTGAAATAAGTTTAACCAAACAGTCCAAAATAACTTTTCTAAAATTAGAAGCTATAAGTTGGCTCAAAAAAGCCCAAACAAATACCCTCTATGTATATAATCAAAACAATACATATTTTTATCAATCATTCCACAATGTAAAATTATTAATCATTCCACAATCCATATTACTTCCAACCATCCAAAAATGATTAACTTTAAATGTATATATTCCATACAAACCAACTATTGTCCAAACTAAAATTATATTTCCATACAAAAATTCAACCCTCCATATACAAAAAATATATTTACTACCATGCAATATGGTCATTTGGCGTGGTACAAATTACCATCGTAGTCTGTGCCATGACAAAAGGTGATCTATGTGCCACGCCAGCAACTATCAGTTGGATTACAAAAGTTATATGCATCAGCAATACTAATCTACACAAAAGCAGAGGACTACATAGTTAGCAGGATTATATAAAAGTATATAAACTATCCACAAGTCCACGTTAAAAGCCATCTACAAAAAATAAAAACAAAATTGCACCCATTACAAAATATCAATTGATTCAAACATAAAAAAAAATGTTGTAATAACATGCATTTAAGATAGAACAATATATAAAAGCCTTTTTCAAAATACAATCATATTTACGTATCATGAAAGATTTATTCCAAACTTGATTTCAATTTACAAAAAATACAATTTTTAGGAGCATACCTCTTCATAAAATAAATGCTTATTGCTAGAATGTTTTTGTTATAAATTTGTTTTAACTCTTCTTCATTTCCATTTTCCTAGTCAAAGTAACATAACTGAGTAATCTACGGGGTTATCTCCATAACTATATCATGCTTTCTTAATACATTTACCACCCAAATGACCACCGTATATGACGAAACAATGACATCATGTACAATCAAAATGTTGAACATTTATTGGATGTCAAACTTTCTCTTTTTAGAATAAGTTTATGGCGTTTTGGCAGCAACTCACAACCTACTCGTTCTAATTACATTTTGTCTATTTTCACAGGTCCTATTTGTCATGGGAAAGCTGGCCATGATATTCCTATGGTGGTTCTGAGGTTGTTTTGCATTTTCGCCCCCTCAACGTCATTTTTCAGTTAAGTTTTAGGCATTTTCGGCTCTAACTCCCAACCTACGTGTGCTAATGACATTCCGACAATTGTAACAGGTCCTATATGTCACGGGGAAGCTGTCTGTGGCATCCACATGATGGTTCTGGGCTGTTTCACTTTTTCACTTTTTCGCACCCTTAACGCCTTTTTTTTGTTAAGTCATTTTCGGCTATAACTCCCAACCTACATGTGTTAGTTACATTCTATCAATTGTCACAAGCCCTATTTGTCATGGCGAAGGTGGCCATGACATCCGTACGGTGGTTTGGGGGCTGTTTTGCATTTTTGCCCTTTTAATACCCTTTTTCGGTTAAGTTTAATGCATTTTTGGCTCTAACTCCCAACCTACGTGTGCTAATTGCATTCCATTTATTGTCATAGGTCCTATATATCACTAGAAAGCTAGCCGTAACATCCATATGGTGGTTCTGGGGCTGTTTCACATTTTCGCACCCTTAATGCCTTTTTTCGGTTAAGTTTAAGGTGTTTTCGGCTCTAACTCCTAACCTACACGTGCTAATTACATTATGTCAGTTGTCACATGTCTTATTTGTCACGGGGAAGTTGGTCGTGACAACCGTATAGTGGTTCAGGGGCCGTTTCGCAGTTTCGCCCCCTTATTGACTTTTTTCAGTTAAGTTTAATGCGTTTTCGGCTCTAACTCCTAACCTACGCCTGCTAATGACATTCCGTTTATTTTCACAGGTCCTACATGTCATGGGGAAGCTGGCCGTGACATCCATACTATGGTTCTAGGACTATTTCACATTTTCGCACCCTTAATGCCCTTGTTCGGTTAAGTTTAAGGTGTTTTCGGCTCTAACTCCCAACCTACACGTGCTAATTACATTCTATCTATTGCCACAGGTCCTATGTGTCATGGGAAAGTTGGCCATGACATTCATACGGTGGTTCAGGAGCTGTTTCGCAATTTTGAACCCTTAACACCCTTTTTCGGTTAAGTTTAATGCGTTTTCGGCTCTAACTCCCAACCTACACGTGCTAATTACATTCCGTCTATTGTCACAGGTCCTATTTGTCATGAGAAAGCTGGCCGTGACATTCGTTCAGTGGTTCGGGGGCTGTTTCATAGTTTCGTTCCCTTAACGCCCTTTTTTGGTTAAGTTTGATGCGTTTTCGGCTCTAACTCCCAACCTACACGTGCTAATTACATACGTCTATTGTCATAGGTCCTACTTGTCACCGGGAAGTTTTCCATGACATCCGTATGGTGGTTCGGGAGCTGTTTTGCAGTTTCACCCCCTTCATGCTCTTTTTTGGTTAAGTTTAAGGCACGCTAATTAAGGTGTTTTGCCACAGGTCCAACGTATTTTTTTTTAAATTTTTTTTATAGGTTTATCATTTAACGGAATTCCATCATTGTGATAACATGGGAAATTTACATCATTAAATATTCTCTCTGCTCCTCTCCTTTTTTACATAATTAATGATTTAGTTAACAAATTAATGTCACATTTCTTTTCTCCTCTTATTTGTATAATGTCAAAACAATTCCAAGTTCTCCAAAACAATATTGTCAATATGTGTAGTATTTTTGTAGAACGTTTACTATCATATGAATGAAATTCTTCTTACCAAATAGGACGATGAATCAAGTGCAGCCATACTACTTCTCGCCTATGTTTTGTGCCGTTCAAGCAATTGACACACGGACAACGAATGTCATCCTATGGACCTAAATTCTTTGCACCAAAGTCAATAAATGACTTAACACCTTGTTGATACTCTTTATTTTTCAACCTATCTTTTATCATCATCCAACTCTTGTCCATCTTTTGAACCCTATAAATCAAGCAAAGATTAACGTAGAAATGGACACCAAATAAACAAAAATACTCAACAATAGAATTGAGTGTCTTTTATCATCATCCAACTGTTGTCCATCTTTTCAACCTATCTTTTAGTTTTCACTTATTTGCTACATATATTACAATTTGAAAACACATGCTTTAGGAATTGTATTCAAAAGTTAGGGTGAAACAACTAACTATTTGGACTATACAAGTAGAACATAAACAAGGAGGGCTAAAAAAGAATGAGAAAATTCACCAAACACAACCATCATAAGTAGAAGAAACAACCAAGCTATCATCAAACGTAGAACCATAATCGATAAATATGAATTTTAAAACCAACACTTAACTGAAGAGCATGATTCTCAAAAGAACAAATAAGGTAGCAAATTTCAATTTGCAGGCCAAATCAAATATTTACACAAGAAGAACGATGGCTTGATTGCAAACCTTAAAGGTTCCAATGGTATATTTACATTAATATAAATAGACGTAGAATTTATGCTCTAATCACTCAGATATTTACCACACTTCAGTACTCTCACAAATTTACACACTCAAAAAATATCAATTGAACTTTTCACAACCAGCAGAATTTCAGTCCAACCCACTATAACATGATAAGGTTTTGGATTTTTAGTTTTGAGCTTGAATTTTGGGATTTATGTCTAGAAATCAAACCCTATAACAAGTGTGAGAAATCAACATAAAATCATAGAGCAAGTGTGAGAAATCAACACAAAATGAACACAAAATTTGGCATTTTGAGTTAAGAAATCAACCCTTAATTTCCTTCTCTGCTTTCTTTATGCCGGTAGAGTAAGGACCCAAACCCTGCATAAATCATAACAATAGAGCCAATTTAATAGACACCCAACAACATACTAAGAATAACAGAAGGGAAAGAACAAGCTACAAGCAATTGGTAATGCTCAATGAGCATAATTTCCATATATTTCCCTACTTAATTTCACACATTTCCTTACTTTTAAATGATTGATTCAAGTTGCCTTGTCTTTCAGTTGGTGTTTTGTTGACAAGCCAACTTGGATCCATTTTGTGCCCATGCAGTATGAGTTTTTCTCTTTTCATATGGAGTTCTTCTTTCTACATATTTTTCTCAAGATAGCAAATCAAGAGTTATTTCCCCTCCAATCATATGGAGTTCTTCTTCCTACATATTTTTCTCAAACTACTCTTCCATTTTTCCTTATTGTTGTCATCACTACTAAATCTCTTTCACTTTCGTCATAGATATATTAAATCTGATCCCATTTTCTATTTCTCATTTCTACTTATACTACTAAGTTCGCGTATGTATTTCTTCCATATCCATAAAATGTATCAACCAAATGAGTTGACAATTTTAAGTAATTAGGTATCAACAATAGCAATATTTAAGTCTAAAAAGTCACCAACAACAAGTTGAGAATTCAGGATCCGTTACAGAGGAACATATATTTTTCAAAGCTAGAAACAAGAGCTAATTTGTTCATGGCCTCAAACTGTTACACTCTCCACATTTCAAATCACAAAATTAAAAAATAAATCTAGAAAGAAAAAGCAACAACCTCCATAGTTACCCCAAATGACTGAACCCATCTAAGATTCAATCTAAAAGACCAGAACAACGATTAACAAGATATTGTTAATACAATGAACAATTTGAACAAAACCTAAATGAGACTATTTTATGAACAAAATAAAATTAGGACACCACTTTGTTCCTCATAATCAAATGCAAAATATCAGTAGGCTATTTCATAAGTTTAGATTATTCATGAACACTCCAATAGAATTGGCCACCTACAGAGGGTTGATGAGTAATTACAAGTTTCATAGAGAAGTTAATGAAATGAAAAATGAAAATGAAATGAGAAACACTCATACTGCAAGGGCACAAAATGGATCCAAGATAGCTTGTCAAAGACAAAGCACCAACTGAAAGACAAGGCAACTTGAATCAATAATTTGAATATGGGGAAACATTTGACAGCATAAGGGGAAACAAACAAGCCTTACTATTGATGGAAAAGCATATTAAGATCTGAAGGCCTATTATTGAATAACAAACAGGTAATAACATAACACAAACATCTACCAAAAATTGAACCATTAATCACTGTGAAACAATTTGCCTCAAAATCTATTGCTTTTATATATTTCAGATGGCAACATTAGGGCAAAGAAAAAAGTCCCACAATTAATAGAAAAGCATATGAAGATCTGAATAAATAAGAAATACCACACAAAAATCTACGAAAAATTTGAATAATAATCACTCTGAAATAATAGGTACGATTTCTTATGTATATTTTAGTACTTGAGAACAAATCCAAATAAAACAATGAGATCCAAATACATATTTCATTCTCTTAATTCAGTTTTCTATTTAACCAAACAAATGATAAGAAAATAACAGACATCGAGATATGAAGTGAAATTAGGGTTTCAAAAGGGGGGAGACTGTATATAAGTTTTGAGAAAAGCGATGTTGTCTTCATCGAGAGGATGAGGGAAGACGAGAGGATAATATAAGTTTTGAGATTGAAATACAGATTTTGAGTTAAGAAATCAACCCACAATTAAACAAAAAAAAGTCATATAAAACCCTAGAGCGAGTGTGAGAAATGGGAAAATAGGAGAAGAGAGAGAGAGAGAAAGAGAGAAAAACAGAGAGAGAAAAATACTTGTGATTCAGTGGCAGTGGTGATTTATAGCAGTGGCGGTGGCAATGTGTGATGGTGGTGAGCGAGGGTGAGGTTTGGTAGTGTCAACAGAGAGCCAAAGTGTTTGATACAAAACAGAGTGTATATCGTGTGTATGTGTGTGTGTGTGTGTGTGTGTTGGATCGGTGGACCCTAATAAATACTGTTCACTTTTTGGGTACTTTCATAATTCTCATGTGCTTCCATGTGACGCTAATTCTATACTTACAAATAGATGAGGGGGCACCCCTTTTAGGTTAAGAGAGAGTTGTATTTTTCTGATCATAGTGAAAAATTGCAGCAGCCATGGACGTAGCCCTATTCTGGGGTGAACCACGTAAAACCTTGTGTTCTTGTGTGTGTGATTTGTTTAATTCATTTTTCTTCTTTGTTTGTTATTTTGTGTCTCACTAATCTTGGTTAGGAAAGGTCAATTTCCTAACAACTAGTACCAAAGCATTGGTTCGAGTGGGACCGATGGCTACAGACAAAAATGTTAGAATCGATAAATTCAATGGCACAAATTTTGGATTTTGGAAGATGTAGATTGAAGACTATTTGTATTAGAAAAAAAAAATGTATGAGCCCTTTTCAGGGACGAAACCAAAAAAGATGAAGGATGATGAGTGGACTCTTCTTGATCGCCAAGTGCTAGGTGTTATTCGGTGAACGTTGTCTCATAACGTTGCGTTTAACATAGCGAAGGAGAAGACTATAGCAGGTCTCATGGAAACACTCTCAAACATGTACAGAAAACCCTCTGCCTTAAATAAAGTTTATTTGATGCGTAGATTGTTTAATCTAAGGATGAGAGAAGGTGCTTCGGTGGATGAGCATCTGAACGAATTCAATATTGTGGTAACACAATTAAGTTCTGTATCTATCGAATTTGGTGATGAGGTTAGGGCTTTGATTCTTCTATCTAGTTTGCAAGAAAGTTGGAATGGTACTATAACGGCAATAAGTAATTCTTCGAGAAAAGAAAAGTTGAATTACAATGATATTTGAGGTTTAATTCTGAGTGAAGAAATTCGCAGGAGGGAATTAGGAGAAACATCAGGTTCTGCCTTGAATACAGAAGCAAGAGGAAGATCAGTAGAAAAACACCCGAACCACAACAGATCAAAATCCAAACATAGAAGCAAGTCAAGAACTGGAGAGGGACGAAGTTGCTGGAACTGTAGAAAGAAGGGACATCTAAAAAGAGATTGCCTGACATTGAATAAGAATAAAAGTGATCAAAATTAGAAGTCTACTAATGCTGCAACGGAGGAAATGTATGATGCTTTGATCTTAAGTATTGACAGCCTTCTTAAATCTTGGATTTTAAATTCTGGGGCATCATTCCATTCTACTTCACAGAGGGAAATCATGGACAATTACATTGGTGGTGATTTCGAGAAGGTATATTTGGCTGATAATGAACCTTTGAAGATTGTGGATAAATGGGATTTAACAATCAAGTTGCCAAACGGATCTGTTTGGGAGATACAGAATGTCAGACATGTGCCTGGTTTGAAAAGAAACTTGATTTCTGTTGGACAACTTGATGATAAAGGTCATGTTGTAACCTTCATGCGTGGTTTGTGGAAAATCACCAAAGGAGCCATGGTTGTTGCTTGTGGTAAAAAAGAAGGCACCTTTTACATGACTATGAATAATAGGGATGTAGTGGCAGTTGCTGGTGAGAAGAAAGACTCAAATCTATGGCACTAAAGGCTTGGGCATATGATTAAAAAAAAGGATGAAGGTACTTGCATCTAAGGGGAAACTGTCAGATTTGAAATTGGTGGACATTGATTTTTGTGAGGATTGTATCTTTGGCAAACAAAAGAGGGTCAGTTTTTCAAAGGATGGTAGGAAACCGAAGTCAGAAAAATTGGAGTTGGCTCATACAGATGTGTGGAGACCTGCACCAGTTTCTTCTTTTAGAGGTTCATCATACTATGTTACCTTTATTGATGACTCAACGAGAAAGGTATGGGTTTATTTTCTGAAACATAAATATGAAGTTTATACTACTTTTAAGAAGTGGAAAGCCTTGGTGGAGACTGAAACATGTCTGAAAATTAAGTGCTTGAGATCAGATAATGGAGGGGAATATGAGGACAATGAGTTCAAGAAATATTGTGTAGAAAGTGGAATTAGAATGGAGAAGATTGTTTGAAAGACACCTCAACAGAATGGCGTTGCAGAACACATGAATAGAACTTTGAATGAACGTGCTAGAAGTATAAGGATACAGGCCGGACTACCATACATGTTTTGGGCAGATGCAGTTAACAATGCAACATATCTGATTAATCGTGGTCCATCTGTTCCATTGTATAGAGAGTTACCAGAAGAAGCGTGGAGTGGTCAAGAGGTAAATCTTTCTTTTTTGAAGATATTTGGCTGTGTTTCGTATAGGCATATAGATTCTGCTAATAAAAGTAAACTTGATTCGAAATCTGTTAAATGAACTTTTATTGGTTACGACATTGATCAATTTGGTTATCCGTTTTGAGATGATAAAAACCGGAAAATAATCAGAAGTAGAGATGTCATATTTAATGAGAAAGTAATGTATAAAGATAGGGATAAGTCTGCATATGAATCTGAATCTGTTACTTGTCATGAGCATGTTGAGTTAAAGGAGATTAGTGAGAATGATTTGACTAGTAGGATTCAGAATAATCCTGAAAATCTTATTCCAAAAACTGAGTCACATACTCCTACTCCTAAGTTGAGATGATAAGAAAGAGAGTCTAAACCTACACAGCGTTGGTCTCCATCTTTACATTATTTGTTGTTGTCTGATGGGAGTGAACCCGAAAGTTATGATGAGGCTTTGCAGGTTGATGATTCAATTAAGTAGGAGTCAACTATGCGTGATGAATTGGATTCACTCATGGAAAACCAGACACGGAAGTTGACTGAATTACCAGTGGGTAAGAAAGCTTTGCACAACAAATGGGTTTACAGGGTCAAACAGGAACATGATGGGAGTAAACGCTACAAGACCAGATTGGTTGCAAAAGGATTTTAACAAAAGGAAGGGGTTGACTACACTGGAATTTTCTCTCCAGTTGTGAAGTTGACCACTATTAGTTTGGTGCTGGGAATTGTGGCTACTGAAGATTTGTATCTTGAGCAGATGGATGTGAAGACAACTTTTCTCCATGGTGATTTGGAGGAGGAAATTTACATGAAGCAACCACAAGGTTTCTTGACACGTGGCAAAGAGGAGTTTATATGCAAACTTTGAAAAAGGTTGTATGGTTTGAAACAAGCCCTAAGGCAGTGGTATAAGAAGTTTGATGGGTTTATATGTAGCAACGGTTTTACAAGATGTCAAGTAGATCATTGCTGTTATTTCAAGAGGTTTGACAAAGGTTATACTATTTTGCTCTTATATGTTGATGATATGCTTATTGCAAGATCTAGCATTGAAGAGATAAAAAGATTGAAGAAATTTTTGTCCAACCAATTTGAGATAAACGATCTTGGAGTTGCAAACAAAATGCTTGGTATGAGGATTCACAGGGATAAGGCAAATGGTACTTTGAAGTTGTCACAGGCTGAGTATGTCAAGAAAGTTCTCAAGAGGTTTAGCATGGATGGTGCAAAACCAATGAGCACTCCATTGGCTAGCCACTTTAGACTTACCAAAGAATAGTCTCCGAAGACCGAAGACAAGCAGGCTTTTATGGAACATGTTCCATATACTTCAGATATCGGTAGCATAATGTATGTTATGGTTTGTAATAGACCAGACATTGCACATGTAGTGAGAGTGGTTAGTAGGTACATAAGTAATCCTGGCAAGCAACATTGGGAGGCAGTGAAGTGAATCCTTAGATACTTGAGTGGTACTAAAGACATGACACTTTGTTTCAGACGAACCAGCATCGGGTTACATGGTTATGTTGATGCAAACTTGGCTGGGGATATGGATAACAGAAAGAGTACTACTGGTTATGTTTACACATTAGGTGGTACAGCAGTGAGTTGGATTTCACAATTATAGAAGATTGTGACCCTTTCTACAATAGAGGCTGAGTATGTTGCTATTACTGAAGCTGGGAAGGAGATGACTTGGCTATAGAATTTCCTAATAGAGTTGGGTAAAATGCAAGAGATAAGTATTTTGCATAGTGACAGTCAGAGTGCTATTCATCTTGCAAAGAATCTAGCTTTTCATTCTAGGACGAAACACATTCAGCTACGATACCATTTCATTCGATCACTTGTAGATGATGGAGTCTTGTCTCTTGAGAAGATCTAAGGCAGTAAAAATCCAACAGATATGTTGACCAAGACAGTCACCATTGACAAACTAAAGTTGTGTGCAACTTTAGTTGGCCTTCAAGATTGATGAAGGAAGATCGAGTTGTTGCGGCGTTCCTCTATGTGATGAAGATGATGGAGAGCTTGTGTTATCATGTTCCAAGTGGAAGATTGTTGGGTCGGTGGACCTTGATAAGTATTGTTCACTTTTTGGGTACTTTCGTAATTCCCATGTGCTTTTATGTAATCCTAATTTTATACTTATAAATAGATGAGGGGGCATCCCTTTTAGGTTAAGAGAGAATTGTATTTTTCTGATCACAGTGACAAATCGTAGCAGTCGTGAACGTAGCCCTATTTTGGGGTGAATCACGTAAATCCTTGTGTTCTTGTGTGTGTGATTTGTTTGATTTGTTTTTCTTCTTTGTTTGTTATTTCATGACTCACCGATCTTGGTTAGGAAGGGTCATTTTCCTAACAGTGTGTGTGTGTGTGATAGAGACATAATAGAGAGCCAAAAGTGTGTGTCAACAAAGTGTATATCGGGCGCCAAAGTTAATTTGTTTCCCTCTAAAAAAAATATTCAACCTTCAGCGACTATACTTTTTTTTTTTTTTTGTCGCCAAATAACAATGAATAATGACTAAATGTTTTGTAGCCAAAGATTGAGTAATAGCGACTAACATATTGGTAGCCAAAAGTATCATTTGGCTATTATTTTTCTTTTTTCTTCGGTAAAAATTTATTATACAGCAACTAAATTTTTTAGTCACCAAAAGGTCTAAAAATGTCCCTATAAGTTGGCGACTAAACTACCATTTTGTCGGCAAATAACTGTATACGGCAACTAAGCCTAGAATTAGTAGCCTAAAATATAGACTTTTGGCGACTACTATTATTGTAGTCGCCTATTATTATATATTTAGTGACTAACTTTTTTTTTAGTCACCAAAAAACAATATATCTAGACTAAAATAACATGGTAGCTAAATCGTCAACCTTTGGTGTCACGCCCCGAAAATAAACTCACATAACTATTACATCAACCCATTCCCAAATGAGATATTGATCAAATTCATTTGCATGGTTCCAATGTTTACCAAAGTATTCTCACATGTCAGTACACATTTATTTACAAACTAGTACATGAACCGGTAGCATGCAAAAGAAATCATTAAATCATAACAAATAAGGCCCTTAAGGGCATACAAGTTCCAAGGCAATAGCCCGGTTACACATAATGGTCTCTCGAACCCAAACACATTAGCCCTTGGCTTACAACAAATATCACAACAAAATAAGAGTCAAACTACTCTTCTTCAAACATCTCCACACCCTTAGCTTGGTGGGGTCACCACATCTTTACCTGCACCAATTCCCATAGGGGTGAGCATAAAGCCCAGTAGAGATTCCTCACAAAGTATATACAGTTTTGCCAATTCCATCAACGTTAAAAATGCATATGTAATGCCATGCAATTGCCAATAATGAAGGAAAATCTTATTTTGATGCACTATTTCAAAATCATCATGTTCTCAATAATATTCAATGCACAATTTTAAATTCACCATATTCTCAATATATTTAGCAATCTCATCAATTTCAAACTTTCAATATTTAAATCAACAGGGGCGGTAAATACGACACTGGTAATCCCTAGCCTGGTGTCTGCAAGTAGACTCTACGAGTACTACCAAACTGTCATTTTTATCGATATTAACCGGAAGGCTCAACACCTATCCGCTCGGCTTTCGGGTCTTTCGCCCTGCACACTCAGGCCAACTTATCAAATTCATCTACACCTCCTATCCGGACTTACCAACGTATTTACCCCATACACATTTCCATTAGTTCTCATTACAATGATCTTTCCCAAAATGAACGCTTTTCCAACTCATGTCATGATGTGCAATAATGACATTAAAACAATTGAGAATATGATGCAATAATTACTAACTCATAGCATTCTTTTATATTCAAAAACATGTCTACAACAATATTCAACATCACATTTTAATTTCCCCCTTACCTTGTTCTTCCACAAGATACCCATACGTCTTCAACGCATGATTATAATTTCTCATTTCACACAATAGTCATGTGTCCTCGACACACCACAACAATTCCTCAACATTAATTCATCACGACCAAACTTTCAATATGGCTAACATGCCATCATTCATTTCACTTTTCCATTACACTACGATTAAGCATTTTCACATCACATATGGCACTCAACAACTTGCCATCTTACCACTTTACACAAATATACAATTATCAATGGATTTTAGAAGAGGACTTAGTCTCCAACACACACACACACACACACACATATACAAATATATCATGAAGTTGCTATTTTGTTAGACATTTGGTGAGATTAGCTCTCACATTTCCTCTTGATACCAGAAAATAAATAATTCCAAGGCATCTTCATTATTTTTCAAAAAAGCCCCAATTTCTAGGGTTTCCATTGAAAGCAAAATTTCATCATTTTCTAAGAGAAACTACATCATAATCATTCATCATGAGTTTTATAGAGGGAAACCCCCATGAAGTAGTAAAAAGATAGAGATTTCAAACCCATTTTCAAGACTTTCAACATTTTGAAACCAAAATCTAAAATTTAGCACAAAACTACAAGAACATTTTTAAATCAACACCCAAATAGCAAAACTATATATATAACTCAAGAAATCCCTACCTGAAGGTCTTTGAGAAGATGGAGAAGAGAAACCCTATCTTAGATGGATGAGAGAGCTTTGATTTCTACCCACCAAGTGAAGCCCTAGCCTTGGATCTTCAAGATTTTAGGGAAAATGTTGATGATCTTGCTCCATGAATCACAAAATTCAAAGAGTTTTGGGTGATTGAGGTGTTTTCTAGAGAGAATGAGAAGAGAAATTAGGTTTAGAATGAGAGAAAAATGAGTTAGAGGTGATATATATTCGGACCAAAACGTTATAAGAAAACAGGGCATGGACTGCCCAGTTGGCCACTCGTGCGGCCTTCTTCACCGCTCGAGCGCCCCATCTTGACCGCTCGTGCGGTCCATTTTCTCCGCTCGTGCGCTCTAGGCAGAATCGAATTTTCTAGGTCTAAGCCTCCATCGCTCAAGTGGCCTATCCCACCGCTCGTGCGGCCTAGGGCCCTGCACGTGTGGCCCAAGCCCAGCCACCAAAAATTTCTGCTTCGCTCCCGGCACTCCGGACTCACCCGTACGCCCTTCGGAACTAGCGAAATTCAACATTGACAAAAACAAGAACTAGAATATTAACCTGGGGAAGCATTTACGGATGCTTCAAACCCAATGAAGGAAAATGGAGAATGAAGCGAAGAAAGAAAGAGAAGGGGAAGGAATCCGGCCGTCACAACCTCCCCACCCTCGGAAATTTCGTCCCCAAAATTTGAATAGACTCCCCAAAATAAAAAAGACTCACCAAAACCAAGTGCTCTAGCAACAACAATCATTTTAACAACATTTAACATCCATTCATCATCAACTCATCAAAACACCATTGTTCAAACTTACAATGAAATGAACTATCTATAACCATATATCATGCCCTTTATCATCATTCTCCAAAATAATAGCTCCTCATATCAAGCTTTCGAAATAAAACGTTTATAGCAATTATCTTTCTTTCCTAATCTCTAGCTTAGACTTACAATACATACAACAACATACGATCAACAATTCATCATTTTTTTCCTCAACACTAGGAAACATTACAACTAAAACAAAACAACCAAGCATGCTCAAACAAATCAGGGTGCTTGGGGCGGACCCCCGCTTCCCGTCCCCAAGTCGCTTCCTTAATCCCATGGTGTCTCTACAACGCCTTCACTAACGGTATGGTCTTGGATCACATGATGAACCCCCGAAAGTTGTGGCAGTAAAGCTAACCGGTACGCCACTTCCTCGATCCTCTCCAATAACTTGAAGGCCCAAAGGACCTCGAAGACCACTGACTACTCTTACCGAACCTCATCAAACCTTGCCTAGGTGAGATCTTAAGGAACATACGATCACCCACTTCAAAGAACAAAGGTCGCCTCCTCCTATCGGCATAACTTTCTATCGGCTTTGGGCCGTACTACCCTCTTTCGGGTGAAAGCAACTTTCTCGGTTGCCTCCCTACCAAACTCTAGACCCAACAATGGTGCATCCCCTACCTTGGCCCAACAAACTGATGGCCTACAAGGTCGGCCATATAAGACCTCAAATGGTGCCAAGAAAGACCTCACAACCAACCAAGGAACCCAACACCAATTTTCGACCACAATCAAATTTGGAGTACTACCCCGACTCTAAGAACATCAAGGATACCAAATTGGTCAAGAACACAAGGAAATGGTCACTGACTTCAGCTCAGTTCACACCACTCACTGGGTCTATGAGATAAGACCAACGAACGACCACGACAACCATTAGCCCAAACACTCTCCACGCTTAGCACTCTAACAAGATGGAAACTAGATCTCTACCACAAGATCCTTGATTACCTCATTTAAGGAAAAGGTCACAACAAAACTCGGCTCGAGACAAGACTCCGATCTAACAAGTTCTTACAACGCCCAACCACCCACATAACCGAATGCACAAAACTCGAGATTTAGAAATACAATCAAAGTGGTTACACCATTACAACCATAAGGGTACAATAATTAACAACTCAATTCCAAAAGAAGGTTTTCATCTTTTTCTCAATTATGTGTAAAAGTCATCTCTTTACATACAAAACATTTCTCAAAAGTGTTTCAAATTCACACCGATCACAAGTCAGAATGCATTTTCTTCCTTTCAAGTAACAATCCAAAATTCGTTCATTTTAATTTCCGCTCCACTGTAACAACTGGCTAATCCCTGCCTTTAACCAACAACACCCATCACCCACATGGTGATGCCACAACCGCAACAACATAACATAGCTTTTCCACGATATTAATTAACATAATACAACAATTATACCATTCCGTTCAGTCAATAACATTATTCTTACCACATAAACCAGTTAAAATAGGAATTGTTCTTGTCATCTTGAAAGAAAGAATATTTTATTTTTTTTATTTTTTTATTTTTTTGAATTCGTGCTGTTTTTCCAAGGAAGGATTCGTGTTATAAACTTCGAGTAAAAGCAATTCATTTTGTAATTTTATTTTATTTTTCCAAAATAAGCTTTAAAATTTTACCCCAGGGGTTTTAGTTGAAGTAGAAATGCCAAGAAAGTTTTCAAAGTCCAACAATCACATATCAATTTATCTTCTCAACAACACCCGGTGAATCCCCACCATCACCCAATCACCTCCTTCACACTCTCAGTGTTGTCACAATGAGACAACCACATCTTCCAATACAACAACAAATATAAATAATCATGGTGTTAAATGGAACAATGCAACACACATAACTTTCCAAACTCCGAAAGTTCCATACCAACACAAACATTAACTAAAAAGAGCAACGGTATCCAAAAGCCTATGAGTATTCCCAACCCAGAAGCTAACACTCTACCTCGATTCACAGCTTCAATAACTCACACAGAGATGCGCGCACCGATAACCACAAACAAACGCAAGGCCTATGGCCCTAGGCACAGGTACCATGCCGCCCTCTAGCCAAATTTGTACAAATTTTCCAAAAACTCAACTTTACAACCCACATCTAACCATTCTAAAGTGACTACTTGTCACCCTCCTTGATACCACTCAACTTAACTAATCACCCGAGAATTTCCGCTCCCGGTCTTCAAACACCTACATACCATTCCCAAAGGAATTCTATTCACATGCCCAGATGGCCAACACACTCTTATGCCCAACACAAGACCGAGTAGGTCAACGGTGATCAGGCGATCCAGGTTACTCAAGATAACCCTTACCAACGGTACACTCGTTACCTAAAACACCAACCACTCATCGCTCTAGTAATACTTCAAGTATCTACCCACGAAATTCTTTTCCCCACTCAAATCTCCACCAAAATCTAACAACACTACAAGCTCATTCCACACACCTTTATTAACTCACAATTAGCCCTGACATAGCACTAGCCCTATTCATGGTCGATAGGACCCCAATGAACTCACAAATCAAAAATTTTAAAACACTAAGCAGCACACACAAACGCCATTCTCACTACCCGAGGTGTAAACCTCATACCCTCTTAGACATTCCTACATCACTTCCACTAATCTTCACAAAACTCTAGGGTCTCACACTTCCTCAAGCTTAATACTACGCTTGTCAAAAATTTCTCACAGACTTCTCAATCCCCATCAACAATTTTTAAATTAAACAAAAATCAAAGGCCATCACGAGACCATCACAAAATTGAACAGTTGATACACGATAGTACTAGGATCACCCATTCCATTCACACATTTCATTTTACAGGCATAACAAGGAATTTAAGTTTCATTAGCAAGCCCCAACACGTAAGGGTAACAAACAACAATACTTATGCAACACTTAACCACGGTGCCTTAGCATCCTACAACACACCGATCAATCACAAAAGTTTCACAATTTATAACATAGATTTCTTAAAACAAAAATCCCTCTCAAGGGTAATACTACCGCGCTGGTTTAAAAGTCGACCCTCACAAAGCTTTCGAAGCCTGGCCTCTTCGGGTCTGACACCGATAACGCCCCCGATGGAACAAGGTCTGACTAGATTCTAAAACACCGAAAGGATCTACACGGAAAGGGCAAAAACGTCTAGCACGGCCCCGCTGGCCAAAATCAAAACAAACAACGACCTCCGAACACTGAACCTGGTTTGGAGCCTGAACCTTAGTGGATCCCGCAACGAACGAGCTCGAAACCCCTGATGAAAACAGGGACCGAGTTTGGGAGTCAGCATGCGCTCGCCTCCACCTCTTGCTAAGTCTAGTGTGCTTATGACCTGTAGGAGTTACCAATGTGGCCTCCTCCCTAACTCGACCAACACTGCTGACCACAGCCTCTCCGTGCGTCGCCGCCTTGACTAGATCAAAATAATCCTCCCACCTAGATTCAACCACCTTCTCCCGGATATCATCACGCAACCGCCTCCCAAACTCATAACAACGACACTCCTCTCTCGACACCAGTTTTGGAACGAATCTCGACAAACTAGAAAACCTCCTCTCAAACTGAGCCAAAGGAGTAGCACCCTGGCGTAACTCGACAAACTGTTCCCTAAACCTTTCCTGAGCAGAAGGATTAGCCAAGAAGGCCTCGATAAACGCAACCCAAGTGGTACCTACGATACCCTTCACATACTTCCACCAATAATTCGCAGCCCCCTTCAATTGGAAGGTTGCCAAAGAAACCCTCAACCCCTCATCCTCGACTCTGAGCGTGTCAAGAGTCTTGGTAATCTGTTCTAACCAACTCTCCTCCTTCAGCGGTCTTGCCTCTCCCAGAAACTCCGATGAATTGGAGCGAGGAACTCCTTAGTAAGCTTGAGGGTACGCCCATTGTCCCCGTCATTGCGAGCTAGAGCATCCTGTGCCGCTCTCATAACCTCACGTGCAAGTTCCTTGTCGACAACCGATGTTGTAACGATAGGTGCTAGGGGAACCGCCATGCCCCTACTGACACTCCTAATACACATCCATCCTCTAGTTCCCTGTGTAGACCTCCTATAAAATTCAAAAATAAAATCAACTAAGTGCATGACGCAACAGCCTCCCCGAGGCACACACACTCACCACCACGACTTTGAACCCTTCCTGACATCTTAATTAAGGAACAAAATGGATAACTTAGCACATAATTCCAAATGTGCTCACAACTTGCCTCACACGTAACTAATACAATTATATGCATTCTAACACACAAACAGTTCAATTCACTCCACATAAGCACGTAGTCAGGTAAACACATACGAATTATCCTTTAGTGATGCGATTCATCCCACGAGAAAACCAAGAATTCTTAGTAGAATGAGTATTGATTAGGTACCCTTCTAATAAGACTTCAAGGACTCTAATAGGCGCAAATAACATCCCAAAAGTCTAATCACATACCCACATAGTCACATAAGCATGTTATCACATAATCACATAGACAAAACATTTCCTAATCATGCGAAATGAACCCATTGTGGTATAGCAACCACTTCCCGCGAGCCTCATGTATTCAAACCCGGTAGCTCTGATACCAAGTTCTCACGCCTCGAAAATAAACTCACATAACTATTACATCAACCCATTCCCAAATGAGATATTGATCAAATTCATTTGCATGGTTCCAATGTTTACCAAAGTATTCTCACATGCCATTACACATTTATTTACAAACTAGTACATGAACAAATATCACAACAAAATAAGAGTCAAACTACTCTTCTTCAAACATCTCCACACCCTTAGCTTGGTGGGGTCACAACATCTTTACCTGCACCAATTCCCATAGAGGTGAGCATAAAACCCAGTAGAGATTCCTCACAAAGTATATACAGTTTTGCCAATTCCATCAACGTTAAAAATGCATATGTAATGCCATGCAAGTGCCAATAATGAAGGAAAATCTTATTTTGATGCACTATTTCAAAATCATCATGTTCTTAATAATATTCAATGCACAATTTTAAATTCACCATATTCTCAATAATATTTAGCAATCTCATCAATTTCAAACTTTCAATATTTAAATCAACAAGGGCAGTAAATACGACACTAGTAATCCCTAGCCTGGTGTCTGCAAGTGGAGTCTACGAGTACTACCAAACTGTCAGTTTTACCGGTATTAACCAGAAGGCTCGACACCTATCCGCTCGGCTTTCGGGTCTTTCGCCCTGCACACTCAGGCCAACTTATCAAATTCATCTACACCTCCTATCCGGACTTACCAACGTATTTACCCCATACACATTTCCATTAGTTCTCATTACAATGATCTTTCCCAAAATGAACGCTTTTCCAACTCATGTCATGATGTGCAATAATGACATTAAAACAATTGAGAATATGATGCAATAATTACTAACTCATAGCATTCTTTTATATTCAAAAACATGTCTACAACAATATTCAACATCACATTTTAATTTCCCCCTTACCTTGTTCTTCCACAAGATACCCATACGTCTTCAACGCATGATTACAATTTCTCATTTCACACAATAGTCATGTGTCCTCGACACACCACAACAATTCCTCAACATTAATTCATCACGACCAAACTTTCAATATGGCTAACATGCCATCATTCATTTCACTTTTCCATTACACTACGATTAAGCATTTTCACATCACATATGGCACTCAACAACTTGCCATCTTACCACTTTACACAAATATACAATTATCAATGGATTTTAGAAGAGGACTTAGTCTCCAACACACACACACACACACACACACACACACATATACAAATATATCATGAAGTTGCTATTTTGTTAGACATTTGGTGAGATTAGCTCTCACATTTCCTCTTGATACCAGAAAATAAATAATTCCAAGGCATCTTCATTATTTTTCAAAAAAGCCCCAATTTCTAGGGTTTCCATTGAAAGTAAAATTTCATCATTTTCTAAGAGAAACTCCATCATAATCATTCATCATGAGTTTTATAGAGGGAAAACCCCAAGAAGTAGTAAAAAGATAGAGGTTTCAAACCCATTTTCAAGACTCTCAACATTTTGAAACCAAAATCTAAAATTTAGCACAAAACTACAAGAATATTTTTAAATCAACACCCAAATAGCAAAACTATATATATAACTCAAGAAATCCCTACCTCAAGGTCTTTGAGAAGATGGAGAAAAGAAACCCTAGCTTAGATGGATGAGAGAGCTTTGATTTCTACCCAGCAAGTGAAGCCCTAGCCCTGGATCTTCAATATTTGAGGGAAAATGTTGATGATCTTGCTCCATGAATCACAAAAATCAATGAGTTTTGTGTGATTGAGGTGTTTTCTAGAGAGAAGGAGAAGAGAAATTAGGTTTATAATGAGAGAAAAATGAGTTAGAGGTGATATATATTCGGACCAAAACGTTATAAGAAAACAGGGCACGGACTGCCCAGTTGGCCGCTCATGCGGCCTTTTTCACCGCTCATGCGCCCCACCTTGACCGCTCCTGCGGTCCATTTTCTCTGCTCGTGCGCTCTAGGCAAAATCAATTTTTTTGGGTCTAAGCCTCCACCACTTGAGCGGTCTATCCCACCCCTCGTGCGGCCTAGGGCCCCGCACGTGCGGCCTAAGCCCAGCCACCAAAAATTTTTGCTTCCCTCCCGGCACTCCGGACTCAGCCATACGCCCTTCGGAACAAGTGAAATTCAACACCGACAAAAACAAGAACTAGAATATTAACCTGGGGAACCATTTATGGATGCTTCAAACCCAACAAAGGCAAATGGAGAATGAAGCGAAGAAAGAAAGAGAAGGGAAAGGAACCCGACTGTCACATTTGGTGACAAAAAAATTACTCGCTAAAAGGTACATGTTTGGCGACCAAATTTGTTTTGGTCACCAAATTTGGTCACCAAAAGTGTAATTTGTTGTAGTGACATCTCTTGTCATTATAATATCATAATACAGTTACAAGAAATAATAATACAACATCAACCTTCATGCATTTTCCATATATTCATCATCATTTTTAGCATTTGGTTTTTCCAAAACAACAATAACAAGCTATTCCTCAAGCTTCCCAAATCAATAATTTCTTATTTTCACATGAAATTTATTCATTTGATACAACCATAGAAATTTTTTCCATCATTTACTCACGTAACAAATTATCAAGCATCAATTTCACAATATCTTAATTTTTTCTCAAAATTCCCAAATTCTAGGGTTTTTACCAAAATAAGGTTTTTGTTCCATTTTTGAAATGATTTTTCCAAAGCAACATCCACACCTTAGAACATAACTCATACTCTCAAAAGTTTTGGGAAATACAGATAAAATCAACTTCTAACATCATTTAGGGTTCAAAAGCCCAAATTCATAACTCAAACATGTAATAGATGCTTCAAACAAGCATAATCTTGCAAAAACATATATATATATATATATATAACTCAAAGATTATCCATACCTAAAGCTTGGGAGATGAAGAGGAAGAAAACCGTATAACTCAAGGTTGACAAAAACTCGATCCAATTGATCATGAACGTAGCCCTCGTCGCTCTCTTCGATTTGATGTAAAAAGCCCCCTCAAACTCTTGAAAATTTAAGCTAAATTTTAGAGAGAAGTTGGATTTGGGTGTGTTTGTAAAGAGAATGGAGAGAAAATATGAGTATAGAGAGAGGGAGGGAGGGAGAGAGAAAGAGAGAGAGAGAGAGAGAAGTGAAAATCTGTGTGTCACGTTTTTGGCATTAGTTTTGAGGAGAAAAAGCATGAATTTCGAGACAGACGCGTCAAAATCTGCATGAGCAACTTCAATTCTGCATGAGCAGAATTTCCAATTTGCACGATCAAATTTTTTGGCCTCACGGGTGGTTTGCTCCAGAGAGCTACCCAGAAAATCCACCAAAAATCTACTTGAGTGGTTTTCTACCCAGAAAACTCTGAACAGCCTGAAAAACTTCATGAGGATCCGCTCGAGCAGTTGCCAAATCCACACGAGCAGTTTTGCCCAAAAAACTCAGAATTGATTTTGCAACCCAAGATAAGTTCTAATGCCCAAAACTCAAAATTTTTAACCCGAAAAAATTACAAAAGGTTAAGTAAGAGTAGAAAGAAATCTCAACAACCTAATACGATAAACAAAACACTGGAAGTGATGCACACTACCTTACTACACAATACTGTTCAAGTCCAAGAACCAAGGCATCACAAAAGAAAAGAAAAAAAAAAACAGATTCAAGAAATAGTTTTGGGTTTGAATTTTAAGTTTTTTTTTTTGTGTGGTAACATTGGAAGGAAAACTACAAACAAAGGGCTAAGCCATTTCACTAGATAATCCAATCATGTCCCTCACTAGCAAGCCTCTAATTTCAGCTGGCAGTTCATTCACCACCACCATGTCTTCAGGTTGTTCTACTTCGAGTTTGTCTATAGCGTCTGCACATAAGTTTCTTTTTTTTTTTTTTTTTTCCAAATGTGTTGAGTTGTGCATTCACATCCTCTTAGTAGCATTTTTGCATCACCCACCAAATTTCTGAAGGGGTAGTTGTCGATAGTTTCTTCCTCCATTAGCTTCACAACTTGGGTTGCATCCGTTTCTATCAATACATTGTATAGGCCCTTTTGTAAAATAACAGTGAGACCTTTATACAATGCCCAAAGCTCCACTTCGAGGCTTGTTCCCATTTTCATTTTGCCATAGTAGCCGCTCACCCAAGCTCCTCTTTCATCACGAAGTAGCCCTCTAAAGCCTCCTTCTCCTCCATCTTTTCTGCACCCATCTGTATTCAGCTTGATCCTACCTGCATGAGGTAAAAACCAATGGATAAGTCTATAGAATGGTTTAGGATTAAGGATTAAGTTGAGGAAAGCTTGGTGGATATTTGTAGAGTAATCTAAAATGAACTTGACACTCTCTTGGTAATTGGTAGTTTTGCCATCAAAAACAAAACAACTTCTATTTTTCCAGATTTTCCATAAAGCCACAATAAACACAATGTACCAAGAGATGTTTTTGTTTATAGCATTACACTTGAGCCAATTCATTCAATGTTTCCTCAACATGTCCAAATACCAATTTCTGCTAAAAGTAGCAATCCACACTTCCTTAGCTTTATAACAATCCCTGAACAGATGGTTAATGTCCTTAGACCCACTACAATATGGGCATGTAGGATCATTCGTAAGGCCCCTCTTCATTCTCATATAATTAGTAAGCAACTTTCCATGGAGTATAGTCCATAGGAAAGCTTTAAGTTTTTGTGGGAGTCTAAGCTTCCATACCTTGGTCCAATCTTCATCTATATCAAGATTGCCTTGGATGAGTTCATAGGCAGATGAAACCGTAAACACCCCATCAGGGGGCACCTTTCCACATAAGAGTATCCATGTTGGAACTACCAAGAGGAGCAATATTCAAAATTAAAGAAGTAATGCGATATAGAAATATGCTGTCAACACATTGTTCATCCCAATTTCTATCATCTCCCATTAAATTTCTAACCTTAACACACATGTGCTCAACACTAGAACTGCTAAGATTAGTGCTGGGAACAGATTCTTCAAAGGATCTATCACCATATCACCAATCTTTCTACACATCAATAGTCTTGCCATCACCAACAGACCAATTAATACTTTTTTTTTGAGAATGCTTTTGGTACACATGATATCTCTCCAAAGATGAGAGGCTTGCCTCCCTTTAGGCCAATCTTGCAATGAAGTATTCTTAACATATTTGTTCCTAAGAACCTCACACCACATGCCTTCATGTCTACTGACCATACTCCAGCCCAACTTAGAAAGTAGGGCCAGATTTGGGTCTTTCGCTTTTTTATACCAAGCCCCCCATTCTTTTTCATTTTGCACTCTACATCCCGATTAACAAGGTGCACTTTTTTCCTTTCCAGGGTGTCACCCGAAAGGAAATTACAATTCAACTCATCAATTTCATTACTTACCTTTTTAGGAACCAACATTGTATGCATAGTGTAAGAAGGAATAGCAGAGCTCACTGATTGAATCAGTGTGACTCTGCATGCTAAAAATAACACATTAGCTTTCCACCCAGCCAATCTTCTTTGCATTTTGCCTAGGAAATCATTAAAATGTCTCATGCTAACCCTCCCAAGAATTAGAAGAGCACCCAAATATTTTCCTAATTCAGTAGTAAGAGGAATGCCGCATTTGTTCCTCAAATCTCTGGCTCTTCTTCTTTCAATGTTAGGAGAAACATACATCTTGGACTTGTGGGAATTAATTTTACAGAGATGTCACAAAATTCATCCATAACCTACATTATAGTGTTACAATTTGACATAGTGGCTTGCCCAAATAACATGAGATCATCAACAAAGAATAAGTGTGTGATACTAGGTCCACCTCTAGTAATCTTAACTCCTTTCCAAAGCTTGTTCTTAGCTTTGAAGCAAATCATATTGGAAAGCCTCTCCACACACAACACAAAGAGGTAAGAAGAAAGAGGATTCCCTTGCTGCAACCCTCTTTGAGGTTTAAACTCTTGAAGAGGTTCATTATTCCAAATAATAGCAGTGCTAACACTAGTAACACAACACATGATGTCAATAAGGTTAGCATCAAATTCAAATTTAGAGGGTTTGTTTGAAGAAATCCCGGGAAATGTTATCATAAGCTTTTTCTAGATCCATTTTTTAAATCATACGTCCCTTTTTGCCCTTTTTGTGATTCAAAGTGTGGATGATCTCTTGGGAAATTATTATGTTGTCACTAGTGCTTCTGCCAAGGATAAAGCTACATTGATTAGGTCTAAAAATCTTGTTCAAAAAGGGTCTAATCTTGCTCACAATGATTTTAGAAATAATTTTGTAAGACACATTGCAAAGGCTGATGGGTCTAAATTGTTTAATACTCTCAGGGTTGTCAATTTTGGGTATCAAAGCAACAAGAGTTTTGTTAATATCAAAGGGAATATGGTTGTTAACAAAACAAACTTTCACAAAGTCACAAACAGAAGGTCCAATGATGGATCAGTCGGAATGGTAAAATACTGCTTGGAACCCATTCTTTCTAGGGGCCTTAAAAGCATTAATACTCTTCATAGTCCTCCAAACCTCCTCATTAGTAATACTTTTAGTAACTTTAGAGTTGTTCTCCTGAGTCACCTTGCAAACCACCAAATATTCTAGTGTTCAAGAGAGGTAGTAGGGGAGTAGCTAAAAAGATTAACAAAATAATTGGTAATCAGGTTCTTGAGTTGGTCAGGCTGATCACACCAACCCCCATTGTCATTTCTAAGCATCTCAATCTTTCTCTTTTTCCTTTTGGTAATAGTGGTAAGCTGGAAATTTTTTTTATTCCTCTTACCTTGAGTGATCCAGTTAGATCTAGATTTTTGAAACCACATAAGCTCTTCCTGGTAAAGGACTTTATTATATTAATCGCTAAGATCCAATTCAAGAGTGTGGAGATTATGAGAATAGTTGTTAGCCTGAGATTTTTGAATGCCTTTTATCCACCCAAGTAACCATCTCTTCCTTCTAAAGGTATTGCCAAAGACCTCTTTATTCCAGACACTAGCTTCTTGAGCTAGTTTCAGGAGGTTACTGCTCAGGGAGACATGGTTCTTGGTCCAACTATTAGCAATTACATTTATGAAATCCTCATGAGTCATCCAAGCCGCCATGAATTTAAAGGGTTTACAAGTGGGTTTAACGGGAGACTTACCTTGAGTAAACACCATCATAGGGGAGTGATTTGAGTAGGTGCAAGGTAGATTTTGAACTGCTCCATCTGGGAAATTGGTTCTCCACTCTGTATTACACAAAACTCTATCCAACCTTACCATAGTATTTGCCCAACCTTTTTTTTATTGTTAAACCAAGTCAGTCTTGGACATGTACACCCCAAATCCATAATTTTGCAATTATCAACCCTTTCATTGAATTTTCTACCCCTCCTCTGGTCTTGACTTAGTTTCTGGTTCTAGTTTCCTTGTAGGCTTTGTTTTTCATTAGGTGTGGTGAACTCATTAAAGTCACCATCAACTAACTAGGGTTCAGTCATATTTTGAGCAACTTCCTCCAATTGATCCCATAAATCGTCTCTCAGATTGTTGTTTAGAGTTGCATATACAGCTGTGAGTAGCTAGTCCGGGTAGTCCTACCTAGATATTGTTGTATTGATTTGCTGGGAGCTGGCTTCCACCACTCTAACATTAACTATGTTTGGGTTCCAAAGCATCCAAATATCCCCACTTCGACCTATTGGATCTACATGGGTTGATGTTGTAAAGCCCATACCATTGAAGAACAATCCCATAGCCTTGAACTCAACTTTTGTTTCCATAAGGACAACTAGTTCTGGTTTATGGATCTGAACTAATTCCCTCATATTCCTTTTCAACTTTTTGTTCCCTGCTCCTTTGCAATTCCAGGTTAACAAATCCATAGATGGTATAGCTTGTTGGGGTAGAGGTACTTGGCTATCTATTGCTAGGTAACCTCTTATGGCTTTGAAATTATCTTCCATCAATTTCAATGGTGTCATTGAGAGGTAGTGCATATCCTGGTTTGTATCCACCTGCCTCCATGGTTGAAGCCTCAGCTTTACTTTCTTGTTCTATCATTTTGAGGTGATGAGGTGAAACACTTCTTTCCCTGGGGATAAACACACCAATACTCTGTTCTGGTGCAGTATGTGCTTCTCCGTAGGGTAGTTCTCTCCTTCCTCCTCTATTTTTATCTGGTGGAACTCAGAATATGGGTCTGGAACTGCCTATTCTTGGATAAGAATTAGTGGAATGTTGACTGGGGTTGGTTGGGCGAGTGGGTGGCTGGTTTATGGTGATAAATGTATGATTTTTACTACTCAGAGCATTTGATGTCTCACTCTCCCCCATTATTGCTTCTTGATCTCGTATTATCATGTCAGTACCACCTTTATTTCCCATTCGGACTTCCACCCCTTTCTTTTTAGTAGCCATGCCAAGGCTAGTTGTTTCATTCTTTTTTACTGATGCTCTAGCCTTGTACCGAAAGCCCCTGTCTACTTGGGCTTTTTCTTTCCTTTTTTCCTTGCTTAATTGGGCTTTGGGGCCTTTTTGTTCCTCTTCCTCTTGTAACATCTCAAATCTATTAGTCTGTTGAGAAGTATCACCTCTGTGAACATTTGGGCCTCTTGATTTTCTTCTTTGGCTTAGAACAGTCATCCATGGTCCATAATTCCCTAGGCCTACCTCATCTTTATGTTCTTTCCTCCTTGGGTTTGGCCTAGAACTAACTTGACCTTCATTTCTCTAGCTTCCATCTACATTCATTGCCTGACCGTCTCACACTATCACCGAAGTAGGTTTATCACTGCATACTTCTCTTCGACGACCAATCTGCCACAAGAAAAACATAATGAGTGTAAATGTTCATATTCAAATTCATAAGTGTGTTTACCTATAAAAAAAATGAGAAATTTGAGGCTTTCTGAGGTCCATCTCTATACAAACTCGTGCATATTTGCCTCTCGCTGCCATGGTTGTATTGATGTCGATCTTGAGCGGAACTCCAATAAATGGTAAAGGATTTTCTCGTTGTAGTACTCAATAGGAAGATTAGGAAATCTCACCCATACTGCTTGTGGTAGCCGAATAAAAGCAGACATAGATAGGCTGAGTGTATATCTTCCCGTTCGGTGTATGGTACGCACTCGGCCCCGTCCCTGACATTTCAGATGCCGAATAAGTTGATTAGGGGCCGATTAAAAGTTGTAATACGGCATAATGGGGGGGGCAAGTGCATAAGTACATGGCTTCAAGAGCGGGCCCTGCCCAGAAGACCAGGAGTGTACATAAATAGAAGAACGATGAACAAAAAGAGGTATGTGGGAATTAGTACGCTTAACTTAAGATACACGCAATCTAGAGAGCAAACACTGGTTTTTCCGTCGGAGTGCTAATTCCGGCACCCCCGACAAGAGTGTTCATTCTTTTTAAGGCTACCAGCTGAGGATCTCGAGCGTCCTATTAGATCTAAAGAGTATTCCCAAACCACCTTTCCCACAATTGGCGCCGTCTGTGGGAATACTCAACTGCATCCATGGCAGGCACAACGGAAGATCCTCCGATAATCGCTGATGAAACTACATCGAGAGATGATCTCACCCCAACAAACATGCTGGGACCAGAGACTATCTCCGCAAGACGCGCCTTGAACTTCAACTCACCCTCAACTTCAGTGCATGAGACAATGCAAGCGATCATGGAACAAGCAAAGCAAAACGAACAGAGGTTGGAGAACATGATCGCTGAGAACGAACATCTCTGTTAGGATTTGGCCTTGGAAGTGGCGAAGTCCAAACATACTATACGTCAAGATCCGGAATGACCTCTGAGGGCAGGTGGTCGACGACCTCGATCCCGACAACAAGACGATGACAGCGACTCTGAGTCATTATCCCCGGAGCCCAAAAAGAAAGGACGACCCAAAACTACAAGTTCCTCTGAAGAGAGTCCACGTATAAGGCATAAGCGAAGATGAAATGGTTTAGACAAAGTGGACCAGCATGATCCCTTTGTGTGATGGATCGCAAAGGCAGTATTACCCAAGAAGTTCAAAGCCCCGTCATTCACCTTGTACGATGGGAAATTGGATCCCACGGATCATATCCGTCACTATAAGCAAGCCATGACGTTGCATGCAGACAACAAAGCTCTCATGTGTAGAATATTTTTGAGCAATTTGGGACCGTTGGCAGTCAGATGGTATTATAAGTTGGAGCCAGTGTCGATTAAGAGTTTTCATCAATTACAAAAATCCTTCAGGGCAAGATTCATCACCGACGAGGTCTAGCCGAAACAAGCCGACTCTCTCTGGGCAATGCAGATCCAGCCAGGAGAAACACTAAGAGCGTATTTGGCGCTTTTGGGAGTGCTTTAATCTTGTTGATGACGCTTGTAACGACTCCATGGCCATCACTGCCTTTAAAATGGGTTTGTATCCTAACAATTCTCTCCGCAGTTCCTTGACTGGAAGGCCCCCCAAAACAGTCTGGTTGTTGATGAAAAAAGTTAAGGAATACTACAAAGTGGAAGACGACGCCTTGCGGGTCAAAGCCGGGAACAAGGCCGACAAGACAACCCATCCTGAAATTGTTTAGCCGGTAAACTCTGTGTCACCTTAGAGTCCCAAGCCACGGCATCGGGCTAAACGAAAAAAGAGGCAGGATTCACGTCGATCAAATGACCAATGTTCCCACCGAGCTAGCGAACAACTTCAAGTAGATAGCAGGCGCACAAGGCGCGCGGACAAGAAGTATACGGAGTTGTCGGAGCCGATCAGCGTGGTTATGTCTAAAGTCTAACATCTTCTATTCTTTAAATGGCCACCCAAAATAATGGGACCTCCCAACACGTGACGACGAGATAGGCGGTGCGTGTATCACAAAGACCACGGCCATGATACTAAGAGTTGTTATGTATTAAAGGATCACTTGCAGGAATTGCTACAAGATGGTCGGCTATAACAGTACGTCCCAAAAGGAAACTCAACCAAAACAATAGCCTTAAGGCGGGATTCACCTCCAGTCGGTGTGATCCACATGATATACAGCCTGCCAGCGACATCCGCGGTACATATGATTCAGTCGCGTCCCGACCCTCAAAATCAACTCACCCCGGCTAAACGGCCCGATGAAGCTGTGAGCATTGCCTTCGATGATTCAGATTTGGCCAGAGTGACACTTCCCCACATCGATCCTTTGGTAATCGAGTTACGCGTAAACCGATTCACCGTTGAGCGTGTACTCATTGATCCTGGGAGCACATCGAAAGTTATGTATTACAAGACATTCACCAAATTGGATCTTTCTCCAGCTCCTTATCCATTATTCGGCTTCAACGCCAATCCAGAGTACCCGTTAGGCAAAATCACGCTACCAGTTTGAGCAGGCTCGCGAACAGTGGATGTGGAATTCTTCATCGTCAAGCTGCCCTCGCTGTATAACCTCATCATGGGCCGAACTTGGCTGCACACCATGCAGGCCATGCTAAGCACCTATTATCAATTGCTCAATTTCCCTACTGAACGAGGCGTTGAACAAATCCGTGGTTCATAGAAATTGGCACAAGCATGTTATCTCTTTGCTGCGAAGACACTAAGAGAGCTGGAAGTGAATTCTATTGAGGTGCCGGATCGAGAGAGCCTTGATGATGTTAGAGAGCTTCCAAGCAAAAAAGCCACGGAAACCCTGGATCGAGTTGAAATTGTCAGGAATCCTTACAGGTTCTTCATGATCGGTGCCTCCCTGAACGAAGTCGACAGAAAGCATCTAATTACCTTCTTACTCGTAACCTTGATGTATTTTTTTGGTCACTGTATGAGATGCTGGGGGTAGATCCATCTGTCTCTCAGCATCGTTTCAATGTCGACCCCAAATGTAAGCCGATTATACAAAAAAGTTGGCGGTCAGCCGCAGAGCACACTACCGCCGTTGTTGAAGAAGTTGACCGGTTGCTTGACGCCAGAGCTATTAGGGAAGTGACCTACGCTACATGGCTCTTGAATACTGTGGTTGTGAAGAAGAAAAATGAGACTTGGGGTGTCTGTGTTGATTTCAACGACCTAAATAAAACTTGTCCCAAGGATTGTTTTCCCCTACCCAGAATTGACCAACTTGTAGATGCTATGGCACGTCACCAGTGTATGAGCTTCCTTGATGCCTACAGAGGCTACCATGAAATTGCCATGCATCCAGAGGACCAAGACAAAACTGCATTCCTCACCCCAAGAGGAACCTATTGATATAAGGTTATGCCTTTTGGGCTGAAGAATGTAGGGGCAACTTACCAAAGATTAGTCATTACCATGTTCAAGGAGCAACTCGACCACACTATGGAAGTTTACATTGATGATATGGTGGTCAAGTCCAAAGAAGAGAAAACTCATCTAGCCGATCTGGAAGAAACATTCGGCATTCTACATAAATACCGAATGAAGCTGAATGCTTTCAAATATGCGTTTGGGATCGACTCCGGTAAATTCTTGGGTTACATTGTCAACCACTGAGGAATCGAAGCCAATTCGAGGCAAATCACCGTAATCCTGGAACTCAGCTCCCCTCGATCGGTTAAGGAGGTTCAGAAGTTGATGGGGAGGGCCGCCACACTCAACAGGTTCATCAGTCATTCCATGGACCGTTGTCGACAATTCTTTCAGAAACTATGGCAGGGTAAAGCTTTTGAATGGACCTCCGAGTGCGAAGCCGCTTTTAACGGTCTGAAAGCTTATCTCCGATCTGTTTCACTTTTGATAACACCATCGGCAGACGACCACCCGCTCATTTTATATCTGGCCGTCTCTGACCGGGCTATTAGCACCGTATTGTTGAAGGAAAAGCTTGGAGAGCAGCGGCCAGTGTATTATGTGAGCAAGGTAATGGTTAACGCCGAAACCCGTTACCTTCCACTGGAAAAACTCACCCTAGCCCTAGTCATGGTGGTAAGAAAACAGATGTATTACTTCCAGGGGTATAGCATCGGAGTACTAACAGATTACCCCCTCCGATCAGTACTACATAGTGCAGAAGCATCAGGGCGCGTTTCAAAATAAGCCCTCGAACTCGGCCAATACGATATTCAATTTCTGCCTAGAACCTCAATCAAGGGGCAAGTGCTTGCTGATTTTGTAGCCAAATTCACGGGGGGTGTTGCCGACTTCAAAACTGACCAAACTCGACCCAAGCCGAATTGGAGAATTTATGTGGGGGACATTTGGCAGTTGTATTGTGACGGGTCATCCAATCAACGGGGCAGTGGAGCCGGAGTAGTAATCATGGCTCCCGACGGCGTAATAATTGAGCAGGCCATCAAACTCGGCTTCGAAGCATCAAATAACGAGGCCGAATACGAAGCCCTTCTAACCAGTTTGTGGAATGCACATCTTCTGGGTGCTTGGCGTTTGCTTGTATTTTGCGATTCAAAACTGGTGATCAATCAGCTAAAGGGGGAGTACGCGGCCAAAAATGACCGTATGGCAGCTTACATGAAAACGACTAACTCCTTGTTGGCAAAATTTGACCATCATGAATTGAATCAAATAACACGTGATCAGAACACACATGCAGATGCCTTGGCTTGCCTAGCCTCCACCATTAACTTGGAGATTAAACGGACCATCGAAGTGGGTTTCATCTCGGAGCCGAGCATTGGCCCTTCGGAGGAAGTCCAGGTCAATGTCATAGAGTTAGGACCAAGTTGGATGGACCCCATTGTTGCATTCCTGTCTTCTGAACAACTCCCAGCGGACAAGAAAGAAGCGCATAAGCTGCGAAACAAAGCCCTGCGATACTACTTGGATCCGCAAGGAAAGCTTTATAAAAAATCCCTTTCTGGTCCATACCTGGAATGCGTGCATCCGGATAAAGTCGAAGAGCTTCTGACTGAAATACATGAAGACAGTTGTGGCGTACATTTTGGCGGGCACTCTTCGGCTCATCGAGCTATGACACAAGGGTATTACTGGCCGACAATGAGAGCGGATGCCGAGTGTTACGTGAAAAAGTGTTAACAGTGCTAGAAGTTCTCTCCTCTGATTCACCTGCCTGCTGAAGAGTTAAGCTCCATAACTAGCCCTTGGTCGTTCGCTAAATGGGGACTTGACATCATTGGACCGTTGCCTCGTGCCCTGGGTAATAAGCGATTTCTGATCGTCGCGACTGATTATTTCACGAAATAGGTAGAAGCAGAGGCACTAACGCATATCCGAGATACCGACGTAAAGCATTTTGTATGGAGAAATATCATAACGCGGTTTGGCATTCCTAGAGCACTTATATCAAACAACGGCACCCAGTTTCATTGCGGAGTCTACCAGGAGCTTTGCAGCAAGTACGGTATTCGGCCCTACTTCTCCACCCCAGCTTATCCACAGAGTAATGGCTAAGCTGAAGCCTCCAATAAAACCATTTTAGACAGCATCAAAAAGAGGCTGGAGAAGGCGACAGGCCGATGGGTTGATGAACTACCGAGTGTATTATGGGCTCATCGTACAACACCGAGACGGTTCACCGGGGAAACGCTGTTCGCTTTGTGCTTCGGAACACAAGCAATTATCCCCTTGGAGATCGTCCTCTCAACCTTGAAATCAAGAGTTTTTGATATGCTGGCTTTGGATTTGACTCTGATTAAAGAACGAAGAGACCGTGCCCTTGTCACCATGGCACGGTACTAGCAGCAGCTTGCTAAGTCTTATAACCAACGCGTTCAGCTACGCCGCTATGTACCAGGCGAATTGGTCCTAAAGAAAGTGCTTCCAATTGCCAAGAAGCCTGCTGATGAAAAGTTAGGTCCTAACTGGGACGGCCCCTACCAGATCTACTCAATTGCGGGAACGGGGGCGCATCGGCTCAAAGACATGTTTGGCAGGAGCTTGCTACGCCCTTGGAACTCCTCGCATTTGCGTAAATTCTATCATTAGACCCGAACTATGGGGCATGATATTTATTTTGAATGATCCGCCATGTACATATTTCACTTTTGCAATGCAAAGTTTTGTTCTCTCTCATTGTGTAACTCAGTTCAAGTCCTCCGATTAAAGCCTCTGAATTCGGAGCCCCATCTGTACAGGTCACGTTTGGGCCAAATAAGACTCCGGATCCGGAGTGCCCTTCGTGCATGTCGCGATTGGCCAAGACAAAAAGCCTCCAAATTCGGAGCCCCATCCGTGCAGGTCACGTTTAGGCCGAATAAGACTCCGGATTTAGAGCGCCCTTCGTGCATGTCGCGATTGGCCAAGACAAAAAGCCTCCGAATTCGGAGCCCCATCCGTGCAGGTCACGTTTGGGCCGAATAAGTCTCCAGATCCGGAGCGCCCTTCGTGTATGTCACGATTGGCCAAGACAAAAAGCCTCCGAATTCGGAGCCCCATCCATGCAGGTCACGTTTGGGCCGAATAAGACTCCGGATCCGGAGCGCCCTTCGTGCATGTCGCGATTGGCCAAGACAAAAAGTCTTCGAATTCGGAGCCCCATTCGTGCAGGTCACGTTTGGGCCGAATAATACTCTAGATTCGGAGTGCCCTTCGTACATGCCGCGATTGGCCAAGACAACAAGCCTCTGAATATGGAGCCCCGTCCGTGGTCTCATTCGGGCTAAATAAAAACTCCGGATTCGGAGTGCCTCGCAAACTGTTACAACACGCGGCAACAATTGAAACATTCAAGCATTCAGAAATGTTTCATTAAATTGATTTCAAGCATCCAAAAATGTTTCATTAAATTGATTTCAAGCATTCAGAAATGTCTCATTAAATTGATCAACTGGCACAAGCCGTATAAACATAAGTTGACACATGCAGGCATTCAAAATGCAGTGAGTTCTTAAATCGATTGATTAGCACAATGTGTATTAATACAAGTTGAAATAAGCTAACATTTGAAACAGGGTGTTTTATTAATTCAGAAAATAAATACATAATTCGCACTCAGTCTACATATAATCATTACAAGGTATGCTCTTATTTGGAGGCTCCCTCATCATCACTCTTCTCAACTTCGAAAGCGAAAAAGGGAAAATCATCTTGTTGGTACAACGGCAACGCTGAATTCACACCTGCTGCCTAGAGAGCCTCAGCTTCCTGAAGTGCCTTGATCCAAGCGTGCTTCAATCCACGATTTTCACATCGACAAACTTCCTCGACGAGTTTCTCCTTGGTCTTCTCTATTCTGACCTTTCAGCCGTCATGAAAGCCTTTTTTCATAGGCCCTGGACATGCTAGCCGTGTCCCGATCGGCAATGACATGACTTATTAGCCTCTGGGTCACCCTCTCAACCGGGTTAGGATGGCTGGCCGATTGAGACTTGGCAGACTTGATTTTCCTTAGTTCACGGTTGGACTTCTCCGCGCGAGCTTCTAAGTTCTGAATGCGTTCATCTCTCTGTTATATACCCCGCCGAGCGGTGCGAAGACGCATGCCGATTTTATAGGCGGTGTACACCCCCTTCACCGCCCCATGAACACCTTCACGAAACACTTCGAAATCCTGCCGACTTCGGGTGGAAAAATTTGTCGAGCGAACTCGACTGCCACATTCGGATCACGAATGATTGAATCCGCCTCTGTCATTGGTCTATTCTCCACAAAGGCTGCAAAGCTCAATGGGCGCAGTGTCGCATCGAATTCCCTTCCAGAACGGGGTTGAGGAGATCTACCCCGTGGCTACTTATCCCTCCTAGGTGACCTACTTCGACGATGAGGAAATTGGCGTCTCTCCCGCTCCCTCGAAATCCTACTTCCCGTACACATAGGTTTACCACTTCGATTCATACCTCCTTCCAGCTCAGCTAATGTTCTCGTCTCTCCTCTGCTGTTGAAGAAAAGTCTATTTGACATTCGCACTTGTTTAACCTTTCTCAACGAACTAGACTGAATTACTGACTCTGAGCATATAAATAGGACCTTCATGCACGAAGTATATGCCCTATTTATTCCCTACGGGGGCAGCACCTCCGAGGTGATCTCATTAATACTAAAACCTCAACAGCCCGGCGCCGATTGAGTCATGTGCCCCAGCAGCCCCATGAACCTCTGTTATTCGGGGTTCTAGTTCATGAACCAGCTGGGGCAAGGGCAAATTCGTCAATCTAATCGGCTTAAATGCCCCAACCATCCCATGAACCTCCGTTATTTGGCTCTCTAGTTCATAAACCAACTGAGGCAAGAGCAAATTCGTCAATCTAATCGGCATATTTGCCCTAGCCGCCCCATGAACCTCTGTTATTCGGCGTTCTAGCTTATGAACCAGCTGGGGCAAGGGAAGATTCAACAATCTAGTCGGCTTAAGTGCCTCAGCCGCTCCATGAATCGATTTATCAGTACAATATTCATGAGTTCATTTTACTTGGCTTTCCAGTCCATGAACCAGCTGGGGCAAGGGAAGATTCAACAATCTAGTCAGCTTATGTGCCTCAGCCGCTCCATGAATCGATTTATCAGTACAATATTCATGAGTTCATTTTACTTGGCTTTCCAGTCCATGAACCAGATGGGGCAAGGGCAGATTCATCAATCTAATCGGCTTAAATGCCCCAGCCATCCCATGAACCTCCGTTATTTGGCTTTCTAGCTCATGAACCAGCTGGGGCAAGAGCAAATTCGTCAATCTAATCGGCGTATTTGCCCCAGCCGTCCTATGAACCTCTGTTATTCGGCGTTCTAGTTCATGAACCAGCTGGGGCAAGGGCAGATTCAACAATCTAGTTGGCTTAAGTACCCCAGCCACTTCATGAATCAATTTATCAGTATAATATTCATGAGTTCATTTTACTTGGCTTTCCAGTTCATGAACCAGCTGGGCAATGGCAGATTTGTCAATCTAATAGGTGAATTTGCCCCAACCGCCTCCATGAACCTCTGTTATTCAGCGTTCTAGTTCATGAACTAGCTGGGGCAAGGGCAAATTCATCAATCTAGTTGGCTTAAGTGCCCTAGCCGCTCCACGAATTGATTTATCAGTACAATATCCATGAGTTCAATTTACTTCACTTTCCAGTCCATGAACCAGCTGGGGCAAGGGCAGATTCATCAATCTAATCGGCGTATGTACCCCAGCCGCCCCATGAACTGATCTATCAGCACTTCATGAATTCATTTTATTCAGATTCATCAATCAAATTCATTAATCTAATCGGCTAATAAGTTTGCCGTCTTCCGTAGTCTTGACATTTTGTTCTAATTGCTGATTCTTTTAATTATTTACTCATATAACAAACAGTATAAGCAGTAACTTGAGAGGATAGAAAATTTTCATTTATAAATTGGGCGCTAACAACGAACATTTTACACATGAAAATCGGTTGACATCCAAAAAATATGAAAATCTACTAACAAAAAATTGTGCATCTAAGATGCCTACCAAAAACGAAAATGTGCCTTGACTATTCCTCAAGGTCAGACGCTAGCGAGTCAACGTCCACTTGCTCGTATGGAATCGGCTATGCCAATGTCACATTTGTAGCAGCGAGGGCTTTGACCCAACTGTGTTTAAAGCCCCGATTCTCAAACTTCGGCACTTCATCTGGGTAGCTTTCCAAGGCGGCCTCTTGCCCAGCTTGGAACGCTTTGGAAGTCTCGGAGTCGGCCTTTTCCCTTGCCTTCTTCGATTCCTCCAAGTCGGCTTCTAGCTTGGCGATTGCCTCCTGGGCTAACTTAAGCACCTCTTCACTGGCCTTTGCCTGATCAAAATTTCTAGCTCGCTCGGCCTCCGAGTAGGCTCTAGTGCGCTCCACCACCGCTTGCGCTACCTCATAATTGGCCCTTTGAGAGATCGCCACAACCTTGTTCTGTTCATTTTCAATTTCGGCTTTCAATAGGCCGATCTGTTCTATGGCGTCGTGTTGACGGCGGCCGAACTCGGCTATTCTGCCCACCACCTATAGAACAAAGAAACAGCAAACAAATAATTAGAAAGATATTTACAAACATGCATGCATGAAGACGAAAGATTGCAGATAAGACAAGTAACGTACAGATAGGGCCGACTGAGCGGCCAGAGCAATTAGCACCAAATCTGGCTCCGCTCGAAATACAGCTCTGTCGACCGGTAGAGATATTAAGGAGGCCATGCTCAAGGCCACAACCGGGTCCCTCAAAGCTGAGGAGTCTGAGGAAATCGGCATATTTCTAACCCTTGGTTGAATCGGGAATGGAAGGACCAAATCCGACTCCTCAACTCGGGGTCATTTATCGCTTTGGTCCTCGTTGTACTCGGTCTCTCAATCGGCGAGGCGCTTTTCACCCCTTTGTTCACCTTCGTTGGCCTACCCCCACTACAAGAAATTAAGGTTTTAAAAACAAATTTTTAGGAACAAAAATAATTTGTTTGTAAAAGTTATACTTTTAAGGACAAAATGAAAGGATTTTTTAAAAATTATATTTAATCATGTTATTACATTTTCTAGACAGATTTATTTCGTTGTAAAAGGATTAATGACTTTTCCTTACAATTTTAGTTTGTCCCTAATAAATCCATCACTTTTCCCTACAATTTTAATTGGTCCCTAATAAACCCAAATCATATCCCTACAATTTGAATTGGTCTCTAATAAACCCAAATCGTATATTATTATATTTTATATATTAATTTATGAACTCAATAATCGGGGACTATCAAAAACAACACAAAAAAGGGTTTCATCACTCACTCTCTTCCGCTCTCTCTCCTTCGCTCTCAAATCCCTAATTTCTCTTCTCTACTGATTCATATATCTCTTCTCTACCGATTCGATATCTGGATCACTCCGCTGCCGCCTCATCTCTCCTTGATTCTTCGATTTCTCAGCGAATCTCCGATAGCGATTCCGATCAGGTACCATATATTATCAACTTATTTGATAATCGACTATCATATTTATGAATTGCCTATATTTAAATTGCTGTTCAATTTCCTGTCAATCTACATTTGCTACATTCATTCATGTAATGATGAGGATCATATCCAATCTAGGCCTCAGTCCATCATAGATCATCCAACCGATGCTCTGTTAATGTGAAGCCATGATGGAGTGAGGGGAACAATTTCACATTCAAAAGGCAAATGGAATTATGAGTGGTTGAATGTAGTACCTATAATCTGTTAACCGGTAGAATTATGGAACAATTTCACTTAAAGGTTAAACTCATTTCCTGCAAATTATGGGTAATAATTTATGTCAAATGCAATGTCAAGGTTAAACTTAGGATTTACAGTTCATTTTTTACAATTGGAGTAGACTGCTTGTGAGGTTACTGAAATCATGATGAAGGACATTGAGATTTGCAATTTATTGTGTGATTGCATTTTTCTGGTAATTGTGTTTTCCTGTACTGCTAGTTAGTTCTTTATTTTTTAAAACAAAAAAATAAAAACTGTACACTAAGTGGTTATCATTATGTTTATGTTGTCAAAACTCGTCGCTCAGCAACACTATGTGTGTACTATAGTTCTATTATCTATACCCTAACACATGTTTTGATAAGTAATGATATAATTTCATTTACAAGAAGGCCGAAAACAAATTATACATCAAAACTTGATCCGATGTCTCCAAAAGCCAAAACTTTTAATTCTCCAAATAGGCTCTTCTTACAAATGAATGTTCACTTATTCTGATCGCCGTAGATTTTCCACATCAAATCTGAGGCGGCAATACCAAACTCATTGTCATCTCTATAAATATATGTAGTTGGTTTGGTTATATAACCCGTGGATTCAATAGTAATAATAATAATATAATTTTTTGCCTGATGGGTTAGAGTTGGGATACCATTTTCCCAAGAAAGAACTTAGTAAAATCATCAGTTAGTTATTTTGTTAAAAAAACAAAGTAAAGAGTTATTGAATAAATTATGCTTTATGTAAAAGTTGCATCTGTCACACTATTATTTTTTACGTTTCTTATACTGTTATTATAGAAGTACATTTCGTGCCACAATTGTTTCAATTGATTTTTATAAGAATCATCGTTAGAAAAATCATGTGGAATAAAGTATGCCGCCAGCCCCCTAGTCATCATGGTTTAAGCTTTTGAGAGTAAGGATGTTTCTAAAATACTAAGATTGTCCATTATCCTCCTTAAAATTTGAAGATACTAATAGCATGTAGATGTTTTATACAGTTACACTTGACTTGAGAAAGTAACTATAAACTTTTTTTTTTTTTTTAGAATGAAAATATCACTTTGGATGGGTTGGAATTGAAACAAAGCAAAAACCCGACACAAAGGCTTACTGTTTTAGTTGCACTTTTTTTAATAATTATATTATTATATGGAAATAATATTACTATATTGCTTATTTCAACTACCTGTGTTAATTCCCCTTATGCACACAAAGGTTTTTAATTTAGCTCTTTTTATTGCGTTATGAAATTTTATGGCAGTCACAACTTTGGTTAAAAGGAACAAGGGAATTGAGCTTGTAATTTATTCTTCTTTGTATTACTATTTATATGATCTTCACATATTGTTGATTTATATATGTATCTTCTTGGATTTAGCTCTCATAAAACGATAGTAATCACTTTGCTTGGTTAGAGTTTTTCAAAAACAAGGGTTTGGGACTACCAATGATCTATCTACCTAAATATCTAAAATCAAGATTTATCCATTTAGAATTTTTTGAGGGGGTGATTGTGTGGTGATGAAGAATTCGTAGAATCCCTATATTAATGCTTAATTTGATGTTTCTTTTGCTTTGATGATATGGTCTGATCTAATCCTGATTTGTTTGATTTGATTATATTTGTGTTATTTGGAAATGTAGATGCCAATTCGATTGATTGCATTGTTAAATTTATTTTGATTCGCTTGTGTTATTAGAGTCGAAAATTGTAGCATCATGTTTCCTATTTTTTAAGCTTTTACCTTCTTTTTTTTTTTTTTCTCTTTCTTCTTTAGTTCTTTTGCACCATGGATAAGAGTTGGATGCAACTTCGTAATAGAAGGTCACCTCAATACATTGATGGGGTGAGGGAATTTATCTTGTTTGCTCGTGATCATATGAAACCAGAGGCAGATAAGATTTGGTGTCCATGTTATAGATGCAACAACCATATTCAAAAAACCATAGAGGAAGTTGAAATTCATTTGTATGCATATGGGGTGGTCACAAGTTACACTAGGTGGGTGTATCATGGGGAAGGTTTTGAGTTGAATGATAATGATGACTCACAAAATGAAAATGACGAATATCTCGACACTATGACAAAGAAGTCAAATAGTCCCAATACTGAGGTGCGAGAAGTTATTCATGACATACGAAGTGGAACAACCACATTTGGTTATGTGGGAGAAGCAACTAGTAGTCATAATCCTGACTTACCAAGTAGTTGTGGTGGAGAAAGAAATAAATTTGCAAGATTAATGAGGGATGCGGAGCAAGATTTGTATCCGGATTGCCAACGATTCTCCAATCTATCATTCATGGTTAAATTGCTACATCTAAAGATATTTAATAGATGGAGCAACAAATCACTCACAATGTTGTTGGAATTGTTGAAGGAGGCACTTCCCATTGGTGAAACGCTTCCATGCTCTTACAATGAGGCTAAACAAATAATTCGAGATTTGGGCCTCGACTATCAAAAAATACATGTATGCAAGAACGATTGCGTACTTTTTTGGAAGGAGTATGAAAATGAAGATGAGTGTCCTACTAGTAAAGTGCCAAGATACAAAATTCGTAAAGGTAAAGGTAAAGGTAAAAAGATCCCTCATAAGGTTCTGCGATACTTTCCTTTAAAACCACGGCTACAAAGGCTATTCATATCCAGGAGGACGACTATTGATATGAAGTGGCACAAGGATAAACGTGTAGAGGAGGAAAATGTGTTGCGTCATCCGGCTGATTCTGGAGCATGGAAAGACTTTGACAAAAAACATGAGTCTTTCGCCAAAGACCCGCGTAACATTAGGGTCGGACTAGTTAGCGATGGTTTTAACCCGTTTGGAAACATGAGTAACTCATATAGCATATGGCCGATTTTTCTTGTCCCATACAATTTACCACCATGGAAATGTATGAAGGATCCATTTTTTATGATGCCTTTGCTTATTCCTGGGCGTAGGGCTCCTGGGTTTGACATTGATGTGTTTTTACGGCCATTGATAGATGAGTTAAAGGAGTTATGGGAGGTAAGGGTAGAAACATACGATGCATCAAATGGCCAAAGTTTTCAATTACGTGCTGCATTGTTATGGACCATCAACGATTTCCCTGCATATGGTAACTTATCTGGTTGGAGCACCAAAGGGAAATTGGCTTGTCCTTCATGTAATGAGGATGCATCTCACCAATACTTGCATCATTAGAAGAAAACTTGTTACACGGGACATCGTCGTTTTTTGCCGCATAATCATGTCCACAAGAGGCAGAGGACGAGCAGGGTATGTACCTAGACCCCATGCACCTACACCCCATGCATCCACTAAATCAGTTCGCTCATCCACTCAATCAACACCTGGACCCAATGCATCCATTAAATCAGTTCGATCATCTACGCTGCACCCATTTACATCAGAATCGGTACATGAAGTTACGTCACAAGTTTCACACTCGGATACTTCTAGCACACATTGCAACACTGATGGTTTGTAAATATTTTAAGTTTATGTTTTGTTTGGTTGGTGGTTCTCGTCTTTTCAATCTATATATTAACATGATAATTTTTCATTGTTTCTAGTAGGCACATCCAAGGGTAAGAGACGACGTGGGAAGTCACGAAGCCTCAAATTGGCCAAGCTAAAAAATCAAGGGGTGCGACTGCCTATTCAGATTTGTAAGGTTAGTGGACGACCATATGGTGAAGCATCTGAAAAATTTACCAGTGAATTAGGGATTGTCACTAGGCAATTTGCCCCACAAAATGTGCCATCGTGGACTGATATTAGTGAAGAGGATAAAGAAACATTGGTTGCATACCTTCAGGTAAGTGGTACAATTGCTGAGATTTAGATTTCCTCTTCGCAAATTATTTTCTGGATAGTTATTTCCCCAGTAAATTTCCTCTTCCCACATTATTTCATCAAGCATTTTGATAGCACTATTTGTACCATTTATTTGTTTCTGGCACAATAATTAACACGCACCATAAATAACTTTGAGGGAAGATTTTAATGTGCTTTAATTTTTTCTTGTTTGGTATGACAGGAAGGTTTTAAGTTTACCAATGAACCCTATGCTATCGAATCTATCCTCAATTTGATGCACGATTGGTATAAGAGCTATCGCCATGACCTACGACAACGCTTTAGAAGTTTCCCTACAATGGAATCTGCCCTTGCGGATCCACCCGAAAACATAGAAAAAGAGACGTGGAAGTTCTTGTGCGAAAAGTGGTCTGACAAGGACTATAAGGTAACGTTGATAGTCCCGAAAATAGCAATTACGAATAGAATCAATTTGTTCATTTGAGAATAATTCTGCCTACAAGTTTTATTTACTCAACTTGCATGAAAAGTCGATGGCTGATGAAGTACAAGTAGACTTATGTATGCCATATGGAGAAAGGAAACTACAAATCATTTAATATGTATGAAGCTAACAATAAGAAACATACTTTGTCTTTATGCGGATGCCGCTTTGCGTGGAACTCAAATGGAGCCAAAAAAGACAGTCATTGTCAAGAATTTTTTCTTTTGGTTTGTGAATATTGAGAAAATATTGGATCTGTGGATGTCGATAGAATACACTTGACAACCCAGAGGGATGTTTTCAACCATAATAACTTATATAGGAAGACCTACTTATCAATCTTAAAGAGACAAAATTAATAATTATACCCAACAGATAATAATTATAACCGAATTGAGCATTAGGGACACAGGTATGACAAGTGGGCAAGATACATTAATTTCTCTTGGAGTTAATTTTGTTTTGAGAAGTTATAGTAAAACTATGCCTAAAGATGAAACCAATGGAAAGAATGTTGCATAAGTCACTAAAATTCAATGTTGTAGAAATACAGACGTGGTCATGAGATATAGATTTGATATTTTATCAAAACACCATTAGACAAGGACACAGCATTCTTCAAATAAAAATATATGATATAGTGATTTTATCCTCTTATTTTTTTCTACAATTTACTAAGCCATTTCAACCTGTTATCTCCAATTCTATATTTCTTGTAGATGAGAAATGTTTAATAATAAAAGAAACACTTTGTACTCTGACTTATGCATTTAATAATAGGTGAGATGTGGCAAGAATAAGTTGAATCGGGAGAAGTTGAAAGTCCTCCACACTGCTGGCTCGAAGGCCTTTAGAAAAGTGCAATATAATGAGGTATTAATTATAGAATCTATAATTTATGTTTTGTAATTGTAATTGAACAATGTAATCTATATTGAGGTTTAATGTGTGCTATAAATGGCACAGCGAGACCGTGCCACTGGAGAGGAACTTGGACTTGTTGAGTTGTACAAAAAGACGCATTTTAGTGAGAAAAAAGAGGCATGGGTGCATGCTGATGCTGAGATTAGACATGTAAGACATCAATCTTTATGTACTTTCATTCCTTATATCCTTAATAAAATGTGGCTAGATACTTAATTTTATCTCAACTAATGAATATTGTAGTACAAGCTCGAAAAGCGGCAGGAGAAAGCTATTGAAGAAGGATCTTGCCCGATATCTGATGAGCAACTTTCTATTGAGGTATTTGGACAAAAAGTTGGCTACATACGAGGCTTAGGGCAGCATCTACACTTCTGTACTAAATAGTAGCAAACATACCTTGCAGCTTCACCACCAGCTCCCAACCCTCACATCAGAGTAGGAATGGCAACGGGCCGAGGCGGGGCTGGGGACTACCCTCCCCGTCCCCGATCCCCGACGGGAAGCCCATCGGCCTCCCTGCCCCCGCCCCTGATCGGGTATCAGGTATCCCCGACCCCACAAATTCCCCAAATTACTTTTTTCTTTTTCCTTTTTTGATCTGTAATCAATATTCAAACAAATAACATCCAATCCAATAACATCCTATTCAATAACATATTTTCAAACAAATAACATCCAAGCATATTTAGTAACATCCTATTCAAACAAATAATCAATTCATATTTTCAAATTAAAAAAATCTGTAAACAAAAAGATGACAACATTTTTTTAACACATTCAGATGGCAACAAATCTGTAAATAATCTGTCAACATTTTTTCAACATATACAATTAATAAATTTAGAGGAAAAAAAAAAAAACAGAGCTCGAATTGAAACAGCAGTGAACCCTAGATCGAAACAGAGGTTGAAATATGTATACATTCTAGATCGAAACAGAGATCGATATATATATATATATATATATGTAAGCCCTAGATCGAAATCCCTAGAGAGAGATACCCTTTCAAAATCGGCGGTGAGGTGAGGTGAGGTGAGGTGAGGTGAGGGAGGATCGGCGGTGAGGGAGCAGAGAGAGTAATAGCCCCGTCGTGTGTGTGTGTGTGTGAGAGAGAGAGAGAGAGGGAGGCGAAACCCTACACAGCAGCGGCAGTGAGGGAGGATCGATGATGAGGTAAAATCGGCGGTGAGAGAAAGAGAGAAGGGGAGACGACACACCAAACACAGCGACGAGCGAGAGAGTGAGAGAAGAGCAGCGGCGCCGTTTGTGTCTGTGTGTGTGCGTGAGAGACTGAGATAAGTGTGTTGTTTGTTGTGTTGTGTCAAACCCTAACAAACACACACATATGTATATACCACGGGACATAAGAGTAATTTTGCATCGGGGGATAAACGGGGCGGGACCGGGGCCGGGGCCGGGGCCGGGTCGAGTACGGTTCTTAGACAACTATCCCCGTCCCCGGCCCGAATGTCATCGGTGATTCATTTTTGAATACCATCCCCGGCCCGTCGGGGGTATTTTTCGAAGAATAACCACTCAAATCGGGGTCGAGGGGTCGGGTCCCCGTCGTGCCGGGATCAGATTGCCATCCCTACATCAAAGCCCTTATTGCCCCAGGATCAACAGCAGAGCCCAACTGAAAAACAAAAACAACCAGCAGCAGCACCCCAAAGTCAAAACTCAACAACACCCATCTAGTGAACACATCTCCCATGTGAGAAACTCAGCCAATTTTACAAAACTAATTTTAGACATAAATTAACTTTTGGAGTAAATTGAGAAAAAATTGAAACATGAAGGACCAAAATAAAAATAAAAAATAAAAAATAAAAAATAAAATAAAATTTAAGGGCCAATAAATTATTAGGTTGACGTCAATAAATTATTATAATAACATCCGTGAATATTTGTGTGGTAAAGTATACAACACAATACTAATAAATTGTATGCATGTGTGTGTTAGGTTTAATGTCAAAAAATTATTATAATAACTTTAGTTAGATCCATGAATGGTTGTGATAAAGTATACAATACTAATCAAGCTCTACAATCTCAAAGTAAATATGTTTCACGGTTAATGATTTTTAAAAACTTACGACCGCATTGTCCAATTTCTAATACTTATCATTGGATATATACTCTGCATACAACTACATGACATATACCAATTTTTTCCCAATATTACTATTTAAAACGTTGCTGCTTATATCAGTACAATTACTAATTAAAAAAAATAAGAAAAATTCTAGGTTCTGTGATCAATTTCTGTACAAATTGAAAAACTGATCACAAATACTTCCTTGCTTGCTGAGGTTTTTAATAGTTTCAGGGACAAGTTTGGGAACTTCAAGAAGTCTTTATGCGAGGATACAAAGGGACTTCTTTCATTGTATGAAGCTTCATATCTTTTACTGGAAGATGAAAGTATATTGGAAGAAGCTAGAGATTTCACAGCTAAACATCTCAAAGAATGGCTCAAGAAGGAGAGCATAGATCCAAATCTTGGCATGCTTGTGAGTCATGCTTTGGAGCTCCCATTACATTGGGCAATGCCAAGAATGGAGGCAAGGTGGTTCATTGATGCATATGAGAGGAGATTGGACATGAATGCCAAGTTGCTTGTGTTTGCCAAATTGGATTTCAACATGTTACAAGCAGTTCAGCAAGAAGACCTAAAACATGCATCAAGGTAAAAGATCACTTCCATGAAATAGAATTAAACCATAGGAAAATGCTATTCGACTAGAATATTTGTATAGAATTTTGCACCAGAATGATGTGATAGTTTCATTTGTATTATTACCAAATTGGTGCAACTTATTACTCAATTTAATGTATTTTGTTTTATCCAAAAAAATTCTATTTTTTTTAATGTTATATACAATGAGGATACCAAATGAGTAGAGTAATAGGTTGTTTCAATTTGGTTTGAAAATTTGACTTAAAATGTGTTTAAATTTGACTTGTTTATCCTATCTCAAAGCGAGTTTTAATGAGTCGACGACAAACTGACCTCTAGTAATTTGATTTCATTTTATTTATGGTGATATAAATTTTTGTTATTATACTTTCCCCTTTTTATATTTGGACATTTTTCCACTTTGGCCCTTAAAGCTTGTTTTTCTTATTTTGGCCTTTCATGTTTCAAACTTTTCTCACTTTACTTCTAAAGCTAACTTATATTCAAAATTAGATTGAAAAAAGGTCACAATAACTATCACATAATATAAAAAATATATTATTATATTGGAGTTTAAATTTATGTCAGAGGTGTTAGTCATATATAATAATATATTTTTATACCACGTGACTATTTGTGTGTCATTTTATGTCTAAGTTTTAATAGGCCAAAGTGGAAAAAAAATAAACTTTAAGGGCCAAAGTGGGAAAGTGGTCAAACATAAAGGGAGCAAAGTGTAATTTATCATTTAAATTTATCGAGTTGAGCAGTAGGTTGTTTATTCTTGGTTTAAAAACTTAACGGGTTTCAAAATGTGTTCAAGTTTTGTTTGTTTACGTAATAAGTTGATTTTAAATGAGTTTTTAATAAATTGAACACAAGTTGTGTTCAAGTTTAAGTAACTTGATTCGTTTAATAGCTCTATACACAATTCTCAAACAAAATATGTGATAAGGACATTTTTAAAATAATACAAGTCACGACATTTTTAAAATAATAAGTCATGTTTAAATGGCAAGACCAAAATTTGTTACATTATTATTTTTTTATTAAATTATTTATTTGTATATTATAACTGATTTTATCTTTTTACGTACTTTATATAATAATTAATAGGTGGTGGGAGAGCACAGGTTGAGGGAAAAGGTTACCCTTTGTTAGGGACAGGGTGGTGGAGAATTATTTATGGTCTCTAGGAGAGGCTTTTGAGCCTAAGTTCCAAAATTTTAGGAGCATGGGAACAAGGATCAATATATTGGCAACATGTGTTGATGATGTTTATGATGCTTATGGTACCTTGGATGAACTCCAACTTTTCACCAATGCCATTGACAGGTTGGTACAAGTAGGGAATGTCATTCCTTCTTGATACTTGCTCTTAGGTGACTATGATTTTAAGTTTGAAAAAGTCTAATAGTGTAAAAATCGATCATAAAATCAGACATAATTTTCTTACTCATAATAGATTTAGGTTATGTTTGATTTTGTGATTTGTTTATACATAAGTTGAAGAATTATTTAAGTTTCTGACACAATTTTGAAAACACTTATGTGTCTGAAATGAGATGTTAATGCAACAGAACAATTTCTGGACTTTTTAAGTTTTAAAAAGTCTAAACAGACATTAATTGATTACAAAATCAAACGTAATCTTCTCTCATATGAGGTAGATTTCACTTTTTTGTGAGTTTCCACACTTATATGAGAGAATTTATTTGATTCTACAATTAATTTTTGTGCAAGTAAAAAAATTATTTGAGTTTTTAACACAAAATTTTAAAAATACTTTCGCATCTCATATGGGATGTCAATGCAGCTAAACAACTTCCAGACTATATGAAGATATGCTTCCTTGGTTTATTCAATACCATTAATGAAATGGCTTATGTCACTCTTAAGGAACATGGTGTCCATATCCTCCCATACCTTAAAAATAAGGTACCCACATCCTTTTTTATATCTTATTTAAGCAAACTACCATATAATTACTTGATCACATTCAAACAAATGTTGTATATTAGCTTACTAAATCCATGCTCAATTTTATCAAGAAAAAAAAAAAGAAAGAAAAAGAAAAAGTGCTCAAATGTTTTTTTTTTTCAATAGTCTATGAAATTTACTTCTTGTGTCAATTTGATTCTTATAGTTCTCATGGTATCAATTTTATCTTGAAAATTTTCAAAGAGTGTCAATTAAATCTAATTGATAATTTCCATTTGAAAAATAGAATGAAAAGGGACAAAATAGTTCATTCATTCTCTTCACAGTGATTGAAAGGTTGTCATCTAATTTAAAATGATCTATTTCTTTTTGAATGGGTCATTTTGTCCTTTTTTTTCTATTCAATTTCTTAATGGACGTTATTAATAAGACTAAATCGACACCATATAAAAAATAAAATAAAAACATTGCAGAACAAAATCAATACAATTTAAATTACAGACCAAATTGACATGAGGAAAATATAAAGAATATAATTTGCCTTTTTTTAAATGTTGTAGTGGCGAGATTTATGTTAATGTTACATGAAGGAAGCAAGATGGTCTTACAGTGGATGCATGCCAACACTTGAAGAGTACCTTGACCATGCATGGACTTCATCCTTTATTCCTACATTACTAACACATGCTTATTTTCTAAGTACAAATGCCATAACCAACGAGGAGTTGGAATGCATAGAAAAGTGCGATGACATAATTAAGTGGTCATCAATGGTTGCAAGACTTGCAGATGATTTGGGAACATCATGGGTGTGGAAGCTAATTGGATTGGGCTTCTTTCTAGTTCCCTAATTAGACTAGAGGGTTTAATTTATAGTAATTTTGGCCCATTTTGAGTCCATCTTTATAATTTGAACTGTTTAATTTTTAGTGTCTTTTGAGTAGAGTAGATTATTAATGCAAAAAATCAAATTGATCAGATATTGTTAGCCATATGGTTGGATCACGTTTCCCTTTAAAAAAAAATGAATGACAAGTATAATTTTGAGAATAGACAGTCCATTTTTTTAAAAGACAAATGTGATCCAAATATAATACTACTGATTTCCGTTCAACTTGTTTATTGCGTGGATGATCTACTCGGAAGGTATAAAAAAACAAGTGGTTCAGATCACTGAGATGCACCCGAAATGGGTCCAAATTGCCCTAAATTGGATCCTCTAGTCTAATTAGAGCAATATATATCTCTTATATCGACCTAAGTACTTCATAAAGTTACTTGCAATTCCTTTTTCTTTACTAACACCTATTGATCTGCAATTTTTTTCTTGATTTGTTTAGGATGACGTAAACGAGGTGACATTCTAAATCAATCCAAATTTACATGCACGAAACTGGTGTTTCTGCAAAAGATGCCAAAGAACACATAAACTATTTGATTAGTGAGGCATGGAAGAAGATCAATGAAGTTCGTGTTGTGGACTCTTCTATCAATGACACTTTTGTTGAGATTGTAACAAACATGGCTAGGGTTTTCCAATTCATGTACCAACATGGAGATGGCCATGGACATGATATTGGAGGGAAGTATAAAGAACGTGTCACTTTGTTGCTCATTGAACCCATTCCCCTTAAATAGATAGATCTTGCTTTAAGTTAAAGAATAAATTACAGTGGTATTTTTTCATAAATCTCTCTTCACCTATTTATGTTTTACTTAATCCAAATTGTTTTCTTATGGTCTAATAAATCCCATTGATGTTATAGTTACTAAAACACCCATGGAGGTTATTGAGTTATTCAAACAATATCACCAACTTCACATTAGAAAGAAAAAAAATGCTTCATATACTCTCCAAATTTCTTTGAAATTTGAAAATGACTCCGCTGATTTGCCTTCTATCATCTACGATCGATGTCGCATTATTTGGTTTCCAAGTTGAATGTGTTTTGTCGCCGGCATCACATTATTTTTAATTTAACTTTTAATACTTAAATTTAGCAAATTTAGAATTATAGTGTTCACAATTTGTAGGGGTGTCGCATCGCTCAAGAGGTACTTGTGCGCGTTGAATAGTTCGGACCCTTGATTTCTTCTATCTAATCTCATGAGAGCAATGTGAAACATGTACGCGAGTTCAGATTTGGCAACTTTTATAGAAAAACTATTTGATTGTAAAAATCTTTGTCAGAAATAGACTACGTCATCAAATCTTAGAGTCATCACCTAATATTTTGAAAAAATTAGGAAATTCGTGACTCATGCCAAGGCCACTGTTTGTCTTAAACACGGATGCTTGGCTCGAAACTTTAGGTATGAGGGGGGAAGATCATTAATTGAGCACTCCCCGCTCACCCGATCAAAAGATTAGCCTCTACTAAACCATGATATGATTTTTATTTACTTTATATGTTCATATTTTGATTATTTAATAAATCCTAAAATTTACTACGTGAAGCAAGCAAGTATAGACTATACTATTCATTTTGGAATAATCTGATTTCATATATTGTGAAAGAGTTTTGAAGATGTACAACTTAAAGAAATTGAGTTTATAAACATGAAAATCAATATCATTCCAAATTAAGCGACGCAATCTCCATCCACCAGCATTCATACAATTATAACAAGAAAGCAAGTAGCCACATGGAAAGATGCTAAACATGGTAAGGAAAATATATACAAGCGAGATGCTAAAGCATAAAAACTTACATATTTACCGACGAACCGCGAACAACTACAAAACAAAGTAAGTAAAACATGCATGATCTTGTATACAAAATCCTAATGCAATTCATTCATGAGATGCAACTAAAGATTCAGTTTCTAATATATGGCATGTGAATCATCTCAAGAACATTAGGCAGCACATATAATCACATAAGAATTGATTATATCCAAAGAAGCAAACTTAGCCGAATCGTGGTACATGAAACATTGATTTAAAACATGGATATGATGAAAAGTAAAATATGACATTTATATACAAATAAAGAAAGCAAGTAAAAGAACGAGATAAAAAGAAGCGAGCTGGGAATTACTACATTACTTGAATAATTACATATCCGAATAAGGGAGGAGAGGAAGAAAATATTACACTACAATAAATTACACTTTTCGCGACTAACGTTTTGGTCGCAAAAAGTACCATATTTGGTCACTAAAATCTTTTCGTGGCCAAAATGTGTTTGATCACGAGTTGGTCACTAAAGCCTCGTCACAGATAGTTTTCTGCGACCAAAGTTATAGTTGGTCGCTAAAAGGGACCATTGGCGACCAAATAATTGGTCGCGGAAAGTCCAATCCATAATAGCCAAAAGGTAACTTTTAGCGACCAAAGTTATAGTTGGTTGCCAAAAGTCAGCACCTTCACCCAAAGAAAAATATTCTTTTGCGCTGCCTGGGAGTTGAACTCCTGACCAAGGAGTCACTGTGATGACCCCGTCACGTATAATATTTTATATTTGGTTAATTAAAGAGATTTGAAATTTTAATTAGTCGTTATCCTAATTTTTTTTTTGATCGGCTAAAACAAAATCTTTATTGATGAAACAAACAAAGTATGAAATATTACATCAATAAAGAGGAGCTTGGAGCTAAGAAAAGCTCCTACCGCTAGTTGGTGAGGCACCAACAAAAGAAAGTAGCAGAAAAAACAAACAGATAGATAACTATTCAAAGCCTTGTAACTCAGCATCAAAACAGAACACACTGGTGAACACATAGATAGAGTCACCCACACCAGACCCAGCTTCATACACCAAAACAGAACACACCAACACTGAACAGACCAATACAGAACAGTGGTCTTAAGGCAGATTTATCAGCAGGCAAGGCAGATTACCAATCCACACTTTAGAGATCAGCATCCACTGTTGTTACATTGTCAGAATCAGGTAGAGTGAAGCCAAAAAACTAGACCAGATAGAGAGACTAGACCAATCTCCACACAGATACAGAGAAAAAAATGCAGCACAGATTGAGACCAACACACTGATCTGATAAATATGGACAGCAACTAAACCATAAGGAGCAAAACCAATGCTACTACTATCCAGTTGAGACCAACACACTGATCTGATAAACTGCAGTGATTTTGCTGTCTGGATTTACTGCTAATGGTTTAGTTGCAGCAACACAGCAGAATTCAGCCCAGATATTTTAGAACAGATTCCAAAACACTATTTTCCACCTCTGATCTGTCTCCAGTTGTAGAGAAAATCATCCACTGAGTAAGGGAAGTCCTTGATGGAAGCTTTCAGCCAAACTGCAGCTCTGAATTTGATAAGTTCGAGAAGACCTGTAAAGGTGGGTTGTGCATTAGAAAACACACTTTCATTTCTGATTTTCCAAATAGACCAAATAACAATTAATGGGGTTGCTCTCCAAATTAATCTGAGAAGCTTATTAAATTTCCCACTCATCCACCAAGAAAGTAGACCATCTACTGACTTAGGGATACACCATTGGAGTCCCCATTCCTCAACAACAGCAGACCAGATTTACCAAGAGAAATGGCAATGCAGCAGTACATGAGAGGCAGTTTCTAGCTCAGAGTTGCAAAAGTGACAGAGGGGTGAAGCATTGATGTCCAGAATCCTAATTTTTAGCAGAAAATTTGCACTTTGATTCATAATTTAATTTGAGATTTGTGAGAATTGTGGAATTTGATTCGTATATGATTCTATTGAAAATTTATTTTAAGGGTCCAAATGGCTTAAGGAAGCGAAATTAAGAAGTTGAATCAATTTAATTTTAATTACGGACCCATTTGGGAGCTAATTAAGTTAATTATGTTATAAGGTTTGAGAAATTATGATTATTATGAATTAAATCTATTTTCGAGGTATCCAATTTGAATATGAAATTTATTGACAAGGATTTTGGATTTGATTTGAAATTGAGGGCCTTGGTGATTTACGAAACAAAAATTGATGATGATAATAAGTTCAATTTAATATTTGGAACCTCCTTGTTTTATTTTGGGACATTGATCGAAGTGGTAACATAATGGTAAAGTAAGAGTGAACCAAGAATTTAATTCGGATAATTTTTCCTATGAACAGCCGTCACTCGTTTGCCCTTTTCTTTTTCCATACTTTGAATTTGGATGTGAGGCTAGAACCATTGGAAAGCTTATTTCCGGGGCTTCGATTTGGACACAAGAACGACCTAAAACAGAGACCGAATGACAGAGTTATGCCCGTTTGAAGTTTTGCAATCTATGCTGGAAGCAGGTACGCTCGAGCGGACTGTGCGAATTCAGCAAGTTTAAAGGCACATTTCTAGACCATTCTTTGCATTTTCCATTTCCTTCCTCCTTCCTCTACCCTAGGTCCGAAAACCCTAGGTTTTTGACCCCAAATATCTTCTGTTCCTCTAAGTTTTGGCCAAAATCTCTCGCCAACACTACAGGAAATATAGAATTTAACGTCGTTTATTTAGCGATGTTTTTTTAAACACCACTGTTTCTAACCTTTAACGACGTTTTTTAAACGTCGCATTTTATTTTGATTAAAACGGTACCGTTTAAAGAATAGAAGTCGTTTTTTAAACACCTTCACATGTATTACAATAACGTTATTCCTCCGTGTTTCTCTTAGCTTTGTGAGAATCAGAACCCTTCTCTCACTCTCTTCAAGCCCTCACCAATCCGTCAAATCTCTCACTTACTCGATCGCTCTCTCTCTCTCTCTCACTCTCTCTCTGTCTCTCTAAACCCTTCAGTCTCAGAGATTAAGATTCAACCTTATTCAGCTCGGTTTCATTTCAGATCCAATCTCAGAGTGATTTCGATTTCGAAGTTCTCTCACTCTCTCTCTCTCGATTTCGAAGCTCCGCCGCCGCCACCATCACCACCACCATTGACTAAGGTGAGCACCACCGTCGACAATCTCAATTTCGTATTCTCTCTCTCTCTCTCAAGCTTTTCCTTCCCTATATTCTTCTCCTAGGGTTTACATAAGTTTAAGATTTCAGATATGAGATTTCTCATATGTTTTAGATATGAGATTTCTCATTCAAAATAATGTTTGAGATTTGAAATTTCTTATTCAAAAAAACATGTTTCAGATTTGAGATTTCTCATTCAAAAATATATGTTTCTGATTTGAAATTTCTCATTCAAAAATAGTTGTTTGAGATTTGAAATTTCTCATTTGAAAATATGTAGTCTTTCCTCATTAAAATATATATATATATATATATTTTCATTTTTCATCTTCTTCTCATCTGTGTTTCACTCCAACCACCACCTCACCACTGTGCAGCCATCTCTGTGCACTCTGTCTCTCTCTGCGTGGCTGTGTGTGTGGTATGAGACAAGAGGCAAGTGGTATCATTGGAGATCTCTGGTATCATTTTTTAATGATTTGGTTTGTTTTGGTGTACTTTGGAGATCTTTGGTATCATTTTTTAATGATTTGGTTTCTTCATTTTTCCTGCTACTTTGCATATTGCCTGCAGGGAGGATGCATGGCATCTTGGGATAGTCAGCATTTGAATGTTAGCTTCTTCTTTTTTTGTGTGACAATCTTCTTGTAATCAGCCTAAGCCCTCTCTATAAGAGGGGGAGGGGGAGTTTTGCAATGTATATTTCAAGGTACAAAATATAGCTAATATGCCCCTTCTGGAGTGTTTTAATCTCTTGTACTCATGATTTATTGCACAAACAGGCTTCGCTTGATCAATCTCTACCTTTCCAGGGAAACGGTGCTATTGCACTTCTTCTTGGAGCTTTCTACTTGCTCAGTGGATGCTACTCACTGCACTTGGGTCACTTTAGAGGCATATTCATCTCCCTCAATTGTCTTAGCTGCAAGGGGTGCACATGGTAACAGGGTAATTTTTTATGATTACTGCGAAGCATACTTCTGGCTTTGGCAGAATACTCCTCCAGATGCTAAGGTGATGTCCTGGTGGGATTAAAGATTTGACCGTTTGCTGAAAAATAGCCTCAAGAAATTGTATTCTAATCTTGTTATATATCTTTTTTTGAACCATGCCTTCTTTTTATAGTGATAAAAACACTAAATGGTTCTTTTTTTTTAAAAAAAAAATAGTTTTTTTTTTAAATTTTAATTTAATAATTTAACTTTTAGATGCAAAAGCTATGCCATGTAATATTATATTGGCAACTATTGCTGATTACGGCTGCATTCCCTTCTCTCTGTCTCCCTTATTGCTTGGTATAGTGAAGTGTTTCCATATAAATCAACAGATGGTATAAAATTTGATCTGTTTGCAGAGTATCAAATAAGTACGAGACCTGCCTGTAGTATATAGGTTGTAGAGTATTTGCAAATAAGATGCAAGACAATTTGATGCTTCTTCTGGATAAGCTGGCTGCTTATTAGGGTCATAACAATAGTCCACTTATGGTGACTAGATCATCATACATTTGTCATTTACCCCTGGGCCACTTAATTGAGGCGAGTAAGGAGGCTATCCTAACTACAAACACAATAATTTCTGAATGCAATATAGTATCTATGCTTCTATTTATATACATTTAGTACCGCGCCAATTTTGTCGTCCAAATTCTATTAGAGGTGTTTATATGCTTCGTCTTATTTTTGGGTCCTCATACATAGCAGACTTGAGCTAGCTTTCCCTCTGCTTTCTTTATTAACTAAAATTATTCATGCTTTACTAGATTTTTGTGGATGGTGAGAATTGGAGTTGAAGTTTTTCCTGTCATCAAAAGACCTAATTACCTTGTCAATGACAAGTATCGTGTCGACAATGGGGCAGCTCCAAAGATGTTGAACTGTCTAATGTAAGTTGTTGTAAACTACTGAGCAAGTTGCATGTATGTTGTATCAAGCATGCACATATTAACTATATTTTTTTCTGTGGTATGATTTTGCTTTTATCAGTGTGTTCCAATAATTGTGAGCTAGAGTTGGTGGTGGCAGTAACTTCGATGACATGAAAAGAAATATTCAAATATGTCATATAATAAAAATATATATATATTCTAGTGTCTTGCAAATTGCACAGGCATGTTATTATAATGAACCAGAGAAGATTGTAATTGGTTTTTTTGGTTCATAGCCACACCTTTCTTATACTCTGAAACCCTGTCAAACTTAAATTAATATACTGGACATCTTACATTTCTATCTGCTACTGAATTGTGATACTGATTGTCATGTATATACTCATTTGGGTCCTGTTAACTAGTTATTTTTGCTGGATGATATTGCTAAACTTTGTCTATCCTCCTGTGTGTTGTAGTTGCGCATTTCATTAGATTTAATCTTTCTCTTAACAATGCCTGTAAAATATTGCAGGTCCAGATGCCTCAATTGATGAAATAATAGATTTTTTATGTGCTGCTCAAATGGCAAAGGCAACAGATTATCTACTACCTGATGATGATAAGTTTTTTATTTTTTATTTTAATTTTTTGTGTTTCTTCCCCATAATGAAACATCCACTATAGGAAAAATGGGTTTAGGCGACGTTTTTTTAATGACACTTTTTAAAATGTCACTTTTATTAATATTTAACGCATATTCCTTTAATAAAACGACACCGTTTTGAAATAGGAGGCGCTGAAAACCCTTGAGAGCGATTTCGATTTGAAGCTGTTAGGTTTTATTCTTGGCAATCCCGTTTGACAAAACTCCTTTCAGTTGTATTTATTTTTGCACTTTTATTTCAGTGAGGCTATGAGTGTTTAGATGCGAATCCAACCCGAATTGTGCCTTTTAGAGAAGTTTGTGATGCTAATGCTTTCAAGATTGCCACTTCACTTATTATGACGGGGATCGAGCTGCCCGGTCAGCTCGCGAGGGTCCAGGGGGCAGCGCCCCTTGGCGGGTCCGGGGCAGCGCCACGGCGGGGTCGAGGGGCAGCGTCCCCCGAAGCAAAATGCAAAAATGCATTCCAAGTTGCCTGTCTGCTCGAGCGGACATTACCCGCTCGAGTGGAGAATTCCTAGTTCCAGAAGTTTTGGTTGCCTATAAAAGTACTGAGCTGTGTGATTTCGCGCTCGAGCGGGTTCTCTAGCGCTTGAGCGGGTTCTCTAGCGCTTGAGCGGACCTCTGTTATATCACGCGCATATTTTTCTGAAGACGCTCGAGTGGGCTGTTGGGCGCTCGAGCGGAGATCGCGGGACAGATTCTATAAATTTGCGTGTTGGGTCAGATTTTAGTATTGCTACTCCAGATCTTCTTTTTGGGTTCTAGGGTTTATATCTGGAGATACTTTGTGAGTTTTCTTTAATGTTTTATTGAGTATTCAACTCATGGTTTAAAGAGAGTACATCAAAGGTTTTGTTTGCTATACAAAAGAGAGAGTTGTTCTTCGATGGATTCTGAAGAATTCGAGCCTGAAGCTTTGGTGGATTCCGGGGTGGCTCATCGTAAAGACAATTCCGAGGTGAAGACGGGTTGGAAGAGGCACATAGTGGTTGGTTCAATTAGGCATGGATTCGCTATGTAATTGAGAGTATACCTATGTAATTCCTTTAAATCTTCTTAGTGGATTGTTTTGTGGCTGTTGTCCGTGGCTTTTTTATCACAGTTAGAGGTGTCCAATTGTGGTTTTTTTCACGTAAAATCGTTGTGTCTCTTTGTCTTGATTGTTTGATTGGGATTGTTATATTCTGCTTAAAATTGATACATAATCACAAATCAACATCTAGGGGATTTCTAGATTTTTCAGAAGCTCTGAATCTCCACTCTCTCTCTCTCTCTCTCTCTCTCTCTCTCTCTCTCTCTCTCTCTCTTTCTCTCTCTCTCGATTCATCCTTTGTTTTCTGCTATATCGATCTGAAGGTCTAAAGCTTTGGGAGATTGCGATGAGAGAAGAAGGGTTGGTTTCGATCGCAGAGGAAGTGATCTCAGGAGAGGTTATGCTTGATTTCTCAGATCGGTTTCAGAGCGATTTCGATTTTGAAGTACTCTCTCTCGATTTCGAAGCTTCACCGCGAGGTATTGATTTCTCTCTCTCTCTCTCAAGCTCTTTCTTCTCGTCTCTCTCGATTTGGTTATTGAGATCTAAACAAGTAAAGTGTGAGACGAGTAATAAAAAACAATATGGTTTTGCCTACTTCTCTTATAGCCTTTTTCTACTTATTCTTTCCCACTACTCTGCTCCGCTATTTCTACTCTTTTCTCCGTGCAATAGATGAAATACAAAGAATTATACTTATGAATTCTGATCAACAATTTCACTAAATTATAAATCAATTAAGTTCCTTGAAGAAAACAAAGACATAATAAGCATTTGATCAAATTTATACCGATCTGGGTTTGGAAAGTCTTCAAATTTATATTAAACATTTGATCTGATGACCACTTCACGCATTTGGTTATAATTTATAGCTTCTCATCGATGTATTCACAGACACATAATAAGCATATCACCTATCAAATTCCCTTGGGTTTGGAAATATATATTTTGAGGGCTCAGCATATAGTCTTTGACAGGGGAAAATGAATCATGTAGAAGGAATACATTGGGTTAGAACATATAATGGTTCATATACTGGAAATAAACTTCTAATTCTGTGTTTCATATATACAAGTATCAGTTTAGTTTGAAAAACAACAATTGCAATCAAGAAAGTCTACATTGAGAATTGGTCTCTAAGATTCAAGTTGTGATCATAATATTAGGCAAGATGTGTTATAAATTCTTGTAAGACTGTATAAATATTTGATTAAACATCATGTACATGCAAACATATAGTTAGTATTTAAAGTTGGTAGTAATAAGATTTTTTCACAAGAAGGTGAAGATCTAAAATGTCCACAAATCCAGCACCCAATGCTATAGAAAAGCTTAAATTTTTTTGTTGACCTGAATTAAACTTTGCCTATGCCTATGGAACAAAATGTAACTTATTTGTCTCCATATTTAAAAGTTTTTGAAGCTTTAAAGGTTAAACCATGTTTCGGGTGTTCAGTTAGTTTTGTCTATAACTTGTCATATTCACTACACAAATTTGATCTGTTTACTTCTCAGGCTTCATTATCTGCTCTATGCTATTGTTTTTATATATACTTATTTCTAACAACTCATGTAATTGGGCAGATAGACCTCAGGTATTATCTTGTGTCTCATTTTATTTTGTTAATTGACAATAGGAGGTGCATTGAGCACGGGTGATGCACCCAAAGATAATATAACAGAGACAAAGCTTAAGGCCAAAATGGTTGAAGTTATGCAGCGAAGAGCATCTGAAGGAAGTTCCATGACATCATTTAACAGCATAATCTTAAAGTTTCCCAAAATCGATGAGAGCTTAAGAAAGTGCAAAGCTATCATTGAGCAATTTGGTAAGTGCAAAGCAAAACTTTGAGCAATTTGAAAAGTGCTCAAATTTGGCCCATACGAAGTAATGTTTTCTGAAAAGGATATGTTTAGTTGGCAACACTTTATCCCCTTTTAACTGATGTTGTTATTCTAGTACGAAATCAAATAATTTAAGCATCGGATGCATTTCATCATCATCTTATGAAATATCTCAATTTTGGTTGTCATTGTGCTTGTTTTTTCTGACATATGCTCTCTTTTTCTTTAATGTTGGTAGTAATTTTGGGTTGTCATTTTCTTTAATGTATATAGTTCGAGTTGCTCAGTCTTGTCTAATTGTTGCAGAGGAGATGGACTGTGATAGAAATGGAATGGTGAACTTCAAGGAATTTCTTTTTGCTTTCACCTGTTGGGTTGCTAATGATGATATCGAGGATGACAAAGGAGGGAAATAGAATGTTTGAATTCAAAATTTTAAAGCATCTTTATCTGTCTATCAACAGTGATTATGACCTGCACAACTAAAGCTTCTCAGGTCTGTCAAACCGCAACAAGTTGAATATATAAACATGCAGGATCAAATCACAATCCTCCCCTGAAGTTTGTATTGTAAATAGTTTTAAATTGAATGGTGATTGGATATTAAATTGAATGGAAAAGTGACTTAATGTTGCATTTTGAATGGGAGTTATTATTTCATATTAGTACTTTTTTTCAATTTTATTACAAGTATTTTTTTAGTTTAATCACATAAAATTAGCACAATTAAAAAAAAAAAAAGAGAGGCTATCACAGCGTTTCTAAAAACATCGCTAAATATCAATCAACAGTTGGATTTTTTGGAATAAAATATACGACGGCGTTTTAAAAACGTCACTAAATAGCATTGTGATGTCATGTTACTGTTAGGAGAACTTTTAGCAGCGTTTAAAAACGCCGCATATAGACATATAGCAACGTTTCTAAAGCGCCATAAAGTTATAGCAACGGCCACATCTTCGGCGTTTGGTGCTAAACGTCACAAAAGGATTTGATGGCGTTTTTGGAACCTATAGCAGCATTTTTAAAACGCCGCTAAAACCCCTATTTCCAGCAGTGCAATAAGTGAAGAAGGCTTGAAGATCTCACTTTTCAACCGATTGGATTTCGGATTGGCGAAGGATTCTTCTTGGAACTTTGCTCTATTGCTTGATTCTTGAGGTAGGGGCCCTAGTTCTTCTTCAATACTTGCATTAATAGATAGATTTGTGTTATTTTGATCATATAAATGCAAAATCTACATTTTTTGAGCATATAGTGTTATATCATGGAAATTGGAGGTTTAGGGTTTGAAGTGTTGGGATTCAATTGTTGGGTTAAGATTATGGATTATAAACCTTGGATGTATAATCAATGGGAAAATTGTAATAAAAAAAAGTGGTGTGAGAAGTTTTAATTTTTCTTGAAAGTCTTGATTTTTCTTGAAAACCCTAAGTTGATTCATGATGATAATTAATGATTTTGCCCAAATTGAAAGTAGAATAATGAAATTGAGAGGTTGAATTATATATATACAAATTTAATTGGATTTTGGAAGTGTTTGAAAATTATGTTAAAAATTAGAGATTGAACCTTTCTTATGGATATTGTAAATTTACATGCATCATAGATTTCTTGGAATTGAATTCATGTTTTGATGAAATAAGAACTAAGCTTTGGAAAATTATGAATTTATGAACAAAGAACTTAATTTGTAAATTAAAGGAGTTTTGATGTAATTGATTTAAAATTGATCATGTTTGATGAAGATGAGCATCAATTGTGTTATTTAAGTTGAAAATGAAGCCTATATCTCACATGCATATGAAATTCAAAGTGATATGGAAATTAATTTGCATGTGAAATTCAAAGTGATATGGAAATTAATTTGCACGAGTTTTAAAGATATGAAGCTAGTATGGGTTGTCAAGAAAAATGTGAAATAATTTGGGAATTGAATTGTGATTTTGGACAAATTAGACTCAATTTTGTATAAAGATTTCCATAATTTTGTATCAAGAACATGAGTTTTAGACCCTTTGAATGCTCAGTTTGGGCTTCAAATGCAATTTTGGGAAATTCCAAAATTCGGCATGTCTGCTCGAGCGGGGAAAGCATCGCTCGAGCGTGAAATGTTGGCTTCCAAAACTTTTGCAGACATTGATGTCCGCTCGAGCGGCCAAATCCGAGCTCGAGCGGAGAGACCTATTCTTGAAATTATGAAAAATGGTTTTGTGTTTTGTTTTCCGTTCTCTTTCATTTCTAAGCACCCTTAGAAATATATTAAGCTTTGTAAATGACCTAAAGGGTAAAGAAAGAAGCCTAAGAGAAATAAATAGAATAAAGAATGAATTGAATTGTTTGTGACCCAATATGTGTTATGAATTGTGTAGGGTCAAGCATAAGGACGAATCCACCGGCAGAACACTGTGAGTAATATCTTAATAAAGATATGTCCAAGTATGTTGTTTTCCCAAACGTTACTTCTGTACATGCCTTAAGGATTTGTATGTTTGAATTAAGAGTGAGTATTCTAAATGTCAGTCTTTTGCTTAAGCCTAAGTGAATACAAATACGATCATGATCATGAGTATGAAACACACATAAATCCATCTAACATGAATGATTGGGCCAAAGGCCGTCTGACATGAACAATCGGGCCAAAGGCTGTCAAACATGAATGACTGGGCCAAAGGCCATCTGACATGAATGATTGGGCCGAAGGCTGTCTGACATGAACGATTAGGCTAAAGGCCGTCTGACATGAATAATTGGGCCAAAGGCCGTCTGACATGAACGATTGGGCCAAAGGCCGTCTGACATGAACGATTGGGCCAAAGGCCGTCTGACATGAATGATAGTTTGACATGAATGATTGGGCCAAAGGCTGTCTGACATGAACGATTGGGCCAAAGGCTGTCTGACATGAATTATTGGGCCAAAGGCGTTCTAACATGAACGATTAGGCCAAAGGCCGTCTGACATGAATGACTAGGCCAAAGGCCGTCTGACATGAATGATAGTTTGACATGAATAATTGGGCCAAAGGCCATCTGACATGAACGATTGGTCCAAAGGCCGTCTGACATGAATGACTGGGCCAAAGGCCGTCTAACATGAATGATAGTTTGACATGAATAATTGGGCCAAAGGCCGTCTGACATGAATGATTGGGCCAAGGCCGTCTGACATGAATGATTGGACCAAAGGCCATCTGACATGAATGACTGGGCCAAAGGCAGTCTGACATGAATGATAGTTTGACATGAGTGATTGGGCCAAAGGTCGTCTGACATGAATGATTGGGCCGAAGGCCATTTGACATGAATGATTGAACCAAAAGCCGTTTGAACCAAACAAATTGGACTCGAGGCCGTTTGATAAGAGTGAATTGGGCCTGAGGCCGTTTGATATATTAGATAAAAACGTGAATGGGCCTAAGGCTGTTAGATATGTCTGTTACGAATTTCATTCATGTATTTTCCTTATTTTGATATTATTCACTGGGCAATCGCTCACTCTCATTTTATATGTGTGTAGGTGAGCAAAAGGATGTCCAAACCCAACCTCAGTGAAAGATATGAGAGGAAGTCAAGTTTTGTAGAGTCAGCCCGCACGTCTCACGCACGAGACTTTATTTTTGTTCATGTGTTTACATTTTTTCTTTATTGGTGAATACGTTGGATCATCCATGAATATAAGTCGTTTTGTTTGGCTGACTGCATGTCTTGGAGTTCCTGGATGTATAAGATATTAACTCTGTTTTTATGTGTGAGTTATTATGGACTATTTATGAAATGTTTCGCTTTATCATGTAAGCACATCTCATTGGACAAAATTTTTAAGTCTACTTCCGCTTTTGGCCCCGTATGATTATTTAAAAATCGATTTTCTGTCTGAGGCCGTAGATAATCTAACGATTACTGGCCGGTTATGCTCCTAACCTATAGGGTCGGGTTCGGGTCATGACAGTCACTCTCCTTGCGCCCAATCCACTCTGCCAATAACATGCTTGTTGTTCACATTTGGCAGAGAAAATATATAACCCATAAAAATTGGGTTATATATTATTTCACAAGCCTTCAATGCCTAAACAGAAAAATAAAATGCAATTACAGTAGTACCCATTTTTTTTAAATTTATCCCATCATAACTTTCCTTGACCAACTTATTTTTGGTCGCCAAAAGGTGATCTTCCACGACCAAATTTGTAGTTGGTCACCAATAGTTAAGTCATTCGTGACCAACTTATTTTTTGGTTGCCAAAAGGTGATCTTCCGCAACCAAATTTGTAGTTGGTCAGCAATAGTTAAGTCATTCGCGACCAAATTATTTTTTTGGTTGCCAAAAGACAACCTTCTGCGACCAAATTTGTATTTGGTCATAAAAATTAGCTATTAGCCACCAAAAAATTGTGGGTTGTGAAAACATACCCATCAACGACCAAAAAAATTTTAGTCGCAAAAAGTGGACTATTTGCGACCAACTCAAAATAGGTGGTCGCCAAAAGTATTTTTTCTTGTAGTGTTATAACAAAATAAAACCTCACAAATATCTCAAATTAAAAGAAAACATAAAATTCATATTAAGAATTTCTCTATTCTGACCTCATGGTTGCATCCGGAACGGTCTGTTTAGCTAGGAATAAGTCTTCTCGTCTAAACAACAAAGCAAAATTACCTTTCCAGTGAATATTCTGTTAGATAAAGGAATATTTTGTCAAGGCAAGGAATATTCCGTCAGTGTTGGCTGTGACGCAGATGCAGAATATTCCGTCAGTGTTGATTGTGACGCTGACATGGCGAGTTTGCTGACATAGCTAACACATGGCGTTGACACTACTACAAAAATAGTTAAATATCACACTTTGACAAATGAAACTATCTTATTTTTATTGAAAGTATGCTAAAAAAAAATTAGATTGATATTTCAATCACATTTAATTTGAGTGAGTGTGATAATATTTATTTTTAATCTCATTTTTTAAAAAAGTGTAGTTATATTTTCTTTTTTTTAATCACATTTTCTAAGTAAGTGTGATTGCATGTTGTCTATACTAATAGTTTTCTAATATGCCATAAAATATATTATTTAATGTTTAACATGAACATCCTAAATTAATTAAATAATCATTTATTTTGATTTCATAGAAGGCTAACAATATTGTACTCTAAGTTTATAAAATCACACAACAATAACCCTTTCGAAGGTTTCATAGTGATAACTCAACTTCGTTCAAACATGAGTCATTAACCATGAAACAAAGTATAAATAGGAATTTAACTTAACACATTCAAAACATGGATTTTAATGGACCATTAATTTCATGGATTGAAAAATATAAAACTACTCATGAATACAAAAATAACTTAGGAATCATGTGATTAGTTAAAAATAGAAACCCTAGCATGCTTCTAATGAAGATGTGAGAAGACCCTTACCTTTACTTGAAGCTTTGATTCACAAGGAGGAGGGAAAAGATAGAGTTGATGGTTGGAATGGTGCAAGTAAGCCCAGAACCTCAAGAGCATGCCAAACCTTCAAAGTGTTCTTCAATATTCTTTCAAAACTCAATCAAAACCCTCTATTTAACCTCACAAGTGACACCATGTCCTGGTGTTTTCTGTGATTATATCTTCTTCTTTTTTTAATCACATTTCGTAAATAAGTGTGATTGTATGTTGTTTATACAAATAGTCTTCTAATATGCCATAAAATATATTTTTTAATGTTTGACATTGTAACGCCCCGAAAATTGGGCAGGGTATATCTATTTATGCAACAAAACCCAACTGATAAACAAACATATATATATAGCTAACTATTCCATACATCCATTTCCATTAAATCCCAAATGCCAAATACATGCTGTTCACATCTCAATGCCCCAGTTCCAATCCCAAGCATGCATTTTACAACAAGTATGAAATGAAAGCCAAACAGATAATAAGTGTCCTACAGGGATACAAATTTATCCAAGAACATTCTTGGTTACACAAAACGGAGTTTCAACTCAACGCAAATATAGCCCAGGCTTACATTCAACAAATAACAATAAAACAAAAATGATGCCTCAGCTCCGAGTTCTCCCAAGTCAATGCCTTGGCGGAGGCATAGCACCTGTACTTGAAATGGTTTCCCTTATAAGGTGAGCCACGGCCCAGTAGAGATATACTACACAACATATGAACCATGACAAGACTAAAGAGAAGTATGCTCATGCCATGCTCATGATAAAACAGTTTATCTCTCTTTTTATAAAGCATGCAATGCTGAGATGCAATAACAGATATAAAGCCATTTCCATTTAAACCATATCTATTACATGAATACAAGTTCTGTGAATCTCTAGGTGAGTGTCTGCAAGTAGGCCCTAATGCACTACCACTGTCATTTTTACCAGTAAACTGAAAGGCTTGACACCTAACCGCGAGGTTCCACACCCCCTACCCAGATTCACCAGGTATTCATCTTCTTGCAAACAAATATATTTACAAACATTTCTAAAAAACAAATACATTTCCAATGAAATGAATGTGATGCAATGTCCAATGCAACAAATGAGAAATGTGGTTCAATATACCTAAGTCCCATGCCTTTCTACAACAATCACGGCTATCCTTCACCGATAGCCCAAAACAGATATTTCTAAACAGATATTTAAACAATTAAATTCCAAAAATTCTGATATGTCACGCCCCGAAAATAATCCCACATAACTATTACATCAACTCACTTCCAGAGATGAGATATTAACCAAACTCATTTACATAGTTACAAATGTTTACCAAGTGTTCTCAGATGCCATTATACATTTATTTACAAACTAATGCATAACTCTATAACATATAAAGGAAAATCATTAAATCACAACAAATAAGGCCCTCAAGGGCTTACAAGTTCCAAGGCAATAGCTCGGTTACACATAATGGTCTCACGGACCCAAACACATTTGCCCTTGGCTTACAAAAGATATCACAACAAAATAAGAGTTAAACTACTCTTCTTCAAAACATCCCTACGCCCTTAGCTTGGCAAGGCCACCACTTCTTTACTTGCACCAATTCCTATAGGGGTGAGCATAAAGCCCAGTAGAGATTTCTCACAAAGTATATACAGTTATGCCAATTCTATTAACATTAAAAATGCATATGTAATACCATGCAAGTGCCAATAATGAAGGGAAGTTTTATTTCAATGCACTATTTCAAAACCATCATGTTCTCAATAATATTCAATGCAACATTTTAAAATCACCAAGTTCTCAATAATGTTTAGCAATCTCATCAATTTCAAACTTCCAATATTTAAGTCAACAGGGGTGGTAAATACGACACTGGTAATCCCTAGACTGGTGTCTGCAAGTAGTCTGTACGAGCACTACCAAACTGTCATTTTTACTGGTATTAACCGGAAGGCTCGACACCTATCCGCGCGGCTTTCAGGTCTTTCACCCTGGACACTCAGACCAACTTATCAAATTCATCTACACCCCCTATCCAGACTTACCAACGTATTTACCCCATACACATTTCCATTAGTTCTCATTACAATGATGTTTTCCAAAATGAATGCTTTTCCAACTCATGTCATGATATGCAATAATGACATTAAAACAATTGAGAATATGATGCAATAACTACTAATTTATAGCATTCTTTTATACTCAAAAGCATGTCTACAACAATATTCAACATCACATTTTCATTTCCTCCTTACCATGTTCTTCCACAAGGTACCCACACGTCTCCAACGCATTATTACCATTTCTCATTTCACACAATAGCCATGTATCTCCGACACACCACAACAATTCCTCAACGTTTATTCATCATGACCAAACTTTCAATATGGCTAACATGCCATGATTTATCTCACTTTTCCATTACACTACGATTAAGCATTTTCACATCACTTATGGCACTCAACAACTTGACATCTACCACTTTACACAATTATACAAGTATCAATGAATTTTAAAAGAGGGCTTAGTCTCCAACACATATATACATCATGAAGTTGCTATTTTGTTAGACATTTGGTGAGACTTACTCTCATACTTCCTTTTGCTACAAGAAAATAAATAATTTCAAGGCATCTTCATTATTTTTCAAAAAAGCCCCAATTTCTAGGGTTTCCATTGAAAGCAAAATTTCATCTTTTCTAAGAGAAACTGCATCATAATCATTCATCATGAGTTTTATAGAAGGAAACCCCCAAGAAGTAGTAAAAGATAGAGATTTCGAACCCTTTTTCAAGACTCTCAACATTTTGGAACCAAAATCTAAAATTTAACACAAAACTACAAGAATATTTTTAAATCAACACCCAAATAGCAAAACTATATATATAACTCAAGAAATCCCTACCTCAAAGCCTTTGAGAAGATGGAGAAGAAAAACCCTAGCTTAGATGGATGAGAGAGCTTTGATTTCTACCCACCAAGTGAACCCCCAACCTAGATCTTCAAGATTTGGGGGAAAATGTTGATGATCTTGCTCCAAGAATCACAAGATTCAAAGAGTTTTGGGTGATTGAGGTGTTTTCTAGAGAGAAGGAGGAGAGAAATTAGGTTTAAAATGAGAGAAAAATGAGTTAGAGGTGATATATATTCGGACCAAAACGTTATAAGAAAACAAGGCACGGACTGCCCAGTTGGTCGCTCGTGCGGCCTTCTCCACCGCTCTGGCAGCCACCTTGACCGCTCGTGCGGCCCACTTATCCGCTCGTACGCCCTTAGACAGTATGCAAATTCTGGTGTTAAGCTTCACCACTCAAGCGGCCCTCCCCACCGCTCGAGCGGCCCTTCTCCGCACGTATGGCCTAGGGCCCCACACGTGCGGCCCTGGTTCAGCCACCCAAGTTTTCAACTTCGCTTCCGGGCACCTCAGATTCACCGCGCACCCTCTGGAACGACCAAAATTCAACACCGAAGAAAATAAGAATTAGGAAACCATTTTCCGAACATTTCAATCCAATGAAAATAAAAAGAAGACGAAGCGAAGAAAGAGAAAGAAAATGAGAAAAGGGACCGGTCGTCACATGATAAATACAATCTGTTCCACATCTCATTAAATATGAACAACTACACTAGTTTTCATATCACAATCACGTCCAGTATGCTTTCAAGGTCCATTTCTAACGTATCGGTTTTATTCTAACAAATGCATTAAGCAAAATAATACCGTTAATGCCCAAGAAAACATCATTTTCTTTCCAAACTCATTCTCTAAGTATTATTCAACTATGACATCCTATTTTGATCAAAAGCCCCAAAAATTAAATTTAATTCCTTTATTTTCTTTAAAAATGCTCTTTTGGTCACAAACCGGTAAAAATTTCAAAACCAATCGAGTCGAAGTCCGTTTTTGTTCAAATTTAAAACATAGCGCTTTCATAACCTTACAAACATATTCCAAGTTTACACTTTCACAATTTGGACATCAACTCTTTATTTTTCTCAAAATTTCCCTTTTAAGCAAATAAATCACAAATTTTTTAAAAATTCTAATTAAATTATATACAACTCTAAGCTTTATATAATCAAGTAAAAGTACATAAAGAAGTGTAGGAAAAATCCCTACCTTGGTGTCACGACCCGGACCCGCCCCTATGGGTTAAGGACATGACCGGCCAGTAATCCTGTGATTACCTACGGCCTCAGACCGATACAAGAAGACTTGTCAGAGTAAAGGGGCCAAACGGAAGCAAAAATTTAAAACTTTGTCCATAGAGCCGTGCTTATATGCATATCAAACAAACCATACTCTGATACGTTAATAACCCACATCAAAAATACAGTTTCACAAAATTCATTACAGACAGGATCATCCAAAACGAGTCAACCTATAACAGACTATGTACAGACATGCACTAGGCCCTTGCCAATAAGACAAAACATAAGTACATAGTAAAAGGGCAAGGATGGTCTCATGCGTGAGGCACAAGGCTGACTCTCCCAAAACTCAGGGTGTCCCTAGCAGACTTCACTGGGGCTGGGTTTGTGCTTCTCTTGGCTCACCTACAAACACATGAATGAGCGTGAGCGATAGCCCAGTGAATAATATCAAATATGACAATTACATAACAATAAGTGAAACAACATGCTCCAAACGGCCTTGGGCCCAATTCATACTTCTATTTAACAAATATATATATATATATATATACGAAATGCAAATCAAGTAACTGTAGTTCCAACATTCTGGCCTTTGGCCCATTCGGGTTTCCATTCATGGCAAAACGGCCTTCGGCCCATTCGCTTATGTCGAAACGGCCTTCGGCCCATTCATTTCTATCAAAATGGCCTTCGGCCCATTCATTTATGTCAAAACGGCCTTTGGCCCACTCGTTCATATCAAAATGGCCTTCGGCCTACTCATTCATGTCAAAACGGCCTTCGGCCCACTCACATATGTCAAAACGACCTTTGGTCCATTCATTTACATCAAAACGACCTTCGGTCCATTCATTTACATCAAAACGACCTTCGGTCCATTCATTTATATCAAAACGACCTTTGGTCCATTCATTTACATCAAAACGACCTTTGGTCCATTCATTTACATCAAAACGACCTTCGGTCCATTCATTTATATCAAAACGACCTTCGGTCCATTCATTTATATCAAAACGACCTTTGGTCCATTCATTTACATCAAAACGACCTTCGGTCCATTCTTTTATATCAAAACGACCTTTGGTCCATTCATTTGTTCCTGTCAGACTTTTGTCCACAATCCCAATTAACAACTCATAAAGTGTATAAGGGAATAAACAATTGGACATTGACAAGCTTTCAAATATTGATATTACTCACAGTGATCGGCTTGTGGATTTGCCCTGGAACTGGACCCTACACATTTCATGAGCACAAAAGGGTCACTAACAGTTCAATCCGTTCTTCAATTCACATATTCCTCTTTAGGCTTTATTATTATCTCATTAACTCATTTACAATGCTTAACATATGCCTAAGAGTGCTTGCAAGTGAAAGAGAACGGAAAACAGAACACAAAATGCAAAAACAGGATTTCAAAAAATAGGGTCCCCGCTCGAGCGTGGACTTCCCCGCTCGAGCGGACCCTTAGGTCTGCAAAAGTACTGGTTGCCTTCAATTCCAGCTCGAGCGGACTGTCTGTCTGCCTAGCTCTACGCTCGAGCGTCAACTTCCCCGCTCGAGTGGGAACCATGTCTGTAGAAAATTCTGGGAGTTCGATTTCTCCGCTCGAGCGGCACTTCACCCGCTCGAGCGTACATCAAAAATCTGGGTTTCCCATATTGAGTTCTTGAGCTTCATCTCGACATTCAAAGGTTCTAAATGCATGATTTCGGTCCAAACTCCACATAATCATATACTAACATGGTACAAACATAGAATTATAACATATTGAAGCTCAATTTCATAATTTATCTACATGCATGTCCCAAAATATGTCAAACTCAATCATCAACATGACAAATTCATGCATTCAAGCTCATATCTTCTCAATTTGTACATGCATGTGATGGATTAGCCACATTCTCAACTTAGATAACACAAATGGTGATCAAGACATGAGTTTCCTTTAATATTTCACATGGATTATACACATTTGTGCTCAAACATGCAATATCAAGGTGATTTCCTACATGCATGCACCTATTAAGCTTCCATTCAACAATTACAACCCAATTTCATTTCAATCTTACTTTTGATCACCCAATTAGCTTGAACACACAAAATTACAAACTATAATCCAAGAATTACTCACCTAGAAGCTTTGATTCACACAAACTATAACAATTCTTGGATTATCTTCAAGGTTCCCAAGCTTTAAGCTACAATTTGCACAATTCTCTCCTCTCTCCCTCTCTACAGCTGACCCTCCTCCTTCTCTCAAGGTTTGATCAGCCAAAATGAATACATAGGAGAGAATGGGAAGTGTAGTGACCTTCCCCACCAATTCCCACTAACTCATGATAATAATAGTAAATAATTGGGCACCAATTTACCAATTTAATCAACTTAATCTGGTCCGAATCAATTTTTCAATTAAATTTCACCGTAGGCTCTAAAAATTATGCCAATCACAATGGCGTAATCAATTTCGGGTTCTGTGGCCGATAAGGCCCTCAATTAAATTCCCAAAGCTGATTATTCAAACAGATATTCCTACGGTGAACAGATAAAACTTCAAAATCACATATATTCACATAATGGCACATAAAATCATAGTAAACACATAATCATACTCAATTTAAGGACCAATTAACATACTACGGAACAGGGGTATCACAGTCTTCTCCCCTTTAGGAAGTTTGGTCCTCCAAACTTAATTTACCTTCGTCGGGAAACAAATGTGGATAGCGTAGACGCATTTCCTCCTCTTTTTCCCATGTAGCATCTGTCCCATAGTGTTCCTTCCATTCCACTTTCACCATTGGAATGGATTTGTTTCTCAATTCTTTCACTTGTCGGTCAACAATTCTTTCCGGCCATTCAGCATATTCCATATTTTTATCAATAGCAACCCGGTGATAATCAATCACATGCAACGGGTCTCGGAGGTAACCCCTCAACATCGACACATGAAACACATTGTGGATTTGCTCAAATCCCGGTGGCAAAGCAACTCTATAAGCAACTGGACCAAGCCTCTCCAAAATTTGAAACGGCCGAATGTAGCGGGTCGACAACTTGCCCTTTTTCCCAAACCTGACTTGGCCTTTCATCGGAGAAACACGGATGAACACATGGTCGCCGACCTCATACTCAAGAGGTCTTCTCTGAACGTCTGCATAATTCTTCTGTCGGTCTTGAGCTGCTTTGAGCCTTTGCCGAATAGTTTTGATCTTTTCAGAGGTGTCCTGTACAATTTCAGGCCCAAGCAAAGCTCTGTCCCCGACCTCTGTCCAACAAATAGGTGATCTACGCCTCCTACCATACAAAGCCTCGTATGGTGCCATACCGATGCTGGAGTGGAAACTATTATTATAAGCAAATTCTGCAAGTGGCAGGTAATCTTCCCAACTCCCCTGAAAATCCAAAGCACACATGCGAAGCATATCTTCCAAAGTCTGTATCATTCGTTCTGACTGCCCGTCTGTCTGTGGGTGGAATGCAGTGCTGAACCTTAGTTCTGTTCCCATAGCTTCCTGCAAACTCTTCCACAATCTAGATACAAATTTCGAATCTCTATCCGACACAATGGATACCGGAACTCCGTGTAAACGGACAATTTCATCAACATAAATAGTAGCCAACCTGTAAGCAGTAAATGTAATTTTGACAGGCAGAAAATGTGCAGATTTAGTCAGTCTATCAATTACAACCCAAACAGAATCCATACCTCGGGAAGTCCGAGGTAGGCTAACAACGAAATCCATAGTCACATGTTCCCACTTCCATTCAGGAATAGGGAGAGGTTGAAGTAGACTGCCTGGTTTCTGATATTCAGCCTTAACTTGCTGACACTGAAGGCACTTGGACACATATTCTGCAATCTCTTTCTTCATTTTTGGCCACCAATAGGTTTGTTTCAAATCCCGATACATTTTATTGTTACCCGGGTGCATAGCAAATACGGATCTGTGGGCTTCATTTAAAACCCTCTTCCTTAGCTCCGGAATATCAGGAACGCATATTCTTTTCCAGAATTTCAACACTTCATTCTCAATGCTAAACTCTGCTTTTGGAGTTGTCTCAAATTCACCAATTACCTTTCTGAGGAACTCATCCTCTTTCTGTTTCTGTTTGATTTCATCAACAATTGCCGGTTCGGCTGTAATAGCGGCTATCAATCCGCCCTGTTCACATACCACCACCTCAATTTCAGACTTTTCAAAGTCTTGCAAAATCTCCCTTTGTTCAGTAAGCAAGCAAGCCACATTCCCTGTTAAGTCCCGGCGGATCATTTCGCGACAGAAAGTGCACTTTTCTTGAACTTTTTCGGGTCCCGGGAACTCCAATCTTCCTCAAAATTTGCAGAGAGCTAGGTGGGCATGTGGGGGACACCACCGGCCGTTTATCTTCCCAAGGGGAGGCCACCGGCCACTTTTGCAAAAAGGAATTGGCTGGCCGGCTGGAAAAGGTGGCCGGCCGGCCATTTGCTCAAATCCGGGGCATTTTGGTCTTTTTCACCTCCTTTCTTCATGCTCCTTCATCCCAAGAGTTTGAGCCTATAAATGCAGCCGAGAAGTTCTCTCTTCTTGCCTCCTACACCATTTTCTTCTTCAGATCTGAGTTCCATACGCATTTTCCAACTCCCCTCGCAAGTTGTTTTCACGAAAATAGTCAGTTTCAAGCACTTTGAACTGATTAAATTTTGGTTTCGGAGCTTCTTTTCTCATTTTCGCCACTTGAGGTGAGTTTGTCTCAACATTTGGAAGATTTTCTCGGGGGTTGACTTTTGTTGACTTTTTCATTTCCCGAGAGTTGACTTTTGTTGACTTTCTCCAATCTTGGCTCATTTTCGCTCATTTTTGCTCCTTTTGCAGATCTTCTGAAAATGGCGGGTAATTCTCCCCACGGCGGAGGTCCTCCAGGTGCCGGAGACGATTTTGATCCCATGACTCTACCCCTGAGGGTCCAGCCTTTTATTCTCGGGAGGTACGCTCCGCCGGCACATGTCCTTCCTCGTGCCATTTTCCGTCATTTCACTGACTTTGACGAGCGAGCACCTGGGGATCTGCTTCTCCGAGAGCCAGAGCATCACCTCTCTCATGAGGCCCAAGAGGTATTTACTTCATTTTCTGCATTTTTCGTACATTTCGCACCTTTGCCATGCTTGAACACGCAGTTTAGCTTATGACATAGTACTTTGCTTGCATCCTGAACATGTAGTTTAAACACTCGAATTTCGGAACACTCGGCTCATTAATTAATTGCGAACGCACAGTACACATTAGTTAAGAGGTGAACACACGGCTCAAACACTGATTTGTTGAACACACAGCCCGAATTCGAAAGTGAACACACAGCCCACACTTTAAATTTTCTGAACACACAGCCCATATTAGAATAGTGAACACGCAGCCCACACTGATTGAAAGTTGAACACGCAGCCCAAACTTTAAATTTTTTGAACACGCAGCCCAGATTAGAATAGTGAACACGCAGCCCAAACTTCAAATTTTCTGAACACGCAGCCCAGATTACAATAGTGAACACGCAGCCCACACTGATTGAAAGTTGAACACACAGTCCAAACTTCAAATTTTCTGAACACGCAGCCCAGATTAGAATAGTGAACATGCAGCCCACACTGATTGAAAGTTGAACACGCAGCCCAAACTTCAAATTTTCTGAACACACAGCCCAGATTAGAATAGTGAACACGCAACCCACACTGATTGAAAGTTGAACACGCAGCCCAAACATTAAATTTTCTGAACACGCAGCCCAGATTAGAATAGTGAACACGCAGCCCACACTGATTGAAAGTTGAACACGCAGCCCAAACTTTAAATTTTCTGAACACGCAGCCCAGATTAGAATAGTGAACACGCAGCCCACACTGATTGAAAGTTGAACACGCAGCCCAAACTTCAAATTTTCTGAACACGCAGCCCAGATTAGAATAGTGAACACGCAGCCCACACTGATTGAAAGTTGAACACGCAGCCCAAACTTCAAATTTTCTGAACACGCAGCCCAGATTAGAATAGTGAACACGCAGCCCACACTGATTGAAAGTTGAACACGCAGCCCAAACTTTAAATTTTTCTGAACACGCAGCCCAGATTAGAATAGTGAACACGCAGCCCACACTGATTGAAAGTTGAACACGCAGCCCAAACATCAAATTTTCTGAACACGCAGCCCAGATTAGAATAGTGAACACGCAGCCCACACTGATTGAAAGTTGAACACGCAGCCCAAACTTTAAATTTTCTGAACACGCAGCCCAAATTAGAATAGTGAACACGCAGCCCACACTGATTGAAAGTTGAACACGCAGCCCAAACTTCAAATTTTCTGAACACGCAGCCCAGATTAGAATAGTGAACACGCAGCCCACACTGATTGAAAGTTGAACACGCAGCCGAAACTTCAAATTTTCTGAACACGCAGCCCAGATTAGAATAGTGAACACGCAGCCCACACTGGTTGAAAGTTGAACACGGAGCCCAAACTTTAAATTTTCTGAACACGCAGCCCAGATTAGAATAGTGAACACGCAGCCCACACTGATTGAAAGTTGAACACGCAGCCCAAACTTCAAATTTTCTGAACACGCAGCCCAGATTAGAATAGTGAACACGCAACCCACACTGATTGAAAGTTGAACACGCAGCCCAAACTTTAAATTTTCTGAACACGCAGCCCAGATTAGAATAGTGAACACGCAGCCCACACTGATTGAAAGTTGAACACGCAGCCCAAACTTCAAATTTTCTGACAGCTTATACATCACACTTTGAACACACAGCTCACGCATTCCATTAGCACACAGCCCATTCATTTCATTGGCACACAACCCATTCATTTTATTGGCACACAGCTCATTCATTTTATTGGCACACAGCCCATTCATTTTATACTGAGGCATGTATTCATTCTGAACGCAGGTTGGTTCTCGCGATGTACAGGGATATGGCTCCACCGCCGCGAGGGACTGGTACGTTGAGCTTCCGGAGGCCGTCCGGGATTTAGTGGACTTCGCAGGATTCGGGACCTTCTGCGCTGGATTATCACGTTGTCCTGCCAGGAGGGCACTGATGGCAGCCTTGGTAGAGAGATGGTGGGACACCACCAACTCCTTCCATTTCTCTGCCACTGGAGACATGACCATGACGCCTCTGGACTTTGCTGTGCTGACCGGCCTGGACACAGGAGGTTGGCCATTCCTTATGATAAGGACATGGGCGAGTGGGAGGCCGCTTGGATGTATCTATTGGGGGCTCACCCGCCTGTTGACAGGGTTTCTGGGAGAGTCCGATACACTTGGTTCTCTTCCCACTTTCGGTGGGCGGAGATGGTGCCCGAGACTCTTGAGGAGACGGAGCAGTACGCCCGTGGTTTCCTCATGTTCCTCTTCGGGACTACCCTGTTCGCCAATAGAGGGAACACAGTCGGGTTATATCTGCTGAGCGCTCTGGTTGACCTATCACAGGTCAGTAGATATGACTGGGGTGGCGCCGGCCTGGCTACCCTTTATTGCTATATGAGCGCGACATCCCGCGGGTAGGGAGATTTACTTGGCGGCTACTGGAGAGCCTGGGAGGTATTTTCTGTCCCCTTGATTTACATTTCTGCTCCTCATTACTTGTCCATTGCACACATGGCGCACTTTGCAGCCTGTATTTTGCCCTCAGCATTTTGTATTTATATTCTGCACTGCTTTTCTCAGTTATGGGTATACGTATACTTCCCGACATTAGGCCCAGAGTTGGAGGTGGCAGGGCCTCCCATGACCCCATATTCATTGGTATTCGAGGGCCCGCACCGGCCGAGACACCGAGAGTCTCTACTTTACTTGCGACAGTATTTTGACACTGTGCGACAGTCGGAGGTACTTCAGAACTTTCAGTTCCTTTCATTTTCATCTTTGATTTGCTCTGTATATTCCCGATTTCTGATTGGTTTATGCATTTATCATCCGCAGATCACATGGCAGCCCTGGGCGCCCCTGGGTGATGGTCTCCGATTTCAGTATACTGGAGGATCGGGCACCTCCCAGTATAGGGTCCTGCTCGAAGGGCCGGTTGGCAGGGCATGGTTTCTGGGGGAACGCTTTCTGCGTCAGGTATGGGGGTATCTTTCTCAGGATCCTCCCGCAGTACCCCCAGTCAGTATGCGGACTGCTGACAGGCTCTCTTTCTCGGAGGTAGTCGGCGCCATGCTAGGTAGTGATGCTTTACTATATATTGAGGAGGGGGACTACGCCACTTACCGTCACACATATTTGATGCCCCCATTGACGGGAGCTCGCACCCCGATGATGAGGTCTGCCGGTATGTCATCCTCGGGCCAGGCCCGGGCTCGGGCTGCAGACGCCCCTTTCCACCAGCAGGGCTGGTACATCTAGAGGTGGGGGTAGACCGATTCCTCCGATTCCGCCGACTTATCCTCATCCTGGATGGCCAGATATGCCAACTGAGTTGATGGCGTGGCAGTATGGGGCTATCTCTCCGACTCCGATCCCGCTAGAGCCTCCGATGCCCAGTGATCGATACGCCATTGATCCTGACTCACCGCTGGTATGCTCCACTATTTTTCATTCATCATTCAGACGTTTAGACATTCTTTCATTCACTGATGATTATGAGCTCATATTTGCAGCCACCACGAGGGTACATGGAGGAGGTGGTTGGACTGGTGGCCACACTCGAGGACATGGTCCTGCGGAGGGAGGCACAGTTGTCTATCGCGGGCATTCAGGTACCCTTCAGTTTTCTGGCATTTATCATACTTCTGATGACATGCTGATTTCTACTGCATCGATAGACTACTTGTGTAGAGCACATCTGACACACACCCCACTTGTACACTGTATTTACATGCACTCACTTCACGTAGTCTTTGCTTGTATTTGCATCTGGTATATATATTTGGACTGATGTATTTGAATTGAACTCTTTATTTTCAGATGCCTTCATGGTCCGGTCAGCCGCAGGCCAGGCCACCTGGGCCTCCTTGGGGAGCTGGGCCATCTGGGCCATTTCACGGAGTTGGGTCATCCGGGCCTTTTCAGGGGGCTGGGCCATCCCGGCCTTTCCGAGGAGCTGGGCCATCTAGGCCTTTTCGAGGAGCTCGAGGAGGGCCTGTCCGCAGACGCAGGGCTCACGTAATAGAGGCGGAGCCTGAGGAGGAGGAGGAGGAGGAGGAGGAGGATGAGGAGGAGGAGGAGGCTACCGACCGTCAGCCAGAGACATCTGCTGAGGAGGGAGGCTCCGGCCTTGGTTCCGGGAGTGGAGACGAGGCTGAGGGGGATCCAGAGGATGACAGCTCCGACTCGGATGACAATGGCGATGGTGATGGTGGCGGAGAGTCCGTTCCGCAGAAGAGGACGAAGAGGGCCTCTTATTACTGCTCTTGAGAGCATAGATGTAGCCTATTTCCTGTTTTATTTATCTTTTTGCTAGTAGTTTGTAGCATTTTGCTCATTGTTAGGCAGTTTTATTTTTTTGTAAAACTTGTACCTTTGTTCGTTGTAAAACATGATGGAATGAAACAGCTTTTGAAAAGGTGTTTGTATTTTAAACTTTTAGCATCGTATCGCATCATTTTATTTTGCACAAAAATGAAATTGAATGGGAATGTGCATTGTGTAATCACCAAGTCAGGTAGTGAACCGATGCAACAAACTAAGCAACTCATCATACTAAGATATAACAGAACCTTAGGAAGTTTACAACTCGATAAACAAAATGCAATAACGTTGACAACGCAAATAAACAAGACTTAAACAAAGATTACTTAAACAAAGCGTAATGACTCAAAAAACGTGAAACGCGTCCGCTCAACAAACAACTCGATAAGAAAAATAAAAACTCGATAATCAAAACAACTCGATAATCAAAACTCAACAACAACCGAGTGTACTTCGGACGATCTGGGCACTGGAACGCATCCGAAACAGAGGGAAATGAAGGCCTTTGACTCTCCCGTTGCGTGGAAATGCTTGAAACTTTCCCTCGAAGGGTAAAACAGGGCCAAGGAGATATACTGGAGCATTGTCGGCCACCTTTGGCCGGCCGGCCACTTGTTCCTGCAGCCACCTAGTTTTTTGACACGTGTCCCCGTGAATAGTGTTTTTCCCTCTATAAAAGCCTCAACTTCGGGAACATTCATTTCATCTTAGTTTTGCACAAAGATGGAGGCGTTTCTCGCGGAAAATCTCACATCTTGGATCTCTTCTCTAGATGGCTCGGAAAAGCTGAACTTCCGGGGTTTCGGTTTGAATGCACTATTCACGCTGAGCCGTACTCCACTACATCTCCCTTTTCTCCATGCCGCGGCAAGGTTCTGGAACCCAGTGACGCACGTTTTTAGCTTCGGCGGCCAAGAGGTATGTCCCACTTTCGAAGATTTTCAGGTTTTGATGGAGTCTGAATGTTCTGAAGTGATCTTGCCCCAGCTCCGTTTTGGCCATGCCCAGGCTTTAGGGCGGATGTGTGGGCTCACGGCGCATGATGCTCGATCTCTGATCTGCAATGGGGAACTGGACATCCTCGGCTTGATCCATCATTTTTCCGACGCCGGTGAACGCAGCAACCATTATTGGCAGGGTTTCCGGCAACACGCCCTCTGCTTGTGTTTGTTGTCTCACTTTCTGCTTTCCTCGGGCTTCGGCGGAGCTAGCATTCGCCTGATTGAAGTTGCCCAAGGCTTAAGAGAGGGAAAGAGCTGTATTGCCATGACCTTGGCTGAGACACTGATGGGCTTGGATTCTGTCTATCGCCGGGAGACGACTAGGTTTGCCGGGAGTCCACTGCTGCTGCAGGTAATGCTTCCCACCCAACCTTATATATATTGGCTCACATCACTCGACCTTCAGGCTCGGTTTTTTTCTCACAAAACCCTTGTCTTACTTTTCTCTCATCGTACACCTCTCTATTCTTTATTCTCTCATTTTCCATCCCTCCCCAGGTATGGTTAATGGACAAGTTGCAGGTTGTGGACTCTTGCCCGGCCTACTCGGCGCGAGGCTATTTCTTTCGGCAGCGCCTAGTCAATGCTCTTGACGAAAGGTGGTGGTTTGATTGGATGTGCAATTTGTCCGCAGACCGCATTGCTTGGCGTTGTCCTTGGCTCAACCTCCCGGAAATGAGCTATAGTATGTCCCGGCTGATTGGGATCCAATTGATTGGTCTAACCCACTGCGTATTCTATTTTTTGTTCCGGTTCCTGCGTCAGTTTGGTCATGATCAGACCTGCCCACCGGAGGGGATTGAGTACCCAGCCGCTTTCCCGGTCTGGGGTGCACAGCTTGCCCGATATGCCACAGCATGGAGGACTAGAGAGCTCCTGGCCCCTGCTTCCACTTTCAGTTGCACTTTGTCCGATGAGTGCTTGGATTGGCTCAACGAGGAGGCACAGGTTGGGCCTAGCTTGGCATCAGATGCTTCGTCCAGCTCTGGAAGGGGGCGCAGAGATACTTGACTCAACTATGCCCCAAATTTATTGCTTTATTAGTATTTTCAAGTTTTCTTTATGAATGTAATAAAAAAGCAACCTCGATTGTATGCAAGAGCAGGAGAACTCTGTTTTGAAATCAATGAAATTGAAGGTTGTGGTACTGAAAATTTTCCGCTTTGGTCCAAAAATGGTCTTAGTCGTAAAAAGATTAATTTGAACAAAGTCGACTTTTATTAAAACTTTTCAAAACTATTTTCGATGTGGATCAGAACTGGGCATGCCAAAGTTCTGTCACTGAGATGCACAACCCCAGATCCCTGCAACTGGAAAGTTTCCCCTAGTCTGAAGAACAATGCGGCACTGCATGGCAACGGAAAGTTGCCCCTAGTCTGAGTAATTTTGCACCGTCGCGGCAACGGAAAGTTGCCCCTAGTCTGAACAGCACTGTACCGGAGATTGCGATAAATGCTGATGGATAAAGATGACTGAGATGATCAAAATGGACAGAGTTGATCGGGGAATAGTTTATGGCTGAACTTCAAGGTGAAGTTGCCTACGTATCCCAAAGATGGGAATCAAGCCTTACGTAGTTCAGGCCGAGGTTCACTCGAGTATTTTCACTCTCCTTTTGCGCTCTAACTTTTGCCAAGGCCGCCCTTTGCGGGTTTTCAACCTTGCGAGCTCAGTTTTTATATTTTCTAATTTTTTTGTGCTCTGACTTTTGCCTAGGTCGCCCTTTCGGGTTTTCGGCCTAGCGAGCCTCTCAAGGGTAATATTTCTTTAACTTGTCCATATTGATCGGTTGTGAGAACTCCAAGCCATCTAGATCCATCAGAACCAGAGCTCCACCTGACCAGATAGCTTTGATGATGTAAGGACCAGTCCAATTGGGTTTGAACTTGCCCCTTGGGTCGTGGATGGGAGCTCGGTTGTCTTTGAGTACCAAATCTCCTTCTTTCAGATTCCTGGACATAACCTTCTTGTTGAAAGCCCGGGCAATTCTGTGTTGGTAGCCTTGGATGTGGTACAGTGCTTTCAGTCTTCTTTCATCAAAGAGCATGAGTTCTTCAAATCTGCTTTGCTGCCAATCTGCTTCGGCTATTTGGCATTCAGCCAATACTCGTAACGACGGAACCTCAATCTCGATGGGTAGAACAGCCTCCATTCCATAGACCAATGAATACGGAGTCGCTCCAGTAGAAGTTCTGATTGAAGTCCTGTAGCCCCACAGAGCAAATGGCAGCTTGTCTGGCCAATCCCGGTAGGTTCCCACCATCTTCTGCAGAATATGCTTGATATTCTTGTTGGCGGCCTCAACCGCTCCGTTGGTTTGCGGCCGGTATGTAGATGACTTATGGAAAGCCACATTGTATTTTTCCAACAAGTCTATCACTTCTTTCTTGAAGTGGGAACCATTATCTGAAATTATCTCGTTTGGCACCCCGTAGCGACAGATGATGTTGTTTCTGATGAACTTTGCGACGTGCGACGCCTTCAACACTGCGTATGATTGGGCCTCGACCCACTTTGTGAAATAATCTATCGCTACCAGGATAAACTCATGCCCGTTTGACCCCTTCGGGGTAACAGCTCCGATCACATCAATTCCCCAAACTGAAAAAGGCCATGGCGAAGTCATGTTGTACAGCTTTGACGGCGGGATGTTCATGCGGTTTGCATGAATTTGACACTTGTGGCATCGCCGAACAAAACTAATACAATCCTCCTCCATGGTTGACCAGTAGTAGCCCTGTCTGAGGATCTTTCTGGCCAGCATTACTCCATTCATATGTGCACCGCACTCCCCTCCATGGATGGCCTCCATCAGGCGCTTCGACTCTTCAGCTTCTACACAGAGCTTATGCATTCCCAGATGACCCCTTTTGTACAGCTTACCCCCGCAGATGATAAACTAAGCAGCCATTCTTCTGATGGCCCTCTTATCCTTGGCATTTGTCCCTAGTGGATACGTCTCCTTTTCCAAGAAGTTCTAGATGTCGTAGTACCAGGGGTTGCCGTCTTGAGCCTCATTTATGGCGGAAATCGACTCGTATGCTGGCGCAAACTTTTGATCAATAATGACTGGACGCATCTGGACTCTGGACGGGATGTCTATCATGGAAGATAGAGTTGCTAGTGAATCTGCAAACCTGTTGTTCTCTCTTACGAGGTGGGTGAAATTTAGCTTCTCAAACCGAGGAATTAACAAATCCAAGGTTTGGTGGTAAATTATCATCCTTTCCTCCTTGAGTTTCCAATCTCCTTTTGCTCGAGACACAACAAGGTTTGAGTCCCCAATGACGTCCAACCGTCATGCCCCTAGTTCTAGGGCTGCTTCCAAGCCAGCAATACATGCCTCATACTTTGCTTCATTGTTCGAGACTTTGAACCGGAGCTTGAATGCTAAAGGGATACAGGAATCGTCAGGCGCTATCAGCAACACCCCTATCCCATACCCATACTGGTTTGACGCTCCGTCAAAGTACATCGTCCAAGTTTCATCTTCGACATGCAGAATGGCTTCATCTGGGAATAGATACTCAACCGCTTCATCCCTCTCAACCGGGTGGTCGGCAAGGAACTCTGCTACCGCTCTTCCTTTTACTGACTTGCGCGTCACATACTTCAAATCAAATTCGGAGAGCAACAGCAGCCAACGAGCTAGCCTACCCGTAAGTGTTGGTTTCTCGAAAAGATATTTGATGGGATCCAAACGTGAAACCAACATTACAGAGTGAGCTAACAGGTAGTGTCGCAACTTCCTGGTAGCCCATACCAAGGCCAAACAAGCCTTCTCCAGCGGTGTATAGTGGGTCTCGTAATCCAGCATCTTTTTGCTCAGATAGTAGATGGCCCTTTCCACTTTGTCTTCTGACTCCTGCGCGAGCATACAGCCCATGGTAGTCTCAGTTACCGAAAGGTACAATATCAACGGTCTCCCCGGCTCTGGTGGTGACAACACGGGCGGGTTCTGTAGATATTCTTTGATCTGTTCAAAAGCTGCTTGACATCGGTCGTCCCATTGGAATTTATTTCCTTTCTTCAAGAGACCAAAAAGTGGTTCACAAGTCAAGGTTAATTTAGAGATAAACCGTCTTATGAATTGCACTTTACCTAGAAAGCCTCGCACCTCCTTTTCAGTCCTTGGTGGTGGCATTTCTAAGATGGCCTTGATTTTGGAAGGGTCGACCTCGATGCCCCTTTGTGTAATCAGAAACCCTAGCATCTTCCCTGTTGTAACACCAAACGTGCACTTCTGGGGATTCAATCGCAGCCGAAACTCTCTAATCCTTTGAAAGAATTTTTGTAAGGCGGTGTAGTGGCCTTCTCTTTCTTTGGACTTGACAATCATGTCGTCCACATACACTTCGACCTCTTTATGGATCATATCATGCAATATTGTAGTTGTTGCCCGTTGATAAGTAGCTCCAGCGTTTTTCAACCCGAATGGCATCACTCTATAACAATATGTACCCCACGGGGTAGTGAATGCAGTCTTCTCCCGGTCTTCAGGTGCCATTACTATCTGATTATAGCCTGAGAAACCATCCATAAACGAAAGCAAGGCGTGTCTTGCCGTGAAATCCACCAATTCATCAATGTGTGGCAAGGGAAAGTCGTCCTTCGGACTGGCCCTGTTCAAATCTCTGAAGTCTACACAGACCCGAATTCTACCATCCTTCTTTGGCACCGGAACAATGTTGGCCAACCAAGTTGGGTATTCGGACACCAGCAGGAACCCTGCGTCAATTTGCTTGGTGACTTCTTCCTTAATTTTGAGAGCCCAGTCCGGGCGGATCCTTCTGAGTTTCTGTTTGACAGGGCGAGCCTCGGGATCAAGAGGGATCCGGTGCTGTACAATCTCAGGATCGATTCCAGGCATGTCTTCGTAGGACCACGCGAAAACATCTTTGAAATCTTTTAATAAAGCGACTAAGCGCTCGCGTTCCTCCGAAGACAACGTGGACCCGATCTGGACCAGCCGCGGGTCCTTCTCAGTACCAACATTCACAGTAGTGATTTCATCCATTAAAGGTTTAACAAATCTTTCCTGCTCTTGATCAATTAACCGTTGCAAAACTGGGGGAATTTCTCCCTCGTTATTTTCATCAAAATTTTGAAAATCCTGATTTAAGCAATAAATCAAAGGCACAGAGAAATACTCAGAAACCACATCCACATCATTCTCATTAAATATTTCCAAGCTGTCAGATTCCTCTGTTACAACAGACTCAAAAGAAAATGAAAATGACGACCTAGACAGGACTGTGGCATCCGGGTTATCACCCCCAGGAATACCAAACTCAGACTCAGTCGAGCTGGAACCTGATTTCGACGCACAAGATTCGGTGGAATCAGATTCCGGCTCACTACCTGACCCGGAGCTGCTAGATAAAAAGCCTTCTTCATATTGCTAGATGAGAGAAGGTGCGATAGATGCATCCAAGATCGGCGCTGGAAAGCCCGCAGCTATTTCATCCCCAATCATAGAAACCGAAGAGTTATCCCCCAAGCACTCTTGGCCGATCGGAGGATCTGATAGTAGACACGCCAGTGCTACCCCCATTTCAAGCTCGGTGCTCTCAGAATCCACTGTTTTACACTGCTCAACCTCAGTTGGTGGGTCTGTTTGCGCTTCGGCAACGTCATCCCCAGGTAATTGTAAGTCGAAGAAGATTTCGAAACCAGGCACGCGCTTCTTCTCCGCGTTCAGTCATGGCTCTGGGAAGCCGCAGAATGGAAAGTCTTCCCCCTCCCAAACGAAACGTCCGTTTAGGGTACCCCAGATGGGCCTATGCATTAACTCAAATGGCTTCCCAGCTTTCTTTGCTCTGGCCCTTCCGGCCATTTCTTTCCCTTTCCTCACCCAGTCCTCTTTGGTGGGTAGATAACCCAATCCAAAGGTGTGAGGGTTGTGTGGCACTTCGGCCGATACCGCGACGCCTTTCCGGCCGCTTCTTCCTAATCCCATTCCGGGGATATGCTGTAGCTTGTTCATGAGGTAGACAGATTGAGCACTGACGTACATACCCTCATTCACAGCCATGACATTCTGCACCACTTGAGCCTCGGTCAAAGTGAACCCCGATAAAAACACATCCTTCGTGTCGTGCTCGATCTCCAAGACAGGTGTGGACGCTTCCGGCGGCGGATGGATTGATGAATTCCCAAAAACGATCGCTACCCCTTTCCCGTGAGGATACTTTAGCATCTGATGTAGAGTGGAAGAGACTGCTTTGACCTGGTGCAACCACGGTCGCCCCAAAAGTAGGTTAAAGGTTGCGGGAACGTCCAAGATATGAAATTCAATGCTGTGTTGTCCTGGACCAACCTTGGTTTGAATTTTAACAGTCCCCATCACTTCTCTGCTGGTATTGTCGTATGCTCTGATCACTTGAGTGGTTGGGACGAAGTCCACGGGCTTCAACCCGATTGCATATGCCATTCTGGTCGGGCAGACATTAATCGCAGACCCGGTATCAACAAGTACCACCGGTATCCACTTATCTCTACATTCCACAGAAATATAGAGAGGTCTGTTTTGATTTGTGCCCTCAGGCGGTAGTTCCTTGTCCGAAAAGGTTAACGCCGGGGAACCTCCTCCCGGAAAAACCAGCCCAACCAGCTGTTCAGGCGTGGTGTCTATGGAGAGTTTGGACTTGTCCATAGCAGACAGGACAGCTTCCCTATGTACTCGTGATGCCATTAGCAGTCCCCAGATGGAGATGTCTGCTTGTATCTTTTTTAACTGTTTCAGGACAGCTTCCTCTTCAATCTGCTTCTGCTTCTGTTTCTCCGCTTCTCTATCTTTCCCGGATGCCTCGGGTTGGTCCAGGTGTGGGGGTTTAAAGTACCGCCCACTTCTTGTCATATGGTCAACCTCATCGAGGTACCAAGTGTCATCTGGTTGATTATTTCCCCAGTCTTCATCCGTGTGGGCAAGACATAAGTCATCGTCTTCCCACCACATTCTGTCGGCAGCCAACAGACACCTGTCTGGCTCCGGTTTAGTTACACTCGCAGTACTCCCTGTCCACATGCTCGCAGCATTCTCTATCTTCGTGCACACGGCACTTTCAGTCCCTTCAGGGCCCTTAGCTTTCCTAATTCTCTCGGCATCCTCAAACTTTTCTCGTTCCAGCTGCATCAGTACAGCTGGTTGTTCAACAATCCCCGTATCCATAATGCCCAAGTCTCGAGCGGAATTCTTAGCACCGGCGCTCTCCGGCGATACAACTTGACTTCCGGCCATTCCGGCCACAGCTGATACTCCTGCCCCTGCCGGGCTCTGTTCTGGTTGGGCTTCCCACACTCCATCTGGTTGATCCTCGAGCCATCCAGTGGCCTCTGCCATTTCTTCATAGTCGAACCAGTTGATTGATGCATCCCCTGGTTCCTGGTCATCGAAAAATTGCAAGTCGGCAAAGTCCTCCTCTATAACTGTCAAATCATATGCCCCTTGCCTGAATCCATCTCCCTGGATTACACACAGTTCTCTTGTCTCTGGCAGTTCTATACCCAGCCCATTCTGGCTTGTTGATGAGATGTACTCGCTCGGATTGTAGGCTGCCCCAGCAAAACTCTGTTCATCCCCAGATGCAACAATCTGATTCTCTCCTGAATTCTGTCTTGTCCCATCTTCGGTGGTCACCACCGTTGGCTCTGGTTGGGTTATGGAGATGCCCACCATGCACAAAGAGTTAGTGCAGTCGAGGAGGAACACCTCCGGCTTGGGTAGGTGGGATGGGGTGATATAGATACTAGGATCGTAAGATGCGACTCCAGTTTGGATAAAGTTGATTCTATTGGGAGGAGGAGCTTGGTTATGTGTTGGAAGAGGATTGGTCGTGACATTGGGTCTGTCGGGAGGCGCGATCACCTGCTTGTCAATAAGATCCTGGATCTCATGACGCAATCTGTAACAACGGTCAGTGTCGTGACCGTGTTGTTGATGATACGCACAGTATTTTGCTGGGTCATAAGAGGGGGGAGTGGACTCGGTAGTGGCTTGGGCTCCAGGGGTTTCAAATGCTTTTTCCTAATCAATATTCCCAGAACTTTGGTCAGGGGCATGTATAAGGGTGTAAAGGTTCTTTGGCCTCGTGGTTGGAATCTGTTGGTTTGTGTGTTGCTTCCGGACGCGCCGGAGAAGGGTGTGGCAGCCATGGGCCTTGGAGGGGGAGGGGGAGTGGTGGTGACCATACTGACTTCCGAGGCTCTTGTATTTGCAGCGCCACTCGGGCCCGCATTGTTGTTACGGTTGAAAGTCCTCCTCGGTTGTTCCCTGTCGTGGTCAAACAGACCTTGTTTCATTGCATCTTCGATTTGCACCCCCATCTCGTGTAAATCTGAGAAAGTAGGAAAGGGGATTACAATCATTCTCTGCATCAACTTTGGGTGGAGATTACGCACAATCATCCGGATTTGGTCCTTATCCGTGGGCCTTAGAGTCATCATTGACGCCTTTGCCCTCCATCGGATTACAAAGTCCGAGAAAGTTTCCTTGGGCTCTTGCCTTGTCGTTTCGAGATCACGAGTTGTAATCTCGATCTGAGTGTTGTACGAATATTGCGCAACAAAGGCCTCAGCCATTTCATCCCAATTCTTCTTCACTTCATCTTGTAACCTTGCGTACTAGTGAACGGCCACACCCGACAGGGTTCGGCCGAATAGTGAAAGCTTCTGTGGTCGTGTTAGGCCCATTGGCCGCAAGATGTCTGCGAACAGTCGGAGATTTACCATGAGGTCGCCGGACCCGTCAAAGCGGTCGATTTGTGGTATTTTGAACCTATCGGGGAGTGTCACGGCCTCCTCGGTATATCCGTCTTCGATATCCGGCATAGCCTTGACCCAGTGGGATTTCTTGAAGAGCTTCTCAAGTTTGCTCAATTTCAGAGCTGTATGATCAACCTCGAACTCGAAGGGAGAGTCCGGGTGATTGGGTGTATGGACCTTGGACAGTTGTGGCGGAAGTGGGGGCGGAGCTGGCCCCGTTGGGAGGTTCGTGTCCTCTTGCAGGTTCTGGATAGTCGGCACAGTATTCCGGGTGTTTGGAGGAGCGTTCTGAACAGCAGGTGTCTGCTCAGGTAATGGAGCCCCTGCCGGAGGAGGAATTTGTTGTGAAGCAGACGCTGTATTCTGTTGTTGCAGTCTGGTAATCAGCTCAGCCTGCTGGGTCATAATCTCGGCTTGTTGCTTAGCGAGTTCATCTCGGCGAACGGCATCCTGCTGCATGGACCGCATGGTTTCTTGCATTTGGCGCATCATCTCCTCAACTCCTGTTGGTGCCGCCATACTGTTTTGATCTATCTGAACTACTGGCAGATTTAGCTCTGTAGCAACGATGGGGATCTCAATCCAACTGTCCACTAATGGGGGAAACCACTGTTCTGGTGATCTCTGTTCAGATACACTACGCTTTCTCTGCCTTCTTTTGACAACGGGGGGTAGAGAATGGAACACTGGCTGTCCGTCAATTAGATCCTCAGATCGATTGAGTCGGCGACCTCGTGTCCAAAGTGCTTAGGGAATGCCTACTGGGTTGGAAGCAATTGTGCTAGAACTGCCTAGCAAAAGATAAATAGAGCGAAAAGGAAATAAATAAACAGATAAACGGATAGCATAACAGCTTAAAATAAAATGCATGACACACAGCCGGGCGTAACAACACACAGTCAATAAGCTGAATACACACTGTCCTCAAACACTGATTATTATCCCTGTATCACTGTCCCCTAAAGCAGAATCTGATACCCGCAGATAACTAATTCTCAAATACTGGCTGATGCCCGCAGGCCTGATACCTATAATACTGAACTGATGCCCGCAGGCCTGATGCCCAAACTCACATACTGAACTGATGCCCGCAGGCCTGATGCCCAAACTCATATACTGATACATGCATTCCTGTAGAGACGCACTCTAAAGCACATAACAGATAAGTGAGAGCCAAAACACCCCTATGTTGGGGTAGGGTTTCCCTGTCCTATTTTGTCAGGAGCTAGGGTTTCACTACGCACAGAGCGGTTTCAAACAACCTATAAACGGGTAAGCAACCTGTCCTAGTTTGGAATGGTCACTATGGATCCGAATATGCACTAGGTCGAATGGTCAAAGAGGGTGCCCCGGTAAAACCGGGGTTTGTGTTCCCATACTGGCAGAGCCCACAACCGGTCAGCCTTATGGTCATGCCTTGACAAGACAAGCCTCCGGCAAACCGTTCAGGAATAGCAGATGGCAAACATGGTGTCCTAGGCGCACCAATGCAAATGCAATGTAAAGAAACACACAAGTGTAGTCAAAAACAGATGTCATGAGTTCGAGTCAAATTCTCTAAATCCCTAGCAGAGTCGCCAGAAACTGTAACAAGCCCGCGGGGGACCTCGCTACAGCTCGGACTCGATTTGTAGTCACGGTTCTAAATCTGAACCAAAGAGTCCAAATCCGGCAAATCGTTTTGAGAAAACAGATTTTTGAAAGAAGTGCCAAACATGGACTGCTTTGCCAGATACAGAGTCGCCACCTAAATATTTTATTTTGGGAAATTTAGGAAACCTTGACTCGGTGCCAAAAGGCCACGTGTCCGTCATCACCAAAGTTGCCTCAGCTCGGGAACTTGGGTACGATTGGGGAAGGTCACTTCGTGAGCACCCCCGCTCGCCCGGTCATAGACCGGCCTCTACTAACCATGATATCTATTTTTGAAAACATTGTATGTTCTTATTCCGGTAATTAGCCTAGGTTACTATGTGATGCGCACAGCATACAAGTATAGACTGGATCGCCTGAATTGGAACAAAACATTTCATGTTCGCTTTTTGAAAATGGTTTGCTACCCGCAGGTAGGCTTAAAATGCAGATTTTGCCACCCGCAGGTGGGCTTAGAAAAGATGGTTTTGCCACTATCTAGTGGGCTTAAAACTCACACTCAATGATTTATTCCAATCCAAGTAACCCAACCTTCACCCACAGGCATTCAGGCAGTTATATCACATAAGCATATAGCCTCATGGTAAGCATGCTATTCATGGCAGCACTCACACGCATGCAAGGATGCTAAAGCATAAAGCTTACCGAGTACTCCAAGCCAAAAAAGGAAGTTAATTAGAAATCCATGCATGATCCTAATTATACAGAAATGCCTAATGTAACACATGCAAAGATGCAACTATAGCAGGCTCGGCTATTCTAAACATGGCGTATGGAATGCTACAACTAACATGTATTCAATTTGGAATTGAAAATACAATGCAGTTAGTATGATGCGCCGAGCCCGGTGCATGCAAAAACAGATGAATGATGCAAACATGCTATCATACTGTATGCTAATTGAAATATGTCCTAATCTAACCATCATAAGCGGATAAATAAAAGGGAGAAAGACGTGGGGTTGGAAGACATACAACACACGCACGAACACTTATTACAGTTATGCCCTCGCGCAGAGGGTCCGAATAAATAATACAGTCCCGAATAAAAGAATAGTACAGTCCAAATAATACAGTCCGAATAATATACAAATTCCTAATTAATTAACAAATCAACTAAGAAAATAAATAAAACTGGCATGCAAGCCAGGGACTGCCTTGCTTCTGATGGATGAGGCATGTCCGGGTTGTCTTGCGCGGAAATCCACCGGGATGCCCCAATTAGCCTCTGTTTGCGCCTGTTCTTGAAATGCGTGCCAAACTCCGGAAGTTTGCTGATTCTTCATTTGCTGCAACAGAGAGCAGGAAAGGGGCATAGCAATGTATTTTCACAAATGTATGCATGCCTCGATCTTCGTGCCACCAATCACGCATATCGATGCATGATGGCAGAGGAGTCGAAATGCACAATTCAATATAGGATGAATGCACATGAAGACACAACAAGACCTAACTCCATCATGGATGATCCGGAGTGTCGGTGACTGGGGAATTGAGATACATTCCGTCACTCGGAGTACGGAATGCACCTCGTTTCCCGTGCCCGGGCTAACTCCTATTCCGAACACGATGCAATACGCATGACATGCATGAAATGCAACTAAGATACAATCCTAACATACACAATGCTATGGAATCATATGCCTCGAAATGCGTGCACACGGGCACGCAAATCGAGAAAATGGCAGAATGCGATCTAAGATACAACCTAGTATGCACTATGCTGTGAAAATGAGATGCCTCGAAATGCGTGCACACGGGCACGCAAAACGAGGAAACGACAGAATGCAATGCAAATGACATGGAAATATGATATGGACTTACACTAACATGAGAGAGCCTCAGCCACACTCACATAGGATGCCGATGGATGAAAATAAAGTGCCTCGAAATGCGTGCACACGGGCACGCAAACCGAGGCAATGGCATACGCAATGCAATGGCATGGAAATGACATATAGAATGCAACATGGACTTATACTAACATGAGAGAGCCTCAGCCACACTCACATAAGAAGCCGATGGATGAAAATAAAGTGCCTCGAAATGCGTGCACACGGGCACGCAAACCGAGGCAATGGCATACGCAATGCAAATGACATGAAAATATGATATATAGAATGCAACATGGACTTATACTAACATGAGAGAGCCTCAGCCGCACTCACATAAGAGGCCGACGGATGAAAATGAAGTGCCTCGAAATGCGTGCACACGGGCACACAAACCGAGGCAATGGTATATGCAATGCAATGGCATGGAAAATGATATGCAAGCATGCTAATGGATTTTCAGCAATGAAATGTGGGGGAAAACAGCCCCGAAATGAGGCGAAAACACACCCGATGCATGGAATCTCTCCCGAAATGCAAATTAGGCGCATAGAATGAACTACAGCTATACGAAGCATGCATAATTGGTACATGGAATGAAAAGACAGAAGCAAGACAGCCCCAAAATAAGCATTTTTATAGTACAAATCATGGCCAAACAGCAAGCAAAGATAGGGCAACAATGGCATGCAAAATGGGGGCCAAGAGAGGGCAATGAAACAAGTGGTATATGAAAAGCCCAAACTGAAAAATTCCCTTCTACAACATTGAAGAGGGACCAAAAATAGGCACATTTACAGAACTGTAAAAATCCCAAAAACAAATATAGATATGGCTAAGCTCTTATGCAAGAAAACGGGCCAAAAGGTGGCCAAAGAGGCAAGTGGTATATGCAAAGCCCAAACTGAAAAATTTCCTTCTAAAACATTGATGAGGGACCAAAAATAAGCATATTTACAGAACTGTAAAAAACCCAAAACAGTATATAAACATGCTAGAAATGCAATGCAAAATGAGGCTCAAAAGAGGCTATAACATGAGGTATATAAAACATTCACCAAACAAGCAAAGGCCCTTAATAAAACATGTAGAATGGGCCAAAATAAGACTATTTTCAGTACTGTAAAATGACCAAAAACAGAAGCATGATAGGCTGCCAAAGCATGCAAAAATGGGGATTAAAAGAGAGATATAACATGAAGTGTATAAAATACGCCTCAAACCATGAAAGGCCCTTAATGAAACATGAAGAATGGGCCAAAATAAGAACTTTTCTAGCTCTGTAAAATGACCAAAAACGGAACCAAGATAGGCTGCCAAGTCATACAAGAATAGGGGACCAAAGATGGATATAAAGACAAGTGGTACATGGAGGTCCCAAATAAAGATGAGCCCTTCTTCAATGTTGAAGAGGGGCTCAAAATAAGCCTACTTACAGTTCATGAGAAACTTCAAAATAGATCACACGTAGGTTAGAAAAAGCATGCAAAATATTGACATACAGAGAGGGTATTGAAGCAAGTGCAAGATGGAGGGCTCAAACAGGGTTGAGCCCTTAATGAGACATGAAAATGAGCTCAAAAAAATGACCTTTTCAGTTTTGGTCGGAGCTCAAAACGGTAAGCATGATGGCTAGAGGAATGGTGGAAAAATGAACTAAAAAAGAGGGAAAATGGACTCACCCTTGAAGATCAATACTTTTGTTGCTTCTTGGACCAAATTTGTTGCCTCTTAGCTGCTGGAATTCCTCCCCTTGCTGCTGGAATGGAGTGGTGGTGGTAGAGCTTGGTGGTGATGAAGAAAATGAGGTGTAGCTTAGGAATTTTCAAGGAAAATGAGAGAGATGGAGTGAGATAAGTGTAACAAGGCTTGAAGCAATTTTTTCTAACCCCTAAATGTGATATCACCTGCTGGTTATAAGGACAAAAAAGAGGGAGTAAAGGAGTGGCAAAGGTGGGGGAAAATTAGGCAAGTTTTCCCCCACAAAATATCCCCCCGATTGGGATATTTTCTGGGCGAAACAGCTATACAGCTGTAAAGTGGATATTGAGAGGAACATGGCCGGCCCCTTTTTGGAGCTCCAGGTGGCCGGCCGGCCACCCCACCTAGCCGGCCAACTAGGGGTCAAAACGGTCAAGTTGAAATAGTGGCCGGCCACCACTTTTTAAGGTCCTCCCATGTGTGTACATCACAGATATGTGGTTCAAAGTTCAAGAAAAAGGGTCCAGGTTGTTCAACATTAGCCTGGAAGGAGGGGTTCAAAAGGGTCAGGCAACATTACTGGCCGGCCACCAACTTTTAGGATCCTCCCAAGTGTGTACATCACAGATATGTGGTTCAAAGTTTAAGAAAGTGGCCCCAAGGTGTTCAAAATTAGCCCGGAAGTGTGAAAAACGGGCGTCGGAGGGCGTCGGAGGATATATAACTGGTTGCTGCAACAATTACTGGCCTCCCACCCTTCTACGGCCTTCCCAGTGATAAAACAGAGGTACCTGCCAAAAATGAACAAAAATCGATGCAAAACGAATGCTCGGGGGGCCAAAACGCGCAGTTCGAGGCCCCGAAAACTGCCTATTAAGTACCGAAAGTGGTATTCGGGCACGAAGTGGGTTTCTCAGACCACAGTGTCCCTCAAAAGGGAGTAGAAAGGAAGTATGCCAGAAATCAGAACAAACGGAGATGGTTAGGTGGTCCCGAACCGAGGCACACGGCCAAGGTCCCGAAAAACCGGAAACCGGACTCCGAAATGGGCAAAATGGCCTGCGGCCACAAAATGTAGCCCACGGCCACTGAGAGATGGTCTGCGGGACCTCTCCTTCCCCTCAGGAAAAGAAACAGCGAAAACTGAGCCTGGTTCGCAAACCGAGGCAAAGCACAAAAGAGGGTTCGGAAGTCCGGAGGCAGGGCTCACGACCGCGACTCTGAAACTTCTGAACGAGCACATTATGTAATATCACCAAGCGCTCAATCGGTGACGTCTGAGTCTTAAGGTCGGTCAAAAATGGGGTGTCTACAATTTTCTGCTCAAGGCATCCGCCACTGTATTAGCTTTCCCGGGATGATACTGAATCTCTAGCTCGTAGTCTTTTAAAAGTTCTAGCCATCTTCTCTGACGCATATTCAACTCTTTCTGTGTGAAGAAGTATTTCAGGCTCTTATGATCCGTGTAGACTTCACATTTTGCTCCATACAGATAATGTCGCCAAATTTTCAAGGCAAAAACGACTGCGGCCAATTCTAAGTCATGTGTTGGATAATTCTTCTCATGTGGCCTCAACTGTCGAGAGGCGTAAGCAATAACCTTTCCGTTCTGCATTAACACACAACCCAAACCCTTATAAGATGCATCACTGAAAATCACAAAATTTTCCGTACCTGAAGGTAGTGTCAAAATTGGTGCAGTGGTCAATCTTGTCTTCAATTCCTGAAAGGCTGATTCTCTTTCACTATTCCACTCAAATGGTTGTCCTTTACGTGTCAATTGGGTAAGAGGCACAGCTAATTTCGAAAAGTCCTTTACAAACCTCCTGTAGTACCCAGCCAAACCCATAAAACTGCGAACTTCTGTTACATTAGTCGGTGTAGGCCAACTCACAATTGCTTCTATTTTCTGCGGGTCCACTGAAATTCCTTCCTTGTTGATCACGTGCCCTAAGAAAATAACCTCATCCAACCAAAACTCACATTTCTTTAATTTAGCAAATAGTTTTCTTTCCCGAAGTATTTGTAAAACAGTCCTCAAATGATGTTCATGTTCAAGTCTATCTTTAGAGTATATTAAAATATCATCGATGAAGACTACAACAAACTCATCAAGGTAGGTTTTAAAAATTCTATTCATTAAGTCCATAAATGCTGCCGGAGCATTAGTCACACCAAATGGCATAACAAGAAACTCAAAATGACCATACCTCGTTCTGAATGCGGTTTTCTCAACATCCTCTGCTTTAACCTTCAGCTGATGATACCCGGATCTCAAATCAATCTTAGAAAACACCTGTGATCCCTGCAACTGGTCAAATAAATCATCAATATGGGGTAGGGGTATTTGTTCTTTACTGTTACCTTATTCAATTCCCGAAAATCGATGCACAGGCGCAAAGTACCATCTTTCTTCTTTACAAACAACACTGGTGCACCCCAAGGTGAAGTGCTAGGCCGTATAAACCCTTTATCAAGAAGGTCCTGCAACTGTTCCTTTAATTCTTTCATTTCGGCGGTAGCCATCCTGTAGGGAGTTTTAGAAATAGGCTGGGTGCCTGGCACAGTCTCAATAGTAAACTCTATCTCCCTGTCTACCAATTCCCCTGGTAATTCATTTGGAAACACATCTGGGAATTCTCTAACAATGGAAATATCATTCAATTCAACATTCACGGATTGTTCAGTCAATACATAACACAAATAACCCTGGCACCCCTTCCTGATCAATTTACATGCTTTCATTGCAGATATCAAATATGGTGGAGGCACTACCCCATTTCCCACAAACACAATTTCTTTCTATTCTGGTGGTTTAAACACAACCCTCTTTGTCACACAATCTATAGTGGCACAATATTTGGTCAACCAATCCATGCCCCAAATTACATCGAAGTGTCTAAAGTTTAAGGGCAACAAATCTACATATAGGGTAGCATCCTCAATATGCATGTCACAAAACCGATATATATAGTCACATAACACAGATTCCCCCGATGGAGCAGACACACACAACAAATATGGCAACAATTCTAGGGGTCTTTTCAGTCTAGATGCAAATGCATATGTCACAAATAAGTGCGTTGATCCAGAATCAATTAACACAAAAGCATCCTGATTACATATTGAGATAGTACCAGAGACAACGGCATTAGCATTCCGTGTATCACCCGGAACAAGCGCAAAAACTCTCCCCTGTCTCACTGTGTCCCCGGTAATAACGGATCTCACAGCATTTCCCGGCTTTGGAACCGATGCAGTTGAACTAGCTGCTAGTTTCCCACCGTTCTGATTGCACTCTCGGGCTATGTGCCCTTGATTCCCACACTTGAAACAGCCTCCTGACGCACGGTAACAAACCCCACGGTGCCTTTTGCTACAGATATTGCACATGGGAGCTGTGTCTCGGGAAGAATTTGAAGTAGTGGAGGAGCTCGTGTTTTGCTTTTTCAGGAATTTCTTCTTCGAAAAGAAGCCTTGTCTTTTGTTGCCTTTCCATTCGGTTGTTGGCTTAGGTTGTCTAGCTATGTTGGCCTCTGATATGATGGCCCGATCAAGCACCCCGATGTAGGTCTCCAACTTCAGGACATTCACTCTCTCTAGGATGTCACTTCGGAGCCCACCTTCAAAATGCCTTGCCTTCTTATAATCGATGTCAATTACGTGTGGTGCAAACCTGGCCAGCTCAGTAAATTTGGCCTCATACTCAGCTACAGTCAGCTGTCTTGCTTGAGTTCCATGAACTCTGCCACTTTCCTATCCCGGACACACTACGGGAAGTACTTGTCATAGAAGATTTCTAAAAATTTCGCCCAATCAACATCTCTGTGGTTTTCCCTCATCAACATCCACCATCTTCTCGCTTCATCTTCTAGCATAAAGGTGGCTAAAAGCACTTTCTGTGTATCCGAGCACGGAAATACTTCAAACAGTTTTTCGATCCCAAGTACCCAAGCTTCGGCTTTTAGAGGATCTAGTCCGCCATGGAACTGTGGTGGTTTCATTTTCTTGAACTCCTTGGTGAGGGCGATTATCCGATCATCATTTTGATTATCTGGCACAGGTGGTGCTGGAGGTGGAGGTGGCGGGTGTGGTTGCTGCCACTGTTGTTGCCACTCTTGTTGCTGTCTTAAAGCTTCTGCCATTTCTTGGATCAGTCTTTCCATTCTGTCCAGTCTGGCAGTAGAGGATTCCTCTAACTCATCACCTCTGGTTCTCACCATCTGATTAAACTTGCATTATATTTCATACAAAAGGTACACAAGTATGCATACACTAAGAAACACATATTTCCAGATAATTTGCAATGCAAGTAGTTCACAATTTACACATATAATTATTCATAACAAAACATTTAAGCATGTAATCAATGCTTCCAAACTCGTACTTATCACATGAATGCATCCTAGATCTTATCTAGACGCTTATTGCTCTTTTTGGACAAGTGTGTGAGTTATTAACTCGTGCTTTGATACCACTCTGTCACGACCCGGACCCGCCCCTATGGGTTAAGGACATGACCGGCCAGTAATCCTGTGATTACCTACGGCCTCAGACCGATACAAGAAGACTTGTCAGAGTAAAGGGGCCAAACGGAAGCAAAAATTTAAAACTTTGTCCATAGAGCCGTGCTTATATGCATATCAAACAAACCATACTCTGATACGTTAATAACCCACATCAAAAATACAGTTTCACAAAATTCATTACAGACAGGATCATCCAAAACGAGTCAACCTATAACAGACTATGTACAGACATGCACTAGGCCCTTGCCAATAAGACAAAAGATAAGTACATAGTAAAAGGGCAAGGATGGTCTCATGCGTGAGGCACAAGGCTGACTCTCCCAAAACTCAGGGTGTCCCTAGTAGACTTCACTGGGGCTGGGTTTGTGCTTCTCTTGGCTTACCTACAAACACATGAATGAGCGTGAGCGATAGCCCAGTGAATAATATCAAATATGACAGTTACATAACAATAAGTGAAACAACATGCTCCAAACGGCCTTGGGCCCAATTCATACTTCTATTTAACAAATATATATATATATATATATCTATACGAAATGCAAATCAAGTAACTGTAGTTCCAACATTCTAGCCTTTGGCCCATTCGGGTTTCTATTCATGGAAAAACGGCCTTCGACCCATTCGCTTATGTCGAAACGGCCTTCGGCCCATTCATTTCTGTCAAAATGGCCTTCGGCCCATTCATTTATGTCAAAACGGCCCTTGGCCCAGTCGTTCATATCAAAACAGCCTTCGGCCTACTCATTCATGTCAAAACGGCCTTCGGCCCACTCACATACGTCAAAACGACCTTTGGTCCATTCATTTACATCAAAACGACCTTCGGTCCATTCATTTATATCAAAATGACCTTCGGTCCATTCATTTATATCAAAACGACCTTTGGTCCATTCATTTACATCAAAACGACCTTCGGTCCATTCATTTATATCAAAACGACCTTTGGTCCATTCATTTGTTCCTGTCAGACTTTTGTCCACAATCCCAATTAACAACTCATAAAGTTTATAAGGGAATAAACAATTGGACATTGACAAGCTTTCAAATATTGATATTACTCACAGTGATCGGCTTGTGGATTTGCCCTGGAACTGGACCCTACACATTTCATGAGCACAAAAGGGTCACTAACAGTTCAATCCGTTCTTTAATTCACATATTCCTCTTTAGGCTTTATTATTATCTCATTAACTCATTTACAATGCTTAACATATGCCTAAGAGTGCTTGCAAGTGAAAGAGAACGGAAAACAGAACACAAAATGCAAAAACAGGATTTCAGAAAATAGGGTCCCCGCTCGAGCGTGGACTTCCCCGCTCGAGCGGACCCTTAGGTCTGCAAAAGTACTGGTTGCCTTCAATTCCAGCTCGAGCAGACTGTCTGTCTGCCTAGCTCCACGCTCGAGCGTCAACTTCCCCGCTCGAGCGGGAACCATGTCTGCAGAAAATTCTGGGAGTTCGATTTCTCCGCTCGAGCGGCACTTCACCCGCTCGAGCGTACATCTAAAATCTGGGTTTCCCAGATTGAGTTCTTGAGCTTCATCTCGACATTCAAAGGCTCTAAATGCATGATTTTGGTCCAAACTCCACATAATCATATACTAACATGGTACAAACATAGAATTACAACATATTGAAGCACAATTTCATAATTTATCTACATGCATGTCCCAAAATATGTCAAACTCAATCATCAACATGACAAATTCATGTTCAAGCTCATATCTTCGCAATTTGTACATGCATGTGATGGATTAGTCACATTCTCAACTTAGATAACACAAATGGTGATCAAGACATGAGTTTCCTTTAATATTTCACATGAATATTTCACATGGATTATACACATTTGTGCTCAAACATGCAATATCAAGGTGATTTCCTACATGCATGCACCTATTAAGCTTCCATTCAACAATTACAACCCAATTTCATTTCAATCTTACTTTTGATCACCCAATTAGCTTGAACACACAAAATTACAAACTATAATCCAAGAATTACTCACCTAGAAGCTTTGATTCACACAAACTATAACAATTCTTGGATTATCTTCAAGGTTCCCAAGCTTTAAGCTACAATTTGCACAATTCTCTCCCCTCTCCCTCTCTACAGCCGACCCTCCTCCTTCTCTCAAGGTTTGATCAGCCAAAATGAATACATAGGAGAGAATGGGAAGTGTAGTGACCTTCCCCACCAATTCCCACTAACTCATGATAATAATAGTAAATAATTGGGCACCAATTTACCAATTTAATCAACTTAATCTGGTCCGAATCAATTTTTCAATTAAATTTCACCGTAGGCTCTAAAAATTATGCCAATCACAATGGCGTAATCAATTTCGGGTTCTGTGGCCGATAAGGCCCTCAATTAAATTCCCAAAGCTGATTATTCAAACAGATATTCCTACGGTGAACAGATAAAACTTCAAAATCACATATATTCACATAATGGCACATAAAATCATGGTAAACACATAATCATACTCAATTTAAGGACCAATTAGCATACTACGGAACAGGGGTATCACACTTGGGCCACGAAGCTTTCAAATTTTTTGGCAACAGAAATTAAATTGTTTTGGAGCCAAACGACGCCTTTTCCGCCCTCTACGTTTTGATCCAAAGCATTACGGGTCAAAAATGACTTACACTAGATCAAACCCATTAAAAACCAACATTGGAACCCTTTCTCTTTTCTTTCTCACGGCAAGAACTCCAAGAACTCTCAAAAGTTGAATAAAAAATCCTTTTGGTTACTTTTATAGATATTTCCTAAACAAATATCTAATTAAACAAATATCTAACTATATATATATATACACCTATATATATGTGTATATAAATTTAAAAATACATTTCAATATCTTTAATGACAAAAGTGAATGTAATATTTTCTCACCACAAAATATATTTCGTTTAATGGTACACATCATAAATATTCACAACTCTTTTATGGTAACTAAATAATAATAATAAAACCATAACAATATTACATGGTTACCAACGGATCACAATTCAATTAATTGGATTCAAATGAATGGAGTTTAATAATTTAAAATAAATCCCCAACTGAGATTAAAGTATAAATTCAATTTGATTCAACTCGTTACAGACATGAAAATCCTAAATTAATTAAATAATCATTTATTTTGATTTTATAGAAGGCTAACAATATTGTACTCAAAGTTTATAAAATCATGAAACAGTAACCCTTTTGAAGGTTTCATAGTGATACCTCAACTAAGTTCAAACATGAGTTATTAACCATGAAATAAAGTATGAATAGGAATTGAACTTAACACATCCAAAACAAAGATTTTAATGGACCATTAATTTCAGGAATTGAAATATATAAAGCTACTCATGAATACAAAACTAACTCAAGAATCATGCTATTAGTTAAAAATAGAAACCCTAGCATGCTTCTAATGAAGATGTGAGAAGACCCTTACCTTTACTTGAAGCTTTTATTCACAAGGAGGAGGGAAAAGATAGAGTTGATGGTTGGAATAGTGCAAGTAAACCCCAAGCGTCAAGAACACACCAAACCTTCAATGTGTTCTTCAATATTCTTTCAAAACTCAATCAACACCCTCTATTTAACCTCACAAGTGACACCATGCCCTGGGTAGTGGTGAGTCTTCTGCAGTTTTGGGCTAGGATTCGAATGAAAAAGCTAGAATAAAGAATTTTGAATGCCACCCCAATTGCAATTTTGTGGTCTATTTGGAAATGGAGAAAAAAATGTTGTGTTTAATGGGGTGCAACCAAATCCAGAGGATGTCTGTGAGCTTATAAAATTAAGAATTGCAACGTGGGTAAAAGATTCATCTCAATGATTTGGTGTTTAATCATCATCAAGTCAGATTTTGCACTATTTCCTTATTTAACATTATTTCCTTATTTATATCATTTCCTTATATGTACCGTTTCCTAAATTTTATCCTTTACATAAACTCCAATCTTATTTTAATCAAATATTAATCAATAAATAAAATAACACTGCTACAAAAATAGTTTAAAATCACACTTTGACAAATGATACTAACTCATTTTTATTGGAAGTGTGATAAGAAAATTAGATTGATAATTTAATCACATTAATTTGAGTGAGTGTGATAACATTTATTTTTAATCACAATTTTTAAATAAGTGTGATTATATCTTCTTTTTTTTAATCACATTTTTTAAATAAGTGTGATTGTATGTTGTTTATACTAATAGTCTTCTAATATGCCATAAAATATATATTTTTTAATGTTTGACATGAAAATCCTAAATTAATTAAATAATCATTTATTTTGATTTCATAGAAGGCTAACAATATTGTACTCAAAGTTTATAAAATCATGAGACACTAACCCTTTTGAAGGTTTCATAGTGATACCTCAACTTAGTTCAAACATGGGTTAGTAACCATGAAACAAAGTATGAATAGGAATTTAACTTAACATATTGAAAACATGATTCTAATGGACCATTACTTTCATGGATTAAAATATATAAAATTACTCATGAATACAAAACTAACTCAGAAATCATGATATTAGTTAAAAATAGAAACCCTAGCATGTTTCTAATGAAGATGTGAGAAGACCCTTACCTTAACTGAAGCTTTGATTCACATGGAGGAGGGAAAACATAGAGTTGATGGTTGGAATGGTGCAAGTAAACCCCAAGCCTCAAGAACACGCCAAACCTTCAAAGTGTTCTTCAATATTCTTTTAAAACTCAATCAAAACCCTCTATTTCACCTTACAAGTGACACCATGTCCTAGGTAGTGGTGAGTCTGCTGCAGTTTTGGGCTGGGACTCATATGAAAAAGCTAGAATAAAGAATTTGGAATGCCACCCCAATTGCAATTTTGTGGTCTATTTGGAAATTGAGAAAAGATGTTGTGTTTAATGGGGTACAACCAAATCTAGAGGAAGTCTGTGAGCTTATAAAAGTAAGAATTGCAACGTGGGTAAAGGATTCATCTCCTGCTATGGTGTTTTCTTTCAAAGATTTGGTGTTTAATCTTTATCAAGTCAGATTTTGCATTATTTCCTTATTTATATCGTACCCTAAATTGTATCATTTACATAAACCCCAATCTTACTTTTAATCGCATATTAATCAATAAAAAAATGATACTACTACAAAAATAGTTAAAGATCACACTTTGATAAATGACACTATCTCATTTTTATTGGAAATGTGATTAAAAAAAATAATAATATATTGATATTTTAATCACACTTAATTTGAGTGAGTGTGATAATATTTAATTTTAATCTCATTTTTTAAATAATTGTGATTATATCTTCTTTATTTTAATCACATTTTCTAAGTAAGTGTGATTGTATGTTGTTTGTACTAATAGTCTTCAAATATGCCATAAAATATATTTTTTAATGTTTGACATGAAAATCCTAAATTAATTAAATAATCATTTATTTTGATTTCATAGAAGGCTAACAATATTGTACTCAAAGTTTATAAAATCATGCAACACAAACCCTTTTGAAGGTTTTATAGTGATACCTCAACTTAGTTCAAACATAAGTTATTAACCATGAAACAAAGTATGAATAGGAATTTAACTTAACACATTCAAAACATGGATTTTAATGGAACATTAATTTCATAGATTGAAATATATAAAACTACTCATGAATACAAAACTAACTCAGGAATCATGCTATTAATTAAAAATAGAAACCCTATCATGCTTTTAATGAAGATGTGAGAAGGCCCTTACATTTACTTGAAACTTTCATTCACAATGAGGAGGGAAAAGATTGAGTTGATGGTTGGAAAGGTGCAAGTTAACCCCAAGCCTCAAGAACACGCCAAACCTTCAATGTGTTCTTCAATATTCTTTCAAAACTCAATACGAACCCACTATTTAACATCACAAGTGACACCATGTCCTGGGTAGTGGTGAGTCTTCGGCCGTTTTGGGCTGGGACTCGTATGAAAAAGCTAGAATAAAGAATTTGGAATGCCATCCCAATTGCAATTTTGTGGTCTATTTGGAAATTGAGAAAAGATGTTGTGTTTAATGGAGTGCAGCCAAATCTGGAGGAAGTCTGTGAGCATATAAAAGTATGAATTGCAACGTGGGTGAAGGATTCATCTCCTTCTATGGTGTTTTCTGTCAATGATTTGGCGTTTAATCTTTATCAAGTAAGATTTTGCATTATTTCCTTATTTATATTGTTTCCTAAATTATATCGTTTACATAAACGCCAATCTTACTTTTAATCGCATATTAATCAAAAAACAAAATGTCACTACTACAAAAATAGTTAAAGATCACACTTTGACAAATGAAATTATCACATTTTTATTGGAAGTGTGATAAAAAAAAATAAATTGATATTTTAATCACACTTAATTTGAGTGAGTGTGATAATATTTATTTTTAATCTCATTTTTTTTAAAAAAAAGTGTGATTATATCTTCTTTTTTTTAATCACATTTTCTAAGTAAGTGTGATTGTATGTTGTTTATACTAATAGTCTTCTAATATGCCATCAAATATATTTTTTAATGTTTGACATGAAAATCCAAAATTAATTAAATAATCCTTTATTTTGATTTCATAGAAGGCTAACAATATTGTACTCAAAGTTTATAAAATCATGCAACACTAACCCTTTTGAAGGTTTCATAGTGATACCTCAACTTAGTTCAAACATGAGTTATTAACCATGGAACAAAGTATGAATAGAAATTTAACTTAACACATTCAAAACATGAATTTTAATGAAGCATTAATTTCATGGATTGAAATATATAAACTACTCATGAATACAAAACTAACTCAGGAATCATGCTATTAGTTAAAAATAGAAACCCTAGCATGCTCCTAATGAAGATGTTTGAAGACCGTTACCTTTACTTGAAGCATTGATTCACAAGGAGAAGGGAAAAGATAAAGTTGATGGTTTGAATGGAGCAAGTGAAACCCCAAGCCTCAAGAAGACGCCAAACTTTCAAAGTGCTCTTCAATATTCTTTCAAAACTTAATCAAAACTCTCTATTTAACCTCACAAGTGACACCAAGTCCTGGGTAGTGGTGAGTCTGCTGCAGTTTTGGGCTAGGACTCATATGAAGAATCTAGAATAAAGAATTTAGAATGCCACCCCAATTGCAATTTTGTAATATTTTTGGAAATTGAGAAAAGATGTTATGCTTAATGGGGTGCAGCCAAATCTGGAGAAAGTCTGTGACCTTATAAAAGTAAGAATTGCAACGTAGGACGGATTCATCTCTTGCTATGGTGTTTTCTGTCAATGATTTGGTGTTTAATCTTCATCAATTCAGATTTTGCATTATTTTCTTATTTATATCGTTTCCTAAATTGTATCATTTACATAAACCCCAATCTTACTTTTAATCACATATTAATCAATAAACAAAATGACACTACTACAAAAATAGTTATAGATCACACTTTGACAAATGAAACTATCTCATTTTTATTGGAAGTGTGATAAAAAAAAATTAGATTGATATTCTAATCACACTTAATGTGAGTGAGTATGATAATATTTATTTTTAATCTCATTTTTGAAATTAGTGAGATTATATCTTCTTTTTTTGAATCACATTTTCTAAGTAAGTGTGATTGTATATTGTTTATACTAATAGTCTTCTAATATGCCATAAAATATATTTTTTAATGTTTCACATGAAAATCCTAAATTAATTAAATAATCATTTGTTTTGATTTCATAGAAGGCTAACAATATTGTACTCAAAGTTTATAAAATCATTTAACACTAACCCTTTTGAAGGTTTAATGGTGATACCTCAACTTAGTTCAAACATGACTTATTGACCATGAAACAAAGTATGAATGGGGATTTAACTAAACACATTCAAAATATGAATTTTAATGGAGGATTAATTTCATGGATTGAAACATATAAAACTACTCATGAATACAAAACTAACTCAGGAATCATGCTATTAGTTAAAAATAGAAACCCTAGCATGCTTCTAATGAAGATGTGAGAAGACCGTTACCTTTACTTGAAGCTTTGATTCACAAGGAGGAGGGAAATGATGAAGTAAATGGTTAGAATGGTGCAAGTAAACCCCAAGCCTCAACAACACGGCAAACCTTCAAAGTGTTCTTCAATATTCTTTTAAAACTCAATCAAAACCCTCTATTCAACCTCACAAATGACACCATGTCTTGGGTAGGGGTGAGTCTACTATAGTTTTGGGTTGGCACTCATATAAAAAAGCTAGAATAAAGAATTTGGAATGCCACCCCTGTTGCAATTTTGTGGTCTATTTGGAAATTGAGAAAAGATGTTGTTTAATGGGTTGCATCCAAATCTGGAGAAAGTCTGTGAGCTTATAAAAGTAAGAATTGCAACGTGGGAAAGGATCCATCTCCTGCTATAGTGTTTTATGTCAATGATTTGGTGTTTAATCTTCATCAAGTCAGATTTTGCATTATTTCCTTATTTATATCATTTCCTAAATTGTATCGTTTACATAAACCCCAATCTTACTTTTAATCGCATATTAATCAATAAACAAAATGACACTACTACAAAAATAGTTAAATATCACACTTTGACAAATGAAACTATCTCATTTTTATTGGAAGTGTGATAAAAAAAAATAGATTGATATTTTAATCACACTTAATTTGAGTGAGTGTGATAATATTTATTTTTAATCTCATTTTTTAAGTGTGATTATATCTTCTTTTTTTAATCACATTTTCTAAGCAAGTGTGATTGTATGTTGTTTATACTAATAGTCTTCTAATATGCCATAAAATATATTTTTTAATGTTTGATATGAAAATCCTAAATTAATTAAATAACCATTTATTTTAATTTCATAGAAGGCTAACAATATTGTACTCAAAGTTTATAGAATCATGCAACACCAACCCTTTTGAAGGTTTCATAGTGATACCTCAACTTAGTTCAAACATGAGTTATTAACCATGAAACAAAGTATGAATAGGAATTTAACTTAACACATTCAAAACATGGATTTTAGTGGAGCATTAATTTCATGGATTGAAATATATAAAACTACTCTTGAATACAAAACTAACTCAGGAATCATGCTATTAGTTAAAAATAAAAATCCTAGCATGCTTCTAATGAAGATATGAGAAGACCCTTACCTTTACTTAAAGCTTTGATTCACAAGGTGGAGGGAAAAGATAGAGCTGATGGTTGGAATGGTGCAAGTAAACCCCAAGCCTCAACAACACAGCAAACCTTCAATGTGTTCTTCAATATTCTTTCAAAACTCAATCAAAACCCTCTGTTTAACCTCACAAGTGACACCATGTCCTAGGTAATAGTGAGTCTGCTGCAATTTTGGGCTGGGACTCGTGTGGAAAAGCTAGAATAAAGAATTTGGAATGCCACCCCCAATTGCAATTTTGTGGTCTATTTGGAAATTGAGAAAAGATGTTGTGTTTAATGGGGTGCAACCAAATCTGGAGGAAGTCTGTGAGCTTATAAAAGTAAGAATTGTAATGTGGGTAAAGGATTCATCTCCTACTATGGTGTTTTCTGACAATGATTTGGTGTTTAATCTTCATCAAGTCAGATTTTGCATTATTTCCTTATTTAGTATTACTTTCTTATTTATATCGTTTCCTAAATTGTATTGTTTACATAAACTCCAATATTACTTTTAACCGCATTTTAATCAATAAACAAAATAACCCAGAAAAGGATTCAATGATACTAAGAGGGCTTTTGAACCCCTTACTGGACTTGCCCAAAAAAAGGATTTAATGATACTAAGAGGGGTTACCTGGTACTTACCATAAACCTTTACAATTCTACTTAAGTCTCACCTTTTGTTGTGTTTACTCTCAAATAATATTTGAGCACTTTAAACCAGCAAGAAGCAACAAACACACAGGCGCCTCACACAACATTTATATTTCTTTTTTATTTTCCTCTTCTCTTTTTTTTTTAGTTCATAATAAATATAATATAATTAATAAATAACTTATATATATACACATTATTGATGTGCATGGTGGTTTCATCCATCACCACACCCAAAAAAAAAAATATTACAATATTATAATATATAATATAGTTAGTAAAGAAATTACACCTCAACTAACTTAAATCATATTTTTATATCACATATTTAAACACATATTCTAAAACAAAATCTAAGGAACAGAGGCTCAGCTTTCCACTTCCATAACCTAAATATCACATACATTTAAAACAGTAAAGAAAATACAAGAAAATAAATGAAAAGAAATCTAAGGAATAAAGGCTCAGCCTTCCACTTCCACAACCTAAATATCATATATTTAAAACAATAAATAAAATACAATAAAATAAATGAAAAGAAATCAAAGGAACAGAGGCTCAGCCTTCTACTTCCCTAACCTAAATATAACATATTTAAAGTAGTAAAGAAAATACAAGAAAATAAATGAGAAGATTGCAAAATTCATCTTTTGGAGGAAATTGTGAATTTTTTTTATTATCAAACTTTCTTCTTTTACACCCTCACGGTTATGGTGTATACTTTGGAAGTTCAGCAAGAAATTGAAGGTTTAGCTTTAATGTGGTTTGGGTGGTATATATCAATGAATAGTAAGGCTTAAAATTTATTGAAACAAAATTATTTTTTCAAAATTTTCTCTTCTCTTTTTTCTCTTTTTTTCTTTTTTTGATAAATAAATGTTTTTATTTATTTATTTAGAGTGACATCTTTTTTCTCTTTTTTTCAAACAACAAAATGAAGTAATATTTATAGAATTTTTGGATCGTCAAAACACATGACTGGCTATGTGATATTTCCAAAAACACATGACTTGCCATATAGTATCTCAAAACCATGTGGCTTGCCCTATGGTATAGGAGCTGATTTTTTTCTAAAACTGCTAAATTTTTCAGAAAAGAAAAAATTTAGAAAAATATTTTTGAATAGGTCTAAAAAATTTGGCCAAAACGGATGTAAGGTTGAAATTAAAGCTTAAACCTGACTTTTCTACTAAGAAATTCATAAAATAGCACATTTCAATTTTCATCATTGGGGGTTTGAAAGAAAGTGCCAAAGTCTTAAGCTTAGTCAAAATTGGGGGTCTACAAGGGGGTTTTGTTTTTAGCTCCTCCATTATAAATCTTTACAAATACAAGGACACAAAAATAGTATTACTAGTATAAGTTTTCCAAGAGTACGTTTTATTAAAATGAAAATACCTTTATTGAATCTAAAAGCTTAAAAGAACATAATATATGCAACAGTCATGTTAACATATAAAATTAATACCACATCTATCAACTAATAACATATAGGAGTTGGCAACATTTGGCAACATTTGAAATGCACAATGCACCATTCCTCCTTGCAAGGTATTTTTCGTACAATTGCAACCTCAAACGTATGCACTTAAATTTTATTAAGACAACAATGCCTTTAGTTGGATCCATGAACGTGTGTGGTAAAGTATACAATTTACTAATCAAGATCCACAATAGTCAAAATAAATATTTTTTTCATAGTTAATGATTTTTAAAAATTCATGACTGCATCACTTAATTCCTGATACTTATCACTGGATACTTTATATACAACTACACTACGACAAATTCTAGTCAATACTACTAATTAGGTGCTTATATCAACGCAATTAGCAATTAAAAATAATAATAATAATTCTAGGTTCTGTGATCAGTTTCTATGCGAATAGAAAAACTAATTAAAAGCACTTTCTTGCTTGCAGATATAGTGTCTAGTGTAACACCCTCAAAATAATACATAAAACCCAACAGTTTAGACATGCTTTGATATAATGAAACCAACCATTTCTATTCATCAAAGTAATTCTTACACTGTATTACATGTTAACAACAAAAGGAAATGCCCTATGGGCTTACAGCTTTCCAAGTCAACACCTGGTTACACAAAATAAGAGTACTAACTCTATACAAAATAAGCCCTTGGCTTGATATACATGTAATACAAACAAAATAAACAAAAGAAAAAGAGTCTTCAACTCTCATCATCATCCAAGCTATGTCCTTGGAGGTGGCATACTACCTGTACCTGAAAATAATGTCCCATAAAGGGTGAGCCAACGCCCAGTAGAGATATGCTAAACACAATATGAGCAATAACTAAGACATTAGCAATTGATAAATGTTCAATTTCCATAAACCAATTCATAACCCATTTCCATTTCATGACCACTATGTTCATGTTTCATTTCAGTTTCCATTTCTTATCCATTCCACAATTTACATCAACAGCTCAGAACCTGGCCAACCACTTATATGAGACAATGACTCATATTAAACATTTCCCATTTTTATGATAGATAAACATACTAGTTGTATCAACATCTCAACAGATAAGCATACAAGCTGTATCCATATTTCAACAGATATGCATATCAGCTATATCAACACTTCCAAAGATAAGCATACGAGCTATATCAACACTTCCAAAGATAAGCATATGAGCTGTATCAACACTTTATCTGACAAGCATATGAGCTGTATCAGTGGAGTCCATCCCCTATCTCCTCCCAAACAACATCCGGTTTAGAGGTCCATCCCCTATCTTCCCCTAAACCGTGGAGTACATCCCCTATCTCCTCCCATACACACAACATATATACACAAAGGTCATATACACAATCAATCAATACATAACGTTAATGTATTCTATTAACCGTCATACTCTATGACATATCCAATTGATTAGTTTTAGTTTGCCTAATCATCATGCATTGTCTACAACAATCAAAACTACCCTCTACCGGTAGCCCAAGCAATTATTTCTAAACAGATAATAAAAGCTCCAACAGATAAAATATCAATGTTTTCAAAAGTGAGCAATTAATAAATCTAACTCCACTATTCAACCATATAATGAACCAATTTCATTATTTTCAACTCAATTCCATATAACCACAATTTTCCCAAATTAATCATACCAATTAATTTATACAACCAATTAGGGTTTTCTACCCCATTTCCCAATATTGACCCAATGGTCTATATATCAAAAACCAACATCAATAACACCATTTTGAAACCCAAAATACATATTGTGAGCCCAAAATCACAAACCCTCTTTAACACATTTTGAAACCCTAAGTCCCAAAATCAACCATTTAAACAATAAGCTCAAAATATAGGTTAAAACCCATAAGAGTGAGTAGGAATCCCTACCTCAAATTCGGAGCTCAAGGAAAGAAGGTGAAAAAACTCAACGTGCTCCAAAACTCAATATTCTCGGATCAATGTGTAGCCCTTGACGATCAACCCAACTTTTACAAAGGTCGAAGGAAAAGGAAACACTCTAACTAGATCAAACCCTAGAGAGAAGGGAGTTTCTAGAGAGAGGAACTCTCAAAATGTCTTTTTAGAAAGTGAGAGAGAGAGAGAGAGAGAGAGAATGTAAAAAGTGATTTTAAAATGCCCAGTTGCCAACTGATATACGACATTCCCGCTCGAGCGGAGAACACAACGCTCGAGTGTCAAGAACAAACAACTAGGTCCGCTCGAGCGCAATAAGGCCCGCTCGAGCGCCAAGACACAAGAATAAAGTACATCTGCTCGAGCGCAAAAACCAGTCCGCTCGAGCGTAGATTTCCCCCTCCCAGAACTTACACCAAAAAGTACTACCCGCTCGAGCGCCAAGATACCTGCTTGAGTGCCACCGTTCGAGCGTAAAGAAACCCGCTCGAGCGTGAAAAACACGCCTGCAGAAGTTCTGCAGAGCACCAAAATACTGGGAGCATGCAATCTCCGCTCGAGCGCAAGAAGACCCGCTCAAGCGGACCTCCAGAAAACTGGGCAACAAAGAATTGAAACCAAAGCCTAACCAACCTGTAACAACTCTGCCCAATACATCCTAAAACTCAATCAAGCGGAATTAAAGGATGACAACAAGGTATACCACCACCAACATCATGAAACCGAGTCCGGAATACAACAGAACAGTAAAGGGACAACCGGAATTGCTATATCCAGGGTCTTAATCCCGACTTGTTTATGTTAAGTGGTACCTGTTACGCTATACTTACATTTTTTTTAGGGACTTTAGAAAAGTTATGGGTTGCATTTGACCTTTTAGTTATTATAATTGGACCTCCTCCTCATTGTTTAGAGCCTTGATTGATGAGTTAACTTGTTGGTTGGGCAAGATTAGATCAAGAATGTCATATTTGAATATTTGTTTTGAGTAGTGTTCATTCTTTTGCCTTTTTCTTTTTCCATATTTTGAATATTAATGTGAAGCTAGAAATGTTGGAAAGATTATGTCTGGGGCTTCAATTTAGACACAAAATTGAACATATTTTCTTTCCAAATGAGGGAGATACACTTGTTTGAAGTCACCTAGCAAAAGTTATCTAGTCAAGCATGAGCAACAATTTGAATTCCACACGAGCAGATTTCATAAGAAAGCCATTTTTCCCTAAATTGATCTGCACGAGCAGGTTTAAAATCTGCACAAGCAGATTTTGTGCATCCAGACATCGATCTATGCTCTTTTCACTCAAATCAGATCCCTCTCTCTTTTTGACCATTTCTCATCACTCACTCTCTCTCTCTCTCTCTCTCTCTAACTTATTTTTTCTCTCTCTTCTCTATAAACTCTCACCAAATTCCACATTTTCTTCAATCTACAAAGATTAGGCTAGATTTTTATACTAGTTCCTTGTACAAAAATGACGAACTTCTCGAGGGCTATGTTTTGACTAATGGAGATCAAATTCTGGCGAAGTTGATTTTAAGAGTTTTCTCCTCTTCTCTCTTTGAGGTAGGGATTTTTTTGTTCCTTTTCAATACCTCGTTATAGATAGACATGTGGTAGTTTTTATTGCATTAAAAACTTGGTTTGTTGGGTATTTTTGAAAAGCATATGATAAGGGTTAGGATTTTATGATCTAGAGTTAAATCTTGTGTTTTGTTATGAATATATGAGATTGTAATGTTTGAGGAACATGTTTAAAAGGATTAGAGTAAAAAGCCCTAATTAATTGTTTATGGATTATATGAAAGAGGAAAAAATTGGTGATTTGATTTTATTTGAACCATATGGTGTATTGTGTATTAAAAATATGAAAATAGATATGTAAGATAATAAAGAAAGTCATCATAAATTTAATTTGTGTTAATTGTTATTTGTGGTTTTCTAGTTGTTAACTTGTAATAATTGTCGAAAAATCAGAATTTCAAAGAAATAAAAAAGGTATTGGTAAATGTTATGTGTATTGAAAGATTTGTGGATTGGTTAATCTCATTTATGAGGGTTGTGATGGAATGCCCCAAATCCTTTGGTTATTTGTTTGTTTGAGACATGGGATTAATTTGTGTTACATATGTGTTGGATTATGAAAACAAATTACTAGTTAAGTTTTGTAATTAATGAGAAAGATGTGATGATTTGTTGCGGGCATTGGGAGTTTGGAGAGAGGGGAAAATAAATTTTGGAAATTAATAAAACATTTATGTACTTTTGTAAATGAGAAGTAAGAGAAGTTGACGATTTTTCTTTAAAACAAGTGAATAATTGTATTCGTGACGAATTACTACTTGTTGAATCAAATTTGAATATTTTGAATTAAATCATAAAGATGGGATAGTAGTAATAGAAGAGACTTTAATTATGAGTTTTGAAAACAACGTGAATTGGAAGTTGAATTAATTAGAGTTGAAAGATGAAAGTTATGTAACGTATAAATATTGATAATCTAAATCAAGAGGACAAAATTGAATTCATGGACTTGGTACATGTTGTTTATGAGGCTGTGTCATTGGCTATCAGTAGATAATGGTATTGATATTGTTGAATAATTTATGAAACTTGAAATAATGTGCTAATTGTTAAGTTGAATGAAAGTGCGCACTGATATGGGTTCCTCTCCCCTTCGAATTTGCGCCCGCTAAAGTTTGGTGGTTTGATATGGGTTCCTTTCCCCTCCGATTCGTGCCCAATAAACAGTGAACGGGTTTATCTCCCTTCCGGTTCAAGGACCAATAAAGTTTGGCACTTTGAAATGAGTTCTTCTCCCCTCCGGCTCGTGCCCGGTAAAGTGGGTTGTGGTGGTTATGGCTTGATGAAGCCGAGGTTCGTTATGTGTTAATTACGCATAATGTATATTCATATTTGTGTTGTGATGAAAATGGATGCATTATTGACTTTTTGTGCTTGTGACCGGTAAAATATGGTAATGTGTGTTGACGCGTCTATTGTTGTTATATATATATGTATATGTGAACGTTCATTTTTATAGCGACCCCAGGTCTCTACCCGACTATCATGGTATTCTGGATCCGAATCTTGTTGTTTGATGCTGCCGGTTATGTCTTTCTTCTTTACACCTCTTGAATTTGAGTTTTGGAATGACTTGAGCGTGTTTAGAACAGGTTGGTTGCCTTTCGGTCTAGAATCTTATTGCCCAGAATTTCGGTCTTCCGCTTGAGCGGGCCTTCTTGCGCTCGAGCGGAGTTTGCAATCTTTCAGTATCAGGTGTCTCTGCAAAAGTGCTGCAAGAGTGTTTTTCACGCTCAAGCGGCGTTTCTTACGCTCGAGCGTGTGTGAGCTCGAGCGGCCCTTCTGGCGCTCGAGCGGCTGTCTGCAATTTGTAAAATACTGGACGAGTGTAATTCACGCTCGAGCAGCTCTCGCGAGCGTGAAACTCTCCGCTCAAGCAGACGGCGCGTATATCAGATCGTAAAAGAGACTTTTTACATAACTTTTTCATCTCTTTTTCATCCAAACCCTAAGTTGAGAGCTTCTGTCTCTAGAAATACTCTCTCTCTATATATATTTGACCTAGATCTAGTGATCTTCTCACCCTCCTTCTTTAGACAAAAAGATTGAGCTCTTCAAGATCTTCATTTCCATCCAAGAAGAAGTGGGATTTGCCATTTTTGGAAGCTTCACCTTTGTCTAGCCCTTCTCCTTGGGCTTCTACTTTGAGGTAGGGATTTCTTGAGTTATATATACAGGTTTTGCTAGATTAATGTTGATTTAAAAAGGGTTTTGAAGTTTTGAGTTGATTTCTTTGATTTTGATTTCAAAATGAAAAGGGCCTTGAATGTGAGTTTGTATTTCAACCTTTTACTATTACTTTGTGGGTTTTCTCTATTAAACTCATGGAAAATGGTGTGATGGAGTTCCTTTAAGAAAATGATGGAGTTTTGTTTTTAATAAAAACCCTAGAAATTGGGGATTTTCTTAAAAAGTAGAAAGGCGTATGGAAGTTCTTCTTTTCTTGTGATTGAAGGATGAATGGGGCATTGATTTTATGATGCAGTTGCTAATAGCAATTTCTTGATGTATGCATAAAATGGAGGTCCATTTTTAAAGTCCATTGATAAATGTATATATGTGTAGAGTTATAAGGTGGAAAATTGTTGAGTGCCATAGATGATATAAAACTGTTTGATATTAATGAAATGGGAAAATAAAGTGAAAGATGACATGCTGGACATATTGAAAGGGTTGATCATGATGAATCATTATTGAGAAATTGTGATGGTGTGTTGAAGACACGTGATTATTTTGCGAAATGAGAAACGTATTTGTGAAAGTGAGAAAGGTAATGTTTATTATTGTTGTTAAGGCATTTTGAAAATAGAGAAGTGTTATGAGATTTTATTTATTGCCTCTCATTTCCATTTGATTTAATATCACCATTGTCTATGAAGTGAATTATTACCATTGTTGCATTCTCATCATGTTTATTTGAGAAGGATTATATTGTAATGAGAACTAATGGAAATGTGTATGGGGTAAATACATTGGTAAATCCGGATAGGGGGTGTAGATGAATTTGATAAGTTGGCCTGAGTGTCTAGGGTGAAAGACCCGAAACCCGCGTGGATAGGTGTCGAGCCTTCCGGTTAATACTAGTAAAAATGACAGTTTGGTAGTACTCATAGAGTCTACTTGTAGACACCAGCCTAAGAATTACCAGTGTCGTATTTACCGCCCCTGTTGATTTAAATATTGAAAGTTTGAAATTGATGAGATTACATAACATTATTGAGAACATGGTGATTTTGAAATAGTGCATTGAAATTGATGAAATAAAATTTTCCTTCAACATGGGCACTTACACGACATTACATATGCATTTTTTTTTTTAACATTGATGGTATTGGCATAACTGTATATACTTTGTGAGAAATCTCTACTGGGCTTTATGCTCACCCCTATGGAAATTGGTGCAGGTAAAGATGTGGTGACCCCGCCAAGCTAAGGGCTTGGAGATGTTTGAAGAAGAGTAGTTTGACTCTTATTTTGTTGTGATATTTGTTGTAAGCCAAGGGCTAATGTGTTTGGGTCCGAGAGACCATTATGTGTAACCGGGCTATTGCCTTGGAACTTGTAAGCCCTTGAGGGCCTTATTTGTTGTGATTTAATGATTTCTTTTACATGCTATCGGTTCATGTACTAGTTTGTAAATAAATGTATAATGGCATGTGAGAATATTTTGGTAAATATTGGAACTATGCAAATGAATTTGAGCAGTATCTCATTTTGGAAGTGGTTGATGTAATAGTTATGTGAGTTTATTTTCGGGGCATGACAATTTTACACTTATGCTTAAGGCCATAATATATAGTAATTGTCCTTATAGTCGTAATGAGTTAGAATGTAGGACAAGTATATTGTTTAGATCGATCTTACAAGATCGTGGTAATGTGATGAATGGTTGAGATTTTTTAAATGCAAATGAAAAGTTTTGAAATATAAGAACTGATCTTTGTTTCTTGTTTTGTTAAAGAGGATCTTTTGGAAAATTATATTTATATAAATATATTTTGAATTATGAAATGTCACATTTCCTATATATAGTATATATACGTGGAGCATTCATGATCATAACTATCTATTTATTGCTATTGTTTAGGATTATTGGGATTCCTACTGGACCTTTGTGTACATCCCATGTTTATAACCATTGTTCAGGTATGGAGTGAAGGGTTGCTTGAGACTTCAAGTGTAACAACCCTAACCTAAGATTAACTATTAAACCATGATAAAGGAGTCCTAATACGTAATTAAGATGAAATCCTATGTTAATTACATATGCATAGCATTATTTGTGTTTATATCTGTTTATCATAGAAATATCTGTTTCTATTTCTGTTTTGTTCTGCAAAGTGATGACCTTATCAGCATCTGATCACGAAATTGACTTGAGTTATGTGTTATTTGGAATTTTTAGAATTTTATGACAGGTCTAAGTAAAATCCGATTCGGAACGATTAAATTAGAATAATTAATTTCTATTTGATTAGTTTTAATTAATCACCACTAATCAAGCCTATATAAAGCTCCTATATGTGCCACCACTTATCTTTTTTTCCTTAATCACACCTTTGAGCCTACACACACATAACAAACATGAGAAATGTAGAGAAAGGAGAAGATTTGAGCTCAAACTAAGGGGATTTGCTAGGAAGAAGAAGAATTGGACTTAGAGACTTAAGAATTAAGCATCTAGCTCTCACCTCGAAAAGTCTAGGTAAGAATTCAACCCTTTGAATGTACAATTTTGATGCCCAAGCCATGAATTCATGAGAATGAAGTCGTGCAAGACAAGGATTGAGCTAGAAAGGAAGGAGTTTAGATTACACCATGCATGCATGTGCATTTCATGGAGTTTTGATGTTGTTTTCAAGAGAATTCCCTCATGCATGTAATAATTCTAGCTTGGTTTTAAGAATTCACCACATTTCCTATCAAATGACCTTAATTGATCATGTTTTGGAAGGTTTGAATTCATATCAATGCATACATGTTATGTTCTTTAAACTTTAAGCTTGAGTTTGCACAATTAACTTACTCTTGGGCCTTGATTTTGCGAAATGGTTTTGAATTCAAGATGTTTTCCAAGTTTACACAAGTTTCCTTGAGTTTTTAGCCCAAGCGAACATGATTTGCAACATTGAGTTGGGTTTTGAACCTTGGAAGTAAATCTGGAAATTCTAAAATTCTACTTCACGCTCGAGCAACAGAACTTGCGCTCAAACGACCACTCTGTGACTTTGCACTTCCGCTCGAGCAACCAAAAGTTGGCTCGAGCATGAAATGCATGCTCCCAAAAGTTCACACATTTTGCATACCACTCGAGCGACAAGAGTTACGCTCGAGCAAAGACCTCAATCTCACGCTCGAGCGACCTTCGAGCGTACGTCGAGCAGAAAAATCAAGCAACCAGTACTTTTTTAGAGTTTGCAGACTGCTCAAGCGAAGGAAGTTGCGCTCAAGTGGCCCCTCACATTTTTTACCCACCGCTCGAGTGAAAGAAGTTACGCTCGATCAAGGCCCCTGTTTTCAGCATAATTGACTAAGTGTTTCAAAGTGCATTTTGGCATCCTCATCGCATCTTAGGCATTCCTAGGCCATGATTAAGACACAATAATGAGGATAAGACTTAGAAACACACTAAAAACGAAACACAATGACTGTAATGAGTTCCAAGCATATGTTTCAATGTGTACATGTTATGTGTTGTTTGTAGGTCATGCGCCGTAAGTTATCTGATCTGTTTACTTCATGTGTTCTGCAATTGGAGCCATTTGTGAGTATTAACTTTGTAAAGCTATATTCAATTCATAATTATTTTCTGAATGATATAAGGTGATCTGTTTTCCGAAATATTATTTTTTCTATGAATGAATGGTTGTCTAATGTTTCTGAAATGTATTCATAGCATCATTAACTTCAGATGACATTTGTTATATGTTCTGTTGGTCCTCACCATGGGCCAACTGTATGTCTCATGAGCCAACTGTACCGTCTTCGTGCACATGAGTCAACTGTATATCTTCATAGCCATCTCTTTATGGGTCAATTGTTTCTGCTAGTGCTAATAGATGTACACGTATGATTAACTACAAATCCTGATTATGAGTATGATACTGAATCTGTTTCTATTATGAACTCTGATTTTTGAACATGATTATGAATTCCGTTTTCTATAACTGTTATGGACAACATTCATTAAACCCTTTACTCTGTTATTATTCACTAGGTTTTCGCTCAATATTTATATTATGTATGTAGGTGAGTAGGCACGTGACCAAGCCTAAGTTGCTACCTGAAGAGTTTTTTTTTTTTTTTTTGCCAGCTAGCCACCGTGCCTCCCGGGAGGTTCCCGTTTGTCAAGTCAAGTTTTGTGAATCATGTGAATGATGTTTTTGTTTGTTTTTGTCTATCTGTATGGTGATACATGATGTATGGAAGTTTGACATTATATATAAGTTTTAAATCTTTTCTGTCCTATGTATGTCTGCACAGCTCTATGGACTATGTATGTTTCTCTATTTGCTTCCGCTAGCCCCTGTATTTCATGATATATTCAAGTCAAAGACCTTTGATAATCCGAGGATTACTGGCCAGTTATGACGCTAAACCTATAGGGGTGGGTTTAGGCCGTGACATGAAGTCTGTTAATTGTTGGCCATGAGGCCTTTTAAATGCAGGTAGAATGCCAATGTGTTGTAAAAAGGGTTAATCCCTTTTATATATTTTGTTATTTTGTAATTAATGACGTAATGCCTATGGACGTATATTGTATTTCATTACTTATACATGAGAGAGGACATTGTAATTTATTCATTCCTAAATACCTTTGATGTTTATTATTATTGAAATGGACTGATTTAAAGGAAAAATGTAACATTTTTCGAGTAATAAAAGTTGAGGCATTACAGTAGGGATTTTTAGTAGTTTGAGGGAGAAGTTTAGGAATTTCAAGAAGTCTTTGTGTGAGGATACTAAGGACTTCTTTCATTGTATGAAGCTTCATATCTTTTAATGGAGGGTGAAAGTATATTAGAAGAAACTAGAGATTTCACAACTAAATATCTCCAAGAATGGCTCGAGAATAAGAGCATAAATCCAAATCTTGGCATGTTTGTGTGTAACGCCCTGAAAATAATGACAATGGATACCCTCATAACTCTCAACATATATGCGGAAGCTTAATAGTCTTAATCATTTAATATCAAAAGCTTTTCAAGGACTATTATTCATTCATTGATTTCTTTGAAATATTACAAAAGATATCACATGCATTAATGCATTCATCAATCCAAAATTATGAATCTATAGCATGTGACCGATATATATAGAATAAAAAGAAATAAATATAAGTTCATGCCCTAATGGCTACAAAATTTCAAGACATTGCTTGGTTACAACAAAAGTGGGTCAAATCCAATACAATTAAAGTCCTAGGCTTACACAAAACAAATATACAAAACCAAAATGAGTGTCCCGCTCCAATGTCCTCCCAAGCGATCCCTTTGCCGGAGGTATACGATCAACAAAAGTTATATTCCACATGGGATGAGCTAAAACCCAGTAGAGATGAATTTAATGATTTGTATGATACTTAACAAAGCCATATGATGAATGCACATGAATGCCAATGCCAAAACATGTGTTTTCCCCATTTTTAAACTATGCAGTGCCATAGTTCAATTCACAATTTATAAACCGTTACCTCAAAACAGAAAACATGGTAGTAAATACACACAATGAGGATCTCTAGGTATGTATCTGCAAGTAGACTATACAAGCACTATCAAAATCCATTTTACAAGTACTAACCGGAAATGTCGGCACCTAACTGTGCAGGTTTTTAGACTTTCACCATCGACATAAAGGCCAACATAAAAACCACAACCACACCCCCTAAGTAAATTCACGACGGTATTTATCTCTTTTTCTCAAAACGATATTTTTCAATGCAATGAGTATAAACCAATGTTCAAATTAAATGCATGAGTAAATGGGTTTCAGTTAACCTAGTTCTCATGCAATTGCTACAATAATTAATACTATTCTCCACCGATAGTCAAAACAGATATCTCCGTTCAATAAATAAATTTCAAGAGACTGATAGAATTTCATAATCTAAACATAGGAGTAACAGTTACATGTTCAAACTTCACTTTTCCAATTCACACAAGAATCATAATCTTCTTCCAAGATACCATCATTTTCTTCTTGTTTCCATATAAAGAAATCATCAAGGTTTTTTCCATAATACCAAAACTGATATTTCTTTCAACATTCATATTTTAAAAGCAACTTCCTTAAGCCCTAATACCATAAACAATTCTGATATCATTTCCAAGAAAACATCCAAAAATCCCTCTTTTATAAATCAATTCAAACCTAATTGAAACCCAAGTAGGAGCACATAACGAAATTAAATATCATGTAGAACATTAAAAAATTCCCAACATCAAAGTAGGGAAAAAAGATGAGCAAATCCCAAAAATTAACGAAGATGAAAACTCAAACTTTTCAGATCAAAACGACCCTCTCGTCGAGCTCTACCTTTAATCACAAAGCACAGATACCGAGAAACTAACGAATTGAGAGAAATCAGAAGATTTATACAAGAATTCTAGTGAGAGATGAGAGTAAAGAGATTCCAGATATTTGTAGAGAGAGAGAGAGAGCTTCAAAAAGTTACTAAAAAGTGACTTTCCTCACAGCTTTATACAAACAGGCTACTCAGGTGAACAAAACACCACTCGAGCTTTATACACAGCACACTGCTCGAGCAACCAAACCTAGGCTCGAACAAAGAACCCAAACGCCAATAAGATTATCCCTGCAAAACAAATTGCTTGAGCGAACAAAATGCCACTAGAGCAAAGAACGCCCTACTCCCAAAAATTCAGACTGCAAACTCAGAAAGTAAGAAAAACAAAAGACTGCTCGAGCGATAAAAACACCTCTCAAGCGAACTGAAAACAAAACAATCAAAACCTCCCCGACATACTCAATCCAACCTGTTCAAAACATCATCCCACAAATCCCAAACTCAACTTATAGCGATCCCGGGTTTGTCCCCTTTATGTACAGTGTTCCGATCTTAGGTTCCGTGGAGTTGGTGGTTGTATGTCCTGTTGTCATCCTTTAAATTCTATATGTCTGAGTTCTAGGATGTGTTGGGCGTGTTTCGAACAGGTTGGTTGAGCCTTAGTCCCTTTCCTTGTTGCCCAGAGTTTTAGTGGTACGCTCGAGCGAGTACCTTTGCGCTCGAGCGAAGTTGGATTTTTGGTTGTACGCTCGAGCGGACCATTTCACGCTCGAGCGAAGTTTTCACACTTCCAGTATCTGTGTCTCTGCAAAAGTTCTGAAGATGTGTTTTTCATGCTTGAGCGGGTTTCCTTACGCTCGAGCAGGTCATGCTCGAGCGGGTCTGTTGGCGCTCGAGCGGGGTGTTCATTGTTTGTGAAAGTTCTAAGATGGGGTAATCTACGCTCGAGCGAACTGGTTTTTGCGCTCGAGCGGATGTATTTTGTTCTTGTGTCTTGGCACTCGAGCGGGCCTTCTTGCGCTCGAGCGGGTCCAATTTTTGTGCTTGACGCTCGAGCGTTCTATTCTCCGCTCGAGCGGATCATGCGTATATCAGTTGACAGCTGGGCATTCTTGAATCACTTTTCAACTTTCACTCTCTCTCTTACTTTTTCGAAAAGCCATTTTTGGGAGCTCCTCTCTCTAGAATCTCCCTTCTCTCTTAGGATTGATCTAGTTAGAGTGTTCTTCTACCCTTTGGCCTTTACAAAAAGTGTGTTGATCGTCAAGGGCTACGTTTTGATCCGAAAAGTTTGGAGTTTGGAACACTTTGAGTTTGGTCTTCTTCTCCGTTTGAGCTCCAACTTCAAGGTAGGGATATCCTACTCCATCTTATGAGCTTTGTCTTTAAATTTTGGCATTTTGATATGTTGGGGGTCGTTGGGTAATTTTGTGAAAGTTTGAGGTCATTATGTAATTTTTCAAAAGATGGGGTTTCAAACATATAAAACGTTTTGTATGTAATACATTGGAAGATGGACTTGGTGTTGGATTATTGATGGAGAATGGAACCTTAGAGTTGGTATTGTAAATATGGTAAAAAGCCCTAATTGTTATGATGAATTAATTTGTATAATTAATTTAGGGAAATGAGAAATTGAATAGGAAATATTCAAATTGGAAAGGTTGAGATTAGAGGGTATAGTTGGATTAATTTATCGCTCACCTAGACAAAATGTTGATATTTTATCTAGTTGGTGCATTTATTCTCTGTTTTGAAATAACTGCTTTGGGCTATCGGTGGAGGATAGTCTTGATTGTTATAGACAATGCATGATGATTAGGCAAATTAAAACTAATCAATCAAGTATGCTATCAAGTATGATGGTTGGTATAATACATCAAAATTTTGTATTGATTGATTGAACTTGTATATGATAATTACTTATATACATTGTTTTGTGTGGGAGGAGATGGAGGATGTATTCCACGGTTTATTGGAAGATGGGGGATGGACCTCTAAACTGAATTCTGTGTGACATTGATACAGCACTACAATGTGTATCAAGTGTGGAATATGGAAGTGTTTGAATTGATTTGATAAAATACTAAAATGTGTATCACTTGCCTTGATTGATTAAATTTGTATATGATAATTGCTTATATACATTGTTTTGTGTGGGAGGAGATGGGGGATGTACTCCACGGTTTATTGGAAGATGGGGGATGGACCTCTAGACCGGATTTTGTGTGACATTGATACAGCACTACCATGTGTATCAAGTGTGGATTATAGAAGTGTTTGTTTGATTTGATATAGCACTAAAATGTATATCATTATCATTTGTGAAGTGTGAAAGTGGTTTTATGTGTTATTGATGCAGCACCAAAATGTGTATCCATAATGAATTCCGAAAGTATTTTAGTGATGAGTTATAATCTCATTAAATTATTTGGCCAGACTCTGAGCCTTGTTTTCAAACTTGATGACGAATAAGGAATGGAAGGTGAAATATAGCATGGGCATGATTGTCATGAAACTGTAACATGGTATACGTTGGAATATAAGTGTGGACCATCTATCTAATGCTATTGTTTTAGCCATTGTTTATAGTCGGTTTAGTGTATTTCTACTGGGCTGTGGCTCACCCTATATGGGACTTCATTTTCAGGAACCGATGGTATGCCACCTCCAAGGATACAGCCTGGGAGGCTAGAGGCAGACAGACTATTTTGTTGTCATGTTTTCTTTGGATGTATTTCATGTAAATTTCAAGCCAAGGGCTTAATATGTATTCGAGTTAGTACTCTATTTTTGTAACCAAGTGTTGACTTGGAAAGTTGTAAGCCTATAGGGCAGTTACTTTTGTTGTCAACGAATAATACATTTTGTAAGGATACTCTGATGATTGTAATATAATATCTCTTTCCTGCAACTTGACTGTATGATATTATGGGTTTATTTTGAGGGCGTGACACAACTCAAATGATAATATTGGACCAGAATAGATATCAATGACATCAACATGTATAAAATTCATACAAAAGAGTATAAAAGGATCGGCTCTTAACCTGAGTCGCTATATTGTGAGTCATGCTTTGGAGTTTTCATTACATTGGGCAATGCCAAAATTGGAGGCAATGTGATTCATTGATGCATATGAGAGAAGAGTGGATATGAATGCCAAGTTGCTTGAGTTTGCCAAATTGGATTTCAACATGTTACAAGGAATTCACCAAGATGACCTCAAACATGCATCAAGGTAAATAATCACTTCCATGAAATGGAACTAACCTGTAAGAAAAATACTATTCTACTAGGATATTTATACATAATGATGTGGCAGTTTCATTTATATAATTACCAAATTGAAAAAGGTTATTCTAGCTTGGTTTGAAAAATTTTAACAACTTCAAAATGTATTTAAATTTGACTTGTTTATCTTTCAAACTCATGTCAAGCGAGGTTTAATCAAGCCAATAACAAGTTGAGTTCAACTAACTTGATTATTTTATTTTTAAGGGCACATACTTCTCAAATTAAGTAGTAAGTTGCTTAAGTTTGATTTGAGAACTTAATGAGTTTCAAAATGTATTCAAACTTGGATTGTTTAAACAAGAACCCAATCTCGAACAAATTTTTAATGAATCCAACACGAGTCAAGTTCAAATAGCTTTATTCATTTAACAACCCTATACATAATTCTCAACCAAAATGTGTGAGATTGGCATTTTTAAAATGAAAAATGATTGGTAACTTGAATTTGAGTTTGTCCAAAAACCCGTATTTGTGCTTTCTGGTTGACCACCCGACCGACCGGCAAAACATTTGTCTACCGCAGTTGTCACCATTGTCAACCGCGGCTTTGACCTTCTTGCCGGATGACGGGCAAACTAAAATTTGGATGATTTTCGACAAATTCAAATTCAAACTACCAATCAGTGCTCTTTTAAAATACAAGTCACGCTTGCAATGGTAAAATCTAAACTTGTCACCTTTTATTTTTAATTTTCTATTGGTATATTATTTCATCTTTCATGATATTTTATATAATAATTAATAGGTGGTGGGAATAGGATGGAGGCAAAAGTTGCCCTTTGTTAGGGACAGGGTGATGGAGAATTATTTATGGCCTTGGGAGATGCTTTTGACCCTAAGTTCCAACATTATAGGAGCATGGAAACAAGGATCAATATATTGGCAACATATGTTGACGATGTTTATGATGCATATGGCACCTTCTATGGACTCTAACTTTTCACCAATGCCATTGACAGGTTGGTACTAGTAGCAGGGAACTACCTTTGCACTAGCCACATGCTTCTTAATTTGCTCTTAGCTAATATTTTAAGTTTTAAAAAGTTTAAAAATATATAAATCAATTATAGAAGTAGACATAATCTTTTTATATGAGATGGGTTTGTTTGTTTATGAGCTTTACATTTATATGAGATGACTGTGTTCAATTCTGTAATTAATTTCTGTGTAAATAAAAGAACTATTTAAGTTCTTAACACAAAATTTTGAAATACAGTTTTGCATCTCAGATGGGATGTCAATGTAACTAAACAGCTTCTAAACTATTTAATTTTTAAAATATCTAAAAACTCATAAATTGATAATAAAATCAGACACAACCCTCTAATGTGAGATGGATTCCACCTTTTTATGAGCTTTATATGAGAGGGTAATATTAAGTTCTATAATTATTTTTTGTTTAAATAGAAAAACTGATTAAATTTTTAACAAGAAAATTTTGAAAATACTTTTGTTTCTCAGATGGGATGCCAATGCAGCAGAACAACTTCCGAACTACATGAAGGTGTGCTTCCTTGGTTTAATTAATTCGATTAATGAAATGGCTTATTGCACTCTTAATGAACATGGTGTCCACATCCTCCCGTACATTAAAAAAAATGTATTCATACCCTTTTTATATTTAAGCAAACTACCTTATAATTATTTTGGTCACATTCAAACAAATTGTGTATGTTAGTGTTGGCTTTTTTGGCTTTCGAAGGTTAGTATTGTAATTTTAAGCATGCCAGTAAGGATCAATCAGTCCTTACAGAAGATTAATTCCCAACCAATTATCAGACGATTATGTTTTAGTTCTTTCAGCCTCAATGAAGAGAACTTTTACTGGTGGCTTGTTTAAGAGAATTTAGTAAACAACAATTAAGTGAAGAATAATTGCAGCATTTCATTAAGTAAAAATGAAAAACTTACAATGATCTGACCCAGCCTCGTAAAGGTTTACAGCAACAAGCTATTTGAAACTACTCCTATGAGTGAAGTGCAATACAGGAATTGAAGTACAAAAATGTAAAGAACTATAAAAACTGGAAGGAAAATAAAGTAGATAAAACTGGTTTTTTGGTCTGAGTCTGGATCCTCCTTTCCGGGGCTTTCTTTATTATTTATACTTCTCAATGATAACCATCGAAGTAGACTTCTAACCAAATGTCCCTCCATGATCGCTGATCATGCTTTCTCACAATCAGCCCCACTACGCGATGTTTGTAGTTAGGCTTCCCTCCTAATTTTGAATTTGAACCTTGTGTATAACCGTTAGGCCACATCACGTTATATCCTATGATTATTCCAGTGCTACGCAGACCCATTATTACCAGTATGGGTTGACATGTGTCTGACTATGGTTGGCAACTTATATTATCTCCCCAAATTTCCCTTTTCATGCCTCGTGTCACTTTGCAATTGGCTTATACAAATTATACATCCAACATTACCCCCCGCACTAATATACCCAATACTCGATGATTTTAGTGGATCGAAGCACTTTACCCATGTCCTAGGACGTGCATGGGTTTTGTATCTTCTTAGAATTGTAACCGACTGCATTAAATTCTTTTTTATTCCTTGAACATTTCCCACTGTCTGAGCATTCGAAAAGACTGACACAACTCACATGGCCAAACAAACTTTCTTTAACATAGATCAAGCATACGAGGAGTGTTTAGATAATGATGCTCGCCCTCGAAAGAATTTCCATGCATTTATTTGCCACACCTATCCATCTCCATATATTCAAGTCATGGAAGCTTTTACAAACTATCGACCTTTGGATTACGAACCTATTGTTCATAATTCTTTAGCCCAAAACTTTGCAAATATGGATATTGGAAGCTCTTCTTCTAACCCAAAACCTTCCGTGTGGGATGAGACTGCGGCTCCTTCTTCTTTTTCTTCTAAGGCTTCTGGCTGGGGAAGTTGGCCAGAACCTGAGGAATCCAAGCTGAGAGAGCGAATTAATCATCGATTCGTCGAATTCGTTGATCCTCTATCTTTCCCTCCTTTCACTCGGAGCTCGGTGGTTTACCCGTATGTATCCATTGATCGGCGACGTAGTTTGGAAGATAACTTACTTATAGCATGGTACACATCCTCCATGCCTAAAAAGATAGTTCAAGTCACTCGTTGTCCAAAGAAAGCACAAGGGTACAACCCGTCATTCTTAGCCCAGAGGGCGAAATTTTGCTCTTCTGACTGGCTTGAATGTGTAAACAACCCCCAGTTCCGTTCTTCTTTTGAGATGGATCCTTCTGTGCCTCCTCTTCCTCAAAACCCTCACTGGATGGAAGAACTGCAACTTACTCTATTTGAGAATCAGTTTCTTCCTTCCTATGAACCTCTAGCTCCCCCGACTATATTTGAGCGATATCAAGCTCAGCTTCTGCTTGCAGCCTTTTCTCACTTGCCCTTCAATGTTCTTAAGGGTGATATTCCTCTTAAGAACTTTTGATAGGCTTGTGACGTTTTGACCCGGGGTCATGTCCTCAACCCCATTGCCCAAGCAGAGCTTCAAATGTTTTTGGATCAACTCCCACTGCTTCTTCATTGGCACCAAACTTCTTTGGCTACCACTCAAACTTTGGACAAAATCTCAGCCCGTCAAATTCACACCTAGTATGAAGCAGAGAACCTTATCGACGAATATAATGATTTCAAGAATAAACACTCTGCATACTGGGATGACTTGGATATGGATGAGATAGAACAAGGATTGAAGAAAACAGAGTTTGAAATAAAAGCCGAACAACTTTTTTATCAAATAAGAGCATATCAGCTTCAGCGACCTAGCTTGGAGAGTATAGAAGACAGAATAAAAAAGGAACAGAAATTCATTGACCACAGTTGAAACAAATTCCATGACCTTGTCATTTTCTCTATTCCTTATTTTTATGAAATTGAATATGTAGCCAAAAAGGCTTTCTGATGTAATTACTTTCATCTTAATAAAGCTAAGTTTTCCTTTCTTTATTTGGCATGGTCTGATTTTATTCTATTTGTCCAAAAGAAAAACAAAAAAAAAATCAGAGCTTCGAATTCACCAATTTTGTCCTTCAAAACCTGATTTGAACATATCCAATGGAATACTGGAGACCTAATTTGAACTTCCCAACATATGGAGTGTAATTGAAAACCCTTGCCTTAGGTCTTCTCTTTCCAATCATATAGTTAACATAATCAACAGTTTCGAATCAACTATTTTTGCTTCGAATAAACAGTCTACATTTTCCGAAGTATGGAAACTTCCATTAAGGATTGCACTGTTTTATTCTAAAAAAGTGATTCCCTTAGTGTCTTTCACTGCTTAACCAAATATTGGTTTTATGTCACTTTGAAGTCTAGAACAAACAAATTCTAACTGCAAAGTATTTCAACTTTTACTTCGAAGGATTTTACTTTCAACAAGAAACCTAAAAGCAGGTCTTTAATCCTCTTGAAGTAAACAAATACCTGAGCACTCTTGTACTCTTAGGTGTGAAATGTGCTTCGAAGTCAACTTCCTACTTTCGAAGCTCTAGCTAGATGTTTATCACCTGATTTTGGAGCCAAAGCTTGGCTTCGAAGCCAAATATTTGATTTCGAAGCCAATATAAGTATTTGAGATACGTTTCCCTCCCAAATTATCAACATTGAAAGAAACTTTTCGCATCCGTACCTTCAGTACTTCTTTATGAATTCTACCTATTTAAAACAATTGGGTATTTTTCGGATAGAAAGTTTTAAAAACCCTTTTATTTCGTGCTTTTAATTCACTTGCTCGCCCAACACACAAACCATTCATCTCTATTGACTTCTCCTTTCCCTTACCCTCTTTCTCAATTTCATCTTCTGAAAACTCCTGTCAATGGCTTCTTCCTCTTTGAAGATACCAGTCATGGAGCGTGTGAGTCCATCCGTAGCCTTAAAAAGGATCATTGTTGAAGAGTGTGAAAAATACAAGGCTGGTGAGAAAAGTGCTATTGATGGGCGCATCTTCATTCTCTGTCACCATGAATAACAGGAATATGTGCTTGGGCCTATTTTTAAAGAGGTCCCCACTAAGCTTCCAGCTTTGTATCCGCGTCTAAAGGAATTATTGCCTCCTTTATGAAGGCGGTCTTGATTGGAGAAGCTGGAGGATGAACTGACCCTATCGTTGCTGGCCCACAGTAAAACCAGAATGGGAGGAATGGTATGATCGGGTTGTCCCTACTAGGACACTGGATCTTCAGGAGCTTTGCATCTTCGACGCCCTTCAATTGTCCAGGTTCACCATTTCAGAGGACCCATTTTTAATACATGTTGCTCTTTGTTTTTGGAATTCTGTTTTCAATTTCTTCCAATTTAAATGTGGGATGATGGCTCCTATTGTCCTTGACATCTGTTAGGATTATCCCCTATTGATACTCCCATTGGTCCAGACTATCCTGACCTCAAAACCCCTTTTTCTCTCCCCTCTCTGAACTTATCCTATAGTGACTTTGTCAAGGTTGAGGAGAAAAGAGAAGGCCCTATGACTGATAGAGAATTCTTTTCTTTTTTATTGTATTGGCTTTGCAAATTCCTCTTCTGCACTTCTTCTTAGAGGATCATGCCTGAGTTTGCCCTTCTTGCCAAGGCCTTTGTTTTGCATAAAAAGGTGGCCTTAGCTCCATATGTTTTAGGTCATGTCTATAGAGCTTGTTCCCTCTTTTGTGAAAAACCCATGGATGCCAATCAAGGAGGCCCATTTTGGATACTCCAACTCTGGCTTTTTGCATACTTTACTGATTTGCAGTCTAAATGTTTAAAGTTTTTAGTGCCAAATCTTACCACTCATGGTATGAAGTTAGCCAATGTTTCACTTTATCCTTCCAACTTCGCCTTCTACTTTTCTTTCTTTTACCAACTCCCAACTTCCCCTTCTTCTCACACCTTTTGTCCCTTCAAAGCTACCAATATTGGCCCAGCCTAGTTGAGGACCTTTTTGAGTGATAGGTCCTACTCTAGGCCTCAGCACATAAACATGTGGGCTTCTATTTTGATCCCAAGGGAACTATTCATTGGTACTATGAACCCCAGAGCTTATAAGTGCATCTCTGAGCCCTATTGTCCTACCCAATTTGCTAGGCAATTTGGACTCTCATAGGGGCTCCCTATCCCTCTCTGCAGTCTATCCAATTTAAACCTTGCTAACAGAGATTTGAAGGTTCCAAGATCCAGATTAGAAGAAGCAACTTCCAAGTTTATCCAAGATCTAATTGATTTTGAGTACCTACCCTTCATACCTCAAAACAATACACTAAAAAGGTACCAGAACTGGTGGATGGCCAATATGGAGGTGCACTTGGCCATTTCTTCTCAAGATCTATTAATGGTACTAGACGTGCCTCAACCCAAGTCTAAAGGGACTGGTGTTGTTACTTCCTCCACTACTCATGCTACCCCAGTTCTTGCCCCTACTACTACAAAGTCTGCTCCTACTGCCTCATCTCTTCCTAGAGTTACTCGAGCTGCTTCGAAAAAAAGTATGCACTGCTGCTTCTTTTTTTTTTCTCCTTATTTATGATACTTTTGCTTTTTACTTATAGTTCCTTCTTTGGTGCAGGTGGCGTAAGCACCTCATAGGGAGACTCTCCTCAAAGAGCTCAAGCTTTAAATCTCCTCAAGAGCAAGCAGAAGCAACAAAGGAAAAGAAAACTTTTGCTTGATCCTGAGGAAGAGGTACCGAGGTCGCACGTGGAAGAAGAGGAAGCAGAAAAAGAGCAAGAGACACCATTAAAAAGAAAGAAGAAAATGACAGTCTCTCTCTCTCTCTCTGATTTCACTAGGGACCCCATTCATGAAGCATCTTCTAAAGCAGTAGAAGCGGAACACTCTAAAGAATTCATTGTGTTCCAGAGGACTGAGAAGAGGAGACAACAACAAATGCTTAGGGATGAAATTATTGCTGCTAATGCACTCCAAAGAGATAACAAACTGCTGAATATTATACCCTTCACAGTTCTCCCACCATTGCTACCACTTCTGAAACTAGTAATTTCCTTTTGTGTCTCTATTTCCTTTCTCAAGTTTTGATACTAAAACTTAACATTGCTTTGTATTTCTTCTTTTGTAGCAACAACTATTCTACCTAGGACTTCTTCAATTTCATCTGAAGTTGAAAGACTGTTAGAAGCACCCTCAAAAAGGAACAAAAAGACGAGCACTAAAGTGCCTCAAAGTGTAGAGCCTATTTAGGCAATATTCCCACTGCCTAGTTCTACATTTTTCACATCTTTTGTGAGGCAAAGCATTCCTATACCCTTATCCTTCGGCTTGACTCCATACCTTTCTCTTCTAACCTTCAAATCAACCCAATTTATTCTCCCTGCAATCCTTGCTACTCCTTCCCCTCCTGAGGAGATCCCAATTATTATTTCATCTCTAGTGATAACTGATTCTCTCAGAGAAGATACTGGTAGCTCACCAATTCTTTGTCCACTATCCCTACCCAACTCCAGTCCCTCTTCCCTTGACCTACTGGTAGCCAGGACTACTACTAAGGACACTTCATCCTTCTCTCCTATCCCTATGCGCCATCTTTTCCTTCTACTAGAGCCCTTTTCTGCACCCACCATGTCAATGAAAGAGGTGGACATTTTCGACGCTAAACTAGCTAGCCTTTTTGACATGTCTTCTACCATTCCAACAGCCAATAATGAAACTGAGCCATTGGTTCTGGTTGATTCTCTCTTGAAAATTTTTGAGAGCTCTTCTACCATCAGTAGGGCTTCCTCACCTTCACTGGATTTGGGTAGCTGTTTGGAGTTGCTGACATTGTTCTTAAGGATCCCCTTCGAAGCCTTGCAAAGACCTATTGTCAAGAATGGTTTCCTCCAATGCTACAAGGTTATTGAGCAATCCAGCATGGTTATTTCTAGTCATTTATCTCAGGCAGCAGCTACCATTGACTTTTATATCAACATTTGCCATGTTGCCAAAACTGCAAAGAAGAAATTGTTGAGAGACCAAAAATTTGTTTCCTAGATACATGCTGAGGTATCTAAATCGAAAGAACAACATTCCTCTATCTCCCAATTTTGAGCCCAATTTTTGGAGAAGAAAGCTCAACTAGAAAAAGAGTTATTATAGACACCCCATTTTTGACCATCCTTAAGACTCGGTTGTGCTTGCAGGTACATCCAGCCACAAGTTCAATTGCTCATCAGGTATTCGACTTTCGTGGCGGAACGTCACAGGTTTGAGCTTTCCAAACCCTGTATCCTTTCTACCCCATTCTTGGACCATGACGTGGTCCTTTCAGAATGTTTGTCTTGGTGCACTGCCGGCCACCTTTTGGACCTGCCGGCCCCCACTTTGTTGCTGCTGGCCATCAATAAGCCACTGCCGGCCATCACTGATGGCCGGCAGAATCCTTGTCTCAGCAGGTTTCACTCCAGATCTTTTGAGCCAGCTGGAATCCTTTTATCTCCCCTCCATATGGAGGGATGAAGCTCTTTCCATGCTTCTTGAAGAAGCTTTGCATTGTTTTCTTTCTATATAAGGAGAGAGCCTCTCTCCTTAGCAGAGGTGGAGCATTTTGGAGAAGAAATATCTCTCTCTCTATATATATATATATATTGTTGTTGATTTGTGCCTTGAAGTCCATTTTCCTTGCACTTTTACACTACAACACTTAGAGATACACCACCACCATTGGACTGAGGTTCTTGGGAGGGTTACTTGAGCTCTGAAAGTGAGGTTTTACCCCCTGAAGTTGCTGGTTTCGAAGTTGATCTTCAAGGGTGAGCTTCTTTCCCTTTTTAGCACTTTTTTGTACCTCATTTTGGCCATCCTTGCATATTGTTTTAGGCCTTTCTTTCAACTAAAAAAAGTCTTGTATTTAAGTGCTTTTGGTGGTTGTTTAAGGTCTTTTTGATGTTAAGGGTCTTCAACCCTCTAGTTTGCCTTGTTTGGCCTTGTTTTGAGCCATGCCTTAAGGCCTCCGAGCTAGCCTTGGTTTGGCCTTCTGACCACTGAAATCCAGTGGATTTTCAGTGGTAGGCATGTGGTTTTGAGGCCTCAAATCAAAGGGGGTCACCCCCTCTCTTTTTGTTTTTGTTTGCTTGCATTATTGGCCTTCCAAAGGAGCTTGCATCTCTATGCTTTTAAGGCCTAGATCAGGTACTTTTTTGTGACTTTTAGGACCTGCCTTAAGTCTTTCCATGACTGGTTTGGTCACTTTTTGCATGCATCTTGTATGTGTAGTGTAATCCCATTTGTGGCTCATCAAAGTAACATGTTTGCCTAGCTTATGTTGAGTCCATTTCAGCATGTTTTTAGTGATTTTTTGCCATGTCATGACTCTGTCCATAGCTGGTTTGGTCATCTTTTGCATGCCCCATACACTTGTAGAACAAATCTTGCTTACTAGCTTTATGTGCATGATGTTTTGACTCATCATCCTAGCATATTTTGGCTTTGCTCTAGCATGATTTTGTTCTTATTTTGGGCTGTTCTTAGACTATTTGGGGCTGCCATGGCCATATCACTCATGCTTTGTATAGCTATAGTGTAAATGCTTAGGCTAGCCTTGGGTTTTGAGGCCCCTACCATGCCATACATGTGATGTTTGCATGCTTTGCCATCATTCTAAATATTATTTCAGTCCATGAAATGTAGTCATACACTTGCATTTGACATGCTTTTAATGCCTTGAAGGCTTGGCTCTTTATGCCTCAAGAATGAACTTTTGTGCATGCCATTAAGCCTAAGTCTTTCGCTCATCATATCAGTGCATTTTTGGTCTTGTTATACCATGATGTAACTCTGTTTTATGTTGTCCAAGTCATGCCATGTTTGGTTTTAATAGGTGTAGTGCATTGCCTCTTTTGTAGCCTTGCATGCTCCATGTGTTTGGCCTTGTGTTCTAGCCTATGTTGGTTAGCTTCAGGCTTGTTTTTGGTCTTGTTTGGACCTGCCTTGGGACTGTTTTGGGTTCCCTTAGCATTTTGGGGCTTTCCAGTATGGCCATGGTTTAAGTCCCTTTGCTAGTTTCGAGCTTTGAGCTTTCTAACATGCTATGCTTGCATTGTTTAGTTGATTTGGCATCAATTTACATGAGATTTCAGAGCTTACCTTGTTGTCACATATCCATGCTTATCACTCTTTAACTGTGCTTAAGAGTTGCATCTTTGTGCCTTAATCCTTGAGCCAATTGGCATGCATGTTTGCCTTGCCTTTTTATGCTTTTCATACTATCAATTCGTCACTTATGGCCACTGATTTGGGCATGGTTGAGGTCTACCCACTTTGGTTTAAGTCCATCTTTTGCATGTTGTCGCATGCTTATTACCTTGCATGTTGTTGCATGCTTGCATGTTGTTACATGCGTATCCATTTTGCATGTTGTTGCATGTTTGTTATATCACATGTTGTCGCATGCATTGGTACATTGCTGCATACTTGTTGCATGCCATGTTTTTACCCTTGTTGCATTGCATTGTGCATGCATACATTACATTGTGCCTAGAACCTTATGATCGCCTTACATTGAGCATGCCATCTAGTTCTTAGCATTGAGCATTGAGTATGCCATATAGTTACATTGCATGTCTGCCATGCTTGTTTTGCATTGCCGTTTGGATTAAAGTGTTAATCCGAGCACGAGGAACGAGGGGCGTTTCATACTTCAAGTGATGAAACGTGTCTCAATTCTCAGTCGCGGACACTCTTGATCATACATGATAAAGTTTTAGGCTTTATGTGTTTATTTGTGCATTCATTTTCATATTGATTTGCACAAGTTGGATCTTTGGCCATCATGCATTGCCATACGTGATTGATGGTCGTGGATCCAATTATGCCTCTCCCTTAATGTTTCGAGATGATATGGGATGGCATAGTGCGTACATACCCTTGGGAGACCCTCCATTTTCTCTGTTTTGTGCTCTACTGCAGCTTGGTGTCCCATCACATCAGTGGCCGGCAGTGCCTTGTTGTTGGCCGGCACCCCTTCATTTTTGGTCGGCAGTGGCTCCCCATGGCCGGCAGGCCACTGGTGCACTCCCCAGCATGTTTTTGGTAAGATCCAGCAGCTAGTTCTCAAGGACACCCTGCAGACAGAGCCTCTAAAGAGCAACCGGAGAGCGTTTCGAGGCGAGAAACCGAATGCGAGCATGCATGCCCTTCTACTTCTATGAACAGAGCTGGAGCAACTTTGTTTGTTGCTTTTCATTCTGTAATTAATTAATTTGTTAATTAGTTAAAGTTTTATAATAATTAGTTGTAGCTAGTTATTCAATTCGGTTTTGTAATAATTAATTAGCTTGTTAGTTAGTTAATTAGTTGGCATGTATTATTTATTCGGACCCTCCGTCGAGAGGGCGAATTTTGTAATAAGTGTGCATGCATGTGTGCATGTCTTCCAACCTCCATTTCTTTCTCCCTTTTACTTACCTGCTTTTGTTGGTTAGTTTTAGGACATATTTCAATTAGCATACTTATGCTTTGCATGTTTGCATCCATTCATCTATCCAGCATCCTTATACTTTGTATGTTTGCATACATTCATCTATCTTGCATGCATCGGGCTCGACGCATCATACTAACTGCATTGTATTTCAATTCCAAGTTGAATACATGTATCAATTGTCGCATCTCATATGCCATTTTAGAATAGCCGAGCCTATCTCTAAGTTACATTTCGCATGTGTTGCATTAGCCATCTTAACATGAACTAGGATCATGCATTGATTACTAACTAGCTCTTGTTTTGGCTCAGAGTACACTGTGAGTGTTTACGCTTTAGCATACTGCATGTGTGTCATTGATTGCCATGATAGCATGCTTGCCATGAGGCTAACTGCTTATGTGTTTAACTGCCTGAATGCCTGTGGGTGAAGGTTGGATTGCTTGAATTGGAACAATTCATCAAATCCGTATTTTAGCTTACTTACGAGTAGCAAACTTCAAACCATTTTCCAAACAAATGGATATGCAATGCTTTGTTCCAAATTAGGTGATATAGTCTATACTTGTGTGCTGTGCACATCACTCAGTAATACTAGCTAATAACTGAAATAAGAGCGCATGTGTTTCAAAAACAAGATATCATGTTTAGTAGTGGCCGATTTTTGATCGGGCGAGCGGGGGTGCTCATAGCTGACCTTCCCCAATCTTACCCAAGTTCTCGAGTCGAGGCAACTTTGGTGATGGCGGACACATGGCCTTAGGCAACGAGTCAGGGTTTCCTAAATTTCCACAAAAATAAATATTTAGGTGGCGACTCTGTATCTAGCAAAGCAATCCATGTTTGGCACTTCTTTCTAAAAAAATCAGTTTTCCAAAACGATTTGTCAGATTTGGACTCTTTGGTGATTTATCAATCTCACATCGCACATTGTGAGATCAGATTAAAAACCGTGACAATTTGAGTCCGAACTATAGCATGAGGCCCAAGGGCGCGTCTACAGTTATCAACAGTTAACCTGGCTTTAGATCGAACTGCCACCAAGCTGCAAATCACCAACCAAGGACTAGCTAATCGAAAGCAAGAGATGACTACATCTATCCAGTTGTTCCCATCTCTTAAGAGTAGAGAATCAATTGTAAAGGAATAATTGAAACATTGTACTGACTTTTGGGCTAATCTATGGCTGCATGTATTTAATTCCTTATGAAATGAATTCTTTATTTATCATTTGAGTGTTTTTATGCTTCTCTTGTTTAATACTTACTATACTCCTTGTGTTTTCCACACAGTTGGGTAATAAGGTTTCAAATACCTGCTATTAATTTTCTTAGGGTGTACATATCCATTCAAATTTCTCAAATAATATGCTCCCCAAGGCAAGACTCTATGAACTGGAAATGGTCCTTCCCAATTAGGTGACCATTTGCCAAACTTATGGCTTTTAATTCCTATTGGGAATATTGTCTTCCATACCAAATCACCTTCATCAAAGCTAATGTGCTTGACTTTCTTATTATAATTTTTGGTTGTTTTCTTCTTTTGGAAAAGAATGCTATTTAATGCCAAAATTCTAGCTTCATCCACATTCTCTAATTCCAAGAACATACTCTGATGGTACTGCACAGGAATTAGCTGATCCTGGCATCTCACACTCAAGGACTTGATGTTAATTTCTACAGGTAACACTACATCATGCCCATATACTAAGGCATAACGAGTAACTCATGTACTTGATCTTGGAGAAGTTCTATAAGCCCATAATACATCCAACAGTAAGTTATGCCAATCCCTGGTATTGTCTTCCACAACTCTCTGTATTCCTTTTTTCAAAGACTTATTGGATGATTCTGCTTGACCATTTGCTTGTGTATAATATGGGATAGAATTAACGAGGCTAATTCCAAACTCTTCCACAAAAGATTTTTCCATCTTCCCATTAAATACAGTCCCATTATCCACAGTTATAGTCTGTGGGATGCCAAACTTGTGGATCAGATCTATAATGAATCCAATAACTTCAGTTTGGTCTATAGCCTTATATGGTTTAGCTTCGACCCACTTAGTGAAGCAGTCTGTGACCACTAAGATGAAAAAATGATGCTTCGAAAAGGGTGGATATATTTTCCCTATTATATCCATAGCCCATCCTCTAAACGGCCAAGGCTTCACAACTGCATGCAAATCAGTTATTGGTACATGTTTTACCGTGCCATGCTTTTGGCATGCCTGGCAACCTCTAACATACTCTGTACAATCTTTAAGGATGGTTGGCCAATAGTACGAATGTCTTCGAAGCAGCCATCTCATCTTTAATCCAAGCTGATGAGCACCATAGATGCCTTCATGAACTTCAACCATGGCTGTCAATGCCTCATTTGGCCCTAAACATTCCAATAGCAACCCATATGCTCCCCTTTTGTACAGAGCATTACCATACACTACGTATTGCATAGATTGTAATTTGATCTTTCTGCTGGCTTTCGAAGATGGGGCAGTTAGGTACTGCATTGTTGGATATCTTCAATCTTGGTCTTGTAAGTCATTATGATTGACTTCTAGCATGACATTCCTTTTAGTTAAGGGTGGTATTATCTTTTGATATGTTGCTTGACTTATATTCATTTGAGTGTCATCCCTTCTCCTGAAATTAGAAGCTTTCTAAGCCACATCATTGGCTTTGTTATTCATGAATCTTGGGATATAAGTCACATTTGCTATCTGAAACTGAGAGAGCAATTGTAATGCAACAATATAGTATGGCAATATACTTGTTCTTTAACATTTGAAAATTCCTTTCACTTGGTTAACCACTAATTGAGAATCCCTAAATATATCAACTACATGAGTTTATAATCCAATAAGTATTTGCAGTCCCATTATTAAAGCTTCATATTCAACTTGATTATTGGAACAATTAATTTCATCAACTCTAAAACCATGTGTAGTTTCTACCCCTTGTGGTGACTTAATCACCACACCAATTCTAGTTAGACCGTTGACTTTGGATCCATCAAACCACAGTTGCCATGACTCAATGTTAACCATACCAAGATCCATTATCTCTTGGCTTTCTGTCTGACATGGATGATTTGCCAAGAAATTGGCTAAAACTTGTCCTTTTACTGCTTTTTGGAGAACATATTCTAGATGAAATTCTGATAAAACTAGTGTCCATTTGTCAATTCTTCCACTCAACATAGGTCTAGATAACATATACTTAATCAAATCTGTGGTTGCAATTACCAAGACAGTTGTAGGTAAAAGATAGTATCTTAGTTTCATTGCAGCAAAATACAATGCAAGGCATACCTTTTCTACAAGTGAATATTTACATTCACAAGAATTTAAGAACCTACTAAGGTAATAAACTACTTGCTCTTTACCTTCTTAATTGTCCTAGGCCAAGAAAACTCCCAATGAATCTTCTAATACAGCAATGTACAACTTCAAAGGGTTATCACTCTTTGGTGGCTTCAGCACTGGAGGCTTGGCCAAGTAGGCTTTGATTCCTTCGAAATAGTTTAATGCTCTGGCGTCCAGACAAACTCCTCTTCATCTTTCAACCTTAATAAGGAAGAAAATACTTTAGTTTTCCTTACAGTATTAGAAATAAATCTTCGAAGAAAATTAACCTGTCCAAGGAATTTTTGTACTTCTTTCTTACTTGATAGAGGCTTGGCTTCAATGATGGCTTTGGCTTTATTTTGATCAATCTGTATTCCCTTCTTGTGGACTACATAGCCTATAGCGATCCCGGTTTTTCCTTCCTTTGTATACTGTATTCTAGACTTGGTTCCGTGGACTTGTTTTTGTATCATTATCACTTCTAGCCTTTACTCTTTGTATTTGAGTCTTGGGTTGTGATGGGCAGGTTTAAAACAGGTTGGTTGCACTTTGAAACCAAAAGGTGATGCCCAGATTTTGGCCTTCACACTCAAGCGGAAGTTTTAACGCTCGAGCGGGCTCTTCGTTGTTGCTTCTCCGCTCGAGCGGAGAGTTTGATGCTCGAGCGGATACCATCGCCTGCAAAACTTCTGGAAGTGTGCAATCGACGCTCGAGCGTCTCTTTTCACGCTCGAGCGTGAGTCTGTGCCTAACGCTCGAGCGGGGTTTTCCACGCTCGAGCGGATAATCAACTACATCAGTCCGCGATTTCACTTTTTGGATCACTTTTTGACCTACTTCTTTTCCCTAACTCTTTAAAAACCGCCACTTGAGAGTTTCTCTCTCTACTCTCACCTTCTCTCTAAGATTTGATCTATTCCTTGTGGTCTTCTACTCTAGTTCCTTTGGAAGAAAGGTAGAGCTTCGCGAAAGCTTTCTTTTAATCTGAAAAAGAGAGGATTTGGGGCACTTTGGACTTTCGTCATCTTCTCCATTCGAGTTCTTCTCTTTAAGGTAGGGATTTCCTACTCCATCTTATAAGTTTTGTTCTAAGTTTTGGTATTTTGATATGTTGGGGGGACTTTGGTAATTTTGGGGAAAACCCTAGTTGTGTTAATAAACTAATTTGTATAATAAATTTAAGGAAATTGGGGAGTTTGGTTAAATTCATGAAATTGAGGAATTCATTGATTAAATGGTGTAGTTGGATAATTTAAATCACTCGCCTATTGAATTGTTGGTATATTTATTTCCAGTCTAGAAATAATTGTTTTGGGCTATCGGTGGAGGATAGTCGTGTTTGTTGTAGACATTGCATGTGGATTAGGGAAAATTGAAACTAGTCAATTTGTTTAAGTCATAAATTTAGACTATTGAATTATTAGAGAAAATACATGTATTGATTGAGCATTGCATATGCATATTGTTTGGGAGGAGATAGGGGATGTACTCCACGGTTTAGGGGAAGATAGGGGATGGACCTCTAAACCGGATTTTTGTTTGGGAGGAGATAGGGGATAGACTCCATTAGCATCACTATTATGTGTGCTTATTATATTGAAGTGTTTTTACATGTTATTGATACAGCACTAAAATGTGTATCAAACGGGAAGTATGAAGTGTTTTGATATGAGCCTGAGTCTCATCTGTGTTGTTGATATTGGAAGTAATGTGAATATGATATATAGTTCACTGTTGTAAGTTTGGCCAGGTTCTAAGCCATATTGATAATAATGGGAATTGAAACATGTCATAGACATTAGTGTCATGAGATTGTAATAAGTTATAATTGATTATCTTGGTTAACCATCTATTGAATGCTATAGCTTTATTCAATGCTTATATTTGGTTTAGTATTTTTCTACTGGGCTGTGGCTCACCCTTTTTGGGAACATCATTTTCAGGTTCAGGTGATAAGCTACCTCCAAGGACTTAGCTTGGAAGGATTTGGCTTTTGGATTTTGAAGTCTATCTTTAATTAATTGTTTCTATTTGTTAGTACATGTAAACATTCAAGCCTAGGGCTTTACTTGTATTTGAGTTAGAACTCGTATTTTTGTGTCCAAGTGTTGGCTTGGAAAGATGTTAGCCCATAGGGCATTTGATTTGATGTTACATGTAATGCTTTAATTTAGTAATACTCTGATAAATGAATTAATGAATTGTTTTCTTTAAATATTGCATGTCAGTGATATATATATATATATATAATGGGTTTATTTTGAGGGCGTGACATAGCCCAAGAAGTTTCCAGCTGATACACCAAAAGCACATTTGAGAGGATTAAGCTTCAACTTGAACTTTCTCATTCTTTCGAAAGCTGTTTCCAACTGAAACAAATGTTCCTCCATGGATTGGGACTTCACTACAATGTCATCAATGAAACACACTAAATATCCTCCAATGAAATCATGAAAGATAGTGTTCATAGCCATTTGATATGTAGCCCCAGCATTCTTTAGGCCAAATGGCATTTTAACCCATTCGAAGGTACCAATGTTCCCAGGACATCTAAATGTTGCCTTATGAACATCCTCTTCTGCAATGCAAATTTGGTTATAACCAGAATGCCCATCCATCATTGATAAAATCTTGTGCCCTGCTGAACTATCCACCAATAAATCTACTATGGGCATGCGGTACTCATCCTTTGGAGTTGCTAAATTCAAGTTTCTAAAATTGATGCATGCCCTCATTTTACCATTCTTTTTAACTACAGGCACAACATTGGATAACCATTCAACATATCTAGCTGTTCTAATAAAGCCTACCTTAAAGAGCCTGAGAATTTTCTCCTTGACCTTCTGAATCACTTCAGGACTCATCCTTCTTGGTTTATGCTTGTATGACTTGAAATTAGGCTTCATAAGGAGCCTATGTTCCACTAATGACCTTTCCAATCCTGACAGTTCATTATAAAACTGTGCAAAATAATCTTTATATCTCTTCAAGGCCATTAACAACTGGTCCCTATCAAGAGCACTTAACCAAGCACTGATGTAGGTGGGTTGTTGTGTAGAACCTTTCCCTAAATTAACTTCTTCCAAGGGGTCTTGTATTTGAGAACTCACTAATGCTTCTTTTTTGATTTCTTCTATCTTCAAAGCAATTTATTTGCTTTGTTCTGCTCCCATTTTCTTTGATTCAACATCTTTGCCCTCCTCCTCATAGACAAAGTCTATTCATAAGGTTTCTTCCTCTTGTATTTCCTGGACTTTAATTTTGATTTCCAATGCACAGTATTTATCAAAGATCAAAGGTCTAACCTGTTGTTGTTTATGCTTACAGCCAACTACCATGGCTTCATTCTCTTGTTCCTGAACCTTTTGGACTATTGCTTTTAAGTCCAGTGCTGTGAACTTGACTAAAGCCAAAGGTCTGGCTTCTTGGATTTCATCTTCTTGCCTACAACCAGGCATCATTATCATCTTTGATGATGGATTCTTCATCAACACTCTCTTGCACCAAGTGTTTCAAGTGTGCTACTTCCTTATCAGCCGTCACTTCAGTTGAACCATCAGGTTTTCTTAATATACTGAGTGGTGTTACTCTTTCAGTATGCAACTTGGCCTCCGTAAAGTCAGCATAAGTGACAAAGGGTTGAGGGTCTACATTGATCTCCTCTGTCTCTCCATTGCACAAGTCCATTATTATCTTCTGATGTAGAGAAGAAGGCACATTTGTTGGTGTGAATCCAAAAGTAGAGTATTATACTTAGCATTGCTGTCAATAACAAAAAATGTCGTCATGCAATCTCTGGTTCTTACACTCAAGTTGATAGGCAAAATATCCTGAGCCATCTGTTTATCTCCAGCAAAACCAACAATGGTTGTGCTGGTTGGAATTAATCTGGGGTTCCTTTTCCCTAGTTTCTTCAAAGAAGATTTCGAAAGCAGGTTCACTGCTGCTCCATTATCCACCTATACCCTTTCATCTGTATCACATAGAAAAAAGCCTTGATATACAAGGGTTTGACATGCTGTATCATGGATGTTGTAGGATACAAAAAAGGATATAAGAGATTAATACTCACTTCTTCCTTACTCTCGTCCTCAGTTTCCATTGGTGTGGCCACTTTGGAATCATCTTGAACCATACTAACCTGTGAATCTTCACTAGAAACTGGAATAGGGTCAATCTCCTGACCTTCTTGGTTTCCATCTTCAGCCTGGAACTCCTGTGGTAGTATATGCACCATATTCACTGACACTGGAGGAAATGAGTGAAATTGAACCACTGGTTGTGCTTACTTCTTTTCTAGGCCAACTTGTTTAGTTACTTCAGAAGTATTTTCCATGCTGCATTCTGACACTTCAGTACTAGTGACTTCCTTTAAATGGTCTGTTCCTGCTGGTTTTTTGACCAAAAATGTCTGTTCAGCAATGAAGGCTTCAAACATCTCCTCCTCAACCATCTTTTTCCTTTGGCCTAGGTCAGCTTCTCCCTCTGTCTCACTATCGTTTTCCATCAAAGCCTTTTCAAGACCTGCTAAACTGGATCTTTCCTTGGCTCTTAGTTCAGAGTGAACTTTAGCCAACTGCCCTTTGATGAAACTCCTTCTGTCCTAAGGAGTCGATTTTGGACTATGATCCAACTTTGAACTTTCTCTTTCCTCTGTTTGGCCTTTTGGCTGGGCCAATGAAAAACTCTTCCCACTTTCTTTCAGATCCTTTTGGTATTGAGTGTACCTTCGCTGGATCTTCCTCCTTTGGGACCTAGAAATTACTGGGACCATATTTGGTTCCTTTGTTTTTGGATGCTTTAGTAACACCCAATTATTTGGAGCCACCAATGGAGGTTTAACCATCCTACCCTGGTCTCCAACAACACTTCTCCGGATAGGCATTTCCTTAGGCTTGTTCTACATGGCAAACCAATCTGGAACCCCAGGTACTGTTGAACTCACTAGCTCAGTTGCTGAACTATCTCTTTCTGCCTTTGAAGCCAGTTTCGAAGCTGCCTATGGAGGCCACTACTTGGCCCTGACCCCCTATCTTGGGCCTAATTCAGGCCTTCCATGAGGGTGGCTACTTCCCATCTTGTGTGAGGCTAGTTGAGGAGGCCAATCTCTGGCTCTGATCCCATAACTTGAGCCCACTTCAGATCTCCTCTCATGATGATTGCCCTCCATCCTGTAGTAGTTGGGTGGTCTGAGCTCGTGTAAAGTTCTCTTGCCCTTGGAATGCACTCTAGTAGCTGCTCGTCCAACCAAGAATAGCTGTTGTCTGGGACCAGTTGGGTATGGCCTTTTGTTGTAGGCACTGGTCGATTTAGAGCGTCTATGCACATCCTTGTAATATTGTTTCCCATCAATTAGGAGCCCTTTTAACCATTTGTAACTTAACCTGCATCTGGGACACATCCTTTGCATGACAACTGCCTCTAAAGAGTCATCATCCGGTGCCTCCTCACTAGAGTCTTTCCTTTGGTCTGCAAAGCGCTGCCCATTCGTTGGTGAACTTCTGGCATCTTTCTTGACAATAGTCTGGTTGGCAACATGCATCTGCACATTAACTCTTCCAATTCCTTCAAGGATAAGTTCTGGAAGTCTGGCACAATAACATTGGCTGTAACTTCTCCAATTTCTGGGAATGGATTAGTGTTAATCCCTATAACTTTCTCTACTTTAGTTGGGAATTTTAAACTTCCCTTTCGAATCTGTTCTTGGATCTTGTCCCAAAAAACAATACAGTTTTTAGTTGAGTGAGACCAAGAATTGTGCCATTTACAATACATGTTTCCTTTAAGTTCTTCTGGAGAAGGAATTTTGACTCATTTTGGTAACTTTAGGAAATTCGCTGCAAGCAAATAATCAAAAATGCCATCTGCCTTTGTTAAATCAAAAGAATATTTCCTATGAAGATCTTTCTTTTTAAACTGCTGATCTATTGTAGTGTCTTTATGAATTAACGCCTCACAGATCACAAGCTTTTTCCCTACGATCTCTGTTGCATCAATCTCATAATTAGGATCTCTATAATAAGTCTTGTATGATGCATTACTTCGATCTTGTTCTTCCTCAAGTAATGATTCATATCTAGACACCTTATAGGTTAATTTCACTAAGTCTCGAAACTTAGTTGAGTCAAACTTCTTTCGAAACCTAAACTCTAAACCATTTTGAGCCAATCTCATAAATTTAGGCTCTGGTACAGTAACCCTACACTTGTTTCATGCTCTTTTAAATCTGGCAATAAATTGAACAGCCTTCTCATCAAGCCTTTGACTCAACCTAGCCAAATCTGTCATAGAAACTTCTGGTTCCGTTTGGAAGAATTGGGCATGAAATGCCTCCTTCATTTGTTGCCAAGTTTGGATAGAGCCAGGTGTAAGGTTAATGTACCATACAAAAGCTACCCCGGTTAGAGAATTTGGAAAAAGTCTCAACTTCATGTAATCATTATTGGTAAATTCACCACAATGGGGCAACAAACCTAGCAATGTGTTCTACTATTGACTGGTTTTCATTCCCATAAAAAAGAGCAAAGTCTGGTATTCTAAACCGTCTTGGGTATTCATGTATCCTATCCACCCCTTATGGGTATGGTTTCCTATACACAGGAGTTTGAACCCCCCAAGCCATAGGTCCATACATTTCTCTAACAATATCAGCAATTTGGTCCCTAGGAACCATATTTTGTGTTTGTTGGACTACCACTGGAGGAACAAATACAGGATTTGGTGGAAAACCTTGTACCTGAGGTGCTCTTGGTCCATAGGAAGGTATATTTGGGACTGGCTGTCCCTGTGGTGCTGGCTGCTGTTGAGGGTATGGTTGACCTCTCTGAGCCTGTCCTGTGAAAGGATTTGCGAAAGGTGCTGTAATAGGAGGAACATGTGTTATTTCTGTTCCAGCTGTAGGAAACCCTTTCAACCCCCCGGGTACGAATTCGAACAAAGGATTAGTAAACCCCCTTGTGCCAGGTATGGCTTCGAACATGGGATTTGGAAACATTCTCATGCCATTTTCTTGTGTTGGCCTAGATCCACCAATTTCCATGGCTTCACTGTTAAGTAATGAGGCATTTTGATTTACCATAGGCCTCGAAAGAGGCTCATACCAAGACTGAGGTGATGGTCTATCATAATTTTGATTACTAGTTTGACCATTAGCAAGTCCATTACTTTGCATAGGCTGTTTATCTCTAGCCAATCTTTGCTGAGGGACATTTGAAATTTTCTCCATATGCCTTGTGCTAGTTGGTTGATGGGTATTCATTCGATCCATAAAGAATATTGTCCATCTTTCCATTGTGTTCATTAACTGGTGTCCCATGGCATCTGTAACGCCCTCAAAATAATAGATAAAACCCAACTCATTAGACAAGCATTGATATAAAATAAACTAACCATTTCTATTTATCAGAGTAATTCTACAACTGTATTACATGTTAACAACAAAAGCAAATGCCCTAAGGGCTTACAGCTTTCCAAGTTAACACTTGGCTACAAAAAACAAGAGTACTAACTCAATACATATTAAGCCCTTGGCTTGAATTTACATGTAATACATCAAAATAAATAAAAGAAGAGTCTTCAACTCTCATCAACATCCAAGCTATGTCCTTGGAGGTGGCATATTACCTGCACCTGAAAATAATGTCCCATAAAGGGTGAGCCAACGCCCAGTAGAGATATGCTAAACACAGTATGAGCAATAACTAAGACATTAGCAATTGATAAATGTTCAGTTTCCATTTCTTATCAATTTCCCAATTCACATCAACGGCTCAGAACCTGGCCAATCCTTTATATGAGACAATGACTCATATTAAACATTTCCCATTTTTTCAATAGATAAACATATTAGTTATATCACCATCTCAACAGATAAGCATACAAGCTGTATCCACATTCAATAGATATGCATATTAGCTATATCAACACTTCCAATGACAAGCATATGAGCTATATCAACACTTCCAGAGATAAGCATATGAGCTGTATCAACGCATTTTCTGACCAGCATATGAGCTGTATCAGTGGAGTCCATCCCCTATCTCCTCCCAAACAACATCCGGTTTAGAGGTCCATCCCCTATCTTCCCCTAAACCGTGGAGTACATCCCCTATCTCCTCCCACACACACAATGCATATATATACACAAAGGTCATATACACAATCAATCAATACATAACGTTAATGTATTATGTCAACCGTCATACTCTATGACATATCCAATTGATTAGTTTTAGTTTGCCTAATCATCATGCATTGTCTACAACAATCAAAACTACCCTCCACCGGTAGCCCAAGCAATTATTTCTAAACAGATAATAAAAGCTCCAACAAATAAAATATCAATGTTTTCAAAAACGAGCGATTTACAAATCCAACTCCATCATTTCACAACATAATGAGCCAATTTCATTATTTCCAACTCAATTCCATAAGTCCACAAAATTCCCCAAATTAATTATACCAATTAATTTATTCAACCAAATTAGGGTTTTCTACCCCATTTCTCAATATTGACCCAATGGTCTAAACATCAACAACCAACATCAAAAACACCATTTGAAACCCAAAATACATATTATGAGCCCAAAATCACAAAAACCTTTTTAACACATTTTGAAACCCTAAGTCCTACAATCACCCAACTACAACACTTTATCGAAACTACCAAAAATCTATGTCAAAGACCATAAGAGTGAGTAGGAATCCCTACCTCAAAAGATGAGACCCAAAGAAGAAGATAGTGAAAACGAAGTTGCTCCAAACCACGAGTTCCTCGAATCAAAAGATAGCCCTCGACGATCAACAACCTTTTTGTAAAGGCCAAAGGTGAGGAAAACACCCTAGCTAGATCAATATCTGGAGAGAAGGCAAGGTTTTAGAGAGAGAGGCTCTCAAATGGCTTTTTCGGAAAAGTAAGAGAGAGAAAGGATGAGAAAAAGTGATTTAAAACTGCCTCACAGCCAACTGATATACGACATTCCCGCTCGAGCGGAAAACACAACGCTCGAGCGTCAAGAACAAAAACTAGGTCCGCTCAAGCGCAAAAGGACCCGCTCGAGCGCCAAGACACAAGAATAAAGTAAACCCGCTCGAGCGCGAAAACCAGTCCGCTCGAGCATAGATTTCCCCCTCCCAGAACTTACACCCAAAGGTACTACCCGCTCGAGCGCCAAAGTACCCGCTCGAGCGCCACCGCTCGAGCGCAAGGAAACCTGCTCGAGCGTAAAAATCACACCTGCAGAATTTTTACAGGGACACGGAATACTGGGGGTGTGCAATCCTCGCTCGAGCACAAGAAGACCCGCTCGAGCGGACCTCCTAAAAATTGGGTAACAAGGAATTGAAACCAAGGCCCAACCAACCTGTAACAACCCTGCCCAAAATATCCTAAAACTCAATCAAGCAGAATTAAAGGACAACAACAAGATAGATACAACTACCATCATCACGGAACCGAGTCCGGAATACAACAGAACAGTAAAAGGACAACCGGGATCGTTATAGCATCTACTAGGCCTCCCCACGGATTCATTGGCTGAGTAGATGGAACAGTGGATGATCCAATTCCATGGTCTCGTGTATTATTCTGGACGCGTGGTGCATGTTCTGCATTGCTGGTGTGTTCGACCATAGGTTCCGATGAGATAGGTGCTTCCATAGGGTGTGTTATCACATTATCCTCTGGATCAGGTACCTCTACCTCTCCTTCCACTCCATCTTCTAGGCATTCATTTTCTCCTTGTCTCCTACATCTAACCATTTCAACGGGTCCCACCGGGGTGCCAAGAATATATGTTGGCTTTTTTGGCTTTCGAAGGTTAGTATTGTAATTTTAAGTATGCCAGCAAGGATCAATCAGCCCTTACAGAAAATTAATTCTCAACCAATTATCTGACAATTATGTTTTAGTTCTTTCAGCCTCAATGAAAAGGACTTTTACTGGTGGCTTATTTAGGAGAATTTTGTAAACAACAATTAAGTGAAGAATAATTGCAGCATTTCATTAAGTAAAAATGAAAAACTTACAATGATCTGATCCAGCTATGAGATATCATGTATTGCATCATATTCTCATTTAATTTACTATCATTATTGCACTTCTAGAAATGAATTGGAAAACGTTTACTTGAGAAAGATCATGTTGTGATGAGAACTACGGAATTGGTTATGGGGTAAATGCGTTGGTAAGTCCAGTTAGGTGGTGTAGATGAACTTGATAAGTTGGCCTGAGTGTCCATAGTGAAAGACCAGAAAACCGCGCGGATAGGTGTCGAGCCTTCCGGTTAATACCGGTAAAAATGACAGTTTGGTAGTATTCGTAGAGTCTACTTACAGACACCAGCCTAGGGATTACCAGAGTTGTATTTACCGCCTGTTATGATTAAAAATGGATGGTTGGAAATTGACGAGATTGAAATTATGTTAATGAAACATGGTGATCTTCAAGAAAAGCATGCTATGTGATAATTTTGAAATGGCATTGCACGGCATTGCATTTGCATTTAACATTGGTTATATTACATAAATATATATACTTTGTTAAGGAATTCTCTACTAGGCTTTATGCTCACCCCTATGGGACTTTGGTGCAGGTAAAGATGTGGTGATCCCGCCGAACTAAGGGCGTGGATATTTTTGTGAAGAGTAAATAGCTCTCCTATTTTGGTTGTAAATTTTGTAAAGCCAAAGGGCTAACGTGTATGGGTCCGAGAGACCACTGTGTAACTGGGCTATTGCCTTGGAACTTGTAAGCCCTTGAGGGCCATATTCGTTTTGATTCAATGATTTTTACATGCTATGGATTCATGTACTAGTTTGTCAATGAATGTATAATCGCATGTGAGATTACTTTTGTAGAACATTTGAAATTATGTAACTGAACATGGTTAATATCTTATTTTGGAAGTGGGTTGATGTAATAGTTATGCGGGATTATTTTCGGGGCGCTACAATTTTGCTAGTTTGTTGCTTTGTTTTTATCCAGAACCAGAGAGAGTTTTATTGTCTTCTAGTTGGAAGGGGATTATTCACAATGTTGGTCAAGAATTTGAAGGTGGAGTGTCGGCGTTCCGCATTGCATTGGCTAAGTATGCAGTTGAGTGTGATTTTTATTGAATTATTTGAAGAACAATGCAACAAGAGTAACTGCTGAATATATGATAAAGTTGTCTACGAGTTGTAAATGGTTTGTGCATGGAAAGGTGTTGATGAATTTCAGTATTTTTTTATTATGAAGTTGGATAATGTGCATAATTGTGGGGTTGTTGCTCGTAGATCTTGTAGCAAAATGGTTGATTCTAGACTTGTGTCTGATATTGTGCATAATGATATTAGTAATAATCCGTTGGCTCATCTTATTGAAGTTAAAAAAAGTTTGAAGAAGCAATAGGATATAAATGTTTCTTATCGAGTTGTATGGTTAGGAGTTGATAAGGCAAGAGGTGGGTTGTTTGGTGATTTTGCATCTTCTTTTGACCAACTTCGATGGTACCTTGAGATGGGTATGAAAACGAATCTCGGAAGTGTGTTTGAATTAGATGTAGATGAAAGTAGTGGATGTTTTCGGAGGTTGTTTATGGCATTTCACGTTCGTTGTTGTTTGTTGATGGTACATTCTTGAAGACGCCTTACAAGGGATATTTGCTTGTGGCAATATCAAAGGATGGTAATCAAGGTATGTATTTATTTGCAGTTAGTATAGTTTTGGTTTGTCAGTGTGTTTTGGTAGTTGGTGGATTTCGGTTTTTGTTATTGTACTGTGAGTCTACTAATTTTTGCAATTTCATGTTATTTTGTTTTCAGGCCTGTTTCCTTTGGCTTTTGCAATTATTGACGCTGAAAATCAAGATAATTAGATGTGGTTTTTAAGTCAATTATTAAAACCTATTGGTTCAGGCCAGAGATTAACCTTTATGTTTGACTGTCAACATGGATTATTAGACGCTCTTTCAGTGGTTTTTCCGAACGCACATCATGCATATGCTTGAACCATTTGAAAAGAAATTTGATTGACAAATTAGTGAGACTTCGTACTAACTATAAGCTGACTTTGATGAAAATATTAATTAAATGTGCTTATGCACCAACTGTTGCTTCTTTCCAACATTATATGGAGAAATTTAGGTGTATTGCTGGGAATGATAGAGTTGATAATATGTTGGATGGTTTGCAAAATGATAAGTGGGCGAATGCATTTTTTAGAGGGAAACGATATGGTGAGATGTCATCTAATGCTGCTGAATCTTACAATAATTAGATTGGTGGAGCCCATGAGTTGCCTATTACTTGTATGGTTGATATGAATAGGGTTCGTATCATGACTCAATTGTCTAATAGAAGAGCTGAATCTAAAAGATGGACTATCAAATTATGTCCAGTTATGGAAAAGAAGTTAGTGGACTCTTTGAAGCTAGCTAAGTCTTGGGATGTGATTGTTGCTAGTGATACTGTGCTTGAGGTTCATTCTTCTATTTTCTTTTATGTTGATATTGGTAGACAGACTTGTTCTTGCCATGAATGGCAATTAAATGGTTTTCCTTGTTGTCATGCTGTGCATGCTTTGCGTAGTAGTGATAGAGATGTGTATGAATTCATTGATCCTTTTTTTCATGTGGATTGTTTTAGAGAGTTGTACAAGCAATCTGTTTATCTAGTGCCTTCAAGTGAGAGATTTGACTTTGATGGTACCGGTAGTTCAATCATTAAACCTCCTATAATGAAGAAACAGCCCGGGCGGAACAAGAGGAAAATGATACCTTCTACGGGTGAGAATGTGAAACATATCAAATGTGGGAGGTGCTTGAAATATGGGAATCACAATAAGAAAACGTGCAAGGCTGCTATTTGAGGCCATAGTCTATTCTCTTGGATTTGTATTTGAAGTTGAGGAATTATGATAATAAAATGCGATACTTGGTATTATGGAAGTAATGAATAAAGTTGGTTGCATTCTTTTTTTCTTTTTCGATGTGTTCTTTAGTTATTGAAATTTTTTTGTAATATTTTTCTTTTTTTTTTTTTTTTGGAGTTGTTTGGTTTTATTTTTGTGGAATGTTAAGAAGGTTGTTGAGAATTTCTTATTGAAACTGTATAATCTTGCCATTTTACTACATGATATATTTATTTAATATTTCGTAGTGACAAAACTGTATAATTTTACAGTTTTATTTATAATTTTGAAATGTAGTTCATTTATTTGTTTGAGTAATGAAATTGGATAATTTTGCAGTTTCAAAAATTATGTAAGAAATACCTATTATAATGCGTATAAGGCACTCACGATAATGAAACTGCATAATGTGTAGCATAAGTTTTGTTTGAGTGATGAAACTACATAATTTTGCAGTTTTAAGAATTATGAGAAACAACCTGATGAAATTGCATGATTTTGTAGTTTTAAGAATTATTAGAAACAATATAATGAAACTGCATAATTTTGTAGTTTTAAGAATTATTAGAAACAACCTTTCTTGTATGAATTTATATACAACTACAAATGTGACGACAATAATAAACACAAGGACACAAACAAGAATAATAATCACATGAAGAACAACAATAAGAATAATAACAACAAGAATAGCAACAACAACATCAATAACAACAATCATTTTAACCATGATAACCACAAGAAGATTAATTACCAAAAGCTAAAAAGTACTTGTCATATGCACACACAAAAAAAAAAAAAAAAGACTACAAAAATATGTTTACATGAGTATTTGTATTATAAAGAAATTTGTTCATTGTTTCTATGGTTTGGTATGTTTTGTCAACATTTGGTAGTGCAATTGACTAATGATTTCTACTCGAAAGTTAACCCACTCAGCCGGTCGAAGTGATTTCTACACAGGTTGCCAGTTGATATATTGGTTGATAACATTACAGACGGCGATTGCATAATCATTTCTGCAAAGTTTTAGATGAAGTTAATTAGTTAGGTAAAATTGCAAAATTTAACATATTGAAATATTAGTTATTGAGTTTGTATCTTACGAGTGTGGGATTTGTTGTGGACATTCCTCAATTGATGCAATTGTTGTCTTGCACTCTTGAGATGATAACATGTTTCCTTGATTGCTGAATAATGCTTTATTCCATCTCAGTTGATGTTGTTGCTACAAAATAGTTAGTGGGTGTTTTTGTTAGTTATAGTGATGTACTGAAATGTTTTGAAAGAAATGGAACTAAGTAGAAAATTTTATTTAACTTACAATTTCCTTTGCAATTTCAAAGTGCTTGTTGTTACATCCTTTTTATAGCGACCCCGGTCATTTCCCATTTGATTATTGTATCCGGACTTTGGTTCCGTAGCTCCTGCCATTGTATTATGATTGTTACCGTCCTTTAATTTCCTATTTCTGAGTTGGGGGATGCAATGGGCAGGTTTGTAGTAGGTTGGTTGAGCTTGGGAGCAAAGGGTTGCTGCCCAGAATTTTGACCCTTCGCTCGAGCGAGAAGTTCTTCGCTCGAGCGAGCTATTTGTTTTGGTCCGTCGCTCGAGCCAAGGTTTCTTCGATTGAGCGAGGATTGTGTTTTGTAGTTAGACCTGAGAGCAGAGGTTTTTGGCTCGAGCGAGCTTTCCTTCGCTTGAGCGAGTTAGTCGTTCTTCGCTCGAGCGAGAGTTCCTTCGCTCGAGCGTGTGTCTGGTTACAGACCTGAGGGTTTGAGTTCTTCGCTCGAGCGAGATTTCTTTCGCTCGAGCGAGCTTTTGGGTTGTTGGCTCGAGCAAGGCTTCCTTGGCTCGAGCGTAGCTTTTCTGTGCCTGGTCGCTCGAGCGACCAAGTCTTCACTCGAGCGAGCCTGTCAGGTTTAAATAGGCAGCAGCGTGTTTCAGATCAGTTTTTCATCCACTTTCAGATTCCAAAACCCTAGGTACGAGTTCTCTCTCCCTCTACACACCTTCTCTCTTAGGATTGATCTACTTAGAGTGAGTTTTTACCTTAGATCCTTTATTAAAAAGATAGAGTGGGTCGAGAGCTTCCATTTAATCTGAATTGTTGGTAGTTTGGAGCACTTTGGAGTTTGGGTCTTCATCTCCATCTCCTCTTTTGGGGCTATTTCTTCGAGGTAGGGATTTCCTACTCCATTCTATAAGTTTTGTTCTAAGTTTTGGTATTTTGATATGTTGGGGATACTTTGGTAATTTTGGGAAAAACCCTAGTTGTATTAATAAATTAATTTGTATAATTAGTTTAAGGGAATTTGGTTAAATTCATGAAATTGAGGAATTCATTGATTAAATGGTGTGGTGGGATAATTTAAACCACTCGCCTAGTGAATTGTTGTTATATTTATTTCCAGTCTAGAAATAACTGTTTTGGGCTATCGGTGGAGGATAGTCGTGATTGTTGTAGACATTGCATGTGGATTAGGAATAACTGAAACTAATCACATTGGTTAAGTCATTAATTTTGACTATTGCATTAATACAGAAAATACGTGTATTGATTGAGCATTGCATTTGCATATATTGTTTTGTGTGGAAGGAGATAGGGGATGTACTCCACGGTTTAGGGGAAGATAGGGGATGGACCTCTAAACCGGATTTTGTTTGGGAGGAGATAGGGGTTGGACTCCATTAGCATCACTTTTATGTGTGCTTATTTATATAGAAGTGTTTTTATTGATACAACACTAAAATGTGTATCAATCTGGAAGTATGAAGTGTTTTGATTTGAGCTTGAGTCTCATTTGATTGGTTGACATTGGAAGAATGTGAATATAATATATATATAATTCACTATTGCAAGTTTGGCCAGGTTCTGAGCCATATTGATAATGTTGGAAAGTGAAACGTGTCGTTGACAATAGTGTCATGAGATTGGATAATGATGTAATTGATTATCTTGGTTAACCATCTATTGAATGCTATTGCTTTATTCAATGCTTATATTTGGTTTAGTATATTTCTACTGGGCTGTGGCTCACCCTATATGGGAACATCATTTTCAGGTTCAGGTGATAAGCTACCTCCAAGGACATAGCTTGGAAGGACTTGGATTTTTGAAGATTATTTTCAGTTATTTGTTTTCATTTGTTAGTACATGTAAACACACAAGCCTAGGGCTTTATTTGTATTTAAGTTAGAACTCATACTTTTGTGTCCAAGTCTTGGCTTGGAAAGATGTAAGCCTGTAGGGCATTTAATTTGATGTTACATGTAATGCTTTTGTTTAGTAAGACTCTGATGAATATTATGATGAACTGTTTCCTTTTTAACATTGCATGTTGATGTTATATATATTTAATGGGTTTATTTCCGAGGGCGTTATAACTTGGTATCAGAGCGTACCGGGTTTGAATACTTTGGGTACGTGGGAAGTGATTAGTATCACAATGGGTTCGTCTCGTCTGATAAAGACTTAGTGTAATGTTATATGCTTATGTGATAACATGTTTATGTGATTATGTGGGTATGGAATGTAGTTTCTAGGATGTTGATTGGACCCTTGAGTTTCTAGTAGTCTTGTTGGAAAGGCACTTGATCACTGTTGCTTCCAACCGGAACTATAGTAACGCATTGGGACTATCATTATCCGGGAATGAAATTCGTAGGTGCTTATGTGACTATGTGCTTACGTGGAATGAATTTTTGTTGTCCAATGCATTAGGACGTGGGTGTTTAGCTTCGGCACATTTATTAATGTGCTAATGTCTTTGTTTCCTTTATTAGGATGTCAGGACGAGGACGAGGACGCGGTAGGCGTGGTAGGCCGGTTAGGCAGGAGGTGCCTGTGCCAGAGGAGATTCCAGCAGTTCAGGAGGGAATTGGCCAGGCCAATGTGGCCGAGCCAGTAGGCCAGCAGGCTCTGGGCGCTCTAGCCCGAGAGATAGCAGGGGCATTCAGGGAGTCAGTAGGCATTCTCAAAGCTGAGAATCAAGCTCGGGATGTTGCTGCAGACGCAGGACCTTCCTTTCTGAAGAGGGAGTTCTTCCGGTCTAATCCGGATGAATTTGTGAGTGATCCTAAAGAGCCGCTTAAGACAGATGAATGGCTCGAACAGACAACGAAGACGTTTGAGATGCTTGGCATCGAAGACGAGGGGTTGAAAGTGACCTTGGCATCTTTCCAGTTGAAGGGGGATGCGGGTCAATGGTGGAAGTTTACTAAGGGTCGTATAGGAGGTTCATGGGAGGCTTTTGTGAATGCTTTCCAGGAAAAGTTCTTATCTCCAGCAGTTAGGGAGAAGCTGAGAGAGCAGTTCTGCCAGCTTAAGCAGTCCAGTTCTTCAGTGGCCGAGTTTGAGGCTGCATTTACTAGTTTGTCCAGGTTTGCACCTGAGTTGGTGGCGTCTGAGGAATGCCGTTGCATTGAGTTTGAGAAGAAGTTGAGGCGTGGCCTCAAGCTGAGAGTTGGGGGAACTATGATTCGGGATTATGGGCGTATGGTTGATGCTGCAGCCCACATGGAAATCATGATGCAGGAGGAGGATGAGGGACAGAAGGGCTCCAAGAGGAGTCAGGATGGTCAGAGTGATGGTAGGAGACAGAAGGGTTTTAATCCTCAGCAGTCTCAAGGTAGTTTTTCTAGATCGACTTTTCCTGTGCCGAGTGCTAGTTCGGGAAAAGGCAGTCAGGGAGACATTACCTGTTTCAAGTGTGGCCAGCTGGGCCACAAGTCTCCAGTCTATCCTCAGAGGGGAGGAGTGTAGAGAGCAGCATCATCTGCGGCTCGATCTCAGAGCCAGAGTCAGGGTAGAGGTCAGCCACTCTCGTGTTATCAGTGTGGTCAGCCAGGGCATATGAAGAGGTATTGCCCTCAGTTGGGTGGCACACCTGGTGTATCTGGTTTGAGGCAGATTCAGGGTCAGCAGCCAGCTCAGTCGGGTCAGGCCTCGAGGGCCAATCAGGGGGCTTCAGTGCAGCAATCTTATGCTCCTAGGGGTGAGCAGGTTGATCAGAGGTCGTCTGGGCGCGTGTATGCTGTTACCGCGCAGGATCTTGTGCCGGCACCATCAGTTGTGAGAGGTACCTTCTTGTTTTGCAACTCGGTTGCTAATGTTTTGATTGATACGGGTGCATCCCATTCCTTTGTGTCTGCTGCATTTGCATCTGTTTTGGAGTTGGAGTTAGCACAGTTAGCATCTCCTATTTGTGTAGTGTCACCTCTTGGGGGTGAATTGATTTTGAAACAAGGTGTTAGGGGTTGTGATATAGAGGTTGATTACCATAGAATCCCATTTTCCTTTGTAGTTATGCCTATGAGAGGTTTCGATGTTATTTTGGATATGGACTGGTTATCGTCATACCGGGCAGTTATTGATTGCTACCGCCAGAGGGTCACTTGTTGTACCGTGAGCGGAGAGTATTTTCATTTTCTGGGGGACCGAGTTGGTAATGTGTTGCCACCGGGGTATGTTCCGCGAGGACGGAGTGAGCTTAGTAGTCTACTTGCTAACCTTTCGATTAGTGAGGATAATGAGACTCAGATTGTGTTGCCAATGGTGGTTTGTGAGTACTCGGACGTCTTTCCCGAGGATCTTGTTGGTTTGCCACCGCATCGAGAGATTGAATTCTCTATTGACCTAGTGCCCGGCACAGTGCCGATTTCTATGGCACCTTATCGTTTTGCCCCAGCCGAGTTAGTTGAGTTGAAGATTCAGCTCCAGGAGTTACTAGAAAAGGGTTATATACGTCCTAGTGTTTCGCCGTGGGGAGCACCGGCCCTCTTTGTTAAAAAGAAAGGTGGTGCTTTGAGACTTTGTATAGATTACCGGAAATTGAATCGGGCTACGCTTAAGAATAAGTACCCTATGCCTCGTATAGATGATCTGTTCGATCAGTTGAAGGGTTCTCGTTGTTTCTCGAAGATAGACTTGAGATCGGGTTATCATCAGTTAAGAGTTAGGGAGGAGGATATTCCGAAGACGGCATTCCGTACACGGTATGGCCACTATGAGTTTCTGGTGATGCCATTTGGACTCACCAATGCACCGGCAATTTTTATGGATTTGATGAACCGAATATTTCGGGAATTTTTGGATCGTTTTGTGGTCGTCTTCGTGGACGACATCCTTATTTATTCACCTTCTGAGGAGAAGCACAAGGAACACTTGAGAGTGGTGCTTGAGTTACTTAGAGCCCATAAGCTTTATGCTAAGTTTGGAAAGTGTGAGTTCTGGCTAGAAGAGGTCAAGTTCTTAGGCCATGTAGTTTCTGGGGAAGGAGTGTCTGTTGATACATCCAAGACTGAGGCGGTGCAAGATTGGGCACAGCCTAAGAGTGTGTTTGAGATCCGCAGTTTTCTGGGGTTAGCTGGGTATTATCGTCGGTTTGTGAAAGATTTCTCCAGATTAGCTTCGCCTTTGACTAGATTGACTCAGAAGGGAGTCAAATTTGTATGGAGTGAGACTTGTTAAAAGTCGTTTCAGGAGTTAAAAGTTAGACTGACCACCGCTCCAGTATTGATTATTCCAGAGAGAGAGTTGGGTTATGCAGTCTATTGTGACGCCTCACGAGAGGGTCTGGGTTGTGTGTTAATGCAAGAAGGGAAAGTAGTTGCCTATGGCTCACGTCAGTTGAAAATTCACGAGCAGAATTACCCTACGCATGATCTAGAGTTAGCAGCTGTGATTTTTGCCTTGAAGATTTGGAGGCATTATCTTTATGGTGAGAAATTCGAGGTATTCTCGGATCATAAGAGTCTGAAATATTTGTTTACACAGAAAGACTTGAACTTGAGGCAGAGGAGGTGGATGGAGTTTACAGAGGATTATGACTTTGAGTTACATTATCATCCGGGAAAGGCCAACGTGGTGGCTGATGCCCTTAGCAGGAAACCTGTTGGTGACATAGCTAGTATAGCCATCCGAGAATGGGAGATGTTGGGTGCACTTGGGGAGTTTAATTTACTTCAGGGCAAATCCGTTGAGGCTGCGGCCTTGTTTTCTGTTGTTGTGCAGCCTACACTCGTGACTCGAGTGTTAGAGGCTCAGAGGGGTGACCTTGAGGTAGAAACCCTCCGTGAGAAGATTTCCGGTGGGAAGGTTGAGAAGGGTTTGACGGTGTATCCCGACCTGAGTGTGAGATACCGAGACCGTCTGTTTGTGTCGGAGTCTTGTCGAGAGGCGGTACTCCGAGAGTTTCATCATTCACGCCTTGCGGTGCATCCGGGAGGCACTAAGATGTATCGGGATTTGGGTCGCCAGTTCTGGTGGCGGGGTATGAAAAGAGATGTGGCAACTTTCGTATCTAAGTGCCTTACTTGTCATCAAGTGACGGCCGAACATCAGAGGCCAGTGGGTTTGTTGCAACCCTTGCCTATTGCCGAGTGGAAGTGGAAACACGTCACCATGGACTTTGTTGTGGGCCTTCCGAGGACTCAGCGGGGTAGTGATGCTATTTGGGTGGTTGTAGACCGGTTGACTAAGTCGGCGCACTTCATTCCTATGCGCGTGAGAGATTCAGTCGATCATCTTGCCGATTTGTACATTCGGGACATAGTGAGGTTACACGGGGTTTCAGTGACGATCGTCTCAGATAGAGATCCTCGTTTTACTGCCAGGTTGTGGCAGAGTTTGCAGAGTGCCTTAGGCACTAAGTTGACCTTTAGCACGGCTTATCATCCACAGACTGACGGGCAGTCCGAGCGTACTATTCAGATCCTTGAGGATATGCTTCGGGGTTGTGTTCTAGACTTTAGTGGGTCGTGGGAGAGGCACTTGCCGTTGGTGGAGTTTGCCTACAACAACAGTTTCCAGTCTAGTATCGGTATGGCACCGTTTAAGGCCTTGTATGGCCGACCGTGTAGATCTCCTGTTTGTTGGGCCGAGGTGGGTGATGCACCTCTGTTGGGTCCGGAGTTGGTGAGGGAAACGACGGAGAAAGATAAGCTTATCCGTAAGAGGCTTGTTACAGCACAGAGTCGTCAGAAATCTTATGCAGACCGTTGGAGGAGATCTTTGGTGTTTAAGGTGGGTGGTCATGTCTTTTTGAAGATATCACCTAGGCGGGGTTTGATGAGGTTTGGGAAGAGCGGGAAGTTGTCCCCTCGGTTCATTGGTCCTTTTGAGATCCTTGAGAGGATTGGCGAGGCTGCTTATCGTTTAGCTTTACCACCGTAGCTGTCCGGAGTACATGACGTGTTTCATATGAGTATGCTTCGGAAGTATGAGCCGGATCCATCACATGTGTTGGATTGGACCGATTTAGTGGTTGATGAGGATGTCTCGTATTAGGAGAGACCAGTTCGGGTATTGGATAGGCGGGATCAAGTTTTGCGAGGCAAAACCATCCTTTTGGTGAAAGTTTTGTGGAAACATCACGGAGTAGAGGAAGCCACTTGGGAACGTGAATTGGAAGTCCGCCAGAAATATCCGGACATGTTTATTGATTTGTAATCTTATAATTAGATTCTGTTATGTTGTTGAACTTAAGAGCTTTATATATGTCTTAAGTTGTAAAACATTGAGTTTGTTTTGGTAAATGGGTGTATCTTGAAACTTGCTTCATTATAGAAGTTTAGTGTAACATTGCATCTGTTGAGTACATTGTTGAATGGGTTATATATATCATGCGATTGAATATGATATGGGAATTGTTAACATTGAAAGGAATAATGCATAATAATGATACAGGTTGAAATATATGTTGTTTTATATACGTATTGTGAGACGCCTCTTGATAAAGAGATGAAATGACCAGTTTTGAGTCAAGATGTTTACTAATGAATTGTCATATTATAAAAAAAAAAAGAAAAGAAAAGAATCTGTTTTCAAAAACTTATGCTTAATTTCGGGGACGAAATTCTTTGAAGGGGGGGAGGTTATAGCGACCCCGGTCTTTTCCCATTTGATTATTGTATCCGGACTTTGGTTCCGTAGCTCCTGCCATTGTATTATGATTGTTACCGTCCTTTAATTTCCTATTTCTGAGTTGGGGGATGCAATGGGCAGGTTTGAAGCAAGTTGGTTGAGCTTGGGAGCAAAGGGTTGCTGCCCAGAATTTTGACCCTACGCTCGAGTGAGAAGTTCTTCGCTCGAGCGAGCTCTTTGTTTTGGTCCGTCGCTCGAGCCAGGGTTTCTTCGATCGAGCGAGGATTGCGTTTTGTAGTTAGACCTGAGAGCAGAGGTTTTTGGCTCGAGCGAGCTTTTCTTTGCTCGAGCGAGTTAGTCGTTCTTCGCTCGAGCGAGAGTTCCTTCGCTCGAGCGTGTGTCTGGTTACAGACCTGAGGGTTTGAGTTCTTCGCTCGAGCGAGATTTCTTTCGCTCGAGCGAGCTTTTGGGTTGTTGGCTCGAGCAAGGCTTCCTTGGCTCGAGCGTAGCTTTTCTGTGTCTGGTCGCTCGAGCGACCAAGTCTTCGCTCGAGCGAGCCTGTCAGGTTTAAATAGGCAGCAGCGTGTTTCAGATCAGTTTTTCATCCACTTTCAGATTCCAAAACCCTAGGTACGAGTTCTCTCTCCCTCTACACACCTTCTCTCTTAGGATTGATCTACTTAGAGTGAGTTTCTACCTTAGATCCTTTATTAAAAAGATAGAGTGGGTCGAGGGCTTCCATTTAATCTGAATTGTTGGTAGTTTGGAGCACTTTGGAGTTTGGGTCTTCATCTCCATCTCCTCTTTTGGGGCTATTTCTTCGAGGTAGGGATTTCCTACTCCATTCTATAAGTTTTGTTCTAAGTTTTGGTATTTTGATATGTTGGGGATACTTTGGTAATTTTGGGAAAAACTCTAGTTGTATTAATAAATTAATTTGTATAATTAGTTTAAGGGAATTTGGTTAAATTCATGAAATTGAGGAATTCATTGATTAAATGGTGTGGTGGGATAATTTAAACCACTCGCCTAGTGAATTGTTGTTATATTTATTTCCAGTCTAGAAATAACTGTTTTGGGCTATCGGTGGAGGATAGTCGTGGTTGTTGTAGACATTGCATGTGGATTAGGAATAACTGAAACTAATCACATTGGTTAAGTCATTAATTTTGACTATTGCATTAATACAGAAAATACGTGTATTGATTGAGCATTGCATTTGCATATATTGTTTTGTGTGAGAGGAGATAGGGGATGTACTCCACGGTTTAGGGGAAGATAGGGAATGGACCTCTAAACCGGATTTTGTTTGGGAGGAGATAGGGGATGGACTCCATTAGCATCACTTTTATGTGTGCTTATTTATATAGAAGTGTTTTTATTGATACAGCACTAAAATGTTTATCAATCTGGAAGTATGAAGTGTTTTGATTTGAGCTTGAGTCTCATTTGATTGGTTGACATTGGAAGAATGTGAATATAATATATATATAATTCACTATTGCAAGTTTGGCCAGGTTCTGAGCCATATTGATAATGTTGGAAAGTGAAACGTGTCGTTGACAATAGTGTCATGAGATTGGATAATGATGTAATTGATTATCTTGGTTAACCATCTATTGAATGCTATTGCTTTATTCAATGCTTATATTTGGTTTAGTATATTTCTACTGGGCTGTGGCTCACCCTATATGGGAACATCATTTTCAGGTTCAGGTGATAAGCTACCTCCAAGGACATAGCTTGGAAGGACTTGGATTTTTGAAGATTATTTTCAGTTATTTGCTTTCATTTGTTAGTACATGTAAACACACAAGCCTAGGGCTTTATTTGTATTTAAGTTAGAACTCATACTTTTGTGTCCAAGTGTTGGCTTGGAAAGATGTAAGCCTGTAGGGCATTTAATTTGATGTTACATGTAATGCTTTTGTTTAGTAAGACTCTGATGAATATTATGATGAACTGTTTCCTTTTTAACATTGCATGTTGATGTTATATATATTTAATGGGTTTATTTCCGAGGGAGTTATACTTTTGCTAGTCTCAAAGAGTCATAGTGCCTCCATATCCCATCAGCATTGTCAAAGACTACAATTGTCCAATGGTTGTCATGTTGATTGGGAAATAGATATATCTATTTTTCATTACTTCTAGAAAATGGTTGTCTATCATTTTTTCTCTCAGTGCTTGATCTTGGTTTTGCAGTGGAGTCTGTAATTTATATATGTTTGAAATATGTTATAAAATTATGCAGTAAGACATGTTAAGAAAGTAGAAAATTTTGCAATTTGAATAATATTGAAAGGTATGTTAATAGTTTTGCTTACATTGATAAGTGTTGAGAAAACGTAAGATCTTCCTGCGTATGGATTTCTTGCAAACGCTAGATCATGTTTCTCAAATTCTTCAATTCATGGTTGGAGTGCTAATTTCATTTCTGCGAAGGCATCAATGACCAGAAACATGTTATATATGAGAATGTGTTAGGTTTGTAGAATAGGTTATTGAATATGAACAGAAATTGTAAAATTGTGCAGTTGGAGACCTACATTTCCATATAAGGCTTCCCTGTTGGACAATCTGCATGTATCTGAAAAGTATATGCAATTTTCATCTTCGTTGCCAGACCAGACACAAGCAGTTGATTGTGTGTTGTCGATGAGTTGAATTTGGTCTTGGTCTTTTTTGGCTAGGCTATGCCAAACCTTGTTTATTTTGCAGAATGAAAAGGTGAGTGGCTTGTTGTGAATTGATTCTTCCTTGAAATCATCATCACTTTCCAAATCAGTCGCTACTTGAACTTGTGTTTTCCCTTGATTGGCATTCTTTTTTGGCTTGGGTTCAGCAGCAGCTTCTTTCTCTTGGTCGATATCTTCTTTCATCTTTTCTTTCCCCTACTCTTTGGCTTCATCAACACCCTCTTTTGGCTCGGGTTCAGCAGCAGGTTCTTTCTCTGTTTCGATTTTTTCTTTTGTCTTTTCATTCTCCTTCTCTTTTTCTTTATCGGTACCCTCTGTTGGTTTGGGTTCATCAGCAGCAGCTTCTGTCTTGTTTCTTGTATCTTCTTTGGCTTTTGTCATTGGTTGGTATTCAAAATCTGGCTTATGTGCTCATTTTCTTGACTTTTGTTTAATTCTCTTGACCATTGATCTTTGTTGGGGACCTCCAGTTTTTTTGGCGGACATTTCCTTCAACTGGTCTTCCTTTCTACGTAATTCAACCATGAATTTTTGTTCCATTTCTTGCATTTGTGCTCTCATGGATGCTATGAGTTTGTCCTTGCCGTCCTCTTTAGTTGATGTTTGTGCTTCATTATCACCTATAAAAATGTTGGATTTTGTTTTGGTTAGTTTAATTAAATTTTGCAGTTTGGTTCAGTATTAGACAAAAGTTTAACTTGTGCATGTCAGAATTCTCTTGGAGTTCTTCTTGTTGTTTTGTCCTTTTTTTCTTCTTGTTGTTTTGGTTGTTCTTTTTCTTCATGTTGTTGTTCTTGTTGGTTTGTCAGTTCTTGTTCATTGACTTCTTGTTATTGGTTTGTTTGTTCTTCTTCTTTTTCTTCTTCTTAGCCTTCTTCTTCATCAATGTCTTCTTGTTCATTACCTTCTTCTTCTTCATTGTCTTGTTTCATCAGCTTCTTCATTGTCTTGTTTCATCAGCTTCTTCTTCTTCTTCTTCTTTTTCTTCTTCTTCGGTCTCTTTTTTTTTCTTCATCACTCTCTTCTTCTTGTTCATCACTTTCTGTTTCTTCTTGTGGTTATTGCTTTCTTTTCTTTCTTTTTTGTTGTTGTTTTTGTTCTGATTCTGATTGGTGTTCTTCTTCGAGAAAGTCATCCTCATCATTGTCTAGAAGTTTTTTTTTTTTTTTGTCATTACATTTGTTTGTTTTTTTCACTTATTGTCCTTTCTGTGGTCATGTTTCTTTGCTAAAGAGTCTGTTGAGGTGCTTTGATTGATATGCAATAACTGTATTTTTTGTTCAGTTAAGGTTAAAGCACTTTGGTCAACCTGCATTAGAACAATGTGGCATATATCAGTAATACTGTAAAATTGGTCAGTTTCATAACATGATTTGTACTGTGAGTAATGTGAGTTAAGTGTTGAAAATATGTTGTTTGAAGCTACAAACTTTTACAGTTTCATAACATGATTGTTAGTGTAATTAATGTGAAAGTATTATTGAATAGATTTGTGAGTTGAAACAACAAACTTTTATAGTTTCATAACATGAGTGATAGGAGTGTTAAATAGGTGTGTGCTTTAAAACTACAAACTTTTACAGTTTGATAACCATTATTGTTACTATAATGACTGTGAAAAGAGTGTTGAATAGATTTGTGCTATGAGAGTATAGAAGAGCTTGAATGCCTTTTCAAAGTCAGTAAGGCTGATATGTTTCCACTTGAAGTACATTTTGCCGAGGTTCTACTTCATAAACCTTGGGAAGCCTTCTTTGTTAGATGGTCGGAGGAGTTTACTGTGCTCATAATACCAGTACTGTAAAAAAAAAATGAAATATGTTAGATAGTTTGAAATAGTTGGATGTTTGATATTTTTGTGTGAAGTAGTTGAGTAGTGTGTTTACCAAGAGCAACATGACGCATCTAGTGACATGCCTTGGGTTTTTGTTAGCGTTTTCCAATGAATTCATCAGTGTGTCTTTTATTTCCTCAACTCAATTGTACTTCTTGATGTTGTTGAGATTGTCAACATAGTTGAGGAAACTCCAACTGAGTGTAACGAGAAGTTTCAAGCATAAGTAAAGGGTGATGACCCTTGCAAGATCTTGACGATCATTGGTTAATTTTTCTTTTTTTGTTTGTTGAAACATTTTGGTCAATGACTTGGCATCCAATCTCTTTACTGATTTGCATCTTCATTTGTAAAATGCGAGCTCAAAATCCTTTGGTCTTGCATAGGATTTGGTGGTGATTCGGTCTTCTCCGCAATCGATACCAAAAATAAGCCTCGCATCACTGTTTCTGAGTTTCATTTCCTTTTTGCCAAGTATAAATGCTCTCTTTTTTTTATTGTAGAGTGTTGTCATTTCTACTACAATGGAATTGTAACATCTGCACCACGAGGCCTTCAGTTGTGTTGAAGAGAGAGCATTTATAATGGCTCAAAAAAGAGTTTTTTGCAACTCTGTCTGTTGGGCTGTTGTGAATTTGACCCCCTTGAACAGTTTGATTACCGTTCCGATGTTAGAACGATAATTAAACTGTTGGACTCTCTTTATAGGGACTGCTCCTTTTTTCCCTTTTGATGCCTTGGTTTGTGTTTCGGAAGTTGATTGGCTTTCTTGGAACTTTTTTTTTTGGTTGGAGGAGTTTCTTATTTTTTTATAGGCTTTCTTTTGTTTGTTTTTTTTTTGTGGTTGGAGGTGTGGTTGGTGTTTGTTGTGTGGGTGTGGTCTGTGGTATAGTTCTTGGGCTTTTTCTTGTAAGTAGTGATGTGGTATGTGGTTGTTTTGTGGGTTTTTTTGGTTGTTTTTAGTTGTGGTGATTGAGTTTTTTGTGGAGGGGGAGATGTTGGTGGCATTTTAGTGGATAGAGGTGAAGGACTGTCAAAAGGGGAGACACTTAAATCTCTGATTGGATTTTTGGGCATACTGGTTTATTTCTTCCAATATCTTCCAACAGTTATTTCTGAAAAAAAAAATAAAAGCAGCGGCAGGGAAAGAGTAATATAGTGACAAAACTATATAATTTTGCAATTTTATATGCAATTTAATATTAAGTTATATCTATTTGTTGTTAATAGTTACAAAACTGTACAATTTGGCAGTTTGATTTGCACTTTATAATAAGATATCTTCTTCTTTTTTTTTTGAATAGTGATTAAACTGTGTAATTTTGCAGTTTCATTTACAGTTTGAATAAATTTAGATATGTTACTTATAGAGTGATGAAACTGTCTGATGTTTCAGTTTTATAAACATTAGCACTAATAAGAACAACTCATTGTATTTTGTAAACAACAACAATAACAACAAGAAGATTAAGTATTCAACGAAATGTAACAACAATACGAAAAAGAAAAGCCAATATTTAACAACAAAAAGAAGTAACAACAACAAGAATAAGAACAAGTGTAAAAACAGGGGATTAAAAAGTTTAAAAACAAGGGACTAGAATGTTTTAAAACAGAGGATTATATATATAATAGGTTTATACATTTTGAAGTATGTAAAATGTGTTTTACAAGGGTTTTTTTTTTCCTGAAAGTGTTATTGAAACGGTATGATATATACAAAATATCAAAGAATAATGTACAAATTTGAATAAAAAATAATAGGTGAAGAGAGATGTTACTTTTTTTCTCCATTTCTATAAATCGGAAGTCAGAAATTATGAAATTTCTTCAGAGTCATGATGGTTCTTCATGTTATTGAGAGTTGTCGATTGGAGAAAATGAATGGCTTCGTGTTGTGCTGTTGGGAGTCAACGATTGGAGAAGATGAATGGCTTCGTTTTGTGGTTAGGGTAGGGTTTCAGAGGTAGTGGAGTCGAACGGAGGAGAGATGGAGGACTGAGAATGCAGAGGCGAACAGCAGAGATGTGACAGTGTACTGATCAGACTAGTTTGAGATGATCGTGGGAGAAGCGCATGTAAATTGGATGATATGTGAGGGTATTTTCGTCTGATTGGTAATTTGAGGACTTAATGAAGTATTGAATTTGTTTTAGGTCTAAATGGGGCATAATATGTTGGGCTTGGGCCTTTGGGTCAGTTCCCTTTCAATTGGGTCAATTTATTTTGAGTTAGTTTGGACCTTCTTTAATTTTTTTTGGATTTAAAACATGCCTAATATATTACATCAAACTATAATAGAAGGGGGTCCCTTTTGGGTCTATTTTGAGGGGTCCTAAGCCATGGTCTGATGGGTCTCTATACCCAAGGCCAACCTTGTTGAAGGGACAGTGTTGATACGCAAGAGATTGCGAGACTAGTAATCTCTAGTCATAAGGGTGGATTTAGTTCAATCTACATGTTTGATTAATAGGGCTATCTCTTATAATTAAAATTATTAGTTCATGAACTTATAATCTCTTGTTTAATTACAAATTTTATTAACCGAAATATATGGATAGCAAACATTCAGTCCGACAAAATTAATCAATTTTTAATATTAAGAGGGATTAGGGATCATAATTTCAGGTATTAAACAAACAAAAAAAAAACAAAAACAAAATAAATATATAATAAATGATTATTTCAATAATTTAATTGAATAATTAATCATGTACTAATTTATGAAGTTATTAATTTTTTCACTATTAATCAAATAAAGATAAATGATGAGTCTAAATAAGAAACTTGTTTATTATTACATTAATTGCACTGTTATACATGTCATATTAGATTTTTTATATTGTTTTTAATAGTTTATTTTCCTTTATTTGACGGAGGTGAATTAACTTTGGAATATAAGTTAAGTTAGTAAAGGAAGAACTAAGTAAAAATCCATGTAGTTCACATGTAATTATGTTTTTACATACGCTTGTAAGAGATTATGGTGAGCGAGTTATTTTACTCAATCCTACGTTACAAATCCGGATGGGAAATCACATCCTTGAGTGAGTGCTAGTTATATTCTTTTGTATGGCCACCTCGTAATTTGAACACAATGACTATTTTACATATTTGGATAAATTATACGGTCACCACTAAAGCTTATGTTTATTACAATTTTTTTTTTTACCTTTAAAAATTGCATCTCCTTTCTTGAGATTTAAAATTTCATTACAGATTTTCCTTAGCAAATTAATTTTTTTAAATACCAATTTTATCCTTATTGGGTAAATTACATTGACAGCTCTCACATTTTAGAAATTATAATCCTATGTCCAAGGTTTAAAGTAGCATTATCAATTGCTCCCTCAGTTAGTATTAGTTGAAAAAAAAAATTAATTGAAAAAAAAAATTAATTGAAAAAAAAAATTGTTAGTAAAATTTTTAAATTTCTGTTTAAAAATCAACATAAACTCATTTTTTGAATGTACGTTTGTTTCTCAAATTCACAAATTGAGACAATCATTTATAAATCAAAAAAATTATCAAACAAGTTTTTATGATAGTTTTTAAAATTTTTATAAATATAAATTGAAAACTGAAAACAAAATGGTTACCAAACAAGCCTCATATGGTGAAAATGTCGTAAAATTAACAAATAATTAAATAAGTTACCAACGTAAGAAATAACTTATCAAAAAGTTCTTAGCTATGTATGGTTTGATTTTTAGAAATTTTTTTAAAAATTAAAATTTAATTTGGTTAAGAAATAAAAAAATAAAAAATAATTATCATTTTTATATCATTTTTATCTTTCGAGTGGTTAGAAATAATTTTTTACAAATTAAATTGAAACAGACATACGTATGTATATAACCTGCCCAAAAGTTAAAATGATAATTATTTTTTACCCTTAAATGATAATTATTTTTTAATTTTTATTTCTTAACCAAATTAATTTTTAATTTTAAAAAAAAATCTAAAAATCAAACCATACATAGTCTAAGAATCTTTTGATAAGTCATTTCTTACGTTGGTAACTTATTTAATTCTTTGTTAATTTTACGACATTTTTACCATCCGAGGCCTATTTAGTAACCATTTCGTTTTTAGTTTTCTATTTATATTTACAAAAATTTTAAAAACTGTCATAAAAACTTGTTTGATAATTTTTTTAGTTTATAAATTGTTGTCTCAGTTTGTAAATTTGAGGAAAAAACGTAAATTCAAAAAATGAGTTTACGTTGGCTTTTAAACAGAAATTTAAAAATTGTACTAACAAAAAAAATTTTCAATTAATTTTTTTTTTCAATGAATTTTTTTTCCAACTAATACTAACCAAGGGAACAATTGGTAATACTACTTTAAACTTTAGGGAGAGGATTGTAATTTTTAAAATGTGAGGGGTGTCAATATAATTTACCCGGTGAGGGCAAAATTAGTATTTAAAAAAATTAAATTGCTGAGTGGGGGAATTGTAATGAAACTTTAAACCTCAGGGAAGCAGATGTAATTTTCAAAAGGTGAGGGGAGACTGTAATAAATATAAACCTCAGGGGGTGTCAGTGTAATTTACCCTATATATTTATTTGTTTAATTAGTAGTTGCTCGATAATATTTAAGGTTATTTTGAAAAGATAGTTAAAAATTATTTTTTTTATTTTTTTATTAGAAAAAAACGTATAAAAAATATGAGAGATGATATGACCAAAAATGAATTAAAAGTCGACTTCTGACTACTAGTCCCAACAATTTTTTGAGCCTCGATTTGACATTTTTTGTGGGGCTAAATAATCATATTTAGACAAAAAAAAAAAAGTTACAAACTCATAAAATGCCAAAACACTTGAGTTGGGATGCAAAATTATCAAATTGACCCATATACAAATAAAAAGTCAAAAAAGCATCATTTCCAAGTGGAAGGCAATTTTGTCATTTCACTTTGGGAACATCATTTCCAATGCAAAAAAGCCAAAAAAGCCAAACTAAAAAACCAAAGAAATAAAAACATCTCAAGCTAAAAAAATAAAAAAAAAAAAAGTTAAAAAAATCAACTAAAAAGTCATTGCCAAACAAACCCTCAATTTCGTTGCATTACACTTCATGTATTGGGATGTTGTTTGTCGAAGTAAGATTGAAGCCATTGCACGAGTGAAATGATGGATATGGATACTTTAATAAGGTATTTAAAAAATAATTATAAATTAATAAAAAAATTATAAATATTAATAATTATAATTATAATTTTTTTAAAAAAATTAGGCAATTACATGAGTATTTGCTTAGAAGGATTGGAAGAGAGATTGGATTCCAAGTCCAATTTGTGGAGTCTATTGTTCGGTTGCGAATAAGTAGGCAAGAGTCCACTAGACCATAGATTTTGTACGGGCACGAAATATTCTTCCCGTATAATCCTGTTGATCAAGTCTGCACTCCTCCGTACGTCGTTGCTTTTACTCCCTGAAAACACAAACGTGAGCTAGCCGGCGGGTGTGTGCCGGATACCTCTCTGATGCCTAAGTCAGCAAAATAGACAAAGACAAAAAGCTCTGTGTATTCAAGAATCAAAGTTGTGTGTTACCTCTCCATAGGTGATGTTATGAGCTTTTATAGGTTCCGCGAGGCACAATCCTAATAGGACTCTTACTCCTCCATGTAGAGTCCTCCTAGGATTCATTCTCCTGAAAGATAATGCTTATCCTTCAGCACCCCCCTCACTGCTTAAACTATAACGACCCCGGTCTTCTCCCATTTGATTATTGTATCCGGACTTAGGTTTCGTAGATTCTGTCATTGTATAATTGTTGTTGTTGTCCCTTATTTTCTCATTTGGACTTATAGGATATGTTGGGCAGGTTTGTTTCAGGTTGGTTGGGTTTAGAAACCAAGTGTTGCTGTCCAGAATTTTGGATCTTCGCTCGAGCGAGATGTTTTTTTTTGGTTCTTCGCTCGAGCCGGGGTTTGGTAGCTCGAGCGAGAGTTTGCGTCTGATTTGGACCTGTAACTGTGCATTCTTGGCTCGAGCGAGCCTTTCTTCGCTCGAGCGATAGTTCCTTCGTTCTTCGCTCGAGCGTGTGTCTGGTTACAGACCTGAGGGTTTGAGTTCTTCGCTCGATCGAGTTTTCTTTCGCTCGAGCGAGCTTTTGAGTTGTTGGCTCGAGCAAGGCTTCCTTGGCTCGAGCGTAGCTTCTCTGTGTCTGGTCGCTCGAGCTACCAAGTCTTCGCTCGAGCGAGCCTGTCCAGTTTATATACACAGCAGCGGGTTTTGATCAGTCTTTTTCATCTTCTTTTGATTCCAAACCCTAGGTCCGACTTCTCTCTCTCCCTACTCACCTTCTTTCTTAGATTTGATCTATTTAGAGGGTGTTTCTACCCTAGTTGCTTTATTAAAAATATAGAGGGAGTCGAGGGCTTTCATTTAATCTGAATATTTGGCGATTTGGAGCACATTGGTATTTGGGCACTCATCTCTGTCTTCACCATTTGGGTTGTTTTCTTCGAGGTAGGGATTTCCTACTCCATTTTATAGGTTTTGTTCTAAGTTTTGGTATTTTGATATGTTGGGGATACTTTGGTAAATTTTGGGAAAAACCCTAGTTGAATTATTAAATTAATTTGTATAATTAATTCATGGAATTGGGAAAAGATGGTTAAATTCATGGAATTGGAGAATTCATTGATTAAATGGCGTAGTTGGATAATTTGAATCATTTGTATATTGAATGGTTGACATAGTTATTTTCAGTTTAGAAATAACTGTTTTGGGCTATCGGTGGAGGATAGTCATGATTGTTGTAGACATTACATGTGGATTAGGAATAACTGAAACTAATCACATTGGTTAAGTCATTAATTTTGACTACTGCATTAATACAGAAAATACGTGTATTGATTGAGCATTGCATTTGCATACATTGTTTTGTGTGGGAGGAGATAGGGGATGTACTCCACGGTTTAGGGGAAGATAGGGGATGGACCTCTAAACCGGATTTTGTTTGGGAGGAGATAGGGGATGGACTCCATTAGCATCACTTTTATGTGTGCTTATTTATATAGAAGTGTTTTATTGATACAGCACTAAAATGTGTATCAATCTGGAAGTATGAAGTGTTTTGATTTGAGCTTGAGTCTCATTTGTTTGTTGATATTGGAAGGATATGATTATGATATATGTAATTCACTGTTGTAAGTTTGGCCAGGTTCTGAGCCATGTTGATAAAATTGGAAAGTAAAACGTGTCTTAGACAACAGTGTCATGAGACTGTAAAATGAAGTAATTGATTATCTTGGTTAACTATCTGTTGAATGCTATTACTTTATTCATTACTTATATGTGGTTTAGTATATTTCTACTGGGCTGTGGCTCACCCTTTATGGGAACATCATTTTCAGGTTCAGGTGATAAGCTACCTCCAAGAACTTAGCTTTGAAGGACTTGGATTGTGAAGACTATTTTTTATTTGTTTTTCATTGTTAGTACTTGTAAACACTCAAGCCTAGGGCTTTATTTATATTTGAGTTAGAACTCATACTTTGTGTCCAAGTGTTGGCTTGGAAAGATGTAAGCCGGTAGGGTATTTACTTTGATGTTACATGTAATGCTTTTGTTTAGTAAGACTCTGATGAATGTTATAATGAATTATTAAAGTGTTTTCTTTAAATAATGCATGTCAATGATATATATATAATGGGTATTTTGAGGGCGTGACAACTTGGTATCAGAGCATACCGGGTTTGAATACTTTGGGTATGTGGGAAGTGATTAGTATCACAATGGGTTCGTCTCGCTTGATAGAGACTTAGTGTAACGTTATATGCTTATGTGATAACTTGTTTATGTGATTATGTGGGTATGGAATGTAGTTTCTGGGATGATGATTGGACCCTTGAGTTTCTAGTAGTCTTGTTGGAAAGGCACTTGATCACTGCTGCTTCCAACCGGAACTATAGTAACGCATTGGGACTATGATTATCCGGGAATGAAATTCGTAGGTGCTTATGTGATTATGTGCTTACGTGGAATGAATTATTGTTGTCCAATGCATTAGGACGTGCGTGTTTAGCTTCAGCACATTTATTAATGTGCTAATGTCTTTGTTTCCTTTATTAGGATGTCAGGACGAGGACGAGGACGCGGTAGGCGTGGTAGGCCGGGTAGGCAGGAGGTGCCTGTGCCAGAGGAGATTCCGGCAGTTCAGGAGGGAATTGGTCAGGCCAATGTGGCCGAGCCAGTAGGCCAGCAGGCTATGGGCGCTCTAGCCCGAGAGATAGCAGGGGCATTCAGGGAGTCGGTAGGCATTCTCAGAGCTGAGAATCAAGCTCAAGTTGTTGTTGCGGATGCAGGACCTTCCTTTCTGAAGAGGGAGTTCTTCCGGTCTAACCCGGATGAATTTGTGGGTGATCCTAAAGAGCCGCTTAAGGCAGATGAATGGCTCGAACAGACAACGAAGACGTTTGAGATGCTTGGCATCGAAGACGAGGGGTTGAAAGTGACCTTGGCATCTTTCCAGTTGAAGGGGGATGCGGGTCAGTGGTGGAAGTTTACTAAGGGTCGTATAGGAGGTACATGGGAGGCTTTTATGAATGCTTTCCAGGAGAAGTTCTTATCTCCAGCAGTCAGGGAGAAGCTGAGAGACCAGTTTTGTCAGCTTAAGCAGTCGAGTTCTTCAGTGGCCGAGTTTGAGGCTGCATTTACTAGCTTGTCCAGGTTTGCACCTGAGTTTGTGGCGTCTGAGGAAGGCCGTTGTATTGAGTTTGAGAAGAAGTTGAGGCGTGGCCTCAAGCTGAGAGTTGGGGGAACTATGATTCGGGATTATGGGCGTATGGTTGATGCTGCAGCCCATATGGAGATCATGATGCAGGAGGAGGAGGAAGGACAGAAGGGCTCCAAGAGGAGTCAGGATAGTCAGAATGATGGTAGGAGACAGAAGGGTTTTAATCCCCAGCAGTCTCAGGGTAGCTTTTCTAGATCGACTTTTCCTGTGCCGAGTGCTAGTTCGGGGAAAGGCAGTCAGGGAGACATTACCTGTTTCAAGTGTGGCCAGCTGGGCCACAAGTCTCCAGTTTGTCCTCAGAGGGGAGGAGTGCAGAGACCAGCATCATCATCGGCTCGATCTCAAAGCCAGAGTCAGGGTAGAGGCCAGCCACTCTCGTGTTATCAGTGTGGTCTGCCAGGGCATATGAAGAGGTATTGCCCTCAGTTGGGTGGCACACCTGGTGCATCTGGTTTGAGGTAGATTCAGGGTCAGCAGCCAGCTCAGTCGGGTCAGGCCTCGAGGGCCAATCAGGGGGCTTCATCGTCCCAGTCAGTGCAGCAATCTTATGCTCCTAGGGGTGAGCAGGTTGATCAGAGGTCGTCTGGGCGCGTGTATGCTGTTACCGCGCAGGATCTTGTGCCGGCACCATCAGTTGTGAGAGGTACCTTCTTGTTTTGCAACTCGGTTGCTAATGTTTTGATTGATACGGGTGCATCCCATTCCTTTGTGTCTGCTGCATTTGCATCTGTTTTGGAGTTGGAGTTAGCACAGTTAGCATCTCCTATTTGTGTAGTGTCACCTCTTGGGGGTGAATTGATTTTGAAACAAGGTGTTAGGGGTTGTGATATAGAGGTTGATTACCATAGAATCCCATTTTCCTTTGTAGTTATGCCTATGAGAGGTTTCGATGTTATTTTGGATATGGACTGGTTATCATCATACCGGGCAGTTATTGATTGCTACCGCCAGAGGGTCACTTGTTGTACCGTGAGCGGAGAGTATTTTCATTTTCTGGGGGATCGGGTTGGTAATGTGTTGCCACCGGGGTATGTTCCGCGAGGACGGAGTGAGCTTAGTAGTCTACTTGCTAACCTTTCGATTAGTGAGGATGATGAGACTCAGATTGTGTTGCCAAGGGTGGTTTGTGAGTACTCGGACGTCTTTCCCGAGGATCTTGTTGGTTTGCCACCGCATCGAGAGATTGAATTCTCTATTGACCTAGTGCCCGGCACAGTGCCGATTTCTATGGCACCTTATCGTTTTGCCCCAGCCGAGTTAGTTGAGTTGAAGATTCAGCTCCAGGAGTTACTAGACAAGGGTTATATACGTCCTAGTGTTTCGCCGTGGGGAGCACCGGCCCTCTTTGTTAAAAAGAAAGGTGGTGCTTTGAGACTTTGTATAGATTACCAAAAATTGAATCGGGCTACGGTTAAGAATAAGTACCCTATGCCTCGTATAGATGATCTGTTTGACCAGTTGAAGGGTTCCCGTTGTTTCTCCAAGATAGACTTGAGATCGGGTTACCACCAGTTGAGGGTCAGGGAGGAGGATATTTCGAAGACGACATTCCGTACACGGTATGGCCACTATGAGTTTCTGGTGATGCCATTTGGGCTCACCAATGCACCAGCAGTTTTTATGGATTTGATGAACCGGATCTTCCGGAAATTCTTGGATCGGTTTGTAGTCGTTTTTGTGGATGATATCCTTATCTATTCGCCTTCTGAGGAGGAGCACGAAGGACACTTGAGAGTGGTGCTTGAGTTACTTAGAGCCCATAGGCTGTATGCCAAGTTTGGGAAGTGTGAGTTCTGGCTGAGGGAAGTTAAATTCTTAGGCCACGTGGTATCCGGGGAAGGGGTGTCTGTTGATGCATCCAAGGTTGAGGCAGTGCAGGATTGGGCACAGCCTAAAAGTGTGTTTGAGATCCGCAGTTTTCTGGGATTAGCTGGGTATTACCGTCGGTTTGTGAAAGATTTCTCCAGGTTAGCGTCACCGTTGACTAGACTGACTCGGAAGGGAGTCAAATTTGTATAGGGTGAGACTTGTGAAAAGTCGTTCCAGGAGTTAAAAGTTAGACTGACCACCGCTCCAGTCTTGATTATTCCAGAGAGAGGGTTGGGTTATACAGTCTTTTGTGACGCCTCACGAGAGGGTCTGGGTTGTGTGTTGATGCAGGAAGGGAAAGTAGTTGCCTATGGCTCACGTCAGTTGAAAATCCATGAGTAGAATTACCCTACGCATGATCTAGAGTTAGCAGCTGTGATATTTGCCTTGAAGATTTGGAGGCATTATCTTTATGGTGCGAGGTTTGAGGTGTTCTCGGATCATAAGAGTCTGAAATATTTGTTTACACAGAAAGATTTGAACTTGAGGCAGAGGAGGTGGATGGAATTTATAGAGGATTATGACTTTGAGTTGCATTATCATCCGAGAAAGGCCAATGTGGTGGCCGATGCCCTTAGCAGAAAACCTGTTGGTGTCATAGCTAGTATAGCCATCCGAGAATGGGAGATGTTGGGTACACTTGGAGAGTTTGACTTACTTCTAGGCGAATCCATTGAGGCTGCGGCCTTGTTTTCTGTTGTTGTACAGCCTACACTCGTGACTCGAGTGTTAGAGGCTCAGAGGGGTGACCTTGAGGTAGAAACCCTCCGTGAGAAGATTTCTGGTGGGAAGGTTGAGAAGGGTTTGGCAGTGTATCCCGACCTCAGTGTGAGATACCGAGACCGTCTGTTTGTGCCGGAGTCTTGCCGAGAGGAGGTACTCCGAGAATTCCATCATTCACGCCTTGCGGTGCATCCGGGAGGCACTAAGATGTATCGGGATTTGGGTCGCCAGTTCTGGTGGCGGGGTATGAAAAGAGATGTGGCAGCTTTCGTATCTAAGTGCCTTACTTGTCAGCATGTGAAGGCCGAACATCAGAGGCCAGCGGGTTTGTTGCAACCCTTGCCTATTGCCGAGTGGAAGTGGGAACACGTCACTATGGACTTCGTTGTGGGTCTTCCGAGGACTCAGCGGGGTAGTGATGCTATTTGGGTGGTGGTAGACCGGTTGACTAAGTCGGCGCACTTCATTCCTATGCGCGTGAGAGATTCGGTAGATCATCTTACCGACTTGTACATTCGGGACATAGTGAGGTTACACGGGGTTCCAGTGACGATCGTCTCAGATAGAGATCCTCATTTTACTGCCAGGTTGTGGCAGAGTTTGCAGAGTGCCTTAGGCACTAAGTTGACCTTTAGCACGGCTTACCATCCTCAGACTGACGGGCAGTCCGAGCGTACTATTCAGATCCTTGAGGATATGCTGCGGGGTTGTGTTCTAGACTTTAGTGGGTCGTGGGAGAGGCACTTGTCGTTGGTGGAGTTTGCCTACAACAACAGCTTCCAGTCTAGTATCGGTATGGCACCATTTGAGGCCTTGTATGGTCGACCGTGTAGATCCCCTGTTTGTTGGGCAGAGGTGGGTGATGCACCTCTGTTGGGTCCGGAGTTGGTGAGGGAAACAACGGAGAAAGTTGAGCTTATCCGTAAGAGACTTGTTACAGCACAGAGTCGTCAGAAATCTTATGCCGACCGTAGGAGGAGATCTTTGGTGTTTGAGGTGGGTGATCATGTCTTTCTGAAGATATCACCTAGACGGGGTTTGATGAGATTTGGAAAGAGCGGGAAGTTGTCCCCTCGGTTCATTGGTCCGTTTGAGATCCTTGAGAGGATTGGCGAGGCTGCTTATCGTTTAGCTTTACCACCGCAGTTGTCCGGAGTACATGACGTGTTTCATGTGAGTATGCTTCGGAAGTATGAGCCGGATCCATCACATGTGTTGGATTGGACTGATTTAGTGATTGATGAGGATGTTTCGTATGAGGAGAGACCGGTTCGGGTCTTGGATAGGCGGGATCAAGTTTTGCGAGGCAAAACCATCGCTTTGATCAAAGTTTTGTGGAAACACCACGGAGTGGAGGAAGCCACTTGGGAACGTGAGTTGGAAGTCCGCCAGAAATACCCGGACATGTTTATCGATTTGTAATCTTGTATTTAGATTTTGTAAAACGTTGTGTATGTTTTAGTAAATGGGTGTATCTTGAAACTTACTTCATTATAGAAGTTTAGTGTAACATTACATCTGTTGAGTACATTGTTGAATGGGTTGTATATCATGCGATTGAATATGACATGGGAATTGTTAACATTGAAAGGAATAATGCATAATAATGATACAGGTTGAGATATATGTTGTGTTATATATTTAATGTGAGATGCCTCTTAATAAAGAGATGAAATGACCAGTTTTGGGCCAAGATGTTTACTAATGAATTGTGTAAAAAAAAAAAAAAGAATCTGTTTTCAAAAACTTATGCTTAATTTCGGGGACGAAATTCTTTGAAGGGGGGGAGGTTATAGCGACCCCGGTCTTCTCCCATTTGATTATTGTATCCGGACTTAGGTTCCGTAGATTCTGTCATTGTATAATTGTTGTTGTTGTCCCTTATTTTCTCATTTGGACTTATAGGATGTGTTGGGCAGGTTTGTTTCAGGTTGGTTGGGTTTAGAAACCAAGTGTTGCTGTCCAGAATTTTGGATCTTCGCTCGAGCGAGGAGTTTGTCGCTCGAGCGAGATGTTTTTTTTTGGTTCTTCGCTCGAGCCGGGGTTTGGTAGCTCAAGCGAGAGTTTGCGTCTGATTTGGACCTGTAACTGTGCATTCTTGGCTCGAGCGAGCCTTTCTTCGCTCGAGCGAGTTAGTTCGTTCTTCGCTCGAGCGATAGTTCCTTCGCTCGAGCGTGTGTCTGGTTACAGACCTGAGGGTTTGAGTTCTTCGCTCGATCGAGTTTTCTTTCGCTCGAGCGAGCTTTTGGGTTGTTGGCTCGAGCAAGGCTTCCTTGGCTCGAGCGTAGCTTCTCTGTGTCTGGTCGCTCGAGCTACCAAGTCTTCGCTCGAGCGAGCCTGTCCAGTTTATATACACAGCAGCGGGTTTTGATCAGTCTTTTTCATTTTCTTTTGATTCCAAACCCTAGGTCCGACTTCTCTCTCTCCCTACTCACCTTCTTTCTTAGATTTGATCTATTTAGAGGGTGTTTCTACCCTAGTTGCTTTATTAAAAATATAGAGAGAGTCGAGGGCTTTCATTTAATCTGAACATTTGGCGATTTGGAGCACATTGGTATTTGGGCACTCATCTCTGTCTTCACCATTTGGGTTGTTTTCTTCGAGGTAGGGATTTCCTACTCCATTTTATAGGTTTTGTTCTAAGTTTTGGTATTTTGATATGTTGGGGATACTTTGGTAAATTTTGGGAAAAACCCTAGTTGAATTATTAAATTAATTTGTATAATTAATTCATGGAATTGGGAAAAGATGGTTAAATTCATGGAATTGGAGAATTCATTGATTAAATGGCGTAGTTGGATAATTTGAATCATTTGTATATTGAATGGTTGACATAGTTATTTTCAGTTTAGAAATAACTGTTTTGGGCTATCGGTGGAGGATAGTCATGATTGTTGTAGACATTACATGTGGATTAGGAATAACTGAAACTAATCACATTGGTTAAGTCATTAATTTTGACTACTGCATTAATACAGAAAATACGTGTATTGATTGAGCATTGCATTTGCATACATTGTTTTGTGTGGGAGGAGATAGGGGATGTACTCCACGGTTTAGGGGAAGATAGGGGATGGACCTCTAAACCGGATTTTGTTTGGGAGGAGATAGGGGATGGACTCCATTAGCATCACTTTTATGTGTGCTTATTTATATAGAAGTGTTTTATTGATACAGCACTAAAATGTGTATCAATCTGGAAGTATGAAGTGTTTTGATTTGAGCTTGAGTCTCATTTGTTTGTTGATATTGGAAGGATATGATTATGATATATGTAATTCACTGTTGTAAGTTTGGCCAGGTTCTGAGCCATGTTGATAAAATTGGAAAGTAAAACGTGTCTTAGACAACAGTGTCATGAGACTGTAAAATGAAGTAATTGATTATCTTGGTTAACTATCTGTTGAATGCTATTACTTTATTCATTACTTATATGTGGTTTAGTATATTTCTACTGGGCTGTGGCTCACCCTTTATGGGAACATCATTTTCAGGTTCAGGTGATAAGCTACCTCCAAGAACTTAGCTTTGAAGGACTTGGATTGTGAAGACTATTTTTTATTTGTTTTTCATTGTTAGTACTTGTAAACACTCAAGCCTAGGGCTTTATTTATATTTGAGTTAGAACTCATACTTTGTGTCCAAGTGTTGGCTTGGAAAGATGTAAGCCGGTAGGGCATTTACTTTGATGTTACATGTAATGCTTTTGTTTAGTAAGACTCTGATGAATGTTATAATGAATTATTAAAGTGTTTTCTTTAAATAATGCATGTCAATGATATATATATATATAATGGGTATTTTGAGGGCGTGACATAAACCAAGTGAGATGGTTTTATCATGGCCAAACTCCAACGTGACCGAGGTAAGCATGGCTATGCTAAGCCGCAGACTAGACCGAGATAACTCTACCTCGGTTCATCCATTCACTGCTCATACCACGGTTTTCCCAGCGTTGACCATAGTATTGCTTAGATCGTGCTAACCATTAGCTAGGTCCGATAGAGCTAGCAGCGCTATACCGTGACTGGACTAACTCTGTGTGCGGCATCCTGGCGACCGAGCTACCCGCAGTACTCTCTCGGACCGAGATAACAATAGGTTCTCTGGGTCTGGATTAACTTTAGGGCCGTCTGGAACCGGACTAACTTCAAGGCTCTGGGACCGGACTAATCTTCAAGGCCTTTTTACTCTGCCCTCTGTATTGTGGCCCATAACGGCCCATTACCCTGCTTGGCCCACTTTTCATATAAATTTCCCTCTCAATTGCTCCTTAATTCCATCTGTGCAGCATGATAGGGATTACCTTGTTCTACCAACCGAGCTAAAAACTTTAATCTTACTACTTAGCTAAGCTTTTAAGCTTTTCCAGCTGAGCTAAAGCTCTTTTAGCCTTTCCAGCCGAGCTAAATTCATTCCGGACTGTAGCCGTCCGGACAAAACGTCTCTTCAATCACAGCAACTGAATCACTTCTCATTCCTATGACACGTGGCCCCCTCTGATTGGCCCAATGCAGCTGCCGTCTTCGTACTCCGTGAATTTTGAACAGTTCCCGCCTCTGGTCCTTGCATCAAAACAAAACTCTTTGTTTTTTTTTTTTTTTTGAATCACTCACCACACTATTCATTTCCTCTTCTCTCTCTCTCTCGTTCCTGAGCTTCTTCAACCCTAAACCTGCTGAGTTCGTGTTCTTCATTGTCGTTGCTTCCATCTCTGATTTCTTCCTCTTGACCTGGTAAGTTTACTCAAACCTGCCTTGTTTTTGTTGTTTTCGCATTTGCTTTTACAATACATGTATTTTGTGTGTTTTTTCAAAACACATACCTTTCTTTCGAGTAATAGAACCTCTAGCTTTTCACGAATAAACTAAAACACTGATTTTGATCCAAAATCACAGTATAACCGAACTAAAAAGTCGTTTGTAGTTGATGTCACTCTAGCCAAACCATTCAACCGAACTTACACTTTACGTTATACCAATAGTTTCAACAAGTCAAACTACCTTTTGTTTTAACTCAGCCGAGCTAGAAAACCGCACTAAGTCTGCGTAATAGTGAGTCTGTTAGTCTCAACCACGGCCGAGCCATAACTTGGGGCTAACCCAGCCTTCGTGGTTAAAACCGAACTAAGAGCGCTGCCCCTAGAGGTTCAACCGGGCTAACACTAACCTTTGCACAAAACGAAATAACAAACCCCTTGCACAAACCAAGATACCAAATCTCTTGTGCAAACCAAGATACCAAATCCCTTGTGCAAACCGAGATAACGAAACCCTTGCTCAAACCGGGATCAGACACGTAGCATTTCACATAGCCAAGCTAAGACTTGATATATCTTGCCTTTATTTCTTTTTAGCATGGTCCAACAGTAACCCAGGCACTCCTTTGAGCACTCAATCGAGCTACTCAACACCTTTCTTCGACCGAGCTATCACAAGCTTAATTTATTCATAACTTAAAAGGGAATGGGTAAATATAGGTTCTTAGTAGGTACACCTGGTGGCTTGGCCGAATTCTGAAAGGAGTATAATATCCCTGATGATGTCCATCTCACCTTAGCCAAACAAGATATCACACCATGGCGAAACCGTGGCTTTGTACCCTTTACCCTTTTGTCCATAATAGAAACCGGACTAAGATTCCCTGTACAGCCTTTACTTTGTGAATTCCTTAGGCAAACTAGGATATGCCCTACCCAGCTTTCCACCAACTCATACCATATAATAAATGGTATAGCCGAGCTAAACCGCCGGGCTGGCATTAACCTCGGCTTAGCCGAACTGTTCCATCAATACTCGATAGGATCAAAATAAGATGGCTGGGTCTATTATCTAAGAATACGCCGCCGCCGAGAGAAAATAATAAAGGATACACCGGACAAAGACCTGAATGATGATGATTTTTTCTGGGTATCTGGGAATTTTGAAGACCACCAAGCCCAGATCCCCGGTGACCGAATAAACTGGAAAAAAGAAACCCCCGGTATAATTACCTCGGCTCTTTTGCATGCTTCTCTTTATTTCGGTCTCCTATTTCTTAACCGAACTAACAGTTGCCTTCTTTATGCAGATTCTGCCCACCTTAAGTCATTATACAGTTACCCCAACCTAGACACACTTCGCGCCGCACTACGATACCCTGAAAGAAGTTGGGCCAAACTACTGAATTTTGAGCCGACGTATAGATATAGCAGCCGACGAAAAGCCAGAGTAACAGATTTTTTGCTAGAGGCCTCTCCTGAACTGGACCCGACCTTGCCACAAATCAACCTAGTCCGTACTACTGCTGAAGAAGAAATGGCGAAGAGGAACAGAGTGAGGGCCCTCCTAACCGAAACACACCTAGCCGAAGTACCACCAACCACCCAGACTAAAGAGACCATGGTGGCTCTTCCATCTCAACAACCCTCCTCATCTCGCCCCAGCAAGTGTGCCCGGACTACCCAAACCGAGCAACGCCTTGTTGATGAAGATGAAACCACTCTTCCACCGAGCCCTCCACTTAGCCCTCAGCCGGAGCGTTCTGACCGAGCTAGCTCCTCCAAGTGGGCTCCAAAAATGTCTTTCCAAAATCGTGTTATCTGTGATACTGACTCAGTGGTGGCTGACAAAGACCATATGCTAGACTTCAATCTGGCTAAGAGTGTATGTCTGCCCCCTGATATGGAGCATCACAACAATTTGACCGAGCTCAAGGCCATCCGTTCTGCAACGAAATCAATGATCCTGGTAAGTAGCCCCTCTGGTCTCTCTAATTTTTCCAATTTTTTTGCTCGGTTTTGTCATTAGTTTCTTTCCGTTCTTCTTCAGGCCATGCAAAAGAGTCAAATTGCCCGCAAGCGTGTGTTGGAACTCCGAAAAACAGCAAGGCAAGCCATGGCCGAAGTAACTGAAAAACTGCCAAGCTAGAAGAGGCTAGGAAGCTGCTAGCCAAGCTAAAATCCGAGAACGGTCATCTGGCCGGTCTTGTTAGCTCGGCTGAAGCAGAAAAACAAAAAGCTGCAGCCGTGATCAAAGATAAATATTTGCGCGAACTTGCTACACTAGAACGAAAAAAGAAAGCCGAAATTGAGGAGATGAAGAAGAAGCTGGAGGGTGCTGAGACCCGTGGTTTTAAGGAAGATGAAGCCCTTTATATTAAGCAATGTGAAGCAGCGAAGGACCTTTTCTTCAAGTGCGGTTGGAGGGCGGCCGTGACTCAGCTCGGTCATCAACCAGAGACCGAGGTCTACAATCCTCCACCATATTTCATACCGGGCTCAATGGCAGAGTATACTGCGACCGTTCAACAACAATTTCTTGAAGAATCAGATGAGGAAGAAGAAACCGTGCCCAACGATACCTTGGTCGTCAATGACCCTGCTGATCAGTCAGCTCGGTTGGAGCTAGTGGTGGAAGACCTGACTGACGAGCTACCTACTGAAACCGTGCTCGCAACCGGGACTGTGCTACCAGCTGAAACCGGTCTTAGAGTTGATCTTGACGCCGATCTAGACGTCGAAATAGATGATCTGTTTAACTGACTTTGTATTTTCTCTTCTTTTCTGCTTTTGGATAATTGTAACTCGGCTGAAGTAACATCCTTCTGTACTCGTGAACTTTGAATGAATGCTTCTTTTTTGTTTAAACTCTTATTTCGGTTGATCTTTATGCTTATACCTTTACTTTCTAACTGATGTCTTGCATGTGGTACAGCATTCTCTTGCCGAGATACTTTATCTCGGTCTTAACATTGCAACTATAAGTATGCCTGCCAATCATTCTTTAGCCGAGATCCCTACCTCGGCTGAAGAATACTAAAAGTTGGTTTAATCCAGCCAACCACTCTTTAGCCGATGTCCTTACTTCGGCTGAAGAGTACCAAGAGTTGGTTTAGTCCAGCCAACCACTCTTTAGCCGATGTCCTCACTTCGGCTGAAGAGTACCACGAGTTGGTTTAGTCCAGCCAACCACTCTTTTACCGATATCATTACTTTGGCTAAAGAGTACTAAGAGTTGGTTTAGTCCAGCCAACCACTCTTTAGCCGATATTCTTACTTCAGCTAAAGAGTACTAAGAGTTGGTTTAATCCAGTCAACCACTCTTTAGCCGATATCCTTACTTCGGCTGAAGAGTACCAAGAGTTGGTTTATTCCAGCCAACCTCTAAATTGGTTATTCCTGCCAATTTAGAATAAAATGTTTGGTTATTCCGACCAAATGTCCTGCAGCCTGGATCATTATCTTGGGCTTAGGAGGGGTGTTGGTTTTTCCAACCAACCTCAAGATTGGTTTTTCCAGCCAACCTAGAGTAAAGTGTTTGGTTGTTCCGACCAAACGTCCTGCAGCCTGGATCCTTATCCTGGGCTTAGGAGGGGTGTTGGTTTAATCCAGCCAACCTCTAAGTTGGTTTTTTCCAGCCAATCCTAGAGTAAAATGTTTGGGTATTCCGACCAAACGTCCTGCAGCCTGGATCCTTATCCTGGGCTTAGGAAGGGTGTTGGTTTTTCCAGCCAACCTCTAAGTTGGTTTTTTCCAGCCAACCTAGAGTAAAGTGTTTGGTTATTCCGACCAAATGTCCTACAGCCTGGATCCTTATCCTGGGTTTAGGAAGGGTGTTGGTTTTTCCAGCCAACCATGTTTTCAATGCCCCTAACTTACTAAAACAATTTTTACAGAATAAAACACTTATGCTGAAAAAACTACTTGTTTTATTGGGGAAAAGAAAAATTACAAGTATTTTGAAGAAAAGCTAAAAATAAAATAGTTTGAGATTGGCAGTGTTCCATGGCCTGGGCCGTCCTCATCTTCTAAATGGTATGCCCCATTGCCTGCTATTCCAACCACTTTGTAAGGTCCTTCCCAATTGGGCCCTAACTTGCCATCTCCCAGAACCATGGTCTTTCCCATCACTTCGCGCAGTACCCAATCTCCGATCTTGAATTGCCTTGGATGCACTGTTTTGTTGTATTTCCTGGATAACTCTTGTTGGTATGAGGCGATGTGAACCAGTGCTCTTTCTCTTCTTTCTTCCGCAAGGTCGAGCTCCAATGTTATGGCTTCACCATTCAAGTCTGGATCAAAATTCTCACTTCGAATTATAGGGAGGCCAACTTCTAGTGGGATTACTGCCTCCATACCATAGGCTAAGGAAAATGGAGTTTCTCCTGTTGACTGCGAAGGTGTGGTGTGGTAAGCCCATAAAACATGAGGGAGCTCTTCTGCCCATTTGCCTTTGGCTTTCTCTAGCCTTTTTTCAATCCATCCAAGATGACCTTGTTTGATGCTTCTGCTTGGCCATTTGCTTGGGGATATACCGGTGTAGAATTGTAGAACTCTATCTTGTATTCTTCACAAAAGCCTCTAAAGATTTTGCCGTCGAACTGAGTGCCATTGTCTGATATTAGGGCTTTAGGTATGCCGAACCGAGTGATGATATTCTGCCAGACGAACTTCTTTACATCTTTTTCCTTGATTGATGCTAATGCTTCTGCTTCTACCCACTTTGTGAAGTAGTCTGTTGCTGCGAGAAAGAATTTCCTGTTTTCGGGTGCTGTTGGAAGTAGTCCTACTATATCCAAGCCCCACATTGCGAAGGGCCATGGGCTGGTTAGCGGTAAGAGCTCTCTGGCCGGCTGATGTATTTGGTGTGCGAACTTCTGACATTTCTCGCACTTCTTTACATACTTCTCCGAGTCTGCCTGCATGTATGGCCACCAGTATCCTTGTGAAATGGCTCTGTAAGCTAACGATCTTCCTCCTTGGTGGCTTCCTCATACCCCTTCGTGTATTTCGAACAAGAATGCTTCTACTTTGCTGGGGTGGACACACTTTAGATAAGGTCCTGAGAATGACTTTTTGTACAATGCCATAGATGGGGAGAGCCAAAATCGCTATGACTTTGCTCTAATTTTGTTGGCTTCTTTCTTTTCTTCCGGTAAGACGCCGTCTTTTAAGAACAATATGATGGGATCCATCCATGAGGGGCCTAATTCGGCGCAACACACCTCTTCTACTTCGGGGTCCTCAATGCTTGGTCTCGGTAGGTAGTCAATTAGTAGTGGGTGAGGGATGGATGTATCTGCCATTGACGCAAAGCCTGCTAGTTCGTCTGCTCTGTTGTTTTCCTCCCTGCCAATCTGTTCTATCCTTACTACTTCAAATTTCTTGATCTCTGTTCTGACCAATTCTTGGTACTTGGCCATCCTGTCATCCTTTACTTCATAGTCGCCAGAAATTTGGTTTACCACCAGCTATGAGTCGCTGTAGACCATTAGTTCAGTGGCCTTCATGTAGAATGCTGATTTGAGTCCTGCAAGAAGTGCTTCATACTCCGCTTCGTTGTTTGATACTGGGAAGCCAAGGCTGATTGCTTGCTCCATAACCAGGCCGTCTGGTGAGATGAGGACTATGTCAAGTCCTGCACCATGCCGGTTGGATGCTCCGTCCACAAAGAGCTTCCACATCTCTCTAACGAACAATTTCCAGCAAGTGGAGGGATCAGATGATGCCGTGGGGTTAGGGATGTTGCTGGTGTTTTCTTCAAGGTCCATACTGGCTGTCTGCCCCTTGCTATCTGATTGAACCAAGCCTTTATTTGTTGGTGAGTCTTGGCTTGGTGTAGCATGGTTCGCTTCTGCCTTGCTCTCTTTATTCTGGTCCGTCTTGGGGTCCGACTGAGTATTCTGCTCCAGGGGTTGCGCTATTCCGGCGTCAACTTCCACCCCTAGTTCGGTTGTGTTAGTCAGGTCGACTGGGCAGATATGACGACTTCCCAGGGTAAATTCTGTGACAAAGTCTGCCAAAACTTGGGCCTTTATCGCAGTTCTGGGTTGGAACTTGATGTCGAATTGTCCCAACTCTACTGCCCACTTCAAGATTCGCCCAGAAAAGTTCGCCCTCTCAAACAAAGCTTTTAATGCGAAAGCTGTGAGGACGACTATGGTGTGGGCGTGAAAGTAGTGCAATAACTTTCTTGAGGCCATCATCAAGGCCAAGGCCAGTTTTTCCAGTAGCAAGTACCTTGTTTCGGCACCCAGTAATGTCTTGCTGACATAATAGATGGGCAGATGTTGGATTCTTTCCGCACGGATCAACACTGCTCTAATTGCGTGCTGAGAGACTACCAAGTACAGGAAGAGTTCTTCTCCAGGTATTGGGGTCACCAGTAGTGGTGGAGAAGACATGTATTCTTTCAAGCTTTCCAGAGCGCGGTCGCATTCTTGGTCCCACTCGAACTTGGCTTTTAACGCTTGAAAAAATGGTCGTAGTCTGTCTAACAACCGGCTAATGAATCGGTTGAGTGCAGCAGCCATGCCGGTGAGTTGTTGTATCTCTTTTACTGAGTTAGGCCTCTTCAGATCCTGAATAGCTTTGATCTGGGAGGGGTCTACCTCTATACCCCGGTTGGTCACCAGGAAGCCCAGGAATTTGCCAGATCCTACACCGAACGCGCACTTAGATGCATTAAGGCGCAACTTGTGTTTCTTCAGAATCTGGAACATCTTACCTAGGTCCCTTAGATGGTCATTCTTGTCCTTGCTCTTGACCACCATTTCGTCGATGTAAGCTTCCATTGTTTTGCCTAACAATGGTTCAAACATCTTGGTGACCATCCGTTGGAATGTTGCCCCTGCATTCTTTAGGCCAAAGGGCATGACCTTGTAGCAATACAGTCCTCTTGGAGTTGTAAAGGACGTGACCTTCTGGTCTGGTTCGTACATAGCGATCTGATGGTAGCCTTTGTACGCATCCAGAAAGCTAAGCCGGTTGTGCCCCGCCGTTAGGTCTACCAATTGATCTATCTGTGGTAGGGGGAAGCTGTCCTTTGGGCATACTTTGTTGACTGTCTTATAGTCGACGCAGACACGCCATTTGCCATTCTTCTTTGGTACCACGACTGTGTTGGAAATCCATCTGGGGTAGTGCACCTCTTTGATAGCTCCTGCCTCTAGCAGATTTCCTACTTCTTCCGCCACTATCTCGGCGTGGTGGAGTGCCGATCTGCGAGTGCACTGAATGATTGGTCTGGCAGATGGGTGGACATTGAGTTGGTGACAGATGAAGTTTGGATCAATGTCTGGCATGTCGTAGGGTGTCCAGGTGAACACTTCGATGTTAGAGGTCAAGAATTCCAAGACCTCTAATCTCTCAGTGCTGGACAACGATGAACCGAGCAAAAAGAACTTATCCGGGTTCTTTTCATCTATTCTTACCTCTACCAAGTCTTCTACCGCTTTTTGATCAGCTACTTTGCCGACATCTGCGAACAGTTCATTGCTCTCAGGTTCTTCCACCGAATGAACATATCCCTTGGCGGCGCGGCTGCCATTAACCGTGATGAAGCACTGCTTGGACATAATTTGGTCTCCAAAGACCTCTTCAATTATCTCAGTTTCGTTGGGGAATTGCATTACTTGATGGTAGGATGAAGCTACCGCTCGCATGGCATGCAGCCATGTTCTTCCCAAGATTATGTTGTAAGTGGAAGGGACCTTCAATACCCAAAACTCCACTTGTTTTGTCACGCTTCCTGCCCTAACTGGAAGGATGATCTTGCCAATTGGCCACTCTGGCATTGAGTTGAATCAGATCAGGGGGGACACAGCTGGTGCCAAGTCTTTGTCCTTCAATTTCAATTGTTTGAAGGTGTCGTAATACATTATCTCACACGAGCTACCTTGGTCTATCAAAATTCGCTTGACGTCGTAATCCTTGATGCGGAGGGTGACGACCAGTGCATCGTTGTGAGGGCAATATATTCTTTCCAAGTCTCTGTCTGAAAATGAGATGACATTCGTAGGGTCTGTTCTCCCCTTTTTTATGGTAGGTTGAGCGCTTAGTACTTCTCTTAAGTGCTCAGCCTTCTTGATCGATCCTCTGAGCTCGCATACACGCTCAAGTTCGAATACTCCATGTATCACATTGATCACACCTTGAGGTGGGGCGTCAATTGGCATTCCATTGGGGTTATTGTGGTCCTGGGGGGCTAGTTGCGTCCGTCCGTTGTCCCACCTGCCCCGTCCGTTTTTGTTCGAACGTTCTACTGCGTTGACCTTTGTCGCGGTCTTTTTATCTGGTACTGCGGTCGTGCTAGACTTTGCCTTAGCACGAGCGCCATCTTCTTCTACCCGAATGTGTTGGTGCACTCTTTCCATTAAGGCCTCCATCGTGAGAGGCGGTGTCATAGTGATTAAGTCCCTTAGTCTATTCCCGACTGGAAGGCCTCTTTTGTATTGTGCGATAGCGAGATTGGTGGGACAGTCCCCAATCTGGTTGAAGGTCTCCCAGTAGCGGCTATTGTAGGATTTTAATGACTCTTTTTCGCCCATGTCGATGAGAGCAGTTGATCAATTTCCACCGGGGTTTTGATGTTTGTTCTAAACTTTGTTACCAATGCCTCCGCCAATTGCGCCCAGGATGCTATGCTGCCTTCTGGAGGTTTTTCGAACCAAGTCAAGCCTAGGTCACCAAGGCTTGATGGGAAGAGGATGCACATCAAAGCCTCGTTTTGTCGATATACCGCCATAACCTGGTGGAAGTGGCTTAGGTGCATGTAAGGGTCTGTCTTCCCTTTGTACGTGGTAAATTTAGGCTGGATGAAGCCTGAGGGTAATGATGCGTTCTCTATCGCCGGAACGAACGGCGAGCTATGTAGTATTGCCAACGCTTTATCTGTTGGTTCATAGGCAAGGTGTGATACTGGCATTCCAACCTCGACGCTTCCATGCGTCCGAGGAGCCAATCGCCGAAGGGCTGAAACTCTGTGCGGGTCGCGTGCCCTAGCATCCTCCTTCTGTCGCGCCCTTTCTTCAAGCACAGTCCGTAAGTCGGACGATCTAGGCAACTCTGTTTGCTTGGATGATGTATGGTGCGTATTTTTGGCCGATAGGTACTTCCTTCTGTGTAAGACCTTAATGATCTCGTTCTCTCAGACCTAGAGTAACGAGTTCTGGAAGTCCTTGATTGAGTGTCGCTCGTCCTGAGGCTTCTACTCTCTACTTGCGATGTCGTGGTATGCCTACTACGATCTTCTGAGTGGCGATGAGGTGCATTGCCTTTGCGCCCCTCTCCTGTCGCCACCCCTTTTTCCTTGATCAGGCGCTTTATGGCCTCCATGTCCGCCGTCATCTTCCTTATTAATTCATCTTGCTCCTTCATGCGGTCCTCCAGAACTTGAGGATCAATCCTTCGCCTTTGTCTGTCAGGACTTTGTGAACGAGAGTGACGGGGGCTGTTAGTCCGCCTCCTCCCCCTTGCATCCCTCCTGGGATTTTGTCGCTGAGGCTCCAAGTCCGCCATGAGAGAGATAGAAGGTAGGCCTTCTCGCCTTGCACCCCCCTCTGGTGTTTGTCCGTCAATGGCGGACTGTGGCAAATCTTCGTTGTGCACCATTCAATTAGCGAGGAAAACTTGATCAAGAGGTTTTGTTCTTTGTCTGGTATTCCCACAGACGGCGCCAATTGTACGAGCACGTAATATTCTTCCCGTATAATCCTATTGATCAAGTCTGCGCTCCTCCGTACGTCGTCGCTTTTACTCCCTGAAAACACAAACGTGAGCTAGCCAGCGGGTGTGTGCCGGATACCTCTCCGATGCCTAAGTCAGCAAAATAGACAAAGACAAAAAGCTCTGTGTATTCGAGAATCAAAGTTGTGTGTTACCTCTCCATAGGTGATGTTATGAGCTTTTATAGGTTCCGCGTGGCACAATCCTAATAAGACTCTTACTCCTCCATGTAGAGTCCTCCTAGGATTCATGCTCCTGAAAGATAATGCTTATCCTTCAGCACCCCCCTCACTGCTTAAACCAAGTGAGATGGTTTTATCATGGCCAAACTCCAACGTGACCGAGGTAAGCATGGCTATGCTAAGCCGCAGACTAGACCAAGATAACTATACCTCGGTTCTTCCATTCACTGCTCCTACCACAGTTTTCCCAACGTTGACCATAGTATTGCTTAGACCGTACTAACCATTAGCTAGGTCCGATAGAGCTAGCAGCGCTATACCGTGACCAGACTAACTCTGTGTGCGGCATCCTGGCGACCGAGCTACCCGCAGTACTCTCCCGGACCGAGATAACAATAGGTTCTCTGGGTCCGGATTAACTTTAGGGCCATCTGGAACTGGACTAACTTCAAGGCTCTGGGACCGGACTAATCTTCAAGGCCTTTTTACTCTGCCCTCCGTATTGTGGCCCATAACGGCCCATTACCCAGCTCGGCCTACTTTTCATATAAATTTCCCTCTCAGATTCTATATATGTTGAACTATTGTGTCTTAGCGGATATGGGATTAAAATGGTGAGATTGATATCTCATGCGGATTAAGTTGTAAAATGATATATTTACCCTCCAAGTATTTGATTTGATTTGATTTTGTATTGTATTTAGTAAAATAAAATAAAGGCTTTAGTTAATTAGCGCCCTAATGGCATTGGTTAACCATGTTTAAATCAATTGTACATTACATGTTACATGCACTCACATGCATTATGTACAAGTATCTCAAATTTCTTATCAAGTACCTTAAGGACACTTATCAACAAAACTCTAAAATAAAATATACAAAGCTCAATTAAAAAATAAAATAAAATAAATTTATTTAATTTTAATTTGAAAAAATTAGTAAAATATTTCTCTCCAACTTTGAATAGTAGGAGAGATCCAATATGTTTTTTTTATTAGATAAAGTTGTTTGATAAAATTTCTCTATGATCATACCAGAAAAATATTTATCGATAAAATTAGAGAAATTTTTTAAAAAAATTTGTGTCGTAACAAAATTTCTCTGTGTCGAATTTTCTCTATGAAATGGTTGAGGGATTCCAATTACTATGAAAATATTGTATATCGTTTATTTTATAAAATTTTAATATCGACCTTAAAAAAAAGTTTCCCTTTTTATTGATGCTTGTTTATTTAATTTTTTTAATAAATTTTTGTTGATATTTTATTTAATTTCATTATTTAACATTTTTATATTAAAAAATAAAAATATTAAATAATAAAATAAATTTATTTAAAATTTTATTAAAAAAATAACATAAATTTTTATTGATGTTTTATTTATTTAATTAAAGAATCATTTATTTAATTTTCAAATATAAAATTAAATATTTTTTTATTTAATCTAGTCAAAAAAATTAAAATATTAAAGACAAATTTAGTATTGCTATTATTAGTAAATAATTAAAAAGGGTAAAATTGTGACGCCCCAAATTTTTTTTTTTTTTTTTTTTTGAGACATCATAACAATAACTTGCTAGATAAAAATTTTAACTACTAATTAGGAAATTTTAAATTTTTACATAGTCAAGGTCCAACAACAAAATAAAACTACAAGTTCACATACAACGTCACAACATAGTTAAATACTAATACAAGAGATAACAGGATTTTATTTTGATAAAATCTTGACTCTAAGTTAGCCAAGGTTCGATATTAGCAGCAGCTCCAATTTCAGCCTCAGTCCCTTCTTCGACATAATATGACATGAAACGCCAGGGCAACAAAATATATGCCATGAGTTTTGCAACACAGTAAGAAAACATAACCAACCTACCATTCTTTTTGAGAAAAATAATGAGATTATAAACATGAGATAAAAATATAATCGTAAACATAAATTACAACCATTAAAATAATTCAAATAATTTTAATAGGTGACCCTTGAAATCTCACCAAAGAGGTTTAACTTACCAACCACTAAGTCATGGCCACGGTTAATTTGGAACCCCCCCTTGGTCAAATATTCAAGAACTACCAAAGATGCCTACGCCCGGAGTTATATACCCAAGCCGTAACATCCGTGGTCTGCCCCAAGGCAACGGTCTGCCAGGGGTACGTAACTTCCCTACGTGCCACCCGCACATCCACCCTTATTCTAAAACCAAACACCGATAAGGGTTCAAATAATCCCCGTGCCATCTTAGGGTTTCGCAACACAATTTACTTAAAAATTATTAAAAACCAAGGCTCACCCTGCATACCCGGTATTAACCCTCTATCAGTAACATTATTCATTTAGATTAATTCATAGATCAAACCCATAATCTAAAAATTTATCATGAAACTAGACTTCTCAAATTTCATCTTTTAGTTAGAAATTACCAGATTTAGCTTAGTATAGAATTTTAAATAAATTTTCAAATACATAGTAAAATCTGTCTCACAGTTTCAGATTTAGTTAAAAATTTGTATAAATTTGTAGAAAGCTCAAAAATTGTTGCCAAAATTTCTGGATTAACTAGACATCATTATCAACAACTTTGTAGAAGAAATCATCTCGAAATTGTGAATATAAAATTATCTAAAAAGTTAGGTAACATTCTGGCAGATTCAAAACAAATTATTCTCAACACAGTTTCAGATTTAGTTAAAATTTTGTATAAATTTGTAGAAAGCTCAAAAATTGTTACCCAAATTCCTGAATGAACTAGACATCATTATCAACAACTTTTCAAAAGAAATCATCTCGAAATTTTGAGTATCAAAATTGTCTAAAAATTAGGGAAAACATGCTAGAAGATTCAAAACAGATTATTCTCAATACAGTTTCAGATTTAGTAAAAATCAATTTTTATAAATTCGTAGAAAGCTCAAAATTGTTGTCAAAATTCCTGGATGAACTAGACATTATTATCAACAACTTTGTAGAAGAAATCATTTTGAAAGTTTGAGTTTAAAATTGTCTAAAAATTCTGGTAAACATGCTGGTAGACTCAAAACAGATTATTCTCAACACAGTTTCAAATTTAATTAAAAATTTGTATAAATTCGTAGAAAGCTCAAAAATTGTTGCCAAATATTTCTGGATGAACTAGACATCATTATCAACAACTTTGTAGCAGAAATCATCTCGAAATTTTGAGTATAAAATTGTCAAAAAATTCGGGTAAACTTGCTGGCAGATTCAAAACAGATTATTCTCAACACAGTTTAGACAATTTTTCATATATAATTTGAAAATTTCAAATATATAAAAAAAATGAGAGGATTGAGAGGGTTTTCTTACTTAATAGTAGGATTCAAATGGGTGATGAAGTAGTAGAAAAATTTTGCTTCCTTAACCTTCCCCTCTTCTTTTTTTTTTCTACTGAATCTCTCCTCACCCGTATATACTCATTCTTTTGTTTGTATGTGTCCATGAACTAAGTCTACCCATGATATATATAGGCAGATCTCTCTCTCTCTCTCTCTCTCTCTCTCTCTCTCTTCATGATGTTATTCCCTACCATAAACTTCACTCTACCCAAAAGCCATCATTTGGTGGAATTCACCAAGCCAACATGCAAGTTAGCATGTGGCATACCCTTGCCACCGAATCTGATTCTCCTATATATTTTTTTTTAATAATAATTTATAACAATAATTATTGAACATCAATACCTTATTATTCTTAATAAGGTCTTTGTTAGTGATAGCATTGGGTTAATTTAAAACTATTTTTTTTTTCACTATTCTATATTTTAGGTAGGTTCTGAATAACATTAATTAATTTATTTATTTAATTATTTTCTTTTAAGAATAATTTAAATATGAATTTTCACAAAAATAGTTTATTGAGTATTTATTGTTCTTCATACTATTCCAATCAAATATTGGATTTAATAAGGTAGTTATTTCCAAACAATTTAATCTTACGAGAAAACAAACATAAGATACATATCATTTCTATCCAAATAGTTCAAGGACTATATACCCTAAGATCAAATCTAGTAGATTATAATCTCCCTTAGAATTCCACTTTTTTGCACAGAAAAGGTCACACTTTTTTTCTTTTTCTTTTTTTTTAAAGCAAACGAAATTAAAAAAAAAATGTTTTTAGTGTCTTAAATTAAAACAAACTACTAATCTGTCCTAAAAAAAAAAAACTTTTAGCCTCATAAAACTTGTTTTTACAAATCGTCATTTGAATTAGGTTAGGTTTGGGAAGTAAGTTCGGACTAAAATAGTCATATAGAATAAAATTAATTATTTTAGTTAAATAAGACAAAATGTCACATTTAACTTATAATTATTTCATTTTTTCTCTCACCAAATTCAAAAAAACTAAAAAACATATCCTAAACGAGACTTTTTAGCCTCAGGTTAAAAAAGTTAAAAAGTCAACTTACATCCCAAACGAAACCTTAATGGGTTCGTTTGGAAAGAAAAAACTCAGGGCTTTTTGGCTATATTAGCCTCAAAAAAATAAAATAAATTTTTTAGTCTAATAATACAAAACATCACATCCAAGTCACAATCATTACATTTTTTCTCTCACAAAAGTAAAAAAAGTCAAAAAGTCTATTCCAAACAAGACTTTTTAATTCCAGACTAAAATAGCTAAAAAATAAAAAATAAAAAATCAATCCACATCCCAAACGAACCCAATGTTATAAAAGGTCTTGGACCTTTTTCGATAAATAAACGAGCATATGATTGGCTTTGACACATAACAAACCACATACTTCGCAGATTAGTTTCTGTTTGTTTCAACTTAAAATATTTTATATAAAAAATTATTTTTATTTTTATTTTTCAATATTTGATTGACACTTGAAATAAAAATATTTTATTACCAAAAAGAGAAATTTGATTCAATAAAATGTTATTTATAATTTTTTAGCGAGTGAAGATTCTTATTTGAAAAGACTAACACATTGAAAATATAGTGAGTGAAAGTCAATTTTGTAAAAATTAACTTACAAAATTTTTAAAAGTAAATCATTTTGAAAAAATTATGCAAAATATTTTCTTTAAAAAATATTTTATTTACTTTTTATTTAACTAAATAACAAAACAATAAGTAAAATATTTTTATAAAAATACTTTACATTAAAACAAACAAAGCATTAGTGAGAATGGTCAAGGAAACGTTTTGAGAATGTTAAAATGAACACAAGTTGAGTTTTTGTTAAATAATCACGTGTAAGTTAATTAGTTTTTGTCTAATTTTTTTTTTTAAAAAAAAAAAATCAGCAAGTTTCATAGAATGAGGCGAGACCAAAAAAAAAAAAAAATACTCTTCGTTAGGGACGAGTCTTATACTTGCTAATTGATTCATCTACCTTTTACTTAATTTTCAAGACCTACTTGTTTCTAATGAACTTGCAACCCTTTCTTTGTTGTTTCCTTTCTGATGTAACCCAAAAAAAAAAAAAAAAAAAAAAAAAACCTTGCAGCCACTATTGCACAATTAATGGGCATTTTTCTGGGTATCATTTCGCTGATTTAAACTGTTCATTTTTTAAAAGACATCGAGTAGAACATGTCTGTAAAAGTTCAAATTAATCAGATATTGATATTCCTTTCATCAAGTCATGTTTATATTCAATTTTCTTTGATTGACTTAAATTTTTGCAGACATGTTCTACTCGATATTTTTAAAAAAGTGAATGATATGTGGCCTGAAAAAGGCTACACTGGCAACGCAACAATGCTTGTTGTGCATGGTGCGCAACAGCCTCTCTAATCACATTTCTAATACATTAGTGTCACGCTATTATTAATATAACTTTTAATTCCTAAACCATTATAATGTTCAACATTTGTATATAGACAAAGAAAAAAGAAATTATGAACTTGATCCACCAATTCAACAATGAAAATATGATTCTTTATGTATTTATTTATTTATTTATTTTGGGACAAAAGGGGGCCGAAACCTAAACAAAAACAAAACTAAAAATAAGGAACATGCAAGGAACCGACGCACTGGGCATCCTTTGCTCAAATATGATTTTTTTTTTTTTTTTTTTTTGACCATGTATAGCTCAAACAAGTCACTGTTTTTTTTAATGATTTTTTTGAAAATTATTTATTCTTTTTTAAGTCTTGTAGACGAATTTAAAAATATAAAAAATTACTAAATATATAAAACAATAATTATTTTTTACACTTTTTTTGGGAATTTTTTAGACTTTTTTTTTAAAATAAATTAAAATTTTCTTTTTTGATCCTTTCTTCGAAATAGAACTCAAGAGTGAGATTTTTTGAAGTTTGTTTAAAACAATTCACTAAAAATGAAAAAAAAAAATCACTAAAAAAGTCAACTTCAAACACCATTAAATCTGAAAAAAGAAAAAAGAAAAAAAGAAGAATTTATGGAAAAAATAACATATATAAAAACTATTTTTATTTTTATTTTTTCCCTATAAAATTTCTAAAACCAATTAATATCATTTTATTCCCTTCAGCCATGAAGGCAAACACATTAACCCTTTCAACTATAAAAATTATATAAATGCATCCTTTTAAAGGTGGTTTAGAGATGGTCTATATATGTTGGAACAATTTTCTGTGTACAATAAATATATTGAAACTAAATCAAACAAATAAAATAAATAACGTACCGAAATTATTTTACCGAACTGAAAAATAATAAAAAGATCAAGTTGAGTGTGTGACACTCTGTCCTTAAGACAGATTCACCCCGCTACGGTACTTACGATTATGTGCCATTTATCTCCCAGGATACAATGATCTTCACAAATTTGTAGTAGCACTCCAAACAAATTTGTCCAATGAACTAGAACCTGTGTTCTATACTCTATAAATTTTTCCTAGAAAATATATGAAGAATATATCATGCAAGAGAGCAACAGTAGAAGGAAAATGAAGATTTTCGAATTGCCAAAAAGCTGGAATAGATCTGGTTTATATAGACCCGAACAGGTGTAAAATTCAAACTGAACATGTAAGTTTTTGAATTGAACAAGTACTGTTTGAATTTCAACAGATCTGCTGGACAGTTTGATCTGTTTGAACTGGACAGATTCAAATCTGTTAACTGCGGCAGTTTCTGGCAGTTATAAAACTATAAAACAGTTTGAATCTGTTTAGGAATTTCGGACATAAGGTAATAAAAATTGGACAGAAAATTAATTTCAATTTTGGCACAAAATTGGAATTTAATTTCATTAAGAATTTATGGAAAAATTCAAATAAATTTTGTCCAAAAAATTAATATTAGAACCAACTCGACCCACAACCCACACCCGCCACGGCTCAGCTTGGCTCGGCCAGTCGGTCGGACGGACAGCGGCTGCGCCGCGCGTGCACGTATGTAGTAGTTTGAGTCAAGGTTCCATTTGTCCATACCTCCTCGCTTCTACAAACTTGGGGTGCCCCTTGGGGCCCAACTCAATTGTTGCCACCTAGAACTTATATACACACATAAGTTCTCTTCAAGTTTCAATGTGGGACAAGACTTTCAAGGAAACCCACATTTAATTCTTTAAATGTTCAATTCCACGAACCCGAAAACGACGTCAACTTCCCGTTCACTCATAAATGGTTTTGATGAACCGTCTTCACCATGTGAACCGTCTTCACCATGTGACCTGCCATTAATTTCAATACGTCACTTTTTCGGACCCATCCCAAAAGACGTTTGGGGCCCACTCAATTTTGGGCTCAAAGATGGCCCAAAATAAGCCTATATACAACCAATCTTCCAACAATCCCCCACATGAACGGAATTTAACGGAGAGAAAATGTAACAACATGATCTAAATACAGAGAGTACAGAAATTGAAAATATTCTACAAATGATAGATAGCTTTTGGCTTTGAACCTTCCCTTGTGAGACACTATCGGATTTACTAGTTAATCAGTGAACATGATGTCTTGAACTGTTCAGCCGTTTGTGTAAACTAAAACAATAGAACTCACACAATATATTACCACACACAGTTTAGTTCTCACTATTGTATTCATTTTGACCCTGAACAACCTAGTCTTTCATGAGTACTCTAGAGAATTGTAGCCCTTCACAAATCTCATAGAACCAGCTCAGTTCACACTCACATAGGTGATTCTTATGAAGAGTATCTTGCCATACTCCACTAGGTATACCTAGATATAAGAATCATTAAAAGTACTACTTAACCTACAACACTGCAGACATCACTATTTCATCATAGATATGGATAGGAGTTTGACTCCCCAGTGATCCTTTTGAGTCATACACAACTCGGTTGTCCCTTTGAACCTAGATCTTGGGATCTCCAGTCAACTAGGTTGGATTGCCGTTGTGGTAACTCTTATTTAATAGGCTTAAGTCCCATTCCCCTCGATGAATTCTCAACTAACTCTCTTGCTAACCCTTTGGGTTTTTGGATCCATACGTTTTCTTTAGACTTCACATATTCAATGGAAATAATTCCATTAGAGAGTAATTGTCTTACGGTGTTATGTCGATGACGAATGTGTCATGACTTACCGTTATACATATGACTCTGTGCTCTACCTATTGCTGATTGACTATCACAATGTATGCAAATAGCAAGCACAAGTTTTGGCCATATTGGAATATTTTCAAGGAATTGGTGAAATCATTCTGCTTCTTTCCTAGCTTTGTCTAAAGCTATGAATTCTGATTCCATAATAGACCTAGCAATGTAAGTCTGTTTAAAAGATTTCCAAGATACAGCCGCACCGCCAAAAGTAAAGACATACCCACTGGTGGACTTTGAGTCTCTAGTATCTGATATCCAATTTGCATCACAGTAATTTTCAAGTACTGCTGGATATCTAGTATAATTTAGCCCAATGTTACGAGTAAATCGGAGATATCTTAGAACCCTTATAATTGATTTCCAGTGTTCTACTCCTGGATTACTTGTATATCTACTTAATTTACTTACTGCATAAGCTATATCCGGGCGAGCGCAGTTCATCAAGTACATTAAGCTTCCAATAATTTGGGCATACTCTAATTGAGAAATATTTTTCTATACATTCTTAGAAAAAAACACAAATTAACATCCACGGGTGTTCTAGCAAGATGATCATCATCTTTACTAAATTTGTCAAGTATTTTCTCAATGTAATGAGATTATGACAAAGTATAACCTTCTGATGTTTTGGTAATTTTCATACCAAGAATTGCATCAGCAATCCCCATGTCTTTCGTGTCAAAATGTTTATTTAACATTTTCTTGGTAGTTTTAATTATATCATTATTACTACCTATAATGATCATATCATCCACATAAAAACATACAATGACATAATCTTTGTCTGTGTTTTTAATATAAGCACATTTGTCATACTCATTAATTTTAAATCTATTTGACTTCATTGCCTTGTTAAATTTCCCATGCCATTGTTTTGGTGCTTGTTTTAAACCGTATAATGATTTAACTAATTTACACACTTTCTTTTCTTTTCCTAGAACAAAAAAACCTTCTGGTTGTTCTATGTAAATTTCTTCATCTAACTTACCATTTAAGAAAGCAGTTTTCATATCTATTTGATGAATTTCTAGATTGTACAAAGACGCAATAGCAATTAGCATTCTAATGGATATTATTCTCGTAACCGGTGAGTATGTGTCAAATTAATCGAGACCTTCTTTTTGTCTAAAACCTTTGACCACAAGTCTTGTCTTGTATTTGTCAATTGATTTATCCGTTTTCATTTTTCTTTTGAAAACCGACTTGTACCCAAGAGATTTACAACCTGGTGGTAAGTCCACTAATTCCCAAGTGTGATTTTGCAAAATGGATTCAACTTCACTGTTTACAGCTTCTTTCAATAAGAAGCCTCAGGACTGGACATAGTTTCTTTAAAAGTTAAAAGCTTATTTTCTAACAAAAAGTTAGAAAATCTGAACTAAAAGATTTTGAGGTTCTAGCACGTTTACTACGCCTAGGTTCATCTTCCTCATTTTGATCTATCTCTTTCTTTTGATCTTGTTCTTGATCATTACTAGTAATAGCATCAAAAGATCTTTTCTTATTACTAGTCTTTTGTCCAATCTTATTCGGAAACACATGTTCAAAGAAAGATGCATTCCGAGATTCAATAATAGTATTTACATACATTTCGCAATGTTCTAATTTATGAATCAAAAACCGATATGCACTACTATTCTTGGCATAACCAATGAAAATGAAATCAACGATTTTAGGACTTATCTTAGTCTTTTTAGGATTAAGTGTCACGACCCCAAACCGCCCCTACCAGTTTGGTGCCGCGATGGCTAGTAATCCGGGATTACCGAAGGCCAACCTTCAAAATCCACACACAATTAGAGTATAAATATATATGGGGCTCACAAGTGCAGAAGCAATAATTTAAAAATACAAGTGGTCCATAAGAGCAGTGCGTAAGTTACATGGAATGGCACACAACTTTACATAATATTACAGCTTGGATGCAAATACAATAAAGTACAAAATACATATTACATCTTGATCAAAAGGCTTCTCCAGCCGACATGTGTAAATTACAAGTATTATAAGCCGAGAAGCATAATTTTCAAGACTGCCGACGTGAATACAAGTTAGGCCGACATAACAAAAAAACCAAAACAAGCTCGCGAGTCACACCTTGGAGTCACCGCCTTCCTGCTCATCACCTATATATATATATATATATAGAGGGTGAGCTTGGATACTCAGTGAATGGTATAAATAATAAAGGGGTTTGCATGACTGGTATTCAAGATTTTTATCAAACAATACATAACATAACTAGTGCAAGTCAAGGGATGAACCAAGTCCATCTTCCAAATCTGTCAAGTTTTCAAAGGATGCTTACTAACATCATTATAATACAAGTGATGACATCTCGGCAAACAGACCCACGCGGTAAACCGTCGGTGGCAAACAAGACAAGACAAGACAAGGGAGATATCTCAATTCAATGGTGTCATTGCATTATAGTCCCCTGACACTAAGGACTTGTGCTACTAATGCTTAGAGTCCCCTAGCACGTACGGACTTCCAAAATTTGTGCTACAAATACTTATAGTCCCTTAGCACGTACAGACTTCCAAACTTTGTGCTACAAATGCTTATAGTCCCTTAGCACGTACGGACTTTCCAAGAATGTCATCAAAACAGGATAGTATGTATATATTTTCCAACTAAGAATAACCATTCATGCTTACAAATACTTTTCCAAACGAAGCAAAACAAGACTTTCATCAAAACATTATAACATAGCTTTATTAAAAATACCACTCATATAGCTCTTCAGACGTCGGAGTCAAGACAAGTCCAAGTCCTACAAACACATGGCAAAGTCTGTTGAATGCACTTTCAAACAAATTTCACATGCATGCAGATGATCTCGGCATTTCTCAAGACTAAGTCAAATCAAAACAAACACAGTTCTTTATCTCGGGAAAACATGCTGGGCAACTACCAGGTCTAGGCCGAGGTTCCACACTCCCTTGCCGAGGTGTGGCCTCGATGGCCACATTCAAAGGAATGAAGTCGGAAAAAATCTGGGTTTCCCTCTCTTGAAGAACATGATGAACATGAAGAACATGGACATGAGGAAGATGAATGCAAAGATCATAATTTGCTATTGTAAAATCTGAGATTTCATGCTATAAGTTCAAAAACATGGACCTGGGTACCCATATTCAAGGATCTCTTGAAAACAAACACAAAAACATAAATCTTATTGCAAACTTTCGGATCAAACAAGACTTTCTTTTCAAGAACACATGAACACTATTTTCTCTTTCTAAAACCAACTTTAAATCGATGCATGACATGCAGAACAGGTTCGATCGTGCAATACAGCTAGATGATCAATAAGAACGACAAGAGTAAGTCAAGAATCTAACCTTAATACGCGAATATAATGGTTTGATCTCTAGGAATCAAGGTCGAAAGCCCACTCTCTCACTCTAAAACTTCTTCTTCTTCTAGAGCTTCTCTCTCCTCACCAACAAAGACATATAGCAAAATGATACATTTCTAGGTCTGCTGGCTGACTTAACCCTCCATAGGGGCACATGGCAGCGGCTGGTTGGTGCTACTCAAAAAGGTGGCTGAGTGACAAGACAAGACTATGACAAAAATGTGTTCAACAAGTAAGATGGCATGGGCACTTCGGTAGGCCGTGATCTCGGCTAAAAGCAAGGCATCGGCAAGTAAGGGAACAATGACCTCGGCCAGGAAGGACAACACTTGACTAAGCTGTGCCACACCTTGGCCTAGATGTGCCATACCTCGGTCTAGGTCATACCACTCTGGGACAAGATCACTTAGGTGCAAAGGTAACATCTCGGCCTAGATGATTCATACCTCGGCCTTGGTGATGAACACCTCGGCCTAGATAATGACATCTCGGCCAATATGTCAGGGCAAAAGTGGAGGTCAAACAAAGTGGTTCCAAGATAATTCTAGACTGAAGACGACCTCGGCTAAACTCACACCAAGCAAGGTACAAAACATGCTGTAACACTTAAACAAACAAGGACAAGACTTAAAACACAAGCTTACAAGACAGAATCACATGAATGCATATGAGTATGGTTAGGATAGCGTGAGGGTTATTACATTAAGAATAGCCACTTTAACCAAACACCCACACACTTTTAAGTATTTGTAGGATGGTACTATTCCATGCCACATTTCATAAAGTGTTTGATTCACTTTCTTTCGGGGTACTTTATTAAGTATATAATTAGCAAAAAGTATTGCTTCCCCCCACAAGTTCTGAAGTAATCCAGAACTTATTAACATTTTAAAGTCCTATTTTTCTTTTTAGCAATTCCATTTTGCTGAGGTAAATAAGGATGGTGGTTTGATAAATTATTCCATGTTCTTTACAAAAGTTACCAAAAGGTGATTCATATTCACCACCTCTATCACTTCTAAGTTTCTTAACCTTCTTACCAAGTTAATTTTCAACTTCATTCTTATATTGAATGAAAGTTTCCAAAGCTTCATCATTGGTTCGAATTAAATAAACATAACTATATCTAGTATAGTCATCTATGAAAGTGATAAAATATTTTTTCCTACCTCTGGTTTGAATTGATTTAAAATCACAAATGTCACTATGAATTAATTCAAATGATTCTGTACTTCTTTCAATTGAATGAAAATGAGTTTTGGATAATTTTGCCTCAACGCAGATTTCACATTTATGATTTAAATCAATGTCAAATTTAGGTAAACATTCCATATTAATTAATCTACATAAAGATCCATAATTAACATGTCCTAGTCTACCATGCCATAAATTTGAAGACTCAAGCAAGTAAGAAGAAGATGTATTTTTATTAATAACTGAGGGTACAACGGTCATTACATTCACCTTGAAAAGGACATCAGACATGTAACATTTTCCTACATACATCACATTCTTAGTAAGTACAAATTTATCACTCTCAAACACTAGCCTAAACCCATTCTTACTCAACAAATATCCGGAAACAAGATTCTTGCAAATGTCCGGTACATGCAACACATTGTTGAGAGTGAGTTCCTTTCTTGACGTTATCTTCAGAATAATCTTTCCTTGTCCTTCAACTTTAGAAGTCGAAGAGTTGCCCATAAAAAGTTGTTCACCGTTGTCCACTGTAGAATAAGATGTGAACATCTTTTTGTCGACACAAATGTGGCGAGCAGCACCAGTGTCCACCTATCATTCTTTAGGATTTCCAACAAGGTTTGCCTCGGAAACAACTGCAAAAAGATTGATGTCATCTACACCATTGGAAATATTGTCCACTTCAATCATATGGGCTTGAGACGGCTTCTTGCTTGTTCTTCTTTTGATTTTGCTTTTGCTACGGCAATCTTTAGCCCGATATCCCTCTTTCTCACAGATGTAGCACTTGCCATTAAACTTGTACTTTTTAATTTCCCCTCCTTTAGAGCCTTGTGATGAACTTTCTTCAGAAAACTTCCGTTTCTTTACTTTTGGAGCATGTGTCCACCACATTTGCCTTAGACTCCATAGGATGCTTACCAGCTCACTTTTCAGAATTGCGGTTATCCTCCTCAATCCTCAAACGCACAATTAATTCTTTTAAAGACATTTTTTTGTGCTTGTGTTTGAGGTAGCTCTCGAATTCCTTCAAGCCTTGTGGTAATTTCTCAATTAAGGCTGCAATTTGGAAGGATTCATTGAGAGATATGCCTTCTGCGTGAATGTCATGCAGAATGAGTTGGAGATCTTGAACTTGACTGATCATAGTCTTAGAATCAACCATCACAAAGTTCAGGAATTTGCCAACCACAAATTTCTTTGAGCTGGCATCTTCCGTTTTGTACTTTTTCTCCAAAGACTCCCAAAGTTCCTTTGCTGTTTTGATAGAACTGTAGACATTATATAATGTGTTGTCAAATCCGTTCAAGATGTAGTTCCGGCAAAGGAAATCAGCATGTTTCCAGGCATCGACCGCAACAACTACTTGCCGGTCAATTTCATTCTAGTTCAGAATAGGAGCATTCTCATAGAGAAAACGAGCCATGTTCAGAGTTGTAAGATAAAACAGCATTTTCTACTGCCGTCTTTTAAAATCAATTCCAGAGAACTTCTCTGGCTTCTTACCATGATTTACCGGTACTGTCACAACAGGAAAGGGAGTTAGCGCAATTGCAGCCACCATTCTAGTGCTCGTTTGAGCATTTGTTTTAGTAGCCATGAATTCTAAATTATAAAACAAGATTATAATTAGAATTTTATACTACACAGAAAATTAATCCAAATTCACAGAATTAAATTCTGTAAAAATAAAAGAAATAAGAAATGTAACTTTTATTTTTAAATTAATTTGGAAATAAAATAAAATTTTATTTAACCAAATTAATCCCATACAGAAAATTAAATTTCTTTAACACTTCAATAATTAAAATACTGAAACAAAATTTTAATTAATGAATACTCAGAAATTATTTAAGAATACCAAAATTAATTTCTGACAAACTTCACAAATAAATATTCTGAATTGTTAATGACACCAGTATATTACTACTAGTTGTCAAAAAAAAATAGACAGTATATTGCTACTATTTGTCAAACAGTATATTACTACTATTTATTTTCCAACCAAAATATTATTTTTGTAAAATCAAAGAAAACAATTTCCGTAAGAAGAAGAAAGAGAAAGGGAAACAAACGAAAAATTCTGTAAACAGAATAATTCGAATCTGTCTTAAGATTGTTGGAGCAATCTTCTGTGTACAATATATAAATTGAAACTAAATCAAGCAAATAAAATAAATAACGTACCGAAATTATTTTACCGAACTGAAGAATAATAAAAAGATCAAGTTGAGTATGTGACACTCTGTCCTTGAGACAGATTCGCCCCGCTACGGTGCTTACGGCTATGTGGCATCTATCTCCCAGGATACAATGATCTTCACAAATTTGTAGTAGCACTTCAAACAAATTTATCCGGCGAACTAGAACCTGTGTTCTATACTCTCTAAATTTTTCCTAGAAAATATATGAAGAATATATCATGCAAGAGAGCAAAAGTATAAGGAAAATGAAGCTTTTTGAATTGCCAAAAAGCTAGAACAGATCTAGTTTATATAGACCCGAACAGAAGTAAAATTCAAACTGAACAGGTAGGTTTTTGAATTGAACAAGCACTGTTTGAATTTCAACAGATCTGCTAGACAGTTTGATTTGTTTAAACTATACAGATTCAAATCTGTTAACTGCATCAGTTTCTGGCAGTTATAAAACTGTAAAACAGTTTGAATCTGCTTAGGAATTTTAGTTAAAAGGTGGTAAAAATTGGACAGAAAATTAATTTCAATTTTGGCACAAAATTGGAATTTAATTTCATTAAGAATTTATGGAAAAAATTCAAATAAGTTTTGTCCAAAAAATTAATATTAGAACCGACTCGACCCACAACCCACACCCGTGCCCAGCACGGCTCAGCCAATCGGTGGGCGGTTGCGCCGCACGTGCGTGTATATGGCAGTTTGAGTCAAGGTTCTATTTGTCCATAACTCCTCCTTTCTACAAATTTGGGGTGCCCCTTGGAGCCCAACCCAAGTGTTTCCACCTCAAACTTATATACACACATAAGTTCTCTTCAAGTTTCAATGTGGGACAAGCCTTTCAAGGAAACCCACATTTATTTCTTTAAATGTTCAATTCTACGAACCCGAAAATGACGTCAACTTCCCATTCACTCATAAATGGTTTTGACAAACTGTCCTCACTGTGTGACCTGCTATGCGGCAAGGAACACGTCACCTCTTCAGACCCACCCCAAAAGACGTTTGGGGCTCACTCAATTTTGGGCTCAAAGATGGCCCAAAATAAGCCTATATACAACCATTTTTCCAATAGTATAAATAAAAGTGATATATTTTTATAATTAAGAATCAAAATATACTAGCTCAAAAATTAAGAGAATAAAATAGAATAAAATTTTGTAGCTCAAATTTTTAACCCTTGAATGGCCCGAATTTTTCTCTTTCCTCTCTCTCTCTCTCTTTCTTTCTCTTTCTCTCTCTCTCTCTCTCTCTCTCTCTCTCAGACCCACCTTCCGACCTCCTCTCCCCCACCCTTCCCAGCTTCGGCCGACCCAATACCACCCTCTTTCATTCTTCCTCCAGATCTATTTTTTTCAGAACAAAACCCATGTACAAATTAGTTACTTTCCAAAAACAACATAAAGAAAGAAATGAAAAAATCAAAGAAAAGAAAGAAAGAACTTGAAGAAACCAAAACCAAAGTGTTGAATATGGATAATTTATGTTGTTTGTTCGTGTTAATTGAATAACCCATGTTGAGGTTGCTTCAATTTTGTGGTGGGTTTGATAGTTTTTAGAGAGAGAAAGTGGGTTTGTTTCAATTTTGTGGTAAGTTTGATAGTTTTTAGAGAGAGAAAGTAGAGGAAGAAGAAGGGAAAGCTGAAGGGAAAGGAGGTTCTGGTTTTTTCGATTTCTTTCTTTTCTATGGAGATTCAACATTGCAAACCCACTCTGGTAGCTTTTCATTCGGCTAGTGAAGCCATCTCCGGCGTCCTCTCTTTCTCTTTCTCTTCCTTTTCCTCTCTTTCTCTCGCTATCGCCTCATCTCTCTATTTGTTAGAATTTGGTTCTCAAACGTTTGAAAGAAAAAAGAGAGGGGGAAGAAGAAAAAAAAAGTGTCAAAACGACATCGTTTTGGCACCACTGCTGGAACCATTGTAGAGAATCACGACAGAGGATTCGAACTTCATAAATGCCAACACATTCGATCCATTAGAGGCAGTTAATTTTTGAGCTACCCAAAACTCAAAAGTAAAATAAGATTTGTAATAATTGAAAGGTCTTTCTTGTGTAAATAACCTAAATGAAAAATACTATAGGCTCCAAATTTTCTACCAAATAAATGATTAAATATCTTATAAGGTCTACAAATATGAACCCCAAATCACATTTGATCATGGAAAAAGATCCAGACTCCCACTAGCTTGTGATTGGCCAATTTTTTTTTATTTTTATTTTTTCTCCTCCAATTACCAACCCTCACGTGTGTGGGGGGGGGGGGGTGAAGGCTTGAAGGGGTCTTAATCACTTCCATTTGATCATTTATTTAATAAAAAATTTGATACCCATCATTATCTAACTTCAATTTCGATCCCAAATCCTAATAATAGAGCCGGTGAAATACTCTCACTCGCGCTCCCAACACCACACCATCGTGCGCTTACAACCAGAACAAGAACAAAAGAAGTGGTTAGTTTCTTCTTCTCAAAATCTTCTTCTTCTTCCCTTTAAAACCTTAGGGGTTGTTTGGAGTGTCCTAAATAAGTGTACTTTTTGACTTTTTGGATTAAAAAATTGAGGAAAAAAATATAGATGTTTAGGTTAACTTTTTGACTTTTTATGAAAAAATGTGTATTAAAAAATTGTATAAATTAGTGTGGAAGAAAAGTTTTGACTTTTTGACTGCACGTTGGCAGGTTTGGGTTGCTGAGTGGTTAATAGGAAATGGTTGCCTCCTTTTCAGGCAACCATTTGGACGGTGCTCTTTGGCCAGTGGGGGCCACCACGAGTCCTGTTTTGTTAATCAGAACTGTTGAATGTATACAACTCGTTGAGTATTATATGTTTGTAAAAAATCACATTGATCAGATATCTATAAATATCTGATCGGATTAGTTTTTTTTGTCAATCGTTAACTATAACACCATCCTTTTTTATACAAAACTGATTTGATCATGTAGTTAGCGATATCCGATCAACGTGATTTTTTACAAGCACATAGTACTGGACGAATTCTACACATTCAACGGTTCGAATTATCAAAATGGGACCCATGGTGGGCCCCCACGAGCCCAACATTACCGTCCAACTTAGTGAATATATATACGTCATTTTTTTTTTGGCTCTTTCAACAGTACTAAAGCCATCAATTCAGTCTTGAAAATTGTGGAAAGCTGGTTTGATTAAAATATTATGTATATTATTTTTTTTATATTTTTAATTTGTGAATAATGATAACTTTTTGCTTTTTTTGTAACTTTTTGACTTTTTAGATTTTTTGAAACGCCCAAACCAGGCCTTAGTTTATTATTCAAAAAAATTTAAATTTTTTATGCTTTTGATTCAATTTTACACTCTCGTCTTGTTCTTGATTTGATGATTATTTATGTTTTGCAAGTAAAAAATCAAAATCTAGGCTAGGGTTAGAGTTAGGGTTAGGGTTTTGAAGAGTCGAATTTGATTCACGAAAAAATGGCATCGATGGATCCTGAGATTGCGAAGACTCAAGAAGAGAGGAAAAAGATGGAGCAACAGCTTGCATCCCTAACTTCAGTTACTTTCGATACCAATCTCTATGGCGAAAACAACCCATTCGAGGGTTACGAGCAATCGATTCCTGTTAACAATGAGGAAGAGAATTTCAACGCCATGGATTCGAAGGTAGCCTGGAAATTGGCTTCGTACACGGCCCCCAAATCCATCCTCAAGGATATGCCGAGAGGGGTCGATGAAGACAAATCGATGGGGTTCAAGAAGCCTTCTAGGATTATTGATAGGAAAGATGAGTATCGGTGGAGACGATTGAATCGGGTGATTTCACCGGAGCGACACTATGCGTTTGCGAGCGGAGATAAGACCCCTGATGTGTCTGTGAGGACTTATGCTATGTTTGGATTGAGTGATTTGGAGAGAAAAGAAAAGAAATTGAGAGATATGTATTTCTTTTATTTGTTTAGATAACTTAACTGCAGAGAAATGGAAAGAAATTGAGAGAAATTGAGAGGAACTCATTTCTCTTATAAGTCTTATTTTCAATCTTTCCAAAAGTGGAGAGATTGGGAGAGAAAAGAAACCACTATTTTCATAATATCAATTTTATTCCTATAAAAATAAAAGAAATAAAATGATTGAAAATATAAAAAGGTTATTTTAATAATATAATATAAAATAATTTCTGTTCTTTTCTCTTAATGAAATCTAACCAAATAAGAATAAGAGGAATCACAATCATTTCTTTTCTTATATTTCTTCCTTATCCAAACAAAAAAGAGAGAAATCACAATTGTTTCTTTTTCTTTTTTTTTTCTTTTCTCTATAACTTAAGTAATCATTTCTTGTGATGAGGGAGGAGGCTTTGAAGAGAGAGAAAGAGGATACATTGAGGTTAATTGATAAAAAGAAAAAAGAGGGGGAGGAGGAGGAGAGGAAAGCTTCTGCAGGAGGAGAAGAGAAGGAGAGAAAGCCTGCTGCTAATGCTGTTTCCTAGCAGACCCAGAAGAAGAGGAATCGGTGGGATCAATCTCAGGACGAAAATAATGCAAAAAAAGTTAAAACTTCTCAATCTGATTGGGATATACCCAATTCGACTCCAGGGATTGGGAGGTGGGATGCAACCCCAACTCCAGGAAGAGTTGGTGATGCGACTCCTTCGCTTTCGAGGAGGAATAGGTGGGATGAGACTCCCACACCGGGTCGATTGGCTGATTCGGATGCAACCCCTGCTGGTGGTGGTGTTACTCCTGGTGCTACCCCAGCTGGGATGACTTGGAATGCTACACCAAAGCTTGCTGGGCTTGCTACTCAACCCTGAAACGACAGAGGTCGAGGTGGGATGAGACTCCTGCAACAATGGGTAGTGCCACACCAATGGCTGGTGCTACCCCTGCTGCTGCATATACTCCTAGTGATTCCTGTTTGAGGGGTTGAACTTGCAACCCCAACTCCTGGAGCTATTAATTTGTGCAGTGCTATAACCCCTGAACAGTATAATTTGTTGAGGTGGGAGAAGGATATTAAATCATCCGTTGACGGATGTAGAACTTGATGCAATGTTCCCACAAGAGGAAACTCCTTGCTACCCCATGCTCAATACTTTGGTGCGTTGTTAAATGAGGAGGAGGAGGAGGAGGAGGAGGGGGAGGAGTTGACTGCTGAAGAACAAAAAGAGCGAAAAATTATGAAACTTCTTCTCAAGGTCAAGAACGGGACACCTCCACAGAGGAAAACTGCTTTGAGACAGCTCACCGACAAGGCTCGAGAGTTTGGTGCTGGGCCATTACTTAATCGCATCTTGCCTTTGCTCATGCAGCCCACATTGGAAGATCAGGAGAGACATCTGTTAGAAATTGGGCGCCCATGTGGCATGACCCTTAGAACCTTTTGAATCTGAACCTTTTGAACCTTATCCATGTAAGTTTGAATTTGAATTCAAACTTATTTGGATAACCATTCAGGATATCTATATCTATCATATCAATAGATATGGATAGATGGATAGATAGATATTGGTTATATATCAGATTATATGGTTAATCTAAAGATATACGTATATCAGATATACGTTATGTAGTTTTCACCCATAACCTTTTTTCCCAGACTCTCCCTCTAACTCTCTCCCAAAAAATAACGATCTACCCATTTTGCACTGTGACTTGTGTGGGTGATACTCATTTTTTAGTATCACTCCACTGTGGGGTTCGTTGACTGATCAAATTTTGGAAGCACGTGATTTACCCATGAGGTTGTGTCATTAAGGTATGATCCGAATTATTTTTATCCGCTTCATTAATTTATAATGCTTTATGATTTACATTGGTATCAGAGCCTATATGGATTTTTTCATGCTTATTTTTTATGCATTAAAATATGTGTATTTTTTTTATATAAATATATACACATTATATGCATGAAAATTAATGGAGGAGGAAAATGAAGTGCATGGTTTTTTGCACTTCAACTCTCATTGATTGAGAATGTGATACGCTTTATTTTTATGTTCATTAAATGTTATTTTTAATGCCATAAATGTTTTTGTTGTGAAAAATGGAGTCCGGCAGTACAAAAAATCGAACCAGAAAACACCATGGAAGGTGGATCGTGGGCCTCACGCGCCACCTGACACCGTGGGAGGCTTCTACGCGCCTCCATGCGCTCTCACGTGCCCCCGTACGATGTCACACCCTCTCACGCGCCTCCACGTGCGCATCAGCGGCGCTGTCCATACGCACGCCCTCCGCGCCACACGCGCGCGCCGTGTGCTGAGCCGCGTGCTGAGCCGCGCCGAGCTGCTCACCGAGCCGCGCGCGTTGAGCCGCGTCGTTTTTCCTCCGCCGGCTTGGCTACTGATGTAAGGGTCTGTTTGTTTTGTTTTTAAATTCAGAATTACGTTAAATGGTCATAATTAATTCGTTATAGCTTTGTTTTAAGCGTGGTTAGTGCCGTTAGACTCAGAATTATATTTTCTATCTTTTGTAAAATTTTGAAAATTTTATGAAATAAAAAAAAAAATTCCTGAAATAATAATTCATTATTTCTGCTTTAAAATGCATCTGGTGTTGCATGATTAAGTTTTTGTGGCTGGATTTTTTATTGTAGACTATTGTTGTAGTTTACTATTTACTGGTATGGTTATTGCATTTTACCAGATTCTGAAATATTTATTTCTAATTTTATGTGTGTTTATTAGTTATTTAAAATCCCAGAAAAATTTCAGAAAATTTCAGAATGATATACTTTTTGTTATGGCATAATCTGAATATTAAATACAACATATTGTTATTTTTTGCATATGTTGTAATTAGAATAGCATGATTAATTATTTTTTTATTTTAATTCCGTTATTAAATGTAACATAGCCTAAGTTTATTGTGAATCTACATTATGATGCTATTGTATGGAATTAGAATATTTTATCATGCTTTTAGACATGCCATAGTCTGTGGGAGGTTATTCGGTTGAGAGAAATCTTTGTAGATTAACTCCTGAAAATCAATATTTTGCGCATAAATTAAATTAAATTTTGGATAATTGTCACCTATGGCGCAAGAGATGATTACGAGCATAGCGGATTTTCGATCTTGCGACTTGTGTAATATTGTCACTATTTAATTTAGATTTTTTTGGCAAAATTATATTATGCTAATCAAATTAATCCTAATGCGAATTTCTCTCTAAATTGACTTAGCTTATGGAAGTTAATTGGTTGACCTAGACTTAATAAAGATGTTCAAATGTGAACAATGTAATCCCATTCTTTAGATGAGCAAAAGTCTTGGAGACTTTAGGTCAAGTCTTAATTCAGCCAAAGTAAGGAAACATGACTCAAAGTCGCCGTGGTTTTGTTGCCTTGTTTGGCATAATAAAAACTAATGTGTACGCTATGGTTAGCAGCACGCTACGTAGTTTTGGTTGGCGAGTTTTGGAGTTATGAAATTAGTAAGCCCTCAATAGATCTGTATATGATTTTGACTATTGAGCTGCGCGGATTGACTTTGTAATTTGACTTGTAAATAATGTTACATCATTGGATGAAGTAGCATTCAAGAGTCACGTTATCCAAGAAATGCGAGCTTGAATAAATTAGTCATTAAGTGTAAGACGAGTAGCCAGTATGAGCAGTGTTTTGCTCTCTACCCAATTATTGGGAGTGGATGGAGCAAAATTTCATGCACTATAATAGTGTGCGTTGAAATATCACGTGAAGTGAAAAGATTAGCGCTTAGTGGCTGCAAAATCTATTAACACTAAGTGAAAAGATTAGCGGTTAGAAGCTGCAAAATCTATTAACATTATGTGAAAAGATTAGCACTTAGAAGCTGCAAAATCTATTAACACTAAGTGAAAAGATTAGCGCTTCGTGGCTGCAAAATCTATTAGCACTGCCAACTTGTCTAAGTCTGGACACTTACTGTTTTCACACTTGAGTGTGAGACATGAGGAGGGGCTTCTTTGTATGATTCCTTAGCTAGGCTAACGTTTTTGAATGATGTTTACCACTAAGCGCAAACGTTGCAGCATAATAATGAAAAGGTCAAGGCTGACAAGGTTGTTATGACTCTAAGAATTTGACACATCGCTTGTGAGAGTATTGTGTTGAATTAGACTCTTCAGCCTAATTCGCGCTTAAGTTACTTCAGGTGCTGTCATAGATTGATAGCTTATTCTCTCCTTCTTATGGATAGTAGCATTTATTGCAAGTAACTATGAAGCGAGAAACAGAGATGGCAAGAGGAGTATCGTCATCTTTCAACTAAATGCAGTAAAGTGTATAGAGAATAAAATTGACTTGAAGGTGCAGGGGATTAGCACTTACTAGTTAAATTTGCGACTTAGGCGCACTTGATATCTCCATGACATCCTTTTATGATCTAGTGAATATGAATTAGTCGTGAGTCATTACCTAGTTGGGCCTAAACCTTTAAAACTTGTCTTCGAGAACTCACACATTAAGATGATTGGAATTAGTGTATGACATTGGTCATGAACCAGTGGCTTATTATACTTAATCACATTAATGAGATGATGACACGATGGTTTGAGTAGGCCTTCTTGGACCCACTCACTTATGACATCCTGCTCTCATGTGAATGTGTAACTTTGTTCGCAATGGGTGCACACAAGTAAGTAGGAAAGTCGTAGAAGGTCATTTGTTTTGGCGCATTTAGTCCACTGTGATATTTGTGACTAGATATGTGTGAGGGTATGATAGCTAAGCCTCAATCTTGACACATTTATAGATTACGATACGCATCTGAGTCAAGACTATTTGATCTCCCATAAGTCAAAAGTTTTGAGATATTTTTGACATTGCACATATGAGGTCGAGATCAATAAGATAAGAGCTTTTGTGCTTTTAGTTTTGACCAAGGTGGCGAGTATCTATTTGAGTTATTTTTAGAAAGCTCTGTGAAGAGAGATGGATGCTTAGAAAATTGATTATTCCTAGTACTCAACAACATAATGGTGTAGTAGAGATAAGGAATTAAATATTGTTAATGTTAGGTGGATAATGGCGCAAAATGTTTTTCAATTGGGAATTGCACTAGTTTGTTGCCTTTATCCCTAACTAAGTGCCCTCCATATTAGATTTTACACTCAATTTGAGCAATGGGTTAGCGGAGAGCCATCTACGGGCGATTTGTAACCGTTAAGCAGCTTATCTTTATTTTACTTCTCATAAGATTGCGAAGTTAAGACCTAGGGTTCTATAGCGCATTATTATATGCTGTCTTGTAAACACAAAGGGTCGTGTGGCGCATTATTGTATGAGGTCATGCAAACCCTCCGGGTCATGTGCATATAGATAAACAGCTTTGTGGTAGTGTAACTAAGTCACATAAAGTTTTCTTAGTAAAGGTGACGTGAATAGAGTTTTGGAACTCTATAAGATAGAGAATTCTAAGCATAGCGCTTTATGTAGCCTAGTTGAGAATGGAAAGAAATTTCCAATATCCTAGGGACAGTGGGAGCGATGTGCCTACTAATGGATTACTCCATTAGAGAAGAATACTCTACATTCTTAAGTTGCGTGGTAGCGAATGTGAAAATTTTTCACGTCATCACTGGGTGATTGAGAGGGAAACATTCATAATTGCTCCGCAAGATGATAAAGAGCCTAGGATAATGCCAAAGGCTCTAGTCCCTTGTTTTTTAAAAAGTGGATTAATGTTGCGCAGTTTAAGACAAAGTCTTTGAGGATTAACCATTTCTATAATTTGGTTGACTTTCCATTATGACGCGAAACTATTCTAAAGTTATGCGTAATTTGAATAGTCATTGTTGAGGCATAAGGCTCGCTAGATACCGAAAAGTCGCACCATTGAGGAAAGTGTAGACCATGAGAAGACTTCCTCCTGGGGAGTGAGGTTATTTTGACTTAGGCTATGATTGACATAAGTTCGGAACATTGATTTGTGGACATTGTGACCCAACTTTCTCGTTAGAGAATTGGATAAGTAGATCCGTAGGGATTTACCTTCTGCTTTTATGGTGAAAAGTTAGGAGCACAAAAAGGTTGCTAGTTCCAATAAATCTTTTACAGCCTAAAACAGTTATCCAAATAGTGGTTCTTAGATTTCGTCAAGCCATGATAGGCCAACAATGATCGATGAAGACCACTGAGGCATGATCAATGGTCCAAAAGAAGTTTTTCCTTACTTAGTCATTATGAGCCAGGAATTTATAAGGTTGTCGCCACCTAGGGTGGGCAGTCCTCTATTTTAGATATGATGGACATGGGTGATGTAATTTATATGCTCGGATGTACGATCCTTAGGGATTGCTTTGGGAGAATTCATGTTTTGTCTTCGATGACTTACATAAGGAATATCCTAGAACGATTCTAGATGCAAAATTGCAAACCCATTGACTTACCTATCGGTAAAAGCCAGAGCCTTGGCTATTGAGTGAATCCTCGGATTGTCTTTGGGAGAAACAGATGACCTATATTCCTTGATCTTTTTTGATGTGGGAGCCTGAAGTACGCTATGTGGGCGTATTTGGCATGATAAGTGTTATCTTTAGTAAATGGTCAACTGAGTTATTTAGACATTGACCATGCTCATTAGATTGTGGATAAAATGCTTTACTAGTAGTATATTAATTTGCTTCTTGTAAGATTCAATGCGCTAGTTGGGCGCATCCAGAATGAACGCAAATTGGTCATCAAAATATCTTCAGAGAGGTTATTGCACAAGAGGTGGTGATCTTAAATCACTTCATGTGAGGCGCACATGGTGGATTCCGTTGTATATACTTATCGCAAGAGGTGCTGATAAGGTCTATGTTTGGAATCTAGAATTGTGATCTTGAATCACTTCATGTGAGGCGCACATAGTGGATTCCGTTGTATATACTTATCGCAAGAGGTGTTGATAAGGCTTATATTTGGAATCTAGAATTGCGCAAGCTATGGTCAAATTTTTTTTTTATCGATCATTTATTTTGAGATGATGGGATGTTGATACTATTATGGTTTGTGTCATAATGATTAGCAGATGATGATGTCAGCAGGCAAGATTGGCTCACTCACACGAGCAATCGCCCTTGGCGCTTGGAAGCGAGCAAGGATGAGACTAGTGGTTTATTTTTATTTGGAGCCAAGAGAGGCTTAAATAATCCACTATATATGTCGCCTTGGTTACAACCAAGATGAGGTCGTGTTAAGGATCAAACATGGATATTAGTACCCACTTTCCATGTTGTGCCTGTTATGATTAGCCAGATGCGAGATCTCATTTGGCGCCTAGAAGGTGAGCAAATAGAGAATTCGGGTTAGGTGCTAGAAAGCAACTAGACTTATATCTGTACGGTGTATCGAGGATGACGTCACTCTTTTGGAAGAGTTACTCCACCGTAACATGTATTCATACTATATGTGCATGTGCTTGGTGACTGAGTAATGAGGTGAGAGAATGGATCCCTGTTTCCTCACCGTGTGAGTCTTACGTGTCATTATTGATATGACTTTCATTTATGTACCCTTTTGTGACTTTTGACTATGTCATAAGGTAAGGGGTTAATGTTCTGCTACTTTGGTATGTTGCCTGCGGTCATGTATGATTCGGCCTTAAGGGACATCACTAGGAAAGCGGTCAATCCTAAATTAAATGGCATGAGGGCAAAGGGAAGATCATCTAGTATTACACCACTGTTGTATATTCACTGCCGACAACTCATATCACTCTGTATGAGAAGCGGATTGAGTGTGAATATATTGCAAGAATTGAGAGGGTCAAACATGCTCTTTTGAGGGATTAGAGATGTTTTTTGGACCGGTGTAATTAGATGGGTCTGGGGTATATGAGACACTATTTTCTGTTCTTTTTGGGTTGATGTCTCTATGCTGGCTCATTTTGAGTTTCTAGTATAGAGCTCCCACATGCAGGTGTTCTCAGCAGTCGCACGGTGTAGTGGCTAGTATGAGATTGTTTATTTTTTGGGGAGATTGAGATAGAGATGTGGCAGTGCCATGCTAACTCATGTCCGAGTGGGAGATGTTAGAAATTGGGCGCCCATGTGGCATGACCCTTAGAACCTTTTGAACCTGAACCTTTTGAACCTTATCCATGTAAGTTTGAATTTGAATTCAAACTTATTTGGATAACCATTCAGGATATCTATATCTATCATATCAATAGATATGGATAGATGGATAGATAGATATTGGTTATATATCAGATTATGTGGTTAATCTAAAGATATACGTATATCAGATATACGTTATGTGGTTTTTACCCATAACTTTTTTTCCCAGACTTTCTCTCTAACTCTCTCCCAGAAAACAACGATCAAGCCATTTTGCACTATGACTTGTGTGGGTGATACTCATTTTGTAGTATCACTCCACTGCTGGGTTCGTTGACTGATCAGATTTTGGAAGCCCGTGATTTACCCATGAGGTTGTGTCATTAAGGTATGATCCGAATTATTTTTATCCGCTGCGTTAATTTATAATGCTTTATGATTTACAACATCTTTTGGCCAAGGTTATTGATAGGGTGCTGTATAAGTTGGATGAGTTAGTTCGTCCTTATGTACACAAAATTCTGGTCGTGATTGAGCCCATGTTGATCGATAAAGATTATTATGCACGTGTAGAAGGGAGAGAGATCATTTCGAATCTCAGCAAGGCAGCTGGCCTAGCAACCATGATTGCTGCAATGCGTCCAGATATTGATAACATTGACGAGTATGTGAGGAACACCACTGCAAGAGCCTTCAGTGCCCTTCAGTGTCGTCGCTTCGGCACTTTGGTATTCCTGCACTGTTGCCATTCTTAAAAGTTGTGTGTCAGAGTAAGAAATCTTGGCAAGCTCGTCACACTGGGATTAAAATTGTCCTGCAGATTGCTATTTTAATTGGCTATGTGGTTCTTCCTCACTTGAGGTCTCTGGTTGAAATCATTGATCATGGTCTCAATGTTGAGAATCAGAAGGTGAGAACTATTACGGCGCTGTCTTTGGCCGCTCTTGCTGAGGCTGCTGCTCCATATGGTATTGAAAGCTTTGACTCGATTTTGAAGCCTTTGTGGAAGGGTATTAGATCACACCGTGGGAAAGTCTTGGCAGCATTCCTGAAAGCAATTGGTTTCATCATTCCTCTAATGGATGCAATATATGCCATCTACTATACCAAGGAAGTAATGATTATCTTAATTCGTGAGTTTCAATCACCTGATGAAGAAATGAAGAAAATTTTGTTGAAGGTGGTGAAGCAGTGTGTGAGTACAGAAGGTGTGGAGGCTGAGTACATCCGAACCGATATCCTTCCTGAGTCTTTTCGGAATTTCTAGGTCAGAAGGATGGCTTTGGATCGCAGAAACTATCGGCAGCTTGTGGAAACAACTGTAGAGATAGCAAACAAGGTCGGTGTTGCTGATATAGTGGGAAGAATAGTGGAGGACCTTAAGGATGAGAGTGAACCATATAGACGGATGGTTATGGAAACAATTGAGAAGGTGGTTGCAAATCTAGGTGCATCTGACATCGATGCTCGATTGGAGGAGCTTCTGATTGATGGAATTCTTTATGCCTTCCAAGAGCAGACCAGCGATGATGCTAACGTGATGCTTAATGGGTTTGGTGCTGTTGTAAATTATGGAAAATGCATTTCTTATTATTAATCTTGAAAGTACATACAAGCTGTATTTATAGAAGGTAAACTATTGCTGATCTAAGCAGATAACTAACTCCTAACAGTGTAACTAACTCCTAACAATTAGCTAACCAATTCCTAACTGATTACATAACATCGCAGATAAAGCTCTGTTCTGGACTGCTGAAGAATCCATACCAGAAGCTGTTGCTGAAGTTAAAGCCGTGGCTGCTGCTGAAGCTAAAGCTGTGGCTGTTGCTTCTGCACGAGAATCCTTATCACCCTCGTGCAAGCTGATGGGAGAGGGAGAGACCAGAAGCTTGGCTTGAAGGTAGTGAAATCGTGACACTGAGAGAGGCTTTGTGAAGATGTCAACAATCTGATCAAGAGAAGGAATGTATTTGAGAAGTAGTTGTTTGGTAGCAATCTTTTCACGAATAAAGTGACAATCCACTTCAATGTGTTTAGACCGAGTGTGAAACACGGGATTGGGAGCCAAGGCAATAGTAGACAGGTTGTCACACCAAAGGAGAGGAGGAATAGGAGAGTGAAGCTGAAGTTCACGGAGTAACATGGTTAACCAAGTAAGCTCAGCTGTGGTGTGGGCGAGAGAGCGATATTCAGCTTCGGTTGAGGATCTTAAGACAGTTGGTTGCTTTTTAGCAGACCAAGAAATAAGGTTGGACCCAAGATGCACACAGTAGCCTGAAGAACTGCGACGATCGAGAGCATCACCAGCCCAGTTCGAGTCAGAGAAGGCCTGAAGTTCAAAAGAACTAGGACTGAAAGTGAGTCCATGAGCTAAAGTCCCTTTGACAAATCTTAACAGTCGCTTGACAGCAGCAAAATGAGCATTAATGGGAGCATGCATGTGTTGACAAGCTTGGTTAACAGAGAAAGATAAGTCAAGTCGGGTGATCGTAAGGTACTGAAGTGCACCAACAACACTGCGATAAAGCTCTGGTTAATTAAATGGAAGAGCAGAATCTGGACCAAGAGAAGGTTTAACTGACATAGGGGAATTGCAGGGCTTGCAAGTGGTCATACCAGCTTTAATGAGGATATCAGAAGCATATTTGTGTTGAGATAAGAAATAGGAATCACCATAAGCTTGTATAGATATACCCAAGAAATAGGAAATATCCCCGAGCTCCTTCATGGCAAAGGCAGTATGCATTTGAGCAAGAAGCGATTGAATATGAGAAGAGCTATTTCCAGTAACCAAAATGTCATCAACATATACAAGAAGAAGGGTAACAGTTGAAGAAGTCTTTTGAATGAATAAGGAATTGTCACACTGACTATTAATAAAACCTTGCGATAGTAAAAAGCGGGAGAAGGTAGAACACCAGGCGCGAGGAGCCTGCTTTAAACCACAGAGAGCCTTCTTTAAAAGACAAATATGAGTGGGATGAGATAGACTAGTGAAGCCTGGAGGCTGTGTCGTGTAAACTTCCTCTTCCAATGTACCATGGAGAAAGGCATTACTGATGTCAAGTTGTTTAAGAGGCCAGTGATAATGCAGAGCCACACACAATAAAATGCGAATAGTAGGTTGTTTGGAAACAGGGCTAAAAGTTTTAGTATAATCAATCCCCTCTTGTTGGAGAAACCCTTTTGCAACCAAACGAGCTTTATAACGAGCAATAGAATCATCAGAATTGCGCTTAATATGGAATACCCATTTGCAGCCGATAGCAGACTTAGAAGCAGGCAAAGCAACCAAAGACCAAGTACCTTGAGCATGAAGAGCATTGTATTCATCTAACATGGCAGTGTGCCAAACAGGAGAGGTGAGAGCTTGCTGATAGGTAGATGGCTCAATGTCAGAAAAGGAGGAAGAAGAAGCCAAGAAGACTTGAGGATACGCTTGATCGAGTAATCATAGAATGAGAATTAGTAGAAGGAGGAGGTAGAGGTAAATCAATAAAAATAGAAGAAATAGGAGTAGAAGTGGGAGTAAAAGAAGAAAGAGGACCTGATGGCAGAGAAGAAGAAATATACTGAGGAGGTAGTGCAGACTGGACAGATTGAGGGAAGGCAGAGGACTGCAGAGGTGCAAACTGGGCAGAGGTAGGAAAGCCAGTGGGTGCAGACGAGATAGATTTAGGGAATGCAGAGGACTGCAGCGGTGCAGACTTGACAGATTTAGGACAAGCAATGGACTGCAGAGGCACAGTGGACTGCACGGGCACTGGAGCTGCTGAAGAAGGTAAAGATGAAGAAGAGGAAGGAGATATGGGAGCTGGTGGCAGTGAACTAACAGAAACAGAGGGATGATCCATAGTTGGAGAAGGAGAAAGAGAAGGAGACCAGAAAAAGGATTGAAGCATAGACAAGGTCTGAGAAGTAGGAGGAGAAATACTAGCAAAAGGAAAAATATTTTCATGGAAGATGACATGACGAGACAGATAAACCTTACCAGAGGAAGGATCAAGACACCTATATCCTTTGTAAGAAGGATGATAACCAAGAAAAACACACAAAGTAGGTTTAGGTTGAAGTTTATGAGAAGTGTGTGGCTTAAGCCAAGGAAAACATTGACATCCAAACACACGCATAAAAGAGTAATCAGGTGCTTTGTGAAACAATAATTCATAAGGAGAAGAATGAGGAGCCTTAGACTTAGGCATGCGATTAATTAGATAAGTGGCTGCAGAAATGGCATCAAACCAATATTTAATAGGAATAGAAGAATGGTGAAGCAGTGCAATGGCAGTCTTAGTGATGTGTCTATGTTTTCTCTCAGAGACTCCATTCTGAGGAGGTGTATAGGGACAAGAAATTTGATGAAGAATACCATGAGAATTGAAAAATTTAGTCATAGAGGAATTAACAAACTCAGTACCCCCATCCGCACGAAAAATTTGCAAGTGAGTGGAAAATTGAGTACCAAAATATGCTGTGAATTCTACAAATTTATCAAATACTTCACTTTTGTAACACAACGGATAAAGCCAAGTAAATTTTCTATATTCATCAACAAAGAGTACATAGTATTTATAACCGGAAAGAGAAAGGGAAAAAGGTCCCCATACATCACTGTGAATGAGAGAAAATGGTTTTTGAACAATAGAGTCAGACAATTTGAAAGGTAATCTATGACTCTTTGCTACACAACAATGAACACAAGTAAAATCATCATTCTTGGTTTTATTACAAGTGGAAGAAAGAAAGTGTTTGAGCTTATTAAACTTGAGAGATGATGGATGCCCCAATCTCTTGTGCCAAACAGTGGCAGACACTTTATTAGTAGTCGAACTGTAGAATGCATTATGAGACTGAAATGAAGAAGGTGGAATAGCAGCAGAAAAAGGCTTGGGCTTGGATGTATGAAAGTGATATAAACCATGTGAATTAAGGCCCTTGTGTAGGATGTCCTTGGTGTGCTTGTCCTGAACAATGAAGGAAGAATCATCAAAAGTGATTGTACAATTATTATCTTTAGTAAGTTTGTGCACAGACACAAGATTGGAAGCAATAGGAGTGTGCAAGACTTTGTTGAGTTTAAAAGTATGATGTGGAGTAGGTAACAGACCCTTACCAGTATTAAGAATAGGGATAGAATTACCATTACCAACAGTGATGTGATCAGTGCCTTGGTATGGTTGATGAAGACTCAACTGTGACAAATCATGAGTCATATGATCAGATGCAACAGAATCAAGATACCAAGGAGAGGAATCATACTGAGGTGGAGAGGAAGCAGAAGCCACAAAAGCTCTGGTGTTTGAAAAACCAGAGGATGATTGTGCTGAAGATGGCCTTGACAGATTTGGAAATTACTGTGACTGAATTTGCTGTGATTGATTTTGAACAGAATAATTTTCATTCAATCGATGCCAACACTCCAGAGCTGAGTGATTAGGTTTTCCACATATCTAACAAATTAAATTGTGATGGTGATTGCTGGATGAGTGTCGACCTCTGCCTCTAGATGAAAAATGTCCTCGGGAGCCATGTCGAGAACCACCTCTGTGACCTCTGAAATAAGATCGACCTTGAGAAGAAAAATCATGAGAAGAACCACGAAAAGCAGCATATGCAACTGAAGGTTCATGAGTATTAATATTCTTGATCTTGGAATGCATGTGAATAGATTCTGAGCATAGAAGAGATGAAAGTTCTTCCATAGAGATGGCTTTTGATCAAGCTCGGATTGTGGTTTTAAAAGCATCAAATGCTTCAGGTAAACCATTCAGTGTAATAAGAACAAGATCTTCTGCATCTACAGGAGAAGAGACAAGAGCGAGTTGATCAGCTAACTCTTTAATCTGACTCAGATACTCTTCAATTGACTGAGAAGTCTTGGTCAGATTAGTCAATTGATTTTTCAGTTGATGAATGTGACTGCGAGACAATGTAGTAAATCGTTTTGACAGAACTTGCCAAACCTCTGCACTATGTTGAAGATGTAAAACAGAAGAGAAAATTACAGGTGTGAGTGTAGCTGTTAGACAACTCAATAGATGTGCATCAATTTGTTTCCACTGCAGAAATTCTGGATTAACTGTTGTGGTTCCATCTGCATTTGTAATTGTTGATGGTGGAGAAGAATGAGAACCATCAACAAACCCTAGCAAATCTGTAGCACGCAGTATATTGAGAAATTGACTTCTCCAAATGATGAAATTTGAAGAATCCACTTTTACAGTTATCAAAGAACTGAGATTTGAAATGAGAAGACTAAGATTTGAAGGAAGTGCATTTGAGGTAGGAGTTGCCATTGAAGAAGATTGAAGAACTTTGAAGAATGATTGAGAAAAGTTGAAGATTCTTGGAAGAACTAAGAAAATGAAATCAAGAACCCAAGAATGCTCGTGAGAGCTTTATTGCTCTGATACCATGTGAAAAATGTATTTCTTATTATTAATCTTGAAAGTACATACAAGCTATATTTATAGAAGGTAAACTATTGCTGATCTAAGCAGATAACTAACTCCTAACAGTGTAACTAACTCCTAACAATTAGCTAACCAATTCCTAACTGATTACATAACATCACAGATAAAGCTCTGTTCTGGACTGCTGAAGAATCCATATCAGAAGCTGTTGCTGAAGTTGAAGCCGTGGCTGCTGCTGAAGCTACAGCTGTGGCTGTTGCTTCTGCACGAGAATCCTTATCATAAATGCTCTTGGGCAGAGAGTGAAGCCATACCTTCCCCAGATATGTGGTACTATAAAGTGGCGCCTGAATAACAAGAGTGCAAAGGTAAGGCAGCAAGCAGCTGATCTCATTTCCAGGATTGCAGTGGTCATGAAGCAGCGCCAGGAAGAGCAACTGATAGGTCATCTAGGGGTTGTCTCATATGAGTATTTGGGAGAGGATTACCCGGAAGTTTTGGGATCAATACTTGGAGCTCTCAAGGCAATTGTTAATGTTATTGGTATGACGAAAATGACTCCTCCAATCAAGGATTTGCTTCCTCGATTAACCCAAATCTTGAAGAATCGTCATGAGAAAGTACAGGAGAAATGTATTGACCTTGTTGGTCGTATTGCTGACCGTGGTGCTGAGTTTGTACCAGCAAGAGAGTGGATGAGGATCTGTTTTGAACTCCTGGACATGCTTAAAGCACACAAGAAGGGTATCCGTAGAGCTACAATGAATACATTCAGGTACATTGCCAAAGCCATTGGGCCACAAGACGTTCTGGCGACATTATTGAACAACCTCAAGGTGCAGGAGCGTCAAAATCGTGTTTGCACTACTGTGGCAATTGTAATTGTCGCGGAAACATGTTCTCCTTTTACAGTTTAGCAGCCTTGATGAATGAATATCGTGTGCCAGAGCTTAATGTTCAGAATGGTGTTCTGAAGTCCCTCTCGTTTCTATTCGAGTACACTGGTGAAATGGGAAAGGATTACATTTAAGCAGTGACTCCATTGCTAGAGGATGCTCTCATGGACAGAGATTTGGTTCATAGGCAGACTGCTGCTTCTGCTGTGAAGCACATGGCTTTAGGAGTTGCTGGGTTGGGATGTGAGGATGCTTTGGTTCACTTACTAAACTATGTTTGGCTAAACATCTTTGAGACATCCCCACATGTTATAAATGTTGTTATGGAAGCCATTGAATGAATGAGGGTGGCACTGGGTGCAGCTGTGGTGCTTAACTACTGTCTTCAGGGACTTTTCCACCCAGCAAGGAAGGTTAGGGAAGTGTATTGGAAGATCTATCACTTGCTGTATATTGGCGCTCAAGATGCACTTGTTGTAAGATTTAATAATACATGTAACCATAATAATAATAATGCGGAATTAAACTTTACAGGATCTTGAATTCAATACAACTCAAGAATAAAACGAATATACCTTTGTCAGCCATTGAATTAGAGAAGTTGAGAAAGTACCCCTTAGAGTTGAACCTTTAATTTTGGCTCACCTTCTTCTCTCTGTCTCTCTTAATTAGGATGACTATAAAACTTAAAGTGATGGAAAACAATACTCATGATATGAAAGGGGAGTCACCCATCCTTATATAGAGGAGAGAAGAGGGCCAGATCAACTCTATCAGAAGAATTCCTAATCCATTAAGGTTTCCTTCTTATCTTAGAAGGGTGATTATATTAAAATTCTATTTACTGAACTTGATCTCAAATATTGGCTTTATCTATTTGTGGAGTCCAAATAAATTAAAACATGTAGAAAATATGTAGGCTATTGGGCCACACTAGAAAAATAAATCCAACACTTGTGGCTGCTTATCCTGTGTTGGAGGATGAGGAACATAACGTATTTAGTAGGCCTGAGTTGACCATGTTCATCTGAGTAGGAGATTTTGTGATGTTGGTTGAGCTACTGAAGGTTCCGTAGAATGAATATCTGAAAGGATCTTGACCCAGTACTTTGTGGTTGCTGCTGCATTTTTAAATCTAAAGGCTTTTAGTGTAGTTTGATATTCTCTAATATTTCTTGATATATTTGCTGCTTATGTAAAAACTCTTATGAAATTTGAACTGCTTTCTAGTAATATTTCTATTTTAATATTATATTTCTGTTGTGATGAACTGTTTTCGTTTTGCTTTATTGAATTTTTTCTGTGGATTTCTCTTCTAGACTAAGCATGAAGAACAGGTGATGACCTGTAGGAGGCTTTTCAGGGAGTGAGCTTCAAGCAATGGTATATTGTGCTTTACAGCTGAAGTAAGTATTGTTTCAAGTTGTGTTGTTGTGAAGTACTGGGCATATATATATGTTTTAGGTGGTATGTTTGCTTACACATTGCTTGGTTGGTTGGTTATAAAATCTCTCCCCTGTTTTTGTTTACGGAGGCATATAAATTTTAATGTGAAACATTTTAGTACTAATTAAATTTCTTTTGGCATTCTATCTTTGCTTTCACTAAAGTTTGGATGATCATTTCAGCAGTTTTCTTTTGAAAAATTTTAGAAGATGCACATAAATATATATTGTAGATGGTTGTGTATTTGCTCTTTAGTCGCACTTGGTTGAGGTCAACCGTTTGATATGATGTAGGATAAGCTTAATTGGTTTGAATTTAATCAATGTTCGTAAGTCAGCCCTTTTAGTTCAGTGTTGAACAATCATCCAGGTCTCCTTTTGTAGGTCCATGAAATTTTTGCACAAATGTTTATATTTTAGCTTTATCTCATTGTTCTGATTCAGAAAACTAGAAGCTGGTGGACGAGTTATTTGTGTGATCATTTTGTGTCGTGTGATGATTTAGATTAGAAGATGAAAAAATTGGTCTTTATAGCAGACAGATAGATTGGTGCTTTGCCTTGCTATTTTGTCCCTTTTGGTTCCTAGGTATAGTTATAAAACCTTTAGCCGGAGACTAAGTTGCCTTGCATTGTAGATTGTATGTAGAATGTTTAGATTTTATTCTAGAGGTGGGGTTTTTTAATTGTGTAGCCTGGTTTACAAAATTATACTATTATTGAATGCAAATGAGTCAATGTACATTAGTTAAAGTTGAAATGCTGATGATATTAAAATGCTGTTATGGTTCGAACTGAATCACGTAATAGTTGATGTTGGATGATTGCTCAAGGACTAGTTAAAGTCCTTGATTCACTCAATCATACAGTATATTGCTTTGCTTGATAACAAATGAAAAAAACTGTATGACTGTTTTATTGGTTTTGCATGTAACCATTTTATTAAATGCCTATGTTATTGTTATTCAGTGTTTGGTGAGTCGGCAGCTTTGGAATTTGGAAGAGTAGAGATATTTGGTGTTTCACACAAGGGTAACTTGTGATGACCAGGAAACTGATATATCTTTGAATTTTTTTTTTCCCTCCTAGTTTTTTTTTTGGGGGATTTTCTATTTACTGTTTTTGTGCCTATGTATGTGTTATGGATTGGTTAGTGGGTAAGTTAAGAGGTTGTTTTTTTTTTTTTTTTTTTTTTGCACATTTTTTTGACAGTAGCAATTTCAGACATCAAAGTTTCATTACTGCAAGTTACATATGTGAGTTGCCATTATTGATAGGGTTTCCTTATTCATTGCCCTGGTTTTTTGTTTTTGTTTTTTCTGCCTTGCATATTTATTCTTGTAATTAAAACAATTAGAGAAAAGATAGGGATCATGAAAAAACTTTCATGAAACTGATCATGAAAAATTTATGACTCTTAGATTACCTTGATTAGTGTGTGGTGTTTTATTTTAAGTGTAATCCAAGAGTCATAAATCTTTCATGATCATTTTCATGAAAGTTTTTTCATGATACGTAGCATTGCTCAAACAATTATATGTCGTTTATTATTTGGGGGCTTTGGGACAATAAATTCTGATTAAGCCTTTGTTATTAGCGCCAATGAATAAATAATGTTTTTAGAGAAAATATCTCATAAATACTTTTTTAATATTCATTAGAAAACTAATTCAATGAAAATTTCATACTTATTTTTCCATTGAGAGAGTTTTTCAATGAATATTGAAAAAGCAGAACTTCTTGGATATTTTTATTTTGCAAGACCTTTTAGTTTATGTTGAAACCATTTTGCAGGGTTTGAACGGACACAATATGCGTAAGGTCACAACCCATGTTTATAGATACAACAAATAAATTCAAAATTTAAAAACCAGAAAATCTTAAAATCAATCATTTTGTTTGTTTTATTGATTCTTTTCTTTTGGTTAATTAATTCTTTATATTGATTGGCTATTTCTGTGTGACAAATCACACAGTAATGGAGTTTAGGATCTTTAGTTGTGTATGGGTCGTTGGTTATAAGTTCACGCTCTGTCTGGTCATCACATCGGAATCAAGTTGAGTTTCGCTTAGTTACTTGCTCAGGTATATTTATGCATACATGTTAGATTGTATTTGAAAAAGGATTTTGGAAGGGTCTATTTTAAACAAAAGGTTTTTGGAGAAAGTTTCAAATCTGTGTCTTGTTGGTTTTGGTCAAGCAATTGAGTCCCCCAACGTGCAGCAATGGATCGCTTGCACGGATCAATTGTGATTCAGATCCTTTTGACTGGTTTTATCAGTGGCCTGCAATCGTTAGGCACTTGAATGGACATTTTGTAACATATAATGGCGGCCACTGGAAAGGTCTACTCAAGTGAAACTAAGAAAATTCCTTATTTGGATATGATTTTCTAAATTTTTATATAAACTCTTCATAATCCATTTTAAGTACAACCATTTTCTTTTACTAAAAATATTTTGAGATTGATTCATATTTTGTGTGACAATTTTCTAAGTGATTTTTGTTAAAAAAAAAAAAAAAGTCCTCATATCATTGCATTGCATTGTTCTGTCACTTGTGGTCGGTGTGGTAATCAGAGCCGTTCAAGAACGGAGGTTGATGATTGATGGAGCTTCATGGTGTCCTATAGATCAAGAAGGCTGGTGGGGTTAGGCTGCATTCGTAGAAGTTTCGTCAAGACATGGGAGATAGGTAAAGCTAGGTGAGTGGTTGTAAGTCCATCTATGTCTTGTACTCTTGATTCATTATAGTAGATTTTTATTGAGCATTGGGATGGTGATTTTTTTTCTCCTGTTTTTTTTCTGTTTAGAGATTTTTTTTAATTGGGTTTTTCATGTTAACTATTGTGTCTTCGTTATTATTAATTGTAGTTGATTAATCTTTATCACTGCAAGTTAAAATTGATAGTTAGGTTTTAATTTAAATAATGCACTTACATGGTAATTTCAGGTAAATTATTGTTTGTGCTTACATGGTCCACAAAAATAAGAATAATGTGAGTAAATTATAAAACACCATTAGTTAGACATATAATTAAGTTGTATTATGGATTTATATGATAATTTCTGCTAGTCTTGGCTCCTTGGCTCCCAAAAGCCACTAGGATGTCAAATGTTAGTTCAAACCAATACAAGAGAGCCATCAGCTCTGGGCTAGTCTGGATATATTTGCACAATACAACCAAGACTCGGGATTTTACCCAACTTGCAAAGAACGTTGAATTCATATACCAAAAAAAAATAAAAATTCCAACCATGAAGAAAGTACAATTCAAAAGGGAGGAAAGATCACAAGTAGGAGTGTAAAACTGGTCCATGGCCCACATATAGCCTGCCCGCAGCCTGGAATGGCCTGCCTGTGCCCGAGCTTAGGCCGTGACTCTGAGCTTGGGCCTTGTGTTTTGGGGCCTGACCCACCGGCCCGTTCCAAGGCTCGTTCGAGACTCAATCTGCTCAAGGCCCAATGTCATTTTCAAACTATTTTGATAAAAAAAATTAGTTAGGCCCTGCCCAACCCAAACCCAAACCTAAACCTATGCCCAATTGTGGGCCGGGTTGGGCCGAATTTGCATCCCTAATCATAAAAAATGTAGCACAATACAAAAGTTATATTGAAGACAAACTTCAAGGAGGGATGTTTGCTTCTGTGGCCCATTTACAGTAAAAATTAAGGAAGATACTATCATGGATATCCAAGGTTGCTTAGAGCATCTCCAATGTTGTTAAGCATTTTACTTATTTAAAAGTTACTATTATATATATATATATATATATTATTTTGCCAATTCATTTTTCTTATGAAGGATTGAATTGATAACGCTTTAATTAGTTGATAATATTAGTATTAGTTTATGCTTTTTTGAAATATTCCTGAGAAAAGTTTCATTAACGCTTAATTCATGTTAAGTATACCTTCTTGTGAGAATTCTAAATTCATAGATTATAAGGAGGGATTTATGTCACCACAAACAGAGACTAAAGCAAGTGTTGAAAAGACATAAATATTTTTTTATAAAAGTAATCATTTATTCAAAAGAGTATTTTATCCCTTGTCTACATAAGGGGAACAGGATTGACTACTAATGACAAGACATGATATTTATTCTCTTTGCCTGGAGCACCATACCCATCTCCATGCTGATACAAGCACTGAACCGTCCTAACAAGGTTCATTGCATTCCCAATAAAAGTCTTAGTGAAGAGAGAATTTGCAGCTCCATCTTCATTCATCTTTTTCCATGTCTCACCAATCAAGTATTTCATGTGTTCACGGGCATCGTTTTCAGAGGCACCAGTTTCATGCATATAGCATTGGATTGATTTAGGGACATCGCCTCTTTGTAACTCGTCCTGAATCAAACACGGTTTAATTCTTAAACCAAGAAATTGTCTTCAATATTGCTTGAATATTGAAAATAATTGAATAGGAAAGGAAAATTGTTGAACAATGCTTTAAATATGATCTAAAAAAGAAAAAGAAAAAGAAATTGTCTTCTTCCCTCCCTCCCCATATTTTCCCAGGATCCAAACATACAGCCCTAACGAACCTCTTTATGAAGATACAATGGGTGTGTAACTCACTTACCGATGATGTTCCTAAGTCATCTGAAAGTCGTAAAATAATTGATGACCAGCGAATTATATTTGGATAACTTTCTAATAAGCATTCCGAGGCCTCCTTTGTTACTGATTTAGAATCAAAACAATAAGCATGTACTAGCATAACAGGACCCGATACCGAAATCCATGCATTTTTCATATATTCTTCAAAGGTTGGTGTATATCCGTTGTAGTACCACTTTGCCTCCAATAAATAAGATTTACAAAGATCTGCCCACTAAAGCATTTAGAATGGTCAATTAATCGAAAAAACTACAAAAAATTAAGGACATTTAAATTTACTTTGAATATGATCTAAAAAAGAAAAAGAAAAAGAAAAGAGTCCAAAAAAAAAAGAGACAAAAGGGTGAGTGTGTGAGCCAATAAACACAATGGTGGGTGTTGGGAAGTCCACCCACCCTCCCTTGCGTCTATTTTTTTTTTTTTTTTTTTGTAATTTATTTATTTATTTTTTATTGGATAAATTACAAATACACTCTATGAGGTTTGCTTAAAATATGAATTGCTCTCTGTGATTTAGAAAATTACAAATACCTCACTGTCATAATTTTTTATTTAACAGAATTAATTAAAAAAGTGAAATTTCTAACTGTTCACCCATATAATAATAAAATTATCTAAATTATTAATTGAAATAAAATTTTAATATTATTAAAAACTGTTAATTAACTTGATGATTTATTAATAAAATGACATATTTATTATGAAATTAGAAACCTTAGCGGGTATAATGTAATTTCTAGAACCACAAGGGGTAATTTATAATTTAAGTAAACCTCAAGGGGTGTGTTTATAATTTATCCTTTTTTATTTGTAGTGAAGTTGGAAAGAAAAAAAAAAAAAAATAGTTCATAAAGAAAATGATACCACTTTCTTTAGGTGTAAAATGATGTGCAATCCTTGTTCCTTGAGTGCATCATAAGCCATTTCATTAATAGAGTTGAATAAAGCGAGGAAGCATATCTTCATATAGTCTGGAAGTTGTTCCATTGCACTGATATCCCACCTAAAAGTTAAAAAGAAAAAAGAAGTATTTTCATGTTAAAGATATATAGCTAAGAAGCATGCAAATTAATGCAGATGATATTGACACAACCATTCTCCCATCAACCAACCTCTCAATGGCATTGGTAAATAGTTCAAGTTCCTCCAATGAACCATACACATCATAGATATCATCTATTATTGTTATCAGTGTGTAGACCTTCGTGGACATTCTCCTAAAGTATCCAAATTGAGGCTCAAAATTCACTCCCAGAGTGCCTAAAAAATTCTCCATCAACCTATCTCTAGCAAAGCTCAACTTTTTTCCCAAACATGTACTCCTCCACCACCTATATTCATAACAAGGAAAAGAATAAGGTATATGAAATACTACATACATATATATGGTGACTTATATGACTGCACCCTTACTACATAATGAAAATTGGGAACATTTCTGACCTTGAAATTTGTTTTACTTCTTGCTGTGAATTGCTTGCACCATGTTGAAATCTAATTTCGCAAGCTCAAGCAATATAGAATTCATATCTTGTCTTCTCTCATACACATCAATGAACCATCTTGCCTCTAGCCTTAGCACCCTCCAATGTAGGGGAAGCTCCAAGGAATGTCTAACTAGCATGGCGAGATTTTGATCAATATCCTTCTTCTTGAGGTTTTCTTTGAGATTCCTAGTTGTGAAATCCCTGGCCTCATCTAATAAACTTTCACCATCAATTGAAAGATATGAGGCTTCATACAAATATAGTAGTCCCTTTGTATCCTCACAAAGACAAGACCTCAAATTCCCCATCTCGTCCATAAATTTTTAAAAACATCTGCAATTCAAGCTAACTATTAATTAGTATATACTAGGGACTATGAGCTCAAATACAAAATATATATATATATATATATATCGAGAAAAATAGTGTGTGATTCATATTTAATTCACAATTAGAATAAATTTGGATCACACTATTTTTCTTGATATATATATATGTATATTGTATTTGAGTTCTCGATCTCTACTGGACACATAAAGATATAGCATCAATGTTCAATCGTTTTAAGTTTTTTTGCTTCTCATTTATTTATTTATATTTATTATTATTATTATTTTCTTTTTTTTCATTTTCTTTTTTGGGCGGTGGTGTGTGTTCCTCTTTAAATTTTGAGTTAATTACACTTAGCACCCTTACATTTTCACTATCCTCTCATTTTGGCTTTGACTTTTAATTGTGACAATTAGCCTCATATATTGTAAGTCAAGTTGCAATGTCATCCTTTGCCTATCTTCCATTAATAAGGCTAATGGAATTTGTCATGAGCTTTAAATGTTACATTTTTTTTTTTTTCGTCTCATTAAAACTCTTATACTTTCATCAAATTCTCATTTTGGTCCTTATACTTTCTCTAAAATCTTACTTTCATCCCTTCATTTTTAGTTTTCATCAACTTTAATAACGGGAGATAGGCGAAAGGATTGACACTGCAATTTGACTTAAAAGTGTAAGGAATTGACTGTTATAATTGAAAGTAAATGAATTAAAGTGAGATTAGGGTGAAAGTGAAGAGTTGCTAAGTGTAATTAACCCTTAAATTTTTTACATATATGGAGTGAGGAAATCATTGAAGTACCTTGAGGGACATTGTACCCATGTTGTCTCAAAAGCCTAAATTTGAGAGCTGTAGCATGCAAATCCTCATTGTTGCACTTATCATTCATGTTGTATATTCTCTCAAGTACTCTCTCTATCTCATCCTTGAAGTGATAGAACACTCCAAGCCTTTGCAAGTCATCAACCATCTCAAGTGCATCCAATGGATCCTCATCCGCTACTTTCTCAAGCATTATCTTCACATCTTCCTTCAACTTTGCAGCCCTTTTTTCATATACATCTCCCTACAAAAATAATTTTTTGTTAGCAATTACCATTGATTTGCATCCACAAATCAAGCAGAGTATATATAACAATAGTAACTATATATACCACATATTTACTGTTAAGTGACTGCACATAGTCATAGTCCCAAATGGGAGGTTGGTAGTTGGCTGATCGTCTGATGATCTTTTGATTGCAAGGTCCATTAGCAACAAGAAGGCTAAGAGCCATTGCACTGAATTTCGAACAAACTTAAGCTTGCTTTGATTGTCTGGCTAACTGTGATGACAATCCGAACTTAAATAACATGCATGCCCATATCAATTTTGAAAAAAATAATAATAATAAAAGGAGAAATTATGGTAGTGTTTGGTAGAATTTTTTAATTATGATCTGAGAATAGAGTCGTATTTTGAGTTTGTGAGTTTTGGAATTATGATTTGGAAAGAGAAAATTTATTTGGTTATGAGTTTTGAAAAAAGTTTCGAATTTTTTATGTATATGAAATGAGAAAAGTTGTTTGGTTATGAGTTTTGAAAAGAGTTTTCAAAACTTAATTGAAAAACTTATAACTCACAACCAAATACACAACTCAAAACTCTATTCAAAACTCATAATCAAACTCTTTTTAAAATTCAATTCAAAAAAATAATGTCATTTTGGTCTAAAAAAAATTTCTATATTTAAAAAATATCAAAAACAAATATAATTTTTTTTTTCTTCCAAATAACATGTGGCGATTGGCAAAAAATATATATATATTGTTCCGGTCAACCGGCTGGACATCCGAGAGGATGTCCGGACAAACGATCGGATAGACCAAAAATTCAAAAATGGTCCATTTTACCAAACATGTTTTCAAAATTGATTTGAAATCATGATTTGAAAACTCAAGCTAAACATAGTATTAGAATATGAGGGTAAAATTAATTTTTAAAAACTCTACCAAACACAACCTACAATTTGTACTTCGGTAATTTACGTTCAATCTCACCCCCTAGATATTTCAATTGTCCTAGACAACTACTAAATTTCGAGTCAGTTGGGCCCAATTATATAACACCGTTTTGAAAATTGAAGGAGGGATTCAAGTGAATAGTCAAATTATAGAGATGTTAAGTCCTCGTTTGGTATGTGCCTATTTTAGTTTAAAAGTCAAAAAATTATTAAAAAAATTAAAAAGTTTATAACCTATACCAAAAAGTAGAAGATTTTTTTTTTTTTACTTTTTGCACATCTTTTCGTAAAAAATAAAAAAATATGCCAAACATATTAGTTTTTTTTACTTCACCTCATATTTTAGTCAAAAAATCAAAAAATTATTAAAATAGTCTGTTCTCAAACAAGGCCTAAGACTATAGTAGAGATACTAATGTGAGATTTTAATAAAAAATGTAAAACTGATAATTAGAATTAATACTATCATGTTGTTGCTCTTCGTTTGTAGTCGAAATGACATTCTATAAATAAGCTCAATTACAACTCGACTTGAAATCAGAGAAACTAAATAAGTCAATTAAAAAGTTTTGTAAATAAAGTAGAATACATTCCGTTTGGTTTTCATTTCCTGAATTTTCTTTTTAAAAAATTTTACTTTTTCATTTTCTGTATTTTTTTGTTTTCACTGAAATTTTTTAATATTTAAGAAATTTCTTTAATTTTTAAACATACCTAACATAAATACACTTAAAATGTATAATATTTGTAAAAAAAAATCTTTAAAAAATTTACTAAATACTAAAAATATAAAAAAATACAAAAGTTCAATACATTTTTTTTAATATTTTTTTGTATTTATAAATTATTTAAAATATTTTTCACAAATATTTTATTATTTAGATATATTTAAGTAAGTTACATCTAAAAAAGTAAAAAAAAAAAAATTATTTAAGATTTTAAAAATATTGACTAAAAATAAAAAATTAAAAAAACTCAATTTAAAAAAAATTAAATTTAAAAAATTAAAACCAAACCTATTGGATGTAAAATGTAAGGGCAATTATACCCCAGCGATATTTGGGATTGTTATTTATGGGTCAGTGCTGGAAGTGTTTTAGAATTTCAATAGGGCCACAAAAGCTGAAACTTTAATTACGAAAGAGAGGGAACTTTCTATCGTCTCTCACGTGCTCACTCTAACTTTCCCTCAAAACTCCCGTTTTCTGTTTCTTTCTGCGCTGTCATTCTCTCTTCTCTCTCTTTATTGTCTTGTCTCTCCTCTTTCTTGTCTCACGCTCTCTCATCTTGCCCTTTTCATTTGACTTATATTAAGAATCTTAAATAATTTATTAAATTTTGGGCAGTTACGTGTAGGTCTTAATAAGTGAAATTATTATCTAATAAGTCTTATGAAAAAAATTTATCAAAAAAAACATTACTAATTGTAAGTTTTAGCGACAATTTATAAAAATCAAGACAAAAAAAAGTCACTAATTGTTAATTTTTAGCGACATATATAAAAAAATTGTCACAAAAAAAATATTTTTAATGACAATTTTACCAAGACTTATTTTCAATAGAATTTGATGGAAATTAAATCCAAGTATTAAGACCTATTGATAGTTTACCCTTAAATTTTATATCAAATTTCTTATATGAGTACAAGATTCATACATTTATATATTATTTGGGGGTATGTAACATTTTTTTTATTTTCCTTTTATTTTAATAAATATATATAATTTTTGGGTGAAGTACCAATATATTTCAAAATGTGATTATAATCGGTTCATTTTTCTTATGAATTCAAAAGTTCTATTAAAATGAAAATTACACAAAAAGATAGTCACTTACATGTTTGAATTTAATTTTTTAGAGATAAAAGTGAGTTTATTTAAATATAAAATTACACATTTGGACAATCTACAATATAGAGGTTTTGGATTTTTTCTCCTTTTGGAACAAATCTCACATAATGAACAAAAATGTAACACTGTAATGTGACACTCCAATAACGTAACACACTAAAAAAATTCTTTCATGCACTTTTTCCAAACGTAACACAAAAAAAAACTCATTAGTATATTTCTTTCAAATCACTACAAGAAAATGCACCTACGGCGACCAAATTGGCGACTAAAAAATTTTTTGATCGCTGAAAGTATAGGTTTTGGCGACTAAAACAACATTAGTAGCCAAAAGTATAGGTTTTGGCGACAAAAAATCAGTTTAGTGGCCAATTATCGACTTTTGGCTACTAAAATATTTAGTAGCCGAATAGAAAATAAAAAAATGATTTTTTTTCTCTTTGGCGACTAAACTTTGGTCGCCAAAAATGTACTTTCAGCGACAAAAAAAAAATTTAGTCGCCGAATATTGACTTTTCGCTACTAAAATATTTAGTAGCGGAATGGAAAATAAAAAAATTATTTTTCTCTTTGACAACCAAACTTTTAGTTGCCAAAAACGTACTTTCAGCGACAAAAAGAAAGTTTAGTCGCCAAAACTAAAAAATTTGGAGGGATTAATTTCAAAATTTGGAGAGATTTTATAAAACTAATCGGCGACTAATTGACATTTAGTCGCTAATGGTCTTTTGGCTAAATTACACTTTTAGCTACAAAAAGTTTGGTCGGTATTGATTATTATTTGGCGATCAAATATAAGTTTAGTCGCTAAAGGTAGAAACAATATTTTTGTTTTAGAGGGAACTGAATATTGGCGCCCGCGCCCCTCTTTCACACAGACACAAGATCTCTGTTCTCTCTCATACACACACACACACACAACTCTCTCACATACAGAACAGTCACCACCAAACCTCACCCCCAGCTCACCACCCCACCGCCGCACGTCGCACCGCCACCGCCGCAAATCACCACCGACACCGCCGCAAATCACCACCTAGGTTCGCTCTCTTGCTTTGTCACTCTCTGTCTCTCTCTCTGTCTCACTCCGACTCTCTCTCTCAACCCTTTCTTCTATTTCCCCAAATGTGAAATCTTGCTCTAGGGTTGTTTATTCTACCCATTCAGTTTAATTTTGTCTTCATTTATGAAATGGGTTTGTTTGAAATGGTTTCATTACTAGAGTTTTATGGGTTTAATGTTGTAAATGGATTTGATTTTAGGGTTTGATACCTTTCCCCCTATTTTTCCTTTCTATCTCATTATTTTAAAATCTCTAATCCATTGTATGTAATCTCATGTATTGAAAAATAGAAATTATCAAATAAAAGTGTTATCAGTGGCACTGTATGACGATGAGATCTGATCCCTTTTTGAAGGTTCTAGGGAAGCAGCTGCTTTGAACTTGCAAAGAGTTTGGTTGAGGGAGAACCGGAGGTTGTGGTAGGATAGGTTGCTATTTGTAAGGTGTATGGCTAGTAGCTATTTATTGTTTGGGAAGGGACTTATCTATTCCATAGTTTAAAAGAATAGAACCTTCTTGCTGATACTTCTTCCTGGATTTCATCAATTGCAATTACTTCTATTCATGTTCCAAAAGACAAGATTGTTTAGACCAAATGAGACAAATACTTGTTATATCTATGCTTTTCCTTTTAAGTAAATCATTGGAAACACTAAAACTCCATTGGATCATAGATTTTTTTAAACTATGGAATAGATAAGTCAGTGAATTGATACAAAATCCTACAGCCTACAGGATACTAAAAACAATGAATTGATACCTTTCCCCCTGTTTTTTGTATCTCCTACAGTCTCCAGGATACTAAAAACAGTGAATTGATACAAAATCCAATACCCAATTTGACAACCATAATTACAAATTAATTCAGTATTTGTTTTGATTCGTTTGGTTGTTTTGAACTCTGTGAAATGGGAAGACTATGAAGCTAAAAAAGTTAACGATTTATACGCAAACTAAGGTAAGCTTAATTGCGACAAGAATTTGAGACCTGGAAAACCTCAAGTCGTCGTTTTTCTTGCATGATACATTAGTTTGCCAGAATAAAAATTAAAAAAATTATTAATTTATATTACATTTTCCTATTATTAAATGTTAAGTTATGGCACTTGTCCATTAATATGTAATTCCCAATAGTGTTGTCATTAACTTTGTGATGTTGATATTGCTTCTCTAAAATGTTAACTCTTCATTATTACAACCTTCTTTGCTTGATTATTTTGGGCAAAACAAAAAATATATACATATATATATATATATATATATATTTTTGGCAAAAATATTTAGGCCATGGTGATATGTAATTTTTTATAAGAGTTTATTTCAATGTGTTTAGTGCAACTTACTACTTGAGCTTATGAGAAAAATGACAAACTAATTATTGTGAATGAAATTGTTATGTAGAACGAAAAAACTCGAATTTAAACTTTTAATTGCCATAAATTCCTGTAGGTTTCAGTTTAGTTTGTTTGTTGACTGCAGCCCTTTTAATTGCCCTAAACATAACTTTTGGTATTAATTCATAGAATGGATGCTCATCTACCAGTCAATCTATTGCTATATTTATATTATTTAATCTGAGTTTGGGTGTCTTTGTTTCTCTCTTTGTAATTTGGTACCTGATAGTTGACAATCAATCACTTTGATTGCAGTAAATTTGTAACACACACACAGTTTGTTACTCTCCTTGTCTTTTAATGTTTGAACACTTTCACAGGTGCTATATGTCCTCTAGAAGTGCCTCTATAGGCACCAAACTGATATTCTATTACAACTTTTCTAAATTCAATCTATAGTTAGGGAATTTTAACCTAAAAAAACAAAGATAGAAAAAAACTAACTTGGATGAAACTCTTTTCAAAAAAACTAACTTGGGTTTTATTACTTCGATGAGTTCATGGACGATCCTGCAACTATAGGAAATCCAATTGCAATGCAGAGATTCTATGCGGAGACAGACATTTTCCTGTTCTGGTCTTATGGCAATTCTGCAGATATTATGGGAACAAGGGTCACAGAGCTTGCAATGGATGCAGTTAAAAATATGGGGGGAATAGTTGAGAAAGTAGTTTTACAACGGCGATTCAAGTTCTTTCCTCATGTAAACAGCCAAGGTAAGCTCAATAAGTTAATGTCACACCATTTACCATTGCAATCTTATTGATTACTAATTTTCTTTAATTTGGATACAGATATGAAGGAAGGGTTCTATGACAAAGTGGAGAGTCAACTTCATGGTCATGTCTCGTTAGAATTTAAGGCATAAAACTTGATTTAAACTAATAACACAGCTGTGTTCAAGACATGTCTAGTTATCATTGCATATGATTCATTTTCTCTAGTTATCATCTGCTTGAGGTATAGGCTCTCTTCTAATTCTTCTTTCTTTTTATCACATTTTTTATTTTAGAATCCTTTATTGGCCCTTTCATGTGTTTAGGAGGAAACATATTCTTATGTTGTTAAACATATTTAAACTTTTTAGCTGTATCTATATGGAGCCGTGTTTGTTTTCAAGTATACTACCGTATGATATAATTGGCTTTTGCATAGAGAGGGAAAAAGGAAAACAAAATCATATGAGCAACCACAACAACTATCCTTTAACAATAATGACTAACAACAATCAAAACAAATATGAGCAACCACATCAGAGTACTTGCATTGCAACTTGATTTTAAAATCAAAACAAATATGAACTTCTATCCGTTAATCCCTCCTTTGGGATTTTTAACTTTGGAACCCTAAATCCTAACAACTTCCAATTTATTTATGAATACTAGGAACTTAAAGTAAGAGATTTAGGACCAGTGGCTTTTTGCTCAAATTTCTTGTCCAACATATAAATATAGTAATTAATGATTTTCTATTATCTTCCTATGATATGTATAAATCTGTTTGTACATAAAAGTGAATATATGTGAAAGGATGTTTACTTTTCTGCCTTGTTCCACATTAGTGTTAAAAAACTAGCAATAAAAATTGTCTTGACATGGATGAAGAATGCAAGAGGAGGGTTTACCTTTTCTTTGGACTGGTTTATATAGGTTCACAGATGACCATGTTATGGAGGAGCTTGGATTGGGTCCAAATGGTGGCCTTTTATATTGCATGGAGTATCCTTCGCATTTGGGTTTTAATGTTTTTGTAAATCATTTTCTTCTCTCATCTTAGATTATGTTGTCACTTAATTATTTCTAGTAAGGCTAGAGCCGGTTATGTCAAGGAGCATTAAGGCATTGATTGACATCCCTTGTGAGGGATAAATTTATTTTATTGTGTAGAGAACCTTCTGTTTTTTTTTTTTTTTTGTTAATTTGATATTGAATTCCAAGTTTGTATGGCCTTAAATCTTGACACTAGGCACCTTGAAGAGATCTATGTTGATCGGCTTCTCAAATATTTTTAACTACTGACTATGCTTGGAAATTAGCTATGCATATTTCATTTGTTCTCTAAACTTAAAACAATCCCAATTCGTAAAACTCATTCTGGCTACTTTCAACTGATGACTAGAGTTAGTTATGTAAGTTACAGTCAACTAACTCATATATATGTAACATTTCCAAAAGAATATAATTTCTTGAAATTATTTACAATAAAATTTAATAATATAAATAGTTGTCTACCTTTATTTATTTATTTTTATTTGTATGGAGTATGGTGTGTTAGTTAGGATTTGTTCAGTGTTCTATTTGTTTATTTATTTGGCTGGATTATGTTTTAATCTTTGAACTTCAATTACTTTATAGGCCAAATAGAACTTTTTTCACATGTTCTTGTACTTAAGAACTTTGTGGAGCACTTAAAGCGTAAGAACTTCAATGTTTGTGCTGTGTACGTGCTTGATTCACAGGTTTGTATATGTTTTCTCCACCTTAATTTCAATTAATTTCACCATTGGTCATGGATGCCATGTCTTTTTACTGAAACTGAAGAGTTCTAATTTCTTTTTGTGTGCCAGTTCATGACTGATGTGACCAAGTTTATTACTGGTTGCATGGCTTCACTTTCTGCCATGGTTCAACTTGAACTGCCCCATGTTAACATTCTCTCCAAAATGGATCTTGTGACAAACAAAAGAGACATTGAAGAGTAAGTCCTTTTACATTTTTCTACTATTTTCTACTTGTTCATGTTCATCTTACTTCACTTTTAATCCTTTTGTATCGTTGTTGCTCTCAGTTGTTTGAATCCAGAGTCTGATGTTTTGATGTCAGAGTTGAATCAACGAATGGCTCCTCAATTTGAAAAGCTTAACAAAGCTTTGATTGAATTAGTAAGTCATTAAGCAGATCAGAATGTGCATTACTGTTGTTTAAATCTACTGGTGGATTGTGTAAGAACCCATGTTCCCTCACACTTTGTGTTGACCTGTGTTGCATCCCCTTATGAAGTTACTTAAGTAAACTTTTTGATTTTTGATTTTTTATACATAATTTCTCTTGCTGGAGAATAGCCTAGCTGAAATCTTCATGATGAGATTCTCCCTTATGAACGACATAATGAATTGGGTGAGTCACCCTTTTGGTTAAATGATCGGTTGTCTATGTTTACCTGCTTGTGTATAGGCATACATATGGTGGATTGGTAAATATGCATGTGATTACATTCATATGATTATGTGTATTAACTGTCTATTTATTTGCTTCTTATTGGAGTGCAGGTTCTTGACTCAGACACCATAATGGATACATTTTAGTTTTACCCTGTCAAATATAATAATTTGCTGCCATTTTATCCCTATGAATGCTTCCTATCTGGGGTAATATTAGCATTTCTCAAATAAAAGATTTATGATTACTACTTTGAGAAATGCAGTTGTGTTAATTATTTTAAGAGTGCATGCCTCCGAACATTACAAGTTGTTCTTACTTGCTTGAATTGCTTCTGGTAATATCTTGTGGAACTTTGATGGTGATGGTTAATGCCTCTGTGTGGATTGAATTTTTGTTGTCCTTATATTAGGAAAATGTGAAGACAAAGCATCACACACACACACACACACACACACACAAAAAAAAAAAGAGCCCATATTACTCCTTTTTTTGGGATCCTTATAAGTTGGTATTTTCCCCAAATTGTGGCTGCTGGAATTCCAAATGTCAGATGGTTTGGTGTTGAAGGAGACTATAATGTCCTTGTGATGTATTTACTAGGGCCTAGTCTTGAAGACTTGTTTAACTTTTGCTCTTGTGATAGAAGTAAACAATGAGAAATTGCCTAATTTCTCTGATTTGGTAAGACCCTAATATTAAAGTCAATATTGGTTAAAGCACAGCACTGTCATTATTCTGTTTCTGTGAGCCTATGCATTTTAAGCTGTTGAGACCTGCATGCTGTTGTTAGTAGCACCACCATGTTTGGTTGTTAGCTTGGATGAGCTTGAGAGTGTGCCAGAAATGGATGTAATAATAACACACAAGAAGTAGCAAAATGTGTGATTATGTGATAGGCATGAACATAAGAACGCTTTTTTCTTTCTTTTCTATTCTCTTTTCAAATTTATTTTGGGTGGGGGGGGGGGGGGGGGGGGTGGGGTTAGGGTTATCAATATAGATTGCTTCCCTACTTTTTCTTTGTCTTTTTGGGGCTGGTGGACACATGAGAGGCACCTGCTGATATGCATCTGGTAAACAACTGGATTTCTCCACTTAGGTTGTTGACCCAAAGGGGGAACTGGAACTGGAAGCTTTAAACTCAGGACCTCCATGTTTGGAGCTGGATTCTTCCAAGCTGTTATACACATCAGAGTTAATGTTTCTCTCTGTATTCTAAATTAAATGTAATTCGGACCCATAGGTTGGGAGTTAGAGCCGAATACGCACTAAACTTAGTCAAGAAAGGGCGTTCCGAGGGTGAAAATTCAAAACAGCCCCCGAACCACCACGTGGCTCTCACGGACAGCTTCCCCTTGACAAATAGGACTTGTGACAATTGACGGAATGTTATTCGGACCTATAGGATGGGATTTAGAGATGAATACGCCCAAAACTTAGTCGAAAAAGGGCGTTTCGGGGGCAAAAATTCAAAACAGTCCCCAAACCTCCGTGTGGCCAAAACGAACAGTTTCCCCATGCCAAATATGACTTGTGACAACTGACGGAATGTTATTCGGACCTATAGGTTGGGATTTAGAGACGAATACGCCCAAAACTTAGTCGAAAAAGGGCGTTTTGGGGGCGAAAACTCAAAACAGCCCCCGAACCTCCGTGTAGCCGAAACGAACAGTTTTCCCATGCCAAATATGACTTGTGACAACTGACGGAATGTGATTCGGACCTATAGGTTGGGATTTAGAGACGAATACGCCCAAAACTTAGTCGAAAAAGGGCGTTTCGGGGGTGAAAATTCAAAACAGCCCCCAAACTTCCGTGTGGCCGAAATGAACAGTTTCCCCATGCCAAATATGACTTGTGACAATTGACAGAATGTTATTCGGACCTATAGGTTGGGATTTAGAGACGAATACGCCCAAAACTTGTTTTATTTGAAATTTATAGTCTTTTTACGCTTAAAATCTCTCTAACAGCTATTAAGGTTGGTGAGAAGCTTTAACATGTAAACAGCAATGTTCCTGATTTGTGCAATACTTTGGATTGTTCTTTGTTAATGGGGACTCATTCGTCAGTTGGTGTGTTTTAATCATAGAATCTATGCTATTGGTCTTTTTTTTTAATTTTTAGAAGGGATCTATGTTATTGGTTAAATCAGACATTTTTCATGCCTTCTCCACATATGTAGGGGCTCTCATATTTGGGTGGCCAGTCATAGCTCACAGTTACAGAATTTGGGCTGCTTACTAATGGCAACTATGATTATTCATTACATTTTCCTTTTGCTATGCTTCTCTCCCAACAACACTAAGTCGACACTTTCAGTTTCTGCAATAATGTATTTTGTTAGAATTTACCTACACCTACCACCACCTACTACCACACCTACTACACCTACCACCAATTTACCCTCACCTACTCCTCACCTACTACCCAAACTCTCTCCTATATAATGAGCCACTCTGATTTGTAATTGAACACATCAATAAATCAATCAATATCAATCAATAATACAGTATTTTTTAACTTGGTATCAGAGCAGGTTTAGAACCTGATATTTTCGCTTCCCCGGCGGGCGGCAACCTCACCTTAGCTGCCCGCCGGACCTCAACCTAGTCCGCTAAGATTTTTCTTACACATACCTTGATCACTCTGCATGTGCCTCCTCCCCAGCTGCTGTCCAAGCACAAAACTCTTCTTCTTCTCTCTCTGGCCGCCTCTCGCAGCCGAAGCTTCCTCTTCCAATCCATCAAATGGCGGAAGTCGATAGCTCAAAACCCTGTTGTTGCTGATGAAAGTAGTGGAGATACTAGTGCTGAGGCCACTTCTAATGCAGGGGAAAGTGTCGCTGAATCCACCCAAGCGGCTGCTGAGGAAAACCGTGAAACAGCTGAACAGGATGACTCGGGAGATAAAAGTTGAAGAGACACCAGAGATTAAGATTGAAACAGCACCTTGAACCTTATTTTATTTTATTTTTTTATCTACCTTTTTGACCATTACAACACACCACCAGCACATGTGTTCCCACTTTTGTCTCCACTTTCTTTTTCTTTTTTTATATTTATTTTAAATCCATCTTTTTGACAACAAAACCGCATCACCAGCTTTGCACACCAACCCAATTTCCATCTCACATTCCTTTTTTTAATATATATATATATCTTAAACTAATGCATCATCTTAAACTAATGCATCATCAAACCAAACCCATGTGCACCCACGTTCTTTTCCCTTTTCTTTTATTTAACTATATATATATATTTATTATAATATATTTTCACTACTCCTACTTTTATTTTATTTTATTTATTCTATCTTTCTTTTTCTATCCATTTTCCTTCTTATACAACTCGTGAGCATCATCCTATTTTCCGTAAAAAAAAAAAAAAAAAAAAAAAAAAAAAAGACGCAGGAAGATCTGCACACCAAACTCATTTTATTCATGTCAGGGCTCACCCCGATCACCATGTTTCCACATACAAAAAAAAAAAAAAAAAAAAAAAAAAAAAATACAAACAAACAACCACAGGTGGGATTTTTCTTCTCTACTCTGCCGCCGGTCTCTTCTTCTTGCCTCCGTCCTGGGTGGTCCTTGACGGTGTTGCCTCCGTGCTTCCTAGACTACCAAGCAAGTTGCCTCCCCCCTGCTCCTCCACTGCAGCATATGGCGGACCTCCAAATCGCCACATCACGGTGGCCTTCCGCTTTAGCTCCTTATTTTCTGCTTTCAGCACACTTATCTCTGCTCGCGCATCCTTATACATGCGTTGGAGCAGAGCCAGCTGGGAGGTTAACTGCTGCACCTCATTTGTCCTACTCTGCAGCCGGTTCGACAAGTTTGTGACCGCAGTCATGCTTTCCACGCATGCCTTCAAAGTATACTGGTTGGCCTCCACATCTGACTGCACTGCCATTCTTTGCTCCACCGACCGCATCGGAAAGTTCAACGGAGCAAACTCCGGGGCGCTTGGTTGAGTTTCCAGTGCCACCGCACCAGTTCTCTCTCTCGTTGACTCGTTGAGGTCGGGAAAGAGGGTGAGCAGCCCGCGGGAAGACGATGAAGCCACTTTCTAGGCACCAGAGTGTTACACAGTATCTCTCTCAGAATTCTCTCTCAGAAAACAGAGTGTTACAGAATCTCTCTCAGAAATCTCTCTCAGAATATCTCTTGCAGGTTTTTTGCCTCAGCCTCAGCCTCTGTCTTATAGCCGAGGCAGCCACGCGCATCGCGCATCTCTTACCACCAGCCGACAAACGGGCACGCAAGCCAAGGCGCCCACGTGCCTCGCCATCATGTCCGGCACACTTTTTGATGAATTGGGCACGCCTTTTGATGGCACGCCTTTTGACAAAATTGGGCACACCTTTTGAGGGTGCCACTTTTACAAGGGTCCGACAAGACTCTGTAAACTGTCCCGACATAGATTCCGGTTAGTTTCTACAAGGGTCCGACAAGACTCTGTAAACTGTCCCGACATAGATTCCGGTTAGTTTCTACAAGGGTCCGACAAGACTCTGTAAACTGTCCCGACATTGATTCCGGTTAGTTTCTACAAGGGTCCGACAAGACTCTGTAAACTGTCCCGACATTGATTCCGGTTAGTTTCTACAAGGGTCCAGCAAGACTCCGTAAACTGTCACAACAACTGTCACCACATTGTCTGCTACAACGGTCCGACATGACCCCATAAACTGTCTTCTACACCGGTCCAACATGACCCCATAAACTGTCTTCTACACCGGTCTGACACCGCCATCCAGTGTCCTCTACAACGTTATGACACCACCATCCAGTGTCTTGACCAATGGTCTGACACGACCATACAGTGTCACCTATCCTCTTTTATTTTTATGTATTTTCTTGTTTTGTTACTTTCTCCAAACTCAAGTTGGTTAGTTTCTATCCTCCTTGAGTTTGCGGGGGGCTGTTAGAATTTACCTACACCTACCACCACCTACTACCACACCTACTACACCTACCACCAATTTACCCTCACCTACTCCTCACCTACTACCCAAACTCTCTCCTATATAATGAGCCACTCTGATTTGTAATTGAACACATCAATAAATCAATCAATATCAATCAATAATACAGTATTTTTTAACTTATTTCCTAGTTATGCTATGTATTTCCTAATGTATTTCTGCAATAAATGAGTCATCTATTCTCACAAGGTCCTGCTTGAGTTTTTTGAGTGGGGACAGTGGTGCTCCTGGGTATGGTTCTAAGTAGAATTTGGTGTATATATTTATTTATTTATTTATTGAGTTGCCTGCCAATTTCCAGTGATAGTCTCATCATCTCATGTGCACAGTCATGCACACACTACAGACAGACAGATTGTCTCTATTTATTTATTAATTTTGAATCTCTTTCTCTTCTTGTTAGGGCTCTTTTGAGGAGGTTACACCTTTACAATATTGAAAGAATGGATAATGCATCACTTTGTGCATCATTGTCAGTCTGCCCTTGTTTTCTTGATCTTGAGATTGTTGGCCTGTATGTTCTATTTAGTTGCTTTTCACTTTACTTACATTAGTAGTTGGTTTAATCATGTTTTTCTACGGTTTCTAAACCCAGCATTATAATCTATGTCATTGATCTGCCCCAATATGAGTAATTGTTTTCGTCTACACATACCTGTGATGTGGATCAGTTGGTGTGATTATTTTTTAAAATTTATTACTCTGTTTCCTTCACAAACATCTAAATATCATGAATGGGTGATACAGGAAAAGAGATTCATGTTGAACTTTAATATCCTCAAATACTCTAAAGAACTATGTGGACTCGTTCTGTGGTCATTGGTTGTCAAGCCATCTGTTAAATATGTCAACATGAGAGCTTTAGCTATGAAACTAATTGTTTGCGAAAGCAAGTGCCTCATACGTCAAACTTGTTGGGTTAATTTTTCTGGGCTGTTTTGGAGTCACCTGCCTTTGTAGTGTAGTTCAATTGTCCATTTTGGGATATTTGGAAAATTAAACAAAATAAATTCGCCATGGCTCTTATCCTAACCATTTTAACATTGTCCCCTTGGATACTAGTACTTATGGTTGTCAGAAGTCAATTCTTCTTTGAAGATGATCCACAAACCTACTTGAAAACTATATTACCTTGATGCAATAGACTAACACACTACTTCTATGTGGTATTTTCCAATAGCATCATTATCCATCATTTTAATTGATCTTGTTATTGGGCCTTTTGCATTTGCATAACCAATTCCTCATGTTAAATAGTTTATCCAGTATGCTTGAATCTTTATTCACTAATTCAGTTCTCTCGGGATTTTTTCTACATTAGCAGAACAACTACTCTGCACCTCATGTTCCACAAAATGTTAATGCATGTCCAACACTATTTGTGGCAAATTTGGGGCCAACTTGTTCAGAGCAAGAGCTAATTCAAGTCTTTTCAAGGTTTGGAGTAATTATTTTTATCATGTATTTTCCTAATATATGAAGCTTGTGGAATTTAATTTTCTATTTCAAATTTGTCCTTTCCCAGTTGCCATGGATTTGTAAAATTGAAGATGCAGAGCACATATGGAACTCCGGTGGCATTTGTTGATTTCCAGATAATTTGTTACTGTCATTGAAAAGCTAAAACAAGAACCCATGATGGGTCCATGTTTGTATGTCTTTCATTAGTTAATATAATTTTTGTTGTGGTATAGAAGTTGTAGGTGTACAATTAATTTGGTTATTCATGTATTATGTATGGAATTAAAACATTGACGTTGGATTAGACTTGGTTCTTATGGAATTTGTAACATATATATATATATATATATATAATTGGACGTTCAATATTAATTATTTGGATGGTTGCAATTGAAATGTGTGCACGTGGTTGAATGTTTGATAACATATTTAGTGTTGATGGATTATATTGTTCATACAGGGTACATGTTATATTAATAATGGATAAAGGTTGTTTACAAAAAAAAAAATTCAAAAAAAAAAAAAAAAAAACGTTAAAGTATTTGGCCACCAAATATTTTGGTAGCCAAATACGTAATCTAATGTTTTGGTGACTAATAATTTAGTAGCAAAAACAAAACCCAAAAAGTTTTAGCGACCAAATAATTAGTAGCTAAAACAATTGAGAATGAGAGAAAGAAACTATTGGTCACTAAACACTTTAGTCACTGAATTCACCTTTTGCCGACTAAACTAAAATTAGTAGCCAAATGTGTACTTTCGGCGATGAATTATTTAGTAGCTAAAAGTGATACCTTCCCCGACCACAACAAGTTAGTAGCCAAAAAGCCTCATTCGGCGACTAATACTTTAGTGGCGGAAACATACCTTTTGCCGACTAAACTAAATTTAGTAGCGAAATGTAGTCACTTTCGGCGACCAAACAAATTTTAGTCGCCAATACTATCGCCGACAAGGTAAAGGCGACGAGCTTAGCGACAAAATATTTTGGTCGCTAAAGCGTTTCGGCGACTAAATTTTTTACTTTTGGCGACCAATATTTTGGTAGCCAAAAGTGACATTTCTTGTAGTGAATATATAACACACAAAAAAAAAAAAAAAATCTTAGTGAACTCGTTTCCGAACATAACACTCTAATTAATTTAATCTCAGACGTAACACTCCAACATAACACACACAAAAATACTAAGAAATTCCTTAATGTACTTTTTTCAAACGTAACACTCACAATTTTTGAAATTATACATTTGTTTAAAACTTACTAAGGAATTTTTGTACTCCTTTTGGAATAAATTGAAGAATCCCATATATTTTTGGAATAGTTTGAAAAATCCCATATATATTCATAATATAATCATAACGTGTTCAAAGATCAAGCAATATATTATCATTTTATAAATAAAATTATTTAAATAATTGTTTAGAACTAGTTCTACTATTACATAAGAACACACTTGTTGAGCAACTTCAATGGTGCTAGGCAAAATGCTTTGTAAAAAAGTACACAGAAAAATACTCTTTTTATTTTACCTAACTAGTTTAATTAGTGTACTCTAACCATACTATTTATTTTAACTAACCAATGAAACTAACTTAACTACTTTTTAAAAGAAAAATACTATAAACATAAGTAAAAATATATAATTTTGTTTATGACATGTTGTATATGCACTTATTGTTGATGTCGTTGTTGGTGTGACATTTATAAATATTTATTTATTTTAAATATATTATTATATTATTTTTTAAAAATATTTTTACGCTATTATATTTTTAAACAATCATATTCTTTTAACGGTAATATTTTCAGATGATCAAATTGGCTGGAGCAAAGAACAAACAACAAATATGAAGCAAGCAAAAATGCAGAAAGATGCAAGTAGCAAGTAGATACGGGCAAATAGCGGGAAGACCTTTTGCTAGCTACTTGTGGAGAGCCAAAATGAAAATAAACAAAATGTCTCTTGTAATGCAAAGTTCAATGGAGGAAGACAAAAACAAAGCAAAAATGCCTCATATAATCCTTTTGTCTCCTCCCTTGGAGCAACTCCAAGGCTGTTAGGAAAAAATGCCTTGTAAAAGTATACGGAAAATACTTTCTTTATTTTGCTTAACTAGTTTAGTTGGTATGTACTCTAACTATACTCTTTATTTTAACAAACCAGTAAAGCTAACTTAATTAATTTTTAAAAGAAAAATACTATAAACATAAAAAAAAATATGAACTTTTTTATGACATATTGCGTATACACCTAGTGTTAACGTAGTTGTTGACAAACATTTACAAATATTTATTTTTTAAAATATATTATTAAATTAATTTTTAAATAACATTTTTACATGATTATATTTTTTTAACGATAAATATTTTCAAACAATCAAATGGGCTAGAGCAAAGAAGAAACAACAAATATGGAGCAAGTATATATAGAAGCAACAAAGATGGAGGTAGCAAGTAGATATGGGCAAAATGGTGGGAAGACCCTTTGCTTGGCAATAAGTGCTAGCCATTTGTAAAGAGCCAAAATAAAAATGGACAACATGCCTCTTGTGATGCAAAGCTCTTTGGAGGACAATCAAAATAACTTCACTAGCAAAAATGCCTCATATAGTCCTTTTACCTCCTCCCTTGGAGTTGCTTTTAGTAAATGGTTAACAACTTATGAATATATATGGGATACTAATAAAATACTTGAGTGTATACTACAAATAACGAATTATATATATGCATATATTTAAACAGTTTTGTTCGGTTCCAAACTTGAACCATAAATATAAAACCACAGAACAAACCGTGAAGTACAGTTCATCTATTTTAAGAAGTAGGACCAAACCATGTACAAAAAAAACTAAATCAAATAGTGCGGTTTGGTCTGGATCACACCGATTTGAGATTCTTTTGATTTTTATACTCAACCCTAATAATTTTCATAAGATTTTATACCTTTTATGAGGTGAAAATAGTTTTTTTTAATTTAAAATATTTTTTTTTATCTTTATTTTTCCCAAATAAATTGTAAATTAGCTTGACCAAAAAAAAAAAACATTAAAAAATAATACAACATGTGTGAGGGTGCAAATCCAATTTGTGCAAGGATGTAAGTCCAATTTGTGTTCAAATGCAAGTCCAATATATGCGTGGTACAAATCTAACCCATGCATAGGTACAAGTCCAATATTTACTTTTTTATCTATCGAATGTTCCTTCTTTCTATCTCTCATATTAAAATAAAAGTAATATAACCAATTTTTTTTTAACAATTTAATATCAAAACGTAATTTGCAAATTGTATAAATTATATTTATTATATATTTAAAAATTGTATGGTTGTCACATTTGTTGCTTGTGCTAGATATATATTGGACTTACACCTGACACGGATTGAACTTGCACTAATACATATACTAGACTTGCATTACGCACAGATTAGACATGCAACTCTGCATAAGTTAGAGTTGCACCATACACATATCGGACTTGTACCATGCACATATTGTATTATTTTTTAATTTTTTAATTTTTTGTCATGTTAATTTATAATTTATTTTGCCAAATATGAACATCAAAAAAATATTTTAAATTTAATTTCTTTGTTTTGGAAAGCATTTTAGATATTTTTATAATTATGAAGCTATTAAAATCAAAAATAAAAAAATTAAAACCTATGCACGAGTTTATAAAACTTATTAACCATGGATTTTGCTATAAAATAAATAAAAAAAGTAGCACAAATTTTTGATAATTTTTGCTCTAACGGGTTCATGATATTACTCTAACGGATTTTAAAGTTATCATAAACTAGTTACTTGGATAGAAAATCAAAACAAGTTAATTTTGGGGGATTTTATTTTTGCACCCAAAAAAATTATTTCAATTTTTCAGTATTTTCTATTAAATTATTTAAGGTTATAATTTATTCTTGATACACCTTATAATTTCCACAAATTATTCTTTAAGTTTAAATCATAATTTGTGATAGACCCAAATAATAAACAAATACATTCAAAAAAAGAAATTTTATTGACACAAAACTAACTCTAAATTACACTACTTTGAAAAACTCTTAAGCATCGATTACATATTTTGATAGTCTGCAAGTGTGTATATATATGTATCTAGAACTTGATTACATATGTAAGTGCATGTGTGTGTTTATCTATGCATGGGTCTATACGTATTTGAATGTCTAGTGTGGGGATATATTTTCTGAGTATCAACACGTGGCAAGGTGACGCCGACGTGTCAGCCGAGGTGCCACGTGTCTTGGTCGTTGTGCCGAGGTCATCTCGGCAAAGTCGAGGTTATCTCCGAAGATATCGGAATCCGAGGTAAGCGGATAAAGGACAAGAGTCCTAGAATGAAGAGGGAACTCAACCTGGATATGGACAAGAGTCCTAGATTGGGAGAAGACTTCAGTTTGGATAAAGATAAGACTCTTAGAGAGTTTATCCTAATCCCACTGGGAGTCCCAGATTAGCAGTAATCTTAAGTCCATTAGGGCCAGGCTCCTATTGGGACTAGGATTGTATTGGCTATAAAAGAGAGGCACCCCCATGGGTCTAAGGTATGCTTTTGATACTCGAGCTTGTGAGTTTAGTACTTGATTTATCTTTGAGAGATATACTAACTTAATCGTCGGAGTGCCCCCGGGTGGTCGAAACCACCGCGGGAATCTTATATTTCTGTTGCAGGTCAGTCAGGTGCCATCTATTCTGCCAGTGCTCTCCAGCTGGTTACTAAGCGGGCAATGTGGTCGGAAAATCACCCACACAATTTGGCGCCGTCTGTCGGAAAGAAAGAAGAATAGATAGCCAATGACGGACAGAAGGATCAGATTAGAGACAATGCTCCTACTGGGAGTGGGAGACCTATCGATCTCGACATTGAAGGGGACGATCGCAACACAGAAACTCGTGACCAGAGTCACGGAGTGAAAGACGCCGGCCAGGAAGGTGACGCACCAAAGACAACAGATCGAAACGGATACTACAATGAAGATGACCTCCAGGTATGGAAGGATAGATACCTGCAGAGGAACGAAGACCCTTCTAGAAGGGATGCAAAGACAGGGGGCATGAGCGCTCCCAAGGAGATAACATTCAAGTATAGAAGAGCTCAACCTGAGTGAGCAAATCTCGAATCCCAGATCCCAGAAGACATGATCTCGGCCTAGATGAGTAGGTCTGAGAAAAGAAGAGCTCAACCTGAGTGAACAGATCCAAGATTCCAGAAGATAAGATCTCGGCACCTGAATCCGAGAAGAGAAGAGCACAATGAGCAGATCTCAGATCCCAGAAGATAAAAAGGAAACACACAAGATCAGACTAAAGTTGGCCAGAATTGAGAAGTATGCTAGGGCCGAGGAGGACATGCCGGGAACAAAGGCGTCGGAACAAGAAAAGAGAAACGGCTCGCCGATGCGAGGCCGAAAATCAAACTCAGGTTGGAGCCAAGTAAGATCAATAGAGAAACCAAGGCCGACAACCTCGGCTTGAATTAAACCTCGGCGACAAGGTCGAAGCTACATGTATGATGAGAACCCAAGTGGATTTTAAGTTCACACTGGGGGGGCAGACAGAAGAAGAATGCGTTTAACACTTGTTGAAATTTGTAGCAATTTACAAGTTGAAGTTAAGCTGAGATGATTCATTATCTTCACTTGTTGAAATTTGTAGCATTTTACAAGTTGAAGTTAAGCTGAGATGGTTCCTTACCTTCACTTGTTGAAATTTGTAGCAATTTACAAGTTGAAGTTAAGCTGAGGTTATAGCGATCCCGGGTTTACCCTTGTTGTACAGTGATCCGGACATGTGTCCGTGGATGTTGGTTGTTGTTTATTATCGTGTTTGCATCCTTTGTACTTTGTATATTGAGTTTGGGATGTGTTGGGCAGGTTTGTTACAGGTTGGTTGTGTTTGGGAGCCTAGTGTTGCTGCCCAGATTTTTAGTCCTTCGCTCGAGCGAGGAGTTTGTCGCTCGAGCGAGAGTGGTGTTGCGTCTGGTTCTGGACCTGAGAGCTGTCTTTCTTGGCTCGAGCGAGCTTCCTTCGCTCGAGCGGTCTGGATTTTTCTTCACTCGATCGAGAACTTCTTGGCTCAAGCGAGAGTTTTATGTGTCTGGTCGCTCGAGCGACCAAGTCTTCGCTCGAGCGAGTGTGTTTTATATCAGCGGACAGCAGCGTCTTAAACATCACTTTTTCAGTCCCTTTCTTTGATTAAACCGTAAATCCGACACCCTCTCTCTCTAAACTTGCACTCTCTCTAAGATTTGATCTCCCTAGGGTGTGAATCTAGCCTAGGGCCTTTGTTAAAAAGATAGAGGGCGTCGAGAGCTTCGATTTAATCTGAAAAAGTTTGGATTTGGAGCAAGTTGATCTTCGAGTCTTCATCTCCTTTGTGGCTTAAACTTCGAGGTAGGGATATCCTACTCCTCTCTATGGGTTTTGTCTTTAAATTTTGGTATTTTGAGATGTTGGGCTTGGTTTGGTAATTTTGTGAAAGCTTGGGGCTTTTGTGTAATTTTACAAAAGTTGGGGTTTTATTCATAATAAACCTGGATGCATGTTTGGCATAGAGAAATTGAATGAATGTTAAATCATTGATGAAAATGGGACCTAAGGGTTGAAATGGTAATTATGGAAAATAGCCTAATTACATTGTTTGATTAATTGGGATAATTAATGGTAAGAAATGAGGAAATGAAATGTTGATTGAATATCCATTGTGCATTTATTTTCTGTTTAGAAATAACTGCTTTGGGCTATCAGTGGAGGATAGTCGTGATTGTTGTAGACAATGCATGATGATTAGGTAAACTGAAACTAATCAATGAAATGTGTCATGGAACTTGACAGTTGATAGAATACATTAATTGTATGTATTGGGTGATTGTATATAGAACCAATGAGTTTATATACGTTATGTGTAGAGGAGGAGATAGGGGATGTACTCCGCGGTTTAGGGGAAGATAGGGGATGTACCTCTAAACCGGATAGTGTTGGGAGAAGATAGGGGATGAACTCCGTAGATACAGCTCATATGCTTGTCTAAAGAAGTGAAGATAGAGCTTATATGCTTATCTTTGTGATGTGTGGATACAGCTTATATGCTTATCTGTGAATGTGGGATATTGTTGTTATACATATCTGTTGAGAATGTGGATATAGCTTTTATGCTTATCTGAATGTGAGATATAGTTTTTATACATATCTGTGGAAATGATGATAGAGCTAGCATGCTTATCTGTTGAAAAAGGGAAAATGAAAGGTAACTTAGACTCATAAGTTGTATGACATAAATATGTGATTTATGTGGATGTATCAGTGTTGACCATCTATCAATTGCTAATATTTTAGTCATTGTCCATGGTTGGTTTAGTGTATTTCTACTGGGCTGTGGCTCACCCTATATGGGAATATCATTTTCAGGTGCAGGAAGCATGCCACCTCCAAGGACATAGCTGGGAGGCTAGTGGCGGACATACTTTTGTCGCTTAACTTTTGATGTATTACATGTAACTTCAAGCCTAGGGCTTAATGTGTAAACGAGTTAGTACTCTTTTGTTGTAACCAAGTGTTAACTTGGAAAGCTGTAAGCCCGTAGGGCATTTTGTTATGATGTTAACATGTAATACTTATGTAATGGAACTCTAATAAATAAAAGAATGTGGTTAGTTGATATGTAAATGCATGTCTTATCTGATGGGTTTATTGTTATTATTTTGAGGGTGTTACAACTTGGAATCAGAGCGTACCGGGTTCGAATACTTTGGGTACGTGGGAAGTGATTAGTATCACAATGGGTTTGTCTCGCTTGATAGAGACTTAGATGTAGTATCATATGCTATGTGCTTAAATGCTAACATGCTTATGTGACTATGTGGGTATGGGATTTAATTTCTAGGATGTTGATTGGATCCTTGAGTTTCTGGGAGTCTTGTTGGAAAAGCACTTGATCAATGCTGTTTCTAACCGGAACTCTAGTAACGTCTCGGGACTATCATTATCCGGAAATGAAATTCGTAAGTGCTTATGTGTTTATGTGCTTATGTGGAATGAATTACAGTTGTCCATGCATTAGGACGTGAGTGTTTAGTTTCGGCACATGTATGAATGTGCTAACGTTCTGTGTTGCCTTTATTAGGATGTCAGGACGAGGAAGAGGAGCTAGGCGTGGTAGACCTGCGAGGTAGGAAGTACCGTTACCGGGTGAGATTCCGGCAGTACAGGAGGGGGTTGGTCAGGCCACTGTGGCCGAGCCAGTAGGTCAGCAGGCTATGGGTGCCTTGGCCAGAGAAATAGCAGGAGCTTTGGGTATTCTTAGAGCTGGGAATCAGGCAGCTGAGACCGGGCCTTCTTTCTTGAAGAGGGATTTTTTCCGGTCTAATCCGGATGAGTTTATCGGGGATCCGAAGGAGCCACTGAAGGCTGATGAGTGGTTAGAACAGATGAGTAAGACGTTCGAGATGCTTGGCATTGAGGACGGAGCACTGAAAGTGACCTTGGCATCCTTCCAGCTGAAGGGAGATGCGGGTCAATGGTGGAAGTACGAGAAGGCTCGTGTGGGCAGTACTTGGGAGGCGTTTATAAACGCTTTTCAGGAGAGGTTTTTGTCTGCAGTAGCTAGGGAGAAGCTGAGGGATCAGTTTAGCCGGCTTAAACAACAGGGCTTGTCAGTGGCCGAGTTTGAGGCTACTTTTACCAGTCTGTCCAGGTTTGCACCGGAACTGGTGGCGTCTGAGGAACGCCGTTGCTATGAGTTTGAGCGGAAGTTGAGGCGGGACCTCAAGTTGAGAATTGGTGGATCTTACATTCGAGAGTATAGACACCTAGTTGATGCTGCTGCTCATATGGAGATTATGATGCAGGAGGAGGAGGAAGAACAAAGGGGCTCCAAGAGGAGCCAGGATAGTCAGAGTGATGGCAGGAGACAGAAGGGTTATAACCCTCAGCAGTCTCAGGGTGTAGTCTCTAAATCGACCTTTCCAGTGCCGAGTGTAGGCTCGGGGAGAGGCAGTTAGGGGAAATCACTTGTTACAAGTGTGGCCAGCTGGGTCACAAGGTTTCGGTTTGCCCGCAGAAGGGTGGGGGTCAGAAAGCTGCTTCTTCTTCAGCTAGACCGCAGAGTCAGAGTTTGGGCAGGGGGCAGCCCTTGACTTGTTATCAGTGTGGACAGCCTGGGCACATGAAGAGGTTTTGCCCACAGTTGAGTGCCACTTCGGGAGCGTCTGGTTCTAGGCAGACGCAGGGTTTTCAGCCAGCTCAGTCTGTGCAGGCCTCGAGGGCCAATCCGGGAGTTTCGTCATCCCAGTCTGTGCAGCAATCTTTTGCTCCGAGAGGTGAGCAGGTAGACCAGGGGCCTACGGGGCGCGTGTATGCTGTTACCGCGCAGGATTTAGTACTGGCTCCATCAGTAGTGAGAGGTACTTTTCTGTTTTGCAACTCGGTTGCTAGTGTGTTGATAGACACAGGTGCATCTCATTCTTTTGTATCTGCTGCATTTGCATCGGTTTTGGAATTGGAGTTAGCACAGTTAGCATCTCCTATTTGTGTGGTATCGCCTTTGGGTGGTGAGTTGATCCTGGAACAGGGTGTTAGAGGATGTGATATAGAGGTCGCCGATTATAGGCTTCCTTTTCCGTTTGTTGTCATGCCCATGAAGGGTTTTGATGTTATTTTGGGTATGGACTGGTTATCGTCATACCGGGCTGTTATCGATTGCTACCGCCAGAGGGTCACGTTATGTACCTTGAGCGGGGAGTGGTTCCATTTCTTGGGAGACCGGGTTGGTAGTGTTTTGCCACCGGGGTATGATTCGCGAGGGCGAAGTGAGCTTAGTAGTCTACTTGCTAGTTTTGAGAGTGGTGAGAGTGGTGAGACCCAACATGTATTGCCGAGGGTGGTTTGTGAGTATTCGGATGTTTTTCCCGAAGACCTTGTTAGTTTGCCACCTCACCGAGAGATAGAGTTTTCTATTGATTTAGTGCCCGGCACGGCGCCGATTTCTATGGCACCTTACCGTTTTGCTCCAGCAGAGTTGGTTGAGTTGAAAGTTCAGCTCCAGGAATTGCTCGATAAGGGCTTTGTTCGCCCTAGTGTTTCACCGTGGGGAGCACCGGCACTCTTTGTTAAAAAGAAAGATGGTGCCTTGAGATTGTGTATTGACTATCGGAAGTTGAATCGGGCTACGGTTAAGAATAAGTATCCTATGCCCCGTATAGATGATTTGTTTGACCAGTTGAAGGGTTCCCGTTGTTTCTCTAAGATAGACTTGAGATCGGGTTACCACCAGTTGAGGGTCAGGGATGAGGATATTCCGAAAACGGCATTCCGTACGCGGTATGGCCATTATGAGTTTCTGGTGATGCCATTCGGGCTTACCAATGCACCGGCAGTCTTTATGGACTTGATGAATCGGGTTTTTCGGGAGTTCTTAGACCGATTTGTGGTCGTCTTCGTGGACGACATTCTTATCTATTCGCCTTCTGAGGAGGAGCACGAGGCACACTTGAGAGTGGTGCTTGAGTTACTTAGAGCCCATAGGCTGTATGCCAAGTTTGGGAAGTGTGAGTTCTGGCTGAGGGAAGTCAAATTCTTAGGCCACGTGGTATCCGGGGAAGGGGTGTCTGTTGATACATCCAAGGTTGAGGCAGTGCAAGATTGGGCACAGCCTAAGAGTGTGTTTGAGATCCGCAGTTTTCTGGGATTAGCTGGGTATTACCGTCGGTTTGTGAAAGATTTCTCCAGGTTAGCGTCACCGTTGATTAGACTGACTCGGAAGGGAATCAAGTTTGTGTGGAGTGAGACTTGTGAAAAGTCGTTCCAAGAACTGAAAGTTAGATTGACCACCGCTCCGGTGTTGATTATTCCGGAGAGAGGGTTGGGTTATGCGGTTTATTGCGATGCCTCACGAGAGAGTTTGGGTTGTGTGCTGATGCAAGAGGGGAAAGTGGTAGCTTATGGCTCACGTCAGTTGAAAATACACGAGAAGAATTACCCCACACACGACCTAGAGTTAGCAGCAGTGATCTTTGCCTTGAAGATCTGGAGGCACTACCTTTATGGTGAGAGGTTCGAGGTATTCTCGGATCATAAGAGTTTGAAGTATCTGTTTACACAGAGAGACTTGAATTTGAGGCAGAGGAGGTGGATGGAGTTCATCGAGGATTATGATTTTGAGTTGCACTATCATCCGGGAAAGGCCAATGTTGTGGCCGATGCCCTTAGTAGGAAGACCATTAGTGATGTTGCTAGTATAGCCATCCGGGAATGGGAGATGTTGGGAGCACTTGGCGAGTTTGATTTGCTACTGGGCGAATCTGTTGAGGCTGCGGCCTTGTTTTCTGTTGTTGCGCAGCCTACACTTGTGATTAGAGTGTTAGAGGCACAGAGAGGTGACCTTGAGGTAGAATCCCTTCGAGAGAAGATCTCCAGTGGGAAGGTTGAGAAGGGTTTGACGGTGTATCCCGACTTGAGTGTGAGATACCGAGACCGTTTGTTTGTACCGGAGTCTTGCCGAGAGGAAGTACTCCGAGAGTTTCATCATTCGCGCCTTGCGGTGCATCCGGGAGGTACTAAGATGTATCAGGATTTGGGTCGCCAGTTTTGGTGGCGGGGTATGAAGAGAGATGTGGCTGTTTTTGTATCGAAGTGCCTTACTTGCCAGCAAGTGAAGGCCGAGCATCAGAGGCCAGCGGGTTTGTTGCAATCCTTGCCTATTGCCGAGTGGAAGTGGGAGCATGTCAATATGGACTTCGTTGTAGGTCTTCCGAGGACTCAACGGGGTAGTGATGCTATTTGGGTGGTTGTAGACCGGTTGACTAAGTCGGCGCACTTTATTCCTATGCGCGTGAAAGATTCGGTAGATCATCTTGCCGACTTGTATATTCGGGACATAGTGAGATTGCACGGGGTCCCGGTGACGATAGTCTCAGATAGAGATCCTCGTTTTACTGCTAGGTTGTGGCAGAGTTTGCAGAGTGCCTTGGGCACTAAGTTGACCTTTAGTACGGCTTATCATCCTCAGACTGACGGGCAGTCCGAGCGTACTATCCAGATCCTTGAGGATATGCTTCGGGGTTGTGTCCTTGACTTCAGTGGGACGTGGGAGAGGCACTTGCCATTGGTAGAGTTTGCCTACAACAACAGTTTTCAGTCTAGCATCGGTATGGCACCGTTTGAGGCCTTGTATGGCCGACCGTGTAGGTCTCCAGTTTGTTGGGCCGAGGTGGGTGATGCACCTTTGTTGGGTCCGGAGTTGGTTAGGGAGACGACGGAGAAAGTTGAGCTTATCCGTAGGAGGCTTGTTACAGCCCAGAGTCGACAAAAGAGTTATGCCGACCGTAGGAGGAGACCTTTGGCGTTTGAGGTAGGTGATCATGTCTTTCTGAAGATATCACCTAGACGAGGCCTGATGAGATTTGGGAAGAGTGGGAAGTTATCCCCTCGGTTTATTGGTCCTTTTGAGATCCTTGAGAGGATTGGTGAGGTTGCTTATCGGTTAGCCTTACCGCCGCAGTTGTCCGGAGTGCATGACGTGTTTCATGTGAGTATGCTTCGGAAGTATGAGCCAGATCCATCACATGTGTTGGATTGGACCGATTTAGAGGTAGATGAGGATGCCTCGTATGAGGAGAGACCGGTTCGGGTCTTGGATAGGCGGGATCAGGTCCTGCGTGGCAAGACCATTCCTTTGGTGAAAGTCTTGTGGAAACATCACGGAGTGGAGGAAGCCACTTGGGAACGTGAGTTGGAGGTCCGAGAGAAATATCCGGACTTGTTTGTTGATATGTAATCTTGTATTTAAATCTTACATTTTGTTGAACTTAAGAGCTTTTATATATGTCTTAAGTTGTGAAACATTGAAAATGTTTTGATTATTGGAAGTATGTTTTGGGACTTGCCTCATATGGAAGTTGAATGTGACACTATATGTGTTGAATATATTGTTGAAATTGGAAAGATAATGCATAATGTTGATGCATGTTGAAAATACATATGTTGTTTACATATTGTGATATGTCTCTTGTTACAGGGATGGGATGACCCGTAATGGGTCGAATTGTTGAATGTTCAAGTGTAACATTGTTTAAAATGGAGGAAAACTTGTTTTGAAAACTTGTGCTTAATTTCGGGGGCGAAATTCTTTAAGGGGGGAGGTTATAGCGATCCCGGGTTTACCCTTGTTGTACAGTGATCCGGACATGTGTCCGTGGATGTTGGTTGTTGTTTATTATCGTGTTTGCATCCTTTGTACTTTGTATATTGAGTTTGGGATGTGTTGGGCAGGTTTGTTACAGGTTGGTTGTGTTTGGGAGCCTAGTGTTGCTGCCCAAATTTTTAGTCCTTCGCTCGAGCGAGGAGTTTGTCGCTCGAGCGAGAGTGGTGTTGCGTCTGGTTCTGGACCTGAGAGCTGTCTTTCTTGGCTCGAGCGAGCTTCCTTCGCTCGAGCGGTCTGGATTTTTCTTCGCTCGATCGAGAACTTCTTGGCTCGAGCGAGAGTTTTATGTGTCTGGTCGCTCGAGCGACCAAGTCTTCGCTCGAGCGAGCGTGTTTTATATCAGCGGACAGCAGCGTCTTAAACATCACTTTTTCAGTCCCTTTCTTTGATTAAACCCTAAATCCGACACCCTCTCTCTCTAAACTTGCACTCTCTCTAAGATTTGATCTCCCTAGGGTGTGAATCTAGCCTAGGGCCTTTGTTAAAAAGATAGAGGGCGTCGAGAGCTTCGATTTAATCTGAAAAAGTTTGGATTTGGAGCAAGTTGATCTTCGAGTCTTCATCTCCTTTGTGGCTTAAACTTCGAGGTAGGGATATCCTACTCCTCTCTATGGGTTTTGTCTTTAAATTTTGGTATTTTGAGATGTTGGGCTTGGTTTGGTAATTTTGTGAAAGCTTGGGGCTTTTGTGTAATTTTACAAAAGTTGGGGTTTTATTCATAATAAACCTGGATGCATGTTTGGCATAGAGAAATTGAATGAATGTTAAATCATTGATGAAAATGGGACCTAAGGGTTGAAATGGTAATTATGGAAAATAGCCTAATTACATTGTTTGATTAATTGGGATAATTAATGGTAAGAAATGAGGAAATGAAATGTTGATTGAATATCCATTGTGCATTTATTTTCTGTTTAGAAATAACTGCTTTGGGCTATCAGTGGAGGATAGTCGTGATTGTTGTAGACAATGCATGATGATTAGGTAAACTGAAACTAATCAATGAAATGTGTCATGGAACTTGACAGTTGATAGAATACATTAATTGTATGTATTGGGTGATTGTATATAGAACCAATGAGTTTATATACGTTATGTGTAGAGGAGGAGATAGGGGATGTACTCCGCGGTTTAGGGGAAGATAGGGGATGTACCTCTAAACCGGATAGTGTTGGGAGAAGATAGAGGATGAACTCCGTAGATACAGCTCATATGCTTGTCTAAAGAAGTGAAGATAGAGCTTATATGCTTATCTTTGTGATGTGTGGATACAGCTTATATGCTTATCTGTGGATGTGGGATATTGTTGTTATACATATCTGTTGAGAATGTGGATATAGCTTTTATGCTTATCTGAATGTGAGATATAGTTTTTATACATATCTGTGGAAATGATGATAGAGCTAGCATGCTTATCTGTTGAAAAAGGGAAAATGAAAGGTAACTTAGACTCATAAGTTGTATGACATAAATATGTGATTTATGTGGATGTATCAGTGTTGACCATCTATCAATTGCTAATATTTTAGTCATTGTCCATGGTTGGTTTAGTGTATTTCTACTGGGCTGTGGCTCACCCTATATGGGAATATCATTTTCAGGTGCAGGAAGCATGCCACCTCCAAGGACATAGCTGGGAGGCTAGTGGCGGACATACTTTTGTCGCTTAACTTTTGATGTATTACATGTAACTTCAAGCCTAGGGCTTAATGTGTAAACGAGTTAGTACTCTTTTGTTGTAACCAAGTGTTAACTTGGAAAGCTGTAAGCCCGTAGGGCATTTTGTTATGATGTTAACATGTAATACTTATGTAATGAAACTCTAATGAATAAAAGAATGTGATTAGTTTATATGTAAATGCATGTCTTATCTGATGGGTTTATTGTTATTATTTTGAGGGTGTTACAGAGATGGTACCTTGCCTTCACTTGTTGAAATTTGTAGCAATTTACAAGTTGAAGTTAAGCTGAGATGATTCCTTATCTTCACTTGTTGAAATTTGTAACAATTTACAAGTTGAAGTTAAGCTGAGATGGTTCCTTATCTTCACTTGTTGAAATTTGTAGCAATTTACAAGTTGAAGTTAAGCTGAGATGGTTCCTTACCTTCACTTGTTGAAATTTGTAGCAATTTACAAGTTGAAGTTAAGCTGAGATGGTTCCTTATCTTCACTTGTTAAAAATTGTAGCAATTTACAAGTTGAAGTTAAGCTAAGATTACTGTTTCTCTTCGCTTGTTGAAATTCGTAGCAATTTACAAGTTGAAGCAAAGCCGAGGTTATTGCTAAACACTTGTAGCAATCTACAGGTTGGTTAGACCAAAGAAGATGCTTAACACTTGTTGAAATTTGTAGCAATTTACAAGATAACGTTAAACTGACATATGACCATCTGTTGAAATTTGCAGCAATTTACAGGTTGAGGAAAAAGCTAAGTATGTTGTTTAAACACTTGTTGAAATTCGTAGCAATTTACAAATAGATTATTGTTTAACACTTGTTATGTTAATCCTTGTTGATCCCTGTTACAGTATATGTTAATCCTTGTTGAAATTTGTAGCAATTTACAAGTAGGCTAGACCGAGATCACCGTTTAAACACTTGTTGAAACTTGAGAAAAAGTTTGCAAAGTTAACACTGAGTAGTATATGTTTCACACTTGTTAGAATTTATGAAAAGTTTGCAGGTCAGTATCTTGCCGAAGTAAAAGTTTTGTAGCTATTATACCCGAGGTATGTAACCCCGAGAAGATTGCACAAATGAGGCAAAGTATGAAAGGCATACAAAATATTCTAAGTATAGAATCATGCAAGAGCAGCTAGAAGAAGATCAAAACAGAATTCGTCGTGATTGACACGCCTTCACCTTACAACATCATCTCGGGAAGGCCATGGTTGCATGCAATGGGGGCAGTTCCCTTAACGTTGCATCAACTATTGTGGTTCCCCACAGAACATGGGATTGAAGAAGTCAGAGGAGACCAACTGCAGGCAAAGAATTGCTCCATGGCAGCAATGAAAACTACCTGCAACATTCGGGAACCAAGGAAGGCAGAGATTGAAGACGAGGACATGGAGGTCCTAGATAATGTCGGCAAGGAGCCAGCCGAAAAGAGTGAAGAGACACTGAAGAAAATCCTTGTCCAGGAGGGCGACGAAGAGCGCTTCTTTCTTCTCGGCTCAGGCTTAGCCGAAGAAGAAGAAAGAGAATTGAAAACAAAACTACTCGGCATCAATGGCAGGATATAGAAGACAGTTGGGAAGACTTCTCAGCAGCCTTCTCGGCCTCAAGCTCAGCCTCGATCTCCTGAAGAGTTTGATCAAGGCTCTTCTTGGCGATTGGCACCTCGGAGTTTGAAGGCAAAGATTGAAAGCAAGAATCTGGAAAAAGACACAGAAAACAGAAACAAGAATGTAATTCGTAATCAAGAATGATGATGAAGCTATCAAGAAATCAAAACAAAAAGATTGCACAAGTGTGTCAAGCCAAGAACGGTGGCAGAAATCAACAGATGTGTGAACAGTGTGTATTCAAGAAGATGATTTGGAAACAACGGGTAAAACAGCAATGGTGATTAACAATGAAGCAGAGCTTCTTGGAAAGCAACAAGAAATAAAACCAGGAGAAACAGTGGTTTACCAGAAAGAGGGAAGCCGGAATGAGAATTGCCGAAGTCTAACGACAATGACAGAATGACGTAAGCTTCACCGGAGGAGAGGAACGAAGACAGTTGCAGAAGCTTGAAAGCTTGGAACAATGACGGATTTAAGCAAAAGAGCTAGAAAGAGAAAAAGCCAGAGGATTGAATGAAAAAAGAAAAAAATAGTCAAGAAGACGACAAAGTTCAAGAATAAAGCCAAGTACGCAGGCACTAAGTAAGTATGTGAAGAACAAGAAAAGTAATGACCCAGGCACTATGCTAGCAACATAAAGTAGATATAGCGAGAACAGTGCCAGACATTCAAACAACTCAAAACTTGAAAACAGACGAAAATAGAAGACAACAAAGGGCAAGTAAACGGATTCAGAAGAGTTATGAAAGATTGAGCTTAATAAAAGAGTTTATGAACCTACCAAGAGGAATGAATGCCGATATGAATATCGCCGGAGTCAAATAGATGACTGGAGGTCAGGAACCCACCAGAGAATGTGAGTGGAGCAGTTGTAAAGCTCTTGGAGTTTACGAAGTAATGGAACAAGAACCTCGGCTAGGAGGTGTGATCTCGAGCAACTTGGAAAGCATGAAGCTTGATACTTGACAGAAGTGGACAGTAAAGTCCAGGGAACTTTGAGGTCGGCAAGTTTGATCTCGGACAGAGGGGCACAGATGAACGAACAGTGTAGGTTCCATCACCTCAGAATGCCGAGGTAATAGAACCTAGGGGGCAGTTGTGGGGATATATTTTCTGAGTACCAACACGTGGCAAGGTGACGCCGACGTGTCAGCCAAGGTGCCACATGTCTTGGTCGTTGTGCCGAGGTCATCTCAGCAAGGTTGAGGTTATCTCCGAAGATATCGAAATCCGAGATAAGCGGATAAAGGACAAGAGTCCTAGAATGAAAAGGGAACTCAACCTGGATATGGACAAGAGTCCTAGATTGGGAGAAGACTTCAGTTTGGATAAAGATAAGACTCTTAGAGAGTTTATCCTAATCCCACTGGGAGTCCCAGATTAGCAGTAATCCTAAGTCCATTAGGGCCAGGCTCCTATTGGGACTAGGATTGTATTGGCTATAAAAGAGAGGCACCCCCATGGGTCTAAGGTATGCTTTTGATACTCAAGCTTGTGAGTTTAGTACTTGATTTATCTTTGAGAGATATACTGACTTGATCGTCGAAGTGCCCCCGGGTGGTCGAAACCACCGCGGGATTCTTATATTTCTGTTGCAGGTCAGTCAGGTGCCATCTATTCTGCCAGTGCTCTCCAGCTGGTTACTAAGCGGGCAGTGTGGTCGGAAAATCACCCACACATATAGCATTTATCTATATGAATTAAAAGTGAAGAGTGTTTGGTTGAGTCGTTATCACCATAGGCTCATCTTGTCTTTTTGTCAATTGAATGCTTATTTGTTGATTCTATTGTTCGATTTTATTTAAACTTTTTTCATTTACAAGTAACAATAATATTAATGATAATAATAAGTTATTGATGATAATAATTAGTTTTGATGAGGTGGATTGGAGTTTTGGAGTGAGGAAGAAGATAAAAAAAAATTAAAATTGGGAAAAGAAGATGAAAAGACTTAAATATGAAAGAAACGTATAAGTGATTAGGTGTACCATGAGATTTAATGTGTATTGTCTTTATTTTAAGATTTAATATATATTATCCTTATTAGTAAATTTACATTAGGGTATAATAAAAACTAAAATTTTAATTGGACGTACAAAGTTAGGGAAATTTACTGATAAGTCCCATACACAAAGTTCAAAATCCACCTAATTCCAAAACCAAACACTTCCACCAATTAGTCATATATATTTTTAATTGTTACTAAAAAATCCTATTTAATTTTTTTTTTCTTTCTTAAAGACGCTGCTTCATCCCACCATTGCCAGACTTTTGTTAGATGGTCATTGGAAACTCGCTGGATGTTCAATATCACCGGGGAGTTGCCGGAACATCACCAAAAATTTGTCGGAGTATCACCGAAATGTTCTGAACGTCATCGGAAGTCGTCGAAATGTCTAGAATGTTCGCTGGATGTCAAGAATATTGCCAGAGACTCACCGGGATGTCTAGAATATTACCGAAAAAAAGAAGAAGGAGAATAAACTAAGAAATTAAAGTGAAAAAATAGCAAAATGTGTTAAATATTGATAAACTGAAAGAAGAAGAAGAAAAAACCTAAGAACAACAAATAACAACAATTGAAAATATATATACATATATATATGTTATTTGCAATTTTTGTAGGGTTTAAGCAAATAATTTTCAATTGATTAAACTAAAAAGCAAGTTTTGAAACTGTAAAATATTACAGTTTCAAAGTATAATTCTATTAAGTATTTATCCTTATTAATCAAATTGAAAAATATGTTATGAAATTGTAAAATTTTACAGTTCTAAAGAAAGTTATGAAACTACAAAATTTTGCAGTTCTAAAGAATGATTCATTTCAACACCAAAAAAATTGAAACTGTAAATTTTTATAGTTTTCACCACCTGTGATTAAAACTCGAAAATAATTTGTTCAAAACTTAAAAAATTTCTCTATTATAACAGGAAAATAGAAGTGTGTAGTATAGAAAAATATTAAAACTGAGCGATCGAAAGAAAGAGACAGATATAAAGAGACGCTTATACTTTGACAACTATTTTTTGGTTTAGATCTAGCTGGATTTAACGTAGATCTACTCAGACCTGATGTAGATCTACATATCTTCTTCGTCGAAAATTCATCTCTTTCATCGTCAGTGAACACGAAGTAAGGAGTTAGTACTCGGTGGTTGCCCGTGAAACCTAATCAATGATGGTCGCCGATCACCGATGACTGTAAATTAGAAAGAGAAAGAAAAGAAAGAAGTCGTGGTCGTGATCGTGATCGTGATCGTGGTTGTCACGCCCCCAAACCGCCCCTAGTAGTTTGGTGCCGTGATGGCCAGTAATCCGAGATTACCGAAGGCCGACTTACAAAAATCACACACAATCAGAGTATGAAATATGGGGCTTACAAGTGTGAAAGCAAAATATATATAAAACTGAATAGTCCATGAGAGCCGTGCATAAGTCCAATGGAATGACATACATCAAACATCTTTACAAGTCTTACAACTTAGATACATTAAAGGAATGAGATACAAAATACATCTTGACCAAAAGGCTTCTCAAGCCGACATATGTCAAAACAACAAAAACATAAGCCGAGAAGCATAATCTTCAAGACGATACAAAACGCTAATCCAAAACATGTCGGCAATGCGCCCCAAAAACACATCGGCATCACGTCTAGGCCTCAATGCCTTCTTGTTCATCACCTACATATATACAGAGAGGGTGAGCTTGGATACTCAGTGAATGATATTAGAAATAAAGGTTTTGCATGATTGACATCCAAGATTCCTTACAAAAACAATACATAGTATACTTTGCAATCAAGGGGAAAAATCAAGTTCGTTTACCGGCTTTCAAGTTCCTTGGATGTTATTACATCTACTTAATACAAGGGGGTGATGACATTCCAAGACAAGAGTACAGTTGCATTATAGTCCCCTGCAACTAAGGACTTTCAAGACAAGAGTGCAGTTGCATTATAGTCCCCTGCAACTAAGGACTTTCAAGACAAGAATGCAGTTGCATTATAGTCCCCTGCAACTAAGGACTTTCAAGAAATGTCATCAAAACAAGATAGTGCTTAATATACAAGTAGGGATAGTCATTCATGCTAGATCAAGTACTTTTCAAAACAAGGCAAGACGAGATTTATGAAAACAAGTGTAACATAGCTTTATTAAAAATACCACTCACATAGTTCTTCAAACGTCGGGGTCGAGACAAGCCCAAGTCCTACAAACACATGGCAAAGCCTATTGAATGCACCTTCAAACAAGTTTCGTATGTACACAAATGATCTCGGAAAACATGCTGGGCACCAACCAGGTCTAGGCCGAGGTTCCACACCTTCTCGCCGAGGTGTGTTCCCGAGGGCCACATTTAAGGACAAGAGATCGGGGAAAATCTGGGTTTCCCTCTGCTGATGAATCATGAAGAACATGAGTATGAAAAACATGAGAAGTATGAATGTTCAATCACCACCTGACATCACAAAATCTGGGATTTTCATGCTACGAGTTCGAAAACATGGACCTGGGTACCCATAGTTGAAAATCATGCAAGAACGAACACAAAACATGAGTCTAGGCAAAAGCTTTCGGATCAAAACATGACTTTTCTTGAGGAACATATGAATGTCATTTTCTCTTTCTAAAAACGAGCTTCAAAACGATGCATGGCTTATAAATCCTTTCCGATCATGCAATGCAATGACATGAACATAACGAATATCACGAGCAGATCAAGAATCTAACCTTAGAATACGGATCTAGCGGTTCGATTTCTAGGAATCGAGCTTGAAGACTTACTTTCTCACTCTAAAACTTCTCCTTCCTCCTAGAGCTTCTCTCTCTAAAAGGCAAGGTTATGATACCAAATGATAGTTTCCCTTACTCAGTTCTGGGGTTAACCCTCTGCTGAGACACGTGGCGGCGACTGGTTGGGTTTACCCTGAAAAGGTGGCTGACAGGCCAGACAAAGCATGGCGAAAGGGTGTTCAACAAGTAAAGCGGTATGGGCTCTTTGGCGAGGCAGTGACGTCAGCTAATAACAAGGCATATCTAACAAGCTACACGGAATGGCACTCCGGCAAGGGGTGACATCGGCTGACAAAAGAGCTTCGGCAGCTAAGGTGACAAGGACCTCGGCTAGGAAGGACAACACTTGACTAAGCTGTGCCACACCTTGGCCTAGATGTGCCACACCTCGGCCTAGGTCATACCACTCCAGGACGAGATCACTTGGGTGCAACGGTAACACCTCGGCCAATGTATCAAAGCAAGGACGGAGATCGACATGGGGTTCCAAGGTGCTTCTAGACGGATGATGACCTCGGCTTGGAATGATCTAGGCGTAACGTAACCTAGGCTTGGCATAACATCGGCTAACATAACTTAGGCAAGGCGTGACCTAAGTTGCACATCAGGGAATGAACAAGACAAGCACACAACACTTGGACAAAGCACAAGGCTTCAAAACAAGACATGGACCTTACCCACTTAAGCAAAACAAGTCACAACATACAATGCAAGTTTAACAAGCCATAATCATACGGATGCTCATGAACATGACTAAGACATAAAATGTGGGTTCTTACAGTGGTTGTGGCCATCGTCACCGTCGATATCAGAGAAAGAGAGATAAAAAGAAGAAGTAAGGTATAGGGAAAAAGGATAAGATAAATGGGTATAGAACTTTTGAATCTATCTAAAAGGTTTTGGAATTAAATAAAATACACATTTTTCAAAAAGGACTTATGGGTAATTTACCCTTATTTTTTTAGGTACAAATAGAATCACCCTTACTTTTGTTATTTAAAATATTAAGGACTTATTTTAAGAATTGGGCTTTATTCATATTGGTAATCTCAACTTAAAAGAGTATTTAGATTTAGTAAGTCCATTTTGGGACTGATTTTAGTGATATTGTTTAGTGAAATATTTATGTAAAAAATCAAGATGATCGAACATCGGTAACTATTGTTTGAATCAAATTTATATTATAAAAAATGAATGGTTATTCTTAAAATTATATTTTTCATCTATTTTTTTTAAAAACAAGTATGATTCAGACACATAACTACTAATGTCCAATTATCTTGATTTTTTGCATAAATATTCTACTTAACGAGTTCTAAAAAGTGAATGGTTTGAATCACTGAAATCGGTCAAAAATGGACCTACCAAATTCAAACACTCTCTCAAATTAAAATAACAATTTGAAAGAAGTTAAACCCTAATGGCATTCTCTATGTTATTACTTAAACGTTGTTTGTGGGGCTTAAAAACATTTTTTATGTTATTCGTTGAAAACGTTGCGGTAGATAAGCAAAATTATATAAGTTTAATTAATAATTTTGAAATAAAAAATGTAAAAATAAATAAGACATTATTTTTTTCAACCAAACATAAAATTAAAAAAAATGACCTAAAAAGTAAAATAAAAATAAAAATTGACTCAAAAGAAAGGATATTTTCGTCATATTACAATTTTATTTTTATTTTTAAAAAGTTCTTCCTAATTACACGTTCATTATTTTTTCTAAATTCTATATTAGTGGAGGTAGTTGGTTTCATTTAATACAACATTAACTAATATCCTAAGGATGAGTGGTTATTGGGTGCTCTTAGAGTACGATCATGTGGTGTTTCAAGGTGTTGTGATTAATGGAGAAAATAAATTTTATAATTTTGTGTCAGTTGATTGAGAAACATGAAGAGACATAATGTATGATGATTAGTAAGAGAATATAGACACGTGATACTCTAAAAATATAGAATAATTTTTTCCTAAGAATGCTTATTAACAAAATCTAACAACAAATGTTATCAGGTGCCCCAAGGGTACGTGTGTACAATAAACGATTGTTAAAGTACAATAAATGATAATAGATAATACAAAAATGTTTCATGCCCCCTTTTCCCCCCACCCCCTTTGACCCCCCCCTCTCTCTCATTGGTTACATTTTCTTTTTCTTTTTTCTTTTTTCTTTTTTTCCTGCTCCTCCAATCACCACCCGCCACGTGTCTGTGGGGGTTGTGGGGGTGGTGATTGGAGGGGGTCTCTATCATGGCTCTAGATAATATTGTTTAAGAGTCCACTAATAAAGTTTTTGAACTAACATTTAAAGCGGTGACGGGTACTTATATGTAGATCTTAATAAGTGGATTTATTGCCTAATTGGTCTTACAAAAAAAATTTGTCATAAAAAAGTCACTAATTGTATGTTTTAGCAACAATTTATAAAAATCATGACAAAAAAAAAGTCACTAATTATCAATTTTTAGCGATATATATAAAAAATTGTCACAAAAAAAATTATTTTTAGCGATAATTTTACCAAAACTTATTTTCAATAGAACTTGATGGGAATTAAATCCAATTATTAGGACCTATTGGTAGTTTAAAGGGTGTTGCTATTAACACTTTATTAATTGTTTTGGATTTTTTATATTTTTTTAGAGTCCCACTTATAAATTGTAAAATATTTTAAAAACAATTGTCTCCTCTCAAATAATACCAAAATTATCCTTGTAAACATTTCACCTATTCAAATGCACCCCCCTCCCCTCCCACACCCCAAAAAGCTTCTTTCTCCAAATCCTAACAAAACCCACGATGGTGAAACCTTCCAAAAGAAGTAGAAAACATTTGTGGTGATTAAATTTTTTTTTCTTTGCTTTATTATAAAAGCTTTATCAATCTGTTTGATTTTTTTTTTCCTATTATCTTTTTTCACACACATACAACACAATTCACTTTTATACTTCTTTGATTAGTTTTCTATCATTTATCCATAGTCTCACTATACCTGTATGCTCTTAGTGTGAGCAAAACTAGACAGGATTTCATCCACCAGTCGAACCTTGGGTTAGTCGAGGGTTCGACCTCCTTTATTTGCTTGCTTCTGCTGCTGCTTTAGTTATTTGTTCTCGAACAAATAAGAAATGTTCAGTTACCTATTCCCGAACAAATAAACAATATTCAGGCCTGTGTTCTCAAATTTCAGTCATATATTCAGGAGTTCAGTCCCAAAAAAATGACGAACAATTTTTACTAGTTTTGCTATTTTTTTCAAAAAACTTGCCCTTATAAGGCCAATCTTCTCTGAGCTAAGAACACCATCAAAAGCTATGAACCCCTTCTGAATTTTTATTGTTGTACTCTTCTCATCTCATGGAGTTGTGATTGCCGAAAAAATTTCCACTCATTGTCATTAATAGAGAAGTGTATGTAATCAGATAGTTGCCACTGTTACTGCTGAATTTTCAAGGTTTTAAGGGTGGATAGGTTTTGAAGGTTAGATTTAGAGAAGATGGATGGTGGTGATGGAGGTGGGTGCTCTCATAAACCCTAACTCATGATGTAGTGGGTGTGTGGCTTAATTGTGAGATAGGATATCTTAAAATTATTGATGTCTTTTTTATAAAAAAAAGTCAAAAAAATGGGGGTCCAAAATAATTAATGGGGTGCTAATAGCAGCACTCAAATTAAAACAAGTCAATAATATTGTAAATTAAAAAAATAACTTTACTTAACTTTTCATTTAATCTAATTAAAAAAATAAAATAAAACTCCATCTATTGAGTTTGGCAACTCTTAAAAAATTCAAAAAGTTAAAAAGTCACTATCCTATTTAAATCACATCATCTTATTTAAGTCACATCACCTCTCTAACACATCACTTCAAACCCAACCCAAACCCAACCCATATTTCATAAAAAGTCAAAAAGTGCACTTATTTAGTCTTTCATCATCTTATTTAGTCTTCATATCAAAATTAATTTTTATCTTGAATATTTATTTTCTTAATACTTTGTTTTAAAAAAATTAACCATTGAGTTTATTGAAGAAATAAAAAATGAATTTATAAAGTAAAAGAGACTAAAATAAAAAATAAAAAAAATTAAAGGATCACTTCATATTTTCAATAGAAATAACTAGTTTTTTTTTATTTATTATTATTACAAAAGATAAAGGTTAAAACAGTCTTTGAAAAATGTATAGTAAGCATTCATGATTAATATTAAAATTGTAGAAATAAATAATGAATTGTTTTTTTTTTCTAAACATCTGTGTGCATTTATTATGAATTTTTTTTTCATACATCTAACTATATTTAGGCCTCGTTTGGCAAGTGTCTTTTTTATCCAAAAAGCCAACAACCCATACCAAAAAATCAAAGATTCTCTTTTCTCTCTACTTTTTGCACATCTATTCGTAAAAAGTCAAAAAGTCATCCCAAACATACTAATTTTTTTTAGCTCATATTTTAGCCAAATAGTAGAGAAAAAATAAAAAGCAAATTTCTATTAGATAGATATAGAATAAAAAATATGGGCCTTACTATTTTTGAATTGGACAAATTTCTCATTTATTCTAATAAAATCATTGATTCGAGAAAAAATAAGGTAAGGCCTACATTATCACAAATAACGCTATATGTATTAATTAATGTATTTGTTACCCAAAAAGCAACCTAAGAGGGGGGTGAATTAGATTTCTACAAATTAAAATTAATAATACCCTAATAAAACTAACTACTAGTACAACAAATTATTAACAAGCACAATGATGAACTTAACAGTAAATGATCAACCAAAATAATAATGAAGTATAACTAACATACAGGGTAAATCAAATAATTAGCACATGAATATTAGATAGATATAGCAGTAGTAGGAAAGTAAAAAGATTAGGGAAGAGAAGACAAACAGATTTATAGTGGTTCGGCTTCAACCAAGCCTACATCCACTCCTCAAGCTTCACTTGAGATTTTTCGCTATCTTCTAACTTCACAGGGTGCTAGCAACCTTTTCACAGATGGAGCAATCCTCCACAGATTTTACACAGACTTTCTAAGTCAAGAACACTGAGTGTAATACACTCTTACAAAGTTGAAAAGAATGTGTTTTTGTTTTCATAGAAAGCTACAATAATTATCTCTCAAAGATAGATATAAAAATGAAGCTCTGGTTTTTCTGTAAACCTCATACAGGAAAGATGAGCTTAATGCTATAAGGCTCAGTGTATAATTTCTGAGAGAGGATGTAAACAAAAATTGAAGAACACTCCTCCGAGAATTTTTTAGAGAATAGATGTGAGTGATTATAGATCAAAGAATATTTTCTGGTTTTTTTGTTACTTGTTTACATTAGAGGCTTTGGTATATATAATGAAACTTATAGTCGTTTATAGCCGTTGTATTCATTTAAATTTATAGCTGTTGTACTCCATCATTACTAATTTGAAAATCTTCCACTTCATCATTACTAATTTAAATATCTTCCACTCCATCATTACAAATTTGAATATCTTCTACTTGAACCTTTTGAACTGCTGTTGTGCTGGGTTGTTTGAACCTCTGTTTTTTGGCTGTTTGAACTCCTGATTTAATCAAATATTAAATACATTCTAACAACATTTAGGATAAATGTTTAGGTGAGAAATAATGGGACAAAATAAATTTTGATTCTATTTTTCTCTTTCAAATAAATTAAAACATAAAATCATCAAAATAAATGTTGATTCTATTTTTCTCTTCCAAATAAATCATCAAAATAAATTTTGATTCTATTTTTTTCTTCCAAATAAATTAAAACATAATTAAATAAATCATCAAAATAAATAAGTCTAACAGTATTAACTAGTATACTAACAGATGATGTGATATAATTTTAAAGGTTTTGGGTATTTGTAATTTGTATAATAGGTGGGGTGAATAATAATGGCATAATACTAGTTGGTACACTAATGTATATATTAATTAGTGCATGTAGCACCACCGCATTATCACAGTAGAATAATTGAATACCATATAAATAAGTTTTCTAGTTAGTCTTGTTAAGGAGACTTAAATACCTACAAGTCTATTGACTTTTTGAATACACCAATAACTCCTACAATATCTATGTTTTCCTCATTAAATTCTCATCCATCAAGTTCTTTCATATTCTTTTCTATTTTTTATTCTTTTTCTTTTTTCTGCCTATCACCATCGTCACTATTGTTGACCACCATCGTCCATTAGCCACACCATTGTCACTGTGCATTGTCGTCATTCATTGGCTACCACCACCAATCTACAATCCAACATCTCCGATCCACCACCAATGTTCACTAACCACTTCCACCATCACTGATCTACACTCTACTATCACCGATCTACAATCTACATCCCCAATCTCTACTCTACCATCGTTGATCCACCGATCTAGTTCTAGTCTACACCGATGTAGTTGTTTTAACGGTGAAATCGACTTCAAATGACTTCAAACAACAGTATTTTTTCAGATCTCACACATCGCCTCTCCTCTGTCTCTCTCTTTGTCCTTTTATTTCTCAAAATAGATCTACTGCAAATTTATTTAACTGTGATAAATTTATCAATCCATCTTATTATGTATATATGTATAGAAGGGGGGTGTCTTGCGAGTAAGTGAGTGTAAGTATGAATGAGTGGATAAGTTAGATTTGGTGTCTATAATTTTTTTAGAAATCATTGAATGATAAATTTATCAATGAATGTATCTTTGATTTTTTATTAATCTTGTATTGATCTGTGATAGAAAAAACTGATGTGAACGTTTTTTTTTTAAGATTTATTTGTTCCCATAATCTCTCTCTCTCTCTCTCTCTCTCTCTCTCTCTCTCTCTCTCTCTATGTTGTTGCTACCAGATCTAAGTAGATGGTGACAGTAGTGATATGGTGGAGATGAACATTATTTTTGTTAAAAAATTGTTGGAAAAATGTTGCCAGAAGTGTTGGAATTATGGTTTTATAGGCTTATTTTAGGCCAACTTTGAGCCCAAACTTGAGTGGGTCCCAAACGTCTTTTGGGGTGGGTCCAAAGAGGTGACATGTTCCTTGCCGCATGGCAAGTCACACAGTGAAGACGGTGCGTCAAAACTATTTATGAGTGAATGGGAAGTTGACGTCATTTTTGGGTTCGTGAAATGGACAATTACAGAAGAAAATATGGGTTTCCTTGTAAGACTTGTCCCACCACATTGAAAATTTAAGAGAACTTATGTGTGACTTCTAAAATAAGAGATTGTTTAAGGTCCAAGGAGATAAAAACCTCTTGGTTCTTGTTTTGCGTCAATGAAGAGGACTTAAAATCTCCTAAGAGTTTAAAAAATCAGGAAGAAGGATGGGCAGAAGGAAATAAACACAAAAATACCAAATTTGTATATTCAAGTGGATTGAACGTACAAAAAGTGCAAGAACAGTTTGAAGAATATAAAATTAAGTTACAAATGGAATGTAAGCACAACTTAGACCTCAAAACAATGCCAATGATGGCCAAAAAATAATTAATTTGACACAGATGTCAAGAATTAGGACTAAATTATGGCAAAGATGTCTTTCAAGAGCTAAACTATGTTAAACTAGGGCTAAAAACCACTGATGCTTTGTAATTTGTTGATTTGATTGATTAGTTGAGTGGGCTTTGTTCCATCTTCAAGTGAGTTATTTATAGATGCTATGTCCTCTTGAGAATCACAAACTGCCTCTTGGAAATTAGTAACTTCCTCCTAGATGATCTCCACTAACTCTAGATAGTAGGTTGCTTGATTGCCTCCTGAACTGCCATCTGTCCCATCATCTTCTTTCTTCTTAGCAAACTATAAGAGTGTTCCCCAAGGATAGGGCTGACTAAATCCTCATTTCAATCTTAGTCGTTAGATGAAAGGACTGGGACTTTGGATGAGTGACAATGTCCCACCTTGGTCAAAGTAATGCCTTAAACAAAGGAGCCGTTGGAGAGTTTAAATTCTGACCGGTGGATGGCTTGGGTACTGGTTGCCTCCTCATTTGGATTAATTCCATGTGTCCAACTCGATGCATTTACCCAACCATATATATTTAAAAGATCTCCACGTGGTCTTGTTACTACTATCTAGGGATTTGATCAGATCAAGCCATGATTACACTTTAGCTATCAAATCCCCACAAATCTGTCATCATTTGAAATGCTAAAGCTACCTAATTTTAGTCACCAACAGTACATGTGGCAACCTCTAATTGGCTAGTCATTTTTAGTGCAAACAGTATGGTGCCTATATTTAAATTTTTTCTTTTTTCATTATTGTAATTATGTTAGCTTATTTCTTCCTTCGAATGACAAAAAAAGAATTTTGCGCATGTCAACAAAGAACGAATAATTTTTACATATTTAGTTTAAATCAAACAAACTAGGTGAATGTGCTTAAAGTTCTTTTACCTCAGTGAAGAAGACCATTAATAATAAATGTCAATGGAAGAACCAATTAAGAAAAAAAAAATGAATGCAAAGAAATTAAAGAAAATATATAATTGTACTTGATCAATGAAATTTGTATCTTACCACTACTCATACCCCTTCGAAACACAATAAACTTAAAGTACAAATTAAATTAAATTTTGGTTTGACAGAGTTTGATGAAGGAAGGAACCTTTAATCAAACAACTATTTATAAACACAGTACTGCTTTGCACGACTCCATGATCTTCTTCCATGTGTTGTACTTTGATATGTGCTTTCCTCATTCTATTTGAAATCAAATTTCCTTAACAACTACCCCTCTTTTTCATGTATCTTAGTGCTAAAATACTTTTTCATAATCAACCACATTTCTTCTTGGGTTTAGTTGAGGTTACATCTATTTTGAGAGTGATTGGATTGCCACGTGTCCTATTTTTATTGGATAATTTAATTAGGCGTCAACATATCCCCACATCAGCATAATTAAAGATCAGTTATACTATGGAATAACTGCAACTCTTCATCTTCTTCACAAACTTTGCTTATTTTTTTGAAACTTTGGTAGATTCTTTCATCCTCCATCGGTATCCTTTATCTTTACCAATTGTACTTTTTCTTCTCTTCCATCAATGGCTAAATGCTTCATGGATGAAGTAATTGAAATAGTTGAAAGCATTCCACAAAGAGGCAAGGCCCTTCATTAGGGAGTGGAAAGCAATCCATCATCCCAATTAAATCTCTGACTTTCAACCTCTAGGTACAAATTTTCTCGGCCCTATTTGTTGGGTTGATAATGTGATTGGGGAGTAGTATTAAAAACAACACCTTATAATCAATCTAAAGAACAAATATGTAGATACTAGAGTTGTAGTTTCGAATATGCTGGAATAGCATAACACATAAATGAAACTAATATGTTTCCATAAAAAATGGCCTAAAATATGTTATTTTTTTCTTAATTTCTAAACATTTCATTACCAAAACATATAATAAATGTTTTAAAACTTATTTGAGAAAAATATTTTAGAAATGTTAGTCAAAGTAGCCTATATTAATGCCAACAATGGTTTTATGTCTGTTGGCCTTGTAACAAATCAGTTCACCAAGCAAAAATTTGCAAGACGAAGATTTTAAAAAAGAATTTTGCTTGCAAAGCCTGTATGGATGAATCATGATAACAAAATGAAAGATTATGAATTTTGAAATAAAAAAATTCACACAAAGAATGGAATAATTAACCTCCGCACTTGATGGATCAAACAAAGAGAGTGTAGAAACCTCTTCTACAATTGAAAATCATTTTATAATCCTAAATTAAGACTAGAAAGTGAAAAAAGCTTTTAAAATATTTTTTATTTATATAGCAAAATGATAAAGAAAAAGTCTATGTAAAATTATCAGTATGATCACTGATTATGCTAGGTTTCCAGAAAAAAGAACTTTGTATAAAACATAATGATAATGAAATAATGGAGGAAAGAAAAAAAAGAATGGGCACTTGGTCCATAAATCCAAAGGATTTTCTTTGCCCAAAGGTCCAACGTTGAAATATTATGTCCATAAGGACAAGATCTTGCAAAATGACCAGAATACCCACCCTACATATAAAACATACAATCAATCTGTTCAAAAACAAATCTCAAAACCCATTCTCTCTCTCTCTCTCTCTCTCTCTCTCTCTTTTCTTATCTAGGGTTTTTACGATCTCTTCACGGCGATGCAGATCGGAGGCCGTTGATGTAGATTTGAGATCGTTGATGCAAATCAGAGGAAGAAAAATAAGCTTATTGGCTCAGGAACCCTAAGCATGCGCCGAACTCATCGAGATCGGGATTGTCTTTTTCGAGTTGTTCATGGAGGAGATAGAACCCTTTTATCTGTTCAAATTTTCACTTTTCAATTTTTTTCTTTGTTTGGAAGTTCGGGAATTCATTCATATTTTGAAGAAAAACAGACTTCTAGGCAATTTGGTATTTTATGGGATTTTTATAAGGGAGTGACAGCTATAGGATCATCTTTTAGCTGGCAAACCGCACCAAGCAAAACATTAATGAGGAATCCATAAAATCTTTTGATGAAGCTGTTGTTCTCCAGTTTGGTGTTTCTCCATTACCTCTAAGCTTTAAGCCTTTGCTGGTGAAAGATTTCCCTCCCAGAGAAATAGAGGTTGTTAATGATTGTTTCTCTCTCTATTTAATTATAATTTTGTGGCTAAAGGACATAATTTTGTTATTACTTAACAAAGGAGTTCATATTGGGTGATTCTATTACAGCGATGTACTTATTTGGTATTTCATTTTTGCTTTATCTTTTGTATGTCATTCACACTTTGGGCATGTTATGACCTCAGGAGGCTATGCCATTGCAAGAGAGAATTTAGCATGTTAATTCAACAGATAATTTTCTTTGTTGTTGTTAACAAATATTTTTTTTGGACAAATGTTTATATATATATATATATGGGTATGTGTATGAGAGCTTTATACAGATATGCAGAATTTTGAATAGATAAAATTATAGGACCTCTCTCTCTCTCTCTCTCTCTCTCTCTCTCTCTCTCTCTCTCTCTATTTGTGTATGTATGAGAATTTGAATAGATAAAGATAAAAAAAATTGAACAGATAGAAAGAATTGAACAGATAAATTTTTTGAACAAATAGATTTAAACAGATAAGCTTAAAAATTGAACAAATAATTAAATCTAGATAGATATTTGAATAGATAAGGAATTTCAGCGGATATATATTCCAACTTATTAATACAAATTTGACAGATAGTCAAAAAAATTAAAAGAAATAGTCAAAAAAAATTAAGCAGATAAAATATTCGAACAAATATTTAAAAGTGATATTTATTCATAAATCTCTCTTCACCTACTTATGTTCTACTTACTCCAAATTATTTTCTTATATTTCAATAAGTCCTATGGGTGACATAGTTACCAAACTACCCCTAATAATATTTACATTCACAGTATGAATGTTTTATGATGTGAACATTCACACTGTCAAATATGATTGATTATATCACCAAGTTGCTAAGCATTCAAGAAATATTTGTAAGGTTAAAATTGTCCATAATATATCTTAAATATGCGAATTAGGATTTGGTGGGTCAAATGTCCAAATAATAGGACTTATTGGAATACAAAAATATATTATAGACTAATTGGAATATAAGTACTTGAAAAAAGATTTCCTAATAAATCTCCTATTAAAAAATTAAACAGATAATTAAAAAATTCAACAGATATATTAAGGGTAAAATTGAAAACAAAATGTCTTCTAAAATAATAAATTGACTTCTCATCAAACTATTTCACAAATGGTGAACCCCTCACCAACAAAAAATATCCACTAAACCTAATGTCTTAGACAATTGTTAGATTTGACTTTTCAACAATTTTCTCAAAGAGAATTTCTATATTTAAAAAAAATAAAAATATTTTTTTCCCAAAAGATCTTATTGAAAATTTTATGAAGATTGCCAAGTCAGTATGTCATTTTTAGTCAATTCCCTAAATTGGGGTCATCAATGGCCAAGTCTTGTGGAATTAGTGAATAAAATTAATATACAATGGATTGAATTTGAAATTGTTGAAACAGTGAAAATAGCCAAAGATGATTTTCGAAGTTTAAATAAATTTCCAGCAATAATTAAATAAGCTATTGCAGTTATCAGAGTAAGTCCAAGAATTATTACGGCACAAATTGTGTCTATTATAGCTGAAAATATTGTATTCAATTTTGTCAACCTAATCAAATTTAATTACTCTATCCTTCATCTTGTACAAATTTAATCTCCAAGAAAAATGAAAAATAGTGAAAATTTTATGACCCAATTGTTGAAAAAATTGATAGGCTTGTATTTTTCATAACATAGTAGACAGTAATCTTCAACATGATAAACACATATGCTACTAAAATGATATAATTGTAATCGTAAATTATGAAAACCTCCAAACTGGTATATGACAAAGTATAGGAAATGCTCCAAATGATTGAAGAATAAATAATTAAAGTACTAGATTTCTCTTCTACTATTTGGGAACGGTATGAGATCAAGCGAGGGGCCCGAATTCATTAAAATTCAATGAAAAAGATGGGCATTTGTATCTCTAAAAAATAGGATAGGAATCTTGCAAGTTGAAGACATAACAATGTGATTTACATGATAACTAAAACTAAAGTGATTGGAATACACACTAACAATGGATCATACTTAGTAGAGATACCACTATGTTTGTTTGTTGTCTTTTAATTTCAATAATTCAAATTTATAAAAGATTTATTATCTTGTCGCAAGAGCCTTAATTTATCTTTCATTTCTGTATATTTCAAATTCTAAGTTAAAATATGCTATGTCTATAAAAGAGTGTGAATTGCATTTGGTAAATGTAGTCTTATAGAGAGAAGAAATGAGCAAGAGTAGTCATCTTTGTTAGGTTTTATTTCTTGGCAATCCCGTTTGACAAAACTCCTTTGAGTTGTAATTTTATTCGCATTTTTATTTCAATGAGGCTATGAGTTGTTAGATGCGAATCCAACCCGAATCATGCTTTGCAGAGAAGTTTGTGGTGTTTAATTCTTTCAAGATTGCCACTTCGTTGATTATGACGGGGATCGAGCTACCTGCCCGCTCGAGTGGAACTTTCCGCGCTCGAGCGTAGGTCCACTCGAGCGGCCAATATGACGCTCGAGCGGAGATCGCGGGACAGTTTTCTATAAATACGTGTTTTAGTTCAAATCTAGGATTAGTTCTCTAGATCTTCTTCTTGCGTTCTAGGGTTTATATCTGGAGATATTTGCTAGTTTTCTTTGATGTTTTGATTGAGTATTCAACTCATGGTTTAAAGAGTATACATCAAGGAATTATTTATTTGTTCTACACAAAAAACAGAGAGTTGTTCTTCGGTAGATTCTGAAGAATACGAGCCTGAAGCATTGGTGGATTCCGGAGTGGCTCATCATCAAGACAATTTCGAGGTGAAGACGGGGTTGGAAGAGGCACATAGGAGTTAGTTCAATTCAGGCGTGGATTCGCTAGGCAATTGAGAGTATACATGTGTAATTCCTTTATGTCTTTTTAGTGGATTGTTTTGTGGCTTTTGCCCGTTGTTTTTTTTATCACAATTGGAGGTGCCTAATTGTGATTTTTTCACGTAAAATCGTTGTGTCGATTGGTCTTGATTGTTTGATTGGGATTGTTATATACTGCTTAAAATTGATACATAATCACAAATCAACATCTAGGAGATTTCTAGATTTTTCAATCTTTATCTTTCTTGTAATCTTGCAAGTATTTTGTAATTTTTAAGTATTCAATAAAAATGTGTGTGCGGGTTTTTTTAATTTTTTATTTTCGTGAACTTTTCTTTTTGTTGTTTTTAATATTCTAGAAGTTCGAGAGTAATGAAAGAATTTTATTATTTGTTTACTATTTGCACGTTGAGTTAATGCATTGATAATTTGTTTATTGATAGATTTAGTGTGAGGGGTTATGTTTACTATTTACACTTTGAAAGACTTGAAAATTATTCGTAGAAGACAAAGAAGTTGGGTATGAAAAATAATTCGAATTTAAAGATGAGCTTTCTTATAAGTAAATTATAATTTTTGTAGTTTTATAAATATGCCACACTTGTGGTCCAACAAGTAGATTGCCCAATAGTGTAATAATTATTTCAAGTAAACATTTACTTACTTGCGTAAAAAAAGTAGAAAATGACGGTGATAATATAGCGATCCCGGTTGTCCCTTTACTGTTCTTTTGTATTCCAGGCTCGGTTCCGCGGAGTTGAGTGTTGTATTTATCTTGTTGTCATCCTTTAATTCCGTTTGTTTGAGTTATAGGATGTGTTGGGCTTGTTTCGAACAGGTGGGTTCAACCTTGGTCTGAAATCTTGTTGCCGGGTTTTTGGTCGTTCCGCTCGAGCGGGTCTTTTTGCGCTCGAGCGGATATTGCACACTCCTAGTTTTTCGTGTCCCTGCAAAACTTCTGTAGGTGTGATTTTTATGGTCGAGCGAGTACTATGGCGCTCGAGCGGGTAGTACCTTTTTGGTGTAAGTTCTGGGAGGGAGAAATCTACGCTCGAGCGGACTGGCTTTCGCGCTCGACCGAATGTGCTTTATTCATGTGTCTTGGCGCTCGAGCGGGCCTTCTTGCGCTCAAGCGTGTCCAGATTTTTGTTCTTGACGCTCGAGCGTTGTGTTCTCCGCTTGAGCGGGAATGTCGTATATCAGTTGGCAGTTGGGCATTTTAAAATCACTTTTTGCATTCTCTCTCTCTCTCTCTTACTTTTCCAAAAAGCCATTTGAGAGCCCCTCTCTCTAAAACCATAACTTCTCTCTAAGTATTGATCTAGCTAGGGTGTTTTCCTCACCTTTGGTCTTCACAAAAGTTGGGTTGATCGTCGAGGGCTTTACCTTGATCCGAAAATTTCGAGTTTTGGAGCACGTTGAGTTTCGTCATCTTCTTCCCTTGAGCTCCGAGTTTGAGGTAGGGATTCCTACTCACTATTATGGTCTTCGACATAGATTATTGGTAGTTTTGATAAAGTGTTGAAGTTGGTTGATTTTGGGACTTAGGGTTTCAAAAAGGGTATAAACGAGCGTTTGATATTTTGATTCTTAAACATGTATTTTGGGTTTCAAAATAATGATGTTGTTGTTGGTTGTTGATATATAGGCCATTGGGTCAATATTGGGAAATGGGGTAGAAAACCCTAATTTGTTGAATAAATTAATTGGTATAATTAATTTGGGGAAAATTGTGGACTTATGGAATTGAGTTGGAAATAATGAAATTGGCTCATTATGTTGTGAAATGGTGGAGTTGGATTTATAAATCGCTCACTTTTGAAAACATTGATATTTTATCTGTTGGAGTTTTTATTATCTGTTTAGAAATAATTGCTTGGGCTACCGGTGGAGGGTAGTTTTGATTGTTGTAGACAATGCATGATGATTAGGCAAACTAAAACTAATCAATTGGATATGTCATAGAGTATGACGGTTGATAGAATACATTAACGTTATGTATTGATTGATTGTGTATATGACCTATGTGTATATACATTGTGTGTGTGGGAGGAGATAGGGGATGTACTCCACAGTTTAGGGGAAGATAGGGGATGGACCTCTAAACCGGATGTTGTTTGGGAGGAGATAGGGGATAGACTCCACTAATACAGCTCATATGCTTGTTAGATAATGTGTTGATATAGCTCATATGCTTGTCATTGGAAGTGTTGATACAGCTCATATGCTTATCATTGAAAGTGTTGATATAGCTAATATGCATATCTGTTGAAATGTGGATATAGCTTGTATGCTTATCTGTTGAGATGTTGATACAACTAGTGTGTTTATCTATTGTAAAAATGGGAAAAGTTTAATATGAGTCCTTGTCTCATATAAGTGGTTGGCCAGGTTCTGAGCCGTTGATGTAAATTGTGAAATTGATAAGAAATGGAAACTGAAGTGAAATGGAAATGGGTTATGAATTGGTTTATGGAAACTGAACATTTATCAATTGCTAATATCTTAGTCATTGCTCATACTGTGTTTAGCATATCTCTACTGGGCGTTGGCTCACCCTTTATGGGACATTATTTTCAGGTACAGGTAGTATGCCACCTCCAAGGACATAGCTTGGATGATGATGAGAGTTGAAGACTCTTTTTTTTGTTTGTTTATTTTGATGTATTATATGTAAATTCAAGCCGAGAGCTTAATATGTATTGAGTTAGTACTCTTCTTTTTGTAACCAAGTGTTAACTTGGAAAGCTGTAAGCCCATAGAGCGTTTGCTTTTGTTGTTAACATGTAATACAGTTGTAAGAATTACTCTGATGAATAGAAATAGTTGATTTCTTTTGTATCAATGCATGTCTAAAATGTTGGGTATTATGTATTATTTTGAGGGCGTTACAAATAATAATGGAATCATTTTGGGTTCGTTTGGAATGTGTGTTGGTTTTTTGAATTTTGAATTTTGAATTTTTTGATTATTTTAGTTTGGAATTAAAAAATTTCGTTTAAGATAGATTTTTTGATTTTTTTTTATTTTTATGAGAGAAAAAATAAAATAATTATGATTTGATATAATATTTTATCTTATTAATTTTTTAATTAATTTTATTTTTGTAACTATTTTAGTCAAAAAAAATTTAAATTTTTTCTTCCCAAACAAGGGCATAGTCTATTAATGGACCATTATAATAATAGTTTATAAGTGAAAAGGTAATAAAATTATGGAAATCCCAAAAAATCTAATAGTAAAAATGATGGTGATAATAATGGAATCACCTTAGTCTAATAATGGACCAGTATAATATTAGTTTATAAGAGAACAGGTACTATTATAGTGTTAGTAGAAATAATAGTTTATAGGGTATGCTTGGTTATCATTTTTGAAAAACACTTTTCAGAAAATTTTATTTCTTATTTTTCCTGTTTTTTTGTTTTTACTGAATTTTTTTAATATTTTGAACAATTTTTTTTTAATTTTTAGACATACCTAACATAAATATACCTAAAAAGTAAAAAAATTGAAAAAAACCTTTTAAAAATTCACTAAATACCAAAAATACAAAAAAAAATACGAGAATTCAGTACATTTTTTATATTTTTATGTATTTATTAATTTTTAAAAATATTTTTTCACAAATTTTTTACTTTTTAGATACATCTAAGTAAGGTGCATCTAAAAAAGTACAAAAAAATGTTTAAAAGTTTAAAAATATTCACTAAAAATAAAAAAAATACGAAAATTAAAAAATTCAATTTTCAAAAAACTTAATTCAAAAAACTCAAACCAAACACACTGTTATTATGAAAATCCCAAAAAATCTAATAGTAGAAACGATGGTGATAATAATAGAATCACTTTAGTCTAATAATGGACCAGTATAATATTAGTTTATAAGAGAAAAGGTGCTATTATAGTGTTAGTACAAATGATGGTGATAATCTGAATAAAAAAAAAAAAATGATGATGTTAATAATGGAATCAATTTAGTCTAATAATGGACCAGTATAGTAATAGGTTATAAGAGAAAATGTACTATTATAATGTTGAGGCTCGAATGATTTGAATTTTTTTTTTAAATTTATTTATTGGACTGTATTGGTTGTTTTTTTTTTTTTTTAGGTAAGGTAGTTATGTGTAAGAATGTACTAAAAAACTAGATATCTTGCACTCACTCAGCTTATGTGATTTGATAAGGTGAGTGAGTTAGGTTAAACTAATTGAATTATAAAATTGACTAATCAATTAGGAATAAAAATATGACAGAGACTCGTACAAAATTATATGGAATTAATAAATTTTAATTAGTAACCTAATTGATCAGCCAATTTTATCACTCAATCAATCCAACTTAGACTGAGTTGGTGCAAAATGTCCACTCTTCCAAAAAAAAAAAAAAAAAAAATTCGAGGCCCTAGCACTGCCATATTATTTTTGATGAGAAGGAAAGATTTCAAATCCAAAAATTTTCTATTATAGTATTTACAAAATAAAATAATGAAGCTTTATTATAGAAGGAAAGGATTTTTGATGGGAAAGAAAGATTTCAAATCCAATAATGTTCTATTTGTTAGGATCAAAGACACCCAGAAACTAATCTCACACACAGAGAACACAATATTTACGTGGTTCGGCCCAATGCCTACATCCACGGACAGAAATGAGAATTATCACTAAAATGGAGCAAAAATACAAATACAGAGGAGGAGATGAAACTCACTCAACTCACAGCTCTCACTCTCTAATTTCTGATGATACAAACCCCTCCTCACTCATCTCAATTTATAACCAAGAGAGGAGGAGTAGGTGAAGTGCTAGCCATAATTAGCCAAGGTGGTGCCACCCCCACTATCTTCCATTAGTGAGTTAGTGTTGCCCTCCACCACCTTCTTTTACCACCTGGTGCCACCCACACTATGTGGATGGTGGGCTCCTTACCATGTGGGTAGTGGATGGAGCCAACACTATTGTAGTATTTACAAAATAAAATAATGGAGTTTTATTATGGAAGGAAAGGATTTTTGATGGGAAAGAAAGATTTCCAATCCAATAATGTTCTATTGTAGTATTTACAAAATAAAATAATGGAGCTTTATTATGGAAAGAAAGATTTCCAATCCAATAATGTTCTCTTGTAGTATTTACAAAATAAAATAATGGAGCTTTATTATAAAAGGAAAGGATTTTTTATGGGAAAGAAAGATTTTCAATCCAATAATGTTCTGTTGTAGTATTTACAAAATAAAATAATGGAGCTTTATTATGGGAGGAAAGGAATTTTGATGGGAAAGAAAGATTTCCAATCCAATAATGTTCTCTTGTAGTATTTACAAAATAAAATAATGGAGCTTTATTATAAAAGGATAGGATTTTTGATGGGAAGGAAAGATTTCCAATCCAATAATGTTCTATTGTAGTATTTACAAAATAAAACATTATTGGATTTAATTTGTAAATACTACAATAGAACATTATTGGATTTGAAATCTTTCCTTCCCATCAAAAATCCTTTTCTTCTATAATAAAGCTTACTATAATTGAATATTTTTGGATTTGAAATCTCTCCTTCCCATCAAAAATAATACGGCAGTGCTAGGGCCTCGAATTTATTTATTTTTATTTTTTTTTGGAAGAGTGGACATCTTGGACCAACTCAGTCTGAGTTGGACTGGTTGAGTGATAAATTAACTTATCAGTTAGGCTGCTGATTAAAACTTATTAATTTCATATAATTTTGTACGAGTCTCTGCTATATTTTTTATTCTTAATTGATTAGTCAATTTTATAATCCAATTAGTTCAACCCAACTCACTAATCTTATTAAACCACATAAGCTGAGTAGGTGCGAGATGTCTAATTTTTTAACACATCCTTACACATAACTACCTTACCAAAAAACAAAAAAAACAACCAACACAGTTCGATAAATAAATTTTAAAAAAAAATTCGAATCATTCGACCCTCATCATATAATAGTACATTTTCTCTTATAACCTATTACTATACTGGTCCATTATTAGACTAAAGTGATTCCATTATTATCATCATCATTTTATTTATTTATTTTTTATTCAAATTATCACCTCATTTCTACTAACACTATAATAGCACCTTTTCTCTTATAAACTAAGGCCAAGTTTGGGAAGACTAAATAAGTGCATTTTTTGAATTTTTATGAAATATGGGTTGGATTTGGGTTGGGTTTGAAGTGATGTGTTAGAGAGGTGATGTGACTTAAATAAGATGATGTGACTTAAATAGGATAGTGACTTTTTGACTTTTTGAATTTTTTGGAGTATGCCAAACTTGACCTAAATATTATACCGGTCCATTATTAGACTAAAGTGATTCCATTATTATCACCATCATTTCTACGATCAGACTTTTTGGGATTTTCATAATAATAGAACCTTTTCACTTATAAACTATTATTATAATGGCTCCTTAGTAGACTAAGGCCTGAGAATCCTTATTTTTAGTCAAAAAAAAAAATCAAAAAACTATTAAATTAGTCAAAAATTCAATAATTCATACCAAAAAGTCGAAGATTCTATTTTCTCTCTACTTTTTACACATCTTTTCGTAAAAAGTCAAAAAGTCATCCTAAACATACTAGTTTTTTTTAGCTTATATTTTAGCCAAATAGCTAAAAAATTACTAAATTAGCATGTTCCCAAACGAGGCCTAAGCCCTCGTTTGAGAAGAATAAAATTAAATTTTTTTGAATAAAATATTTATAAAAAATAAAATTAATTAAAAAATTAATAAGATAAAATGTTATATCTAAATTATAATTATTTTATTTTTTTTTCACAAAAGTTTAAAAAACTAAAAAGTTTATCTTAAATAAAATTTTTTAATCCCAAACTAAAATAACTAAAAAATTAAAAATCCAAAAAACCAACGCATCCTAAGCGTACCTAAAATGATTCCATTATATCACCGTCATTTTCTACTATTTTACTCAAGTAAGTAAATGTTTACTTGAAATAATTATTACACTATTGGGCAATCTACTTGTTGGACCACAAGTATCGCATATTTATAAAACTACAAAAATTATAATTTACTTATAAGGAAGCTCATCTTTAAATTCGAATTATTTTTCATACCCAACTTCTTTGTCTTCTACGAATAATTTTCAAGTCTTTCAAAGTGTAAACAGTAAACATAACCCCTCACACTAAATCTATCAATAAACAAATTATCAATACATTAATTCAACATTCAAATAGTAAACAAATAATGATAATTCTATCATTCCTCTCGAACTTCTAGAATATTAAAAACAACAAAAGTAAAAGTTTACGAAAATTAAAAAATTAAAAAAACCCACACATTTTTATTGAATACTTGAAAAATTACAAAATACTTGCAAGATTACAAGAAAGATAAAGATGACTACTTTTGCTCATTTCTTCACTCTATAAGACTACATTTACCAAATGCAATTCACACTCTTTTATAGACATATAGCATATTTTAACTTATAATTTGAAATATATAGAAATGAAAGATAAATTAAGGTTCTTGCAACAAGATAATAAATCTTTTATAAATTTGAATTATTGAAATTAAAAGACAACAAAAAAACATAGTGGTATCTCTACTAAGTATGATCCATTGTTAGTGTGTATTCCAATCACTTTAGTTTTAGTTATCTTGGAAATCACATTGTTATTGAAAAATCTAGAAATCTCCTAGATGTTGATTCGTGATTATGTATCAATTTTAGCAGTATATAACAATTCCAATCAAACAATCAAGACAAATCAACACAACGATTTTACGTGGAAAAACCACAATTGGACACCTCCAATTGTGATAAAAAAAACCACGGGCAAAAGCTACAAAACAATCTACTAAAAAGACATAAAGGAATTACACAGTTACATAGGTATACTCTCAATTACCTAGCGAATCCACGTCCGAATTGAACCAACCTCTATGTGTCTCTTCCAACCCCGTCTTCACCTCAGAATTGTCTTGACGATGAGCCACTCCAGAATCCACCAAAGCTTCAGGCTCGAATTCTTCAGAATCCACCGAAGAACAACTCTCTCTTTTATGTAGAACAAACAAATAATCCTTTGATGCATACTCTTTAAACCATGAGTTGAATACTCAATCAAAACATCAAAGAACACTAGCAAAATATCCCCAAATATAAACCCTAGAACCCAAGAAGACGATTTGAAGAAGTAATCCTAGATTTGGAGCAACTTGCAAATTTATAGAATCTGAAATCGTGAGGTCTGCTCAAGCATGGGAATTGACGCTCGAGCGGGGACACTATAAGAAATGCCCCAAACAGGATGTACGCTCGAGCGGAGATTTCGACGCTTAAGCGTGAAAACACGGATCACAGTATTTTTGCAGACACGCATACTTCTGGAAATCACCATTCTTCGCTCGAGCGGGGGAATGGACGCTCGAGCGGGGAGGCAACTTTGAATGCATTTTTGCATTTTGCTTCAGCGGCACTGCCCCTCGACCCCGCCGTGGCGCTGTCCCAGACTCGCCAAGGGGCGCTGCCCCCTGGACCCCCGCAAGTTGATTGGGCAGCTCGATCCCCGTCATAATCAGCGAAGTGGCAATCTTGAAAGAATTAACATCACAAAGCTTCTTTGCAAGGCACAATTCGGGTTTGATTCGCATCTAAACACACATAGCCTCACGGAAATAAAAAGTGCGAAAACAATTACAACTTAAAGGAGTTTTGTCAAACGGAGTTGCCAAGAATAAAAACCTAACAATTATGTCTTCAACTTGCAAGATTCCTATCCTATTTTTTAGAGATACAAATGTCCATCTTTTTCATTGAATTTTAATGAATTCGGGCCTCTCGCTTGATCTCATACCGTTCCCAAATAGTAGAAGTGAAATCTAGCACTTTAATTATTTATTCTTCAAGCATTTGAAGCATTTCCAATACTTTGTCATATACTAATTTGGAGGTCTTCATAATTTACGATTACAATTATATCATTTTGGTAGCATGTTTGTTTATCATGTTGAAGAATACTGTCTAATATGTTATGAAAAATATGAGCCTATCAATTTTTTTTCAACGATTGGGCCATAAAATTTTCACTATTTTTCATTTTTCTTGGAGATTAAATTTGGACAAGATAAAGGATAGAGTAATTAAATTTGATTAGGTTGATAAAATTGAATATAATTTTTGTAGCTATAATAGACACAATTTGTGTCGTAATAATTCTTGGACTTGCTATCATAACTGCAATAGCTTATTTAATTATTGCTAGAAATTTATTTAAGCTTCAAAATTCATCTTTGCCAATTTTCACAGTTTCAACAATTTCAAATTCAATCCATTGTATATTAATTTTATTCACTAATACCATAAGACTTGGCCATTGATGACCCCAATTAAGGGAATTGACTAAAAATGACATACAAACTTTGCAACCTTCTTAAAATTTTCAATAAGATCTTTTGGAAAATATATATATATATATATATATATATTTATAGAAATTCTTTTTGAGAAAATTGTTGAAAAGTCAAATCTACCAATTGTCTAAGACATTAGATTTAGTGGATATTTTTTGTTAGTGAGGAGTTCACTCTTTGTAAAATAGTTTGATGAGAAGTCCATTTATTATTTTGGAGGACATTTTGTTTTTAATTTTACCCTTAATATATTTGTTTAATTTTTAATTATTTGTTTAATTTTTTAATAGGGGATTTATTAGGAAATCTTTTTTCAAGTACTTGTATCCCAATTAGTCCATAACATATTTTTGTATTCCAATAAGTCCTATTATTTGGACATTTGACCACCAAATCATAATTTGCATATTTAATGTATATTATAGACAATTTTAATTCCGATTTGGTAAAATCTTTGTGGCCTGGGGATCACATGGAGTTTATGGCAGTAGATGCGGTTGGAAGAGCTGGAGGATTGCTGTGTATCTGGAAATCTGAGGTGTTCCAGCTGCAAGCCTGTTGTTGTAATCATAACTTCATCCTGCTGTTAGGTACATTATTTTTTAGTTTCAATTGCGTTATTGTTAATGTTTATGGTCCTAATGAGGTGGGGCTTCGAAAAGAGTTGTGGGATCTTTTAGTCAGATTGAAATCCAAATTTCTAGGACCATGGTGCTTAGGGGGAGATTTTAATGAAATAAAGATTATCTCAGAATGAATTGGGTGCTCTAGAAGGGATAGAGAGATGAAAGATTTCAATGATATAATTGAACAACTTGAGCTGATCGATATGCCTATGCTTGGAAGGAAGTTTACTTGCTGTAATTCCCAAGATAGGGCGAAATGGAGTAGATTGGATAGATTTCTACTCAATCATGAGTGGGTGCAAAATTTCAATTTTAAACTTTGGGGCCTACCTAGATCGTTATCTGATCACAGTCCTATTATATTAATGGAGGATGATAGGGATTGGGGACCTAAACCCTTTAGGTTCCTCAACGCTTTGTTACTTCATCCTAATTTCCTATCTTTTGTCCAACAAAGTTGGTATGGGTTTGTAGTGGAGGGTTGGGCAGGGTTTCAATGCTTCATGAAACTTAAAGCCCTAAAGCAAGCTTTAAAACAGTGGAATGTGGAGGTATTTGGGAAGGTGGAAAATAAACTTAAGTGTGTTGAAGAAGAAGCTCATGCCCTTGATTTACTTGCTGAGGACAGACCTTTGCTACCTACAGAAATAATTAGGAGAAAGGAAGTGAGGGGAGATGTTTGGAGGCTTAGTAAAATGTTGGAATGGATTTCGTTGTAGAAATCCAGAGCGAACTGGGCACTTAAAGGGGATAGAAATACAAGATATTTTAACATTATGGCTTGTAGTAGGAATAGTAGGAATTCTTTGTGCTCCATTGTTGTGAATGGTTCAATGCTTGAGGACCCTATAGAAATTAAAGCTGAGGTGAAGGCTCAATTTCTAAAGCATTTCTCTGAGGATTGGAAGGTTAGACCTAAATTATCTGGGCACTTCAAGATCATTGGAGGATCACAAGCTGTTGAACAACTAGAGGCAAAGTTTACTGAAGAGGAAATTAGTTCTGTAATCAAGACCTGTGATGGGAATAAGGCACCTGGACCTGATGGATTCAACATGGCTTTTTTCAAGAAATGTTGGAAAACTGTGAAATCTGATGTGTTACATTTTATGAGGGAGTTTCATCAAAATGCAAGTTTAGTGGGTGAGATCAATAGCTCTTTCATTGCCTTGATCCCTAAAAATGATAGTCCCTCTTGTTTGGAAGAGTATAGGCCTATTAGTTTGATTGGTTCTATGTATAAAATTCTAGCAAAGGTGCTATTAGATAGGATGAAACAGGTGATGCCCAAGATTATTAGTGAGGTTCAGTCAACTTTTCTGGGTGGTCGGAATATTCTGGATGGGATTCTTATAGCTAATGAGATTGTTGATGGATGGAAAAGATCCAATAAGAAAGGTTTGGTGCTTAAATTGGTTTTTGAAAAGGCTTATGACTCAATCAATTGGGAGTTTCTCTTTAACATGCTCTCAAAATTTGGCTTCGGATCTAGATGGGTGAGCTGGATGAAAGCGTGTGTATCCTCTGCTAAGATCTCTATCTTAGTTAATGGGTCACCAACACCTGAATTTTGCCCACAAAGGGGCCTTTGCCAAGGTGATCCATTGTCACCGTTTTTATTCAACATTGTAGCAAAGGGTCTCAATATATTGCTAAGTAGGGCAAAAGAGTTAAACTTAATCAATGGGGCTGAGGTGGGGTCAAATGGCTTAAGAGTAACTCATTTGCAATTTGCGGATGACACGATTTTGTTTTGTGAAGCTAAGAAGAAAGAAGTTTGTAATATTAAAAAAATCTTAAGATGCTTTGAGATAGCCTCGGGGCTGAAAATAAATTACCACAAGAGTGTCATTTGTGGTGTTGGGGTTGATGATGGACTATTGCAAGAGTTTGCCTTTAGTCTAAATTGCCTTTATCAAAAGCTACCTATAATGTATTTAGGTTTGCCATTGGGGGTCAACTCAAGTAGGAGAAGTACTTGGAAACCTGTTCTTGTCAAATTCAAGCAGAAATTGGCTAATTGGAAAAGAAGACTACTTTCTTTTGCTAGGAGATTAACTTTAATCAATTCAGTTTTGTCCAATCTGCCTGTTTACTATTTATCATTGTTCAAGATTCCAGTTGGGGTGGCTAAGCAAATTGAGAAAATACAATTGGCTTTCTTGTGGGGCGGATCAGACCTCAGAAGAAAAGTGCATTTAGTCTGTTAGGAGGTAATTGCAAAGAATAAGAATCTAGGTGGTTTGGGGTTGAGGAGGATTAGATCATTCAATGATTGTCTATTGCTAAAATGGTGGTGGAGGTTTGGAGCTGAGAATCACACACTCAGGAAAGAAGTGATCTGCGCAAAATATAATGTTCAATATGGCAAATGGTTGCCAACTTTGGAATGTAGGGGTTCTAAGATCTGGACAGATGTAATTAATGTAGCTTTGTTGAATCCTGACTTGCATAATTTTTATATTCATAATTCTCAGATAGCTTTGGGGGATGGGAGTAGAGTTCACTTTTGGTTGGACAAGTGGATTGGTAATGTATGCTTAAAGGAGGAATTTCCTAGACTCTTCTCTCTATCTAATAATAAGCATGGGGTGGTAAGAGTGTTTTTTTAGAACAGGGGTGTTGATGATGATTGGAACCTTGAGCTTAGAAGAACTTTGTTGGCATGGGAGGAGGAGGAAGTTCTTAGATTAGCTTGTTTGCTCAGGAGTGCACCAGCTCTTTGCAGTGAAAAACCAGATGTATTGAAATGGACAGCAGAGTCATCTGGTCTGTTTAGTGTAGCATCAGCATATAAATGGTGTGAATCTCTTCTTGGTCCAGTTATGGCAATGGCAGGCTCTATATGGAATAATTTTGCTCCTCCTAAAGTACAATTTTTTAGATGGTTGGCATTGCTTGGTAAGGTCAAAACTTCCTAGTTCCTTCACAGAATTGGTATACTTGATGGGAGTGTCAATCTTGAATGTGTGTTTTACCATTATGATGTTGAAACCGTGGAGCATATTCTTCTTGTTTGTCCTTTTGTTTGGAGGCTTTGGTCAAACATTGTGAGATGGTAGGGTTTTCAATGGGTCATGCCAGGTTCTGTAGATGGACTACTGCAGTGGTGGTATGGGTGCAGAATGTCAAAATTGGAGAAGAAAATCTGGATGGTCATTCCTATGGCAACTCTTTGGTCTATCTGGAGGCATAGAAACGAGTGTGTTTTCAAGGGATCACAACCAGATTTTGAAGCTCTATGCGACATTGTGAAAGTTCGAGTAGCTTTGTGGACTAAGGCATCTCCACTTCAGGTGGCAGCTTCCGTAAATGATCTAGTGTATAACTTGCAACAGGTTAAGTTTTGCCTGAGGATTGGTGGTTGAGTGTGTATCTGGTTGAGTCTTGTTTTTCTGGTATGTTCCTTCTGATTGCTTTATCTCTATTTTTATGTTTATCTGGTATACATAATGGACTGAGGTATTCCTGTTATTACTGATTTGTAACCTCTGTATCAATCTGTTCTGTTTTTTCTGCTTCTGTGTTGTTCTTCTACATCTGTAGAGCTTGTTTGAGCTGTTCATCAGGGCTGCTCTATGTTTTGTTTGAGTTGTTAAATTTAATCTTGGCTTGTTTGCTGCTGTGATTGCTGATGCTGTGATGATATCTGGTATGGGTTGGGTGTTTTGTCTCAGGTATGTGTTAGTCTAATTTGCTGGTCTGTCTTGCTAGTGGTTAGTCTGCTCCGCTCTGTTGGCTGGTTCAGCTAATAGCAGAATTGGGGTGTTATGCTAGTTAGTTATGCTGTTGTGCTGCTGTGATGAATTTGATGTTATGCTGGTTAGTTGTGCTGCTGTGATTGCTGCTGCTGTGATGATATCTAGTATGGATTGGGTGTTTTGTCTCAGATTCAGACAATGAAGACAATTTTGATTATGGAGCTTATAGATGGTCTGCGTATCTTGTTGCCAAAGAAAACTGTTTGGAGAAGACAGATTTGGTTTGTAGATTGGTGTAGATGGGCAGCTCCTACCTTATGGTGGATTTGCTGCTATATATTTGGTTTGATGCCTTGATTTGCTTTGCAGGTTATGCCAGCATATCTTGGGAGCTCCTTATCTATTGATGTCTTGCTGTGGAGCTCCTTATCTATTGATGTCTGCTATGCGTAGGTGTTAGCAATGGTTAGTTGGCTGGTTTGTCTTAGTTGTTTGGCTGCATGCCTAGTCTGTTCTTTGTTCGTTGGTCTCTCACCAGCTGTAGGGTGCTAGCAAATGATAGGATGAGCTGTGTGGTGCCAACCTAGTTGGGATTATTTAGCTCATTGTGATGCTTCTGCACTTCCTTTTTCTTTATTGATGCAATTTGCCTTGTACCTTGTACTTGTTTATTCCATCAATGAAGTTTCTTTTTTGCCGATAAAAAAAAAAGAAAATTTTAACCTTACAAATATTTTTTAAATGCTTAGCAACTCGGTGATGTGAACATTCATATTTGACAGTTTGAATATTCACATTAACGTGTGAATGTTTATATTGATAGTGTGAACATTCATATTGACAATATGAATGTTCACATCACGGAACATTCATACTGTCAATGTGAATATTATTAGGGGTATTTTGATAACTATGTCACACATAGGACTTATTGGAACATAAGTAGGTGAAGAGAGATTTATGAATATATATCACTTTTAACTATGTGTTCAAATATTTTATTTGTTTAATTTTTTTTGGCAATCTGTTTTAATTTTTTTGACTATCTGTCAAATTTGTATCAATCTGTTGCACTATCTATCCGTTAAAATTCCTTTTCTGTTCAAATATCTGTCTAGATCTAATTATATGTTCAATTTTTTCACTTATCTGTTTAAATCTATATGTTCAAAAAATTAATCTATTCAATCCTTTCTATCTGTTCATTTTTTTTTACCTTATCTATTCAAATTTTCATACATATACACACACACATATATATAGAGGGGGGATTGGGAGGAGAAAGAAAGGTCCTATAATTTTGTCCATTCAAAATGTTGTCTATCTATATGAAGCTCTCATACACACACTCATATATATATATATATATATATAAACATATGTCGAAAAAAAAAATAGTTGTTAACAACAAAGAAAATTATCTGTTGAGTTAACATGTTGAATTCTCTCTTGCAATGGCACGCCCTCCTTAGGTCATAACATGCCCAAAGTATGAATGACATATAAAAAATAAAGTGAAAACGAAATACAAAATAAGTACATCACTGTAATAGAATCACACAATCTGAACTCCTTTGTTAAGTAATAACAAATCATGTTCTTTAGCCACAAAATTATAATTAAATAGAGAGAAAAACAATTATTAACAAACCCTATTTCTCTGGGAGGGAAATCTTTCACTAGCGACGGCTTAAAGTTTAGAGGTAATGGAGAAAACACCAAACTGGGAAAGAACAGCATCATCAAAAGATTTTATGGATTCCTCATAGATGCTTTGCTTGGTGTGGTTTGCCAGCTAGAAGAGGACCCCATAACTATCACACTCTCATCGAAATCCCATAAAATACCAAATTTCCCAAAAGTTTGTTTTTCTTCAAAATATGAATGAATTCCTGGACTTCCAAACAAACAAAAAAATTAAAAATTTGAACAGATAAAAGGGTTCCATCTCCTCCATGAACAACTTGAAGAAGACGATACCGATCTTGAGGAGTTCGTCGCAAGCTTAGGGTTCCTAAGCCAATAAGCTTATTTTCTTCCTGCGATTCGCATCAATGGCCTCCGATCTGCATTGCTGTGAAGAGATCGGCGTTCGATCTGTTCGAGCATAAATGAGAACACAAATATCTTCTACAATGCCAAGGCAGTGCGCCTCCGCAGGCACCATGAGCCGACGGCGACAAAGACTCTGTCACTCAAGACCACAAGGACTCCTCCAAGAATGCTCACTAGACGGTGGAGTTCGTCGATGATGACGGCGGGGAAAACTTCCCCGCTCTCTTTCTCTCTCTCTCTTTGCATCGTAAATCTGACTCAGTGATGGAGGTGTGATGTGGTTCAGATCTGGTAAAAGAGAGTTATGAGGAGAAGATCTGGCCGACGAAAGGCTGAGGATGAAGGATTAAGACACTCATCGAACCGTCGAATGATAATGTTCGAAGTAGAACTGGTCATTGTCATCATCGCCAGACTTGAGGGATGAGATGGAGGCGGTGAAGGAGAGGTCCTCGAGGAACTTAGGGCTTGGTCCGACAAGACAGAGGGTTTAAAGGGTTGTCAAAACCCTAGATAAGGAGAGAGAGGGGGGGTGGTTTGAGATTTGTTTTTAAACAGATTAAGGCCATGTTTAGCAAGTAACTTTTTTAATCAAAATGTTAAAAAGTGATTAAAAAAATAAAAAAAAGTTAGTAATACATATCAAAAAGTTAAAAATTCTCTTTTCTCTCTACTTTTTGCACATCTTTTTGTAAAAAGTTAAAAAGTCATCCTAAAGATACTAATTTTTTTACATCACATTTTAACCAAAAAATCAAAAAATTACTAAAAAAACATATTCCCAAACGAGGCCTGACTGTATGTTTTATATGTTGGGTGGATTATTTTGTAAGAACTTATCCTTATAGACATAATATTTCAATGCTGAATTTATGAGTAAAGAAAATCTAAATTTGAATTTAAACTAAGTGCCCAATTCTTTTTTTCCTTTCTTCCATTATTTCATCACCATTATTTTTTTTTTTTTTTTATTTATTTATTTTTTTCTAGAAACCTAGCATAATCAGTGATCCTACTGATAATTTTTGCATAGACTTTTTCTTTATCATTTTGCAATACAAATAAATAAATAAATAATTTAAAGTTTTTTTTTTTCTTCTCGCTTTCTAGTCCTACTTTAGGATTATAAAATGATTTTTGGATTGTAGAAGAAGTTTCTACACTCTTTTTTTGATCCATCAAGTGTAGAGGTTAATTATTCCATTCTCTGTTTGAATTTTTTATTTCAAAATTCATAATCATTTCTTTTGTTATCATGGTTCATTCATATAGGCTTTGCTAGCAAAATTCTTTTTTAAAATTTGTCTTGCAAATTTTTGCTTGGTGACCTGATTTGTTACAAGTCCAACTGACATAAAACCATTGTTGGCATCTATGTAGTCTACTTTGACTCACATTTCTAAAATATTTTTCTTAAATAAGTTTTAAAACATTTATTATATGTTTTGGTAATGAAATGTTTAGAAATTAAGAAAAAATTAATACATTTTAGGCCATTTTTTATGGCAACATATTCTTTTTCATTTATGTGTTATGCTATTTCAACATATTAGAAACTCAGAGATGATCCAAATCCCCACGTGGGGGTGACCCCCACCACCCCCACATACACGTGGGGGGCAACGAGAGGAGGACAAAAATAAATAAATAAATAAAAATAAAATAAAAAATAAACAATGGACCAATCAGCATTCACTGGGGGTGGTGGGGGGTCTCACACTTTTCTCTTAGAAACTACAACTCTATTATCGACATATTTGTTCTTTAGATTAATTATGAGGTGTTTGTAGTACTACTCCCCAATCACGTTACATCCCAACAAAATAGGGTCGGGGAAAATTTGTACCTAAAGGTTGAAAGTTAGAGATTTAATTAGGATAAGGGACTGCTTTCCACTCCCCAATCAAGGGCTTTGCCTCTTTATGGAATGCTTTCAACTATTTCAATTAATTCATCCATGAAGCATTTAGCCATTGATAGAAGATAAGAAAAAGTACAATTGTTAGAGATAAAGGATACAGATAGAGGATGAAAGAATCTACCAAAGTTTTGAAAAAACTAGCAAAGCTTGTGAAGAAGAGGAAGAATTGCAGTTATCACATAGTATAACCATTGTTTAGTTATGCTGATGTGGAGATATATTGGCGCTTAATTAAATTATCCAATAAAAATAAGACACATGGCAATCAAATCACTCTTGTATGAGCACGAAATAATCTTCTCATATAATTCTGTTGATCAAGTTTGCACTCCTCCAAACGTCGTCGCTTTACTACCTGAAAACACAAACATGAGCTAGCCGGCGGGTGTGTGCCGGATACCTCTCCGATGCCTAAGTTAGCAAATAGACAATAGACAAAAGCTCTGTGTATTTGAGAGTAGAAATTGTGATACCTGTTCATAGGTCCTGCCATGAGCTTTTAGATTCCGCGTGGCACAATCCCAATAGGACTCTTATTCTCTAGAGCCCTCCTAGAAATCACATTCCCCATGGATAACGCTTATCCTGGCAACACCTTACTCACTGCCTACCAAGTAAGATGGGTGAACCCTTTAACTTGGTTGATACTACGGTCAACCAAGTTACCCCGGCTCCGTGCCCAACACGGTCAAGCCGCAGTAACCCTATTCAACCTGGCATCTCGCCGTGCTATACCCAGCTCGGCCCATCACCATGCTAACCACCTCGGTCAAACAAGGCTTTGTCCCTAGACAGGTTCCAATACCAACAACCTATCCAACTGTCCTGGGAACTACCTTGGCCTAGAACCGAAATACAAAACATCTTTTTGGCCTATTACCCGGCCCATCGTCCAAAGAAGACTCGTTCTAGTTCGGCTCAATTTGTTTACAAATTACCCTCTCAATTGCCTCCTAATTCCATCTGCGTAGCATGATTGGGATTACCGTTTCAAAGCCGAGCTAAATGTACAAGCGTCCAACGGAGCTCAATAATAGCCGAGCTCCCGATTCATTCGGTCTAGAAACGTCTTGTCAGTTGCTCTACACGTCGCTCCACTACTCAGGCATGTCTAAAATGTTACTTATTCCTTTGGACACGTGGCATGCCCCCACTGGTCAAGTACACCTGTTACTGCCGTCTTGTACTGTGAAATTTGAACAATGCCGCCCATCTTGTCTCAACTATATAGCTTCACTTTTTTGAAAAGCCACTACTGTTCATCTTCCCTCTTGCAAGCCCCCATTCTCCTAAGCTCTCAATCCTCAACCCCTAATCTTCCTACGGTCCAGACTAGGCCTACGTATCTCCTGCTTTCTTTAACATTGCCAGTGTTCGTTTCATCATATTAGATTCAAATCTCATTCCAAACCGGTAAGTTCTTCATCTTTGTAACTATTTTTTCTTATTTCTAAAGAATGGTGTCTCAGTTACCAAATATGTGTTTATAAACACTAAGGTCTGAACCAATATTGAGAACCTCGAAACACCATAAGTAAACCTGGAAACATACTGATTGGGACTAAGAACTAGTCTAGAATTGTGTTTTTTTTTTATCCAAAATCGTGCTATGACCGAACTAGGAAACTATCTACGACCTTTAGGCCTGCACTTGACCGAACTAGAAATGCATTGATCAATAACCGAGCTATAAACCTTAAGCTGGTCCTGTTTCATGGCCGAACTGGGAATGGTTTGTAACCCCATTATAGCCGAGCTAGGCTTATTTTGCTTTGTTTATTTACATAGCCCGGTCCATTAACTAGGCATAACACTTGTTATTTCCACTTTGCAGACTTGACTAGGTTGGCCAGGCACACCCTTACACTTTGCCCCTGGGCAATTTTTCTCAATCGAATCATCCAAAGTCACATCAACGTCGGGCTAGACAGTCGTGTACATTTTAAAATAACAATCTTTTAAGTTTAATGGGTAAATATCAATTCCTGGTGAGCTCACCCAGTGCCATAGTTGAGTTTCGAAGGGAATACAACATCCCTAACAATGTACATATCGAATTAGCCGAACCGAACACCACGTCCTAAGGAAAGCCGAGCCTCATCCCTTTTACCCTTATATCGATCGTAGAAACCGGGCTTCGATTCCCTGTACAGCCCCTTATTTGTGAATTTCTTAGGCAAACCAAATTGCGTCCTACCCAACTATCCACAAACACTTACAGAATAATAAATGGCATTGCCGAGCTAAACCGTCAGCTCGGCCTCAACCTCGGATTGGCCGAGCTATTTCATCAACACTTACTAGGCCAAAATGACGACGATTGGGTTTATTACCTCAGAGTAAGAAGAGACCGAGAAAAAATTATCAAAAACACACTAGACAAATATTTAAACGATGTTGATTTCCTCTAGGTTTCTGGCCATTTTGAAGATTAGGAAGCCCAGATATTGGGCTACAATATAAACTGGAATAAAGGAACAGCTGGTAAGGATATCCCGGTTTAATTTCCTTTGCTATTTCAGCAACCGCCGTGCTAACCCTTTATGTTTTTTTGTTTCTTTTGCAGATTTGAACCAGCTTAAATCAAATTATGCCTATGCCAATCAAGACGCCCTTCGTGTTGTATTTCGATACCGCCACTGAGATTGGACCGAGCTGCTGAATTTCAAATCGACCTATCGGTACAGTAAAAGGAGAAAAACTAAGGTTACCGACTTCTTTCTTGAACCTTCACCTGAACTGGACTCCAACCTACCCCAAATCAACCTTATACCACTTATTGAAGAGCAAGAGATGGCGAAAAAGTGAGCTATCCGTGTCCTCATCACCGAACAAACTACGGTCATGAATCATGAAGCCCGGACCAAGCTGCCTTCATCCGATCAGGCACGTGAGACCATGGTCATCCTTCCCTCCACCAAAGCCTCGTTATCTCGGCCTAGTAAGAGGCCCTGTACCTTGACTAACAAATCACCAAGGCTAGAGAATGAGGAAGAAATCGAGCAGCTTCAGGCTGCGCTTCCTCAGCACTCCCCAGTTGGACGCCGTGCTACCTCATCCCTTACTTCAGCGTGGACACCAGCTGTGTCCTTTAGGGGCCGAGCTGTGACTATGTCGGATTCTGTATGTGCTGAAAAAGACCACCTTATGGCTTTTAACTTAGCCAAGAGTGTTTGCCTCCCAGCCAACATGGAACATCACACCCATCTGACTGAGCTGAAGGCTATTCGGTCTGCCAACAAATCGTTAATTCTGGTAACCCTAAATTCTAGGCATTCTAGTCTCTTTCTTTCTTTCTTGTCGCTTGGTTTGTAAAATTTTTTGGGTATGATGTGCGGGCCGTATAAAAGAACCAAATTGCCTATCAGTGCGTGCTGGAATTGCGAAAAATGACCAAGGCAGCCATTGCTGACAACAAAAGCCAAGAAAGCCGAGCTAAAAGAGCTCTAAACAAAATTTGCCGATTTGAGCGACGACCGCGATCGCTTGGCTTCTTAGTACAGCTGAGGAAGACAAGCAAAAAGCTTTGGTCGAGCAGAAGGACCACTACCTTTAGGAGCTTGCTAAATTAGAAAAGAAGAAAGATGCCGAGATAAAGGCACTTCGAAAGCAAATGGAAGATGCCGAAGAGCGCGGTTTTAAAGAGGGTGAGGAGGTCTACGTCAAACAGTGCGAGGCCACAAAAAATATTTTCTTTAAGAGTGGTTGGAAAGCCACAGTGGAGAAGCTCGGTCACGCATCGGATGCAGACATTTTTTTGAATCCCCCTCCACATTACATACCAAGCTACATGTTGGACTACGCAAACGTTGTCCAACAGAAGTTTCTACAAGAGGGGAAGGAGGAGGAGGAGAAGACCCTTGACTCGATAAATGCTCCATCTGCTGGTACTAATCTCAGTCATCAGCCTCTCTACCTAGCACGGTTGATGTGGAGCCTTCGACCAAATCATCCCAAGAGGCAATTGCTCAGACCGGCCTACCCAGTGGCGAGGTCTAGGTTGACATGGACACTGACCTTGATGATTTGTTTGCTTGACCAAAAACCTATTTTTGTTGCGCTTTTTCCTTTTGTTTTGATGAAATGTAACCGAGCTACACACCCCATCTTTTGTACTCAATTTCTGATAAATGAAAGAAACATTTCTTTGTGAACGTCTTCTTATTTTGTTATATCACTCTTTCTGCTTTGTAGTGTATCAGTTTTACTGCATGCCCAACCAGCTTAGTTAGCTTGGTCATTCGTTATAATGCCCCCATTTTTCGGCTGGGATAGTTATCTCGGCTGAAAACCACTTGGGACACTACAAAAACTTTTTAATCGAGATATGTGCCTTGATCCTTATCTTAGCTACAAGAAAATAGGTTGATCGAACCTGGCCACTTACTTGAGCCTAGATCCTTATCTCAGCTGAAGAACGAACTAAGTGTTGGTCAAACCTACCAACTTTCCTAAGCCTAGATCCTTATTTCGGCTTGAGGAAGAAAAAAGTGTTGGTTAAACCAGCCAACCTTCTTGAGCCTAGATCCTTATCTTAGCTAAAGAACTAAATGTTGGTCAAACTTGCCAACTTTCCTGAGCCTAGATCCTTAGCTCGGCTAACGAATAAAAATTTGTTGGTCAAACCTACCAACCTTCTTGAGCCTAGATCCTTATCTCGGCTGAAGAACTAAATGTTGGTCAAACTTGCCAACTTTCCTGAGCCTAGATCCTTATCTCGACTAAGGAGGAAAAAAATTTGTTAGTCAAACCTGCCAACCTTCTTGAGCCTAGATCCTTATCTCGGTTGAAGAACTAAATATTGGTCAAACCTGCCAACTTTCCTAAGCCTAGATCCTTATCTCGACTAAGGAAGAAAAATTTGTTGGTCAAACCCGCCAACCTTCTTGAGCCTAGATCCTTATCTCAACTGAAAAACTAAATGTTGGTCAAACCTGCCAACTTTTTTGAGCCTAGATCTTTATCTCGGCTAGGGAAGAAAAAATTGTTAGTCAAACCTGCCAACCTTCTTGAGCCTAGATCCTTATCTTGGCTAAAGAACTAAATGTTTGGTCAAACCTACCAACCTTTTGAGGTACCCCCCAATCGGGCTATGTGTACGAACAATTTATACAAATAGAGGAAAGAATTTCTATCGTAAAAATGTCTACTTGTTTTATTGAAAAAGAAAAACTACAAGTGTTTTAAGAAAGAGCTAAAAATAGAATATTTTGAGATTAGCCGGGTTCCATGGCCGTGGAATATCTCTGTTATCTGCCTCTTCTAAGTGATATGCCCCTTTACCAGCCATGTCGACCACTCTGTATGGTCCCTCCCAATTAGGTCCTAATTTGCCATCTCTAGGCACCAAAGTATTTCTCATTACTTTACGTAGTACCCAATCTCCAATCTTGAATTGCCTTAGGTACACTGCTTTGTTGTATTTCCTGGACAATTCCTGTTGATATGAACCAATGTCCGTTCTCTTCTTTCTTCTGCTAGGTCGAGTTCTAGGGATGTGGCCTCTCCATTAAAGTCTGGATCAAAATTTTCACTTCTGATAGTGGGGAGGGAAACTTCTAGTGGGATTACTGCCTCCATGCCGTAGGCTAAAGAAAAAGATGTTTCGCCAGTTGACCGCCGAGGTGTATTCTAGTAAGCCCATAAAACGTGGGGAAGTTCCTCAGCACATTTGTCTTTTGCTTTTTCTAACCTCTTTTTCAGGCCATCTAGGACTACTTTGTTGGAAGCCTCAGCCTGACCATTGGCTTGGGGGTATACTGGCATAGAGTTATAGAATTCTAGCTTGTATTCTTCACAAAAACCCCTAAAGATCTTACCATCAAACTGGGTGCCGTTGTCAGATATCAAGGCCTTGGGGATGCCGAACTGAGTTATGATATTCTACCAGACGAATTTTTTTGACATCTTTTTCTTTTATGGATGCGAGTGCTTCTGCCTCTACCCACTTTGTGAAATAGTCCATTACCGTGAGAAAGAACTTCCTGCTGCCTGGCGCAGTTGGGAGTGGTCCCACTATGTACAAGCCCTACATTGCAATGGGCCAAAGGTTGGTCAAAGGTAAGAGTTCTCTGGCTGGTTGATGTATTTGATATGTGAACTTCTGACATTTCTCACACTTCTTGACATAGTTCTCCGCGTCTGCTTACATGTATGGCCACCAATACCCTTGTGAAATTGCTCTGTAGGCAAGCGATCTTCCTCCTTGATGGCTTCTACAAATGCCTTCGTATATTTTGAACAAAAATGCCTCAATCGTACTGAGATGGACACACTTTAAGTAAGGTCTTGTGAAGGATTTTTTGTACAATACTAGTGAGGGGGAGAGCCAAAATCTCTGCATCTTTGCTCTAATTTTGTTGGCTTCTTTCTTTTCTTCTGGTAAGATGCCATCTTTTAAAAACACTATGATGGGATCCATACAGGAAGGGCCTAGTTCGACGCAACATGCTTCAGCTGCTTCGGGCTCTTCAATACTTGGTTTGGGTAGGAAATTAATCAACAATGGTTGTGGCATAGATGTATCTGCTATTGACGCAAAACTGGCCAGCTCATCTGCTTTACTATTTTCCTCTCGACCGATGCTCTATCCAAACTACTTCAAACTTCATGATCTCCATTCTGACTAACTCTTGGTACTTAGCCATTCTATCATCCTTTGCCTCGTAGTCGCCCAAAATTTGGTTGACTACTAGTTGAGAGTCACTGTATACCATTAGTTCGGTGGCCTTCATGCGAAATGTTGACTTCAAACCTACTAATAGCGCTTCATATTCCACCTCGTTGTTGGATGCTAGAAAGCCAAGATTGGCTGCTTGTTCAATTGTTAGTCCATCTTGCGAGATGAGGACTATGCCAAGTCCTGCACCGTGCCTGTTGGATGCTCCATCCACGAAGAGTTTTCACATCTCTCCGACGAACAGCTTCTAGCAAATTGAGGGATCTGATGATGTCTTGGGATCAGGGGTGTTAATGATGCCTTCTTCTAAGTGATTATCCGTTGGTAGGACTTGATTCTCACTGTCTGGCTGTCTCAGGACCTTACTTTGGGGTGAGTCCTTGCTAGTAGCGCTGCAGTCTGTTCCTTTTTTTCTTTTTGCAAGGCTGCATGGTTCGCTATGCTATTGAGCATCCTACTCTGGGGGCTGTGCTATCCCTACGGCACTTTTCTACTTCTTTTTGATTGCCTCAATCAAGTCGATCGGGCAAACACAATGATTGCCTGGTGCAAACTCAGCTACGAAGTCTACCAAAGCTTAGGCCTTTATTGAGGTTCTTGGTTGAAATTTAATGTCGAATTGCCTCAACTCCACTGCCCACTTCAAAATTCGTCCAGAAAAATCCGCCCTCTCAAATAAGGCTTTTAAGGGGAAGGTTGTTAAGACAATCACGATGTGGACATAGAAGTAGTGCGATAATTTTCTTAAAACCATCATCAAGGCTAAGGCCAGCTTTTCCAACGGTAGATACCTTGTTTCAGCGCCCAGCAATGTCTTACTCACATAAAAGATAAGCAGGTGTTGTATTCCCTCAGCTCTTACCAACACCACGCTAACTGCATACTAGGAAACTGCTAAATACAAAAAGAGCTCCTCTCCTAGTACCGGGGTCACTAAGCTTTCCAGGGTGCGGCTGCATTCATCATCTCACTCAAACTTGGCCTTCAGTGCCTGGAAGAACAGTCGACACTTGTCTGACGATCGACATATGAATCGATTTAGCGCGGTTGCTAGGCCAGTGAGATGTTGTACCTCCTTGACTGTGTTGGGCCTCTCAAGATCTTGGATGGCTTTGATCTGGGAGGGATCAGCTTTTATACCCCGGTTGGTCACTAGAAAGCCCAAGAATTTACCTGACCCCACGCCGAATGCGCACTTAGATGCGTTCAGTCGCAACTTGTGGGACATCAAAATTTGAAACATCTCATCTAGGTCCTTGAGATGGTCCCCCTCATCTTTGCTTTTGACCACCATATCATCTATGTAAGCCTCTATTGTTCTGCCTAACAATGGTTCAAACATTTTGGTGATCATCCGTTGGAATGTTGCCCCTGCATTTTTTAGGCCAAAGGGCATGACCTTGTAGTAATATAGTCCTCTGGGTGTTGTAAACGACGTGACCTCCTGATCCGGTTCATACATAGCGATCTGATGGTAACCGCGATATGCATCAAGAAAGCTAAGTCGGTTATGCCCTGCTGTTAGATCCACCAGTTGGTCTATTCGTGGTAGGGGAAAGCTATTTTTCGGGCAAGCTTTGTAAACTGTTTTGTAGTCCACGCAAACGCGCCATTTGCCGTTCTTTTTTGGTACCACTACAATGTTGGAAATCCACTAAGGATAGTATACTTCTCTGATTTCCCTTGCTTCTAGCAGGTTTCCCACTTCTTCCGCTACTATCTTTGCGTGATGGAGTGCCGATCGGCGAGTTGTATAATTGGTCTGGTGGTTGGGTGGACATTGAGTTAATGGCAGATGAAATTGGGGTCAATGCCAGGCATGTCATATGGCGTCCAGGCGAACATTTCGATATTAGAGGTAAAAAATTCCATGATCTTTATTCTCTCGATGCTGGACAGAGACGAACCGAGCAAAAAGAACTTTTCTGGGTTCTTTTCATCTATCCTTACCTCTACCAAGTCTTCCACTGCATTCTGTTCGGCTGCTTTGACGACGTCTACGAACAACTCGTTGCTTTCTGGTTCTTCTACCATTTGTACAAGCCCTTTTTGCAGCCCGACTGCCGTTTACTATAACGAAGCACTGTTTCGACATGATTTGGTCCCCTAAGACTTCTTCAATCATTCCAGTTTCATTGGGGAACTGTAACACTTAGTGGTTGGTCGATGTCACCGCTCTCATGGCGTGCAACCATGCTCTTCCCAAGATTATGTTCTAAGTGGAAGGGACTTTCAATACTTAGAATTCCACCTATTTTGTCATCGTTCTTACCTTAACTGGTAGAATTATCTTGCCAACCGGCCATTCTGGCATCGAGTTGAAGCCGACTAGGAGAGATATTGCGGGTGCCAAGTCCTTGTCCTCTAATTTTAACGGCTCGAAGGTCTCGTAGTACATTATCTCACATGAGCTCCCTTGGTTAATTAGGATCCACTTGATGTCGAAATTCTTGACGCGCAAAGTGACCACTAGTGCATCGTTATGAGGGCTTTGTAACCTTGCTAAGTCTTTGTCAGAAAAGGTGATGATGTTTGTTGCCTCTATTTTTTCCCTTTTCACGGTAGGTTATGCACTGAGTACCTCTCTCATGTGCTCAGCCTTTTTGATCATCCCTCTGAGTTCACATACCCGTTTAGGTTCGACGATCCCATGTATTACATTGATTATACCTTGGGAAGGATAGTCGACTGGCATTCCATCCGGCCTCTTACTGTCTTGGGAGGCTAGCTGTGTTCCCCCTTCAATATACTGGTCCAGGTGACCTGCGGCTACTAACTCCTCCAGATGTTGCCTTAATGGCTTGCAATTTTCAATTCGGTGCCCCTTTTCATCGTGAAAGGTGCAACGATACCTATCATCGTAGCCTCTCTATGCTTTTCCCAACTTGGTTGGTCGCCGAACGAAGGGTTCGTCACATATCTCGCTAAGAATCCGGTAGATAAGTTTATTGAATACCGTGGTGATGGCAGTGCAGACTCTTAACTTCCTTGCTTGGGGGTCCTCTCTATTGGCTCATCTGCCTCGCCCATTCTTGCTCAGTTGTTTTTCTCACCCCCAACGTGTTTACTTTTGCTGCAGGTTTTTTTTCTGACATTACTGTTGTGCCAACTTTTGCTCTGGTGCGCCCGACATCTTCTTTTACCCGAATATGCTTATGCACTTTTTCCATTAGGGCCTCCATTGTGAGGAGTGGAGTCATCGTCATTGAATCCCTCAATTTATTGCCAGCCGACAAACCTTGTTTGTACTGTGCGATAGCTAGGTTTGTGGGGCAACCTCCAATCTAATTAAAAGTCTTCCAATACCAGTTATTCTAAGGCCTCAATGTTTCCTTCTTGTCTATGTCTATGGAGAGAAGCTGGTCAATCTCCACAAGCGTCTTGGTGTTCGTTCTGGATCTGGTCACAAATGCCTCCGCTAGTTGCGCCCATGATGCTATGCTACCTTCTGGCAACCTTTCAAACCATGTCAAACCCAGGTCATCAAGGCTGGAAGGAAACATGATACACATTAGAGCCTCATTTCACCGATACACGGCCATAACCTAGCGAAAGTGGCGAAAGTGCTTATAGGGGTCTGACTTTCCCTTATAAGTAATGAATTTGGACTGGTGGAAGCCTGAGGGTAATGGTACGTTCTCAATCGCTGGCATGAACAACGAGCTCTGCAATCTTGCTAACGCTTTGTCTGCTGATTCGTAGGCAAGGCGTGGTTCTGGCATTCCAACCTCGACACTCCCATGTGTTCTAGGAGCCAATCGTTGGAGCGTTGAGACTCTACAGGGGTCGCGAACCTGAGTGTCTTCTCTCTTTCAAGCCCTTTCCTCAAGCACTGTCCGCAGGTCCGCCGACCTAAGCAACTCTGTGTGCCTAGATGTCGTTTGGTGCGAATGCGAGGGCCGATAACTGCTTCCCTCCGTGTAAGACCTTTCAGTCCTCATTCTCTCTGACTTGGAGTAATGAGTCCTGGAAGTCCTTGATTATGTATCGCCTATCCTGAGGCTTCTACTTTCAGGTTGTGATGGTGTGACTTTTCTGTCGCGATCTTTTGAGTGGTAAGAGCGTGTGTTGTCTTTGCGCCCTTCTTCTGTTGCCACCCCTTTGCTTTTTATCTGGTGTTTCATTGTCTCCATGTCTGTCACCATCCTCCATATCAATTCGTCTTGCTCCCTCACGCGATCCTCTAGAACTTGAGGATCCAACCTCCACCTTTGCCTTTTAGGGCTTTGGGAGTGACGAGGATTGGGGCCCCGTCTTTCACGTGTATCCCTCCATGGGGTCTGTCGCTGGGGATCTAACTCTGTCATGGGCGAGATAAAAGGTAAACCTTCGCGCCTCTCGCCCCCCTCCGAGGTTTGCCCATCAATAGCAGTGTGCGGCAAGTCTTCATTGTGCGCCATTCAAATCAATTGAAAGAAAACTTAATCAAGAGGTTTGTTCTTTGTGATCGATTTCCACAAACAGCACCAATTGTACGAGCACGAAATAATCTTCTCGTATAATCCTGTTGATCAAGTTTTCATTCTTCCAAACGTCATCGCTTTACTACCTAAAAACACAAACGTGAGCTAGCCGGTGAGTGTCTACCGGATACCTCTCCGATGCCTAAATCAGCAAATAGACAATGGACAAAAGCTCTGTGTATTTGAGAGTAAAAATCGTGATACCTATACATAGGTCCTGCCATGAGCTTTTTTAGATTCCGTGTAGCACAATCCCAATATGACTCTTATTCTCCAGAGCCCTCCAAGGAATCACATTCACTATGGATAATGCTTATCCTGGCAACACCTTACTCACTGCCTACCAAGTGAAATGGGTGAACCCTTTAACTTGGTTGATACTATGGTTAACCAAGTTACTAGGGCTCCGTGCCCAACACGGTCAAGCCGCGGTAACTTTGTTCAGCCTGACATTTCACCGTGCTATACCCACCTCGGCCTATCACCATGCTAACCACCTCGATCAGACAAGGCTTTTTCCCTAGACAGGTTCCAATTCTAGCAACCCATCCAACCGTCCTAGTAACTACCTCGGCCCAGAACCGAAATACAAAACATCATCTTGGCCTATTGCGCAGCCCATCGTCCAAAGAAGACTTATTCTAGCTCGGCCCAATTTGTTCACAAATTACCCTCTCAACTCTCAAAATAGATGTAACCTCAACTAAACCCAAGAAGAAATGTGGTTGATTATGAAAAAGTATTTTAGCACTAAGATACATGGAAAAGAGGGGTAGTTGTTGAGGAAATTTGATTTCAAATAGAATAAGGAAAACACATATCAAAGTCCAACACATGGGAGAGGATCATGGAGTCATGCGAGGCAGTACTGTGTTTATAAATATTTGTTTGATTAAAGATTCCTTTCTTCATCAAACTCTGTCAAACCAAAATTTAATTTAATTTGTACTTCAAGTTTATTGTGTTTCGAAGGGGTAGTAGTGGTGGTAAAATACAAGTTGCATGGATCAAGTACAATTATATATTTTCTTTAATTTATTTGCATTTATTTTTTTCTTAATTGGATCTTCCGTTGACATTTAGAGGTTGCCACGTGTATCGTTGGTGACTAAAAGTAGGTAGCTTTAGCATTTCAAATGATGACAGATTTGTGGGGATTGATAGCTAAAGTGTAATCATGGTTTAATTTGATCAAATCCCTAGATAGTAGGAACAAGATCACATGGAGTTGTTGGGTAAATGTATCGAGTTGGACACATGCAATTAATCCAAATGCGGAGGCAACCAGTAGCCATCCAACGGTCAGAATTTAAACTCTTCAACGACTCCTTTATTTAAGGCGTTACTTTGACCAATGTAGGACATTGTCACTTATCCAAAGGCCCAGCCCTTTCACCCAATGGTTAAGATTGAAAGGAGGATTTAGTCAGCCCTATCCTTGGGAAACACTCTAATAGTTTGCTAAGAAGAATGAGGATGATGGGACAGATGGTCGTTTATGAAGCAATCCAGCAACCTACTATCTAGAGTTAGTGGAGATCATCGAGGAGGAAGTTACTAATTTCCAAGACACAGTTCGTGATTCTCATGAGGACATAGCATCTATAAATAGCTCATTTGAAGATAGAACAAAGCCTACTCAACCAATCAATCAAATCAACATATTACAAAGCATCAGTGGTTTTTAGCCCTAGTTTAACATAGTTTAGCTCTTGAAATACATCTTTCCCGTAATTTAGTCCTAATTCTTGACATCCGTGTCAAATTAATTGTTTTTTGGCCATTATTGGCATTGTTTTGAGTCTAAGTTGTGCTTACATTCCATTTTTAACTCAATTTTATGTTCTTCAAACTGTTCTTGCACTTTTTGTATGTTTAATCCATTTGAATATATAAAGTTGGTGTTTTTGTGTTTATTTCCTTCTGCCCATCCTTCTTCCTAATTTTTCAATCTCTTAGGCCTTCTTTGTCAACTATACATTTTAGCTAAAAATTCAAAAGTTACTACAAGTTGTCGCATCATTGTCTCTACTTTTTTGCACATCTTTTCATAAAAAACCAAAAAGTTACTAAAATAGCATGTTCGTAAACGAGGCCTTAGAAGATTTTAAGTCCTCTTCATTGATGCAAAACAAGAATCAGGAGGTTTTATCCCCTTGGACCTTATACAACCTCCTGTTTTAGAAGTCAAATATTTCCATACACATTTTTACTCACGTAGGCATACTTTGCCTTGACACGCTGCAATCCACCAAATCTTTCTGTGTTAGCCATTTTTGTGCAAACGCATACACAATCAAACTAATAATGGCTTGAATATATATGGACCAAATATGATAGAGCTATAACATACATTATAACAAAGGTACCATATGTGTCAAAATTAAGGATTAGTTGATCACATATGGACAAAGCTATGAAAGAAAATAATAAATTGAACAAACTAAGTACAAATAAGATTATTTATTTTATTTTTTTTGAGAAAAGTTATAAAGTAGTTATATTAAAATAAAAGTTAAAATCATACATAATAATAAAAAATAAAACAACAGGGGACCACACAAGAAACCCTACTAAAACTACAACAACAAATTACAAAATCCATCAAAAAACTAGTAACAGTCTGGGAAAATCACTAATCTTCTCATAAATGTGGTTTGGAAAAAAAAATCTACATCTAAATAAAGCTTAGCCTTGTCGTAGCCGTCGTTGTTGTCTCTGTTGCTGCTGCTCAACTCCACCACTGTTACATTGTACATCAGTCACCGCTAGAAGCCAAAATTGAAGAAGAAGAACACTCACAACACAACAATAAGAGAGGAAGATTAAAAGAATAGGGGACCATTGTGGGTATTAAAAATTCAAAAATCAATGCTAAAAATCGGGATGGAAGCTCTAAAACCCTCTTCCTAGGCATAAAAAACTCAAAACTACACTTTGAAAGCATTTTTCATCTTATCAAAAGGTCGCCAGAAAGTTGTCGAAGAAGTATCGAAATCACCAAAGCGAAACCCAGCACCTCTCTGCTAAGTGATAACTACAAATGAGATCATTAATCTTTGTAGAACTCCCACCCTGGAAACACATTCATTGCCCTTAACTTTTAATTTTTCCTTGCCACCAAAGGCTTCTCCAAGCTATCACCTTGATTGTGATTGATGCACAATGGATAACGAAACATTGCTTATGGGAAAAAAAGGAACTTTGGAATAATATATATATATATATATAAATAAAAAGGAAAATCACTTTACAGTGGAATAAAAAAAGCAAAAATACACGAACATATTTTTGTAATTTTTTTTCTCTGTCCCACTGTACTGTAATTCCCCTATATATATATATAAGCCCCAATTTTACTATAGAGTCTAAAAATAGCTCAAATATTACTCTTTTTTATAGTGAGAGCTTATATCTTGTTGCATTGTATTTCATACTTCAAATGCGTAAAGGTTCTATGTTGTTAGGTTTTGTAATTGGCAATCCCGTTAGTCAAAACTCCATTTAGTTGTATTTTATTCACTCAATTGTATCTATGAGTTATGAGAGTTTAGATACAAATCCTACCCAAGGTGTGCCTGTGCAGAAGAGTTTATGCTGACATTCGGTAGCTTGACTTGAGCATTCCTTGTTTTCCATTTCGCTGACTAAGTACAAGGATCAAGCTGCCGAGTCAGCTGGTGAGGGTCCCAGGGGTAGTGCCCCTGGCGGGTTCGGGGTAATGCCCAAGTGGTGTTGAGGGGCAGTCGAAGTTGATTAACTGCTCGAGTGGTCTTTCTTACTCTCGAGCGGTGAAGTGAGAAATCTAATATTTCTACCTGCATTCTGAACTTCTAGGAAACATATTTTATTGTTCGAGTAGTAGATGTTGCGTTCAAGTGGTTGGCCCATATATGAGTATCACTTATAGTCACACCGCTCAAATTGTAAAGTGTGTGCTCGAGCAGCCTTCATGGCTCTATTTAGTATAAAGTGTGCTGTTGTAGACACCCCATTTTTGACCGACCTTAAGACTCAGACGTCATCGTTTGTGCGCATGATGATTATGCATGATTTGTGCTCGTTTTGAGTGCCCAAAGATCTCGGCCGTGTGCCTTGTCTTTGAGCCTCTAAACCCTCTGTGTTCTGGCCTGGTTTTTGGACCGGACCTTGGTGCCTTTGCCTGGAGGGAGAGAGAGGCCTGTAGGCCACTTTTTGTAGCTATAGGCTACTTATCTCTCTTGTAGGCCACTTGTAGTGGCTGGTAGGCTAGTTTCTAGGGTTTTCGGTTGATCGCCTTACCTCAGGACCTCTCAACTCTCTTCTTCTTGGTTCATTTTTGGACCATACCTTGGTGCCTTTGCCTGGAGGGAGAGAGAGGCCTGTAGGCCACTTTTTGTGGCTGTAGGCTACTTATCTCTCTTGTAGGCAATTTGTAGTGGCCCGTAGGCTAGTTTCCGGGACTTTCAGTTGAGCGCCTTGTCTCGAGGCCTCTTGGATCTTTTCCTTTTGGTTTGTTTTTATGCCATTCCTTGTTACCCCTTGCCTAGAGGGAGGGTTGAGGCTGTCGGCCGCTTTTTGTGGTTGTAGGCCACTTTTTCTCCCTATAGGCCACTTTAAGTGGCCTACGGCCATTTTTCTGTTTTGCAAATATTTTTAGATATTTTGAGCTAGTTGTGGCTCACTGAGCCATCCTCCATACACATGTATGGAGGGATGAAGGCAAGTTTCAAGCTTGTCAAGCAAGCTTTGGCTTGCATATTCTATAAGAAGGGAGCTCTCTTTCCCTTTCCAGAGGTTCAAAATTTTTGGAGAACAAAAATTTACTCTCTCTCTATATTTCTCTCTCTATATATATATATATATTGAGCCTAAAAATGTTGTTTCTTCACACTTTTGCATACAAACACCTACTCAAACACCTTCATTTTGGAGCTGAGGTCCCTTGGAGCTTGTTTTGAGGTCTTGGCACTGGTTTTGGTCCAAGATTGTTGCTGAAGTTGCTGTCTTGCCTTAGTTCTTCAAGGGTAAGAGACTAGCCTCTTTTAAAGTTTTGTTTTGTTTAAGCATTTGGCCGTATTTGCATGTTGTTTTAGGCTTAACTTTCAACTACAAAAAGCTTTGCTTTTAAGTGTTTAAAATGATTGTTTAAGGCCTTGTTTAAGTTAGGGATGGCCTACCTCTCTTTTAAAGTGGGTTTTGGGGCCCAAAATAGGTGGGGGTGGTCCCCCCCCCCCTTTGTATCTTGCTAGCTTGTGTTGATTGACCTACCAAATGAGCATGTGTGTTTACTTCTTTGTGGCTTTGTTCAAGCACTTTTTTGTAACTTTTTGGACCTGCCATAACTCTGTTTTTGGCTGATTTGGTCACCTCTTGCATGCTTTTGGTACTTGTAGTGTAATCTCACTCATTGGCATTGCATGCTTAGTGTTTTGGCTTACCATGCTAGCTTGTTTTGGCTACACTCCATCATGTTTCTAGCATTGTTTTGACCTGCCTTAGGACTCTTTTGAGTCATCTTAGTCCTTTGGGGCTTGCTTGATATAGCTATGGTGCAAGTGCCTTAGCTAGTCTTGAGTTTTGAGCACCATAGCATGCTATACTTGTGATGGTTGCATGTCTTGGCATCATTTAACATGTTATTTCAGAGCATATACATGTGTCATGTTCTCACTTCTTTCACTCCTTGAGAGCTTTTGAGAGTTGTGCTTTTGTGCCTTATTTGTGAGCTACCAAAGGATCATGATTTTCTACTCTTTTGAGCCTTAGTTTGAGCATGTTTTTGCTACTAATTTGCCATGTTGTAGCTTTGTTTTGGGCTGGTTTGGTTGTTTAAGCTCGATATCGCATGCCTCTTGAGTAGTGCTCTTTACTAGCCTTATGCTTTAGGCCTTCTAGCATGATTTATTTGCGATGTTCATGTGATATGGCATCATTTAACATGTTATTTCAGAGCATATAGCCTTGCCATACTCTCTTTTTCATCACTCTTTCATTGTGTTTGAGAGTTGTGTTTAATGCCTAGCTTGCGAGCCAATGCATGAGTATGTTGTTGTAGCTTTTAGTGTTTCATTTCCAGCATGATTTTGCCACTGTATTGGCATGATATAGGTCTGTCCATATGTGGTTTGATTATTTGGGATTGATAGCGCATGCCTCATGTGTAATGTTCTTCACTTGATTTAGTGCTCTTAGTCCCTTAACATGTTTTGCATGCATTGCTTACATGATAGAGCCTTGTGCATGCCACTCTAGCATTGATAGATAAGCATGTTGTTTGCATGTTTGTGATGCATTGCATGTGTTTGGATCAGGCGTTAATCCAAACGTGAGAAACGAGGCACGTTTCATACTTGAAGTGATGAAATGTGCCTCATTTCTTAGTCGCCGTCCCCCTTGATTGTGCATGATAGGGTGGGGGCCTCTGAAGTCTTGTGTGTTACTTGTGCATTCATTAACTTGTACAAACTTGGCTTCTCGACCATCGTGCATTGCGATGCTTGGTTGGTGGCCCGAGAGTCGAATACCGCACTCCTTTGAGCTAGAGAAATGATAAGGAGGGTGGTTGTACACACATACCCTACAAATGCCTTGCTTTAGCCCTTTTGTACTCTGTTTGCAGCAAAACTGGAATGTACAGGAACAACTGGCCGACCGGCCAAAGGAAGTGGCCTATAGTCCTTTTAAGTGGCCGACAGTCCACTAGCTTGAAGGTGGTTCACAGTGGTTCAAAATGGTTCTGGTTCTGGAGCAGAAGTAGTGTGAGAATTGGTTTAGTGTTCAAGAATCAAAGCAAATGCAAACAGAGGCAACCGGTGGCAAGGCGACGGACTTTCAGAAGGAAGCAACCGAGCATGCATGCATCCTTCGCCCCGAGGCCCTCTTTTAACTGTTTTGCTTAGCTGCTTTACTTAGTTAGCTAATTCGCCGCTTTTGTACTTAAATAGTTAATGCACTTAACTATTCATTTGTTTTTGTAATTAGTTAACTAGTTAGTTAATTAGTTTTGTTTGTAATAGTTAGCTTAATTAGCGTAGCTAGTTTAGCTCTCATTTCATTTGGACCCTCCGTCAAGAGGGAAAATGTTGTAATAAGTGTGCGCGTGTGTGTGAATGTCTTCTAACCCCACGTCTTTCTCCCTTTTATTTACCAGCTTTTGATGGTTAGTTTTAGGGCATGTTTCAATTAGCATACTTATGCTTTGCATGCGTGCATCGTTCATTCGTATTGCATGTACCGGACTCGACGCATCATTCAAATTGCATTGAATTTCAATACTTTCTTGAATACGTGTTTCAAAGCCTGTTATCGAGTGTTGCATTCATACATCTTAGAATAGCCGAGCCTATTTAGCTGCATTTCGCATGTGTTGCATTAGGCATCTTAACATAGTTAGGATCATGCATTGATTTCTAACTAGTTTTCTTTCTTTGGCTCGGAGTACACTGTAAGTGTTTACGCTTTAGCATACTTGCATGTGTGTAAGTGACTGCCATGATAGCATGCTTGCCATGAGGCTATTTGCTTAATTGCTATAACTGCATGAATGCCTGTGGATGAAGCCTTCATTGCTTGAAATGGAACAATTCGTCAAAATGTGAGTTTTAAGCCCACTTGAAGTGACAAAATCATCATGTTTTAAGCCCACTTGAGGGTGGCAAATCCGCACTTTAGCCTACTTGCAAGTAACAATTCCAAACCATTTTCGAAAAACAAGCATGAGATGTTTTGTTCCAAATTGAGTGATTTAGTCAATACTTGTGTGTTGTGCGCATCACATAGTAAGGTTAGCTAATAAACCGGAATAAGAATACATGTGTTTTCAAAAACAACATATCATGTTTAGTAGAGGCCGATCCTTTGATCGGGCGTGCGGGGGTGCTCATTTCAGGACCTTCCCCTCTCGTACCCAAGTTCCCGAGCCGAGGCAACTTTGGTGATGATAGACACGTGGCCTTAGGTGCGAGTCAGGGTTTCCTAAATTTCCCAAAATAAAATATTTAGGTGGCGACTCTGAAATCTGGCAAAGCAGTCCATGTTTGGCGCTTTTTGTTTAAAATCGATTTTCCAAAACAATTTGCCGGATTTGGACTCTTTGGTGATTTATCAGTCTTACATTGCACTTTGTGAGATTAGATTCAGAACCGTGATAGGAGTCCAAACTATAGTAGCTAGAACACAATTCCAGCCCTCGCGCGCGGAGAGAGTTCGGGCAGTCTACAGCTATTTGTTATTTTTAGTGTTTAACCCATCCAGATTCTTATAGAGGGGTAAAATACAATGTGTTTTATATTGGAGGATGTTTCTATTTGAATTTCCTTGAAGTATATAAGGTAATGGATTGATCAACGAGCTATATATTGACAAAATATCAAGGGTTGATTTTGTTCTTTCATTCACAAAAAGAGAGGTGTTCATCAGTGGATTCTGAGGAACTTAGGCCTAAAGTTTTGGTAGATTCCGAAGTAGCTCATCATCGTGAATTCAACATTGGCATTGTGGATTCTGTAATGCCCCAAAATAATTGGCATTAATCCATCTCATAACATTGTTACAATTGATTAAACATGTCATAACTTCTATTCATTATATCTTTGATCATTACAAAAGATGAAATATGCAATATACATTCACCAATCCTAGATTTTGAATCTATAACATATGTCATGGATACAAGAATAAAAAGAGAAGTAGAACCAAAGTAATGAAATGCCTTAATGACTATAACTTTCCAAGACAATAATTGGTTATAACAAAATAAGTTTAAACTTAATACAAATAAAGCCCTAGGCTTAAACAAAAATAATTACATCAAGAAACTGAAAATAAAGCCTTAAACTCCAAGTCCTCCCAAGTTACGTCCTTGGTGGAGGCATATAATCAGCACCTGAAAGTTGTATTCCATATAGGGTGAGCCAAAGTCTAGTAGAGATGCTCTAACACAGTATATGAATCTTAGCAAAATTATAAGATAAAATGCACATGCATGCCTTTTGTTAAGCATTTCTCTTTTTCCATCTCAAAACAAGCCTTTTGTCAAGCATTTCTCTTTTTCCATCTCAAAACAATGCAATGCCAGATTATAAATCAATTCATGAAAATAATCATTTTATAATAGAAAACAGGATAGTGGATACAACACACTGGGAATCTCTAGGTACGTGTCTGCCAGTGGATTATACAAGCATTACCAAAGCCATTTTACCGGTACTAACCGGAAGGATCGGCACCTAACCATGCAGGTTTTTGGACTTGCACTAAGGACACACAAGCCAAAATCATAACCACAACCACACCCCCTAACCAAATTCACCAAGGTATTCATCAATTTTTCTCAAAATAAATACATTTACAATATTTAATATGAAATGATGCTCAATGCACAATATATGAGAAATTAGTTTCAATTCAACCTAATCCTCATGCAATGACTACAACAATCAAGACTATCCTCCACCGATAGTCCAAAATAGATATTTCTAGTCAATAGATAATTTTCAATCAAAAAATACAATTTCATCATTTACAATGGGAGTATACTACATATCCAACTCCACCATCATCATCAACATAAACATTATTCCAATTTCACAATACCCAGCATCATTTTCCATTTCCTTTCACAAATCCAAATATCCAAAATTTAGGGCAAAACCCCATTTTCTTATAAAGTTGATTTTACTATAAGAAATCCACCATTTTAACTCATCTCAACCATAACCATATCCCCACAACCATTTTCAAGAGCCATTTGGAAAACCCCTCTTTTGATTTCAAATTGAAACCCTAGGTTTTCTCAAAAATCCCCATATTAATAACCATTTTCAAAGAGCAAATAACTAAGCTAAAAATCATATAAAAGAGACAAAGAAATCCCTACCTCAAAGTAGAAGACAAGAATAAATTATGGGTAGAACTTGACGGAGTCGAAAACACTAAACTTCTCCGATTAGAATGAAGCCCTCGACATGCTTTATCTTTTACTCCAAAGGACTAGGGTAAAGAAATCAACGGATTGAGAGTATTTAGAGCTAGAGTACAAGAACTAAAGAGATGAGGTAGAGGTTTTAGGGTTTTGAAGTGTTTAGAGAGACAGAGAGAGAGATGAAAAAGTGACTCAAAATGGCTTTTTCTCGAACTGATATATGTGTAGACTGCCCGAGCGACCAAAACACCGCTCGAGCGAACAAACACAATAAGTGACACTGCTCGAGCGACCAAAACCACCGCTCGAGCGCACAATGACCCCTTTACAGTAGTTTTGCAGGCCTATAAAATACCACTCGAGCTCAAGAAAGATCGCCCAAGCGTAGATTCTCAACTCCCAGTAGTTTTACAGACTGTAAGAGATCGCTTGAGCATAAGAAAGACCGCTCAAGCAAAGAAGCAAAAATCTGGGCAATCAACTATTGGAAAAACTAACTTTCCAACATGTTTCAAATGCAACCAAAACTCCTAATAGCCAATCTCAATAAGCAATAAGATGGAAATAAGATAAACAACATTTAGGTACACGGGTCCTCAGATTCAAAAGCAAGAAAATGGGTCGGGTCTAAACCAGAATCGTTATAGATTCAATGTTGAGAAAAACAATTTCGAGGTGAAAATGGTAATGGAAGAGGCACATTAGGTTTGATTCAATTCAGGCATGGATTCACTACGTAATTGAGGGTTCTCATATGTAATTCTTCTTTGTCTTCTTAGTAGATTATTTTATGGCTTTGGCCCGTGATTTTTTTATCATAATTGGAGGAGTCCAATTGTGATTTTTTAAAAGTTAAATTGTTGCCGATTTATTGTCGATTGTTTGCTTGGGATTGTTATTCATTGTTTAAAATTGAATCATAATCACAAATCAATATCTCAGGGGGAAGGGGGTTTAAATTTTTCAATTGGTATCAGAGCGGGTCGCTCAAACTTTGTTTTTCAAAGCTATAAGAAGCGAGATCTTGTTTGATTTGAGATAATGGATTCAATTCGTGAGAAGAATTTTACAGTGTGACCACCCTTACTTGACGGATGCAATTAGTCTTTTTGGAAAGCTTGGATGAGGGCATTTTTAAAAGCTATTGATAAAAAAAAGTTTGGCAATCCGCCATATCAGAGTGGACCGAACCTACGATTACCATTTATGGAGTAATATTCTCCAAACCAATTGACAAATGGAACACAACCGATTACCAAAATAGTAGCTAGAATAGTAAAGCTATCAATTCCTTGTTTGCACCATTACTATAGCGATCCCGGGTTTACCCTTGTTATACCGTGATCCGGACATGTGTCCGTGGATGTTGGTAGTTGTTTATTATCTTGTTTACATCCTTTCTTACTTTGTATTTGAGTTATAGGATGTGTTGGGCGGATTTGTTTTAGGTTGGTTGAGTTTAGAAACCAAAACTAGTTGCCCAGATTTTTGGCCTGTACGCTCGAGCGGAGGTGTTGGCGCTCGAGCGGAGGTGTTGGCGCTCGAGCGGGTAATACACCCATCCAGTTTTTGTTGTGCAGTGTTGTACGCTCGAGCGTGGAGTTGGGAGCTCGAGCGGAGGCCTGGTTCTGCAAAAGTGCTGGGCGAGTGCATTCTGCGCTCGAGCGGGCGGTTGGCCGCTCGAGCGGAAGTCTGTGAGTGGCCGCTCGAGCGGGGTGTTTTACGCTTGAGCGGAGACCTGGGTTAAAGTCCCGAATTTGTGACTCTTCAAATCACTTTTTACTTTCTCTTCTCTCTCTTACTTTTCCAAAATCACCATTGTTGAGCCTCTCACTCTAGACTCTACCTTCTCTCTAGGTTTTGATCTAGTAGGAGTGATTTACTCACCTTTGGCCTTTACAAAAAGGTTGTTGATCGTCGAGGGCTTCATTTTAATCTGAAAATCTCGGGTTTTGGAGCACGTTGGGTTTTGTCGTCTTCTCCTTTGGGACTCCGAATTTGAGGTAGGGATATCCTACTCCTCTCTATGGGTTTTGTCTTTAAATTTTGGTATTTTGAGATGTTGGGCTTGGTTTGGTAAATTTGTGAAAGTTTGGGGCTTTTGTGTAATTTTACAAAAGTTGGGGTTTTATTCATAATAAACCTAGATTGCATGTTTGGCATAAAAAAATGGAATGATTGTTGAATCATTGATGAAAATGGGACCTAAGGGTTGAAATGGTAATTATGGAAAATGGCCTAATTACATTGATTGATTAATTGGGATAATTAATGGTGAGGAAAAGAAATGTTGATTGAATATCCATTTGTGCATTTATTTTCTGTTTAGAAATAACTGCTTTGGGCTATCGGTGGAGGATAGTCGTGATTGTTGTAGACAATGCATGATGATTAGGTAAACTGAAACTAATCAATGAAATGTGTCATGGAACTTGACGGTTAATTGAATACATTAATTGTATGTATTGTGTGATTGTATATAGAACCAATGTGTTTATATACGTTATGTGTAGAGGAGGAGATAGGGGATGTACTCCGCGGTTTAGGGGAAGATAGGGGATGTACCTCTAAACCGGATAAGTATTGGGAGGAGATAGGGGATGAACTCCGTAGACACAGCTCATATGCTTGTCTAGAGAAGTGAAGATAGAGCTCATATGCTTATCTTCGTGAAGTGTGGATACAGTTTATATGCTTATCTGTGAATGTGGGATATTGTTGTTATACATATCTGTTGAGAATGTGGATATAGCTTTTATGCTTATCTGAATGTGAGATATAGTTTTTATACATATCTGTGGAAATGATGATAGAGCTAGCATGCTTATCTGTTGAAAAAGGGAAAATGAAAGGTAACTTAGACTCATAAGTTGTAAGACATAAATATGTGATTTATGTGATTGTATCAGTGTTGACCATCTATCAATTGCTAATATTTTAGTCATTGTCCATGGTTGGTTTAGTGTATTTCTACTGGGCTGTGGCTCACCCTATATGGGAATATCATTTTCAGGTGCAGGAAGCATGCCACCTCCAAGGACATAGCTGGGAGGCTAGTGGCGGGCATACTTTTGTCGCTTAACTTTTGATGTATTACATGTAACTTCAAGCCTAGGGCTTAATGTGTGAACGAGTTAGTACTCTTTTGTTGTAACCAAGTGTTAACTTGGAAAGCTGTAAGCCTATAGGGCATTTTGTTATGATGTTAACATGTAATACTTATGTAATGAAACTCTAAGGAATAAAGGAATGTGGTTAGTTTATATGTAAATGCATGTCTTATCTGATGGGTTTATTGTTGTTTTTTTGAGGGCGTTACAATTACACCCAAAGAGTTTAGTCACATTTGTAATTTTAAAGTCTCAAAAAAGGCATGGGATATCTTAGAAACTATTCATGAGGGCACTCTTTCAGTTAAACGCTCAAAATTTCAAAGGCTCATTTCTAGTTTTGAAAACCCTTCCATGAAAAATAGTGAGACCTCTAATGAATATTATGCGAAGTTGAGTGACATTGTGAATTACAACTTTAATTTAGGCTGAAAAAAAAAATGAAATCCAAGATTGTTGAAAAATTTTGAGATCCTTACTCGATCAGTTCCAACCAAAAGTTACGGCTATTGAGAAGGCTCAATATGTTGACAACCCCAAGCTGGATCAATTGGTTAGAAATCTCCAAACCTATAAGGCTCATTTGAATTTCAAAAATAAAGAAAATGATGTTTTGGCTTTTAGTAGTACTCATAGTGTTGGAAAGCATTCTGATGAGGATTGTGAGTTTGATTCCAAGAATACGGATGCTTTGGTAAAACAGATCAAAAAGTCTTTTCAAAAAATGAAACTTAATCTTATAGAATCAACTCACAAATTTAAAGGAAAAAAAGAAACTAAAAATTGTTCCTACAATGGAGAAGAATAAAGGAAAAATATAAGGGAATCCTCGAAGAGTCCAACACTATAAATGCCAAGGCTTTGGCCACTTTGCTCAAGAATGCCCTAACTAGTTGAGGAAGAAGAAAGCCTATGCTGTCACTTGGGACGATGAATCAGAATCAGATAAGGATGAAAGTGACAACGAGGTTCAAGGCAAAGAAGGGTATGAGCAATTTTTTACTTTCATAGCGGTTTTTGTATCTGAGGGACAGATGGTTTATACCGAGGGCAAGTCGAGTATGCTCATGGTCAGAATGTTTCCACCCTTCCTTACCTTGACGAAGTTGAATAACCGTACTAGAGTGCTTGAATGAGGGTATATTTATTGGTATTTAATGCAAACCTATGAAGGATCATAGAGAAAGGGTTTGAGATGACATATGAACTTGACTTGGCAACAAGCTTGAGAAATTTGAAGCCTCAAGAGCAATGGAGTGAACTTGAGTTGCAACACTTTGGATACAACTCAAGAGCATTAGAGGTAATACGTGGTACTATCTCGGAAGGTGAGCGAACTCATAATTCTCAGTGTGAGACAACCAAAGAAGCATGAGATTTGTTAAAGTTTATCTATGAGGATGTAAGTTCTAATGGTGAATCTCATCGTACCTCCATCCCTCATCCATTGAATGTTGATTCTTCAAATAAAATTTCATCTTTAGACAAGGGTGAGAATGAAAGCTTCACTTCAGGGTCTTCAAATGGTGGTAGTGAGTCTTCAAGTGCAGAAGAAGAATTAGATTATGTAACTCTTCGTGAAGCATATGAGATGTTGTTAAGTGAAGTTTCACGTTGACAAATATGAAAATCAAGTTGTCCACTAAGCTTAGGCTAAGTAGAGTGCGAAAAGAGAAAGTAAAGCAAAAGCTCATGGAAGTTCAAGCGGAAGATAGTGTTCTCTCAAATGAGTCTTTGATTGCCAAACTTTCCATATGTGGAATAGAGAGAAATCAATTGCTTCATGCTTATGATGCATTGAAAGAGAAAAACGGTGATCTTGAAAGAGAGTTAAAGACTTGTTCAAAGTCCGGAAAAGAGCTTGAAGCGAAATCCCCTTGGAGTTGGAACTTAAAAGTGTTAAAGCTTCAAGTGCACAAAGTATGGATACGGCTCATTGTACTCAATACATGGCTAATGATAAAGGAGGCGTTGGCATCATCAAAGAACATGTCTTAACATCCAAAGCCTCAACTTCTGAGGATGAGAGCACTCACGAGTTCATGGCAAGGGGTAATATCATTTCATCTTCTTCTTTGTCTCATAACTGTGTAGCCAAGAGTAAATTCATTTATATTTGTCATCATTGTGGGCTTAAAGGTCACATTAGACCTCATTGTTTTAAATTGCTTGAGATCAAACATGAAACAAGGTTGTGTTTGCCTAGACATAGGAATAGGAGGTTGGAAACCAAGTCGAGATAGGTTCCCATCGAAGGGGAAGGAAACCACAACATCAAGACACTACCCAAGAACTGTAATTCACCTAACATGTTCATACTAAAGCAGTTTGGGTGAGAAAGTCTCACTTTGGTTAATTTGTTCATTTATTTATTTATTCTTTTTGGTTTGAGTTTCTGTTTGTCTTCCTTATTTTTGGGTCATTTGTGTGTATTTGTTCATTTCTTTCTTGCTTTGTTTATAAAAAATCCAAAAAGATTTTTTTTTGTATGGTTTTGCAAGCTTGAAATTTTTGATAACTTCTTGGTGCATATTGGAATTAATGAGAATATCCATTATTTGTTAACAAGTGTGTGCTAGATATGGTTATTACTTATTTCAGATTGTGTGTACTTTGATTAGTATGTCTCATTCTGTACAAACTCTTGGATTAGCAAATACCAGCATCTTCTGCATAAGTGATCAAAGTTCTCTATGGACTTCTAGCGGTGTTTCTTGTGTTTTTCTTGAGAAATTGACCAGTGCTAGCATATCTTTGGTAATGTTGAGTCTCTTAACCCCCTACCATCTTTTTACACCTCAATTACTTACCCTTTTGTGTTTATCTCTAATGGCATAAGGAAAAGGCTACTTCAAAGTCACTAACCAGGCTTCACTATCTTTTCCTTCCTTCCTTGGTTTGGTTTCCATACTCTTGAGCATGAAAGTAGCCGGTGAGTGCCCAAGAATATGTTGCATTATTTAAGGGAGAGCGTTTGCTTTTACTCAACAAATACCCCTTGATCACTAGAGATTTGACTTTTTTGAGTCATTCGCAGATTCTCTTTCCAGAGGTCTAGTCATCAGATTACTACTAGGATTTGAATCTAGTGTTTGTCAAACTCCAATAGACACACACACTTTTTTCATGAGATTTATGCTTTTCACATGTTGCATCTAGAGATTGTACACATTATGTTGTCAAGTAATTGTGTTTCTTGGATATTCTTGTTTGTTTTGAGGTACAAATCTGAAATTCCTTATTTGCTCCATCATATATGAATTTTTTTTCTTTCATTTATTTATTTATTTATTTTGGATCTTGTTGTCCTTTGATAAGGAGGTTATTTGTTGAGGGGGAGCTTGTTGAGCATGGACTTATATTAATTGTTTTGAGAGGGAGTTAGATTCTTGTTGGTTTGCATATTGCTATGTGTTGCTTATTTATCGCATACTATTGGTTACTACATCATCCTATCCTTGCTTATGTGGCTTTTGTCTTTATTTTTGAAAAATCTAACCCCCCTCCCACCCCCTCGAGATATTGATATGTGATTATAATTCAATTTTAAATAATGAACATCAATCTCAATCATACATTCAATAATAAATCGGTACAATGATTTAACGTGGAAAAAATCACAATTGGACTCCTTTAATTGTGATAAAAAATCACAGGCCAAAACTACAAAAGAATACACTAAGAAGACAAAAATAAATTACACACGGGAATCCTCAATTACCTAGCGAATTCATGTCCGAATTGAACTAAACCCAATATGCCTCTTCTACTACCGTCTTGACCTCGGAATTGTTTTGACCAACATTGAATCCACAGCGCCAATGTCGAATCTAAGACAATGAGCCACTCTAGAATCCACTAAAGTTTCAGGCCTAATTTTTCCAGAATCCACCGATGAACACCTCTTCTCTTTTTGTGAACGAAAAAATAAAATCAACCCTTGATGTTTGTCAATATATAGTTCGTTGATCAATCAATCATCTTCTATACATCAAGGAAACTCAAATATAAATACCCTCCAATATATAACACTTTATATTTTAGTCCTCTTTGAGAATCTGAAAGGGTTAAACCCTAAAAATAACAAACAACGCACTTTATATCAAACAGAGCTGCAAAGACCTCGAGTGCAACATCTACTACTCGAGCAGTAATACATATTTCCTAGAAATTCAAAATTCAAGTAGAAAGATACTGGATAGACCTTCACCTCTTGAGCATAAGAAAGACCACTCAAGCGGTTAATCAACTTTGACTTCGTTCTTGGCTTTAGGGGCATTGCCCTTGGATCCCACCTGGGCGCTACCCCGGACTCACCAGGGTCACTGTCTCCTGGAGCCCACTAAGTTGACCGGGCAACTCGATTCTCGTACTTAGTCAGCGAAATGGCAAACAAGGAATACTCAAGTCAAGATACTGAATGTCAACACAAACAACTCGACACAAGCACACCTTGGGTTGGATTCGCATCTAAACTCCCATAACTCACAAATGTAGTGATGTGAATAAAAATACAACTGAATAGAGTTTTTTCCAACAGGATTGCCAATTACAAAACTTAACAATCTCCTCATTTGGCAATTTCATGACATTAGACACATAACAAAGAAAATCTTAATCACCCCAATCCATTTCAACCAACAAAGGTCATGATCTACAAAACAAATATTAATGCCACAACAGTATATGATAGTATGAAATTTGTGACAATATGAAAATCTGGAAAAAAAAAATTATATGTTATCAAACAACAAAACATCAAAAATCTCCCCCTCAAACACATATATTTATAAGAAGAAATTTACGTGAGGTGAGATTTTACATGTGAGGCTTTACATGTGGGATGGGTGCCACATTAGGATCTTCGATTTAGAAAATTACAGTACACATCATTTATGCTATTCAAATATCCATTGGTTTGAATTTTGATTCTTCACATTTGAATCTATATTAACTTTCGCAATTTCTATTTTTAAACACCATTTTCTCTTAGTTCTTATCCTTTGTTTTACTTCAAAAATGAACTTTTGAACAAAACTATTAAGGTCCAAAATCCATTTTCAAAAGAAGACTTATACTTCAACTTACCTTTGGTTCAAAAGTTAATTTCTGAACTACAAAATTTTATTTAAAAGTCAATTTCCAAACCCTATAATTTTGTTCAAAAGTTGGCATCCAAACTAAAAATTTTGAATTAACTAATAGAAAGTAATGTTCTAAAATAGAAGCCGCCGAAGAGAACCCAAACAGCCATATGCCACCACGCTAATTCCTAGCGAAGAAACTTCACTGTTAAAGTGAAAAAACCATATGCCCAAATCACCTAACACAGTTTGCAATGTTTGTATCACGGAAAAAAAAATACATAAAATAAATTTTTTGGGGGGGAAGGTCCAAAACAAATATATGTATACAAAGTTGTGCATATTAGAAGTTTTGAAGAACGAAATTTCACCACCATAACCACAAAACACCGCTACAACTATCACCACTGCACCACCACTAAACACCACCACCGCTACCACCTCAACCAAATTTAAGAAACCTAAAAATTTAACAAAAGAAACAAAAAAAGAGAGAGAGACATAGAGAGAGAGAGAGAGAGAGAAGGCTCTGTTTGGTTGTGTTTTCAAACTAGTTTTCTGCATGATGGTTTGAGTATGATGTTTGGATAGAGTTGTGGAATTAATTTTCCACAACTCTGCAGAAAACTCTGTCAAACAAAGTGCGTTTTTCAAAAAAAAATTCAAAATTTGGCCTAACCGGTCGTCCGGCCGGTTGACTGGAATAGTGAATTTTTTTTTTTTTTTTTTTTTGCAATTGATATGTTAATTTTTATATATTTGAAAAAAATATTTTCTGAATTTTTTAAAAAATTTTATGTCCTTTAAAATAATTTTGAGTTTTATGTTTGGTTATGAGTTGTAAGTTTTTGTATCAAATATCAAATGTCACATCAAATATTCCCCACTTAATTCAAAACTCTTTTCAAAACTCTCACCAAACAAATTTTCTACACTCAAATCATAATTCCAAACCTCACAAACTCAAAATACAACTCATACTCTCAAATCATAATTACAAAGCTTTACCAAACGCATTCTGCAACCAAAAACTATGGCATCTCATTTACAATTTTTTTCATTGTTTCTTCTGAAAAAGATCGATCATGTCAAGCATAACATATGCAGCAAAAACTACAATCATTTGAAATGGAAAACCATTCCACAACCAATTTCTATCTTCCTACCCCAACGACTGTCATGTAAAAATATATCAAAACATCCCCAAAACTTCATGTTAAAACCCCCACGTGAGCAGACAACTCAATTCTCAAAATAAACCTTTGCAATACAGAATTTTCTACTCGTTCCTTCTCTTCTCTTTTGGTTGGATGGGTAGGGGTAGGGGGAAGGTGTTATATACATAGGTTTTTTTTTTTTATATTATCTTTAAAGTACTTGAATGCAGTGAGCAGAGTTGAATATTATCTAGTATGGAAGTCGTTCCTAAATCTGGTCAAGTTCTGGGTGAATTTGTCCATGTTCTTCGTTTCCAAGCTTCGAGAGATGTCTGCCATAAGTTGGTCAAAGCACAATGAAAGACGCTGTTGTTGATCCACTGGTTGAAACAATGATAGATACAATAATTATCTTGCAATAATTATAGATACAGAAGTCTAAGTTACATCTGCTGTTAATAATTATCCAAAGGAGTGACTTCAGCTTTACAATTTACAGCTTTTTCACAAGTCAAAAATTCCCAACAAAGAAATAGTTAAAACCCAATAATTGTGGGTATGTCATAGTGGAATGTTTTAGACACATGTTTCACTACAGATTTTTTTTTTTAACCCCAAGTTAGTTTCAATAGATTTTCAAAGTTCTCACCAGATTCAGTTCTAGGAAATTATACGGCTACCTACATTTGAATGTGCATGATGTTAGTTTAATTTGATACCATGTTTAAGTCACCAATTATTCCAAAAGTTTAAGTTCTTACGAAATAGGCCTAACAATGTGTATCATGCTAATAGCTCTTCACATGTGACCCCGTCTCACACATAGAGGGACAAACAGGAGAAGAAACAAGGTGCATGGAGACAGACAAAACAAAGAGCACAATGACACGGATAACGGTGGTGACAAGACTTTAACCTAGGATCTCTTGGAACCCTAGTGAAGCCATCTCCAACATCCTCTCTTCCTCTTTCTCCTCATTTTCCTCTCTTTCTCTCGCCATCACCTCGCCGCTCTATTTGTTAGAATTTGGTTCTCAAACGTTTGAGAGAAAAAGAAGAGGGGGAAGGAGAAAAAAAAGTGTCAAAACGACATCGTTTTGGCACCACTGCTGGAACCATTGTAGAGAATCACGACAGAGGATTCGAACTTCATAAATGCCAACACATTCGATCCATTCGAGACAGTTAATTTTCAAGCTACCCAAAACTCAAAAATAAAATAAGATTTGTAATAATTGAAAGGTTTTTCTTGTGTAAATAACCTAAATGAAAAATACCATAGGCTCCAAATTTTCTACCAAATAAATGATTAAATATCTTATAAGGTCTACAAATATGAACCCCAAATCACATTTGATCTTGGAAAAAGATCCGGACCCCCACGACCTCCACTGGCCTGTGATTGGCCAGTTTTTTTTTTTTTTCTCCTCCAATTACCAACCCTCACGTGTGTATGGGGGTGAAGACTTGAGGGGGTCTCAATCACTTCTGTTTGATCATTTATTTAATAAAAAAAATTGATACCCAGCATTATCTAACCTAAATTTCGATCCCAAATCCTAATAATAGAGTCAATGAAATACTCTCACTCGCGCTCCCAACACCACACCATCGTGCGCTTACAACCAGAATAAGAACAAAAAAAGAGGTTAGTTTCTTCTTCTTAAAATCTTCTTCTTCTTCCCTTTAAAACCTTAGGGGTAGTTTGGGGTGTCCTAAATAAGTGTACTTTTTGACTTTTTGGACTAAAAAGTTGAGGAAAAAATATAGATGTTTGGGTTAACTTTTTGACTTTTTATGAAAAATGTGTATTAAAAAATTGTATAAATTAATGTGGAAGAAAAGTTTTGACTTTTTGACTGTACGGTGGCAGGTTTGGGTTGCTGAGTGGTTAATAGGAAATGGTTGTCTCCTTTTCAGACAACCATTTGGACGGTGCTCTTTGGAGTGGTTCCCGTTTTGCTAATCAAAGCCGTTTAATGTGTACAACTTGTCGAGTATTATATGTTTATAAAAAATTAAGTTGATCGAATATCTATAACTATCTGATCAGATTAGTTTCTTTTTGTCAACCGTTAACTATAACACCATCCATTTTTTATACAAAACTGATTTGATCATGTAGTTAGCGATATTCGATCAACGTGATTTTTACAGGCACATAGTACTGGACGAGTTCTACACATTGAACGGTTCGAATAATCAAAATAGGACCCATGGTAGGGCCCCACGAGCCCAACATTACCATTCAACTTAGTGAATATATATATATATATATATGTCATTTTTTTTTTGGTTCTTTCAACGGTTCTAAAGCCATCAATTCAGTTCCGAAAATTGTGTAAAGTTGGTTTGATTAAACTATTATGTATATTATTTTTTTATATTTTTAATTTGTGAATAATGATAACTTTTTTACTTTTTTGTAACTTTTTGACTTTTTAGATTTTTTGAAACACCCTAAACTAGGCCTTAGTTTATTATTCAAAAAATTTTAAATTTTTTATGTTTTTGATTCGATTTTGCACTCTCGTCTTGTTCTTGATTTGATGATTATTTATGTTTTGCAGGTAAAAAATCAAAATCTAGGCTAGGGTTAGGGTTAGGGTTAGGGTTTTGAAGAGTCGAATTTGAATCACGAAAAAATGGCATCGATGGATCCTGAGATTGCGAAAACTCAAGAAGAGAGAAAAAAGATGGAGCAACAGCTTGCATCCCTAACTTCAGTTACTTTCGATATCGATCTCTATGGCGGAAACAACCCATTCGTGGGTTACGAGCAATCTATTCCTGTTAACGATGAGGAAGAGAGTTTCGACGCCATGGACTTGGAGGTAGCCAGGAAATTGGCTTCGTACACGACCCCCGTATCCATTCTCAAGGATATGCCGAGAGGGGTTGATAAAGACGAATCGATAGGGTTCAAGAAGCCTTCTAGGATTATTGATAGGGAAGATGAGTATCGGCAGAGACGATTGAATCGGGTGATTTCGCCGGAGCGACACGATGCGTTTGCGAGGGGAGATAAGACCCCTGATGTGTCTGTGAGGACTTACGCTATGTTTGGATTAAGTGATTTGGAGAGAAAAGAAAAGAAATAGAGAGATATGTATTTGTTTTATTTGTTTGGATAACTTAAGTGGAGAGAAATAGAAAGAAATTGAGAGAAACTCATTTGTCTTAAACTTCATTTTCAATCTTCCCAAAAGTGGAGAGATTGGAAGAGAAAAGAAACCACTATTTTCATAATACCAATTTTGTCCCTATAAAAATAAAAGAAATAATGAAAATATAAAAAGGGTATTTTAATAATATAATATAAAACAATTTCTTTTCTTTTCTCTAAATGAAATCTAACCAAATAAGAATGAGAGAAATCATAATTAATTTTTTTTTATTTATTCTTTATCCAAACAAAAAAGAGAGAAATCACAATCATTTCTTTTCTTTTCTCTTATAATTTCAGTAATCATTTCATTTCTTTTCTTTTCTTTTCTTTTCTCTTTTGTCCTAGGTTCCCAAACCAGTGTTGCGCTGATGTGATGAGGGAGGAGGCTTTGAAGAGAGAGAGAAAGAGGATACATTGAGGTTAATTGTTAAGAAGAAGAAAGAGGAGGAGGAGAGGAAAGCTTCTGGAGGAGGAGAAGAGAAGGGGAGAGAGAGCCTGCTGCTAATGCTGCTTCCCAGCAGACCCAGAAGAGGAGGAATCAGTGGGATCAATCCCAGGACGAAAATAATGCAAAAAAAGTTAAAACTTCTCAATCTGATGGGATATGCCGGATTCGACTTCGGGGATTGGGAGGTGGGATGCAACCCCAACTCCAGGAAGAGTTGGTGATGCGACTCCTTCGCTTTCGAGGAGGAATAGGTGGGATGAGATCATGAGACTCCCACACCGGGTCGATTGGCTGATTCGGATGCAACCCCTGCTGGTGGTGGTGTTACTCCTGGTGCTACCCCAGGTGGGATGACTTGGGATGCTACACCAAAGTTTGCTGGGCTTGCTACGCCAACCCCGAAACGACAGAGGTCGAGGTGGGATGAGACTCCTGCAACAATGGGTAGTGCCACACCAATGGCTGGTGCATATACTCCTGGTGTGACTCCTGTTGGAGGGGTTGAACTTGCGACCCCAACTCCTGGAGCTATTAATTTGCGCGGTGCTATAACCCCTGAACAGTATAATTTGTTGAGGTGGGAGAAGGATATTGAAGAGAGAAATTGCCCGTTGACGGATGTAGAACTTGATGCAATGTTCCCACAAGAGGGGTATAAAATTCTTGAACGCCCACCTTCCTATGTACCCATTAGAACACCTGCGAGGAAGCTCCTTGCTACCCCAACTCCATTGGGAACTCCTCTTTATTTGATTCCTGAGGAAAATAGGGGTCAACAGTTTGATGTTCCAAAAGAATTGCCCGGTGGGCTGCCTTTCATGAAGCCAGAGGATTATCAATACTTTGGTGCGTTGATGAATGAGGAGGAGGAGGAGGAGTTGACTGCTGAAGAACAGAAAGAGCGAAAAATTATGAAACTTCTTCTCAAGGTCAAGAACGGGACACCTCCACAGAGGAAAACTGCTTTGAGACAGCTCACCGACAAGGCTCGAGAGTTTGGTACTGGGCCATTATTTCATCGCATCTTGCCTTTGCTCATGCAGCCCACATTGGAAGATCAGGACAGACATCTTTTGGTCAAGGTTATTGATAGGGTGCTGTACAAGTTGGATGAGTTAGTTCGTCCTTATGTACACAAAATTCGGGTCGTGATTGAGCCCTTGTTGATCCATGAAGATTATTATGCACGTGTAGAGGGGAGAGAGATCATTTCGAATCTCAGCAAGGCAGCTGGCCTGGCAACCATGATTGCTGCAATGCGTCCAGATATTGATAACATTGACGAGTATGTGAGGAACACCACTGCAAGAGCCTTCAGTGTTGTCGCTTCGGCACTTGGTATTCCTGCACTGTTGCCATTCTTGAAAGCTGTGTGTCAGAGTAAGAAATCTTGGCAAGCTCGTCACACTGGGATTAAAATTGTCCAGCAGATTGCTATTTTAATTGGCTGTGCGGTTCTTCCTCACTTGAGGTCTCTGGTTGAAATCATTGAACATGGTCTCAATGATGAGAATCAGAAGGTGAGAACTATTACGGCGCTGTCTTTGGCTGCTCTTGCTGAGGCTGCTGCTCCATATGGTATTGAAAGCTTTGACTCGGTTTTGAAGCCTTTGTGGAAGGGTATTAGATCACATCGTGGGAAAGTCTTGGCTGCGTTCCTGAAAGCAATTGGTTTCATCATTCCTCTAATGGATGCAATATATGCCAGCTACTATACCGAGGAAGTGATGATTATCTTAATTCGTGAGTTTCAGTCACCTGATGAAGAAATGAAGAAAATTGTGTTGAAGGTGGTGAAGCAGTGTGTGAGTACAGAAGGTATGGAGGCTGAGTACATCCGAACTGATATCCTTCCTGAGTTTTTCCGGAATTTCTGGGTCAGAAGGATGGCTTTGGATCGCAGAAACTATCGGCAGCTTGTGGAAACAACTGTAGAGATAGCAAACAAGGTCGGTGTTGCTGATATAGTGGGAAGAATAGTGGAGGACCTTAAGGATGAGAGTGAACCATATAGACGGATGGTTATGGAAACAATTGAGAAGGTGGTTGCAAATCTGGGTGCATCTGACATCGATGCTCGATTGGAGGAGCTTCTGATTGATGGAATTCTTTATGCCTTCCAAGAGCAGACCAGCGATGATGCTAACGTGATGCTTAATGGGTTTGGTGCCGTTGTAAATGCTCTTGGGCAGAGAGTGAAGCCATACCTTCCCCAGATATGTGGTACTATAAGATGGCGCCTGAATAACAAGAGTGCAAAGGTAAGGCAGCAAGCAGCTGATCTCATTTCCAGGATTGCAGTGGTCATGAAGCGGTGCCAGGAAGAGCAACTGATGGGTCATCTAGGGGTCGTCTTGTATGAGTATTTGGGAGAGGAGTACCCAGAAGTTTTGGGATCAATACTTGGAGCTCTCAAGGCAATTGTTAATGTTATTGGTATGACGAAAATGACTGCTCCAATCAAGGATCTGCTTCCTCGATTAACCCCAATCTTGAAGAACCATCATGCGAAAGTACAGGAGAACTGTATTGACCTTGTTGGTCGTATTGCTCACTGTGGTGCTGAGTTTGTACCAGCAAGAGAGTGGATGAGGATCTGTTTTGAACTCCTGGAGATGCTTAAAGCACACAAGAAGGGTATCCGTAGAGCTACAGGGAATACATTCGGGTACATTGCCAAAGCCATTGGGCCACAAGACGCTCTGGCGACATTATTGAACAACCTCAAGGTGCAGGAGCATCAAAATCGTGTTTGCACCACTGTGGCAATTGCAATTGTCGCGGAAACATGTTCTCCTTTTACAGTTTTACCAGCCTTGATGAATGAATATCGTGTGCCAGAGCTTAATGTTCAGAATGGTGTTCTGAAGTCCCTCTCGTTTCCATTCGAGTACATTGGTGAAATGGGAAAGGATTACATTTATGCAGTGGCTCCATTGCTAGAGGATGCTCTCGTCGACAGGGATTTGGTTCGTAGGCAGACTGCTGCTAGAGGATGGCTTTAGTAGTTGCTGGGTTGGGATGTGAGGATGCTTTGGTTCACTTACTAAACTATGCTTGGCCAAACATCTTTGAGACATCCCCACATGTTATAAATGCTGTTATGGAAACCATTGAAGGAATGAGGGTGGCACTGGGTGCGACTGTGGTGCTTAACTAGTGCCTTCAGGGACTTTTCCACCCAGCAAGGAAGGTTAGGGAAGTGTATTGGAAGATCTATAACTCGCTGTATATCGGAGCTCAAGATGCACTTGTGGCTGCTTATCCTGTGTTGGAGGATGAGGAACATAACGTATTTAGTAGGCCTGAGTTGACCCCGTTCATCTGAGTTGGAGATTTTGTGATGTTGGTTGAGCTACTGAAGGTTCTGTAGAATGAATATCTGAAAGGATCTTGACCCAGTTCTTTGTGGTTGCTGCTGCATTTTCAAATCTAAAGGCTTTTAGTGTAGTTTGATATTCTCTAATATTTCTTGATATATTTGCTGCTTATGTAAAAACTCTTATGAAATTTAAACTGCTTTCTAGTAATATTTCTTTTTTAATATTATATTTCTGTTGTGATGAACTGTTTTCGTCTTGCTTTATTGAATTTTTTCTGTGGATTTCTCTTCTAGACTAAGCATGAAGAACAGGTGATGACCTGTCGGAGGCTTTTCAGCGAGTGAGCTTCAAGCAATGGTATATTGTGCTTTCCAGCTTAAGTAAGTATTGTTTCAAGTTGTGTTGTTGTGAAGTGTTAATGTACATTGTATAATTTACCATCACCTACCACACACTTACCATCACCTACCACACACTCACCTACTACACTCAGAAAAATTGTATGTATTATGATTGATGTATTGATTGTTGTATATTCTATATTACAAATGAGGGGTTCCTTATATAGATGTAGGTGTAGGGAGTAGGTGGTGGTAGGTGAGTGTAGTAGGTGAGTGTAGTAGGTGAGTGTGTGGTAGGTGATGGTAAGTGTGTGGTAGGTGATGGTAAATTATACAATGTACATTAACATGAAGTACTGGGCATAAATATATATATATATATATATATGTTTTAGGTGGTATGTTTGCTTACACATTGCTTGGTTAGTTGGTTATAAAATCTCTCTCCTGTTTTTGTATACGGAGGCATATAAATTTTAATGTGAAACATTTTCGTACTAAATAAATTTCTTTTGGCATTCTATCTTAAGCTTTCACTAAAGTTTGGATAATCATTTCAGCAGCTTTCTTCTTTTTTTTTTTTTTTTTTTTTTTTTTTTTTTTTTTTTGATCGGCAAAATAAATCTATATTGATGAAAACATAAAAATATGATAGAGTACATCAATATAGAGAAGATGCACACAAATATATATTGTAGATGGTTGTGTATTTGCTCTTTAGTTGCACTTGGTTGAGGTCAACCGTTTGATATGATGTAGGATAAGCTTAATTGGTTTGAATTTAATCAATGTTCGTAAGTCAGCCCTTTTAGTTCAGTGTTGAACAATCATCCAGGTCTCCTTTTGTAGGTCCATGAAATTTTTGCACAAATGTTTATATTTTAGCTTGATCTCATTGTTCTGATTCAGAAAACTAGAAGCTGTTGGACGAGTTATTTGTGTAATCATTTTGTGTCGTGTGATGATTTAGGTTAGAAGATGAAAAAATTGGTCTTTATAGCAGACAGATAGATTGGTGCTTTGCCTTGCTATTTTGCCCCTTTTGGTTCCTAGTTATAGTTATAAAACCTTTAGCCAGAGACTAAGTTGCCTTGCATTGTAGATTGTATGCAGAATGGTTAGATTTTATTCTAGAGGTGGGGTTTTTAAATTGTGTAGCCTGGTTTACAAAATTATACTATTATTGAATGCAAATGAGTCAATGTACATTAGTTAAAGTTGAAATGCTGATGCTATTAAAATGCTATTATGGTTCAAACTGAATCATGTAATAGTTGATGTTGGATGATTGCTCAAGGACTAGTTAAAGTCCTTGATTAACTCAATCATATAGTATATTGCTTTGCTTGATAACAAATGAAAAAAGCTGTATGACTGTTTTATTAGTTTTGCATGTAACCATTTTATTAAATGCCTATGTTACTGTTATTCAGTGTTTGGTGAGTCGGTAGCTTTGGAATTTGGAAGAGTAGAGATATTTGGTGTTTCACACAAGGGTATTAAATGCCTATGTTACTGTTATTCTTGTAATTAAAACAATTATATGTTGTTTATTATTGGGGGCTTTGGGACAATAAATTCTGATTAAGCCTTTGTTATTAGCGCCAATGAATAAATAACGTTTTTAGAGAAAATATCTCATAAATACTTTTTTAATATTCATTAGAAAACTAATTCAATGAAAATTTCATACTTATTTTTCCATTGAGAGAGTTTTTCAATGAATATTGAAAAAGCAGAACTTCTTGGATATTTTTATTTTGCAAGACCTTTTAGTTTATGTTGAAAACATTTTGCAGGGTTTGAACGGACACAATCTGCCTAAGATCACAACCCATGTTTATAGATACAACAAAAGAATTCAAAATTTAAAAACCAGGAAATCTTAAAATCAATCATTTTGTTTGTTTTATTGATTCTTTTCTTTTGTTTAATTCTTTATATTGATTGGCTATTTCTGTGTGACAAATCACACAGTAATGGAGTTTAGGATCTTTAGTTGTGTATGGGTCGTTGGTTATAAGTTCACGCTCTGTCTGGTCATCACATCGGAATCAAGTTGAGTTTCGCTTAGTTACTTGCTCAGATATATTTATGCATACATGTTAGATTGTATTTGAAAAAGGATTTTGGAAGGGTCTATTTTAAACAAAAGGTTTTTGGAGAAAGTTTCAAATCCATGTCTCATTGGTTTTGGTCAAGCAATTGAGTCCCCCAATGTGCAGCAATGGATCGCTTGCACGGATCAATTGTGATTCAGATCCTTTTCACTGATTTTATCAGTGGGCTGCAATCGTTAGGCATTTGAGTGGACATTTTGTAACATATAATGGCGGCCACTGGAAAGGTCTACTCAAGTGAAACTAAGAAAATTCCTTATTTGGATATGATTTTCTAAATTTTTATATAAACTCTTCATAATCCATTTTAAGTACGACCATTTTCTTTTACTAAAAATATTTTGAGACTGATTCATATTTTGTGTGACAATTTTCCAAGTGATTTTTGTTATAAAGAAAGTCCTCATATCATTGCATTGCATTGTTCTGTCACTTATGGTTGGTGTGGTAATCAGAGCCGTTCAAGAACGGAGGTTGATGATCGATGGAGCTTCATGGTGTCCTATAGATCAAGAAGGCTGATGGGGTTAGGCTGCATTCGTAGAAGTTTCGTCAAGACATGGGAGATAGGTAAAGCTAGGTGGGTGGTTGTAAGTCCATCTAAGTCCTGTACTCTTGATTCATTATAGTAGATTTTTATTGAGCATTGGGATCGTGATTTTTTTTCTTCTGTTTTTTTTCTGTTTAGAGATTTTTTTTAATTGGGTTTTTCATGTTAACTATTGTGTCTTCGTTATTATTAATTGTAGTTGATTTATCTTTATCACTGCAAGTTAAAATTGATAGTTAGGTTTTAATTTAAATAATGTGCTTACATGGTAATTTCAGGTAAATTATTGTTTGTGCTTACATGGTCCACAAAAATAAGAATAATGTGAGTAAATTATAAAACACCATTAGTTAGACATATAATTAAGTTGTATTATGGATTTATATGATAATTTCTGCTAGTCTTGGCTCCTTGGCTCCCAAAAGCCACAAGGATGTCAAATGTTAGTTCAACCAATACAAGAGAGCCATCAGCTTTGGGCTAGTTTGGATATATTTGCACAACACAACCCAGACTCGGGATTTTACCCAACTTGCAAAGAACATTGAATTCATATACCAAAAAAAAAAAATTCCAACCATGAAGAAAGTACAATTCAAAAAAGAGGAAAGATCACAAGTAAGAGTGTAAAACTGGCCCATGGCCCACCTATAGCCTGCCCGCAGCCTGGAATGGCCTGCCTATGCCCGAGCTTAGGCCGTGACTCTAAGCTTGGGCCTTGTGTTTTGGGGCCTGACACACCGGCCCGTTCCAAGGCTCGTTCGAGACTCAGTCCGCTCAAGGCCCAATGTCATTTTCAAACTATTTTGATAAAAAAAAATTAGTTAGGCCCTACCCAGCCCAAACCCAAACCTATGCCCAACTGTGGGCCGGGTTGGGCCGAATTTGCACCCCTAATCATAAAAAATGTAGCACAATACAAAAGTCATATTGAAGACAAACTTCAAGGAGGGATGTTTGCTTTTGTGGCCCATTTACTGTAAAAATTAAGGAAGATACTATCATGGATATCCAAGGTTGCTCAGAGCATCTCCAATGTTGTTAAGCATTTTACTTTTTTAAAAGTTACTATTATATATATATATATATATATATATGTTATTTTGTCAATTCATTTTTCTTATGTTTCACTTCAAACTTATTTTTTATTTTAACTATTCATTCAAATATTACTCACTTTATGACAAGCCACTTTAACAACAAATATGGAAGAAAATGATCACAAGGGTCAAACAGATTTTGCCTAGTCTTTGAAGACTAGCTACATTTAGTTAGTGAATGTGAGTTAAAATCAAAATGCCTAATGATCATATACCTAGTCAATTGGATTTGAAAAAATTAAGTTATATTAGGTATTTTAACTAATAGGCATTATATGCCTAGTAAATCGGAAATGCTGTAGATGGAACTAGAGCTTTGAATTCATTCATTTTCTAGTTTGTTTTTTATGCTTTCCATGAATTAGGAATCCTTTATGCGATGTCCTAAATTGAGGCTCTAGTTATTGGTTTTTTGGTTTTTGACACCGGAATGATTTTTTCGAAAGAACATAGTACTTAATTGAAATGAAGGATTGAATTGATAGCGCTTTAATTAGTTGATAATATAAGTATTAGTTTATGCTTTTTTGAAATATTCCTGAGAAAAGTTTCATTAACGCCTAATTCATGTTGAGTATACCTTCTTGTAAGAATTCCGAATTCATAGGTTGTAGGGAGAGATTTATGTCACCACAAACAGAGACTAAAGCAAGTGTTGAAAAGACATAAATATTTTTTTATAAAAGTAATCATTTATTCAAAAGAGTATTTTATCCCTTGTCTACATAAGGGGAACAGGATTGACTACTAATGACAAGACATGATATTTAATCTCTTTGCCTGGAGCACCATACCCATCTCCATGCTGATACAAGCACTGAAGCATCCTAGTAAGGTTCATTGCATTCCCAATAAAAGTCTTAGTGAAGAGAGAATTTGCAGCTCCATCTTCATTCATCTTTTTCCATGTCTCACCAATCAAGTATTTCATGTGTTCACGGGCATCGTTTTCAGAGGCACCAGTTTCATGCATATAGCATTGGATTGATTTAGGGACATCGCCTCTTTGTAACTCGTCCTGAATCAAACAGAATGAGTAACATATGGTCAAACACGGTTTAATTCTTAAACCAAGAAATTGTCTTCAATATTGTTTGAATATTGAAAATAATTGAATAGGAAAGGAAAATTGTTGAACAATGCTTTAAATATGATCTAAAAAAGAAAAAGAAAAAGAAATTGTCTTCTTCCCTCCCTCCCCATTTTTTTCCCAGGATCCAAACATACAGCCCTAACGAACCTCTTTATGAAGATACAATGGGTGTGTAACTCACTTACCGATGATGTTCCTAAGTCATCTGAAAGTCGTAAAATAATTGATGACCAGCGAATTATATTTGGATAACTTTCTAATAAGCATTCCGAGGCCTCCTTTGTTACTGATTTAGAATCAAAACAATAAGCATGTACTAGCATAACAGGACCCGATATCGAAATCCATGCATTTTTCATATATTCTTCAAAGGTTGGTGTATATCCGTTGTAGTACCACTTTGCCTCCAATAAATAAGATTTACAAAGATCTGCCCACTAAAGCATTTAGAATGGTCAATTAATCGAAAAAACTACAAAAAATTAAGGACATTTAAATTTACTTTGAATATGATCTAAAACAGAAAAAGAAAAAGAAAAGAGTCCAAAAAAAAAGAGACAAAAGGCTGGGGCCATTTCCCAATATAAGCCATTTTTGTATCGTATTTCCAAAACTAGGCCAACTTCTGACGGAATTCCAAAACTAAGTTAAAACGCTATTACTATTCGCGCTTTCACTGTTAGGAGCGGAAAAGTAGGTGAACAGTAAAATCGCTATTACAAATAGCGACTTTGATTAATAAGTCGCTATTACAAATAGCGCTTCTAGGGTTATTTTTTTCCCAATAAAAAACGCTGTTCTTAACAGCGCTTTTCACACAAATTTTTGTTGCAAAAAAACGCTATTATCAATAGCGATTTTAACAAAAACAAATTCCCCAAAAAACGCTGTTTATAGTAGCGATTTTAACATAATTTTTTTTGCAGAAAAAACGCTATTCATAATAGCGATTTCAGTTAAAATTTTGTTCCAAAAAACGCTATTCCTAATAGCGATTTTAACAGAAATTTTTTTTTTACCATAAACTTTGTTGGAATAAAACGCTATTTTCAAGATAAAACAAAAGGAAAAAACATAAAGCAATTATCATGTTAAAATATGTTTTTTTTTTTCTTTTTTTTGTTTAGAATGTGTAATTCATAAATTTTACATAATATGAAAAAAAACCTCTTCTCATATATTAATTTTACATACTATTTTTCATATATATAATTTCAAAATCATATTCATGTAGATTATTGAATTTTTTTTGGAAAAATTTTACATAGCGATTTAGCTATTATAAAAAATGTAATTAAAGCTCATTTAGCTATTATCAATAGTATATTAATTTTACATAGCGATTTTTCATTATTTCATAGCGAATTGTTTCAAGTTAAATGAGCTTTAATTACATTTTTTTAATTACATTTTTTTGGGAAAATTTTTTTTGTTAAAATCGCTATTGTTTTACAAAATGTAATTAAAAAAAAATTTTCGTCTTCACTAAAGTTGTTTTCATGTAAAATATTTTTTTGCTTATTGTTTTGTGTAATTAATTATTTTTTTTTCGCTTTACTAAAGTCGTTTTCATGTAAATTTTTTTTTTCTTTTGTCTTTATTTTGGGTTGGAATGTGTTATTTTGAAAATTATTTTGGCTTTACGAAAGCCGTTTTCATTTAAACATAAATATATATTTATTCTTTTGTTTTGGGTTAGAAGGTGAGAATGTAATTCAGAAAATCAGTTTAGTAAACCAGTTTAGTAAAACCGTTTTGTACCCGTTTTCATTTAAATTTATTTTGTTATGGGTTAGAATGTGATATGCATGCTGTACAGTTCGAAGCACACCCACACATTGTGCAACTCGACGAGCAACGACGAAGGGTGAGACGCGAAGACCACCGCGGAGTAGGCCAAGAAGACAAAGGCCACAGCGAGAGCTCCTAAAATAAATTTTCTCAACATTTTTGTAATAATACTTAATACATAATATACGAAGTCAGTACTTTACAAAATACTCTTACGGGTATGAAAACAACATAACTGAAGTTGCAAATGTAATAGTTTTCAGTTACGTAGGTAGTACAGACATAATTCTCCCACAAAAATACATTATGGACACCATGAACTGAACACACATTACATACATCCTGGACACTCTTAACTGAACACACAATACATAAACATAACAGTTAGATAGAGAAACACCTAATTCATGACCTAATATTGCATATTAGTAGCCGTAACATTTGACAGACACAATACATATACATAAACATAAACTTAAACATAAACATAACATAACATAACAGTTATACTTACTCTAACACAGACATTACATATTAATGGAAGTTGTTATATTGCCGAAGTGTAGACATTAACACCTAATTCGCGCTTAAATCGGCAGGTGGCTCAGAATCTGAACAATCCGAAAGCTCAGCGTCAGAGACAAGTTCAGGATCCTCCATGATAGCCTTGATAGCCGCAACATTTGGTTCTGTTTTGTTCTTCTGGGCATCCTTCTTAAGTATGAGTAGCTGCATATCGCGGGCCAATCTACGACCCATTTGAGAAATCTCACGTTCTAGTGTTTGACATAGTCGATCAACATTATCAGGATCTTCCTTTTGGATCTCAACAGAACGTGCTTTTGGCACCTTCAGTCCTCTTTCCCGACATAATCTTTCGTTTTGCACTCGCTCTATAAATAGTGCGGGCCACTTAAGAAGTCTAGCCTTTGCATAACCATATCCTGTTTGATTTTCTGATGGATCCTCCACCAAACCACATGGATCTCGATAGTACTTGGGCATGACGAAATGTCGCTTCCCAAACCTATCATGATAAGCACAAGAGGCATCCAAGAAAGGAAATGGTGTTTCATCTTCAGCATCGCCACTTCCCCTTCCCCCTCCTCGTCGTGAACTTTCACCCCTTTGCAAGTTCCTACCACCTCTGCGACCCCCACTCCCTCCTATGAACCATGTAGCCATGCTAATTTTTTAAAACAAATGAATAATAATTTCGTAGGGCGAAATGAGTTGTAAGGTTGTGTCTTCACCTTGAGTTGTAAGGTTGTGTCTTCACCTTTACTCGTTTATATAGTTGATTATGAACGGATAAATGAGAATCCCACATATATGCATGCTGACTGTAAGGTAAATCAGTAGATTCACTGTTGCCATGTGACTTTCTAAATTGAGAATCCCACATATATCAATACGAGATGAGTTATCACTGTAACAAAAAAGTCGAGCAAAAAATGGAGAAAACCAAAGCATGTGGACCAAGTCACATCACTTCACAATCCATCTGCATATACGAACAAAATAAGGGCATGGTGACTGTAAGGTAATTCAGTGAATTCACTGTTGCCATGTGACTTTCTAAGTTGAGAATCCCACATATATCAATAATAGATGAGTTGTCACTGTAATAAAAAAAATCGAGCAACAAATCGAGGAAACCAAAGCCTGTGCACCAATTCACATGACAAAGACCATCCATCTGCATATAAGGACAAAATAAAGGCATGCTGTTGTTAACAGATGACAAAGAATCTCACATATATCAATAACAGATGCGTTGTAATAAAAAAAATCGAGCAAAAAATCGAGAAAACCAAAGACTCTGCACCAAGTCACATGACTTCACAATCCATCTGCATATACAGACAAAATAAAGGCAGGCTGACAATAAGGTAAATCAATGAATTCACTGTTGCCATGTGACTTTCTGAGTTGAGAATCCCACATATGTAAATAAGAGATGAGTTGTGACTGTAATAAACAAATCAATAAAACCGAAGACTGTGCACCAGGTCACATGACTTCACAATCTATCTGCATATACTGACAAGTCTCTCCACGATTTGACTACTCAATGTGTGAAAAAATGAAGGTCATGAAGCTTACGACCCGCTATTTGTATTTCATTGAAAAGTATGACTATTTGAATTGTTCTTGTCATTTGGGAAGCTATTCGCCGACCTACCTGTTATGTTTTATGTGTTGTTGAAGGCGGTAGTTCGATTCACCGAGTTTAGTTTTTTGTCAACCCCTCATTCATTACCGGAGTCATAATTTTTACTGGACTTTCAATAATTGTAAGGTGACTCTTTCTTCTTTCCTGATGGAGATTGAAATTCGTTGTGATTTCATCCCTATTTCAGCAGCCCCAGTTAAGGGAACCTTTTCTCCGAGTTGCCTGATCTATTTTATGTGTTTTAAGTATTCACATAATTGAACATACATTAATCCATTAATTAATCCAGAACATTCATGAACAAATTGCAATTCAATAAAGAAAGTCATGAACTCATAAATGTGTACTTATAAATGTAGGTATTTCATAAACTTCAGGTGCATAACAAAAATACTTGAAATACATCCGTACGTTACACCAACAACAACGTTGTCTTACACTCCAGGAACGAACATATGAAAGATAACGGTGTTTGATTTCTTATTCATCATCTGACATGTAGTAGTCAGAGAGATATTTTTCATTGTTGAAGACATTATTTCGCTCAACCATTGTCAAATCTCTGTTGCTTGCTTCTGCCATTTCAGTGGCTAGCTGAAGCATGAAATGTCGACATCTCCGCATCAACATCCTGTTGTTCTCCTTCTTAATTCTGCTAACTGCTTTTTCATAGTCACTCACATTTCGTCTAGCCATGGTCAATGAACGACGATGAGGTACCGGTGCCCCAAAGTTACGTAGATCATTATACAATCCTTCTTGCTCCGTTACCCTGAACGCCCATTCTGCTCGGATACCAGCATAATAATCCTTCGGACTTGAGTACTTTTCGCTCTTGTAGTCATACATAAATGGAGGTAGCAGCCACACTTTCGGATTTCTTTGCTGGCGTGAACTTCCTGCACCTCTTGAAGACATTGTTAATAAAATTAAAAATAATAATAATAATAGTAATTGTATATCTATTACTATTGTTATGCCTTCAACAAACATCATACTGGGGTATTTATAGACATGATAGTGGTGCTAGGGCACTATGGAATAAGTGATACACGTGATATTATTTGATGTTGTTCATTTCATGTAATTTTGATTACCCGTGACTTTGTGTACCTGTGATGTAGTCACGGATGTGGTTGTAAGATAAAATAATAATTGTAGGCTATAGAATCACAATGCTATCCCTTCATATTCGAGCAGTGCGTTGTCAAATAAAACAAAATGCAGTGAGTTGTCACATCTGCACATGAAACTATTTTGTCATGCTTACTTTTGTAATACAATAAGTACTCACTTGGAATTGACGATTTCAGTACGTATAAGTGTTTTCGAGAAATTATAAATCAAATCGAAAAATGAAATTTTCTTTGTATTCAAGTAATATTGTTCATAAACTATCATTGTTTTTCTCACCAACATAACAAAATGGTCACCTGCTAGGTAAACACGATTGGAACGTTGGTGCCTATATTTTATCTTATTTTCAGTTAAAGAACTTCACAGTCATCCGATTTTTATTGTCATTACACAATCGTCCATCATATTTTTTTACCAACATAATAGCATTTCTGCTTCTTTTCACAGTCATAATAATGTGACTTAGATGAATTCTGAAATGTGCGGAAAAAACAAAGCATGTAAGTTGCACTGCAGAAGTCACATGCATCACGTAATGTCAAGAAACAAGTCACAACGTATACAAGCATGGCAAAGTAAGAAAGTCACATGCATTACTGCATCACTGCATAAAGTGACATGCAGCATTGCATCACTGCACAAAGTCACATGCCTCCTACGTACTGTGCCCATTGCAATTATGCACAAAGTCACAGGCATCGCTGCATCTTCGGCACAATAGCCGATGCTACAGGCCGTTGATTCGTTCATGACTGCACAAAGTCGAGTCCTGACAGCCGTATCCACTGGATAAGGTCAGTGGCATGCATGTGATCGAACAGGAAATTGCATACACACAGGTACCATGTGTGTATATGGTATAAATATCGTAGCATACCACAACAAAAGTTTTACAGCTATTTCTACCGATATGATCATGACATATACGGTGGTTAATCTATATTCAGCAATGGGTCGCTATTGGGTTGCAGATGGAGATGAATTTCAATACCCATTAAATCCAAATTTGCGTTACTCACGTGCCACCGTCAATACCATGAGAGCTGAGTGGGAATTTCGCAAAACTCGAGCAAACGTTCTCGTTGAGCTATGCCGTGAAGTTAATCTTAAATTTCCTCGCCGGTTAGCCATGCGTATGCCAACTGACACTCCACAGTTGTTGCAAAGGGCATTGCATCGTATCCGCGACGAGGTTAATCGCATGACACAACGTTTGCAGAGGTCTGAACTAATGAAGACCGCAAATGAGCGTGCCGAAGATGGGTTAATGGATGATGCACACCAGTACTACGCCTGGAGCATGGATGTTATGTATGAATCTGATATTGAGATGTCAGATGATGATGATAATGAATGAAATTGTTTGGATGAACGCCCAGGGCATTTCTGTAATGCATGCAATTTGTAATGCTTATCCATGACTTATCAATAAAACGAGATATTTCAATTATTTTTAGCCTTCAACGAACATTTTTTTTATAGCTTCTTTACACATTTTGTTCAAACCAAACGCGTTTGTAATTTATGTTCTCCTAAATTACGGATAATGAGAGAGGGGTAGAGATGTGAAACAGATTTGTGTGATTTATCAATATAAATAAGAATAAAAAATTGTGAAATGATAATTGCGAATAAATAAGTATGACACTTACATCAGCTGTACAAGTTTGACACATACAAACAAAAAAGAAAAAAATAAAAAAACCTATATAGTCCATATCGCAACCGCTAATGCCCTAACCTGCCCCCAGTCCCACAACCCCGACCGTGGATCTCCCTCCTCGGTCTCCTACGGTAGACTCTCTGAATATCTGGCACTCTCTCCCCTGCATGCTGCCCTCCACTGACTGCCTGCGGAGCCTGTGAGTGTGAGTGTGACCCCCCCTCTCCTGCATCTGATGCCCCTGATCCTGCCTGTGCCTGTAGATCATATACTGCTGTGAGCTGTGAAACTCCCACTCCCTCGTCTGGTGCAACTGTATCACGATCTGCAGCTCGACCACGACCTCTGCCTCTGCCCGCACCCCGACCTCGGCCGCGACGTCCCCCACGACCATAACCTCTCCCTCGCGCTCTGGGGGGGGGCTCAATATGGCCCTCATCATCAATGTGTGAGATGTCAGTGAGAACTGCATCATGTGTACTCCTGGGCGCGGTCGAAGTAGTCCCCATAAAAGCAGGTGATAACTGGGTGGGTGGGGTAGCAACATCATGCATGAACGGGGGGGCGGTCGAAGTACTCCCCAGAAAAGTAGGATGTAACTGGGTGGGTGGGGTAATAACATCATGTATGAAGCGGGGCGGTGACCAATCAGGGTCAGGGTCAGCATGCTGGGTAAGATGTACGTGTGGGGAATATGGAGAAATGTATGGGGTATCATGTGGTGGGGTGCCTGAAGTCGAAGGACCTGCTGTGGCTGGCGCTGAACTGGAAGGCACTGACGTGGACGGGACTGATGTGTCTGGAGCAGCTGCTGCAGTGTGTACACCGTAGTCCCCAAAATGCAGACGATCTACCCGATGGGCATGCTGGATCCCCTCGTACAATAACTCTCTGATCTCTACAAGGGCCTGCAGACCAAGCTGTCCATCACGTCTGAAAATAGCATCCTCAGCCAAGTGATATGACCTCCCAGCTCGAACCACCTGTCAAAAAAATAGATATATTAGGCTATAGTTGACTGAAAATAATCAATTATGATATTAACAATTATCGGAGATATAGTACGCTACTCACCAATGACTCGAGAGAAGGCCCAACTCCCTGATATCCGTCCTCGGACAGGTGGCTCGGATTACCGACAAGTAGGTGTGTATGTCGCCGATACCACAACATGTAAGGGTCGGGAGAGGGGAGGACCCCATCGCTCCAGTCAGCCTGTACAATAGTGTCGCGACGGGCATCCCACAACTGTATGTATCGCATATGATGCTGACTCCAGTCAGTGCTGCCTCGGCCACGTCTATCCGTCGCATGCAACCGCCACTCGGTGTCACATCGATCCGGCACGGGCTGGACCCGACCAAACTGTCGGAGGACACGATCAGGGAGATGCCACTCAACCACGTCATAACAAATGAGTGGTACTCTCGCCATCCATATATCCTCACCTAGGCGGCAGTAGTCTGGGAGCGTGTGCAGGACATCAGCATAAGGCTGCCAGATAAACTACAATAACGACAAGTCTATTAAAAATCGGTCATAAACGTATACAGTCCATATGACAATTAAAATTTAGGTATATAAATTTGATACCTCGCCGTCTATCATCCGGTCAAGCTGGTCTCTATACACGACCACTACGTGGGTCGATACGACCTCGTGGCTCATGTCAACCCTCCATCGGCTACCTCGAGGTCCGGCCGGCATCTGCATGTCTCCCTGCCCGATGGGAACCTCACCAGGAGCAACTACTTGCCGCCTAGCCGGGGCAATGCGAATCAATCTCTCCCACGCCCAAATCTGCAATAGTTTGAACGCAATTACAATACTGATATATGCCATACAATATGAATTGACATGTAATAAAATTCTTACTAACCTGTAGCAAGACAAGGGGTCCTCCGATCTGAGTCACACCCACCTGAGTGGCTCGACATAACATCCTATACAAGCATGCCAAAGCCGCGGCGCCCCAGCTGTACTGGCCGATGACGTCAATGTCTCTCAACAGTGGCAAATACATCAGCTTGAGCAGGTTCTGTGACTTATCAGGGAGAAGTACCCCCCCAATAAGCCACAGAATATATGCTCGCGCATGCTGCTGTACTAACTCATCTGCAGCATCATCTGGAAAATCGCCCTGAAAATGCTCCGACAGCCACCTCACCCTCACTCTACCTGCCTGTAAGTCTGCAGGTGTAGGTGCTACTCCCAATAGCTCAGCACATAGCGCTATCCACTGCTCCGTCGTCAATGATGGGTCAAGTCCAGTAACTGCTCGCCCATCAATCCGTAGACCGTATAGGACAGATACGTCCTGCAATGTGACGGTGGCCTCACCGGTCGGGAAATGAAATGTATGAGTCTCTGTGCGCCATCTCTCGACGAGAGCAGTAATGAGTGGGTGGTCCAGTCTGATATGGCCTATACGATATACACCATAGAATCCCGCGCGTAGTAGACACTGCAAGACTCTATGGTGCAATGGACGATCCCACAGGCCGGAATCTCCCCGTCGGCATGCCACCACGGTGCGTGACTGGTCCTGCATAACAGAATGAGTATTTTAAATTATAGCATTATCAAGGAAATGAAAAACAAAATGCAGTGTATTTTCATTGTACGCGTAAAGTCCAACAAACGTTATTGCATACCGGGTCCTCCCATATACTGTCAGCCCGATGTGGATGACTAAAAAGGGGGACCTCATCAGGTAGATGTGCCATGAAGCCTGTACAGTTGAAAAACAAATACATTTTGACAAACTGTATTGGTGAGCATGTAATTTAACTATATCAATTAAGCTGAAATTATTATGTACATGACGACTTGAAAAATAAATGTGGTCGATTATTTTAAAAGTATAAATTTGTGTGCCATTAACTAAAATCAAAAGTTTGCATATTATGTGCCCATTAAATATGATAAACAATTCAACATAACCTATCGTTATCTATGCTTCAGACTAATATAAAAATCTTTTACAAAGTCATTTTACGATATCAGTTACATAAGCTTAATAATGACCAATAACATGTGGATAGTTTTTGTATGTCAATATTTACAAACAAAATGGAATGATCAATTTTTTTTTTTCAAAACTTCATTATTGATTTTGGCATATTTGACATAACGTCATTATTGATTTTGACATATTTGACAAAATTCGTTACATTTATGGCATATTCGACAACTTCATTATTGATTTTGTAATTTTTGTTTTGCAATAAAATAAAAAATTTGTAAATTACGTACATGTAATTCACAAAATTCTGTAATAAACATTTTCAATGAAGTAGAGAATAAAAACTATGATAGTTGTAAATTTCGTCAAGCAAATAAAACAATTACAATATATAAAGAATTAAACAACAGAAATGATATATTACAAATAAAAAATGTTCTATTACATGTATGGCCCCGTTTACAAATAATGAATTACAAAAGAAAATAAAATGATCTATTACAAATAAAGAATTACAAAAAGATCTATTACAATATGTAAGTATTACATAGTCTTCATCGACCAAGTCGCGCCGGACATGTTCGCCTGTCATGACCTGTCTGCTGGCACTCACTGCAACGAGCGGTCAAACGCCTATCTGATATGTCCATCTCATTCGGAATACGAGACATAGATGCACGACCCCGTTTCACTTGTCGCAGACGCAGTACATTAGGCATTAAAGTCCACTGCGGATCAGCCCAATAATCTTGATGCGGTATTGGATTGAATTTAGTTTCCCAAACTCTAATGTATACAGGAAGCCTATATACTGGATCAACGTACTCGAATGGATTGTCACCGCATTCAGACATTACAGCGAGCATATGAGAACATAGATAGTGTCGTATCTCATATTTCCCACAACTGCACGTGGGTTGATTCATCCGCACAATTTGTGTATTGCGACCTCGTCCATGGCGAAAAGATGTTTGCACCTCAAACACGCGGCGTGGCCTATAAAAAAATTATAGTAGAAACTAATGAAGTTCATGTTTTTAGGTGTAGTTAAATTGACAACATAATAACAATAATTTAATTTATATTACAAACTAACCTGTCATATGATATCAACTTGAAAGTATTTGCCCTTGCGATGCCATCCTCAATAGTTTTTTGCATCTGTCTAGGGTATTGGAACTCATTTCGTACATCTAGTTCAGCTTGGGCTCCCATCTCGTCAAAATATTTTACAAGCCGCCGAAATGTAAATTCTACCATAGCTGAGATAGGTAAGTTCCTTGCACCTTTCAAGACGCTATTGAAGCACTCTGCATCATTGCTAGTCAATACCCCCCAGCGATGCCCACCGTCATACGAAAGGGCCCACTCCTCAGGATTCATCTTGTAAACCCAAGTGATGGCTTCTTGGTCAATAGCCTGTATTTGTTGTAAGTAACCATTACACTTTCGTCGTTGATGAGCACTTCCTGCTTTCCATAGAAGTTGTTTCAGCTCCTTATTTCTGAACGTAGTGTTAAAGTTACTACAAACATGTCGAAGGCAGTGCCGATGATATCCAACAAATTGGAGCGAGGGATTCAACCAATGCCGCCTCACAGCAGCTAAAATACTCTCAGCTCGATCGGATATCAAAGTCACTCCCTGTCGGTCCATGACAATATGTTCCTTGATATTTGAAATGAAGAACGACCAAGACTCCAAACTCTCCTTGTCGACAACAGCAAATGCAAGCGGTAGTAGTTTGCCATTGGCGGTGACAATCGTTGCTACAAGCAACACACCAGTGTATTTCCCGTATAAGAATGTACCATCTATGGTTATAACAGGCCTACAATGTCTGAATCCATCGATGACGGGTTTGAAAGACCAAAAAACAAAGTGGAAAACGGGCATAATGGTTGTATTTCCGGTATATCTATGCTTCCATTGCACGATGGTACCAGGATTAGATGTTTGTAATGCATACATGAATTTAGGCAACATCATATATGATTCATCCCAATCTCCGAATACCATTCGAATTGCCTTTGCCCTTGCATGCCACGCCTTCTTGTAATGTATAGTATAGTTCATGGATTTTTTTATGTCTTCGATGACATTCTTAATGGGCATATCAGGTTCGTTCTGCATACAACAATACCTATGAGTCAGATTATTTTGGTGTGAACACTTTAAAGACACAATTTTGGTGTGAACACTTTAAATGAACAATGTGTATATAAATGTAAACATTTATTTTGTATACTCACCGCAACTTGTCCCAAAAGATGAGAAGCAATGTAACTGGAGCTAATATTTGTGTGGTCCCTATTCGTTCGTGGGTATAAACAATGGTGAGGACCCCTATACTGCTTTATTTCAAAAAGCCCATGTCTCTTACTAAGAGATGCACGCAACCACCATCTACAGTCGTGCTTGCAAGCACACACCCAAACGTCTCGCTTGGAGGTTACGACTTTGTACTCTCGATTATTTGTTGCATGGTACAATTTGACAGCATGTACGAGTTGCTTCTTATCAACGAAAACCATCCCTTTGTCCAACTCTGGATTTTCAGCATTCCAGATTCGGTTACGGGGAACGACATCGCGGTTACTAATGTCAAAATCACCACCCATGTGAATGTTTTCAAAGAAAGGGATTTCAGGTCTAGGTGGAATGGGGGCATTCTGAATATCAACGGGAGCGTCGACATCATCTTCTTCATCATCATCATCATCTGATCCGCCCAATAAATTTTCTTCATCACACATTTCATTCTCATCATTGTCTAGGGCGACATCAGGACCGTACATGTCACTATCAGCAAACTGCACAAAATTAACCGTTTCAGCCATATTACCAGCAACTTCAACTGGAGTCGTATGATGGCTATAGGTGGGCACATCTTGGGTGTTATTGTGAAATTCAGTCTCGTATCCACCATGTGAACTTGATTCTCCACCATGGCCATGAAATGTCTGTTGTGTGTAGCCAGCTGCATAACATTCATTTGATTCATACATAGGAGACTGAAATGCTGTCGTGTCAACCCCATGTGTCAGCAATGTAGTGAACGGATGCGATTCCATCTGTGTTACATTCGGAAGATTCTGTACAACCTCTTTCTGAATGTACACTTCCAAACAATTTGGTGGTTCGAAATTTCCACCGATACTTAAAACGGTGTTCAACGCCTCATCGTCATTTATCGGTAATATTTTGTATTTGCTGGTTGCTTGCCACTGGCGATAAGGATATCTACATTTGAAGATCAATCGGACTGTTTCCCCGTAACTTGCGACCTTGGACATAAACATCTCCTCCAAATTGCCAAGTGTGGTGCCAAGTTGCACCATATATATCCCTTTCGGCTCAGCATCATATGACACACCTTCATCGGGATCCCGAATTATGTTTCCCCCCCAGTAAAAGATAATTGGAACAGTTGTCATATACTTACTTCAATGAAACAATAAATATTAAAATATCAACAATATACATATATTGAATTGTACTTGTAAAATAAACATTAAAATTTGCAGAAGCCACAAATAAAAGCAACCCTCTAATTTTTTATCAATTTATATTTTCCAGGGTTGAAGGAACTGTAGAGGTGAAACATTAATTCAATTTCTATTTTGTCAACTATATATTTGTGTCTCAACTTGATTATTACTTTTTATTCAATAATCTTGTTCACTTATTTTTATTCGTATAACAGAACAGCTGAGATTTCATCTATACGTGGAGTTACATATTGTGTCTCATTTACTTCGTATGTGAAGACTCTTATCTTTTCAACGTGAATGTTCTTTGTTGTCATTGCTCTATTGTCTTCATCTAAAAAACACATAACAAGAAGTATACATGTTGTCTTAATTCTTTCGAATTAGTGGCGAAAAATAAAATAGGTTGACAGATATTTAGTAGAGGGTGACGCGATTGATTTGGACAATATAAAATACAGGGTGCAAACATTGAGAGAGATTTTTTTAACCTGGTGATGTAATTGTTCAGATTTATGGAAAATATAAGTTAATTTGATTTGCTCCAACTTGTGCCATTACGGACCTTAATGACAAAGTTATTTCCTATGTGAACTAGTAACCCTCGTCCATTTTGTAGAGGGCATAGAGGCTTTCTTATAAAATTAAAACAACAAACTGATTTTGGATCATTTTGGATTGTTCTGAAAAGTAAGAAAAAAATTAAATTTATTTACTCCTTTTTTTTCTTACACATACAAAAACAACAAAATTATTACAGAGATAATTTATAATGGCCAAAAATTAGAGATAATTAAATTGAAGTTGGTGGTTAAATGTATGGACTACATTTTGGACAGTTATCCATGTGAATCTATCGGGCCATCCGTACCAATTATTTGGTATTACAAAATACATGCTTACCCATCAACGTGCCAAATTTTTTTTTTCCCTTCTTACGTACGAAATTGCTACGGACTATTAATTAAAATAATTTATTACTCTTTTCATGCATATATGTCTGCACACCTCTATGGACAGAATAATTATGATATTTGCTTCCGCCAACCCCTAATTTTGTAAATCTATTTAAGTGGCCTTCGGTAATCTTAGGATTACTGGCCGGTCATACCTATAGTAGCGAGTTTGGGTCGTGATAGAGTGGTATCAGAGCACGAGTTGATTATTTGAAGTGTTTCCATGTTGGATCATTTTGGATCGTTCTGAAAAGTAAGAAAACTTGATTTTGGATCATTTTGGATCGTTCTGAAAAGTAAGAAAAAAATTATATTTATTTACTCCTTTTTTTTCTTACACATACAAAAACAAAAAAATAATTACAGATAATTCAATTGAAGTTGGTGGTTAAATGTATGGACTACATTTTCGATAGTTATCCATGTGAATCTATCGGGCCATCCGTACCAATTATTTGGTATTACAAAACACATGCTTACCCATCAAAGTGCCAATTTTTTTTTTTTTTCCCTTCTTACGTACGAAATTGCTATGGACTATTAATTAAAATAATTTATTACTCTTTTCATGCATATATTGTAACTACTCTAAAATAGCAGCCAAAGTAGATTTTCATTTTCAATGGTAGTGGACAATCACAAAGTGAAAAAGACGATAAGTCAGTTCGTTCAATACCCATTTCAAAAACTTTCTCAAATTTTCTTCAGTTTTATCATAAAATTTTAATTTGTACTAGAATACTATTATATGTATTACAAATTCAGCTCATTAAATGTTTTAATCATATTTTGGCTGCTTGACCCCAAATATGACCCCAAATATAGTGAAATAAACCAAACGAAATTAAACCAAATTTTTTTTTTTTAAATCAAATACAGTCAAATTTAAATATTTTCAGAAACCAATAAAAATATTTCTTTTCAATAAAATAGAGTCAAAATTAAATATTTTGATAAACCAATAAAAATATTTCTTTTTAATAAAATAGAGTCAAAATTAAATATTTTGAGAAACCAATAAAAATATTTCTTTTTAATAAAATATAGTCAAAATTAAATATATGAATTTCGGATTTTTTAATCGCAATTCTTAATTAAAAAAAATTACTTTTAAAACCCTAATTTCCTTTTAATTCCTCTTCACAAGAAAAAAAAAACAATTTCCAATTCAACAAATGTACGTTGGTTTATTCAATATTCAAAATATAGACATTTTCATTCACAAACAAAATTTAAAAATTCTAATTCCTGATTTGAAATTTAAAAATATAAACATTCAAAATATTCAAATTTATTCAATATTCAAAATATTTTTCTTTTGGGTCCAATGCCAGTGGTGCAATACATAGTAATTCATGGGTGGACATTGGAGATTCTTCTTTCTACTAATAAACCCACTTCGCAAAAGTATGAAACAAAGAACTAGCTTGTTGGTCAAGAGTCTTTTTATAGCTATTTTAGCCCAAACATGACATGCCAAACGAAACCTAAGATTCACAAAAATTAAATTTAGAAGGCATAACACTATTTACATACATCCTAAAATTATATATATTACAGCTAAATTAGCTAATTGCCCAATAGAAATCCAGTCTATGATTTTGCATAATGATGAGTAGCTCTTTCACTTGTTCATGAATTCCCTTCATTTGACTTGATTATGATTGTGTTTGAATCATAACTTTGAACACAGATTAAAAATAAAATAAAATAAGAAAAAAAAAAGAAAAGAAAATAAAATAAAATAAAAGAAAATAGAAGAACAAATTAGATTTTATTTTACTCACATTTTTCTTTCTCTTAATTCAAACTCAGTTTTAAGAGATTGATTGACTTGACAAATGAGACACTTTCTTAATCAAAGTTGTATTAGATTTATCATTGCAGAATTGATTGTAAAAAGAGAAAAAAATACTCTCTTTTTTTCTTTTTTTTCGGCTGAAGGTTAGATTTGATTTCAAGTTTTTGGTACACCTATTAAAAGACTTGTGAATTAAGTTAATGTGGTCATTTAATGTTGTACCCGAGCCTTGGATTTACCAAGAGAAATAAATAAATTCACCTCATTTTCTTTTTGTCAAGATAAAGAAACATAATCTTAGGGTGTTGTCATTTACTGCATTCCAACAAAAAAATCAAGATTGAGATCTGAGTCGATTTTTTGATATGAGTCGATTTTTTGACAAAAAGGGTTTGTTTGGATATGAGTCGATTTTTTTACTATTTAATTTGGGGCTAAAAAATGTCGTTAGTGATATGTTTTTTTGACTTTTATGAGAGAAAAAATAAAATATTTATGATTTAGATATAACATTTTGTCTTATATGAATAAAATAACTTATTTTATCTTATATGACTATTTCTTTGACTTGAAACCTTGAAATTTGTTTATGTTCATTTTATTTTTTATTTTATTTTTGGGTAGCCCTATTAATATTTTGGTTTTGTTGTAACGGTCCATGAAATTTTGGGATGATCAAATTATATTAAATCTAGCATTTAGTGAATCTTATCACGTTTTCAAGAGATGAGGATATGTAAAATATTTTGATCCTCCATGTAATTCTCTCTCCCTTAAATTAATCAGAGTATACATATGTGACAAAACTTTCCTATTTTTTTTTTTAAAATTTTAATTTAATTTGTTTTTTGGGGTAGGTCATCCATATGTGATCCTAACACATTCAAAACCCAATAAACAAAACCCCTAAATAGTCCCAAAGAAACATGGATCCTTTGTCTCTTGGGTATCACAATGCAGGTCTCGAGTCTTGACCTCTACAATTTCTCCCAAATTAATGACATTTACATGCTTTGATTTCTATTTTAACTATCTTCATTTGTATAGGAGAATGTAAAACATAAATAGAAATAAATATGATGAAACTTAGATATTTTTGTACATAGACAAAAATGTTCTCACATTTGAAATAATGAAATTAACTAATTTATAAAAAAAAACATAACAAAATAAAATGATAGTATCCTCTTGAATAAAAAAACAAAAAACATTAATATTTCATTATAAATAAAATATAAATTTATAAATCATTTAAATAATATTACTTTCTTTATTTGGAAGCTCATTTAACTTGAAACAATTCTTTGAAATAGATTATTGAATTTCACTTACAATTAGATTTTAATCTATTAATTTTATAATATTAGAACCAAAAGAAAATAAAATCCATTCATGCTATAATATTACAAAAAAAATAAAGCATTTCAATTTATTCCAAAAAATAAAAAACCAAATAAATAAAAATACTTTATTTACAAATTATATAATGACAGTATATGTTTCAAATTAAAAATACTTTATTTTGATAAACCAATAAAAATTTCAGAAAAATTCAAAAACTAACCATGATTCCAAAAAATTCAATTTCATTTCAAAACCCTAACATTGACAGAAAAACCCTAACCCGTATGCCAAAAAATTCCAAACCCTAATTTCATAACCACAATGATAAAAACCCTAACACATTTAATAATTCACAAGTAAAACCCTAACATTGACAAAAAAATACAACACAAAACAAACACAAAAAGTAAATACATAAAATTAGGGTTAATGTCATACCACGGAGAGAGACAGACAGCAGAGACAGAGAGCGAGAGCGAGCTGAGATGGAGCGAGAGCAGAGAGAGAGAGAGCGAGCGAGAGCAGAGAGAGGGAGAGCGAGCGAGAGCAGAGAGCAGAGAGAGCCAAAAACCTAAGTCGTATGCAAATGAGGGGGGTGAGGGGGGGGGTTTGTTCGTATATATGAGGAGTTTGAAAACGCTGATACAAAAAGCGATTTCATTTAAATGAAATCGCTATTACAAATAGCGTTTTTTGGCAAAAAAAATTTGTACTGAAATCGCTATTAGAGATAGCGTTTTTTCCGGGGACAATTTTTTCTTAAAATCGCTATTACGAATAGCGTTTTTATTTTAAAAAAAGCGCTGTTAGGAAAAGCGTTTTTAACAAACCCTAGAAGCGCTATTTGTAATAGCGACTTATTAATCAAAGTCGCTATTTGTAAACGCGATTTTACTGTTCACCTACTTTTACGCTCCTAACAGTGAAAGCGCGAATAGTAATAGCGTTTTAACCTAGTTTTGGAAATCCGTCAGAAGTTGGCCTAGTTTTGGAAATACGATACAAAAATGGCTTATATTGGGAAATGGCCCCAAAAGGCTGAGTGTGTGAGCCAATAAACACAATGGTGGGTGTTGGGAAGTCCACCCACCCTCCCTTGTGTCTATTTTTTTTTTTTTTTTGTAATTTATTTATTTATTTTTTATTGGATAAATTACAAATACACTCTATGAGGTTTGCTTAAAATATGAATTGTTCTCTGTGATTTAGAAAATTACAAATACTTCACTGTCATAATTTTTTATTTAACAGAATTAATTGAAAAAGTGAAATTTCTAACTGTTCACCCATATAATAATAAAATTATCTGAATTATTAATTGAAATAAAATTTTAATATTATTAAAAACTGTTAATTAACTTGATGATTTATTAATAAAATGACATATTTATTATGAAATTAGAAACCTTAGCGGGTATAATGTAATTTCTAGAACCACAAGGGGTAATTTATAATTTAAGTAAACCTCAGGGGTGTGTTTATAATTTATCCTTTTTTATTTGTAGTGAAGTTGGAAAGAAAAAAAAAAAAAAAAAGTTCATAAAGCAAATGATACCACTTTCTTTAGGTGTAAAATGATGTGTAATTCTTGTTCCTTGAGTGCATCATAAGCCATTTCATTAATAGAGTTGAATAAAGCGAGGAAGCATATCTTCATATAGTCTGGAAGTTGTTCCATTGCACTGATATCCCACCTAAAAGTTAAAAAGAAAAAAGAAGTATTTTCATGTTAAAGATATATAGCTAAGAAGCATGCAAATTAATGCAGATGATATTGACACAACCATTCTCCCATCAACCAACCTCTCAATGGCATTGGTAAATAGTTCAAGTTCCTCCAATGAACCATACACATCATAGATATCATCTATTATTGTTATCAGTGTGTAGACCTTCGTGGACATTCTCCTAAAGTATCCAAATTGAGGCTCAAAATTCACTTCCAGAGTGCCTAAAAAACACTCCATCAACCTATCTCTAGCAAAGCTCAACTTTTTTCCCAAACATGTACTCCTCCACCACCTATATTCATAACAAGGAAAAGAATAAGGTATATGAAATACTACATACATATATATGGTGACTTATATACATAATGAAAATTGGGAACATTTCTGACCTTGAAATTTGTTTTACTTCTTGCTGGTGAATTGCTTGCACCATGTTGAAATCTAATTTCGCAAGCTCAAGCAATATAGAATTCATATCTTGTCTTCTCTCATACACATCAATGAACCATCTTGCCTCTAGCCTTAGCACCCTCCAATGTAGGGGAAGCTCCAAGGAATGTCTAACTAGCATGGCGAGATTTTGATCAATATCCTTCTTCTTGAGGTTTTCTTTGAGATTCCTAGTTGTGAAATCCCTGGCCTCATCTAATAAACTTTCACCATCAATTGAAAGATATGAGGCTTCATACAAATATAGTAGTCCCTTTGTATCCTCACAAAGACAAGACCTCAAATTCCCCATCTCGTCCATAAATTTTTTAAAAACATCTGCAATTCAAGCTAACTATTAATTAGTATATACTAGGGACTATGAGCTCAAATACAATATATATATATATATATATATTTTTCTAATTGTGAATTGAATCATGCACTATTTTTCTCGATATATGAATCATGCACTATTATTCTAATTGTGAATTGAATATGAATCATGCACTATTTTTCTCGATATATATATATATATATATATTGTATTTGAGTTCTCGATCTCTACTGGACACATAAAGATATAGCATCAATGTTCAATCATTTTAAGTTTTTTTGCTTCTCATTTATTTATTTATATTTATTATTATTATTATTTTCTTTTTTTTCATTTTCTTTTTTGGGCGGTGGTGTGTGTTCCTCTTTAAATTTTGAGTTAATTACACTTAGCACCCCTACATTTTCACTATCCTCTCATTTTGGCTTTGACTTTTAATTGTGACAATTAGCCTCATATATTGTAAGTCAAGTTAAGGCTAATGGAATTTGTCATGTGCTTTAAATGTTACATTTTTTTTTTTTCGTCTCATTAAAACTCTTATACTTTCATCAAATTCTCATTTTGGTCCTTATACTTTCTCTAAAATCTTACTTTGATCCCTTCATTTTTAGTTTTCATCAACTTTAATAACGGTAGATAGGCGAAAGGATTGACACTGCAATTTGACTTAAAAGTGTAAGGAATGGACTGTTATAATTGAAAGTAAATGAATTAAAGTGAGATTAGGGTGAAAGTGAAGAGTTGCTAAGTGTAATTAACCCTTAAATTTTTGACATATATGGAGTGAGGAAATCATTGAAGTACCTTGAGGGACATTGTACCCATGTTGTCTTAAAAGCCTAAATTTGAGAGCTGTAGCATGCAAATCCTCATTGTTGCACTTATCATTCATGTTGTATATTCTCTCAAGTACTCTCTCTATCTCATCCTTGAAGTGATAGAACACTCCAAGCCTTTGCAAGTCATCAACCATCTCAAGTGCATCCAATGGATCCTCATCCGCTACTTTCTCAAGCATTATCTTCACATCTTCCTTCAACTTTGCAGCCCTTTTTTCGTATACATCTCCCTACAAAAATAATTTTTTGTTAGCAATTACCATTGATTTGCATCCACTAATCAAGCAGAGTATATATAACGATAGGAAATATATATATACCACATATTTACTGTTAAGTGACTGCACATAGTCATAGTCCCAAATGGGAGGTTGGTAGTTGGCTGATCGTCTGATGATCTTTTGATTGCAAGGTCCATCAGTAACAAGAAGGCTAAGAGCCATTGCACGGAATTTCGAACAAACTTAAGCTTGCTTTGATTGTCTGGCTAACTCTGATGACAACCCACACTTAAATAACATGCATGCCCATATCAATTTTGAAAAAAAAAATAATAATAAAAGGAGAAATTACGGTAGTATTTGGTATAATTTTAAAATTATAATTTGATAATAGAGTTGTATTTTGAGTTTGTGAGTTTTGGAATTATGATTTGAAAAGAGAAAATTTGTTTGGTTATGAGTTTTGAAAAGAGTTTTGAATTTTTTATGTGACATATGAAATGAGAAAAGTTGTTTGGTTATGAATTTTGAAAAGAGTTTTCAAAACTTAATTAAAAAACTTATAAGTCATAACCAAACACACAACTCAAAACTCTATTGAAAATTCTATTCAAAACTCATAATCAAATTCTTTTTAAAATTCAATTCAAAAAAATGTCATTTTGGTCTAAAAAAATTTTCTATATTTAAAAAATATCAAAAAAAAATATAATTTTTTTTTCTTTCAAATAACAGGTGGCTATTGGCAAAAATATATATATATATATATATATTGTTCAGGTCAACCGGCTGGACATCGGAGAGAATGTCCGAGCAAACAATCGGATAGACCAAAATTCAAAAATGGTCTGTTTTACCAAACATGTTTTCAAAATATATTTTGAAATTTGTTTGAAATCATGATTTGAAAATTCAAGCTAAACATAGTATTAGAATATAAGGGTAAAATTGATTTTTAAAAATTCTACCAAACACAGCCTACAATTTGTACTTCAGTAATTTATGCTCAATCTCAACCCTAGATATTTTGATTGTCCTAGACAACTACTAAATTTCGAGTCAGTTGGGCCCAATTACATAACACCGTTTTGAAAATTGATGGAGGGATTCAAGTAAATAGTCAAAAAAATTGATGGAGGGATTCAAGTGAATAGCCAAATTATAGAGATATTAAGTTCTCGTTTGGCATGTGTCTGTTTTAGTTTAAAAGTCAAAAAATTATTTAAAAAATCAAAAAGTTTATAACCTATACCAAAAAGTCGAAGATTTCTTTCTTTTTTTTCTACTTTTTGTACATCTTTTCGTAAAAAATAAAAAAAAAAATTTCCAAATATATTAATTTTTTTTACCTCATATTTTAGTCAAAAAGTCAAAAAATTATTAAAATAGTATGTTTCTAAACAAGGCCTAAGACTATAGTAGAGAGATTAAAGTGAGATTTTAATAAAAAATATAAAAGTGATAATTAGAATTACATAAGTGATTGGTAGCTCGAAAGAGAGGCCCCCGAATCCCCCCGAATTCAAAAACGACATCGTTTCGTCGTTTTGATTTTTTTTTTTTCAGAAGAAGAAAATCAGAAGAAGAAGAATAAGAGGAGGAAGAAGAACTGGAAGAAGAAGAACTGAAGGAGCCAACAAAATCGGGCTCGAGGCGAAGGCGGGGTGGGGGGCAGAGGCAAAGGCAGGGGGCAGAGGCGGGGTCTGTGAGGCGGAGGCGACGACAGGGCTGCGACGAGCTGCTACGACGAGCTACAACGAGGCGACGGCGGGCGACGATCGGGCGGAGGCAATGGTGGGCAGAGGCCTGTCGCAGCTGCCATCTCCTCCTCTTCCTCTCTCTTCTCTTTCTCTCTCTCTCTTTCTCTTTCTCTTTCTCTTCTAAATTTCGGGCTGTTCGGGGGGACAAATTTGTGGGGAAAAATCATTTTTCTTAGAATTAATACTATCATGTTGTTGCTCTTCGTTTGTTGTCGAAATGACATTGTACAAATAAGCTCAATTACAACTCGACTTGAAATCAAAGAAGCTAAACAAGACAATTAAAAAGTTTTGTAAATAAAGTAGAATACATTCTGTTTGGTTTTCATTTCTCAAATTTTCTTTTCAGAAAATTTTACTTTTTCGTTTTTTGTATTTTTTGTTTTCACTGAATTTTTTTAATATTTAAGCAATTTCTTTAATTTTTAAACGCACCTAACATAAATATACTTAAAAGGTATAATATTTGTGAAAAAAATCTTTAAAAAATTTACTAAATACTAAATATACAAAAAAAATACAAAAAATCAATACATTTTTTTTATATATTTTTCTGTATTTATTAATTATTTAAAATATTTTTTTCACAAATATTTTAATATTTTGATATATTTCAGTAAGTTATATCTATAAAAAAAATTACTTAAAATTTTAACAATATTGACTAAAAATATAAAAAATAAAAAAACTCAATTTAAAAAAAATTAAAATCAAACATATTGGACGTAAAATGTAAGGGCAATTGTACCCCAGTGATATTTGGGATTCTTATTTATGGGTCAGTGTTGGAAGTGTTTTAGAATTTCAATAGAGCTGCAAAAGCTGAAACTTTAATTACAAAGGAGAGGGAACTTTCTATCGTCTCTCACGTGCTAACTCTAACTTTCCCTCAAAACTCACGTTTTCCGTTTCTTTCTCCGCTCCTCTCTTCTCTCTCCTCTCTTCTCTCTCTTTCTTGTCTTCTCTCTCCTCTTTCTTGTCTCACGCTCTCTCCTCTGACTCCTTCCATTTGACTTATGCTAGGAATTTTAAATAATTTACTAAATTTTATATCAAATTTTTTAAGAGTGCAAGATTCATACATTTATATATTATTTGGGATATATAACATTTTTTTTATTTTAATAAATGTATATAATTTTTGGATAAAGTACCAATAAATTTTAAAATGTGATATTATAAACGGTGTAGTTTTTCATTTTTCTTATGAATCCAAAGGTTTTATTAAAATGAAAATTACACAAAAAGATAGTCACTTACATGTTTAAGTTTAATTTTTTAGAGATAAAAGTGAATTTATTTAAATCAAAATTACACATTTGGACAATCCACAATATAGAGGTTTTGGATTTTTTTTTTCTTTTGAAACAAATCTCACATTATGAACAAAAATGTAACACTGTAATGTAACACTCCAATAACATAACACACTAAAAAAACTCATTTGTGCACTTTTTTTAAACGTAACAACGTAACACTAAAAAAAAAAAACTTATTAGTATATTTTTTTCAAATGTAACGCAAAAAAAAAAAAAAAAAAAAAAAAAAACTTCTTAGTGAACTGTTTCCGAACGTAACACTCTAATCAATTTAATCTCAAACGTAACACTCCAACATAACGCACACAAAAATACTAAGAAATTCCTTAATGTACTTTTTCCGAACAAAACATTCACAATTTAAAATTATACATTTGTTTAAAACTTACTAAGAAATTTTTGTACTTCTTTTAGAATGATTTGAAGAATCTCACATACTTTTGGAATGATTTGAAGAATCTCACATATATTCATAATATAATCATAACTTGTTCAAAGATCAAGCAATATATTCTCATTTTATAAATAAAATTATTTAAATAATTGTTTAGAACTAGTTTTGCTATCACATAAGAACACACTTGTTGCATCAACTCCAATGGTGCTAAGCAAAATGCTTTGTAAAGGTACAGAAAAATACTCTTTTTACCTTACCTAACTAGTTTAATTAGTATATACTCTAACCATAACTAACCAATGAAACTAACTTAACTACTTTTTAAAAGAAAAATACTATAAACACAAGTAAAAAAATATAATTTTATTTATGACATGTTGTATATGCACCTATTGTTGACGTGGTTATTGGTGTTACATTTATAAATATTTATTTATTTTAAATATATTATTAAATTATTTTTTAAAAATATTTTTACTCGATTATATTTTTAAACAATCATATTCTTTTAACAGTAATATTTTCAAACGATCAAATTGGCTGGAGCAAAAAACAAACAACAAATATGAAGCAAGCAAAAATGCAGAAAGATGGAGATAGCAAGTAGATACAGGCAAATAGCGAGAAGACCTTTTGCTAGCTACTTGTGGAGAGCTAAAATGAAAATAAACAAAATGTCTCTTGTGATGCAAAGTTTTTTTTGGAGGAAGACAAAAACAAAGTAAAAATGCCTCATATAACCCTTTTGTCTCCTCCCTTGGAGCTACTCCAAGGCTGTTAGGCAAAAATGCCTTGTAAAAGTATACGAAAAATACTTTTTTTTATTTTGCTTAACTAGTTTAGTTGGTATGTATTCTAAGTATACTCTTTATTTTAGCTAATCAGTAAAACTAACTTAATTAATTTTTAAAAGAAAAATACTATAAACATAAATAAAAAAAAATATGATCTTTTTTATGACATATTGCGTATACACCTACTGTTAGCGTAGTTGTTGACAAACATTTACAAATATTTATTTTTTTTAAATATATTATTAAATTAATTTTTTTTAAAAATATTTTATATGATTATATTTTTTTAACGATAATATTTTCAAACAATCAAATGAGCTGGAGCAAAGAAGAAACAACAAATATGGAGCAAGTATATATAGAAGCAACAAAGATGGAGGTAGCAAGCAGATATGGGCAACTACAATAAAAAACACATTTGGCGACCCAAAAATTGGTCGTCAAAAGTACAAATTTCGTCGCCAAAAGAATCAGCGACCAATATACAATTTGTCACCAAAGGCCTGTCACTAAAAGTATTGGCGACGAAATCAGAAATTGTCACCGTATGTAGACATTTAGCGACAAGCAAAATTGTTTGCCAAAAATCATATATTTTGTTGCTATAAAATTACAATTTGTTGCTAAAAGGTTAAAATTTGGATAGGCTATGTAGTTTTAGCGACAAATAAATGCGTCGCCAAAAGTGCTATTTAACGAAAAAATTAATTTGGTCACTAAAAATCACATTTTTAGCGACGAGTAAGTTTTGGTTGCTAAAAGTTCTTGGAACCAAGAACTTTTAGCGACAAAGACAATATGTTGTCGGCAAATATAGCTACCAAAATACCACCTGTCACTAAAAATTCAGTACACAAATTTTGATTTCAATAATTTTCCTGTTCAAAATAATCCAAAACACCTGTTTTCCTGTGCACAATATATACACAAATGTAATGTAAATAATTATACACCTATGCAAGACATTCATACTAATTCAAAATTAATAGCTATAAAAAATCCCAATAAACATAATTACAATTCTCTGACAATCTAAAACATGCATACCAAATACTTACAAACTACTAACATCAAACCCATAAATACATTACCATATGGTGGGAAGACCCTTTGCATGGCAATAAATGCTAGCCATTTGTAAAGAGCCAAAATGAAAATGGACAAAATGCCTCTTGTGATGCAAAGCTCTTTGAAGGAAAATCAAAACAACTTCACTAGCAAAAATGCCTCATATAGTCCTTTTACCTCCTCCCTTGGAGTTGCTCTTAGTAAATGGTTAACAACTTATGAATATATACAGGATACTAATAAAATACTTGAGTGTATACTACAAATAACGAATTATATATATGTATATATTTAAACGGTTTTGTTCGGTTCCAAACTTGAACCATAAATATAAAACCACAGAACAAACCGTGAAGTATAGTTCATCTATTTTAAGAAGTAGGACCGAACAATGTATAAAAAAAACTAAATCAAATAGTGTCGTTTGGTTTGAATCATATCGGTTTGAGATTTTTTTGGTTTTTATACTCAACCCTAATAATTTTCATAAGATTCTATACCTTTTATGAGGTGAAAATAATTTTTTTAATTTAAAATATTTTTTTTATGTTTATTTTTTCCAAATAAATTATAAATTAGTTTGACAAAAAAAAACATTAAAAAATAATACAACATGTGTGAGGGTGCAAATCCAATTTGTGCAAGGATGTAAGTCCAATTTGTGTCCGAATGCAATATATGCGTGGTACAAATCTAACCGATGCATAGGTGCAAGTCCAATATTTACTTTTTTATCTATCGAATGTTCCTTCTTTCTATCTCTCATATTAAAATAGAAGTAATATATCCAAATTTTTTTAACAATTTAATATCAAAACATAATTTAAAAATTGTATAAATTATATTTATTATATATTTAAAAATTGTATGGTTGTCACATTTGTTACTTGTGCTAGATATATATTGGACTTACACCTGACACGGATTGAACTTGCACTAAATACATATACTAGACTTGCATTAGGCACAGATTAGACATGCAACTATGCATAAGTTAGAGTTGCACCATACACATATTGGACTTGTACCATGCATATATTGTATTATTTTTTAATTTTTTGTCAAGTTAATTTATAATTTATTTTGCAAAATATAAACATCAAAAAATATTTTAAATTTAATTTCTTTGTTTTGGCAAGCATTTTAGATATTTTTATAATTATGAAGCTATTAAAATCAAAAATAAAAAATTAAAACCTATGCACGAGTTTATAAAACTTATTAACCATGGATTTTGCTATAAAAAAAATAATAAAAAAAAATTATAAGTAGCACAAATTTTTGATAATTTTTGCTCTAACGGGTTCATGATATTACTAACAGAGTTTAAAGTTATCATAAACTCGTTACTTAGATAGAAAATCAAAACAAGTTAATTTTGGGGGATTTTATTTGCACCCAAAAAAATTATTTCAAATTTTCAGTATTTTCTATTAAATTATTTAAGGTTATAATTTATTCTTGATACACCTTATATTTTCCACAAATTACTCTTTAAGTTAAAATCATAATTTGTGGTAGATCCAAATAATAAACAAATCCATTCAAAAAAAGAAATTTATTGACACAACACTAACTCTAAATTACAGTATTTTGAAAAACTCTTAAGCATCGATTACATATTTTGATAGTTTGCAAGTGTGTATATATATATAAATGTAAGTACATGTGTGTGTTTATCTATGCATGGGTCTATACGTATTTGTACGTATAGCATTTATCTATACGAATTAAAAGTGAAGAGTGTTTGGTTAAGTCGTTATCACCATAGGCTGATCTTGTCTTTTTGTTAATTGAATGCTTATTTGTTGATTCTATTGTTTGATTTTATTTAAACTTTTTTCATTTACAAGTAACAATATAATAAGAAACAATAATATTAATGATAATAATGAGTTATTGATGATGATAATGAGTTTTGATGAGGTGGATTGAAGTTTTGGAGTGAGAAAGAAGATAAAAAAAAAATTAAAATTGGTAAAATAAGATGAAAAGACTTAAATATGAAAGAAACGTATAAGTGATTACGTGTACCATGAGATTTAATGTGTATTGTCTTTATTTTAAGATTTAATGTATATTCTCCTTATTAGTAAATTTACATTAACGTATAATAAAAACTAAAATTTTAATTAGATGTACAAAGTTAGGGAAACTTACTGATAAGTCACATACACAAAGTTCAAAAACCACCTAATCCTAAAACAAAACACTTGCACCAATTAGGCATATATATTTTTAATTGTTACCAAAAAATCCTATTTAAAAAAAAAAATTCTTTCTTAAAGACACTACTTCATCCCACCATCGCCAGACTTTTGTTAGATGGTCATTGGAAACTCACCGGGAAGTCGCCAGAACGTCACTAGAAATTTGCCAAATTTGCCAGAAATTTACCAGACTTTTCTCAGTTTATCACCGGAATATCGTCAGAATGTTCTGAACGTCACTGGAAGTCATCGGAATGTCTAGAATGTTCGCTGGATGTCAAGAATATTGCCAGAGACTCACCAGGATGTCTAGAATATTACCCCCCCAAAAAAAAAAGAATAAACTGAGAAATTAAAGTAACAAAAACATAGCAAAATATGTTAAATATTGATAAATTGAAAGAAGAACAAAAAACCTAAGAACAACAAATAACAACAATTGAAAAAAAATATATATATATATATATGTTATTTGCAATTTTTGTAAGGTTTAAGCAAATAATTTTCAATTGATCAAACTGAAAAGCAAGTTTTGAAACTGTAAAATATTACAATGTCAAAGTATGATTCTATTAAGTATTTATCCTTATTAATCAAATTTAAAAATATGTTATGAAATTACAAAATTTTACAGTTCTAAAGAAAGTTATGAAACTGCAAAATTTTATAGTTCTAAAGAATGATTCATTTCAACACCAAAAAAATTAAAACTGTAAAATTTTACAGTTTTCACCACCTGTGATTAAAACTCGAAAATAATTTGTTCAAAACTTGAAAATTTTCTCTATTATAACAGGAAAATAGAAGTGTGTAGTATAGAAAAATATTAAAACTGAGCGATCGAAAGAAAGAGACAGATATAAAGAGACGCTTGTACTTCGACAACTATTTTTTGGTTTAGATCTAGCCGGATTTAACGTAAATCTACTCAAACCTGATGTAGATCTACACATTTTCTTCGTCGGAAATTCATCTCTTTCATCGTCAGTGAGCACGAAGTAAGAAGTTAGTAATAATAAAAAAAAAAAAACCTTCAAACCCCTCTCTCTCTAAAAACCTCCACCCCCGGGCCTCACTTTTGGCCGATTGACCGCCGCCTTTAGCTGTGGCGGTCGGCTGGCCCAGCTCTCTCTTGTGTTTGTGTGCTGGCTTTTGCTTTTAATAAACTTAGTTCCCACAATGTCTTTCCACTTAATTGTGTTTTGGGTGCTGCTGATCTTAAACTTTTTTGTGTTTGTTGCCCCTTTTTGGTTGATGCATTGGGGTTGTATGTTTTGTTTCAACAGGGGGAGCTTGGAATAAGGGTCAAAATAGAGTAGAAGGAGGCCGGTTTTGGACCGGAATAGAGGATGTTCAGATCTAATTTGGATCTTCATTCGGGCACTCCTTTGCGAGTGGGAGTTTGAGGGATGAGCTTTGGTTCGGATCTATGGAGTTGCTTCGGTGCTTTGTTTGGGGGGAAACATGGGTGTTGAAGTCGATCTAGATCTATCTAAGATTTCATTCGAGCGCTCCTATTCGAGTGGGAGTTTGAGGGGTGAACTCCATCCAGATGTATGGAGGTATCTCAACGGTTGTTCGATGTTTTGGGTTGTCAACATCGGAGCTTTTGCAGTGGGTGTGTTCGGAGTTTGGATCGGAAAAGATGTGTCCGACCGTGGAAGTGGAGATGGCAGTGGGTCTTGTTCAGCTGTGGTTGTAAGTTTTGATCGTCCTTGGGTGTGCTCGGTTGCAATGAGTGCTCGGAGTTTTGAATCAGAAAAGAAATGTTCCGACCATGGAAGTGGCGCTGGGTGTGGAGTTTTTTCCAGCCATCGAGCTGTTGGCTATGGAGTTTTCCGGACATGGAACGGTCTCGGTCGGATCAGTGGAGCATGCGGAATGCTTTTGATGCTATGGTTAAGTGTTGTCAGGCGTGGGTCTCGGCTTTGGTGGCGTGGGTCTTGGCTTTGGTGGGATATTGAAAAGATTTTAGTTTGGGTGGTATGGGCATTGGGAGTGCAGCAGCATGGGTGAATAAAATATTCAGGTTGAATAGTAGTGTGTGGTTTGTTGATAAGAGGTGTGCAGTTGTTTTGGTGTTGGCTTTTGGTTTTTGGGTGTGTGGGTTGATTTTGTGGGGATTCATGTATTTTTATTTTCTAGTTAAGTCCTTCTTAACTTTTTTGTTTAAAAAAAAAAAAAAATCGTAAGGCCAAGGGGTTGGTTGTATGTCTGCGAGTAGCAGTAGTAGGGGTAATTTGTACTTTCCGAATCTCTCTCGATGCATGTCATCTTCCTGTACCTTTAATTTCATGTTGTTAATGAAATTTTTCTTTGCTGATCAAAAAAAAAAAAAAGTAAGGAGTTAGTACTCAGTGGTTGCCTGTGAAACCTAATCAATGATGGTCGCCGATCACCGATGACTGTAAATTAGAAAGAGAAAGAAAAGAAAGAAGTCGTGGTCGTGGTCGTGATTGTGGTTGTGGCCATCGTCGCCGCCAATATCAGAGAAAGAGAGACAAAAAGAAGAAGTAAGGTATAGGGAAAAAGGATAAGATAAATGGGTATAGAACTTTTGGGTATATCTAAAAGGTTTTGGGATTAAATAAAATACACATTTTTCAAAAAGGGCTTATGGGTAATTTACCCTTATTTTTTTAGGTGCAAATAGAATCACCCTTAGTTTTGTTATTTAAAATATTAAGGACTTACTTTAAGAATTGGGCTTTATTCATATTGGTCTTCTCAACTTAAAAAAGTATTTAGATTTAGTAAGTCTATTTTGGAACCGATTTCAGTGATCCGAACCATTCATTTTTAGGAATTGTTAAGTGAAATATTTATGTAAAAAATCAAGATGATCGAACATCGGTAACTATTGTTCGAATCAAATTTATATTATAAAAAATGAATGGTTATTCTTGAAATTATATTTTTCATCTATTTTTTTTAAACAAATATGATTCAAACACATAACTACTAATGTCCAATTATCTTGATTTTTTGCATAAATATTCTACTTAACGAGTTCTAAAAACTGAATGGTTCGGATCACTGAAATCGGTCAAAAATGGACCTACTAAACTCAAACACTCTCTCAAATTAAAATAACAATTTGAAAGAAGTTAAACCCTTTTGGCATTCTCTATGTTATTACTTAAACATTGTTTGTGGGGCTTAAAAACATTTTTTATGTTATTCATTGAAAACGTTGTGGTAGATAAGTTAAATTATATAAGTTTAATTAATAATTTCGAAATAAAAAAATGTATAAATAAATAAATAAATAAAACATTATTTTTTTCAACCAAACATAAAATTAAAAAAATGACCTAAAAAGTAAAATAAAAATAAAAATTTGCCTCAAAAGAAAGGATATTTTCGTCATATTACAATTTTTATTTTTATTTTTAAAAAGTTCTTCCTAATCACACATTCATTATTTTTTCTAAATTCTATATTAGTGGAGGTAGTTGGTTTCATTTAATACAACCTTAACTAATATCCTAAGGATGAGTGGTTATTGGGTGCTCCTAGAGTACGGTCATGTGGCGTTTCAAGGTGTTGTGATTAATGGAGAAAATAAATTCTATAATTTTGTGTTGATTGATTGAAAAACATGAAGAGACATAATGTATGATGATTAGTAAAAGAATATAGACACGTGATACTCTAAAAGTATAGGAAAAAAAATTTCCTAAGAATGCTTATTAACAAAATCTAATAACAAATGCTATCAGTTGCCCCAAGGGTACGTATGTACATTAAACGATTGTAAAAGTACAATAAATGATAATAGATAATATTGTTTAAGAGCCCACTAATAAAGTTTTTGAACTAACATTCAAAGTGGTAAGGGGTACTTATGTGTAGATCCTAATAAGTAAATTTATTGCCTAATAGATCCTACGAGAAAAATTTGTCATAAAAAAAAAGTCACTAATTGTAAGTTTTAGCGACAATTTATAAAAATCATAACAAAAAAAAAAGTCACTATTTGTCAATTTTTAGCGATATATATAAAAAATTGTCAAAAAAAATTTATTTTTAGCAACAATTTTACCAAGACTTATTTTTAATAGGGCTTGATGGGAATTAAGTCCAATTATTAGGACCTATTGGTAGTTTAAAGGGTGTTGCTATTAACACTTTAGCAATTGTTTTGGATTTTTTTATATTTTTTTAGAGTCCCACTTATAAATTGTAAAATATTTTAAAAACAACTATCTCCTCTCAAATAATACCAAAATTATCCTTATAAACATTTCACCTATTCAAATGCACCCCCTCCCACACCCCAAAAAGCTTCTTTCTCAAAATCCTAACAAAACCCACAATGGTGGAACCTTCCAAAGGAAGTAGAAAACATTGTGGTAATTAAAAAAAAATTTCTCTGCTTTATTATAAGCTTTATCAATCTGTTTGATTTTTTTTTTCCTATTATCTTTTTTCACACACACACACAACACAATTCACTTTTATACTTCTTTGATTGGTTTTCTATCATTTATCCACGGTCTCACTATACTTGTATGCTCTTAGTGTGAGCAAAACTGGGCAAGATTTCATCCACCGGTCGACCCATGCGTTAGTCGGGGGTTCGACCCCCTTTATTTGCTTGCTTCTGCTGTTGCTTCAATTATCTATTCTCGAACAAATAAGAAATGTTCAGTTACCTATTCTCGAACAAATAAACAATATTCAGGTATGTGTTCTCAAATTTCAGTCATATATTCAGGAGTTCAATCCCAAAAAAATAACGAACAATTTTTATTAGTTTTGCTATTTTTTTCAAAAAACTTATCCTTAATTATAAGGCCAATCTTCTCTGAGCTAAGAACACCATCAAAGCTATGAACCTCTTCTGAATTTTTATTGTTGTACTCTTCTCATCTCATGGAGTTGTGATTGCCGAAAAAACTTCCACTCATTGTCATTAATGGAGAAGTGTATGTAATCAGATAGTTGCCACTATTACCGCCGGATTTTCAAGGTTTTGAGGGTGGGTAGGTTTTGAAGGTTAGATTTAAAGAAGATGGATGGATGGTGATGGAGGTGGGTGCTCTCATAAATCCTAACTCATGATGTAGTGGGTATATGGCTTAATTGTGAGATGGGATATCTTAAAATTATTGATGTCTTTTTTAAAAAAAAAAAAAAAAAAGTCAAAAAAATGGGGGTCCAAAATAATTAATGGGGTGCTAATAGCAGCACTCAATTTAAAACAACTCAATAATATTGTAAATTACAAAAATAACTTTACTTAACTTTTCATTTAATCTAATTAAAAAAATAAAATAAAACTCCATCATATAGTATATTGCTTTGCTTGATAACAAATGAAAAAAGCTGTATGACTGTTTTATTAGTTTTGCATGTAACCATTTTATTAAATGCCTATGTTACTGTTATTCAGTGTTTGGTGAGTCGGTAGCTTTGGAATTTGGAAGAGTAGAGATATTTGGTGTTTCACACAAGGGTATTAAATGCCTATGTTACTGTTATTCTTGTAATTAAAACAATTATATGTTGTTTATTATTGGGGGCTTTGGGACAATAAATTCTGATTAAGCCTTTGTTATTAGCGCCAATGAATAAATAACGTTTTTAGAGAAAATATCTCATAAATACTTTTTTAATATTCATTAGAAAACTAATTCAATGAAAATTTCATACTTATTTTTCCATTGAGAGAGTTTTTCAATGAATATTGAAAAAGCAGAACTTCTTGGATATTTTTATTTTGCAAGACCTTTTAGTTTATGTTGAAAACATTTTGCAGGGTTTGAACGGACACAATCTGCCTAAGATCACAACCCATGTTTATAGATACAACAAAAGAATTCAAAATTTAAAAACCAGGAAATCTTAAAATCAATCATTTTGTTTGTTTTATTGATTCTTTTCTTTTGTTTAATTCTTTATATTGATTGGCTATTTCTGTGTGACAAATCACACAGTAATGGAGTTTAGGATCTTTAGTTGTGTATGGGTCGTTGGTTATAAGTTCACGCTCTGTCTGGTCATCACATCGGAATCAAGTTGAGTTTCGCTTAGTTACTTGCTCAGATATATTTATGCATACATGTTAGATTGAATTTGAAAAAGGATTTTGGAAGGGTCTATTTTAAACAAAAGGTTTTTGGAGAAAGTTTCAAATCCATGTCTCATTGGTTTTGGTCAAGCAATTGAGTCCCCCAATGTGCAGCAATGGATCGCTTGCACGGATCAATTGTGATTCAGATCCTTTTCACTGATTTTATCAGTGGGCTGCAATCGTTAGGCATTTGAGTGGACATTTTGTAACATATAATGGCGGCCACTGGAAAGGTCTACTCAAGTGAAACTAAGAAAATTCCTTATTTGGATATGATTTTCTAAATTTTTATATAAACTCTTCATAATCCATTTTAAGTACGACCATTTTCTTTTACTAAAAATATTTTGAGACTGATTCATATTTTGTGTGACAATTTTCCAAGTGATTTTTGTTATAAAGAAAGTCCTCATATCATTGCATTGCATTGTTCTGTCACTTATGGTTGGTGTGGTAATCAGAGCCGTTCAAGAACGGAGGTTGATGATCGATGGAGCTTCATGGTGTCCTATAGATCAAGAAGGCTGATGGGGTTAGGCTGCATTCGTAGAAGTTTCGTCAAGACATGGGAGATAGGTAAAGCTAGGTGGGTGGTTGTAAGTCCATCTAAGTCCTGTACTCTTGATTCATTATAGTAGATTTTTATTGAGCATTGGGATCGTGATTTTTTTTCTTCTGTTTTTTTTCTGTTTAGAGATTTTTTTTAATTGGGTTTTTCATGTTAACTATTGTGTCTTCGTTATTATTAATTGTAGTTGATTTATCTTTATCACTGCAAGTTAAAATTGATAGTTAGGTTTTAATTTAAATAATGTGCTTACATGGTAATTTCAGGTAAATTATTGTTTGTGCTTACATGGTCCACAAAAATAAGAATAATGTGAGTAAATTATAAAACACCATTAGTTAGACATATAATTAAGTTATATTATGGATTTATATGATAATTTCTGCTAGTCTTGGCTCCTTGGCTCCCAAAAGCCACAAGGATGTCAAATGTTAGTTCAACCAATACAAGAGAGCCATCAGCTTTGGGCTAGTTTGGATATATTTGCACAACACAACCCAGACTCGGGATTTTACCCAACTTGCAAAGAACATTGAATTCATATACCAAAAAAAAAAAATTCCAACCATGAAGAAAGTACAATTCAAAAAAGAGGAAAGATCACAAGTAAGAGTGTAAAACTGGCCCATGGCCCACCTATAGCCTGCCCGCAGCCTGGAATGGCCTGCCTATGCCCGAGCTTAGGCCGTGACTCTAAGCTTGGGCCTTGTGTTTTGGGGCCTGACACACCGGCCCGTTCCAAGGCTCGTTCGAGACTCAGTCCGCTCAAGGCCCAATGTCATTTTCAAACTATTTTGATAAAAAAAAATTAGGCCCTGCCCAGCCCAAACCCAAACCTATGCCCAACTGTGGGCCGGGTTGGGCCGAATTTGCACCCCTAATCATAAAAAATGTAGCACAATACAAAAGTCATATTGAAGACAAACTTCAAGGAGGGATGTTTGCTTTTGTGGCCCATTTACTGTAAAAATTAAGGAAGATACTATCATGGATATCCAAGGTTGCTCAGAGCATCTCCAATGTTGTTAAGCATTTTACTTTTTTAAAAGTTACTATTATATATATATATATATATATATATGTTATTTTGTCAATTCATTTTTCTTATGTTTCACTTCAAACTTATTTTTTATTTTAACTATTCATTCAAATATTACTCACTTTATGACAAGCCACTTTAACAACAAATATGGAAGAAAATGATCACAAGGGTCAAACAGATTTTGCCTAGTCTTTGAAGACTAGCTACATTTAGTTAGTGAATGTGAGTTAAAATCAAAATGCCTAATGATCATATACCTAGTCAATTGGATTTGAAAAAATTAAGTTATATTAGGTATTTTAACTAATAGGCATTATATGCCTAGTAAATCGGAAATGCTGTAGATGGAACTAGAGCTTTGAATTCATTCATTTTCTAGTTTGTTTTTTATGCTTTCCATGAATTAGGAATCCTTTATGCGATGTCCTAAATTGAGGCTCTAGTTATTGGTTTTTTGGTTTTTGACACCGGAATGATTTTTTCGAAAGAACATAGTACTTAATTGAAATGAAGGATTGAATTGATAGCGCTTTAATTAGTTGATAATATAAGTATTAGTTTATGCTTTTTTGAAATATTCCTGAGAAAAGTTTCATTAACGCCTAATTCATGTTGAGTATACCTTCTTGTAAGAATTCCGAATTAGGGAGAGATTTATGTCACCACAAACAGAGACTAAAGCAAGTGTTGAAAAGACATAAATATTTTTTTATAAAAGTAATCATTTATTCAAAAGAGTATTTTATCCCTTGTCTACATAAGGGGAACAGGATTGACTACTAATGACAAGACATGATATTTAATCTCTTTGCCTGGAGCACCATACCCATCTCCATGCTGATACAAGCACTGAAGCATCCTAGTAAGGTTCATTGCATTCCCAATAAAAGTCTTAGTGAAGAGAGAATTTGCAGCTCCATCTTCATTCATCTTTTTCCATGTCTCACCAATCAAGTATTTCATGTGTTCACGGGCATCGTTTTCAGAGGCACCAGTTTCATGCATATAGCATTGGATTGATTTAGGGACATCGCCTCTTTGTAACTCGTCCTGAATCAAACAGAATGAGTAACATATGGTCAAACACGGTTTAATTCTTAAACCAAGAAATTGTCTTCAATATTGTTTGAATATTGAAAATAATTGAATAGGAAAGGAAAATTGTTGAACAATGCTTTAAATATGATCTAAAAAAGAAAAAGAAAAAGAAATTGTCTTCTTCCCTCCCTCCCCATTTTTTTCCCAGGATCCAAACATACAGCCCTAACGAACCTCTTTATGAAGATACAATGGGTGTGTAACTCACTTACCGATGATGTTCCTAAGTCATCTGAAAGTCGTAAAATAATTGATGACCAGCGAATTATATTTGGATAACTTTCTAATAAGCATTCCGAGGCCTCCTTTGTTACTGATTTAGAATCAAAACAATAAGCATGTACTAGCATAACAGGACCCGATATCGAAATCCATGCATTTTTCATATATTCTTCAAAGGTTGGTGTATATCCGTTGTAGTACCACTTTGCCTCCAATAAATAAGATTTACAAAGATCTGCCCACTAAAGCATTTAGAATGGTCAATTAATCGAAAAAACTACAAAAAAAAGAGTCCAAAAAAAAAGAGACAAAAGGCTGAGTGTGTGAGCCAATAAACACAATGGTGGGTGTTGGGAAGTCCACCCACCCTCCCTTGTGTCTATTTTTTTTTTTTTTTTTTGTAATTTATTTATTTATTTTTTATTGGATAAATTACAAATACACTCTATGAGGTTTGCTTAAAATATGAATTGTTCTCTGTGATTTAGAAAATTACAAATACTTCACTGTCATAATTTTTTATTTAACAGAATTAATTGAAAAAGTGAAATTTCTAACTGTTCACCCATATAATAATAAAATTATCTGAATTATTAATTGAAATAAAATTTTAATATTATTAAAAACTGTTAATTAACTTGATGATTTATTAATAAAATGACATATTTATTATGAAATTAGAAACCTTAGCGGGTATAATGTAATTTCTAGAACCACAAGGGGTAATTTATAATTTAAGTAAACCTCAGGGGTGTGTTTATAATTTATCCCTTTTTATTTGTAGTGAAGTTGGAAAGAAAAAAAAAAAAAAAAAGTTCATAAAGCAAATGATACCACTTTCTTTAGGTGTAAAATGATGTGTAATTCTTGTTCCTTGAGTGCATCATAAGCCATTTCATTAATAGAGTTGAATAAAGCGAGGAAGCATATCTTCATATAGTCTGGAAGTTGTTCCATTGCACTGATATCCCACCTAAAAGTTAAAAAGAAAAAAGAAGTATTTTCATGTTAAAGATATATAGCTAAGAAGCATGCAAATTAATGCAGATGATATTGACACAACCATTCTCCCATCAACCAACCTCTCAATGGCATTGGTAAATAGTTCAAGTTCCTCCAATGAACCATACACATCATAGATATCATCTATTATTGTTATCAGTGTGTAGACCTTCGTGGACATTCTCCTAAAGTATCCAAATTGAGGCTCAAAATTCACTTCCAGAGTGCCTAAAAAACACTCCATCAACCTATCTCTAGCAAAGCTCAACTTTTTTCCCAAACATGTACTCCTCCACCACCTATATTCATAACAAGGAAAAGAATAAGGTATATGAAATACTACATACATATATATGGTGACTTATATACATAATGAAAATTGGGAACATTTCTGACCTTGAAATTTGTTTTACTTCTTGCTGGTGAATTGCTTGCACCATGTTGAAATCTAATTTCGCAAGCTCAAGCAATATAGAATTCATATCTTGTCTTCTCTCATACACATCAATGAACCATCTTGCCTCTAGCCTTAGCACCCTCCAATGTAGGGGAAGCTCCAAGGAATGTCTAACTAGCATGGCGAGATTTTGATCAATATCCTTCTTCTTGAGGTTTTCTTTGAGATTCCTAGTTGTGAAATCCCTGGCCTCATCTAATAAACTTTCACCATCAATTGAAAGATATGAGGCTTCATACAAATATAGTAGTCCCTTTGTATCCTCACAAAGACAAGACCTCAAATTCCCCATCTCGTCCATAAATTTTTTAAAAACATCTGCAATTCAAGCTAACTATTAATTAGTATATACTAGGGACTATGAGCTCAAATACAATATATATATATATATATATATCAAGAAAAATAGTGTGATCCAAATTTATTCTAATTGTGAATTGAATATGAATCATGCACTATTTTTCTCGATATATATATATATATATATATTGTATTTGAGTTCTCGATCTCTACTGGACACATAAAGATATAGCATCAATGTTCAATCATTTTAAGTTTTTTTGCTTCTCATTTATTTATTTATATTTATTATTATTATTATTTTCTTTTTTTTCATTTTCTTTTTTGGGCGGTGGTGTGTGTTCCTCTTTAAATTTTGAGTTAATTACACTTAGCACCCCTACATTTTCACTATCCTCTCATTTTGGCTTTGACTTTTAATTGTGACAATTAGCCTCATATATTGTAAGTCAAGTTAAGGCTAATGGAATTTGTCATGTGCTTTAAATGTTACATTTTTTTTTTTTTCGTCTCATTAAAACTCTTATACTTTCATCAAATTCTCATTTTGGTCCTTATACTTTCTCTAAAATCTTACTTTGATCCCTTCATTTTTAGTTTTCATCAACTTTAATAACGGTAGATAGGCGAAAGGATTGACACTGCAATTTGACTTAAAAGTGTAAGGAATGGACTGTTATAATTGAAAGTAAATGAATTAAAGTGAGATTAGGGTGAAAGTGAAGAGTTGCTAAGTGTAATTAACCCTTAAATTTTTGACATATATGGAGTGAGGAAATCATTGAAGTACCTTGAGGGACATTGTACCCATGTTGTCTTAAAAGCCTAAATTTGAGAGCTGTAGCATGCAAATCCTCATTGTTGCACTTATCATTCATGTTGTATATTCTCTCAAGTACTCTCTCTATCTCATCCTTGAAGTGATAGAACACTCCAAGCCTTTGCAAGTCATCAACCATCTCAAGTGCATCCAATGGATCCTCATCCGCTACTTTCTCAAGCATTATCTTCACATCTTCCTTCAACTTTGCAGCCCTTTTTTCGTATACATCTCCCTACAAAAATAATTTTTTGTTAGCAATTACCATTGATTTGCATCCACTAATCAAGCAGAGTATATATAACGATAGGAAATATATATATACCACATATTTACTGTTAAGTGACTGCACATAGTCATAGTCCCAAATGGGAGGTTGGTAGTTGGCTGATCGTCTGATGATCTTTTGATTGCAAGGTCCATCAGTAACAAGAAGGCTAAGAGCCATTGCACGGAATTTCGAACAAACTTAAGCTTGCTTTGATTGTCTGGCTAACTCTGATGACAACCCACACTTAAATAACATGCATGCCCATATCAATTTTGAAAAAAAAAATAATAATAAAAGGAGAAATTACGGTAGTATTTGGTATAATTTTAAAATTATAATTTGATAATAGAGTTGTATTTTGAGTTTGTGAGTTTTGGAATTATGATTTGAAAAGAGAAAATTTGTTTGGTTATGAGTTTTGAAAAGAGTTTTGAATTTTTTATGTGACATATGAAATGAGAAAAGTTGTTTGGTTATGAATTTTGAAAAGAGTTTTCAAAACTTAATTAAAAAACTTATAAGTCATAACCAAACACACAACTCAAAACTCTATTGAAAATTCTATTCAAAACTCATAATCAAATTCTTTTTAAAATTCAATTCAAAAAAATGTCATTTTGGTCTAAAAAAATTTTCTATATTTAAAAAATATCAAAAAAAAATATAATTTTTTTTTCTTTCAAATAACAGGTGGCTATTGGCAAAAATATATATATATATATATATATATTGTTCAGGTCAACCGGCTGGACATCGGAGAGAATGTCCGAGCAAACAATCGGATAGACCAAAATTCAAAAATGGTCTGTTTTACCAAACATGTTTTCAAAATATATTTTGAAATTTGTTTGAAATCATGATTTGAAAATTCAAGCTAAACATAGTATTAGAATATAAGGGTAAAATTAATTTTTAAAAATTCTACCAAACACAGCCTACAATTTGTACTTCAGTAATTTATGCTCAATCTCAACCCTAGATATTTTGATTGTCCTAGACAACTACTAAATTTCGAGTCAGTTGGGCCCAATTACATAACACCGTTTTGAAAATTGATGGAGGGATTCAAGTAAATAGTCAAAAAAATTGATGGAGGGATTCAAGTGAATAGCCAAATTATAGGGATATTAAGTTCTCGTTTGGCATGTGTCTGTTTTAGTTTAAAAGTCAAAAAATTATTTAAAAAATCAAAAAGTTTATAACCTATACCAAAAAGTCGAAGATTTCTTTCTTTTTTTTCTACTTTTTGTACATCTTTTCGTAAAAAAAAAAAAAAAAAATTTCCAAATATATTAATTTTTTTTACCTCATATTTTAGTCAAAAAGTCAAAAAATTATTAAAATAGTATGTTTCTAAACAAGGCCTAAGACTATAGTAGAGAGATTAAAGTGAGATTTTAATAAAAAATATAAAAGTGATAATTAGAATTACATAAGTGATTGGTAGCTCGAAAGAGAGGCCCCCGAATCCCCCCGAATTCAAAAACGACATCGTTTCGTCGTTTTGATTTTTTTTTTTCAGAAGAAGAAAATCAAAAGAAGAAGAATAAGAGGAGGAAGAAGAACTGGAAGAAGAAGAACTGAAGGAGCCAACAAAATCGGGCTCGAGGCGAAGGCGGGGTGGGGGGCAGAGGCAAAGGCAGGGGGCAGAGGCGGGGTCTGTGAGGCGGAGGCGACGACAGGGCTGCGACGAGCTGCTACGACGAGCTACGACGAGGCGACGGCGGGCGACGATCGGGCGGAGGCAATGGTGGGCAGAGGCCTGTCGCAGCTGCCATCTCCTCCTCTTCCTCTCTCTTCTCTTTCTCTCTCTCTCTTTCTCTTTCTCTTTCTCTTCTAAATTTCGGGCTGTTCGGGGGGACAAATTTGTGGGGAAAAATCATTTTTCTTAGAATTAATACTATCATGTTGTTGCTCTTCGTTTGTTGTCGAAATGACATTGTACAAATAAGCTCAATTACAACTCGACTTGAAATCAAAGAAGCTAAACAAGACAATTAAAAAGTTTTGTAAATAAAGTAGAATACATTCTGTTTGGTTTTCATTTCTCAAATTTTCTTTTCAGAAAATTTTACTTTTTCGTTTTTTGTATTTTTTGTTTTCACTGAATTTTTTTAATATTTAAGCAATTTCTTTAATTTTTAAACGCACCTAACATAAATATACTTAAAAGGTATAATATTTGTGAAAAAAATCTTTAAAAAATTTACTAAATACTAAATATACAAAAAAAAATACAAAAAATCAATACATTTTTTTTATATATTTTTCTGTATTTATTAATTATTTAAAATATTTTTTTCACAAATATTTTAATATTTTGATATATTTCAGTAAGTTATATCTATAAAAAAAAATTACTTAAAATTTTAACAATATTGACTAAAAATATAAAAAATAAAAAAACTCAATTTAAAAAAAATTAAAATCAAACATATTGGACGTAAAATGTAAGGGCAATTGTACCCCAGTGATATTTGGGATTCTTATTTATGGGTCAGTGTTGGAAGTGTTTTAGAATTTCAATAGAGCTGCAAAAGCTGAAACTTTAATTACAAAGGAGAGGGAACTTTCTATCGTCTCTCACGTGCTAACTCTAACTTTCCCTCAAAACTCACGTTTTCCGTTTCTTTCTCAGCTCCTCTCTTCTCTCTCCTCTCTTCTCTCTCTTTCTTGTCTTCTCTCTCCTCTTTCTTGTCTCACGCTCTCTCCTCTGACTCCTTCCATTTGACTTATGCTAGGAATTTTAAATAATTTACTAAATTTTATATCAAATTTTTTAAGAGTACAAGATTCATACATTTATATATTATTTGGGATATATAACATTTTTTTTATTTTAATAAATGTATATAATTTTTGGATAAAGTACCAATAAATTTTAAAATGTGATATTATAAACGGTGTAGTTTTTCATTTTTCTTATGAATCCAAAGGTTTTATTAAAATGAAAATTACACAAAAAGATAGTCACTTACATGTTTAAGTTTGATTTTTTAGAGATAAAAGTGAATTTATTTAAATCAAAATTACACATTTGGACAATCCACAATATAGAGGTTTTGGATTTTTTTTTTCTTTTGAAACAAATCTCACATTATGAACAAAAATGTAACACTGTAATGTAACACTCCAATAACATAACACACTAAAAAAACTCATTTGTGCACTTTTTTTAAACGTAACAACGTAACACTAAAAAAAAAACTTATTAGTATATTTTTTTCAAATGTAACGCAAAAAAAAAAAAAAAAAAAACTTCTTAGTGAACTGTTTCCGAACGTAACACTCTAATCAATTTAATCTCAGACGTAACACTCCAACATAACGCACACAAAAATACTAAGAAATTCCTTAATGTACTTTTTCCGAACAAAACATTCACAATTTAAAATTATACATTTGTTTAAAACTTACTAAGAAATTTTTGTACTTCTTTTAGAATGGTTTGAAAAATCTCACATACTTTTGGAATGATTTTAGTTACTCCGGCTCAGGAGAGGTATAATTACTTCGGCCCATGATAATGTAAAGCTACTCCGGTCCGGTTGTGATGTCTCCTGAATAGGTCGGTTTGGCGGTACCTTTGAGTAAGACCGACCTAGGAGTTATACCGGTCGCAATTTGTTAAGTCTGGTCCAACCGTGCCATGGGTTAACAGGAGAGAACCGAGGTAAGGAGGAGTAAAAGCAGAACCGAACTAAGGAAGTTCGGCCTACTCAGTGGCTCTGCATGGTCAAGTTATCTCGGTCGTATGGTAGATCGGCCATGGAAGAACCATTTCACTTGGTTTAAGCAGTGAGGGAGGGTGTAAAAGGATAAGCATTATCCTTAGGAGTATGAATCCTAGGAGGACTCTACATGGAGGAATACAAGTCCTACTAGGATTGTGCCACTCGAAACCTATAAAAGCTCACAAATATCACCTTGGTGGAGGTAACACAATTTTGCTTTCTGAGAACATAGAGCTTTTGTCTATTTGTCAAGTTTACTGACTTAGGCATCGGAGAGGTTTCCGGCAAACACCCGCCGGCTAGCTCACGTTTGCGTTTTCAGGTGACAAAGCGACGTCGTACGGAGGAGCGCGGACTTGGTCAACAGGATTATACGAGAAGGCGTATTTCTTTCCCGTACAGTAATAAATGATCAAGCAAAATAACAATGAAGTATAACTAACATACAGGGTAAATCAAATAATTAGCACTTGAATATTAGATAAATATAGCAGTAGTAGGAAAGTAAAAAGATTAGGGAAGAGAAGACAAACAGATTTATAGTGGTTCGGCTTCAACCAAGCCTACATCCACTCCTCAAGCTTCACTTGTGATTTTCCACTATCCTCTAGCTTCACAGGGTGCTAGCAACCTTTTCACAGATAGAGCAATCCTCCACAGATTTTACACAGGCTTTCTAAGTCAATAATACTGAGTGTACTACACTCTTACAAGGTTGAAAAGAATGTGTTTTTGCTTTTACAGAAAGCTACAATAATTATCTCTCAAAGATAGATATAAAAATGAAGCTTTGATTTTTCTGTAAACCTCACACAGGAAAGATGAGTTTAATGCTATAAGGCTCAGTGTATAATTTCTGAGAGAGGATGTAAACAAAAATTGAAGAACACTCCTAAGAAAATTTTTCAGAGAATAAATGTGAGTAATTATAGATCAAAGAATATTTTCTAATTTTTTTGTTACTTGTTTACATTAGAGGCTTTGGTATATATAATGAAACCTATACCCATTTATAGTCGTTGTATTCATTTGAATTTATTGCCGTTTATAGCCGTTGTATTCATTTGAATTTATAGCCGTTGTACTCCATCATTACTGATTTGAAAATATTCCACTCCATCATTACTAATTTAAATATCTTCCACTCCATCATTACAAATTTGAATATCTTCTACTTGAACCTTTTGAACTGATGTTGTGCTGGGCTGTTTGAACCTCTATTTTTGGGTTGTTTGAACTCTTGATTTAATCAAATATTAAATACATTCTAACAACATTTAGGATAAAGATTTAGGTGAAAAATAATGGGACAAAATAAATTTTGATTCTATTTTTCTCTTTCAAATAAATTAAAACATAAAATCATCAAAATAAATGTTGATTCCATTTTTCTCTTTCAAATAAATCATCAAAATATATTTTGATTCTATTCTTCTCTTTCAAATAAATCATCAAAATAAATTTTGATTCTATTTTTCTCTTCCAAATAAATTAAAACATAATTAAATAAAATATTAAAATAAATAAGTCTAACAGTATTAACTAGTATACTAACAAATGATGTGATATAATTTTAAAGGTTTTTGGTGTTTGTAATTTGTATAATAGGTGGGGTCAATAATAATGGCATAATACTAGTTGGTACACTAATGTATATATTAATTAGTGCATGTAGCACCACCGCATTATCATAGTAGAATAATTGAATACCATATAAATAAGTTTTCTAGTTAGTCTCGTTAAGGAGACTTAAATACCTACAAGTCTATTGACTTTTTGAATACACCAATAACTCCTACAATATCTATGTTTTCCTCATTAAATTCTCATCCATCAAGTTCTTTCATATTCTTTTCTAATTTTTATTCTTCTTCTTTTTTCTGCCTATCACCACTGTCACTATTGCTAACCACCATCGTCCATTAGCCACACCCTTGTCACTGTGCATTGTCGTCGTTCATTGGCTACCACCACCAATCTGCAATCCAACAACTCCGATCCACCACCAATGTTCACTAACCACTTCCACCATCACCGGTCTACAATCTACGTTCCCAATCTCTACTTTACCATTGTTGATCCACCAATCTAGTTCTAGTCTACACCGATGTAGTTGTTTTAACGGTGAAATTGACTTCAAATGACTTCAAACAACAGTATTTTTTCAGATCTCACGCATCATCTCTCCTCTATGTCTCTCTCTTTGTCCTTTTGTTTCTCAAAATAGATCTGCTGTAAATTTATTTAACTGTGATAAATTTATCAATCCATCTTATTTTGTATATATGTATAGGAGAGGGAGTGTCTTGCGAGTAAGTGAGTGTAAGTATGAATGAGTGGATAAGTTAGATTTGATGTCTATAATTTTTTTTACAAATCATTGAATGATAAATTTATTAATGAATGTATCTTTGATTTTTTATTAATCTTGTTTGATCCGTGGTAGAAAAAACTGATGTGGACGTTTTTTTTTTAAAAAATTTATTTTTCCTCATCATCTATGTGTGTGTGTGTGTGTGCGTGTGTTGTTGTTACCAGATCTAAGTAGGCGGTGACAGTAGTGATGTGGTAGAGATGAACATTATTTTTGTTAAAAAATTGTTGGAAAAATGTTGCTAGAAGTGTTTGAATTATGGTTTTATAGGCTTATTTTGGGCCAACTTTGAGCCCAAACTTGAGTGGGTCCCAAACATCTTTTAGGGTGGGTCCAAAGAGGTGACGTGTTCCTTGCCGCATGGCAAGTCACACAGTGAAGACGGTGCGTCAAAACTATTTATGAGTGAATAGGAAGTTGACGTCGTTTTTATAGCGATCCTAGTTTTTCCTCTCTTTATTTATTGTATTTCGGACTCGGTTCCGTGGATGTGTTGTTGTCTCATTCTCATTTCCATCCTTTACTCTTTGTATTTAAGTCTTGGGTTGTGTTGGGCAGGTTTGAAACAGGTTGGTTGTGCTTTGAAACCAAAAGTTGATGCCCAGAATTTGGCCTTCACGCTCGAGCGGGGCTTTTGACGCTCGAGCGGGCCCTTTGTTGTTGCTTCTCTGCTCGAGCGGGCGTTTTGACGCTCGAGCGTGAATTTCCATCTTCTAGTATTTTCTCTGTAGGTTTTCATACGCTCGAGCGGGAGTTTTGACGCTCGAGCGTGACCCTTTGATTTTGTTCCTCCGCTCGAGCGAGGAGTTGACGCTTGAGCGGGGACCATGTCTGCAAAACTTCTGCAAGTGTGCAATCGACGCTCGTGCTGTGCTTTTCACGCTCAAGCGTGAGTCTGTGTCTGACGCTCAAGCGGGGAATTCCATGCTCGAGCAGGGCGACTTTTATATCAGTCCGAGTTTTAACTTTTTAGATCACTTTTCAACATCCTTTCTCTCTCTTACTTTTCAAAAACCACCATTGGAGAGCTTCTCTCTCTAAAACCTCACTTCTCTCTAAGAAATCATCTAGCCCTAGTGATCTCCCACCTTTGGGCCTTTGTAAAAAGTGTTGATCTTGGTGTGGGCTATCTTTTGATCTGAAAATCTTGGGATTTGGAGCACTTTGAGTTTTCATCATCTTCTCTGCTGAGCTCCGAAATTTGAGGTAGGGATAACTACTCATCTTTATGATCTTTGACATAAGTATTTAGTCATTTTGATTTAATATTAAGTTGGGTGATTTTGGGTGTTAGGGTTTCTAAATGTATAAAAAGGGGTTTTGTTGTTTTGGCTCATAAATGTGTATTTTTGGGTCTTAAAATGATAGTATTGATGTTATTGAAGTTATTTTGGGCCTTTGGGTCAATATTAAGAAAAGGGAGAAAAAGCCCTAAATTGTTATGACAAATTAATCCATGTAATTAATTTGGGAAATTATGGAAACATGAAATTAAGTTGGAATCCATGAAATTGGTATAATATGAGATGGAATAGTGGAGTTGGATTTATTAATCACTCACCATTGAAAATTGTTGATAAATTATCTGTTGATGTAATTATTTTCTATTTAGACATAATTGCTTTGGGCTATCGGTGGAGGATAGTCTTGATTGTTGTAGACAATGCATGATGATTAGGCAAACTAAAACTAATCAATTGAATATGTTATCGAATATGACGGTTGGAATAATACATCAAATTTATGTATTGATTGATTATGTATATGATATGTGTTTATATACATTGTATTGTGTGAGAGGAGATAGAGGATGTACTCTACGGTTTAGGGGAAGGTATGGGATGGACTCCTAAATCGGATATTGTTTGGGAGGAGATAGGGGATGGACTCCATCGATACAGCAAATATGTGTATCTATTGAAGTATTGATACAGTAAATCTGTGTATCATATAAGAAGTACGAAAGTGTTTTATTTGAAATTGATACAGTAATTATGTGTATCTAATGTGAAGTATGAAGTGTTTAATTTGAGTGGTTATCTCAATTGAAATGGAAGTACTGTTGATATGAGATGTAATCTCATTTAAATTGTTTGGCCAGGTTCTGAGCCATAGTTATGAATTGAGAAATTGGATAAGAAATGGAAAGTGGAATGAAACATGGACACATTTGTCATGTAATTGAAATGGGTTATGAATTGATTTATGTGAGTTAAACATTTATCAAATACTAATGTTTTAGTTATTGCTCATATTATATTTAGCATATCTCTAATGGGCGTTGGCTCACCCTATATGGGACATCATTTTCAGGTTCAGGTAGTATGCCGCCTCCAAGGTCATAGCTTGGATGGTTGTGAGAGTTGAAAACTCTTTTGTTTATTTTTGTGTATTACATGTATATCAAGCCAAGGGCTTATTTTGTGTAGAGTTAGTACTCTTTTTTTGTAACCAAGTGTTGGCTTGGAAAGTTGTAAGCCCATGGGGCATTTACTTTTGTTGTCAACATGTAATACTTTTGGATTAAGCACTCTGATGAATAGAATTATGTTTATTTCTCTTACATTTATGGATGTCATGAATGCATGATTTATGGGTTTATTTTGAGGGCGTTACAGTTTTTGGGTTCTTGAAATGGACAATTAAAGAATAAAATGTTGGTTTCCTTGTAAGACTTGTCCCACCACATTGAAAACTTAAGAGAACTTATGTGTGACTTCTAAAAAAAGAGATTGTTTAAGGTCCAAGGGGATAAAAACCTCTTGGTTCTTGTTTTGCGTCAATGAAGAGGACTTAAAATCTCCTAAGAGTTTGAAAAATCAGGAAGAATGATGGGCAGAAGGAAATAAACACAAAAACACCAACTTTATATATTCAAGTGGATTGAACGTACAAAAAGTGCAAGAACAGTTTGAAATATATAAAATTGAGTTACAAATGGAATGTAACCACAACTTAGACCTCAAAACAATGCCAATGATGGCCAAAAAACAATTAATTTGGCATGGATGTCAAGAATTAGGACTGAATTATGGCAAAGATGTCTTTCAAGAGCTAAACTATGTTAAACTAGGTCTAAAAACCACTGATGCTTTGTAATATGTTGATTTGATTGATTAGTTGAGTGGGCTTTGTTCCATCTTCAAGTGAGTTATTTGTAGGTGCTATGTCCCCCAGAGAATCACAAACTAACTCTTGGAAATTAGTAACTTCCTCCTGGATGATCTCCACTAACTCTAGATAGTAGGTTGCTAGATTGCCTCCTGAACTGCCATCTGTCCCATCATCTTCTATCTTCTTAGCAAACTATAAGAGTGTTCCCCAAGGATAGGGCTGACTAAATCCTCCTTTCAATCTTAGTCGTTAGGTGAAAGGGCTGGGCCTTTGGATGAGTGACAATGTCCCACCTTGGTCAAAGTAATGCCTTAAATAAAGAAGCCGTTGGAGAGTTTAAATTCTGACCGGCGGATGGCTTGGGTACTGGTTGCCTCCTCATTTGGATTAATTCCATGTGTCCAACTCAATGCATTTACTCAACCATATATATTTAAAAGATCTCCACGTGGTCTTGTTCCTACTATCTAAAGATTTGATCAGATCAAGCCATGATTACACTTTAGCTATCAAATCCCCACAAATCTGTCATCATTTGAAATGCTAAAGCTACCTAATTTTAGTCACCAATGGTACACGTGGCAACCTCTAATTGGCTAGTCATTTTTAGTACAAACAGTATAGTGCCTATATTTAAATTTTTTCTTTTTTCATTATTGTAATTATGTTAGCTTATTTCTTCCTTCGAATGAAAAAAAAAAAGAATTTTGCGCATGTCAACAAAGAACAAATAATTTTTACATATTTAGTTTAAACCAAACAAACTAGGTGAATGTGCTTAAAGTTCTTTTACCTCAGTGAAGAAGACCATTAATAATAAATGTCAATGGAAGAACCAATTAAGAAAAAAAATGAATGCAAAGAAATTAAAGAAAATATATAATTGTACTTGATCAATGAAATTTGTATCTTACCACTACTCATACCCCTTCGAAACACAATAAACTTAAAGTACAAATTAAATTAAATTTTGGTTTGACAGAGTTTGATGAAGGAAGGAACCTTTAATCAAACAACTATTTATAAACACAGTACTGCTTTGCACGACTCCATGATCTTCTATTTGAAATCAAATTTCCTCATTCTATTTGAAATCAAATTTCCTCAACAACTACCCCTCTTTTCCATGTATCTTAATGCATAGCAAAATGATATTTTTTATTTTATAGCAAAATGATAAAGAAAAAGTCTATGTAAAATTATCAGTATGATCACTGATTATGCTAGGTTTCCAGCAAAAAGAACTTTATATAAAACATAATGATGATGAAATAATAGAGGAAATAAAAAAAAGAATGGGCACTTGGTCCATAAATCCAAAGGATTTTCTTTGCCCAAAGGTCTAACATTGAAATATTATGTCCATAAGGACAAGATGTTGCAAAATGACCAGAATACCCACCCTACATATAAAACATACAATCAATCTGTTCAAAAACAAATATCAAAACCCATTATCTCTCTCTCTCTCTCTCTCTATCTCTCTCTCTCTCTCTCTCTTTCTCTCTCTCTCTCTCTCTCTCACTCTCTCTCTCTTCTTATCTAGGGTTTTTACGATCTCTTCACGGCGATGCAGATCGAAGGCCATTGATGTAGATTTGAGATTGTTGATGCAAATCAGAGGACGAAAAATAAGCTTATTGGCTCAGGAACCCTAAACATGCGCCGAACTCATCGAGATCGGGATTGTCTTCTTCGAGTTGTTTATGGAGGAAATAAAACCCTTTTATCTGTTCAAATTTTCACTTTTCAATTTTTTTTTTTTTTTGTTTGGAAGTCCAAGAATTCATTCATATTTTGAAGAAAAACAGACTTCTAGGCAATTTGGTATTTTATGGGATTTTTATATGGGAAGGATCATCTTTTAGCTGGCAAACCGCACCAAGCAAAGCATCAATGAGGAATCCATAAAATCTTTTGATGAAGCTGTTGTTCTCCAATTTGGTGCTTCTCCATTACCTCTAAGCTTTATGCCTTTGCTGGTGAAAGATTTCCCTCCCAGAGAAATAGAGGTTGTTAATGATTATTTCTCTCTCTATTTAATTATAATTTTGTGGCTAAAGAACATAATTTTGTTATTAGTTAACAAAAGAGTTCATATTGGGTGATTCTATTACGGTGATGTACTTATTTGGTATTTCATTTTGCCTTATCTTTTGTATGTCATTCACACTTTGGGCATGTTATGACCTCAGGAGGGCGTGCCATTACAAGAGAGAATTCAGCATGTTAATTCAACAGATAATTTTCTTTGTTGTTGTTAACAAATAATTTTTTTGGACAAATGTTTATATATATATATATGAGTGTGTGTATGAGAGCTTTATACAGATATGCAGAATTTTGATTGGATAAAATTATAGAACCTCTCTCTCTCTCTCTCTCTCCATTTGTGTATAAAGAATTGAACAGATAAAAAAAATTGAACAGATAGAAAGAATTGAACAGATAAATTTTTTGAACAAATAGATTTAAACAGATAAGTTTAAAAATTGAACAGATAATTAAATCTAGATAGATATTTGAACAGATAAGGAATCTCAGCGGATATATATTCCAACATATTGATACAAATTTGACAGATAGTCAAAAAAATTAAGCAGATAAAATATTTGAACAAATATTTAAAAGTGATATTTATTCATAAATCTCACTTCACCTACTTATGTTTCACTTACTCCAAATTATTTTCTTATATTTCAATAAGTCTTATGGGTGACATAGTTACCAAAATATCCCTAATAATATTTATATTGACAATATGAATGTTTCATGATGTGCACATTCACACTGTCAACGTGAATGTTTATACTATCAACGTGAACATTCATACTGTCAGATGTGAATGATTATATCACCAAGTTGCTAAGCATTCAAAAAATATTTGTAAGGTTAAAATTATCCATAATATACCTTAAATTTGCGAATTAGGATTTTGTGGGTCAATGTCCAAATAATAGGACTTATTAGAATACAAAAATATATTATAGACTAATTGGGATATAAGTACTTGAAAAAAGATTTCCTAGTAAATCCCCTATTAAAAAATTAAACAGATAATTAAAAAATTCAACAGATATATTATGGATAAAATTGAAAACAAAATGTCTTCTAAAACAATAAATGGAATTCTCATCAAACTATTTCACAAAGGGTGAATCCCTCACCAACAAAAAATATCCACTAAACCTAATGTCTTAGACAATTGTTATATTTGACTTTTCAACAATTTTCTCAAAAAGAATTTCTATAATTAAAAAAAATAAAAATATTTTTTTTTTCCAAAAGATCCTATTGAAAATTTTATGAAGATTGCCAAGTCTGTATGTCATTTTTAGTCAATTCCCTAAATTGGGGTCATCAATGGCCAAGTCTTGTGGTATTAGTAAATAAAATTAATATACAATGGATTGAATTTGAAATTGTTGAAACTGTGAAGATCGACAAAGATGATTTTCGAAGCTTAAATAAATTTCTAGCAATAATTAAATACGCTATTGCAGTTATGAGAGTAAGTCCAAGAATTATTACGACACAAATTGTGTCTATTATAGCTGAAAATATTATATTCAATTTTGTCAACCTACTCAAATTTAATTACTCTATCCTTCATCTTGTACAAATTTAATCTCCAAGAAAAATGAAAAATAGTGAAAATTTTATGACCCAATTGTTGAAAAAATTGATAGGCTCGTATTTTTCATAGCATATTAGACAGTATTCTTCAACATGATAAACAAATATGCTACCAAAATGATATAATTGTAATCGTAAATTATGAAAACCTCCAAATTGGTATATGACAAAGTATAGGAAACGCTCCTAATGCTTGAAGAATAAATAATTAAGGTACTAGATTTCTCTTCTACTATTTGGGAGTGAGGGGCCCGAATTCATTAAAATTCAATGAAAAAGAAGGGCATTTGTATCTCTAAAAAATAGGATAGGAATCTTGCAAGTTGAAGACATAACAATGTTATTTACATGATAACTAAAACTAAAATGAATGGAATACACACTAACAATGGATCATATTTAGTAGAGATAGCACTATGTTTGTTTGTTGTCTTTTAATTTCAATAATTCAAATTTATAAAAGATTTATTATCTTGTTGCAAGAACCTTAATTTATCTTTCAGTTCAGTATATTTCAAATTCTAAGTTAAAATCTGCTATATGTCTATAAAAGAGTGTGAATTGCATTTGGTAAATGTAGTCTTCTAGAGAGAAGAAATGAGCAAAAGTAGTCATCTTTATCTTTCTTGTAATCTTGCAAGTATTTTGTAATTTTCAAGTATTCAATAAAAATGTGTGTGGGTTTTTTAAATTTTTTATTTTCGTAAACTTTTCTTTTTGTTGTTTTTAATATTCTAGAAGTTTGAGAGTAATGATAGAATTATTATTATTATTTGTTTACTATTTGCACGTTGAATTAATGTATTGATAATTTGTTTATTGATAGATTTAGTGTGAGGGGTTATGTTTACTGTTTACACTTTGAAAGACCTGAAAATTATTCGTAGAAGACAAAGAAGTTGGGTATGAAAAATAATTCGAATTTAAAGACGGGCTTCCTTATAAGTAAATTATAATTTTTGTAGTTTTATAAATATGTGGTGGTCCAAACAAGTAGATTGCCCAATAGTGTAATAATTATTTCGAGTAAACATTTTACTTGCGTAAAATAGTAGAAAATGACGGTAATAATAATGGAATCACTTTAGGTTCGTTTGGATGGTTTGGTTTTTTGGATTTTTAATTTTTTGTTTATTTTAGTTTGGAGTTAAAAAATTCTTATTTAGGATAGATTTTTTGATCTTTTTAACTTTTGTGAGAAAAAAAAATGAAATAATTATAATTTAAATGTAACATTTTGTCTTATTAATTTTTTAATTAATTTTATTTTTTATAACTATTTTAATAAAAAAACTTTAAATTTTTTCTTCTCCAACAAGGGCTTAGTCTACTAATAGACCATTATAATAATAGTTTATAAGTGAAAAGGTACTATTATTATGAAAATCCCAAAAAATCTAATAGTAGATGAGAGGGTAATTTATGAGTAAATTGGGCCGAGTTGGGTAATGGGCCGTCTTGTGGGCCACAGTAAGAAGGGCTGAGTAAAAGGGCCTGGTCGCTATCTCGGTGCGAAAGAGCCTTGTAGTTAGCTTGGTCACCACGGTCAGAGTGGCAACAATTAGCTCGGTCACACCAATCTGAGCCAAGGTATTTTGAGCCTTCCTCAGGACCTTGCTCTTGATTAGCTCGATCCAAGCTTGCTATGGTTAGCTCGGTCTCAACAGGTGAAACCAAGGTACAAGCTATGAAAGGAAGAACCGAGCTAGTACGAGCTCGGTCAATTTTGCCAGGTTAGCATGGCCATGTTAGCTCGGTCGTTTTGTCATACTACCGAGGTAAAACCATCTCACTTGGTTTAAGCAGTGAGGGGGGTGTTGAAAGATAAGCATTATCTTTCAGGAGTATGATTCCTAGGAGGACTCTACATGGAGGAATAATAAGAGTCCTACTAGGATTGTGCCACGCGGAACCTAAAAAAGCTCATAACATTACCTATGGAGAGGTAACACAACTTTGATTCTTCAATACACAGAGTTTTTGTCTATTTGTCTATTTTGCTGACTTAGGCATCAGAGAGGTATCCGGCACACACCCACCGGCTAGCTCACATTTGTGTTTTTAGGGAGTAAAGCGACGACGTTTGGAGAAGCGCAGACTTGATCAACAAGATTATACGAGAACATTATTTCTTGCTCGTACAATTGGCGCCATCTGTGGGAAAACCAGAAAGAACAAAACCTCTTGATCAAGTTTTTCCTCTCTAATTGGAAGTAATGGCGCACAATGAAGATTTGCGGCAGTCCGTTATCGACAGACAAACCCTGGAGGGGGGTGGGAGGTGTGAAGGTTTGCCTTCTATCCCTCCCATGGAGAATTTAGAGCCCCAGCGACAGAACCCCCGGAGTGATGCAAGGGGGAGGCGGGCTAACAGCCCCCGTCGCTCTCAAAGTCCTGAAAGACAGAGGCGGAGGATCGATCCTCAAGTTCTGGAGGATCACGTAAAGGAACAAGACGAGTTAATAAGGAAGATGGCGGCAGACATAGAGTCTATGAAGCGCCAGATCAAAGGAAAAGGGGTGACGACAGGAGAGGGGCGCAAAAGCAACACGCCCCCTCGCCACTCGGAAGATCGTGGTAGGCAAACCACACCATCGCAAGCAGAGAGTAGGAGCCTGAGAACAGGCGACACTCAGTCAAGAACTCCTAGGACTCGTTACTCCAGGTCTGAAAGAACGAGAACTAAGAGATCATATACTGAGGGAAGCACCTATCGGCCCTCGCGCACGCACCAGACGTCATCCAGGAAGACGAAGTTGCCTAGATCATCAGATTTGCGAACTGTGCTAGAAGAAAGGGCACGATGGAAGGAACATACCAGGACACGCGACCCGTGCAGAGTTTCAACCCTTCAGCGGTTGGCTCTTCGGACGGATGGGAGCGTCGAGGTAAGAATGCCAATACCGCGCCATGCTTACGAACCGACAGACAAAGCATTAGCAAAGCTGCAGACCTCGCCGTTCATTCTGGCAATTGAGAACGCACCACTACCTTTGGGCTTTCTCCAACCCAAATTCACCACTTATGAGGGAAAGACGGACCCCTACATGCACTTGAGCCACTTTCGCCAGGTTATGGTAGTATACCGGTAGAACGAGGCTTTAATGTGTATTCTTTTCCCATCAAGCCTTGGCGACCTAGGTTTAACCTGGTTCGAAAGGCTACCAGAAGGCAGCATCGCCTCCTGGGCGCAATTGGCAGAGGCGTTTGTGACAAGGTTTAGAACGAACACCAAGACTCCAGTAGAGATCAATCAGCTACTCTCCATTGACATTGGTGACAAAGAAACATTGAGGTCCTACAACAGTCGCTACTGGGAAACTTTCAACCAGATAGGAGATTGTCCTACAAACGTCACTATCGCACAATACAAACGGGGCCTGTCGGTCGACAACAAATTGAGGGATTCAATTACTATGACGCCTCCCCTCATGATGGAGGCCTTAATGGAGAGAGTGCACCAACATATTCGTGTGAAAGAGGATGGCGCCCGTGCTAAGGCGAAATCTGGCACGACAGCAACACCAGATAAAAAGACTTCGGCAAAAGTCAACACGGTAGAACGACCAAGCAGGAATGGGTGAGGCTGACGGGCCAACAAAGAGGATCCAGACAAACGGTGGCTAAGAGTTCGCACTGCCATTACTACGGTGTTCAAAAAACCAATCTATCGAATTCTCAATGAGTTACGCGATGAACCTTTCGTCCAATGGCCAGCTAAGTTGGGAGAAGCACAAAAAGACTATGACGAAGGATCCTGGTGTACTTTCCATAATGAAAAGGGGCACCGCACAGAGAATTGCACGCCGTTGAGACAGCACTTGGAGGAGTTAACGGCAGTTGGGCACCTGGACCGATACATAGAAGGAGGGACACAGCCAGCCACCCAAAACCATGATCACCCAAACGGAATGCCGATCGACACCCCACCTCAAGGCGTGATTAACGTAATACATGGAGTATTCGAACCTGAGCGAGTATGTGAGCTCAGGGGAATGATCAAGAAGGCTAAGCACTTAAGGGAAGTATTAAGTGCACAACCTACCATCAAAAAGGGGAGAACAGAAGCCACGAATGTTATATCTTTTTCTGACAGGGACTTGGCAATGATATATTGCCCTCACAATGATGCACTAGTCGTCACACTCCGCGTCAAGGATTACGACGTCAAACGGATTTTGATCAACCAAGGAAGCTCGTGTGAGATAATGTATTACAAAACCTTCAAACAATTGAAACTGAAGAACAAAGACTTGGCGCCTGCAACATCTCCCCTAATCGGATTCAACTCAATGCCAGAGTGGCCAGTGGACAAGATAATCCTCCTAGTCAGGGCAAGAAGCATGACGAAGTAGGTGAAATTCTGGGTATTGAAAGTCCCTTCCACTTACAACATTATCTTGGGAAGGACATGGTTGCACGCCATGCGATCGGTAGCGTCAACCTACCATCAAGTATTACGGTTCCCCAACGAAGCCGAAGTAATTAAAGAGGTCTATGGAGACCAAATTATGTCCAAGCAGTGCTTCGTCACAGTAAATAGCAGCCGAGCTACCAAAGGGTATGTACAAATGGTGGAAGAACCTGAGAGCAATGAGTTATTCACAGATGTTGGCAAAGCAGCTGAACAGAAGGCGGTGGAAGACTTAGTACAGGTAAGGATAGATGAAAAAGACCCAGAAAAGTTCTTTTTGCTCGGCTCGTCATTGTCCAGCACTGAGAGAATAGAGGTTATGAAGTTCTTGACCTCTAACATCGAAGTGTTCGCCTGGACACCGTATAACATGTCTGGCATTGACCCAAACTTCATCTGTCACCAATTAAATGTCCACCCAACTGTCAGACTAATTATACAGCGCACTCGCAAATCAGCACTCCACCATGCCGGGATAGTGGCGGAAGAAGTGAGAAACCTTCTAGAGGCAGGAGCTATCAGAGAAGTGCACTATCCTAAGTGGATATCCAATACAGTAGTAATGCCAAAGAAAAATAGAAAATGGCGTGTCTGCGTGGACTACAAAACAGTCAACAAGGCATGCCCAAAGAATAGTTTTCCCTTACCACGGATAGACCAACTGGTAGATCTAACGGCAGGACACAATCGACTTAGCTTTCTTGATGCGTACAGAGGATACCATCAGATCGCTATGTATGAACCGGACCAGGAGGTCACGTCCTTTACAACACCAAGAGGACTGTATTGCTACAAGGTCATGCCCTTTGGCCTAAAAAACGCAGGGACAATATTCCAACGGATGGTCACCAAGATGTTTGAACCATTGTTAGGCAGAACAATGGAGACATACATAGATGATATGGTGGTCAAAAGCAAGGATGAGAATGACCATCTCAGAAACCTAGGTGAAATGTTTCAGATCTTGAAGAAGAACAAGTTGCGTCTTAATGCATCCAAGTGTGCGTTCAGCGTAGGATCTAGCAAATTCCTAGACTTCTTGGTGACCAACCGAGGTATAGAGGCAGACCCCTCTCAAATCAAAGCAATTCAGGATCTAGAGAGGCCCAACTCAGTAAAAGAAGTGCAGCATCTCACTGGCATGGCAACTGCGCTCAACCGGTTCATAAGTCGGTCGTCAGACAGATATCGACCATTCTTCCAAGCACTAAAAGCCAAGTTTGAGTGGGATGAAAATGCGACCGCGCCCTAGAAAGCCTAAAAGAATACATGTCTTCTCCACCGTTGCTAGTAACCCCAATACTTAGAGAAGAGCTCTTTTTGTACCTGGCAGTTTCGCAATACGCAGTCAGCGCGGTGTTAGTCAGAGTGGAAGGAATCCAACACCTGCCCATCTTTTATGTCAACAAGACCGTACTAGGCGCAGAAACCAGGTACTTACCATTGGAAAAACTGGCCTTAGCCCTGATGATGGCCTCTAGGAAACTGTCGCACTACTTCCACGCCCACACCATAATCGTCCTCATAGTTTTTCCTTTAAAAGCTTTGTTTGAGAGGGCGAACTTTTCTGGGCGAATCTTGCAGTGGGCAGTGGAGTTGGGACAGTTTGACATCAAGTTTCAACCTAGAACCGCAATAAAAGCCCAAGCTTTGGCAGACTTTGTGGCAGAGTTCACACCAGGAAGCCATCACATCTGCCCAGTTGACTTGACTGGTACAACCAAAATGGGGATGGAGAGCGCCGCAGGAAATACGCAACCCCTGATACAGGATGCCCAGCCACATCCCAAAACAGACCAGAGTAAAGAATGGGAAGAAGAGGCAAACCATGCTGCACCAAGCCAAGACTCATTAACAAACAAAAGCTTGGTACAGTCAGATACTGAGGGGCAAACAGTAAATATGGACTTGGAAGAAAATACCAGCAAGACACAACGTTTGCAGAGGTCTGAACTAATGAAGACCGCAAATGAGCGTGCCGAAGATGGGTTAATGGATGATGCACACCAGTACTACGCCTGGAGCATGGATGTTATGTATGAATCTGATATTGAGATGTCAGATGATGATGATAATGAATGAAATTGTTTGGATGAACGCCCAGGGCATTTCTGTAATGCATGCAATTTGTAATGCTTATCCATGACTTATCAATAAAACGAGATATTTCAATTATTTTTAGCCTTCAACGAACATTTTTTTTATAGCTTCTTTACACATTTTGTTCAAACCAAACGCGTTTGTAATTTATGTTCTCCTAAATTACGGATAATGAGAGAGGGGTAGAGATGTGAAACAGATTTGTGTGATTTATCAATATAAATAAGAATAAAAAATTGTGAAATGATAATTGCGAATAAATAAGTATGACACTTACATCAGCTGTACAAGTTTGACACATACAAACAAAAAAGAAAAAAATAAAAAAACCTATATAGTCCATATCGCAACCGCTAATGCCCTAACCTGCCCCCAGTCCCACAACCCCGACCGTGGATCTCCCTCCTCGGTCTCCTACGGTAGACTCTCTGAATATCTGGCACTCTCTCCCCTGCATGCTGCCCTCCACTGACTGCCTGCGGAGCCTGTGAGTGTGAGTGTGACCCCCCCTCTCCTGCATCTGATGCCCCTGATCCTGCCTGTGCCTGTAGATCATATACTGCTGTGAGCTGTGAAACTCCCACTCCCTCGTCTGGTGCAACTGTATCACGATCTGCAGCTCGACCACGACCTCTGCCTCTGCCCGCACCCCGACCTCGGCCGCGACGTCCCCCACGACCATAACCTCTCCCTCGCGCTCTGGGGGGGGGCTCAATATGGCCCTCATCATCAATGTGTGAGATGTCAGTGAGAACTGCATCATGTGTACTCCTGGGCGCGGTCGAAGTAGTCCCCATAAAAGCAGGTGATAACTGGGTGGGTGGGGTAGCAACATCATGCATGAACGGGGGGGCGGTCGAAGTACTCCCCAGAAAAGTAGGATGTAACTGGGTGGGTGGGGTAATAACATCATGTATGAAGCGGGGCGGTGACCAATCAGGGTCAGGGTCAGCATGCTGGGTAAGATGTACGTGTGGGGAATATGGAGAAATGTATGGGGTATCATGTGGTGGGGTGCCTGAAGTCGAAGGACCTGCTGTGGCTGGCGCTGAACTGGAAGGCACTGACGTGGACGGGACTGATGTGTCTGGAGCAGCTGCTGCAGTGTGTACACCGTAGTCCCCAAAATGCAGACGATCTACCCGATGGGCATGCTGGATCCCCTCGTACAATAACTCTCTGATCTCTACAAGGGCCTGCAGACCAAGCTGTCCATCACGTCTGAAAATAGCATCCTCAGCCAAGTGATATGACCTCCCAGCTCGAACCACCTGTCAAAAAAATAGATATATTAGGCTATAGTTGACTGAAAATAATCAATTATGATATTAACAATTATCGGAGATATAGTACGCTACTCACCAATGACTCGAGAGAAGGCCCAACTCCCTGATATCCGTCCTCGGACAGGTGGCTCGGATTACCGACAAGTAGGTGTGTATGTCGCCGATACCACAACATGTAAGGGTCGGGAGAGGGGAGGACCCCATCGCTCCAGTCAGCCTGTACAATAGTGTCGCGACGGGCATCCCACAACTGTATGTATCGCATATGATGCTGACTCCAGTCAGTGCTGCCTCGGCCACGTCTATCCGTCGCATGCAACCGCCACTCGGTGTCACATCGATCCGGCACGGGCTGGACCCGACCAAACTGTCGGAGGACACGATCAGGGAGATGCCACTCAACCACGTCATAACAAATGAGTGGTACTCTCGCCATCCATATATCCTCACCTAGGCGGCAGTAGTCTGGGAGCGTGTGCAGGACATCAGCATAAGGCTGCCAGATAAACTACAATAACGACAAGTCTATTAAAAATCGGTCATAAACGTATACAGTCCATATGACAATTAAAATTTAGGTATATAAATTTGATACCTCGCCGTCTATCATCCGGTCAAGCTGGTCTCTATACACGACCACTACGTGGGTCGATACGACCTCGTGGCTCATGTCAACCCTCCATCGGCTACCTCGAGGTCCGGCCGGCATCTGCATGTCTCCCTGCCCGATGGGAACCTCACCAGGAGCAACTACTTGCCGCCTAGCCGGGGCAATGCGAATCAATCTCTCCCACGCCCAAATCTGCAATAGTTTGAACGCAATTACAATACTGATATATGCCATACAATATGAATTGACATGTAATAAAATTCTTACTAACCTGTAGCAAGACAAGGGGTCCTCCGATCTGAGTCACACCCACCTGAGTGGCTCGACATAACATCCTATACAAGCATGCCAAAGCCGCGGCGCCCCAGCTGTACTGGCCGATGACGTCAATGTCTCTCAACAGTGGCAAATACATCAGCTTGAGCAGGTTCTGTGACTTATCAGGGAGAAGTACCCCCCCAATAAGCCACAGAATATATGCTCGCGCATGCTGCTGTACTAACTCATCTGCAGCATCATCTGGAAAATCGCCCTGAAAATGCTCCGACAGCCACCTCACCCTCACTCTACCTGCCTGTAAGTCTGCAGGTGTAGGTGCTACTCCCAATAGCTCAGCACATAGCGCTATCCACTGCTCCGTCGTCAATGATGGGTCAAGTCCAGTAACTGCTCGCCCATCAATCCGTAGACCGTATAGGACAGATACGTCCTGCAATGTGACGGTGGCCTCACCGGTCGGGAAATGAAATGTATGAGTCTCTGTGCGCCATCTCTCGACGAGAGCAGTAATGAGTGGGTGGTCCAGTCTGATATGGCCTATACGATATACACCATAGAATCCCGCGCGTAGTAGACACTGCAAGACTCTATGGTGCAATGGACGATCCCACAGGCCGGAATCTCCCCGTCGGCATGCCACCACGGTGCGTGACTGGTCCTGCATAACAGAATGAGTATTTTAAATTATAGCATTATCAAGGAAATGAAAAACAAAATGCAGTGTATTTTCATTGTACGCGTAAAGTCCAACAAACGTTATTGCATACCGGGTCCTCCCATATACTGTCAGCCCGATGTGGATGACTAAAAAGGGGGACCTCATCAGGTAGATGTGCCATGAAGCCTGTACAGTTGAAAAACAAATACATTTTGACAAACTGTATTGGTGAGCATGTAATTTAACTATATCAATTAAGCTGAAATTATTATGTACATGACGACTTGAAAAATAAATGTGGTCGATTATTTTAAAAGTATAAATTTGTGTGCCATTAACTAAAATCAAAAGTTTGCATATTATGTGCCCATTAAATATGATAAACAATTCAACATAACCTATCGTTATCTATGCTTCAGACTAATATAAAAATCTTTTACAAAGTCATTTTACGATATCAGTTACATAAGCTTAATAATGACCAATAACATGTGGATAGTTTTTGTATGTCAATATTTACAAACAAAATGGAATGATCAATTTTTTTTTTTCAAAACTTCATTATTGATTTTGGCATATTTGACATAACGTCATTATTGATTTTGACATATTTGACAAAATTCGTTACATTTATGGCATATTCGACAACTTCATTATTGATTTTGTAATTTTTGTTTTGCAATAAAATAAAAAATTTGTAAATTACGTACATGTAATTCACAAAATTCTGTAATAAACATTTTCAATGAAGTAGAGAATAAAAACTATGATAGTTGTAAATTTCGTCAAGCAAATAAAACAATTACAATATATAAAGAATTAAACAACAGAAATGATATATTACAAATAAAAAATGTTCTATTACATGTATGGCCCCGTTTACAAATAATGAATTACAAAAGAAAATAAAATGATCTATTACAAATAAAGAATTACAAAAAGATCTATTACAATATGTAAGTATTACATAGTCTTCATCGACCAAGTCGCGCCGGACATGTTCGCCTGTCATGACCTGTCTGCTGGCACTCACTGCAACGAGCGGTCAAACGCCTATCTGATATGTCCATCTCATTCGGAATACGAGACATAGATGCACGACCCCGTTTCACTTGTCGCAGACGCAGTACATTAGGCATTAAAGTCCACTGCGGATCAGCCCAATAATCTTGATGCGGTATTGGATTGAATTTAGTTTCCCAAACTCTAATGTATACAGGAAGCCTATATACTGGATCAACGTACTCGAATGGATTGTCACCGCATTCAGACATTACAGCGAGCATATGAGAACATAGATAGTGTCGTATCTCATATTTCCCACAACTGCACGTGGGTTGATTCATCCGCACAATTTGTGTATTGCGACCTCGTCCATGGCGAAAAGATGTTTGCACCTCAAACACGCGGCGTGGCCTATAAAAAAATTATAGTAGAAACTAATGAAGTTCATGTTTTTAGGTGTAGTTAAATTGACAACATAATAACAATAATTTAATTTATATTACAAACTAACCTGTCATATGATATCAACTTGAAAGTATTTGCCCTTGCGATGCCATCCTCAATAGTTTTTTGCATCTGTCTAGGGTATTGGAACTCATTTCGTACATCTAGTTCAGCTTGGGCTCCCATCTCGTCAAAATATTTTACAAGCCGCCGAAATGTAAATTCTACCATAGCTGAGATAGGTAAGTTCCTTGCACCTTTCAAGACGCTATTGAAGCACTCTGCATCATTGCTAGTCAATACCCCCCAGCGATGCCCACCGTCATACGAAAGGGCCCACTCCTCAGGATTCATCTTGTAAACCCAAGTGATGGCTTCTTGGTCAATAGCCTGTATTTGTTGTAAGTAACCATTACACTTTCGTCGTTGATGAGCACTTCCTGCTTTCCATAGAAGTTGTTTCAGCTCCTTATTTCTGAACGTAGTGTTAAAGTTACTACAAACATGTCGAAGGCAGTGCCGATGATATCCAACAAATTGGAGCGAGGGATTCAACCAATGCCGCCTCACAGCAGCTAAAATACTCTCAGCTCGATCGGATATCAAAGTCACTCCCTGTCGGTCCATGACAATATGTTCCTTGATATTTGAAATGAAGAACGACCAAGACTCCAAACTCTCCTTGTCGACAACAGCAAATGCAAGCGGTAGTAGTTTGCCATTGGCGGTGACAATCGTTGCTACAAGCAACACACCAGTGTATTTCCCGTATAAGAATGTACCATCTATGGTTATAACAGGCCTACAATGTCTGAATCCATCGATGACGGGTTTGAAAGACCAAAAAACAAAGTGGAAAACGGGCATAATGGTTGTATTTCCGGTATATCTATGCTTCCATTGCACGATGGTACCAGGATTAGATGTTTGTAATGCATACATGAATTTAGGCAACATCATATATGATTCATCCCAATCTCCGAATACCATTCGAATTGCCTTTGCCCTTGCATGCCACGCCTTCTTGTAATGTATAGTATAGTTCATGGATTTTTTTATGTCTTCGATGACATTCTTAATGGGCATATCAGGTTCGTTCTGCATACAACAATACCTATGAGTCAGATTATTTTGGTGTGAACACTTTAAAGACACAATTTTGGTGTGAACACTTTAAATGAACAATGTGTATATAAATGTAAACATTTATTTTGTATACTCACCGCAACTTGTCCCAAAAGATGAGAAGCAATGTAACTGGAGCTAATATTTGTGTGGTCCCTATTCGTTCGTGGGTATAAACAATGGTGAGGACCCCTATACTGCTTTATTTCAAAAAGCCCATGTCTCTTACTAAGAGATGCACGCAACCACCATCTACAGTCGTGCTTGCAAGCACACACCCAAACGTCTCGCTTGGAGGTTACGACTTTGTACTCTCGATTATTTGTTGCATGGTACAATTTGACAGCATGTACGAGTTGCTTCTTATCAACGAAAACCATCCCTTTGTCCAACTCTGGATTTTCAGCATTCCAGATTCGGTTACGGGGAACGACATCGCGGTTACTAATGTCAAAATCACCACCCATGTGAATGTTTTCAAAGAAAGGGATTTCAGGTCTAGGTGGAATGGGGGCATTCTGAATATCAACGGGAGCGTCGACATCATCTTCTTCATCATCATCATCATCTGATCCGCCCAATAAATTTTCTTCATCACACATTTCATTCTCATCATTGTCTAGGGCGACATCAGGACCGTACATGTCACTATCAGCAAACTGCACAAAATTAACCGTTTCAGCCATATTACCAGCAACTTCAACTGGAGTCGTATGATGGCTATAGGTGGGCACATCTTGGGTGTTATTGTGAAATTCAGTCTCGTATCCACCATGTGAACTTGATTCTCCACCATGGCCATGAAATGTCTGTTGTGTGTAGCCAGCTGCATAACATTCATTTGATTCATACATAGGAGACTGAAATGCTGTCGTGTCAACCCCATGTGTCAGCAATGTAGTGAACGGATGCGATTCCATCTGTGTTACATTCGGAAGATTCTGTACAACCTCTTTCTGAATGTACACTTCCAAACAATTTGGTGGTTCGAAATTTCCACCGATACTTAAAACGGTGTTCAACGCCTCATCGTCATTTATCGGTAATATTTTGTATTTGCTGGTTGCTTGCCACTGGCGATAAGGATATCTACATTTGAAGATCAATCGGACTGTTTCCCCGTAACTTGCGACCTTGGACATAAACATCTCCTCCAAATTGCCAAGTGTGGTGCCAAGTTGCACCATATATATCCCTTTCGGCTCAGCATCATATGACACACCTTCATCGGGATCCCGAATTATGTTTCCCCCCCAGTAAAAGATAATTGGAACAGTTGTCATATACTTACTTCAATGAAACAATAAATATTAAAATATCAACAATATACATATATTGAATTGTACTTGTAAAATAAACATTAAAATTTGCAGAAGCCACAAATAAAAGCAACCCTCTAATTTTTTATCAATTTATATTTTCCAGGGTTGAAGGAACTGTAGAGGTGAAACATTAATTCAATTTCTATTTTGTCAACTATATATTTGTGTCTCAACTTGATTATTACTTTTTATTCAATAATCTTGTTCACTTATTTTTATTCGTATAACAGAACAGCTGAGATTTCATCTATACGTGGAGTTACATATTGTGTCTCATTTACTTCGTATGTGAAGACTCTTATCTTTTCAACGTGAATGTTCTTTGTTGTCATTGCTCTATTGTCTTCATCTAAAAAACACATAACAAGAAGTATACATGTTGTCTTAATTCTTTCGAATTAGTGGCGAAAAATAAAATAGGTTGACAGATATTTAGTAGAGGGTGACGCGATTGATTTGGACAATATAAAATACAGGGTGCAAACATTGAGAGAGATTTTTTTAACCTGGTGATGTAATTGTTCAGATTTATGGAAAATATAAGTTAATTTGATTTGCTCCAACTTGTGCCATTACGGACCTTAATGACAAAGTTATTTCCTATGTGAACTAGTAACCCTCGTCCATTTTGTAGAGGGCATAGAGGCTTTCTTATAAAATTAAAACAACAAACTGATTTTGGATCATTTTGGATTGTTCTGAAAAGTAAGAAAAAAATTAAATTTATTTACTCCTTTTTTTTCTTACACATACAAAAACAACAAAATTATTACAGAGATAATTTATAATGGCCAAAAATTAGAGATAATTAAATTGAAGTTGGTGGTTAAATGTATGGACTACATTTTGGACAGTTATCCATGTGAATCTATCGGGCCATCCGTACCAATTATTTGGTATTACAAAATACATGCTTACCCATCAACGTGCCAAATTTTTTTTTTCCCTTCTTACGTACGAAATTGCTACGGACTATTAATTAAAATAATTTATTACTCTTTTCATGCATATATGTCTGCACACCTCTATGGACAGAATAATTATGATATTTGCTTCCGCCAACCCCTAATTTTGTAAATCTATTTAAGTGGCCTTCGGTAATCTTAGGATTACTGGCCGGTCATACCTATAGTAGCGAGTTTGGGTCGTGATAGAGTGGTATCAGAGCACGAGTTGATTATTTGAAGTGTTTCCATGTTGGATCATTTTGGATCGTTCTGAAAAGTAAGAAAACTTGATTTTGGATCATTTTGGATCGTTCTGAAAAGTAAGAAAAAAATTATATTTATTTACTCCTTTTTTTTCTTACACATACAAAAACAAAAAAATAATTACAGATAATTCAATTGAAGTTGGTGGTTAAATGTATGGACTACATTTTCGATAGTTATCCATGTGAATCTATCGGGCCATCCGTACCAATTATTTGGTATTACAAAACACATGCTTACCCATCAAAGTGCCAATTTTTTTTTTTTTTCCCTTCTTACGTACGAAATTGCTATGGACTATTAATTAAAATAATTTATTACTCTTTTCATGCATATATTGTAACTACTCTAAAATAGCAGCCAAAGTAGATTTTCATTTTCAATGGTAGTGGACAATCACAAAGTGAAAAAGACGATAAGTCAGTTCGTTCAATACCCATTTCAAAAACTTTCTCAAATTTTCTTCAGTTTTATCATAAAATTTTAATTTGTACTAGAATACTATTATATGTATTACAAATTCAGCTCATTAAATGTTTTAATCATATTTTGGCTGCTTGACCCCAAATATGACCCCAAATATAGTGAAATAAACCAAACGAAATTAAACCAAATTTTTTTTTTTTAAATCAAATACAGTCAAATTTAAATATTTTCAGAAACCAATAAAAATATTTCTTTTCAATAAAATAGAGTCAAAATTAAATATTTTGATAAACCAATAAAAATATTTCTTTTTAATAAAATAGAGTCAAAATTAAATATTTTGAGAAACCAATAAAAATATTTCTTTTTAATAAAATATAGTCAAAATTAAATATATGAATTTCGGATTTTTTAATCGCAATTCTTAATTAAAAAAAATTACTTTTAAAACCCTAATTTCCTTTTAATTCCTCTTCACAAGAAAAAAAAAACAATTTCCAATTCAACAAATGTACGTTGGTTTATTCAATATTCAAAATATAGACATTTTCATTCACAAACAAAATTTAAAAATTCTAATTCCTGATTTGAAATTTAAAAATATAAACATTCAAAATATTCAAATTTATTCAATATTCAAAATATTTTTCTTTTGGGTCCAATGCCAGTGGTGCAATACATAGTAATTCATGGGTGGACATTGGAGATTCTTCTTTCTACTAATAAACCCACTTCGCAAAAGTATGAAACAAAGAACTAGCTTGTTGGTCAAGAGTCTTTTTATAGCTATTTTAGCCCAAACATGACATGCCAAACGAAACCTAAGATTCACAAAAATTAAATTTAGAAGGCATAACACTATTTACATACATCCTAAAATTATATATATTACAGCTAAATTAGCTAATTGCCCAATAGAAATCCAGTCTATGATTTTGCATAATGATGAGTAGCTCTTTCACTTGTTCATGAATTCCCTTCATTTGACTTGATTATGATTGTGTTTGAATCATAACTTTGAACACAGATTAAAAATAAAATAAAATAAGAAAAAAAAAAGAAAATAAAATAAAATAAAATAAAAGAAAATAGAAGAACAAATTAGATTTTATTTTACTCACATTTTTCTTTCTCTTAATTCAAACTCAGTTTTAAGAGATTGATTGACTTGACAAATGAGACACTTTCTTAATCAAAGTTGTATTAGATTTATCATTGCAGAATTGATTGTAAAAAGAGAAAAAAATACTCTCTTTTTTTCTTTTTTTTCGGCTGAAGGTTAGATTTGATTTCAAGTTTTTGGTACACCTATTAAAAGACTTGTGAATTAAGTTAATGTGGTCATTTAATGTTGTACCCGAGCCTTGGATTTACCAAGAGAAATAAATAAATTCACCTCATTTTCTTTTTGTCAAGATAAAGAAACATAATCTTAGGGTGTTGTCATTTACTGCATTCCAACAAAAAAATCAAGATTGAGATCTGAGTCGATTTTTTGATATGAGTCGATTTTTTGACAAAAAGGGTTTGTTTGGATATGAGTCGATTTTTTTACTATTTAATTTGGGGCTAAAAAATGTCGTTAGTGATATGTTTTTTTGACTTTTATGAGAGAAAAAATAAAATATTTATGATTTAGATATAACATTTTGTCTTATATGAATAAAATAACTTATTTTATCTTATATGACTATTTCTTTGACTTGAAACCTTGAAATTTGTTTATGTTCATTTTATTTTTTATTTTATTTTTGGGTAGCCCTATTAATATTTTGGTTTTGTTGTAACGGTCCATGAAATTTTGGGATGATCAAATTATATTAAATCTAGCATTTAGTGAATCTTATCACGTTTTCAAGAGATGAGGATATGTAAAATATTTTGATCCTCCATGTAATTCTCTCTCCCTTAAATTAATCAGAGTATACATATGTGACAAAACTTTCCTATTTTTTTTTTTAAAATTTTAATTTAATTTGTTTTTTGGGGTAGGTCATCCATATGTGATCCTAACACATTCAAAACCCAATAAACAAAACCCCTAAATAGTCCCAAAGAAACATGGATCCTTTGTCTCTTGGGTATCACAATGCAGGTCTCGAGTCTTGACCTCTACAATTTCTCCCAAATTAATGACATTTACATGCTTTGATTTCTATTTTAACTATCTTCATTTGTATAGGAGAATGTAAAACATAAATAGAAATAAATATGATGAAACTTAGATATTTTTGTACATAGACAAAAATGTTCTCACATTTGAAATAATGAAATTAACTAATTTATAAAAAAAAACATAACAAAATAAAATGATAGTATCCTCTTGAATAAAAAAACAAAAAACATTAATATTTCATTATAAATAAAATATAAATTTATAAATCATTTAAATAATATTACTTTCTTTATTTGGAAGCTCATTTAACTTGAAACAATTCTTTGAAATAGATTATTGAATTTCACTTACAATTAGATTTTAATCTATTAATTTTATAATATTAGAACCAAAAGAAAATAAAATCCATTCATGCTATAATATTACAAAAAAAATAAAGCATTTCAATTTATTCCAAAAAATAAAAAACCAAATAAATAAAAATACTTTATTTACAAATTATATAATGACAGTATATGTTTCAAATTAAAAATACTTTATTTTGATAAACCAATAAAAATTTCAGAAAAATTCAAAAACTAACCATGATTCCAAAAAATTCAATTTCATTTCAAAACCCTAACATTGACAGAAAAACCCTAACCCGTATGCCAAAAAATTCCAAACCCTAATTTCATAACCACAATGATAAAAACCCTAACACATTTAATAATTCACAAGTAAAACCCTAACATTGACAAAAAAATACAACACAAAACAAACACAAAAAGTAAATACATAAAATTAGGGTTAATGTCATACCACGGAGAGAGACAGACAGCAGAGACAGAGAGCGAGAGCGAGCTGAGATGGAGCGAGAGCAGAGAGAGAGAGAGCGAGCGAGAGCAGAGAGAGGGAGAGCGAGCGAGAGCAGAGAGCAGAGAGAGCCAAAAACCTAAGTCGTATGCAAATGAGGGGGGTGAGGGGGGGGGTTTGTTCGTATATATGAGGAGTTTGAAAACGCTGATACAAAAAGCGATTTCATTTAAATGAAATCGCTATTACAAATAGCGTTTTTTGGCAAAAAAAATTTGTACTGAAATCGCTATTAGAGATAGCGTTTTTTCCGGGGACAATTTTTTCTTAAAATCGCTATTACGAATAGCGTTTTTATTTTAAAAAAAGCGCTGTTAGGAAAAGCGTTTTTAACAAACCCTAGAAGCGCTATTTGTAATAGCGACTTATTAATCAAAGTCGCTATTTGTAAACGCGATTTTACTGTTCACCTACTTTTACGCTCCTAACAGTGAAAGCGCGAATAGTAATAGCGTTTTAACCTAGTTTTGGAAATCCGTCAGAAGTTGGCCTAGTTTTGGAAATACGATACAAAAATGGCTTATATTGGGAAATGGCCCCAAAAGGCTGAGTGTGTGAGCCAATAAACACAATGGTGGGTGTTGGGAAGTCCACCCACCCTCCCTTGTGTCTATTTTTTTTTTTTTTTTGTAATTTATTTATTTATTTTTTATTGGATAAATTACAAATACACTCTATGAGGTTTGCTTAAAATATGAATTGTTCTCTGTGATTTAGAAAATTACAAATACTTCACTGTCATAATTTTTTATTTAACAGAATTAATTGAAAAAGTGAAATTTCTAACTGTTCACCCATATAATAATAAAATTATCTGAATTATTAATTGAAATAAAATTTTAATATTATTAAAAACTGTTAATTAACTTGATGATTTATTAATAAAATGACATATTTATTATGAAATTAGAAACCTTAGCGGGTATAATGTAATTTCTAGAACCACAAGGGGTAATTTATAATTTAAGTAAACCTCAGGGGTGTGTTTATAATTTATCCTTTTTTATTTGTAGTGAAGTTGGAAAGAAAAAAAAAAAAAAAAAGTTCATAAAGCAAATGATACCACTTTCTTTAGGTGTAAAATGATGTGTAATTCTTGTTCCTTGAGTGCATCATAAGCCATTTCATTAATAGAGTTGAATAAAGCGAGGAAGCATATCTTCATATAGTCTGGAAGTTGTTCCATTGCACTGATATCCCACCTAAAAGTTAAAAAGAAAAAAGAAGTATTTTCATGTTAAAGATATATAGCTAAGAAGCATGCAAATTAATGCAGATGATATTGACACAACCATTCTCCCATCAACCAACCTCTCAATGGCATTGGTAAATAGTTCAAGTTCCTCCAATGAACCATACACATCATAGATATCATCTATTATTGTTATCAGTGTGTAGACCTTCGTGGACATTCTCCTAAAGTATCCAAATTGAGGCTCAAAATTCACTTCCAGAGTGCCTAAAAAACACTCCATCAACCTATCTCTAGCAAAGCTCAACTTTTTTCCCAAACATGTACTCCTCCACCACCTATATTCATAACAAGGAAAAGAATAAGGTATATGAAATACTACATACATATATATGGTGACTTATATACATAATGAAAATTGGGAACATTTCTGACCTTGAAATTTGTTTTACTTCTTGCTGGTGAATTGCTTGCACCATGTTGAAATCTAATTTCGCAAGCTCAAGCAATATAGAATTCATATCTTGTCTTCTCTCATACACATCAATGAACCATCTTGCCTCTAGCCTTAGCACCCTCCAATGTAGGGGAAGCTCCAAGGAATGTCTAACTAGCATGGCGAGATTTTGATCAATATCCTTCTTCTTGAGGTTTTCTTTGAGATTCCTAGTTGTGAAATCCCTGGCCTCATCTAATAAACTTTCACCATCAATTGAAAGATATGAGGCTTCATACAAATATAGTAGTCCCTTTGTATCCTCACAAAGACAAGACCTCAAATTCCCCATCTCGTCCATAAATTTTTTAAAAACATCTGCAATTCAAGCTAACTATTAATTAGTATATACTAGGGACTATGAGCTCAAATACAATATATATATATATATATATATTTTTCTAATTGTGAATTGAATCATGCACTATTTTTCTCGATATATGAATCATGCACTATTATTCTAATTGTGAATTGAATATGAATCATGCACTATTTTTCTCGATATATATATATATATATATATTGTATTTGAGTTCTCGATCTCTACTGGACACATAAAGATATAGCATCAATGTTCAATCATTTTAAGTTTTTTTGCTTCTCATTTATTTATTTATATTTATTATTATTATTATTTTCTTTTTTTTCATTTTCTTTTTTGGGCGGTGGTGTGTGTTCCTCTTTAAATTTTGAGTTAATTACACTTAGCACCCCTACATTTTCACTATCCTCTCATTTTGGCTTTGACTTTTAATTGTGACAATTAGCCTCATATATTGTAAGTCAAGTTAAGGCTAATGGAATTTGTCATGTGCTTTAAATGTTACATTTTTTTTTTTTCGTCTCATTAAAACTCTTATACTTTCATCAAATTCTCATTTTGGTCCTTATACTTTCTCTAAAATCTTACTTTGATCCCTTCATTTTTAGTTTTCATCAACTTTAATAACGGTAGATAGGCGAAAGGATTGACACTGCAATTTGACTTAAAAGTGTAAGGAATGGACTGTTATAATTGAAAGTAAATGAATTAAAGTGAGATTAGGGTGAAAGTGAAGAGTTGCTAAGTGTAATTAACCCTTAAATTTTTGACATATATGGAGTGAGGAAATCATTGAAGTACCTTGAGGGACATTGTACCCATGTTGTCTTAAAAGCCTAAATTTGAGAGCTGTAGCATGCAAATCCTCATTGTTGCACTTATCATTCATGTTGTATATTCTCTCAAGTACTCTCTCTATCTCATCCTTGAAGTGATAGAACACTCCAAGCCTTTGCAAGTCATCAACCATCTCAAGTGCATCCAATGGATCCTCATCCGCTACTTTCTCAAGCATTATCTTCACATCTTCCTTCAACTTTGCAGCCCTTTTTTCGTATACATCTCCCTACAAAAATAATTTTTTGTTAGCAATTACCATTGATTTGCATCCACTAATCAAGCAGAGTATATATAACGATAGGAAATATATATATACCACATATTTACTGTTAAGTGACTGCACATAGTCATAGTCCCAAATGGGAGGTTGGTAGTTGGCTGATCGTCTGATGATCTTTTGATTGCAAGGTCCATCAGTAACAAGAAGGCTAAGAGCCATTGCACGGAATTTCGAACAAACTTAAGCTTGCTTTGATTGTCTGGCTAACTCTGATGACAACCCACACTTAAATAACATGCATGCCCATATCAATTTTGAAAAAAAAAATAATAATAAAAGGAGAAATTACGGTAGTATTTGGTATAATTTTAAAATTATAATTTGATAATAGAGTTGTATTTTGAGTTTGTGAGTTTTGGAATTATGATTTGAAAAGAGAAAATTTGTTTGGTTATGAGTTTTGAAAAGAGTTTTGAATTTTTTATGTGACATATGAAATGAGAAAAGTTGTTTGGTTATGAATTTTGAAAAGAGTTTTCAAAACTTAATTAAAAAACTTATAAGTCATAACCAAACACACAACTCAAAACTCTATTGAAAATTCTATTCAAAACTCATAATCAAATTCTTTTTAAAATTCAATTCAAAAAAATGTCATTTTGGTCTAAAAAAATTTTCTATATTTAAAAAATATCAAAAAAAAATATAATTTTTTTTTCTTTCAAATAACAGGTGGCTATTGGCAAAAATATATATATATATATATATATATTGTTCAGGTCAACCGGCTGGACATCGGAGAGAATGTCCGAGCAAACAATCGGATAGACCAAAATTCAAAAATGGTCTGTTTTACCAAACATGTTTTCAAAATATATTTTGAAATTTGTTTGAAATCATGATTTGAAAATTCAAGCTAAACATAGTATTAGAATATAAGGGTAAAATTGATTTTTAAAAATTCTACCAAACACAGCCTACAATTTGTACTTCAGTAATTTATGCTCAATCTCAACCCTAGATATTTTGATTGTCCTAGACAACTACTAAATTTCGAGTCAGTTGGGCCCAATTACATAACACCGTTTTGAAAATTGATGGAGGGATTCAAGTAAATAGTCAAAAAAATTGATGGAGGGATTCAAGTGAATAGCCAAATTATAGAGATATTAAGTTCTCGTTTGGCATGTGTCTGTTTTAGTTTAAAAGTCAAAAAATTATTTAAAAAATCAAAAAGTTTATAACCTATACCAAAAAGTCGAAGATTTCTTTCTTTTTTTTCTACTTTTTGTACATCTTTTCGTAAAAAATAAAAAAAAAAATTTCCAAATATATTAATTTTTTTTACCTCATATTTTAGTCAAAAAGTCAAAAAATTATTAAAATAGTATGTTTCTAAACAAGGCCTAAGACTATAGTAGAGAGATTAAAGTGAGATTTTAATAAAAAATATAAAAGTGATAATTAGAATTACATAAGTGATTGGTAGCTCGAAAGAGAGGCCCCCGAATCCCCCCGAATTCAAAAACGACATCGTTTCGTCGTTTTGATTTTTTTTTTTTCAGAAGAAGAAAATCAGAAGAAGAAGAATAAGAGGAGGAAGAAGAACTGGAAGAAGAAGAACTGAAGGAGCCAACAAAATCGGGCTCGAGGCGAAGGCGGGGTGGGGGGCAGAGGCAAAGGCAGGGGGCAGAGGCGGGGTCTGTGAGGCGGAGGCGACGACAGGGCTGCGACGAGCTGCTACGACGAGCTACAACGAGGCGACGGCGGGCGACGATCGGGCGGAGGCAATGGTGGGCAGAGGCCTGTCGCAGCTGCCATCTCCTCCTCTTCCTCTCTCTTCTCTTTCTCTCTCTCTCTTTCTCTTTCTCTTTCTCTTCTAAATTTCGGGCTGTTCGGGGGGACAAATTTGTGGGGAAAAATCATTTTTCTTAGAATTAATACTATCATGTTGTTGCTCTTCGTTTGTTGTCGAAATGACATTGTACAAATAAGCTCAATTACAACTCGACTTGAAATCAAAGAAGCTAAACAAGACAATTAAAAAGTTTTGTAAATAAAGTAGAATACATTCTGTTTGGTTTTCATTTCTCAAATTTTCTTTTCAGAAAATTTTACTTTTTCGTTTTTTGTATTTTTTGTTTTCACTGAATTTTTTTAATATTTAAGCAATTTCTTTAATTTTTAAACGCACCTAACATAAATATACTTAAAAGGTATAATATTTGTGAAAAAAATCTTTAAAAAATTTACTAAATACTAAATATACAAAAAAAATACAAAAAATCAATACATTTTTTTTATATATTTTTCTGTATTTATTAATTATTTAAAATATTTTTTTCACAAATATTTTAATATTTTGATATATTTCAGTAAGTTATATCTATAAAAAAAATTACTTAAAATTTTAACAATATTGACTAAAAATATAAAAAATAAAAAAACTCAATTTAAAAAAAATTAAAATCAAACATATTGGACGTAAAATGTAAGGGCAATTGTACCCCAGTGATATTTGGGATTCTTATTTATGGGTCAGTGTTGGAAGTGTTTTAGAATTTCAATAGAGCTGCAAAAGCTGAAACTTTAATTACAAAGGAGAGGGAACTTTCTATCGTCTCTCACGTGCTAACTCTAACTTTCCCTCAAAACTCACGTTTTCCGTTTCTTTCTCCGCTCCTCTCTTCTCTCTCCTCTCTTCTCTCTCTTTCTTGTCTTCTCTCTCCTCTTTCTTGTCTCACGCTCTCTCCTCTGACTCCTTCCATTTGACTTATGCTAGGAATTTTAAATAATTTACTAAATTTTATATCAAATTTTTTAAGAGTGCAAGATTCATACATTTATATATTATTTGGGATATATAACATTTTTTTTATTTTAATAAATGTATATAATTTTTGGATAAAGTACCAATAAATTTTAAAATGTGATATTATAAACGGTGTAGTTTTTCATTTTTCTTATGAATCCAAAGGTTTTATTAAAATGAAAATTACACAAAAAGATAGTCACTTACATGTTTAAGTTTAATTTTTTAGAGATAAAAGTGAATTTATTTAAATCAAAATTACACATTTGGACAATCCACAATATAGAGGTTTTGGATTTTTTTTTTCTTTTGAAACAAATCTCACATTATGAACAAAAATGTAACACTGTAATGTAACACTCCAATAACATAACACACTAAAAAAACTCATTTGTGCACTTTTTTTAAACGTAACAACGTAACACTAAAAAAAAAAAACTTATTAGTATATTTTTTTCAAATGTAACGCAAAAAAAAAAAAAAAAAAAAAAAAAAACTTCTTAGTGAACTGTTTCCGAACGTAACACTCTAATCAATTTAATCTCAAACGTAACACTCCAACATAACGCACACAAAAATACTAAGAAATTCCTTAATGTACTTTTTCCGAACAAAACATTCACAATTTAAAATTATACATTTGTTTAAAACTTACTAAGAAATTTTTGTACTTCTTTTAGAATGATTTGAAGAATCTCACATACTTTTGGAATGATTTGAAGAATCTCACATATATTCATAATATAATCATAACTTGTTCAAAGATCAAGCAATATATTCTCATTTTATAAATAAAATTATTTAAATAATTGTTTAGAACTAGTTTTGCTATCACATAAGAACACACTTGTTGCATCAACTCCAATGGTGCTAAGCAAAATGCTTTGTAAAGGTACAGAAAAATACTCTTTTTACCTTACCTAACTAGTTTAATTAGTATATACTCTAACCATAACTAACCAATGAAACTAACTTAACTACTTTTTAAAAGAAAAATACTATAAACACAAGTAAAAAAATATAATTTTATTTATGACATGTTGTATATGCACCTATTGTTGACGTGGTTATTGGTGTTACATTTATAAATATTTATTTATTTTAAATATATTATTAAATTATTTTTTAAAAATATTTTTACTCGATTATATTTTTAAACAATCATATTCTTTTAACAGTAATATTTTCAAACGATCAAATTGGCTGGAGCAAAAAACAAACAACAAATATGAAGCAAGCAAAAATGCAGAAAGATGGAGATAGCAAGTAGATACAGGCAAATAGCGAGAAGACCTTTTGCTAGCTACTTGTGGAGAGCTAAAATGAAAATAAACAAAATGTCTCTTGTGATGCAAAGTTTTTTTTGGAGGAAGACAAAAACAAAGTAAAAATGCCTCATATAACCCTTTTGTCTCCTCCCTTGGAGCTACTCCAAGGCTGTTAGGCAAAAATGCCTTGTAAAAGTATACGAAAAATACTTTTTTTTATTTTGCTTAACTAGTTTAGTTGGTATGTATTCTAAGTATACTCTTTATTTTAGCTAATCAGTAAAACTAACTTAATTAATTTTTAAAAGAAAAATACTATAAACATAAATAAAAAAAATATGATCTTTTTTATGACATATTGCGTATACACCTACTGTTAGCGTAGTTGTTGACAAACATTTACAAATATTTATTTTTTTTAAATATATTATTAAATTAATTTTTTTTAAAAATATTTTATATGATTATATTTTTTTAACGATAATATTTTCAAACAATCAAATGAGCTGGAGCAAAGAAGAAACAACAAATATGGAGCAAGTATATATAGAAGCAACAAAGATGGAGGTAGCAAGCAGATATGGGCAACTACAATAAAAAACACATTTGGCGACCCAAAAATTGGTCGTCAAAAGTACAAATTTCGTCGCCAAAAGAATCAGCGACCAATATACAATTTGTCACCAAAGGCCTGTCACTAAAAGTATTGGCGACGAAATCAGAAATTGTCACCGTATGTAGACATTTAGCGACAAGCAAAATTGGTTGCCAAAAATCATATATTTTGTTGCTATAAAATTACAATTTGTTGCTAAAAGGTTAAAATTTGGATAGGCTATGTAGTTTTAGCGACAAATAAATGCGTCGCCAAAAGTGCTATTTAACGAAAAAATTAATTTGGTCACTAAAAATCACATTTTTAGCGACGAGTAAGTTTTGGTTGCTAAAAGTTCTTGGAACCAAGAACTTTTAGCGACAAAGACAATATGTTGTCGGCAAATATAGCTACCAAAATACCACCTGTCACTAAAAATTCAGTACACAAATTTTGATTTCAATAATTTTCCTGTTCAAAATAATCCAAAACACCTGTTTTCCTGTGCACAATATATACACAAATGTAATGTAAATAATTATACACCTATGCAAGACATTCATACTAATTCAAAATTAATAGCTATAAAAAATCCCAATAAACATAATTACAATTCTCTGACAATCTAAAACATGCATACCAAATACTTACAAACTACTAACATCAAACCCATAAATACATTACCATATGGTGGGAAGACCCTTTGCATGGCAATAAATGCTAGCCATTTGTAAAGAGCCAAAATGAAAATGGACAAAATGCCTCTTGTGATGCAAAGCTCTTTGAAGGAAAATCAAAACAACTTCACTAGCAAAAATGCCTCATATAGTCCTTTTACCTCCTCCCTTGGAGTTGCTCTTAGTAAATGGTTAACAACTTATGAATATATACAGGATACTAATAAAATACTTGAGTGTATACTACAAATAACGAATTATATATATGTATATATTTAAACGGTTTTGTTCGGTTCCAAACTTGAACCATAAATATAAAACCACAGAACAAACCGTGAAGTATAGTTCATCTATTTTAAGAAGTAGGACCGAACAATGTATAAAAAAAACTAAATCAAATAGTGTCGTTTGGTTTGAATCATATCGGTTTGAGATTTTTTTGGTTTTTATACTCAACCCTAATAATTTTCATAAGATTCTATACCTTTTATGAGGTGAAAATAATTTTTTTAATTTAAAATATTTTTTTTATGTTTATTTTTTCCAAATAAATTATAAATTAGTTTGACAAAAAAAAACATTAAAAAATAATACAACATGTGTGAGGGTGCAAATCCAATTTGTGCAAGGATGTAAGTCCAATTTGTGTCCGAATGCAATATATGCGTGGTACAAATCTAACCGATGCATAGGTGCAAGTCCAATATTTACTTTTTTATCTATCGAATGTTCCTTCTTTCTATCTCTCATATTAAAATAGAAGTAATATATCCAAATTTTTTTAACAATTTAATATCAAAACATAATTTAAAAATTGTATAAATTATATTTATTATATATTTAAAAATTGTATGGTTGTCACATTTGTTACTTGTGCTAGATATATATTGGACTTACACCTGACACGGATTGAACTTGCACTAAATACATATACTAGACTTGCATTAGGCACAGATTAGACATGCAACTATGCATAAGTTAGAGTTGCACCATACACATATTGGACTTGTACCATGCATATATTGTATTATTTTTTAATTTTTTGTCAAGTTAATTTATAATTTATTTTGCAAAATATAAACATCAAAAAATATTTTAAATTTAATTTCTTTGTTTTGGCAAGCATTTTAGATATTTTTATAATTATGAAGCTATTAAAATCAAAAATAAAAAATTAAAACCTATGCACGAGTTTATAAAACTTATTAACCATGGATTTTGCTATAAAAAAAATAATAAAAAAAAATTATAAGTAGCACAAATTTTTGATAATTTTTGCTCTAACGGGTTCATGATATTACTAACAGAGTTTAAAGTTATCATAAACTCGTTACTTAGATAGAAAATCAAAACAAGTTAATTTTGGGGGATTTTATTTGCACCCAAAAAAATTATTTCAAATTTTCAGTATTTTCTATTAAATTATTTAAGGTTATAATTTATTCTTGATACACCTTATATTTTCCACAAATTACTCTTTAAGTTAAAATCATAATTTGTGGTAGATCCAAATAATAAACAAATCCATTCAAAAAAAGAAATTTATTGACACAACACTAACTCTAAATTACAGTATTTTGAAAAACTCTTAAGCATCGATTACATATTTTGATAGTTTGCAAGTGTGTATATATATATAAATGTAAGTACATGTGTGTGTTTATCTATGCATGGGTCTATACGTATTTGTACGTATAGCATTTATCTATACGAATTAAAAGTGAAGAGTGTTTGGTTAAGTCGTTATCACCATAGGCTGATCTTGTCTTTTTGTTAATTGAATGCTTATTTGTTGATTCTATTGTTTGATTTTATTTAAACTTTTTTCATTTACAAGTAACAATATAATAAGAAACAATAATATTAATGATAATAATGAGTTATTGATGATGATAATGAGTTTTGATGAGGTGGATTGAAGTTTTGGAGTGAGAAAGAAGATAAAAAAAAAATTAAAATTGGTAAAATAAGATGAAAAGACTTAAATATGAAAGAAACGTATAAGTGATTACGTGTACCATGAGATTTAATGTGTATTGTCTTTATTTTAAGATTTAATGTATATTCTCCTTATTAGTAAATTTACATTAACGTATAATAAAAACTAAAATTTTAATTAGATGTACAAAGTTAGGGAAACTTACTGATAAGTCACATACACAAAGTTCAAAAACCACCTAATCCTAAAACAAAACACTTGCACCAATTAGGCATATATATTTTTAATTGTTACCAAAAAATCCTATTTAAAAAAAAAAATTCTTTCTTAAAGACACTACTTCATCCCACCATCGCCAGACTTTTGTTAGATGGTCATTGGAAACTCACCGGGAAGTCGCCAGAACGTCACTAGAAATTTGCCAAATTTGCCAGAAATTTACCAGACTTTTCTCAGTTTATCACCGGAATATCGTCAGAATGTTCTGAACGTCACTGGAAGTCATCGGAATGTCTAGAATGTTCGCTGGATGTCAAGAATATTGCCAGAGACTCACCAGGATGTCTAGAATATTACCCCCCCAAAAAAAAAAGAATAAACTGAGAAATTAAAGTAACAAAAACATAGCAAAATATGTTAAATATTGATAAATTGAAAGAAGAACAAAAAACCTAAGAACAACAAATAACAACAATTGAAAAAAAATATATATATATATATATGTTATTTGCAATTTTTGTAAGGTTTAAGCAAATAATTTTCAATTGATCAAACTGAAAAGCAAGTTTTGAAACTGTAAAATATTACAATGTCAAAGTATGATTCTATTAAGTATTTATCCTTATTAATCAAATTTAAAAATATGTTATGAAATTACAAAATTTTACAGTTCTAAAGAAAGTTATGAAACTGCAAAATTTTATAGTTCTAAAGAATGATTCATTTCAACACCAAAAAAATTAAAACTGTAAAATTTTACAGTTTTCACCACCTGTGATTAAAACTCGAAAATAATTTGTTCAAAACTTGAAAATTTTCTCTATTATAACAGGAAAATAGAAGTGTGTAGTATAGAAAAATATTAAAACTGAGCGATCGAAAGAAAGAGACAGATATAAAGAGACGCTTGTACTTCGACAACTATTTTTTGGTTTAGATCTAGCCGGATTTAACGTAAATCTACTCAAACCTGATGTAGATCTACACATTTTCTTCGTCGGAAATTCATCTCTTTCATCGTCAGTGAGCACGAAGTAAGAAGTTAGTAATAATAAAAAAAAAAAAACCTTCAAACCCCTCTCTCTCTAAAAACCTCCACCCCCGGGCCTCACTTTTGGCCGATTGACCGCCGCCTTTAGCTGTGGCGGTCGGCTGGCCCAGCTCTCTCTTGTGTTTGTGTGCTGGCTTTTGCTTTTAATAAACTTAGTTCCCACAATGTCTTTCCACTTAATTGTGTTTTGGGTGCTGCTGATCTTAAACTTTTTTGTGTTTGTTGCCCCTTTTTGGTTGATGCATTGGGGTTGTATGTTTTGTTTCAACAGGGGGAGCTTGGAATAAGGGTCAAAATAGAGTAGAAGGAGGCCGGTTTTGGACCGGAATAGAGGATGTTCAGATCTAATTTGGATCTTCATTCGGGCACTCCTTTGCGAGTGGGAGTTTGAGGGATGAGCTTTGGTTCGGATCTATGGAGTTGCTTCGGTGCTTTGTTTGGGGGGAAACATGGGTGTTGAAGTCGATCTAGATCTATCTAAGATTTCATTCGAGCGCTCCTATTCGAGTGGGAGTTTGAGGGGTGAACTCCATCCAGATGTATGGAGGTATCTCAACGGTTGTTCGATGTTTTGGGTTGTCAACATCGGAGCTTTTGCAGTGGGTGTGTTCGGAGTTTGGATCGGAAAAGATGTGTCCGACCGTGGAAGTGGAGATGGCAGTGGGTCTTGTTCAGCTGTGGTTGTAAGTTTTGATCGTCCTTGGGTGTGCTCGGTTGCAATGAGTGCTCGGAGTTTTGAATCAGAAAAGAAATGTTCCGACCATGGAAGTGGCGCTGGGTGTGGAGTTTTTTCCAGCCATCGAGCTGTTGGCTATGGAGTTTTCCGGACATGGAACGGTCTCGGTCGGATCAGTGGAGCATGCGGAATGCTTTTGATGCTATGGTTAAGTGTTGTCAGGCGTGGGTCTCGGCTTTGGTGGCGTGGGTCTTGGCTTTGGTGGGATATTGAAAAGATTTTAGTTTGGGTGGTATGGGCATTGGGAGTGCAGCAGCATGGGTGAATAAAATATTCAGGTTGAATAGTAGTGTGTGGTTTGTTGATAAGAGGTGTGCAGTTGTTTTGGTGTTGGCTTTTGGTTTTTGGGTGTGTGGGTTGATTTTGTGGGGATTCATGTATTTTTATTTTCTAGTTAAGTCCTTCTTAACTTTTTTGTTTAAAAAAAAAAAAAAATCGTGAGGCCAAGGGGTTGGTTGTATGTCTGCGAGTAGCAGTAGTAGGGGTAATTTGTACTTTCCGAATCTCTCTCGATGCATGTCATCTTCCTGTACCTTTAATTTCATGTTGTTAATGAAATTTTTCTTTGCTGATCAAAAAAAAAAAAAAGTAAGGAGTTAGTACTCAGTGGTTGCCTGTGAAACCTAATCAATGATGGTCGCCGATCACCGATGACTGTAAATTAGAAAGAGAAAGAAAAGAAAGAAGTCGTGGTCGTGGTCGTGATTGTGGTTGTGGCCATCGTCGCCGCCAATATCAGAGAAAGAGAGACAAAAAGAAGAAGTAAGGTATAGGGAAAAAGGATAAGATAAATGGGTATAGAACTTTTGGGTATATCTAAAAGGTTTTGGGATTAAATAAAATACACATTTTTCAAAAAGGGCTTATGGGTAATTTACCCTTATTTTTTTAGGTGCAAATAGAATCACCCTTAGTTTTGTTATTTAAAATATTAAGGACTTACTTTAAGAATTGGGCTTTATTCATATTGGTCTTCTCAACTTAAAAAAGTATTTAGATTTAGTAAGTCTATTTTGGAACCGATTTCAGTGATCCGAACCATTCATTTTTAGGAATTGTTAAGTGAAATATTTATGTAAAAAATCAAGATGATCGAACATCGGTAACTATTGTTCGAATCAAATTTATATTATAAAAAATGAATGGTTATTCTTGAAATTATATTTTTCATCTATTTTTTTTAAACAAATATGATTCAAACACATAACTACTAATGTCCAATTATCTTGATTTTTTGCATAAATATTCTACTTAACGAGTTCTAAAAACTGAATGGTTCGGATCACTGAAATCGGTCAAAAATGGACCTACTAAACTCAAACACTCTCTCAAATTAAAATAACAATTTGAAAGAAGTTAAACCCTTTTGGCATTCTCTATGTTATTACTTAAACATTGTTTGTGGGGCTTAAAAACATTTTTTATGTTATTCATTGAAAACGTTGTGGTAGATAAGTTAAATTATATAAGTTTAATTAATAATTTCGAAATAAAAAAATGTATAAATAAATAAATAAATAAAACATTATTTTTTTCAACCAAACATAAAATTAAAAAAATGACCTAAAAAGTAAAATAAAAATAAAAATTTGCCTCAAAAGAAAGGATATTTTCGTCATATTACAATTTTTATTTTTATTTTTAAAAAGTTCTTCCTAATCACACATTCATTATTTTTTCTAAATTCTATATTAGTGGAGGTAGTTGGTTTCATTTAATACAACCTTAACTAATATCCTAAGGATGAGTGGTTATTGGGTGCTCCTAGAGTACGGTCATGTGGCGTTTCAAGGTGTTGTGATTAATGGAGAAAATAAATTCTATAATTTTGTGTTGATTGATTGAAAAACATGAAGAGACATAATGTATGATGATTAGTAAAAGAATATAGACACGTGATACTCTAAAAGTATAGGAAAAAAAATTTCCTAAGAATGCTTATTAACAAAATCTAATAACAAATGCTATCAGTTGCCCCAAGGGTACGTATGTACATTAAACGATTGTAAAAGTACAATAAATGATAATAGATAATATTGTTTAAGAGCCCACTAATAAAGTTTTTGAACTAACATTCAAAGTGGTAAGGGGTACTTATGTGTAGATCCTAATAAGTAAATTTATTGCCTAATAGATCCTACGAGAAAAATTTGTCATAAAAAAAAAGTCACTAATTGTAAGTTTTAGCGACAATTTATAAAAATCATAACAAAAAAAAAAGTCACTATTTGTCAATTTTTAGCGATATATATAAAAAATTGTCAAAAAAAATTTATTTTTAGCAACAATTTTACCAAGACTTATTTTTAATAGGGCTTGATGGGAATTAAGTCCAATTATTAGGACCTATTGGTAGTTTAAAGGGTGTTGCTATTAACACTTTAGCAATTGTTTTGGATTTTTTTATATTTTTTTAGAGTCCCACTTATAAATTGTAAAATATTTTAAAAACAACTATCTCCTCTCAAATAATACCAAAATTATCCTTATAAACATTTCACCTATTCAAATGCACCCCCTCCCACACCCCAAAAAGCTTCTTTCTCAAAATCCTAACAAAACCCACAATGGTGGAACCTTCCAAAGGAAGTAGAAAACATTGTGGTAATTAAAAAAAAATTTCTCTGCTTTATTATAAGCTTTATCAATCTGTTTGATTTTTTTTTTCCTATTATCTTTTTTCACACACACACACAACACAATTCACTTTTATACTTCTTTGATTGGTTTTCTATCATTTATCCACGGTCTCACTATACTTGTATGCTCTTAGTGTGAGCAAAACTGGGCAAGATTTCATCCACCGGTCGACCCATGCGTTAGTCGGGGGTTCGACCCCCTTTATTTGCTTGCTTCTGCTGTTGCTTCAATTATCTATTCTCGAACAAATAAGAAATGTTCAGTTACCTATTCTCGAACAAATAAACAATATTCAGGTATGTGTTCTCAAATTTCAGTCATATATTCAGGAGTTCAATCCCAAAAAAATAACGAACAATTTTTATTAGTTTTGCTATTTTTTTCAAAAAACTTATCCTTAATTATAAGGCCAATCTTCTCTGAGCTAAGAACACCATCAAAGCTATGAACCTCTTCTGAATTTTTATTGTTGTACTCTTCTCATCTCATGGAGTTGTGATTGCCGAAAAAACTTCCACTCATTGTCATTAATGGAGAAGTGTATGTAATCAGATAGTTGCCACTATTACCGCCGGATTTTCAAGGTTTTGAGGGTGGGTAGGTTTTGAAGGTTAGATTTAAAGAAGATGGATGGATGGTGATGGAGGTGGGTGCTCTCATAAATCCTAACTCATGATGTAGTGGGTATATGGCTTAATTGTGAGATGGGATATCTTAAAATTATTGATGTCTTTTTTAAAAAAAAAAAAAAAAAGTCAAAAAAATGGGGGTCCAAAATAATTAATGGGGTGCTAATAGCAGCACTCAATTTAAAACAACTCAATAATATTGTAAATTACAAAAATAACTTTACTTAACTTTTCATTTAATCTAATTAAAAAAATAAAATAAAACTCCATCATATAGTATATTGCTTTGCTTGATAACAAATGAAAAAAGCTGTATGACTGTTTTATTAGTTTTGCATGTAACCATTTTATTAAATGCCTATGTTACTGTTATTCAGTGTTTGGTGAGTCGGTAGCTTTGGAATTTGGAAGAGTAGAGATATTTGGTGTTTCACACAAGGGTATTAAATGCCTATGTTACTGTTATTCTTGTAATTAAAACAATTATATGTTGTTTATTATTGGGGGCTTTGGGACAATAAATTCTGATTAAGCCTTTGTTATTAGCGCCAATGAATAAATAACGTTTTTAGAGAAAATATCTCATAAATACTTTTTTAATATTCATTAGAAAACTAATTCAATGAAAATTTCATACTTATTTTTCCATTGAGAGAGTTTTTCAATGAATATTGAAAAAGCAGAACTTCTTGGATATTTTTATTTTGCAAGACCTTTTAGTTTATGTTGAAAACATTTTGCAGGGTTTGAACGGACACAATCTGCCTAAGATCACAACCCATGTTTATAGATACAACAAAAGAATTCAAAATTTAAAAACCAGGAAATCTTAAAATCAATCATTTTGTTTGTTTTATTGATTCTTTTCTTTTGTTTAATTCTTTATATTGATTGGCTATTTCTGTGTGACAAATCACACAGTAATGGAGTTTAGGATCTTTAGTTGTGTATGGGTCGTTGGTTATAAGTTCACGCTCTGTCTGGTCATCACATCGGAATCAAGTTGAGTTTCGCTTAGTTACTTGCTCAGATATATTTATGCATACATGTTAGATTGAATTTGAAAAAGGATTTTGGAAGGGTCTATTTTAAACAAAAGGTTTTTGGAGAAAGTTTCAAATCCATGTCTCATTGGTTTTGGTCAAGCAATTGAGTCCCCCAATGTGCAGCAATGGATCGCTTGCACGGATCAATTGTGATTCAGATCCTTTTCACTGATTTTATCAGTGGGCTGCAATCGTTAGGCATTTGAGTGGACATTTTGTAACATATAATGGCGGCCACTGGAAAGGTCTACTCAAGTGAAACTAAGAAAATTCCTTATTTGGATATGATTTTCTAAATTTTTATATAAACTCTTCATAATCCATTTTAAGTACGACCATTTTCTTTTACTAAAAATATTTTGAGACTGATTCATATTTTGTGTGACAATTTTCCAAGTGATTTTTGTTATAAAGAAAGTCCTCATATCATTGCATTGCATTGTTCTGTCACTTATGGTTGGTGTGGTAATCAGAGCCGTTCAAGAACGGAGGTTGATGATCGATGGAGCTTCATGGTGTCCTATAGATCAAGAAGGCTGATGGGGTTAGGCTGCATTCGTAGAAGTTTCGTCAAGACATGGGAGATAGGTAAAGCTAGGTGGGTGGTTGTAAGTCCATCTAAGTCCTGTACTCTTGATTCATTATAGTAGATTTTTATTGAGCATTGGGATCGTGATTTTTTTTCTTCTGTTTTTTTTCTGTTTAGAGATTTTTTTTAATTGGGTTTTTCATGTTAACTATTGTGTCTTCGTTATTATTAATTGTAGTTGATTTATCTTTATCACTGCAAGTTAAAATTGATAGTTAGGTTTTAATTTAAATAATGTGCTTACATGGTAATTTCAGGTAAATTATTGTTTGTGCTTACATGGTCCACAAAAATAAGAATAATGTGAGTAAATTATAAAACACCATTAGTTAGACATATAATTAAGTTATATTATGGATTTATATGATAATTTCTGCTAGTCTTGGCTCCTTGGCTCCCAAAAGCCACAAGGATGTCAAATGTTAGTTCAACCAATACAAGAGAGCCATCAGCTTTGGGCTAGTTTGGATATATTTGCACAACACAACCCAGACTCGGGATTTTACCCAACTTGCAAAGAACATTGAATTCATATACCAAAAAAAAAAAATTCCAACCATGAAGAAAGTACAATTCAAAAAAGAGGAAAGATCACAAGTAAGAGTGTAAAACTGGCCCATGGCCCACCTATAGCCTGCCCGCAGCCTGGAATGGCCTGCCTATGCCCGAGCTTAGGCCGTGACTCTAAGCTTGGGCCTTGTGTTTTGGGGCCTGACACACCGGCCCGTTCCAAGGCTCGTTCGAGACTCAGTCCGCTCAAGGCCCAATGTCATTTTCAAACTATTTTGATAAAAAAAAATTAGGCCCTGCCCAGCCCAAACCCAAACCTATGCCCAACTGTGGGCCGGGTTGGGCCGAATTTGCACCCCTAATCATAAAAAATGTAGCACAATACAAAAGTCATATTGAAGACAAACTTCAAGGAGGGATGTTTGCTTTTGTGGCCCATTTACTGTAAAAATTAAGGAAGATACTATCATGGATATCCAAGGTTGCTCAGAGCATCTCCAATGTTGTTAAGCATTTTACTTTTTTAAAAGTTACTATTATATATATATATATATATATATATGTTATTTTGTCAATTCATTTTTCTTATGTTTCACTTCAAACTTATTTTTTATTTTAACTATTCATTCAAATATTACTCACTTTATGACAAGCCACTTTAACAACAAATATGGAAGAAAATGATCACAAGGGTCAAACAGATTTTGCCTAGTCTTTGAAGACTAGCTACATTTAGTTAGTGAATGTGAGTTAAAATCAAAATGCCTAATGATCATATACCTAGTCAATTGGATTTGAAAAAATTAAGTTATATTAGGTATTTTAACTAATAGGCATTATATGCCTAGTAAATCGGAAATGCTGTAGATGGAACTAGAGCTTTGAATTCATTCATTTTCTAGTTTGTTTTTTATGCTTTCCATGAATTAGGAATCCTTTATGCGATGTCCTAAATTGAGGCTCTAGTTATTGGTTTTTTGGTTTTTGACACCGGAATGATTTTTTCGAAAGAACATAGTACTTAATTGAAATGAAGGATTGAATTGATAGCGCTTTAATTAGTTGATAATATAAGTATTAGTTTATGCTTTTTTGAAATATTCCTGAGAAAAGTTTCATTAACGCCTAATTCATGTTGAGTATACCTTCTTGTAAGAATTCCGAATTAGGGAGAGATTTATGTCACCACAAACAGAGACTAAAGCAAGTGTTGAAAAGACATAAATATTTTTTTATAAAAGTAATCATTTATTCAAAAGAGTATTTTATCCCTTGTCTACATAAGGGGAACAGGATTGACTACTAATGACAAGACATGATATTTAATCTCTTTGCCTGGAGCACCATACCCATCTCCATGCTGATACAAGCACTGAAGCATCCTAGTAAGGTTCATTGCATTCCCAATAAAAGTCTTAGTGAAGAGAGAATTTGCAGCTCCATCTTCATTCATCTTTTTCCATGTCTCACCAATCAAGTATTTCATGTGTTCACGGGCATCGTTTTCAGAGGCACCAGTTTCATGCATATAGCATTGGATTGATTTAGGGACATCGCCTCTTTGTAACTCGTCCTGAATCAAACAGAATGAGTAACATATGGTCAAACACGGTTTAATTCTTAAACCAAGAAATTGTCTTCAATATTGTTTGAATATTGAAAATAATTGAATAGGAAAGGAAAATTGTTGAACAATGCTTTAAATATGATCTAAAAAAGAAAAAGAAAAAGAAATTGTCTTCTTCCCTCCCTCCCCATTTTTTTCCCAGGATCCAAACATACAGCCCTAACGAACCTCTTTATGAAGATACAATGGGTGTGTAACTCACTTACCGATGATGTTCCTAAGTCATCTGAAAGTCGTAAAATAATTGATGACCAGCGAATTATATTTGGATAACTTTCTAATAAGCATTCCGAGGCCTCCTTTGTTACTGATTTAGAATCAAAACAATAAGCATGTACTAGCATAACAGGACCCGATATCGAAATCCATGCATTTTTCATATATTCTTCAAAGGTTGGTGTATATCCGTTGTAGTACCACTTTGCCTCCAATAAATAAGATTTACAAAGATCTGCCCACTAAAGCATTTAGAATGGTCAATTAATCGAAAAAACTACAAAAAAAAGAGTCCAAAAAAAAAGAGACAAAAGGCTGAGTGTGTGAGCCAATAAACACAATGGTGGGTGTTGGGAAGTCCACCCACCCTCCCTTGTGTCTATTTTTTTTTTTTTTTTTTGTAATTTATTTATTTATTTTTTATTGGATAAATTACAAATACACTCTATGAGGTTTGCTTAAAATATGAATTGTTCTCTGTGATTTAGAAAATTACAAATACTTCACTGTCATAATTTTTTATTTAACAGAATTAATTGAAAAAGTGAAATTTCTAACTGTTCACCCATATAATAATAAAATTATCTGAATTATTAATTGAAATAAAATTTTAATATTATTAAAAACTGTTAATTAACTTGATGATTTATTAATAAAATGACATATTTATTATGAAATTAGAAACCTTAGCGGGTATAATGTAATTTCTAGAACCACAAGGGGTAATTTATAATTTAAGTAAACCTCAGGGGTGTGTTTATAATTTATCCCTTTTTATTTGTAGTGAAGTTGGAAAGAAAAAAAAAAAAAAAAAGTTCATAAAGCAAATGATACCACTTTCTTTAGGTGTAAAATGATGTGTAATTCTTGTTCCTTGAGTGCATCATAAGCCATTTCATTAATAGAGTTGAATAAAGCGAGGAAGCATATCTTCATATAGTCTGGAAGTTGTTCCATTGCACTGATATCCCACCTAAAAGTTAAAAAGAAAAAAGAAGTATTTTCATGTTAAAGATATATAGCTAAGAAGCATGCAAATTAATGCAGATGATATTGACACAACCATTCTCCCATCAACCAACCTCTCAATGGCATTGGTAAATAGTTCAAGTTCCTCCAATGAACCATACACATCATAGATATCATCTATTATTGTTATCAGTGTGTAGACCTTCGTGGACATTCTCCTAAAGTATCCAAATTGAGGCTCAAAATTCACTTCCAGAGTGCCTAAAAAACACTCCATCAACCTATCTCTAGCAAAGCTCAACTTTTTTCCCAAACATGTACTCCTCCACCACCTATATTCATAACAAGGAAAAGAATAAGGTATATGAAATACTACATACATATATATGGTGACTTATATACATAATGAAAATTGGGAACATTTCTGACCTTGAAATTTGTTTTACTTCTTGCTGGTGAATTGCTTGCACCATGTTGAAATCTAATTTCGCAAGCTCAAGCAATATAGAATTCATATCTTGTCTTCTCTCATACACATCAATGAACCATCTTGCCTCTAGCCTTAGCACCCTCCAATGTAGGGGAAGCTCCAAGGAATGTCTAACTAGCATGGCGAGATTTTGATCAATATCCTTCTTCTTGAGGTTTTCTTTGAGATTCCTAGTTGTGAAATCCCTGGCCTCATCTAATAAACTTTCACCATCAATTGAAAGATATGAGGCTTCATACAAATATAGTAGTCCCTTTGTATCCTCACAAAGACAAGACCTCAAATTCCCCATCTCGTCCATAAATTTTTTAAAAACATCTGCAATTCAAGCTAACTATTAATTAGTATATACTAGGGACTATGAGCTCAAATACAATATATATATATATATATATATATCAAGAAAAATAGTGTGATCCAAATTTATTCTAATTGTGAATTGAATATGAATCATGCACTATTTTTCTCGATATATATATATATATATATATATTGTATTTGAGTTCTCGATCTCTACTGGACACATAAAGATATAGCATCAATGTTCAATCATTTTAAGTTTTTTTGCTTCTCATTTATTTATTTATATTTATTATTATTATTATTTTCTTTTTTTTCATTTTCTTTTTTGGGCGGTGGTGTGTGTTCCTCTTTAAATTTTGAGTTAATTACACTTAGCACCCCTACATTTTCACTATCCTCTCATTTTGGCTTTGACTTTTAATTGTGACAATTAGCCTCATATATTGTAAGTCAAGTTAAGGCTAATGGAATTTGTCATGTGCTTTAAATGTTACATTTTTTTTTTTTTCGTCTCATTAAAACTCTTATACTTTCATCAAATTCTCATTTTGGTCCTTATACTTTCTCTAAAATCTTACTTTGATCCCTTCATTTTTAGTTTTCATCAACTTTAATAACGGTAGATAGGCGAAAGGATTGACACTGCAATTTGACTTAAAAGTGTAAGGAATGGACTGTTATAATTGAAAGTAAATGAATTAAAGTGAGATTAGGGTGAAAGTGAAGAGTTGCTAAGTGTAATTAACCCTTAAATTTTTGACATATATGGAGTGAGGAAATCATTGAAGTACCTTGAGGGACATTGTACCCATGTTGTCTTAAAAGCCTAAATTTGAGAGCTGTAGCATGCAAATCCTCATTGTTGCACTTATCATTCATGTTGTATATTCTCTCAAGTACTCTCTCTATCTCATCCTTGAAGTGATAGAACACTCCAAGCCTTTGCAAGTCATCAACCATCTCAAGTGCATCCAATGGATCCTCATCCGCTACTTTCTCAAGCATTATCTTCACATCTTCCTTCAACTTTGCAGCCCTTTTTTCGTATACATCTCCCTACAAAAATAATTTTTTGTTAGCAATTACCATTGATTTGCATCCACTAATCAAGCAGAGTATATATAACGATAGGAAATATATATATACCACATATTTACTGTTAAGTGACTGCACATAGTCATAGTCCCAAATGGGAGGTTGGTAGTTGGCTGATCGTCTGATGATCTTTTGATTGCAAGGTCCATCAGTAACAAGAAGGCTAAGAGCCATTGCACGGAATTTCGAACAAACTTAAGCTTGCTTTGATTGTCTGGCTAACTCTGATGACAACCCACACTTAAATAACATGCATGCCCATATCAATTTTGAAAAAAAAAATAATAATAAAAGGAGAAATTACGGTAGTATTTGGTATAATTTTAAAATTATAATTTGATAATAGAGTTGTATTTTGAGTTTGTGAGTTTTGGAATTATGATTTGAAAAGAGAAAATTTGTTTGGTTATGAGTTTTGAAAAGAGTTTTGAATTTTTTATGTGACATATGAAATGAGAAAAGTTGTTTGGTTATGAATTTTGAAAAGAGTTTTCAAAACTTAATTAAAAAACTTATAAGTCATAACCAAACACACAACTCAAAACTCTATTGAAAATTCTATTCAAAACTCATAATCAAATTCTTTTTAAAATTCAATTCAAAAAAATGTCATTTTGGTCTAAAAAAATTTTCTATATTTAAAAAATATCAAAAAAAAATATAATTTTTTTTTCTTTCAAATAACAGGTGGCTATTGGCAAAAATATATATATATATATATATATATTGTTCAGGTCAACCGGCTGGACATCGGAGAGAATGTCCGAGCAAACAATCGGATAGACCAAAATTCAAAAATGGTCTGTTTTACCAAACATGTTTTCAAAATATATTTTGAAATTTGTTTGAAATCATGATTTGAAAATTCAAGCTAAACATAGTATTAGAATATAAGGGTAAAATTAATTTTTAAAAATTCTACCAAACACAGCCTACAATTTGTACTTCAGTAATTTATGCTCAATCTCAACCCTAGATATTTTGATTGTCCTAGACAACTACTAAATTTCGAGTCAGTTGGGCCCAATTACATAACACCGTTTTGAAAATTGATGGAGGGATTCAAGTAAATAGTCAAAAAAATTGATGGAGGGATTCAAGTGAATAGCCAAATTATAGGGATATTAAGTTCTCGTTTGGCATGTGTCTGTTTTAGTTTAAAAGTCAAAAAATTATTTAAAAAATCAAAAAGTTTATAACCTATACCAAAAAGTCGAAGATTTCTTTCTTTTTTTTCTACTTTTTGTACATCTTTTCGTAAAAAAAAAAAAAAAAAATTTCCAAATATATTAATTTTTTTTACCTCATATTTTAGTCAAAAAGTCAAAAAATTATTAAAATAGTATGTTTCTAAACAAGGCCTAAGACTATAGTAGAGAGATTAAAGTGAGATTTTAATAAAAAATATAAAAGTGATAATTAGAATTACATAAGTGATTGGTAGCTCGAAAGAGAGGCCCCCGAATCCCCCCGAATTCAAAAACGACATCGTTTCGTCGTTTTGATTTTTTTTTTTCAGAAGAAGAAAATCAAAAGAAGAAGAATAAGAGGAGGAAGAAGAACTGGAAGAAGAAGAACTGAAGGAGCCAACAAAATCGGGCTCGAGGCGAAGGCGGGGTGGGGGGCAGAGGCAAAGGCAGGGGGCAGAGGCGGGGTCTGTGAGGCGGAGGCGACGACAGGGCTGCGACGAGCTGCTACGACGAGCTACGACGAGGCGACGGCGGGCGACGATCGGGCGGAGGCAATGGTGGGCAGAGGCCTGTCGCAGCTGCCATCTCCTCCTCTTCCTCTCTCTTCTCTTTCTCTCTCTCTCTTTCTCTTTCTCTTTCTCTTCTAAATTTCGGGCTGTTCGGGGGGACAAATTTGTGGGGAAAAATCATTTTTCTTAGAATTAATACTATCATGTTGTTGCTCTTCGTTTGTTGTCGAAATGACATTGTACAAATAAGCTCAATTACAACTCGACTTGAAATCAAAGAAGCTAAACAAGACAATTAAAAAGTTTTGTAAATAAAGTAGAATACATTCTGTTTGGTTTTCATTTCTCAAATTTTCTTTTCAGAAAATTTTACTTTTTCGTTTTTTGTATTTTTTGTTTTCACTGAATTTTTTTAATATTTAAGCAATTTCTTTAATTTTTAAACGCACCTAACATAAATATACTTAAAAGGTATAATATTTGTGAAAAAAATCTTTAAAAAATTTACTAAATACTAAATATACAAAAAAAAATACAAAAAATCAATACATTTTTTTTATATATTTTTCTGTATTTATTAATTATTTAAAATATTTTTTTCACAAATATTTTAATATTTTGATATATTTCAGTAAGTTATATCTATAAAAAAAAATTACTTAAAATTTTAACAATATTGACTAAAAATATAAAAAATAAAAAAACTCAATTTAAAAAAAATTAAAATCAAACATATTGGACGTAAAATGTAAGGGCAATTGTACCCCAGTGATATTTGGGATTCTTATTTATGGGTCAGTGTTGGAAGTGTTTTAGAATTTCAATAGAGCTGCAAAAGCTGAAACTTTAATTACAAAGGAGAGGGAACTTTCTATCGTCTCTCACGTGCTAACTCTAACTTTCCCTCAAAACTCACGTTTTCCGTTTCTTTCTCAGCTCCTCTCTTCTCTCTCCTCTCTTCTCTCTCTTTCTTGTCTTCTCTCTCCTCTTTCTTGTCTCACGCTCTCTCCTCTGACTCCTTCCATTTGACTTATGCTAGGAATTTTAAATAATTTACTAAATTTTATATCAAATTTTTTAAGAGTACAAGATTCATACATTTATATATTATTTGGGATATATAACATTTTTTTTATTTTAATAAATGTATATAATTTTTGGATAAAGTACCAATAAATTTTAAAATGTGATATTATAAACGGTGTAGTTTTTCATTTTTCTTATGAATCCAAAGGTTTTATTAAAATGAAAATTACACAAAAAGATAGTCACTTACATGTTTAAGTTTGATTTTTTAGAGATAAAAGTGAATTTATTTAAATCAAAATTACACATTTGGACAATCCACAATATAGAGGTTTTGGATTTTTTTTTTCTTTTGAAACAAATCTCACATTATGAACAAAAATGTAACACTGTAATGTAACACTCCAATAACATAACACACTAAAAAAACTCATTTGTGCACTTTTTTTAAACGTAACAACGTAACACTAAAAAAAAAACTTATTAGTATATTTTTTTCAAATGTAACGCAAAAAAAAAAAAAAAAAAAACTTCTTAGTGAACTGTTTCCGAACGTAACACTCTAATCAATTTAATCTCAGACGTAACACTCCAACATAACGCACACAAAAATACTAAGAAATTCCTTAATGTACTTTTTCCGAACAAAACATTCACAATTTAAAATTATACATTTGTTTAAAACTTACTAAGAAATTTTTGTACTTCTTTTAGAATGGTTTGAAAAATCTCACATACTTTTGGAATGATTTTAGTTACTCCGGCTCAGGAGAGGTATAATTACTTCGGCCCATGATAATGTAAAGCTACTCCGGTCCGGTTGTGATGTCTCCTGAATAGGTCGGTTTGGCGGTACCTTTGAGTAAGACCGACCTAGGAGTTATACCGGTCGCAATTTGTTAAGTCTGGTCCAACCGTGCCATGGGTTAACAGGAGAGAACCGAGGTAAGGAGGAGTAAAAGCAGAACCGAACTAAGGAAGTTCGGCCTACTCAGTGGCTCTGCATGGTCAAGTTATCTCGGTCGTATGGTAGATCGGCCATGGAAGAACCATTTCACTTGGTTTAAGCAGTGAGGGAGGGTGTAAAAGGATAAGCATTATCCTTAGGAGTATGAATCCTAGGAGGACTCTACATGGAGGAATACAAGTCCTACTAGGATTGTGCCACTCGAAACCTATAAAAGCTCACAAATATCACCTTGGTGGAGGTAACACAATTTTGCTTTCTGAGAACATAGAGCTTTTGTCTATTTGTCAAGTTTACTGACTTAGGCATCGGAGAGGTTTCCGGCAAACACCCGCCGGCTAGCTCACGTTTGCGTTTTCAGGTGACAAAGCGACGTCGTACGGAGGAGCGCGGACTTGGTCAACAGGATTATACGAGAAGGCGTATTTCTTTCCCGTACAGTAATAAATGATCAAGCAAAATAACAATGAAGTATAACTAACATACAGGGTAAATCAAATAATTAGCACTTGAATATTAGATAAATATAGCAGTAGTAGGAAAGTAAAAAGATTAGGGAAGAGAAGACAAACAGATTTATAGTGGTTCGGCTTCAACCAAGCCTACATCCACTCCTCAAGCTTCACTTGTGATTTTCCACTATCCTCTAGCTTCACAGGGTGCTAGCAACCTTTTCACAGATAGAGCAATCCTCCACAGATTTTACACAGGCTTTCTAAGTCAATAATACTGAGTGTACTACACTCTTACAAGGTTGAAAAGAATGTGTTTTTGCTTTTACAGAAAGCTACAATAATTATCTCTCAAAGATAGATATAAAAATGAAGCTTTGATTTTTCTGTAAACCTCACACAGGAAAGATGAGTTTAATGCTATAAGGCTCAGTGTATAATTTCTGAGAGAGGATGTAAACAAAAATTGAAGAACACTCCTAAGAAAATTTTTCAGAGAATAAATGTGAGTAATTATAGATCAAAGAATATTTTCTAATTTTTTTGTTACTTGTTTACATTAGAGGCTTTGGTATATATAATGAAACCTATACCCATTTATAGTCGTTGTATTCATTTGAATTTATTGCCGTTTATAGCCGTTGTATTCATTTGAATTTATAGCCGTTGTACTCCATCATTACTGATTTGAAAATATTCCACTCCATCATTACTAATTTAAATATCTTCCACTCCATCATTACAAATTTGAATATCTTCTACTTGAACCTTTTGAACTGATGTTGTGCTGGGCTGTTTGAACCTCTATTTTTGGGTTGTTTGAACTCTTGATTTAATCAAATATTAAATACATTCTAACAACATTTAGGATAAAGATTTAGGTGAAAAATAATGGGACAAAATAAATTTTGATTCTATTTTTCTCTTTCAAATAAATTAAAACATAAAATCATCAAAATAAATGTTGATTCCATTTTTCTCTTTCAAATAAATCATCAAAATATATTTTGATTCTATTCTTCTCTTTCAAATAAATCATCAAAATAAATTTTGATTCTATTTTTCTCTTCCAAATAAATTAAAACATAATTAAATAAAATATTAAAATAAATAAGTCTAACAGTATTAACTAGTATACTAACAAATGATGTGATATAATTTTAAAGGTTTTTGGTGTTTGTAATTTGTATAATAGGTGGGGTCAATAATAATGGCATAATACTAGTTGGTACACTAATGTATATATTAATTAGTGCATGTAGCACCACCGCATTATCATAGTAGAATAATTGAATACCATATAAATAAGTTTTCTAGTTAGTCTCGTTAAGGAGACTTAAATACCTACAAGTCTATTGACTTTTTGAATACACCAATAACTCCTACAATATCTATGTTTTCCTCATTAAATTCTCATCCATCAAGTTCTTTCATATTCTTTTCTAATTTTTATTCTTCTTCTTTTTTCTGCCTATCACCACTGTCACTATTGCTAACCACCATCGTCCATTAGCCACACCCTTGTCACTGTGCATTGTCGTCGTTCATTGGCTACCACCACCAATCTGCAATCCAACAACTCCGATCCACCACCAATGTTCACTAACCACTTCCACCATCACCGGTCTACAATCTACGTTCCCAATCTCTACTTTACCATTGTTGATCCACCAATCTAGTTCTAGTCTACACCGATGTAGTTGTTTTAACGGTGAAATTGACTTCAAATGACTTCAAACAACAGTATTTTTTCAGATCTCACGCATCATCTCTCCTCTATGTCTCTCTCTTTGTCCTTTTGTTTCTCAAAATAGATCTGCTGTAAATTTATTTAACTGTGATAAATTTATCAATCCATCTTATTTTGTATATATGTATAGGAGAGGGAGTGTCTTGCGAGTAAGTGAGTGTAAGTATGAATGAGTGGATAAGTTAGATTTGATGTCTATAATTTTTTTTACAAATCATTGAATGATAAATTTATTAATGAATGTATCTTTGATTTTTTATTAATCTTGTTTGATCCGTGGTAGAAAAAACTGATGTGGACGTTTTTTTTTTTAAAAATTTATTTTTCCTCATCATCTATGTGTGTGTGTGTGTGTGCGTGTGTTGTTGTTACCAGATCTAAGTAGGCGGTGACAGTAGTGATGTGGTAGAGATGAACATTATTTTTGTTAAAAAATTGTTGGAAAAATGTTGCTAGAAGTGTTTGAATTATGGTTTTATAGGCTTATTTTGGGCCAACTTTGAGCCCAAACTTGAGTGGGTCCCAAACATCTTTTAGGGTGGGTCCAAAGAGGTGACGTGTTCCTTGCCGCATGGCAAGTCACACAGTGAAGACGGTGCGTCAAAACTATTTATGAGTGAATAGGAAGTTGACGTCGTTTTTATAGCGATCCTAGTTTTTCCTCTCTTTATTTATTGTATTTCGGACTCGGTTCCGTGGATGTGTTGTTGTCTCATTCTCATTTCCATCCTTTACTCTTTGTATTTAAGTCTTGGGTTGTGTTGGGCAGGTTTGAAACAGGTTGGTTGTGCTTTGAAACCAAAAGTTGATGCCCAGAATTTGGCCTTCACGCTCGAGCGGGGCTTTTGACGCTCGAGCGGGCCCTTTGTTGTTGCTTCTCTGCTCGAGCGGGCGTTTTGACGCTCGAGCGTGAATTTCCATCTTCTAGTATTTTCTCTGTAGGTTTTCATACGCTCGAGCGGGAGTTTTGACGCTCGAGCGTGACCCTTTGATTTTGTTCCTCCGCTCGAGCGAGGAGTTGACGCTTGAGCGGGGACCATGTCTGCAAAACTTCTGCAAGTGTGCAATCGACGCTCGTGCTGTGCTTTTCACGCTCAAGCGTGAGTCTGTGTCTGACGCTCAAGCGGGGAATTCCATGCTCGAGCAGGGCGACTTTTATATCAGTCCGAGTTTTAACTTTTTAGATCACTTTTCAACATCCTTTCTCTCTCTTACTTTTCAAAAACCACCATTGGAGAGCTTCTCTCTCTAAAACCTCACTTCTCTCTAAGAAATCATCTAGCCCTAGTGATCTCCCACCTTTGGGCCTTTGTAAAAAGTGTTGATCTTGGTGTGGGCTATCTTTTGATCTGAAAATCTTGGGATTTGGAGCACTTTGAGTTTTCATCATCTTCTCTGCTGAGCTCCGAAATTTGAGGTAGGGATAACTACTCATCTTTATGATCTTTGACATAAGTATTTAGTCATTTTGATTTAATATTAAGTTGGGTGATTTTGGGTGTTAGGGTTTCTAAATGTATAAAAAGGGGTTTTGTTGTTTTGGCTCATAAATGTGTATTTTTGGGTCTTAAAATGATAGTATTGATGTTATTGAAGTTATTTTGGGCCTTTGGGTCAATATTAAGAAAAGGGAGAAAAAGCCCTAAATTGTTATGACAAATTAATCCATGTAATTAATTTGGGAAATTATGGAAACATGAAATTAAGTTGGAATCCATGAAATTGGTATAATATGAGATGGAATAGTGGAGTTGGATTTATTAATCACTCACCATTGAAAATTGTTGATAAATTATCTGTTGATGTAATTATTTTCTATTTAGACATAATTGCTTTGGGCTATCGGTGGAGGATAGTCTTGATTGTTGTAGACAATGCATGATGATTAGGCAAACTAAAACTAATCAATTGAATATGTTATCGAATATGACGGTTGGAATAATACATCAAATTTATGTATTGATTGATTATGTATATGATATGTGTTTATATACATTGTATTGTGTGAGAGGAGATAGAGGATGTACTCTACGGTTTAGGGGAAGGTATGGGATGGACTCCTAAATCGGATATTGTTTGGGAGGAGATAGGGGATGGACTCCATCGATACAGCAAATATGTGTATCTATTGAAGTATTGATACAGTAAATCTGTGTATCATATAAGAAGTACGAAAGTGTTTTATTTGAAATTGATACAGTAATTATGTGTATCTAATGTGAAGTATGAAGTGTTTAATTTGAGTGGTTATCTCAATTGAAATGGAAGTACTGTTGATATGAGATGTAATCTCATTTAAATTGTTTGGCCAGGTTCTGAGCCATAGTTATGAATTGAGAAATTGGATAAGAAATGGAAAGTGGAATGAAACATGGACACATTTGTCATGTAATTGAAATGGGTTATGAATTGATTTATGTGAGTTAAACATTTATCAAATACTAATGTTTTAGTTATTGCTCATATTATATTTAGCATATCTCTAATGGGCGTTGGCTCACCCTATATGGGACATCATTTTCAGGTTCAGGTAGTATGCCGCCTCCAAGGTCATAGCTTGGATGGTTGTGAGAGTTGAAAACTCTTTTGTTTATTTTTGTGTATTACATGTATATCAAGCCAAGGGCTTATTTTGTGTAGAGTTAGTACTCTTTTTTTGTAACCAAGTGTTGGCTTGGAAAGTTGTAAGCCCATGGGGCATTTACTTTTGTTGTCAACATGTAATACTTTTGGATTAAGCACTCTGATGAATAGAATTATGTTTATTTCTCTTACATTTATGGATGTCATGAATGCATGATTTATGGGTTTATTTTGAGGGCGTTACAGTTTTTGGGTTCTTGAAATGGACAATTAAAGAATAAAATGTTGGTTTCCTTGTAAGACTTGTCCCACCACATTGAAAACTTAAGAGAACTTATGTGTGACTTCTAAAAAAAGAGATTGTTTAAGGTCCAAGGGGATAAAAACCTCTTGGTTCTTGTTTTGCGTCAATGAAGAGGACTTAAAATCTCCTAAGAGTTTGAAAAATCAGGAAGAATGATGGGCAGAAGGAAATAAACACAAAAACACCAACTTTATATATTCAAGTGGATTGAACGTACAAAAAGTGCAAGAACAGTTTGAAATATATAAAATTGAGTTACAAATGGAATGTAACCACAACTTAGACCTCAAAACAATGCCAATGATGGCCAAAAAACAATTAATTTGGCATGGATGTCAAGAATTAGGACTGAATTATGGCAAAGATGTCTTTCAAGAGCTAAACTATGTTAAACTAGGTCTAAAAACCACTGATGCTTTGTAATATGTTGATTTGATTGATTAGTTGAGTGGGCTTTGTTCCATCTTCAAGTGAGTTATTTGTAGGTGCTATGTCCCCCAGAGAATCACAAACTAACTCTTGGAAATTAGTAACTTCCTCCTGGATGATCTCCACTAACTCTAGATAGTAGGTTGCTAGATTGCCTCCTGAACTGCCATCTGTCCCATCATCTTCTATCTTCTTAGCAAACTATAAGAGTGTTCCCCAAGGATAGGGCTGACTAAATCCTCCTTTCAATCTTAGTCGTTAGGTGAAAGGGCTGGGCCTTTGGATGAGTGACAATGTCCCACCTTGGTCAAAGTAATGCCTTAAATAAAGAAGCCGTTGGAGAGTTTAAATTCTGACCGGCGGATGGCTTGGGTACTGGTTGCCTCCTCATTTGGATTAATTCCATGTGTCCAACTCAATGCATTTACTCAACCATATATATTTAAAAGATCTCCACGTGGTCTTGTTCCTACTATCTAAAGATTTGATCAGATCAAGCCATGATTACACTTTAGCTATCAAATCCCCACAAATCTGTCATCATTTGAAATGCTAAAGCTACCTAATTTAGTCACCAATGGTACACGTGGCAACCTCTAATTGGCTAGTCATTTTTAGTACAACAGTATAGTGCCTATATTTAAATTTTTTCTTTTTTCATTATTGTAATTATGTTAGCTTATTTCTTCCTTCGAATGAAAAAAAAAAAAGAATTTTGCGCATGTCAACAAAGAACAAATAATTTTTACATATTTAGTTTAAACCAAACAAACTAGGTGAATGTGCTTAAAGTTCTTTTACCTCAGTGAAGAAGACCATTAATAATAAATGTCAATGGAAGAACCAATTAAGAAAAAAAAATGAATGCAAAGAAATTAAAGAAAATATATAATTGTACTTGATCAATGAAATTTGTATCTTACCACTACTCATACCCCTTCGAAACACAATAAACTTAAAGTACAAATTAAATTAAATTTTGGTTTGACAGAGTTGATGAAGGAAGGAACCTTTAATCAAACAACTATTTATAAACACAGTACTGCTTTGCACGACTCCATGATCTTCTATTTGAAATCAAATTTTCCTCATTCTATTTGAATCAATTTCCTCAACAACTACCCCTCTTTTCCATGTATCCTTAATGCATAGCAAAATGATATTTTTTATTTTATAGCAAAATGATAAAGAAAAAGTCTATGTAAAATTATCAGTATGATCACTGATTATGCTAGGTTTCCAGCAAAAAGAACTTTATATAAACATAATGATGATGAAATAATAGAGGAAATAAAAAAAAGAATGGGCACTTGGTCCATAAATCCAAAGGATTTTCTTTGCCCAAAGGTCTAACATTGAAATATTATGTCCATAAGGACAAGATGTTGCAAAATGACCAGAATACCCACCCTACATATAAAACATACAATCAATCTGTTCAAAAACAAATATCAAAACCCATTATCTCTCTCTCTCTCTCTCTCTCTCTCTCTCTCTCTCTCTCTCTCTCTCTCTCTCTCTCTCTCTCTCTCTCACTCTCTCTCTCTTCTTATCTAGGGTTTTTACGATCTCTTCACGGCGATGCAGATCGAAGGCCATTGATGTAGATTTGAGATTGTTGATGCAAATCAGAGGACGAAAAATAAGCTTATTGGCTCAGGAACCCTAAACATGCGCCGAACTCATCGAGATCGGGATTGTCTTCTTCGAGTTGTTTATGGAGGAAATAAAACCCTTTTATCTGTTCAAATTTTCACTTTTCAATTTTTTTTTTTTTTTTGTTTGGAAGTCCAAGAATTCATTCATATTTTGAAGAAAAACAGACTTCTAGGCAATTTGGTATTTTATGGGATTTTTATATGGGAAGGATCATCTTTTAGCTGGCAAACCGCACCAAGCAAAGCATCAATGAGGAATCCATAAAATCTTTTGATGAAGCTGTTGTTCTCCAATTTGGTGCTTCTCCATTACCTCTAAGCTTTATGCCTTTGCTGGTGAAAGATTTCCCTCCCAGAGAAATAGAGGTTGTTAATGATTATTTCTCTCTCTATTTAATTATAATTTTGTGGCTAAAGAACATAATTTTGTTATTAGTTAACAAAAGAGTTCATATTGGGTGATTCTATTACGGTGATGTACTTATTTGGTATTTCATTTTGCCTTATCTTTTGTATGTCATTCACACTTTGGGCATGTTATGACCTCAGGAGGGCGTGCCATTACAAGAGAGAATTCAGCATGTTAATTCAACAGATAATTTTCTTTGTTGTTGTTAACAAATAATTTTTTTGGACAAATGTTTATATATATATATATGAGTGTGTGTATGAGAGCTTTATACAGATATGCAGAATTTTGATTGGATAAAATTATAGAACCTCTCTCTCTCTCTCTCTCTCCATTTGTGTATAAAGAATTGAACAGATAAAAAAAATTGAACAGATAGAAAGAATTGAACAGATAAATTTTTTGAACAAATAGATTTAAACAGATAAGTTTAAAAATTGAACAGATAATTAAATCTAGATAGATATTTGAACAGATAAGGAATCTCAGCGGATATATATTCCAACATATTGATACAAATTTGACAGATAGTCAAAAAAATTAAGCAGATAAAATATTTGAACAAATATTTAAAAGTGATATTTATTCATAAATCTCACTTCACCTACTTATGTTTCACTTACTCCAAATTATTTTCTTATATTTCAATAAGTCTTATGGGTGACATAGTTACCAAAATATCCCTAATAATATTTATATTGACAATATGAATGTTTCATGATGTGCACATTCACACTGTCAACGTGAATGTTTATACTATCAACGTGAACATTCATACTGTCAGATGTGAATGATTATATCACCAAGTTGCTAAGCATTCAAAAAATATTTGTAAGGTTAAAATTATCCATAATATACCTTAAATTTGCGAATTAGGATTTTGTGGGTCAATGTCCAAATAATAGGACTTATTAGAATACAAAAATATATTATAGACTAATTGGGATATAAGTACTTGAAAAAAGATTTCCTAGTAAATCCCCTATTAAAAAATTAAACAGATAATTAAAAAATTCAACAGATATATTATGGATAAAATTGAAAACAAAATGTCTTCTAAAACAATAAATGGAATTCTCATCAAACTATTTCACAAAGGGTGAATCCCTCACCAACAAAAAATATCCACTAAACCTAATGTCTTAGACAATTGTTATATTTGACTTTTCAACAATTTTCTCAAAAAGAATTTCTATAATTAAAAAAAATAAAAATATTTTTTTTTTCCAAAAGATCCTATTGAAAATTTTATGAAGATTGCCAAGTCTGTATGTCATTTTTAGTCAATTCCCTAAATTGGGGTCATCAATGGCCAAGTCTTGTGGTATTAGTAAATAAAATTAATATACAATGGATTGAATTTGAAATTGTTGAAACTGTGAAGATCGACAAAGATGATTTTCGAAGCTTAAATAAATTTCTAGCAATAATTAAATACGCTATTGCAGTTATGAGAGTAAGTCCAAGAATTATTACGACACAAATTGTGTCTATTATAGCTGAAAATATTATATTCAATTTTGTCAACCTACTCAAATTTAATTACTCTATCCTTCATCTTGTACAAATTTAATCTCCAAGAAAAATGAAAAATAGTGAAAATTTTATGACCCAATTGTTGAAAAAATTGATAGGCTCGTATTTTTCATAGCATATTAGACAGTATTCTTCAACATGATAAACAAATATGCTACCAAAATGATATAATTGTAATCGTAAATTATGAAAACCTCCAAATTGGTATATGACAAAGTATAGGAAACGCTCCTAATGCTTGAAGAATAAATAATTAAGGTACTAGATTTCTCTTCTACTATTTGGGAGTGAGGGGCCCGAATTCATTAAAATTCAATGAAAAAGAAGGACATTTGTATCTCTAAAAAATAGGATAGGAATCTTGCAAGTTGAAGACATAACAATGTTATTTACATGATAACTAAAACTAAAATGAATGGAATACACACTAACAATGGATCATATTTAGTAGAGATAGCACTATGTTTGTTTGTTGTCTTTTAATTTCAATAATTCAAATTTATAAAAGATTTATTATCTTGTTGCAAGAACCTTAATTTATCTTTCAGTTCAGTATATTTCAAATTCTAAGTTAAAATCTGCTATATGTCTATAAAAGAGTGTGAATTGCATTTGGTAAATGTAGTCTTCTAGAGAGAAGAAATGAGCAAAAGTAGTCATCTTTATCTTTCTTGTAATCTTGCAAGTATTTTGTAATTTTCAAGTATTCAATAAAAATGTGTGTGGGTTTTTTAAATTTTTTATTTTCGTAAACTTTTCTTTTTGTTGTTTTTAATATTCTAGAAGTTTGAGAGTAATGATAGAATTATTATTATTATTTGTTTACTATTTGCACGTTGAATTAATGTATTGATAATTTGTTTATTGATAGATTTAGTGTGAGGGGTTATGTTTACTGTTTACACTTTGAAAGACCTGAAAATTATTCGTAGAAGACAAAGAAGTTGGGTATGAAAAATAATTCGAATTTAAAGACGGGCTTCCTTATAAGTAAATTATAATTTTTGTAGTTTTATAAATATGTGGTGGTCCAAACAAGTAGATTGCCCAATAGTGTAATAATTATTTCGAGTAAACATTTTACTTGCGTAAAATAGTAGAAAATGACGGTAATAATAATGGAATCACTTTAGGTTCGTTTGGATGGTTTGGTTTTTTGGATTTTTAATTTTTTGTTTATTTTAGTTTGGAGTTAAAAAATTCTTATTTAGGATAGATTTTTTGATCTTTTTAACTTTTGTGAGAAAAAAAAATGAAATAATTATAATTTAAATGTAACATTTTGTCTTATTAATTTTTTAATTAATTTTATTTTTTATAACTATTTTAATAAAAAAACTTTAAATTTTTTCTTCTCCAACAAGGGCTTAGTCTACTAATAGACCATTATAATAATAGTTTATAAGTGAAAAGGTACTATTATTATGAAAATCCCAAAAAATCTAATAGTAGATGAGAGGGTAATTTATGAGTAAATTGGGCCGAGTTGGGTAATGGGCCGTCTTGTGGGCCACAGTAAGAAGGGCTGAGTAAAAGGGCCTGGTCGCTATCTCGGTGCGAAAGAGCCTTGTAGTTAGCTTGGTCACCACGGTCAGAGTGGCAACAATTAGCTCGGTCACACCAATCTGAGCCAAGGTATTTTGAGCCTTCCTCAGGACCTTGCTCTTGATTAGCTCGATCCAAGCTTGCTATGGTTAGCTCGGTCTCAACAGGTGAAACCAAGGTACAAGCTATGAAAGGAAGAACCGAGCTAGTACGAGCTCGGTCAATTTTGCCAGGTTAGCATGGCCATGTTAGCTCGGTCGTTTTGTCATACTACCGAGGTAAAACCATCTCACTTGGTTTAAGCAGTGAGGGGGGTGTTGAAAGATAAGCATTATCTTTCAGGAGTATGATTCCTAGGAGGACTCTACATGGAGGAATAATAAGAGTCCTACTAGGATTGTGCCACGCGGAACCTAAAAAAGCTCATAACATTACCTATGGAGAGGTAACACAACTTTGATTCTTCAATACACAGAGTTTTTGTCTATTTGTCTATTTTGCTGACTTAGGCATCAGAGAGGTATCCGGCACACACCCACCGGCTAGCTCACATTTGTGTTTTTAGGGAGTAAAGCGACGACGTTTGGAGAAGCGCAGACTTGATCAACAAGATTATACGAGAACATTATTTCTTGCTCGTACAATTGGCGCCATCTGTGGGAAAACCAGAAAGAACAAAACCTCTTGATCAAGTTTTTCCTCTCTAATTGGAAGTAATGGCGCACAATGAAGATTTGCGGCAGTCCGTTATCGACAGACAAACCCTGGAGGGGGGTGGGAGGTGTGAAGGTTTGCCTTCTATCCCTCCCATGGAGAATTTAGAGCCCCAGCGACAGAACCCCCGGAGTGATGCAAGGGGGAGGCGGGCTAACAGCCCCCGTCGCTCTCAAAGTCCTGAAAGACAGAGGCGGAGGATCGATCCTCAAGTTCTGGAGGATCACGTAAAGGAACAAGACGAGTTAATAAGGAAGATGGCGGCAGACATAGAGTCTATGAAGCGCCAGATCAAAGGAAAAGGGGTGACGACAGGAGAGGGGCGCAAAAGCAACACGCCCCCTCGCCACTCGGAAGATCGTGGTAGGCAAACCACACCATCGCAAGCAGAGAGTAGGAGCCTGAGAACAGGCGACACTCAGTCAAGAACTCCTAGGACTCGTTACTCCAGGTCTGAAAGAACGAGAACTAAGAGATCATATACTGAGGGAAGCACCTATCGGCCCTCGCGCACGCACCAGACGTCATCCAGGAAGACGAAGTTGCCTAGATCATCAGATTTGCGAACTGTGCTAGAAGAAAGGGCACGATGGAAGGAACATACCAGGACACGCGACCCGTGCAGAGTTTCAACCCTTCAGCGGTTGGCTCTTCGGACGGATGGGAGCGTCGAGGTAAGAATGCCAATACCGCGCCATGCTTACGAACCGACAGACAAAGCATTAGCAAAGCTGCAGACCTCGCCGTTCATTCTGGCAATTGAGAACGCACCACTACCTTTGGGCTTTCTCCAACCCAAATTCACCACTTATGAGGGAAAGACGGACCCCTACATGCACTTGAGCCACTTTCGCCAGGTTATGGTAGTATACCGGTAGAACGAGGCTTTAATGTGTATTCTTTTCCCATCAAGCCTTGGCGACCTAGGTTTAACCTGGTTCGAAAGGCTACCAGAAGGCAGCATCGCCTCCTGGGCGCAATTGGCAGAGGCGTTTGTGACAAGGTTTAGAACGAACACCAAGACTCCAGTAGAGATCAATCAGCTACTCTCCATTGACATTGGTGACAAAGAAACATTGAGGTCCTACAACAGTCGCTACTGGGAAACTTTCAACCAGATAGGAGATTGTCCTACAAACGTCACTATCGCACAATACAAACGGGGCCTGTCGGTCGACAACAAATTGAGGGATTCAATTACTATGACGCCTCCCCTCATGATGGAGGCCTTAATGGAGAGAGTGCACCAACATATTCGTGTGAAAGAGGATGGCGCCCGTGCTAAGGCGAAATCTGGCACGACAGCAACACCAGATAAAAAGACTTCGGCAAAAGTCAACACGGTAGAACGACCAAGCAGGAATGGGTGAGGCTGACGGGCCAACAAAGAGGATCCAGACAAACGGTGGCTAAGAGTTCGCACTGCCATTACTACGGTGTTCAAAAAACCAATCTATCGAATTCTCAATGAGTTACGCGATGAACCTTTCGTCCAATGGCCAGCTAAGTTGGGAGAAGCACAAAAAGACTATGACGAAGGATCCTGGTGTACTTTCCATAATGAAAAGGGGCACCGCACAGAGAATTGCACGCCGTTGAGACAGCACTTGGAGGAGTTAACGGCAGTTGGGCACCTGGACCGATACATAGAAGGAGGGACACAGCCAGCCACCCAAAACCATGATCACCCAAACGGAATGCCGATCGACACCCCACCTCAAGGCGTGATTAACGTAATACATGGAGTATTCGAACCTGAGCGAGTATGTGAGCTCAGGGGAATGATCAAGAAGGCTAAGCACTTAAGGGAAGTATTAAGTGCACAACCTACCATCAAAAAGGGGAGAACAGAAGCCACGAATGTTATATCTTTTTCTGACAGGGACTTGGCAATGATATATTGCCCTCACAATGATGCACTAGTCGTCACACTCCGCGTCAAGGATTACGACGTCAAACGGATTTTGATCAACCAAGGAAGCTCGTGTGAGATAATGTATTACAAAACCTTCAAACAATTGAAACTGAAGAACAAAGACTTGGCGCCTGCAACATCTCCCCTAATCGGATTCAACTCAATGCCAGAGTGGCCAGTGGACAAGATAATCCTCCTAGTCAGGGCAAGAAGCATGACGAAGTAGGTGAAATTCTGGGTATTGAAAGTCCCTTCCACTTACAACATTATCTTGGGAAGGACATGGTTGCACGCCATGCGATCGGTAGCGTCAACCTACCATCAAGTATTACGGTTCCCCAACGAAGCCGAAGTAATTAAAGAGGTCTATGGAGACCAAATTATGTCCAAGCAGTGCTTCGTCACAGTAAATAGCAGCCGAGCTACCAAAGGGTATGTACAAATGGTGGAAGAACCTGAGAGCAATGAGTTATTCACAGATGTTGGCAAAGCAGCTGAACAGAAGGCGGTGGAAGACTTAGTACAGGTAAGGATAGATGAAAAAGACCCAGAAAAGTTCTTTTTGCTCGGCTCGTCATTGTCCAGCACTGAGAGAATAGAGGTTATGAAGTTCTTGACCTCTAACATCGAAGTGTTCGCCTGGACACCGTATAACATGTCTGGCATTGACCCAAACTTCATCTGTCACCAATTAAATGTCCACCCAACTGTCAGACTAATTATACAGCGCACTCGCAAATCAGCACTCCACCATGCCGGGATAGTGGCGGAAGAAGTGAGAAACCTTCTAGAGGCAGGAGCTATCAGAGAAGTGCACTATCCTAAGTGGATATCCAATACAGTAGTAATGCCAAAGAAAAATAGAAAATGGCGTGTCTGCGTGGACTACAAAACAGTCAACAAGGCATGCCCAAAGAATAGTTTTCCCTTACCACGGATAGACCAACTGGTAGATCTAACGGCAGGACACAATCGACTTAGCTTTCTTGATGCGTACAGAGGATACCATCAGATCGCTATGTATGAACCGGACCAGGAGGTCACGTCCTTTACAACACCAAGAGGACTGTATTGCTACAAGGTCATGCCCTTTGGCCTAAAAAACGCAGGGACAATATTCCAACGGATGGTCACCAAGATGTTTGAACCATTGTTAGGCAGAACAATGGAGACATACATAGATGATATGGTGGTCAAAAGCAAGGATGAGAATGACCATCTCAGAAACCTAGGTGAAATGTTTCAGATCTTGAAGAAGAACAAGTTGCGTCTTAATGCATCCAAGTGTGCGTTCAGCGTAGGATCTAGCAAATTCCTAGACTTCTTGGTGACCAACCGAGGTATAGAGGCAGACCCCTCTCAAATCAAAGCAATTCAGGATCTAGAGAGGCCCAACTCAGTAAAAGAAGTGCAGCATCTCACTGGCATGGCAACTGCGCTCAACCGGTTCATAAGTCGGTCGTCAGACAGATATCGACCATTCTTCCAAGCACTAAAAGCCAAGTTTGAGTGGGATGAAAATGCGACCGCGCCCTAGAAAGCCTAAAAGAATACATGTCTTCTCCACCGTTGCTAGTAACCCCAATACTTAGAGAAGAGCTCTTTTTGTACCTGGCAGTTTCGCAATACGCAGTCAGCGCGGTGTTAGTCAGAGTGGAAGGAATCCAACACCTGCCCATCTTTTATGTCAACAAGACCGTACTAGGCGCAGAAACCAGGTACTTACCATTGGAAAAACTGGCCTTAGCCCTGATGATGGCCTCTAGGAAACTGTCGCACTACTTCCACGCCCACACCATAATCGTCCTCATAGTTTTTCCTTTAAAAGCTTTGTTTGAGAGGGCGAACTTTTCTGGGCGAATCTTGCAGTGGGCAGTGGAGTTGGGACAGTTTGACATCAAGTTTCAACCTAGAACCGCAATAAAAGCCCAAGCTTTGGCAGACTTTGTGGCAGAGTTCACACCAGGAAGCCATCACATCTGCCCAGTTGACTTGACTGGTACAACCAAAATGGGGATGGAGAGCGCCGCAGGAAATACGCAACCCCTGATACAGGATGCCCAGCCACATCCCAAAACAGACCAGAGTAAAGAATGGGAAGAAGAGGCAAACCATGCTGCACCAAGCCAAGACTCATTAACAAACAAAAGCTTGGTACAGTCAGATACTGAGGGGCAAACAGTAAATATGGACTTGGAAGAAAATACCAGCAAGACTCTTGACCCTAAGGCATCATCTGATCCCTCCACTTGCTAGAAGCTGTTCGTTGGAGAGATGTGGAAGCTCTTCGTGGATGGCGCATCCAACAGGCACGGTGCAGGACTTGGCATAGTCCTTATCTCACCAAATGGCCTAATAGTGGAACAAGCAGTCAACCTTGGCTTTCCAGCATCAAACAACGAAGCAGAGTATGAAGCGCTTCTGGCAGGCCTAAAATCAGCACTCTACATGAAGGCCACCGAACTAATGGTCTACAATGACTCACAGCTGGTGGTAAATCAAATTTCAGGCGACTACGAGGCAAAGGATGAAAGAATGGCTAAGTACCAAGAGTTGGTCAGAAAAGAGATCATGAAATTTGAGGTAGTGCGGATAGAACAGATCGGCAGGGAAAAAAATAGTAGAGCGGACGAACTAGCAGGCTTTGTTTCGATGGCAGATACATTCATCCCTCATCCGTTACTAATCAACAACCTACCAAGACCAAGCATTAAAGAACCAGAAGTAGCTGAGGTATGTTGCACCAAATTAGGGCCCCTCATGGATGGATCCTATTATAATGTTCTTTAAAGACGGCGTCTTACCTGAAGAAAAGAAAGAAGCCAACAAGATTAGAGCAAAGTCGCAACAATTTTGGCTCTCCCTATCAATGGCCTTGTACAAGAAATCCTTCACAGGACCTTACCTAAAGTGTATTCATCCCAAAAAAGTCGAAGCATTCTTGTTCGAAATACACGAAGGTGTATGCGGAAGCCACCAAGGGGGAAGATCATTAGCCTACAGAGCAATTTCACAGGGATATTAGTGGCCTTACATGCAAGCAGATTCAGAGAAATATGTCAAGAAGTGCGAGAAATGTCAGAAGTTCACACACCAAATACATCAACTAGCCAGAGAGCTTCTACCTTTAACTAGCCTATGGCCCATCGCAATGTGGGGCTTGGACATAGTAGGACCACTTTCAATGGCGCCCGGCAACAGGAAATTCTTTCTTGCAGCAACAGACTACTTCACAAAGTTGGTGGAGGCAGAAGCACTCGCATCAATAAAAGAGAAAGATGTGAAGAAGTTCGTCTGGCAGAATATCATCACTCGGTTCGGCATACCAAAGGCTCTAATATTTGACAATGGCACTCAGTTCGATGGCAAAATTTTTAGAGGCTTTTATGAAGAGTATAAAATAGAATTCTACAACTTTACACTAGCATACCCCCAAGCAAATGGCCAAGCAGAAGCATCAAACAAAGTTGTCTTAGATGGATTAAAGAAAAAACTGGAGAAAGCAAAAGGTAAGTGGGCGGAGGAGCTCCCTCATGTTTTGTGGGCTTATCGCACCACACCTCGGCGGTCTACTGGAGAAACAACTTTTTCCTTGGCCTATGGCATGGAAGCGGTAATCTCACTGGAAGTCGGCCTCCCCACAATTAGAAGTGAAAATTTTGAACCAGACTTAAATGGAGAAGCCATAGCATTGGAGCTCGACCTTGCAGAAGAAAGAAGAGAAAGAGCACTGGTTCACATTGCCTCATACCAGCAGAAGTTATCCAGAAAATATAACAAGACAGTACATCCAAGGCAATTCAAGATTGGAGACTGGGTGCTGCGCAAAGTGATGGGAAACACCCTGGTACCCGAAGATGGCAAGCTAGGGCCCAATTGGGAAGGACCTTACAAAGTGGTTGGATTAGCAAGAAAAAGGGCATACCACTTGGAAGACGAAGACAATAAAGCCATTCCCAGGCCATGGAACACTGCCAATCTCAAACTATTTTATTTTTAACTTTTTTTTAAACTTAATTGTGGTTTTTATTTTTTCAAATAAAATAAGTAGTTTCTTTTTCAGCATAAATTGATTTCCTCTGTAAAAATAGTTTTAGGGAACTAGGGACAATGAAATCAGAGTTGGCTGGAATAACCAACTTTGAGCTCTTTGCAGCTAGGATTAGGATCTGGGCTGAAGAGGTTGGCTGGAAAAACCAACACTTCTCTTGAGCCAAGATAAGGATCGAGGCTGCAGGACGTTTGGCAGGAATAACCAAACACCGTGCTCTAGGTTGGCAAGAATAACTAGCTTTGAGCTCTCTTCAGCTAGAATTAGGATCTGGGCTGAAGAAGTTGACTGGAAAAACCAACACCTTTCCTAAGTCAAGATAAGGATCGCGGCTGCAGGACGTTTGGCAGGAATAACCAAACATTTCGCTCTAGGTTGGCAGGAATAACTAACTTTGAGCTCTCTTCAGCTAAGATCAGGATCTGGGATGAAGAGGTTGGCTGGAAAAACCAACACTTCTCCTAAGCCAAGATAAGGATCGAGGCTGCACGACGTTTGGCAGGAATAACCAAACACTGTGCTCTAGGTTGGCAAGAATAACCAGCTTTGAGCTGTCTTCAACTAGGATTAGGATCTGGGCTGAAAAAGTTGGCTGGAAAAACCAACACCTTTCCTAAGCCAAGATAAGGATCGTGACTGCAGGACGTTTGACAGGAATAACCAAACATTTCGCTCTAGGTTGGCAGGAATAACCAACTTTGAGCTCTCTTCAGCTAAGATCAGGATCTGGGCTGAAGAGATTGGCTGAAAAAACCAACATGTATTGCTCTTCAGCCGAGAAAAGGATCTAGGCTGAAGAAGTTGGCTAGAATAACCAACACTCAAGACACTTCAGTCGAGATAAGGATCCAGGCTGAAGAGTGGTTGGCTGGAAAAACAAACACTTAGTACTCTTCAACCGAGATAAGGATCCGGGCTGAAGAGTGGTTGGCTGGAAAAACCAACACTTAGTACTCTTCAACCGAGATAAAGATCCAGGCTGAAGAATGGTTGGCTGAAAAAACCAAACACTTGGTACTCTTCAACCGAGATAAGGATTCAGGTTGAAGAGTGGTTGGCTGGAATAAACAACTTTTTGTAATCTTCAACTGAGGTAAAAACCTAGGATGAAGAGGTTGGTAGGTATGACCAGGTAGATTTCAAGGTTAAGACCAAGATAGGTATCGCGGCCAGAGAATGTTATACTGCATACAAATGATGGTGAAAAATAAAGTGCGGATATGGAGCTAACCGAACAGAAAGATGTGAGAGTTTCATTCAGAATCCAAATCAGAAGTACAAAAGGTGGGGCCTCAGCCCGGTTACAAACTCTTTTGATAAAATAAAGAAAAGAAAAATCAGGAGAAAAGGTCGTCCAGGTCAGCGTCCAAAACAACCCGGTCTTTCACCCAGAGGTAGCTCGGTTGTGGCAAGCACTCCTTGGTTGAGCTCGGTCGAAGGCACCACATCAGACACAGCAGGCAAAGCTGGGATGGAGACCACTGGAGTTGGGAAGATAGACTGGCGACCGGGTTGGGTGTTGTCTTCAAGAGCAGGGTCTTCGTCCTCCCCTTCTTGTAGAAATTCTTGCTGAATAGCAACAGCGTAATCCGCCATACAGCTCGGTATGAAATACGAAGGAGGGTGGAGGAAGACCTCGGTCTCTGGGCCTTGACCGAGCTACGCCACAGCCACCTTCCATCCACATTTGAAGAATAGATCTTTTACAGCTTCGCATTGTTTGATATAAGTGGCCTCCCCCTCCTTGTAACCCCGGTCTTCTGCATCTTCTACTTTTTTCTCCAACTCGGTTATCTCGGCGTTCTTCTTTCCTTCGAGCTTGGCCAGCTCGCGTAGATATTTGTCTTTCAGCACGGCCGTAACCTTCTGCTTATCTGCTTCGGCTGAGTTAACAAGACCGGTTAGGCGGGCCATCTCGGTCTGCAGCTCGGCCATTCTCTTCGTGGCCTCGTCTAGCTCGGCCGATTTAGCATTGGCCTCTGTCATGGCCTGCCTTGTGGTTTTTCGAAGCTTTAACACACGCTTGTGAGCGATGTGGTTTTTCTGCATGGCCTGCAAAAGGGTGGTAAGAAACTTTTAGTAAAACCAAGCAAAAAGATGAACAAATTGGAAAGACAAGCAAAGGGGCAACTTACCAGCACTATTGATTTTTTGGCCGAGCAAATAGCCTTCAGCTTGGTAAGATGGTCATGGTGCTCCATATCGGCTGGAAGGCAAACGCTCTTGGCAAGGTTAAACGCCAACAAATGGTCTTTTTCTGCGACCACTAAGTCAGAATCTTTGATAGCATGGTTTTGAAACGTGATCTTTGGTGCCCACTTAGAGGAGCTAGCTCGGTCTGAGTGCTCGGGCTGGGGGCTCGGTGGCGTGGTTTGGGGAAACACGGTCTCATCCTCGTCAATAAGGCGTGGCTCGATTGTGGAAGTCCGAGCACACTTGCTTGCCCGAGATGATAAAGGTTAATTGGTTGGAAGGACTACCACGGCTTCCTGTGATTAGCCGGCTTGCGGTACCTCGACCTGATTTGTTTCGGTGAGAAGGGCCATTACTACTCTCTTCTTGGCCATCTCTTGCTCCGCTGTTAATGGGACCAAATTGACTTGTGGAAATGAAGGATCAGGTTCTGGCGATGGCTCTAAGAGGAAGTCCATTACTCTAGTCTTCCTCCTGCTGCTGTATCTGTAGGTCGGCTCAAAGTTGAGTAGCTCGGCCCAACTTCGATTTGGATGTCTTAGTGCGGCGCGGAGGACGTCAAGGTTGGGGTAACTGTACAGCGACTTTAAATGGTTCATGTCTGCATGAAGGAAAAAGTAGACGGTTAGTGCGGTTGAAAATAAGAAAACCGAAGTAAAAGAAAGGACAGAACTGAGCCAAGGTTTTCATACCGGCTACTCCCTTGTTCCAGTTTATTTGGTCGCTCGGGATTTGGGCTTCTTGATCTTCGAAATTTCCAGAAACCCAAAAAAAATCATCATCGTTTACATCTTTATCCGGGGTATCTTTGACTATTTTTTCTCGGCGGCATCTTATTCTTAAATAATATACCCAGCCATCTTCGTTTGAACCTAAAGAGTATTGATGAAATAGCTCGGCTAAACCGAGGTTAAGGCCAAGCTGGCGGTTTAGCTCGGCAATGCCATTTATTATTCGGTATGAGGTTGTGGAAAACTGGGTAGGGCAGAGATTGGTTTGTCTGAGGAATTCACAGAGAATGGACTATATCAGGAATCGCAATCCGATTTCTACAATAGAGAGGAGGGTGAAGGGAACAAAACCCTATTTTTCCCAAGGAGTGGTGTCTAGTTCGGCTAAACTAAGATGGACGTCATCAGGGATGTGGTAGTCCCTTTGGAACTCGGCCATAGCCCTTGGTGAGTTTACTAAAAACCTATATTTACCCATGTGGTCTTAAATTATGTATAAATTAGCTGTAGTATTGGCTCGATGGTGAGATGGTGCTGAGTAGCTCGATTGAGCGTTCAAGGGAGTGCCTGGCCAACCTAAGTCTGCAAAGTAAAAAAGAAAGGTGTTAAGCACAGATCGTTGGACTGCGTTTTAGAAACAAAGGCTGAATAAATGAAGTCCTAGCTCGGCTACGTGGGGTATGTCATTTTTAGCTCAGTTTGAGCGAGGGACTTTAGCCCGGTTGAAACTTATGGTACAGCATTCTTAGTTCGGTTATAACTCGGTCGATGGTTGAAGCCTTCTAGTGCGTCATTGTGCAATCCTAATACAGTTCGCTAGCTCGGCGAAATAAGGCAAAGGATACTTAGACCTATTGAAACTACAAGAATGTCTTGAAGTTTTAGTTTGGTTGTTTAGTTTGGCTAGGTTTGCACCTAATACAAACAATTTGCTAGTTCGGTTGAAGTGAGATTTTGGATCTAAGACGTCCCATTTCAGTTTGTTTGCAAATCCAGTAGGTATGAGTACTATTCAAGAAGTTCTTACTCATTGCAGAGAAAACTATTTGAAAAGTGTTGTGAAAAAACACATATATACAAATGGTACATGTTGCTAGTCAAATGGAAAGCAGAAAAGGATTGAGTTACTTACAGATTGGAGAAGGAAGGATACAGATCTGAAACCACGAAGATGATGTTGGGAATGCAAGCTTCGCAGGTACTAAGGTTGCAGAAATGGAGGCTCAAGCAAGAGAAAGAGAGAAGATGAATAGTGCAAGTGAATGGTTCAAAGCATTAGGTTTGGTTTTGTGAAAAGGGAAGGAACACCTAACTCAACTGTGCCCCTAGTTCATCATTTTGACCATCTTTTTTTGTTCGGCTTTCTATGAAAACAATTTTGATCAATATGGGAGTTAGATTAACATACTTGTTCAACTTTTTGATTTGAAATCATGCAAGTCAGTTTGTGAGCATTGAAAATTTTCCTTTTTTGGGTCCAATAAATGGTCCAGTTTTGAAAAACAATGGAATAATTTTTGAGAGAATCAGTCAACTTTAGTAAAAATTCCCAAAAACTGTTTTTGCAAATGGCCACTGAGATGCACAACCTCGGATTCACAATAAGGGAAAATTGCCCCTCGCCTAAATGGCACTGCATGGCAACGAAAAATTGCCCCTTGTTTGAATAGCACCGCAGCACACTGAACGACAACGGAAAGTTGCCCCTTGTTTGAATAGTACCGCAGCACACCGTAACCGGTTCTCATAATGAAGGTCACAACCAAACTCTTGGATACAGAGAAGACAAAGATGATCAGAACTATTATATGGACATAATCGATTTGGAAGTGTTTATAGCTGGACTTCAGAATGAAGTTGCCTTATGTATCCCAAACATGGGAATCAAGCCTTACGTAGTTCCGGGTTAAGGTACACTCGTGTATTAACCCACACCTTTTACGCTCTGACTTTTGCCAAGGCCGCCCTTCCGGGCTTTCAACCTTGCGAGCTTTGTTTTTCTTTTCTTTTCATTTCTTCTTTTTGTTCTTTTTCTTGTTTTTCAAACTTTGCATTTTTTTTTCTCTTTTGTTGCTCTAACTTTTGCCTGGGTCGCCCTTTCAGTTTTCGGCATAGCGAGCCTCTCAAGGGTAAAAGTGTAGCTTTGTCCATGTCAAATGGTTTTAAGATCTCGAGGCCATCTGTATCCAAAAGAATGGCTGATATTCGCCGATGATGTAGAAGTCCTTCCAATGGGGGGGGTTGAATTTGCCCCTAGTGTTATGGAGAGGAGCTCAATTGTCCTTCAGCAATAGTTTCTTCTTTCCTCCCTTCTGGGATTTGGCATTCTTGCCAATCTTCGTTAGCTTGAGAAATGTCCCAACTTTTCGCTCTTCGAGCACATCTATAGTTCTTTTGCCCCTAATTTGAGGGGTGCTTCTGATCTAGCTTTGCAAGCTTTCTTCTGACGGCGTCTGACCTTCTTGATCTGACTTCCTTGCCTCTTGTTCGAGGGCTGCTTCGAATCTGGCCACACAAGTCTCACATTGTGGTTGACTGTTGAACAATCTGAATCCAGGTTCAAGGTTTGAAAGTAAGGGGGTCGAGTCTAGAGGCTGAGAGCGATCCTAAGCTACATAATCTCAAGAGCGATTCCACACAGGTCTTCACAGGATGGCGCAAAATATTTTTTGAAATCTTTTAAGAAAGTGACTAATCGCTTGCGCTGAAGATAGTGTGGAACCAATCTGGATCAAGCCAGGATCCTTTTCAGTACTCACATTAACAAACATGATTTCATTCATTAAGGGCTTAGCGTGCCTCTCTATCTCTCAATTGATCAAATTTTACAAATCTTGAGGAATTCTTCCTCTTCGTTTTCATCACGATGTTCAAAAAGAGTCTTGAAAAACTTAGGTCAATGCAATGATTTCAAGGCACATAAAAGTAAGTGAAATGCACTGCCGTTTCATTCAAACTTTCTGGCACAACCAGCGCAAGATAGAAGCAAACACAAGAGCATAAAAATTTACTGCTATTTCATTCAGATTTTCTGGTGTAACTGGCTCCATGGCAGAAACAGACCCAAAAGAAAGCAAAAAGACAAATACAAAACAAAACAGTGATATCCGAGATAACACCCCCGGAATCACTCGACACCTGTACAACAGGACTGACTCGATACAACAAGACAGACCCGACTGACATAGTACAAAAAGACTGACTATATACAAGACAACAAAACTGATTGAATACCCAAGTTAGACAGTACAAAAGCTAGCATTCGCAAATGCTCAAAATAGTGCGTGCCATACGCCACATCTGGAATAAACTGAGTGTCGCCCGCAGGTGGTTCACCCCCTGATCATATACTTGTATTATTCTCGAAGTTCACTGACCTAGTGATGATGGACTTTACTGAGCTGGGTGGGAGGACAACCCCGTTATCAAACAAATCATGTACTTCGTGGCGAAGATGGAAGCATTTGTCAGTGCTATGGCCGGTTTGTTGATGGTACGCACAGTACTGGGTAGCGTCATGACTAGATGGAAGGCGACTAGGGAGAGGCTGAGGCTCGAGGGATTTGAGATGCCCCTTTTCAGCAAGAATTTGAAGCGCCTTGGACAAAGGCATGTAGAGGGCATGGAAGACCCTGCGACCTCGGGGTAGATACTTCGAGGTTTGCGGACTTTTGCCGGATGCACTGGGAAAAGGGTTGGCAGGTGCTGACTTGGTTTTCTGATCTTTTCTAGGTGCAGGGTTAGGGTTGGAAGGAACGGTTCTGGCACGATGGTCCTTGTCCCGATTTTCCCCTTGGCTTGAACTACTCTCACTCTAAGTGGGGAAAGAGTCATCCATAGTTTTTACAACAATAGCGAGCACCTGCTGTCTATTCAGTCCTCCGGCTTTCAAAGCCTTAACAGCCCACATGAGTCGTTCATAGGGATTGGTGTCCACCTTCACCTTGTCCTTACCACTCGCCTCAGCTTGGTGGAAGGTTTGGGTCTCTATATCAGAGCAGAGCCCTGTTGTTGTCGACATGCCATTACCGGAACTTGGGATGGCTTCAGGTTGGCTGAGCTCAATCACAATTTGCCCTAATAGCGGGGGCTCTTCCGGCATGAAATTTTCGGCATACGATGTAGTCGGTGGTAGAGCCGACATTCCGTAGGCTAAATCAGCCACAGATCTCTGGAGATCGCCAATCATTCCCATAAACTCAAAAGTGGTGGGCTCACGGGTTTGAAATAACTGGGGTTCCCAGATTGGACGTGCGGCCGGTGACTTGGGTGGGTGTTGTACTTCAACATCAGTCTCACCCTGTATGGTGATCCCTTGGTTTAGTGCCACTGCCATGACCACAATTTCTTCTGAATTCTGTGTCATCACTAGTCTGCTGAACAGAGGTGATGTGGCTGGTGGCTGACGGATGTGATGAATCGGTAAGCCTTGATTGGCCCTTTTCTGCCTTGCCTCAACGGAGGAGAACACTGGTTGCTCAGAATCGAATCTCTGAACTGAAAGAGAAAATAGGTAGCATCTCAGCCCAATTACACCAGAATAGACACAAGCATAGTTGAATAACTGTATTCGACCACTGATCACTGTTCCCCACATTACTGCCCCAAAACTGAATCTGATACCTGCAGATATAATTGATTCTCAAAATACTGATGCCCGTAGGCCTGATACCCGGACTTGCAAACTGATACGCGTATTCCTATAGAGGCACACTCTAAAAGCACATAGCAAGCAAACGAGAGTCAAAACACCCGTATGTTGGGGCAGGGTTTCTCTGTCCTATTTGGTCAGGAACTAGGGTTTCGCTACGCACACAGCGGTTTCAAACAACCTATAATCGGGTAGCGACCTATCCTAGTTTGGAATAGTCACTATGGATTCCGAATATGCACTAGGTCGAATGGTCAAAAGGGGTGTCTCGGTAAAAATCGGGGTTTGTGTTCCCGTCATGGCAGAGCTCGCAACCGGTCAGCCTTATGGCACGCTTCTCAAAGCAAGCCTCCGACAAACCGTTCAAGAATAGCATGCAGCAAACGCGGTGTCCTAGGCGCACCAATGCAAATGCAATGCAAGGAGACACATAAGTGTAGTCAAAACAAGATATCATGTGTTCGAATCAAGTTCTCTAAATCCCCAGCAGAGTCGCCAGAAACCGTAGACGCGCCCCGAGGGTCTCATGCTTCTACAGTTTGGACTCAAATGTCACGGTTCTGAATCTAATCCCGCAAAGTGCAATGTCAGACTGATAAATCACCAAAGAGTCCAAATCCGGCAAATAATTTTGGAAAACTGATTTTTAAGAAAGAAGTGCCAAACATGGACTACTTTGCCAGATACAGAGTCCCCACCTAAATATTTTTTTTTTGGGGGAATTTAGGAAACCCTGACTCGTTGCCTAAGGCCACGTGTCCGTCATCACCAAAGTTGCTTCGGCTCGGGAACTTGGGTACGATTGGGGAAGGTCATCTATGAGCACCCCCGCTCGCCCGATCCGAAGATCGGCCTGTACTAAGCATGATATTTTATTTTTGAAAACACATGTGTTCTTATTTCGGTTATTAGCTAGCTTACTATGTGATGCGCACAGCATACAAGTATAGACTAGATCACCTAAGTTGGAACAAAACATCTCATGTTTGTTTGGAAATGGTTTGAAGTTTGCTACTCTCAAGTAGGCTAAAAATGCGGATTTCAAAGAATTATCCCAATTCAAGCAATCCAACCTTCATCCACAGGCATTCAGGCAGTTATATAACATAAGCAATTAGCCTCATGGCACATACATGCGAGATGCTAAAGCATAAACACTCACAGTGTACTCCGAGCCAAAATAAAGAACATGTTAGTAATCAATGTATGATCCAAGTCCATGTTAAGATGGCTAATGCATCACATACAAAATGCAACTAGAATAGGCTCGGCTAGTCTAAAATGGCATGTGAGATGCGACAATTCGATACATGTATTCAACTTAGAATTGAAATATAATGCAGTTAGTATGATGCGCCAAGCCCGGTGCATGCAATACAGATGAATGATGCAAACATGCATAGCATAAGGATGCTAATTGAAACGTGCCCTAGAACTAACCATTGTAAGCGGTTAAGTAAAAAGGAGAAAGAAGTGGAGGTTACAACCAATATAATAATAATAAAGTAAGTGGGCACTAATTCATCAATTTAATCAATTTACTCTGATCTGAATCAATTTTCAATAAAATTTCACCGTAGGCTCTAAAAATTATGACAATCATAATGGCATAATCAATTTCAAGTTCTGTGGCCGATAAGGCCTTCAATTTAATTCCCAAAGCAGATAATCAAATAGATATTCCTACGGTGAACAGATAGAAATTCAAAACCACATATTTTCTCATAACGGCACACAAAATCATATTAAACACATAATCATACTCATATTAAGGACCAATTAACATGTTACGGAACATGGATATCACACGTATGGTATCCGGCCTTAATTTTCCTCACTGGCATATCCACAAAGCAATGGTCAGGCGGAAGCATCCAATAAAGTCATCTTGGACGGGGATCAAGAAAAGGTTGGAAAAAGCTAAAGGTAGATGGGTCGAAGAGTTGCCTAGTGTGTTGTGGGCTCAATGCACTACTCCAAGGCGATCCACTGGGGAAATGCCGTTCACTTTGTGCTTTGGAACCCAGGCAATTATCCCCCTAGAGATTGGCCTACCTATGCTGAAATCCAAGGTTTTTGACATGGGCCATAATGACATGATGTTGGCCTTAGACTTGACTCTGATTGAAGAACGCCGAGATCATGCCCTTGAGCGCATGATGCGATATCAGCAACAGCTCGCTAAATCATATAATCAGTGCGTACAGTTGCATCATTATACACCTAGAGAATTGGTCCTCAAGAAAGTGCTTCCTGTTACTAAGAATTCGATAGAAGAAAAATTAGGCCCCAACTGGGACAGCCCTTATCAGGTTGATTCAATCGCCGGAACAGGGACGTATCGGCTTAAAGACATGGCTGGGAGAAGTTTGCCACGCCCCTAGAATTCCATACATTTGCGTAAATTTATTACTAAGCCAACTTGTACGGCATGCCAGTTTGTTTCAAATTTTTCTTGATATGTTATGTATACATCTTTTAATCCCCCAATGCAATGCCCTTTCTTATCGCAGTCTTGTTAATAATGGTTTAATAACGAATAAAAGACTTCGAATTCGGAGTCTTTTTCGGCCTAAACGTGACATCCACGAATGGGGCTCCGAATTCAGAGTCTTATTGCGTTGGCCAACGCAATAAGACTCTGAATTCGGAGCCCCATTCGTGGATGTCACGTTTGGGCCAAATAAGCCTCCGAATTCGGAGCGCCCTTCGTGGATGTCACGTTTGGGCTGAAAAAGCCTCCGAATTCGGAGCGCCCTTCGTAGATGTCACGTTTGGGCCGAAAAACCCTCCGAATTCAGAGCGCCCTTCGTGGATATCACGATTGGCCAACATAATAAAACTCCGAATTTGGAGCCCCATTCGTGGATGTCACGTTTGGGCCAAATAAGCCTCCGACTTCGGATCGCCCTTTGTGGATATCACGATTGGCCAATACAATAAGACTCCAAATTCGGAGCCCCATTCGTAGATGTCATGTTTGGGCCGAATAAGCCTCCGAATTCAGAGCGCCCTTCGTGGATATCACGATTGGCCAACCCAATAAGACTCCGAATTCAGAGCCCCATTCATGGATGTCACGTTTGGGCCAAATAAGCTTCCGAATTCGAAACGCCCTTCGTGGATATCCCGATTGGCCAACACAATAAGACTCCAAATTTGGAGCCCCATTCGTGGATGCCATGTTTGGGCCGAATAAGCCTCTGAATTCGGAGCGCCCTTCGTGGATATCATGATTGGCCAACGCAATAAGACTTCGAATTTGGAGCCCCATTCGTGGATGTCACGTTTGGGCCGAATAAGCCTCCGAATTCAGAGCGTCCTTTGTGGATATCACAATTGGCCAACCCAATAAGACTCCGAATTCGGAGCCCCATTCATGGATGTCACGTTTGGGCCGAGTAAGCCTTCGAATTCGGAGCGACCTTTGTGGATGTCACATTTGGGCCGAAAAAGACTCCGAATTCGAAACACCCTTCATGGATTGGCCAACATAATAAGACTCCGAATTCAGAGCCCCATTCGTGGATGTCACGTTTGGGCCAAAAAAGGCTTCGAATTCGGAGCACCCTTCGTGGATATCACGATTGGCCAACATAATAAGACTTTGAATTCGGAGCCCCATTCGTGGATGTCATGTTTGGGTCGAATAAGCCTTCAAATTCGGAGCGCCCTTCGAGGATATCACGATTGGCCAACACAATAAGACTCTGAATTCGGGGCCCCATTTGTGGATGTCACGTTAGGGCTGAAAAAGACTCAGAATTCGGAGCGCCCTTCATGGATGTCACGTTTGGGTCGAATAAGCCTCCAAATTCGGAGCGCCCTTTGTGGATATCACGATTGGCCAACACAAAAAGACTCCAAATTTGAAGCGCCCTTTGTGAATATCACGTTTAGGTCGAATAAGCCTTCGAATTCGGAGCGTCCTTCGTGGATGTCACGTTTGGCACCCTTCGTTTATAACCACGAACGGTCGAGTGATCCTCCAAATTCAGAAGGACCAAATTTGGTAACAGAATGGCATGGATCAATATACGATTATCACAAGCATATACAAACATTAATCGAAACAATTTCTCAATATTTATTTCATTAAATAAGCACAAATACATGGTTTTTGGCGAATTAAAAATGTACAATAATGTGAATTGATATCTAAATCTATTCGGCACCCTCTTCATCGCCGGTTTTCTCGGCCTCATAAGCTTTGAAGGAAAATTTGTAATTTTGATATAGAGGTGACGCCGAATCGATACCCGCGGCCTGCAGAGCCTTAATCCATCCATGCTTAAATCCACGATTTTCGCGCCGACAGACGTCCTCAACTAACTTTCCTTCGTCTTTTCAATTCCAAATTTTCGGCCGTCATGAAAACCTTGTTCATAGGCCTTCGCTCTTATTGCTTTTCTTGCAAACATGCTCGCCGTATCTCGGTCGGTAATCATATGATCCAAACGATGTTGATTTACTCTTTCTGCCACAATCAAGTTCATTTGACTCGCCGACTGCGTTTCAAAAGCCTTAGCTTTTTTCAACTCGTTCTCGGCTTTCTCTGCGTGTTGTTCTAAGCTCTGAATATGGCCGTCTTTTTGCTCTATCTCTCTTCACGTGGCACGAAGATGTATGCTGATTTCATAAGAGGTGTATAGTCCCTTTACCGTTCCATAGACGCGTTCTCGAAAAAACTCGTAATCAGGCCGACCGACCATTGATTGCTGGACTTCAGGAAAAAAAAATCTGTCGAACAAACTCGACTGCCACATTTGGATCGCGGATAATCGAATTCGCTTCAGTCATCGGTTTATTCCTGACGAAAATTGAAAAACTCAACGAGCGTGGTTGCCTGTTGGTTTCACTTCACGAACGGGGGGAGCTCCCTCGCTACTGCCTCTCCTTCTTGGGAGACTTTTCTACCCTGCCCCCTCTTGGAGACCTACTTCGACGACGGGGGGAGCGACACCTCTCATGCTCCTCCGACGTCCTATTTTCCATTCACGCAGGTTCACCACCTCGATTCATCTCTAAGTCCAGTTCAGCTAGTGTCCTACCCTCCCCTCTGTTGTTGAAGAATATTCTTCTTGACATCCAAATTTCGTCAGTTCGACACAAGGCTCTTTTCCCTTTCGCAGTCTATTGAATTTGAACACCATATATCTATTGACAGCACATAACCCACGTGTGCCTAGCCCCCACCCTGCATATTAATTACGGGTGGAGCATTCCTAAAATGAACGCTTCAATGCATTTCGCCGAATAATCACTATGCCCCACCCAATCCATGAACTACACATATTCGGCGGTTCGGTTCATTAATCAGTTGGGGCATGGGCAGATTCAGTAATCTATTCGGCCTCTATTTATAAATATATTAACTATAAGGGTAGATTCATTAATATATTCGGCCTACTTGCAATGCATTGCGCCGACAAGTTACTGTGCCCCACCCAATCCATGAACTACACATATTCGGCAGTTAGGTTCATTAATCAGTTGGGGCAAGGGAAGATTCAGTAATCTATTTTGCCTCTATTTATAAATTTATTAACTACAAGGGCAGACTCATTAATATATTCGGCCTACTTGTAATGCATTGCGCCGACAAGTTACTGTGCCCCACCCAATCCATGAACTACACATATTCGGTGGTTTGATTCATTAATCAGTTGGGGCAAGGGCAGATTCAATAATATATTCGGCCTCTATTTATAAATACATTGACAAACTATAATGCCCCATCTGAATGGGAGATTTTATTCAATGTGACGTTGCAAGCCATATGTTTTATTCGACTTTTTAATGTTCAAATTGGCACAAGACATATGATTATTCGGCTTTGAAATGACTTGTCCAAATGGGACAAATATACCATTATACTCGGCATATGATGTTATAGCCGAATTATAATACATCACCCCACTTGGCCAGTCTAGTTTGGCATTAAAATATATATGTAATTCGGCAGATTATGTTATAGCCGAATTGTGCTACTTCTCATTGTCTTGGCCATTAGTTTTATCGCCGAATTAAGTTACATCACCCTACTTAGCTATTAATTATCACATGCAAAAGACAGACAAAAAGGAAATTTTCATTAATAAATTAAGTACAGAGTCGTCATTTTACACATGAAAATTGCCCTATATTTGACTTCTAAACAAAATAAATAAGCAAAAATCTACATAAACTACGTACAGAAAATACCAAACAAAAAGAAAAATTACATTGATCCTACTCATTCTTCAGGATCAGACTCCAACGACTCAACCTCTAGCTGCTCGTATGGAATTGGCCGCTCCAATGTCACATTAGCGGCAACTAGGGCTTTGAGCCAGCCGTGTTTGAAGTCCTGATTTTTGGACTTGGGTACTTCATCCATGTATTTTTCCAAGGCCGCGGTTTCTCTGGCTTCGAACGCCTTGGAGATCTCGGAGTCGGCGATTTCTTTTGCCTTCTTCGATTCCTCTAAATCGACTTCCAGTTTGGCAATCGCCTCCTTGGCCAACTTGAGCGCATCATCACTCGCATTCGCCCTCTCTTTGGCGGCCAGCCTGAGTTGATCGAAGCATTTGGCCTTCTCTTCCTCGGCACTCGCCCTCGCTTGCTCTTCCTCCAATTCGGCTAACGCCTCTTTAGCCTTGCCTTTTTCAGTTTCGACATCGGCTTTGAGCAAGCCTATTTCCTATAACGTTAGAGTGACAGCGACCGATTTCTGTGATCTTGTTTGCCACCTGAAACAAAAGATTAATAAGATAGCTGGCATAAAAAGGAACGAAATATTTTTTCAAGTTATGTACCAATATCGCTGATTAAGCGGCTAGTGCTATCGACACCACATCCGGCTTTGCACGGAATGTTGCCCTGTCAGTCGACAGAGAAATCGATGAGGCCACACTTAGGGCCACAGCGGCGTCCTTCAAAGTCGACGCATCAGAAGCAACCGACACGTTCTTTATTTTAGGTTTCATGATAAACGGTGCAGCCAAGTCTTGTGATTCTTCTATGTGTGGTCGTTTATCAATTAAGTTTTTAGAAAAGTCAGCCTCGTGCTCGGCAGAGTGTTTCTCTTCCCTCTATTCAGCCACCAAATCGTCCAATTGTTCAATAACAATTTGCTCCATTTCGGCCATAACAATTTGCTCTGTTTCCTCAACAAGAGCAAGCAGAGAAGACTTAGCCCCAACAGGAGCAGGTAGTGGGGCTTCAGATCTGGTAGCTTCAGCCCTCCTTCGGGTTTCCATATTCTCGGCATTCTTTCTTCTGGCCATCTGTACGATCGACTTCCCCAGCCATGTTCTCAGGATCTGTGTCGGGAAGGTCTCCTAAACTGCTAAAAATTTCATCTTCTAACGATGTGTCAACTCGGCCTAAAGTGGATGAAAGGTTAAAGTCGGCTTCCTCAAAAGCCAAATTAAGAGTCGCGTCAACCTCCTCCCCTGGACTCTCAGATTTGTCCAAGTTGGACTGATTCAACTGTTCAACGACCTGGTCTGAATCTGAAACTTCAAGACCAATCTCCCTAAGGTTCTTGAAATTTGGAAAAATGAGTGCCATAAGCTGTTGTTCGCCCTTTGGAATCGAAATGTGATCCGCGGCTGAAAAAGTAACGTACGTTGGCTCGTATCGCAATAGGACGTGGGCGGCCCTCCCTTGTTTTTGGAGGTTTGGATGGCCGAAGAATTGGAGCGCAGTTTTGATTTGCTCAAGCACCTTGTCGTCGGCCGAGATAAGTATTTTTTTCAAATCGTTACTTGCACAAAATAAAACGGTAAGTACATGGAATCTAAGCCGAATAAACGTATAACAAATGCGCATAGAAATAGGATTATACGGCCACCTAGTTGCCTTTTTGTCTAGGCACAGGATCTAGGCGATCTTTGCCTTCTCCAAATTCCTAATTGCCTCGGACAACGACCATGATGTCGTCAACACGCTCACCAAAGCTGGCAAACATAGTCACTAGATGGTGATCAGTGTCCTTGGCCCTGAAAAAGTAGCATCCCTGCCGACTAGATGATTTCGCCAAGGCATAACAATGCCAAATACCAGGGATTCCTAGATTAATCCTAAGTCGGCGATTTAATTATACTATTCCCATTATGATTCGGTAAAAGTTTACGTTAGGTTATGAAGGGAGTAGACCACAGTAACGAAGGACGGCCCTCAAAAATAGATGAAGGGGAAATGGACTCCGCCTTTAGCGATTGACAGGAGAAGAAAGATGATTGTACTCTCATCAGTTCTCTCCATGTTGAGTATGCTATCTGCCACAAGTGACAAATGGACGTCATCTGGCATGGACAAGTGGCATCGAAAAGTGAAAACACGGTCTACGGAAAGAAAAGCTTTCAAATGTTTCGCTATCCGAATCAGAATGGAAAATACGCTAAACTAAAACAAACAAGAAAATAGGAGTTGAAATGAGAAAGAAATGCAAAGAAGAGAAGAACTTACAGGGTAGAGAGAAAAGAACAATGGGGAGCAGATAGAAGTTGCAGAGGTCGTGAATTTGAAAGAGCTTTGCAAATTCAAAAAAAATCGAAGGGACAGCGTGGTTTCATATCGCATTAAATGAACAACGCGTATGAATGGGCGAGAAATTGTAATGATTTCTAAACCACGGTCATTCTGACACTTCAATATTGAAAGGAATACAAACACCGTATTTTTGACTTTCCATGTATTAAAACCAAACATGCCGACTAATTGGCGTTAGTCGGATGTTTGGGGGGCAATTGTGGGGGCGAAATAATTATATACTGAGGAAGGCCAAGATATTTGAAGACATCTGGCCGAAGTCAATTCGGCTATAATCTAAGGGCCCTTGAAGCTGAATATACAGATCGGCCATATGTAGAGCCGAATGGGAACCAACACGCAACCAGAAGGCCGAGCAAGCAATCAAGCGCGAGATTAAGAGTGGGCCCGACCCTTGGGCCCAAAGGGTAATATAAAAAGAGGAACGTCAACCAAAGAGAGGTAAATGAGAATAGACAAAACAAGAAATAACTTGAGAGAGAAGTAAACTTGAGAGCATACTAACTTCTCCGTCCCAGTGCTAATTCCGACACCCCCGACCGGAGTGTTCATCAATTTTTCAAGTAGCAATCAGAGGATCAAGGACGTCTGACTGGATCCTGGAGTATTTCCAAACCACTTCTCCACAGTCACTATAGCTTCACTATACGCGACTAGGTCGAATGGTCAAAAAGATACCTTGGCAAGATTACCTAATATACCTCTCTCACCTAACATTGAGAAGTGAAAGGAGGATCAAATGATACATCGGTAGTCCAGATCTAAGGGTTGTGTTCCCAACATGGCAAAGCCCATGGTCGGTCAGCCTTTTGGCAAGCCTTTCGGGTGAGCCTCCGACAAACTGTCTAGGAATAGCAGTTAGCAAACACAGTGACTTTAAGCACACCAATGCAAATGTAAATGTGTTCAAATGTTGCGAGGTACGAGGGCGGCTGTGACAGCTACGCTGGGCCAATGAAAGTCTGCCACATGTCCATGGAATAGAAAGCGATTCAGTTACAGCAACTGAAGAGACGTTTTTACCGGACAGATTAGTAGCCCGGTGTGAATTTAGTTCGGTTTAAAGGCTAAAGTTTTTAGCTCGGCTTGTAACAGGTAATCCCGATCATGCTGCACAGATAGAATTAAGGGTAGGGATGGCAATGGATAACCTACCCTGTGGGTATCCATGGAGACCCAACCCAAATACATGGGTTTTCCCCTTTTTTCTTATCCATTGGGTAGGGTAGGTGATATTCTTTGAATATCCACAGGGGATGGGTTGGGGATGGATACCCACTAATTTCCCCATATGTTTTTTTTTTTTTTTTTTTTTAATCCACAACCAAAGCTAAATATACCTCAAATCTTTTTTATTATTATTATTTTTTATTTTTAAGGTTCACAACCATTTTTTTTTTAATTTTTAAGATTCATAACCAAAACTAAATATATATTCAATCTTTTTTTATTTTATTTTTTTATTGTTATTTTTTATTTTTTAAGGTTTACAATCATTTTTTTTTTTAAGATTCACAACCAAAGCTAAATATACATTCAATCTTATTTTATTTTATTTGGCTCAACAATAAAATCAAATACACTTTAATTAATATTGTCACATTATTCTTGTCAAATTTTATGCATATCTAGAATTTTTTTAATTTATTTAAAAAAATTAAGGATATTGTCTAGTGCATGTTTCAGTTTGCTTTTTTATGTTATTTTATTTTGTTATGTATTGTAATTTTTAGAATGGTTTGCTTGTTCTAAAATTTCAATTAACGAGTATGAATCTATTTGTTTTATGTTATCACACAATTTATACAACATAAAATCTAGTTAATAAAAATGGGGATTAAAGTGGGTTGGGGAAAATCCAAACCCATTAGAAAATGGGGAGGGTGGTACCCATGGGGAATGGGGAAAATTTATTATAGGGGAATGGGGATGGGGAATTAATATCCACCCCATTAATCCCCATTGCCATCCCTAATTAAGGGGCAATTGAAAGGGTAATTTATGAGTAAATTGGGCCGACCTGGGTAATGGGCCGTCTTGTGGGCCACAGTAAGAAGGGCTGAGTAAAAGGGCCTGGTAGCTAGCTCGGTGTGAAAGAGCCTTGTAGTTAGCTTGGTCACCACGGTCAAAGTGGCAACAATTAGCTAGATCACACCAATCTGAGCCAAGGTATTTTGAGCCTTCCTCAGGACCTTGCTCTTGATTAGCTCGGTCCAAGCTTGCTATGGTTAGCTCGGTCTCAACAGGTGAAACCGAGGTACAAGCTATGAAGGGAAGAACCGAGCTAGTAAGAGCTCAGTCAATTTTGCCAGGTTAGCATGGCCATGTTAGCTCGGTCGTTTTGTCATACTACCGAGGTAAAACCATCTCACTTGGTTTAAGCAGTGAGGGGGGTGTTGAAAGATAAGCATTATCTTTCAGGAGTGTGATTCCTAGGAGGACTCTACATGGAGGAATAAGAGTCCTACTAGGATTGTGCCACGCGGAACCTATAAAAGCTCATAACATCACCTATGGAGAGGTAACACAACTTTGATTCTTCAATACACAGAGCTTTTGTCTATTTGTCTATTTTGCTGACTTAGGCATCGGAGAGGTATCCGGCACACACCCGCCAGCTAGCTCACGTTTGTGTTTTCAGGATCAACAAGATTATACGAGAACATTATTTCTTGCTCGTACAGTAGACATGATCGTGATAATAATAGAATCATTTTTAGTCTAATAATATTCGGGGTTTTTTTTCCAAACTAAACTCCTATACTAATTTATTTCTCAAATTAAGTTTTGTTTAGCCGAATTTTCTAAACTAAGTTGAAGCGTGTTTTGTAAACACACTTTCAGCATTTTTGTGATTCAGGTAGACAAAATAAACAAAATCATGAAAACGTGTTTAGAAAATACACTTTTAATTAAGATTTTACTAATTATCACATAAATTAATAAAACGTGGTTGACAAACACGCTTATGAAAACTTGATTTCCAAGCACGTTTTTAACTTTTTCTTTTTCTTTTTAACCCTTTGGTACCGTCACAGAAAGGGATTGTATCTATACCTAGATGGTTCCATTTGTTGTCTTATGATATAGGTTCGGTACTAGTCAAGAATTTTATAGAACTAAACAAGAAAAAGCTAAGGGTAAATTACACTGACACCCCCTGAGGTTTATATTTATTACCTTTTGGAAATTACATCACCCTCCCTAAGGTTTAAAGTTTCATTACAGATTCTCCCTCAGCAATTTAATTTTTTTAAATACCAATTTTACCCCACTGGGTAAATTATATTGACACCCCTCATATTTTAGAAATTACAATCCCCTTCCTAAGGTTTAAAGTAGCATTACCAATTGTCCCATCGGTTAGTATTAGTTAAAAAAAAAATTCATTGAAAAAAAAAATTAATTGGAAAAAAATTATTTGAAAAAAAAATTAATTGAAAAAAAAAATTGTTAGTAAAATTTTTAAATTTCTATTTAAAAATCAACGTAAACTCATTTTTTGAATTTACGTTTTTTCCTCAAATTTATAAACTGAGACAACAATTTATAAACCAAAAAAATTATCAAACAAGTTTTTATGACAATTTTTAAAATTTTTGTAAATAAAAATTGAAAGCTGAAAACGAAATAGTTGCCAAATAGGTTTCAAATGGTAAAAATGTCGTAAAATTAACAAATAATTAAATAAGTTACCAACGTAAGAAATGACTTATCAAAAGATTCTTGCGTTGGTAACTTATTTAATACATAGCCTAAGATTCTTATGTTGGTAACTTATTTAATACATAGCCTAAGATGCTTACGTTAGTAACTTATTTAATTATTTGTTAATTTTATGATATTTTTACCATCTGAGACCTGTTTGGTAACTATTTCGTTTTCAATTTTCAATTTATATTTACAAAAAATTTAAAAATTATCATAAAAAATTGTTTGATAATTTTTTTGGTTTATAAATTATTGTCTTAGTTTGTAAATTTGAGAAAAAAAATGTAAATTCAAAAAATGAGTTTACGTTGGTTTTTAAACAGAAATTTTAAAATTTTAAATTTTTTTTTCAATTAATTTTTTTTATTTATTTTTTTTTCAAATAATTTTTTTTCCAATTAATTTTTTTTCCAATGAATTTTTTTTCCAGCTAATACTAACCGAGGGGGCAATTGATAATGCTACTTTAAACCTTAGGGAGGGGATTGTAATTTCTAAAATGTAAGAGGTGTCGATGTAATTTACCCAATGAGGGTAAAATTGGTATTTAAAAAAATTAAATTGCTAAGGGGGGAATCTGTAATGAAACTTTAAACCTCAGGGAAGGAGATGTAATTTTCAAAAAGTGAGGGAGGAACTGTAATAAACATAAACCTCAGGGATGTTAGTGTAATTTACCCTAACTTTTCTTGTTTAATTCTATAAAATTCTTGACTAGTACAAAGCCTATATTATAAGACAACATATGGAACCATCTAGGTATAGATACAATCCTCTTCTGTGACTGTATCATAGGGTTAAAAAGAAAAAGAAAAAGTTAAAAACATGTTTGCAAATCACGTTTTCATAAGCGTGTTTCCAAGCAACGTTTTCATAAGTGTGTTTCTCAACCTTATTTTATTAATTGACGTGATAATTAGTAAAATCTTAATTAAAATTTTGTTTTCTAAACATGTTTTTATGATTTTATTTATTTTGTCTGCCTGGACTACAAAAATGTTGAAAACATGTTTACAAAATATGCTTTAACTTAGTTTGGGAAATACGGCCAAACTAAGCTTACTTTGGGAAATAAATTAATATAAAGGCTTAGTTTGGGAAAAGCCCCTCGTTTGGAATGTGTTGGTTTTTTGGATTTTTAATTTTTGTTTATTTTAGTTTGGGATTAAAAAATCTTATTTATGATAGATTTTTTAGTTTTTTTAACTTTTGTGAGAGAAAAAATAAAATAATTATAATTTAGATATAATATTTTATCTTATTAATTTTATTTTTTATAATTATTTTAATCAAAAAATTTTAAATTTTTTCGTCTCAAACCAGGGCTTATAGACCATTATAATAATAGTTTATAAGTGAAAAGGTACTATTATTATGAAAATCTCAAAAAATCTAATAGTAGAAATGATGGTGATAATAATGAAATCACCTCAGCCTAATAATGGACCAGTATAATAGTAACAAAAGAAAAGGTACTATTATTATGAAAATCCCAAAAAATCTAATAGTAGAAATGATGGTGATAAAAATGGAATCACCTTAGCCTAATAATAGTTTATAAGTGAAAAGGTACTATTATTATGAAAATCCCAAAAAATCTAATAGTAGAAATGATGGTGATAATAATAGACCCACTTTAGTCTAATAATATTGGGGTTTTTTTCAAACTAAACCCTTATATTAATTTATTTCTCAAATTAAGTTTGGTTTGCCTGAATTTTCCAAACTAAGCTGAAGCGTGTTTTGTAAACACGCTTTTAGCATTTTTGTGATTCAGGTAGACAAAATAAACAAAATCATGAAAACGTGTTTAGAAAACACACTTTTAATTAAGATTTTACTAATTATCGCATCAATTAATAAAACGTGGTTGACAAATACGCTTATAAAATGAAACATGCTTATGAAAACATGATTTCCAAACACGTTTTTAACTTTTTGTTTTTCTTTTTAACCTTTTGGTACAATTACAGAAAGGGATTGTATCTATACCTAGATGGTTCTATTTGTTGTCTTATAATATAGGTTCTGTACTAGTCAAGAATTTTATAGAACTAAACAAGAAAAAGTTAAGGGTAAATTACACTGACACTTCCTGAGATTTATATTTATTACAATTTTTTCCTCACCTTTTTGAAATTACATCACCCTCCCTATGGTTTAAAGTTTCATTACATATTCCCCCTCAGCAATTTAATTTTTTTAAATACCAATTTTGCCCTCATTGGGTAAATTACATTGACACCCCTCATATTTTAGAAATTACAATCCACTTCCTAAGGTTTAAAGTAGCATTACCAATTGCCCCATCAGTTAATATTAGTTGAAAAAAAAATTCATTGAAAAAAAAAATTAATTGGAAAAAAAATTATTTGAAAAAAAAAATTGAAAAAAAAATTTGTTAGTAAAATTTTTAAATTTCTGTTTAAAAACCAACGTAAACTTATTTTTTGAATTTACGTTTTTTCTTCAAATTTATAAACTGAGACAATAATTTATAAACAAAAAAAATTATCAAACAAGTTTTTATGACAGTTTTTAAAATTTTTGTAATTATAAATTGAAAACTGAAAACTGAAAACGGAAAACGAAATGGTTACCAAACAGGTTTTAGATGATAAAAATGTCGTAAAATTAACAAATAATTAAATAAGTTATCAACGTAAGAAATGAGTTATCAAAAGATTCCTCCGTTGGTAACTTATTTAATACATAGCCTAAGATTCTTACGTTGGTAACTTATTTAATACATAGCTTAAGATTCTTATGTTGGTAACTTATTTAATGCATATGTTACCTAAAAAATAACCTAAAATGGGGGTGAATTAGATTTTTACAAATTAAAATTAATAATACCCTAATAAAATTAACTACTAGTACAACAAATTATTAACAAGCACAATGATGAATTTAGCAGTAAATGATCAAGCAAAATAACAATGAAGTATAACTAACATACAGGGTAAATCAATTGATTAACACATGAATATTAGATAGCTATAGCAGTAGTTGGAAAGTAAAGAGATTAGGAAAGAGGAGACAAACAGATTTATAGTGGTTCGGCTTCAACCCAGCCTACATCCACTCCTCAAGTTTCACTTGAGATTTTTCACTATCTTCTAGCTTCACGGGAGTGCTAGCAACCTCATAAACATGGAGCAATCCTCCATAGATTTTACACAAACTTCACAATCCCAAACCCTTGCAAATCTTAGGTGATTCACAATCACTCTCAAGATTTCAAGAACACAGTGTTTACAACACTTTTACAAGATAAAATGGTATTTTTGCTTTCAAAGAAAGTTTACAATAAATATCTCTCCCAAATGGATATACAAAATAAAGCTCTGGTTTTTCTATAAACCTCTCACAGGAAAGATCGGCTTAAAGTTATATGTCTCAATGTATAATTTTTGAAAAAGGATGTAAACAAAAATTGAAGAACACTCTTCAGAGAATTTTTCAGAAAATAGATGTGAGTGATTATAGATCAAAGAATATTTCCTGATTTTTTTTTTTTTTACTTGTTTACATTAGAGGCTTTGGTATATATAATGAAAATTATAGCCGTTTATAGCCATTGTATTCATTTGAATTTATAGTCGTTTATAGCCATTGTATTCATTTGAATTTATAGCCGTTGTACTCCATCATTACAAATTTGAATATCTTCCACTTAAACCCTTTGAACTATTGCTGTGTTGGGCTGTTTGAGCCTCTGTTTTTGGGCTGTTTGAACTCCTGATTTAATCAAATATTAAATACATTCTAACAACATTTAGGATAAAGGTTTAGGTGAGAAATAATGGGACAAAATAAATTTTGATTCTATTTTTCTCTTTCAAATAAATTAAAACATAAAATTATCAAAATAAATGTTGATTCGTTTTTCTCTTTTAAATAAATCATCAAAATATTTTGATTCTATTTTTCTCTTTCAAATAAATCATCAAAATAAATTTTAATTCTATTTTTCTCTTTCAAATAAATCATTAAATAAATTTTGATTCTATTTTTCTCTTCCAAATAAATTAAAACATAATTAAACAAATCATCAAAATAAATATGTCTAACAATCTCCCCTTTTTGATGATGGCACACAATGATGTTTGATTTGATTTGGGAGTAAGAATAGCTCCCCCTCAAGTCATGCTCCCTAAATTCATTTCTAAATACATAGGTTAGCACATGTGTAATAAATAAGCTTTAATTAGAGACATGATATGAGACTAAGATATCAAACTATAAATACATAATTATCAAATTAGTTTTCAAATAATACCATAATTTGAAAATAATACCATAATACATAATATCATAACAAAATAATACCATAATACATAACATCATATAATTTTTCTCCCTGTGACATTATCAAAAGGAAATCATGGGTCAGAATCTAGAGGAGGAAGAGGAGGAAAATGATAGTGATAAATGGCATCAAAAAATAGAGAATCAAAACATATATATATATATATATATATACTATTCGCTCGCGTCTCTTTTTTTTCGTTGAAAATTGCATCAGACACGCGTCCTCGCTTTTGCGTCAGTCGACAGACAAAAGTGAGACGAGTCAATTAGTCAATCAGCTGCCTCGGCTCTCTCTCCCTCTTGTCGTCTTCTCCCCCGTCTTCTTCTTAATCACTCTCTTCACCTTCTTCTTCCACATTCGCTTCATGAAAGAGATAGAACAGAGAGATTGAGCAGAGTAGAAAGGCTGGCAAAAACAACTCTCCTTTCGATTACATCTCTCACTCCTACTACATCTGTCACAACCCGAACCCGCCCCCGTGGGTTAAGGACGTAACCGGCCAGTAATCATGAGATTACCTACGGCCTCAAACTCAACTAAACGTATTTTAACAGAGTTAATGGGGGCCAAACGGAAGCAAAATTAAAAACTTTGTCCATAGAGCCGTGCTTATATGCACAACAAACAAACCATACTCAGATACGTTAATAACTCACGTCAAAAGTACAGCTTCACAAAATTCATTACAGACAGGATCATCCAAAACGAGTCAACCTATAACAGACTATGTACAGACATGCACTGGGTCCTTGCCAACAAGACAAAACATAGGTACATAGTAAAAGGGCAAGGATGGTCTCATGCGCGAGGCACAAGGCTGACTCTCCCAAAACTCCTGTTGTTCCTAGCAAACTTCACTGGGGCTGGGTTTGGACTTCCCTTGGCTCACCTACAAATACATGAATGAGCGTGAGCGATAGCCCAGTGAATAATATCAAATATAACAGTTACATAACAATATGTAGATCAACATGCTCCAAACGGCCTTGGGCCCAATTCATACTTCTGTCTAACAGCAACATATATATATAACTATACGAAATGCAAGTCAAGTAACTGTAGTTCCAAACATTCTGGCCTTTGGCCCATCCGGGTTTCCATTCATGACAAGACGGCCTTTGGCCCATTCATTCATGTCAAACGGCCTTTGGCCCATTCATTCATGTCAAACGGCCTTTGGCCCATTCATTCATGTCAAACGGCCTTTGGCCCCTTTCATTCATGTCAAACGGCCTTTGGCCCATTTATTCATGTCAAACGGCCTTTGGCCCATTCATTCATGTCAAACGGCCTTTGGCCCATTCATTCATGTCAAACGGCCTTTGGCCCATTTATTCATGTCAAACGGCCTTTGGCCCATTTATTCATGTCAAACGGCCTCTGGCCCATTCATTCATGTCAAACGGCCTTTGGCCCACTCATTCATTTATTCTTGTCAGATTTTTGTCCACAATCCCAATTAACAACTCATAGTATTTATAGGGGAATAGCAATTGGACATTGTCAAGTTTTCAAATATTGATATTACTCACAGTGATCGGCTTGTGGATGCGCCCGGGAGCTTGACCCTACACATTTCATGAATACAAAAGGGTCACTAACAGTTCAATCCGTTCTTTAATTCACATATTCCTCTTTAGGCTTTGTTCTTATCTCATTAACTCATTTACAATGCTTAACACATGCCTAAGAGTGCTTATAAGTGAAAGAGAACGGAAAACGAATCACAGAATGCATGAACAAAACTCCAGGAAACAGGGTCCCCGCTCGAGCGTAAGATTCTCCGCTCGAGCGGACCCTTAAGGCCTGCAAGGTACTGGTTGCACAAAAGATGCGCTCGAGCTGAAGGTCCGTCTACAAAAATCCACGCTCGAGCGTGAAATGTCCCGCTCGAGCGGGCATCCAACTCTGCAAAAATGCTGGGAGCACGATTTTCCCGCTCGAGCGGCCATTACCCCGCTCGAGCGGACCTCAAAAATCTGGGTTTCCCAGATCGTGTTCTTGAGCTCCAAATCAGTTTTCCATCTACATTTCTTGCATGCAATGGTTCAAATTACACATTTACACATGCTAATATGCTACTAATGCAGATTACAACATTAGGAAGCTCAATTACATGAATTATCTACATGCATGTCCCAAATTGTCTCAAACCCATCATCAACATGCTCAAATTCAACATTCAAGACTTATACTCCCATGATTTGTACATGCATGTGGGAGATGCTCATCATTCTCAACTTAGATGGTACAAATGGTGACTACAATATGAGCTTTACCCAAAACTCCACATGAATCATGTGTTTCAAGCTCAAACATGCAAATTCAAAGTAATTTCTTACATGCATGAGTTCTAAGACTTCAATCTCAACAAAAATCAACTCATTACATGTTCTTGATCACAAACAACCCTTGAACTTACAAATTACAAGTAAGATTTCATGAAATCACTTACCTAAGAGCTTCAACACTCAAGCCCTAGCCAAATCTTGAGCTAGATCTTCAAATTCCCAAGTCTTGAGCCCAAATTACACAAATCTCTCCCTTTTTCTCTCCATGGCCGGCCTCTCTCTCACTCTCAATTGTCTAACTCAGATTTTGAGTTTTAAGAGAGCTAAAGGAGAGTGCAATACAAATATACAACAAGCCCCACTAACAAATATTTTAATATAAAATAATGGGGTACTTAATTTCTCAATTTAATCAGTTTAAATTGACCAGAATCGAATTTCAATTAAATTTCACCGTAGGCCCTAAAAATTATGCCAACCACAATGGCGTAATCAATTTCGGGTTCCGTGGCCGATAAGGCCCTCAATTAAATTTCCAAAACAGACTACTCAAACAGATATTCCTACGATGAACAGATAAAATTTCAAACCACATATTTTCACATAGTGGAACACAAAAATCATATCAAAATACATAATCACATCATGTTAAGGACTAATTAACATACTTACGGAACAGGGGTGTCACAGTCTTCCCCCCTTTAGGAAGTTTGGTCCTCCAAACTTAACTTACCTTCGTCGGGAAACAAATGTGGATAGCGTAAACGCATTTCCTCCTCTTTTTCCCATGTAGCATCTGTCCCATAGTGTTCCTTCCATTCCACTTTCACCATTGGAATGGATTTGTTTCTCAATTCTTTCACTTGTCGGTCAACAATTCTTTCCGGCCATTCAGCATATTCCATATTTTCATCAATAGCAATCCGGTGATAATCAATCACATGCAACGGGTCTCGGAGGTAACCCCTCAACATTGACACATGAAACACATTGTGGATTTGCTCAAATCCCGGTGGCAAAGCAACTCTATAAGCAACTGGACCAAGTTTCTCCAAAATTTGAAACGGCCCAATATAACGGGGCGTCAACTTGCCCTTTTTCCCAAACCTGACTTGGCCTTTCATTGGAGAAACACGGATGAACACATGGTCGCCGACCTCATACTCAAGAGGTCTTCTCCGGACATCTGCATAACTCTTCTGTCGGTCTTGAGCTGTTTTGAGCCTTTGCCGAATAGTTTTGATCTTTTCAGAGGTGTCTTGTACAATTTCAGGCCCGAGCAAAGCTCTGTCCCCGACCTCTGTCCAACAAATAGGTGATCTACACCTCCTACCATACAAAGCCTCGTATGGTGCCATACCGATGCTGGAGTGGAAGCTATTATTATAGGCAAATTCTGCAAGTGGCAGGTAATCTTCCCAACTCCCCTGAAAATCCAAAGCACACATGCGAAGCATATCTTCCAAAGTCTGTATTGTTCGTTCTGACTGCCCATCTGTCTGTGGGTGGAATGCAGTGCTGAACCTTAGTTCTGTTCCCATAGCTTCCTGCAAACTCTTCCACAATCTAGATACAAACTTCGGATCTCTATCCGACACAATGGATACTGGAACTCCATGTAAGCGGACAATTTCATCAACATAAATAGTAGCCAACCTGTGAGCAGTAAATGTAGTTTTGACAGGCAGAAAATGTGCAGATTTAGTCAGTCTATCAACTACAACCCAAACAGAATCCATACCGCGGGAAGTCCGAGGTAGGCCAACAACGAAATCCATGGTCACATGTTCCCACTTCCACTCAGGAATGGGGAGAGGTTGAAGTAGACCGCCTGGTTTCTGATGTTCAGCCTTAACTTGCTGACACTGAAGGCACTTGGACACATGTTCTGCAATCTCTTTCTTCATTTTAGGCCACCAATAGGTTTGTTTCAAATCCCGATACATTTTATTGTTACCCGGATGCATGGCAAATACGGATCTGTGGGCTTCATCTAAGACCCTCTTCTTTAGCTCCGGAATAACTGGAACACATATTCGGTTTCGAAATTTCAACATTCCATTCTCGATACTGAACTCTGCTTTTGGGCTGACTTCAAATTCATCAATTACCTTTCTGAGGAACTCATCCTCTTTCTGTTTTTGCTTGATTTCATCAACAATTGCCGGCTCGGCTGTAATAGCGGCTATCAATCCGCCCTGTTCGCACACTACCACTTCAATTTCAGACTTTTCAAAGTCTTGCAAAATCTCCCTTTGTTCAGTAAGCAAGCAAGCCATACTCCCTGTTGATTTCCTGCTCAAGGCATCAGCCACTGTATTAGCTTTTCCGGGGTGATACTGAATTTCTAGGTCGTAATCTTTTATCAATTCCAGCCATCTTCTCTGACGCATATTCAACTCTTTCTGCGTGAAGAAGTATTTTAGGCTTTTATGATCTGTGTAAACTTCACACTTTGCCCCATACAAATAATGCCGCCAGATTTTCAAAGCAAAAACAACTGCGGCCAATTCTAGGTCATGTGTTGGATAATTCTTCTCATGTGGCCTCAACTGTCGGGAGGCGTAAGCAATAACCTTTCCGTTCTGCATTAACACACAACCCAAACCCTTATAAGATGCGTCACTGAAAATCACAAAATTTTCCGTACCTGAAGGTAGTGTCAAAATTGGTGCAGTGGTCAATCTTGTCTTCAATTCATGAAAGGCTGATTCTCTTTCACTATTCCACTCAAATGGTTGTCCTTTACGTGTCAATTGGGTAAGAGGCACAGCTAATTTCGAAAAGTCCTTTACAAACCTTCTGTAGTACCCAGCTAAGCCCATGAAACTGCGAACTTCTGTCACATTAGTTGGTGTAGGCCAATTCACAATTGCTTCTATTTTCTGCGGGTCCACTGAAATTCCTTCCTTGTTGACCACGTGCCCTAAGAAAATAACCTCATCCAACCAAAACTCACATTTCTTTAACTTAGCAAATAGTTTTCTTTCCCGAAGTATTTGTAAAACAGTCCTCAAATGATGTTCGTGTTCAAGTCTATCTTTAGAGTATATTAAAATATCATCGATGAAGACAACAACAAACTCATCAAGGTAGGTTTTAAAAATTCTATTCATTAAGTCCATAAATGCTGCCGGAGCATTAGTCACTCCAAATGGCATAACAAGAAACTCAAAATGACCATACCTCGTTCTGAATGCGGTTTTCTCAACATCTTCTGCCTTAACCTTCAGCTGATGATACCCAGATCTCAAATCAATCTTAGAAAACACCTGTGATCCCTGCAACTGGTCAAATAAGTCATCAATACGGGGTAAGGGATATTTATTCTTTATCGTTACCTTGTTCAATTCCCGGTAATCAATACATAGGCGTAAGGGACCATCCTTTTTCTTTACAAATAACACTGGTGCGCCCCAAGGCGAAGTACTGGGCCGGATAAACCCTTTATCAAGAAGGTCTTGCAACTGTTCTTTTAATTCTTTCATTTCGGCTGTAGCCATCCTGTAGGGAGTTTTAGAAATAGGTTGGGTGTCTGGCACAGTTTCAATAGTAAACTCTATCTCCCTGTCTACCAATTCCCCTGGTAATTCATTTGGAAACACATCTGGGAATTCTCTAACGATGGGAATATCATTCAATTCAACATTCACGGATTGTTCAGTCAATACATAACACAAATAACCCTGGCATCCCTTCCTGATCAATTTACATGCTTTCATTGCAGATATCAAATATGGTGGAGGTACTACCCCATTTCCCACAAACACAATTTCTTTCTGTTCTGGTGGTTTAAATACAACCCTCTTTGTCACACAATCTATAGTGGCACAGTATTTGGTCAACCAATCCATGCCCAAAATTACATCAAAGTGTCTAAAGTTTAAGGGCAACAAATCTACATACAGGGTAGCATCCTCAATATGCATGTCACAAAACCGATATATATAGTCACATAACACAGATTCCCCCGATGGAGCAGACACACATAACAAATATGGCAACAATTCTAGGGGTCTTTTCAGTCTAGATGCAAATGCATATGTCACAAATGAATGCGTTGATCCAGAATCAATTAACACAAAAGCATCCTGATTACATATCGAGATAGTACCTGAGACAACGGCATTGGCATTCCGTGTATCACCCGGAACGAGTGCAAAGACTCTCCCTTGTCTCACTGTATCCCCAGTAGTAGCAGATCTCAAAGTGTTTCCCGGCTTCGGGATCGATGCAGTGGAGCTAGCAGCTATCTTCCCACTATTCTGATTACAATCTCGGGCTATATGCCCTTGTTTCCCACACTTAAAACAGGCTCCCGATGCACGGTAACAAACTCCACGGTGCCTTTTGCTACAAGTGTTGCACATGGGAGTCGTGTCTCGGGAAGAACTTGAGGTAGTTGAGGAGCCCGTGTTTTGCTTTTTCAGAAATTTCTTCTTCAAAAAGAAGCCTTGTCTTTTGTTGCCTCTCCATTCGGTTGTTGGCTTAGCTTATCTAGCTATATTAGCCTCTGATATGATGGCCCGGTCAAGCACCCCAATGTAGGTCTCCAATTTCAGGACATTCACCCGCTCTAGGATGTCACTTCGGAGCCCACCTTCAAAATGCCTTGCCTTCTTATAATCAGTGTCAATTACGTGTGGTGCAAACCTGGCCAACTCAGTAAATTTGGCCTCATACTCAGCTACAGTCATACTGTCTTGTTTGAGTTCCATGAACTCCGCCACTTTCCTGTCCCGGACACACTGCGGGAAGTACTTGTCATAGAAGATTTCCAAAAATTTCGCCCAATCAATATCTCTGTGGTTTTCCCTCATCAACATCCACCATCTTCTCGCTTCATCTTCTAGCATAAAGGTGGCTAGAAGCACTTTCTGTGTATCCGAGCACGGAAACACCTCAAACAGTTTTTCAATCCCAAGTACCCAAGCTTCGGCTTTTAAGGGATCTAGTCCACCATGGAACTGTGGTGGTTTCATTTTCTTGAATTCCTTGGTGAGAGCGATTATCCGATCATCATTTTGATTATCTGGCACAGGTGGTGCCGGAGGTGGAGGTGGCGGATGTGGTTGCTGCCACTGTTGTTGCCACTCCTGTTGCTGTCTCAAAGCTTCTGCCATTTCCTGAATCAGTCTTTCCATTCTGTCCAGTCTGGCAGCAGAGGATTCCTCTAACTCATCACCTCTGGTTCTCGCCATCTAATTAAACTTGCATTATATTCCATACCAAAGGTACACAAGTACACATACACTAAGGAGCACATATTTCCAGATAATTCGTAATGCAAGTAGTTCACAACTTACACATATAATTATTCATAACAACACATTTAAGCATATAATCAATGCTTCCAAACTCGTATTTATCACATGAATGCATCCTAGATCTTATCTAGACGCTTATTGCTCTTTTTGGACAAGTGTGTGAGTTATTAACTCGTGCTCTGATACCACTCTGTCACAACCCGAACCCGCCCCCGTGGGTTAAGGACGTAACCGGCCAGTAATCATGAGATTACCTACGGCCTCAAACTCAACTAAACGTATTTTAACAGAGTTAATGGGGGCCAAACGGAAGCAAAATTAAAAACTTTGTCCATAGAGCCGTGCTTATATGCACAACAAACAAACCATACTCAGATACGTTAATAACTCACGTCAAAAGTACAGCTTCACAAAATTCATTACAGACAGGATCATCCAAAACGAGTCAACCTATAACAGACTATGTACAGACATGCACTGGGTCCTTGCCAACAAGACAAAACATAGGTACATAGTAAAAGGGCAAGGATGGTCTCATGCGCGAGGCACAAGGCTGACTCTCCCAAAACTCCTGTTGTTCCTAGCAAACTTCACTGGGGCTGGGTTTGGACTTCCCTTGGCTCACCTACAAATACATGAATGAGCGTGAGCGATAGCCCAGTGAATAATATCAAATATAACAGTTACATAACAATATGTAGATCAACATGCTCCAAACGGCCTTGGGCCCAATTCATACTTCTGTCTAACAGCAACATATATATATAACTATACGAAATGCAAGTCAAGTAACTGTAGTTCCAAACATTCTGGCCTTTGGCCCATCCGGGTTTCCATTCATGACAAGACGGCCTTCGGCCCATTCATTCATGTCAAACGGCCTTTGGCCCATTCATTCATGTCAAACGGCCTTTGGCCCATTCATTCATGTCAAACGACCTTTGGCCCATTCATTCATGTCAAACGACCTTTGGCCCCTTTCATTCATGTCAAACGGCCTTTGGCCCATTTATTCATGTCAAACGGCCTTTGGCCCATTCATTCATGTCAAACGGCCTTTGGCCCATTCATTCATGTCAAACGGCCTTTGGCCCATTTATTCATGTCAAACGGCCTTTGGCCCATTTATTCATGTCAAACGGCCTCTGGCCCATTCATTCATGTCAAACGGCCTTTGGCCCACTCATTCATTTATTCTTGTCAGATTTTTGTCCACAATCCCAATTAACAACTCATAGTATTTATAGGGGAATAGCAATTGGACATTGTCAAGTTTTCAAATATTGATATTACTCACAGTGATCGGCTTGTGGATGCGCCCGGGAGCTTGACCCTACACATTTCATGAATACAAAAGGGTCACTAACAGTTCAATCCGTTCTTTAATTCACATATTCCTCTTTAGGCTTTGTTCTTATCTCATTAACTCATTTACAATGCTTAACACATGCCTAAGAGTGCTTATAAGTGAAAGAGAACGGAAAACGAATCACAGAATGCATGAACAAAACTCCAGGAAACAGGGTCCCCGCTCGAGCGTAAGATTCTCCGCTCGAGCGGACCCTTAAGGCCTGCAAGGTACTGGTTGCACAAAAGATGCGCTCGAGCTGAAGGTCCGTCTACAAAAATCCACGCTCGAGCGTGAAATGTCCCGCTCGAGCGGGCATCCAACTCTGCAAAAATGCTGGGAGCACGATTTTCCCGCTCGAGCGGCCATTACCCCGCTCGAGCGGACCTCAAAAATCTGGGTTTCCCAGATCGTGTTCTTGAGCTCCAAATCAGTTTTCCATCTACATTTCTTGCATGCAATGGTTCAAATTACACATTTACACATGCTAATATGCTACTAATGCAGATTACAACATTAGGAAGCTCAATTACATGAATTATCTACATGCATGTCCCAAATTGTCTCAAACCCATCATCAACATGCTCAAATTCAACATTCAAGACTTATACTCCCATGATTTGTACATGCATGTGGGAGATGCTCATCATTCTCAACTTAGATGGTACAAATGGTGACTACAATATGAGCTTTACCCAAAACTCCACATGAATCATGTGTTTCAAGCTCAAACATGCAAATTCAAAGTAATTTCTTACATGCATGAGTTCTAAGACTTCAATCTCAACAAAAATCAACTCATTACATGTTCTTGATCACAAACAACCCTTGAACTTACAAATTACAAGTAAGATTTCATGAAATCACTTACCTAAGAGCTTCAACACTCAAGCCCTAGCCAAATCTTGAGCTAGATCTTCAAATTCCCAAGTCTTGAGCCCAAATTACACAAATCTCTCCCTTTTTCTCTCCATGGCCGGCCTCTCTCTCACTCTCAATTGTCTAACTCAGATTTTGAGTTTTAAGAGAGCTAAAGGAGAGTGCAATACAAATATACAACAAGCCCCACTAACAAATATTTTAATATAAAATAATGGGGTACTTAATTTCTCAATTTAATCAGTTTAAATTGACCAGAATCGAATTTCAATTAAATTTCACCGTAGGCCCTAAAAATTATGCCAACCACAATGGCGTAATCAATTTCGGGTTCCGTGGCCGATAAGGCCCTCAATTAAATTTCCAAAACAGACTACTCAAACAGATATTCCTACGATGAACAGATAAAATTTCAAACCACATATTTTCACATAGTGGAACACAAAAATCATATCAAAATACATAATCACATCATGTTAAGGACTAATTAACATACTTACGGAACAGGGGTGTCACAACATGGCCTCGTCCCGTCCCCTTACTCTCATTCCAGACCTGAATGATCCCGTAAGCGCTGCTGGGCCGAGTGCCCCGGCTCCCACTCTTCCCAACCTTCCTATGACGTCGATTGAGCAAATAATAGCAGCTCAATCAGACATTGAAGTTAATCATTTCACACCGACGCCCTATATGAAGACGGTGACTTCAGTCACAAAATTGGCTCACTGATTGCAGAATAGAACGAGTGAGCTCCATCAGGTCAACGCCCAACTCGCTCTGCTCCAGCGCATGTATAAGGATGCGCGAGTAGAAATAGACACACTGAAGGCCGAAAATAAAGAACTTAAACGGAAGACTACCTCCATGGCCCAATTTGGAGCAACGTCGTTCTTGGCCTTTGATAGTCAGCGGGGAGTCGTCGCTCTCGACGAAAGCACGGGGGCAGGGGTGTCAAGGGTTGTCCAAGGTGATAAAAAGAAGAAGAGAGCGGTGGAAGAGGCGAGTAAGTAAGATCGATGTAGGGCCAAAAAAAAAATGAAGGGTTTGTTTTTTTTTATGTTTATTTTGATTAGCGTATGGCCGTAAAAAAAAATTTGAAGGGTGTTTTTTTTTATGTTAATATTTGTATTTTGATATGTTTTTGTTTTTGTGTTGAAGTACTGAAAAATGAAATTAAAAAGCAGAAAAAAAAAAAAAAGTAAGCCCAAACAAAAACTAATAATGAAAAAAATAATTAAATAAAAGAAATTAAGCCTAATAGCAAAGTAAATAAATTAAATTAAAATAAAATAATATCAGCAGAAATTAAACTTAATGGGACGTTGGTGTTGCTGGAATGGTAATGCAAAACAAATACCGTGAAGGTTTAAAAAAAATCATGTATGCAAAGTTAATTTTACCTCAAGATGTAGAACCCAAAAAAATTACACGGTTGAGAATAGCAAACTGTTAAGGAGAATAAATGTATGAAGGACTTGAGAGCATTCAACTGATATAAATGTTTCCATATCAATGTAGCATCAAGTTTAGATAAATGTCATGGGTGCAATAAGGAGAAGTTCCAAAGGTCAAGAATGAGACACACATGCTATTGTAGCAAGATAATATGGCAACAATGAATCAATGAGCTTATCCATATGAAGAATTCATGCCATTTCAATCTATTTTCAAGTAAGAGCAAAGGAGATACCAAATTGTTAAAAGTATATGTGAAGCAGTTGAGCATGATCTAACATTCAATTTCTGGCAAGAGCATATAGATTTTATACAAGCTAATTAAATAATAATAATATGTGAGGTGCAAGCTCATAAATGTGATATCAAATATAGAATAGAATCTGAGGGGATTTTTTTTAAAAAAAAAAAACTAATCAAGTTTAAATTATTCCCCTTGTTTCATTTGGCAAAATCAATTGGAGATATGAACAATAAAAGCTCATAACTGAAATGTTCTCCTCAATAATATCAAATAGAATGTCAAATGTTACCAATAAGGATAACAAAATGATACCAACATGCAATCTACCAAGGATACCAATATGCAATCTAAAAGATTTAACAATCATAACTCAAGCATTATGTAGAATACCAAATATTGCTCATAATATGTTAAACTCAATATAATCTCATGGCACTAATGTAATTCCAAAAAAATGAAGCATGTTCAAGGTATAACAATCATATGCTAAGAAAAAATCATGAATTTCAATATGTACCACACATTTAAGCATGGGCATGATATTTAGGTAAGAGCATCATCAAAGAGTATACATTGCAAATCATATGAAGCATAATCAATCTTTTTCATATCAAAGTAATAACAATATTAGCTCAAGGGATATAAGATAGAATTTTTACCTCAAAAGCTTAAAAGAGTATATGAGGCATACGTTAGGTTCAAGAGATGGAAGCTTTTCAATCTTTAATTTTCTTTCATGAAGAGTTTATCTCAAAAGGGTTTAACAAGTATGTTAGCAAAATGATTTCTCCTCCTAAGCTAGTGCTACCATTTTCTATTTTGTGTAAATATATCATTCATAGAACAATCACTATTACTCAATAAAAATACAACACAACTCACTTCTTATCACAAACTAAAAAAGTGAAAAATAATTTAATGATCAAACAAGAGTTTGGAATGCTATTTTTCAGAATTTTCAAGTTGTAACGCATAACATAATATGCATTAAAAAATAGTTTTATGCTCTTTGTTTTATTAAGAAATGATGCAACAATCACATTTAATCACATAACATTATCAAGACGTATTTTCATCAATTCAATCCACATGCTCAAGTGTGATAAAACATTTTACTCAATATAGAACATAATATGAATGTTATAAATAATTAATTCAACCATTTATCAATCAAAAGCATTTCATGAGATGTATGCCAATATAATCCATATTCAAAAGATATTCAATAGGATAGATGCAATGTCTCTGCAAACGTATGATACTTCTTTTCATTTAGATATTGTTGATGGATCATAATCAACGAATTTCGTAACTCATTCAAATATTTTAATGTAAAGTATATAAGCATTAAATTTTCATATTGAGCATATTCTTTAGATCACAAATGTAGAATTCAAAATATAGATAGTATACATCTCAAAAACATGCTATGACATCAAAATTGATTCTACAAGGATATGACTCAAAAAGGAATTAACATATTAGTATGAAGTCATATATAAGATATGAAAAGTATGCTCACAAAAAAATTTATCACTTCTTATCTCTTTTTCATAGCAATGGATGACATGATATAAAATGTTAATGAATACATGAATCATTCATATTCTAATAGGCATTCATCAAAATAATATAATTCTTATTTTTGAGTTCAATGAATGTTTAAAAGAAACTAGCAGAACATGACTTAGCAAACTTAATACAATTAGGTTACATGGAAGCAATGATTAGACACAACCTATTGTACACAAATCACACCTTAAAGAATATAGAACTTTAAGCTTAAAGGTGTGTTAGGAGTTATACCTTCATTTACCTCTTTGGAATCTTCACCCATACATTACCTTTATTGTTCATCTTGGTGATTTTCATTTCATCATTCTTCTTTTTGTAGGAGCTGATTTTGCTCTTTAGATTGAACACTCTTGTTGTGCATTTTCTCTCGAAGTCCTTGGTGTTCTTTGAGGTTCCACCTACAAAATATCTTGATTTCTTTCTTGCTATCCATACTTTCTTGGGTCCATGGGGATTAGTCTCAAGAACATTTAATCTCATAAAAGGTTTAGGAGGATCAAAACCAATGCCTACTTTGTCAAAAACACATCTTTTATTTCCAAGAAATTTGTTGAGGTTTTCTTTTCCTTTTACAAAATTTTCAAGAGTTTTGTTTAAATCCTCAACATTGTTTTTCAAAATGTTTTTCTCATTGGCAATAGACGTAAAATCATTTTTCAAAGTAACATTTTTCATTTTTAAAACATCTACATCATTTGAAAAAGAAGTAACTAATTTCTTTAATTTAGAATTCTCAACACAAACATTTCTAAATATGTCGTGTAATTCATTGAAAGCACTTTCAAGTTCTACATAATTAGAAATTACCTCATCTTGAGTGAATTCTTCTTCTCCAAGAGCCATGAGACACAGGTTGGCTACTCCATCATTTTCTTCCCAAATGGCTTCCTTTTTGCTGCCATCCATCATTGAAAATTCATGAGCCATGAGTGAGTCTAGGAGTTCTTCAATGCCTAATTTTGTTAGTTCTTTTGCTTCTTGGATAGCTGTAACCTTAGCTTCACATTCATTTGGCAAAGATCTAAGTATTTTTCTCATAAGCTCACCATTAGTATAAGATTTACCAAGAGATTTTATAACATTAATAATATTGATAAATTTATAAAACATCTCAGAAATAGATTCAAATGATTCCATAGTAAAGAGTTCATAATCATGAATAAGCAAGTCAATCAGAGACTCTTTTATTTGGCTAGTTCTTCATAGGTGATTTCAAGTTTATCCCAAATCTGTTTTGCAGTAATACACCCAGAAATTCTATTGTACTCATTTGCATCTAGTCCACACACAAAAATAAGCTTGGCTTTAGCATTAGCTTGAAGGAGTTTATAATCACGCTCATCAAATTCATCCTCAAGTTTAGGCACACTGATATGGTCTACTACCTTGGTAGGGATTTTAGGACCTTTAGTGATAATGAGCCACAAAGCATAATTGGTAGCTTAAAGATATAAAGTCATTTTTTCTTTCCAATGAATGTAATTAGTACCATCAAAGAGAGGTGGCCTATTGCTAGCTTATCCTACGCAGAGTAAGTAGAATACATGGTTGCTATGGATCAAAAACTCAAGATTGTTAAATCTAAGCAAGAGCCCCAGGCTCTGATACCAATTGTTACCCAAAAAGCAACATAAGAGGAGGGGCAAATTAGGTTTTTACAAATTAAAATTAATAATACCCCAATAAAATTAATTACTAGTACAACAAATTATTAACAAGTACAATGATAAACTTAGCATTAAATGATCAAGCAAAATAATAATGAAGTATAACTAACATATAGGGTAAATCAATTGATTAACACATGAATATTAGATTAGGGAAAAGGAGACAAACAGATTTATAGTGGTTCGGTTTCAACCCAGCCTACATCCACTCCTTAAGTTTCACTTGAGATTTTCCACTATCTTCTAGCTTCACAGGGGTACTAGCAACTTCATAAACATGGAGCAATCCTCCATAGATTTTACACAAACTTCACAATCCCAAACCCTTGCAAATCTTAGGTGATTCACAATCACTCTCAAGATTTCAAGAACACATTGTTTGCAACACTTTTACAAGATGAAATGATATTTTTGCTTTCAAAGAAAGCTTACAATAAATATCTCTCCCAGATGGATATACAAAATGAAGCTCTGGTTTTTCTGTAAACCTGTCACAGGAAAGATAGGCTTAAAGTTATACGTCTCAATGTATAATTTCTGAAAAAGGATGTGAACAAAAATTGAAGAAAAAACCTCAGAGAATTTTTCAAAGAATAGATGTGAGTGATTATAGATCAAAGAATATTTTCTGATTTTTTTTTTTTTTTTTGTCACTTGTTTACAATAGAAGCTTTGGTATATATAATGAAACTTAAAGCCGTTTATAGCTGTTGTATTCATTTGAATTTATAGCCGTTTATAGCCGTTGTACTCCATCATTACTAATTTGAATATCTTTCACTCCATCATTACAAATTTGAATATCTTCCACTTGAACTCTTTAAACTGTTGTTGTGCTGGGCTGTTTGAACCTCTGCTTTTGGGTTGTTTGAACTCCTGGTTTAATCAAATATTAAATACATTCTAACAACATTTAGGATAAAGGTTTAGGTGAGAAATAATGTGACAAAATAAATTTTGATTCTATTTTTCTCTTTCAAATAAATTAAAACATAAAATCATCAAAATAAATGTTGATTCTATTTTTCTCTTTCAAATAAATCATCAAAATAAATTTTGATTCTATTTTTCTCATTCAAATAAATCATCGAAATATTTTGATTCTATTTTTCTCTTTCAAATAAATCATTAAAATAAATTTTAATTCTATTTTTCTCTTCCAAATAAATTAAAACATAATTAAATAAATCATCAAAATAAATAAGTCTAACAATATAGCCTAAGATTCTTACATTGGTAACTTATTTAATTATTTGTTAATTTTATGAAATTTTTACCATCTGAGATCTGTTTGGTAACTATTTCGTTTTCAATTTTCAATTTATATTTACAAAAATTGTAAAAACTGCCATAAAAATTTGTTTGATAATTTTTTTGGTTTATAAATTGTTGTCTCAGTTTGTAAATTTGAGAAAAAAACATAAATTCAAAAAATGAGTTTACGTTGGTTTTTAAACAGAAATTTAAAAATTTTACTAACAAAATCTTTTTTCAATTTTTTTTTATTTTATTTTTTTCAAATAATTTTTTTTCCAATTTATTTTTTTTCCAACTAATACTAACCGAGGGGGAAATTGGTAATGCTACTTTAAACCTTAGGGAGGAGATTGTAATTTCTCAAATGTGAGGGGTGTTAATGTAATTTACCCAATGAGGGTAAAATTGGTATTTAAAAAAATTAAATTGTTGAGGGAGGAATTTGTAATGAAACTTTAAACTTCAGTGGGGAAGATGTAATTTTTAAAAGGTGAGGGGAAACTGTGATAAGCATAAGTCTCAGGAAGTGTCAGTGTAATTTACCCTTAACTTTTCTTGTTTAGTTCTATAAAATTCTTAACTAGTACAGAACCTATATTATAAGACAACAAATGGAACCATCTAGGTATAGATACAATCCCTTTCTGTGATTGTACCATAGGGTTAAAAAGAAAAAGAAAAAGTTAAAAACGTATTTGCAAATCACGTTTTCATAAGTGTGTTTCTCAACCACGTTTTATTAATTGACGCGATAAATAGTAAAATCTTAATTAAAAGTGCGTTTTCTAAACTCATTTTCATGATTTTATTTATTTTGCATGCCTAGACCACAAAAATGCTGAAAGCGTGTTTACAAAATATGCTTTAGCTTAGTTTGGGAAATACGGCCAAACTAGGCTTAGTTTGGGAAGTAACTTTTGACTATTTGGCTAAAATATGAGATAAAAAAAACTAGTATGTTTTGGATGACTTTTTGACTTTTCACAAAAAGATGTACAAAAAGTAAAGAGTAAAGAGAATCTTTGACTTTTTTGTATGGATTGTTGACTTTTTGACTTTTTTAATAACTTTTTGACTTTTTTACTAAACTGACCGCTTTCCAAACAAGGCCTTCATTTGATAAATAAATTAATATAGGGACTTAATTTGGAAAAAGTCCCCGAACAAACCTAAAGTGATTCCATTTGATAAATAAATTAATATAGGGACTTAATTTGGGAAAAGTCCCCGAACGGACCTAAAGTGATTCCATTATTATCACCGTCATTTTCTACTATTTTACGCATGTAGGTAAATGTTTACTTGAAATAATTATTACACTATTGGGCAATCTACTTGTTGGACCACAAGTATTATATTGGGAAAGGAAAATGTCTCGTAACTCAAATTTTGTGGCTCAAAAGTGGCTCAAATGGCCAAAACGACGTCGTTTTGGCCATTTTTATGTTGTTCTATACTCAAAACGACGTCGTTTTGGCCATTTGAGCCACTTTTGAGCCACAAAATTTGAGCTACGTAGCATTGTCGATTTGCAAATAAGGACTTCCAATATCGCATATTTATAAAACTACAAAAATTATAATTTACTTATAAGGAAGCTTATCTTTAAAGTCGAATTATTTTTCATACCTAACTTCTTTGTCTTCTACGAATAATTTTCAAGTCTTTCAAAGTGTAAACAGTAAACATAACCCCTCACACTAATCTATCAATAAACAAATTATCAATACATTAATTCAACGTGCAAATAGTAAACAAATAATAATAATTCAATCATTGCTCTCAAACTTCTAGAATATTAAAAACAACAAAAATAAAAGTTTACGAAAATAAAAATATTAAAAAAACCCACACACATTTTTGTCGAATACTTTAAAAGTTACAAAATACTTGCAAGGTACTTTTGCTCTATAAGACTACATTTACCAAATGCAATTCACACTCTTTTATAGACATATAGCAGGATTTAACTTAGAATTTGAAATATACAAAAATGAAAGATGAATTAAGGTTCTTGCAACAAGATGATAAATCTTTTATAAATTTGAATTATTGAAATTAAAATACAACAGACAAACATATAGTGGTATCTCTACTAAGTATGATCCATTGTTAGTGGGTATTCCAATCACTTTGGATTTAGTTATAATGTAAATCACATTGTTGTGTCTTCAACTTGCAAGATTCCTATCCTATTTTTTAGAGATACAAATGTCCATTTTTTTATTGAATTTTAATGAATTTGGGCCTCTCGCTTGATCTCATACCGTTCCCAAAAAGTAGAAGAGAAATATAGCACTTTAATTATTTATTCTTCAAGCATTTGGAGCATTTCCTGTACTATGCCATATGCCAATTTGGAGGTTTTCATAATTTACGATTACAATTATATCATTTTGGTAACATATTTGTTTATCATGTCAAAGAATACTGTTTACAATTGTAATAGAGACCTTCATACATACATGGCCTCCACAACCCTCATGCTCATACCAACTACTCATAATGCGGGGTCCACACATACATGAGTGGACCCCACGCATACATTAAGGGCCAAGATCAAATTGGAGGTCATGGAACCCTCAAAAAAGAGGGTCCCAAACATTTTTGTACTGTCTAACATGTTATGAAAAATTTGAGCCTATCAATTTTTTCAACGATTGGGTCAAAAAAATTTCACTATTTTTCATTTTTCTTGGAGATTAAATTTGGACAAGATGAAGGATAGAGTAATTAATTTTAATTAGGTTGATAAAATTGAATATAATTTTTTCAGCTATAATAGACACAATTGTGTTGTAATAATTCTTGGACTTGCTCTCGTAGCTGCAATAGCATATTTAAGTATTGCTAGAAATTTATTTAAGCTTCGAAATTCATCTTTGTCAATTTTCACAGTTTCAACAATTTCAATTCAATCCATTATATATTAATTTATTCACTAATACCATATGACTTGGCCATTGATGACCCCAATTTAGGGAATTGACTAAAAACGACATACAAAGTTTACAATCTTCTTAAAATTTTCAATAAGATCGTTTGGAAAAAAATATATATATTTTTAATTATAGAAATTCTTTTTGAAAAAATTTTTGAAAAGTCAAATCTAACAATTGTCTAAGACATTAGATTTAGTGGATATTTTTTGTTGGTGAGGAGTTCACTCTTTGTAAAATAGTTTGATGAGAAGTCCATTTATTATTTTGGAGAACATTTTGTTTTCAATTTTATCCTTAATATATCTGTTTAATTTTTAATTATTTGTTTAATTTTTTAATAGGGGATTTATTAGGAAACCTTTTTTCAAGTACTTTTATCCCAATTAGTCCATAACATATTTTTGTATCCCAATAAATCCTATTATTTGAATGTTTGACCACCAAATCATAATTCGCATATTTAAGGTATATTATAGACAATTTTAACCTTACAAATAATTTTTGGATAAATTACACTGACACCCCCTGAGGTTTCGGTTTATTACAATTCCTCCCTCACTTTTTAGAAATTACATCTCCCCCCTGATGTTTAAAGTTTCATTACAGATTCCCCCCTTCAGTAATTTATTTTTTTTAAATACCAAATTTGCCCTCATTGAGTAAATTACATTGACACCCCTCACATTTTAGAAATTACAATCCCCTCCCTAAGGTTTAAAGTAGCATTACCAATTGCCCCTCGGTTAGTATTAGTTGGAAAAAAAATTCATCGAAAAAAAAATTCATTGGAAAAAAAATTATTTGAAAAAAAAAATTAATTGAAAAAAAATTTTGCTAGTAAAATTTTTAAATTTTTGTTTAAAAACTAACGTAAGCTCATTTTTTGAATTTACGTTTTTTCCTCAAATTTACAAACTGAGACAACCATTTATAAACCAAAAAAATTATCAAACAAGTTTTTATGACATTTTTTTAAATTTTTGTAAATACAAATTGAAAATTGAAAACTGAAAACGAAATGGTTACCAAACAAGCTTCAGATGGTAAAAATGTCGTAAAATTTACAAATAATTAAATAAGTTACCAAGGTAAGAAAATAAATTATTTTTAGTTTTTTATTTCCCATTAATTTTTATTTGTAAATTTATTTTCAACGAGTGAAAAAATTCATTAAAAAAATTAATTGGAAAAAAAATTATTTGAAAAAAAAAATTATTTGAAAAAAAATTTGTTAGTAAAATTTTTAAATTTTGTTTAAAAATCAACATAAACTCATTTTTTGAATTTATGTTTTTTTCTCAAATTTACAAACTAAGACAACCATTTATAAAATAAAAAAATTATCAGTTTTTATGACAGTTTTTAAAATTTTTGTAAATATAAATTAAAAATTAAAAACGAAATGGTTACCACACAGGCCTCAGATGATAAAAATGTGATAAAATTAACAAATAATTAAATAAGTTATCAACGTAAGAAATGACTTATCAAAATATTCTTAGGTTATGTATGATTTGATTTTTAGAATTTTTTTAAAAAAAATTTAAAATTAATTTTGTCAAGAAATAAAAAATAAAAAATAATTATCATTTAAGGGTAAAAAATAATTATCATTTCAACTTTTGGGTAGGTTATATACATACATATGGTTGTTTCAATTTAAATTGTAAAAAATTATATCTAACCACTCGAAAGATAAAAATTATATAAAAATGATAATTATTTTTTATTTTTTATTTCTTAACCAAAATAATTTTTAATTTTTAATTTTTTTAAAAAAATTCTAAAAATCAAACCATACATAGCCTAATAATCTTTTGATAAGTAATTTCTTACGTTGGTAACTTATTTAATTATTTATAAATTTTACGACATTTTTACCATCTGAAGCCTGTTTGGTAACCATTTCGTTTTCAGTTTTCAATTTTCAATTTTCAATTTATATTTACAAAAATTTTAAAAAATGTCATAAAAACTTGTTTGATAATTTTTTTGGTTTATAAATGGTTGTCTCAGTTTGTAAATTTGAGAAAAAAAACGTAAATTTAAAAAATGAGCTTACATTAGTTTTTAAACATAAATTTAAAAATTTTACCAATTAATTTTTTTTTTCAATTAATTTTTTTTTTCAAATAATTTTTTTTCCAATGAATTTTTTTTTCAATGAATTTCTTTTCCAACTAATACTAACCGAGGGGCAATTGGTAATGCTACTTTAAACCTTAGGGAGGGGATTGTAATTTCTAAAATGTGAGGGGTGTCAATGTAATTTCCTCAATGTGGGCAAATTTGGTATTTAAAAAAAATAAATTGCTGAAGGGGGAATCTGTAATGAAACTTTAAACCTCAGGGGGGAGATGTAATTTTCAAAAGGTGAGGGGGGGAATTGTAATAAACCTAAACCTCAGGGGGTGTCAGTGTAATTTACCCAATATTTTTTAAATACTTAGCAACTTGGTGATGTGAACATTCATATTTGACAGTGTGAATATTCACATTGACGTGTGAATGTTTATATTGATAGTGTGAACATTCACATTAACAATATGAATGTTCACATCACGTGACATTCATACTGTCAATGTGAATATTATTAGGGGTATTTTGACAATTATGTCACCCATAGGACTTATTAGAACATAAGTAGGTGAAGAGAGATTTATGAATAAATATCACTTTTAACTATTTGTTCAAATATTTTATTTGTTTAATTTTTTTTGGCAATCTGTTTTAATTTTTTTAACTATCTGTCAAATTTGTATCAATATGTTGGAATATCTATCCGTTAAAATTCCTTATCTGTTCAAATATCTGTCTAGATCAAATTATATGTTCAATTTTTTCACTTATTTGTTTAAATCTATTTGTTCAAAAAATTTATCTGTTCAATCCTTTCTATCTGTTCAATTTTTTTTTTTACCTTATCTATTCAAATTTTCATACATACACACACATACATATATATAGTGAGAGAGAGAGAGAGAGAGAGAGAGAGATGGGGAGAGAGAAAGGTCCTATAATTTTGTCCATTCAAAATGCTGTCTATCTGTATGAAGCTCTCATACACACACTCATATGTATAAACGTATGTCCCAAAAAAAAATAGTTGTTAACAACAAAGAAAATTATCTGTTGAGTTAACATGTTGAATTCTCTCTTGCAATGGCACGCCCTCCTTAGGTCATAACATGCCCAAAGTATGAATGACATACCAAAAAAAAAGCAAAAACGAAATACAAAATAAGTACATCACTGTAATAGAATCACCCAATCTGAACTCCTTTGTTAAGTAATAACAAAATTATGTTCTCTAGCCCCAAATTATAATTAAATAGAGAGAGAAACAATCATTAACAACCCCCATTTCTCCAAGTGGGAAATTTTCACTAGCAAAGGCTTAAAGTTTAGAGGTAACGGAGAAAACACCAAACTGGGGAACGACAACTTTATCAAAAGATTTTATGACTCCTCATAGATGCTTTGCTTGGTGTGGTTTGCAAGCTAGAAGAGGACCCCATAGCTATCACTCTCTCATCGAAATCCCATAAAATACCAAATTTCCCAAGAGTCTGTTTTTCTTCAAAATGTGAATGAATTTCTGGACTTCCAAACAAACAAAAAAAATTGAAAATTTGAACAGATAAAAGGGTTCCATCTCCTCCACGAACAACTTGAAGAAGACGATCCCGATCTCGAGGAGTTCGGCGCAAGCTTAGGGTTCCTGAGCCAATAAGCTTATTTTTCTTTCTCACGGTCTTAGATCTACATCAACGGCCTCCGATCTGTATTGCGGTGAAGAAATCGGCGTTCGATCTGTTCGAACATGAATGAGAACACAAATCTCTTCTAGAATGCCAAGGCAGTGCGCCTCCGCAGCCACCATGAGACGACGGCGACGAAGACTCTGTCACTCAAGACCACAACGACTCCTCCAAGAATGCTCATTGGATGTTGGAGTTCGTCGATGACGACGGCGGGACAAACTTCCCCGCTCTCTCTCTCTCTCTCTGCATTGCAAATCTGACTCGGTGACGGAGGTGCGATGTGGTTCAGATCTGGTGAAGGAGTGTAATGACGAGGATATTTGGCCGACGAAAGGCTGAGGATGAAGGACTAAGACACTCATCGAACCGTCGAGTGATCATGATCGAAGTAGAACTGGTCGTTGTCATCATCGCCAGACTTGAGGGATGAGATGGAGGCAGTGGAGGAGAGGTGCCTAGGGGAACTGACACTATGTTTGGCAACCTAGGAAAAAAAAGGAAAAAAATGATTCCTTAAATTATAAAAGAAAAGAAAATAAAATAAATAAATAATTGTGATTTCTCTCTTTTTTGTTTAGATAAGTAATAAATAAAATAAAAGAAATGATTGTGATTTCTCTTTTTATTGCTTGGTTAGATTTTATAAGAGAAAATAAAAGAAATTATTTTATGTTATATTACTAAAATAACATTTTTATATTTTGTCAATTATTTTATTTTTTTTATTTTTACAATGACAAAATTGGTATTATGAAAATATAATAATCTTTTGGTTTCTTTTCTCTCCCAATCTCTCCACTTTTGGAAAGATTGAAAATGAGGGTTATAAAAGAAATGGATTTCTCTTCGTTTCTCTCAAGTAAGAGGAATACATATATCTCCATTTCTTTTTTTTTCTCTCCAAATCACTCAATCCAAACATAGTGTTAGGGTTTGGTCTGACGAGAGAGAGGGTTTAGAAGGTTGTAAAAACCGTAGATAAGAAGAGAGAGAGAGAGAGATTTGTTTCTGAGCAGATTAACTATATGTTTTATATATGTAGAGTGGGTATTCTGGTCATTTTGTAGAAACTTATCCCGAGGAACATAATATTTCAACGCTAGACCTATGGACAAAAAAAATTTTAATGTTAATTTATGGACCAAGTGTCCATTCTTTTCTTCCTTTCCCCCATTATTTCGTCATCATTATGTTTTATATTAAGTTCTTTTTTCTAGAAACCTAGCATAATCAGTAATCATACTGATAATTTTACATAGACTTTTTCTTTTTCATTTTGCAATACAAATAAAAAAATATTTTAAAAGTTTTTTTGCTTTCTAGTCCTAATTTAGGATTATAAAATGATTTTTCAATTATAGAAGAGGTTTCTACACTCTTTTTTTGATATGCGGAGGTTAATTATTTCATTCTCTGTGTCAATTTTTTATTTCAAAATTCATAATGTTTCCTTTTGTTATCATGATTCATCCATACAGGCTTTGCTAGCAAAATTCTTTTTTAAATCTATCTTGCAAATTTTTGCTTGGTGACCTGATTCGTTACAAGCCCAACAGACATAAAACCATTGTTGGCATCTATGTAATGTACTTTGACTCACATTTTAAAAAAAAAAATTCTTAAGTAAGTTTTAAAACATTTATTGTATGTTTTGATAATAAAATGTTTAGAAATTAAGAAAAAATTAATATTTTAGGCCCATTTTTTTATGGCAACATATTTTTTTTTTCATTTATATATATATGTTATGCTATTTCAGCATATTCGAAACTACAACTCTAGTATCAACATATTTGTTCTTCAAATTAATTGTGAGGTGTTATGTTTAATACTACTCCCCAATCACGTTATCATCCCAACAAATAGGGTTAGGGAAAATTTGTACCTAGAGGTTGAAAGTTAGGGATTTAACTAGGATGAGGGATTGCTTTCCACTCCTCAATCAAGGGCAATATCAGCCCTAGGCTAAGGCCACTGAGGCCTGTGTCTTAGGCCCAAAATAGGGGTTCCAAATTTAGTAAAGTATTATAGTATATTACAAATTTCAATTGGTCCAAATTATTTTTGCTAAGCCAATTCAAAGAGCCCAAAAATATTCTGCTGAACCATATTTATTTATAAGTGTGATTTTGCCCAATTAAAATTAAAATTAAAATATCTACAAAAAGTGTTGATGGCCCAGGAAGAAGATTAATACATACATGCTCTCAATCTCTCTCTCTCTCTCTCTCTCTCTCTCTCTCTCTCTCTCTCTCACACACACACACAAAGTGACGAAGGAAATGAAGCATACCAAGCATAAATAGAGCACTGAGCAGCGGCAGAAATTGATTGGAAATTATCAACGGCTACAACTCACTCTCTCTCTCACACAATAAGTCTCATCTCTCTCTCTATCTCTCTCCCTGCCTCCCTTCCTCCCTCTTATTATCAGATTTTAATAAAATAAATAAATTTGTGCTCGTTTAAGACTCAGACATCATCATTTGTGCACGCGATGATTGCGCATATTTGTGTTCGTTTCGAGTTTCCGAGGCTTTCGGTTGAGTGCCTTGTCTCGGGACCTCTTAACTATCTTCTTCTTGGTTTGTTTTTGGACCATGCCTTGGTGCCTTTGCCTGGAGGGAGAGAGAGGCCTGTAGGCCACTTTTTATAGCTGTAGGCTACTTTTCTCTCTTGTAAGCCACTTGCGGTGGCCCGTAGGCTAGTTTCGGGAGCTTTCGGCTGAGTGCCTTGTCTTGGGGTCTCTTGGATCCCTTCATTTTGGCTTGTTTTTGGACCATACCTTGTTACCACTTGCTTAGAGGGAGGGGAGAGGCTGTCGGCCACTTTTGGTGGTTGTAGGCCACTTTTTCTTCCTATAGGCCACTTGAGGTGGCCGACAGCCATTTTCTTACTTTTTTTAGATATTTTTATTGCTAGTTGTGCCAGCTGTGCGGCACAAAAGGCATCCTCCATACATATGGAGGGATTGCACCAAGCTTCTAGCTTGTCAAACAAACTTGAGGCTTGGAATTCTATAAGAGGGGAGCTCTCTCTCCCTTTCAAGGGTTCAGATTTTTTTTTAGAGAGCTAAGATATCCCTCTCTCACTAGAATTCTCCCTCTCTCTCTCTCTATATTTGTGCTATATTGACTCAAAAGTGTTGTTTCTTCATACTTTTGCACACAAACACCTAGTAAAACACCACCATCATTGAGTTGAGGTTCTTAGAGGTCATACTTGGGTTCTAAAAAGCTAGTTTTTTTACCTTAGAAGTTGCTGTTTTGCTGTGGTTCTTCAAGGGTGAGTAGTTACCCTCTTTAAGCTTTGTTTTGCTTAAATATTTGGCCATCCTTGCATGCACTTTTAGGCCTTACTCTCAACTGCAAAAAAATTTATTTTTAAGTGTTTAAGATGTTTGTTTTAGGCCTTGTTTGAGTTAGGGGTGGTCTACCCCCTTTTGTGCCTTATTTTGCCTTGCTTTAAGCTATCCTTTAAGGCCTTTGAGATCACCTTTGTTTACCCTTTTCACCACTGAATTCTAGAGGAATTTCAGTGGTGGAAAGTGGGTTTTGAGACCCAAAATGGATGGGGGTGGTTCCCCCCTTTTATGCTTTGTTTGCATGTGTTATTGGCTTAACACTTTAGCATGTTTTTCTACCCTCTTGAGGCTCTATCTTAGCATGTTTTAGGCCTTATTTTTTTTATGTTATAACTCTGTTTTGGGTTGGTTTGGCCTCATGTCGTTTGCTTTTTGCACTCGTAGTGTAAACTTGTTTACTAGCCTAACATGCTTCACAAGTTAGCTTGTTATTCTAGCATGTATTGGCTTCACTCCAGCATGTTTTTGGTGTTATTTTGGCATGCTTTAACTCTGATTTTGGTTGATGGAGTCACCTCTTGCTTGGTTTTGGTACTTGTAGTGTAATCTCACTTATTAGCCTTGCATGCTTAGTGTTTTGGCTTACCATTCTTGCTTGTTTTCGCTACACTCCATCATGTTTCTAGCATTGTTTTGACCTGCCTTAGGACTATTTTGAGTGATCTTGGTCCTTTGGGGCTTGCTTGATATGGCTATGGTGCAAGTGTCTTAGCTAGTCTTGAGTTTTGAGCACCTTAACATGCTATATTTGTCATGGTTGCATGTTTTGGCATCATTTAGCATGTAATTTCAAAGCATATACATGTGTCATGTTCTCACTTCTTTCAATCCTTGAGAGCTTTTGAGAGTTGTGCCTTTGTGACTTATTTGTGAGCTACCAAAGGAGCATGATTTTCTACTCCTTTGAGCCTTAGTTTGAGCATGTTTTTGCTACTGATTTGCCATGATATAGCTCTGTTTTGGGCTGGTTTGGTTGTTTGTGCATAGTATTGCATAGTCCTAGTGTTGTGTACCTCACTAGCTTTAATGCTTGAGTCCTCTAGCATGCCATACTTGTGTTGTTCGCCTGATATGTCATCATTTGGCATGTGATTTCAATGCCTACATCTCTGCCACACTCTCTTATTTATCACTTCTTCATTGTGTTTGAGAGTTGTGTTTAATGTCTGGCTTGCGAGCCAATGCATGAGCATGTTGTTGTAGCTTTTGGTGCTTCATTTCTAGAATGATTGTACCATTGTTGTGGCGTGAGGTAGGTTTGACCATTTGAGCATTGTAATGCATGCCTCATGTGTAATATACTTCACTAGCCTTGATGCCTTAGCTTCTAAACATGCCATGCATGCATTGCTTACATAATAGAGCCTTGTGCATGCCACTCTAGCATTGATAGATAAGCATGTTGTTTGCATGTGTATTGCATTATATTGTGTTTGGATCGGACATTAATCTAAACACGAGAAACGAGGGGCGTTTCATACTTGAAGTGATGAAATGAGCCTCATTTCTTGGTCACCGTCCCCCTTGATTGTGCATGATAGGGTAGAGGCCTCTTGAGTCTTGTGTGTTACTTGTGCATTCATTAACTTGTACAAACTTGGCTTCTCGGCCATCGTGCATCGTGATGCTCGGTTGGTGGCCCGAGAGTCGAGTACCGCACTCCTTTGAGCTTGAGAAATGATAAGGAGGGTGGTTGTACACACATACCCTGCAAATGCCTTGCTTTGCCCTTGTTGAACTCTGTTTGCAGCAAAATGGAAGTGTGCAAAAGCAACTGGCCGACCGGCCAAAGGAAGTGGCCTACAGCATAAAATAAGTGGCCGACAAGTGGCCTACAGCCTCCTCTAGTGGCTGACAGTCCACCAGCTTGAAGATGGTTCAAAGTGATTCTGGTTCTGGAGCAGAAGCTGTCTGAGAATTGGTTTAGTGTTCAGGAATCAAAGCGAATGCAAACAGAGGCAACCGGCGGCAAGGCGACGGGATTTCAGGAAGAAGCAACCGAGCATGCATGTATTCCTCGCCCCGAGGCTCCTTTTAACTGCTTCGCTTAGATGGTTAACTCTTTGATACTGTACTTAAATAGTTAATGCGTTTAGCTATTCATTGGCGTTGTAATTAGTTAACTAGTTAGTTAATTAATTAGTTTGTAATAGTTAGCTTAATTAGCGTAGCTAGTCAGCTTTCATTTCATTCGGACCCTCCGTCGAGAAGGCAAATGTTGTAATAAGGGTGCGTATATGTGTGCATGTCTTTCAACCCCCATTTCTTTCTCCTTTTTACTTATCAGCTTTTGATGGTTAGTTTAGGGCATATTTTAATTAGCATACTTATGCTTTGCATGCGTGCATCATTCATTCGTCTTGCATGCACCGGGCTCGGCACATTATTCAAACTGCATTGTATTTCAATATACTTACTTGAATACGTGTTTCACAACATGTTATTGAGTGTTGCATTCATATGCCATCTTAGATAGCCGAGCCTACTTAGTTGTAGTTTTGCGTGTGTTGCATTAGGCATTTTAGCATAGTTAGGATCATGCATGATTTCTAATTAGCTTCTGTTTTGGCTCGGAGTACACTGTGAGTGTTTTCGCTTTAGCATCCTTGCATATGTGTAAGTGACTGCCATGATAGCATGCTTGCCACGAGGCTATTTGCTTATGCGATTAACTGCATGAATGCCTGTGGATGAAGGCTTCATTGCTTGAATTGGGACAATTCATTGAATATATGTTTTAAGCCCACTTGAGAGTGGCAAATCTGCGCTTTAGCCTACTTGCGAGTAGCACTTTCAAACCATTTTCGAAAACAAACATGAGTCGAATTCGTTCCAATTCTCGCGACTTAGTCTATACTTGTTTGCTGTGCGCATCACATAGTAAGTTAGCTAAATAACCGGAATAAGAACACATGTGTTTTCAAAAAACATATCATGATTAGTAGAGGCCAGTCCTTTGATCGGCCAAGCGGGGGTACTCATTTCATGACCTTCCCCCCTCGTACCCAAGTTCCCGAGCCGAAACAACTTTGGTGATGACGGACACGTGGCCTTAGGCATGAGTCAGGGTTTCCTAAAGTTCCCTAAAACAAAATATTTAGGTGGCGACTCTGAAATCTGGCAAAGCAGTCCATATTTGGCGCTTTTTTAAAATCAATTTTTCAAAACGATTTGCCGAATTTGGACTCTTTGGTGATTTATCAGTCTTACATTGCACTTTGTGAGATTAGATTTAGAACCGTGACAGGAGTCTGAACTGTAGTAGCTAGAACCCAATTCGCGCCCTCTCAGAAAGGGGGGCCGCGCGAATAGAGTTCAGGAGGTCTATAGTTAGCCATTTTTGTGCAAACACATACACAATCAAACCAATAATGGCTTGAATATATGGACCAAATATGATAGAGCTATAACATACATTACAACAAAGGTACCATATGCATCAAAATTCAGGATTAGTTGATCACATATGGACAAAGCAATGAAAGAAAATAATGAATTGAACAAACTAAGTACAAATAAGATTTTTTTTTTTTTTTTTTTGAGAAAAGTTATAAAGTAGTTATATTAAAATAAAAGTTAACATCATACATAATAATAAAAAATAAAACAACAAGGGACCACACAAGAAACCCTACTAAAACTACAACAACAAATTACAAAATCTATCAAAAAAACTAGTAGTGGTCTGGGAAAATCGCTAATCTTCTCATATATGTGGTTTGGAAAACAAGGTCTACATCTAAATAAAGCTTAGCCTCGTTGTATTCGTCATTGTTGTCTCTGTCGCTGCTGCTCAACTCCACCACTGGCACATTGTACATCAGTCATTGCCAGAAGCCAAAGTTGAAAAAGAAGAAGAACACCCACAACAAAACAATAAGAGAGGAATATTGAAAGAATAGGAGACCATTGTGGGTGTTGAAAATTCAAAGATCAATGCTAAAAATCGGGATAAAAGCTTTAAAACCCCTCTTCCTAGGCATAAAAAACTCAAATCTACACTTCGAAAGTATTTTTCCATCTTGTCAAAAGGTCGCCAGAAAGTTGTCAGAGAAGCACCGAAATCACCAAAGCGAAACCCAACACCTCTCTGCTGGGTGATAACTACAAATAAGATTATTAATCTTTGTAGAACTTCTATCCTTGAAACGCATTCATTGCCCTCAACTTCAAAAAATTATTCCTTACCACCAAAGACTTCTCCAAACATTGATTGTGATTGACGCACTATGGGTGACGAAACATTGCATATGTAGAGGAAAGAAACTTTAGAAATAATATATTTATATATGTAAGGAAAATCACTATATAGTGGAATAAAAAAACAAAAATACACAAACATATTTTTGTAATTTTTTTCTCTGTCCCATTATACTGTAATTCCCTATATATATATATATATATATAAGCCTCAATTTTACTATAGAGTTCAAAAATAGAACAAATATCACTCTTTTGTAGTGAGAGCTTATATCTTGTTGCATTAGATTGCATGCTTCAGATGGGTAAAGGTTCTAGGTTGTTAGGTTTTGTAATTGGCAATCTTGTTGGATAAAACTCCATTTAGTTGTATTTTTATTCACTCAATTGTGTCTGTGAGTTATAAGAGTTTAGATACAAATCTAACCTGAAGTGTGCCTGCGCAGAAGAGTTTATGCTAACATTCGATATCTTGACTTGAGCATTTCTTGTTTTCCATTTCGTTGACTACGTATAGAGATCAAGCTGCCTAGTCAGCTGGTCAGCGTCCAAGGGGTAGTGCCCCTGGTAAGTTCGGGACAATGCCCAAGTAGGGTCGAGGGGCAACGCCATTAAAGCCAAGGAAGAAGTCAAAGTTGATTAACTGCTCGAGCGGTCTTTCTTGCTCTCAAGTGGTGAAGTGGAAAATTCAGTATTTCTGCCTGCATTCTGAACTTCTAGGAAACATATTTTACTGTTCGAGCAGTAGATGTTGCGTTCGAGTGGTTGGCCCATATGTGAGTATCATCTTTAGTCACATTGCTCGAATGGTATAGTATGCACTCGAGTAGTCTTCATTGCTCTATTTAGTATAAAGTGCGTTATTTGTTATATTTAGGGTTTAACCCATCCAAATTCTTATAAAGGAGTAAAATACATGTGTTCTATATTGGAGGGTGTTTCTATTTGAATTTCCTTAATGTATATAAGGTGATGGATTGATCAACGAACTATATATTGACAAAATATCAAGGGTTGATTTTGTTCTTTCATTCACAAAAAGAGAGGTGTTCATCAGTGGATTTCAAGGAACTTGGGCCTGAAGCTTTGGTGGATTCCGAAGTGGCTCATCATCGTAGATTCGACATTGGCGTTGTAGATTCTGTAACGCCCCAAAATAATTAGCATTAACCCATCTCATAACATTGCTACAATTGATTAACAATCCCATAACTTCTATTCATTATATCTTTAATCATTACCAAAGATGACATATGCGATATACATTCACCAATCCTAAATTCTAAATCTATAGCATATGGCATGGATACAAGAGTAAAAAGAGAAGTAGAACTAAGTAATGAAATGCCTTAATGGCTATAACTTTCCAAGACAATACTTGGTTACAACAAAATAAGTTTAAACTCAATACAACTAAAGTCGTGGGCTTAAACAAAAATAATTACATCAAGAAACTAAAAATGAAGCCTTAAGCTCCAAGTCCTCCCAAGCTACATCCTTGGTGGAGACATATCATCAACACCTAAAAGTTGTTTTCCACATAGGGTGAGCCAAGGCCCAGTAGAGATACTCTAACACAGTATATGAATCTTAGCAAAATTATAAGGTGAAATGCACATGCATGCCTTTTGTCAAACATTTCTCTTTTTCCATCTCAAAACAATGCAATTCCAGATTATAAATCAATTCATGAAAATAATCCTTTTATAACAAAAAACAGGGCAGTGGAGAAAACATATTGGGAATCTCTAGGTACGTGTCGGCCAGTGGGCTATACAAGTACTACCAAAGCCATTTTACCAGTACTAATTGGAAGAATTGGCACCTAACTATGTGGGTTTTTGGACTTTCACTAAAGACACACATGTCAACATTATAACCACAACCACACCTCCTAACCAGATTCACCAACATATTTACCCATTTTTCTCAAAACCAATATGAAATGATGCTCAATGCACAATATATGAGAAATTAATTTCAATTCAACTTAATCCTCATGCCATGTCTATAACAATCAAGATTATCCTCCACCGATAGCCCAAAACAGATATTTCTATTCAATCGATAATTTTGTATCAAAAGATACAATTTCATCAATTACAATAAGAGTAATACTACATATTCAACTCAACCATCATCATCAACATATACATTGTTCCAATTTCACAATAATAAACATCATTTTCTATTTCCTTTCACAAATCTAAATATCCAAAATTTAGGACAAAACCCCCTTTTCTTATAAAATTAATTTTAAGTCCACCATTTTAACTCATCTCAACCATAACCATAACCATATCCCCATAACCATTTTCAATAGCCCATTTGAAAAACCCCTATTTTGATTTCAAACTCAAACCCTAGGTTTTCTAAAAAAATTCCATATCAATAACCATTTTCAAAGAGCAAATAACTAAGCTAAAAATCATATAAAAGAGTTAAAGAAATCCATACCTCAAAGTAGAAAACAAGAAGAAACGATGGATAGAACTTGACGTAGCCAAAAACACTAACTTCTCTGATTAGAATAAAGCCTTTGACGTGCTCTATCTTTTACTCCAAAGGACTAGGGTGAAGACATCAATGAATTGAGACTATTTAGAGCTAGAGTCCAAGAACTAGAGAGAGAGAAGGTAAAGGTTTTAGGGTTTTGAAGTTTTTAGAGAGAAAGATATGAAAAAGTGACTCAAAATGGACTTTTCTCGGACTGATATATGTGTAAACCGCTTGAACGACCAAAACACCGCTCGAGTGAACAAACACAATAAGTGACACCACTCGAGCAACCAAAACCACTGCTTAAGTGCACAATGACCCCCTCCCAGTAGTTTTGCAAACCTGTAAAATACCATTCAAGCTCAAGAAAGACCACTCGAGCATAGATTCCCAACTCCCAGTAATTTTATAGACTGTAAAAGACCGCTCGAGTAAAGAAGCAAAAATCTGGGCAATCAACCCCTGGAAAAACCAACTTTTCAACCTATTTCAAATGCAACCAAAACTCCAAATAGCCAATCTCAATAAGCAATAAGATAGAAATAAGATAAACAACATTTAGGTACACTAGGTCCTCAGATTCAAAAGCAAGAAAATAGATCGGGTCTAAACCAAAATTGTTAAAGATTCAATGTTGAGAAAAACAATTCTAAGGTGAAAATAGTGATGGAAGAGGCACATCAGGTTCGGTTCAATTTAGGTGTGGATTCGATAGGTAATTGAGGGTTCTCATGTGTAATTCTTTTTTTGTCTTCTTAGTAGATCATTTTATAGCTTTGACCCGTGGCTTTTTATCATAATTGGAGAAGTCCAATTGTGGTTTTGTCCAAATTAAATCGTTGTGCCGATTTGTTGTTGATTTGTTTATTGGGATTGTTATTCATTGTTTAAAATTAAATCATAATCACAAATCAATATCTCGGAGGGGGAGGGGGGGTTTAGATTTTTCAGTTAGTATCAGAGCTGATCACTCAAACTTTGTTTTTCAAAGCTATAAGGAGCAAGATCTTGTTTGATTTAAGATAATAGATTCAATTCGTGACAGAAATTCTACAGTGCGACCACCCATACTTGACGGATCCAATTATTCTTTTGGAAAGCTCAGATGAGAGCATTTTTAAAAGCTATTGATGAAAAATTTTGGCAATCCGCCATGGCAGAGTGGACCGAACCTACGATTACCATTGATGGAGTAATATTCCCTAAATCAATTGACAAATGGAACACAACTTATTACCAAAATAGTACCTAGAATAGTAACGCTATCAATTCCTTGTTTTGCGCCATCACACCCGAAGAGTTTAGTCATATTTGTAATTATAAAGTCGCAGAAAAGGCATGGGATATCTTAGAAACTATTCACTAGGGCACTCCTTTGGTTAAATGCTCAAAATTTCAAAGGCTCACTTCTAGTTTTGAAAACCCTTCCATGAAAAATAGTGAGACCTTTAATGAATTTCATGCGAAGTTGAGTGACATTATGAATTACAACTTCAATTTAGGCACAAAAAAAAACAGAATCCAAGATTGTTGAAAAATTTTGAGATCCTTACCTGATCGGTTCCAACCAAAAGTTATGGCTATTGAGGAGGCTCAACATGTTGATAACCTCAAGCTGGATCAATTGGTTGGAAATCTCTATATCTATGAGGCTCATTTGAATTTCAAAAAGAAAGAAAATGATGTTTTGGCTTTTAATAGTACTCATAGTGTTGGAAAGCATTCCGATGAGGATTGTGAGTTTGATTCCAAGAATACAGATGCTTTTGTAAAACAGTTCAAGAAGTTAATCTTATAGAATCAACTCACAAATACAAAGAAAAAGAGAAACTCAAAATTGTTCCCACATTGGAGAAGAAGAAAGGAAAAATATAAGGGAATCCTCGAAGAGTCCAATACTATGAATGCCAAGGTTTTAGCCACTTTGCTCAAGAATGCCCTAACTGGTTGAGGAAGAAGAAAGCCTACGCTATCACTTGGGAAGATGAGTCAGAATCAGATAAGGATGAAAGTGACAACGAGGTTCAAGGCAAATAGGGGTATGAACAATTTCTTGCTTTCATGGCGGTTTCCATAGTTGAGGGACGGGTGGTTTATGCCGAGGGGCAAGTTGAGTATGCTCATGGGCAGAATGGTTCCATCATTCCTTACTTTGACGAAGCTGAATACCCGTACTAGAGTGCTCGAATGAGGGTGTATTTATTGGTATTTAATGCAAGCCTATGGAGGATCGTAGAGAAAGGGTTTGAGATGCGATATGAACTTGACTTGGCAACAAGCTTGAGAAATTCGAAGCCACAACAGCAATGGAGTGAACTTGAGTTGCAACACTTTGGATACAACTCAAGAGCATTAAAGGCAATACGTGATACTATCTCAGAAGGTAAGCGAACCCATATTTCTCAATGTGAGACAACCAAAGAAGCAAGGGGATTTGTTGAAGTTTATCTATGAGGATGCAAGTTCTAATGGTAAATCTCATGGTACCTCCATCCCTCATGTATCGAATGTTGATTCTTCAAATAAAAAATCATCTTTGGACAAGGGTGAGAATGAAAGCTTCAATTCAAGGTCTTCAAATGGTGGTAGTGAGTCTTCAAGTGCAGAAGAAGAAATAGATTATGCAACTCTTTGGGAAACATATGAGATGTTAAGCGAAGTTTCACCTTGACAAATATGAAAATCAAGTTATCTACTAGGCTCAGGCTAAGTAAAAGGAAAAGAGAAAGTAGAGCAAGAGCTCATGAAAATTCAAATGGATGTTAGTGTTCTTTCAAATGAGTCTTTGATTGCCAAACTTTCCATATGTGGAATATAGAGAAATCAATTGCTTCATGCTCATGATGCTTTGAAAGAGAAGAACGGTGATCTTGAAAGAGAGTTCGAGACTTGTTCAAAGTTTAGGAAAGAGCTTGAAACGAAAATTATCTCCCTAAAGTTGAAGCTTAAAAATGTCAAAGCTTCAAGTGCACAAAGTATGGATACGGCTCATTGTACTCAATACATGGCTAATGATAAATGAGGAGTTGGCATCATCAAAAAACATGTCTCACTATCCAAAGCCTCAACTTCTGAGGATGAGAGCACTCAAGAGTTCATGGCTAGGGGTAATATCATTTCATCTTCTTCTTTGTCTCATAACTCTGTAGCCAAGAGTAAATTCATTTCTATTTGTCATCATTACTAGCTTAAAGGTCACATTAGACCTCATTGTTTTGAATTGCTTGAGATCAAACATGAAACAAGCTTGTGTTTGCCTAGACCTAGGAATAGGAGATTGGAAACTCAGTCGAGACAAGTTCCCATCGAAGGGGAAGGAAACCACAACATCAAGACACCACCCAAGAATTGTAATTCACCCAACATGTTCATACTAAAGCAGTTTGGGTAAGAAAGTTTGACTTGGGTTAATTTGTTCATTTATTTTTTTTTCTTTTTGGTTTGAGTTTTTGTTTGTCTTCCTTATTTTTGGATAATTTGTGTGTGTTTGTTCGTTGCTTTCTTGCTTTGTTTATAAAAAATCCAAAAAGATTTTCTTTATATGGTTTTGCAAGCTTGAAAATTTTGAGAACTTTTTGGTACATATTGGAATTAATGAGAATAGCCATTACTTGTTAATGAGTGTGTGCTATATGTGGTTATTACTCATTTAAGATTGTGTGTACTTTGATTAATATGTTTCATTTTGTACACACCCTTGGATTAGCAAATATCAGCATCTTCCGCATAAGTGATCAAAGTTCTCTATGTACTTCTAGCGGTGTTTCTTGTGTTTTTCTTGAGAAATTGACCAGTGCTAGCATATCTTGGGTAATATTGAGTCTCTTAACCCTTTACCATCTTTTTACACCTCCACTACTTACCATGGCATGAGGAAAAGACTACCTCTAAGTCACTAACCAGGCTTCACTATCTTTTACATCCTTCTTTGGTTTGGTTTTCATACTCTTGAGCGTGAAAGTCATCGGTAAGTGCGCAAGAATATGTTGCATTGTTTAAGGGAAAACATTCTCTTTTACTCAACAAATACCCCTTGATCACTAGAGGCTTGACTTTTCTCAGTCATTTGTAGATTCTCTTACCGGAGGTCTAGCCATCAGATCACTGCTAGGATTTGAATCTAGTGTTTGTCGAACTTCAAGAGACACACACACACTTTTCTCGTGAGATCTATGCTTTTCACATGTTGCATCACATTCTTACACAATGAATCTTCTGGAGATTGTGCACATTGTGTAGTCAAGTAATTGTGTTTCTTGGATATCCTTATGTGTTTTGAGGTACAAATCTGAAATTCCTTACTTGCTCCACCATATTGAATTTTTGTCTTTCATTTATTTATTTATTTATTTTTTGGATCTTGTTGTCCTTTGATAAGGAGGTTATTTGTTGAGGAGAATCTTGTTGAGCATGGACTTACGTTGAGAGGGAGCTAGATTCTGTTGGTTTGCATATTGTTATGTCACGACCCAAACTCGCCCCTATGGGTCTAGCACCGTAACCGGCCAGTAATCCATGATTACCGAAGGCCTGCTTAACAGTAATAACAGTAATACAGAGTATAGGGGCTGGCGAAAGTCAAAACAGTAATAAAAGATGTCCAATGAACTGTGACAATCTGTATGCAAAAAAAGACTTTTCATACATATTCACATTCAGAACAAAAGCAGTATGTACATACATCATAAACAGGCATTCAGGTTAGGGACCAAATCCCTACCATAACAGTACAGTACAAGTCTAAACAGTCTATACAAAATAGAAACAGAAAGGGGGAATCTAAAACACCCCGAAGCAGTTTTGGCTTGGACACACTTGGGACCTCGCAGTGAGGCACGTTGGTTGGCTTGACAAAAAGGGAGTTTAACCCAATGCTCCTAACTCCGATCCGGTGCTTGGACACCTACATATATATATAAATAGTAAGCTAAAGCCCAGTGAATAACATATGCGTAAAAAGGTTAGGAATGAATGTCCTTTCAGTATTTAAAACAGTCAGTTATAACAGTATATCAGTCATTCAGTCATAGCAATCATATGTGGTACATCCCATAGCAAAACAGTACAGTAGGTCTTAACAGACCGAACAGTCAGTTGATAGCCATCATATCAATAAACAGTAGTGGTTCCAAACATGGGAACCGATAGAGATCTCTATAACAGTAGCAGTACAGTACAGTACAGTAACAGTAAATTGCTATGGATGCCACGAATACAGTTCGCAAATAGGACAAGCATTCATTCAGTAAGAAATATCATTTCAGAAAGCAGTACAGTTGATCATTCAGAAATTATTCATGATTGAATATATCTTTACAACATTGTTACTCACAGAGTTCTGGGTTACAGATAGGCTAGTGAGCGTCCTCGGATGCCAACCCTACACAGTTACAGAACGAACACACGCTAAGTTACACACTTGGGAATCAATGACTTAGTTTCTATCTTGACTCGGTGTGGTTCTACATCAATATCCTCATTAAGATGCCTTAAACAAGGTCTATGAATGCCTAGAATGAAATGAGGATGCAAAGATGTACTTTAAAACACTTTTCAAAATTTTCAGAAAACAGGAGTCTCGCTCGAGCGTGGCTTTCTACGCTCGAGCGGACATGCAGACAAAGGATCTCCGCTCGAGCGTGACTTTCCTCGCTCGAGCAGACTGCAAAAGTACTGGATGCATGAAATTCACGCTCGACGGGCCCTCGACCCCCGCTCGAGCGTGAGACACAAGTCCTCGCTCGAGCGTGCATTCCCTCGCTCAAGCGGACTGCAAACACATGCAAAGTGCTAGATACACGCATTTCACGCTCGAGCGTTACTTTACTCGCTCGAGCAGACTGCATGAACTCAGAGTGTACGCTCGAGCGTGAAGTTCATCGCTCGAGCGTGAATCCAAAATCTGGAATTTCCATATTTGTCTCCAAGCATGAAACTCAACATTTAAAGCATCAAATTCAATCCTTTTGGGCTAATTTTCTGGAAAACACTTTAAAACTCATAATATAACATGTTTCAAAGATTAATTTTCAAAATCAAAGCCCAAAGGAAGTTCAATTGAACCCATTTCCAAACAAAACTTCAAGAACATGATGAACATGCAACATGCATGAATTTAATCAACTTCAAAGCTTCCAATACATAATCAAATGAGTCAAACATGATAAATTCATGGACCAAGTTTAGAATAAAGACATGCATGTGAGGATTTCCATGAAATCAACCTCAAAACTCAACAATGTGTACATGCATGCATGATTTAAGCTTCAATTCAACATTTTGAACCAATTCTAGACTCTAATCACCAAACTTCCATGAAACATGCAAGATACATCTTAAATACAAGTTCAAGAAGATGATTCTCCTACCTTAGGTCCTCAATTTCAAGTCTAGAAGCTCAATTATGCAATCTACTCTTCAATTCTTCTAATTTTCCAAGCAAATCTTGAAGAACTCTATTTTCTCCTATCTCTCTTTCTCTCTAGTCGGTTTTGTCTCCAGGAATGAACAGGAATGAACAAGAATGATGGAACAAAGGCTCCAAGACAATATTGTAGGTAGTGGCCCACTAATGGCAAAAGGGTAATTAAAACAACTAATGTGATTTAGCTTATTTAATCCAATTTAATCATACCAAATCAAATTTCAACTAAATTTACCATAAAATCACATTAATTCTAATTAACACAGAACACTAATCAGTTCCAGATTCGGCCGCCGATAAGGCCTTCAATTTGCAGTTTAAAACATAAAACATGAACAGATTGATTACCAGTCAAACAGATAGAAATGCATTTAACATAACACATTCATGCAATCAGTTTAGGATTTCATCCTAATCAGTTACTTATCATGTTCAGTCACAGTTTAGCAATAATCAGTGGTGAGGGTTGTCACATGTTATGTGTTACTTATTCATCGCATACTATTGGTTACTACACCATTCTATACTTGTTTATGTGGCTTTTGTCTTTATATCTGAAAAATCTAACCCCACCTCAAGATTTATTGATTTGTGATTATAATTCAATTTTAAATAGTGAACAACAATCCCAATCATACAATCAATAATAAATCGGCACAACGATTTAACTAGGGATGTAATCGGTTCGGTATGGTTGGTATTTAGGTAAAAAATTACACCGAACCGATAATGTTGGTTTTATTATTTTGAACACTGATACGACCGCTTCTCCCACCAAACTGCACCGAACCGAACCGATTGAAATGGTTCGGTTTGATACGGTTTAATCGGTTTAAGATTTTTCAAACTTGAGCCACTTTTAAATATAATCATTAATCTATATAAAAACATTAAATTAACTATTTGTCTACCATTTCAAATATATCCAATCCATCCATTTAATACATACTTTTCAATTCCTAAATTAACAAAAATAAAACAAGAAAAAGTTTAAAAATACTAAGGTTTCAAAAATAATGAGTTGGAGTTAAGATTATATATAATAAAAGTTTACAAATTTAGGTTGTAAAGATGATAAGGTTAATTAATTAAGGTTAATAATTTATCATACTTATTAATATCATTATATTATTAGACTATATATATATATATATATATTATAAATACAATATATTTTGAAACGGTCAGTTTCAGTTTAGATCGATGCATAAGATGCTTAAACCGATACCAAACCGAAAATTTAAAAAAATCAAATTTAAAAACCGTACAAACTGATTATTGTTAAAAAAAACAGACCAAATATAGCCAGTTTGGTCCAATTCAATCGGTTTAGTCAGTTTTTACAATTTTTCTTACATCTCTAGATTTAATGTAAAAAAAAAAATCACAATTGGACTCCTCTAATTGTGATAAAAAAAAATCTCTGGTCAAAACCACAAAAGAATCTACTAAGAAGACAAAAATGAATTACATACGAGAACCCTCAATTACCTAGCAAACTCATGTCCAAATTGAACCGAACCCAATGTGTCTCTTCTACCACTGTCTTCACCTCGGAATTGTTTTGCCCAACATTGAATCCACAACGCCGATGTCGAATCCACGACAATGAGCCAATCTAGAAAAACCAAAGCTTCAGGCCCAAGATTCCCAGAATCCACGGATGAACACCTCTCTCTTTTTGTGAATGAAAAAATAAAATCAACCCTTGATGTTTGTCAATATATAATTCGTTGATCAATCGATCACCTTTTATGCATCAAGGAAACTCAAATATAAATACCCTCCAATATAGAATACTTTGTGTTTTATTCCTCTTTGAGAATCTAGAAGGGTTAAATCATAAAAATAACAAACAGCGCACTTTATATTAAACACAGCCACAAAGACCACTCAAGTGCAACATCTACCGCTCTAGTGGTAAAATATGTTTCCTAAAAGTTTAAAATTCAAGCAGAGAGATACTAGTTAGACCTTCACCTCTCGAGCACAAGAAATACCACTCGCGCCGTTAATCAACTTTGATTTCTTTCTTGGCTTTAGGGGCGCTGCCCCAGACTCGCCAGGGTCACTGACTCTTGGACCCCACTAAGCTGACTAGGCAGCTCAATCCTCGTACTTAGTCAGTGAAGTAGCAAATAAGGAATACTCAAGTCAAGATACCGAATGTCAACACAAACTCGTCCACACAGGCACACCTCAGGTTAGATTCGCATTTAAACTCTCATAACTCACAAATACAGTAGAGTGAATAAAAATACAACTAAATGGAGTTTTTTCCAACATGATTGCCAATTACAAAAACTTAACAATCTCCCCCTTTAGCAATTCTGTGACCATACACACGACAAAGAAAATCTTAATCACCCCAATCCATTTCAACCAACAAAGATCATGATCTGCAAAACAAATATTAATGCTTCAAGAGTATATGATAACATGAAATTTATGACAATATAAAAATCTGAAAAGAATATCATGTTATCAAACAATAAAACTTCAAAAACCTCCTGCTCAAACATAGATACTTAAAAAACGAAATTTACGTAAGGTGAGATTTTACATGTGAGGTTTCAAATGTGGGATGGGTTTTGCCACATTAGGATCTTTGATTTAGAAAATTACAATACACATCATTTATGCCATTCAGATATCCATTGGTTTGAATTTTGATTCTTCACATTTGAATCTATATTAACTTTCCCAATTTCTATTTTTAAACACCACTTTCTCTTAGTTTTCATCCTTTGTTTTACTTCGAAAATCGACTGTTGAACAAAACTGTAAGGTCCAAAATCCATTTTCAAATGAAGACTTTTATACTTCAACTTATCTTTGGTTCAAAAGTTAATTTCTGAACTACTAATTTTTATTTAAAAGTCAATTTCCAAACCCTATAATTTTGTTCAAAAGTTGGTATCCAAACTAAAAAATTTGAATTAACTAATAGAAAGTAATGTGCTAAAATAAAAGCCGCCGAAGAGAACCCAAACAGCCATATGCCACCACGCTAATTCCTAGCGAAGAAACTTCACTGTTAAAGAGTAAAAAAACCATATGCCCAAATCACCTAAGACAGTTTGCAATGTCTGTATCACGAAAAAAAAAAAAAATACATAAAATAAATTTTTTCGGTGGGAGGTCCAAAACAAATATATGTATACAAAGTTGTGCACATTAAAAGTTTTGAAGAAAGAAATTTCACCACCAGAACCACAAAACACCGCTGCAACTATCACCACTGCACCACCACCAAACACCACCACCGCTGCCACCTCAACCAAATTTAAGAAACCTAAAACTTTAACAAAAGAAACGAAAACAGAGATAGAGAGAGAGAGAGAGAGAGAGAGAGATTTCAACTCTGCAACCAAAAACTATGGCATCTCATTTACAATTTTTTTCGGTGTTTCTTCTGAAAAAGATCGATCATGTCAAGCATAACATATGCAGCAAAAACTACAATCATTTGAAATGGAAAACCATTCCACAACCAATTTCTATCTTCCTACCCCAACGACTGTCATGTAAAAATATATCAAAACATCCCCAAAACTTCCATGTTAAAACCCCCACGTGAGCAGACAACTCAATTCTCAAAATAAACCTTTGCAATACAGAATTTTCTACTCGTTCCTTCTCTTCTCTTTTGGTTGGATAGGTAGGGGTAGGGGGAAGGTGTTATATACATAGGTTTTTTTTTTTAATATTATTTTTAAAGTACTTGAATGCAGTGAGCAGAGTTGAATATTATCTAGTACGGAAGTCGTTCCTGAATCTGGTCAGGTTCTGGGTGAATTTGTCCCTGTTCTTCGTTTCCAAGCTTCGAGAGATGTCTGCCATAAGTTGGTCAAAGCACAATGAAAGTCGCTGTTGTTGATCCACTGGCTGTAACAATGATAGATACAATAATCATCTTGCAATAATTATAGATAGAGAAGTCTAAGTTACATCTGCTGTTAATAATTATCCAAAGGAGTGACTTCAGCTTTACAATTTACATCTTTTTCACAAGTCAAAAATTCCCAACAAAGAAATATTTAAAACCCAATAATTGTGGGTATGTCATAGTGGAATGTTTTAGACACAAGTTTCACTACAGATTTTTTTTTTTTTAACCCCAAGTAAGTTTCAATAGATTTTCAAAGTTCTCACCAGATTCAGTTCTAGGAAATTATACGGTTACCTACATTGCATGATGTTAGTTTAATCTGATAACATGTTTAAGTCACCAATTATTCCAAAAGTTTAAGTTCTTACGAAATAGGCCTAACAATGCGTATCAAGCTAACAGCTCTTCACATGCGAACCCGTCTCACACATAGAGAGACAAACAGGCGGAGAAAAAACGTGCATGGAGACAGACAAAACAAAGAGCACAATGACAGAGATAATGGTGGCGACAAGACTTGAACCTAGGATCTCTTGGAACCCTAGAGCTCCGACACCATGTTAGATCACCAATTGTCCCAAATAAGCTGTTAGCCAAATCAAACTACAACTAAGGACAAAATCATAAAATACACAATTAAAGCATTGGTAAATCCTATCATCTTTTATAAGCTATCCAACAAATATTTTAAATAAAATCCTTACTTTGTTTATGCTTTATTCTATAAAACCATCTAGCAGAGAAGCACTGTTTAAATTTAGAAAGTAGCATGCTGGAGAAACAAGATGACTGCTTGGCTAGTAGTCTTTAGTTCATAAGCGAGACCTAATTGGTTTCACCTACAACGTGAGCACCTAACACCTTACAGTCGCACAGCCCAATGGAAGAAAGAAAAACACTTTATAAACAAATTCCTAGACAACATGCAACAAATGTTAATCGATAGCAATCAAATAGAGGACATCAAACTTACTTGTGAAGCCAAAATCTGCGCTTTCAAATTTGTGAACATCTGCAAGATATCATGGTCATACAAGTTAATTTGAAAAGCACAAACAGAACGGAAGTTTCAATTCACAGATAGGGTTCTTCATATGAGACAAAGTACAAATTTCAATTACTGTATGAAATGACTCGCTCTCAACATAGTATTTGCTCTCCAACTAAATAGAAGTCTCATTTATTTGGTTGTATCCCTGCCCACAAAGCCAGGATTCAATCCTGGGTCATACAGCTCAGCTGGTTCGCAGCTTAAATACAAGTCAGACATCAATTTTTAGGCACTGGATAATCCAACCAATCAACAGATCCCAAAAAGGATATGGCATCTTGAACTCAACTCTATAATAGGGAAAAACTTCTGGGAACTTTGATAGCCACACTCATTATAGTAGGAATTTTGTTTTATTTATTTATTTATATTTATTGCTAAGCCATACACATGAAGGAACTAAAGCAAAGTAGCATGCACTTCGTGTTCCTCTTAAGATGGAACTAATGTAGTCCATTCAAAGTTCTATTGGTTATTCCTATAATTCTTTATGTTCCTATTGGTTGACTGTGTTACTAAAAAAGACATGTTTACATTCTCAAGTTGTAAATATAATTCAAAACATCTGTTTTAGATTCCAACCCCTTTTAAGACTACTGTTTAGTTTGTACTTGCCATACAAAAGAACTGCGAAACAGGAAGACTACAAAACAAGAACGGAATTGAAAATTTGCAGTTTCAACTATTACCTCTTCACTTATAAGTATCAAGCTCAACATTGGTCTGCTAAGGCTCCACTGGTTGCCACAGTCCTCAAATAGGACAATCTCAAAGAGGGTTTTCAATATCTAGTTAAGTAACAAAATAAATAATCAGCAATAACAAAAAGGAGAGAGAGAGAGAGAGATGGCAAGTATATCAAGAATTTAGATAAATATGGCATGAATATTAACAAAGAAGAACAAAAAATATTAAAAGCAAGACACATACAATTTTTCACTCATCATTGAACAAAATGAAGTGCTTCTAAATTTTTGTAAGATCAGATGAGATGTATCAAAGGAAATTTGGATCCAAATCACACATTTATGAAAGAAATTTGTGTGATCAGATGAGATGAATCAATGGTTTTTTGTTACATTTAAAAACCATAAAATATCGTTCCTCCATAAAGAATGCCCATCTAATGCATTCTACCAAAGGTCAAAATGATGCGTGTAATCCCTCATGATATTGTTCTGAAAATTATTGTGCCAAGAAAAAGAGAAAAAAAAAATAAGAACAATTTCTCATATCACAAAGGATCATCTCGCATAAAGTGAGCCAAGCACATTATACAAAGGTATTGAAAATTATAAATAAAATGTCACCAATGCAAACAATATTGCATCACCTCCAATTTATTATCATTTATCATAATTATATTTGATATGACACCATTCACTGTCGGCATTATGAGAAACCAAATCCTATGGTTCTCAATTGTCATTACAATATTTAAGGTGATAATATGCATTTCAAATGAAGAGAAATAAGTTAACTACTTATAAAAAAAAAGAAGAAAAAGAAGAAGTATAGCGATCCCGGGTTTACCCTTGTTATACCGTGATCCGGACATGTGTCCGTGGATGTTGGTAGTTGTTTATTATTTTGTTTACATCCTTTTACTTCGTATTTGAGTTATAGGATGTGTTGGGCGGATTTGTTTTAGGTTGGTTGTGTTTAGAAACCAAAACTAGTTGCCCAGATTTTTGGCCTGTGCGCTCGAGCGGAGGTGTTGGCGCTCAAGCGGGTAATACACCCATCCAGTATTTTGTTGTGCAGTGTTGTACGCTCGAGCGTAGGGTTGGGAGCTCGAGCGGAGGCCTGGTTCTGCAAAAGTGCTGGGCGAGTGCATTCTGCGCTCGAGCGGGCGGTTGGCCGCTCGAGCGGAAGTCTGTGAGTGACCGCTCGAGCAGGGTGTTTTACGCTCGAGCGGAGACCTGGGTTAAAGTCCCGAATTTGTGACTCTTCAAATCACTTTTTCACTTTCTCTTCTCTCTCTTACTTTTCCAAAATCACCATTGTTGAGCCTCTCACTCTAGACTCTACCTTCTCTCTAGGTTTTGATCTAGTAGGAGTGATTTACTCACCTTTGGCCTTTACAAAAAAGTTGTTGATCGTCGAGGGCTTCATTTTAATCTGAAAATCTCGGGTTTTGGAGCACGTTGGGTTTTGTCGTCTTCTCCTTTGGGACTCCGAATTTGAGGTAGGGATATCCTACTCCTCTCTATGGGTTTTGTCTTTAAATTTTGGCATTTTGAGATGTTGGGCTTGGTTTGGTAATTTTATGAAAGTTTGGGGCTTTTGTGTAATTTTACAAAAGTTGGGGTTTTATTCATAATAAACCTAGATGCATGTTTGGCATGAAAAAAATGGAAGGATTGTTGAATCATTGATGAAAATGGGACCTAAGGGTTGAAATGTTAATTATGGGAATTGACCTAATTACATTGTTTAATTAATTTGGATAATTAATTGAGAAGAATGAAGAAATGAAATGTTGATTGAATATCCATTGTGCATTTATTTTCTGTTTAGAAATAACTGCTTTGGGCTATCGGTGGGGGATAGTCGTGATTGTTGTAGACAATGCATGATGAAACTAATCAATGAAATGTGTCATGGAACTTGACGGTTGATAGAATACATTAATTGTATGTATTGGGTGATTGTATATAGAACCATTGTGTTTGTATACGTTATGTGTAGAGGAGGAGATAGGGGATGTACTCCGCGGTTTAGGGGAAGATAGGGGATGTACCTCTAAACCGGATAGGAATTGGGAGGAGATAGGGGATGAACTCCGTAGACACAGCTCATATGCTTGTCTAGAGAAGTGAAGATAGAGCTCATATGCTTATCTTTGTGAAGTGTGGATACAGCTTATATGCTTATCTGTGAATGTGGGATATTGTTGTTATACATATCTGTTGAGAATGTGGATATAGCTTTTATGCTTATCTGAATGTGAGATATAGTTTTTATACATATCTGTGGAAATGATGATAGAGCTAGCATGCTTATCTGTTGAAAAAGGGAAAATGAAAGGTAACTTGGACTCATAAGTTGAAAGACATAAATATGTGATTTATGTGATTGTATCAGTGTTGACCATCTATCAATTGCTAATATTTTAGTCATTGTCCATGGTTGGTTTAGTGTATTTCTACTGGGCTGTGGCTCACCCTATATGGGAATATCATTTTCAGGTGCAAGAAGCATGCCACCTCCAAGGACATAGCTGGGAGGCTAGTGGCGGACATACTTTTGTCGGTTAACTTTTGATGTATTACATGTAACTTCAAGCCAAGGGCTTTATGTGTAAACGAGTTAGTACTCTTTTGTTGTAACCAAGTGTTAACTTGGAAAGCTGTAAGCCTGTAGGGCATTTTGTTATGATGTTAAAATGTAATACTTATGTAATGGATCTCTAATGAATAAAGGAATGTGGTTAGTTTATATGTAAATGCATGTCTTATCTGATGGGTTTAATGTTGTTATCTTGAGGGCGTTACAACTTGGTATCAGAGCGTACCGGGTTCGAATACTTTGGGTACGTGGGAAGTGATTAGTATCACAATGGGTTTGTCTCGCTTGATAGAGACTTAGATGTAGTATCATATGCTATGTGCTTAAATGCTAACATGCTTATGTGACTATGTGGGTATGGGATTTAATTTCTAGGATGTTGATTGGATCCTTGAGTTTCTGGGAGTCTTGTTGGAAAAGCACTTGATCAATGCTGTTTCTAACCGGAACTCTAGTAACGTCTCGGGACTATCATTATCCGGAAATGAAATTCGTAAGTGCTTATGTGTTTATGTGCTTATGTGGAGTGAATTACAGTTGTCCATGTATTAGGACGTGAGTGTTTAGTTTCGGCACATTTGTGAATGTGCTAACGTTCTGTGTTGCCTTTATTAGGATGTCAGGACGAGGAAGAGGTGCTAGGCGTGGTAGACCTGCGAGGCAGGAAGTACCATTACCTGGTGAGATTCCGGCAGTACAGGAGGGGGTTGGGCAGGCCACTGTGGCCGAGCCAGTGGGTCAACAGGCTATGGGTGCCTTGGCCAGGGAGATAGCAGGAGCTTTGGGTATTCTTAGAGCTGGGAATCAGGCAGCTGAGACAGGGCCTTCTTTCTTGAAAAGAGAGTTCTTCCGGTCTAATCCGGATGAGTTTATCGGGGATCCGAAGGAGCCACTGAAGGCTGATGAGTGGTTAGAACAGATGAGTAAGACGTTCGAGATGCTTGGCATTGAGGACGGAGCACTGAAAGTGACCTTGGCATCCTTCCAGCTGAAGGGAGATGCGGGTCAATGGTGGAAGTACGAGAAGGCTCGTGTGGGCAGTACTTGGGAGGCGTTTATAAATGCTTTTCAGGAGAGGTTTTTGTCTGCAGCAGCTAGGGAGAAGCTGAGGGATCAGTTTAGCCGGCTTAAACAGCAGGGCTTGTCAGTGGCCGAGTTTGAGGCTACTTTTACCAGTCTGTCCAGGTTTGCACCGGAACTGGTGGCGTCTGAGGAACGCCGTTGCTATGAGTTTGAGCGGAAGTTGAGGCGGGGCCTCAAGTTGAGAGTTGGTGGGTCTTACATTCGAGAGTATAGACACCTAGTTGATGCTGCTGCTCATATGGAGATTATGATGCAGGAGGAGGAGGAAGAACAGAGGGGCTCCAAGAGGAGCCAGGATAGTCAGAGTGATGGCAGGAGACAGAAGGGTTATAACCCTCAGCAGTCTCAGGGTGCAGTCTCTAGATCGACCTTTCCAGTGCCGAGTGTAGGCTCGAGGAGAGGCAGTCAGGGGGAATTTACTTGTTACAAGTGTGGCCAGCTGGGTCACAAGGTTTCGGTTTGCCCGCAGAAGGGTGGGGGTCAGAAAGCTGCTTCTTCTTCAGCTAGACCGCAGAGTCAGAGTTTGGGCAGGGGGCAGCTCTTGACTTGTTATCAGTGTGGACAACCTGGGCACATGAAGAGGTTTTGCCCACAGTTGAGTGCCACTTCGGGAGCGTCTGGTTCTAGGCAGACGCAGGGTTTTCAGCCAGCTCAGTCTGTGCAGGCCTCGAGGGCCAATCCGGGAGCTTCGTCATCCCAGTCTGTGCAGCAGTCTTTTGCTCCGAGAGGTGAGCAGGTGGACCAGGGGCCTACGAGGCGCGTGTATGCTGTTACCGCGCAGGATTTAGTACCGGCTCCATCAGTAGTGAGAGGTACTTTTCTGTTTTGCAACTCAGTTGCTAGTGTGTTGATAGACACGGGTGCATCTCATTCTTTTGTATCTGCTGCATTTGCATCAGTTTTGGAATTGGAGTTAGCACAGTTAGCATCTCCTATTTGTGTGGTATCGCCTTTGGGTGGTGAGTTGATCCTGAAACAGGGTGTTAGCGGATGTGATATAGAGGTCGCCGACTATAGGCTTCCTTTTCCGTTTGTTGTCATGCCCATGAAGGGTTTTAATGTTATTTTGGATATGGACTGGCTATCGTCATACCGGGCTGTTATTGATTGCTACCGCCAGAGGGTCACGTTATGTACCTTGAGCGAGGAGTGGTTCCATTTCTTGGGAGACCGGGTTGGTAGTGTTTTGCCACCGGGGTATGATTCGCGAGGGCGAAGTGAACTTAGTAGTCTACTTGCTAGCTTTGGGAGTGGTGAGAGTGGTGAGACCCAGCATGTATTGCCGAGGGTGGTTTGTGAGTATTCGGATGTCTTTCCCGAAGATCTTGTTAGTTTGCCACCTCATCGAGAGATAGAGTTCTCTATCGATTTAGTGCCCGGCACGGCGCCGATTTCTATGGCACCTTACCGTTTTGCTCCAGCAGAGTTGGTTGAGTTGAAAGTTCAGCTCCAGGAATTGCTAGATAAGGGTTTTGTTCGCCCTAGTGTTTCACCGTGGGGAGCACCGGCACTCTTTGTTAAAAAGAAAGATGGTGCCTTGAGATTGTGTATTGACTATCGGAAGTTGAATCGGGCTACGGTTAAGAATAAGTATCCTATGCCCCGTATAGATGATTTGTTTGACCAATTGAAGGGTTCCCGTTGTTTCTCTAAGATAGACTTGAGATCGGGTTACCACCAGTTGAGGGTCAGGGATGAGGATATTCCAAAGACGGCATTCCGTACGCGGTATGGCCACTATGAGTTTCTGGTGATGCCATTTGGGCTTACCAATGCACCGGCAGTCTTTATGGACTTGATGAACCGGGTTTTCCGGGAGTTCTTAGACCGATTTGTGGTCGTCTTCGTGGACGACATTCTTATCTATTCGCCTTCTGAGGAGGAGCACGAGGCACACTTGAGAGTGGTGCTTGAGTTACTTAGAGTCCATAGGCTGTATGCCAAGTTTGGGAAGTGTGAGTTCTGGCTGAGGGAAGTCAAATTCTTAGGCCACGTGGTATCCGGGGAAGGGGTGTCTGTTGATACATCCAAGGTTGAGGCAGTGCAGGATTGGGCACAGCCTAAGAGTGTGTTTGAGATCCGCAGTTTTCTGGGATTAGCAGGGTATTACCGTCGGTTTGTGAAAGATTTCTCCAGGTTAGCGTCACCGTTGACTAGACTGACTCGGAAGGGAGTCAAGTTTGTGTGGAGTGAGACTTGTGAAAAGTCGTTCCAAGAGCTGAAAGTTAGATTGACCACCGCTCCGGTGTTGATTATTCCGGAGAGAGGGTTGGGTTATGCGGTTTATTGTGATGCCTCACGAGAGGGTTTGGGTTGTGTGTTGATGCAAGAGGGAAAAGTGGTAGCTTATGGCTCACGTCAGTTGAAAACACATGAGAAAAATTACCCCACACACGACCTAGAGTTAGCAGCAGTGATCTTTGCCTTGAAAATCTGGAGGCACTACCTTTATGGTGAGAAGTTCGAGGTATTCTCGGATCATAAGAGTTTGAAGTACCTGTTTACACAGAGAGACTTGAATTTGAGGCAGAGGAAGTGGATGGAGTTCATCGAGGATTATGATTTTGAGTTGCATTATCATCCGGGAAAGGCCAATGTTGTGGCCGATGCCCTTAGTAGGAAGACCATTAGTGATGTAACTAGTATAGCCATCCGGGAATGGGAGATGTTGGGAGCACTTGGCGAGTTTGATTTGCGACTGGGCGAATCTGTTGAGGCTGCGGCCTTGTTTTCTGTTGTTGCGCAGCCTACACTTGTGATTAGAGTGTTAGAGGCACAGAGAGGTGACCTTGAGGTAGAATCCCTCCGAGAGAAGATCTCTAGTGGGACAGTTGAGAAGGGTTTGACGGTGTATCCCGACCTGAGTGTGAGATACCGAGACCGTTTGTTTGTACCAGAGTTTTGCCGTGAGGAAGTACTCCGAGAGTTTCATCATTCGTGCCTTGCGGTGCATCCGGGAGGTACTAAGATGTATCAGGATTTGGGTCGCCAGTTTTGGTGGCGGGGTATGAAGAGAGATGTGGCTGTTTTCGTATCGAAGTGCCTTACTTGCCAGCAAGTGAAGGCCGAGCATCAGAGGCCAGCAGGTTTGTTGCAACCCTTGCCTATTGCCGAGTGGAAGTGGGAGCATGTCACTATGGACTTCGTTGTAGGTCTTCCGAGGATTCAGCGGGGTAGTGATGCTATTTGGGTGGTTGTAGACCGGTTGACTAAGTCGGCGCACTTTATTCCTATGCGCGTGAAAGATTCGGTAGATCATCTTGCCGATTTGTATATTCGGGACATAGTGAGATTGCACGGGGTCCCAGTGACGATCGTCTCAGATAGAGATCCTCGTTTTACTGCTAGGTTGTGGCAGAGTTTGCAGAGTGCCCTGGGCACTAAGTTGACCTTTAGTACGGCTTATCATCCTCAGACTGACGGGCAGTCCGAGCGTACTATTCAGATCCTCGAGGATATGCTTCGGGGTTGTGTCCTGGACTTCAGTGGGACGTGGGAGAGGCACTTGCCATTGGTAGAGTTTGCCTACAACAACAGTTTTCAGTCTAGCATCGGTATGGCACCGTTTGAGGCCTTGTATGGCCGACCATGTAGGTCTCCAGTGTGTTGGGCCGAGGTGGGTGATGCACCTTTGTTGGGTCCAGAGTTAGTTAGGGAGACGACGGAGAAAGTTGAGCTTATCCGTAGGAGGCTTGTTACAGCCCAGAGTCGACAAAAGAGTTATGCCGACCGTAGGAGGAGGCCTTTGGCGTTTGAGGTAGGTGATCATGTCTTTCTGAAGATATCACCTAGACGAGACCTGATGAGGTTTGGGAAGAGTGGGAAGTTATCCCCTCGGTTTATTGGTCCTTTTGAGATCCTTGAGAGGATTGGTGAGGTTGCTTATCGATTAGCCTTACCGCCGCAGTTGTCCGGAGTGCATGACGTGTTTCATGTGAGTATGCTTCGGAAGTATGAGCCAGATCCATCACATGTGTTGGATTGGACTGATTTAGAGGTAGATGAGGATGCCTCGTATGAGGAGAGACCGGTACGGGTCTTGGATAGGCGGGACCAGGTCCTGCGTGGCAAGACCATTCCTTTGGTGAAAGTCTTGTGGAAACATCACGGAGTGGAGGAAGCCACTTGGGAACGTGAGTTGGGAGTCCGTGAGAAATATCCGGACTTGTTTGTTGATATGTAATCTTGTATTTAAATTTTTACATTTTGTTGAACTTAAGAGCTTCTATATATGTCTTAAGTTGTGAAACATTGAGAATGTTTTGATTATTGGAAGTATGTTTGGAACTTGCCTCATATGGAAGTTGAATGTGACACTATATGTGTTGAATATATTGTTGAAATTGGAAAGATAGTGCATAATGTTGATGCATGTTGAAAATACATATGTTGTTTACATATTGTGATATGTCTCTTGTTAAAGGGATGGGATGACCGGTAATGGGTCGAATTGTTGAAAGTTAAATTGTAACATTGTCTAAAATAAAGGAAAACTTGTTTTGAGAACTTGTGCTTAATTTCGGGGGCGAAATTCTTTAAGGGGGGGAGGTTATAGCGATCCCGGATTTACCCTTGTTATACCGTGATCCGGACATGTGTCCGTGGATGTTGGTAGTTGTTTATTATTTTGTTTACATCCTTTTACTTCGTATTTGAGTTATAGGATGTGTTGGGCGGATTTGTTTTAGGTTGGTTGTGTTTAGAAACCAAAACTAGTTGCCCAGATTTTTGGCCTGTGCGCTCGAGCGGAGGTGTTGGCGCTCGAGCGGGTAATACACCCATCCAGTATTTTGTTGTGCAGTGTTGTACGCTCGAGCGTAGGGTTGGGAGCTCGAGCGGAGGCCTGGTTCTGCAAAAGTGCTGGGCTAGTGCATTCTGCGCTCGAGCGGGCGGTTGGCCGCTCGAGCGGAAGTCTGTGAGTGACCGCTCGAGCGGGGTGTTTTACGCTCGAGCGGAGACCTGGGTTAAAGTCCCGAATTTGTGACTCTTCAAATCACTTTTTCACTTTCTCTTCTCTCTCTTACTTTTCCAAAATCACCATTGTTGAGCCTCTCACTCTAGACTCTACCTTCTCTCTAGGTTTTGATCTAGTAGGAGTGATTTACTCACCTTTGGCCTTTACAAAAAAGTTGTTGATCGTCGAGGGCTTCATTTTAATCTGAAAATCTCGGGTTTTGGAGCACGTTGGGTTTTGTCGTCTTCTCCTTTGGGACTCCGAATTTGAGGTAGGGATATCCTACTCCTCTCTATGGGTTTTGTCTTTAAATTTTGGCATTTTGAGATGTTGGGCTTGGTTTGGTAATTTTATGAAAGTTTGGGGCTTTTGTGTAATTTTACAAAAGTTGGGGTTTTATTCATAATAAACCTAGATGCATGTTTGGCATGAAAAAAATGGAAGGATTGTTGAATCATTGATGAAAATGGGACCTAAGGGTTGAAATGTTAATTATGGGAATTGACCTAATTACATTGTTTAATTAATTTGGATAATTAATTGAGAAGAATGAAGAAATGAAATGTTGATTGAATATCCATTGTGCATTTATTTTCTGTTTAGAAATAACTGCTTTGGGCTATCGGTGGGGGATAGTCGTGATTGTTGTAGACAATGCATGATGAAACTAATCAATGAAATGTGTCATGGAACTTGACGGTTGATAGAATACATTAATTGTATGTATTGGGTGATTGTATATAGAACCATTGTGTTTGTATACGTTATGTGTAGAGGAGGAGATAGGGGATGTACTCCGCGGTTTAGGGGAAGATAGGGGATGTACCTCTAAACCGGATAGGAATTGGGAGGAGATAGGGGATGAACTCCGTAGACACAGCTCATATGCTTGTCTAGAGAAGTGAAGATAGAGCTCATATGCTTATCTTTGTGAAGTGTGGATACAGCTTATATGCTTATCTGTGAATGTGGGATATTGTTGTTATACATATCTGTTGAGAATGTGGATATAGCTTATATGCTTATCTGTGAATGTGGGATATTGTTGTTATACATATCTGTTGAGAATGTGGATATAGCTTTTATGCTTATCTGAATGTGAGATATAGTTTTTATACATATCTGTGGAAATGATGATAGAGCTAGCATGCTTATCTGTTGAAAAAGGGAAAATGAAAGGTAACTTGGACTCATAAGTTGAAAGACATAAATATGTGATTTATGTGATTGTATCAGTGTTGACCATCTATCAATTGCTAATATTTTAGTCATTGTCCATGGTTGGTTTAGTGTATTTCTACTGGGCTGTGGCTCACCCTATATGGGAATATCATTTTCAGGTGCAGGAAGCATGCCACCTCGAAGGACATAGCTGGGAGACTAGTGGCGGACATACTTTTGTCGGTTAACTTTTGATGTATTACATGTAACTTCAAGCCAAGGGCTTTATGTGTAAACGAGTTAGTACTCTTTTGTTGTAACCAAGTGTTAACTTGGAAAGCTGTAAGCCTGTAGGGCATTTTGTTATGATGTTAACATGTAATACTTATGTAATGGATCTCTAATGAATAAAGGAATGTGGTTAGTTTATATGTAAATGCATGTCTTATCTGATGGGTTTAATGTTGTTATCTTGAGGGCGTTACAAGAAGCAACTTACTTCAGGAAACACACCAGGGCAATCTGCAACATGCCGAGCAAGATTAAGAGCAGCTGGTGTAGTGAGGGACTCTCCAACCGTTATGTGATTGAAATAATAAGTAGCCAAATTATCAACTGCAGATGCACACTGACATAACAAATTCAAAGGATTATTTAATGGAAAAACATCTCAAGGGAGCTGCAGTACTCTTGTATCATACCATTACAAGAATGATTGTGTATGTTAAGAAAATTAAGAATGAAGTGCCTAAGTAAACACTCTCATAACACAATGGAAGGGTAAAAGCAATGTGAGAAGGGTTTCAAGAACCTAGAGAGAAGGAAAAAAAATATATATATATATATATATAATATTTTAGTTTTGTCCAGCACGAAAAAAAAAAAAAAAAAAAAAAAAAAAAAAAAAAAAAAAAAAAGAAGAAAAAAGGGACAAAATGTCAAGAGAGATAACAAACAAACCTGTGATATGATATTTGCATCCAGTCCTCTGAGGCCTGATTCAAGAGATCCTACAATATACCTAAAAGTGCTTGTATCCAGATTCAAAACAAAAGTGACATGGCTATTCAGAAGAACCTCCAGGAATGCAAAATACGCTCCTGTGAGCTGCAAGAATGAAAGGAAATATAATTAATCAGATAATCAATAAAAATAACTATTATTCTTCTGTATAGTAAGACAAGAACTATAAAATTATCTGTTTTGAGTTTCGTTTCCAATCTTATAAAAGATTTCTTCTTTCCGATAAATAAATTCAAAATGGGTGGTATGACTATATCAAAAACACCCCAAGGGTGCGAACATACACAAAAAGCATCAAAAGAGCTCTACAGAGAAATGTAGTTAGGCTATAAAATCAACAAGAAGAAAAGAGGATTCACAAAAAGATCCTTTACACCGAAAGTATGCAGGAGATCCATTTTCAGCTTATAAGTCATCAATTCCATTTCAAAAGTGCACTTATTTGTCTCCCAGTCTCCCTCCACAAGATCCACATCAAACATAAGTGAGCCACCATCCATGCCTTCTTCTTTGTCTTCCTCCTATAACAGTGCCCCCAACAACCTTGACCGATCTTGACATCACCCACTCAACCCCAAAGGTGGAGAAAAGCAAATCCTGAAGCTCCGTTGCCACTTAGCAATGAAGGAAGCAAATGATTGACTTATAAGTTAACACAAACATCTACTAGACACCCTGTAACCACGGTTCATCATGCTACCCAAGCAAAGAAATCCAACCTAAAAGGAACTCTTGGGAAAAGTCTGAGTTTTTAATAGTGAAAATCCAAAACAGTAAGTACAGTACTATCACACAAAAAAAAAATGCTTGCACATCTGTTCTCCTAATTGAGGTGCATATTACATATATATATTTAATTAACACAAAAATACAAAAGAGGTGTAGAGACAACCTAGCACCTATAAGATGCATAAGAATTCTAAAAAGGGGGAGAGAGATAAGAAATTGAAGGAAAAGTGAGGGGGGGAAAAAGGAAAAGCAAAAGGGAAATCATAGTGGAAGCCCTCAAACTCACAACTGAAGTAAGAATCACCACTGTAGACCTCACTACACCTCTTTAATCTGTTAATCTCATCACTGGAATGAATTTAGATCACTAATTAAAAGAAACAGAATTAGAGACAGTGCTTAGGTTGATTTACTCTTTTGGGAGAAATTTCAAATTTTGAAACATTTGGTGAGTACTATGGTGTCCTCCTACCTTTTGAGATCCTTGAATCATTTTTTTTTTTTTTTTTAAACCGGCAAAGAATATTATTAAGCACAAGCAAGAAAAGAGAAAGAGGACAAGGAGTACTCAAATAAGTTCCTAAACAACAACAAAAACCAAAAATAAATAGGAAAACCAAAAACTAGGAATGGCAAACAGCAGCCCAATCCCTAAAAATCAAGAAAAAGGGAACTCCTTTAAAAGGTCTAGACACAAAAGCCCAAAGCAAAGCTAAATATCTCCCCTTGTCCCATAAGATTCATCACTCGACTCCTTTCCTTCAAAGATCCTTGAATTCCTCTCCAGCCATAAGGACCAAAAAGTGGCACAAACAATACTCTAGCTGCTTCCAAATCCTGCAAACCTAACAAGAAGCATAAGTGTACATTCCTTCAGAGAAATCCACTGATCATCACACAAATTGAAAAGACGCTGCCATAGTTAAAGAGCCACCAGACAATGGAGAAATAAATGATCCGCCGATTCCAGACTACTCGTGCACATCACGCACCATTGAGAACAAAGAAAATGATTAGGCCTTCTCCTTTGGAAGAGATCATAGGTCATGACACCTCCTTGAGCTAAGGATCACATGAAAAACTTCAATTTATGGGAAACAACCACTGTCCAGATTTTCTTGTGACGAGGAAACAACTGGACAGAAGATTTATCAATGAGTGTATCAAACAAAGACTTACACGAGAATACCCCTGAGGGAGTGATACTCCAAACCCTTCTATCACAAAATGAAGATAAAGAAATCCCCTCAATCAATTACAACAAAGAAGCCAACTCATGAGACTCCATATCGCTTAAATTCCTAAGAAAGTTGAAGTTCCAAGAGGTTGGTGCCACATTAGAGCATGCCACCAACGCAATTGACACATTCCGGTAACTGACCAATCTGTAAATCAATGGAAAAACTCTATCAAAAGAGGTAACCCCCAACCACATATCTTCCCAAAACCGAATACAAACCCCATTACCCACTCTCAAAGACAAGAAAGGAGACACTATAAGATATAAACGAGAGATGGACTTCCAAGGAGACCGAAAATTGCCTCTACTAACCACATTAGAATCTCTACCATTGTCCTGAACTCCATACTTACTTTTAATGATGGAACACCATAGTGACTCACTTTCACTAGAGAATTTTCACAACCATTTGCTCAAGAGTGCAATGTTCCTAGTAACAATATTCCCGATAGCAAGACCCCCTTTCTCCTTAGGGAGAGAAACCACTTAACTAAGTGATTCTTTTTACCCTCATCACACCCTTCCTTGAATCATGAATCTCATGTATTGAGGATTTTGTGACCTTAGAACAAGATTAAAGTTGAATAAACCAAAAAATTTAACATTCAAGTGCCTAATAGATTAGGGAATCGATTCCGAATCATTTTGTCCCTAATTCAAAAACAAGAGAATTGATTAGGGAATCGATTCCATACCATACTATTCCATTGTCTAAAAATAGATTAATAATCGATTCCAGACCATTATGTCCCTGTTTCACATATAGAAGAATTGGTTAGAGTTTTGCATGAAAAGGGCCACCACTATCTATGGGAGGGTGGAAGGGGGACGTGTACAAGTGAAAAAGTTAGTGTCACACGACTCATTAATCGGTATGAAATCAATTCTAACTAAGATCTTTATTCGAACAAGCGAGAATCAATTAAAGAATCAACTCACACTTATATAAGACCTATAACCCATGAAGAAGAGTTGTCCTAATTTCTTATGTTTTGATTTGTATACCAATATACATTGTTTGTTATGCTTATGTAGTGTTGATTTACTTGTGGATTAACACACTTTTGTGGGGTTAGAGATAAGTGGTGATATATCTTGGTTCTACTTTTATTAAAGCTTTTTAGAACTCAAATCTATGATACTTCATATAGAAAGTGATAGCTATTCAAGGAGATCTTACGTTCAGTATATTTTATACTACAAAGATGCCATCTATGAATTCGGTCCCAAGCATTATTAGAGGACGTTAAACATGCTAATAGTTTTGCTTAGATTTCAAGAGCTCTTGCCACTAGATTGTGATTTTGACGTAATTAGAGTTGCCCCGGTTATGTTTTGTTTAGCACCCCACGGATGGACATTATCACCATATTTAGAAATGAAAATGCAAAAGATATGTTATGCTTCAAATGTAAGTCAAGTTTCTAAGCTTTTTGTTTGTTTATATATATCTAAAACGGAGGTATAATTTGTCATAAAATAGCTTTGATATATCACTATTCATTGGGTTTATTCATTGGGTTTTGTCTCACCCCTTTTCCCTATATGTGTAGCAGATAATGGTGCTTGAAGGTTTTATGATTCAAGCTTTGTGAATATGTGAAAATGACTTCTGCACTCTAGCCTTTGGAACGAAAAGTCTTAGCATTGTGAAAAACCATTATTCATATTTGGCAGAATAGTTTGGGTAAAATTTATTTTTCATGTAAAATTGTAGTCCTCCTGTAATAATAATAATAAAAGTTAAAATAAAATAAATCCCTGAGTCAGCATTGTGATAAAAAAAATATTACAGTTTCATTTCTTTAAATTATGCATTTGTTCTGAATGGATGGTTGTAGGATAAACTTATAAAAGGATTGTAAGCTTTCCCTATTCAGAAAATTATACCCCAAAATTTATAAGAATACTACATATTTGTTCAATTAGGCCTTCAGCAGTCTAGAGACTATAGTTGGTCACTACTCTTAGTTTGGGATGGGATAGGGTCATGACATCTCCAATTTCAAATTTCCCAAATTTTGTAGTCTACACATCCTTTTCTAATAGCTCTCTACATCCAAACTCCATATAGATCACAACCCTCTTTTGAAATTCAGTCACTGCTATCCTCACCAAATTTGTAATGAAACACTTTTCTCCACACTTGGTTGTTCTCCAAGGAGTACCTCCATAGCCATCTTCCCATCCAGGCTATATTGAGGTGGTGAAAATGCAAAAGACCCAATCCTCCCTCACTGAGACGCTGACATACCTTCACATATCTCACTAGGTGAATTTTTTATTCATATGAGGGGTATGGTGCTAAATTTTGGGTGGTTAAAAATGAACATGTTCTGAAAATCAAGGTAGCTTAAATGAGAATGTTGAGATGGATGAGTAATGTTACAAGAAGCGATATAATGGGAAAGGAATTCATTAGAAAGAAGGTATTAGTGGCTCCAATTGAAGATAAAACCATTTTAATCCATTCTTGCAAGAGTGGAGTGTAATCCAATCCCGACTCAATAACTCCTAGAAATATCTCGAATTGGATCCCTAGCCAGTTGATATCTCCCTTTCTGGCTCTGCTTGTGTGCGAGAAAAATTCATTTGAGATGGTATGATTATGTACATTGTAGACCACTTAACACGTTTGTAAAGAGTGATTTGATCCACGTGGAGAAAGGTAAAAGATATAGCGGAAGGCTGAGGAGAACACGGGTTGAGAAATAAGAACTGGATCCATGTAGCCAACCTAAGAAATTGGGATTTTGACTTGAGTAGACATATTTGATGCTTAATATTTCCTCAAACAATGCGAGGAGTATTCCATTCAAATAGAATTTTTAAAATCACAAAATGCAACAACAAAGATTCTTTAATAAAAAGTTGAAAAAAGGGAAAAATAAAACTATCTAAATAATTCTAAGCAGGTAGTACCCCATTTAAGAACTTCATTTGCCTCTTTTCTTTGCTTTTTCCTTTTTCTTTTTGATAACTAGCCGCTTTTACTGTCTTTTCTTTTTTTTCCCAAATACGGTACAACCCATAATCATTTGCACTAGTATAAAAGAAAGCCTGCAAAACTCAACAGGACAAAAACACACGACCCAAAAACTCCACAAGAGAATCTAATAGACATTAAAGACAACTTCAGAGACCAATAAAGCAAAGAGCACACCAACTTCAATTCATGAGATGGAAGCTCCACACCATCAAAGGACCACATTAACCTTAGACGCTCCACATAACATATGATGTGACAAAATACTACAACATATTAGCAATCTTCCACACACATTCACCCTGGCAACACAACAAATCACCAACCGAACTCAATATGAACCAAGGTACACCAAACAGATATAACAAGAGGCACCACATATTTGCTACCTGACAATGCAACAGCAAATGGGTACCATATTATCTTCAGGCTTCCTAAACACGCAACACTAGTCAGTCACTTGGTGAGAAAAGCTTCCTTAAGAGGAGCTTTGTAAACCAAATACCTTTCAATGTAAAAGCTCAGACATCCCGACCATCAAGCACTCTCTAAACCAATCTGACACTGAACCTCAATCGTAAACAATTCTATTTGGCTATTTAAAAGATTAAAGAGAGATGTTATAATTATATTTACTAAAATGTTGCAATATATAACAATTAGAATCGTTTACAAAGATTGATTCATACTTTCTTGGTAGTCTAAGTAATCTCTATCCCAAATGGAAAAGGCTGCCACACCCTTATAAAAACTCTGATATTTGTTTCCGCCCCTAAATAATATCATATACATTTTATGTCCTTTACCATACAACTGTTAGAATGTGTTAGAATATTTCCTATTTTATTCTGATGAATATTTAGTATTCTTATTTTATGCCTTATGGCACTCTTGTAATTATGGTGATGATTTAATATAAAAGGGGATGAAATACCACTCATACCTCTAACTTTTCTCTTCTAAAAAATAACATGGTATCAAAGCCACTCTAAAACCCTAGAAATCACAACCCTATAGCCACCTTCACACCACCACTGCACCACCACACCAAACGCCATTCCCTTAGGGTTTCGGCAGGACCAGTCACAGTCTCCTAGGGCCTCGACAGGCCTTGCCGCATCCTTCTAGGACTTCGGCAGACCTAGCCGCAGCCTCCTAGGGCTTCGCTAGCACCCTAAGGCTCGTCGGAGCCCCCCTCTTTCCAACCCAGGTCTGTCAGTAGGCTTGGAGGTTCAGTCGGGTGGGTTTTCCTCCCTCCTCAGGCTACCGACCGCCACTCAGAACCTCTCTAGTTCAGTCGGCTCTCTAGTTCAAGTCGATTCTTTCTTCTCTTTGGTTCAGTTGACTCTCTCTCGTCAGTCGATCGTGTCGGCTCTGTCTTGGGTCTGGGTTAAAGTCCTTATTCAGTGATCTCATGTAATTTGTCTTCTTTCAGCTTTGTTTTTTTTCTTTTCTGTCTTCTTCAAAAAAAAAAAAAAAAAAAAAAAAAAAAAAAAAAAATGCTCTCTTAAATTCTTTTGTTTTTGTTCTGTTTGGTATGTTTTTCCATCTTCCGGGTTTGTGATTAGACCAGTGTTTGTTGTGAGGGTTCCTTAGTAGCGTATTCATAGCAGAATTGACTAGTGAGTCTACTACTTCACATGCTTCTCAGGACGGGTGTCCTGGTTTGCCTACTACTATGACTAATTCTCTTAACTCTAGCCAAAAAATCACCACTTCTCTCTTTAATGGTCAAAATTATCTAGCGTGGTCGTAGAGTTTGACTATATTTTTGAAGAGTAAAGGGAAGCTGGGATATGTTGATGGGCGCGTTCAGGCCCCCAGTCCCACCGATCCGGGTTATGATCAGTGGGAGATTGCCAAGTCTCTTATCATGGGCTGGTTGATATATTCCATGGTTCTGGAGATTGGTGAGGGATACCTGTCTATGGACACAACACAGGACATTTGGGAGGCTGTGGCCACTACATATTCCCACAAAGACAATTTTTTCCAGACTTTTGAGTTGCGACGCTCAATTGACCGGTCTGTCCAGGGTGAGATGACTATCCTCCAGTATTTTACTTTCCTTAGCAATGGATGGAAGAGACTTGATCATACTTTGTTCGTGAAACACTACTCACATGGTAAAACGACAGCTCTTATATTTTTTATGTGAATGATATTGTACTCACAGGGGATGATGTTGAGGAGATTCCTCGGTTAAAGAAGTATTTTGCCAATGAGTTTGAAATCAAAGACTTAGGTAGCTTGAAGTACTTTCTAGGTATTAAAGTTGCTCAGTCCAGATAGGGCATCTTCATATGTCAAAAAAAGTATGTGCTTGATTTGCTAAAAGAAACTAGAATGCTTAGAGGCAAAGCCTGTGATACACCACTAGAGCCTGCACTGAAGTTTAGTGAGGATCAAGCAAGCGAGCATGTAGACAGGGGAAGATATCAGTGACTAGTGGATAAGCTTATCTACTTATCCCATTCACGTCCTGACATTGCTATCGCAGTGAGTATGGTTAGTCAGTTTATGCATGCTCCACGTGCAATTCACTTAGAGGCAGTTATGCAGATTCTGAGGTACTTGAAGTCTTCTCCAAGAAAGGGTCTCTATTTCTCTAAACATGGTCATCTTAGTACAAAGGCATATATAGATGCTGATTGGGCTAGGTCAGTCACTGATAGAAGGTCAACCTCTGGCTATTGTACCTTTGTTGGAGGAAATCTAGTTACATGGAGAAGCAAGAAACAGAATGTAGTTGCGAGGTCCAGTGCAGAAGCTGAATTCAGGGCTATGGCTCAGGGTGTGTGAGCTATAATGGATTAGACTACTTTTGAGGGATTTGGAGATTCATCAGACAGATTCTATGCGGCTATACTGTGACAATACGGCAACCATCAATATAGTTCACAATCCAATCCAATCCAGAATGACAGGACCAAGCATGTGGAGATTGATAGGCATGTTATCAAGGAAAAACTCACTAGTAGCACTATATGTACGCCATTCGTGAGGTCTGGGGACCAACTGGCTGATGTTCTCACCCAAGGATTAGGGAATAAACCATTCTGTGACATTCTTAATAAGCTGGGCACGAGAGATATCTTTGCATCAACTTAAAGGAGTGTTAGAATATGTTAGAATATTTCCTATTTTATTCTGATGAATATTTAGTATTCTTATTTTATGCCTTATGGCACTCCTGCGATTATTATGGTGATGATTTAATATAAAAAGGGATGAGATACCACTCATACTTCTAACTTTTCTCTTCTCAAAAATAACAACAACTGCTACAAATAAATCCAATAAAATAAGGGTTGTGTGTTAGGTAACCGACAACCAATACGTAAAAAAGCCGCTCAAATCCCTTATGACAATAAATTCTACTTTGAATCGTTTAAATGCTAGGTCGTTCCCCTCAAGTGACGCGCTACGCCTACCTCCGGGTGTTTCGAAAAGTGAGTAAGGGACGCCGCATCAATGCCTGGATGCGGTGAAAAATGAGCAAAGGTTCTCGCGTTTTTCTAGACGAGCGCGGGTAAAGAAGCTAGTCCAAGACTACAAGTTTAGGGTAGCCACTTGGAATATAAAAACCTTAACTGGTAAGACAATGGAATTGGTAGATGTTATGATTAGGAGGAGAGTTAATATGGCTTGCGTACAAAAAACTAAGTGGACGGGTGAGAAAGTTAAGAAAATTGAAGATACCGGTTTTAAACTGTATTATAGTGGTAATGATAGAAGCATGAATAGGGTAGGAATCATAATTGCCAAGGGTCTTGTGGAGAATGTAGTGGTGGTCATTAGGAAAGGAGATAGGATTGTGTTAGTTAAACTAGTTATTGGAGAGAATATAGTGAACGTCATTAGTGCATACGCCCCTCAAGCAGGATTAGATGATCAAACTAAGAGAGATTTTTGAAGCAAATGGATGAGATCTTACAGGAGATACCCGTAGGAGAGAACCTGGTGGAGATTTTAACGGCCATGTAGGCATAGATAAACTAGGCTATGAAAGGATACATGGTGGATACAGTTTTGGTGACAAAAATAAGGCTGGAGAGAGTATCTTAGATTTTGCGTTAGCTTCTGACCTGGTAGTGGCCAATACTATGTATAAGAAGAGGAATTAGCATTTGATAACCTTTAAGAGTGGGTCAGTTAAGAGCCAAATAGATTATTTTTTAGTGAGAAAAGTGGACCGCCTAAAATGCAATGATTGTAAGATGATTCCTGGAGAGAGCCTAGCCTCTCAACAAAGGATTTTGGTACTAGATTTACGTTTTAGAGGGCAATACTAAGCTAGGAAGGATGGTGGGCGTCATAGGACGAGATGGTAGGACCTAAAAGGGAATAAACTAGAAATATTTAAAAATAGAATGGATAAGGAAGATACATGGGACTTGGAAGATGATGCTAACACTATGTGGAACTTGATGGCCAATTGTATGAGGAGAATCTCAAGGGAAGTGATTGGAGAGTCGAAAGGGACGGGACTCAACTCTAGGGAAACTTGGTGGTGGAGGGAAAAGGTTCAAGCGGTAATTAAGGCAAAAAAATAGTGCTTTGAAAAGTGGCAGAAGGATAAAACTGAAGAAAACCTGAAGAGCTATAGATTGGCTAATAAGGAGGTTAAAAAAGTAGTGAGAGGCTAAGTTGAAAGCTTATGATGACTTATACACTAGACTAAATAGTAAAGAGTGAGAGAAGAGAATATACAAACTTGTCAAGATACGGGAGCAGAAAACAAGAGATTTTAACCAAGTTAAGTGCATCAAGAGTGAGGATTCTAAGGTATTGGTGAAGGATGATGTGATTAAGGAAAGATGGAAGATCTATTTTGAGAAACTATTAAATGAGGAACATGGAGGTACGGCAATAGGGGAAGAAATAGCTAGCAATACGATAAACCAAGACTATAAGTTCTATCGCAGGATTAGGAACTTTGAAGTGGAGATTGCACTCCAGAAGATGAAATCAAATAAAGCTTTAAGACCCGATGGTATTCCTATTGAAGCTTAGAAGTGTTTGGGTAAAAAAGGGGTTGCTTGGTTGACTAGGTTGTTTAGCAAAATTTTGTTGACTAGAAACATGCTAAATGAGTGGAGGAAGAGTATTTTAGTGTCAATCTATAAGAATAAAGGAGATGTCCAGAACTGCAACTACTATAGAGGAATCAAGCTAATGTGTCATCTAATGAAAGTGTGGGAAAGGGTGATGGAACGCCAATTGCGAGATATAACAGAGGTGTCAGAGAATCAATTTGGATTTATGCCTGGCAGGTCAACAATGGAAGCGATTTATCTTTTGAAGAGAGTAATAGAAAAGTATAGAGAAAAGAAAAAAGACATTCAGATGGTGTTTATTGACCTTGAGAAAGCATATGATAGAGTGTGCCGAGATATAATATGGTGGGTGTTAGAGAAGAAAGGAGTGACAAAAGGTTTACATTGATGTAATTAGGAACATGTATGAAGAGGTGGTGACCACTATTGGATCGCCTACTGGAGAGATAAATGAATTTTCTATCACTGTAGGGTTATACCAAAGATCTACCTTAAGTCCTTATCTTTTTGCTTTAGTTATGGATGAGTCGACTAAAAATATTCAGGATGATGTGCCATGGTGTATGCTTTTTGCAGACGATATTGTACTAGTAAATGAGACTAGAGAAGGAGTTAACACAAAGTTGGAGATTTGGAAAAAAGCTCTTATATCTAAAGGATTTCGGGTAAGCAGAACTAAGACAGAGTACATGGAGTGTAAGTTTAGTATCAGTAACAACAACAATGAAAGTAGAAGAGAAGTGAAGATTGAGAACCAATAACTGCCTAATAGTGAACATTTTCGTTATTTAGGGTCGATTATCACAACAACGGAGGGAGATTGATGCAGATGTGGCCCATAAGATTAAGGCAGGATGGTGTAAGTGGAGAAGTGCGTCTGGGATACTGTGCGATAAACGAATACCCACTAGACTAAAAGATAAGTTCTATAGAACGACTATTAGACCAGTGATGTTGTATAAGACGGAGTGTTGGGCAATCAAAAAACAACATATAAATAAGATGAGTGTGGCTGAGATGAGGATGCTAAGGTGGATGTGTGGCAAGACTAGACAAGACAGAATTAGGAATGAGTGTATTCCGGAATAGGTAGGAGTAGCACCGATAGAAGATAAGTTGAGAGAGAATCGATTGAGATGGTTTGATCACATTCAACGGAGACCAACAGAGACAATCGTGAAGAGATACGATATTGTAATGGTAGATGAGAGTGTTAGGGGACAGGATAGGCCTAGATTAATGTTGGCTAGCGTTGTAAATAGAGATATGGATCTACTTAATTTGACTAACAAAATGGCCATTGATAAGGCCGCGTGAAGAAGAAGGATTCATGTAGCCGACCCCATTTGATGGGACTTAATGCTTGATTTGGTTTGGTTTTTATCAATACAGTTCTTAAAAACTTTATTTATTTATTTTCAAACTGAGAGAAACCACGAGAATGTAGTGTATCCATATAAATATAAAGACTGAAGAAATAGCATTACAAATTAATTTAACAAGCAAAACTGATTTTGGGATTATTCATCATAAGAAAAATCCATTGATATTTGTATTCAAGGGCACACAGATCAACTTAAATACACCAAATTAGAGTTACACTACCAAAAAATTAGGCATATTAATCAGATTACCATTAATATCTGACTGACTTGAAACACATGACAAGCATGACAGCGTGACTCTGAAAAGAGTACAGTGGGAAGTTTGGTAAAATTTGGGTCCCACAAATAGTTGCAAAGAGAAAAGACCAAATACAGTTTTTCTTTTTTTTCCTTTGAAAAAGGGGGGGGGGGGGGGGGGGGGGGGGGGCGGGGTTTGTGGGGGTTTGTCCTGCTGATATTTAATTAAGGTAAGTTATTAGAAACATATCCAACTAGAATTCCAAAATCAACAGTTTTACACATACACTTGCACCCCAAAATTGTACCTTCCGATATGCCAGTATATCCACCAAAGGAATTGATAATATCAGCTTCAAGGCAATATCAAGAGCATCTGAAAGTGCTCTATCACCATACAGCTCAAACACACCAAAGTTGACATAATTACCGGCAAGTGCTGTCATGTGAGAGTAAAGTAAATTATAAACAGCCAACAGATGCCAGTAAATGATTAATCTTTAGTAAATTTTGTATCTGATAACAAAGAGAAAGTTGGTGCTAAATGATTAAGTAAATCAATTCAAAAGAAGCCACAGTACTTCAAGAAGAAGAAGACAAAGAAGATGAAGAAGAACCCCTAATAATTCTATTTGCACACCACATGTTATCTCACATGTTATCTCAGTACATACCATTTGTGCTATTTGGATATTAACTTCCAAACATAATTCAATTGTAACTATTGAACAAAAACCAAATGTTCGAACAAAAATATTGTTCAATAGTTGATATCCGAACAATTGATTTTTGTTCGGAAGTTATATCTGAACATTTGTTATTTGTTCGGAAATTAATATCTAAATGGCAAAAATCATGCGTACTGAGATAAAGTGTCGGATGCAAATAGAATTACCCTAAAATAAAATGTCCTTACCCTTAGTTTTGCAGTGATCAAAGTATTGTTCCCAAGTTTCGATTTCACATTGAAAAGTTAATATAGAAAAGACAGAATTTGAGAAACAAAAAATATCTGACTCAACTTAAAAAACCTGTCACAATTACTTGGGATCGCCTACAAAGATCCATTTCCCTCAAATAATACTATTCGAGGTCACATACTCCGCTAAATTAAGGTAGTTATGTCCTTTCATATCAGCTGTTAATTAAGTCACTATATACAATAATTGAACCTCGAAAATAGAGAATGTATGGTTATGGCTAATGTTAATGGTAGACGAGTTTAAACAATATTTGAATTTGTGGGGTATCATATGTGAATTATATTATATGATTATGGAATTGGAACGACTTAGTTGAAGATTTTGTCTACTTTAAGTGGAGATGTAACTCATAAAATGTTAGTTTAATTGCTAGTGCCATGGAATTAAATAAATAAATAGATTGGTTACTTGTTACACATCTATGAGACAATTTCTCTCTTTTGGGTCACTAGAAAAGGAACTCACGATATATATATATATGGAAAGAAAAGTAAATAAAGAGTAATAGATAAAAAGATAAAATATAAGGTACAGTAGTCACCATTATGGGACTTGTTGAGAACGAACTCTGCCATGAATTTCAATAGTGGGGTTGTTACCGCATGCAAAGTAAAAAAGATAGGAAGTTATGCAAATAAAGTAAGTACCTCTTGAAAGGATAGACAACAAAATCCATATTCCCTTGTACTTGAATGTGTACATATCTGCCCGATTGGGAAGAGACAAAATTCTTGACCCATATGCTACTATTAATTTGCTGACTTCTCGGAAAAGCAATATGCCATTAGGAGATGACGAATCAAAAGTCAATCGTTGGGACTTGTTCAAAACGAACTCTGCCATGAATTTCAAAAGTGGAGTTGTTACCTGCACAAATTTGTTGTATCCAATCAATAAGTGCCCGTACTACTTCAAGCATAAAAAATTGCAAATAAATAGTTTCTGAAAGTGGGTGGATGCTGGTGGAGATGACTAAGTTAGAACATTAACAGAATTTTTTAAGTAAGAATCATAATCGCATTTGATTCTATGAATAACAACAAAGATGGACTGACACATTTTCTAAATGACAGCACATTACATAAATATTTGCACATTAAATAATTGTTACACAGACGGTATATCTTTATTATAAAACACCAATTAGGTAAAACATGAAAATAAACTAAAAAGGAGTGAAGGACAATAATCAGCTTTTACCTCACATACTTAGAAACCCAAGCATTTTTATGTACAATCATATTGTATAACTCCGAAAATGGCTCCTACAAAGGACTATCCGTGGGAGTTTCTATTTGCACACCACCTTTTTTCTCAGTTCACACCATTTTGTCCTCGTGGATATCAACTACTAAACAAAAATCAATTGTTCGGATATCAACTACTGTTCGGTAGTTGAAATCTAAACAATTGACTTTTGTTTGGTAGCTAATATCCGAATGGGAAATGGTGTGAACTGATAAATTTTGTGATGTGGTGAGCAAATAGAGCTCCCACTATTCTAGTTCGGTAGTTGATATCCAAACTATGGATTTTTGTTTGGTAGTTGACATCTGAACGAAAGAATGGTGTGACCTGAGAAGTTTTGTGGTGTGCAAATAGAAGCTCCCACTATCCACCTACCACACATCACACTAGAATCACTCTCCAACCACAAATCCTAACATGACCAAAGAATATCCTACCACCCTTTCCTAATCCCTTTCCATATGCTGATACAATACAACCTTTGAACACACTATACCTTGCCAAAGAGAATAACCTCACTCATTCCCAAATTCACTTTCAAATCTAGCACTGCCTCGTAGAAAATAAGGGTGTAGTGTAGGTACCTCAATTGCTCTTCTAAACAAAAATTAATTGTATCCTCCGCATAAAGAAGATAAAAAATAGGCAGTGAGTCTCCACCTACACACCGGACCCCTCTTGCCCAATTCCAATGATCGTTTCGCTCAAACCTCAATCAAAATAGTTAATAAAGAAAGGAAAGAGGATCCCTTGCTTCAGCCCCCTCATGCTAGGGGGAAAAAAGATCCTTCTATTGTACTAGTGAAAACCTCCTCTTCTTTTTTTGTTTCTTTGATCGGCAGCTAGTGAAAAACCTCTTTGAAGAGCTATACAGACTTTCATATTAAAACAGTAGCCAAAATAGACAGGACGCACCATATCTTCAAAGAATAAAGTATGCCCTTCACATTCTTACTCGAATTATTAAACCCGCAACTCTAAAGATTCCCATCTAGTAAAGACACTCAGTATTGTACTACCTTTGAACATGAGAAACACTTTTTAACTTTTCAGATTCTCCTCACCAGATTTCCAATCAAATAACATTTAGCTGACAGACCATCTGAATGTAGTGAAAACTTCCAAGAACAAAAATAATGCACATAAAAATCATCTTTATGGATGCCAACCTTTGTTTGACAGTGTTATTGTCTTTTCTTAAAGCACCTGCATTTCTCTGATTCCACCACTTGGCAAAACCCTCTCAAATATTTACTTTGATGTGTAGGGTTCTGATAAAGGGTTGAAAAAATAAGATGAAGAGGACTGAGAAGAAAAATAGCTACTGTGCATTACAAGAGTACAACTTTTCTATGTACAATAAGAGCACGTCTACATACACAGAATTAAACCACAGAAACATGCCAACAATTTACATGTCAACAACACAATGGGGCCCACCTCTTGTAAAAACTTTTCTGTGTACAATAAGAGTAAGACTACGTAAAACTAGTTGTAAATAACACACTATCACAAACTTTTTGGTAGAGGTTAAAATGTGGGTTTCAAACCACTCGACAGTGAGAAGGAAGGTTAAAACTCTGACATGGGAAACCATACTATATCCAAGCTTTCAGTTTGGTAGGTTTCCAAATATAACCATAAAATCATCTCGAACCAAACACCAGTATGAGCTTTTGGATTTTATAGATTTCAGATATTAGGATGTTATAGCAATGGGTTGTACAGATTTTTATGTTTATTTTTGTATGACTACATTATAGTGCACAGATTATGTTACTTTGTTTCAATTCCAAACAATCATGTTACAATTGAGAAAGCAAGCATCACAAGACCTATATTGGAAACAAAAAACCACACAGCCATAAATCTTAATTGACCATGAAATATTGAGAAAGAACTTTAAATATATTAGAATTGTAGCTGCAGCTCACCTCTGGTGTATCAGTCCAATGTGTGATTGCTTTCAGAAGAAGCGGCATGCGAGCTGGATACAGCCAATCGAAGAGGAAACCATATGTTCGGCGACTACAAAATAGGGAACGAGGAAAAAAAAAAAAAAGGAAATAGAAGAAGCATGCACAAATTAGGGAGTGCCTGTAAATAAAATGCAATTTCAGAAATAGCAAGGAGACCAACCTATTTGTGGCCATTGTGATTCCTCTGAGATCCCGCATCAATCCTATTAATGCATATTTAACAGCGTCCGTGCGAAATATTGCATCAGGCATTGATTCCAAACTGACAAAAACCTTAGGTGGGAAAACCAGTCAACAGATTAAAACGTCAACCAAGAACAAAGAAGCAAATGACAATCCAAAGCAGTTTGAGAGCTAAGCCATCAGTTCATCATAAGCATGGATATGATTTCCAGAACAGAACTTACAAGAAATGAATTAAAGATAATTTAGTCCAGCACATTCAAAAAACTTGTTATAAAAGTTTAGGGAAAACCATTGCAATTATAAAAAATTAATAAATATAGACAGTTACAAAACTGCAGTGAAAGAAAAGCAAACTGTAGTAGAAAATGAACAGCATACCTGCAGAAGAGGATCCATTGAAGATTTAAATTTCAAGAGGTTATCTTCCATGAAGATTAACAAGCCAATAGTGTAATAGAAGGTTGTTCTGCAACGAGAACAACTGTAATTCTCTAAAAAATGGAAGTGCTCCCTCTGAAAATGCAAATTTCATGAATTAATTCCTGAATTAAGCTTCCCAAATATACAAACATCTAGGAAGAGAAAAAGACATAGGAAAATACTCAAGTTACAATTACATTATGATGTGAAATAATGTACTGAATAGTATCCAACTTCAAAAGCAGCTTTCCCGTCATGTATCTGCACGAATTTCGCAAGTTCATATAAAATTGTAGACATGGAACAAGTCCAATTCTACCCATAAAACTACGTCGAAATACAACTTACCCAGTTGCCATTTCCGAAAAGAGACTTAACGTGTGATTGATTACCTCTTCACTCTGCAAATAGGGTCAAATTATGCATGCATTTTATAAATCAAAGAACTATTTAACTGGAAAAACACTAGGAACAGTCACCTCCGCATAGCACTTCAGGTTTGTAGCAATCTTTCCAACAATAACATTCAATATGAGCAGATGATCATGAAGTCCAAGAAGCTCAGATAATCGGGTATATAACTGCTGCAAGAAATGTGACAAGTAGCGATTAACGAGGGTACGCTTAAACTTACTGACTATGGAGCTTGTGATTCTTGCTTCTTCTCCCACTTTCCAAGTGGAAGGTCAAACTTTAAAATGGTTTACCTTAGAAGAATGCATTGCTTGATCTCCCACATAAGACTTTCTAAAATGTTGAAAGAAGACCAGAACAGCAAGATCAAGTCTTTGCTTGGTTACTTCGCCATATCTCTGACAAATGCAAGAGAATACAAAGGATGATATACATAGCATAATGATAAAAGACAAGGACTAGATGAAAGAAAGAAAGGCAGGTTTTATTTTGAATAAATTTAAAAAACCCTTTCCTTGCCCCTTCTAACCAAGTAAACCTCGCTGCATAACTCCAAAACCAAACCCTTTGTTACAGCAATTTCAGACCTTAAAATTCCACAATAGTCACTCTCAAAGACCCTCTTTGAGACATCAAAATCAAATTTTTAGATCAGAGTTTATAAGAGTGTGCTTCGCCCCATCAGTTTCATGTTTATCTGTAGGTCAAACAAGCAGACCACCCAAAAGTCCCACACTACAATTTAAATGCCCAGCATCTGATGCATTTAATTAGAGCTAATACTTTTACCCTCACGTTGAATTTTGTTATGCTGAACTTAAAAGCAAGTAAGCACGCTGGTGCAGTGTTAAATCACAAATTCATTAAAGTAACAATGTTCCATAAATACACATGTATCAGTAACCCAGCACCAAAAAAATGCGTCAGTATGACTAATACATGCATAATGATTTCATCTAGTTAGCACATGCACAATAAGATAGATTTATAATTTTATATGACAGATTTGTGTCAATTAAATGTGTCTATTTCACCTAAAAATATCATGCATATGTATGTTAATTTCCATGAAGCACCTTGAACAAAAAAGTCATAAGTTGCGTTTTGTTATAAAGCTTAGATTTTATGTTGCGCTAAGAAAATAAAAGAAATCAGATGGGCATTCTTTCTATTGATTACCTGACTATGTAATCCACTATCAGTCACATTTATCAAGCGCAACACACGTGCTGAAAGTTCTGCATCACGTATTTCATATGATTCCGCACTAAAAAAGAAGAGATGTAAAACATGATAAGAAACACAATGCACTCCGGAAATGTCTGACTACAATTAACAGGAGTATAATTACCTTACACCACTAAATTGCTTTGTCTTAAGAATAGCTGCAATTATATGCACTATCCAAGAAAGTTTGGCTTCAATAACAAGAAGTTCACTATTATCTGAGAGGGCTGGGAGGTTGACTGCCTCCTATACAAATGAAATTAAAATAACAGAAGAATCATAATCTTCACATGGAGAATTTCACAAAGATCAAGAACAATGATGGAATTGCACAAAATGCTACTAAGCCTTACCATATACATTTGCAAAATAGGATCAGTAATCTGCATTATATATGTGCTACAGATCTCATACTGCAATCAAATGAAAGATTTTAAGTCAACAGTGAGAAACAAAAGAAGACATGCAAGATTAAAAGATACAGTTTCAATCTTAACAGATTTAATGAATGAAAGCATGTGAACTAGATAAAAATAAACCACAATCTCAGAATCATTCATTTAGTTGAAACAACAATGACTGACCTGAAATCTGCAAAGGTAAGGAATGCATTCAAGCTGATCCTGAAGAAGTTCAACATTGTCAAGTGGGTCCTCTGAGAGATCATCCGATAATCCAGCCTGAAACAAAAACAAATGAAAGGGAGAAAAAAAAAAAAAGAATAATGTAGAACCTTCTATTTGGTGGAGTAAAGTCTCATTCCATCATCAGCTGAAAAAGCAAATGTAATCTAACCTGAATAGAATCAAATTTTGATGAGATAAAATGTTCTATGATCTTAGGCACAAATTCGTTTAGTAGGTTTGGTGCATTGCCCTTCAAATATGGTACAGAAGTCACCAATCTAGACCATAGCCCAAGAAGGTAGTAGACACTACTGCTTGCCCACTGGTCAAAGGCAACAATTCAACAAGATTCATATAAGAGAAAATCCTTAATGTATAGAAAAGATTGAATTGCTTCAATGGCTTTCTGATCAACTAAAAAGTTAAGAAAACAAAACAACCTGCCATGACTGTAGAGACTTCAATGTGAACTCCGTTACTAAGCTTATCCAACTACTGTAGCCCTCCATGTTGACAAGCTCTGACAACTGTATTTCATAATCACAAGAACCACGAGCAACAAGAAGATCATCAAGCCAAAGTAAACTGGACAACAATATACGAAATTCCATTTGATTTCATTTTGATATGACTGGATCAAACAAATGAACACATATTTTACACGAAAATAAAATAACGTCTTAGTGACAATATAAAAGTGATAAGAATGTGAGAACAAATGTGGAGACAATCGAGAAAACCATGATATGAGTCCTTTTTTAAAAAAAATTATTTTCAAATAAAGGCTGCTTTCAAGAAAACCTCCTCCAGTACAACAAAAAAAGCACAAAAACTTCTAAGAAGGTGGCATGTCCGTGTTGGACACTGCCACTAGTTGGTCACTTCCCAACACATGTTGCACACATCCAAACTTGTTACACTACTTTTTTCTTTTCTTTTCTTTTCTTTTCTTTTTCTTTTTTAAAATTAGACCCAGACACTCTTCGGACACTTGGAAGACACACACATCTGTAGCTTAGATAAACATAAAATGAACAAAATAACTTGAGATCCAACATATCTTTGAATGAAGTATTCATATATATGACATAATAAATATATAAAATTGTATAGTGTGTGTGCCCCATGTGTCCCACTGTGAAGTCACATGTCCATGTCCGTGCTTCTTAGCAGGGACTAGGATCCTATTTTATTTTAATTAGATCTTTACCTCAAGTAGAGTAGGTCGTCTGACATATTATGTGACACTCCTATTCAAGTGTCAAGTGTCCGACAAGGATACTTCACACATTTAGAAGAGTCCATATCAAATAGGGAAAAAGTACATAGTTACACCATGAAATAAGATGTACATCCATCCAAGAAAATTTGAATAGCATCTCATAAACAAAGTTCTTTTACCAAATTTCTAGAGAGAATTTCACATCAAATATAAAACCAGTAATGCAATAATCATGTTCCACCATTAGATTCTTGAAGTCTACTCTTAGTTGATGAACAAAGTGGGTACAAACTCTTTGAGACTCAGGAAGGTGACAAAACATTGGTGCGCACACATTTGGTGTCTTTTCAAGACCTGTCAACAGTAGTTGTAGCTGCTTTTATGTTTTTTGTTGTTACTTTGGGCATTGCTATCAACTTATCAAGAGTGTGCAATGTCCAGGTTTCCCTGTTTCGGGTGGGTTCTATAATCAGCTACATAAAAATAGTTGTGGGGTAACTTCCTGGTAAGTCTGTTGGTCCTTTTGCAAATCTATGTTGGATATGGAGTATGAAACTTTAGTTTAGTTAGTCTATGTTTGGTTTAGACCTTAAGAGTGTATTTCCAATTGTTTGTAATGCCTAGGGCATGCCCCTTGTAAACATGAATTTTCTCTTTCTTTTCTTTCATTCAAATGCATACTTACCCAAAAACAAAATAAATAAATACAAGTAAATAACTTGTTGATAGATGTCATCTTTCTATATCTAGGATTATCTCAAACAAATGAAGATTTTTTGTGAACCGTTAGTGGTGAAGTAAAAAGATCATTTGATTGGTTGGCATGTGATCTATGTCCCTAAGAATCAAAGAGAACTTGGTATGGTATAGGACACATTGTGAAAAATAATGTTGCATCATGTTGAATATAAAAATTAGAGTATATAGAATCTTTTTATTTTTAGTATTATGTATATAATCTGTGATTGTGTCAAACACTGATTTAGTATTGTTTCCTAATTTATATCGTTTCCTTATTTATATCATTTCCTAAATTGAATCATGAATCTATTATATATGCATGGCCTCTACCTCATTCATGGAAAAGCCAAATAATTATTTTCATTCCATTTGGTATCAGAGCTAGGTTAAGTACTTAGTAATTTTACTTCACCGGCCGGCGACAGCCTTGCCTTCGCTGCCCGCCGAACTTCAACCCATTCCACTGCTATATTTTCTTTCAGTATCACTTCGTGGTGATCTCTTCCTCTATCCACTAAGTTATTCCTATCCCAAATAATTTTTTTCATCCTTTTTGGTATCAATAAGCCGTCCCTTGGCGCACTCAGTCATTTGTTACCATCATCGTTCGGCACGACGTCATAAATTACGTATGTGTTACGCTTGCTGGTTCAACATCCAGTTCTTTACATTGGTCTGGCATGACCTCTTTAAACTGTCTTGACATTGATTCCGGTTAGTCTCTACAACGATCTGACATGACCCCTTAAACTATCCAAACATTGATTCCGGTTAGTTCCTACAACAGTCCGGCATAACCCCGTAAACTATCCCGACATTGATTCCGGCCAATTTCTACAACGGTCCGGCATGACCCCGTAAACTGTCCCAACATTGATTCCGGTCAGTTTCTTCTAGAGCAGTTCAGTCCTTGTTTTTTCCCTTTCTAGGGTGTGGTGCTGATGTATTAAGCACTTTTTTGGCCTTTTTTATTTAGTGAACTTCCAGATTTATTCGATAGCATTTATTTGGACTAGCCGTTGAGTTTTTTTCGACTTCTTCCAATCATCCATTGGCAAGTTGCGATTGTTGAATATCTTCACACCAGCTTAAGGGAGAGAATTGAATATAAAAATTAGAGTATATAGAATCTTTTTATTTTTAGTATTTTGTATATAATCTATGATTGTGTCAATCACTGATTTAGTATTGTTTCCTTATTTATACCGTTTCCTAAATTGTATCATGAATCTGTTATATATACATGACCCTTACCTCATTCATAGGAAAGCCAAATAATTCTTTTCATTCCATTCATCGCTCACTAGATGGTTATGGAGATTCCCTACGAAATAAAATCATTTATGGCGTGTTATGATCAGAAGTAAGTGTTGGTTATATGATAATGGTTGCGACTCTTGAGTGGTTGATTGGGGTATTTATTGATCTAAATGGAAATTCATTTCTAAAAATCTTTCACATTTCTCTCATTTTACTCACCTTAGTCATTTGTAAGAGGGAGGAGGAAAGTATTATTCATTTATTTTTGCTTTGTCATGTGGCTTTGACCATATGGTGAAAAGTATTCTTTATGGCAGAGATGATTGAGTTATTCCTTCTTCTTGTGTTGAAATGTTTTGCGTTGATTTGATTTTGAGGTATTCAGTCTTAATCCCAAGACTTGAACTCCTTGGCAAGATGTATTGTCTTTGCAGTTGTAGTTGATATGGTTGGAAAGGAATTCAAGAGTAAGAAAAAATTAAAGGATTTAAGGGAATTATGGAATAAAAACTGCTATTTTTCATCTAGTTGGCCTTTATTGGCACCCTTTTTCAAAGGAACCCCTTCATTTTTAATCTCTAGAGATTGGAAAGTCATGCGTGATATGTAATTCTTCAGTTTTATTTTCCTTTTGTCTTGTAGGCGGTGGACTTCTTGCCCACCTTGCCATCTCTTATGCTTCTTTTTTCTCTCTCTAATAAATAAAGCTCTCTTCATTGTTGATCCAAAAAACAAATGATAGCATTTAACTCTGTCCAATGAAATTTGACAACTGCACAAGCTAGGAGACACTGTACACATTGTTGTTTAGGTTCTTTATAAAAGCACATTCTCTAACAATGACAGATATAAGTGAGCAATCAGATCAGTGCACCACTGGATGTTACATAAAGGCACAAAATCTATATATTTCAAATTACTATATAATATTATCACGTTTCTACATTATGTATGATTAAAGGCACAAAATCTATATATTTCAAAGAACTATGTAATATTATCACATTTCTACATTATGTAATGATTGAGTTAATATTCAAAATACCACTGTTGAAAACAACATGCTACTTCAAACAAAACATGAAATTCACTATGTTTTTTTGACATTTTGCTACTATGGTTAATCTTAATCAAGTAAATATGTTAAATAGAATTTCACTGTTAAGAAAACTCAATACCAAACTCCAGTAACTACACAAGAAATCAATTGCAGAAAGTTCCAATGACAACAGCGCATTACATAAGTTCAACATAAACATCAGTGGCATGCACACATGTATTAGCTGATATGTACACAGGCATGTGACCACACACACACATACAGAGAGAGAGAGAGAGAGAGAGAGAGAGAGAGAGAGAGAGAGAGAGACCTGGTAATTCACTTTAAAGCGCCCAAGAAGACGGCAAAACTCGTGATAATTATCATGATCAGCAAGACCTGGCCCAAAACATTGGAGTCATTTCTCAGCATGGGAACAAAAAAACATGAAATATCCAGTAGTGAAACAAGGTAAAATGACTGGACTTTTTACTACTTTCAAAGTTTTCAATCCTTAACGGTGTAATTTTCTTTTTTCTGTTTCCCTTCGACTTTAATTCCACAACTGAACTTGCTATAATCCTCTCCCATTTCAAGGTGTACATTAAGTTTTTCTCAATATGAAACCGACATATACAATGGCCTTAAATCTGAAAATATAACATGTTGAAAATAAATATTTATTAGTGGATGTTTCCCCAAATTGGGGGTGTTTTGCATTCCTTGCATCATCTTGATGCTTTCTGAATAAAGCTAGTTTGTTTATCAAAAAAAATATATTTATTAGTGGTTGATCTTACTCATATACGTGTAGAACTGTCTACAGTATTATTCAACTGTAGTTAGCAATGAATTGATTGGCTTGTTTAAAATTTTGGATCTCTTTGAAAATAGATTTTAAATTTTCTTTATATTATGTGTTACCCTTAATTAAAAACTTTTTAAAATCATGTTAGGCTTATGCAAATCACTATTACATTTGGTGCCAAAGGATAACATTATAAGATCTAAGGAACATTCACTGCTTTCAACCCAGTGCTTTCATCACTTCGTTACTCAAGAGTCAAGCCTCACCAATTCATTCCTTCCTCATTAATTTGAGCTCCTCTAGGATATTTCCTAATTATCAGAATGCATTTTCTTCATGTCTCCTGAATTTTCTATCCAGCCTCCGCTGGTTGTGTATGCCAGATTACACCCTGAAAAGCAATCATGCTAAAATTTCAACAAATTTTTGCGACTCCAATTTTCACCTAAGAAAGATTTTTTCTACATCATCATTTCAGATGACCCAACTATCAAATTTCTTTTTGCCACTCTCACCTACTTTTCGAATTCTTTATACATTCTGCGACATCTTATCGGCTTTGCAGTCACAGGGAGTTTTGCTTTGGTGTGATTTGAAATTTACAGCTAAGTCATGACCACCTGCCCATATATGCAGACCAGGATAGTAATCCAAAGAAACATACAAATTAAAAGTTACAATTCCCTTTAACAGCTCAAATGAATATTTCTTCAAGTTCCCTCTACCCAACTGGATCAGCTGCTTTCAATAGCTATTGTTCATTGACTGCCTATGTTCAACTGGCTTAGTCATACATGTCACTGCAGCCATGCCTCTACGTTTTGGATTCAATCAACCTTCAAAAACCTTGGGACATACGGCTATGATTAAAATGCTAGTGTCTTACTCTATTCTTCTTAGAAACACTCAACCACTTCCCTTTATGTGTGTTCCAAAATACTGGTACTTTCTTAATGAAGAGGGTAATCTTCAAGGAGCAGGGATTCAGATAAAAGTGATTATTATCTTATGTCAACTTCAATACAACACTCATGTTAAAATACAAATTTCAAAAATGAAAAGATTAAGAAAGTATCATAAGAAAGTTCTGGTGAACAGGAATATGGTGCTTATTCCTCAAAGCATGCAAGGACTAGACACAAAACAAAATTTCTACAGGACATTAAACCAATCTGAGAGAAATCATTCATGCTATATAGAATCAGTCTGAGCAGAAGTGTTTTCCCTTCTGTTCCTTGATGATGCCATGATTTGCAATACAGCCTTCAAACGACAGAGGGATGCACAGTAACACAGAGCAACATCTCTTTCCATAGGAGTTGGAAATGCAAACCCTACTTTCCAATGTGTTTGTTACTTTTTAAAACTAAAAATAGATTAAATGATCATTTATTATATTGGACTTTTCAGTTCGGGTATAGTTTTACAAGGCAATGCAGATTCACAGCCAAAGTACAATGTGATCAAAGTTGATCTACTTGTGTTGAAAACCCAGGACACCAACATTATAGAAGGGCACAGAGTGGAAACATTATGTGTCACACCAAAGCAGTAGTTAAGACTGTCAGTTTGTTTCTGGTATCAACGCACAACATGACATTTTATTTTTGTGATATGAACATGTGAAGTACCCCTTATTGTTCCTGCTAGAGGCTAAGGGATAGAAAAGTTAACTTTAAGGGGAAGCATCTTCCGAATTCAGGAACAATAAACTACAACTTTGGCTTGTGTCAAATGGCATATTGATAGTGGATAAAGAAATATTGATGCAAATCCAACGAAACATGTTATTTATAATTCATTAGCACTTATATATTTACTTTTATATTTACATTTTACATCTAGTTATATATTTAGGGTACACACACACACACACACACACACAAAAAAAAAAAAATCAGACTTCTGATTTTGTGACAATTCCAAATGAGATCTACATGACAAAAGCGTTAGCATATTCCAAATTTTCCACACACAATTCCACCACATGAAAGGAACTTTGATCCAGCGGAGATATCAACAAAAAAACCCATGTCTACATGAAAATGAGAACTTTACTACACTGAGATGGAACCAATATTGATTAATCAGACTATTTAAAAGAAAATAACTAGAAGTTATAACAAACAGATAATATATATAGTGTACAAACAATGACAACTAACTTTGCATAAAGATCAAAAAATTGTTGAATACTAGTGCAAACTAGAAGGGAAACACACACGATGCTCGTGCTCCTTATTATGCTGTGTAGTTTTCTTTATTGGTGGTTATTTTATACTATTTTTTACATTAAATCCACTTCAAAAAAAAAAAAAATCTCACGTCGGCACACAAAAAAAAATTTTAAGAAAGACATTAGTCAGACAAAAAATTTTGTTAGTTTAATATATTAAAGTAAACAAGCAATGAGTATAAAAGCTATGCAAACTGCTGTTTACCTTTCCCCGTTTCCATAATTTCTTTAGTTCCTGTCATTAAGTGAGCTAAATATTTAAGGCGCGTTGTATCATTTGTGAACAGGGATCTTCTCACAGAAGCCAGCCGTACCAAGCACTCCAAAGCCTGGAAGTAAAAACTTGGGAAATTACAGACATCTAATAGAAAGGTGAAATAACAACCACATTCAGACATACATAATACATATGTATGCATATATTTATACAAACTTATACACAAAACCACCCAAACAATATAAACACAACTGTACAAAATATTAATTTCAATGACATCTTTCAGTAGGTAGAAGTTTCAATGGCTCAACTAATAGAATTTCACCTTGGCAGGAATGAACCACAGTGAATCATGGTACTGACATTAACAAATCACGGCAATAAGAAAAATACAAATATATGACCCGAAATCATTGCTGAGACAAAAATTGGTGAATAACTAATAAACAAACACGATTATAATGTAAAATTCAGTAACTCAATGAAAAAAACCAACAAGAATTCAAAGATGAATGCAATGGACAAGTGAAGTGCATCCTAGAAGAAACATAAAAGAACAAGAGCTACCATTAGGTCACAGGTGAACTGCGGGGATGCCTAGTAAGGGTGGGAATTTTCAACGCAAGTCAAACCATACATGAATTTAGTGGATTAGGGTTGGCATTTTCTGACATGAACACGACATGACACAATCCGATAACACGAATATTGAACAGATCAGGTCGGGTCAATGTCAAGCCTGCATAGCATGGAGTTGACACAGACAACCCGTTTAATAAAAAATTAGTTCCACATTTTAACGTTATTTCCACCAAGGGGTTCCGTAACAATTTTGAATCCCTTATGTAATTCCATCAAGCTAAATAAAAAAATACGTAAAATAGCATTTTAAGGCTAATAGTCTTTTTTTGTTTTCCATATAAGATTTTTTTTTTTTTTCCTATTATTTTAGAGTCGATCTAGCTAAAAAAATATGATAATAGGGTATAGTTTTCTTAAGTTGGAGAAATGGAATTGATTTGACATTAAATATTTCTATGAATAATTTCATCAAGTAGAGATTAGTTCCATAAAATTTAACTTATGGGAGAAAAGTTTTAATTCTATCACACACTTGGTATTCTTAATTAAGGGTGTAAATTTTTTACATAACATGATACGAACCAAACACGAACTGAAAATGACACAACACGGGAACACGAAAAAATAAACAGGTTGGGTTAGTGTTGAGGTAATTTTGACAAGAACCTGAAATGACACGATACAAACACGACCAACATGATGCGGCCCCTACGCCCCAGTGTTAAGAGCCTAGAGACTTCAAACCATGCTCATGTGTCCGGGTCTGAGCTGCAGCCCCCTCCACATCCCCCAAATGTATGATGCAACGTAGGTATAACTTTGAGTAGAGAATCCAACAATCCATACTAGAAAAAAATTAACAAATTTGAAGTTACATCAAACATAAGATGGATCAGAAGTGGTCAAATGATAAGTTGATCATAAAGATCCGTTAAGTTGGCTAATCTGTAGAAGTTGATAAATAAAAAATATGCCAACTACTAGTTTATGAAAGGCCCAATTTAGCTAAATATTGTGGGGAGTATAAGAACAGCAGCAGTTTTGGCTGCTTTCAGGTTCATTCAAAATGCTCTTTTTTATGAGCAACATGGATTCATTCAAAATACTCTCAAAATAACCAACTAGCTCTAGCAATAGCATTTGTCAAATATGTAAGCCAAAAAAAAAAGGACTAAGGCTAGAGATATAGAATGGAGGAGGAGGAGGAGAGGAGCAAAGATCACAAGTTATAATCATGGTTTTTTTAAGTTTAGTTTATTAAAAAGTAGGCACTAGGGGGGGTGCTGCCCTTGTAAATAGATTGTATGCCAGAACAAACCTCTATACACTCGAGGGTTTTAGGGCTGACTGCTTAGTAAACATATTGGACTTTTTAAAGGTTTGTATGGAGTAACATAAAGGTAGTGTTTTGGGTTAATAAAATAGGGGAAGGGAATGAAATTTAGGGCTTTTTTGGGTGTTGTGAACAGTACACGTGAACAGTATTTTTGTATTAGGATAAAAAAATTTAGGCTCAGAGAATAGTATGTAAAGATTGAAAGGAATAAATCTAGTTGGGCTGTTAAAGTACATAGAATTGAACATGGAAGAAGGAGAAGAAGAAACATCACATAATCTAAACAGGAGCATATTTGCTGGAAATAATTCTTTCAAAATTGTTCTCCATTGAATTAGAAGCCATGCATAGCTCAACATGAATTTTGGAGACTTCCAACACCAACAAGGACTAGGATTTCTAAAAAAAGAAACAACTAAACTTCGACTTCTAAAATCTATCCAAAACTAGATAAGACCCATAAAAGAAAAGCCCAATCACATAACTTGACCCATGGGAAAACCCATGTCCAAAAAATTTGCAAATTACCAAAATACCCAGATGCTATAAAATTTAATAAATCATATAGAAAACCAACTGAATTAATACTTAGCCTAAATAATCATAATATATTACTCCATTAAGCCTAAAAACTTTATTGCACATGTTCCTAACTGACCCCAATTGAGTTTGGCATGAAACTAATGAATTTTCAAACTTGAATGTTTTCATAATTTTGATTTTCCTAACTCTTCTTGTGGGCTGCATCATAGGTTCAGTTCAATTTTGCATGGTCGCATACACACTTGCATACTCCTACATATGCACTTGTGTATACGTATGTGAATTTCTTCATTACTCTATTTGTATTATCAAAATATAACGAAAGAGTCGTAGGGAAGTCATGCCAGCTGCAATTGAGAACAAATCATGTGTCACCATGGGAGGAATAGTTAAGATTTGAGGATGACAACAGGTACAAAGTGGAAGACTAAATATATTCTCAAATCACAAAATTCAAGGATTACATAGTTCCCAACCTACAACTACACCTAGACACCAGAAGTACCAGCACTTTAAATAAACAATGAGTCTGAGTTGAGGGATCAAGCAAGTATTCACCAAAGAAACCCTAAGAACGGTGGAGGAAGATGAAAGAATATTACAGCATAGATCATCGCTCTTCCTGAAGGAGGAATGACAAAGGTAGAAAGATGGAGAGCTAGCATTTTCACTTTCAAGCCAAAGCCTGGAACTGATGAAGTCAAGTATTTCACCTTTTGAATCTCAGACAGCTTTGGAGACACCTTATGTGATCCCACACTATGGGCTCAGATAGTCTCTTAAGTGCTAGCATAGTGGGAGAACAAATAACAATGAAAGTCCATTGTTCCTCAGGAGCTCAGTGGTAGAGCAGTCAAGCCCATTACTCATTCCTTCCCGACTCGATAGGTATTGCAATCTCGAAATAGGATGCAACAATTGAACTCCACATAGAGCAACCACAAGCACACAGGATACTAACATGAAATTTTGACAAGAAAGAAGGGCATTCTCGATATTTAGAAACATAGAGCAAAAAGTTGTTAGTTAGATGCGTTTGATGTATGAAACCTTTAACCAAATAGGGTTACATGACTAAAATATCACTAAAAATTAGTAATATAGAAAATAGTAATTTGTTACAATGGTTAACTAAAGGCATAATATGTGATGTCATAAGCTTGGAGTTAACTTATGTCAACATGACCAGAGAACTGTATCCATGGGACATCATTAAATAAGATCAATCTATTGATTCTGACAATGTAGCCCCAGGAGCAGAATAAGAATTCATGATATTTTATGCAACAATGTGAGAGATGCAACTTAAAAGAGCCAATCACCACTAACCAAAATAATCAACAAATAGTTGGTCATTGAAAAAGGAACATTAACAGTGATTCAGACACAAGACATTCCACCCAACACACTAATCAATGAGTAAGTATCTGTGTAGTCAATAACCAATTGTCACATAAAACAGATGAATGAATACTAACCTCCCTAGATAGAAGGGGTTTAGTGATAGCATAGTAATCGAAAAAGATCTGCAGTGTCGACGGATCTTCAATAACTGGCTTCCAGGAAGATGGAATCTATACAGTTCAAGGCAAGAATATTTCACAGTGAAAAAGTGATTTATATAAGCAAATTTATCTAAAAGTGATTTATATAAGCAACACATTTGCCACAGAAAATGCCAACTGCACCTGAACAGAGCCAAAATCATCTGAACTTTCATCAAATGATGTCCCCACAAAATCAAATGATAAACATTTGAGGGATAATGAAAGAGCCAGTTCTTGTAACTTGCTTCCAACTGCATTTGAAAAAAACTATTCTAGTTACCCAAGAAAGTTAATAGGGAAAAGGCCACAACTAATATTCTAATCACAGAGTAAGCATTTTACCATCATTTTTAAGTTGACACAGTGAAGTCAGAGATATTCGGAATATTTGGAGAAGTGATTGATCCCTGAAGGAGCAAGCCACCCTGCGATGATGGGTAGAAGGTAATCCTGGATTTGGCTGTTCATAGCAAAGAAAAAGCATAAGTAGGAAAAAGTTCTACAAATATGTTATAGGCAAAATGAAAACAAATCAGTGTCATCGCATCAGCCAGTAATAAATGTAAATGCGATACTGAACTACAACAAAATGATTGCACTGCTGATTCAGGAGAAGTGAAAGCTACTTCTACAACAACAAAAATTTTAAAAATTAAATTTAAAAAAAAAACAAAAAACAAAAAAAAACAAGACAGCAGTAAGTCAATTTGCATTGTCAATGCATTCAACTGTGCAGACATGAAGCACCCTGTAGTGCAGAAGCAATTTTAAATGACCCAGTTTCTACAATTCCCTTCCATAGTATCTCACCAAAGTCAGATCACATTTTTCATAATCCAATACAAGATTGTAAATAAGGTTTTTCCCATCATGAAATGTGCGGCCTACTTGAGCAGAATTAGAAAAGAGTTTTTGTTCAAGACAAATTTGTGGATGTCACTTAGTAACATATCATAGGTCAGGCTACAAGCTGAACAAATGAAAGTCTATTAACCAGAGCTATTTCCACGCTTCACAACTGATTTTGACACCATACTTGAGAAAATAATGTACAACTATTAGTACTTGCCTGAACTCAATTTTCCTTCTCCTCTTGAATCAGCAGACCAAGGAAATTGTCTTCTTACTTGGGCGATGGAATTTTGGCTTAGGGAGAGGAAAAATGACTTCCATGCAGTTCTTACTGACTAGGAGATTCCATAATTTGCAGTTATAAAGAAGGGAATGGAAAAATAAAAAACCATCCACGCTGATCCACTGACATGGAATAGAACATTTATGGTAGCAGCAACAAGAGGCAAAAGAAACACAGAGGGATTAGTGAGAAACAGGCGAACCTTCTAATATGGATTACAATTGAGGGGTGTGGAGCCATCCTCTGTGGGGGAAATTTAAATTTAACTTCAAGGATTGTACATTTGGCAATCCAGGCCACCTTGGCACTGGAAATATTAACCATGATCAACATTGTAATATCATCTCATCTTCCTCAACACAGATGTAAGATTTGCAATTAAACTGGAGCTCCAAGCTATCCTAGAAGGCACTCATGAAAACCAGATTATTTGCTTGATGGAGGGAGACTTTAAGTTGTGGATGGACAAAATCCCTATCTGTTGGCTATTGCATCTAGATCATTTCATGCTTGAGATTGCATACTTGTTTGCTTCTTAGAAATCAAATTCCCAGTAGAATCCTCAATTTTGGGTTTGTGCTATCCCTGCTCTTTTCCTATGCCCTTCTTGCCTTGAATGGCAAATAATGAATTGATTGGACACACATATAATATGCATCATTAACTTATGTTAGTTTTAATTAACAAACCATTGAAATCATACAGCTCAATCAGAACTGTAGCGAAGGAGAAAAAATAAGATACACAAGATGAAAACTATAAACTTGTTTACTGAACCGTTTCCAAAAACTTTTAAAAAAAAATAAAAAAAAGACGTCCTCCAAAATCTTCTAAAGCAGATATTCTACCATAAACTCCACAAAACCTCTGAACCAACCAATCTCAACAAGACTAACCTGATTCATTTCACTAATGAGCTGATTTAAAATCTTCAAGCCAATGGCATAGTGAAATGTTGCCTGCTGGAAGCAAAAACAAAAATAAATAAATATGTGAGGGAGTTCATATGTACAAAATTTTACTACTGGAGCTGATGCTAAAATCATAGAAAATCATAAGTACAATATTAAACTGCCTACACAAGTAATTCAATTATAGAAACCCAAAGCAGACAGAAAAAAGTGGGCTCTTTGTTACTTGTTTTTTCAAAGTTTTCAACAAATCATAATGTACTTTACTGCAGAATATTTAAGGCAACATGGAGTGAGGGCATTATAAATACAAGGTGACACCCTTGTGGAGTAACTACCCCAAAAAGCAGACAATTTACCGAGTCTCAGAAGAAATGTATTACTTTTCAACTACCCAAACTCTAATACATCACTCATCAACACAAAGCTCAAAGATTAATGTAAAGCTAAAGATCTGACCTTAAACCACCAAAAAAAAACAAAAAAAAAGGCTCATGTTTCTGTAATATAGCTGGCATCCATAGTACGCAGCCCAGAAGATATAATGCCAGAGGACAAACTGAGGATATGAATGATGCACCTGTCAAATAATGACTGTAATTCCCTTATCCTCGTGTTTAAAAACTTATTTTTTATGCGCAAGTTAAGGACACACAAAATTGAGTCGCTTTATTGGAGAAATGTGACCTAAGCCGCTGGGGTGTCACCTAGGGGACCTTTTGCTTGAAATTGTATACTTGTAAGAGTTTCTACGTTCAAAAAGATTCGTCAAATACACCATCCTAGCTTTTGTAGGATTATATAACTCACGTCAAACTAAAAACAAATAGAACAACTTGTCTCACTGTTTTTCTTCATGTATCTTAATTTCTTTCCCTGCAATTGAAATTCACCTTAAAAGAACTGCAACTCATGAGGAATGAACATGGAGGATTCCAATTACACTCTTAGTTCTTTCCCCATAGCCATTCGAGCTCAATGCCCAAAGTTTCAGTGTAGCAGTTAATATCTAGTTAAAATAAAATAATGATACAAAACTCTTTATCCACTACAGGCAAGCACTCCCTCTATCAACCAGTATTAAAAGATGGAGTTTGCCTTTTATGAAGGACTCTGCAATGCTCCTGAAGCATTTTCAGACAAGGTTCTCCTTTCCAGTCCTGAGGATCCAACAATTATCATCACTGTCATTCAGTTGACATCTCACCTTGTTTTCACAAGATATAATTAAGCATTAGAAGCACAAACACATGATTCAGAGACAGTAATTTAAAGTTGCTCTGGTGTACCACATTAGGTGATAAATTAGCTATTGCTTGGTTAGAAAAGACCCACCTTCTTTGGGAATGTAAAACTAACACTATGGGCTACTACACAATCAAGCATTTATTTTGACCCATGAAGAAATGTGTGGTAAATTTAAGTCATAAATTATTCAATTTTGGATCATCAGACATTATAGAATCTCAAATTCATTAAAACCAAACACATTACATACGGTTAGTTCCCGTTGGCACTTTGACATATCTTGTTATCCAGAAAACATTAAGAAAAAAACACCAAGGTTAATAGATTACATCGAAAATTACGAGCTGTTGGACTGCTCCAGCTTCTAAAACGAGGACTCCGTAAATTGGCTGTAATACTATTCTAAACTAACAAAACAATGCAAGGACTTACTAAATTTAAGGCATGACCAATAGATCAGTAGCATTGCCCATGCACACAAAATTTAGAGAACACCTCAATATCCCCTGGTCATGAAATTGTAGAACAAATGCAAAATTTGTACCAGCAGCATACTAGCCTACTTTTAGCCCCTTAGACCCTTACACTCAGGTTTCTATGCAGTGGCACCTTGCACCCATGCCAACCATGGAAACCAGGCATGAGGGAGGCATGCCCAAGGCAAGGTGACATGTTGAAGTGTGGCAATGGCAATGCCACAGGACCCAAAGATAAGTGAAGCTTCATGTGGGAAAATGCTAGGCTGGGCTTGGCCTGAATGCCACGTGCAGCGTGGGCTTGTGGGGGCAAGACAATCAGTGTGGCTTGACACTTAGTTGCAGACTAAGGGCTGGCACTAGCACGGGCTAGGCAGTCAAAGACATGCGAATTTGCGGCTTGACTCTGGTGGCTGCAATGCTGACAAGGATAACAGTTATCGACTGTTATGCATGTCAAGGGGAAATTGTGCTGGCATGGGACAAAGACAGCATGCAGGGATGTAGGGACACTTGTACATGACAGTTCCTTTTTTTTCTTTTTTTTTTTGATAACTCGGTATCCAGTCCAAGGCAGTTAGTGGTAGTTCTGCTTGCAGCATTTTGATTGGTCCAGCAAACCCTAGCAGTTGGGAGGTGTCAACTGCACATGTCAAATTGTATACATGCCTATAAATATGTAGGCATTGCAGGGGTCTTGCAGAGGGAGTGAATTATGTATGAATTCTCTTGTATTCCTTATATTACTTGGTCATAATAAAGGTTGGGATTTTGTCCTGTAATCTGTGTGTGTACTTACTTTATTGTCAAACCTCACCTTGTGAAATTCATGCATAAGTTGGCTGAGACTAAGGCCTCGTTTGGCAAGAGGCTATTTTAGCCAATTAGCCAAAAAGTTACTAAATTAGCCAAAAAGCCAACAACCCATACCAAAAAGTCAAAGATTCTCTTTTCTCTCTACTTTTTGCACATCTTTTCGTAATTAGCCAAAAAGTCATCCCAAACATACAAGTTTTTTTTACCTACCTTTTTAGCCAAATAGCCAAAAAGTTACTAAATTAGCCTGTTCCCAAACGAGGCCTAAGTGCTGCTGCATGCCATCACAGGCTGTACTTTGTGGTAAAAATAAACCCTGTGACACCTACCATTATGGCTCCCATCAACTGCATGCAGAATGTGCAATTCATATGAATACTGGAAGCTCCTAAAACCTTTAAGTAAAGAAACGGAATAGAGGCACCAGCACTACAATTACCAGATTTCTCAAAAGTGTCATTCGTTTTCCATGCTGCCCGCATCAATATCAGCAGGTTCATAGTTAAGAAGGACATCCAGTAGCACTCTTTAGCAAATAACTTCACACAAAATAAAACACCCCAACTTATGACAAGGATTTCATGTGGTGGTGCAAGCAGTTTTCTGGAGACATCATGTTAATCACAAAAGTATGTCCTCTATTTATTTTTTGATCGGTGAGTCCCTCTATTTAAAGACTCTCACACATTTTCAGTATTCAGATTCGGAATAAGATGAACCTGAGGCATGCAATATCGATATAATTGCTTTAAACCTCCATTTCCATCATCGAACACAAACACGGTGTTGAGAACAAAGCCGAACATGCTCTCAACTTAGTCTTACATGTACTTATTAATGTCCATGAAGGTTGTGGGATTAAAAACTTGAATAATTGGATCCTCCATTTAAGTATTTCAGTTTCACATCTGCCCATTTGCTTGCTTCAAGAATTACCTTCATTTCTCTTCACAAGTGACTTCTTTTTTAAGGGGCATCATCCCTATTTGTGTTCTTTCATTGCCTCAAAGTTGTAAAAGAATTGCATAAAATATCACTTTTCAAACAAAAGATGACTATTGTGATGGGAGAAAGCTTTTATTGGCCAAGTTTTAAGCATGATGTTGCTGTATTAGTTTCCTAATAACATACTTGTCGGTCGGCTAAGTACCCAAGCGCACTATTGTCATTTTGTCACTAATACACTATCCTTTATATGCATATCGCATAAGCTTCACACTTTCCACTCAAATTTTGACTTACTTGGACAAACATAAAAATGGGCAATCATTTAGAGTTGAGAAAATTCATAAGAATGGCGTGCCATAAAACTGCAAAATTGAAGCAAGACTTCTTTTGACACAAGCATGAAGGCATAAGTTTCTTTTGACACTTCCATAGAAAAAAACTAAAAGAGGAAAGACTTCTCCCAAGATGGATGAATCTAACAAAGATAATAGAAAGACATCAATACCCATCAATAGTTCAGAATCTAAAAAACACTTTGAATCACAGTGACTTGCCACAAGAATGGAGGGAAAGAAAGGGAAGATGCAACAATCATGCATTATATTATTATGAATAAGGCTGCAAACGAACTGAGCGGAACTGAGCTTTTGAGTGTTCAGATTTGTTCATTAAGAATTAGTCAAGCTCGAGCTCGAGCTGAGCTCAAGTCGAGCTTAAATAATCGAGCTCGGCTCGTCAAATATTTGATAAACTCAAGCTCGCTTGATTGCATATACGAGCCAAGCTCGAGCTTGAAAAAAAGATTAAACTTAAATTAATTTATTTATTAAGATAATATTTTTAAAAAAATAGAAAATTATGGGCAAAATATACAAAAATGCTTATATTAATAATAAATTCCATCAATCAAATATGTAAATTTACACAAAAACAAGCACACATAGAAAAATAAAATAATTATTGAAAAATTATTTGATATATTATTAAAGGCAACATTAATTTATTTTCTTTATGTTCGCAAGCCTCATCGAGTCAAGCTTGGGACTATTTGATATCGGCTCGATTAATAAACGAGCCTAAAAATCGAGCTCGAGCTCGTTCATTTAATAAACGAGCCAACCTCGAGTTGTTCATAAATAACTCGGTTCATTTGCAGCCCTAATTATGACACAAAGACACATAGCAAAGCTAGCCAATTCAACATGTCACTAAATTGATGTTAGAAAAGCATCATTAAAACTCAAATTTGATATCTAGGACAATAAAAAATTATATTGGATATAATGAAATCTAAACCTACCCAAGCATACACAAGTTCTTACCTGATTCAAGAAGTTCATTGACTCTTTGACCACCTCCCTGAAGCTGTCATCATCAAACCACCCAAACTTTATAACTCGACAAAAGAGTTGAATTAAGGATCCAATTACAAAAGGCTCCAAGTCAGGTCCTCTGGTGGCCAGATAGTTTGTGAGATAGTTTCCTTCAGAAAAAGTGCATATAAATCAATTTGGAAATTGTCAAACACAATGTAAATTGCATCTATTCATATATAATAAATGACCTATCAGACACACTAAAGCAATGAAAAGGTGACTTGAGGTTTCACTAATTGTCCATCCTAAAAATGTTTATGATATAAGCTTTAGGGATTTCCCATCCCTTGATTAACAAAAATTTAACAATGATACCATCTCATAAACCACGGAAGCTAGATGAAAATAAGTGAGGACGAGATATGACTCTGAATATTGACAAACTGAAAACAAATACAAGTACATAGGTAGTTGCGCACAAAAAGATACAGAAATGTAAAGTAGATTGTCAATGAAGCGCAGAAAAACATAAAGAAAGCAAAAATTAAAAATTAAAAAAAAAAAAACCGTCAGAGGATCATAGGCAATCACTCAAAATTTAAGCAAACAAGAATATTATGAATATCAACCTGTAGACAAATATGAGTACATAGCTGGTTGTGCACAAAATGATACAGAAATTTGAAGCAGATTGTCAGTGAAGCAAACAACACAGCACAACAACAACAAAAAAAGTGAGTTTGTCAGAGGATTAAAGGCAATCATACAAAGTTCCACCTATAACATTCATAGCCATAATTATCTGCAAGCAAACAAGAATATTACGAATATCAAGTCGTAGCTGCAAAGGGAGGCGCTGCTCTGTCACTTGCTTCAACAAGCTTGAACTAGCCAGCATCAAAGCATATGGAGTCAAAGCATTGTCCAGAATGTATTGACATTGCGAAATGTAATCAGTGTTCACTGAAAAGCATTTCAAAGTATTTTCTGCACTAGCTCGTTCAGCAGAGTCCTGTGAATTGTAAAGCCTTTCGCACAACGCTTCCAGTTGTGCTAAGCTCTCCATGTTGACAGCGCAGGCAGAGTTTCCCAGAATTCAGGTGATCAAGCAACCAGAATCAAAAAGTTCAAGTCTTTCTCTTTCCCCAAATATAACCGACTGAAATCTACAAATTCCCCACAAAGTGCAATTATATATTTAAAGGAGGAAACAAGAGGAGAAATGCAAAACAAGTCTCAATTCAATTCAGAACATCAAATGGCAGCCAAAGTTGATGAAATCAATATACTAATACCAGAATGTTGCGTTATTTACAAAATTACAGGACAATTTTTCAATCTGGAATTGTATCTTGTTACAAACTATGCTCAAAAGTCAAAATGTAAACTTGATATAAAAGTCTGAAACTTGTAATCAGCAGATCTCAGCCACAATATCTCTGGTCCAGCTTGGCATCAGTCCTGAAACCCAAAAAGGAAAGGTGAAAGCATATCAATGGTTAAACAGTACACAGATAGGCATGCATAAGAATAATCTTGCCAACAACTTATTGGCATGCCAGTATCACATATAGAATCAGACATGCAGCAAAAAATACCATCAGAATAAATATCTGTCTTCAAGTGTTTGGAAGGAAATCCATTGAAATTGTAATAGCACATATAGATGCAATAAATCAGAACAAAATAACAAAGGAAATTGATATTCATGTACTACAGATTTTTTAACTAAAAAAGTTTACCAAAAGAGCAGAAATAAAACTTCCATGTAAATAATAGTTACAAATAAAATAAAATGCTAACACTCATACAAGGAAATAGACGAGCATAAGGGCCAGTACACTACAAAGATACAGATAAAAAGGATACTACCATTAAGTGTGACAATTTATAAATAAATAAATAAAACAATCATAAAACCATGAGTGCTGTTCATGCACCTTTTTTTTTTTCGATAAATAGTGTTGTTCATGCAAATGAGACATGAAAAACATCTAAACTAAAAACTAAAAATACAATAGGAAATTCAACAACTCTAGCTGAAGTACCATATTGCCTATTAATGCATTAGGCTTCAATTAGTCAATTCTGGCCTACCAAACAAATTTAATGAAGTTGGCACTATGTATTTGCACCTTCACTAGTCAGTTCACTTCTCTTTCCAATAATCATAGTTTATCAACAGATTATGATAAAAATAGCACAAGTAATAAATTATTAATATCGACTACCATTACAAGGTTCCCCAAAATATGGAGGTATCAGTAAATTTTCACAACATCAATATCATTTAGGAAAAAGAAGCGTAGAATATTATAAGAAAATGTAAACATTATTGATGATATTGCAATAGACATTAATAAAACCAGTGTGGGTAGTTTCAAGTCCTGTAAATATGATGCATACAAGACACTCAGAGACTGATATCTATCAGTATACATACATACATACATGCAAGATAGTTGTAGTATGAGGGGAACATAGAAATACAACAATAAGCATAGAGAAGCAATAATTGTTAAATATTTAGCCGTTATTATAACAATGTTCATTCATAAGTCTATTACAAATTGTTTTTTATGCTTTTAAGAACTGTGTAGGAGAGGACTGTAGCCGGAGACGCACTATTAGTGCAGTGCAGCTCAGCAGCACACAACATGTTTAACTATATATTAACTAAAACTTTTCAACAACCAGTCAGTAATCCAGTATTACAATGATGTCTATTAAAATAATAACAAATTAAAAGAAATTAGTTCATAATACATGCCAATATACATTTACACGTATGCTTGACAACTATCATAACTTATAACTAAGCAACAAGAATATTTGCCAAAATAATCTTATTTTTGAAAAATATTCCCAACTAGCAACTTCCTTTATTATTTCTCAATCTGATGCTTTTTCACCAAGAACCACACTTCCTAATATAAGATTTTACAAAGATCGCAAAATACCAAAAATGAAAAAGCTTACAGTTCAAAGCTTCTTCTCACTCACTCACTCACCATTGTTGTCAAATCATGAATAATAAGATTCACTTTCTACAGTACAATATAATTTTATATATGTATATACATATAAAAAATAAACATCAACGTTTAAAATGAAATAAATATCAATACAACAAAATTGTATATATATACATATAAAATTACGTATATCAATACAATTAGTTGATCTCTTTTTTATTTTACAAAAACAATGTTGTTTCATACATTATGCAAACAGAACTGAATCACTTGTGGTGGTGTTTGGGAAGTTTGTGTGTTGGGTTTTTTTTTTATTTTTTATACTAAAAGACAAAAGACAAACTTTTTGCAAAACCAAAAAAAAACAAATCCAAACAAAATATCACATCCAACCCCATAATCATTTCACTTTTTCTCTCACAAACATCACATCCAACCACAAAAAAACCCAACTATCTTCCCAAACACCAAAAAAATTTTATCCAATAATATCGTACAACTAAAAAAACCTACATAAAAACTCACTTCCCAAACACCCGCATAGTGAATCAAATCATTTTGCTTGAAACTCGTATTGAGTCATGAATCGAACAGCAAACCATAAGATTCTAACAACACCACCTTAATCACATCATACAACCTATGTAATAGCCCAAACAATCACAAAATTAACAGGGCAACTGCCACCAAATCTCTCTCTCTCTCTCTCTCTCTCTCTCTCTCTCTCTCTCTCTCTCTCTCTCCAAATCGCACCAATACCTAATTCATCACCATATAAAGGTGCCAAACCAGCATATGCAATCTTTTTTTTGCTCCCAGTCCAAACCACCCTCCATCCCACCACCAAAGCTCAACAGTTGAGCTCATCTCTAGTGCAACATATACCAAAAAAAGAATGTCCCTAAAATTAACAAAGGCTAGAACCCTACACTCAAAATTAATCCACAATTGCTACTCTCTCTCTCTCCTTCAATATTACAAAAGCCAGAAATCACAAGCAAGCAATGATGTGTAATTCTTCCACAACAACAAATTAAATTGAAAATCTAAACCTATTATCTCTCACATCAAACATATTTATACACATATACATACATATAGACACAGATTCAAAATAGAAATGCCAGCAAAAAACGATAAAACATTGAATCTGAGCCAACATTGGGATTATCAGTACAGTACAGAAGGATATCTACATATATTTTTAGAGAGAGAGAGAGAGAGAGAGAGAGAGGAGACCTGATGAAGAGGAGAGTAATCTTTCGAGCAATTGAAACTGGTATTCTTAATTCAGGAATTTTTCAACTGGATTTCCAATCCCTAGCACTGTGCATGCGTATATATACAGGGATGAGCAATCCGGTTCACCACTAAACCGTACTGCCTCGCACCAGCCTCCGGTTCAAAATATTGCTCTTAATTTATATCTGATCCAGAACGGCTAACGGGTTCTTGAAAACCAATACGTGGACCGGAGTCGACTCATTCCGGTCTGTTAGAAAATTTCCACTCTTATGCTATGTTTGGTAAGTGCATTTTCAATGGCGTATTAATTTTTTTATCAAATTTAAGTAAAAGTTTCTTTTGATATCAAGTATTCCAAGTGAGGGATTTAGTTTTTCATCAAATCACCGATCAACCGGTCAAGGTAATGTTTTTACAAATTTTTGCCTTGAGATCGTCATTCGAAAGACGACTGGAAGGACATCTGGAGGACATCCGACAACGACAATGAATAGTGATTTGATGAAAGACACATTAATCCTCAGTTTGATGAAAGAAAAAGTTAAATTCTCAATGTGATACCTATTTGATACAACCGTTAGAGCAGAAAAAGGACTCATTTTTCATCAAATTTAAATTTGATGAAAGATTTGAGTAACCATTAGAGATGGTCTAATAAACGAATCCTTTCCATACCATTATGGTTTATATTTCACCGTATTTTATTTTATGATCTTACTCCGAACTCACAATGATAATTCAAATCATTTATATGATAAATCTCAGAATAAAAAATCATTTGTACAAAAAAATCAGTTTCATCAAATATCACTAGATACATGAACAAAATATATTTTATTTTTTAAAATTAACAATAATTATGAGCTTAAACTTAAACCACTCGTTTTATAAAGCAAAATGTCATTTGTTTATGTATTTATCGATATGATGAAAGTGATTTTTTTATATAGACGAATTTTATTATAAGATGAACGGTTTAAATTATTGTTGTGGGCCTAAAATGAGACCCATAAAATAAAGTATGGTGAAGAAGGTTAGTGGTTAGAATGAAAATTTTTCTTATAAAATGATTATTTATCATATGAATAATAATTTTATTTATAATGTATTTTAAATCATTTTTTAAGGATAAATTATAAATACACCCTTTGAGATTTGCTTAAAATACGAATTGTGTCCCCTGTGGTTTGAAAAATTACAAATACCTCCATTTCAGAATTTTTTATTTAACATAATTAATTGAAAAAATAAAATTTCTAACTGTTCACATATACAATAACAAAATTATCTAAATTATTAATTGAAATAAAATTTTAACATTATTAAAAACTGTTAATTAACCTGATGATTTATTAATAAAAGAACCTATTTATTATAAAATTAGAAATCTTAAGAGACACAATGTAATTTCTAAAACCACAGGGAATAATTTATAATTTAAGTAAATCTCAGGGATGTGTTTGTAATTTACCCTTATTTTTAGTAAAATCAAATGTAAGAATGGATGTTCTAATGGAATGGTCATTCCAATCAACTAAACATTACTTTGGGCACCATTTGTTTATAATGAAATAGGTAGAAAGTGAAAGAAATAGAAAAAATTTAACTTCTATAAGTTTGTTTAGCTTGAAAGTTGTGAAAAGTATAAGAAAATTAATTTTATTGTACAACTTATATTAGCAATGTAACTAATTTTTTATTTCTTGCAAGAAAACACAAGAAAAATTGAATTTATGAGTTATCTATAACTAAACTTCTAAATTTTTTTATCTTTTTCTTACAAAATTTTTATCTTAATTAAATGCTTGCAAGAAAATATATTTTCTTTTTTATTTCTTTTCTTTCACTTCATTTTCTTTTACATTCACTTCCTACCAAATTTTCTTTTTAATCAAATGAGCCAAGGGTCTATTTGCTAAGTTTATGTTTAGAATTTTTTTATTTTTTTTTCTCTATCAATGTAAAATTTTGAATATTATAAACACAAATTCATATGTCTATTGTCATTTCTAAAAAAGTATATTATTACACAACTCACTTTTTAAAGCTATGACATACAATTTTTTATCTTCCAAAATGCCTATAGAAGTACATCCATATCAAGTGCCACTACTACAAATACAGATAAAGATCACACTTTTTTTGTGTGATGAATGTGTTTTAATCACACCTTTTAAGTTTTATTAAAGTGTGGTCTTTGGGAGTGTGATTAAAAGGGATCATTTTTAATCACACTTTTTAAGTGTCATTAAAAATGATTTCATCACATCTTTTAAGTGTGATTAATAATATTTACATCACATCTTTTAAGTGTGATTAATAATATTTACATCACATTTTTTAAGTGTGATTAAAAACATTTAGATCACATCTTTTAAGTGTGATTAAAAATATTTAGATCACACCTTTTAAGTGTGATTAAAAACATTTAAATCACATCTTTTAAGTGTGGTCTTTGGGAGTGTGATTAAAAGGGGGTCATTTTTAATCACACTTTTTAAGTGTCATTAAAAATGATTTCATCACATCTTTTAAGTGTGATTAATAATATTTAGATCACATCTTTTAAGTGTGATTAATAACTAATAAAATCTGCAATAAAAAAAAGAAATTGACATATTTGAAGAATAATCAATATTATTTTTATATGCGCATTTCAAGAATGTAATACACACTATATACTAAACTTTGAATCACAATCACATATTGAATGGAATAACGTCATATATTTCATAAATGAAAGTTAAATATGTTCAAAATTATATACAGAGGGATTAAATAAAAAGTTTTACATTGTGCTTACATATATTAAAAAATGAAAAAACTTGAAAAATTAAGTTCTTGAATTCTTTGACCATATTTTGCATCTCTCCAAGAAATTTCTAACCTGAAAAATGAAAACACAAATTAATTCAGAAACCGCTAGAAACATATGAATAAACTAACTACTTGTAGAGATTGTTCTAGTCTCACAAAAGATAAAGTCCGACTGATCACACCCCTTCAAATGTCTTAACATTAAATACCTCTAGCATGACATGAAGCGTGTAAAAATAAAATGTCACTTTACCCACATAAATTGCAAATTCAACAGAAATTTTACTATAACCAACGACTTAGTTTAAGAGGCTCTACCAATCTCAAATATTTAATGTTCTACAAAAGAAATGCAATTGAATGTTAATTGTGCAAATACCTTGAGTGCATTTCAAATATCAGCGACCATTCTTCATCATCTTCTCCATTTGAGCTCCTAGAAACTCTTCTAAACGCTTGGGAGGTTGGCCAGAGTTTCCTTAGAAAGAAGAAAAAAAACTCAGCTCCTTGGGTATACACATACTAGTAATTGCACATTTGTAAAAAAATGTTCTAGATACCATCATATACAAAGTCACATAGAGATATAATCCTAAAGTATAACTTGGGGGGTTCAAAATTCCCATATTAGAATTGACTACCATTTGCAAATTAGCACCATTACCTTCCATGAAGAACATTGACATTATCTTTTGTGGAACTCGGCTAGATATCCAGTTCAAATACTCTAACACCTCTCTGCAATGCTTGTATGATCGGGACATCACTGCAGTCACTCCTTAGTTGATTTCCCGTTAGATACAAATTATGGCCCGTATATACAAAATAGTGAGATAAATGAGCTGTCATATCATGATGAATCTAAAATATTTACAAATAAAAGACAAACAATAACTATTCAGTCTCAAAACGAAAATTAAATATAGAATACACAGAAATCCACTTGTTTGTTTACAAAGTCTCTTTTTATTAAAAAAAAAAAATTATGAATAAAATAATTAGTTTATTGATTAGCTGTTGGTCTTTTGATTACAATTAATTATGTATTTCTTTAATTGTGGCAATTACACTCTATGAATTTCTACTATGTTATAAATATCATAAGAAAAAAGAGAAGCAACACTAATTTAGCTCACCTCAATATAATCATAAGCATAATGAACCCAGTTTTCTTATTATGTAAAAGAAAAAAAAAAAAAAAAGAAGCAAATGACTTGATTTTAAACATCATCCACAATTAACAGCAGTTTACTTTTTTGGAAAATTCTTGTAGACTATTAATTCTAACTGGACATTTCACATGGATTTGCAAGCCGAAATGTGAACTAGATTGTCTATGAAGGCCTATGGGAAATAAACTGAGCCATTCCACTATCATGATGGTAGAAAGCTCCATCATACCAACATTAAGTTTGAAGGTAGAAACTTATGCACTAAATTCATTTCATACAAAATTAATTCCAAATATCTCAACAAATCTTCAAGGAATTAATTTGGTTCACTAAATTAACAAATCTCCTTTCCTATATACCAGCCACAAACATTTTACTTATAATCTTTTCATTTATACCTCAGTAGTTTCTTAAATGATTAAAGCACTATAACTTTTAAAAGGAAGTCTTATATGTACCTCTTCGGGGTGATAAAGGGACATTGAAAGTTGTGAAAAGTATAAGAAAATTAATTTTATTGTACAACTTATATTAGCAATGTAACTAATTTTTTATTTCTTGCAAGAAAACACAAGAAAATTTGAATTTATGAGTTATCTATAACTAAACTTCTAAATTTTTTTATCTTTTTCTTACAAAATTTTTATCTTAATTAAATGCTTGCAAGAAAATATATTTTCTTTTTTATTTCTTTTCTTTCACTTCATTTTCTTTTACATTCACTTTCTACCAAATTTTCTTTTTAATCAAATGAGCCAAGGGTCTATTTGCTAAGTTTATGTTTAGAATTTTTTTATTTTTTTTTCTCTATCAATGTAAAATTTTGAATATTATAAACACAAATTCATATGTCTATTGTCATTTCTAAAAAAGTATATTATTACACAACTCACTTTTTAAAGCTATGACATACAATTTTTTATCTTCCAAAATGCCTATAGAAGTACATCCATATCAAGTGCATATTGTTAATCAGTTTTAACGTCAATCCATATTTCTCATCAAGCAAATTGGTTAAAAATTTATATTTAATTAGTTAAAAATTTAAATCTAAAATTACACACACATCGTGTGCGCCCATCGCTATTTGTAAATAATTCATAAAAATTAACTAAATTTGTATAACTAAAAGATAGTTGTTGTTTGTTTATTTTGGATTACCAAATTTAATTCTTTATTTCATCTCACATTTTCTCCAATTATCATTAAACACCCATCATCACCACCAGCAGTCATCACATTTGGCCACTCTCTATCTTAAACCACCGCCATCCACCGCCAGCAAACACCTCCTTTGACTATCAACTCTCAAGGTAGGCAACTACCTCTAATGAAATATTCATGAAATACAAATGATAAATATTTATTAAATCTTTACACATCATAACATTATTTTTTAGTTAAAATCAAAAAACATTTACAACTCAAAATACAAGTTTATCATATGCAAAACACTAATCTTATGTTATAGAATGTGAAACATAAATCATAATAAAGTATGACTAACCAATGAATAATAGCTATCATCAAAACCAAATTATAGGTCTAATATCTATCTTGAAGATGTGAAACAAAAAATGTTAAAATTAGAATTTAGGGGTACATTAGTTTACAATATTTAGTAGTAATACTAAAGTACTTTAAAGAAAAAGTTAGGACCGTAACTTTCAATAAAAAAAAATAATTTTTTTTTTTTTTTGAGGTGTTTGCACCATAAATTATTATTATTGAAAAACAGTTGACACTCTCTTTATAAATCAGAAGTTATAATAATTTATAAAATAAGTGATTTTAGATGGTAGAAAATGGAGTGCACACTGGAAGAACACACACAAAATAATAATAATACAAATGGTGGAAGAGAAAGATGGAGGTGGAGGAGCTGTTGTAGGGATCATTGATTTGACAAAATAATGATGTGGCACAATCTCATTATATAAATTAGACAGTCTAGTTTTGTGCTAAATTGGAGAGAAGTCAATTTCTTATATAAAAAGTCTTCAATAATTACATTGTAAACCTAACATCAAAGAGTAACTTCATCAAATTCTGTATTCTTTTAGGTTAACTTAGATGTGCGTTTATAGGGATTATTACATTGTAAACCTAACATCAAAGAGGTAACTTCATCAAATTCTGTATTCTTTTAGGTTAACTTAGATGTGCCTTTATAGGGATTAGAAGTAGTTTCTAAGAGTGGCTTCAAAAATTAGAAAATTATACATTTTGTAAGGCTTATGAGAAAATTAGTGATACATCCAATTTAAAGAGTGTCTAAGATGTTAGAGATATTTTTTATTGGTAAAAATATACGTTTTGTGAAATAGTTTGATGAGAAGTCCTGTAAGATATTTTGTTTCTAATTTTACCTCTTGACTTTTTTTTATCTGTTGACTTTTCACTGACTATCTGTTCAAATTTGTACCTATATGTTCATATTTTTTATCTATCTGTTCAAATTTTTGACTATCTATTCAATTTTTTCCCTTTATCCGTTCCAATATGTGTTTAAATTTTATTATCTGTTCAAATTTTATTTAGTTTTTTTTCTATTTGTTGAAATACCAAGCAAACCAAATCTTATCTATTGAAATTTTATCTGTACAGTTGTTCTATCTGTTAAAATCTTTCTCACTATCTTTCTCTTCCAGGCGATGAGATCTGTTTTTTTATTTATTCATTTACAATCAATTTCTCAACAACAACAATAACAACAAAGCTCCAATGAGATCTGCTTTTTTTATCTGTTCATTGCAATCTATTTATCAACAACAACAATAAAACTCATCAAGATCTTCTACAATAAGTAATAATAATAAAAAAAAATACCAATCATACAACAAAAATAAGTATAAAAAAAAAAAAAAAAAGTTCTTAATTTGAAAAGATGAGAGAATTATCTGTTGCAATACCAAGCCAAACTAAACCTATCTATTAAAAAATTATTATTTTTCCTATCTGTTCAAATATCTCTCTCTCATCTGTTCAACACACAAACAATAAAAAATGATGCAATCTCTTTCATTTTCATCAACATCAACATCAACACCATCATCAACAACAACTTCATAAACATCAACATCAACAACAAAAAAAAGTAAAAGAAAAAAAAAATACCAATTATACAAGTAACATTGCATCAATCACCGATCAAGATCTTGTTCTAGATCTTTTTTTTTTTTTTTTTGAACAAAGGTTCCAGTTCTGGATCAACAAGATCTTAAGAGAGAAAGAGAAGAAAATCTAGTTCCAAATCTAGATCAATAAAAAGAACTTAAAATAAAAATAATAAAAAATAAAAAGAGAGAGAGACGTAGAGAGATAAGATGATGAGAGAGAAAGAAACCAGATTTGACCACATGGTGACAGCAAGATAGCGTTAGTGACGGCACAACGGCCACAACGGCGTGACGGCGCGAGCAAAAAGCGATCGCAATGAAAAGAAAGAGAAAGAGTGTATGTGTGTGTGTATTGAAGAGTGTTTGACGCTTACCACATATAATTGAATATATATACCTGGGGGTAGTTTGGTCATTTTGTATGGATTTGTCTTTATGGGCAAAGTAATTTAGAGTGTGGATCTTTGACCAAAGAAAATTCAGAATTGGACTTTTGGACCGAGTACCTTTTTTTTTTATTTCATTGTAATCAAATTTCAAGTTCTTTATCTCTCTTTTCTATTTTTAATCCTTTTTTTTTTTTTTTGACACGTGGCTATTTTGAAAGTCATTTTCATTGAGGTAAATGTGCATCCAACACATGGTGTAACACTTGCATTCTATAAGTTATTGTAAGGTGTAATTAATTTTATTACTTTTGTTTTGGGATCTTTGGGTTAGTGTACCATTGTATCGGGAGAGAAAAATCTTATCTAAACTTGATTGGATTGTTCTTTTGCATTTGGCTTTGTCAAAATAGGTGTTTTGAATCTTGAAAATCTTGCCACGGTGTTGACATTCAGGTTTCTGGGGTCGACACCCGCCTTCATTTCTTTTTCTCTCTTTTGTTTTTGGTTTCTAGTGTCGACACCACCTCTTATGGGTGCCGACACCACCTAACCTGTTTGTCATTGGTAGAATACGAGTTTCTAGTATCGAAACCTTGTCTGGTGTAAACAAGCATGAAGCATATGGATAGCAAAATACCCCAAACCACCGGGTCCTCGGCTCCCCCCCAACCCTAATGGGATAGGTTTGGGGGTGGTTGAATAGGGTAGGGTCGAATTTAGGGAAACTTTTGAAAAACTCGACTAGCTTTAGGTCAAAGGCAATAGAGAGTATTTTTTTACCCGAACCCTTCCCAACCTGCAAATATAGTAATAAATAGATAATAATGTTACATACATATATAATATGTGCATAATATATTGTTGAATTTTTATGGAATACATATATATATAATATCTGTTGAGTTTTTATTATGTTGTATATATAATATAATTTTAATATATGTACAATATAAATATATTTTTAATTATTTTCTAGTTTTAATTATTGAATTTTAATATTATTGTTAAATTTCTTTTTATATTCCGGATTGGGTAGGGTTGAGGGTAGGGGTTATATTTGCAGGTTTTGGTGGAGGTAGGGGAGAGTTCCATAAGGGAAGGGAAGGGAAGGGAAGGGAAGGGGAGGGGAGAGGGTGGAGACAAGTGGCAAAAATGAGAGTGGCGGTGAGGTAGGGGCCCCCCGACCCATACCTTACCTGTTGCCATCCTTAGTGAAGCACTATAGTTGCTAAGTGTCAACACTCTGGAGGTGTTGACACTTGACAGAAAATTTAGATTTTCTTTTTGCTTTTTGGCCCTTACTTTTTGGGATATTTGACTTATTTTTTTAGTTGACTTTGTGATTAATATTTCACACAATTGTCCTAGTACTATAAATAGACCCTCAACACTCTATTTTCTCATTTTTTCGTTATCTCTTTCTTTCTCTTTTCCTTCTCTAGTTTGTACCCACCATTTCTCTCTCTAAACTCTAGTTTTTTCACACAAAATCTTCAGATCTAACTATTTCAGATCATCTTCTCTCTTTGCTCCTTTGATATAGTTTGTAAAGCTCGTAGAGGATTTTGTTTTAATCGGAGCAAATCACTATTTCACTACCATCAACTTTTTGGGGTTTCTCCTTTGTTCCTCTTTGCTTTGAGGTATGGATTTTTCTTAATGGTGTGCATGTTATTTAGCGTTGTTATTTGTTATTTTTGATGGCTAAAGGGTTTGTGAAGGTTAGGGTTTGATTTTATGTATATGTTAGTACATAAAATGGGGTTATCTTTTTAGCTTTGCTTATTGTTCACTCAAATCTTACATGGTTACTTTGTGACTTGGTTTTTGGAAAAAAATTGGGTTTTGAAAGAAAATCTTCAAATTTTTCATAAAACCTAAGAGGTGTGAAAATTATTGAAAAAATGATTTGATTGGAGATATTCATGAAATCCTTGGAAAAGATATGTTTCACATGCCCATTTGGGCTAAAATGGTCACATAGGACAAAATTGGCTATTTTAGCCAAATAGGACAAAATGTTATATTCATACCATAATTATTTCATTTTTTTTCTTCACAAAAGTCAAAAAAAGCCAAAAATTCTATCCCAAAAGAGGCTTTTTAGCCCCAGGCTAAAAAAGACAAAAAACTAACCCACATCTCAAATGAAGGCTAAATATTCTTTTTGTAATGTTGAGATTGTTGGAAAAATCATATCGATTTCAGAAGTTTGAGAAAGACTTGAGTTTTATACTATGGTTGTCTTTTAATTATCGTATTATAGATAACTGTTTTGGTTATCAGTGGAGGATATGATTGCCGTGTGATAGAAATTGTATGGGATTTAGTCAATCGAACAATTTACAAATCATGCATCTCATTGATCATATCATAGATTTGTGAACTTATTTGTATCTTGGAAATAATTTTGTTTTGAGAAAAATGAGTGAATACCGTGCTGAATCCAGTTAGGGGGTGTGATTATGGATAATTAATTTGGCTTTATATTCATGGTGAAAGTTCGAAAACATGTGCAGTGTTGGTACCAAGTTCCTTGTGGTTAGGAGCCAATAAAGTGGTTATTGGGTAGTGCTTAAGAGTCTACTTGTAGACACCAACTTGGGAATTATCAGGGTTGTATTTACTACCCTATTTTCTATTTAAAAAAAAGTGTTTGGAACATGGTTTTGGAACTTTTGCATAACATTGTTTTCAAAAAGGAAAAAACTTTTGTTTTGTTATGTCATTTCATATGCATTCAATATATGATATTGTCAAACATCATACATGTTAATAAGTTTATCTCTACTGGACTTTTTACTCACCCTATATGAAAACAACTTCTAGGTTTGACGGCATAGCTCCGCCAAGGTAATTTCTTGGAAGGATCTTGAAACTTAAGGCTCGTTTTGTTTGTTTTCTTTTGTATAACCCAGGGCTTTGATGAATTGAGCTTATGACCCACTTTTGTTATAACCAGGCAACGTCTTGGAAATTTGCAACCTACAAGGCATGAACTTGTGTTTAGTTTAACTGTGATTTCGGATCAATCTTATGTTATAGATTCATGTTTTAAGATCAATGAATGTATTAATGCATATGATATGATTTTGTAAAACTTTAAGGGACATCTATTTATGATATACTATCTTGGAAATGTTTGTACATATCGAATGTTTGGAATTACTTTTAAGCTTCCGCATGTCTAATGGACTTAATGGGTAGTTCGAGTATCATATTTTTGAAGTGTTACGCATGGCCTAATTATTATTATTATTTTGTTATTTTATTTTTGAAAGGGCTTTCAACCTTATTTAGCATCTTATGTTTATGAAGTGTTCATTATAAAATAAAATTTTAAAAAAATACAATGGTTACTTTGAATTAAATTAATAAAATTATGTTTCATTTATAATTTTGAATTTAGGATGATCAATATATAATTTAAGTAACATGAGCTTATAAGTTAGTGGAAAGGTGGAAAATAGACAAAAAAAAATTACAAACATATAGGGGTGTAAATGTGTCTGTGGTGGGGTACAAATGAAAGGCTGTACGGGTGCAAGTGTCACTTACACCCCCATGTATTGGTAATTATTTTTTCGTTCTCTCACCTGCCTATAATTCTTCCTATAAATTATACGTGATAAAAACTTAATTATATATAAATCATGCCAAATAATATAATATGCATTGTTGAACGAGTTTGTCAAAATATAACATTTGACATTGTAGCATACATAATAGATCATTATCACGATTAAAATGAATGTAAGTGGTCTTAGAGGGAAAATGATTTTACTTTTATCACAACAGTTCAAATTTTACTTTGGCCTTTTATATTAAGAGTGATTTTACTTATACCATTACTTTATCTCTTTACATCCTCCATATGAGATGTATATATGTATGTACGGGGAGCAAATATTCCGGCAAGCCCGTACTCCTTTCTTCCGAGCTCCGTCTCTGTCCGATCACCTGCGAGCCAATAAGGGTGAGCTACCCGGCGGTGTGTGGCCGGAAAAACCCTCCGACGATCAAGTTAGCACACACCTTAGGATAGAGAGAGAGAGAGGAGTGTTTGAGTGTAAGAATTTCTTTACCAAAATGTTCGTGTGTCCGCGTACGGGGGGCGTCGACATGCATATATACCCTCTGCGCCCCATATCTACTCCCAGTCATCTCCTGACACGTGGCTCCGCTATCCCATCTGTCAGCATAAACCTTGCTGAACATCACCTAATCTCAACTGCCTGCCTTCACAGCTGGAGCTCGGTAGCCGAGCAGCTCTATCCACTGCCGTGCCGTGCTTCATACCCAAGCACTTCACTGGCTAAGCCCAAGGAGGACCGGGCTAGGCTGCATCTCGACAAAGCCTAGCCCGAGGCACCTCCTGTGGTCGGCCTTACTGCCGATCAAATAATTACCTCGGCTAACCACGCCTTTCCGGGCGCCGGTCATTCAGCTTGACTGGCTCCACCTTTGCCTGATCAAGGAGCTCGGTCCAACCGAGCACTTCCTGCCGAGCAGCTTCTTTACGGTCTGGTCGGCACATGCTTGGCCCAATTTCTGCCCGGCCCAATTCCTGGCGGCCTGTCAGCGGACGGATCGCCGGTCATCTCGGCCCCATGCACCATTAGACTCTCAACTTGCTCGACCGTTACTTCGGCCCAATTCCAGATCATAAATCTCCCTCTCATGTATATATATTTTTCAATTTTACCCATGTGTGAAATTACCTTTAAGGACAAAACGCTAAAATTAAATATATTTTATTATCTCCTTACACTCTTTAGCCTTCAATCCCTACTCATCATCTTTCTTTCTCAATTTTTCTTCTGTCTTACACATCTATTTTCAAAAAGTGAGAATCGTAGTATTTTGAACATAGAAGAAAGCAATAGATGAAAAAACGGTGGTGAAGAACCATCAAAAAGTGAAATTGTGAGTTTTTTTAAAAAAAAATTGTTTGGTAGTTTTTGTTTCGTTTTCTTTGACTATTCTTTAACTTTTGTTCAGTGTTTCGAAATCGAATAAAATAAAATAGTCCAGTATCACATTGCCGAATAAAAAATATATGTTTGGTAACCAACTACCGAATAAATTATACATTTTCGATAACCCAAGGCCGATTTTTTTAAAATTTGTTCGGTTACTCATTACCATGTATTTTCAGTTTCTTTTTTTTTTTTTTTTTGCTTGAAATGATTATGCTTCTACTCATTGCAACAATGCAAGTACTGCATTATTAGTGAACTCCAGTCATAAATTCATTATAGTCGATGTTCGTTAAATTTTTTTATACGATTTTTTTCTTATTTTTAATTTGTATTTGACGTATAAATGTATTTATTATCTTTAGATTTTTAGTAGTCGTCAAACATTAATTAAAAGGGCTTCTGACGTTAGGAAGAAGATTGGATTTGTCATTTTTATAAAGACATCAGATGTTGGAGGTAATAGCAAAAAACTAAGGCTTACATTTGCTTGTGAAATAAGTGGTTACTATAGAGACAACAAGAAGATCAAGGGGGAACGATTAAAGTTGGCAGGTTCTGAAAAGTATGGATGTCTATTTCTATTAAGTGGGAAAAATTATCTACAAATGATGAGTGGATGTTACATGTCTTATGTGGAGTGCACAATCATCCGCTTGCTGAACATCTTGAAGAGCACTCATTTACTGGCAGATTATCTAAGGAGGAAACATCCTTGTTAGGTAATATGTCAAAGAGTATGGTGCGACCAAAAGAGATATTGGTTACATTGAAATAAATGGATGCCTTTAATGGGACAACAATGAAGACAATCTACGTGCAACTATTATCTAGATCAATTAGTTTACATGAAGATGATTGGCAACAAGTTAGAAGAAACTTGTTGACTGCATTTGAATGTAGTGCACTACGTGCAACTATTTGGTTCAGAGGAAGGGGTTGATGACATTACCTCTATCTTATCCTACTTCGAACTTGGCCATGGATTTAATCATTGGATGACTATGCCCGACATGGGTCATTTGATAGCATCATACTACCGAGTCGTTCTTTATCATTTATCCATGCAATAGTGCTTGACATTACTACCACCTAGATCAGTACCGATTGCAACACTTGATCGAAGAGATATCTGCATAGAATTTGTAAATGGAAACCATTTCGTGCAGGTATAAACTACTAAGCCTACTTAGATTATTACCATGTCTTATTTTGTAATTCTACTTATTGATATCTTTATTATAGGTTTATCCGCAACCTGGTTATCTAGTACCTCTGATAGCAAATAATTGGATTCGTTTACATCACCCGTGTACTAGTAGATGAAAGAAAGCATATACTACCTATATCCATCAATTTTGTATGCTTGTCAACCCTGATATAGTAACTATCGAAACTATCGATATAGACGAATTGTGATAACATGTTTGATTGATGGATGTAAACAATAATAGATTTTATGGATGCTTTTATGGATGTTTGTACGCTTGATTTTTTTATGAATATTTTTATGGATACTTTTTATGTATGATTTTATGAATGTGTGTTTAATTTATGGATGTTTTTTATGGATCCTTAAAGGAAAAAGTAAATCTTTCAACGTACAGCGATAAGTGGCTAGACAAATCTATTATAGTTTGGCAACATGACACTAGAGTAATCTAATTTGTATAGCAATGTGTCACCGAATAGGCACTCCACAAGTGGCCCGAATTAATTTCTTCTTATCATCCAATCGAACGGTAACATATTGCTGGAAAAAAAAATTTGTTCGGTAACATGGCACTGGATTAATTCAATTTCATTAACATTGTATTACTGAACAAACTCGGTACAAATTTAAAAATCATTGTTTAGAAGAAAGTGGCTCTGTGAATTTATAGCAACAAAATGCTGGAGAAATCTATTTTTTCCGACAACATAACACCAAAGGAAGGTAAATTATTTAGCACTGTGTGACCAAACAGGCACTTCGTTGTAGGCTCCACTCACTGTCTTTCCTGCGCCTTTCTCTGTTCCCTTATTTTCCTTCCAAAAACTATTGGTATAAAGAGATGAAAGGGTTTTGAAAAGTCTTACTTTAGGATTAGTTTTTATAATATAATAGGTGTAATGAGAATCATATTTTTTTTTAATAATATAATGAGATGGAAAGTGTAAAAAGATAAAATAGTGGTATAAGTAGAATCACTCTTATATTAATTATCCTACAAAATTTTAAGTAGTGGGGTAGTGGGAATAGACATGGCCACAAGGAAAATGAATTCTCTCTCTATATATTTTTGGTTAAAGATAAAAATAAAAAAAATAAAAAAAATCCTAGCCAAGACTTTTAGACACATTTTTAGAGGATAATTCAAGTCATCAACATGCATGGTAGTTTTTTTTTTTTTGAGCAAAAAGAAAGGATACTCTGAGGTGTCATCACGGCATCCGTGAGCCGAGTTCCCGAGGAAGTCGGTTACCAGCCTGATTTAACCCAATTCATAGGAAGAACCCACTATCGAGGCACCAGTGGAGCTCAACAATACGTCACATACATGATAGTTGAATCCTCAAAATTCATATGACCTAAGGCTTCATTAAAACATTTCCTCACAAATCATATGACCTTGCTTCATTAAAACATTTTAAACATAAAGTCATATAATAATTTTCAGAAACAAGCCAATTTCCTTAAAATTCATATGACCTTGCTTCATTAAAAAATTTTAAACATAAAGTCATTTTATATATAATAATTTTCCAAAAAAAAACAATTGAAAAGTAATTTTTTGGTACTAAATAGTAGTATTTTTTGAAAAAAAAGAGAGAAGAAGATCATGTGTGTTTGCTTTAAATTCCCCCTGAGGATTAAGCAAATGGGCCATGCTACAGACCCCCAGTGGGGTGACCCCCACTGACGACCCCCAGTGACGTGTCGCACTGGGGTTGGCCGAAAATCCAAAAAAAAAAAAAAAAAAAAAAACAGTTTTTTTTTGTCCAATGGGAGCTGACCCCCAGCACCCCCAGCTGGGGGTCTCAATCATTTTTCTTAAGCAAATCTGCAAAGTTTAAAACTTAAAGATGAGTTTGTCACCAAAAAAAAAAAAAATCTATAAAGTGCCTATCGAGTCCAGATTTGGATTGGAAATAATCCAATCCCTTTCTTTAATTAAAAGTAATGTTAAATAACATAAAACTCACACACAAATTGAGGTTGGTTGAAGCGGGGCTTGCATATATAAGAGCATTTACAACGTGATAATTAAAAATGTGCATCAAAAAGTGTGTTATATATTAAAAGGAGATCAAAGTAAGATTTAATTTTGTGCGTTCATTATTTGTTAGTTTAAAGAATGAGTGGGTATTCTAATGATATATCGAAGGTGTGTTATGTAACAATGTGTGAGTTAAATATATATATTTATATTACATAAAATAATTTGATTAAAAAGAAAATACATTGGGTGTACCACTGAGCTTAGCCCTTCTCACTCTCTGTTGCTAACTGTGTAGCTACAGTTAACAACAAACTCAGCAAAGTTAACAAGCATTAGAACTGAAGTATCGGAGGCAAAAACAAAACAATAAGTTAGCTAAGTAAGTAATGTGTGATTACAAATGTAAGAAAAATTGATAGAACAAAACCGACAGCTCAAAATCAACCGAAATTTTAATTTTCGGTTGATTTTTCATAACTTATAGTCTGTTTTGTTTTTAAAATTTATTATATTGATACAAATTGAACCCATCAAAAAACTATATTTTAGTACCTTTATATTTTAATTTTTAGATTATTATAAGGTAAGTAAATATTTTAATGTATTTTTTGTGATAAAAATTAGGGAGGAAGACATTTATAGACTAATTTTTATATTTTTTCTTCATCTATTTTCAATGTTTTTGACACCTTCAAAACCTCATGTAAATCCATCATTTAAACCAAATTGACAAAACCGGTGAAACTGAACCATAACATATGATTTGTGTCGTTTCCTTAACCATTAAAATCGAAATGTTTGGTTCATGCAAAATTTTTCCTTAATATTGACAAACCAAACCATTTAAACCCGACTCTAATGGTACTCATTGGGAACCCATTGGAAATACTCCAATCCGTACTATAAAACTTTAAATTATTTATTAAATTCTAAATAAAGGGTTAGCTAAAGGGTTAACATGGTGGTCAAGACTTGGGGTAAGGGTATACTTATTCCAACGTCTCAAGATTAAAACCTCTAAAGCGCAAACAATTTCTTAATTCTCAATAAAAATCTGCAGATTGTAAGATTTATTTTCATTTTTATAATGGGTTGGTTTTGATTAGCAGCTTGTTTGATTCTTTTTGAAAATGTATATAATACTTGTGGGCTTGTCTGGGTTGGCTCTCAAACACTCTTTAGCCCAGTCCACGGTAGAATTGGATTAACCAATATGTTCAGACCACTGTAATCTTACTAGCCCCGCATTAACAATCCCAAACCTTGTGATTTATGGATCCAACAATACAAACTCTACAGCCCGTTGGGCCCATATCCAACCCCAAAGTTAAGGGGCATTCAACAATCATTATTAAATAAAACTACACGTACTAATTAATATATCAATTAGTATATTAATAGATGATATGGTATAATTTAAAAAAATTTTAATCTTTGTAATTCATATAATATGTGAGATTCATAATTTTAAAATGACAATATCATAACATATATTAATATACTAATTAATATATTAATTGGCCTGTATGTAACACTATTGAACATTATTACATTTCAAAAATGTTAGACTAATTTTTTTTTTTTTTTTTTGGTTGGGTTATTGGGTTGACCTTTATCAAACTTCTATTGAGAGTTGGTTTGGAAAGTAATTTTTTTATTTTTTTTTTTATTAAAATATGAGGTAAACAAATTTGAAGTGTTTGGAAATAATTTTTTAATTTTTTTACAAAAAAAAGTGCAAAAGGTGGTGAGAATGAAAAATAATCTTTAATTTTTAATTTTTTTTTAGCTTTTTGGATTTTTTTTTTTTATTTTATTTTTTTATTTTTGTGTAGATTACAAATTCACCCTTGATGTTGGCTTAAAATACAAATTTCTTCCTATAATTTGAAAAATTACAAATACCTTATCGTAAGAATTTTTTATTAAATAAAATTAACAGAAAAAATAAAATTCCTAATTGCTCTCCTATACAATAATAAAATTAATTAAATTATTAATTAAAATAAATTTAGGATATCATTAAAAATTATTAATTAACTTGATGATTTATTAATAAAATAGACTATTTACTATGAAATTAAAAATTTCAGGAGACGGGATGTAATTTTGAGAATCACAGTGAACCATTTGTATTTAAAACTAATCTCAAAGAATGTATTTATAATTTACTCTCTTTTTTTGTGTGTGTATGACTATTTTAACATATTATGAAACGACTCCTAAGTATTCGCCTGTTAAGTAAAAGTATATTTTCACTTATTCAATTTTTTAAAAAAATTAGCCGCGATTAGACTTGTTTGATTTCTAAATTAAGTTGACTAAGAAGTATAAGTACATTAAGAAGAAATGATAAAATTACTAATGTGATGATAAAGTAATGTTGGAGACCCTGCAACATGATTCCCAATTTTACATACCGACGTGGTAAGGAATTTGGGTCCTTGTTTGATTTTCAAACCAATCAACAATTAATAGGAGTCTACAAGCATTATGTGGTCGTAAGTGGTTTGTTTGTGTACAGTGTGGTGTCATTCGTTGATAAATATTAAATTTATAAAATTACGTACAAAATTCATTATATAAAACGTTACTTTGTCTTTTTTGTAAAGTGAGGATAATAAAAAAGAATTTATCGCAAATTGTATAGGGTTAGATTATCAATTCCAACCTCTCAATGGGAACACCAACCTATTATTGTGGGGATTCATTATGCTATTTGTTCACAAACTTGATTTCCGTGAGGTCTACAAATTACTATTCCAATTATTTTTTTTAAAATCTTCAATCAAACATATTCGTGGAGTAAATAACAGAGTTGTTTGTAACAGTTTATAGGAGATGATTATTGCCTATTTTAATTTGGGAACATGTGTTATAATGCTTGATGTAATTTCTGTTTACAGTTTATTAGGTATAAATAATTTAAATAAATTAAAAAAATAATTATCTACAAGTTGGGAGTTGTATTTTTTAGTTTTACTTCATGATTATTAACCTTTTGCCTTTGCAAATGTTAAGCTAGTCCTCTTGAATTTATGTGGTGAGTTCTATTGAATATTTTTCTAATGTGTGAGTTGGATTACATCTTTATATTTACAACAAAAAAAGGGAGAATACTTTAAAGAAATTGATTAATAAAATTTTGAAACAAAAAACTTGAAATGTTTGTATAGGAAATGTTGTTTTATGAAAAATATAAAATAATTTAAAATTTGTTATCAATATTTTTAGAGAAGAGTAAGGCTTCTCTCTAATCCTCCATCGGATTGGAGAGGTAGTGTTAGGTCTTAATTTGATGATTTGAATCCTTTATATTTTAGGATTTCTTAAATATATCATTCTTACAAAAAAAAATTAAATTAAATTGATCGGATTATGACAAACGCGTGTTCGGCAACCGTTCACTTTTTGGATAATGAGAAAATTATATGATTTTCGTTATCTGAATGACTTATTTTTTACAAGAATAACGTACTCGACAAATCTTAAAATGTAAAAAATTCGAATTATTGAAACAAAATTCAAATCAATTCACTAACGGTGTGTTTGGTTGGGGGATTTGTGAAGGAATTTGGAATGGGAAAAGGAAAAGGTATGTGAAACTATGTGAAATGTAGGCATATTTTTTTTCACATTTCACCTATCTTTTCTATTTCTCTTTCCAAATCCCTCCTCAAATTCCTCAACCAAACACAGCATAAACAGTCCTGTCTAATGTGGACCGGAGACAGTCCAATCTATTTAGAGAAAATAGTTAACAAAATTCATTTCGAAATGTTCAGAATTGATTTGTTAGTATTCCTTTGCGGGTCTGGGGATACGGCCGCGCGGTAGTAAGAGGGCTCAAACCCAAGGCCACCTAAAGAGAAATGTCTTGAACCACTGCGCTACCAAGTCTACTTGTGAAGGTTAGGGACATATATATATATTGTTTATTATCTTATTGAATCTTTGAAACTGTATACAACAAACAAAAATCTATGAAACTCCTTTGAAATGTAGTTCTTTTTATTTATTTTATTTCTATTTTTTACCATAATTCTTAGATAATGGTACTTTATTTTTAAAGACATATTTTATATATTTCAAAGTAGTTTCATAAAATTTTGTTTAAAACTTGGAATTTTTTTATTGTTGTTTTGGATGGACATGTTGTAGTTTTTGGCATAAGTTAGACATTTTTTTTTTTATTTTATATTTTTTATTATTGGTTTGACAAATTATATTGTTTATTCTCAAATGAAAAACCTTTTTTTTTTTTCTCATTTCTTTTATTGTTTAGATGAATAGGTTCAAATCAAAAAAAAAAAAAAAAAAAAAACTGAATAAGGTGGACATTATTTTCTTTCTCACTATAAAATTAAGAACTACATGGTAAAGTAACATTAAATGACATCCACCTAATTTGATTTATATACATATATTTTTTTGGTTAATGACACCATTTAAAATAATTGATATACGTAATATTTATTCTTAATTTAGATATATAAAAATATATATAAATTGTTTGCATAAAAATACAATTATGTTAGTTTCAAAGATATATTATCATAAAGTAATAAATAAAATATATGTCCCAAATACTAACAGGTAGACTTTAGGTCTCTTTTGGGAGTGGTATACGTAATATTTATTCTTAATTTAGGTATATAAAAATGTACATAAGTTGTTCGCATAAAATATAATTGAAAAATGCTTGGGAGCACTAAAAGGAGATCACTAAAGGGAGCATTAATGATTTGATAGTGGGTCCCGCCACTTTCTATGCCTTGTTTTTATTTTTTTATTATTTTTTTTGTCATTTCCAATGTATTAGTGCCATTAGTGATGCATTTTTTAGTGGTCTAAATCATTGTTGAATACAATTATGTTGGTTTCAAAGATGTTTTTATAAAGTAATAAATAAAACGTATGTCCCAAATGCTAACAAGTCGACTTAGGCTTCGTTTGGCAAGAGTTAAACGAGATTTTTTTGGCTATTTTAATCACAAAATATAAAATAAGTTATTTTAGTCACAAAAAATAAAATATCACATCCAACCCATAATCATTACATTCTTCTCTCACAAAAAAAGTCAAAAAAATCAAAAGGCCAAAAAATCCTTCACAAACCAAACTTTTTAGCCCAAACTAAAATAGCTAAAAAAGTCAAAAAGTCAAAAAGTCAAAAAGCCAATCCACTTCTCGAACGGCTTAGGCCTCTTTGGAGAGTAACTTAGCCTCCGTTTGGAAAGTGGGTTGGCTTTTTGGCTTTTTGACTTTTTTGGCTATTTTAGCCTGGGCTTAAAAGCTTGGTTTGGGAAGGGCTTTTTAGCTTTTTGGTTTTTTTGAGTTTTTTTGTGAGAGAAGAATGTAATGATTATGGGTTGGATGTGATGGTTTGTTTGTTATGGCTAAAATAGCCTATTTTATTTTTTGTGGCTAAAATAACCAAAAAAACCTGCAAACCCACTTGCCAAACACAAGCTTAAAAGTCGTTTTTCAACCTTTAAATCATTTTGAGTCATCATCTCTCACATTTTTTTTATATATTTTTTAAAAAATTAAAAAAATTAACTTTTAATTACCTTTCTAAAACACCTCTCAGGAATCTTTTCGAAAGTGAGTTATAATTCACTTTTCAAATTATAACCCATTTCCCTTTCTTACAAAAAAAAAAAAAAAAAAAAAAAAAAAAAACTTTTAATCAATTTTTAATCATCTTTTTAAAATATCCCTTAATAAAAATAGTGATTTACGAGACTTCTTCTCCGCACATGGTTTGAGTTTAGTCCTCTTAACAATCATTTTTTTAGTAGTCCTCTTAACAATCATTATTTTAATACACGAGTAATGCATCTAGAACGTCCAATCGTCGTCGTTTTGACTCGCAGCCGTTGCTGCTGAGCGGGCAGCAGTATCCCCAGACTCGATTTTTTGGGGGTTAATAATAATGACGAGATGCATACGCAAGCGTGAGGTCACCTTTTCTGTGTTGGATTTGTTATCGTTGCTCTAATAATAAAGACAAAATTCACCCATTCAACTCTTTTGAAAAACTATAGATTACTTTTTTGACAATGACTACCCCACACAAATTACAAAACAACAAGTCAAAAGACAGACAGTCAAATGCATACAGTCCTCACGTTAAAGAACAGTTCTCTCTCTCTCTCCCTCTCTCTCTCTCTCTCTCTCACTCATCTCACAGCATTTATAGAGATTGGAGCTGTTTGTTGCCGTTTAATCGAACAGATTAGAGCATTTCCAAGGATGAATTAAAATTTTTATTAAATTTAAATAAAAAAATAATTATTTTCTCAATTTGATATAGAATATTTCAATGATTAATTTTTATCAAATCTACTCTAGAGACAATTGATTAATTGATCGGTTGGTCGACCGGTAAGACAAATTTTTTTTTTTTAAAATTGTTTGAACCTACTTATTTGAACTGTTTAAACTTTTTAGTGGTCACTGGTAAGGCAAATATATATATATATATATATTTTTTTTGAATTGTTTGAACCAATCCATTCGAACTGTTTGAACCTTTTAGTGGTCAACCGGCCGGGCAACCGGCTGGTTGACCGGTTCCTCTCCTCCAACGGTCACAAATAGTAATTTGCTGAAATCTGGAGCTTTTTCTCAGTTTGATATTTTTTTGTTGAATTCTCATTTTGATATCAATTTGGTGAAACGGTTGGAGTACCAAAAAGTATTTTTTTCACCAAAATTTAAATTTGATGTCAAGTTTGATTCAACGTTAGAGATGGTCTTATAATTTACGTTCAGATTTAATTAAAATATAAATTCTCTCTAAAATTTTAAAAATTATATTTCATTTTTAAGATTTTTAATTTTATAATAATTATCAAATCAATTAATAATTTTTAATAATATTATAAATATGTTTAAATTAACAATTTAGATAATTTTATTATTATAAGGAGAATAATTATGAATTTTACTTTTTTTAGTTAATTCTATTAAATAAAAAATTTTAACAAATGGGTGTTTGTAATTTTTCAAACTACAGAGAACAATCTGTACTTTAAACAAATCTTAAGGGATGTATTTGTAATTTAATCTATAATTTACTATAAATCTCGCTTGGAAACATTACCTTTTAGTTTAAAAATTAAAAAGATATTAAAAAATTTAATAAGTTAACAAATTATATAAAAAAATTAAAAAATTTATTTTCTCTCTACTTTTTACATATTTTTCATAAAATATTAAAAAGTCATTACAATTATACTACTTTTTTTTATCTCATATTTTAGCAAAAAAAGCAAATAATTACTAAAATAGCATGTTTCCAAACGAGACCTTAGTAGTCTTGTAGAGGGGTTCAAGGTTAGAGAGGTGATTAGAGAGACAAAACTATACTAATGGTCCACTAATGGTGGAAGTGGCTGAAGAATGAGTAGCAACAACTATCTAGGAGTTGAAGAATGTATAGCTAGGTGAGGGTGAAGCGAATAGCTCAAGAAGAAGACAATGGTAGTGTCAAAATGTGCAGCATCTCTCCTAAATCTCCAAAATTCTTTTTGTTGAACCTTGGGAAATGGGCCATAATTATAGGTTTTTCCTTAGCACCAAGAAGATACCAAGTGACCAAATAGAGAGAAGACATGTATCCCAGAGGATCACATGGAATATTCTGCCTTGAGCCACCAGACTGAAAGTGCTATGTGTCCCTCTGCATGTACTGTGTACTATCTGTTTGCCTCCGCAACTACCTCTTTGAGCCTCAGCAAGTGTAGTTGCGACGGGAGTGTTTGTACTGCAACTTTCTTTTAAGCTTCAGCAAGTGCAGTTACAGTAGGCGTGCTTGTCTCTGCACTTGCCGTTTCAACTTGAACCTCAGCAAGTGCGCTTGCAGCAGTGAACCTTGCTGCTACACTTACCTTCTCAGTTCTATTTGGCCAGTACATGCATTTTCAGGACTCCATTAGTCTGCTATTGACTATGCTCGTGCCCACCTCAGCGAAGCCTCTACCCTTAGCCACCTAACCACAAACTCTCCAGCTTCCCAGGGCGAAGGCCACAGCCAAGCCTGTTATCAGCCATGCTGTGCCTTAGTACCTAGCCCAAGGGGGCTTCCTTAGTCCTGCTTGTGCAACTAAGGCAGGTCCATGACTTGGGTAATAGAAATGGAGTACATTATGTTCGGGCTACCTGCTTCCATCTTCGCGGAATTGTCGCGGTAAACTGGTATTTCTGGGTCTGTTATTAGCTCCAACCAGTAAATTTTGGGGCCTGTCATTAGCGCCAAGTTAAATGAACTTTGGGGAGGAGGATCTGCTAGCAGCCCTAAGCTAGTAATGCCTTGGGACCTACTATTAGCGCCAAACATTAGCCTCTACTTGCAGAGGGAAGCCTCTTTCAAAAGCTACTATCACCTTGGCAGGGTATCCCCTCTGCACCTTAGTTGCTGTGGTAGTCATTTCCCACGGCAAGTTCAGACAACAAGACTGAAGATATTAGAGATGGTGGCGCCGACAAAGTACCTCCGCAACTTTACCGTTGCACATGTTCTCTCTGCAACTTCACCGCTACAGGTGTTGCTTCTACAACTTGACTTGGACATTTTCTTTCGTGGAGTCTGCTTGGACCATTGGCGGGTCGGACCTGCTTCGGCCCACTATTGACCCACTTCCTTTGGGCTTTGGCCCATGTTTCTTTTTCATCCCTGGTCGCCTCTTTGGGGTGACCTCGGTGCTTAGACCCATATTTAGTTTTGGGGCTTAATTTCTAACCCTCTACAAGTCGTTTGTTTGTTTGTTTTTTTTTTCATAAATTTTTTTGACTTTTTATTTAAAAAAATGTATAAAAAAATAAAAAAAGTGATGTGATAACTTGCATGATTTTTTTATTTTTTATTTTTGTAATTTCTCCAAACCAAGCCTTAATTAAGGATTTTGTGTCAAACTAATTAGTGCAACTTCTTCTTATATCTTATAATAAGCTTTTGCTTAAATAAACATATTATCTAGAAACTAATGGGGAGATTTTGTTTTCTGATTTATTAATTTTTTAACTTATAATAAACTATACCAAATAAATCCATTATTTGGTAATGGAGCTTATCAAAATTGTTTATAACGTTTTTTTATTATTCAATTTAAGAGTATGTGCTTGATTGTTTAATATAATTTCTTATTGGAGTTTATTATATAAAAATTATTTAAATAAATTAAAAAGATGAATTATTTAAAAATTAAGAGAATGATGTTTTTTATTTTTACTTTTTAATTATAAATTTTTAACTTATAATAAGTTGTATCAAACATACCCAATATATATTGTATATTACAAAAAAAAGAAAAGAAAAGAAGAGTATATTTGAAAATATATATATATATATATATATTGTCTTGGTTTAATATTTAAATATGTTTTTAAAATTTTTGAAAACCATGCTAACAAAGTGATAATTGTTGCACCATTATGAATGATGGATATTCTACCCAATAAAATTAATTATTTATATAAGTAATAATATAAAAAAAACATATAAGTAGGATTATATTTTTTCATATTCATTGCAAAACAAACGTGAATAAAAGCAGATTATAAATCCTACTAATCCAGTTAAATAACAAGTCTTACACTAATCTTATAGGTTGATAATCATTTCACCATTAATTCTACTTTTTTTTTTTATTTTAATGGGAGGGGGGCCGAGTAACATGGCCTTAAGTTAATGACTAGGTTATATAATTTATTTATTTATTATTATTATTATTATTATTATTATTATTATTATTATTATTATTATTTATTTATTTATTTATTTATTTTGCACTTTCAATGGAAATGTTTAGTACACTTAATCAATTTGAAAGCTTTACCTAATTTAATCATAGATATGGTTTTTCACCCAAAATGCCTATTAACATTATTTTAAGATTGTAAATACAATTTTTTTAATCCAAAATTATAATAATAAGAATATCCTATTTAGTTTTTTTTTTTTTAAATTATTTTTATATGTACTATTGTTACTGGATTATTAGAAATTGTTTTTATTTAGAGCCTTCACAAGATACGTCATACGAATATAACTAGTTAATTTTATTTATTTTTGTTGAAGAAAGTCAAATATGATTATTTAAGGAGGAATTAAATGTATAAATTTATGTTTTATTAACATCATTTTGGCCATTTTCTTAAGTTATGCTTGTTGGCAAATTAAAATAAACGGGATTAGATTAATAATTTTGGAGTCTTGTTTCGGTAATTGGGTTGCCAATAAGGGAGAGGATTATCTTTTTGGTCTTGTCAAATTATCCCACATGTAAAAGAAATAGGATAATCCTAGATTTAGGTTTTATTAAGAATTCATGAATTTAAAATTGATATAAAATTTGATAGTAATGTTAGAACCCAACGATTCTCTGTGTAATGTGTGTAATTTAAATGTATAAATAAATAAACAATTCAGAAAATGATTAAATAGATTAAATTCTGAATTCTATGAACAATAGAAACTTTAAGTTGAGACTTGTGTTGGATACAATTTTCTTAAAGTAGATTTCGCCCTCGTTCTGGCACTTTGAGATTTACCGACATCTACCCCAAGATGCAACGACTAAATGTTGGAAATGCAGCACTACAATTCCAAGCATGAAGAACCAAGCTAGTGTTGTAACTCTCTCTTTCTCACAGACTCTTCCTAATTCTAATTTGTAGAAATATGTAGAAGCAATAGAGGACGAAGACAGGAGAAGGAAGAAACGAAAATGAGGAGGAAAACGCTTTTGTTTTTTAAATTGCTGGAAATAAGAAGGCTATTTATAGAAGTATTTGTGACCATTCAGAAGGCTCATGACTCTTGGGTCATACCCTTTTATATAAATAGACATCATAAAGGATTGCACCCTTTTCATTTGAATAGAGTCAATTCCCATTTATTTCTAGATTTTTTCAACAATCCCTCGCATGAATGGAATTCATGATAATAGATATGCAACAAAATGCAGACAAAAAAAGAGTATACTAAGAAGATACACCACATAGAGATAGATAACTTTTGGCTTTGAACTTCTCCTAGTGAAAACCTATCGAACTTACTAAATAATTAGTGGATGTGGTGCCTTAAACTGTTCAGCTGTTTGTATAAGTCAAGACAATAGACTACACACAGTATATCTCTAAACACAATTTGGTTCTCACAATTGTGTTCATTTTGGCCCCGAACAACACCTGGTAATTCATGAGTACTTTAGAGAATTTGGCATTCTTAATTCTCACAAAACTGGCCCAATTCACACTCATATAGGTGACTTCTTATTAAGAGTATCCTGTCATAGCCCACTTGGAGGTCCAAGATATAAGAATCATTAAAAGCAAAACTTACCCTATTAACGATACATGCATCACTCTTCTTATCATAGAAATAGGTAGGAATAAATCTCCAAAGTGATACGTGAAGTCATCCATAATTTGGTTGTCCCTTTGAACTTAGATCTTAGGATCTCCAGTCAGCTAGGTTGGGTTGCCATTATGGCGACTTTTAAGTAATAGACTTTAATCCCATTCTCATCGATAAATGATACATTTACTCTCTGGCTAGCCCTTTGGTGAACGGATCAACAATGTTCTCTCTTGACCTTACATACTATAGGGAAATTATTTCATATAAGAGCAAATGCCAAAGGTATTATGTCTTCGACAGATGTGTCGAGATTTATCGTTATACATATGACTATGTGCTCATCCTATTGCTACTTTACTATCACAATGTATACATATAGCTAGCACATATTTAGGCCACGTCGGAATATCTTCTAGGAAATTACTAAGTCACTCTACTTCTTCTCCTGTTTTATCTAATGCAATAAACTCAAATTCCATTATAGACCTCGCTATGTCTGTTTGCTTAGAGGATTTCCAAGAGACTGCAATACCTCCAAAGGTAAAGACATATCCACTCGTGGATTTTGAGTCATTAGTATCCTATATGAGATTTTTGTCGTTGTACCCCTCAAGTACTGTTGGATATTTGGTATAATGTAAGCCATAATTCTGAGTATGTCTTAGATACCTAAGTACCCTATTATTGCTTTCCAGTGATGTTTTCCCTAATTACTTGTGTACCTACTCAATTTGCTCACTGCATAGACTATATTTGGCCTAATGCAATTCATTAAGTACATCAAGCTTCTGATTATCTGAGAGTACTCTAATTGTAATATGCTTGTATTATTTGATAAATGAAGACTTATGTCAACCAGTATTTTTGCAGAACAATCGTCATACTTTCCAAATTTCTCTAGAATCTTCTCAACATAGTGAGATTGAGATAAAGCATACGCTTAAGATGTTCTAGTGATTTCATCCCTGGAATTACATTTGCTACTCCTAGATCTTTCATGCCAAACCTCTTGTTCAACATTTTCTTTGTGGATTTAATTATTTCTTTGTCACATTCATTTATCTTAAACTCATTCAAAATCATAACACGATCAAACTTTTCATACCATTGTTTCGGAGCTTGTTTAAGTCCATAAAGGGATTTGACAAGTTTATAACCTTTTTTCTCTTGGTCTGGAACATAAAACCCTTCTAGTTGTTCCATATAGTTTCTTCATCTAACTCACCATTCAAAAATGTTGTTTTAACATCCATTTAATGTATCTCCAAATTATACAACGCTGCAATCGCTATTAGCATGTGAATGGATATTACTTTGCTTGTTTTTGGTTTTCCAAAAACACTTTTTAGAAAATTCTACTTTCTTGTTTTCCGCGTTTTTTTGTTTTTATTGAATTTTTTTAATAATTTAAGCAATTTTTTTTTTAAATTTTTAGACACACCTAACATAAATACACATAAAAATTATAATTTTTGTAAAAAAATCTTTTAAAAATTCACTAAATACCAAAAATTTAAAAAAAATACGAGAATTCAATGTATTTTTCATATTTTTATGTATTTATTAATTTTTTAAATATTTTTTTCACAATTTTTTTACTTCTTAGATACATCTAAGTAAGGTGCATCAAAAAAAGTAAACAAATGCTTAAAATTTTAAAATATTCACTAAAAATAAAAAAGTTAATTCAAAAAACTCAAACCAAACACACACATTTTGTCACCAGTGAATAAGTGTCAAAATAATCAAGACCTTCATTTTGCCTGTATCTCTTAACTACAATCATTGCCTTGTATTTGTCAATTAAACAAACTTTCATCTTTCTCTTGAATATCCACTTATATCTTACAATCGGATAGAAGATTTATCAATTCCCAAATATGATTCTACAGAATGGATTTAACTTCACTATTCATAACCTCTTTCCATAGCGAAGTTTCAGGACCAAACATTGCTTCCTTAAAGTTTTGAGGCTCATTTTCTAATAGGTATGTCAAAAAATGTGAACCAAATGATTTAGATATCCTAAGCCTCTTGCCATATCTAAGTTCATCCTCTTCATTATCATTTTGGTCTTCCCCGTTAACCATAGCAGTGTCAAAAGTTCTTTTAGTGGAACTTGACTATTTTAGCTTCAGAAGTTTTAGATTCTTTAGCTTTCTTGCAAGGAAAGATGTGTTCAAAAAATGATGCATTCCTTGACTCAATATTAGTGTTTACATGCATATTAGGATTTTCAAATCTATAAATTAAGAACCTGTATGGACTACTATTATTTGCATAACCGATGAATACACAATCAACAGTTTTTGGTCTTATCTTAATCATTTTAGGACTAGGGACCTCCATCTTGGCCAAACACTCCCACACTTTGAGATAATTGTAAATAGGTTGTCGACCTTTCCACAATTCATAAGATATTTGATTGGTTTTCTTGTGAGGTATCGTGTTAAGGATAAAATCGGTCGACAAAGTCGCCTCCCCACATAAGTTTTAAGGTAATCGTAAACTAATCAACATTGCATTCATCATCTCTTTAAGAGTTCGATTCTTCCTCTCAGTAACTCCACTTATATACCCTCGCTCTACATACATTTCACTTTTAAAGAGTACAAATTTGTCAAATTCAAAGACTAACTTAAACTCATTCTTTATCCGAAATGACCCAAAAATCAGATTCTTGCGAATGTCTAGCACATGGAGTACATTGTTAAGAGTGAGTGCTTTGCCTGAAGTCATCTTGAACATGGTCTTTCCTTGTCCTTCGATTATAGAGCTTGAAAATTTTCCCATAAAGAGTTGTTCTTTATTCTCTACGACTTTGTAGGTCTTTAACATTTTCTTGTCGGTACAAATATAACGAGTAGCCCTAGTGTCCACCCACTATTCTTTAGTGTTACCCACTAAGTTCATTTAAGAAACCACAACAGAGAGATTAATGTTTGCCACTCTATCAGAGATGTAGTCGACTTCAGTTATGTGTGTTTGTGTTGCCCTTTTGCCTGAGCTTCCACTTTTCTTGCGATTATGACAATCTTTAGTGCGATACCCATCTTTGCTACACACAGAGCATTTGCCTTTGAACTTTTTGTTGTCCCCACTTTGGAAACCTTGGTTGGGACCTTTTCCATCATGCTTCCTCTTTTTGTTATTAGAACATTGGCTTTTGGTTACGTGATGTGACCATCAGATTTCTTTTTGGATCCATAGCTATCTTCTTCAATACGAAGCCACACAATTAGTCCCTCCAAATTCATCTTCTTGCATTCGTATTTCAAGTAATTCTTGAAATCTTTTCATGTCGGCGGTAATTTTTCAATCATCGCTACAACTTAGAAGGATTCACAAAGAACAATTCCCTTTGCATGTATGTCATGCAGAATCAACTCAAGATCTTGAACTTGACTTATGACAACCTTGGAATCCATCATTTTAAAGTCAACAAATCGATCGATGACAAATTTCTTTGCATCGGCGTCTTCTGTCTTGTACTTTAATTCCAAGGATTTCCATAGTTCTTTTGAAGTCTTTTTGACACTATACACATTGTACGGTGTATTGTCTAACCCATTGAGGATGCAATTCTAACACAGTAAATCCCTATGTTTCCATGCTTCCGTGGCGGTAACAACTTGTCGATCGATTTCTCCCTCGTTTAGTGTCAGGTCAATTTCATGAGTGAAGCGAGCCAAGTTTAATGTGGTCAGATAGAAAATCATTTTCTGTTGTCACCTTCTAAACTCAATTCTATTGGACTTTTTTGACTTCTCCCCACGATTTATTGGTATTGATGGAGTTACCACTAACAATACTATTATTAAAGATGTAATGACCGGGTTTAAGATCGTGATAGGAATAGTCTCAGCACTATCCTTATTAGTTGCCATTATTTCTGATGAAACAAAAATGAAACTATCACAAATAATATACAAACAAACCACCCACACAAAATAGACATAATAAAATTCTGTAACAAAATCCAATGATAAACAGTATATTACTATTATTTAATCGAAATAAAAATTAAACAGTATAGTACTACTATTTAATTTTTTTCAAACAGACTATTACTTTTGTGTAAAAAATTAAAAAAAAAAATCTACTTTAAGATTATTAGAACCCAACGGTTCTCTGTGTAATGTGTATGTAATTTAAATGTAGAAATAAATAAATAACAAAAATAAACATTTCAAAGATAATTAAATTAAATTTTAAATTTATCGCCATGAACAATAGAAACTTTAAGTTGAGACTTGTATTGAACACAATTTCCTTAAAGTAGATTTCATCATCGCTCCAGTACTTCGAGATTTACCAACGTCTACTTTTTAGGATGCAATGCTTACGTCTTGAAAATGCAACACTATAATTTCAAGCCTAGCAAACCAAACCAGTGTTGTGACTCTCTCTTTCTCACAGACTCTTCCTAATTCTAATTTGCAGAAACATGCAGAACTAATGGAGGATAAAGACAGGAGAATGAAGAAATGAAAATGAGAAGGAAAACAATTTTTTTTTGAAATTGCTGGAAATGATAAGGCTATTTATAGAAGTATTCATGACCATTCAAATGAGTCATGACTCTTGGGTCACACATTTTCATATGAAGAGATACCATGAAGCATTGCACAATTTCATTCAAATTGAGTCAATTCTCATTCACTTCTAAATTTTTCCAACAAGTAATTGATAAATGCACAATTAGTTAAGGTTTGAGTTTGATAAATCAATCTATAGGGTTTACGGTTCAAGGAGATTAAAGCCTACAACCACTAATCGGTCAAGACAAAGACCTTATATAAAAGATGAAGTTATGTGATTGTTGCAAATCAATCTTTCAATAAAGGTTTTCAAACATGTAAAGTGATAGAGTGAGGGTATCGTATCCACAGGAACAATTGTGTAATTCTAGCTATTTTAATCATTAATTCTTAAATTAGTTTGCTGAGATTGATTGCTCTGTGAGAATGAACTAAATAATAAAACTCTAATTAAATAAGTAAGACAATTAAAGTTAAAGAATAAAAAAAATGGTAATTTAGGGATTTGAATTCGCTGCTAGTTCGGTGCCAGGAATTCTCATCTTAGATTACACAAATGATTGATTGGAATATGTCAATTTATTAACTACATGTTGGAAATTGATAAGGAAAGTAATGTTGTGTTCGAAGCAAGAATATGGCCTATCTTAATCGACATGGATTGTCTAATCTAAACCAAAGTTTGTGGTAAAACCCGTTTAGTGAGAGCATAGCCCATCTCAAGTTCCCAACACAACAATAATGAAAACTAAAGTAAAACATTAATTTGCAATCATAGAAATTGAATGAAGAGAAAAGATAGAAACACATTTATTCAAAACTCAGAAGTTTTACAATTATTCAAATAAAATGATACAATACAAAACTCTCAAGATGACAATCATGTTATTTGGCGAGGGTTTCATCAAAGTTCTAAGTATGGTGCTTAGCCACTTATAGAGAGAGGAAGGAGTGATAAGAAAATGGAGGAGATGGTGAACCCTATGGTTGTGTAAGTTGTCTTCACCTTTAGCTCTAGTTGTCTCCCTCTTCAAACCCCAAGAATTAGAACTCTTTTCCTTTCTTTTTTTTCTCTTTCTTTTTATACTTGAGTTCATATCACCTCAGTTCTCATTTTTGTGCACGCATTTCAAGGTATAACTGCTCATGTGGCCAAATTGCTCTGTACGAGCAAAGCTTTGATAATAGGCTTTCAGGCTCTTGCCGATTATGCGGTGGGACAGGCTGTATGTGTAGCAATTCAACAGTGTTGTGGTAGCTATCATGTGTTTGCTGCTCATACGGGGAGGTCTTGTTACTTGTGTCTAGAGAATTTGTGATTCTTCTCTCTTTAGTTCTATCACTTTTTTAACCATTTTATTGAGAATTGTCCGTTAAGCCTGCATGCACGCTACATATATAATATTTACCAAGTAATCATACCTCAAGGACTATGAATGCAAATTAGATTGCCTATTTCGCCCCAAATCAATATGCAATACATAAAATCTTATGGGTCTATTTGATTGAGCGGATTAGAACTCTTTTCCTTTCTTTTTTTTCCCCTCTCTCTTTTTATACTTGAGTTCACATCCCGTCAATTCTCATTTTCGTGCACGCACTTCGAGACATCGTCACTCATATGGCCAATTGCTCCGCACGAGGAGAGCTTTGACAATAGGCTTTTAGGCTTTGGCCAATTATGTGGTGGGATTGGCCGCACATGCGGCAATTCAACAATGTTGTGGTAGTTGTCATGTGTCCATTGCTCATGTGGAGAGGTCTTGTTGCCTGTCCATTACTCAATTCAACACTCAATTCAAAAATCATAACCAAACAAATTTTCTACAATCAAATCATAATTTCACAACTCACAAACTCAAAATACAACTCATACTCTCAAATCATATTTACAAAACTCTACCAAACACAACCTGTGATTATTTTCTCTTTAGTTCCACAACTTTTTAACCATTTTATTGAGAACTGTCTGTTAAGCCTGCATACACACTACACACATAATATCTACCAAGTAATCATACCTTAAGGACTATGAATGCAAATTAGATGGTCCCTTTCAGTCCAAATCGGTATGCAATACATAAAATCTTATAGGTTTGTTTGATTGAGCAGATTAAAGCATAAGATTGTGATTATTAATTCATGAGACTAACATATCATTGGTTGGTTACAATTTTTAATATCAGGATTAGATTTTGATAGATATTCTTTTCAACAAAATTGATAAATTTTTTTATCTTACCACTAATAATCCAAAACAAACATATAATTGAGATGATATATTTCCATATCCATTACAAAATAAATACGGACAATAGAGAAATATTACCTCACTAATCTTATAAATTGTTAATTCCCTTACTATAATTTTTCTAATCAAACAAGATCTAAGTTTGCTTTCCGTGTGCTCTTTCTTTCAGTCTACAAGAGATCTTCAGTTGGTGCGACAATGGTGCTCCCAGACCAAAGGACTCATACCATCTTCTCTTTACAGATTATCAAATAAAAAAGATTATACAAATCAGAACAATATCAATAATAAAAAAGGTAAATTACCAATACACCTTTTGATATTTGCTTACAATATGAATTGTCTCTTGTGGTTTAGAAAATTATAAATACCTTCCCATCAGAATTTTTTATTTAACGGAATTAATTAAAAAAGTGAAATTTCTAACTATTCACCCATATAATAATAAAATTATCTGAATTATTAATTGAAATAAAATTTTAACATTATTAAAAACTGTTAATTAACTTGATAATTTATTATTAAAAGAATCTATTGGTTATAAAATTAGAAACTTTATCGGGTATAATGTAATTTTTAAAATTACATAAAATAATTTGTAATCTAAATAAATTTTAAGAGATGCATTTGTAATTGATCCCAATAAAAACTTGGAATTTGCATAATCCTATATGGTATCATACACAAACCAAATCATTTATGTTTGACTAAACAACCTTGAAGTGCAAAATAGTCCTAGGCTGCTGAGCGTACAATCCTTGTACTATAATCCTTGAAAAAAAAGACAATTTTGAAAAGTTGTCAGTGCACAATATATATATTTTTATAATTTTAAAAATGTTTGGATGCAATAGTCTCAAATATATCACATTGAAAAGTGAGTTTTTTTATAAATTTTTTTAATTGTAAGATATTATTGAAGAAAATTTTGTTTGTATTTAAAAAGATAGTTGGATTTTTTTGTGATTGAATGTGATATTTATGAGAAAAAAAGTGAAATGATTATGGGGTTTGATGTGATATTTTGTTTGGATTGATTTTTTTTTTTTTTTTTTTTGTAAAATATATGTCTTGTAGTGAAAAAAATAAAAAAAAGGGGCAAATTACATATACCCCTTGAAGTTTAGCAAAATTACAGATATCCTCTGAGGTTTGAGAAATTACAGATACCCTCTGAAGGTACTCTTTGCATAACAAATTAGAGGACAAATTGTTATGAAAATATAAACCTCAGGAGACAATTTGTTATAAAAATATAAATTTCAGGGGGGTATCTGCAATTTTTGAAACCTCAAGGGTATCTGTAATTTAGTTAAACCTCGAGGGAGGTATATGTAATTTGCCCAAAAAAAACCCAAAAACCTAGTTGCCAAACACCGCCAAAAGGTGTTTGGGAACAAATTTTTTGGATTTTTTTTTATTTTTTTCACTAAAAGACAAATTGGTTACAAAACTACAAAAAATAAATTCAAACAAAATATCACATGAAATTCTATAATTATTTCACTTTTTTTCTCACAAACATCACATCCAACCACAAAAAAACCCAACTATATTCTCAAATATAAAAAAAAATTTCCCAATAACATCCTACAACTAAAAAACCTTAAAAAAAAAATAAAAAAATCCAATACCCAAGAATGATATGGATGATAGCATGTCAATTGTTAATTTATTTAAAAACTAATTAATTGAGGTCCAATTTTCTGCAAAATCAATGTGAATCAATTTAATAATAATATTTTAAATATATCTTATTTATTTATTTATTTATTTGTGCATGGAACTCACCATTCAACACGAGTGTTACCGCAACATTTAAGTGGCAAATTTTGAAAAAATTTAAGTTGACATCATTTATTAGTTTGGTTAAAATATTTGTTACTGAAAGAGATATTAATTATGTCAAAATCATAAATTATTTTTAATTTTCTTAAATCTAAAAAGAATAAAATCATAATTATTTAGTCAAAAATATATAAATAAACCCCCTCTCCATACACATAAATGAAGGTGATAATGACATATTTTGAGAAATGAATTAAAAGTCACTTCTCAATTTTTAACTCACTTTCTTCACATAAAAAATTTTTAAAAAATTAAAAAATAATTTTTAATTATCTTCTCAAAACACCCCAATACAAGAGATTGCATTTTGTGGGATGCTACCCCCTTTGTGGTTTATTGGTCCCCTCAAAAAGGACAATTCTTATGTTTGATTGGTTGTGTCAATATCTAATAATATACCTCTGTCTTTGACCCAAAAAAAAAAAAAAATAATAATAATAATAATAATAGACATTCAGTCATTAATAATTGGTGTGAACTTGACATGATTTTTAAATACATTTTATACATATAAAAATGTCAAGATCCTTGAGGACATTGGAAAAAGTTAAAAAATAAAAAATAAAAAAAGAAAAGAAAAAGGAAGAAGAAGAAAAAAACAGAATCCAAGACATTTTTATTAATTTTATAACACCTTTTATTCATTTTAATTTTTTTCGTTTTAAAAATATTTGTTAAATAAATTTTAATATTAAACGATGGGTAAGAGGTTGTTGTAGCATTTGTTAATTGTAGACTCGTAAATGGTGGATTCATCTATTTTAAAAATTAAAGGGAAGATTATAAAAAAAAAATTCTAGAGTTTTACACTTGACAAAAAATAAATTTGAATTTTTAATTTATTTTCAATTTAAACTATCAACCTATTTTTATTAAGTAAAATTAATAAAAATTATAACATTTTAGTCATTAAATTTAATATAAAATGTCTAAAATATTTTTTATTGAGTTTGATAATTAAAAAACTTTTTTCCAGTTAGTTTAATTTAATGAAAACATGTAGATGGTTTAAATTAAAAATAAATAAAAAATTTAAGATGTAAATTGATAAAATTAAAAATTTATTTTATTATAAAAATTAAAATTTATTTAAAAAAAAAATTCAAAATTAAATGACGAGTGTTTATTACTTTTCTTACCCATGTCGACAAGCACATAGTTTTGCGTATTGCTTTCAACGCAGAAAGAAACAAACAATAGTCAACTAGCCCGTGAACCGTGACACTTTGAGATGTGGAATCGAACGGTGTAGGATTAGTGGATAAGCAATAATAGCCACCCGTCATGATCTGGTGATAGAACGACCGACCCAAGATAGAGCAGGTCGTTCTTGTGGTCGCTAATGGTATATGTGTGCGGTGTGCATCCCGGGAAGAGTCGGCCAGAGAAAATTTGGTTTGGTTTACATAATTTTGTGAAAAATATAAAATAAAATAAAAAAAAGTTAGTGATAATTGTCATATAGCTTAATCTTTTTGAGAAGTAAAAATAATTTTTAAAATTCTAAAATTATTTTTTTAGTATTTATTTTGAAAAAATATTTAAAAACAATTTTTAAAAACCAAACACAACCTACATTTTGCTCTAGAAATTAATTTATACCGCGTTCTGATTTGAATTTGATTAGTTAAAATAGTGATCTTATCATTTTTGTGTCTCTTTTGATAGAGAAATTTTTGTAGGCGGGAAGAGTATCATGTGCAACTGTCACATAATACTTTCCACTAATTACAAGTATATACATCACTTACTATCTCCTAAATATCCAACATAAATATAATAGATCTTAATGTTCAGTCCAATTACAATAGAAAATGATATCACGTGACATCTACCTTCGTGACACCCAAAAATTCCTTCTTTTGATAAGACAACATGATAAGTATATTATTTTTTGAGTTGTATGGAGCAATACTTAAAGGTACTGTTTGTTTTGAGAGATAGAATGGAAGGGATTGATAGTGAGGAGATTAATAGTGAGAAATTGTTAAATTAGTTTTATATAAAATAACAAAAAATATAAAAAAATAAACATTATATTTAAAAAAAATTCCCAATATATAAAAAATAAAAAAAATTCTAATCCCCTCACTATTTTTCTAATACCATCTCTACCTCCTCCTTACCAATCCCCCTTCCTCCTCCTTACTAATACCAAGGGATTACTAATCCCCTCCTTATCTCTCAAAACAAACACTCCATTCTCAATCCCTTCCTCACTATCAAACCCAATACCCTCTCCATAACCCTAAACAAACGGGGCCAAAGACTATAAAATAACTTCTTCCCAAAAAGGAGAGTTGAGGTTGTTTTTATTTTCTTTTCATTTTACTTTGTGTACGGGAAAGAAATAGACCTTCTCGTATAATCCTGTTGATCAAGTCTGCGCTCCTTCGTACGTCGTCGCTTTACTCCTTGAAAACACAAACGTGAGCTAGCCGGCGGGTGTGTGCCGGATACCTCTCCGATGCCTAAGTCAGCAAAATAGACAAAGACAAAAAGCTCTGTGTATTCGAGAATCAAAGTTGTGTGTTACCTCTCCATAGGTGATGTTATGAGCTTTTATAGGTTCCGCGTGGCACGATCCTAATAGGACTCTTACTCCTCCATGTAGAGTCCTCCTAGGATTCATACTCCTGAAAGATAATGCTTATCCTTCAGCACTCCCCTCACTGCTTAAACCAACTGAGATGGTTTTACCATGGCCAGACTCTAACATGACCGAGGTAAGCATGGCTATGCTAAGCCGCAGACTAGACCGAGATAACTCTACCTTGGTTCTTCCATTCACTGCTCCTACCACGGTTTTCCCAGCGTTGACCTTAGTATTGCTTAGACCGTGCTAACCATTAGCTAGGTCTGATAGAGCTAGCTGCGCTATACCGTGACCGGACTAACTCTGTGTGCGGCATCCTGGCGACCGAGCTACCCGTAGTACTCTCCCGGACCGAGATAACACTAGGTTCTCTGGGTCCAGATTAACTTTAGGGCCGTCTGGAACCAGACTAACTTCAAGGCTCTGGGACCGGACTAATCTTCAAGGCCTTTTTACTCTGCCCTCCGTATTGTGGTTCATAACGGCCCATTGCCCAGCTCGGCCCACTTTTCATATAAATTTCCCTCTCAATTGCCCCTTAATTCCATCTGCGCAGCATGATAGGGATTACCTTGTTCTACGAGCCGAGCTAAAAACTTTAATCTTACTACTGAGCTAAGCTTTTAAGCTTTTCCAGCTGAGCTAAAACTCTTTTAGCCTTTCCAGCCGAGCTAAACTCATTCCGGGCTGTAACCGCCCGAACAAAACGTCTCTTCAATCACAGCAACTGAATCGCTTCTCATTCCTATGACACGTGGCCTCCTTTGATTGGCCCAATGCAGCTGTTACGCCGTCTTCGTACTCCGTGAATTTTGAATAGTTCCCGCCTCTGGTCCTTGTATCAAAACAAAACTCTTTATTTTTTGAATCACTCACCACACTATTCATTTCCTCATCTCTCTCCCTCGTTCCTAAGCTTCTTCAACCCTGAACTTGCTGAGTTCGTGTTCTTCATTGCCATTGCTTCCATCTCTGATTTCTTCCTCTTGACCTGGTAAGTTTACTCAAATCTGCCTTGTTTTTGTTGTTTTCACATGTGCTTTTACAATACATGTATTTTGTGTGTTTTTTCAAAACACATACCTTTCTTTCGTGGAATAGAACCTCTGACTTTTCACGAATAAATTGAAACACTGATTTTGATCCAAAATCACTGTATAACCGAGCTAAAAAGTCGTTTGTAGTTGATGTCACTCTAGCCAGGCCATTCAACCGAACTAACACTTCGCGTTATAACAATAGTTTCAACAAGTCAAAGCACCTTTTGTTTTAACTCAACCGAGCTAGACAACTACACTAAGTCTGCGTAATAGTGCATCTGTTAGTCTCAACCACGGCCGAGCTATAACTTGGGGCTAACCCAACCTTCGTAGTTAAAACCGAACTAAGAGCGTTGCCCCTAGAGGTTCAACCGGGCTAACACTGACCTTTGCACAAAACGGGCTAAGACATTTCACATAGCCGAGCTAAGATTTGATATATCTTGCCTTTATTTCTTTTTAGCACGGTCCAACAGTCTGCTTAACACCTTTGTTTTTTCACTTTGCAGACTTTAGGTTGCCCATATACTCCTTTGAGCGCTCAACCGAGCTACTTAGCACCTTTCTTCGACCGAGCTATCACACGCTTAATTTATTCATAACTTAAAAGAGAATGGGTAAATATAGGTTCTTAGTAGACACACCTGGTGGCTTGGCCGAATTCCGAAGGGAGTATAATATCCCTGACGATGTCCATCTCACCTTAGCCAAACAAGATATCATACCATGGGGAAACCGTGGCTTTGTACCCTTTACCCTTTTGTCCATAATAGAAACCGGACTAAGATTCCTTGTATAACCTTTACTTTGTGAATTCCTTAGGCAAACTAAGATATGCCCTACCCAGCTTTCCACCAACTCATACGTTATAATAAATGGCATAGCCGAGCTAAACCGCCGGGCTGGCATTAACTTCGGCTTAGCCGAACTGTTCCACCAATACTCCACAAGATCAAAAGAAGATGGCTGGGTCTATTATCTAAGAATACGCCGCCGTCGAGAGAAAATAATAAAGGATACACCAGACAAAGACTTGAATGATGATGATATTTTCTGGGTATCTGGGAATTTTGAAGACCACTAAGCCCAGATCCCTGGTGACCGAATAAACTGGAAAAAAGGAACCCTCAGTATAATTACCTCAGCTCTTTTGCATGCTTCTCTTTATTTCGGTCTCCTATTTCTGAACCGAACTAACAGTTGCCTTCTTTATGCAGATTCAGCCCACTCTTTATTTCGGTCTCCTATTTCTAAACCGAACTAACAGTTGCCTTCTTTATGCAGATTCAACCTACCTTAAGTCATTATACAGTTACCCCAACCTAGACACACTTCGCGCCGCACTACGATACCCTGAAAGAAGTTGGGCCAAACTATTGAATTTTGAGCCGACCTATAGATATAGCAGCCGACGAAAAGCCAGAGTAACGGATTTTTTGCTAGGGGCCTCTCATGAACTGGACCCGACCTTGCCACAAATCAACCTAGTCCGTACTACTGCTGAAGAAGAAATGGCGAAGAGGAACAGAGTGAGGGCCCTCCTAACCGAAACACACCCAGCCGAAGTACCACCAACTACCCAGACTCAAGAGACCGTGGTGGCTCTTCCATCTCAACAACCCTCCTCATCTCGCCCCAGCAAGCGTGCCCGGACTACCCAAACCGAGCAACGCCTTGTTGATGAAGATGAAACCACTCTTCCACCGAGCCTTCCACCGATCACTCAGCCGGAGCGTTCTGACCGGGCTAGCTCCTCAAAGTGGGCTCCAAAAATGTCTTTCCAAAACCGCGCTATTCATGATACTGACTCAGTGGTGGCTGACAAAGACCATATGCTAGCCTTCAATCTGGCTAAGAGTGTATGTCTGCCCCCTGATATAGAGCATCACAACCAGTTGACCGAGCTCAAGGCCATCCGGTCTGCAACGAAATCAATGATCCTGGTAAGCAGCCCATCTGGTCTCTCTAATTTTTCCAACTTTTTTGCTCGGTTTTGTCATTAGTTTCTTTCCATGCTTCTTCAGGCCATGCAAAAGAGTCAAATTGCTCACAAACGTGTGTTGGAGCTCCGAAAAACAGCAAGGCAAGCCATGATCGAAGTAACTGAAAAACCTGCCGAGCTAGAAGAGGCTAGAAAGCAGCTAGCCGAGCTAAAATCCAAGAACGGTCGTCTGGCCGGTCTTGTTAGCTCGGCTGATGCAGAAAAATAAAAAGCTGCAGCCGTGATCAAAGACAAATATTTGCGCGAACTTGTTAAACTAGAAGGAAAGAAGAAAGCCAAAATTGAGGACATGAAGAAGAAGCTAGAGGGTGCTGAGACCCGCGGTTTTAAGGAAGGTGAAGCCCTTTATATTAAGCAATGTGAAGCGGCGAAGGACCTTTTCTTCAAGTGCAGTTGGAGGGCGGTCGTGACTCAGCTCGGTCATCAACCAGAGATCGAGGCCTACAATTCTCCACCATATTTCATACCGGGCTCAATGGCGGAGTATGCTGCGACTGTTCAACAACAATTTCTTGAAGAATCAAATGAGGAAGAAGAACCGTGCCCAACGATACTTCTGTCGTCAATGACCCTGCCGATCAGTCAACTTAGCTGGAGCCAGTGGTGGAAGACCTGACTGACGAGCTGCCTACTAAAACCGTGCTCGCAACCGGGACTGTGCTGCCAGCTAAAACCGGTCTTAGAGTTGATCTTGACGCCGATCTAGACGCCAAAATAGATGATCTGTTTAGCTGACTTTGTATTTTCTCTTCTTTTCTGCTTTTGGACAATTGTAACTCGGCTGAAGTAACATCCTTTTGTACTTGTGAACTTTGAATGAATGCTTCTTTTTTGTTCAAACTCTTATTTCGGTTGATCTTTATGCTTATACCATTACTTTCTAACTAATGTCTTGCATGAGGTACATCATTCTCTTGCCGAGATACTTTATCTCGGTCTTGATCTTGTAATCTAATTACAGCTGCCAACCACTCTTCAGCCAAGATACTTACCTCGGCTGAAGAGTACTAACAGTTGGCTCAGTCCAGCCAACCATTCTTTAGCCGATATCCTTACTTCGGCTAAAGAGTATTAAGAGTTAGTTTAATCCAGCCAACCACTCTTTAGCCGAATCCTTACATCGGTTGAAGAGTACTGAGAGTTGGCTTAATCCAGCCAACCACTCTTTAGCCGATATTCTTACATCGGTTGAAGAGTACAAAAAGTTGGTTTAATCCAGCCAACCTCTAAATTGGTTATTCTTGCCAATTTAGAAAAATGTTTGGTTATTCCGACCAAACGTCCTGCAGCCTGGATCTTTATCCTGGGCTTAGGAGGGGTGTTGGTTTTTCCAGCCAACCTCGAAGTTGGTTTTTTCCAGCCAACCTAGAGTAAAGTGTTTGGGTATTCCGACCAAACGTCCTGCAGCCTGGATCCTTATCCTGGACTTAGGAAGGGTGTTGGTTTTTCCAGCCAATCTCTAAGTTGGTTTTTTCCAGCCAACCTAGAGTAAAGTGTTTGGGTATTCCGACCAAACGTCCTGCAGCCTGGATCCTTATCCTGGGCTTAGGAAAGGTGTTGGTTTTTCCAGCCAACCATGTTTTCAATGCCCCTAACTTACTAAAATAATTTTTACAGAATAAAACACTTATGCTGAAAAAACTTCTTGTTTTATTGAGGAAAAGAAAAATTACAAGTATTTTGAAGAAAAGCTAAAAATAAAATAGTTTGAGATTGGCAGTGTTCCATAGCCTGGGAATTGCTTTGCCGTCCTCATCTTCTAAGTGGTATACTCCATTGTCTGCTAATCCAACCACTTTGTAAGGTCCTTCCCAATTAGGCCCTAACTTGCCATCTCTCGGAACCATGGTGTTTCCCATCACTTTGCGCAGTACCCAATCTCCGATCTTGAATTGCCTTGGATGCACTGTTTTGTTGTATTTCCTAGATAACTCTTGTTGGTATGAGGCAATGTGAACCAGTGCTTTTTCTTTTCTTTCTTCGGTGAGGTCGAGCTCCAACGCTATGGCTTCTCCATTTAAGTCTGGATCAAAATTTTCGCTTCTAATTGTGGGGAGGCCAACTTCCAGCGGGATTACTGCTTCCATGCCATAGGCTAAGGAGAATGGTGTTTCTCCTGTTGATCAGCCCATTTGGTGCAGTAAGCCCATAAAACATAAGGGAGCTCGTCAGCCCATTTGCCTTTTACTCTTTCTAATCTTTTCTTCAGTCCATCCAAGATGACCTTGTTTGACACTTCCGCCTGGCCGTTGGCTTGGGGATATGCCGGTGTAGAATTGTAGAACTCTATTTTGTATTCTTCATAAAAGCCTCTAAAGATTCTGCTATCAAACTGGGAGCCGTTGCCTGATATTAGGGCTTTAGGTATGCCGAATCGAGTAATGATATTCTGCCAGACGAACTTCTTCACATCTTTTTCCTTGATTGATGCTAATGCTTTTGCTTCCACCCACTTGTGAAGTAGTCTGTTGCTGCGAGAAAGAACTTCCTGTTTCCGGGTGCTGTTGGAAGTGGTCCTGCTATGTCCAAGCCCCACATTGCAAAGGGCCATGGGCTGATCAATGGTAGGAGTTCTCTGGCCGGCTGATGTATTTGATGTGCGAACTTCTGACATTTCTCACACTTTTTCACAAACTTCTCCGAGTCTGCCTGCATGTATGGCCACCAGTATCCTTGTGAAATGGCTCTATAAGCTAACGATCTTCCTCCTTGGTGGCTTCCGCACACCCCTTCGTGTATTTCGAACAAGAATGCTTCTACTTTGCTGGGGTGGACACACTTTAGATAGGGTCCTAAGAATAACTTTTTGTACAATGCCATAGATGGGGAGAACCAAAATCGTTGCGACTTTGCTCTAATTTTGTTGGCGTCTTTCTTTTCTTCCGGTAAGACGCCGTCTTTTAAGAACAGTATGATGAGATCCATCCATGAGGGGCCTAATTTGGCGCAACACACATCTTCTACTTCGGGGTCCTCAATGCTTGGTCTCGGTAGGTAGTCAATTAGTAGTGGGTGAGGGATGGATGTATCTGCCATTGACGTAAAGCCTGCTAGTTCGTCTGCTCTGCTGTTTTCCTCCCTGCCAATCTATTCTATTCTTACTACTTCAAATTTCTTGATCTTTGTTCTGACCAATTCTTGGTACTTGACCATCCTGTCATCCTTTGCTTCATAATCGCCAGAAATTTGGTTTACCACCAGCTGTGAGTCGCTGTAGACCATTAGTTCGGTGGCCTTCATGTAGAATGCTGATTTGAGTCCTGCAAGAAGTGCTTCATACTCCGCTTCGTTATTTGATGCTGGGAAGCCAAGGTTGATTGCTTGCTCCACAACCAGGCCGTTTGGTGAGATGAGGACTATGCCAAGTCCTGCACCATGCCGGTTGGATGCTCTATCCACAAAGAGCTTCCACATCTCTCCAACGAACAACTTCCAGCAAGTGGAGGGGTCAGATGATGTCGTGGGGTCAAGAATGTTGCTGGTGTTTTCTTCAAGGTCCATGCTTGCTGTCTGCCCCTCGCTATCTGATTGTACCAAGTCTTTATTTGTTGGTGAGTCTTGGCTCGGTGTATCTTGGTTCGCTTCTTCCTTGCTGTCTTTACTTTGGTCTGCCATGGGGTCTGACTGAGTATCCTGCACCAGGGGTTGCGCTATTCCGGCGTCAACTTCTATCCCTAGTTCGGTTGTGTCAGTCAGGTCGACTGGGCAGATATGATGACTTCTTGGGGTAAATTCTGCGACAAAGTCTGCCAAAGCTTGGGCCTTTATCACGGTTCTGGGTTGGAACTTGATGTCGAATTATCCCAACTCTACTGCCCACTTCAAGATTCTTCCAGAAAAGTTCGCCCTTTCAAATAGAGCTTTTAATGGGAAAGCTGTGAGGACAACTATGGTGTGGGCGTGAAAGTAGTGCGACAACTTCCGTGATGCCATCATTAAGGCTAAGGCCAGTTTTTCTAGTGGCAAATACCTTGTTTCGGCACCCAGCAATGTCTTGCTGACATAATAGATGGGTAGATGTTGGATTCCTTCCGCACGGACCAACACTGTGCTAATTGCGTGCTGAGAGACTGCCAGGTACATGAAGAGTTCTTCTCCAGGTATTGGGGTGACAAGCAGTGGTGGAGAAGATATGTATTCTTTCAAGTTTACCAGTGCGCGGTCGCATTCTTCGTCCCACTCGAACTTGGCTTTTAATGCTTGAAAAAATGGTCGTAGTCTGTCTGAAGACCGGCTAATAAAGCGGTTGAGTGCAGCTGCCATGCCGGTGAGATGCTGCACTTCTCGTACTGAGTTAGGCCTTTTCAGATCCTGAATAGCTTTGATCTGGGAGGGGTCTGCCTCTATACCCCGGTTGGTCACTAGGAAGCCCAGGAATTTGCCAGATCCTACACCGAATGCGTACTTAGATGCATTAGGGCGCAACTTGTGCCTTTTTAGAATATGGAACATCTTACCTAGGTCCCTTAGATGGTCATTCTCATCCTTGCTCTTGACCACCATGTCGTCGATGTAAGCCTCCATTGTTCTGTCTAACAACGGTTCAAATATCTTGGTGACCATTCTCTAGAATGTTGCCCCTGCGTTCTTTAGGCCAAAGGGCATGACCTTATAGCAATACAGTCCTCTTGGAGTTGTGAAGGACGTGACCTCTTGGTCTGGTTCGTGCATGGTGATCTGATGGTAGCCTCTGTACGCATCAAGAAAGCTAAGTCGGTTGTGTCCCGCCGTTAGGTCTACCAGTTGATCTATTCGTGGTAGGGGAAAACTGTCCTTTGGGCATGCTTTGTTAACTGTCTTATAGTCGACGCAGACACACCATTTGCCATTCTTCTTTGGCACCACGACTGTGTTGGAAATCCATCTGGGGTAGTGCACCTCTCTGATAGCTCCTGCCTCTAGTAGATTTCCTACTTCTTCCGCCACTATTTCGGCATGGTGGAGTGCCGATCTGCGAGTGCGCTGAATGATTGGTCTGGCGGATGGGTGGACATTGAGTTGGTGACAGATGAAGTTTGGATCAATGCCTGGCACGTCGTAGGGTGTCCAGGCGAACACTTCGATGTTAGAGGTTAAGAATTCCAAGACCTCTAATCTCTCGGTGCTGGACAACGACGAACCGAGCAAAAAGAACTTATCCGAGTTCTGTTCATCTATTCTTACCTCTACCAAGTCTTCCACCGCTTTTTGATCAGCTGCTTTGCCGACATCTACGAATAGTTCATTACTCTCAGGTTCTTCTACTGAGTGAACATATCCCTTGGCAGCGCGGCTGCCATTAACCGTGACGAAGCATTGCTTGGACATAATTTGATCTCCAAAGACCTCTTCAATTACTCCGGCTTCGTTGGGGAACCGCATTACTTGATGGTAGGATGATGCTACTAATTTCATGGCATGGAGCCATGTTCTTCCCAAGATTATGTTGTAAGTGGAAGGGACCTTCAACACCCAAAATTCCACATGTTTTGTCACGCTTTCTGCCCTGACTGGCAGTATAATTTTGCCGACTAGCCATTCTGGCATTGAGTTGAATCCGATCAGGGGGGATACAGCTGGTGCCAAGTCTTTGTCCTCCAATTTCAATTGTTGAAGGTGTCGTAGTACATTATCTCACACGAGCTACCTTGGTCTATCAGAATTCGCTTGACGTCGTAGTCCTTGATGCGGAGGGTGACGACTAGTGCATCGTTGTGAGGGCAATATATTCTCTCCAAGTCCTTGTCTGAAAAAGACATGATGTTCGTGGCCTCTGTTCTCCCCTTTTTGATGGTAGGTTGGGCACTTAGTACCTCCCTTAAGTGCTTAGCCTTCTTGATCGACCCTCTGAGCTCGCATGCACGCTCAGGTTCGAATACTCCATGTATCACATTGATCACACCTTGAGGTGGGGCGTTAATTGGCATTCCATTGGGGTTATTGTGGTCCTGGGGGGCTGGTTGTGTCCCTCCTTCAATGTACTTATCCAGGTGACCGGCTGCCACCAACTCCTCCAGATGCTGTCTCAATGGCATGCAATTTTCAGTGCGGTGCCCCTTTTCTTTGTGGAAGGTGCATTGCGATCTTTCGTCGTAGGCTTTCTGTGCTTCTCCTAGCTTAGCTGGCCATCTGACGAAAGGCTCATCTCGTATTTCGCTCAGAATCTGGTAGATCGGTTTCTTGAATACCGTGGTTATGGCAGTGCGGACTCTCAACCATCTTTTATCTAGGTCCTCTCTGTTGTCTCGCCTGCCGCGTCTGTTTCTACTTGGACGGCCTACCGGGTTGACCTTTGCTGAGGCCTTTTTCTCTGGTATTACGGTCGTGCCAGATTTTTTTTTGGCACGGGCGTTATCCTCTTCCACCCTGATATGCTGATGCACTCTTTCCATCAAGGCCTCCATGGTGAGGGCGGTGTCATGATGATTGAGTCCCTTAGTCTGTTCCCAACTGGAAGGCCTCTTTTGTACTGTGCAATGGCGAGATTGGTAGGGCAGTCCCCAATCTGGTTGAATGTCTCCCAGTAACGACTATTGTAGGATCTTAGTGTCTCTTTTTCACCCATGTCGATGGAGAGTAACTAGTCAATCTCCACCGGAGTTTTGGTGTTCGTTCTGAACCTTGTGACGAACGCCTCCGCCAATTGTGCCCAGGAGGCTATGCTGCCTTTTGGAAGTTTTTCAAACCAAGTCAAGCCTAGGTCACCAAGGCTTGATGTGAAGAGGATGCACATCAAAGCCTCGTTTCGCCGATATACCACTATAACCTGGCGGAAGTGGCTTAGGTGTATGTAGGGGTCCGTCTTCCCCTCGTACGTAGTGAATTTGGGCTGAAGGAAGCCTGAAGGTAGGGGCGCGTTTTCAATTGCCGGAACGAATGGCAAGGTCTGCAGCCTTGCTAATGCTTTGTCCGTTGGTTCGTAGGCAGGGCTTGGTAACGGCATTCCAACCTCGACGCTTTCATGCGTCCAAGGAGCTAATCGCTGAAGGGCCGATACCCTGCGAGGGTTGCGCGCCCTAGTATCCTCCTTCCATCGTGCCTTTTCTTCCAGCATGATCCACAAATCGGATGATCTTGGCAACTCTGTCTGCCTGGATGATGTCTGGTGCGAGCGCAAAGGTCGATAGGTACTTCCCTCAGTGTAAGACCTCAATGATCTCGTTTTCTCAGACTTGGAGTAACGAGTTCTGGAGGTTCTGGATTGAGTATCGCCTGTCCTGAGGCTTCTACTCTCTGCTTGTGATGGTGTGGAATGCCTTCCACGGTCTTCTGAGCGGCGAGGGGGCGTCTTGCTTTTGCACCCCTCTCCTGTCGCCACTCCTTTTCCCTTCATCTGACGTTTCATAATCTCCATGTCCGTCGCCATCCGTCGTATTAATTTGTCCTGCTCCTTTACACGGTCCTCCAAAACTTGAGGATCAATCCTTCGCTTTTGTCTGTCAGGACTTTGTGAATGAGAGGGACTGGGGCTGTTATTCCGTCTCCCCCTAGCATCCTTCCTGGGGTTATGTCGTTGGGGCTCCAAGTCCGCCATGGGAGGGACAGGAGGCAAACCTTCGCGCCTCCCACCTCCTTCTGGTGTTTGTTCATCAATGGTGGACTGTGTGGTAAATCTTCGTTGTGCGCCATTGATTCTAAAGAGGAAAAAGCTTGATCAAGAGGTTTTGTTCTTGTCTGAAATTCCCACAGACGGCGCCAATTGTACGAGAAAGAAATAGACCTTCTCGTATAATCCTGTTGATCAAGTCTGCGCTTCTCCGTACGTTGTCGCTTTACTCCTTTAAAACACAACGTGAGCTAGCCGGCGGGTGTGTGCCGGATACCTCTCTGATGCCTAAGTCAGCAAAATAGACAAAGACAAAAAGCTCTGTGTATTCGAGAATCAAAGTTGTGTGTTACCTCTCCATAGGTGATGTTATGAGCTTTTATAGGTTCCGCGTGGCACAATCGTAATAGGACTCTTACTCCTCCATGTAGAGTCCTCCTAGGATTCATACTCCTAAAAGATAATGCTTATCCTTCAGCACCCCCCTCACTGCTTAAACCAAGTGAGATGGTTTTACCGTGGCCAAACTCCAACATGACCGAGGTAAGCATGGCTATGCTAAGCCGCTGACTAGACCGAGATAACTCTACCTCGGTTCTTCCATTCACTGCTCCTACCACAGCTTTCCCAGCGTTGACCTTAGTATTGTTTAGACCGTGCTAACCATTAGCTAGGTCTGATAGAGCTAGCTACGCTATACTGTGACCGGACTAACTCTGTGTGCGGCATCCTGGCGACCGAGCTACCCGTAGTACTCTCCCGGACCGAGATAACACTAGGTTCTCTGGGTCCAGATTAACTTTAGGGCCGTCTGGAACCGAACTAACTTCAAGGCTCTGGGACCGGACTAATCTTCAAGTCGGCCCACTTTTCATATAAATTTCCCTCTCACTTTGTATGTTATTTGTTTTATCTTAATAATTACTTTTCATCTTTCTCAAAAAAAAAAAAAACAAAACAAAACAAAACAAAACAAAACAAAAATAAAAACAAAAAATATATATATATTTTGGTTGGTAAATTACACTCACCTCCCTTGAGGTTTGAGAAAAATAAGGTTAGCCTCACATTTTTAACATAATTACACTAGCTGTCTTGAGAAATTAGGCGAAGTTTGGCATCATTCGAAAAATTCAAAAAGCCAAAAAGTTATTCAAAAAGTTAAAAAGTTATCACTATTCACCAAAAGTCAAAAATTACGGCTGCACAACTCCCAATCCTAATTTTCCCCTACACACTAATTTATACAGTTTTTTAATACACATTTTTTCATAAAAAGTAAAAAAGTTAACCCAAATATCCATATTTTTTTTCTCAACTCTTTAGTCTAAAAAGATAAAAAGTACACTTATTTAAAACACCTCAAACAACCATTTAATTTATATAATAGTTGGACCTTTTTTCTCAATATTTTATTAGTTGTATCAATGAAAAAATGCTCAAATATATATTTGTCTTTTTTTATTTTAATATTTTCCTACCACCTACATTAGTTGTAGTCATTTTAATTTTACTAAAAGAGATATCGGTGTAACAATGTGTAAACTATATGATTAACTGTATTTTTTTCAATCTTAGGGGAGGTGAGTATAATTTATCTATTTAAATTGGTTTCTTTCTTTCTTTTCCTTTCTTTTTTTTTTTGTCAATTGATATGAGATTAATTACATATATGAAAATAATTACATAAAATTAGATAATTATAGTGAATTTTTTTTTGCATATCTACAAGCACACTAATCAACACAAATAAACCACATAGACCAACTCAACAATTACCTCCAAGTCCAACAATCATTCCATGTAACTCTCATAATTAAGAAAAAATAATCAAGGATATCAAACTCCTCTTCATAAGGTTTGTACCCATAATGTAATCACACATCTAAGTGGTGCTACACAACTACTAATAAGTGAAAGACCTTGATTTAATTAATTTGTTTTTCTTTTGTTTAATGGGTTGTGTACAAAATATGTATTTTGATTGATTTAAAATTTTAAAGAGCCACAAGTTTAGATAGATTAATACATTTTTTTATTATGAATGTCGCGATTTTAGACTGATAAATAGTGTGCATTGTTTATATACTATGTGTGAACAAATTTATTTTGGGAGAATATAGAAAGGAAATTAATTTGGAAGATTACACTAATACGATATGTAATTTATTTCTTATGTTAATTTAATTTTTGTAATTTTAATTATTTAATTTTATATTTAATTTTTTATATTGTATTAATTTAGTTCAATTCATAATTATCTTTTAGACTTTAAAATAATTAAAGGGTTGACATTTAATTTCAAAAGATCAATTTCTTTTTGCATTAATCATTTCTATTTAATTTATTAATAAATATTATCAATTAAATTAAATTAACAATGTAAGAAAATCAAGCAAAAACTAACACTTCTAAATTAACATAAAAATAACTATAAAGATCATATACATAATTTGTCTCAATTAATTTTAGGACAAATTTCACTTTACTCTCTCTCATTTAAAAATAATTTCTCTTATGGTTTATGGGCTGAAGTATATCGTTAAACATTTCATCTAACTTAACAACAAATATGAAACATATATCAAGGGGTTATATACTCATTTTCAAATATCAAAGAAATAAACCACATATAGAATAAAATATAAGGGTTAAAGTGCATTTTACCTCTCAATCAAATGATGAAGATGAAAATATCCGTAATTCATACACTTAGATTACTTATATACAAAAATATTTTAATATTTTTTATTAAATTGTTAATGGATCTAACAGTACATTTCAATTTATAAATTACAAATTTTAAGGGGTAATTACACACCAATGAAATTTAGGGAAAAAAATTATATATTCATGAAAAGTTTTACAATTTTAATTATTACTATTTATAATTTTTTTATTAATTAATAATTATTTTTTCAAAATTCTAGTGTGACATTTTTTTTTTAAAATGAATGGAGGATAATCCGACCATGTAAAATTTAATTAGTGGGAAGAATCCCAATGAGGTTTTCGAGGAACATAACAACAGAGTACAATCAAGTATAGCACCTCATATTTGACCTTTTACTTTTTTTTTTGGTCAATATTCTAGCCAAAGCATAAGAAAGTGGAATGATACACAAGTCCAGATCATTTGCCGCACTTTCTTGTGATGCTTCTTGCAGTGGCTCAAAAAAGGCGCCGTTTTGGATCTTTCTTTTTTTTTTCCCCTTTCTTTTCTTATTTTACTTTTCAGTCTCATTTTCAGTTTTGAACCCTAACCCCTTTCAGAGAGACAAACAGAGAGGTGGCGAACGGAGAGGGCTACGGGGTGGGCAATGTGGTTTCCACAGCGAGGTGACGGAGGCGAGGCGAGGCAAGGAGAGGCGGCCGTGAGGTGAGGAGAGGTGGCGGTGAGAGGCGAACAGAGGCAGTGAGGCGAGGCGATCAATTGACGTGACTCTTGCAGCAAGGCGACAGTGGCGAGACAAAGAGAGGCGACGGCGATGATGAGGTCCATTTGTGGATATTTTGTTACTGATATATATATATATATATATTTGGTCTTCATTATTATTTTTTGTTATTGAAACGAACAGAGAAAGGCGGTGAGAGACGAACAGAGAAAGCGACGGTGGCAAGGCAGCGACGAGGTCCATTTCTCTCCCTTTAGTCTTCATTATAATTTGTGTTACTGATATATTCTCTCCCTTTGGTCTTTATTATAATGAGTAATTTTCTTATTTTTATGTTATTGGTTTTTACATTTTATTGTTCCATATTATCTGGACTGATTTCCAAGGAAAGAAACATAACGGTGTTTGAATTTAGTTTGGCTGGGGGAACACACTACAGAAGATAAATGGACCACATGTTTTCAACACTTTTGGATTTGAAGCTTAAGCAATACCCACAAGTCAACGAGTGGCACTGTCACGACCCAAACCTGCCCCTAAAAGTTTGGTCCGTGACTGGCCTGTACTTAGGCCTCAAAACAAAATTTCAAAATAATATTTATTTAAATACAGGGCCTTAAGCGAAAGCAGATACCAAAAATAACAACAGAACATCTATTGAGCAATGCTTAAATGCCAGGATCCTAAACATTACATCATTTATACAAATATCACATACGCAGTTCATGTATATACTGTCCAAGACATATAAGTATAGGCAAAAGTTCTCAACCCAAAATTACATATGAACCTAATACGCAACAAAAGCCATCATAGCCTGAACAAACCTAAGCTTGGTAACTTATACTATATCTCTACACGGAGACACTTCTCGGGTGGCTTGACAGAGAGGCGAACCTCGGTACAAACTCTAGTGTTGATCCCCGATGGCTCACCTACATATATATAAAATAAAAGGATAAGCTAACGCCCAGTGAGTAATATTAAAGTAAAGATGTTAATGAATGATGTCCTCAACATTAAGAAAACATATTTCACAATTATGAAATTATGTAACTTAAATCTCGCTAAAACAAACATTATTGTATCAAAATCCATGCTTTCTCAAATGGAATGTATATTTGAAATCATCACAAAACATTTTGCGTGGTATGTGATACCAGAATCACATTTCAAAATAGGACATCCATTCATGCACATCAAATAACATTTCGTAAACGTGGGTCATATAACGATGTAAAACCATTCATGTTTATATCATAGTTTCGAAACGACCTCGGGTCCATATATAACAAAACGGCCTTGGGCCCAATCATATATCAAACGACCTTAGGTCGAAACATATCATATCGCATCACCGTGTCTGATCATGGAGTAAATGGAACATGGATATGTCTCCGCCTCTCCTTGGGCCCAATTCATGTATGTATGGACCCAAGAAGTGTCTCGTATGGACCCTGGAGGTAACTCACACTGTAGCACTTAGTTCCGTATAACACTTTGTTCCATACCAAAATGATTAGGTCTTAAAGACTGAACAATTCATATCATGTCGTAGCATAAGTGGAACAGATAAACAGAACGGCCTTGGGCCCACCATATCATATTATAAACAATTCATATTTTTTATTCATGACTCATTTTACTTTCCTTGGCTTGTGTACTTTAACAAAATACGACATTTAGAGAATCATGTCACGCATTAACAAAATACGATATTTAGAGAATCATGACACACATTAGTCAAAATAGATAATGAAAAACATATCTTTACTATACTATTACTCACAGTGATGGGCTTTCGGTAACAGTTGGACAATGTCTTCGTCTTGACCTACAACCACAATTACATAACACAACGTATGAATATAATCGATCATTTTCTTTTCTCTTTAATCAATTGGTTATGTTGGTTCTAAACTCATTAGTCCTCAGTAGGTCATAATCCGTGTGTAGGAAAATAGGAGAAAACGAAAGGAACCTGGGTTAGAAGAAGAAATGATATAAAATCAGTAGACAGAAAGTGAACAACCTTCACTAATTTGGGCATATCTATTTGTGTATTTATGATTTGGGAGTGATACCACCACCATTAGAAATTAGACTTCCGGGGCTTGAATTTAGGCTCAAGAATCACTTAAAACGGAGTCCGGATGAGAGATATATACTTATTTGAAGTTGAGTTGAAATAGAAAAGTGCCGCACGTGCGGGACCAAATCCGCATGTGCAGGAAATCCAGGGCACATGCATGAGCACGTGCTTTTATTTCTGAATGTAACTTTGTGGGGGACACTATTGGCCGCACGTGTGGGAAATCCCAAGGCACATACGGGACTGGGTAAAAATCAGTCCGAAAATGGCTTCTTGACTTGGAACCCTTCATTTTCAAAATTAAACTTCAACTTCATGTAAATCAGAGCCCTAAACTCTTTAACACATTTTAAATTTCACATCCTTAGCTTCCATCAAAAATCATAACTCCAAAACAATACTCAATTTCCCATTTACAAGAAAAAGGTTGCGAATCAAAACACAATATCATAAAGTATACATGGTTGGGAGTTCCAAGCTCACTTACATGGTGAAATCCTCTTTAGCCTCTTTAAGAACCATAACACTTCTACAAGAAATCAAGTTGTGAATATAAATTCATGCTATGTACAAAGATTCAACATCTTCTTGCTTGATGAAACAAAATGCATACATCTAATCATATATAACCCATGAAACTCACTCTTTAGCTTATGATCTTCAAGTATTGAGAGGGGAAATCTTACCTTAAACCTTTAACACCACATGTTCTTGCATAACCATGGTGAATTCCAGCTAAATCTTGGATTTCCTCTTTCATTCCTACACTTTCTCCCTTCTTCTCTTTGAGTTCTCTCTAGAACTCTCTTTCTCTCTTGTGTCTCTCTCTCTCTCCCTCTCTTTCTCCCTTAGATATTTTTGGGCTCCAAAAGTGATGAGTTTAACTCATATATCACACATATATCTATATATAAGCTTATCACAATTAGGGAGAACCAAACGCACCCTTACGAATCAAATGAAATCAATTTTCAATTAAACTTCCCAAATGGCTCCAAAAATCATGCTGATTACAAATATGTGGTCGGTTTCGGTTTATCGCGCCTCTAAGGCTTTCAATTTTCAGTCCAAATGTCACAATTTCAACATATTTTCTTATAACCGACATATACAACTTCAAATCCTTAATATGCACATCCTTACACATGCAATTCCATATCAACAACATAAAATCATAATTAATCGTAAGTCCCACATAATTTAATTAACCTAATTTGACTTCCATTAGAAACCAATTAATTATACTTAAATTTATCCATCCGAATCAGATTTTTAATCAAACTCCCAAAAGTCTCTAAATATCAAATTAAGCTTATTCTCATCATCAATTGTGATTTCTCACATCAGTAAGGCCCTCAATTTCAGGTCAGCTCAAGGTCTTCGGTAATAATTTACATACTCAGATTAAATACCTCGTAAACAAATTAATCCACAATAACCTTAATATCTACTCCTCATAACATAATTAACTCCAATTCGGATACAATTAATCAAATCTCAATTTTACAATTCTGAACCGAATATTTAATTAAACCCCCATATGGTCCGATACTCAAAATTAAAAGAAGGCAAAATCATTAATTATTCTTTCTTGAACCACTTAGGCTTTCAAGTTCTAACTCCAACATAAATCTCCTATAAAATTGTATACAAATCAGTCTCTATAATTTTCATAATTCCCAAATTAAATCAGAATAGTAGGCCATAAAATTCAAATCTCCATCATTAATTAAATATAAAATATTACGCGATGGGGTTGTTACAGGCACAAATAAAAAATCAACACATACACAAATGGATTTGAAGCTTCCTTGCAGGTAAGCAAGTCGTTGGCCTATAAAGAGCATTGTGAGGCTGCAATTTGCAATCTTTGGCAACAAATCTAAACCTGGACGCCATAGAAGATTAGATGGAAAGGGAAGACAAAGAATCGATGAAGGGGTTTGCAATCTTGAGGCTACAATTTGCAATCTTTGCAATTAATTGCTTGTTTTTATTTATTTTATTTGTTTTGAAATCTGGGTGGTATGATGTACTTAGTATTTGGTTTGAAATTTGGATTTCTAAGATGCACTGCAAGTGCTTGTAAAAATGTTTGATTGAATATAATTGTTTCACTTTGGTTAACAAGTTCCTTATCCTTTCTTGTTAATTTTCTTCATATACTAGTGGATTTTTTATTTTATTTTTTTGTTGTGGTCTTGACTGTTGCAATGAAAGTGGTAGTGATGATGTTGCTGCCAATGGAGATGTAATTAACTCTAATAGTGGAAGAAGAAATAGTCTACAATGTTATTTTTAATTGAAAAGAGTAATTGACAAACATAATCAAAGTTTCAAACACAAACACAAATAGAGAGGGTCAGTTCTAGCGTTAGTCATGGCATCTACATATTGATTTTCTGCTCTGCGAATATGAGATATGGAGATAATTCTTGATTCTTCAAGTAGAGTTCACATTTATCCCCCTCTTGGATCAACTTGACTGCTATTTCAAATGAAGATTATATCTCATTGAATATTTCCTATTTCCATGTCAATTTTATGAGAGTGAACTGAAGGAAATATTAACAGGTTTTGTTATAGTAGTTAGAAGTAACAAGAAAGAGAATTTCCATTACAGATAGTAGAGATACAAATTTATGTTGAATAGGGCAAAATATAATTTTACAGAAGATGTCTAGTACAAAAATTTACAAGGAGTAAAATTAACTTTGACGGCAAAAGCTTTAATAGAAATTGAAAGCGAATCTTCCAAACATTATCAACCTTTTATTTCAAATTTGTTCATAAAAGCGAAGATTGGCAAATCCAACTCAATTAAAAAGCAATCTTGTGATTCTGGAACTCTCTTTTAGTAGTCAAAACTCCAAAAAGTGTCAGAAACTCGATTTTGTTGGAATTTACCAAATTAGAAGTGAATAGAAAGTGTGAAGCTACAAAGGTTTCATGACCACAAAGTTTAACCTGCATGCAAACATGAAAAATTTAGTGTCCAGATTAAATTACTTACTAACAAGGGCTTAGCTATTAAAACACAATCCTCAATTGCCACACTTTGTTACATATTGAGCATTAAACTAAAAATTAAAAAAAAAAATACACAAGACTAAGGGCAAAAAAAAAAAGCTAGTTTGCAAAATCACATGAATGCTCATTGATGGAAAACAAAAAAAAAAAAAAAAAATTATAAGCGCAAAACAGATTTTTATTTTTTTAATGGAAAACAAATTTATAAGATGATGCAAAATAACCAACATTTTACATGCACCATGATTCCATCTAGGGTTTTTGAAAGTTTTGATCATTTGATAACTCCCTACCTTATTTTTTGCTTTTTCTATTACAAATCAAAACATATTTTTGCTTCAAATTGACCAAACCAAAACAGATTTTTGCTTCAAAACACAATTTTATAGAAACCAATAATACCCAATAAATCAAATCACTTAAATCAACAATAAATTTAACCCAAGAAATCAACAACAAATCTAAAATAGAATTTTTGCTTCATTTCAATGTTGTCCTCAATCTGTCCATTTATTAATGATAAAATAGAGAATTTTATTCACAAATAAGCATTTTGGACCTTCAAATTGAAAGCAATCGCCCGCCGCTGCCGGCGTCCTCTTACTCTACTCCTTTCGTTTCGTCTTTCTCCTCTTCTCTGTTCATGTTCTTCTTTGATGGTTAGGGTTCACATCAATGAGAGAGAAAGGGAAAATAGGGGAAAAGGGAAAGAAGTGGAAATATATATATATATTGTTTTCCATTTTTCATCAAACCTGTGAAGAAGTGGTTTGAAAATACTCTTCTGATCCTGGGGGACGCTCGTGATCCTCTGCTAATCACCTGAAAAGGAATGAACACTCCGGTCGGGGGTGCTGGAATTAGCACTCCGACAGGCAAGTCAGTCTCTCACTCAGGATTACTTGTATTCTAAGTTAAGAATAATAGTTCTCACATACCTTTCTCTGATGGGTGATCCCGTATTTATAGTATTCTCTTTGGGCCTTTGGGCTGGGCCCATCCTTGATCCGTTATATGTGCCTCTACTCGGCCTTTGTTCTACTAGCTGGGGTACTGGTTATTTTATTTGGCTCTTCGATTGACTAGGGTATGTGCCGAATAGAGGTTACGTTCTGGACCGGACACGCTCATTTGTCCCTGTGGATCTGATGAAATTCGGCTCCCACAAAACCCATTTTATCAAAAATCAACAGTGGAACTCCAACCCAACAATCATATATACGTATATATGTATATAACAGCAAGAAATGACAATGATGATGAAATGGACCTCGTCATGGCCGCAATCTCGCCTTGCCACCGTTGCATCGCTATCGGACTCAGCGTCGCCACCCATCCTTTGTTCTTCGCCATCGCATCCCTCCGCCATCTCTCTCCGTCGTGTTTGCCTCTCCATCTCTCTCAATTCATCTCTTTGCCGTTCTCTCTCTCTCTCTCTCTCTCTCTCTCTATCGCGCGTCTCTTTTCTCTTCTGTTAGGGCTAAACACAGATGATAGAAAAAGAGATGGAAGAGAAAAAAAAATGGGGGGAAACTCAAATTTTGAAGAGAAAAAAAAAACACTAAGTAAAACGACGTCGTTTTCTCCAAGATGACGTCGTTTTGGCGAGCACCGCAGGAAGGGCCGCAGGAAAGGGCGGTAGATAATTTGGACTCATGATATACACCATCTTCACAATAATTTTGTAAATTTTTCTTAGGTTATTTTTTAAAAAAGATTAAAAATTAAAAAGGCACTCATTCCATAAATTCAATTTTGAATTTTCTTTATCCAAAAGTTTACACTCTAAAATATTTTGTCTATGAGGACAAGTTTCCACAAAATGATCAGAATATCCATGTATATGTATGGTATATACGGTCAAAACATATCTAAGCCTCTCACCATCTCTCTCACCTCTCTTCTTCTCTTCTCTGCACCTCATCCACTCACTACACTTTCTTTTTCTAGAATTTGCCAAATGGCAGAGACATCTTTGGCGCCGATTGAGCTGCCCACCACAACTTGCTTATTGCGGCCGCATCAGGACTCTACGGTGGCGACGTAATCGATGATGCTAACTGCTAAGGGATGTGACAAGACGGGAGGGGCCTTCTTCGCCGCCATTTCTCTCTTTTTCTCCTAAACACCCACCGCACCACATCTCTCTCCGATCTCCACCACCGTTTAAGATCTAGATTCCGCCACCCTCCTCCGCATCATCATGCTCTTATATCTCAGATTTGGACTCTATCATCGCCTCAAATCCGCGCCTTCTCTTCCCACTGATTTATGTCATCTCCGTCAATTTCAATCTAGTTTATATATATATATTAGTCACGATATATATATAGGGCTGGACATAGGGTTATCCTACCTGCCCAAACCGTACTACCTGATCTAACCCGCACACAAATGAGGTTTCGCAAATACATTAGGGTGGGGTGTGGTTTGGATTTCGGCAGATTTTAGGGTTGCAGGTTTGAACCGCACCCGCCCAACCCACCCGCATTAACATTTTTTTTTTTTTTTTTCAAATATGGACTGTTCATCTTCACTTCATCTATATCCAAACAAACAAAACTAAAAATCCTAATCTAATCTCTCAAACTCAAAAACATATCTGTTGTGCAGCTCTTTCTTTACTTTTATCTTATTAGTCTCTCACTCTCTCGTTTTTCATCTGCACCGATTGGCCTCGCAAGATCGACTCTCTCTCATCCCAAGATCGACCGATCAACCTCACTCTCTCATCGAATCGATCGACCTCGCAAGATCAAATCTCTCTCCGACAACTCTCAGGTATGCATCTCTCTCTCTCTAATTTTTTTGTGGGTATTCAGATATGTGTCTCTCTATGTGCAGACTCTCTCCTAATCTTACTCTCTTGTTCTTCCATATCTCTTTCTCTCTCTGTGCCGACCAGCGAAGAGACTGATTGACCTTTGCAAGATCGACTCTGTTCTACAACTCACAGGTAAGCCTCTCTGTCTCTGTCTCTCTCTTTTTCTCTCTCTGTGTCGACCAACGAAGAGACTGATTGACCTTTGCAAGATCGACTCTGTTCTGCAACTCACAGGTAAGTCTCTCTGTCTCTGTCTCTGTCTCTTTCTCTCTCTCTCTCTCTCCGATCTTTGATTTTTTTTTTTTTGGAAATCAAATCTGTCTGTCTTTTTTTCTCCTCGGTCTCTAAATTTTTTTTTTATGCAATCAGATGTGTAGCAACAGATCTCTGAGTTTATTTGTTCATTTCTATTTGTGTAACTAAGATTTTGTTTCAATGGAATTTTTTTTATGCAATCAGATTCTTTCTCTGATTTTTATTTTTTTTATGCAATCAGATTCTGTTTCAATTGTGTGACTAAGATTCTAAGTTTATTGAATATATTGGACATTAATTGAATCTGTTATTGGAATTAAATATGTTATTCAATCTGTGATTGAATTTGTGTTAAATCTGAGAGTTGGAATTGAATCTGTATTATTGGAATTAAATATGTTATTGAATTTGTGTTAGAAGTGGAAATTAAATCTGTAGGATGAATGCAAGCTAATAATGAATGTAGAATTTTGAATGATTTGTTTGGGTTAGGAATTGATTTTGTTGTGTTTTTTATTTTATAAGCTTTAATTCATTAATTATTAATGTTGGAGCATTTTAAAAAATGGAGAGAAAACGGCCCAAAATAAATATTGACAAAATGGGGGGAAAAAAAAGTCACAAAAATAAATTTTTTTTAAAAAAATCCAATCCACAAACCGTCCGTACATCCATGAACCCTATCTGCACAAACCGCAAACCGCACTACGGGCGGTTGCAGGTTGACTTTTTCCCAAACCACATAGATGCGGGCGGGTTCAAACCGAACTGCAAACTGTCCTAATCTGAACCGCGAACACCCCTATATATATATATATATCTTGGATGGTTATCTCTTCTAAATTGAAATCCCTTTCTGTTGATCTAATTTTATAGATTTAGTTGTTAGATATGTTTATAGTGGAAATGATATATATTTGTTTCATTCCATATATGCTGAAGATTCTAGTTCTTGGATGATATCATTGATGAAAATGTTTCGTAAATCTAATAAAAATGTTTCAAAATGTTATCAGTTTCATCAAAATCTTCTCCAAACTTCTGAAACATCTCTGATTCTATATCTGTGTGTATATCTATAATGTATTTAACACAAAAAATTGAACAGATCTAGAGGATAAGGGATTTGGGATTAAACAGATAGAGGATTTGAAATTTCTACACATAGATTTAAATAGATAAGAAAAAAAATTAAACACATAATAAAATTTCGACTGATAGATTTAAACAAATAAGGGGAAAAAAACTAAATAGATAAGAAAATTTGGACAGATATTTAAAATGATAAGGGAAAAGATTTAAACAGATAGGAGAAAAAATTGAATAGATAAATAAAAATTTAAACAAATAGTCAAAAAAAATTAAACTGATAAAAAAATTCAATAGATAGATTAAGAGGTGAAATTAAAACAAAATGTCCTCCAAAATAATAAATGGACTTCTCACCACAATATTTTACAAAGAATGAACTTCTCACCAAGAAAAAAATACTCATAGGATCTAATGCCTTCTACACTTCTTATATTAGACTTTTCAACAATTTTTTCAAACTAAAACTACTCGTTTATTAGATTTTAGATAATTAATTTTTTTCAAAATTTTTAAATTATTTTTTTCTTTTATCAATTGGAGTAAATAGAAGTTACATTAAACAGACTAACACACACTCTCAAAACAAAATAAGATGTAAGTAGCTTTATAAATTGCACCAAACACTAACAAGTGCCTTTGACTTAGTGGTCATATTGTATTATTTTGTGGTGTGAAATTGAGGATTTAAATCTTATTAAAAAGAGTTTGATAGCATTTATTTCTCCATCTTTACAAGTATGTGATTGTCGAGATGAGGTAGATAGGTTTTTTAGGTTGAACTCAGTGTTTTCTTAGGAAAAAAAAAAGAGCATAATCACAGAAGGGTAATTTCTGGGGCTAAATCCTATAAGGAATTGAGACCCCAAAAGTCACCCTTAAGTGGTTGTTATATATTAGGACCACTCAGCCATGTAACAGTAAGTCATGGACTCGCACACAAGCAAAAATTCAAACCCAAACTCTTGACATTGAGTATGGTTTGCCCAAGCCTGGAAGATTCATCCTATCAACCATATGTGTTGTCGCTCGAGTGGTTGGCCCCGGAGATAGTGGAACCTTGGACCTCAGGACTTATGCCCCAAAGCCTTACTAAGATGCCACTTATTCTCATATTTGTAATTAGGGTAAATTATACTAACAGTTTTGTAGTTTGGGACTTGTGTCACTTTGATCTGTAATTTTTAATTATGAAATATTTGACTTTGAATTTTGAATTTTGTTTCAAATGAGGACAATTAAAGATATTTCCTTTGCAAACGGTTCATTTCAAGGGCAAAATCGTCATACAACTTATTTTGTATTGATTAACTTATATGTTGCTTGAAATGTAATGGTCTTTTTTTTTAATGAATAATACTGAAACTTTTTTGGTTATAAAGTTCTGTTTGGTTTTATTTTCACAATCTATTTTCAAATTTTTTTCTATGAAACTAAAAATTAAATTGGGGGAAAAAAATTAAAAACACATCATTTTTATATAATTTTATCTTTTGGGAGGGTAGAAATAAATTTTTTATATTTATTTTCGTTAAATTAGTTTCTATTTTTTCAAAAGTCAAACATGACGACAACTTTGATGTCATTATTAAACCAATCTATTAAATCAAACAAATTTAAAAACTAAAAATATTTCATATATTAAACATATTAATCACGCATAGCCTAATAACTATCTATTACATGATTACTATCCAAAGATATCTGTTAACAACAAATACAACTATCTATTACATAATAACTATCCAAAAAAAGGAACAAAAACAACCACCATTATATGATCATAATCCAAACACATACTAAAAATTAATTTGATAAAAAAAATAAAAATAAATAAAAATGTAAAAGATTTATTATTTTTGTATAATTTTACTTTTGGTGGGTAGAAATAATTTTTAAAAATTCAAAAAGTAATTTTTTGACATTTATTTTTATCAAATTAATAACTTTGCGCTTAAAATAGAGGAATGGTTAATTATCCTTATTTAAAATAATATTTAAAATTCAAAATTAAATATATCACAATTAAAAGATCAAAAATCAAAATCACATAAGTTTGAAACTACAGGAGAGTTAATGTAATTTGCCATTGTAATTAATTTTCTATTGATTAGGAGATTTTTTTTTTTTTTTTTTTTACAGCAAACACTATTAATGACATGGTGGGTGTTTGGCAGGCATACACATAAGAAGCCACGTTTTTCTTAATTTTTTGGGTAAATTACATTTGCCTCCCCTGAGGTTTCTGACAAATACAGGGACCTCCCCTGTAGTTTGAATAATTACAGTAACCTCCCCTGCTTTACCTGACAATATCAAAATTCCCCCCTGCCGTCAAAAATTACTAAACGGTGTTACTTTTTCCTTAGAAAATTACCTTATTGCCCTTCCCTTGAAAATATTAAAAAATGTTTTTGGGTTGGAGGATAGGTTTGGAGTGTTTGAAACAGTATTTTTTGATTTATTTTTTTAAAATATTAAAAAATGTTTTTAAAAAAATTATTTTTTATTTTAAATATGTAATTTTTATTTAAATATTTTATTTTATTTTGTAAATATTTTAATATTTTAAACTCAAAACACAATTTCACACTCAAATCGTAACCAAACACATAACTCAAAACTCAATTCAAAAATTATTTTTAAACCTCATAACCAAACACATAACTCGACACTCCACACTATTTTCAAAACTCTACATTCAAATCGTAACCAAACGCAAAACAAAAAAATAAAATATTTATAAATATATTTATAAAATAAAATAAAATATTTAAAATAAAACTATATATTTAAAATAAAAATAAAAATTTTAAAATTTTTTAATATTTAAAAAATATATTTAAAATATTAAAAAAATACAACACATAGATGTATGAAATATAATGCACATTAAAATAAATAAATAAATATTTAAAATATAAAATATTTACCCTAAAAAAATAAATTCAAGAAATTATTTGTAATTGAATTGTGATTCTATGAGTTTTGAAAAGATTTTTGAAAATTTCTAATTGGAATTGTGTATTTGGTTAACACTATGAGTTTTGAATTTTTTTTTGAAAATTTGTATTTGTAATTGGAAATGTGATTCTAAAAGAGAACTAAACATGTTTCTAAAAAAAAAAAAATCGGAACATGTTTTTATTATTCAAAACTCAATTCAAAAATTATTTTCAAAACTCATAACCAAACACAAACTTAAAACTCAATTCAAAACTCAAAACTCTTTCCAAAACCCAAAACCAAACTTTTTCAAAAACTCTATTTTAAAAGAAAAAAAAATTCAAAAAAAGTTTATTTTATTTTTTTAAATTATTTTTAAAATCATGATTTGAGTGTAGAAGCGTATTTTGAGTTATGAGTTTTGAAAAAAAAAAAATTTTGTTTGGTTATAAATTTTGAAATTTTTTGAATTTATTTTTTTAGGGTAAATATTTTATATTTTAAATATTTATTTATTTATTTTAATGTGCATTATATTTCATACATCTATGTGTTGTATTTTTTTTAATATTTTAAATATATTTTTTAAATATTAAAAACTTTTAAAATTTTTATTTTTATTTTAAATATATAGTTTTATTTTAAATATTTTATTTTATTTTATAAATATATTTATAAATATTTTATTTTTTTGTTATGCGTTTGGTTACGATTTGAATGTAGAGTTTTGAAAATAGTATGGAGTGTCGAGTTATATGTTTGGTTATGAGGTTTGAAAATAATTTTTGAATTGAGTTTTGAGTTATGTGTTTGGTTACGATTTGAGTGTGAAATTGTGTTTTGAGTTTAAAATATTAAAACTAAAATATTAAAATATTTACAAAATAAAATAAAATATTTAAATAAAAATTACATATTTAAAATAAAAAATATTTTTTTTAAAACATTTTTTAATATTTTAAAAAAATAAATCAAAAAATACTGTTCCAAACACTCCAAACCTATCCTCCAATCCAAAAACATTTTTTAATATTTTCAAGGGAAGGGCAATAAGGTAATTTTCTAAGGAAAAATTAACACCGTTTAGTGACTTTTGACGGCAGGGGGGAATTTTGATATTGTCAGGTAAAGTAGGGGAGGTTACTGTAATTATTCAAACTACAGGGGAGGTCCCTGTATTTGTTAGAAACCTCAGGGGAGGTAAATGTAATTTACCCTAATTTTTTTGTTTTTAGTGATTTTGTTTTTTAAATTGTGTAAAAAGTAAAATATATATGTAATTGTTATTTTACTCTTTTTTTTGGTCCTTTCTGGACTTTTTTTTTTCAATTTTTAATTTTTGCTTATATTTTTTCTATCTATCTCTAGTCTAGTAGAAACAAAAACTTTAAAAGGCTTTTTAAAAATTTAAAAAAAAAATCATTAAAGACAAAAATAAATTTTTTTAAAAAAAAGTCACTAAAAAAGAAAAAAAATCCAAAATACCGACATGAGTTTATGATAGATTAAAAGCTGACACGTAAACTGTCATATCATTATTAGGAAAATTAGAAAAAACTTTTTAAGAATTTGTTATGAGAAAAAGGGTCGTACCTGGTATATGATGCATATATTTCTCAAGAGAATTAATAGAAACTCATAAAATATTACTATTAAATTTATTCATATTAACGTGACAAATGGTCGAATCTTGATTATTTAATTTCTAAAAAAATCAACAATTAAGGTGTAAAGTTTTTAAAGAAAACTAGTGCACCATCCCTTTTTAATTTTTAGTAATGGAATAGGTCCATAATATTTTCTTTTGTAGTCTAAGGTCCTTCACCCTCATACCCTTATATCATACCTACACTTTCATTCTCTCATACACTCTTATCTCTCTCTCCCTCTCCCTCTCCCTCTCCCTCTCTCTCTCTCTCTCAGGTTTCAAATCTCTCAACAACAATCATTTCTTTCTCTTCCTCTACCACCATTGGTGCCCCACTCTAGATGCAAAATTAGGGTTTGAATCTCATCTTGGACCCACGTCTTTGCCTGTTTCTTCGGTACCTTGTTGATGTTGTGGTTGTCTTCATCACCGTCGCTGCTGCTGTTGTTGTTGTTGTTGCCGCCGAGCACCGCCACCTGATGGTGGTGGTGGTGGTGAGGTGTGAGTGTCAGCCATCTTATTCTTCTTCTTCTTCTTCTTTAACCTCCTCTTTGTAGAAACCAATCAGTTGAGGCTTCTCTGGTAAGTACATCGTGTGATATATATATATATATATATATAGAGAGAGAGAGAGAGTGTGTGTGTGTGTGTGTGTATTTGTGTGTGTATGGTTGAAGTTCACAAGGAAATAAGTTGGACTGTGTTACAGAGATAGTGATCATAATAAGCTGTGAATTTGGGGAAATATCATATTAATTTCATTTTTTTTCTTAAATTAATATAAAATGCCAAGGATAGATTTTTTGTTATTCAGCAAAGAATGTGTTTGATTTATTGTTATACTCAATTTTCTCTGGTTTAAAATTGTGAATAAACATAGAGAAATTTGTAAATTTCTCTGGTTTAAAATCATTGTGCTAAAATTTCTCTAGTTTAAAATTGTGAACAAACACAGAGAAATTTGTGAACAAAGCTAGAGAAGTTCTCTGTGAACAGAGTCAGAGCAGAGAAATTTCAGTTACGATTCTCAATAAATAGACAAGTGTGAAATTTTTAGAATTAATGATTGGCTTCCTTGGGACCTCACATCTCGATTCCACATCAAAATGAACTTGTTTAAACTTGCTTGTTAGAGATTTCAAATGGATTTTATGCAAATCCAAATCTTCATGGTGCTGCTTGATGGTTGCTTTATCTGCGGCTTTTTGAATTAGAAAGCCTCTAATGTGAGCAATATTTCAAATCTCAGTTTAAGAAATATACATAAAAATTAGACAAATTGTTAAGACTCTGATTGTACACTTACCTGATCTAAGTCTCCAAATCGTTAATCTTTGTAGCACAACCTTGTTGAAGTGATTCCATAGCGTCATGTATTCCTACTTACACATTTTACTATTTCTGTTGCAGACTTGCAGCAGATTATTGTGTAATGTAACTAGGGCTGGAAACAGAAACCGAGCTATTCATGAACAACATGAACTTAGCTCAATTGCAGCTCATTCAAACTCGTTTAGGTTTATGAATGTTTGATACACTTGAACAAGCACCAGCACCCGATACTTCTTTGGGTAATTTTCTCTGTGTTATTCAATTTTCTCTAAATTTTTCTGGTTTGCACTCAGAGAAATTTCAATTTTCTCTGTATTGTTCAATTTTCTCTAGTTTGAACTTAGAGAAATTTGAATTTTCTCTGATTTGAACATAAAGAAATTCTTTGGGAAATCCAAAATTTCTCTAGAGATAATTTCTCTAGGAAGAATTTCTCTAGATTCAAATTTCTCGAGATCATTGTTGAGAGATCTTAGACATCATAAAAATATTGAATATCATTTATGCTGTAAAATCTTAATATTATGGACCCTAAAAAAAACCCCCAAAACCTTATGGGAAGTAAAACTGAAGTTTTTAATTAGTTGAATTAGATTATAAAGGGGACAAATTTTTAAAATTACGTGTCTTATTTCATTTCTGGTAAATCTCTAGATTATGAGGAGATTAATATAATACTATATTATTCCAAGTTTGTTTAAAAATATAAAACATAAACTACATGGTTTTATAACCATAGATTCAGAATATTCTAATATTTTAACCTCTAATCCGAACTCCGTCAATCCCTTCTATTTTGTATCTCACTCCCAAGAGGTCCATGGAGTCCCATGTAGATATACAATTGTCAATCCAAAATTCCACTACAAAATTGACCACGGCTTGATTTCCTCAAACAAACAATCTGTAATGTTTTTAAAATTATTGTTCATTGATTTATGACTCATCAAATTATTGAAGTTTCAATAGAAAATTTTGGATCATAATTTTAGGTACATTACTACTTTAAAACATAAATTAAGATCTTGTCATCTCTCCAGTGAAAACCACTGAAGTTAAAAAAGTGACCTGAAAATCATTTGGAATTAAAGAATTTACTATTTCAAATTACTCGATTTGTTGAAAAACAAAATCGCATTGTAAGATGCCATATTTGCCCTTAAATTCTTTTTTTCAAATCACATATCTGTTGATTTTGGAGATTAGCAAATGTAGGGATATATTTTTTGAGTACCAACACATGGCTAAGGTGACGCCGACGTGTCAGCCGAGGTGCCACGTGTCCTGGTCATGACGCTGAGGTTATCTCGGCTAGGCCGAGGTTACCTCCGAAGATATTGGAATTCGAGATAAGCGGATAAGGCACAAGAGTCCTAGAAAAGGGGAAGACTACAGTTAGAAAAGGATAAGACTCTTAGGGAGTTTATCCCAATCTTACTGGGAGTCCAAGATTGATAGTAATCCTAAGTCTATTAGAGCTAGGCTCCCGTTGGGACAAGGATTGAGTTAGCTATAAAAGAGAGGCACCCCCGTGGGTCTAAGGTACGCAATTTATATTCTGAATATTGAGATTTGCACTATTGATTATCTTTGAGAGATATACTGACTTGATCGTCGGAGTGCCCCCGGGTGGACGAACCATCACCGGAATCTTCTCTTTCTGTTACAGATCAGCCAGGTGTCATCTACTCTACCAGTGTTCTCCAGCTGAATACTAAGTTGGGCAGTGTGATCGGAAAATCACTCACACAATTTGGCGCCGTCTGAACAGGTGTCATCTTTGAGAGATATACTGACTTGATCGTCGGAGTGCCCCCGGGTGGACGAACCATCACCGGAATCTTCTCTTTCTGTTACAGATCAGCCAGGTGTCATCTACTCTACCAGTGTTCTCCAGCTGAATACTAAGTTGGGCAGTGTGATCAGAAAATCACTCACACAATTTAGCGCCGTCTATGGGAAAGAAAGGAGAATAGATGGCCAACGATAGACCGAAAAAGAAGGTTGGGGATGACACCCCTACTGAGAGTGGAAAACATATTGACCTTGACGTCGCAGAAGACAACTACAACGAAGAAACTCATGATAAGAATCACGGAGAAGAGGACGTCGGCCAGGAGGGCGACGTGCAGAAGAAATCAGACCGAAGCGAGTATTATAACGAGGACGACCTCCAGGTATAGAAAGAAAGATGCTTACGAAAGGATGACGAGATGAAAGGAATGGCGAACAAATTGGCGGACCTGCAAACGTTTGTTAATTTCATGATACAAAACAACGTCATACAGCCACTGTTCCCGTCACAAGATACGCCGATTCCAGCAGCCAAGAAAGATGCCCAGGCAGGGAGGCAGAAGACAACTCCTACGACTCCTCAACACGATAGGACCAAGGAACATTCTCACCGGCCTTCAAGGGAGATCGGACGAGGAGAATCAAGAAGGGAAAATTCACAGAGGACACATCGCACCAAGGAAGCTGACTCCAAAAAACATCGGCATGTTCAGGGGAAGGACCTCTGTTTCGACGCAACCAATGGAGGGAGGTCCAAAAGGACTCACAATGACACAGGAAGTAGTGCACCAAAGAGGCTAAAATCCAGAGATAGCCGAGCTCCTGGACGAACCAAGGAGGATCTGAGGGATTACCTCCAGAGAAAGCAACAAGATGCCGAGGTGACCTCACCTGTCAAGCCGAGATACACTGGATATGAGAAGACAAGAGCTCAGCCTAAGTAAGCCGGTCCCGGATTCCAGATCTTGGATCCCAGATCCCAGAAGACAAGATCTCGGCCTAAGATGATTAAGTCCGAGAAGAGAAGAATTTACTGAAATTATGTTTAACACATGTTGAAATTTGTGGACAATTTACAAGTTAAAGTTAAACCAAGATCATTGTTTAACACTTGTTGAAATTTGTGGACAATTTACAAGTTGAAGTTAAACCGAAATCATTGTTTAACACTTGTTGAAATTTGTGGACAATTTCCAAGCTGAAGTTAAACCGAGATCATTGTTTAACACTTGTTGAAATTTGTGGACAATTTACAAGTTGAAATTAAACCGAGATCATTATTTAAAAAATGATTGAAACTTGAGAAAAGTTTACAAGTTGAAGTAAGACAAAGGATATGTCTTGTACTTGTTAAAATTTGTGAAAAATTTACAAGTCAGGGCTAAGGTTGTATCAAATTAAAGTACTTGGGTACTTACCAAGGTAAAACATCAGTTTGTATAATCGAGGTGTATCACCCTGAGAAGATTGCACGAGGATTGAAGTATGGAGGCATACAAAGCAAGCATGCAAGCATTCAAAAGCAAAAGAGTTGTTGTATTAAAAACACATCGGCCATGTGAAGAGTTTACATTACTTCAAAAAGAAAACAAAGTACAATCCAGTGAGGGAAAGACGCATGACTGAAACGGTTGGGTTGCTGTGCATGACAGCTTTCACGTGTGATGACACTCTTGGAGTTCTTGATTCAATGAAGCAAATACCTCGGCTAGGAGGATGGTTTCGGCTGAGAAACTCGAACAAAGCTTGGTTGTTAGTTCCAAAATATTGATGAAAGCAGACTATAGGTCTTGGTCATATTAAGCCGACGAGTTCTGACTTCGGCAACAAATAATGGAGTAAGCTTAGCCGATGTGCTAAATTCGAAGAAATGATATAGGTTCCATCACCTCAGGATGCCGAGGTAATAGAACCTAGGGGGCAGTTGTGGAGACATAATTTCTGAATGACAACATGTGGTCGAGGTGACACCGAAGTGTCAGCCGAGGTGTCACGTGTCCTGGTCATGATGCTGAGATGATCTCGGCTAGGCCAAGGTTATTAGCGAGAATACCAAAATCCGAGATAAGCGGATAAGGGACAAGAGTTCTAGAATGAGAAAAGACTTCAGTTTGGGTAAAGATGAGACTCTTAGAGAGTTTATCCTAATCTTACTAGGAGTCCAAGATTAACAATAATCCTAAGTCCATTAGAGCTAGGCTTCTATTGGGATTAGGATTGTGTTGGCTATAAAAGGGAGGCACCCCCATGGGTCTAAAGTATGCTTTTGATATTCTGTCTAGTGAGTTAACCACTATTGGTTATCTTTGAGAGATATTGAGTACTGACTTGATCGTCGGAGTACCCCCGAGTGGGCGAGCCACCGCCGAAATCTTCTCTTTCTGTTGCAGGTCGTTCGGGCTTAATCTATTCTGCTGGTATTCTCCAGTTGAGCACTAAGTTGGCAGTGTGGTCAGAAAATCACCCACACAGCAAACTTATTTGTTTTTTCGCAATAAATAGGAAGTCTTCGAGCATGTTTGGGTTCGAAAATGAAAATTGTTCGTGATGAATTTTGTACTAAGATGGAGCAGGGCTGAACGCTTGCTTCAAGCAATCTGACAAACAAATATGATTTATAAGGAAAAGAACGGTGAGTTTAGTCGATCGGGGAGTGTCCGGAATTTCTCCCAACGTTTAAGTTAGAAAGAGATTGATAGAGAATGCAAAATTAGGGTTTAGAATCTTTAGCGTGTAGAAAAGATGAAGCTAAAGAAGAAATCCCTTGCCTTTGTGGTGCTTCTCATATTTAGGTTTCCCTCCAAGGTAGACTGCGCCTATGTTAGTCAACTTGCCTAACTTACCTACCCTTTTCAGATCATGATTGTCCACTTACATTGGAAGATCTCCATTATGTATAGAGCTTAAAACCAATGAAAAGGTCCATCTCAGTTTGTTTAATACTAGTTTGAATTCTATTATTCTACTAAATAATTGAGCTCAAGTTTGATTATAGGTTCGTTTAGGAATTGAGCCGAGTTTGAATAGATTGAAGCATTGTTCGACAAGGCTTGTGAACAAAAAGAATGTGTAACATATTTGGGAGAATTATACTAATAGTTCTTGTAGTTTGGAACTTGTGTCACTTTCGTACATGACTTTTCAATTAAGATACTTTTGATTTTAAATTTTGAATTTTTTCTAAATAAGAACAATTAAAGATGTTTTATTTACAAACGATCCATTTCAAGGTAAAATTGTCATACAACTTATTTTGTATTGGTTAACTTGTATGTTGTTTGAAATGTAATAGCATTTTTTTTAATGAATAATTTCATAACTTTTTTGGTTATAAAGTTCTTTTTGGTTTAATTTTCAGAATCTATTTTCAGAAATTTTTTTCTAAGAAACTAAAAATTAAATTGGTGAAAAAAATTAAAAACACATCATTTTATATAACTTAATATTTTGGAAGGGTAGAAATAATTTTTTGTATTTTTTTTTTTGTATTTTTTTTCGTTAAATTAGTTTTTATTTTTTCAAAAATCAAACATGACGACAATTTGAATGTCATTATTAAACCAATCTATTAAATCAAAAAATTTAAAACTAAAAATATTTCATATATTAAACATATCGATTGCACATTAAAAACTTAATAATCATCTATTACATGATAATCATCCAAAAATATCTGTTAATAACAAATACAACCATCTATTACATGATAATCATCCAAACATATTCTAAAAATTAATTTGGTAAAAAAATCAAAAAAAGTCAAAAAGTAAAAGATTTATTATTTTTATATAGTTTTATCTTTGGTGAGTAGAACTAATTTTTTAAAAATTAAAAATAATTTTTTCACATTTATTGTTGTCAAACTAATTTATATTTTATTAAATTGATGACTTTATCCTTAAAATGCAACAATAGTGTCTTCAATTGTCCTTATTTAAAACGAGATTAAAAATTTAGGATCAAATGTATCACAATTGAAAGGTCAAGGACCATAGTGACACAAATCTTAAATTACAGGGATCATTAGTGTAATTCACCCAAAGCATATTTATTTTTAATAATATATCAAACATATTTTTATTAATTTATTTTATTTCCCTATTTATGTTTGATATTTGTATAATTTTACATATTCAATTAATGAAATTGTTATTAATATGTGTATTCTTTTATATTTTGTTCAATTTTTTTTTTCACTCTTAATATGTAAATTAATTTATGTTTGATTTTTCTTTTGAAGCTCGATTTCAAGCTCAACTCAGCTGGTTTTGCCACTCTAATTATGTTATTTAGAATATTGGGGATAATCATTTCTGCCTAGTTGAACTAGAGGTAGGGAAATTCAAATGTGTGGCGTCATACTCAAATGTAGAGGTTTTGGCCAATGGGCTAACTCCGTTGTGTTAGCAACTTGGATTTATGCAGTCACTCGTTGAGGAAAAAAGAAATGGGTTTGGTTATGGTGTGCAACTTACACCTTACACCTTATACCTTACACTTACACCTTACACTTACACCTTTTGTAAAAAATTAAACCTTACACTTACACCTTTTTTGAGGTTGCACACCATGTGCAACCCACTTACACCTTACACCTTACATTTACACCTTACACTTACACCTTATACTTATACTTACACCTTACACTTACACTTTTTGTGTAAGTGGCACATGGTGTGCACTTGCACACTTAAGAAAACTCCAAAAGGAATATAAGAAGAGAAAATTATGTTAAAGTTTTATATATATATATATATATATATTAGGCAGGTTAGAAAAATAAGAAGGAAATGATATATATTTATTAAAAAATCATAAAATTTTTAATTAGTTATAAAAATGAGTATATATAAATAATTTTAATTTCATTCTATTTCTATTTTTTATTTTTGAATAAATTCAAGATCTAAACATAACTTTTTAAGTAAGAAGTTCTGCGATTCAAGTGAAATTATAATGGAGAATCAATCCAAAAGAATAAAGAGGTAATTACAAATGGTTAGTTAAGAAAAAGTATTTACAAATATACATGGGTAATTTTTTTTTTTAATATTTTATAAATATTTGCTTCACTGCTCCCTGATTGATAATTTCTTGAAGAATAAGGCCTTGTTTGTTTAACTCTTAAAACATAATTTTTCAAAAAAAAATTCAAAATTTGTTTGGTTAGAAATTTTTTGAAAACAATTTTCCAAAATCACTTTTTCTCCTACACATTAATTAATCACTTTTTCTCTCTCATCTCTCATTCTTAATCGTTTTTTCTCTCACATACATTTACTCAACTACAACAAAATATTAAATCATCTCAAACTCTCATACTCCAAAACTATTTCTAAAATATACAATCAAATAAATTTAAAAAAAAAAAATCAAACTTTTTTTCTAAAAAATTTATCTCCCAAAATCAAGAGCCGTGCTCAAGACCCCAGTCTCCAAGCAACCCCACATACACGTGGGGAGCAGTGAGAGGAATACCCAAAAGAAAATAAAAAAATAAAAAAAATTCAACCAATCAAAAATCAGTGGGGGCGATGGGTCACCCCACTTGGGGTCTAAGGTCTCGTTTGGAAAGCGACCCATTTAGTCAAAGAGTCAAAAAGTTATTAAAAAAATTAAAAAGTCAACAACTCATACCAAAAGTCAAATATTCTCTTTTCTTTCTACTTTTTACATATCTTTTCGTAAAAAGTCAAAAAATTATTTTAAATATACTAATTTTTTTAACTCATATTTTAATTAAATAATTAAAAAATTATTAAATTAGTCTCTTCCAAACGAGGTATAAGTCATCTTTCCAAAATCAAACCCAACAAATGTGTAGGAATAAGAGGTAGGGGTGTGCGCGGTGCGGGTCGGTGCGGTTTGAGAGAAAAATAGAAACCGTATGGCGGGTGACGGATTGATAAAAGTGTCATTAGAATTTGCCATTTTCCTTATCAAAAACCGGCGGTTCGGTTGGCAAATAATGGCGGATTTGCCTTGGCGGTTCGGGCGGATTGGCGGTTTATAAAAAATATAATTTAAATTACAAAACTTAAATCAAAGAGTAAAAAAAAGACGAGAGATATCGTAATGTTAAGCATCTTGCGAAGCTTTCTTCTGATGTAGCAAGTGTAGCAACAACATGATAATATCAACGAATATACCATCAGTTCATTACAAGTATCTGTGGAAGCTACAATGATCAAATACAATACATAAAATTCCCCTCGAGCAGTAATGTAATACTATATTCTAAGGTATAGAACAACATGCAAACTTAAGTAAAAAAGAATTTTTAGAATCCTATAAAACATGATTTAATAGCGGTGCGGGTCGGTGCGGTTTGGAAGAAAAATAGAAATCGGTGGATTGATAAAAGTGTCACTAGAATTTGCCATTTTTCTTACCAAAAATCGGCGGTTCGATTGACAAATAATAACGAATTTGCCTTGGTGGTGCGGTTCGGTGCAGTTTTGACGATTTCGGCAGGTATTATGCACACCCCTAATAAGAGGCATGGAGTCAACTGGCTGCAATATATATATTCTAATAATTTTGATGTGACCCATGTTAAAAAGAAAACGAAGTTAATAAACCTGATTCATATGAGGTTGAAAGTTAAAACATTGACCAAAAAAACAAAGGGATAATTTAAAAAAAAAAATTCCTTTCCGCAATAATTTTAAGCCATTATTTTCCAGTCAATAATCACAAAGCGACCAAAAAATAAATAAAAATTATAGAGCCAAAACCAAATGCATAGTGTCGGATTTCGCGGGTTCTTGTCAAAATTCAAGTCATATTGGGTAGAGTTATGAGCCAAAAAATTAGGCCTAGGTTCAAAGATATTCAGGTCTTGGGCGGGGCGGGCCGAGCCGGTGGGCCGTGGGCAGACTTGACCATTTTTTTAGTTTTTTTAAAAATTTTTTATCAAAATTTTATTATTTTTCACTAAAAAATACATCGGGTCTCGAGCTGGGTCTTAAGCGGGCTGATGAGCTAGGCCACGGGCCGGGCCAGAAGGGTCGACCGGGCTTCAAAATGATGGTTTAGGGCTCGGGCTAGGCTCGGGCCTGAGCCCAAATTAGCCTAAGCGAGCTAGGCCCACCCCAGGTCACGGGCCATTTTTACACTCCTACCTATTACCCTTTTGGATGGGACACATTTTGTGCCTATCGACATAATTTGAATCGTTTAATTTATTTTTTAGGAGGGGGAGGGATTTTGGTACCTGTTCTGCACAAAAGCACAATACACTATCATATTCTTTTGGGTGGGACACATTTTGGAGCAAGGATCCTCTCCTTACTCCCTCTCCTTACCTCCCTATTTGGTGTGCTATTGGGCCCACTTTTAGATCAAATTTCGATGATTTGAACTGTTCACATTTTATGATTTGTCGAGTATATCACCTCTAAAAAATCAAGTTGATCGGATATTGAAAATCATGTGTTCGGATCATCAACTAAAAACTATTTTTTTTAAAAAAATTTAATAAACAATTTTATTTTTTAATCCGACCACGTGGTTTTCGATATCCAATTAGTTTGATTTTTTACAAGTATGATATACTTGACAAATCCTAAAATGTAAATGGTTCAGATCATCAAAATTGGGCCCAAAAGTGGGCTCGATAACTCACCAAGTAGAGAGGCAAGGAGAGAGAGCAAGGAAAGAATCCTTGCTCCACATTTCGTGCCTATCGACGTGATTTGAATCGTTTAATTTATTATACATGTTAAGCAAGCTATTCATATAAAAAATTAAACTGATTGGATATCGGGAGTTAAATGATTGGATTGGATCACATTTCTCATAAAGAAATTGAATTTCTTGTCTTCAATTTGAAGACAAATCTAATCTGATTTTGTGTTTGATGATAACTGATAAATCTATTTTTTTACCTAATGACATGTTCTGCAAAATGAATTATTTAGATCATGTTAATAAACCCAAAGTGGGCTCACCCAAAGGGATCAACAGCGCTGTTGGGGGAACCTTAGGAATATACATGTACTAGCGTATGCCCGTGTCTAAAGGCACGATATAAATAATATTAAGATTAAAATGCAGTTATAAAAATATATTTAACAAACTGTACTCTACAATTCCAAACAAATCAAATATAAAAAAAATTAAAATATCAAATAATGCACACCAGCCAGTGCTCTGCAATTTAAAAGAAATTTAAACTTAAATGCATACCAGTTAATACTACTGCTGCTAATCAAATTATAACTACATAAGAACCAAGTTTGATTGACAAAAAATAAAAATCTATAAATAAATAAAAATCCCAATCAACAAATCCAATTGTATAATTGCAATGTGTCATGATTTAGAACCAGGTTTGACTCAAAGGCAACACCGCACCTCATTACCAAACTCTGAATACTAATCTTAAAATGCAAGCTCCCATAGAGAGAGTGAGAATATTTTACAAACATCAGGGGCATATTTATAATTTACCCTTTTTTTAGATTTTGTGAAAATTTGAGAATGGAGATTTAGAGGGCTACAATCCATCACATTCTTACAGTATATTGGCATAGTTTTTAAATTTCTTTTGTCTGGAAACCGACCAATAACAATAGACGAAAAGATAATCAAGTGGTTTACTATTAAATCTAAGATTACATCTCTTTTTAAGACAGGTCCCTAGGTAATCAATGAATTTCAATCAAAGAAAATAGAGAAACAATTGCTGGATATAAGTATCCTAACAATTGTTAAATGCAAAGCAAAGCACTAACCAACAAACTCAACTTCAGAGAAAGTTTCGGATGTGTAATGACTTCACATCAACCATCTCCTCATCCTTAAATTCCTCCCTGAATTATATTGAAAGCATTCCATCAATTAACCATAAAAAATAATAATAATAATAATAATAATAAAAATAAATAAATAAAAACTGTATACAATAAATGTTAATGGTGTAGACAAATGCATAGTAATTGAAGGGGAACACTAACACACTGGGTATAACAGTAACACAGTTGGTAGAGACCCAGCCTTTCAAAGCAAGGGTCATAGGCTTGAAGCTCTATTCATAGGGCTATGGCAGTGTAAAAATGAACTGGTGCACGAAGCAATATGCTATACTATTCAATTCACTTAATTCAATTCAAAGAAACACATAAATATCCCATAAACACATAAGTAACTTGACTTTCAATATATTAAGAAGTTTTAACGTTCAATATATTAAGAAGTTTTAACGTTCAATATATTAAGTTTTAACGTTGTCCCTCTGTTAAATGCATTCACACAAACCTAACTATCTTGGTTTGTTAAGCATTTTAGGACATCAAAATAACAATGGGAAGAGTCTAAATAACATCAATATCAACTGCACAAAGAGGAAACAGTTGATTACTCAACTGTAAGGAAGATGGCTTACGAAGAACAACAGTACCAAAAATGCTCGATTGAAACTTTGCAGAATTCAGATTGCGATTGAAAGACGACACCTGAAACGAAATAAAACAATAATAATTACAGCAATGAGAGCAATTTCCATGTCGTACATTGCAATTCATGAGTAGTGAAAACTAAATGACATAATGTGGAAACAAAATTAGAACAAAAATAAATAAATAAATAAAAATAAAAAATACACATACAATAGAATTAGGTCAAATTTTTATTTTTGACAGTTATTTTGATGTTAAAAAACAAATTCACTCTAGTTTTTGGATGTATGTATGGTCGACCATACTATCAAGAGAGTAGTTTTTGGATGTAGAAATGGTAGACTATTAAGAAAAAAAATTTATGCTCTATACTAAATAATTTTGTCGACCATACATACATTGTATGGAAATAAAATTTTTAGATATTGAATCAAATCTGTCGAGCATACATAAATTATGAAAACAAAATAATTTTGTTCTAGATGATGAAAACAATTTTGTTCAATGATAAAAATATAAAAGTTTTTGAGTTAAGTTCTCAATTTGGGCCCATGAAAGTAGTGGCCCTTTAAACATTATGCAAGCAAGCTGTATGACATAATTGTATGTGCATAACAACCAATTATTTGAGATGGTCGGTGGTCGTCAGCGTCGCGATGGTCGGTGGTCGTCGCACGGGATGGGCTAGGTCTCCAGTATCCAACCAAACACCCAAAATCTATTGTATTTCATTGTTAGGTCTCCAGTATGTAATATTGTTCTAAGATTGTAATAGAGATGGTGTGTTCAAGTAATGCTTATGATGACAGACTGACAATATAAAATGAAAAGAAATCATTTACCCCAATCAATCAGATAGAGATACAAACCAGTTGATAGAACTTTGAATGAAATTTATTGATACATATCAGCAGAAAAAATTTCAATAGATAAATTGATAGAACTTTGAATGAAATTTATTTATACTTTGAATGAACTTTGAATGTAAACTTTGATATGTATCAGTAGATTTATTGTTTGATATGTATCAATAGATAAAATTTGATCAGATGTTGATACATATCAAATAAAATAAATGATCAGCAGATTCTTTGTTTGATATGTATCAGCAGATTTATTGAAAATAAAAAAATGTTAGAAACGTTTGGTTAACAATTGGTCCATGTATCAATTTACACCCCCAGAAAACAAATCTAATCAAATAATAAAACCCATTTGAACCAATAGGAAAATTAATTAGTGTTGCCAATCATACCAAATAACTCTTTCAAAATCATTAGTGAGTGAGCAACAAAAATAAAATAAAAAAATGTTAGAAATGTTTGGTTAACAATTGGTCCATGTATCAATTTACACCCTCATAAAACAAATCCAAACAAATAATAAAATCCCTTTGAGCCAATAGGACAATTAATTAGTGCCGCCAATCATAACAAATAACTCTTTCAAAATCATTAGTGAGTGAGCAACAAAAAGAAATAAAAAAATGTTAGAAATGTTTGGTTAACAATTGATCCATGTATCAATTTACACCCCCAGAAAACAAATCCAAATAAATAATAAAACCCCTTTGAACCAATAGGACAGTTAATAAGTGCTGCCAATCATAACAAATAACTCTTTCAAAATCATTAGTGAGTGAGGTGAGGTGTGGCGTGGCGTTCAATGGATATTGGGGTAATATCAGCTTAATTATTCTGTTTGATGAAGAATCAAACTATAGTATAATGTCTCTCCATCTATCGATTTTACAAAGACAACTGAAAAGCATATCATGTTTTATTTATTTTTGTTAATTTAGTACTTATCATATTCCATTAAAAAAAATAACAAACACAAACAATTACTTTGGGTTTGTTTAAAAAGAAAGAAAAAAAAATTAAATTTATGAGTTAATATGTTTACACCAGTATAGTAAGAATTTTCAAAGTTGTCCATTTGTTAAATGCATTCAAACTTAACAAAATGATGATAACAATATTGGTTTCTTGGCTTTTCAAGATGGTTAAGTATTTTGGGACATCCCAAACAACAATGGAAGGTGGGTGTACATACTCAATGGACGGTGGGTGTACATACTCTGTTAGTAAGTGTAAATATTATCAATATCAATTTTACCAATAATTTCCCAATTTTAACTCAAATATATAAACCCAGATATATAAATCCAAATTCTAACTCAAATATATAAACCCAAATTCTAAACTAAAATTATAACTCAAATTATCAAGAGTGTTAGACCAACATGATTCCAAATTCTAACTCAGATATATAAACCCAAATTCTAAACTAAAATTATAACTCAAATTATCAACAATTGAAGTATTTGCATGACCCAGATGATTTCAGAGTATTAGACCAACATGATTCCAAATTCTAACTCAACTATATAAACCCAAATTCTAAACTAAAATTACAACTCAAATTATCAACAATTGAAGTATTTGCATGTGAGAGTATTTAACAAAAAACAGAACCAGATAGAGAGAAAATGGCAAGAGAAGAAAACAAAGGGGAACAGAGAGAGAAGAGGAATAGAGAATAATAATTTTTATAAAAAAATCTGAATCGATAATTATTATAAACCTTCCCCCTTATTATATAGATAATATAATCTTATATAAGTGTCAGATGCTTATTTCTTCTATATCTAAATTTGAATCGATAATTTTATTATTATAAAAAAAAATAATTAAATTTTTTTCTCTCCCAATTTATACATTTCTTAGAAACATTCAAAATGAGAATTATATCTCCATATTCTCATTTCACCACTGCTATAATATAACTAAAAAAATGCAATTTTTTTTCTCCAAAATCACCCGATCTAAATGGGTTGTAAAGTAATTTGGCTTTTAAACCAGAAAACAAATTAAAAATCTCAGTTGAAGAGTGAAAAAGAACTTGTATAAATAAATAAAAAAACAAAACAACCACCAAACTTTCTCCCAATTTATATATTTTTTCAAAAATTCAACATGAGAATTACATCTCCATTTCTGCTCATTTCACCGCTGTCATAAACTAAAAAAGATGCAATTTATTTTTTTTCCCAAAATCAACCGATCTAAATGGGCTGTAAAGTAATTTGGCTTTTAAACCACAATAATAATAATAATAATAGTAATAATAATAATAATAATAATAATAATAATAATAATAATAATAATAATAATAATAATAAATAATAAATAAATAAAATTTAAAGGCCTTGTATAAAAAACAACCACTAAACTCCCTCAATTTATATAATTTTTGAAAAGAGTAAACATGAGAATTACATATCCATGCCTTCTCATTTCACCACTGTATCTAAATCTGAATCGATAATTTTATTATTATAAAAAATAATAATTAAATTTTTTTCTCTCCCAATTTATACATTTCTTAGAAAGATTCAAAATGAGAATTATATCTCCATATTCTCATTTCACCACTGCTATAATATAACTAAAAAAATGCAATTTTTTTTTCTCCAAAATCACCTGATCTAAACGGGCTGTAAAGTAATTTGGCTTTGAAACCAGAAAACAAATTAAAAATCTCAGTTGAAGAGTGAAAAAGAACTTGTATAAATAAATTAAAAAACAAAGCAACCACCAAACTTTCTCCCAATTTATATATTTTTTCAAAAATTCAACATGAGAATTACATCTCCATTTCTGCTCATTTCACCGCTGTCATAAACTAAAAAAGATGCAATTTTTTTTTTTCCAAAATCAACCGATCTAAATGGACTGTAAAGTAATTTGGCTTTTAAACCACAAAAAAAAATAATAATAATAAATAAATAAAATTTAAAGGCCTTGATAAAAAACAACTACTAAACTCCCTCAGTTTATAAAATTTTTGAAAAGATTCAACATGAGAATTACATATCCATGCCGTCTCATTTCACCACTGTTACAAACTAAAAAAAAATACAATTTTTTGTTTTCCAAAATCAACCGATCTAAATGGTCTGCAAACACATTCTTTGAAAGCCCTAAAATTCACCACAAAGACACAGAGAGAGCACAGAACCGTACCGAAGATCGTAGAAATGACACAATCGGAGTCAAAAACCGCCATTTCGATGTTGATTGGGCGTCGCTGGTGCTGCAGCAACGAATCTCCTACTCTTGGTACCTGCAAAGAGACTTGATATCAACACAAAAAAAATGGTGATGTAGAAAAGAAAGCTCTACTGAAATTTGTAAACACGTTTGATATGATATCAAAACAACACAGAGAAAGAAAGAGAACGATCAAACCTAGATGAAGCCGGCGTCGTGAGAAGCACGGGTGATGAAGGATTGGACGAAACCTTGGTGAGGGAGAGGTAAGGCATTAGAGGCTTTTGGGAGGAGGAGGAGGATGAGAGAGAATGTGTAGAGCAGAAGTGTTTAGCCAGACATGGGAGAGAGAGCAAAGAGTTGTTTAGGCGGGAGATCCATTGATCTGAACCATTGATATAAATTTGGAATTAATCTCAGTCATTGGATCAAAATGTATCTCACACGTTTTATACATTTTCAAAAACCTTCCCTCCTTATTATATAGATATATATATTTAAAAGTAAAAAAGAAAAAAATTTCAAACGAAGGGAAATAGGAGCTCAAACTCAGGAATCGCACCTGGCAAGAGAGCACCACAGGCCTTAGAAATTGAAAAAGCTATAAAGATAACAATAATGCGACTTGGAAAAAGAATTTAAAATAGCAATGATATGATTAAAGTCAAATGAATAGAGGATAAAGTGGTGTAAAGGTAAAAAAGAAAATTACCAGCCAATGCCAACCACCAAGACCAACAGCCTTCTTGACGACACCTTGTAAACCCACCAAGACAGACTTTGTTCTGTTGTTTCCTGTTACAATAACTTTGGTGTGCCTAGGAAGAACAGAAAGCTCTTCATCCCCGCTTTCTTCCCGAAAAGGTAAGAGAATCTGAGAAGAACATAACTCAGGTTCCAACATTTTGGTCCCCTAAATTTCCCACTTCACAATTTCGAGCAACAAATAGAAATCAAACCCAGTTACTTCAAAAATAAGCAAAACACATCCGATTAAAATGCCTAAAACATCTAAATTTAGTTGAAACCTTCCTTGTCATAAGCAGTTGATATTAAACAAAAAAAAAAAAACCAAATTCATTAGAAGAACACCCATCAAAGCAAATTCGATCTTCACTATTCACTACCCAGAAGCAAAAATGTTGTATAACCTAGTATTCATATTGAATTGCAGACCCAGAAGAACCCATAAACTGCAATTCATAGAGTGTCTCTTGTTCAAATTTGTACTTGGACTATTCTCTTCACACATTTCTATTGAATGAAGCTATGATATTACTGAAGATGAAAATCCCAGAAACCAACTGAAATCCCTGAAAACAATAAAGATTGAGGGTATGAGAGAGAGAGAGAGAGAGAGAGAGAGAGAGAGTTCTGTATTAATGTTGATTCTTGAAGGGGTCTAACACGAAATTTTGAAGGGAATGATGAATGCGATGAGCCACAAAGTTCAATGGGCCTCTCAAATTCACGGATTTAGTTTGACAGCAATAAATGAGCAGCAATTGCTTCAAAGTTCAAATTAAAAAAAAAAGAAAAGAAAAGTTTTACAAACTAAAAAATAAAATAAAATAAAATCATACTCGTTATCCTAAAAAAACCCAATTTACCTTTCAGCTTTCTCTCACTAATTCGAACAATTATCAGAAAAGTACACATACTGAAAAAGAAACTTGACGATAATGTGAGCTTTCTGATAAACCAAAGGGTTTCCAAGCTAAGGTTTTACCCAAAATTTGGCATGCAAAACCAATAACTACAGCGTAAGCTATGACGATATGTTTCATGTAAAATTATCGATTATATGAGTCAACATAGATAGCAAGTGAATAGGTTTTAATCCATGTAACCAACCAAGATCACCTTGTGAAGGATAGTATGAAGAAAGTGAAATCTGAAATTAATCCAGAATCCAGATACATAAATGCTTCAACACTCGAATCTCTAACATTTTGTATTATATGGACATTCAAATTTCGTAGAACAAATTAAAATCCAAAATTGGAAAGTAAACCTTCCAGAACGTGATGATGAATCCCCATTCTGTCTCGGCAACGACCACGAACATTGCAATCACAACCGCATAGCACCGAAATATGCCATCAAATAGCTACAAATATCCACAAATCCAGAGGCATATATATATATATATAGAGAGAGAGAGAGGGAGGGGGGATTACATACATCAGATCCATCTTTGAAGGAACGAATGGCAGAGAGAATGTTGACAGAGATGCAGAGAATGGTAGCTGTAGAGGTTACGATGCTAAAGCATCGGCAAACGACCAAGAAAGGATTGGGTCTGGATCTAACTTTGATGGCGGCGGAGGCAGAAGCGGAGGCGGAGCCGGAGGTGGAGGCGGTTGAAGCGCCGGAGTTACCTCTCTGCAAGTTCTCTCCCTGTGCGTTGTTTCTCGCCATTTTCTGGGACTTTCTCAGTCCCAAGGAAATTTCTGTGCAGCTCTCCCAAACACACACGGTAAAAGAAACCCTAAGCTTGAATCGAAGCCATCGAAACCACCACATACTGTCAAAACACACTCACACACAGCATCACATAACACCACAAATTCCTGGGCAAAGACACACACACACACACAACATCTACTATTCAAAAAGGGAAGTTGGGGAGGCAGACGTGGGTGGGTGGAGAGAAGTCTTGGGCGGGAGATGTATTGATCTGAGCCATTGATATAAATTTAGAATTAATCTCAGCCGTTGAATTGAAATGTATCTCTCATACATTTGAAGACATTTTCAAAAAACCTCTTGCCTTATTATATAGATATGTATATAATTAAATTTTTTTGTGGATAGAATAAACACAAATTTTTGGCCATAAGCCCCTACAGATAATTTATCGCAAAAAGTCCACATATAAAACATCACATATAGGCTTGGTTTGAGAAAATGGGTTGGGTTGGGTTTGAAGCTATTTTAGTCATAAAAAAATAAAATAAGTTTTTTAGCCTAATAGGACAAAACATCATATCTAATCTATAATCATTACATTATTTTTTTCATAAAAAGTCAAAAAAACCAAAAAACTCTTTCCAAATAAGGTTTTTTAACCACAGATTAAAATAGTCAAAAAGTCAAAAAACGAAAAAGTCAACCCATTTTCTAAATGAATCCATAGGACTTAAACAATTGCATGCTGAATGAGATTACTGCCCGTATATGTATAACAACCACTTGTGTCATTAGATGCACAATGTGACTTCATTTAAAAATTTTAAACTACCACAACATTTGACCTAGTTATTTGTTTTTAATAAAATTGATATTTTAAAAAATCTCTTAATGGAATTTGTCAAATAAAATATGAAAAAAAGATAGTGAAATTTCATTGTACAAGATAAAGTTCACACTATAAATTTTACAGTTCGAGCTAACCTTAACTTATGAAGTTTTACTACCACCTTTACAAATTATATATAATGTCCAAAAACACATTAAGGCCTCGTTTAGAGAGTAACTATTTTAGTTAAAAAATTAAAAAGTCACTATAAGTTGTTATATCGCTCTCTTTACTTTTTTACAATCTTTTCGTAAAAAATCAAAACTTATAAAAATATTTTGTTCTCAAACGAGGCCTAAGTAAAAATAAATAAATAAATCAATCTAAACAAGTAAACGTGCACATATTTATGGTCAATTGAAGTTTCAAAACCACAAATTACTCTATTAACAAAACATTCATCCACCATCACCATCACTAATGGAAATTAATAGAGATTTATTCTAACGGTCCATTTTTTATTTCACAGATAACATTACCAAAAACCCTTGTTATATTACAATTTCAGAGATAATAAATAGAAGTTCTAATATATCCCCAAGGATAAATAAGTGAAGATTCTCCCATTTGTATACGTAATGAATGCAACATGTGAAATAATTAAATAAATTGTCCGTAAGATTACATCATTACAAAAAAGAAAAACGGTTCAACCCTTTTACAACAACGGCATTCCGCTAGTAAATGTAAGGCCTCGTGGCCAACAAATAAAAAAGATCATCGATTTAGAAAACATTTCTTGTAATTTACCTGAAAAGAGATTAGCAACTTGGAATGAATATAAAGTCCAGTAGGGATCCCAACAAGATCCTAAACAATAACAACTTACAGATAGCTATGATTAGGAATGCTCCAACTTATACTATGTAAATAATATGATAGTTTGTACTAAAGTATATTTACATAAGTATACTTTTCTCAAAATCATCCAATTCATTCAACAATTCAGATAGTTTACATTTCTTTCTTGTTTTCCATTTCAATAATATCACATAACAACTATTTTGTTTTTGAAATACATTAACACAAGTTTCAATTTCCTATTTTTACTTATAAACTCAATACGTACCCTATATCTATTTCCAACATGTTCATCACCTTTCCGGGCCTTAAGTCCAAAGTTAAAAAGATGCTTTCAACAATTTATTTGATACACTCACATGTATACATAATATCCAATACAAAAAATGAAAACAACAAATGCCTAACAAGTGTTTACTCAATATATAAGACAACTCAGGCTTCCTAAACCATAACCATCGCATCACATGATATATCTAGATACACTAAGACAATAATAATAAACAAAACTCTGTTTTACCTGCCTTAAGCACAGTAAGCTAAGGATACATCTTTCCATAACACAAGCCAATGTACCAGTCACTAGCTGGAAGAGAATGAAACCTCTGCCAATTTACCAGACACCTGTTGGAAGGTAATGGTACCTTTACCAATTTACCAGACACCAGTTAGAAGGAAATGGTACCTCTATCCATTACTCCAGGCGCTAGCTGGAAAGTACTAGTACATCTTATTCTAAGCGTAAACAATTTCTTCATGCGCTAACTGGAAGATAATGATACCTCTTATTCTCAACGCACATATATTTCCAATCATCATAATATACCACAAGCATAAATAATCTGAGTGTACTACATACACATAATCTTTTCAACATCACAATGTCATCCTCCACCAATGACCAAGGAACAAAACTTTAAACATATGTATTAAATACACGTAATATGATAATCCGATTCTCACGAGATCTTAAGTCCAACAACAAACATAATAATAATATTTAAAGATTTCCAAATCCAACCTCAAGTTCATTCTCAATTTACGAAAGGTTATAATTTCATTTTCTTTCCAAAACCAATTTGTACATTTCATTACAATCCGCATCCACGATGTCAATGCCACAACCCTATTTTTTATCAACATAATTAATCCCATTTAGTCCCATCTCGTCTCACCATCATGGTTAACTCTTCAATTTAACAATTTACACACTTTACACAAGCCATAGCAACTAAGACACAATCATTGTTCAATTTTATCCCTTTCCAATTCATTGAACTAACAATATTAAATTAGGGGTTTTTTTTCCTTTCTTCAACATAAACACATAAAACTATTCTCCAATTAACCAAAACCACTACCAATTAACAATTAGAAACCCCACATTATCAAACCCTAGATCTCTCTTACATGCTTTTTGAAAATTCATAATAACCACATTTTTTGTGCAATAAAATCCACCACATATCTATCTATAGATGGAGTATTGAAAATGAACAAAGAAATCCCTACCTTTTAAACCAAAGAGAAGATGATCCAAAAATCACTAGCAACGAAACAAAGATCCGTTCAGATTAAAAGAAAGCCATCACTGAGCTTTACGTTTTTCTCTAAAGAACTAGTGTGCGAAAACCAATAGATTGAGAGTACTTAGAGTTAGATGGTAAAAACTTAGAAAGAGTGTGTGTGTGGATCTAGGGTTTTGAAATGTTTAGAGAGAGAATGAGATAAAAAAGTGGCTCAAAATGGCTCTCTCTCAGACTGATATACGCATAAGCCGCTCGAGCGACCAAAACCATCGCTCGAGCGCACAATGACCTCCTCCCAAAAGTTCAGACGCAAAAGACCGCTTGAGCGCAAGAAGTATCGCTCAAGCAAAAACAACACTGGATCTAGGGTTTTGAATGTTTAGAGAAAGAATGAGATGGAAAAGTGACTCAGAATGGCTCTCTCTTAAACTAATATACGCACAAGCCGCTCGAGCGACCAAAACCATCGTTCAAGCGCACAATGACCTTCTCCCAAAAGTTCAGACTTGCAAAAGACCGCTCGAGCGCAAGAAGTATTGCTCAGGCGAAAATAACACATATCTAATAGTTTTGTAGCCTATAAAAGACCGCTTGAGTATAAAAAAAAAAACGCTCGAGCGAACAGACAAAAATCTAAACAACAACCCATTAAAAAACTAACTTACAAACCTATTTCAAACGCAATCAAAACTCTCAATTGCCAAACTCACAAGCAACAAGATGTTAATGAGATGAACAACAGTTAAATACATGAGTTTTCGGATTCAAAAGCAAATAAATAAGTCGGGTTTAAACCATAATCGTTATATTTGTCAAAACAATGAAATGCTCGAAATTTCTCTACTGAACTAATAAACAAAAACATTTCACTTCTAAGTAAAAAAGTGAAATTTTACTATGTGATTGTAAATGTTAAATAGTGAAATTCCAACACTCGCTGCCACTCTTACTGTCACTAGTGAATTTTTTTAGTAAAGCAATGAAATTTCACTATTCGTGTAATAGCCAAAAAAAAAAAAAAAAAAAAACAGTAAAATTTTACTGTCTGAACATAAACCATAAAGAAATAATATATTAAAAATACCAACACTGCCGTTACCCAAAAGCAAACATGAACACAGAACAAAAATAGAGAGACAAAAACAGGAAAAGAAATCATAAACAACCAAACCAATAAGTTGAATCCAACGGTGAAACTGACTTATATATTAATTAAATAAAGAATAATTAGGTACGGAAAAATCTTAAGAAATCAATGTGCGGCAGATTCATTTTAAATAGGATAAATTATATTCACTTTTTTTTGAAGTTAAAAAAATATAATAAATTTTATAATTTTAATATAATTATATTAAATTTTCTTGTAATTTTAAGTTATATAACATTTAGATTCTTTTTTATCAATAATTTTTTAATTATATAGATGAAAAATGATACTGTCACATCTTTTAAAATATATATATACTAGCGTATGCCCGTGCCTAAAGGCACAGTGTAAATAATTTTAAAATTAAAATACAGTTATAATTTATACGTATTATGTTGAAATTTATACAGTTTATGTCATTTTTTGATAAAGATACTGAAAAAATATATTGAAATATTTTGCTTGTATTACACGCTCTACAAAAATCAAATAAAATGACAACTCTCCCTAATCTTAATGCAAATTAAGAAACAAACATTTAAGATTTAAAGTTATATTGCATATCAAAATATAAAAGGCAGTAAAAAAAAGTGTAAACACTGAACAAAAAATAGAAATAAAGTTATACTGTCATACACCAAAAGAGTAGGTTAAAACTTTACAAAAAGTGGATTAAAGCTTTACAAAAGATGTGTCACTAACATGTCATACACAAAAAATTATATTGTCATACACCAAAAATATGTATGCTTTACAAAAGATGTGTCAATAACATGTCTTCAAATATGCGTTTGCCCAAACTTCCTCCTCATTACTTTCCAAAAAGTCTTTGTATCAACTTTTATGTATCCCCAATGAGGAATATGCACAACAATCTGGTAATTTGTGGAAACAAAAAAAATATAGATTAGTACATGTGTTGGAAATATACATGTCAAAATATTTTCAGATTGAAATTACCTTATTACATCCCCATCGAAGCAAGGTAGTCGTATTTCTCCTTTTAAGCTCCATAGATTTTTCGGTCCAATCCTACAAAAGTCCAAATTTCAAATTATTATTAAATTGAATTTTTTTAAAAAGTTATATAATCAACAGAAATAAATCTACGTGGTTACCTTCTAATAAAACGTCATTTAATCTGCATAGAGTACTACAGCAACACTTCAGGATAAACAATATTTGTAGTAGAATCCAAATTATCTTTAGGAGGGAGAATATTTATACGATCAAATGATGTACATCTAGACAATGCCACATATAATTGCCCATGGCTAAACACTGGTATACGCAAATCAACCCCAACAAATTTCACAGATTGTCCTTGAGATTTATTAATGGTCAAGGCATATGCCAATCGGACTGGAAATTGACGTCTTGTCATTTGGAAAGGCATTTCTGAAGAAGATGGTGTCAAAGATATCCTTGGTATGAATGCCAAATTGCCAAACTTTTCTCCAGTTAAAATTTGAGCTTCAATTATGCGAGTGCCGCACCTAGTAACCATCAATCTTGTACCATTACATAGTCCATCTTTCGGTGCAATGTTTCTCAACAATATTATAGGACAACCCACTTTCAACTCTAACTTAAAAGTTGGCAACCCAGGAGGATCCAATGAATTTAAATATTCATTAGGATATCTATTTGTAATGGTAGGATCAATTTCATTATCTTCAGACATTTTATCTGCTGCAAGATAAGTATATAATCTCCCTGGAAAGATATTCAACGCAGTAGTATTAATGTCACTGACATCATCGTTACGCGCAGATAGAATTGTGCGTTCAGTTAAAAATGTTGGGGTTGACGTCTCTATCATATTCAATTGTGGATAAACTGTAGAGAGTAATTCATTCAAATCTTGACATTTGTGTATTGTTGATGGAAGGTTAACGATTTCTTGAGGATTGGTCCCAATCTAAAAAAAAGTGAAATCAATAAAAGAGTAAGTGTAAACACAATTTATTAATTTAAAATCTATATAATACAGGTTAAAGTAGTGTTACCTCCATCAAGAAATTTGCAAAATTAGCATTTTCATGGCCTTCATGATTCAAGCGCATATTCAAATCCAAAGTCAAGATATATATATGCTTCCATAGAACAGAGTGTCTTAATGATGCATTCACAATTTGCTCACGAACTCCTTTGGGTATAACTGGTAAGATTTGTCGAAAGTCTCCTCCAAGAACAACAGTAATACCCCCAAATGGCTTTTCACTATCACAAATGTCCCTCAATGTACGATCAACTGCCTCAACACAATGTCTATGTTGCATAGGAATTTCATCCCAAATTATGAGTTTTGTTTCTCTAAATAACTCAGCTTGTAATGATTGTTTGCTAAACCCACAAAGTGAATTTTCCAAGACATCTAACGGAATGGAAAATGTTGAATGTGCAGTGCGACCTCCTACCAGTAACAGTGATGCAATTCCAGACGAAGCCACAGTAACAACGATATGCCCAAGGCTACGACATTTTAATGCAATCGTATTGTATAGAAATGTTTTCCCTGTTCCTGCACCCCCATTCAGAAAGAAAACAGTTCCTTTATTTTGAAAAACTGAAGAAGTGATTATATTATAAGCATTCCGCTGTCCATTATTGAGACAATCAATAGTAATTTGTGGATCTGCATGTTCTGCCTCACTCTGCAGTTGTTGATGTTCAACTATTAATCGATTACCAACTACTGCACTCTAATTTGCAGTAGGTTGTGGCATGGGTGGGAAGTCAATTAAACTTTTGCCTGATTCATGAAGCATTTGATTCAAAAGATGGAGACCATAATCTTCAATTTGAGCCTCAGTTGGTTTAGAAATGACAAACAATGTACAAATCTTATGTGCAAGATCATCACATATATGCGTTGAAAATTGATTCCATAATGCATATGGATTTAGTGGAGAGCACTGGGTGAGAATAATACTAAACAATCTTCTCAATTGATACCCAGTTTTTATGACTACAGCCTCTTTCAAGCATTGTATCCATTCTTCATCATCTTCTAAAAGCCCCCTTGCAATACATGCTAATTTAAATGTATCATGCACAACATTATCGACTGTGCGTAAAGACTGAAACGACTTTGGTCCTTTGACAACGGTTAGTAACAAACGTAGATAAAATCTTTCACCACAATTAGGGCTAGCAAAGTACATTCTACCAATTGCATATCCCCTTTCTCTTGATTTCCATCTCTTTTCTGACTTGAGCCAGACAAAATGTTGTGGAAATTCTTGATAAGTGAATGGACATTCATCTTCACTGGCAGCACAATATGCAAAGAAGCCAGTAAGAGTTGACATTTGTTGACCAGCTCTAGATTGAATCGTTTGTAATGACTCTTCTGGGTTAAAAACAACACGATGCATTCCAGGTAAATGAAGTGCCAATCGTACAACTGTTGGCATCTCTGCATGCAAAGGATGACCAAATATTCGCCAAGCAGCTTCTGGAGGTCCAATATACCTTGCATCGAGATATTGTTGAATCTCATTTATCATTCCTAACACCATCGTTGTACGATCATAACCCTTATAAATGTACTTATGTATATACTTGACACATCTCATTCCGGCACAAACTTCCACATTTATATGACAGTTGAAAAGTTTTGAAAGATATGCATTGTATGGTACGACATCCCTGTTATCAACTTCTTGCCCTCTTACAGTATGTACTTGACCATTATTGCGACGACGATAGATAGGGTATCCATCTTGATCCATAGTTGTTGTTTCTGTGAAAGCTCGAGGGTATCTCTTAGTGCATCTACCATTTTCCATACATGGTGCTTGCGGATTTCGAGCACCACATGGTCCATGTACCATACAACATTTGATAGTTTCAAAAAGCATTGGGTTGTCTTTTGGGTCTGGAAATTCTGCACACACCAATTTGTCTACTTGAGCACATGTCCGAATTTTGTCTGGGCCCTTGAGAAATAAAAGTGCATGCATATGAGGGAGGCCTCGTTTTTGAAATTCAATTGTAAAAACATGTGCAACTTTATTTCCAAACACTTTATTTGTTTCTATCTCCTTCATCAAACATTTTCTCTTCAACTCAAAAACACGGGCAATTAAATCAGGACGATCAATAGGTTTTTGATATGGTAATAATGCTGAAGTAATTTCTGGCCAATTGGGATTTGCAGTCATGGTAAGAAAAATATCTGGGTGTTGGTTGTATCGTGTGATAGCCATTGAATCTTGAAAGATTTCAAACATATGTCTAGGACTACCAGTAAATGAAGATGGCAAAACAAACCTTTGACCAATTTGTCCAGGTCGCACATAATCTGGATCCATATCTGACAACTCTTGGTAAAGCTCAGCCCGAAGTTTCCCTTGATTAAGCTTGTAGTATGTCAATCGATTTTGCTCAGTTGCAGCCCAAGCATCTACCAAAAACTCTTGAAATAGTTTCCCACCTCTCAAAATTGTTGAATACTCTGTGGGTCGTTCAAACAAACGATAACTATAAAAATTCATTTGAGTAAGTCAATCAATTGAAGGTCGATCATACTGAACATTCCACAATTTCAACTCAGGTTCCCATCCAAGCTCACCATATGGAAATAATAGAACATAATGTAATGGCAAGTATGCTGGGTGACATTCATTAATTTGCATCAACTCATTATTTCCTCGGAAATGTAAAATAATATCTCTCATTCCATTTACCTCTGTTCCATCACCTGGTATTACAATTGCAATCTCATCTGTAGTTGGTAGGTTATACCGACGTCGATCAGTTGTTGAACTGTAATGAAGATGAGCAGGTAGATTGTGTCCTGCCGAGTCTAATTGATGTAAAATGGCATGAGCCTGGCGATATTTATCTACAAATGCATTGACTTGCAACAAACTATCCTGAATAGTTTTGAGAACATCCCTTCTCAAGTTAGGATTTCTACGATTACGAATTTCTAAAGCTGAATAAGGGTCATAGATATACAGCTGAGCATAACTCGCATCCTGCCCTGGTTGTGGTTGTAGTGATCCTGTTCGATGTCGCAATTTCCCATGAATTGTGAATGATGTGGGGCCCCTTCCACTGAGTACTCTAGGATCCAATGTAGCACCAAGACTCGTAAAAGCATTGGCTGCATTGTACACTCGAGTATAACTTCGAAAGGATTTTGATTGATCATTATTCCCATCATACAATGCCTGAAGTGGTGGAGGGGGTGTAATAAGTAAAGGTAGCCTAATCTTCCCTTCCAAACAGCAAGTTCCGAATAAGGGACGCTTTATAGATGATTTTGTCAATTTTTCATCCATCCAATGTAAGGCTGAACAATAAGGACATAATACATCCATCTTGCCAAGATAATGGCGGCAAGAATCTTTGTGTGCCCGGGCGCCAATTGATATACTCGTAGGTAGATCTTCTAATTCATCATCAGTACATAGATCTTGTTGAAGAAATCGATTTATAGGAGTAGACCTACAAATATTTGTGTATAAATAAAATTCTGTAAAACAAAACGATATGAGTAAAAGTATGTATTGAAGATGTGAGGATCTGAAGATGTGCTTGAAGAAATCGATTTATAGGAGTAGACACAGTAATTTACCGATTCCTTTGTGAATTTGAAGATGTGCTTGGCATAGAAAACGAACATGTCTGATGATAGGTAACCATTGTTCGTTTTTGTGCCGACTGAGAATCTTCAGTTATTGTTTCCCACTCCAAGTGAGTGCGATCGCGACGAATTGGTGTTAAAGAACGTTGTCTTATTTGAACACATTCTTCTAATCCCTCTTGCTCTCGTTGCAAGCATTGAAATTCAATTTTTTCACGCTCTCGCCGTGCCCGTTGGGCCAATGCAGCTTTTGATATTATATTATCATTTTGTGCCTAAAAAGAAAATATTTTATCATTGAAGCAAACAATGTGAATATTTTGTGTTTAAAATGAAACTATCTTCTTATTTCTTCCCTTTCTCTTAATTTTGTTTTATATTTTATTTGTTTTATACCTTTAATAGTGTTATCTTTATTTCTTTTTTTCTTATTTCTTCCCTTTCTATCTTCTTATTTCTTCACTTTCCCTTTCCCTTTCTTTGTTTTCTATTTTATATATTAAATAAGAATTAAAAACCTATCTTATTTAGTTTCTCCTTTCCTTATATATTTTTTCTTTATTTCTTCGTTTCTTTTTTCCTATTCTCTTTATATAAGTAGCAACTTATGGATGGTACATTATAAATGCACATGTATCCATGCAAAATAAGAATAAATAAATTTGAAAAATACATACAAATAATAGCAAGTTACAGGAAAAAATATTACAATCATTCTACAAAAACAACATAAAACAATAAATTCATTTTACACACTCATATATTTTAACTATCAAAATTTTGATTAGTTTTGCATCATATTTTTAAAAAAGAATATATACCACTTGACATGCATTTGTCATTCTCTTGCCGGAAGGAGCCATCTTTTCTTTTCCTTTAGACATTGGGTTGACCTTTTCTTTATCTTTTGCCTAACAAATATAAATAAAATATTGAAAAGATTAAAAAAAATCTTATATAATCTTATATAAATAAAATACATACAATGTTTGACTTGATTTTGTACTTACCGCACGAACACGGATAGCATTAAGGTCGTGCTCATCACGGATGACCACACCAACATTTCTACATGGAGTTGTAGGAGGAGGCCTACAGAAATAGATTGTGAACAAATTAAAATCTATATAATAAAGTGGTAATAGTAAGAGTAAAAAATTCAAAATTGTCTTGGGTAAAAGATTCTTTTTCTTTTTACCAATTTGGTGTTAAAGAAGGTTGTCTTGGGTTAATACATTCCTTCGATCTTTCTCTTTCTCGTTCTCGTCGCAAGCGTTGTCCCAATTGGTATGCAGAACATGGCTTTTGATTTTTTTCACGTTCTCGCCGTGCACGTTGGGCCAATGTAGCTTTTGATAACACATTCTCATTGTGTGCCTAAAATGAGAATATTATATAAGAATGTGCATAAAATGTGAAGATTAACTAACTTGCTTCCCTTTCATCATGTAATTTTTCTTCCTTTTAACTAACTTTTCCTCTTCACTCGGTTAAGTTGTTAGTCATATAAGAACCAATGCATGTATTTATGAAATTTAAAAAGGAAGGGAAAAATAATTTGAAAACACAAAACTGCAAACTCACTATGCACGCACTTATTGATTTTAAGACACTACCCATCTCTTTACAAAATGTACGTTGAAAAGGTAAATATTAAATCATTGGGTACGTAAAATGTGAATATTAGCATGTAATGTCTTGTACTTTCCTTTTCTCTCTTCTTGTTGTTTCTGTTGTATTAAAATGCATTTTTGTCTTTTTCTTCTTTCCTTAAGAACTTCTTATAAGAAAAATAAAAATTAAAAAAAAATTATATTATGTAGTTTCCTTTTCATCACATAATTGTTCTTTCTTCTTATTTTCCTTTTTCGTTTTCTTGTATTTTATTTTTATTATGCTATGTTGTAGATGCAACATATTGTCTCAATGCAACATATTTTTATCATACAAATAGACAAACATATTAAAAATTCAAATTAATGTTTATACAAATGCATTAGCATGTTGTACAAATGCTTACTTTAACATGCTTCAGAAAAACATTTCATATTCAATAAAAAGAATTGAATAAATTTTTGAAAAAGAAACTTTTGAAAAATGTACATAAAAAATAGTATATGACACTATGCAATTCCTAAAAAAATTTATATAATATTCGAAAAAGAAACTTTTAAAAATTGTTGAGAAACCATACCATGGGAATAGCATTTTCCTTTCCTTTGCCATAAGGAATAGCTTTTTTTGTTTCCTTTGATATTGCCTTATCTTTTTCCTTTGCCTTTGCCTGTAAAAAATAAGTAGAATATATTTATAAATTATTTTTAAAATGATAAGAAAATACATGTCCAATGTTGAAGCGACTTTTAGGCTTACCTCATGAATGCGAATAGTATTAAGGTCACGCTCATCGCGAATAACAACATTAACATTTCTTTCTTGAAGAAATCGAACCTATACATACAAAAATTTTAGAATGATAAATAAAACTTTATACACATAAATAAGAAAATTAGTAAGGGGAGGTGATATTACGGTTCGGTGTAAGTCCCCATCCACCTATAAAGTATGAGGAAAAAAAATAATTAGAATAGTGATATTGTCCATAACTGTTGTACTTAAATTTATAAGAGAGGTACTTAAATTTATATGAAGAGAAAAAAGAAGAAAAAAAACTTACTTGACCAAAAATAGTGATATTGTTCATAACTGTTGTACTTCAGCCTAAAAATGTTTGGTTATATAATTTTAGACACAAAGAAACAAAAAAATAGCAATAATAAAATTAGCAATTAGCAAAAAATTGGAAATGAAATGTTATTTAAATAAAATTCAAATAACATTTAAAATGAAATGTTATTTAAAATTCGAATAATAAAATTCAAAATTTTATTTAAATAAATAACTACCAGGAATAGAAAATACTTAACGGGTTACAATCAAGAGGAAAAGAAATAAATAAAAATATAAACTTCTAAGAAAAAGAAAAAGGTCAACAGATATCAGAGGCACGTGCCTTCTCTGTTTAGAATGGTACAATTTTTTTTTTTAATTTTTTATAACAAAATGTTAAATACATTTTATTGGATTAAGTTAAATACTCGGTGAATTTGATTAAAAACAAAACGGATTATGTTAAATACTTGCGTTAAGTTAAATACTTGTAAGTTTAATACATTTTTTTTCATGAAGACAACTAAAGTAATACGCACACATACAAGGATTGACCAGAATTTTTAAAATACAACATAGAATATTATATTCCCTTTAAAAATAAAAATAAATAAACTCTCTTCCCATATTACGCATAAATGTTAAAATGCCAAGTCTTTCATATTTTTCTTTTAATTAGGAACTGTTGATATTCACAAAATAATTAAATGAAAAATATTTATCATCTGTACATTAGAATCACACAGCAAATAAATATTACATTTGAATGTTAAATAAATTTTTCTGAGTGTTAGTTTAATTTTTTTGTTGCAGGAAGATCAACTAAATAAATCACCCTTACTTTCTTTTTAAATAGCTCCAAACAAACAGTCCCTTCCCTCTCCCACTCTGTCTCTCTACATTCTTTGCGAAACCCATAATCAAACTCACATTTTCTGAGTCAACCCAGCATTTAGAATAGATGTTTTTTAACAATCACATTAAAATTAAAATGATAAATTAAAACTCGAGCACAATAATTGTCCGAATTTGAACTTTTCTCTTTCTTAACTGACTTCAATTTTATAGAGATGAAATTAAAACCAAAATTAAAACCCATTATAATCATAAATATTTTGAAGTTCACCATTTATGATTTGGAAAGTCCAAACATAAATTTATGCCAAAAAAAAAATTCACCACATAAGAAAGCCATTTTATAAGCAATAATGAATAATTATTTCATCAAGCAACTAAAGTAATACACACATATGCATTGACCTAAATTTTTGAAATGCAACATATAATATTATACTCCCTTAAAAATGTGAAAAAAAAGGAACATAAATCTCTTGCCATATTACACATAAATGTTAAAATGCCAAGTCTTTCAAAAAAAAAAATTAAATGAAAAAAAAACAATCACTTTCTTTTTAGAATCACACAACAAATATATTATATTTGAATGGTACAATTTTTATTTTTATTTTTTTATAATAAAATGTTGAATACATTTTTGTGGGTTAAGTTAAATACTTGGTGAATTTGATTCAAAGCAAAACAAATAATGTTAAATACTTGTGTTAAGTTAAATACTTGTAAGTTTAATACATTTTTTTTCATAAAGACAACTAAAGTAATATACACATATATACATTCAACAGATTTTTTTGAAATACAACATAGAATACTATACTCTTTTAAAAAGGTGCCAAAAAAAGAAAAAAGAAAACATAAACTCTCTTGCCATATTACACATAAATGTTAAAATGCCAAGTCTTTGAAATTTTTCTTTTAATTAGGAGCTCTAGATATTAAAAAAAATTATGAAAAATATTTATCATCCTTTAAAAAGGTGCCAATATTTATTATCTTGCATACATGTGTGACCCACTAAATCATGGTTGATTGCATCTATTTTTGAAAAATAAAATTGAGCATGTGGAGTTCTTCAACTGAGCATTCCAGTGATTAGTGATGTGGTTGATGGTTTAGTAAGTTATATAGAAATGAATAATGCCTTTTTGTCAAACAATCCTATGGGCGCCTAAGCCTAGGTTTTTATTTTGGAAGGAATAAATAAATAAAAGGGAGAATAGAAGCCCATATTACATCAAAAGATATCATCACATAACTAAGTAAAGGAGTCAGGACAACCAAACCATGATGGTTACGATTAGTAAATTACTTAACTTACTCTCTCTCTCTCTCTCTCTCTATGTTCATCAAATTTGAGTAAAAATTTGATTAAAAGTTTGATCTGATACGAATACTCCAATCGTTGCTCTCATGGTCTTCTTCAAATCTTTTCAAAAAAATTCCAAACTTATCCTAAAAACCATCTCCTATCTATACTATTTTTTATGAAAGAAAACCATCTCCTATCCATACTCTATTTTAAAATTTTATCACAAAAGATTAAAAGTATTATTATTGGAGATTTGGTAAAAAATTTTGTTCATCCTTGATTTAGTGAAAATTTTGGATCTATTACGTTTTTCTTGTGTATAATAGCCAAATAATTTTGAGACCAACCTTATGTGTAAGGACCAAATTTGTGCTTAATAGTTCAAATAATTGACAGTAATTCTTTGATGAAAAAATAATTTCTGCTTAATGTTTTTTTTGATTAAAAAAATTGGCAATAATTCTAATTAAAAATGTTTAATAGTTCTGAGAGAAATTTGGTGATGAGAGACATTTCCTCAATGTTTAATAGTTCTGAGAGAAATTTGGTTCACAATAATTCTGGTTAATGTTTAATCAAAATTGATAGAAATTTGGTTGACATGATGTTTTTTAAATAATTGACAAACCAACTATTATACACAGTTGACAGTAAACACAATGTGTATAACCTTATTTTTTTTTTTTAATAGCAAACCAATTTCTGTTTAATGTTTTTTTTTATTAAAAAAATTGACAATAATTATGATTAAAAATTGACAGAAATTTGGTGATGAGAGACACATTTCCTCAATGTTTAATAGTTATGACAGAAGGCACTATGTTTAATCAAAATCGACAGAAGGCACGATGTAAATAATTTTAAGATTAAAAATATATTTTTTTTTTTTCTTAAATAACTTGTAACATTTTTGCTTGTATTACATGATCTACAAAACTCAAATAAGTAACAACTCTCCCTAATGTTAATGCAAATTAAGAAATAAACATATAAGATTTTTAATGTTCACCAATACTGCAAATCAAAATATAAGAGCAAGTAAAAAACAAATTGTAAACCCTGACAGAATAATTTCTTAGTCGATGATTAAGTAAACCCTAAAAAAAATTGTAAACACCTAATAATTTCTTTGTTGATGATTAAGTAAACAAACAAACCAAATTTTTTAAAATTGAATTTATGCACAATTTGTATATACAGAATCTTTTTATATAATTTACCTAATATTAAAAAATCCAAGACACTTAGATTCACAGATTCACATGATTTGTGAAGATCATCTATTTTTTTTGAGAGCACTGAATTTCATTTTAAATAACAAACATAGAAAAATCAAAGCACTCAGTAAAATATATCATCAAGTTTCTTTTGAATATGATATCTCAAACCAATAATTTTGAGTCATAAAAAAATCATCTCTAAAGCCAAAAGGGGGCTTGGATTCTCCACAACTTTTTTTTTTTTTTTTTTTTTTCTTTTTGGAGTGTTGAACACATTCAAGAGGCTGAACTAAACCAAGCAAAAGGTCAAACCACTGAACTGAAGTATGCTCTCTCGTGCTGCACATTTTCATTAATTTCCTACCTAATTTTATATACAATTTTTTTAATTTTTTTGTGTAATAAATATAGATATATGAGTGGCATGGTTGTCACAAAAGTTTCATTCAATTTTATTGTTGTGGGATCTTTAGTGTCCAACATTGCAGTGGTGATTTAAAGGGGTAGGCAACTTTTGTACTTATTTAGGATATCAAGTTAAAAAGAATCCCATATAGTGTATGTGTATATATAAGTATTTTGTTTTAGAAAATAAAATAGTAAATTGTATGATTGAATTCAAAATATAAAAATTAAAATAAATTTTAAAAAATAATAAAGTTAATATATTTTCCAAAAAAAGAAATAATAAATCATAATTATTATGTCTTCAAATATGAAAGTTAGTAAATCATAAAATTATGTCTTCAAATAATAAAGTTATGTCTTCAAATAATAAAGTTAATAAATCATAAAATTTAAAAAATGTCTTCAAATATGAAGTAGTTCAATAATTAGAAAAATGTCTTCAATAACATCAAGTAGTTCAATAACATGTCTTCAAATATGTGTCAATAACCTTTTTTGAAACCAATTTTCAAGTGTATAACACCAAGCTAATTTAAAAAATCCATTGAGCAGAATTTTTGGCGGAACCAAAATTTATGATTTTGGTGATAAACAGTTGACAATAAACACATTGAGCAGAATTTGGTGATTTTGGTGATAAGAAATTCTGCTTTGAAAACACATTGTGCAGAATTCTTCTAATTGAGCAGAATTCTTTGAAAACAGAATTCTTTGAAAACAGTGGACAATTAAAATTCTTCTCAGTAAACACATTGAGTAGAATTCTTTGAAAACACAGTTGGCTCAATATCAAAGCAAAACAATAACAAAAGCTGTACCCAAACGTTACCAAAGCAATAAACTAACCGAGCAGCCGAGCTTTTTATTTTTTATGGCTCCAAGTTCCTGATTAACTAACCGAGCAGCCGAGCAAAGTCCTGTTTCAAGTTGAAGTTCCTGATTTCAATTAAAAAATAAGTGATATTGTTGGGTGCAAGGAGATACATGGAGCCATGTGAAACTAAGTGAATAAAATAAATGAACATTCATACTTAAATAAATGAACATTCATACTTATATATATAAATGAACTTTCGCAACCATGTGAAACTAAGTAAATAAAATAAATGAACATTCATACTTAAAATAACATACATTTTTACTCATTAAAAATATTTTATAAGAATTTAATATATTTCTATCATAAATATATTTTACTGAGTAGTCATTAAGTATAAATATTTTACTGAGTAGTCATTGGGTGCAAGGGGAACTTCACTCTGGATGATATATGCTGGTAGTCATTAAGTATAAATATTTTACATTGATGATATATGCTGTTAATGTGAATATTTTACATTGATGATAAGAAAATATATGTGAATATTTTCTTAATCATCAACTAAGAAAATATATGCTGGTATAAATATTTTCTTAAAATGCTATTCTTAATCATCAACTATGTGCCAAATATGTTTTCCAACTCACATTTTTCCAGATGTCATTGTGCCAAATATGTCACATTTTTCAACCTCTAACACCATTCTGCGAGGGGACCATTTTCAAAATAGAAAGTCACAGCGGTAAACATCATCATGTTTTTCAAAATATGTTTTTCAACCTCTAACACCTCTGTTTGAAGTTCTTAATCAACTAAGAAAATATTCTTAATCAATATTTTCTTAATCATAAACTAAAGCATCAGATTAACCAATCTACTATAATCTCAAGTCTGGAGTAAATGAAACGAAATGGTGGAGTCCTATCTTTTAATGATCAAAATATAAAAGTATTTAAATATATTATTGTATCCTATTTTGTATCCTATAATGATCAAAATTTCACCTCTGTTTGTAGAAAATTTTAAAATCTCAAGTATAAATTTTATGATAGGACTGTGCCTGAAGGAGGTTTTCAGGAGGTTCACATGGTTATGGGATACAATTTATAGGATACAATTTTCTATCATACAAAATTCAGAAAATTTTCTATCATACAATTTCACATATCACTTGTGAATTTTACAGGATTGTGCATTGTTGACTGATGGGAGGTTTTCAGGAGGTTCACATGGTTATGTTGTTGGCCACAGGTATGTTAGCTTTTAAGTACCTAGTTTCGCATCTTTTTTAGATCGTAAGATTTTTATTGTTTGTGCTTCTGTGTTTAGATTTTTCTCTCTTATTTTTTGAGTTCTTAAGAATAGTGAATTGTGAAATATTTTCAGGAAGGTGGACCAATCGGTCTCATTGAAAATGGAGATGCCATCACCATAGATATTCGGGAGAGAAGAATGGATGTTACTATTTTTTATCATATTGGGCAGATGTGACCAATCGGTCTCATTGAAAATTCAGAAAATTTTCTATCATACAAAATTCAGAAAATTTTCTATCATACAAAATTCAGAAAATTCTATTCTATTAATGATCATAAATATATTTTATGATAGAAAATTGTATCCTATAAATTTTAAATTGTATCCTAAAAGTATTTAAATACTTTAATGATCAAATTTACTCCAGACTTGAGATTATAGTAGATTGGAGAATTGCAAAAATTGAAGAATTGCTTCTGGAAGAGAAATGAATTAAAATGAATTAAAATACTCCAGCAGTTAAGAACCCATTAAACAAATTCATGGAAGAGAAATTCAGCAGATTCCTCATAAATTTAAGAACCCATTCAGCAGATTCCTCATAAATTTAAGAACCCATTAAATTTAAGAACCCATTAAAATATTGCAGCAGTTAAGAACCCATTAAAATACTCCAGCAGATTCCTCATAAATTTAACATTGATATTTCTAGAGAAATTCATGGAAGAGAAGCTACCATGAAAATGCACAGGAATACATTTATGATCATTAATAGAATAGAATACTCCAGCAGTTATATCAATATAGACAAATATTAAAATTAAAATACTCCAGCAGTTAAGAAATTTTAGATTTCAAGCTCCCTTGAAATCTAGCATATACGCTAGAAATTTTTCCCTTTAAGCTCCCTCAGAACAGAGCTGGAGCATATATCAATATCATCCAGCATATATCAATATCGATATCCCAGACATTATTGCACGTCAGAGGAGCATAAAAAGGCCCTACTAATGTTATTTTTTAAAATATTTTCAGACAATAAAAGGCCCAGAAAAGAGTTACATGGAAACACATTCTGCAGAATTTTCAAAAAAGCAGTGTGGGCCTGACCCATTCTGCAGAATTTTCATAGAAAAAGACTACATCATCCAGTGGATCATCTATATCATTCAAAAGCTGATGAAGGCACACATCTATATCATTCAAAGGCTGATGAAGGCACACATCTATATCATTCAAATCATACAAACCCACCCGTGATCATCTATATCATACAAACCCATTTTCTGAACACAAACTTCTATTATTTCCATTTGTATCACAACACAAACTTCTATTATTTCCTTCTTCTTTTTTCCCCCCGAAGGCAAATGAAACTTCTATTATGAAATGCTATCATCAAATTATGACATAGAATATATACAATATATACAATTTATCATCAAATGCTATAACAATATATACAATACACACCTCACTATCTGCAGCAGTATTGATGACAGAGGGTATGGGAAAAAAATGGTATGGGAAGATCAACTCTGCAGCAGTATTTGATGACTGATGATCGACATACATCTGCTTCATTCACATTATATAAAAAAGTGTAGGAATGGGAAGATCAACTCTGCAGCAGCCAAGCCAAGCTTCACATCTCATCAGAGAGTAGGAATGGGAAGAAGACAGAGGGTATGGGGGAGACAGAGGGTATGGGGGAGACAGAAATGTGTTGGGCGGGAAATGCTTCTCTCCAACCATTGATCTCAACCATTGATATATATTTAGAATTGATCTCAACCATTGGATCAAAATGTATCTCACATACATTTTGATACATTTTTCAAAAAGCTTTGTGCCTTATTATATAGATAAATCATAATTATTATGTCTTCAAATATGAAAGTTAGTAAATCATAAAATTATGTCTTCAAATAATAAAGTTATGTCTTCAAATAATAAAGTTATGTCTTCAAATAATAAAGTTAATAAATCATAAAATTTAAAAAATGTCTTCAAATATGAAGTAGTTCAATAATTAGAAAAATGTCTTCAATAACATCAAGTAGTTCAATAACATGTCTTCAAATATGTGTCAATAACCTTTTTTGAAACCAATTTTCAAGTGTATAACACCAAGCTAATTTAAAAAATCCATTGAGCAGAATTTTTGGCGGAACCAAAATTTATGATTTTGGTGATAAACAGTTGACAATAAACACATTGAGCAGAATTTGGTGATTTTGGTGATAAGAAATTCTGCTTTGAAAACACATTGTGCAGAATTCTTCTAATTGAGCAGAATTCTTTGAAAACAGAATTCTTTGAAAACAGTGGACAATTAAAATTCTTCTCAGTAAACACATTGAGTAGAATTCTTTGAAAACACAGTTGGCTCAATATCAAAGCAAAACAATAACAAAAGCTGTACCCAAACGTTACCAAAGCAATAAACTAACCGAGCAGCCGAGCTTTTTATTTTTTATGGCTCCAAGTTCCTGATTAACTAACCGAGCAGCCGAGCAAAGTCCTGTTTCAAGTTGAAGTTCCTGATTTCAATTAAAAAATAAGTGATATTGTTGGGTGCAAGGAGATACATGGAGCCATGTGAAACTAAGTGAATAAAATAAATGAACATTCATACTTAAATAAATGAACATTCATACTTATATATATAAATGAACTTTCGCAACCATGTGAAACTAAGTAAATAAAATAAATGAACATTCATACTTAAAATAACATACATTTTTACTCATTAAAAATATTTTATAAGAATTTAATATATTTCTATCATAAATATATTTTACTGAGTAGTCATTAAGTATAAATATTTTACTGAGTAGTCATTGGGTGCAAGGGGAACTTCACTCTGGATGATATATGCTGGTAGTCATTAAGTATAAATATTTTACATTGATGATATATGTTGTTAATGTGAATATTTTACATTGATGATAAGAAAATATATGTGAATATTTTCTTAATCATCAACTAAGAAAATATATGCTGGTATAAATATTTTCTTAAAATGCTATTCTTAATCATCAACTATGTGCCAAATATGTTTTCCAACTCACATTTTTCCAGATGTCATTGTGCCAAATATGTCACATTTTTCAACCTCTAACACCATTCTGCGAGGGGACCATTTTCAAAATAGAAAGTCACAGCGGTAAACATCATCATGTTTTTCAAAATATGTTTTTCAACCTCTAACACCTCTGTTTGAAGTTCTTAATCAACTAAGAAAATATTCTTAATCAATATTTTCTTAATCATAAACTAAAGCATCAGATTAACCAATCTACTATAATCTCAAGTCTGGAGTAAATGAAACGAAATGGTGGAGTCCTATCTTTTAATGATCAAAATATAAAAGTATTTAAATATATTATTGTATCCTATTTTGTATCCTATAATGATCAAAATCTCACCTCTGTTTGTAGAAAATTTTAAAATCTCAAGTATAAATTTTATGATAGGACTGTGCCTGAAGGAGGTTTTCAGGAGGTTCACATGGTTATGGGATACAATTTATAGGATACAATTTTCTATCATACAAAATTCAGAAAATTTTCTATCATACAATTTCACATATCACTTGTGAATTTTACAGGATTGTGCATTGTTGACTGATGGGAGGTTTTCAGGAGGTTCACATGGTTATGTTGTTGGCCACAGGTATGTTAGCTTTTAAGTACCTAGTTTCGCATCTTTTTTAGATCGTAAGATTTTTATTGTTTGTGCTTCTGTGTTTAGATTTTTCTCTCTTATTTTTTGAGTTCTTAAGAATAGTGAATTGTGAAATATTTTCAGGAAGGTGGACCAATCGGTCTCATTGAAAATGGAGATGCCATCACCATAGATATTCGGGAGAGAAGAATGGATGTTACTATTTTTTATCATATTGGGCAGATGTGACCAATCGGTCTCATTGAAAATTCAGAAAATTTTCTATCATACAAAATTCAGAAAATTCTATTCTATTAATGATCATAAATATATTTTATGATAGAAAATTGTATCCTATAAATTTTAAATTGTATCCTAAAAGTATTTAAATACTTTAATGATCAAATTTACTCCAGACTTGAGATTATAGTAGATTGGAGAATTGCAAAAATTGAAGAATTGCTTCTGGAAGAGAAATGAATTAAAATGAATTAAAATACTCCAGCAGTTAAGAACCCATTAAACAAATTCATGGAAGAGAAATTCAGCAGATTCCTCATAAATTTAAGAACCCATTCAGCAGATTCCTCATAAATTTAAGAACCCATTAAATTTAAGAACCCATTAAAATATTGCAGCAGTTAAGAACCCATTAAAATACTCCAGCAGATTCCTCATAAATTTAACATTGATATTTCTAGAGAAATTCATGGAAGAGAAGCTACCATGAAAATGCACAGGAATACATTTATGATCATTAATAGAATAGAATACTCCAGCAGTTATATCAATATAGACAAATATTAAAATTAAAATACTCCAGCAGTTAAGAAATTTTAGATTTCAAGCTCCCTTGAAATCTAGCATATACGCTAGAAATTTTTCCCTTTAAGCTCCCTCAGAACAGAGCTGGAGCATATATCAATATCATCCAGCATATATCAATATCGATATCCCAGACATTATTGCACGTCAGAGGAGCATAAAAAGGCCCTACTAATGTTATTTTTTAAAATATTTTCAGACAATAAAAGGCCCAGAAAAGAGTTACATGGAAACACATTCTGCAGAATTTTCAAAAAAGCAGTGTGGGCCTGACCCATTCTGCAGAATTTTCATAGAAAAAGACTACATCATCCAGTGGATCATCTATATCATTCAAAAGCTGATGAAGGCACACATCTATATCATTCAAAGGCTGATGAAGGCACACATCTATATCATTCAAATCATACAAACCCACCCGTGATCATCTATATCATACAAACCCATTTTCTGAACACAAACTTCTATTATTTCCATTTGTATCACAACACAAACTTCTATTATTTCCTTCTTCTTTTTTCCCCCCGAAGGCAAATGAAACTTCTATTATGAAATGCTATCATCAAATTATGACATAGAATATATACAATATATACAATTTATCATCAAATGCTATAACAATATATACAATACACACCTCACTATCTGCAGCAGTATTGATGACAGAGGGTATGGGAAAAAAATGGTATGGGAAGATCAACTCTGCAGCAGTATTTGATGACTGATGATCGACATACATCTGCTTCATTCACATTATATAAAAAAGTGTAGGAATGGGAAGATCAACTCTGCAGCAGCCAAGCCAAGCTTTACATCTCATCAGAGAGTAGGAATGGGAAGAAGACAGAGGGTATGGGGGAGACAGAGGGTATGGGGGAGACAGAAATGTGTTGGGCGGGAAATGCTTCTCTCCAACCATTGATCTCAACCATTGATATATATTTAGAATTGATCTCAACCATTGGATCAAAATGTATCTCACATACATTTTGATACATTTTTCAAAAAGCTTTGTGCCTTATTATATAGATATACACTTTACATTGTTTATTTTTGAGTTTTTTTTATCATTTGTATTAGTTTGGATTTATACTGAAAGAGAGGTCAACGTAATTATGTTAAAATTGTGAAATTTGTTTTATTTTTTCTAATCTTAAGAAAATCACTTTTCAGCTTGCTTGTTTTTATTTTTCAAAAAATACTTTTAAAAAAATTTTACTTTCTTATTTTTCGTATTTTTTTATTTTTACTGAATTTTTTAATATTTTAAACAATTTTTTTACTTTTTAGACACACCTAACATAAATATACCTAAAAAGTAAAAAAATTGTAAAAAAAATATTTTAAAAATTCACTAAATACCAAAAATATTAAAAAAATATAAGAATTCAATACATTTTTTGTATTTTTATGTATATATTAATTTTTTAAAATATTTTTTCACAAATTTTTTACTTTTTAGATACATCTAAGTAAGGTGCATTTAAAAAAATAAAAAAAATATTTAAAATTTTAAAAATATTCACTAAAAACAAAAAAAATACGAAAATCAAAAAAATCAATTTTCAAAAAGCTTGATCTTGAAAACTCAAATCAAGCACACCGAATGTAATTTACCGTTTTAAATGTGAACACATAATACATCAATTAAATCTGAACCATATAATAATTTAAATATTTTTCTATGTATACAAATATACGTGCTATTTTGGGAAGCTAGCAAAAAACTAATTTTTAGCTTTTTTCAGTCAAAAAAATTAGCTTTTTTACCTAAGTCACTATCTAAAAAACTAGGTTTTTTGATTAAAAAAATTAAAAGTCAATTTTTTATCAACTTTCCAAAGTAAACCTACATATACATATGCATTTACTTTTTTTTCTTTTTCTTTTTTTTAAAAAAAAATTCGAAATACTATTAAATTGAAGATATATGCTTCGTTGATAGTAAAACGATCCTAATTGAGATGAAAGTCAACACACGCAACGCATAGGGGGAATCAAAACTGAGGAAATCTCGAGACCCAAGTCCAGGGTATTGCTGTCACCTAACATATTAGATTAATGAGAGGGAGCGAGCATGTATTATTATTTTCTATTAGTAATAATCTTTTTTGACTTAAGTAAACACTACAGCTTAAAGTTGAATTGTTTTATATATTTTTATTTTTATTTTTATTATTTTCTATTAGTAATAATCTTTTTTGACTTAAGTACACACTATTGCTTGAAGTTGAAATTGTTTTATATATTTTTATTTTTATTTTTTAATTCAATGACAAAGATCAGTAAGATGAAGGCCCCATATATCAAAAAGGCATCCATCACCTACGCGTTTTACCAGCTCATCCAGACTGCTTTTATTTGCATAACACTTAAAAATCATATCTTAGAGCATTTCTAACCGTAAATTAGATTTTTTATCAAATTTAAATAAAAAATTACTCATTTTATTAATTTGATACCACTTGCTTCAACGGTGCACTTTCATCAAATTTGTGCCGGGGACAACCGGTTGGTCGACCGGTTAAGCGATTTTTATTTTTTTATTTTTTTGATTTTTTTTTTTTAACTTTTTGAACCTTTTCGTGGTCGACCGGCTGATCAACCGGCTGGTCGACCGGTTAGGCAAAAAAAAAAATTTTTTTTTTTTTTTTACTGTTTGAACCTTTAGGCGGTCGACCAACTGGTCAACCGGCCGGGCAACCGGTTGGTCTCTTCCAATGGTTAGGAACAGTGATTTGGTAAAATGCTTCGCCTGTTCTCATTTTGGTAAAAGATTTGCTGAATTCTGGATTTGATATCGATTTGGTGAAACTGTTGGAGCTCAAAAAAGTGAATTTTTCATCAAATTTTGAATTTGATACCAGGTTTGATGAACCGTTGGAGATGGTCTTAATTGACAAAGTAATTAATTATGATTTTTCATTTATTTCAAAAATAAAAGAGGAAAAATTTAAGGTTGTGTTTGGTAGAGTTTTCTAAATATGATTTGAGAATAAAATTATATTTTTAGTTTGTGAGTTTTGAAATTATGATTTGAGTGTAGAAAATTTATTTAGTGAATGAATTTTGAAAAGAGTTTTAAATTGAGTAGGGAATTTTTAATGTGACGTATGAGATTTGATACAAAAATTTACAACTTATAACCAAACACACAACTCAAAATTATATTCAAAGATCATAAAAAAAATTTAAAAATTCTGAATTTTTTTTATTTAAAATATAAAAAATAATAAGTGCCAATTGTAAAAATTAAAAAAAAAATGTACTATTCTGGTCAACCAGCTAGATGTCTTGGAGGATGACCGGTCGGACATCTAAAGGGACGATCGGTTAACCCAAATTTTTCCACCTTAAACATAGTTTTCAAAAGTAAGTATGGAATTAATTTTTAAAAATTCTAAACAAACAACACACTGAAAACATAGGATAAAAATATGTTTGGAGAATACAACCAAACACAGCCTAAAATTGGTTGAAAAATCGCTACCATATTGTCACAAAGAATATGACGTTTGATTGATTTTAAGCCCGTTTTGGGTTAAAGGAGGGAGATAAAATAGTTATATAGAACAAAATAGGCTATTTTAGTTAAATAAGATAAAATGTCACTTTCAACTCATAATCATTTTATTTTTTCTCTTACAAAAGTTAAAAAATTCAAAAAATCTATTCTAAACAAAACCAACCAAAGGCTAAAATAATTAAAAAATCAAAAAATTAACACACATCTCAAACCAACCCTACGGATTTACTTTGTTTTAAACTCACGTACTGTTGTCATTTTCTACACTTACCTTGTATAAACAAGCATAACTTTTATACCGCTTCTATTTTAATTTAGGCCAAGTTTGGCAACCCAAGAATAATCCATCTGTTTATCTTTTTATCTTTTTTTTTATCATATCACCTCTCTACTTTTCTGCACATCTTTTTGTAAAAAGACAAAAAGTACACTTATTTAGGTCATCCCAAACAACCCCTTACAAGGCCGCTTTTGGCAATTAGATTAAAAGCAAGATTATTATTTTTTAATTTTTTAAATCACATCATATCTTTATTTATTTTTTTATATTTTTTTTTTAAAAAAAATCAAAACAATAACTTTTAACCTATTTCTTAAAATAGGCCAAGTTGGTTGAGGGTTGGTTTGGCAAGGGCTCATTGGGCTTTTTTGGCTCAATGAGCCATAAAAGACAGAATAGACTCATGAGTCACAACAGACAAAACATCTCATCCAATCCCATAATCATTACACTCTTCTCTCACAAAAAAATCAAAAAAGTCAAAAAGTCAAAAGCCCTTCCCAAACCAAGCTTTTGAGCCCAGGCTCATATAGTTAAAAAAGCTAAAAAGTTAAAAAACAAACCCACTTCCCAAACGGAAGCTGAGTACGTTTTTTTTAAGGTCTTCTTTGTGCAAAGTTTTATGATAAATTCCACTGTCTACCCCATGGTATTGTTCCTTGTTTTGGGGGGATTTCATTTATTTGGAAACTACATATATTCTAGTTTATTTTTTATTTTTTACCATACACGTGACACTCTCGCACTTTAATCAAATTAATGTTAATCTTAATTTTAAGAGTGATCACAGTAATTCCAAATCAACCTTCCATTTTCAAGCCTATTATAGGCCTAACCACATTGATATTTTTAACCTTCATAACGTATCAAATTAAGAGATTTTAATTTCATTTATATTGTGCTTGATTGAGCGATTTGAAAAGGGATTTAGAAATAAAAAGAGAAAAAATGTGTAAAATTAGGTGAAATATAAATATATTTTATTCACATTTCACATATATTTTCTCTTTTTCTTTCCAAATCCTCCAACCAAATGCAGTATTACGTTTCAAAATTTTAAATTGTTTAAAAATAAATATTTTTAAATTGGTACAAAACGAATATATATACAAGATATATAATGTGCCTTTTTCATTTCCTTTTTCCTTAACAAATTCATAATTCATACATAACAATAAAAAAAAAAAATGGATAGAAAAGAAAAAACTCAAGCAAAACTAGGATATAATGCTTCTGGAAAACGTTAAAGCCTATCCAATCCTTAATTATTATTTTTTTTATTAAATTTAAATTTAATAGAAAAATTGTTCTTAAAAATCATTTTTAATCATTTTATCAAATCAAAAGAGAAATATTTGTTTTCATCAAACTAAAAAATTATCAAAATTCATCAAATTTAAAAAAAAAAAAAAGATAAAAATTTGACCAAAAGATTGTAGTAATTTATATCAAATTAATTTTTTTATTCAAATTTAGAATCAAATTAAATGAAAAAATAATAATAAAAGGGATGCAGTAAAAAACACTCACTATTATGCTCTTAATTTTACACCTAACATTCATGTATCATTGTAAATATATTTAAAAGTTAAAAAAAAAAAAATTATTTACAAATCACTTTCCTCAACCAAATATACTTTTTACTTTTTTAAAAGTGTTATAGATGACAAATCCTAACACAATAGTTTGGACGGCCCTTCTTTTTCTAGACACTGGTCTCATTCCGGACAATATTTTAGAAGTTACTACTACTAAAAAAAACTCTGCCAAATTTTGTTTAAATAATCTAAAACTATTAAATTTACTGATTTAATTTTCAGACAAGGGTCTTTTTTGGCAATTAAATTAAAAGTTAATTTAAACTATGTTTAGTATGGGTTTTTTAATAATTTTAATCTTAAAAAAATAAAATAGACTAAAAAGTAAAAAATATCAGGTCCAAATCATAATTATTTTATTTTTTCTCTTATAAAAGTCAAAAAAATCAAAAAAACTCATCACAAACGAGACTTAAAAATTAAAAAAATCAAAAAATCAACCCGCATCCCAAAAGATGACTTATTAACTTTTTATTCTTTTAAATCATATTATCTTTTTATTTTTTATATATTTTTTAAAAAAATATTAAAAAATTAATTTTTAACCTCGCTCTCAAATGTCTCCTATCATGTAATCTTTTTTACGTCTTGGACGAGGATTACAATCACTCAAAGCTAACTCCCCCATCATATAATTAAAAATGCATCCGTTTAAGTTAAATTACAAATTACTCATTATAATTTTAAAAATTATATTTTACACATTAAAATTTTTAATTTCGTAATAACTAATTTTTTTATTAATAAATTATTAAATCAATTAAAATTTTAAAATAATCTCATAAATATATTTTACTTAATAATTCAAATAAATTTATTATTATATAAAAATAAATAAATAATTTTATTTTTTCAATTAATTTTGTTAAATAAAACATTCTAACAAAAAAAATATCTATAATTCTTCAAACCACAATAATAATTTATATTTTAAATAAATCTTAAAAAAATATATTTACTGCCCAGTACAACTACATTATAAAATAATTATAATAATACTAATAATGATGATGGAAATTTATGAGTATAATAGTCAATTTATTTTATTAAACATGGTGATATCATATAGTTGTTTATAATAATAATAAAAATATGGTATTATTCTATGCTACAATAACACCTGCCTAACAAAACACACACACAAATGTAACCACTTGATCTCAAAAAAAACATAAAATGTAACCACTAAAAGACAGAAATAGCCTTCATAAATATTAATATCAACATTAACATTAATATACCCCCACCCAAATATCACTACAAAATTCAAAGAGAAAAAACATACTAATAAAAAAAACAACCAAATAAACAAAACTAAATTACACATAATTTGAAAAAAACAATTCAAATTACATTACTTTCCACGACTCCAGAGTGGGAAAGCTCGAAAAAGAGTCAAAGTCTACACCCGCGCCACACTCAGCCACCAAAGCCGCCGCCGTATTCATGCCCGGAGACGACGACTGAGCCGCCACCATCTCCGCCGCCGTAGTAGATCCCACCACCTGCTGCTGCTGGTGTTGGTGGTCCAGCAGAAACGCTGACGTGTCAAGCGTAGGCAAGCACCCCTGCATCCGGTTAACCGGCCTCTGCGGCGCCGGCTTCAGCACCGGAGACACCGGCAAGTGTCCGTTTCCCCCGAACCTGACGCCGGTCACCTGCTGCACCATCTGCCTGAAATTCGCCGGATCGGCGGTGATAAACGTCGTCGTATTCCTCTTCGACGCACGCGACTTCCTCTTGGTCGGCTTTCCGGTGGCCGGAATCGAGTTCCGCCGCTTGGACGTCTCCAGATCCGATCCAGAACCAGCGCTTTGCGGCGGCGGAGGAGTGGTCTCAGGCTTGACGAGATTGAAGAAGGGAGAGATTACGGGGTCGGGGGAAGAGTAGTTGGAGAGAGATTGCTGGAGGGCTTTGGTTAGGGTTTCAGTGTCTCGAGCGAAGGCTTCTGAAATCCATGAGTCGGCAAAGGAAGGACGAAACGTCCATGGCTCGATGCTCGCCAAATTGTCAGAAGACGCCATTTCTGAAGACTTTTTTGCTGGCTTTTCTTGGAAAAACTGGTAAAACACGAAATCAAAGACTAAATTGGTTTTTTTTTTTCTTGTTTTTTGTTTTTAGAGCATTTTAGGATCCCAAACTATGGAAGCAAGTGGGTATGAGTGAGTATGGTTGGGTTGGCTTAGACAAATGCTTGACTTGAGCACAGAGAGAGAGAGAGAGAGAGAGAGAGAGATGAAGAAGAAGAAGAAGAAGAAGAAATGGAGAGAAAAGAGGATGAAGGAGAGGGAAAATAAATAGGGCGGTGGGTAGGGGGGCAGTGGGGAAGAAGGAACCGCGTAGATAGGGGGGACACGCGTCAGCTAAAGTGTACGGACTCCAAAAATGAACCATGGTTGAACACGTAAGCATGTTTATATTTGGGAAAATTATACAATAATTTCCGAACGCAATACAATTATATTCTCTCACCAATCACTATTCATTCTACTTTCTTTAATCACATAATACAAATAATTAATATTTTACTTTCTCATAAAATTATGTTATCAAAAAATATTTTCAAATTTAGAGATGAAATTAGGAAAAGACTATGGGTGCGTTTGTTTGGACGGACTGGATAAGGGGGAATTGTAATCCATCAGACTTTTAGTCCCGGGATACATTATCCCCGGACTATTTTGTTGGACTAAATTTGTATCCTATGTTTGTTTAGTCATGGGATTAGATGTCTGGATTGGACTATCTTTTATGAATCCAATGTTTGGTTAGACGGACTAGATAAGGATAAATGTTCAAAAGACTATTTTATCCTTGTAATTTATAATTTTTATTTAATATATAATTTTAAATTTGTAATCTATAATTTATAATTTAACAACACTAAAAAATTTTAATTTATTAGGCCATAATTTTTAATTTATTATTTTCAATTAAATTTAATTTATAATTTATAATTTATATTTTTTATTTAATATATAATTTTAAATTAACGACAATAAAAAATAATTTTATTTGATATATAAATTAAATTTTCAACAACACTAAAAAAATTTAAATTAAATTTTCAACAACACTAAAAAAATTTAATTTATAAGGCCATAATTTATAATTTATTATTTTTAAATAAATTTAATTTATAATTTATAATTTTTATTTAATATATAATTTTAAATTAACAACGCTAAAAAAATAATTTTAGAGAAATATGTAAATTTAATTTTTTAACAATACTAAAAAAAATTAATTTATAAGGCCATAATTTTTAATTTATTATTTTTAATTAAATTTAATTTATAATTTATAATTTAATTTTTTTATTTAATATATAATTTTAAATTAACAACACTAAAAAAATAATTTATAAATGTTCAAAAGACTATTTTACCCTTTCTAATTGTTTACTAAGTAATAGCATGGAAGGTAAAATTGACATTTCACCAAATAATCCCATGGGATACCAATCCCATGGTTTCTATCCCACACCCCCCATGGGATAGAATAGTCCCATATTTGTGGGACTAATAGTCCGGGAGATTATTAGTCCGGAGCAAAATTTTGCAAACAAACAATGGACTATTAGTCCGGTGGGACTAATAGTTCAATCCCACACCCTTATCCCTCAAAACAAACATGCTAAGAAACCATGACTTTCTATTTTTGTAAATATTATTATTTGCCATACAACTTTAAATATATATATACATATATATCATTTTATATATAAAATGTCTATCAATATAAAAAATATATATATCATTCATCTTTCATATTGAGTTTTCTTTCTATTTTACATTAAAAAAATTTATTTATCCTATTTAAAATTGCTTCTATAATATTTTTTTTTAATATATATATATATATATGCATTTTATATATATGATTAAAAATTTTTATTTTTTTCAATTCCTCCGATAATAAAATTTTAATCCTGTCAGCCGCCTGGAGTAACCAACCATATATTTGACTCTACAGTCTCTCTGCGTGGTTTTCAATAGTAGTTGTTGTGCTTAGCCCATGTTTGCATTTAATTAAGTTAGATTCCGAATATATAATTAGGGCATGTTTGACATTGATTTAAATAATTAAAAAATCAATGAATAATTATAATAGAAAAAATATGAAATTTGATTTTAGTTTTCAGAAAAGGAATTTTTTTTAGGGTCTCTTATATTAAGATTTTATAGCATAAAGGACATTTAATATTTTTATAATGTCTAAAATTTTTCAAATTAATTCAGAGAAAATTCAATCCAGAACCAGATAAATTCTCTCTAGAGAAATTCTAGACTTCCCAGAAAAATTTTCTCCAAATCATAGAAATTTACACAACCTAGCTTCTGTCAAAATCTCCTCGGCAAAATCACATTCAAACAATTAGTGACTTATCATAGCTTCCCACAAATTACACAACCCAACTTCCGTCCAAGCCTCCTCAACAAAATCACATTCAAACAAACTGTGTCTTACCGTCTCCACACTATTATCACATAGGTCACAAATTCCTCCTGTAAATAGAACACACCTTCCATGCAAACACCATAACTTTCTTACGAATTTTCAATCGCCATAATGCTTTTCAAAGTTCACACATACCACCTTTATCATCTGATCCACCTGCTTGCATATCCCGATTGGATAATAGCAGACCCAACTCATAAGAATTGAAATCTTTCTAGCTTAATTCATAGAAAATTTCTCTGTCTTTCTCAATATTCAAACCAGAAAAATTTGAAATTTTTCTGAGTTCAAACTAGAGAAACCCAGATAAAATTGAAACCATTAAAGGTATATACAGTATGTATCAATAAGGATTTTGAGGGAAAGAGATCTTACCAAGGACATATATGAGGCAACCTCCCTTGAAGCACACCTTGTTCTTGCGGATCGATTCGATCACCTCCGGAGGCGTGCTCTTCATGTCGCCTCAGACTTGGTAGCAATCGAAGTACACCAGCGCATGCATTGCCTCCATGACCTGCTCAACAGCACTGGTGACCAGAGGTCCGATTCCGTTGCCGAAAATCAGAGTGGTGGTTCTTAGAGCGCCATCTCTGGGTCGGGGCATGTACTTTACAGATCGTAATGGTGATCGAGTACGGAGTTGTTTGAGGATGGGTATGAATCGACGAGCCATTGATGTGGAGGACTTTGATTCAATTTTTGGTTGGATTTCTTGGCAAAATCGGAGAGGTTTGAGAATGGAGAAGTTGGTAGAGAGAGAGAGATGAGGTTTGATTTGGGAGAGTCAAATTTCTCTGTGATATATAGGTGTGGGGTTGAGGGACCTTAGACATCACAAAATAATATCGTGAATCTCTTCCATTACTAAAAATGATAAAGGGACCTTAGACTAATTTTCTCTTTCATAATTTACTTTTTAGAAAATTCTATTTTTTCATTTTTCGTATTTTTTGTTTTCACTAATTTTTTAAAATATTTTAAGTATTTTTTTTAATTTTTAAACACGCCTAATATAAATACACTTAAAAATATAATATTTATGTTAGAATTTACCATCACCTACCACCACTACCACCTCACCTACTCCACTAAACCTAACCCACTACACCACTACCACCATCCACTACACCTACATCTATATAAGGAACCATTTGTAATAGACAATATACAATAACATTATATCAATCAATAATACATAAATTGTTACATGGTATCAGAGCTAGGTTGAGAACCTAGTATTTTCGCTTCATCGGCGGGCGGCAGCCTCGCCTTGGCCGCCCGCCGGACCTCTCATCTCTCTTTCTCAGCCTTCAGCCTCTGCTTCTCGTCACGAAGCTCATTCTTCTCAGCCTTCAACTCTTTAATCTTCTCCTGTAGAGTCAAGTTTGAATCCTTCAACTTTTGAGCATCACCCCTTAACTGTATCACCAGTCGAATAGCTTCAACCAAAATCGCAGCCTTGTCTGTTTTGGGTGGCCTCCCAGGCTCAAGGATAGAACCCAATTCCACAAACTTGTCATTTAGCCTATCCCTCCGCAACTTCTCTCGGCATGCTTTGGAACTTGATGATGCTCCACACAATTCGGGTCTTGGCCTCTTTTTCGAGCCAGTTTCCTTGCGACTGTCTGAATCCCCAAAGGAGCCATCAATTTCCAAACCGACGTTGGAAGAAGCGTTTAAGGGCCAGCAAAACCCAGAAGTGGGAGCGGAGAAATTGGGATCAGGGACAGAGATGTCCTCAATCAAGCCGTAATCGAAGAGCCAATTAGTGTGCTCCGGCGAAACCATGTCCGATAAGTCGCCGGAAAGTTCAATAATTTTCCAGCGCATTGATGCAGTAGCTAAAATACCAGATTCTTCCATGACCTCAGCTTTTGCATGAACTATCTCTTGAAGTTCATAAGGGAACAATGAGTTGGACCTCTGCTGGATGGTTTTCACAGCATGATGCGCAGCATCATGAACCACAGGATCATGTGTTGGCACTGCTCGCCATCCTGGGCTATGCCCATCTTTCTTAACACCAAGATCTGACGGGGTCAATGCAGGAGTGTCACCAACATCACCAGCATGCTTGAATTCCTGCAATTCCTTGAAGTTCATCCATGGCTTCACAAAAAAAAAAAAAAAAAAACTTTTGCCTCATAGAGTTTCTTCTTACCCGCATCAACAGCCTCAAGAGTTATATGGTGCAACGTACCAGCAACCACCTGTTCTTGTGCCTTCACCACCCGCACAAACTCGAAGAGTGTATTCTCTTTTTTGTTGTGTTCTTGGATGGCGAATCGGGCGAGATTATCGATATCGGCGGTGTTCTGGTTGGACGAATGAGAGTCGTGTATTCCTCCGAGAGTAGCCATGTTTGTGCTACAAATAAAGCCTTCTTCTTGAGATTGAATTTGAGATACAACTACCACCGCTGGGACTAATATCGCAACAGAGAAGCAGAACAACAAGATAGACCTCTCTACTTTCATTTCATTGATGCAGTAGCTAAGATACCAGGCACGTCAGATCTCCAGATCTCTCTTTGCAAAGAAATGGTTCAATGGACCCTAAACCTAGTTCCTCATTTCAGACACAGAGACACACACACCCTTTCTTTCGTCTCTCTCTTCGCTCTCTCTCTCTCTCTCTCTCTCTCTCGGGCATTGTCTCTCTCTCTTCCTTTTAATTAAGTGTTTTACACACCACCTCCACCCACATGGGTTGGTTTCACTTTTCCTCATCAATATATTCTCACACTCTTCCACTTTCTTTTCTTTTTTTTTTTTTTATCACCCACGAGCCTACTCACATGCACCACCCACTCTCTCTTCAAAATACTTTATCATTTTTCCCACCCAACACCTCATCCTAATATATTCTATCTCTATTTTACTCTGTAAACCTATATATATTCCTCTTTTCTTTTCTTTTCTATCTATCCATATATATTCTTATTATTATTATTATTATTATTATTATTAAACCAAAACAAAAAAAAAAAAAAAAAAAAAAAAAAACCAAACACCATTGCAAACAATTTACAAATTTGCACACCAACTCATTTTATTCATGTCGGGTCTCAACCCGATCACCATGTTTCCACATACAAAAACACAAAAAACAAACACAAAACAAAAATAAAATAAAATAAAATAAAATAAAATAAAATAAAATACAAACAAACACCCACATTTACAGGTGGGATTTTTTCTCTATTCTGCCGCCGGTCTTTTCTTCTTGCCTCCGTCTTGGGCAGCCCTTGCCGGTGTTGCCTCCGTGTTTCCCACTCCACTGGGCATGATCACTCCTCCCTGCTCCTCCACTGCAGCATATGGTGGCCCTCCAAATCGGAACATCACCGTGGCCTTCCGCTTCAGCTCCTTGTTTTCTGCCTTTAGCACACTTATCTCTGCTCGCGCATCCTTATACATGCGTTGGAGCAGAGCCAGTTGGGCGTTTAGTTGCTGCACCTCATTTGTCCTGCTCTGCAGCCGGTGCGACAAGTTTGTGACCGCAGTCATGGTTTCCACACATGACTTCAGAGTATACTGATTGGCCTCAATATCAGTTTGCACCGCCATTTTTTGCTCCACCGACCGCATCGGAAAGTTCAACGGAGCAAACACAGAGGTATTTGGTTGAGGTTCACTGGCCACCGCACCAGTTACTTCTCTTGTGGGCTCGTTCAGTTCTGGAAAGAGCGTGAGCAGACCACGGGAAGAGGAGGCCATGTTTTGGGTAGCTGGACGGGAAGAAGAGGCCATGTTGCTGAGTGTTTCAGAGACGGGTTGGTTACAGAGTATTACAGAGTTTCTCTTTCAGGCAAGGTTACGCGTTTTTCAGAAGATTTTAGCAGGTTTTCTGCCTCAGCCTCCGCATTGATTTATATAGAACATGACGACGAGGCCGACACGCGCACTGTTGATCACGTGCATCACCGCGTGTCTGGCGCACCTTTTGATGGCACGTCTTTTGATGGCACGCCTTTTTATGGATTGGGCACGCCTTTTGATGGCACGCCTTTTAATAGATTGGGCACACCTTTTGAGGGTGCGACTCTTTAAGGGTCCGACAAGACTCTGTAAACTGTCCCAACATTGATTCCGGTTAGCTCCTTTATGGGTCCGACAAGACTCTGTAAACTGTCCCGACATTACTTTCGGTTAGCTCCTTTATGGGTCCGACAAGACTCTGTAAACTGTCCCGACATTGATTCCGGTTAGTTTCTACAAGGGTCCAGCAAGACTCCGTAAACTGTCACAACAACTGTCACAACATTGTCTTCTACAACGGTCCGACATGACCCCATAAACTGTCTTCTACAACGGTCCGACATGACCCCATAAACTGTCTTCTACAACGGTCCGACATGACCCCATAAACTGTCTTCTACAATGGTCTGACACGACCATACAGTGTCTCCTATCCTTTTTTATTTTTTTATGTATTTTCTTGTTTTGTTACTCTCTCCAAACTCAAGTTGGTTAGTTTCTATCCTCCTTGAGTTTGCGGGGGGCTGTTAGAATTTACCATCACCTACCACCACTACCACCTCACCTACTCCACTAAACCTAACCCACTACACCACTACCACCATCCACTACACCTACATCTATATAAGGAACCATTTGTAATAGACAATATACAATAACATTATATCAATCAATAATACATAAATTGTTACAATTTATGAAAAAAACCTTAAAAAATTCATTAAATGTCACAAATATATTTAAAAAAATACAAAAACTTTGTATATTTTTTGTATTTTTATGTATTTATTAATTTTTTAAAATATTTTTTTTGTAAATATTTTACTATTTAGATATATCTAAGTAAGATGCATTTTAAAAAGTTAAAAAAAATGTTTAAAATTTAAAAAATATTCACTAAAAATAAAAATAAAACACGAAAAACAAAAAACTCAATTTCCAGAAAATTGAAACCAAGCACACTGAATAAATCTCAAATACCTCCATTTTATTTTATTTTTTTATGAACCCAAAGGTTCTATTATAGTGCGAATTAGATAAAATACGAAGTATAAACGCATGTATTATGTATTAAGAGATAAATGTGAGCTTTCTCATAATGTTAAAATTACTAAATGTAACACTTAAAAAAAAAAATCATTAGTGTACTTTTTTTAAACGTAACACTCCGAAATCGTAACACTCAATGTAATATTAAAAAATTCCTTCGTATATTTTTCACAAACTTAATACTCTAACCAATGTAACACACTAAAAAGCTCTTTAGTGTACTTTTTCTAAACGTAACACTCCAATGTAATACATTAAAAAATCCTTAGTATACTTTTCTCAAACATAATAACGTAACATTCCAAAAACACTCCTTAGTATAGTTTTTTCCAAACATAACACTCCAATGTAACATATTAAAAAAAAAAATTAGTGTACTTTTCTCAAACGTAACAACGTAGCATTTCAAAAAAATTCCTTAGTGTATCTTTTTCAAACACAACACTCCAATTAATGTAACACACAAAAATTTCTTAAAGTATTTTTTCTAAACTAACTCTCTAATGTAACACTCCAATGTAATATTAGAAAACTACATTAACAAAAATATAGATTTTCACGCTTGACAACAAACACTTTAACTACCAATCCCTTCAAAAAAAAAAATCTTCTATGCCTCCCATTTTCATTCCCATCCCAAAAACAAATCAGAAAATTACAAAAATAAATAATAAAAAGGCATTTACTTAACTGAAATAGTACTAAATCAAATAAATATAATTTTTCAAAACAAAAAGGACTAATTAGTTCATAAGAAAACTTTTAATGGATCAATATCCCCTATATGGGGTTTATGGCAAATTTTCCTAAAAAGAATCTTAATGTTTTAGCCTTATAATAAAATAAAAAAGTGATTCTACTTACACCACTAGTTTACCTTTTTACACCCTCTATTTCATTACACTACTAAAAAAAAAAAGTGATTCCATTGCACCCATTATATTATCAAAATTAACCTTCAACTAAAAACTCTTAAAATCCTTTTTAGTTTTGACTTTTTACACCAATAGTTTTTAGTAATACAATGCTAAAGAATTTGAATTAATCCAGTACCGTATTACTAGACATAATAATTTTTTTCAGCCATTTGTTGCCATTCGATTAGATGATTTTACTTTACTTTAACAATAAATTAGTTAGAACCCATTTGTGAAGTGTCTATTTGATAATATATTTGCTATACAAATTAGATTAATCTAGTGTCACGTTGCCGAACTAAATTAAATTTGTCCAGCTACCTGTTGTTTTACGTGCATTATAGATTATCTTCATTATTATCGCATTAAAGACATTCATTCTTTCAATGTAATCAATATTTATTTGGTCATATCATACACTTTGGCATGTCAATTAATAATGATATGAGTTATGTTAGAGACCCTAAATGAATTACCAAATATTCTACCAAACCTCTCACGTGGGTGTGGGACCCACGTGAGAGGTTTGGTAGTGTGGGTCCCACACTCATGTGAAAGGTTTGGTAGAATATTTGATAATTCATTTGGGATCAATAACATTTTCTTAATAATATTTCCTACTTAGATAATCTACCAGCAAATGAATGCCCTTCAAGATGTTCATCAACTAGATGATTGTACTTGCATTGCTACAATGAATAGAAGTATCATTCTTCCAAGTAAAAAAATAAATAATAAAAAATATTTTAAAAATGAAATTGAAAATGTATAGTAATGAATAACCGAACAAATTAAAAACGTTTGGTCTTGGGTTATTAAAAATGTATCTTTTATTCGATAATGGGTTACCGGACATATATTTTTTTGTTCGACAATGTGATTCGGCCAATTTTATTCTGTTTGATTTCGTCACACCGAACAAAAGTCGAAAAACTCTCTCAAAAAATGAAACGAAAACCTACCAAACAAATTAAAAAAAAAAAACTCACAATTTACTCCTCTTTTTGTTTTTTAATGTTTTTTCACCATCGTTTTTTCATCCATTACTTTCTTTTATGTTCAAAACACAATTGTTTCTCACTTCTTGGAAAGAGATACATAGTAGAGAAAAAGAAACTAAGAAGGAAAGAAGAGCATTAGGGATTGAAGAGCAATAAGTGTAAAGAGATAACAAAATATATTTAATTTTTGTATTTTGTCCTTAAAAGTAAAAGTAATACACATGGGTAAAATCACTCTAATATAAATTTTTAATTTTTAATTTCATCAATTTAAGCCTCTCTTTTGATTTGTTTTCAATTTAAATTATTCGTCAATTGTTGTTAAGTAAAATCACGGAAAAATAATATTTTAGTAATTAAACTCAGTGTAGATATACATAAAATATTTAAAATACCCTTTTCATTAAATTTTATGATCAAAATATTAATTTTTCTATTAATTTTATTTAAAAAAATAGATAAATAATTTAAATTGAAAATAAATTAAAAGTTTAGAAGTTCAGATTGATAAAATTAAAAATTTAAGATTTATTTTATTATAAGTTTCAAACCTTGATTTTTTTTTACGTCTTTTTTTAAAAAATTAAAAAATGCTTTAAAAGAAAATTAATTTTCAAACAAACGATTAGAATGTTCTGTTTGTTTTACTCCATAGCCAATCTTGTGGGCTCTACACAAAGTTATGTTTAATTTGGAAAATTTTATGGGATTAATGTTTGTATTTCAATTATTTTTCTAATTTCTCATCTAATTTTATGGTTTAAATATAGTATAAAATTAAAATTGCTTGAGGCCGGAATATAATCCAGAGTATTTTGAATTGGGTTCCCAATTTTTTCAGACCTCGTTTGAAAAATTGGCTATTTTAATTTTTAATTATTTTAATGGATTAAAATTTTTATATTTGGAAAGGTGATTAGATTTTTTTATAATTAGATGTGATATTTATGAAAGAAAAATAAAATAGTTATATGTTTGATGTGATATTTTATTTTAATCTATTTTATCATTTTGACAGTTTTAACCTAAAAAAATTAAAATTTTACTTTCCAAACAAGACCATAGTACAGAGTGAGCCTGAAGGCACTTCATAAATCTTGCTTGGCTGCCTAGGTTGCTGTTTTGGAGCCTATTATGCGACTATGAAGGGTTTAGTAATTTCAGGAGGGAGGTGATATTGCTAATCCAATCTTATGTGATTGGAGGTAAAAAGATTATAAGGCAAATTGTGAATAAGTAAGACAGTGATAAAATAATCACACTAAAAATTGAAATATTCTTTTGTGTAATTTTAACACAGAAAAAATTTGTACTAGGCACAGAAATAAACTTGCACCGTCATAAAAATAAAATTATTTTTTCATTATTCTACTAAAGTACAATTTCCCAAGATTATATTGCCCACTTTATAAAAATAAAAAAATAAAAAATGGGTCACATTTTATATAAGAATGACTTTTACATAATTTTATAGATGTAATAGCCAACTAATATCACTATACTAATATACAAAAATATAAAATATTTTACATTTTCAACAAAATATAACTTACACTAGTTATTTCCTTCTTAAGCAATGTTTTAAAACATAAAGTAATTAAGCCTACATCAAAAAATAATGGGTTACCGGATATATATTTTTTGTTGGGCAATATGATTTGGGCCAATTTTATTTTTTTCAATTTTGTCACACCGAACAAAGGTCGGACAACTCTCTCAAAAAATGAAACAAAGACGTACCAAACAAATAAAAAAAACTCACAATTTTACTTTCTTTTCTTTTTTTATTCTTTTTATTTTTTTATGTTTTAGTCACCATTGTCTCTTCATCTATTGTTTTGTTCTATGATCAAAACACAATTGATTCTCACTTTTTGAAAAGAGATACGTAGCAGAGAAAAAAACTGAGAATGGAAGAAGAGCATTAGGGTAATGCTACAATATACACCCTTCAAAAAGAGTGTACCAGGTTGTTTTGAGAATGTGGTTAAAAGTTGACTTTTTAATTTTTTTTAGTTTTTTTCACTATTTCATGTGAGAGGTGATGTGACCAAAAATATGTTAAAAGATGTCTTTTAACTTTTTATGCATGTTGCCAAAACAGCCCGTAAGTTATGACATTTTATTGTGTTGATATCATAATATTTCATAATCAAATTACTTTCTATCATAATTTAAAAAATCATAACTAAACAGCTTTTAAGCATAACTAAAAACATCTTTGGTCATAATCAAAATTATAACTATAATAAGTCATAATTAACTCATAAATAATATCATAACCAAATACTACTTCAAACATAACTAAAGACCATTTTGATTATAATTAAAATAACAGTCATAAGAGATCATAACTAAATATCTCAAAAATTATAATTGAAACATATATAGTACACAATGTTTTTTAAGTGTATATTATAGAATTTTCCCGTTTATAAAACTCATGTATTACTCTGTTAATCCTTAAACAAACACATGGTCTTAGATTTTGTTTGGAAATATAAATTAGCACAAAAGTTAAAAAATTACTATAAAAAGTTAATCCATTCTTCATATTTTTTATCCATCCTTTTTGTAAAAAAAAAAAAAAAAATTAATTAATTAAAAAACACTAAAAAATATTAATTTCCAAACAAACCTTTTAAGTATAGTGAGACTATTTGGTGGGACTTATCTGAATTGCTTATAATTTTTTTATTTTGAAAATTTATGTCAAATTATTTAGCATAATTTTTAGTCATAATTTATTAGGTATAAATATATTAAATAAAATATAAAAAATTAATTTATAAAAACTGTATCTAGAGATACTTTTAAATTTTATTTTTAAAAGAAATTTTTTAATTTATAATAACTGTGTCAACTTTGGTAGTGCAGTGATAACTTTTAGTGGGTTTGTTCTGTTAGGTTTGACGGTCAAGACGCGTTATCCACGTCGTGGACGCGTAAACTCGCTTCCCAAACCAAATACGTATTTCTTTATAAAAAAATATTAAAAAATTAAAAAATTCTATTAAAATTTTTATTAATATCAGTGTCACATAGGTTTTATGTAGATTTCGTACTTATCTGAAATATTTGATAGAAATTTTGATAAGGTTTTTAAAATTTTTAATATTATCACTTTGTTTGGTTAGAGTTTTTTAAAAATACTTTTCAGAAAATTTTATTTTATTGTTTTTTGTGTTTTTTTTTTATTTTTATTGAATTTTTTAAATATTTCAAGCAATTCTTTTAATTTTTAGACATATCTAACATAAATATACTTAAAAAGTAAAAATTTGTGAAAAAATACCTTTGAAAAATTCACTAAATACAAAAAATACAAAAAAAAAAATGAAAATTTAGTATATTTTTTTTATTTTTATATATTTATTAACTTTTTAAAAAAAATCACAATTTTTTTTTTACTTTCTAGATACATCTAAGTAAGGTGCATCTAAAAAAATAAAAAAAATATTTACTAAAAATAAAATAAAAAATACAAAAATCAAAAAACTTAATTTTTAAAAAATTTAATCTAAAAAATTCAGATCAAACACACTGATTCTTTTTTATTATTCTCTTCATTTGCGCCATTACTACCGCCTAACTAATGGCTCCACCGGATTAGGGGCGGTTGCTATGGCATAAGGCACGACATCCCTACTATGAGAGTTTTTATTGGTATTTTTTAAGTATATTTTGATAATTTAAATTGTTCATATTATAAAGTTTATTAAGTATATCATCTATATAAAAAAATAAAGTCAAGGATCCCATGATCAAGTCCTAATTATTTTTAAAAAATTATTAAAACCATGTTAATCATTTAATTTAAAAAAAATAAATATACTTTTATTATGAGGTTACAAATGTCTAATTGACTAGAGAAATCTTATGTTATAAACCGTTTGAATCATTGAAAAAGACCTGAACACGCTCTCAATGCACCTTACAACAACTTGTTGTGACATAAAAACCCCAACTTCTCGCACCACCATCATGCACCCCTTATCAAAATCTCTCGAGTAATATTCTGAACCCATCCCTACCAATCTAGAAATTATCCATAATTTTTATGTTGTTGTTCATATTTATTGACCTTACACTACACAAATTCAATCACAATCACACAATTTCATTCGGGATAAATTCAGGAAAGTTAAGAATTATTCAAATCTCTCCTCTTATCTTTTGAAAAAGGGTTTATTACATTTTAAAATTTTAAATTATCATCAAATTATCTACTTAATTCTAAAAATGTATTGAATTCTTATTCTTATCTTTTATATTTTTGATATTTAGTGATTTTTTTATTAAAAACATTCACAAATGTTATATTTTTTTAAGTATATTTATATTAAGTATATCTAAAAAGTAAAATTTTTGTTTAAAATATTAACAACATTCACTAACAATGAAAAATAAAAAAGTCAATTTTCAGAAAATTAAATTCAGGAAATTGTAATTGCACTTGGTAGAATTATTTTTTAACTAATTTCAGTGATCTGAATCATTCAATTTTTCAATAAAAAAAGAAATCTTTTCAATTTCAAAGACTAATTGAGTATTTATGGAAAAACAAATAAAAATGATTGGATATCAGTTACCATATGTTTGAATCATATTTGTTTTTGAAAAAATGAATGACAAATATAATTTCAAGAATAGAGATCATTTTTATAATACAAATTTGATTCAAATATATAGTTACCGATATCCGATCATCTTGATAATCAAAATCGATGCCAAAATGGACCTACCAAATCTAAACATTCTTTCAAGTTGAGAAGACCAACATAAAAGAAGCCCGATCCTAGGGGTGTTCGCAATTTGATTGCAGCCGGAGAACCTCTAATCTGTCATCCATTCGTCGGATTGGCGGATTGAAAAAAATCAATCCGCATTTGTCCACCAGATTAGCGAATGCGGATTGAGCGTATTGGAGGATAGGTTTGGCAGTTTAAACTTTTACAAATTTTGAACATAATACAACAACTTGTTAACATTTTTTTTTGGATAACAATCCAACTCAATATAACAAAAAGATTATCAAGTAAATTGTCAAATACCAATAATAAATACATATAAGAAAATCATGCATTATCAAAACTATTCCATTACTTTTTTTTATTCAAAACTATTTAGTTTGATTTTTTTAAAAATGACAAAATAAAGCTTTATATTTTCCACATAAAAATATCAAATATCAACACTTGTCATTTGATAAAAGGATTTCAAAATTGAAAATACAACAGAATATCTAATTTTTTTTTCAATTGAAAACACAATATCTAAACAAATTGAAAATACAAAGTTTTACAAATCACTCCGTTCAGTTGCGACCAAAGGAACCTCAAATTCGTTATCCGTCCAAATTAGGCTGATTAGAAAAAATTAACCTGCAACCATTCGCTCTTCATCACGCATCCATTCAAAATGTGGCGAATCGGTTCGGTTCAGTCGGTTTGGGTTGATCGGAATATCCGTTGCTCACCCCTACCTAACCCATTATGAAATTATTAATTGAATCTATTAAGTCGCTAAGTATTTAATTCAAAACTATTTAGTTCCTAAAAGGATTATAAAAACAAAATATAAGTCCATAAGTATTATAAATTTGTAAAAAATCATATCTATTTAAATTTTTATTTCAAAAAATATTCAGTATGTTTGGTTTCAGTTTTCTGAAAAACTAAGTTTTTCGTTTTTCGTATTTTTTTGTTTTTAGTAAACATTTTTAAAATTTTAAGTAATTTTTTTACTTTTTTAGATGCATCTTACTTACATGTATCTAAATAATAAAATATTTGTGAAAAAATATTTTAAAAAATTAATAAATACATAAAAATATGAAAAATATACTAAATTTTTATTTTTATTTTTTGTACTTTTTGGTATTTAGTGTATTTTTAAAGATTTTTTTTCACAAATATTATCCTTTTGAAGTATATTTATGTTAGATATGTCTAAAAATTAAAAAAAAAAATTGCTTAAAATATTAAAAAAAAATTACTAAAAACATTAAAATATGAAAAATAAAAAATTAGAATTTTATGAAAATTGTTTTATGAAAACTGGAACCAAACAAGCTGATTAAATTTTTATTTTATATTTGAAAAATGGATGTCAGTTCTTATTGTAAATTTTCTTTATAAAGGTAAGAGTAATTATCTATTGTATTTTTTTACTTATTTTCTCAAATGACTACCTACTTGCTTTTCTCTAATATTATATGTTAGATTCGTTTATAAATTATAATCAATTATTTTTAAGTTTTTTACTAAGTTCTTTTTATAAATTAATTAATGTATTATTTGGTTATATTATTATTTATGGCGAACTGTTGTTATTTAAATTATCTAATTCTATTTTTTTAGTCTATTTAATACTCATATAATTTGGGGTAAATTACAAATACAACCCCTGAGGTTTGCTTAAAATATGAATTGTCCCCTGTGGTTTTGAAAATTACAAATACCTCCCTGTCAAAATTTTGTATTTAACAGAATTAATTAAAAAAGTGAAATTTCTAACTGTTCACCTATACAATAATAAAATTATCTGAATTATTAATTGAAATAAAATTTTAACATTATTAAAATGTGTTAATTAACTTAATGATTTATTAATAAAATGACCTATTTCTTATGAAATTAGAAAACTTAGAGGGCACAATGTAATTTCTAAAATCACAGGAGATAATTTATAATTTAAGTAAATTTCAGGGGGTGTGTTTGTAATTTACTCTATAATTTTATTAATAAAATTGACAAATCAGACTCTAATACTAATTTAAACGCACAATGAAATAAAACACTTTTTACATATAAAATAAAACTTTAAGACTTTTCTGTATTAAAATCTTAATTAGGTAAGATTTTTTACAAATTTATAATATTTATGGATTTATATTTTATTTTTATCATTATGGTTTCACAATATTTACATTAATTTAATTAATTTTAGCTAATCAATAAGAAATGTCAATAGAAGTATATCAAAATTATGAACTATTTGTAGTTTCTTCATATTTCAAGAAAAGTCAATGCAATCTACTCTAATTTTAAATACAAAGTAAATTACCATCACCTCCCCAATTTGAGAAAAATAAAATTAATCCTATATTTTTTCACATAATTTTCATTTTAGTAAAGTTAAAAGGTATGGGCAAACATTTATTCGACCTTTCAAAATCGAATGACCTGAACTGATTTGCCACAGAATGGACAGTTTCGATAGTTCGAGTGGATAAATATAGATGCATGTTTTTCAATCTACCTAAGTTCAGACAAATAACTGATGGGAGGCCTACTAATTCAACCCAATCCCATTATTTGGTAGAGATGTGATGATAAACTTTTATTCGAGAAAATGAATGGTAATTTATTGACAACTATATCTTTTTTATTTATTTTAAAATATGATGCATGTTTTTCAATGCCTATGGTGTCGGCTTGGCCTTTCAGAAGTGGAGACAAAATAAAGCGTCCATAATAAAGACGCTTACTGTCTGCCCTTGAGTCAACACACTTCCATTGTAGTGTTCGAGTAGATACTGTTACTTTCTCTCGAACCATAGTAATATTATTTGATCCGATCATTGAATCGTTTATTTCTCTTGAAATTTCTTCAATGTTTATTTTTACACAAGTCTTTTTTTAGGAGGTCTACAGCTATTATGTGGCATAGGGGTTACATCCCGTACAAAAGTTAATGATTTGCCATAGAATGGACAGTTTCGATAGTTCGAGTGGATAGATATAGATGCATGTTTTTCAATCTATCTAACTTCAGACAGATAACTGATGGGAGGTCTACTAAGCCTTTGTTTGGGAACTTGGTTTGGGGCTAAAATAGCCACAAAAAACAAAATAGGCTATTTTAGCCACAAAAAACAAAACATCAAATCCAACCCATAATCATTACAATCCTCTCTCACAAAAAAAGCCAAAAAAGCCAAAAAGCCAAAAAGCCCTTCCCAAACCAGGCTAAAATAGCCCAGGCTAAAATAGCCAAAAAGCCAAAAAGCCAACCCACTTCCCAAACGGAGGCTAATTCAACCCAATCCCATTATTTGGTAGAGATGTAACGATAAACTTTTATTCGAGAAAATGAATGGTAATTTATTGACAATTATATCTTTTTTATTTATTTTAAAATATGATAATCTATTTTTTTTATTAGCATTTTAAAAAATGATTCTATGTTTTATGTTTTGTATAAAATATTATCTTTATTAACTAGAAAATATAGCTATTTATGAAAGTTGAGCCTTTAATTTTATTATAAAAAATAATAAATCAAAAAATTTGTATGTAATAAGGCTCCAAACAATAAAGAACTATTAGAAACTAGTCTAAAAAAAGTCCAAAACAGTAAAGTGTAGACTGTCAAATCAATCTTTATTCACCTACTATGACTTATTTTGGGAAGTGAGTTAAAAGTCACTTCCCAACTTGTAGCTCACTTCCCTCTCTCACAAAAAAATAAAAAAAGGTTAAAAAATAACTTTTAACCATCTTTTCAAAACATCTTATGTCTTACGATTCGCTTAATTTGCATCCGCTAACTATGTGTACTGATACAAATTGATTTTTTTCAACTCGTCTAAGTTCGGATGCAAGATGAATGGGAGAGACCACCTTATCCAGCCCGATTCAAGAGTACCCTTAGGTAAAATGATCGAAACTAATACAAATAATGGGTAAATGCTTAAATAAATAAAGATAAATATGTATTTTAGTATAAAATAGATGATAATATTATTTTTTTATTCATACAATTAACAAACTAATAGAAAAAAATATAATTATTGTGCAAATTAAAATTTCAAATAAAATTATTATAATTATATTAAAAAAATATATAACTAATCATATTTTCTGTAAATTTTATGGGAAGTAAATATAATTTATTCTTAAATATATCACATCATAATTTTATATGGATTTATATCGTAATTGAAATGAACTGGACTGGTAACTCATCAGGCAGAGGCGCGAATGCGTTCCTTTTTATCTAGAAGGAAAAATGGAATTTCAAATTGTTTTAAAAAGGAGCAACTGACGCCAGCAGTGACGTCATTGATTAACGCTGCATGACGAAATGGTGACGCTCAGATAGCCCTACAAACTTTTGTAATTGAAGGTGATGGATGATAGGTGCATGCATACAAATAAAACACCGCATAATCCAAGGTGTTTGGTAAAGGTCTGGGTTAAGATCTTAGTTCTTAAGTTTGAAATTTTTTGAGCTAATTTTTTGGGTATAATGCAATTAGTTAGGAGATTAGTTTCAAGTTGTTGTTATCACAACACTTGGTGTGGGTTCAATACTTCTTCGCTCTACAAGTCTTGACTTAAGCGGAGCTTGTCTTGGGAGGTCGGATAAGTTCTTAAGTTATAGTCTATTTACTCAGAACGGACAACAGGACACCTTGGTGATCTCTGCAAACGACGCTATCCTGGACCAGCGGGAGAGTGGGAGAATTTTCCTATAAAAAAAAAAAAAAAAAAACTACATAATATACACAAAATATATATAATTTATTACTTTTAAATGACTTCTAATGATGTAATATTGAGATTTAACTTAACCTGATAAAATATTCAACAAATTAAAATTTGAAACTTGCCAGATATATTATTAAGAATGTTTTTTAAAAGTAATAAATTAAGTGTTTTAAATATTTTTCGAATATATATACACATATACTTGTAATTAAAATTTACTTAGAATAAAGTACAAATATTTATATTTTATTATTATATTTTAAATAATAAAGGTTTTGCTAAGAATTGCTTATTAGTAGGTGTTTTTCATCTTAAAAAAAAAAATAACGCTAATGAATTAGAATTTCTATCCAAATTTTAAATATTTTTTGAGCAAATTATTGAAAAGTCAAACTTAAGGAGGGTATAAAATATTAGATCTAGTGAATTTTTTTATTGGTGAGAGATTTATAATTTGTAAAATATTTTGGTGAGAAGACCTTTTGTTTGTTTTGAAGGACATTCTGTTTTTAATTTTACCCCTTAATTTATATATTGACTTTTTTTTATCTGTTTAAGTTTTTTTGACTATCTGTTTAAATTTTTATTTATTTGTTCAAATTATTTTCAATATATTCAAATTTATATCTACATGTTTAAATTTTTTGATTATCTATTCAGTTTTTTCCTTTATCTGTACAAATATCTATCCAAATTTTATTATCTGTTCAATTTTAGTCTCTTATTTGTTCACATATCTATCTAAATTTTCTTATGTTCAACAAAGCAGTCACAATCTTCAATTTTTTTATATGTTGAAACTAGGTATGATCTGTTATAAATTTCTATGTGTGCAAATTGATTTCAAAACCCATTTCTCTCTCTCTCTCTCTCTATTGGTATCTTTCTTTTTCTCTTTCTCACTTCTCATATTTCTCTCTCTCTCTCTCTCTCTCTCTCTCTCAGGCCAAGATCTTCACAGATTTGTAAATTTGTAAAAGAGATAGAGAAAAGAGAGATTAAAGGAAATTATATGGATGATCATATGTGATGAAAATAGCTCAACAGATAGGAACAAAGAACTTGATGATACAGCGTGTTCTAGATGGAACGGGTCGGACTAATCTACGCTTCCCAAACCAGTATCCGAATGACCAAGCCCACCAGAAGACCTGCACAAGAGTTCAACGGGGAACGAGGACTCTCCAAGCGAACCCTCCGACGAGCAAGTTAGAAAGAGAAGGGGAATGTAAAGATGGATTAGAGATAGAAAGCTTAATCTTCTTCTTGTCTTCGACGTCTGCTTATATTCTTTGGTAATCATTTCGTTGTCCCTTCCGACCTGCCATCTTGGCCGAAAGTCTATGCTCTAGCTTGCCTTATTCATGGTGAGGCTGTTCTGTCTCGACGGAGAGGGCTTATCGCAATAAATGCTGTAAGGGGTTTCATTAATGGCTGATGTGCAGTGCAATAACTTTGAAGGATCTTTGTCTGTTTATGTGGCCTGTCCTTCACCTGCCACGTGTCTAAGTGTCATTGGTTCTTGGTGTCATGTTGAGCCCCAGCAACACTGGGCTATAGTATTTGAATTGTGCATTAGGCCCTAAGTGGTGGGCTGTATCTTTTATGGGCTTACCCATGTCAGTAGTCCCCCGTTCCCGAGTGCAGCTTTAGTCCAACGAAGGGAATAAGGAAGAAGACGGTGGTTGTGAAAGACTAGCGGGGTGAAGACCGACCGAGAGGTAGGTCGAAGGTGGAGTGGCCGCGAAGGAGGGCTGGGTGAGGGGCTGACCCTGAAGAGGGCCGACCGCAAAGGGTGACCGAGTGGTGGGACCGACCACGAGGAGGGCCGACCGCGAAGGGTGACCGAGTGGTGGGACCGACCAAGAGGAGGGCCGACCGCGAAGGGTGGCCAAGTGGTGGGACCGACCACAAGTAGGGCTGACCACGAAGGGTGGCCGAGTGGTGGGACCGACCACCAGGAGGGCCGATCGCGGAGGGTGGCCTAGTGATGGGACCGACCACGAGGAGGGCCGACCGCGAAGGGTGACCGAGTAGTGCGACCAACCATGAGGAGGGCCGACCGCGGAGGGTGGCCGAGTGGTGGGACCGGCCATAAGGAGGGCCGGCCGCAAAGGGTGAGTGGTGTGGCATGGGGTTCGAGGGTCGACAGAGGCACGTGGTGAAGTGAAGTAGAGAAGACATGGAAGGGGAAAAGGGGCAGTGGATCGTGGGTGTGCACGCGGTGGAATCCCGTGATGGGGAAGGTTAGGCGTTGAGCAAGAAATGAAATGATAGGTCAATGCAGGGTGTTGAAAAGACAGTTTTGGCAGATTTTTGAAAATTTTCAAACTGGCAAAATTTAATTGTGACCATTGGAATATAGGCAAGCCTTGGGCTTTTGGTATTATACGTTTTACCTATCTCTTTGCAAAAAATCAAAACATCCCAGAAGTAAATTCGTTCGTTGCCAGTGATACACCCTTACAACACTTTGTGAACTTTCTTGCGCCCACATCGGAAACCATTCGCAGACACACAAGAGAGATGGCCCAAGAGGAAGCAACAACTGCTAGGAATGGCAACGGGGGCGGGCGGGGCCGGGGATCACCCTCCCCGTCCCCGATGGTAAAAAAGTCCCCGTCCCCGTCCCTGATCCCCGACGGGGACGCCATCAACCCCCCCGCTCCCGCCCCCAACGGGGATCGGGTTTCCCCGACCCCGAAAATCCCCGACTTGTTTGTTTGTTTTTTTTTTTTAATAATTTTGTTCAACACAAAAAAAAAAAAATCTGTTTTTCAGTATATTTGTTCAACACAAAAAAAAAAATAATCTGTTTTTCAGTATATTTTATCAACAATCATCTTCAACAACTTTAAAAAAAAATCTAAAATTGTATATATCATCATCATCAATAACATAAAAAAGAAAAAAAGAAAAAGAAAAAAAAGAGAGATCTGAGATTGTTCATCTCACACACACACAGACATATTTATATATATATATATATATCTATCAGCATCATCAACAATCTGTTCAGATCTTTTCAGAGAGCTTCACGTTTCACGATCGGTGGCAACGGTTCACGATCTGTTCAGATCGGTGATCGGTGGCAACGGTCACGATCTGTTCACGAACAGCGGTGAGGGAGGAGCGACAGCCATCGGCGTCGTGCGTGAGAGAGTGAGGCGAAAGCATCGGCAGTGAGGGAACAGCGAAAGTGACAGCCATCGTGTGTGTGAGAGAGAGGGAGGGGAAAGCAGCGGCGATGAGGGATAAGCGGCACTGCCGTGCCGTCGTTGTGAGAGAGGGGGAGGTGAAACCCTAAGCGGCGAGAGAGAGAGAGAGAGAGAGAGAGAGAGCAGCACCCAATCTGTGAGTGTGTAAATGAAATGAAGTGAATTAAACCTAAGCATACACACACACACACATATATATATATATATATACTGGGCATAATGGTAATTTTACATCGGGGCTATTCGGGACAGGGGTCGTGGGCGGGGCTGGGCCGGGTTCGGGGCTGGGATATGTATCCCCGTCCCTGGCCCGAACATCATCGGGAAATTCTTTTTTAATACCATCCCCGGCCCGTAGGGGATATTTTTCGGGAAATAACCGCTAAATTCGGGTCGGGAGGTCGGGTCACCGTCGGGCCGGGTTCAGATTGCCATCCCTAACAACTGCAAGAGTCGATCCGTTAAGCGACGACAACGCGGTGGACTTGGCGGAACAATATCGTACGGATCGTAGGGAGGGGAAATGAGCGAATCAGGCTGTGCGGGCTCGCCCCAGGACAATAATCTCAGCCGCGAGACCTATTAGTCAAGTGGAGCCGGACCATTAGCACACCAAACCAGACAGATCCGTACTGACAGTGGAGGAGTTTGAGGGAATAAGGAAGAAGTATCAAATTTCCTCGGAGATAGGGCTAAGATTACCCGCATCCAAGGAAAGGGCATCAGATGTGCAGCCGGGCGAATTCAGCTTGTACGAGGAAGCATTGCGAGGGAGTTTGAGGCTACCTCTCCCCCAAGTAGTGGTGGATGTGTTAAACAAGTTAGAAACGGCGCCAGGGCAACTGATGCCGAACGCTTGGAAAATAGTAATGGGGTGCATGAATGCCTGGCTGCAGGCAACCGGAGGGACGGCAATGTCAGTAGATGAGTTCTTCTCCTGCAACAAGACCTCCAGTCAGCAAAAGACCTGGGTGACTTTGCAAGTAGTGGTAGGGCGAGGGCTGGTGGGGGGTCTTCTATCTTCAGTGAAGGGGTGGAGGCCGAGATGGTTCTTTGTGACGGCGAACGGTAGAGCTAGGGTTCGCACAACGTGGAAGGTCCCCACCAAATCAGTCAAGCCTAAGTTGGGCGAGGAGGCCGAAGGTCAAGTGAAGAAGGTGAGAGAGTGAAGGGAAGAGAAAGGGGTGAGATGTGATGAGCTGGTCCTGCCTTCAACGTTGTTCGCCCTGAAATTGGGACTGCAATCGTTGGGGGAGGAGCTAGAGGCGTAGAGGAAGGCGGAGGCGGAGGAGGAGGAGGAGATGAGATTGTTCGCCCGAGCGGACAAGTATAAAGAGGCAAATTTGGGTCCTGTTCCAAAGGTAGTAATGAGGGAGAGGATTCGACCTCGCCCTAAGCCTTTGGGTGATAAGAACCTGAGTGAGTTTGCCCCATTGCCACAACCTATAGACCCCCTGAAGGAGAGGGGCAGACGAGAGGTGGAGGTAGGACTGAAGAGGTCGAAAAAGAGAAGGGTTGCCACTGAGGGGGCTACAGATGCGCCCGGTTCGAAGAAGATGAGGGTTGGTGGGGAGGACACCCTATGGCGGAGAAGGCAGAGGAGAGAGAGGTGAGGGCTACTCCAGAAGGGGTGGTTGTCCCAGAGGCGCAGGGGGACAAAGGTCAAGGGGCCCAAGAGGAAGAAGAGCACATGAGTGCCATGGGCCCCAAGATGCAAGTGGAAAGTGGGTCAGCTGGCCCTGAGGAGAGGGTGGAACAGCAGCCCAAGGGGGGTCCTGCGCCCCAAGGAGAGGAGGTCAAGCTGAAGACTGCCATCTACCATGCTCCAGTAGTGTTGGGCACGACTGGAGGGAGAAGGAGGCCCAGCCAAGACAGCTGCAGATCGCCTTTTGGGGGTAATAGAAGATGCAGTCGTGCACTCGATGGCTAGTTTCACAGAGGCTGAGCTGTTAAGGGGGCTGTGCTCTGCCCAAATGGAGGCGACCGCCTTAGCGGGGGCCTTGCTGAACAAGGCGGCGGCTGTAAAAGGCCAGGAAGATGAAGGTGTTGGCGGTGGTACAGGGCAATGTTGTCGACCGCGCCCATGTTGAGCTGCTCGCGACCAAGTTGGAGCTGGAGACGGAACGCCGCAAGGTGCTATCGCTCGAGTTCCAGCTGGTCGGTGAGCAGAAGAAGCTGGAGGAGGCGCAGAAAGCCTGCACCGTCGCCAACAAACGGTGGGATGAGGCCATGACTTGCAACGGGGATCTGCGAGCCTAGTCGATCAAAGAAGAAGAAGAAGCAGATCGAAAATCGCTGGGTTGGAGAAGGAGCTGGCAGACGAGCGCGCCAAGGCGACGGCGGAGAAGGAGGGGTTGGAGAAGGCCTTGGAGGAAGAAAGGGCTAAACTGGCATCTGAGAGGGCGGCGTTCCCCGACCTATGTTTTGCAGCGGTTGAGCAGTTCAAGGGGTCCGCCGACTTCCAGATGGCCATTGATGCTGCGATCACCATCAACTTGGCAAGAGAGGGGTCTGGGGGGGCTGGCCCGTCGGGGGAGACCGCTAGGAGCAGGAGTGAAGAAGAAGTGATCCAGAGCTTCCAGCGGTCAGACTTCTACAAACATGAGATGGCTGAGTTCTGGGACAGCGCCTAGAAAACTTTCAAGCGAAAGGCTGAAGAGTTGTTCCCAGACTTGGACTTCAACACTGTTAGAGTAGAGGAAGACGATGTGGCCCAAACCTCCTTAGATGAAGGTGTTGACGAAGAAGATCTTGTTTCGAGTGAGGAGGAATGATGAATGTAAAATTTTTGCGCTTTGTTTGTAAATAAAATTTTTGTTGTTGCTTTGTTTGTTGTTGTTGTTGTTGTTTTTTTTTTTGGATTTCTGTAGTAGACTTATGTATACGTTATGAATAAATGAAATAGTGAGTTGTGTGTTTTTGTTTTGTACTATTGTGTTTATTTTTGTGGATCTGCAAAGGATGAGAATGGTTACTCATGTAAGGCTTGTGCAAAAATAACAGCGCAAATTGAGAAGTAGAGAGCCAACCTATCTTGTGAAAAATTTATGGTGCAAAGAATGTTAACAATAAGAATGTTGAAATGTAAATTTCTTGAAAGATGAAGGTCCTGAAGTGTTAAGTCATGTGGTCTTGAAAAGGTCTCAAAATGTGACAGTCTTGAGATGTTAAATGGTTGGCAAATTAAAAAATGTAAAGAATGTTAAGAGGCGTAGAAGCATGGACCTGGAATTTGACCAAGTATGGAAACTATGCTACAAACATGAAGTTGTAAGAATGCTTGAGCCATAACTAACTCAGTCTGGCTGAGCCCTTGGTGCTCAGGCTGGCTGAGGCTTTAACTAACTCAGTATGGCTGAGCCCTCCGTGCTCAGTCGGGCTGAGGCTTTAAGTAACTCAGTATGGCTGAGCCCTCCGTGCTCAGTCGAGCTGAGGCTTTAAGTAACTCGGTCTTGGCTGAGCCCTCTGTGCTCAGTCTGGCTGAGGCCTTTCATGCTTAGTCTGGCTGAGGCTTTTCATTCTCAGTCTGGACCTGGAATTTGACCAAGTATGGCAACTATGATACAAACATGAAGTTGTAAGAATGCTTGAGCCATAACTAACTCAGTCTAGCTGAGCCCTTAGTTCTCAGGCTAGCTGAGGCTTTAAGTAACTCAGTCTGGCTGAGCCCTCCATGCTCAGTCGGGCTGAGGCTTTAAGTAACTCAGTATGGCTAAGCCTTCCGTGCTCAGTCGGGCTGAGGCTTTAAGTAACTCGGTCTGGCTGAACTCTCCACGCTCAGTCTGGCTGAGTGCTGTAATCAGGACGTTATTGAAATACCACACAGATAACTGAGATATAAAGTTGTTGTCATTTAAAATGTAGCCCATTTGATTAGAAACTTACATCATGTAAGAGAAGAACAAGAACATTCAAGTGTGTAGATTGTCAAAAAGAAAATATAGCAATTGATCAATACAAAAGATACAGCTTTTATTGAAAATAACGTTTCAAGTGCTCTGCGTTCCATGGATAGGGGAGGTCTCTGCCTTCCATGTCCTGAAGTCGGTAAGTACCCGGACGAGGTCTGGCCTTGACAACGTAAGGTCCCTCCCACTTGGCTGCCAGCTTGCCCTCAGCCGGATTTTTGGTGGCAAGAGTTGTTTCCCACAAAACAAGGTCCCCAACGGAGAACTCCCTCGGTCGGACTTTGCGATTGTAGTGTGTTCTCATTTTTTGTTGATATGAGGCCCGTCTGGTAGTAGTGGTCTCTCAGAACTCTTCAATCAGGTCCAGGTCTGCCCGACACAGCTCGTTAGTTAATTCCGGATTTGGGTGCAGAACTCTTGGGGTAGGCAGACCGATTTCCACTGGGATGACCGCCTCAGCGCCGCATGTTAAGCGGAAAGGGGTCTCCCCAGTAGGGGTTCGAGCGGTAGTACGATAGGCCCAGAGTACATTTGGTAATTCCTCTGCCCAGAGCCCCTTAGCAACTTCCAGCTTAGTTTTGATGACCTGGGGAAGAGAAACATGGCTGGATTTGAAGTTCTGCACAGAATTTTCTGAACTTGGCATTGTCGAATTGTTTGCCGTTGTCGAAGACGATGGCTTGAGAGATACCAAATTGGCACACGATCGACTGCCAGATGAATCTGGTTGTATTCCGCTTGGTAATTGTAAGAAGGGGTTCCGCCTCCACCCATTTAGTGAAATAATTAATGGCAACAATTGCGAATTTAGTTTGGCCTCGGCTAATGGGCAATGGGCCAACTAGGTCGATCTCTCATTTGGCGAATGGGTAAGGCTTGCAAAGTGTGGTCAACTCTGTAGGAGGAGCATGGGGGATGTTGGTGAAGTGTTGGGACTTATCACATTTAAGCACGAATTCAGCGGTGTCTTGGTTTAGAGGAGGCCAGAAGTAACCAATGCGGAGTATTTTGTGGGCTAGTGACTTGGCACCCGAATGATTGCCACATACACCCTAATGGATTTCTCTCATCACGTAGGTCGCTTGAGCAGGATTGAGGCATCTCAGATATGAGCGTGAAAAACCACGTTTGTACAAGAGACCGTTGATAAGAATGTAGTTGGACGACCGGGCCCGGACTTTGGCAGCTTGCTGTTTGTTGTTTGGCAGTTCCCCCGTTGTCAGAAATAGAAAGATGTCAGCCGCTCATGGAATAGGTTCATTTTAGAGGCAGTGGACTTGTTGCTGGTTTGGAGAAATGGTGGGGTGGGACAGGTACTCAAGGCGGACACCGTGGCTGAGGTTTGACTGGTCGACAGAAGCTAATTGAGCCATCTTATCTGCATCGGAGTTTTCTGCCCGCGGGATGTGCTTGATGTGGAAAGTGTTGAAGAGGCGAGCAAGGAGGAGTGCAATATCCCTGTAAGCCCGCATTGTGTCTTCCTTGGCATCGAATTTCCCCGTGATTTGTCCGACAATGAGCTGGGAATCGCTGAACACTTGGATATAGCTAACACCAATGTCTCTGGCTAGGCGGAGACCTGCTATCAATGCCTCATATTCGGCCTCATTATTGCTTGCGTCCAACAAGAAACGAAGAGCACATTTAAAGTAACCACCCTCGGGGGCGGTGAGGATAAGACCAGCCTCATTGCCTTCTTTGCGGGATGATCCGTCGACGTTGAGGGTCCAACAGTGGGGGTCTTTTGTCTCAGTTTGGGGTCGCGGAAGTGGTGGGGCCATGGTCGGAGTGGGATTAGTGAATTCCAGGATAAAACCGGCGACATCCTGCCCTTTGATCACCGTTCGAGGTCTGTAGGAGATGTTAAACTGGCTGAGCTCGACTAACCATTGCATAAGTCGGCCGGACAACTCTGGTTATTGCATTATTTTCTTCAACGGTTGGTTAGTTAGGACAACAATGGGGTGCGCCTGGAAGAAAGGTTGGAGTCGTCTTAAGGCTATGAGCAAGGCTAAGGCCATTTTTTCAAGCAATGGGTAGTTCTGTTCTGCTCCCCTGAGAGCTCGACTAATGTAGTAGACTGGTCGTTGGACAGAGTTGTTTTCCCTGATGAGTGTTGCACTGACTGCGGTGTTTGACACGGCTAAGTAGAGGAAAAGGGGTTCACCCGTGATTGCCTGAGAAAGTAGGAGCAGTTGGCCATGCACTGTTTTAACCGCTGAAAGGCCTCTTCGGATTCTGCCGTCCACTCAAAAGTTTGCCGAAGAACTTTGAAGAAGGGGAGGCACTTGTCCGCTGCGCGGGAAATGAAGCGGTTGAGGGCAACAATTCGGCCAGTAAGCCTCCGAACCTCCTTAACCGTTCTGGGTGACTGCATTTTAATTAAAGCCTTGATCTTTTCGGGGTTAGCTACGATGCCCTGCTAATTGACCATGAAACCTAAGAACTTCCTAGATCCTACGCCGAAGGCGCATTTCTTTGGGTTGAGCTTCATTTAATACTTTCGTAGGGTGCCGAAGGTCTCTCAGAGGTCGCCCAGATGATCAGTGGAGAGCTTACTCTTGACTAGTATGTCGTCGACATATACTTCCATGTTCCGGCCTATCTGATGTTGAAAGACGGCATTGACCAACCGTTGGTATGTGGCCCCAGTATTTTTCAACCCAAACGGCATGACACAATAATGGCAGGTTCCCCGGTCGGTGATGAAGGAGGTGTGCTCTCGGTTAGACGGGTGCATCAGAATTTGGTTGTATCTAGAGAAGGCGTCCATGAAGCTAAGCATTTGATGGCAGGCTGTGGTGTCAACGAGCAGATCTATGCGAGGAAGAGGATAACTGTCTTTGGGGCAAACTCGATTAAGGTCTGAGTAGTCGACACAGAGTCGCCATTTACCGTCGTTTTTACGAACCAAGACCACATTTGATAGCCATCTAGGGTAGTCCACATTTTTGATAAATTGTGCCTCAAGGAGCTTATCTACTTCGGAGGCGATAAGAGTGTTGCGCTTCGGGTGAAAGATGCGCTGCTTCTGGCAGAAGGGTCGGAAGTGGGGCTCAATGTTTAGACAATGGGTTATGAAGGAGGGGTCAATACCCGACATGTCTGAGTGGGTCCAGGCAAATATGTCATTGTGCTCGATTAGGAGGGCGGTAAGGTCAGCCTTTGCTTGAGAGGATAGTTGGCTGCCGATGTTGGCAGTTTTTGTTGGGTTCGTGGGGTCGATGGGGACCTCAACAAGATCTTCCACTGGTTCCCCTCTGACCAGCTCGTCCTCGTCTCTGGCGTGATCTTTGAGGTTAACACACTCTTGGTTCCCCAGTAGACCAGGAGCACACCACTGGTTCCCCGATTGTGATTGGAAGATCAATGGAGGAGATGGAGGTCACCCGATCTCTAGTGAAATCTACTAATGGGGTTTGGAGAGGGGATAGCCTTTCTTCCCTGATCTTGAGCTGGCGGAAGCAATTTAGGAAGATGCTGTCTGAAGAACTACCGTTATCGACGAGAACCCGTCTGACCTTGTCATTAGAAAGGAAGACAGAAATGACGAGAGGGTCGTTATGGGGGTAACAGATGCCTGTGCAGTCGGCGTCCGTAAAGGTGATAGGCTTCGTCCACTGCTTGGGCTGTTTGGAGGGTTGGTCCAATATGACAACTTCTTTGTCTGAGCCTTGCCTTATTTTTCTGAGTTCTGCCCGCTGAGCCGAGCGAGATGGTCCACCACAAGCAAGGCCGCCGGAAATAATTCTGATTTCTCCAACAGGTGGTGTGGGGTTACCTTGTGCCCGAGGTTGCTGTGGAGGGCAATCATGACCTTGGTTAGCTTGGGTTGGTTGCCGGGGAGGGGTGAGTCGGCGGTTATTTCAGATGGGTTCAGTCCTTTGCCTCTGCTTAGGGCGAGTTTCCGTGAATCGACTGAGACGTCCTTGACGTATCAAGCCCTCGACCTGATCTTTGAGGTTAACACACTCCTCAGTATTTGGACTGGTCTCGCCGATTGGAAGGAGACCGTGATGGCTGGGGCCATTTTAGGGGGGCAATCTCGTTGGATCTGATTGCGGACTTGTTCCATAGGGGAATTGAGGGATGTGTACCGTTCGAACCGGTCGGGCGGTCGGGTTGGTGCCGGTCGGGCGGTCGGGTTGGTGCTGACCGGTCGGCTCGGGGGGGTCGGTCGGTATACTGAGGTGTTTGGTTATTGTACTGGGTGTTTCTGGTTTCTAAGTCCTTTCTCTTCTCTCTGGGGGTCGGGTTTCTGGCTTTAGGGTCTTGGCAAGCGGCCAGGGAATCTTCAGCGTTCATGTATTTTTTGGGCTTTGGAAAGTAGGGTTGCCATGGAGGTCGGGGGGTTTTTAGAGAGGGAGAAAAGGAAATCAGATGATCGTAGGCCAACCATGAACGCCGTGAGGATGACCTTGTCATCGTTTTTCGCCACCTACAGGGCTTCGGTGTTGAAGCGGGTGACAAAGCTGCGCAGCGACTCCCCCTCAGTCTGACGGATGTTAAGGAGCTGGGTTGCCGAACGCCGCTGGCGCTGGGCTCCAATAAAATGGCTGAGAAAGGAGTCACTGAGGTGCTAGAAAATGGAAATAGAGTCTGCTGGCAGTTGACTAAACCAGAGTCGAGCCGTCCCCTTGAGTGTTACGGGGAAAACCCAACACATGATTTCATCGGGGAATGCATAGAGGATCATGAGGGTTCTGTAGGTCTCCAAGTGATCGACTGGGTTCGATGTACCGTCGAAAGAGTCGATCGTGGGCATTTTAAACTTGGGAGGTAGAGGTTTGTCCTTGATGGAGGCAACAAATGGGGAGTTGGCTGTGGTAGATGGATTATGCTGTATGTTCTGCATGACTCCTTGGAGCTGAAGCTTCATAGCTCGGAGTTTTGCATCCCAGAGAGGAATGTTGTCACCACCGGAAGTGTAACAACCCTCATACTGTTTACCGACTGATGACTGATTGATTACCGATAACCATCGATTACCATTAAACTGAATTGATTATGACTGATAATTGAACTGATTAAAGTACTGAACTGACTGACTGAAATTGGAAACCGAATTGATTGAGTATATGTTAGTTAAATTGCATTCTATCTGTTGGACTGTATGATTATCTGTTCATGCTTATATGTTTAAACTGCTAATTGAAGGCCATATCGGCGGCCGAATTAGAAACCGATTGATGTTTAATGATCATCATAATTAATGTGATTTTATGGTATAATTATTTGAAAACTGATTAGGTATGATTAAATTAGATTAAAATAAGCCAATTAAAGAGTTGGACTTAATTACCGTTTTGCCCTTGAGTGGGCCACTACCTCTATACCTTGAGCTCATTATACTTGAGCCAAAGACAACATTTCCTCAGCCATTTCCCCTCTCATTGCCGACCATAGAGAGAGAAAAACTAGAGGAGTGGAGTTCATCTCAATTTTGCTTGTAAACTGCTTGGTAATTGAAGAAATTGTTGAAGTGATTGCATATTTGAGCTCCCTTCTTGAGCTACAGGCCTAAAGGTAGCTCCATTGTCTTCTTGTTCATGTTTTGAGTTGATTCTTGCATGATTCATGTCATATTGAAGGAGTGTAGAGCCAAACATGGTTTAGATGTTGAATTGTGGCTTAATTGTTGCATGCATGTACATATATTGAAGTTTTGAGGTTGTAAGTCCATGTTTCCTCACATGCATGTCCATCTTTTGGTCATACTCCATGAATTCATCATGTTCTTGAAGAAATGAGTCCATTTGAACAAGCTTTGAAGATTGAATTTGGTTTGAATCCATGCATGTTTGCATGTTCTTCATATTCTTGAAAATGGGTTTGAATATGGTTTTAATTGACTCACCTTTGGGGCTTGAATTCATAAATTGAGCTTTGAAACTTGTTATACATTGAATTTAGTTATGTTTTCCAGAATTTGGGCCCAAGAGGTCGAGTTTGGAGTGGTAGAATGCTTGGTTTGAGCTTGGGAGGCAGATCTGGAAATTCCAGATTTGGCTTCCTCGCTCGAGCGAAGGATTCCCCGCTCGAGCGAGCACCTTTGTCCAGGGCTCCGCTCGAGCGACCATCGAGCGACCATCGCGCGCAAAATCACAGCATCCAGTATTTTTACGATTTTGCAGACCGCTTGAGCGAAGGATTCCTCGCTCGAGCGAAGCCTCTGATTTTGGAATTACGCTCGAGCGGAGAAAGTCCCGCTCGAGCGAGGCTCCTAGTTTCAGCAAACTTTGCGAAATGTTTTCTAAGTGTATTTTTTGCATCCTCATCCCATCCTAGGCATTCTTAGGCCTAGTTTAAGACATTTAGATGAGGATATCGTTGTAGAACACACCAAGGCAAATTAGGGATTAAGTTATGATATTTCCCAACTGTGTAGCTTAGTGTGTGTTCAACCTGTGAACTGTGTAGGGTTGGCAACTGGGGAGACACGCTCTAGCATACTGTAGCCCAGAACTCTGTGAGTAACAATTGTGTAAAGATATGTTCAACTGATATCTTTTGAATACTGAACTGAACTGTTTACTGAACTGGTATTACTGAATGAATGTATGTCCTTTATTTCTGAACTGTATTGTGGCATCCTTAGTATCTACTGTTTACTGTTACTGTTACTGTTACAGAGATCTCTGTCGGTTCCCTCGTGGAGCCACTACTGTTTACTGACTGATGACCATCATTACTGTTCGGTCTTTTAAGACCTACTGTTACTGTTATGCTAATGGATGTACCACATATGACTGTTTACTGTACTGAACGACTGAAATACTGATTGAATTGAACTGTTTTCATTACCGTAAGGACATTCATTCTAAACCTCTTTACGCATTATGTTATTCACTGGGCTTTAGCTCACTGTTTATATATATATGTAGGTGCTCAGCCACCAGATCGGAGCTAGGAGCGTGGGTTAGACTCCAGTTTTGTCAAGCCAGCCTTTGTGCCTCACTGCGAGGTTCCGAGTTGCCATGCTATGGCTTGGGGGTGTTTTGTTTGTTTTTCCCCCCGCCTGTCTTCATACTGTCTAACTGTTCTGTATAGACTGTCAGTTGCTAACTGTACTGTTATCAAGGGATTAGGTCCTTGTACTGTGTGACTGTAAATTTTGTATAGACTGTACTGTTTGTATATGTATGAGTGCATGAAAAATATTTTTGGCATACAGACTGTCACAGCTCATTGGACATTGTTTAATTACTGTATTGGCTTCCGCCAGGCCCTGTACTCTGTTTTACTGTATTACTGTTAAGCAGACCTTCGGTAATCTCGGATTACTGGCCAGTTACGGTGCTAAACCCATAGGGCCGGGTTTGGGTCGTGACAGGAAGGCAGCGGGGGCTGGACGCTACTGGCCTTTCCTTCGGGGGTTGCTGCTGAGACCGATGGATGCGGGGCCCGGGGTGGCTAGTTTACATCCGGGGGAGGGGCTCGCAAGCCTTCCAAGTTGAGTGGATGGGGCTGCTGGATAGTGTGACTCAGGGCTCGTTCTTAGTTGGGTGGGATATCTACAGGTGGTGGAGGGGACATATGAAGGTTTCTTTGGAGTAGAGCGTTAATTAGGGCTTGGTTCTGCTCGGCCAGGCGATTAATGTTGTTGGTGAGCTCGGTGAAATACTGTGGTGGGTTGTTTGGATTTGGAGGGTCGGCTTGGTGGTCGGCAACATTGTGGTGAGAAGCCATGGATCTAGTGTTGACCATCCATGTTCACAGGTGGTAAGAAGGGGTAATTGGGAAAGGGCCTCCGGCGACAATGAGCACAACTGTCGCGTGGAGCAAAAGTTTCCCACAGACGGCGCCAACTGATGATACAGCGTGTTTCAGATGGAACGGGTCGGGCTGATCCATGCTTCCCAAACCAGTGTCGAATGACCAAGCCCACCAGAAGACCTGCACAAGAGTTCAATGGGGAACGGGGAACGGGGAGTCCCTCAGCGAACCCTCCGACGAGCAAGTTAGAAAGAGAAGTGGAATGTAGAGATAGATTAGAGATAGAAAGCTTAACTTTCTTTTTGTCTTCGATGTCTGCTTATATCCTTTGATAATCGTTTCGTTGTCCCTTCCGACCTGCTATCTTGGCCGAAAGTCTATGCTCTAGCTTGCCTTATTCATGGTGAGGCCGTTCTGTCTCGACGGGGAGGGCTTATTGCAATAAATGCTGTAAGGGGCTTCATTAATGACTGATGTGCAGTGCAATAACTTTGAAGGATCTTTGTCTACTTACGTGGTCTGTCCTTCACCTGCCACGTGTCTAAGTGTCATTGGTTCTTGATGCCATGTTGAGCTCCAGCAATGCTGGGCTATAGTATTTGAATTGTGCATTGGGCCCTAAGTAGTGGGTTGTATCTTTTATGGGCTTATCCATATTAGAACTAATTCCAAGAAATGCATTAAAAGTCAATGATTCAACAAAAAGCATATGAATATGGAGATAGATTTTGTGGTGGTATGTATACACCTTGTTTATGAGAGTAACAAGAACAAAATGTACATTAGGTATATACACAGATCTATATATGATATATATATATATAGAGAGAGAGAGAGAGAGAGAGAGGGAGAGAGAGAAATGAGTACATAGATATAGTGGCGAAGTTAGGAAACTAAATCAGAAGGGACATTTATTGATTACAACTCTAATTTTTTTTTTCTATAACTAACAATAATAAGATAATAATAATTTTTTGAATTAACATTAAGTACAAAAACTTCAATAAATTATTACAAAAGTATTTCACATAAAATTTTATAATTAATTTCGAGTATCATGGACAATGTAAAAAAGTCATATATCTTAAAATAAATTATATAATGGTAAGATAAATCAAATTTTTACAAAATTTAAGTAAAAATTTCATATAATAGTGATATCACGTCATTATTGACGTATGATATCATCAACTAATAGTAAAACAATATATGAAAAGTGAACTCTACATGTAAATATAACTAATACTCTAGTAATTTTTACATATATATAGTGAGATTAATTATATTTGCATATCAATAATAATGGATATTACCTTTATATTGAGATTTTTTCACAAAATTTTCATACATAAAAATATAATTTGTTGTAGTCACTTCATTTTCAATAAAACAATCACTATTATTTTTATAAATTTAAAAATGTCCTTGACATTTTATTCTAAATATTATTTTTGTTTAAAAATTTATTATATACATATGTAAAAAAAAAAATCCAAGGGGCACGTGACCCCCTGGTCACATGGTGGCTCCGACAAAAGATCTGGACCAGGGCCTAATTTGCTGAGGCACTGCCACCATCACCACCGTTTGCAGTAGCAACACCACTATGTCGACTTTTATGGTGTGTTTGGTTGGAGGATTTGGAGAGGGATTTGGAAAGAGAAAGGGAAAAGGTGTGTGAAACTATGTGAAATTTAGGCATATTTTATTTATATTTCACCTACCTTTTCCATTTTCCTTTCTAAATCCCTCCTCAAATCCCTCAACCAAACACAACATTAGGCATAGAAAATACAAGATTGAATTTTTCACCGGAGCACCCATATTTTTATACTTTTTTTAAAAATATATTTTAGTGCAAAATTTTTAATGTATATCACATCATTAATTATCATTAATTAGATAGTGGTAATTAACATTTATTAAATAAATTTATAATGATAATTTTATGCATGTTTTATACTATAATTTCGTACTTTTGGATCTACTTGATAACATTTATATTTATAATTTTTTTAAAAATTACAAACAAAAATTCATTTGGTGTCTGTTTTTGTTGTCAAAAAATTTATTAGTTTATAAAATTTACCAATTTTTTGTAACCACAAAAAAAGTTAATTTCACTTTTAATTTTTTTTCCTCTATTTTTTCATCTTTCTCTAACCTTTTCTGGTTACAATCCCCGGCTCATTACCACCATCGACCATTGTCACCAATGTCTTTCTTCATAACCACTGACGACTGATAATAACCACCTTTATGTTAGGAAAAATATATAATTTTCTTTAAGTAAATCAATCAATAGAAATTAAAATTAATGTGAAAAAATTAAATCAACAGCAACACAAGAATTTTTATATGGTTCCCTCAATGTGAGATACATTCACGGGATTGAAATCCGATTCCACTATCAACTAAAAAATTTCTAAAGAATTAGAAACGAGATACTAATGGCCTCATAAAATTACTCTTAGATGAATTCTAAATAATTACAAATAAATAAGAGAGAAGATTTCACTAAATAGATAAACAAAAATTTTCAAATCAAAATTGTATAAGATCTAAAATAATTAACCCAAATTAACCGAATCCCAAGCAACCACGAACGAAACGGAGTAATTTTCCGAACCTTGAATTTTGATTGGGGGTCACCCCCTTGATCCCCTTTAATTTTGATTGGTCAACTTTTTCTTTTTTTTTTTTCTTTTTTTTCTTCTCACCCAATCCCCAACCTCCATGTATGTGAGGGGTTATGGGGGTGGATGTTTTAAGGGGGTCTAAATCAATACTCAAAACTTAAATGCCACCGCAGCAGTACCGACTATAATGGACCAAATTTGTAGCAGCCACCCAGCACCTCTTTTTTGAAAAAACAATACCAAATATATATATATATATATATATATATTTGATTTTTGCCTTTTGTAATCAAATTTTAATTATTACCAAATTGAATAAGGTTTCTAAAAATTTTAATATATTAAAATCAATACTAATGTCTCGTTTGGCAACTGAACTTTTTAATTAAAAAGTCAAAATGTTATTAAATTAGCCAAAACTACAATGATTCATCCCACTAAAAACATCACCACTAATAGCACTAATGCATTAAAAAAGTAAAAAAAATAAAAAAATACAACTCCAAGACCAAAACATCACATCATTAATGGCAGGACCCACTGCCACCTAATTAGTGGGAGCACTAATTAGTGCTCCCAAGCATTTTTCATAGCCAAAAAGCCAACAACCCATACCAAAAAGTCAAAAGATTCTTTTTTCTCTCTACTTTTTGCACATCTTTTCGCAATAAACTAAAAAGTCATCCTAAACATACTAGTTTTTTTTAGTTCATATTTTAGCCAAATAGCCAAAAAGTTACTAAATTAGCCTGTTCCCAAACGGGGCCTAAATCAAATTAAATTTTTTTAATAAACCAATTAAATCTTATATTCTAATAAAGAGATACACCCCAACACTTCAGCCACCACTTCTTATCAAAATTAACTTTCAAGCACCACTTCAGGTGGCTAATTGGCTGATCGCCACCAACACTTCAACCACCACTTACCAAAAATTAGGGGTGGGCGCGGGTTAGTTGCGGCCACGGAACCTCTAATCCGCCATCCATTCGCTAGATTGGTGGACTGGAGAAAATCAATCCACATCCGTCTGCCAATCCGGTGTATGTGGATTGAGTGTATTGGCGGTTTGGCGGATGGATGCGAATTGGTTTGGCAGTTTCAAATTTTATAAATTTTCAACATAATTCAACTTGTGCACTTCCTCAAAAAAAAAAAAAAAAGAGAAGAAAGTATTACAGTCAATGACTTAAAAAAATATTACCATCACTGCATGCTTCATCCAAAGCAAGAAAGTTTGAAACTTTAAAATATCACAATCACTGCATGCATTATCCACATACTACAATCGCAGAATGGCTCATCCATATAAAGTATTATAATCTGTGGTTCTTAAAATATAAAAACAATTCAAACCACCAAAATTATGAACAAAGCAGTAGTAGAGATTGTATGTCTCTGTATTGTTACATCTATATTTGTTTTTGAAAATAAAAACCAACCAGCATATATCATATTATTTATTTATTATTTTTAGAGATATATTTAAAAACCAAAAAAATATAGATAAATAATACGTTTATTTTTTTCAATTCAAAAAAGATATTCAAGTTGAAAACTTTTTTTTAACAGAATATTAAATTTTTTTTTAATTGAAAACACAAATAGAATATTTAAACAAACTGAAAACACAAAGTCTTATAAATTACAAGGGATGCTCGCGGTTTGGCGGTTCTGTTGTGGCCAAAGGAATCTCAAATTCGCCATCCGTCCGCCAGATTGTCAGATTGGAGAAAATCAATCCGCAAACGTCCGCTCGTCATTACGCATCCGTCCAAAATGCGACAGATCGATTCGATTCAGTCGATTTTAACGGATCGATATATTCGCTGCTCACTCCTATCAAAAACGACTTTCAAGCACCCCTTCGGGTGGCCGATTGGCTGACCGCCACCACCTTTGACTATTAAACCCCCCCTCCCAAAATAAATAAATAAATGATGAAAGATAGGGCCTTGTTTGGTTTTCTTTTCGTATCACAATTTCAATAAAAAAATTTCAAAACTCATAATTAAACACACAATTTAAAATTATTCAAAATTCAATTCAAAAATTATTTTCAAAAATCATAACCAAACACATAATTTAAAACTCAAAACCAAATTCTTTTTAAAACTCTATTTAAAAAAAATGAAAAAATATTTTTTTATTTTATTTTCTAAAATTATTTTTAGAATCATGATTTGAGTGTGGAGTCGTATTTTGAGTTATGAGTTTTGAAAAGAGAAAATTTGTTTGGTTATGAGTTTTGAAAAAAGTTAAGTTATATTTTGAGTTTTAAGTTACATTTTGAAATTTTTTGGATTTATTTTATTTAAATATTTAAAATTTTTCTTAATTTTATTTTTTTAGGGTAAATATTTTATATTTTAAATATTTATTTATTTATTTTAATGTGCACTATATTTCATGTATTTATGTGTTGTATTTTTTTAAAATATTTTAAATTTTAAAAATTTTAAAAAAAAATTATTTTTTTATTTTAAATATTTTATTTTATTTTATAAATATATTTTTAAATATTTTAATTTTTTTGTTATGTGTTTAGTTATGATTTGAGTGTAGAGGCTTAAAAGTAGTATGTAGTTTGAGTTATATGTTTGGTTATGAGTTTTGAAAATAATTTTTAAATTGAGTTTTGAGTTATGTGTTTGGTTCGAATATGAGTGTGCAGTTGTATTTTGAGTTTAAAATATTAGAATTAAAATATTCAAAATAAAAAATTTTAATAAAATTTAAATAAAAATTATATGTTTAAAATAAAAAAATAAATTTTTCTTAAACATTTTTTAATAGTTTTTAAAAATAAATCTAAAAAATTTAAAATACAACTCAAAATTGAAAATATAATTCATAACTCTTTCAAAATTCAAAAATTCTTTTCAAAATACTTTACAAACTCCTTTTTTAAATTCATAACTATACAAATTTCTTTTTTTAAAACTCAATTCACAATTTCATACTTAAATTACAATTCTATTATCAAATCATAATTCAAAAATTAAACCAAATGATGCCAAGATTTTAGAATCAAGATTCTCTCCTTCATTTCTCTCATTAACTCTCTCCTTACTAGGCCATTGAGCCTACTTTTGGATCCAATTTTGATGATCCGAACCGTTCATATTTTAAGATTTGTTGAGTATATCATACCTGTAAAAAATCAAGTTGATCGGATATCAGAAAGCATGTGTTCGGAAAAATGTTTATTAAATTTTTAAAAAAAAATGGTTTGTAGTTTAATGATCCAAACATGTAGTTTTCTGATAGCTGATCAACTTGGTTTTTTATAGGTATGATATACTCAATAAATCTTAAAATGTGAATGATTCGAATAATTGAAATTGGATCAAAAAATAGGCTCAACAACCTAGCAAGGAAGGAGTTAAGGAGAGAGATGAAGGAGAATATCTTGATTCAAGATTTTTGAGCTTATAGCTGATAGATGCTTACACCGAAAAGTGTTTATTCCCAACGGTAAAAGACGGGAGTCTGGATCCCCTCCTTGCAATTCCTCCTTCATCTCCTCCTTACAACGGCTGAGATCAGCCGTTGCACATCCAACGGCCATCCTCCTTTATTTTTATTTTTTTTCTTTATTTTTATTTTTTTATGGCCGTTAAATGTGCAACGGTTAATCTCAGCTATTGCAAGGAGGAGATGAAGGAGGAATTGCAAAGAGGGAATTCGGACTTAAAAGACGGAGGCCCACCATTTTTTTCGGAGAAGGGGTACAGCTGTGAGTTAAAGCATAACAGTTACTGTTTTCTTTTTGTGGGAGGTCTTTTCAAATATTTTTTGATAATCTGAACCGTTCCTATTGTATGATTCGTTAATAATATTATTCATGTAAAAAAAAATTAAGTTAATTGGATATTCACAACCCCATGATTAGGTCCTAATTGTTTTTAAAAATTTATAAAAATTATGTTAACCGTTAATTTTTATAGAAACAAATATGCTTTGCTTGTCAGATATTCAATCAACTTGATTTTTTATATGAATGATCTACTCGACAAACTATACAATATGAACGGTTCAGATTATTAAAAAATACTCAGAACAATCTCCCACAAAAAATACAACATTAACTGCTAGCACGACAGTAGCCCTTCTCCATTTTTTTTGTTTTTTCTTGCCTTTGGCAAAGGCTTTTTTTGCCTTTTTTGGCTGAAATCTACAAAATGACAAAATATGTTAAAATAGTCAATAAGACAAGATGTTACATCAAACTTATAATCATTTCACTTTTTCTCTCACAAACATCACATCTAATTACAAAAAAATTCAACTATCTTCTCAAACATAAAAAGTTTTGCCTACTAAAATAATCAAAAATTAGAATAACCCACTAAAATAGTAAATTTTCAAACACCCACAAAAAAGAGCTTGCCTTTTCACTCTTAATCTTTCACACATACGCACACTCACTCACTCACTCTCTCTCTCTAACTCCAATCTTTTCTCAACGGCACGGTTCGGCTTACTTTTTTTTTTATTATTATTCATAAATGGATAATGAAAAAAAATAAATCTAACTTTACGAATTTTGACATATGATAATTTTGTGTTTTTTAAAATTTTAATTTATATATTACTTAATTGCTTTTCCATCAATCATTCCTTATCATATTTAGTCTAATTTTCATAAAATAATTTATTTTAATTATATTAAATTTATGAGACTTACTATATATATTTTAAAATTTAAAAGTATCCAATATAGTTTGCCGATTACCTATTCACTTATTTCTCATTTAAATCGAATGATTGATTTACGAAAAATGGGTGGGTGCTCGAAATTCGTGGGTCGAATTTGGGTCGAATTCGAAGAGGGAGAGAAGAGAGGAGAAGGAGAAGAGAGGGAGACGGCGGGTGCTGGTTCTGCCGACGCCGTCGCCTCGTCACCTCGCCATCCTCATCACAGCCCTCCTGTGCCTCCGCCGCGAGGAGCTCGTCGCCTCCGCCCGCCGTCCTCGTCGCAGCTTCGCAGCTCGTCGCCTCCGCCCCCGCCTCCGCCTTTAGCCCTAATAATTGGGCCCCCTCCAGTCCTCCTCCTCCTCCCTCCTCCTCCCTTCCCTTCTTCTTCTCCCTTCTCCTCTTCTTCTTCTTCTTCTCCCCTCTTCTTCGTTTCTGATAACACAGGAAAAAGAAAAAAAAAAAAAAAGACACCAAAATGACGTCGTTTTGGTGAAGAGCCAAATTCGAACCACAAATTTCGAGCTACCAACCGGGGTTGTTGATTTACTTCCATATATGATTCGGCTACACTGTCATATCATAATGGTGACCATGGTGTTTTCAAACGTCAAATTAAATGAGTGTAATTTACTCTTTAAAAAAATAAATACAATGAGTTTTTTTTAATATTTTAAAAAATCAAATTATTTATAAAAGTATCTCACTTTTCAAACTGTTTGTTAAATTAACTTATTTTTAAAAACACAAGTTTAAAATGTGATTTCATGATGCGATATATATCATAGTGATATGACTTACTTGTCTATAGATGTGAGCTATGTCAATATAAAATTACATATTTATGCTGTAATTTCGTCATAAAATCGTATTTTATGTGATTTTAAAGAATAAGTTAATTTGATAAATAATTTAAAATGTTGATTATATACCTAGATAGTTTATGTTCTTAGAATATTTTTTTTTCAAAAAAAAAAAAAAAAAAAAAACTCACAGTGTAGCAATTATTGCAGCTGCAATTTTTAATGTCAGGGAAACATCTACGTTGACTTGACTAATGTGTTGAGACTGTCTTTTATGTTTATTTATGTAGCAAGGTTTTCAAAGTTGACCAATCCTCTTTTCCCGATCGACAAGCAAATCTATGGTTCAAATAATTTAGTCCTCGTTGGATAAATATTTTAGAGCTAAAAGAAAAATAAAAAGCCAAAATAAATTATATATGTCAATAAGATAAAATATCATTTGTAAATCATAATCATTATATATTTTTTTTTATAAAAGTCAAAAAAATCTAAAAATAAAAATAAACGAGATTAAAAAAGTTAGGTTAAAAAAGTTTCAACAAAAAAAATTGACTACCATAACCAATGCCAAACAAAGCTTTAGGGTTGGGTTTCTCTAATAGTGAGATTTTAATATAAGAAAATTTGAGAGATCTATAAAATTTATCATAGGTTTTGTTTGGATAATTCGAACTATTTCACTTTTTAAGATTCATTGAGTAGAATATTTATGCAAAAAATAAGATAATCAGCTATCAGTAGTTATATATGTTTGAATCAAATTTATATTATAAAAAATGAATAGTTATTCTTAAAATTATATTTGCCGTTTATTTTTTAAAACAAAATTCAAATATATAGTTATCGATGTTCAATCATTTTAATTTTTTGCATTAATATTCTACTTAGTGAGTCTAAAAAAGTAAACGGTTACGATTATCGAAAGCGATTCTAAAATGGGCCTACTAAACCCAAATACTCTCTCAAGTTGAAGTCCCAACATGAGAGAAACCAAACCCATTTATTGCATTATTGTGGCAGGTTATAATGTAAGGCTAAGACAAAATTATATGGTTTAAATAATGATTTTTAATATTTTTATGTTGATTTTTTTAAAGATAATTGAATGAGTATCACAACATGAGTAATATGGAGTATTGTTCCAAAATTACTAATTTACTTCTCGAGATAAAGTTTCATTAGAATAAATAAAAAAATATTTTATTTGGTGCATCTGAGATATTGTTTCAATATTTTTGGAAATCAAACAATTATGTGTGTCTCTCAAGAATTGTTAGAGCAATGCTCTAAGAACGTTTTATTTTATTATTTATTAAAAGGTCTTGCAGCTGTAATGAGATGAATCATTATATTGTATCTGATTCATTAAAAATAAAACTAGAATGAAGTGATTTGTTAGGTGAACCATTCCACTTTCATTACTAACCATTCTACTTTTTTCATACTATAAAATAGAAGAACAACTCTTGGACAAGTTATTTAGTGCTACATGGACACATTAACATAGTATCTTAAATCAAATGTAATTGCTCTCGAGAGTAAGACTTATTAATTTTTGTTAATGATGGAAAAATAATAAAGAAGAATGACAATTGGTGGTGACTAATTGAGGGGTGTTTTAAAAAGATGATTAAAAGCTAACTTTTTTATTTTTTTTTTTCAAAAACGTGTAAAAAATGTGAACGATGATGTGATCTAAAATAAGTTAAAAATTAGAAAGTGACTTTTAACCTACTTCTCAAAGAGGCCTAGTAGATACATAATAGCCCTCAAACACCTAATAATTTTCCAAACTCATGCTTTCATGATATAATGTTCTCATCTAATTGTTTTTTTATTGATAGATGAAAGGTTTTTGAAGGTCATTGCACTTCCACTTTGACAAAGAATTTAATTGTTTTTTATAATTTTTATTTTTATTTTTTTTCACTTTTTATGATTATATTGTTTATATTGAAAGATATAGGGCTTGAGTCAATATGGTTTGGCAACGACAACTTTATCATGGAGCCCCGGGGGAGGACAATTGTGAATTGGTGAAAGAAGTAAAGGCTTTTATATTTGAAAAATGATCAATAAAGGAATTCTGATGGGAATGAGTTTCACAGTGATAGTGATGTTTGTATCCTATTATTTTTTTATTGTCAAATGTGTAGAGCTTTATTTAGAGCTCAATCTTTAAGGAATGTATCACTTCCCTTTATATCTACACATGTTTAAGATTTAATAAGTTAAAAAGGTTACAAATTGACCTTTAAAAAAATTTCTAAGCCAAATAAGTAAAAAAAATTTAAACACTTTATAATTTAAAATCATAACCAAACACCATTAATTAGCATTTTAAGTAAATAAATTGACACTTGTATTAAAATACGTTTGATAAAATTTATTTACAATTTAAAAAATAAAAAATAAAAATCTCAAGCCTAACTTAAAAGGGAAATGTTACGATCATAATTGGTTAATTTTCAAAGTTGAAGATATGTACATAAATTGATTCAGACATTTTATTATTAAAAAAATAATAAAAATAAAAATAAAAATTTCACGGTGGATGCAATTGAAACATAATTGCTTTGCTTTTTAAAGATCATAAATGAGTTGACTTGAGGCCAATGGTCAGTCAATCAACCTAATCCCCACTCATTGCGTTTTCACTTGGAATATTACTTATCAAACACTTTCAAAGTCAAAAAAAGACCAGAGTGACTTTGGTTTTTTCTTTTTCAAAATAAATTACAATTGATTTCCTCTTAATAATAAAGAAATTAGTTCCATTTGGTTCTAATTTTTTTAAAATTTAATTTTTAATTTTTTATACATATATTTTTTAGTAACTATTTTTAATATTTTAAGAAAGTTTTTTACTTTTTAGATATAATTAATATAAATACAATTAAAAAGTATAATATTTGTGAAAAAATATTTAAAAAATTTATTAAATACTAAAAATATAAAAAATATATAAAATATATAAAAATTCAATATATTTTCATATTCTTATTTATTTATTAATTTTTTAAATATTTTTTTTATAAATTTTTATTTTTTAGATATATCTAGGTCAGGTGCATCTAAAAAGTAAAAAAATTTACTTAAAAAATTCACTAAAAACTAAAAAAAAAAGAAAAATAAAAATAAAAAACTCAATTTTTAAAAAATTAAATTCAAAAAATTAGAATCAAACAAGGTGTAGTTACTTGAAATTTTGATATGATTGTACTGATTTCCCTTATAATAATAACACCTTTAAACATGTATTGCTAAATATTTCATATTTAAACATGTATTAATGTCAAATGACATAATTAAGCGAGCTCCTATTTGCAGGCTATAAAAAATTTCAATCAAGATATATTTTTATTGGGATATGAACTATTGATTTCGGTTAAATTACAAATATACCCCCTGAAGTTTGATTAAAATACGAATCGCTCCCTGTAGTTTTAGAAATTATGTTCCACCTCCTAAGGTTTCTAATTTCATAACAAATCGTCCATTTTATTAATAAATTATCAAGTTAATTAACAATTTGTAATGATGTTAGAAATATGTTTCAATTAATAATTTAAGTAATTTTATTATTGTATAGGAGAGTAATTATGAATTTCATTTTTTTAGTTAATTCTGTTAAATAAAAAGTTATGACAAGAGGATATTCGTAATTTTTCAAGTCACAGGGGACAATCTGTATTTTAAAAAAATCTCAAAAAATGTATTTATAATTTAACCCAAAAAATATGAACTTCAAAAAATGTGCTATGAAAATAGAAGCTCTCCATAATTATCTTTCATTTTACTTAACGAATTTGCTTTAATTACTGTCATTCATCCAACACTTGTACTATTCAAATGTGGAATTTGAAAACAAGGATAATGGAAGATAAAATAAAAATTTTAGTTTATCCATTTGACTAATGAATGGCTAACAATAAAAATTAAATTATTATAAAATTTATATTTTAAGAAAGTAAAATATAATTAAATTAAAATTTTAAAAAGTAGATATTTTAATGATGCTGACGCTTTCACATACGACACCAAATTGTGTGGAAAAGAATCTTACCACACTGGGGAGATGGCAATGAACTGCAATAACACACTGAAATCTACTCTTTGTATTGAAATTAGGGTAAATTATGAATAGGTCCTAATAGTTAAACTTAATTTCTATCAAGTCCTATTGAAAATAAGACTTAGTAAAATTATTGTTAAAAATATTTTTTTTGTGATAATTTTTTGCAAACGTCGTTAAAAATTGACAATTAGTGACTTTTTTTTGTCATAATTTTTATAAATTGTCGCTAAAATTTACAATTAGTAATATTTTTTTATGACAAATTTTTTCTATAGGACCTATTAGGAAATAAGTTCACTTATTAAAACTTACACGTAAGTACAACTACAAACGAAATTTTAGGTTAGAATGGTCGGTTATAGGATTTTCTAATACCTAAGTCAGTGATTGTCGGTTAGAAATTCTCAATATGACAGTGAAGAATAGTTAGATTGCTTGTGATTGTGTACCTTATTCTTGTAATAATGTTTGAGATTACTGTTGATGATTATAGCAACTACTTCTCTTTATTGTTTGGCTTTAGGTAGAATGGTGTCTCACGTTCGCAATATCTACGAAATAGATAAGTATTGTCTCACATAAGGTGGACTATTTCTGACCTCGTCCACCAACTGCTCTGGTTTGGCCACTCGTTCTAAATGTAGCTCGATCTATCCTGGTCTGTGACCTTGTTTGGTCATTTTGCTACGTATCCTGCTCGATCATCGTGCTATCTGTTCGGCCATATAGCTTACCTATTCGGATTTTACCTCCCATAAAGAATAAAAGATAGAATAAAAATTTTAGGTTGAATTTGGTTTTGTGTTCTAAACATATTTTCATCTACTGATTTGAATGCGGTGTTTGTTTTGAGTTTTGAAATTATAATTCTACACCACTTTTGAAAATTCCTTTTTAGGCGAAAAAATTTGACTAACCCGGTTGTCCTCCCGGACGTCCAGTAGATTGGAACAGTGTTCGGTTTTTTTTTTTTGGCACCTGTTATTTTTATATTGTAAATAAAAATATTTTCAGATTTTTTTTTTAAAATTTTCAAATGAGCTTTGAATAAAATTTTAGATTGTGTGTTTGATTATGAGTTGTAAGTTTTTGAATCAAATAATTTTTTTAATTTTAAAAACTCAAAACTCCCTCCAAAACTTAATTCAAAATTCTTTTCAAAATTCATAACCAAACAAATTTTTCATACTCAAATTATAATTTCAAAACTCACAAACTCAAAATACAACTCTATTCACAAATTATATTTAGAAAATTCTACCAAACGCTACTTTATGTTGTCCATTTAACTAATGAATGACTAGCAGTATTAAATTAAAATATTATAAAATTTATATTTTAAGATCATCTTCATCCAAATTTTCAAAATGTCAATTTTTTTTTTTAAAGACTTAGGTGGTAGATTAGCATATGTCAATTTCGTAGTTCTAAAAAGAAACTCTCCACCTGATAATCAAATTTATTCTTCTTTTATTTTTTACATTAATATTTTTAAAACTTTTTTATTTTATTAATTAAAATGATTTTTTTTTTTTTTTTTAACAAGAGGTTTGATCCTATTTAAATAGTATCTTCTTTTTCTTTTCTAAAAAGTGCCTTCTGAATTTAACTGAAAACTTTGGCCTAATGGTTGTGTAGAACCACTTTATAGTGGCCTAATGGTTGTGTAGAACCACTTTACAGTGTGAGGTTCTGGATCGACAATGTTACGTAACTCAAATTTTGTGGCTCAAAAGTGGCTCAAATGGCCAAAACGACGTTGTTTTGAGTACAGAACAACATAAAAATGGCCAAAACGACGTCGTTTTGGCCATTTGAGCCATTTTTGAGCCACAAAATTTGAGTTACGAGACATTTTCCGTTCTGGATTAAATTCGTTTAGAGAGAAGTTTGATGCTTGTGGTAGGGTTTATTTTTCCTCTATTATGGTTGATTGTATGTATTAGTTGATTATTCTCCCCAAGTTTGGGTTTGTTGTAGATGTTAGACTTGATAATTGTTGGTTTTCTAACTATTGTTGGGTTAGTAATTAATTTGATGTAATATTTTTCATATTTGTAATAACTCTTTTTCCGTTTGATTAGAAAAACAAACAAATAATTATTTAAACAAAGTTTACAATTTTTATTGATTGCTACTATTAAATATTCCTTTTATTTGGTGAAAAGGTAAAATTAGAATACAATACATATTTAAATTAAAAAAAATGACAATAAATAAATATCATAGTATTTAGGAGAGAATCATAGTACAGTACTATGTGAGTGAATTTCCGATCACACTGCCAACTCAGTATTCAGCTGGAGAGCACTGACAGAATAGATGACACCTGGCTGACCTGTAACAGAAAGAAAAGATTCCGACGGTGGTTCATCCACCCGAGAACACTCCAACGATCAAGTCAGTATATCTCTCAAAGATAATCAATTGTGCTAAACTCACTATTCAAAATATACATTGCGTACCTTAGACCCATCGGGGGTGCGTTTCTTTTATAGTTAACTCAATCCTTGTTCCCATAAAAGCCCAGCTTCAATGGACTTCTGCTCAGTGCTTATCCTGGACACTCCAAGAGATAAAGATAAACTCCCTAAGAGTGTTATCCTTATCTATGCTAAAGTCCTTCCTCATTCTAGGACTCTTGTGCCTTATCCGCTTATCTCGGATTCCGATATCTTCGGAGATAACCTCGGCCTTGCCGAGATAACCTCGGCGTCATGATCAGGACACGTGGCTCCTCGACTAACACGTCGGCGTCACCCTGGCCACGTGTTGGTACTCAGAAAATATATCCCCACAACTGCCCCTTAGGTTCTATTACCTTGGCATTCTGAGGTGATGGAACCTATACCAGAACTTCCTATCAATACATCGATTTAAAGTCTCTCAGCCGAGATCATCATATAGGCCGACATGTCTCTTTAAAGATTAAAGATTCCAAGATCTCCTTCATGTGTATGAGCTGTCATGCAAAATAACTCAACCGTCTCAACCATGCATCTTCCCCTTACTAGATCGTACTCCGGACGGGTTTGCAAGTCGTCTTGCGTCTACATGCGCCGTCTGACGCATTCGTTGTTCCAGGTGCATTAATTGCCCTTTTTGCTGCCGTTTCAAGTTTTGACAAAACTTGTTTCTTTCCCCCGTCTTTCCACTTTACATCGTTTCAGAAGCTCTCTCTCTCTCTCTAGCCTTCTCAAATCTTCCATTGTTCCAAGCTTTCAAGCTCTGCTACCACCGTTGTTCACCTCCTCCGGTGAGACTTTAGCTACTCTTCTCCGCCGCTGCGGTTCGTCTGACTTCGGCAAACTCAACATCGGCTTCCTTTTTTCTAGTAAGTCACCGTTCGTCCTGGTTTCAGTTTCTTGTTGCTTTTCAAGAAGTTTCGCTTCATTTATCTGTTGCTGCTGCTGTTTTTGTTCAAGTATTTGATTTACGAATCATGCATTTGAGCACGTTTATCTTACGCTTTTGTTTATGCCCATTTTATGTCTCGAATTAACACTGTTCACACATTTGTTGACTGTTGCCACTTGTTCTTGGCCTGTTACACCTGCCTTGTGTTTCTTGATGATCCTTCACTGTTCTCGACTCTGAATCGCATTATCTATTACTGTTTTCTTGTGACTTTTCCAGATTCGTGCCTTTGATCTTCGTTTCTATAAATCTAGGTTTGGGATTTGTTTGTAGAACCCACAATTTTTAGGAAAAACCGAAAACGATCCCCACGATTTCTTACTCCACAAATTTTTAGGTTCTTGCCGAGGTCCCAATAACCCTTTTAAAACACCTTCATTCTGAAACCCAGTTCCTCCTAGTTAGGCCGATATCATGGGTATGTGGAAACATAGGGTAGACACCCCGACCAAGTTAGATCACTTTAGGCGCGAGTTTGACATCCCTGCCGACGTCCATCTGAGGTTGGTTGGGGAGGATGACTCTATCATGCCCACAGCCGATTCCATGCCCCTCCCTATTGTAGCTTTCATCGAGTGCGGACTTCGGCTCCCACTTAATATCCTTTTTCGTGAGATCATTCACTACTATAAGTTGAACCCAATGCAGCTTGCCATCAACTCCTACCGAGTCATTAATGGTATCATAGCCTTAGCCAAACAAGAAAACGTTAGGGTTACCCTAGCCGATATCCAGTATTGCTACACCATGTGTGGCCTCAAAAAAGACACGGGCTACGTTTACTACCTCAAGCCCAGATCCACAGAATACAAAATCGTAGCCGCCCTCCCAGACTTCAACAAGGGAGCTGGAGACGACTACTTTATTACCTCGGGGAGCTGGGAGTTCGCTCCAGATGAGGACCTCCATCTTTACCATCTTCCTCGAATAGTTTTTGTAGAGGGCAATGGTAAGAGCCCTGTGTCCATATTAACTTGTTGGTTTTAAAGTCTTCAATACTTTATTTGTTTCTAATGTCTTCTTTTCTTGCAGCTCTTCTTCAGCCACCAAAGGGCTTCTGTCAGCCTTTTTTTCCCAGCAAAGGCTTGAGGAAACTGTTGGATTTTCCCGTCCTCAAACGGAAAGCCCCTCTTCTACTCAATTTCATTCCTACTTACAAGTCAGCTCTTTCTGACGTCCCCAAGAAGAAGAAGAAAAGCCTTTCTCCGCCTTCCGCTACAACTCCTCAAGCTGCTTCCTCATCTCGGCCAGATCAAGGATCAACTTCTGACCCAGTAGATCAGCCATCAACTTCGGCTCCATATCTGATCCCAATATCCCAGCCCTGTCGACGACGCCGAACAGTTTTTGCTACTGAAATGGGCTGCCAAAAAGCAGTTGTCAAAGACCTCTTAGCCAATATTCCCGATTCAGTTGATGCCCAATCAGCGCCAACCCAGCCAAAGTCGAAGACAAAAAGGATCAAGAAGGCTCAGCCAAAGGTAAAGGTGACTCAAATTGACACTGAAGATACTTTGCCAATCTCGAAATTAGCTTCGAGTGAGAGAACTACATCTGTTGCCGAGAAGAGGCCAGTCGAGGCCCAACCATCTGAATCCCCAAAATCAAAGAAGCTGAGGTCATCCGCTACAACCACATCGGGATCTCAAAAGCAGGATTCCCCCTTGGCTCCCCAAATCACACTAGAGGATAAGCCAGTTAGGGCTAGCGATAACGCTAATGACATTAATGTCGGCGTTTCCTCTAGTACTACTATACTTTTTCCCGGCGATCTCGACCAAAACGCCGAATTGAGTGAACATGAAAACTATGCTCTGATGCTCCAGCGCTCTATCCAAGTGAGTGTCTTTATTTGGTCATTTTTCTTTCTTTCTTGTACTTAGAAAATTTTCTAATAACTTTTGTCTTGTTCACCTTCAGGCCATCCCGCATGCTTATTCCTTCTCAATACAATCCTTTAAGAACCGAAAAGAACTGGTCGATAAGAAGAGGGAAGTTGCCAGTCTGCAAAAGGCCAACAAAAACTTACAATCCAAGATGAAGACCTTGGAGGATCAACTCGAGGCTGCTATCCAGGCCCAAAATGTCGCCGAAGAAAAAACAGAATCCGCCGAGGCCATTAAGAAGGTTCTTGAGGCCGAAAAGAGAGAGGCTGAAGAGAAGATGACCCAGGCCCAGAAGGAACTTCAAGAAGCCCTTGCCACAAAAGAGACCGAAGTTAAGGTCACCGATGAGAAGGGCTATAACGAAGGGGTAGCCGATGTCACGGCAGACTATGAAAAGCAAGTGAAGCAGGCATGCAACAAGGGTTTCACCTTGGGTTGGATGTCTCTTCTAAAAAAGCTTGAAGTCCTTGAGGACTCGCCCCTCAGGAACGCCGACGTCATTCCTCTTCCATTCCCTCCAGTTCTAACTCAATCCGACGACGAATCTGAGTCCGAGGAGGAGACCTTGGTGAGGAAATCAGTGGAGGCTGCTGGGACCAAGTCCCCTTCTCTGAATGAGCAAGTCCTGGACTTGACTCAAGATGAGGAGGGTGAGGAAGTCCCCAAGGATGCCACTCCCGGAAAGGCGTCATCGGACATGCCCTTTGCCGAAAGGAGCCTCGATCTAACCCTTCAAGAAATTGATGCTGAGCTTGCGGCCGAGAAGGTGGCTGAGATGTCCTCCCAGCAGTCTTCCGAGATCCAGACCCAGCCTGCTAATAGTGCTGAAGAATCTTAATTTTGGCATCTTTTTCCTTTGTTTTTTGCCCTTTGTACTTCTTTGTTTTTGGGACAGTGTAAACTCTTCATATGGCCGATGTGCCTTTTTATGAATACAACTTCCTTCTTTCTTGGATGCTTGCATGTTTGTCTTTCCTTTATTGCTCTTATATGATCCCATACTTAGAATATTTTGAATATCATTAATATATACTTCAATCTTGTGTAACCTTCTCGGGGTGACACACCTCGGTTATACAAACTGATAATTTACCTCGGTAAGTACCCAAGTATGTTTCTTGGTACAACCTTTGTTTCACTTGTAAATTTTTTCATAAAATTTCAACAAGTGTTTAACCTTGGTTTAACTTCAACTTGTAAACTTTCTAGGTTTCAACAAGTGTTAAACATAATCTCGATTTAACTTCAACTTGCAAACTTTTTAAGTTTCAACAAGTGTTAAACATAATCTCAGTTTAACTTCAACTTGTAAACTTTTTAAGTTTCAACAAGTGCTAAACATAATCTCGGTTTAACTTCAACTTGTAAACTTTTCTCAAATTTCAACAAGTGTTAAACATGATCTCGGTTTAACTTCAACTTGTAAGCTTTTCTCAAGTTTCAACAAGTGTTAAACATAATCTCGGTTTAACTTCAACTTGTAAACTTTTAAGTTTCAACAAGTGTTAAACATAATCTCAGTTTAACTTCAACTTGTAAACTTTTTAAGTTTCAACAAGTGTTAAACATAATCTCGGTTTAACTTCAACTTGTAAACTTTTCTCAAGTTTCAACAAGTGTTAAACATGATCTCGGTTTAACTTCAATTTGTAAACTTTTTAAGTTTCAACAAGTGTTAAACATAATCTCGGTTTAACTTCAACTTGTAAACTTTTTAAGTTTCAACAAGTGTTAGAACCGCTTTCCAACTCTCTGCCCCCTAATGTGAACTTAAGTTCCACTTGAGTTCTCATTACGCATGTATTCTAGAAACATCGGCAAGTATCTTATCAGTCATAAATGTAGAAGGATTCTGCTAAAATTTTATTCATTACGTCGGCAAAAAACAAGGAAAATCTAATGATAGAAAAATTTCAGACTACAAGTATTTCAGGGTCTTGGCAACTTTTTGCCCTCATTATCTTCAAGCCGATATGCCCCATTGCCCAATATCGAAGTGATTCTGTAGGGTCCTTCCCAATTTGGGCCAAGTTTGCCCTCCCTGGGATCCTTTTTGTTGCCGACGACTTTTCTCAAGACTAGGTCGCCGACTTGGAACTCTCTTGGGTTAACCCTTTTATTGTAAGCCCTGGCAAGTTGCTGCTGGTATGCTGCTAGCTGAATTGCAGCTCTCTCCCTTCTTTCTTCCAGTAGATCCAGGTCTCGGGCTAAGAGTACATCATTAGTCCTGTTCTCTACTCCCTGGGTTCTGATCCCTGGTATGCCGACCTCTAGTGGAATAACAGCTTCTGTGCCATAGGCCATGGCAAAGGGGAATTCCCCTGTTGATCTTCTCGGCGTAGTCCGATATGCCTAAAGTACACTTGGCATTTTATCCACCCATTTTCTCTTTGTTGCTTGTAACCTCTTTTTAATCCCATCCAAGATGACTTTGTTTGATGCTTCTGCTTGTCCATTGCTCTGAGGAAAACTCGGGATAGAAAAGTAATTCTTGATTTTGAACTTTGTACAAAAGCTCTTGATTAACTTACTGTCAAATTGTGTTCCATTGTCAGCAACTATTGCTCTCGGAATCCCAAATCTGGTGATGATGTTCCTCCATATGAAGTTCTTCACGTCCACATCTCGGATCTTGGCTAGGGGCTCAGCTTCTATCCACTTGGTGAAGTAATCTGTTGCTACCAGTAGGTACTTCCTTTGTCTAGTTGCTTGGGGCAGTTGCCCAACGAGATCCATGCCCCATTGGGCAAACGGTCAAGGACTGGATACTGGGTTCAGGTCTGTTGCTGGTTGGTGTATCAGAGGTGCAAACCTTTGGCATTTTTCACAATTTTTCACATAGGCTTCTGCATCTCTCTGCATGTAGGGCCATCAATACCCCTGCGTAATGGCCCTATGGGCAAATGATCTGCCCCCAGCGTGGCTTCCACAAACTCTTTCATGTATTTCATATAAAAAATTTTCAACTTGTGAGGGATGTACACACCTTAAAAGGGGTCCAGTGAAGGATCTTCTATAAAGATGTCCTTCTGCTGTCAGACTAAATCTTGCCGACTTCAATCTAATCTTGTGTGCCTCCTTGTGGTTATCTGGCAGCTTTTCTTCTTTCAGGAATGCAGTAATTGCATCCATCCAGCTTAGTCCTATGTCCATACACATTGCTTCGTGCTCTGCGATCGGTGGTTCAATGCTCGGGTCCGACAGGTATTCGACCATTATCATCCTTACTTTTCCAGGTTGTATTGCGCTAGCCAGATTGGCCAGTGCATCGGCGTGACTGTTATCATCTCGGCTAACCTGATGTAGTTGGCAATTCTGAAACAAGGCCACTAACATGTTGACTTTCTTTGCGTAGGCTGACATCCTTTCATCTCAGGCTACAAACTCGCCCGTTGTTTGGTTGACTATGAGCTGGGAGTCACAGAAGACTATCACTTCATCTGCTTCTGTTACTACCGCCAGCTTTAGTCCTGCAATCAATGCTTCATACTCTGCTTCATTATTTGAGGCCTTGAACCCCAATTGAATGGACTGTTCCAATATCTCTCCATCTGGAGATACCAGTACTACTCCTACCCCCGCTTCTTGCCGGTTTGAGCTTCCATCGACAAACAGTCGAAAGGAGTCGCCGATGTAAATGCTGCAGGGTCTAAGTTTTTCCTTTTTCTTTTGTTCTGTTGCATTCGGCTGGGCTTCCCCTTGCTTGGTTGGACATCGTTGACCTCGGCTCAACGGAGCCCGATGTACGATGGATTCTGGTGTGAACTCGGCCACGAAGTCGGCCAAAACTTGTCCTTTGATTGCTGTTCTAGGTCTGTACTCCAAGTCATACTGTTCCAAGGCCACTGCCCATCTAGCTATTCTTCCTGTCAGGTCTCCTTGTTGTAGCAAGGACTTCAAGGGGTGTTCGGTTAGCACCACAATTTTATGGGCTTGGAAGTAATGGTTCAGTTTCTTTGAAGCCATTACTAAAGCTATGTAACAACCCTCATACTGTTTACCGATTAATGACTGATTGATTACCGATAACCATCGATTACCGTTAAACTGAACTGATTATGACTGATAACTTAACTGATTAAAGTACTGAACTGACTAACTGAAATTGGAAACCGAATTGATTGAGTATATGTTAGTTAAATTGCATTCTATCTGTTTGACTGTATGATTATCTGTTCATGCTTATATGTTTAAACTACTAATTGAAGGCCCTATCGGCGGTCGAATCCGGAATTGGTTAGTGTTTTATGATCCTCATAATTAATGTAATTTTATGGTACATTCATTGAAAAAGTGATTAGGTATGATTAAATTAGATTAAATAAGCTAATTAAAGAGTTAGGCTTAATTACCAAATTGCCACCCTTAGTGGCCCACTCAATACACACACTTGAGCCTTATGTACACACTTGAAGAACATTTCATCAGCCATTTCTTCTTGTTCTAGCCGACCTTAGAGAGAGAGAGACTTGAGGAGTTGATTTCATCTCAATTTTGCTTGTGAATTGTTTGGAAATTGAAGAAATTGTTGAGGAGATTGCATATTTGAGCTCCCTCACTTCTAATTCTACACCTAAGGTAGATCATTCATCATCTTAATGGTGTCTTTGAGTTGTTCTTGCATGATTCATGCTTCATTGTAGAACTAAGTCATGAATTGGTTCATTGTTGTTGAATTGAAGCTTAAGTGTTGCATGCATGTACATATATTGAAGTTTTGAGGTGGTAGTTCATCATACCTCACATGCATGTCCATCTTTTGGTCATACTCCATGAGTTCATCTTGTTTTTGAAGGTTTGAGCTCTTTTGAAACAGCATTAAAGCTTTGAAAATGATTTAAGATCATGCATGTCATGTTTGAAGATTGTTCTTGAAAATGATTTGAAATTGGTTTGAAATTGGGTTTGAATTAAACACCCTTGGGCTTTGATTTCTCAAATTGAGCTTTGAACCACGTTATTCTATGTGTTTATAAATGTTTTCCAGAAAATGAGCCCAAGAGGATTGGTTTTGATGCATTTGAAGGTGAGTTTGAGCTTGGAGGTGCAATCTGGAATTCCCAGATTTTGCACTCCCGCTCGAGCGGGGAAAGTTACGCTCGAGCGTGGAATCCGAGCATCCAGCATCTCTCTGCACTGTTTTGCAGTCCGCTCGAGCGGAGGATTGGGCGCTCGAGCGGAGTCATGTCTCAAGCTCGAGCGGGCATCGAGCGAAGATTTCATCCATCCAGTACTTTTACAGTACGCTCGAGCGGGAAAGTTTACGCTCGAGCGTGTACCTTTGTTGCATTACCGCTCGAGCGGGGAAACCTGCGCTCGAGCGGGACTCTATTTTTCTGAAAATGTTTTAAAAGTACATCTTTGCATCCTCATCCCATTCTAGGCATTCTTAGGCCTAGTTTAAGACATCTTGTTGAGGATATAGATGTAGAACACACCAAGGCAAATTAGGGATTAAGTTATGATATTTCCCAACTGTGTAGCTTAGTGTGTTCAACCTGTTAACTGTGTAGGGTTGGCGACTGGGGAGACACGCTCTAGCATACTGTAGCCCAAACTCTGTGAGTAACAATTGTGTAAAGATATGTTCAAATGATTATCTTCTGAATACTGAACTGAACTGTTTACTGAATTGATATTGTTTACTGAATGAATGTATGTCCTATATTCTGAATTGTATTGTGGCATCCTTAGCACCTACTGTTTACTGTTACTGTTACAGAGATCTCTGTCGGTTCCCTCGTAGAACCACCACTGTTTACTGATTGATGGCCATCATTACTGTTCGGTCTTTACGACTTACTGTTTACTGCTATGCTAATGGATGTACCACATATGACTGAATAACTGTTCTGACTGAAAGACTGAAGTATTGTTTAATGAACTGATTTCATTACTGTAAGGACATTTCATTCATAACCTCTTTACGCATTATGTTATTCACTGGGCTTTAGCTCACTGCTCATATATATATGTAGGTGTACAGGCACCAGACCGCGGCTAGAGGCGTCAGGGTAACTCCAGTTTTGTCAAGCCAGCCTTTGTGCCTCACTGCGAGGTTCCGAGCCTAACGTGTTAGGGCTTAGGGGTGTTTTACAATTCCCCTTTCTGTACTGTTTCACTGTTTTGTATAGACTGAATGTTTACCGTACTGTTTAATAGGGTTGAGCCCCTGGTCGGAATGATTGTAAATGTTGTGCATACCGTTCTGTACTGTTTACGTATAAATGCATGAAAATCTATTTGGCATACAGACTGTCGCAGCTCATTGGACATTGTTTAATTACTGTTTTGGCTTCCGCCAGGCCCTGTACTCTGTTTTACTGTATTATTGTCCTGCAGGCCTTCGGTAATCTCGGATTACTGGCCGGTTACGGTGCTAAACCCATAGGGCCGGGTTTGGGTCGTGACAAGCTAGTGCCAATTTCTCTAAGGGTAGATACCTTGTTTCTGCATCGGCCAGGGTTTTGCTTACATAGTAAACAACCCTTTGCTCCCTTTTTTCTTCTCGGATTACCATTGCGCTTACTGCGTGTTCTGAGACTGCTAAGTACAAAAACAACTCCTCCCCAGGTTCTGGATTTGAAAGAACTGGAGCTGTGGTCAAATACTTTTTCAAGTCGGCCAGGGCGACCTCGCATTCTTCTGTCCATAAAAAATCTATGGCTTTCTTCATTAAGTTGAAGAAAGGTTTGCACTTGTCTGAGCTTCTGCTTATGAACCTATTCAGGGCTGCGGCCCTTCCAGTCAACATTTGTACCTGTTTTGCCGATGTTGGGCTCTTCAATTCCAGGACGGCCTCAATCTGATCTGGGTTGGCCTCAATGTCCCTTCTAGTCACCAGGTATCCCAAAAACTTACTAGATCCCACTCCAAATGCGCACTTCGCTGCATTGAGTCAGAGTCGATATGTTTTAAGGATGTCAAAGACTGCTTTCAGGTCGGCCAGATGACCTTTAGGTTCCTTGGTCTTCACGACCATGTCATCGATGTAAACTTCCACTGTTCCGCCAATCAGATGTTTGAACATCTTGGTTACCAGTCTTTGGTAAGTTGCTCCTGCGTTTTTGAACCCAAAATGCATCACTCTGTAGCAGTACAGACCTTTTGGGGTGATAAACCCAGTCTTCTCCTCATCTGGGGGATGCATGGCTATCTGATTGTATCCCTATAGGCATCCAGGAAGCTCATCTTTCTATGCCCCGAAGTGGCGTCTACCAGCTGGTCAATCTTAGGTAGAGGAAAACTGTCTTTGGAATAGGCCTTGTTCAGGCTGGTAAAGTCCACACAGACCCTCCATTTACCATTCTTTTTCTTCACCACCACTATGTTTGATAGCCATGTCGAGTAATTTACCTCTCAAATGGCCCTGGCCTCCAGAAGTCTGTCTACTTCCTCTTTCACTGCTTCGACGTGTATCAACGTCGGCCTTCTTGCTCGTTGGATTCCGGGTTTTGCCGACCTATCAACATTCAGTTTATGGCAAGTGACCTCGGGGTCAATGCCAGGCATCTCGTAAGGCGTCTAGGCAAACACCTCAATATTTGCTCTCAAGAAAGCTTCCAACTCTCTTTCTTCTTCTTCGACTAAGCCCGAGCAGAGAAAAAAGAAGCGTTCTTCACCCCCCTCCTAGACGAGGATTTTCGTCAGTGCTTCTTCACTCTTCTCGGCTGGCTCTTTGCCAACATTCTCTAAGACCTCCATGTCTTCGTCTTCGATCTCTGCCTTCTTTGGTTCTCTTATACTGCAGGTGGATTTCATTGCTGTCATAGAGCAATTCTTTGCCTGCAGCTGATCTCCTCTGACCTCCTCAATCCTATGCTCTGTTGGGAACCACAATAGTTGATGCAATGTTGAGGGAACAACCCTCATTGCATGCAACCATGGCCTTCCTAGGATGATATTGTAAGGGGAGGACGTGTCGATTACGGTGAACTTTGTCTTTATCTTCTTGGTGCCAGCCTCTCCAAGCTCGTCGTTCCCAGTGGCCATGTCAGCGTTCCATTGAACCCAACCATTGGGCTATTGGATTGCTCCATATTGTCTGAGTGAAGGCCAAGCTCCTTGTAACATCTGACGTACATGATGTCACAAGAGCTGCCTTGGTCGATTAAGATACGCTTCACTTGGCATTCCCCAACCTAGAGGGATACAACCAAGGCATCGTTATGTGGATGTTGTACCATCTCAAGGTCGGCTTCAGTGAAGGACACTACTGGTCCTTGGCACTCCTCTACCCGATGTCTCTTCTCCCCGACTTGGTAGACATGCTGTAGGTGTTTTACCTTCTGGGTCTCCCCCCAAATCTCGTTTTCGCTGACCTTCAAGTGAATTACATTAATTACCCAAGGTCTTCCTACTTGAGGTTGCTGTGCTGGGGGAGGTGGAGCTGCTGTCGCCTGAGGCAATCTTCTTTGTTCTTCCCTTGTCCTGGCCTCATTGACAAGGTCTCTCAGATGGCCTTGCCTCACCAGGTCTTCTAAATGTGTTTTTAGGGCTCTACAACCCTGAGTCATGTGCCCATCTTCATTGTGGTAAGCACAATGTCTGCCAAGGTTCTTCCCATAAACTCTCCAGGTGCCCTCGCTGGTGCTCTGAAATAGGGTTGGCTCCTAATTTTGTCTAGGATTTTGTGAATTGGGATTCGGAACACAGTCGTAACTGCCTGAGTAGTCCTTAGTCCTATCTCTTGCTTGCTGGATCCATTGTTACCTCGGCCTCGCTTCGACGAGCCGTTTCCTTTTTCTTGCTTTGTCTCCTTAGTCCCCGATGTATCTTCCTCATCTTTGGCATACTTCTCGATTCTAGCCGTGAGCTCTTCCATGCTTTTTGGCAATGTCTTTGCCAAAGATTTTTGTAATGGACAGTCGTCTTTTAGGCCGTTCTTGAAAGATACGACCGCAACCTCTTGATTACACTCTGGTATTCGGTTGAACACCTCATAGTACCTTTTTGCATAGGCCCTAAGGCCTTCATCCTTACTGATCTTCAGAGCCATCAATGCATCCACTCTTAATGGCTGCAGCTTGTTTGTCACGAACCTAGCCACAAGCATCTCGGCCAGTCCTTCCTAGGTCTTCACATTTCCCTTTGGTAGTTTGTGAAACCAATCTAATGTAATCTCCCCGAAGGATGAGGGGAACACTTTGCAGAGCAATGACTCGTTCCCACTATACGATGCCATTGAGTTCAAGTATAATCCAACGTGGAAGTTGGGGTCTGACTTACCATCGTATATTTGGAACCTCGGCATACTGAATCTCTTCGGCGCCTCAAATTTGTCCAATTCTACCGAGAATGGTGTTCTCGGCTTAACAGGTGAAGTTACTTCGGTATCGACATTATGTTGTTTCCTGTTGAGGTAATCTCTCAGGTCTTCCTTGCTCCGCCCAGGAGCTCGGCTATCTCCCGACTTCAGCCTTTTCGGCATACTACTCTCAGCTTCGTTGTTGGCCCTTTTCGACCTTTCTCCATGAGTTGTGTCGAAGAACAGATCTTGACTTTGAACATGTCAATGTTCTTTGGGGTCTGCTTCTTTAGTTCGATGTGTCCTTCGTGACTCTTCTTTCCTCGACTCTCCTCGCCCGACCTCCTTGGAAGGCCGGTGAGAGTGTTTTTCGCTTCTGGTGTGCTAAAGGGCTATTGGGATTGGCTTCTACCCTCCCTTCTGGGCATTGACCGCTGGAATAGGTGTGTCCTGCAGCGGGTATGGTAGCTGCATGACATTATTTTGCATCATAAAATTGACGACCGATTGCAGGTCTGCCAACTTGTTTGTCATCTCTTTCACCTCTTCGTCCCTCCGCAGGGACCTATCCTTCCATACCTAGAGGTCGTCCTCGTTGTAGTATCCGCTTCAATCTGGTTTCTTTGGCACGTCGCCAACCTGGCCGACGTCTTTCTTGCCGTGATTCTGGTTCTGAGTCTCTTCATTGCGACCATCTTCTTCCACGTTTGGGTCAACGTGTTTTCCACTCCCAGCAGGGATTTCGTCCCCAACCTTATCCTTCTGTCCATCACTAGCCATCCATTCTCCTTTCTTTCCCATAGACGGCGCCAAATTGTGTGACTGAATTTCTGATCACACTGCCAACTCAGTATTCAGCTCGAGAGCACTGACAGAATAGATGACACCTGGCTGACCTGTAACAGAAAGAAAAGATTCCGGTGGTGGTTCGTCCACCCGGGGACACTTCGATGATCAAGTCAGTATATCTCTCAAAGATAATCAATTGTGTTAAACTCACTGTTCAGAATATAAATTGCGTATCTTAGACCCATCGGGGGTGCCTTTCTTTTATAGTTAACTCAATCCTTGTCCCCATAGAAGCCCAGCTTCAATGGACTTCTACTCAGTGCTTATCCTGGACTCTCCAAGAGATAAAGATAAACTCCCTAAGAGTGTTATCCTTATCCATGCTAAAGTCCTTCCTCATTCTATGACTCTTCTGCCTTATCTGCTTATCTCGGATTTCAACATCTTCGGAGATAACCTCGGGCTTGTCGAGATAACCTCGGCGTTATGATCAGGACACGTGGTACCTCCGCTGACACGTCGGCGTCACCTTGGCTACGTGTTAGTACTCAGAAAATATATCTTCACAAGTACATAATTTTTTTTTAAGACTCCATCAGTATTTCAAATGCTTCACCAAAAAATTGAGTGTGTTGGGTGAAAAAACTGTAAAAATTGAGAATATAAAATATTCATAGTGTGAATGATTAAAAAATATTACCCAACTCTAAATTTATAGATGATAAAATGAGAAAGAAAGTATTTAAAAAAAAAATGCAACAGTTAAAACATTGACCCAAGTTTAGCTCATAATTTATTTATTTTTTAGTCGCTTGGCTACATTATCAATAATTAAATAAAAAAAGGGACATGATCTAAATCCATGCCAAAATGTTACTCACACATGACAACTCAACTTTTAAAGTTTCAAGCCAAAGCTTTTGAAGTCATCAATTCTTATCATTTAATTGCCAGGTCAAAATTGAAGCTCTGGGTGGAGCTGATCTAAGAAGGCATAATATAATTATATTAAAATTATAAATTTTAACTTAATTTTTTTAATTATTTGGGAAGATCGTTTTTATTTATTAATTATATAGAGGAGCGAACTTTGTAGGTGTTTGGAAAGTAGATTTTTATGTAAATTTTTTTAGTTATAAGATATTATTGGAGAATTTTTTTTTTATTTTTAGAAAGATAGCTAGATTTCTATGTAGTTAGATGTGATATTTGTGAAAGAGAAAATGAAACGATTATGCGGTTAAATGTGATATTTTGTTTGAATTTATTATTTTTGATTTTGTAAAACCCCAAAAAAAATCTTGCCAAACATTTCATCATGAAAGCACTTGTGTGGGCTCCAATTTCATCCATGAGAAAGACCTTTCCTTGATTAACAACTCATGAGTCATGACCTCACTTTGGATGGTTGTAAGGACACTTGGTGGATCCTCAATTGGCTTCCGTGTGTGTGGGTGGGTGTAAGTTCATTTAGGATGATTTGTTAGTGATAAAGAATCTAGATTCTTTATAGGGCATTGTTCATTATCTATTAAGCATATGATACGGATATATCCATATGTTAAAATTTAAAAAAGATAAGATGGATATATGTTAAAATTTAAAAAAGATAAGATAGGAGTACGGTTTAAAATATTTATAAAAAATATTTATTTTTAATTTAAAATAATATAAAAATTAATTAAATAGTTTAATTTATTAAGATTTAACTTGTAATTAATATTTAATATCAAAAGTAAATATATAAATCAAAATCAAATGTCAATATATTAAATAACTTACAAATCAGAATTTATTTTAAAAACAAGCTAAGCATAACTAAAAATAAAAAGAAACCTAGTGAAAGAAATTTTATTTCTATAATAAAAGAAAATATTATTTTAACTGAGGTATAATACGACTTGGATATATAGTAGGTACGTTTGGGTATATCAAAATTTAAGAAAAAAAATTTAAATATGTGTTTTGTGTGCTGATAAGTACCCGGTACAAATACGACATATTTTTTGAATAACCCATCATCATTCATAAAACATTTTGTAATATCTCAAAATAACATTGTTTTGTTAGCAATAAGAGCAGATGGAAGGAGGAGCCATGATTTTATTTATTTATTTTTAATTTTATTCTAAAATAACATCATTTTAACTATTACAAGGGATTTGAATTGGTCGAGCAACGTGACCATACAATTTTATTTATTATTATTTATTTTTAAATAATGGCAACGGCAAGGGCCAATGTCAAGTCACTTTCTTGCTTTTGTTGGCACCTTCCTTGAAGATTCTGCTTCTGCATAAGAGTGCCATCACTCGAGCCAATATTTAAAATTTGAGTGTGACATTTGAGGGCAGATTTGGGTTGGGGGGTTCTTGAATTTCCTTGCACAACAAGTTTAATTTGTTTATAGGAGAATTGAGAGGAAATAAAACTTTATAAAAGGAGTGGTGGGGATTTAAAAATAAATAAACTTGAGAATCCAACCAACTTGATCCATAAAGGTGGAACCTGGGACTTGCGTGAATCTTTAAAATCGAGCTTTTTATATATAATAAAATGTGGGGGTTGAGAATTAGGAGTTGTAGAGATCTCGGATAGTTAAATTTGGGAGAGTCAAGATTCGAAGTACTCGGCAATTGGCTCGAAAGCTCAAATCCAACCTTACTCGGTCAAATAACCGATTAAGCAAGGGGCCGAGTAAAGATCAGTCTATTATAAAATGTGCCGATTATGAGGTGGGAAATGAATCTAATCCCGAGGCCTAAAGAATAAAAGATATAAATAGAAGAAACATCAATTAGAAGGAGGTATGTGAGAATTGTTGTGCTAAACTTAAAATACAAGCATTCTTGAGCGTTGAGACTGACTTGTCCGTCAGAATGCTAATTCTGGCACCCCCGACCAGAGTGTTTATTCCTTTTCAGGTGACTAGAAGAGAATCACGAGCATTCTCCAGGATTATAAGAGTATTTCCAAACCACTTTTCCACATAAAATACATAATGTTTATATTTAATATCCATACAAATTTTAATTATTAAAATTAAATAAATTTTCATAAATAAAAGCAGAAGTATAAGATTCGTTACCATAAGTATAAGACTTATCAATTATCTTATGGATTAAGAAATATATAAAATTTTCATAGTATTATTTTTCATAGCTCTTTTTGTACTTTAAATAGATTTTAGCCTTTTTAGATTTGTACTAAAAAAATTAATAATTAGAAATAACAGAAAATGATACATTTTATGTTATACTTGTTTCAATCTAATTATTATTTATGATTTTTTTTATATAATATTAATAATTTTTGCAATTAAAAATTTAAATTTTATAAAATTGTTATTCATATTAAATAAGGAGGGTAAAGTTGGAATAAGATACACTATTATGGAGTAATGAATTTTTTGAAAATATTTTATTACAAATAGGACTTAGTTGTTCATATTAAAATTTGATAGCAATGTTTTGAAATCCGGACCAGTAAGCGAACCATAAAAACGACCGAGTGGACCGGTTACCGATTTAACCGTTGGGTCAAAACGGTTGAACCATGACGTCATAATTATATCATAAATATATTTAAAAATATAAGTATAAAAAAATATAAAAAATAATTAAATTCAACAAAATAATAGAATTTTCAAATACATTAACAAACAAACATTTAAATATTTACTGATATTACTGTACCAGAGAAGCTTAAGCATGTAAAATGAAGAGACAAAAACAAAGCAGCAGCGTAGAGAAAAAGGAAAAAGAAAAATGAAGGGGGAGAGAGAGGAGAATAGAGAAAGCCAAAAACCCTCACCGGAACAAAGCAACACCAGAGGTTGAAATCTTCACCGGAATTGTGTCCTCCGTTCACTAGAATCCAGTGGCTGGATATAGAATGTGAGAGAGGCTGAAACTGACGCCTAGAAGAGAGAGAGAGAGAGAGGAGCCGAAAACCCTTCCCCTGCTTTGGTAGGTCTATGTAGCCCTAACATCTGGGATTTTTTGAGGGTTTTTTTATATGTTCAACAAAATCGGCCGATTCGTAAAACCCAGTTTGGGTCGCTACGTTTAGTGGTTGAACTGGCGATTCTTCTGTTTCTTTCAATTTACATCGGTTTTGAAGCTTGTTCGGGTCTAGAGGGTTTTACGGACCAGAACAAGGTTCGGTCACCAGTTCGGTCGATCCGACTGGTCCGATAGACTGGTCCGATTTGAGTTTCAAAACATTGTTTGATAGGACTCAATAGTAATTTTGATAGCAAAATAAGACTTATTGATTATTTTCCCTATAAATTATATACTAAATTTATTTATATATATCAAGACATAAGAAAAATCATTAAGAACTAAAAAAATAAACAAATGAATTACGTTAATGTTGAGATAATTCGGACATGAACCTAAAATAACACAACACGACACAACGCCCACCCCATCTTAAGGGCCCTATATTTGTTCAAATTTTGGAATCCGAGGTGACCGCCTTGGTCACATTTCATTAGGGTTGGCCGTTGGTGGGTTTGATTTTTTCAATACATTAGTTCGGTTTTAGATTTTAAAATCATAAACCCAATATGATTCGGTTGATTCTTGATTTACGTTATGCTTAAACTAAAACAATTTGAGATCCAAATCTATATATTACAAAAAAATTTATTTATATTGACATGTTTTTATGTAATTGACCTTTTGCAAATGTATATATATATATGAAAAAATTTATTATTAAATTCTCAAACTGATATTTCATTTACTCATTTGTCCACTAATATATTCCCCATCTTCATATATTTGGTGATAATTTATTTAGAGTATCTCCAATCCAATATCAGATGTTTCATCAAATTTGAATTTGATGAAAAAACTTCATTTTGGCTCTCCAACCCTTTCACCAGATTCATATCAAATAGAGGAAAAACCAAAACTTTCATCAAATGAAGAGAGTCTTTCATCTTTCATCTTTCATCAAATTTAACTGAGAAAATCTTATTTTTACCCTTATACTTTCCTCGACTTTCAATGACATGCCTAGATTTTGAATAATTTCAATTTTACCCCCAAAGTTTTTGAAATCGTATCATTTTTACCCTTACTGTCACATTTGCAAAAAAAAAAAAGTTTAAAAAAATTACATTTTAGCCCCAAATTTTAAAACAAAAATGCAAACCTACCCTCTCATACCCAAACTGTCACGGCTTAAACTAGCTCCTAAAGGTTTAGTATCGTAACCGGCCAGTAATCCTAAGATTACCGAAAGCCTCTGAAACATATTAACAAGTAAGGGGCTAACAGAAGCAAATACAAATATACATTGTCCATAAAGCTGTGCAAACTTATGTAGGACAGAAAATTTAAAACTTTCTTTACATATATGATGATGTCATCCCATGTACAGATATAACAAAGAGGGACTTAGCCCTATATATAGAATAAAAACAAACGTTTACAGAGGTAAACAAAGACTTGAGACTTTATTTCAAAAACTTGACCACACTAATTTCCAGGAACCGCCACGTGAGGCACAGTGGTTGGTTTGACAAAACAGATTCAGACTTGAAGTCCTAAGCTTGGTTCGCGCCTGATCGCTTACATAAACCAAACCAAACCAAGCCTTAAGTCCCAAAGTAAAGGTTCTGATGAATGATGTCCATAACAGATTTAGAAATCAGAATTCGGATCAGAAACAGATTCTTGTACATTTTCAGATTTGCAAATAGTTATATGTGATACATTCATTAGCTAACAGATCAGATTGGTCATAAAGACCCACGTGTAGAGTAGGCAGCTATATAAACCCATATTCACATGAGATGGTCATTAAGACCCACGTGCAAATCAATAGTTGATTATGTATAATTGGTTCTATGAATGGAATCCACGTGAAACCCTAGTTCCAAGTAACATATAACACATGACAGATTCACATAATGCTAAAGATGTCACAAATACATTTTAGAAAATTGGACATTCATTCATGATTCACAAAATAGCATTTTAGAAAATAGATCATATCATATTAGTAAGAAAATACTTATAGTCAAACATAGCTTTATAGAGTTGTTACTCGCAGATAACTCTAGATGAGAATCAGACGAATCAGGCAAATCAGATGGACTATGGAGTGTGACCTACACAAATACATGACAAATACATATTGAAACATACGCTCGACAAACACTTAACTTATCATTTTTCTTTCGTAGTGTGTTTCTAATTCATTTTCTCATTATTGTAGACTAAATCATGTCGTAAGAGTACCTTAGATGAAATGAGGATGCAAAAATATACTTTGAAAACACTTGCAAAATTTTGGGAAACAAGGCAGTTCGCTCGAGCGAAGATTTGGTCACTTGAGCGATCTACAAAGTCTGCAAAAGTACTGGATGCTCTTATTTTATGCTCGAGCTAACTTTTGGTCGCTTGAGCCAAGGTTCAAAACAAAATGTGGTCGCTCGAGCAGTCTTTTGGTCGCTTGGGCCAACCATCAATCTCTGCAAAACTTCTGAGAGCTCGATATTTACGCTCGAGCGACAGTTTGGTTGCTCTAGTGGTGCGACCAAATTCTGGAATTTTCAGATTGCTGTTCCAAGTTCATAACTCAATTCCCAAGCTTCAAAGTTCATTCTTTTGGGCCAAAACTTGAGAAAACATGTTGAAACTCATTAAATTTCATGAATTAAAGATCATTTTGCAAATCAAACCCCAAAAATATGCCAGTTGTTTAAAATCAAACTTGAAACTTTATATTATGCAATAACTCAAAATCTTTGGTTCTAAAACATGTTCAAATGAAGCAAGAAGGGAATAATCATGTTGAATTTTCAAAATCATACAAGTATATGCTCATGCATGTGAGAATTCCTTGGAAAATAACTCAAATTATGATGAAATAAGCATGCATGCATGGATTACTTTCAAATTCATCTATTTAAGCTTAATCCTAGCACACACTCCCCAAATTCATACAATTGAGCTCATGAACTTAATGAATTCAACTCTAATTTGGATTATGTAAGCAAGAACCAAGGTTGAAAAGCATACCTAAGGTTGAATTTGTGTGTAATCCTAGCTTAAACTTCCAAATTGTCTTAAACTTCACCAATTATTCATTTCCTCTATTCCTTAGCTTTGATCTCACTTTTTTTCTTTGGTCTCTCTCTCTCTCTCTCTCTCTCTCATGGTTTTCTTCAAGGATGCAAATGTTGAAGTGTCTAGGATGTTGGTAAGTCAACATTACCCTTATATAGGCTTGATTAGTGAGGTTTAATTAAGCTTGACTTAAGGCTAATTAATTGGTATTATTTTATTCTAATTATTTGACTTCGAATTGAAATCCAATGAAACTTACCATAAAATTCTAAAAATTCATATTAACACATTGACGTAGTCAATTTCATATTCGGATGTCGAGAAAACCTTCAATTGGCAGAACAAAATAGGATTCTGAACAGATATTCCTACGTCTAACAGATAGAAATGCAAGACACTTACAAAATGCATAATTAACACATAATCTCATTCTAAAGCTTAATTAGCATTCTTAAGTACAAGTTATGGGCTAATTACGGAGTGAGGTTGTTACAGTCTTCCCCCTTATAGAGTTTGGTCCTCCAAACTTTAAGTACCTTCATTTTGAAAGAATATGAGGTCCAATGGAAACAAGTCCGAATATCTTCTCATCATGTCTTTTTCGGTTTCCCAAGTTGTATATGTTCCTCCATGTTGTTGTTAATCAACTTTTACCAATGGGATTTCTTTGTTTCTCAATCTTTTGATTCGGCAGTTCACAATTTGTATTGGCCGTTTTTCATAAGTGAAGTCATCTTTAAAAGTACATGTATTAGCTCAATTAAGTGTAACGGATCCCGCAAATAATCCCTAAGTATCGAAATATGAAAGACATTATGCATATTCTCCATAACTAGAGGTAAGGCTACTTGATACTTTACTGGATTAATTTTCTCAATGATTTCATACAGACCAATGTATCGTGATGCCAACTTACCCTTGACTTCAAACCGTGTCTAACCTTTCATTGGAGTCACTTTGATAAACACATGGTCACCTATTTCATATTCTCTATTTCTTTTTCAGACATCGGTATATGTTGACTTTGTGTGGTTTTCAATCATTGTTGAATTAACTTTACTTTTTCAGTCATCTCTTGCACAAGTTCGGGTCCCAATAGCGGCCTATCACCTACTTTGGCCTAACAAATTAGAGATCGGCATTTTTGTCTATACAAAGCTCCATAAGGAGCCATTTTGATACTCGAGTGATAGCTGTTGTTGTATACAAATTCAGCTAAGGGCGGATGAGCTTTCCGATTCCCTTGGAAATCTAACACGAACATTCGTAACATATCTTCCAACATCTGAATAGTTCGTTCTGATTGACCATCTGTCTATGGATGATATGCACTACTGAGTCTCAATTAAGTTTCCAAGGCTTGTTGCAAAATTTGCTAGAATCTCGAAGTGAATTTGGAATCTTTGTCAGACACAATAGATACCGATACTCTGTGCAATCTCACAATTTCATCAATATAAATATTAGCCAATTTATTCGCATTGTAAAACATTTTAATAGGTAAAAAGTGAGCAGATTTAGTCAAATGATCAACAATAACCCAGATAGAGTCCATACCTCTAGAAGAACGAAGTAGACCGACAATGAAGTCCATCGTAATATGTTCCTATTTCCATTCCAGTATTGGAAGCGGCTGAAGTAATCTAGCGGGTTATTGATGTTCGGCTTTTAGCAATGCAAACATTTGGTTACATAATCAACAATACCTTTTTTCATTCCAGGCCACCAAAAATTTTGTTTCAAATCATAGTACATCTTCGTATTTTTCGGATGCATAACAAACTTTGAACTGTGAGTTTTTGTCATAATACGCTTTCTCAGTTTTGAACAATTCGATACACAAAGCCTTCCTTGGAATTTCAATACATTATTCTCAAACACAATTCTCAGTCTCGATTTGGAGTCCATTTTTTCCACAATCTTTTTCAGAAATTTGTCTTCTAATTGTTTTTCTTTAACTTCCTCAATAATTGCCGGCTGTGTAAAAATAGCAGCTAAGACTCCATCTTGTTCATGCAAAAAGAATTTCAATTTCAATTCTTTCTAATCGGTGAGCAAACATGCCAAATTCCCAATGGTTTTTTTGCTCAAAGTATCTGCAATGGTATTTGCCTTTCTCGGATGATATGAAATTTGCAAGTCATAATCTTTACTTAGTTTAAGCCATTTTCTTTATCTTATGTTTAATTCTTTCTGAGTAAAATAGTATTTGAGGCTTTTATGATCAGTATATACCTCACAAGTCATTCCATACAAATAATGGCGCCAGCTGTTTAGTGTAAACACCACAGCTGTGAGCTCAAGATCATGGGTTAGATAATTCTTTTCATGTGGTCGGAGTTGCCGAGAAGCATAAGCAATTACTTTTTCATTTTGCATTAATACACATCCCAAGCCTTTGTATGAAGAATCACTGTAGATTTGGAATCCATCTATACCGGTAGGCAGAATTAGAATAGGTGCAGTCACTAATCTGGTTTTCAACTCTTGAAAAGCTGATTCACACTGATCATTCCAAGCAAGTGGCACCTCACAAGTCGTTCCATACAGATAATGGCGCCAAATGTTTAGAGCAAACACCACAACTACAAGCTCAAGATCATGGGTTAGATAATTCTTTTCATGGGGTCGGAGTTACCGAGAAACATAAGCAATTACTTTTTTATTTTGCATTAATACACACCCCAAGCCTTTGTATGAAGAATCACTGTAGATTTGGAATCCATCTGTACCGGTAGGCAGGGTCATAATAGGTGCAGTTACTAATCTGGTTTTCAACTCTTAAAAAACTGATTCACATTGATCATTCCAAGCAAATGACACCTATTTTTGTGTTAATTGAGTAAATGCATGGCTAGTGTCACGACCCAAACCCGCCCCTAAGGGTTTAGCATCGTAACCGGCCAGTAATCCATGATTATCAAAGGCCTGCTTAACAGTAATGACATTCATACAGCATAAAGGGGCTGGTAGAAGCCAATCAGTAATAAAAAGATGTCCAATGAGTTATGAAAACCTGAATGGAAAAAGACTTTTATGGACAAAACCACATTCATAGCCATATACCTAAAAATATATGTACAGGTAGCATACAGGTTATGGACCTAATCCCTTAATCATAACTGTACATTCGAAGTCTTAAACATTCTTTATATCAATAGAGACAAAAAGGGTGGATCTGAAACACCCCAAAATAGCCTTGGCTCGTGTAGATTTGGAACCTCGATATGAGGCGTGATGGTTGGCTTGACAAAACATGAGTCTAAGTCGGCGTCTCTAGCTCTGGTTCGGTGCTTGGCCACCTACATATATATAAACTGTGAGCTAAAGCCTAGTGAATAACAAATGTGTAAAGAGCTTGAGAATGAATGTACTTTCGATAATTGAAATAGTCATTTGCATCAGTAAATCAGTTATTCAATTAGTGACTCATATTTCAAGTCATAACATTTAGTTGGAAACCATAGCAGCTATACGTGGTACATCCAATAGCAGAACAGTACAGTAGGTCTAAACAGACCGAACAGTCAGTTGATGGCCATCAATACTGTAACAGTAGTTCCAAGGATAGGAACTAATAGAGATCTCTGTAACAGTAGCAGTAACAGTAACAGTAACAGTAACAGTAACAGTCAGCTGCTATGGATGCCACGAGTACAGCTCATAAAATAGGACAAACATTCATTCAGTAAACAATGTCATTTCAGAAAGCAGTACAGTCAATCGTTCAGAAAACATTTATAATATAACATAGCTTTACAACATGTTACTCACAGATTGTTGGGCTATAGACAGGCTAATCAGCGTCCTTGGGTACCAAACCTACACAGTTATAGAACGAACACACACTAAATTACATATCCGGAATCAATAACTTAGCCTCTTGCTTGCTTTGGTGTAGTTCTAAATCATTATCCTTATTATGATGCCTTACACATGGCCTAAGAATGCCTAGGATGGAATAAGGATGCAAAAATATACTTAAAAACATTTCTCAAAACTTGCTGAAAACAGGGGTCTCGCTCGAGCGTGGCTTCCTTCGCTCGAACGGACATGCAGAATGTGCTTGGTCACTCAAGCGTAGACTCCTTCGCTCGGGCGATCTGCAAAAAATGTGAAAAGTACTGGTTTCTGAAAATCTCTGCTCGATGCTCACTCGATGTTCGCTCGAGCGTGAGACACAGTTCTTCGCTCAAGCGCAAGTCATGTCGCTCGAGCGTGCTTTTACACACGTAGAAACCTGAGAGCTTGCAATTTACGTTCGAGCCAGCATTCCGTCGCTTGAGCGAAAGTCTGAAAACGAAGGTGGTCGCTCGAGCGTGAAATCCTTCGCTCGAGCGAGGAAGCCAAATTCTGGGTTTTCCAGATTTGTTTCCAAACTTCAAATCATGAATTCAACATTGCAAAACTCATTCTTTTGGGCCAAAATTTTGGAAAACACTTAAAAACTCATAACACAACATGTTTTGAAGATCATTTCATAAAATCAAAGCCCAAAAGTATGCCAATTGTACACAAAATCAACTTGAAATGGAAGAACATGGTGTACCTGACACCACTGCCTCCGTATTCTGTACGTCTCCTGGTACAAGTGCAAACACCCGGCCCTATCTCGAAGGTTCCTTGCCGGTAGCTTTAGGATTGGGTTTTGGCGTAACGGTTGATGTTGCGGCACTGGTTGCGGGCCTACTAGTGCCTTGAGACGTAAGAGGGCAATCCTTGACCATGTGGCCCATCTTGCCACACCTGTAACATGCCCCATAAATTTTGTAGCAAACCCCTTTATGTCTTTTGCCATACTCTGAACAAGGTGGTATGGAACTATTTCCTTGACTAGAGTTGCTTGTTGATCCTGTGTTTTTCTTTTTATTAAACGAGTTGTTCCGGCCCTTTTTAAAATTGAAATTTTGCCTCTTGCCCCGCCATTCAGTCACCGGTGCCTTAGTTTGTTTCAATGCTGCCACATTTGCCTCGGCTATAATTGCTCAGTCGAGAACATCCACATATTTGAGTAATTTCAAGACATTAATTCGATCGAGTATTTCCACGTTAAAACCACCTTCAATTTTTCTGGCCTTCTTATAGTCGGTATCCACCATGTGTGGCGCATATCGGGCAAGTTCAGTAAACTTGGATTCATATTCAGCTACTGACATGGTACCCTGTTTCAGTTGTTCAAATTCAGTCACTTTACGGTCTCTAACACACTCAGGGAAGTACTTTTCATAAGAAGCTTCCTTAAATTGAGTCCAGGTCATAGCATTGTTTGTATCACGAATAAGCATCCACCACCGTCTAGCCTCTTCTTGTAAGGTAAAGGTCGCCAGTAACACTTTGTGTGCCTCTGAAGAAGGAAACACTTCAAACAACTTTTCAGTTTCTAGGACCCATGCTTCGGCCTTGACCTCCTTAGAATGTTGGTGGCTTCATTTTGTTGAACTTTTGTGTCAAAGCAATCACATCATCATTAACATTTGGTTCTGGCTGCACTGGAGGAAGTGAGGGCTGTTGATTCTGTTATTGTCTCAGTGACTCAGTTAGTAATTCAACCATCCTTTCTAATCTGGCAATCCTTGTATCGGATGATTCAGGTTCATTGGTATTTCTTGCGTTCTCCATTGCACTATATACAATACAGTAATAATAAACATAGGAAAAATAGCTTACTTATGCACATTAGCATATATAAACATATCACGACCACACACACTTTCTTATGCTCATGCAATGCCCTAATTCCTTTCTAGGACATCTTATAGCTCATTAGGACACGTGTGTGCGGTATAACTCGTGCTCTGATACCATTCTGTCACGACCCAAACCCGCCCCTATAAGTTTGGCATCGTAACCGGCTAGTAATTTGAGATTACCAAAGGCCTTCTTGTATAATCAATATAATAAAAATAATAATCGGGGCTAGCGGAAGCAATATGCAAAAACACCAATAGTCCAAAGAGCTGTGCATCTATATGAATAAATATTTACATGCAAAAACGTTAATTTACCCACATTCAGTACATAACTTATAACTTAACATCTTATACATAACATATGCACATAACAAAAGTGCACTTCACGATCAAAAGCCTGACAATGACCTTTCAGGCCTAGCCCCAACTCAGAGGCACATAAGATAACTCAGTAGGTTTTAAAATGGTGGCTCAACTAAAAACCCGTTCTAGTCATCTATATTTAAAAGTTTAAGTGAACTAAATATGTTTAAGATGATTGTGTATCGTGCTATGTATATTTGTGATTATAGGTCACGAGTCAAGGACTGCTTGACCAACTGTTCTGGAAGCCCACTGTGAGTAACGTTATTGTAAAGATATGTTCATATGAATTATGTTCCAAATGTGATTTGATAAGTTATGATTTCTGAAATGATATTTGTTTATGTGAACGAATGTCCTATGTTTGAAATCTATTATGGCATCCATAGATAGTCCCAAGTCATGGGGGACGGCATGTTAATGCGGGTCCATGACATATATGTGATTATGAGATCTCGTTAGCCACGTCATTGCGGTGTTATGTGTTTAATCGGTATTCGGAACCGATTACTCTAGTCCGAAGACGATATGTGATATGTTCCTTTGGATGTACCATTATTATATTCTATTATGAGACTGATATGATAGATATGTATGATCGGTTTTCTATATATGATATGATTTGGAATTCGTTCACTAACCCCTTTACTTTAATGTTATTCACTGGGTTTTAGTTCACTGTTTTTATATATACGTATAGGTGAGCATTATGGAGGGCAAGCCTAGAAGGGGTCTTTAGCTGAGCCACCGTTTTGAAACCTACCGAGTTGTCTTCTGTGCCTCTGAGTTGGGCTAGGCCTGGAAGGCCGTTGTCAGGCTTTTGATCGTGAAGTACACTTTTGTTATGTGCATATGTTATGTATAAGATGTTAAGTTATAAGTTGTGTACTGAATGTGGATAAATTAATATTTTTGCATGTAAATATTTGTTCATATAAATGTACAGCTCATTGGACTATTGGTGTTTTTGTATATTGCTTCTGCTAGCCCCGATTATTTTTTATTATATTGATTATACAGGAAGGCCTTTGGTAATCTCGAATTACTGGCCGGTTACGATGCCAAACTTATAGGGGCGGGTTTGGGTCGTGATAGCTAGTTTCGAAAAGTCTTTCACAAATCGACGGTAATAACTAGCAAGCCCCAGAAAACTTCTAACTTCTGTCACTGTAGTTAGTCTTGGCCAATTCACAATAGCCTCAAGTTTCTGCGAGTCAACAGATACGACATCCTTGTTGATTACATGCCCTAGAAAAGTCACACTTTCAAGTCAGAATTCACATTTGGACAGTTTTGCATACAACGTCTTTTCTCTCAAAGTTTGTAACACAGTTCTCAAATGGTTTTCACGTTCTTCCTTACTTTAAGAATAAATCAGAATATCATCTATGAACATAATAACAAATTCATCAAGATATGGTTTGAAAACCCTATTCATTAGGTCCATAAAGGCAGCAGGTGCATTTGTTACCCTAAACGGCATTACTGAAAACTCATAATACATATATCTAGTTCGGAATGCAGTTTTCTCTATGTCTTCTACTTTAACTTTTAATTGATGGTACTCGGATCTAATATCTATCTTTGAAAATACTTGGGCTCCCTGGAGTTGATCAAACAAATCATTTATTCGGGGCAGTGGGTATTTGTTTTTCACAATCACTTTGTTCAATTCCTGATAGTCTATACAGAGTCTCAAAGTTATATCTTTCTTTTTAACAAATAGAATTGGAGCACCCCAAGGCGAAGTGCTCAATCTAATAAACTTCTTGTCTAATAGCTCTTGAAGTTAGACTTTCAGTTCTTTCAATTTAGTTATGGACATTCTGTATGGTGTCTTAGAAATCAGTTGTGTTCCAAGTGCTACCTCAATAGTAAACTCAATTTCCCTATTTACCAAATCTCTAGGCAATTCCATAGGAAACACATTGGAAAGTTCATTGACTATAGGGATAGTTTCCACATTAGCACTATATGTAGGCACAGTTAAAACACAACACAAATAATCCCTACATCCCTTCTTAAGCAATTTAATGGCATTCATAGCAAAAATCAAGTACAAGGGTGGAACTACACCATTTCCAACAAATACAAATTCAGGCAACCCTGGTGGACGAAACACAATGGATTTGGCAACACAATCAATGGTAGCGTGATATTTTGCCAACCAATCCATACCTAATATGCAATCAAAATGATCTATATCCAATGGCAGCAAATCAATATATAAAAGTACTTCTCCAATCATTACATCACTTGCAGGATATATATATATGCACATAACATAGAACCCCTAGATGGTGTAGATACAGACAACAAATAATTCATAGGCTCTAGAGGTCTAGTCAATTTCTGAGAGAAAGCATGTGACACAAACAAATGTGTAGATCTAGAATCTATCAGCACATATGCATTTTAGGCACAGATAGGAAGTATACCTTACACCACAGATTCGGTGTTCTGGACATCTACCGAGACAAATGCAAAGACTCAACCTTGCCTCAAAGTTTTCTTTCCCATATTAGCCCTTGTATTTGATCTTGGTACTGAAGCAGATCTGACTGAACTTACCGCGGGACAATTGGTATTTTGAGTAAAAAATGGGCAATCTTTTACCATGTGATTAGCTTAACCACATCAGAAACAGGCATTTGTTGTTTAGTAACACACACCTTTATGTTTTCTTTTACATTCTGGGCAGTTAGGTGCAGAACTGTTTCCCTGACTTGAGCTATTCGTAGATCTCGTATTTTGCTTCTTTGAGAATGACCAGCCCTTTCTGAAATTAAATCTAGACCTTTTGCCTCTCCATTCAGTTATTAGAGATTTGGTCTGTTTCATTGCTGCAAGTTTCCTTCAGTCATTAGGGCTCTGTCCAGTACATCCATATACTTGGGCAGTTTTAACAGACCAACTCAATCAAAAACATCTAAACTAAGCCCACCTTCAAATTTCTTGGCCTTTTTGTAATCTGTATCTACCATATGAGGAGCAAATCGAGCTAATTTTGTGAACTTAGATTTATATTTAGCTACAGATATGTTGCCTTGTTTCAATTGCTCAAACTCGGAGACTTTTCGGTCTCAGAAACACCGAGGGAAGTATTTTTCATAGAAGATTTCCTGGAATTGATTCCAGGTCAAAGTCCTATTACTATCTCTTATGAACATCCACCATCGTTGGGCTTAGTTTTTCAGAGTGTACGTAGCCAACAAGACTTTTTGAGTTTCAGAATATGGAAAGACCTCGAACAGTTTCTCTATTTCTAATATCCAAGTCTTAGCCTTCAATGGTTTAATACCACCCAGAATAGTTGGCGGTTTCATTTTGTTGAATTTTTTAGTCAAACTGATAATTTCGTTGTTTACTGGTTCCACTTGCACCGGAGAAGGTGGAAGGGATAATGATTATTGTCTCTATTGTTATCTTATGGACTCAGTTAAAGCTTCTAACATTCTTTCCATTTGGTGCATTCAGGCATCAGAGGATTCAGTAACATCATCTCTTTTCATTCCCTCCATTTGCTATAAGTAAATAGAGCAATAATAAATATAGGCAAATAGTCCTTTTACAGTTTTCACAGTGTTCAGTTTCATTTCATTTCGTTTCACATGATTTCAATTCGGATATGTTCACATGATTTCACAGACTCACACATGCAAATGTAATGTCCTTAATTCTTTTCTAGGACATCCTATAGCTCATATGGACTTGTGTGTGCAGTAAAACACGTGCTTTGATATCACTCTGTCACGATCCAAACCCGTCCCTAAAGGTTTAGCATCGTAACGGGCTAGTAATCCTAAGATTACCGAAAGCCTCTGAAACATATTAACAAATAAGGGGCTAGCGGAAGCAAATACAAATATATAATGTCCATAGAGCTGTGTAGACTTATGTGGGATATAAAATTTAAAACTTTCTTTACATATATGATGATGTCATCCCATGTACAGATATAACAAAAAGGAACTTAGCTGTATATATAGAACAGAAACAAACGTTTATAAAGGTAAACAAAGACTTAAGACTTCATTTCAAAAACTTGACCACACTAATTTCCAGGAACCTTAACGTGAGGCACGGTGGTTAGCTTGAATAATAATGAGCTGGAGCCTAGTGAATAACGACGTAGTAAAGGTTTTGATGAATGATGTCTATAACAGATTTAGAGATCAAATCAGAATTCAGATTAGAAACAGATTCTTACACATATTCAAATTTACAAACAGTTATACGTGATACATCCATTAGCTAACAGATCAGATTGGTCATAAAGACCCATGTGCAGAGTAGGCGGCCATATAGACCCATATTCACATGAGATAGTCATTAAGACCCACGTGCAAATCAATAGTTGATTATGCATAATCAATTCCATGAATGGAGCCCACGTGAAACCCTAGTACCAGATAATAGATAACACATGACAGATTCACATGATACTAAGGATGTCACGAATACATTTTAGAAAATTGGACATTCATTCATGATTCACAAAATAGCATTTTAGAAAACAGATCATATCATATCAGTAAGAAAATACTTATAGTCAAACATAACTTTATAGAGTTGTTACTCACAGATAGCTCCAGAGGCAAATCAGACGAATCAGACAAATCATATGGACTATAGCGCGTGACCTACACAAACACATGACAGATACATATTGAAACACATGCTCGGGCAAACACTTAACTTCCCATTTTTCTTTCTTGGTGTGTTTCTAATTCATTTTCTCATTATTGTAGCCTAAATCATGTCATAAGAGTACCTTAGATGAAATGAGGATCGAAAAATGTACTTTGAAAACACTTTGGAAAACAGGACAGCTTGCTCGAGCGAAGATTTGGTCGCTCGAGCGGTTTGCAAAAGTACTGGATGCTTTTATTTTATGCTCGAGCCAACTTTTAGTCACTCAAGTCGAGGTTCAAAACAAAGGGTGGTTGCTCGAGCCAACCATCAATCTCTGCAAAACTTCTGAGAGCTCGAGACTTACGCTCGAGCGACGGTTTGGTCGCTTTAGTGGTATGACCAAATTCTGAAATTTTCAGATTGCTGTTCCAAGTTCAAAACTCAATTCCCAAGCTTCAAAGTTCATTCTTTTGGGCCAAAACTTGAGAATACATGTTGAAACTCATTAAACTTCATGAATTAAAGATCATTTCGCAAATCAAAGCCCAAAAATATGCCAATTGTTTAAAATCAAACTTGAAACTTTATACATATTTACATGCATGCAATAACTCAAAATCTTTGGTTCCAAAACATGTTCAAATGGAGCAAGAAGAGAAGAATCATGTTGAATCTTCAAAATCATGCAAGTATATGCCCATGCATGTGAGAATTCCTTGGAAAATAACTTAAATTATGATAAAAGAAGCATGCATGCATCGATTACTTTCAAATTCATCTATTTAAGCTTAATCCTAGCACACGCTCCTCAAATTCATGCAATTGAGCTCATGAACTTAATGAATTCAACTCTAATTTGGATTATGTAAGTAAGAATCAGGGTTGGAAAGTATACCTAAGGTTGAATTTGTGTGTAATCCTAGATTAAACTTCCAAATTGCCTTTAACTCCAACAATTCTTCCTTTCCTCTTTTCCCTAGCTTTGATCTCACTTTCTTTCTTTGGTCTCTCTCTCTCTCTCTCTCTCTCTCTCTCCCAGATTAAACTTTTAATTGCTATTTCATTACACTTCACCTATTACTTAATTTTTGGTTTCACTTACTATTCAATGGGCTTCATTATAGTTCACTTACTACTAAATTTTGGTTTCATTTACTTCTTAATAAACTTCCACTTACTACTATACTCCACTTATTATTGAATGTGTTTCCACTTACTACTTCACTAGATTCCACATACTACTCAATGAGTTTCTACTTACTATTTCATTATACTTCATTTATTACTCAATTTTTGTTTCACTTACAACTCAATGAGCTTTCATTTACTACTTTACTAGACTCCACTTATTACTCAATGAGCTTCCACTTATCATTTCATTACACTAAGCTTACTACTCAATTTTGATCGTGACAATGCCATTATAGCAATTATAGAAGATCCACTCTTGGTTTCTAATCCAGAAATTCCAGGCTTCGCTAATGATGGTGATGATAATTTTGTAAACTATTTGCCAAATAGTTTATGTGTTCATGGAAAACCATTATGTTATGAATATCGCGAGTAAAATCAAAATCAGTAGTTAGTATTGTGCTTATAAAATCATATTATTGAAACTTTCTCCATTTTCTATTGAATCAAATGTCATTTCAAACATAACCCTTTCAATTAGTGGATCCATACACTTAACATCTCTTTTGGTTGAGAGATCATCAGAACTAGCGATAATCTTTTAATTGCCAATGTTATACTCACTAGCGTCAAAATTATCATCATCATCATTATGTAATTCATATACGGTGTTGTCATGCCCAATGTTGTCTTCCATCTGTAGTAAGTATATAAAATTAATTAGATCAAACCAAATGGAAAGTGATATTACAATTAGTTAATGAGACTTCACTTATTATTTTATTATATTTCACATACTACTCAATTAAATCGTACTTACTATTTAATGAGTTTCCAGTTACCATTTCATTAGATTTTACTTACTACTCAATTAAATTTCACTTACCACTCAAAATCTCTACTTATTATTTCATTGCACTTCACTTAGTACTTCATGAGCTTCTAGCTACTGCTTTATTAGACTTTACTTACTACTCAATAATCTTCCACTCACTACTTCATTAAACTTCATCTACTTAATAAGTTTCTACTTACTTTTCATTTGAATTCACTTATTACTCAATAAACTTTCACTTACTACTTTATTAAACTTTAATTACAACTCAAATAAATTCCATTTACGATTTCACTAGACTTAACTTCATGATAAGTAGAGTTGAATTATTACTTAATAACGTATTCATGCTTAAAGGCACTAACTGGATCAGCCTTCCTCGACTTCGATCGATGTTGAGCAAAGGCTGGGGTTGTACCAGGTTTCTCGAGATAAAGAATTTGAACAATCAAAATCATGACCTCTAAAAGGCAAATTTCTGATTAGACTTTCTTTACAACTCAATTAAATCCTAATTATTATTTAATGAGTTTCTACTTACTATTGCATAAGACTTCACGTACTACTCAATTAGCTTTCAATTACTATTTCATTCCATTTTACTTGCTACTCAATTAAACCCAACTTACTATTTAATGAGCTACTTCATTAGACTTTAGTTATTACTCAATGAGTTTCCACTTATTATTCAATCAAACTATACTCACTACTCAATTAAATATGACTTACTAATCAATATGATACTATTTTAATAGACTTAAGTTACTAGTCAATAAAATTATACTTATTATTTTATTAAACTTGACTTAAAATTTTAAAATTCCACTTTTTATTTAACTAAGTGAAATGATTTTCAACAAAATTTTAAAATTTATAAATTAAAAATATCACATAAATATCACATGATGTTAAAATAAAAGAGACATAGAGATATAGATAAATTATTACCTGGAAATTGTCTTCAATTGGTAAAATCTAAATGATCCTCTTTCACTTATTCTTTGTAAAAAAAAATGGAAAAAACACTTCATTATGTATGCAAATGAGTTGATAGTTCTTCTATATTTTTCTAATTAACTATATTCTTATATAGTAATATTAATGTTTTCAAGTGTAGGAGGTAAAAAAAAAGTAAAAACTATACACATATTCATTTATTACCATGAATATATGTTGACAAATGAGAGGTCTTTCTAAGTTATTTTATTCTATTTTATTTTCAATTTATGCTTTACAATATTTTAGATATTAAAAAATATTATGAAGAAAACCTATGAAGTTTTTGAAGAAAAAAATATTTCATTATGGACATTAAATTGATAAAAAAAAAATCATAAATTTATAAAAGTTTCTAAAATATTTTTTGCAATAAATTTATATACTTTTTAGAGTTAATTACCTAAAATTCCTATTTACAAATGTTATGGTAGTTGAAATCCTATCTAAGATTTTTTTGACCCAATAAGTCCTATTTAATAAAATTTAGAATATTATAGTTTTTTTCAAATTTTAAAACTAAGAACATTATTAATTTTGCATAGTAATGTTCTAGATAATTGTTCACTAACTGATAAAAAAAACAGAGTATGAGATTAAACGTTTTTGCCCTTCTACTTATTGGTTTAATTCAACTATCTAATAAAATCGAGAACATTATCAGTTTTTCCAGTTTTAAAACTGAGAACATTATTAGTTTTTTTATTTTTAAAATTATTTATTTATTTATTTATTTTCTGTTTTGCACATCAGTATTCCATCATCATGTTCCTTTATAGACACAAAATTTTCAGTTTTGTACAAAAATAATTTAGTTTTTCATTTTTTTCAAAAAAAAAAACATTAATTTTTTTTTTGCACATAATTTTTTTAAGTTTTTTCAATTTGAAAGTTGATATTTTAAAATTTTAAAAATCAAAATAAATTTCAAATCATCATGTTCCTTTATAGATAATCATAAATGATGAACAATTATTATTTGACCGGTAATTCAGCCTATTAAAAATTTAATGGGACTTCAAGATCTAAAAAATCTAAGTTAGGACTTAGTGGAGTATAAGTTCATAAATTAGAACTTGTGCGTAAATGTTCTTATTTTTTTTTAATATAAAATATACAAAATTATAAGTAATAAATAAAAATATCCTTCTAAAAAAAGTAATAAATAAAAATATGAATATCAAAATCTTAAATAGTAATTACTATTTTGCGGCGTTTCATGTAAGAAAAAATGAGTAACTATTTAAATTAATATTTTTTAAAATAAGTTTAAATAACTTACAATTTAAAAACATTTTGTTTACAATTTTTTTTTTCTTTTTTATTTTTTTAAGATTATATCGAAAATTAAATTTTCCCAATAATGACTATTTTAACAAATTAGTAAATTTTAACAAATTTTAATAAATTATATTTACATATCATATTTTATTTTTTACAAATTATAAAATATAGAGGGGAAATAGTTACATATGGTGTGTTAGTAGTTTTATGTATTTAAAATTAATATAAAATGTAAAAGATGGCACAATTTTCAAGAAAAAAAGATGACCTGTTTAGTAAGTAATATTTTAAATAGTAAGTTTATTCATAACAAATAGTAAGTTAGTGAATATCAAATAGTATGTATATTTATAGTAAATGATAAGTTAATATCATTTTTTTTTAATTTCAAAATTAACTAAAACTACTTTATTTGTTTGAAAAACACCTTAGTTTTTTTTTATACTTAATTATCTAAAAGTCTTATTTATAAATGTTATGGTAACTTAGATCCTATTTAAGATTTTTTGAACCAATGAGTCTTATTTAGTAAAACTGAAAATATTATCAGTTTTTTCTAATTTTTGAAATTAAGAACATTATCAATTTTACATAGTAATATTCTAAATAATTGTTTTACTAACTGATTAAAAAAAACAGAGTATGAGATTAAACGCTTTGACCCTTCTACTTATTGGTTTGATTCAACTATCCAATAAACTAAGAATATTAACAGTTTTTCCTAATTTTAAAACTGATTATCAATTTTTTCATTTTTAAAGTTTTGCACATCAATGTTCCATCATCATACTCCTTTATAGATATAAAATTTTCAATTTTGCACAAAAAAATAATTTAATTTTTTTAATTTTTTAATTTTTTTTTTGCACATAATTTTTGTTTAGCTTTTTTCAATTTGAAAGTTGATATTTTAAAGTTTTGAAAATCAAAATAAATGTCAAATCATCATATTCTTTTATAAATAATCATAAATGATGAGCGATTATTGTTTGAAGGGTAATTCTGACTATTAAAAATTTAGTGAGACTTCAAGGTCCAAAAAATCTTAAGCTGTGTTTGGTTAACCTCTGAAATCATGATTCCAACACAAAATTTTCAAAATACTTTTCAAAATTCATAACCAAACACATAACGCAAAATTACTCAACACTCAATTCAAAAATTATTTTTAAAATTCATAACCAAACACATAATCCAAAACTCAATTAAAAATTCTTTTCAAAACTTAAAACCAAACTCTTTTTAAAATTCTATTTTTTTTAAAAAAACAAAATAAAATATTTTTTATTTTGTTTTTTTAAATTATTTTTAGAATCATGATTTGAGTGTGGAGTCATGTTTTGAGTTATGAGTTTTGAAAGTAGAAAATTTATTTGGTTATGAGTTTTGAAAAGAATTTTGGTCACGTTTTTTTGGCGGATTAAGTTCCGTATTGTTAGTGAAGGGGATTGTTAATGTATGAATTATTAGTGAGGAGATTAGGTGAAAGTATGTTTCTTTTAATAATATAGTATTGAAGATGGTTAATGATGCGGTTGTTAAATTATTTTTATAAAAAATCTATAAAAAAATTTCTATATTAAAAAATCTAAAACAAATATATATATATATATATATATATTTTAAAATAAGAGGTTGCAATTGCACCAAAAAAATAATAAATAAATAAATTGCACTGTTTCTGTCAACCGAGTGGACAATTAGGTAGACCCAATCCGCTATATTTCATATATTTTTGTGCTGTATTTTTTTAAATATTAAAAATTTGAAAAAAATTATTTTTATTTTAAAAATATAATATTTATTTTAAATATTTTTTATGTTTTTATTTTAAACATTTTATTTTATTTCATAAAAATATTTTTAAATATTTTAATTTTTTTGTTATGTGTTTTGTTACGATTTGAGTGTAGAGTTTTGAAAATAATTTTTGAATTAAGTTTTGAGTTATATACTTGGTTACGATTTGAGTATGGAGTTGTGTTTTGAGTTTAAAATATTAAAATATAAAAAATTTAAAATTCTTATAAAATGAAATAAAATATTTAAAATAAAAAAAATTAAAAATATCTAAATAAAAATTATATATTTAAAATAAAAAAAATAAAATTTTCTTAAACATTTTTTAATATTTTTAAAAAATAGATCCATAAAATTTAAAATACAATTCAAAATTCAAAAACTCAAATTACAACTCAAAACTCTTTTTAAAATTCCAAATTCAAAAACTCCTTTCAAACACTTTTCAAAACTGATAACTAAATAAATTTTTTTCTTTTCAAAATTCAACTTACAATTTTACACTCAAATCATAACTTTACATTCAAATCATAATTCTAAAATGAAACCACACACAACCTTAATTAGGACTTAATAGAATATAAGTTTATAAATTAAGACTTGTATATAAATGTTCTTTTTTTTTACATAATTTTACTATTTACTTATCTAATAACTAACATTTATCCTGTCTAAATCTAATAATTTATATTTTTTAATGTATCATATATAAAAATCACTTTTTCATGTACGTTTAGTTCTATTTTAAAAGATTTTCTACAGTTTTAAAAATGTTTTTTATGCCGCTTTTTCTTTCTTTCTTTCTTTCTTTCTTTCTTTTCTTTTTTTTTTTTTTAATTTTTTATATAGTAAAGTTTTCTTTGATGGGACTCATGTGGCCCATCATTTTAGGATAATGGAACTCCCCCTCCCAACGGAATCATTCGGTATAAAGCAACATGAAATATGGCCTTGGGAAGATAATAAAAAATTATTTTTTAGTTTTTAATTTATTTTTATTTTTTTAATATATTTTTTAAAAAAATTAAAAAAATCTTTTCAATCAATTTATAAAACAATCCTATGCGTGTCCTCTCTCGCTGAATAAGTGTGCAATTAAATTTGTAAAATATAATTTTTGGTTTTGAATTAAAAATATGTAATATTTATTATTTAAATGATAAAAGTGTTATTTATCAATCTAATATTCTTAGGTTCAAGTCTTTTTACTACTGCAATATTTAATTTTTTTTTATTTTATCTTAGAGAAATAAGAGACGCATGACATAATAAAAAAAACTTTGACATTAACTGATTTGTTCACTGTGTATATTTATGGGTCCGCTTGGGAAGAATTAAAGTGGGCTTTTTTGGCTATTTTAGCCACAAAAGACAAAATAAGTTATTTTAACCACAAAAAACAAAACATCACATCCAACCCATAATCATTACACTCTTCTCTCACAAAAAAAGTTAAAAAAGCCAAAAAGTCAAAAAGCCCTTCTCAAACCAAGCTTTTTAGCCCAGGTTAAAATAGCCAAAAAAAACTAAAAAGCCAAAAAGTCAATCTCCTTCTCAAACGGAGGCATAGTATAAATAGATAGATATAGATAATTATCACGAGGTTCATATTGGATGAATTTACTTCCTCATAGGTTTTTGAAATTTTTTAATCGTATTTGCTCATTGTTGTTTTAAAAAAATTTAAATATTTTAGATGAGTTTTGTATTCATAAAATGATTATTTTAGTACTGATAAAGATACTACTAGATTGATCAAAATAATAAATGATTAAGATATTATAACTTTTGTTTGTCATTTTTAATTTATTTTTAGGGTTGGTTTGAGAATAGGCTATTTTAGCCTATGTTGGAGAAGTTGGGTTTGAAGATTTTTCAGTTAAAATAATCACAAAAAATAAAATTAATTTTTTAACTCAATAAGATAAAACATCACATTTAACATATAATCATTACATTTTTTTTCTCACAAAAAAATCAAAAGTTCTTTCCAAATTGCTTTTTAGCCCTAGGCTAAAATAGCAAAAAAAGTCAAAAAGCCAACTCAATTTTTAATCTATTTTTTTACTTTTTACAAAAAAATATGTAATTCTTTAATCTTTGACTTTTTTGTATAATTCTTCAACTTTTTAATTTTTTTAATTATTTTTTGAAATTTCCAAACTCAGTCTAATACTTGTGATAATTTGTTTTTATTGAAATATGATTTTGAAAAGGAGTAATTGAATATATTTTTTAAATAATAAATTTATCACTGAAAAATAAAATTAGACTTTTTTTTTTTTTTTTGATAAATACATCTGAAACACGACACCGGCTTTGTAACCCCATGAAATGATGAGATGTGAAGTACCTTGAGGATAGATTGGGCTTTTTGGGTTGAGCAATTGGGCCTTACTGGACTTAACCTCTGATCATCATCCAGCACAGCTCCACCCTCTAACTGGGGGGAATTCTATCTATACTAAAAAAAAATGTTTAAATAAACCCAATTTTTTAGCATATCCTATTAAATTATTTAGAATTATATTTTATTCTGAGTATATATATATATATATATTTTTTTTCAAATTACCCTTTGAGATACACCTAAATAAAACAAATTCAAATATTCAAATTAGTTTTGAAAATCCTTCTTTTGTTCAAATACATACATGAACACGATTAGGGAACTTGACACCAATGAAGGAAGACAGTGAAGGAGGAAGGCGAATTTTCAGCTTGTTTTTCGTTATTATTGTTCAGACTTTCAAGATCGAACAAATTCACTTTGTTTGGCTGTACACTGCCGAGTAAAATGAAATTGTTCGGTTATGAAAATCCGAACAATAATAACAAAAAACAAGTTGAATATTCATTTTTTATGTAAAAAGACATAGAAATCAATAATTGTACTTTGATATGTATGTAAATATTTACCTTATCTTTGATGGGTTCCTTCAAAAAACTATTTTGATTATAACTCTTATTCATTATTTGATTTTGTTCAAACTTTTTTCTATTTACAAGTAATAATATAATAAAAAAACATGATGTTAATGATAATGGTAAATTTTGGTAGGGTAGATTGGAGTTTTAGAGTGAGAAAAATGAAGAAGAGAAAATAATTGAAGCTTAGGAAAGAAAATGAGGAGATTTGAATAGGAAAAATACGTATAATTTTTTTTTAGATAGAAGAAAGAATACATATAATTGATTATGTATACCATAAGAGAAAAATAATATTTCATTTTAATGTTTAATATATATTGTCATTATCAGCAATTTTATATTAAAATATAATAATAATTAAAATTTAAAAATTTAAATTGAATATATTAAGATAATTTTTGAGTTCAAATAGGATGGCGCCTCTAGCCGAGGCCTTAATCAAAAGGGTTGTTTCCTAGTTCGTGGTCCATGTTAGGCCTCGTACATCAAAGTCCAAACAATCCAAGAAGATATGGCAAGTATTTACAATTTTGGAAAAAGCTTCGGACCCGAATCCGGATCACCCGTCGCCTTCCCCTGTCGCCCCCAAAACGACGTCGTTTTGGGGGCGAATTTTCAAAAAAAAAAAAACGCAGAGAAGAGACGCAGAGAAGAGGGAGGAAGGAGAGGAAGAGGGAGAGGGAGGAAGGAGGGAGGAGGGAGGAGGAGGAGGAGGAGGAGGAGGCTGCCGCCGTCGTCCCTCGCCGCCGTCGCAGCCGTTGCAGCAGCTCCACCTCGTCGCAGCACCTGCGACCGCCGTCGAGCTCCGCCTCCGACCCGTCTCCACCTCCTCCTCCTCCTTCCCTGTATTTATGGCCCCCTCCAGTCCGGCCGGTGTAGACACCCCATTTTGACCGGCCCTAAGACTCGGGCGCTTTCTTTTGATTACCCGATGATGACAATTAGAATGTGTTTCTCACAAAATTCTCAGTAAGAAAGATGGAATTTAAGTTTTAATCCCAACCTTCACCCATTTTTTTGGCCAAACTATTTTAGACCTTAAAACCCTCTTTTCAAAATATGTTTTTTTAAATGTTTCTACGATGTCCCGAGGCTTCTATTTCGATTAAAATATTGCACTTTTCAGTAAACCGAGTAAGGACAAAGTGGAAATAAATGGAAGGGAGGTGAAATTTTTGAAAAATATTTAAAAATATCTTCTTTATAGGTTTGGAGTTGAAGGAAATAGGAGGGGATGAAAGAAAGCTGGTTTAGGAAAAGGATGAGTATCAAATCATTAAGAAGGAAATGAGCAGTCTTCACTAAATTAGGCATTTCTGTTTGTACACTTAGAATTTAAATGTGAGGCTACCACCATTAGAAAGTAGACTTCTGTGGCTTCAATTTAGACCCAAGAACCACCTTAGACCAAGTCCAAATAAGGGAGATATGCCCATTTGAAGTTGAGCTTAAGAGCAGATTTTGTTGATCCAGCCCGAGACAGCCTTCACTAAATTAGGCATATCTCTTTGTACACTTGGAATTTAAATGTGAGGCCTCCACCATTGGAAAGTAGACTTCTGGGGCTTCAATTTGGACCAAAGAACTGCCTAAAACCAAGTCCATATGGGGGAGATATGCCCATTTGAAGTTGGGCTTAAAAGCAGATTTTGTTGATTCGACCCAAAACAACAATAGCCCATTTTTCTTGGTTTTGGTTCGGTTGGGACAACCCATTTACCCATTTTTTGAGCCATTCAAGTGCATCCACTCATCCTCCATTATACCTAATCATCCTCCATAGTCAAAAAGATATTTTGTTTGCATCCATAAAGGAGTATCCCATGCAACCACCTTGAAAATTTGCCCTCCTATCACATTCTTGTCTCCCACCTTGTCTCCCACCTTCTTTTTGACCTTTACTCTCCCTCATTGCCTATATAGAATGATCATATTGTAAGAGAGGAGGAGGACCACGAAATTGAAGAGAAAGGAGTGAGAAAAGGGTGAAAAAAGAGAGAAAAATTGAGTTTTTGAACCAAAAATATTCCTATCTTCCATATACACCTCATACCTTCCATAGCTGCTGAAATTCCTCATTTCCATACACCAAAACCACTCCAAAAATTCTGATATAGCCAAAGATCAATTGCCTCGACCATAAGGAAGAATGTTTAGTGATTGAAAGTGAAAAAAAACTAGAGAGTTAACCACTTTTCATACCACAAACTCCATAAACTCCATAATTTTGAATTAAGGATTTGAGAACACACTTCCTACACTTGAGGGTAATCAAGAGGAAGTTTGGAAATCAAGAAGTCCAATCTTTCTTTGGAAGGTGAATTTTTAATCTTTCATTTTCTTATATTTTGTATCTTATATTTATTTTCTTACTTCTTATTTCATTGTGTTTTGTTATAATCCAAGTAGTTGTTTATCTCATATTTATTTTCTTACTTTATATTTCATAGTATGTTGTTATAATCCTAGTGGTTTGTTTAGCTCATAATTATTTATTTATTTTTATTCGCATACTTTAATTTCATATTAGTTTTGTTGTAATCTTGCATGTTTTACCTCACATTTATTTTTTTTCGTGTATTAGTCTCATATTAGTTCTGTTATAATCTTGCATGTTCTATCTTATATTTGTTTTATTGCTTTAGGTTTATATTGTGAGTTTGCACTTTTTTTATTTTATTTTATATTTATTTTCTTTTTTAATCTAACCGGTAGTGGTTAGTTGAGCCACCTACATATTTTTTTTTTTGTTTGTTCCTTTTCTTGGTTTTGCAACAAGACAGGTTTTGCTTGGCCTAATTCGCCGGCCGGCCTATTTGGCCGGTCGGTTAGCTTCTTCCGAACAAGATGGCGTAATCTTCCAATATTGGCCAATTTCCGCCGGCGGTTCTAAAGAACATGAAGCTTTTATTTTATTTATTTATTTTATTTTGAGTGTATTGTGAGGTTTTTATTTTGTTGTAATATTCTCCTCATCCCTCTCTAATTCGGTTTGTAATTATTCTTTAAAATGTTGTAATAATTCCCCGCCCCGCTTCTTTCCATCCCGTTCTTTTACTTGCTTTCTTTATTTGTACATAAACATCATATTTATTTTTCATCATAGTTATGCTTTGCATCCATGTTTCATGCATCTTGATTCGGCTAAGTTTGCATTTGTGGATTTAATCAATTCCTATGTGATTATGTGCGCTACCTCATGTTCTTGAGATGATTCACATATCATATTTTAGAAGCCGAATCTTTAGTTGCATCTCATGAGTGAATTGCATTAGGGTTTTGTATATAAGATCATGCATATTTTACTAACTTTGTTTTGCAGCTTGTTCGTGGGACATCAAACATGTGAGTTTTTATGCTTTAGCATCCCATGTGTGCGTGTTTTTCTTACTATGTCTAGCATTCTACCATGAGGCTAGTTGCTTATGTGATATAACTCTATGAATGCCAGTGGATGGAGGTTGTGTCGCTTAATTTGGAATGATGTTGATTTTTCATGCTTGTAAACTCAATTTATTTGGGTTGTACATCGTCAAAACTCTTTCAAAATGCATGATATCAAATTGTTCCAAAATGAATGGCATAGTCTATACTTGTATGCTTCACATAGTAAATTTTAGGATTTATTAACTAATCAGAACATGAACATATAAATAAAATAAATTTCATATCATGGTTAGTAAAGGCCGATCTTTGATCGGGTGGGCGGGGGTGCTCATTATTGACCTTCCCCTCTCATACCTAAGGTTCCGAGCCAAGTATCCTTGGTTACGACGAACAGTAGCTTTGGCACGAGTCATGGGTTTCCTAATTTTCCCAAAATAAATATTAGGTGGCGACTCTGAGATCTGATGACGCAGTCCATTTTTGACAAAATTGTAATAAAATGGATTTTCAATAAAAGTTGCCAAAACTGGACTCTCATCTATGTTTCACATTGCACTCGTGAGAATAGATCGAAGAGATCTCGGGGGTCCGAACTGTTTAACGCGCGCGGGTACCCCCCGGGCATGTTACAGTTTCTGGCGACTCTGCTGGGGATTTTATGAAACCTTGACTCGAACTCCATGATATGACCTTTATTTTCAATTATATGTTCATTGCATTGCATTCATTGGTGCACTTCAAGTCCTTGTGTTGCCCAGATACTGGTGGGAGCACAGGTAAGCTTTTTGTGACACTATACCTATTTTTACGATACTTTAGAGGCCTTGTGTTGTAACCTTTTGAGATTTGTCAAAAGGGTAGCTTTGCTATGTAGCCCTGCTATCTAGCTTTGCTATTTAAGGTTCTCAGACTCCGAAGAGAGGCTATTTGACTCTTCTGATTTCCTGGGATCTTTATTGGTTATGACCCAAAGGACTCTTTGGTAACGTCACCTTGGCTTCAACCCGTAAAGTAGAGCCAACCTTGTACATATGGTGAGCTATAGTACCTTTCAAATTAGGACAGGATGCTTTCCCGTTTCTAGGATGTATGATACCGCTTGTGTGAATAGTGAAACCCTAGATCATTCCAAGCTAGGACAGGATAACCCTACCCTCTTTAGGGGTGTTTGTTCTCTTTCTTGCTTTATGTGCAATGTATTGGATCTATATAGGGGTTCTCAAATTTGAATGAGTGGTTCAGGATGTTCAGTTTAGCATCATTACTTCCAAAAAAAATATATATATATATATATAACAAAAACATAAAAATCAAAAACAAAATAAAAATAAAAATAAAAATAAAAAAAACTTCAATATCCCACAAAGTCGACCATTGTAAATAAATAGAACTTGTGGGGTATCCGACCATCTCTGTGATTGGGGAGTGACCACCTGTTGATTGGACGGGTTTTATTTTGAATATTGCGAATGGCCCACACGTGGATAGGCAATTTGAGAATGGTTTTATTTTGAGTTCTGAACTGAGTATTCAGTCTAAGTTTGATTCCACCAAGTTTGTTGGGATCAGACTCGAGTCAGCCTAATGAGTCAGAGTCTGTTGATTTCGATGGTGCTAACCTAGACATTTCTGTCCTGTCTAGGTCCTCTTTGTCATTTTCTTTTGAGTATGTTGTCAAAAGTCTATTGCCATTGCTGAGTCATAGTCTTTTTTTCAATAAACAGAAAACCAAAAAAAAAAAAACAAAATGCCATAGAGTCTGCCTACTTCTCTGTGCCTTAATTCATTGCATTGACCAAAGTTTTTTCAAAAGTTTTTCCAAAACTCTGATGAAAACAAAGAGAAAGAATTTCTTCGGGATTTGCAAATTTTGATCAACTGAGAAGAAGAGAGGTGTGCTAAGCCTTTGATGAATAAAATCATTTTTGTTAATGTGGGTACTGAGAATGATCCTAGCTTGGTCCAAATTGGTTCTATCTTATCTTCGTAAGAGTACGGGTGATTAGTCACTTTGTTAAAAGATTTCAAAAACTGTTTTTGCGTGGTCCTACGAAGACATGCCTGGAATTGATTATACAACATAAGATCCCTCTTGACTCGTGGTCCGACCTCCTTAGCTCCTTAGCTTTCAAACCTTGATTAGAAGTATTCAATGATCAATCAAAGTGTAAGGCTTGCGTAGCCAAATTGGAAATAGCCCTTGAACTAGGGGCCATGATGTGATTCAAATGGGGGCAGCCTTTCAACTAGGGGCAATAAGGTCGAATATGATTTAGATTGGAAATAGCCCTTGCACTAGGGGCAATGATGTGATCCAGATTGGAAACAGACCTTGAACTCAGGGTAGAGAATGTGATATCGATTTGAAACAGCCCTTGAACTAGGGGCAAAAGTGTAAGGCTTGAATAGCTGAAATTGAGGCAGCCCTTAAACTAGGGCAATAAGGTACCACCCTTGAGAGGCTCGCTAGGCCGAAAACCCGAAAGGGCGACCTAGGCAAAAGTTAGAGCACAAAAAAATAAATAAATAAACAAAAAAAAAAGAAGGAAAAATAAAAAGAAAAATGAAAAGCTCGCAAGGTTGAAAACCCGAAAGGGCGGCTTTGGCAAAAGTTAGAGCGTAAAATGAGAGTGTCAATACCCGAGTGAACCTTAGCCAAAACTATGTAGGGCCTGTGATTCAGATTGGAAACAGCCCTTGAACCAGGGGCAAGAAGGTTGGATGTGATTTAAGATTTGAAGCAGTCCTTGAACTAGGGGTAAAAGGTTGGATGTGATCAAAGAGTTAAACCTGAATCGTTTCCCAATGAAGACCACCCATAAAGGCAAAACCAAGAATTTGAGAGAATGAATTTTATTATTGAAGGACAGTTGAGTTCCTATCCACTATACTAGGGCCAACACTAGGGGCAAATTCGGACCCAATTAGCCTAGTCCCTACTAGGCCCTACATCATCATATCTACTGGTCAAGTGTAGCAGTCATTGGCCTAGGGATTTCACACCCAATCAACATGGACAAGCTAAATAAAAGTGCCATCCTTGAGAGGTTCGTTGGGCTAAAACCCGGAAGGGCAACCCAGGCAAAAGTTAGAGCAAAAAAAAAAAAAAAAAAAAAAAAGAAGAAAACAGAATGAAAAATAAAAAATTAGAAAAAAAAAATAAAAAAAAATGAAAAGCTCGCAAGGTTGAAAACCCGAAAGGGCGGCTTTGGCAAAAGTTAGAGCACAAAAGGAGAGTGTCAATACCCGAGTAACCCTCAGCTGGAACTACGTTGGTCGGATTCCTATCTTTAGGATACGTAGGAAGCTTCATCTTGAAGTTCGGCCCTAATAATTTTTCAAGTCATTCATTTCGTCCATGCTTGATTGGTGTATCTTTAGTCGACTTGGTTGTCCTATCCGTGTTTGATTGGTGTATCTTCGTTCTGCTCAATTCAATTGGTTCGATTTAACTTGGTTCAGTTCGGTTCAATTCGGTTCGGCGGTTCAGTTTGGTTCGGTCCAGTTCTGCTCGGCTTCATTCGGTTCGGATTGGCTTGGTTTGGTTGGTTTGGTTCGGATATCACCTTTGATTATCTGGTTTGGGACTATGCACCCCAATGGTTGATTCCATGTTCGTTGAGTAGTGGCCATTTGCAAAAATAGGTTTTGATTAATTTGAATGAAACTGACTAATTTTTCTCAAAAATTGTTCCATTTTTGCAAAACTTGGACCATTCTTTGGATTTGAAAAGGGAAAATTTTTAGTGCTCACCATTTAGCTTACATGATTTGAAACAGAAAAATGAATAAGTATACTAATCTAACTCTCATGTTGATCAAAACATTTTTATAAAAAAAATCAAGAGACCCAAAAAAAAAAAAAAAAAAAAAAAAAAAAAAAAAAGGGCATAGTCGAGTTAGAGATTCTGTCTTCCCCATCGCTCGAGTCAACTATTCAGTGTATATAAGTGTGTATTCATACTAGTCAGTGTATTCATACCAATCAGGGTATTCATACTAGTCAGTGTATATAAGTGTGTTCCTTTCATACCAGTCAATATATTTATACCAATTGGTGTATTTATACTAGTCAGTATATATAAGTGTGTTTGGATCGTTTTGTTTCGTTCTTCTTTCGTTAAGTCATTCTTTGATTCAGGTCAGTATAGAATCAATGTTCAATTTAGAATTCAAAATTCAATCACTCTCAAATTCAATCAAACAAAAATGTTTTCAAGTTCAAAGTGATATGCCAGTCATGCCAGTAATGAGCAAAAAAAAAAAAAAAAAAAAAAAAGAAATTGATTTTATTGAAGTCAGAGGAGGACATCCCCGATTACAGAGACTCAAAAAAAAAAAAACAAACAAACAAACAAACAAACAAACAAACAAAAAACAAAAAAACAAAAAAAAAAAAACAAAAACAAAAAAATAAAAAAAAAACAAAAAATAAAAACCAAAAAGAGAGAGAGTAGCATTTTCTCAGTTTTTCAGCAGCAGCTCGGCAGAGAAGATTACAAACCGGCTTCATTTGCACACAGCTTCGTTGCCTGACTTTGCCATCAGCTGCCTCGCCTCCTTCGAAGCTTTTGAAGACTCTGCCTTGGCCTTGGCAGAGCTTCCAAAGGAGATTATTCCTTGCCGGCCATCAAATTGGTTGTGCGAAGAAACTCCAAATCGAGTCACGGAGGTCGTCAGTCGTTTCAATTCTTTGTTCTGTTTTTTCAGCACACCAATTTCTACCCGAGCGTCTTTGTACATACGTTGAAGGAGAGAGAGTTGTGCATGTAACTGGTGTACTTCACACGTCCTGTTCTGCAGTCGACGGGACAAGTTGGAGACCGCTGTCACGGTCTCCACACATGACCTCAGTGTATATGAGTTTGCTTCAATGTCAGACTGTGCCGCCATGATTTGTTCAACTGACATCGCTGGAAAGTTGAAAACAGGGGAAGGAGGAGGAGCTCGTGGTTGAGGTTCAGGAGAGTCAGAATCGGTCATCTCTATCGTGGACTCGTTCAGGTCTGGAAAAAGAGTGAGAGAACCGTGTGAAGAAGCCATGGCAAAGGAGAATAATGCAAAAGAAAGAGGTTGCAGAGTGGTGGCAGAGAAAGTTTGCAGGCTTTTGCTCTACCTCTCTCTTTCGCAGGCCTCAACTTAAGAAGAGGATGAAGCCAAAGAAGAAGACAAAGAGGGAGGAAGGCTGAGATGATCATTGACAATCGGGGCACGATTGGATAGCCTGTCGGTCAGGCGCCGCGATTGTTGAAATCGCGCGCCAGACACAACGCTCGAAGAAGATGGCGGAAGAGAGAGTGAGACAAAAACAGAGAGAGAGGCAGGAGAATTGTATATTTGTACATATATGTATATATATTGTATATCTATGTATTATATATATTTGTTTGAACGTTTTAGTTACAAGAGTGGCTTGGGTTCAGTGGTTTGGCTCAGTGGTTGAAGGCTGGAAGGTTGAGCCCGAGGTCAGGGGTTCGAACCCCACAAACAAATGTTTCTTTTGTTTTGTTTTGGTCTTATGTATATATATGTCTCATATACCTATATATATATGTTTGTTTGAATATTTTGTCACAAGAATGGCATGGCTCAGTGGTCGAGGACTCGAAGGCCAAACTTGAGATCAGAGGGTCGAACCCCCGTGTCTATGCATTTTTCATTTTTCCTTTCTTTTTTTTTTTGCGTGTTTTGCGTACGTGCGTTGACGTCAGCGAACGGAATATGCCTCCTCAGTAACGGTATCTTTCCGTTGATGGCTGCAAACAGAATATTCCCCGAATCTATGTATGTATACCGTACATGCATGTCTGTGTATATTGTCGTATTTGTATGTATTTTGTCTGTACATAGTATATGTATACGGTATTTGGTTCGAGCATACAATTCCTCCTTACATTCTGTGCATCTAACGCATAATAAAGCACCTATCGCACAATTTCGATTCCATCGCACTGTCTTGTGCAATTTCAATTTAATCGCACTATCTTGCGTATCACACCATCTTGTGCACTCCCTAGGTCTAGGAGACCTTAAATCCTCTGAAGGTGCAATTCCTTTGGTGTTTGTCGTGCCTGAACGACTTCAATGGTCTAAGAATGGTCTAGGAGACCTTAAATCCTCTAAAGGTGCAATTCCTTTGGTGTTTGTCATGCTCGAACGACTTCAGATGGTCTGGTATAGCCACCTGCCTGTGATTGCAATGAGTTCCTAGGAGACCAACTGCGACGGTGGAAACTAGAGTTCGAATGGCAATGCCTAGAACGCAAAAGGTTTGGAATTTCCGAGACTAAAGTCTGGTTTAAATACCCAGGGGTGTATCCCCGGCTTGAAATCTGTATGGCAGCCCCATAGGTTGAGGTAGCGTGTATGCGCCTCAATTCTGGATACTGAACCAACCTAGTCTGTCACCCCGTTGGAGAATAGGGAAAGTTGTGAATATGATCAAGAAGAAAAGCAGTATCGGTGGCTTCTACATGTAGAGGTTACCCCTTGTCATTCTACCATACCTTCTTCCACTTGCGTGAGACGCGTTTGGATTTCGAATCCACCTTTACTCCTTTCACGTGAAACGTGATGTTTACATGGTTAAAAACTTCCCTCTCTCCGTATAAAATACGTTGAGATACGCCTGTTGGTTACACCATTGTCATTTTTCACTTGGTTAAAACCTTCCCCCTCTCCGTATAAAATACGGTTAGGTACGCCTGTTGGTTACACCATTATCATTCTCGTAACCTTCCCTCTCTTCGTATAAAATACGTTGAGATACGCCTGTTGGTTACACCATTGTCATTTTCTCTGGTTAAAACCTTCCCTCTCTCCGTATAAAATACGTTGAGATACGCCTGTTGGTTACACCATTGTCATTTTCTACTTGGTTAAAACCTTCCCCCTCTCCGTATAAAATACGGTTAGGTACGCCTGTTGGTTACACCATTATCATTCTCGTTGGTTAAAACCTTCCCTCTCTTCGTATAAAATACGTTGAGATACGCCTGTTGGTTACACCATTATCATTCTCATTGGTTAAAACCTTCCCTCTCTTCGTATAAAATACGTTGAGATACGCCTGTTGGTTACACCATTATCATTCTCGTAACCTTCCCTCTCTTCGTATAAAATACGTTGAGATACGCCTGTTGGTTACACCATTGTCATTTTCTCTGGTTAAAACCTTCCCTCTCTCCGTATAAAATACGTTGAGATACGCCTGTTGGTTACACCATTGTCATTTTCTACTTGGTTAAAACCTTCCCCCTCTCCGTATAAAATACGGTTAGGTACGCCTGTTGGTTACACCATTGTCATTTTCTCTGGTTAAAACCTTCCCTCTCTCCGTATAAAATACGCTGAGATATGCCTGTTGGTTACACCATTGTCATTCTCTTTGGTTAAAACCTTCCCTCTCTCCGTATAAAATACGTTGAGATACGCCTGTTGGTTACACCATTGTCATTTTCTCTGGTTAAAACCTTCCCCCTCTCCGTATAAAATACGGTTAGGTACGCCTGTTGGTTACACCATTGTCATTCTCGTTGGTCAAAACCTTCCCTCTCTTCGTATAAAATACGTTGAGATACGCCTGTTGGTTACACCATTGTCATTTTCTCTGGTTAAAACCTTCCCCCTCTCCGTATAAAATACGGTTAGGTACGCCTGTTGGTTACACCATTGTCATTCTCATTGGTTAAAACCTTCCCTCTCTTTGTATAAAATACGTTGAGATACGCCTGTTGGTTATACCATTGTCATTTTCTCTGGTTAAAACCTTCCCCCTCTCCGTATAAAATACGGTTAGGTACGCCTGTTGGTTACACCATTGTCATTCTCATTGGTTAAAACCTTCCCTCTCTTTGTATAAAATACGTTGAGATACGCCTGTTGGTTACACCATTGTCATTTTCTCTGGTTAAAACCTTCCCTCTCTCCGTATAAAATACGCTGAGATACGCCTGTTGGTTACACCATTGTCATTCTCTTTGGTTAAAACCTTCCCTCTCTCCGTATAAAATACATTGAGATACGCCTGTTGGTTACACCATTGTCATTTTCTCTGGTTAAAACCTTCCCCCTCTCCGTATAAAATACGGTTAGGTACGCCTGTTGGTTACACCATTGTCATTCTCGTTGGTTAAAACCTTCCATCTCTTTGTATAAAATACGTTGAGATACGCCTGTTGGTTACACCATTGTCATTTTCTCTAGTTAAAACCTTCCCTCTCTCCGTATAAAATACGCTGAGATACGCCTGTTGGTTACACCATTGTCATTTTCTCTGGTTAAAACCTTCCCTCTCTCCGTATAAAATACGTTGAGATACACCTGTTGGTTACACCATTGTCATTTTCTCTGGTTACAACCTTCCCCCTCTCCGTATAAAATACGGTTAGGTACGCCTGTTGGTTACACCATTGTTGTTCTCCTTGGTTAAAACCTTCCCTCTCTCCGTATAGAATACGCTGAGATATGCCTGTTGGTTACACCATTGTCATTTTCTCTGGTTAAAACCTTCCCTCTCTCCGTATAAAATACGTTGAGATATGCCTGTTGGTTACACCATTGTCATTTTCTCTGGTTAAAACCTTCCCTCTCTCCGTATAAAATACGTTGAGATACGCCTGTTGGTTACACCATTGTCATTTTCTCTGGTTAAAACCTTCCCCCTCTCCGTATAAAATACGGTTAGGTACGCCTGTTGGTTACACCATTGTTGTTCTCCTTGGTTAAAACCTTCCCTCTCTCCGTATAGAATACGCTGAGATATGCCTGTTGGTTACACCATTGTCATTTTCTCTGGTTAAAACCTTCCCTCTCTTCGTATAAAATACGTTGAGATACGCCTGTTGGTTACACCATTGTCATTTTCTCTGGTTAAAACCTTCCCTCTCTCCGTATAGAATACGCTGAGATATGCCTGTTGGTTACACCATTGTCATTTTCTCTGGTTAAAACCTTCCCTCTCTCCGTATAAAATACGTTGAGATACGCCTGTTGGTTACACCATTGTTGTTCTCCTTGGTTAAAACCTTCCCTTTCTCCGTGACACATTTGCATGTGATCTTGTGGCACATTTAATGCAATGCATCCCCTGTTATATTTCATATCATTTGCACGAAGCTTGCCTCTTCATTGTTGTCATCTTCATATCTTTATCATCACTCCATGGCATGGTATTGCATTGCATAATCATGAATTTTCAAACAACTGGCTTCGCAAAGCGTGTAAGTCCAACCTTCAAACTGCATTTTTGAGCATGTCACTTCTATTCTGCCCCTGAACTACGCTGGTTTGATTCCTTGTAAAAGGATACGTAGGCAACCTTCGGGTTCAACCACTTGCATTGCATCTTGTTTGTTTGCCCAAGTCTTACGGCCTTGTCAAAAGGGTCGTCTTTGGGCTTTGACATTCACTCACGTCATGAAATGACTTTGAGCTCTGTCAAAGAGGGGCAACTGTAGACACCCCATTTTGACCGGCCCTAAGACTCGGGCGCTTTCTTTTGATTACCCGATGATGACAATTAGAATGTGTTTCTCACAAAATTCTCAGTAAGAAAGATGGAATTTAAGTTTTAATCCCAACCTTCACCCATTTTTTTTGCCAAACTATTTTAGACCTTAAAACCCTCTTTTCAAAATATGTTTTTTTAAATGTTTCTACGATGTCCCGAGGCTTCTATTTCGATTAAAATATTGCACTTTTCAGTAAACCGAGTAAGGACAAAGTGGAAATAAATGGAAGGGAGGTGAAATTTTTGAAAAATATTTAAAAATATCTTCTTTATAGGTTTGGAGTTGAAGGAAATAGGAGGGGATGAAAGAAAGCTGGTTTAGGAAAAGGATGAGTATCAAATCATTAAGAAGGAAATGAGCAGTCTTCACTAAATTAGGCATTTCTGTTTGTACACTTAGAATTTAAATGTGAGGCTACCACCATTAGAAAGTAGACTTCTGGGGCTTCAATTTAGACCCAAGAACCACCTTAGACCAAGTCCAAATAAGGGAGATATGCCCATTTGAAGTTGAGCTTAAGAGCAGATTTTGTTGATCCAGCCCGAGACAGCCTTCACTAAATTAGGCATATCTCTTTGTACACTTGGAATTTAAATGTGAGGCCTCCACCATTGGAAAGTAGACTTCTGGGGCTTCAATTTGGACCAAATAACTGCCTAAAACCAAGTCCATATGGGGGAGATATGCCCATTTGAAGTTGGGCTTAAAAGCAGATTTTGTTGATTCGACCCAAAACAACAATAGCCCATTTTTCTTGGTTTTGGTTCGGTTGGGACAACCCATTTACCCATTTTTTGAGCCATTCAAGTGCATCCACTCATCCTCCATTATACCTAATCATCCTCCATAGTCAAAAAGATATTTTGTTTGCATCCATAAAGGAGTATCCCATGCAACCACCTTGAAAATTTGCCCTCCTATCACATTCTTGTCTCCCACCTTGTCTCCCACCTTCTTTTTGACCTTTACTCTCCCTCATTGCCTATATAGAATGATCATATTGTAAGAGAGGAGGAGGACTACGAAATTGAAGAGAAAGGAGTGAGAAAAGGGTGAAAAAAGAGAGAAAAATTGAGTTTTTGAACCAAAAATATTCCTATCTTCCATATACACCTCATACCTTCCATAGCTGCTGAAATTCCTCATTTCCATACACCAAAACCACTCCAAAAATTCTGATATAGCCAAAGATCAATTGCCTCGACCATAAGGAAGAATGTTTAGTGATTGAAAGTGAAAAAAAACTAGAGAGTTAACCACTTTTCATACCACAAACTCCATAAACTCCATAATTTTGAATTAAGGATTTGAGAACACACTTCCTACACTTGAGGGTAATCAAGAGGAAGTTTGGAAATCAAGAAGTCCAATCTTTCTTTGGAAGGTGAATTTTTAATCTTTCATTTTCTTATATTTTGTATCTTATATTTATTTTCTTACTTCTTATTTCATTGTGTTTTGTTATAATCCAAGTAGTTGTTTATCTCATATTTATTTTCTTACTTTATATTTCATAGTATGTTGTTATAATCCTAGTGGTTTGTTTAGCTCATAATTATTTATTTATTTTTATTCGCATACTTTAATTTCATATTAGTTTTGTTGTAATCTTGCATGTTTTACCTCACATTTATTTTTTTTCGTGTATTAGTCTCATATTAGTTCTGTTATAATCTTGCATGTTCTATCTTATATTTGTTTTATTGCTTTAGGTTTATATTGTGAGTTTGCACTTTTTTTATTTTATTTTATATTTATTTTCTTTTTTAATCTAACCGGTAGTGGTTAGTTGAGCCACCTACATATTTTTTTTTTTGTTTGTTCCTTTTCTTGGTTTTGCAACAAGACAGGTTTTGCTTGGCCTAGTTCGCCGGCCGGCCTATTTGGCCGGTCGGTTAGCTTCTTCCGAACAAGATGGCGTAATCTTCCAATATTGGCCAATTTCCGCCGGCGGTTCTAAAGAACATGAAGCTTTTATTTTATTTATTTATTTTATTTTGAGTGTATTGTGAGGTTTTTATTTTGTTGTAATATTCTCCTCATCCCTCTCTAATTCGGTTTGTAATTATTCTTTAAAATGTTGTAATAATTCCCCGCCCCGCTTCTTTCCATCCCGTTCTTTTACTTGCTTTCTTTATTTGTACATAAACATCATATTTATTTTTCATCATAGTTATGCTTTGCATCCATGTTTCATGCATCTTGATTCGGCTAAGTTTGCATTTGTGGATTTAATCAATTCCTATGTGATTATGTGCGCTACCTCATGTTCTTGAGATGATTCACATATCATATTTTAGAAGCCGAATCTTTAGTTGCATCTCATGAGTGAATTGCATTAGGGTTTTGTATATAAGATCATGCATATTTTACTAACTTTGTTTTGCAGCTTGTTCGTGGGACATCAAACATGTGAGTTTTTATGCTTTAGCATCCCATGTGTGCGTGTTTTTCTTACTATGTCTAGCATTCTACCATGAGGCTAGTTGCTTATGTGATATAACTCTATGAATGCCAGTGGATGGAGGTTGTGTCGCTTAATTTGGAATGATGTTGATTTTTCATGCTTGTAAACTCAATTTATTTGGGTTGTACATCGTCAAAACTCTTTCAAAATGCATGATATCAAATTGTTCCAAAATGAATGGCATAGTCTATACTTGTATGCTTCACATAGTAAATTTTAGGATTTATTAACTAATCAGAACATGAACATATAAATAAAATAAATTTCATATCATGGTTAGTAAAGGCCGATCTTTGATCGGGTGGGCGGGGGTGCTCATTATTGACCTTCCCCTCTCATACCTAAGGTTCCGAGCCAAGTATCCTTGGTTACGACGAACAGTAGCTTTGGCACGAGTCATGGGTTTCCTAATTTTCCCAAAATAAATATTAGGTGGCGACTCTGAGATCTGATGACGCAGTCCATTTTTGACAAAATTGTAATAAAATGGATTTTCAATAAAAGTTGCCAAAACTGGACTCTCATCTATGTTTCACATTGCACTCGTGAGAATAGATCGAAGAGATCTCGGGGGTCCGAACTGTTTAACGCGCGCGGGTACCCCCCGGGCATGTTACAGCCGGCCCTCCTCCTCCTCCTCCCTCCTCCCTCCTCCCTCCCTCTTCCTCTCCTTCCTCCCTTTTCTGCGTTTTTTTTTTTTTTGAAAATTCGCCCCCAAAACGACGTCGTTTTGGGGGCGACAGGGGAAGGCGACCGAAGATCCGGATTCCTTCGGACCCCAGTGGGGTACTGAGATCGCGTGTGATTGGTTCAAAAAAAAAATTATTTTTTTTTTTTAATGCTTTCTGCCACGTTAAGCACGGCTCTTACATTTTTAATGGTGATGTTCTGGGTTGTTTTTAATTTTTTAATTTTATTTTTCAATAAAAAATTAAATTTTATTTGTTTTGCTTTATTTATTTATATTATGATCAGTAAAAGGAAATAGAGAAATGAAAATTGCACTTGAAATAGTAACTCGAACCTATCATGCATAGTAAAAGAATAACTCATTCAGTAGGCCAATTCCTTAATATTCGTAAGGATACATTTGATATGGTGACAAATAAGATCAAAAGTGAAGTGGAAAAAATAAAGTGAATGTAAAATTTATTTTGTTGTATGTATTTGGTTAAGTTAAATTTTTTGTAAAAATATTGTAATTAAATTGGAAAGTGAGATAACAAATGACTACTCACGAGAAAGAAAAATAAATCAATATATTTCTCTTGCAAAAGAAAAAAAAAGGAAAAAAAAAAGATTGTTATTTTGCCCAAATTAGTTGTACAAAAAAATTGATTTTCAGTTTTCAAAAACAGTTTTCTAAATTTTCAATTCGTATTTTTGTATTATTAATGATTTTTTTTAATATTTTAATCAATTTTTTTTTTATTTTTAAATTCACTCAATCTTAATATACTTAAAAAGTAAAAAATTGTACAAAAATTTATAAAAAAAAATTCATTGAATACAACAAAATATGTAAATATAATGAATTATTGTATTTTTAAATTTTTTTTTTGTATTTTTTCATATTTGGTGAATTTTTTTAAGTTTTTTTATTTAATATTTTTTATAAGCATATTTAGATTAGATGTATTTAAAAAAATTGAAAATTTAAGTAAATTATTAAAAAAATTCATTAAAAAAAATAAATTTAATTTTCTAAAAAGTAGAATTGTTTTACATCTTCCACAAGTCTCATAACAAGCATTATATATATATATATATATATATATATTCTTATCTTTTCTCACTTTCCACGTCTAAAAGGATTAAAGTTGAGAAGAGCATTTTTTGTTTTTTCATGTGTCAGAGCAACCTTATGGTGGTTGGCTGTTGAAGGACAAAGGTAGATAGTTGCTAGCACTTCATACTCATTTTGTTTTTTGGAAAAAGATGAAGGGAAATTGTGAAAAACTGGCCTCAATAAAAAATAATTATAAAATGGTGAAAGAAAAAAATGGTATTTTTATCACAAAAATATTTCATACACCACAAAGGTTGAGATTCATATTGTTTTTCAGTTTTGAAATTGTTCTATAACTAAAAATGTCACTAACTTTTGAGGGAGGTTTTAATGTTCAACAAAATTTGTTTTTTTGAAATTATCTCATCGAAATCTATCAAATTAGATCAATAATAAATTTAAAATTTCAAAGAAAAAAATTTGAAAAGATTTTCACCGTGTGACCGTTTGGGAAGAAGTTGGTTAGGCTTTTTTGGCTATTTTAGCCACAAAAAACAAAATAGGCTATTTTAGCCATAACAAACAAAACATCACATCCAACCCATAATCATTATACTCTTCTCTCACAAAAAAAGCCAAAAAAGCCAAAAAGCCAAAAAACCCTTCCCAAACCAAGCTTTTTAGCCCAGGCTAAAAAAGCCAAAAAGCCAAAAAGCCAACCCACTTTCCAAACGGAGGCTTAATTACTTAAGTCTTATTTAAAAATATTACTATAGTTCAGGTCCTATCTAAATTTTTTTGAACCAATAAGTTCTATTTAGCTGAAAATATTATTAGTTTTTCTCAATTTTTAAAACTAAGAATATTTTTAATTTTGCATAGTAATATTTCAGATAATTGTTTCACTAACTGATGAAAAAAAATAAAGTATCAGATTAAACGTTTTTGCCTTTCTACTTATATTTTTGATTCAATTATCCAATAAAATCGATAACATCATCAGTTTTTTCATTTAATTTTTTTTTTTTTAGTTTTGGACATCAATATTTCATCATCATACTCTTTTATAGACACACAATTTTCAGTTTTGCACAAAAAAATAATTCATAACTAAATACACAACTCAAAATTATTCAAAACTCAATTTAAAAATTAACTTCAAAACTCATAACCAAACATACAATTCAAAACTCAATTCAAAACTTTTTTCAAAACTCAAAACCAAACTCTTTTCAATAATCTATTTTAAAAGAAAAAATTCAAAAAAAAATTTATTTTGTTTTTTAAAATTATTTTTAGAATCATGATTTAAGTGTTGAGTGGTGTTTTGAGTTATGAGTTTTGAAAAGAGTTTTGAGTTGTATTTTGAGAGTTAAGTTATATTTTGAAATTTTTTGGACTTATTTTTTTAGGGTAAATATTTTATGTTTTAAATATTTATTTATTTATTTTAATGTGCACTATATTTCATACATTTATGTGTGGCTTTTTTTTAATATTAAAAAATTTGAAAAAAATATTTTCTTATTTTAAATATTTTATTTTATTTTGTAAATATATTTTTAAATATTTAATTTTTTTGTAATGTGTTGGTTATGATTTAAGTGTAGAGTTTTGAAAATAGTGTAGAGTTTTGAGTTATGCGTTTGGTTATAAGTTTAAAAAATAATTTTTGAATTGAGTTTTGAGTTATGTGTTTGGTTACGATTTGAGTGTTAAGTTATATTTTGAGTTAAAATATTAAAATTAAAAATTAAAATATTTACAAAATAAAATAAAATATTTAAAATAAAAAAATAAGGGCCCATTTGGTTTAGTTTTAGAATTATAATTTGATCGTGAAGTTGTGTTTTGAGTTATGATTTTTTGAATCATGATTTAAAAAAATAATCTTTGTTTAGTTATGAGTTTTGAAAATAGTTTTAGGATCATTTGTAATTTTGCTAAATTTTTTTGATTGATTAATGTATAGAATGTGAGAAAATATGAGATGAGAGAGAAGAGATGAGAAAGAAAAAGTGATTGATTGTTTGATTAATAATAATAATAATAAAAAAGAGAAGATATGAGTTTTGAAAGTAATTTTGAGTTGTATTTTAAAAATATGTTTGGTTAACATATTGCATTCAAATCATGATTTAAAAATAGAGTTGAGTTTTGAAAAATAAACCAAACGCTACCTAAAATTTTCTTAAACATTTTTTAATATTTAAAAAAAATAAATCCAAAAAATTCAAAATACAACTCAAAATTTAAAAACTCAAACTCAAAACTCTTTTCAAATGGTAAAGTTTTGTAATTATGATTTGAGAGTATGAGTTGTATTTTGAATTTGTGGGGTTTGGAATTATGATTTGAGTATAGAATTGTTGATGTGACATTTGATATTTGATACAAAAATTTACAACTCATAACTAAATATACAACTCAAAATTATTTTAAAGCACATAAAAAATTTTAAAAATTTCAAAAAATATTTTTTTCGATTATATAAAAATTAACATATCAATTCTAAAAAATAAAAAAAAAATCACTATTCTGGTCAACCGGCCGGACGACCGATTAGGCAAAATTTGCAAAAAAAAAATTTTGAAAAGCGCGGCTGGTACGGACTTCTCTGCAGAGTTTTTGAAACGTGTTTCCAAAACACATTCCAAACACCATATTCAAAACAATGTGTAGAATCACATTTTGAAAATATAACCAAACAGAGCCTTAAAACTCTTTTCAAAATTCAAAATTCAAAAACTCCTTCTATAATTTCTTTCAAAACACTTTTCAAAACTCATAGGCAAACAAATTTTTTTTTTTCAAAACTCAACTCACAATTCAACAATCAAATCACAGCTCTAAAAAGAGGATTACAATTCTAAAACTAAACTAAACGCAACCTTAGTTTGTTTGGCAACTACATGTTTTAGTCAAAAAGTCATTTTAAGTTGTCACATCACTCTGCCTACTTTTTTGTACATCATTTCATGAGAAATTAAAAAATTACTAAAATAACTTATTTTTAAATAAGGCATTGAAATATAAGTCCATAAATTAAAACTTATGTGTATATGTCTCAAATTTTTACTATCTAAAATTTCTCTGTCTCCGGATAGTGTTCAAATAGTGCAATTTTCAAATAATGAGCGCTAAAACTTGTAAAATTAAGGGCCAAAAATTGCTTTCATCACCATCACCACCACCACTACCACTGCACTATAAGTTTATAACATAATTTTTTTTTCCCTATTCAAGGACAAATTCAATACAATCAATGAAATTTCATCCAATATGGTGTGGGGTCACCTCCATTGTTGATAGGGGTGTAAAAGTTAATTAACCTAAAAGTCCTATCTACATATTTGGTAGTAACTTAGGTCTTATCAAAAAGTTTTTGAACCAATAAGTCCCATTTACAGGTAAAAAGACGTTTTGCTCTTTAACCCAAATATTTGAAATATGTGCCTCCCGAATATTTGAAATTTATCAGCAATTTGGAAAATGAGACCCTTAATGTTTCTACGGAGAGAGAGACGATGAAGCTTAAAGTGATGAGGGCCCAAGCCATGATTAACATTCTTCAATCGCGTATTGATCTTCTGAACAAGGAAAACGACGACTTGAGAATCTCTCTCATTTGTCTTCTATCTTTTTTTCTTTGTTTTTTTTTTTTTTTTTTTTTTGGTTTCAGACTCTCTCCTTTTGTCATATAAAAAATGGAGCCAAAATACATTTGAAGTGGTCAAATCATAATTTTGTGCTCTCTCTCATATTCTCCCCTAAGCTGAGAATGTTTGTAGGTAAGAACTAAGACATTCTCAGTTAGAACTGAGAATGTTCTCATTTTAAAATTGAGACTGATTTTAGTTTACAAAAATATCGAGTAAAATTGAGAAAATTTTCAATTTTTCTGTGTTAAAACTGAGAATATTATCATTTTTTTAATTTTAAACTGATAACATTCTCAATTTTAAAACTATTAAAAATTGAGAAATTTCTCAGTTTACACATCTTGAAATCAGGAAGCCATGAAGACTTCTTAGTTTACGGTGACGGTAATTTCCTCAATTTACACACCAACTCCGATTCGACGACCACGTCGCAGCAGTAGCAACAGCAGCAAGGGTTGAATCGGTGAAGAAGGCGTCGCCAGTGTTGGTGACAGTGATACCATGGCGGTGGCAGGCGGCGAGGTCGACGTGGTCGAGGTCGGCGCTGGAGCCGACGACACACTAGAGGAAGAGAAGGAGGAGTCATACGGAGGAGACCAGAGACTGGGTCTGTGGGGAGGAGAGAGAGAGAGAGAGAGTGTGTGTGTGTGTGTGTCTGGTTGTTGTTGTTGGGAAGTGGGTGTAAAAGTAAGAGAGAGAGAATGAAGACAACAATTGTTTGGTAGCGAGGAGGTATTGGAAGGGTAAATTGGTCTATTAAAAATTAATGGGACTTAAAAGAGTAAATAATTTTATATAAGACTTAATGGATTATAAGTTTACAAAATAGGACTTATATGTAAATGCCCAAAAAAAAAAAAATTAAGGTAAATTATATGGAGCCCTCATAAGATTTTAAAAAATATAATAAATTCTAATATTTTAACATATTTTTTTGAGATTTTATTTCTTATAACACTTAACACCATTTTCATCAATAATATGTTAGTTATATGGATAAAAAAAACAATGTTGTGATTTTTTTTTACAATAAGATGTATACTTTATATTGTTTATTTTTGTATTTCCGCACCATCTAAATTAGTTTCGTCTCTTTAATCTTACAAAGTAAGGCCAATTTAATTATTTTAAAATTGTAAGATATACTGTATTTTTTTCAAATATTAGAAGATATTAATATAATTTACCTAAAGTATTATGACCTTAATCTTATTCAAATACGAAATATAAGCTTAATCTTTACAACTTTATAAAATGACTCACTTTTAAATACTTATTTACATTGACTAGAGCAAATAAAAACCTATTATAGAAACTCTAAAAGCATGTTTGATTGGAAGGATTAAAATAGGGGATTGAGATAATTAATTCGTTGGGACAATTATCCTATGTTTGCTTTGACATTTTGGTTTAGGATTATTAATCCAATGGATAATTAATTCAACAAATTCGTAGGATTATTAGTAATAGGGTAGGGTGAGATAGTGAATACCACACTAATTTGATAGGATTATTAATACCTCACTTTTAATCTTTTGAATCAAACATGGGTTAAGAGTGTCACGCTCTCAAAATAAAGAGGATAATCCAACCCAAGAGATTCATAAATATAATAGAAAATGTTATACTTTCATTCATCAGAGTTTATATTACAAAAGATATTACATGCATTATACTTTCATAAATGATCATTCTGAAACTACAACATATAACACTAATTGATTACAACAAAATAAATGCCCTACGGGCTTACATCTTTCCAAGATATTACTTGGTTACAACAAAAGAGTCCTAAACTCTATACATATAAAGGTCTTGGCTTGAAGTAACATTTAAACACAAAAGTAACAAAACAAAGCCTCAAACTTCCAAGTCCTCCCAAGTTACGCCCTTGGAGAAAGCATGTCACCTGTACCTGAAAATGGTTTCCCAAGTAGGGTGAGCCAAAACCCAGTGGAGATATACTAACACAATATATAAAGTTGAACTAAGATATATGCATCAGTTAAATGTTCAACATTCGCGACTAACTTACATACTATCCATGATCATTCGGTATTGATATTAGCATCTCAATCTATTTCCATTCATTCATTTCCAATCAATTCATGAGTATAGTTCATTATTATCAAATCAATCCAAATTGAGACTACAACTCAATGGTTCACCATTTAATACATTCATCACTCCAACACATCTATTTTGGCCATTTTATAGAATTCTCATCCTAGGGAATCGGCACCCATATAAAGATTTTGGGACTTTCACCCTGGACACTCCGACCAACTTAATTTTAAATGGAGTCCATTCCCTATCTCCTCCCAAAACAATGGAGTACATCCCCTATCTCATCTCAAATAAAGATACATATACAATGTATTTAAAAACGTTATCATATACAATGACTATCCAAATCACATATTCAATGGTTTAATCAAACCGTCATATTCAATGACATAATTCTAATGATTCGTTTCAATTTACCTAATTCTCATGCAGTTTCTACAACAATCATAGCTATCCTTCACCGATAGCCCAAAACAGATATACTATTTATCAATAGATAATTTATGAAATTTTTCATAGGTGAGTGATTTATCAATTCCATTTACACCATTCATTCATATAACCTCCTAATTGCATATTTCCCATATCAATTTCATTATTTATACAAAATAATTATTGAGTACAAATTAGGGCAATTTTTTCCCTTTTTCAAATATCAACCTTAAGTCCAAATTTCATCATTTTAACCCATATAACCTCATATTTAATACCCCATATATGTATCCATGGAGCCCAATATAAAAGCCCTCTTTCAATTTTGAATCCATACACTAACTTCACCAAAACCTTTCCAAATCCCACCATTTATACATAATAACAAATACCTAGGTTAAAAACCATATTAATGTGTAGAATATCCCTACCTCAAGTGTAGAAGCTCGAAGAGGAAGAAGGAGAATCTCGAAAATACACAAAATCAAGCTTTACTCGGATGAAATAGAAGCCCACAAGATGCTCCACCTTTTTAATAAAGGAATTAGGGTTGAGAGATCCCCAAACCAAGGTGTATTTAGAGAGAGAAAGAGAGAGAGAGAGTATTTTAGAGAGAGAAGGAGTTAGGCTAGGGTTTATGTGAGAAAAGGAACCAAAAAGTGATATAAAATAACGCTGCTACGAACTGATATACGCGGTCCTTGTTCGAGCGAATGAGTGGTCGATCGAGTGACCAGATACAACAAGTGACCTCGCTTAAGCGCAAGAAGTGTCACTCGAGCGTAGAATACATACCTTCAAGTATTTCACAAACGCACACTCTCGCTTGAGTGCAAGAAGCCTCGCTCGAGCAAAGAACTTCATCTTCCCAGAAAATGCTGCGTCTGGGAAGGAAAATTGAGAACTCTTAAAACTCGCTCGAGTGTAAGAAACCTTGCTCGAGCGAAGAAGCAAATTATACAAGACTCACTCGAGCACAAGAAGCCTCGCTCGAGCGAAGAAGCCAAAATCTAGGCAACAACAATCTAGACCAACTAACAACCAACTTGTTCCAAACTCGCCCAACATGTTCCAAAACTCAAATGCAAAGAGTCAAAGGAAAAAAACAAGACATGGATACAATACTAAGCCACGAAACCCAAGTCTGGAATACAATGAAGGTCAGGGCAAAATCAGGATCGCTATAACCTTCCCATTTTAAAGAATTTCATCTCCAAAACTTTAGTACAAGTTTCTAGAACCATGATTACCCAATTTTCAAAATGTTCACAATTCAATTCTCCTCATCATGACCCACCCACCGATCATTCAATCTCTTTACAAGAGAGCAAATCCACATCATATCGCTCAACATATATTACCAATATGCATCTTCCGAAATTTAACCAATTTCAATACATACATCTCAAATTTCCAAAACATATTCAATGTTTATGATAAATTTGCATTTCCAAAACTTAGACAGCATATACAATGTTCAAATTAAACTTGTATTTCTGAAACATATTTAACATTTACAATTCTTTTATAATCCAAAACATATACAATGCTTTTATAGTTCATAAACAAAACTAAAATTTCAACACATACTCAAACATGAACAAATAAGTCGGGATATTTCTCTTGGACTTCTAATTTACGCTCCCAAGTTGCTTCCTCAACCTCATGATGTTTCTATAATACTTTGACCAAGGGAATTGTCTTGCTCGCAAGACTTGGCCCCGCCTATCCAAGACTCTCACCAGTCTCCCTTCATATGAGGCATCCTCGTCTACCTCTAAGTCGGTCCAATCCAACACATGTGATGGATCCGGCTCATACTTCTGAAGCATATTAATATGAAACATTTCATGCACTTTGGAAAGTTGTGGCGGCAACGCTAAACGATATGTAACCTCCTCAATCCGTTCAAGGATTTCAAAAGGGCCAATAAACCGAGGGGATAACTTCTCACTCTTCCCAAATCTCATCAAACCCCGTCTAGGTGATATTTTCAAAAAGACATGATCACCTACTTCAAATGACAAAGGTCTCCTTCTACGATCGGCATAACTCTTTTGGCGACTCTGGGCTGTAACCAACCTCTTATGGATAAGTGCCACTTTCTCCGTCGTTTCTCGAACCAACTTTGGACCCAACAAAGGTACATCACCCACCTCGGCCCAACACACTGGAGATCTACACGGTCGGCCGTACAAGGCCTTAAACGGTGCCATGCCAATACTCGATTGGAAACTGCTATTGTAGGCAAACTCCACTAAGAGTAAGTGTCTCTCCCACGAACCCTTGAAGTCAAGGACACAGCCTTTAAGCATATCCTCAAGAATCTGGATAGTACGCTTGGACTGCCCATTAGTTTGAGGATGGTACGCAGTACTAAAGGTCAATCTAGTGCCCAAAGCACTCTACAAGCTCTGCCATAGTCGAGCTGTGAAACGCGGATCCCTATCCAAAACAATTGTCACAGGGACCCCGTGCAACCTCACTATGTCCCGAATATACAAGTTAGCAAGGTAGTCTACCGAATCTCTTACGCGTATAGGAATAAAATGCGCTGACTTGGTTAACCGGTCAACTACCACCCAAATGGCATCACCACCTCGTTGAGTCCTCGAAAGGCCCACAACAAAATCCATCGTGACATACTCTAATTTCCACTCAGCTATAGGCAAGGGTTGCAACAAACCCGCTGGCCTCTGATGCTCGGCCTTCACTTGTTGGAAAGTAAGGCACTTCGATACAAACACAGCCACATCTTTCTTCATAGCCCTCCACCAAACTGGCAACTCAGATCATGATACATCTTTATGCCTCCCGGATGCACCGCAATGCGTGAATGATGGAACTCTTGGGTACTTCCTCTTGGCAACACTCCGGTACAAATAAACGATCACGGTATCTTACACTCAGGTCGGGACTCACGGTTAAACCCTTCTTTACCTTTCCACTGAAGATCTTCTCCCGTAAGGATTCTACCTCCAAGTCACCCTTCTGTGCTTCTAACACTCGGTTCACAAGTGTAGGTTGTACAACTACAGAAAATAAGGCTACAAACTCAACAGACTCGCCCAGATGCAAGTCAAATTCACCAAGAGTACCCAACATCTCCCATTCTCGGATAGCAATACAAGCTACATTACTAACATATTTCTTACTCAAGGCGTCGGCTACCACATTGGCCATCCCCGGATGGTAATGCAACTCGGAATCATAATCTTCTATGAACTCCATCCATTTTCTCTGCCTCAAGTTTAAGTCCTTCTGTGTAAACAGATACTTCAGACTCTTATGATCAGAAAACACCTCAAATCTCTCACCATACAGATAGTGCCTCCAAATCTTCAAGCCAAAAATCACCGCTGCCAACTTTAAGTCGCGGGTAGGGTAATTCTTCTCGTGTGTTTTCAACTGTCGTGAGCCATAGGCTACTATCTTCCCTTCTTGCATCAATACACAACCTAAACCTTCCCGTGAGGCATCACAATATACCAAATAGCCCAAATCCCTCTCCGGAATAATCAAGATTGGAGCGGTGGTGAGTCTAACCTTAAGCTCTTGGAACGACTTTTCACAAGTCTCACTCTACACAAATTTGACCCTTTTCCTCGTCAATCTAGTCAAATGCGACGCTAATCTGGAAAAATCCTTCACAAACCGGTGGTAATACCCGACCAACCCCAAGAAACTACGAATCTCAAAAGCATTCTTAGGTTGTGCCCAATCCTGCACTGCCTCAATTTTGGATGAATCTACAGTACATGGCCTAGGAACTTAACCTTTTTTAGCCAAAACTCACACTTCCCGAACTTAGCATACAGCTTATGGGCTCTAAAGCAACTCAAGCACCACTTGTAAGTGTTTCTCGTGCTTCTTCTCAGAAGGTGAGTAAATCAGAATATCGTCCACAAAGATGACCACAAAACGGTCTAAGAATTCTCAGAAGATTCGGTTCATCAAGTCCATAAACACAGCTGAGGCATTGGTTAGCCCGAAAGGCATCATAAGAAACTCATAATGGCCATACCTCCTATGGAATGTCATTTTCAGGATATCCTCATTCCTGATCCTCAGCTGGTGATAACCCGATCTCAGGTCTATCTTAGAGAAACAACGAGACCATTTCAACTGATCAAACAAGTCATCTATACAAAGCATTGGATACTTGTTCTTAACTGTAACCCGGTTCAACTTTCGGTAGTCGATACAAAGTCGCAAGGCTCCATCTTTCTTTTTAGCAAAGAGAGCTGGTGCTCCCCAATGCGAAGTACTAGGGCGAACAAAGCCCTTATCTAGTAGTTCCTGGAGTTGAACCTTTAACTCACTCAACTAAGCCGGCACAAACCGATACGGTACCATAGAAATTGGTGTTATACCAGGCACTAAATCAATAAAGAACTCGATCTTTCAGTGAGGTGGTAAACTAATAAGATCCTCGGGAAAGACATCCGAGTACTCACAAACCATTCTTGGCGACTCAACTCGAACTTCATCACACTCACTACTAAAAAAGCTAGAAAGAAGACAACTAAGTTCACTCCATCCATGCGAACCATACATCGGTGATAAGACTATATCCACCCGGTCTCCCAAGAAATAAAAGCAATAACTGCTCAAGGTACATACAGTAACCCTCTGACGGTAGCAAAATATAACAACCCGGTATGACGATAACTAGTCCATATCCAAAATAACATCAAAACTAGACATGCCCATCAATACAAAAGAAAAAGGAAACTGGCAGTCGACGGCCTCTATATCACATCCCCGACACCCCCGTTTCAAAATCATCTCACCCCCAACAGGTGACACAACACATATAGGAGATGCTAACTATGCCAACTCCAATTCCAACCCCAAAACAGATGCAAATGCAGACAAAATAAATGAATGGAATGCACCGGTATCAATCAATACATTGGCAACCGTGTTGTAAAACAAAAAGGTACCTCTTACAACAGATGGAGTTGGTACAAGATCTGGCACAGTAACAGCATGCACAAGTCCCCCGTTGGTCTCTGATCTACCTGTTCACCCCTCGGAGCATAATACTGCTGCACTAACTGACCCAAAGAGGCTCCCTAATTGCCCCTCGAGGCCTGTACTGACTGCGTTGGCTGGTGACTTTGTGTCTGCCTCAAACCAGACACACCAGGTTGCCACCCAACTGTGGGCAAAATCTCTTAAGGTGTCCCGCTTGCCCGCACTGATAACAAGTGAGTGGCTGGCCTCTGCCCTGACTCTAACCCTGAGAACGAGCCGACGATGAAACTGCTTGCTGCCCTCCTCTCCTCTGTGGGCAAACTGGAGACTTGTGGCCCAGCTGGCCACACTTGAAACAAGTGATGTCTCCCTGACCACCTTTTCCAAAACCTGAACTCGGCATTGAAAAGGTAGACCTCGAATGCGCTTCCTGGGATTGCTATGGGTTAGAACCCATCTGCCTCTTACTGATCCCCTATCCATCCTCACTCCTTCTGGAGCCCTTCATCATCTCCTCCTCCGTATGCATGATGGTCTCAAGATGGGCTGCAGCCTCCACAAGGCACCCATAATCATAGACCCGGCCATCCTAAACATGAGCCCGGCCCGTAGTTTCTTCTCAAATTCCAAACAACGGCATTCCTCAGACACTACCAGCTCCGGTGCAAACCTAGACAGGCTAGTGAATGTGGCTTCCAACTCAGCCACCGGTGTGTTTAACTGTTTGAGCTGAGAAAACTGATCCCTCAGCTTCTCCCTCACTGTAGCAGGTAAGTATTTGTCTTGGAAAGCATCAATAAGGGCTTCCCAAGTCCCTCCAATGCGCCCCCGCGCATATTTCCACTACTGACCCACGTCTCCCTTTAGCTGGAAGGACACCAAGGTCACTCTCAAACCTCCGTCTTCGATACCGAGCATCTCAAATGTCTTCGTCATCTGCTCTAGCCACTCATCAGCCTTTAGTGGCTCTTTAGGATCACCCAAAAACTCGTCTGGATTCGACCGGAAGAACTCTTTCTTCAGAAAGAATGGCCCAACTTTAGCTATTTGGGCCTGGACTTGATTCTCAACTTTGAGAATGTCCATGGATTCCCTCAATGCTCCGCCCATTTCATGGGCTAAGGCACTCATGGCCTGTTGACCTACTAGCTCGGCCACATTGGCTTGACCGACCCCTTCCTCCAATCCCAGAATTTCATCTGATATGGGCATCTCATGCCTCCTAGGCCTACCACGCCTACCACCACGACCTCGTCCTGACATCCTAATAAAGGTAACGATAGCCATTAGCACATTTACAAATGTGTTGAAGCTAATTCACCCACGTCCTAATACGATGGACAACTGTAATTCACTCCACATAAGCACATAATCACATAAACACATACGAATTTCATTTCCAGATAATGACCGTCCCGTGACGTTGCTGGAGTTTTAGTTAGAAACAACAGTGATCAAATGCCTTTCCAACAGGACTCCCAGAAACCCATGGACATAATCAACATCCTAGAAATCAAATCTCATATCCATATAATCACATAAACATGTTATCATATAAGCACATAGAATCCATAGTTAAGTCTCCAACAAGCAAGACAAACCCAATGTGGTACTAAGCACTTCCCACGTACCCAAAGTATTCAAACCCGGTACGCTCTGATACCAAGTTGTCACGCCCTCAAAATAAATAGGATAATCTAACCCAAGAGATTCATAAACATAATAGAAAATGTTATACTTTCATTCATTAGAGTTTATGTTACAAGAGATATTACATCCATTATACTTTCATAAATTCTCACTCTGAAACTACAACATATAACACTAATTGATTACAACAAAATAAACGCCCTAGGGTTTACATCTTTCTAAGATATCATTTGGTTACAGCAAAATAGTCCTAAGCTCTATATATGTAAAGCCCTTGGCTTGAATTAACATTTAAACACAAAAGCAACAAAACAAAGCCTCAAACTCCTAAGTCCTTCCAAACTACGCCCTTGGAGGAGGCATGTCACCTGTACCTGAAAATGGTTCCCCAAGCAAGGTGAACCAAAGCCTAGTAGAGATATACTAACACAATATATAAAGTTAAACTAAGGTATATGCATCAGTTAAATGTTCAACATTCGCGACTAACTTATATACTATCCATGATCATCCGGTATTGATATTAGCATCTCAATCTATTTCCATTCATTAATACATTCATCATTCTAACACTTCTATTTTGGCCATTTTACAGAATTCTCATCCGAGGGAATCGGCACCCATATACATAAGATTTTGGGACTTTCACCTTGGATACTTTGGCCAACTTAATTTTAAATGAAGTCTATTCCCTATCTCCTCCCAAAACAATGGAGTACATACTCTATCTCCTCTCAAACAAAGTTACATATACAATGTATTTAAAAACGTTGTCATATACAATGACTATCCAAATCACATATTCAATGGCTTAATCAAACCGTCATATTCAATGACATAATTCTAATGATTAGTTTCAATTTACCTAATTCTCATACAGTTTCTACAACAATCATAGCTATCCTCCACCGATAGCCCAAAACAGATATTTCTAACCATATATACTATCTATCAACAGATAATTTATCAATTTTTTCATAGGTAACTGATTTATCAAATCCAACTACACCATTCATTCATATAACCTTCCAATTGCATATTTCCCATATCAATTTCATTATTTATACAAAATAATTATTGAGCACAAATTAGGGCAAGTTTTTTCCTTTTTCAACTATCAACCTTAAGTCCAAATTTCATCATTTTAACCCATCTAACCTCATATTCAATACCCCATATATGTATCCATGGAACCCAATATAAAAACCCCTCTTTCAATTTTGAATCCAAACGCTAACTTTACCAAAATCTTCCCAAATCCCACAATTTATACATAACAACAAATACCTAAGTTAAAAACCATATTAATGTGTAAAATATCCATACTTCAAGTGTAGAAGCTCAAAGAGAAAGAAGGAGAATCTCGAACCTCATATTCAATACCCCATATATGTATCCATGGAGCCCAATATAAAAACCCCTCTTTCAATTTTGAATCCAAACCCTAACTTCACCAAAATCTTCCCAAATCCTACCATTTATACATAACAACAAATACCTAGGTTAAAAACCATATTAATGTGTAAAATATCCCTACTTCAAGTGTAGAAGCTCAAAGAGAAATAAGGAGAATCTCAAAAATGCACAAAATCAAGCTTTACTCGGATGAAATGGAAGCCCATAAGATGCTCCATATTTTTAATAAAGAAACTAGGGTTGAGAGATCCCCAAACCAAGGTGCATTTATAGAGAGAGAGAGAGAGAGAGGGAGAAAGAGAGAGCATTTTAGAGAGAGAAGGAACTGGGCTAGGGTTTATGTGAGAAAAGGAACCAAAAAGTGATATAAAATAATGCTGCTGCGAACTGATATACGCGGTCCTCGCTCGAGCGAATGAGTGGTCGCTCGAGCGACCAGACACAACAAGTGACCTCGCTCGAGCGTAAGAAGTGTCACTCGAGGGTAGAATACATACATTTAGGTATTTCACAAACGCACACTTTCGCTCGAGCGCAAGAAGCCTCGCTCGAGTAAAGAACTTCATTTTTCCAGAAATGCTGCGTCTAGGAAGAAAATCAGAGAACTCTCAAAACTCGCTTGAGCGTAAGAAACCTCGCTCGAGCGAAGAAGCAAATTATACAAGGCTCGCTCGAACGTAAGAAGCCTTGCTTGAGCGAAGAAACCAAAATCTAGGCAACAACAATCTAGACCAACTAACAACCAACCTATTCCAAACTCGCCTAATATGTTCCAAAACTTAAATGCAAAGAGTCAAAGGAGAAAAACAAGACATGGATACAATACAAAGTCACGAAACCCGAGTTCGGAATACAATGAAGGTCGGGGTAAAACCGGGATCGCTATAAAGAGTTATCCTGAGTGATTAGTGGGCGTACTTCTCATATAATTGCTTAAGATTTGATTTTTGGGATCATACTATGAGAAAATAATTTTTTGTAAATTTCTTAATGTCAATATGAATGACCTGTCTTTAATCAGATCAAAAAGGAAATTAACCGAATTACACATAAGTTATCTTGATCGTTGAAAAAATAATTATCTTAAAAATTATTATTAAATAAATAAATTATCTAAATGAAATATGATACTTCCTCTGTCCCAAAATAATGGCCCCTTTTGGGGAATCCAACTTTTTTTGGTAGTACTTTAAAAAAGTTGATTTTCCAAAATTACCCTTTGATAGTACATTTTTTTGGGAATATCAATGTCATAATTGTACTTTTTATATTATTTATGAATTTAAAAGAAGGGCAAAATAAGAATTTTATATTATTTTTGTACTTGATTTTTGAAGAGGGACTAATATTTTGGGACAATGAAAAATGGAATAAGGGACTAATATTATGAGACGGAGGGAGTACAAATTAGACCCAGTGAGGACAAGACTCTTGTGTTTAGACTTGTAAGGAATCCAATCTTAAAAGAAAGGATGAATTATACTAGCAGTCTCTACAGTTTGAGTCATGTGTCACTTTGATTCTTGACTTTTCAATTGTGACACATTTGACTCTGAATTTTGAATCTTGTTTCAAATAAAGACAATTAAAAATACCATTGCTTAATTTCAAGGGCAAAGTTGTCAATTTGATAAAATATAAACTAATTTGAAAAAAATAAACGTTAAAAAAATATTTTTGAATTTTTAAAAATTATTTCTACCCATTAAAGATAAAATTATGTAAAATTGATAAATTTTTTAAACATTTATTTATTTATCTTTACCAAATTATTTTTATTATATGTTTAGATGATGATCATATAATGAGGGGTTATTTTTATTTTCATTAAATTAGTTTCTATTTCTTCAAAAGCCAAATATGGCGACAACTTTGATATCATTATTAAACCAATCCATTAAATTAAAAAATCCAAAACTAAAAACATTTCACACATTAAATATATCGATTACACATTAAAAACTTAACAACCACTCATTACATGATTATCATCCAAATCAATGCTTTAAAAACTGGACCGGTGAACGAATCGGAAAAGAGATTGAGTGGACGAGTCACCAGTTTAACTATTGGGTTGAAGCGGAATCGAACCATGACGTTATAAATATATTAAAATAATATTTAAATAAAAATATAAGTAATAAAATTGAAAATATTAAATTATCTTAAATATTTCTCATAATATTTTTTTTTACTAAAAAATATAATAATATATTTTAAAATATTATTAATCTTAATTTTGGAATAGGAAACCAAATATTCAATGTTCCCTCCATATGATTTTAATTCAAATAATTTGATTGAAAGAAGAGTAAAAATTTTGGAGGGACGCCAAAATTTCAAATCTCCCTCCAATAAATTTGATTGAATCTCACATAAATTTTTTAAGTTTTTGTGAAATAATTTTTTTTCTTATAAATAGGTAAAGACTTTCACAATAATTTCAAACTCTTAATGAGATTCCTTACAAGAGGAGACTTTTGAAAGAGAGTTTCTAATTAAATTTTCTTATATATATATATATATATATGTATATATAATAAGAAAGAATAAAAAAAATAGTCAGAAAATATCAAAAAAAAGTTCAAAATTTTTAATTTTATCAACCCAGCCGGTTCACCTGACCCCGTCCCCGGGTCGACCGATTCGGTGGTCCAACCGTCGATTTTTACGATTCTCTCTAAATAGACTAGTTTTTGGATTGAAACGGTTTAGAGAGTATATCTGGATCGAAATCCCGACTGGTTGACGGTTCAACCAGCTGGTCCGATCTTATTTTTAAAACTTTGAACCAAACACATAATAAAAATTAATTTGGTAAAAAAAAAATAAATGTCTAAAAGATTTATCAATTTTACATAATTTTATCTTGGTGGGTAGAAATTATTTTTAGAAATTCAAAAATATTTTTTTAATATTTATTTTTATTAAATTGGTTTATATTTTATCATATTAACGACTTTACCATTAAAATTGATTAATGATATTTTTAATTGTTCTTATTTAAAATAAAATTTAAAATTTAAAATTAAATGTGTCATAATTAAAAATTAAACATCAAAATGACGCTTTCCTAAACTACAAAAACCATTAATTTTGACATTATCAATGGTGTTAATTAACTGTTGTTGTCAGCTAACTTTTGACATTATCAATGAATTCAATAAAACTATTGGAGGGGCTTGTTAGATGCTGTCTCCAAATTATTGCTTAATTTATTGTGCACGACATGGGCTTTGATTAGGGTTAGTGGTGGGGTTGACCGACACCACGCATATTTTATGGATATCATTACAAATTTATAATTGTCCTTTTTTTTATTTGATGAATTTTTATTAAGGGATTGTTTGAAATGATCTAAATAAATGTATTTTTTATCTTTTTATGAAAAGATATGCAGAAAAGTAGAGAGGTGATGTGATGAAAAAAAGATAAAAAGATAAAAAGATGGATTATTTTGGGTATGCCAAACTTGGACTAAATATATTTTTTTAAATTATACATTTTTAGATTTTATTTAACTAGATGAATCAAAAAGTAAAAAATTTTAACATATATTTTTTAAAATTCACTAAAGATATATATATATTTAAAAAAAAGTGTTTCTCATTATTTATTGTTTTTTTTCCAATTATGATGACAATCTATTATCTTTCACTAGTTAAAATATAAATAAGGTAACTCTTTATTTTAATTATTTTCTTTTTTATTTATGTACTTTAACACTATTTTATATTTTACATATTTATACATATAAACTATTTTTCGTTTGAAAAGTGAGTTGACTTTTTGGTTTTTTGACTTTTTTGACTATTTTAACTTGGGCTAAAAACTTGATTTGGGAAGAGCTTTTTGACTTTTTGACTTTTTTGATTTTTTTTTTTGTGAGAGAAGAGTGTAATGATTATGGATTAAATGTGATGTTTTGTTTGTTGCAGTTAAAATAGTCTATTTTGTCTTTTGTGACTAAAATAGCTACAAACCAACTTGCCAAACGGATAGGGTTGTTTTGGAAAGTTGGAAAAAAAATTGACTTTTTAACATTTTGATTTTTTAGTGGCTTTTTTGACAAAAAATTGAGTTGTTTTGGGTAAAAAAATTGATTTTTTTGACTAAAAAAAGCTAAAAGCCCAAAAAACTAACTTTTTTGACAACTTCCCAAAAGGCCCCAAAATCTTTTAAAGGTCTTCAAATATAATTAATCTTAAAAATTTTATTAAAATAACTATTATAATAATTAACCGATCTAATTTAAAAAATCCTTAAAGATGTTGTATAAGGTGTGCTCCTATTCAGCCATCTCTAATAATTATGCCAATCTAATGATGACTTGAATTTAACTCCGAAACTTTATTTTACTCTAATAACCGACATCAATTTTTACTTATTAAACTATTGTTAAAACTACTCATCATATTTAAGAGTTGCATAATGTAAATAAGTAAACAAAAAATAACATTCAAAAAATAATGACAGCTTGATGAAAAAAATCATATTTTAATGTTAAAAATGTTTTTCATTAATTAAAATAATAATTTTCCTAACTTAACTTAAATGATATTTTTCATAAATAAATAAAGCTTCAAATGAAATAAATTATTTATTGGATATTTGAGTCCCAATTTGAAGTCTTTCTAACATCTCATTTCTATTTACAGATACAAATAATTTTTTCCATAAGATATAAATTTGAGGGTGAATTGCAAATCAATAAAAATAATTACAAAAATATGAAGGTATAAGTGTGGTTTGTATCATAGTGCTAGTCAGATCATAATTTTCACTTGCATGGGAACACGAATCCATTTGCATTTTTATTTTTATTTATTTTTGTATATAAATAATTTATTTGTTCCTTTTGATTTGTAATTTTTCTAAGTTATATAATGTATATGATGAATGTAGAGAAAACATAAATGAATTTATTAAAAACCTCTCAAATGTGAGCAAAATAAAATAGGAAATGCTACTGTCTCAGATTTATCAACCATGAAAATTGTTCAGAAATAAGTGTGCGGTATAGATGAAGAATTGTTTTGTTGTAAGACACACCTAAAATTAATCTCATCCACACAATTTGAATATGGACATCCTCAATTTTGTAGTGTTGCTCAAATAAAAAAGAACTTTGAAGTGAGAAAAGAAATGATAAAATTATAGTTTCTTACTTACATACAAAAAAGAAAAGAAATAATTGTAATATCTCACATTCTTTCTCACTTGGTTACTCATTCAAATAAGTGATAGATATCTTCTCATTTGACAACTTAGTTTTTTAGCTCAAAAAAAAGAAAAAAAAAAACCGAAATTTGTTGGTTTTTTTTTTTTATTTATAAAAATTTAGAAAGTTATTAAAAAAGTCAAAAAAAAACTATTACAAAAGTCAAATATATGTTTTTCTATACAACTAAAAAAAAGGAAAATTATACGCTATCCCAGTCTGTTTGGCAATTTTTTCATTTGGCTATTAATTTTTTTAATTTTATTTTGGCTCTTCATATTTTAATTTTTTCTCAATTTAATTTTTAAGTTAACATACATTCAAAATTAGACTAAAAAAATGCTACTACCACATGATATACAAAATATATTATTATATTAAAATTTGAAATTGTATCAATTGTGTAAGATATATATAATAAAATATTTTTATGCTACGTAGTAAAAAATGTGCTTTTTTTTTAAATCTAATTTTAGACATAAATTGGTTTATAGAATAAATTAAAAAAAAATCAAATATAAAAGGCTAGAGTGAAAGAAAAAAAGACTTTAAGAACAAAAAAAAAAAAAAAAAAAAGCCAAACATAAAAAGGTTAAAACATAATTTATCCTTAAGAAAACTATTTTCAAATACATATTAATTTTTATTTTTCTCACCAAAACCCACTGTCCAAACCAGGTGTAAATGTTAAGGAATGAGTTTTGAGTGTAAAAAAACAGGGAAAAAGTGGGGAGAAGTTATGACTGTTTTTTTCACTTAAAATTGAGTAAAGTTGGAGATGCCATTACTCAATTATCCAACCCTGTCACCACCACCACTATAATCATCATCCCATTCCTAGTTCCTGTCTCTCTCTCTCTCTCTCTCTCTCTCTTTCTGCTGCCATTGGATCTGCTCTTTTCACTCTCTCTCTTTCTCTCTCTCAAAGGTATGAGATTTACTGTGTGTTGTGTTGTGTTGTTTTGCATTTCCAATGATGTGTCTCTGTGAAGAAACATTTCTTGATTTGTGCTCTTGATCTGCTATATTATCTTGTACTGTATATTCATGTGTTGGAACTTTGCTGTTATGGGTCTGATGCATTTCCTCTGAATTTCTGTTTGGTTACCTAGAAATGCATTATGCCCATAAAAACAGAGCTCTTCTAGCAATCTTCAGGTTTTGCATGTGCGCTAGATTCATATGTATTATTGTGCTACAATTTCTTATATCAATCTCAGATTTTGCATCTACCTATGTGAATATTTGTGTATATATGTTAATGTGCTAGAGTTTTTGTCTTTTTGGGTCTGAATCTGATGTATTTTTCTGTTTGGATCCTAAGAAAGCTAGGAATTTTATTTTAAGAATTTAAGTTGTAGTTGTAGTTGTCGTTGTTTTAGTTTTATATTTTGTGTGATGAAAATGAAACTGATCGGAACTGAGTCAAAAGAGAGAACATATAGTGATTCAATCTTCTTGTTCTTTTGTGTCTTTTTCTCCATCTTATCAGCAACCAAAATGATTAGTTTGATTGATCAAAATTTACAAACCTGGCCTCAGTTTGATCTAATTAGTAACTTTCTTCTTCAGATTGGTTAGGTCTAAACACTCCCTTTGGACTAGCCAAAATGTGTTGCAAGTTCCCTCTGCCATCCCCATTCTTGAAATTGCGCGCTCTATCATGTTTACTATGAATGTTCCCAAGTTTTTTTTCTTTTTTTTTTGGAGGAAATTTATTTTCTGTTCCTACAATTGCCTACTTATTAATTATATGCCCTATGGTGTTCTTTAGTTTGAAACTACTCTTAAACTTCTTCCCGTGACTCCTACCATTTTGGGGCATTGGAAGAGAAAGTTAGGCAGGGAAAGTGGGCATATCAGTTAGTGGCTTGGGTTTGATCATTTTGAGTCTTGTTGGTTAGAGAAGGAAGGTAAGATAGAAAATGTGGAGAGAGAAAAGAATGAAGAAGACAGGAAGAGAAATGGGGGTGTGGTTTCAATTACAAAAGAGCATTTTTTTATTTTATTTTTAAAACTTATACATTCAATCTCTAGTCATATAACTCAACCTATGTTACCTAGAACATGGATCATTTCAGTATGTGGAATAGGAATAGGAATAGGAATATGGTACTCCACATGTTCTTAAATGTGGTATGATTAGAGTAGACTTGTATAGATTACACTATAGAATTTAAGGTACTTTTGGAATAATTTTCTTTTAATAATTAGATATCTAATAAGCATTATGGCCAATTTTTAATGTTTTATTCTGTCAAAACTTCACTCAACTTAAAGTTTAGTTCATTATATTTTATTCTTTTACCCCTAAGGAACCCTTTAAGAAATATATTGGGAAAAATTTTTGGGATTGTTTTAGATCGTTAAAGTTATCGTTTTGGAACACAAGTGTTCATGTTTCAGAATGTGTTCCAAAACGTAATTCACCAGGTATTAGCGTTTTCTGGTAACTCTGTTCATTACCAACGAAACTTGACAGTCAAGCTCTTGTCACAAGCTACTCAACTCAACATAGTACTTAGCAAGAGATCGATCATTTTGATCCAACCCACAATTTTTCTTCCACAATTGATATGCCTATGCATCATTACTCTTCTGAGAGTATGTCTATGCTATGTTGTCCAAATCTTATGTATGGTATCCAACAACAAAAAATTGCAACTAGTAGTAGGTTGCATGGAGTTAATCAACCAGGTTATGACAACAAGAGCATTTTTTGAAAGCCACTTAGTCCACGTTGGACCATCTTCAAGAGGGTCCTTGAGTGCTCTTGTAATATAACATGTCAAGCTATGAGCAGTAATAGTAAGATTGCAAGTGTGTGATTGAATCATATAGTTGGTGCCATCCAATTTAAGAAGACCAATCTAAAGAAATGGGTTATCACCTGGAGTCCCAACAAGACTCGCCCAGAGTCCCATTCTCTTTGCTGGCTATGGAAGCCTTGCTAACTTTTGCCATGTCCACAAGAAGAATAAAACAAAATAGCAAACAAAAACTGATCTAAAGGCTCACAAATTCAACAAGCAGCAAGGAATACTCAACCAGGAGGGACAAAGTGCATGAAATCAACCCAATGTGTATAACAATAGTGATGAAAAATAACCATAAAATAGGCTCTGTCACAGTACTAGATAGTAAACCGCACACTTTCTGCACCAAAAAGCCAACCCAGATATCAAAAACAATAAAAATAAGAAGAGGATGCTAGTTAACACTCCTACATTGCTAGTTTGCTCTCATATGTTAGGTTTGAGCATCCAACCAAATCTCACTCAATCAAAGATTTCCATAGAACATACCCTTTTCCTGAAAATCATTTAAAAATAAAAAAAATCACATCTAGCAATCTATTTTTTTTTTTTTTTACAAAGGAAATAAACAAGGTAATCAAACCCCTAGACAATCATGCTGGTATGGTTTTATTTTTATTTTTGAACATTAATACGTTGAAAAACAAAAATGCAGAGAACATAACTAGCAATGAAGTCTTCAAAAATGAAGATAATGCTATGATACCAAGTTAAACTTACAATAAAAGGAAGAGAGCAAGAGATGGATGAGAGAAGAGAAACACAATGTACAACTTAATGAGAGAGACTAAAAAATTAAGACTCCATCCGATAAACACATGTATTTATATTAGAGTGGACCAAACTATATAAAAACTCTTCAGGCTACTAACTTAACTAAACTCAAAGCATAACACATGACACATAACAATTTGGTCATTGACTTGAGATGCTTTGTGCACATCATTCTTTGGTCTAAATCTATATTTAGTAAACCTGATTTTAGGCCATTGTTAAACACTTCTGTGACACATCTATGGAGGAGGCATATCTTGTTGGACATTGGCATTCTGGATGTAGTCCTAAAAGCACGTTTGACACTTCTTCAACGTGTCTTAATTATAAAAAATAAAAATAAAAAATTGTAATATCACACACTTTACATATACTTCAGCGACACTTCTTGAACCCTCCAAACATGACCTATATGATAAATCTCTTCATAGTAACAATGTTTTGGATTTTTCGAAATGCAACTTGTGCACTGATACATTTATGAGATGAATAAATCAGGTATACGTCAGTGCTTTATAATTTTTTTTTGTATTATGTAGAGTGCAATTGTTACATGAATAATATCTTGATGTTTAAGTTATGGAATATATGACCTTTTTTTTTTTTTTTAAATTAATGTTATCTTTTCTTTCTTCTTCTTATTCATCTTCTTCTTTTTGTTAAAATTTTTCACACTACCTTTTAATAAACTGTTCATATATTTGAGATATAAACAATTTATAATAACTTTTTTACATGTCCAGGCATAGCATATCCTACGTTTTTATAAAATCGTCATTTTGACTTGTCGGTGTGACATGTCATGTCACATGCCTATGCTACTTAGTCTATAGCCTTGCTCTATTTCTCCTGATACTAAGACTGCTACAGGCTCCAAAAAAGACCTAATTACATAAATTAGCCAATATGACTCACAGAAATAATTACAGTCCGTGCCAACAATTTTGAAAATTATTAAAATACCCTTAACTTTGACTCCTAGAACCTAATAAAAGGTAAAGAAAAAATAACTATCAGCATACTAATCTAAAATTGACAGAAAATAAGTGTCAATTAACACTACAGTCTACAGTTAATGACACAGTATACAAGGGATGTTCCATGTAAAATTTCAGATTTTGTCCTTTTCTTGTTGCATGCTCTGCATCATGAACCCAAGCTTGAATGTGGTCTCACTTTCGGAACTCTTCCAATGTGGAGCTAAATCCTCAGTGCTATGATATATAGTATTCATTCTGGTATGAGATTGTTCTGGTGAATAATTTTTCTATGATATATAGTATTAATTCTGGTATGAGATTATTCTGGTTAATAATTATTCTATATATTTTCTTAATGAGTTATTATATTTGAATTTCTAGCCATTATGTGGAGGTAGCAGTCAAAGAGGAGGATTTCAAGCGACAAAATTTGGAGTTGAGTGAGAAAGTGTTTTAGAGATATAGGATGTCTAGTAGCAGAACCCATTGGTGCTACAGTTGTAGGCAGCCTGTTAGTCTCCAAGAGCGAAATGCAGTTTGTTCTGATTGTAGTGGAGGATTTATTCAAGAACTTGACGAAGCAATGAGCATGAATCAACTTTCCCTAGATTCAAGTGAAGAGGACAATGTTGAACAGCATGACCAGAGGCCCGGATTAGTGGATTCTTTCTTGACCTTTTTGAGAGAGCGAATAGTGGGAATAAACAACAGTGTTGATAGTAGAGGGAGGTCAGATTCACACCCTGAACAAGGTGGCTTTAGTCCTTGGTTGATTTTCAGCGGTCAAGTGCCTGAGAACAGTCGATTTGAAGAACTATTCAATGAATCTGGCGGATTTAGGCGAGGTAGTGGTGGGAATTATTTTGTTGGTCCTGGACTCGAAGAACTTATCGAAGAGCTTACTAGAGATCAACGGGGTTCTCACCCAGCACCCAAATCTTTGATTGATGCGATGCCTACTGTTAAAATTTCGCATAAGCACCTTCGTTCTGATGCACACTGTGCTGTTTGTAAAGAAAAATTTAAGTCTGGGTCTCACGTGAGAAAAATGCCATGCAACCATATATATCATTCTGATTGTATTGTTCCTTGGCTAAATCAGCACAACTCATGCCCTGTTTGTCGGCAGGAACTGTCATTACAGAGATCTGATGATGTTCATAGCAATCAAAGCTCAAGGGCTCATACTAGAAGCAGCTCAAGTGGTCTGAGTAGAAGCAATAGCAAGAGATCATGGAATCCATTGTCTTTATTCCGGTCTTCTGGCTCATCTCAGTCCCGCTCTCACAATAACAGATTAGCAGGAAGCAGCTCGTCATCCACATGAACATACTCGCCTTAGAGGGTATTCTAGATGGCGTTTAAAAAAGCAAGATAAGTTTAGTTAGAAACATGGGTTTCTTTCTTTTCCCTTTTCTTTGTGACCATAACTCATCGCTGCTAATTCAACCCAGAGCAAATTGCTTATGTAATAAGAGTTGTTTGAGACCTTGGAGCCTCTAGATTTGAGTTTGCTTTGAGAAAGGTGAATGAGAGTAGTTTCATCTGTTATGCTACTGCTTCATATGTAAATTACATATTCTCACTTTTTTTCATGCTGAAAGTATCTGTTTTTGTTTTTGTATTTTTTTTTTTGTTGTATGGTCTTTAATTTATGCTTCATTGGGTGGAATCCGGATCTTCTAGAGTGATTTTGCAAGACAGGGCACGGTTAGTGCAGCCTAGGCACTCTGATGTCTAAGTTAGAAAGAATTTAGAGAGAATAAGAGCACTCTGATGCCTAAGTAAGAAAGAATCTAGAGAGAATAAGAACGTAGTAGAAAAGAATTTAGAGTGTGTTGTAGCCTTTATTCATTGTGTTTTGAAAATGTGAGGGTTGGTGCCCTTTTATAGTCGCTCTTTCCTCATTTTTAGGATTGGCTTCTCGTAAATAGCTTCCTTCACTTGGTTGGATTACTTGCAACTTTTATCCCGAAAACCTTATGAGGTAGATGGTCAGTATCCTAGTGAAACCATCATTCAGGGGTTGCTTGGAATGACCTAAATAAGTGCACTTTTTATCTTTTTACGAAAAGATGTGCAGAAAAGTAGAGAGATGATGTGATGAAAAAAAGATAAAAAGATAGATTATTTTAGATATGCCAAACTTGGCCTCAATGTTGCCCTCTCTAGACAGATCCACGTTGTCCAATAGTGATAACATATGTTTATGTAAAATTTGGAAGATCATTTTCTAACTGTACATGTGTCATAGTATATCTTTTAAAACAATTATATATAGGGTAAAGCACCAATAAATCCTAAGTTTATGTCTTATGAACCACTTAGTCCTATCTTTTTACTTGTAGACTAATAAGTCCCATACCAATGTTAAAGACATTTATGTGCATCCGTGGCTTGTCTATTTGCACATAAGTTAGGGGTATGAAGGGATTTTTGGTGATGTGAAATTTACGTATTCGTCCAAAAAGCACATTGTAGGGGTTTTTGAATTTCCCCCTCTTCCGATCAATTAGGAAGAGATTAATTTGGCAAATTGTGGATTTCCAATGTTACTATGCTGAGTAATCTTCAATGTTTCGAATTTCAATGTTGTTTTGGTAATGTTCGAATATCACTCGTAGTTGCCCCAACTGAGGGTAGGTTTCAATCACAAACCCTAGAAATGAGAAAACCATCGTAGATGCTTGTAACATTGAGAACACTCAAGCATTTGACTGTCTGACGTTAGCAGTGTCACTCCGATGGATTCGATCTCACATCCACAATCATAGGAGTCGATTGTTTTGGTGAACGCTGGTGTCAAGTATGTGGCTTTCGACGTTTCGTTTCCCTGTTCTTGTAGTCCAGCGTCGTGCTGCTGCTAGAGTGTTGGTAATGTTGGAGTATGTGTGTGTATGTAATGGGTGTGTAGGGTTTTTATGTGGCTGATGACGTTATGTGATATTACTGGTTATGTGGGTTTGTAACTGTGTCATGTAATAATGGGTCAAGTAATGAAATGGGCCATCTATGCTTGTCTTTGTATTGTGCATGACATTCTGTTTTTGTTTGTTTTTGTTTGTGGCCATACGGGTTTGTTGGTTGCATAGATTGTCATCAGTGCAATGGTAGAATCATGTCAACATTGGGTGCCTTGTTTTGTTGCAACGCTGCAAGGACTCCCCTGTTTTTTTCCCAGTTGTATACATGGTAGTCAGGTTGTGGAGATAGTTATATGTCAATGTTAGTGGTGTGGAATTTTATGATGGTTGTACATGTTTTTGATGTTTAATTGAAGCCCATGGAAATGTGATTTTTTTGATTGGGTTTTGATGTATTTGTTGTAAATGGTTTCGCCGCCTTCAACTGCACCCGAAGCAGCAATTTGAAAAAAAAAAAAAAAAACCGAATCCAAAGCCCCTACATCAACGACCCATGTTTCCACATCATAAAATCGCATGAAACGACAACAACATCAACCCCAAAAATTACACTACGTAACCCCAACATCAGTCACAAAAAAAAAAAATAAAATAAAATAACAACCAACCACAACATCACGATTCCACATCAGCCCCTTCACATCAAGTGACTAAACATCACTAACCTCACAAATCACTCCACGCAATCCTCACAAAAATTTGAAAAATTAACACCATATCATAACCAATCCACCCAAATATCAAGAAAAAAATCATAACCAAAATCACACTTAAGGGCAAACAAGTAAATTTCAGAATATACCATAAATAAAAGGACTAATTAGTTTGAAAGAAAATTTTTAAGACTAAATAGAGCACCATTTTCTCAAATGAGATTTTTGGGTAATTTTTCCTTATATATATGTATGTACATAGAGATGTATATAAATAATTTTACTAAATTTTATGAAATATTATTTTAAAAAACATATCCTTTTACTCTATTCATTGCACTGGTTAATTACTAGTTATAATATAATTGCACATATTATATATATTCTTAGTTCATGTACTTTAACTTTGTTGTTAGAGATTAAAAAAAATTACAAAATGGATTAGTTAAAAAATAGAGTTCTTAACCTTGAATATATAAGAAAACACCAAAATAATTAGGGTAAAATAAACGAACACCTCTTATATTTCTCTATTAAACCTGACACTCTATTTTAGAATTTTGTGTAATATACTCACTCGTTAGTTAATCATGAATTGGCCCAAATGGATTCTGTTGAGGTGATGGATCTAATTTTTTTTAAAATTTTTTATTTAGCAAATAATATGAAAGGTCTTACAAAATGAACATATCAAAGCGTGAAAAATTCTCTCAAATCTATATTTAAATTTGAGGGAAACTCAATCTGAATAAAATGTAATACAATTATTTGATAGTCGACGTAATGGCATTCAATAATCCCTTATTCCATAATTTCATCCGTCAAACAAATGTGATCTCAAAGTCTTGTGGTTTGGATTCAGTATTTGACTTTGGAAACTTAATCCTTTTAAGTGATTTTTTTGACTTTTTATGAAATGAAAATAAATTAGTGTTTGGAATAATTATTTTAGTTGAATAGATAAAATGATTGGTTGATGCGTATAATATGACATTTTGACTTTTTTGTGACTTCGATTTTTTTAACCAAAAAATCACAAAATGAATGGGGTCTATATTCCCCTTTACATTGGATTAGATTTCTCTCAAGTTCACATCTTAACATGACCGAACTTGAGGGACTTGTAGAGCCTATCACAAGTCTCGTTTCGATGATCCGAGCTGTTCACTTTTTAGGACTCGTTGAATAGAATATTCATACAAAAAATCAAGATGATCGGATATTTGTAGCTCTATTTTTGAATCAAATTTGTATTTTAAAAAATGAATAGTTATTTTTGAAATTATATTTGTCGTCCTTTTTTTTGAACCAAATATGTTTTAAACATATAGACACCGATATTCAATCATCTGAATTTTTTCCGTGAATATTTTACTCAACGAATCAAAAAAAGTGAACCACTTGGATTGCCAAAATTGGTTCCAAAATGGGCCTATCAAATTCAAATGCTCTCAAATTCAAGTGACAATTTGAGAGAAGCCAAATTTTTTAAGATTTATACTCAAATTTAATTGTCTTTGTTACCATTATACTTTTGTTTTTAATGGAAAAAGATTTAAACTCAGAATTTAAATCTTACAATTGTACTCACAGTCACATAACATATTATATGTTAATTTTTGATTTGCCACAAACTCTTAATCATGTAAAATCCAAATCTCTTGTGGGCTAATTGTAAGATTTAAATTATGGACCTCTAATATTTCTGCTTTCGTCTTTGTTTTTGTGTTTCCTAAAAATGAGAAATCATGAAATTATGTTTGCTAAAATTGTTTGGCCACAGGCAAAAAATGATTACCCAAGCCTAAATGCAAGACTTTTTTTTTTTTGAATAGAAAAAAAGATGTTCGAGAGGATATCATAACATTTATGCGCCTTGATTTCGGGATAATGGGTTGCCAATCAGATTTAGGCTAAGTTTGGCAATTCAAAAATAATTCATCTTTTTATCTTTTTTTCATCACATTACCTCTCTACTTTTCTGCACATCTTTTCGTAAAAAGATAAAAAGTAGATTTATTTAGGTCATCCCAAATAACCCTTTAACTTAACGTATAGGATGGAACCCACTATCTAGACACCTAATAGATCTCATCTATGTACTATAAAAAGGGCCAAGTATCGATCGAAGTACAATGTAAAATTTCCGCAGACAAAGAGCTCCCTTTAGAATTCAATCCGTACTCACCTCTATAGAACGTAATGTGTTGTACATGAGGCTACCACTCCGGTGGCGCCTAAAGGTAAGACGGAAATAGACATTTCACAAGACCTAACTTTAATTATCGTATACTTACCCAAAAAAAATCCTTTAATTATTGTGTTGTGGATCTTTCTTATAGTTCAACATGTGACATTTGGCTGCCACAATGTCTAGAATTTAAAAAATAATAAATAAAAATAAATAAATGATATTAATAAGAGAAAATTTCAAATCAGTTAAATTTTTTTAAAAAAATTCAAATCAGTAATATATTTTACAATTTTAATCATTAGGGCTCGTTTGTTTTCAAAGTTAGATTAAGGGAAATTGTTAGTGAAGAAATTAAAAAAATTATATTTGATTGTGATATATTTTAGTGAGTGAATTAACTATATAAAATACTATAAATATCTTTTGGTGTTTTTGATATATTTTAATATTGAAAAATTATATTTTATAAATATTTTTTTGTATTATATTATTTTAATACATATAATGACATAATACTAAAAAAAAAAACCCTACACACACAAATACACAGCACACAACATAGGCAAAATAATCTTTTTACAAGCTAATTTCCTTACTAGTTTTGAAACCCAACCCTTGAAGGCTTTTGCTAATCCCCTCTTCCAAGGCCTATCATAGTCCTAAGGGCCTGTTTGTTTGGAGTTATAGGGAGGGGATTGGGATTGTTAGTGAGGTGGAACTCACTATATGGGATGTTTGTTTTGAGAGATGGGGAGGAGACTCCTAATCCCTTGGTATTAGGATAGGCCTTGGAAGGGGGATTGGAATGGAGGAGATGGAAATGATATTAGAAAAATAGTCCCAACGACTAGAAATTTTTTTTTTTTTACATGTTGGGCATTTTTTTTTGAACATTAATATATAATTTTTTTTGTATTTTTTGTAAAGTAAAAATCATTGTTTTATTTTTTCTGAAAATTTCTTATTTTTTTAATTTTTTACATGTTGGGCATTTTTTTTTGAACATTAATGTTTAATGTTTTTGTATTTTTGTATTTGTTTTATTATTTTATAAAAAAATAAGTTAACAATCTCTACACTAACAACTATCATCAAAACAAATACAATTTTACTTAATCTCCTTATTATCAATCCACTCACTAACAATCCCTTCATTATGAATCCTCTTCATTCTATTTCTAAAAACAAACAGGGCCAAGGGACTATAAATTGCCTTTCTTATTTTGCAAACAAACAATATTATAATGGGTCCTACATTTATAAATACCCGTAATCTAATTCCCTTCTCTATCACCCAAAACAAAATAACCCTTATAGTCTTAAAATTTTTCATGACTGTAATTATTTTGTGAAAGTTCTATTGATTTGTAATTTTTCCAATCTATAAAGCTTTCGTTTGGCATGCTAGGTTTTTTGACTTTTTGGTTATTTTAGTCACAAAAAGATAAAATAAGTTTTTTAACCTAATAAGACAAAATATCACATCTAATCCATAATCATTTCATTTTTTCTCTCACAAAAATAAAAAAAGTCAAAAAATTTATTCCAAACAAAATTTTTTAACTCAAAACTATAATAGTCAAAAAATCAAAAACCTACGAAGTCAACCCACATCCTAAATGAAATGATAATTGGATTTTGTTTTTCAAATATTAACATGAATATAAAGAATTTTGTTGGAACTAAGCCCTGGGGTCAACCTAAATGAAAAGTGGAATTTAAATCCTTGGCCATCTATTATTCGATCTCATAACTTTTTATATAAGAATCAATTGGTTGTGACGTTTGCACGTTTTTAGAATTTATTTTTTGAATTAAAAAAAAAAGAAACTAGATCGACAAATATAAATACTAAAAAAAATAAATTCTTGAAAGGGATTTTTATTGATAAATCTTATTTAGAAGTATTCTAACCTAAGAAATCCATGAATGAATTTTTTAATCTACTTTTTTTTTTGAAGCAGCCAAAGAAACCTTCCTTTATTGATGATCAAACCATACAAGATGAGAGTACATCAAAAAGGAGAGGAAAGGGGTTTGGAGAGGAACCAAACCGAAACAGAAAAAAAAGAACAAAGCAGAGAAAAAAAATGCAAAACAAGACCAAACCAGCCCAGAGGTGGGAAAAAGCTCAAGCTGATGTACAACAGGCCAAAACAGCAGCCCTCCAGGAAACTGATATCTAAATTAGCCACAAAGGACAGATTTACTCCCCAAACAGTACCTGATTTGTCTTAAATTGGACAGGAAGTCCTGGACAGTGAAGTTGAAGGCCTTGAAACTCTGGCTCAACCACAGTGCAACTCTGATTTTAACCAACTCACATAGGTCCTCCAGGTGAGGGTTAGCAGCCTGAAAAATACACTCATTTCGCAGCTTCCATAGAGACCAAAGCACAGCTGAGGGAATGACTTTCCAAAGCAATTTTTCTTTTTTGCTAAGCTTCACACCTTCCCACCAGTGAAGAACAGCTTCCACAGATCCGGGAAGGGCTCCTTGCACCTCCCACCAATTCAATAATGCAGACCAAACCCTCCAGGAAAAATGGCAATGCAGCAGCACATGGCAGATAGACTCAGCCTCAGTTTTGCAGAAAGCACAAAGAGCTGGTGGAGAGGCTTGAAGGACTCCAATTTTCTGGAGGAAGTCTGCTGTCTTTACTCTGTTTTTCCATGCTAACCAGCAAAAAAATTGGACTTTTGGAGGAGCGAGATGGTTCCAAACTAACTTGCTAGTAATAAGGATGGGGCCAAGGGAGACAACCTCACTCCGATAGACAGATGAGACAGAAAACATACCAGAGCCTTCAGCCAACCAGACTGGTTTGTCCACCAGATTATCAGAACAGTTTGAGCCAGATATCAAAAGCTCCTTGAGCCTACTGACTTCCTTCTCTTCCCAGTCATACAGCCTTCTTCTAAAAAGAAGGCTCCAATCCCCTACTGCAACCTTCCTATCGTGCATTATACGTAAAGTTACATCCTTCTCCATCACTAATCTGTAAAGAGTAGGGAATTCATCTTTCAAGCAACTATTGGATATATTTATATTTTTACTCCGTAAAGTCATTTTTCTTGATTTATATTACCAATTGTTGTACAAACTAGTGTACTAATTGATGATGTAACATAATTTAAAAGATTTTTAAAATTTATAATGTGATTAATGAGTGTGGTCAATAATAATGTTATAACTAGTGTTGGTACACTAATTGGTGTATGTAGCACCACCATTTTCTTAGACTCTTATTTCATTATATTTAATATTAATAATTAATGTTGATATTTAACGTTGTGGGAGGAGAGAGAAGGGAAAGGACCATGGCATAACAAATTTTATACACAAATTAAATAACATTGATTGTAGCGATCCCGGTTTCGATCATTCTTTCATGTTTTGCCACTTCGACTGGGTCGGACGGGGATCGAGTTGCCCGATCAGCTCGCGGGGGTTCAAGGGGCAAGACCTGTGCTGCCCTTTGGCGAGTCCGAGGGCAGCGCCCTTGCAGAGTCGAGGGGCAGCGCCCCCGAAGCAAAAATGCAAAATGCATTCGAAGTTGCTTGTCCGCTCGAGCGGCTGTTTATGCGCTTGGGCGGAGAATGTTTGCTTTCAGAAGTTTGACATGTCTGCAAAAGTACTAGGTTAGTGTATTTGACGCTCAAGCGGGGCTTTCCATGCTCGACCCCTTCTCAAGTGGACCATGTTATATCAGTTCGTGAATCTGATATTTTAGATCACTTTTCAGTCATCTCTCTCTAAAACTCTCCAGAATTCCAGATCGGGAGCTTCTCTCTCTAGAAGTCATCTTCTCTCTTTGATTTCTCCAAATCCATTGGGATTTAGACCTAAGTTCTTCACTAAAGTTGGTTATCATCTCGAGGGTTTTGTTGTGTGCGGTGAAGATCGAGTTTCGATACCGTTGATTTTGGGGGTTTCATCTCATTTCTTCTTCAAAACTTGAGGTAGGGATTTTCTTATAATTATATATATATATATATATATATATATTTGCAAGGTCTATATGATTTTCGAAATCATCTTTCGATAGCTTTGGAAATTTATTGTTGATTCAAGAAGTTAAGCGATTTTGAAAGTGGGTTTGTCTCTTATTCTTTTAAAATGATCTTATGGGTTTTGATCTTCGTTGATTGAAGAAAAGATGATTTTGGAAAGTTTTCTTTCAAAGGATTTGAGTTGTATAGTTTTGGTGAGAAAACCTAGAATTTGGAGATTTTTTTAAAAGAGACTAAAAATCCATGAATGTTATTGTTGTATTTATTTTGTATGTCAAAATAAATAGATGTTTGGAAAATTTCTTATTTATATTTATATAAATGATGAATTTCGGGGAATATGAGAATTGTTATTCATTTTGAAAATTAATGTTCAAAACGTTAAAATAGTCTTGAAATGACTAATTGTTGAGGACACTTGAGAAGAGGGAATTGTGTTATTCCTTGGATGATGAATTGGAATAAAAGTATTTATATTCATCTTGTGTTATTGGCATAACAATTCATTTGATTACATTAAACTTTGAAAGTTGATTTGAAAACTTGCATCGAGAAAAGAATGTTGAGAAACAAGTTTTCATGAAATGGTTTTGGGGTAAATACGTTGGTAAGTTTTGATAGGTGGTATAGATGATATTGAATAAGTTGGCTTGAGAGTCCGGGGTGAAAGACCGAAAACCCATGCGAATTGGTGTCGAGCCTTCCGGTTAATACCAATAAAAATGACAATTTGGTAGTACTTGTATAGTCTACTTGCATACACCGACCTAGGGATTACCAAAGTTGTATTTATCGCTCTTGAAATAAATTGTTAAGTTTTGAACAATTGAAATTGCATGACATCATTAAGCATGATGGTTTTCAAAAGATAAAAATGTGATTTATCTTAAAAAAGGGGCATAGCATGGCATGCGCATTTCATCTCTTGAGACTTGTATAAAATGTATATACTTTGTTAAGGATTACCTACTGGGCTTTATGCTCACCCTACGGGATTTTTGTGCAGGAAAAGACGTGGTAATGCCGCCTAACTAAAGGCGACGAAATGTGTGTTGAGAGTACGAGACTTTCATTTTGCTGTGACTCTGTGTGTAAGCCAAGGGCTGTATATGTGTGGCTTGGAGTAACCGTTTTGTGTAATCAAGCTCAAGCTTTGGAAACTTGTAAACCCTTGGGGGTATTTATTTGTTTATTTACTTGTTGTTGGATTAATGTATTGTTGCATGAAGAACTATTGTATCATGTAATGTAAGTTTGGAGATTTATATTCGGTTTTCTTTGAAAGAGCCATGATTGTTGTATTATCATTTGGGTTATAAATTTGGGACGTTACAACTTGGTATCAAAGTTACCGAATTTGAATACTTGGAGTAGGGGTGAGCAGCGGATATACCGATCCGCCAAAACCGACCGAACCGAACCGATCCGCTGCATTTTGGACGGATGCGTGATGACGAGCGGACGGTTGCGGATTGATTTTCTCCAATCCGCCAATTTGGCGGACGGATGGCAGATTTGAGATTTTTTGGCCGCAACCGAACCGCCAAACCGCCAAAACGCGAGCACCCCTAGTAATTTATAAGACTTTGTATTTTCAATTTGTTTAAATATTATGTTTGTGTTTTCAATTAAAAAAGAATTTAAATATTCTGTTGAAAAAAAGTTTTCAACTTGAATATATTTTTTGAATTGAAAAAAATAAACGTATTATTCATCTATATTTTTTAGTTTTTAAATCTAACTCTAAAAATAATAAATAGAAAATATGATATATGCTTGTTAGTTTTTGTTTTCAAAAATATATGTAGATGTAACAATACAGAGACATTCAATCTATACTACTGCTCTATTCATGGTTTTGGTAGTTTGAATTGTTATTATATTTTAAGAATCACAGATTGTAATACTTTATGGGGATGAATCATGCTGTGATTGTAATATGTGGATGAAGCATGCAGTGATCGTGATATTTTAAAGTTTCAAACTTTCTTTCTTTGGATAAAGCATACAGTGATTGTAATACTTTTTTAAGTCATTGACTGTAATACTTTTTTTTTTTTTAAGGAAGTGCACAAGTTGAATTATGTTGAAAATTTATAAAATTTTAAACCGCCAAACCGATTCGCATCCATCCGCCAAACCGCCAATCTGCTCAATCCACACATCCACTGGATTGGTGGACAGATGCGGATTGATTTTCTTCAATCCGCCAATCTGGCGGACGGATGGCGGATTGGAGGTTCCGTGGCCGCAACCGACCCGCGCCCACCCCTAACTTGGAGCTCGTGGGAAATGGTTGTTTAACCACAATAGGTTCATTTAGCATGTTTAGGAAGCGTTATGCATTTTATGACTATGTGATAACATGCTTATATGACTAAATGGGTATGGGATTGGACTTTTGGGATGTTGTTTGCGCCTGTTAAATTCCTTGAGGTCTTATCAGAAGGGTACTTGATCAATACTCATTATATTAAGAATTCTTAGTTTTTGTGGGACGGATTTCATCGTAAAAGAATAGTTCGTATGTGTTTACATGACTAAGTGCTTATGTGGAGTGAAATTGAATTGTGTATATGGTAGAGAAATACATAGAATTATTGTAGTCGAACGTATGAGTCAAGTTACGAGTACATATGATATGAGTTAATGTGTTAAATTATTTCTCTTGTGTCCTTTATTAGGATATCAGGAGGGGGTCAAGTCCGTGGTGGTAGAGGTGAGAGGTGTGGTAGGGCTCGCCGAGGTGTGCATGAGGTACCAGTCCATAGGGTTTCGATGCAAGAAGAAGGGTTCGGCCAATCTGATATGGCCGAGCAAGCACGCCAAGCTAATGGGGGCCCTAGCTCGAGAAATGGCAGGGGCTTTAAGAGAGTCTATGAACTTGTTGAGGGTGGAGAATCAAGCCCAAGAGAACACCGCAGAGTCAAGGGCGAGTTTCCTTACTAGAGAGTTCTTGCGGGCCAAACCGGATGAGTTCCATAGTGGCCCCGAGCCCAAGAAAGCGGATGAGTGGCTCAAACAAACTGTGAAGACATTTGAGGTGCTTCACATTGAAGATAATGAACTAAGAGCGACTCTAGCGAGTTACTACCTTAAGGGAGACGCGGGTCAATAGTGGAAATATGCCAAGGGTAGAGTGGAGCTGACATGAGAAGCCTTTGCGGTTGCTTTACAAGATAAGTACATACCTCTCACTGCTAGAGAGAGATTAAGGAAAGAGTTTAAAGACCTCAAACAACTTGACACGCCCATGGCCAAGTTTGAGGCGGTCTTCTCTAGTTTGTCCAGATTTGCACCAGAGTTGGTGGTAACGGAAGAGCGCCGTTGCATTGAATTTGAAAAGAAATTGAAAACAAAAATTATGTTCAAGCTTGTCGGAAATATGATTCAGGAATATGACCGTCTTGTGGAGACGATGACACGCGTAGAAATTTCTATATAAGCAGAGGAGGAGAGGCTTCGAAGTTCAAGATCTAAGGGCCAAGAGTCTCAAGGAGACTATAGGCAGAACAAGAAGAGCAAGAACACCTATCCATCCAGTCCCAACCGCAGAAGTCTAGATCCACTTTTCCTTTGCCTAGTGCGGGTTCGGGAAAAAGTGCATCGAGTAGCTTCTCGGGTTTCAAGTGTGGCCAACTGGGTCACAAATCCTTCTCATGCCCACAGAAGGGAGGGAAGTTAATGTTACCACCACCTAACCGATCTCAAAGTCAGTCTCAGTCTCAGAATAAAGGTCAAGGGTTTAATTATTATTAGTGTGGTTAGCCGGGGCATATGAAGAGAACTTACCCACAGTTGGGAGGTATATCTGGCGCATCAAGGTCGAGGCAGACTCAGAGCCACCAGCAGGTTCAATCAGTCCAAGCTTCGCGAGTTAATCAGGGAGCCACTTCGACTCAGTCAGTATAACAGGCCTATGCTCCGAGAGGGAAGCAAGTTAATCAGGGGCCACAGGGGCGTGTGTATGTTGTTACTGTGCTAGAGCAGTTGCTAGAATCCTCAGTTGTGAGAGGTATTTTTGTTGTGTGTAATTATTTGGCTAATGTATTGATAGACACGGGTGCATCTCATTCATTTATATCTACTGCATTTGCTTCTGCATTGGGGTTAGAGGTAGCACGGTTAGTGCCTCCACTCAGAGTAAAGTCACCTGTTGGGGGTACAGTTGATTTAGACTGGGGTTGTCGTGATTGTGAAATAGAAGTTGTCGGGCATCGACTTCTGTTTGCTTTTGTGTTGCTAGATATGTTGAGTTTTGATGTCATTTTAGGCATAGACTAGTTGTGTTCTTACCAAGCTGTGATTGATTGTTACCGTCAGAGAGTTACGATGTACACTTCGAGCGGTGATCGTTTCTATTTTCTGGGGAACCGAGTTGATAGAGCCTTGTCGTCAGTTGTTGACCCTCGTCGTAGGAGCAAATTTAGTGGCCTTTTTGCAACTCTCTTGGATAATGAGAGTGACGGGGCTCATGTTGAGTTACCAAGGGTAGTTTGTAAATACCTGGATGTCTTTCCAGAAGATTTTACTAGTTTACCACCTCACCGGGAGATCGAGTTCTCCATTGAATTAGTGCTTGGCACGACACCGATTTCCATGTCACCGTATAGATTTGCACCCGCCGAATTACATGAGTTGAAGATTCAACTCAAATAGATTTTAAATAAGGGCTTCATTTGTCCTAGTACATCACCTTGGGGAGCACCGACTCTCTTTGCGAAGAAGAAGGGTGGATTGTTGCAGTTGTGTATTGATTACCGCAAGTCGAATAGAGTTACAGCTAAGAACAAGTATCCTCTACCCAAAATAGATGATTTGTTTGACCAACTTAGAGGGTCTTGTTGTTTCTCAAAAATAGATTTGAGGTCGGGGTACCATCAGTTAAGAGTTCAAGAGGAGGACATTCAGAAAATGGCCTTCCGTACGCGTTATGGCCACTATGAATTCCTTGTAATGCCTTTTGGGTTAACCAATGCGCCTGCTTCCTTTATGGATTTGATGAACAGAATTTTTCGAGAATACTTGGACCGTTTTATGGTCGTCTTTGTGGACGACATATTGATTTATTCAACCTCCAAGGAGAAACACGAGACTCACTTGCGGGTAGTGCTGGGTTTACTTAGTGAGCACCAATTGTATGCCAAATTTGAGAAATGCGAGTTTTGGTTAACTGAGGTGAAGTTTTTGGGGCATGTAGTGTCTAGAGAGGGAGTAACTATGGACTCCTCAAAGATAGATGCCGTACAAGATGGGGAACAATCCAAGAATGTTTTTGAAATCCGGAGTTTCTTGGGATTAGCGGGGTATTATCGACGTTTTGTAAGGGACTTCTCTAGACTAGCTGCACCTTTGACTAGGTTGACTAGAAATGGTATCAAATTTGTGTGGAGTGAGGCTTGTGAAAAGTCATTCCAAGAGCTTAAGACTAGATTGACCACCACACTGGTTTTGATAATTCCGGAAAGGGGTTTGAATTACATTGTCTATTGTGATGCGTCCGGGGATGGACTTGGTTGTGTCTTGATGCAAGAGGGAAAAGTTGTGGCCTACTGATCACGACAATTGAAAAATCACGAGAAAAATTACCCCACCCATGATTTAGAATTAGCGGCGGTGATTTTTGCCTTGAAAATTTGGAGGCATTACTTGTATGGTGAGAAGTTTGAGGTTTTCTCTGATCATAAGAGTCTAAAGTATTTGTTTTCTCAAAAAGACTTGAATTTACGACAACGGAGGTGGATGAAATTTATGGAGGATTATGACTTTGAGTTACACTATCATCCGAGGAAAGCCAATGTGGTAGCCGATGCTTTGAGTCGAAAATCTGTGAGTGGTTTGGCAAGTGTGGCCATTCGAGAATGGGATATGCTAGATGTTATTGGCAAGTTTGATTTGCACTTGGGTGAGTCCGGAGAGAGTGCTACCTTGTTTACTTTGAATGCTCAACCAACCTTGGTTAGTAAGGTCATAGAGGCACAACGAGGAGACCGTGATGTGGAATCAATCTGTGTTAAGATTTCCAATGGGAAGGAAGAGAAAGGTTTTAACGTTCACTCGGATCTGAGTGTACGTTACCTAGATCGTTTGTTTGTACCAAAATCTTGTAGAGAGGAAGTACTTCGGGAGTTCCATCACTCACGCCTTGCGGTACACCCAGGAGGCACTAAAATGTATCATGATCTTAGTCGTTAGTTTTGGTGGAGGGGTATAAAATGGGATGTCGCTTGATTTATATTGAATTGCCTTAGGAGGCACTAAAATGTATCATGATCTTAGTCGTTAGTTTTGGTGGAGGGGTATAAAACGGGATGTCGCTTGATTTATATTGAATTGCCTTACTTGTCAACAAGTGAAGGCCGAACACCAAAGACCAGCGGGTTTGTTACAATCCTTATCGATAGCCGAGTGGAAATGGGAGCGTGTTACTATGGATTTTGTAGTTGGCCTTCCTAGAACACGAGGCAATGATGCCGTCTGGGTGATTGTAGATAGGTTGACTAAGTCTACACATTTCATTCCGATGTGCACCAGTGACTCAGTTGAACGCTTGGCAGAGTTGTACATTAGAGAGATAGTTCGACTTCATGGAGTCCCTGTGACTATTGTATCGGATAGGGATCCTTGTTTTACTGCCCGGTTATGGTAAAGCCTTCAAGAGGCATTGGGAATTAAGTTGACTCTTAGCATCGCTTATCATCCTCAAACCGATGGACAGTTGGAATGTACCATTCAGATTTTGGAGGACATGCTTAGAGCTTGTGTCCTTGATTTTAAATGGCCTTGGGAAAGGAACTTACCATTGATTGAGTTTGCTTACAACAATAGTTACCAAGCTAGTATTGGGATGGCACTATTTGAGGCCTTGTATGGCTAACCTTGTAGATCACTGGTTTGTTGGGCCGAAGTGGGTGATGCACCGTTACTGGGTCCGAAAATTTTTAGAGAGACAACTGAGAAAGTTGTTCTCATACGAAAGAGGTTAGCTACGACCCAAAGCCGACAAAAGAGTTATGCCAATAAGAGGAGACAACTTTTATCTTTTGAAGTTGGTGACCATGTGTTTCTAAAAATCTCACCAAGGCGGGGTTTGATGAGATTTGTAAGAGTGATAAATTATCTCCAAGGTTCATTGGGCCTTTTGAGATCTTAGAGTGAATTGGGGAGGTGGCATATCGGTTAGCTTTACCGCCACAACTTTCGGGAGTTCACAACGTATTTCATGTATCTATGCTCAAGAAGTATGAACCTGACCCTTCTCATGTTCTTGATTGGGTTGACTTGGAGGTAGATGAGGATGCCTCTTACAAAGAACGACCAGTTCAAATATTAGATACTCGGGAGCAAGTGCTACGGGGCAAAACTATACCGTTAGTAAAGGTGTTGTGGAGACACCATGGGGTTGAAGAAGCGACGTGGAAACGGGATGCGGAAGTCCGTTCCAAATATCCAAATTTGTTTGAAAATGTTTAAGTTGTTTTTTTTTTGTAATATTCCCTAGTGTTAAGGGAAACGTATTTAAAGTTTTAACCACATGTTGATATGTGCGTTATTGTTTTAAGCATAAGGTTGTTGAGAGTTGCCATTACTTTTTAGGAAATTTCATGTTTATGCATATTTGGGAGGTTGTTGTTAATGAGATAATCATGATGGAAATTGTGGAATTTAGTTGAGAGTTAGTATTGTGATTTGAAAATGAAATAATGTGGCTTTGATCGCTAGAAACCCTTTTGTTTGGGTAGTTTGATTTGAAATTTCGAGGACGAAATTCTTTAAGGGGGAAAGGTTGTAGCGATCTCGGTTTCGATCCTTCTTTCATGTTTTGCTACTTCGACTGGGCCGAATGGGGATCGAGCTGCCCGATCAGCTCGCGGGAGTCCAGGGGGCAGCGCCTTGGCAGTGCCCCTGAAGCAAAAATGCAAAATGCATTCGAAGTTGCTTGTTCGCTTGAGCAGCCGTTTATGCGCTCAAGCGGAGAATGTTTGGTTTCAGAAGTTTGACTTGTCTGCAAAAGTACTAGATTAGTGTATTTGACGCTCGAACGGGGCTTTCCATGCTCGAGCGAACCATGTTATATCAGTTTGTGAATCTGATATTTCAGATCACTTTTTCAGTCCTCTCTCTCTCTCTCTAAAACTCTCCAGAATTCTAGATCGGGAGCTTCTCTCTCTAGAAGTCATCTTCTCTCTTTGATTTCTCCAAATCCATTGGGATTTAGACTTGAGTTCTTCACCAAAGTTGGTTATCATCTCGAGGGTTTCGTTGTGTGCGGTGAAGATCTAGTTTTGACATCGTTGATTTTGAGAATTTCATCTCATTTCTTCTTTAAAACTTGAGGTAGGGATTTTCTTAGAGTTATATATATATATTTTTGCAAGATCTATATGATTTTCGAAATTATCTTTCGATAGTTTTGAAAATTGATTATTGATTCAAGAAGTTGAGTGATTTTGAAAGTGGGTTTCTCTCTTGTTCTTTTAAAATGATCTTGTGCGTTTTGATCTTCGTTGATTGAAGAAAAGATGATTTTGGAAAGTTTTCTTTCAAAGGATTTGAGTTGAATAGTTTTGGTGAGAAAACCTAGAATTTGGGAATTTTTTTAAAAGAAACTAAAAATCCATGAATGTTATTATTGTATTTATTTTGTGTGTCAAAATAAATGAATGTTTGAGAAATTTCTTATTTATATTTATATAAATGATGAATTTCGGGAATACGAGAATTGTTGTTCATTTTGGAAATTAATGTTCAAAACGTTGAAATAGTCTTGAAATGACTAATTGTTGAGGACATTTGAGAAGAGAGAATTGTGTTATTCCTTGGATGATGAATTGGAATAAAAGTATTTATATTCATCTTGTGTTATTGGCATAACAATTTATTTGATTACATTAAATTTTGAAAGTTGGTTTGAAAACTTGCATTGAGAAAAGAATGTTGAGAAACAAGTTCTCATGAAATGCTTTTGGGGTAAATACATTGGTAAGTTTTGATAGGTGATGTAGATGATATTGAATAAGTTGGCCTGAGAGTCCGGGGTGAAAGACCGAAAACCTGCGCGAATAGGTGTCGAGCCTTCCAGTTAATATCGATAAAAATGACAATTTGGTAGTACTTGTATAGTCTACTTGCAGACACCGACCTAAGGATTACCAGAGTCGTATTTACCGCCTTTGAAATAAATTGTTAAGTTTTGAACAATTGAAATTGAATGACATCATTGAGCATGATGGTTTTCAAAAGATGAAAATGTGATTTATCTTCAAAAAGGGGCATAGCATGGCATTTGCATTTCATCTCTTGAGACTTGTATAAAATGTATATACTTTGTTAAGGATTTCCTATTGGGCTTTATGCTCACCCTATGGGATTTTTGTACAGGAAAATATGTGGTGATGCCGCCTAACTGAAGGTGACGAAATGTGTGTTGAGAGTACGGGACTCTCATTTTGTTGGGACTCTGTTTGTAAGCCAATGGCTGTATGTGTGTGGGTTTGAATAATCGTTTTGTGTAATCAGGCTCAAGCCTTGAAAACTTGTAAACCCTTGGAGGTATTTATTTGTTTATTTACTTGTTGTTGGATTAATGTATTGTTGCATGAAGAACTATTGTATCATATATTGTAAATTTGGAGATTTATATTCGATTTTCCTTGAAAGAGTCATGATTGTTGTATTATCATTTGGGCTATAAATTTGGGGCGTTACATTGATGTTATTATTTTATATTATTATATAATGTGAATATATTTTTAATTAACAATACATTAAAAATAATGTGAACATTCTCTCTCATCTGATGTGAATATATTTTTAATTTTAATTGACAACACATTAAAAATAATGTGAACATTCTCTTTAATTTGATGTGAACGTTCACAACACCTTTTAAAAAAATTCTCTCTTATCTAATGTAGTGATGTGAACGTTCACAACATGTGAACCTTCTTATTTTTAATTGACAACACATTAAAAATAATGTGAACATTCTCTCTCATCTGATGTGAACGTTCATAATACCTTTCCGAAAAATTCTCTCATCTAATGTAGTGATGTAAACGTTCACAACATGTTATATTTTTAATTGACAACACATTCTTATTGATAACATGCAGTGATTTGAATGTTTACAACATGTGAACATTCTCTCTCATCTAATGTAGTGATGTGAACGTTCACATTCGTATGTTTTAATATGAATGTTCACATCATATAATTGACAACACAATGAGAAAATTTTATTTCAAATTAATGTGAATATAATGATGTGAATATTCATTTCCATTACATGATGTAAATATTCATATTATGTAATTGACAACACAATAACAAAAATTCATTTCAAATTAATATGAATATAATGACAGTCAATATCTTGATGCATGGGATCTACCAAAACATAATGACATTCAATATTAAATATCAACGTTAATAGAAGACATGAGAGATTGGCAGTCTTTTAGTCTTCTTACCTCAAATAGGATCTAATGGAATAGTAAAAAAGAATATGAGTTAGATGGAATAAAACTGTCAGAAAGAGAACTTATCAAAAAAGTTTCCTTTTTAAAAATTATTCTTTCTACAAAAAAGACAAATCATACGAAAATAATGAGTATTTTTAAATTAAATTTTTTTTTCTCCAAACTAATTTTTTGAATTTTTTTTTTAAAAACATAGTCTCAATAAATAATTTCCTTTAAATATATATATATATATATATATATTTGTTGTAAATGGTTGGACTTCTCTCAAATTCATTCTTGAGGAGCCCGTGGGTCTAGCATGGTTTCTGTTTCAATTATTCGATTGCTCATTGTATAGGGCTCTCGGTGCATAACATTCATGAAAAACATTAGGCCAATCAACTAATTGTAATATTTTTATTTTATCATGTTTGTTTTTAGAAACATAGATGGTCTATTTTAAAAAAATATATTTATCGTCTATTTTTTTTTAGAGACAAACTTGATAAAATGAAAAATATTACGATTATCAGATTAATTTAATTTTTTCATTAATGATATATACTGCGGATCTTATAAAATGAATAATTTAAATTATTGAAACAGGAACCATGATGAGTTCCATGGGCTCCTCAAGTTCTTTCAAATTTCGATGACACCCAACTCTATTGACAAAATTAGTCGAAAGTCTATTTTATGAGTGTATATGGCATTAAGTCTAATGATTGATTTATTTTGGTTATAAGGATATAGTTAATGAAATAAATTAGTGAGAAATATAAATCATTGTTTTAAAAGGTTTTTTTTATTAATTTATTTTTATCCTTGTAATTTTTCTATGTTTACTTTTTCTCTCTATCACAAGATCTTAAAAAAAATAAACAACCTCCATAAAATGAAGGATCCAATCTTTTATTAGTTTTGCAATGAAACTTTTCTTCCTGATCTAAAAAAAAAACGATCCATTGGAAGCTATTCTTTATCATTTTTATGGGCATTCACTCTTTTTTAAAATAGATAAAAAAATTGGATCAATCTTGTACAGCGGTATTAATAGATCTCATAAAGAGATAATAAATTTCCATAGGAGGAAGAATCCTAGCCTCCATAGAAGAGGAGAAAAAACTCTCACAAAGGAGGGACACAACCTCCACACACAGAAGATTATTACAGCAAATAATAAAAAAATAAAAATGTAAACCGAAAACAACTAGATCCAAGTCTCCAAACGCATCCAAAGCTCCATTACACTACAACCTTCAATTTGAAATCTGAAGACCCCATCTCCGTTGGTCAAAATGGAATATTGAGGTTGAGGTGGTCACTTAGAGTGAAACGAACGTTTTAAACAATGTTGGTTTTCAGATTGTGAGAAGATCTGAAATCAGATCTTAAAGTTTTGGGTACGAGGGTGAAAGTTTCGGTGCAAGCCAAATATGAGATCTAGAAGATCATAAAGAGGGAGAGGTGATGTCAACATCAGTGGCTAGAGACACAGATCTGAAGAAGATGAGGCAGATCTAGTGAGGGCGGATCTATGGACGCGGAAAGGTGGTAGATTTGCCGGCAGTGTGGTGGTGGTGGTGGCGTCAAAAATTGTTAGAAGGACAAGCTTCCAATATTATTAAGCAAAAAGATAAAGAAAATGAGAAAAAGGAAATGGAAGGAAGAGAGAGGAGGTCGATGGCCGTAACCCTTTCCCACCCCAGCGACACACCCATCAGAAGGCTTAGAGAGGAAGTTTTAGAGAGAGATATTCTGCATTTAAAGAGAGGCTCTTCCTACCAATATTGGGACCAAGCTAGTTAAAAGTTGAAAAACTTTGGCAAGTGTATGGGGGTTCACTCTTATTAGTGAGAAATACGAATGATGAATTTGTTTACTATGTTTACTACTATCATAAATTAAAATATTGGGTGTTTTAAATTATAATACAAATGATGGATTTGTTTACTATGTTTATTACTATCATAAATTAAAATATTGGTGTTTTAAATTATTATTGTCTTTTTAGACAGAAAAAAATTCAAAATTTTAATTTATGACTTGAGTGTTTAAATATTTTCAGAATTACATAATAATAATAAAAAAAAAAGTAAAAATGGTAAAGGTGATATAATTTTGTCCTCATTTGAGAGAGGAGCTATCATGAAGCTGTGTTTTTATTTTATTTTCTTTTTAAAAGTTTTTTCATGATGTTCTAGGTCCACATGGAGCTGTAGTTGCAAATTGCAAAGAGGACATGTCATGTTATTAACATGGTTACAAAAATCTAGAATAATTCCAAAGTTCACGGAATGTAACCCCAAAAAACAATGTAATGCATGATGCAATCATAAATGAAGCTCTGTCCGAACCCAAAACACCAAATAAATATTGGGACATTTATACACAAGTTTTAATTTATAGACTTATATTCTATTAAGTCTTAATTAAGATTTTTTGAACCTTTAAGTTCTATTAAATTTTTAATGGTCGAAATTTTCTTTCAAACAATGATTGTTCATTATTTATAATTATCTATAAATAAATATAATGATTTGACATTTATTTTGATTTTCAAAATTTTAAACATCAACTTTCAAATAGAAAAAATTAAAAAAAAAATATTTGTAAAAAATAAATAAATACTAATTAGTGTGTTTGGTTTTAATTTTTTGAATTTAGTTTTTTGAAAATTAAATTTTTATTTTTCATATTTTTTTTATATTTAGTGAATATTTTTTAAATTTTAAGCATTTTTCTTCTTTTTTTTACTTTTTTAGATGTACCTTACTTAGATATATCTAAATAGTAAATTATTTGTGAAAAAATATTTTAAAAAATTATTAAATAGACAAAAATATGAAAAATATATTGAATTTTTGTATTTTTTTGTATTTTTGGTATTTAGTGATTTTTTTAAAGATTCTTTTCACAAATACTTTTTAAGTGTATTTATGTTCGATGTGTTTAAAAATTAAAAAAATTGCTTTTGGGGATACCTGAGTTATCAAAAACAAAATTAAAAAAAATGCTTAGAATATTAAAAAAAAATCAGTGAAAGCAAAAAAATCCGAAAAATGAAAAAGTAGAATTTTCTGAAAAGTAAATTCTATAAAAATTGGAAACAAATAGAGTGAATAATTTTTTTAAAAAAAATTGAAAAAACTAAATATTTTTTTTTATGCAAAATTGAAAATTTTGTGTTTGTAAAAAAGCATGATGATGAAATATTGATGTGCAAAACTGAAAAAAAAAATTAAAAATGAAAAAACTGATAATGTTCTCTGTTTTAAAACTGGAAAAACTAATAATGTTATCTATTTTATTGGATAGTTGAATCAAACCAATAAGTAAAAGTGTAAAATTTTTTAATCCTATACTCTATTTTTTTTATCAGTTAGTGAAACAATTTTTTAGAACATTACTGTACAAAATTGATAATGTTCTTAATTTTAAAAATTGGAAAAAACTAAAAATATTCTTAATTTTACTAAATAAGACTTATTAATTTAAAAAATCTTAAATAAGACATGAGCTATTATAACATTTGTAAATAGAACTTTTAAAACTAAGAACATTATGGACTGTAATGAATAATTTGAGGTTGTGTTTTTAAATTTTCTTTTGTTAATTTCCTTGGCTTAGATGGAGTAAATTTATAACCATACTATTATAATGTTAACACTATTTTTGGTATTTATGCCACAAAATTTTGTCTTTTCAAAATTCATTATTTATTTTCTTTTTCAAATTAAAAAAAAAAAAAAAAACCTCACAGTTGTCTCTAACACACTTGATTCTTTCAATTGCACATGTAGTGTGCTTTCCCTTTTAATAGGGTAAATTATACTTTGTACCCTTGCATTTTACATCAAATTTCACTTTGATCCTTACATATCAAATTGTGACACTTAACCGCCTGCACTTTTGGTCAAGTGTCACTTTGGCCCTTTTGTTAGCCTCATTGTTAATAGAGGTTAGTCACATGAAAAATATGTGAGGATAAATTACACTTTGCACCCCTGCACTTTATACAAAATCCCACTTTAGTCTCTACACATCAAAATTGTGACACTTAACTCCCTAAAGGATAGCTTATGTTAGCCTCACTATGAACAGAAGGACCAATGTGACACTTGACCATAAGTGCAGGGGGTTAAGTGTCACAATTTGATATGTAGGGACTAAAGTGAGATTTTGTGTAAAATACATGGGTGCAAAGTGTATTTTACCCCTTCTAATATATATACACATTATAAAACTGACTTCTAAACAAAGGTTTTTAGAAGGCTCAGGTTTGTCTCCAGCTTACTATGTAGATTAGAAAGTGCTATTGGGCCTCATAGGACCCATCACGAATCTATTTCGATGATCTGAATAATTTATTTTATCGAATTTTATGTGTAGATCATCCACAAAAAGAATTAAATTAATCTGATAATCGTAACTACATAATTTTCTTATATTTGTTTCCAGAAATGTAAATGGTCTATTTTCAAAATTATAGTTATTATTATTTTTTTTGAAGGTAAATATGATAAAATTATATAGCTATGATAATCGAATCAATTTGTTTTTGTTTTTGAATAATCTATACATAAAACCTGACAAAATAAATAATTTATATTATCAAAATGGATCCCACGACACCCAACAACACCCTTCAATCCAGAATGGGTTTGAGACAAGTTTCGCCCTTCTTTGAACTACATACTTTTTATTTTGTTAATTTTTATATTTAAAAAAAGTTAATCATCATATCCACATTTTTTTTGGGTGCTAAATGTTACTGAAAATCTAGTCTTGATTCCTTGGATTTTGAGATTTTAAAAGAAAAATGTTAGAAATTTAAAAAAATTTACTAATATTTTCACAAAATATTTCACATAGTGTCAGAATGCCAAAGGGTTGGCAAGAGGGTGCGATTTGTGAGCAATAAACAAGTATTATTTAATTCTTCAGCGAAAGTTCAGAAAGTAAATTTATAGCCTCAGTTAGTTCCTTAATAATTAAACTTAAATTTTATTTAAATTATTGTTTATTTGGTGTGTCATAGGAGTACAATTTTAGTTTCATCAATGATATTGTGAACATTAATGTTTTATTAAGAATTTTACTAATAAATTATGGTGGTGTTTGATAATTTAATTAGTCACTTAAAATTGAATGTATTAAGTGAAAATGAATTAAGTTTATTTTGTCATGAATCAAGGACATAAAAAAAATGTCTTTTTATTTTAGATTAGGGTGTAATTTGGGCGGACTCAACCCGAGCCTAGCTCGAATTTTTTTAGGGCTTTGACAAGATATTTTCAAATTTGGTACGGGTTTGGGCAAAAATTCAGAAACCCGAATTAAATTTAGACGAGTTTGAGCAAAGACATCAAACAATCCAAGTAATCCGAAAACTGAATTATACATATATAGATATATAAAAATATTAAATATATATAAATTATTAACCGTTACATGATATTAAAGTAATTTAGATTATTAAATCATATTAAATATATATTATATATACAAATAACACAAAATTTTATTTTTTTTTATTCTCACTCATAAATTTTAAAGACTACTATAGAGGCATCTCTTTTACATTATATAAATTATTTGTTTTGATATTATTAATGATTTTTAAAAAAATATATAAATAGAGTCAAATTTTAATAATTTAATAATGGAAAAAAAATAGAAATTCTTTTGCAATTCGGGCAACTTGGACAATTCGAATTTAACTCGGGTCGGGCTTAGGCAACTAACCTCGGGATACAATTCGGGCCTAGGCAGGTTTCAGCACAACTTGGGTTGGGTTTAGATAACCTCCTAATCCACCTGAGTTGCACCCTAATTTTAGACAATTTTACTTTCTTTTTTTATTTTTTATCTTTCATTATTTCTATTTTCTCACTCCAATCACCAACGTGATAAACTCATTCTCACTCTCTTTCTCTTCATTGCGATTGAGCAGTTTAAGTGATGTGCATTTTATTTTATTTTTTGGATGAAAGAGTGAACAATTGTTAAAGATTTTTTAAAGTGAGATTAAAAAATTAACAATGTATATTTCAATTGTGATAATTATATGTGTAATTTGTTTATTTTTTTGGATGAAAGAGTGAATAACTGTCAAAGGTTTTTATAAGTGATATTAAAGAATTAACAATGTGTATTTCAATTGTTATAATTATTTTTTAATGAATCTGATTGAGTAATAATATTTTTGTATAATGTTCCATGCCAAAGTAACTTGGGTCGATTTATAATGTCCACTACTTGCTGGCTTAAGTAACTTGTGAGTCTATCAACATGATTCAAAAGTTTAAGTTCAAGTTACTTAATAGCAAGTTGGTGGTGTCTTATATGTCCAAGATCACCCATGCAAGCTTTCGATATGGGACGGGGTTGTTACATTTATAATATGTGGCTTATGTTTTGTTTGCTGATGTTCTATTTAAAGGTGACAGTAAAATTTTACTCTAACTTGCTATAGTAATATGTAATCTGTCTTTTGTTTACTAATACTTTCTTTTAAATTAACAGCAAAATTCTTGTCTATTAACATTATCATTTCATTAATTTATTAATTTTTTTATTTTTCTATTTAAATGCTAAATTTTTATAGTAAAATTTAGTGTGAATTATAGCAAAATTTTACAGTAAAATAAATTGATAGACTGCAACTTGTACTAATGCTTTGATACCACATGAAGGAAATGGTGATACCATGAGGGAAGCGGAACTAGCAACATTTAAAACACTTGAATGAAATAACATAAATTGATAGACTGAAATCATCTAAAACAGAACACTAAAATAACATAAATTGATAGAATCAAAAGTACCTTACAATTGTTTATTGTTTACCGGAAGTTGGAAATCATAACTTCAAAATACAACAAAATAAAAATTACAGAAAGAGAATTAGAGAAATTTTTAAAATTTCGAATGATCTTCTTCATGACTGAGGAGGTCTTTTATAAAGAAGCTGATTGACTATGGTGCTTTAGGGAGCTAACATGGATTGAAGATTAGCAGGTAAAGGCGCATGGGTGCTGTTTGATGCTTTCGAAAAAGTTGAAGATACGTGACTGGACAGTGTTTGATGAAGAATCTGATTGACTGAATGACTGATGAATAGTGAATAGTAAATTTGACTTTTACTATTCATGTAAACAGTAAAATTGACTTTTTTCAGTATTCATTGTTTTTTGTGGAAATGTTGTTGAGGCGTGAATGCATAGTGACTGATTGGGAATCAGAATATATTCAAAAGCAACTTTTCTCAAAAGAAGAGTATTGATTGAAGCTTTTGAATATATATGGAATCTAATGTTGATGATATGGAATCCAATTACGCATATGGGTCTTGAGCATCTTGGTATTGGGAGCTGTATGGATCATGACTAGTAGAGGCTTCAAAAGAGGCTAATCCATCTGAAGCATTGTTTTCATCCTGTGACTTGGCTTGGGCCAGTAGTAACTCCGTCGTTCTTCATTGCTTGTTTTTTACTTAGGCTTTGCTTTGGGTTTTGACTTGGATGATTTGGATTTAAAAGGCTCAGAGTTGGCTGTTGGACTTCCAAGTTTGATTGCTGTAAGAGAAAGTGGGCTTCCTTGAGTGACTGAAGCAGTTGAGTTTTGTTGAGAAGACTTGACCATTACTAGAGTAGGAGCATAAATGTTGACTGGAGATTCTTGTTGGACTTGATCAATAATGCGATGGGCTTTAAATGCATCCCACCATTTGACAAAATGTTGTCTAATGACTGTGTTATCTTCAATATTATATTGCCATTTGAATATCCAAGGAACTTTATATTTGGACATGAAATGGAGCAATAAAGAAAACTAACTCTTGTGTTGACTCAATTTGTAGACTGATGAGAAATAAGTGACTTGATCCATGAGGTTAGAAGGGATGATTTCTGGGATGGCACCATGTTGAGACCACCATCTCAGAAACCAATAAGGAAATTCTGGCTTGAATTGATGCTCGAAGGAGAAAAACCAAGAGTGATTGTATGTATCATTTTGATGCAAGAGGTCTTTGAACCATGCATTAATATAATCATAATAACTGTATTGTATCGTATGATTAGGAAGATCTTGTAGCAAGAAAATGAGACCCCATTCATCAAGGGATACAATGTTGTGTACATACAAAGAATGGTAGAGGATTTTACTGGTATTGACTCTGTCATAAATGGGTTTAATGACTATGGACTTATGATGGAAGATGATATCATTGTAAAAGGTAATTGACTTGCCTGGATGAGACAGAGTGAAATGCCAATTAGGAAGGAAATAGGTTTTGACCAAATCAATGACATTATGACTGTTTTTGTGGGTTGGTTCTTTGTAGAAAAGTTTGGATGACTGAGGTTTAAGAACATAATATATTTTTGGTGTTGATCGTCGTGGATAATTAGGAGGCACAGGTGTAATTGACTGACAACAAAGAGGTCAGTAATAAGAGTAAAGGTGTAACTAGGTCTGGGAATAGTACCAAGAATTTGATATTTGTTGACTAGATCAATTGGGGGTGCGACAATGGGTTGACTAGTCGGAATGACAACAAGTGGCTTGGAGGGAGGCTTCTGACTTGACATTTGTAATTAAGAAACACAAAATGGATTAGCACCCGCTGAGGACATCTGACCTATCAATATGGAAATTGAGAAGATCTGTGTAATAGACAATTAAATTGTTTTGGCTTGCAATTTGGTGGGATTGGAGGTAGAGATCTTGGTTAATTGACTTTAAGTAGGCTATTTTAAAGGCACAATAGTAAATAATTTTGTGATAGCGTGTGACTTGTAACTTATGGGTAGAACAATATGGAGTAGGCCTTTTTACTATGAAATTTATATAGAGTTGAAATGCATGTATGACTCTCTCTCTCCACCCACCCTATAAAAATTCATGGGTAAGAAAATCAAGGATAGAGTTTTGACTACTAGGAATATACTCAATATCAAAATAAAATATACTTAAAATATATTGCCAACAGGCAAAAATGTGCTTACTAGTAATGTTTTGAATATCTTTTTCTAAAACATATTTTGCACTTTTACAATCAACTTGTACTAGAAATCGTTGATTTAAAATATCATTTTAAAATTTACTAATACATAATACAATAGATAAATTTCTTTTCTAATAGTATTATAATTTTTCTATGCTTTGTTCCAGATACCATAGTGAAAATGAACAATTTGTTCTAATGATTTGAGATGAATTTTCTGAAGGAGAATGCCACCATAACCAATGTCAGAGGCATCAGTAGGAATACCAAGACAAGGTAAGGTCTTGACATTATTTTTAACTTGTTGAACAATAGTAGTATGATTGGGAGACCAAGGAGGAGGATCATTTTTCAATCGATCAAAAAGAGGTTGACAAGTTTTTCTAGTGTAACACTTTGTACTTTTTGGACTAGTGGGATTACTCTTGACACTCTTATTATTGTACTTGGAGCACCTTTGGTTCATTTTTGAATATTGATTGATGTGGTATCATAATGGCAAAGTAAGATTGAACCAAAAACATTGATTCGGATAATTGTCCTATGAATAGTCTTTACTCTTTTGCCTTTTTCTCTTTTCACACCTTGAATTTGGATGTAAGGTTAGAACCATTGGGAAGCTTGTTTCTGGGGCTTTGATTTGGACACAAGAACGACCTAAAACGGAATCCGGACGACGGAGTTATGCCTGTTTGAAATTTGGGTACCTATGTTGGAAGCAAGTCCACTCGAGCGAACTTTTGACCGCTCGAGTGGTCTGCACAAATTTTGGCACTTTAAAGTCACTTTTTGGCCTAATATCTTTATTCTTTCTTCCTCTCTTCTCTTTCTCTCCTCTATACTTGAAACCCTAGAGCTTCAAACACTTGATTTCTCCAATTTCTCCCTTAAATCCACCTTAGATCCTTCAATAAAATTGAAGAACAAGTCTAGTTCGAGATATCTACCGACTGTTTTGCATTTTCGTTGAAATTTCAAGTGGGTTTCCATCTTAAGCTTCCATTCTTGTGGTAGGGGTATTTTTAACTTATTATATCTTTAATTTGAGACCCACATGTGGTAATTTCATTAGATATTCACCTTTGTAGATATATATATATATATATATATACATGTGTACATATATATATGTATGGATTGTGTTTGCTAATTCATGATTTGGAATGATGTGTACATATTATTGAGGATTATTGTTGTTGATAACGAAAATTAGTCTCTAATTCATAAAAGAGAGAAAACCCCTAATTTTCTACAAACCTTTGTTTTGAAACTTGTTCAATAAAGAGGGGTTTTGTTTAATTGATTTTTAAAATATGAAATTGGGTGTGTTTATTCGACTTTGAGATTGAAATATGAATTATTGGATTGTTGTGAATTGAAATCATCCTAGGAGAAATTGAAAACTTTAAATTCATGCATCATATTTATTACTTAATTTTTCTTGTGATACTAATGTGTATGAATGGTTGGAAGAGTTAAAAGGGGGTTTTGCCCAATTGGGCTCTAGAACCTAAAATTAAGTGTATCTGATGTTGAAAAGTTAGACTTTTGTGACTTTTACACCAAAACTGGAAATGATGATGGTTATGAATTGAAGAATCTTCTCATTATTAACATGTGAACTATTGAATTGTTGTGCATTGAAATTATTATACGGAAATTGAGATTTGGAAAATTCATGCATCATAAACTTTTAAAATTTTATCTTGTGACTTTTAAAATGTTGGTGTATTGAAGGAGTTGAAAGGGGTAAATAGTCTATGAGTCCGGATAGTGAGTCGGATTTGGTTGAGTTGTGTAAAGTAATTGGTACCTGCGTGAGGAGTCAAGGTACCCAATTGCCCTGTCCGCGCTTATTGTCGGATGAATGTGAGAAAATATTTTTGGGTATCCACTAGTCCTGTCGTATAATAGTTTGCAAAAGTGAAAAAAAAACTGATGATTTTGGGTGTCCACACCTTGCCGTATAACAATCGGGAAATGTGGAAAAAAAAAACATGATTTTTGGGTGTTCACGTCCCCGCCGTTTCAGGAGTCGGGAAATGTAAAAAGGAAAAAGGTTTTTGGGTGAATGTGAGACTATTTTCAGTATACAAAATCTATATCTATGTATGTATTTTGAATTACGGCTTTTACTTGGGATGTCATAGTATATTTACCACCTCTGCTTTTAGAAGAATTATTATCTAATATCCTGCATGGTCATTTAAACTTATAAAGAAGATTTATTTTAACATAATTTCTACATTTGCATAGCATGATCATGTGTGTTTTAATTAATTATATAATTTGTTAAATGTACTTCCTATTGAGCATTCGCTCACCCTGAAAACTAATCATTTTCAGGAAATGAAGTTAACGAGTCACCTAAATGATTTACTATGAAAAGCAATTTGGACAAATTATGAATGATCACTTGTTTGATGTTTTGTGTTGAAGCCTTGGGATTATTTTGTGTAAATGTAAAGAATTTTATTTTTACATCGGGGACACTTTCAATAGAGTGTTGTCCCTTTTTGATTTTTCTATTTTGTATAACTTCGTAGCTTTTGAACTATTTCATTTTAACCATGGATGTAAACTGACTATATTGAAATTCTTGAGAATAGTTCAATAGGGAAGAAGTGTTATGGAATTATATTATTATTTCTTTATCTACTGTTTGTATCTATGTGGATTGAGATAGGGGAACAGGATTTGGGAGGTGTTTTCCTAGGGCGTTACATCTAAGGTGTTTATAGAATTCAACAATGTAATTAAGGGATCCTAAAAATCTTTGTAACTGGGTCTTGTCTAAGATTTCATTGGGAAATTTAGAAGCAAATTCAATAGATCGACTTATAGGAAGAATAGTGCTTTGGTAAATTTTATAGCCTAAAAATCTGATTAGTTTGGAATAATTTAATATTGGGAGCAGAGATAACTAGACCATTATATTGGATGGTTTGGATAAATGATTGGAGATGCTTCCATTGTTCTTCAATTGACTTAGAAAAAATGAGAATATCATCTATGTAGACTATAGAAAAATGACTAAGGGGATTGAATATTTCATCCATTATATTTTGAAATTTACTAGGTGCATTTTTTAAATCAAAGGGCATTACATTCCATTCATAATGACCAAAAGGTGTAGTGAATGTAGTTTTGTAGCGATGATTAGGATGAATTTGAATTTGCCAAAATTCACTTTTAAGATCGAATTTACAAAAGATGGCTTCTTGACTAAGTCTATTAATTAAATATTTCTTATTAGGAATTGGATATCTTATCCATTCTAAAACCTTATTTAATGGTTTATAATTTATGACTAATCGTGGAACACCACATTCAAGTTCAACATTTTTATTAACATAAAAAAGATGGACATGACCAAGGTGACTTACTTTTACTAATGATTTTATTTTTAAGCAAATCATTAATTTCTTTTTTACACATTTCCCATTAATTCGATATTCATTTGAATGGGTATGGATTTAGTAGGAATTTGGCGTTCATTAAAATTTTTAATATAAGGGAGTGTGACTACATGTTTTTCTCTATGCCAGAAAGCACTAGGAAGAGTACAGACTGTTTGTTCTAAATGACTCTTAAAATTTTCAATTTTTGAAATAAGAATTGGATTAGTTAATTGAGATTCAATTCTTTTATATTTTACTTCTTCTTTGAGAATTTTATTTGTTTGGTTAATCTATTAATTGATTGAGATATGGAATAGTCTTTTAACTGATCTAACTATTTTATTTCAGGAGGAGTTAGGAACTGAAAAGTTACTGTTTGACCAAAAGCCTGAGTTATTATACCATGATTATTAGTAGTGAATGGGTATAGTAAAAGATAAATGGAGTTCCTAAAATGACTTTTTCTGTCATGTTTCTTTCTAGAACAAATGATGTTTTAAAACAAATATTGTTTTGACAAATATGTACTTTGGGTAATTTGTATTTAATATGTATTTTACTTCCATTAGCAGAACTCAGTTGTTTACTAGTTTGATGATAATATTTAGTAAGAATTAAACCTTCTTGAATACAATTAAGGTTTGTGCCAGTATCAATTACAACTATGACTTTTATGTTATAATCATTGATAATTAGTTTGACTTTTGAATGTCATTTTTGAATATTAATTCTGTTAATGATATTTAATCGGTTACTTTCTTGGTTATCATCTTCACTATTAGATTTATTGTCGAAGATTGCATGGTTTGGATTATGACTATTACTAGATTCATTAGAGGATGTATCATTATTATTTTGAAAATCAGACTCTTGTTAATGTTTAATATTGCAATCTCTTCTTCTAAGGATTTATCTTTATTTTTTAATTTTTTAATAGTTAGTTTGATTTGGTTAATTTGTTTTTGTAAATCTTGTAAAGTTACTTCTTTATATTTATCTTTTCTGAATCTTTCTAAAGTAATAGTTAAACTAATAATTGGTTTATCTTGATGAGATTTATTATATTTGTTGATTAATAAAGATTTTAATTTGTTAGTATAATTTCTTTTTAATTCTTTATCTTCTAATTTACTAATTAATTCAATTAGTGAATCTTCTTCTTCTTGTGATTTACTAAGGACATTAATTTGTTTACAACAGGTATCATTGCAACCTAATTCTATTTGATTATCATTAGTATCATTACTAGGAAAAGGGTAATCAGTAATATCACTATTGTAATTACTCGAAGAGCTATTAGATTGATGGGATTGATCTTGGATATTTTTTAACCTAAAGATTTCAAATATTTCACTTTGATTTTTTACTTTACATTTATTAGAATAATGACCATTTTTTCCATAATTGTAACAAGTGATATCTTGAGTGGATGATGATTTTTTTTATGAAAGTTCTTATTTTTGGATTTCTTGTGATATTTCTTTTTGGGATTATCATAATATTTATCAGGCGATTTATTAGATGAGTATTTTTTTGCGATATTTATTATGTGATTTATGTGAAAGTTTAGTTTTACTATGCTTATTATATTTTCGACACGATAGTGCTATTGGAGGTATATTGTTCGCAGAAATTTCCTGATTCATATTTAACTTTGCATTTATCTTTAGCAGCTTTTTGACTAAGTTTCATATCAATACACATTTTCAATCCTTCTTTTTGAATGATACTAATTATATCACCATATGTTAGATTGTCATATTCAATGATTCCTGTAGGTTGACTAAGGACATCTCTAATTTTATGGGCAAAAATATTAGGTAAGCCATTAATAAATTTTTCTTTCCAAAATGATTTGGTACAATCATCTCGAAGCGTGACTCTAGATGTAAAAACATACCATCTAAACTTAGTGTTAGATTACTAAGTTGATCATGGATTCGTGAGTGAACATTAGTAGGTGTTTCTATGAAATGTTTGATTATTGTAAATATTAAAGTATTAATTCTATCAGGTTTACTTATGCCTATTTTTTCATCGAAGATAGGAAATTCATTTTCATCAACTTGTACTGCATATTGAATGGTTATCATTAGTGAGATATTTGTCCCACCATGACTTAAGCATGCCAGCAAAACCAGAGTAAGAAATAAGATTATTTCAGGTTGAGTATAGTCAAAATAATTACTGAGATAGCTATTAGCTACAATAGACATGTGATTTAATTTTTGGAGCATTTGATTTTCACTAAGACCATTAATATTCCATTTATATATTTTTTTAGCAGAAATAGAAAATTGATTATTCATATTGGTTTATTCAAGTTGATGATCAAGTGGTGTGGGTTTAGTGTACCAATCTTTGATAAGAGTATTAGGATCAATTTTTGGATGTACTATTCTAGTAAGATTATTTGATTGGAATTGTTGTTCTAGGTGACTAATTTCATTATCAGTGGAAGTACCTGATTCGTGATTAGTAATTAAAAGAGGTTGTTGAGTTTTGACTGCTATACCTTTATCCTTTGAAGGTTTGGTAGTTAATTTGTTAAATATTTGTTTAGTTGCATCAATTGTATGGGTATCTTGGGTGGCTAAACTTAATTTATTCCTATCACTCGGGAGGTTAATAAGTGGTTTGTCAAGAGTTTTATTAGTTGAGGTATGACAATTCGAGTAATTATCGAACGTGGTTTCAATTTTGTCTAACTGTTTACCTATAGTTTTTAAACATTGATTAATATAATTGTTTTGTTCAATAATTTTTTTAATTTCAGCTTCATCACCAGGTATTTTAAAAGGAGAAGCATTAATTGTTGATCCTTTATGTTCAATGAGGATTGTTTCTAGAGGAGGATGACTTGAAGAAACTGTAGTATTAGAGGATGTTTTCCATTTAGTTTTTGTAATAGTATTTACTTTTTGGTTATAATTTTCAAGATAATAAAAGAATTTAACTTCAATACAGATTTTGTTGATGGAGTTATGCCATTTTTAAGTATTGTTGATTGTTGTTTTTTAGTATAATTATTCCTATATTCATGTATTTTTGACTTATTTTCTTTAGATTTCAAAACATCATATAATTTATTAAAATCAAGTTTAAATTCTTTACTGATAGTTAATAATTGTGGATTAATTTGTTATGACTGTGAAACTTGAATTTTTGTTAAAATGATATATGTGTATTGCTACATTTATATCAGTTGAATGCTCATAAGTCCTTCATACATTTATTCTCCTTAACGGTTTGTTATTCTGCATCTTGAGGTAAAATTAACTTTGTATACATTGATTTTTTTTAAACCCTCATTGTATTTTTTTTTTTTTTTTGCATTTCCATTTCAGCAACACCAATGTCCCATTAAGTTTAATTTCTGTTAGTATTATTTTATTTTTTGCTATTAGGCTTAATTTCTTTTTTTTTTCTCATTATTATTTTTTGTTTAGGCTTATTTTTCTTTTTTTTTTTCTTTGCTTTTTAATTTCATTTTTCAGTCCTTAAACATAAACACAACAACAAATCAAAATACAAATATTTACATAAAAAAAAACATCATTCATTTTTTTACGGCCATATGCCGATCAAAATAAACATATTTACGTTTAAAAAAAAAAAACCTTCATTTTTTTTTACGGCCATACGCCGATCTTACTTACTCGCCTCTTCCACCGCTCTCTTCTTCTTTTTATCACTTTGGGCGACGCTTGATGTCCCTGCCCCCGTGCTTTCGTCGGGAACGAGCATTCCTCGCCGACTATCAAACGCCAAGAACGATGTTGCTCCAAATCGGGCCATGGAGGTGGTCTTCCGTTTAAGCTTTTTATTTTCGGCCTTCAGTACGCCTATCTCTGCTCGCGTATCCTTGTACATGCGCTAGAGCAGAGAGAGTTGGGCATTGACCTGATGGAGCTCACTCGTCCTATTTTGTAGTCGATGAGCCAATTTGGTGACTGCAATCACCGTCTCCATACAGAACTGCAGTGTGTAGTGATTGGCTTTTATGTCAGATTGAGCTGCCGTGATTTGCTCAATCGACATCATAGAAAGGTTAGGCAGAGGAATGACAGGAAGAGTAGGAGTAGGGGCACTTGGTCCAGCAGAGCTTATGGGATCGTTATGGTCCGAAAACAGAGTGAGGGGATGGGATGAGGAAGCCATGGATTAGAGGTGAGAGGTGTCAAAGAAATGAGTTGCAGAGAAATAGAAGTGAACAGACTAAGGTTTGGCTTCCTCCATTCAGTTTCTTTTTTTTGTCTCTCGATGGTGAAGAAGAAAAAGAAGAGAATGGTGAAGAAGAAAATGGAAGAGTGTGTGATTAAGAAGAAGGCAAAAGAGAAGAAGACAAAGAGGGAGAGGGAGCCGAGGTGAGTACAAATCGAGGCTTGCTTTTGTCAGCCAATGACGCAAAAGTGAGGTCGCGTGTCAAACGCGTTTATCGAAGGAAAAAGAGAGATGCAGGAGAGTTGTTTGTGTATGCATATATGTATATATATGTTTTGAATTGTATAGATGCCATTTATGCCTATCATTTTCCTCCTCCTCCTCCAAATTCTGACCCATGATTTCCTTTAGATAATGTCACAGGGGGGAGAAAACTTATGATGTTATGATGTTATGTATTATGGTATTATTTTCAAACTAATCTGATGTTATGTATTTATAGTTTGATATCTTAGTCTCATATCATGGCTCTAATTAAAGCTTATTTATTACACATGTGCTAGCATATGTATTTAGAAATTAATTCAGGGAGCATGACTTGAGGAGGAGCTTTTCTTACTCCCAAATCAAATCAAAACATCATTTGTGCCATTATCAAAAAAGGGGAGATTGTTAGACTTATTTATTTTGATGATTTATTTAATTATGTTTTAATTTATTTGAAAGAGAAAAATAGAATCCAAAATTTATTTTGATGATTTATTTAATTATATTTTAATTTACTTGAAAAATAAAAATAGAATCCAAAATTTATTTTGATGATTTATTTAATTATGTTTTAATTTATTTGAAAGAGAAAAATAGAATCCAAAATTTATTTTGATGATTTATTTAATAATATTTTTAATTTATTTGGAAGAGAAAAATACAATCAAAATTTATTTTGATGATTTATTTGAAAGAGAAAAATAGAATCAAAATTTATTTTGTCCCATTATTTCTTACCTAAAACCTTTATCCTAAATGTTGTTAGAATGTATTTAATATTTGATTAAATCAGGAGTTCAAATAGCCCAAAACAGAGATTCAAGCAACCCAACATAGCAGCAGTTCAAAAGGTTCAAGTGGAAGATATTCAAATTTGTAATGATGGAGTGGAAGATATTCAAATTAGTAATGATGGAGTACAACGACTATAAACGGCTATAAATTCAAATGAATACAACGGCTATAAAGTTTCATTATATATACCAAAGCCTCTAATGTAAACAAGTTACAAAAAAAATCAGAAAATATTCTTTGATCTATAATCACTCACATCTATTCTCTGAAAAATTCTCTGAGAAGTGTTCTTCAATTTTTGTTTACAACCTCTCTCAGAAATTATACACTGAGCCTTATAGCATTAAGCTCATCTTTCCTATGTGAGATTTCCAGAAAATCAAAGCTTCATTTTATATATCTATCTTTGAGAGATAATTCTTGTAGCTTTTTGTGAAAGCAAAAACACATTCTTTTCAATCTTGTAAGGGTGTAGTACACTCAGTGTTCTTGACTTGTGAAGCCTGTGTAAAATCTATGGAGGATTGCTCCATGTTTATGAGGTTGCTAGCACCCCTGTGAAGCTAGAAGATAATGGAAAATCTCAAGTGAAGCTTGAGGAGCGGATGTAGGCTTGGTTGAAGCCGAACCACTATAAATTTGTTTGTCTCCTCTTCCCTAATCTCTTTACTTTCCTACTACTGCTATAGCTATCTAATATTCATGTGTTAATCATTTAATTTACCCTGTATGTTAGTTATACTTCATTATTATTTTGCTTGATCATTTACTGCTAAATTCATCATTGTGTTTGTTAATAATTTGTTGTACTACTAGTTAATTTTATTAGGGTATTATTAATTTTAAATTTGTAGAAACCTAATTCACCCCCCTCTTAGATTGCTTTTTGGATAACATAAAGGTGTACTAAAAATTTCATCTTCTTCATTGGGTTGACTACATATACTATGTCATGAAGATTGACTACAACTTAAACGATCAAAACTTATTTGGACTGATCCATCATCATATTGTTGGATACGATGTAAATTATTGCTATCGTATTGATTTTTATGAGAATAGTTTTCATTGATTGTAAGATATTTTTCTGGAAGATTTATATCTTTCCAAAGTATGGTTTTTGGAACTTCAATATTAGTATCAGCAGTATTATTTTGAATAAGCAATGTTTTATCCTTGGGGCTTTTGACTAAAGCATGAACATTTAGGTTGGTTTTTATACATTTATAATAGATACTTTTGAGGGAAAATATTTTGAGTGTTTTTTTTTGTTTCTTAGGATTTTCATCTGTTTATACTGCATGTCCTTAAAATCTCCAATTTTCATCTATTCATATTTCCATCTTATGCTTTAAGATAATTTTGTCATAAGCCTATTGTTTTTTCATATACTCTTGTGGCACTAATAACTGTTTTGCAGATCATGACCTTGAGAAAGAAGTTTATTTTTGTTGGTTGCAATAGGTTAGGGTGATTAGGATTTTATTTGTTACGTGTGTTTTGTCACGGAATTGCCAAAGAGGGAGATTGTTAAGTTTTTGTTATTGGCAATCCCGTTTGACAAAACTCTTTTCAGTTGTATTTTTATTCGATCTTTTATTTAGTGAGGCTATGAGTATTTAGATGCGAATTTAACCCGAATTGTGCCTTGCAGAGGAGTTTGTGACCTTAATTCTTACATGTTTGCCACATCGCTGACTATGTCGGGGATCGAGCTGCCCGGTCAGCTCGCGAGGGTTTAGAGAGCAGCGAAGAAGCAAAAATGCAGTTCAAGTTATTTGACCGCTCGAGCGATAATTTGTGCGCTCGAGCGAAGAAACAGATCATCCAGTATTTTTGCAGGGTGTCTGAACTTCTGGAAAGAAAGTTTTACCACTTGAGCAGTGAAAGTTATGCTCAAGCGGTTAGCCTATATGTTTTACACCGCCTTTAGTCACATCGCTTGAGCGGTGAAATGTGCGCTCGAGCGGTCTGTGCGATCCTATTTTTTATAAAGTGCGTCATTTGCTGTTTCTAGGGGTTGGCTCGTACATATTTTCAGAGAGGAACAAGATACAAAGTGTTTTATATTGAAGGGAGCTTTATGAGTGTTTCCTTGATGATTTAAGAGTGATCAATGGATTCGTGAACTTCATATCAACATTATCAAGGGTTTGTTTGTTTTCATTTATTCACAAAAAAGGGAGTTGTTCTTCGGTGAATTCCAGATAACGTAAGCCTAAAGCTTTGGTGGATTCCGGAATGGCTCATTGTCGTGGATTTGACATCGATGTTGTGGATTCAATGTTGGACGAGACAATTCCGAGGTGAAGACGATGGTGGAAGAGGCACATAGAGATCGGTTCAATTTGGGCGTGGATTCACTAGGTAATTAAGAGTACACTTGTGTAATTTCTTTTTGTCTTCTTAGTGAATTGTTTTGTGACTTTTGCCCGTGGTTTTTTTTTTTTTTATCACAATTGGAAGCACTCTATTTTTGGTTTTTCCACGTTAAATCGGCATGTCGATTTGTCTTTAATTGTTTGATTGAGATTGTTATTTATTGTTTAAAATTGATGCATAATCACAAATTAATATCTTGGGGATTTTAAGGTTTTTCAGATAGGATATATTAAAGCAATAGATTGGGCACCATCTAACATATTAGTAAATTCACCAGAAGTTTGAATATTTATAGTTTGAGCTTTTAAAAGGTGGGGATCACTAAGACTCAAAGTGAAATCAGGAAAGCAATTAAAATGAACTGGACCTTAATGAAGACTAGATTCCATCGTACCTAACATACTGGTGTGGTATTTTCTGAACCTAGCATCTCTAAGACATAATATTATTGATGAATTTATTCCTTTAATAGATAGTGGTTTGACTGCAACGTGTACTAATCCTATATGAATTTCATTACCAGTAAAATAAATTTATTCCTTTACTAAGTTAGATTTTTTACAGTAAAATTTAGTGTGAATTATAGCAAATTTTTACTGTAAAATAGAGTAAAATTTTACTATTGGGGTTAGTTTCGACAATAAAAATTTTATTATTTATTTTATAAAGAATTTTATGACCAACATGGAAATTGTTTGATAGATCTTGACGAAAAAATTTTAAAAATATTAATTTGATTAAAAATTGATATTTAAAAAAAAGTTATATCTTTTTAAATTTTGAAATATAAAATTAGTTAATAAGGATATTTTGGTAACAATGGTGTATTGGCTGTTTTAAGACAAAATTTATGTGCTTGTCTTTAATGCATGAGAGTATTATTATGATAAAGTTTTCACCAAATTCTCCTATTTTGTTTATGGGAGAGGCTTCTCTCCAGTTGAGTATCCCAACTGAAGGGTGTTGTTGTGCTTTTGTGGGCCCACTATGGAACCCGTATCAACAATCCGAACCGTTGAATATATAGGGCTCATCGAGTACTTTATTTCTGTAAAAAATCATGTCAATTGGATATCAATAGTCACTTGATCAGTTCACATTTGTATAAATAATTTATTTAAAAAATCATACTTACTGTTGATACAAATGTGATTTGATCAAGTGGCTATCAATATCCAATTAACGTGATTTTTTACAAGGATGAAGTACTCGACGAGCTCTATATATTGAACGATTCAGATTATCGACGCAGACTTTGCGGTGGACCTATGAAGGCCCAACATCATTCTCCAATCCGATTTGGACTGAACGAAAGCGTTCTCCTTTGTTTATTATATAATCTTTTACAATTGAATTGGTAACAAAAATGATGGTGGGACTCAACTAATAAAGTGTTGACACATGATGGTGTGACTTGTCTTGTAATATATTAATAAAGTGTTGATCTTTGTTGCAATTACAAATTAAATTATCAATTAATTGATTGTAGAATAATTGCACTTTAATTTATATCTCTGTCTTTTTATTAGGGGTCATTAAATGGTCCCCAGATAAAAAAATTCGATAATATCTAACCCGTTCCATGGTTTGTATTAGTCTACTTCAATGTCCAGCCCATCTCAACCCATAAAAGATGATTTAGGAGTTTGAACAAAGATTTGAACCTGAGCCTGCCCATGAACCCAGCTCGTAAGAGCCCACATGAGTAAGCCTATCCCGATCATCTTATTAGGTCGACTCAAACTATCTTGTCCATTTTATTTTGATATTTATCTAAAAAAAATAAACACTGTTCAATTCAAATTTAATCCATTAAAATACATTAATAATTATACATATCTATGTGTGTATATATATTTAATGTGCACCTGTAGACGCCCCATTTTGATCGGCCTTAAGACTTGAGCGTTTTCTTTCGAACACCCGATGTTGAAAATTGGAATGTGTTACCTTATGAATTCTTCAGTAGGTTTAATATAGAATTTTTTATGATTTTTTAAACATATAGTAAAATCTGTCTATAGTTCCATATTTGGTTAAAATTTTGTATAAATTCGTAAAAAAATAAATAATTGTTGAAAAAATTCCTGGATGAACTAGACATCATTCTCAATAACTTTGTAGAAGAAATCATCTCAAAATTTTGATTATAAAATTGTCTAAAAATTTGTACAACCGTTTGGCAGATTTAAGAACCAAATATAATCTTCAATCATCTCTTTAATGGTATAAACTACACATGCAAGTCTAATTCCACAATAATACCATGATTTTAAGACTACCAATATCTTAAAATATTTGATATATATATCACAAAATTTATATACAACTATAAATAAAATTCTATCTATAATTATTGCTATGAACACAATATGAAATTTTAACTTTTAAAAAAAATGAGTGGGTTGAGAGGGTTTTCTTACTTAATAATAGGATTGAAATAGGATGATAAAATGGTAGAAAATTTTAGCTTCCTTACTTTCCTTCTCTTCTTCTACTAAGCTTCGTTGCTCACAATTTCCCCCCGATCAGTTTTGAGTAAGACATGTGCATTGTAAATAGGCAAATTAATAGGCTCCTCACCTGAGGCTCTCTCTCTCTCTCTCTCTCTTCTAATCATTCTGTAGAGTCTAATCCAATTTTTCAAATCCAAGGAATATGATTTGAGCCTACAATCTACAATACCATGCATAAGAACAAGTGGCATTCACTGCCACAGAAAATCAGAAAATCTGATTGTTTTTTATTTATTTATTTATTTGTGTGGGTTTCTTAAAATTGATAAATTAAGGTATTTAGTAAGGATAATTATCATGTTGAACCCTTATTAAAATGTCTTATAAACAATAAATATTGAACATCTACAAAATTATTATTCTTAATAACGTCTTTGTTAGTGATTGAATTGGATTAATTTAAAACTAATTTATACACTAATATATATTTTAGATAGACTCTGGATAAAATTAATTAATTTATTTATTCATTTATTTTCTTTTAAGAATAATTAAATGCAGGTTCTCACAATTTGCAAGAGAAGGAGAATTGTTTTCAAGAAGCTAGAGCTTACTTCTACTTGTCTTGGCCATCACACCACCTCAACTCAAAGCCTTTCACCTCCTCCATCTCTATCTTGATTCATAGACAGCCCAAACACCATTAAAGCTTGAGCTTGGAGCTTGTTGTTGAGTGTTTAAGTGTAACGCCCTCAAAATAACAACATTAAACCCATCAGATAAGACATGCATTTACATAAAAACTAACCACATTCTTTTATACAATAGAGTTCCATTACATAAGTATTACATGTTAACATCAAAACAAAATGCCCTACGGGCTTACAGCTTTCCAAGTTAACACTTGGTTACACAAAAAGGAGTACTAACTCGTTTACACATTAAGCCCTTGGCTTGAAGTTACATGTAATACATCAAAAGTTAAGCGACAAAAGTATGTCCGCCTCTAGCCTCCCAGCTATGTCCTTGGAGGTGGCATGCTACCTGCACCTGAAAATGATATTCCCATATAGGGTGAGCCACAGCCCAGTAGAAATACACTAAACCAACTATGAACAATGACTAAAATATTAGCAATTGATAGATGGTCAACACTGATTCATTCACATAAATTACATATTTATGCCACACGACTTATGAGTCCAAATTACTTTTCATTTTCCCTTTTTCACAGATAAGCATGTGAGCTCTATCCTTATTTCAACAGACATGTATAAAAACAATATCTACATTCACAGATAAGCATATGAGCTATATCCACATTCCACACAGATATGTATAACCACAATATCCACAGATAAGCATATAAGCTATATCCACACTTTTCACAGATAAGCATATGAGCTCTATCTTCACTTCTCTAGACAAGCATATGAGCTGTATCTACGGAGTTCATCCCCTATCTTCTCCCAACACTATCCGGTTTAGAGGTACATCCCCTATCTTCCCCTAAACCGCGGAGTACATCCCCCATCTCCTCCTCTACACATAACGTATACAAACACAATGGTTCTATATACAATTACTCAATACATATAATTAATGTATTCTATCAACCGCCAAGTTCCATGACACACTTCATTGATTAGTTTCAATTTGCCTAATCATCATGCATTGTCTACAACAATCACGACTATCCTCCACCGATAGCCCAAAGCAGTTATTTCTAAACAGAAAATAAATGCATAATGGATATTCAATCAACATTTCATTTCCTCATTTCTCACAATTAATTATCCCAATTAATCAACAATGTAATTAGGTCATTATCCATAATTACCATTTCAACCCTTAGGTCCCATTTTCATCAATGATTCAACATTTATTCCATTTCTTTATTCCAAACATGCATCTAGGTTTATTATGAATAAAACCCCAACTTTTGTAAAATTGCACAAAAGTCCCAAACTTTCACAAAATTACCAAACCAACCCCAACATCTCAAAATACCAAAATTTAAAGACAAAATCCATAGAGAGGAGTAGGATATCCCTACCTCGAAGTTTGAGCCAAAAAGGAGATGAAGACTCGAAGACCAACGTGCTCCAAATCCAAACTTTTTCAGATTAAAACAAAGCTCTCAATGCCCTCTATCTTTTTAACAAAGGCCCTAGGCTAGAATCACACTCTAGGGAGATCAATTCTTAGAGAGAATATAAGTGTAGAGAGAGAGTGTGTCGGATCTAGGTTTTGAAAGAAAAAGGGAGTGAAAAAGTGATGTTTAAAATCGCTACTGTCCGCTGATATAAAACACGCTCGCTCGAGCGAAGACTTGGTCGCTCGAGCGACCAGACACAGAAACTCTCGCTCGAGCCAAGAATCCCTCGCTCGAGCCAAAAACTCAGAAGTGCGCTCGAGCCAAAGAATGCTCGCTCGAGCCAACAACTCAAACCCTCAGGTCTGCAACCAGAAGCACGCTCGAGCGACCAACTCCTCGCTCGAGCGAAGAACAAACCAGACCGCTCGAGCCAAGAAAAGCTCGCTCGAGCCAAGAAACACAACTCTCAGGTCCAGAACCAGACGCAACACTCGCTCGAGCGAAGCCATCCTGGCTCGACCCACCAGACACGAACCTCACTCTCGCTCGAGCGACCAACTCCTCGCTCGAGCGAAGGTCCAAAAATCTGGGCAGCAACACTAGGCTCCCAAACACAACCAACCTGAAACAAACCTGCCCAACACATCCTATAACTCAATAAACAAAGTAAAGAGGATGCAAACAAGATAATAAACAACTTCCAACATTCACGGACACATGTCCGGATCACTATACAACAAGGGTAAACCCGGGATCGCTATATTAAGCCATTTCTAAGAGCCAAGGTATTAAGGGGAAAGTTTGATGATCAAAAGCTCTTCATTCCTTTGAAAAGTAAACTTTGAAGCTTTTCTCATCCTTTTCTCTTTCCTTTCTCTTCTTTTTCATAGTTTTTGTTGCTCTAGGATGTGATTTTCCGTGGGTTGTGGAGGGCTTGGCCACCCACCTATAAAATTGTAGTGTAATCTATCTTTACTTTCATGTAACTTTTTTTTTTTTTTCCATATAATTCTCTTAGCTTTGGGATGTGGAGGGCTTTGCCACCCATCTATAGAGTGGTAGTGTAATCTCTCTTTGGTTTCATATAATTCTCTTAGCTTTGGGATGTGCAAGGCTTTGCCACCCATCCATAGAATGGTAGTATAACTTCTCTTTACTTGCATGCAATTTTCTTATCTCTTTTTCAGCATCCAAGTGTTTTGGTTCATATGATCCAACCCATACTCAATGCTAATGGGTATTTGTGGTTATTTCATAGAATCCCTCCTTTGTTATCTCTCTTTTTCTCTTTGTTTTCTTGGAAGTTAGGTGAAAGATTCCTTATCAAAAGTGTTGAAAACTCTCTTCTCAATCAAATTTAGGCATGAAAATGGATGTTGAATTCATATTCCATGAGTAAGAGGATGATTTTCCAATTGCTCTTGATGATGTAATCCATTGCTTAAGCTTATCCCTTAGAAATGGTGGCAATCTGCTCTCTCCAATTAATAACATGGACTTGGGTATTCATTTACCCTTGTCCACAAAGAGATAAATGCAGGTTTCATCTATTTTTTTGGGTTTAACCTTCCTTTTTTTAGCTTCGATTCATGCACATATTAATCTTTGTTCATTTAATAGTTTTTGTACATATCTTATAATATCTTTTATTGTTGTTGGATGGTTTGTTAAGCCTATCTACATCTTCCTTGAGTATCCTCGTGATAGGAAGGAGTATGAAGGATGAATATCCTTTGGAAGTGCTTTGTTTGCTATTTGTTTGCTACATAAAAATAGGGTTTTCTAGATCTTCTATCCGGCCGGCCAGATAAAAGGTATGGCCAACAGTTTTTTCATCCGGCCTAACCATTTATTTGTCAGGGTAGATGACTTTTCCAAGCAAAACAAAGCAAGACAAAGCAACTTTCGGCGAAAGATCTCCTGGGCACTTGCAGCTTCTGTTATACTTCACTTTCTATTTTCTCATGATTTGTTAAATTCAGCTTCTATTTGGCTGAATTAATTCATTGTTGTAATAACTTTCAACCCCACTTCTTTATATTCATTTCATTGTTGTAATAATTTCCAACTCCATGTCTTCATATTCCTTTTAACATAAAGGCTTGTTGTAAGAATTTATAACCTCAATTTCTTCTATTCCTTTTCTATGTATGTCTTTCAATCAACATTTCTTTCTATCCTTTTTATTTCCATGCCTTCTATATCTGTTGATAGCATCATATTTTCTTTTTCATCATATCTATGCCTTACATCCATATTTCATGCATTTGAATTTGACTCATTTGTATTTGTGGGCTTATCATTTCCTATATGATTTTGTGCGCTACCTCATACTTTGAGATGATCTACATGTTTTGTGTTAGTAGTCGAGTCCTTACTAACATTCTTGTGTATGTGTTGCATTAGTATTTTGCATATAGGATCATGTATATTTTGCTAACATTTTCTTCATCTTTTTGCCGGATGCGAGTAAATACTATGTGAACATTTATAGCTTTAGCATCCCTTCTGTGCATGATTATCTTATTATGTTTAGCATCCTACCATGCAGCTACTTGCTCAATTAATCTACCTCTATGATTGCCCGTGGGTGGAGATTGTGTCTTTTAGATTGGAATGGTATTGATTCTTTATGCATATGAGATCAGTTTTCCTCGAGTTGTACATTTTTCAAAACTCATTTAAAATGCATAAGATCAAAGTATCCCAAAATGAGTGACATAGTCTATACTTAATTCTCACATGATAATTTTTAGCATTAATAATAACCAGAACATGAGCATATATTGTCTGTAAAACTCATATCATGGTTTAATAGAGACCGATCCTTTGATCGGGTGACTAGGGGTCCGTAACTAATGACCTTCCCCCCTTCATACCCAAGGTTCTGAACCGAGGCATCTTTAGTTATGACGAATAGTGGCCTTTGGCAAGAGTCATGGGTTTCCTAGTTTTTCCAAAAGATTAGGTGGCAACTCTAAGATCTGGTGATACAGTCCATTTTTGGAAAATATTGCGATTACTAGATTTTCTATAGATTTGCCAAATCTGAATTCTTATTTGTGTTTCACATTACACTCATAAAACTAGATTGAAGATCGAGAGCCTGAACTATTAGGCGAGTTTGAGTCCCCCTGGGGCATCCCATAGTACCTTTTCACACATAATCAATACTTTTAAAATCCTATTTGGTGATTAATGTGTACTGGATTCGAGGAAAAAAAAATCAAGTGAAACACGAAGCGATTGAACCATGAATTCATTCATTCCATTCAATTCAATCAAATAAACCCAACCCTAGTTACTCTCTCTCTCTCTCTCTATATATATATATATGTAATTGCTTTCTCTCCCTAAAATTCTTCTTGAGATAAAGTTATTTTGTGTTACTTGATTATTTTTTGATTATATAAGATGTAAGAAGGTAAAAATAAATAAATAAATAAATTTATGCTCGAAAGTTAAAAAAAAAATTACTAATGAAAAAAATATATGAATAAAAAATGTGTAGTCCGGTTCGATTTGATTTAGGCTTACAAGATTTGGGCTTATGGATGGAGTGTAGTTTTAGTTTTTTAAATAGGTTCAGTGTACCTCCCTAATTTTCATGCCTAAATGGTAATACAATAGTCATGGCCCTTTAAAGTAAAACTGATAATAAACCCTCATACTTGCATTACATGATGTAAATAGTCTTCATGCGATAGTACAATTAATCCAACAACAATTAATTAAATAACAAATACCCTCAAGGGTTTACAAGTTTCTAAGGCTTGAGTCTGGTTATACAAAACGGTTATTTAAACCCATACATACAAAGCCCTTGGCTTATAATCAAAGTCACAGCAAATGAGCACATTATGCTCTCTGCACACACTTCCACGCATTCAGTTAGGCGGAATCACCATATTTTTTCTTACACAAGAATCTCGTAGGGTGAGCATAAAGCCCAGTAGGAAATTCTTAACAAAGTATATACATTTTATACAATTCGTGAAATGGAATGCTTATGCCATGCCATGCCTTTTTGAAAGTAAAACACACCTTCATCCTTTGAAAGCCAACATGCTCGATGATGTCATGCAATTTTAACTGCTCAACATTTATCAAATTTTATTCGAGGGGTGGTAAATACAACTCTGGTAATCCCTAGGTCAGTGTCTGCAAGTAGACTATATAAGTACTACCAATTTGTCATTTTTACCGGTATTAACCGGAAGGCTCGACACCTCTAGTTTGTCATTTTTACCAGTGTTAAATGGAAGGCTCGACACCTATAATCTACACCACCTTTCAAGAGTTACCACCGTATTTACCCCAAAACCATTTCATGAAAACTTGTTTCTTAGCATTCTTTTCTCAATGTAAAGTTTTCAAATCAAATTTCAAAACTCTTCATTATCAATGAATTGATATGCCAATGTATCAATTTATGCAATGCAACATTTTATCCATTTTCCATTCTTCCACACAATATTTCCATTGTGATCAAAATTTCCATTTCTCATTTCAATACAATTTCACAAGATGAATAAATACATTTATTTCAATTCATCAAAGGGATAGCATAACTCCAACATTTCAAGCCATCTTAACAATTTCCCATATTCCATGAAAACATCATTTATGTAAATATAAATAAGAAAATTTTCAACATCCATTTATTTTGACATACAAAATAAATATAACAACATCATCCATGATTTCTCAACATTTTTTTAAAACTCCTACTTTTTAGGTTTTCTTACCAAAACAATTCATCTCCAAAACATTTGAAGAAATCTCACCAAAAACATCTTTCTTGAATCAACATAGTTCAAAACCCCCCAATTTCTATCTCAAAGGATCAAATAGTAAACCTACTTTCAAAATCACTTTTTTTCTTTAATCAACAATTAATTTTCAAAACTAATCAAATGATGATTTCGAAAATCATCTAAATCTTGCAAAAACATATATATTACTCAAAGAAAATCCCTACCTCAAGTTTTGAAGAAAGATTGAGATGAAACCCCAAAATTTACGGTGTCGAAACTCGATCTCCACCGTACACAACGAAGCCCTCGAGGAGATAACCAACTTTGGTGAAGAACTTAGGCCAAAATCCCAATGGATTTGGGGAAATCAAAGAGAGATGGTGGCTTCTAGAAAGAGAAGCTGCAAATTTAGGGTTTTTGAGTGAAAATGAGATCAAAAAATGAAGCAAAATGGCACTGCTAGAAACTGATATACACCAGGCTCGCTCGAGCGAAGGAGTTCTCGCTTGAGTGACCAGACACAAAAAGGTCGCCTCGCTCGAGCACAAGAAGCGTCGCTCGAGCGTAGAATGCAAAGCTTCAGGTCTGCCACCAACGCAGACACACGCTCGAGCGTAAGAAGCCTCGCTCGAGCGAAGAAGCCAAAATCTGGGCAATAACATCCTAGACCAACTAATAACCAACTTGTTCCAAACATGCCCAACATAATTCAAAACTCAAATACAAAGAGTTAAAGGAAGGAAACAAGACTTAGACAATAGTATACAATCACGGAATCCGAGTCTGGAACACAACGAAAGTCGGGGTAAAAACCTGGGTTGCTATAACCTCCCCCCCTTAAAGAATTTTGGCCTCGAAATTACAAATCATGTTTCGAAACCATGTTTAGCCAATTTCCAAATGATTACCAACAGCATATATAATGCTTCCAAGAGTGATACAACACCCATAATATTCCATATTCCCAAAACATAAGCAATGTTTATATTGAATCTATGCTTTTCCCAAACAATTATAATATATACAATGTTCTTACAAGTTCAAACATATATAATGCTCATACTTTTCATTAACATAATTAATTTCTCAATACATGCTCATGCATCAATAAACAAATCTGGATATTTCTCTCAGACTTCTAACTCACGTTCCCAAGTCGCTTTCTCGACCCCGTGATGTTTCCACAATACTTTTACCAAGGGAATTGTCTTGCCTCGCAAGACTTGATCCCGTCTATCCAAGACTCTCATCGGTCTCTCCTCATACGAGGCATCCCCGTCTACCTCTAAGTCGGTCCAATCCAACACATGTGAGGGATCCGGCTCGTATTTCCGAAGCATACTAATATGAAACATGTCATGAACCCCGGAAAACTGTGGCGGTAACGCCAAACGATAAGCAACCTTCCCAATCTGCTCAAGGATTTCAAAAGGGCCAATAAACCGAGGGGATAACTTCTCGCTCTTCCCAAATCTCATCAAAACCCTTCTAGGTGATATCTTCCAAAATACATGATCCCCTACTTCAAAAGACAAAGGTCTCTTCCTACGGTCGACATAACTTTTCTGGCAACTCTGAGCCGTAGCTAGCCTCTTACGGATAAGTACTACTTTCTCTGTCGTTTCCCGAACCAACTCTGGACCTAGCAAAGGTGCATCACGCACCTCGCCCCAATACACAGGGGATCTGCACGGTCGACCGTACAAGGCCTCAAACGGTGCCATGCCAATACTCGATTGAAAACTATCGTTATAGGCAAACTTCACTAATGATAAGTGCCTCTCCCATGAACCCTTAAAGTTAAGGACACAGCCCCGAAGCATATCCTCAAGAATCTGGATAGTACGCTCGGACTGCCCGTCAGTCTGAGGATAATACGCAGTGTTAAAGGTCAATTTAGTGCCCAAGGCACTTTACAAACTCTGCCACAACCGGGTAGAGAAACACGGGTCTCTATCTGAAATAATCGTTACAGGGACCCCGTGCAACCTCACTATGTCCCTAATGTACAAATCAGCAAGATAATCTACCAAGTCACTCATACGCATGGGAATAAAATGTGCTGACTTAGTCAAACGGTCAACTACCACCCAAATGGCATCATTACCCCGTTGAGTCCTCGGAAGACCCACAACAAAATCCATCATGATATGTTCCTACTTCCATTCAACTATAGGCAAGGGTTGCAACAAACCCGCTGGCCTCTGATGCTCAGCTTTCACTTGTTGACAAGTACGGCACTTTGATACAAACACAGTGACATCCTTTTTCATACCTCTCCACCAAAACTGGCGACTAAGATCATGATACATCTTTGTGCCTCCCGGATGCACTGCAAGGTGCGGATGGTGAAACTCTTGGAGTACTTCCTCTCGACAAGACTCTGGTACAAACAATAAACCTTCCCGTGAAGCATCACAATAAACTGAATAACCCAAACCCCTCTCCGAAATAATCAATACTAGAGCAGTGGTGAGTCTAATCTTAAGCTCTTGGAATGACTTCTCACAAGTCTCACTCCACACGAATTTGATTTCTTTTCTCGTCAACTTAGTCAAAGGTGAAGCTAACCTAGAAAAATCCTTCACAAACTTACGGTAATACCCGGCCAACCCTAAGAAACTACGAATCTCGAAAGCATTCTTAGGTTATACCCAATCTTGCACGACCTCTATTTTGGATGAATCTACAGTCACCCCTTCCCCGAATACCACATGGCCTAAAAACTTAACCTCTCTCAGCCAGAATTCACATTTCCCAAACTTAGCATACAGCTTGTGGGCTTTAAGTAACTCAAGTACTACTTGCAAATGTTCCTCGTGTTCCTCTTCAGAAGGTGAATAAATCAAAATGTCGTCCATAAAGACAACCACAAAATGATCTAAGAACTCACGAAAAACCCGATTCATTAGATCCAAAAACACCGTAGGTGCATTGGTTAGCCCAAAAGGCATCACAAGAAACTCGTAATGGCATACCGTGTACGGAATGCCGTCTTCGGGATATCCTCCTCCCTTACTCTCAACTGATGATAACCCGATCTCAGGTCTATCTTAGACAAACAACAAGACCCTTTCAACTGATCAAACAGATCATCTATACGAGACATTGGGTACTTATTCTTAACAGTAACTCGGTTCAACTTTCGATAATAAATACAAAGTCATAAGGCTCCATCTTTCTTTTTAGCAAACAGAGCCGGTACTCCCCAAGATGAAGTACTAGGGCGAATAAAACCTTTATCTAGTAATTCCTGGAGTTGAATCTTCAACTCACTCAATTCAGCGGGTGCAAATCTATACGGTGACATGAAAATTGGTGCCGTGCCAAGCACTAATTCAATGGAGAACTCAATCTCCCGGTGAGGTGGTAAACTAGTAAAATCTTTGGGAAAGACATCCGGGTATTCACAAACTACTCTTGGTAACTCAATACGGGCCCTCTCACTCTCGCTATCCAAGAGAGTTGCAAGAAGGCCACTAAGTTTGCGTCTACCACGAGGGTCAAAGACTGGCGACAAGACCCTATCGGTTCCCCAGAAAGTAAAAACAATCATCACCTGAGGTGCAAACTGTAACCCTCTGATGGTAACAATCTATCACAGCTTGGTATGAACATAACCAGTCCATGCTTAGAATGACATCAAAACTCGACATGTCCAGCAATACCAAAGCAAACGGAAGTCGACGTCCAGCAACTTCTATTTCATAGTCACGTCAACCCCTGTCTAAATCAACTGTACCTCCAACAGGTGACTCTACTCTAAGCGGAGGCACTAACTGTGCTACCTCTAACCCCAATGCAGAAGCAAATGCAGTAGATATAAATGAATGAAACGCACTCGTTTCTATCAATACATAAGCCAAAGAATTACACACAACAAAAATACCTCTCACAATTGAGGATTTTGACAACTGCTCTGGCACGGTAATAGCATACGCGCGCCCTTGTGGCCCCTGATTAACTTGTTCCCCTCTCGGAGCATAGGCCTAATATATTGACTGAGCCGAAGAGGCTCCCTGATTAGCTCGTGAAGCCTGAGCTGAATGAGCCTGCTGGTGGCCTTGAGTCTGCCTCGACCCTGATGCGCCAGATGTGCCTCTCAACTGTGGGCAAGTTCTCTTCGTATGCCTTGGCTGACTACACTGGTAACAATTAAACCTTTGTCCCCTATTCTGGGACTGAAACTGACTCTATGATTGGTTAGGTGGTAGTGGTGACAACATCAATTGCCCTTCTCCCTTTTGTGGGCAAGCAAAGGTTTTGTGACCCGACTGGCCACACTTGAAACAAGAAAAGCCACTCTGTGTACTCTTTCCCAAGCATACACTAGGCAAGGGAAAAGTAGATCGAGACTGTTGTGGTTGGGATTGGGATGAAAAGGTACCCCTGCTCTTTTTATTCTGCCTATAGTCTCCGTGAGACTCTTGGCCCCTAGACCTCGAACTCCGAAGCTTCTTCTCCTCGGCTTGCACGGAAATCTCTACGTATGCCACCGACTCTACAAGACGGTCATAATTCCGAATCATGTTTCCAACAATCTTAAATAAAACTTTGGTTTTCAACTTTTTCTCAAATTTAATGTAACGGCGTTCTTCCGTTGCCATCAACTCTGGTGCAAACCTAGATAAACTAGAGAAGACTGCCTCGAACTCGGCCGCAGTCATGTCGAATTGTTCGAGGTCTTTGAACTCTTGCCTCAATCTCTCCCTAGCAGCGGGAGGTAAATACTTATCTTGGAAAGCAACTACAAAGGCTTCCCATGTTGGCTCCACTATACTCTTGGCATACTTCCACCATTGACCCGCATCCCCTTTAAGATAGTAACTCGCTGGAGTCACTCTCAACTCGCTATCATCAATGTGAAGCATCTCAAATGTCTTCACAGTTTGTTCGAGCCACTCATCTGCTTTCTTAGGCTCGGAGCCACCATGGAATTTATCCAGTTTGGCTCGCAAAAACTCCCTTGTAAGGAAACTCGCTCTTGCCTCTAAGGTGTTCTCTCGGGCTTGGTTCTCCGCCCTCAACAAGTTCATAACCCCTTCTATTTCTCTAGCTAGGGCCTCTATTGTAGTTTGACCCACTTGGTCCGCTTGTTCGGCAATATTAGCTCGGCCTGATTCTTCTTCTTGCACCGGGACCCCATGGACCGGTACCTCATGCACACCTTGACGAGCCCTACCACGTCTCTCGCCTCTACCACCACAGGTTTGACCTCTTCCTAACATCCTATAAAGGACAATAGAAATGATTTAGCACACTAACCCATACGTACCAGCAATTTACCTCACACGTCTAATCACCGCAATTTTATACATTTCACTACTACATAGACATTTCAATTTCATTCCACGTAAGCACTTAGTCATGTAAACACAGACGGATTATTCTTTCATGATGAAATTCATCCCACGAAAAACCAAGAATTCTTAGTAGAATGAGTATTGATCAAGTACCCTTCTAAAAACACCTCAAGGAATTTAGCAGGCGCGAACAACATTCCAAAAGTCCAATCCCATACCCACATAGCCATATAAACATGTTAGCACATAGTCACACTAACATTTTCCTATTGTGCAGCCTATCATGCAATATGAACCCATTATGGTAAAATAACCACGTCCCACGAGCTCCAAGTATTCAAACCTGGTAGTTCTGATACCAAGTTGTAACGCACCAATTTTCATGCCCAAATGGTAATACAATAGTCATGACCCTTTAAAGTAAAACTGATAATAAACCCCCATACTTGCATTACATGATGTAAATAGTCTTCATGCGATAATACAATTAATCCAACAACAATTAATTAAATAACAAATACCCTCAAGGGTTTACAAGTTTCTAAGGCTTGAGTCTGGTTATACAAAATGGTTATTCAAATCCATACATACAAAGCCCTTGGCTTATAATCAAAGTCACAGCAAATGAGCACATTATGCTCTCTGCACACACTTCCACGCATTCAGTTAGGCGGAATCACCACATCTTTTCCTGCACAAGAATCCCGTAGGGTGAGCATAAAGCCCAGTAGGAAATTCTTAACAAAGTATATACATTTTATACAAGTTTCGTGAAATGGAATGCTTATGCCATGCCATGCCATGCCTTTTTGAAAGTAAAACATACCTTCATCATTTGAAAACCAATATGCTCGATGATGTCATGCAATTTTAACTACTCAACATTTATCAAATTTTATTCGAGGGGCGGTAAATACAACTCTGGTAATCCCTAGGTTAGTGTCTGCAAGTAGATTATACAAGTACTACCAATTTGTCATTTTTACCGGTATTAACCGGAAGGCTTGACACCTCTAGTTTGTCATTTTTACCAGTATTAACTGGAAGGCTCGACATCTATAATCTACACCACCTTTCAAGACTTACCACCTGTAGACACCCCATTTTTGACCGTCCTCAAGACTTGGACGTCACCGTTTGAATACTCGGTGATTATCCTTGTTTGTGTTCGTTTGGAGTTCCCGGAGGTCTCGGCTCGCGTGCCCTACTTCAGGATCTCCGAACTCAACCGTTTAGTGTCTGGTTTTGCACCAAACACTTGCATCTTGCCTTTGAGAGGCAGGGTAGGGCTTGTGGACCATCCCCACACCCCACCGGCAGTGGCTAGAGGCCACCGGCTGGTTTTTTGCTGCTATCGGCACTTTTGTTTGCCGGTCGGCACATTTTATTGCCGGTCGGCATAGTTTGTTGCCGGTCGGCACTGTTTTTTGCCGAAATGGCATTTTTGGGCAGCCGACCACTGTTCATCCACTTTATGGAGATATTTTGTGCCAGCTGTGATAGCTGGCACCAACTCTTCCCCCCTCCATACACGTGTATGGAGGGATCTCCCTCTAAGCAAGCTTGTTGTATAAGCTTTGCAAGAGGGAGTCTTATAAGAGGAGGGCCTTCCTCTTTGATCTAGGTTAGACTCTTGCAACCAAAAACCAGACCTTGGAGATATAGATACATATTATCTCTATACCTCCCTCTCTCTCCTCCTTTGTGTGTGTTTCTTAGCTCAAAAGGTGGTTTTTACCTTACTTTTGCACCATTACACACACCATCACACCTTACTCCGAGATTGAGGGACTTGGGGGGTTGTTTCTTGAGTTTTTGGACTGGTTTTGATCAAAAGAAGGAGGCTAGACCATTTGTTCTTCAAAGGTTCTTCAAGGGTGAGCATCTTGATTTATATTCCCCAAACTTGCAATAGTTTTTTACCTATCTTGCTTGCTGTTTTAGCCCTTGTGTATAACATAAAAAGGGCTTGTATTTTCCTGCTCTAGCACTTTCATTAAGGTCATTTTGTGGTTTGAGTGCAAACTCACCCTTCTAGGCCTTGTTTGGTCCATTTTGGTGCCTCTTTGATAAGGTTTTGTTCACTTCAGTGTTTTGGTCCTTTGATCATTGAAAATCAGTGTATTTTTAGTGTCAAAAAAGTTGGTTTGAAGTCTTGCATAGGGGAGGGACACCCCTCTCCCTTTATGATTTTGTTTCCTTGAGTTGTGGCCCAAGAGGGTGACATGCATGCTTGCTTGGTTCTTGCTTCATTTCAGAACTTTTTGGGTGTTTTTAGGTCATGTGGGATCTCTATTTTTGGTTGGATTTGTACCTCCTTGTATGCTTGTAATACTTGCTTTGTATTGCTCCATTTTGCTTAGAAGCGCATCTCATGATTAGGCCATGATTCTTGCGTGTGTTGGCTTAGTTCCATGAAGCTTTTAGTGTTGTTTTTCCATGCTTAAAGTCTGTTGGCTATCCGTTTGGTCATGCTTGACATGTTTGTTAGGGTTGCTTTGCATTTTGGCTTAAAAGCTTTGAACATGTTGACCTCTAGCATGCATGGTTGTAATCATCCTCATGATTTGACATCATCTAGGATCACATTTTAGCCCAAGGATCATGTTTGTATGTGTGCATGCATGGCCTCTTTTATGCCTTGAGGGTGTACCCTCTTATGCTTAGGAATGAGCCTTAGTGCATATGCCTTTTGGGAGTCATCTTTAGCTGCCATACTAGGAGGTTTTGGGGTCCCATTTTGCATAAAAAAAATCTGTCCTTACTTGTCTTAATCATGCCATGGCTTGGTCTTGTTGTTAGAAGTAAAGTTGTCCCCTTTTGTGCCTTAACCTTGGGATCATAAGTTTGCTTGTTAACATGAGTTGTTTGTCCATCATTTTGAGCACTTTTGGTGCTGTTTTGAGGTGAATAAAGGTCTGCACCTTTATCACTTCGAGGCCCCCTTTGCATGCTTATTTCATGATTGATTGCATGATTGTCCCATTAATGTGCTATTCTAATGCTAACTTTATGGCAAATTGGTTCATGTTTGTATCCCAATTGCATCTTGCATGTTGACATTACATACTTGCCATGTTTTTGTTGCATAACATTTGGCATATCTTGCATGTTTAGCATCATGTTGTATTTTGAGCCTTGTGAGCATAACATGCATTGCATCATTTGGCTTGGGGTGTCAAGCCAAATATGAGGGTCAAGGGACATTCATACTCCAAGTGATCCAATGTACCTTGATTCTCGGTCACCGGGGCCTTTGACTTCGACATGAAAAGGGTTCGGATCTCATTTTGTTTGTTGCATGCATCCTTACGTTGAGTGGCGAATTTGATCCCTTGGGTCATCATGCTCCATTGATGGCTCAAAGATCGAGGGTCGTGCTTCTTTGAGTTCAAAACATGATAAGAAGCACAACCACGCCCACATGTACCTGAGAACCCCATGCCATGCACTGTCTGTTCTCTGTTTGCTGTCAAATTGTCTTCTGCAGGAAGTTTCTGCCGACCGGCAGAATTTAGTGCCGACCGGAAATATCTGGAGTGCCGAGGAATCCAACAAATGCCGATGGGAATTATGAAGTGCCGGTGGGAATTCTGTCCGGCCGGTGGTGCTCTGCAGAATGCAAGGAACTTGCTCCAGTACTTTGGCAATTTTCAGAAAGACAAGGCAGTACAAACAGAGGCGGCAGGAGTACAGTACGGGTTTTTCGGGCGAGACGGATTCGAGCATGCATCATTCGCGCATCCCGAGGCAGAGGCTGCGGCTGCCCTCTTCTTTCCTTTGCCATCTTTTCTTTTAAATTAAATTAGAAATCTTGTAATAATTTTATTTGTTTTTTATTTTGGGACTGTAATATTTATTTGGGCCCTCCGAGTGAGGGCAAATCTGTAATAAGTGTGTGTGGGTGGTGTGTATGTCTTCCAATCCCCATTTCTTTCTTCCCTTTTATTTACCCGCTTATGATGGTAGATTAGGGCATTTTTTGAAATTAGCATACCTTATGCTATGCATGCGTGCATCCATGCATTTGTATTGCATACATTAGGCTCGGTACATCACGCTAACCGCATTTGTATTTCAAATTCTAAACCGAATATGTGATAATTGTGCATTTTCACATACCATGTTTAGGGCTAGCCGAGCCTGCCTAGATCGCATTTTGCATGTGATGCATTAGCCACTTTTAACATGAACTAGGACATGCATGTTTGCTAACTAGTTTACTGTTTTGGCACGGAGTACGATGTAAGTATTTTTGCTTTAGCATCCAGCATGCGTGTGAGTGTTGCCATGACAGTATGCTTGCCATGCGGCTAAGTGCTTACATGAGATAAACTGCTTGAATGCCTGTGGGTGGAGGTCAAATTGCTTAAATTGGGATAATGCGTTAAAACTGCGATTTTTAAGCCCACTAGATAGTGGCAAAACCATCTTTTCCAAAAGCCCACTTGAAGGTGGCAAAACCTGCATTTTAGCCTACTTACGAGTAGCAAACCATTTTCAAAACGAACATAAAATGTTTTATTTCCAATTTGGGCGATTCGGTCTATACTTGTTTGCCGCGCGCATAACATAGTAATGCTAGGCTAATAATTGGAATAAGAACACATAACGTTTTCAAAACTGGATATCACGGTTAGTAGAGGCCGGTCTTCGGACCGGGCGAGAGGGGGTGCTCATAGCTGACCTTCCCCGATCGTACCCAAGCTCCCGAGCCGAGACAACTCCGGTGATGACGGACATGTGGCCTTCGGCACCGAGTCAGGGTTTCCTAAATTTCCCCATTTTAAAATATTTAGGTGGCGACTCTGTATCTGGCAAAGCAGTCCATGTTTGGCACTACTTTTTCAAAAATCTGTTTCTCAAAACGATTTGCCAGATTTGGACTCTTTGGTTCAGACTTAGAACCGTGACACAAATCGAGTCCAAACTGTAGCATGAGGCCCACGGGCGCGTCTACAGTTTCTGGCGACTCTGCTGGGGAATTTTAGAGAGCTTGACTCATACTCGTGATATCCTGTTTTGATTTCGCTTATATGTTTCTTTGCATTGCATGTGCATTGGTGCGCCTAGGAACACAGTGTTTGCCATCTGCCATTCCTGAACGGTTTGCAGGAGGCTTGCCTTGTCAAGGCATGTCCATAAAGCTGACCGGCTATGGGCTCTGACAGCATGGGAACACAAACCCCGGTTTACCGGGGCACCCTTTTTGACCATTCGACCTAGTGCATATTCGGATCCATAGTGACCATTCCAAATTAGGACAGGCTGCTTACCCGATATTAGGTTGTTTGAGAACTGCTGCGTGCATAGTGAAACCCTAGTTCCTGACAAAATAGGGCAGGGAAACCCTACCCCAATGTAGGGGTGTTTTGGCTCTCTTTACTTGCTATGTGCTTTTAGAATGTATTTCTACAGGGAAATGTACATACCAGTTTGCAAGTCTAGGCATCAGGCCTGAGGGCATCAGTATCAGTTTTAAGAGAATCAGTTATCTGGGGGTATCAGGGTTTAGTGTTGGGAACAGAGCTTGTTTTTGGGGAAACAGTGATCAATATCGAGGAACAGTGTGTTCAGCTCACCGACTTTGTATTGAATATCCAACTGTGTATTATATGTTTATTTTATACTGTTGTGCTGTCCAGTTGTTGGTTTATTTATTGCTTTATTTATCTTTTTGCTAGGTAGTTTAGCATCATTGCGTCCAACCCAGTAGACATTCCCCAAGCACTCTGGATCAGAGGTCGTCGGCTCCATCGATCTGAGGATCTGATACAAGGACAACCGGTGTACCATTCTCTACCCCCGGTTACTAAACGGAAGGCAACTAGACAGAGGACATCGGTCCAACAGTCAGTACAGAGGGCTTCATCTACCCCACCTGTGTACAGTAGGGATCAGGATCCTGTTTCACCCACAGAGAGGGAACGCATACCAGTAACTCAACCAGAGCAGAATAGTATGGCTAGCTTAGAGGAGATGGTGCGCCAACTTCAAGAAAGCATGAAAATGATGCAGCAGGATGCTGTCCGACAGGCAGAATTAGCCAGACAACAAGCTACAGTCATGAGTGAGCAAGCGGATTTAATTGGGAGATTGCAACAGCAAACTGGGGCATCACCTTCGCAGCAAATCCCTCCTCCATTAAGGGTTCCAATACCCGAAGAGACACCAATCGCCCGGAATGTCCAAGAGGATACAGACATCCCAACAGGGCCAGCTCCCCTCCCGATTCCACCTCAACAATCCAAGGCACCCACCCCCATCAATCTGTCAAATTCTCCCTTTGAGTCCGAGGTAGACCCCATGACGTTAAAAATGCACAAGCTTGAAAAGCTGTTCAAGAAATCTCAAGGTACGAAGTCCATTCCCGACATTGGAGACGGATACATCGACACAGCTGTGACGCTGCCAGATCAGTTTAAGATGCCACAAATTGATCGTTTTGACGGATCTGAGGATCCCATGGTACACCTGCGACTATTCTCAGACGTCCTAAGGCCAATGGGCCTCACTAGATTGCAGAAGCTATCTTTATTCGGCCGGACCTTGTCGGGTGTGGCGGCCGCATGGTATGCCAAGTTAGAGGATGACGTCAAGAGAAATTGGGATGAGATGGCCGAGGCCTTCATCCTGCAGTACTCGTATAACACACAAATCGAGATCACGACCCGGGATCTCGAGACAACGAGGCAAGAACCCAAGGAGAGTTTCTCAGAATTTGTAACCAGATGGCGGGCTAAGGCTTCGATGATGACCTTAAGACCCACGGACAAAGACCAGATTCGGATGATTGTGCGCAATCTCCAGCCGAAGCTAATGCAAAAGATGATCGTAGTCCCCTTCCCTACCTTTGCTGATCTGCATGAAATGGGGGTACAGATCGAGGACGCCCTAAGACAAGGGTGGATTGATAATGACCGGGAGCAACCCCGCAGAAATTTCAATCGTAATACTAATGCAGGCCCGAGCGGCGCTACGACTGCCAGGACCTCCGAAGTGAGTATGGTCACCACTAACCCTTCCCCAAGAAATACGGCAGCCACACCATTCTCCGGTGCGTCCGGAAGCAACTCACAAACAGCCAAATACCCTCCCAGAAACACCAGAACCTTCACTCCACTTTATATGCCCCTGTCCAAAGCTTTGGGGGTTTTGATCAGAAAAGGGCATCTGAAGCCCCTAGAGCCGCGGCCCTTACCTGAAAGACTACCCGCCACCCACAATCCAGCCAAGTATTGTGCGTTCCACCAGCAGCACGGTCACGACACCGACCTATGCTTTCGTTTACGTCATGAGATTCAAGATCTCATTGATAATGGGGTGATTCTACCCCCTGAGAAACCCAATGTTACTACAAATCCTCTCCCCACACATAACCAAGTTCCACCACCCAAAAGAATCAACTTCATCTACACTGGGGTCGCATCCTACGATCCTAGTATCTATATCACACCCTCCTACTTGCCTAAACCGAAAGTTTTCCTCCCTGATTGCACCGATTTGTGCATGATGGACGTCTCTATAACCCAACCCAAGCCAGTGGTGGTGACCATCGAGAACAGGAAAGAGGTTGTCAAACCAGAGTCTGTGGAGCCTGAGAATGATGTTGGGAATGCTTACAGTCCGAGTGACTACATTTCACCAGTGGGCCAAGATAGACCAAATGTCGAATTTCCAGTCGGGGGAGAGCTATGTGTAATCCGAGGGAACAGTCCAAGACAGGAAACCGATGATTTGGCAGCCATGGAAGAGGATTTTGCCAAGTTCCAATTTTGCGATAACCAAGATCTAGAATATTCAGCCACCAACTGGTACGATAATGAAGAATCAGCGGAGGCCACAGGATGGTTAGACGATCAGCCAGATGTAATAGGGGAGTTCCAGTCAGAACAAGGCCCGGCAGGGACGGGAATGTCCACAACGGCCGGGAGTGTCGAAGAACAGAATACATCGCCGGAGAGCGCCGGTGTCGAGAGTTTCGCTCGGGAATGGAGCATTTTAAGTACAGGGATCAGTGAGCAATCTACTGCATTGACACAGTCAGAACAAGAGAGATTCGAGGATTCTGAGAGGATCAGGAAAGCAAAAGGCCACGTGGGGGTCGAAACCGCCACAAGTACGGAAATGGAGAATGCTGCGAGCATAGGGATAAAAGGTACTGCGAGTATCGGGACAGTTGTGCCAGAACCAGACAGATGCTTGTCAGCTGCAGATGGTATGTGATGGGAAGACGACGATCTATGTCTTGCCCACACGGACGAGGATTGGAAAGGTAACGAACCAGATGATACCTGGTATATCGGCGAAGTCGAGCACATGACTAGGAGTGGACGGTATTTCAAGCCTCCACACCTAGATCAACCAGAGGCGTCTAGAAAAGATAATGAAGCAGAGAAACAAAAGGAGAAGCAACTCGAAGACGAGGCCGTATTGAGACAATTGAAAAGGATGCAAGCAGACATCTCCATCTGGGGACTGCTTATGGCTTCTCGAATACATAGGCAGGCTGTCCTTTCAGCCATGGATAAGGCCAAACTTTCCATAGATACCACGCCCGAACAACTGGTGGGCTTAGTCTTTTCTGGAGGAAGTTCCCCAGCATTGAGTTTTTCTGACAAAGAACTGCCACCCGAGGGTGCGAACCATAACAAGCCGCTCTACATCTCTGTCGAGTGCAGAGATAAATGGATACCTGTGGTACTTGTCGACACAGGGTCCGCCATCAACGTCTGCCCGGCAAGGACAGCTTATGTGATTGGTTTGAAAGTCGCGGATTTTGTGCCAACGGCCCAGGTGATTCGGGCGTATGACAACACAAGCCGGGAAGTGATGGGGACAGTTAAGATTCAAACAAAGGTTGGGCCAGGACAGCACGAGATAGATTTCCATGTCTTGGAGGTTCCTGCAACGTTCAACTTGCTTTTGGGGCGGCCGTGGCTGCATCAGGTAAAGGCGGTCTCCTCTACCCTACATCAAGTGGTGAAATACCCCTATGGGAAGGGAGTAGCCATTGTTTTTGGAAACTCATCAATTCATCCACCACCAGAGGTATCTACGCCTGTTCTAGAAATTGAGCACGGTATAGAAGATTTGTTCATATCAGGTTTTACCTTGGCCGAGGCTCGGGTCGTACAGAACATCATGGCAGCTAACGAAGGGGTGTATGTCAGTGCCCAAGCAGTCTATCTCATGAACAAACTCCAGCACATCCCCGGGATGGGATTAGGCAAGAGCGGCAGGAAAGGTGCCGCAGCATCAGCCGAAGTGCCACATAACCCCCATACCTTTGGTTTGGGCTACCTACCCACCAAAGAGGATTGGATAAGGAAAGGAAAGGAAATGGCCGGAAGGGCCAGGGCGAAACAGATGGGGAAGCCCTTTGACATAATGCACCAGCCCATTCGGGGGACCCTAAACGGACGTTTCGTCCGGGAGGGGGAGGACTTTTCGTTCTGTGGCTTCCCAGAGCCGTGGCTCAACGCGGAGAAGAAGCGCGTACCGGGATTTGAGATTTTCTTTGATTTACAGTTACCTGAGGATGACATCGCCGAAGGGCAGGCATATCTATCGACTGAGGCTGAGCAAAGTAAGGAAGTGCAGTTTGAGGACGCTGAAAACGAAATGGGGGCAGCGCTGGCATGTCTGCTTTCAGATCCTCCGATCGAACAGAAGTGCTTGGGGGATAGCTCCTCGGTATGTGTGATTGGGAATGAAGCGGCTGCGAGCCTACCATCAGCTATTTTGGATGCGTCCATCGCACCTTCTCTCATCTGGCAATATGAAGAAGGCTTTTTATCAAGCAGCACCGGGTCAGGTAGTGAACCGGAATCTGATTCTACCGAATCTTGTGCGTCGGAATCAGATTCCAGCTCAACTGAGTCTGAGTCCGGTATTCCCGGGGGTGATAACCCGGATGCCACAGTCCTGTCTAGGTCATCTTTTTCATTTTCTTTTGAGTCTGTTGTAACAGAGGAATCCGACGGCTCGGAAGTATTTAATGAGAACGACGTGGATGTGGTTTCGGAGTATTTTTCTGTGCCTTTGATTTATTGCTTAAATCAGGATTTTCAAAATTTTGATGAAAACGACGAGGAAGAAATTCCTCCGGTTTTGCAACGGTTAATTGATCAAGAGCAGGAAAGATTTGTTAAACCTTTAATGGATGAAATCACTACTGTGAATGTTGGTACTGAGAAGGACCCGCGGCTGGTCCAGATCGGGTCCACGTTGTCTTCTGAGGAACGCGAGCGCTTAGTCGCTTTGTTAAAAGATTTCAAAGATGTTTTCGCGTGGTCCTACGAAGACATGCCTGGAATCGATCCTGAGATTGTACAGCACCGGATCCCTCTTGATCCCGAGGCCCGACCTGTCAAACAGAAGCTCAGAAGGATCCGCCCTGATTGGGCCATTAAGATCAAGGAAGAGGTCACCAAGCAGATTGATGCAGGCTTCCTGTTGGTGTCTAAGTACCCGACTTGGCTGGCCAACATTGTTCCGGTGCCGAAGAAAGACAGCAGAATTCGGGTCTGTGTAGACTTCAGAGACTTGAACAGGGCCAGTCCGAAGGACGACTTTCCCCTGCCGCACATTGATGAATTAATAGATTTCACGGCAGGACACGCCTTGCTTTCGTTTATGGATGGCTTCTCAGGCTATAATCAAATAGTAATGGCACCCGAAGACCAGGAGAAGACTGCATTCACTACCCCGTGGGGTACATATTGTTATAGAGTGATGCCATTTGGGCTGAAAAACGCTGGAGCTACCTATCAACGGGCAGCAACTACAATATTGCATGATATGATCCATAAAGAGGTCGAGGTGTATGTGGACGACATGATTGCCAAGTCCAAAGAAAGAGAGGGCCACTAAACCGCCTTACAAAAATTCTTTCAGAGGATCAGAGAGTTTCGGCTGCGGCTGAATCCCCAGAAGTGTACTTTTGGTGTTACAGCAGGGAAAATGCTAGGGTTTCTAATTACGCAAAGGGGCATCGAGGTCGACCCTTCCAAAATCAAGGCCATCTTAGAAATGCCACCACCGAGGACTGAAAAGGAGGTGCGAGGCTTTCTAGGTAAAGTGCAATTCATAAGACGGTTTATCTCTAAATTAACCTTGACTTGTGAACCACTTTTTGGTCTCCTGAAGAAAGGAAAGAAATTCCAATGGGACGGCCGATGTCAAGCAGCTTTTGAGCAGATCAAAGAGTATCTACAGAACCCGCCTGTGTTGTCACCGCCAGAACCGGGGAGACCGTTGATATTGTATCTTTCGGTAACTGAGACCACCATGGGCTGCATGCTCGCACAGGAGTCAGAAGACAAAGTGGAAAGGGCCATCTACTATCTGAGCAAAAAGATGCTGGATTACGAGACCCGCTACACTCCGCTCGAGAAGGCTTGCTTGGCCTTGGTATGGGCTACCAGGAAGCTGCGGCACTACCTGTTAGCTCACTCTGTAATGTTGGTTTCACGTTTGGATCCCATCAAATATCTTTTCGAGAAACCAGCACTTACGGGTAGGCTAGCTCGTTGGTTGCTATTGCTTTCCGAATTTGACTTGAAGTATGTAACACGCAAGTCGGTGAAAGGGAGAGCGGTAGCGGAGTTCCTTGCCGACCACCTGGTTGAGGGGGATGAAGCGGTTGAGTACCTATTCCCAGATGAAGCCATTCTGCACATCGAAGATGAAACTTGGACAATGTACTTTGATGGAGCGTCAAACCAGTATGGGTATGGGATAGGGGTGTTGCTGATAGTGCCTGACGATTCCCGTATCCCTTTAGCATTTAAGCTCTAGTTCAGAGTCTCGAACAATGAGGCAGAGTATGAGGCATGTATTGCTGGTCTGGAAGTAGCCCTAGAACTAGGGGTAAGACGGTTGGACGTCATTGGGGACTCGAATCTTGTTGTGTCTCAAGCAAAAGGAGACTGGAAGGTCAAGGAGGAAAGGATGATAATCTACCACCAAACCTTGGATTTGTTAATTACTCGATTTGAGAAGCTAAATTTCACCCACCTCGTAAGAGAGAACAATAGGTTCGCAGATTCACTAGCAACTCTATCTTCCATGATAGACATCCCGTCGGGAGTCCGGATGCGTCCAGTCATCATTGATCAGAAGTTTGTGCCAGCATACGAGTCAATTTCTGCCATAGATGAGGCCCAAGACGACAACCCCTGGTATTACGATATTTGGAACTTCTTGGAAAAGGAGACGTATCCACTAGGGGCAAGTGCCAAGGATAAGAGGGCCATTAGAAGAATGGCTATTCAGTTCATCATCTGCGGAGGTAAGCTGTACAAAAGGGGTCATCTGGGAATGCATAAGCTCTGTGTAGAAGCTGAAGAGTCGAAGCGCCTAATGGAGGCTATTCATGGAGGGGAGTGTGGTGCGCACATGAATGGAGTAATGCTAGCCAGAAAGATCCTCAGGCAGGGTTACTACTGGTCGACCATGGAGGAGGATTGTATCGGCTTTGTTCGGCGATGCCACAAATGCCAGATCCACGCAAACCGTATGAACATCCCACCATCCAAGCTTTACAACATGACGTCCCCGTGGCCATTTTCCGTGTGGGGGATTGATGTGATCGGAGCTGTTACCCCGAAGGGGTCGAACGGACATGAGTATATCCTGGTAGCGATAGATTATTTCACAAAGTGGGTCGAGGCCCAATCATACGCGGTGTTGAAAGCGTCACACGTCGCCAAGTTCATCAAAAACAACATCATTTGTCGCTACGGGGTACCAAACGAGATCATTTCGGATAATGGATCCCACTTTAAGAAAAAAGTGATCGACTTATTGGAAAAGTATAACGTGGCTTTTCATAAGTCATCTACGTACCGGCCGCAAACCAATGGAGCAGTTGAGGCCGCCAACAAGAACATCAAGCATATACTGCGGAAAATGGTGGAGACCTATCGAGATTGGCCAGATAAGTTGCCGTTTGCTCTGTGGGGCTATAGGACTTCAATTAGAACTTCTACCGGAGCAACTCCGTATTCGTTAGTTTATGGAATGGAGGCTGTTCTACCTATTGAGATTGAAGTTCCGTCTTTACGGGTATTGGCCGAGTGTCAGATAGCTGAGGCAGATTGGCAGCAGAGCAGGTTCGAGAAACTTATGCTCTTTGACGAAAGAAGGCTGAAAGCACTGTACCACGTTCAGAGTTATCAGCGCAAGATTGCTCGGGCTTTTAACAAGAAGGTTAAGTCCAGAAATCTAAAGGAATGGGATTTGGTACTCAAAGACAACCGAGCACCCATCCACGACCCGAGGGGCAAGTTCAGACCCAATTGGACTGGTCCCTACATCATCAAAGCTATCTGGTCAGGTGGAGCTGTGGTTCTGATGGACTTAGATGGCTTGGAATTTTCCTAACCGATCAACATGGACAAGTTGAAGAAATACTACCCTTGAGAGGCTCGCTAGGCCGAAAACCCGGAAGGGCGACCTAGGCAAAAGTCAGAGCACAAAAAATTAGAAAATATAAAAACTGAGCTCGCAAGGCTGAAAACCCGCAAAGGGCGGCCTTGGCAAAAGTTAGAGCGCAAAAGGAGAGTGAAAATACTCGAGTGAACCCCAGCCGGAACTACGTGAGGCTTGATTCCCATGTTTGGGATACGTAGGCAGCTTCATCCTGAAGTTCAGCTATACCACTTCCCCGATCAACTTTGTTCATTTGATCATCTCAGTCATCTTTGTTCATCAGCATTCGTTGGAATCTCCGGTGCGGTGCCACTCAGATTAGGGGCAACTTTCCGTTGCTATGCAGTGCTGCGGCGCTCTTCAGACTAGGGGCAACTTTCCAGTTGCAGGAATCTGGGGTTGTGCATCTCGAGTGACAGATCTCAGGCGTGTCCAGTTCTGATCCACATCAAAAATATCTTTGAAAAGTTTTAATATAAGCTGACTTTGTTCAAATAATCTTTTTACAACTTTGACCATTTTTGGACCAAGGTGGAAAATTTTCAGTGCCACAACTTTCAATTTCTTTGATTTCAAAACAGAGTTCTCCTGCTCTTACATACAATTGAAGTTGCTTTTTATTACATTCATAAGAGAAAACTTGAAAGTACTAATAAAGCAATAAATCTAGGGCATAGTCAAGTCAGGTGTTCCTGCGCCCCCTCCCAGAGCTGGCCGAAGCCTCTGATGCCAAGATGGGCCCGATCTGTGCTTCTTCATTGAGCCAATCTATGCACTCGTCAGGCAAAGTGCAACTGAAAGTAGGAGCGGGGGCCAGGAGTTCTCTCATCCTCCACGCAGTGGCCTGCCAAGCAAGCTGCGCGCCCCGGGCTGGGAATGCAGCAGGATACTCTATCCCCTCTGGCGGGCAGGTCTGATCATGGCCAAATTGGCGTCGAATCCGAAATGGGAAATAGAATACACAGTGAGTGAGACCAACCAGTTGAATCCCAGTCTGCCGAGGCAGATTGTAACTCATTGCCGGAAGGTTCAGCCAAGGGCACCGCCAAGCAATACGGTCTGCGGACAAGTGGCACATCCAAGCGAACCACCATTCCTCATCCAAGGCATTGACTAGACGATGCCGGAAGAAGTAGCCGCGAGCTGAATATGCGGGGCAGGAGTCCACAACCTGCAGTTTATCCATCAGCCACACCTGGGGAGGGATTGAAAAATGAGAGACTAAAGAATAGAGAGATGTACGAGGAGAGAAGAGTGAGAATAGGGTTTTTGTGAGAAAAGACCGAGCTCGAGGGCCGAGTGATGTGAGCAATACATAAATGCGAGATTGGGTGGGAAACATTACCTGTAGTAGTAGTGGACTCCCCGCCAATCTAGACGTCTCATGACGATAAAAGGCGTCTAAGCCCATTAGCGTCTCGGCCAGAGCCATGGCAATACAGCTCTTGCCCTCCTTCAAGCCTTGGGCAACCTCAATCAACCGGATACTAGCCCCTCCAGACCCTGAGACGAACAGGAAATGGGACAGCATGCACAAGCAGAGGACATGTCGCCGGAAGCCTTGCCAGTGATGGTTGTTGCGATCACCAGCATCAGAAAATCGATTAGCCAAACTCGGAATGTCCAGCATCCCGTCACAAATCAGGGACCGAGCGTCACGCATGCTGAGTCCACACATGCACCCTAAGGATTGGACATGACCAAAATTAAGTTGGGGCAGGAGTTCCTCGTCGCGCTCGGACTCCATTAAGGCTCGGAAGTCTTCGAAAGTAGGACATATCTCTTGCCCGGCGAAGCTAAAGACATGTGTTACCGGATTTCAAAACCTTGCCGCGGCTTGAAGAAACGGGAGGTGCAATGGGGTGCGACCTAGAGTGAATAGTGCATTTATGCCGAAACCCCGGAAATTCACTTTTTCCGAGCCATCCAAGCTAGCAATCCAAGCTGTCAGATTTTGAGCAAGAAACTCTTCCATTGGAGCGAATCAGTGTGAAAATGAGAAAAACTACGAGGCTGGGATCTTTTGTAGGAGATAAGGTTGAGTGGGGGACAGGTGTCAACATTCTGGTGGTCCCCCTCATTTAGTGCCGGCCGGCCAAAAACTCTGCCGACCGGCCATTTTATTTTGCCGACAAAGCAGACACATGGCCAGTAGCCATTCCTTGCAGCCGGTGGTCCCTACACCATGCCGGTAGACTTCCTTCTGGTTTTCTGAGCTGTTTATGCTAAGAATTGGGGAACTTCACCACCTCCAACCCCTCCCCGGCGATCGACTCTTGCGGAGCCACGCCTGTTTGCTTGTCGAGTTTTGATCATTTGCTTATCGAGTTATATTTCGCTCTCTTTGAGCTCTTGATTTGTTTATCAAGTTGTATTCACACTTGTTTGGTTGTGTCATGTCCTTGTTTTACTTATCGAGTTGTAAGTCGGTTCACTACCTGATTATTACGATGGCAAATTTCCAAAATGAGTTCAATTTCGTTCACATTGTGGTGTGATACCCTGCGATGCGATGCACAGAAGATCCACAAATGCAACATCTTTTGAATAAAATGATTTGTTTCATTCCCATCACATGTTTTGCAAAGTGTGTGAATTTTAAGAAAGAAAATAAAACCTGCCTGAGGCAGTGCAATGTGCTTGAACTACTAGTAAAAAGGAAAATAAAACGTAGAATGGCAGGGTAGCCAAGTATCAGAATTGATACCAGTGAAACTCCCCTTGCGGTTAACGCACCTTCCGCATCTTTGTTCGGGTCAGCCACGTCGTTGGACGCCCTCACAATACGGGAAATCACACCTTTGAAACGTGAACCTTCGAGTTGACCTCAGGCCACAACTTCTGCGAGCAACCCTCGATGCGTGCGAAGAATGCCCCGCCCCATATCCTTTTCATGCTTTGTGAACTCCACAAATTATTTCAATTATGCTATGTAATGGTACATCCTTTCTTTACTTGCGTAGACCGCATGCTTAATTCCATTACCTGCGTAGACCGCATGTTTTGATTGCGTAGACCGCATGTTTAATTCCATTACCTGCGTAGACCGCATGTTTTGATTGCGTAGACCGCATGTTTAATTCCATTACCTGTGTAGACCGCATGTTTTGATTGCGTAGACCGCATGTTTTGATTGCGTAGACCGCATGCTTAATTCCATTACCTGCGTAGACCGCATGTTTTGATTGTGTAGACCGCATGCTTAATTCCATTACCTGCGTAGACCGTATGTTTTGATTGCGTAGACCGCATGTTTAATTTCATTACCTGCGTAGACCGCATGTTTTGATTGCGTAGACCGCATGTTTAATTCCATTACCTGCGTAGACCGCATGTTTTGATTGCGTAGACCGCATGCTTAATTCCATTACCTGCGTAGACCGCATGTTTTGATTGCGTAGACCGCATGTTTAATTTCATTACCTGCGTAGACCGCATGTTTTGATTGCGTAGACCGCATGTTTAATTCCATTACCTGCGTAGACCGCATGTTTTGATTGCGTAGACCGCATGCTTAATTCCATTACCTGCGTAGACCGCATGTTTTGATTGCGTAGACCGCATGTTTAATTTCATTACCTGCGTAGACCGCATGTTTTGATTGCGTAGACCGCATGTTTAATTTCATTACCTGCGTAGACCGCATGTTTTGATTGCGTAGACCGCATGTTTAATTCCATTACCTGCGTAGACCGCATGTTTTGATTGCGTAGACCGCATGTTTAATTTCATTACCTGCGTAGACCGCATGTTTTGATTACGTAGACCGCATGCTTAATTCCATTACCTGCGTAGACCGCATGTTTTGATTGCGTAGACCGCATGCTTAATTCCATTACCTGCGTAGACCGCATGTTTTGATTGCGTAGACCGCATGTTTAATTCCATTACCTGCGTAGACCGCATGTCTTGATTGCGTAGACTGCATGTTTAATTCCATTACCTGCGTAGACCGCATGTTTTGATTGCGTAGACCGCATGTTTAATTTCATTACCTGCGTAGACCGCATGTTTTGCTTGCGTAGACCGCATGATTTATCGATTTCATTACCCGCGTAGACCGCATGTCTTGATTGCGTAGACCGCATATTTAATTTCAATACCTGCGTAGACCGCATGTTTTGCTTGCATAGACCGCATACTTGTCAATTCCATTGCCTGCGTAGGCCGCATGCTTATGATCGATTTCGTCGCCTGCATAGACCGCTTGCTCCACTTACCTAGTTATATTTCCATATGCATTGTCATGCTCCCCACTTGCTTTGCGCTGTCACGCATTTCGAGTACACTACTTTGCATGTTGCTAACGATATTGTACCTGTTAAGTTTGTTTTCTTTTCAGGCACGATATTGTATGTACGGTTCATTTGAGGTTGATGCAACCAGACGGGCCGCACAGGTATTGTATCTCCCGAGTGAGACGTATTGAGAATGGCATAATTCTCTTACATCCTTTCTGCATTATAGTGTAGTTTGATGTGTGCTAGCTTAAAACTGTCGCATGTATGCTTCGCTACAGCTTTCTTTGCATGATCATAAGTTATGTCCGGCTCTCTGCATTGTCTTGCATTTTGCCCCTGCCTTCGGGCGCATATCTTGATTGTCTTGCATGTTTGTCTAAGTCTTCGGCCTTGTTAAAAATGGGTCGTCTCTGGGCTTTGACATTCACTCCCGTCATTGTTATGACTTTCGAGTTCTGTCAAAGAGGGGCAACTGTAGACACCCCATTTTTGATCGTCCTCAAGACTTGGACGTCACCGTTTGAATACTCGGTGATTATCCTTGTTTGTGTTCGTTTGGAGTTCCCGGAGGTCTCGGCTCGCGTGCCCTACTTCAGGATCTCCGAACTCAACCGTTTAGTGTCTGGTTTTGCACCAAACACTTGCATCTTGCCTTTGAGAGGCAGGGTAGGGCTTGTGGACCATCCCCACACCCCACCGGCAGTGGCTAGAGGCCACCGGCTGGTTTTTTGCTGCTATCGGCACTTTTGTTTGCCGGTCGGCACATTTTATTGCCAGTCGGCATAGTTTGTTGCCGGTCGGCACTGTTTTTTGCCGAAATGGCATTTTTGGGCAGCCGACCACTGTTCATCCACTTTATGGAGATATTTTGTGCCAGCTGTGATAGCTGGCACCAACTCTTTCCCCCTCCATACACGTGTATGGAGGGATCTCCCTCTAAGCAAGCTTGTTGTATAAGCTTTGCAAGAGGGAGTCTTATAAGAGGAGGGCATTCCTCTTTGATCTAGGTTAGACTCTTGCAACCAAAAACCAGACCTTGGAGATATAGATACATATTATCTCTATACCTCCCTCTCTCTCCTCCTTTGTGTGTGTTTCTTAGCTCAAAAGGTGGTTTTTACCTTACTTTTGCACCATTACACACACCATCACACCTTACTCCGAGATTGAGGGACTTGGGGGGTTGTTTCTTGAGTTTTTGGACTGGTTTTGATCAAAAGAAGGAGGCTAGACCATTTGTTCTTCAAAGGTTCTTCAAGGGTGAGCATCTTGATTTATATTCCCCAAACTTGCAATAGTTTTTTACCTATCTTGCTTGCTGTTTTAGCCCTTGTGTATAACATAAAAAGGGCTTGTATTTTCCTGCTCTAGCACTTTCATTAAGGTCATTTTGTGGTTTGAGTGCAAACTCACCCTTCTAGGCCTTGTTTGGTCCATTTTGGTGCCTCTTTGATAAGGTTTTGTTCACTTCAGTGTTTTGGTCCTTTGATCATTGAAAATCAGTGTATTTTTAGTGTCAAAAAAGTTGGTTTGAAGTCTTGCATAGGGGAGGGACACCCCTCTCCCTTTATGATTTTGTTTCCTTGAGTTGTGGCCCAAGAGGGTGACATGCATGCTTGCTTGGTTCTTGCTTCATTTCAGAACTTTTTGGGTGTTTTTAGGTCATGTGGGATCTCTATTTTTGGTTGGATTTGTACCTCCTTGTATGCTTGTAATACTTGCTTTGTATTGCTCCATTTTGCTTAGAAGCGCATCTCATGATTAGGCCATGATTCTTGCGTGTGTTGGCTTAGTTCCATGAAGCTTTTAGTGTTGTTTTTCCATGCTTAAAGTCTGTTGGCTATCCGTTTGGTCATGCTTGACATGTTTGTTAGGGTTGCTTTGCATTTTGGCTTAAAAGCTTTGAACATGTTGACCTCTAGCATGCATGGTTGTAATCATCCTCATGATTTGACATCATCTAGGATCACATTTTAGCCCAAGGATCATGTTTGTATGTGTGCATGCATGGCCTCTTTTATGCCTTGAGGGTGTACCCTCTTATGCTTAGGAATGAGCCTTAGTGCATATGCCTTTTGGGAGTCATCTTTAGCTGCCATACTAGGAGGTTTTGGGGTCCCATTTTGCATAAAAAAAATCTGTCCTTACTTGTCTTAATCATGCCATGGCTTGGTCTTGTTGTTAGAAGTAAAGTTGTCCCCTTTTGTGCCTTAACCTTGGGATCATAAGTTTGCTTGTTAACATGAGTTGTTTGTCCATCATTTTGAGCACTTTTGGTGCTGTTTTGAGGTGAATAAAGGTCTGCACCTTTATCACTTCGAGGCCCCCTTTGCATGCTTATTTCATGATTGATTGCATGATTGTCCCATTAATGTGCTATTCTAATGCTAACTTTATGGCAAATTGGTTCATGTATGTATCCCAATTGCATCTTGCATGTTGACATTACATACTTGCCATGTTTTTGTTGCATAACATTTGGCATATCTTGCATGTTTAGCATCATGTTGTATTTTGAGCCTTGTGAGCATAACATGCATTGCATCATTTGGCTTGGGGTGTCAAGCCAAATATGAGGGTCAAGGGACATTCATACTCCAAGTGATGCAATGTACCTTGATTCTCGGTCACCGGGGCCTTTGACTTCGACATGAAAAGGGTTCGGATCTCATTTTGTTTGTTGCATGCATCCTTACATTGAGTGGCGAATTTGATCCCTTGGGTCATCATGCTCCATTGATGGCTCAAAGATCGAGGGTCGTGCTTCTTTGAGTTCAAAACATGATAAGAAGCACAACCACGCCCACATGTACCTGAGAACCCCATGCCATGCACTGTCTGTTCTCTGTTTGCTGTCAAATTGTCTTCTGCAGGAAGTTTCTGCCGACCGGCAGAATTTAGTGCCGACCGGAAATATCTGGAGTGCCGAGGAATCCAACAAATGTCGATGGGAATTATGAAGTGCCGGTGGGAATTCTGTCCAGCCGGTGGTGCTCTGCAGGATGCAAGGAACTTGCTCCAGTACTTTGGCAATTTTCAGAAAGACAAGGCAGTACAAACAGAGGCGGCAGGAGTACAGTACGGGTTTTCCGGGCGAGACGGATTCGAGCATGCATCATTCGCGCATCCCGAGGCAGAGGCTGCGGCTGCCCTCTTCTTTCCTTTGCCATCTTTTCTTTTAAATTAAATTAGAAATCTTGTAATAATTTTATTTGTTTTTTATTTTGGGACTGTAATATTTATTTGGGCCCTCCGAGTGAGGGCAAATCTGTAATAAGTGTGTGTGGGTGGTGTGTATGTCTTCCAATCCCCATTTCTTTCTTCCCTTTTATTTACCCACTTATGATGGTAGATTAGGGCATTTTTTGAAATTAGCATACCTTATGCTATGCATGCGTGCATCCATGCATTTGTATTGCATACATTAGGCTCGGTACATCACGCTAACCGCATTTGTATTTCAAATTCTAAACCGAATATGTGATAATTGTGCATTTTCACATACCATGTTTAGGGCTAGCCGAGCCTGCCTAGATCGCATTTTGCATGTGATGCATTAGCCACTTTTAACATGAACTAGGACATGCATGTTTGCTAACTAGTTTACTGTTTTGGCACGGAGTACGATGTAAGTATTTTTGCTTTAGCATCCAGCATGCGTGTGAGTGTTGCCATGACAGTATGCTTGCCATGCGGCTAAGTGCTTACATGAGATAAACTGCTTGAATGCCTGTGGGTGGAGGTCAAATTGCTTAAATTGGGATAATGCGTTAAAACTGCGATTTTTAAGCCCACTAGATAGTGGCAAAACCATCTTTTCCAAAAGCCCACTTGAAGGTGGCAAAACCTGCATTTTAGCCTACTTACGAGTAGCAAACCATTTTCAAAACGAACATAAAATGTTTTATTTCCAATTTGGGCGATTCGGTCTATACTTGTTTGCTGCGCGCATAATATAGTAATGCTAGGCTAATAATTGGAATAAGAACACATAACGTTTTCAAAACTGGATATCACGGTTAGTAGAGGCCGGTCTTCGGACCGGGCGAGAGGGGGTGCTTATAGCTAACCTTCCCCGATCGTACCCAAGCTCCCGAGCCGAGACAACTCCGGTGATGACGGACATGTGGCCTTCGGCACCGAGTCAGGGTTTCCTAAATTTCCCCATTTTAAAATATTTAGGTGGCGACTCTGTATCTGGCAAAGCAGTCCATGTTTGGCACTACTTTTTCAAAAATCTGTTTCTCAAAACGATTTGCCAGATTTGGACTCTTTGGTTCAGACTTAGAACCGTGACACAAATCGAGTCCGAACTGTAGCATGAGGCCCACGGGCGCGTCTACACCACCGTATTTACCCCAAAACCATTTCATGAAAACTTGTTTCTTAGCATTCTTTTCTCAATGCAAAGTTTTCAAATCAAATTTCAAAACTCTTCATTATCAATGAATTAATTAATGTAATGCAACATTTTATCCATTTTCCATTCTTCCACACAATATTTCCATTGTGATCAAAATTTCCATTTCTCCTTTCAATACAATTTCAAAAGATGAATAAATACATTTATTTCAATTCATCAAAGGGATAACATAACTCCCACATTTCAAGCCATCTCAACAATTTCCCATATTCCATGAAAACATCATTTATGTAAATATAAATAAGAAAATTTTCAACATCCATTTATTTTGACATACAAAATAAATATAACAACATCATCCATGATTTCTCAACATCTTTTTAAAACTCCTACTTTTTAGGTTTTCTTACCAAAACAATTCATCTCTAAAACATTTGAAGAAATCTCACCAAAAACATCTTTCTTGAATCAACATAGTTCAAAACCCCCCAATTTCTATCTCAAAGGATCAAATAGTAAACCTACTTTCAAAATCACTCTTTTTCTTGAATCAATAATTAATTTTCAAAACTAATCAAAGGATGATTTCGAAAATCATCTAGATCTTGCAAAAACATATATATAACTCAAAGAAAATCCGTACCTCAAGTTTTGAAGAAAGATTGAGATGAAACCCCAAAATTTACGATGTCGAAACTCGATCTCCACCGTACATAACGAAGCCCTGGAGGAGATAACCAACTTTGGTGAAGAACTTAGGCCAAAATTTCAATGGATTTGGAGAAATCAAAGAGAGATGGTGGCTTCTAGAGAGAGAAGCTGCTGATTTAGGGTTTTTGAGTGAAAATGAGATCAAAAAATGAAGCAAAACGGCGCTGCTAGAAACTGATATACACCAGGCTCGCTCGAGCGAAGGAGTTCTCGCTCGAGCGACCAGACACAAAAAGGTCGCCTCGCTTGAGCGCAAGAAGCATCGCTTGAGCGTAGAATGCAAAGCTTCAGGTCTTCCACCAACGCAGACGCACGCTCGAGCGCAAGAAGCCTCGCTCGAGCATAAGAAGTCTCGCTCGAGAAAAGAAGCAGATTACACATGGCTCGCTCAAGCGCAAGAAGCCTCGCTCGAGCGAAGAAGCCAAAATCTGGGCAACAACAACCTAGACCACCTAACAACCAACTTGTTCCAAACATGCCCAACATAATCCAAAACTCAAACACAAAGAGTTAAAGGAAGGAAACAAGACATAGACAACAGTATACAATCACTGAATTTGAGTCTGGAACACAACGAAAGTTGGGGTAAAAACCTGGGTTGCTATATTCAGCCCGTACCAACCCGTTAATTGGTCAAAACTCAAAAAATTAGTTAATGTATGGGATTTGGACATAATAATTATAGGTTAGATAAGTCCATCCTGCCCATTAGTGACCTCTAAGTGTTAACATACAAGATAGTAAAAAAAATAAGGTACATAATGTGATAACAATGCTATGCTGACACTATTTCTTATTAGGGTTTGACTTTTCTCAAGTTGTCATCTCAACTTGAGAGAGTGCTTGGACTTGGTAGCAGTGGCAGAGCTAGAAAAATAGTTTAGAAGGGGCATTTTTAATTAAAATTTTGATTTTCCCCCCCTCATAATCAATAACAATAGATAATAATTTTTAAATCAATATTAAGCACAAAATCTTAAATATTTAATATAAAAGTTTTTAATTTTTTGTTTTTACAATTGACTTTGTGAAAAATCAAAATTGAAAATATATGGTATTACTTATAACTACTGTATTATAGGTTATATAAAGGAGTATTGTATGTCGTATTATATATTATGTAATAATATATAAATAATTGTGATACCATATCATTATCAATATATGGTATCACTAACCAATAGTAAAATAATGCATGGAAGGTCAATCCCACTTGTCAAATGTAATTAACAATTTAATAATTTCTCATTATTTTCATGATTTGAAAAATGTCGTTAAGAAATCAATCTAAATGTTAATTCTATTTAAAAATTTTATTTGTTAATTATTTTACTTATAGGCTAAAAAAAAATTACAAAAAATAACGGGGGCATGTGCCCTCCCTAGTCCCTTAATAGCTCCACCAGTGCTTGGTAGGCCTATTTTGGAATTGATTCCAATGATCTGAACTATTCACTTTTTTGGATTCGTTGAGTAGAATATTCATGCAAAAAATTAAGATAATTGAACATCGGTACCTATATGTTTAAATTAGATTTGTTTTAAAAAAATGGATGACAAATATAATTTCAAAAATAACCATCCATTTTTGTAATATAAATTTGATTCAAACATATAGTTATCGACATCCGATCATCTTAAGTTTTTGCATTAATATTCTATTGAACAAGTATTAAAAAGTAACGGTTCGGATTATCGAAACAGAATCTATAATGGGTTGAATGGATCACTCAAGTTCTCTCATGTTGAGATTCCAACATGAGAGAAGCCCAACCCTTCTTATTACATTTTGTTTATGGTCTCTTTTTCATTATTTGTCAACACTCTATTGTTTAATAAGTTTTACATTATTACCAAAATATGAAAAATTGCCAATGATAAAGGTGATCAATGGAGATAAATTGATATTAGTGAGTCTAATCCCATCAAAACAAAAGGAAATGACAATGATGGAGGCAATTAATAGTGTTTAATTATATTTATAATCTAATTATTAGCCGTGATAAATGACATTATCAAACTAAATTTTAAAAATAATGAAAATGAAGATTGAAAAAGTAAAATAAAATACTTATTATATGTTGTGTGCCATTCAAGTGATAAAAGTATTCTTTAACAAACCTATGGAATTCAAGTCATACTCTCATCTCTATCTTTTTATTTTTATTTATTTTTTGAAATAGAGAATTGAACACTTGGCATAAAGAGATTTTTTTGTTTTGTTTTAAATAGAGAATTCGACACTTGGTATAAAGAGAGATAAAATTTCAAAACACCACCAAAATTGTTCACTTAATATAATAAAATAGATAATGTGTTTTGTTCTTACATCCTATTTCTCATTACACTACCTTTCCAAATTTAAAATTCACCTTACATCTTATTACACCCTTCATAAGTTTCAATATTCCCTATCCTTACCAATTCATCATCTCTGTGCATCCTTTCACATTTGAAATCTTAAATTCCATTACACCATCTTCAAACACCACAGCCATCTACCATTGTTGCTATTTATCCCTCGCCACTACAATCCCTCTCACTAGTTCCTTACTCCTACATCTACCACCTACCGCGTTGCCTCTATTACAACCACTCATCACCATGAATCCTACCATCACAGTTGCCTACCATCATTAACCCCACCTTCATAACCCAAAGAGGTAGAGAGAGAGAGAGAGAGAGAAAGAGAGAGAGCGATGGGTTCTAGATTTAGGGTTTAGAGGAAAAAAAGTAGTAGGTGGAGGTTGCGTTTTGTGAAGGAAGGAGGAATGGACTAGATGGTGCATTAAAAGTTGGAAGAATGAGCTAGACAAGTGTGTAAGGGAGGAGGAGTTGTGTAACGCCCCGACTTTTATTACTCGAATAACATTACCATTCAATTATTATTACCCCATTAAACATGGGAAAGCTATAATTATAACGCCCTCAAAATAATACATAAAACCCACCACTATAGACATGCATTGATATAAAAGAAACCAACTATTTCTATTCATCAGAGTAATTCTTACAACAGTATTACATGTTACCAACAAAAGCAAATGCCCTATGGGCTTACAGCTTTCCAAGTTAACACCTGGTTACACAAAAGAAGAGTACTAACTCTATACAAAATAAGCCCTTGGCTTGATATACATGTAATATAAACAAAATAAACAAAAACAAGAGTCTTCAACTCTCATCATCATCCAAGCTATGTCCTTGGAGGTGGCATACTACCTGTACCTGAAAATAATGTCCCATATAGTGTGAGCCAACGCCCAGTAGAAATATGCTAAACACAGTATGAGCAATAACTAAGACATTAGCAATTGATAAATGTTCAATTTCCATAAACCAATTCATAACCCATTTCCATTTCATGACCACTATGTTCATGTTTCATTTCAGTTTCCATTTCTTATCAATTTCACAATTTACATCAACGGCTCAGAACCTGGCCAACCAATTATATGAGACAGTGACCCATATTAAACGTTTCTCATTTTTACAATAGATAAACATACTAGTTGTATCAATATCTCAACAGATAAGCATACAAGCTGTATCCACATTTTAACAGATATGCATATTAACTATATCAACACTTCCAAAGATAAGCATATGAGCTGTATCAACACTTCCATAGATAAACATATAAGCTATATCAACACATTAACTGACAAGCATATGAGCTGTATCAGTGGAGTCCATCCCCTATCTCCTCCCAAACAACATCCGGTTTAGAGGTCCATCCCCTATCTTCCCCTAAATCGTGGAGTACATCCCCTATCTCCTCCCACACACACAACGTATATATACATAGGTCATATACACAATCAATCAATACATAACGTTAATGTATTCTATCAACAGTCATACTCTATGACATATCCAATTGATTAGTTTTAGTTTGCCTAATCATCATGCATTGTCTACAACAATCAAAACTACCCTCCACCGGTAGCCCAAGCAATTATTTCTAAACAGATAATAAAAACTCCAACAGATAAAATATCAATGTTTTCAAAAGTGAGCGATTAATAAATCCAACTCCACTATTCTACTATATAATGAGCCAATTTCATTATTCCCAACTCAATTTCATATAATCACAATCTTCCCAAATTAATTATACCAATTAATTTATATAACCAATTAGGGTTTTCCACCCCATTTCCCAATATTGACCCAATGGTCTATATATCAACAACCAACAACAATTTTGTTATTTTAAAACCCAAGATACATATTTTTGAATCAAAATAACAAAACCCCCTTTCAACATTTTCAAACCCTAACTTCTCAAAATCAACCATTTAACAAAATACCCAAATATCTAGGTCAAAACCCATAGTAGTGAGTAAGAATCCCTACCTCAAATGATGACACCCAACGAAGAAGATGAAGAAAACGAAAATGCTCCAAATCTTGAAATTCTTGGATCAAAAGATAGCCCTCGATGATCAACAACTTTTTTGTAAAGGCCAAAGGTGAGGAGACAACTCCTACTAGATCAATACCTAGAGAGAAGGCAATGTTCTAGAGAGAGAGGCTCTCAAATGGCGTTTTTGGAAAAGTAAGAAAGAGAGAGAGTGTGTGGAAAAATGATTCAAAAATGCCTAGCTGCCCTCTGTTATACGACATTCCCGCTCGAACAGAAAACACAACGCTCGAGCGTCAAGAACAAAAAACTAGGTACGCTCGAGCGCAGGAAGTCCCGCTTGAGTGCCAAGACACAAGGATAAAGTATATCCGCTCGAGCGCGAAAACCAGTCCGCTCGAGCGTAGATTTCCTCCTTCCAGAACTTACACCAAAACGTACTACCCGCTCGAGCTCTAGAGTACCTGCTCGAGCGCGACCGCTCTAGAGTAAAGAAACCCGCTCGAGCGTGAAAAACATGCTTGCAGAAGTTTCGTAGAGCACCAAAACACTGGGAGTGTGCAATCCCCGCTCGAGCGCAAGAAGACCCGCTCGAGCGGACCTCCTAAAAACTGGGCAACAAGGAATTGAAACCAAAGTCTAACCAACCTGTAACAACTCTGCCCAAAACATCCTAAAACTCAATCAAGCGGAATTAAAAGATGACAATAAGGTATACAACCACCAATATCACGGAACCAAAGTCCGGAAAACAACAGATACAGAAAGGGAAAACCGGGATCACTATAATAATCATTAACATCAATAAATAATATAAGTTTTCTCCCATTCATACACTCGTTGCAAAATGAATTACAATCAACTGAAAATGCCCATAAGCTTACATTAATACATAAAAAAGAAAGGGTTTAACCTTTTTTTTACATCAATGGCTTTTCGCCTACAAATATTAAGCCTCTTGGCCAACAAGTAAAAGACGCATCGGTCATGGGCAAGTCTTCAACTCCACATTTGAAAAATGATTAGTAATGTGGGATGAACACAAAGGTCTATTAGAAATCCCAATGACCTAAACAATAATAACACATAGATAGCTATGAACATGAATACTTAACATTATAATTATATAAGTAATGTGACTTTTTATAACTAAAATATACTTACATAAGTACATTTTTCCAAAAGACCCTCTTCAACAATACAAGAAACAAACCATTTCTTATCTTTCTAATCTTTCCATTTTTTATTCAAAAGAATCTTGTGATAACATTTCATTTGAAAACAATTTTACACGTTCAAACCATACTCCCGTCGTATATCCTAACTCATCAGACTCACTAGAACATCTACTATGTTTTATGGCCTTGAGCACAATACAATGATATAAACAAAAGGGACAACAATAACATCAACACAAACTGTCGTGTTTTACCAGCCACTGGGATGGAAGGTAAATGGTGCACCCCTCATATTACAATACATATACGAAAACAAATTAACAATACTAACACATAAAATAATCTGGCTTCGTCAAGTCAAAACTGCCACAACACACTTTACTGAGCGTGAGCTAGAAGGAAACATGATCATTCTCAAAGTGCTATGCTTTACTGGACCTCACGCCTGAAGGAAACGAAACCTCAACACGCTTTACTGGGCGTAAACCGGAAGGAAGCAGAACTTGTCTCAAGGCGCCACGCTTTGCTGGACCTTAGTTGGAAGGAAATAGATCCTCAAACCTACGCTTTACCAGGTGCTAACCGGAAGAAAACGGACCCTCTATATAGCACTTTCACATTCCAGAACATGTATTCTTATCTAATCATATGATTACACATTTAATCAATTACACAAGACTCATATAATCCTTTCTACAACAAACAATACCATCCTCCACTGATGGCTAAGAACAAAACCTCTAAGAATAAATAATATAAAACTTCATAATTAAAACAAGATAGTTCTCATAATATCCCTCAACTATCAACATGAAATATATAATATCAACAATAAGAACTAGTGAAATCCTTGTTTTTCTCAATTTCTCAACAATTACAATAGAAATCAAAATCATGGTACTTGTATCATGTTTTAATTCTCAAACATTACAATAGATCATTAACTAATAAAACATTCCTTCTAATTCAAAATATGCATCAATTCTTAATAATCCTTGATTTCCTTCTCTACCCATTTATCTTGTTAGTTCACATTACTAAATATAACCCAACAAATGTTTAAATCATCAATTTATCTCTTTACTCAAAGTCATTAAATAAATAAAAATTAGGGATTTCAAGTTCTACATCCTAAGTAGGGATGTAATCGGTTCGGTATGGTTGATATTTAGGTAAAAAATTTCACCGAACCAATAATGTCGGTTTTATTATTTTGAACATCGATACAGACCGCTTCTTTTATCAAACCATACTAAACCGGACCGATTGAAACAGTTTGGTTTGGTGCAGTTTAATCGGTTTAGGATCTGTCAAACTTGAGCTACTTTTAAATATAATCACTCATTTATATAAAAATATTAAATTAGTTATTTTTCCATCATTTCAAACATATCCAATCCATCTATTTAATAAATACTTTTCAATTCCTAAATTAACAAAAGTAAAAACAAAAAAAAAAATTAAAAAAATACTAAGGTTTTAAGAATAACGAGTTAGAGTTAAATTATATACAATAAGAGTTTACAAACTTAGGTTATAAAGATAATAAAGTTAATTAATTAAGGTTAATAATTTATTATACTTATTAATGTCATTAAATTATTAGATTATATATATATATATATTATAAATACAATATATGTTGCATCGGTTTGTTTCGGTTTCGGTTTAGTTCGGTGCATAAGGTGCTTAAACCAATACCAAACCAAAAATCAAAAAAATCAAATTTAAAAACCATACAAACCAATTCTTATTAAAAAAAGACCAAATATAGCCGGTTTGGTTATGTTCAATTGGTTTGATCGGTTTTTTCGATTTTTCTTACATTTCTAATCCTAAGCATGCTAAATAACGCTAATTTGATAATCAAGCACAAAACACAAGTTTAAAATCATAAAGCTCAAACTCTAAACCCCCATCTTCATGTTTTTAGAAAAATCTCAAAACAACCATGTTTTTATGCAATAAAGATTGCCACATTGTAAATAATCAAAGAAATTCCTACCGCAAAGTAAAGAGAAGAAGAAGAGATGTAAAAACCCCAAAAGTTGAAAATGGCGAAAGGACGATCCGTTCAGATTAGAACGAAAACCTTGATGTGCTCTACAATCTATGTCAAAGGAGCAAGGTAAAAGGATGACCCGAAGTGAGTAAATCTGAAGAAACTAGTATTTGAAGAGAGAGAATAGTGGGTTATGGTAAAGAGAAGGAAGAGAGAGAGAGAGAGAGAGAGAGAGAGAGAGAGAGAGAGAGAGAGAGAAAAGTAAGGAAATAGAGTGCATAAGGGGTCTATTTATAGTGCTAGGTCAAAAATGGAATATTTTCCCTAAAGTCAACTAAAAGAATGAGTCAAAAACTCCAAAAAGTAGGGCCCAAAATGTAGAAGAAATTATGAAATTTCTTGTCAAGTGTCGACACTCTACAGTAGTGGTGAAACACTTGAGTTTTCATCAGACAATGTGTCGACACCAAAAGCCCCAAGTGTCGACACCAGAAACTAGTACTCAACCCAAGACAAACAGGTCGGGCGGTATCGACACCTAGAAGAGGTGGTGTTGACACCAGGAACCAAAAACAAAAGAGAGACAAAAAAGAAGAAGAGAAAGGCAGGTGTCAACTCCTAGGAGCATAGTGTTGACACCTAGAACAGAAAATAAAGGCTTCCAAAGCACCTATTATGACAAAACCATGCGCAAAAGAATAACCCAATCAAGTTTAGACCATATTTCACTCTTCCAATACAATGATATATCAACCCAAAGATCCCGAAAAGGAAAGTAATGAAATTAAATACACTTACTAATGGCTTAATGAACACAGGTGTTACAAGTTGGGGTGAGGGCATGGGTGGATAGTGGCGGAGCCAAGAAATTAAGCTAGAGGGGCCACCTTACAATTTCAATTTTTTTTTTCATGATCAACTACAAGATAATAATAATTTTATGAGCTAAATTTAAGCATAAAAATTGAAATATTCATTATTAATGATAACAAATCAAAATTCTATAATAGCGGCACGTGATAGTAATGTAAGTTTACAATTTTAGCAAAAAAAAATTACAAATTCCTAATTTTAGAAAATAAAAAGATATCATTTATAGCACAAATCATTATAAAATTTCTTTAATTTTTATTTGAGAGAAAAATATTAGAGAGATATTATCACTTATATATGATATGTTTTGAATAAAAATTATTAGATGACTTGGGAATATAATATGATATTACCTTTGTAGTGCTCTCGAAATGAGAAATGGTAACCTGCACAATCTCGTTTGGGAATAGACTATTTTAGTAACTTTTTAACTTTTTACGAAAAGATATGCAGAAACATAGAGAAAATGATGCGATAATTTATAGTGAATTTTTTACTAAAATATTTAGTCTCCAAATGAGGCCAGTTCACTCATCATCACCCAACTACATAACAATAATGAGATTTTATGTCCCATTCATAAACACCAAACTATTGTTTTAGGCCACTACATAAACAATATTACATGATAATATAGTAATTAAGGGTCCCGACCCACAAATGAATAGGAAGTGAGGCGAGGGTTTCTTTTGCAGCGGCGTGGGGCAGATAGTGTAATCTGGACCAAGAGGGCATACGATGTCCAGTACATAAGTGGTTCCACACCCATATGCAGAGAAGTCAAAGGCAAAGACGGGAAGAACAAATGGCTCCCGTTCTACTCTGCTGATGATAAAAGATGTTATAAGTGAGAGGATAGAAATCTTAAAACAATTGCTTTTGAATAAAGTTGGTGTCAAAAAAAAAAAAAAAATTGTGAAGTCAAAGAGGCACGTGACCCTGTAGTTCCTTGTTACTCCGTCAACGTGAAGCAAGCACTGTGGTGGTTTTAGGAGCTGAATGGGTGGCGGGGTGCTGCCGGAGGTGGGAAAAAAGGTATTAAAGTGGTTAGGAAAGGTGTATCAGAGGCAGAGGAATAGTGGAAGGATTGTCAGAGGTGGAAAAAAAGGTTGGGATGAGGGATTAGCTATCAGAGGTAGAAGAAAGGATGAAGGAAATATAACAGTGATGGAGGATGGTGTGGAGTGACAAAATTACGTGTTCAATTTTTAGGGATACTCTCGTGTAGATTTTAATGGATAGATTTATTATTCAATAGGTTATATGATAATTAATAGTATTTTTTATCAAATACTATTAAAAAAGTTACTAATTATTAATTTTTAGTGACAGTTTAAAAATTGTCACAAATAATGTCACTAATTTTAAGTTTTAGCGACAGTTTAAAAAAATTGTCACAAAAAAGTCGCTAATTTTTAACTTTTAGTGACAATTCAAAAAATTTGTCATATCGATAATTTATAAAAATCGTGACAAAAAAGTCACTAATTATCAATTTTTAGTGACATATATAAAAAATATCACAAAAATTATTTTTAATGACACTTTTATTATGACTAATTTTTAATAGGATTTAATGAAAATTAAATTCAGGATTTATTAATAATTATATCCATTTTTAAATTTGGAAGGTCAATCGATAATTTTAGAAAAAATATAATTATAAAAAACAAATAAATTGAAGGGTGTAACCATATCTTTCCATGGTGTAAATAAAGGCACCTAGCGAAAGTGTGACAAACTTTATGTGGATTTCACGGTTACGAATACAAACTTTATGTGAATCTGACGTCAGCTAACGTGTTAGTTTTAGAATTATTAATAATAAGGGTAATTTTGGAAAGATAATTAAAAATTATTTTTTTAGTTTTTTTGATTTTTTTTTTCAACAAAATGTAAGAGATTATGTGATCTAAAATGAGTTAAAAGTTAAGAAGATGACTTCTAATCATCTTTTCAAAATAACCCTAAATGCATTAGTCTACTCACACTCATCATATTCATTGAGGGTTTGGACGATAAATGGGTCAAACGATTAATAAATTGTTTATAATTAATTTAAATTTTTTAATGAATTTTAAAATTATTTTAGGTTGGTTGATTAAATTTTTGAGTTGATCTCAAATGAGTTTTGTTGAGTTGAATTCCAATAATTTGATATTTTTATGTAGTTTTAAGTTGGGTTGAATTTCTCTTATATTTATATTTTAACATGACAAAATTTGAGGGATCCGTTCATTTCAATGATTTGAATTATTTAATTTGTAAAGCTATCAATATATATATCATTCATAAAAAAAATTAAGTTGATTTGATAATCATAATATTTTTATTTTATCATGTTTGTCTTTTAAAAAGTGCATGGTCTATTTTAAAAAATATATTTGTCACTTATTTTTTTGAAAACAAATACAATAAATAAAAATATGACGATTATTGAATCAAATTAATTTTTTTCATTGATGATATATATCGAAGTTGTACAAAATGAATAGTTTAAATTATTGAAACGAGACTTGTGATTTCTCACATGTTGAGATATGAACCCAATATATTCAAGATTGAGCAATTAATTTAAAAACGTTAATAAATTTTAAAATATATTTGAGATTGATTTATTTGCCTAATTAATCAAACTTGAATAAAATTTTTAGGTAAACTACCAATAGGTTTTAATAGTTGAATTTAATTTCCATTAAGTCCTATTGAAAATAAGTCTTGATAAATTGTTGCTAAAAATAATATTTTTGTGACAATTTTTTACATACGTCGCTAAAAATTGACAATTAGTGACTTTTTTTTTTATCATGATTTTTATAAATTGTCGCTAAAACTTAAAATTAGTAATATTTTTTTTGATAAATTTTTCTCATAGAACTTATTAGACAATAAGTCTACTTATTAGGACCTACACGTAAATACTCCTAAATTTTTAACTAGCCAAAGGTATTTTGGGTGGTTTATCACACCTAGGGGTGGGCGCGGATCGGTTGCGGCCACGAAACCTTCAATCCGCCATCCGTCCGCCAGATTGGCGGATTAGAGAAAATCAATCCGCATCCGTCCTCCAATCTGGCGGATGTGGATTGAGCGGATTGGCGGTTTGGCGGATGGATGCGAATCGGTTTGGCGGTTTAAGATTTTATAAATTTTCAACAAAATTCAACTTGTGTACTTCCTCAAAAAAAAAAAAAAAAAAAGAAAGTATTAGAGTCAATGACTTAAAAAACTATTACAATCATTGTATGTCTCATCCAAAAAAAGAAAGTTTGAAACTTTAGAATATCACAATCACTGCATGGCTCATCCACATATTACAATCATAGCATGATTCATTCACATAAAGTATTACAATTTGTGGTTCTTAAAATATAATAACAATTCAAACCACCAAAACCATGAACAGGGCAGTAATAGGGATTGTATGTCTCTGTATTGTTACATTTATATATGTTTTTGAAAACAAAAACTAATCAGCATATATCATATATCATATTTTCTATTTATTATTTTTAGAGTTAAATTTAAAAATCAAAAAATATAAATAAATAATACGTTTATTTTTTTCAATTAAAAAAATATATTCAAGTTGAAAACTTTTTTTCAATAGAATATTTAAACTTTTTTTCAATTGAAAATACAAACAAAATATTTAAATAAATGAAAACATAAAGTCTTATAAATTATTAGGGGTGCTCGCGGTTTGGCGGTTCAGTTGCGGTCAAAGGAATCTCAAATCCCCCATTCGTCCGCCAAATTGGCGGATTGAAGAAAATTAATCCGCAACCGTCTGCTCGTCATTACGCATCCGTCCAAAATGCGGTGAATCGGTATATCCGCTGCTCACCCCTGATCACACCATATTCATTTCACTAATCAGTGCATAGCAAAAACTAAAAAAAAAAACAATATTAATCACTCAGGATTGTGATAACTTGGTAAGTTTTAGAGGTATAAATTTTGAGGTCCAAGTTTTATTCTTTCTGAGACTAGTCATTCGACATACAGTACATATAGGTAGCTAGTAGAATGAACTTTTCAATTTGGATGAATTGTATCTATTGTTAGAAATGTGAGTTCGAATTCTTATTTATATGTGAATTCACAATTTATTACTGTATAATTAAGTAATTCTAACGTCTAGGCCGCGACTCCTCAAATATTTCCCCAGGCGACCCTTCTAATTAGGCCTTTCTAACAAAACAGTATTAAAGCCTCCTTTTAAAAATAAATTATTTTAATAATTTTTTAATTTATTATTAAAAAATGTTCAAAAAAAATAAGGACCTTGTTTGAAAAAGACTAAAAATTATTTTTTAGATTAAAATTTACAAAAAGATAAAATAAAATAAAATAATGGGAAAATTGGTCTAAGGTCCCTCTTCCACTTTTCATAATGGAAGAGATCCACAAAATTATTTTTTGATGTCTAAGATCCCTAAACATACAACAGAGAAATTTCAGTCATTTATATTATCTTCATCATCTGACCCACTGCCATCCCCAACAACCCGACTCTTAGTCCTCATCATCTTCCAATACTTCCCAAAGCTTTACCCAGTGGAGATTCCCCGCCTCGTTCTCCTTCTCTCCTTTCCTCTCATCGCAATCGCATACATCTTCGTCTCCGAAGCCCTCGTGATCCAGGCGCTCATCTTCATCTCCTACGCCGGACTGAAGATCCGCGACATCGAGCTACTTCGTCGACTCCGGACATGTGTTTTGGTGTAGCGTTGATCCAGGTTCGCTTCCGACGGTGCTGGGTTATACTCTATGATATTTTTGATCGGTACTGGTTGCGTCAATAGTATTTCACTTAAGTTCACTTCTAAAGATTCTTCTAGGTGAAGTCGTCTTTGTTGAAGATTACAGTTTATATCTAACACAATAATTATTTTGTTTGATGAACTTCCAATAAAGATGGATACCCGTATGGAGTCAAGTACTTGGTGTGGTTCTACTTTGTTCTAAGTTACACGTACAGTTCTGTGTATTTGTTCTCTTTTAGCATTTCCAATTATGTTTTGCAAAAAGCAATACATTGACTATTGAAATGTTGGTGTGCTGTTGTACTGGAGGATCTGAATCCTATATTCTGAAGTTCACAAAAATAGAAATTGAAGCCATGTGTAGATTAATGGGAAAAGTGATCTTCTGGTTGAAACTAGAGAAATTCTTTGATTTTTTAACTGAATTTGCTCTGGGTTGAAACCAGAGAAATTCTCTGGTTTTTGAACTCAATCACCAAGTTCTGTTCATAAAAATACAACTTTACTGTAAATAGAGAGAATTTCTCTGGTTTGTTTGGTTTGAAGAGAATTTCTCTGGTTTTGAACCAGAGAAATTTGTGGGTTTGTGGGTTTATTAGACATGGGTTTAATTGTAGTTAATAGAGCCAGAGAAATTTGCGAAGTCAAAGAAATTTCCTGGATAGCCATACAAATTTCCTTTCCACAATTTTCTCTGGATTTATTTGGTACTCAGAGAAATGTCAATTTTCTCTGGAGAGAATTTCTTTGGAATTGAAATTTCTCTGGATGTGTATTTGTTCTCTTTTAGCATTTCCAATTATGTTTTGACAAAAAGCAATACATTGACTATTGAAATGTTGGTGTGCTGTTGTACTGGAGGATCTGAATCCTATATTCTTAAGTTCACAAAAATAGAAATTGAAGCCAAGTGTAGATTAATGAGAAAAGTGATCTTCTGGTTGAAACTAGAGAAATTCTTTGATTTTTTAACTGAATTTTCTCTGGGTTGAAACCAGAGAAATTCTCTGGTTTTTGAACTCAATCACCAAGTTCTGTTCATAAAAATACAACTTTACTGTAAATAGAGAGAATTTCTCTGGTTTGTCTGGTTTGAAGAGAATTTCTCTGGTTTTGAACCAGAGAAATTTGTGGGTTTGTGGGTTTGTTAGACATGGGTTTAATTGTAGTTAATAGAGCCAGAGAAATTTGCGAAGTCAAAGAAATTTCCTGGATAGCCATACAAATTTCCTTTCCACAATTTTCTCTGGATTTATTTGGTACTCAGAGAAATTTCAATTTTCTCTGGAGAGAATTTCTTTGGAACTGAAATTTCTCTGGATTTCAATTTTCTCTGGAGAGAATTTCTCTGGGACTGAAATTTCTCTGGATTTCAATTTTCTCTGGAGAGAATTTCTCGGTGACTGAAATTTCTCTGGATCCTGTTAAGGGACCTTAGACATCATGAAAATATTTGATGTCCTTTATACTATAAAATCATAATATCAGGGACCTTAAAAAAAATACCCCTAAAATAATTAATAAGATAAAATATCATATCAAATTATAAAAAATTAAACTATTTTTCTAAATAAAAAAAATTATAACTTATTAAAATATTCATCTGCCCGAACAAGGCCAAGGTGAGCGATGCGATAATTTAATTAGTTGCAAAAAGCAAAGAAAATTATTCAGCGGCGAGAAGGCCAAAAGGCACGGGTTCGGAGGCTCGCTCTCTCTCATCAGTCTCACCGCAAACTGTCACTCTCGTGAATGCAGGATTCAATCTTTTCCTTCTCTCTCACTATAAAAATCTCTCGCTTTTTCTCACTATTAAAAATCTCTCATTTGAATGCGATTTCCATATTTGTTTCTTTTTGGTTCTGTTAACTGTTTCTGTTTGTTTCTTCCAAAACCAACTAAGAGATTCCCTTTTTTTACCTCTCCACTATCTTCCCCTCTTGATAAACCCACCATTTTCCCTCAAAGTTTCCAAGCATACTGACTTTTAATTATTCAAACAAAGCTAATCTTTACTGGGTTTTGATTGTTTCAGGTCCTAGTCTCATCTATTGCATCTGGGTATTTTCTCATCTTCCAGTATATTTTTTTCTCTCTTGGATTCTGTGAATTATCGTTCGGTTTCTTCATATACTTCGTTTGCATTAAATTTTTCCAGTTCTGTTTGGTTACACTATGACTGCAACTCTGTACAACTCATTCTGTGTTTGGATTATAGTTTGTATATTTATTTGAGTCCTTTGGAGATTTAACAATTTGTAGTTGGTTCTTTTCCAATTTAGTTAGAGCATGGTCAACTTATGATTACATTCTGATTTGAATTTTGTAAATTTCAATCTGGAGTACTTTTAGTATCAATTCTTGTTTATAATTTGTTTCACAGCTGCATTGAATCTGACAAATTACATCTGGGTTTTGCTAGATTTGGAAAAAAATTTATCTGGGCCAGATTCATTTCTTGGGAAAATGGTCAATTTTGATTTTATTTCTGGGAGCAAGTCTAGGAAACCAGTGAGCTTGAGTTTCAGAATACCTTACTATACTCATTGGGGGCAGAGCCTTCTTGTGTGTGGTTCAGAACCTGCGCTTGGTTCATGGAATGTGAAGAAAGGTCTTCTGTTGAGTCCTCATCATCAGGGTGATGAGCTTGTTTGGCGTGGAACTATTGCTGTCCCAGATGGGTTTGGATGTGAGTACAGTTATTATGTAGTGGATGATGATAAGAATGTTCTGAGATGGGAGGCTGGGATGAAGAGGAAAATAATGCTGCCTAATGGGCTTCAGGATGGAGAGGAGGTGGCACTTCGTGACCTCTGGCAGGTGCTGCTTTTGCCTCTCTCTCTCACTCTCTATGAACTTGTTTTGTAATTATTCCTTAGGTTACTTTTTGTTCCTGTAGTTGTGGAAATGCATTGTGAAGAGGGAAAAAAAATTGGGTTTACACAACTAATTTAATTTTGGAAACATGTTTTGGGAACCAATTCTGCAGAATTTTGTGGAACTTTGATTATTATTGTTATTTTTTAATTTTAAAATTTGATTTAAACAAGCTCTTTTTTACAATTGTGCTTCATATGGTTGTTTTGTTGTTGTGGAATATGTTGTGAAGTAATATATATTGTGTATTCATTTTCCAACAAGAAAAAAATACGCACCTTTATGTTTTAAATTGTGATGCCCATTCAATTGTTATTGCAATGTCAACCGTATCTCTGTTCTCTCAATTATTTTGTACTTTGCTGAGAAGTTGGAGAGAGCGGCTTAGATGAATCTAATTAACCAGCAAGCATTTGAATTCGTTACCAAAACTGTTTCCATTTCTTATGTATTTCTAGTGACAGGAGATATACAACACTTTCCTTTACAATAATGAGATTCTACTTTCAGTTTTGTAAGGCTGAAACATAAATTGGGTTTCATTTTGTATTAGGCTCCTAGATAATGAGAATTAAAATTACTATTTATTTCTTTTTGGCTATTATTAGCAATCTTATAATGCTAAAAAATGCAGTTATATGACATGTACATTTCTTAGTTTTTGAAATAGACTGTATATTGCAGTATATGTTAAAGTGCTAATGGTACATGTCTTATTCATAGAGTAGTACAGTTCAACTATTGTTGCTTTTGGCACAATAATGTAAATCATTTAAAGACATGAGAATTACTTTTTAAAGGCGAAATACAAACTTCTAATTTTTAAGACAGAACTTGGGACCCAGAAGATTTACTTACAGATCACATGGGAGATACATACATTGATGAACTTGTGCAATTAGTGCTTTTTTAAAAATATATATATATATATATATATTTGATATTTTAAAATTCTAAATGAAAGATTCAAAATTTATTTTATATGGGAGTATGGGATTCTTTCTATAATTTCAACCCTTCTAATTCTCGTGTTCTAGAAACTCATATTACCTAAGCGTTACTAATCAGTGTCGAGTGTTCAAAATTTCATCTTCATGTGACTGAATTTTTTTTTCTTGTTTATGCAATTTCTCACGTCTGCAATCTCTAGCACTTTTTTCCCTTATAGTTTAAGTTATATGATGATAGTACAAAATTAATACCTTATTTAATAAATGGTTTCACAGAACTCCACTCTCTTACTTCTCATCACCCGGCCCCCAACAACCCTAGTGCCTTAGTTTTCAATGATAAGTCCTATACCTATTATATCTTAGACTACAACAAAGTTGTGCCATTTATTTGGTTGGCTTGAGTTGACAAACATATTGCAGCCCTATGATTTCCTTTGACTACAATCATTGGCTTGGTTATCTATTTCTTTTAAACTGCATGTTTGTCTTTGCTTTATATTAGTTGATTGAATCAACTCAATGCTTGGCTTCAACTGAAACTTTTGTCATACTCTGATCCAGATTGGTTCTGACAGTCTTCCTTTTAAAACTGCCTTCAAAAATGTAATCTTTCGCAAACAATGGAGCTTTGATATAGAAAGACCCCTTGGGGTCATTCAAAATAAGTTGGATGAAAATGGTAATTTTTCTCAGTTCGAACTAATTGGTTTTTCCTTTTGACATAATTCTCTATTTTGGAAGCATTATCTAATTGGAAGTGTGTTGTTTACAAATTAATATTGTAAGCAGATTCAGTCATTGTTCAGTTCAAAATTTGCTGCCCGAGTATTGAAGAAGACACATCAGTAAGTTCTCCTTTCTTGGATAAACACTACGCAATTCTCTGCAAATGGTTCAATACTTCCAAAGTTTTGTTTATGGTCTCATTGAAATAGCTAGGATTTTATGACATTGAACTCCTGGCTTGACAAATTTTTGCAGATATATGTGATTGGCAGTTCTGTAAAATTGGGGCGATGGAAGGTTCAGGATGGACTTAAACTTAATTATGCTGGTGAATCAATTTGGCAAGCGGACTGTGTGATGCAAAAGGATGATTTTCCTATAAAATATCCTTTTTTTGGGTGTTCTTGTCTCACATAACTATATGATGTAGCCCCAACGGTTTAAGGTTGTCATTGGGATCAACTGTAAGCCCCAAGGTCTTGTGTTCAATTCCTGCTGGTAATGCCTAGGCTTACCTGATATTTGTGGTTTGTGGGTGGTTGCAGGTGTCCAGGGTTTACCCTTCAGGGGTGAATCCAAAGTGGCCTTGCGTTTGGAGGGGTTTCTCGTCATTTAAAAAAAAAGGGAAAATAAAAGTAAAATAATTAACTAAAGTAAATATTATTTGTTAACTTTTACATTTGTTTGGTAAAAAAGAAAAAGAAAAAAACTGTTCATCTATATTTGTTTGGTTTCTCTCCCTCCCTCCCTTCCTTAACAGCTGTTTCACATACAAGTACAGTAAATATGGAAAGGCAGGAAACTTCTCTTTAGAAATTGGTGAGAATCGGGAAGTTTTTGTTGACTTCTCAGCTAGTCAACCAAGATATATTCTCCTTTCAGATGGAATGATGCGAGTAAGCTGCTAATCAAAAATCAGTTCTGAGTATACTTTCCCTCGAGTGTAAATTAAATAGAATGGTCCCACTTTGTTAATGTGATTTTGCTAGGAAATGCCGTGGCGTGGTGCTGGTGTGGCAATCCCCATGTTTTCTGTTAGATCAGAAGCCGATCTAGGAGTTGGAGAGTTCCTTGACCTGAAGTTACTTGTAGACTGGGCTGTTGATTCTGGATTTCGTTTAGTTCAGCTTTTACCAATCAATGACACATCAGTCAATTTGATGTGGTGGGACTCATATCCGTACAGGTATTGAATCATACGTAATATATTCGATGCATCTGTGAGGTTGCTTGCTGTCGTAGCTTTTCCTTCTGATCTCTTCTACCGTATGCTTGAGAACTTGTATTTGCCAAGTATATTTGCTGATTATACATTCTTATTGACTAGAACTAATATTATAATCTTACTCTTGCAAGGAGGAAGTAAATTTGTAAATTGTCGGGCTTCACTTATGTGTGAGTTTTATTTGTCTTAAATTTACTGATTCTATGTGACATCTTCCAAAAATATCATGTGGCTTAGAATTGTTTATAGGGTTGCAAACAAACAGACCTGAGCCCTCTATTCACCAGAAAAAAGACCTGAGCCCTGTATCTGGCTGTTTGAGCTGGGCTAGGTTGAAAGGAGTGTATAAACTCAGCTCAGGCTTGAATAGTGGCCAAAAATGTTGTGTTTGAGCTCAGCTTGGCCATTGTTTGACAAACTTGCAAACCATGTAGCCTTTGCTCATAAAAAAAAAAAAAATTTCAGGAACTTTGAATCTTAAACAATTACTTGTCAATGTCCTCATTTTTCCTGGTTGTATAAATAAGAGTAAAATTCAACATGCATGTGGAAGTCAAATGTGTCAGCTTAAAACAGTGTTGGACATGATATTTCATGTCAAAACACATTCATAAGCATACAGGGTGCGATGTATGAGTACTTGGATTTCCTTATCATATTTTTATTTATGTTCTTTATAAAAGGCCACACGGTAAACTAAAATTATAAAATTGCCACTGGAGCTTGCTCATGAGCTTAGGCATGTTCAGGCTAGGCTTGTCAATAAAATGAGCTTCAAAATAGCTTGATGAGAAAATAGCTTGCTTTGTTTTCTGCTCTAGTTGTTAGTGACTTCAATGCACATGAAGTTTCAAATTTTGTCATTCACCTTACCTAGAGATCACATTGTAATTTTTTTCACCCATTTTTGTCATGCAGCTCTCTTTCTGTATTTGCATTACACCCATTGTACCTGAGAGTACAGGCACTTTCAGAAAATATTCCAGAGGAGATCAAGGTGGTCAGCATAACCCTTTCATTGTTTACATAAGCATAGATAGCAGTATGCTTGCCTGTAGTACCTGCTGAAATGTCAATTCTCTGTGCTGGATAACCATATATATCATTGCTTTTTCTCATTGTATATTCCCTATAGGCAATGAATTGAATGTAAAATTCAATAATGACCCCCAGTCTTCTCCTCCACTCCAATGACAATGGTGTTTCAGGTTTGCATGAGACTTGAAACGGGGCATAGGGTATCAGATCACTAGGCTAACCAAACATATATATATATATATATATGTTAATGTCATTTGCTAAAGAACCATGCATGTATGTATCTCGATTGGTCGTAAGTGATACATTCTGTCTTATTTAATTTTTTTTCCCTTTCTATTTTCTGTGATGCTTTGTGCAGCAAGAAATTCAAAGGGCGAAAGAACAGCTGGATGGAAAGGTATTCCACTGCTTGATTGATTTATTTAGTTAGTAATACAATGTAATGGTTTAAAGACGCTTATAATTTACTTTAAAGATAGTTCTAAATTTTATTGTTATGGACTGTGCTTCTCTAGAAGTTATTTGAAAGCATAGCTTTATGAGGCAAGAACACAAACTGTGAGCAAGTAGCACTTGGAACAACAAATTTACACAAAACGTATATGTTGTGCTTTGAGTCGAAAGTCTTCCAATTTCTACTTCCAAATTTTACAATCTTGAACAAAGCAACTTTTGATCCTATTCATTTTTCTTCTTCCTTCCCCACCCATGTTTTCCGACCGTTTTAGCCAAAGGGCAGTACTGATGCACTAATTGTCCTTACACTCAAACAATCACTTTTACCCCTTGCGTAAGTTGTTCTGCTCAACTACTTGATATTTTGAATCATCTCTTATGCTACCTCTCAAGAAATAAATTTTCATTTCTAAGTGAATTGCCATGGCTCTTGGAGCTCAAATAGCAGAAGAGAAATATGCACTGAACTAACCAAGAACTTCAATGAAAGCTTGCCTACCCAATGCGACCTCAATATTTTCTATAACAAGAAAACTTTCTATGTCTCATCTGAAGAGTGGGATTCATGGTAGAGGCAATGATAGATAGATATATAGATCTAGATAAATCAAAATGGCTCTACGTTGTTGGTTAGAGAAGTTGTTAGTCTCAATATTGAAATTCCTGGCACCCAAAGCAATGATCAACAGAATCCCATTTACTGGAGTGTTTACCCTTACAAAATTCCTTCATAGATTTTTGGTGTAATTAACCCTGCTTTTAAAAATTAAGGCTAAATTTGGGAATGTTTTTGTTCATTTCCTTATTCAGATTTCTTAATTGTTTTTCTCACTTGTAAAACTTTTATCTAGTTGTTATTAGGAACCATCCTCTGTTCTTATAGTAATCATACAAATGGTCACTAATGGTAAGTGAAATAGTATATGGCATGCATTCTATATAATGGCATAGGGATGGACTACTTACTGTGGCAGCTATAGTTTGGCTGGACAGGGCATATCTACTTTGGAAGCCTAAAACAAAGTCTACTGCCTCTATATTCCTCAAGGAAACTTTTTGGTCTATGGGAAAGTGTCCTTGGTAGTGTTTTGAGTCATAACTTTAGTTTATGTGGACTTAGTCCATTGTTGGTTGCTTTCTTTATGTTTTGAGGATCAAGGGTGTATGTGTTAAATAATATATTATGTTTTTGGGTTATTATTTTGTAATTATTTTATGCCTTAGGGCTCCCTTGTAATTATTAACTTCATTAATATAAATAGGGGATGATAGCCTAATCATTCCACAATCTTGGTATTCTCTAAAAACAACACGGTATTAAAGCCTAACCCTAAAACCTAAATTTCTCTACCCATACAGTAGCCACCGGAGCCACCGCATAGCCATTACACAGTCGTCTTCCATTGTCACACCCTTAGGACTATCGTCACTCACCATCGTCACTCACCGACGAAGCTCAGGTCAGGAGGCCTGACAGCAGTGGTCGGTAGGGCTGGGAGAGCCCTAGGAAGCCCCGACTGGGTGTATCGCTGACGAAGCTAAGGCCAGGAGGCCTAACGGCAGTAGCCAACTGGGCTGGAAGGGCCCTAGGCAATCCCGACTGGGTGCGTCTGCCTCTATCGTCGTTGTAGCCCCGACTGGGTGCATCTGTCTCTGATTGTCTGTTGTCTATTCTTGTTGCATCTTCGTGATGATGCATTGATGAGTTCTCTTCGTGATTTGGAAGCTCTGTTTGTGGTCTGTATTCACCTCACCTCGTTTTCCCTTTAATGTAATTTAAAAACAAACACACACAAATAAAAATAAAAAAATAAAAACAAAAAAAATTGATGAGTTTTTTAAGTCTTTAATTTTCTTAGTGGTCATTGTGCTTGTATTCCTCCACCTTCCGGGTTTGTGATTGGCACTAGTTTTGTTGAGGGTTTGGTAGAACAGTATCTATTGCAGATTCCACCGGTGTGTCCACTACTTCTTCGACACCTAGGAGTGAGAGTTTCCCTATACCTACTACTATGACTGAAAACCCCAACCCTAATCTTAAAATCACTACCTCTCTATTTAATGGTCAGAACTATCTCGCGTGGTCGCAAAGTTTGACTATGTTTTTAATGAGCAGAGGGAATATGGGGTATGTGGATGGCAAGATACAGGCACCTGGCACAACTGACGTGGGTTATGACCAATGGGAGATTACCAACTCTTTGATTATGGGTTGGCTTATTCATTCGATGGTACTAGACATTGGCGAGGGCTATTTATCTATGGAGACTGCCCAGAATGGTTGGGATGTTGTGGCTACCACCTATTCCCGCAAAGGGAATTTCTCACAGGCATTTGAGTTGCGCCTCTCTATTGAGAGCTCTGTTTAGGGGGGAGTAGATGGTTCTTCAGTACTTCACCTTCCTCACCAATGGCTGGAAACGCCTTGATTACCTGCAGGACTATAAACCTGTTTGCACTGTTGATTCAGTTGGGTACCGGAAGTTCATTGCACAGGAAAGGGTCTTCAAGTTTCTGGCCGATCTCAATGTGGAGTATGATCTGGTTCGGAGTCGGGTTTTGAGTATGGACACTCTTCCTTCACTTCAGGAGGCATTTGCCTATGTACAGAATGAGGGCAGCCGTCGGTTTGCTATGATGTCCCTGTCTCTACTGACCGCTCAGCATTACTGTCTACCTCTAGAGATGGTCTCAGCTTGACTCCTATCCCTCCGTCTGCCGCCAAGGAGTCTATTTTGTGATTACTGTAAGAAGCCACGGCATACTCGTGAGACGTGTTGGAAGCTTCATGGGACTCTATCCGGGGGTCGAGGTGATCGGTCTAGTTCTAGAGGAGGTCGGTTAAGCCAGTCTAGAGGACATGGCTCCTATCCACGGGCTCATCAGTCTAGTGCCGTTGATACACTTGATTCTACTTCTGCTTTCGTTGGCTAAGCTTCTGATGGTCTCTCTGACATGACTACTCATGAGCTTGAGGATGTTCTGCATCACTTGCTAGACCGCCGGTTTTCTACTGCGCTTAGTACATCTTCCTCGTCATTTGCCTGCTCAGGTAACTTAGCCTTTTCTCCTTGTGTTTTCCTGTCTCATAAGTCTTTGCCCTGGCTTGTTAATTCTAGTGCCTCAGATCATATGTCTGGCTCCTCTGACCTTTTTTCTGCCTATAAGCCCTTTTCAGGTCAGGACAAAGTTAGGATTGCAATGGTACTGTTTTTTCTATTTCTGAGAAAGATTTAGTCCATGTCACTCCTACTTTACCTCTCTCTTCTGTTCTTTATGTTCCCAATTTTTCTGTTAACTTGCTATCCTTGAGTCGCATTACAAAGGATTTGAATTGTAGTGTGACATTTTTTTTCTGATTATTGTCTTTTTCAGGACCTTGTCACGAGGAGGACGATTGGCAGTGGTAGTGCAGAAAATGGTCTCTACTTCCTGGATCAACTGGACAAACTTCCTCATTTTTCCACCCCGGGTTCTATTACCACTGATGACATATGGCTGTGGCATCGGCGTCTTGGGCATCCTTCTTTTTATTTACTTAAGTATTTATTTCCATCTGTTTTTTCAAACAATAATGTGTTTGAATTTCTTTGTGAGTCTTGTCAGCTTGGAAAACAACACAGAGCTTCTTTTGCTCTCAGCTTTAATAAAAGCTTAGTTCCTTTCTCATTAATACATTTTGATGTCTGGGGTCCATCTCGTGTTGTGTCTGTGAAAGGTCATCGGTTGTTTGTTACATTTATTGATGATTTTTCTCGTATTAGTTGGATGTATATCATGAAAGACAAGAGTGAGGTTTTCTCTGTGTTTCGCAATTTTCATAAGATGATTTGTATTCTGTTTGGGGCCACTGTCAAAATATTCCATTCTGATAACGAGGGTGAATACATAGATTCTGGGTTAAGGCAATATTTTTCTACTCATGGCATTATCCATCAGACCTCTTGCACCAATACCCCTCAACAAAATGGGGTGACAGAACGCAAGAATCGCCATCTTCTTGACATGGCTCGGTACATGTATTTTTCTATGAGTGTGCCTCGGTCCTACTGGGGTGATGCTATTCTCACTGTTGCCCATCTTATTAATTGTCTTCCTACCTAGGTCTTGCAAAAATAAGCTTCTCTTCAAGTTCTCCTAGGTTCCCAGTTCTTGTTTTCTATTCCTCCCAAAATATTTGGCTATGTCGTGGTAAGTTGGACCCTTGCTCCCTTAAATGTATTTTCCTTGGTTACTCTCCTACTCAAAAAGGGTATAAGTGTTACCACCCTCCTTCTCGTAAGTGGTTTGTATCAATGGATGTCACTTTGAGTTCCAGTCCTATTGCTTGTCCTCTCCGGTGTCACAGTCCTCCCTACAGGGCGAGCCTTGGTGTCAAGTGATTCCCGTGATTCCTATTATGGAACCCGCTGTTCTTGCACCACCACCTCTTACTGGGACTACAGAACTCAATATCACCAAGGATAAGGAAGGGCAAGTATATGTCAGGAACAAAGACAGACAGAAAGTTAACTGGATACAAGTGACCACTTCTACTTCTCCACTGCTATCTCTTGCTTCTGATGAGAGTCCAGTTAATTTTGAATCTCTTGAGTCCATTGATCGTGATGTTCCTATTGCCAAGAGAAAGGGTGTGAGATCATGTACTCAACATCTTATCTCCAATTTTGTGTCGTACTCTCATTTGTCGTCCTCATAAAGAGCGTTTGTGTCAAATATTTCATCTGTCAACATTCCTAACTATTTTCAAGATGCTCTTGTTACCTCTAAGTGGAAACTTGCCATGATTAAAGAATGAAAGCACTTAGGAAGAATGACACTTGGGAATTGTCTGAGTTACCTGAGGGCAAGCGACATGTGGAATGCAAATGGGTATATGCTGTAAAACACAAAGTGGATGGTTCTATTGAGCGCTACAAGGCTACACTTGTGGCAGAAAGGTTCACTCAGACATATGGCGTTGACTATCAGGAGACCTTTGCACCCGTGGCTAAGATGAATTCAGTTAGAGTTCTTCTTTCTCTAGCAACTAATCTAAATTGGCTACTTCATTAGTTTGATGTAAAGAATGCATTCCTCCATTATGACCTCGAAGAAGAAGTATATATGGACATTCCTCCTGGTTTTGAGGATCATCAAACAAAAAGCAAAGTATGCAGGTTTCGGAAGTCATTATATGGTCTCAAACAGTTTTCAAGGGTTTAATTTGAGAGATTCACTCAGGTTATGCTTAAATGTGGCTTTAAACAGAGTCAGGCAGATCACACCTTGTTTGTGAAACATTCCTTATTTGGTAAGACTACAACACTCATTGTTTATATAGATGACATAGTTCTTACAGGTGATGATAGTAAGGAAATTCTTTTGTTGAAGAAATATTTAGCCAGTGAGTTTGAAATCGAAGACTTGGGGAGCTTGAAGTATTTTCTGGAAATTAAAGTTGCTCGCTCCAAGGATGGGATATTTATCTCACAGAGGAAGTATGTGCTAGATCTGTTGAAGGAAACTGGGATGCTAGGCTGCAAGGCCTGTGACACTCCACTGGAATCCAATCAGAAACTAGGGGATGATGAAGGAGGAGTAGCTGTTGACAGGGGAAGCTATCGGCGATTAGTGGGTAAGCTCATTTACCTATCTCACTCCCGTCCTGATATTGTTGTTGCTGTCAGTGTGGTTAGTTAGTTTATGCATGCTCCTCATCAGTTTCACTTCAAGGTTGTCATGAGAATTTTGAGGTACTTAAAGTCTGCTCCTGGTAAGGGTCTTTATTTTTTAAAGTATAATCATCTTCGTGTGGAAGCCTATACAGATGTTGACTGGGCTGGATCAGTGACTGATAGGAGATCGACTTCAGGGTATTGCACCTTTGTTGGAGGCAACCTAGTTACTTAGAGGTGTAAGAAACAGAATGTGGTTGCTAGATAAAGTGCAGAAGCTGAGTTTAGAGTTATGGCACAAGGGGTGTGTGAGCTCTTATGGATCAAGTTATTGTTGAGTGATCTGGGTATTGATCAGTCGGACTCCATGCGGTTATACTGTGATAATAAGGCCGCTATCAACATCGCTCACAAACCGGTTCAACATGACAAGACAAAGCATGTTGAGATTGATCGCCACTTCATTAAGGAGAAACTCACTAGTGACACAATATGTACTCCTTTTGTGCAGTCTGGTGAACAACTTGTTGACATCCTCACCAAGGGAGTTGGGAGTAAGCTATTTCATGACATCTTAGGCTAGTTGGGCATGAGAGATATCTTTGCACCAACTTGAGGGGGAGTGTTAGAATAATATATTATGTTTTTGGGTTATTATTTTGTAATTATTGTATGCCTTAGGGCTCACTTGTAATTATTAACTTCATTAATATAAATAGGGGATAATAGCCTAATCATTCCCTAATCTTGGTATTCTCTAAAAATAATAGTATGTCGGTAATATTTTGAATTGATGGACATGGATTGTGATTTTGGTCCACTAGCTGCTGTCAATGTTCCTAGTGGCAAGGCTGCAGGTTCAAATTATAGAAATAGCCTCCCAAAAAATGGGCGGATAAAGCTGCATAAATCTTGCTGTCCCCAGGCCCTGCTTTAGTGGGATCCTTGTACAGTGGGTCACCCTTAGTTGTAAAATGGGTCCAGTTGTGTTTTGGGTTTTTTATATGGTTTAGTAGGCCTAGAATATTCTAATTTGAATTTGTAAAAGTTTACTAGTTTCCTATTTATGAGTCAGTCCTTGTAGAAATACGAAAAGTATTGCAACATATAAATATTTTTGTAATTATTTTGTTCAGTGGAATTGAGTTTTAGAATATTTGGTATTGTGTTTGCATGATTTTTCTTAGCCCTTGAGAGGACAAGCCTCCCCCCCACCCCCCCCCCCCCCCCCCCCCCCCCCCGGGTCTTCTCTGGAGTGCTATGCTTCAGTTACTGTTCACAGTCTTAAAAAAAGTGCACTTTTCAACCTTAAAATTCTAGCCAATCAAGTTTAAATTAACTCCAAACTCCTTCTCCTACCTATTAATTTAATCATTAAAACCCTAAATTACCCGTTTGGTTTCTCAAATACCGTCAAATATGAAAATCTAGCAAGTTGCCACTTTTCTAAATGAAATCAATTTGTGCTCTTTTCCTTCTACAAACCCAGAACTTATCTTCTACCCTATAAAACCTCAAACATAGAAACTATTCCTTCCCTAAACCCATCACACGCCCAATTCTAGGTGGCTTTATCATTAGTTTCCTAAAGCCATTCTACAACACTGCTCCTAGATGAAACCTTTAACATTGTAAACATGCCTTTTGAGATTTCATGATTGTTAATGTACTAATAACTAAAATATTGGATGTGAACAGTACTAATAACTAAAATATTGGATGTGAACAGTACTAATAACTAAAATATTGGATGTGAACATTCTTCTGGTTACTTTGGACCTCTGGTTTAGTTTGATGGCATGCTTGAATGTCAGTCAGACCTTTAAAGATTAATAAAGTAGACTTTCTCATCTTAAAACCGTATGCACTAAATTCTTTTTGAAACTTAACTACTGAGCACTCTGGTATGCCTATGGACAATTTGTAACAGCTATTATGAACTGAGCAACCATATAAATGGTCCTTATGAGTGGACAGTTTATGGTTACTTAACCGGTTTACTTTCATACTAGTATTGGAAATAAAGCCTCTATCTTGTTCATCCTAACAGGTTGATTAATAAGAAAAGTCTTTATGTTCTAATCGAAGTAATAAAATCAGAGATAATACTTATTGGAAAAATTAAACTTTGCCGAATGGATCTATGTAAAAGTTCATAATAATCCTTGTCTGTGATGATTTATAATGGGCAGCTATCAATTAGACCAAATTTAATTGTTTATTTCTATAGTATGAGGTTATAATGTTTGGAATTGTTTTCATAGTAATAGAAGTTTATGAATTCATGTTTTTTAATTTTTAATTTTTAATTTTTTTTTAACTTCTCCCTGCATTTATTTATTCATGTTTTGATCTGTGCAGGCTGTCGATTATGAGGCTACCTTGGCCACAAAACTTTCAATTGCCAAGAAAATTTTTGTTCTAGAGAAGGATTCTATACTAAACTCAAGTTCCTTCCAGATTTTTTTTTCTGAGAATGAGGTTATCCATATAAAATATTTCATTTTTCCCCCTTGCTCATTGGGTCGTTCATTGAAATTGTTGTGGACTTTTTTCAAATCTCTTTTAAAAGTCAACAACATTTTTTAACGTCTCTCTCTCTCTCTCTCTCCCTCCTTGGGGGTGTTGGACAGGATTGGCTGAAACCTTATGCAGCCTTTTGTTTTCTTCGGGATTTTTTTGAAACATCAGATCACAGCCAGTGGGGTCGCTTTTCTTCTTATTCAAGAGACAAGGTGCTTTACTTTTGATTTGCCCTCGGAAAATATAGATTATTGTTATTATACATGCGTGTGGATGTTCAACTTCCGGGTTTTGGTTTGTTTGAGTGTACAGGGTTTCCCCCCTTAGTGAGTTTTTGGATTTATTTTTACTTGTCAAAAAAAAAAAATTTGTTGCTATTGGTTTGTATTCTAATGAAACGACTGTTAAATACACAGTTGATGTATTTTGATAGAGTAAACTTGATTTGGGAACTTAGTACTGCTTTAAATTTAACCTCTAGCATTTCTTTTCTTGTTTCTTCAGCTTGCGAAACTTGTTTCGAAAGACCGTGTCCACTATGACATAATTTCCTTTCATTATTATATCCAGTTCCAATTACATTTACAAGTAAGTCAAATCATTCTTAACTTTCCTGCATTTTTTGAATTATAAGCCACCCAAGTTGGCAAAATATCTCCTGTTTTTGTAATGTTTAAATGGCAGTTGGCAGAATCTGCTGAATATGCAAGAAAGAAAGAAGTGGTGCTGAAAGGAGATCTCCCTATCGGTGTCGACAGAAATAGTGTGGATACTTGGGTCAATCCGAATTTATTTCGGATGAACACATCTACTGGTGCACCTCCTGATTATTTTGATAAAAATGGGCAAAATTGGGGATTCCCCACTTATAATTGGGAGGAAATGTCAAAAGACAATTATGCTTGGTGGCGTGCTCGTTTAACACAGGTTTCTTGCTCAGTATTATAGATCTCTCTCTCTCTCTCTCTCTCTCTCTTCTTCTTCTTCTTCTTCTTCTTTTATTTATTTTTATTTATTTTTTATAAGTTAATTTTTTATTTTTTATGTGTTCATGTTTTAGCCATTTTGTCTTTATAACTGAACAGTTTCTTGTTAAATATTTTTTTTTGTTTTTGGTGTCTTACACAGATGGCAAAGTACTTTACAGCTTACAGGATTGATCACATATTGGGTTTCTTTAGGATCTGGGAGCTCCCGGAGCATGCAATGACAGGTCTAGTTGGGAAATTTCGGCCGTCTATTCCTTTAAGTCAGGTACATTCCTAGTTCAACTAATTTTTTTTTTTTTCCTTTGGATCTTGGGTTTGTGGAGGAAAATGAACAGGAAAGGGAAAAAATAGGGAAATGTAATGGATTAGAAGCTAGATAATTTTTTCTTTTTTGTTCATCAAAAAATCAACTTTTAGGTTAGTACTGTAAAAAAGAGAGTATGTATAAGTAATTCTATTTCCCATTTATTTTCATTTTCCTTGACAAATCAAGATCCAATCATAGCCTAAGAAAATCATGTCATATTTATCTGTGAGAGAACAATGTTCTCATTGTAGGAAGAACTTGAAAGAGAGGGAATATGGGATTTCGACCGCTTGAGCCGTCCATATATTCGGCATGAATTTTTACAGGTTATTTTATTTTCCTTGTGAACTAGACTCACATTGTTCTGAATATGATTTTGTTTCCATCCTAGTGAAGTATTACTGATGCAACTAATTAGTTACATGTAATTTTCCCTTGTGTTTCAGGATAAATTTGGTGCATCTTGGACTGTCATAGCTTCTAATTTTTTGAATGAATATCAGAAGCAGCATTATGAGGTGATAATCATATTTATTGAAAAACTCTCGTCCTTATGTTCCCCTATTCTCTCCATTTCTATTGACTCAATATTTTTCTGCTCTTGTTGGGTTTATAGTGTACTTCTGAATGCGCTGTAGGATCATTTGGGTAGGCATTTATTCAAATAAATGATGGAACTTCATGTACGATTGTTTTTTTATAGCTAGTCTTTGGGGTCAGAAAAGTTGTTAACGTTGTTCCACAGATATGATTCTGGCTAAAATGCTCAAATAGTAGAAGCACTTGCTAGACTGAGCTGCAATGTCAGGTGTAATTAGAGGCTAATCATTGATTTGGTTTCAAAGGTATAGTTTAATGGATACACCAATACATTACTAATATTTATACATTATCGGGGTTGAGTGCTTTTCTTAAGTAGACATATCTAGTATAATGGATATATCATCCTAGAAGAAGCTCAGTTCTAGTTCAATTGATTGGCCAGCACTCTGGCCAAACTGAATAATGGATCCTTGTATAGTTGATGAATAAATGTAGCATATGAATAATATGCATTCATATGGGATTCTATCATTGTGCAGCGTGGACTGGTATGAGATATGTAGTTGTACATGTAGATGAAGGTCACATATTTTCTTTTTGTGTCCTTTTTCATTGCCACAGATCAAATAGGACTGATTCCACGTCGAGATTCTATAATTATTCACAGCTTTGCCACCAGGACAAGACTACCATGATGGAATTGCCTTGGCCTTTACAATTTTGCTCTCTTCACTAGAAGTACCTACATATGGTCATGTAGGACAACTTTGAATACTCAAAATATGACAGCCCTATAAATGGTTCTAACGTGACAGGAGAAAGAGTGCAAGATTTATGAAGGAAAAGAAAAACAAGGTTGAATTCTGAACTTTCGGCTAGCAGGATTTTCGGAAAAAGGTTTAAGGGTCTAGAAACAACCAAATTTTGTGTTTTGGTGTTAAATGAAAGGTCTAAGGATTGGGGATGATTTGAGCTTGTTCGGCTAGGGTTTTGGGCTGAAGAGTGCACTTTTTGAGGGTTATGAACAATAACCCGAGAATAGAAGGAGAAGGAAAGAGGTGCTCTAGGCAAATTCAAACAAACACAATCTCAAATTCTCGTAACCCAAATCCATATTGAAAATATATAAGCTCCTAGAGACTTTTCATACTTCTATAATGACTAGGTAGGATTTCATTTTAGAGACTTAAGAGTATTTGGTAACTAAAAATATTCTAGACCAATTAGGACTCCAAAATTTGAAGCTCTGGTTTCCGGGATTTTGGTTTAGCTGGGTGCTAGATTATGACCCTGGCTTTAGAATTTTTTGGATAAAGGAAATTTTGATTCTTATTTTGTTTTATAGGCCTACTGATCTTATTTTGCATATTTTGTGTATACATGGGCTGCTGTCCCTTTTCGGCTTCTTCTAATGAAATAATTTAGTTCCCAATGGAAAGAGCAAGGAATTTGCTTTGGGAGAATTTCAAAAAAGTGGTGAGCAGACAAAATAATTTCAAAATAATGAAAGTACAAGTGGTTCGTGCATAAATTTATGCAATAAAAACTTGTACTGTCATCATCTGGAAATTATTTTTTCTACCCTCCACTTTTTTGAAATTCCCCCATTTACTTTATTGTACGGTTTTCATTATTAGATAAACAACCTTGTTTGAGAAGGTGCATTTTTTGTTCTTGGCTTTTCTTCTAGATATATTTGGATGAGAGGATGTTATTAAGCGATAAATATTTATCCATCTTTCAGGCATCTGCATGGCCCCAAGTTACCAATTTTGTTGCTTTGAAGTGACTCTAGTCTTTACCATTCTTTTTCTCCCTTCTTGTCTCTCCCTTGTTTACTGCTTGTCTGTAGTCTTGTTACACTACCTTGCACATATATGACAGATAAAACCAACATAAGAAGTTTCCAGATGATAAGAAACATGTCTCTGTACTAATAAACTTGTTCATAAAATAATATACAGTTTAGGCGCACAATCTGATTTTGTTTTGAATGTGTCTGTTTGGCTATTGATTTTCTTTGTAAATGAGAGTTGTCTTTTCTTTCCCAAAGTCTGGAACTTATGCTATTGTTTTTGTTAGAGTTTTTACTCTCCTATCAAACATTTTCTCATCAATCCTCGCCTTAAATTATTTCTTTGTTTCAATTGTTATAGTTCAAGGAGGACTGCAACACGGAAAAAAAAATTGCTTCCAAGCTGAAGTCCTGTGCAGAGAGCTCTTTATTGTTGGATAGTGAAGACAAAATAAGGCGCAATCTTTTTGATCTTCTACAGGCAAGTAGAGTGTAAAACATAGATGTGTAAAGTCACCCATGCTCTTTAACTTTATTCTAATTCTTATATGAGTAATCGTATTGTCTAATGCAAGTGTAATGCAAGCCTATTCACAGTCCCAGCCTCAGGTTGTGATATGATTATTTGTTTGGACAGAATATAGTTCTCATTAGAGATCCAGAAGATGCAAGAAAATTCTATCCTCGCTTCAATCTTGAAGATACATCAAGTTTCAAGGATTTGGACAATCACAGGTACTTGAACGATCGTGATCTTGAGTGAATTTGGTACTCTCATCTTGTTTTGAAAAAAAAATAAAATTGAAACCAAATGTCTGCTACATTTTTGCTTGCTTTTATACTCCTATGCTTCTTGTGCTTTATATAGGAAATGAAGGCTATTAACTTGTTCAATAATGCTACACTTTCCACGTTTCTATGCCATATTTTGCTTACCATCTTACTTGTCAACCCAATATTGGTGTAATGGGTCCCACCACTACTGTATATCTCCAATGCAATACTGACAAGTAAACTTGACACATTAGATGGTAAGATAAAATGGTAGAAATAGATGGTCATTGTAGCATTACTCTTAACTTGTTTGCTATTGATATACTACCACTGTGGCATCACTAATGTTCTGTTGTATAATACAGCAAAAATGTCCTAAAAAGATTTTACTATGACTACTATTTCCAACGGCAAGAAAGTCTTTGGCGTCAAAATGCTCTGAAGACCCTGCCTGTCCTCTTGAACTCATCAGATATGCTGGCTTGTGGGGAAGATCTGGGACTAATTCCTTCCTGTGTTCATCCCGTATGCAAATTCACTTTATATTTATTTTTCATCCTCCTCTTTTTTCTTTATTTTACATTTTATTTTTTTCTTTTACTGTATCTTTTTATTGCTGAGTCAAGCATATCTTCCACATGAGTTGTGATATGTTACAGCATGTTGATACAGGTTATGCAAGAACTGGGATTAATAGGGTTACGCATTCAACGTATGCCAAGTGAACCTGATTTAGAGTTTGGGATTCCTTCTCAATACCCCTACATGACGGTAAGGTCATTCACTGTCTAGTATCTCTTTTACCTACTTTATTGTGGTCGTATTAGATGTTACATGGATATGGAGTCTTACCTATCTTTTCCTGAAGACAAAAAAATAAAACAAAGAAAATGGAATATGTCCATTTTAGTCTTCGTGGCTTTTGACAGCACAAATCTGTCACTGTAGTGCAAAATTAGATAAGGAGTCAACACAACAAATGATTGTGGACATTGAAATTATGCAATGATTATAGTCATTTTTGAAATGCTACAAAACAAATTGGATTTAGTTGTAGTGCTACATGTAAGACTATAGAAGAATTCCAAGTCTCTTGTCCAAGCACACCATATTAGTTTCACGAAAGGAACTCTTTTTTTTTTAAATCCTTGAGAGATGGAAAAAAGATATTAGATGAAACTGTAGGTGTTCCTTGATACTTGAAGATGACCCCCGAGTGTCTTTAGGGGAGGACTTGAGAATTCTTTTTTTGTGACAGGGATATTGAGCACTGTTTAGTTATTCCCATTAAGCCATGTAACAATGATTTTATGACTGATTTTTGGCTTGGGCATACAAATCCGCTCCCATAGTCACTTTCGGAATCATCATATTCTACTTCCTTGGCTAAGACCTTTTCTTCCTCTCTCTTTGGTCCCCTTCGTTTTGGAAGTCTACATTTGGACCCTCGCTTTTTCTTGAGCTAAGCTTTCTGAGCTTTCTTTCAGTTAGCTTCTTTCTCATCGTCTAAACGGAGTAATATACACCATTAAGTGAAGAAAAAGCCTCGAGTGTTGCCAACCGAAAATTTATAGAATTGTTTGTAGAGATGATGTTTAAGCATAGTTTTATATATATATATATATATAGAAGCATTTAAGTGTTTGTATGTATAAAATTAGGACTACACATGCGGTACATGAAATATAACTTACTAGGGTGTTGTATTTGTGTTTGACACATTTTGGCCATCAACACTCTTTGAGCACACACCGACACGCCAAAAAAAAAAAAAAAAAAACCCAAATTGGTCCTATTGTTTTTTAATATTTTAAAATCAGACACATTTCACACTGGTGGGACATGTGTCTATTGCCAGACATGTGACACACATCCAGGGTCTTGGCCCAAGTTGGTAGAAAATAAAATGGAGGTCCAACACTCTTTGAGCACGCACTGACACATAAAAATTGCACCCAAATTGGTTGTAGTTTTTTTTTTTTTTTAATATTTTAAAATTGGACACTTTTTACACTCATTAATGTGTACTAATTGGTCGTTTTTTTTTTACACTTTTTACACTCGTGGGACGTGTCTATTGCCAGACACGTGAGACACATCCAGGGTCTTGGCACAAGTTCATAGAGAATAAAATGGTTGCCCAACAATTAAAAAATATGGATGTATACATATTTATGCCTTTTAAGTTTTTATTATTTAAATTCTAAATCTTTACAACTTCTGATTTGTTTGTAACTTTTGCTGTTCTTACTTTTCTAACATATAAAATAGAAAACGACTATTTGTTGTTTTCATATAATAAATTTTATTTACGTGTTATGTAAAAAAAAAAAAAAAAAAAACTAATTTGTTATTATTTTGGTATTTATATATAGGTAGACACTAGACAGACAGACAAATGATAGATTTTGTTTACTTTCATGTCTTTGCCCTGTTTGTGTCCTATGACATGCTAGAAATTGCTGTATTGGTATGTCTTTACTGTGTCATATCTGTGCTTTTTTGACTGTATTATTTTATTTTTTATTTTCCCTGGTTGGTGTTTGTAGTTGACAGATACTGTGTTCCCTGCTTCACCATGGTCTTGAAACTGAACTTACGTTGAAACTGATAGAATTTATATGAATTTCTCAAGCCTTTAGGTTGCTATCTCAACAAAGAATTGATTTGTATTGCATGTGATTGAATGTCTTTGTTAAATTGTATATATCCGCAAAATGTGCTTCTTCTGCTTCATTGAGGTTGAATACTCGTTTTACACCTACTGCGGAATTTGTTACCTTCCACTGATTAGTCTGAATTGATTCACATGCTTTATCGTGGCTATTGCTGTTTGAATCAAATCTTGTCCAATTCCTGATTATCTTGTTTTCCTTTTCTTATGGGTGAAAAATTATGGTTTTTGATAGTGAATCAATTTCCGTCACTAATATATTGTAAATTCCTGTCACTGAATTTTCAAGATACTTTTTTAATTATGACCAAAGCATAGCTTTAAATTAGTAGACTGCCTGAATCCATTTTAGGTATGTGCTCCATCGTGCCATGATTGCTCCACCCTACGAGCATGGTGGGAAGAGGATGAAGAGAGAAGATGTCGATTTTTCAAAAATGTGATTGGGTCCGACAGCTTGCCACCTAGTCAGTGTGTTCCTGAAATTGCATATTTCATCCAACGGCAGCATGTTGAATCTCCATCAATGTGGGCAATATTCCCTCTCCAGGTATTGTAATTGAGGCAATAATGTACTTGATGTTATTCTAACAATAACAAGTTGCTCAAACATTGACCGGTGATTCTATCAAGGTTCAGAATGACTCTGAGTATGAGCAAAAAAGTTAGCCATCAAGAGTGGAGCCAAGTGAGGACAACGTTTTGAAAATTACACTTTTACCTCTGATAAAAAAAATTCTTTTCAATTTGTTCCTTTGAAGTTCAAGTATGCCCCTAAATTTTTAAGCCGCCTCTTTTTTTGACCTTGTCTTTTCAACAAAATACATTCAATTTGTCACTTTATATGTTTAATTATGTTACAAATCTTATCTTATAAATTTTATATTATTTCTCCACCCTCTCTCCCATTTCTTTCTCTACCCCTCTCTATATGTCTCCGCTATATTATTGAATCAAGTGAAATTGTCACTCTAGTCATTTCTATGTATCATTATGACTATGCTGTTTGATATGTATATTTTAAATATCCGCCAATTGATGTCTGACAACCATTGATACTTGTAATAATCAGGACTTATTAGCGTTGAAAGAAGAATACACGACACGCCCTGCAGCAGAGGAGACAATCAACGATCCTACAAATCCAAAGCACTATTGGAGATACCGTAAGTAAAATTTTTCTTTTATGTCGGTAGTAGGCCTTGCATGACTTTGCATCACTGGAACATGAGGTGCTCGTTCTTCTTGACATATGAGATGTCAACTGGAATATGGATCGGTTCTAATTTTATCATCTTTTGTGCTGTCTTTTGTAATCAGGTGTACATGTGACAATGGAGTCGTTGCTGAAGGATAAAGAGCTTAAATCAACCATCAAAGACCTGATCCGTGGGAGCGGTAGATCATATCCTCCCTCGGAAGAAGTTGAAATCCAAGCAGGTGTAGCTTCAATAAAGCAGCAGGTTACCACTGGCCAGGAGAAGATCTCATCAGTGACCCACCTAATTGGAATTCCGAAACAGGAAACAGTAGCAGTGTTGTAAGTTGATTATTGTTTTGTTTTTTGTTTTACATCTATTATAGAACCGGATTATTGAAATTTAAGAAAGCATCACGGCTTCAGTATTCTGGTGGTTTGTAAAAAGACGCCAGTTCTTGCTCCAATCTCTATTTTTCTTTCCTTTTCTTTTCTTTTTTTCCTCCTAGAAACAAGCACATATATTTGTAATCTAAATAAAGCATGAACAATGTTGCTTTGTTGTACTCTTTGGTTTGAAATTTTAGCATAGCCTAATTAAGCTATCTATTATTTGCTTGCCAGAGGTTACATAAGCGATGGCGGTACTGATAATGATGGTTTGGAGTCAAAGCTGGAGAGTTTAGATAGCTTTTAGAAGGGCTAAGCATGAAATTGAAAAAATTACAAATTGGTCCAATTCAGATCAAATCGAATGGTTTGTTTGGTTTTCTCAATGCATGGATCAGTCTTGATTCTTAAAATAGATTTGGTCTATGGTTTTATAATAACAGATGCGATTTAAAATTGACCCGAACTAAGTATATATATAATTTGTTACCTACTGTAAACAGTCAAATATGCTACCTCCTTCCACGAAATCCTAGATCTACATGACTCTCTCTCTCTTCCCTTGTCTCTCTCTCTCTTTAGTGATGGTGGGTGGTGGGGTTAGGGTTTGAGAAAGAGAGAAATGGAGGGCAACAAGATTTGAGGAGAGAATGAGAACGGTTGGAGAATATTAGGGAGGGATAGAGAGGGAAGGAGCGAGGGCGGTAGGCCGGGGTGTTTTGGGAACATTTCAAAAAAGTCACAAAAAGTTAACTTTTTTAGTACAAAAAAGCCAGAAAGTCAAAAAAAAAAAGAGTTAAAAAGTCAATTTTTTTATTAACTTTTCAAAGTACTTTGCAATGGAAAAGAAAGGGTAGAGGTGACTAATAGGGAGGGTGTGGCGAAGGTGGCACTTGGGGGATAGGTGGGTGTAAGTAAGGTGGGAATCGATTGGAATGTTAAAAAAGATCAACAAAATTTAAATTTGAAAATGATGTTTACAAAGAAATGAGTGTCTAACGAATTTATTTATTTATTATTTATTTTTGAAATATATTTAGAGGCTCCCAGTTTGAAAATACCTCTTGGTGGTTTGGGCTATTTGACAAAGGAGAATAATTTATCTAATAGTTACAAGATGTGAAAGTAAAAAAATGTGACAGTGTTCACACTAATTTATATATATGCTTTATTTAATAAAATTGATTAAATAATTATTAAAATATTACTTATAAGCCAATTACCCTAATAAAAAAATTATAGGAGACTAATCTCAATTTGGACATATTATTCACTTCTCATAAACTTATATAATTACTTTACTATTAGTTAATGTTATAGTAATCCACATAAGAAATCAGAAATTTTTTCTAATAAATTTAACTGCTTTTTGGGAAAAAAAAAATATATATATATATATTATTTAATAATATGATTTCACATTAAGTAGATTATATTTATTTTTAATTACCAAAAATAAAAAGTAGACTATATTTCTTGTTTATTGAAATAAATTTTTAATATTGGGTTACCGTTAGCTTACTCACATGAGATCAAATTAATTTTTTGTGGGATATTATACGAGACATTAAAATTTTTGAAAGGCAACCCTTATCTAGATTAGGCTTTTCCAAAAAATTTTAGATGCAAATTTAATTTGGGACGGCCATTGTATAAAATATAATAAATTTTGAAGAGTTTTACATGTTATGGTGATTATATATATACTAGTGAGTGTAGATTGACAATGATCCAATACAATGGGATCAAAATGGAATGCAATGAGATGAAGAAATAGTAATTCAATGGAACAATGATGGTTAGTTTATACAGCATCAGAGGATAATCCCACTTCTTTGATGCATCAGTTTTATAACTGAGCAAGGTTAAAAAGATGAAAACTAAGGATTGACTTGGTAGATAAGACACTCTCTTATCAAACATGATGTCTGAATTTAAATTTTATTATTGTAAATGTACTTTTTCTTATCATTACGAAACTCATTGTTTCAAATTTCAATCTCCGTACTCCAATAGTTGTATTTATCCAGACAAGGACGGGATGTCATAATGATGAAGTGTAGTACATGCAATGCAAAAAGTGAATGATTTTCATTTAAAACTCGAGAGAAGTTTGCCTAAATATGCAAAAGTTGAAACAAACTCAAAACTCTTTGATGAACTTTTATAGTTACTCAAAATAACAAATTGGGAGCTTATGCATGTGTTGTTAGATATTAGGTCTCTATATTTAATCAGTTTGACTATGTGTCTAGTATATCTAAGGCTCCAAGGAAGGTAGTTGAAGTAGCACATGTCGCTGCTAAAATTGCCTCTCAACGGAGCTAATGACTATTATGTGCTATGATATTTTGTCTTTCCTCAAAAACAAAAAAAATAAAATAAAAAATAAAAATTCCTTAAAAGGGTCCTTTATATCAGCTAAGGGATTAGAAAACTAAGATAGGTAAAATTAGGCTTTTTTTTGCAGGACAATTAGCCCCTAAGCGATATCTACACTTTGGGGTGAAGAATCATTGTTTTGGCATTATGTTGACTATTGATCTATTATCAATTGCTTGTTTCTTGTGAGGGATAGATGACTTATCAATTCCTTATCAATCATTTGTAATAAATCGATAACTTATCAATTCCTTGACTCTAGATATGTGCAGACTCACTAATTTTGCTAGAAAATCACCGTAACACCACTGCAATATAAAAACATCAAAATTGGTGTATTTTGAAATGCATTTTGAAAACACTAGAGTCATAAGAAAATATTTTTACATGAAATGCAAATATGTTTGTGAAGGTAACATGGCGATGTCTACAACTGTTGATATGATTCTTCAACTTGAATACTCTCAACACTCTTATCTAGTCTACCAAGCTCTATTACGACACGTCCCCAAGACTCAGGTTTTGTCATATACTACGAAGCATGGGTACTTCGAAAAACATGCCGTATCCGTATCGGGTACTTACCGGCGTACCGTACCTCGTATGGTACTTCTGCATACGTACGGGGTACACGAAACACGTATCCAAGTTTTTTCTTCTTAATTTTCGGCGTATCCAGACGTACCTAGTATATATCCAAGCCGTAACGTACCTCAGTTGAAACAATATTTTCCTTCTACTACACAGATAAAACTCATTTCACTAGACTTCTTCTTTATTTTTTATTTTATGCTTAGTATGATTTTAAAATTAAACTATAATTTGTAAGTTATTTAATATATTGACATGCAATTTTGATTTATACTTTTACTTTTAACATTAAATGTTAATTACAGGTTAGACCTTAACAAATTAAACCATTTAATTAATTTTTGCATTACTCTAAATTAAAAATAAATATTTTTTTACAAGCGTACCAAGCTGTATCCGTACCTTATTTTTTTTTAATTTTACCGTATCGACATATCCATATCGTACCAGTATCAATACTCATATCCGTACCCATGCTTCATAGGTCATATAGAAATCGTAAACATTAGTTATCCTAAATCTTGTCTCACATTATTTATTTAAGATATTTCCGGTTTTTTTTTTTTTATAATTAATAATACTGTTATTCTTCAATTAAATCCTTGTCACTTTTTCAAGTAATTTTTCTTTCTCATAGTTATTCACATACTGATTTAGATAGAATTGAATAACTTCAAGGGTGAGATCATTTGAAGGGTTGTTTGGCAACATTTTTGTTTTCTGTTTTTTTAAGACCAAAAAAATAGGACTATCCATAAATAGAAAGCGTGGGATAACTATCCGTAAATAGAAAAACGGTTAGCGAAGATTTTGCTCGAGACAAACAGTTTCAAAAATCCCAAAAAATAGGGAAGAAAATATGTGAAGGAGAGATTTCATCGTAAAATAAAAAGGATAGAGAGGTGGTGAGCACAACCAGAGGTTTGCTTTAGGGGGTTATTACTATTATTATTATTTTGGTTTATTATCAAGAAAAATTAAGGGGGGAGGGGAGAAGGCTTGTCTTTCAGCAACTTCTCGGTGACTGATTCATCCTCCCTCTCTCTCTCTCTCACGCTCTCCTGAATGCCTCACCAGTGTTCAGGGTCTCTCTCTATCTCTCTCTTTATTATACATACATATACGTATATATCAATCTATTCTTTAATATATGTATATATATGAAATCAACCCTTGAATTGGTATAAATAAAGTGAATCATGTTACAGGCCTCGAATGTTGAGGCATGAATTTGCCTCGAATTTGTTTAACCGGTCGTCTAGTCAGTCATCCGGCAAAGAGGCTAACAGCTGCGGTCGACAAGGTGACAATCGTGGTAGATAAGTAGTTCACCCGGTTGTTCGGCCGGTTGACCGGTGACTACAAATTCACGCTATTCACGTCTAAAACTCTCGAGGCCTGAAGCATTAGTGAAACAAAGTAGGATCACATTGGTAACTGTTGTGAACAGTTATTAATCTTATCATACTCTTTTAACTAGTGATTGTTAGATTTTACAAATTCATAACCAGGATTTCTAGTATGTCCCACAACTAGGAATCATGCATATACGTGCGTGCATGATTCTTGGGTTTCTACATTTGCACGAGAGTTTAAGATTGTGGAAATAGAAATTTTAGATACCAAGGAAAAAAAATATTTAAGAAAGTATTTAGAATTTAAATGTATGATATAAGTCACATTTTTGTTGACTTTGATATGTATATTTTAAAGTTTTGAGTACTTTTTTAAATATTTTTTTTTAGTATGTAGTATGATTGTTGCAAAAAAAAGTCTTGCAAGAAATATTATTGTAAGCCATGCCTTTATATTTTATTTTTTATTTTTTATTTTTAATGTTTCAGGAAACAAAATAACGAAAAGGTAAGAAATACCCACTTCTTTCATGTCGTATCTAATTTTATGTGAAAATAGTTTTCAAAATTTTACATACAACTTTTTAGTGTTTGCTAAAAAGTTCGTTATTACCAAATTATTTTAAATTTATTTTTTTATCAAAAAAATGTAAATTTTTAACAATAATTCTAGGTATTATGAAAATTCAATCAATATTTTATCATAAACGTGAAATATAGAATGTTTAAAGTTTGTATTTTGTGGACTATATACAAAATGAATCTTGTATTAATTTTAAATAAGCACAACTGTTTTTTTAATATATTTTTATAAGGAGAAATAACAAATCAGTATTAGGTTGAAGAATAAATATCAATTCCATGAAAAAAAATTTAATTTTGATTTTAATGTAGCAAAGTTTATCATTAATATACAAATGTTTTATCTAACATCCACTGAAATGGATATATATATTTTTTACAAAATTATAACTTGTTCTTAACTTTACCTTAAATTCAGATTTGTGCGTATCTTTCAGTACATTGTGGCGATCTCTAAGCGGAGGAGCGAGGGACTAAAAGGTCAATTAACAAGAATTATTATATATTATTTTGTTGTCACTCACTGGTTTATATGATGTCTATTTATTTATGATAATTGGGTCTTTGATAAGAATTAAGAAATAGTGAAAATTAAATTATATTTTACCATGATCTTTTGTAAAATTCATGTATTAAATTTTCTGCAGATCTGTACAGGGCATGAACGATTCAAAAATGAGTGTAAATTGGTTTGTATAGCAAATTGGATTAAGGGGTTGATAGATGAAACTTTCGATCGCGAGTAAGAAGGTTTGTATTGATTGATATTTGTACCTCTCGTATATATTATTAATTTGAACAAATAAATTACATGAATTTATGTGTCAATTGACAAAAGAAAAATACTTGGGACCCTCACAATTTTTTACTCTCACAACCCCCAATTGATTTGTGACCACACATTATGTTTTTTTTTTTTTCCCTCTCTCTCTCCTCCTTGTCTCTCACAAATGTGTGGGGGTGCTGGAGGTTTGTATCACAGCTGTTGGCAAAAACATTAATTTGTCAATCGATATGCGATAATTGCATTGCTTTCCCTTCAAATAGAACATATGTTAATTCTGTTAATGGAAGGAAAAATTTGATAAAAATAGCTTCAAATTCATCCTCTCCAAACAAGCCACTCAAAATGCTAGCTCAACCCATTTCCTTGCTCATACTCCCATTTCCACCACCACCCTCTCAGGGACAAAGAGAGACCAATGATGCCACCACCATTGGCATCTACCACCTCTCCTCCGCGCCGCCACCCATTCTCTTCCCACTCCTTTTGCCACCACCCATTGCAGCCCCACCTCCACAGCACCCCTAGCTACACTCAATGAAATCTTGATTTTGCAAAGCAATTGGTATTTCAATTGTGCAGCAACACATTTGACCACCAGCCCACCCTAACTTGTTGATCAACATCTCCAACCATCACCACCTCTGGCCATTAGAACTGCCACCTCCTCTAGCCATTACCACAGCAACCTTCAACTGGACAACCCTAGATTGACATTGCATCTGCCGCTGCCACCATACTCTCTATCGCGCCACCTTCCAGCCATCAACACCACCACCTCCAAACATCACCTGGACAACAAAATGAGTTACACCAAATTTTAAAAACAAAATAAAATAAAATAGAAGGATGAATGATCTTGTAGTCCATATCAACATTTGACTCTTCAAGAACTATATACACATGTTAAATCCACTTCCCACTTTAATTGCACATTCTTGTTGTTGTGAACTGGTAATGAATAAAATTGATTGTTTATTTTGAATTTGCAGACATGTGAGGGGTTATCTCCCAGGGAAGAATTTTAACACTACCCTAGATAGAGATCCCCTAATCCTAAGAAGAAAAGCTGCTTAATTCCCGCCATACTCATGAACTACAGCCACGTATATCTACAAATATACATATTCTCAATTGCATTGCATGAGATTCTTCAAGATGGCTGTAGCTGTGGATCATCAACACCATGAATTCAAGTCGTTCGGCCGACCCCCAAGATGCAGACTCCAATCCTACTCTCATCTGGATTACACCATGCCCGAATTGACCAGCCAAACTAATTTCCCCTGCCATTACTCCTCCTTAAAACAAGCCTTTGAAGTTGCCAACAACATTCATCGAAGCTTCTCAACCCCCTGCCTACCCTTCACCACCAGACTGGAGGAAAAAGAAGAACTCAATGCTAATTCCAATGCTAATAATAGTAATAATCCAAGGATTGAGATTGTTAGTGGCCATAGTGACCCGAGAACACGTGCTCTTGTAGTTGAGGTTGCCATAGCTATGGCCTCTGGTGCTGTTCCTGTGCCGGTATCAAGTGGGCTAAGTGGGGCCTACTTTTTACGTGGTCGAAATAATGACACCATTGCTGTGATAAAGCCCACCGATGAAGAACCTCTGGCCATTAATAACCCGAAAGGTTATGCAGCTGGTCGAATGCTTGGCCAACAACCTGGCATGAAACGGTCTTCTATCCGGATAGGTGAAACAGGCCTGCGTGAATTGGCTGCTTACCTTCTTGATCATGGTGGCTTTGCCGGGGTTCCTCCGACAGCACTAGTCAAGATTTCTCATGTTGCTTCTTTCCATGTAAATGTAAATAATAGTAACAATTCAGAAGAAGAATTAGCAAATATTTTGGATCAATCACCACCATCTTGTAAGATTGCCTCGCTTCAACGATTCGTAGATCATGATTCTGATGCGGGAGACCTGGGTCCTTCTGGCTTCTCAGTCTCTTCGATCCATTGTATTGGGATACTCGACATAAGAATCCTTAATCTTGATAGGCATGCTGGAAACATGCTTGTAAAGCAAGGCCATGGGCATGGGAGTAGTTATGCTGATGGTGCAGCCGAGCTCGTGCCCATAGACCATGGACTTTGCTTGCCTGAGTCGCTTGATGATCCATATTTTGAGTGGTTGCACTGGCCTCAAGCCTCGGTTCCCTTTTCGGATTCTGAAGTTGAATACATACTCAATCTAGATCCATTCAAAGATGCACAACTTCTTAGGAAAGAACTTCCTTCTATAAGGGAGTCCTCTATTCGGGTTCTAGTCCTTTGCACCATTTTCTTGAAGCAAGCTGTTAGTGCTGGGCTTTGTCTTGACGATATAGGTGAAATGATGACTCGGGATTTTCATGGAGGCGAAGAAAATTTGAGCGTGCTAGAGAATCTTTGTTTGAACGCAAAGGGTATGGCGAGTACCTGCAGTAGTATATTGAATAGTGATAGCACCAATGAAATTGATGATTATCAAAGTGAAGTAATAGAAACTGAAATATTTCAGCTTGACAATGAATGGGAAGATAACTCAAGTCAGGCTTTGGACCTTCCTTGTAAACTCGTACAAACCCCTCCTACAGTCAAAGGCAGGCCACCAAGAATCACAAGATCAATGAGTGGATTGCTTCCTTCACAAGATGAAGAGGTCTGCGGAGTCCACAACAATGATGACAATGACAGTGGTGGCAGCAATGAGTACAAGGTGTGGACAGGCTTGATTAGGAGCAAGAGCTGCTCGGCATCAAATTACAACCATGAAAATGGTGGCATCTCTTTTGAGGAAATAAATGAAGAGGAATGGGAATTGTTCTTGGAGAATTTTGAGAAGCTTTTACCTGGGGTTTTTGAGGGCAGAAAGAGCATGGGTTTGGTGAAGCAGAGGTTAGGAACCTCTTGCCAGTTCTGAAGAACGATTAATTGGAGTTAGAGAACTGCTTGTATTTACTAGTACCACGGAGTTAATTGTATGTACATTAAGGACCAAAACTAATAGAAATGCATGTATAAATATATGTACTTTAGGGCATAAACGGAAAAGTGATTGGCAAAATGCTATCCTTTCCGGCCATCTGACTTTCATCGGTCTTATTTATTGTTTTCCCTTCTTTTTCTAAAATCATTTGTACACTAATGTAAAAAGCTCTGTTTCCTTGCATTAAATGTTAATGTAAGGTTTCCTATTGGATATTCCTAACTGTTAATATTGATGTTATGGTGTTTTACTTATATTTTCTATTTGTGAATAGATGACGTAGTGAAAGAATTTTTTAGGGTTAAACACACTTTCGGTTATCAAAATATTCAGTGTGTTTCAATTTGGTTGTATCAATTTGATCCTTAACTGATCCAATTTACGTTTAAAATACCCCAATGCTGTTTCCATCCAAAGTTTCGTCCAAATTGTCTAAATTTGGACAAAATCCCCCGCTTCTGTTATAAAATTTGGACAAAAATGGTATTTAGCGACAATTTGAACACAAACTGGATAAGTTGGGAACCAAAATTGACACAATTTAAATATTGGAGACTCAAATGACAGAGTGCATACTTTGAGGACTAACAGTGCATTAACCCAAATTTGAAATATCTTATTTAAAGTCCAAAATTATGCTGGTCTTTTGTCTGCCTACCCAGGTGGCAATTGGAAACTCAGACGCACAAATGTTTTTTTTTTTTTTTTTTCCATAATAATCTGCTTAACAAAAATGAGAACTTAACTTTGTAAAACTTTCTGTTAATATTACATTTGTATAGAAACTTTCAGGAGACTAAATGAAAAAATTACATATTTAAAACCTTGGCTTGAGACCACCACAATTTTCATGTCTAATTGTCTATGGTGGTCCAGACAAGCACTTGGCCTCTGTTTTCGAAAACAGAAACAAACAAAAGTTAACAATAAATCAACAGAACCATTAAATCACAATCACCAGAATTAAAGAACACAGTGAACAATAGTAGTTGGATTGCCTGGCCCATCATCAAATTCTCTCTTCTTAGCATCTCCAATCTTTCACCAATTCTTTCATCCAATTCAAATTTGATGAATAAAGAGCTAAAAGTCAGTTCCAATCATTTCATCAAACTTGTATCAAATTAGGGGAGAGGCAAAATTTTCACCAAATCAAGGATTAACCAATTCTTCACTGAATTTTCAACAGTTAAATTTTTACTCAAATTTGATGAATTTTAGAAAGTAAGAATTAGAGATGGTTTTCTTTCATCAAAAATGGTCAAAACAGATTTTTAGCATAAATGTAGGAATTTTCAAAAGGATTTGATGAAACAACAAAGAAAATAAGGATTAGAGTATTTCAAACCTGATCAAGCTTTTTAACAAAACATTTCACTCCAAAAAAAGAAGAAAAAAAAAAAGAGTAAGAATTGAGCAATTACTAATACACCAAACAGATCAAATGTAAAATAAAGGCAGGAAATGAAAACCCAGATTCAAAACACACAAGAAACACCAATGCAAAAGTGATAGAACTTTAAAAAATAGATGAACATTTAAGATCATTTAACCCAGATTCAAAATGCACAAGAAACATCAATGCAAAAGTGGTAGAAGTTGAAAATGAACATTTAAAATAACTGTATCGAAAACATCTGAGCAGGCATTTGATCGAGCACATTGCAAGCATTACAGTAAAAGCTAAGAGTAATCGATACTGAGAATAATATACACACACAGGTACTTAGAATCATAATCACACAACTACTAACCAGGAGTGTTTATTGTTATCATCCTTGTGTATTTGGGTTGAATGGGACCATAGCCATCGGTTGGTTGAAACAACCAAGAGCAACTCCAATGGGATTACCAAAATCCAATGCCAAAGTCAAATTTTGACAATTGAGCCCACCAAAAAAAGAGTAAATTACAATTATATTTGTTTAAAATATAAATTGTCTCTTATAGTTAGAACTGATAAACAAATTGAATGAGCCGAACGGTTAACCATTTAAGTTTAGTTTGAAAATTGTAATGAAAGCTTAGTTTATTAAACTTTTGAGCCGATCTCAAACAAGTTTTTGTCGAGCTGAACTTGAATAGTTTGGTATTTTTTTTATAGATTTAATGAGTTGAATAAGTAATTGATTATTTAAGTTTCATTTGAAAACTTTAACAAGTTCAAAAATGTGTTTAACCTTGTTTACCTAAAGAATTAAGCTTGAACGAGTTTTTAATGAGCCGAACACGAGTCGAACTCAAACTGTTTGGTTTGTTTATCATCTTTACTTGTAATTTTGAAAATTACATCCCATTCAAGAAAAGTTTCTATTTGATAACAAATGACTACTTTTATTAATAAATTATTAAGTCAATTAACAGTTTTTAATAATGTCATAAATATATTTTAATTAACAATTCAATTAATTTTATTGGTGTATAAGAATAGTTAAGATTTTTTTTTTGATTAATTCTGTTAAATAAAAAATTTTAACAAAAAAGTATTTTTAATTTCTATAACCAGATAACGTATTTTAAGTAAATCTCAAAAAAGTGTATTTTTAATTTATTTGAAAAAAAAAAAAGAGAAAAAGGCCACTCCATTGATTTGTCAAAATTTAGTGTTGTGCTATAAAAAGTGCTAGACTCACAACAAAAAAATAAATAAACATATAAATAAAGGGTAAATTACATTGACACTCCTTGAGAACTATGTTTATTACAGTTTTTTTCCTCACCTTTTGGAAATTACATCCCCCTCCTTGAGGTTTAAAGTTTCATTACAGATTACCCCATGAGGTTTAAAATTTCATAACAGCTCCCCTCTCACTGTAATGATCATCATATATAAAATAAAATTAACAGGGGGTCAGTGTAATTTCCCAAATATGAGGGGAGAAACTGTAATAAATATAAACCTCAGGGGGTGTCAATATAATTTACCCATAAATAAATTTATACAATATTCACATGGATATAATTTTTATTTTTCTTGGCTCTATATTCTCTTGTACCATACTTCATGCCATATTTGGCACAAATAGAGATGGAATTAGAAGAAGATTATGGGGGCCATGACTCCTCTGTTTCTGCGAAAAATATTTAGTGTGTTTGGTTTCAATTTTTTGAATTTAATTTTTTGATAATTGAGTTTTTTGTTTTTTTGTATTTTTTTATTTTTAGTGAATATTTTTTAAATTTTAAGCAACTTTTTTTACTTTTTTAGATGTACATTACTTAAATGTATCTAAATAGTAAAATATATGTGAAAAAATATTATAAAAAATTAATAAATACACAAAAATGTGAGAAATATACTGAATTTTTGTATTTTTTTATATTTTTTTGGTATATTTAGTGTATTTTTTTAAAAAAATCACAAATATTATACTTTTTAAGTGTATTTATGTTCGGTGTATCTAAAAATTAAAAAAAAAACTCTTAAAATATTAAAAAAATTCATTGAAAACATTAAAATACGGAAATAAAAAAGTAGAATTTTCTGAAAATTGTTTTCTGAAAACCAGAACCAAACAAAATTTTTTGTAATAGCACTTTAAAAATATATATATATATATATATATATCATTTTATAATATATATATATATCTTATTATTCTTCTATTTTGCCTTCTTTTTCTATTTTGCACCAAAAAAACTTTTTTATCCTATTAGAGATTGCTTCTATGGTGTTTAAATTTTTTTTATTTATTTATGTATATGTAGTTTATATATCATATTGTAGATACATATGTGTATGTGTATATGATGATTTATTTTTTGACCCCTCCGATAATGAAATCATAATTCCATCCATGCACAAGTGTAGTATAATGCAAAATTTTGACAACTTTGACCAATTGACTTGTTGCTTCAAATTTATAACGGTAAATTACGCTATTTTATTTATTTTTTTTGAGATTTGAAAAATATACAATAATTTCATAATTTTAATATATCTACACTAATATCCCTTTTAGTAAAGTAGAAGAGATTAAAACTAATGGAGATAGTATAAAGACACAAAGACAAGGTAAAATGTGCATTTCAATTTAAAAGAAATAATATCATTTTTTTCATTTATATGACTATCTAATTTCTGATGAAAAGGGAGTCAAGGTGTTATATGAATTAAAACCTTAAGAGAGTAGTGTAATTATACCAAATTTGTGAAGTTTACTTTATTTTTTTCAATCCTCAAGGGAGATCAATGATTGGAGTGAAGTCGTAGCAAGGTAGCCGTACTAGAAGGTGCGGTTGGATCACCTCCTTATATTTTGGTTTGGCACTGCTTCACACCTAAAAAGAAGGGAGTTAGGTCTGAGTTAAACTTTGAGATGAAAGTCTTCTTGTATTTCTCAACGGTGACGTATGACCAAGCTCATGAGCTTATTATCATAGGTCAGAACAAGTTGACAACATCCCTTTTTACATCCTTTTAAAGTTCTTAATTTTAAAATTTAAAATTATATATATAAGATCTAATATCCTACGATGAACATGGAATCATATGGTGATTGTGTCAAAATATGGATAGGATATTGGAGTAATATTGATAAATTTTGATATTTTGCTACTATAATATTACCAAAAAATGATTTTGGCTATCCATTTTAACAATATGGCGTTGGAAATGCTCTAAGTTATGCTTTAGGAAGAATCTCACTAACAATTATTCATGTTACTAGAGCAAGTTCGTGTGATGCACTGAACTGTTGGCCATTCTCGGAGTATTTGTAATATTATCGTATTGGTAAATTTTATAGTAGGACTTGGTGACTTATACTATAAAGTTGCATAAACAATCTCACATAACACTTCGAAACTACCTAATAATTTTTCCTAAATTAAATAGTTGTTCAACACTTCTATATTGGAGTTTAAGAAACAATGTGCAAGTGTCAATTAGTCCATGTAATTCTCTAAATTAATAGTTATTGGTATAAATTAATAGAAAATGTTTTAGGGTAAAAATCAACTAGTAATGATAGATATTCTTAAAGTAGTATTCCTAAATGTATTTATACTGATATGATAGGAGTTGAGTCTTGGTTGATTTGTAAACCAAACAACAATTCACATGCAACATTCTACTATGTTATTAGAGGTAAATTTAGATTATGTTTGAATGAAGGTAATCTTGAAGTATAATGGAAATGTGATTCCGAGTCTCATGATTCCTCTGTTATCAGAATCTTACGATTCGCGATTCGATTCGCGATTCGATACACAATTTTTGCAAAATCGATACGAATCTATGAGTGAATCTATTTTGGAAGTGAATCTCTAGTGAATCGCATGATTCACAATCGATTCACGATTCGATTCACTTTTTACGATTCATGCAATTTTTGAAATTATTATGTTCGACATATTTTCGACTCATTTTTTCCATCCTTTTAGTGAAAATAACATAATACACCTTCTAATAGCATTTAATAACAAAATAACCAACATATATATATGATTTGTTGTTATTTTAGTGATCATGGAGTTTTTTATAGAATCCAATCAGATTCAGTCAGACCTAACATATTTTTAACATTTCTTCTCATTTTTTTCCCTTCAAAAAATTGTAATATATCTTCTAAAGATATTTAAGATTAAAGTTACACTATGAATTATCTATTACTATTTTATTAAATTGAATATTACATATGTGAGGTCAGTTATACCTTTTAAAATGTTTTAGGCTTTAAAATAAAATATCCTAAATAATTCTTTCTTATTATTTGCTTACTCTTACTTAGAAAAGTATATGTGCTTATTGTCCAAATATCAATATCATCGTTAACTATTGTTACTTTAGAAATTAATAGTTTGTCTATTTGGTTGTTATCTTTATTAAGAATGGTTGATAAAAAATATCTATAAAAAAAAAAAGAAAAAGGTAAGATGGTGATTTTACATAGGAATCTTTGTTAACTTCTTACCGATTAAATTACGTGATTATCATTCAAAAGAACATTTTTGTTGATTTAAGTCTAAATATTTTATATTCATAAGATATATTTAACATTTAAATGTGTAGATATATGTTTTTAAGTAATTTAAAAAAAGTGACCGAATCTTTACGATTCACGATTCGATTCGATTCGCGATTCAGTACGAGGCCATTTCGATTCACGATACGAATCCCGATTTGACAACTATGCATGATTCCAACATTTAGAACATATTAAAATGAGAAAGTGATTCCTTATTATTTATTTCCGCAGAAATCACATTCCCAAACTAAGTAGAAATTTGATTTCCCTACTCTACTAGGGAAATCTTGCACTCCTAGAAAAATGTTAACCATTTAAACGTAAAATAAATAATGGATCTGCAATATTTCTAGTTTTATTATTTTCCCATTGAGGATTCCACACGAAACCAAACACTTGAATATAATTAACAAAAGAATTTTATTACTAGTAATAGCATTCTCATTTTCCCTTAAATTCTTGTCATTCAAACTTAGCTTAGGGATGATGTTTTTGGGCCAAAAGCCTAATTTTGAAACTTTTGGAATAATAGCCCCAGATTCTATTTTTTCGGGACGAAAATGATAGTAACAATTTAAAAGATTTTATTACCCCTACTTATTGTATATTTGCCCACTTGTTCACCTATTTGTCTTTTTTCTTTTTCTTTTTCTTTTTTTAGCGTACCTATTAGTACACATCACCTATCTATTCATTTATATGTTCACATATCATGCCCTATTTGTTTACGTGTCACCTATCTGTCAATATCACCACCAACTTCAACTATTGCCGTAGCCTTCACCTACTAACTTTGACGAATTTTTTGACAAGTTTTTCGGTATTGGTGACTAGCCAACAATGGTCTAATAATAGTAGGTAAATATAGAAAAATAATTCATTCAAAAAATAATTTATCTTTCTCATCAATCAATTTCATTAATTTTGTCTTTATTATCAAAACAAAACAATCCTTAGACTTCCATATGCACAAAAAAATAAATTTTCACCATTTTTGAAGAGAGAGAGGATTATGGGCCAACAGATAGGTTTCCACATGTCAATTTGAACAGATCGTTGTCCTAATGGACACAATATTTTAGCATGTTTTGAATTTATGAAGGTATTTTTGTTGGCCAAACCCCTATTGCAAATCAGTGTTAATTTTTTCTAATCAAATACTATTTATTATTTATAATGACATACAACTTTTGATATTTGGAAAATGACATGTAGCCTTGACATTTTGCAACAATATGCACATGCAGATATATGGGATTTCAAGATGAGACTTTTAACATTTAGAAATTGCATCATTCACATACTAATTGGAGTAAGGGCACGGACATTAATAATTCATTAAAATTACTTTTCTACCCTTTTTCTATGAAAATTTAAGAAAAATAAAACATTCCAAAGCATTGAGATTTTCAATTTTTTTTTTTTAAATTCTTTTTTCACAAACCACTTTACAAATGCACGATTGAAACATAATTTAGAGAGAAGAAACATTATTATTGGTTACACTACCTTTTTTATTTTATTTTTTAAACCAAAAATGAAAACTTAGTTTCAAAATAAATTTTCATTTGCTCCTCTCTCTCCACCACCTTTGGCCACCAGCCGCCACCACTACCAGCCATAAGTCGCTGACCCTCCGATGAGCTATGGCAAGCTTTATGCATCCTTCAACATGTTCTGATGACTATCTGACAATCTCCGATACCTCTTGACTTGATTCTATTCATCCAATGAATGTCACCCTCCATTGCCAACTGTCACCACTAACAACTCACTATTTTTTTATTTTTTTTATGAATTATATTTATTTTCAATTATTTGTGTGCACTTAATTAGGTTGAATTTTTGTTTCTTAAATATATAAAAATAAAATAAAAACTTTTTACATCATGCTATGGTAACAGAGGAAACAACGCATAAAACAAGAAACTGCTTAATCAAGCCTCAACTTATTAAAAAGTAAGATATAGAATTAAAAATTATAAAACAAAAAGCCAATTAAAATTAAGTCAAAACAAAAAAATGCGAAACTAAAAGCATGTTTTTATTTGCTTTTCTTTTTGATAAATCCCCCAATTACATAGAATCAATCCCTTAGTTTCATCGCTATCATCATCATCATCATCATACTATGTACAAAACATCCCCTCTTCTCTTTAGCTCTCAAACCCCATATGCTTTAATAATCACAAATTCTTCAATCAACACTAGTCTCAACCCCATCAATTGAGCTCAATATAGTCCCAATCTCTCCCCTCTCTTCACTCCCCTCTGATTTCTCCTCTTCTTCTACTACTTGTTCTACTTCTTCTTCAGCTTCGGCTTTTCTTTTGCACGTCGCCGGAATCTGACTTCTCCGATCTGATTCCGGCGCCGCCACTGACGAATTGAAGGAGCCAAATTTGGGGGTGAACTCTGGAGTTGCGGCAAAATTGGTGTCGAAAGTGAAGGAAAAGCTGGAATTGGGCGAAGAGTGCTTTATCGATTCGAAATTGGTAAGGGAAGTTGGGCAATTCTTTTTCCTCTTCGGCTGCCGAGTAGTAGTACTGTCGTCGTCGTCGTCGGGGTCGTTGTTGTGAGGCTTTTCTCCGCCGTCTGCGGTGGCGGAAATCAGTGGATATTCGCCGGGAACTGAGCATGAGGTTGCCGGAATTTCTTCTGTGTTGTCTGCCATTTTTAGACCACAAGTGGAGAGCAGTGAATGAAGAGTGTCTGCGTGTGAACAAGACTTGTTTTTTTGTTTTTTTTTCCCTTCACAGGCGGCTATTTTTTTACGGGCAACCGTGCAAAGGGCCCTTTTAATATTCTTTTGCCCCTGAATTTGAAAAGAAATTTAAAAATAAAAAAAGTAAATATACGTGAAATTAGATATATATATATATATATACATATAATTTTTTTATTTGTTTTTAAATTTCTTAAACCGAACACAGTCTAAATAAAATAAAGAAAAGAAAAATAAAATAAAATAAAATAAAATAAAGAAGAGAAAAAGAAAAATAATATATAAATTATTTTGGGTAAAATAAAATAAAATAAAGAAAAGAAAAATGAAATAAAATAAAAATAATATATATATATATATATATAGATGACGGTTTTGGATAATTATATACAAATTAGGGGGGGAATAATAATAATAACAAAAAGGAGATTGATTATTGTGATTATATACAAATTAGTGGAGAATCAAAAAAATTAATAAAGGTGAAAATTTACAAGCAAGTAGAATTTACTATTGTGATTACTAAAACGCCCTTCTTATTTCGTCTTCCATACGCAACTCTCCTTCAACTCTTTCCTAGTATTGCCCTTTCCAACTTTTTTCCATGTCTTTTTGTGCATCCTAAGCCATTCCTCGCTTTAACTCCTTTTATTAGCTATAGTTGCAAAAACAAAAAGAGAGAGGGGAAAAGAGATAAACTAGTTTTGGATTTTCAATCGAAAGAGATTGATTTGTTGCTTAATTTGTTCATGGGGAGGAGATTATTGTGGTGGAGGCACGATGAAGCCATCGCAATGGTTGATGGGCAGGAAAAAGGACTAAGGGTGGATAGAAGGGGTAAAGAGAGAAGATGAGAATAACGTAGCCAGTGCCTAAGGAGTGGTGGTGGCGACAAAAGTGTTGGGATAAGTAAGGGCAATGGGATAGGCGAAGAGACTAGGTGTAGATGACTGAGAGTGGGGTGGCTAAGGTATAAGTGAAATAAGTTTTTTAAACCAGAGCTGCTATTAACACCTACCTTAATTCTTTAGACCCCCCATTTCTTTGAACCCCCATCCTAAATCATAAATTTTAATAAGATTTCTTTAACATCCCATTTAATACCAAATTTACCCTATTTATAATAACATCACACATAAATGCATACCCACTTAATTTTGCACACGCTCCCCTGTTGAAGAGGACGGACGTTCTCGTGTTGAAAAACGACGACGGTGAACAAGGTTATTCATCTTTATCTTTCTCTTTGATTTATTCGAAGCCACTGTCGTGATCGGTGAACACCATTGCATCTCTTCATCAGTGAACAACGATGAATACCATTGCACCTCTCCAGCAGTAAATGACGGTTCTTCGACTTGTTGAAAATCTCTTCTCAGGTAACCTTTGACTTTATCTTATCAACATCATTGCATCTCTTCTTCCCATTACATTTTCTTTTCTTGGTTTATTTTGGGGTAAAACCCTCGATATAAAGGGTTTTAGAGGAAAAAAACACTAAAAAAACCACAACTACGAGAAAAACCCTACAAAATGGAACTGTTCGGCATACCAATGTCAATCGACTACATTACTGGTCGAAACCCACCTTTCGAACTAAATGTTTATGTTCAGCATTGTGTTACCGAACAAAACCTTTACAATCGGTAAACTAGTACTGATCATGCTCAAACAAAACAGCAACAATAAAAAATGACCAAGAATTTGTTGGTAATTTTTTCATAATAATACAAGAAAATATATATATATATATATAATGAATTAAATAGAAATGACAAAACAATTATTATTATTATTTAAAAAATGAAATATACAATAAACTATAGAACTAAAAAAATACAAGAATGAACTAAATTATACCATGGAACATGTTACAAGATGGATTGAAATGGACATATAAAATAATATACGAGAAATTATTTAAATTTAAAACTTTGAAGAATAAAAGATAAAGATGCAAACCAAAGCTTGTGTAATACCACAGTTTCCTTAAAACAGATTCACCGCATCCCGATGGATGCTGAAGGTACGTCAGCGTCTGTCTTCCAAGATACGATGATCGAAACCAGCTAATGCAGAAGCACTTTCTGAATAGTTTCGGCGAACTTGACAATGGATGCACTCTCTTTAACAAGAATATCCAACTTTTTATCTCAAAATACCATCTCTATTTTCCATTAAAAATCTCTCCAAAATTATCCTTTCAAGTTGGAGGGAAAATGCCTCTATTTATACTAGTAGGGAAGAGCCTTAGCTAACATCAATGGGGCCATCAAATGCCATTAATCAAGGCCATCAATTAGGGCTAGAGTTACAAAGGTTGAAAACCTATGGCCACTAATATGGTCATCAACTCTATCATCAAAAGATGAGAGTTACAAAGGTTTAAACCTCCTATGTGTTTAATATATACAAATAAATATGTATATAATGATGTTTGAATAAACCAACTAGATGGGTTACAAAATGGATATTAATGTTAAGTCACAACCTGATCCAAACCCAATTCTCAAACACATGTATGTACAAGCTAAGCCAACATAACATAGCTTAGCTCAAGTTTAAGATTAAGTCTAAGTCTAAGTCCAAGATCAAACCCAACACATGAACAAGCACAAGTACAAGTCTGGGCCCAGTCCAAATTAAAACTAAGTCTAAATCTAAGTCCAATTTTATTGATACCCACTTTATGAGATAATTCTCATTAACAACTCAATGGTTTCGGCTCATTATTTTTATATTGTAATCTTCTCACTTGAGAGAATACAAAACCACTCAGACCCACCTTAATCGGCGGTTGGATCCCACTTCAATTTCGAATTAAAGTTGTCGAAAAACCATTATTTTCTAACAGAATCGTTAATGTAAGATAGATAAATTTACCAATGCAATGCAAACATCATCCGAGTTGTTGTTATCATCCTCTATTACTCTATAAGCATCAATGAATGGTGAAATCTTAAACTGATATGTGGTATGAATAGTGCAACGATTTGAAATGACTTGAATGTTGGACTTCAGTCACTGATTTCTAGTTTAGGGTTTATGGTGGTAATGAAGAGGAATATTGTTTAGGGTATAGGTCGATGTCGATGATAAAGATGGACTTCAGCCACTATCGAATGGTTTGGTGAGGGTGGAAGTGGGTCTACAATATTGTAAAGTGTCATTCTAATTGGGTGTTCAAATCATCTACTTCCTTAAAATGTTCAACCTTTTTTCTATTAGATCTTTTAGTCTTGGAGAGTGAACACTTCGATTAGATGTTAATTGGAGTTCTAGAGGAAAAACGGGAGATCAAAATGAGAGGGGGAAATTAAGGTAGAGTTAAGGGCTAATGCATGAGTTTTTATTTAAATATCCTAATACCAAACAACAAAACACAATTAATTATTTAAAAAATATTTAATAAAACATAAATACAATAACTTGTAGCAAACTACTGCATTTGGATATAACCAAATTAAGTAAATAATACACAAAATTTTGTGTCAGCAAGTGTAATACTTTGTTAAAAATATTAATTCCATTGACAATTGGAAATAAACTTAACTAATGTCATCAATAGTTTAAAGGAATAATTGTTCAAATTATTAGTTGTGAAATTGCGTTGTGATATAAATATAATAGTTAAGTAGATAAAATAAAAATAATTTTTTTTTTTTGAAAATAAAATATATTTGAAGATTTAAAGTAGACCACACTCCCAACAAATTTAGGGAGCTTGGGCCTAAATCTATTTTAAAACTTTCATGGCAATATATTCAATATTTTTCATATTTTATTTTTTTTAAGGCCACAAATATATTTCTATTCCAAAAGACCACTTTACCCTTTCCATTTAAGAATCTCCATATAGATTGAGGTTTTGTGGCGTCGTCCATCACGAATTCCTTTGCCACAACATACAACTTTAGGTAGTATTTGATTCAATATAATAAAGTGGGATAGAATGATCTTTCCATCAAAATATTTATTCCTGTATTTGGTTGACTTGAAAAATGATGAAAAATACATTAATCATCATTTACTATTGTAAGGAATGATCATTCCATAAATGAGCCTAAAAAATGATAATTCTATTCAATTTCATCTCATTTTAGTGAACTAAACACATTATATATATATATATATATACAAAAAAATTTACACAGAATAATGTAGCAGCATGACTGGTCTATCACTTCAAAATAAAGAACTAATCAAGTTGACTATTAATTGCATAAATATCAATGACACATCATTCTAATGATAGATTCTATAAATAATTTTTGTAAGAATATTTTTTTCCCATCTATATTTTTGTGCTACATTTTTTGGAATGTGTTCTTCATAAGCATGCTCTTTCTTCTAGAGAGTCCAAACCTTGTGAATATAAAATTTCACTCTAGTACTACTTGATTAGACCTTCAATTTCACTGTGAAGATTTGTTTATGTATAGGTTTATTCATAGTGGTTACTGAGTAGATAATGTGTAGATATGCATGTTTAATACTTTTTTTTTTTTTTTTTTTTTTTTTTTTTTTTGGGTGTAGTGACACACAATGAAAGAAATCAGGGTATATACTCTTTCAATTCCCATGAGAAAGTATAATTGTTTGAATTTTTAAATTATGTAGAATTATATTAGCAACAGACTTAAAAATAGAATTTGAAAGACAATAAAGGATACCGTTACATTTTACTGTATATGCACATTATAGCCTAATTGTGTTAAATTCTTACATTTTAAATCCGTGAAATTATTGTGTTTTAAATCCATTGCATAATATAATTCTATTGAAAATTAGTCATTTAATTTTTGTTGTAAAATCTAGTTGCGTGAAATTATAAGTTGTGTGTAATTATATTGATCAATGACATTAAAAAGGGTACAGTTTTTTCAGTTCAACAAACAATTAAATCTAACTGTATGTTTAGTTGTCCACTTTAATAAGTACTAAATATATTAAAGTTACTCATTTAATAATCACAATAAAGTTTAGCTATAAATTTGAATTTTTTTAGATCCCTAATCAACAAATTTTACTATTTTAAAGACAACTAAAAAAGATTTGCTAAATTAAGGACATTGAACATTTTCCAGCCATTAGAGGCCATTTTCCAGTAACCTCCACCAATCGTAATTTTTTTCTAACGACTCTGTGGCAAGGTTTCAATCAAATATCCAATGGCTTCTTCAACAAAGTATAATTTTATTTTTTTTTTAAAAAAAACAACAAAAATTGCCCTTTTTAGAACTTTCAGTTGAAATTTTTAGCCATAAATTTGTAATAAGGTACCCATTTTTTTGCATGACTCGATTTTACAATTTTTAGCCTTCAATTAAAATTTCACTATGCATTGTCAGAGTTGTGAAATTTCATCACCCTTACATAACGAAGCATTGTGAAATTTCACACATTATGACTGTAAATTTTCGTCTTGTGATTGCAAAATCACACATTTTTTAACATAAAGATGAAGAAGATATAATAAAAAGAGATAGAGAAAGGAATTTGAAAGAACAAAGAAAGAGAAAGAGAAACACAGATTTAGATCATGGAGATAGATGAATGAACAACAAAGCGGCGTTGGGGGAATGACATATGTGGAATTGGTTTGAGCAGTACAAGAATGACGACATAAGACCATTAGTGTGAATGATCTTGATGGAGATAAGAATGATTGGCGATGGGGAGAGATGGTGGTGGTGGTAGAAGGTTGCAGTAGTGGACGATAGAAATGGTAATGGTAGACAGTCTTCAGTAAGAGATAATAGTCATAATACCTCATGTATAATATAAAATCGATTTATGACTCATTTATATTTCAAATTATTTTCAGACTAAATTTACTCCAAAAATGACAAGTACATCAAAATTGTTAATTTGAATGAAAACACTAAATTGAAATTAAACTTAAAATATAAGGACTAATTATTCAAACTAAAACAACAGGGGCCAAAATGAGATTTAATTCAAAGAGTTTTTTTCTTAGATAGGAAATTCAAAGGGTTATGCTTCTTCAAAATTCAAATATGAATTGGAGAGAACTTGAAAGGCGTATGAGACCTCTTACAGGTGTCGTTTCGATAATTTAAACACTTTATTTTATAGGACCCATTGTATTATAATTCATGAAAAAAATTAGATTGATTAGATGATTATAACCTTTCAAAAATATAATTTGCTTAAAAAAATTTAAAATGTCTCCACTCCTTAATTATGAATTTCATAACACATAATTGTTTAATTGCAAACTTTAGTGTGCATATCTTTCTAACAATTACAAATTTAAAGAAGAAACTAAACTTATGATTGGTTTGGGACTTTTTTAAATTAGTTTTTATTTATTTATTTATTTATTTTATATAAAAGGATGTGTAAAAAAGTAAACAAAATGAGTTAATTTTTTGTAGTGATTTTTTTATTAACACCTTGTTTGGTTTGAGTGATTTAGAGAGAAAAGAAATGAAATGAATAGAAATGGATTTCAATCACTTGTTTCGATTACCAAATATGAGAGAAAATGGAAAGAAATGGAGAAAAATGTATTTCTGTCATAACTCTTATTTTGAATCTCTCTAATTATGGAGAGATTGGAGGATAAAAGAAGCCTCTATGTACACACCACAAATTCTCTTATACCATATCATTTCTTTATTCACACCACAGACAACTTTTATTTTATTTTTTATTTTATTTATTATTATTATTTTTTTGTTTTTATCTTTTTCTCAATTCAAACTACCAAATTCCTCAAATACCCTTATCTTTATCATTTTTTCATTAACCTTAACCCTAATGATGCCACCTTTACCGCTAGCACTGGAACAAGAGCAGTTCTTTCCTTAACCATTACCTCACCCTACCGCCACCCTTTCCCATCTCTTTTCTCTTCCCTTCATTTCTCTGTCATCCACCTCCACTACTAATTTGCCACTGTCGCCGCTATCATTCCCGTCGCTTCTACCGTGTTGTCACCACCTCTACCTTTCTTCGATACCTACCTACCCACTTGTGATCTCTCTCTTACTCTCTTGCTCTCACCCACTTGCGATTTCTTACTCTCTCTCTCTTTATCTCTCAATCGTGATTGCGAGATTGTAATCTACTTTCTTCATCAGGCTGCGGCTGTCACGATCCAAACCCACCTTATAGGTTTAGCATCGTAACTGGCCAGTAATCCTGGGATTATTGAAGGCTTCTGAACAGATTAAGCAAAAGTAAAAGGGCTAGCGGAAGCAAATACAACATACAGTGTCCATAGAGCTGTGCAGACATATATGAGACATAAAATTTAATATTTTATTTACATAACTGTGACATCATCCTTGCGTCAACATTTATACAGATAAACAAAAGATATGTTTAAACTTAACAAAAGAACACACAAAAAGGTCTAAAACACTGTTCATAAAAACTTGATTGCCTCACAAAACGAGAACCTCCTTGGGAGGCACAAGGGTTGGCTGACAGGACAAATCTCTAGGCAATCGTAATTGAGCCTGGTCACGCGCCGAATTACTTACATACATAAATAATACAGTGAGCTGGAGCCCAGCAGAACAATTGACTCATTTATATGGGACGTAGACAATTGACTCATGTTCACAGAGACATTCATAAGGATCCATAACAGTTGACCCATGATCACATGGGACGTACAGTTGACTCATGTTTATATGAGACATTCAGTTGACTCATAATTACATGAGACGTATACAGAGCATATAATAATATCACATGATGCAAAGCATGACACAAATACATTTCAGAAATATGGACAATCATTCATCCATACAGAAAATAGCATTTTGGAAAACAGATCATTTCATATCATCAGAAAATAATTAAAGTCAAACATACCTTTATAGAGTTATTACTCACAGATAGCTCCAGTGGCAGAACAGACAGAGCAGATAGATCAGATGGATTATGACACGTGACCTACACAAACACATAATAGATATATACTAAAACACATGCTCAAAAAATTCTTAACTTATTTCTTTTCTATCTTGGTGTGTTTCTAATCCTTATCCTCATTATTATGTTTTAATTAGGGCTTAGGAATGCCTAAGATGCAATGAGGATGCCAAAATGTAAGTTGAAACACTTAGTCAAATTTACTGAAAACAGGGTCTTCGCTCGAGCCTAACTTTGGTCGCTCGAGCAGTCTGCAAAACTCTGCAAAACTTCTAAGAGCTCTCATTTTATGCTCGAGCGTAACTTCCTACGCTCGAGCGGAGGATAAAAAATAAGAGTGGTAGCTTAAGCGCAGGCTCTGTTGCTCGAGCTAAGACCCATGTTTGCAAAAGTATTAGGAGCTCAAATTTTACGTTCGAGCTAACTTTGAGTCGCTCGACCAATGATGCAGAATTCTGAAATTTCTAGATTGTTGTTCAAGATGCAAAACTCAAGTGTAAAGCTCCAAAACACATCCTTTGGGTGCCAAAACTTAAGAAAACACTTGTAAACTTGTAATACATTATGAATTAAAGATCATTTCACAAAATCAAAGCTCAAAGGTAAGTCAATTGTGCAAAACCAAACTTGAAACTTGAGTTAAAACACATGCAAGAATTGACATGATTTCATTTCTTCCAAAACATGATCAATTGAGATAAATGTCAAGAAATGTGATGAATTCACAAAACAAAGTCAAGATGAACACATGTAAGTGAGAATTCTTTGAGAACAACTTTAAAACTCCACGAAATGCACATGTATGCATGGTTGACTCTTCTTTCCTACCTCCTTAGCTCATTTCATGCATCTCATAGCTTAATTCCCTAGAATTCATGCATTAACCAACTCACTTACAAAGCTAAAGGCTTGAATTCTTATCTTGGATGCTTAATTGTGTTCTAGATGTTCAATTGCTTGAGTTTCCAAGTCTTCAATTCTCTACAATTCTTCTTCCTTTCTCTAGAGCTCAAGCTCTTCCACTCAAACTCTCTCTCCATCACATTTTGCTCTCAAAGAAATGAAGATGAAATATTGTTGAGTCTATTAGCCTTTTACAGGCTTGATTAGTGGGGCTTAATTAATCCTAGCTTAACTTAATCAATTAACATTATTCTATTCTAATTATTTAAATCCGAATCAAATTTCAATTAAATCTACCATAAAATTCTAAACATTCTAATTAACACATAAATGTAGTTAATTTCGCATTCAGTGGATGATAAGGTCTTCAATTCACATACCGAAACAGAAATTCAGGCAGATATTCCTACGTCAGACAGATATAAGCACAAATAACACAATACACATGCAATTAATTCAGGATTTCCCTTTAATTATTTATTAGGCATTCTTAATCATGGTTTAGTGACTAATGACAGTTCGAGGTTGTTACGGCAGTGATATTGGAGAGCGGTGGTGCGATGAAGTTAAGGAGTGGATGTGTAACGTCACACTTTTATTTACCCAGATAACATTCCAAACCATTATTACAAACAATTTCAGAGATAGTAGACATAAATTCCAGTATCTTAATAAAGATAAGTAAACTCATTCATATACAGAGTAAATGCAACATGTAACATGATTATAGTAAATGCCTGCACACTTATGTCATTACATAAAAGAGAAAGGGTTTAACCCTTTTTACAGCAACGACATTCAACCAACAAATAAAAGGCCCTATGGCCAACAGATACTGAAGATCTTCGATCTTGAACCACTTCTTGACATTCACCTGAAAAAGTAGCAACGTGGGATGAATATAAAGTCTAGTAGGGATCCTAATATGATCCTAAACAATAACAACTTACAGATAGCTATGATCATAGATGCTTTAAGCCGTGCCATACATATATATATATATTGAGAGGGTAATTTTTGGGAAAAATTGGGCCGAGCTGCGAGTTGGGCTTTTGAGGCCCAAAAACGCGAAAGGACTAAGTAAAGAGGCCGTAATGGATACTCCGGCCCAGGAGGGCAAGGTTACTCCGGCCTTGGGGAGACAAAGTTATTCCGGCCCAAGGAGGTGAAATTACTTCGGCTCGCAAGTGATAAAGTTGCTGCGGTTAGAGGATTATAATTGTACTTCGGTCTAGGAGCAACTTGAAGTTAGACCGGCCTTGAAGTTATATCGACCTTAGAGGTATACCGGTTTGGGAGTTATACCGGTCGAGAGTCGTTGGTTCGGTCCAAGCACACCATGGGTTGAACAGATGAGAAGCCGATATGAGGAAGAGTAAAGGGAAGGGCTGAACTAAGGATAGTTTGGCCCACTTTACTTCGGTCAAATGTTATTTCGGCCTACTCTGTGGCTCAGCATAGCCACTGTTATTTCGGTCACATAGAAGTTCGGCCGTGGTAAAAACCATCCCACTTGGTTTAAGCAGTGGGGGAGGGTGTAAAAGGATAAGCATTATCCTTTGGAGTATGAATCCTAGGAGGACTCTGCATGGAGAAATACAAGTCCTACTAGGATTGTGCCACGGGAAACTTATAAAAGCTCACAAGCATCACCTTGGAGGAGGTAATTGAAGATAATTCTTTTTGAGAACATAAAACTTTGTCTATTTGTCAAGCTTACTGACTTAGGCATCGGAGAGGTTTCCGGCACACACCCGCCGGCTAGCTCACGTTTGTGTTTTCAGGTAACAAAGCGACGTCGTACGGAGGAGCGTGGACTTGGTCAACAGGATTATACGAGGAGAATTATTTCCTCCCCGTACAATTGGCGCCGTCTGTGGGAAGAACAGACAAGAACAAAAACCTCTTGACTAAGCTTCTCCTTTTCTCATTCAATGGCACACATTGAAGACTTGCCGCAGTCCGCCGTCGACGGGCTAACTCCAGACGGGGGCGCAAGGCGTGAAGGATTACCCTCTGTCCCTCCTATGGCGGACTTGGAGCCCCAAAGACATACCTCCAGGAGGGATGCTAGGGGAAGACGGACTCACAGCCCCCGTCAATCCCATTCTCAGAGTCCTGACAGGCAAAGGAGGAGGATTGATCCTCAAGCCCTGGAAGATCGCGTGAAGGAACAAGATGAACTAATTCGAAAGATGGCGGCGGACATAGAGGCTTTGAAACGCCAGATGAAGACTAAAGATGTGGCGACAGGAGAGGGGCGCAAGCACAAGATGCCCCCTCGCCACTCAGAGAATCGTAGTAGGAATACTACACCCTCCAAAGGAGAGAGCAGAAGCCTCAGGACAGGCGACACTCACTCCTTATCTTCAAGGACTCGTCACTCCAGGTCTGAGAGGACGAGATCCGAAAGATCATACACTGAAGGAAGCACGTATTGGCCTTCACATTCACACCAAACCAGATCCAGACAAACAGAGCTACCCAGGTCATCCGACTTACGAACCGTGCTAGAAGAAAAAGCACGATGCAAGGAGGATGCCAGGGCAAGGGATCCACACCGAGTTTCGGCCTTACAACGGTTGGCTCCTCGGACGCATGGAAGCGTCGAGGTTGGAATGCCAATACCGCGACCGGCCTACGAACCAACGGACAAGGCATTGGCGAGACTACAGACTTCACCGTTTGTCCCAGCAATCGAAAACGCGCCCCTACCATCAGGCTTCCTTCAGCCGAAATTCAATACATATGAAGGGAAGACGGACCCGTATTCACACCTGAGCCACTTTCGCCAAGTCATGGCTGTGTACAGGCGAAACGAGGCTCTAATGTGCATACTCTTCCCGTCAAGTCTGGGCGACCTAGGCTTGACTTGGTTCGAAAAGCTCCCAGAGGGCAGCATAGCCTCCTGGGCCCAATTGGCAGAAGCGTTCGTAACGAGGTTTCGGACAAATACTAAAACACCGGTGGAGATAGACCAGTTACTCTCCATCGACATGGGTGAAAAAGAGACCCTCAGATCCTACAACAGTCGCTACTGGGAGACATTCAACCAGATTGGAGACTGCCCCACCAATCTAGCCATTGCGCAATATAAAAGAGGCCTACCAGTAGGGAACCGACTAAGGGATTCAATTACCATGACGCCACCCCTCACCATGGAGGCCCTGATGGAGAGAGTGCATCAGCACATCAGGGTAGAAGAGGATGGCGCACGTGCAAAAGCAAAAACTAGTGCAACCACGGTACCAGAAAAGAAGGCCTCAGCAAAGGTCAATACAGTAGATAGGCAGAACAAAAACGGGCGTGGCAGACGAGATAACGGAGAAGACCCAGACAAAAGATGGTTGAGAATCCGCACTGCTATAACAACGGTGTTCAAAAAACCAATATATCGGATTCTGAGCGAAATAAAAGACGAGCCATTCGTCAAGTGGCCAGCCAAGCTAGGGGAAGCTCAGAAGAATTACGACGACAGATCTCGGTGCACCTTCCACAAAGAAAAGGGGCACCGAACTGAGAATTGCACGCCACTGAGACAGCACTTGGAAGAATTGGTGGCAGCAGGCCACTTGGACAAATACATTGAAGGAAGAGCGCAACCGGCCCCCCAAGATCATAATGACCATCCCAATAGAATGCCAATCGATGCACCACCTCAAGGCATTATCAATGTAATTCATGGAGTTTTTGAACCTGAGCGCGTATGCGAGCTCAGAGGTTCAATCAAGAAGGCTGAGCACTTTAGGGAAGTATTAAGTGCCCAACCTGCCATCAAGAAGGGGAGGACAGAGGCAACAAACGTCATGTCCTTTTCGGATAAGGACTTGGAACGAATTTACTGTCCCCATAATGATGCCCTAGTTGTCACTCTCCGAGTCAAGGATTTTGACGTCAAGCGGATTCTGATTGACCAGGGTAGTTCATGTGAGATCATGTATTACGACACATTCAAGCAACTAAAGCTGCAAGACAAAGACTTGGCACCTGCAGTTTCTCCCCTGATTGGATTCAACTCCATGCCAGAGTGGCCTGTCGGCAAAATAATCCTTCCAGTCAGAGCAGGAAGTGTAACAAAACAAGTGGAGTTCTGGGTATTAAAGGTCCCCTCCACCTACAACATCATCCTGGGCAGAACATGGCTGCATGCCATGCGTTCGGTAGCGTCATCATACCATCAGGTAATGCAGTTCTCCAATGACGCCGGTATAATTGAAGAAGTCTATGGCGATCAGATCATGTCAAAACAGTACTTCGCCACAGCGAATGGAAGCCGAGCTGCCAAAGGATACGTTCATTCGGTGGAAGAGCCAGAAAGTAATGAACTATTCGCGGACGTCGGCAAAGAGGCTGATCAGAAAGCGGTGGAGGACTTGGTGGAGGTAAAAATAGATGAGAAGAACCCGGATAAGTTCTTCTTGCTTGGCTCATCGTTGTCCAGCGCTGAGAGATTAGAGGTCTTGGAATTCTTGACCTCTAATATCGAAGTGTTTGCCTGGACACCTTACGACATGCCAGGCATTGATCCAAACTTCATTAGTCACCAACTCAATGTCCACCCATCCGCCAGACCAGTCATTCAACGCACACGCAGATCGGCACTCCACCACGCCGAAATAGTGGCAGAAGAGGTAGGCAACCTGCTGGAGGCAGGAGCAATAAGGGAAGTGCACTACCCAAGATGGATCTCCAACACAGTCGTAGTGCCAAAAAAGAATGGTAAATGGCGTGTCTGCGTCGATTACAAAACAGTCAACAAGGCGTGCCCAAAAGATAGCTTTCCTCTACCAAGGATAGATCAACTGGTGGACCTGACGGCAGGGCATAACCGACTTAGCTTTCTGGATGCATACAGAGGCTACCACCAGATCGCCATGCATGAACCAGACCAAGAGGTCACATCCTTCACAACACCAAGGGGGTTATATTGCTACAAGGTCATGCCCTTTGGCCTAAAGAACGCTGGGGCGACATTCCAAAGGATGGTCACCAAGATGTTCGAACCATTGTTAGGCAGAACAATGGAGGCTTACATCGACGACATGGTGGTCAAAAGCAAGGATGAGAATGACCATCTTAAAGACCTAGGCGAGATGTTCCAGATCCTGAAGAAACACAAGCTGCGCCTCAATGCGTCCAAATGCGCATTCGGAGTTGGATCTGGCAAATTCTTGGGCTTCCTGGTGACCAACCGAGGTATAGAAGCCGACCCCTCTCAGATCAAAGCAATCCAGGAGTTGGAGAGACCAAACTCAGTCAAAGAAGTGCAGCATCTCACTGGTATGGCGGCTGCACTCAACCGGTTCATAAGCAGATCGTCGGACAGACTACGACCGTTCTTCCAAGCTTTAAAAGCCAAGTTTGAGTGGGATGAAGAATGCGACCGAGCTCTGGAAAGCTTGAAGGAGTACATGTCTTCCCCACCACTACTTGTTACTCCAGTACCTGGTGAAGAACTCTTTTTGTACCTGGCAGTTTCTCAGCACGCAGTTAGCGCAGTGTTGGTTCGTGTAGAAGGAATACAACACCTGCCCATCTTTTATGTCAGCAAGACATTGTTGGGAGCCGAAACAAGGTACTTGCCCTTGGAGAAACTAGCATTAGCATTAATGATGGCATCCAGAAAATTGGCACACTACTTTCACGCCCACACCATAGTCGTCCTCACAGCCTTTCCACTAAAAGCTCTATTTGAAAGGGCGAACTTTAGTGGGCGAATCTTAAAGTGGGCAGTGGAGTTGGGACAATTCGACATCAAGTTCCAACCCAAGACCGCGATAAAAGCCCAATCTTTGGCAGACTTCGTCGCAGAATTTACTCTTGGAAGTCATCATATCTGCCCAGTCGACCTAACTGACACGACCGAACTAGGGACGGAAGTTGACGCCGGAATAGCGCAACCCCTAGTGGAAGGTAGTCAATCAAACACCAAGGCAGACACGACCGAACTAGGGACGAAAGTTGACGCCGGAATAGCGCAACCCCTAATGGAAGGTAGTCAATCAAGCACCAAGGCAGACCATACTAAGGACAACAAGGAAGAGACAAACAAAGGCTCACCAACAGTTCAAACAGAGGACGAAGGACAGACAGCCAACATGGACCTTGAAGAAAACACCATTCTTGACCTCACGACATCGTCTGATCCTTCCACTTGCTGGAAACTATTCGTTGGAGAGATGTGGAAGCTCTTTGTGGATGGAGCATCCAACCGACATGGTGCAGGGCTTGGCATAGTCCTCATCTCTCCAGACGGCCTGGTTATAGAGCAAGCAATCAACCTTAGCTTCCCAGCATCCAACAATGAAGCGGAGTATGAGGCGCTTCTCGCAGGACTCAAGTCAGCACACTTCATGAAAGCAACCGAAATAATGGTATACAGTGACTCTCTACTGGTGGTAAACCAAATTTCTGGCGAATACGAAGCAAAGGACGACAGAATGGCCAAGTACCAAGAGTTAGTCAGAACGGAGATCAAGAAGTTTGATGTGGTAAGGATAGAACAAATTGGCAGGGAAGAAAACAGCCGAGCGGATGAGCTAGCAGGCCTGGCCTCAATGGCAGATACATCAATCCCTCATCCATTACTCATCGACTTCTTACCAAGACCAAGCATAGAAGACCCCGAAGCAGAAGAAGTATGTTGCGCAGAATTAGGCCCTTCTTGGATGGATCCCATCATCCTATTCCTAAAAGACGGCATCCTACCAGAAGAGAAAAAAGAAGCCAACAGAATAAGGGCAAAGTCGCAGCGATTTTGGCTATCTCCATCTTTGGCATTATACAAGAAGTCATTCTCTGGGCCTTACCTCAAGTGCGTTCATCCCAGCAAAGTAGAAGCATTTCTGTTCGAAATACACGAAGGGGTGTGTGGAAGTCATCAAGGGGGAAGGTCGCTTGCTTACAGGGCTATTTCGCAAGGATATTGGTGGCCATATATGCAAGCAGACTCAGAGAAATATGTGAAGAAGTGTGAAAAATGCCAGAAATTCACACACCAAATACATCAACCAGCAAGAGAACTCCTACCCTTAACTAGCCCATGGCCTTTCGCAATGTGGGGCTTGGACATAGTAGGACCACTTCCAACAGCACCTGGCGGCAGAAAATTCTTTCTCGCAGCAACAGACTACTTCACAAAGTGGGTGGAAGCAGAGGCATTGGCGTCAATCAAAGAAAAAGATGTGAAGAAGTTTGTTTGGCAGAATATTATCACTCGGTTTGGCATACCAAAAGCACTGATCTCAGACAATGGAACTCAGTTCGACGGCAGGATCTTTAGAAGCTTTTGTGAAGAATACAAGATAGAGTTCTACAATTCCACACCGGCATATCCTCAAGCAAATGGGCAGGCTGAAGCATCAAATAAAGTCGTCTTGGATGGACTAAAGAAAAGGCTAGAGAAAGCAAAAGGCAAGTGGGCGGATGAACTTCCTCATGTTTTATGGGCTTACCGCACCACACCTCGGCGATCAACTGAAGAAACACCATTCTCCTTAGCCTATGGAATGGAGGCAGTGATCCCACTAGAAGTTGGCCTCCCCACAATTCGAAGCGAAAATTTTGACCCAGACTTAAATGGAGAAGCCATAGCCCTAGAACTCAACCTTGCGGAAGAAAGAAGAGAAAGAGCGTTAGTCCACATCGCCTCATACCAACGAGAGTTAATCAGAAAATACAGCAAAAAGGTACATCCAAGGCAATTCAAGATTGGGGATTGGGTACTACGCAAAGTAATGGGAAACACCTTGGTCCCAGGAGACGGCAAGTTAGGCCCAAATTGGGAAGGTCCTTATAAGGTGGTTGGGTTAGCAGGCAAAGGGGCATACCACCTAGAAGACAAGGATGGCAAGGCAATCCCTAGGCCATGGAATACGGCCAATCTCAAGTTATTTTACTTTTAGCTTTTCTTTTTCAAACATATGTAATTTTCTCTTCCTTCAATAAAATGAGAAATTCTTTTTAGCACAAATTACTCTTTGTAAAAGTTAGCTTTCAAGACTTAAGTATATTGCAAGCATTCTACTCTAAGTTAGCTGGAAAAACTAACTTAGAGGTTGGCTGGATTAAACCAACACCCGTCCTAAGCCCAGGATAAGGATCCAGGCTACAGGACATTTGGTCGGAATAACCAAATACTATAAGTTAGCTGGAAAAACTAACTTCAATGGTTGGCTGGAATAAACCAACTCTTGTTACTCTTCAGCCGAAGTAAGTGCAAGGCTGAAGAGTGGTTGGCTGGAATAAACCAACTCTTGTTACTCTTCAGCCGAAGTAAGTGCATGGCTGAAGAGTGGTTGGCTGGAATAAACCAACTCTTGTTACTCTTCAGCCGAAGTAAGTGCATGGCTGAAGAGTGGTTGGCTGGAATAAACCAACTCTTGTTACTCTTCAGCCGAAGTAAGTGCATGACTGAAGAGTGGTTGGCTGGAATAAACCAACTCTTGTTACTCTTCAGCCGAGGTAAGTGCAAGGCTGAAGAGAGGTTGGCTGGAATAAACCAACTCTTGTTACTCTTCAGCCGAAGTAAGTGCATGGCTGAAGAGTGGTTGGCTGGAATAAACCAACTCTAGTTACTCTTCAGCCGAAGTAAGAGTGGCTGAAGAGTGGTTGGCTGGAATAAACCAACTCTAGTTACTCTTCAGCCGAAGTAAGAGTGGCTGAAGAGTGGTTGGCTGGAATAAACCAACTCTTGTTACCCTTCAGCCGAAGTAAGTGTATGGCTGAAGAGTGGTTGGCTGGAATAAACCAAACACTTTGTACTCTTCAGCCGAAGTAAGCATGTCGGCTAAGGAGTGGTTGGCTGACAAGCATAGTTTAGAAAGCCAAAACCGAAATAACAGTTGAAATAATAGAAGACATTACAAAGCACTGGTATACATATAACAACCGGAATAAGAGAAGTAAAATTTTCATTCAGAAAAAAGTCATTACAAGGGGGCTTAGTTCGGTTACAAAGAAAACAAAAAGTACAAAGTCAGGAAAAAAGATCTTCGATCTCGGCATCGAAGGCAGCATCGGCATCAACCTGAAGACCGGATTCAGGAGCAAGGACGTTTTCAGCAGGAAGAATGGTTTCGGCCGGAGCCACGGTTTCACTTGGTTGATCATTAGTTGGACCTTCCACCACGGGCTCCGACCGAACTACCTCATCTGCATTCACAACCGAAGTATCCTCAGGGGCAGTGTCTTCATCAGAGTCTTCATCGTCTGAGCCCTCAAGGAACTGCTGTTGCATGGCTTTGGCATATTCCATCAGGGAGTTCGGTATAAAGTAGGCTGGAGGGTCGAAAACCTCGGTCTGAGGATCATGACCGAGCTTCTCAACGGCCCCCCTCCAGCCGCACTTAAAGAAGAAGTCCTTGGCAGCATTGCATTGTTGGGCATAAGCATCCTCTGCCCTCTTGAAGCCTTGTTTGTCAGCTTCCTTTACCTTCTCCTTTATTTCGGCATCCTTCTTTCTTTCGAGCTTCACCAGCTCGCGCAAGTATTTGTCCTTAAGAGCTATGGCAGTCTTCTGCCTTTCTGCCTCAGCCGAACTAACCAGTCCGGTCAGCCTGCTGTTCTCAGCTCGAAGCTCGGCCATTTGCTTCTTGATTTCTTCTACTTCGGCCGACTTCATCTCGGTTTCTGCAACAGCATCCCTTGCAGTTTGTCTGAGTTCCAGCACCTTCTTGTGAGTATTGTAGTTCTTTTGAATTGCCTGGCAAAAAACGAGGACTTCCCATAAGCCGAGACAAAAGTTCACAAAATTGGACAGAAAAATGGACAGAGCGGCATACCAGGATCATGGACTTCGTTGCAGACCGAATGGACTTTAATTCGGTGTTTAGCTGCTTTCGGTGGTGCTCCATATCCTTGGGGAGGCACACTCCCTTGGCCAGATTAAATGCCAACTCATGATCTTTTTCGGCGACAACCGAATCAGCATCCTCGACAGCTCGGTTTTTAAAAGTCAATTTTGGTACCCAACGGGTGGTAGTTCGGTTGGTAGGTTCCAGTTGGGGGCTCGGTGGCAAGATTGGTGGAGCAATGGTCTCATCTTCATCAACCAAACTTGGTTCGGACTCGCTGGTTCGGGCGCGCTTAGTTCGGCGCGATGAAGACGGTTGTTGAGAGGGGAGGGCCACAACGGCAGGCTGCGACTGGCTTGGTGACGTTACTTCGGGCCTAGTTGTTTCGGTGAGAAGTGCCCTAACTCTGCTCCTCTTCGTCATCTCCTCTTCAGCGGTTAGTGGGACAAGTCTTATTTCGGGCAAACTTGGGTTCGGCTCTGGGGCTTCTTCAAGGAGAAAGTCAGTTACCCTTGCTTTTCGGCGACCGCTGTACTGGTAGGTCGGCTCAAAGTTCAGAAGCTTTGCCCAACTTCTTTCTTTAATCCGTAGTGCGGCTCGCAAAATTGCAAGGTTTGGATAACTATATAAGGAATGAAGATGGGCGAAATCTGCACAAAAGAGAAGTGTTAGTTCGGCTATTAACTAACAAAAACCGAAATAAAATACAAATAAGAAGACCGAAGTCAGATTACCAGGCTCTCCCTTCTTCCAGTTTATAGGTCGGCCAGGAATTTGGGCTTGAAAATCCTCAAAATTCCCAGAGACCCAGAAGAAGTCATCATCATTAAGGTCTTTGTCCGGTGTGTGCTTAACAATCTTCTCTCGGCGACGGCGGATCCTAAGGTAGTAAACCCACCCAGCATCTTTCGAGCCGATGGAATATTGATGGAATATTTCGGCTAGGCCGAGGTTTAAACCGGTTTGGTGGTTTAGTGCGGCTATTCCCATAATAATACGGTATGTATTGGTGGACAGTTGGGTGGGGCATAACCTAGTTTGCCTAAGGAACTCACAGATCAACGGTTGTACGGGAAACCGTAGTCCGGTTTCTACTATGGATTGAAGAGTAAAGGGAACGAAGCCTTCGTTATCCCAGGGTGTGATGTCTTTTTCGGCCAAAGTCAAATGGACGTCATCCGGTATGTTATAGTCCTTCCTGAATTCGGCCATCCCGCCAGGGGTCTCAACTAAATACCTATACTTACCCATTTGTTGTATAATTTACGGATAAGTTATTTCGGTGCAAAAATTGTGCTCAGTAGCTCGGTTGAGCGCACGCAGGAGTGCTTGGGTAACCTAAGTCTGCAAAGTAAAAAGCAGAGGGGGTTAAAGCACTGATCAATGGACCGTGCTACAATTTAAAAGCAAGGTATAAAAGCCCTACTTCGGCCTCAAAAAGCTGGTTCTATCTCGGTTCATCAAAAGGGTTGGTAGTTCGGTTTGAGCAGTTTGCTCGGTAGACCGGTTTAACGTCTAGGGGCAGCTTTCTGAGTTCGGTCTAAGAAACTAAGAAAGCTGGTTTAGCCCCAAGGCCTAAATCGGTTGCAGTGTGAATAAGAGTTACTTCGGTTAAGCCTCTAAGGGCGGCTTTCCGAGTTCAGTTTAAGAACTAAGAAAACCGGCTTGGCCCCGAAAGCTTAGCTCGGTTATAGACCGAAGTACCTAGTTCGGTATGTGCAAGCTTGTTCGGTGATCTTATCTTGGCTAGAGTGGTTCAGAAGAAACTACTGATATTCCTACAAGTTCTAGTTCGGTTATTTTCTGAATCTATCTACATACATAACACAAACAGTATCCTAGTTCGGTTGCTAGGTGATTTTGGATCTAAGACTATTTTCCTACAAAATAGTTCATACACACATGAGTTCTACTGGTTTTTTCGTAAAAGTACATAAGCATAGCAAAAATGGTAGAAATGTTTCGCAAAAGCATAGAAAGCAACATAAGCAAAAGCAGAGGAAGAAAATGGATTTACTTACCAGATTGAAGAAGGAACTACAGATGGAACGGTCACAGCAAACGAAGAAACACGAGCTTGATAATAGTTAAGAAAGCAAAGACACAGAGAGAGAAGATGAACAGCAATAGAGTGAGTAAGTCGAAAAATGAAAGGGACTGTTCTGGGTAAAGGCAGAAAGGGCGGGACTGTTCAAAAATTTCGTACTACGAGGGCGGCGTGACAGCTGCTCCTAGCCAATCAGAGCCCGCCACGTGTCACTGGAAAGGGAAGCGTTACAGTCGTGATTGAAGAGACGTTTTTTAACCGGACGAAACAGAGCCCGGAGTGAAAGTAGCTCGGCCGAAAGGTTTGACAAAGTTTCTAGCTCGGCTGGATAGGCTAGACTGTTCTTTTTAGCTCGGCTGGAAGGGCTTGAGAAACTCCAGCTCGGTCGATAGACTGGTAATCCCAATCATGTTGTACAGATGGAATTAAGGGGCAATTGAGAGGGTAATTTTTGGGAAAAATTGAGCCGAGCTGCGAGTTGGGCTTTTGAGGCCCAAAAACGCGAAAGGACTAAGTAAAGAGGCCGTAATGGATACTCCGGCCCAGGAGGGCAAGGTTACTCCGGCCTTGGGGAGACAAAGTTATTCCGGCCCAAGGAGGTGAAATTACTTCGGCTCGCAAGTGATAAAGTTGCTGCGGTTAGAGGATTATAATTGTACTTCGGTCTAGGAGCAACTTGAAGTTAGACCGGCCTTGAAGTTATATCGACCTTAGAGGTATACCAGTTTGGGAGTTATACCGGTCGAGAGTCGTTGGTTCGGTCCAAGAACACCATGGGTTGAACAGATGAGAAGCCGATATGAGGAAGAGTAAAGGGAAGGGCTGAACTAAGGATAGTTTGGCCCACTTTACTTCGGTCAAATGTTATTTCGGCCTACTCTGTGGCTCAGCATAGCCACTGTTATTTCGGTCACATAGAAGTTCGGCCGTGGTAAAAACCATCCCACTTGGTTTAAGCAGTGGGGGAGGGTGTAAAAGGATAAGCATTATCCTTTGGAGTATGAATCCTAGGAGGACTCTGCATGGAGAAATACAAGTCCTACTAGGATTGTGCCACGGGAAACTTATAAAAGCTCACAAGCATCACCTTGGAGGAGGTAATTGAAGATAATTCTTTTTGAGAACATAAAACTTTGTCTATTTGTCAAGCTTACTGACTTAGGCATCGGAGAGGTTTCCGGCACACACCCGCCGGCTAGCTCACGTTTGTGTTTTCAGGTAACAAAGCGACGTCGTACGGAGGAGCGTGGACTTGGTCAACAGGATTATACGAGGAGAATTATTTCCTCCCCGTACATATATATATATATATATATATACGTGCTGGTTTATACTTGAAGATATATAAGTATTTTTCTCAAAATCATTTGATTTGTCCAACAACACTAAACCGTTCGCTTTTTTCCTTTGTGTTACCTCTTTATTTTAAACTTACCAGACAATAATGGGTGTTTGAAAACAACTCACGAAATTCAATTACTTTTCCCTAATTATTGAACTCACACCCAATTTCCAAATAGGAGTATCCCAACAAACATGAAGACGATATATATAAAATACTCATCAAGTAACCATATAAGACAATTGACCTCCTCTACAAAATAATCATCACCATGTATGAAACACATAAATGGAACTGAGACGATAACGAGAAAATCCAACAATGTTTTACCTGCCTCAAGCACGGTAAGCTAATGATATACATTTCCAATACTCATGCCAATTTACCAGTCACCAACTAGAAGGTAATGGTACCTCTGTCAAGTTCTCTAGGCACTAGCTGGAAGGCACTGGCACCCCATATTCTCAGCGCAACCAATTCCCCATGTGCTAGCTGGAAGGTAATGGTACCCTTTATTCTCAGCACATGCATATTTTCAACCATCACATAACTCAAATAAACATGGATGACCCGAGTGTTCTACATACACAAAATCTATTCAACATCACAATGTTATCCTCTACCAATGACCAAGCACAAAACCTCTAAGCATAAATATTTAAACACATGCAATTCGATAGTCTAACACTCACTTGACCTTAAATTCAACAACAATGATAATGACAACAATATTCAACGGTTGCAAATCCGACCTTAAGTTTAAATTCTGAATTTACAATACATCATGGTTTCACTCTTTTTTCAAAATCAACCCTTTCGTTTTCCAAGTTACATTGCCCAAATCCTTTTCTTTCAAAAAGACCAATTTCTACATTTTCGATAAAATCACATCTATGGATTCCAAGCCATGACCCAACTCAACTTAACATGATTAATCCAAATAAATTCCATTATCAACGTTGATTCTCCCTTTATACTATTAACAAGACACAAACATTATTTAACTTTATCCCTTTTTAATTCATTAGGTCAAATCAAAAAATTAGGGCTTCTTTTCTTTTTTCAACATAAACAAGTTAAGCTACTTTCCAATTAACCCAACAACAATCAATTTCACAATTCCTACTCCAAACATTCAAACCCTAGATCCTCTTTATGATTTTCAAAGAAATCCATAATAGATATGATTTTTATGTAATAAAGTCTACCATATATCTATCTATAGACGAGGTATTGAAGAGGAACAAAGAAATCCCTATCTCTCGAAGTGACGAGGAGAAAACCAAAAAATTCACGGTGATGAAAATATAATCCGCTCAGATTAAAATGAAGCCCTCACAACCCTCTACGTTTAGGTCTAAGGGACTATGGGTCAAAGATGGGTAGAAGTAGATGAAAACCAAGTGGGAAGAGCTTGAAATCTCAAAAATGGCGGAAATAGAGAGAAGAGAGAGAGAAAAGTGATCCAGATGTGACCAAAAGTGACTTTTATAGCTGTTGAAAACGGATAGACCGCTTGAGCGAACAAAACACTGCTTGAGCGACCAGACATATAAGTGACATTGCTCGAGCGAACAAAGTGACCTCTTAAGTGCACAATGACACCTCCCAGAAGTTCAGACGATACAAAGCAAACCGCTCTAGTGACAAAACCTGCGCTCGAGCAAAGATTAACAACTTTCAGAATCACAGACCTGCAAAAGTACTGGAAGACTCGAAAGATCGCTCGAGCGATGAAGAAAAAATCAGAGTGCTACATAGTGACAGAGGTGAGAGGGCTCACAGAGGAGATGGTGGTCGTAGCTGTGGCTGGTGGTTTTGGGGAAATGAGAGGGGTAGTTGAAGGAATGTGTTGGAAAGAGGTGGAGAGGTGCTGCGAGAGTTGTAGATGGCGTCGCCGGGATTGGCACCATTGTCAAATTTGTAAAGAGAGAACGCTACAACCTTAAACTTGTCCTCTTTGGCAATTTTCTTGAGGGGCAAAATGGTAATTTAAAAAAATGAAAAAAAGTATAAGATGAGAGAATTGAGGGAGCTTTTATTTGCACCCTAAAAATTAGGTTCGACACCCCAATTTAATTATATATATATTTTTTTACTATTAATTTCCTATTTAAAATGACCAAAAGAGACTTGACATTGGAAAAAATGTAAACAAAAGTGTTCTGGACACCCCATTAATCATTAGCCTCAATATTCATTTTCTCTCTTATCTTCTTACTTTCATCACTTTGCATTTCATACCCAACCCTAACCCAACCCTATATGATTTAATTCATCATTTTTGCATTCTATTTCATATTGAAATCAACAATGGACCATAAAGAAGATGTTTCCAAATAATTTTCTTGTTGTTCATCGTTTTTCATAGTTTGATTTTCCGAATTCAGTCAGAATTGAGTATCCGAACAAACTCCATATGTTTGAAATTAGTATCCGGACAAATGGCATGGAATATCCATATGAAACAACTGGAACCAATTTTCTTGTGTTCAGTATTGAGTATCCAAACAAACTTCATATGTTTGAAATTAAGTATCTGGACAAATATATTTTGTTCGGCATTGAGTATCTATATAAAACAATTGGAATCGATTTTCTTGTATTTGATATTGAGTATCTGGACAAACTTTATATGTTTGGAATCAAGTATTCGAACAAATATATTTTGTTCGGCATTAAGTATCCATATTAAACAATTGGAATCGATTTTATTGTGTTTGGCACTGAGTATCTGGAAACCGATAGCTATCGGTGGATGTAGAGTAGGAGGAGACTATCGGTAGATCTAGAGTGGGAGGAGACCTTCGTCACTTGGAATCCCTATTTATCTCAAATGAACCCTCTTTGTTGTTTGAAATTCTCTTCTGATTTTGTTCATCTGTTTATAGGTAATGGGGTGTACAAAGTAGATTTGTTTAGGGTTTTAGGGTTATGATAGGTATTATTTGAGGTATCTAAACAAATAAATAAAATTTTAAATTTATTATTTGGGTGTTTAAAGTAATGGGGCATCTAACCTAATTCTTGGGGTGCATTTAGAGTCTCTCAAGAATTGATGGTTTGCAAATAGAAGATACCGAAGAGAAATGAAATCAACTAAATACTATTTTATTATAATACCAAAACTACCCTTTTAGATGAGCAACGCTACATCCCCCAATTTCCTTTCCCTCCCAAACTCCTCCAAATTGTTTGCCACATCATTGGGGGAGTTTGGGAAAGGAGGAGAATGGCACATTTTTCCCTTTAGATATAAAATAAATAAAAAGATTAACACCTATAAAAGAATAATTTGATAATATAAAATTGTAGTAATTTCTTTTATGTAGCTTAACCAAATAAAAAGGAAGAGAAATTAACATCATTTTCTTTTCTTTTCTTTCTTATCTATCCAAAAAAAATAAAAAGAAATTGCAATATTTTCTTTTATCTAATAACTTACACTTCATTTCTTTTTTCTTTCATAAATTACCAAATATAATAGACTTGTTTGGGAAGTTGACTATTTTAATATGCTATTTTAATTTTTGCCTATTTTAATACGTTAACATTTTTTTATTTGAAAAGATGGTTGGATTTTTTTATAATTGGACGTGATGTGAGTGAAAAAAAAAAGTGAAATGATTATGAGTTTAATGTCATATTTTATCTTATTGATTATTTTATTATATTTTGTCTTTTTTCAAATTTTAATAATAATAAAAAAAAAACAATCAATCACTTGCCAAACAAGGTAAAACTTCATATTTCCAAACAAGGCCTTTGGCCACCAACATTGAATGATTCATTATATCCCAAGTGTAGCCTTAGGCCCCGTTTGTTTTAGGCTATAGGGAGGGTATTGGGACTAGTAATACCAAGGTATTACTAATGCCCTTATTTGTTTGCAGAGATAGCTTTGGGACTATTAGTCCCTTGGTATTACTATACCTTTGGAAGGGGGATTGGTAAGGAGGAGGTAGAGATGGTATTAGAAAATAGTGAGGGGATTAAAAAAAATTTATTTTTTATATATTGGGAAATTTTTTTTAAATATAATGTTTAATTTTTTATATTTTTTATTATTTTTATTATTTTATATAAAAATAATTTAACAATTCCTCATTATTAATCCCCTCACTATCTGTCCCCTCACTATCTGTCCCCTCACTATCAATCCCCTCCATTTTATCTCCCAAAACAAACGGGGCCTTAGTTTACAAAATATGAGAAGTTATTGATTGGTCTTGAGACAGAGTATCACATGACGCTTCACATGTATTATGATTGATGAAAGGAGTGAGACTTATAATTTTATCAAAAATGATATATCCTTATAAAATTAGAACTCTATTGAGTTCTACTGAAATAGAAAGTCAAAAAAAAAAAGAAATACAAAATTAAAATATCACATCAAATAAACTCTATATATACTTTAGAGCTATTAGAATTAATAAATTAAAATTTTAAAATATTTTTGTAATCTTATATTGAGTGATTAAAGAATGATTTGTGGTACCAGCGAATAATTTTCACATACCACAGTGAATGATTTGTCACGTCTGACGTGGTTTGACACTGACTGGCCTTTCCCATATACAAAGCAAAGTTCCACTCTTTTATTTTTGTTGCCTACATCGGAAAGAAAAAGTTCCACTCTTTTAGAAGTGGAGTTTTCTCTTCGTTATTCTCAACACACACAGACAGCCTTTACTCTTTCTCTCTCTCGATTCGCTTCGCACTTTAACACACTGTTTCGTTTGGTTATTGACGTTATCACCAAGACTCTTTCTTTGGATTGGAGCCTTCAACTCATATATATATATATATATATATATATCTTACTCCTAAACTATTACAAACCCTTCATGTTTGTCATATTCTTATTTTTCTTCTTCTTCTGTTGTCTTGAGAGCTTTTAATTTTCTCTGCTAACACCAATTTCCAGGAACCCACATCAATCGGTACCTTCTCTACTTACTTGAAGCTTGTATTTAAACTTTCTCTCCTCTTTGCTTTTCCTTACTCTCTTTATTCATTTGGGTTTTTTTTTCTGATCTTTGTTTTTCTTGGAATTTTGTCTACTAATCCACTGATACTATTCTACTTTCTAATTCTTGAAATGGGATTCTAAATTTTTTTTATTTTTTTACAAATTATAGCTCTATCTTGGTATGGATACATATAATTGTTGACAAATTTGTGGGGAAATTATTTGAGGCTTTTTGTAAAGCTCTTGGAATCATTTGCTCACTTGTTATTACTACAATTTTTGTTAGCATTAATGATAAGGCCATGGGATTGGACTGTATTCTAGCCAATTTTGAATCCCTTGTTTGGATGCAAAAGTGGGTCTGGCCTCCCAATTAACACTCTCCCTGAATTGTATATCCCTAAATGTGGGACTATTGAGTCCCATGGGGGTGATTAAGAGAGTCCCATATTAGGGGTCAAAAAGATCAAAACACCCTCGAACCATGGTCATTACATCATGTACTCCATATCTAGTGATTCCAAAAAAACATGGAATAAGTAGGATTCTACTGACCCCCCTCCTAATCCTGGAGGATTCAAAGCGTGAGATAAGATATGTCATCCTAAGGAATTTGTAATCCGATGACTATTAGTTTCGGGACTAATAGTCATATATAATCCAGTCCAATGAAACAAACAAAGCTTAATGATTTCAATGGCATGATAGAGGAATGGAGAATCAAACCACACATAGGCCAATAGCTCAATTTATGTTTGTATAATTCCTAAGCATTCAAGTAATTGTGGACAACCAATATTCTATTTTTCATAAATGGCTAACCTCACAACTAGAATTATCAAATTATAATTCCACCCCTACATTCCAATGCTATATTTGGTTGAAGTTTTCAAAAATTAATTTCAATGCCACATTTGAAAACATATTTCAATGCATGCTTGGCAGTGTGAGTTTTTGATTTTTGAATTTGTGCTTTAGGTCGTCCCCCCGGACATCCTCCGGATGTCCGGCCGGTTAACCAGAATAGTACCTCCTTTTTTTTTTTTTTTTTTTTGCAATTATGTTTGTTTTTAATATTTTTTAAATATAGAAATTATTTTTTTTAGACCAAAATGACAAATTATTTTTTTGAATTGAATTTTAAAAAGAGTTTGTGTATGAATTTTGAATATAATTTTCAATAGAGTTTTGAGTTGTATATTTGGTTGAGTTATAAGTTTTTGAATTAAGTTTTGAAAATTCTTTTCAAAACTCATAACCAAACAATTTTTTTCATTTCATATGTCACATTAAAAATTCAAAATTCAATTCAAAATTCTTTTTAAAACTCTTAACTAAACAAATTTTCTCTTTCCAAATCATAATTCCAAAAATCACAAACTCAAAATACTACTCTATTATCAAATTATAATTCTAAAACTCTACGAAACGCTATCTTAATTTTTGTCATTGCATCATCAAAACAGATAGTAAACACTTTCTCTCTCTCTGACCCAAGGGCCTAGTGGTCAAGGTCTGGGACCTAGTGATGTGCTCCCTTCATGGTTTTAGATTCAAAACTTCCTAGGTGCAAACAATTTCTTGAGGCTAGTCCATATGGAGTTTTACCCCGGCTTTAATTAGGCACACCACTAGTGGACGGTGGGATTAGTCCCCCGGATTAGTTGATCCATTGGGTCAGATATCGAGTTATCAAATCTCTCTCTCTCTCTCTCTCTCTCTCTCTGTTCTAAAGTTTGACAGGCTTAATACATATTTCTTTATAAGTCTCCTGTAACTTTTTTCTTACTCAAAATACTATGAATAAGTTTTGTGACTGAGGGTTAGTTGGGCTTTCCACGTTTGGAAATTCTTGGTTGGTCTCTTCAAATTGAATGGTATACAAATCTTGTAGCTATTTTATTCTCATGGTTAGATAATCTTTAGTAAGTTTTTTTTTTTTTTTTAATACCCAAAGAAACAGCTGCCTGCTATTTTGCCTCATTTTTATTAAGCGTTATGGTTTTGTGGGTCACTGGTAACTCATACTAATTTGTAATCAACAGCTTTGAAATGGATGGATGTGATGCTAAGGCGAGCACATCATCTAAAAACCTTATGTCAAATTATAGGCTGGGGAAAACTCTTGGTGCTGGGGCATCTGGTAAAGTGAAACTTGCACTTCATATTGTGACAGGCATTAAAGTTGCTATTAAGATCCTTGCTCGTCAATCAATTGATGATTCTGCAGCAGAAAAAGGTGCGTTGTACATTTGAGTACTAATGTGGTGTTGTGTTTCAGAATGAGGTTGAAACTTGTCTTTCTCAAGTTACAAGTGGTATAGTAATTGATGTAAGCAACAAGCAGAAGTGAGCAAGTGAAAAAGATAGCGAAATAAAATTAGTAAAGCATTGATGTTGTGGCACACCTTGATAGTGTTAGATGAGACTTTCAGAAGCATTTTGTTAAAGTGTTTTTGTCATCAATAAACTTATTATTTCTGAGACATCATAGTGGGATGAAACATTAGTATGTTCATGTTCTCTACAAGTAGCCTTTTGTGTGGCAATTGTGTTCTGAATCAGCTGATAAAAACACCTTGATTTTCTGTGGAACCCTCAAAATTAGTTCGTTTTTCTTCATCTTCTTCCTTTGCTTCATTTTCCGTCTTTCTTTCTTTCTTTTTTTCTCCTTTTCTTTTCTTTTTCTTCTTCTTCTTCTTCTTCTTCTTCTTCTTCTTTTTTTTTTTTTTTTTTCTTTTTTCTGGGCACTTGTGAGCGTGTGTAAATTATTGCTTGTCATGATCATGAAATATTATACTTGATATTAACTTCTATCAATGACAAAAGCATTAGATCAAATACTTGTATACACAGATTGATTAAAGTAGATGCAACAGTGTAAAACATGAGAAATGTGCTTTGATCGAATACGTGCTTTGTTTCTTTGACCTTTTAGACATTATTTAACAAATGTCTCCTTGTATTGTGTTATTGTAGTGAGACGAGAGATCAAAATCCTGAAGCTATTTTCACATCCCCATGTAGTTCGCCTATATGAAGTCATAGAGACGCGGTCGAAAATTTATGTTGTCATGGAGTACATGAATTCTGGTGACCTATTTGATTATATTACAGAGAACGGAAGGGTCCAAGAAGATGAGGCGCGCCACTTCTTCCAACAGGTATTTAAGGTGCTAGTATTATTATTATTTTTTTTGTTTACATAATACTGTTTCTGAGTTGAACTTTGTTGAGTGAACAACTTTCTAGATGGAACTACACATTGCTAATTTTGATGTGATTTGCTATTAACTTATTTTGTGAGTAATTTCATTTTAGTGATAAGGAAAAGTGGCTGAAATTGATCTGGCAAAACATTATCTAATGAAAGAGTAGATTATTTCAGGTGTTGAATGTTGCCATCTCCACATGGTGGTTCACCGAGATCTCAAGCCAGAGAATCTGCTTTTGAATTCCGAACACAATCTCAAAATTGCTGACTTTGGTCTTAGTAATATCATGCGTGATGGTCATTTTCTTAAAACAAGCTGTGGAAGCCCAAATTATGCTGCTCCTGAGGTATGGGTTCAGTAATGAAATAGCTAGGTCCATCTGAGAGTAAACTTGGGTTCCAAATAATTTTGCACAGCCAAAAAAGAAAAAATATATATATATATATATATATATATATATGAAAAGGAAATTTGTTCTCTGGTGTAAATTAAATTGCTCATTATATATATAGGTTATATCTGATAGATTATATGCTGGTCCTGAGGTTGATGTTTGGAGTTGCGGTGTCACTTTATATGCTCTTCTGTGTGGAAGACTTCCTTTTGATGATGATAATCTTCCCGGTTTATATGCAAAGATAAAGGTCGGTTAAGTGGATTGTATGTTTTGACATTGCATTTAAATTATTTTCCCAACTCTATGATTTTTTTAATTTTTTTAATTTTTGCACCAGAATGGAGTATACACATTGCCAAATCAGTTGTCTCATGGTGCCCGTGATTTAATAGCACGCATACTTACCATTGATCCTATAAATCGTATATCAATCCCTGAAATACGTCAGCATCCTTGGTTTCAACAAGATCTTCCACAATACATAGCTATGCCATCTGTCATTGCAGCGTACGATACCAAAAAGGTAACTATGTTTCCTTGTGATTTTACAAATTATTTAGCCTTTTATTATTATTATTTTTTAACTGAATAATCTATTACAATCACTGGAAGTTTACATTTAGTGTCTGATGTGTGAATCATGTTTTATTTAAGTAATATAATAATACTTGATTATTTTTTGTCTGATGAATTCTATTTCTATTCATAAATGTAATGCATCTTATATCTAGCGAATATGTTTTAGAGTACGTGAATATGTTTTAGACTTTGTAAAAATTGATGTATTATTGATTGATATATTTTATGTTTACAATGAGTCCTATATATAGAAGATTAGAGGAGGTAAGGTATGTAGTAGGTGGAGTAGTAGGTGGAGTAGTAGGTGAAGTGGGTGGAGTAGGTGTAGTGGTAGGTTTTGGTACATTTTAACAGCCCCCCGCAAACTCAAGGGGGATAGGAACTAACCAACTTGAGTTTGGAGAGAGTAACAAAACAAGAAAATAATCTGAAAAATAAAAAATGGATAGGAGACACTGTATGGTCGTGTCAGACCGTTGTAGAAGACTGTATGGTTATGGCAGACCGATGTAGAAGACACTGGCTCGTGTCGGACCGATGTAGAAGACAGTTTATGGGGTCATGTCGGACCGGTGTAGAAGACAGTTTACGGAGTCTTGCTGGACCCTTGTAGAAACTAACCGGAATCAATGTCGGGACAGTTTACAGAGTCTTGTCGGACCCATGAAGGAGCTAACCGGAATCAATGTCGGGACAGTTTACAGAGTCTTGTCGGACCCTTAAAAAGTCGCACCCTCAAAAGGTGTGCCCAATCTGTCAAAAGGCGTGCCATCAAAAAGCGTGCCCAATCTATAAAAAAGCGTGCCATCAAAAGACGTGCCATCAAAAGGCGCGCCCAAGTTGTCGGAGAGCACCGAGAGACGCATGATGCGCGTGTCTGCCTCTTCATCATGGTCTTTATAAACCGAAGCGGAGGCTGAGGCTTGGAAGCATAACAAACCAGTTGAAACCTCTTCGTTCTCTGAGAGCTTGTCGCTAATCTTGAAACACTCTGTAACCAACCCTTCTCTGAAACACTCAGCAACCCATAACATGGCCTCGTCTTCCCGTTCAGCTACCCAGAATATGGCCTCTTCGTCCCGTGGTCTGCTCACTCTCTTTCCCGACCTCAACGAATCAACAAGAGAGATAACTGGTGCGGTGGCCAGTGAACCTCAACCAAGCGCCTCTGGTTTTGCTCCGTTGAACTTTCCGATGCGGTCGGTGGAGCAAAAAATGGCGGTGCAAACTGATATTGAGGCCAATCAATATACTTTGAAGTCATGTGTGGAGACCATGACGGCGGTCACAAACCTGTCGCACTGGCTGCAGAGTAGGACAAATGAGGTGCAGCAGTTAAACGCCCAACTGGCTCTGCTCCAACGCATGTATAAGGATGCGTGAGCAGAGATAAGTGTGCTAAAGGCGGAAAATAAGGAGCTGAAGCGGAAGGCCACCGTGATGTTCCGATTTGGAGGTCCGCCATATGCTGCAGTGGAGGAGCAGGGAGTAGTGATCGTGCCCAGTGGAGTGGGAAACACGGAGGCAACACCGTCAAGGGCCGCCCAGGACGGAGGCAAGAAGAGGAGACCGGCGGCAGAGTAGAGAAGAAAAATCCCACTGTTCCGATTTGTGTTGGTTGTGTTTTGTTTTGTTTTGTGTTTTTGTTTTTGTTTTTGTTTTTGTTTTTTTTTTTTTTATGGTGTAAAATGCTGATCGGGGTTGATCCCCGGCATGAAGAAATGACAAGTTTGTAAAATGTTGTTTTTTTTTTTTGTTTTTGTTTTTTTTGTTTTTGTTTTTTTTTTTGTTTTGGGAGTGTTTTGTTGAAAAAATAAAAATAAAATGAAAGAAAACAAGGGAGAAAGAAAATAGATAAAAAATATTTATAGATGGATTATATGAAAAACATCAGTGCGATTGTTTCAAAATAAAGTGGGGTATTTAAAAAAGAGGAAAAGTGATTTGGAAAAAATAAATAAAAATAAGTGATTTTTGAAATCAAATGGAGGAGAGAGAGGGACAAACCCATGTGATAAAGTGGAGAGAGAGTCGATGAGTGGGGTGCAAAAGGTGAAGGAGAAATGATGGATTGAAAATGGTTTGGGTCAGAAGTGGACACTGTTAGTGGGGAACATGAGTGCATTGATTATTTGATATAATAATAATAATAATAAAAATAAAAAGTTAGAACAGTTGGAGAGAATGAGTGGAGTATGGTAAGGGTTTCATCCAAAGCCAAAATTCCTGCAGCGAATCACTTCGCAAATCCTAGCATGAGCTTTTTCTCTTTCCAGGCTTATACATGAATTTCCTGGTGATTTCAAGAGCCTCTGGTGGCATTGTGGCAGAGAACACCCCAACCTGGATTTTGGGTGGCAGCAACTGGAAAATATCATAGATCTAATTTTTAAAAACCTCGTGACAGCATTTCATCAGCTTCATCCAAGACAAACATTTTGATGCAAACAGGGCGAAGTGATTGTCTCCGCAACATGTCAAACACACGACCAGGAGTACCAACAACAACATGAACCCCACTGGAGAGAATGCGCTGATCTTCGCGCACACTAGTCCCTCCAACACAAGCATGAACCTTCACACTTTGCTGGGCAAGTTCACGAGTGGGTGGAAGAACCAAAGCTTGGCACTCAACCAAGCTATAATCTAGCTGCTGCAGAATTCCAGAGCAGAATGTTGCTGTGTTTCCAGTTTCAGACTGTCTCGTCATATGAGGTGAAGAATTCTTCTCCATCAGCCTCACACATGACTACAGTTGCACAAATCTTTGTTGATTTTATCAGCGGAATAGGTTGAGGTCCGGCGGGCGGCCAAGGCGAAATTGCCGCCCGCCGGTGAAGCAAAAATACTAGGTTCTAAACCTGCTCTGATACCATGTAAAAATTGATGTATTATTAATTGATATATTTTATGTTTACAATGAGTCCTATATATAGAAGATTAGAGGAGGTAGGTATGTAGTAGGTGGAGTAGTAGGTGGAGTAGTAGGTGAAGTGGGTGGAGTAGGTGTAGTGGTAGGTTTTGGTACATTTTAACAGACTTTTACATGACTCTGAAGAGATGATGAAGAAATCAACTTCATTTTGTAGTTGACGATCTTGTTTCTTTTATTCGACAATTCTGTTTATATACCATATTCACATTTGAGAAGGGTTTTTTTTTTGGGTGGTATTTTACACTTTTTTATAGCATCAGGGTAGTACTTTCTTTTGAAAAAAAAAAAATTCAATTTGATAGGAAAAATTACAAATTGAAAGAAAAAGAAAATAAAGAATTGCTTTTGATAGTGCTTCTTGAAAACAAGTTACAGACAATATTACCAATGGATTCCTTTTTAGCGGATCTTGAATACAAAACATGCTCAAGAGTGAACTAAGTTAAAATAAAAATTATAGATTCAATATTTTGAATAAATTTACCAGCACAAAAATGAGGCTAGTAATATAGTCCTCATTTTGAATTTGAAAATCATGTTCTGTTCCACTATGGTGATTTCATAAGCTTTACAGATCTCATTTCCTGATTGCCTTTGCAGTTCTTTTAGCCTTTGGAGGTTCCACGTGCCAGATCCATCTTGTACCCCAAAAATTTTAGTCTTCTTTTTGAAATATGCTTATTTTGATAGACTCTAAATTGGCTTTTTCAGTTGGGCCCTTGATCCTTTATTTCTAGGTTCTTGTAGTTTTATGTTTGAAATTTATGTGCCAATAATTAGACTCTCTTGATTTATTCAAAGCATATTTTGATTGAGTTTGGCTTTTTCTTTGGATTGTAATTTTTCCCATGAATCGCTGTGTGCTCTGATTATATTTACTCTTTTCTTCAAATGATGCACACCATCAGGTGTTGCATTTGAAATGCTTGATTATTGTATATTCCTATTTTGACTTTGTTTTTTTCATGTGTGCCTGATCAAGGGGTATGATTATGCTACAGGGCTTACATTTTTTTTAAGATCATGGGTGTACTGGTATTTTTCTTTTAAAATACTATTGCCTGGTGGTCTTTTTATAACATCTAAGAAATGTTTCTAGAAATACTATCCGAAGTTCTCTGCTTAAGGTTCAAAATGAATCTGTTATTGTCATTTTGCTCAATAGGGCCATAGTTCTAGTTAAATCACATGATAACATGCTTTTTAATGGGTACTAATTGGGCATTGTTTTTTTTTACATGATAACATGTTTTTTAATTATTATTATTATTATTATTATTTTTTGGGGATGCCTCAACCCATGTTAAATTTGGTTTCCCTTGTCCCCTAGTGTGACCCTCAATAAGGACAATGCACCCTTCCTTATTGGTGTAGTTTTTGTTATTCATTGTACATTGCCTAACCATCTTAATTGATTGAACATATTTGTTTTCATGGGACAAGCATGTGCTTTCAATTCTATCCATGTTTGTTTTGCTTTTCTAGTGATGGCCCAATTAGTTAAGTAGGGCTATGTTAACTTGCTGAGTTTATTTCTATCACACTAAACCTTTTTCTCTTTGCTTTTTTGGTGTAAATATTTCTTTTCCATCTTCTATTCTAATAGCCCACTTGTCATGTGAGTTAATAATAATTTTATATATAATCTGTTAATAATTTGAAGCTGTTAATTGAAACTAATCTTGTCTATATACATCGTATTGATAGATTAATGAGGGCATTATCCTTGAAATGGCTAAGATGGGCTTTGATATCCATGAAGTGATTGGGTCTCTTCAGAATGGATTGGAAAACAAGGTGTGCAAGCTGTCTAAGAAAGAATTTCATTTTGTATTTCAGTTGCATGTCTGATCTTTGCTATGATTTCAGGCAACAGTAACATACTATTTGCTAGCAGACAGCCATTTTAGAGTTCACCACAATTACCTGAAGAATGAGCTTCTAGAATTATTGGTATCATTTATGTTTTTTTCTCTTATTTACAATATCATTTCATGTTTGTGATCAATTTGTTTGCATATCATTATGATTTATTATACCATTATTGATAGATTTTGAAATGGTTTCTTCTTATGCACATTGTGTTATTTGGTGTTAGAATTTTGTTTCAATTCTGTTGCGGTGAAGACTCAAAAGTACTTTGCTTCTTCAACTACAATTCTTGCAATTATCAACATTTCATAAGAAAATATTATTAAGAACTGCCTCATATTGAGGTTTACAATCCTATTTATTGTAGACTATTCCTAATTCTTGTAGAAAACAACAAATAGTCAAGAAAAATTAGAAAAGTTACTAAAAATAGCAAATTAAAGTTGAGCCAAAATTTGATTACTAGGTCTAGGAAACATGCCAAAAAAAGAAATAAAACGATGAGTTGTGTTCTAAAAACAGAAATAAAACAAATTTAAACAATGGAATTTGGCCAAATTCCCACAGTGCATCATTACCAATGGCAATAATGAGTTGTGTGTTAGGTTTTTATTCTTGGTAATCCCGTTTGACAAAACTCATTTTAGTTGTAATTATATTCGATCTTTTATTTCAGTGAGGTTATGAGTTTTAGATGCGAATCCAATCCAAATTGTGCCTATGTAGAGGAGTTTGTGATTTTAATCCTATCATGTTTGCCACTTTGCCGATTATGTCAGGGTGCAGTCGAGGTTGTTTGTTTGCTCGAGCGGCCGATTGTGCGCTCGAGTGGATATCGCGACCTTTCAGAAGTTTCATTCGTCTGCAAAAGTACTGGGAGTTGTTTTCTTCCGTTTGAGCGGCCATTCCTATGCTCGAGCGTAGACCCTGTTTAGTCACACACATTTTAGTTACTCTGTTTGAGTGGCCATTCTTGCGCTCGAGCGGAGGTCGCGGATCTATTTGTTATAAAAGTTGCGGTTCAATCAGGTTTTAGAATATGGCTGCCAGATCTTCTTTTTGGGTATTAGGGTTTTCATCTAAAGCTTCTTTGCTTGTTTCCTTTGATATTCGTGAGAGGTTAATCATGAATTGAGTGGATTATATCAAAGGGTTTGTTTAGTTTGTTTTATTAAAAAAAAGAGAGTTGTTTTTTGGTGGATTCCATGAAATTTGGATTTGAAGCTTTAGTGGATTCCGGAGTAGCTCATCGTCGTGGATTCGACATCGGCGTTGTGGATTCAACTTTGGGCAAGACAATTCCGAGGTGAAGATGTTAGACAATCTTCACTGTGTTTAAATAAATTAATTCTATTTGGGTATTAAAACGACAAACAGAATACGAAAGAAAAATAGGAAATGAGAGAGAATGTTTGATTACAAAAATCAAACCAATAAATAAATAAAAATAGATTTTTATTTTATTACAAATACAAAATCAAAATCTGATTTAAATAAATAATAATAAAACAGAAAAAGAATTAACTTACTTGATTAATTTCTTGTACAATATTCTGATCAAGTCCAGTGTTAGACACTGTGTCCTTAAGACAGGTTCGTCCTCTCCAAGGCATGGTTATCAGAATCCCGATCCGGATCTTACGATCCTACGATTTTACGATCCATTTGAGTACAATCGATCCGGATCGTGTAAAAAACTCCTTATAGGTAGGATCTTTCGATCCTGGTAGTGGGATCTTATAGGATCGTGGAATCCCGATCCAGATCCGATCCTATCCGATCCAATTTACAAGGCTTGTTTTGTATTGTATGACATGTTTTATTGTAAATTTTATATTTGTTGTCTAAATACCAATTTATGTGGTCAAAATAAATAATAAAAATTAAGTAGTATTGAATCAAATAGACTAAGAAAAACGAATTATGAAACAAACATTCAAATATTGAGGTAATTTAAGAAAATTAAATAGTCGAAAAAACAAACTTAGTTTTAGCGGAGTCTAAGGAGGGTAAGATGATTGCAACTTTATCCCAATTTTTGGAAAGATTATTTTTGTGACTCGAACTCGCTCCACCAGGGATGCTAACGACAAACCTTATCATCAGACTAAGCTACTCTTTTGAGTTCTTAATCTATTTTCATATCCAACTTTGTTAAATATTTTTTCTTCACTTTTTATGCATTATTGTAGATTGTAAAGTATTTTGTTATAAAATTCTTCTTCTTCTTCACCTTCTTTTTTGATGAACTAAAAAACTTTTACCATCGAGTTTTTTATTGTATAATATTATATGTACATTTTACATGGAGTACTATATTTTTCACAATATCTTCACTTCTTTTTAATAGAATATATAGGTTCATTTTGTATATACTTTATAAGAAATATTTATTTAAATTAAATTATTATGTAATTTGTCTTTTTCGGTAGGATATTACGATCCTCGATCCGATTCTACGATCCGATCCTATAAACACCTCCAACGATCCAACGTAGGATCCCGATTTTAACAACCTTGCTCCAAGGTGCTTTCAGAATATGGACGTCTATCTCCCAGGATAAAATGATCAATCAACGAATAAATGCAGCACTACAATTTATTCGCACAACGAACACACTAAGTGTTTACACTCTTTCTCACAAAAATGACATGCAGCAAAATGTAGAGTATAAGTGCAGAGGAGAATTACGGAAAAACTGAATGAAAACATCAAATGAGGGTTACCTATTTATAGATGTAGTGGTGGCTTTTCAATTTGAATTAAACAGGTGCAAAATCAGTTTGAACATGTATGATACCTGTTCAGTTTGAATAAACAGATACAAATCTGTTGGGTTCAAATTTGAACAGATAAAAACTGTAGGGACCTGTTTGGGTGTAGGGAAAAATAGGAACAGATTATTTCCGGAATTAATTTGAATTCTGGATAGAAATTTTATTTTACCAAAAAATAAAATAAAATTCAAATGTTTTTGGCCCAAAAAGATTAGTATTGGGCTGGACAAGCCTAACCCAACCTCACACCACGCCCAGCCCGTCCGACTGGACGGTGACGTGTGCGTGGTAATTTTTGGGTTCAGTGGGTCTAGTCCATTTTGCCCATAACTTTCCTCTCTACAAAACTTGGGTGCCCCTTGGGGCCTACCCCAAGTTCCAACTCCAAACCTTATAAACCCATTTAAAACTTCTCACCAAATCAACGTGGGACAAACCATTACACAAACCTTAAGGAATTTCTATCAAAACTCCATTTCCATGGAGTTCACTTTGGCTTCAAAATCCCATTCACCCGATAATAGTTTTGAGCAGCCAAATATACCACGTGAATCACAAAGCGGCATAGAACGCGTTACCACTTCGACCCACCAAATTTGGCGCACGGGTCCCACCTAAAAATTAGACCAAAGTTAAGAAAAAATTCTATTTTTACCTAGATTTTTTTTTTTCAAAACATTTCTAACAATCCCCCACATGAATGAAATTTGATGACAACGAAAATGCAACAATATGTAGATTTTGTTGAAAGAGTATAAATCGAAAATATCTTGCATCAGGATAGGTAGCTTTCGGTTTTGAACCTTCTCTAATGATAACCTATCGGACATACTAGCTAATCAATGGACGCGATGCCTTAAATTGTTCAGCCGTTTGTGTAAGCCAAGACAATAGATTTCACACAATATCTTCTAACACATCGTGGTTCTCACTGTTATGTTCATTTTGGCCTTGAACGCTCCTGGTTTTCATGAGTGCTTTTAGAGAATTTATCCTCTTCATTTTCATAGAACCGTCCCCAGTTTGACACTCACTTAGGTGATTCTTATTGTGAGTATCTTCTTATACTCGTCTTGATTTTTATGCCTAAATCAATATATAAGTAATCATTAAAAGCAAAGCTTACCCTTAAATCCCTGCATACAACATATGTTACAGATATCACTCTCACCATAGGAATGGGTAGGGAATTTTAATCCCTTGGTGATTTCTGGCGAGCCACACATAACTTAGTTGTCCCTTTGAACTTAGTTCTTGGGATCTCCAGTCATATAAGTAGGGTTACCATTATGATGACTCTTATGTAATAGGCTTTAATTCCATCCCCTTCGATGAACTATACACTAACTCTTTAGTCAAACTTTTTGTTAACGGATCTGCAATATTTTCTTTAGATTTTATATAATCTATTGAGATTATTCCATTTGACAGCAACTGCCTTACGATATTATGTCAACGACGAATATATCGTGAGTTACCGTTGTACATATGATTTTGTGCCATGCCTATTGCAGATTGCCTATCACAATGAATGCAAATAGCTGGCACAGGTTTAGGCCACATTGGAATGTCTTCTAAGAAGTGACGAAACCATTCTGCTTCTTCTCCTGCTTTGTCTAAAGTAATGAACTTAGATTCCATTGTGGATCGTGCGATGCATGTTTGTTTTGTGGATTTCCAAGAAATAGCAGCGCCTCCCAGAGTAAAGACATATCCACTAGTGGATTTTGAATCTTCAGTATCCAATATTCAATTGGCATCACAATAACCTTCGAGAACTGCTGGATATTGAGTAAAGTTCAAACCATGATCACGAGTAAATCTTAGATATCTAAGAACCCGAATGATCGCTTTCCAATGGTCTTCTCCGGGATTACTAGTGTACCTACTCAATTTACTGACTGCATAAGCTATGTCAGAACGAGTACAATTCATTAGGTACATTAGGCTTCTAATGATTTGAGAGTATTTTAACTGAGACACTGCATCACCTTTATTTTTTGATAAATAAAGACTGATGTCGACAGGTGTTCTAGCTACATTCAAATCATCCTTGATAAATTTATTAAGAATTTTCTCAATATAATGAGATTGAGATAATGCATATCCGTCAGATGTTTTAGTAATTTTCATTCCTAATATAACATCTGCGACTCTCATATCTTTTATATCAAATCTTTTGTTAAGCATTTGCTTAGTTGATTTGATCGTGTTTTGATTGCTTCTAATGATAAGCATGTCATCCACATAAAGACAAACTATGACATATCCTTGGTCAGTGTTTTTAACATAGACACATTTGTCACATTCGTTTATCTTACACCCATTAGTAAGCATTGCATGATCAAATTTTTCATGCCAATGCTTAGGTACTTGTTTTAGTCCATAAAGAGATTTTACAAGCCGACAAACTTTTTTTTCTTGCCCCGGCACTACAAACCCTTCGGGTTGCTCCATATAGATCTCTTCATTTAGATCACCATTTAAGAAAGCTGTCTTAACATCCATTTGATGTATTTCTAAATTAAAAAACGTTGCTATAGCAATAAGCATGCGAATGGATGTTATTCTTGTCATGGGGGAATATGTGTCAAAATAGTCCAGACCTTCCTTTTGTCTGTAACTTTTTACTACAAGTCTTGCTTTATACTTGTCTATTGAACCATCTATTTCATTTTTCTCTTGAATATCCCCAAGAGGTTTAGAACCAGGTGGAAGATCCACAAATTCCCAAGTATGATTTTGCACAATGGATTCAATTTCATTATTAACAGTCTCTTTCCACAAAGGTGCTTCAGGACCTGTCATTGCTTCCTTAAAGCTTTGAGGTTCATTTTCTAACAGGAATGTCAAAAAATCTAGACCAAAGGATGTTGATGTTCGCGCTTTCTTACTTCGTGTTGGTTCATCATCAGTTAAATCGTGTTGGTCGAGACCATTACTAGTCTCTTGTGTTTGATTGTCATTAGTCTCTTGATTTTGTGTACAATCATAAGTTCTTTTTTGTGAACTTAATTCCTGTCATTTCTTGTAAGGAAAGACATGTTCAAAAAACACAGCATTCCTTGACTCTATAATAGTATTCACATTTATATCAAGTATTTCTGATTTATAAGTCAGAAACCGATATGCACTACTATTCTGAGCATAACCAATAAACACACAATCTACTGTTTTTGGTCCAATCTTAGTCTTTTTAGGAACAGGAACTTCAATTTTTGCCAAACACCCCCACACTTTTAAGTATTTGTAGGAAGGCGGTCGACCTTTCCACAATTCATAAGAAGTGCTGTTGGTTTTTTTGTGGGGTATTCTGTTAAGAACATAATTAGCAGACAATATTGTTTCCTCCCACAAGTTCTGTGGTAAGCCTGAACTTAGTAACATGGCATTCATCATTTTTTTTAGGGTTCTATTCTTCCTTTCAGCAATTCCATTTTGCTGAGGAGAATAGGATGCTGTAGTTTGGTGAATAATGTCATGTTATGCACAAAATTTATTTAATGGTGCATCATATTCACCACTCCTATCACTTCTAACCATTTTAATGGTTTTTCCAAGTTGATTTTCAACTTCTGTTTTATAGAGTTTAAACATTTCTAAGGCTTCATCTTTACTTCTAAATAAATAAACATAACAATATCTTGTGCAATCATCGATAAATGTTATGAAATACTTTTTGCCTCCTCTAGTTTGAACAAATTTAAGATTACATATGTCTGTATGAATTAATTCTAGAGGTTTAGTTTTCCTTTCAACCGATTTAAATGGAGCCTTTAGTTAGTTTAGCTTTTACACAAATTTCACATTTATGATTAGGATCAATTTCAAACTTTGGTATATAATCCAAACCAATTAATCTACGCAAAGCATCAAAATTTACATGTCCTAATCTAGCATGCCATAAATTCGACTCAAGAATATAAGCAAAAGATGTGTTATTCTTATTCATAGCAACTTTTGGTACAACCGTCATTATATTTAATTTGAAGAGACCATCACTCATGTATCCCCTACCAACATACATACCACTCTTTGATAATACAAATTTATCAGACTCAAATACAAGCCTAAAACCATTTTTACTTAACAAAGAGCCAGAAACCAAATTCTTCCGGATGTCAGGTACATGCAGTACGTTGTTGAGGGTAAGTTCTTTCCCTGATGTCATCTTCAAGATCATCTTTCCTTGTCTAGCCACAGTAGAAGTAGAAGAATTTCTCATGAAAAGTTGTTCACCATTTGCAGCCTCATTGTAGGTAGTGAACTTCTTCTTGTCCGCACATATGTGACGAGTTGCTCCAGTGTTAACCCACCACTCCTTGGGATTTTCAACCAAATTAGCCTCAGACACCACAACAGAAAGATTGATGTCATTTACCCCGTCAGAGATGTAATCTAATTCTGTCACATTGGCTTGATTAGTGGTCTTCTTGTTTGTACTTCCTCGATCCTTCTTAGGGCGGCGGCAGTCAGAAGCTCGATATCCAGTCTTGCCACAGTTATAGCATTTTCCTTTGAACTTCTTATTGCCATTGTTGTCGCCTTGTTTAGGACCATTTCCAGTAAATTTTCTCTTTTTGTTATGTGGTTTGTGAACTTGTTCAACCACATTAGTCTTGGACTCAATGGGATTTTTCCCATTCCTCTTTTCAGCCTTTCGGTTATCTTCCTCAATTCTCAATTTTACAATCAATTCATCCATGGTCATCTCCTTGCGTTTATGTTTTAAAAAATTTTTGAAATCTTTCCAAGCCGGTGGTAACTTTTTCATTAGAGCAACGACTTGGAAAGAATTGCTAAGAGATATACTTTCTGAATGAATATCATGCAAAATTATTTAAAAATTTTGAACTTGAGAAATTACCGTTTGGGAGTTTACCATAACAAAGTCCAGAAATTTACCGATAACAAATTTCTTCGTGTCGGCATCTTTTGTCTTGTATTTCTTCTCCAAAGAATCCCTCAATTCTTTTGCTGACTTCAGAGGGCTGTAAACATTATACATGTTGTCAAGGCCATTGAGGATGCAGTTTTTGCATAAGAAATCTGAATGTTTCCAAGCATCTACAACGGCAACAACTTGCCGATCACTTTCACCCTCTTTACGTGTTGGAGCCTCTTCACGGAGAAATCAGGCCAAATTTAGAGTTGTAAGATAGAACAGCATCTTCTGCTGCCATCTCTTAAACTCAGTACTGTTAAATTTTTTCGGTTTTTCTTCATTATTTATTGGTACTTGAACATGGTTCTGGATAGGGACCGGAGTTGGTGTAACAATTGGAGTACCACTTCCAGTTGTAGTAGTCATAATATCTGATTACAAAAATCAGAAAAAAAAAAAACCAAAACACAAATTAATTTTCTAGTTACTAAAATCAGAAAATAAATTTTAACATAAAATAATTTTATTTTTCTTGTTACTAAAACTAGAAAAATAAAATACTAAAATAATTTTCTGTAACACAAATTAATATTCTGCAATTGTTAATGATACCAGTATATTACTATTAGTTGTCAAAGAAAATAGACAGTATATTACTACTATCTGTCAAAAAGTATATTACTACTATTTGTTTTCCAACCAGAATATCACTTTTGTGAAAATATAGAAAATTAAATACAATGAAGACAAAAAAAAAAAAAGAAAAAGAATCTGTCTTAAGATTGTTAGGCAATCTTCACTTTGTATAAATAAATTAATTCTTTTTGGGTACTAAACGGCAAACAGAATACGAAAGAAAAATAGGAAAGGAGAGAAAATGTTTGATTACAAAAATCAAACCAATATATAAAAATAAATAAATTAAAACAGATTTTTATTTTGTTATAAAAACAAAATCAAAATCTGATTTAAATAAATAATAATAAAACAGAAAAAGAATTAACTTGATTAATTTCTTGTACAATATTCTTATCAAGCTCAGTGTTAGACACTATGTCCTTAAGACAAATTCGTCCTCTCCACGGTGCTTTCAGAATATGGACGTTTATCTCCCAAGATAAAATGATCAATCAACGAATAAATGCAGCACTACAATTTATTCGCACAACGAACACACTAAGTGTTTACACTCTTTCTCACAAAAATGAAATGTAGCAAAATATAGAGTATAAGCGCAGAGGAGAAGTACGGAAAAACTGAATGAAAACATCAAATGAGGGCTGCCTATTTATAGATGTAGTAGTGGTTTTTCAATTTGAATTAAACAGATGCAAAACCTGTTTGAACAGGTATGATACCTGTTTAGTTTGAATAAACAGATACAAATCTGTTGGGTTCAAATTTGAACAGATAAAAACCGTAGGGACCTGTTTGGGTGTAGGGAAAAATCGAAACAGATTATTTCCGGAATTAATTTGAATTCTGGACGGAAATTTTATTTTATCAAAAAATAAAATTAAATTCAAATGTTTTTGGATCAAAAAGATTAGTATTGGGCCGGACAAGCCCAACCTAACCTCACACCACTCCCAGGCCCAGCCTGGCCCGTTCGACCGGACAGTAACGCGCGCGTGGTAATTTTTGGGTCCAATGGTTCTAGCCCATAACCTTCCTCTCTACAAAACTTGGGTGCCCTTGGGGCCTATCCAAGTTCCAACTCCAAGCCTTATAAACCCATTCAAAACTTCCCACCAAATCAATGTGGGACAAGCCATTACATAAACCTTAAGGAATTTCTATAAAAACTCCATTTTCATGGAGCTCACTTTGGCTTCAAAATCTCATTCACCCGATAATGGTTTTTAGCAACCAAATATACCACATGAATCACAATGCGACATAGAACGCGTTTCCACTTTGACCCGCCACGGGTCCCACCTAAAAATTAGACAAAAGTTAAGAAAAAATTCTGTTTTTACCTAGATTTTTTTTTTTTCAAAACGTTTCTAACAGAAGACAGGGCTGGAAGAGGCACATAGGGGTCAGTTCGATTCGGGTGTGGATTCGCTAGGTAATTGAGAGTACACTTGTGTAATTCCTCTGTGTCTTTTTAGTGTATTGTTTTGTGGCTTTGTCTCGTGATTTTTTATTACAATTGGAGGCACTCCAATTGTGGTTTTTCCACATTAAAATCGTTGTGTCGATTTGTCTTGATTGTTTGATTAAGATATTGTTATTTACTATTTAAAATTGATACATAATCACAAATCAATATTTCTGAGATTTTAGATTTTTCATTGTGTACATTGCGTCCGATCATAGTACCAAATTTGAAGTAATTCTGAGCTCGTTAGTCCAATCTTACTAGCTCGGTCCCCTAACATGGTCAGTAACAGCGGTCTTAGTTTGGCCTTTCTTAACAGACCTTCTCATACTTCTGATGCTCCATTTGTTCAAGAAACTTTACAGATTTTTTTTGTAAAACAATATCGAATATAGATTTTTGACTGATGTTCCTGCAATGGGCAAGTTGAAGTACTATTTACATTGAGTTACTTTTCTCTAACCTTGGATTCTGCAGCCTCCGGTGCATGTCCACCGTGATGAAACATACACGAGACCACCAGCTCCTGTTCAAAAAAAGTGGGCTCTTGGGTTTCAGGTTTTGTTTTGGTTTTTAGTTTTTGACTGTTTCTTCTTTTTTGTTGTAAATGCCTTGACCATATTTATTGATGTAGATTTTGTTGGTTTTATCTTTTCTGTACAGTCTCAAATATCTCCCCGTGAGACAATGACAATTGTTTTAAAGGTCCTTGAGAAGTTAAACGTGCGATGGAAGGAGATAGGGCATTATAACATGAAATGCCTCTGGGCACCTGAATTTTCTGCATATCCCAAAAATACACTTAATGGTGGTCCTACTCTGATAAACGATGTCTATGGCCTTGAGTCATCAATTATAAGTACAAGCATATTGGGTATTAGGTTGCAAAATGCTCTCAAGTTCGAAATTCAGGTAATGACTTATCGTGTACTTGCTTTGTTGATGAAGCCTATGCCTAGTAAAGCGATAGAAATAATCGTTTGTTATTGGGAGCTTGTACACTATACTTGTTTCAGTTCACATCATATATATATATATATATTTTTTTGGGTTTGGATATCAATTTTCAAATAAAAATCAATTGTTCGGATATCAACTATTGAACAGGGTTTTTGTTCAAACAATTTATTTTTGTTCGGAAATTGGTAAAATGGTGTGAATTGAGAATATTTGTAATGTGTGAATAGAATTACCCGTTTTCAAGACATTGTTGGTTTCTTTGAAATTTTAAAAATATTGGACTGATTTTTTAGTACAAGGATGTAAACTAAATTCGATCAAACAGAGTTTTGTCTAGTTTTAGAAATAATTTGAGATTATTCATTAAGTTTCCAATAATTTGATTCATATATATATATATATATATATATAGTTCTTTACCATGTCTATAATTTTTACAGCTTTACAAAGCCAGTGAAGAGATGTATCTTCTGGACTTGCAAAGAATACATGGCCCCCCTTTCCTCTTCCTCGAAATATGTGCTGCTTTCTTCGCACTGGTGGCGTAAATTTCTGTTAAAAGCTTCACACTCTTGAATATAATAGTTTAAAAAAGTAACGATCAATTAGTACACATTAATGTGTATTTGGGACTTTACCTTCGGCATAATGCATAAAGTGATAGTCTCAAGACTTGAACTCATAACCTCAAGATTATTAGGTCGAGTCTTAACCATTGAATCAATTGTCGCTTCTAATATAATAGTTTCTTGCATATATATTAATTAAATAAAAATTTTGGTGGGATTGTTGATTCTGTTTCTTATATCTTTTTATGTTGTAAGCATAATGCACTTTGAGGATTGTAGGTTTTTATTGTGGTTTTGTATTTGAATTTTAAACTCTGGAGTGGTTTTTTAAAGTGTAATTTTTCAACATTTGTGTAGAGCTTTCTAGTTGTAATTCAAATAGACTAGCCTCGTTTGCAAATAAATTATTTTAGTAATTTTTTAATTTTTTAGTTAAAATATGAGATAAAAAAATTAGTAAATTTAGAATGATATTTTAATTTTGATTTTTAGGATAAAACTGTTGCATGTCAAACGAGACCTAAGTCTATTTAATGGGTTTGGTCCATTATTACAAAATGGGTTTACTATTGTTAAATTTAATTTGTACTACTTTTTTTGTTGTTTCATTTTCCCTTAAATAACCTATAGTTGAATTTATAGGTATCGTTTTATTTGGGAGTTGCTTAAAAGCCAAACTTGCTGTTCTTTTTAAGGTCATTAAGACCTCGTTTGACAACTCAATAGTTTAGTTTAAAAGTTAGAAAATTATTAAAAAAAAATTAATAAGTTTACAACTTATATCAAGAAGTCAATATTTATTTTTCTTTATATTTTATGTACATCTTTTTATAAAGAATTAAAAAGTTATTTTAAACATATTAATTTTTATTTTTTAATTTCATATTTTAGTTAAAAAATTAAAAATTATTAAAATAGTATGTTTTCAAATGAGATTTAAGTCATAGGCTCGTTTGGCAATTCAATTTTGCCCATACAAGTCTGAAAAATTTAGAATTTTTAGCTTTAAAAAGTGATTGCCAAACAATTTTTTTTAGCTTAATTTTTATAAGGTACCAGGATTTCACAATATTTATGTGAAATGATTTTAGACTTACTTTTTGTGCAGTGATTTTAGGCTTTGTTATTTTTTTGCTGTGCTTGATTCATAAATTTACTTAAAAAAGTGAAAAGAAAAATGTAAGTAAAATTTATATGAGATATAATTATATTTTATTTTGATTTCACATATTTTTTTTCTTTTTTCCTTTTAAATTTCTTCTCAAATTTATAAACAAAACGTAACCTTATAAAAAAGGCTTATTTCTTCCATGGGTTTATTACACTTTATTCCTGAATTACTGTCAAATTATCTACTTAGTCCCTAAGTTGTCTACTATGTACCTAAATTATATAAATGGATAAATTACACACATAATTTGTATACTTAACTCTTTGTGGGTGTTTGGAAAGTGGCTTTTTTTTTTTAATTTTTTAACTTTTTGACTATTTTAGTAGGTTATTTTTTTTTTTTTGTGTTTGAGAAGATGAAATGAATTTTTTAAGAGTTGTAGTATTAGAAAATGTATTTGAAATGATGGATAAATGTAAATTTATCAAATTACCTATACAGATATTTATAAAATACACAAGGTACATGTCCACGTGGCAGTGAGGACACTGCCACCTCTGTCTTGTGTTCTGTTGGGTGCAAAAATTTGTTTGTAAAAAATTAATTAAAGTTGGACTGTTGGACTGCAGCTCCAATACTCAGCTATAGTGCAGGCTACACAACTTTTCTTTTATATTTGAGGCTAAAATAGCCTGTCTAAACCATTCCCAAACATCATCTTTGTATCATTTTGATTTTTATATTTTCAAATGACTCGATTTTAACTTTAAATTTTATATTTTGTGTCATTTTGCTCTAATAGATAAGAAAAATATATACATGGATGACATATGACCATTTTCAAGGGATAAAATAGATATTTCACCTATTCTCCTCCTTCCTCCTCCACAGCAAACAACCACCTTCCTTCTAGAAAAACACATCCACCACTGAGTACCGACCACCCGTTTGTCACCCACCGCCACTAAACAAGACAACCCACAACCATCAAAAACAAAATTCACCAACAAAAGTAAAATTAAAATTAATATCAAAACTCAAAAATAAATAAATCCTATTTCAAAACTCACCAGTCAAAATCCTAGATTCATTGCCAAAACATTGCTAAGAAACTAGAATTGATAAGACCTGAAAGAAAAGAAAAAATAGAATTCAAGAAATGTAAACAATAAAAAAACAGAGTACAAAGATTCTCTATTTCTTTTTAGAGTAAATTACACTTACACCTCCTGAGATTTGAGTTTAATATATATCACCCTTGACGTTTGGAAAATTACACTAATCCCATATGATTGTAATTATTTAGACGGAATGAAAAAATTGAATTTATGCACTCTCTTTTTTTTGCTTTGCTTTACTTTCTCTTTTTTTTTTCCATTCCTTTATTTTTTTTTTTTTTAATGTAATTTCCTCTGTTTTTTTATTAGGAGTTGTTACTTTTTATATAAGTAGTGGTTGTGAAATGAGACTATTAACCACAAGGATAGGAATGTAATTTTCAAAGCATCAGGGTGTGAGTAGTAATTAGACCAAACCGTCAATGTAATTTACCCTTCTTTTTATCATAATTCAAAGCAGCACAAATTGTTTCTAAACTTTCTCTCAGCAAAAATTCTGAGTTACAAATCAATTATAAATCCACCACCGCTTAAAACATACAGTCAATTATTTTATTTTTTATTTTTAAAAAATAACAATTAATTGGAAAAATGAAGATAAATAGTTGAGTCAGAGTTGTAGAGTAGTTTACACGGTAGATTGTTGTTATATATTACATTCGGTTGTATACGCCTTCCTCACCGTTTTCCTCCTTCACGACTTGTCTGTTTCCTTCTCCCTCTTTCCGTCTAAATATAAACAAGAGACTCTTTTTTCAGAGATTTATAACTTTCAAAGTGATTCACACCACTCATGATATATGAGTAGGACCCACATCACGAGTCGTGTAGATTAGAAGTGAGCAGCAGATATACCGATTCACCCAAACCGAACCGATCCGCCGCATTTTGGACGGATGCATGGTGACGAGCAGACGGTTGTTGATTGATTTTTTCCCATCCGCCTAGTTTTGGACTGATGACGGATTTGAGGTTCCTTTGGTCGCAACCGAACCGCCAAACCACAAGCACCCCTAGTAATTTATAAGACTTTATATTTTCAATTTATTTAGATATTCTGTTTGTGTTTTGAATTAAAAAATAGTTTAAATATTCTATTGAAAAAGAGTTTTCAACTTAAATATATTTTTTTAATTGAAAAAAATAAATGTATTATTTATCTATATTTTTTTATTTTTAAATCTAACTCTAAAAATAATAAATAAAAAAGATTATATATGCTGGTTGATTTTTATTTTCAAAAACAGATATAGATGTAACAATACAGAGGCATACAATCTTTACTGCTACTCTGTTCATGGTTTTGGTGATTTGAATTATTTTTATATTTTAAGAACCACAGATTGTAATACTTTATGTGGATGAGGCATGCAGTGATTGTAATATTCTAAAGCTTCAAACTTTCTTTCTTTGGATGAGACATGCAGTGATTGTAATACTTTTGTAAATCACTGACTGTAATACTTTTTTTTTTTTTTGAGGAAGTGCACAAGTTAAATTATGTTGAAAATTTATAAAATTTTAAACCACCAGACCGATTCGCATCCATTCTCCAATCCGTCAATCCGCTCAATCCACATCCGCCAGATTGGCGGACAGATGCGGACTAATTTTCTCCAATTCACCAATTTGACGGACGGATGATGAATTGAAGGTTCTGTGACGTAACCGATCCGCGCTCACCCCTAGTGTAGATCACTTTAGAAGTTATGGGAGTCTCCAAAAAAGAAAGTCTCACTCATTTTTCAAATATAAAATTTCGTTATTATTTGACTGAGTTGACTCACTTGGTCATGAGAGATGAAAATTACACGCAAATTTACAATATTAACCTTACAAAAAATAGGGCATAAAAAAGAACGGAAATGCTGGAGACCCCAGCTCCAAGGCAACCCAGCACCTCCACCTCTATGTGGGGGGTTGTCAATGGCTGAAAACAAAGAAAAAAAAAAAAAAAAAAAAAACAGTTTTTTGGGCCAATCACAGAGGACCCCAGCAGCCCCACTGGGGTCTCAAGCTTTATTCAAAAAAGAAAAGAAAAAGAGAGGCATGCTCCAACTAATTAGGTTAGGGCACATGAGTTATGTTGTTACTTTGTTCTGTTAGTGAATCTTTTTTGGTCACACTGTTGGTTCCTTCCCAATAAGTTGTTGACTCAGTCAAGATTAGAGTCGTTTTTGGGTTAAATTAAATTTTGGGAAAACCAAACATCAAAGATTGTTGAGTCTCAGATTTTTCAAACGATGAACTTCACTACTGCTTCACAGCGTTTACTGATGTTGATCATGATCTTGGTCCTTTTTTTTATTAATCGACAGATTTTGTGCCATTTCTATAATGTTGATGATCTTGGTCTTTTATTAATTGCTAATTGCTGCTTATTTACTTTATTGGAGTCCCTTTGATCAAGTGCTATATGTAGATTCCCCTGGGTGGCATACCTTTTCGCTATGCTTGTATTATTTTTTCTGTTTTGGAAAGAATGGAAATGTTATTATTATTATTTTTTTTTTTTTTTTTTGATTGTGAGGTCAGATTTCCTCTTTTGCTTTCTATTTTTCGATGGGTTTTGACGTTCCATATGCCAATGTGGTTGAGATATGTTTTCTAACTCATGATGCATTTTCACTTTGGCCACTTTTTTTCATTAATGTAATCTAATTGTAATCGTTGTAAGTTTGATTTGCATCAATGTTATCGCTGATTTAAAAAAAAAAAATTGCAACCTGCAAACCCCCCTCCCCCCCCCCCCCCAAAAAAAAATGAAGTAATAATAATAATGTCCAAGCCCCTGCCTCCTTGTGTCCAAATCACTAATGTGTTGAAGGGTGGTTTTAGTTAATTTAATTTTTTGCCAATCGTTCCCATCATTTATATCGTGGTGAGCATGATGATTGTAACAACCCCGACCCATGACTAGCGCTAATTCATGCTTAAGTAAGCCTAACAAGTAATTAAGAAGAAATTCCGAGTTAATTACATGTGCATTGCATTAATTTGTGTTTATATCTGTTTAACGTAAAAAGATCTGTTCATATTTTTATTCGGTTTGCGAATTGAAGGCCTTATCGGCATCTGATTCAGAAATTGACTTGATTTATGTGTTATTTGAAATTTTTAGAACATTATGGTAAGTTTAATTAAAATCCGATTCAGAATGATTAAATTAGAATAATTAATGTCAATTAATTAACCAACTCTTAATTAAGCCTAAATAAGGCTACTATGACCCCACTAGTTTATTTGTTTTGCACCCTCATTTCCTTAACTTCAAGCTCCAAATGTGTGAGAGAGAGAGGAGGAGAGAAATTGGGATCAAAGCTAGAAAAGAGGGAGATTGCTAGAAATTGTTGAAGAATTGAAGAGCATTTAGAAGTTTGAGTCCTTACATTTGTGAATTCAAGGTTTAAGGTAAGAGATTAAGCCTTTGGTCTTGCTTTTGAGTTGATGAGTTTATGAATATGAGAGGTTTAAGTGTTTAACTTGAGAATTGAGTTGATTAATCTAAGAATTGAGTTAGAAATGAAGAGTATTGAGCCATACCATGCATACATGCATATTTTCTCATATTTTGAGTTTAATTTTCAAGAATTCCCTCATGCATGTCTTGAATTCATCTTAATTTTGGGAAATCATCAAGCTTCATGTTGTTTTGTAGCATTTGATCATGTTTTGAGAAGATTAAGTTCAAAGAAATTTATGCATGTCATGTTCATGGAGCATTCATAAATTTTAAGTTGAATTTTTGCACAATTGGCAAGCTATTGGGCCATAATTTCTTGAAATGATCCTTAATTCATGATGCTTTATGAGTCTCTCAATGTTTCCTCAAGTTTTGGCCCAAGAAGATAAGTTTTGGGATGTAGAATTCGAGCTTGGAGTTGGGGAGTGCAATCTGGAAATTCCAGTTTTTGCACTTCCGCTCGAGCGTCGGATTCTACGCTCGAGCGACGACCCTTTAATCTTGCACTTCCGCTCGAGCGAGAGCATGAAACGCATGCTCCCAGAAGTTTATGTGTTTTTGTAGATCGAGCGACGAAAGTCATGCTCGAGCAAAGGTTTAAGTTTCACGCTCGAGCGGGGATCGAGCGTTCGTCGAGCATGAAAATCAAGCAACCAGTACTTTTTCAAAGTTTGCAGACCGCTCGAGCGAAGGAAGTTACGCTTGAGCGGACCCTCACATTTTACATGCCCGCTCGAGCGAGGAAAGCCACGCTCGAGCGTGGGCCTTGTTTTCAGCAAGTTTTGAAAAATATTTTCAAGTACATTTTTGCATCCTCATTTCATCCTAGGCATTCCTAGGCCAAGATCAATACACCATGATGAGGATAAAGGCAAGAAACACACCAGGAACAAATAAAATAAGTTATGTACAATCCGAGCGTGTTTTCCAATGTATGTATCTGTTATGTTGTATAGGTCACGCGCCTTAAGTTAAGTGAATTGCCTACTCTACTCATCTATTTGGAGCCACTGGTTATCTGTGAGTAATAACTTAGTAAAGCTATGTTCAAGTTAAATTATTTTATGTATATAGACTAAGATCTGTTTCATGAATGCTATGTATTTACACTATGAATAATTGTCCACCTCTGACATATATATATGACATTAATGTTATGATTCAAGTATGCTATCTGTACCCGGACCGGAGGTTCCTTAATGGAACTAGCACTTTATCTGTACTTGGCTGGAGGTTCCTTTATGGAATTGACAAGTTATCTGTACCTAGTCTGGAGGTTCCTTTATGGAACTAGCAAGTTATCCGTACCCAGCCCTATAAATTGAAGCAGCTGTGAGAGGGAAGAGAGAGAGAGAAAGAGAGAGTACTTTGAAATAGTTTATATTAGGGAGAGGCGTTCCCTCCTGTTTTTATAGAGTAACCTAAAAACAAGACCAAAGAAGGCTTCTTCGAGACTGGGCAGTGCAGTAGAGTAGGGTGTGATGTGGGATGTGTGTGGTGTGTGTGTGTCCCGTTAGAAGCCTAATGAATCTCTAGAGACATGATTCGGGGATCCTCGAATGTTTACCAACTTTATCTCCCAACTAATTCCAAATTTTAAAGTAACAATTCAAAATGTAACATTTTGATATTTCCTTTAACCTTTAATCAAAATTTATTTAAAAGTCTAATAAATAAAATCTTAAAGATTTGATCTCCACATCAAATTAAATTTTATTTTTTAATCGTTTCAATTTAAATTTTAAAATAATATCAATTCTAAACATTTGTTTGTATTTGTTAATAGGGAATTAGCAATTTAGATTATTTAATCATTTTTTTCCCCTTAATTACTGTTGACGATCGCTTTTCACCTTTATAGTTGTCCATCACCATCTCTGTTTTTCCCTAATCTACTATCACCCCTCTTTTGCCCATTCACCGCTACTACTTTCCTTCCCTACCCAATTCATTGACATTCTCATTTCTTCCCCAATTTATAGCCACCGCTACCATCTAGCATCACCGACAAAAAATAGTTAAATTGTCTAAAATATCCTTGCTCCATTGATGGTTTGAATTAATATAATTTTAAAAATTCATTCTAATTTAAAATTGAAATAATATAAAAAATATATATATATATATAGGATTTTATTTGTTACTAGTGCCCAATCATAAATTATTTTTTATAGTTTGTCTAAATTTATTTATTTAATTGATTTGATTTGATTTTATTTTATTTTATTTTTTTGAGAAGCAAAAACATGCAATATATTAAAAGGAAAACAAAATACAAGGAAAAAAAATTATTACAAACTACAAAAAGCCTACATTGATATTTGGTAGACAAGAGCAAGGATCTCAAAAAATATTATTTATTTATTATGCGAACCCACTTTAAGAAGTTTGTCTACAAATTTGAAAACACAAACTAAATTAAAAATTATATATAATAAAATAATAAATTTAACATATTAATTGTAGTACTTATTTTTTAGAGGATGTTAAATTATTACTGAGAGGAGGATTTGTGCCAAATAATGGCCAAGCAAAATCAACGCTGTAATTTTGTTGGGCCAGGTAGGACTAACACGAAATATGGTGTTGGGCAAACACAGAACGTGGTGCTAGATTGGGTTTAACTGGGCCAACATGAAGCGTAATGTTTGGTCGAGCTATCTAAGGTGACACGGCTATATACATCATGGTTGGGTTAACCGATCGACTGAGCTGGCGATGGATGGATCGAACGAAGAGAGCGAACGGACCGCATTAAGGCTGTGGTATACGGCCAAGTTGATAATGGTCACACTTGTCGACAACGTAAAGGTGTTGACTAAGCGCGGCGTCGATCTAGGGTATACCTTAGCTCGGCATCAGTATGTCCAGAATCAATATCTTTAGTGCAACCCAAGTATAGCACAATTAGGTATTCCACGTGGACCAATGGAAAGGAAATCGCTCTGGGTGTACGTCAATACTGTTTGGTAGTATTCATATATACACTTGTGAGGAATGAAGAGGGCAGTATAGCCACACATCCAATAAAGGACAACAGAGGTAGTGTGCACACAATCTAAGGCTGCATGACCAGCCTAGAAAATGAGGCGCAATCAGACTCAAAGGGGTAAGCAACTTTTAGCCACTCTCTCTCTACAATGCTCTGTATTTTCTCTTCTTCTCCAAGAAAGCTACCTTGACCGTCGGAGGGGTTTTCCGGTAACCCACTCATCGGGTAGCTCATCCTTGTTTGTTCGCAGTAAGACAGAGTTCCATCGAATTTAGAAGAGCTTGGTAACAGGGAATACGGAAGGCGACGAATATTTTCCCCCTATACAATTACATAAGTTTTTAATAAAAATGGTATAACTTCTCTTAAATTGATCATATCAACTTAAGAGAGCATTTGATTATAGTAAGCCCATTCTGAAATCAATTTTGGTAATTTGAACCATTCGCTTTGTAGGACTCGTTGAGTAAAATATTTATGTAAAAAAATAATATGATCAGATATCAATAGTTATATGTTTGAATTAAATTTGTATTACAAAAATAGATGATCATTATCGAAATTATATTTATCGACTATTTTTTCAAAACAAATATGACTTAAACATATAGCTACCGATATCTAATAATTTTGATTTTTTTGCATAAATATTATACTCAACGAGCCGTAAAAAATGAACTATTTAAATCACCAAAATCGATCTCAAAACGAGCTTGCAAAGTCCAAATACTGTTTCAAATTGACATAAGACAACTTAAAAGAAGTCGTACCCGTAAAAAGATTTATACATCATAACATTTGAAGGTTTGATTTAAAATACGAATAATGTTATATGCACCAATTAGTATACTAAATAGTATACCAATTGATGATGTGGCATAATTTAAGTGATTTTTGATATTTGTACTGTGATTAATAAGTGGAGTCAATAATAATGTCATAACTGGTGTTAATACGCTAGTTAGTATATTAATTAGTGCATGTAGCACCACCGTTAAAAATACTCTTAATCACCTTGTGTCATTAAAGAGGACCAAGTTCCTCCGTAATTCAGAGATTTTCGAACTATACAGACTTCTAAGGTGACTTCTACAAAATATTAAGGCCAATAAAACTTATTTATTTTCTCCAGAAGTATATTAATACACCACTTATAATGTCTCGTTGAATATGCACATTATTCTCATCATATACTAACGACTCTTTGAAACATGCACACCGCTCTCATCATATAGTTCACTTTGAGTGATTTTTATATATGAATGGAATATGTCTATATAATACCTTCCATTATTATGATTGGTAAAAAATAATAAAATATAGGCTATATTATTGAATGTTTAGGGAACACTAGAGCCATATATATTTGTGAGTGATAGAAGGATAGTGATACTTGTACCCTATACAAAACTTTTTCACTTCATAGAGATATTGGTTTAATATTTCCCCCCCAAAAAATAAAGAACATATGTACACAACACACAAGCATATCCCATTACTCCAAGCACTTGTAATTCAATGAAACCTTCTAAACACTCTAATACAACAAGCAGAGAATTTAGGATGATGACATAGCTTCATTGATCTCTGTTTGTTCTCTTTCTCCATACGTTTAGGCCCTATATAAATTGTAATTTGAATACTCAAAAAGCATATACAATGGCGAAACTAAAGTTTAAAATAGAGATTTTGGATATAAATTTAACCCAGAAGATCAAAGGACAAAAAAAGAAAAAAGACAGAGACTCCAAAAAGACTAATATTCCAAATATACCCCATATTCTTGACACAAAAAATAGCTTGAAGGAAAATGGCATATTACAGAGTCATGGCCAACTATAAAAAGGAAAACAGGGAAGAAAATAAAAGATGAAAGCACAGAAGGGGTGTGTCAGTCTATACCAAACATGCACACTTACGTAGAATGTCCTTTACAAGGGGCATTGTTTGCTATAGACCTTGAAAATTTTAAATGAGCAGGTTACTCAAGTACAACATTTCCAGAGCTCTTAAAACTACCTCAAAATGACTTGCAGACACGGTAATGCTGTGCCGCCACCCCTTTGTCTTTTCCTATATTCACAGCCTCTAGCCCCTTGTAATATAGGTTCACGTTTGCGCAAGGCCGGTTACCTCTTCTCTGTTTCTTCACTCTCTCCATGTCGATGACAATCCGAAACACACGATGAAGATGATGATGCAACTGCCTTTCCTTTGTAGTCAGAAGATGCTGTCACAGTTGTGTCCATGCTTTTCTCAGCTCTTGAATTTTGTACAAGGTGGAGCTGGCTTTGCAACATCTATTGTAAATAAATGGGAGAAAGTGGTCAGGTCAAGATAGAAAAACAAAATCAAGTTATTTGGCTTTTTTTGACTGATTGAGATGAGAAAAAAAAGAGCATGGATAGAAAGGCACACCATTCACTGCACAAAATAAATAAATAAAACTCAAACAATTGTCATTATATACAATTTAGTGGAACCCTAACCAAATCTGATATTTATAAAGATCACATCCCTAGAATATTAAACAGGGGAATGAGAACATTTGTTTCTTAGAATATAGAGGACACATAGACAAACATATGCAGATATTTTTATGAGTGCATACATGTGTTCACTAAATAGCAAGTATATGTGGAAAAAAATTATCCGAGATTGATAGCTTTTTGTGTCGATGGGACGGGAGGAGCATTTTTCTAATGTCATCTGGCTTCCATTGCTATGGCCAGTGTCAGACCATGTGCCCCTTCTGCTTGACAGTAGTGGCATTACTATAGGTAGGGCACCAATCCAATTTAAAAAACAGGTGGTTGCACATAGACGGTTTCTGGTAAAACATGGTTGATCGGAGTAGGGGTTATAAATTGGTGGAGAACCCTAGCTACTGCTGGGAGGACTTGAAGACATGGAATGTGGAGGAATTTGGCTGCTTAAAGGAGCAGAAAGCGAGGGTGCTTGAGGAGATTCGGAGATTGGATTACAAAGGCTGTTAGCAACCTTCTTGATAAGGAGAGGGGAAGGAGGAAGGAGAAGAATTGCAAAGATGGAGGAATTAGTTGGAAGCAGAAATTTACATCGTTGTGGCTTCAGCCAGGGCCTGATAGGATGATTCTATCATTCTTTCAATAGTATTGGAGTGTGCTAAAAGAGGTGTTGGGTACGATGACATTATTCGATGAGCATGTGTTGTTTAAGAACGTCTAAAATGCATCATTTGTAGTTCTAATTCCAAAGAAAAGATGTGCGGAAGACATCAATGATTTTCAGCCTATTAGTTTGCTTGGTGTTGCTGTTGTTGCATGCATATAAGTCGTGGGCAAAGGTGTCGATTTCTAGATTGAAAACAGGTGTTGAATGTGGTGGTTTCAGATTCTCAGAATACTTTTGTTGAGGTAGACAAATCTTGAATACAGTTACCGTGGTCAATAAATGTGTTGACTCTAAATTGAGAAGTGGCGAAACAGGGCACTGTAAGTTGGATATTGAAAAGACATGATCATGTGAATTGGGAATTCTTGTTGTGCTTGATGCAAAGGATGGCCTTTGGCTACAGGTGGAGATAGTGGATTTGGATTTATATTTTGACGGGTACGCTATAGGTGAATTGACAGCTGAGACAAGAATCCATCATGTCCTTTCTTGTTACCATTATATCCTTTCTTGTTACAGTGGGCTTTCAGGAGAGTGTGGTGCAGGGCAGGGCTCATCGATGATGGAGTCCATCTTTAAGCAGATAACACAGTAATGTTTTGCAAGGCAGATCTGGTACAGTTGGGCTACCCATTTTCCCAAGAAGTAATTCATCAGATAATAAATTAAATAAAATTCAGTAGGTAAAACAATCATGTAAAGGGAAAAATTAGGGGAAAAACAAAAAAGACCATGCATCAACTCATATTCTTGAGAAAACATATCCACTTCCTCGCTCAACTGTTATGGCAGCAAAATAATTCATTCATATCTTAAACCACGCTGAATTTATTTGTAGATTTTATATTCAACAAGTCTCGTCAGTTGCCACAAAATATTTCCACTCCAAGTTGTCAGTTTTCACAGTCACTAACAAAGAAAAAGTTGGTAGGTACATTTCAATTATTTAAATTAAAAATAAAAATAAAAAGAAGAAAGGAAAGTGATAGGTACATGTCACATATAAAAAATAGAAAACCTCCCTCCCTCCCTCTCTCCATATATATGTATAATGCATGGAAACATAGATGCTTTTATACATACATTCACAAACCAGAAAACCCCAGAATTTATTATCCAACACAGCACAAAAATAGGAAATGTCTCACCAATAAATTATACAGGGAACAAGTAACCAATTCATTTTTTCACGAGTAACAGGTAATCGATTAGTGGAGGTTATAATATCTTGAGCTAAGCAAACGGTGATTATGGAAACTCTAGGAATAAATCATGATGTCAAAGCAGTCGAATAAAGGATAAAAACAAAAAAGAGATATAGGATGAATCATTTCATAATAGAGGGCAAATGATACAAGATCAGCACGTAATGTACCATACCTTAATCTGGTTCTGAAGAATTTTTTCCTGGGCCTCTAATTGAGAGTCTGGTGTATTTAGATTGCTGCCAAACCTCTCTCCATAGTTCACATCTGTACCACGAGCAAGAAAATCGACAAAATCAGAGTGAGGAAAGGGCAAGTTGGCAGGCCCACCAGGGATTGCAATCGGATGCTGTTGCGATTGACTAGTCGAAGATTGTTCTCCACTAGAGTCCGTGTTAATAGTGTCTGACAGTGGCCTCTGTGCTTGGGGAAGTAAAGCATATCCAGGGGACCTGCACTCAAAGAATAATTTTGTTAACCTCATGCTTTTGTGTTATACATAATGACTGTTTTGTAGTGTAAAACAGTTATGAATACCAGACACATGTCTCACCACAGGCCACAGCTATGAAATGTAGCATTTCTGGATTTTTCAAAATCTTTATTGAAGTGTTCACAACTTGCACCAATAAGTGGTTCATCCATATATATAACAGTGAAGAAAAGGAACCAAAACAAAAAAACCAAAGATCTTGGCAAATCATGTCAAATTATTGCATTGTTAGTCACATTACTCCTTTAAGTGACAGATTTTGTACCCCACCAGAATCATGAGTTTTCATCTCTTTTTACCCATGCTGACATGGAGCAATAGTAAGCAGCACTCTGTGGACCAACTGGCCAAAATTTATGTAACAGAAGTAGTTCCTTGCAACCCACCTAGATCCAAAAATCCAGAAAAGAAAAGAAGTGCTACTCCATCCACGTATCAAGAATGCAAGTGTATTAGGCAAACCAATCCTAGACAAAATTCTCACTCCCAAAATGAGTAACCCATTGAAAACTGGTCTGACCCCTCAGTCACTGAACCATCAACGATGGGGGAAAGCTAATGCACAGGAAAGAAGCTTTAGATAGAATGTTTTCTTGCTCTCTCTCTCTCAAACCTATAGAAAACAAGCTATGAGAATAGAATATTAAAGAATCTGTGAAATTTGAAAGAAAAATAACAGAGAGAGAGAGAGAGAGAGAGAGAGATAAAACAAGCATGATTAAGTCACATATTCTCTATATTTGTAATTGCAAAGTACATTTTTTAATAAAGACTGTCACTGACACTGGTATTTTTTCTTTCTTTTCTTTTTCTATCCCTACTAAAACTAGAAATTCACAATTTTCTTACAATGGCAAATCCCCTATCCTAATTAAGTTTATAAACATTTTGTTAATCAAATATTCATATACCTCAACATGTTCAATTATTTAATAGTTGAGAATGTATTAACATTTATATGGGTTTTAGTTTTTTATTCCTAACATTTTCATACATTTCCAAAATTCTTGTCATTCCCCTTGTGTTTCCAAGATGACTTTGTTTCCAAGCTAACCGAAACAAAATTTCGATCCATGATTGGGAGTTTTTTTAATGTGATATAGATACCTTATTGATGAATATATGTTGAAGCATAAATGCTAAGGTAATGGGAAAGACAAGTGATTGATTCTACTCAGGTTCAGGATAGAGGACAACAGAGTCCCCGGCCACTTAAACTTGGGGCACTTGATTGCCCTAGGGATTGCATTGAGTTGCAGGACATGCCAAGACTCCTCTCCTCTCCATTAGAACTCTAGCTTGCTGGCCGAGATAACTTATATTAAAAAATCTCAGATGAGTATAGTTAATTAAGAAAAAAAAAATGTCAAAAAAGAAGGAATAATCAAGTATTTTGACAGATGAGTTGAAGCATCATATCAAATAAAGGATGCCTACCAACTTTTTGAACTTTAGTAGGCAAAAGCCCCATGTAATGCACTTTTTTCTTTTCTTTTTTCATTTGCAGGACAAGACCAACAATAATGGCAATGGGAGTAGCAACAATGTAAATGCATCAGGAAGTAAAAGACATCAGTATAACAGCGAAAAGAATTGTATACCACACTAATGTATTTGCTGAAGGATAAACAAAAGATCTCTCATATATTGAGGCCGCGGCAGCAGCAGCTTGGAGTCTGGTCTGATGCTGGCTGATAGTGTTATTTGCTACATCATCTCCAGTTGGATTCTGAGAAGGTGTACTTGCTGTGCCTGTTCCTGAACCCAACTAAAAGAGTTAGCCACCATTTTCAACATACATGAAGCTAGATTCATCAATTTATCTCAAAACCATTATATGAGCCTGTAAAAATAAATTGATTATAAGAAATAATGTATAGAGAAAGAGAGAGAATAAATTGTATGTATTATTATTGATTGATATATTGATATCTATTACAATGATTCATGATTCCTATATATAGAAGAGGGTGAGTGTGTAGTAGGTAAGGAGTAGGTGAAGTGGAGGTGGTAGTGGTGTAGTGGGTTAGGTTTAGTGGAGTAGGTGAGGTGGTAGTGGTGTAGTGGGTTAGGTTTAGTGGAGTAGGTTTAAGTGGGTGAAGGTTTAGTGGAGTAGGTAAGGTGGTAGTGGTGTAGTGGGTTAGGTTTAGTGGAGTAGGTTTAAGTGGGTGAAGTAGGTGAGGAGTAGGTGGATTTTAACAGCCCCCCGCAAACTCAAGGGGGATAGGAACTAACCAACTTGAGTTTGGAGAGAGTAACAAAATAAGAAAATACATAAAAATAAAAGAGGATAGGTGACACTGTATGGTCGTGTCAGACCATTGGTGAAAACACTGGATGGTGGTGTCATAACGTTGTAGAGGACACTGTATGGTGGTGTCAGACCGATGTAGAAGACAGTTTATGGGGTCATGTCGGACCGTTGTAGAAGACAGTTTATGGGGTCATGTCGGACCGTTGTAGAAGACAGTTTATGGGGTCATGTCGGACCGTTGTAGAAGACAGTTTATGGGGTCATGTCGGACCGTTTGTAGAAGACAGTTTATGGGTCATGTCGGACCGTTGTAGAAGACAGTTTATGGGGTCATGTCGGACCGTTGTAGAAGACAATGTTGTGACAGTTTACGGAGTCTTGCTGGACCCTTGTAGAAACTAACCGGAATCAATGTCGGGACAGTTTACAGAGTCTTGTCGGACCCATAAAGGAGCTAACCGAAATTAATGTCAGGACAGTTTACAGAGTCTTGTCGGACCCATAAAGGAGCTAACCGGAATCTATGTCGGGACAGTTTACAGAGTCTTGTCGGACCCATAAAGGAGCTAACCGGAATCAATGTCGGGACAGTTTACAGAGTCTTGTCGGACCCATAAAAAATCGCATCCTCAAAAGGTGCGCTCAATTTTTCAAAAGGCGTGCCATCAAAAGGCGTGCCCAATCCATAAAAAGGTGTGCCGGACATGATGGCGAGGCACGTGGGCGCCTTGGCTTGCGTGCCCGTTTTGTCGGCTGGTGGCAAGAGGCACGCGATACGCGTGGCTGCCTCGGCTATTTAACCAAGACGAAGGCTGAGGCTGAGGCATACCATTCTGAAACCTCTGAAACTTTGGCAGTCTGAAACACTCTGTAAACCCTGCGCTGAAACACTGAGCAACCCAAAACATGGTCTCTTCTTCTTCCCGTCCAGCTACCCAGAACCTGCTCACGCTCTTTCCAGAACTGAACGAGCCCACAAGAGAAATAACTGGTGCGGTGGCACTGGAACCTCAACCAAGTGCCCCGGAGTTTGCTCCGTTGAACTTTCCGATGCGGTCTGTGGAGCAAAGAATGGCAGTGCTGTCGGATGTGGAGGCCAATCAGTATACGTTGAAGGCATGTGTGGAAAGCATGACGGCGGTCACAAACTTGTCGAACCGGCTGCAGAGTAGGGCAAATGAGGTGCAGCAGTTAAACTCCCAGCTGGCTCTGCTCCAACGCATGTATAAGGATGCGCGAGCAGAGATAAGCGTGCTAAGGGCAGAAAACAAGGAGCTGAAGCGGAAGGCCACCGTGATGTTCCGATTTGGAGGTCCGCCGTATGCTGCAGTGGAGGAGCAGGGTGTAGTGATCATGCCCAGTGGAGTGGGAAACACGGAGGCAACACCGGCAAGGGCCGCCCAAGACGGTGGCAAGAAGAAAAGACCGGCGGAATAGGCGAGAAGAAAAATCCCACTGTTCCGATTTGTGTTGGTTGTGTTTTGTTTTGTTTTGTGTTTTTTTATTTTTATTTATTTTTATTTTTTTTATTTTTTATGGTGTAAAATGCTGATCGGGGTTGATCCCCGGCATGAAGAAATGACAAGTTTGTAAAATGTTGTTTTTTTTTTTTTTTTTTTTGGGAGTGTTTTGTTGAAAAAATAAAAATAAAATGAAAGAAAACAAGGGAGAAAGAAAATAGATAAAAAATATTTATAGATGGATTATATGAAAAACATCAGTGCGATTGTTTCAAAATAAAGTGGGGTATTTAAAAAAGAGGAAAAGTGACTTGGAAAAAATAAATAAAAATAAGTGATTTTTGAAATCAAATGGAGGAGAGAGAGGGACAAACCCATGTGATAAAGTGGAGAGAGAATGAGTGGAGTATGGTAAGGGTTTCATCCAAAGCCAAAATTCCTGCAGCGAATCACTTCGCAAATCCTAGCATGAGCTTTTTCTCTTTCCAGGCTTATTCATGAATTTCCTGGTGATTTCAAGAGCCTCTGGTGGCATTGTGGCAGAGAACACCCCAACCTGGATTTTGGGTGGCAGCAACTGAGAACACCCCAACCTGGATTTTGGGTGGCAGCAACTGGAAAATATCATAGATCTGATTTTTAAAAACCTCGTGACAGCATTTCATCAGCTTCATCCAAGACAAACATTTTGATGTAAACAGGGCGAAGTGATTGTCTCCGCAACATGTCAAACACACGACCAGGAGTACCAACAACAACATGAACCCCACTGGAGAGAATGCGCTGATCTTCGCGCACACTAGTCCCTCCAACACAAGCATGAACCTTCACACTTTGCTGGGCAAGTTCAAGAGTGGGTGGAAGAACCAAAGCTTGGCATTCAACCAAGCTATAATCTAGCTGCTGCAGAATTCCAGAGCAGAATGTTGCAGTGTTTCCAGTTCCAGACTGTCTCGTCATATGAGGTGAAGAATTCTTCTCCATCAGCCTCACACATGACTACAGTTGCACAAATCTTTGTTGATTTTATCAGCGGAATAGGTTGAGGTCCGGCGGGCGGCTAAGGTGAGGTTGCCGCCCGCCGGGGAAGCGAAAAATACTAGGTTTTAAACCAGCTCTGATACCATATAAGAAATAATGTATAGAGAAAGAGAGAGAATAAATTGTATGTATTATTATTGATTGATATATTGATATCTATTACAATGATTCATGATTCCTATATATAGAAGAGGGTGAGTGTGTAGTAGGTAAGGAGTAGGTGAAGTGGAGGTGGTAGTGGTGTAGTGGGTTAGGTTTAGTGGAGTAGGTGAGGTGGTAGTGGTGTAGTGGGTTAGGTTTAGTGGAGTAGGTTTAAGTGGGTGAAGGTTTAGTGGAGTAGGTAAGGTGGTAGTGGTGTAGTGGGTTAGGTTTAGTGGAGTAGGTTTAAGTGGGTGAAGTAGGTGAGGAGTAGGTGGATTTTAACATTGATGTATATTATTGATTGATATGATGTATATTATTGATTGATATATTTTGATATATATTACAATGATTCATGATTCCTATATATAGAAGAGGGTGAGTGTGTAGTAGGTAAGGAGTAGGTGAAGTGGAGGTGGTAGTGGTGTAGTGGGTTAGGTTTAGTGGAGTAGGTGAGGTGGTAGCGGTGTAGTGGGTTAGGTTTAGTGGAGTAGGTTTAAGTGGGTGAAGTAGGTGGAGAGTAGGTGGATTTTAACAGCCCCCCGCAAACTCAAGGGGGATAGGAACTAACCAACTTGAGTTTGGAGAGAGTAACAAAATAAGAAAATACATAAAAATAAAAGAGGATAGGAGACACTGTATGGTCGTGTCAGACCATTGGTCAAGACACTGGATGGTGGTGTCATAACGTTGTAGAGGACACTGTATGGGGGTGTCATAACCATGTAGAGGACACTGTATGGTGGTGTCATAACGGTGTAGAGGACACTGGATGGCGGTGTCAGACCGATGTAGAAGACAGTTTATGGGGTCATGTCGGACCGTTGTAGCAGACAATGTTGTGACAGTTGTTGTGACAGTTTACGGAGTCTTGCTGGACCCTTGTAGAAACTAACCGGAATCAATGTCGGGACAGTTTATAGAGTCTTGTCGGACCCATAAAGGAGCTAACCGGAATCAATGTCGGGACAGTTTACAGAGTCTTGTCGGACCCATGAAGGAGCTAACCGGAATCAATGTCGGGACAGTTTACAGAGTCTTGTCGGACCCATGAAGGAGACACTGTATGAGTGTGTATATAGGCTGCCCAAAAGATATACATGTAGATATATACATCGAGCCCGCAAAAGTCGCGCCCTCAAAAGGCGCGCCCACTTTATCAAAAGATGTGCCCGACAGAAATCATCAAGCGGCGAGCCATCAAAAGGCGCGCCAGACACGCGGCGATGCACGTGACCGACAGAACGCGTGTCGGCCTCTTCGTCAGGGTCTTTATAAACCGAAGCGGAGGCTGAGGCTTGGAAGCATAACAAACCAGTTGAAACCTCTGCATTCTCAGAGAGCTTGTCTCGAAGAGTTGCAAATCTTGAAACACTCTGTAACCAACCCTGTCTGACAGTACCAATCGGTAATCGCTGCTTCTCTGAAACACTTAGCAACCCAAAAACATGGCCTCTTCTTTCCCGTCCAGCTACCCAGAACATGGCCTCTTCTTCCCGTGGTCTGCTTACTCTCTTTCCCGACCTCAACGAGTCCACAAGAGAGATAACCGGTGCGGTTGCCCTTGAACCTCAACCAAACGCCCCTGAGTTTGCTCCGTTGACCTTTCCTATGCGGTCTGTGGAGCAAAGAATGGCAGCGCAATCAGATATTGAGGCGAATCAGTATACTTTGAAGTCATGTGTGGAAACCATGACTGCGGTCACAAACTTGTCGCACCGGCTGCAGAGCAGGACAAATGAGGTGCAACAGTTAAACTCCCAACTGGCTCTGCTCCAACGCATGTATAAGGATGCGCGAGCAGAGATAAGTGTGCTAAAGACAGAAAACAAGGAGCTGAAGCGGAAGGCCACCGTCATGTTCCGTTTTGGAGGTCCGCCATATGCTGCAGTGGAGGAGCAGGGAGTAGTGATCATGCCCAGTGGAGTGGGAAATACGGAGGCAACACCGGCAAGGGCCGCCCAAGACGGAGGCAAGAAGAAAAGACCGGCGGCAGAGTAGAGAAGAAAATCCTGCCTGTGGATGTGGTTGATTTGTTGCTGTTTTTTTTTTTTTTTTTTTTTTTTTTTTTTTTTTTTGTGGTGGTGTAAAAGTGTGATCGGGGTTGAGCCCCTGATATGAATAAAATGACAAGGTGGTGGAATGTTGTTGGTGTGATTTTGTGAATGTTGTTTTGTGCAATAAGAAAAATAAAATAAAATAAAATAATGGATAAAGAAAATAGAGAAAAATATTTGTGGATGGGGGATAAGAAAAACAAGGGTGTATGTTTTTTTTTTTTTTTTTTTTTTAATAAAAAAATATATATATATATATATTAAAAGAAAAGAAAATGGTGAAAACGTGGGTGGAAGAAAGTAAGGGAAAGGAGGGATATGATTAAAGTGGGTGTGAAAAAGTGGGAAAATGTGATGATAGTGGTGAGTGGAGCATAATGGAGAATAGAAAAGGTGTATATAATAATAAGAAGAAAAGGGAAATGGGTTGGCCGAGGAGGTGCAAGTCAGGTCTCTAATAATAAAAAGGAATGGGGGTGCCGGGTGAGGATTGGTGTTGTAATAAATAAACCATGGTAGACAGGCTTCTATTTAACGCTCTTTCCATGGGAGCGACAACTGGTTTCCAGGTCTGCTGAGGTCACTGAAAATGGCTTGACAGATGATCTCAGTGATTCAGGTCCCTCTGCATTGATTCTCTTGCATAATGAATCACAGTTGCTAATCACCTCAGTCAACCTTCCCTTCAGCTCCCCAAGATCAACCTGTCAAAGCATCTGCAACTTCTATCTTGTTTTCTACCTCTTCCTGTTTCTTACTAATCGTCTGGATTTTTGCCTCCTGCCAATCACGGTACATTGAGAAGAGCTCCAGCAGCACCATCGGATTTACTGAAGCAGAAGAGGATGAGGGTTTTCTCACTAGAATGTCTGTCAAGCTAGTCTCCTCTTCCAGTGGTGCTGTCAATATTGGAGTTGCGATTTTAAGGGATCTGAGCTTCTCTAGGAGGGGATCTACGACTTCTGATTGCGAAGAGACGGTGCTGATCTCATCGTCCGCCCTCTGTGAGCTTGAGAGTGTTGATTCTGATGAACCCATTGATGAGAAGAGACAAAGCGAAGCCAAGCAAGGGCTCCTGGAAATGGAAATTTTAAGGTATGTGTAGAAAATTTTAGCAGACTAGGTTGAGGTCCGGCGGGCGGCCAAGGCGAGGTTGCCGCCCGCCGGTGAGGCGAAAAATACTAAGTTCTTAACTTTGCTCTGATACCATGTAAAAATAAATTGATGTATATTATTGATTGATATGATGCATATTATTGATTGATATATTTTGATATATATTACAATGATTCATGATTCCTATATATAGAAGAGGGTGAGTGTGTAGTAGGTAAGGAGTAGGTGAAGTGGAGGTGGTAGTGGTGTAGTGGGTTAGGTTTAGTGGAGTAGGTGAGGTGGTAGCGGTGTAGTGGGTTAGGTTTAGTGGAGTAGGTTTAAGTGGGTGAAGTAGGTGGAGAGTAGGTGGATTTTAACAGAGCCTCTTCTTAAGTTGCATGTACAGAAAGTGTGATCAAACTATGGCACATACCTAGCTCAAAAAAAAAAACAAACAAACAAACAAACTATGGCACATACCATAATCAAGCTTAAGAATTAAACTATGCCCAAAAAATAAAGATATAGCTGGATTATTTTAGAATGACCAATAACACCTCAGTATGCAATATCATTTAGATGGAAGAAAATTTTACATTTCCACAAAAACTAAGGGATTTAAGATCACAAAATACCATCTAATCACATTGATGTTTCTGCTAGCAAGAAATAAGCAAAGCCATGCTACTATCTGCTGCCTGTGTCTGTTGTTGTGGATGATACTAAGCTTAAAAATGTAAGAGCAAAACATTTAAATAAATAAACGAAAAAAGTGTATATTAACATAAATCTTACTGCATCCATACAATTTGCACAATACTGATTGCTATATAGCTTATTTTCTTTTTCTGTTTTCTTTAAGGAAGCTGCCATACATAATGCCGAATACTTTGGTCAGTTGGAAAGGAAAGTCCTCAAGACTTTCCAGTGAATAATCCCATAGAATATTTGGACACGTTTTACATGACTCTGATAAGCGATGCAGAAACTTTTATTTAATGAGAACACGACAAAAGTAATTTGGAGGGACCATATTGCGCAGTTTTTTATTTATTTTTATTTATTTATTTATTTTATTTATTGCAAACCCCTCAAATTGAAGCTCTCATCTAAGGTCAAATATCAAGTTTCACAATTTTCAATCAACAAAATTGAGTTCATTACTACGGGGCTGTTCAACATAAACAAAAAACAAAAGATATGATTACCTTGTTGGTGAGCATCTGCCCGTGATCCAGAAGTACTAGTCCCATTTTCAGGTGGTGAAACAAGGGCTCTGCAAGTAGGACATGTGTGTTGTCGCTCTAACCATGACCGGAGGCAGTGCACATGAAACAGATGGCCACAACTTAGTCTCTTGGCGGTAGTCATCTCCTCACGACAAATGATGCAGGTTGCATCACTTCTGCATGAGCATCAGTAACAAATCATGTTACTATACATCAGAGTATTTAATAAGAAGACATACGTTCAATGTACTGAATCAAGGGGACAACTCACGCATTGAGCTCTTCAGGTGTTGCATCTGGAAAACGATCATTCATATTCGAAGTGATCTTCCGATAACGAATGTAATCATTAACCCGAACCTTAAAGTTACGAAATGTCTCATAGAGCTCCCGAATCAAGTGCAGAGGCACACCATAGTTCCTGGGGAAATACAACACAAGTAAACATCATTCCATGTGTGGAATAGAAAAACTAATAAAAAACCTCCTAAATGGGACATGACCCAATAGAAGGGAGGAAAAAAAAAGAAGTGGAAAAGAAACATTGTTAAAAAATAGTCATTTCATGGTAAAAGAGCGCAGACAGAAATTTCTCAGGACTGTCAGCGGTAAGAAAGGAAAGCAAACATTGTGATAAATTGTTATTTTTAATCAGGAAACAGAGAAGGGGGGAAGGGGGGGAAGGGGGGGAAGAGGCTACATAACCATGTCAGTAATGTATTTAAACATGTTCAAGAGTTTTTCAAAAACTCCCTTTTAAAATATATATACATATATGGAGCTTTACTAGATATCTAGAAATCCTTATGACAATAGTATTCTTGTTGGTGTGCTCACTAGAAGCAAAGGCACTCACTTCTAGGATAAACAAGATGCCAATTTGCTAGCAGATGCAAAATTAAAGATCTGCTTCACAACCGATCCACCTCCAAAGGTGTGGCAAACATAACGAGGTTAGCACTGAAGCTTGTTCATCAGATTTTTTAATAATGCAACGTACTTTTTTAAAAGAAAAAGACAGAAAAAGAAAAGAAGAGAGAAGACAAAAAGAAGAAGAAGAATGAAAACAAGAAAGAGAAACCAAGATACGAGTTAATAAGTCACCATATTCAGTTAAGGAAGTGATAATAATGCAACATACTTTTAATAAAGATGTGAATTAATGAAGCTTGTTCATCAGATTTTGTTCATCAGAAGAAGAAGAAGAAGAAGAAAGAGAAACCAAGATACGAGTTAACAACTCACCATATTCCGTTAAGGAAGTAATAATTATAACCTTGATATTAGTCACATAAGCAAAGGCCTTAACAGACCAAGGTTACAAAGCAAGATTTTAGGTTCAGAATCACAGGGTAACTATGTTACATATTGAAAATAAGAAGTCCTATAGCATCATTGTGGAAATCACTTCAAACATAGACATGACATGTAGATACGCATGCACACGTATCTAGCAAGGCAAATAGATACAAACATTCAAACAACCATTCAACACCCATGTTAATGGTACGTGTTGTAGGTATCCATTGAGTATCATATGCATATACAAACACACCCACGCAGACAACCAAAGTCAGATAAATTACTTACACGAAAATCACAAGAAAGAAGCACAGATACATAGACAAGTGCAGCAAGTCCCTGATAAGTTCCAAGTAAAAGGTGTAGACTGCCTTTTTTTCCCATTGTCCTTCCATAAGCATGTCGCTGACGTAGAAAACATATTTTACAAATGTTGACACTGTTGTTGTTGCCAGTATCATATACCTAATATACATTAACAAAAAATAATAATAGATAGGTATCAGAACCACCTATAAAAAACATGACTCCAAAGAATTTACCCAGGTGTACATTTGGAACAACTACTGAAACGTAAAACTTAAACAAGTAGGTTCTGTAAACGAACCTACCAAAAATAAAAATGAAAAACTTCAATAAAATATGAACTTCAAAATCCTTATAAGCATGTATACCCGTACTACATAAATATAAATATATTGCTTCCTTTTACCAGTGCTACCCATGTGCACCATGCTCAAATTACAATGCCATGCCATAAAAAAACGAAGAGGAAAAAGAAAAAAAATAAAACTGGGATATAGCATTATGTATATGCATGCATCATTGAGTGTGAAATTATCAACAATGTGCCTTTTTTGTTTTCAGCATTATAAGCATTTTTATTAAATAATAATCCATATTAGGTCCGAGTCAACTATTACCAGGACCCATGAGGTGGTTAAAACCATGGTCAACTGAATGTCTACATATAAAATGTTCGATGGACTGAAAAGAGTAAGTTATGTTGCATATATATCATAATAGATATGTTCAATGAATGTTACACAGCAAATATCATAGGGATAATCTGCTTTACATTTATAGTTTTCATTATTTCTGAAATGGGAAAACTGTGATCCCATCAATTACTTCGGATCATGAAAACTAAAATAATTATTTTGTTTCAACACAAATAAACTAGTGCACAAGTTAGCTTATAGCTGGTATTGTATCATTATGGTTTCATTACATGCCTAGCTGTAGTTAAAACACTTTTTTTTTATTTTTATAAATATTATAAAGATTCTCAATGAATGTTATAAAGCCAATATAATGTGCTTCACATCTATAGTTTTTGTTATTTCTGAAATGGCATCAACTGTGATCCCATCAACTACTTCAGATCATGAAAACCAAAATAATTATTTTGTTTCAACACCAATAAACTTGTCCACAAGTTAGCTCATAGCTGGTATTGCATCATTATGGTTCCATTACATGCCCATTGGTAGCTAAAACACTTTTTGTTGTAGATATTATTTAGCATTATACAATACAAGTGAGATTAAAAACAGATACATATATACAGTGTTTTAAAAGGCACGCTTAGGCGCGAGCCTAAGCGCGAGGCGCAATGAGGCGCAGCCTTGCGCTTTGAACAGATCGAGGCGAGGCGCAACATGCGAGGCGCAGCTTAGGCGCTGAGGCGAGGGCTTTTTTTCGAGGCGCAAGGCGTGGGCTTCATGGGCTTTACCCATTTTTCTACTCCAATTGTTGATTAAGTGCTTTTTTTGTGGACATACCCACAGGGATTCAAAACTATTCAATATAAAATGACCAAATGTAGTCAAAAGAGAGCAAAAAATGATAAAAGATTGAATGTTATACTTTATATCTTTTGTTGGATATTATATTTTTAATTTTTAGAAGATTGAATGTTATGTTTAGAGATTATCGAAAATGGTTATGATTTTTTAAATATTATATATATATTTGTTATGTTGAAAAATTTGCCTATTTTATAATTTTGCTTTTCTTCTACTACTTGAGCTTCACTTTGGCGAGGCGCGCGCCTCGCCTCGCGCCTAGGCTATAGGAGACCTTATCGCCTCAGTGCGCCTAGAGCCTTTTAAAACACTGCATATATATATATATACACACACATGCGTGCGCACACAAACTCACACAAAGCCTTTTATGTTCAGAGCATTGTGTGATGTGCCAATATAAACATTAATAGTAATATAGTCTATATAGCCATTCCAACCATAATATGGATTGTTTTTTCTTGTTTTGACGAGGAAAGGAAATTGTATTAAAAAGCAACAAAAGGGGTGAAACCCTGATATGTGATATTTCATTCACTCAATCCCACCTAGTTTACATGTATTGTATATATTAGTGGTAACTTGAGCTTTACATTGTATATGCAAAATATAACCATATTTGAAAATGCCTCCTCTCTAATCAGGAAAAACCCAATTCTGGTGATCAAATTGACAAGTAAACTAAAAAGTAAAGTAACAACAAAGACTTACTCGAATGAAAAGAAGAGAGAAACCGAAGCCTGCCGCGTTTGTATCAAATAGCTTACAGAGTTGTACAAAAAGAGGCTGTCTAAAAAGAGAAGGAATCCCATAAAAGACACAATTCGGATGTGAGACAACATGGGAACAGACGGGGTTGTTTCGATGTACTCAACTCTCTTTTGAGCCAACCAATGCAAAGCCTTAATTAACAAAACAGCAGTGACCATAGCAAGAAATGTGACGGAAAAATCCTGGCGGAAGATGGTGATTGCAAAGAGTATTTCCATGACTTCCCTCCATGACTGCTCATTCAGCCTCTCCACCTCGGCTTCCCGGAGTGATCCAAGGAAAAGCCGTTTGGTGAATCGCCACAAAACACACATAAAGACAAGGCCCATATTGAGAAGAAGCACCAGACTGATCTTGGAGGATGATAAATGAACCATTGCAGGGTAAAACTGCCCTCTTCTGTGAAACGCATGATAAATAACCACCAGTGTGGCTACCAGACTAAGCCCCGCATACGTTTGCAGCCTCATCATTTTGCTCTGTACGTTTTTTGCATCGAATTTATCAATCAATTCAACTCTCCCCAAATATATATATATATATATATATGTATAAGAAAAATTCAACCTGAATATATGAGATCGATAACAATTGTCAAAATAAAATTGCAACGAAAGTAATGAGATTTCAAATTATTAAAATCAAATTATGGAGAAATCGAATAATAGAATGATCGAATCAAAAAAAAAAAAAAACCCTAGAACTGTAAGGCGATGAGGTTTGTATATGTATAGGGAAAAGTACCTATTGAGCCTCTCTGTCTGTGGATTTCGTCGGCGATCACTCTCACCTTCGACAGCTGAAGAAGAAGAATCCCCAGAAATAAAATCAAAAACCAAACAAGAAAACACAAAAAAAAATCGTGTGCAAAGTGCGAACAAGTATATCACGCTGCTTGTGTGTTTTTGTGCGTGTGATGTGAGAGAGTATGCGCGTCATCGATGGAATAAATTGCCAATGCTTGGTTGCCACGTGTCTGATTTATAATAGGTGTCAAAATCAGGAAAATTTATATACTCTGTGATTTTGATTGGTTGAAAGTATTCCCCCAATCCGTCCGGCCTCTCATTTGTACTCGGATATGACCAAATAAATAATTTCACCAAACCCAAACGGTCCGTCCGGCCTCCTAGAGTCTCAACCGAGTTGCCCATTATTCTTTAGTATATATTTATATCTATGATACATAATTTAATTTAAAATATATATATAATTAGATTAAATAACTAAAAGATTATAATTATAACTCATATAAATTCTAATTTTTAAAGTAGTAAAATTAACCCATTTTTCTACTAATCCAAACCAGTGTTTTTAAAGGCTCAAGGCGCACTAAGGCGCTGAAGGTCTCTCGGGGCCTAGGCGCAAGGCGCAAGGCGAGGCGCGAGCTTTATTGAAATAAGGCGCACAGTCTTTGTAAAAAATAGAAAAATTAATATAGAGTGTTTTTAAACAATTTCAGTATAATGTTTAAATTAAATAACAATTTTAGTATAATTATTTAATTCATACATACATAAATTAAAAAAATAGATACATAAATTAATTAATTATTATGATTATTACATACATAAATAAATAAATAAATTAATTCATACTGTAAAATAAATTGATGTATTATTATTGATTGATGTATATTGATTGATATATTGATTGATATCTTGATACATTTTCTGTCTATTACAAATGGTTCCTTATATAGATGTAGGTGTAGTGGATGGTGTGTAGTGGATGGTGATAGTGGTGTAGTGGGTTAGGTTTAGTGGAGTAGGTGAGGTGGTAGTGGTGTAGTGGGTTAGGTTTAGTGGAGTAGGTGAGGTGGTCGCACCCTCAAAAGGTGTGCCCAATCTGTTAAAAGGCGTGCCATCAAAAGACGTGCCATCAAAAGGCGTGCCATCAAAAGACGTGCCATCAAAAGGCGCGCCCATTTTGTCTTCGAGCGCCGAGTGGCGCATGATGCGCGTGTCTGCCTCTTCGTCAGGGTCTTTATAAACTGAGGCGGAGCTTGAGGCAGAAGCGAAGACAAAAAAAAACTTTGTGAAAAAACTTCTGAACAAAAAACTCTTCATTTTCTGAGAGAGATATTCGTTTTCTGAGAGATTGTCTCTAAGAGCTGCAAATCTTGAAACACTCTGTAACCAACCCTTCTCTGAAAAACTCAGCAACCCATAACATGGCCTCTTCTTCCCGTCCAGCTAACCAGAACATGGCCTCCTCTTCCCGTGGACTGCTTACGCTCTTTCCAGAACTGAATGAGTCCACAAGAGAAATAACTGGTGTGGTGGCCAGTGAACCTCAACCAAACACCTCTGGTTTTGCTCCTTTGAACTTTCCGATGCGGTCGGTGGAGCAAAAAATGGCGGTGCAAACTGATATTGAGGCCAATCAGTATACTCTGAAGTCATGCGTGGAAACCATGACTGCGGTCACAAATTTGTCGCACCGGCTGCAGAGCAGGACAAATGAGGTGCAACAGTTAAACTCCCAGCTGGCTCTGCTCCAACGCATGTATAAGGATGCGCGAGCAGAGATTAGTGTGCTAAAGACGGAAAATAAGGAGCTGAAGCGGAAGGCCACCGTGATGTTCCGATTTGGAGGTCCGCCATATGCTGCAGTGGAGGAGCAGGGGGGAGTGAATGTGCTTGGTGGATTAGGAAGCACAGAGGCAGCACCGTCAAGGACCGCCCAGGACGGAGGCAAAAAGAAAAGACCGGCGGCAGAGTAGGTCGGTGGGTGGCCGTCGGCAGAAAAGAAAACAAATCAGTTGTGGTGGTGATGGTGATCTTGTGTTTTTTTTTGTATTTTTTGTTTTTTTTTTTTGTTTTTTTTGTTTTTTTTTTTTTTGTGTGGTTGTGGTGTAAAATGTGGATCGGGGTGAATCCCGGAGATGAATAAATTATGGTTTGTTGTGCAAATTGGAAAATGGTTTTGGGTTTTTTTTTTTTTTTTTTGAAAGGAAAAAATATGTGTCAAAATAAAGTTGGGGTAAAAAAAGAAGAGAAGAGAAGAAAAGAAAAGAAGAGAAGAAGAAAAAAAATCATTAATTTTTTAATATATATAGTATTTTATTTATTTCTTAAATTTTAAAATTTTTTTTATAAATATAGAAGTTAAGCAAAATATTAATATAGCACAATTTTTAACATAAGTAAATATTTAATATGTATATTATTAATTTTTTTTTAATAAGAAGAGAAGAGAAGAAGAAAAAAAATCATTAATTTTTTTAATATATATAGTATTTTATTTATTTCTTAAATTTTAAAATTTTTTTTATAAATATTTTTATTTTGAAACATATATATAATTTATTTTAAAACATATATATAATTTATAAAGGTATATATATAATATATAAATAAAAACATATCATATATATAAATATAATTTATAAAAACATAAATAAAAATATATAATAAAAATAAAAAATAAAAAATAAAAAGTTATAATAATATAATATAAATTATAATTTATACTATACATATATCTATATATATATATATAGAAACAGAGTCGAAGAGAGAGAGAGAACAGAGAAACAGGCAAAGTGAGAGAGAGAGAAGGCGAAGGCGAAGGTCGATGGAGGTCGTCGGAGCTCGTCGAAGGTTGATCGAAGCTCGTCGGAGGTCGATCGAAGGTCGAAGGTTGTCAATCGACTGGTTAGGGCAAACTCGACTGGTCGGAGCTTCAAACCCAGTACTCCTCTCTTCTCTCTTTCTTCTCTCCTGGTTAGGGCAAACTCGACTGGTCCGAGGCGCACAAGGCGCTCGCCTTGCGCTTCGTAATAAGGCGCTCGCCTCATCGCCTAGGCAGCGCTTCACCTATGTCGCCTCGCCTCACCATGCCTGAGGCGCAAAGCTGCGCCTTGCCTCGCCTTGAGCTTAGGCGTGCGCCTAAGCGCGCTTTTTATAACACTGATCCAAACCACCTATCTAATGTGACTTGTTATAATATGATATGGATAGGGATGAGCATTACGAACCTGACTAAATCTACTATCATTCCTAGTTAGGGGTGTAATCTAGGGGGGCTTAAACTGAGCAACCCGAACCCAGCCCAATTTTTTTAGGGCTTTAACAAGATATTTTCAAATTTGGTACGGGCTTGGGCAAATATTCAGAAATCTGAATTAAATTTGGACGGACTTAAACAAAGTTATTAAATAACCCGAGCAACTCAAAACCTAAATTATACATATATAGATATACACAAATATTAAATATATATATATAAATTATTAGCCATTACATGATATTAAAATAATTCAGATTATTAAATCATATTGAATATATATTATATATACAAATAGCATAAAATCTTATTTTTTTTATTTCAACTCATAAATTGTAAAGATTACTACAGCGGTATCTCTCTTACGTTATATAAATTATTTGTTTTAATGATATTAATGATTTTCTATATAAAAAATTAAATTAAATAGAATCAAAGTTTAATAATTTAATAATGTAAAAAAAAAAAAATTGAAATTGATTTACAATTCAGGCAGCTCGGGCAATTCAGGTTAACTCGGGTCGGGCTTGAACATGCAACCTCAGGTTACAATTCGGGCCTGGGTGGGCCCGAGCAGATTTCAGCACAACTTGGTCTAAGCTTGAACAACCTCTCAAACCCAACCGAACCCACCCGAATTGCACCCCCATTCCTAATTAGGAATGATGATTATCTTTTATCCTGTGCAAATTTTTTTAAGCTCGATAAAAAAGTATAATAGGTGTGAGTTTTGTTTTTCTCATCCCGTTTTACCTAACGCCACATTGATTATATTTATTAAGTGGTTGTTTGAGTTTTATTTATTTAATATTTTATTAATTTTTTTACAAAAATATATATAAAAAGTTATAGATGTGATGTAATAATTTAGAATAAATAAATAAGCTACTTATTTACTTTTAGGAATGGCAACGGGGTGGGGCGGGGCCGGGGATTGCCCTCTCCGTCCCCGATCCCCGAAAGTATGGAACTCCCCGTCCCCGACCTCGATCCCCGACGGGGAACCTCTCACTCCCCCCACCCCCGTCCCCTAACGGGGATCGAGTTTTCCCGACCCCATAAAGGAACCTCCGGACTAAAATAAATAATTAAGAATTATAATAAATAATTAAGAATTTAAGATTAGTTGTGATCTAAAATATTACATTAAAATTAGATTAAAAAGGTAGTAATTATAATAAATAATAAAATAAATAGGACTAATTGTGACATAAAATACAATCAAATTAAAATTATAATAAAAATTTAAGAATTATAATAAATAATTAAGAATTTATAATTAATTGTGATTTACTTAAATTAATGTTAGATATTATAAATTATGCGCATTAGAGACGAGAAAGAAAGAAAATAACAAAAAATAATGTTTGAGGGTATTATAGTCATTTTATATCTATAAATAACGGTGCTAACAGTTACATTTTAGTACAAAATCATATAAAGACTTTTTTATTATGTTTGAATGATAAGGGGTAAAGTGTTGTGGTCTCCAATCACAAGAGGATTAAATAAATTTAATCCATTTTTATTTTATTTTTTATTTTTTTTCTGCAAAAATTAGAAATAAGTTGTTGATTAATTTGATTTGAGTATGTACGGATGCATGCAGAGGAACCGGGGCTGCCAGTGATTGGGAATCTGCTGCAACTGAAGGAGAAGAAACCCCACAAGACTTTCACCAGATAGGCCAAGACTTATGGTTCAGTCTACTCTATCAGAACTGGTTCCAACACTATCGTTGTCCTCAATAACACCGACGTTGCCAAGGAGGTAAACAACCCCCCCCCCCCGGAGCCCCCCCCCCCCCCCCCCCCCCTCTCTCTACTTCGGTTCTCTCTTTTCTCTCAGTTCCAGAAATGCCAAAGGCAGTTTGATCTTGTGATTTACAATGCTACACTTACACTCATTTACATACCCAAACACATTTAGAAAGCCAAAATGTTATCACTATGGACATTTTACATATTTGGGGTGTTGGCTGTGAGCAAGGCACAATGATCGGCTGTGAGCAAGAGTGGGGTTCATTTGGGGTTTGTTAAGATGATTTGAGCAAGGATGGGTTCCATTTGAGTTTGTGGAGATGATTCAAATGGTTTGTCTTGTATAACACGTTAAATAGATTATTTACATAATAAATTAATTAATTAATTAATCATACTTAAACATTCATATGATCAGATTATTTTTGTTTTGAAAAGAAACTAGATGACAAATGTGATTTTAAAAATGAATCTTCTACTCAATGTGTGATCAATTTAATTTTTTAAATCAATGATTGCTCGACGAACTTTATAAATAAATGATTTAGATCATTTCACCAGCCTTAAAATAACCCCCACCCTTGGTCAAAACAGGGCCTGTTGTGACTATGTCACAGTAGACCTCAGTCATCCATGTTTAATTGTGGTTCAAATACTAAGACTACCTGAAAACCTGCCATATATGGCTTATGTTAGAGGAATTTGTTATTGTTCATAAAAAGATGTTTTAATCATACAAATATTTCAGACTACCTAAAAATTGTTTACTTTATAATTGAAGTGATGGGTATTTTCTATCTTATTAAAGACCATCTCCAAGAGGAGGTAGCAATTTAGCTAACAAAAAAATGATTGATCCATCGAATTTAGACTCGTCTGAATTGTCCAAATTACGTAAGCTGGAAGGCCGGCTAGACGACCGCCTGGATGACTGGCGTCACCCTCTACTACAACAAAAATCACTTTTAACGGCACTAAATGCATGCCATGGATATGTTTTTACAACGCGCAATGTAAAGTCCTGCTATGATGTTCACTTCAATGACATTCCATTGTATGCTATTAAAAATCTTTTAACAACGATTTTTTTGCATATCGTAGAATATGTATTTTTTTTTAAAAAAAAGTCACCAGTGGTCGACCGGATGGCTAAAACATGCCCAATAATATGAGTACAATACAAAGGAAACTGATGCATTTAAGAAAATAACAAGTGGCCAAACAAAATAACTGGTTCTAAATAGAACACAATCTATTTACTTGTGAAGCATACAAAGTAAAATAACAAAGAGCAAACCAGTGCTTTTATACAATATGTTCACCTTCTTACCCAAAATTTTCAAATAATTCAATGACCTCAAGTTGTTCTCAGTTCCCTTGCTATTTGCTTTAAGTACTACAGTAATAAAAACACAAGTTCACAATTTTTTGATATATTATGTTGTCACAAATTTCTCAAGTCATTCCAAAACTTGATTTTATGTGCAAAGTAGTGATAATAGATCATACAAATGCTTCAATGCACCAAATTCATTTTACATACGTTATTTGCAATTTCAACATACAAATATTCATCACTGAATAGTGTAATATGTATTTTGTAAGATCAATCAACTTTACACTATAAGGAACAATAAAAAAATGTCATATAACAGAGCACATATTTATCATGGAAGCAAATATGGTAACGAACACTAGAAAAATTATTACAATGTAGACTGAGGCCTCATTTGGCAAGTGCCCATTTTAGCCAAAAAGTCAAAAAATTACTAAAAAAATCAAAAAGCCAGCAACCTATACCAAAATGTCAAAGATTCCATTTTATCTCTATTTTTTGCACAGCTTTTCGTAAAAAGTCAAAAAATCATCCCAAACATACTAGTTTTTTTTACATCACATTTTAGCCAAAAAATCAAAAAGTCACTAAAAAAACCTATTCTCAAACGAGGTCTGAATCACACATATATCCAGGTCACCTCCAACAATAGAAATCCAACCGATACAAATGTGTATCCAAATGAAAGAGATGAACTTTGGTAATGAATATGAAAAGTTTGTTTGATATGGAAAAATAATTTATAGCATAATTTAAAGCAATGATATTTCCACTCTCTAAACTTTTCACACTCATTTTTTTGTCTTTTAGCCTCTCACAAGTGGAGTGTGAATATCTTGGTCTTCCTAAATTAGTAAATTTATATTCTATATAAAAAAAAAATCTACACTCAAGAGACAAATAACAAAAAATTCTAACAACAAACTACTCTCAAGGGAAAAAAGAACCCGAATTATAATTTAAAAAATTATTTTTAGAATTATATACAATTTTGATGGGATTTAAAGTTTGATTTATTTCAAGAATTATACTTGTAAAGCGAATCCAAATAGGAGATTAAAAAAAAACAAAAAAAACAAATACTTAGCTATAACTCAAAGAAGCATCACCTTCTTCCTATAGAACTTAGCTATTACAAAGGAAATATAACAAATTCAAAAACTGCTATTAAAACATTGTACATATCTCCAATTAACCATAAAAAAAAAAAAAAAAAAAAAAAACCCCAATAAACCCAATAACAATATAAATAAAAAAAAGTACAAAAAGCAATCGGCTTTATGAACATACAGTGATATATGTATTTATATGAAGGGAAATCGATACCATAGATAGATAAATATGAAGAAACCCCTCACCTATTTTCAAAACGACAGCTTTTGGATGATCTTAACTCACAAAATCGAACCAGGTTGTTCCTAAATTGAATTAAAAGTTAAAAATTGAAAACAAAATTGCGCAAGAAAAACCTAAATCGAAGCCAAAATTAGTCTAAAAGCGTTGATATAGAGAGAGAAAGAGAGAGAGAGAGGGGAAGGGTTGATATAGAGAAAGTAGTACCTTCTTCACTTGGTGTATATCTGCTTTGCTCCTCCCTTCGACTCTTTCTTTCTCTCTCTCAAGGATTCAAAAATTAATGCTCAACTGAAATAGTTGAAAACAAAAGTCATAGTGAATGTAAATAAATTGATAAAACATAGCTAAATTAAAGTAATTCAAACCAACAATAAAGTTTTTAACCATGAACAGACAAAGAAATTTATGAACAAACCAACATAAAAAAATAATAATAATAAAATAAAAAATCAAGAATCGATTACCTGAAAGAGGATTTGATGTGCCTGACGAGACGAGACGAGGAACTTTGGGGAGCAAAACAGAAATGGGGGGTTTGAGAGCAGAGGAAGGAGAAGAGTTTAGAAGAGGATTTAAGCCTCTTGGTGCCTTTTGATTGCCAAAGAGGAGAAATAGATGAACCCTCTCTCTTCCTTTTGCTTGCCTCGTTTAGGAACGGTTTAATTTAATAATTTTTTATTAATTATTTAATTAAAATATGAATTAAAAAAATTAATATGTTTGAAATGATTATTTAATTTTTTATAAAAAGATATGTAAAAAATAAAGAGAAAAGATAATTTTTAATATAAATTATTAAATTTTTAACTTTTTTAATAATTTTTTTATTTTTTTATTAAATTGACCTATTGCTAAACGATACCTTAAAGCCAAAGAGTTAGAGTTAAATGGTAAAGTGCAGAGTTAGAGTTAAATGATAAAGTGCGTATTGATATATTCGTTTTCTTTTTTAAATAGTGAATTTTGTTTTCGCGCCTATTGTTTTTTTGGTTATACCTTTCACAGCAACAATTGTGGGGCTATTTTTCTAAATAAGTCAAAATAATAAAGAAATTTTTAAATTAAACCTAATTTTGAAAGAATTTTCAAAATGAGCTAACTCGTGGTTCACAATCGCGAGTTCAACACATTTCCACCCCTGTCGCCTGAAACCTGCCAAAATTGAAATTTGCTGTTACGAAAAGCGAGTTTAATTAAGAACTCGCTGTTAGAAAACGCGAGTTTGATTAATTTTTTTTTCTTTGTTTGATTAATTTTTTTTTCTTTTGAACTCGCTTTTCACAAGAACGATTTTATTCCAGGATGAACTCGCTTTTTTAAAGCACGAGTTTAGCAGAAAGGATTTTTGTTCTGAACTCGCTGTTTGTAAGCACGAGTTAATAAAAAAAAAAATTCTAATGAACTCGCTCTTTGTAACCACGAGTTCATCAAAACCTACGTTTTATGAAAAAAAAATTTAACCTCACTCTTTAAAACCACGGTTTTTTACCAAATTTTTTTATGAACCGCGCTTTTAGCGTAATTTTTTTTTTTAATTTCAATTTTACTGAACTTTAAAGAAAAAATTTTCGTTCTTTTGTTTATGTTGTCATTGTTTTGGTGATAATATATTTCAAAATAATTTTTTTGGTTAAAATTCTTTTACTAAAACCGTTCTCATATTAATTTTTTTTTTTCTTTCCTTTTGTCTTTATTTTGGGTTAGAATGTATAATTCAGCATTTTTTATTTTGTTTGACTAAAGTAAATTTATTTTGTTTTTTCTTGTGTTTGTTTTGGGTTAGAAGGTAATAATGTAATTCATAAATTTTTTGAGCTTTAGTAAAGCCATTTTGATGTCAATTTTTTTTAAATTATTATTTCTTTGTTTTGCGTTAGAAGGTGTTATTCAGTAATTTGTTTGGGCTTTAATAAATCTGTTTTCATTTAAATATATATATTTTTTCTTTTGTCTTTATTTTGGGTTAGAAGGTGATAATGTAATTCATAAATTTCTTTTCACTTTACTAAAGCCATTTTCATGTAAAGTTTTTTATTTTTTATTTTTTTCTCTTGTCTTTGTTTTGGGTTAGAATGTGTTATTCAGAATTTTATTTTGGCTTCACTAAAGCCGTTTTCATGTAAATAATATATTTTTTTTTTCTATTGTCTTTGTTTTGGATTAGAAGCTGATAATGTAATTCATAAATTTCTTCTCGCTTTACCAAAGCCGTTTTCATGTAAACTTTGTTATTTTTTATTTTTTTCTCTTGTCTTTGTTTTGGGTTAGAATGTGTTATTCAGAAATTGGTTTTGGCTTTACTAAAGCCGTTTTCATTTAAATAATTTTTTTTTCTGTTGTCTTTGTTTTGGGTTAGAAGCTGATAATGTAATTCATAAATTTCTTCTCGCTTTACTAAAGCCGTTTTCATGTAAACTTTGATATTTTTTATTTTTTTCTCTTCTCTTTGTTTTGGGTTAGAATGTGTTATTCAGAAAATTGGTTTTGGCTTTACCAAAGCCGTTTTCATTTAAATAATATTTTTTTTTCTGTTGTCTTTGTTTTGGGTTAGAAGCTGATAATGTAATTCATAAAATCTTGAGGAAAAAACACATAAGTCTCCCACAAAAATACATAAGTAGTACAAACATAAGTCTCGAACAATAATACATTGTGGACACCATGAACTGAACACACAATACATAGATAAACATAACAGTTAGACAGACAAATATTAGCCAGACAATCTGACCAACTCATTACGGAAACACTTACTCTAACACAGGCATTACATATTAATGCATGACCTAATATTGCCGAAGTGTAGACATTAACACCTAATTCGCGCTTAAATTGGTAGGTGGCTCAGAGTCTAAACAATCCGAAAGCTCAGCATCAGAGACAAGCTGAGGATCCTCCATGATACCCTTGATAGCCGCATCATTTGGTTCTGTTTTGTTCTTCTGGGCATCCTTCTTAACTATGTATAGCTGCATATCGCGGGCTAACCTACGGTTCATTTGAGAAATCTCACGTTGTAGTCTTTCACATAGTCGATCAACATTATCAGGATCTTCCTTTTGGATCTCAACAGAACGTGCTTTTGGCACCTTCAATCGATTTTCCCGACATAATCTTTCCATTTGGACTCGCTCTATAAATAGTGCGGGCCACTTCAGAAGTCTAGCGTTTGCTAAACCATATCCTGTTTGATTATCTGATGGTTCCTCCACCAAACCACATGGATCTCGATAGTACTTGGGCATAACAAAATGTCGCTTCCCAAACCTATCATGATAAGCACAAGAGGCATCTAACGAAGCAAATGGTGTTTTATCTTCAGCATCGCCACTTCCCCTTCCCCCTCCTCGTCGTGAACTGTCACCCCTTTGCAAGTTCCTACCACCTCTGCGATTCTCACTCCCTCCCATGAACCATGTAGCCATGCTAATTTTTTAAAACAAACGAATGATAATTTCGTAGGGCAAAATGAGTTGTAAGGTTGTGTCTTCACCTTTAGTCGTTTATATAGTTGGTTATGAACAGCTTTAGAAATATGGCCCTGCATGACAATCCCACATAAACGAACAAGGTATGAGTTGTCAGTAGAATGAAAAACTATAAAAAAGGAAATGTTGTGCACCAAGTCACATGACTTGACAATTCATCTGCATATACCGACAAAATAAGGGCATGCTCACTGTAAGGTAAATCAGTGAATTCACTGTTGCCATGTGACTTTCTGAATTGAGAACCGCACATAAATTAATAAGAAATGAGTTGTCATTGTAATAAAAAAGTCAAGCAAAAAATTGAGAAAACCAAAGTCTGTGCACCAAGTCACATGACTTGACAATCCATCTGCATATACCCACAAAATAAGGGCATGCTCACTGTAAGGTAAAGCAGTGAATTCACTGTTGCCATGTGACTTTCTGAATTGAGAATCCCACATATATCAAGTAGAGATAAGTTATCACTGTAATAAAAAAATCGAGCAAAAAATCAAGAAAACCAAAGCCTGTGCACCAATTCACATGACTTGACAATCTATCTGCATATACCCACAAAATAAGGGCATGCTGACTGTAAGGTAAATCAGTGAATTCACTGTTGCCATGTGACTTTCTGAATTGAGAATCCCACATATATCAATAAGAGATGAGTTGTCATTGTGTATCAAATAATCGAGCAAAATATCGAGAAAACCAAAGCCTGTGCACCAGGTCACATGACTTCACAATCCATCTGCATATACTGACAAGTCTCTCCACGATTTGACTACTCAATGTTTGAAAAAATGAAGCTTATGTAGGCAATGTTGTGTTTCACTTAGCTATGCATCATTCGTTGTTATGACCTGCTATTTCTATCAACGGGAAAAGTATGACTATTTGAATTTTTGTTGTCATTTGGAATTATTTTAAAATCAACTTTTGATTATTCGATTTGTAATATTTTGGCAAACATTTACAATCTCAACTTTTGAAATCAACTTTAAAATAATGGTGGACCTTGTGAGTGAAACGTGGGTTAGGTAGGAGTACTTGGCCACCAATGTTTGTGAATATCATGGTGCATTCAAATCTGTCCAGAAAACTGGTGCATTAAAATCTGTCTAGAAAACTGGTGTTACACAGTAATTTCAGAAGTGTTGTTCTCTTTGGGTATAAATCCGAAAAATAACAAATCAACGTCATTAGAACTGGTTACAATTCTAGTTTCTATACTAAGAGAATCGTCAATTTCTAGTTTCTACACAATTCCAATTGGGTTTTAAACTTAGTCTCCCAACTGGACCAACCACTTGGGTTTGAGCTTGTTTGTCCATGCCCCGAAGTTTAGTTTTCTGTCAACCCCCTATTCCTTACCAGAGTCATCATTTGTACTAGACTTACAAGAATTGGAAGGCGACTCTTTCTTCTTTCCTGATGGAGATTGAAATTCTTTACGTAGAGGATCCCTATTTGACGAGGCGCAGTTAATGGAAGCTTTTCACCGAGCTACCTATTCTGTTTTATGTGTTATTGAAGGCGGTAGTTCGTTTGTCTGAACTTTATTAGTCCCCCAACTGGACCAACCGATTGGCTTTGAGCTTGTTTGTCCAGCCCCTGAAATTTAGTTTTCTGTCAACCCCCCATTCCTTACCAGAGTCATCATTTTTACTGGACTTCCAGGAATTGGAATGCGACTCTTTCTTCTTTCCTGATGGAGATTGAAATTCTTTACGTAGAGGATTCCTATTTCACGAGGCCCAGTTACGGGAAGCTTTTCACCGACCTACCTATTCTGTTTTATGTGTTATTGAAGGCGGTAGTTCGTTTCACCGAGTTTAGTTTTCTGTCAACCCCTCATTCATTACCAGAGTCATCATTTTTACTGGACTTTCAGGAATTGGAAGGTGACTCTTTCTTCTTTCCTGATGGAGATTGAAATTCTTTGTAAATTGATCCCTATTTCACCAGCCCCAGTTAAGGGAAGCTTTTCACCAAGCTACCTGTTCTGTTTTATGTGTTTTAAGTATTCACATAATTCAACATACATTAATCCAGAATTGAGAATCGCACATATATTAATAAGAAATGAGTTGCCAGTGTAATAAAAAAGTCGAGCAAAAAATTGAGAAAACCAAAGTGTGTGCACCAAGTCACATGACCTGACAGTCTATCTGCATATACCCACAAAATAAGGGCATGCTCACTGTAGGGTAAATCAGTGAATTCACTGTTGCCATGTGACTTTCTGAATTGAGAATCACACATATATCAAATTGGTGTTGAGGTAAACCAATTGGGTTTTAAATTGCTTACTAGAGTCATCATTTTGACTGGACTTCCAGGAATTGGAAGGCGACTCTTTCTTCTTTCCCGATGGAGATTGAAATTCTTTACATACAGGATCTCTATTTCACGAGCCCAGTTAATGGAAGCTTTTCTCCGAGCTACCTGTTCTGTTTTATGTGTTTTAAGTATTTACATAATTCAACATACATTAATCCATTTGTTAATCCAGAACATTCAATAACTCATTGCAATTCAATAAAGAAAGTCATGAACTAATAAATGTGCTGTTATAAATGTAGTTATTTCATAAACTTCAGGTTCATTAAACAAATACTTCAAATACATCCGTACGTTAGATGAACAACAACATTGTCTTACACTCCAGACAACATACAAATATATATGAAAGATAAAGGTGTTTGATTTCTCATTCCTCATCTGACATGTAGTAGTCAGAGAGATATTTTTCATTGTTTAAGACATTATTTCGCTCAATCACTTTCAAATCTCTGTTGCTTGCTTCTACCATTTCGGTGGCTAGTTGAAACATGAAATGTCGACATCTTCGCATCAACATTCTGTTGTTCTCCTTCTTAATTCTACTAACTGTTTTTTCATAGTCACTGACATTTCGTCTAGCCATGGTTAATGAACGACGATGAGGTACCGGTGCCCCAAAGTTACGTAGATCATTAAACAATCCTTCATACTCCGTTACCCTGAACGCCCATTGTGCGCGGATACCAGCATAATAATCCTTCGGACTCGAGTACTTTTCGCTCTTGTAGTCATAACTAAATGGAGGTAGCAGCCACACTTTTGGATTTCTTTGTTGGCGTGAACTTCCTGCACCTCTTGAAGACATTGTTCCTAAAATAAACAAACAAATAATAATAGTAATTGTAGATATATTACTATTGTTATGACTTGAACAAACATCATACTGGGGTTGTCGCTATTTATAGACATCATACTGAGGGTTAACTAGAGATGATCTAGTGACGATAATGCATGCTGGGGCACTATGGAATAAGTGATACCCGTGATATTCTTTTTTAGCTTTTCATTTCATACAATCCTGAGTACCCGTGACTTTGTGTACCTGTGATGTAGTCACGGACGTAGTTGTCAGATAAAGTCATCATTGTAGGACAGAGGATGACACTGCAATCCCTTCATATTGGAGCAGTGAGTTGTCAAATAAAACAATATGCAGTGAGTTGTCACATCGCCCCATGAAACTATTTTTTCATGCTTACTTTTTTAATACAGTAAGTAGTGACTTGGAATTGACAATTTCAGTACAAATTGGTATTTTCAAAAAATTATAAATGAAATTAAATCCTTAAATTTTCTTTGTTTTAAACTAATATTCTTCATAAACAACCTATATTTTATTTTATTTTCACTTAATGAACTTCACAGTCATCCTATTTTCTCCTGTTTGCATTTTTTGTTTCTTTTTGTATATTCTGCAATGTGATAAAAAAAATAAAGCATTTACTTGCGCTGCAGAAAGTCACATGCATCATGTAATGTGAGGAAAAAGTGACAAACTATATAAGCATGGCAAAGTCAGAAAAAAGTCACATGCATCGTTGCATCGCTACACAAAGTCAGATGCATCACTGCATCGCTGCACAAAGTCACATAGCATCTGAGGAAAAAACAAAGCATCCAAATTATTACACCGGTTCAAGTAATTGGTGAGCATCACTGACAAATGTTGGACGTATCATCGCGTCGAGCTACAATTTATTATCGTACCATACGTACTGTGCCCTTGTGAATTATGCAATCTATTAAAATTTTGAGGGGGTGTCATAACAAAATAACAATAAATTAATAAATATGTCAATACACCTAAAAAGTAAAACAAATTTCTGAATAAATATTTCAAAGAATTTAAAAATATTTTAAAGATTTTGAAATTGTAATTTCACATTTATTTTTTTAAAAAAAATTAAGGCAGAGAAATTTGACTACTTCAGACGTTTAGTCGGTTGATCAGCTTGGTTTTTATTTTATTATTATTTTTTTATGTTTTTACTTTTTGTTTTGGAATAACAATAAATTATGCAATTCATAAAAGTCGAAGTGACAACTCCTATCAAGTTGATGCATAGTTGTTCAGGTCATAAAAGTTGACGTGACAACTCTGATGCATAGTTGATTACAATAATTTCATACATACAGCTACCATGTGTATATATGGTATAAATATCGCATCATACCATAACAAAAGTTTTACAGCTATTTCGAGCGATATCATCATGAGATATATGGTGGTTGATCTATATTCAGTAATGAGTCGCTATTGGGTTGTAGATGGAGATGAATTTGAATACCCAATGAATCCAAATCTGCGTTACTCACGTGCCACCGTCAATACCATGAGAGCTGAGTGGGAATTTCGCAAAACTTGAGCAAACGTTCTCGTTGAGCTATGTCGTGAAGTAAATCTTAAATTTCCTTGCCGGTTAGCCATGCGTATGCCAACTGACACTCCACAGTTGTTGCAAAGGGCATTGCATCGTATCCGCGACGAGGTTAATCGCATGACCCAACGTTTGCAAAGGTCCGGACTAATGAAAACCGCAAATGAGCGTGCCGAAGATGGGTTAATGGATGATGCACACCAGTACTACGCCTGGAGCATGGATGTTATGTATGAATCTGATAGTAAGATGTCAGATGATGATGATACTGAATGAAATTGTTTGGATGAACGCCCAAACCATTTCTGTAATGCATGCAATTTTTAATGCTTATCCACGACTTATCTTATCAATGAAGGGAGATATTTCAATTATTTTTGAATATTTATTGTAATTCTACCTTTACTTTCTCTCCGTTATTGTTATTTTGAAGAACGATACTTGAACTAGACTTTCATGATTTCATGCATTATTGATGTGGAATATAATAATGATACTTAATGAACAAGGTATGAGTTCATATCGATTGATAGTTGAAATACTTGTGTTTGTTTAGATATTTATTTTGTTTCCTTTTTGTTCATATTGCTCCCCACAACTATCCATTATGCAATGTTCACATTTTTTTCCCAGATTTTTGTTGTATAAAATTTTTACAAACCTGTAGCAAGACAAGTGGTCCTCCAATCTCATTTAATCATAAAATCCTATCAATTCTTATCATTTTTTTCCTGTTTTCGTTTTCATTTTTATGGAAATCATCAAAACAAGTAAGAATAAAAAATTGTGAAATTATATTTTTCGAAGAAATAAGTATGACACATTTACATCATCTGTACAAGTTTGATATACAAAAACTATAACAAACTATAAATAAAATAAACTATACACTCCACATCACACTCGCTAATACCCTAACCTGCCCCCAGTCCTACAACCCCGACCGTGGACCTCTCTCCTCGGTCTCCTGCGGTAGACTCTCTGAATATCTGGCTCCTGTGGAGCCTGTGACTGTGACTCCCCCTCTACTGCATGTGCTGCCCCTGATCCTAGCTGTGGCGGAAGATCGGATACTGATGTGAGCTGTGAAACTCCATCATCTGGTGCAACTGTATCAGGATCTGCAGCTGGAGCTCGACCTCTGCCTCTGCCCGCACCCCGACCTCTACCGCGACGTCCGCCACGACCAAAACCTCGGCCTCTCCTGCGCGCTCTGGGGGGGGCTCAATATGGCCCTCAGCGTCAACGTGGGAGATGTCAGTGAGAACTGCATCATGTGTACTCATGGTCGCGGTCGAACTGTCTAGTGGTAGTAACTGGGTGGGTGGGGTAACAACGTCATGCATGTATCGGGGCAGTGTCCAATCAGGGTCAGGCACATAAGGTATGCCAGTATGCTGCGTAAGAAGTACGTCGAGGGAATTTGTAGATATGTATGGGGTAGTATGTGGTGGGGTCGAAGGCAGTGTCGAAGGAGTTGATGTGGCAGGAGCTGAAGTGGAAGGCGCTAACGTGGACGGTGCTGATGTGTCTGGAGCAGCTGCTGAAGTGTGTACACCGTAGTGGCCGAAATGCAAACGATCTCCCCGATGGGCAAGTTAGAATGCCTGGTACAATAACTCTCGGATCTCTGCAACGGCCTCCAAGGCATGCTGTGCATCACGTCTCAAATGGGTGTCCTCAACCAAGTGAAACGACCTCCCAGCTCCAGCCACCTGAACAAACATTCAGACGTATTATTAGGCTACAGTTCACTGAAAGTAAATCAAGTATGATTTTAATAATTATCTGACACATAATATGATACTCACCAATGCCTCAAGATAAGGGCCAACTCCCTGATATCCAGACTCAGACACGTGGCTCGGATTCCCGACTAGTAGGTGTATATGTCGCCGATACCACAACATGTAAGGGTCGGAAGAGGGGATCACCTCATCGCTGTAGTCAGCCTGTACAATACTGTCCCGGCGGGCATCCCACAACTGTATATATCGCATATAAAACAGACGCCAGTCAGTGCCAGCTCGGCCACGCCTATCAGTGACGTGCAACTGCCACTCAGTGTCGAACCGATCCGGCACGGACTGCACCCGACCAAACTGTCGGAGGACACGATGGGGGAGATGCCACTCAACCACGTCAAAACAAATAAGTGGCACTCTCGCCATCCATATCTCCTGACCCAGTCGGCAGTAGTCGGGGAGCGTATCGAGGACCCCAGCGTAAGGCTGCCGGATAAACTACAATAACGACAAATAATTTAAATTTTGCTCGTGAACTCAAAACATATACAATGAAGAAGACAACTAAAACGCAATCAAAAAAGTTCATACCTCACCCTCGATCATCCGGTCCAACTGGTCTCTATAAACTACCACTACGTGGGTCGAGACGACCTCGTGGCCCATGTCAACCCTCCACCGGCTACCTCGCGGTCCGGTGGGCAACTGCATGTCCCCCTCACCCATAGGAAGCTCACCAGGACCAACCGGTTGCCGCCTAGATGGGGCAATGCGAATCAATCTCTCCCATGCCCAAATCTGTAATAGTTTGAACACAATTACAATACTGATATATGGCTATAAATATGAATTGACATGTAATAAAATTGTTACTAACCTGTAGCAACACAAGTGGTCCTCCAATCTCCCTCGTACCCACCTGAGCTGCTCGACATAGCACCCTATACAACCATGCCGGAGCCGCGCTACCCCAGCTGTACTGCCCAATCTCCTCAATGTCTCTCACCAATGGCAAGTACATCAGCTTAACCAGGTTTTGTGACTTATCAAGGAGAAGTACCCCCCCAATAAGCCACAGAATATATGCTCGGGTATGCTGCTGTACCAACTCATCTGGAGCATGATCTGGAAGATGAGCAAAGTGCTCGGCCAGCCACCTCACCCTCACTCTACCTAGTTGTAAATCTGTTGGTGTAGGTGCTATTCCCAATAGCTCAGCACATAGGGCTATCCACTGCCCCGTCGCGAGAGAAGAGTCAACTCCAGTAACTGCTCGGCCATCAACCCGAAGACCATATAGGACGGATACGTCCTGCAACGTGACGGTGGCCTCCCCGATCGGGAAATGGAATGTATGAGTCTCTGTGCGCCACCTCTCAACGAGAGCAGTGATGAGTGCGTGGTCCAGTCGAATGTGCCCGATACGATACACACCATAGAATCCTGCGCGTAATAGATACTGCAAGACTCTATGGTCCAACGGATGCTCCCACAATCCAGAATCTGCCCGACGGCATGTCAACACGGTGCGTGCCTCATCCTGCACAACAGAATTACCAGTTCAAATAATAACATTATCCTGAAATATACAACAAAATGCAATGTATTTTAATTGTAGCCGTAAAGTGCAACAAACGTTATTGCATACCGGACGGTCCCACATACTGTCAGCCCGATATGCCTGTCTGAATAGTGGAACCTCCTCAGGTACATGTGTCATGAAGCCTGTACAACTGAAATTATTGATCCATATCAAAAGCTCATTTAATCATAACATAATAACAGAGAAAACTGTAATTATTGATTTTATACTGAACGATGTAAAATACAATGAAGTAAATGTTATGGGTTCGAGAAAAAGACAAATTTATGTGCCACTTACACGGAAGCAATTCGAAATTAATGATTACATTTATGGCATATTTGACAAAACTGAAATATTTATTTTGTAATGCTAAAAGTTTGAGTAAATTATAAATTTTGCAAAATACATATAAAATTTTGTAATTGTGAACAATGACCGCAACATTCCAATTTTTAAAATTTTAATTTATAATAGGTTAATTTTTTTAAAATTTGTAAATTTTTTAAATTATAAAATGTGAACAATGATTGCAGCATTCGATATTTAATTTATTCAAAAATATGAAATTTTGAAATGATAGAAGAACTACGTGATTAAGTATAGAATATTGTAATACACATTTCGAATCAAGTACTCCGTGAAAAACTAGTACACATTTTCAATAAATTATAAAAGTTTGAATAAATTGTACACATTTTCAATTTTGCATTACACATTTTTGACTCAAGTACACATTTTGTAATACAAACTTCAAATGTACGACCCCGTTTACAAATAAAGAATTTAAAAATACATAATTAAATGATTTATTACAAATGAAGAATTTCAAAATGATATATTACATGTAAGTATTACATAGTCTTCATCGACCAAGTCGCGCCAGACATGTTCGCCTGTCATGACCTGTCTGGTGGCACTCACTGCAACGAGCTGTCAAACGCCTGTCTGATATATCCATCTCATTCGGAATACGAGCCATAGATGTACGACCCCGTTTTACTTCTCGCAGACGAAGGTCATTAGGCATTAAGGTCCACTGCAGATCATCCCAATAATCTTCATGCGGTATTGGGTTGAATTTAGTTTCCCAAACCCTCATGTATACAGGAAGCCTGTATATTGGATCAACGTACTGGAATGGATTGTCACCGCATTCAGACATTACAGCGAGCATATGAGAACATGGATAGTGTCTTATCTCATATTTCCCACAACTGCACGTGGGTTGATTCATCCGCACAATCTGTCTATTGCGACCTCGTCCACGGCGAAAAGATGTTTGCACCTCAAATACACGGCGGGGCCTATAAGATAATATTGAAACAAACTAATCAAGTTCATGTTTTTAGATGTAATTAACTTAACAACATAATAATAACAATTTTTTCACATTACAAACTAACCTGTCATACGATATCAACTTGAAAGTATTTCCCCTTGCGATACCCTCCTCCATAGTTCTTTGCATCTCTCTAGGGTATTAGAAGTCATTGCGTACATCTGTTTCAACTTGGGCTCCCATCTCGTCAAAATATTTGATGAGTTGTCGAAATGTGAATTCAACCATAGCTGAAATAGGTAAGTTCCTTGCACCTTTCAAGACGCTGTTGAAGCACTCTGCATCATTACTGGTCAATACCCCCCAGCGATATCCACCGTCATATGCAAGGGCCCAGTCCTCAGGATTCATCTTGTGGACCCAATCGATGGCTTCTTGGTTAATAGCCTGTATCTGATCTAAGTAACCATTACACTTTCGTCGTTGATCAGCACTCTCTGCTTTCCACAGAAGTTGTTTGAGCTCTTTATTTCTGAAATGTGTGTTAAAGTTACTGCAAACATGCCGAAGGCAGTGCCGATGATATCCAACAAATTGAAGCGAGGGATTCAGCCAATGCCGCCTCACAGCAGCTAAAATACTCTCAGCTCGATCAGATATCTAAGTCACTCCCTGTCGGTCCATGACAATATGTTCCTTGATATTTTGAATGAAGAACACCAAGACTCCAAACTCTCCCTGTTGACAACAGCGAATGCAAGCGGTAATATTTTGCCATTGGCAGTGACAATCGTTGCTACAAGTAACACACCAGTGTATTTACCGTATAAGAATGTACCATCTATAGTTATAATAGGCCTACAATATCTAAAGCCATCGATAACGGGTTTGAAAGACCAGAAAACAACGTGGAAGACGGGTATAATGGTTGCATGCCCGGTATATCTATGCTTCCATGTCACGACGGTGCCAGGATTAGATGTCTGTAATGCATGCATGAATTTAGGCAATTGCCTGTATGATTCATCCCAATCACCGAATACCATTTTAATTGCGTTTGCCCTTGCATGCCACGCCTTCTTGTATGATATACTATAGTTCATGGTCTTTTTTATATCTTCGATGACATTCTTAATTGGCATATCAGGTTCATTCTGCATACGACAATCAAATATGAGTTGGATTATCTAGATGTGAACACTATAAACAAACAAATATGTATGTATATGTAAACATTTATTTTTTATACTAACCGCAACTTGTCCCAAAATATGAGAAGCAATGTAATTGGAGCTAATATTAGTGTGGTCCCTGTTCATTCATGGATATAAACAATGGTGAGGACCCCTATACTGCTTTATTTCAAAAAGACCATGTTTCCTACTAAGAGATGCACGCAACCACCAATTGCAGTCGTGCTTGCAAGAAGACACCCAAAGGTCTCGCTTGGAGGTTATGACCTTATACTCTCGATTATTTGTTGCATGGTACAATTTCACAGCATATAGAAGTTGCTTCTTATCAACAAAAACCATTCCTCTGTCCAACTCTGGATTTTCAGCACTCCAGATCCGGTTACGGGGAACGACATCACGGGTACTAATGTCAAAATCACCACCCATGTGAATGTTGTCATAGAAAAGGATTTCAACTCTAGGTGGAATGGGGGCATTTTCAGGTTCAACGAGAGCCTGGGCATCATATTCTTCATCATCATCATCATCTGATCCGCCTAATACATTTTCTTCCTCACACATTTCATTGTCATCATCGTTTAGGGCGACATCAGGACCGTACATGTCACTGTCAGCAAACTGCACCTCGTTCACTGTTTCAGCCATATTACCAGTAACTTCAACCGGAGTGGTATGATGGCTGCATGTCGGCACATCTTGTGTGTTACTGTCAAATTCATAACCATATCCACCACGTGAACTTGATTCTACACCATGGCCCTGAAATGACTGTTGTGTGTAGCCCAATGGATAACATTGATCTGATTCATACATAGGAGACTGAAACGCTGTTGTGTCAATCCCATGCATCAGCAATGTAGTGAACGGACGAGAATCCATATGTGTCATGTTCGGGATATTGTGTACAATCTCTTTATCAATGTAGACTTCCAAACAATTTGGTGCTTGAAAACTTGCACCGATACTTAATACGGTGTTCAACGCCTCATCGTCGTTGATCGGTAATATCTTGTATTTCCTATGTGCTTGTCACTGGCGATAAGGATATCTACATTTGAAGGTCAATCAGACACTTTCCCCGTAACTTGCCACCTTTGACGTAAACATCTCCTCCAAATTGCTAAGCGTGGTGCCAATTTGCACCGCATATATCCCTTTCGGCTCAGCATCATATGCTACGCCTTCATCAGGATCCCGAATTATGTTTCCCCCCCAGTAGAAAATAATTGGAACAGTCTCCATATACTTGCTTCAATTAAGACAAAAAACATTAAAATAGCAACAATATACTTATATCTCCTTGTACTTGTAAAAGAATTATATGAAATTATACTCATTCAATTACAATTACTTGTGACGCAAAAACTTTATTTAAGTAATCATCAATTATAATCCAACATTCATTATTGATTTTTTAATTAAGATATGAGTTAAAATAATGATAATGGTTTAGATTTTTTAGCTTTTTAAGAAATACATCTTACAACTTATGAAAAAATTAACATCATCCTCTTATGCTATGCTTTTTACATTACTTATTATGATTAAGATCATGCTCTTGTGCACATTAAATGTAATTCAGCTAAATTTTAGGTCAAAAAATAGCTTTATTAATTTTGGATTAATTTTGTATAAATTAGAAAGTAACAATATTTGTAATCATTAAATAAATATAATTTTATTTGTGTGATGAACATCTTAATTTTATAAGGACTTGTTATTTTACTTCTGAAGTTGTAATTTAAAATTTATCAAAAATGTCTGTGTTACATGGATTCTTGAAAACAAATCAAGTAACCATATCAGACACTTGACACCTAGATAAGTGTATCATATGTATGGTCGATACTTCTCATCAGGTATGCACATATCCACGATTTTAGCTAAAAAATTTTTTGTTCTGAACTCGCTGTTATAAACCACGATTTAAGCCAAAAAAATTTTTCTTCTGAACTCGCTGTTATAAATCACGATTTTATCCAAAAAAAAAGGACTTGTGTACTCAAAACATATATATTAAAATGTGATCAGAACATCACTTATGTTATTGGTAGCTCAAGTGGTAGTGCAATGGTGATGCCCAGGCAGAGGCGTGGGTTCAAACCATGCCAACTCCTTCTCAATTTTCAAAAAACTCAATTTTCAAACAACTCAATTCTCAAACAACTCCCTCGGCATCACCATTGCACTACCACTTCAGCTACCAACAACATAAGTGATGCTTTGTTCACATTTTAATATATATGTTTTGAGTACACAAGTCTTTTTTTTTTTTTTTGGATAAAGTCATGGTTTATAACAGCGAGTTCAGAAGAAAAATATTTTTGGCTAAAATCGTGGTTTATAACAGCAAGTTCAGAACAAATTTTTTTTGGACTAAAATCGTGGTTTATAACAGCGAGTTCAGAAGAAATTTTTTTTTGGCTAAAATCGTGGTTCAGAACAGCGAGTTCATAATAATTTTTTTTAATTAAAAGCGCGTTTTGTAACCGCGATTTCTTAATCAAAATCGCATTTTGTAACCACGATTTTAAGATTTTCCAAATTCCACGCGGGACAGGCCCAGAAATGTTGAAATCGTGGTTGTGAACCGTGAGTTAGCTTATTTTGGGAATTCTTTCAAAACTAGGCTTAGTTTGGGAATTGAATTAGTATTTTGACTTATTTAGGGAAATGGCCCTAGGTTGTGACCTTATATAAATTTTAAAGTGTTGGTAAACTTGATTTATACATAAAGAAATTTGATTTATACATATTCGTGACCACGCTTGTAAGTAAAATATGTAAAAACGTGTTTTCAAAACACATTTTGAACAAAAATTCAAAACCAGCACTCCCTCTTATTTGTCACAGACACTGACACTCACTCTCTCTATCTCTCTGTCTGACACAGACACCAACAACACTTGCACTCACATGAAACATATATAATTTTTAATATATATAATTTTATTTTATACAATTCAGAACAATTAATTTTTTTTTTAAATTTAATTTATTTTTTTCAATAATTTATTTTTCAAATTATTTTTATTTTTTTCCAATGAATTTTTTTTTCAAATAAACCTCAGGGGTGTCAGTGTAATTTACCTAAAAAAAAATTTACATTTTAAGAATTAAAGTAAAAAAATAATCATTTTATATAGTTGATTATTATTTGCTATTATCAATTATTATTATTATTATATATATATATATAATAAAATATTGGTATGAATTTTACAAAATAAAATTTATATATATTAAAAAGCCTATATGTTTGATGTGAGTGTGAGTGTTGTGGGTGTGTGTGTCAGAGAGAGGGATAGAGAGAGTGTTTGTGAATGTCTGTGACAAACAAGAATGAGTGCTAATTTTGAATTCTTTGTTGAATTTTTACATTTTGCTTATAAGTGATTATTATCCACGGGTCAACAGTAAAACCGTGGTTTGCAACCACGTTTTCTGAAGATAGAAAGAATTACTTAACCACAGCATGGTTATGTATAAATCAAATTTTCTTAATCAAATTTACTTTAAAAAAATAATTACTTCAAAATTTTTGTATAAATAAAATTTCCTTAAAAGCGTGATTTGTAACCTAAACAGATATATCAATAATTTTGAATATGAAGACATTACGAAGATTCTTCTTTTATTTTTCTGTTCATATAATTTTATACTATAATTTGTATGAAGTATTGTATTTATTCAGAGCGATTGGACAAAACTGGACAAGTCATACAAAAATCTTAAATCATAGCGTAACTTTTTCTATGAAATTATTATTTTTTTCATTGAGTTCAAATAACTCGACTGATTTTGTATGACTTGTACTTAATTTTAATTTCAAACATTGTTCACGTCATTTTTTATAATTGGTGGTCAAATTAGTGAGATTTGTGGACAATTAAAGAGAAGTTACTTTTATTGACATTATTCCCTCTGCCAATAGGGACCTTAATGACAAAGTTATTTGATAGGTTATTTCCTATGACATTATTTCCTAACTTAGAGAAATAACCTCATCCGAAATAACGTAGGAAATAACTTAGGGAAATAACATAACAACAAAATTATCGACCTGAAGCGAGTCAAACTTGAGTTTCATTAATATTAAAGAGCTCTCATTATGTGTTAGAAATTAGGTATGCTCCTTTCAGATCTCAAGTTGAACTCTCAGAATGTTTCATTAATTGAGATTTGTCGGATCTACGTGGAATGGATGTTTGGTGTGGATTGTAAGATTAGTTGATAAATACGTAAACTGATTCAGACATCCGACTATCATAAAAAGTTATAACTTAATTGAATAAACATAATGCAGGCGCATAGAGAATAAGTCAATTGGATAATTCAAGTGGGTAAAAATTATCGAGAATGACTCATTTTATAAATCAAATATTTTAATTTTTTCAAACATAATTCCTAAACAAATTTGTTTGTTTTTTTTTTTTTTTATATCAAATGTTTTCATAATAGCATTTTCCATGACGACTTGGAAGGCCTCTTTTGGCAAAGAGGTAAAAAGTAATGTTTTGACTTCTAATTTTTTGTGGATCAAATTATTCGACCTCTAATGTTTATATCAATTTTTTGTAGATCACTTCTAAAAAGTCATTTATTTATATCAAATTTATAAAAGAGAATGTCATGAATTTTAAGGAGGAAAAACTCGAAAATGAAATTCAACCGTAAATGGGGCAAGAAATTCAATTAAACTATACTTTTTATATTTAACCACGATTGCATTTGAATTTAGTGCATAAATTTAGTCAAACCAATTTTTCTTATCGTAGGGGCATGTGGCATCAATGGCATATTTTAAAGTTTTCTTTTATTTTTTATTTTTGGGTCAACATTCTAAGTAGTTAGATTTTAATTTGTTAATAAAATTTTAGTGTACTACTTAAAGGGTCACCCATAGAAAATATTAAGCAGGCCTACACCGATATAAAATTCAATTATCTGACTTTTCTATTTTGCCATATCTCTATCTCCAAAAAATATATATATATATATATATATATTTTTGTTCCTGGCCAAAATGATGAGAAAACTTCCATAGCAATTTCTTATCACAAATTTTGTTCCTCACTTTTCAATTTCTTATTCTTACTTAAAAAATTGAAAGTTAGAACAAAATTATTTTTGTTACTTTATTAATTTTAAGTTATTACTACTCCACATCACCTAATTAATAATAATTTTTACAGCCAAATTAACGTTTCTCTTTCTTATGTAATTATTATTATTATAGATAATTATCTATTCATTACGTAAAAATTATTTGTTCCTAAAAAAAATTATATAACATTATTTAAAAATTTTAACTTATCATAAATTTCTTAACCCCTAATTTCTGAAACCATAACCCTCATTTCTGATTTCACAATTTAAAACCTTTAATTGAAAAATGATTTCACATTCATCAATTCAAAACCCTAATTCAAAATCAAAACCTTCATTTCTGATTTCACATTCAATAGAAAACCATAACCCTCATTTTCTTATTTCAAACATAATATTTAAATTTTGCTAAACAGATGCAACATTCAACAGATTTCACATTCAACAGATGTCACATTGAACAAAAATTTGATTTCACATTCAATACAAATCTGATTTCACATTCAACAGATTTCACAATTATAAACAGATTTAAGATAAATATAAACCATTCAACATTCACATTCAACAGATTTCTAAACAGATTTCACAAATATAAACCCTAACCCTAACCCTAACCCTAACCCTAATTTAAAATTTAAGATTTCACATTGAACAGATTATCTATAATTAAAATTCAACAAATTCAACAACAAATTATCTATAGCTAAAGATTTCACATTCAATATATTATCTATAATTAAAATTCAACAAATTATCTATAATTAAACAAATTCAACAAATTATCTATAATTAAAATCCAACACATTCAACATTCACATTCAACAAATTATCTATACTTAAAATTTCACAAATATAAACCGTAACCCTAATTTATTATTTCTGATTTCACAACATTTTATTCACGAATATAAACCCTAACCCTAACCCCACATTCATGAACCCTAACCCTAATTTATTCACAAATATAAACCCTAACCCCACATTCATGAACCCTAACCCTAAGTTATTCACAAATATAAACCCTAACCCTAACCCCACATTCATGAACCCTAACCCTAATTTATTCACATTTTCACAAACACAAATATATTCACAAATATAAACTCTAATCCTAATTTATTCACAGTAAAGTAGATAATAGAAGCCATACCAACGAGAGAGAGAGACAGTACTGAATCAATCAGAGGGAGCTCGAGAGAGAGCAGGGAGCTCCAGAGAGAGAGAGAGCAGGTAGCTCGAGAGAGAGAGAACAGAGAGTAAAGAGCGAGAGAGAGACAGCAGAGGGAGAGAGGAGAAAGCGTGAATGTAAAACACGGGGCTGGAGGGGGTTAAATATAAGTTCTAAAATCGTGGTTGTGAACCACGATTTCACTTAAAGAAAAAAAATTTGCCCTAAACTCGTGGTTATGAACAGCGAGTTTAGAAGAAATCTATTTTTTGATGAACTCGTGTTTTCAAAAAGCGAGGTCAGCATGAAATCGTGCTTGTAAAAAGCGAGTTCAAAGGAAAATTTTTTTAATTAAACTCGCGTTTCGTAACCGCGAGTTCTTAATCAAACTCGCTTTTCGTAACAGCGAGTTTCAAATTTGGCAGGTTTCGCGCGACAGGGGTGGAAAAGTGTTGAACTCACGATTGTGAACCGCGAGTTAGCTCATTTTGGGAAATCTTTCAAAACTAGGCTTAGTTTGGGAATTCCTTTATTATTTTGGCTTATTTAGGGAAATGCCCCACAATTGTGTGCCATGTAAAGTGAAATGTGTTCAACAGATAGCATCCGTGTTTCGTGTATATTTAATTAATAGCATGTCATTCGCATGTTGTCATGACACAAACCCATTCTTAAAAGTTTGGATCATAATTGATTAATAATCATAAAATTACTTACAATTTTAGGTAAAAATTAAATTATATTTAATTATATGAGGCGAGAAGTGGAAGTTGAATAATAAAATTTTATCCAATGAGATGTGTGTATATGACATAAACAGGAACATCTTATACGTTAATAACTCACAGTCATACAGCACACCTTGTTTGAACATTCATTTCAGATAGGAGGCACAAAGACTTAACACAAAAGTATAATTCATGATCTTACAAAACTTAAGGTGCCGTTTGGTAACACTTTCGTTTTCAGTTTTCAATTTATATTTATAAAAATTTAAAAAACTCAGGTAAAAACTTGTTTGGTAAATTTTTGATTTATAAATCAATGGTCTCAGTTTATAAATTTGGCCAAAAAATGAAAAACAAAAAATGAGTTTACATTTTGAGTTTTCAAATTTTTTTTTTTTACCACCCAACACTAGCCACCACCCGCCACCATTTTCCACCACCATCTTCCGTCACCACCACCCACCACCCATCCTCCACCACTACCTGCCACCACCACTCACCACCCACCTGCCACCACCATCCACCACCCACCTACTACCCACTCGCCACCACCACTCACCCTTCGCCGCCACCACCCACCACCCGTCACTACCATCCACCGCCCGCCACCACCGCCCGCCACTTACCCGCCATCAACACTCACCAACCACCACCTGCCACCACCAGCTACTTACCACCTGCCACTACTACCGACCACCCATCACCCACCACCATCACCCACCACCCATCTACCACCACCACCCACCAACTATCACCACCACCTGCCACCCACTCGCTACCACCACCCACCCCTCGCCGCCACCACCACCACCTACCCGTCACCACCTACCACCCGCCACTACCATCCACCGCCCCCCACCAGCACTCACCACCCACCTGCCATCACCATCCACCACCCGTCACTACTATCCACCTGCCACCCACCCGCCACCACCACCACCACCACCACCACCATCACTCACCACCCACCGGCCACCCACCTGCCACCACCACCTACCACTCGCCACCACCGCCACTACCACCCACCACCCGCCACCGTCACCCACCCACCCACCACCACCACCCGCCACCACCACCCACCACCACCCGTCATCCGCCACCCACTTGCCACCACCACCACCTGCCGCCGCCACCACCACCACCACCACCCCCACCCACTCCCTACCACCCGCCACCGTCACCCACCCACCCACCCACCACTACCACCACCACCACCACCCGCCACCACCACTACCACCACCCACTCCCTACCACCCGCCACCATCACTCACCCACCCACCCACCCACTCGCTACCATTTTTCACCACCGTCTTCCGCCACCACCACCCGCCATCATTTTCCACCACCGTCTTCCGCCGCCGCCACCACTCGTCTCCACCCACCACCTGCCACTACTTGTCATTTCTCACTCTTTTTTATATTTTTAAATTTTTGTAAACATTTTGTCTAAACCAAACGCGTTTGTAGTTTATGTTTTCTAAAAATAAACAAAAAATAAATAAAAATCAGTTTATAAAACTTTTGTAAATATAAACTGAAAACGTAAACGTTACCAAACAGGCCCTAAACTTCTTTTAAACAAAAGATGGTCAAGTATGACCAATAAAAACAAAACAAAACAAAAGACAAAAGCCTCGTGCGTGAGGCATCCTTAGCTAACTCCACAAAAACTCGGTAATCCTTTCACAGGCTCACTAAGGCTAGACATCTCGCTGCTCACCTACATACATAAATATAACGGAGTGAGCGATAGCCCAGTGAATAACATCCAAGTAAAGAAGTTATATGAATGAGTTCTAATATTAAACAAAATCATTCTCGTAAAAGTTTCGTATCATAACAGAACGATCTCGGGTCCAATATATTACAGAACGACCTCGGGTCCAATATATAACAGAACGACCTTGGGTCCAATATATGACAAAATGACCTTGGGTCCAACATATAATAGAACAACCTCGAGTCCAACAAATGGCGAAACGACCTTGGGTCCAATAATTTACAGCTGTATAATGATTATTTGGTCTCCTCATACCAGATAATCAGACTTATCAAATATTCAAAACAACCTTGGATCCATCTTGTCAAATATATGGAATGACCTTGGATCCATTTCAAATATACAGAATGACCTTAGGTTTATCATTTTCGTTTATGTTTCATCAAACACATTTGTAGATATCATGTTGATCAGATAGATAGAAACTCATACTTACAAAATCATAGTTTCGAAAAAACTTACCACATTAGGATATTCATAAAATAGAGTAAATGAGAAAATATATTTACTAAGATATTACTCACTATGATTCGGTTGCTGATACATCCTTGCAGATGGTACTACACAATCATAAACATAAACACACTGAATTACTTTACTTAACCGGATTGTTCTTTAACTTATTCAATTCTTTTAAGTCTCATTCTAACTCATTAATTCATTTGGGATGCACAATATATGCCTAAGAATACTCAAAAGGGAATGAGAATGCCAAAATGGGTAGAACACGACTTTTCAAAATATGCTGAAATAGAATAGTTCGCTCGAGCGCAACATTGGTCGCTTGAGTAGACCACTAGGTCTGCAAAAGTGCTGGATGGTCCAAATCTAGGCTCGATGTTTGCTCGAGCCAAAGTGTAAAATAAAAGGTGGTTGCTCGAGCCAACTTCAATTGTCTACAAAAATACTGGATACATGAAATGTGCGCTCGAGCGATAGATTGTTCGCTCGAGCGGTGAGGCAGAATTTTGGAATTTCTAGAACATAGTAGAACTTCAAAGCTCATAGTTTAAAATCATGAACTTGTATGGCTTGTACACAACTTCTCAAAAACTTAAAACTCTTCCATAAACATGGATACAAGACTAATTCTCAAACCTCAGGGTCAAACTTCATGAATTCAAACTCAAATGATCATGCATATAACATTTAACTTCAAATTCTTTTCCCAAAGCTTACAAAACATGGAGATTAGCTTCAAAACAACTTAATTCTTGAATGCATGCATTATATGATCCTCAATCCTAACATGGATAACAAAACCTTGTTCAAAAGGATGAAAGTCAACAAAACTATGAATGCATGTACGAATTAGCTTCAAATTCATCATCCTTAACTCATTTATGGTATTTGATCATATGAGCTCTTGAATACACATATTTGTTAACTTAGATTCATAAATTAAGGTACAAATACATACCTAAGGTCTTCAATAACACCTATTCTAGCAAAATTTGAGTTGTCTTCCTCAATTCTTCAAGCCTCTAGCTAAAACTCCAAGTTCTCTTACTTCTCTTTCTCTAACTTGCTCTCACTCTCTTCTAGAATGTATATTTCAAAATTTTGAGCTCAAGAATGCTTAAGTCTCTAACTTAACACAAACACACGCGCGCGCGCGCGCGCGCGCACACACACACACATATATTTATAAGTTGATTAGCTTTAGATACTAATTAAGGCTTAAGCTCACTAAGTATACTTAATCAATCAAAACTTAATTTTTCTGAACTAAATCAAATTTTAATCAAACTTCTCATTAGGCTCTAAAAATTATGCCAATCACAACGAACTAATCAATTTTGATTCCTGTCGCCATTAAGGCTTTCGATTTTAGATTATCACAGAAATCATAACAGATATTCCTACGATCCATAGATATGAAGTCAAAAACTACATTAATCACATAATCAACATTTAAATTCACACCTATAGCACACAAGCACATGCATAATTAAAGAATTAAAAGCATAATACGTGACGGGGTTGTCACACATGTCATAGAAAGTTTTATTATTTACAGCAAACATTAGAAGTCGTTAAAAATTCATCATTATTAGTACTAACAGTGTAGGCGATTGACATGCCGTTGTGAGGATATTATTTACGACATGCAAAAAAAAAAAAAAAAAACAAAACAAAAGGTGTAAAAGTGAAAATTTACGACTTGCATTTATTGTATGTTGTTGATGTGATGTCATAAAAACCCAATTTTACTGTAGTGTTTGTCAACCGCGGTTGTCACCATTGTCAACTGACATGTCAACGGGCATCTGCCCAAAGGATAGCCACCTCCTAGATGTCTAGTGTGTCAACCGGTGTACACAAATTCAGGTAAACCCAAATTCAATAGATGTAACATTACTGTTAGCTAATGTGTTATTTATCAGAGTTGGTACTTTTGACATTTGACACTCGAAGTAGAGAATTTATGTATGTTGTTATTATTATTATTATTATTATTGTTTGGTTTTTCATTGCTAAATTCAAATATTAGAATAAATGAGTCAGCTATCTACATTGTTTTTCCCTCCAAAGAAAATGACATGTTAATGAAGTACATCCCTGATGTAAAATATAAATAAACAAATAAATAATCCAAAGTATGACATGAATATCCGATTACTGAATAAATAAAGCCGTTTGGCTGTCTTGTGGATTCGCCAATATCATTATTTAATCAAAGGAATTTATCTGCTATGCCAGATTCAACATGACAACTGTGCCAGTGTTTTGAAGTGGATAGAAAATTTGATTTGATGTTTGTTGTGTACGTTAGAGTGAGATTTTGCTCACAAGGACCAACAATTTTGCTTCACGATGTCCATTGCTGTCTCCTTTAGAGATGGCTTAAGTACAAATCTTGACTTGATCCAACAATTATGACTCGAAATCTCTCATTTTTTACTATTTGAGCATTCTTGTTCCATGGAACGAATGCGAGCTTTTGGGTTATATGGTCATTTACAAATCAAAAATGAAATTTTAAAATATTTTGAATAGAATAGGCAGTGCTTAATTACTGTAAGGCAATGTAATGTGGTTGCACATTGATGTGCTAAGAGAGGCCTTTCTCGCTGAGTCTAGTAGTTGGAGTTCTTATTTTTCCCTATGAGGAGATAAATCTCTCTTTTATGTAGGCCAGCTGACCTTTTATTTTCAATTAAGTCATTTTCTAGTTGCCAAATTTTCTTTTTAAAAACTCTGTGATCCTTTTGATCATGTGTTACAACATGACAAGCTTTTCTTGAGAAAACCAATCCACAGTCCAAATAAAATGATTGTTAATTTTTTTTTTTTTTTCAAAACGACATAAATTTTGCAGCAAAAGGCCAATTGACTATACTGCATGGAAGGAGCAAGGCACCTAGTAAATAGTTGATTTTGGCATATCATAACAATCTTATGTTTGCTAGTTAAAGACAAGTTGTCCATTATGCCACTGAAGACATGCTTAATGCATCATATTTTATCCATCTTACACTTCGACCTGTAGACTCGCAGTTAATAATTCTTAAACTGAAGTATTTATGCTACATAAAGCAACCTATAATGATATTCATATGAATCATACAACACCTGGTATTGTGTGCTTGTCATACTACCCTTGAACGAAACTTAAACTAGCACTTCAAAACGCCAGTTTGGTAGAAAATTGAGGCTTTTTTATTATTATTATTTTTTATCCTATAATGGATTCTTAATTTTCATTATAATAGTTGGTTGTAGAATACAATACTATGTTGCAACTTACAGTCTTCTTGGGTTGTTTTAGGCCATGGTAACCAAATTCTCATCCATCTTAACGAGAAAGCTATCAAACGCACTAAAGATTCTCACTTCTGATAAATGCATGGTTGCAACAAGTGATTACGATGATTTCCATAAAACAGTAAATCGACATGTACTCACAAATGTTTTGGGACCAACTGTGCTGGTTCGTGCCACATAGTTTTCCTCAAATACTACTTTTGTTTTACATATTTTGTTTTTGTACAAAATTGATACAATCATCTTCACAAACGACCATGAGATCACCATTGGTAATAACCGCTGCTGTGTCTTCTTATTTCTTATCCACACTTTTGTCATGCCTTTTCTCCTTATTCTTGAGTTTTCAACATTCTCGCTTCATGTGCCCTTTCTCAAGGCAATAATAGCACTCAATGTCTTTCTTTGAAAAAGAACCATCTCTTGATTTGTCACGACTTTGATCACGACCATAAGGAGTCTTGCTCTTCTCCTTTGTTTTACTTCAGCCTTTCACAACAAATGATTCTGAATGAGAGGAACCCACTGATTTTTTTCTAGTTTCTTTATTCAACAGGCTACTAATGACTTGGCTCATTGTGACAACTTCATCGGGCGCCGAATTACTAACTGTTTCAACCGAAGTCTCCCAATATTCGAGTAAAGAACTAAGTAGCATCAAAGCCTGCAACTCATCATCACAAATAATTTTCATAGAAGCAAGTTGGTTAACAATACTCTTTATTTCATTCAAATGTTCTGGAATGGGGCTGCTATCTTTTATATTTTAAATTAACCAACTTACAAAATAGAAAAACATTATTTGTGGCTGATTTTCTGTCATAAAGGCTTTCTAATTTTTTCCATAAATCATGTATCGAAATTTCAATAGTAACATGATGAAACATACTGTCATCAATCCATTGACGGATAACACCAACGGCTTTTCGATTAAACCTCTTACATTCATCATCTTGCATACCCTCGGGTTTGCCACTGTCACCTTCAATAGGCCCATACAAATATTTACAAAATAATAGGTCCTCCATCTTAGTTTTCCAAGTTATCCAATTGCTTCCATTGAAGTTAGACATACGACCCACATTCCCCTTCATTGATTAAAATAAATAAACCAAATAAACCATAAGCTCTGATACCAGTTGTTAGGGAAAATCTATGATTCCCCACAAAGTAAATCAATCAATGAGAATAAAAACTAGTGCGGAAAAATTAAATAAAAAACAACACAAGAATTTTACGTGGTTCTCTCAATATGAGGTATGTCCACGGGATCGAAATCTAATTCGACTATCAACCAAAGAGTTTCCAGATGATTACAAACTAGACACAAATGATCTCACAAACCACCCTTAGGTGAATTCCAAATAATCACAAATAAACAAGAGGAAAGACCTTACCAAATAAATGAACAAAAATCTTTCGAAATAGAGTTGTAGAATATCCAAAATAACAATCCAAATCAACTGTGCGCTGAAGTTGTCAACAACAAAGCCCTTAAACAGTGCTTGAAAACAACCCATCGAATTATGTATGTAGCACTGAGCAGCAGCTATCCCACCGAATTGATCTCGCTATATTTCGGCTTCGAAACAACAAAAAAAAAAAATATATATATTATTAAATCTTGGGCCTTTATATTAAAACCCTAATTGTTACCAAACTGATTATAAAATATCTATTGGGCTTCCAGAAGTTAGATATAATATATGTAAAATATATTATACCCAAACCAAACCAAATTAAATTTTTTTTAACAAACCAATTGGGTCTCAAACTCCACTAAGGAGATATAATCCAACATATATATATATATATATATCAATGAATAGAATCTTGGAGGTCATATTAAGGTTCCAAATTTAACTTGTAACTATCATTTCGGAGTGGGAAGTAATGTGTTCCAAATCCTTGTTATAAATTCTGATGCCCACTCTTTCTTGCAGCTATTCCAGGACTTTAGCCAAGTATTTATCTTGAATATGTAAGATGGCAGATTATATGTACTGAAAGAATTAGTGGCCGAAGTTTTGGACACCCTCATAATAAAATGAAATAAAAACCAAATTATGGAAAGAATTCATGGAGGTAACATTAATAACATTATGAAAGTATGAAAGAAATGATGCAACGGTGAACCAAATTAAATGTTGAAACAATTTTGAGAAAAACACATAGATTATACCTCCTTAATTACATTTAGTAGCAATACTATGAGTTATGAAAAAAGTTTAACGAAATTCATCTACGAGTCTTATTAATCGACTAACTGTATATTTTAAGATGATTTTCATAAAATATTTTTTGTGATCCTTAACATTGTGGTTACATTTAGTAGTACAATGAATTTTCATAGTGAAAAGTACTACTTAAATTTTAAGCCTGTGTTTGGCAAGGGCTTTTTCAGGTTTTTTTGGCTATTTTAGCCACAAAAAACAAAATAGGCTATTTTAGCCATAACAAACAAAACATCACATCCAACCTATAATCATTACTTTCTTCTCTCACAAAAAAAGTCAAAAAAGCCAAAAAGCCAAAAAGCCCTTCCCAAACCAAGTTTTTTAGCCCAGGCTAAAATAGCCAAAAAAGTCAAAAAGCCAAAAAGCCAACCCACTTCCCAAACGGAGGCTAAGTGTCCCACTTCATGTAAAAATCAAACAAAATTATATATAAAGGTTTTAGATTCTAAAATTGAAAATTTTATTGCAAAAAATATTAAAAAACCGATTCTAATCATTATGTGAGTCATCACTAAAACGTTGTTCCGAAAAGTTAAAAAAAAAAACACCTTTAGTGACAATTTTAAAATGACACTAATAAATGTATTTTTAAAGATAATAATAAAATCATATGATAAGAACTAGGTAGGGCAGCTAGAGGAAGAGAAACAGTGGCTGCAGAAGTATGAGCAAGGACTGCAGAACTAGGAACTGTGACTGCAAGATAAGGAACAGTTCCTGCAGAATGAGAAACAGTGGCTGCAGGACTAGTACTAGGTGCTACAGGGCTGTGAATAGGACTTGGGAATGATGCTGCAGAATGGACAGGATAGCTAGACCAGAAAAACCTCTGTAACTGAGGAAATGAGGAAGGAAGACCACATGCCTAGACAAAAAGATCTTCCCAGAAAGAGGATCATAGCACCTATATCCTTTGACTGATGGGTGATAGCCAATAAAAACACGAGATAGACCTCGGTTGCAATTTATATGAGGTGTGAGCCCTTAGCCAAGGAAAACATCTACAACCAAAACTTTTAAGAAAAGAATAATCTTGAGCATTGTGATATAGAACTTTAAATGGAGTGAAAAACTTGAGTTTAGCCATAAGAAGCCTATTAATAAGCAGAACCGCAATGGCCATGGCATCAAACCAAAATCCAAGAGGAATAGAAGAATGATACATAAGTGCAATGGTGGTTTCAACAATGTGTCTGTGTTTTCTTTCAGCCACCCCATTCTGAGCTGGGGTGTGAGGACAGGTTAATTGATGAACAATCCCATGAGAAGTGAGAAAATTTTTTAAATTTAAGAGAAATATATTCACCACCATTGTTAATTCGAAGAATCTGAAGCTGTGTAGAAAATTAATTGTGTCTCAACAAACACTTTAAACTCAAGAAATTTGGTAAACACTTCACTCTTATAGTGAAGAGGAAACATCCAGGTACACTTGCTAAAGTCATCAATGAAAAGTACATAATATCTATATCCTGAATTTGAAACAGAATATGGCCCCCAAACATCAGTATGAATCAAGGTAAGGGGTTTATTTACAGAGGAATTAGAAAAACTGAAAGCAAGTTTGTGACTCTTGGATACACAACAATGAGAAAACAGACTGCCAAAGTTATGCTTTGATAAGAAAATATTACAATCCTTATTCTTGGAGAGATGTTGTTTTTGAGAAGAGGGATGTCCTAACCGAAAATGCCAATTTGGTGGAGTAGTACTTCGAAAACAACTGATGGAAGAAGAAGTTGAAAATGAGACTGGAAAATGGTAAAGACCATTAGAGTGATGACCTTTAAGTAGTGGAGTGTTGGTGAGATTGTCCTAGATTGTAAATGAGTGATCATCAAAAATAATATAACAATTATTATAGGCTGTAAGTTTTTGAACAGAAATCAAATTAGACATAGTAGTAGGAACATGAAGAAGATTTTGAAGATGGAGAGAAGAAAAAAGAGTTTGAAACAAACCAGTACCAATGTGATGGATAGAAAGATGGCTGTCATCTCCAATTGTAACTTGGTATTCTCCTTCATAGGGCTGATACAAAGAGAGATTATTCAGATCATTGGTGAGATGACTTGTTGCAGCTGAATCAAGAAACCAACTGGTGTTGGTTGGTGAAAAAAAAGATGCAACATAGGCTTGTGGAGAGTTTTTTTTAGAGGAAGATGAAGATTGATAGGTAGTATCCATTCTATACCAACATTCAAAAGCTGTACGATGCAATTTTCCACAAATTTGGCAAACAACAGGAGCAGAGAAATTATTGGAAGCACTATGACTGGGATAAACACTGTTACTGTTTGTACTGTTGGTATTGTAAAATCTGCTAGAACTTCTTTTTCCTCTGCTACGATTGCCTCTGAAAAATATACCACCTCTATTAGATCCTTTATAATAGCCACGATTTCCTCCTCTGTCAGACCTAGAAGAGGAAGATTAATGTTGCCTAGTAGCAACATAGGCAAAAGGAATATCTGAAGAAGAAGAATGAGGAGTAGAAGCCTCAAGATGAACAGCCTCATAGTAAAGCAAAGAACTCAGAGAATCCATAGAGATTGGTTATGGCCTTGCTCGAATTGTAGTTTTGAAAGCATTATACTCATATAGTAGTCCATTCAACGTAAGAAGCACTAGATCTTCATCATCCATAGGAGAAGATACCAAAGCTAATTGATCGGCAATGGCTTTCACTTTTTCAAGATAATCTTCCATTGAAATACATTTCTTAGACAATCGATTCAACTAACCTAACCCACTAACCTAACCCACTACATCCACTCCACTAAACCTAACACACTTACCATCTCCACTACCACCCACCACCTCCACTACCATCCACTACCACCACTCACCTACCTCACACCTCTCCTATATAATAGCTTGTAATATCCAAAATCAATATATAACAATCTTGTAAAACAATACAATCAATAATAATACATCAGTTATTTTACATGGTATCAGAGCTATAGGTTAAGCTCTTGGTGTTCTTCGCCTTCCGGCGGGCGGCAACCTTGCCTTGACCGCCCGCCGGATCTCAACCAATTGAAACCTCCATCAACTCCAGCAAGAGGCTCACAGGAAATGATCCATACCAACAAACATCGATCGATACGAGCTAGGATATTCTCAGATGACATGATCACCACGGGTATTTCTCTCAAAGTCGATGACTCCTTCTTGAGCAATTCATATCCAGTCATTCCAGCCATTGAATCCGACGGAGCTCTTCTCTCCATCCAAACCGAGATACTGCAGAGCTCTGCTTCCACTCTCCTCTTCTCCATCCTCTACATCGGCGTCTTCTCCGTTGCACACTCCGCTCACTCCCACTCTCACGCCGCCGCTCTGGCGCCGGCCGTCGACTGCACCACCCTGGTCCTCAAGATGACCGACTGCCTCTCCTACGTCACCAACGGCAGCACCGTCAAGAAGCCGGAGGGAACTTGCTGCTCCGTCCTCAAAACGGTGCTCACAACTAACGAGGCACTCAGAGATACGAGTTTGGCCGACGGAGCCGCGGCTGAGGAGCTGAGAGTTGCGGCCTTTCTTCTGCAAGACGGTGTTAGCAGTGACTACCTTCACGATGAGAGTGTGACCATTGGTTCCAGGTTTCAGCTGATCAACCCTCACATACTCCCGTGGGTTGGCACTATCTCTAAACCTACCATACTACTCCCGTGGGTTGGCCGTGTGGGCACTGCTTCTCTCTCTACATCTCTTTCTCTCTCTCTAATAATCCACCCACATGCCCCACATGCCCCCAGCTTTTTCCCTTTACACAACACCACTCCCTACGCACTACCATCTTCTTATTCTTTCTTTCTTTTCTTTTTATTTTTCTTTCACTTTCACATGCCCCAAAATCTTTCCCTTTCACAACCAAACAAAACAAAACAAAAAAAAAAAAAAAAAAAAAAAAACCCCAAATGGTGGTCGTCCTCTGACCTTCTCTCCCTCTCTCGGCAGCTTTCACAAATAAACACTACAATAAAATAATCAATACCCACACTGATATGCACACTACTCCACCATGCACACCGCACATGCATACACCACCTCAGACATATCTTTGTCCACACTCTCGGCTTGCTCTGCAAACCCTTCCATTGCCGGTTATGGCCTTGGATTTGATCAAATGGGAAAATCACACCCATCTGGCACTCTCACCAACAAGATGGCATTTCCTTTTCACCCACCCAGCCCACTCAACTTCCTTTTTTTTATTTTATTTTATTTTTTAATATATATATGTATATTTTAATCTATTACTCAAAGCAAACCCACCATGGTTTCTTTATTAAAACATCACCTTTTCCACCGCCACAAATTCTTTATCTTATATATATATATATGTATCTTTCACCAAAAAAAAAAAAAAAAAAAAAAAAAAAAAAAAAAAACAACAACAAACACAAAAACAACCTTCTATTCCTTCTCTCTATTTTTTTTTTCTGATCAGTCTTGTACCTTCAAGCCATTCGGATTTGTCCAATCACCTCATTTTATTCATATAGGGATCAACCCCGATCACAATTTTACAAAAAAAAAAAAAAAAAAAAAAAACAAAACAAAACAAAAAAAAAAAAAAAAAAAAACAAAACAAAAAACAACAAAACAAAAAAAAATACAAACAAACAACCACATTCACAGGTGGGATTTTTCTTCTCTACTCTGCCGCCGGTCTTTTCTTTTTGCCTCCGTCCTGGGCGGCCCTTGACGGTGCTGCCTCCGTGTTTTCCACGCCGCCGAGCACGTTCACTCCCCCATACTCCTCCACTGCGGCATATGGCGGCCCCCCAAATCGGAACATCACGGTGGCCTTCCGCTTCAGCTCCTTGTTTTCTGCCCTTAGCACGCTTATCTCTGCTCGCGCATCCTTATACATGCGTTGGAGCAGAGCCAGCTGGGAGTTTAACTGCTGCACCTCATTTGTCCTACTCTGCAGCCGGTGCGACAGATTTGTAACCGCCGTCATGGACTCCACACATGCTTTCAAAGTATACTGATTGGCCTCCACATCTGACTGCACAGCCATTTTTTGCTCCACCGACCGCATCGGAAAGTTCAACGGCGCAAAACCGGCAGTGTTTGGTTGAGGTTCACTGGCCACCGCACCAGTTCTCTCTCCTGTGGACTCGTTGAGGTCGGGAAAGAGAGTCAGCAGACCACGGGACGACGACGCCATTTTCTCTCGCCACAGAGTGTTACAGACTCTCTCTCTCAGCACAACAGTGTTACAGACTCTCTCTCTCAGTACAACGAAGAGTTTTTCAGAGAAATTCGCAGGTTTTTTTTGTCTCAGCCTCTGCCTCAGCCTCAGGTTCAGTCTTGGTTAAATAGCCGAGGCAGCCACGCGCATCGCGCGCCTCTTGCCGCCCGACACACTGGCACGCCTTTTCATGGCACGCCTTTTGATGCATTTGGGCACGCCTTTTGATGGCACGCCTTTTGAGGGTGCGGACACACCTTTTGAGGGCACGACTTTTGAGGGCTCGATATCTACATCCATGTATATTTTTTGGGCAGCCTATATACACACTCATACAGTGTCTTCTACAACGGTCAGCTTTATCAATCCCTTTGTTTCAACCTCAAATAGGTTTCTATCTTCACACCTATTTGAGTTTGAGGGGGGGTTATACCAGTATCATGTATAAGTCGCTCATGGCGCACTCCCTAAGTCGCCTCCTCGGTGCACCACCACAGCTTCTACAACGGTCCGGCATGACCTCGTAAACTGTCCTGCTACATCGGTCCGACATGACCTCGTAAACTGTCTTCTACATCGGTCCGACATGACCTCGTAAACTGTCTTCTACAACGGTCCGACATGACCCCGTAAACTGTCTTCTACACCGGTCCGGCATGACCTCGTAAACTGTCCTGCTACAACGGTCCAACATGACCCCGTAAACTGTCTGTCTGCTACATCGGTCCGACATGACCCCATAAACTGTCTTCTACAACGGTCCGACATGACCCCATAAACTGTATTCTACATCGGTCTGACACGACCACACAGTGTCTGCTACATCGGTCCGGCATGACCTCGTAAAATGTCCTGCTACAACGGTCCGACATGACCCCGTAAACTGTCTTCTACATCGGTCCGACATGACCCCATAAACTGTCTTCTACATCGGTCTGACACGACCCCACAGTGTCTGCTACAACGGTCCGACATGACCCCGTAAACTGTCTGCTACAACGGTCCGACATGACCCCATAAACTGTCTGCTACAACGGTCCGACACGACCATACCGTGTCTCCTATCCTGTTTTGTTTTTTATTTATCAGTTTACTTTTCTGTTTTGTTACTCTCTTCAAACTCAAATTGGTTAGTTCCTATCCTCCTTGAGTTTGAGGGGGGCTGTTAATGTACACTAAACCTAACCCACTAACCTAACCCACTACATCCACTCCACTAAACCTAACACACTTACCATCTCCACTACCACCCACCACCTCCACTACCATCCACTACCACCACTCACCTACCTCACACCTCTCCTATATAATAGCTTGTAATATCCAAAATCAATATATAACAATCTTGTAAAACAATACAATCAATAATAATACATCAGTTATTTTACACAGCTTATGAATGTGTGATCAGCAGAGATAAGTAAATCGTTTTTCCAAAGAATTCCATACTTATCGGTCTATTGTGGGTGCTTTACAATATCTCACCATCACTCACCCTGATCTGCCTTTTGCTGTCAATTTTGCTTGCCAATTCTTGCATAAACCACTTCTCATTTCGTTGCTGTCAAGCGCTTGCTTCGTTACCTTAAATGTATCCTCGCTCATGGCCTTCATTTTTCCTTGGGTCCCTTGATTCTTATTGTTTATTCTGACTCAGATTGGGTTGGTAGCTCTCTTGATCGACGTTCTACTATTGGTTATTATGTGTTTTTGGGCTTCAATGTAATTTCCTGGTATACCAAGAAACAATCTACATTTGCCCGCTCTTCTACTGAAGCAGAATACTGTGCAATGGCGCAGACAACAGCTAACTCAATTGGTTATCCATGCTTTTAGCTGATTTACAGATTGTCCATCCCACTCCTACCTTGTGGTCTAATAATCTCTCAGTTATCTCCTTGACCAAGAACCTGTTTTTCATGCATGAACTAAACACGTTAAAGTGGATTACCACTATGTGCATGGGCGCGTGATTGCTAAGCAGTTGCATATTCGGCATATTCCTACTACTGATCGACTTGCCGACATCCTCACCAAGCCCTTATCTGTGAGTCGGTTTCATTTTCTTCAAAGCAAGCTCATGGTCAATTCCTCTCCTTTATGCTTGAGAGGGACCAATAAGATACAAGAGCTACAGAAGCATACAGAGCCAACTGAATTTGTTACAAAGTCTGAATTTGTTACAAAGCCATTCACTCCAACTGAATCTGTTAGAAGATGAGTTAGTTAACTTGTAGTAGCTAGGTTAGATATTAGTTAAATAAACTCAAGTGTAGTTAGACAGTTATGAATGTATGTGTGTATATATAGAGAGTGATCTATTAACATTTGATCAGTGAGAATATATCTTTGAATTATTTGTAAACTTCTTTATTATAGTCCCAGAAGGAGTAATTTGTTACTAATGTCTAATTTTATCGCTAAAAATATAATAATAAAGTAATTTTTTATCTATAAATTTTTGTCTTTAAAATTGTAATTTATTATAGTGTTAGAGAAACAATATCTTTTAAATTTTTGTAACAATTTCTTTATATCTTGATTTATATAGTGATTATATTTGAGTAAATTTATTTTTATTTTTGTGATTATGTATAAATAGTGTTATTTCAAGAATCCGTCCAAGCCCTAGCAGCTCTGGGTCATTACAATAATCAGGCCAAAAATATTTCAAGTGTTGATTGTTCTTGGAATTTATTTATTTATTTTTTTCGATTGGTAAATAATTATAAATATGGAAGGTATTATATATTAAGCCGAACTTGATAATTGAGGAAACATAAACATTACAAGTATCAAAGTTCTCTTTATAAAAGTTGAACTCGCCAATTCACATTATAAAATAGTGCAACACAATTATTACACTAAATACTTTGATTTGAATAAGTAATGTTAAATCCATACATATTCATTTGGTGAAACACTTAAAATTTAAATGTAACAATTATTATGTTAAATATCCTAATTTAAATAAGTGAATAGGCTTATTTAAATGTGATTAATTTTTTGTATTGAATTTACAACAATGATTCATCCCCCCTTTTCCCCCACCCCCTTTGACCCCTTCTCTCTCTCATTGGTTACATTTTCATTTTCATTTTCTTTTTTTTCCTGCTCCTCCAATCACCACCCACCACGTGGCAAAGGGGGGTGAGGGGGTGATCCCCAAAAGGGGGTCCCAAGCATTACCATGTTACAATGAAATCAATAAAATACAATCATAATAATGAAAATTAAATAAAACATATAATTAATAAAAATAAAACTCACAAAATAGCAAAAAGTCTAACATAACCCAATAAATATATGGGAAGAGGATCCACAAGTAGATGAGTGATTTAAAGGCAGAACTCCTAGTGAGATGGATGAGTTTTAAGAAACCAATTGGAGAATTTTTTTAAAAATATAACTAATTTATATGAGAAAATTCGTTACTTTCATATTAATATTTTATTGAACAAATTAAAAATAATAATAGTTATTTAGAGTATCTCCAAACGACTATTTGAATGAGGCTTATTAGCTATTTTAGTTAGCGTCAACATGTTTTAGTCATTTCAATGGATTAGCTATTACAATACTACATTTGAAAAGTCTTAGGAGAATCTTTAAACAATTTGTATATGTAAATAGATAAAATAAAGAGTAGCGTTGAAATATATGGATAAAAAAAAGAATTAAACAAAACAAAAAAAATCCTATTTTTATATTTTAACTAATAAAAGATAAAAAGTATAGTTAGAGTTACTTTTAGTATAGGTATCATAACCTAAAAAATTGTTTTTATTGACACATTCTAGTGTTAAAAAGGCTTATTTTTATTAGTGGTGTTACTACATTTTTTAATGTATGATTCTTATTTTTACCTCTAATAAGATAGAAGAAAGACAATAGAGAGAGAAAGAATAAGGAGTGAATAGTAGAATCCATTTCACATCATTAAAAATGAAATAGGGATGCTCAATTAAAATTCTCAAATATTTTTTTTGATTATTACTTTTTAAAAAATTTTAAACACAGATCAAGAGGATAAGATCCTTAATTGCCAAACGGATCTTACTTCCACGATTTAATACACCACCACAACACCGACAAGACAACAGTTGTATCTGCTTTGTCTCTCAATTGTATTCTTCCCATTCACCAACCAAAGCAAGCACCATCAACCCAATCCAATGCCACGATTATAGCTCCTTTCTCAATTTCCGCCATCATGACTAACTATCAACACTAACACTCAATTAGCGATCATCGCATGCAGGGCTGGTCCTAAGTTTTCAGGGCGTAAGGAGAAACAAAAACGGAGGCTTATATTCACATAGAAAAAAAAAAACACCTTATTTCATATCACTACCGTCGATTGATACCAAAATAGATATCAAAATGTATTCATACCAAAAACACAAAAAAGTTACCAAAATTGGGAAAACTTCATTCAATTAAAATGTATTGGATATATATTGAATTAATTGTTGTTTATTGAATATTTGAGTACCAAAGGTCAATGACACCGGCGGCCAGTGGATATAAGCGTAGTTACTGAGTTCGTGCACCTTTTAGGGCGACGTACATTCGTAGACGGTACGTTCAGAATATTCCCCAATATATTAAGAAGACTAAGAGAGGGAGTAAGGAAATTACAACTGTATGATGAACAATCAATGGACGCTAAATTTGATAAAAAAACTGTAGCGAGATTGCTTAATGGTATTGAGTTGGGTAATAAAAGATGTGACAATCAATCAGACAAGATTGTGGTTAAGGGTATAAAATTAATTGGGAATGTTCAATTGAGACAAGAGGCGAAAGAGGAAGTTGTGGTCCACCACGTTTTGCTTTTCGTCATAAAGTGATAATAGTCCGTTAGATTCCGTCCCCACACTTGACAAGATATTTATTGGAGTTGGTGAGGTCCTGAGACTTGGATTGTTAATCCTGACCAATCCGACAGGTTTCGGATGTTAAAGAAGATGAGATTCAAGCTCGTTGGTGGGAAGAACAAAGAGTATATTCGTCACAGAATAGAGGTTGTGAATTAGTTCTTCCCAGTTGATGTTTGGACAGAATACAAAGATACGCTATTGGGAAAATGTTGGAAATATTCACAAGGGTGTAATATATTTAGTGACTGCTACTGTTAGTGGAAAAGATGTAAGGTCCCACTGTCCCACATCGGGAATGAAGGGGGAGTTCTTGAGCTATAAAAGTAAAAATCTAGACCCTTATATAGCATCGAGACCTTTTCCCGGGTGGTGAAATCCTTAACAGAACTCCCTAGTTAAGCGTGCTTAAGCTGGAGTAGTTCTGGGATAGGTGACCCACTGGGAAGAACAAATCTGTGAAGGCATGGCCCAAAGCGAATAATATCGATTACATGTGAAAGGTTGGGACATTACAAATGGTATCAGAGTCGACTCTCCAGAGTACCGAATGTGGGCCCCTGGTGTCTTTCGGTGCATGTGGGCGGGTTTGTGAGCTGGTAGGCTACTGCACGGGGACGTGCAACCTTAAGGGGGGTGGATTGTAAGGTCCCGGTATCCCACATCGGGAATGAAGGGGGAGTTCCTAGGCTATAAAAGTAAAAACGTAGATCCTTATATAGCATCGAGGCCATTTCCCGGGTGATGAATTCCCTAGCAGAACTCCCCAATTAAGCGTGCTTAGGCTGGAGTAGTTTTAAGATGGGTGACCCACTGGGAAAAACAAATCCGTGGGGGCACGACCCAAAACGAACAATATCGATGATATGTGAAAGGTTTGAGCATTACCAAAGAATGCAAAATTACGTTAAGGAGTCAAATGTACTTTAAAACTGATTAGAATTATAATTTTCTATATTTTTATTTGTAATGTTCAAGTGGATGGATGTGGACGATATAAAAACTGGTGTTGTTGAAGATGTTTCAGCAAATAATTTCTGTTGTATTGAACTTGCTTTGCCTAATTTATTTTCTCATTTGATATTGAGATATAAACAAAAGAGTATTAAGGTTGATAAAATATTGATAAAATATTCCCCCTTTGCGCACCCAATACCAATGGATTGGTTAGAGTATATGTGTACGATCGGAGGTTAGATGGCAATGACAGTTTGGAGGTGTATTTTGTTTTCCCCATGGACTGTCAGAGTGAATTAGTGTATTATGGGAATGGTTATTGTTCCATTAATGATACACAAGTGCCATGGGTTGTTAAGTATCAACTTGAAGATTCGAATATTAAAAGGGGTGTAACATATTGTAAAATGAAAGGGTATTTGAAGTATTCTACGATTGAGATGCCAGAAGATTCGCAAATAAGGGTCCTATCTATTGTTGTGTTATCTAAAAAATATACGAAGGCGAATGTTGATATTTGGCATTGTACCCCGACCAAAGCTATTCCGATTCTCGCATGGATTATGTCTATTGGTGTAAGGGAGTTGGTGTCATGGTGTTTTTAGGATTGTTTGTGATGACCATGGGTGGTAGAGGTGAGGTGGTGATAGTGGCCATGTAATGGATTTTGTTGGCTCCAAGTGGGTGGGTAATAGTGGTTGTAAAGTTAGAGAGAGAGAGAGAGAGAGAGAGAGAGAGAGAGAGAGAGAGAGAGAGAGAGAGAGAGAGAGAGAGAGAGAGAGAGAGAGAGAGAGAGAGAGAGAGAGATATGAGGAGTAAAGTAAGAGAGTCTTTCAAGTGTGGAACTATAATTTGGGGTGCATTTAGTGGCTCTTATTTGAAATTAATTTTTGTCCAATTTTTAATAAATGTTATTAGGATTAAATTGATATAATGTGAAAAATTAAATGACGATTAAAACTACATCGACAAAATTGACGCAAGATACTACAACGATCACAAGTATAATTTTCCCCATTTTTCATAAAATTTTCTTACTAATGACATAATGACATCTATTATATTATTGCAATTGGTTTTGTTTCAGATATCAAAATTTCATTACTGCATACAACATCAGTGAATAAAAAATAACATAGAAGTTACTACTTTATATACTCTTTTTCCTATCAAAATTTTTATTGCATGAACAGATGGGCATGGCAAGTGCAGTTGAAACCCTATGTGGACAAACATATGGAGCCCACAAATATGAAATGCTCCACTGGCATCTTCATTACACTCATCTACATTTTCACCAAGCCAATTCTTAAGTTGATTAGCTAATCAAACGAGATCTCGTCGGCAATAGCATTATTCTTCTACGGCCTCATTCCTCAAATCTTTGCATACGTTGTGAACTTCCCAATACAAAAGTTCCTTCAAGCTCAGAGCATAGTCTTACCAAGTGCACTCATTTCAGGAGCCACATTTGTGCTACACATCTTATCAACCTGGGTTTTTGTGTACAAGGTTGGGCTTGGTTTATTGGGTGCTGAGTTGGTATTGAGCTTGTCTTGGTGGATTATTGTGGTGGGGCTGTTTGTTTACATAGTAACAAGCTCAAGGTGTAAGAACACTTGGTCTAGGTTTCGTTTACAGGCCTTTTCTGGGCTTATGCAGTTCTTCAAATTGTCGGCTGCGTCGACAGTGATGATATGCTTAAAGTCATGGTATTATCAGATTGTTCTTCTGCTGGCTGGGTTGTTTCCTAACCCAAAGTTGGCTTTGGATTCTCTTTCTATCTGGTGAGAAAAGTTTTCATCGTTGTTTATATATATATATATATGAACAACGACACGACGATAGATAGCACAATAACAATACCTCTCAAGTACACAATAATTGTTTGAAATGAATGCTCCTCCATAATTGCGAGATACATAATGATGATCTCCATTGGATTCAATGCAACAGTAAGGTCAGTTGTGTTCAATTCATTCATTAATCTATTATTAAAATATTATTTGTCTATATTAATTCTCTTTTTTTCGTCGTATATCTAGATATATACTAGAAAATCAAATTTGCCATATATTTGGGAGTTATTTTTTCCACAATTATTTCATTCTCTTTCACATGTAGTTTTTCACATGGTAGGGCTCCTCTTTTATAAAGAGGTGGCTTTTCAAATATTTGAAATGGACTATAGAAATAATAATTTCTTATATTTTTAACATTGATCGAACCATTGTATTTAATCTAAACAATTATCTTAGTAACGCTGTGTTTGGTAGGAGGATTTGAGGAGGGATTTGGAAAAAGAAAAGGAAAAGTTAGGTGAAATGGGAATAAAATATGCCTACATTTCACCTAGTTTCACACACCTTTTCCCTTTTCCTTTCCAAATCCCTCTCCAAATCTCCCAACCAAACACAGCATAAGGTGTTTAATTTGAATGATAGAGAGAATAGTGAACAACAATGCAATTAGAAGTCACATGTAGCACAAATATTAATGTTGTTGATATATATATATATATATGCTGAGCAGTGTGAGGGTGAGCAATGAGCTTGGAGCAAGACATGACAAGTCAGCAGCATTTTCAATAGCAGTGGTGAACTTAGTCTCTTTCATACTCTGTTTGATTACAGCAATTGTTGTCCTCGCACTGAGCAATGTCATTAGCTATGCCTTCACAGATGGTGAAACTGTGGCCAGAGCTGTATCAGAACTTTGTCCACTTCTTTCCTTCTCCCTCATCCTCAATGGAATCCAACCCGTCTTGTTTGGTAAGGTTTGCTTCAAAAAATAATGAAAGCATTTTCCATTTCTTCTTAGAATTTTAAATGTCTTTACGAAAGCATCATGAAAGGGTTTTGTTTTCGTTTATGGTGTTTGTTTTGCAAGTTGATTCATTGACATTTAGTTATTTCATTTTGTTTTTTTCTATTCTCAGTTTTTTCTCTGTTTCGGCCCCATTTTATTTCCATTAACAAAATATTACTTCTTTTTTTCCCCTTATCCCTCGGTGATATAATGTTTTAAAAAAATATTCTAATTCTAGGACTAAGCCCGTATCCCTCATATGGGAAATTAAATAGAGGAATAAGTACTCTCACCCCCATGGATTAGTTATCTCCCATGTCTAAATTATCTTTCTTCTTCAATTCAACAGTTAGAAATAATTCTGTGTATTAGCTGTGGGTGTGTCTACCTAGTTGGAATGTGTCTCTGAGTCTTGAAGCTCTTTCCTCATTCCTAATTTTCTTGATGTAATGTTTAGTTTTGAGATAATAAAATTTCTCATTTGTAGATCAAAAAACAAAAAAACAAAAGCTATATATTGGAAAACTAATCTCATGACTTAATTGCATCCACTAGCCCATGAAATTATTTATCCCATGTCGGTACTTATCCTCTTAATTAATCTATTCATTTTTTATTTGCTGATATGATTATGGAGAATAACTTGTACTAGGATAAGTTATCCTGATGGGAGTATTTTAGTCATTTTGTGACAAAAGTTCTATCTTGGGATAAGTTATCTCTCCTATTCTCGGACAACATAATTCCACATATGCGGGATAAAAGAGCTCTCAGGATAACGAGTCATAAAATCTGAATCAAATGTTGAATATTTTTACTTTGAGATAAAATAATCATCTCCTGCTTCTTATCCGTGAATCAAACATGACCGTATTGATTCAAACTCACTCTTAGATGGCTTCACTTTTCTTTCATCTCCTAACTTAAATGTGAAATCAGAGGAGTGAAGGAGTTGCTATGGGGAGTGTGGATGGCAAGCTTTCGTTGCATACATAAATGTTGGCTGTTATTATATAGTTGGGATCCCATTGGACTCATTACTCTGTTTTCACTTCAAATTCGGTGCTAAGGTTAGCTGCTTGATAACTCATGTTCTTTCTTCTATATTCTTCTAGTTGCATATACACTTGATTATCTTTTGATACAATACTAAATACACAAAATAAATATAATATTAGACATCTGATGGAAGGGTCTATGAGCGAAGAGCAATTCTTCCTGATAGCACTTTTATGTCCCTAGATTTATTGTTTGTATAAAGAGTGACAATTCATTTTCAAACATATCAGATGGCTTGGTCCATCATTAAAGGGACTGTTTCTTTCATATCATTCTTCTATTGTTTGTATAAAGAGTGATAATGTATTTTCAAAAAAACTGTTGGTGGTGTTTGTAAGGAATATAATCAAGGTTGATAGCTGGCACACTGGTGCAAACCATCATTTTGGTATGGGTGACTTGTCGAACAAATTGGAAGAAAGAGGTACTCTATTTTTCTCTTGACCTTCATACAAATTTCTTACACCATGTCTATAATGCCAAATATTCAATACATCCACCTACCATAACCCAAACATAATTATTTTATTTTATTTTTTAAAAGTAGAATTAAAGTTTTTGAATTGAGTAGGACGATATATGTTGTCATTAAATGTCACTAAGGTTGTGTTTGTGAGGGATTTGTGAAAAAGAAAATTGAGAATTTTTCTAAATATTGTAACTAATGCTCCATTTGTTTTGACGTACAATATCTTTCCCCAAAATAATTTACGTAATTACATTAATTGGTTGAATAAAAACTATGAAAAATATTTTTGTAAAAAAATCATTTGTAACAACCCAATCTTGGCAAGGCAAAACCCCGCCAAGAGGGTGCACTTCAAACGTTATAGCACTTGTACACAACAATTACTTGTATAATTCTTATACCACATCACCACATCACTAATAGTGCATAAGACCTTTCGATTGGCCAACATATATGAGATGATCCATTCAAAGACAAAAATATCATCATGCTACAAGATAGTTCCCAAGCATCACTTCCCCAAAAATAAACATACTATTCATGAATTCATCAATACATCCAACTTCATAAAGCAAATATTTACAATCAACCTCCTTCATAAAACAATAAAGGATAAAACTACATCCTAGAAAGACCCTAAGCAAAACCTCAACTACAAGATGCCCACATTTGATCCTTCAAAAATTCTAATCTTCCAAGTTGAAGCGAGCCACACAAAAGTCTAGGAATTTGAAAAAAAAAAAATTATTTAAAAAGAATGAGCTAAAGCCTAATGAGTATACCAATACCATGGAGTTATAAAACTTGCTCCTTCCAATTGGATTCAAAATAAAGATTATAAATATAAGAGCCTAATTGGATTGAAATTTATTAAAAATAAAATAAAATAAATAAATAAAAAATTGCATAAACCGTTATCAAGATTTTCCCAAAGAATCTCATAATGCAGAAAAAAAATACATTTGAATAATGAAAATAAACAAAAATACAACTTTTCAATATATTAAGATTTCATGTCCATTATACGAACTACTACATAGCCTTAGGGTCGCGTTACCTCGCGACTTAGGTGGTGGCGGTACCATTACCCAAAACATCATGTCATCGTAGCACTTCAATTCTCATTTCAATGTTTCGGTCCCCAGGACCCCTTATGCACAACGACCCTTATGGCCCTTAAAACATTTCGGACCCCAAGACTCTAAAGCATTTTGGCCCTTGTGGCCCCAAAGGCTATATTCGGTTATATGATCAATAAAATAAATACCCTCGCACAATGTTTCATTGTCATTCAACCATCATCATCATAAAATTTGAAGGACTCAACTTAAATAAATTTTCATAAAAATTAATGCTTCATTATACAAATGAAATCATATATTTATTTAAACTCAACCCTTGGCCTCAATAGATTTATAGATTTTCTTTTTATACATATATCATGATGAAATGTATCATTCACTTCCTTTAATTCAAAAATATTTTCAAACTTTGTAATAAAGATAGAGGTAAGGTAATTTCCATGGTAAGTATACTCACCTCCAAAATAGCAAAAGCGTAAATTTGAAACTCTACGAATTAATTTCCAAGAGGTGTAGAGACGCCTTCCTCCAATCCTAACAATTAGTAATAGGATCTAAAATTAGGGAAAAGCTTTCAATGAAAATTACAACATCTATAAAATTGATCATAAATAAGACATGCTATGGAATGACAAGCTAAAGAACTCCTCCAACTTCAAGTCACCCAAACAAATAACTTATCCAATCTCCACAACAACCATCCTTTGTACATTTTTGAGTTATTAACTTTTTAAATATCCAACCAATTTATATGCACAATACCACCATCAATTAACCACAAAAGTCAAAAATCAACATTTTCATAAACTCGACAACTTAGGCAAAACCACTTCAATCATGTATAAAATTCCTCCATAGAACATAGAGATACCCAATCCACCATTTATCAAATCAATTTCAACATATAAATTTCCTAACACCAAAATCTCCAATTTTTACATCATATTCAAACCCTAGATTAACCCAAATCTCAATCTCCAAAACAACCATCAAATTGATCATTTTTCTACATGTAAAACATTCATAGAAACTAATTGAGAGTATAAAACTTAGCAATCAAACCACAAATCAAAATATGTAAAACCTTAAACTAAACTTTTTAGGGAAAGATACTTACCAATTAAAAGCCTCTAATCCATCAAGAAAATAAACCCCAAGCTTTGATTCTTCAAAAGATTAAGAAAAATCTAGAATTTGTACTTCTATTGTGCTATTTTCGAATGGAGTAAAGGAGTGGCCGACCGGACCCTTTTTCCGGCGAGATAAGATGGTTGGCGGTGGTGGAGATGGTGGGTTAAGGTGGTGGTGTAAGGGTGGAGCAAAGGTGTGGTTTTTGGCCACCAAGAAGGTAAAAGAAAATGGGAGAGAATGTAGAGAGAAGTTAGAGAGAAAAGAATGAAGACAATGAAGTAAAAAAATTTTGCATTTTGTTTTAGTTGGAAAGGGGTGTTTGGTCACATCTACTATCAAGTTTGGAGTTGGGTTTTGATATCCTAAGTGGAGTTTAACTTAGGAGTGTGTTTGGATCAAGGTGAATGTTGGGAATATTATATCATTTTCACGAAAAGTTCGTAAAATGACTTGTTTTCATGGTCGGTAAGTTAATTTTGGGTCAGTGAAGACTCTTTACTAAAGAGCTTCAGTTGCTGAAATGCCACTAGACCCACCAGATTTGATTTTGGGATGTTATTTTTTGAATATCAACCAAATATCAGAAAATATAATCGTTGAAAATTAATTTGAACGTATTGCAGGTGGAAAAAGTTACGAAGAGGTTAGAAAAGTGGGTTGACAAGTAAAATTCATTTTCAAAGAGGTCTTCAAAAGTTCTTTTAGGTTAGGTTGGATTTGGATCATAAATTTTAAGAATTTGTGGAGAGAAAAGAAAAAATGACAAAAATATAAGTTAGATTTTTATGTCTTTCTTTCACATTTTCTATTTCTTCTACAAATCTTTATTTAAATTAAAAATCCAGTGGTGAAAGCGTTGGCTTTCCCCAGCAGAGACAGGTTCCTGGAGGCGAAAAAATGTTGGATAAAATTTTAGTAGTTATCTGCGGAAATCTTGCACTATATTCCGATCGAAATTTGGCCCTGTTAAGGGTGGTTAATAAGTTCCACTGGTGGCTTGGTAGTGGGTCCCTTCCTTTGGATTGGGTTAAATCACACCGGCAATCGGTTACTTTGGCTCACGGATGTCATGAAGACACTTCATAACATCTTTTTTTTTCACAGTTCCAAAAAAAATAAAATAAAATAAATTAAAAATTAAACATCCAAATACAGCCTTAGTGAGTTTAGACATTTATAATCTTATTTTTTTATCTTCTGTGTGATTTTTCCTGAAAGAGCTATTCTGTATATCTAATTGTATTGGACTATGAATTGGTAAAAGAGATGCGGTAAATTTATCTATAAATTTATCTACTGTTATTATTATTATTATTAATATTATTTTCTGTATTTCTAATTGTATTGGACTATGAATTGGTAAAAGAGATGCGGTAAATTTATCCGTAAATTTATCTACTGTTATTGTTATTATTATTATTATTATTATTATTATTATTATTATCTCTCAAGAGATTCCAAAAAAGATACTCGTCTTAATTTATTTATTTCTGGATGTGAATTTTTTTTATATTTTATTATATATATCTTTTTAGGCACTCTGTTTATAAATTTAAATTTGAATTTTGTTTGGTCAAAAATTTAGATGCCAAAATATTTTGTTCAGGATAAGCTTAGATAAAATGATCAAAATACTCATATATATATATATATATACTAGTTTAAGAAGGCCTATGTAAGGCACGAGTTATTATTACAATATATTTAAATTTTGTATTTTGATAATTTTTTAAAATTTTAAATATTATTCTATGATATTGAATAGAATAAATCATTAGATATATGATAGAATTATATGGTATGATATGTATGGTTTTTTCATTTGTTATAAAACCAATGATGTAGACTCCAATTCTATTACCATATCATTTTGAGTGAATTTATGGGTCTTTAACATTTTTTTCGAATTTATAAAAAAAGAAAAGAAATTATGGTGTGTAACTTTTCTCAACAAATAAATATAAAACAAATACTAAGATAATTTTTCCACATAAAAAAACTACTAAGATAATTCACTGAACTAATAAAGAAGCAAAAGAAAATACATATATATACAAATAACTAATTTTATTAATACATAAATCATACTCGCATAATGAATGACTAATTTTATTGATAAGTAAATCATTAAGTAAATTAACAATTTGTAATGATATGAAAAATATTTTTCAATTAACCATTTTGTTAATAAACAAATTATTAAGTAAATTAATAAATTTTAATGATATGAGAAATATTTTTCAATAAACAATTTTGATAATTTATTATTGCATAGGTGAATATTTTTTTTCTTTTCCTTGAGTATTGTGTTAAATTAAAATTTATCACAAATGATAATTGTAATTTCTACTATTATATGACCGATTCATATTTTAAACAAACTTTATGGGTGTATTTGTAATTTGTTAAAAAATAAATATTTATGTTTCATAATTGACCAAGAATATTTGCGTAATTATGAGAAAACCTATTCCATAATTAATTAAGAATATTCGCATAATTATGAAAAAAATTTCACTCAATATATAGGTCACTATTAATAAATTATTTAAAATAAAAAGACAAAATCGAAAAGAAAAGCAAAATGGAGATTTATCAAAATAAAATAAAAGGAAAATTGAGGGCAAAATGAAAATAAAATGACAAGTAGGAAAGCAATTCTTATATGGGTAAATTACATTGACACCCCTTGAGGTTATATTTATTACAGTTTCTCCTCACCTTTTGTGTAGCACTTGTACCATTGTAAAACTTTTGGGAAGTGTATTTGAATAATTTATTATGTTTTAGGAATCTTTGGTCTTGTTGTATCTTGGTTTTGGATGAGTGAAAATCGATTTAAAGTTGTTGGGATTACTCGTCCACGCTTGTTTACGTTGAAAAATTATTTGGAAGCTTAAAAATATTGTTCTGGGGTCGACACCGGTCTTGGTGGTGTCGACACCTTCTCTTTTTGTTGGCCACAAGGGTCGACACCAATTTGGGAAGGGTCGACCCTTGTTCTGAAATTGCCCACTGCATTTTGGTGTCAACACCAGATTTTTTTAGGGGGGGGGCGACACCTATGTTGCTGTCAAACAAAGTGTTCCAGTTTTCTTCTTGAAGGTCGACACCTGTGTTGCAGGGGTCGATACCTGCGTGTTTTTCTCAGATTTTTCAGTCTGGTTTTGGGTTTACTTTTTGGGGATTTTGACTTGATCTTTTGGGTTGACTTTGGGACTTCATTTTACTTTGACTTAGCACTATAAATAGGTCCCTCACTTAACCTTTTCTTTACTTTTTCTTCTCTTCTCCCCTCTCCAAACCGTGAGTTACTCCCTTCTTCTCCAAAATCACTTTTTGCTCAAAGATCTCTAGATCTACTCACCTAGAATGATCTTTTCACCATGGTCTTTTGAGAAAGATTGTAGATCTCGTCAAGGGCTTCCTTTTGGTCAGAGTGGTTCGTGGTTTCGTCGCCGGTGATTTTTGAGTTGTTTCCTCTTCGCTTCAAGAGGTAGGGATTTCTTTGATCTTTTTCAATACCACTTTTATAGATAGACATGTGGTAAGTTTTTATTGCATAAAAACCATGTTGTTATGGATTTTTTTCGAAAATGAAGATAGAGGATCTAAGATTTGGTAGTTGAGGTTGAAATTTTGTGAACTTGGTTGTTGTTTAGATTAAATTGGGTCTTATGTTATGAACATTAAATTGGGTTGGGTTGATTATATTTAAATATAACGAATTGATAATTTGTTAATTGTTAAAAGAGGATCTAGGATTTGATAATTTGTGATTGGAGTTGTAAAGTAGTTTGTTGTTGGGTTATTTGGGAAAATGATTTACTACGTTTGTGTAGAGAGGGAGGAAAGCCCTAATTTAATGTTATTGATATGATGGATTTTTAAAAGGGAGGAAGTTGAATAATCCTTATATATTTTGCTACTATGGGTCGTATGATTATGTTTATATCAAAAGAAAATAAAAGGAGAAGTAACCAAGGTGTTGGTTCTGTTTAGACTAATCACGTGAAGTAGAGTTGAGTTATGGTTTTGATACCAATGGAATTGATTTTTGTAAAATAAAGAGGATGGATTTGGTTTTGATTTGTAAAATGACGAGAATGAATTCTTAGAAAATGGTGGAGTTGGATATTTGTAATCTCTCATCCATGAAAATATGGATAGTTTATCTATTTTGGAGACTATATATATATATATATATATATATATATGTTTAGAAATATATGTTTTGGCCTACCGGTGGAGGATGGCTATGACTGTTGTAGAAATTGCATGTGGACTAGGAAAATTGAAATAAATCCTTCATCGGTTGTCATTGAATATGACGATTTGATTAAATTGTTGAATGTGTGAATTTTGGTAGTCATTGTATATGACACGCCTTTAAATACATTGTATATGTATGGTTGTTTGGGAGGAGAAAGGGGATGGACTCCACTGTTTGGGAGGAGAAATGGGATGGACTCTATTATAACTAAGTTGGTCGGAGTGTCCTGGGTGAAAGTCTTGAAATTTATACATGAGTGTCAATCATGCGGACGAAATATCTGTAAAATGGCAGTTTGAAGTGCTTATGTGTGTTTTGTATGATTAGAAAACCACTGAGTTGTAGTCTCAGTTTGGTTGTTGAAAGTTAATGAAATTAGCTCATGAATTACGATGAAATAAATTAACTTGAAATGAATTGTCATGAAATGATGTAAGACTAAATTGACTAAAGGTGTATCCTTGAATTGGCATTTTGTTATGGAAAGGTGTATCCTTGGCTTACCACGCTTAAGGCAGGTATATCAGAATTGATTTATTATTATTGTCCCAGTGTATTTGGGTATATCATGGGCTATGATGGTATTGTTCTAGAAGGCCGTGTTGCCTCAATTGTTGAAGCAGATAGTTATTGATGGCTTGTTGTTTTCCTTTTGTATTAAAGGCATACTTGTATAGTTATGAATGTGTTGGGAACGGACGTAAGTATTGTATTGAGATTGTGAAAAATGTGAAAGACTCTGAATACTTGTGAACATGTTTTGAAAAGGCAAATCAGGTGTTAGTTTGGAAAGTGAGAGAAAACGTAATGAGCTTGGTGAAATTTTTTTCTTTTGACATTTGTTATAATCATATGAATTTTTGGGAAAATGTAACAAGAAGAAAGAAAAGTGAATTGCTTATGTTATTGAAGGAAATGAACGATTTTGAGAAAAGTTCTTATCTACGTATATTTTTGTATAAACCGTCACATTATTTATACAGTATGAGACTAAGCATTCATAATCATAGCTATCTGTAAGTTACTATCGTTTAGGATCATGTTGAGATCCCTACTGGACTTTATATTCATTCCACGTTGCTAATCCTTTTTCAGGTGAACATCGAGAAGTGTTTCAAGATCGAAGATCTTCTTTGCCTGTTGGCCACGGGGCTTTTTATTTGTAGGTGGAATGCCATTGATGTAAAAGAGTTAAACACTTTATTTTACTGTTAAAGATGTAAGCCTGCGGTCGATTTATTTAGTTATGTTCATGTTGCATTTTCGGATTAGAGAATCTTTATTTATTCTTACAAATGATGTAAAGAGTTTCCACATGTTGTCTCTGAAATTGAATAAACTTAATGAGTTTCGTAATGGATTCTGAATAATAAAATGTGGGGCGTGACATTTTGGAAATTACATTCCCCTCCCTGAGGTTTAAAGTTTCATTACAGACTGCTACCTCTAGCAATTTAATTTTTTTTAAATATCAATTTTTCTCTCACTGGGTAAATTATACTGACACCCCTCACATTTTAGAAATTAGAATCCCCTCCCCAAGGTTTAAAGTATCATTACCAATTGCCCCATCGGTTAGTATTAGTTAAAAAAAATTCATTGAAAAAAAGAATTAATTGGAAAAAAAAAATTATTTGAAAAAAAAATTAATTGAATTTTTTTTTTGTTAGTCAAATTTTTAAATTTCTGTTTAAAAATCAACGTAAGATAAAAATTACACTAACACCCCCTGAGATTTATGTTTAAAAATCAACGTAAGATAAAAATTATATAAAAATGATAATTATTTTTTATTTTTTATTTCTTAACCAAATTATTTTTAATTTTTAATTTTTAATTTTTTTTCTAAAAATCAAACCATACATAGCTTAAGAATCTTTTAATATGTCATTTCTTACGTTGGTAATTTATTTAATTATTTGTTAATTTTACTACATTTTTACCATCTGAGGCCTGTTTGGTAACCATTTCGTTTTTAATTTTCAATTTATATTTACAAAAATTTTAAAAACTGTCATAAAAACTTGTTTGATAATTTTTTTGGTTTATAAATGGTTGTCTCAGTTTGTAAATTTGAGAAAAAAACGTAAATTCAAAAAATGTAACGCCCTCAAAATAAACCCATAATTCATCCAACAATACCATGCTTAGCCATAAGAGGATAAAGCATAAATATATTCCATCAGAGTAATCTTTACAAAAGTGTATTACATGTTGACATCAAAAGTAAATGCCCTAAAGGCTTACAACTTTCCAAGCCAACACTTGGTTACAAAAAGAGAGTGCTAGCTCTATACAAAGAAAGCCCTTGGCTTAATATACATGTAATACAACCAAAAACACAAAACAGTCCAACAGTCCCAAGCCTCCCAAGCTATGTCCTTGGAGGTGGCATGCTACCTGTACCTGAAAATGATGTCCCATATAGGGTGAGCCACAACCCAGTAGAAATACACTAAACCAACCATAAACAATGACTAAAATAATAGCTTTCAATAGATGGTCCACACTTATATTCTCACTTATACTGTGTTACAGTTTCATGACAATAATGCCCATATCACATTTCACTTTCCATTTCTTATCAAATTCTCAATTCATAACTATGGCTTAGAACTTGGCCAAACAACTTACATGAGATAGTAACTCATATTAAACATTTTCCATTTCACAATAGATAAGCATACTAGCTAATTCAACACTTCGATAGATAAGCATATGAGCTATATCAACACTTCCATAGATAAGCATATGAGTTGTATCAACATTTCAACGGATAAGCATATGAGCTGTATCACCGGAGTCCATCCCCTATCTTCTCCCAAACATTAACCGGTTTAGAGGTCCATCCCCTATCTTCCCCTAAACCGTGGAGTACATCCCCTATCTCCTCCCACACAACACAATGCATATAAACAATTATCATATACCTCATCAATCAATACATAAAGTTAATGTATTCTTTCAACCGTCATATTCGATGACACATTCCATTGATTAGTTTTAGTTTGCCTAATCATCATGCATTGTCTACAACAATCACGACTATCCTCCACCGATAGCCCAAAGCAATTATTTCTAAACAGGAAATAAATGCACCAAATGGATAAAATATCAACATTATGTCTAGGTGAGCGATATTAATCCAACTACACCCTTTCATCCCATACCTTCCCAATTTCAATATTCTCAATTCAATTTCTCATATCCCGAAATTAATTATACAAATTAATTTACCAACAAATTAGGGCATTTTCCCATAATTCTCACAACAACCCTAAGGTTCCATTTTCATCAATAATCTAACATTAATTCCTTTTCTCAATGTATTACACACATTTGGGTTTATAAATTTGAAAACCCCTCTTTTGGAAATTACACAATGACCCCAAACTTTCTCAAAATTACCCAACAACCCCCAACATATCGAAATACTAAAATTCAAAGACAAAGCTCATAAGATGGAGTAGGATATCCCTACCTCGAAGTTAGAGCTCAAATGGAGAAGAGACCATAACCAAAGTACTCTAAACTCCAAACTTTTCGGATCAAAATGAAGCCCTCGACGATCAACACAACTTTTACAAAGGCCGAAGGAAAGGAAAGCACTCTAACTAGATCAAACCCTAGAGAGAAGGGAGTTTCTAGAGAGAGAGGCTCTCAAAATCGGTTTTGGGAAAGTAAGAGAGAGAGAGTGAATGTAAAAAGTGATTCGAAAATGCCTAACTGCCTTCTGATATACCACATTCCCGTTCGAGCGGAGAACAGGACGCTCGAGCGTCAAGCACAAAAATCTGGACACGCTCGAGCGCAAGAAAGCCCGCTCGAGCGCCAAGACACAAGAATAAAGTACATCCGCTCGAGCGCGAAAACCAGTCCGCTCGAGCGTAGATTTCCCCCTCCCAGAACTTACATAAAAAATATACTACCCGCTCGAGCACCAACAAGCCCGCTCAAGCGCGACCCGCTTGAGCGCAGAAAATCCGCTCGAGCATAGAAATCACACCTGCAGAAGTTTTGTAGAGCACAAAAATACTGGGAGTGTGCAATCTCCGCTCGAGCGCTAGACGACCCGCTCGAGCGGATCGACCAAAAACCTGGCAATAAGATTTTAGACCAAGGCTCAACCTACCTGCTCGAAACATGCCCAACATATCCTAAAACTCAAACAAATGGAATCAAAGGATGACAATAAGATAGATACAACTACCAACTCCACGGAACCGAAGTCCGGAATACAACAGATATAGAAAGGGAAAACCGGGATCGCTATAAAAAATGAGTTTACGTTGGTTTTTAAACAGAAATTTAAAATTTTGACTAACAAAAATTTTTTTTCAATTAATTTTTTTTCAAATAATTTTTTTCTGCTAATACTAACCAAAGGTGTAATTGGTAATGCTACTTTAAACCTTGGGGAGGGGATTGTAATTTCTAAAATGTGAGGGATGTCAATATAATTTACCTAGTGAGGGCAAAATTGGTATTTAAAAAAAGGGTAAATTACAGTGACACCCCCTGAGGTTTATGTTTATTACAGTTCCCCCCTCACATTTTGGAAATTACATCTCCTCCCTGTGGTTTAAAGTTTCATTACAGATTCCCCCTCAGCAATTTAATTTTGTTTAAATACTAATTTTGCCCACACTTGGTAAATTACATTGACACCCCTCACATTTTCGAAATTACAATCCCCTCCCTAAGGTTTAAAGTAGCATTACCAATTGTCCATTCGGTTAGTATTAGTTGGAAAAAAAATTCATTGAAAAAAAATTAATTGAAAAAAAATTTTGTTAGTAAATTTTTAAAATTTCTGTTTAAAAACCAACATAAGCACATTTTTTGAATTTACGTTTTTTTCTCAAATTTACAAATTGAGACAACCATTTATAAATCAAAAATTTATTAAACAAGTTTTTATGATAGTTTTTAAAATTTTTATAAATATAAATTGAAAATTGAAAACGAAATGGTTACCAAACAGGTTTCAGATGGTAAAAATGTCGTAAAATTAACAAATAATTAAATAAGTTACTAATGTAAAAAATGACTTATCAAAAGTTTTTTAGGCTATGTATGGTTTGATTTTTAGAACTTTTTTTTTAAATTTAAAATTAATTTGGTTAAGAAATAAAAAATAAAAAATAATTATCATTTTTATATTATTTTTACCTTTCGAGTGGTTAGAAATAATTTTTTACAAATTAAATTGAAACAGCCATACGTATGTATATAACTTGCCCAAAAGTTAAAATGATAATTATTTTTTACCCTTAAATAATAATTATTTTTTATTTCTTATTTCTTAACCAAATTAATTTTTAATTTTTTTAAAAAAAATTCTAAAAATTAAACCATACATAACCTAAGAATCTTTTGATAAGTCATTTCTTACGTTAGTAACTTATTTAATTATTCGTTAATTTTATGACATTTTTACCATTTGAGACCTGTTTGGTAACCATTTCGTTTTCAATTTTCAATTTATATTTACAAAAATTTAAAAAAACTGTCATAAAAACTTGTTTGATAATTTTTTTAGTTTATAAATGATTGTCTCAGTTTGTAAATTTGAGGAAAAAACATAAATTCAAAAAATGAGTTTACGTTGATTTTAAACAAAAATTTAAAAATTTTACTAACAAAGTTTTTTTTCAAATAATTTTTTTTCCAATTAATTTTTTTTCCAACTAATACTAACTGAGGGGGCAATTGGTAATTTTATTTTAAACCTTAGGGAGGGGATTGTACTTTCTAAAATGTGAGGGGTGTCAATGTAATTTACCCAGTGAGGGCAAAATTGGTATTTGAAAAAATTAAATTGTTGAGGGGGAAATCTGTAATGAAACTTTAAACCTCAGGGGGGAGATGTAATTTTCAAAAGATGAGAGAGAGAATTGTAATAAACATAAACCTTAGGGGGTGTCAGTATAATTTACCCTTAAAAAAATTAAATTGCTAGAGGGAGCAATTTGTAATGAAACTTTAAACCTCAGGGAGGGGATGTAATTTTCAAAAGGTGAGGAAAGAACTGTAATAAATATAAACCTCAGGGGTGTTAATGTAATTTACCCTTCTTTTATATTCTTTTATATATATATATATATATATATATTGATGTATTGAATATTTGGTTTTTTCACAGACCAAACTCTCGAATGGCTCGAATGACCCGAATTTTTGTGGCTCGAATGGTTTGAATGTATCAAAACGACGTCGTTTTACACCCAAAACGATATCGTTTTTGGTGTTTCGAGCCATTCGAGTCATGATTTTTCAGACCATCTATCGTTGTTGTATATATATATATATAGATATATATTGATGTATTGAATATTTGGTTCTTTCACAGACCAAACTCTCTCTCTCTCTCTCTCTCCCCTCATTTTCCCCTTCATCTTCTTCAGAGTCCCTCTCCTCTGTCCACCGCCTCTCCTCTAGCGACGCCACTCCTCCGTCCACTGCCTTTTCACCAACTTCAAGATCCACCACCAGAACCATTGCCCCTCTCTCTCTTAGATTGTGAAACCCTAGGCGGCGATCCATCCATCGCACCATTAGCTCCTACTCCGTAACCGCCGCAGACAACGGCGACTGCGCCGCCTCTGTTGTTGGAAACCTCAAACCCGTCTTCGTCAGAAAATATTTCCAGCTTTACCTCATCAACGTAGCTCAATCGACGCCCATCGCGATCGCGGTGGAAGAGGAAACGATCGATTTCACTTCCACTGCCTGCAGGGGCGGAGGCACTCAAGGGCCAGGGAGGTCACGTGCCCCTCCTGGGATTTTGGAATTTTTTTTTTAAACATAAAGAAAATATTTTAAATAAAAAAATTTATAAAAATATTATTTAAAGTGAAATGTCAATGACATTTTTAAATTATGAGAACAATAATGGTTATTTTGATTGAAAGTAAAGAGACTATGATAAGTTATATTATTATTTATAAAAATTTCAATATAATGGTGATATCTATAATTATTGACATGCAAACATAAGTAACCTCAATGAAGATATATGAAATTTATTAGATTGTTACGTACATTTGACATGTAGAGTTTGTCCTCCATATGTTTTTTTCCATTCATAACTAAAATGACCACTATATAAATTATAATCAAGTAACACATCTTCAATTATAAAAAAAAATAAAAAATTACAATAGGTCATAACTAATATCAAAATGAGTCATAACTAACTATTACTTGATATATAGTAATAGCCAAAATAACAACCAAAAGAAGTTATAACTAAATTATATCTAACACTATAATGTGTCATAATTAAAGACCACGAAAATCATAATTACGACATATGATAGACACTTTTTTTAATGGTGTGTTTTATAGAATTTCTCTACTAAAATATATTATTTCTATCTCAACTTATTTTCTTTTTTAATTTTCCAATCTACCTATAAATAGTTACTCCCCAATATTTATATAAAATTTAATCTCAAATCCTATAATTTAAAATTCACATTTATCCAAATGGACTCTTAATATTTAAGTTTAGTAATATCTCATTGTTGTTTATTATAAAAATTAAAAAAAAAATTGATTGGTTAGAGTTTTCCAAAAATACTTTTCAGAAAATTCTACTTTCTTGTTTTTCGGGGTTTTTTTATTTATTTTTACCGATTTTTTTTAATATTTTAAGCAATTTTTTTTAATTTTTAGACATATCTAACATAAATATACCTAAAAAGTAAAAAATTTGTGAAAAAATCCTTTTAAAAATTCACTAAATACAAAACATACAAAAAAAAAATATATGAAAATTCTGTACATTATTTGTATTTTTATGTATTTATTAATTTTTTAAAATATTTTTTCACAAATTTTTTAAATACATCTAAGTAAAATTCATCTAAAAAAGTAAAAAAAATATTTTTTAAATTTTAAAAATATTCACTAAAAACAAAAAAACACGAAAATAAAAAAACTCAATTTTTAAAAAACTTAATTCAAAAAACTCAAACCAAACACACTGATGTTATCATTAATTTGTGTCCCCTCTCTATCAAATTCCTGGCTACACCACTGACTGCCTCTCTCCACCCGTGGCTATCATCTAAGAGTTCGCGACCTACCAGATCTGGATCTGAACCCTAGATTGTTGTGTGGTATGTGCTGCTACAATACAATGTGAATGGTGTGGCCTTGGGTTTTAGTGTGGTGGTTGTACTGCGAATAGTGTTATGATGTAGATCTACAATTGAGGGTTGAAAGTGCAATTGGTACTGTGGCTGTAGCTGGTAGCTGGTGGCAGCGACTGGCTGTGTGGTAATGGCCATGATTGGCTGCTACTGGTGTTTGGAAGCAGGGGATTTGGTGAAGGAGAACTTTAGAGAGAGATATCTGTTGAATCTCTCTATGTTATTCAGGAATGATTTCTTTTTCTTTTTTTTTTCATCAACAGATTTGTTGTGTTTGATTTGTTGTGGATATCAAAGGAGGGTTTTCAATTTTTTTTTTTTGATCTGGTTTGTTGTTGTTTATGATCTGATTATCTGTTTTTTTCTTCTTTTTTGTTGCTATGGTCGTCGTTGTTGATTCTGATGATTTCAACAAATAGTGACAGAAAATGTGGTGTTGTTGAACAGACAGATCAGTTTGTGCCTCCACACAGATTTGTTGTGTCTCCATATTCAAAAAATTAAACAGATATGTCGAAGACAGGTTCAAAAAAATTTGTCGTTGAACAAATTTGTTCAAAATTTGAACAGATAGTGTCTTTGGTATATTTCAATAACAAAGATTTGAACAGATAAATAGAATTTAGTGGAAAAAGTTGAGCCTATATAAAATTTGGATAGATACTTGAACAGATCAAGGGGAAAAATTGAACAGATAGTCAAAGTTTGAATATATAATAAAATTTAGATAGATATTTAAACAAAGAAGGAAAACAAGCTGGACAGTTTGTCAAAATGTTTGAATAGATTGAAATAATTTGAACAGATATATATATATATATATATATATATATATATATATATTTGAAACAGATAAATTAAGGGATAAAATTGAAAATAAAATATCTTTCAAAACAAACAAAAAGATTTTTTACCAAATTATTTCATAGAATTAATTGGTGATAAATTCAGTCAAAATGTTTGAATATATAATAAAATTTGGATGGATATTTGAACAGATTGTCAAAAAGTTTGAATAGATTGAAAATAATTTGAACATATATATATATTTGAAACAAATAACTTAAAGGAAAAAATTGAAAATAAAATATCTTTCAAAATAAATAAAAAGATTTTTCACCTAATTATTTTATAGGATTAATTGGTAATAAATTCAATATGAGGGTATAAGGTATTAGGTCTAAGGGATTTTTTTTTTTTTGGTTGATGAGAGGTCAACGTTTTGTGTAATAGTTTGGTGAGAAGTTTTGGAGGACATTTTGTTTTCAATTTTACTATATTTTTTTTAAATCTGTTTGACTTTTTGTTGATTATGTGTTAAAATTATTTTTATCTGTTGAAATTTTTTATCTATTAAAATTCTTATCTGTGTAATTTTTTTATTTGTTCAAATTATTTATTTGTTGAAATTTCTACCTGTTCAATTTTTTTTATCTCTTTTTTATTTGTTCGTTTTTTTATCCAAACATAATCAAAACAACAAATGACCAAACTCATGAACACATACAACAGATAAAATCAATGGATCTGGATTTGAATACATACAACATAGAAAAAAAAAGAAGAATAGGTTTGCTATTGTGTTATGTGATGTCGTACTATAGAAAGGTGAGATTAGGGTCTTACCAAAGCATTCTTATCTATTTAAATATGGTATATAATCCTCAGGATTATAATAGATTTTCCAAATGGTGATCTTTCTTCATCATCATCAATAACAACAGAACCAGTAAAGCAACAACAAAATTTACCAAACTTATTTTTTCTTTTATCTATTGAAATTTATAGATTTGCTTCATTATCATCAACAACATGACATCATCAATAGATCAACGACTACCAAAAATAAATAAATAAATAAATGGGTATGGCTTCTGTCTAGTCCGGGATCGGACTGAACCGTACTGTTGGGCCCGTGGGGGCCCACCACGGGTCCCGTTTTGATAATCTGAACCGTTCAATGTGTAGAACTCGTCGAGTACTATATATTTGTAAAATATCACATTGATCGGATATCAATAGCTATGTGATCAAAGCAGTTTTTTGTCAACCGTTAATTTGTTCACCGTCCAATTTTTTTAATACGAAACTAATTTGATCATATAGCTATCAATATCCGATCAACGTGATTTTTTACAGGCATATAGTACTCGACGAGTTCTACACATTCAACGGTTTAGATTATCAAAACGGGACCCGTGGTGGGCCCCCACGGGCCCAACAGCACGGTCCAGTCCGATCCCGGACTGGACAGAAGCCATACCCTAAATAAATAATAGGGAGATCATTTGACGCGAGAAAGATCATACAATTCAAAAAGAGATCTCCATAGACTGCCAGTTCCTCATCGATTTGGATCTGGAGGTCGACGATCGAACTAGAGATGCTGGCGAGAAAGATCTAGAGAGACGGGAAAGAGCGATGGTAATAGTGAAGAGCGACAGTGAGGAGGTGAAGAAGAGAGAGAAAGAGAGGGTTGTGGGGAGCCCGATCGCAGCGCAACCAACCTTAACAATGAAACCAGCAGCGACGGTGCCACCGTATCACTGCCGTTTCTAACAATCGGAGTTGATTCCTCATCGATCTGGATTTGGAAGTCGACAATCAAACTGAAGACATTGGTGGCAAAGATCTTGAGAGACAACGAGGAGCAATGGCGACAGCGAGGAGCGACATTGAGGAGGCGAAGAAAAGAGAGAAAGAGAGAGTGAGAGAGAGGTTGCGAGGAGCCTGAGGCAGCACAACCAACCTCAACAACAAAACTGGCAGCGCGGTGCCACCGCATTGCCGCCGTCTCTAACAATCAGATTAGGGACGAAGCGTTGGGAAGAGAGAGAGAGAGAGAGAGAGAGAGAGAGAGTAGAGGGAAGAAAGAGAGAGAGAGAGAAAGGGAACAGCTCCAATCCTACATCCGTCGGAGATCTCCAAACCTGGACAACACCTGCCAAGTCCTCTGTCAATCTTGTTTATAATGAGGGTTTGGAAATGGGTTTTTTACAGTAGTTGTATTATCTATATGAGGATAGTTTGGTCATTTTGTCTATACATGTCCTCATGGATATACTATTTTTGAGCGTGGACTGTTAGGCAAAAAAATTCAAATTTAGACTTTTGGCCTGAACACCTTATTTTATAAAGGTTGGAGTTTTCACTAACAAAAAATATCCATCAGATATAATGATATAAGACCATCTCCAACGGTTCACCAAACTTGATATCAAATTTAAATTTTGATGAAAAATTTACTGTTTGGTGCTCCAACGGTTGCACCAAATCGATATCAAAATGAGATTTCACTAAACGATTCATCAAACTGAGGACAGGCTTCGCATTTCACCAAAACACTGTACATGACCGTTGGGGGAGACGAACCAGTCGACCAATCGGTTGACCGGCCGGTTGACCAACCGGTTGTCCATGAAAAAGTTCAAACAGTTCAACATTTCTGGTTCAAACAATTCAAAAAAAAAAAAAAAAATTTGGCTTACCGGTCGACCAACCGATTGTCCCGAAAAGAGTTCAAACAGTTCAACATTTCTGGTTCAAACAATTCAAAAAAAATAAAAAAATTTCCCCTCACCGGTCGACCAACCAGTTGTCCTGGGACAGATTTGGTGAAAGGTGAACCGTTGGAGCATCTGGTACCAAATTGGGAAAATGGTGATTTTTTTACTCAGATTTGGTGAAAAGTTTGGTAAACCGTTAGAGATGCTCTAATGCCTTATCTTTAATAGGACTAGTTACGCTGAAAAATCTTATAATGATAAGAAATATGCTTTAAATTAAGAGGGAAAGAGTGAAATCGTATAAAGATAAGGAATATACTTTAAATTAAGAGGGAAAGACCATATAGTGATAAGGAATATACTTTGAAAGAGAGAGTAAGAGCATAAACTGTTAGTTGCAAGTAAAAAAACTACGAAATTTTATATACGATGGGGATGCAATTTGGACGGTCAACTTGAACAGAGAGTTCAGATCAAAATAAATAATAAAAAAAAAAAACTTGAACGGAAAGTCCAATTTAAAGGATTTTAGAATTTGATGATATAATCTTATAAATTTAAGTTAAAATTGGTATATGTTAAGTAAATTTTTGCATACATTAATTAAATTTGAGTTACTTCAATTGCTTGGATTATAAGGGCTAAAACAATTACAGTAATATTATAAATTCAGACTTAATTATTAAGAAATTATTTAAAATTATTATCTTATGATTCAAATTCAGTCTATATATAGATTTCAAGCTACATAAATTTAATTTCCATCAAACAAACACCCACCTAAAAAATTCTGGGAAGTTAAGTTTGGGTTTCTAACTTTTCCAAACAATTATGACTTTAATTTGATGTTGGATGACAGAAATCTGTCAATAGGGCTGTTAAAAAAATGTTGGTCTAAATTATATACTTTGCTCTATGTTTTTTATTTTGAACTAATTAAAAATAATTAATTATGATTTGATTTGTAAATGAAGGCTTATAAGAACTTAATAGTTCGAACTGAATAGTTCCTTCATAAGATTTTTAACAATTCACAATTCCATTTATTTAGTATTTATATATTATATGAAGATTTTGACGTGTTTTATGCAATTTTATAAAATTTGATATAATATAGAGAATTATGAAATGCTCAAGCATGTTTGTGAACATTTTTGAATGATTTTATTAGTATAATCAATTTTTGATTGAATTAGTAAAAGGAAATATTATTTTGTGCACTCCTAAAATAGTGCATATGGCAATATCACAAATTTTTGTAACATAAATTATAAAATGACATAATTTCTCATTGCAAAAAAAATATATATTTTTTGGTTCACTATAAAAAAATAAATTTTTTAGCTTTAAAGTACATACCATAAATTTGCCATTTGTATCTTTTATCACAAATCAACATAATACAATAACTTCTACTATAAACATTTATAATTTTTATCACATGGACCATTTTAAGAATGAACAAAATTTTCCTATTAGTAAAACAATCTGGTTTAAGTGGAACAAATATGCAAATTGATCGTGCATTCTAAAATTAGTAGCTGCAGATTAGATTTGAACTCTAAACTCTTTTATTTCCAAATGATAATAAGTGATTAAAGGCACTAAATTCATGAGAAAATTAATGAAACATTCCTCTCCAACTTTTGATAATAGGAGATGTTCAATATGTTTTTTTTTATTAGTTAAAATCCCTCAATAATATTAGGGAAAATTAATCTAACATTTGAGGTCCACAATCTATATTTTTTTGTAGTGTAAGGTCCTCAAATCCATCACCCGTAATTACAAATATCAAATTTCTTCTAAACCCACCCCTCTCTCTCTCTCTCACAGTATAGCAAAGCTAAAAATCAAAGCAGCAATGGCGCTATGGATGGACAAAGGTTCAGAACCTCTAACCGAAAGTGAGATAGCCATCCTTCTATGATTTCATTGTTCGTTGTTCTAATGGAGTTGATTTCGAGTTGTTCTTTGTTCATTGATTTCGATTTGATTTTTGTAAGGATTCTGATTTCGCATTAGGTTTTCAATTCTGATTTGTGGTTCTCATTAGGTTTTTTCATTTTAATTTGTGATTTGGAGATTGCGTTTTGTAATTTTGTTGAGATTTTTTTTTTTGAAACATTATTTGAGTTGATTTCGAGTTAATTTTTCATCGTAGAGTCAATTTCGAGTTGATTTGCGATAGATATGTTCGTTGTTCATTGATTTCGAGTTGATTTGGCCAAAAAAAATCACAGATGAGAGTATGTGATTTGGCCAGAGAAAATCAACAAATTTCTTTGGCCATCACACAGAGAAATTTAGCCTAATCTTTCAAAATGTTCAATGTAAAGGTAGAGAAATCCTATGACAGAGAAAATCAATATGCCAAAGAAAATTATATACATCGATTTCAAGTTGATTTGCAGCAGAGGTGCTTGTTGTTTATTAATTTCGAGTTGATTTGGCCAGACAAAATTACAAGTGGGAGTGGGTGATTTGGCCAAAGAAAACCAACATGACAAGGGAAAGAAAATCAAATTTCTCTTGTCATCACACATAAATTTATCCCAATCTTTCAAAATGTTCACTATAAAGGCAGAGAAATCCCATAACAAAGAAAATCAACATACCAGAGAAAATTACACACACATAACTAGCTTGAAGAGGAAACTCAAAGAGGGAGTAATAAGTAAATTCCAAGGAAAATTAATAGGCACAAGGGGAATTCCAAAGAAATTTCATATCTCACAGGGATATCTTAATGCTAGATAAATTGCAGAGAAAATCAACATGCTAGAGAAATTTCATTTTTACAAATTTCTCTAACTATCGCACACAAATCTAGGAGTCTAATGTGGTCAGAAAAATTTCAAATGCCAAAGAAAATTTCATGCGCGCGCACACACACACAACTGCCAAAGTTATGTCATATATGTATACTTGTTCATATAAGTTTGTTATTTTACTTAATTTGACTACGCCAGTGGCTAATCTTAGATTCAAGCATAAATTTGAGTAAGAGCATTTCAATCCTCAATCTCTTTTTTTATGTGTGTTTGTTAAAGGTTGCTTGAAATTTCTCTGTGAAAAGACACAATTTTCTCTGATTTGCTTAAAACACAGAGAAAATTACGAGCAAACTAAAGAAAATTAGTCAAATACACAGAGAAAATTGTGAGCAAATTACAGAGAAATTTGTGAGCAAATTAGAGAAAATTCAACCTAGAGAAATTTCAAAACACAGAAAATTAGAGAAGTTGAGCAAACCAAAGAAATTTCAAACTAGAGAAATTTCTTTGGAGAAATGTTGAGGGACCCCAACCAGTATGAAAATATTATATGTCATTTATACTATAAAATCTTAATTAAAAACAATTCCCCGTAATATTATTAGAGAAATTTCAGCTCATCACAGAGAATTAAATTTCTGTGATAAATTTCTCTGTCAAATTTTTGAATTTTTTTTGTAAAGTTGAAATTTCTATTTGAAGAGTTGAAATTTCTCTGGACTGAAATTTCTCTGTGAAAATGTTGAGGGATTCTAACGACTATAAAAATATTATTTGTCATTTATCTTATAAAATCTTAATATTAAGAATCTTATACTAAAAAGTCTTAAATTGATACTTGTAACGCTCTGAAAATTGGGCACGGTATTTTTATTTATGCAACAAAACCCACCTGATAGATAAACACATATATATAGTCAACTATTCCATACATCAATTTCCATTAAATCCTAAATGCCAAATACATGTTATTCACACCTCAATGCCCCACTTTCAATCACAAGCATGCATTTTACAATAAATATGAAATGGAAACCAAACAGATAATTAGTGCCCTACAAGCTTACAAATTTATTCAAGAATATTCTTGATTACACAAAATGGAGTTTCGACTTAACGCAAATACAGCACTGGGCTTACATTTAACAAATAACCATAAAACAAAAATGAAGCCTCAGCACCGAGTCCTCCCAAGTTAATGCCTTATCGGAGGCATATCACCTGTACCTGAAATGGTTTCCTTTATATGGTGAGCCATAGCCCAGTAGAGATATACTACACAACATATGGACCATGACAAGACTAAAGAGGAGTATTGTAACGCCCTCAAAATGAACCCATTATATTTATATCATTAACATGCAATATTAAAAGAAAACAATTCATTATCTCATTCATCAAAGTATTTCTAAATGAAAACATTACATGTAATATTAAATTAAATGCCCTATGGGCTTACATCTTTCCAAGCCAACACTTGGACACAAAAATATGAGTTCTAACTCAAATACAAATAAAGCCCTAGGCTTGAATGTTGACATGTACTAACAAATAAAAGCAAATAACTGAAAATAGTCTTCAAAATCCCAGTCCTTCCAAGCTAAGTCCTTGGAGATAGCTTATCACCTGAACCTAAAAATGATGTTCCCATATAGGGTGAGCCACAGCCTAGTAGAAATATACTAAACCAAATATAAGCAATGAATAAAGCAATAGCATTCAATAGATGATTAACCAAGATAATCAATTACAACATTATCGAGTCTCATGACACTATTGTCAATGACACGTTCCACTTTCCAACATTATCAATATGGCTCAGAACCTGGCCAAACTTACAACAGTGAATCATATATATCATATTCACATTCTTCCAATGTCAACAAACAAATGAGACTCAAGCTCAAATCAAAACACTTCATACTTCCAGTTTGATACACATTTTAGTGCTGTATCAATAAAAACACTTCAATATAAATAAGCATACATAAAAGTGATGCTAATGGAGTCCATCCCCTATCTCCTCCCAAACAAAATCCGATTTAGAGGTCCATCCCCTATCTTCCCCTAAACCGTGGAGTACATCCCCTATCTCCTCCCACACAAAACAATGTATGTAAACACATAACATATAACACACAATCAATACACATAATGTCTGTATTAATTCAGCAGTCAAAATGAATGACTCAACCAATGTGATTTGTTTCAGTTGTCCCTAATCCACATGCATTGTCTACAATAATCACGACTATCCTCCACCGATAGCCCAAAACAGTTATTTGTAGGTTTGGAAATAAATATATCAACAATTCAATAGGCGAGTGATTTAAATTATCCAACTATACCATTTAATCAATGAATTCCTCAATTTCATGAATTTAACCAAATTCCCCAATTCCATTAAATTAATTATACAAATTAATTAATTAATACAACTATGGTTTTTCCCAAAATTAACAAAGTAACCCCAACATATCAATATACCAAAACTTAGAACAAAACCTATAAAATGGAGTAGGAAATCCCTACCTCGAAGAAAACAACCCAAATGGAGAAGACAGAGATGAACACCCAAATACCAATGTGCTCCAAATCGCCAAATGTTCAGATTAAATGAAAGCCCTCGACTCCCTCTATCTTTTTAATAAAGCAACTAGGGTAGAAACACCCTCTAAATAGATCAAACCTAAGAGAGAAGGTGAGTAGGGAGAGAGAGAAGTCGGACCTAGGGTTTGGAAACAAAAAGAAGATGAAAAAGACTGATCAAAACCCGCTGCTGCGTATATAAACTGGACAGGCTCGCTCGAGCGAAGACTTGGTCGCTCGAGCGACCAGAAACAAGAGATCCTCGCTCGAGCAAAGAAAAGCTCTCTCGAGCCAAGAATGCAATGCTACAGGTCCATACTGGACGCAATCTCTCGCTCGAGCGACCAAACCCCAGCTCGAGCGAAGAACCAAAAACAACATCTCGCTCGAGCGACCAACTCCTCGCTCGAGCGAAGAACCAAAATTCTGGACAGCAACACTTGGTTTCTAAACCCAACCAACCTGAAACAAACCTGCCCACACATCCTATAACTCCAAATAAGAAAATATGCGACAACAACAACAATTATATAATGACAGAATCTACGGAACCTAAGTCCGGATACAATAATCAAATGGGAAAAGACCGGGGTCGCTATAACCTCCCCGCCTTAAAAGAATTTCGTCCCCGAAATTAAGCATAAGTTTGTAAACAAAAACAAGTTTTTCTCAATTCTCAAGATATTAAATAACAACAATAAAAAAATCTTGACCCAATACTGGTCACTTCATCTCTTCATCAAGGGGTATCTCACAATATATAAAACAACATATATCTCAACCTGTATCATTATTATGCATTATTCCTTTCAATGTTAACAATTCCCATATCATATTCAATCGCATGATATATACAACACATTCAACAATGTACGCAACAGATGCAATGTTACATTAAACTTCTATGATGAAGCAAGTTTCAAGATACACCCATTTACTAAAACATACCCAACGTTTTACAACTTACGACATATGTAAGGCTCTTAAGTTCAACAATATTACAAAATCTAAATACACGATTACAAATCGATAAACATGTCCGGGTATTTTTCGCGGACTTCCAACTCACGTTCCCAAGTGGCTTCCTCCACTCCGTGATGTTTCCACAAAACTTTGACCAAAGGGATGGTTTTGCCTCGCAAAACTTGATCCCGTCTATCAAAGACCCGAACCGGTCTCTCCTCATACGAGACATCCTCATCAACCACTAAATCAGTCCAATCCAACACATGTGATGGATCCGGCTCATATTTCCGAAGCATACTCACATGAAACACGTCATGTACTCCGGACAACTGCGATGGCAAAGCTAAACGATAGGCAGCCTCGCCAATCCTCTCAAGGATCTCAAAAGGACCAATGAACCGAGGGGATAACTTCCCGCTCTTCCCAAACCTCATCAAACCCCGTCTAGGTGATATCTTCAGAAAGACATGATCACCCACCTCAAACACCAAAGGTCTCCTCCTATGGTCGGCATAAGATTTCTGACGACTCTGTGCTGTAATAAGCCTCTTACGGATAAGCTCAACTTTCTCCGTCGTTTCCCTCACCAACTCCGGACCCAACAGAGGTGCATCACCCACCTCGGCCCAACAAACAGGAGATCTACACGGTCGGCCATACAAGGCCTCAAATGGTGCCATACCGATACTAGACTGGAAACTGTTGTTGTAGGCAAACTCCACCAACGGCAAGTGCCTCTCCCACGACCCACTAAAGTCTAGAACACAACCCCGCAGCATATCCTCAAGGATCTGAATAGTACGCTCGGACTGCCCGTCAGTCTAAGGATGATAAGCCGTGCTAAAGGTCAACTTAGTGCCTAAGGCACTCTGCAAACTCTGCCACAACCTGGCAGTAAAACGAGGATCTCTATCTGAGACGATCGTCACTGGAACCCCGTGTAACCTCACTATGTCCCGAATGTACAAGTCGGCAAGATGATCGACTGAATCTCTCACGCGCATAGGAATGAAGTGCGCCGACTTAGTCAACCGGTCTACAACCATCCAAATAGCATCACTACCCCGCTGAGTCCTCGGAAGACCCACTACGAAGTCCATAGTGACATGTTCCCACTTCCACTCGGCAATAGGCAAGGGTTGCAACAAACCCGCTGGCCTCTGATGTTCGGCCTTTACTTGCTGACAAGTAAGGCACTTAGATACGAAAGCTGCCACATCTCTCTTCATACCCCGCCACCAAAACTGGCGACCCAAATCCCGATACATCTTAGTGCCTCCCGGATGCACCGCAAGGCGTGAATGATGAAACTCTCGAAGTACCTCCTCTCGGCAAGACTCCGGCACAAACAGACGGTCTCGGTATCTCACACTCAGGTCGGGATACACCGTCAAACTCTTCTCAACCTTCCCACCGGAAATCTTCTCACGGAGGGTTTCTACCTCAAGGTCACCCCTCTGAGCCTCTAACACTCGAGTCACGAGTGTAGGCTGTACAACAACAGAAAACAAGGCCGCAGCCTCAATGGATTCGCCCAGAAGTAAATTAAACTCCCCAAGTGCACCCAACATCTCCCATTCTCGGATGGCTATACTAGCTATGTCACCAACAGGTTTCCTGCTAAGGGCATCGGCCACCACATTGGCCTTTCCTGGATGATAATGCAACTCAAAGTCATAATCCTCTATAAACTCCATCCACCTCCTCTGCCTCAAGTTCAAGTCTTTCTGTGTAAATAAATATTTCAGACTCTTATGATTCGAGAATACCTCGAATCTCTCACCATAAAGATAATGCCTCCAAATCTTCAAGGCAAAAATCACAGCTGCTAACTCTAGATCATGCGTAGGGTAATTCTGCTCGTGAATTTTCAACTGACGTGAGCCATAGGCAACTACTTTCCCTTCTTGCATTAACACACAACCCAGACCCTCTCGTGAGGCGTCACAATAGACTGTATAACCCAACCCTCTCTCTGGAATAATCAATACTGGAACGGTGGTCAGTCTAACTTTCAACTTCTGGAACGACTTTTCACAAGTCTCACTCCATACAAATTTGACTCCCTTCCGAGTCAACCTAGTCAAAGGCGAAGCTAATCTGGAGAAATCTTTCACAAACCGTCGATAATACCCAGCTAACCCCAGAAAACTGCGGATCTCAAACACACTCTTAGGCTGTGCCCAATCTTGCACTGCCTCAGTCTTGGATGTATCAACAGACACTCCTTCCCCAGAAACTACATGGCCTAAAAACTTGACCTCTTCTAGCCAGAACTCACACTTCCTAAACTTAGCATAAAGCTTATGGGCTCTAAGTAACTCAAGTACCACTCTCAAGTGTTCCTTGTGCTTCTCCTCAGAAGGTGAATAGATAAGGATGTCGTCCACAAAGACGACTACAAAACGATCTAAAAATTCCCGGAATATTCGGTTCATCAAATCCATAAAAACTGTCGGTGCATTGGTGAGCCCAAATGGCATCACCAGAAACTCATAGTGGCCATACCGCGTACGGAATGCCGTCTTCGGAATATCCTCCTCCCTGACTCTTAACTGATGACAACCCGATCTCAAGTCTATTTTCGAGAAACAACGGGAACCCTTCAACTGATCGAACAGATCATCTATACGAGGCATAGGGTACTTATTCTTAACCGTAGCCCGATTCAATTTCCGGTAATCTATGCGAAGTCTCAAAGCACCACCTTTTTTTTTGACAAAGAGGGCCGGTGCTCCCCACGGCGAAACACTAGGACGTATATAACCCTTGTCTAGTAACTCCTGGAGCTGAATCTTCAACTCAACTAACTCGGCTGGGGCAAAACGATAAGGTGCCATAGAAATCGGCGCCGTGCCGGGCACTAGGTCAATAGAGAATTCAATCTCACGATGCGGTGGCAAACCAACAAGATCCTCGGGAAAGACGTCCGAGTACTCACAAACCACCCTTGGCAACACAATCTGAGTCTCATCATCCTCACTAATCGAAAGGTTAGCAAGTAGACCACTAAGCTCACTCCGTCCTCGCGGAACATACCCCGGTGGCAACACATTACCAACCCGGTCCCCCAAAAAATGAAAGTACTTTCCGTTCACGGTACAACAAGTGACCCTCTGGCGGTAGCAATCAATAACTGCCCGGTATGACGATAACCAGTCCATACCCAAAATAACATCGAAACCCCTCATAGGCATAACTACAAAGGAAAATGGGATTCTATGATAATTAACCTCTATATCACAACCCCTAACACCTTGTTTCAAGATCAATTCACCCTCAAGAGGTGACACTACACAAATAGGAGATGCTAACTGTGCTAACTCCAACTCCAAAATAGATGCAAATGCAGCAGACACAAAGGAATGAGATGCACCCGTATCAATCAAAACATTAGCAACCGAGTTGCAAAACAAAAAGGTACCTCTCACAACTGATGGTGCTGGCACAAGATCCTGCGCGGTCACAGCGTACACGCGCCCAGACGACCTCTGATCAACCTGCTCACCCCTAGGAGCATAAGATTGCTGCATCAACTGGGACGATGAAGCCCCCTGATTGGCCCTCGAGGCCTGACCCGACTGAACTGGCTGCTGACCCTGAATCGGCCTCAAACCAGATGCACCAGATGTGCCACCCAACTGCGGGCAATACCTCTTCATATGCCCTGGCTGATCACACTGATAACACGAGAGTGGCTGGCCTCTACCCTGACTCTGGCTCTGAGATCGAGCTGAAGATGATGCTGCTCTCTGCACTCCTCCCCTCTGAGGACAAACTGGAGACTTGTGGCCCAGCTGGCCACACTTGAAACAAGTAATGTCTCCCTGACTGCCTTTCCCCGAACTAGCACTCGGCACAGGAAAAGTTGTTCTAGAAAAGCTACCCTGAGACTGCTGAGGATTAAAACCCTTCTGTCTCCTACCATCACTCTGACCATCCTGACTCCTCTTGGAGCCCTTCTGTCCTTCCTCCTCCTCCTGCATCATGATTTCCATGTGGGCTGCAGCATCAACCATACGCCCATAATCCCGAATCATAGTTCCCCCAACTCTCAGCTTGAGGCCACGCCTCAACTTCTTCTCAAACTCAATACAGCGGCGTTCCTCAGACGCCACCAACTCAGGTGCAAACCAATGCAGCCTCAAACTCAGCCACTGAAGAATTCGATTGCTTAAGCTGACAAAACTGGTCTCTCAGTTTCTCCCTAACTGCTGGAGATAAGAACTTCTCCTGAAATGCATTCACAAAAGCCTCCCATGTACCTCCAACACGAGCCTTAGTGAACTTCCACCATTGACCCGCATCCCCCTTCAGCTGGAAAGATGCCAAGGTCACTTTCAACCCCTCGTCTTTGATGCCAAGCATCTCAAACGTCTTCGTTGTCTGTTCGAGCCATTCATCTGCCTTAAGTGGCTCTTTAGGATCACCCACAAATTCATCCGGGTTAGACCGGAAGAACTCCCTCTTCAGAAAGGAAGGTCCTGCATCCGCAACAACAACCTGAGCTTGATTCTCAGCTCTGAGAATGCCTACTGACTCCCTGAATGCCCCTGCTATCTCTCGGGCTAGAGCGCCCATAGCCTGCTGGCCTACTGGCTCGGCCACATTGGCCTAGCCAATTCCCTCCTGAACTGCCGGAATCTCCTCTGGCACAGGCACCTCCTGCCTACCCGGCCTACCACGCCTACCGCGTCCTCGTCCTCGTCCTGACATCCTAATAAAGGAAACAAAGACGTTAGCACATTAATAAATGTGCCGAAACTAAACACCCGCGTCCTAATGCATTGGACAACAATAATTCATTCCACGTAAGCACATAATCACATAAGCACCTACAAATTACATTCCCGGATAATGATAGTCCCAATGCGTTACTATAGTTCCGGTTGGAAGCAGCAGTGATCAAGTGCCTTTCCAACAAGACTACTAGAAACTCAAGGGTCCAATCAACATCCTAGAAACTACATTCCATACCCACATAATCACATAAACATGTTATCACATAAGCATATAATATTACACTAAGTCTCTATCAAACGAGACGAACCCAATGTGATACTAATCACTTCCCACGTACCCAAAGTATTCAAACCCGATACGCTTTGATACCAAGTTGTAACGCCCTTAAAATGAACCCATTATATTTATATCATTAACATGCAATATTAAAAGAAAACAATTCATTATCTCATTCATCAGAGTATTTCTAAATGAAAACATTACATGTAATATCAAATTAAATGCCCTATGGGCTTACATCTTTCCAAGCCAATACTTGGACACAAAAATATGAGTTCTAACTCAAATACAAATAAAGCCCTAGGCTTGAATGTTGACATGTACTAACAAATAAAAGCAAACAACTGAAAATAGTCTTCAAAATCCAAGTCCTTCCAAGCTAAGTCCTTGGAGGTAGCTTATCACCTGAACCTGAAAATGATGTTCCCATATAGGGTGAGCCACAGCCTAGTAGAAATATACTAAACCAAATATAAGCAATGAATAAAGCAATAGCATTCAATAGATGGTTAACCAAGATAATCAATTACAACATTATCCAGTCTCATGACACTATTGTCAATGACACGTTCCACTTTCCAACATTATCAATATGGCTCAGAACCTGGCCAAACTTACAACAGTGAATCATATATATCATATTCACATTCTTCCAATGTCAACAAACAAATGAGACTCAAGCTCAAATCAAAACACTTCATACTTCCAGTTTGATACACATTTTAGTGCTGTATCAATAAAAACACTTCAATATAAATAAGCACACATAAAAGTGATGCTAATGGAGTCCATCCCCTATCTCCTCCCAAACAAAATCCGATTTAGAGGTCCATCCCCTATCTTCCCCTAAACCGTGGAGTACATCCCCTATCTCCTCCCACACAAAACAATGTATGTAAACACATAACATATAACACACAATCAATACACATAATGTCTGTATTAATTCAGCAGTCAAAATGAATGACTCAACCAATGTGATTTGTTTCAGTTGTCCCTAATCCACATGCATTGTCTACAATAATCACGACTATCCTCCACCGATAGCCCAAAACAGTTATTTGTAGGTTTGGAAATAAATATATCAACAATTCAATAGGCGAGTGATTTAAATTATCCAACTATACCATTTAATCAATGAATTCCTCAATTTCATGAATTTAACCAAATTCCCCAATTCCATTAAATTAATTATACAAATTAATTAATTAATACAACTATGGTTTTTCCCAAAATTAACAAAGTAACCCCAACATATCAATATACCAAAACTTAGAACAAAACCTATAAAATGGAGTAGGAAATCCCTACCTCGAAGAAAACAACCCAAATGGAGAAGACAGAGATGAACACCCAAATACCAATGTGCTCCAAATCGCCAAATGTTCAGATTAAATGAAAGCCCTCGACTCCCTCTATCTTTTTAATAAAGCAACTAGGGTAGAAACACCCTCTAAATAGATCAAACCTAAGAGAGAAGGTGAGTAGGGAGAGAGAGAAGTCGGACCTAGGGTTTGGAAACAAAAAGAAGATGAAAAAGACTGATCAAAACCCGCTGCTGCGTATATAAACTGGACAGGCTCGCTCGAGCGAAGACTTGGTCGCTCGAGCGACCAGAAACAAGAGATCCTCGCTCGAGCAAAGAAAAGCTCTCTCGAGCCAAGAATGCAATGCTACAGGTCCATACTGGACGCAATCTCTCGCTCGAGCGACCAAACCCCAGCTCGAGCGAAGAACCAAAAACAACATCTCGCTCGAGCGACCAACTCCTCGCTCGAGCGAAGAACCAAAATTCTGGACAGCAACACTTGGTTTCTAAACCCAACCAACTTGAAACAAACCTGCCCACACATCCTATAACTCCAAATAAGAAAATATGCGACAACAACAACAATTATATAATGACAGAATCTACGGAACCTAAGTCCGGATACAATAATCAAATGGGAAAAGACCGGGGTCGCTATAAGTATGCTCATGCTATGCTCACGATAAAACACTTTATCTCTCTTTTTATAAAGCATGCAATGCTGAGATGCAGCAACAGATATAAAGTCATTTCCATTTTAAACCATAACTATTACATGAATACAGATTCTGTGAATCTCTAGTTGAGTGTCTGCAAGTAGGCCTTAATGCATTACCACTGTCATTTTTACCAGTAAACTGGAAGGCTCGACACCTAACCACACGGTTCCACACCCCTACCTAGATTCACCAAGTATTCATCTTTTCACAAACAGATACATTTACAAATATTTCTCAAAAACAGATACATTTCCAATAAAATTAATATAATGCAATGTCCAATGCAATAAATGAGAAATGCGGTTCGATTTACCTAAGTCTCATGCCTTTCTACAACAATCATAGCTATCCTCCACCGATAGCCCAAAACAGATATTTCTAAACAGATATTTAAACAATTAAATTCTAAAAATTTTGATAAATACAATCTATTCCGCATCTCATAAAATATGAACAACTACACTAGTTTTCATATCACAATCATGTCCGGTAACCTCTCAAGGTCTATTTCTAACCGTGTCAGTTTTATTCCAACAGATACATTAAGCAAAATAATATCGTTAATGCCCAAGAAAACATCATTTTCTTTCCAAACTCATTCTCCAAGCATTACTCAACTATGACATCCTATTTTGATCAAACACCCCAAAAGTTAAATGTAATTCCTTTATTTTATTTAAAAATACTCTTTTGGTCGCAAAACGGTAAAAATTTCAAAACTGATTGAATCGAAGTCTGTTTTTGTTCAAATTTAAAACTTAACTCTTTCATAACCTTACAAACATATTTCAAGTTTACATTTTCGCAATTTGGGCATCAACTCTTTATTTGTCTCAAAATTTCTCTTTTAAGCAAATAAATCACAAATTTTTCAAAAATTCTAATTAAATTATATACAACTCTAAACTCCATATAATCAAGTAAAAGTACATAAAGAAGTGTAGGAAAAATCCCTACCTCAAGCCAATAAGCTTTCAAATTTTTCGGCAACAGAAATTAAATTTTTTTTGGAGCCAAACGACGCATTTTCTGCCCTCTACGTTTTGATCCAAAGCACTGGGGGTCAAAAATAACTTACACTAAATCAAACCCATGAAAAATCAACATTGGAATCATTTTTCTCTTCTTCTCACGGCAAAAACTCCCAAAGTTTGACAAAAATTCCATTTGGTCACTTTTATAGATATTTCCTAAACAAATATCTAACTATATATATACACACACACATATATATATATATATATATATCAATTAAAAATACATTTTAACATCTTTAATGACTCTCACTACAAAATATATTACGTTTAATAGTGCACACTATAAATATTCATAACTCTTTTATGACAATTAAATAATCATAATAATACCACAACAATATTATATGGTTACTAACGGGTCACGATTCAATCAATTGGGTTCAAAATGAATGAAGTTTAATAATTTAATATAAATCCCCAACTGAGATTAAAGTATAAATTCAATTTGATTTAACTCGTTAAAATACCCACTCTTCCTAGTCTTTTTTATTTTGTTAATCAGTATGAGAAAAGTAATAAATATAAGAAATATTACATCAAATTAGCTTACTATAATAACTACAAAACAAACAATCATTAAAATTAAATTTAATAAAAAAAACAATTATTATATATAACTGGGAAGAGAAATAAAAAATATCAATTTTTTTTTTTTTTTTTTTTTTAAATAAGAGTTAAACCTCTGACCTTATCTCACAAGTAATTGACCCAAGAGGCCTAGTCAACCCCTAGTCAATATAGTACATGTGAACAGTATTAATCCGAGGTACTACCAATTTTATAGCCAGACATAGTTTAATATGTTTTTGATTGGCACTTTGTTGTGAAATCTTTGCTCTCTCTCACATCTGCTACTTGTGAACCTCATCCGCAACTCTTCATTATTCCATTTTATTGTAAAAAAGAAGGTACGTCTCATCTCTGCAATCTTCCTAATAATTTCCTTTTTACTGTGGATGTTTCTGTTATCATTTTTGCTTTTCTTTTTAGATTTGGAGTTAAAATCTAAACTTTAGCTACTAATTTTTAAAATTCACAATCAATTTACTAATTGGTTAATGATCTGTTTCTTCTCATAATTGGGATTGAATTTTATAAAATTATAAGAAGATATCTTATTGAAGATAGATTGATGACTTTGAAGTAGAGGATTTAATAGAAGTATAAGACTTGTAATTGTTGTACAAGTAGAATTTTTGTAGTAGGATTTCACATCACTATTTTTACAAGTTATTTGAAATCCATCATTATAAAGCTCAAATTTATTCTTGGCATCTAAATCTAAAATTTTTTAGAGTATTTCTAACCCTTCACTATTTTTTCTCATCTAATTTGATTTCAAATTTGAATAAAAAACTTGATTTGATAGGAAGGTCTCTAACCCTTTCATCAAATTTGATGAAAAATTATCTCTAAGAGCATCTCCAACGGTTCACCAAATGTTTCACCAAATCTGAGTAAAAAAATGGTCATTTCTTCAATTTGATACTGAATGCTCCAACGGTTCACCTTCATCAAATCTCCTTCAGGACAACCGGATGGTCGACCGGTTAGGAGAATTTTTTTTTTTTTTTTTTAATACCTTTTTGAACTGTTTGAACCTACATCCGTGGGTCAACCGGTTGGTCGACCGGTAAAGCCAAATTTTGTTTTTGTTTTTGTTTTTTTTTTTTACCTTCTTGAACTGTTTGAACCTACCTTCGCAGGCCAATTTTTCATGCACTGGTCGACCGGTTGGTCAACCGGGTGGTCGACCAATGGGTCAACCAGGTGGTCATCCACCATGTGTAAAATTCTGAACATTTTCTACTCCAACGGTCACACACAGTGTTTTAATAAAATATGTATTCTGTCCTCAGTTTGATGAATCGTTTGCTGAAATCTCAATTTGATATCGATTTGGTGCAACCGTTGGAGCACCAAACAGTAACTTTTTCACCAGATTTTAAATTTGGTGTCAACTTTGATGAACCGTTGGAGATGGTCTAATGTTTTGTCTTTTTAAATTTTCATCAAATTCAAATTTGATAAAAAAATGTTTCTCTGATGAAAGGATTGGAGATGCTTTTACATTGGATTAAATGCTATACTCAAATTCTTAATGTCAAATCTATTCATTTAAACTGTGATTGATTCATTTTAGTAAATCTTAATTCTATTTTCAAGTCTTTTTCCTTTTAAAACTTTAATTCTTGATTTAATATTATATTTAAAAATATTTGGGCTAATTACACGGTCGCTTGAAGTATTTAACAATTACAAGAATCTCCCACGTAGTATCTATTTAAAAATATTTAGCCTATTCTCATTTTTCAACAAAAAGAAAATAATAATTTTCCAGATTTTTTTTTTTTACAGAATCATAGTGTGTACATTTTGTATTTCTATATTATTATTATTATTATTATTATCCAATAATATCAAACTAATGCAGTCCCTTCTGTTTCATCAACCAAATGTGAACTAATACATGTACTTCTTCCTATATAATTTACATTTTAATCTTTGTTAAATTAATTAGCTTGTACTTGTTTTTTCATTTGTTTCACACAGCAGAGTCAAGGCTATTGGCTTGTAATTGAAAAGAAAATATAAATAAAATCTGCAACTCTTGAAGCAAAAGTTGTGTATTTTTATTTAGGGCAAATTACACTAACAGTCCCTATAGTTTGGAACTCGTGTCATTTTAGTTTCTGACTTTTCAATTGTAACATATTTGATCCTGAATTTTGAATCGTGTTCTAAATAAGGACAATTGAAGACATCATTGTTTAATTTCAAGGGAAAAATCATCAATTTAATAAAATATAAACTAATTTGACAAAAATAAATGTCAAAACAATATTTTTAATTTTTAAAAAATTATTTTTATCCACCAATGATAAAATTATGTAAACTTGATAAAAATTAATAAAAATTACATGATTAATTTTTAAAAATTAATTTTACATGATCATTATCCAAACACATAACAAAAATTAATTTGGTAAAAAAAATAAATAAATGTCTAAAAGATTTATCAATTTTACATAATTTTATTTTTAGTGAGTAGAAATAATTTTTAAAAATTCAAAAATATTTGTTTGACATTTATTTTTGTCAAATTAATTTATATTTTATCAAATTGACGATTTTACCCTTGAAAAATTTAATAATATCTTCAATTGTCCTTATTTGGAACAAGATTCAAAATTTAGGGTCAAATGTGTCACAATTGAAAAGTTAAGGATCAAAGTGACACAAGCCCCAAACTATAAGAACTATTAGTGTAATTCACCCTTTTATTTATTTATTTACAACAGTTAGTCTTTTTATTAATGTTGCACCCTTTTGTTTTCAGCAATTGAAGACGGAGAGATAGACATAGAGCAAAGGAAAAAGAGGAAGAGAAGGAAAAACAAAAATGATTTGTTTGACCCAAATCCTTATTAAATGCTCGGACGTAATCGAAAAATGTTGCATAACAGCTTGGGATCACATGGGCTATGTGATTCACCATAAGAAGAACAGTAAAAAACTCCAAGATGAAAGCAAAAAACTTGAAGATGAGGTGAAAAGGATCGATGGAAGGGTTGAGAGAGCCAGAAACAACGGTGAAATCCTTGAGGATGATGTTCTGCAGTGGATAAAGTCAGCAAATGAGATGAACACAAACACAGATGTGGTGGCATTTCTAGGAAAGGGAGAAAACAAGTTGTGCTTCAATTGGTGTCTGTTGGCTACATATTTTGTATGAGCCAATGACAATTCGACGTGTGGCAAAGTAAGGGTAATATGGGAAAACCAGTCAAGTCTCCGATCCTGATCATACACGTGGCGGTTAAAATTGGTTGTTATAAGATCTGAGTAACAGTAGATCAACAAAGAGATGCAAAGTGACGTGGCTTCAACGGTTACTCACATTCAAATTCAAAATATAGGAGGGAAGCCTAACTGCAAGTGAAAGCGTAGTGGAACTATTCATAAGGCAGCATGATCAGCGATTACAGAGGAGCAGTTCGACAGTTTGAAGTGCAGTTCGATGGTTATCTTTGGGGAGTATAAATAGCAGGGAAGACCTCAGGGAAAGGGGGAGGCTCAGATCTAAAAAACCAGTCTTGCTTTACATATTTCATTCCAGTTTTTATATTTCCTGTTCTTTACATTTCTGTACTTTGAATTCTTGCACTACGCTTCATTCATAGGAGTAGTTTTCCAGTATATTGTCGCTGTAAATCTCTACGAGGCTGAGTTTGGATCATTGTAAGTCTTTCATACTAATGAAATGCTTCAATTGTTCTTTATTTAACTGCTCTTATGCTTAAATTCTCCTAAATCAAGCCACCAGTAAAAGTCCTCTTCATTGAGGCTGAAAGAACTATAACACAATCGTCTGAATAATTGGTTAGCAATTAAAATTCTGTAAGGGCTGATTGATCCTTACTGGCACGCTCATAATTACGAAAATAACTTTCGAAAGCCAAAAAGCCAACATATATTTTTGGCACGCCCGGTGGGACTCATTTAAAATGGCTAGACGTAGGAGACAAGGAGAAAATGAATGCTTGGAAGAAGGCATGGAAGGAGAGGTGGAGATACCTAATCCAGAGGATAATGTGATAACACATCCTGTGGAGACTCCTATTTTATTGGAACCTATGGTCGAACAGACCAGTACTTCAGAGCAAATACCATTTGTTCGTAATATTGGACGAGACCAAGGAATTGGACCATCTAGTGTCCCATCTACTCAGCCAGTTAATCCGTGGAGTGGCCTAGTAGATGCCATGGGACAGCAATTAATAAACACAATGGAAAGGTGGGCAACATCCTTTTTTGGATCGAATGAATAACCACCAACCAACAAATGTAAGACACATGGAGGAAGTAAATGTCCCTCAGCAAAGATTGGCCAGAGATAAACAGCCTATGCAAGTTAATGGACATTCTAATGGTCAACCTAGTAATTAGAGTCATGAAAGATTACCACATCAGTCTTGGTACGAACCCATTTCGAGGCCTGTAGCAGGCCAAAATGCCTCAATGTTCAACAGTGAAGCCATGCAAATTGGTGGATCTGGCCCAGTACAAGAAAATGGCATAAGAATGGTTCCAAACCTCACATTCGAAGCCATACCTGGCACTAGGGGGTACAACAATCCCTTATTCGAATTTATACATAGGGGATTGGAAGGTTTTCCCACAAATGGAAGGGATACAATACCTGTTCCAGCACCTTTCGTAGGTCCCTTCGCAGGACAGGCTCAAAGAGGTTACCTACACCCCCAATAGCAACCTATACCATAGGGACAACCAGTCCCAAATGTACCACCCTATGGACCAAGAGGACCACAAGCACAAGTTTGTCCACTAAATCCTGTGTTTGTTCCCCCAGTAGTGGTTCAGCAGTCACAAAATATGGTCCCTAGGGACCAAATTACTGATATAGTTAGGGAGCTGTGTGGACCAATGGCTCGGGGGGTCCAAACTCCTGTGTACAGAAAACCATACCCAGAATGGGTCGACCAGGTACATGAATATCCAAGAGGTTTCAGGATACCAGATTTTATCCTTTTTTATGGGAACTGAAACCAATCAACAGTAGAACATATTGCTAGGTTTGCTGCTCAATGTGGTGAATTTACCAATCATGACTATATGAAGTTGAGACTATTCCCAAATTCTTTAACTAGGGGAGCATTTGTATGGTACATTAACCTTCCACCTGGCTCCATCCAGACTTGGCAGCAAATGGAAGAGGCATTTCATGCACAATTCTTCCAATCAGAGCCAGAAGTTTCCATGGTAGATTTGGCAAGATTGAGTCAAAGGCCTGAAGAGAAGGCTACTCAGTTTATTGCCAGATTTAAGAGGGCTCGAAATAAATGTAGAGTAATCTTGCCAGAACCAGAATTCGTAAGATTGGCCCAAAATGGCTTCGAGTTCAGGCTTCGAAAGAAGTTTGATTCAACAGAGTTCAGGGATTTAGTGGAACTGACTTACAAAGTATCTAGATATGAAGCATTACTAGAAGAGGAACAAGATCGAAATAATACATCATATAGGACATACTACAAAGATCCTAATTATGAGATTGATGCAGCAGAGATTGTGGGAAAAGAGCCTATGATCTGTGAAGCATTAATTCATAAAGATACGACAATTGACCAGCAGTTTAAAAAGAAAGATCTCCACAAGAAGTATTCTTTCGATTTAACTAAGGCAGATGACATTTTTGATCATTTGCTTGCGGCCAACTTCCTTAAGTTACCGAAAGGGGTTAAAATTCCATCTCTTGATGAACTTAAAGGAAAAGTATATTGTAAATGGCATAATTCTTGGTCTCACTCAACTACAAACTGTGTTGTTTTTCGAGACAGGATCCAAGAACAAATTCGGAAAGGGAGTTTGAAATTCCCAGCCAAAACTGAAAAGGCCATGGGGATCGACAGCAATCTATTTTCAGAAATTGGAGAGGTGGCAGCCAATGTCATTATGTCAGACTTTCAGAACCTGTCTTTGAAAGAATTGGAAGAAGTCAATGTACAGATGCATGTGGCCAACCAGACAGCAATCAAAAAAGACACTAGAAATCTACCAGCTATTGGACGAGATTTCTCACATCAGAGGGAAGACTCTGATGAAGAAGCACTGGATGATGACTACTTAGAGGCAGCCATAATGCAGAGGATGCCCCAGGTGCAGACTGAGTTATAAGTGGTTGAAAGGCCTTCCAGTTGATGGGAAGCAATATTACAGGGATGTGCAGAGGCGTCCCAAACCAACCAATGCTTATAATAAAAGGCCGTATCCGGCTAATGTTAAGCAGCAGCCATTAGTGGTTGAGCCTGCAATTGATAGAATGCTTGCTAAAGGCAAGAGGCCCTTATATGAGTCTAGGCCACCTAACTATTACAGAATGGAGAGTAGTCATTCTTAAAGAAGATTGGAGAAGAGTTCAGGTTTTAGGATCAAAGCCAGAAATTGGCCCCCTGGACTAGCTTCAAGGAGGATAGAAAATGATCACCATCATCGAAGGCCTGAATCAGGCTCAAAGCTTGGGACAGGGCCAAACAATTGCCTTCACAGCCAGCTTCGAAGGTGACCTCGAAGGAAGAAAAAGGCAGTTCAACATCTGGGTCAGTAAGTTCGTGGGTACCTGGGGTCCCAGATTGGTTTGTGATGCAGAACAAACCTAGGGAAGTGCCTACCCAAAAGAATGTTAGAAATCAAGGTAGGATGGTTAAGCCTCTTTTGGTGGCCCCCAACAACTGGGTATTACTGAAACACCCAAGAACGAGGGAACCAAATATGGTCCCTGTTATTTCCAGATCACAAAGGAGGAAAATTCAGCGTAGGTACACCCAATACCAGCAAGACCTGAAAGAAAGTGGAGAGAGTTCTTCATTGATCCAGACTGAAGAAAAAGAAGAATCGAAAGTCAGACCATAATCCAAAGCCAGTTCTACAAAGCAAGGTGGGTTGCAGCAGAGAATAGTTGGCTAAGGTTCATTCTAAACTAAAAGTCAGAGAGAAGGATAGCCTAGCAGGATTAGAGAAAGCTCTGATGGAGAGCGGTAGTGAGACAGAAGAAAAAATTGGCATGAGCCAAAAGAAAGAAATGGTGGAAGAAGAAATGTTCGAAGCTTTCATGGCCAAGCAAACATTTTTGGTTGAAAAACCAGTCGAGGAAAACCATTCGAAGGAACCTGTTAGCAATGAAATACCAGAATGCAGCATGCAGGATGTTTCTGAGGTAATTGACCAAGGTAGCCAAGAGGGGAAACAAGTATAGCCAGCCAGCCATCCAGTTTGGCTCGTTTCCCCCAGTATCAGTAAACATGGTACACATACTACCGCAAGAATTCCAAGCTGGAGATGAGAATCAAGAGGGGCAAGAAATTGATCCAATTCCAATCTCTAGTGAAGATTTACAAGCGAGTATGGTACAAGATAATTTCGGAATGGTTACCCCAATGGAAGCTGAATATGAGAGTGAAGAAGTGGTAAGTATTAACCTCTCGTATCCTTTTGAATATCCCTCGAATTCTATGACGCAGCATGTTAAGCCTTTGTACATTAAGGCCTTCTTTGATGGGACACAGTTAAACCGAGTCTTAGTGGATAATGGGGCAGCGGTGAACTTACTACCGAAATCCTCCTTGAAGAAATTAGGGAAAAAAAACCCCAGGTTGATCCCAACCAGTACAACCATTGCTGGTTTTGCTGGAGACAAACAGATGGCCCAAGGAATTCTACCCATCAACCTGAGTGTGGGAACCAAGGACTGCATGACGGCGTTTTTCGTCATCGACAGCAATGCGAAGTACAATGCTTTACTTGGTAGAGATTGGATCCACACTAACAAATGTGTGCCTTTCTCTTTGCATCAGAAAATGATAATGGCTCTAGGCAATGGGGAGACTGAGAAAATTAATGCAGATCCTCAACCTTTCATAACCTGTGCAGATTTCGCAGAAGCCAAGTTGTATATTGAGGGTGTGGCACCGCTCAGTATACTGATGAAATCCGATGGCTCAGCCGAAGTAACGGCTGATGAGGAAGTAGCACACCTGAAACACTTAGTCCAAGAGAGTGCTGATGAAGAGCTGGTCGTTAAGGATGACAATGATGCCTGGTTATAGACAGCAAGATGAAGCACTAGAAGCCAGGTCTTTGGCTTTAATTAAGTTTTCAATATTGGATGTTAAGTCAATAGTCCAGAAAGTGCGGGAGCAAGAGAAAGAAGTCATGACGATTGGCTACAAGCAGGAGCAGCAACAAGCCAGAGTTTTGACCCTTGATAAATACTGTGCATTGGACATAGAAACAAAAGTCCAAGAAATACAGGAAGAAAAAACCTTATGGACAGACTTTGTCTATGAAGAGGAGGATAAAGAAAAGGAATCAAAGAGCCTGGAAACAGAACGCAGCAAGGAGACTGCTTTGAAGCCAGAAGGGATCAAAGAAGGAGTTCTAGTAAGTACTCAGATACAAGACCCCTTAGAAGAAATAAATTTAGGGGAAAATGCTGTACAACAACCCATTTATATAAGTGCTTGGTTTAATTCTCTTGATAGGAACCAGTTGTTGGTTATTCTGAGAAGATATAAAGATTGTTTTGCATGGTCATATAATGAACTACCAGGATTGGATAGGTCATTAGTGGAACATAGGCTTCCCATGAAGCCTAACTTCAAGCCATACAAACAAAAACCAAGAAGAATGGGTTCAGACATGATCCAGAAAGTTAAGGAAGAAATTCTTAGACTACACAAGGCAGGCTTTATCAAGATAGCCAGGTATGTTGAGTGGCTATCTAATATTGTGCCTGTAGTTAAGAAGAATGGCAAAATGAGGGTATACATCGATTTTAGAAACCTAAATCTAGCAACTCCGAAAGATGAATATCCTATGCCTATAGTAGATTTGCTGGTGGATAGCTCAGCAGGACATCAGATTTAATCAATGATGGATGGGCACTCTAGTTGTAACCAAATCTGTATTGCGAAGGAGGATGTTCACAAGACAACATTTAGATGTCCTGGGAATATTGGGACCTTCGAATGGGTTAAAATGCCATTTGGCCTAAAAAATGCTGGGGCCACATATCAGAGGGCTATGAACACTATCTTTTATGACCTTATTGGAGGGTATTTAGAGTGTTATATTGATGACATTGTGGTTAAATCCCAATCCATGGAGGAACATTTGTTTCACCTAGAAGCAGCCTTTGAAAGAATGAGAAAGTTCAAATTGAAGCTTAATCCTCTTAAATGTGCTTTTGGCGTATCATCTGGAAACTTCTTGGGCTATGTAGTACACAAGAAAGGAATACAGATCGACCAGAATAAAGCCAAAGCCATCATTGAAGCTAGACCTCCATCAAGTAAGAAAGAATTACAAAAGTTTCTTGGACAGGTTAATTTTCTTCGAAGATTCATTTCTAACACTGCAGGGAAAACTAAAGTTTTTTCTTCCTTATGAAGGCTGAAAGATGAAGAGGAATTTGTGTGGACAACGGAGCATCAAAGTGCTTTCGAAGGAATCAAAGCCTACTTGGCCAACCCTCCAGTACTGATGCCACCAAATGGCGTTAAGCCTTTGAAGTTGTGCATAGCTGCAGCAGAAGATTCATTGGGAGCTTTCTTAGCCCAAGACAATGAAGAAGGCAAGGAGCAAGCTGTTTATTACCTTAGTAGGTTTTTAAATTCTTGTGAATGTAAATATTCAGCAGTAGAAAAGCTTTGCCTTGCGCTGTATTTTGCTGTAATGAAATTAAGATATTACCTTATGCCTACAACTGTCTTGGAAATTGCAACCACAGATCTGGTTAAATATATGTTATCTAGACCTATGTTGAGGGGAAGAATTGGCAAATAGGTATTAGCCTTGTCAGAATTTCACTTAGAATATGTTCCCCAAAAGGCAGTGAAATGACAGGTTTTAGCCAATTTTTTGGCAGACCATCCATCTCAAACAGAGAGTTAAGAGATAATGGAACTTAGTATGGCTAGTGTCGAGCCATGGCAAATGTGGTTCGATGGATCGAAAGCCAATGGCCTAACTGGAATTGGTATAGTGATCAAGTCACCACAAGGAATAGAAACCACACATGGTTTTAGAGTGGATGAAACTGCTTGTTCTAATAATCAAGCTGAATATGAAGCTTTGATAGTGGGATTGGAATTTTTTATTGGATTACAAGTACATGCAGTTGACATATTTGGAGATTCCCAATTGATCGTTAACCAAGTAAAAGGGATTTTCAAGTGTCAAAGCATAAGTATGCTGCCATATTATGTTGTCGCATTACATTTGCTCTCTCAATTTGAAATAGCAAATGTAACTCATGTTCTGAGATTCTTAAATAATAGAGCTAATGATGTGGCTCAGAAAGCCTCGAATTTCAAGAGAAAGGATGGTACCCAACGGGATGTAAGTCAAACAATATACCAAAAATCTATACCACCCTTAAATAAAAGGAATGTGGTCCTGGAAATCAATTATAATGATTTGCAGGAACAAGATTGGAGGCATCCAATAATACAGTACTTGGCTGGTCCATCCTCAAAATCCAGCAAAAGAGTTAAATTGCAATCTATGCAATACATCATATATAACAATGATCTCTACAAAAGGGGGGGAGATGGTCTATTGTTGAAATGTTTAGGACCAAAAGAAGCATTAACAGCTATGGCTGGGGTTCATGAAGGCATCTGTGGTGCACATCAGCCTGGTATAAAAATGAGATGGCTGCTTCGAAGACATTCCTACTATTGGCCAACTATCCTTAAAGACTGTATAGAATATGCAAAGGGTTGCCAGGCATGTTAAAAGCATGGTACAATAAGGCATGTGCCTATAATTGATCTGCATGCAGTAGTAAAGCCTTAGCCGTTCAGAGGATAGGCCATGGATATGATGGGGAAAATACACCCACCCTCTTCGAAGCGTCATTGTTTCATTTTGGTAGCTACTGATTATTTCACCAAATGGGTTGAAGCTAAGCCATACAAAGCTGTAGATCAGACGGAGGTTATTGGGTTCATTAAAGATTTGATCCATAGATTTGGCATCCCACAAACGATAACGGTTGATAATGGGACTGTTTTTGATGGGAAAATGGTAAAGTCTTTTGTGTCTGAGTTTGGAATTAGCCTCGTTAATTCCATCCCATATTATGCACAAGCCAATGGTCAAGCTGAATCATCCAATAAGTCCTTGAAAAAAGGAATACAAAAGGTTGTGGAAGATAATTCTAGGGATTGGCATAATTTATTGTTGGATGTATTGTGGGCTTACAGAACTTTCCCAAGGTCAAGCACATGAGTCACTCCTCATGCCTTAGTTTATGGGCATGATGTAGTATTACCTGTGGAGATCAATGTTAAATCCTTGAGGGTAAGATGCCAAGACCAGTTGGATCCTGAGCAGTACTATCAGAGTATGTGCTTGGAGTTAGAAAATATAGATGAAGCTAGAATTCTGGCATTAAATAGTATTCTCTTTCAGAAGAAGAAAGCAGCCAAAAATTATAATAAGAAAGTCAAACATGTTGGCTTTGATGAAGGTGATTTGGTGTGGAAGACAATACTTCCAATAGGAATTAAAAGCCATAGGTTTGGCAAATGGTCACCTAACTGGGAAGGACCATATCAAATTCATAGAGTTTTGCCTTTTAGAGCATACCATTTGAAAAATTTGAATGGTTATGTGCATCCCAAAAAGATTAATGGCCGATATTTAAAGCCTTATTTTCTAACTATTTGGGAAACACAAGGAATAAAATAAACACTGAATACAAGAACTTGTTTTTCATAAAGAGTTAAGTACATCGTGCCACAAGTTGGCCCAAAAATCATTACAATGTTTTAGTTGTTTTTGTACAACAGATTTCCTATTGGTAAATGATGAAAATAGTTGAATAGCTGCAGCCATGTCTCTCTTTTGATCGGCCAGTCCTTGATTGGTGATTTGCAGTTTGATGTCAGTTCGGACTAAGGCCTGATTCACTGCAGAAAGCTCCTCTTCAAGTTGAGTTTTCCTCTCCAGTAGTTGAGTTCGAAAGTGAGAGGCAGAGGAGTGTTGTTCCTTAAGCTTCGACACTTCAGTATGCACTTGAGAAACAAAACTTTGGTCTCTAACCAATTTCTCATCCGCAGCCTTGGCAGCATGACAGATGCTGATGTAGAAGTCGATAGTAGCTGCTGCCTGGGATAGGTGACTTGAGACATCCATACCGGACTACTCAGCAAGTTTGCAGCACTGAAAAAATTCATTTTTAATTATAGGCCTTTGTAGAGCCTCGAAAGGAATCCTCGAAAAGGAAATTAACAGGTCCAGGCAAGTGTCTAAGTCTATCAAAGGTACAGAAGGCTTGTTGCTGGAGGAAGGAAAGCTCTCAAAAATTTCCAGCAAAGAGTCAGCCAAAACTAATGGCTCAGCTTCCTCATCGAATGTTGGAGAAATAGAGGGGATGTCAAAGAGACTAGCTAATCTTACTTCGAAGACATCAACCTCATCATTAGACATAAGGGGCGCAGAGAGAGTTGCCGTGGAAGACACAGAAGACTGCATAGGGATAGGAAAAATGGGTGGAACATCTTTAACAGTCTCCATGGTCCTAGCCACCAATGAATCAAGTGAAGGAGGGCTGGAGCTAGGTAAAGGTGATAAATCATGAGTTAGAGAGCTGCCAGCACCCCCAATAGGGGAATCAACTGCCGTCAGAGATGAGGTAACAGTTGGAATTTCTTTGGAAGGAGGAAGAGGAGCAAGACTCGATAGAGAAGTAAATTGAGGAAAGTCGAGGGTCAAGTGGGAAAGACGTGGAGTCAAACCAAGAGAAAGAAGTGCAGGAATGCTTGGCCTCAAGAAAAGTGCAGGAAGTATAGACCTTGGAAGTGGAAGTATGGTCTGAATAGCCCTTACATCCCGCATCTGATCAACCTCAAGTGGAACTGAGAGAGGTCTCATTGGAAAGATGAACTCAGAAGTTGCTGCTGCAAGAGGAAGAAATGTAAAGCAATGTTAAACTTCAATACCAAAGGCTGACAAAGGAAAAACAGCAGAAGTATGAAAAAGATTACCTGCTCCAGAAGTGTCGGCGATGATGGGAGAACTGCGAAGGGAGTAATGTCTGGCAGTTTGTTGCCTTCTTGCAGTTTCCCTTTGTAGTGTATCAGCAGCGGCAGCTTCATCTCTCAGAAATTGTTGCTGTCGTCTCTTCTCAGCTCCCTCGAAGACAATCATGGCCTTAGAATGTTCTTGTTCTACTGCCTTGACGGCTGCTTCATGGATGGTATCTTCAACCAAGATAGTAGCAGAAGCAGACACTTTTTTTCTCTTTTCCATTGCTTTGGCAATTGTCTCAGAATCAGAATCTTCGACCATATCAGAAGGAGAGACAGTCATCTTTCTTTTACTTTTTCTCTGTATTGGCAGAGTCTGCTCCTTCTCAATTTCCTTCTCAACTTCTCAAAACTGAGTTCTGGATTTCGAAGAAATGAGTTCATCTTCCATCTCTCTGACAGTTGTCTCATCTCTAACCAAGTCAGAAGAAGAGATGATCACTCTCTTCTTTCTTTTCAAGGGTAACTCTTCCTCTTGATCTGCTTCTTCTTTTTCTTCTCCTTGAATATTAGTTATTTCCTTTTCAAGCTCAATGAGCCTCATTTTCTTTTGTTGTTGGCCACCTCCACAAAAGAAGAATTAAAGATAAGGCTAAATGCATTATAAAAAGACAAAAGGAGAAGGGACAAGGGTATATACCTTTCTTCGAGGCAGCCCGAGTAACTCTAGGAGGAATTGAAGTAGCAGGAGCAGATTGTGTTGTAGCATGTGCTGCAACTGAAACAGTGGAAAAAGTGACAATTCCAACTCTTTTGGGCTTGGCCACATCTAACACCGTTAGTAGGTTTTGAGGTGAAATGGCCAAATAGATTTCCGTGTTAGTCACCCACCAGTTTTGGTATCTCTTCAATACGGTACCTTGAGGAATGAAAGGGGTATACTCGAAATTGACCAAGTCGTCTATAAATTTAAAAGTTGCCTCTTCTAGCCTGGACTTCCGGACTTTCAGATCCCTTCTAGTAAGGCTGAGATTTGTGTTGCTGCAGAGAGGTATTGGGACCCCTTGTGTGAGGCCAAATTGTCTAGCAAATTGAGCAGGACAGTAAGGTTCAGCAATGCATTTGTAGGTTTTCGGGTTCAAAGTCCCGATAAACAACTCTCTGGGAATCAGAATGGAGGCCCATATATCTTTGTGAATAGGTGAAGTACAAGACTGGTCACTTAGGAAATTCCTCAACCAAGATGGACCAATGGTGGGTTCGAAGGGACGGAAACGGTAAGTAGGAAGGGAAGCTGGAAGTTGGTGGAAGAAAGAGAAGTAAAAAGCAAAGGTAGAGGGATAAAGTGAAGCATTGGCCAGCCTTATACCATGAGTAAGAGGGTTTGGCTCAGAAAATTTAAGGCCTTTGGATTGTAACTCAGTAAAATAGGCGAAAAGCCAAAACTGAAGAATCCAGAATGGCCCCCCTTGATTAGCATCTAAGGGTTTCTCACAGAAAAGGGAGCAGACTCTATATACGTGACCTAGAACATGTGGGGCTAAGGCCACATTTTTCTGTAGAACAAAGGCTTTGGCAAGAGGGGCAAATTCATGCATGATTCTCTGAGAGGAGGTGTAGAAGAGGAATTTGCAAAGCCAATACAATAAGAAAGAAAAGAATTCCCTATCAGTCACAGGGTCCTCTCTTTTATTCTCAGTCCTAGCGAAATCACTATAAGATGAGTTAAGGGAGGGGAGAGAGAAAGGGACTGCTAAATCAGGGTAATCCGGTCCAAATGGGATACCAATGGGGGATAATCCTAGTAAACGGAAAATATCAAGAACAGTAAGGGCCATCATTCCACATCTAAATTGAAAGAAGTTAAAGATAGGATTCCAAAAACACAAGGCAGTAGGAATAACGAAAGGGTCCTCTAAGATAGTTACCCTGGATAATCTGAGAGCATCGAGAAGGCAGAGTTCTTGAAGGTCCAGGGTCCTAGCAGGAACAACCCGATCATACCATTCTTGCCACTCTGGTCTCACCGTGGGCCAGCATCGGTGGGGGCGATTTATCCTCCAGTTCCTCCAGTCAAGACCACCTTCGTAAAGGAGACAGTGGTTTTCCAGACGAGGATATAGGGCTGGGAGCTCAGTAAGGATCTCTTTGAATATGGGCCCAAGCACGTAGTCTTGCTGCACATGGCGACGAGGGACGAAGATGCGTCCATCAATAGCGCTTTTCTCCCCAGCTTTGTACTTCTCACATTCTGTATCAATGATCCTCTTCAGGGCCACAGATGAGCTCATACGCTCTACGACCGGTACTGAAGAAGAAGTCATTGACAGTATGCTTTTCTTGAAAGTGAAACCGAGAAAGGAAGTAGAGAGAAGTTGAAGATCGGTAGAAAGAGGGGTTGTGCGTTAAAAGAGCAAGGGGTTTCAGAGCACGAAACAAAAGGGTTTTTTAAAGCTTTTTGTGTCTGAAAATATATTGCATAAGTTGTTAAGTATTAGAAGTACGAATACAAAGAGCTTCCTTCAATATTGATACTTTTGGAGGGAAAAACAAAGCCCAGATGTTGAGGCTAGCTTCGAAGTAAGATATTTGGTTTCGAAGCCAAGTTTTAGCGCCAAAAGCCAAAAAACAACGTCTTCGAAACAGAGAAGCCGGCTTCGAAGCAGGTTTCCATACCCAAAAATATAAGAATACTCGAGTGTTTATTTTACTTCAAAGGGTTTAAAGACCTGTTTTTAGGTTTTTAACAAAGGTAATGCCCTTCGAGGCAAAACTTGAGATTCTTTAAGGATGGGATTTGGTATTCGAAACATCAAAACCAATGGGTGGTTTATATAAAAAGGAAAAATAGGGGGAGGTTGTCTATTAAACTAAAATAGCAGAGAAAATGGTCAATTTCAAACTAATCGATCATAATGACAATGACTAGATGTTGATTATGGCCAAAACAGACTTTAAGTATAAGATTGCTAGATCCGAAGAATTGTTTCTAATTGAAAATTAGCCAAAGCTGTCAACTTTATTCCACAAATTGGAAAAGTTCATAATTGGCTCTTTTAGTGTTTCATTTAAAACAATTAAGTCCAGATTCGAAGGATGAAATTGTTCAATTTGAAGCTCTGAATTGACTTTTAAAAGACAAGTGGAAGCAGGGTCAAACAATGCCAAATGAAGAAGAATTTTGTTTATATTCAAGCCAAAGCGATTACATCAGATGACCCTATCTCGGTATAAACTCGAGCTCATAAAAATAAGGAATGGAATAAATAACAAGATCATGAAATTTAGTCCAACAATGATCAATAAATTTTTGTTCTTTCCTTATTCTATCTTCTATGTCTTCTAACATTGGCTGCATAAGTTGATGTGTTCTCACTTCGTAGTAGAGCTCTTCTGCCTTTATTTCGAAAGACACCTCTTTCAATCCTTGTTCCAATTCGTCAATGTCTAAGTCATCCCAATACGCAGAATCTTTATTCTTGAAATCACCGAATTCTTTAATGAAGTTCTCTGCTTCGTACTGAGCATGAATTCGAAGAGATGAAAGTTGGTCTAAAGATTGTGTAGTAGCCATAGAATTTCGATGCCAATGGAGAAGCAATGGAAGTTGGTCCAGAAACATATGAAGTTCTGCCTGGGCAAGGGGATTAAGGACATGGCCCCTAGTCAGAATATCACAAGCCCATCGAAGGTTCTTGAGAGGGACTTCGTCCTCAAGAACATTAAAAGGCAAGTGAGAGAAAGCTGCAAGCAGAAGTTGAGCTTGTTTCCGCTCAGCTGGAGTAGGAGAAGGTAGAGGTTTATAAGTTGGAAAGACGTTATTCATGGATAGGGCAAGCTTTAGTCTCTCTGTCCAGCAAAGAGTTGGTAGAGGAGAATGTATGAATACTTCAACTTCGGGAGATGAAGAAGAAGGTGTGGACGCTTCTATTTTTGGAGATGACACGGGAGCAAAAGGAACAAAGGTATTAATATAATCAAGCCAGTCAGAAGAACAAATCTTCGCCTTCTGGGCTAAGAATGATGGGTTGTACCATTGTGCTTCTTCTAGGCGGCGGGCAGTGTGCACTATCTTTGTAGGCATGGAAGATGTATACCATGCTACAAGCAGATTCTCCTTCAGACTACGTCGATGGTCAATGGGCACGTAGGGATAGACCACTGAACTTCGAGCATAGGAAGGAAACTCTAAAGGGTCAGTGAACTCAACAAAATGATGGTTGATTCGCTCCTTCAAATCACAGGTCTCAGGTGTTGACCAGCTTGTCCAGTCAGAACCCTCAGAAGATGAAGAATTTGCAGCTTTATTCCATACAGAGACTTGTGAAGAAGAGTTTCTCACGTCCATATTTGCAACTTTTCGAATCAAAGGTTTGAGAGCAGTTTGTTCGAATTGTAAGGGTGAGTTATAGGAAGAACTTCTTATGTCTATACCTGCAACTTTCTGAATCGAAGGATTAAGAGCAATGTGTTCGTAATCCAAAGGTTGGTAATTTGCAAAGGCATTCATGACTTGAATATAGAAAGGTGGGTAAAGGTGGCTAATAAATACATGGACGTTCTTTTGAGGAGGAACAACATCGACATATGACTCTTCGTGTGCTCGATCACCGGAGGAAAAAATTTCGGCCATGAAATGTATCAGTCTGTTGGAATGCTAAGACAGTGGAAGTGCTTAAAGGATTAAACGAGAGTTTAATACAGATGGTGAGTGACAGTTGCATTTCTGGGTAGATGCAAAACCCATGCATGTTCTAAGACGTGGGGAAAAGACCCTGATCCACTAATATCACCAAGTCTTGGGTATATTAGTGCGGGGGGTAATGTTGGCTACATATTTTGTATGAGCCAGTGACAATTCGACGTGTGACAAAGTAAGGGTAATATGGGGAAACCAGTCAAGTCTCTGATCCTAATCATACACGTGGCGGTTAAAATTGGTTGTTATAAGATCTGAGTAACAGTAGATCAACAAAGAGATGCAAAGTGATGTGGCTTCAACGGTTACTCACATTCAAATTCAAAATATAGGAGGGAAGCCTAACCGCAAGTGAAAGCGTAGTGGAACTATTCATAAGGCAGCATGATCAGCGATTACAGAGAAGCAGTTCGACAGTTTGAAGTGTAGTTCGATGGTTATCTTTGGGCAGTATAAATAACAGGGAAGACCTCAGGAAAAGGGGGAGGCTCAGATCTAAAAAACCAGTCTTACTTTACATATTTTATTCCAGTTTTTATATTTCCTGTTCTTTACATTTCTGTACTTTAAATTCCTGCACTACACTTCATTCATAGGAGTAGTTTTCCAGTATATTGTCGCTGTAAATCTCTACGAGGCTGAGTTTGGATCATTGTAAGTCTTTCATACTAATGAAATGCTTCAATTGTTCTTTATTTAACTGTTCTTATTCTTAAATTCTCCTAAATCAAGCCACCAGTAAAAGTCCTCTTCATTGAGGCTGAAAGAACTATAACACAATCGTCTGAATAATTGGTTGGCAATTAAAATTCTGTAAGGGCTGATTGATCTTTGCTGGCATGCTCATAATTACGAAAATAACTTTCGAAAGCCAAAAAGCCAACAGTGTCCGAATATTTGTTGGCGTTACTGGCTAGGCAAGGATTCCAAAGAGAAGACAGATCGTGTTATTAGTCTTAAAGAAAATTTCAAATGCCAAAGAAAATTTCACGCGCGCGCATACACACAGAGTTGCCAAAGTTATGTCATATATGTATATTTGTTCATATAAGTTTGTTATTATACTTAATTTGACTATGCCAGTGGCAAAACTTAGATTCAAGCATAAATTTGAGTAAGAGCATTTTCAATCCTCAATCTCTTTTTGTGTGTGTGTTTGTTAAAGGTTGCTTAAAATTTCTCTGTGAAAAGACAATTTTCTCTGATTTGGTTAAAACACAGAGAAAATTATGAGCAAACTAGAGAAAATTAGTCAAATACACAGAGAAAATTGTGAGCAAATTACAGAGAAATTTTTGAGTAAATCAGAGAAAATTCAACCTAGAGAATTTTCAAAACACAGAAAATCAGAGAAGTTGAGCAAACTAGAGAAATTTTTTTGAAGAAATGTTGAGGGACCCCAACCATTATGAAAATATTATATGTCATTTATACTATAAAATCTTAATACCAAAGACCTTAAAAACAATTCCCCATAATATTATTAGAGAAATTTCAAGTCATCACAAAGAATTAAATTTCTATGATAAATTTATTTGTCAAATTTCTGAAATTTTTTTGTGAAGTTGAAATTTCTCTGGATTAAAATTTTTCTGTGAAAATGTTGAGAGACTCTTATATGTCATTTATCTTATAAAATCTTAATATTAAGGCCAAGTTTGGGTAGTTTAAAAAAAGCTAAAAAGCCAAAAAGTTACTCAAAAAGTTAAAAAGTCATTACTATTCACCAAAAGTCAACAATTACGGCTGCACAATTCTCAATTCTAATTTTCCCCTACAAACTAATTTTTACAATTTTTTATTACACATTTTTCCATAAAAAGTCAAAAAGTTAACCCAAACATTCATATTTTCAACCTCAACTTTTTAGTCTAAAAAGACAAAAAGTGCACTTATTTAGTCTTCCCAAACTTTTATACTAAAAAATCCTAAATTGATATCCGCTCTTCCTAGTCTTTTTGATTTTGTTAATCAGTAAGAGAAAAGTAATATTAGAAAACAAACAATCACTAAAATTAAATTTAATAATAATAATAATAAACAGTTATTATATATTACTGGGAAGAGAAATAAAAAATATCAATTTTTTTTTTTATAATAAGAACTAAACCTGTAACCTTATCTCACAAGTAATTGACCCAAGAGGCCTAGTCAACACCTAGTCAATATATGAACAGTATCAATCCGAGGTACTACCAATTTTATAGCCACACCGTTTAATATGTTTTTGATTGGCACTTTGTTGTGAAATCTAGCTATTATAAAAATATTATTTATCATTTATCTTATAAAATGTTAATATTAAGAATTTTATACTAAAAAATCTTAAATTGATACCTGTAACGCCCCGAAAATCAGACATGATATATCTATTTATGTAACAAAATCCACTTGATAGATAAACACATATATATAGCTAACTATTCCATACTTCTATTTCCATTAAATCCCAAATGCCAAATACATGTTGTTCACATCTCAATGCCCCAGTTCCAATCCCAAGCATGCATTTTACAACAAGTATGAAATAGAAACCAAACAAATAATAAGTGCCCTACAGGCTTACAAATTTATCCAAGAACATTCTTGGTTACACAAAATGGAGTTTCAACTCAACGCAAATACAGCCCTGGGCTTACATTCAACAAATAATCATAAACAAAAATGAAGTCTCAGCTCCGAGTCCTTCCAAGTCAATGCCTTGGCGGAGGCATATCACCTGTACCTGAAATGGTTTCCCTTATAGGGTGATCCATAGCCGAGTAGAGATATACTACACAACATATGGACCATGACAAAACTAAAGAGGAGTATGCTTATGCCATGCTCATGATAAAACAGTTTATCTCTCTTTTTATAAAAGCATGCAATGCTAAGATGCAACAACAAATATAAAGCCACTTTCATTTTAAACCATATCTGTTACATGAATACAAGCTCTGTGAATCTCTAGGTGAGTGTCTGTAAGTAGACCCTAATGCACTACCACTGTCATTTTTACCAGTAAACTGGAAGGCTCGATACCTAACCACGCAGTTCCACACCCATGCCCAGATTCACTAAGTATTCATCTTTTCGCAAACAGATACATTTACAAACATTTCTAAAAAATAGATACATTTCCAATGAAATGAATGTAATGCAATGTCCAATGCAACAAATGAGAAATGTGGTTCGATTTACCTAAGTCTCATGCCTTTCTACAACAATCATGGCTATCCTCCACCGATAGCCCAAAACAGAAATTTCTAAACAGATATTTAAACAATTAAATTCTGAAAATTTCAATAAATACAATCTATTCCACATCTCATCAAATATGAACAACTACACCAGTTTTCATATCACAATCATGTCCGGTAACCTCTCAAGGTCTATTTATAACCGTGTCGGTTTTATTCCAACAGATACATTAAGCAAAATAATACCGTTAATGCCCAATAAAACATCATTTTCTTTCCAAACTCATTCTCCCAGCATTATTCAACTATGACATCCTATTTTGATCAAAACTCCCAAAAGTTAAACGTAATTCCTTTGTTTTCTTTAAAAATGCTTTTTTGGTCACAAAACGGTAAAAATTTCAAAACCGATCAAATCGAAGCCCGTTTTTGTTCAAGTTTAAAACATAACTCTTTCATAACCTTACAAAGATATTCCAAGTTTACACTTTCACAATTTGGGCATCAACTCTTTATTTGTCTCTAAATTTCTCTTTTAAGCAAATAAATCACAAATTTTCTAAAAATTCTAATTAAATTATATACAACTCTAAGCTTCATATAATCAAGTAAAAGTACATAAAGAAGTGTAGGAAAAATCCCTACCTCAAGCCAATAAGCTTTCAAATTTTTCGGCAACAGAAATTAAATTTTTTTGAAGCCAAACGATGCATTTTCCGCCATCTACGTTTTGATCCATAGCACTAGGCGTCAAAATGACTTATACTAGATCAAACCCATGAAAAAACCCATGAAAAATCAACATTAGAACCCTTTTTCTCTTCTTCTCACGGCAAGAACTCTCAAAGTTTGACAAAAATTCCATTTGGTCCCTTTGATAGATATTTCTTAAACAAATATCTAACTATATATATATATATATACAAACCTATATATATATATATATATATATCAATTAAAAATACATTTCAACATCTTTAATGACAAAAGTAAATATAACATTTTCTCACCACAAAATATATTTCGTTTAATGGTACACACCATAAATATTCACAACTTTTTTTTATGGTAATTAAATAATAATAATAAAACCACAACAATGTTACATGGTTACTAATGAGTCACGATTCAATCAATTGAGTTCAGAATGAATGAAGTTTAATAATTTAATATAAATCTCCAACTGAGATTAAAGTAAAAATTTAATTTGATTCAACTCGTTCCAATACCCACTTTTCCTAGTCTTTTTGATTTTGTTAATCAGCAAGTGAAAAGTAATAAATATAAGAAATATTACATCAAATTAGCTTACTATAATAACTAGAAAACAAACAATCAGTAAAATTAAATTTAATAAAAAAAAAAAAACAATTATTATATATAACTGGGAAGAGAAATAATAAATATCAATTTTTTTTTTAATAAGAATTAAATCTATAATCTTATCTCACAAGTAATTGACCCAAGAGACCCAGTCAACCCGTAGTCAATATAGTACATGTGAACAGTTTCAATCCGAGGTACTACCAATTTTATAGCCACACATCGTTTAATATGTTTTTGATTGGCACTTTGTTGTGAAGTCTTTGTTCTCTCTCTCATCTGCTACTTGCTACTTGTGAATCTCATCCCCGAACTCTTCATTATTCCATTTTTGTAACCACAATATTTTCCCAATTTAAGGACAAAGAAGAAAAAAAAGAAGGTATGTCTCATGTCTGTAATCTTCCTAATAATTTCCTTTTTATTGCGGATGTTTAATGCTTTTCTTTTTGGATTTGGAGTTAAAATCTAAACTTTAGCTACTAATTTTTAAAATTCACAATCAATTTACTAATTGGTTAATGATCTGTTTCTTCTCATAATTGGGATTGAATTTTATAAAATTATAAGAAGATATCTTATTGAAGATAGATTGATAACTTTGAAGCAGAGGATTTAATAGCAGCATGAGACTTGTAATTGTTGTACAAGTAGAATTTTTGTGGTAGGATTTCACATCACTATTTTTACAAGTTATTTGAAATCCATCATTATAAATCTCAAATTTGTTCTTGACATCTAAATCTAAAATTTTTTAGAGTATTTCTAACCCTTCACTATTTTTTCTCATCTAATTTGATTTCAAATTTGAGTAAAAAACTTGATTTGATATGAAGGATTCTAACCCTTTTATCAAATTTGATGAAAAATTATCTCTAATGTTTTATCTTTTTAAATTTTCATCAAATTCAAATTTGATAAAAAAATATTTCTCTGATGAAAGGATTGGAGATGCTTTTACATTGGATTAAATGCTATACTCCTTAAATTCTTAATGTCAAATCTATTCATTTAAACTGTGATTGATTCATTTTCTAGAGTATGAGTAAATCTTGATTCTAACTAGGGCTGGGCAACAAACCCACCCGCCCGCACGAACCGCCCGATCCTACCCTACCCGCAGTGCTTTGGGCGGTTTCGATGTAGGTAGGCGGGCGGGTGCGGGTCAAGAAATTGGCAAAAGATCGGGTTCGGGTCGAACCCGACCCGCCCGCAACCCGCAGTTTTTTTTTTTTTTTTTTTTTTTTAAAGAAAAAATAACTAGTTATTATTATTATTTTTTACATTTTGGATGGATGGAGATAACTAGTTATTATTTTTATTTTTACATTTTAGATGAAAGTAAAATTTATTATATGGGCACTTATATACATTATCATGATCTAATGATATTTAAATTAGTGTTACTAGTTTGACTTTTATTTATACATATAAAAAAAATCATTATATTCTATTAGTCTAGTAGACACAGTTAAATATGATATTTTGAATTGTCATTCTATTATCACATTATTGCATATTAAAAGCTAAACAGTGAAGATTAATCCACTATTAAAATTAATGTTACTAGTTTGACTTTTAAGGGTTTGTTTTTGCATATTTAAATTAGTGTTACTAGTTTGACTTTTAAGGGTTTGTTTTTGCAAGCTAAGGAGGAAGATTAATTACTATCCTCAAACATGGTTCCATATCATCTTATCTAACATGTAGACTATTTATTATGATCATGAATTGTATATCTTGTAATTTAATTTATAACTCTTCTTAAAAAAAAAAAAAAAGTGTTTAGAAAGTAACAAAAAATGTCAAATTTGCTTAAGTTAAAAAAAAAAAAAAAAAAAAAAAAAAAAAAACCTAAACCGCAAACCGAACCGCACCCGCCCGCACAAACCGCGAACCGCATCGCGGGCGGTTGCGGGTCCATTTTTCCCCAACCGCATAAGTGCGGGTCGGGTCGGTTTTGACCCGCACCCGACCAAAACCGACCCGCGAGCAGCCCTAATTCTAACCCTTTTACATTTTCACACAACAGAGTCAAGGCTATTGGCTTGTAATTGAAAAGAAAATATAAATAAAATCTGCAACTCTTGAAGCAAAAGTTGTGTATTTTTATTTATTTATTTACAACAGTTAGTTCTTGTTATTAATGTTGTACCCTTTCGTTTTCAGCAATTGAAGAGGGAGAGATAGACATAGAGCAAAGGAAAAAGAGGAAGAGAAGGAAAAACAAAAATGATTTGTTTGACCCAAATCCTTAATAAATGCTCGGACGCAATCGAAAAATGTTGCATAACAGCTTGGGATCACATGGGCTATGTGATTCACCATAAGAAGAATAGTAAAGAACTCCAAGATGAAAGCGAAAAACTTGAAAATGAGGTGAGAAGGATCGATGGAAGGGTTGAGAGAGCCAGAAACAACGGTGAAATCCCTGAGGCTGATGTTCTGCAGTGGATAAAGTCAGCAAATGAGATGAACATAGATGTGGTGGCATTTCTAGGAAAGGGAGAAAACAAGTTGTGCTTCAATTGGTGTCCGAATATTTATTGGCGTTATTGGCTAGGCAAGGTTTCCAAAGAGAAGACAGATCGTGTTATTAGTCTCAAAGACGAGGGTGAGAAGTTTATGACATTGGAAGTGTCACACCCCGTACCTCATATGAAATTTGGGTACAATTTCTCTCAAGGTTACGAGGATTTTGATTCGAGAGCAAAGATCTTTAAAGAGATCATGAAAGCTTTGGAAGATTCGTGCGTTAAAATGATTGGTGTATATGGAGCAGGCGGTGTTGGCAAGACCACTATGGTGGTAGAGGTAGGCAAGCTAGCAGAGCGAAATGGGCTTTTTGATGATGTTGCCATGGCAACTATTTCACAAACTCTCGATGAGAAAATTGTTAAAGAAAAGCTTGCGTCCCAATTGGGACTAACACTGAATGGAAATGCAGGTCAACTATATCGTAGATTGAACAATGGGAAAAAGAACCTTGTAATATTGGACGATGTTTGGGAAAATTTTAACTTTGCAGACATTGAAATTCCAATTACAAATGGCAATATGGGCTGCACAGTTGTGATAACGTCACGGAAAAAAGGCTTTTGCCAAATGATACGAATGCCAGAAGCATCGACAAAGGAGATCCTGATCGGTGTCTTAGAAGAGCCTGAAGCATGGACCCTATTCAAGAAAACCGCGGGAATTTCAATTCATTCTGATATCCCCTCTGAAGCAAAGGAAGTGTGTGACAAATGTGGAGGCTTGCCAGTTGCTATACGTGCAGTTGCAGCAGCATTAAAAGGTAAGGGCAAGCATGCGTGGAAAGATGCACTTCGACAACTAAAAAATTACAAGCTGAAAGAAATTGCAGGTATTGACCCAGATTTGTTCATCTCCTTAAAATGGAGTTATGATCGTTTAGAACCCAAGGATGCACGGTCATGCTTCTTGCTTTGCTCTTTGTTTCCGGAAGATGCTGAGATTTCAATTGATGACTTGGTGAGATACAGTGTTGGGATGAGATTGCTTGATCAAAATCTGAATATATTTGATGAAGTAAGAAACAGAGTACTTGCGATGGTTGATGTCCTCAACCAATCTTGTTTGTTGTTAGATGGCACGAACGAAAATGTGGTCAAAATGCACGATGTTATTCGAGATGTTGCAATAACAATCGCGGAAGAGGAGAAAGGATATCTCGTGAAACATGTTATCAAAAAATGGCCAGAGAAAGACACATATGAACATTACTCGGCAATCTCATTAAGGTTCACCACAAATATTCAAGAGCCTCCCGATGTGTTGGAATGTACAAAACTCCATACCTTGGTGTTGAAATGCAGGGACTCTTCACCCACAAATGTTAAAAATAGTTTTTTCAATGGGATGGAGAACAATCTTGAAATCCTAGATCTGAGTGGAATGCCATTAAAGAGCTCCCCGCCATTGCTTCTAAGGTTGGTTAAGCTTCGGATGTTATGTCTAAATGGCCTATCAAGGGACATAGCTCTATTGGGGAGATTAAAGAACCTTGAGATACTTAGCCTTCATGGGATCGAGGAGCTGGCACCAGAGATTAGAGAGTTGACTAGTCTACGGTTGCTAGATTTGGAAAATTGTACCAACTTAAGAGTAATTCCGCCAAATGTCATATCGAAATTAACACAACTGGAGGAATTATACATTTCAGATACCTTTGACCAATGGGAAGTTGAAGGAACTGACCAACAGCGAGAGAACGCAAGCCTCCTCGAATTGAATTCGCTGACACTATTAAAGACTTTAAAAGTTCATATGCCAAGGTCGATGGGCTTGCCCAAATTGACTCGATTTAGTATATCAATTGGGGAAAATATTAAATATAAGGAAAATTATTTCTCAACAAGGATCTTGAAACTCTCTGGCATTCCTATAGAAAACAAGTTTCGAGATGTGTTGGAGAAAGTTGAAGTGCTATATTTGAATAAATTGCCAGGTCTGAAAAAGGTTTTGCTTCATGACAGAGATGGAGGGGGGTTTCTTGAATTAAGGCATCTTGAAGTTATAGAATGTAATGATGTTGAATGTCTTCTTGGAATGCCCGCAAGGCGTCTAAAAATTCAACCACAAAGTCTGCCAGGTTCTTTTTCTAAATTGCGCGAGTTACATGTTCGAAATTGTGGATTCAAATGCCTCTTCTCACTCTCCATTGCAAGAGTTCTTGCGCGCCTCACACATCTAGAAATAGAAAACTGTGAGGATATGGAAGAAATTGTTGGAAACGAAGGACAAGAAAATGATGAGGAAATTATTTTTCTCCAACTAAAAATAATGACGCTGCGCAACATACCCAAGCTCAGGAGCTTCCTTTCGAACAATTCTAACACTCCGCAACCTCTCTTTTGTGGAAAGGTGTGTTTTTTCTAGTAACTTTTTATGTTTATTTGCCAATTCTTGGTAATTAACAGAACAGAAGTTAATATATCAAATTTTGCAGGTGGCATTCCCCGCTTTGGAGGAATTGAGAATTTTCGATGTACATAATATATCAGTGGTATGGGACAAACATTTAGAACCCCTTGTCCAAGAAGAGAGAGAATCCTTTTGTCAATTAAGAAACCTAGCGCATCTTCGACATCTATATATACACAGATGTGCAAAATTGAAAGCAATAGTAGCGGCCAATAAGGAAAGAGGAGATAACAATAACCCTCTCGTATTCCCTCAACTGTTTTCTATAGAACTAAATCAGTTGGAGAAGCTCAAGAGTTTCTATGGCAGTTGTGGACCTGAAGAAGAAAAAGAAGAATCAACAAAGCATGAGCTCATCGTGGAAATTCTCGAACCACAACCCCTCTTTAACCAAAAGGTACGATTGCTATAAGTTTTATGAGTTTTTAGAGGTACTAAATTTCGAATTATTCAGGTAAAATCATAAACCTCTTTCAAAAAATTGAAGGTATCAGTAGTAACTCTTTTTCGAAAATAAAAATAAAAATTTCCATGTAGCGGTGAATTCATCTTGCGTAGTGTCACCAACGTATAAAAAATGACGGATGGGATTAAGTACACGAGTCTTGTCTCTTATTGACCCAACCATATTGTTTTGGTTGTGTCTCAATTTTGTTTAGTTAGAAACTTTCTACTAATTATTCCTTTTCTTTTAGTTCCCAAACAAAGTAAGATCTACAATGGTAGGTGTGCAGAAATAACACAGAAATTATATTGTGGTTGAGATTTATTTAAAGTATGGCTCACATCACATTCCTAATAAATTTCAGCTATACAATATATTTTCTGTGTACTTTTTGTATTCTAATTTTGTGCACTTAACATTTTTGAAAGATTGATAGCTTCCAAAAGGTCTTGAAACCTAAATTACATAGACTCTAATAAACCAAAACCTTACACTTAAAATTATGCCCCATTACAAGAGATAATATTATTTCCTACCCCTGAATCCTAATCACAGTACCTATGAACTCTAACAGTATGTTTGTTCACTTGCTTAGGAAATCAAAGCTCTGCCCTTTTATTGGTCTTTCTTACGTAAAAGGTTAATAATTTTCTCATTATTCCTTTTGTTATTATCAATAATACAGGTTGTGTTTCCTTGCTTGGAAGTCTTGGAAATTTGGAGTTTGGGCAACATCAAAGAGATATGGCATAGCACACCTCCAACCAACTCCTTCAACAACCTAAGACATTTGGCTGTGTTCGATTGTCAAAACTTATTGAATATTGCTCCATCAGAACTACTTGGAAGTTTGCAAAACCTACAATTCCTCAACGTCGAAGATTGTGGCTCCCTAGAAGAGGTATTCAAAACCGGAGGATCAAATGTTGAAATCAATCACGTGCTCTATCAATTAAAACAAGTTATGCTGTTAAATTTACCACTCCTGACAAGGTTTTCCTTTGGGAGTACATTGCCACCCATGGTAACACGGATAATACAAGATTGCCCCTCCTGGATAACCTCTATGGATCCCGACATACAAGAAATGTGAGAGAAGATTGTTAGAATTTACCATCACCTACCACCACTACCACCTCACCTACTCCACTAAACCTAACCCACTCTACCACTACCACCTACCACACTTCTCCTACTCTCCACCTACTCCCAAACACACTCCTATATAATAGGAATCTTTGTAATTGTAATAGAACACTACATCAAAATACATCAATCAATAATACATAAATTATTACATGGTATCAGAGCCAGGTTAAGAACTTAGTGATTCCGCTTCACCGGCGGGCGGCAGCCTCGCCTTGGCCGTCCGCCGGACAAACCCAGAACCAAGATTTTCCAGTCCAGAACCAAGTCTCCGAAAAGTAATCCCAAAAGTGAGCTCAGAATCCAACCCAACATCCAAAAACTCCGACCCATCTGGTTTCTTCCCAACCAGACCCGTTTGACCACTGCCCTGGCCCGACGCACCAAGCCTCCGTGGATCCGCGATAGTAGTTGGGTTCAGAGTCTCCAACCGAAACCCTCCGCCGCCATTGCTGAACCTAGAGAATAGCTTCTTCGCTGGGTGGAAATCGACATTTCTGCTGAACAGAGATTCGATTGACGGCGGAGCCGAAGAATCCGATGACCCATCTGGGTGTGAATTGGGTGTGATCAGAGTTTCAGCCATCACAAGAGAGGTCTCAGTAATTGAGTACAATAGAGATCTTCAGATGCTGGCTCAGTCTCTCTCCTCTCCACGGCCTTTCTCTCTCTACAAGATGCTGGCTCAGTCTCCGGCTTCTTCTCCGACCAAAACTCCGGCGGCTCCCGCAACGGCTTTCTCTTCAACCGGACTCCTCCGCCGCCGGGAAGTGAAGGAAGTGGGAGGACTAGGAGCTTCCTTGCTACATTACCAGCTTTCTATCGTCATCTGCGGATTCGGCTTCAACTCCAAGACCGATCTCACCATCGAGTCGTGGGCTCACCACAAAGCCCTCGACCAAATGAAGTTCTCTGCCTCGTCATGGCTCGCGGCCACCGCATCGAGTCGGTGCCAGAGATTCCTCTCGTTGTTAGCGATTCCACTAAGGGAATCGCGAAGCCCTCTTCGGCAATCACAGCTCTGACGCAGATCGGAGACGACAGTACAGACGGGCGAGAGGGGGACCTCACCATCTCTCTCTCTCTCTTGCGGAGAATAAAGAAGCACAGAGAAAACAAAACCGGGGTGCCCACTCATCTCTCTCCCACCAGGCTTTCCCATTCATATATTTTTATTATTATTCTTATTATTATTTCCCTTCTTTTAAAACCAACCCTCTCTCTACACAGACAAAAGTCGAACCCCTCTCCTGATTCTCATTTTTTACTTTGTCAGACTCCACAAACAAATACACTCATCCACCGTCCAAACTTTCTTTTTTATTATACCTTTATTTTTTATTATCCATCTTAATGGGTGCTCTTGATTCGGCCTGTTCCCCACTCTCACCTTTCTTATTTTTATTCATCTTTATCTATTCATCATCCTCATGTATATATAAAAAAAAAAAAAAAAAAAAAAAACCTAATTTTACCAATTTACACAACACCCGTATTTTATTCATCTCAGGGATCAACCCCGATCCCAATTTTACACACACAAAAAAAAAAAAAACAAAAAAACAAAAAAAAACAAAACAAAAAACAGACACACAAACAAAACAACCACACCAACAGTGGGATTTTTTCTTCTCTACTCTGCTGCGGGTCTCTTCTTCTTGTTTTTCTCTTGGGTGTCCCTTGACGGTGCTGCCTCCGTGCTTCCTCGACCACCAAGCCAGTTGCCTCCTCCCTGCTCCTCCACTGCAGCATATGGCGGCCCTCCAAATCGGAACATCACGGTGGCCTTCCGCTTCAGCTCCTTATTTTCCGCCTTCAGCACACTTATCTCTGCTCGCGCATCCTTATACATGCGTTGGAGCAGAGCCAGTTGGGAGTTTAAATGCTGCACCTCATTTGTCCTACTCTGCAGCCGGTTCGACAAATTTGTGACCGCCGTCATGCTTTCCACACATGCCTTCAAAGTATACTGATTGGCCTCCACATCCGACTGCCCTGCCATTCTTTGCTCCACAGACCGCATCGGAAAGTTCAACGGAGCAAACTCCGGGGCGCTTGGTTGAGGTTCCAGTGCCACCGCACCCGTTTTCTCTCTTGTTGACTCATTGAGGTCGGGAAAGAGAGTGAGTAGACCTCGGGATGAGGATGCCGTATTCTGGGTAGCTGAACGGGAAGAAGAGGCCATTGTTCAGATGTAGAAATTTAATGTATGAAGAGAAATAGAGAATTGTATTATTGATTGATATTTGTTGTGTTTACAATGAGTCCTATATATAGAAGATTAGAGGAGGTAGGTATGTAGTAGGTAAGGAGTAGGTGAAGTGGAGGTGGTAGTGGTGTAGTGGGTTAGGTTTAGTGGAGTAGGTGAGGTGGTAGTGGTGTAGTGGGTTAGGTTTAGTGGAGTAGGTTTAAGTGGGTGAAGTAGGTGGAGAGTAGGTGAATTTTAACAGCCCCCCGCAAACTCAAGGGGGATAGGAACTAACCAACTTGAGTTTGGAGAGAGTAACAAAACAAGAAAATACATAAAAATAAAAGAGGATAAGAGACACTGTATGGTCGTGTCAGACCATTGGTGAAGACACTGGATGATGGTGTCATAACGTTGTAGAGGACACTGTATGGGGGTGTCATAACCATGTAGAGGACACTATATGGTGGTGTCATAACGGTGTAGAGGACACTGGATGGCGGTGTCAGACCGATGTAGAAGACAGTTTATGGGGTCATGTCGGACCGTTGTAGCAGACACTGTTGTGACAGTTGTTGTGACAGTTTACGGAGTCTTGCTGGACCCTTGTAGAAACTAACCGGAATCAATGTCGGGACAGTTTACAGAGTCTTGTCGGACCCATAAAGGAGCTAACCGGAATCAATGTCGGGACAGTTTATAGAGTCTTGTCGGACCCTTGTCGGGACAGTTTACAGAGTCTTGTCGGACCCTTGTAGAAACTAACCGGAATCTATGTCGGGACAGTTTACAGAGTCTTGTCGGACCCTTAAAAAGTCGCACCCTTAAAAGGTGTGCCCAATCTTTCAAAAGGCGTGCCATCAAAAGGCGTGCCCAATCCATAAAAAGACGTGCCATCAAAAGGCGCGCCAGACACGCGGCGATGCACGTGATCGACAGTGCGCGTGTCGGCCGCTTCGTCATGTGCTATATAAATGAAGGCGGAGGCTGAGAGAACATGTGGAAATCAAACCAGTCTGAAACCTCTGAAAAACTCTTCGTGGGCTGAGAGAGATACACTGGTAACACTCTGTAAACACTCTGTAACCAACCCATCTCTGAAACACTCAGCAACCATAACATGGCCTCTTCTTCCCGTCCAGCTACCCAGAACATGGCCTCCTCTTCCCGTGGTCTGCTTACGCTCTTTCCAGAACTGAACGAGTCCACAAGAGAAATAACTGGTGCGGTGGCCAGTGAACCCCAACCAAACACTTCTGGGTTTGCTCCTTTGAACTTTCCGATGCGGTCGGTGGAGCAAAAAATGGCGGTGCAAACTGATATTGAGGCCAATCAGTATACTCTGAAGTCATGTGTGGAAACCATGACGGCGGTCACAAACTTGTCGCACCGGCTGCAGAGCAGGACAAATGAAGTGCAACAGTTAAACTCCCAGTTGGCTCTGCTCCAACGCATGTATAAGGATGCGCGAGCAGAGATAAGTGTGCTAAAGGCAGAGAACAAGGAGCTGAAGCGGAAGGCCACCGTGATGTTCCGATTTGGAGGGCCGCCATATGCTGTAGTGGAGGAGCAGGGAGGAGGCAACTTGCTTGGTGGTCTAGGAAGCATGGAGGCTGGGCAGTCACGGGACAATCAAGAGAAAAGCAAGAAGAAGAGACCCGCAGCAGAGTAGAGAAGAAAAATCCCACTGTGGGTGCGGTTGTTTTGTTTTTTGTTTGTTTGTTTGTTTGTTTTTTTTTTTTTTTTTTGATGTAAAATGGTGATCGGGGTGAGTCCCGATATGAATAAAGCAAGTGTGTTTGGCAAACTCGAATGGTAGGTGTGGTAATGCAGAAAAATCAACTGGAATGAATTTTTTTTTTTTTTTTTTTTTTTTTTGTGAAAATAATAATAATAATAATAATAATAATAATAATAATAATAATAATAATAATAATAATATTGGTATCATGGAGTGGGCGGTGGTACAAAAATATTGTGTAGAAAAAGAGGGAGATGGTGGAAAATTATTGTTTAGATAGAGAGAAGGCATGTGAGGTGTAAAGTGGAGGACAAAATAAAAGAAAAAAAGGTGGGAAATGTGATGATTTATGTCCCTTCGCACAAAAACAGTACCACTAAAAGATGTTGTGGCTGCAAAGCCTGAAAAACTCAATGCATCAGTGGTTGATGGCGGAGACAATTGGAGTGTGGGACAGAGACAGCTTCTGTGCTTGGGGAGAGTCATGCTGAAACACAGCAAGATTCTGTTTATGGATGAAGCAACGGCTTCTGTCGACTCCCAGACCGATGCTGTCATTCAGAAAATCATTCGCGAGGACTTTGTGTCGTGTACAATAATCAGCATAGCTCACAGAATACCCACAGTTATGGACTGTGACAAAGTGATGGTTATGGATGCTGGATGGGCAAGGGAATATGAAGCCCCATCTCAGTTGCTCGAGAGGCCTTCGTTATTAGCCCAGCAATACTCAGATTACTATGCATTTAGAGGCCATGAGGTGTACCATTCAAGGAGGGGAAGAAAAGAGGGTCTGAGAAGCTTGATCAGAAGCAGGTTGTCCATAGGAAGTCCATTGATGCATTTGGACAGAGGACTTCACAGTATAGAGGTGTCACAAGGCATAGATGGACCGGTAGATATGAAGCCCATCTATGGGACAACAGTTGTAAGAAAGTTGGAAGAGGCAGGAAAGTGAAGGTATGTGTACAAAATTCCAGCGGGCAGCGAAGGCAAGGTTGCCGGCCGGCTGCCCGCCGGTGAGAAAACAAAATACGGGCCTAAATCTTATGGCTCTGATACCATGTAGAAATTTAATGTATAAAGAGAAATAGAGAATTGTATTATTGATTGATATTTGTTGTGTTTACAATGAGTCCTATATATAGAAGATTAGAGGAGGTAGGTATGTAGTAGGTAAGGAGTAGGTGAAGTGGAGGTGGTAGTGGTGTAGTGGGTTAGGTTTAGTGGAGTAGGTGAGGTGGTAGTGGTGTAGTGGGTTAGGTTTAGTGGAGTAGGTTTAAGTGGGTGAAGTAGGTGGAGAGTAGGTGAATTTTAACAATGTTTCAGAGAAGGGTTGGATACAAAGTCTTTACCGAGTGTTTCAGAATGACAATGTTCAGAGGTTTCTCTCAGTTTTTCTGTCTCAGCTTCTGCCTCAGCCTCAGCCTCCGTCTTATAGCCGAGGCAGCCACGCGCATCGCGCGCCTCTTACCACCAGCCGACAAACGGGCGCGCCAACCAAGGCACACACGTGCCTCGCCATCATGTCCGGCACATCTTTTTATGACTTGGGCTCGCCTTTTGATGGCACGCCTTTTTATGAATTGGACACACCTTTTGAGGGTGCGACTTTTTATGGGTCCGACAAGACTCTGTAAACTGTCCCGACATTGATTCCGGTTAGCTCCTTTATGGGTCCGACAAGACTCTGTAAACTGTCCCGACATAGATTCCGGTTAGTTTCTACAAGGGTCCGACAAGACTCTGTAAACTGTCCCGACATAGATTCCGGTTAGTTTCTACAAGGGTCCGACAAGACTCTGTAAACTGTCCCGACATTGATTCCGGTTAGTTTCTACAAGGGTCCAGCAAGACTCCGTAAACTGTCACAACAACTGTCACAAAATTGTCTGTTACAACGGTCCGACATGACCCCATAAACTGTCTTCTACAACGGTCCGACATGACCCCATAAACTGTCTTCTACAACGGTCCGACATGACCCCATAAACTGTCTTCTAAATCGGTCTGACACCACCATACAGTGTCCTCTACAACGTTATGACACCACCATACAGTGTCTTCACCAATGGTCTGACACGACCATACAGTGTCTCCTATCCTTTTTTATTTTTATGTATTTTTTCTTGTTTTGTTCCTCTCTTCAAACTCAAGTTGGTTAGTTTCTACCCTCCTTGAGTTTGCGGGGGGCTGGTATGTATTATTGATTGATGTATTTTGATGTAGTGTTCTATTACAATTACAAAGATTCCTATTATATAGGAGTGTGTTTGGGAGTAGGTGGAGAGTAGGAGAAGTGTGGTAGGTGGTAGTGGTAGAGTGGGTTAGGTTTAGTGGAGTAGGTGAGGTGGTAGTGGTGGTAGGTGATGGTAAATTCTAACAAAGATTGGTGAATCTTTTTCCATTTTAATGAAGAGGTATGTATTTGATTCATATTGTAGTTATCCAAAATCTTCTATTCATTATTATTTACTTTTGGTAGCATATACTTATTGATTAATGCTAATAATGTACAACAGTAATGCGATCGAGGTTGTACTTCTGATGGTTCAATATAACACTCATCAATGTAGCAGTTTCAAAATTTTATTGATGTCTTATTTATGTTTGACTCCCTGTAGTTGTTTGTTGCCCATAATTGCATACAAGTGATTCAATATTGTGCTACGTTCCACCAATGTTTGCTCTGCTTTTGTGTGAAACTCCAGATTACCAAAGAAAGTTGGGTCCTATGTCGAGGTACAAAAGATGGTGGAAGGCAAAAAATATGCTGGATGGTGATTTTTTATTTTATTTATAATTAGAATCAATAAAAAGTGAGAATTTTTTTTTTTCTTTTTTTCTTTTTTTAGTAAGTCCCTTGATTTGGACTGTATAATATTATTTATCAACTCTTTATTTTATTTTTTTCAGTGTGTACACATCCTTAACAACCAAGAGTTATCTTGGTGGTCTTGTGTTCTGTTTGTATATATGCTTTGTTTAACTTTACTGTTTTTTGGATTTCTGTATGTAACACGACCCACCCAATTCCCAATTCCTTTGCCGATTCACATGAGAAACCTCTAACTTTGTGTTTGGTTGAGAGATTTGAAAAAAGATTTGGAAAGAAAAAGAAAAATGGTAGGTGAAATGTGAATAAAGTATAATTATATTTTATTTACTTTCACACACTTTTTTCCTTTAATGCTGTATTTGATTAAAAAATTTAAAAAGTGAAAGAGATTTGATCCCGGACTCTAGCTTTTCCTCTTTCTTGGGTTTAATTTTCTTCCACCTCCGACCACAAATTTACTTCTTCCCATCCTTCTCACCTTCAGCCACACACTGACCCACCAACCTGAAAATCTATTGAATTGAATCACATATGTAAGAAAATTGGTGGATTTTCATAACGGTAGTTATTTTATTTTATTATATGGTTTTGTAGTTTGTTATTTATAGTTCATAGAATCTTTTTGTGTGGCGCTTTGAGACTTTGTTATTTGAGAAAATTATTAAAAATAAAATATCTAGGATTATTATAAGTAAATATTGAATCTTTAATTTTTTACCCTTAATTTTTGATTTGTTTTTAATTTAAATTATTTTTCTATTTCATTAAATAAAATGGACCCAAAAAAAATGATATTTAGTCATTTAACTCAATGAAAAAGAGTATTTTAAACATTTTATATAAATTTACACTGAGTTTAATATAAAAATATTATTTTTTTTTGGTTTTAATCAACAAAAATAGATAAATAATTTATATTGAACACAAATCAAAATATTGAAATTTAAATTAACAAAATTAAAAATTAAAATTTTATTTTATTATAAAACTCAAATCTTGAAATGTTTTTGTAACTGTCCCTGCTATTTTTTTTTTTCTTTTCTTGTTCGATATGTTATTTATTTTTATTTTAATATAATGTAACTGCAGTAAAAATTTTCCTTTGCTGATTCATATTACAAACCTCTGAAATCAAGAAGCCACTTAAAGCTTCCAATCAAGAGGCCAAGATTTATTGCTTTCAACAAAGTGAGTGACTCCCCATCAATATGAATGCATCTAATTTCCAAATCCCATAGGCCAAATCTCTGTTTTTTGTTGAGTTTTCAAATATATATATGTTTTTTTAAAATTATTCTCTTCACCTCTTATAGTCTTTAGTTAACTTTTTTTATACTTTGCCAATTATTTTACCTTTTAAATGTACCTAATCTGAATGTTTTTTTTAAAAAAAAAATAATCCAGATGTATTTAAAAAATAAAAATATTTATGAAAATTTTCAATAAATAGACAAAAGATACGAAAATGTACAATTTCTTCTTCCTCTTGTCTTTAGTATTTTTTTTAAAAGATTTTTTCATAAATATTTTATTTTTTAAATATAAATAAATTAAGTGGATGTAAAAAGTAAAAATATTTGATTAAAAAGTTCAATAAGGCTGTGTTAGATCACGAATTTTAGATAGGAATCTTCTATCTATTAAATAAAATGGAGTTTCTAACCATGAGATTCCAAGGGCTCCAAAACTTTAACCCAATCATGTTGAATTTTCAATTTTAAAAATAAATAAATAATTTGTAAGCCCACAATATTTCTCCTATAATTTTACCTTTCCTATAATGAAAATGGTAAATTTTCTCACATTCTCCTATTTGTCTATAATAAAAATAAATAAAAAATTGGTGAAAAATCCATTCAAATAAATGTCTAAAGCATTAGGTCCAGTAAATTTTTTTTGTTGATGAAAGGTCCACACTTTGTGAAGCAGTTTGGTGAGAAATCATAAAAGATATTTTGTTTTCAATTTTACCTCTAACTTTTTTTATCTATTTGACTTTTCATTGATTATCTGTTCAAATATTTTGTCTATCTGTTCAAATTTTTCTGTGTAAATTTTCTATCTGTTCAAATGTTTTTTTAAAACTTTCTATCTGTGCAAATGTTCCATCTGTCCAAATTTTATCTGTGTAATATCTATGCAATTTTGTTTTCTATCTGTTGAAATACCAAGCCAAATCAAATTCTATCTGTTCAGATCTTTGTTCTCTCTCTCTCTCACTCTATCCCTATCTATTGCATTGTGTTTCATCACCATTCTGTTGCAATTTTTTTCTTCATCTTCAACAATAACAATAACAATCAACTAAAAAAAATAAAAATAAAGATCTAATTTGAAATCTCCACAGATCCAGATACACCACCATAACAATAATAATCTAACAACAATCCAAATATACCACCTCAACAACAATAATAATCTAACAACTAAAAAAAATAGAGAGAGCTTCTCCGCAGATCCAATCTACCACAACAACAATAATAATAACTAAAAAAATAGAGAATGACTGCAATCTGTGACGCAGATCTATGGTTTCATGCTTTTCTTTGCAAACTTGCAAATGTTCTCTTCAACCTACAAAATCACAAGAAATATATAGAGCGAAGGATGTAGATATATAGAAAATAATTTCAACATGTACTTGAAAAGTTCAATCTCTCTCTCTCTCTCTCTCTATATATATATATAGATATATGTATATACACAAACTTTGAGTGAATATCAGTGAGTGAATTTGTGTATATACGTATATATAATATATCAGTGATTCAAGTTTTGTGTGTATGTATACGTATAGATCAGTGAGTGAATTTCTAGATCAGAGAATTTCAAGTTTTGTGTGAATTTCTATATACGGCGGAGAGAGAACATGGAGGAGAAGAGATCCAACAGATCTCCGATCTCAACTCTCCGACCGATCTCTTCTCCTCCTTCATGTTCTCTCTCCGCTGGCGCTGCAATCTCCAGTTTCAAACTCAGATTCCGACAGCCGAAGCCCCAAAGAGTTCGCCGGAATCTGGCATCAACGCCGGTTGCATCCATGTTTTCTGAAACCCGATCGAGATCATCGGAGATCCGACAGACCTGAGATAGATGACGGTGCTGATCTGAGATACACAGAGGCGCCGAAGAAGACATCGGAGACAGAGGTCGAGGGGGGAAGCTCAGGCAGCCATGGAGCTCAAGCAACCATGAAGCTCAGGTGAACACTCTCCCAACGAGGAGAGAGAGAGAGAGAGAGGGGGGGGGGGGGGAGGAAAATGATGATCGGAGTCACCGTCATGGAGCCGGACAGCGGAGGAAAAAAAGAGCCTCAACTTTAGACTTTGAAAATTTAATTTAAAACTTTTAGCCGAGTGTCTTTAAGAAAAAATATTTTGTCTGACATCTTTCTTTTTTTTTTTAATCAATTTTAAAAATAAATAAATAATCTATTAGCTCACATGTCTCTCCTAAAATTTAACATTTTTAAAAATAAAATGGTAATTTCTCTTATATTTTCACATTTTCTATATAATTAAAAAGGTAATTTTTCTTACATTTTCATATTCCGTAATAATAATAATAATAAATAATTTGTCTAACATCTCTTACACTCATATGTACGGTTTCTTTTATCAATTTTAAAAATAAATAAATAATTTTTTAACCAACATGTCTCTCCTAAAACTTTACATTTCTTAAAATAAAAAAAGTAATTTCTCTTACATTTTCACTTTTTTTATATAATTAAAAAAATAATTTATCTTATATCTCTCACACTCTCATATACATATATATGATTTCTTTTAACATAATAGTGATTTCTCTCAAAATAATTTATCATATATCTCTCACACTCTCATAGTATAAGATCAATTATTGATAAATGATATGAAACATTAATTTCCTTCCACTACCGGTGGCCATGGCTCCAATGGTTTGCCCAACCCAAAATTTTTAAATTTTGAAAGTCTTTTACAACAATTAGGGGTGTTTTCGCAATATAGTAAAAAATTAACTTGTTGGACTTTTTTTTTAATCACATCACTTCTCTATTTTTTATATTCAAAAAATACAAAAAAATTAAAAAATTATTTTTTTACCAACTTCTTAAAACACCACTAGTACAACATAAAGGTCAAACCCCTACTGAGGCCATCATACTATTAGGACATGTTTGATTGGGTGGATTAGAATATGGGATTGAGATTATTAATTCATGGGCCCAATTATCCTATATTTGTTTTAACATTTTGGTTTAGAATTATTAATCTAATGGATAATTAATCCAACAAATTTGTAGGATTATTAGTAATGGGGTAGGGGTGGGATTATTAACCCAATAGATATTAATCCAATTAGATAGTAAATATTACACTAATTTAATAAAATTATTAATACTTCACTATTAATCTTGTAAATCAAACATGACCTTAAAGTATTAAACACTAAACCTGGAAACACAAGGACAAAGGGGAAAAAAATGAAAAAAAGGAAAGAATATTTTTATGTATATTTTCTCCATTATTTGTTTTTTTTGTAAGAAAAACTTTTCATTTTAGAAGCTGTAAGATTCTTTCCTTTTTTTTTTTTTTTGCATATCTTTTTTCTCACCTTTCTTGGTTATTTATTTAATCTTTTTATAAAAAACTTACGAAAAAATTGTACTATGCACAAATAAATTTATATAAATTCAATTAATATATCAATATCATATAGGGTAGTACTAATAAATCTTAAAATATGATCTTGTGAACTGTTTAGTCTTTCATTTTTTCTTATGAACCCAAAGATCTCATTAAAGTAAAAATTACATAAAAGAGTAGTCACTAACAAGTTTGGATTTAATTTTCTAAGGATAAAAGTAGGTTTCTCTAAATATAAAATTATATATTTAGACAATTCGTATTGTAGATGTTTTGGATTTTTCCTCCTAGAACAAATCCCACATTACGAAAAAAAAAAATATGACACTCTAATGTAATACTAAAGTAACATCTAATGTAAATCACTAAAAAACTATTTGGTGTATTTTTCACAAACATAACACGACGTAACACTCTAAAAAAATTCATTAGTGTATTTTTTTCAAAAGTAACACTCCAATGTAATACACACAAAAAAAACTTCGTAGTGTATTTTTTTCTAAACGTAACACATCAATTAATGTAATACTAAAAAAAAAACTCATTAGTATATTTTTTCCAAACATAACACTCTAATCAATGTAATCACAAATGTAACACTCCAATGTAATACACACAAAAATACTAAAAAATTCTTTAATGTAATTTTTCTAAACGTAACACTCACAATTTGAAATTATACATTTGCTCAAAACTTACTAAGAAATTTTTGCACTCCTTTTGGAATGGTTTGAAAAATTTCACATCTTTTTGAAAAAGTTTGAAGAATTCCCTATATATATATATATATATTTGGAGTGTTACATTTGGAAAGGGTATACCAAGAAATTTTTTTATTTGTTACATTGGAATGTTACACTAAGAAATTTTTCTGAAGTATTATATTGGAATGTTACGTTTAGAAAAATTACACTACGAATTTTTTTTTTTAATATTACATTGGAGTGTTACTTTTGAGTGTTATATGGGAGTGTTACAGTTTGAAATTATACATTTATCCAAAATTTACTAAGAGATTTTTTTACTCATTTTGAAATGTTTCAAGAATCCCACATCCTTTTGAAATGTTTAAAAGATCCCATATTTCAAGTAATTTTTGTACTCGTTTTGAAATGTTTTCCAAAAAAAAAAAGATTCTTATATAAAGATTCATCCCAAATTTGATTCTCATAAATTGTGGACACTACCTTTCTAGCAAAAAAAATAAAAAAAAAAGGATAAGGAAACATAATAAGAGTATAATTGTAAATTTAATTTATAAATAATATATTAAGTAGGTGTTTGACATGTGCTAAAATAACACATGCTATTTTAGCATAAAATTACACTATCACCACTAAGGTTTCTGTTTAATACAAATTTCTCCCTCACATTAAACTTTTTTTACTTACCTCCCTTCCGATTAAAATGACATATTTGTTCCTTAACCTTTATACATATAAAATAATAAAATAATACAAATATTTTATTTATGTTATTTCAAGAAAAATAACAAAGGAAATTCTATTTCCACACACTTAATTATCTCAGTGTACATCTTCTCTCAGTACATACACTTATTAATTTGATTATTAATTAATTTTCTCAATCCACATACTAAAAGTTACAATTATACACTTTACTCATAATCATTTTACACACACCACTCAACCCTCATTTCCATACTTTTTATTATTATTATTTTTTTTTAATATTTTTCAGTTTGAAGATTTAGGCACTAACTTTTTTGACATTATACATTTAATTCGAAGCTTAATTTCCAAATAAAAATGATTAGTTTGACAAAATTATTCTGAAAAAAAATTTTAAAAAAAAACTTTTGATGTTCGAATGTAATGAAATAATTCAGCATTGATTATTCGATTGAAAACCGCAAAAGAAAAAAAAAAAGAAAAAAAGAAAAAAAAGAAGTTCTGCACGAAAAAACTAATATTTTTATCACTAATAGAGTATAAATTTAGAAATTAAAACAATATAAGAGTTGTTATGAGAGTATTGATTTTCAAGCAATAGAGGAGTATAGAGTGTGTAGCAAGCACAGTGATAACAATGGAAAAATAAGGTTTAATTGTTTTTTACTCAAAAGGTGTACATTGAGACTTTTTTTTTTTTTTTTAAAGATGTGTACAGAGAATATTTTCATATAATATTAAGAGTACTAGTGGATATTCATTATGGTCATTTTAGTTTAGGGTATAATTGTCATTAAAATAATATTTTATTAAGTATGTGCATTAAAGTAATTAGGTGTGTGAAAATAAAATTTTTCCAAATAACAATCATCTTCTTTTAACTGACACAAAAAATTGAGTTTTTTTTCGTTTTTTTTTTTACTAATTTTTTTTTTAAGTACACAAAATCTAGATATATTTAGTTGTTTGGGGTGTCCTAAATAAGTACACTTTTTGTCTTTTTAGACTAAAAAGTTGAGAAAAAAAATACGAATGTCTGGGTTAACTTTTTGACTTTTTATGAAAAAATGTGTATTAAAAAATTGTATAAAGAAGTGTGTAGGAGAAGTTTGGAGATGAGTGAACGACAGCTGTACAACCTGCCATCCGAATTCATGCAAGAAATTATTGAGTACTTTTTGGGCATGGCAGTGAACTGTTTTATCCGGCCCGTGGGGGCTATCACGGGTCCCATTTTGATAATCTGAACCGTTGAATGTGTAGAACTCGTCGAGCACTATATGCCTATAAAAAATCATGTGGATCGAATATCAATAGCTATCTGATCAGATTTGTTTTTTAATCGTTAATTATAACACCATCCATTTTTTCATACAAAACTGATTTGATCATGTAGTTATCGATATCCGATCAATGTGATTTTTTACAGACATATAGTACTCGACGAGTTCTACACATTGATCGGTTCAGATTATCAAAATGGAACCCGTGATAGACCTCCACTGGCTGAACTGATCAGATTTGTTTTTTTCAATTGTTAATTATAACACCATCCATTTTTTTCTACAAAACTGATTTGATCATGTAATTATTGATATCCGATCAATGTGATTTTTACAGACTTATAGTGCTCGACGATTTCTACACATTGATCGATTTAGATTATTAAAACAGGACCCGTGATAGACGTCCACTGACTGAACAGCAGTGTGTCAAAATTGCCCAAAACTGTCCTACTTTTCTGTCCCAAAGCTGCACAGCCGAAAAGTAAGAATGATTGTTGAGTTGTATGAATTTGTGAAAAAATAATTTTTTAATATTTTTTTTTTTGAATAGTGATAACTTTTTAACTTTTTGAGTAATTTTTTTGACTTTTTGCCTTTTTTAGGCTATGCCAAACCAGCCCTTAAGAAGTACAATATTTTGTGATATAATAGTGAAAATAAAAATGAAAAATTATATTCATATAAAAAAATTTTGTGACAATGATATTGTTTTAAATATAAATCATATTTATGTGTGTTTTGTTTTAAAGTGAAAGGTCGTCATTAAGTTATATCATTGTGTTTTAAAATTCTATATAAAATTTATATTTATATATCATCACTCAATAAAAATATGTTCAGCTATAATTTAATGATAGAAAGTTGTAAAATGTAATCATGATGATAGGAAGTAGAAATGATAGGAAAAATGACAAGATGGTCATTTAGAAAATTTTAAGATATGACATCAGCAATTCAAGGGGTAATTTAAAATGAGATTACAAAACTCAAGGAGGAGAACGTAATTTTTTAAATGTGAGAGGGGGATTTGTATTAAATAGAAACCTCAAGAGGTGTCAGTGTAATTTACCCAAAAAAATAAAATAAACTGACATTATCAATTGGACTGAAACGAAACAAAATTTAAAATATAACATTAAAATCAAGTTAATTGAAACTATATGAACCAAAATAACAAAAAAAAAGAGTTCAGAGACTATTAATATAATTTACCCTATATGGGTAATTTTATTTATAGACCACCAAACTCCTTGGTCCAAACCATTTACTTAGAACACACCATACTTCACTTGAATATTTTAATTTTTTCTCAATTCACATCATTAATTTACATTTAATACCAAAATACCCTTTCTTCCTTAATCACAAATCCTAGCCTTAACGTAGCATCACCACCCACTACTACCATCGCCGCTGCCGTGACTGCTATCACCGAAATCAACAATCATCTGTCATTATCCCCTACCCAGCCACTAGCCCTCCCTAACTCCTCATTTCACCGCCTTTCCAACACCCTCTCGTTGTCGTTTGCACCATCCTCATTCCGTCGCCAATTTGCAACCGTCTTTCGCAGCCCCTCATTCCATCACCTCTGTGATCTATCTCTTAAGTCTTGTCGCCCCTCTCCAATCCTTTCCCAACCTGGCTTTCTACCATCACTCCCCCTTCAACCACCATTATAGTCGGCCATAACTACCTCACCACTACAACCCGACAACTTCGCAATCCTCCTATCCCCATAACTTCACCACACAGTAAGAGAGAGAGAGAGAGAGAGAGAGAGAGAGAGAGAGAGAGAGATTTGAAGAAGAAGAGTTGATTGGTGGTGGCGGCTGTCGCCGCCATCCTAAACCTAGATTTGACATCCAAATTTGAACCCTAGATCTAGGAGGAGAAGAAGAAGAAGAAATGGATGCTGGAAAAGAGGTAGCGGCAACGGCAATGGCTATGGCCGATGGTGACGGTAGTGGTTGTGGTCGGTGGTGGTAGTAGTTGTGGTTGTGGCTGTGGCTGTTGGGGGTAGCTGGTATGGCGTGTGAATTGTGAGATTAGTGTCTAAAAGAGTAATTTGCTGAGGGATACAGGAAGAATTCTTTAAAAAAAAAATAGTAAATGGTGTGGACTAAGAGAAGCAATGGTGTGTAAATAGAATCACCCATAAATCAAAGTCTATTAAGTTCCTAAACTATTAATTGAATTTATTGAAGTCTTAAAGTATTTAATTCAAAAATATTTAATCCATGAACAAATTACAAAAATAAAATATAAGCTTATAAGTATTATAAATTAGTCAAAGACTCTACTTAGGATGCCTCTATTTACACACTATAAATTATCTCAAGGCAAACCAACTTCTAAAAGAACACCTTTAATAATTTAATAAATATATATTTTGCTCATCACACACCATAAATTTACATATTTGTCTTTACTCACACACCCATTCACAACAATATACACACAAACTCTCATATTTACCCTCACTCACTCACACACCCCTATACACCCACCTTCGTCCATCTTCCCCCCTCCATTCTCAATTTCAAGCGATGAACACTATGTTAGTGCTCAACAAAGTCATTAAACATTAAACATTCGAAAACAAAAAGAAAAAAATATTAATTTTTAACATGAGACTACCTCATTAGTAATAAATTGACTCGTGTAGTCAACAAGACCCCAGATCCAACATTATTGCATTCCACGGATGCACAGTTTTGAAAAAAAAAAAAAAAATTATAACTGTTCGGAAGTGCAGAATTGAATTAAATGAAATAGTTCGACCGTAGTAATCCGAACACATTTGTTCAGTTTTCGATAGTCGAACAAATGGAATATGTTCAATTATAGTTTGTTGAATATATGTAATTTGTTCGATTGTAGTTTGTTGAACATATGTAATTTGTTCAATTGTAGTTTGTCGAACAATGATATATTATTTACCTCTGGTTAGCCGAACAATGATTTACCACTCATATACGAAAACGAAGACAAAAATGACAAAAAAAAAAAAACTTTTTCATTGCACCATTCTTCCGAATGAGAATTGTCAGATGCATCCTTCATTGAATACAATTAAAATCTTCAATACTACTATATTTTTTATTATTTGTTGAAGGGTTTTTGATTTTGGTTTTAGGGTTTTTAGATTCTTGACAGAGAAGATATGTAAGAAACAAGTTTGAAAATGATGAATTATATTATATTGGTTCTTGTCCTTTATGGTAAATACACAAATGGTGTGTATCATAACTTGTCATCTATAGTCATTTCACTTAAGGTTAAAATTGTAATAAAAAATAAATTAATTAATGATTTGTCTTGAGAGAAAAAGTAGTGTGTAAATAGAATGACCCCTCTACTTACTTAGGATTTTATTCCAAAAAAATCTTAAATTCCTATTTTGTCTTTAAAATGTATTTTGCTTTCCTGTGTATTTAACTTAGGGTAAATTACACTTTGCCCCCTAAGTTTCACCCATTTCTCACTTTGGCCCTTTAAGTTTAATTTTTCTCATTTTAATCCTTCATGTTTGCAATCCTTCTCACTTTGGCCCTTTAAGTATAAATTTTCTCACTTTGGCCCTTCATGTTTGCAATCCATCCCACTTTGGCTCTTCATATTTGCAATCTTTCTCACTTTACTCCTAGACGAACTTCCATCCAAACCAACAGAATCTGCCACGTCACTAATACATCAGCTCTATGTGTGATGTAAAAAATTCACTATCGATGCAAAAAATATAAAATATAAAACAAAAAAAATTGAATTTTTTAGTGAACTTTTTTTTTTCTTCAAATTTATTCATAAACATTATTACATTATAGATGCATTTAGATTAGATGCAGCTAAAAAAATAAAAACAAATTTAACTAAAAAAGAAAAAAATTTACTAAAGACAAAAAAAATGAAAATATACAGACTCAAACACTTGTATTGTCAATTCTGAAATGGAAAGTTTACCATCATTTTTTTCGTCTTCAGTGAGCTTTTTTCTTTTTTTAATTAAATTTGTTTTTATTTTTTTAGTTGCATCTAATTTAGATGCATCTATAATATAATAATGTTTATGAATAAATTTGAAAAAAAAGTTCACTAAAGACTAAAAAAAATCCTTTTTTTTTTTGTTTTTTATTTTTTTATTTCTTGCATCTTTGGTGAATTTTTTACATCACATATGGAGCTAATGTGTTAGTGATGTAACAAATTCTGTTAGTTTTTTTTTTTTATGAAAGTTAGTCTAGGAGTAAAGTGGGAATGATCGCAAATATGAAGGGCCAAAGTGGGAAGGATTACAAACATGAAGGGCTAAAGTGGGAACAATCAAACTTAAAAAACCAAAGTGAGAATAATTGCAAACATGAAGGACCAAAGTGAGAAGAATTGTAAACATGAAAAGCGAAAGTGAGAAAAATCAAACTTAAAGAGCCAAAGTGAAAAATGGGTGAAACTTTAGGGGGGCAAAATGTAATTTACCCTTTAAATTAGTATCAGAACTTGATTTCTCAATCTTATCAATAAAATTATACCAGTATTAGATACATTGAAGAAGTAAAATAAAATAATTTAAACAATAATACTTCATTTTAAATAATAATAGAATAAAATAATACATTAGTTAAGTTATTAAAAGAACTTAAAGAAAAACTTAAAGACAATCAATTAGAAATTGCAGGCAAAATTCAACATATAATACTAGATAAAAGCAAGTAGCTATTGTAGAAGACAAAATAAAATTTTAAGGTTTTTTTTAAATAAAATTTTAATTAGGTAGAGTCTTTTACTAATTTATAATATTTATGGACTTTTATTTTATTTTTATAATTTTTTAGGGATTAAATAGTTTTGAATTAAATAGTTTAGAGATTTAATAAATTTAATTGATAGTTTAAGAACTAAATAGATTTTAATTTATATACTTTAGAAATTTAGTTAACTCAATCAATAATTAAGGGACTAAATAGATAATTTAGTAATAGTTGACGGTAGAAAGTGTAATAAACCCTTCTTTGACTCTACGGGATAAAGTGTTTCCACCCACCATAGCGGAATTGGCAAGCACTTGATCAGGGGGAGTTGAATAAGAGTTTTGATTTATATTTGTTAGTTTATGTATTTACTAGCAGCCTCTTTGGATGGATGTGGATTTGAAATATATGAATTTTCTTTCCCATGTATCCAAAAACAAAAATTGTATGAAATTGACATTAATAGAGAACAACTCCATAATTTACTTATAAATTGCAAGATTAATTTAATTAATTTTGTCATAATGAAAATGAAATAACTATATACAAGCAATTATTTAAAATTATCCTAAGTATTCTCTTTCAACTAAAATACATTTCGCCTATCTCAACTTATCTTCTTTTATAGTTTTTCTATCCATCTATAATAACCAACTCTTCAATATTTTAAACCACAAACCTCTTTGATCTGTAATGAGTGGTGTTACCCCATCAATTATTTTGAACCCCTATTTTTTAATTTTTTTTTTTATTACAATAATAACTCCAATTGAAACTACTAAAAATGATATCAATAATTTGGAAACACCCCATCTCACAATTAAACTCACACTCCCACTACATTATGAGTTAAGATTTATAAAAGCATCTACCTCCATCACTACCCATCCATCTCCAAATCTCACTTTCAAAACCTATATACCCTCAAAACCTTGAAAACTATTTAGCGACAATATTCTAACGACAACAGTGATAACCATTTGATTACATACACTTTCCGACAATGACAATGAGTGAAAGTTTTTTCAATAACCACAAGTACAACAATAAAAACTCAAAAGAAGTTCATAACTTTGATGGTGTTCTTAGCTCAGAAGAAATTAGTTTTATAAAGGTAAGTTTTTTGAAAAAATTGACGAAAATAATAAAAACTGTTCGTCGCTTTTTCGGGACTAAAATTCTGAACATATAACAGAAATTTAAGAACACAGGCCCAAACATTGTTTATTTGTTCGGAAATATGTAACCAAATCTTTCTTATTTGTTTCGGAACAGATAATTGAAACAGTAGTAGAAGCAAGCAAAAACGCTCTAGGTTTAAACAAACGGAGAGTAAAAAGGAGCTTGGTAATTATGTTACAAACTCCAAACTGTACAAAGATATTAAATCACCGCAACCAGAAAGAACTTGATGGCTTATTATGTTTTATTTTTGTTTTGACCAAATATGTTAAAGTAACACTGAAAGCTACACTGGAAAACATTTGACATGATCATTAAACATGAGCCAAGGGAATTCATTCCCCAAATCAATTAAAGCAACTAAGGTGGTGGACATTATAAACATAATCAACTAACTCATAAAAGAAGATTCCAAGGCACTCTTGACTCTACCAATAATGTACAAAGGAGCACATTCACCTATTTCACTGTCTCGGCTTCTTAAGGGATGGCTGCAGTTGTGGTTCAGCCTGCTGCCACAACATCAGAAGTAGTTATTAGAAAAGAAAGGAAAACTGAGTTCACTTAGGCTGTGTTTGGATCAAAGATTTGAAGAGGAATTTGTAGAGGGCAAGGAAAAAGGGAGGGAAAAAGAAATTTCCCCCACTTTTTCATTTCCTTTTCATTTCCCTCCTAGAAATCTCCACTCAAATCCTTGACCCAAACAGCCTTAACAAATAAAATGACCTGAGAGTTTAATTAAAATGACCTCAGAGAGGATCAAAATATAATTTAAAGGAAACATCAAAAATTTTGAACTGCACATCCTAGTTCAAATTATAAAATCATTAGTGGTCCAACAAAAACCAACTAAACTAATTTGCTAAACAAACAGAGTTTTGACTGCAGAGTTAATGGCACAGCTGTACAAGGGAGAAAAAACCGTACCAGAATGATGAATCATAATTAAATTCATATTAATTACCTTTCATGTTTTCTTTTCTCCTATGCTGGGATTCAACTCAGTTAGCATTTAGGAACATATTTAATAACTTAAACTTGGTTCAACAGATTGAAATTAATTCGACTGTTTTTGAAAATTTTACAAGTACAATGAAATCTTCAACTTTTACTTCTTATATATTTTACACTAAAAAACATACTTAATCTATATATGCACATACAATAATCTGTGTATACACAGTTGATTAGTCTTCAATTTTAATAATTCCAACCTCGTAGATACAATTTGTAATGCCCCACTCTTTTTTTCTTTTTTTTTTCTTCTTTTTTTTCTAACTAGATATGATAACTTATAGTGCTAATGTCAAGTAGTGAAGAAATATACATCAAGGGGTGAAGATATAGGATATACTTTCCACAGTTAACCTATAGTTAGTTCTACTCTAGTTTAACTCCGTTATCCCATTTGGAGCTGTACCAAGTTTGAAAATGAATTTGCATAAAGCAAGTTGACATTTATTGAAGGAATTCTGAAGAAAAAAAAAAAAAGGCTGGTAAGAAGAAATTGGCCAATGCATAAATTTTAAGTTGAGTGTGCTTTTTAGCCTTTTGTAACCAAGATTTAGTAGTATTCGACACTGAATTTTATGTTTGTTTTAAGTTAGTATGTTGCGAAGTGGGACACTGTTAACCCCCCCCCACCCCCCCCCCCTCTTCCCTATTTTCTTCTTTTGGTAGTTTCGGAATCGAAGGTATTTTTGTAATTCCTTAAGTTGTCAGACATGACTGCAGTTGTGGTGGAGCATAGGTTATCTCAAATATATTTATCTATGGTATTTCTCATATCTAGATAGCCAAAATTATGTAGTCTTTTCAACTTGCTAGTCCCACTAGCAGCAGGGAAACCCAGCAAGCCAGTAATATCAACATTTGGTTCATTTAATAAAAGGTAGATGAGATTATGGAGATAAGTGGCATGGTAATGCTAAAGTTTACAAATGGCGTGGCAAAAATGCTTCTAAGGCTCAAGCATTGATTTGGCATGTGTTCGATGATGCCAGGCCCACTTGGGATCTAGAATAATTTAGTTTTTAGTCTTTTTAGTATTACTTATTCTTTATGGGTAATTCTATTCGCCACCACACTTCATCTCAGTCTATGAAGCACGGGTATGGGTATGGGTATGGGTACGGGTACGTGTATGATATATAGGATACAGGTACGGCTTTGGTACGTTTATAAAAAATATTTACTTTTAATTAATTTGGACTAATGCAAAAATTAATTAAATGTATTAATTTGTTAAGATCCAACCTACAATTAATATTTAAAGCTAAAAGCAAGATTTTAAAAAGCGGCCGCTACCGTTACGTAACGGTTTTGGCCGTTACCGCCACCCGTTACGGCCGCTTTTGCAGTGTGATTGAGATTCACAGTTGTGCCGGCCGTAGCGGCTGCCGTAGCGGTCATAACGGTGCCGTAACGGCTTGTTACGCACCGTTACGTAACGGTTTCAAACTGTTTCTTCCGAAAAAACAGACAAAAAAAAGTTGAAAATGGGGGAAGAGGGATAGAGAGAAGAGGGAAGATAAAGAGAGAAAATGGAAGACCAAGAGATAGAGAGAGAGAAAAGGGAAGATGAAGAACATGTTATTGATTTGTTGAAACTGTAAGACCTATGCTATTCTATTTCAGCTGCTATCACTAAACCATTTTGTTTGTATGTGTCTATCTATATATTGTTTGAAAATAATAATAATAATAAATGTGGTTATTATCTATTTGACTTGGTTAAAATATGTATATATATATATTTAGGCTCTTATTTATTCTCTTACTTTTGTCGTTGTTTATTTATACATAATAGTTAGTGATTGATTTTTTGTATAATATAAAGTCATTAATTATTAAAATAAAATGTAAAAAAATCAGTTTATAGTGATTTAAAAATATAAAATGTATTGAATCATACTTAAAAATTTACAAAAATTGATTAATATTTATTTTTAACCCAACAAATATGATCATAAAAAAAAAATATGCGTATCGGTAAGTTTTTTTCAAATTGTGCGAAAAATAAAAAAATTCACGGTTCCAGTTACCGCAACCGTTACACTACGGCCTTTACACCCCGCAACCGCAACCGCGTCACCGCCACCGTTACGGCGACCGCAACTGCTTTTCAAAACCTTGGCTAAAAGTAAAGGTACAAACCAAAATTAAATGTTATTATATTAAATAACTTACAAATCATAACTTAATTTTAAAATCATACTAAGTATAAACTAAAAATAAAAAAGAAGTCTAGTGAAAGGAATTTTATCTCCATAGTTTAAGAAAATATTGTTTCGAGTGAGGTATGGTATGGCATAGGTATATAATAGGTACGTCAGGGTACATTAAAAATTAAGAAGAAAAAATTTAAGTACGTGTTTCATGTACCCGGAATGTATGCAGAAGTAAAATACAAAATACCATACGCCGGTAAGTACCGGGTACTGGTACAGCATGTTTGTTGAAGTACCCATGCTTCATTGATCTCAGTATACACCATTTATGTTGTTTGGATATCAATTTCTGAACAAAAATCAAATGTTCAGACATCAACTTCTGAACAAAAGTCAGTTTTTCGGATATCAACTATTGCCTGGGATTTATACTTGAACAATTCAATTTTGTACAAAAGTTGATGTTTGAACATTTGATTTTTGTTTGGAAGTTGATATCCAAACAATACAAATGGTGTGTACTGAGAATTTCTGTGGTGTGCAAATACAATTACCCATTTTTTATTTGAGTTTTGTTATAGGTTCTTAATGATTTAAAGGTCAAGAATTTTTTTGTAATTTTCACACATTACTCCGAACGAGCCGCTGTGTTGACCATGGGTCTTGGATCTAATTGGGATGAGTAGTGACATACAAACTTCAGAATTTCTATACAAAATGGTGTTGCTCAATGTAGACCTGTCACTTTAAATCAAAACACCATGGTGATGGCTTTTATTTAACATCGCTACATCATTCTTGAGGTATTTTTTCTATGAATAGAGTTTTCCTTTGGTATTAGCTAGGTTTTTGAAGTCAAGAGTTCAGAGTTTCTCAAAATTTTAAATGTTCCTATTTTAGAAATTCTAGTCCTAGTTGGTGTTGGAAGCCTTCAAACTCTACTACAGCAATGTTATGCCCCTAATTCAATGATGAACATATTTTGGAGAATTTTGTGAATCTTTGAATCTCTTCTGTGGATTGTGTGCTGCAATCCCAACCCCAAGTTTCATGCCTAAAGGATTCTAGGAGTGACTCCTAGTTTCTTCCTCTTTTCTTTTCAATTTTCTGCACCAAATCTTCAACTAACAGATTTGTTTAAGCTTTCTTTTGATCATAATAAACTCTACTCAGCAAAGCTCATCCTCGAACTTGAGTGTAGCTTAAGTGGTTGCACCTCTAGGTTTGTAGAGGGGGGTTTGGAGTTTGAGCATATAGAAAAACATCGAACTACTGGTTGTCATAACCAAACTTACTAACCTACTAACATCCTATTGCACGGCAAAAAAGAAAAAACAGAGCTTATCCTCTCCCTCAAGGAAACTTAAAGCCTAGTCCTCTTGAAATCCTGAAACACCAATATCTAATTCATGGGTACAAACTACTAACCACTAAACAGCCTCAATTTTTCCACCAATATCCTGTTCACATAACAAGCCTTGGCCATTTTTTCACTAGTCAAATCCTGACAGTCTAATAAACTTGTATTACATCTAGTGGTGCTGCATCATGAGATCCAGAGAATTGAAGATCATTTGATATGTGGTACGACCTAATCCTAATAAATGAAGCCAAGGGACTTCAAGGTGAGGATCCCAGAAGAATATTTTCCTCTTCCTCCTTCGACTGCAATAAGATTTTTGCTATTTAAATTACAACCAACTCATAGTTTCTTTACATTTTTATTCTAAAACCATAAAACAACTATTAACCCTTCCGACTACCTTTTGACCTTCTACTTAGGATTCATCAATCCATAATAGTTGTGCCCATATTCTCTATCAGCTAGTTTTCTGCCATTCCAGTAACTTAACTATAAAACATGAAACAGAACCCTTCTACCATGGAAGGTGCCACATGTCACCCCTTAAGAAACCAATAACGATATTGTGCATTTTATGGAATCATTTAAATCCTGCAATGTTAATAAATAAACAGCACTATAATATCTTCTAAAAACTCATAGTCTTTGAAGAATTCTACATCTCTTCTGCTTCTTTTTTTTTAAGAAGCTTCTCTATCACCATAATACTTGTTTTCATAATCAGAATGCCACTTTCCAGGTTGTCCTCATTATACCAAACTGAACACTGAATTCAATTTGGGCCATCTAAAATCTACCATTGTTCTGCACTTCAGCTGTTTAAGGTCAGTAAATGTCGTCTAAAAGTTTTTTTTTTTTTAAATACATTTTACAGAATTTGGAGATATTAGCTACAGGATCCAAGCACTCTTACTTGGCATGGCATGGCCTAAAAAGAAAGAGAAGATTCAGAAAGAAACCACATTTTTTGTTATCAAGAAGTGACGTCATTTTTTATTTATTCTCAGAGATTTTATTGGGGTCAAATTGTGCAAAAGTCCCAATATTTAAAAAAAAATACTAACCTACTCTTGTTATTTAAACTCGCTGGGATCAGCTGAACGCAATTTTCTACTATGTGACTGTCCCTGTTGGTCTTGACTTGAAATAAAAACTACCCAGGATTTCAAACACTCTCTTAACAATGGCAAATATACAAAGGATTATATGCTTACATTGTTCAAAAGTTGCTCGCGAATATAGGCCATAGATCGTAGCATAGCTCCAAGAGTATCTCTAGAGACTTGAAACTTCACCTCTGTTTCCCCCGAAATTGCCTCAGAATCTTGAAGCTGGAAAACAAATAATCATTTTTTGAAAAAAAATCAATGCTAACAGTACATGCATGAACATAAGTAAATTTCAAGTCAAACCCTCAAAAGCCTTATTTTGAAAAACTACAAAATATTATTTTCCATTCAGCCGTATCCAGAGCTATATTTTCCATCAAAATCCTTTGTTTACATGATACATCTCTATGAACAAAATAGTGTACTCATAGCTATAAACAAAACTGCATATTCTAGGTCCTTACCAATTTTTAACTTTTAATTTACAAATTGGATAAGATAGTGCAAAATAAATTGAACCTGGTATCACTGTAACTCATTTCTGACAAGAAACTAAGAAATATATTGATCATTCTGCAGGAAAAAAATCATTTCTTACATGAAAATAGAGATATTATTGATAAAATCAAGGATGTACAAAAAAGATGGCATATCGGAGAAAAAGAAAAGGCAAGCTATAGAGAGAGAGAGATTAAGAATTTGGGTGGGGAGGGGGTCTGGGGCATGGGGCATGGGGCATGGTGGAGTTCGGCCGCGCTAGCCTGCTAGGACAAACTAACAAAGATAGAGATATTACGAATTCGGGCGGGGAAACGATGGTGACCTGAGGTGTTGGCATGTAGTGGTGATGGTAGAGTTTGGCGGCTATGGTTGGTTTGGTTAGCACAGAGAGAAGTTCATACCAGAGAGAGAGAGAGAGAGATGAGGTGGGACTAGTAAAATGGGTTTTGCAATGCCAGACAATTCTTCCTTTTACTAGAACAATACATTATCAATTAAAGCAATAGATGCTTCTATTTTGATCTAGTAAAAGCAAGATTTGTTATGATATTAGCAGGTATTGAATTTAGTTTCTTTTTTTTTTTTTAATTAGTGGCAAAATGTGGTTGACTCCTAGTATTTACCCCAAAAAAGTTTAGTTATTTTTGTTAACAAAAAAATGAGGTTTTTATTTATTTATTTCGTTATTTCATTTTCATATGTATTTCATTTAATATCACTACTCGTTTGATTTTTTTATGTACTTATTTCAATTGATTTAAGTGAAATTAATTAAGCAGAATAGAGCTAAAAAAATAAATGCAAACAAAAAGCAAAGTCAACAAAGATGGGGTTGGTTCATTTATCTATCATTATTTCATATAACTATTCAATTTTTAGGATAAGAAAATGCATGTTAAATGCAAACATGATCAAATTCATATAGTTATTGAAAGGAGTTCTTGAAGGATTCAATGAGAAAGATCAAGGTGCATTCGTGTTTTTTGCATCGTCTATGTGATTGTCTCGTAATTTGGCTTGCTCTTTTGTTCCTGATTTGCTCTCATCTACAATAATATGATCACATGGGCTAAAGATCTGAATTGTTAAACAATTATGTTGGAGTGATTAGGTTGCCTGTGCATTTGTGGAATGAAACAGTTTTCAGAAGGATTGGGGAGGTTTGTGGAGGTTTTGTTCTTAGTAGCAGGAATCATTGAAGGAACTCATGTTTCTAATGAAGAAGCGCGATTTTGCGCTTCTAAGGAAGAATCGCATAAGAATCGCGCTTCTAATGCAAGAGAATCGCGATTAGGGCTTCGACTAGGGCTTTGATCGTCTTCATCCCTCTTTTCTCTCACTATTGATCTCGATCGTCTTCGTCTCTCAGGTCTTCGATCGTCTCTGTTACTCTCTTATCTCACTGTCGATCTCGATTGTCTTCATCTCTCTCTCTCTCTCGATATCCCCTTCATCTCTGTTTGCTTCTCTCTCTCAATCTATTCTCTGTTCTCTCTCTCCCTCTTTGTTTTCATATTTGTTTTATATAATATAATTTATCATAAACAATATAATTTTTATATCTAAAATAAAAAATTATTTTTTTATCATATATAATATAATTTTTATTTGTTATTTCTTTTTTTTTTTTAACAGAATTTATTATTTCTTAACTTTTTAACATATAATAAATAAAATAAATCATCTAATTATTTAAAAGAAATCTATTTAAATCATATATAATAAAAAAATTCTTAAAAAATTTATAAAATAAAATATCTAATTTTTATTTATTTATTTATTTTAACATAATTTATTATTCCTTATTTATTATAATAAATAAAATATAATTAATAAAAGTAATATATAAGCGCTCCTAATTTACGACTCCTCTAAGTGGCCACGTTCCCCCGTTCCCGCTCTTGCTCCCGCTTCGTGCAACTAAGGTTTTGTTGAACTAACAAGGAAATGAAGAGAAGCTGTTTTTGGTAGAGAAAGATGTTGGTGAGATGTCTAGGACACCAGATTTTGGTGTCAAGATGGGTCCATGGAGATACAATATGCCCGATTTTGGTTGATTTATGCCTTGGAACCAAGATTCTGAAAAGCAGTTGCGGTTGCGGTCGCCGTCGCCGTAACGGTGGCGGTGGCGCGGTTACGGTTGCGGGGTGTAAAGGCCGTAGTGTAACGGTTGCGGTAACCAGAACCGTGAATTTTTTTTTATTTTTTGCACAATTTGAAAAAAATTTACAAATATGCATATTTTTTTTCCATGATCATATTTATTGGGTTAAAAATAAATATTGATAAATTTTTGTAAATTTTTAAGTATGATCCAATATATTTCATATTTTTAAATCACTATAAACTGAGTTTTTTACATTTTATTTTAATAATTAATGACTTTATATTATACAAAAAATCAATCACTAACTATTATATATAAGATAAACAATGACAGGAGTAAGAGAATAAATAAGAGCCTAAATATATATATATATATATATACATATTTTAACCAAGCCAAATAGATAATGACCACACTTATTATTATTATTATTATTATTTTCAAACAATATATAGATAGACACACACAAACAAAATGGTTGAGTGATAGGTGGAAATTTGAATTGTGACCGGAGATGTAGAAATGGTCGAACCTGAAGAAGACAATGGGAATTGAAAGTGTTGCCTAGCGATCACAAGGGAGTAGTCCACCAAAGGCTACAGTGTTTGGGGAAACACATGGCATGAGAGAAGCTTATGGAGAAGGTGTTTAAATTTCTAAAGGGGGTAGGTTGCACCTAGAAGGGAGAGATGGAGAGCCAAGATGGGATCCATGTGGAAACAACTATGGGTGATTATAGCTTATTTTAATTTGGGACTGTTTGGTGCAGCTTCTGCTTATAGCTTATTAGATAAAATAGCTTATATAAGCTAAGAAAAGCTAATTATTTTGAAACTGGGGAAGGAGTGCTTTTAGCTTCTATTTTCTAATTATCAGTTTTTAGCTTAAGAAAAGTTCTACCAAATAGGGCCATGTTACAGAGACTAGGGTACAAATAATAGGTGAGGGTGCATGTTTAAGCGGTCAGATGTTTCAAAACATAAATCTTAGGATATTACGATATGCATCTAAAAGTTAGGCATGGGTATCAAAACACATCTTAAACACTTACATATATTTGTATATTGCAAAATATTCTTAGATAAGATGTAAATTATTAGAAATGTATTTCAAAATAAATGGAAAGTAAGGAAAATATGGAATTTATATATCTCATTCATGTTGGAAGATAGAAATATTTATTTACTAGAAAATGCAAGCATCTTCTTCTTCAATTACAATATAAAATTAAAAGATCCAAGTATCTAAATTGGGTACGGGTGTTAGATACATATCCCACACTTTTATCCTTGTCATACCCAAAGGACACGAGTATACTAGGGGAAGTAGAAGAGTTCAAGTAATATAGGGAAGAGACAATGGTGTTTGGGTTTCAAGACCAGAGGTGGGGATGGACTTGATGAATGGGCCTAATAAAGAGGGTCAACCAAGTTCCTTAAGGTGGCCCCTGTAGAGGAGGAAGTGAGCCAAAGTGGGTTGGGAAGGCCCGAACCCCAGTTTTAGGGCACGACCTAGCAGGCAAAAGGCAAGGAATGGGGGGTTTGGGCTTCTCTAATGGAGCCCAAAATCTATTAAGGGCAGACCTAGTGAGAACATGAGTAACAGTCATTGTTCCAGAACAGGGCAATACACTAAAGGACCTAGTTTTGTAGGTCGTTCTGTGAACAAAACACAAGGAGATTGGGGCATCTAGGAGGTTCTGACACAATTGATGGCTTTCAACAGAAAAAAGGCAATATCAATAGCGGCAAGGCTCAACAGTGAAGAGGCAAAGGTAAAGTGTCAAATAGAAGGAGACTGACAACGGAGGCTGAAATGTGACTTTGCTAGTACCAGGCATGGTATTCAAAGATGGAATTGGGGAATTCAAGTAAAAGGCCCCAACTAGAGGCCGCAGATGGAACGGAAACAGAGATATGTTTAGCTTTCAGTTCTGATCCCAATTTTGACCAGGGTTGCAGATTTGGCCCCCTAGCTTGTTTGGCTGAAGAGGATAAGGAGATCTTTTCTAGAAGGGAAGGAAGTGGTGAAGGGAGGAGGTTGTTAGCACGTGTTTTATTTTTGACGAGGGGGTCTGTTAAGGTTGCAAATGAACCGAGCTATTCACGAACAGGCTAGGTTCAGCTCGGCTCATTTAGTAATCGAACCGAACAGAGCTCGAGCTCGACCTCGAATAAGCTCGGCTCGTTCATCTTTATTTAAATTATATAATTAATATATCATTTATATATTAAATAATACAAATAACATTTTTTATTTAAACAATACAAATAATATTAAAAAAAATCTTATCGAGCCAAGAAGAGCCGAGCTCGAGTTTCATTAATATTAACGAGCTGAGTTGAATCGAATTTGAGCTCAATAAACGAGCTCGATAAGCAAACGAGCCGAGCTCGAACTCAGCAAAGCTCGGCTCGGCTTAGCTCGTTTGTAGCCCTAAGGTCTATGCTTGCATCAAGCTACTACCTTGGGATTGGGATAATAGAGAGGGGATGGTTTGAAAATTCGAAATATTCTTTGGATTGGAATGAATTTGTAAAAGATGCGTCTGGGGGAGTGGAAGAGCAATCAAGGAGCAAAAGAAGGGGATATAACAGAGGTTGGTCCCTTAGCAATGATTAGGCCAGAACAGGACATTGGATTTGGTTAAAGTCATGAACGAAGTGGGTGAGAAGTACACCTTCTGACAAAGGGGGAAATCTAGGGGGTGAAAGTCTCTGCATGGGCTGTAAAGAAAGTTAAAGGCTCTAGCGGGCTTCTGTTAGGAGGGCATGGAGGAGGAAGGTAACAGTTTTTTGAAGCCATTGAAGCACCAAAAAAAAAATGGTGGCAAGATCTCCGAGGAAGGTGCAAAATACTGGAGAACATAGGCACAAGAGGCAGAGGGAATTGAGAATCCTGGCATGTCCCGTCAACTATTAATGAATCAGATGGGGTAGTCAATTTGTTTACTTTAATGAGGATTTCAGTTGGAATGTGAGGAAGCTGAACATGGAGGATAAGAAAGTGGGAGTGAAGTGTCTACTTTGGAACAGGAGGACGGACTTGGTGTGTCTTCAGGAAACTAATATTGTGTTGATAATAGAACAATTAGTCAGAAATGTGTGGAGTGAAGTTTCTACTTCGACGTTGATTTTAAAAACTGTCTTTTTTCTTTTCACTACTTGGGTATAGAGTGACATTCAATACTGCATTAAATGGAAGTGAAGATGCAAATGTCCACATCTACAGCATCTAGAACTTCAAGAAGAACCAAAAAAAGGGGCATTGAATGGCATCAATTAAAAAGCAAAGGAGATGCAATAAGGCATCTTCTCTATGTAATCCCCAAGCCAACTGTCCCAACAAAACATGGAAATCAGTCCTGATTTAGAGGACCAACACCATCTTGAAAGCCAATCTACAAATAACTCCAAGAAAGCCTCAAGTTTGCCCAGCTCTTAACAATCATTCTAATGAGAACCCATCTGAAATATGTTAGATGTTCCATCTCCAACACAATGTACCATAAAGCTAAGATCTTGCACAGGCTCCCAACTATACTAAGGCTGAAATCTTTGAGGTCAGCCACTCCTCTGAATTACTTGTAATTGCATCAAACTAGTTGCTCCAATCCCACATTCCACACTCGTAGTCTCATACTAAGCTTCTCAGGACACAGCAACTGCACTAGAGTCTTTAAGATCCCTCCAGTTTCACCATTAAACTACAATGACTTAAACAAGAGAACAAAGGTAAAACTCCACATCAGATCATTGGATATTTAAAATCCACCATTAATCACTTTAGCCCTCAGCTATTTGGTATTGCACTAAGTTTCTCTTGAACTTGATTTTCTACCCATATCTAATTAATTAATAAAACCCTCTCAACTCAACTCAACTTAACAACCCCAAAGCTCAGTACTTTGTGCCAAGGACATGGATCCCATCCGTCCTATCTGCTGTATTTAATAATTGTGAACAACTCTAAAGTACCAATTTTTTTAATGATATGAAGCTAATGACTACAAGTTACAATTTGAAATCAAGTAAGATGTGCATACCTTCAAATTTATCACGGCAACCTGATTGGCCGGTGTTGCCAACTGCTGACCAATGTATGTCATAGATTTAAGCATGGGTTCCAGTGTGACTTTAGAGAGCTGAAACTTCACTTCTGTCTCACCTGAAGGACCCTTGCTATTGTCTTGAAGCTGAAGAGGGAAACAAATAGAAAGGAATGTTTCTGGTCAATTAGTGGGCACAAATCCAAGTATCAATCCCCCCCCCCCCCCCCCCCCCCCCCCCCCTCTTCCCTTCCTTTTGTTATTGTTTTCTATCCTTTACCGAATTTCAAACTCTTATGTAGTGTTTGGTTCTCTTGAATGAAACAAGATGGAATGAAAATCCTTGGCCTCCCTATGAGATGACTATTCCCTTACAATAGTGAATGATGATTCCATTTGTAATACATTTTCTATTATTTTTTTAATGAAACAAATGTAAGAATGAGCATTATGATGGAATGATCATTCTATTCCACTTCATTCTAGTGACCCAAATAGAGCATTACAAATTACAAAAAAATGGATTCATAAGTTGCATGAATAAACTATTAATCTCGTCCCCTTTCAAGGTAGCAAAGACCTCAAATTCTCATTTCGTTAGATTGTTTTATACCGAGTTAATATAGATCTGTTTTCAACCCTAAAATATTGAATATGTTGGTATCTAAAGAAAAAGTTATAACTTGGCACAAAATGAGTAATGCAAAATCAACCTGGCTTGCAATAAGGAGATTAACTCGTAAATAAAACATACATACCTTAAAATTGATGACAGCAATTCGTTTGGCGGGCCTTAGGTTCTTATTTTCCATGAACCAAGTCATGGACCTGAGACAGGGAAGAACAACCTGCATAGAGAATGAGTATTAAAAGAGGCCAAGTGCCCAAATTTATTTCATGCCCACAATTATCTAATTCTTGTTTTTTATACCACTTCAACAACTAAACAAAATCTAATTCATGTGGCCTCATTTCATACCGTGTTATCAGGAGGGCCATCATCTTGTTGAAGGGATAGAGGGGCCATGAAGGGAAGACTTTTTTGAGGCGTGGGTGTATGAGCACCAAAACTATTATTGTTGAAGTTATGTGCTGCTTCATCCTGATGAGACCTCCATGGAACTCGATTCAAATCTGAACCATACCAAGGTGGTAGAGGTTTTACTTTTTCTAACTGGGGCCATAATAATGGAGTCATATCCGTTGTCTGAACATGTATTTCCTTGTTACCATCCTCCTGGCTTCCACAGACCTGCGACTTGGGTGTAACCCTCGCAACATTTTTCATTGTAACAGCAACCTTCTTCCCACCCTCTCTGATGGCATTCATTGCCGCATTATATGTTTCCACAGATATTGCCCCTTCCTCTGCATACCTCATGGCTTCCCGACACAAAATATTGTACCGTGAGGTCAAAGACTCAGAAGCTTCCACTTCGATGCCTTTATCATCTGAGCCAGCCCCATTTTTTGCATGTCTTGTCCATCGCTTCACAATGTAATGGGGTGGCAGTGTAAGAACATTGGTAACAGTGAAAACTGTCAATACATGTCTACAAAGAATTCCAGAGTATACAAACATCTGACAGCTGCAACTTGCTCTCATCTCAGGAATGTTCAATGAGACCATGTATGCTTTCTGCTGATCCTCAAATTTTGCAACTCTAAATGTGCCGAATGATCCATCACCCCCTTCTCTATTTGCAGTGTAGGCGAAAGTTTCAACTAATTCGTCTTGAAATTTCATGAATATTCTCCGGGTATAAAGGTTTGCTGCCTGTTTCTCCATAGGTGATGGTGTCTTCAAGACTGGTGTGGAGCGTATTGTATCAAAATCTGCTTCTATTTCCTTCTTAAAACTTTGTTCTAAAGCCCTTTCATACTGCCTAAAGAACAATGGCAAGGTAGTCTCTTGATCTACATACCCATCAAAGAAGGAACGGGCAGCTTCACTCCCTTGGTCTGAAGGAAATGAAGCAAAAAAGGTATCCCGAAAGTATACAGGGGCCCAATGTTTGCGAGCATTGTACAATCCTTGAAGCCAATCATTTTTCATAAGATGGTATTTATCAATGATGGAGCTCCATGATGATTCAAACTCTTCTATTGTCTCAGTCATGTTAATGCAGTTATATAGATCTCCTTGAAAAGTAGGATGAGTATTACATACGCGAGCCAACCTTCTCTGCCCTTCTCTCAAAATGTGCCACTTGCAGATACGATGACGAGCACTACGAAACACCTTAGAAACAGCTGACTGTATCAATTTATCTTGGTCAGTTGTAATAGCAAGGGGTGGCCGGTCATTCATTGCAGCGAGCCAAGTCCTAAAAAGCCACAGATAGGATGATTCCAACTCGTCTACAACTAGACCACACCCAAACAACACCATCTGGCCATGATGGTTCACCCCCGTAAATGAAACAAATGGCACCACGTAGTTGTTTATTATATATGTTGTATCAAAAGTAACTGCATCGCCAAAATGACTGTAAGCTGTTCTAGACCTCGCATCAGACCAGAAAACATTAGTCAGGCAATTACTCGAATCAAGTTGCACTGCATAATAAAAGCCCGGATGCTCAGCTTGCATCTTCTTCAAATAGTCTAGGAGATTCTGAGCATCTCCAAGGGCCTTCTTCTTCTGGGTTCGTCTGGGAACAAGAGTTTTAGCCCGAGGATTTGCACGATTCTGTTCAACCAACAAATGACTGCCATCCATGGAAGCATGCGTGCTAACATTGGATGAAGCCCGGGCCTTAGAATAAGAATGATCGCCCTCTTCACTGTAAGATTGATCCATGGTCTTTGCAGCACCAGCAAAGGGTCTGCGAGGTCGGAGATAATGCACCTTACTGGGAGTCACAGTAGAGTGGCTATGCTCCTTCACAAATTTTATAACAAGCCATTTGTCTGGATCCTTTCTTTCAATCTTTAGCATGGCATTGCAGCTTTCAGAATTTTTCTTTTTCAAGCCCTCCCTTGCACATAAAAACTCTATAGCATTAGTTTTACCATCAAGCTCAGAACAGTTACACTGACCGATACGGGTATTAAAACCCACACGTCTTGCATATTCATCGTAGAAAGTCTTGGCAGCATCTTCAGATTCAAACTCCATACCCAGATGCGGCTCATCAATCCCAACCTCTTCCTGGGTCAATAGTAAATTCTCGACACAATTATCAGAGCCCGCCACTAGCTGCTCATTAATTTCAGCATCTCCTTCATCCACTTCAACATAACGACCCACATTCTCTACATTTATTGTTTCAACATCCATCTCTTCTTCTCTCTGTCTCTCTCTCTATATATATGTATTCAGTAAGTACTGTAACTTGACCAGTACTCGAAGTTTTTCAGCATAGTAACTCCAAAAAAGCAAGGAGTGATAAAACCTGCATATAACATTAATTATAATAAATAAAATTTCAATTAAAACATAAAAAGTAAAAAGAACTAACTGAATAAACCAATGTGCTAAGCCAGAAAAAGATCAACCTCTAACAAGCGGCAAAGCATCACAATGGAAAACCCCCATAAGGAAGTCTTTTGAAGTCATTTACCATGATCTATTTTTCCGTATATTTCTTCCATCCACAAAATATTTCCACAATTGTTGCTTTCAGCATTAGCAAAAGGTATGAAAGGTTGGAAATTAAAGAGTATTTGTTCTAGGGGTGGACAAACGTCGGGCCAGGCCGGCACTACATAATAAAGAACTTTGAGTCTGTCCAAGCCCGACCTGGCCCTAACATCGGGCCTTGATATCTACCCAAGTGCAATCCAAAAAGTAATTAAAAATCCCATGTCCATCCATCGGGCTATATGTTAAAAAAATTAAATCATTTCATAATTAAATTCAATCACACATTATATTTCTTAAATAAATATATTAACATCATTATAAATTAAAAGATTTTGTCTATAAATTGAAGGATTTCTTAAATAAATTCAATCACACATCACAACAAATGTGAGTTCAATAAAATCAACAACAATAAAGTTATATCCTAACAGAAAATATATATTTTAATGTATTATAAATAAATAATACATTAATTAATCTAAAGCCTCGTTTGGGAACAGACTTTTTTAGTAACTTTTTTATTTTTTGGCTAAAATATGATGTAAAAAAAACTAATATGTTTGAGATGACTTTTTGACTTTTTACGAAAAGATGTGCAAAAAGCAAAGAGAAAATAAAATTTTTGACTTTTTGGTATAGGTTGTTGGCTTTTTAGTTTTTTTAGTAACTTTTTGACTTTTGGCTAAAAAAGTCACTTGCCAAACGAGGCCTAATACTGGGCTAAGCCAGGCTGAACTAGGTTGAAAATATAAATCCTAAGCCCACCCCATTAATATTTCGGGCTCAAAATGTTGGCCCAGCCCGGCCTGGTCCTATGGGCTAAAACAACCTTCCCAAGCCCTAGAAAAATAGTGTTGGGTTAGTCGGACCAATGTGTCGATGTCTTGCATTTAGCATCTTTTGATCACATCATAGTAACCCACTTTCACATGTGCTATTTTACATAAGATCACAAATGGGATGAGCATCACTCTCAGGATAGAAAATAGCATCCAACAAAATTAGCTCGAAGTAATAACACGATAACTTCTACAGGATGTAATTTTTTCCGAACCTTGTCTGCACTAGTTTATATGTCTAATTTATTATGTGAAAACAAGTTTACCCTCATTGACCTTTTTCCTTCTTGAGCAGGGCTCGCCATTACAGGTATCAGCAGTATATCACATGATGTCACATACAAACAAGTGTCAGTATTAATAAATAATAGTACCCTAAAATTAAGTGCTTCCCTGCTTGGATATGATAACAAGATCAGGGTAAAAGACCTAGACGCAAGGAGGGAGAAAATTAAAAAGAAACAGGAAAAGGGTAATAATTGAAGCTTTCCACAAGAAAACTTCATAAGGTACATGTAGACACATCTATGTATGCAATCTAAGTCACCGATCTGCGAAAGAGAGAGAGTGAGAGTGGGAGAGCATCTTGTCTAAAATAGTCCAAGAGCAGAAGCTCTTTCAAAATGCCTATATACGTATAATATATATATTATACATAATACGAAAAATTTTAAAATTCTTTTATGTATCAATTTTTGTATGAAGTGACTAATTTTAATTAATATAAAATATGACTTGTATTCATTAATGTATAACAATAAAAAGAGCATATAACATTTACATGAAAGTGTAGTAGCTAAGTCACCAATTCAGGGTGCAGGTGCGGGTGTGGGTGCAGGGGTGCGAGAACAGGAGCTAGAACATGAGAGTGTCAATTTTCAAAATCCATAACAATGAGAGCGTCACAACAGTGTTTATATTTTTATATTTTAAATATTTTATATTATAATATAACCAAATATTTTTATTATTAAGTATTTATAAAGATATTAAGCTATAAATACTTGTTATATATGTTTTTTTTTTTTTTTGTGTGCTTGTTTTCTATAATTATGATATATATATATAATTTCATCTGTTCATTCAATAAAGTATGGGGGTTGGTTTGGTTGACATTTATCATGTTCAAATGGTAGATTCTATGCCAGGTGGTGATTTCAATCCTTATACTTTGCAATTTTATTACTTCTAAGTCAGTTAATTGTGCGTGGGTGTGGCACGGGAATTACTTTAAGTCAGTGAATCACGCATGGTGCCACATGATTAGATGGATGTGCCAGTAAATAATTGGCTGCGCGAATTTATAAAAGGAATTCGCAAATCCAAACTAATGAATTCACAAATTTGCAAAGAATTTGAAGAAAACCATCTATTAACGAATTCAATCCGCGTCCCCAACCTATACTAACGAATTGGGTGACTTCGTGTAGCAGCTTAGCAGCATATGCACTGCTTGTTTTCTTATTCATCTTAAGTCTGTTTTCGTACTCATCTACTTTTTATTCAAAGATTTCATGAGGAAGGCGGGGATAGTGTTACGTTGTGAAGTTCATAGCTCAACACGTGGCATATAATGAGTGGTCTAAACAAAATTCGCATTTGATTGAGAAATCCATGAATTTGATCAGATTTCACCCTCAATTTTGTGAACGGAAGCGTGATTTGGCACCCCTAACACCCGAATTAGGTAACTTAGTGTGCAATTGCACACACAGTACTCATTTGTTCAATTGTCAACTTTTTCATGAACAAACAATATAATATAGTAAACTATTGTTTCTAATGATGGCGTAATGCATATGCAACATATCTACACCACTCTAACCAGTGTAAATACATGCCACCAAAATGGCATGCGATATACAGCTAGTGTGATATGGAAAAAGAAACAAATTTTAGTTTTGCATATCGTACATACATTTTAGCAGAGATATGCATTAATTTTTGTCCACTGTTCGAATTAACCTTATGCTCCATTTGCTTCGATTAAAAATATATTTTGAAAATTATTTTCCACATTTTCTGCCCGTTTGGTTTCACACGATATTTGGAAAGAGTTTTATGTGGGAAATATTTTACATCCTATAATTGAAAATCGACTTCCCAATCCAATTTGGTGAGCCATTTTCCTGAAACAATGTGGCTTCTTCAACCACATTTTCTCTGATTAGAAGCCTTTTAAGGATCAACCAACCATTCTTTACCTGTAAAATTACACTCAACCAAAGCTGCTTCTGTTCCCATATATAAACTATCCAAAAAAAAATTACAACTTTTGGGCCTTTTCCCTTAAAAAAATATAATAATCAATGAGAAAATGTGACAGAAAAGCCGTCAAAAATTTTATTTTTCAATATCCACTACCAGCCACTGGAATCGTTCCGAAAACTCAGCAAAATTCACTACCATTTACAGCAAAATTCACAACAATAGTTACAAAACTCTTTTCATCGTCAGTGAAATTTAGAACAAAAAGACAAATAATCCAAGTAATGTACTTCAAAATTTTAAATTCTCATGAATTAGCTCAACCAAGAAAAAAAAAAACCCTAGCAAAACCCACCTGTAAATACTGTGATTTTCCGGAGGAGAAGTGAGAGAATTCCGCAGCGACAGAGCACTTGGTGATTTCCTCGTTTCCGGTGAGCTTGAAAGCCCTAGGATGTGCCAGGAAGAGCTGGTCGGATAGGAAAAGCAGAGAAGGAAAGAGGGGTTTGCAAGAACAACGACTCAGAGAAAATTCAGATGGAAAATTTTCTAGGGTTTAGCTGATTCAATTCAGAGGATGAGAGAGAGAGAGAGAGAGAGAGAGAGAGAAGAAGAAGAAGAAGAAGAAGAGGAAGAGACTTGATGATGACACCTCGGGGAGGAAGTGTAACCGTCCAACCGGCGGAGTGATGACTGAACTAAGACAAAACAAAATTATAATTAGGCTTTGTTTGGTGTTCACAGTTCGAGTCGTAAAAAGTCTCATCGTTTGATGGTAAGATGAAGCTCGTCAAATTTTTAGGTAAATTTAACTTAAAATTCATTTTTTATTTTTTATTTTCATTAGTTATTCTTTCTTTTCTTATTAAATTGATAGGGTGCTAAGTAAACAATTCTTTAAAAAAAATTAAAAAAATAAAAAGTAAAAAGTAAAAAATTTGTTGTTGACCGGTCAATCGGCGGGTCGACCGGTTAAGCTATTTTTTGGCATTTTTCCTTCTTTGCTATAGGCAACTCATGGACATCTGATGGGATGTCCGAGGGAAATTCGGGTGGACGACCGCTTTACAGTTTTTTGCTTAGTTTTTCTACAGAAAATATAATAAAAAAATCATATAACAAATGAACAGTGTCTCAACAACTTGTTGAGACACTGTAGCAAATCTAAGAAAATGTTAATTTAAAAAAAATTTGCTAAGGTCAATGGAGGGAGAATTTGATGAACAGTGTCTCTATATTTTAATTTTTTGTTATTTTGGTGATTTTGATGCGGATGCTCTAAGGTTGTGCATATTAATTTTTTCTCAAATTTTGTTTATGTGGGAGTTTCGTATACTAGGTATGTCTTTTTTTGTTTGGCAGGGATGTTTTGGTTAAAAAATACAAAAAATAAAATAAAATAAGATAAAATATTACATCTAAATTAATATTTAAATCGTAATTATTTTACTTTTTTTTCACAAAAGTAAAAAAAAAAAAAAACAAACTAAATAAATAAATTTTTAATCTCAAGTTAAAATAGTCAAAAAAATCTAAAAAATTAATTAAAAAAGTCAATTGCCAAACGACAACTTAATTTCTAAGTTGAAACCATTTTTTTTTTTTTTTATGCGACGTTGGTTAGGGTTGGAGAAGAATTGGTTGGGTTGAATTTCAATTAAATTTTAATTTTAGGGTTGTTGAAATCTTTTGCTAGATAAATAGTTTTTGAGAAATTTTTTGGTGTAAATATTACACCCGGTAACTTAAAATATTTTGAGGCTTGAATAAGCAGTTAGTTTTATTTAATTCTTTTTTGTTTTGTATATATTGAAGAGTATTGTTAGAAATCTCAAATATTTTATTAAATATTTCATGTGAGTATAAAGCTTATATGATATAGATCTCACACCCGTATAAATTATTTGGTAGAACGTGTTATAAAACATTTTGGAAGGTGAAATGACCATTTTATCCTTTAAACTATATAAACTGGTCATAAGTCCTGTAACCAACTCAGAACCCATTTCACCCATCTTCCATCATCTCTCTCATCTCCTGCATCTCTCAGTTACGGACTGAAGAAAGACAAATGTCGCTCACTGATCTGACTCCGGTGGACTTATCTTTGGTTGATCTCTCCCTTGAAGACCACACAACTGGCGACTAACTGCGACAGGTAAATGAACTAATCTGTTTCCAGCTTTTGCCGACTCTATTTTGTTGGTTTTCCATTCCGATCTTTAAGATCCTGCTGTGTTTTGCCCCGTAGTGATGGTATTTGGTGGTGGAAACATCGATATGATCATCATCTTTTTTTCCCAATTTCTTTTTTCTTCTACGACGGGTAATTTTTTTTTCCTTTGCCAAAACACCCCTGCAGAACACGAACTGCTCCGTCAAACTTTTGGTCATGCTGTTGTTGATGGTTTTTTTTTTTCTCGGAAATTTGTTGTGTATAAGCCCATTTGTTGGTTTTTTTTTTTTTTTTTTTCATTTCGGCCAAAATCTGTTCGTCCATCAAACGTTATTGGTTAGTCATTTCTGTTAACTATTCTGATTGAGAAACTGTGCTCATAAAAGGCCCCTGCTGCTCATCAGATGATTGTAGACAGTTTTGGCATAAATACTGGAATAGGAATTAACTTTGGGTTCAATACAGTTCTTGTTAAAGTTTCTACCCAGATTTTTGTTTTCAACATTGTGGTATTGATTGACTAAAATTCAATTGAGAAACAATGTTTGACATTTATGTGAAAGTAACCACATTTTTTGGTTCGTATTTACTTAATTGAAATTCTGTATGTATGACAAGTAGGTTTCCATTTTGTATGAATCTGCTGTTTATACTTCCTCACGAATGCTTCATGTATGAGAAACCATGACATACCACGATAAATTTGCATATGCTTCTGTTGTTTGCCATGTTACTAGTTTAATTACTTGTCCCACATTTTGTACATCAATTTCATTTGAACTCACTTTTCAAATGTAATAAAATAGAAACACAGCTTAAACTTAAATAGAACTAGATTCGTAAATTATTCTCAATCCTGCAAACCAAACAAACAACCCAAACTGAAAGACCAAACTCTTTGAAAGCTCACAGTCAAACAAGTTGAAAAAATCATTATTTACAAATTTCAGTTGTTTTTTTAAAATTTAGTTGGATTCAATTTGTAAAACTATTTCACAATTTCTTACAAAATTTAATGTTCCCACGACTATCGACACGAACAAGATGGGGACTTTTGTAAACAAGTTTTCATCTCTTAATTGCCATTTTTTCCCTCTGGTTTGCTACCGTGTTCGGAAACAGTGGATGGCTTCCTTTATGTCCACTAGCACGTCAATATGACCACAGCGAATGTGTGCTTGCAGCTATGGCCATTGTTTTGTTAAGGTATCCAAATCTTACAAAAATTCTGGTCATGCATATTATGTTTGCCTCCGGCTTGTGATGAGTAGTGTCAAATATGTTATTTCTAACTCCATTGAATGGCAAAATAATTGTTCCATAACTAACTAGTGTTACGTTACTCATTAGCAATGTGTCAATTGGATTGGTTGGTGTGATGAATCACGGAGATGGACCGCCGACCATGACTCATCCCAAAGTGGAGTCATGCAATTATGGGCTGATGTCGTGCAAATTTTTAATACCTTGTGTGTCATGAAAATAGTTATTTTTGTGTTATGTATAACGGTTATCATATTATTATTGCGTATGTAAAACCTCGTAACCACATCATTTATGTATGTTCGATGTTTGTTTAATTAGTACATGACGTGACAAAATTGGACTATTGGAAATGCTACTTGTTGTTACTTATTATGTACAAGTTTTTTGGTGTACGTTTCATTTTCATTTTGCATATCGCATTTGTTTATGAGACGTTGTCAAATTTTTCCGTTTCTAATTTATGTAACATGTGTAAAACACCTTCTACCATAACTAGTGCAATGGCTATAACGCATTCGTCCCCTCGAACACCGTCCAAAAATAAAGGGGTTGGACACTTGGCCAGTGAAGGTTTGTTGATTACATCGATCATTCACATAAAGCAACTTGGGACAGTGCATCAACCAAAATCTTCTTAAAGTGTGCGGGAGGAAATTTTAGCAGGCCATAGGCTAGTGTAGACCGCCCGGAACTCCGCTCCGCGCGCAAGGGCGCGAATCGTTATTCTTAGCTACTACAGTTCGGACTCGTGTCACGGTTCTGAATCTAATCTCACAAAGTGCAATGTAAGACTGATAAATCACCAAAGAGTCCAAATCGGACAAATCGTTTTGGAAAATCGATTTTAATCAAAAAGCGCCAAACATGGACTGCTTTGCCAGATTTCAGAGTTGCCACCTAAATATTTTGTTTTGGAAAATTTAGAAAACCCTGACTCGTGCCTAAAGCCACGTGTCCGTCATCACCAAAGTTGCCTCGGCTCGGAAACTTGGGTACGAGGGGGGAAGGTCATGAAATGAGCACCCCCGCTCGCTCGATCAAAGATCGGCCTTTACTAACATGATATGTTGTTTTTGAAAACACATGCGCTCTTATTCCGGTTAATTAGCTAATCTTACTACGTGATGCGCACAGCATACAAGTATAGACTAAATCGCTCAAGTTGGAACAAAACATCTCATGTTTGTTTGTTTGAAAATGGTTTGAAAATGCTACTCGCAAGTAGGCTAAGACGCGGATTTGCCACCCTCAAGTGGGCTTAGAAAACAACATGATTTTGCCACTCCGAGTGGGCTTAAAACGCACATTTTGATGAGTTGTTCCAATTCAAGCAATGAAGCCTTCATCCGCAAGCATTCATGCAGTTATACACTTAAGCAGTTAGCCTCATGGTAAGCATGCTATCATGGCAGTCACTTACACACATGTAAGGATGCTAAAGCATAAATACTCACAGTGTACTCCGAGCCAAAATAAAAGCTAGTTAGTAATCATGCATGATCCTAGCTATGTTAATAATGCCTAATGCAACACATGCAAAAATACAACTAAAATAGGCTCGGCTATCTAGAATGGTATATGAATGCAACACTTGATAACATGTATTCAAATTGAAATTGAAATACAATGCATTTAGTATGATGCGCCGAGCCCGGTGCATGCAAGACAAAATGAATGATGCGCGCATGCAAACATAAGTATGCTAATTGAAACATGTCCTAAAACTAACCATCGAAAGCTGATAAGTACAAGGGAGAAAGAAATGGAGGTTGGAAGACATGCATCACACACACGCACACTTATTACAAAATTCGCCCTCTCGACGGAGGGTCCGAATAAATAATACAAACCAACTAATTAACTAACTATCCTAGCTAATTAATTATTACGAAACTCTTAACTAATTAAACAAATTAATTAAGTTAGAAAACCGACTAAGTAAGCATTTGAAATGGGCTGCCACAGCTCTGCCTCGGAGTGATGAATGATGCCTGCTCGGTCGCGTCCTCCCGGAAATGTACTACCGTGCCTCGTGATGCCTCTGTTTGCACTGTTTTAGACCTCTGAAAATTGTGCCAACCTCCAAGATACTTCTGATCCACCTCATGGACATTCTGAGAGGTGATCGGCCAAGAGGAGTGGCCATCGGCCAGAGTTAATGGCCATCGGCCAAATTTGATAGCCGATCGGCAGACTAAGTGGTCGATCAGCCACTACTTCCTGCAGATTCTCCCTTTTGCTGCAACAGAGTACTAACAGAGGCATGGCAGTGTGTTTGCAAGAAAATATGTGTGCAACCACACTCCTTATCATGTCTAAGGCTTAAAGGAGTGTAGTGCTCGGCACTCGAGCCATCAATCACGCATCTCAATGCATGATGGCCAAAGAGGCCGAGTTGCACAAATCAATGACAATGAATGCACACAAATATCACATAGGACTCAATGAACTTCCACCTTATCACGCATGATCAAAGGCGTCGGTGACCGAAGAAATGAGGCGCGTTTCATCACTTCAAGTATGAAACGCCCCCTCGTTCCCCGTGTTTGGATCAACATCCAATCCAAACACAATGCAATACAACAAACATGCAAACATAATGCGACATGCAACATGAAAAAAACAATGCAATGGCAAGGGCTATGTAATGCAACACTTAATGGACCAAACCAAACTCAAGCAAGCCTTATGCATGCCAAGACAATGGCCAAAGCATGCTGAAAATGAAGTCCGAAAGTATATACAAGCATGCATGTCAATTAGTTCACAAACAAAGCATGAGGGCACCAACTCTCAAGCACATTGAATGAGTGGAAGATGTGGGGGTGTGGCAGTGAAATAGGCTCTGAAATCATATTCCAAAGGATGCTAAATCATACACACATGACAAACAAAGCATGCTAGTGGTATCAAAGGTTAAAGCTAGCTAAGGGACTTACACCATGGCTATATCAAGCAAGCCCCAAAGGGCCATGGTGACTCAAAATAGTCCCAAGGCAGGTCAAAATAAGGCCAAAACATGCATGGAATGAGACCGAAACAAGCTAGCGTGGTAAGCACAAAACATGACGCATACAAGGCCAATGAGGAGGATTACACTACACCCACCAAAACTAAGCATGAGATGACTATACCAACTAAAATCAGAGTTATGGCATGTCAAAATAACACAAAAAATGCACTGATATGGCAGCCCAAAAGCTTAGGCAATAAGGCGTGCATATAGACTCATACTTAAGGCATAAAGCATGACTCACAAAAAGCATTGAAATAGTGAAGCATGAGAGAGTATGGCCACACCATATGCACTGAAATCATATACCAAGTGATGCCAAATCATGGAAATAGCCCAAGCAATGCATGCTAGTGGCTTGGAAACTCAAAGCTAACAAGCTAGAATGCACTATGGCTATACAAAACAAGTCATGCATGACCAAGACAACATGAATCAGAGCTTAAGCATGGTAAAACATGAGTAAAAGCTTCTTTGAGTAGAGCCAAAATCATGCTAGAATGATGGTCCAAAGCATGATGCATATTAGGCCAATGAATGGATTTGCACTACAAGTGCAAGGAGCATGCATGATATGATCAAACCAAGCCAAAAAAGTGTTATATCATGGCAAAACAAGGCCTAAGACATGATGAAATTGAGCCACAAAGGGGTAGAAAAACATGTCAACTTAATGAGCCATCAACACAAGCATACAAGAGAAGAGGAGGGGGGACAACCCTCTCCTATTTAAGACCTTAAAACACACTTTCCACCACTGAAATTCCTCTGGAATTCAGTGGTGAAGAGGCCAAATAAAGGCTAAAACAAAGGCCTAAAGTGATGGTTCAAAACAAGGCCAAACAAGGCTCTAAAGGGGGTAGACCACCCCCAACACCAAAGAGGTCTCAAACCAACATGTTAAGCACTTCAAAACAAGACTTTTTTCAGTTGAAAGCTAAGCCAAAAGAAGCATGCAAAGTTGGCTAAGTACTCAAGCAAAATAAAGCTTAAAAGAGGATATGGGGCTCACCCTTGAAGAACAACAATGCCAGCAGCTTCTCTGAGCCAAAACCAACCTTAGGATGCTAAAACAAGTCCTATGGAACCTCAACTCCAAGGTCAAGAGGTTTGGCTAAGGGATTCTAGGCAAAATGTGTGAAGAACACTCACTTTAAGGCACAAACAAGGGCCAATATATATATATATATATATATAGAGAGAGAGAGAGAGAAATATATATATATATATATATAGAGAGAAACGTATCTTCTATCTCAGATTTCAGAACCTCTGGAAAGGGAGAGGGGTCTCCCTTCTTATAGAAAATGAAGTCCCAAGCTTGTTTAGCAAGCTAGAGCTTAGTTCAAATCCATCCATACACGTGTATGGAGGATACATCAAATGACCAACAGCTGGCACCAACTGGAAGCAAAATATCTGTAAAAGCAGAAAAAGGGGGCTCGGCCAAAAAAATGGCCGATCGACCAAAAAGAGTGCCGACCGGCCAAAAAGAGTGCCGATCGGCCAACACTTATGGCCGATGGCAAGAAGGAGAGGCCGATAAGCAAGAGGCCTGGTCGATGGGTTGTAGGGTTGGCCAACAAGCCACCTTCTTCCCTCAGAAACAAAAACCACAAGCTCTTGGTCTAAAACTAAGCACAAAATAGATAAGTTAAGAGGTTCTAAGGCAAGGCGCGCAGCCGAAACCTTCAGAAACTCAAAATGAATATGAGCATGGATGATCATCGAGTGTTCAAACGATGACGTCCAAGTCTTGAGGACGGTAAAAAATGAGGTGTCTACAGCTAGGTACAACTATCATGGCTGTAGGGTACAAGGAAATTGCTGTAAAATTCACTCAGTGCACGGGTAGACGTCATGACATGAAACAGTTCAAGAACAAGTACCTTGCTTTGAAAAAGGAATGGCAGGCTTGGAATAAGTTGATGGACATTAGTAAGAGTGTCACTGGCATTGGGTTTGATAAGGCCACCGGCTTGTTCAGTGCGTCAGAAGAGTGGTCGGAAAATCTAAAATCAGTATGTAACATGTTACATTTACTTGTATGCTAACAAATTGTTTTGTATTCCCTCATATGTCCATTTTTTTTTTTTAAGTTGTCCTTTTAATCAATTATTTGCATCTTTCATCTAAAATCGTAGTTGTGTATTATTCATTGCTTCTTCCTACTTTATTTGGTTGTTTGTTTTTGTTTTTATTTTGTTTTCATTGTAGTCATTTACTTGTGTCTGTCAATTAAAAAATTAAATTCGCGATGTTCAATGCTTCAAAAAATGAATTACTATTTTACTGGTTGATTTTGTTTTTTAAAATTTTTATTCTTTTTATTTGCAGACAAACAAGCTTGCATACAAGTTTAAGACTAAGCCATTGAAGCATGAAGATTTTATGCATGAAGTTTTCATAGGTGCAACCACAACTGGGAAACATCATTGGACCCTCGGCGAGCAAGTTACGGACATTGCGGACAGTGAGTCTGATTCAGTTGACTCCCCTAGTTTGCAGCCATATCGACAGGTGGTTGACTCACCTCCACACTCCCCCACTGTCCAGCTGGATGACGCAAAGTAGGGGTCAAAGAGGAAGAATAGAGATAGTACAAGTGGCAAGTCGAAGAAGATCTCTAGTGGCGCATTAGTGCTTGCAGACAGTTTCAACCATCTCTTGGTGGCGGTTTGTTCACAAAAGCACCTCACGGTCAGGCATGGAACTGGTACATCTCAGAAGTATGGCATTGAGGCATGCATGCAGAGGATTATGGCTATGCCCAACTTTATCAGTACGCATTTTTTCCATTTTGCCTTCATTGTGCTGGAGAACGCAGATTACCGTGAGATACTAATGTGCATGCCTGATAATGGTAATGTGGTCGGTTGGCTTGCAGCATTGAAGGCTTCGAAAGAGCTGTGAGTCCTAGGGTTTGATTTTTTTGGGGAAAATATGAAATTGTGTGGTGTTTGTGGACGTTAATTGTGTTGTTATGTTTATTTATTTTCCGTTTTTCTTAGCTTTGCTTTTCAGTATTGTTGGTTAAATTTTATGTTTTGGGTCAATGGATGCGAAGACTGTGTGTTAAACATTTTATGCAATTGCGTATCCAGTAATGCTTTATGGAAGCATGGTTTGGGTATTAGTTTTGCTGAATTGAGAACTAGAATTGATATTCATGGAATGGATTACTGTTTTGGGTTGGTATACTTATGTGGATGTATGCATGGGTGTAAAGATTTTTCAGTTTTTGACATATGTTTAAAATATGATAAGTTTACACGTTTGAAATAGTGAATTGTGTGTTGTGTGCATTTTAATGTGGAACGGTGCATGTAGCAATCTGTATCGAAATTATGACGATGACATAATTGAACACGCAGAAGAACAAGAAGACCAACAGAACAATGTAATCGTTGAAGTAGCGTGACATGCAATGGAACATTACGTGAAGTACATGGAGAAGACCCCATGTCGCACTTCTATTTTGACCAGTCGTGCGTGGATTCCAGAATTACTTGTTGGGCACTTAGGTAGGTGTGAAAAAAATTTGCATATGTCACTGTATGTGTTTCAAGCATTATGTGATACATTATGAAGGGACTTCGGTTTATGGGTACCTAAAAGACCCCATGGATTACACATTGAAGAAAGTGTTGCCATGTTCATCCATACCTTGGCCAGCTACAATAATTGAAACATTCAGGAGCAGTTTCAACACTCGGGAGAAACGGTGTCTCGACATTTTCATGCAGTGTTAGATGCAATGAAGTTGTTCACTGAACAACATTATAAGCCAACAAGAGATCAAAATAGTAGGCATCCCTACTTGCGGTCAAGAGGCAAATACGTACCATTCAAGGTGAGCATTCAGTAATTGCCATTAACAATAGTTATTTCTAATGCGGTGTCCAATCAAACAGTTGTGATGTATTGAATTATGGCAGAATTGTATAGGTGCGTTGGATAGAACTCATGTACAAGCCGTGTTACCTACCCGTGATGCGGGCACATATTAGGGCCGCAAAGAGTATCCAACCCAGAATATACTAGCACTATGCGACTTTGACATGTGCTTCATTTTTATCTCTTGTGATTGGGATGGAAGCATGGATGACAACCGCATCTTTAAGGAAATAAGTGAAAATGACCACGCACTGTTCCCGTACCCATAGGAAGGTAACAAATTTACAATGCAGTATTAGTTAGGGTTAATGCAACTGTGTATTAATAAGGTTTGTTTTTAAAATGTAGGTAAATACTAGTAAATACTACCTTATGGATATGGGATATCCAAACAAGAAGGGGTATCTGGCACTATTCAAAGGGTCTCGGTATCACCAAGCACAATTCCAGGAACATGGACGACCCGATAACCCAAGAGAATTGTTTAACAAAACACATGCGTCATTGAGGAGTGTGGTGGAAAGGACTTTTAGAGTGTGGATGTAACGCCCCAACCCTTCATACATCATCGATATTGTCTGCTTTGGGCCACGCATGCACAGATTTGTTCCTCCCAGTGGGTCACTCATCCCAGAACTACTCCACCCTAAGCACACTTAACTGGGAGTTCTGCTAGGGATTTCACCACCCGGGAAAAGGCCTCGATGCTATATAAGGGTCCATGTTTTTACTTTTATAGCCTAGGAACTCCCCCTCCATTTCCGATGTGAGACACCGGGACCTTACGGTGGATATCGCGGTGGAAGTTCCTACATAACATGTCGGACTATGATTTTGTGACGGTGCAGATGCCATTGGTTAGTGCATCAATGACGTTACACAATTTCATTCGTAGACACGAGCTAGCTGCCAATGGGCACAGCAAACATTATGGTGTATCATCAGTGCCGGATGACATGCTAGACGCTGACGACGTTGGAGGAAATCTCGACGATGGGCTCATGGTTGGAGATACGGATGTGGATATGAGAAGAGTTTGCGTTCGCATCCGTGACCAATTGTTTTATATACACCGTCAAGGACTATTGTGATAATATGCTGTTTTGGATTTGGAAATTTGTTGTGCGATGTGACCCACGTAGCATGACTTGCACTTATGGAATTGTTTGTAATGCATAATGTTCATAACGTCAGTTTCATAGACGTTTGTAACGTACTCGTACATTTTATGTTGTTATGTTTGAATTGCATTGAAAATTGAACCATTTGTAACGTAATCGTAAAAGTTTGTAACAAATTTAATAATTTTATAATTCGTAATTCGTAAACGTTAACAATTGTTACATTTTATGTTGTTATGTTTGAACTGATTACTAAAAATTGTTACATTTTTAAAAATTTATAATTTAAATAATGGGTAAGATTTAAAATAATGTCAGAAGGTTTGTTCATATATACAATTAAAATAATTGTTTTCACTCCATTTTAAAACATGCCTTCTTTTTTTTTTTTAGTGTTAAAAATTACTATTAAAAAATTACTATTCACAAGTAGGTCCTTTCTTTTTTTGGGGTCCTTTCAATTTTTGGCCAAAGTACCTCATTTGAGCCATTACAACATAGGCCGAAAATCTGTTCAAATTTTTATAAAAAAAAGAACAAAAAAAAAAAAAAAAACCAAAAAATTTGAAGCTACGTCCAACTTCCCTATAAACCCCACGTCAGCAAGCTGATTTCATAGGTTAGAACGTGGCACCCAACATGTAGGGGCAGTTTCGTCATTTCACTCCAAAACATCATTTCAAACACGTTTCCCAATACAACAATTCATAAAAATTTTAATCTACCTTCCCAAACACACAAACTAAAATAGTCTACTAAAATAGCCAAAAAGTCTAAAAAATAACCACTTCCCAAATGAGGCCTTTAATTCTAATTAGAAATTTTTTAATGATCTCATAATGCTTAGAAGATTATGTCAGTGCTTTAGTTTTAATTGGTAACCTTTTGTTAACAACTTGGAAGGATGAGATAATGTTTTATATTTCGGGAGTTTGGAAGACTCAATCCTAAACTTTGTAGCATTTAATCAATTTTTGCAAAATCGTATATGCAACCAGGAGACTTGAGTGATTGCATAAAGATTATGAAATTGGACAATGTACTCAATATGGTAGGGCAAACATTACCTGCGAGTTAGATTATGAACATCATCCGGAGATTTTGAAACTTAGGTCTCGTTTATTAACTATACATTTTAGTTAAAAAGTCATTATAAGTTGTTACATCACTCGGTTTATTTTTCTGCACATCTTTTCGTAAGTTATTAAAATAGTCTATTTTCAAACGAAACCTTAAACTTATTCCACCCCGCTAGGTAGCTCGAAAAATTAGAGGCTCGAGTGGCCCGAAATCACAAAACGACGTCGTTTTGCCTTTTTTTTTACCTTTTCTTTTCTTCTTCCTTTCCATAACTCGCAGAAGCAAAAAAAAGAAGAAGAAGAAAGAAAAGAAAGGAGATGAGAGGAAAGAAATAGAGCATAGGGGTTCAAACCCAAAAATCAAAAATAAAAAACAATACAAATCAAACCCACAAATCCATGAAACACACACACACACACACATACAGATCTGGAAAATCAAAAACCAAATCCATGAAACACATACACATACACATTTATACCTGTATATATGTAGACACCCCATTTTTGACCGACCTTAAGACTCAGACGTCACCGATTGAGCGCTTGGTGATGTTGCATAATGTGCTCGTTCAGAAGTTTCAGAGTCTTGGCTGCGAGCCCTGCCTCCGGACTTCCGAACCCTCTTCTGTGCCTTGCCTCGGTTTGCGAACCAGACTCGGTTTTCTCTGTTTCTTTTCCTGAGGAGAGGGAGAGGTCCAGTAGACCATCTCTCAGTGGCCGTGGGCTACATTTTGTGGCCGCAGGCCATTTTGCCCATTTCGGAGTCCGGTTTCCGGTTTTTCGAAATCGTTGGCCGTGTGCCTCGGTTCGGGACAGCTTAACCATCTCCATTTGCTCTGATTTTTGGCATACATCTTATTTTCTCCCTTTTAAGGGACACTGGGGTCTGAGAAACCCACTTCGTGGCCGAACGCCACTTTTGGTGCTTAACAGCCCATTTTCGGGACCCCGAACTGCGTGTTTTGGCCCCCGAGCATTCGTTTTGCATCGGTTTTTGTTCATTTTTGGCAGGTACCTCTGTTTTATCACTGGGAAGGCCATAGAAGGGTGGGAGGCCAGCAATTATCTTGGCAACCAGTTATGTTCCATTTTCGCCCTTCGACACCCGTTTTTCGCACTTCCGGGCCAATGTTGAACACCTTGGAGCCATTTTCTTCAAACCCAAACCACATATTTGTGATGTACACACATGGGAGGACCCTAAAGGTTCATGGCCGGCCACTAATGTTTATTGACCCTTTTGAACCCCTCCTTCCGAGCCAATGTTGAACATCCTTGGGCCACTTCCTTGAACTTTGAACTACATATTTGTGTTGTACACACATGGGAGGACCCTAAAAGTTTATGGCCGGCCATTAATTCCATTTGAACCTTTTGAACCCCTCCTCAAAATGGCTTGTTCTCTCTCTCCTGTTTTAGAGTTTCCAAATTCGAACCACAGGGTTGTGAAGAGGAGACCTGGGAGGCCACCAATATGTGGTGGCCGGCCACTAAAGCCACTTGGCCTTTTTGACCCTTGGCCGGCCGGCTAGGGGGGGTGGCCGGCCGGCCACCTGCAACAAAAATACTTGGCCGGCCATATTCCTTGCAGTGCACACTTTACAGCTGTACAGCTGTTTCTCCCAGAAAATATCTATATCCGGGGGATATTTTGTGGGGGAACAAGAGCCTCAATTCCCTCCACTTTGGCCTAGAGTCTTCTCTCCCTCTCTTACATTTTTTTGCTGGCCTCCCAACTCAAGAAAAGGGGTTACAAGGATTGGTTGGAGCATATACATACATATCACCCCATTTCCTTCAAGTTTTGGGCTCCATTTCTTCATCATCTTCAAGCTCCACCACCACCACTCCATACCAGCCGCAAGGGGAGGAATTCCAGCAGCTTAGAATCATCAAAGTTGGTCCAAGAAACAACAAAAGCGTTGGTCTTCAAGGGTGAGTAGCATTTCCCCCTTTTTGGTTCATTTCTTGCACCATTTATAAGCCATACATACTTATTGATTTGAGCTCCGACCAAAACTGAAAAGGTCATTTTTTTGAGCTCATCTTCCTGTTTCATTGAGGGCTCAACCTGGTTTGAGCCCTCCATATTGCACTTGCTTCAATATCCTCCTTGAATGCCATTTTCTTGCATGCTTTGGCAGCCTATCATGCTTCTGTTTTTAGTCTTTTTACAGGCCTAGAAATAGTCTTATTTTGACCTTCTTAACATGTTTCATTAAGGGTCTTTGGCTGTTTGATGAATATTTTGTATACTTTGTGTTATAGCCTCTTTTGAGTCTCATTTTTGCATTGCATTTCTAGCATGTTTGTATACTGTTTTGGAGTTTTTATAGTTCTGTAAATATGCTTATTTTTGGTCCCTCTTCAATGTTGTAGAAGGGAATTTTTCAGTTTGGGCTTTGCATATACCACTTGCCTCTTTGGCCACCTTTTGGCCCTTTTTCTTGCATGGGAGTGCAGCCATACCTGTGTTTGTTTTTGGGGTTTTTATAGTTCTGTAAATGTGCTTATTTTGGGCCCCTCTTCAACTTTGTTGAAGGGCCCTAACCTGTTTGGAGTTAGCAGCTATGAGTTGCTTCATAATCTCATGTTTAGGGCCATTTTTGCATGCCATTGTTGCCCTATCTTTGCTTGCTGTTTGGCCATGATTTGTAATGTAGAAATGCTTATTTTGAGGCTGTCTTGCTTCTGTCTTTTCATCTCGTGTACCAATTATGCATGCTTTGTATAGCTGTAGTTCATTCTATGCGCCTAATTTGCATTTCGGGAGAGATTCCATGCATCGGGTGTGTTTTCGCCTCATTTCGGGGCTGTTTTCCCCCACACTTCATTGCTGAAAATCCATTAGCATGCTTGCATATCATTTCCATGCCATTGCATTGCGTATGCCATTGCCTCGGTTTGCGTGTCCGCGTGCACGCATTTCGAGGCACTTCATTTTCATCTATCGGCCTCTTATGTGAGTGTGGCTGAGGCTCTCTCATGTTAGTATAAGTCCATGTTGCATTCTATATGCCATTTCTAGCCATATTGCATTGCATATACCATTTCCTCGATTTACGTGCCCGTGTGCACGCATTTCGAGGCATTTCATTTTCACAGCATAGTGCATACTAAGTTGTATCTTAGATCGCATTTATGTATTTTTTCGGTTTGCGTGCCCGTGTGCACGTATTTCGAGACATCTCATTTTCATAGCATTGTGCATGCTAGGCTGTATCTTAGTTGCATTCATGCATATCATGCATATTGTATCGTGTTCGGGATAGGAGTTAGCCCGGGCACGGGAAACGAGGTGCGTTTCGTACTCCGAGTGACGGAACGTGTCTCCATCCCCAGTCACCGACACTCCGGATTACCCATGATGGAGTTAGGGTTTGTTGTGTTTATACGTGCGTTCATTCTATATTGAGTTGCACATTTCGACCCCTCTGCCATCATGCATCGATATGCGTGATTGGTGGCACGAGGATCGAGGCATGCATATATCTGTGAAAATACATTGCCATGCCCCTTTCCTGCTCTCTGTTGCAGCAAAATGAAGAATCAGCAACTTTTCGAAGTCTGGCACGCTTTACAAGAATAACTGCTAAACAGAGACTAATTGGGGCATCCCGGTGGATTTCCGCGCAAGACAACCCGGACATGCATCATCCATCAGAAGCAAGGCAGTCCCTGGCTTGCATGCCAGTTTTATTTATTTTCTCAGTTGATTTGTTAATTAATTAGGAATTTATATATTATTTGGACTGTAATATTTGGACTATACTTTTCTTTCATTTGGGACTGTATTATTTATTCGGACCCTCTGCGCGAGGGCAGAACTGTAATAAGTGTGCGTGTGAGTGATGCATGTCTTCCAACCCCACGTCTTTCTCCCTTTTATTTATCCGCTTATGATGGTTAGATTAGGGCATGTTTTAATTAGCATACAGTATGATAGCATGTTTGCATTCATCTGTCTTGCATGCACCGGGCTCGGCGTACCATACTAACTGCATCGTACTTTCATTTCCAAATTGAATACATGTTAGTTGTAGCATTTCATATGCCATTTTAGAATAGCCGAGCCTGCTATAGTTGCATTTTTGCATGTGTTGCATTAGGCATTTTTGTATACTTAGGATCATGCATGATTTCTAATGTAGTTTCTATTTTGGCTTGGAGTACTCTGTGAGTTTTATGCTTTAGCATCCTTGCATGCGTGTGAGTGACTGTCATGAATAGCATGCTTACCATGAGACTAATTGCTTATATGATATAACTACCTGAATGCCTGTGGGTGAAGGTTGGGTTATTTGGATTGGAACAAATCATCAAATGTGTGTTTTAAGCCCACTAGATAGTGGCAAAATCATGTTTTCTAAGCCCACCCGAGGGTGGCAAATCCACGTCTTAGCCTACCTGCGGGTAGCACCATCAAACCACTTTTAAATAAACAAACATGAAATGTTTTGTTCCAATTCAGGCGATCCAGTCTATACTTGTATGTTGTGCGCATCACATAGTAATCTAGGCTAATAACTGGAATAAGAACACACAATGTTTTCAAAAATAGATATCATGGTTAGTAGAGGCCGATCTTTGATCGGGCGAGCGGGGGTGCTCACGAAGTGACCTTCCCCAATCGTACCCAAGTTCCCGAGCCGAGGCAACTTTGTTGATGACGGACACGTGACCTTTGGCACCGAGTCAGGGTTTCCTAAATTTCCCAAAATAAAATATTTAGGTGGCGACTCTGTATCTGGCAAAGCAGTCCATGTTTGGCACTTCTTTCAAACAAAAATCTGTTTTTCTCAAAACGATTTGCCAGATTTGGACTCTTTGGTTCAGACTTAGAACCGTGACTACGAAATCGAGTCCGAGCTGTAGTGAGGTCCCCCGCGGGCCTATCTACAATATACTTATCCATTATACTTATATATAAGGAACATAAAATTATTAAAAATAAAAAAAATTCCACACAGATTGGGTCGTCTATCCCCTCTTTGAGCAAGAGCATAGAGATAACAAAACTCAAAAGAGAATGAACATATTAATTTATAACAGATACTAGTAAGAAGTTGTATAGTATTAGACAATCGGCATAGCATAGCAAAATGACCATAGCCTTCTCTCAGCAGAGCTTGCTAATCAACGCTCTCACTCCAGCCCACAAACCCAACAACAACAAGAACCTAATTCCTCTGAATTCCATACCCATCCATGAAACACACACACACACACACACACACACACACACACACATAGAAAAAGAGAAGAGGAGAAGAGAGAAGATCGGCGACAGTGCAGCATTGACGAAAAACGAAGAGGCGACGGCGACGACGTGAGAAGATCGGCTCCCACTCCCTCTTCTCTCTCTCTCTCTCTCTCTCTTCCTCCCTCCTTCTGTTTCACAGATAAAAGAGAGGAAAAAAAATCAAAACAACGTCGTTTTGAATTTGGGCCACTTGAGCCACAAAAATTTCGAGCTCTGAAACATTTTCAATTTGAAAAACGCCAAACATAAAAAAATTGATGTTGAACATATGCAAAGTGTTTTAAGAGGCACATATGTTTTATATTATGGAGAAAACATTTTTACTATGGGAATTTGTGTGATACTACTCCTAATTGTCAAAGCTAATATCGAGTGTTAAATCACAAAAGGCAGTAAAAAAATGAAAATGAAGACGCCCGAAATTTGCACTTGAAATTTTTTTCACGATCACGGTGAACAACGTAAAATCAAATTAGTGAAAACCAGTAGTTTGAATTCAAAATAGTTTTCCAAACTTACACCGTGGTCTAAGATGTTGAACTAATAAAAAGGTACTAAATGGCCTCATAAAACCAAAAAATTATGTGTCAAGATTTTTCTACATCAAGAAATCGCAAAATAGTAATTGTTACTTTCAACACTTATATTGGGTTTTTAAAAATAGCCTATAAAATTTTGGTATCGATTGAGCTCAGAATGACCTACTTTAAACAACAATAATTTTTTTCATTGTAATGAACAATATTATGGACTTACGTCAAGAAAAATTAATAGTGTGAAAATTTGTTGTAAAAAAAGTTACATTAATACCATTTTAGAAGGTGGTTGGTGGCAAGGAGAACATAAAAATGCATGTTACAAATCATGCAATAATATAATGAGATACATGGTGAAATTGTGAAAGTATTAGGATTGCTTGCGGAGCGATTATTGCTATGTCTTGTGTGGCATTGGGGTTGGAGTAGTTTTTACATGAATAGTATATATGAGCTAGGGGTGGAATCAAAATTTTTGTTCAGGAGGAGCCAACGTATGCATAAAAAATACTGAGTTAGTTTTTATACATTACTAATTGGACATAATTTCTTATATAAATATTGTGAAAGAAGTATTTCAATAAAAAATTAAATAAATCTAAGAAATAGTTTTTTTAATTTAAAAAAACTTTGCAGTATTGATTAGATCTCAATATACAATCGGAACCACTATTATAAGCTATTCATTGATTGATATAATCTAGCAAATGAAAAGTGAAAAATGCTAAAGACACCTAAAACATGACCATTAAATTTACACTCAATGATGTTGAATATTACATGTCAGTTGATTTGTTTAGAAATTAATCAACTAAGACTCGATCCCTGTCATGTCATTGTGAAAATTTTTTAAGTTTTAGGTTTTCTAATATTACTCATAATATATATATATATATATATCATTTAATTTTTTTTTAAAGTAACATGTACCTCTTGTATTAATAAAATTACCTCGATAAAATTGATGCTATTATTTAAAGTGTGAAATAATTAGATATCATGTAATTATACATTGTGAAATACTACTGAAATAAAAAAATTAATAAAATAATTTTTATAAAAGTAAGAAATCATCTCATTAGATATTTTACAAATACTCATAAATATATAACTAATAATAAATTGTCTAAACTCAGAGGTGCCAAGGCCTCTCTTAGCCCCTACATAGTTCCACCCTTTGATAAGAAATGGTACAAAATAAGATGTCCACAAGTAATACTTCACTAGCTATCATTAGTCAAACATTACTATCCTTCTTTCCTCCATTAGTCCCACCACCACTACCCAACCTCCTTTCTATCTTGACTCCATTACCTGCTTCTTTCAAGTCCATCTTGTTTGTATTTAGGGGCAACACAAAGTTGAAGGGAGAGGGTTTTGGTGAACCCCTAAAAATTACAAAATGTTTATTAGCTTTGTAAGTTTTACCGATAAAAATAAGCAAAATGTTGAATGAATCCTATATTTCATGGGAATTCTCTAAACCCTTGGACTTGTATAAAAAAATACACAATTATTTATTTATTTTTAATACTAAGTAATATTATTTCTAGTAATGTAATATAAACTAGTAGATCTTATAAAATTTCTTACTTATTCATGTTTCACTTTTTTTATCATTAAAGTAGGCTTTAGTTTAGTATTCAAAAAATTTATTTTTGCATCACACATCAATTAGTTTGTATAATGTCATGCTGTAAAATAAATAGACATTCTACTCCGATATAATGTTATTAAACATGTGGAACATACCAACAACATGATTATACAACATCGTTTCCAATCATAGCCTCATTACATTCTTTTAGTTGTACTAAAACTAAACTATTACAAGTTAATGCCTTAAAGGCAACAAATTTGCAAGGCCTTGTCTAGTTACCACAAATGAGTCACAACTTAATACAAAGAAGTCTGTGGCTTAAATTACAACTAAATAAACAAAGAAAATAATAAATACGAGTCTTAAGCTCCAAGATCCACCTAAGTCATCACCTTGGCAGAGGCACACCAGTTCATCTAAAAAAGATTTCCCTTGTAGAGTGAGTATAAAGTCCAGTAGAAATAAACTTAATGACATGTATGAACTTAACAATGTCATAAGGTGTATGCATATGAAATGCCATCGCAAAACATGCATTTTCTCTTTTAAACAATGCAACGCGAGATTTCCAAAACATCTTTCCCAATATTCTTTCAAAATAATCAGGTGATAAATATAATGAATAAAACTCTAAGGCTAGTGTTCATAATAGAAAGCTATATGGGCTATCTCTGCCATTTACCGGGATTATCCGGATGGAACGGCACCTATCGCACGGGTTTTAGGTCTTACATCGTGGACACACATGCCAAATTAATTATGTTTTAACACCTTTTACAACTTTGTTACTTTATTTACCCTTCCAATAATGCAATACATGCATTTCAAAACAATAATACGTTTTCAAAACATAAAATCTCCACTTTACAAATCCATGATATGCTCAATGCAATGTATGATTTGGAAACATTTCCATTCCCTAGTGTACATACAATTTCTACAACAATCAATACAACTCTCCACAGGTTGCCAAAACAATTATCTCTAATGCCATTATTAAAATATAACAATAATAATATTCAAAATTATAACAAAACCGGAATCCCAACGATTTATATAAAATCTCATGATTCTCAAAATAACATTCACATTTCTTACGAGTCTTGTTAATCTCAATCGAAAACATAAAATTTTCCCAAAACCCTTCGTAGAGTTTCCAACAAAACTACTATTTTGAAAGAGTAAACAATATTCGATATTTTCCAATGGTTCAAAAATATTTCTTAAGCCAACCTCTTTTTTACGGAAATTCCACAATATTACCAATTCATTTCTTTTCCATAAAAATATCCAATACCCTAGATTTTGATAAACTTCTGGGGAACTCTTTCCAAAAACACGATTTTCTTCAAAAGTTTAGTACACAACAACCGATAGCTTACCAATTTCAATCCATAACCGAAAACAAGTTTTTTTCCCCAAATTTGCTCATAAATAAATATATATCCAAAAATTAATTTTTTTGAAAACCCATAACTAACAAGAATAACATATAATGAAGCTAAATAGCATGCACGCCATTAAGAAAATTCCTACATTAACTCCAGAAGAGGAGAAAGCCCTAAAAGCTCAAAAATTGATGGCGACGAAAACCGATCCGTCTAGATTAAAACTAACCCCTCACCTTCCTCTACACTAAAGTTTAAGGCACTAAGGGTTAGAGATGATTTAAAAGAGATAAAATCAAGGTTTAGAGCTCAAAAAGATGAAAAATAGCGAAACAAGAAAGAGAGAGAAAGAGAGAAAGAGAGAAAGGAGAAGATGGGATCAAAAAAAGATATTTTCAGTTTTCCCGAGTATTTATAGAATGAACACATCGTAGGCGCAAACTCATGATTGTGGCTGCGAAATTAAGGTTTAGAACACACATAATCTCCCACCCCAAAAGATAATAGTCATCTCCTCAGATCCACATAACTCTTATGTCTACTCTATACGGTAACAATACGTTGCTAGATGAGAGAGATTTTCTCGGTGGTTTTCCTCACTAACTCCGGTCCTAACAGAGGTGTGTCCCTAACATCGGTCCAACAAATTGATAATCTACACGGCCTACCATACAAGGCCTCAAACAGTGCTATGATTCCACTGAGGATAAATGTCTCTCCCATGAACCTTGAAAGTCAAGTACACATGCCCGAAGCATGTCCTCTAAAGTTTGAATGGTTTGCTCAGATTGTCCATTGATCCATAGGTGAAAAGTTGTGCTAAGTGTCAACTAAGACCTAAAAGCTGACTGAAAGCTCTACCAAAGTCACATCGTGTATCGGGGATCCCTATCAGAAACCATGGTGATTGGAACCTCATAAAGTTTAACAATATGCCGAATGTAAAGTTTACTCAACCCCTCCATAGTGTCACTAACTTTCATCAGAATGAAATTCGCAGATTTAGTCAAACGATCCACTACAACTCAACTAACATCATTGACCCATTGGGTTCTCGGAAGTCCCACGACAAAATCCATGGTAACGCGTTCCCATTTCCACTCGACTACCGGTAATGGTTGTAACAACCTCGTCGGTCACTAATGTTTGACCTTCACTTGTTGACAAGTTAAGCACATAGAGACAAACACCGCTACATCTCTTTTCATACCCCTCCTGTGACGACCGACCTTCTTTTTCCCTTTTCTTCTTTCTTTCTTCGTTTCGTTCTCTTTTATTTCGTTGGATTGAAATGCCCGGAAATGGTTTCCTAATTCTTATTCCTTTCGGTGTTGAATTTCGGTCATTCCGGAGGGTGTGCGGGTGAGTCCGGGGTGCCGGGAGCGAGGTTGAAAACTTGGGGTGCGGGGCCCAAGGCCGCACGTGCGGAGGAGGGCTGCTCGAGCGGTGAAGCTTGACACATAGAAAATTTCATTCTGAAAAGGGCCGCACGAGCAGAGAAAGTGGGCCGCACGAGCGGTGGGGAAGGCCGCACGAGCAGCCAACTGGGCAGTCCAAGCCCTATTTTTTTTCCTTTTTTTAATCCGAATGTATCTCACATTTTGCTTACTTCTCTCTCACTCTAAACCCTATTTTTCTTCCCCTTCTCTCTAGAAAACTCCCTCAAACATCTACAACACTTGGATTCTTGCAAATCTTGAGCCAAGATCATTAACATTTTCCTCTAATCTTGAAGATTTAGGGCAAGAGCTTTACTTGGTGGGGGTAGGAATCAAAACTCTCTCTCATCTTGGAGTTAGGGTTTCATCTTCTCTCTCTTCATCAAGCTTGAGGTAGGGATTTCTTGAGTTATATATACAAGTTTTGCCATAGTGATTTTGATTTTAAAAGTGTTCTTGAGGTTTTGTGTTGATTTTGATTTTTCTTCAAAATGTAGAGAGGGTTTTGAAAAAGAGTTTGTATCTCAATCTTTTACTATATTTTTGGGGGTTTTCCTCTATTAGACTCATGATAAATGATTTGATGGAGTTTCTCTTAGAAAATGAGGCAAGTTTGTTCTCAAATAAAAACCCTAGAAATTGGGAATTTTATAAAATAATGAAAATGTCTTTGAAATTATTTACTTTCTTGTATTAAGAGAATGTATGAGAGTAAGTTCCAACAAATGTTTAACATAATAGCAATATACTTGACACATGGGATATGAGATGGTATTTTAACATTGTTCCTAACACTTGAACTTGTAATGAGGTAAGATGATAATTGTTGAACACCATGGGTTGTGAAAATTGAAATCTTGGAGGATGATGTTTGAAAATTTCATATAATCTTGTAATGTTATAAGATGGTGTAGACACCCCATTTTTGACCGTCCTCAAGACTTGGATGTCATCGTTTGAATACTCAATGATCATCCATGTTCGTGTTCGTCTTGAGTTCTTGGAGGTTTCGGCCGCGCGCCTTGCCTCATGACCTCTCGACTTGTTTGTTTTGTGTTTGATTTTGCATCAAACACTTGTTGTTTTGCTTCTGAAGGTGGGAAATAGCTTGTTGGCCATCCCCACACCTCACCGGCCATGGCTTGAGGCCACCGGCCCTGTTTTCTTGCTACCAGCCAAAGGTGTTGGCCGGTCGGCATTGTGTTTGGTCGGCTGGCCACTGATTTTGGTCAATCGGCCACTTTTTCTGGCCGAGACCTTTTCTTAGGGAGGTTAGAACCTTTTGAACCTTGGTTTTAGCTTCTTGAGGAAACTTGAACCTTTTGAACCCTTGGTTTTAGCTTCTTGGGAAGCTTGAACCTTTTGAACCCTTTGTTTTAGCTTCTCCACGAAGCTTGAACCTTTTGAACCTTTGTTCTAGCTTCTCCAAGAAGCTTGAACCTTTTTAGCTTCTCCAAGAAGCTTGAACCCTTTGCTTAGCTTCTCCAAGAAGCTTGGCCCCTTTGCTCCAAGCTTCTAAGAGAAGCTTGACCCTTTCTTAGCTTCCTCAAGAAGCATGGCCCCTTTGCTCCAAGCTTCTAAGAGAAGCTTGACCCTTTCTTAGCTTCTTGAGGAAGCTTGACCCCTTTGCTCTAACTTCCTTAAGAAGCTTGGCCCTTTTACTCCAAGCTTCTAAGAGAAGCTTGGCCCCTTTGCTCAAGCTTCTAAGAGAAGCTTGCACCTTTGTTCCTCTATAAAAGAAGAGCTCTTCTTCCATTGCAAGGGTTCCAAAAAATTTTGCTAAGGCAAAAACCATACATATCTCACTACTTTGAGCTCCAAAGTCCATAGTTCTTGGCCCCTTTGCACACCAACTCTTAGCCTAACACCTCCATCATCAACCTAAGGATCTTCGAAGCCATTTTCAGAGGCTAAGGGACTGGTTTTCTAGACCAAGAAGCTGCTGTCCCCTTTTGGCTACAAGGGTAACACACTTTACCCTCTTTTGGTCTTTATTTTGCTTCATATTTTAGCCTTACTTGTAAGCATTTTCGAGCTTTGTCATAAACTAAAAAAAGTCTTATTTTGAGCTCCTTTTTAAGTTTGTTTAAGATCACTTTTGTGTTTGGGATTGTTTACCCTCTCTTAGGCCTTGTTTGGCCTCATTTTTGTGTCTTTTTTGTGAGCTTCGGGACCACCTTGTATTGGCCTTCCCACCACTAAAATCTAGAGGGATTTCAGTGGTGGGAATGGTGTTTTGAGGTCCTAAGAAGGAGAGGGGTGACCCTCTCCCTTGTTGTCTTGTTTTGTAGCATTTTTGGCCTTCCAAAGGGGCTCCTATTTGCATGTTTCAAAGCCATATTTCATGCCTTTTTTGGTGATTTTTAAGGTCTGCATAGGCTCTGCCCAGAGCCCATTTTTCCATATAAAGTGTCTATTATGCATGTGTAGAGTAATCCTCCTCAAGGCCTTTCAAAGGGGCCTTTACTTGTATGCTTCCTTGGCTCATTCCAGGCCCTTTTCAGTGAGTTTTAGGGCTGTCATAACCTCTTTCCAGAGGTGGTTTTGCCACTTTGTATGTCTATCATGTATGTGTAGAACAACCCTTTGTATGGCCTTCCAAAGGAGCACTTCATTCTAACATGTATTGACTGAGTTTTAGTGGTTATTTGGGCATATTTTGGCATGGCATACTTCTGTTTTTAGCTGGTTTGGTGACCGCTCATATGCTTCATATAGTTGTAGTGCAAATCACGGTTCACTAGCTTACTTTGCATGCTTTGGCGACCCTTGATTCTAGCACTTTTTGACCATACCATAAACTGATTTTGTGCGTATTTTGGACTGCCCTAGCTCTATTTTGGGGCCTCATGGTCGAATGTTTCTTGCTATGCATGGTTGTAGTTCAATACCCTTGCCTAGCTTCGAGTTTTGGAGCCTATTGCATGCCTATGTTGAGGTGTTTCTATGTTTTGGCATCATTGTGCATCATATTTCAGAGCTTATATATATGCCATATTCCCATGTTTTTCACTCTTTAAATGCGTTTGAGAGTTATGCATGAATACCTCATTTTTGGACCATTACATGAGCTTCATTTTGATGCATGTCAAGTCATCATTTTAGCACATTTGGCCACTGATTTTAGACATGGCTGAGGCTTGTCCATATTAGTTTAAGTCCACATTTTGCATGTTGCTCAAATGTTGTTACATTGCTTCATGTTTGCATGCTTTGGTTGCATGATGTTTTACATGCTCATTACTTGCATTGTTGACACATGCTTAGCCATATTGCATTTTGTTGCATTGCTTGAGCTATATGACATGTTGTTGCATGCTTAGGTTGTAATGCATTTGGCATGTATTCTCTCTTTTAGTCACTTAACATGTTGTTACATGTTTGTGTGTTGTCCATGTTGCATGTTTGCATTGCTTGCCCTCATGTTCATAGTGCATACTTAGCTTGCATGCCTAGGTTGCATTGCATTTTGCATGCATGCCTTGCCTCTTGAAATCACCATGATTGAGGTTGGGCCTTATGTGTTTGTTTGGTGTGCATTACATTTGACATCAAAATGCACAACTCGGCTCCTTTGGCCATCATGCATTGAAATACGTGATTGGTGGCCCGAGGGTTGAGAACCATACTCCCTTGAGTTCATGACATGATAGGGAGGGTGGTTGTACATACATTACTTTGAAAATGCATTGTCATGCTCTGTTTGCCCTCTGCTGCTGTCAAACAGGATTCTGCAGGAAGAGATGGCCGGTCGGCCATCTTCAGTGCCGGCCGGCTATCAATTTTTTGCCGAGAGCATAATTTTTGGTCAATGACTTGTTTCACTTGGCCGGTGGTCCCATCTCATGGCCGATGGCCTCTCAGCATGTCCCCAAGATGTTTCAAAGGTATCACAGAGGTTGGCACAGTTTTCAAAAGAGCAGAGCAGTGTAAACAGAGGCAACTGTGGCATGGCGATGGATTTCCGAGCAAAGCTGACCGAGCATGCGTGTATCCCTCTTCCCAAGGCTGTTTTACTGCTTTGGTAGACTAATTGATTTGTTAATTAGTTAAGTGGTTTTGTAATTAATTAATTAGCTCGTGAGTTAGTTAATTAGGTGATTTGTATTATTCTTTTGGACCCTCCGCGAGAGGGCAATGTTGTAATAAGTGTGCGTGTGTGTGATGCATGTCTTCCAACCCCACGTCTTTCTCCCTTTTATTTACCAGCTTACGATGGTTAGATTATGGCATGTTTCAATTAGCATACTTATGCTTGCATGTTTGCATCATTCACCTGTATTGCATGCACCGGGCTCGGCACATCATACTAACTGCATTTGTATTTTAATTCTAAGTTGAATGCGTGTTAGCTGTAGCATCATCATATGCCATCTTAGAATAGCCGAGCCTATTGTAGTTGCATCTTGCATGTGTTGCATTAGCCATCTTAACATGAACTAGGATCATGTATTTGATTACTAACTAGTTTCTGTTTTGGCTTTGAGTACTCGGTAAGCATTTACGCTTTAGCATCCTTGCATGTGTGTGAGTGTTGTCATGATAGTATGCTTACCATGAGGCTATGTGCTTATGTGATATATCTGCCTGAATGCCTGTGGGTGAAGGTTGGATTATCTGAATTGGGAAAAATGCATTGACTGTGAGTTTTAAGCCCACTAAATAGTGGCAAAACCATGTTTTTCTAGCCCTCCCGAAGGTGGCAAAATCTGTATTTTAGCCTACTTACGAGTAGCAAACCATTTTCAAAACAAACATGAAATGTTTTGTTCCAATTCAGGCGACCCAGTCTATACTTGTATGCTGTGTGCATCACATAGTAAATCTAGGCTAATAACCGGAATAAGACCACATAACGTTTTCAAAACTCGATATCATGGTTAGTAGAGGCCGATCTTTGATCAGGCGAGCGGGGGTGCTCATAGCTGACCTTCCCCAATCGTACCCAAGTTCCCGAGCCGAGGCAACTTTGGTGATGACAGACACATGGCCTTAGGCAACGAGTCAGGGTTTTCTAAATTCCTCCAAAATAAATATTTAGGTGGCGACTCTGTATCTGGCAAAGCAGTCCATGTTTGGCACTTCTTTACAAAAATCTGTTTTCCAAAATGATTTGCCGAATTTGGACTCTTTGATGATTTATCAATCTCACATTGCACATTGTGAGATCAGATTAAGAACCGTGACAACATTGAGTCCGAACTGTAGTGAGCCCAATGAACAAAACGGGGGATTCCCTCCCGGGACGTTCGGGGACGTCTACAGATGGTAAGTTGTTGAGTGCCATTGATGACGTGAAAATGCTTAATCATAATGTAATAGGAAATGAAATGAAAGATGGCATGCTAGACATATTGAAAGTTTGGTCATGATGAATTATTGTTAAAGGATTGTTATGGTGTGTCGAAGACACATGACTATTGTGCGAAATGAGAAATTATAACCATGTGCTGAAGAAATATAGGTATCTTGTGGAAGAATATGGAAATGAGGAAATGAAAATGTGATGTTGAATATTGTTGTAGACATGATTTTTGAATATAGAGGAATGCTATGAGTTAGTGGTTATTACATCATATTCTCAATTGTTTTATTGTCATTATTGCATATCTTGACATGAGTTGGAAAAACATTTATTTTGAGAAAGATCATTGTAATGAGAATTGTGGAATTGCGTATGGGGTAAATACGTTGGTAAGTCCGGATAGGGGGTGTAGTTGAACTTGATAAGTTGGCCTGAGTGTCCTTGGTGAAAGACCAGAAAGCCGCGCGGATAGGTGTCGAGCGTTTCGGCTAATACCGGTAAAAATAACAGTTTAGTAGTACTCGTAGAGTCTACTTGCAGACACCAGTCTAGGGATTACCAGTGTCGTATTTACCGCCCCCATTGATTTAAATATTGGAAGTTTGAAATTAATGAGATTACAAAGTATTATTGAAAACATAGTGATTTTGAAATAGTGCATTGAAATAAAATTTTCCTTCATGTTGGCACTTGCATGGCATTACATATGCATTTTTAATGTAGAGGGAATTGGCATAACTGTATATACTTTGTGAGGAATCTCTACTGGGCTTTATGCTCACCCCTATGGGATTTGGTGCAGGTAAGGATGTGATGATCCTGCCGAACTGAGGGCATGGACTTTTTTTTGTGAAGAGTAAATAGCTCTTTTTTTTTTTAGTTATAATTTTTTGTAAAAGCCAAGGGCTAATGTGTATGGGTCCGAGAGACCATTTTATGTAACCGGGCTGTTGCCTTGGAACTTGTAAGCCCTTGAGAGCCTTATTTGTTGTGATTCAATGATTTCCTTTACATGTTATAAATTCATGTACTAGTTTGTAAATAAATGTACAATCACATGTGAGATTACTTTTGTAAACATTTGAGATTATGTAAAGGAACCTGGTTAATATCTCATTTTGGATGTGGGTTAATGTAATAGTTATGTTGGATTATTTTCGGGGCGTGACACCTCCACCAAAACTGATGGCTCAAGTCATGATATATCTTAGTACCACTGGGATGCACTGCTAGGTAAAAATGACAAAAATCTTTAAGGACCTCCTTACTACATGATTCTGGAACAAATAATCGGTTCAAGTATCTAATACTCAAATCGGAGCGAATAGACAAACCCCGCTCCACCTTGCCATCAGCAATATGCTCCCAAATGGTCTCAGTCTCTACGTCGTTTTGTTGGGCTTCTATCACTCTACTAATGATTGTAGGTTGGGTAATGACTATAACCAGAGTTGCATTCTCCTCGGACTCACCCAAGTGTAAGTCAAACTCGTCTATGCCCCCAAGCATCTCCTATTCTCGGATTGCGATACTATCCACACTACTAATTGATTTTTAACTCAAGGTATTGGCTACTACATTGGCCTTTCCCGGATGATGGTATAACTCAAAGTCATAATCCTCCATTGAGGTCTTTTTGATAAAATAGATATTTTAATATTTTATGATTGGAAAACACCTCAAACTTTTTTCCATAGAGATAGTTCCCCCAAATCTTTAAGGCAAATATGATTGCCGCAAGCTCTAAGTCATAGGTTGGGTAATTCTTCTTGTGAATCTTTAATTAACGAGAACCATAAGCAACAACCTATCCCTCTTGCATCAACACACAACCCAAACCATCTTGAGAAGTATCACAATACACGGTATACCCCAAATCTCATTCTGAAATAACTAAGATTGGGGCGATAGTTAATCTCTCCTTAAGTTCTAAGAATGAACATTCACAAGTGTCACTCCAAAAAAAAAAATTCACCACTTTTCTAGTCAATCGAGTCATCAAAGTTGTTAAGTGTGAAAATTCCTTCACAAAACATCGGTAGTAATGGGCAAGACCCAAGAAACTCTTAACTTTGAATGCATTCTTAGATTGTTCCCAATCCCTCACCGAGTCTATCTTAGAATAATCAACTATTACCTCATCTCCCGACACTACGTGTCTAGGGAATTTCACCTCGGACAACCAGAACTCACGTTTCCCCAACTTTGCATACAAATGATGTTCCCTCAACAACTGTAGCATAACTCACAAGTGTTCATCGTGCTCTTCCTCCGAAGGTGATTAGATTAGAATATCATCCACAAACACAACCACAAATCGATCTAAGTACTCTCGGAAAATCCAATTCATCAAATCCATGAAAGAAACCAGTGTGTTGTTAGCCCAAATGGTATGACAAGGAACTCCTAGTGGTCGTGACGAGTACAAAAGGCCGTCTTGGAGATGTCCTCCTCCCTAACCCTCAACTAGTGATAGGCTGACCTCAAATCTATCTTAGAAAAACAACGAGGACCCTTGAGTTGATCGAACAAGTCATCGATCCTAGGTTGTGGGTACTTGTTCTTCATAGTTACTCAGTTGAGCTTTCGATAATCTATACATAAGTGCAAAGATCCATCATTCTTCTTAGCAAATAAGGTGGGTGCTCCCCAAGGTGAAGTACCAGGGCGTATGAAACTGTCACAACCCAACCCCGCCCCAAGGGATTAGATTCGTAACCGACTGGTAATTTGAGATTACCAAAGGCCTGCTTAACAGTAATCAATAATAGGGGCTAGCAGAAGCAATTCAATAATAAAATACCGTCCAATGAGCTGTGAGACTTATATGGAACAAAACAACTTTATATACAGATATTCAAATAGACCATTTCATACGTATGTACAAAACATTTAAATAGCTTAGGGAATTAAATCCCATTAACAAACTCAGTCAAAACAAAAGATCTTAAGCCAAACCATAACATGATCACAATGTCAAAATGGTGAACTCCAAGCCACCCAAAAGACCTTAGAGCTAGACCAAGAGGAATCTTGAGGTAAGGCACAACAGTTGGCTTCACAAAACAGAGGGTAGGTCGACACCATTAGGTCTGGTCCTGAACTTGGTCACCTACATACATATATAAAACAATGAGTTAAAGCCCAATGAATAACAATTGTGTAAAGAGGTTATGACTGATGTCCTTTCAGTCACTTATAATAGTCAGTTCATTAGTGAATCAATTCACAAAGTAGTATCTCATACAGGTAATAAAATCATATCAGTTATACATGGTACATCCAATAGCAGAACAGTACAGTAGGTCTTAAAGACCGATTGGTCATTTGATGGCCATCAATATAGTAATAGTAGTTCCAAAGATTGGAGCTAACAAAGATCTCTGTAACAGTAGCAGTATGCTATTGATGCCACGAATACAGTTCATAAAATAGGACAATCATTCATTCAATAAATCATATCGTTTCAGAAACAGCACTTAACAATAACATTCAGAGAATAATTATAGCTTAAACATATCTTTACAATATTGTTACTCACAGTTGGCTCTCGTAACATGTGGCTAGGACCTAGCATCTGACCTACATAAACACATTTAGGTACAACAGTTTATAGTCCATCCATGCACTTGATGCATAATCTACTCGGTCTATTTGTTATTTAATCCCTAAATCGTTTCTTTTTTGTTCCTTATTTTCCATCATGTTTATGAAATGTGAATGCACATGAAAAACACTTGAAAATCATGCAAACGAAGGCCCGGAAGTCAGGAAAATATGAGAAAAATCAAACTAAACCTACTCTATTGGCCGCATGTGCAGTGGCCTGGCCACTCGTCCGGTGGCCTTGGCTGCTTGTGTGAGCAGAATGCAAGTTGAAACATAGAAGGACTGGCCACTCGTGCGGTGGCCCAAGCCGCTAGAGTGGTCTGGGTTGAAACCCAGTTCGAAAATCTACTGAAAAATGGACTTTTTCCCTTTTTCAAACTCCACTTCATTTTGATGCAAACAAGGCTCAAAACTTGTCAAAAACATGCTGATTAAAACTTTCTCAACTCAAATAAAGGCTGTGGCTTCAAATCAAAACTTAATGCTTGTATACGAGAACTCAAAATCATGAACTTTGAGTATAAAATCATACTCTATGCAAATTGTGGTTGCCAAAGCTAAAATCTATGAAATTTCTCCTCAAATTTGAGGAATCATGCACAATCTCACATGTAAAAACAAAAAATGATGCCATGTGTGCTCAAATTTAAAGCTATTTCCTACAATCTTCTTCTTTAGGGTTCTTAACAACAATTAACACTACTCTACTTCTTGATTCAACTTATTCCATGATGAAGACAACCTTAATTCATGAGATTTAAGGAAAATTTCTTACCTTACTTGATATTTTGGTGAAGATTGTTCAATTCCCCTTTTTTTTCTTCTTGAACCCTAGTGTTCTCTCTCTTTCTTTTTGGCTCTAGAATTCTCTCAAGTCTCTCTTTACAAAATATCTATCTCTATATATATTTCCCCTTCTTATTTGTTGACTTGAGCTAATGAATGACTTAGGCACTAATAAACTCATTAATACTAAGTTTAGATTAATGAATCAAAGTCACTTAATTAATTCCCTTCTCATCTCATACTACTTCAAAACACACTAAATTTGTTCATACTACTGTGAATCAGGCTCTAATTGTCTATTCTAAATATTTAATTTTAATCTTATGGTTTAGTGATTCAGATAGGTTTATTTCACATTCTATCATATCTGTTGACTATCACAAGTTTAATAGCACAAGGCAAATAACACATGGCAATTATTGAACAAATAAACACATAATTAAGGCAAATAACATATTTAGGAGTTAATTAAGGAGGTGGTTGTTACAGAAACCCTTATTTAACAAATCTTGGAGTTGAACTTTTAACTCTCGCAACTTAGTTGGTGCAAAACGATATGGGGCCATGGAAACAGGTGTCGTGCTCGGAAGTAAATCAATAGAGAACTCGATCTCTCGATAGGGTGGTAACTTTGTAAGATCCTCCGGAAACACATCATCTATTATTGTGATAGAAAACAAGTAATTAAGATCTCGTCTGCCCCGAAGATTATATAATGGCGAAGCATTGTCGTCCTCTCGACTACCCAAAAAGTAAAAATTGTTAGAAAAATATTTTGAAAGCCTTGTTTTTGTGTAATGGGATTTAGTATTTGGTTTTAATAATATTAGCTATTCTAGTTTTAATGAGAATTATTATGAGTAATATTTGCATCATGTTATTTGTCTAATGGTGTGTCTTTTATTCTACGAAGTATGTGATCTAGTGTGTAGAATACGGCTTACACATGAAAGATCATATCACTAGTTCTTGTAGAATATAAGTGGCTCACATTCTAAGATGGATTTGGACACAGATAATTGTCCATGTATTGATTAGATGAGACAATTTACATCCCCTAGTTATTATGAGTATTTATGATCTTAATTTGAAAATAATTAATAATCACGTGCATTTAGTGTTCATCATTTTGATTCATAAAAGAGTGAGATTCTTTGTGGGTCAATAAGCTCAGTGAGTTGGGTGATCACTTGGGCGTGTTTGATTGGAGGGATTGGAGGGGGGGACTATCCACTATTTGGATTACAATCCAAATAGTGTTCCTTATCTGCCGTTTGATTTTTTTTTAGTCCGCCGGACTCCATGTCCCCCATATGGGGGACTATTGTGTCCTAGGGGGGGTGGGATAGAATGTGGGGGACTATTCACTGTTGGGATTAGATGCGAAAATGACCATTTTGACCCTCTACTATTTAATTATGTATTATATTTAATAAAATTCAATAAAATTTAAATGTCTCAATTTAAAAATAAAATAATTTTATTTAACTTTTTATTGATGTTTTATTTATTTAAATTTTTAAAATAATTTTTTATAGATATTTTATTGATGTTTTATTTTAAAATTTTGTTTATAATTTATTTAATTTCATTATTTAAATTTTAATATGTGTTTTATTTAAAATTTATTTAAAATTTTAATTAAAAAAATAATATAAATTTTTTATACAAGTTGTACAGTATTTTATTAAATCAAATTTAGTGGTTATTTATTTATTTAATTGTATAAAAAAATAAATTTATTTAATTGTGTAAATAAACAAACACAGTAAAGTTTTGCATGTAAAAAAAAATAATGATTTGTTATACAGTAATGATTTAAAACAAATTTTATTGATATTTTAATTATTTATTTATTTAATTTAAAAAAACGAATTTATTTAATTAAAAATAATTAAAATATTAAAGATATGTTTAATATTGCTATTACTTAGTAAACAATTGAAAAATGGTAAAATAGTCTTTTGTTCATTTATCCTATCCAGTCCGTCCAACCAAACGTTGGATTCACTGAAAATAGCCCTATCCAGACATCTAATCCCATGAAAAAACAAACACAGGATACATATCCAATCCGACCAAATAGTCCGGGGGATTCACAGTCCCAGGACTCAAGTCCGATGGATTCTAATCCCCCCTTTTCCAGTCCGTCCAATCAAACACACCCTATATGTATGGTGAATATTGATTATTGACAGAATCCATGTCCCGGTTTAGAGATTGATAATACCTCCTTGAAGAAGCTTATAAGTTTTGATTATGACAAACCCTACAGGTGGATTTTATATCTGACATATCAAATTACCATGAGTCTGGAAACAATACAAACGTTAAATAACGAGTACCGATTTGCACAAATAAGTCAGGTTGAAGACCTGAGATGCTACATTATTTAGAGAATATGTTTGACTATACCAGTTACGTTTGCATATTGAGTAATAATTTTTTGTTAAGTTGAAGTTGATCAAATTTTACAATTCAATCTACTATGTCAGGAAAAAGTGTAAATAAATTTATAATGATAACAATTGAAAATGTTCAAAATCTATCTTAATCATTATGATTTACGACAATCTCAATGACTATGATTTATGTCAACTACAAAAATCGTATGAAATTGCTCAGAAAATATAACATTGTAATTATTGTGAAAATCAAATTATAATTGATTTACTTATACGATAATTTAAAATTAGATTTCTCACTTAAACTTTCACTTAAAAAAATAGTAATTTTATAGTGTTTATATATACAACAAATTTTAGGTGCAAGCAAAAAACAAAGATAAATTGAAGATTTTACGGTTTTACCAATATATATAATTTTAAATATGTATGAAAGTTGGGCCCTCATTTTCTGAGTTCGCCTTAGGCTCCAAAAAAGTGAAGGCTGGCTCTGCATTTATGAACCCTATACTTTATAAATTTAATTTTCACCACACAAACTGATTCTGGACAAATTATTTGAGTTCCTAACTCTGGGTTCTTAACTTTTTTGTATTGCTTATAATATGCAAAATACTCTACTTTGGGGGGTGATTCCATCTCCTCACTTATAGGCCATTTTATACAAATTTTAATGAAGATGAATCCCAGGTTCTGCTTTGACCACTTCTTTAGGTACACCAATTAACAAGCCAATTGTTCTTTGGTCGAGACAAGAAACTATAAACTAAGAGTAGAATATAAAAAAGTATGATTGACTAGTTCAGCAATAATCTACAAACATAAAAATACAACAAGAATAATTAAAATAAATGTCGCCCACATTGTTTATTTGGAAGGGCACATCATCGCCGGCAATTAGCCGTCTAGATTTTGCTATCATGATGAATCAGTCTCTTGATTTTCTCCTAGGAACAGAGTTTTTAATTTTTTATGGAGTCTAAAAGGAAAATACAAACCAAAGTTGCTTCTTATATGTAAACAGCCCTATGGAACCAAGAATGTGCTATCATTTGCATTGATGCAAATAACATGGGTGATTTTCAAGGCTACATCATCCTCTTCCTCATTTGGCTCACTTCCATAATCTTACTTCGAGCCTTCTTCAGAAACCGAGCCACGTCTCACCTTCCACCAAGCCCCCTAGCCTTGCCAATCATCGGTCACCTTCACCTTCTTGCTCCAATACCTCACCAAGCTCTTCACAAGCTCTCAACGCGCTATGGCCCCTTAATTCACATCTTCCTTGGCTCTGTCCCTTGCCTTGTTGCTTCTTCACCTGAAACAGCCAAAGAGTTACTCAGGACTCATGAAACTTCTTTCTCAAACCGGCCTCTGATGACTGCCGTTGATTACCTAACTTATGGCTCACAAGATTTCTCTTTCGCGCCTTATGGACCCTATTGGAAGTTCATGAAAAAGCTATGCATGTCTGAACTACTTGGTGGTCGAACACTAGACCAGCTTCTTCCAGTTAGACATGATGAGATAAAGCGTTTCATCGAGCTATTGCTGAGAAAGGCCAAAGCTGGTGAGGTTGTTGATGTCGGGGGTGAGCTTGTGAGGGTGACAAATAATGTAATATCAAGAATGATTATGAGTGAAAGATGTTCTGAAGATGAAGATGAGGCTGGTGAAGTTCGGAAGCTGATTCAAGAGACTGCTGAGCTTACCGGGAAGTTTAATCTCTCTGATTTTATTTGGTTCTGTAAGAATTTGGATCTGCAGGGGTTTAGAAAGAGGCTCAAAGATGTCCGTGACAGGTTTGATGAGATGATGGAGAGGATTATAAAGGAGCATCAAGATTCGAGGAAGAAGAAGAAGAAAGAGAATTGTGATGGAGATGACACTGTGAAGGATTTACTCCATATTTTGCTAGATATTTCAGAAGATGAGAACTCAGAGATAAGATTGAGCAAAGAGAACATCAAGGCCTTCATTTTGGTAATGATTCATTTTCACCGTTTCTTGTTCATATGCTATTAGCCAAACTATTCCTAGCATCAAATTAAGTAATCATCTAATACTTAGTCAAATATTTTGAAAATAAACCATTCATTTTTTTTTAAAGAAAAACGCAATAAAATAAAAATGTTACAGTTATCAAATTGACTTTTTTTTTTTTTTTTTTTTTGAATGATATATACGAAAGGTCTTATAAAATAAACGGTTCAAATTATCAAAACGGAACCCATAATAAATCCCATAAGCTCCTCAAATTCATTCAAATTAAAATGTTGACTTGAAAGTAGTACAACCTTATCTACAAATATACTTTACAAATTAGTCTTAAGCAGGCATTCCATATTCCATTCGTAGGCCTTGTTTGAGAACATACTATTTTAATAATTTTTTGAGTTTTTGGTTAAAATATGAGATAAAAAAATTAATATGTTTGGAATGATTTTTTGATTTTTTACAAAAAAATATGCAAAAAATACAGAAAAAATAGAATATTAATTTTTTTTTGTATAAATTATTGACTTCTTAATTTTTTTTAGTGATTTTTTAACTTAAGCTAAAACAGTGAGGTGCCAAATGAAATCTAAATCATACTAAAAGTCTTTTGCTTTCGAGTTTGTTGACTTTGTGGGAGATATACAAGCAACACCCTGTAAACAAAGGGGAGCTTTGCACTATTGACTTTTAATATTGTTCGGTATTTTCATAGCCCAGTTTACGCAACTTACAATGTTTAATGTTTATCATACACAACTTGCTGGTATAATCCTAAATTCTGTTTAGCAATTTGACATTTGTAGAAATTTTCTTGACCTAAAGACTGATTGGATTGATGAATTTTAACTAAAAATTTTGAGATATAGGAAATTAAACTATTATAAATAGATTAAGAAACTAAATGGAAAGATAAGTTACAGATAGAATATAAGAAATTTATCACGATTCTAGTAAAATTAGAACCCTCAGCATGAAGGATTTCAAATAATTACTTTTATATTGTTTTTTTTTAGATTCATCATGTTAAATTTCCTAAGGGACATGTTACTATGCACACCCTTCTATCATAAGAAAGTTACAAATTTTTGTGATAAAATTTACAAATTTCTGTGATGTTAACTATGAATCCTTGTGGTGTGGTTACGAAGAGTACATCTTAGGAAAACTCTTAGTTTCGACTCTTTTATGCTTATGTTATGAATATTGCAGTGCTACTCTTTTTTTTTTTTTAGCAAAAAATTATATATTTTATGATGAGCATATTATTTGATTTTGTAGTTCATGTTATGAATTTTCGTATAGTGATGAAAGAGCACACTACACCATTTTATGGGTATACGTAGCCTTTCTCAACTCTCAAATTCAATTTTGAAATTCATATCTAACTTATAAAATCTGAATTTGAGATGTTCTCCTAAAATGAATACTGTCAAATCTTTTTATTTTAAAACTATAAATTTAAACATAAATTTTTTTTATCAAAAAAAATAAAAATAAAATAATATTATTAATATCAAAGAGTTGGTACACCTTCATATATCAATAAAAGGTGCAAGTGGGACAAGTCAATGAGCATCATTGCTAAAGAAACATGTTGCTGACTAGATTGTCACATGATCCTAGCCAATCATATTAGACTTACAGATGTAAAATCGGTTCACCGGCATGTGGCCCATTCGAAGCCTGCCTGTAGTTTGGTGCTGCCTGGGCCCAACTCGAGACTTTGGACCGTCTGTTTGAGGTCCGGGCCATGAGTCTGTCCCGAACTCGGTCGACTGGTCCACTTAAGGCCCACTCTAAGCCCAGCTCAAGACCCACTCTCATTTTTAAGCTATTTCCGTGAAAAAAAATAAAAATAAATGAATATATGGTTAGGTCCGGCCTAAGCTGGAGCCCAGATTCAGTGGCTTGAATACCCCTGGTCTTGGGTTTAGGCCTGGGTCGCAATTTTGCCTGAGTGGGTCAGCTCGGCTTGATTTTTAGCGAGAGCCCGATAGATCTAACTACGGGGTAGCCCGAGCCCCGGCCAAAGCCTAAGTAGGCCAGGCCAAGCCATTTTTACACCCTTAAGTGGACTTGACCCAGAAAGAAAATTTTGGGATTATTAAGTTCGTTAATGTTAATGAAATTATATTATGTGTCTTGCTTATAAGAATACAAGAAATTAAGGTATTAGAAACAAAAATTTAGGAACAAAATTAATTATTAGGGATAAAAGATTTTTGTTGCCAAAAGTGTTATTATTTTATTTTTAGAAACAAAATTGGACATTTAGTGATAAATTTTAACCTTTTGGAACCAAAAGTAATGTCTCAAAAAATAAACTTTTTTGGGACTAAATTATTGTCCCTAAAATGCATTTGTTAATAACTTTTTAGGGACAAGATTAGTTATTAGGGATAAAACATTTTTGTTGTCTAAAGTGTTATTATTTTATTTTTAGCAATAAAATTGGACATTTTGTGATAAATTTTAACCTTTTGGAACCAAAAGTAATGTCTCAAAAAATAAACTTTTTTGGGACTAAATTATTTTGTCCCTAAAATGCATTTGTTAATGACATTTTCAAAATTTTGCCCTAAAAGCTTCTTTTTTGACTTTTCGAGATAATCTTATATCGACTGTTCTCGCGACAACTGAAATTAGTCTCTAAATGTTTTTTAAAGAGAAATGTTAGGGATTATGGAAATTTTTTCATGAAAATGATCATGAAAAATCTGTGGCCCTTAGATTACCTTGATTAGTGTGTGGTACTTTATTTTAAGTGTAATCCAAATGTCACAAATCTTTCATGATCATTTTCATGAAAGACTTTTCATGATATCTAGCATTATTGTTTTTTAAAACAAACTTCATACTTTTAATGACAAAAAAAAAAAAACTTAGTTCTTAAAACTATTGTATGTTATAGTGTACGTGATTCTGACAAAAATAAATAAATAAATAAGGGAAGAAACGTGACATTTTTTAGAGCATTTTTCATTAATTTCACAAAATCTTTTAACATTTTCACCGGAATCCCCATTCAAACTAGTGTAGGGCAGCATTTTACTTTTCTTTTCTTCTTTTTAATTGAACGGGTGTCCAGACAGCTTATGCGCATTTTGACTAACCCTAAGATTCATGCAAAACGCTCCCTCCATAGAGATTAGACAAATCTCAAACAGAACCCGCAGATGTGATCCCAAGGAATTAATAGCACTAATAGGAGTTGAATCTGAAACCTAGAAAGACTCAGACCCCAAGCTACCCCACTAAGCCAACCCTTGGGTTACATTGTACTTGTTTTAGACACTAATTGTTGGGCACTGCCACTAACTATTGGAGTACTTGCAGGATATATTTGCTGCTGGAACAGATACGTCTGCTATTACAACAGAATGGGCGCTAGCAGAACTAATCAACCATCCAAACATTATGGAGAAAGCGAAAAATGAAATAGATGCTATTGTTGGAAAGAGCAGACTAGTAGAGGAATCAGACATTGCAAACCTTCCTTACCTCCAAGCCATTGTCAAGGAAACACTTAGGCTACACCCAACAGGCCCAATGATTGTTAGAGAATCAAGTGAAGACTGCACCATCATGGGTTACCAAATACCGGCAAAGACTCGGCTCTTTGTCAATGTGTGGGCTATAGGCAGGGACCCAAACCATTGGGAAAACCCACTTGAGTTTCAACCAGAAAGGTTTGTTGGTGAAGAAGGAAGTGGGAAAAGCCAGTTGGATGTGAGGGGGCAGCATTTTCATTTGTTGCCATTTGGTAGTGGAAGAAGAGGCTGCCCTGGAACTTCACTAGCATTACAGGTTGTTCAAACAAGCCTTGCAGCTATGATTCAGTGCTTTGAGTGGAAGGTTGGTAATGGGGGGAATGGTACTGTGGACATGGAAGAGGGGCCTGGGTTGACCCTTCCAAGGGCCCATCCTCTGGTTTGTGTTCCAGTGGCTAGGCTTAGTCCATTTCCACCGATCTAACTTGTTACAATGTGAATCAAATAGAAAGAGAAAGGGAGAAAAAGAGGAAAAAACAAAATTACAAATGGCTCAATTATCTTCAGCATTTTGTATCAGTTTATATGGGAGGACATTAATCTTATTGATTGTCTTCTTAATTATTAATTTCAATGGAATGCAGCAGTCACAATCATCTTTTCAAGTACACTGACAAAAGATCATTGAAATATATTGGGAAAATAGTGGATTTAAAAAATAATAATTGTAAATCAGTGAAAAAACTTATAAATATTAATAATTAAAATTGTGAAGTTTTTCATGAATTTGTATTTTTTTTCCACCTGCCTCACTAATGTAATTCCCCAAATATGTATAACCCCCCATGACCAGGTGGAGCCGGCTTACAATATTAGAGGGGCCAAAAGTAGAGTATTAGGTTAAGTTGAAGCGGTAAGGCACTTCTAATTTAGATTACTAAAATTAACAAATCACTATTAAAACTAAACAAATAAATAATTACAAAAATGTATTCTAGAAATGGACTTGGGGTCACTGTTGCGTGGCTTATGGGACTCATTTAGTGTCTTATTTTGATGATACAAACTGTTCATTTTTTAGATAATATCGAGTAAAATATACTTGTAAAAAATCAAATTGATTAAACTGTTAGTTTTCTGAATAAAACTATATATTCAATTGTTTTAATACAATGTATACATTTGATATATATAGCAATTCTAGACCTAATCCTAAATAGAAAATAAGAATAAACCTATCCTAAATAGGAAACAAATAAACCTAAATCAATCCCAAATAAGAAACAATATTCACATAATATATACTATACTAATATTATTCTCATACCCCTGCTCAAACTCAAAGTGTTTGGGCAGAAAACACTGAGAGTTCGCCAAGAAAAAACTGAAGCCAAGCAGTGGTGTGAGTCTTGGTAAAGAAGTTAGCAAGCTGCAGAGCCGAAGAGACGAAAGGAAGTGAGATAAAGCCAGACTGCAGATGCTGACGAACAAAATGACAATCAATCTCAATGTGTTTGGCCTGCTCATGGAAGACAGTGTTATGTGTAATTTGAATAACACTGCGGTTGTCACAATAGAGGGAGGTTGAGAAGACTGAGGGATGCCCAAGTCAAAGAGAAGACAACGAAACAGTAGCATGAGTCATAGCACGATACTTAGCTTCAGCAGTAGAGCGAGCAACAACAATTTGTACTTGCTTTTCCAAGAGATCAAGAAATTGCCAAGAAACATACATAAACCAAATGTGGACTTGCGATCAGTAACATCACCAGCCCAATCAGAATCAGCATAGGCTACAAAATCCAAAGATGAAGTATAGGACAATAGTAAACCCTGAAATATGGTACCTTGGAGATAGCAAAGAATCTCAACCACGACAGCCCAATGTGTGGCGCAAAAAGCAGAGACAAACTGGCTAACCATATGAACAACATAGGTAAGATCAGGACGAGTAACTGTTAGATAGACTAAGCAACTCACGAGCTCTCGATATAGAGTAAGATCATCCAGAATAAACTATCAATAGTGTTGCGCTTTACATTAAACTCAATGGGGGTATCAAAAATCTTAGTGTTAGTAAGACCGGTACGATGAATAACTCATTGGCATACTTGGCCTGAGACAGAAAGTAGCCCTTGGGAAAAAAAGCTACCTCAATACCAAGAAAATACCACAATGGGTCTAGATCATTCATTTCAAAGGTGCGGCAAAGTTGCTGCTTGACCTCAGATATAGCAGAAGAGTTAGAACCAGTGATGATCATATCATTCACATACAGTAATAACGCAACAAATCCGTAGAGGTGTGGAGAAAAAGTAAAGCAGAGTTTTGGGCACAAGGATGAAACCCAAGCTCAGTAACAGTAGTCTGAAAGTGATCATACTAATCACGAGGAGATTGCTTCAGACTATATAAAGTACGTCGAAGGCGACAAACCTGTCCAAAGGAATGGTGAAAGCCAGGGGAGGGCGCATGTAAACCTCCTCAGTGAGATGGCCATTAAGAAAAGCATTCTTAACATCAATCTGATAAAGAGGCCAAGAACGAACAACAGCGACAGAGATCAAAGCACGGATAGTAGTCATCTTGGCAACAGGAGCAAATGTCTCCTCATAATCAATACCATACTCCTGTGACAAACCTTTGGCAACCAGACGAGCTTTGTAGCGCTCAAAAAAACCATCAGAATGAGTCTTGATTTTGTAAACCCATTTGCAACCAACCAGATTCTTACTAACAGACAAAGAAACCAACTCCCAAGTGCTAGTTTTCTGTAAAGCAGACAACTCATCCTCCATAGCTTGAACCCAATGAGGATCTTGACAAGCTTGCTTGTAAGACTGAGGTTCTGAAAAAAAGTGAATAGAAGACAAAAAAAGTATGATAGGCAGCAAAAAAACATGTATTAGACCAACCCAACCTGTTTGGAGAATGACGTGCTCGAGTAGGATATCGGTGTGCAGCAGGATCAGAGTCGTCTAAAGTAGGAGGATCAGTAGTAGGGGCAGAGGTAATAGGTGGAGGAGGAGCCTTGCGACGAGAATAAACTAACAACAGAGGAAGAAAAGAAAACGAAGGAGGAGAAGCAACCGAAGGAGAAGCAGGAGGAGAAGATAGAACAAGCTCGGGACGAACTGTGGAGATGTATTCATCAGACGAGACCTCAGAAGGAAATTGATCAATATGCACCAAATCCTCTTTGGAAACTGGGGCGGTGAGAGGAGGAAGCTGAAAGTAAGGTAGACGTTCGAGAAAAGAAACATGATAGGAGACATAAAGACGACAGGAAATAGGGTCGTAACACCGATAACCTTTCTGAGTAGAACTATAACCCAAAAAGACACAGAGGATAGATCAGACACTAAGTTTGGTCCTATCTTTGTGGGAAAGAAGGACAAAACAAGCAGACCCAAACACATAAATGAGGGAGTAGTTAGGAATTTGGGAGAACAAAGCCTCATAAGAAGACCGACCAGAAAGAATGGGATTAGGTATGCGGTTGAGAAGAAAAGCAGCAGTAAGAGTTGTCTCCTCCTCCAGAATGGAGCCGAAAATGAGGCAGAGAGAAGAAGAGACCTAGCTATCTCAAGGAGATGACGATATTTATGTTTGGCTCGACCATTTTGGGTAGGTGTATCTGTACAGGAAGTTTGGTGAATGGCACCAAAATTAGCCAAATACTCACATAACACATTTTAAAAATATTTCCTACCCAAGTCATACCATAACACTTTAATTGTAGACCCAAACTGAGTAGTAATCATAGACTGAAAGGTACAATATATCTAATAGAAATTGGACTTATGAGTCATAAGATAAACCCAAGTGTAACGGGTGCAGTTATCAACAAATGACACATAGTATGTAGAACCCCATTTGGTGAGAATAAGAGAAGAGCTCCAAACATTAATATGAACTAAAGAAAACGGTGTATCAGATATAGAAGTACTTTTACGAAAAGATAAGGCTGTCATTTTGGTAAGTTTACACCCTCAACATTCAGTAAGTTCACTAGAAGAAACTTTACCCAATATACCTGACTGAGCTAAAGACCGTAAGCGGTCAGCAAACAAATGCCCTAATCTATAATGCCACAAGTAGAAATGAGTGGACACAGAATCTAACTGAAAAGAGGAAAAAACAATTGGAGAAGTTGTCATAGGTAGATGCAAGCTCTCTATCACATAGAGGTCTCCAACTCTACGGCCAGTCCCAATTTGCTGCTTGGACATCCGATCCTGCATAGAACAGATAGAAGAAGAAAAGATAACATCAAAATCGGAGGCATCAAGCTGACTGATAGATAATAAACTGGCAGATAACTAAGGAACATAAAGGACAAATGGAATAGAGACAGTAGATATAGTAGACAGTAAGACAAACCCAACAGATATGATAGACATAGCAGACCTATTAGCAGCATTAACAGTAATAGAAAAATGAGGGGGAGTACAATTTTGAAGTAAGAAGAGATGGGGAGTCATATGATGAGAGGCACCAGAGTCAAAAATCCAGACAGACGAAGAGATGCCTATAGAAGACCCAAACAAACTTGAATGAAGAGAGGAAACAATAGAGGCAAATAGAGATGGCTGGGAAGCAGACATGGTATGCTGAAGCTGACTAATCTGAGCACTCAAGGAAGCCAAGTCAGGATCAGGAACTGGAGCAGATGTAGTACAACCGGTGAAAACCTGAAAATTACTTGGAGAAGAATAGCAAAACTGGGTCTGAGACTGCTGAGAATACAAGCCAAAAAGACATCCCGTCTTGGGATAGTGATACTTCTAATGGCCTCTTTGATGGCAGAAGGTACACTCATCCGGAGTTAGAGACATCATAATAACCAGAAAACTAAGGGATTGAAACCAACCAGAGAACCAGAAGTTGAAGTAAAGTCCAGCAAGTCGAAACAGAGAACCAGAGACCAATGATGAAGAACTCTGATCAACACAGCCAAAGAGAGAGAGAGAACCACAAGTCGAGCGAGAAGAACAAGGTCAGATAGAGGTACAAGAGAGAGAGAGAGAGAGAGAGAGAGAGAGAGACCTTCACGAACCAAAATGAGAGAGAGAAAGATCCCTCGCATGAACCAGACGAGTCAACGTGTTGTCGGATTGCAATTCTGGTGACAATACGACTTCGATGAACACTCAATGACAGCGAAACAAACACTAAAGATCCAGACAAATTGCGATAACTAGACGAACCAGACGAAACGACCAAACGAAGTAACCAACTCAGATGGGTTGACTTCGTGAGACTAGAGATCAGAATCAGAGATGGTTGCTAGGGTTTCGAGTTCTTTAGGTTTCAAACCAAGCTTTGATACCATGTTAGTTTTCTGAATAAAATTGTATATTCAATTGTTTTAATACAATGTTTACATCTGATATATATATATATATATATAGCAATTCTAGACCTAATCCTAGATAGGAAACAAGAATAAACCTAAACTAATCCTAAATAGGAAACAAGAATAAACCTAAACGAATCCTAAATAGGAAACAATATTCACATAATATATATTATACTAATATTATTCTCAAATCGATAATCCTTTTCTCAAATCACATTTGCATATAAAGAAAATGAATATATTTACGTATCAAATTGAATACTAATGTGATTTAATGAAGGGGTTATTGATGCCCGAATGCCTTGATTTTTTCAGGTATATTTTACTTGATGTTTCCCCAAAATTCGACGGTTTGAATCATCAAAATAAGACTCAAAATGAGTCCCATAAATCACACAATAGTCACTGTTATCCAAACCCCTAGAAACTTGAATTTCAATAATTATTGCTAGAAAAATGCATATTAGAAGTAATATCATAGCATTTATGTAGTACATGAATAGTAATAAATTACATATCACATTGCGTATAAATCTTTTTGAAATTGTCTCATACTAATCAATGGAAAAGGAAAATATTTCATTCTTTTAGAAAAAGAAAATGAGCAAAATTATTATACATACTCCCAAAAAGTGCATAACAAATGTCTTTTCAAAATTACATAATGATTGATAATAAAACACAATAGTTAATAACTTTTCATATCATAATAATTCGTATTATTTTAGTATTCATAATATAATCATAATAGTTGATTTCTGTATATTACCTCAGAAACTCTTGTTTACTGCTCAGAAACTCTTGGGGGTGCAAACGTGTAAACTTGTGTTAACTGAATTGAATGTGAAAAATCTAGAAATCCCCTAGATGTTGATTTGTGATTATGTATCAATTTTAAGCAGTGTATAACAATCCCAATCAAGCAATCAAGACAAATCGACACAACGATTTTAACGTGGAAAAGCCACAATTGGAGCACCTCAAACTGTGATAAAAAATCATGGGCAACAGCCACAAAACAATCCACTAAGAAGATATAAAGGAATTACACAGGTATACTCTCAATTACCTAGCGAATCCATGCCCGAATTGAACCAACCCCTATGTGCCTCTTCCAACCCCGTCTTCACTCGGAATTGTTTTGACGATGAGCCACTCCAGAATCCACCAAAGTTTCAGGCTCGAATTCTTCAAAATCCACCGAAGAACAAATCTCTCTTTTGTATAGAATGAACAAACAAACCTTTGATGTATTCTTCTTAATCCATGAGTTAAATACTCAATTAAACATTAAAGAAAACTAGCAAAATATCCCTAGATATAAACCTTAACATCCAAAAAGAAGATCTGGAGGAGTAATCCCAAAATCTGACAGAAACCCGTACTTATAGAAATCTGGAACTGCGAGGCTCGCTCGAGCGAAGACTTTCTCGCTCGAGCGAGGAACCAAAAACGCGTGTTTTCCATAAGTGGCTTCGCTTGAGCCACGCACCCTTCGCTCAAGCATACATTCATCTCTTTCAGGTTTTTACACAGACGCAGCCTTCGCTCGAGCGAGCACTCCTTCACTCAAGCGAGCATGGGCGGAGATGCAACTTCGAATGTAATTTTGCATCAGCTTGATCCCCGTCATAATCAGCGAAGTGGCAATCTTGAAAGTATTAACATCACAAACTTCTCTGCAAGGCATAATTCGGGTTAGATTCGCATCTAAAAACTCATAGCCTCACTGAAATAAAAAGTGCGAATAAAATTACAACTCAAAGGAGTTTTGTCAAACGAGATTGCCAAGAATAAAAACCTAACAATCTCCCCCTTTGGCAATGCCGTGACGAAACACACCTAACAAATAAAATCCTAAACACCCCAACCCATTACAGCCAATAAAAACAAACTTCTTTCTCAAGGTCATGATCTGCAAAACAGCTATTAGTCCCACAATTTCCAAAACAACTATTAGTCCCACAAGAGTATATGAAAAATCAATAAACATATGGCTAGATTATCTTGAAGCATGAGATGGAAAATATGAATAGATGCGACTTGGAGCTTTTAAGAACATGTAGCATGAATACATGAATACTAAGACACAAGCAATCGACGAAACAATCTCCCAATTTTTGTCATAATTGGCAAACTAAGTTCAATCAACTAAAGCAAGATCATAAACCACACAAGCAATGATATGATGATGTAAATATCAGGAGCATGCAAGAAGGAAATAATAAGCAAACAGTGCATAGCAACATTCAAACAACTATAGCCAATCTCCCTTGCAAAACAAATCAAAGTGTTCATGCTAACAAACTCTTGTAATGATAAACCAAACTCCCTTACCAAAAAAAAAAAAAAACAATGAACAAGAAGAAAACGACAAAAAATATGGTGGAGCAAGCAAGGAATTTCAGATTTATACCTTGAAACACACAAGATTATCTAAGAAGCACAATTACTTGAAAACACAATGTGTACAGTCTCTAGAAGAATCCTCATAAAAGAAAGTGATGCATTATGTGAAAAGCATAGATCCCATGATAAAAGTGTGTGTGTGACTCTTGGAGTTCGACAAACACAAGATTCAAATCCTAGTAGTGATCTGATAGCTGGACCTCTGACAAGAAAATCTAAGCACAACTAAGGAAAGTCAAACCACTAGGAATCAAGGGGTATTTGTTGAGTAAAAGCGGAGGTTCCCCCTCAATCAATGAATCTTTTTCTCTTTTTTTTCACACATTTTTTCTTTTTTTTTTCTTTTGCACATTTTTTCTTTCTTTTGCACACTCATTGGCGGCTGACACGCTCAAGAGTATAGAAACCGAACCAGAGAAGCATGGATATAATAAGGATGGCCTGGTTGGTGACTCTGAGGTAGCCTTTTCCTCATGGCTGGACTGCAAAGAATTGAAGGGAAAGCCGTGGAGATACAAAAGATGGAAGGTGGTTTAAGAGACTCAACATCACCCATGAAATGCTAGTATAGGTCAATTCCTCTAGAAAAGCAAAGATACAATGCTAAAAGTCCATAGAAAAAAAATAATCACTAAGGCGGAAGACTCCGATATTTGCTAATCCAAGAGTGTGTACAGAATGAGACATACTAATAAAAAAACACACACTCCAAAATGAGTAATGACCACATAAAGCACACACATATCAACATGTAATGGATATTCTTATCAATTCCACTATGCACCAAGGACCACTCAAAAAATTTAAGCTTGCAAAACCATACTAAGAAAATCTTTTTGGTTTTTTTTATTATTTTTTTTCGTTTTCTAAACAAAGCAAGACAGAAAATGAGCATGCACACATTAAGTGATTCAAAAAGAAAAAAAACACACAGAAACCCCAAAACTAAAACGACTAAACAAATTAACACAAGTTAAGTTTTCTCACCCAAACTGCTTTAGTATGAACAAGGTTGTGAGAATGGCGGTTCTTGGATGGTGTCTTGACGTTGTGGTTCCCTTCCCCTTCAATAAGAACCCGTCTTGACATGGTTTCCAACTTCCTATTCCTAGAACTAGGAAAACACAGCCTCTGTTCATGTTTGTTCTCAAGCAAATCAAAATAATGAGGTCTAATATGACCCTTAACCTCATTACCACCAATGAAGTGTCTCTTACCCCACAAGATATTGGAATTTCTTCCATCTCTATGAAACACTCTCCCATGTAACTCATAACAATAAGGGCGAATATGACCATGCATACCACAGTGATGACAAATAAAAATAGGGTGTACAAGATGTACCTTCTTTTCTTTGACCTTACCAACTCTAGGAAGATTGAGAAGTCCATCCTCATGTTGAATTTTTTGTTCTCCCTTTCCTTAAGTTCTTGTATCATGAGATGTGAAAGCACTTTGTTTTTGCTCTTTCTTACCACCAAAGCCAATGCCACTCTTGTCAGAACAAATTTGTTGAGACCCAATGATATTGTCCAAAGTCTTTGATCCTTTGTTCCAAAGACCAATGGTAGCCATAGCACACTTGAGTTCTTCCTCTTTCTTGATCATTAGTTCTTCCAAAGCAACTTGGGACATCTCGAGAGTTTCAATTTTTTCTTCATATGTTGCATAGATTTGCTGTAGCTCATTCCTCTCTGTCTCACAAGTCAAGAGTTTTGCACAAAGAGCTTGTTGATCATTAGAAATCTTAAGGGCATCATTCCTAGCCTCAGAAATCTCTTTCTTTAATTTGACATTCTCACTTTCACATGCTTTGAGTTTCATAGTGAGTTTGTCATTCAATTTGGATAAGTTAAGAGACTCCATATACAACTTTTCATAAGCTTGTTCAAGCTCTTCACCATCACTCTCCGAGGATTCATCATCAGTGGCATTCTCAACCGACCTCTTCGGATACTCTGTTCGTCCTTCAATTTCGGAAGCCGCCATGAAAGCAAGGAATTGTTTCCTCCTTCGCCTTGATCTTCGATGTCACTTTCATCTTCATCAGATTCTTGTTCATCATCTCAAGTGATGGCGAGGGCTTTCTTATTCCTCAAACGAGTGGGGCATTCTTGAGTAAAGTGGCCAAATCCTTGGCATTCATAGCATTGGACTCTTTCAGAGTTCCCTTGTATCTTTCCTTTCTCCTTCTTGGCTATAGAATTAATTTTGAGTTTATCTTTGCCTTTAGATTTATGAGTATGAGTAGATTCCAAAAGATTAGGATACTTTTTCAAATAAGATTTTTTAAATTGTTTAACACAAGCAGCTGTAATCTTGGAATCTATCTCACAATCCTCATCAGAATCCTCTCCAACTCTTTGAAATTCCTATGTGCCTCATAAGTTTGGAGATTTCCAACCAAGTGATCCAGCTTGAGGTTGTCAACATCTTGAGCCTCCTTAATAGCCGTAACTTTTGGTTGGAACTGAGCGGGCAAGGATCTCAAAATTTTTCCCACAACTTTAGATTCTGGTATTTTTTTCACCTAAATTGAAGTTGGAATTAACAATGTCACTCAACTTTGCATAAAATTCATCAAAGGTCTCACTATCTTTCATTGAAAGGTTTTTGAAACTAGATGTGTGCCTTTGAAGTTTTGAGCGTTTAACAGAAGGAGTGCCCTCGATGTGAGCCTTTGAAGTTTTGAGCGTTTAACAGAAGGAGCACCTTCATGAATAGTTTGTAAGATATCCCAAGCCTCTTTTGCGACTTCATAATTGCAAATATGACTAAACTCTTCAGATGTGATAGCGCAAAAAAGAGAATTGATAGCTTTACTATTCCAGCTATTATTTTGGTAATCAATTGTGTCCTACTTATCAATTGGTTTAGGGAAAGTTACTCCATCAACGGTAATCGTTGGCTCAGTCCACCCATACATGACAGATTGCCAAACTTTTTCATCAATAGATTTTAAAAACCATCACATCCGAGCTTTCCAAAAAGAATAATTGGATCCGTTAAGTAGGGGTGGTCGAACCATAGAATTTCCCTCACGAATTGTATCCATTATCACAAATCAAACAAGATCTCGCTCTAATAAATTTGTAAAATAAACAAAATAGAGCGACCCGCTTTGATACCAATTGAAAAATCTAGAAATTCCCTAGATGTTGATTTGTGATTATGTATCAATTTTAAGCAGTGTATAACAATCCCAATCAAACAATCAAGACAAATCGACACAACGATTTTAACGTGGAAAAACCACAATTGGAGCACCTCCAACTGTGATAAAAAACCACGGGCAACAGCCACAAAATAATCCACTAAGAGGATATAAAAGAATTACACAGATATACTCTCAATTACCTAGCGAATCCACGCCCGAATTGAACCAACCTCTATGTGCCTCTTCCAACCCCGTCTTCACCTCGGAATTGTCTTGACGATGAGCCACTCCAGAATCCACCAAAGCTTCAGGCTCGAATTCTTCAGAATCCACCGAAGAACAACTCTCTCTTTTGTATAGAATGAACAAACAAACCTTTGATGTATTCTTCTTAATCCATGAGTTGAATACTCAATTAAACATCAAAGAAAACTAACAAAATATCCCCAGATATAAACCTTAACATCCAAAAAGAAGATCTGGAGGAGTAATCCTAAAATCTGACAGAAACTCGTACTTATAGAAATCTGGAACTACGAGGCTCGCTCGAGCGAAGACTTTCTCGCTCGAGCGAGGAACCAAAAATGCGTGTTTTCTATAAGTGGCTTCGCTCGAGCCACGCACCCTTCGCTCAAGCGTACATTCATCTCTTTCAGGTTTTTACACAGACACAGCCTTCGCTCGAGCGAGCACTCCTTCGCTCGAGCGAGCAAGGGCAGACATGCAACTTCGAATGCAATTTTGCATTTTGCTTTGGGGGCGCTGCCCCTCGACCCCACCTGGACGCTGCCCCGAACCCGCCAGGGGGCACCGCGCGAGCTGACCAGGCAGCTCGATCCCCGTCATAATCAGCGAAGTGGCAATCTTTAAAGTATTAACATCACAAACTTCTCTGCAAGGCATAATTCGGGTTGGATTCGCATCAAAAAACTCATAGCCTCACTAAAATAAAAAGTGCGAATAAAATTACAACTCAAAGGAGTTTTGTCAAACGGGATTGCCAAGAATAAAAACCTAACAGAATGTAAGCGCACCAGACCTTGTGAACCTAGTTTCAAAGTGTAAGAATGTTTGACAATTTCTAACTTCTAATACAAAGAAATGACTGTGTGTGGCTTAGAGGAACTGTCGCTGGCTCGGATCTTGCCCTAATGAACAGGACTTTTACTAAATTTGCTAGGTAATAAAGATAGACTAAACTAGAATTGAACTTGCATTGATGGATAAATGAAGTGCAATTGCTAATCTAAGGATAATTTGAACTAAACAACTAATTCCTAGGAATTGAATTGCTTGAATGTAAGATAAAGCTGTAAAAAGCTATGGTAAAAGCTATGAAGCTAAGATAGATAGAAGTTATGAAGCTAAGATAAATGTATTAAAAGACTATTGGTCGAGTTGTTTGGTTGGGGACCACTTCAAATGTTGCACTTGAAGCCCTTTATATAGTGTTAGGGAACCCCCTATTTCTGCTCAACTACCAAGAACGTGGCAACCTCTTCTGGTGACATGTGTCCTTGATCCTTAGTTTGACCCCTAAGAGTATAAATGGTTTTGATATCTATGGATAGTGCCTATCTTTATAGCTTTGACTTAGTCCATTGAGCTCCTATAGGCCGCCACGTGTCCCACAAGAATAAAATTTGAATTTATTTTGCATGATTTAGGGAAAAGGCTCCTTTGTTGTAGCATGGATTGATCCTCAAAGCCTCTTCTTTTATTGTGTATGTTTATCCACAAGAAAATTAAAAACCCAATCTTGCATTATTTAGGGAAATAGTTCCTTGATTGTAACATATTGTTGACCTCACATATCTTCATAAGCTGACACGTGTCCCATTAAAAACCCCACTTGACTTGAGTTGGGAAAAATGGTTCCACTTTTGTAGCCTTCTTGTTAATTTGCTTAATCTTTTAAATCTCATACAATCTTCACCCATAGCAATTGCATAGCAGCTAAATAAGAGATAAGACACTTTAATAGGGGATAAGTCTCAACAACCTCCTAATTCTTAGTAACGGTTAAACCTCACCTCATTTATCAAATCTAAATTATTTTATTTTATTTAATTAATTATTCAATCAATCAACTTAGTTAATTAATTAAATAAACTCAAATAATTTCCTTTAGCACAACTACCATTTCACATCAGTGGTGGGTCCCTAAAAATCTTTGACTCTTCGTATTCCATTTCCATGTGGCATTAAATAATTTAAGGAATGACCACGTGGCTATTTTTTCCAAAATGGGTACAAACAATACCCCTCTTCAAGTATATTCTTAGTTCTTCCAAAGAATTGTAAGGATATACTTGAATTCCAACTCCCTTTTTGCCTTGATTCTTGAGATCCAATAATAACCCTCCTTGATGTGATAGACCAAAAAACCTTTAGAAATAGAGCCTTGAAGAACGGAGTGTGGGAAATGGACTAGCAGCTGTCTTTACGCCTATTATCATTATGACAGTGTCTCTTCAATCATAAGGACTGATGGCATCTTTAGTGGCAAAACTGATGATGTCTCCCTAGCAGGCAGATGCGACCTAGACTCCTTAATGATTAGATGAGCATCTCCACAAACTTAATTCACGAAATTCAACCTTACCGCCAATAATTGGCGCTAACTTCCTTAGGAAGTTGATCCATTTAGCGCTAAGGCTATAAATAGCCCCAACTACAGTTTTTAATTCATTCTTCACATCTTCTTCTTCCTAAAAATTCTTCTCTCTCTTTTCTTTTCTTTCATCCATGGCTTCCAAAAAATTCCATTGTTCCTAAGAAAGAACTAAAATCTGTTGGGCCTGAAATCGATGAACTAATTAAGGAGAAGAAACACTTGATATATCCAGAGATCTGACTCACTCCATTGGTTCGTCTCTAAAACACAAGCTAGGGCTTGGTTGTGCTTTCATTACTGGCTTCCCCTCTTATCTGAACAAGTATTATCCCTGCCTTAAGAAGAAACTGCCATTTGAGCATTCTGTTCATGCCTATTGGGACCGCTACAACCTTTCTTTATCCATCATGGTTTGGCATTCTCCCAAAACTGAATATGTCACTTGGCTAAATAGTGTGGTTACTATCAAGGGTCAAGTTAGGAAGGAAACAAGAATCTTCAATGCAATCATGTTGAGCTGAGGTAACATTCGACTTGATAAAACTCTGTTCTTTTCTATTTCTCACTTATGGTCCATCTCTACCAACTCCTTTCATTTAAAGACTACTATAATGGCGCCCACTTTGCAAAACATCCCGTTCTTGGCTGGTTTTCGTCCCAATGAAGAAGAATTAATCCATCTCCTTGTTTGCAAAGAAATTACTTATGTTTATCCTGACAAGAAGCTTCTAACTTACTTCTCATTTCCTATTGTTACTCAAACGACCCCAGAGGTTTCTGAATACGAGCACATTTTGTTCCTAATTTTCTGGTTGAACAAGTGTTTGTTTTGTATCACATCTCAGAAAATCACTAAGGATTTCACAAAACTAGCCCAGGCCTTCTCTTAGGGCAGAAAGCTTGCACTTGGCCCTCTCGTTCTGGCTCACATCTACAGAGGTATGATGGAGCTAGTTTCTTTACGCTTAACAAATAGATCTGGACCTTTCTAGCTTATGCAACTCTGGCACTAGGTTTATTTTCCAAAGTTTGCTCCATTCATTCCTGCTTATGTACCACAGTCTAAATGCTTTGGCCTCTATTTCCTAGAAGCCTACCTTAACGTTCACACCTTTGATGACTGCTTCACTTTCTTCTACCGAAAGTTGATCATTCGTGATGCTTATGCTCTTTGCCCTTTTCATGCGATTTTGCTCCTTATTGGCTAACTGTTCCTCTATCCCAAGCCACTAGATAGAAAGACAAACAATTTGAGGTTTGGGCCAGCTTCTTGGTTTCTAGACCTTTGGACTTAGTTTTTCACTAAACAATAGAAAATACGGCGTGAAAATTTATACAACAATGATACATCCCCCTAAATTTTGAGCTCTAAACCAGCTCTAGTGAGCTAGAAAATAAAAAATAAATAAAGGCCAAAACATCACATCATGTGGGACCCACACATTACATTAGAGCTCTTAAAGCTCTCAACCATTTCTCAAATTTATAAAGCCTCTCAATTCACCCGTCAATTTGGCTTGTTCCAAATAATTCCCATTCCTTCATATTGGTCTCAAAATGACACCTTTCAGGGTAGATTTGTCTTGAGCAATTCAGACCTTGAAGCACTTAATTTTGTTTTTCCTACCCTAAAATAGAATTTTCATTTCAGACCCTTTGATGAAGCTCTAGACACCACCATTGAATTCGATGTTTGGTGGGGAATCTACGTCTTGAGCAAGACCTCTATTGATCCAATGGTCCTCATGCTTTGCATCTCCCCAGACCGTATTGCAAAGATCGAAGACTCCAAGGAAAAAGCTCTTTCAAGTCCTACTCCTTCTAGAGAACAAAAAAAGAAAAGAAAAGAGTACTCTTTCCTTTCCTGACCGTTTCAATTCGATCCTTTGTTTTGAGAAATTCTTTAAGTGTACATGGAACGGTCTAAAATTTGAAGAAATAAAGAGAATACAGGAGAAAAAGTTAATCGAAATTTCTAACAAACAGAAAGATATGTCAAAATTGACATTCCTTAGAGCCTATCAGACCTTAGGTACCAAAACTCCTGCCTTAGAAACTTTTCTAAAACCTTATGATAAAGCTATTCCTCCCTTTCCTGATACATCCTCTGTCTTTGCTGTCACACTCCGTGAAGAATGAATGGATGTCTTTCTTTCTGAAATTGAGAAAATTACTATTGCAAAGACCAACTCTTGGGAGGTTGAGGATGATATTAGTCAAGGAGTAATTAGAGTAGTCCTTGCCCATGATGCTGGTCAATTTCTTCTCTTTTTGGTAGTTTACATTTATTTCTACTTTCTTTTGACCAATTCTCAGTTCTAACTTTGTAGTTGTTGTACCTGCCATTTCTGACATGCCAACAGAAACTGGAAAAAATAGCCCACCAGCAAAAAGAAAAGTTGTCTTTTTGAACTAAATCAGTAGGTCTAGAATGGCAAATGATAACCTCAATCTTTACTAATGAAATAAATTTTTGTCTACAGGAAGTCATTGCTCCACCAACCAAAAGAACCAGGTCAAACTATAAGGCAGAAATCACTGCAAGTCCTCCAGGCTTTTCCTCCCCTCAGGTAGGAATGTTCCATTACTCCTAGCTTTCTTCCTCTGACCTTCTATTCTGAGCCTTTTTTTTTTTATTTCAGAAATCTCCTAAAGTCGTGATAACCAAGGAAACCAAGGTTCTAGCCAAGGGAACAGCAGCCCCAACCAAGCCAAAGAGGTACAAAAGGTAGCATGCAAAGGCAACACCCCATTAGTGGATTTTTCCAGTTTTGTTAAGCAAAAGATAATCCTCCTTAAATAACCCCTCCATCTTCTGTCAATAAGGTAGAAATTCCTAACTTCCCTTCTTTGGTTTCCTTTTGACCTTTTTCTTACACTTGATCTTTCTACGCAAAGAAAAGCCTAAGAAACCGCAACAACTCAAGGCGAAACTACCCAAGCCTTCAAAGCACCAGAAATTGCTTATTTTGCCCCAAAGCTAGTTATGGACTTGGATGCTTATTTTGAGGTTGTCCCAAAAGACTACCTTAACTGTCTCTAGAGCCTCTAGAAGTTTGATTGCCTCTTCAAGTCAAATCATGCCTTCCTCCAATGAAGTTGAGAAAGCTAAGAACAATCTAAAGTCATTGCTGGTTTTGTCATTCCCAAATGTTTTGTTCCTAGGATGGCTCCTAGTTCTGATATCTGCTCTAAGTGTTCTAGCCACTTCTACATTATTTGACTCTTCCTTTCAGCTAGCTCTCCAAGAATTTCAACGGCGAATTTCTAACATAAGCCAGACTCGCATTTCCCTTGTTCGCAAACAAGGAGAAATTGATGGGAAATTTCAGCGGTCAGCCTACTTGAAGAGTCTTCTGAAATAGTATGTAGAATCCTACAAGAAATTAAAGGAAGCTACTAATGCTAAGGCAAAGCAAAGGCATAGTTGTCTTGGCTACCCAGAAACAGGAACTATACGTAGTTGTCTTGGCTACCCAGAATTAGATATCAAACTTCTTGAACTTAAAGAAGCTCGTGCCGCAACCGTGATTAAGTTGCAAGTTGTAGATGCCCCTTAGAACATTCTCAAGACCAAAATAAGTAGCCTCTTGTAATTTCCTTTCATTGCATCTTAGAACTTTTGATTGGTTTAGGAATTTGTAGCACTTTTTGTTTTTCTTCGGCTTGTTAAGATCATTTTTGCTTAGTCGACCTGGTTCTAGACGAGGCCATTTTGAACATTTTTGAACATGTTTAGGTTTGTTCGACCTGTTCAGGCCATTTTTTATTTAATAAATTCACAGAATTTTGCGTCGTTGACTACATCATTTCCCACATTGTTGGATAAAATTTCTTCAAGTACTTGCCATTTATTGGACACTTGTGTAATTCACCATTTAGATCTTGTAATTGGTAGGAACCTTCCTTTCAAATTCTGAAAACTAGAAATAGGCCCTCCCAACTTGGAGACCACTTTCCAAACTTAGGATCATTTACACCAAATAGCTGGACTAATTTCCAGACTAAGTCATTTTGTGCAAACTCTTCTTTCTGACTCTTATATCATAAGCTATGGCTACTCTTTGTTTCTGTACTAAAAGATGATCTAGGGTTGCTAACCTTACTTCATCTAGATCTCTAAGCTCCATTAACATAGCTTAATTATATTCTGCAGGAGTCAAGTCATTCTAGAACGCAACTCAGGACCCCATATTTACTTCCATGGACTGCATCATGCCCAAAAGTAAGCATAAATGGTGTAATTCCTTATGCTGTTCTTTTGAAGTTTTGTAAGCCCACAATGCTTTTGACAGGACTTCATGCCAAATTCTAGGTTTGTCCTCAATCATTCTTTCAAAGATGCCTTTCAGAACCTTATTTGTTGATTATGCCTTGCCATTGCCTTGAGTATAATATGGAGTTGAATGAGAAAGTTCTATACCATACTTTTCGGCAAAGGCATGGACTTTTCCACTAAAGAAAACAGTTCCTCTATCGGCCACAATATGTTGAGGCATGCCAAATCTGCGGATAATGTTTTCTTTGTTCATCTTGATGGTCATTTTGATTTATTGACTTCATAGCAATGGCCTCAACCCACTTTATAAAGTAATCCATAGTCATAACTGTGTAGGAATTACCCTTAGAAAGAGAGTTTTTTTTTCGAATCATGTCAAAGAACCAACCTCTAAATGGCCATGGTTTAAGTATGGAATTCATAGAACTTGCTGGCGCATGTTGGATATGACCATAGGCTTGACAAGGTAGACATCCTTGGGCAAATCTAACGTAATCTGAAAGAATAATAGGCTAATAGTATCCATACCTTCTAATTAGACATCTCATTTTTCTTCCTGCTTGATGAGTCCCACAAATTCCTTCATGAGCCATTAGTTTGATTGCCTTTTCGTTAGAAAGGCACTACAGAAGCAGGTCATCTTCAAGACTCTTCTCATAAAGTTCTCTTTCAATCCAAACATGATGTGTTGCTCTCCTTCTAGTCTTTCTATCTGCAGGAAGTTGTGGATGTTTCAAGAATTGAGCTCTAGGGAAATGCCAATCTTCCTTAGAAATCTCTATCATGTTTACTTCCATGATACGTTGCTCTCTCTTCTTGACTGAAGGCAACAATCTTTTCTGAATGATGATAATTCTTTGGTAGAAATCCCTCTTTTATGCATTAAAATATACCTTAAGCAACCCTAAATCTCTTAACATGTTAAATTATCAAAATAACACATAACAAGGCTAAATAACATACAAATCATTAAAAGAATCCCTACCTCAAAGCAAGGAAGAGATGAGTAACACCCAAAAATCGACCGAGACGAAAATCTAAACTTTGTAGATTAAAACGTAGCCCTCAACGTGTCCTAGCTTTTGATCTTAAGGACTAGGGGTAGAAAATGGCTTAAAAGAGATGAAACCAAGTGTTTAAAAGCTTAAAGGCTAAAAATGGCGATCTGAGAGAGAAAATGAGAAGATGAGATAAAAAATATTGATATTTTCAACTTTTGGGTGATATTTATAGACAGCCGCATCGTGGGCGTGAAAGTCATAATAGCGACGCAGACTCCCACACCACAGGCGCAATGCCAAAGTCACGGGCTACCCTCGCGTCCCAGTCAAGGGACCTGAAGGTATGTTTCGGTCACGGGTGACATCGCGGGCGTGAAGTGCACATCGCGAGTGCGATCCAATAGCTTGCGAGCCACACAATTCTCTTTTAGGCCAACAAACCTGAAGGCCATAATTGACCGCAGTCGTAAGTGCACATCGCAGTCGCGGGCGTGACCCTTCAAATAGAAGAAGAAATCTGCCAATGGTGCCGAGTTGTTTGCTCATAGATCAAAACTAGGCCAATTGTTTTTGTTAGTTTTGTTGATTTGACGCATCTTATTGCAAAGATCATGTTGCCTGTAAGAAATGAAGCCTTGTTCAAATATTTGTTATAATCACATTTGCAGCTTGTTGACTTTTTAAATTAATTTTTAAAATTAGAGCTTTGTTTTGAATTTTGTGTTTAGTTGTAAGCACTAACTGATTGATAAAATATTCTTATTAGGATTAACAGGTCAATGGGTTATACCTTCACTAATTCAAGCAATAATGGTGGCTTTTTCCAACAACATATATGTGGAAAAAGTCAAAAAAACAAACATATCCGCCTCTACCATCCCTGCAACCCAACTATACAAAACTCCAAAAGAACCTACTCTCTAATCACGAGGCAGATCCGGCTTCACCATCTCTCTTTTTTTTTTTTTTTTTTTTTTTAACTCGTTTCTTTTCTCCACCACCACCACATAGTCGGCCACCAGCTCCTTTCACAACCACCTTCCACCGCCATAGGACCACCATTGACACTCCCATCTACCTCCCTTGTTGCACATCGCACCACTCCCTTCTGCAACACCAGCACTCCCCCACAGCCAACACTAGCCCCACCATCCAATTGTTCATAAAATCAAAATCCTAACTCACTGCTGTGTTAATTGATCATTATAAACTGGCGATGATGTTTTGCCGATCTGGATAGCAATATCAGTTCATTCTCTTGCTGAAGAAAAAAAATAATAATAAAATAAGGATTTGTATCCTGCAAACCCCACCTTCACTATAATATTCGCAATAATAGTGATGAAATCATTAAATTAATATGAATATGAGTTATCCAGGTCCATTTACAACAGAACTTGTGGTTTTACATTTACACTATACAACCAATTACTTCATACATTGAAACAAAGCATTGCGAGCAAAAAGAAGATTCACAGAGCAAGATAGAGGAGACTTTACAAACAAGTATTGTAGAAATGGAAACGATACCTACTATAAATCCAGAAAGTAACTAACTTGGAGGTTGGTCAACCCCAAAAGGCGATGAAAACAGGGTCATTCATAAAATAATAGCCCATTTCACATCTTATCTTTCACTGCCTTGGCCTTCTCTATGGACTCCACAGCATCTTCAAATGATTTCTGAAATTAAAACAGGAAAATACATCAGCAACAGGAGTTGCAACCAATAATTAACCAAGTCCATTGCAACCACCAAAAATCAAAAGAAGAAAAACCAATAACATTTTGGTGCTGCCAGAAAATTCATTTTGGACTATGGCATCATTGGCATGCATAGAAATCAAATGTGAAACTAACTAAGGCTCAGTCATCCAAAAGTCCACCAAATGTCCAACCCATGTTAAATGCTCATAGCCTCATACTGGTGGACCCTTCGCAGTTATTGAATCGTTAAACAGCTACATATTTTTATAGTATTGACAGTTTTACTTCATTAATATTTTACTACTAATCTGCCAATACATCATATAATTGAAAGTAAGATCCACCACTAGTGTAACATCACATTGACAAAAAGTGTATCTGTTACATGAGTTATTGCATTTAGCCTTAACTTTTGCAAGTCAAAGCTTTCCTGCTTTTAGCTCTTAAACTTGGCTCAAACAAACGTGTGTGGGACTTAAACTGAATAACTACCATAAAAAACAAAACCAGGGCAAGAATTCTACACTTGCATCAACCAAAATATAAAAATGATCATTTGTGTTACTACAAGAATAGCATATGGAAAGTCAACCAGTGGTATTCTTGGGTTAAGTAAAAAGTTATTCGAACATTCATTTCAACCTCCATCTGAAGTAGCCTGGCTCCCTTTCAGGTATTCATTGCTAATTTGTTCAACTTACCTCCCTTCAAGCCTATTCTCTTTTGCTACAAGTGGATAGGTAGATGATTGAGTTAAAGTGTTTTGAAGTCGAGAAGAAAGTTATTGTAGTCTTTGAAATTCAAAGGCTACCAAAACAATTAGAACCTCAAGAAATCACATAAAATTTTTGAAATGACTACATATATAAAACATTTTACCTCGAAATTTCTCACTTTCCTTCCAAGATCCTCGAACTCCAGCTACTATTGGTACTAGAATTATTATTAGTATTATTATTTTCTCTTTTAATGATTTACCAACAGAGAAGGTTCTCATATGCCTTACACATTCATCAAGGTATTAAGAAAATCATAATTACTCATATAAACCTCGTATGATGGGTTTTGAAATTTAATTGTTTCCAGTGGCCCTGAGCGAACTTAAAATTTTCCCTAAGCAAAAATTTAACATAAGTTAAATTACCCTTAGGAAATGAGAGAGTTAAAAATAAAATAAAATAAAAGACAAGTAACAGGTGAGAAAGGAAAATAAGTGAAATACAGCAAGGAGCAGGCATATAGTGTATCCCCCCATTATCAGTGTTACATGTGTGTTTGTATGTGCCAACAAATACATAGACCAGACCATGAAATTTAGTAGGGGGCAAAGATGAACATTGCAGGCATATCACACTGGGTCCACTGTCCACTTCTGGAGAGTTAATTAAGCTCTGGAGATAAAATTTCCATGACATAATATGCAAATGCATGACAATAAGTCACCAAGTAACCATGATATCACACAGCATTTCTAATAAGAAAAAACGACAGAAAAGTTGAAGTCTATGGATGCACACGAATAAAACCAAACTACATACCCCAGGATTGTGCATCTTCCACAACGTATCCCCACTTGTGTCAATAATAAACGTTCCACCTAGTAGAGCACTACAAAAAATTATGTATCAGCCAAATTCCTGTCACACTTGAGAAACCATTCATGTTATACAATAAAAGCAAATGTGAAAGCACAGCATCTAATTAACAGGATCAAGCTATTCAACATATTTTACACCATTTAAGAATAAACAGTAAACTCCATCATTACTATATAAAAAAAGGGACTGGTCTACTAAAGTTTCTGTTAGTTCACTCTCTACATATTTGTTGTGATAGCATGATAAAATGGTTTGCACATAAATATTCTTTATTTCTTTTTCTTTTTCTTTTTCTTTTTTTTCAACAATGGTGTACATGTACTTTTTATAATTAACATTGCTCCCCGTTAACATTTTTTGTTGCCAATGGGTATTAACCATCTCTGTTTGACCATACTCCTTTAAGGCTGTGCTAATCCAAGGCTCAAACTCAAAAGTCTCTGATAACGTAGTTGGCAAGGCTCAAATACTCTAATTATGTGTGTTTTCTTTTTCTTTTTCTTTTTTTTTATACTTTTGCTGAAATGATCTGCAACTCTGCATGCTACATGTTTGTTTTTTTAATAAGCATTGTTTTTTGAATAATGAATTTTTGCATTGCTAGCTGATTTTTTAGTTCATTCACTATGATTACTGTGAACTTTGTTCTCTAAGTCTTTGATTCTTAGCACTTAGCAACAACAAAATATAATCTTGTTTGGTTTGGTTTGGTTTGGTTTTCAAATTCTGTTACTTTTTCCTTTTTCAAAGAAATAAAAAAACTAGTTTGTTGAATAAAATGGAAAGAAGAAAAAAAACTCATCATTTTCATATGGTTTTCTCTTTTTTTGGGGTGAAATATAATTTTTGAAAGTAATAAATATATCTTTTGTGTTTATTTTCATCAAACTAGTTTCTATTTTTAAAGGGAAAAAAAATTAAAAAAACAGAAAACAGAAAATAGTTTTTCAACACTAAACCAAACAGAGATTTTTTACATTTTTTTCTGCTGAAATGGTCTATGATTAATTACTATTATGCATGCTCTTTGAATTTGTACATCTATTACTGTTGTTTTTTGAATTTTAGCACTTTGATTTTCTGATTATTTATTTATTTGTATTTTGATTCTAGATGATGGATTATCCTTCTCCCATTGTCAATGAAAATGCCCAAGGTAGTGATGTTCAAGCTAATGCCCCCAACCCCTGTAAGAAGCTTCCAATACCACTCCAGGAAAAGGGTAAGCTGCAGGAAAAGGGTGGTGGGAGAAAATCGTCTTAGCCATGGGATCGTCTTAGGGTCAGATAAAGAGTGAGAAAGATGGAAAAGCCAGGGTTGTGTGTAACTATATCAAAAAGGAACACCTTGTTGATTCCAAAGGCCATGGTACAAGTACTTTATTGAGTCATTTGGTAACTTGCCCAAAATATGCTTATAGGGATCAGGGTACGGGACAACAAACCTTGTTCTTTCAACCCCAACAAGATGGAGAAGTGGGTGTTGATCTTGTGGCAACGAGCTTACTATTGAATAGAGTAGTAAAGCTCTCGTTGAGATTATCATTCTTGATAAATTGCCCTCTAGGTTTCTGGAAGGAATTGGATTTATGATATTTTGCAATGTCTTACAACCTAAGTTTAAGGCAATTCCATCTCATACGACTGTTGCTAGAGATATTGTAGCCATTTTTAACAAGGAGTGGTATAAGTTAAGAAACATACTGAAGGGTCATAGGGTTTGCCTTACCACAAACACATGGACATCAATACAAAATCTAAGGATGTGTTTGGTTTGTGTTTGTAGAGTAGTTTTTGAGATACAAAGTACAAAAACTTGTTTGGTTTGCCTTTTTTCAAAAATGGTTTTGGAAAATTGTTTTGGGGAGAGATTTTTAAAAAAAGTGATTGATTTAATGTGTATGAAAGAGAGAGTGATTTTAGAAAGTAGGTAACCAAACAAAATTTTGATTTTTTTTTGGAAAAAATTTGTTTGGTTTGATTACTCTTAAAAATTTATTTGTAGAGAATTTTTCCCAAAAATTTTTCTGAGAAACAAACCAAACAAGGCCTAAATTACATATGCCCACTGTTCATTTCATTGATGATGATTGAAAACTACAAAAAAAGATCATAAACTTTTGTCAAGTTGAAGAACACAAGGAAGAAACTACTGATAAAATAATTGGGATGTGTTTGCTTGAGTAGAATGTTGGTAGCAGTTTTACATTGACCAATCACTTTCAGTAGAAAAGACTTCTAAAAATCTCACAAACAAACTATAGTTTTTCCAATCACTTTCAGTTGGAGCTCCATATGTCTTCTTTTTTTCACTTCCCAAGTCCCGATCATTACAAACCTCATTACCCAAAAAGTAAGATTTGTAATTGAAATCCTCATCCTCAAAAAGCCTTCTCAAACTTTTTAGCAACCTCCAACATTAAGTAGGTAAGGTTCCACTTAGTTGGTACATCAAGGCATAAGGGAAAGTCTACTAGTAAAAGAATTGAGATATGTTTGCTTGATTGGAAAGTTGGTAGCATTTTTACATTGAACGTTGATAATGCTAGTTTTAACAATGCTACCGTCAAGTTCTTGAAGAGGAAAACAAAAGATTGGAAGGGGACCATCTTAGGTCATGAGTTTTTACATATGTATTGTTATGTGCATATTTTGAATCTGATAGTGGGTGCGGGTTTGAAAGAATTAGATAAATCTAATGCTTGTGTTCATGATGTAGTGAGCTACGTGAGGTCTTCTCCTAATAGGCTAGAAACCTTTAACAAGTGTGGAGAGAAAGCAAAAATTGAATCAAAGTTTCTTTTATGCCTTGATGTACCAACTAGATGGAACTCCACCTACTTAATGTTGGAGGCTGCTAAAAGTTTTGAGAAGGCTTTTTTGAACAAATGAGGGATGAGAACAATAATTACAAATCTTACTTTTTAGATGATGAGGCTTGTGGGAAGTGAAAAAAAAGAAGACATATAGAGCTCCAACTGAAAGTGATTGGAATAATTGTACGTTGTTTGTAAGATTCCCAAGGCTTTTCTACAATGCAACCAAGTGGCTTTTGAGCTCACTTTACATTGCTTCTAATTGTTTCTTTTATGCGGTGTTTGTGATTCAAACAAAAATTGAGTAATAGGCTAAAAAAGATTCGAAAGAGGAGTTGTTGCCTTCAGTGGCCAAAGGTATGAAAGCTAAATTTGAGAAGTATCGGGGGAATGGAGTTAAAATATGTCTCCTAGTGTATGTTGTCGTGGTCCTTGATCCTCGGAATTGAAGGATTGATATTGACCGTGTGCTTTGGAATTGAATAGTTAATCTCAAAATTAAGAAAATACAAAATAAAACCCTAAGTTACACTTAAAATCTAGGTTGCCTCCATCTACGCCTAAGGAATTCTCCATGATGATCCTGATGATCCCCATGCTACTAAGGTCAAACCCTACCAATTTGAGAATTCACAATGAACTTTCATTGTCAAAATGTCGGTAAATTACTTCGATGTAAAATAGCCCTTTTAGTCTCTTAGCTCCTTAAACCCTAGTTCTCAAATCCTTGCTCTGCTAGACATAAATAGGTGTGATGAAATTCCACAAAAATTATGCTACAAGTAAGGAATCCCAACTATTCTACTGTAAGTCATAAAACAAAAGAATTCAAATTCATATGGTACAAAAATGAGAAGTCACACGAAAAAATCGAATTTTGAATCCAACTCAACATTCCAATATAAACATAATCACAATTGGCTACATGAAATTATCGCCCATCCCCCGCCCCCCCCCCCCCCCCCCCCACAAAAAAAAAAAAAAAAAAAACAACAACAACAACATAAAATTAACATTGAGGAAGAGATTACCCAGCAAAGGCAAGGTTGAGAAGACCCGAACGTGTTGTAAGAAACCGAAAAGCGATCTCCAACTTAGAAACCAACCCATCTCCATTAACACCTCTGCTATAAAACCCATAACTAGAATTGGTTTTACTGCGAGAATTATAGCCATACCCATAACCATAAGAATTGAACCCACTTGCTGTTCTCCCATTGTTGTTATTGTTGTTGTTGGAATATCGGAGATTGAAGTGAGCGCGCTTGCGATCGTCTATGAGGACCTCGTAGGCCTCTGAAACCTGCTTGAATCGAAGAGTCGCACCGTCCTTGACAGAGTTGGGAGAGTGAGAGTGCTTGTCTGGGTGGAATTGCATTGCTAATTTTCGAAATGCTTCTTTGATTTCGTCTTTGGTAGCGTTTCGAGTCAGACCCAAGACCTTGTAGTGGTCCATTGGGGTTGATTTGGTGAGTCTGAGGAATCAATTGGGGGCAGAGAAGAAGAAGAAGAAGAAGAAGAAGAGAGAAGCAGAGGGGTTTGATTCGTAAAATGGTTTTTCAGGTTGAATGGGGAAAAGGGGTAGTTGAGGATGCCATGGAAAGAGGACATATCGTGGCTCTCTTGCAGCCGTATTCTCTCTCTTTCTCGAGTGAGTCGACGACTCGTGCAGGTGCGGGTGCTAGGTAGGGTGGCCAGAGGGCGGGTTTGGGATGAGTTTGTCATTATCTGTTTAGGTTATGAATTTTAAATATTTTGTTAAATATTCTATCAAATGAGTGTGTGATGTATATATATATGTATTTGTGTGAGTCGTATAATATTTGGGATACTTAGCATTTTTCTTCTTTGTCCCTGTTCCTATCAACAAACTCTATCTCGACTCCTGCCACACTTCATTATGAGTGGAATTTTTTGGCCCTACTCTCGTCGGTGCCAGATATCAATTATATTTCAAATAGTTAGAAAAATTAAAAATTATTTAAATTTTTAGCACATTAAATATATATATATATATATATTTTTAATTTTTATATATATAAACTGCCAAACTTTTAAGATTATTATTTATTTATATTTAAACAAAATCATGAACTTTTAATATTATTTTCTTATATTTAATTATATTATATATATTATTTATTTATATATTATTAATTATATCGGATCGGGTTTGCATTCAGGGAAGTGACACCCGCTCCGCTCCCATTACGGGTGACCAAAACATAATCTACTTCCGCCCCACATAAGTGTTGGGGCGGGTGTAGACACCTTATTTTTTACCGCGCCGCAAGGCTCGAGTGCTTTGTCCGATACACTTGATGATGAAAAGTGGTGTTGTGCATGGTTCGAGGTCTTAACGAATAGGCCATGTTTAAAGTTCCGAAACAATCCCAAACCTTTCATATTCCCACTGATTATATCTAAGAAATTCCTTTTTACACATTGTGCCACCCTATACTGAGGCTGAAACAAAAAAAAGGGAACACATTGAGGCCCAGTCGTGCCTCAATGAGGACCAGCCATGGCTATTGAAGGCTAGCCGTGCCTCGGTAGCAAGAAACACTGTTCTGGGCAGGATGCCGCCAACTGTCCATTTTTGAAGATATTTATGCCTCCTCTTACTCAAATTCTATAAAAATCACTATATATCTCTGTTTTGAGGGTTGAAGAATTTTTACAAAGCCTCTATATCACCTTGAGATTATTCTCCTTCTTCTTGTGCGAGTAACACTTTGAGCTAACCTATCACCTTGAACCTATATCCATACACCATATACACCTTCATACCTTGGCCTAGGAACCTTGGTTGGGCCTTAAACACCATAATTCAAGCTTGAAAGTGTGTTGAGACTTAGGCCTCGTTTGAGAACAGGCTAATTTAGTAACTTTTTGGCTATTTGGCTAAAAAAGTAGGTAAAAAAAACTTATATGTTTGGGATGACTTTTTAGCTAATTACGAAAAGATGTGCAAAAAGTAGAGATAAAAGAGAATCTTTGACTTTTTGGTATGAGTTGCTGATTTTTTGGCTAAAAATGTAACTTTTTGGCTTTTTGGCTAAAAAGGTAAGTCCCAAAACGGGGCCTTAGTTTGAATCACAAGCAAAAGCTTACTTCTTTGAGAGGTATAAGCTTGTCATTCTCTCTTTTACTTTTTGTTCTTTCATTTGCTATCTAGTTCTTATAGCTTTATGTTGTTTTGATTCTATTCTAAGTGTTAATGTTTGGGTTTGGAGAGCTACCAAAAGGGTAAAGAGAGTTTACACTCTTTCTACACCTTTACCTATAGTTGAAACCCTTACTTTTGCACTCTTTTTCTTTGCTCCCTAAACTGTTTTTGAGAGTTAAAAAGGTGTTGAAAATCATGTTTTAAGGTTTCAAAAATAGAGGAATTAGCCATCCCTCCTTATTTTTTACTTACTAGTCCTATTTTCTTTCTATGTTGATTAGCTTTTTAGGCTCTTTTCATGCATTCTAGGCCACTATTTTTAATCTCTTGAGGGCTGTTTTGGAGCTATTTTAGGTTGTTTAAATAATTCATGCTTTGATAGGCTTGGTTATTGTCTCATAAGTTTGCCTACATAGCTTGTTGTATATTGTTCTTAGTTTTTATTTAACTCATTTCCATGTTTAAGAACCTCATTTTAATAATCAACTCGTCATTCATCTCTTTTATTTGAGAGTTGTTTCAATCGGTTGACAGTTATTCAAAACGTGAACTAGCGATTTATGCTTAATGGCTTAATCTCTACGGAGGTTCATTGCCAACAGTGTAGTCTCTTTTTCATGTTGAGAATCACCTCCCGTTTGACATATTTCTCATTTAGTGGACGTAACAATCATCTTAGACTTAATGGATTAAACAATGGTAAAGACTAATGAATTTGGCTTAAAATGAACCAACCCACATAAATAAAATGAGTTATATTGATTGGGGTTCGGCCGGACGTTATGTAGAATTCATTGTGTCAAAGGTTATCTTGCATCAATTCATTATGCTTTGAAGAACCTTGAAGCGTCTCTACCTTCCTCTTTAAGATCACTCTATGATAGGAGGGAGGGGTGGTTACTTGTGATACCCCTGTTCCGTAATATGCTAATCGGTCATTAATTTAAATATGATTATGTGTTTGATATAATTTTGTGTGCCAATTATGTGAATATATGTGATTTTGAAGTTCTATCTGTTCACCGTAGGAATATTTGTTTGAATAATCCTTTTTGGAAATTAAATTGAGGGCCTTACCGGCCACAGAACAAGGAATTGATTTCGCCATTGTGATTGGCATAATTTTTAGAGCCTACGGTGAAATTTAATTGAAAAATTGATTCGGACCAGATTAAACTAAGTCAAGTGATGAATTGGTGCCCAATTATTTTATTCTTATTATATTGACTTAGTGGGATTTGTTGTGTTTTAGCATTACACCTCATTTCTTTCCCTTAGACGATTTAGGCTGATCAAACTCTAAGAAAAGAAAAGAGAGGGCCGGCTGTTTGAGAGAGAGGGAGAGAATTTGGGTGATTTTGGCTCAAGATTTGGGGAACTTCAAGATTAAGCCCAAGATTTTGTTATAGTTTGGAAGATTGAACTCTTGGGTAAGTAAACTCATGGATTTTAGTTTGTAAATTATAAATTCAAGATTTATTAATGGCCAAGAACACGAGTTAGCTGATTATAAGAAAATTGAATTGGTTTTGTTGAATTGAAGGCCATTATGTGCATGCATGTAAGAAAGTACCTTGAATTTGCATGTTTGAGCATGAAAATGTATAATCCATGTACAATTTTAATTGAAGCTCATGTTATAATCATCATTTGTGCTATCTAAGTTGAGAATGTGGCTAATTCATCTCATGCATGTACAATTTGAGAAGATATGAGCTTGAATGCATGAATTTGTTATGTTAGTGTTGAGTTTGACACATTTTGGGGCATGCATGTAGATGAATCAAGAAATTGAGCTTCATAATGTTATAATCTTGCATTGGTGCCATGTTAGTATGATTATATGTGAACTTTGAGCCTTAGAGTGCATGAAAAATTGGCTGGAAAATCGTGTTGGAGCTCAAGAACTTAATCTGGAAATCCCAGATTTTTGACGTCCGCTCGAGCGGGGGAAGTGCCGCTCGAGCGGGAAAATCGTGCTCCCAACACTTTTGGCAAACATGGTGCCCGCTTAAGCAGGGGAATTGACGCTCGAGCGGGGAGCTATGTAGACAGGAAGTCCGCTCGAGCGGCCAAGTTCACGCTCGAGCGGGAATTTGAGGTAACCAGCGCTTTTGCAGGCTTAAGGGTTCGCTCAAGCGGGGACGTACACGCTCGAGCGGGGACCCTATTTTTTGAAATTCTGAAAATGCATTCTGTGTTATATTTTTTTTCCATTCTCTTTCACTTGTAAGCACTCTTAGGCATATGTTAAGCATTGTAAATGAGTTAATGAGATAAGAATAAAGCTTAAAGAGGAATATGTGAATTAAAGAACGGATTGAACTGCTAGTGGCCCTTTTGTGTTCATGAAATATGTAGGGTCAAGCTCCAGGGCAAATCCACAAGCCGATCACTGTGAGTAATATCGATATTTGAAAGCTTAGCAATGTCCAACTGTTTATTCCCTTATAAGTTTTATGAGTTGCCAATTGGGATTGTGGACAAAATTCTGACATGAACGAATGAATGGACCGAAGGTCGTTTCGATATGAATAAATGGACCGAAGGTCGTTTTGATAGAAATAAATGGACCCAAGGTCGTTTTGATATAAATGAGTGGGCCGAAGGCCGTTTCAACACGAATGTATGGGCCAAAGGCCGTTTTGATGTAAACGAATGGGCCGGAGGTCGTTTTGATAGAAATAAATGGACCTAAGGTTGTTTTGACATAAATGAGTGGGCCGAAGGCCGTTTTGACGTAAACGAATGGACCAAAGGTCGTTTTGACAGAAATGACTGGACCGAAGGTTGTTTTGATAGAAATAAGTGGACCGAAAGTCGTTTGGACATGTAAGAATGGACCTAAGGTCGTTTTGACATGAATGAGTGGCCCAAAGGCCGTTTTGACACGAATGTATGGGCCGAAGGCTGTTTTGACGTAAATGAGTGAGCCGAAGGCCATTTTGACAGAAACGAATGGGCCGAAGGCCGTTTTGACATAAATGAATGGGCCGAAGGCTATTTTGACATGAATGGAAATCTGAATGGGCCAAAGGCCAGAATGTTGGAACTACAGTCACTTGATTTGAATTTCGTATAGTTATATATATCTGTTAAATAGAAATATGAATTGGGCCCAAGGCCGTTTGGAACATGTTGTTCTACATTGTTATGTAACTTCTGTATTTGATTTGATATTATTCACTGGGCTTTCGCTCACGCTCATTCATGTGTTTGTAGGTGAGCCAAGAGAAGTCCGGACCCAGCCTCAGTGAAGTCTGTATGGAACAACTAAGGTTTTGAGAGAGTCAGCCCTTGTGTCTCACGCACGAGACCCGTCTTCGCCCTTTTGTTATGTATTTACATTTTGTCAGGTTGGCGAAGTTTTGAATACGTCTGTATGTAGTTTGCTTGGCTGACTTAGATTTGAATGATCCTGTCTGTACAGTACTTATGTTACTATACTTTTTGTTGTGAGTTATTAACATATGTATGTCTGGAATGTTATGATGTGCATATAAGCACGGCTCTATGGACAAAGTTTTAAAATTGCTTCCGTTTGGCCCCTTTTACTCTAATGAGTTTTGTCTTATTTGGTTTGAGACCGTAGGTAATCTCGTGATTACTGGCCGGTTATGGCCTTAACCCAGAGGGGCGGGTGACGATCGTGACATTACTGTTCATTGCATTTATTGATCTTTGTCCAAATTGTACTTAAAATCATCAAGTAATCAACTTGTTTGTTGATGGTTTTGGAAACGACTACAACCTTTTCTCGAAGCTTTCCCATGACAAAGAAGTGTGAGAGGAACAAACAGAGTCCAAAACACTTTGTCTGCACTATTTTCACTTCAGAGCATAAAACAGAATTTGGTATAAAATTGAGGCATGACCGGCCTTCTATAGGCCCGGCTAGGCTTCATTGAGGGCCGGCCGGTCATCAATGTTTGGTCAGCAATGTATTTTGCAAAAAACAAAGGACAGTGGCTAAAGGTGAAACAGAGCAAGCCTGAGGCAGACAAAACTGTTCTTGGACATTGAGCTGCAACCCTTGCGCATCTTTGCTTACATCACGATCATTGTTGTAATTAATTAATTTGTTTATTAGTGTTGTTATAATTAGTCTTGTTAATTATTAGTGTTGCAATTAATTAATTTATTATTATTGTTTATTTGTAATTGTTATAGCTAATTAACTTAGATAGCTATTTTGTTTCTTATTATTATCCTTGTTGTAATAGAGTAGTTAGCTAGTTATTCTTTAATTTATTCATTCAGTTTTATAATAATTAGTTTAATTCGGATTTTCAGATTTTAATTCGCACCCTCTTGTACGAGAGCCAACTATGTAATAAGTTGTATGTCTTTCAACCCCACGCCTTTCTCCTTTTTACGTACTTGCTTATGATGGTTAGTATATGAACATCATTTTTCAAATTAGCATTCTTATGATTTGCATTCATTGTCTTACATGCATCTAAAGCTCGGCTCATCATACTAACCCAATATCAACGTTCAAATTCATTACTTGAATACGTGCTTTATCGCATGTCTTGAACAAAGTCATATGCCATGCTCATAGCCAAGCCTATAAAATTCATAATGTGTGCGTTGCATTAGTCATATTGAATTAATTAGGAGCATGCATATTTTTCTAATTATTTGCTTTGTTATGGCTTGGAATACTAGGTAAGTAAATTTTGTGTTTTAGCATCTTGCATCGAATGTTTGTGTTACCACGTCAAAACATGCTTCCATGAGGCTATTTGCTTAAATGTTAAACTGCCTGTGGATAAAGGCTAGTTGCTTGAATTGAAATAATTTGAGTAATGTTTATATGCGATCACTTTTTCAAGTGGTACATTTTCACAAAATAATTTCAAACAAAACATGAAATCAAATGTTCCAAATTTTGCAAATTAGTCTATACTTGTGTGAGTCACATAGTAATATAGTTAATAATCAAAAAAAGAGCATATAATGTAAATAAAAATTACATCATGATTAGTAGAGGTCGATCTTTGATCGGGCAAGTGGGGTGCTCAATTCATGACATTTTCTTCTCGTACTTAAGTTCCCGAGCCGAGACACTTGGTGATGACGGACTAATCGCCTTTGGCACAAGTCTTGGGTTTCCTAAATTTCTCAAAAATATTTAGGTGGCGATTGTGAAATCTGGTAAAACAGTCTATCTTTGGCATTTTATTCAAAACATCGATTTTCCAAAAAGAATTTTCAAATTTGGACTCTTTTTGTGTTTTCACTATTTCACATTGCACTTGTGAAATCAGATTCAGAACCACAAGTAGAGTCTGAACTGTAGGGCTTCTTGTCTTCTAAAAGGGGCACGGAAAGTCGAGCTACAGCGGACCGCCGCAGATCGGATTAAAATGACCGTCCCTAGTGCTAGGTTGGGTCAGTATGCACTAAGCGGGTAGGGGTATTGAAATCGCATACCCCGACCCGGGGTTAGGCTTAGCAGATTCTTGTAAATAATGGGACCAAGTTGAATCTGCTCACTTGTGCAAAATTGCGGCTCAGATCCAAATTTAAACTCAATATGGTTGTTTGTGGATCGATTTTTGAAAGTTTGATTTGCGGTTTAGACCCATCCGCATGTTAGCAGCTTGGAAAAAATTGAACCTGCAAATTGTGATTTGTATAAATAAGGTTTGCGGATGTGCGAGTAGTTTATGGATTGGGCTTTTCCTTTAAAATTTTATATTTGGACTTATTTTTTCTCATTTTTTAAATATTCTTTTTGGGCCTTTTCCACCCATTTTTTAAATTTTATTTTGGGCTATAAAATCACATATTTCTTATCATGAAATCATTATTTTTCAAATGATTTATCCCAAATAAATTACAGCATATCTATCTAATTTACTTCCAGAAGGAAACAAACTATAAACACCGGCCAGGATCAGTCAATTGACTGACATTCACTTTGCAAAAAATGTATAAGCTAAACAATGTATACAGATGCGGATGTGTGAGTGTGGTATGGGTAAAACCTATCACCAGCCCGCAACTCACAAAATAGGAAAATCCTAACCCGCATCCGATCCTAACACTTATGTGAAAATTCCAAAATAGGTGCAGGCGGTTCAGGTTGGGTGGTTTTGTAGGTCAGATAACTTTATATCCAGTCCTAAGACCCAGGGATACTTAGGCCTCGGGCAGGCTAGCAAAGTGAGCTTAGACCGGACCTAACTTTTTTTTTTCCCCCACCAAAATAGCCTAAAAATGACATTAAGTCTCGGGCAAATTGGGCCCCAAAACACACGGCCAAAGCGTTGGGTCACATGTTGGACTCGAACCTGGTTGGATTGAACCGTTCCGAGCTACGGATGGGCTTTAGATGGGTTGCCGGTTAGTGGGCTAATTTACATCCCTAAGCAGTTTTGGTTTGATTTTTTTTTTAATTGATTTTTAGAAGAATTTTTGTTTATTTTTGGTAAGTTTATTTATTTATTTATTTTTCATATTTTAATATTTTTTTAACATTTTAGTAAGTGTTTTATTTTTTAAATTTTTTTCATGTACCTAAAAAAACTTATTAAAAATAAATGAAAAAACTTATTAAAAATAAACGAAAAATTGAATAAGAACACACTAATTTTTGCCTGGGTTTTCAATTATTTTTAATATATATATATTTTTACTTTTTAAATAGGGATTTTTATTGATAAGTCCAATTTAGAAGTGTTTTAACCCAAGAAGTCCATGAAGGAATTTTTTAACCCATTTAGTCCCATGTATGTATAGTTTTATTCCATAAAGTCCATTTTCTTGATTTACACTATTTTATTGGACACTTATGCCCTTATATTTAATTTTGATACCCTTATAAATATTTTTTCAACGATTAGCAATTTAATGATGTGAACATTCATATTTTAAAATTCACATTTGTAGGAATGTAAGTTGGCCCGTGGGCGGCCCGAAACCCGCCCGTGAGCCAGGGCGGGCACGGCCCGTTGACAATGTGAATATTCACATTGACATGTTAAAATTCACATTAATAGGAGTGTAAAATTGGCCCCCGTCCCGTGGCGGCGCGAAACCTGCCCACGGCCCATGGGCGGCCCGGGGCGGGGCCGGTCCGGCCCGTTGACAATGTGAATATTCACATTGACATGTTAACATTCACATTGATAAGAGCATAAAATTGGGCCACGGCCCATGGGCGGCCAAAAGCCCGCCCGGAGCGGGCCCGGCCCGGCCCGTTGACAATGTGAATATTCACATTGACATGTTAACATTCACATTGATAGGAGTGTAAAATTAGCCCGCACCTCGTAGCTACCCGAAACCCGCCCACGACCCGTGGGCGGGCCCGGCCCGGCCTGTTGACAATGTGAATGTTCACATTGACATGTTAACATTCACATTAATAAGAGTGTAAAATTGGCCCCCGTCCTATGGCGGCGCGAAACCCGCCCGCGGCCCGGGGCAGGCCCAGTCCGGCCCGTTGACAATGTGAATATTCACATTGACATGTTAACATTCACATTAATAAGAGTATAAAATTGGCCCGCGGCCCATGGACGGCCAAAAGCTCGCCCGCGGCCCGGGGCGGGCTCGGCCCGGCCCGTTGACAATGTGAATATTCACATTGACATGTTAACATTCACATTGATAAGAGTGTAAAATTGGCCAGCAGCCCGTGAGCGGCCCGAAGCTCGATCGCAGCCCGAGGCAGGCTTGGCCCGACCCGTGACAATGTGAATATTCACATTGACATGTTAACATGCACATTGATAGGAGTGTAAAATTAGCCCGCGCCCTGTGGCTGCCCGAAACCCGTCCACGGCCCGTGGGCGGCTCGGGGCGTGCCCGGCCCGGCCTGTTGACAATGCGAATATTCACATTGACATGTTAACATTCACATTGATAAGAGTGTACAAATGGCCCATGACCCGTGGACAGCCCGAAGCCCGACCTTGGGCCAGGGCAGGCCCGGCCCGTTGGCAATATGAATATTCACATTGACATGTTAACATTCACATTGATAGGAGTGTAAAATTGGCCCGCAGCCCGTGGGCGGCCCGAAGCCCAATCGCACCAGAGGCGGGCTTGGCCCGACCCGTGACAATGTGAATATTCACATTAACATGTTAACATTAACATTGATAGGAGTGTAAAACTTGTCCGCTGCCCGAAGCTTGCCCGCGGCCCGGGGTAGGCCCGGACCCAAACCCGGGCCACCCCGGGCCGTCGGCGGGCTTCGGGCCGCCCATGGGACGCGAGTCAATTTTACACTCTTATCAATGTGAATGTTAACATGTCAATGTGAATATTCACATTGTCAACAGGCCGGGCCGGGCCTGCCTCGGGCCGCCCACGGGCCGTGGGCGTGTTTCGGGCAACCACGGGGCACGGGCTAATGTTACACTCTTATCAATTTGAATGTTAACATGTCAATGTGAATATTCACGTTGTTAACGGGCCGGGCCCGCGTCGGCCTGAGGCCGGGCTTCGGGCTGCCCACGGGTCACGGGCTAATTTGACACTCTTATCTATGTTAATGTTAATATGTCAATGTGAATATTCACATTGTCAACGAGCTAGGCCGGGCCCGACCTGGGCAGCGGGCTGGCTTCGGGCTGCCCATGGGCCACGGGCCAATTTTACACTCCTATCAATGCGAATGTTAATATGTCAATGTGAATATTCGCATTGTCAACGGACCGGATGGGGCTCGCCTCGGGCCGCCCATAGGACGCGAGTCAATTTTACACTCTTATCAATGTGAATGTTAATATGTCAATGTGAATATTCACATTGTCAACAGGCCGGGCCGGGCCACCCACGGGCCGCCCACGGGCCGTGGGCTAGTTTCGGGCAGCCACTGGGCGTAGGCTAATTTTATACTCTTATCAATGTGAATGTTAACATGTCAATGTGAATATTTGCATTATCAACGGGTCGGGCCGGGACCGCCCAAGGCAGCCCACGAGCCGCAAGCGGGTTTCAGGCCGGCCACAGGCCGCGGGCTAATTTTACACTCCTATCAATGTGAATGTTAACATGTCAATGTGAATATTCACATTGTCAACGGGCCGGGCCGGGCCCGCCCCGACCCAAGCCCGGGCCCGGGCCCAGGCTTCGGGCTGCCCACGGGTCATGGGCCAATTTTACACTCTCGTCAATGTTAATGTTAATGTTAATATGTCAATGTGAATATTCATATTGTGAACGGGCCGACCCGGGCCCGCCCCAGGCGACGGGCTGGTTTCGGGCCGCCCACGAGCTGCAGGTCAATTTTACACTCCTATCAATGTGAATGTTAACTTGTCAATGTGAATATTCATATTATCAACGGGCCGGGTCAGGCCTATTTTTTTGGCTTGTGGGCCGGCCCGGCCCGACTCGAATTTTTTCGGGCATCCACGAGGATCGACATGAGCCGAGACCCTACACATCAATGATATAAACATTTATATTGACGGTGTGAACATTCACATTAAGGGTATTTTAGTAATTATGTCACCCATAAGACTTATTGAAACATAAGAAAATAATGTGAACTAAATGGAACATAAGTAGATGAAAAGAGTATTTTGGTCTTCTTATCTCAAATTGGACCTAATGGAATAGTCAAAAAGAATATGGGTTGGATGGAATAAAACTCTTAGAAAATGGATTTATCAAAAAAGCTCCCTTTTAAATACCTAGTCTAACATTTAAAAAGTTAAACTAAAAATATAGAAAATAAAAACTTTAATAAAAGCCAATAAGAAGTTGTTTAAAAATATTTTTTTGAAAAATCACACTAAACAGACTCATATATTAAAATTCATACAAACTCTCATATATTAAATAAAAAATATATTATAAAATTAATAATTAAAAACTTTATAGCAGAGAAAGTTCATAAAATATCATTCAATTCAATCTTAAAGTGTTTAAAATAGCAGAGAAAGTTCATAAAAATCCATTTCAATTCAATCTTAAAGTGTTTAAATATTAATCTCAAACTTTTATAAAATTACTATAATGGGCAAGCTAAACGGACAATTGAACCAATTTGAAAGTGTAATTTAAAGACTTTTAGAAAAATTACAAAATAACCCCAACATTTAATCATTATAATAAATTATGCACTAAATTCTTAGTTTCCTCAATCAATTCACACACTTTGGCCTCGTTTGGGAACATGCTAATTTAATAACTTTTTGACTATTTGGCTAAAATATGAGTTAAAAAAAACTAAGTATGTTTGGGATGACTTTTTGGCTTTTTACGAAAATATGTGCAAAAAGTTGAGAGAAAAGAGAATTTTTGACTTTTTGGTATGAATTGTTGGCTTTTTGGCTAATTTAACTTTTTGACTTTTTGACTAAATCAATCGCTTCCCAAACGAGGCCTTTGTCTATTATTTGGTAACTTGTCTAGCTATTTGAGATACTATGGGTGTTTGGTGTAACTTAAAAAAACTTATTTCAGCTTTTAACTTAATTTAAGTTGAAATAGTGTGTTTGGTGTAACTTACCATGTAGTAACTTATAACTTATTGCAACTTAAGGCTTGGTTTGGGATATACTAAATAATTTAAAAAGTCAAAAAGTCACTATCCTATTTAAGTCACATCATTTTATTTATATCACATCACCTCTATAGCACATCATATCAAACCCAATCCAAATCCAATCCATATAAATCAATAAAGTCAAAAAATATATTTTTTTATAACATTTCAAACCAACCATAAATATAAGGAAAAAAGTTGATTTCAAAAAGTATCTCAAGAGATGCTTTTCAAATTTAGATTATGAGCAATGCTACGTCGCTCGAAAACAGGCCCCCCAAATCCCCCTAAAGGCAAAAACGACGTCGTTTTTGCCTTCTTTTTTTTGTTTTTTTGTTTTTTGGTTGAATCAGAAACGAAGAAGAAGATGGAAGAAGAAGAAGGAGGAGGGAGGAGGGAGGAGGAGAGGGAGGTGGAGGGACTGGAGGAGGAGGAGGAGGGGGCCCAACAAATGGAGCGGAGGCGAAGGCGGCAGAGGCAGGGGCTGCGAGGGGCGGGGCTGCGACGGCGGACCTGTAGAGGCGAGGCTGCGACGATCTGGCGGAGGCGACGGCGAAGGCTGCGACGATCGGGCAGAGGGCTACGACGGCTGAGACCTACCTCCTCTTCCCCTCTCTTCTCTTTCCCCTCTCTTTCTTTCCTCTGTGATTTCAGGGGATTCGGGGGAAAAAAATTAGGGAGACAAATCATTTTCCTTTAGATTATATGGATAGCTAAAACTGAAGAAGTCAAAATACCTAAATGTCCTCTATCGTTACAAAATATTATCATTAAACCAGGTATATAAACTCCTATTATACTCTCTCTCTCTCTCTCTCCTTATTTTACATATGAGAACACAGAGAGAACATAGGGAGCTCTAGAGAGAATCCAAAGAACTCTCATGTTTTTGCTCAAATCGAACCTCAACCTTCGAAGATCCGAAGCCGATCGAAGGCACTATTGTCGCCGACTGAGAGGGTAATTTTTGGGAAAAAATTGGGCCGAGCTGCAAGTTGGGCTTTGAGGCCCAAAATGCGAAGGACTAAGTAAGAAGGCCGTAAAGGATACTCTGGCCCAGGAGAAGCGTAGTTACTCCGGCTAGGAGAAGTAAATGTTACTTCGGCTCAGGGATGTAAAGCTACTCCGGTCCGGGGTGGCTTCTAGTTAAACCGATCTCCGAGGTAGTCCGGTTATAAGTTGTTCTGGTCAAGATCGGTCGGAATGTTATTACTTGGAAGAGCGGTTCAAATGCACCACGGTTCGTGTATGGGAGAACCAATATATGGTGTGGCAAGAAGAACCGAACTACGGTTAGTATGGCCTATTCTACGGTTCGGCATAGCCAATGTTATTTCGGTCATGAGGTAGTTCGGCCGCAGAGAAAACCATCCCACTTGGTTTAAACAGTGGGGGAGGGTGTAAAAGGATAAGCATTATCCTTTGGAGTATGAATCCTAGGAGGACTCTGCATGGAGAAATACAAGTCCTACTAGGATTGTGCCACGGGAAACTTATAAAAGCTCACAAGCATCACCTTGGAGGAGGTAATTGAACACAATACTTTTTGAGAGCATAAATCTTTGTCTATTTGTCAAGCTTACTGACTTAGGCATCGGAGAGGTTTCCGGCACACACCCGCCGGCTAGCTCACGTTTGTGTTTTCAGGTGACAAAGCGACGTCGTACGGAGGAGCGTGGACTTGGTCAACAGGATTATACGAGGAGAATTATTTCCTCCCCGTACAATTGGCGCCGTCTGTGGGAACAACAGACAAGAACAAAAACCTCTTGACTAAGCTTCTCCTTTTCTCATTCAATGGCACACATTGAAGACTTGCCGCAGTCCGCCGTCGACGGACTAACTCCAGAGGGGGGCGCAAGGCACGAAGGATTACCCTCTGTCCCTCCTATGGCAGATCTGGAGCCCCAACAACATAACTCCAGGAGGAGTGGCAGGGGAAGGCGGAATAGCAGCCCTCGACATTCTCAGAGTCCTGACAGGCAAAGGAGGAGGATGGATCCTCAAGCCCTGGAAGATCGCGTGAAGGAACAAGATGAACTAATTCGAAAGATGGCGGCGGACATGGAGGCTTTAAAACGCCGGATGAAGACTAAAGATGTGGCGACAGGAGAAGGGCGCAAGCATAAGACGCCCCCTCGCCACTCAGAGAATCGTAGTAGGAATACTACGCCCTCCCAAGGAGAGAGCAGAAGCCTCAGGACAGGCGACACTCACTCCTTGTCTTCAAGAACTCGTCACTCCAGGTCTGAGAGGACGAGATCCGAAAGATCATACACTGAAGGAAGCACGTATTGGCCTTCACATTCACACCAAACCAGATCTAGACAAACAGAGCTGCCCAGGTCATCCGACTTACGAACCGTGCTAGAAGAGAAAGCACGATGCAAGGAGGATGCCAGGGCAAGAGATCCACACCGAGTTTCGGCCTTACAACGGTTGGCTCCTCGGACGCATGGAAGCGTCGAGATCGGAATGCCAATACCGCAACCGGCCTACGAACCAACGGACAAGGCATTGGCAAGACTACAGACTTCGCCGTTTGTCCCAGCGATTGAAAACGCACCCCTACCATCAGGCTTCCTTCAGCCGAAATTCAATACATATGAAGGGAAGACGGACCCGTATTCACACTTGAGCCACTTTCGCCAAGTCATGGCTGTGTACAGGCGAAACGAGGCCTTAATGTACATACTCTTCCCGTCAAGTCTTGGCGACCTAGGCTTGACTTGGTTCGAGAAGCTCCCAGAGGGCAGCATAGCCTCCTGGGCCCAATTGGCAGAAGCGTTCGTAACGAGGTTTCGGACAAATACTAAAACACCGGTGGAGATAGACCAGTTACTCTCCATCGACATGGGTGAAAAAGAGACCCTCAGATCTTACAACAGTCGCTACTGGGAGACATTCAACCAGATTGGAGACTGCCCCACCAATCTAGCCATCGCGCAATATAAAAGAGGCCTACCAGTAGGGAACCGACTAAGGGATTCAATTACCATGACGCCACCCCTCACCATGGAGGCCCTGATGGAGAGAGTGCATCAGCACATCAGGGTAGAAGAGGATGGCGCACGTGCAAAAGCAAAATCTAGCGCGACCGTAGTACCAGAAAAAAAGACCTCAGCAAAGGTCAATACAGTAGATCGACAGAATAAAAACGGGCGTGGCAGACGAGATAACGGAGAAGACCCAGATAAAAGATGGTTGAGAATCCGCACTGCCATAACAACGGTGTTCAAAAAACCAATATATCGGATTTTGAGCGAAATAAAAGACGAGCCATTTGTGAAGTGGCCAGCCAAGCTAGGGGAAGCTCAGAAGAATTACGACGACAGATCACGGTGCACCTTCCACAAAGAAAATGGGCACCGAACTGAGAATTGCACGCCACTGAGACAGCACTTGGAAGAATTGGTGGCAGCAGGCCACTTGGACAAATACATTGAAGGAGGAGCGCAACCGGCCCCCCAAGATCATAATGACCATCCCAATAGAATGCCAATCGATGCACCACCTCAAGGCACTATCAATGTAATTCGTGGAGTTTTTGAACCTGAGCGCGTATGCGAGCTCAGAGGTTCAATCAAGAAGGCTGAGCACTTTAGGGAAGTATTAAGTGCCCAACCTACCATCAAGAAGGGGAGGACGGAGGCAACAAACGTCATGTCCTTTTCGGATAAGGACTTGGAAAGAATTTACTGCCCCCATAATGATGCCCTGGTTGTCACTCTCCGAGTCAAGGATTTTGACGTCAAGCGGATTCTGATTGACCAGGGTAGTTCATGTGAGATCATGTATTACGACACATTCAAACAACTAAAGCTGCAAGACAAAGACTTGGCACCTGCAGTTTCTCCCCTGATTGGATTCAACTCCATGCTAGAATGGCCTGTCGGCAAAATAATCCTTCCGGTCAGAGCAGGAAGTGTAACAAAACAGGTGGAATTCTGGGTATTGAAGGTCCCCTCCACCTACAACATCATCCTGGGCAGAACATGGCTGCATGCCATGCGTTCGGTAGCATCATCATACCATCAGGTAATGCGGTTCCCCAATGACGCCGGTATAATTGAAGAAGTCTATGGCGATCAGATCATGTCAAAACAATGCTTCGCCACAGCGAATGGAAGCCGAGCTGCCAAAGGATACGTTCATTCGGTGGAAGAACCAGAAAGTAATGAACTATTCGCGGACGTCGGCAAAGAGGCTGATCAGAAAGTAGTGGAGGACTTGGTGGAGGTAAAAATAGATGAGAAGAACCCGGATAGGTTCTTCTTGCTTGGCTCATCGTTGTCCAGCACTGAGAGATCAGAGGTCTTGGAATTCTTGACCTCTAATATCGAAGTGTTTGCCTGGACGCCCTACGACATGCCAGGCATTGATCCAAACTTCATCAGTCACCAACTCTTGTTACTCTTCAGCCGAAGTAAGTGCATGGCTGAAGAGTGGTTGGCTGGAATAAACCAACTCTTGTTACTCTTCAGCCGAAGTAAGTGCATGGCTGGAGAGTGGTTGGCTGGAATAAACCAACTCTTGTTACTCTTCAGCCGAAGTAAGTGCACGGCTGAAGAGTGGTTGGCTGGAATAAACCAACTCTTGTTACTCTTCAGCCAAAGTAAGTGCATGGCTGAAGAGTGGTTGGCTGGAATAAACCAACTCTTGTTACTCTTCAGCCGAAGTAAGTGCACGGCTGAAGAGTGGTTGGCTGGAATAAACCAACTCTTGTTACACTTCAGCCGAAGTAAGTGCATGGCTGAAGAGTGGTTGGCTGGAATAAACCAACCCTTGTTACCCTTCAGCCGAAATAAGTGCATGGCTGAAGAGTGGTTGGCTGGAATTAACCAACACTTTGTACTCCTTAGCCGAAGTAAGTATATCGGCTAAGGAGTGGTTGGCTGGTAAGCATAGATTAAAAAGCCAAAACCGGAATAAGAGTTGCGTAAAATTTTCATTCAAGGAAAAGTCATTACATAGGGGCATACTTCGGTTACAAAGAGAAGAAAAAATTAAGAGAAAAGTTCATCAATTTCAGCATCAAAAGCCGCATCATCACTAACTCGAAGACCGGTCTCAAGAGGAAGCTCACTCTTGGCTGCCGTGATTCCTTCGGTTGGAACCACGTCTTCATTCGGCTGCTCGTTAGGAAGGTCCTCTACCATGGGTTCCAACCGAAGTGATGGGTCGGCACCAACAACCGGAATGTCTTCAGGAGCAGAGGAGTCATCAGTGTCAGAGTCCTCCAGGAACTCTTGTTGCAAGGCATCTGGATACGCCGCAAGGGACTTCGGTATAAAGTACGCTGGAGGGTCGAAGACCTCGGTCTGTTCATCATGACCGAGCTTCTCCACAGCCGCCCTCCAGCCGCACTTGAAGAAAAGCTCCTTGGCGGCGTCGCATTGTTTGACATAGGCCTCCTCTGCCTCCTTGTAACCTCGCTTGTACCCCTCCTTTTCGGCCGCCTCCATGTTCTTTTTTAGTTCGTTTATTTCGGCGTCTTTTCTCTTCTCAAGCTTCAGCAGCTCACGCAGATATTTGTCTTTCATTACAATGGCCGCTTTTTGCTTCTCCGCTTCAGCCGAGTTAACCAGATCGGCAAGTCGGCCGTTCTCTGCTTGAAGCTCGGTCATTTTCCTTTCGGCCTCCACTAGTTCGGCCGCCTTTGCTTCGGCTTCCGCCATCGCTTGCCTTGTGGTTTTGCGGAGTTCTTGGACTTTCCTATAAGTGATATTGTTCTTTTGCAAGGCCTGGCAAAACAAAGATTTCTTCTCAAGCCGAAGTAAAAGTTGGAAAAATTTAGACAGAAAAAACAGACAGAGCTACTTACCAAGATCATGGACTTGGAGGCAGACCGAATCGACTTCATTTCGGTGTTCAGCTGTTTCAAGTGGTGCTCCATGTCCTTGGGGAGGCACACACTTTTGGCCAAGTTAAAGGCCAATTGGTGATCTTTTTCAGCCACGACCGAGTCAGTAGCTTTGATGTCTCGGTCGTTGAAAGTCAACAACGGGGCCCACTTCGGAGATTCAGGTCGGTCAGTTTGCTCCGGTTGGGGGGAAGGTTGAGGACTCTGGGGGATGGATTCAACCTCATCGACAAGTTGTTGTTCGGTCGATGTAGGTCGGGCGCGTTTGGAAGGGCGAGATGAAGAAGGCCGCTGAGAAGGGAGTGCCACAACGGCAGGTTGCGCCTCGATGGATGGCTGTACTTCGGCTCTGGTTGTTGAAGTTAGAAGGGCCCTGACTCTGCTCTTCTTTGCCATTTCTTCCTCAGCAGTTAATGGAACAAGTCTTATTTCGGGCAAAGTTGGGTCCGGTTCTGGGTCTTCCTCAAGAAGAAAATCGGTTACCCTTGCTTTTCGGCGACCGCTGTACCGGTAGGTCGGCTCAAAGTTCAGAAGCTTAGCCCAACTCCTCTCTTGGCACCGTAGTGCGGCTCGCAAAATTGCAAGGTTGGGATAGCTATATAAAGAACGGAGGTGGGCAAAATCTGCGAAAAAAAAAAAAGTGTTAGTTCGGTCAACAGACTAGAAAAACCGATATAAACGTACAAGGAAGAAGACCGAAGTTGAATTACCAGGCTCTCCCATTTTCCAATTTATAGGTCGGCCAGGAATTTGGACTTGAAAATCCTCAAAGTTCCCAGAGACCCAAAAGAAATCATCATCATTAAGATCTTTATCCGGTGTGTGTTTAACTATCTTCTCTCGGCGACGGCGAATCCTAAGGTAATAGACCCACCCAGCATTCTTTGAGCCAATGGAGTACTGATGAAAGATTTCGGCCAGACCAAGGTTTAGTTCGGTTTGGTGGTTCAGTGCGGCTATTCCCATTATAATACGATATGTATTGGTGGACAGTTGGGTGGGGCATAACCTAGTCTGTCTAAGAAATTCGCAGATTAGCGGTTGGACAGGAAACCGTAGTCCGGTTTCTATTATGGATTGAAGGGTAAAAGGGACGAAGCCTTCATTGTCCCAGGGAGTAGCATCTTTTTCGGCCAACGTCAGATGGACGTCGTCAGGAATTTGGTAATCTTCCCTAAATTCGGCCAGGCCACCAGGGGTCTCAACTAGATATCTATACTTACCCATCTGGTGAATAAATTACTTATAATTTATGTCGGTACAAAAATTTGGCTCAGTAGCTCGGTTGAGCACACGCAGGAGTGCCTGGGCAACCTAAGTCTGCAAAGTAGAAAACAAAGGGGTTAAGCACAGATCGTTGGACCGCGCTACAAATTATAAGCAAGATATACAAATCCTACTTCGGCTTAGTGGGCTGGTTCTACCTCGGTTCATCAGAAGGTTTGTTAGCTCGGTTTTGAGCAGATTAGACCGGTTTATCGTCTAGGGGCAGCTTTCCGAGTTCGGTCTAAAAAACTAAGAAAGCTGGTTTAGCCCCAAGGCCTAAATCGGTTGTGGTATGAATAGAGTTACTTCGGTTAAGCCTCTAGGGGCAGCTTTCTGAGTTCGCGTAAAGGAACCAAGAAAGCCGGCTTGGCCCCAAAAGCTTAGTTCGGTTGATAACCAAGGTTCCTAGTTTGCTATATTCAAAACTCGGTGATCTTATTTCGGCTAAAGCGAGTTAGGCACTGGTAACCCCTTTGATCTTATTTCGGCTAAAGTTCTAGTTCGGTCATTAACTACAGAGATCTACCTATTTGGGGCAAACAGGATCCTAGTTCGGTTGCTATGTGATTTTGGATCTAAGAGTGGTTTTCTACATAATAGTTCATACACGCATGGAGTTCTGTGGTTTTTTCATGAAAGTACAGAAGCAAAAATAAGAAATGCACAAGCATGCTTCACCAAGATAGAGAAAACAGAAACGAAGAAAGCAAAAACAAGTTTTTTCAGAACTTACCAGGGGGAAACAAAGGCAAAGAACGAAAAATGGTAGCAAAACCACAGCCTCTTCGAGTTCAACGGAAGAACAGCTAGAGCACGCAGAGAGAAGACGAAGAATATGAAAAGTATGTGAATGATTCAAGAGTAGGAAAGTTATTTTGTGAAAAGAGACTGAGAAAAGGCGGCAAAAGGAGGCGGGACTGTTCAAAATTCACGAAGTACGAAAGACGGCGTGACAGCCGTCCTCAACCTATCAGAATCTGCCACGTGTCATGGGAAGGGGAAGCGTTACAGTCGCTGTGATTGAAGAAACGTTTTGACCGGACATAGTGAAGCTCGAAGTAAAATTAGCTCGGCTTAAAAGTTCGAGAGTTTTTAGCTCGGCTGGAGAGGCTAAAGTATTTTTTAGCTCGGCTGGAAAAGCTTAAAACGACGCCAGCTCGGCTGGTGGACTGGTAATCCCAATCATGCAATGCAGATGGAATTAAGGGGCAATTGAGAGGGTAATTTTTGGAAAAAAATTGGGCCGAGCTGCAAGTTGGGCTTTGAGGCCCAAAATGCGAAGGACTAAGTAAGAAGGCCGTAAAGGATACTCCGGCCCAGGAGAAGCGTAGTTACTCCGGCTGGGAGAAGTAAATGTTACTTCGGCTCAGGGATGTAAAGCTACTCCGGTCCGGGGTGGCTTCTAGTTAAACCGATCTCCGAGGTAGTCCGGTTATAAGTTGTTCCGGTCAAGATCGGTCGGAATGTTATTACTTGGAAGAGCGGTTCAAATGCACCACGGTCCGTGTATGGGAGAACCAATATATGGTGTGGCAAGAAGAACCGAACTACGGTTAGTATGGCCTATTCTATGGTTCGGCATAGCCAATGTTATTTCGGTCATGAGGTAGTTCGGCCGCAGAGAAAACCATCCCACTTGGTTTAAACAGTGGGGGAGGGTGTAAAAGGATAAGCATTATCCTTTGGAGTATGAATCCTAGGAGGACTCTGCATGGAGAAATACAAGTCCTACTAGGATTGTGCCACGGGAAACTTATAAAAGCTCACAAGCATCACCTTGGAGGAGGTAATTGAACACAATACTTTTTGAGAGCATAAATCTTTGTCTATTTGTCAAGCTTACTGACTTAGGCATCGGAGAGGTTTCCGGCACACACCCGCCGGCTAGCTCACGTTTGTGTTTTCAGGTGACAAAGTGACGTCGTACGGAGGAGCGTGGACTTGGTCAACAGGATTATATGACGAAATCTGGACGACTAAACTTCACCCCCATCTCCAATGAACTGTAAGTTTTGATCTTTGTTTTTTTTGTGCACAACAAGTTATATATATGTATGCTTATAGTATGGGAAAAAAAAATTTGTTTAGGATTTTTTTACTTGTTCTCTTTTTCAACGAAATCCTAAACTTACTAATATGTGGATTTAAGTTATGATTTATGAAATTAGAGAAAACCATTTGAGTTTTAAGATTTGTTTTTTTAATTTACAACCAGTTATATATATATATATATGTTTACATTGTGAAAAAATTTGTTTAGGGTTTTTTTAATTGTTCTTTGTACCCAAAAAAATTTTTTTTTTTTTGTTGAAATGGAATTGCAATGAAGTGTACCAATATAGGTACTAATTATTAACTTTAATTATAAAAGAACTTTTTAAAAAATAAAATTCAAGAAAAGAAAAAATATTCAGTGTGTTTGGTTTGAGTTTTTTGGATTAAGTTTTTTGAAAACTGAGTTTTTTGATTTTTGTGTTTTTTTGTTTTTAGTGAATATTTTTAAAATTTTAAACATTTTTTTTACTTTTTTAGATGCATGTTACTTAGATGTATCCAAAAAGTAAAAAATTTGTGAAAAAATATTTTAAAAAATTAATAAATACATAAAAATGCAAAAAATGTACTAAATTCTCGTGTATTTTTGGTATTTAGTGAATTTTTAAAAGGTTTTTTTCAATTTGTTTTTACTTTTTAGGTATATTTATGTTAGGTATGTCTAAAAACTAAAAAAAATTGTTTAACATATTAAAAAAAATCAGTAAAAACAAAAAAATATGAAAAACAAGAAAGTAGAATTTTTTGAAAAGTGTTTTTGAAAAATGATAATAAGAGCAAAAAGGACAAGTACATAACAAAAAAATTATTTTACAGCATATTCAACCAAATACTACTCTGTTGCTTAAATTCATAATCCCACAATTGTACCAAACAGTTAACAACTTTTGTATATAGCTAAAATTTATAATATGTTAAACTATAATATAAAATCACTTGCTCACAGCAGCACCAAACAAAATCCTCTTTCGTTTGTTTTTTCAACTTGGCCTCAATTTAAACTTTTACTTTGTTGGAACAATCTTCTGTGTAATTAAAATAACTAGAAATAAATTCAAACAAAATAAATAAATAACATACCAGATTTATTTATTGAACTGAAATAAAATTAAGACCAAGTCGAGTGTGTGACACTCTGTCCTTAAGACAGATTCGCCCCGCTGCGGTACTTACGGTTGAGTGGCGTCTATCTCCCAGGATACAATGATCTTCACAAATTGTAGTAGTACTCCAAACAATTTGTTCGGCGAACCAAACATTGTGTTCTAATACTCTCTTAATATTTATTCTTAAATCTAAAATGAAGAATAATGCAAAAGTAGAAAATTTTGGACAACAATGGGACAAAATTTCAGACTATTTTCGGATTGCAAAATCAGATACACGGACTGATTTTTCTCGGATTGAAAAAAAAAAAACCAGATAAAAAACTGCTAGAATAGATGATATTTATAGGCAACAAAAAGTCCCAAACAGGTATCAGTTTAATGAAATGAAAAGGTGCTATTGTTTTTCAATTCAAACAAAGTTGACCATTTGAACAGGAATATTCAAATTCAAACATTTGAAAAAGTGTTCCGCAGTTTTGTTGATGGAACAAATTCCAACCTGTAGAATCTTTGTTATTTATTCAAACTATTTCAAATATATATATATATATATATATATATTAAACTAATGAAATAGTTAAATAAATAAATAAATGATGAGGTACAAACTTTAAGAAACCACTTAGAAACTCAAAATTTGAATTTAGAATTAAATTAAATTCCCACAATTACAAACTTTAGGAAACCACTCAAGAATCCAAAATTTGAATTTTAGAATTAAATTAAATTCCCACAATAATTTTTTAAATGAAAAAATTCAAATGAATTTTATCTAAAAAATTAATGTTAGACTCGAAAACGACGTCATCTTCCCATTCACTCGTAAATGGTTTTGACGTTCCGTCTTCACCACTTCACCTCTTCGGACCCACCCCAAAAGACGTTTGGGGTCCACCCAAATTGGGTTAAAAAATATGCCTATATAAAACCATTTTTTCCAACAATCCCCCACATGAATGGAAGTTGACGGAGAGAAAATGCAACAATATGATCTAATCAGAGAGTACAGAAATTGAAAATATTCTGCAAAGGATAGGTAGCTTTTGGCTTTGAACCTTCCCTTGTGAGACACTATCGGATTTACTAGCTAACCAGTGAACATGATGTCTTGAACTGTTCAGCCGTTTGTGTAAACCAAGACAATAGAACTCACACAGTATATCTCCAGACACAGTTTAGTTCTCACTATTGTGTTCATTTTGGCCCTGAACAACCTGGTCTTCATGAGTGCTTTAGAGAATTGTAGCCCTTCACAAATCTCATAGAACCGGCCCAGTTCACACTCATATAGGTGATTCTTATGAAGAGTATCCTGCCATACTCTACTAGGTTTACCTAGATATAAGAATCATTAAAATTTTATTTAACCTTTAATGCTGCAGACATCACTTATTTCATCATAGAAATGGGTAGGAGTTGGACTCCACAGTGATCCTTCTGAGTCAATCACAACTCGGTTGTCCCTTTGAATCTAGATCTTGGGATCTCCAGTCAACTAGGTTGGGTTGCCATTGTGATAACTCTTACTTAATAGACTTAAGTCCCATTCCCTGCGATGAATTCTCAACTAACTCTCTTGCTAACCCTTTGGTTAGTGGATCCGCTATGTTGTCTTTAGACTTAACATATTCTATGGAAATAATTCCATTAGAGAGTAGTTGTCTTACGGTATTATGTCGACGACGAATGTGTCGTGACTTACCGTTATACATATGACTCTGTGCTCTACCTATTGCAGATTGACTATCGCAATGTATGCATATAGTAAGCACCGGTTTTGGCCATATTGGAATATCTTCAAGGAAGTGGCGAAGCCATTCTGCCTCTTCCCCAGCTTTGTCTAAAGCTATGAATTCAGATTCCATAGTAGACCTAGCAATACAAGTCTGTTTGGAAGATTTCCAAGATACAGCTGCCCCACCAAGAGTAAAGACATACCCACTGGTGGACTTTGAGTCTCTTGTATCCGATATCCAATTTGCATCACAGTATCCTTCAAGTACTGCTGGATATCTAGTATAGTTAAGCCCAATGTTACGAGTAAATCGGAGATATCTTAGAACCCTTATTATTGCTTTCCAGTGTTCTACTCCCGGATTACTCGTATATCTACTTAATTTACTTACTGCATAAGCTATATCTGGGCGAGTGCAGTTCATCAAGTACATTAAGCTTCCAATAATTTGGGCATACTCTAATTGAGAAATACTTTCCTGTATATTTTAGAAAGATACAAATTAACATCTACAGGAGTTCTAGCAAGATGATCATCATCTTTGCTGAATTTGTCAAGTATTTTCTCAATGTAATGAGATTATGACAAACCATATCCTTCTGATGTTTTGGTAATTTTCATACCAAGAATTACATCAGCAATGCCCATGTCCTTCATGTCAAAATGTTTATTCAACATTTTCTTGGTAGTTTTAATCATATCATTATTACTACCTATGATGAGCATATCATCTACATAGAGACATACAATAACATAACCTTTGTCTGTGTTTTTAATGTAAACACATTTGTCACACTCATTAATTTTAAATCCATTTGACATCATTGGCTTGTCAAATTTCTCATGCCATTGCTTTGGCGCTTGTTTTAAACCATATAATGATTTAACCAATTTACACACTTTCTTTTCTTTCCCTGGAACAGAAAACCCTTCTGGTTGTTCCATGTAAATTTCTTCATTTAACTCACCATTTAAGAAAGCGGTTTTAACATCCATTTGATGAATTTCTAGATTGTATAGAGATGCAATGGCAATTAGCATTCTAATGGATGTTATTCTAGTAACCGGTGAGTATGTGTCAAAGTAATCAAGACCTTCTTTTTGTCTAAATCCTTTGACTACAAGTCTTGCCTTGTATTTGTCAATTGATCCATCCGCTTTCATTTTCCTTTTGAAAATCCACTTATATCCAAGAGGTTTACAACCTGGTGGTAAGTCCACTAATTCCCAAGTGTGATTTTGTAAGATGGATTCAACTTCACTGTTGACAGCTTCTTTCCATAAAGGAGCTTTAGGACTGGACATAGCCTTTTTAAAAGTTAAAGGCTCATTTTTTACCATATATGTTAGAAAATTTGGACCAAAAGATTTTGAGGTTCTAGCACGTTTACTACGTCTAGGTTCCTCTTCTTCATTTTGATCTAACTCTTGTTCTTGATCATTACTAGTAATAGCATCAAAAGATCTTTTCTTATTACTAGTCTTTTGTCCAATCTTATTCGGAAATACATGTTCATAGAAGGATGCATTCCGAGATTCAATAATAGTATTTACATGCATTTCGGAATGTTCTGATTTATGAATCAAAAACCGATATGCACTACTATTCTTGGCATAACCAATGAAAGTGCAATCAATGGTCTTAGGACCTATCTTAGTCTTTTTAGGACTAGGAATAGCCACTTTAGCCAAACACCCCCACACTTTTAAGTATTTGTAGGATGGTACTCTTCCATGCCACAATTCATAAGGTGTTTGATTCACTTTCTTTCAGGGTACTTTATTAAGTATATAATTAGTAGAAAGTATTGCTTCCCCCCACAAGTTCTGAGGTAATCCAGAACTTATTAACATGACATTCATCATTTCTTTTAAAGTCCTATTTTTCCTTTCAGCAATACCATTTTGCTGAGGTGAGTAAGGAGCGGTGGTTTGATGAATTATTCCATGTTCTTTACAAAACTCACCAAAAGGTGATTCATATTCACCACCTCTATCACTTCTAAGTTTCTTGATTTTCTTACCAAGTTGATTTTCAACTTCATTCTTATATTGAATGAAAGTTTCCAAAGCTTCATCCTTGGTTCGAATTAAATAAATATAACTATATCTAGTATAGTTATCTATAAAAGTGATTACATACTTTTTTCCACATCTGGTTTGAATTGATTTAAAATCACAAATGTCACTATGAATTAATTCAAGTGGTTCCGTACTTCTTTCAATTGAATGAAAAGGAGTTTTAGATAATTTTGCCTCAACGCAAATTTCACATTTATGATTTGAATCAATGTTAAATTTAGGTAAACATTCCATATTAATTAATCTACGCAAAGATCCATAATTAACATGTCCTAGTCTGCCATGCCATAAATTTGAAGACTCAAGCAAGTAAGAAGAAGATGTAGTATTATTAATAACTGAGGGTACAACGGTCATTACATTTAACTTGAAAAGGCCATCAGACATGTAACCTTTTCCTACATACATCCCATTCTTAGTAAGTACAAATTTATCACTCTCAAATACTAGCCTAAACCCATTCTTACTCAACAAAGATCCGGAAACAAGATTCTTGAGAATGTCCGGTACATGCAGCACATTGTTAAGAGTGAGTTCCTTTCCAGATGTCATCTTGAGTACAATCTTTCCTTGTCCTTCAACTTTGGAAGTTGAGGAGTTGCCCATAAAGAGTTGTTCACCATTGTCCACTGTAGAATAAGATGTGAACATCTTTTTGTCGGCACAGATATGGCGAGTAGCACCAATGTCCACCCACCATTCTTTAGGATTTCCGACAAGATTTGCCTCGGAAACAACTGCAGAAAGATTGATGTCATCGACACCATTGGAAATATTATCCACTTCGGTCATGTGGGCTTGAGCAGGCTTCTTGCTTGTTCTTCTTTTGTTTTTGCCTTTGTTACGACAATCTTTGGCCTGATGTCCCTCTTTGTCACAGATGTAACATTTGCCATTAAACTTGTACTTTTTATTATCCCCCCCTTTAGAGCCTTGTGATGAACTTTCTCCAGAAGACTTTCGTTTCTTGGTTTTTGAAGTATGTTCCACCACATTTGCCTTAGACTCCATAGGAAGCTTACCAGCCCGCTTTTCAGAATTGCGGTTGTCCTCCTCAATCCTCAAACGCACAATTAACTCGTCCATGGAAATTTCTTTGCGCTTATGTTTGAGGTAGTTCTTGAATTCCTTCCAGCCTTTTGGTAATTTTTCAATTAAGGCTGTAACTTGAAAGGATTCACTGAGAAACATACCTTCTGCGTGAATGTCATGCAGAATGAGTTGGAAATCTTGAGCTTGGCTGATCACAGTTTTTGAATCAACCATTACAAAATCCAAGAATCTGCCAACCACAAATTTCTTTGAGCCGGCATCTTCCGTTTTGTACTTTTTCTCCAACGATTCCCAAAGTTCCTTTGCAGTCTTGATTGGACTGTAGACGTTGTATAATGTGTTGTTAAGTCCGTTCAAGACGTAATTCCGGCAAATGAAATCGGCATGTTTCCAGGCATCAACCGCAGCAACCACTTGCCGATCGGTTTCATCCTCTTTCAGGATAGGAGCATCTTCATGGAGGAAACGAGCCAGGTTCAGAGTTGTAAGATAAAACAACATTTTCTGTTGCCATCTTTTAAAGTCAGTTCCTAAGAACTTCTCTGGCTATTCACCGTGATTTACCGGTACTGTTACAACAGGAGAGGGAGTTGGCGTCATTGCAGCCACCACAGTAGTACTTGTTTGGGCATTCGTTTCAGTAGCCATCAATTCTAATATATAAAACAAAATTATAATTAGAATTTATACTACATAGAAAATTAAACCAAATTCACAGAATTAAATTCTGTAAAAATAAAAGAAACAAGAATGTAACTTTTATTTTCCAATTAATTTGAAAACAAAATAAATTTTTATTTAAACAAATTAATTCCACACAGAAAATTAAATTCTGTAAAATAAAAGAAATAAAAAACTATAACTTTTATTTTTCAATTAATTTGGAAATAAAATAAAATTTTATTTAACCAAATTAATTCCACACAAGAAATTAAATTCTGTAAAATAAAAGAAATAAAAATTATAACTTTTATTTTTCAATTAATTTGGAAATAAAATAAAATTTTATTTAACCAAATTAATTCCACACAAGAAAATTAATTTCAGTAACACTTCAATAATTAAAATACTGAAACAGAATTTTAATTAATGAAAACTCAGAAAATAATTTCTAAAACTCAAAATTAATTTCTGAAAAAATTCCACAAAAATATATTCTGAATTGTTAATGACACCAGTATCGTACTACTTGTTGTTGTCAAAGAAAAGAAACAGTATATTACTACTATCTGTCAAATAGCATGTAATCACTATTTGTTTTTCCAACCAGAATATTATTTTGTAAATTCACAGAAAATAATTTTTTTCCGAAATTATTTACGAAGAAAGAAAAAAGGGAAACAAACGAAAAATTCTGTAAACAGAATAATTCGAATCTGTCTTAAGATTGTTGGAACAATCTTCTGTGTAAATAAAATAACTAGAAATAAATTCAAACAAAATAAATAAATAACATACCAGATTTATTTATTGAACCGAAATAAAATTAAGACCAAGTCGAGTGTGTGACACTCTGTCCTTAAGACAGATTCGCCCCGCTACGGTACTTACGGTTGAGTGGCGTCTATCTCCCAGGATACAATGATCTTCACAAATTGTAGTAGTACTCCAAACAATTTGTTCGGCGATCCAAACCTTGTGTTCTAATACTCTCTTAATATTTATTCTTAAATCTAAAATGAAGAATAATGCAAAAGTAGAAAATTTTGGACAACAATGGGACAAAATTTTAGACTATTTTCGGATTGCAAAATCAGATACACGGACTGATTTTTCTCGGATTGAAAAAAAAAAACCAGATAAAAAACTGCTAGAACAGATGATATTTATAGGCAACAAAAAATCCCGAACAGGTATTAGTTTAATGAAATGAAAAGGTGCTATTGTTTTTCAATTCAAACAAAGTTGACCATTTGAACAGGAATATTCAAATTCAAACATTTGAAAAAGTGTTATGCAGTTTTGTTGATGGAACAAATTCCAACTTGTAGAATCTTTGTTATTTATTCAAACTATTTCAAATATATATATATATATATATATATATATTAAACTAATGAAATAGTTAAATAAATAAATAAATGATGAGGTACAAACTTTAGGAAACCACTTAGAAACTCAAAATTTGAATTTAGAATTAAATTAAATTCCCACAATTACAAACTTTAGGAAACCACTCAAGAATCCAAAATTTGAATTTTAGAATTAAATTAAATTCCTACAATAATTTTTTAAATGAAAAAAATTCAAATGAATTTTATCTAAAAAATTAATGTTAGATTCGAAAACGACGTCATCTTCCCATTCACTCATAAATGGTTTTGACGTTCCGTCTTTACTACTTCACCTCTTCGGACTCACCCCAAAAGACGTTTGGGGTCCACCCAAATTGGGTTAAAAAAATATGCCTATATAAAACAATTTTTTCCAACATACTTTAACTACATCAAATCATAATAACCCTTTTTTATTAATCATCCGGGACAAAACTCCTATACACCCAACATTTTTGACATTTACTACCATCTCCTTCTTCTTTCCCTTCCGCTCAAACCACTTGCCATTATTTTCCTTCCTTTCCTATGCTGCTACCTTCTTACTTATTCTTCTTCAACCTTCTTAGTAATTGGAACAAGTTAAGAACAATCACTGTGGTATCTCATCCCTGTTTTGTTTTATGTTGGGGTAGGAATAATGTTGAAAAAATCAAGAAAGTGGTGATGACAAGAGAACACTAAGGTTGCAAATGAACCAAACTGTTTATGAACAAGGTCAGCTCGTCTCGTCTCGTTTCATCTCGGCTCAGCTTAAACGAGTTGAGTTCGAGTTCAAATATTAGACTTGTTTAGTAAACGAGTTGAACTTGAGCTCGAATAAATTCGGCTCATCAAGCTCGGCTCGTTTATCTTTATTTAAATTATATAATAAATATATTATTTATATATTAAATAATAGTAAAAATACATTATTTATATATTAAATAATATTAATAATATTTTTATTTAAATAATATAAATAATATTAAAAAAATCTTATCGAGCTGATCAGCTCGAGTTTCATTAATATTAACGAACCGAGCCAAGCTCGAATTCAATAAATGAGCTTGATAAGCAAACGTGCCAAGCTCGATTCCACTCAGCTCATTTGCAGCTCTAAACACAACATGGCCAAAAAAGTGTCGTGATAATTTGTTTCAATTTGAAAGGAATAATACTAACAAGTGATAGGTGATTAACATATAAAGGGCAAAGATTATTAGTGATGAGAGAAAATATTTATCTATAACATATATAAAAAGAAGGTAAAAGTGGTGTAACATGGTGTAACGCTGGTGCCTCTGGCGTAAATCTATTGTTTCTTTGTTTGCGAAACAGATTTGGCCTGGCTACGTGGCCTTCAAATTACCACACACGACAATACAAACAATCAAATTCCATCATTTGGCCTAGTTACGTGGCCTTCATTTCCAATACCATTCCCCGTAGAATTTCCCCAAAATGGTGGTCTTCGATTTGCCTATTTCCCAAAGCTCTTCCCTACCACATGTTGTTGCAGATTTTGGTTTTACCCAGGTGGAATTCAGATCAACGACGCTAGGGGCGGAGGGAAGGAGGGCTCAGGGGGGTCACGTGCCCCCCCTGAGTTTTGGAATTTTTTTTTTTTTTTACAAACATAAAAAAAATATTTTATATAAAAATAAATTATAAAAATATTATTTAGAGTGAAATGTCAATGATATTTTTAAAATTATAAGAACAATAATTATTGTTTTGATTGAAAATAAAGAGACTACGATATTATTATCTATGAAAATTTCAATATAATGGTGATCTCTATCATTATTGATATGCAAACATAATTAATTTCAATTAAAATATAGAATTTATTGAATTGTTAAGTTACATTTAATATGCAGGGTTCACCCTCCGTGTGTTTCTTTATTATTGGTTGGTAATATCGCATGTCAATGATTGCGTGATATAGCTATATATTATATTGAATTTTTATGCATATTTTGTATAAAAAAACTACTTTATCATTATATAATTTATTTTAAAACTTTATATCTATGACTTTTTTTTAATGCTGTCCGTGATACACTAATTACAAATAACATATTCACTTTGTTTGGTTTGAGTTTTCTAAAAACACTTTTCAAAAAATTCTACGTTTTTGTTTTTCGTATTTTTTTGTTTTTATTGATTTTTTTTAATATTTTAAGCAATTTTTTATTTTTATTTTTAGACACACCTAATATAAATATGCTTAAAAAGTATAATTTTTGGGAAAAAATCTTTTAAAAATTCACTAAATACTAAAAATATAAAAAAATACAAAAAATTAATACATTTTTCATATTTTTATGTATTTATTAATTTTTTAAAATATTTTTTCACAAATATTTTATTTTTTTAGATACATCATGTATCTAAAAAAGTAAAAAAAAAAACTTAAAATTTTAAAAATATTCACTAAAAACAAAAACAAAAAAAATAAAAAACTTAATTTTCAAAAACTTAATTCAAAAAATTCAAACTAAACACACTGATTTTTTTTTAATCTTTTTTGAAGTCAATCGTAAAAATTATATGAAATATTTTTATAAATATTTTTAATATTGTAATTAAGAAGTGTCCCTCTGATTTATTTTCTTGGCTCCGCCGCTTAGCGACGCCGACAATGAAAAAGAAAACAAAATTTTTCCCTTCAAACATGGGTTTCTCACAAGATATATATATATATATATATCTTGTCGATGGATTGTCCTCTTCTTTCCATCACTATCGGTGTTCTTCCTGCCATAACGCTATGAAAATTGGGCATCCAAGGCTCTGGTCCTGCAGTTGCAAATCCTAGTATGTACATCTGTAATTTCATGGCTACTATTTACAAGTGTGTTGCACAATATTTAACCACACTATTTTTTCCCTACCCACATGTTTAGCAGATGCACACCATGTGTTTGTTAATATGTCTCAATAAATAAGGAGTTTACCTGGCTGAATTTTCTGAATAAAAAATAAGCCTCATCCAATTTTCTAAGTTGAAAATCCAAATCCAAGCAAGAGAAATGTATGATATATTACTTGAAAATATAAAACAAATAAATAAAGAAAATGAAAATCCAAAAACTATTAGAGACAAAATATAACTACAGTTCACTTCTCAAATTCATAAACCAAACACAATTTGTAGAAATATTTATGTGGAAAAGATTTAGCTGTAATGGTGTTACTTTGGATTACATACTAAAATATATGAAATTAATATAGCAAATCTAGGTTGGTTGGTTAATTAGCTGATGTATAGGTAGGTATGCAATTGTTATTCTGTCATTGTCATTCAGTAGTTGCCATCTATACGAACTGGGGGTCAATATTTGAATCCTCAAATTATTCATTGTTAGTTAGAATTCATACAAATATGTAATTTATAATCAAAAGAAAAAAACTAACCTGTACAGGAGTGTTCCGTCTAGTATTTTAATTCAAATGATGCCCAAATGGACAATCCAAAGAGCGCAAGTTTGGAATCATAGGGAAGGCAACCAACTCAAACAGAAAGCAATCAAGTTTGATTCCCCTATTTATGTCAGATCAATTCAACTTAAAACTACTAACATAGAAACATAAAAAAAATAAAAATAAAAACAGGAGGAGCAACCCAAAAAACCTAATAAAAATGGTCAAAAGCTTCATCTCCTTCTCTCTATGTTATATGACCAACCAATAACTATGTATCATAATTCTTTGGCAAATTGAAGTTACTCTCAAATGATTTTTTTCCCCAGTGGTTCTGGTTCTGTTGTGGAGTTTATATCTATATGTTTTGAATTTGGGTTTGAACTTGGGTTGTTGTCTTTGGTGTGAATTTGTTTTTTTTTTTTTTGTTTTGTTCCTTTTCCCATTGTGGGTAGAAGTGTAGTGCCTCAGGCTTAAAAGAAAAACGTAGCTGCAAATGATGAACCATGAGCCTACTAAATATAAACCTGAAGTAGTGCAATTACACAAGTTCAAAGATCATTAAAGAAAACTCTGCAAATCAGTAGCAGCCATTGTCATGCTTTTGTCATTCAGGAACAACAATATTAATTTGATCTACCTTGCTAATCACCCATTCAAACATTCTAAAAGCTTGAGTTAAGTGTATATGTATCATTTTCAGCAACCAAAAAAACAAAAAAAAAAAAAAATTCTAAAAGAGTTTTCCTTCTGGTATTTAAATTGGAATGATTCCCAAAAAGACAATTCAAAGAGCACAAGTTTGGAATCATAAAGAAGGCAACCAATCCAAAAACAGAGCAATCAAAGTGGATTCACCCATTGATTTCCTTCTCTCTATTTTATACTATTTCATACGACCAGCCAATAACTATGTATCATAATTCTTTGGCAAATTGAAGTTAATTCTGAAATGAATTTTCATCTAAAGTTATATATAATAGTAGATGTATATATATATACATATCTCTCTCTTTCTATATATATATACATATACTTCACTAAAAGTTATATATAATAGTTAACTTTCGCTTTTTCGATAACATATAAACAACTTTTGTATGTAATAACTTCAAATTTTTGGACAACATATAAATAACTATGGTATATAGTGTAAGAATATGCTTGCTAGCTTTTGGATACCACATATAGTAGCTATTTATTCTTGCATTCCAGGTGTTTTTTTTGCTTTGATATTGTGCATATGTATAAATTCCACTTAACCATTCCAAATTTATTACAGTGTGTGGTTGAGTGGTTAAGTATCAAGGGAAAAAACCTGATTACTTGTAGGCTCCGATTATTCCATTTCGTATTGTTGAAGAGCATGGATCTCATTGTGATAAAAAGCATGAATCTCATTGTGATAAAAATTTATTGTCGCAACTATCTTTAATATGACACCATGTTTCTTTATTTATAAATTTCTATAATTTATAAAAATTTATGTCCATAAGCTAGCCCCCTGTTCGAAGTACCCCTGTTCAATCTACCTTGTTATTGAACTTGTGTAATTGCACCGTTTCAGTGGATTTCAATTTGTCGCTTCAAGTTTATATTTAGTAGGCTTATGATTATGGTGCATAATTGTTGGCAGCTAAGTTTTTCCCAATTGCTTTATCTCTTGGGAATTGGGTAGGTAAGTTTTTACTTGATTGTTTTTATCATTTGCTAGATGTAGTCAATGTAATCTGGTTTGGATAGTGATGGGGGTATTCTCCAAGATAGTCATGGCAAATTATTTTTGGCTTGTCTGTTGTTGCTTGTGCAGTGTTCCAATATTGTAGCAGAAATGAAGGCATGACTATTTCGTATCGTCTACATTTGAATAGGATATTTGCTGGTTGCAGATTGGGTGACTCGAAATTTTTGGTGGATTTCCTGAATGATACATTTGGCTCCCTTTGGTTCTTCATTGATGATGTGCTTGTCATGCAGCAATTGTTGTCTGGTATTCATTGTTCAATGTCTCTTGGTTTTGAGGAGTCCAATGATAGTTTATGCTTTTGCTAATTGGGTTGTGATCATCAAGACTACATTTTCAAAAAAATTTATAGTCTTCCTTCTTTAGTTAAAGGTTCAGTAAATTTGGATAGAATAGGATCTGCCTATGTTAGGCTTGCTTGATGTTCCTCTTAATTTGTTGGTACAGTGTTTTTTTGATGCTCTTTTCCAGAGGTTCGACAAGAATGTCAGGGAAGCATTGAAAAATTAGCTAAATAGTTGTGTCTGGTGTTATGCATGCAATCTGTTTGCTAAAATGATTGGTACCATTTCACAGGTTCTGGATGGTCCCGCTACAGCTTTGTCACTGTGATATTTGGTTTTCTACACTTGTAGCTTTTTTTGGGTTTCTACACTTCTGATATTTCTGTTTCTACATTTGTAGCTTTTTCTTTTTCCCTTTTATTGTCAACTTTGTACAATAAATTTTTTTACCATAGTCAACTACTTTAGTTCATCATATAAATATACTCCACAACAATTGGAGTATTCAGCTGCATTTGAGCAGTAAATCCAAACCCATTAGGTAGCAATACTTACCATTTTGCAAAGTTGGTTTAACTTTCTGATGCATGTTCAATACCTTAAGTTCATGGTTTTCAAATAATTGAGAAAATATCTTATTTCAAAAGTCACGAAAGTCGGAACATCAAATTTTAAATTACAAATCCAAATCCAAAAACACACTAACCTCAAATATGTTTCCACAACGTATATAACTCAATTTTCGCTTTATTGCTTAAGCCATCAGATGGCGAAATATTAATAGTTATAAATTGAAATTATAAATTGGTCTAAAAAAAATATGAAAGACATATCACACATATTTTTTTAAATGCACATTGTAATATTTTCTGACTTTATAATATTAACCATAAAATTACTACACATTTGAACATCTAAAATTTGAAAATATTTGTAGAAATATTTATATTGAACTGTAGCATGACCCTCACGCGCGTGGAGGGCCAACTAGCAATGAGAAATAGAGAGATTGAATGAGATATTTATGAATATTTTGATTTTGTCGTCTTATCCTTATTATATTTAATAAATTAAATTATATATAAATATATGTGAAATAAAAATTATTTAATTAATATAATTGGAATGAAAATAAAATTTTAAAAAAATATATAAAATTGCACAAAATGGGAAGTGATACGGACTAGGCAAAAATGGGAATTGCCAATCTAACCACTACCTAAATGCCAATTGAAAATATATAAATGGTCCTACTAGTAACAGCCTTGAGCACTATAAAATATTTATAATATCAATATATTTTTCACATATTCTAAAATATTTTTATATATTTTGCTACATTGGAAAATGCTAATTATTGTTAGTGTTAGAAAAGTGTATAAAACTGCATTGAAATATGTGAAAGTGTTTTGGGATATATGAAAAATGTATTGAGATTATAATTTTTTTGGTATTTATGGCTTTTTTGAAAAAAACAAAAGTCAATTTTTAATCCATTTGAAGTCACATCATCTCTCAAATTTTTAACATATTTTTTTTTAAAAAAAGAAAAAGAAAAAAAAGTTAAAAAGTCAATTTTTAATCATGTTCTCCAAATAGGTGTTTCTTATTAACAATTCTTTAAAAATGTTAAAGACCTTTGATGGATTACCAAATATTCAAAACAATACTTGCATAGGCATGTGTCTCTCATCTATGTGAGTATTATGTAAAATATTTAATAATTTTATCGGGATTCTAACATTGCTCGCTATCATTAGCAAGTCTCTAGCAATATTACTTTTAAAATTAAGGGGGTAATTGGCATACAACTAAAAAAGTCACACTTTTTTTTAAATATATTTTTTATCTTTAGTGATATTTTTCTCAAAATTATGTATTTCTTTTTTACTTTTCAAGTCTGTCTTATCCAGATGAATCTAAAAATAAATAAAATTAACTTATTTTATTTTTTTATTCTTTTTTAACTCTTTTTTTTTCAAATTATTTTACTTTCCCAATCTGTCTAGCCAGGGAAAACTCAAAAGTGTAATTTTTTTGGAAATTTAAAGGGAAAAAAAAAGAAAAAGAGTATAATTGACAAAACTAATATAATAGCCAAATTACAAAAATCATAATGTAGTAATTGGGAAATTTAGTCAAAACTCTCCGTTGAATCCTTATTCGGTGAAAATGACAACTCAATTTATCTTTCTCCATAAACTCCTTATGGAGAAAACACATAATTGAGTAAGGACAAAATAAAATATCTTTTTTTTTTCTTTCTTGAATAATATTGTCAAAGTAACATGTTACTGTCAAGTAGAATAATTGTCAAATAGAATAATATATTACTATTACTGTTTATATCAATTTCAACGGTAATATTTTTAAAAAAAAAAAAGAATTTCATAGTCAACATGATTTTGATAGATCTTGATGAGAAAATTTTAAAAATACAAATTTTATTAAAAATCAACATCTATATTAAAAGTTATATTATTTTAAAATTTTACATCTTGATAATAGTGATATTTATTAGACTTCAAAAAAAAACTTTTTATACACATCTTTAATGCATTAAAATTTTATTACGAGGTTCCCAAATGTAATTTACACCATTGAACATATATATGTCTTATTATAGGGTTGTGAACCAAAAGATCACATGATAGTGCAAGCATGATGGACATTATCCTCACTAAAAAGCTCATAAATTTCAGAATTGACGGTGGAATAAAGCGGGTCGGGTAAGTATCCATGGACGTTCTCATTGTAACCGTGGGTGAAGTAGTTATAAGTAGAAGAGAAGGTAGACTCGTCTAAATACTGAGCAGCGTAAGGATAGTAGTCGTTATCATAAGGGTATGGCCAAAACTCAGCTTTCCTTCCTGTTCTTCTCACCACTTTCAGTACCCTCCTCTGATCCACATATCCAGTCACTGTTACCTTTTGTTTGTCCATGTCTATGTCTAAGCTATCAACCCCTGCATCATTTTGTTTTTTTACAAAAATTAAGTACATACACAAATAAAAATGAACAGAACGCTCTACAAAATGAATAATTAAAATTATTAAAATGAAATCGTAATGGGTTTTATGGAGTCCTCAAATTCAAAGCCCAACTCTTACGCTGTGTTTGGTTAGAAGATTTGAGAAGAGATTTGGAAAGAAAAAAAGAAAAAGAAAAATGTGTGTGAAATTAAGTAAAATATAAGTATATTTTATTTATATTTTACCTACTTTATTCTTTTTCCTTTCCAAATCCCTTCTCAAATCTCCTAACCAAACAGAGCAATAATTTAGCTAAACAGATAATTTTTAAAGAGGGACTAGTACCAAAAAGAAAAGCTAGGGTTGAAATCTTCCAACAAAATAAATCTTGAGTTTTTAATTTTGTTAATTTAAACTTTAATATTTTGATTGATTTTCAGCCTAAATCATTTGTCTATTGTTGTTAAATTAAATTGACAAAAAAAATAGTATTTCAATTATTAAAATCGATATAAATATATATAAAATGTCTAAAATATTTTTTTTTTATTGAGTATGACTAAAATATATTTATTTTTCCATCGATTTTACTTAAAATGATTTAGATACTCCATGTAGATATATACATAAAATGTCTAAAATACTCTTTTTATTGATTTTAATGACTAAAATACTTATTTTTCCATCGATTTTACTTAAAATGATTTAGATTGAAAACAAATTAAAAGTTTAGGATTTAAATTGATAAAATTAAAAAATCAAGATTTATTTTGTTATAATGCTCAAATTCTGAGAATTTTTTTTGTACTTCCCACTTAAAAAATAAAAGTGAAAATTGAATTAAAAAATAAATTAGGGAGACTTATTTATAAATAATTTTTCAGACACTTATGATAGGCTAAGTCCTGTGTAATTTCTTATAGAGTCTTAAGTCCTATTTAGATAAGAATGTATTCCACAAGATCCTACATAAACATAACGTGACGTGACACTTACAAAAATATAACGTGACGTGACACTTACAAAAACGTAACGTAACGTAACGTGACACCTACATAAACGTAACGTGTCACGTTACGTTTCGCAAACTTAATGAGTTTTTATTTTTTTTAAATTGAATGTGAAAATGTTGTTGGTTTATATTGGTGTCACGTTACGTTTCATATAAATATGATCTATGGTAACATTCAATTTCCTATATGGGAAATTAAATGTTGCCATAAATCATAGGTGTCACGTTACGTTACGTTTACGTAGATATGATCTATGACAAAATTGAATGTTGCCATAGATCATAAGTGTCACGTTACGTTACGTTTATGTAGGTGTCACGTTACGTTACGTTTATATAGATATGATTTATGGTAACATTCAATTTCCTATATATGGTTTTACTATTATTTATGATATTAACAACTAATATTTAGGGTAAATGTGTCAACAAACTTCACACAGAACTTATGGGAACATAAGAGGTCATTCTATTTACACATCACTTTCCCTCTTAAAGCAAACCATTAATTAATTTATTTTTTATTACAATTTTAACCTTAAGTGAAATGACTATAAAGGACAAGTTATGATACACCCCATTTGTGTATTTACCATAAAGGATAAGAATCAATATAATATAAATTATCAATTTCAAACTTGTTCCTTACGTATCTTTTCTGTCAAGAATCCAAAAACCCTAAAACCAAAATCAAAAACCATTCAACAAATAATCAAAAATATAGTATTATTGAAGATTTTGATTGGATTCAATGAAGAATACATCTGACAATTCTCATTCAGAACAATGGAGCAATGAAAAGGTTTATTTTTTTTGGTTGTTTTCGTCTTCGTTTTCGTTTATGAGTGGTAAATCGTTGTTCGGTTAACCAAAGGTAAATGATATATCATTGTTCGACAAGCTACAATGGAACAAATTACATCTGTTCAACAAACTACAATCGAACAACTTACATCTGTCCAACAGATTACAATCGAACAAGTGCAATTTGTTCGGATTACTACGGTCGAACTTTTTCATTTAATTCAACTCTGTACTACCGAACAGTTATAAATTTGTTTTTTTTTTTTTTTCAGAACTGTGTTGAGCAACACCACCAACGACGTCTTTATGAGTGTTTTTGGCAATGGTGTTCACCGGTGTGAATAGAGAATGGAGTGGGAGATGAATATCATGGGTGTGGGGTGTGTGGCTGTGTGGGGACAAAGATGGAACTTTGTGTGTATATTGTTGTTGGTAGGTGTGTGAGTAAGGGTAAATATATAAATTTGTGATGTGTGATGAGAAAAATATTTATTTTTGCAAATTATTTTTAGTGTGTCTTTAGAAGTGGTTTACCTTGAGAGAGAAAGTGGTGTGTAAATAGAGCTTCCCGAACATAAGATTTTTAGTAGGACTATATGTAGTATAAGTTTCCCTAATAGGACTTATAAATAATTTTCCCAATAAATTATTATAATAAATCCAGTCAGATTGAATTTTCAAATCAAATATCTAGATAAAAATGGATTCAAATTTAGATGATCTTCTATTGGGTTCATCATAATTGGGTTGGGTTTGAATTCTGATTGCTTTATAATCAGATTGGATTTGAATTGTGCCAGATCCAATTCAATCTGATCCATTGACAAGGCTAATATGTACAATATATTGCTCATAGTTTAAGGTGGTCATGGTTATAATTTAGAAGGATTTTGAATATGAATCAAAGTATATATTCACTCTGTTTTGTTTTAGAAGTTTCAAAAATTGTTTTTAAAATTTCAATACGTATTTTTTTAGTGAACATTTTAATATATAAAAAAAAAAATCTCAGGGTTTAACCGTTATAACAAAATAAGCTTTAAGATTTTAATTTTATCAATTTAAATCATAATATTTTGATTTATTTTCAATCTAAATCATTTCTCTATTTTTGTTAACTAAACTAAATTCCATTTTTTCATGTGTGTATTTAACGAAAATAGAAATATTGTTTGAATTGAAAACAAATAAAAATTAGATTATAAATTGATAAAATTAAAAATTTAAGGTTTATTTTATTACAAAAGTGCCCTGTTGTTTATTTTATACTTTCCCTGTTAATATTTTATACAATTATTTTTACTTTTTTAGATTTATTTAATCTAGATACACTTAAAATATACAATTTATGAAAAATTCTTTGCAAAATTCACTTAATACTAAAAAACACTAGAGAATATAAAAATTTAGTATATTTCATATTTTTTTGTATTTATTTAATTTTTTTTATTGAAAATTCAAAAATTATTTTTAAAAACTAAAACCAAATAGAATGATTAGTTATGATTTGAAGTGATTGTACAATTAATAGAAATTACACCTGGTATCTGTGCATTTTACACTGAATCTTATCAAACTTCTAATAAAGTTTAACAACAATGCTAGAGGGCCACAATTTTTGTGGCCACAATGGCTCAAAATTATCAAAACGACGTCGTTTTGGCATATTTTGCACCCAAAACGACGTCGTTTTGGCAGTTTTGAGCCATTGTGGCCACAAAAATTATGGCCCTCAAACATTTTCCAAAGTTTAAATTCAACTCATTTGTTAACCCACAATAATGAATAAGACAAAAAAGTAGCCACGTGAGGAGTGATTTGGAAAATTGATTAAAAGTTAATTTTTTGATATTTTTTTTTAAATTTTTTTTTGTCTTTTTATGTGTAAAAAATATAAGAGTTGATATAATCCAAAATAAATAAAAAATAAAAAATTAACTTTTAACTGACTTTTCAAATCACTTCTGAGATTCACATGGTCACTTTCAAGAACAATACTGCAAAATTACTTGGTGTTCCACACAAATACACTTAAATTGTCCCCTACACTTTGTAATGCTTATATATATATATATATATCTTCATTTTTTACATGAAAAACGGAGTGGAGTTCCTATGAAGAAGAAAGAAGAAAAATAATGGTCGGAATGAGTGAAATGCTTTTTTGTGTGTGTGTGTTGGGGGGGGGGGGGGGGGGCCAATTTGGTTTTTGGGATTAACTTTTCTGGTGATACTTTTCGTCTTTAGTTATTATTATTATTTTTTAAAAATATTAGATTTTAAGAATATAATTAGATGAACCATAAAAGTAGAATAAATTGAAAAAATTTAAAAACAAAACAATTGGTTTTTTTTTTTTTTGAATTCTTTCAATTTTTTTTTATGAATTGAAAAAGTAACAAAATCCAAACTTGAGATAAAGGGAACCATTTGATATGTTGAGCTTGAGATCCTATATGATAAAAATTAATCTATTCTCCAATAATGTAATGTGTATATGTTTATCTAGTGTCATCGGCTATGCTAAAGGTGAATTCCATCTTAGTGGACCTACATGTTGTTCGATATATGATTTATTATCTCTTGTATCTATCATGGCATTTACACTAATGTTGTGTTTCGTTGGAAAATTTGAGAAGGAATTTGGAAAGTAAAAAGAAAAAAGTGTGTAAAATTAGATGAACTATAGGTGTATTTTATTCATATTTTACCAACATTTTTCTTTTCCCTTTTCAAATCCATCCTCAAATCCCCTAATCAAAAACAGTGTAAGAGTTGTTTCTGCGAATTTGATTACGCAAGATATTTCAACTAAATTTAGTGTGGGTATGACAAGATAATTAAATGGTAAATATGCTTTGTCAAATTGTGTTTGAAAATGTTGACTAAAGGGTTGAGAATCAACTAGGTTAACTATTTCTAAAGAGTGCATACGTTCCCTAACAAGTTTATCTTTTAAGGGGTATTTATTTTGAAATTATTTTAACTGTTGTTTAAGCTTTTATTTTCTAATGTTAAAATTTTTATGTCAAGGTTAGTTCTATTTTCTACCTCATGTATTTGTAGTTTAAGCCTTTTGATTTGTATCTCTAATTCTCTATTTTCTAGACTATGATATTCTCGCATCTCCTTTTTATTTTCTAGTATTACTTTATGTGTCATATTCAATTTTTCTAAACAAATTGTACAATAAGTTACACTACATAATATACATTGAGTTCTCTTATTTTTAACTAAAAACCAGTTACAATAACTGCATCAAGTGGTATCAAATCCTAGTCCAATCATAAAGTTATGCTGACATTCATTATCTGGATAGCGTTCTTTTGTCATCATAAAGAAGCCATTATGGGAAGAGGGTATTTCTATTTCTTAGTTAAGTTGTCCTGAAAGATTATCTATATCAATATCACTTTCTGAATCACTATCTCAACTCATAGCCTCTATTTATTATTCATAATCACTGACTATGCTATATACATCTGAGTCATCACTATTTATGCTTACGACTTCTTTTTCTAAATTTTCTATAATATGCAATCTTTCTATCTGCTTATTAGTATCAGGCTTATGTCTTTTTGGATAATTTTTTACAAAATGATTAGGTTCTCCACATATAAAACAATTACATTTTTTATTATTAGGTTTTCTAACATATCTTTGTTTGCTTTTATCTTTCTCTTCCTCAAGTAGACGCTTTTAATTATTTATGTTAAAAGTTCTACTTTTTCTAATAAATTTTTGTTTTTTTCCAAGGTTTTCTATATTTATTCTTCCAGTACTTTTCTTTCTTTGTTTTTTTTTGTTATATATTTTCTGTATCTTTTGTATTTTCTTCTATTATATTTATCTTCATATTGTTGCGGAGTGTATATTATGCTGCTACAGAAACCATAGTTTTGTTTTTTCAATTTTTTTTTGTATTTTGACTTTTATACATTTTTCTGCTAGCCTTCGAAACGTAAAAACTATTCTAGGTCCTATTCCTAAATCTCCTCTTATATTTACTTCTACTGTGGCTATTCTTGCTGGAAAGGTTGTTTAATAGATTGACCATTGATTCTTTATTTCTCTTCCTAATTCTCCAAGTAACTTTCTAAAATATGTATTCCCTATCTCTTCATCAAAACTTTTTCCTGTTCTAACTGCTATGGCTAGATATTCTTTATTTAAAGGTACAATATATTTCCAACTCCCTAGTGTTATCTGATCTTGTTCAGTTAATACTATGCTTTGCGTATAATCATTTATATCCTATAAGCATTTCTTTTATAAAACTAGTAAAATTCCACGGGTTATCTCCTAATCCTTTAAGTTGTCTAATGGTCTCCTCATATTTTCCTTTAAAAGTTAAATATGTATTAAAAGCTGAATCTCCTAAAAGTATTTCCATGTATTCCCACATATCATTTCCTTCAAAAAGATTATTCATCCATGCTTTTATTGCATCTTTTTCCCATTTTTCTATCACTTGTTGCCATATTTTTGGGTCGAATTTAGCTAAGTCTAAAATGATTCCTCGGTTAGTAGCTAGTCGTAATTGTATGCTCATATCTGGTTGTCTACATTTTCTATGAAACCTATACTGTTTACTGGGATCTGCTTTACTACGTCATGCATTGGTTGGTGGCCATCTTCCTCATACTTCATATTGCATTGGTTCTACTGATCTTCTACTGTAGGCTATGAATTGCTAGTTCCTATGCTTTCTATTGTTTGAGGGAATGTTAAAGTATTCATATAAAATGTGTCTTGTATTTTAGACTGTTTAGGTGTTTTAAATATCTTACTAGGATGTATCTTGTCTTCTAAAATATCATCTACATATTCGATATGAAATTTGTATGGGCACGAAATATTCTTCCCGTATAATCCTGTTGATCAAGTCTTCGCTCCTCTGTACGTCGTCGCTTTATTCCCTGAAAACACAAACGTGAGCTAGTCGGCGGGTGTGTGCCGGATACCTCTCCGATGCCTAAGTTAGCAAAATAGACAAATAGACAAAAAGCTCTGTGTATTCGAGAATCAAAGTTGTGTTACCTCTCCATAGGTGATGTTGTGAGCTTTTATAGGTTCCGCGTGGCACAATCCTAGTAAGACTCTTACTCCTCCATGTAGAGTCCTCCTAGGAATCACATTCCTGAATGATAATGCTTATCCTTCAACACCCCCCTCACTACTTAAACCAAGTGAGATGGTTTTACCATAGTCAGACTTCTGTGACCGAGGTAAACATGGCTATGCTAAACCGCAGACTAGACCGAACTACACTTAGTTCGGTTCTTCCTTTCACTGCTCTTACCTTGGTTCTACCTGCACAAACCGTGCTAACCATAGTGTTAGTTTAGACCGTGCTTAACAATTAGCTAGGTCTGACCGAGGTAGCTGCACCATGCCACGATCGAGCTAACTCTGGCGACCGAATAATCCGCAGTACTCTCCTGGACCGATATAACAATAGGCTCTCTGGGACCGGACTAATCATCAAGGCTCTGAGATCGGACTAACTTCAAAGCCTTTTTACTCAACCTTTTGTATTGTGGCCCATAACGGCCCATTGCCCAGCTTGGCCCAATGTTCATATAAATTACCCTCTCAATTGCCCCTTAATTCCATCTGCATAGCATGATAGGGATTACCTTGTCTACTAGCCGAGCTAAAAAACTTCTTTAACCTTTCCGACCGAGCTAAAAAAACTCTTTTAGCTTTTCCAGCCGAACTAAATTTACGCCGGCTTTACCTGTCCGGTCAAAACGTCTCTTCAATCACACCAACTGAATCGCTTCTCATTCCTATGACACGTGGTATACTCTGATTGGCCCAATGCAGCTATCACGCCGTCTTCGTACTCCGTGCTTTTTGAACAGTCCCGCTCTTTTTTGTCCTTCCTTCTACACAAAACTCACTCTTCATTTTGAATCTATCAATCTACTATTCATTTCCTTCATTCTCTCTCCCTGGGCTTCTATTTCTTCTCGACCCTGAACTTTGCTGAGTTCGTGTTCTTCACTGCCGTTGCTTCCATCTTCGATTTCTTCCTCTTGACCTGGTAAGTTTACTCAAATCCGCCTTGTTTTTGTTGTTTTTCGCATTTGCTTTTATAATACATGTATTTTGTGTGTTTTTTCAAAACACATACCTTTCTTTCGTTGAAGAGCCATGTAATAGAACCTCCAATTTTCCATGAATAAACTGAAAAACATTGATTTTGATCCAAAATCACAGTATAGCCGAACTAAAAAGCTGTTTGTAGTTGATGTCACTTTAGCCAGACTTACCAACCGAACTAAACACCGTACCAGTAGTTTCAACAGGTAAAAACATCTTTTGATTTAATTTTACCGAGCTAACAAACCGTACTAAGTCTGCGTAATAGCGTGCTTGATAGTCTCGACCACGGCCGAGCTATAACCTAGGGCTAGACCAGCCTTCGTAGTTCAGACCGAACTAAGAGCGCTACCCCTAGAGGCTCAACCGGACTAACAAAACCCATGCACAAACCGAGATAAGAAACCCCTTGCACAAACCGGGATACCAAATCCCTTCTACAAACCGAGCTAGGACTATATTTATCTTGCCTTTATTTTTTTTAGCACGGTCCCATGATCTGTGCTTAACACTTTTGTTTTTCACTTTGCAGACTTAGGTTGCCCAGGCACTCATTTGAGCGCTCAACCGAGCTACTCAGCACCTTTCTTCGACCGAGCTAACACCAGTTTAATTTATTCATAACTTAATAGAGAATGGGTAAATATAGGTTTCTAGTAGACACACCTGGTGGCTTGGCCGAATTCCGAAGGGAGTATAACATTCCTGACGATGTCCATCTCACCTTAGCCAAACAAAATATCACACCATGGGGAAACAAGGTTTTGTACCTTTTACCCTCCTGTCCATTATAGAAACCGGACTAAGATTCCCTGTACAGCCTTTACTTTGTGAATTCCTTAGGCAAACTAGGATATGCCCCACCCAACTCTCCACAAATTCATACCGCATAATAAATGGTATAGCCGAGCTAAACCGCCGAGCTGGCATTAACCTCAGCTTAGCAGAACTTTTCCATCAATATTCCATAGGATCAAAAGAAGATGGCTGGGTCTATTATCTAAGAATATGCCGCCGCCGAGAGAAAATAATAAAGGACACACCGGACAAAGACTTAAATGATGACGATTTTTTCTAGGTATCTGGAAATTTTGAAGACCACCAAGCCCAGATCCCAGGCCGTAATATAAACTGGAAGAAAGGAACCCTCGGTACAACTACCTCGGCTTCTTTGCATGCCTCCCTTTATTTCGGTTTCCTGTTCCTGAACCGAACTGACAGTTGTCTTCTTTATGCAGATTCAGCCCACCTCAAGTCACTGTACAGCTGCCCCAATCTAAACATACTTCGCGCCGCACTACGATATCCTGAAAGAAGTTGGGCCAAGCTATTGAATTTTGAATCGACGTACAGATACAGCAGTCGACGAAAATCCAGAGTAACAGACTTCTTGCTGGAGGCATCTCCTGAACTGGATCCAACCTTGCCTGAAATCAACTTGGTCCGACTTACTGCCGAAGAAGAGATGGCAAAGAGGAACAGAGTAAGGGTCCTCCTAACCGAAACAAACCGAGCCGAGGTACCACCACCCAACCAGACTCAGGAAACCGTGGTGGCCTTTCCATCTCAACAACCCTCCTCATCTCGTCCAAGCAAGCGGGCCTGGACTACGCAAACCGAGCAATGCCTTGTTGATGAAGACGAAACCATTCTTCCACCAAGCTTTCCACCAAGCCCGCAACCGAAGCTTTCCGACCGAGCTGGCTCCTCCAATTGGGCTCCCAAAATCACTTTCCAGAACCGAGCTATTCAGGACATCGCCTCAGTGGTCACTGAAAAAGATCACCCAATGGCATTCAATCTTGCCAAGAGTGTTTGCCTACCAGCAGACATGGAGCATCACAAAAATTTGACCGAGCTAAAGGCCATTCGTTCGGCCACCAAATCCATGGTGCTTGTAAGTAGCTTCCTTTGCTGTTTTTTCTAATTTGCGCGACTTTCTGTTCGATTTTACTCCAAGTCTCTTCCCATTCTTTTTCAGGCCATGCAAAAGAACCACATTGCTCACAAGCGCGTGCTGGAGCTTCGTAAGACAGCAAGGCAAGCCATGGTCGAAGTAACCGAGAAAACAACCGAGCTAGAAAAAGCCAGGAAGCAGATAGCCAAGCTAAAATTCGAGAACGGTCGCCTGACCGGTCTTGTTAGCTTAGCTGAAGCTGAAAAACAAAAGGCTGCAATCGAGCTGAAAGACAAGTATTTGCGCCAGCTTGCAAAGCTTGAGAAGAAGAAGGACACCGAGATCACCATGCTGAAGGAAAGTGTGAAGGATGCCAAACTCCGGGGTTTTAAGGAAGGCGAAGCCCTCTACGTCCAGCAGTGTGAGGTTGCGAAGGATCTCTTTTTTAAGTGCGGTTGGCGCGGGGCTGTGGTGCAGCTCGGTCATGGACCTGAGACCGAGGTATTCAATCCTCCTCAGTGCTTCACACTGAGCTCACTAGCGGAGTACGCTGCTACCCTTCAGAAACAATTCCTTGAGGGTTCAGATGATGATGAAGAAACAGAGCCTAATGACACCCCGGTCATCAATGATCCTGCTGATTAATCAGCTCGGTTGGAGCCAATGGCGGAAGACCTGACTAACGAGCTACCGACTGAAACCATGCTTCCGGCTGACACCGAGCTCTCAACCGAGGCCGTGCAACCGTCTGAAACCGGGCTCCCTGTTGATATTGATGCTGATCTTGATGATCTGTTTGACTGATTTTGTTTTTTCTTCTTTTTGTTGGACAAAAAAGTTTGTAACCAGGCTGAGTCCCCAACTATTGTACCTTTTCCTTGCTTTTGAATGGAAAAACCTTGCATCTTTTTGTTCGATCTGTGCTATACCTGCATTCACTTTTGTACACAGACTAACATTTTCCTGCCAAGATAAATATCTCGGTCCTATACTTTGGAAATTTATTACAGCTGCCAACCACTCTTTAGCCGAGATGCCTACCTCGGTTGAAGAGTACTAAGAGTTGGTTTAATCCAGCTAACCACTCTTTAGCCGATATCCTTACCTCGGCTGAAGAGTATTAAGAGTTGGTTTAATCCAGCCAACCTCTAAATTGGTTATTCCAGCCAACTTTAGAATAAAGTGTTTGGTTATTCCGACCAAACGTCCTGCAGCCTGGATCCTTATCCTGGGCTTAGGAAGGGTGTTGGTTTTTTCCAACCAACCACTTTTTAGCCGATATCCTTACTTCGGCTGAAGAGTACTAAGAGTTGGTTTAATCCAGCCAACCTCTAAATTGGTTATTCCAGCCAACTTAGAATAAAGTGTTTGGTTATTCCGACCAAACGTCCTGCAGCCTGGATCCTTATCCTAGGCTTAGGAAGGGTGTTGGTTTTTCCAGCCAACTATTCTTTCAATGCCTCTAGCCTACTAAAACAACTTTTACAAAATAAAAACACTGATGCGGAAAAGAAAACTACTTGCTTTATTGGGGAAAAGAAAAATTACAAGTATTTTAAAGTAAAGCTAAAAATAAAATAGTTTGAGATTGACAGTGTTCCATAGTCTGGGAATTGCTTTGCTGTCTTTGTCTTCCAAGTGGTAAGCACCTTTTCCTGCTAATCCGACCACTTTGTAAGGTCCTTCCCAATTAGGCCCTAATTTGCCATCTCCTGGGACCAAGGTGTTTCCCATTACTTTGCGCAGTACCCAATCTCCGATTTTGAATTGTCTTGGATGTACTGTCTTGTTGTATTTTCTGGATAACTCTTGTTGGTATGAGGCAATGTGAACCAGTGCTTTTTCTCTTCTTTCTTCGGCGAGGTCGAGCTCCATTGCTATGGCTTCTCCATTCAAATCTAGATCAAAATTTTCGCTTCTAATTGTGGGGAGGCCAACTTCCAGCGGGATTACTGCTTCCATGCCATAGGCTAAGGAGAATGGTGTTTCTCCTGTTGATCGTCGAGGTGTGGTGCGGTAAGTCCATAAAACATGAGGAAGCTCCTCAGCCCATTTGCCTTTTGCTTTTTCTAACCTTTTCTTCAGTCCATCCAAGATGACTTTGTTTGATGCTTCCGTCTGGCCATTGGCTTGGGGATATGCCGGTGTAGAATTATAGAACTCTATCTTGTATTCTTCACAAAAGCCTCTAAAGATTCTGCCATCAAACTGAGAGCCGTTGTCTGATATTAGGGCTTTAGGTATGCCGAATCGAGTAATGATATTCTGCCAGATGAACTTCTTCACATCTTTTTCCTTGATTGATGCCAATGCTTCTGCTTCCACCCACTTTGTGAAGTAGTTTGTTGCTGCGAGAAAGAACTTCCTGTTACCGGGTGCTGTTGGAAGTGGTCCTACTATGTCCAAGCCCCACATTGCGAAGGGCCATGGGCTAGTTAGTGGTAGGAGCTCTCTAGCTGGCTGATGTATTTAGTGTGCGAACTTCTAACATTTCTCGCACTTCTTTACATACTTCTTCGAGTCTGCTTGCATGTAAGGCCGCCAGTATCCTTGCGAAATGACTTTGTAAGCTAATGATCTTCCTCCTTGGTGGCTTCTGCACACCCCTTCGTGTATTTCGAACAAGAATGCTTCTACTTTGCTGGGGTGGACACACTTTAGATAAGGTCCTGAGAATGACTTTTTGTACAATGCCATAGATGGGGAGAGCCAAAATCGCTGCGACTTTGCTTTAATTTTGTTGGCTTCTTTCTTTTTTTCCGGTAAGACGCCGTCTTTTAAAAACAGTATGATGGGATCCATCCATGAGGGGCCTAGTTCGGCGCAACACACCTCTTCTACTTCGGGGTCCTCAATGCTTGGTCTTAGTAGGTAGTCAATTAGTAATGGATGAGGGATGGATGTATCTGCCATTGACGCAAAGCCTGCTAGTTCGTCTGCTCTGCTATTTTCCTTCCTGCCAATCTGTTCTATCCTTACTACTTCAAATTTCTTGATCTCTGTTCTGACCAATTCTTGGTACTTGGCCATCCTGTCATCCTTTGCTTCATAGTCGCCAGAAATTTAGTTTACCACCAGCTGTGAGTCGCTGTAGACCATTAGTTCGGTGGCCTTCATGTAGAATGTTGATTTGAGTTCTGTAAGAAATGCTTCATACTCCGCTTAGTTGTTTGATGCTGGGAAGCCAAGGTTGATTGCTGGCTCCACAACCAGGCCGTCTAGTGAGATGAGGACTATGCCAAGTCCTGCACCATGCCAGTTGGATGCTTCGTCCACAAAGAGCTTCCACATTTCTCTAACGAACAATTTCCAGCAAGTTGAGGGATCAGATGATGCCGTGGGGTCAAGAATGCTGCAGGTGTTTTCTTCAAAGCCCATGCTTGCTGTCTGCCCCTTGCTATCTGATTGAACCAAGTCTTTATTTGTGGGCGAGTCTTGGCTTGGTGTAGTATGGTTTGCTTCTGTCGTGCTCTCTTTACTTTGGTCTGTCTTGGAGTTTGACCGAGTATTCTGCACCAGGGGTTGCGCTATTCCGGTGTCAACTTTCATCCTTAGTTCGGTTGTGTCAGTCAGGTCGACTGGGAAGATATGATGACTTCTTGAGGTGAATTCTGCGACAAAGTCTGCCAAAGTTTGAGCCTTTATTGCAGTTCTGGACTGAAACTTGATGTTGAATTGTCCCAACTCTACTGCCCACTTCAAGATTCGCCCAGAAAAGTTCGCCCTCTCAAACAAAGCTTTTAATGGAAAAACTGTGAGGACGACTATGGTGTGGGTGTGAAAGTAGTGCGATAACTTCCTTGAGGCCATCATTAAGGCCAATGCCAGTTTTTCCAGTGGCAAGTACCTTGTTTCGGCGCCCAGCAATGTCTTGCTGACATAATAAATGGGCAGATGTTGGATTCCTTCTGCACGGACCAATACTGCGCTAATTGCGTGCTGAGAGACTGCCAGGTACAAGAAGAGTTCTTCTCCAGGTATTGGGGTGACAGCAGTGGTGGAGAAGACATGTATTCTTTCAAGCTTTTCAGAGCGCGGTCGCATTCTTCGTCCCACTCGAACTTGGCTTTTAACGCTTGAAAAAATGGTCATAGTCTGTCTGATGACCGGCTAATGAATTGGTTGAGTGCAGCTGCCATGCTGGTGAGATGCTGTACTTCTTTTACTGAGTTAGGTCTCTCCAGATCCTGAATAGCTTTGATCTGGGAGGGGTCTGTTTCTATACCCCGGTTGGTCACCAGGAAGATCCTACACTGAACGCGCACTTAGATACATTAAGGCGCAACTTGTGCCTCTTCAAAATCTGGAACATCTCACCTAGGTTCCTTAGATGGTCGTTCTCATCCTTGCTTTTGACCACCATATCGTCGATGTAAGCTTCCATTGTTTTGCCTAACAACGGCTCAAACATCTTGGTGACCATTCTCTGGAATATTGCCTCTGCGTTCTTTAGGCCAAAGGGCATGGCCTTGTAGCAATACAGTCCTCTTGGAGTGGTAAAGGACGTGATCTCTTGGTCTGGTTCGTACATGGCGATCTGATGGTAGCCTCTGTTCGTATCCAGAAAGCTAAGTTGGTTGTGCCCCGCCGTTAGGTCTACCAATTGATCTATCCGTGGTAGGGGGAAGCTGTCCTTTGGGCATGCTTTGTTGACTGTCTTATAGTCGACGAAGACACGCCATTTGCCATTCTTTTTTGGCACAACTACTGTGTTGGAAATCCATCTGGGGTAGTGCACCTCTCTGATAGCTCTTGCCTCTAGCAGATTTTCCACTTCTTCTGCCACTATCTCGGCGTAGTGGAGTGCCGATCTACGAGTGCGCTGAATGATTGGTCTGGCGGATGGGTGGACATTGAGTTGGTGATAGATGAAGTTTGGATCAGTGCTTGGCATGTCGTAGGGTGTCCAGGCGAACACTTCGATGTTAGAGGTCAAAAATTCCAAGACCTCTAATCTCTCAGTGCTGGACAACGACGAACCGAGCAAAAAGAACTTATTCGGGTTTTTTTAATCTATTCTTACCTCTACCAAGTCTTCCACCGCTTTTTGATCAGCTGCTTTGCCGACATCTGCGAACAGTTCATTGCTCTCAGGTTCTTCCACCGAATGAACATATCCCTTGGCAGCGCGGCTGCCATTAACCGTGACAAAGCATTGCTTGGACATAATCTAGTCTGAAAAATATATTCTTCAAGTCCTTGTCTGAAAAAGACATGACGTTCGTGGCCTCCGTTCTTCCTTTCTTGATTGTGGGTTGTGCACTTAGAACCTCCCTTAAGTGCTCAGCCTTTTTGATTATGCCCCTGAGCTCACATACACGCTCAGGTTCGCATATCCCATGTATTACGTTTATCACGCCTTGGGGTGGGGCGTCAATTGACATTTCGTTTGGGTGGTTGTCATTTTGGAGGGCTGGCTGCGCCCCTCCTTCAATGTATTTGTCCAGGTGACCGGCCGCCACCAACTCCTCTAGATGTTGTCTCAATGGTGTACAATTTTCAGTGCGGTGCCCCTTTTCTTTATGGAAGGTGCACCGTGATCTTTCGTCGTAGTCCTTCTGAGCCTCTCCTAGCTTGGCAGGCCATCGGACGAAAGGTTCATCGCGTATCTCGCTTAGAATCCGGTAGATTGGCTTTTTGAATACTGTGGTAATGGCAGTGCGGACTCTCAACCATCTTTTATCCTGGTCTTCTCTGTTGTCCCGCCTGCCTCGTCCGTTTTTGTTCAAACATTCTACCGCGTTGATCTTTGCTGCGGTCTTTTTATCTGGTACTGCCGTCGTGCTAGACTTTGCTTTAGCACGGGCGCCATCTTCTTCAACCCGAATGTTCTGGTGCACTCTTTCCATTAAGGCCTCCATCGTGAGAGGCGGTGTCATAGTGATTGAGTCCCTTAGTCTGTTCCCGACTGGAAGGCCTCTTTTGTACTGTGCGATGGCGAGATTGGTGGGGCAGTCCCCAATCTGGTTGAAGGTCTCCCAGTAGTGGCTATTGTAGGATTTTAATGACTCTTTTTCGCCCATGTCGATGGAGAGCAGTTGATCAATTTCCACCAGGGTTTTGGTGTTCGTTCTGAACCTTGTTACGAACGCCTCCGCCAATTGCACCCAGGAGGCTATGCTGCCTTCTGGAAGTTTTTCGAACCAAGTCAAGCCTAGGTCACCAAGGCTTGATGGGAAGAGGATGCACATCAAAGCCTCGTTTCGTCGATATACCGCCATAACCTGGCAGAAGTGGCTTAGATTCATGTAAGGGTCTGTCTTCCCTTCGTACGTGGTAAATTTAGGCTGGATGAAGCCTGAGGGTAATGATGCGTTCTCAATCGCCGGAACGAACGGCGAGCTATGTAGTCTTGCCAATGCTTTATCTGTTGGTTCGTAGGCAAGGTGTGGTACTGGCATTCCAACCTCGACACTTCCATGCATCCGAGGAGCCAACCGCTGAAGGGCTGAAACTCTGTGTGGGTCACGTGCCCTGGCATCCTCCTTCTGTCGCGCCCTTTCTTCAAGCACGGTCCGTAAGTCGGACGATCTAGGCAATTCCATCTGCCTGGATGATGTTTGGTGCGAGTGTGAGGGCCGATAGGTACTTCTCTGTGTGTAAGACCTTAGTGATCTCGTTCTCTCAGACCTGGAGTAACGAGTTCTGGAAGTCCTTGATTGAGTATCGCTCGTCCTGAGACTTCTACTCTCTGCTTGCGACGTCGTGGTATGCCTACTACGATCTTCTGAGTGGCGAGGAGGCGCATTGCCTTTGCGCCCCTCTCCTGTCGCTACTCCTTTTCCCTTGATCTGGCGCTTCGCGGCCTCCATGTCCGCCGCCATCTTCTTATTAATTCATCTTGCTCCTTCACGCGGTCCTCCAGAACTTGAGGATCAATCCTCCGCCTTTGTCTGTCAGGACTTCGTGAACGAGAGTGACGGGGGCTGTTCGTTCGCCTCCTCCCCCTTGCATCCTTCCTGGGATTTTGTCGCCGTGGCTCCAAGTCCGCCATGGGAGGGATAGAAGGTAGGCCTTCGCGCCTTGCACGCCCCTCTGGTGTTTGTCCATCGATGGCGGACTGCGGCAAATCTTCGTTGTGCGCCATTGCTTCCAAAGAGGAAAAGCTTGATCAAGAGGTTTTGTTCTAGTCTGATCTTCCCACAGACGGCGCCAATTGTACGGGCATGAAATATTCTTTCCGTATAATCCTGTTGATCAAGTCTTCGCTCCTCCGTACGTCGTCGCTTTATTCCCTGAAAACACAAACGTGAGCTAGCTGGCGGGTGTGTGCCGGATACCTCTCCGATGCCTAAGTCAGCAAAATAGACAAATAGACAAAAAGCTCTGTGTATTCGAGAATCAAAGTTGTGTTACCTCTCCATAGGTGATGTTGTGAGCTTTTATATGTTCCGCGTGGCACAATTCTAGTAAGACTCTTACTCCTCCATGTAGAGTCCTCCTAGGAATCATATTCCTGAAAGATAATGCTTATCCTTCAACACCCCCCTCATTGCTTAAACCAAGTGAGATGGTTTTACCATGGTCGGACTTCTGTGACCGAGGTAAACATGGCTATGCTAAGCCGCAGACTAGACCGAACTACAGTTAGTTCGGTTCTTCCTTTCACTGCTCTTACCTCGGTTCTACCTGCACAAACCGTGCTAACCATAGTGTTAGTTTAGATCGTGCTTAACAATTAGCTAGGTCTGACCGAGCTAGCTGCACCATGCCACGACCGAGCTAACTCTGGCGACCGAACAATCCACAGTATTCTCCTGGACCGATATAACAATAGGCTCTCTAGGACCGGACCAATCATCAAGGCTCTAGGACCGGACTAACTTCAAAGCCTTTTTACTCAACTCTTTGCATTATGGCCCATAACGGCCCATTGCCCAGCTCGGCCCAATTTTCATATAAATTACCCTCTCAAAATTCTTGGTCTAAAAATGAAACTGCTTCATCATGGGTATCTTCCTTAGCTATATATTTATAGTATCTGGTATATAATATTTTATTCATATCCATTAGAGTAAAACTATCATTACATAAACCTGATTTATACTACTATGATTATCTTGATTTTCTTCCTTATCTATGCTACTGAATTCATCTTCCTCGGAGCTTTTCGGTGCTGCCTATATATATTGAGTAAATCTTACTGCATAACTATCGTCTGCTTTTTGATATAGTAAGTTATCTTGAGGGGCTAACCTCTTTTATCCTAAGAAATCTCCTAAATTCCAATCTAGGGCTGCATTATCTTCTGAACTATATTTTTTAGCTGGAAGTATCCTTATTCCTTTTGCTCCTAATAATTTAACTATCTGATCATTTGTAAGTCTATAATGGGTATTACTTTATGAGACCGCTAGGCCTAAAAACCCTGTGCAAATTAATAAATTCTTTTATCCCCTTTTCATTTTATATCCTCTACTTTTTATTCCTATTTTTATCTTCTTATGAAAGGTTGAAGTTGGTAAAAGAAAATCTAGTGTAAAATAAACTATTCCTCATTTCGAATTCATGTTGAATTCACAGCTTCCTAATATACTTTGTCTTACATTATTAAACCTATCATCGTAAAGACATACAAAGACTTTAGCTCTTAAATTTTCTCTAGTTAAAGCCTTAACTCCTATTATAACTAGCCCTAAATGGGTCATTTAGAGATGTTCATTTATAGCATAATTGTAGCTTTCTCTATTTATTAAGTTTATCTCTATTTTTTCATCTTCCTGGGTTACGCTAATCATTTGTTCGCCATAGTATTTAAATAAATATTGTTTCTTATGAATTTTTTCTAGCTTATATTCATACTTAGCTGGAATTAACTCTAATTTTTCCTTTTAAAATTTCTCTATTTGGTGTTCGACATCTATGAACTCTTCTACCTTAACATCTTCATCTTCATTATTCTTTTTACTGCTACTTCCTTTTACTAGTTGTTTGAATATTTTTATTTTCTATAAGTTCTACAAACAAGCTTTCTTATTGATAATCCTGGTAGTAATTTAAGCTTTTTTAAATATTTAGCTATATTTTTTTCGTTTATCTAAGAATGAACCTTACTTGCTTGTCCTTCAACCTCTTTTCCTAATCTTTCTAAAGAAGCTATACGATTTTCCAAAATATGTAGTTGTTTTTATAATTCCTCAATTTTTTCACACAACCTAATAAGAAATAAAATTTCCATATTATTTTGTCTTACAAATATTTTATTTGATTGATGTATTCCTCGATAGCTACTAATTTCTTTTGGGTTATTATAAAAATCTTCTGCTTGTTTTAAAATGGCCAAATAATCTCTGTTAGCTTTCTTATCACTGCTCATAAATTACGATCTTAGTAGTTGCTCTAATTCTTCTAACTTTCGTTTTAAATTATCTTGAATTTGATTGACTTGTTCAATTTGTCTAGCTATTTGATTTGTCTGGTTATGGATATTTTCTAGTAATTGCTTAGATTCTAATTCTATTTGTTTACGATGGCTTATATTTATGGCTGAAATTAAGTTTTCTGTTTCTAGCTTAGTAGAAACTTTTTCTAAATCTAATTTTTCCTGTAGAATCAAGCTACACTAATCTTGGATGTAATCTAATTTTTTTTATCTTGCTCCTTAATTATACTGTGAGTATTCCAAAGATGGTCTATAAACAAGTTAATGAGATTATTGATTTTATCTACATATTTTTTAATATTTTCTACAAAATTAATCTGATGGTTTATAATACTATTTAGTTGAAAAATATGTTCGCTATGAAGCTGATGTGTAAAAGTACCTTCAAAACTATAACGAAATCTATTTTTATCTATATTAAGACGATGGTTATTATAATTGTTGAGGTCTAAATCTAAGTATTCTACTTTTTTCATACACAAAATTAAATCCTAATTTAAAATTACTAAAAGCTACTATAGCATGAAGCTTATAACTAAATTTTCCAAAAATAGAAACTAATCTATTTCAGTAAGCAAAATGCATAAACTAACTTAAACTATCCTAAAACCAAACACTACCCTGATACCAATTTGGGAACGAGTTAGTGGTTTACCACTATTTTGGTGTTGGGCTAAGAATTATCTAGTTAATTCTACAGTTATTCCACTATTAAGTTCTTAAGCTGTTGTATTAATTGCTCTAAAGCTTCTTGTTTTATTGCTAGTTGTCTGTCAATTTGTGTGATTCTCAAATTATAGTGTGCTAGAGATCTTCCTGTAGCTAATGATAGCAGAAATGGATATCGTTGTTTTTGATCTTCTAATTCTTGTATATGTTCAGTACAAGATTTAATTTTAACTCTAAGTTCATCTTCAAAAAACATGAAAATTTGGCTTTAAAAGATATTATATTGAAAATATTAATTTGGTATTTTTACTTGGGTTACTGTCATTTTATTCTAAAATTCTTTCATTTACTTTGAAAAACTACTTTTAAGCGACGTTTACTTTCATTACATGTACTTCCACCTTGAGACTAAGTCTCGTTTGACATAGTATATTTTTATTGTCATATTCCTTACCTTTCCCTTTCTGCCTACAATTTCCCTCTAATGCCTGCCTGATCACGGCTCACACGGGTTCTTCAGCTAAAGTCACTCACTAATGGAATAACAAAAATAATAGATACTATGAAGGTTCAAAGCATGTAATATTAATGAGCAAGGAAACATTTCATAACCTTAGTTTTTCAAAACGACAATAAATTTTAGAACAAATGAGTTACCCTTTCCAAATACCCAAGGAAAAAGAGAAATTACTCACACTTTATATTAATATAACAAAATACTTACAAGGATTATGTTACAGACTTTGGAACACTTAGAAACTTGGAAGACAAAAGTTGAGACACTTGAAAGTTGGACAAAGATAAGGACTTGAGTGATTTTTTCTTATTTTTCTCACTAAAGTGTATTCTCTATTTATAGTGGTGAATATCCCAAAAGATTGACTACCAAAAGAATCAATCAAGAAGTAGGATATGATGCTGGGTAGTACTTTGGGCCCCATCGCACATCATTCAATCCTCTCTCTCTCTTGGTTCTTTGTTTACAAAATATTACAAAAAAAAAAAAAGAAAAAGAAAATAGAAAAAAAAATAAAAATAAAAACACGTGTAAGGATTCTCATAGTTTTTCTTTAACGAAGCAAAGTAGGGGTCGTTTGCTCTATTAAAGTAGTGAGTGGAGGAGAAGCCTTACTATTGACAGACGCAAATAATTATGATAGTTTTTGTCGTCTTTTAGCGTGAATTCTAACACATAGTTTAGGCGTGAAGGAGAAACCTTATCTCTAACAAACTCAAATAAATATGTTGGCCGTTGTCGTTTTTGAGCTAAGTCCTTCTTGGTGAAGCTCCCTGTAGATGCTTACTGATGTAGATGCTTGATGGTAATATTGGATACTCTAGACACTTGTTTTTTTTTTTGTTTTTTTGTTTTTTGACCTTCAACCAAACATTATATCCTAAAGGTCATCAAGGTCTATTACTGAAAGTTGTTTATAAAAATCCGCCTCATTATCTGGGTCATCGTCACATTGATCATCATCTTGAAGTATTGGTGACTCATGGGAAACACTATGCTGATAGTTAGGATACTAACTTTCATTGACAAATGTCTCTTTGCTGAAGGAAAAACTTGGAATTGCCAAGTTACAATAGATCTTCTGGTTTTTATCTTCACAAACGAGGTGTCCATAGTTTCCATTATAAGCTAATAGATGGTTATTAGCAAATTTCCTCCATTTATTAAGTTGATCTTTGAGTGAAAATTTTCTTGCATGGCCAAGGTCTTTGGTTGAGAAGTCCTGGGTATCTTGGAAAAGTTGAGATTCCTCGGAGGTACATTTTATGTTTGACGGGAATACACCTTATTCCTTTCCATTTTGGTAGCTTGCTATCAATCAATACTTCAACATATGGATGATGTTCTTCCATTATGCAAAGTACTGAATGAGCATGTTTATTTCCAAAATAATCAGTCTGGTTTGGTTCTAAAAAAAATTATTTTGGAAACAAAACCATAATCTAACAATTGTGCGGTTGTTAGACTACGAGTTTTGCCTTTTATTTCTATCTCTAATGGCTCAAAAGTGGCTAAATTTATTTGGCAAAGACAGATGCTGGAGTAGAGATTACACTGGCATCTTCCAAAACATTCTAGCATTTCTCTACATCGTCTTTCTTGTGTGCATGGTTGTTCTTCATCATCGTAGAGATAAGTCCATTGATAAGCCATACCAGGGCACTGAACTCCTGCTATAAAAAGGTTCTGGAGAAACTGTTGTATAGTAATTAACTCATTATTTCCACTATCTTCGACTATTGTATATATAAAAGGCTTAATATCCTCGAATTCATGGCTTTTGTCACAAAAAGATTGAATGATAGAATGTCTAAAGAAATACATTCTAGCACTCAATTGATCAAATTCCTCACTGGTGAGTTGCTTGATTTCTTAGATTTGAACAGAAGTAGGTGATTTATTTGGAGTAAATATTTTAAGCCGGCTAGTTAGGGTTCTAATGGTTGACCTCAAATGTTTTTCTTCGTCTCAGAGCTAGTCTGGCTCTTCACTAACTCTTTTGCCTTTATCCATAATTTTCTTGAAATTTCTAGTAAGGCCTTTGCAGTGTCTGCATAATTGAAGAGAACTTTGTGATTCTGTATTAAGCTGCGAGTTAGTATTACAACTTCCTGTTATCTAACTTACTAGAATTCTACTTGTAGCAAGAATAGATGACTGCATCTTGCCTAATATATCCAGATAACCTTTGGAATAACCTTAATTATCTAGCTAAACGTCTGTTAGTCTTAAATTCCCTAAGTATATACTTTTCAAAAATCCAAAATAAACCCTTCTCTAAAAGTTTCTCTTTCTATGTAGTAGCTAAAGGAGCTGAACCTGGCATTTACCATGATTGAATAGAAGTTGAACCTCTTTGGTCAAAAATTTTCCTTCACCCCAGTTCAAAAGATTTTATGATTTTGAGTCAGCCAGTACATATGCTCTCAGACAAATAGGAACTAGTTATATAATTAGCCAAGCAGCCAAAGATTATTTGGACACATTGGGCAAGATGTAGTCATCTATTCTTGCTACCAGTGGAGTTCCAATTAGTCAGATAACAGGAAGTTGTAGTGCTAACTTGCAGCTTAATACAGAATCACAAAGTTCTCTTCAATTATGCCAACATTGTAAAGGCTTTACTAGAAATTTCAAGAAAATTATAGATAAGGGAAAAAGAGTCAGTGAAGAGCCAGACCAGTTCCGAGATGAAGAAAAACATTTGAGGGCAACCATTCAAACCCTAACCAGCCGGCTTAAAATATTAACTCCAGATAAATCACCCACTCCCATTCAAATCCAAGAAATCAAGCAACTCACCAGTGAGGAATTTGATCAATTGAGTGCTAGAATGTATTTATTCAGGCATTCTATCATTCAATCTTTTTGTGAGAAAATCTATGAATTCAAGGATATTAAGCCTTTTATATATACAATAGTCGAAGATAGTGGAAATAATGAGCTAATTACTATGCAACAGTTTCTCCAAAACCTTTCTGTAGAAGGAGTTCAGTGCCCCGGTATGGATTATTAATGGACTTATCTCTACGATGATGAAGAACAACCATGCACACAAGAAAGACGATGTAGAGAAATGCCAGAATGTTTTCGAAGATGCCAGTGTAATCTCAACTCCAACATCTGTCTTTGCTATATAAATTTAGCCAATTTTGAGCCATTAGAGATAGAAATAAAAGGCAAAACTCATAGTCTAACAACCACACAATTGTTGGATTATAGTTTTATTTCCAAAATGATTTTTTTCAGAACCAGACCAGACCGATTACTTTGGAAATAAACTTGCTCATTCAGTACTTTGCATAATGGAAGAACATTATCGATATGTTGAAGTATTGATTGATAGCAAGCTACCAGAATGGAAAGGAATAAGGTGTATTCCCATCAAACATAAAATTTACCTCAGAGGAATCTCAACTTTTTCAAGATACCCAGGACTTCTCAACCGAAGACCTTAGCCATGCAAGAAATTTTCACTCAAAGATCAGCTTAACAAATGGAGGAAATTTGCTACTAACCATCTATTAGCTTATAATGGAAACTATAGACATATCGTCTGTGAAGAAAGAAACCAGAAGATCTATTATAACTTGGTTATTCTTGGTTTTCCTATTAGCAAAGAGACATTTGTCAATGAAAGTCATTATCCTAGCTATCAACATAGTGTTTTCCATGAGTCACCAAATACTTCAAGATGATAATCAATGGGAGGATGAACCAGATAATGAGGTAGATTTTTATGATCAACTTTCAGCAGCAAACCTTGATGACCTTTAGGATAGAATGTTTGGTTGAAGGTAAAAAAAAATAAAAAAAATAATAATAATAAAAAAAACGCAAGTGTTTAGAGCATCCAAGATTACCATCAAACATCTACATCAATAAGCATCTACAAGGAGCTTCACCAAGAAGGATTTAGCCCGAAAACGACAACGGCCAACATGATTATTTGAGTTTGTCAGAGATAAAGCTCTCCTTCACAACTGAACTATGTGTCAGAATTCATGCCAAAAAATGACAAAATCTATTGTAATTATTTGTGTCTGTCAGTAGTAAGGCTTCTCCTTCACTCACTACTTTAATAGAGCAGACGAACCCTACTCTGCTTCATTAAAGAAAAACTGTGAGAATCCTTACACGTGTTTTTATTTTTATTATTTTTTTTCTCTTTTCTTTTATTTTTTTTTTGTTGTAATATGTTGTAAACAAAGAACTGAGAGAGAGAGAGAGAGAGAGAGAGATGATTGAATGATGTGCGATAGGGCCCAAATTAGTACCCGACATCAGTATCTTACTCCTTGACTGATTCTTTTGGTAGTCAATCTTTAGGGGTTTTCACCACTATAAATAGAGAACACACATTAGTAAGAAAAATAAGAAAAAAAATCACTCAAGTCCTTGTCTTTGTCCAACTTTCAAGTGTCTCAACTTTTGTCTTCCAAGTTTCTTAGTGTCCCAAAGTCTGTAACATAATCCTTGTAAGTATTTTGTTATATTAATATAAAGTGTGAGTAATTTCTCTTTTTCCTTGGGTATTTGGAAAGGGTAACTCATCTGTTCTAAAATTTATTTTCGTTTGGAAAAACTAAGTTTATGAAATGTTTGCTTGCTCATTAATATTATATGTTTTGAACCTTCATAGTATCTATTGTTTTTGTTATTCCATTACTGAGTGACCTTAGCTGAAGAACTCGTGTGAGTTGTGATCAGGCAGGCATTAGAGGGAAATTGTAGGTAGAAAGGGAACGGTAAGGAATAGGATAGTAAAAATATACTATGTCAAACGAGGCTTAGTCTCAAGGTGGAAGTACATGTAATAAAAGTAAACGTCACTTAAAAGTAGTTTTTCAAAGTAAATGAAAGAATTTTAGAATAAAATGAGAGTAATCCAAGTAGAAAAACCAAATGAATATTTTCGATATAATATCTTTTAAAGCCCATTTTTTATGCTTTTGAAATAAGAACTTAGAGTTAAAATTAAATCTTGTACTGAACATATACAAGAATTAGAAGATCAAAAACAAAGATATCAATTTCTGCTATCATTAACTACATGAAGATCTCTAGCACACTATAGTTTGAGAATCACACAAATTGACAGACAACTAGCAATAAAACAAGAAGCTTTAGAGCAATGAATACAACAGCTTAAGAATTTAATAGTAGAATAACTGTAGAATTAACTAGATAATTCTCAACCCAACACCAAAATAGTGGTAAATCACTAACTCGTTCCCAAATTGGTATCACTAAAGATATAATTAAAAAAAATATGACTTTTTTAATTAGATGTTAAATGATGAAGAAATGAAAAGATATATCTATACTATTATCTATATTATTATATATGTGAATAATTCACTTGAAGTTTACTCTCTCTTTTTTCCAATTGAATTTTTTCATATAAAAAGGAAAGAAATTTATAAAGTGACTTGTACAAAGTTTGAACCTAAGGTCCTGGGACTTATTGAATAGCACACTCTTCAAGTGGACTTACACCCTAATATATATATATATATATATAGAAGCATAATAAAATACGGGGCAGAAATGGAGTAGCAAACCAAGTCACCTATTGTATTGCCTTTGAAAGTGACCAAGTGAATCTCACATGGCTATTTTTCCGTCTAGTTCATTCATAGGTTAACAAATGGGTAGAATTAGAATTTGGCTGAAAATCTGAAGGGTTGACTTTGTATAGCCTCGGGGCAAAGTGGGAGTAATGTAAGTACAAAGATGCTAAGTGTAATTTATTCTATAATCAAGTAAGAATTAGAGCCGAACAAATAGATTGAAAAATTCGCAAGCGTTTCTCAATACATGGTTTGATTCTAATTTTTTAAAATAGATGAATTGTATCTCATAATTCTATCCGTCTTTTATAATTATGATGCTAGTTTGGAACCGAATTGAACCGAACCATTTAGGTATATACATATATTTAATTTATTATATTTGGTGTACACTCAAGTATCTTATTAATATCCTATATATATTCATAAATTATTAACCCTTTACTTATAAGTGTGTTCTTGTAAACCAACCAAGTTTAGCTTAGTTGGTCACTATGACTCTCCTAAGGACTTAGTCCTAAGGAGAAGGTCATGGGTTCGACTTTCCGTAAAAGGGAGTTGAGTTAAGAGACAAATATTTGGTACTTTGTAAGGGTGTAGAGGATAGATTCCATAAGTGTTAATTTAATAACTAACAATTATAACTTTCGTTGGTCCAAAAAAAAAGTGTGTTACTGTATAATAGTAGAATTAGTTTTAAACTTCTTCTTCTTCTTCTTCTTCTTCTTTTTTTTTTCTTTTTTTTTTTTTTTTTTTTTTGTAAAATGATGATATATTATTTGATTTTTGACTAAGTTGAGATTATGTTGTGACTAATGACAAACTTCAAGAAAATCGTGATGTCAAATCAAACCGAACTGTGTTTTATAGTTTGGTTTAGTTTGATTTAAATTTTTCATGGTTCGGATTAGTTCCAAATTTTATAGAACCACACATAGTGATTTGGTCTTGGTCTACTTCAAAATTGAACCAAACCGAAACATGCTCACCCCTAGTGAGAAGAACTAGAAGGGTTTGATTTCTCTGAAGTTTATATCTCAACTTGGCAAAACTTGAAAGGCTCATGAACCCACTATGGGTCCGATTTTGATGATTTGAAATGCTCATTTTGTAAGATTCTCTATATATATTATCCATTAAAAAATTAAACAAATTCGACAATCGTAGCATTTCTATTTTATCATATTTGTTTTCAAAAAAATAGATGGCTTATTTTCAAAAATATACTTGTTGACAATTTTTTTTTTTTTTTTTTTTGAGGCAAACATGATAAAATGAAAATGTTATGATTATCGGATCGACTAATTTTTTTTGGAAAAAGGTTGAGACCCCTTTTTTCCTTGACCCCCGCCACTCTCACTGTATTGAGATTGGTCAACTTTTTGCTTTTTGCTTTTTGCTTTTTTTTTCCCTCTCATCACTCAATGACATGTGTTTGTGAGAGTTGTGGGGGTTAAAAAAAAAAGGGTCTCTATCATTTCTGATCTTTTTTTCTTTTTCTTCTATGGATGATATATTGAGAGCCTATAAAATGAGGTATATGATAAAAGGTATGTATGATAGAATTCTCCCAATCATAAAATAAGGAAATGAATTGAAGCAATAGAAAATAATAATATAATATTATTAAATAAATGTGAAGTACTCTTCTTGCCATCTAATTTAGAGATTGCCTTTCGTACTCTTTTTTCACATCCGTCACAGTCCATATGTACCAAAAGCTCCACAATCTATTAAACCAAAAATGTGATACATATTAGACGTCAATTTATTTTGACTATTTGGTATAATGAAATGTAAAAATCAACACACACAGAAAAAGATTAAAATTAAAAAAATAAAAAACCATATTGTTCATAATTAATGAAAAATAAGATATTTGGGCGAAAGATTTTTGTCATTTTTAAAATGTAGAAATCGTTTTCTTAACTAAATTCTTAGTAATACTACCATACTATCCATCACCACTTATTATCACCACCCCCACCACCGCTGCACCAAAATTATCACTGTTGCTCCATCATCATTGCCACTACTATTATTAGGATTACCAGCATATTAATTTTTTTTATTGCAATTAAAAACAGAAAACGTTTTCTAAAAATTATTTTTTTTGCCTAAACAAATGAAGAGATCAGAATATGGAAGTAGGTGAAAGAACGAGAATGGTACTCACAGACATGGCATTTGATATTTGTGTTCGCCCAAAACACCAACCAAACATGATGATGATGATGGTGAAGTACTTTTTGCGGACGGCTAACTATATAGCAAGCTTTAGAGAAGGCCAAATTCTTTCGAAGTTGGACTTGGATATAAGAAAACATTGGAGAGAGATGGTGGAATATATGAAGAAATTTTTCAACAAATGAAATGAAATGAAAAGAATCAGAAAAGTTGATGAACTTATTTTTCTGCTTTTGATAACTTGCCCCTCTTGCTATTTATTTTCCTTCCTCCTCCACTTTTACTTTTATCACAATTTGCAACTTGGTTTCTTCAAGACAGAGACGCTTCTCTCTCTCTCTCTCTCTCTCTCTCTCTCTCTCTATATATATATATATAGATATTGCATAGCGTGTGATAAAAGCTCAAGGTGGCGAGCTAATGTCTTATGCCACAAGCAATTATTTGATGATATTTGAGTAGTACTTAAGTTTTTTTTTTTAAATCCGAAAGCACAAGACTTAGAGGTTGTTTGGGAAGTGTTAAATTAGTATTCTTTCTGACTTGTTATGAAAAAAAAACGTGAAATATGAGTTAAGTTTAAAATAAAACATTGTGACTTAAATAAGATAATGTGCTAAAATAGCATGTCCTATTTTAGTATATGCCAAACAACCACTTAATACAATATATATTAGACAGATAATAAATCGTCTAATAAAGTAAATCAAATACAAGAGGGATTCCAAAAAAATATAAAGAGTCTATATATGGAAGGAGGATATATAACAATCTTCATATGAAAAAAAATAAAAAAAATCCCCATGAGAGGAAATCTCTACGTAAAGAGACATTATTACAATATAAACAGACACACCATCAAAAAAATGTAGAACAAAAATAATCACCACCAAACACCTTTGTAATGTGACATCGTAATTATCACCTCTACGTTATAAAATAAATTGTTTTAAATTTGAAATAGTTGTTTAGCTAATAAAAAAACAAATGATAAGCTAGATCTGAGCCTAGATTTGAATTTTTTTTAATAGCAGACCGATGATGGAGACATGATAGGAGCATTAGTGGGCAGGATAGTGATGAATATGAAGAAAACAAAAAATAGATTTACACTTGTTTGATTGACTGTTTGGGAAGGAATTTAGAAAGGAAAAGAAAAAAGGTATGTGAAATTAGGTGAAATTTAAGTATATTTTATTCATATTTTACCTATTTTTTTCATTTTTCTTTCTAAATTTCTCATCAAATCTCCCGACCAAACATAACATTAAAAGAAAAAATTGTAGGACAATCTTCACTGTATTTAAATTAATTAAATTCTATTGTGTACTAAACAACAACCAGAATATAAAGAAATAAAGGAAAGGAGAGAATTTGTTTGATTACAAAAATCAAACTCGAAATAAAAATAAAAATAAATAAATAAAAACAGATTTTATTTTGTTACAAAAACAAAATTAAAATCTGATTTAAATAAATAATAAAACACTGAAAATAAATTAAATAACTTACTTGATTTAATTTCTTCGAATTATAATCTGATCAAGTCCAGTGTTTGACACTGTGTCATTAAGACAGATTCGTCCTCTCCATGGTGCTTTCAGAAATTGGACGTCTATCTCCCAAGATAAAATGATCTACTACAAACAATAGCAGCACTACAAATTGTTTGCCTTACGAACACACTAAATGTTTACACTCTTTCTTTCAGAAAATAAATGCAGCAAAATGCAGAGATTTATATCAGAGGATGGAGTACGAAAATTGGAATAAAATCCAAATGGGAGGCTAGTCTATTTATAGATGTAAAGGTGACTATTGGTTTTGAATTGAACAGGTATGAAACCTGTTGGTTTTGAATTCAAACAGATTTGAATCTGTTAGGTTATATTTCAAATATATAACAAAGCGGGAAGGGCCCTGTTTGGGTGTGCAATAATACCAGACTGGTTTATTTCGGGAAGGGCCCTGTTTAGATGTACAGTAAAACCAAACTAGTTTAATTTTGAATTATGGATTTTATTTTACCAAAAAGTAAAATTAAATTCAAATATTTTTGGCCCAAAAAGATTAGTATTGGGCCGAACAAGCCCAACCCAACCTCACACCACGCACCTGCGCCCAAGCCCAGCTTGCCCGACTGGACAGACGGCGGCGGCGGCGTGTGAGCACGTATGTGATGATTTTTGGGTCCAATGGGTCTAGCCCATTTTGCCCATAACCTCTCCCTCTAAAACACTTGGGTACCCCTTGAGACACACCCCAAGTACCAAACCCAAGCCTTATAAACCCATTCAAAACCTCTCACCAAATCAGTGTGGGACAAGCCATTTTATAACCGTAAGGAATTTCCACCAAAACTCCATTTCCATGGAGCACACTTTGGCTTCAATTTCCTATTCACTCGGTAATGGTTTTGAGCAACCAAATATACCACGTGAATCACAACGCGGCATAGGACGCGTTACCACTTTGACCCGCGTAAATCGACGCACGGGGCCCACCTAAAAAATAGACTGAACTTAGGATAAAATTCTGGTTTTTCCCAAAATTTATAACCATTTCCAACAATCCCCCACATGAATAAAATTTGATGACAATGGAAATGCAACAATATGAAGATTTATCGAAAGAGTATAAGTCGAAAATATCTTGCATCAGGATAGGTAGTTTTCGGCCTTGAACCTTCCCTAGTGATAACCTATTGGACTTACTAGCTAACCAATGAACGTGATGCCTTGAATTGTTCAGCCGTTTGTGTAAGCCAAGACAATAGATTTCACACAAAATATCTTCTAACACATTGTGGTTCTCACTGTTGTGTTCATTTTGGCCTTAAACGTTCTTGGTTTTCATGAATGTTTTTAGAGAATTTAGCCTTTTCATTTTCATAGAACCGGCCCCAATTCGACACTCATATAGGTGATTCTTATTGTGAGTATCTCCTTATACTCGTCTTGATTTTATGCCTTAATCAAGATATAAGTAATCATTAAAAGCAAAGCTTATCCTTATACCCCTGCATACAACATATGTTGCAGATATCACTCTCACCATAGGAATGGGTAGGAACTTAATCCTTTGGTGATTTCTGGCGAGCCATACATAACTTAGTTGTCCCTTTGAACTTAGTTCTTGGGATCTCCAGTCATATAAGTAGGGTTACCATTATGACGACTCTTATGTAATAGGCTTTAATCCCATCCCCTTTGATGAACTATGCACTAGCTCTTTTGTCAAACTTTTTGTTAACGGATCCGCAATATTCTCTTTAGATTTTATATAATCTATTGAGATTATTCCGTTTGACAACAATTGCCTTACGGTATTATGTTGACGACGAATATGTCATGACTTACCGTTATACATATGATTCTATGCCCTGCCTATTGCAGATTGACTATCACAATGAATGCAAATAGCTGGCACAGGTTTTGGCCACATTGGAATGTCGTCTAAGAAGTGACAAAGCCATTCTGCTTCTTCTCCTGTTTTGTCTAAAGCAATAAACTCGGATTCCATTGTGGATCGTGCGATGCATGTTTGTTTTGTGGATTTCCAAGAAACAACAGCGCCTCCTAGAGTAAAGACATATTCACTAGTGGATTTTGAATCTTTAGTATCCGATATCCAATTGGTATCATAATAACCTTCAAGTACTGTTGGATATCGAGTAAAGTTCAAACCATGATTACGGGTGAATCTTAGATATCTAAGAACCCGAATGATCGCTTTCCAATGGTCTTCTCCGGGGTTACTAGTGTACCTACTCAATTTACTGATAGTATAAGCTATGTCAGGACGAGTACAATTCATTAGGTACATTAGGCTTCCAATAATTTGGGAGTATTTTAACAGAGACACTGCATCACCTTTATTTTTCAATAAATAAAGATTGACGTCTACAGGTGTTCTAGCTAAATTCATATCATCCTTGATAAATTTACCAAGAATTTTCTCAATATAATGTGATTGAGATAATGCATATCCGTCAGATGTTTTAGTAATTTTCATTCCTAATATAACATCTGCGACCCCCATATCTTTTATATCAAATCTTTTGTTAAGCATCTGCTTAGTTGATTTGATCATGTTTTGACTGCTTCTAATGATAAGCATGTCATCCACATAAAGACAAACTATGACATATCCTTGGTCAGTGTTTTTAACATAGACGCATTTGTCACATTCGTTTATCTTAAACCCATTAGTAAGCATTGCATGATCAAAATTTTTTATGCTATTGCTTAGGTGCTTGTTTTAATCCATAAAGAGACTTCACAAGCCGACAAACTTTTTTTTCTTGCCCTGACACTACAAACCCTTCGGGTTGCTCCATATAGATCTCTTCATTTAGATCACCGTTTAAGAAAGCTGTCTTAAGATCCATTTGATGTATTTCTAAATTAAACAACGTTGCTATAGAAATAAGCATGCGAATGGAAGTTATTCTTGTCACAGGGAAATATGTGTCAAAATAGTCCAGACCTTCCTTTTGTCTGTAACCTTTAACTACAAGTCTTGCTTTATACTTGTCAATTGAACCATCTGCTTTTATTTTTCTCTTGAATATCCATTTATATCCAAGAGGTTTAGAAGCTGGTGGAAGATCCACCAATTCTCAAGTATGATTTTGCATAATGGATTCAATTTCATTATTAACAGCCTCTTTCCACAAAGGTGCTTCAGGACCTGTCATTGCTGCCTTAAAGCTTTGAGGTTCATTTTCTAACAGGTATGTCAGAAAATCTGGACCAAAGGATTTTGATGTTCTCGCTCTCTTACTTCGTCTTGGTTCATCATTAGTTAAATCCTGTTGGTTGAGACTATTACTAGTCTCTTGTGTTTGATTGTCAATAGTCTCTTGACTTTGTGTACAATCATAAGTTCTTTTCTGTGAACTTAATTCCTGTCCTTTCTTGTAAGGAAAGACATGTTCAAAAAACACAGCATTCCTTGACTCTATAATAGTGTTCACATTTATATCAGGTATTTCTGATTTATAAGTCAGAAACCGATATGCACTACTATTCTGAGCATAACCGATAAACACACAGTCTACTGTTTTTGGTCCAATCTTAGTCTTTTTAGGAACATGAACTTCAACTTTTGCCAAGCACCCCCACACTTTTAAGTACTTGTAAGAAGGTAGTCGACCTTTCCACAATTCATAAGGAATGCTTTTGGTTTTCTTGTGGGGTATTCTATTAAGAACATAATTAGCAGACAATATTGCTTCCCCCCACAAGTTCTGTGGTAAGCCTGAACTTAGTAACATGGCATTCATCATTTCTTTTAGAGTTCTATTCTTCCTTTCAGCAATTCCATTTTGCTGTGGAGAATAAGGTGCTGTAGTTTGGTGAATAATGCCATGTTGTGCACAAAATTCATTTAATGGTGCATCATATTCACCACCCCTATCACTTTTAATACAAATCAATGAATTTCAAAACAAATTCAAGAAAAAACCAAAATAATTATGACTACTCAAGTCAGAATTAATGTTTTGACAAAATCATATCCTCATAAAAATTTTTGCCTAAGAATCAAACAATTCAAAAACCCATTTGATTGTATACATTCTTGCAACTCAATAAATGTCACTGTCATAAAATATTTGTGACAAAAGAAAATTAAATTATCTCAACTAATGCAAGAGATACACCCCCATATTAATAAAATGGTTCATGGTTTAACAAATTCTACTACGCAAGTAAAATAATTATTAATGACATCTCATGTCACAAATTTAAAATAAACTAATAATCAACATAAAAGATTTCTTAAATTTACTTTCCAATTAAATAGAACGATATAACTACATACATATTCATGTTTAAATTTCTCTGGTGTTTAAATATCCATTTAAAATTGATTGGAAAAACTCAAATTAATCAACATATCAATTTAACATTCCAAATCACATGAAATTTTTGTTAAGAAATAACTTGAGTTGACATCATACATGCATATCAAACGCATCAACTAAAAATAATGAATTAACAAAATGAATTAATCATGCATGATCCCAAAATTTGCATCATGAAATAAAAAGATTCTCAACTCATAAATAAAATTCAATGCGTTTTGAATTTTAAACTCCAAAATGACAAAACATACCTTCATTTAATAGGTTTGATTTGTACATAAATAAACTAATTAAATATGCATGCAAAAGTCCTTGTGAATATATATATATATATATATATATATATATATATATATATTATTCCGTCTCATATGCAGAAACTATTCACGATTACAGATCTACACACAGAAATGTAAAAATGATTCAAAAAACCAATAAAGAAACTAAATTTGCCACAAAGGTTTCTTTGTAATAAAAAATGAAATTTGTTCGTAAATTAATATTTTACTCCAGAAACAAATTCTCCCATGTACTACGATAAAGTCAAAAGAACTATGATAAATTAACAAAATTAATTTTCTAGTTACTAAAACCAGAAAATAAATTATAACATAAAATAATTTTATTTTCCTTGTTACTAAAACTAGAAAATAATATAATTTTATTTTCCTTGTTACTAAAACTAGAAAAGTAAAATACCAAAATAATTTTCTGTAACACCAAATAATATTCTGCAATTGTTAATGACACCAGTATATTACTACTAGTTGTCAAAGAAAAGAGACAGTATATTACTACTATCTGTCAAATAGCATAAATCACTATTTGTTTTTTCAACCGGAATATTACTTTGAAAACACAGAAAATTAAATATAATGAAGATACCAAAAACAAAATACGAGGTCTGTCTTAAGATTGTAGAACAATCTTCACTGTATTTAAATTCTGTTGTATACTAAACAACAACCAGAATATAAAGAAATAAAGGAAAGGAGAGAATTTGTTTGATTACAAAAATCAAACTCGAAATAAAAATAAAAATAAATAATTAAAAACAGATTTTATTTTGTTACAAAAACAAAATTAAAATCTGATTTAAATAAATAATAAAACACTGAAAATAAATTAAATAACTTACTTGATTTAATTTCTTCGAATTATAATCTGATCAAGTCCAGTGTTTGACACTGTGTCTTAAGACAGGTTCGTCCTCTCCATGGTGCTTTTAGAAATTGGACGTCTATTTCACAAGATGAAATGATCTACTACAAACAATAGCAGCACTACAAATTGTTTGCCTTACGAACACACTGAGTGTTTACACTCTTTATTTCAGAAAATAAATGCAGCAAATTACAGAGATTTATATCAGAGGATGGAGTACAAAAACTGGAATAAAATCCAAATGGGAGGCTAGTCTATTTATAGATGTAAAAGTGGCTATTGGTTTTGAATTGAACAGGTATGAAACCTGTTGGTTTTGAATTCAAACAGATTTGAATCTGTTAGGTTATATTTCAAACAGATAACAAAACGGGAAGGGCCCTGTTTGGGTGTGCAATAAAATGTTTTTGGCCCAAAAAGATTAGTATTGGGCCGAACAAGCCCAACCCAACCTCACACCTGCGCCCAGGCCCAGCCTGATTGGACAAACGAATGACGGTGGCGCGTGCGTGTGGTGATTTTTGGGTCTAATGGGTCTAGCCTATTTTGCCCATAACCTCTCCCTCTAAAACACTTGGGTACCCCTTGGGGCACACCTCAAGTACCAAACCCAAACCTTATAAACACATTCAAAACCTCCCGCCAAATCAATGTGCGACAAGCTATTTTACAACTTTAAGGAATTTCCACCAAAACTCCATTTCCATGGAGCACACTTTGACTTCAATTTCCCATTCACTCGGTAATGGTTTTGAGCAACCAAATATACCACATGAATCACAACGCGGCATAGAACGCGTTACCACTTTGATCCGAGTAAATCGACGTACGGGACTCACCTAAAAAATAGACTGAACTTAAGATAAAATTCTGATTTTACCCAGAATTTATAACCATTTCCAACAAAAATAGTGATGAGAATACTACCGAAGAAGAAATAGAGGAGATAGGATGGTGAAGCGCCCTCCTCTCCCTAGAAAGTAGATCTGAAGGAGTTTTTTCACTAATGAAATTAAGTTGGAGCACTACATATATTTTAAATAGAAAATTGATTTCCCTGATCTTATCATGTTTCCTCATTGATTTACTGGTCTGTTTGGTAACATTTACGTTTTCAGTTTATATTTATAAAAATTTTATAAACTGGTTTTTGTTTATTTTTAGAAAAACATAAACTACAAACGCGTTTGGTAATTGACAAAATGTTTAAAAAATTTTAAAAATATAAAAAAGAGTGAGAAATGGCAAGTGGTGGCGGAAGACGGTGGTGGAAAGTGGTGACGATGGGTGGTGGGTAGCGGGTAGTGGTGGGTGGTGGGTGGTGGCGGGTGGGTGGGTGACGGTAGCAGGTGGTGGGTGGTAGCGAGTGGGTGGTGGCGGGTGGTGGGTGGTGGTGGTAGGTGGGTGGCGGGTGGTGGTGGGTGGTGACGGGTGGTGGTGGTGGGTGAGTAGGTGACGGTGGCGGGTGGTGGGTGGTAGCGAGTGGGTGGTGGTGGTGGTAGTGGTGGCAGGTGGGTGGCGGATGGTGGGTGGTGATGGTGGGTGGGTGGGTGACGATGGCGGGTGGGTGGGTGACGATGGCGGGTGGTGGGTAGTAGTGAGTGGGTGGCGGTGGTGGTGGGTGGTAGCGAGTGGGTGGTGGTGGTGGTGGTGGTGGTGGGTGGTGGTGGCAGGTGGGTGGTGGGTGGTGGTGGTGGTGGTAGAGGTAGTGGGTGGTGGTAGCGGCTGGGTGGTGGGTGGTTGGTGGCTGGTGGTGGTGGGTGGCTGGTAGTGGCGGGTGGTGAATGGTGGTAGCAGGTGGGTGGTGAGTGGTGGCGGGCGGTGGAGGGTAGTGGCGGGTGGATGGCAGGTGGGTGGTGGGTGGTGGTAGCGATGGGTGGGTGGTGGTGGTGAGTGGGTGGCAAGTGGGCGGTGGCTGGTGGTTTCTGGTGGGTGGCAGGTGGATGGTGGTAGAGGGTGGTTGGTGGTAGTGGCGGGTGGGTGGTGAGTGGTGGTGGTAGGTGGTGGTGGGTGGTGGTGGCGGAAGACGGTGGTGGAAAATGGTGGCGGGTGGTGACTAGTGTTAGGTGGTAAAAAAAAAAATTAAAAATTCAAAACGGAAATACATTTTTTGAGTTTACATTTTTTGGCCAAATTTATAAACTGAGACCACTAATTTATAAATTAAAAATTTACCAAACAAGTTTTTATTTGAATTTTTAAAATTTTTGTAAATATAAACAGAAAATTGAAAACGTAAGTGTTACCAAACGGCACCTTATTGTTTTCTTTTATATTTTCCATAACTACCAAATAAATCAAGTAATTTCATTTCCCTATCCACAGTGTAGAGGTTTGTTTGATCAGATTCGATAATGATGATGATGAATATTATCATTAATACTACTACTACTTATATTGAAATTCTATCCATATAAATCCTTTGAAAACCATTCATCAATTTCAGCAGACATTGTTTCAGTAATGTATCCTTCTTAACCCTTGAAAGTGTTATCGTAACTATTTGACGTCAAAACAGTTGTAACAGTTGTGGACGTATATTTAGTTTTGAGATGAATTATGTAAATTTTATATTTTTTCTATTTGCGCATATAATGTGGTTATTTGTTTTTATATTTTTTATTTCATCGATCTGGATTAAGTATGACAGATTCTTAACAAGATATATTTTATATTAGGTATATATTTTGGAATGGAATATATATATCTTCGGATGGGCATTCGCATTAAGTATTAAATAGCGTGAGATTTTCATATGATACTCTCAATTAATAATGTAGTAGAAAATTCTACATAATTTACCTTTATTAGGTAGTTGAGAGAGAAGACATAATTTACTTAGGATGTGTTAAGATAATGAATACAAATAGAGATTTAAAAAAACAAGAAAAATGTGAGTAAAATATGTATAAAATATAAATAATTTTTTTTCTCCTTTTTCTTTTCTGTTTCCAGTTCCATGACCTAAATACATCCTTAATATATTTAGCGATTTATCAGTTGTGAAAAAATCATGTAAACAATATCAAATGATATTTTGATATATATATATATATATATATTTCTCATATTTATAATTATTTTTGCCACCGATTGATATAAAAAAATTGGTATTTTCATACTAACTAATAACTTTCCGTTCACATCTATCTTAGATTTCTACATTCCATCTTCTTTCTTTTTTTTCCTTTTTTTTTATTTTTTATTTCCGCACAAGTTGTCTGATTTTGGAAGTTGGACTTTGGGACTTCATGGGCCAAGTTTGGGTGGTGGAGCAGTGGCAGAAAGCAACGTTTGGCATTGTATTCTGGCACAAAAATTCCTTAGGCTAGTGGCATATGTGTACCTTTCATGCTATTACCACCTTTATGTTATATTTATATATCTTGAGTTTTTTAGAGAGGGGTTTGTGAAAAAAATTGCAATATATATATATATATATTTTTTTTTTGCTCTTCAAATTCTTTCCTAAATTCACCATACAAAAAGAGTTACAGTCAATTACAAAAATGAAAATGTCCAACAAAATTATCTCTTTATATATTTAGTATAATTTATTAAAAAATAAAAATTAAAAATTGAAAAAGTAAATGTCAAAATCACTCTTCTCTGTTAATAAACTGCATCAAACACCCATATGTAATGTAATTCAAGTTGATTGACTTGGGGTCAATGGTGATTGCACCACATGACTGGTGGTCACACATGCAGGAATCTGGCTGCTGGCTTACAATTTTCCTCTTTTTTCTTTTTCTACATTGTTTTTATCAATAATACTATATTTAAATTGTGATTTATTAAAATAAAAAAATCATAGAGGGAAAAGAATTAATTTATTTGTTATTCACTTTTGTCTTTTCTTTCCTTTTATTTTTCTCCTACTACATATTCTTATACAAATCTAAAATACAAAGGCAATCTAAAAATTAAATGTGGGGTCGTTTGTGAATTAGTTTTTTTATTAATTTTTTTTATTATAAAAAAATATGTAAAAACGTAGAAAGAATAAATTGATAATTTGTAACGACTTTTATAACTTTTTGACTAAAGGGCCTAACTTGCCTGTAGACTGGACAATGTTGTTAGGCTTGTGGGGCTCATAACGGGTTTTGTTTTGATAATTCGAACCGTTCAATATGTATAACTCGTTGAGTACTATATTCTTGTAAAAAAATCACGTTGATCGGATATTGATAGTTATTTGATCAGATCAGATTTTTATCAACAATTTATTTTGAAAATTAAATTTATTATTGACAGAAATTTGATCTGATCAAGTAGCTGTTGATATCTGATCAATGTGATTTTTGACAAGTATAAAGTACTCGACAAGATTTACATATTCAACAGTTTAGATTATCGAAATAGGACCTATGGTGGGCCTCCATAGGCCCAACAGCACGCTCCGGTCCAATCTTGGACTAGAGACAAGCCAAGCCCTTGACGAGCAGCAACAACAACAATCTGACTACGAACAGAAGTGAGGCGAGCAACATGAGAAAATGTCTTCTCATAATCAATACCATATTCCTAAGTGAAGCCCCGCGCAACTAGATGAGCTTTGTATTGCTCAATAGATCCATCAGAATGAGTCTTAATTTTATAAAACCATTTACATCCAATTGTAGTCTTACCAAAAGAAAGGTCAACAATATCCTAAGTATGAGTTTTGTCTAAAACCTATAGTTTATCAACCATAGCTTGTAGCCAAAGAGGATTAGAACGAGCCGCATGACATGAGGTAGGTTCATGAGTACAAAAAGTAATAGAACCAAGAGTATAATCATGAAGACAAACAGAGGATTGAACTACTTGTTGTGGACGTTCTATGGGGAGATCTGTGGGAGAGGATCTGGTAGTGAATGAGGAGACTTAATAGGGGGTGGGGGACCCAGAGAGAGGACTGCAGGACCATTAGAGAGAGCAATCTCGATGAGATCAAATGCAGGCAGAGACGTCTCTAGAGATGGGGAAAGGGAACCTACATCAAACTTATTAGAAAATAGATCCATGGAAGGATTAGTAAACATGAGGGAAGTAGGAGGTGAGGATAAATGAAATGAGGAAAGAGATGAAAACATTTTATACTCCTAGAAAACCACAAGACGAGAGATATGAATATGCTTGGAAATAGGATCCCAAAGCTATAACTCTTATGTTCAATGCCATACTGGAAAAAACAACAAAGACAATAATGAGGTTCAAACTTGGTGTGTTCATGAGGCTGAAGCAGAACAAAACATACAAATCCAAAAACCCTAAGTGTGGTGTAAGAAAGAGAAGTGTTATACAAGCGCCCATAGGGCGTTTGATTATGAATGATGGGTATGGACATAAGTAATAGTATAAACAGCAGTAAGTATAGCATCTCCACCTCCCAAAATTTTTAGGACAAGATGAAGAAATAAGAAGAGCTCGAGTCATATCAAGAATATACCTATGTTTCTGTTCAGCACGTTGATTTTGTTGAGATGTGCCGACACAAGAATGATGAGGTTGAGTACCATGCCTTTGAATAAAAGATAAAAAAAAAATTAGAATCCATGTATTCCATAACATTATTAGAACGAAAAAAATTTATAGTATCGAAAAACTAGGTTCGAACCATTTTGGCAAAATTGTAAATTTGTTTAAGTTCAGAACAATTTTTCATGAGAAATATCCAAGTATAACATGAAAAATCATCAATAAAAACAATAAAATAACGTGATCCCCCCATGGTAGGTGTAGAAAATGTGCCAAAATATCATAATGTATAAGATTAAAAAGAGCACAAGAAACATAATTACTTTTATTAAAAGATAAAGCCGATTGTTTTGTAAGTTGACAAGATAAACAATTTAAAGTGTCTGAAAAGACAGGGCCTAACTGACCACTAGAAATTAAAGATTTAAATTGACTGACAGAAATATGACCTAAACAAAAATGCCAGAGATGAAAAGGTGATAAGGTGGAGGTAGATGTAAGGGCATCCAATGGAGTGGAGGTCAGAACACGAAGATAAATGAGCTCATAGAGACGTCTATGCTTGCGGCCAATCCCAAAGATCTGTCTTGTCCGAGAGTCCTACACCAAACAACTATTAGCAGAAAATATGGTGAAAGTTACACCATTTTCATATAACTGACTAATGGACATAAGGTTGAAAGTGAGAGTAGGAATAAAATAAACATGTGACAATGATAAGTGAGATGTAGAAACAAAAAATGACTCATAGACATGAGAGAACCATCAATAGTATGTATGAAAGGAATATGAAGTGAGGAAGACATGGACGAAAAAATAGTAAAATCAGAAGTCATATGGTTACAGCATTGTAGACACCATTTTGACCGGCTTTACGACTTGGACGCTTTCTTTTGAACACTTGATGATGAAAATTAGAATGTTATTTTACGAATTTCGTAGCAGAAAAGTCAGGTTTAAGCTTCAGTTCCAACCTTACACCCGTTTTGGCCAAATTATTTTAGACCCATTCCAAAATATTTTTCTAAATTTTTTATTTTCTGGAAAATTTAGCAGTTTTGAAAAAAATAGCTCCCATACCACATGGTAAGCCACATGGTTTTGAGATACTACATGGCAAGTCATGTGTTTTTGGAAATATCATATGGCTAGCCATTTGTTTTGGTGATCCAAAATTCCTATAAATACCACCACATTTTGTTGTTTGGGAAAAGAGAGAAAATTTTGGAAAAAGAAAATTTTATTTCAAAAAGGGAGAAAATTTTGGAAAAAGAAAATTTCACAAGTCTAGAGAAGAGAAAAAATTGATTTCAACAAATCTTAAACCTCTATCACCTTTCTATCCACTAATATATACCACCTAAAAATTTCATCAAAGCTTAAACTTGCAACTTCTTATTGATATCTCAAAGCATACTCCATAACCGTGAGTGTGTAAAGAAAAAGTTTGATAAATTAAGAAATTCATCATTTTCTCCAAAGGTGAGTTTTTACAATTTTTTCATTTCTTTTCTTGCATTTTCTTTGCTGCTTTAAATATGCAATTTCTTTATCTTTAATATAAATCACTATTATTATTATATTATGATACCATAATAATATATATTTTCTGTGCAGTGATGGGTGAAACCACCAAGCACACTTCTCTCAAATCTATGTATTACTATTATTATGTTGTTGCTGTTGTTGTTGTTTGATTTGTTAGATTCAACTTATATTTAAGTTATATAGTTGTTTGTTGTAATAATTCCTACCTCACGTCTTTTATTCAGTGTTATAAATATTCAATGTTGTAATAATTTCTCGTCCTGCTTCTTTCAATCCCTCTTCATTTATTTATTTGTTTGTTTGTTTATTATTATTATTATTATTATTATTATTATTATTATTATTATTATTATTATTATTATTATTTGTAAATAAGCATCATATTTTATTCTTCATCATATTTATGCTTTGCATTCACATTTTATGCATTCAAATTCGGCTAATTTGCATATGTGGGTTTAATAAATTTTTATGTGATTTTTTGTGCTATCCCTTGTCATGAGATGATTCACATATCATGTATTAGTGGCCAAATTTTTAGTTGTATTTTTGTGTATGTATTTCATTAGAATCTAAAATCTAGGATCGTGCCTGCTTTCCTAATTTTATTTTGTAGCTGTTCACAGGACGTCGGTAAATATGTAAGTTTTGATGCTTTAGCACCCCGCTTGTGTAGCTTTCCTTACTATGTTTAGGATTCTACCATGAGGCTATTTGTTTATTTGATATAACTCTATAAATGCCGGTGGATGAAAGTTTTGTCGTTTAATTTGGAATGATGATTTTTATGTTTGTAAGCTCAATTTTTTTGAGTTGTACATCTTCAAAACTCTTTCAAAATGCATGAAAATCAAGTTATTCTAAAATGAATGATATAGTCTATACTTATTTTCTTCACATAATAAATTTTAGGATTTATTTAATAATCGGAATATGAACATATAAAGTCAATGAAATTCATATCATGATTTAGTAGAGGCAGATCTTTTAATCGGGTGAGCGGGGGTGCTCAATTAATGACCTTTCCTCCTCATACCTAAGGTTCCGAACCAAGACATCTCTGGTTATGACGAATAATGGCCTTGGCTTAAGTCATGGGTTTCCTAATTTTCCCAAATATTATGTGGTGATTCTAAGATCTGGTGGTGTAGTCCATTTTTGGCAAATGTTTTGCAATAAAATGGGTTTTCTATAAAATTGTCAGATTTGGACTCTCATCTATGTTTCACATTGCACTCATGAGACTAGATCAAAGAAATCGAGGGTTTGAACTGTTTAGTGTGCTTGGGTACCCCTCGGGTGATGCGATAGTTTCTGGCGATTCCACTGGGGATTCTATGAAACATTGACTCAAACTCCATGATATGACTTTTATTTTCAATTATATGTTCATTGTATTACATGCATTGATGCACTTAAAGTCGTGGGAGCACAGACAAGCTTTTTGTGACATTATACTTATCTCCGCGTTACTTTTGAGACCTTGTGTTAATACTTTTTAAGATCTGTCAAAACGGTAGCTCTGCTATCTAAGGTGTGGCTCGACTTTTTTGAGCCCCCATTTCGGAAGTTCAAAATAAGCCCTACAGTTAGGATTCCCGCAGTTCGGAATCTAATCTCACAAATGCAATGTGAAATTGATAAACACCAAAGAGTCTAAATCCGACAAATCTTTTGGAAAATTGATTTTGAATCAAATTGCCAAAAATGGGCTGCTTTGCTGGATACAAAGTCGCCACCTAAATATTTTTGGAAAATTTAGGAAACCCATAACTCTTGCCAAGGCCACGTGTCTGTCATCACCAAGATTGTCTCGGCTTAGGAATTTAGATACCAGAGGGGAAGGTCATGAATTAAGCACCCTCGCTCGCCCAATCAAAGATCGGCCTCTACTAATCATGATATGAATTTTATGTATATTATATGCTTTTGTTCCGGTTTATTAGGCTAGCATTACTATGTGATGCGCACACACACAAGTATAGACTAAATTTGCAAGAATTGGAACATCTCGAGTTCATGTTTGTTTTGAAAATTGTTTTGAAATATGTACCACTCGAAAAAGTGATTGCATATAAATATTTACTCAAATTATTTCAATTCAAACAATAAGCTTCCATCCATAGGCATTCAAGTAGTTATAGCACTTAAGCACTTAGCCTCATGGAAGCATGCTAAACATGGCAATAATCACATTCATGCAATGTACTAAAGCGAGTAAGGGCTCACCTAGTACTCAAAGCCAAAACAAACAAAAGAGTTAGAAAAATGCATGATTCTAACTATGCGAGATGACTAATGTAACACATGCGACATGCAACTAATTGGCTTAGCTACTAAACATGGCATATGAAACAATTTGATAACATGTGGTCTAAGCACATATTCAAAGAAGTATTGAACTAACAATGTAGGTAGAATAATGAACCGAGCCTCGGTGCATGTAATACAAATGGATGCAAACATGAAGTATGCTAATTGAAACATGATGTTCCTAAACTAACCATCATAAGCTAGTAAATAAAAGGGAGAAAGACGTGGGGTTGGAAGACATACACATTATTACAACAATGCGCTCCCACGAAGGAGAATCCGAATAAACTAAGCTAATTAACTAACTAATTAAAGCTAAGCTAATTATTACAAAACAAATTGAAAATAGCTAAACTACTTAACTAATTATTACAACAAATGAATTAACTAACTAACTATTCTAGTTAACTAACTAATTACAAAACGAAATTGAATAACTAGTTAACTAACAAATTAATTACAACACTTTACAAAATTAATTAGCTACAACTAATTAATTACAGCAATTTACACTTAAAAAAAGCTCGGTATGCGAGGAATGATCATGCACGTGCTCAGTTTCAAGCCGAAAAACCACTGTTTTGCTTCCAGAGAGCCTCTGTTGCGTAATAGAACACACACACTGTTGCCCATTTCCATAATAACTCTGCTCTGCTTGAAGAACACACTGCCAAATTTTGCATTGGTGGCCGGCTGGCCAGTGATGAAGGTTACTGACCACCAGTGATGGCCGGCCGGCCATCAAAGGTGGTCTGCCGGCCATAGAAAGTGGACTGTCGACTACTGCAGCCCAGTTCTTCTTGCTGTAACAGAGGACAAACAGAGCATATACTGGGTATTTCAAGGGCTTGTTTGCACCACTCACCCCTCCTTTTCATGAACAAATCAAACGAGTAGCAAGTTTAGTTCACAAACCATCAATGGATGCAATTTCATTGCATGATGGCTCATGAAACCAAGTATGCAAGTTCAATAAATGCAACAAAACAAGACTCATATCACCCCCCTATCATGGAAGATCAAGGGAAGTGGTGACCTTGGAAACTTGAATTATTTCATCACTAATGAGTATGAAATGGTTCAAGTTTCCATGTGTTCAATTAACGTCCGATTGAACACAACCAAATTATTATCTTTCATCATTTTAGCCTTAATTTTAAATACTCCATTTTAGTTACCAACCATTCTTTATTCAATTGAGTCCAAAGGGTGAGTTTAAGTCCTCTAATGGGAAGAAGACTCAAACCAAAAGTTATTTTTGGCATGAAAGAGACATCATACCGTTGGTAAGGAACCCCCTAGGGGATTAAACCGTTAAGCATGACACCTCAATCTCATACTTTAAACAAACAAGTTATTTGAACCACTTTCAAAGTAAAATAAAAATCCAAGAAAGAAGGGAGGTTGCGGAGATTATTAGTGTTGAAAATGAGTGAGAAAAGCATAAATAAATGCTATCAACTCAAATAAGATGGTGTTTAAGGTCTAGAACACCAAACTCATGAGGACTATTACACTACAAGGATGCAAAACAAGCTCAAATGCAACTATCACTCAAAAATAGTGCTAAAATAGTTTAAAACAAGTCATAAAACATGCTGGAATTGAGCTAAAAATAGCTAGACTAACATGCTAAAACATGACACAAACTAGACTAGTGAGTAAGACACAAGGAGGGGAGGCTAACCCCTCCAAATTTGAACTTCAAAACATGATTTTGGCCACTGAAAATGCTCTGAAAATCAATGTTTAAAAGCTCAGAAAATGATAGTAAAAGGGTGGCAAAACACAAGGGCAAAGGACTCCAAAACAAGGTACAAAGAAGGGTGGATCACCCCTCAACCTTTAATGGCCTTAGAACCTAACTTTCATCCCAAAAATATAGAAGTTTTACAGCCCAAAATCAGTTGAAAAATAGCAAGTACAACAGTAGAAAAAGCAAGTACAAGGACAAAGCCTTATACCTCTTGAAGAGGAAATGAAGTCCAAGCTACAAAACCAAGCAAACAACTCCCTTAAGCACTCAAACCAAGCTCAAAAGTACCTCAGCTCAAAGATGAGAAGATTTGGTTAAGGATGTATGGGTAAAGGTTAAGGATTTGTAGGCAAAAGTGTAAGAATTTGTTAGAGAGAGGAAAAATTTTGATCTCAAGATTTTCTAACCTTAAAACATGAGAGATGGGTCTCCTATATATAGAAAACATGAATTCTCTACAAGGATATCCAGCCCTACATGTGGGTGCAAATGCATGCATCTGTGCAAACAGTTGGCACAACTAGTATAAAATATCTACAAAAGAAACTAATGGCCGGCTGGCCGTCACTGGTTGCCGGCAAGCTACATAAGTGGCCAACAACCCAAAAGTGATGGCCGACAGCCTCAAAAGGTGGCCAGCAGGCCACCTAAAGCTGTAGGCTTGAAAGACCTAGGCTTGGTCCAAAAATGAGGCAACAAGAGTGTAGGGTTTGAAAGGCTTAAAGCTATGGCATTCTGCTGAGGACTTTGAGCACTGGACGAGCATTTAGACTCATCATCGGGTATACAAGCAATGGTGTCCAAGTTGTAAGGGTCATAAAAAATGAGGTGTCTATAGTTGGCCCTCTTTGACAGAACTTAGAGTCATGAAATGACGTGAGTGAATGTCAAAGCCTAAAGACGATCCATTTTGACAAGGCCGTAAGACTTGGACAAACAATCAAGACAAAAATAAATGGTTGCGCTTGCAGGCTGCCTATGTATCCCCTTGCAAGGAATCAAACCAGCGTAGTTCTGGGGCAAGATGCAAATGATATGCATAATGCAACTTTGAAAGCTAGATTAACACGCTCCGTGAAGCCGGCTATTTTGAAAACTCATGATCATGCAAGATGATGCAATAAGCGATATCAAGACCATAACATATGAATGAGTAGCTTCAAGCTAAACCAACACAGGTTCCATGCAAAAAGGTAAAACCACACTCTAACCACGCCAAAACAAGAGACGAGGAAAGGAAACACCGCTCAGGGTTGCGTTTTACGCATCCCGAGAAATTGAGAAAACCGTCCAGGGTCATTCTTCGCACATCCCGAGAAACAAGAGAACGAAAACAGCTTGGGATCGTGTTTCACACGTCTTGAGAAACAGAAAGACCGCTTAGGCTAGCGTTTTACGCGTCCCAAGAAATTAAAGAAATAGCTCGGGTTCGCGCTTCGTGCGTCCTGAGAAACATAAAGCTCGGAGTTGCGTTTCACGCATCTTGAGAAACAAAAAGAACCGCTCGGGGTCGCGTTTCATGTGTCCCGAGATAAAACTTGCCCAGGGTCGCGTTTCACGGGTCCCGATATGAAACCCACCCAGGGCCACGTTTCACGCGTCCTGAGATAAAACTGCTCGGGTCGCGTTTCATGCGTCCTGAGATAAAACCCACCTAGGGCCGCATTTTATGCGTCCTGAGATAAAACTGCTCGGGGTTGCGTTTCGCGCGTCCCGAGATGAAACTTGCCCAGGGCCGCGTTTCATGCATCCCGAGATACAAGAAAAACCACTCGGGTCGCATTTCACGAGTCCCGAAATAAAACCCACACAGGGCCACGTTTCACATGTCCTGAGATAAAACCGCTCGGGGTTGCGTTTCACGCGTCTCGAGATAAAACCCGTCTAGGGCCGCATTTCATGCGTGCTGAGATACAACAAGAATCGCTCGGGCTTGTGCTTCGCATGTCCTGAGATAAAACTCGTCCAGGGCTCTGTTTCATGCACCCTAAAAAACAACAAAAATTGCTCGGGCTCATGCTTCGCACGTCCCGAGATAAAACCCGCCTAGGGCCGTGTTTCATGCGTTCTGAGAAACAAGAAAAATCGCTTGGGGACATGTTTCACGTGTCCTGAGAAATAACAAAAACCACTCGGGGTCATGTTTCACCTGTCCCGAGATAAAACCCGCCCAGGGTTGCGTTTCACGCGTTCTGAGAAACAACAAAAATCACTTGGGCTCATGCTTCACACGTCCCGAGATAAAACCCAGCCAAGGCTGCATTTTACGCTTCTTGAGAAACAACAAAGAGAGATGTGCGATAGATGCACAAAATGAAGAGAATGTGTACGATAGATGCAAAAAGTGAATGCGTGCGATAGATGCACAAAGTGAATGCTGTAGGTTCTCCTACCGAGACACAAATGACTTTATCCGGAACTCCTCCGAATAAACCGTACATACAATATCGTTTGCCTATGTTGGCAATGGAAGAAAAAAAAGAACTTTCCTGTTTGCAAAAGCATAACTAACATGAATAACGTGCGATACAGTGGCAATGCATATTCTATACAGGATGGACGACCGATGTAGCATGTTAATCGAAAGCATGTTCTATGCAACACAAAAAAAAAAACAAAAAAACAAAAGCATATTCTATGCGAAATTGGAATGATGCAAGATATGCATGCAATATATATATGTGAAATGAATATTCTATGCAACAATATATATGAAATGCATATTCTACGCAACAAATATGTGAAATGCATATTCTATGCAACAATAGAGAACAAAAGGAGAATGAAGGCAAAATGAACTAAAGCGACATTCGATGGCACCTTTCGATTTACCTCTCAGAGGAATTGCAATATGTTTAAAAAGGATACACCTTATTCATGTTGACAAGTGATGAACGTCATGTGCCAAAAACAAAGTTTTGAACTTCCATAGGGACAATCTAGACCCAACAGTGAAATTTCCTTGCACTTCTTGGGAAAAAAGAACACAAAACAGCATCAGGACCCAGAGGGAAGCCGCCGGCCACCTGTCGGCCATGAACAAGCTTTGCCGGCCACTAGTGAGCCTTGCCGGCCTCCTCTCTAGATCCGAGCTTTTTACGCGTTTTCCAACGCCCCATGCAAACTTTATTTGCTAAACCCTTTTGATTCTCTTCCTTTTGAACTAATCAAAATTTGATTTCGACACTTTTTTCCTCATTTTCACCCTTCTAGGCTTGTTCCCCTCGAGTTTCTCTCGGGTTTAGTTCACTTTTCCCGGTTTTGAGTTTTCCTTCCATTTTCTCTCTCCTAGGGTTGACTTTTTCCAAGTTTACCCTCTTTTCTCCATTTATCTTCATTTTTTACCCATTTTCACCCATTCTTCAGATGGCGGATGATTCACCACATGACGGGCCCCTCCGGAGGTTCCCCCCGTATTTTCACCTGTTGCCGAAGTAGAGGAACTAGTCGTTACTGAGGTTAGCGAGGTGGCCAGAGATATTGAGGTGGACCTCGAGGCAGAGTTTGAGCCTGAGGTTGAGCTAGAGCCACTACTGTTGAGGGTATGCCCCTTTGATCTAGCAAGGTACCATCCCCGGACACACATCTTGCCAATCGATGGCATTAGATGCTTTAGCGATTTTGTTTTTGGTGTACCGGACGACCTCCTGCTGAGGGAGCCGGCTTCTCACCTTTCATCCATCGCTGTTAAGGTATGAGCTCTGTTTTCATGCATTCTTGCCTTTATTTACTTCTATTTCTTGCAGTGCCTTTTATCTAACTGTATTTTTGTCACTGCCTGGTTTGATTCATCTGTTCTTTGCCACAGAGAGAGTCTTGTGCCTTCAGAGGGTATGGAGCCATGATTGCGCAAGACTGGTATGACGAGCTCCCTGCTGGAGTTCACGACATTGTAGATGAGACTGGCTTCGACCTCTTCTACTCCGGCCTGACATGGGTCATCGCTAGTCGACCTCTTCTGGGAGCACTTGTGGAGAGGTGGTCGTACACCACCAACTCCTTCCATTTCTCTATTGCTGGAGAGATGACGATGACTCCCTACAACTTTGCCATGCTCACTAGCCTAGGAGTAGGGGGTGATCCAATTTTGTTTGACACCAACATAGGAGAGTGGGAGGTCGCCTGGGTTGGACTGCTGGGAGTGCGTCCACGCTTATACCGAACAAGCATGGTTAGATATAGATGGTTTGTTGAGCGGTTCAGAGGGAGTAATCCTGAGACACTTGAGGAGATGGAGCAGTCCGCTAGAGGCTTCCTGATGTTTATCCTTGGTACCACCTTGTTTTCAAACAGGTGGAACACCATGGGCTTATATCTGATGAGTGCCCTGGTGACCCTTCCCCGGGTACGCTTTTATGATTAGGGCAGAGCTGGCCTCGCCATCCTGTATGGCTACATGAGCTCTACCTCCCGTCTGAGGGGAGGAGTTGATCGGAGGCTACTGGCAAGCCTGGGAGGTATACATTTCAGCTCCCTCTTTGCACTTTACATTTTCTGCTCTACATTTTCTATTTCATAGATGTTCAACACCTGTGCTTTCTGTATCTGTTTATGCTGTATACTTTCTGCTTTGCACTTTCTATATCTGTTTATACATTGTTGATCACATTTCACTGCACTTTCCTTGCAGCTATGGGTTTATGCATATTTTCTGACTCTCGCCCCAGAGCCCATGGAGGAGCTCCCCCTGGCAGTCCCTTATTCGAGATGGTATGACCGCCAATGCCAGCGTAGGACTCGCGAGACCTTCACATTCTTCCAGCATTATTTCGACACAGTGGCTGCTCACAAGGTAACCTAAAACATAGTCATTTTTGTTTTAACACTGTTCTGGTTCACACTTTTGCAACTAACAGCAACTAACAATCTATACACTCTCCATTTGCAGATCATGTGGCAGCCTTGAGCTATGATGGCAGCTGGGATACGGGACCAGTATGCCGGGGCTTGGGCCACTTCCTGCTTCTATATTCTACTTGAGGGCCCAGTCTGCCGAGCTTGGTTCCTTAGTGAGCAGTTCGTTCGCCAAACAGTAGGCCTGCCAGACCCGATCGTTCCGATGGCACCGCCGGAATCCATGAGATCAGAAAACAGCCTATCGGTAGATGCAGTCACTCAGTTTATGGTGGGCTTGGATGCTGACTACTTTAAGGAAGAGGGCGACTACGCGACCTTTATTCAGACCCATCTCATGCCACCTCTGACCGGTGTTCGCAGAAGTGAGGGGGCGAGGGATCCTGCAGCGGGAGAAGTGCGTAGGATGACCAGGGCTCTTGCTAGAGGGGCTCCTCGTGAGGGGTAGAGGAGCCGTTGGCCAGAGCTTCTTACCACTCTTACATGTTGGCAGCATACTGGGGCAGCTTACCAAGTCCCGATTGAGCCTGCAGTGGCTGATCATGAGCTTGTCGAGGTTCGAGGCCCGACTAAGGTATGAACCATACTTTACACTTTGCATCCCACATTTTATTCCAGATATGTTCATCATGGATATTGATCATCCAAATGCATTTGCAGGCATTGATAGAGTACATAAGGAGCACTCTCGAGCTGATAGCTTCATTGATGGACATGGTACAGAGGAGGGAGACACTGCTCGGTCTCCACGGCATCTCGGTAATTTCTTCAATTTACACTTCATGCTATCATCTTTCCACTAATACATTGGCATTTCAACTGTAGTCTGTTCTAAACTACGTTGATACGCTGCATTGGCACACTGCATTGGCACACTATACTCACACACTGTATCTGACTTTTGTATCCAACTTCTGCATTCACTCATTCTGTATACTATGCTTGTATCTAATACACATACTGAAATTGATACATGACAATTGTCCTTTCAGATCCGAGCTATACCGAGTGCACCGGCGGCAGCAGCAGCACCGGCACTAGCAGTACCTTCTCCAACAGCAAAGAGAAGAGGCAGAGATAGGGGTACTCGGGGCCAGAACAGTCCTCCAGAGCCCATCTTGAGCGATGACGATGCTGAGACCAGTGACTCTGAGGAGGGAGCGGGTCTGCATTCTAAGTCGTCCAAGAGTGGAGACGATGCCAACTCTGGTTCTGAGAGCGGAGGTGATGATGCCGAGGTGGGTTCTGGGGCAGAGAGCGGAGACGATGCTAGCTTTGGTTCTGACTCAGAGACTGCTTCAGATAGAGGAGCTGATGGAGACAGTGCCCCAGAGTCCTCTCCTCCAAGGAAGAGGACGAAGAGGGTCTCTCGAGCTTGAGGCGATTGACGCTGATTTTTTTGATTTTTTGCTTAGTTTCTTTTTGTTTGGTAGCACTAGCACATTGTATAGCTTCAAATAGGTTTTATTTTCTTTGAAAACTTGTACTCCTCGTTTGTTAAAAACCATGATCGGAATAAAATCTCTGAGTTCTTTATAAAAAGAGTGTTGTTATTTTTGCATCATGAGCACCATATTTGCATGAAAATGGGCATGGAATTGAATTGGCCAAGAACACATAATTGAAACAATGTTCTTAATCAGGTTATGAACCAACCAACAAACGAAATACAAAATGCAACATACAACTCGATAAGCAAAACAACTTGATAAACAAAGCAACAACAACTCAGTAAACAAAACAAAACAAAAACAACTCAAATACACATAAACAAACCTGCTAAAACCAAAAAAAGTTAAAACAAGACCTTAAAATACTCAAAGATCAAGACAAAACATAGGCTTCCAGCACTACCCAACACATGGGTGGACAGCAGGGCTGAGAAGAAGGCTGCCGGCCACAGAAGGAGCCTGCCGGCCATATGCCGACCACAAGAAGTGGCCAGCCAGCCACCAAGGTAGCTTGCCAGCCACCAATGTGGCCTGCCGGCTATCAATGTGAAGCACCTCCAGATTGTTGACAGCTAGCTTCCAATCACTACTTTATCTTCTACAAAAGGTTGAACTTTGTGAATTCTTCTCCAGAACTTCATTTTAGCTGCAAATTCTTCACAAATGGAGCCGTTTTTTTCCGAAAAGCTCTCAGATTGGATAGCTGCTTTAGACGGCTCAGAAAAGGTGAATTTTCGGGGTTTTGGCATAAATACACCTTTTCCGTCAAGTGGAACTCCACTTTGTTTTCCGTTCCTTCATGCCGCAGCTAGATGCTGGGACCCGATTACACATGTCTTTAGCTTCGAGGGATAAGAAATATGCCCGACAATTGAAGAATTTTGGGCATTAATGGAATCCCAACGTGATGAAGAAATCATGCCTCAGCCCCGTTTTGGCCACGCCCAGACTTTGGGACGGATGTGTGGGCTCACTCTGTATGAGGCTCGATCTTTGGCGCATAATGAAGAGCTAGACATTCCTAGTTTGATTCATCAGTTTTTCGACGTTGGTGACCGAGGCGACCTTCTTTGGCAGAGTTTTTAGCAATATGCCCTCTGCCTGTGTATGCTTGCTTATTTCCTTCTTGCCCCTAGTTTTGGTGGGTCCAGCATTCGTTTGGTCAAAGTGGCCCAAGGTTTGAAAGTTGGTAAGAGTTACATTGGCTCGGTATTGGTCGAGACTTTGATGAGCTTAGACGCCTTTCATCGATGGGAGACTACCAGATTCGCAGGGAGCCCATTACTTCTTCAGGTATTGTTCCCCACCCTTTCTCATATGTGTTTCTCACATCACTCGGCACTCATGCTCTGTTTTTGTCTCAAAACCTTTTTCTCACTTTTCTCTCAACATACATCTCTCTATTTTTTAATCTCTCTTTTCTTTCATCGCTCCCTAGGTGTGGCTTATGGACAAGCTAAAGGTAGCGGACTCTGGCCTTGAGTACTCGGCTCGAGGCTATTTATTCCGTCACCAATTAGTGGATTTCCCAAATGAGGGATTGTGGTGCAACTAGAAGTGCAACAGGTCTGCTGTTGACATAGCTTGGCATTGCCCCTAGCTTCACCTGACTGAAATGAGTTACAACATGGCTCGGCAACCTGGGATACAGCTGATCAGCCTTACACACTGCGTGTTCTACTTCCCCTTCCGGTTCAGATGTTAGTTTGGGCATGATCAGACCTGCCCAGAGGAAGGGGTAGAGTACCCGGATTCATTCCTCATCCGTGGTTCACACTTGGCTAGGTACCCCACTGCTTGGAGGATGAGAGAGTTTCTGGCCCCTGTCCCTAGTTTTAGTTGCTTCCTTTCTGGCAAATGCTTGGCTTGGCTCAAGGATGAGGCACAAACCGGGCCCACTTTGGCTTCAGAAGCTTCCACAAGCACGAGTGGAGGACGCAAGAGCACCTGACTCACCTATGCCCCTAGTTTATTGCTTTGACCATTCTTTTCAAGTTTTTGATGTAATAAAAACGACTTTGATTTGTATCAGAGAGTTGGAGAACTTTAAGTTGAAATCAATGAAATTAAAGTTGTGAGCACTAAAAATTTCCTTTTGGTCCGAAAATGGTCTAAGTTGTAAAAGGTAAAATTTGAACAAAATCAACTTTTATTAAAACTTTCCAAAACCATTTTCGAAAAGGATCACCACTTGACACGCACAGAATCAATCCCTGAGATGTACAACCCCGAATCAAAAGACCATAACTGCCCCGTGATTGAATAGCACTGCTCAGCATTGTAACCAGCTCTTCTTCTAGAGTAAAGATCATAATCGAACCCTTAGGAAAAGAACAGACAAAGATGGCCTAATCAGACACATGGACAGGACAATTGATTTGAAGGTGTTTACAGCCAAACTTCAGGATGAAGTTGCCTACATATCTCAAAGATGGGAATTAGGCCTTACGTAGTTCAGTTCGGGTTCACTCGAGTATTAACTCTCTCCTTTTGTGCTCTAACTTTTGCCAAAGTCGCCCTTTAAGGTTTTTAACCTTGCGAGCTCTGTTTTTCTTTATTTCTAATTTTTCATGCTCTAACTTTTGCCTAGGTCACCCTTGGGTTTTCGGCCTAGCGAGCTTCTTAAGGGTAGTATTTCTTCAACTTGTCCATGTTGATCAATTGTGAAAATTTCAGGCCATCCAGGTCCATAAGAATAATAGCTCCATCCGACCAGATAGTTTGATGATGTAAGGACCAGTCCAATTGGGTCTGAACTTGCCCCTAGGGTCATGAATGAGAGCTCGGTTGTCTTTCAGCACCATATCCCCCTCTTTGAGATTTTGGGACTTAACTTTCTTTTTAAAAGCCCTAACAATTCTGTGTTGATAGCCCTAAACGTGATACAATGCTTTCAGCCTTCTCTCGTCGAACAACATCAACTCTTCAAACCTGCTTTGTTGCAAGTCCGCCTCTACTATTTGACACTCAGCCATAACTCACAGCGACGAGGCTTCTATTTTAATTAATAGAACAACTTCTATCCCATGAACAAGAGAATAATGAGTTGCCCCTATAGACGTCCGGATTAAAGTTCTATAGCCCCAAAATGCGAATGGAAATTTGTCTGGCCAGTCCCTGTAGGTCTCAACCATCTTCTGTAAAATATTCTTGATGTTCTTGTTGGCGGCCTCAACGGCTCCGTTGGTTTGCGGCCGGTATGTAGATGACTTATGAAAAGCCACATTGTATTTCTCCAACAAGTCTATTACTTCCTTTTTGAAGTGGGAGCCATTATCTGATATAATCTCGTTTGGGACTCCATATTAGCAAATGATGTTGTTCCGGATGAACTTAGCCACATGCGATGCTTTCAACACTACATAAGACTGACCTTCCACCCACTTTGTAAAGTAATCACTTGCCACCAGAATGTATTCATGCCCATTCGACCCTTTCGGTGTGACTGCACCAATAACATCGATTCCCCAGACCGAGAAAGGCCATGGTGAAGTCATGTTGTACAATTTTGACGATGGAATATTCATGCAATTAGCATGAATTTGGCATTGGTGGCATCACCGAACAAAACTAGTACAATTCTCCTCCATAGTGGACCAGTAGTAATCTTGCCTGAGAATCTTTCGGGCTAACATTACCCCGTTCATGTGCGCTCCGCACTCTCTCCCATGGATGGCCTCCATCAGGTGCTTTGATTCCTTTTCTTCGACACACAACTTGTGTATTCCCAAATGACCACTTTTGTGCAGTTTACCTCCGTAGATGATAAATTGAACTGTCATTCGCCGTATTCCCCTTTTGTCCTTGGCATTTGCCCCTGGTAGATAGGTCTCATTTTCCAAGAAGTTCCAAATATCGTAGTACCAAAGGTTTCTGTCTTGCGCTTCATCTATTGCGGCGATAGTTTCATAGGCCGGTGTGTACTTCTGCTTAATGATAATCGAACGTATCTGGACTCCAAGCGGGATGTCTATCATGGAAGATAGAATTGATAAAGCATCAGCAAACCTATTGTTCTCTCTCAATAGATGCGTGAAAGTTAACTTTTCAAACCTAGGAATCAGAATGTCTAGGGTTTGGTGATAAATCTTCATCTTTTCTTCTTTGACTTTCCAATCTCCATTTGCTTGAGAAACAACTAGGTTCGAGTCCTCGATAACATCCAACCTTTTTGCCCCTATTTCCAAGGCAACTTCTAAACCAGCGATACACGTTTCATATTTTGCTTCATTATTGGACACCTTGAGCCGGAGTTTGAAGGCTAAGGGTATATGGGAGTCGTCGGGTGTTATCAACAACACACCTATCTTATAACCATATTGATTGGACGCTCTGTCAAAGTACATTGTCCAAGTCTCCTCCTCAACTTGCAGAATGGCTTCATCTGGGAACAGGTATTCTACCACTTCATCAACTTCTACTGGGTGATCAGCCAGGAATTCCGCTACATCTCTCCCCTTGACTGACTTGTGGGTAACATACTTGAGATCAAATTCGGAGAGAAGAAACAACTAACGGGCTAGCCTACCCATAAGCACTAGTTTCTCAAAGAGATATTTGATGGGATCTAATCTCGAAACCAAGATTATAGAGTGATCTAACAAGTAGTGTCTCAACGTCCTGGTAGCCCATACCAAGGCTATGCAAGCTTTCTCCAACGGAGTGTAGCAGGTCTCGTAATCCAGCATTTTCTTGCTTAAGTAGTAGATGGCTTTCTCTACCATATCCTTAGATTCCTGAGCAAGCATGCATCTCATAGTGGTGTTTGTGACTGACAGGTACAGAATCAAAGACTTCCCCGGCTCTAGCGGCGACAACACAGGCGGATTCTAAAGGTACTGCTTAATTTGCTCAAAAGTGAATTAACATCGATCACTACATTAAAATTTCTTTCCTTTCTTCAGGAGACCAAGTAGTGGTTCACAAGTCAAGTTTAATTTAGAAATAAACCGTCTAATGAATTGCACCTCACCCAGAAAGCCTCGCACCTCCTTTTCAGTCCTTGGTGGTGGCATTCTAGGATGGCCTTGATTTTGGAAGGATCGACTTCGATGCCCCTCTGTGTGATCAAGAAGCCCAGCATTTTCCCTGTTGTTACGCCGAAAGTACATTTCTGTGGATTCAACCTCAGTCTGTATTCTCTAATCTGTTGAAAGAATTTTTTCAAGGCGGTGTAGTGGCCCTCTCTTTCCTTGGACTTGACAATCATGTCGTCGACGTACACCTCAACCTCTTTTTGGATCATATCATGCAGAATGGTGGTTGCAGCTCGTTGATAAGTAGCCCCTACGTTCTTCAACCCAAACGGCATAACCTGATAGTAGTAGGTACCTCATGGCATAGCAAATGCAATTTTCTCTCTGTTCTCGGGTGCCATCAGAATCTGGTTATACCCAAAAAAACCCGTCTATGAAGGATAGCAATGCATGACCCGCAGTGAAGTCCACTAGTTCATCGATGTGGGGCAAAGGGAAGTTGTCCTTCGGACTGGCTCTGTTTAAATCTCGGAAGTCCATACACACTCGGATTCTACCATCATGTTTCGACACTGGAACGATGTTGGCTAACCAAGTTGGATATTCAGATACTAACAAGAAACCTACTTTGATTTGCTTGGTGACCTCTTCTTTGATTTTCAACGCCCAATTCGGACAGATTCTTTACAACTTCTGCTTGACAGGTCGGGCCTCGGGGTCAAGAGGGATCCGATGTTGTACAATCTCAAGATCGATTCCAGGCATATCTTCGTAGGACCACGCGAAAACATCTTTGAAATCTTTTAATAAAGCGACTAAGCGCTCGTGCTCCTTCGAAGACAACGTGAACCCGATCTGGACTAGATGCGGATCCTTCTTAGTACCCACATTAATAGTAATGATTTCATCAGCAAGAGGTTTTACAAGCCTCTCTTCCTCTCAATTAATCAAGTTTTTCAAAACTAGAGGAATTCCTTCCTCTTCATTTTCATTAAAATTCTAAAAATCTTGGTCAATGCAATAAACAAGCGGCATAGAGAAATACTCAGAATCAGTAGCGTTCTCATTCATAAGGTCTAACTCTTTGGTTACAACTGACTCAAAAGCAAAAGAAAAAGAGGACCTGGACAAGACCTTGGCATCCGGGTTATCACCCCCAGGAATACTAGACTCGGACTCAGAAGAACCGAAATCTGATTCCGACTCCACAGACTCTGTGGAATTAGATTATGGCTCATAACCCAACTCGGAACTAGACATGTAGCCCTCCTCCAGCTGCCAGACAAGAGATGGTGCTTCAGATGCATCCAAAATGCTACTGGATGGGTTCATACCCGATTGGTCCCCGATCATGGAGATGGTAAGGTTATCTCCCAAGCTCTCTAAGTCGGCCAGAGGATCTGTAAGGAGACATGCTAGTGCTACCCCTACTCTAAGCTCACTGTTGTCCGAGTCACTTTCCATGCTCTTTTTAGCTTTAGCACTTGGTTCAGCCTTTTCCTCAACATCACTATCTTGCAACTGGAGGTCGAAGAAGATTTTGAATCTGAGGACATACTGCTTCACGGAATTCATCCAAGCCTTGGGAAAGTCGCAAAATGGGAAGTTTTCACCCTCCCGAACAAAGTGGCTATTTAGCGTTCCCCGGATCGGCATGTGAATGAGCTCATAGTGTTTTCCAGCTTGTTTGGCTCTGGCTCTGCCTGCCATCTCTTCCCTTTTCCTGACCCAATCCTCTTTGGTTGGTACATATCCTAGACCAAAGGCATGTGGATTATGAGGCACATTGGCTAATGCTGTGAAGCCTTTCCGGCCACTTCTTCCAAGCCCCATTCCTGGCATATGTTGCAATTTGTTCATAAATAAACAGACTGGGCGCTGATATACATGCCCTCATCTATTGCCAAGATGGTCTACACTACTCGGGCTTCAGCTAGAGTAAACCCTGAGAGGAAAACATCCTCTTCGCTATGAACAATCTCCAATACTGGTGTAGTTACCTCTAGCCGGAGATGGATAGACGAATTCCCGAAAACAATTGCCACTCCCTTCTCGTGAGGGTTCTTTAACATTTGGTGGAGGGTAGAGGAGACTGCTTTCACTAGATGCAACCAGGGTCTCCCTAGCAGTAAGTTGAAGGTGGCTAGGACATCCTGGACATGGAACTCGACATCCTGTTGAGGTGGGCCACCTGAACTCTGATTTATACTGTGCTCATAACTCACTGCTAGTATTATTATATGCCCGAATCACTTAGATTGTGGGCACAAAGTCTGCTGGTTTATGGCCGATGGAATAAGTTGTGCAAGAAGGACATACATTGATAGCTGAGCTGGTGTTGACTAAAACCACGAGCACCCATTTTTTGATGCACTCCACAGATATATACAAGGATTTGTTGTGAGCTGAGCCTTCCGGCGGCAGTTCTTTATCAGAAAAGGTTAGGGTTGGCCTGACAACACCTGGGAAGACTAATCCCACAAGCTGTATAGGAGTAGTGTCAATGGACAGTTTGGCTTTGTCCATTGTTGATAGTACAGCCTATCGATGCACCCGAGAGGCCATAAGAAGACCCCAGATTGAGATGTCTGCTTGGATTTTCTTCAGTTGCTTCAACACTGCCTCTTCTTCTAATTGCTTCTCTTTTTGTTTTTCAACCTCTCTATCTTTCCTAGATACTTCAGCTTGGTCTAAGTGCAGTGGCTTGAAATACTGCCCACTTCTCGTTATGTGATCAATCTCTTCAGCGTACCACGTGTTATCTGAAAGGGTCTCACCCTAGTCTTCATCGATGTGAACCAGAAGGAGATCATCATCCTCCCAGTCGACAAACAATTGTCCGGCTTCGTTTGTATCACTTTCACATCACCAGTATTCCCCACAGGGTGTTGAGCCATTATAGCTTTCTGGTTGTCTTGACTCATTTCTTGTGCAAACTGCTTCAGTGTAGCTTCCTGTTCTGTGTCCACAATACTCACAGGGCCTAGTTCTTGAGCTGAAATTTTCACGTCGGTGTTCTCCAGTAGTTTCCCTTTTCGTTGACCATTCTGGCTACTGCAGGAATTCCTGCTTTCTTTTCTTCCGATTTTGTTTCAGTTCCTTCTTCTTTGTTGGGTTTATCACTCAACCACCCAGAGTTGTCCGCTGATCCACTCAAATCGAACCAGTCAATCTGTACATCCCCTTGATCTTGTTCATTAAAGAACTGCAGGTTGTCTAAGTCCTCAAATTTTGCCAAATCATCCAAACCTTGGCTCGGGCCATCCTCCCTAACAACATTGACCTCCACTACTATTGAAAATACCACTTCTGGTTTAACTTGATCAATCGGCGCAATGTAGTAATTTGGAGCATACTCCCCCCAAGACAAGTCCTCAGAGCACTCAGGCAACGGACTCGTACTCTCCTCTAAGGTTAGCCTCCCTTCTTCTACCACTGTCACCACCACAAGTTTAGGTTGAAGTGTGGACGTGTCCATCATACACAAATCCATGCTTTCAGGAATGAACACCATCGGTTTGGGTAGGTGGGAAGGGGCAATATATACGTTGGGATCGTAAGGGATGGCCAATGTATGGATTAGGTTTAAATTATGAGGTGGAGGAACTTGATTGTGAGCTAGGAGAGGGTTGGTAGTTACATTTTCTTTTTGGGGTGTTGCAATCACCTTGTTGTCAATAAGGTCTTGAATCTCATGACGCAGCCTGAAGCATTGGTCGGTGTTGTGACCATGATGCTAGTGAAAATCACAACACTTGGCTGGGTTGTGTTTTGGTGGAAGATAATCAGGTAGTGGGCATGGCTTTAGTGGTTTGAGGTGCCCTTTTTTGATTAACACCTTCATGGCTTGAGATAAAGGCATGTAGTGTGGGGTAAAGATCCTCTGGGATCAGGCAGGGTTGTTTGAAGTTTGCTGTGCTGTATTAACAAGGGAATTGGCGGTCTTGGTTATGGTGGTGACAACACTCACATCAGACAGCCGCGTAGCTGTGCTACCACTGGTGGTTACATTGGAACTGCGCACAAAAGGCCTCTTGGCCTGCTCTTTCTCATTAGTTATCAAGCCCTGTTTCATAGTGTCTTTAATTTAAACACCCATCTCATGGAGCTTAGTGAATGTGAACAAAGGTAAGACGATCATCTTCTGCAACAATTTCCCGTGCAGATTACGGACTACTATCCTTATCTGATCTTTTTCTAAAGGTCGTGTAGTCATCATTGAAGCCTTGGTCCTCCACCTTGTCACAAATTTTGAAAAGCCATCCTTTGGCTCCTGGCGCGTTGCTTCGAGATTACGGGTTGTGACCTCGATTTGTGTGTTGTACAAGTACTGTGCAACAAAGTCCTCAGCCATTTCCTCCCAACTCTGCTTCACAAAATCCTCTAGCTTCGCATGCCAGATAGCCGCTATTCCCGACATAGTCTGGCCAAAGAGTGAGAGCTTTTGCAACCTGGTCAGGCCCATCGGTCGTAAGATGTCTGAAAATAGCTGAAGATTAACCATGGGGACTCTAGAGCCATTGAACCGATCGATGTGTGGCATTTTGTACCTATCTGGCAATGTCACTACAGAGTCAGTATATCCGTCTTCTATGCAGGAATAGAGTTCACACCCTACGCTCTTTTGAAGAGCTTTTCCAGTTTGTTGACCTTAAGCACAGTCGGGTCAACCTCAAATTCAAATGGAGCTTCAGTTTGATACATAGGTGCTTTGGAGGCTTGTGGTGGGATCGGCTCTATCGGATTGCCCTGATTTTCAACGTGGGCCGTGGCTCTGGGTGTTGGGATACCTGTAGGAGGTACGTGAGATGCGGAAGCCGCTGCCAGCTGTGGCCGTTGTTATTGCAGCCTGTTTATTACCTTAGCCTGACGTGCTGTGACCTCAGCTTGACGAGCAGTGTCTTACTGCATGGTTTCAACTGTTACTGAAGATGATGGATCAGGTCTTCCATGCTGACTGGGGGATATTGTGCCATTGGAATTGGCAAGTGATCTCATACTGATGTAGAAGAGTGAGCCTGACTAGATCTAGGTGATGCAAGTGAAGTGAAGGGTGACTGCTGTAGAAATTGAACCAGTGAACTTTGCCTTTCTCTCCTCCGTCTAGTAACTGGGGGGGGGGAGTGAAGTAAACACTGGTTGTCCCCTAACAAGATCTCCGGCTCTATAAAGCCTTATGACACGAGTCCAGAGCGCTTTGGAGATATCTGAACTGCCCGAAGCTATGGTGTTATACTACCTAGCAAAAAGAAATAAAGCAAACAAAAAGCAATAATCAGAAACCGCATAGCATCAGATGTTAACAACACACAGATGTAATCAAAATTGATAAGACTGCACTCAACACTGAATTTTGTCCCCAAAACTAATACCCAACTTGCAACTGATATGCACGTTCCTGTATAGTTTCACTATAAAGCACAAACCAGTTAAGTGAGAACCAAAACACCCTTCTAAAGGGGTAAGGTTACCCTGCCCTAGTTTCGTCACGAACTAGGGTTCACTATTCAAACAAAGTAGTTTAACGCAATCCTGTATTTGGGTAAGCATCCTGTCCGAGTTTGGAACAGTCTCTATGGCTTTTGATATGCAACTAGGCCAAATGGTTGAAAAGGGTACCTCAGTAAGACTACCTAATATACCTCTCACACCTAACACCGATAAGTGAAAGGAGGATCAAACGGTATAGCGGTAGTCCAGATCCAAGGATTGTGTTTCCATCATGGCAGAGCCCATGACCGGTCAGCCTTTTGGCAAGCTTTTAGGCAAGCCTTTGACAAACCGTCTAGGAATGGCAGATGGCAAACACAATGACTTAAACGCACCAATGCAAATGCAATGCAAAGAAACATATATGTGTAGATAAAATTTCACATCATGAATTTCAAGTCAAGTTCTCTAATTTCCCCAGTAGTGTCGCCAGAAACTGTGGCTCAACTTTTTCGCACCCCCCTTTTGGAAGTTCGAAATAAGCCCTACGAGAGGGAAAGGTCATAAATTGAGCACCCTCACTCGCCCGATCAAAGATCGGCCTCTACTAATCATGATATGAATTTTATGTACATTATATGCTTTTGTTCCGGTTTATTAAGCTAGCATTACTATGTAATGCGCACACACGCAGGTATAGACTAACTTTGCAAGAATTAGAACATCTCAAGTTCATGTTTGTTTTGAAAATTGTTTCGAAATATGTACCACTCGAAAAAGTGATCGCATATAAACATTTATTCAGATTATTCCAATTCAAGCAATAAGCCTTCATCCGCAGGCATTCAAGCAGTTATAGCACTTAAGCACTTAGCCTCACGGCAAGCATAAACATGGCAATAATCACATTCATGCAATATGCTAAAGCGAGTAAGGGCTCACCTAGTACTCCAAGCCAAAACAAACAAAAGAGTTAGAAAAATGTATGATTCTAACTATGCGGGATGACTAATGTAACACATACGACATGCAACTAATAGGCTCGGCTACTAAACATGGCATATGAAACAATTTGATAACATGCGGTCTAAGCACGTATTCAAAGAAGTATTGAACTAACAATGTAGGTGGAATGATGAACTGAGCCTCGGTGCATGCAATACAAATGGATGCAAACATGAAGTATGCTAATTGAAACATGATGTCCCTAAACTAAGCATCACAAGCTAGTAAATAAAAGGGAGAAAGACGTGGGGTTGGAAGACATACACATTATTACAACATTGCGCTCTCACGAAGGAGAGTCCGAATAAACTAAGCTAGTTAACTAACTAATTAAAGCTAAGCTAATTATTACAAAACAAATTGAAATTAGCTAAACTACTTAACTAATTAATATAACAAATGAATTAACTAACTAACCATTCTAGTTAACTAACTAATTACAAAATGAAATTGAATAATTAGTTAACTAACTAATTAATTACAACACTTTACAAAATTAATTAGCTACAACTAATTAATTACAACAATTTACACTTAAAAAAGCTTGGTGTGCAAGGAATGATCATGCACGTGCTCGGTTTCCACTTGAAAAGCCACTGTTTTGCTTCCAAAAAGCCTTTATTGTGCAATAGAACACACACACTGTTGCCCACTTCCAGAATAACTCTGCTCTGCTTGAAGAACACACTGCCAAATTTTGCATTGGTGGCCAGCCGGCCAGTGATGAAGGTTTCCGGCCACTAGCGATGGCCAGCCGGTCGGCCATCAAAGATGGTCTGCCGGCCACCTGTTGGCTATGGAAAGTGGCCTGCCGGCCGATACTGCCCAGTTCTCCTTCCTACAATAGAGGACAAATAGAGCATATACAGTGTATTTCAAGGGCTTGTTTGCACCACTCACCCCTCCTTTTCATGAACAAATCAAAGGAGTAGCAAGTTTAGTTTACATACCATCAATGGATGCAAATTCATTGCATGATGGCTCATGAAACTAAATGTGCAAGTTCAATAAATGCAACAAAAAATGACTCATACCACCTCCCTATCATGGAAGATCAAGGGAAGTAGTGACCTTGGAAACTTGAATCATTTCATCACTAATGAGTATGAAATTGTTCAAGTTTCCATGTGTTCAATTAACGTTCGATTGAACAGAACCAAATTATTATCTTTCACCATTTTAGCCTCAATTTTAATTACTCCATTTTAGTTACCAACCATTCTTTAATCAATTGAGTCCATATGGTGAGTTTAAGTCCTCTAATGGAAAGAAGACTCAAACCAAAAATTGTTTTTGGCATGAAAGAGACATCATACCGTTGGTAATGAACCGCCTAGGGGATTAAACCATTAAGCATGACATCTCATTCTCATGCTTTAAACAAACAAGTGGTTTGAACCACTTTCAAAGAAAAACAAAAAGCCAAGAAAGGAGGGAGGTTGTAGAGATTATTAGTGTTGAAAATGAGTGAGAAAAGCATAAATAAATCCTATCAACTCAAATAAGGTGGTGTCTAAGGCCTAGAACACCAAACTCATGAGGACTATTACACTACAAGGATGCAAAACAAAGCTCAAATGCAACTATCACTCAAAAATAGTGCTAAAATAGTTTAAAACAAGTCATAAAACATGCTGGAATTGAGCTAAAAATAGCTAGACTAACATGCTAAAACATGGCACAAACTAGGCTAGTGAGCAAGACACAAGGAGGGGAGGCTAACCCCTCCAAATTTGAACTTCAAAACATGATTTTGGCCACTAAAAAAGCTCTGAAAATCAATGTTTAAAAGCTCAAAGAAAGATAGTAAAAGGGTGGGAAACACAAAGGCAAATGCCTCCAAAACAAGGTACAAAGAAGGGTGGATCATCCCTCAACCTTTAATGGCCTTAAAACCTAGTTTCATCCAAAAAATACAAAAGTTTTACAGCCCAAAATCAGTTAAAAAACAACAAGTACAATAGTAGAAAAAACAAGTAAAGGGACAAAGCCTTATACCTCTTGAAGAGGAATGAAGTCCAAGCTACAAAACCAAGCAAACAACACCCTCAAGAGCTCAAACCAAGCTCAAAATTACCTTAGCTCAAAGACGAGAAGATTTGGTTAAGGGTGTATAAGCAAAGGTTAAGGATTTATAGGCAAAAGTGTAGGAATTTGCTAGAGAGAGAGGAAAAATTTTGATCTCAAAACTTTCTAACCTTAAAACATGAGAGAGTAGTCTCCTATATATAGAAAACATGAATTCTTTACAAGGATATCCAGCCCTACACATGGGTACAAATGCATGCATTTATGCAAACAACTGACACACCTGGCATAAAATATCTGCAAAAGAAATTAGTGGCCGGCCGACCATCACTGGTGGCCGGTAAGCCACATCAATGGCCGACAACCCAAAAGTGATGGCTGGCAGCCTCAAAAGGCCACTAGAAGCTGCATGCTTGAAAGACCCAGGCTTGGTCCAAAAATGAGGCAACAAGAGTGTAGGGTTTGAAAGGCTCAAAGCTGTGGTGTTTTGCTGAGGACTTCAAGCACTGGATGAGCATTTAGGCTCATCATTGGGTGAGCATGCAATGGTGTCCAAGTTATAAGGGTCGTCAAAAATGGGGTGTCTACATAAGGTTATCAAAATTTGAAGAGAGGCTATATTGACTCTTCCGATTTCCTAGGATCTTAACTCGTCATTAACCAAAGGGCTCTTTCCTGACGTCACCTTGACTTCAACCCCCAGAGTAGAGCTGACCTTGTACATATAGTGAGCTAATGTACATTTCAAAATTAGGACAGGATGCTCTCTTATTTCTAGGATGTATAATATCACTTGTTTGAATAGTGAAGCTCTAGATCATTTCAAAGGGTAACCTTACCCCTCATAGGGGTATTTGTTCTCTTTCTTGCTATGCGCAATGAATGGAAATCTGTATAGAGGTTCTCAAATTCAGATCAGTGGTTCAAGCATATCAGTTTGTAAGATTTAGTTCAGTTTTTCGATGGGGCATAAAATGATCAGTTGTGCGAATTGAGCTGAAGTGCTACCGAAATTATGATTGGGGGTTTTGTTTTTGGTTTTTTTTTTTTTTTTGCTAAGTCATTGTAGCATCATAGCTTCAGAAAAGTCTGATATCCTACAAAGTCTACTAGTAAGAATCCATAGAAATTTCAGGGAATGACCACTTGTTAATTACACAAGCTTTATTTTGAATGTAGTGGATGGCCCGCACTTAAACTAGCAATTCAAGAAAGGTTTCATTTCATGTTTTGAATCAAATGTTGAGTCTAAGTCTGATTCCATCGAGTCTGTGGAGTCGGAGTCAGACTCAAGTTAACCTAGACATATCTGTCTTGTCTAGGTCTTCTTTATTGTTTTGTTCTGAGTCTGTTGTCATTACTGGGTTAGAGTTTCTTTTGAATAAAAGTGTTATGGATTTCACCTACTTTTTTGTGCCTTTAAATCATTGCATTGACCAAAATTTTCAAAACTTTTTCCAAAACTTTGATAAAAACAAAGAGGAAGAAATTCCTTGGACTTTGCAAAATTTGATTGACTGGGAGAAAGATAGGTGTATTAAGCCCTTGACAGATGAGATTGTTTCAGTTAATGTGGGTACTGAGAAGGATCATCGCTTGGCCTAGATTGGTTCTACATTGTCTTCAGAAGAGCACGAACAATTAGTCGCTTTATTAAAAGATTTCAAAAAAATATTTTTGCGTAGTCCTTCGAAGACATGACTGGAACTGATCTTGAGATTGTACAACATAGGATCCCTCTCGACCTAAGGGCCGACCCTTTAGCTTTCAAACCTTGATTCAGAGTGTTCAATAATCAACTAAAGTATACAGCTTAGATAACCAGATTGGAAGCAGCCCTAGAATTAGGGGCAATAAGGTTGGATGTGATTGATGATTTAAGCTTGGTCGTTTCTCAAACTTTGGACATTTTGATTTCAAAATTTGAGAACTTGACATTCACCCACATAGTCAAAAAGAATAACCAGTTCAACGATGCTTTGGCAACCCTAGCTTTAATGGTGGGTATACCAATTGGGGTCAAGATGCATCTGATCCTCACAGAGCATGTTCAAGATGAAAATCCTTGGTATCATGATATTTCAGAAAATGAACTATATGACAAGGGGAAAATTCTAGGATAAGGTATTAACGCAGGATTATCATATCTCAAAATCTGAGAGAGGAAGATTTAATGCTGAAGGCAATCAAGTTCCTATCCACAACCCTAGGGGCAAGTTCACACCCAATTAGATAGGTTCCTACATCATCAAGTCTATCTAGTTAGAAGGAGCAGTTATTCTTGCGGATTTAGACGACCTAGAGATCTCACAACTAATCAACATGGACAAGCTACAAAGGTAGTACCCTTGAGAGGCTAACTTGGCTGAAAACCCGGAAGGGCAATCTAGGCAAATGTTAGAATAGAAAAACAAAAAATAAAAATAAAAATAGAAAATGAAAAAAAAATGAAAAAATTGAAAAAAAGCTCACATGGTCAAAAACCTGAAAGGGTGTCTTTGGTAAAAATTAGAGCACAAAATGAGAAGGTTAATACCTGAATGAACCTCACCCCTATGAACTACGTAAGGCCTAATTCCTATCTTTGGGATACGTAAGTAGCTTCATCCTGAAGTTCGGCCCCAACCATTTTCAACTTGCTTGTCTTATTCATGTACGATTGGTTTATCCTTATCCAACTTGGTTATCCTATCTATGTTCAATTGGGTTATCTTCATTCAATTTGACTGTCCTATCTCTTCTTCATGGAAGGCCCGGTTACAAGATAGATTAAGTGGTGCATCATGCTCGAGTTATCTGATTTTGATGTTGTACATCGCAAGGGTTGATTTCATGTTGGTTCAGTAGTGACCATTTACGAAAATAGGTTTTGATTATTTTTAATGAAATTTACTGATCTTGTCGAAAATTAGTCTATTTTTGCAAAGCCAGATCATTCTTTGGACCAAAAAGGGAAAAATTTCAATGCTCACAGCATGGCTTACATGATTTCAAAACAGACAGTAGAACAAGCATACTAATCTACCTCTCATGTTGATCAAAACCTTTTTACTAGAAAACCAAAAAAATAGGCAAAGCGATGAATTATGGGCACAGTCGAGTCAGGTTTTCTGTCTTTCTCCTATATTCGTGGAAGTCCTTATTTACATTGTCAATCACTTGCCAGAAAGTGCGTAATCGTTATCTCTGATAATGTAACAGAACCCTTCAGTCAAGCGGTCGTTCGAGCGACTGACCGACGATGGTTTTTTGTTTTGAATTTTGTTTTACGACATCGCGCCTATGATATTCTAAACCACACTCGCGATTGTTCTACTTGGTCGCTCCTGCAATGTTTATAATCACACCCATGTTGAAGTTTTGTGTCCTTTCTATTCCAGCAAATATCAATATGTCTATTTAGGTTGTCTTTGTTTGGCTTTTCTTTTATTAAGTCATTTTTTGATTTCTAATCAGTTGAGGGCTTAATGTCCAATTCAAAACTCATTGAAATTCAATCATTCTTAGATTCAAGTTCAAGAAAAATGTTTTCATGCTCAAGTGTTGTGTCATTCACGTCATGATGTGCAAAAAAAAAAAAAACAAAACAAAACAAAACAAAACAAAAACAAAAATTGAAACTTCTTTATTGAATTTTAGGAAGAAACCCCCGATTACAACTGTCAAAACAAGAAAATTTTAAAATCAACAAAAGATAAATCTAAAGCATTGGTGCCCCTTCCTAAGTAAAACTAAAAATACAAAGGGAAAAAAAAAAAAAAAAGAGTGCAGGCATTCTTCTAGATTTTGGTGGCAAAAGGTAATGGCCGACATCTTTTGGCGAAAGTTTCATCTCCTGCTTCCATTGTCAGTTGTCTCGCGTCATCATTACTCTCGGGAAGCTCTTGAGGACTCTACCTTAGCATTTGCAGAGCTTCCAAAAGAGATTACTCCTCGCCAGCCGTGAAATGGAGAACACCCTCCGAATCGGGCCACGGAGGTTGCATGTCATTTCAGCTCTTTGTTTTGTTTTTTCAATTTGCTAATCTTTTCTCGAGTATCCTTTTACATGCGCTGGTATAGGGAGAGTTATGCATTCAAGCACTGTACTTCGTTTGCTCTGTTTTGCAATCGACGGGGCACATTCGTTACCGCAGCTGCGGTCTCTATACATGAGTTTAGAGTGTGAGAACTGGTATCAGTGTCAGATTTTACTGCCAGCATTTGTTCTATTGGCGTTGTAGGGAGATGAAAAATTGCGGCAGGGGCACCCCGCAGAAGCTCAGAGTGTCACGACCCAACCCTAGTTACTTAGGACTGGAACCGCAACTTGCTAATTAATTCTAATGTTAACAAATTAAGTGGCGCAGGCGGAGGCGAAATGAAAGTAAGAAAATAATTAAATAGATGATTAACTTCATTAATTATCCAACTACTTTAATAAAAAGAAATACATCCATCGGGCATTTATTATTTTTTCATTTGGTGGCAGACAATTATAAAAATGAGAGAGAGAAAAAAAGAAAAAGAAGATCCACGTCAAATTCCATGCTAGTCCCACTACACGAGGTTACAATCCTTCTCTATATTTCATCACCTGAAAGGCTTAACAACTATAAGCATCTAGCAAAGTGAGAGATATTATACCAAGAACGTAGGGCTCAAAATAACCATGAATAGTTATTTAAGCTAAAACATTGTACAAACTTAATTTGAGTAAATAAATTATTTAAGTGGCAGAAATTGAAATCCAGAAGTTATGTAAACAAATAATCATAACCATGGTATAGAATAGAACATAACAGAATAGAAGTCACTGGAGTGACAATCAGAACAGGGGTCAATGGATCCATGACAAACAAAAGGCTACAAAGTAACCAATCAGAGGCTAATGGTTATTTAAGTTCCCTAAAGTATGGGATTCTCGTGGTGGAACTCACAAAAATAAATATTTATGTAATCATTGTCAAATAATTTCTAAAATTTAAACAATTATATCCATGAATTTCAATTTAGGCAAATAGGGTTCAGAAAATAATTAACGTAATTGAAATATTAATATAATTTATAGAACATGAAGTGCATAAAATAAATTATGGTAACTCGATACATACGTAAAATATGTTATGGTGAATCAAGATATAATATAACTCACTGAAATATTGACTCTTAACCTTTACTTTCCTAATATTGACTCCCAACCTCTTTGTATGCTACCCTTAGTTATATCTTTTTCCCTCCGGCTCAACAACCCAGTAACCCATCTATTTATAGTTGGTGAAAACCCTTAGTCCCTAATCAAAATTTAACGCATGGCAAGTCTAAAACCTGGCCACCTATCCAACATGTGACAAATTTGTTTACTTTCCACATGTCCCTCTAGATTAGGCGACTCACCAAGTCTATAAAACTATACGTGCATATTCATCACTCTATATGCTAGGTCGGAGAATGTATAGGGACCTTTTATTATTATTATTATTATTATTATTATTATTATTATTATTATTATTATTATTATTATTATTATTATTATTATTATTATTTCTTTTGCCCCAAATTTCTTTTATTTACCCTTGGCCCCATAGATTAATTCTCTTGTTAATAACTAAGTCCTATTTTAGTTTAATTTTAATTTATATTCTACAATTCACAATTTTATTAAACGTTAACATGGTGATGAAATTAATCAAATATTTAGGTGTCACATTTCTCCCATCCTAGGAAGAAGTTTGTCCCCAAACTTGTCATACCTTGGTTTTCGAAGAGGTGTGGGTATTTGGCCCGCATTTGATTTTCAGTTTCCCATGTTGCTTCTTTGACACAATGATTTCTCCACAAGACTTTCACAAGAGGTATAGTCTTGTTTTGGAGAACCTAATCACGACAATCGAGAATCTACACTGGTTGTTCATCATAAGAGAGATCTTCTTGAACTTCCAAGTTCTCATAATCGACAACATGCTCTAAATCTTGAAGATACCGTCGAAGCATCGAAACATGAAACACATTGTGGATTGGACAGTTTAGGTGGCAGTGCAAGGCGATATGCCTCAGGGCCAATCCTTTCTAGTATTTCTAATGGCTCGATGTAATGTGGGTTTAACTTTCTTTGCTTTCCAAATCAGATAACTCCTCTTGTTGGTGAGATCTTTAAGAAAACATGATCTCCTATTTGGAATTCCAATTCTCTTCTTTGTGTATCTGTATAGCTTTTTTGGCAGCTCTGAGCAGTGCGAATTCGCTGTCGGATGAGTTGAATTCTATCACTCGTTATTTGCACGATTTGAAGATCCAATAACTTTTTGTCTCCAAATTCCGCCCAGCACAGGGGTACTCGACACCTCCTTTCATATAGTGCTTCGTACGGTGCCATTCCAATGCTTTCTTGGTAATTATTGTTATAAGCGAATTCCACTAAAGGTAGGTGCTCATCCCAATTCCCTTTGAGGTCCAGCACGCACACACACAACATGTCTTCCAAGGTCTGGATTGTCCTTTTGAATTGCCCATTAATTTGCGGGTGATAGACAATACTAAACTTCAGTGTGGTTCCCAAAGCCTATTGCAATTTGTTCCAGAAATGAGATACGAAGCGGGGGCCTTGGTCAGATACGATTAAAATTGGGGTGCCATGTAATCACATGATTTCCTTGATGTATAAAGTGGCAAACCTATTAAGAGTATACGTGACTCTAATTGGTAGAAAATGCGCCGACTTTGTCAATCGGTCTACCCTTTTGAGCTCGAATTCTATAAAATCGAAGCTCTGGGATTGTTTTGAGGGTTGAACAAAAATCTTGAAGTCATAAATACACCTTGAGAGCTCTTGTCTCCTCCTTCTTCCATTGCAAGTCATCTTTGAGCTAAACTAGCTTGTTTGTATCACCTCTATTCACCATACACAACCTTATCTTACCACCCTAGAGCCTTGGTTGATCTTGGAGAAGTATAATTCAAACTTGAGAGTGCATTAAAACCAAGTTTGAAGCATCAACAACAAGTTTACCCCTTTGAAAGAAACAAATCTTTGCACCAAATTGATGCCGGCAATCAGTGATGCACAACCAGCCCTTGGTGTGTGGCCAGTAGTGCAGTTTTGCAGAAACAGAGGCAATGGCTGAAGGTAAAACAGAGATGGTCTGGGCACACAAAGTAGCTTTCAAGTGATGCGCATGTGACCTTCATCCATCTTCCATTGTGTCCTTATCAAATGCGTTTAATTATTTAATTGTTTCATTAGCATAATAAATTGTGTTGTAATATTTAATTTGTTGGTGTTGTATTATTTAATTAGCTTAGCCTAGTTAAATTCTTAATTAGCTTAGATAGTTAGTTAATTATTCATTTCAAGTGTTGTAATAATTAGTTAATTAGTTTAGCTATTTATTCAAATTTTGTAATAATTAGCTTAATTAACTTAGTTAGTTTATCTATTCAGACTCTCCTTCGTGAGAACGTGTTGTAATAATGCGTATGTCTTCCAACCCTACGTCTTTCTCCCTTTTATTTATCCGTTTTTGATGGTTAGATTAGGGACATGTTTCAGTTAGCATACTCGATGTTTGCATCCATTCATCTTGTCTTGCATGCACCAAGGCTTAGTGTATCATTCTAATTACATCATCATTTCAATACTTCTTTGAATACGTGTTTAACTACATGTCATTTAATTGAATCATATGCCATGTTAAAGAGCCGATCCTATTAATTGCATATTGCATGTGTTGCATTAGACATCTTGTATAGTTAGGAATCATGCATATTTTTTTTTCTAACTCTTTTGTTTTCTTAGTTTGGAGTACTAGATAAGTTTTTAGTGCTTTAGCATACTTGCATGAGTGTGAGTGATTGCCATAACTAGCATGCTTGCCATGAGGCTAAATACTTAAGTGATGAACTGTTTGAATGCCTGTGGATGAATTCTTGTTGCTTGAATTTGAATGATTCAACGAATGTATGTTTAAGCCCACCATGTTGGCAAATTCGCAAACTTTAAGCCCACTTGAGGTGGCAAATTCAAACCCTTTTCACAAAACAAACATGAATTTGAATTGTTCCAACTTAAGCAAACTAGTCTATATTTACTTGTGCGCATCACATAGTAATGCTAACTTAATAACCGAAATAAGAGCACATAATGTTGATAAAAAATCATATCATGATTAGTAGAGGCCGATCTTTGATCGGGCAAGCGGGGGTGCTCAATTCATGACCTTCCCCTCTCGTACCTAAGTTCCCAAGCTGAGGCAACTTTGGTGATGACGGACACGTGTCCTTTAGTACGAGTCATAGGTTTCCTAAATTTCTCCAAAATAAAATATTTAGGTGGCGACTTTGCATTTGGAAAAGCAGTCCATTTTTGGCATAACAGTCCATTTTTGGCATTTTAATTCAAAATCGATTTTCCAAAAGATTTGTCGGATTTGGACTCTTTGGTGTTTATCAATTTTATATTGCACTTGTGAGATTAGATTCAGAACCGCGGGAGTTCAAACTGTAAGGCTTTCTTTCAAACCTTCCGAAAGGGGGCGCGAAAAAGCCGAGCTACACTACCATAACCCATATTACATCATTCTTCGAGATTGACTGTGGTAGCTCGATCATGAAGTCCATAGTAATGTGTTCCCATTTCCATTCAGGAATAAGGAGTGGTTGCAATGTTCTTGTAGGTCTCTGATGTTCTGCTTTAACACATTGATAATATAGGCATTTAGAAAATGTGGCTTGCTATGTCTCTTTTCATTCCTATCCACCAGAAGTGTTCCTTCAGATCATGATACATCTTTGTATTGCCATAATGGATTGCAAACCTCGAGCTATGGGCTTCTACCAATATCTTCTTTTTGAGCTCTGGAATGTCGGGTACGCAAATTTGATTTTGAAATTTTAGCACCCCATTGCTTATAGTGAAATCAGGGTCGGGCGTATTTATCTGCTCATCGTATTTGTTTTTCAGAAGTTTATCTTCACATTGGCATGCTCTAATTTCTTCTATCAACGTGGGTTCTACGATTATGTTTGTGAGAAATCCATTGATCTTGCGGGAAACGAGGGTACATGCCAAACTTTTTGTAGTCTTTCGACTCAATGTGTTAATTATTATGTTAGCTTTGCCTGGGTGGTGGTGAATCGCCATATCGTAGACTTTCATAAATTCTAACCACTGTCGTTGTCTCATATTCAGTTCTTTTTGTGTAAACAGATATTTAAGAGTCTTGTGATCAGTGTAAATCTCACAGGTTACACTGTAAAGATAATGACGCCAGATCTTGTGGGTGAAGATCACCGCAGCTAATTCTAGGTCATGGGTTGGGTAGTTCTTCTCGTGAGTCTTTAGTTAACGTGAGGCATATGTAATGACTTTTTCATTTTGCATAAGAACGTAACCCAAACCGTTGTATGAGGCATTGCTACCAATTACGAACCCATCCATTCCAGTAAGGAGTGTTAGTATAGGAGGTGATACAAATATGCTTTTTAACTCTTGGAAGCAACGTTCCTGTTTGTCAGTCCATTCAAAGGGTGGGTTTTTCTGAGTCAGCTGGGTCAAGGGTGATACCATCTTCGAGAAATCTCGAATGAAGCAGTGGTAATAGCCGGCTAAACCCAGTAAGCTTCGAACTTCAGACACGTTAGTAGGTTGTGGCCAATTCACGATTGCTGTAACTTTTTGGGGAGTCAACCAAGATGCCGTCCTTGTTAATGACGTGACTGAGGAAGTGTACATTAGTGATCCAGAGTTCGCATTTCTTAAACTTGGCATAAAGTTTGTGATCATGTAGTGTTTGCAGGACTGTTCACAAGTGTTTCTCATGGTCCTCTGGTGTCTTGGTAACGAACTCATCAAGATATGTTTAGAACACTCTATTCATGAGGTCCATGAAAGCTACTGGAGCATTTGTGATGCTAAATGACATGACGAGAAACTTATAGTGCCCATAACGTATTCTGAAGGCAGTCCTTTCGATGCTTTCTATTTTGACTTTTAATTTATGATAGTTGGAAAGCAAGTCAAATTCTGAGAATACTTGGGCGCCTTGAAGTTAATCAAACAAGTCATCGATTCGGGGCAGAGGGTACCGATTCTTGATGGTAACTTTGATCAATTCCCGATAATCAATACACAATCTCATTGTACCATTTTTTTTCTTTGCGAACAATACTAGAGCTCCCTAGGGCGAGGCACTAGGTCGAATAAAGCCTTTGCCCAGTAGTTCTTGGAGTTGGGTCTTTAGTTTTTTCAATTTCTTCATTGGCATGCGGTAAGGAGCTTTAGATACTGGTTATGGACTAGGTTGAGTTTCAATAGTGAATTTGATTTCTCAATCAACTGGGGTACTAGGTAGGTCTTCTGGAAAGACATCTGAAAATTTTCTAACCCTAGGGATTGCATCAAGTGTGGGGGCATTTTCCTGAGTATCGATCACATAGCATATATAACTACAACAACCCTTTCTTAGAAGTCTTTGGGTTGTCAAGGAGGATATAACACATGGAGGGGAGGAAACTCCAGTTCCATCAAAGACAAGCTCTAGTTGTTTTGGTAACCGAAGAGAGACCTTTTTGGCTTTGCTATCGATAAAGACATGGTTGGCAGCTAGGCAATCCATTCCTAAGATCACATCAAAGTTCCCAATACGTAAGGGAATCAAGTCCACGTATAAGGTTGGATTTTAAGGATATAGCACAAGATTTGTACACATCAGTACCAAGGGCATAATTACTAGAAGCAAAGGACACAGACAGTATATATCCTAAGGGTTCGAGTGTTGATGCTAACTTGGAAGCAAAGTGTGGTGCAACAAAAGAATGAGTTGAATCAAAATCAATGAGAACCTGAGCTAAATGACCACAGATAGAAAGTGTACCTGACACAACGTTCTCAATAACTTTCGGATTTCCAAGCACCATGGCAAAAGCTCTTCCTTAGCATTTTTGGTTCTTCCTCACTCCTCCAGGTACTGCGGGTATTGAGGATAGTTCAGAGGGGCCTGCTATAGGATTCATAAACCTTGGACAATCTCTCAACAAGTGACCAATTTGCTTGCATTTAAAGCATGCTCTTGTGTCTCGATGGCATCGTCCCCAATAAGCCTTCTCACAAGTAAGGCAATTCGGAATGGTGCCACTTTTGGGGTTAGTAGAACCTTGATTGCCTAGACTAGTTGAGCTCGTATTTACCTTCTTTGGGGCTGCAACACCAGATCTTCTATTGTCTTTTTCCCAAAATCACTTCTTTTGGCTCGTTTCCCCAGAATGCGAGACTTTAATCCCTTTTTTGGCGATGTATACTCGATCCACCACTCCTGCATATGTTGGCAACTTCAGAACTTCAATCTTGTTTATGATGTCATCATCTAAGCTAGCTCCGAACTTCCTAGCTCTCTAGGCTTCGGTGGGAATAACATGTCGCAAATCAAGCTAATTGCATGAATTTGCTCTCGTATTCGGCCACCGTCATTGATCATTGCTTAAGATGTATGAATTCTTATGCCTTTTGTTCTTGTAGTGAATCCGGAAAGTATTTTTCATAAAATACTTCTAAGAATCATGCCCAAGTCATATTTTTCTTTTTCTAGGGTGAGAAGCCACCATTCCTATACATCATCTTTAAAAGCGAAAGTGGCAAAAGTTACCTTTTGTCTTTCTGTGCAAGGGAGTACACAAAAAATCTTCTCCATGTCCTTAACCCAAGCTTCTGCTATCAATGGGTTTGAATTACCAATGAATGTGGTAGGCTTCAAATCTTGGAATTGTTTTATCGTAACCGGCTCTTCTCACTGTTCTAGCATTCCATTGTTTATGTTGGTTTGCAGGGCCTGCAAAAAGTTGGTAACTATTCTTTCCATGATTCTTTCCATTGACTTTGTTCCCCTGACTGACAACCCAGTTCGGTTACTATCATTGGCCATTACTACAAAGTAAGGTTTTAGTTGAATTAATTTAATAAGCATTATATCACATTTATAAAGAATCACATATATATATATATATATAATACCAGCTTTATTATTTATACAAATATGGTGTTAGTACTACATCTTTATTAAAAATTAAAAATTAAGTCAGTGTTTAATCCTTTTAGTACCAAGAATAAGGATTAGAACTAATCGCAGTTAGCTCACAAAAATGATCCTCCTCTCAAGCATCTAGATTGGTGAGTCAAACAGCCATGGAAAATAATGCTGCATGAGAAGCTCGAATTCCCATCCCAACTGCACCACTCTGAAACAAACCCATGCTTCCTTAACTCTATAAATGGAGACGGACTGTAGGTATCCCAAAACACTCGATCGACGATCTACCCAAGTGTCTCGACATATGTTAAGTCATTACTGAAATCGACATTTTGGACATTAATAATGTCCAGGGGGTTGGGGATGTCGGTGAGTATGTAGTTGCCGGGAAAAACATATCCCCTCATTTCAACATAATTTGAGGGCAAAAGGCCAACTATGTAGTGAGGGTAGTCTAGTCCTGGGGCAAGGCCGACCATGTACGTAGGTTCGAGATACCGTCCTCGAGTATAAGCACAGCTCTGTCACCATGATAGATATGCCAAATTATCATAATCGGCCTGTAGATATAACGGTTGACCCATCAGCTGGTCAAGGCTCGAGTGTAGCTGTCTAACTATGTTCTCGGAATCTCCCCATCCTTCTGGCGGGGTGAGGGCATGATGTTCTCCTAAGAATCTTTCCAGACTCAAACTTTCGAGCTTGTTCCAGAATAACGCACCGAGAGTAAATTCACACATCCCTACATCACCAAAATTAGTAATGGTACAAGTGTAAGATTAACATGACAAGTGGAAAAAAAAAATTGGTTAAGCCATTGCTCTGATACCACCTTTGTCACGACCCAACCTTGATTGCTTAGGGCTGGAATTGTAACTTGCTAATTAATTCTAATTTTAACAAATTAAGTGGCGCAGGCGAAGGTGGAATGAAAGTAAGAAAATAATTAAATTTACTACTTTAATAAGTGAAAATACATCCATCCGGCTTTTATTATTTTATCATTTGGTGGCAAACAATTATAAGAGAGAGAGAGAGAGAGAGAGAGAGAGAGAGAGAAAGATTCGTATCGAATTCCATGTTGGTCCCACTACACGAGGTTACAATCCTTCTCTATATTTCATCACTTGAAAGGGGTAACAAATACAAGCACATAGCAGAGTGAGAGATATTATGCCAATAGCATAGGGCTCAAAATGACCATGGATAGTTATTTAAGCTAAAACATTATACAAACTTAATTTGAGTAAATAAATTATTTAAGTGGTAGAAATTGAAATCCAGACGTTATGTAAACAAATAATCATAACCATGGTATAGAACAGAACAAAACATAGGTCACTAGAGCGACAATCAGAACAGGGGTCAATGGATCCATAACAAACAGAAGGCCACAAAGTGACCAATCAGAGGCTAATGGTTATTTAAGTCCCCCAAAGTATGGACTCCTATGGTGGTACTCACAAAAATAAATATTTATATAATCATTGTCAAATAATTTCTAAAATTTAAACAATCATATCCATGGATTTCAATTTAAGCAAATAAGGTTCAGAAAATAATTAACATAATTAAAATATTAATATAATTTATAGAACATAAAGTGCATAAAATAAATTATGGTAACTCGAAACATACATAAAATATGTTATGGCGACTGAAGGTATAATAAACTCATCGAAATATTGACCCTTAACCTTTACTTTCCTAATATCAACTCCTTACCTCTTTGTATGCTGCCCTTAGTTATATCTTTTTCTCTTCGGCTCAGCAACCCAATAACCCATCTATTTATAGTTGGTGAAAACCCTTAGTCCCTAAACAAAATTTAACGCGTGGCAAATCTAAAACCTGGCCACCTATCCAACAGGTGGCAAATTAGTTTACTTTCCACTTGTCCCTCTAGATTAGGTGACTCACCAAGTCTATAAAACTATACTTGCATATTCATCACTCTATATGCTAGGCTAGAGAACGTGTAAAGACCCTTTTTATTATTATTATTTTTTTGTCCCAAATTTCTTTTATTTACCCTTGGCCCAAAGATTAATTTTCTTGTTAATAACTAAGTCCTATTCTAGTTTAATTTTAATTTATTTTCTATCATTCATAATTTTATTAAATGCTAACATGGTGATGAAATTAATCAAATATGTAGGTGTCACACAGAGGAGCTAGTGTCAGAAATCTCTGTCGGCATGGATGTGTCATTAAGGTCTGAAAAAAGGGCAAGAGTATAGCGAGAAGAGGCCATGTTAAAGGAGAGTAATGCCAAAGAGGGAGGTTGTAGAGTAATGCCAGAGAGGAATTTGTTTTGTAGCTTTCTACTATGTCTCTCTCGCAGGCCTCAAATTAAAAAGAGAACAAAGGAGAAGAAGAAGCCAAAGAAGGGGGAAGGTCGAGGCAATCGTTGAAGAATCGAGGTTGCTTGGCTATGTCAATCAGGCACTGCAATTATTGAAATCGCATGCCAGATGCGAAATTCGAAGGAGACGAAGGAGGGAGAGAGAGAGAGAGAGTGAGAGAGAGAGAGAAAGAGAAAAAGCGACAAGAACAGGGGAGAGGTATGTGTATGTATGTGTATGTATACTTTATTTATATGTATATGTATAAATATATATGTATGTGTATCTGTATATCTGTCCGTATGTATATGTTTATTTGTATGTATGTCTATATGTATATGTATCCGAATATATATATGTATACCATGTATATGTATATATGTGTCTGTATGTATATGTGTATCTATATGTCTATATATATATATATGTATGTGTATGTATCCGGATATGTATATGTATATAAATATATATTTTGTATATATGTATATATTTGTATGTGTATGTATATGTATACTGATGTACGCAGTATGTATCTACAAAAAAAACAGTGAAAAAAGAAAAATACAAAATAATTTTAAGAAGAAGAAAAGAAAATGAAAAAATAAATTTGTGCATCAATCAAGTACAGTTAAAACCTTCCTCCTCTCTGTGTGAAATACGATTAGGTGTGCCTATTGGTTACACCACCTTTTCTCCTTTCATGTGAAATGTGTTAAGAAATTTATTCAGTTAAAACCTTCCCTCTCTCCATATGAAATACGGTTAAGTATGCCTGTTGGTTACACCACATTTCCTCCTTTCACGTAAAACGAGTTAGGATTTCAAGTTTACTCAGTTAAAACCTTCCCCCTCTCTATATGAAATACGGTTAGGTATGCATGTTGGTTACACCACCTTTCCTCCTTTCGCGTGAAACGTGTTAGAATTTCTAGTTTACACAGTTAAAACCTTCTCCTTTTCCGTATGAAATATAGTTAGGTATGCATGTTGGTTATACCATCTTTCCTTCTTTTATGTGAAATGTGTTACGATTTCAAGTTTACTCGGTTAAAACCTTCCTCCTTTCCATATGAAATACGATTAGGTACGCTTGTTGGTTACACCACCTTTTCTTCTTTCACGTGAGACACATTATGATTTCAAGTTTATCCGGTTAAAACCTTCCCCATCTCCTATGAGATATGGTTAGGTACGCCTATTGGTTACACCACATTTTTCCTTTCGCGTGAAATGAGTTTGGATCTCAAGTTCACTATTTTTTCTCTCGCATAAGACGTGTTTGGATCTCAAGTTCACTATTCATCTGCTCACGTGAGACGAGTTTGGATTTCAGGTTCATTATTTATCCTCTCGTATGAGACGTGTTTAGATTTTGAGTTCACTATTTCTCTTCTCACGTGAGACGCTTTTGGATCTCAAGTTCACCTTTCCATCTCTATCATTTGTGTTGTGGCACATTTGTATGCATTGCACCCTCTCTATCATTTGTGTGGTATGCACATTTATATGCGATGCACATTTATGTGGTATGCATATTTGTATGCGATGCAGCCCTTCTATCATTTGTATAGTATGCACATTTGTATGTGATGAATCCTCACTATCATTTATGCTGTGGCATATTTGCATGCGATGCACTCCCTCTATCATTTGTGCGGTATGCAAATTTGTATACAATGCACCCCCCTTTATTATTTGTGCGGTATGCACATTTATATGCGATGCACCCCCTTCTATCATTTGTGTAGTATGCACACTTGTAAGCTATACACCCCTCTCTATCATTTGTGTTGTGGCATATTTGTATGCGATGCACCCCCTCTATCATTTGTGTCGTGGCACATTTGTATGGAATGCACCCCCTCTATCTTTTATGTGGTGTGCATATTTGTATGCAATGCACCCCTCTCTTTCATTTATGTTATGGTACATTTTTATGCGATACATCCCCTCTATCATTTGTGCGGTATGCACATTTGCATGCGATGCACCCCTCTATCATTTGTGCTTTGTCACATTTATATGCGATGCACCCCCTCTATCATTTGTGTTTTGGGACATTTATATGCAATACGCCCCTTTTTATGCTTCATATCATTTGCACTAGTCTTGCCTCTCATGTTACCACCTCCATATCTTTATCATCATTCCATTACTTTACATTGCATAATCATGAATGTTGAAAATAAAAATAAAAAATTAGTTTCGCAAAGCGTATAAGTCTAACTTTCAATTATATTTTGAGCATATCATTTGCATCTTGCCCTTGAATTATGCTAGTTTGATTCCTTGCTAAGGCATACATAAGCAACCTTTGGGTTCAACCAATTATGTTTGTATCTTGTTTGTTTGTCCAAGTCTTACAGCCTTGTCAAAAGGGTCATCTTCGAACTTTGACATTCACTCACGTCATGAAATGATTTCGAACTCTGTCAAACTGTAGACATTCCATTTTGACCGGCCTTAAGACTTGGGTGCTTCTTTCGAACACCCGATGATGAAAATTGAAATGTGCTATTTTACGAATTTCTCTACAGAAAAGTCAAGTTTAAGCTTTAATTCCAACCTTACACCCGTTTCAACCAAATTATTTTAGACCTATTCAAAAATATTTTTCTGAATTTTTTCTTTTTTGGAAAATTTAGCAGTTTTGGAAAAAATTAGCTCCCATACCACATGGCAAGTCACATGGTTTTGAGATACCACATGGCAAGCCATGTGCTTTTGGAAATATCACATGGCTAGCCACGGGTTTTGGTGATCCAAAATTCCTATAAATACCACCTCATTTTGTTGTTTGGAAAAATAGAGAAAAAAAAATAGAGAAAATCTTGAAAAAGAAAATTTTATTTCAAAAAGAGAGTATTTTGGAAAAAGAAAATTTCACAAGTCTTGAGAAGAGAAAATTTTGAAAAAAAAAATTTGGTTTCAACAAATCTTAAACCTCTATCACCTTTCTATCCACTAATATATACCACCTAAAAATTCCATCAAAGCTTAAACTTGCAACTTCTTACTGATATCTCAAAGGATACTCCATAACCGTGAGGGTGTAAAGAACAAGTTTGATAAATTAAGAAATTCATCATTTTCTCCAAAGATGAGTTTTTACAATTTTCTCATTTATTTTCTTGTATTTTCTTTGTTGTTTTAAATATGTAGTTTCTTTATTTTTAATATAAATAATATAATAATATATTAATTATATTATGTTGTATATTATTATTATTATACTATGATACCATAATAATAATAATATATATTTTCCGTGCAGTGGTGGATGAAACCACCACGCACACTTCTCTCAAATATGTGTAGTATTATTATTATGTTGTTTGATTTGTTAAATTTAGCTTATATTTAAATTATATAGTCGTTTGTTGTAATAATTCCTACCTTACGTCTTTTATTCAGTGTTGTAAATATTCAGTGTTGTAATAATTTCCCGTTCCGCTTCTTTCTATCCCTTTTCATTTATTTTATTTTATTTTTTTTATATCTGTAAATAAGCATCATATTTAATTCTTCATCATATTTATGCTTTGTATTCACATTTTATGCATTCAAATTCAATTCATTTGCATATGTGGGTTTAATTAATTTCTATGTGATTTTCTGTGATATCCCTTGTCATGAAATGATTCACATGTCATGTATTAGTAGCCAAATTTTTAGTCGCATTTTTTTGTATGTATTGCATTAGAATCTAAAATCTAGGATCATGCCTGTTTTCCTAACTTTGTCTTGTAACTGTTCACGGGACGTCGACAAATATGTAAGTTTTTATGTTTTAACATACTGCTTGTGTGGTTTTCCTTACTATGTTTAGCATTCTGTCGTGAGACTATTTGCTTATTTGATATGACTCTATGAATACTGGTTGATGGAGGTTGTATCACTTAATTTGGAATGATGTTGATTTTCATGTTTGTAAACTCAATTTCTTTGAGTTGTACATCTTCAAAACTCTTTCAAAATGCATGAAAATCAAGTTATTCCAAAATGTATGAAATAGTTTATACCTATTTGCTTCGCATAGTAAATTTTAGGATTTATTCGATAATCGGAATATGAACGTATAAAGTCAATAAAGTTCATATCATGATTTAGTAGAGGCTGATCTTTTGATCAAGTGAGTAGGGGTGCTCAATTAATGACCCTCCCCCTCATACCTAAGGTTCCGAACCAAGACATCTCTGATTACAACGAACAGTGGCCTTGGCACAAGTCACGAGTTTTCTAATTTTCCCAAAATATTAGGTGGTGACTGTGAGATCTTGTGATGTAGTCCATTTCCGGCAAAGGTTTTTCAATAAAATGGATTTTCTATAAAATTTCTAGATTTGGACTCTCATCTATATTTCACATTGCACTCCTGAGACTAGATCAAAAAAATCGAGGGTCTGAACTATTTAACGTGCTCCAGTACCCCCGGGTAATGCGACAAGCATGCAGAGTCAAAATAACAGGAAGATGTACTTGAGGTGATAGACAAAGCAATAGAAGGAGATGTACCAGATGTGGGGAGAAACTATTTGATCAGAGTTTAAACATCAGTTTGGTAGAAGACAGAAGTGGAAGGATTCAAAGGCATAGAAGAAGAAAAGTCCTTAGAGGCAACATCAACAATATGATGAATAGACATAGACCGAAACTGATTCCCAAAATGATGTGAACGGCCCCAAGAGTGAGATTCATGAGATGATGCACCAGTAAAGGATGGTCAAGATGGATTGCGAAAGCAATCTTGCTGGAGATGACCAGGGCCAGTTTTGTTGTAGTAGCAGCAAGACTTGACTAAACAATTAACCAAAAGATGAGTTGAAGAGAGCCCACGATTATGACAATATATGCACCGAGGAGTTCGCTGGGGAGAAAAGGATCTTCATGACTGAGCGGTGGCCAGAACAGAGTCTACATGTTGAGTGGATGAGGGACCAAGACGAGTTTCCTCATATAGAAGCTTGGATATAGCTTGCTTAAGAGAGGGCAAGGGAGTGTGATGTAGGAGAGAGGCATGGACTGACTCAAAATGATAAGTAAGAACTGTGAGAAACTTATCAACTGTTGATGATTGTAGTAATCAATAAATAGAACAACATATTCAGCATGAGGCCAGTTACGTTCAAAAAGGGCAACCTGATCCCAAACAGATTATATTTTAGAGAGAAAGTCAATAATGGGCTGATCAGGCTCTTATTGCATGTGATGGAGGTGACTTTGAAGTTGACATTGATGAACAAGACCAATAGTCTAATACCGATCTTTGAGAAAATCCTAAATATCATTAGAAGGAGTGGAAACCAAGTCAAGTTGAAAGAGACCTAATTGAAGGATGATAGATGTGACAGATATATTTCGGAACCAAGTAATCATTCGATATTTTTTTGCTATCATACTCCTTTAAATGGTTGGCGTATTTGGCTGCAGTTTCCTCAGCCCCTTTTGTTGATTTAGTCACATCCCTAGTAATAACGCGCCATAATTTCTTGCCTTTGAGAAATCTAGACATGGCTTAGCCTAGAGAACATAATTAGAGTTGTTAAGGACAATAGAAATAAGATAAGCAGAGTTGGAGCGATCCATGATAAGTTATGATCAAGGCAAAAAGACAAGACAACACGGTAGAAGCAAAACCAAAATAAAAAAAAAATAAAAAAAAAGCATACTGGTGAGTTTGGAAGATCGACAATAGGTGGGAATTGAGCCAAATTGACCCAAAAAGAAGCAAAAAATAGGTGAAACTAGCCAAAATAACAGAATTGGCCAAACACAACTTAGGGCTAATGTCAACAGTGGCAAAATGGTGTCAGTAAAGGGAGCGATGCATAATAGTAGAGAGGAGCGTGGTGAATGTTAGTAACAAGACGGCTGACTGACGTGGTTGACTGGAGCAATTGACGGTAACAGCAGCTAAAGGCTGATGTCAATGCAGAGAGGCTGACATCAATAATACATTAAAGCGCGCGTATGAGAGTGGCGTCGGAAGGCTGTGATGTATGACTATCAATCAACGCGTGAGCGCACGTAAGGGCCCTATTTGTGATGATTATGGTGGTGTTGGAGTTATGAGAATATTCCAAGCAAGATTATGGTATTTTCAAAAGAAAATAGTGATCTGGGTAGCCTGCCAGTGGTGAATTAGTACCCAAAAAGATTGGAACGGTTGCGGAAATATCATCGTAAATCGTGATGGTGTCTTATGGTGATGAATAAAAAAAGAAAAAAAAGCCTTGTGGCTCTGATACCATGTTAGATTATTATAGATAAAGAAAGAGAGAGAAACTATGAACTTTGTATATAATATTGTAATGAACAATGTACAAGAAGACCCTATATATAGAAGAGAGTACAGAAGCTAAATATCAAAGGTGAATCAATCACCAAACAATCAATCAATCAATAATGAATACACAATATATATACACACTAACAACTAGGGCTGTAAACGAGTCGAACCGAGCTAAATTTTGCTGAGATTGAGCTCAGCTCAACTCGTTTGCTCATTGGGCTCTAACTCGGTTTGATAACTAATTGGGCTCAAGCTCGGCTCGGCTCGGCTCGGCTCATTAATATTAATAAAACTCGAGCTTGGCTTGATAATTAATTAGGCTCGACTCGATAACTAACTGGGCTGGGCTCAGCTCGGCTTAGCTCATCTCATTAATATTAATAGAACTCGAACTCGACTCGACTTGATAAGATTTTTTTTATTTTTTATATTATTTAAATAGAGAAATTTAAATAAAAAACCGTTATTTCTATTATTTAATACGTTAATAATATATTTATACTATTATTTATATATATTTATTATATAATTTAAATAAAGATAAACGAACTGAGCTTATTTGAGCTCGAACTTGATTTGTTTACTAGACAAGCCCACCCACAAGGCCAACTCTAACATTTTGGCCATCAAAAGTTTAAGTATTTAAATTTATTTAAATATATAAACAAATATACAATAAATAAATAAATAAACTAAAATAATTCAAGCTGGAGTACTAAATAAAAAGTGAACAAACTCTATACTTAAATATCACCCTTCTCATATTTTTGACTACAAAATTGCTAATCAAACTTGCATAATTCAACTTATTAACTAATTATTTTTTAATGGTTAAATTGCTAATACATTCAATCTTTCTTATAATATGGTTGATCGAGGTAAAATTCAATTAATTTTAAATTTAAGAAGTTTATTTCCCAAGAAATAATGTAACTAATATAATTAATCGTATTCTATATGCAATCCATGTATTTAAAAAACAACCATCCATTAATTTAATATAACTCACTCTATCAATTGACTTTTTGGTTTTGTCAATAAAAACAATCATCCATTTGTTTTAAATAATTCGCCACATCAACCAAAAAAAATGGGACGTCAATCCAAAAGGTACAATGATTGATGATTCCCAAATGCAATTAGAAGGGTGGCAATCTTTAGAGGATGATAAAGATGATACTCAACAAGAGCACTCACATTTAGATGAAAGGACCCAAGGGCAATATACTGTGTTTGGTTCGAGATTTCCTAGACAAAGTTCAAGCACATTAGCTAGAACTTCTAATCCAACACCTCGAATGAGATCTCAACAGTCTCAAATTTCTAGTTTTATTAGACAAGATGGAGCATCATCATCCATAAAGGATAAAGGGAAAATGTTGGCATAACTTCTCTTTTTTTTTTTGTTCTTTTCCAATTTAAGGAATAATTACCTTTTATGATGAGCTTTTCATTTTTATTTTTATTTTTATTTTTGTGTTAGTTATTTTTTATTGCAATACTTATAAATTTTGGATCGTTTTGTTATTAATGTTTTTGGAATAGAGTTTTTGCAAGTATGGGAATTAGTTCAAGTAATTTAATTTCTATAATTTCATTGTGATGAAAATCTCATTTGATTAAAAACATATATAAAAAGTCTTACATGTACACAATCATACATTTCTATAAATATTACTAAACAATCCAAAAAAACATTTCACGTTCCAAACAAATGTATTTCGTTCCGACTAAGCAATCCGAAGAACCTTACCCCTACCATACCACGTTCCACACAACATGGCATACTACGTTTCCATTTCCATTCCGCGTAACACTATTATTTGCAATCTAGGTAATTTAGGGCGGTACTGGCGACTGGAGGTGTAGGAGGTGGTGGCTAGAGTAGTGTAAGATTAAAGTAGATTAAGGTTAGTGTTTGAAAGATTAAGAGTGACAATAAAATTAAAAATTTTACACTAGAATAAAATTGTAATAAAAAAATAAATTATAATATGTATTAAAAAAAAGAAAAATTTACCTATAAATCCCATCTTAAGGAATGGTGATCCATTTTATGTTCCTTCTCTTTTTTCTTTTGGGCTAGAAAGGTTACAATATATAAGAATCAAATTTGGGATGAATTTTTATATAAAATCTTTTTTCTTTGGAAAACATTTCAAAAGGAATACAAAAATGACTTAAAATATGAGATTATTTAAACATTCAAAAAATGTGAGATTTTTCAAATATTTCAAAAGAAGTACAAAAACTACTTGGTAAGTTTTGGTCAAACGTATAATTTCAAACTGTAATACTCCAATAGAAAACTCAAACGTAACACTCCAATGTAACACTAAAAAAAATCTTAGTGTAATACCCTAATGTAACACATAAAAAAAAAAAACTCTTTACTATACTTTTCTCAAATGTAACACTCCAATATAACACTTCAAAAAAACTCCTTAGTATAACTCTCTACTGTAGCACACAAAAAAATTCTTTATTGTAACACTCTAATGTAACACACAAAAAAACTCCTTAGTGTATTTTTTCCAAACGTAACAATCTAATACAACACTCCAAAAAAACTCCTTAGTGTAACACTCTAATGTAACTCACACAAAAATATCTTAGTAAATTTTTCCCAAATATACCATTCTAATATAATACTCTAAAAAAACTTCTCAGTGTAACACTCTAATGTAACATACAAAACTCCTCAGTGTAACATTCTAATGTAACACACAGAAAAACTCATTGGCGTACTTTTTCCAAATGTAACACTTCAATATAACGCTCCAAAAAAATTCCTTAGCTTAACACTTTAATGTAACACACAAGAAAACTCTTTGGTATATTTTTCCCAAATGTAACGCTCCAATGTAACACAAAAAAAAAAATGTGTGAGATTCTTCAAACCATTCCAAAAGGAGTAAAAATATTCCTTAGTAAGTTTTGGGTAAATCTATAATTTCAAACTGTGAGTATTATGTTTGGAAAAAGTACACTAAGGAGTTTTTTTAGTGTTTTGTGTGTTACATTGCAGTGTTACATTTGGGATTACACTAATTGAAATGTTACGTTTGGGAAAAGTACACTAGGAATTTTTTTTAAATTTTTTTGGTGTTACATTGGAGCGTTACGTTTATAAAAAGTACACTAAAGAGTTTTTTTTTTTGTAGTGTTACGTTGTTACGTTTGCGAAAAGTACACCAAAAAGTTTTTTAGTGTGTTACATTGAAGTGTTATTTTATTGGAGTGTTATATTAAAGTATTCGGTTTTTGTTCATAACGTGAGATTTGTTCTAGAATGAGGGAAGATCCAATACTTCTATAGTGCAAATTGCCCAAATGTATAATTTACATTTTGAGAAATCCACTTTTATCCCTAAAAAATTAAATTCAAATATGAAAGTGATTATCCTTTTATGTAATTTCCATTTTAATGGGACCTTTGGGTTCATAAGAAAAAAGAGATGATTAAACAGTTCATAAGATCATATTTTAAAATTTATTTGTGTTTCAACCTTCAAATAATAATTTAAAAAAAAAAGAGAGGAGAGTACATGCTAATGGATGTACCCAAATACAAATATAGCAGGGGTAGTTTGGAACTAAATGCTAGATAATAATGCCAAACAAATGAAACCGACGGGTGCCTCTATTTACACACTACATTTGGTCTCAAGTCACACCACTACTCTGTTCATACCTTTAATAATTTGAAAAAACATAATTTTTCTCAACACACAGCACAACGTTCCGTTTTTTCCCTTAGTCCACATCACTTAGTACACACCTCAAATTCAAAAAAAAAATAAAAAATAAAAAAAACTGTTAGACACTTACCACCAACCGCAACAGCCATCGACAACCACCATCAACGCCAACCATGGCCACCACTGTCAACCCTTTCTTCCATCTTCGTAGAGACCCACCTCCTCGCTGATCGCCGCCACCTCATTGCCCTCTCTAGGCACTTTGGCGAACCTTCAGCAGCCATTTCCCCCTCCGATGAACCACCCCTAGCCCTCCTCTCCCTCTGGCGAGACTTGCCTAGCCCTCATACTTCACCCCCGTTTCTCATTATCGCGATTTCCAGCTCCCCACCGTCGCAATTGCGATCGCGTGCTACTCATCTCCCGTGACCCCGGTGGCATACCCCCGACTCTGAGAGAGAGAGAGAGAGAGAGAGAGAGAGAAAGAAACGATCGCGATCGCAATCTGTACTCCCGCAATCTACAAGGTGGTGGGTTTCTGGGTTAATGATTGCGACGGGAGGGAGGAGGAAAGGTTGACAACAGCGAGGGCTTGTGATGATGGGGATTCGCTGGAGCTGGAAAGAGGCGACAAGGCAGCGGCAGTGAAATGGCTGTGGCTGCAGCAGTGGTGGCTAGGGTTAGGGTTTAGATGTGTATTCAACTAAAGTGTGTATTCAGTTGTGGTCATTTTGGTCATTTTAGGTAAAGTCATTATTGTAATAAAAAATAACCAATTAATGGTTTGCCTTGAGACCAAATATGATGTATAAATAGAGGCACCTGAAACTGACACATTGGGTTTGTTGTATGGATGGATATACATACATTAACATAGATTAGCGGTGGGCACGCACAAAGCGTGTGAAACTCGAAAAAAATTATAATATTTATTTTTAATTTCAATATCGTTTGGTGTCCTCTTTTTTATTTATAATTTTTATTTTATTTTATTTGCTTAACCAAATTTAAAATTATATTCGTACATAATTTTTCAGGATATCATATCTCTTTTTTTTTTAATTTAATATTTTTTAGAATCTTATTATTATTATCTACAAATAATAAACTACTAATCAATAAATATAAAAAAATGAACAAATAAAGTGAACCCTTATCAGCCATAACAAAAAAATTTAAAATTTTTATTTAACTTCAATTATTATTTTAAGTTTCATTTTTTAATTTTCTTAGGAACAATCCAAATATTTTTGTTATAAAGATAATGGAAAAAATTAAAAATTATATTTATTTTTAATATCTTTTGGTGTCTTACTTATTATTTATATTTTTTTATTATTTATTTGTTTATCTCATCCTCAAACAACGTGTAGAAACATTCTCAGTAAATCATTATAAATAGAAATTTCACTCCCACACAACAAATTGGACTAATTCACAAAATAAGAAGTAATTTTGGAACTGTACAGTAATTTGGGAGACAAACGTAGAAAAGTAGGAATGTGGAAGTGATTGGTTATGATTGGTTTATTGAGTTCCTATCTAAATGTCACATGGCAAAAGTTTCAAGAAACCAAATTAAAGGGCTCACTTTATATAATAGTATAGATAGTATAGATATGCTTTTATTTTATTTTATTTGTAATTTAGATTGAACTTTTATATAGTAGAAAAAATGAAAAAAAAAAATCATAAATATGAGCGTCAATCAACATGATCAACAAAATGAAATAATAATGTATATTTGTTTTTTTTTTTTGAAATTTGTAATTTAGATCAAACTTTTATATGGTGGAAAAAATGAAAAAAAAATCATAAAAATATGACCGTAAAATCCACATTATCATATATACATTTTTTTTTTTTTTTGGGTTTTATTTGTAATTTAGTTGAACTTTTATATGGTGAAAAAAATGAAATAAAAAATCATAAAAATAAGAGCCTAAAATCCACACTATAATGTATACATTTCTTTTTTGTTTTATTTGTTATTTTTTGAACGAACATGATCAACAAAATGGAAATGTGAATTTTCCATTGAGAAGTTATTAGTTCTAAACTGCTTATTAATAAACATTAAAAATAAATAATAAATAAATACCATTTTTTTTTACTAAACAATTACAAAATTTATACTTAAAAAAAAACAAGTAAACAAACAAATAAACAAACACTAATTTTAAGAGGAAATATCATTTTACCCCCCCAAACTTTCAGATATTTTTCAATTTGACCCCTAGACTTCGATTAATATCAATTTTCACCTAAACTTTCGAAATTTTGATCAATTTGACCCCTACCATCACATTTCGTCTACAATTGGATGACGTGACACCAAAGTTCATTTAAAATTTTATTTTACCCCCAAACTACACCTTAAAAATCAATTTGCCCTTCAAATTAAAAATCAATTTGCCTCCAAACTATACCTTAAAAATCAATTTCCCCCACATCAGCACATTCCGCCCAATTGTTGACGAAATGTGACGGCAGGAGCCAAATTGATCAAAAATTTGAAAGTTTGTATATAAAATTGATATTAATCGAAGTCTGGGGCTCAAATTAAACAATGCGTGAAAGTTTGGGGGGTAAAATGATTTTTTCTTTAATTTTAAATAAAACATGTGCGGTCAAAGCAGATGAGATGTGCCACCAAATTTTCTTTTTTCTTTTTTTTTCTTAAACAATTACAGAATTTATACAAAAATTAAAAATTTTAAATTAAAAATAACCAATCACTGAGATGTATTTTGATACTAAAATAAATAAATAGTAAATAAATATCATTTTTTTGACTAAACAATTATAGAATTTATACTACAAAAAATAAAAATAAAAAAGCACTGATAGAATACTTACGGTAAAAGAAAGGTGGTGTTGTGTCACGACCCAAACCCGCCCCTATGGGTTTAGCATCATAATCGGCCAGTAATCCTAGGATTAGCGAAGGCCTCTGAGACAAAATAATATAATATTAGGGGCTAGCGGAAGCAAATAACAAATATACAACATCTATTGAGCTGTGCAGACTTATATGAGACAGAAATTTTTTTAAATTTTTATATACATATCCACACATCATCCTTATGTCATCATATATATATATATATATTAGACAAAAAGGGACTTAGCCCTATTTACAAAATAAACAAAGACTTGTTTAAACAAACAAGAAAACAAAACTTGTACTTTAATCACATGGTCATAATCGCTTGTCATATCTGGAACCTCTACAGGAGGCACATAGGTTGGCTGACAAAAACAGATTCCAAGCACACACCTCTAAGCTTGGTCACGCGCTATAGACGGCCCGAACGTCCCTGCTTCACGTGCGAAGGCGCGAAATCCGTTTTGTTCTTTAAGCTACTACAGTTCGGACTCAATGTCATGGTTCTGAATCTAATCTCAGAAAGTGCAATGCAAGACCGATAAATCACCAAAGAGTCCAAATCCGGCAAATCGTTTTGAAAAACTGATTTTTATAAAGAAGTGCCAAACATGGACTGCTTTGCCAGATACAGAGTCACCACCTAAATGTTTTATTTTGAGAAATTTAGAAAACCCTAACTTGTGCCTAAGGCCACGTGTCCGTCATCACCAAAGTTGCCTTGGCTCGGGAACTTGGGTACGAGAGGGGAAGGTCATGCAATGAGCACCCCCGCTCGCCCGATCAAAGATCGGCCTTTACTAACATGATATTTTGTTTTTGAAAACACATGTGTTCTTATTTCGGTTTATTAGCTAGAATTACTATGTGATGTACACAGCATACAAGTATAGACTAGATCGCCTAAGTTGGAACAAAATATCTCATGTTTGTTTGTTTGAAAATGGTTTGAAGATGATACTCGCAAGTAGGCTAAGACGTGGATTTTTCATCCTCAAGTGGGCTTAGAAAACATGATTTTGCCACCTCAAGTGGTCTTAAAACTCGCATTTCGATGAATTGTTCCAATTCAAGCAATCCAACATTCATCCACAGGCATTCATGCAGTTATATCAATTAAGCAAATAGCCTCATGGCAAGCATGCTATCATGGCAGTCACTTACACTTATGTAAGGATGCTAAAGCATAAACACTTACAGTGTACTCCGAGCCAAAACAAAAGCTAGTTAGTAATCAATGCATGATCCTAGCTATGTTAACAATGCCTAATGCAACACATGCAAAATGCAACTGAGATAGGCTCGACTATTCTAAGATGGCATATGAAATGCAACACTTGATAACATGTATTCAAATCGATATTAAAACACAATGCAGTTAGTATGATGCACCAAGCCCGGTGCATGCAATACAAATGAATGGATGCAAAGATGCGAGCATAGAAATGCTAATTGAAACATGACCTAGAACTAACCATCGTAAGCGGTTAAGTAAAAGGAAAAAAGATGTGGGGTTGGAAGACATTCACACACTCACACACACTTATTACAAAATTTGCCCTCTCGACGGAGGGTCCGAATGAATAATACAAGCTAGCTACGCTAAGCTATTCTAACTAATCTAATAATCTAATTAGGCTAATTATTACATAATCAAATTGAATATTAGCTAAGCTAAGCTAATTAAGAATTTACAACGATGAATTAAATTAGCTAACACATTAACTAATTAATTACAAATTAACTAACTATACAAAGCATTTAAAACGGCCTCGAGAAGAGGGGCATAGGCATGCTTGATCGACTTCGCTCGGAAATCCATTGTCATGCCTCATGTTGCCTCTTTTTGCACTGTTCTGCACCTCTGAAAATTATGCCAACTTCTGTGATGCTTCTGACCTACCTCATGGACATTTTGAGAGGTCATCGGCCAAAAGGGGTGGCCATCGGCCAATGGATAATGGTCATCGACCAATTTTGAGACTATCGGCCAATTGTTGTTAGCCGATCGGCACACTAGATTGCCGATCGGCCATCTCTTCCTGCAAACTCTCCTTTTTGCTGCAACAGAGCACAAACAGAGGCATGGCAATGTATTTGCAAGAAAATATGTATGCAACCACACCCCTTATCATGTTTGAAGCTCAAAGGAGTGTAGTGCTCGACTCTTGAGCCATCAATCACGCATTTCGATGCATGATGGCCAAAGAGGCCAAGTTGCACAAGTCAATGGCAAATGAATGCACAAAAACACATAAATGCATTAACCTCTATCATGCTTGATCAAGAGGGTCGGCGACCGAGAAATGAGGCACGTTTCATCACTTCAAGTATGAAACATCCCTTATTCATCTGTTTGGACTAACACCTTATCCCAAACACAATGCAATGAAAGACATGCACACACAATGCAATGCAACAAGTATGCAAAAATCATGTAATGCAATAAGCATGCAACAACATGCAATGCACCAACATCGACTTAGTAATGCTAATGGCATGTGAACACTGTAATGCAACATGATTAACTCATCAAAGCCAATGGCATGCCAACTCAATGCAATGCAACCTAAGCATGCAAACAAAGCTAATACAACATGAGCATGCCAACAACCATGCAAACAACATGCAAGATAGACTTAAACTGGATATGGACAGACCTCAGCCATGTCCAAAACAATGGCCATAAACACCAAAACTAAGGCACCAAAAGGCAAAACATGCATGCACACATATTGGTCCATAAGCTAGGCAACAATGCACAACCCTTAGAGGCACTCAAAGGGTGAAAGAAGTGGGAGCATGTCAAGTTTATATGCTCTAAAATGTCATGGTAGATGATGCCAAATCATGTACATGTCGCAAATGAAACATGCTAGGAGGCTCAAAGCTTGAAACTAGCATAGGCACTTACACTATAGCTATGCAATGCATGAAGCATATGGCCAATACAACCCAAAACATTCCTAGAGCATGCCAAAACAATGACAAAATATGCATAGAGAAAAGCCAAAAGAAGCCAGCATGAAGGGTCAAAACATGGAGTATGCAAGGCCAATAAGGAGGTTTACACTACACCTACCAAAGCCAAGTATGAGATGACTTAACCAACAAAAATCAGAGTTATGGCATGTCAAACTAACACCAAAAATGGGCTAATACCAAGTCAACACATGCTAGAATAACAAGCTCACTCATTAAGCATGCAAGACTAGTAAAGGGGACTTACACTACAAGTGTAAGAAGCAAATGAGGATGCTCTAACCAAGTAAAAATAGAGCTATATCATGGAAAAATAGGACCATATACACACTGAAATAGTGACCCAAAATCCTAGGCAAAATGGCATACACATATGCTCATTCTTAAGGCATAAAGAACCAAGCCTTCAAAGCATTGAAAGAGTCACAAACGTGAGGGAATGGCAATGAAACATGCTCTGAAATATCATTCCAAATGATGCTAAATCATGCAAATATCCCAAGCAATGCATGCTAGTGGACTTAATGCACAAAGCTAACAAGCTAGAATGAACCATAGCTATACAAATCATGGCATGCATGACCAAAACAACAAAAATCAGAGCTTAAGCATGCTAAACCATGGCCAAAAGCTTCTTAGAGTTAAGCTAAAATCATGCTAGAATGACATGTTAAAGCATGATACACATTAGGCTAATTCATGGAATTGTACTACAAGTGCATGGAACATGCAAGGGCCAACCAAACCAAACCTTAACAGAGGTATGACATGGAAAAAAATCACCAAAAACATGCTGAAATAGAATCAAATCATGCTAGAGAGGCATGTTACTTCATGAAGCATACAAGACTAGTTTGTGAGAAATACACTACAAGTGTATAAACCATGCAAGGAGTGAGTCCACCAATCAAAATTAGAGTTATAACATGTCAAAATAGCACCAAAAACATGCTTGAATTAATCTAATTCAAACCGCAAAAGCATGCTACTTTGTAAGGCTAACAAGGCTAGCAAAGAGGATTTACACTACAAGTGCAATAAGCATGCAAGAGGTGACCAAGACAGCCAAAAATAAAGTAATGGAAGGTCTGATAAGTCACAAAAATGAGCCTAAACAAAGGAGGTTTAGAAGTAAAAACACATGCTCATTTGGTTGGCCATCAACACTAGCAAGCAAGACAAGAGGAGAGGGGACCAACCTCACTTATTTGGGCCCTCAAAACAGGGTTTTTACCATTGAAAATTCTCTGGAATTCAGTGGTTCTAAGGCCAAAAAGAAGTTGTTTGAAAAGTTTGAAAGTTAGCTCACAAGGCCTTACAAGCCAAGGAGCAAAAGGGAGGACAACCCCCTAGCCAACCAAGGCACAAACCAAGACTTTTAGGACTGAAAAACAGAGGGAAAAATAGAGGTTTTTTTAGTTCAACACCATAGTGTGAAAAGATGGTCAAGCAAGTGTGTAAAACAAGCTTAAAGGGAGGGAGATCTTACCCTTGATGTACAGCTGCAAAACCAGCCCAAAATCTGAGCCAAAACACCTTTTGGAGCTCAAACAAAGTCCCAAGTAAGCTTCAAGCAACCTTAACCCATAGATGGACCACTTTCACCAAGGATGTTTAGGCAAAAAGAGAGGTATTTCTCTACTTGCATGCACAAAAGGCAAGAAGGAGAGGCTTTAGAGAGAGAGGCAGAGATCAAGCCCTGAAAATTGTAGAGAGAGAGGGAGTTTTAGTGAGAGAAGCTCTCAAAACTTGCTTAAGAAGTTCTAACTCCTTGAAAATGAGATATAAGGTTCTCATATATAGCAAAATATCAAGTTTGGTCGAAATATCTAAGCTAGGGACAGCTGGAGCTTGCTGGAAATAGCTGGAGATGAAATATCTTCAAAAAATATGAGTTTGGGTCACTCTTGGCCGATCGGCCATCTTTTTTGTCGATCTACTACTTATCTGTTACTTTTTTGGCCGATCGGCCAACAAAATCTGCTTTTCAGGCCCAACTTCAAATGGGCATAACTCCTTCATATGAACTCATTTTTAGGTCATTCTTGTGTCCAAATTGAAGCCCCAGAAGTAAGATTTCAAATGGTGGAAACCTTGCATAAAAATTCTAACTGTGAAAAAAGTTATGCCTCTTTTAGTGAAGACTGCTCAGTTTCAGCTCAACTGGAATGATACCCAACTTCAACCAATCATATCTCCCCCATCCGGACTCGGCTTTGGGAGATTATTGAGTAAAAAATGAAGCTCCGGAAGTCTTATTTCCAACGGTGGTGGACTCATAGCTTAAATCCAATGGTGCAACCAGATAGGCCTGATTTAGCGAGGGCCGCCCGACTCTCTCTTAGCGATTCATACCCAACTTCTTCCTCAACTAGGTTTCTTCCCTTCACTCCTTTTTTCTTCAACTCCAAACCCCTAAACAAGGTGTTTTGAAAGATTTTTCAAAGATTTCATCTCTCTTTCATTCATTTCCACTTTGTCCTTGCTCGGTTTACCGAAAAGCGCAACATTTGACAAAATGTGAGCCTTGGAACATCGCAGAAACCTTTTTCAAAATATTTTGAAAGAAAGGAGTTTAAGATCTAAAATATTTTTGGTCCAAAAATGGGATGTGTGGTTTGGATTTGACTCTCTCCTTGCCTGAGAAATCGAATCTTTGCACTGCACACCTTTTATCACCAAGTAAACCATCAGTAACGCTCAAGTCTTAAGGGCGGTCAAAAATGAGGTGTCTACACGCGCCTGATCACCTACATATATAAATAATATAGTGAGCTGGAACCCAGTGAATAATAACAAAATAAAGCGTTTCAATGAATGATGTCCATCACAGAGTTAGAAATCAAAGTTTATATCAGAAACATATTCTTATCAGAAACAGAGTCTTATGCATATTCAGATTTCAAATCAGAAATAGATTCATATACATGTTCATATTCATATTTTGCATAAGATCGTACGTTGTACACCCATTAGCTATCATATCAACTTGGTCCTGAGACCCACATGTATAGTCGGTGCCACTACAAGAAAAGTGGTCTATAACGGCGCTTGAATCAAGACGTTTTAAAAAATGTTGTGGTATACCTCAATAGTCAACATGTTTTTCAAGGCGTGATGCTTGTTGATGGTCTCAATGAGCCAAGTCTGTTTAACTTAACAGACACTTAACCCATTCCAATTACAAAAGTAACACACAATCTCTCTCATAAGCTGCTATTCTCTCTCGCGATTAATATCGATCTCTCTCACCCTAGCTGTTCATCGAACTCGATCTCTCTCTCTCACACACAAATCGCAGATCCGAAATCAAAAAAGAAAGTCGATCTAATCTGATCAAAATCCGAACTCGATCTGATCTGATCTCTCTTGCATTTTTTTAGATCTGATCTCTCTCTCACAAATCGCAGATCCGAAATTGAAAAAGGAAGTCGTTTTTATTTTGTTTTTCATTAACAAGTGTTAATCGGTGTTTGATTTCTTTGTAGGTGGTGATGAAGTGTAGAGATCTGTTACATGAACTTGTAAAGGAAGAGATATAGAAGAAGGATTCGAGTACGAAGGAGTGGAAGATCGCGATGGAGAGAAGCTTCAATCGCATGGACAATGAGGTGATTGCATGGAACGAAGCGTTCTGTGAGCCGAGAAATATCGATTTGAAGGATCTGAGTGAGAAGAAGCAGAGCTTCCAGCGGAACGTGGTGTCGCTGGCGGTGGAGCTCAAGGAGGTTTGAAGCCGTCTCACTTCACAGGAGCAGTCATTTGCTCTCCAAACCCTAACAAGACAGGCATGTGAATTTGTATATTTGTTTATATGTTTCTATGTATATTTGTTTGCATCTGTGTGTACTTTGGAAATAAAATCATTTCATTTCACCTTTTTGTTCTTCTTTGTAAAGTGATGTTCTTTGTGGGACCTTCTCTAATTTTGTGTATTTTTTGTTTTTGTTTTTTTCCTAGGCAGAGGCCAAAGCTAAGAAGATAGAGGAGGAGATGTATAGATTGCAGAAGAGCTTAGAGGAGAGAAATGGGCTGCTTCAAGCATCAGCATCTACTATTGGGAAGGTATGATTTCGCTATGTTTTCTTTTTATGCACTTGATTGCATAGCTTTCTCTTGATTTTTATTAAAGTGTATATATATATATATATATTGAATTTGGTTATTAATTCCATGATTGGGCTTTGGTTGATTTTGCATGAGTTTATGTGGTTGATTTGTGTGTGTTTCCAGCATCTTGTTGTTTGAGGCTTCAACTTGCCGGACTCATCTGGTCCTCATCTTTTTGGCTTTTCTTGTTTGTTTTCTGGCTGAGTGAGAATATTATAAGAATCATGAGATTCAAGATTAGATATTATTGTTTCTCTTTGTGGTTTGATTAGTTCAATAACTGTGACTTTATTTATTGGGTAAAGTTGGGAAAATAAAGAATTAATCATAAAATTAATTCTATATATTTTTTTTATACATGATTATTTGAGACTGTTTGATATGATAGAATAAAAATGATTATACATGATTTATATTTTTTTATAACTGATTTAAGACTGTTCTATATATTTTTTTATACATGATTTAAGACTGTTTGATATGATAGAATAAAAATGGTTCTGTTTGGTACAATAGAATAAAAATGATTAGAATGCGATGCATATGGGAAAGGGAATAATCATTCTCATTTAAGGGCTTCTGGTCAGTGCTCACCAGACAATAACAAGAGAGTTCAAGCTTTCACGAAACACTTCTTGAAAGACAATAAGGAAATTTCTAATTTTGTAGGTACATATGTTATAATCCCACATTGGTTAAGAAAAGATTTTAAAATAGCCTTTGGAACATCATACCAAAATAACATCCCACATTACTTACATGACAAGGATAATATATATTAGGTGTTTCTCTCTTTTTTACTTACTTTTTATTTTGAATTGAGGAAGATTTCATCAAACCGTACAAATAATAACAAACACAAATTTCTCAGCTTAGCAATCAATATCAACTACCAACATAAAAAAGAGAAAATAGCCCATAATGAGAAAAAACAAACTCAGGATTCTTTTGGAAAGTGATTTTTTTTAGTAATTTTTTGACTAAATTATGAAGTGGAAATATATAAAGTGTTTTAAAATGATTTTGACTTTTTATGAAAAAATATATACCAAATTAAAAGAAATTTTGACTTTTTTTTTCAAAATTATATATATATATATATATATGACTTTTTAGTACCTACTAATTTTTAGAGTGGTATTACGTCTCCCAACATATCACTCTCATTTTGAGAGCCTCTAATTGAGCACGCTTCAATTCACCCCCATTGATATGGAATGGATCATATAAAAGAAAAATTCACATTTCTCATTCTCCTCTCTCTAAAAAAATACTACATCCCTCAATATATCACTTCTAATAAATAAAATAAAAAAAAATCAATCATGCTCCAGCATCGGTGTATAGTTTTAAGTTTTAAATGAGCTTTTGATTATTGACTTTGTATTTGGTGTTTTAGTTTTGAGATTGTTTATTTATTTGGTGTTTGGTTGGAGTGAGATTTGATTATTATTTTGTATTTGAGTTTTTGGATTGGAATAAAATTTGATTATTGATTTGGTGTTCATATGGTATTTGATTTTTTTTTGGTTTGGGAATTCCTTCAAGCGCAGGGATCAGATTGGATAAAATGTGAGTGCCCAATTTTTCGTAACCAGGCTTTGTTCAAATTGACATCATCAATGCTATTGAGGGCGTAGAAGCGTTTAGACATGCGCTCTTAATGCATTTCTACATCTTTCCTCTTGAAAGAACAACGTTTCATGTTGAGATATTCTTCTCTGGCTTGAGAGGTGTAAGGATCCCAAGCACCTAGAAATTCAGTATGAATGTGTGCAGTAAGGGCATCGACATTAGGAGTTTGTCTGATTGGCACAATGAGAAAGCGATTAATAGTGTGATGGAACTGTTGCTTACAAAATCAAATTGACTCTCTGTTGTTTATGGTTTAGTAATTTATCAGGTACAATAAAAGTGAGTAATGGATATTATTGAGTCCTATTGAGAAACTCCAGACAGAAATTCTGTCCAAATTTGGTATTGGTCATGATTGTTGCACCGTATTCACTCTTCCTTAAGAAAAATATATTGCATGCTACAGGATGTTGCAGTCAAGGTTCTAACAGTCCAAGATTTTTGTGATGATCAGTTGAAGGAATTCTTGAGGGAGGTATGTATTTAGTAGATTGAACACTCCTCTGCTTCCCAAGACACTATTAAGAGTATCTGCTCTGTTATTAGATAGGTGTTGATTGAATTAGAACTTCCATCTGAAGTGCTAGATTTGTGCATGTGGTTTCATGTATTAACATATTTTTTGAGCCATAAATTGAATCCATTTATTTTCAAAACGCAAGTGTTCAGTGCCTTTCTTGTTTATCTGTGGCTTAAGTTGTAGTTGACTTTTTTTAGGTTGCGATAATGAAGCGTGTTCGTCATCCTAATGTTGTGCTCATCCTAATGTTGTGCTCTTCATGGGTGCGGTTACACAACGGCCACATTTGTCAATCGTGACAGAATATCTACCAAGGTAAAGACATTTTTTAGTTCCTAATGCATTGTCCCGCAGTCTTGATGGCTGTGCCACTGCCATCCTTCTCACATGGGTTGGTACTGCAACGAGAGAAGGGTTACTGGACGCAGTCAAAATTGTTGTGAATTTAGCAATTTGCTTCCTGAATTATTTTATTATTTGAACTACTTCTATCTAAAGCAAGTGATGGAAGGCTAACTTTGCACAAATCCTGATTTTGTGGAACAGGGGTAGTCTATACCGCCTCATCCATAGGGCAGATGCTGGTGAAGTTTTGGACCAAATGAGGCGCTTACGCATGGCTCTGGATGTGGTTTGTAGTGGGCTTTACTGTCATGAACCTTTTTTTATTGTTAACACTTGCTGTTGTATTATTAATTTATGATATTGCACTCGATGCAGGCCAAGGGTATTAACTATCTTCATTGTCTTAGCCCTCCGGTAGTTCACTGGGATCTTAAATCTCCAAATCTGTTGGTTGATAAAAATTGCACGGTGAAGGTACATCTATGAATGTTATTATCTTTTCCCTGTTGCTAGTCAAACAACAAACTCAAGCTTTATCTTATACATTGTGCCTGTTTGGTGCAGCTTAAAAGCTGCTTATTTCAGCTTTCAGCTTAATTTAAGTTATTTTGATGTGTTTGGTTTAACTTAACAATGCAGCTTATAGCTTTTTATAAGTCAGAAATCAGCTTATTCTTTGAGTGGGGCAGGAGATGCTTAATTTATAAGTCAGAAATCAGCTCATGTTCATAGTTATAAGTTATAAGCTGTTTCGGCATAAGCTATAAGCACTTTCCAACAGCTCTACCAAACAGGGCCATTATGCTCAGGTATGTGATTTTGGGTTGTCCAGATTCAAAGCAAACACTTTCATATCTTCAAAATCTGTTGCTGGAACAGTAAGTCTCTCTCTCTCTCTTTCTCTCTGAGCATAAAGTTATATTATTGGACCAGAACATAAAATAAAACTTACTGATGAGAATGCTAGTTATGCCTATTGACTTGAGCTGAACCTCCATCCCAAACTCTGTATTTAGGTGTCCTGATTCTTGATTCATGAGCAAATTTCTACATGCTTCTGATGCTAAATTGAAAAAGTGCTACATAAGCAATCAAATCCACTAAGCAACTTCATGATAATAGGGGCATTAACAAATATTTAGACCATATTTGGTGAGAATTGTTCCTAAGCTAGTCCAATAGTAATGGGAGCGTCATGCTATCTCAAAGGTCACGAGCAAATTAAAATTGCTTCCCGACATTCAAGCCAAGTGTTTCTGGAAATTGTAAGAAAGTCTGATGTTGAGTACTATAGCCCTTATGGTAAGCTGGCCAATTAATCTTTCTTCACTCACCTAATTATAGCAATCAATCATATAGATATCGTGGATGCTCTCTGGTTGATGCTCTAGTTATGGACTTGTTCATGACCAAAAAAGAAAGTTTTCCCTAACAACCTCTTTATTAATTATGTTTTTCCCTAGTTATTCTTTCAATTATCAAAGACATGCAGGAGCTCAAAGATTTTGCTAAAAGTCAAGGTGTTGTAGAATCTGAAGAATTGACCCACTGGGACATTAATTTCTGGAGTGAGAGACTTCGAGAGTCAAGTTATAACTTAAATGAGGTAGGCCCTCTCTCAATATGTCTTATAGTAGTAACACGAATATCAAGTGAATTGCAAAAGGGGAATAAACTCCACAGGCCCTCTCTTAACACTTCCTTTATGTGCATTCGAATGTGCACATTTTAACTACCTATTATACCATACAATAAATTGGATTTAAAAGAGTAACATGTTTCACTTTAGACATGGAGATATAAGCATGTGGAACTTTTTAGTTGTTAAAAGTCTTCTACTCGGGGGTATGATCTGACTTTTGATTCTGGTAATTTAAGACGATCGGCCGGGTGGATAACAGGCTTATTGATGGAGCAAGTAATGATGCTTAACTTAAATAAGTGTAAACCAAGCACTCTTGCAACAAATCTGGCCATTTTCTGGGTGTGTTTTGTTTTAAGAAGCCTTCATAGGCTTTGGAAAGCATATACAAATGTAGGTGAAACTCTTTTGGGAGGCAGTAACAAATGGACCTGTATGGATCTGTATGTTTTTGTAACACCTTATAGGATTACCTGGGATTATTATTTCTTTGCCTGAGACCATACTTTGAAATTTGAATCTTGGGAGGAAGAAGCAGAGCTGGAATATGTATTATTGTGTTCATCATTTTTCTTTTTATTCTTCTATAGAAATCTGTCATAAAACGTTGGCTCAGAAGCCTTCTGGTTTGATTGGATTTGGTGATATGGTTCTATTATGGTCATTGCTTTGAAATTATAATGGTTTCATTACATAGGTAACATGTGGATAGTGTGTTGAACTATCTGTATTTATGTGATGAACGTGAAGTTTGAATGTGGTGCTTGCAAATGGAGGTGAGAGTTTTGAATCTGGCTTGCGATTGATGTGCTAACTTTATTATTGACAATGATTATAATTTGCTAACTTTATTTTTTTTTTTTGGGTTAGTTTCTTTATTTTTTTTATGACTGATTCCAGTGTTTTTTTTTTAATAGGAGCATTGGCCAGCTTGTTCCTTGAAATAAGCATTGGCCCATGAATGAGTTATCCAATATTTTGATGGTTTTGTAACATTTTTTGGGGTATGGTTTGTGGTTAAATATAAATAGGTAGGAAATATTACAATTTTTCTTCTATTGTTTGTCAAATGTAAAATTTTAGCAATCTGGAAGAGGATGGAAGAGGAATTAAACTTGTTTGGTTTATTTTTAGTTTATGTGTTTTTGTATAGAATCCTTGACTTTTAGATTTGACCTTATTTAGCTAATAGTGCAATTTGACAATTGAATTCTTACTTTGCTGCTTTTTTTTTTTTTTTTTTTTTTTGAAGCAATATTTTATAGATTTAGTGAGTTCAAATGAAATTTATTTATAATTTTTCTTTCTATAAATAGCAGCGTTATTTTTTTTTTTAAATAAGGAGAAAAGATGGCATTTTTGAAAAAACGTCATTAAATGTCGTCATATGATGTCAGCGTCTAACTGTAACGGAAAAGATGGCGTTTCTTCAAAAACGTCACTAAATGTCGTCATATGACGTCAGTGTTTAACTATAACGGTTTTTACATAACAGATGTTTGAAATTTTACGGCGTTTTAAAAAGCGCCGGCTAAAGTCATTAGTGACGTTTAATAAACATCATATACCTAAGACTGCAGCCGTATCCTCAACGCAAATTATAAACGTCACTGTATCCTTTAACGGCGTTTCTAAGGCTTATAGTGGCGTTTTTTAAACGTCGCTAATGCCAAAAATTCCTGCAGTGTACTGACGACCATAAAGGTCTTCATCTTGCACGCAGGTAGCCATGGTATTGTTACCCCTAGGCAAGGGCCACGTGAATATAGGCCTCGGTATTGTTACTCCTGGGCAAGGGCCACGTGAATATAGACCTCGGTATTGTTACCTTTGAGCAAGGGCCACGTGAATATAGGGCTCAGTATTGTTACCCCCGGGCAAGGGCCACGTGAATATAGGCCTCAGTATTGTTTCCCCCACGCAAGGGCCATGTGAATATAGGCCTCGGTATTGTTACCCTCGGGCGAGGGCCACGTGAACTATGAATGCCACAAATACATTTCAGAAAAATGGACACTCATTCATGATTCACAAACAACATTCCAAATAGCAGTTCAGAAAACAGATCTTATTACATCATACAGAAAATAAATAAAGTTAAACATAGCTTCACTAAGTTATTACTCACAGATAGCTCCGCTAGAAGATCAGATAATGCAGACAAATCAGATAGATCAGGCAAACGATAGCGCATGACCTACACAAACACATAACATATACACATTGAAACACAATATTAATTCCTTGATCAGACTTGACTTTTCTTGTATTCTAACTAAATAATCCAAAGGTCTACTATGCTTATTCTTTCTTTATTCAAATGAATCGAGTTCTCATTTCACATCTTCTTTCATTACTAAATTATCCTTTTCTGAATAAACCAATTTCTTACTTGGCTTCTTAATCAATTATTACTAAGTCAATGACTTATTCTTTAACCAACTAATTTATGTTAATTGGTAATTTATTAATTTTGTTGAGTTATAATTCTTGCCTAAGAATGCTTGGAAGTGAAAGGGAACGGAAATCGAAATATGAAACTACTTTTCAAAATTTTCTAAAATAGGACTCTTCGCTCGAGCGCAACATTGGTCGCCCGAGCTAACCCCTTAGTCTGCAAAAATATTGGTTGCTTGCATTCTACGCTCAAGTGACAACTTCTTCGCTTGAGCGATGGTGACAAATTCTGGGTTTTCCAGAATGTTGTTTAAACTTCAAAACACATTACCAAGGCTCCAAATTCATGCATGACTCACTCGTATATGCAAAAACATTTCCAATTACATATATTTAAAGTTAATTCCACTTATACTTCAAAATTCCATGATTTTAAATCAAATTTAAACCTTGGATTTTATGTTTAAAAATCATCTTTCAATTCTTTCTTTCTTTTTATGAAACCTAAAATTGAATCTACAAGGCTCTTTCAAAAATATTTGCAAGTATGAAATTAAATCAAAATCAAACTAATTTTTTATTTTCAAATATAAATTAAAAATTATTTTCATATTTGTCCGAATTTAAATTTAATTCATCTTCTTCATATCAAGCCCAATTTCAAAGCCACAAATTCTAAAACATAAATTGATCTTCCAAAACTCTTAAACTTCATGATGCATGTACAATTGAAACTCAATTTCATGTTAAGACAACTAAATTCAAACCCAAAGTGATTACTTTCTAAATTAATTTCAAAACATGAATTTAAAGTTATAAACTTCTTAGAAAATCATTTGCATGCATGAAACATTTATCAAAATCCTACCAATTCTACATAATCAAGCTCAAACCATAATTAAAATCTTGAATTGCTCTAATTTAGATTTTTATTAATTTTCCTCATATCAAATCCAAATTTAAACTCATAAACCATGAATTAAAATCTCAAAACCTTAAAATTCCATGATGCATGTAAGGTTGAGTTTCAAATTTATGAAGAATGACAAAATCAAACTCAAACTAACTATTTTCCAAACTTATTTCCTTAATCTTAAACTTAACTCAATTTTTAACCTCAATTTAATTCATAATCATAGATGTTCCAAAATATGTTTAATTTGAGTCAAACTCTTAAATTACATTACAGGCATGGGTTAATAATCAAAATCAAAACCCAAAATAATTAATTTCCAAATAAATTTCTACAACGATGAACCTAACTTAATTCTTACTCAAAACCCAATTTCTTACAAAATTCATGAGAATGATTCCATAACTTTCTCAATTTCTGCTTTTAACTAAATTATCTACAAGAATTAGGATAAATATTTACCTATTGTTGTTGACTTCTTGAGCCTCCTTTTCAATTTTTGACTTTCTCTAACTTCCTCTGTTATTCCTTTAGTTTTTCACTTGAACTTGCTTTATTATTTCCAACAACAAGGGTTCTTTTTCAACAAAAGTGTTAGGTTTTTATTCTTGGCAATCCCGTTTGACAAAACTCCTTTCAGTTGTAATTTTATTCATGTTTTAATTCGGTGAGGCTATGAGTTTTTAGATGCGAATCCAACTTGAATTGTGCCTTCAAAGAAGTTTGTGGTGTTAATTCTTTCATGTTTGCCACTTTGAAAAATGTAAAAATGCATTTGAAGTTGCTTATCCGCTCGAGCGGAGAATGTTTGGTTTCAGAAGTTTGACCTGTCTGCAAAAGTACTTGAGTTGATACTTCCAGATCTTCTTCTTGGATATTAGGGTTTATATCTGGGGCTATTTTGCTAGCTTTCTTTGATATTTGATTGAGTATTCAACTCATGGTTTAAGAAGTATACATCAAAGGATTGTTTGTTTATTCTATACAAAAGAGAGAGTTGTTCTTCGGTGAATGCTGAAAAATTCGAGCCTGAAGCTTGGGTGGATTTTGGAGTGGCTCATCGTCATGACTCGACATCGGCATTGTGGATTCAACGTTCGGCAAGATAATTCCAAGGTGAAGACCATGGTGGAAGAGGCATATAGGAGTCGGTTCAATTCGGGCGTGGATTCGCTAGGTAATTGAAAGTACACTTGTGTAATTCCTTTTGTCTTCTTAGCGGATTGTTTTGTGGCTTTGGCTCGTGGTTTTTTTTATCACAACTGGAGCCGCTCCAATTGTGATTTTTCCACGTTAAAATTGTTGTGTCGATTTGTCTTAATTGTTTGATTGGGATTGTTTTCTACTACTTAAAATTGATACATAATCACAAATCAATATCTAGGGGATTTCTAGATTTTTGAAAAAGAATTGTGCTCTCTCTCTCTCCCTCCTTCTCTCTCTCTCTCTCTATCTGTGTGTGTTCTCTCTCTCTATCTTTTGAGTCTTAGGCAACAAAATAAATGAATGGACTCCAGCACAAGCACTAATACATATAATTGAACTCATTCACTTCTCTCACACTCTCTAGAACCCTCTTTAATATACACAAACAATGTTAATTAATTTAGTAGAATTAGATTAATCACTAATTATCTATTAACTTAATTGATCACTCCTTAATTTTACTTAATCTTGATCATAATTACATTAATAATAACTAATCACAAGTCTCACATAATTTAATTTGTCTAATTTGACTTCCATTAGAACCCAATTAATTATATTTAAATTTATCATTCTGAATCAGATTTTTAATCAAACTCCCAAAATGCTCGAAACATTAAATTAAACTTATTTTCATCCTCAATTTTCGTTTCTTCGCCAATAAATTACATACTCAATTGAATACCTCAATTGAATACCATAATAATCTTAATTTCCAATTCTCATAACTCAATTAACTCTAATTCGGACCCAATTAATCAAATCTCAATTTTATAAATCTGAATCGAATATTGAATTAAACTCCCATATAGTATGATACTCGAAATTAAAATAATTCAATTTACCATTTGTACTATCTTGAGCCATTTAGGCTTTCAATTTCTAATTCCTAAATAAATCCTCAATAGAATCATATATGAATCAATCTCCATAATTTTTCGTAAATCCCAGATTAAATTAGAATAATTGGCAATTAAATTTCAAATATCCTTAATTAATTAAGTTCTAATCATTATACATGATGGGGTTGTTACATGTTGTTAGACAACCCCTTAGTTCTAAATGCTAGTATATTTCATAATTTCTGAAATTCTTATTTTTCTACTCATATTTTCTTTTTGGGCCAAAATTCGAAGGTTTGGATGGCCCAGGAGGAACAATTATTTTCTATTCATATCTTCTCAAGTTGTTATGTACTGCCTAAAAATTAAGGAAGCAACAGGTTATCCGATAATCTTTAGCTCTAATTACAACCAAAAAATAATCCATAAAAGATGATGTATTGCCTTCACCAAAACAGGAAAAAGTCAATTGCATTTCTAATTTCTAAATTAAAAATAAGTTGTAAAAAGTCATCATGTAGGCTAGTTATAGACACTCCATTTTTGACCGCCCGTAAGGCTCGAGGGCTTTACCTGGTACACTCGATAATGAAGGTGGTGTTGTACGTGGTTTGAGGTCTCAACAAAGGGGCGATGTTTAAGCTCCAAAACAATTCCAAATCTTCCATATTCCCACTGTTTGTACCTCAGAAATCCATTTTTACACATTGTGCCACCCTATGTTGAGTCTGAAGCAAAGAGGCAGGGGATCACATTGAGGCCTGGTCGTGCCTCATTGAGAGCTGGAAGTGGCTATTTAATGTCGGTCGTGCCTTGGTAGCGAAAAACACTATTCTGGGCAGGAGCTCGCCAGCTGTCTATTTTTAAAGATATTTATGACTTCTTTTGCTCAAATTCTATAAAAACGAAGTTGTATCTTTGTTTTGAGGGTTGAAGAATTTCTAAAAAGCTTATACACCTTCTTGAGAGCTCATTCTTCTTGTGCAAGCAACCTTTGACCAAGCTTACCATCCTTAACCTATATCCATACACCATATACACCTTTACACCTTAGCCTTGAAACCTTGGTTGAGCCTTAAGCATCACAATTCAAGCTTGAGAGTGTGTTTGGACTTAGTTTGATTCACAAACAAAAAGCTTACCTTTCTTAAGAGGTATAAGCTTACTATCTCTTCTCTTGCTCTCTTTGCTATCTCTTACTATCTAGTTCTTATATTTTTGTATTGTTTTGATCCTCTTTCAAGTATCTAAGCTTGGGTTTGGATAGCAACCAAAGGGTAGAGAGAGTTAACACTCTTTCTTACACCTTCACCTATAGCTCAAACCCTTGTTTTACACCCTTTTTCTTTACTTTCCAAATTGATTTTCAGAGTTTAGAAAAGGCTAAAAATCATGCTTTGAGATTTTAAAAGTGGAGGGGTTAGCCACCCCTCCTTGTTCTTGCTTACTAGTCTTATTTTCTTTTTTTGTTGTTTAGCTTTTTGGGCTCTTTTCATGCACTTTGAGCCACTATTTTTCACCCATTAAGGGCTGTTTTAGGGCTGTCCTAGCTTATTTAATTAATTCATGTTTTGATTAGCTTGTTTGTTGTCTCACAAGTCCTTATACATAGCTTGTTGCATGTTGATCTAGCTTTTTTTTAATTAATTTCCATGTTAAGATGCCTCATTTTAACAAGCAATCTATCATCCATTTCTTTCATTTGAGAGTTGTTTCAACCGGTTGATGGTTATTCAAAACATGAACTAGAGATTTATACCTAATGGCTTAATCTCTATGGAGGTTCATTGTCAATGGCATAGTTTCTTTTTCATGTCGAGAATCACTTCCCGTTTGACGTGCTTCTCATTTAGTAGATGTAATCTTTAGTGCACGTAATCATCACCTTGGACTAATGGATTAAAGAATGGCGAAGACTAATGAATTTGGATTAAAATGAACCAACCAACATAAAGAACATGGATTATATTGCTTAGGCTTGGCCGAACGTTTTGCCGAGTCTATTGTGTCAAGAGTTGTCACAAGTCAATTATTGGTGTTTTGACAACCCTTGAAGCGTCTTTACTCCCCCCTTTGAGCTTACGCCATGATAAAGGGGAGGAAGGTTGTTATTCATTGCATTCATTGAATTTTGTCCAAATTGTGGCCGAAATCATCAAGCAAGCAAATTGCTCATTGATGGTTTTGGAAACGATTCCAACCTTATCTTGAGGCTTTCCCATGACAGAGAAGTGTGAGAGGGACAAATAGAGCTCAGAAAACTCTGTCTACACTGTTTTCACCTCAGAGCACAAAAATAGGATTTTGCATAAAATTAAGGCACGGCTGGCCTTATTTAGGCCCAGTCGGCCATCAATATTTGGTAAAGTAGTGTGTTTTGCAGAAGCTGAGGGAAATGACTGAAAGTGAAACAGGACAGATTCCAAGGAAGGCAGACAAAGTTACTTCTGAAACCGCTACGTACATGCCATCCATGTGCTTGCATGCCATCCTTGTGCTTCCATTGAAAATTGTAAATTAATGATTTCAATATTGTTGTAAGTATCATCATCGTAATTAATATTGTTGTAGAAATGATTCGTTAGATGGTTAGTTTATTTTGTTGTAATAAATTAGCTAGTTAGTTAATTATAGCTTAGCTAGTTAGTTATTTATTCATTCATTCGGTTTTGTAATAGTTAGTTTAATTCAGATTCTCGGACATTGATTCGCACCCTCCTGTGCGAGGGCCGACATGTAATAATGTGTATGTCTTCCAACCCCACGTCTTTCTCCCTTTTACTTATTTGCTTATGATGGTTGTATAGAACATCATTTTTCAAATTAGCATCTTTATGCTTTGCATCCATTGTCTTGCATGCATCTAAGGTTTGGTTCATCATATTAACTAAATGTTTAAATTCATTGCTTGAATACGTGACTCATCACATGTCTTGAATGAAATCATATGCCATGTTCAGAGCCGAGCCTATTAATTGCATACTTGTTTGTGTTGCATTAGTTATATTGCATTAGTTAAGAGCATGCCTATTTTCTAATTATCTTGCTTTGTTTTGGCTCGGAATACTAGGTGAGCAATTTTGAGTTTTAGCATCTTGCATCGAATGTTTGTGTTGCCATGCCAAGCATGCTTTCTATGAGGCTAATTGCTTAAATGATATATCTACTTGAATGCCTATGGATGAAGTCTAAATTGCTAAAATTAGGACAAATTGATTAATGTACAAACTCACCTTTTCAAGTGAGAAGTATCAAAAATAATTTTCAAACAAACATGAAATCAAAGCGATGCTAGTCTATGTAATGTCCCAGATTTTATTACTCAAATATCATTATCCAATCCCTGATTATAGTCCATGTCCATAATAATAAAAGCGGAAGCAAGAATAAATAGCTAAGCAATAAATGTTCTTTGTCGTATGTACGGTGATGAACTGTTCAATTACAATAATTTATAACATGTGCCCTTAGGCGTACATAGAAGAAAATAAAACAAAACAAATAAATAAAAAGGGATCAACCATTACTACAATAAGATGGCATTCCACTTACAAGTAAAAGACCCTGTGGTCAACAAATAAGGAGACTCCATGGTCTTGAACAATATTCCAAACTTCTCACCTGAAAAATGCTTAACAACGTGGGATGAACACTAATATCCAATAGAGATCCCAATGATTCTAAACAATAGTATAATATAGATATATATGATCATGAATGCTCCAGCTCAATAAATATACATAGATAGTGTTGTTTTGCATATCCAAAACATACATGCATACGTATACTTTTCTCAAAAGAATTATCCTTTATCATTTCAAGAAAAATCCATTTTTCAGACCTTCATAACTCATTATTTTCAATTCAAAAGATTTCCAAACCGAAGTCCCATCTCGAATATCACACAACAACCATTTCGACAACTTTATGACTTATCTTTTATAATCCAAATGATCTCATCACGTGGTTTATTTTCAAAATCAAATCCACAATTAACCCTTTATACTCATGTACTACTCATTTACATCAAACAACACTAACAAACATAACAATTATATTCTCAATAGAATCAATCCCCCCCTCATAACATAACTTCAACTATATTCTCAATACATATTTTTGTCAACAATAATCTCTACAAATATACACACATGAGCAATAAAAAAAATAAAATAAACAACTTGTGGTCTCGCTAAGCCACACATTACCATCGTGGTCTCGCCAAGACCCACATTTGCCTACTTTACCAGTTGCTAGCCGGAAGGAGTACATTACCTCTATATAGCATAGCCTGCTTTACCGGGTGCTAACCAAAAGGAACGCATTACCTCTATATAGCACATCAGCCCGCTTTACCAGTTGCTAGCCGGAAGGATCGCGTTACCTCTATGTAGCACAACCGCATTCCATAACACGTTCATCTCAATTTCCTTCCATTCATTCACGTATAATTACGTAATTATGCAGTTAATCAACAACACATAAGGTTTCATATCAACCTATTTCACATTAATTCCACAACAAGTAATACCATCCTCCACCGATGGCCAAGAACAAAATCTCTAAGCATTTAATAGTAACAGTATAAATTCTTATAAACAAGATAGTGTGATTTTCTCATAACATTTCCATACCTCATTATTACCGATATTGTCTAGAGTTAGATTAACAATTATACCATCTCGTAATGTCCACAATTGATTCCACTATTTTTGATCACCCATATTTACAACATAGGCCAATTTCATGATAATCACTTACTTCATTCTCTTTCTACTTCCCATTTCTAGTTCACGATAATTATTACAATCATCTATTAATTACTTTTTAACTATCACATTTTTCAATTCACCAATGACAATACCTAGCTCAACCATTCATAAACATTAACCCTTTTTCATACTACATAACCATCAAATAAAAATTAGGTTTTTTTCATTTAAAACTTCACAACTAACTTTTAATAACATCCATTCATCATATTAACCAAGACATCACAAGATCAACCATTTAAATTTCCTCCTCTTCCCATTTCACATTTCTTATTCACAAAAAAAAAAAAAAAAAAAAAAAAAAAAAAAAAAAATCAACATCAATCAATATTTATATAAATATATATATATATATATAAATATATCATCTTTTCTTTGCATTCTCATAAACATTACATTAAAAATTAGGATTTTTTATTTCAACCATCATAAACAAGTTCTATTAGCTTAAAATTTCCATAATCAACAACAAAATATAAGATTAAACTATTTGATTCAAAACCCTAAATCTCATCTACATGTATTTCAAAAAAATCACTTATAAACTCATGTTTTTCATACAATAAAAAGTACCACATATCCATCTATAATGATATATTGAAAAGAATCAACGAAATCCCTACTTCAAAATATGAAGAAAGCAAATCCGAAAATGCAAGCTTGCCAGATCAAGAATCCGAGACTACTGGTGTGAAGAGTGCAGCAAGCTCTCCAACTTCCGTTTACAAAGATTGTGTAAAATCTTACTCTAAGGACTTCCACTTTAAGCTCAAAGTTTGAACAACAATGGTGGAAATTGGAGAGAGAGAGAGAGAGAGAGAGATGGAACCAATCTCTGGAAAGGAAAAGAAATATAGCGATCCCGGTTGTCCCTTTACTGTTCTGCTGTATTCCGGACTCGGTTCCGTGAAGTTGGTGGTTGTGTACCTTGTTGTTATCCTTTGATTCCTCCAGTGTGAGTTTTAGGATGTTTTGGGTAGGGTTGTTACAAGTTGGTTAGGCCTTGGTTTCAATTCCTTGTTGCCCAGTTTTTAAGCGGTCCGCTCGAGCGGGTCTTATTGCGCTCGAGCGGGATTTACACACTTCCAGTATTTCGTGGCCCTGCAAAACTTCTGCAGGTGTGTTTTCTACGCTCGAGTGGGTTTCTTGCGCTCGAGCGGGTCGCACTCGAGCGGTATTGTTGGCACTCGACCGGGTAGTCCTTTTCTTGTAAAGTTCTGGGAGATGAAAATCTGCGCTCGAGCGAACTGGTTTTCACGCTCGAGCGGATGTGTTTTGCTTTTGTTTCTTGGCGCTCGAGCGGTTATATATGCGCTCGAGCGGGACCAGATGTTTGCGCTTTACGCTCGAGCGCTCTATTCTACGCTCGAGCGAGTCATGCGTATATGAGTTATCCGTTGGGTCATTTTAAATCACTTTTTCACTTTCCTTCTCTCTTACTTTCCCAAAAACCCTATTGTTGAGCTTCTCACTCTAGAACTCTACCTTCTCTCTAGGTATTGATCTAGTAGGAGTGACTTCCTCACCTTTGGCCTTTACAAAAAGGTTGTTGATCGTCGAGGGCTATCTTTTGATCCGAGAAATTCGTGGTTTGGAGCATTTTCGTTTTCTTCACCTTCTTGGTTGGGAGTCATCTTTTGAGGTAGGGATAACCTACTCCTCACTATGGGTTTTGTCTTTAAATTTTAGTATTTTGAGATGTTAGGGCTGGTTTGGTAATTTTGTGAAAGTTTGGGACTTTTGTGTAAATTTACAAAAGTTGAGGTTTTAACTATATAAAACCTAGATGCATGTTTGGCATGGAAAAGTGAAATTAATGTTAAAACATTAATGAAAATGGAACCTAAGGGTTGTAATGTTAATTATGGAAAATGCCCTAATTACATTGTTTAATTAATTCACATAATTAATTATGAGAAATGAGGAATTGATTTGGAAAAGTATGGGATTAAAGGGTGTGGTTGGATTATTTATCGCCTAGTTGAAATGTTGATTATATATCCATTGTTGCATTTATTTTCTGTATAGAAATAGCTGCTTTGGGCTGTCGGTGGAGGATAGCCTTGATTGTTATAGACAATGCATGATGATTAAGCAAACTGAAACTAATCACTGGAATGTGTAATTGAGTATGACGGTTGAAAGAATACATTAAATTTATGTATTGTGTGATGATGTGTATAATTATTGTTTATATGCATTGTGTCGTGTTGGAGGAGATAGGGGATGTACTCTACGGTTTAGGGGAAGATAGGGGATGGACCTCTAAACTGGATGTTATTGGGAGAAGATAGGGGATGGACTCCATAGATAGAGCTCATATGCTTATCTAGTAATGTGTTGACACAGCTCATATGCTTGTCCTTGGTAGTGTGATAGTGCTCTTATGCATATCTATGGAAGTGATGATATAGCTTGTATGCTTATCTGTTGGTGTGTGATATAGCTAGTATGCTTATCTATTGTGAAATGGGAAAGTGTTTAATATGAGTTACTGTCTCATATAAGTTATTTGGCCAGGTTCTGAGCCATGGTTATAAATTGAGAATTGAAAAGAATTGGAAAATGGACTATAACATGGACTTGTATGTCATGAAACTGTAAAGTGTTATAAGTGAAAGTATCAGCGTTGGCCATCTATCAACTGCTAATCTTTTAGTCATTGTTCATATTTGGTTTAGTGTATTTCTACTAGGCTGTGCCTCACCCTATATGGGAACATCATTTTCAGGTACAGGTAGCATGCCACCTCCAAGGACATAGCTTGGGAGGCTTGAGGCTGATGGTCTTTTTGTTGACTTTTCTCTTTTGATGTATTACATGTGAATTCAAGCCAAAGGCTTAAGGTGTAATTGAGCTAGTGCTCCCCTTTTTGTGTCCAAGTGTTAACTTGGAAAACTGTAAGCCCCTAGGGCATTCGCTTTTGTTGATTAACATGTAATACTTTTTGTAATGAAACTCTAATGAATAGCAGAATGTGGGACTTTTATATATCGATACATGTCTATATTGATGGGTTTATTGTTATTATTTTAAGGGCGTTACAAGAAAATGAAGTAGGAGAGGAAAGAAAATGTAAGAAGGAAAGGGGGGTGGAGGCCGGCCCCACGTGGGTTGCCTCCCCTTCATCTTCAATTGATGATGAAAATGGCGTAGATGTGCAACCACCTATTGAAGATGTGGAGGATGATGCTAATCTTAATGAAGTTGAGCCCGAAATTGAGAAAAAATATCCAACTCAAGAACCACCACCACAACTTGAGTTGAGAAAATCTACAAGGGACTAGCAACCTTCGAAAAAGTATCCTCCCAATGAATTTGTGTTAATATCATATCAAGAGGAGCCCGAGAGCTACCAAGAAGTAATTAAGTATGCAAAGAAAGGTGTTTGGAAAAAGGCCATGGAAAAGAAAATGAATTTCTTGCTTGAAAATCACATTTATGAGTTGGTGAAGTTGCCTAAAGGGAGGAAAATTCTGAAAATAAGTGGGTTTTCAAATTGAAGAATGATGGTAAGAATCTAAGGTACAAGGCATGTTTTGTTGTGAAACGCTTTGGGCAAAAGAAATGTGTTGACTTTGATGAAATTTTCTCACCGGTTGTGAAGATATCTTCTATTCGGGTTGTACTTGGCATGGTTGCAAGTATGAATCTTGAAGTTGAACAACTTGATGTGAAGACCGCATTTCTTCATGGTGATCTTGAAGAAGAAATTTACATAGAGCAACCAGAGGGTTTTGTGGAAAAATGGAAAGAGAAATTTGTTTGCAAAATGAAGAAAAGTTTGTCTGGCTTCAAGACAGCGTCGCGACAATGATACAAAAAATTAGACTCTTTCATGATGAATAATAGTTTTTCTAAAACCACTTCGGATCATTGCGTATTTGTGAGAAATTCTTCGGATGACAAATTTATTATCCTTTTGCTTTATGTTGATGACATGTTAATTATGGGTCAAGATTATACTATGAATAACAGGTTGAAATTAGAGTTAAGAAAGTCATTTGCTATGAAAGATTTGGGACTGGCAAAGCAAAGACTTAGTATGAAAATTGTTCGTGATCGCAAAAAGGGAATAATTTAGTTGTCTTAAGAAAGCTACATTGAGAAAGGTTTTAAGAGGTTCAACATGGATAAAGTAAAGCCAATTGGTTATCCACTTGCAGGTCACTTCAAGCTTAGCTCGAATCAATGTCCTACAAGTGAGAAAGACAAGGAAGAGATGTTGAAAATTCTTTATGCTTCAGCGGTTGGTTCTTTGATGTACACCATGGTTTGTACAAGGCCGGATATTGCTCACACCGTTGGTGTGATGAGTCATGTTCTCTCTCATCCGAGTAAAGAACATTAGGCAACGGTGAAATGGATTCTAAGGTATCTTCGAGGGATTTTGTAACGCCCCAAATTTCTAGCCCAAATGATAATACAACAATCATGGCTCTTTTAAGGAAAACCAAATATAAATCTCCAAACTTACATTACATGATACAATAGTTCTTCATACAAAGCAAATAAACAAATAAATACCCCCAAGGGTTTACAAGTTTCCAAGGCTTCAGCCTGGTTATACAAAACGGTTATTCAAACCCATACACATACAGCCCTTGGCTTACACACAGAGCCACAACAAAATGAGAGTCTCGTACTCTCAACACACGTTTCCTCGCCTTTAGTTAGGCGGCATCACCACATCTTTTCCTGCACAAAAATCCCGTAGGGTGAGCATAAAGCCCAATTGGAAATCCTAGACAAAGTATACACATTTTATACAAGTCTCAAGAGATGAAATGCACATGCCATGCTATGCCCTTTTGAAAGAAAATCACATCTTCATCTTTGAAAACCATTATGCTCAATGATGTCATGCAATTTCAATTCTTCAAAACTTAACAATTCATTTCAAACGCGGTAAATACGACTTTGGTAATCCCTAGGTCTGCAAGTAGACTATACAAGTACTACCAACTTGTCATTTTTACCGGTATTAACCAGAAGGCTCGACACCTATCTGCGCGGGTTTTCGATCTTTCACCCCAGACTCTCAGGCCAACTTATTCAATATTATCTACACCACCTATCAGGACTTACCAACGTATTTACCCCAAAACCATTCCATGAAAACTTGTTTCTCAACATTCTTTTCTCAATGCAAGTTTTCAAATCAACTTTCAAAGTTTAATGTAATCAAATGAAATGATATGCCAATAACACAAGATGAATATAAATACTTTTATTCCAATTCATCATCCAAGGAATAACACAATTCCCTCTTCTCAAGTATTCTCAACAATTAGTGATTTCAAGACTATTTCAATATTTTGAACAATAATTTTCAAAATGAACTACAATTCTCATATTCCCTGAAATTCATCATTTATATAAATATAAATAAGAAATTTTCCAAACATCCATTTATTTTGACATACAAAATAAATATAAAAATATCATTCATGGATTTTCAGTTTCTTTTAAAAAAATCTCCAAATTCTAGGTTTTCTCACCAAAACTATACAACTCAAACCTTTTGAAAGAAAACTTTCCAAAATCATCTTTTCTTCAATCAACGAAGATCAAAACCCGTAAGATCATTTTAAAAGAACAAGAGACAAACCCACTTTCAAAATCGCTCAACTTCTTGAATCAACAATCAATTTTCAAAGCTATCGAAAGATGATTTCGAAAATCATATAGATCTTGCAAATATATATATATAACTCTAAGAAAATCCCTACTTCAAGTTTTGAAGAAGAAATGAGATGAAACCCCCAAAATCAACAGTGTCGAAACTCAATCTTCACCGCACACAACGAAGCCCTCGAGAAGTTAACCAGCTTTGATGAAGAACCTATGACAGAACTCTAATGGACCTTGAGAAATCAAGATTTTGATAAAATTTGGCATAGGGAAATGTAGAAAGAAGGGAGAAGAAAGGGTTTTTAGAGAGAGAGAGAACTGAAAAAATGATCTGGAATCTCCCCTTACGAACTGATATAACATGGTCCGCTCAAACGTCGAATACACTTTCCCAGCACTTTTGCAGACAGGTCAACCTTCTAGAACCAAATATTCTCCGCTCGAGCGGACAAGCAACTTCGAATGCATTTTACATTTTTGCTTTGATGAGCTGACCGGGCAGCTCCACCCCCGTAAACTGATCGGGTAGCTCGACCCCCGACATACTCAACGAGGTGGCAAAACATGAAAGAATTAACTTCTGATACAACTCTGCAAGGCACAATTCGGGTTAGATTCGCATCTAAAGGTTTGGAGATATTACCTGTTCCAAACACACCACTATAACCCGATAACCAAAAATAAAGGGAATACAAGGGAAACTAAGATATGTAACACCGTTCAAATCATACCAACCCAAGCCCGGAACACTATAAGAGACGGGTCAAAATCGGGATCGCTACAACCTCCCCCCTTAAAGAATTTTGTCCTCAAAATTTCAAATCAAACTACCCAAACAAAGACGGTTTCTAGCGATCAAAACCATGCTATTTCATTTTAAAATCATAATATTAACTCTCAACCAATTTTATTTTTTTATTTATTTTTTTTTTTTTTGCCATTTCCACCATGGTTATCTCATTAACAACAATCGTCCACATTAACCTAAACATGAAGCAAAGAAATGACAATCCGTAACTACTCCATGCTTAACATAACAACATACATAACAACATGTGGTCGACAATTTTAACACATTTCCCTCAAACACTAGGGAATATTACAAGGAAAAACAACTTAAGAATTTTCAAACAAATCCGGATACTTAGAGCGGATTTCCGCCTCCCGTTCCCACGTCGCTTTTTCAACCTCATGGTGTCCCCACAACACCTTTACCAACAGTATAGTTTTGCCCCGTAGCACTTGCTCCCGGGTATCTAATATTTTTGAACCGGTCATTCTTCGTAAGAGGCATCCTCATCTACCTTCAAGTCAACCCCATCAAGCACATGAGAAAGATCGGGTTCATACTTCCTAAGCATAGCTACATGAAATACATTGTGAACTCCTAAAAGTTATGGCGGTAAAGCTAACCGGTATGCCACTTCCCCAATTCGCTCTAAGATCTCAAAAGGCCTAATGAACCTTGGAGATAATTTACCACTCTTACCAAATCTCATCAAACCCTGCATTGGTGAGATTTTTAGAAACATATGGTCACCAATTTCAAAAGATAAAGGTCGTCTCCTCTTATCGGCATAACTCTTTTGTCGGCTTTGGGCCGTAACTAACCTCTTTCGAATGAGAATAACTTTCTCAGTGGTCTCTCTAACAATTTCCGGACTCAGTAACGGTGCATCACCCACTTCGGCCTAACAAACCGATGATCTACAAGGTCGGCCATACAAGGCCTCAAATGGTGCCATCCCAATACTAGCTTAGTAACTATTGTTGTAAGCAAACTCAATCAATGATAAGTACCTTTTCGAAGGCCCCATAAAATCAAGGACACAAGCTCTAAGCATGTCCTCCAAAATCTGAATGGTACATTCCGACTGTCCATCTGTTTGAGGATGATAAGTGGTGCTAAGAGTCAACTTAGTTCCCAACGCCTCTTGAAGGTTTTGCCATAACCGGGCAGTAAAACGAGGATCCCGATCCGACACAACAGTCACAAGGACTCCATGAAGTTGAACTATCTCTCTAATGTACAACTCTGCCAAGTGTTCAACTGAGTCGCTGGTGCACATCGGAATGAAATGGGTAGACTTAGTCAACCTATCAACAATCACCCAAACAGCGTCATTGCCTCGTTGTGATCTAGGAAGCCCAACTACAAAATCCAAGGGTAACATGCTCTCATTTCCATTCGACTATCGGTAAGGGTTGTAACAAACCTGCTGATTTTTGGTGTTCGGCCTTCACTTGTTGACAAATAAGGCACTTCGATACATATAAAGCGACATCTCGCTTCATACCCTTCCACCAAAACTAACGACTAAGATCATGGTACATTTTGGTGCCTCCTAGATATACCACAAGGCATGAGTGATAAATTCCCGGAGTATTTCCTCTCTACAAGATCCCGATACAAACAAACGGTCTAGGTAACGAACACTCAGATCCGAGTGAATGTTCAAACCTTTCTCTTCCTTCCCATAGAAAATTTTAACCCGGATAGACTCTACTTCACGGTCCTTTTATTGTGCCTCTATGACCTTACTAATCAAGGTAGGTTGAGCAGTCAAAGTGAACAAGGTAACACTCTCGCTGGACTCACCCAAGTGCAAATCAAACTTGCCAATTTCACCTAGCATAACCTATTCTCAAATGGCCACACTTGCCAAACTACTCACAGATTTCCAACTCAAAGCATTGGCCACCACATTGGCCTTCCCCGGATGATAGTGTAACTCAAAGTCATAATCCTCCATAAATTTCATCCACCTCAGTTGTCGTAAATTCAAGTCTTTTTGAGAAAACAAATACTTTAGACTCTTATGATTGGAAAAAACCCCAAACTTCTCACTATACAAGTAATGCCTCCAAATTTTCAAAGCAAAAATCGCCGCTGCTAATTCTAGATCATGGGTGGGGTAATTTTTCTCATGAGTTTTCAATTGTCGTGAATCGTAGGCCACAACTTTTCCCTCTTGCATCAAGATACAACCAAGTCCATCCCTAGACGCATCACAATAGACAATGTAATTCAAACCCCTTTCTGGAATTATCAAAACTGGTGCGGTAGTCAATCTAGTCTTAAGCTTTTGGAATGACTTTTCACATGCCTCACTCTATACAAATTTGATACCCTTTCTAGTCAACCTAGTCAAAGGTGTAGCTAGTCTAGAGAAGTCCCTTACAAAACGTTGATAATACCCCGCTAATCCCAAGAAACTCCAGATTTCAAAAACATTCTTGGGTTGTTCCCAATCTTGTGCGGCATCTATCTTTGAGGAGTTCACAGTTACTCCCTCTCTAGACACTACATGCCCCAAAAGCTTCACCTCAGTTAACCAAAAATTACATTTCTCAAATTTGGCATGCAATTGGTGCTCACTAAGTAAACCCAGCACTACCCGCAAGTGCGTCTCGTGTTCCTCCTCGGAGGTTGAATAAATCAATATGTTGTCCACAAAGATGACCACAAAACGGTCTAAGTATTCCCGAAAAATTCTGTTTATCAAATCCATAAAGGAAGCAGGTGCATTGGTTAACCCAAAAGACATTACAAGGAATTCATAGTGGCCATCATGCGTACGAAAGGCCGTTTTCTAAATGTCCTCCTCTCGGACTCTTAACTGCTGGTACCCCGACCTCAAATCTATTTTTGAGAAGCAACGAGACCCTCTAAGTTGGTCAAACAAATCATTTATTCTGGTAGAGGATACTTGTTCTTAACTGTAACTCTAGTCAACTTGCGGTAATCAATACGCAACCGCAATGATCCACCCTTCTTCTTCGCAAAGAGAGCCGATGCTCCCCAATGTGATGTATTAGGACGAATGAAGCCCTTATTTAAAAGCTCTTGGAGTTGAATCTTCAACTCATGTAATTCGGCGGGTGTAAATCTATACGGTGACATGGAAATTGGTGCCGTGTCAGGCACTAATTCAATGGAGAACTCGATCTCCCGGTAAGGTGGTAAACTAGTAAGATCTTCTGGAAAGACATCTGAGTATTCACAAACTACTCTTGGTAACTCAAAACGAGCCCTATCACTCTCACTATCCAAGAGAGTTGCAAGAAAGCCACTAAGTTTGCTCTTACTACGAGGGTTAACAACTGGCAACAAGGCTCTATCAACTCGGTTCTCCAAAAAATAGAAACGGTCACCGCTCGAAGTGCACACCGTAACTCTCTGACGATAACAATCAATCACAGCTTGGTAAGAACACAACCAGTCCATGCCTAAAATGACATCAAAACTCAACATATCTAGTAACACAAAAGCAAACGGAAGTTGAAGCCCGGCAACTTCTATTTCACAATCACGACAACCCTAGTCTAAATCAACTATACCCCCAACAGGTGACTCTACTCTGAGTGAAGGCACTAACCGTGCTACCTCTAACCCCAATGCAGAAGCAAATGCAGTAGATATAAATGAATGAGACGCACCCGTGTCTATCAATACATTAGCCAAAGAATTACACACAACAAAAATACCTCTCACAATTGAGGATTCTGGCAACTGCTCTGGCACGGTAACAGCATACACACGTCCCTGTGGCCCCAGATTAACTTGCTCCCCTCTCGGAACATAGACCTATTGTACTGACTGAGCCGAAGCGGCTCCCTGATTAACTTGCGAAGCTTGGACTAATTGAGCCAGCTGGTGGCTCTGAGTCTGCCTCGACCCTGATGCGCCAGATACGCCTCCCAACTGTGGGCAAGTTCTCTTCATATGCCCCGGCTGACTGCACTGATAACAATTAAACCCTTGACCTTTATTCTGAGACTGAGACTAACTTTAAAATCGGCTAGGTGGTGGTAATATTAACTACCCTCCTCCCTTCTGTGGACACGAGAAGGCTTTGTGGCCCGGTTGGCCACACTTGAAACACGAGAAGCTACTCAATGCACTTTTTCCCGGACCCACACTAGGCAAAGGAAAAGTGGATCTAGACTGCTGTGGTTGGGACTGGGATGGATAGGTGTTCCTGCTTTTCTTGTTCTACCTATAGTCTCCTTGAGACTCTTGGCCCCTAGACCTCGAACTCCGAAGCCTCTCCTCCTCGGCTTGTATGGAAATTTCTACTTGTGTCGCCGTCTCCACAAGACGGTCATATTCCCGAATCATATTTCCAACAAGCTTGAACATAATTTTTGTTTTCAATTTCTTTTCAAATTCAATGCAATGGCGCTCTTCAGTTGCCACCAACTCTAGTGCAAATCTAGAAAAACTAGAGAAGACTGCCTCAAACTCGGCCACGGGCATGTCGAGTTGTTTGAGGTCTTTAAACTCTTGCCTTAATCTCTCCATAGCAGTGAGAGGTATGTACTTATCTTGGAAAGCAACCACAAAGGCTTCCCATGTCGGCTCCACTCTAGCCTCGGCATATTTCCATCATTGACCCACGTCTCCCTTAAGGTAGTAACTCGCTAGAGTCACTCTTAGTTCACTATCTTCGATGTGAAGCATCCCAAATGTCTTCACAGTTTGTTCAAGCCACTCATCCACTTTCTTGGGCTCGGGACCACCATGGAACTCATCCGGTTTGGCTCGCAAGAACTCTCTAGTAAGAAAACTCGCCCTTGACTCCATGGTGTTCTCTCGGGCTTAATTCTCCACCTCAACAAGTTCATGGACTCTCTTAAAGCCCTTACCATTTCTCGAGCTAGGACCCCTATTGCAGTTTGACCCGCTTGCCCGGGATTCCCGCCTGCCCCACTTGTTCGGCCACATTAGCTTGGCTGGACTCTTCCTCTTGCACCGGAACCTCATAGACCGGTACCTCATGCACACCTCGGTGAGCCCTACCACGCCTCCCGCCTCTACCACCACGGGTTTGACCTCTTCCTGACATCCTATAAATGACAATAGAATTAATTTAGCACACTAACCCACACATGCCCGCAACTTTCCTTACACGTTTGATCACAATAATTCTATATATTCCTCTACCATATAACAATTAAATTTCACCTCACATAAGCACTTAGTCATGTAAACACATACGGATTACACTCTTATGATGAGATTCGTCCCACGAAAAACCAAGAATTCTTAGTAGAATGAGTATTGATCAAGTACTCTTCTAATAAGACCTCAAGGAATTTAACAAGCGAAAAAAACATCCCAAAAGTCCAATCCCATACCCATTTAGTCACATAAGCATGTTATCACATAGTCACAAAATGGATCCTAAGCATGCTAAATGAACCCATTGTGGTTAAACAACCACTTCCCACGAGCTCTAAGTATTCAAACTCGGTAGCTCTGATACCAAGTTGTAACGCCCCAAATTTCTAACCCAAATGATAATACAACAATCATGGCTCTTTCAAGGAAAACCAAATATAAATCTCCAAACTTATATTACATGATACAATAGTTCTTCATGCAACAATACATTAATCCAACAACAAGTAAATAAACAAATAAATACCCCCAAGGGTTTACAAGTTTCCAAGGCTTGAGCCTGGTTACACAAAACGGTTATTCAAACCCACACACATACAACCCTTGGCTAACACACAGAGTCACAATAAAATGAGAGTCTCGTACGCTCAACACACATTTCCTCACCTTTAGTTAGGCGGCATCACCACATCTTTTCCTGCACAAAAATCCCATAAGGTGAGCATAAAGCCTAGTTAGAAATCCGTAACAAAGTATATACATTTTATACAAGTCTCAAGAGATAAAATGCACATGCCATGTTATGCCCTTTTGAAAGAAAATCACATCTTCATCTTTGAAAACCATCATGCTCAATGATGTCATGCAATTTCAATTCTTCAAAACTTAACAATTCATTTCAAAAGCGGTAAATACGACTTTGGTAATCCCTAGGTCTGCAAGTAGACTATACAAGTACTACCAACTTGTCATTTTTACCGGTATTAACCGGAAGGCTCGACACCTATCCGTGCGGGTTTTCGGTCTTTCACCCCAAACTTTCAGGCCAACTTATTCAATATCATCTACACGACCTATTAGGACTTACTAACGTATTTACCTCAAAACCATTCCATGAAAACTTGTTTCTCAACATTCTTTTCTCAATGCAAGTTTTCAAATCAACTTTCAAAGTTTAATGTAATCAAATGAATTGATATAGCAATAACACAAGATGAATATAAATACTTTTATTTCAATTCATCATCCAAGGAATAACACAATTCCCTCTTCTCAAGTATCCTCAACAATTAGTCATTTCAAGACTATTTCAACGTTTGAACAATAATTTTCAAAATGAACTACAATTCTCATATTCCCTGAAATTCATCATTTATATAAATATAAATAATAAAATTTTCAAACATCTATTTATTTTGACATACAAAATAAATATAATAATATCATTCATGGATTTTCAGTCTCTTTTAAAAAAAATCCCCAAATTCTAGGTTTTCTCACCAAAACTATAAAACTCAAATATTTTGAAAGAAAACTTTCCAAAATCCTCTTTTCTTCAATCAATGAAGATCAAAACCTGTAAGATCATTTCAAAAGAACAAGAGACAAACCCATTTTCAAAATCGTTCAACTTCTTAAATCAACAATCAATTTTCAAAGCTATCAAAAGATGATTTCAAAAATCATATAGATCTTGCAAAAATATATACATAACTCTAAGAAAATCCCTACTTCAAGTTTTGAAGAAGAAATGAGATGAAACGCCCAAAATCAACGGTGTCGAAACTCGATCTTCACCGCACACAACGAAACCCTCGAGAAGTTAACCAACTTTGATGAAGAACCTATGGCAGAACTCTAATGGATCTTGAGAAATCAAGGTTTTGATCCAATTTGGCGTAGGGAAATGTAGAGAGAATGGAGAAGAAAGGGTTTTTAGAGAGAGAGAGAACTGAAAAAGTGATCTGAAATCTCCTCTTACGAACTGATATAACATAGTCCGCTTGAGCATGGAAAGCCTTGCTCGAGCGTCGAATACACTTTCCTAACACTTTTGTAGACATGCCAAACTTCTGGAACCAAACATTCTCCGCTCGAGCGCATAAACAGCCGCTTGAGTGGACAAGCAACTTCGAATGCATTTTGCATTTTTGCTTCGGCGAGTTGACCGGGCAGCTCCACCCCCGTAAGCTGGCCGAGCAGCTCCACCCTTGACATACTCAGTGAAGTGGCAAAACATGAAAGAATTAACTTCCGATACAACTCTGCAAGGCACAATTCGGGTTGGATTCGCATCTAAAGGTTTGGAGACATTACCTATTCCAAACACACCACTATAACCCAATAAACAAAAATAAGGGAAATACAAGAGAAACTAAGATACGTAACACCGTTCAAACCATACCAACCCGAGCCTGGAACACCAGAAGAGACGGGTCAAAATCGGGATCGCTACAAACTTCGAAGGTGTTTTGTGTTTTGAGAATAGTAAGCCGATACTTGATGGGTTCACGGATTCTGATATGGCCAGTGATATTGATTATAAGAAATCTACTTCGGGGTATCTGATGACTTTGTAGGGGGAGCTGTGGCATGGCAATCTAAATTACAAAAATGTGTTGTGAAATACCATTGGATTCGTGATGTGTTAGATTCGAAATTGTTACAACTCGAAAAGGTTCACACGGATAATAATATTTCAGATATGTTAACTAAGACTTTGTCGAGGGACAAATATTTGAAGTGTTGAACTTTGGCGTGTATGGTTGATGTCTCCATCTAAGTTGGTAGGAAGAGAATTATTGGATATACCTCTTTATTGGAGTATGAGACCCAATTGGTTTATTAAAAGAATTTAATTTGGTTTGGTGTTAGTTATAATATATTTTAATATATTATATCTGACTTTTGGAGACCCAATAGGTATTTAATAATCTGTTTGGTGACAGTTAGGGTTTTTATAAAAAAAACCCAAGAATTAACAATATTTTTATAAATATTGTTTTGTTCTCCCCAAGTGCAAGTGGCTGTTACAAAAATTGATTCAATTTTCAGTGGGTTTTGTTCTTGGTGCATAAGCTTGCTGTGTGAGTACTTTTGGATTAAAGTCAATTCGGTACAGTTTAAATTCGAAAGGTTCTTTTGGCTATACTTTGCGGTGTTGGTGGAAGCTATTTTGATTTAGACTTGTGATCTTCTTCAACTTTGTTTTTGAAGATTTTTGTTCATTTATTTGGTGAGGTCGTTTCTGTTGATTATTTTGTGATTATTTGGAATTTGAGTAAGAGTGGTTTGTGAGATCATTCATGTCTCGTTTGTAATCGTTTGAAAACTCTTAGTTGATAGTAGAATCGAATTTCAATCTTGCGGACGTACCTCACAATAAGGGAACCACGTAAAAATTATTGTGTCGTTATTGATTTAATTTTTCCACATTAATTTTTATTTGCATTGATTGATTTACTTGTTAGAAATCATATATTTTCTCTAATAAAAAGTGGAAGAACAAAATGTGTAAGACATGTTAAACCCGGTGTAAGGATTTTATTATTATTATTATTATTATTATATAATTTACAGATGTCAAAAACTTCAAGAGACTAAATTGTGGTTTCACTTAATAAATAGTATACATAGATACATACATATTAGCGATTAACACACACAATAACTGTGTAATTAAAATAAGTTAAAATAAAATAAAATATTCAATATATATTTTGTACTTTTAAGTGGTAAGAGATTTCTATATTAAAATGTCAAGTCCTAGGTTTGAGTCTCATTCTCTTCTCCATGTAATTTATTTATTATTATTATTCTTTTTGGGTTAATTGTCTGAATAAAATTTAAGAATTTGTAAACGTTGCAACCGGCAGTGGAAGGCATCTAAAACTAGAAAGATAGATCCTGATATCAGATCATGTGACAGTCTCTTTGTTAATAGCTTTTTTTTAATAATTTTTTAATAAACTTTTTGTTTTGTAGAGATTTTTTTTTAAAATAATTGAACTCAGTTTATTTATTTAAAATTGTTTTAGGGTAGAAGAATCTAATTTTTTTTATAAAAAAAATAGACCAAATTTGAAAAAAAAAATTAATGAACAAAAAAAAATAAGATAATCTAGTTTAATAGAATTTAAAAAGAAAAAAAATGAACATTTTTTAAAGAATTTTTGGCCATAAATTCCTCTCTACAAGATTTATTATAAAAAAGACGAGTCTGAGACGAGTGTATAATTTTTGTTGCAATAATTTGTGTAGCTTTATTTATCAAAAAAAACTTTAATTCATTTTCAAACTCATAAATTGTATAATTTTTTTTTGTAAATATCCTTTTTTTTAATCTTACAGAAATTTCTTATGATTTTAAGTATATAAATCAAATAAATAAGATCCAAAATTGATTTACAAAAAAGTCAACTTACTCTAAAAATCATGAAATTAATTTTAGATGTTCCTAAATATATGTTACATGCATATGAAATAATTTTTGAAATTCAATTCCATTGATTATATAAAAAAATAAAAAGTCTACTTACACTGAAATTTTACTATGATTTTATTATGAAACGGATGTTGGAAAAACTCAGTTGCATGGCATTAAGAAAATGTCAATTTAGATCGCGAAAAAATAATTTGTTGTGTAGTTTTTATAATACGGAGAATGTCTACAAAAATATATAAAAGAAAAATAAAATAAAAAATTTGCCCGTAGCATTGTCTCATATGGTTTATTTTCTTATTCAGCATCTAAGCATGGCATTAAGAAAATGTAAATTATATTATTAGTCCTTTTAATTTGAACAAATTTTTATTTTAGTCTATGTTTGCATTTCATCAATTTAGATCTCACGCTTTCAATGCGTTTCGATATGGTATTTCCGTCAATTGCTATTAACCTTTGAACATAAAATAAAATAAAATAAAATAAAATAGACCAAAATAAAATATGAAATAAATTGTGGAAAAATTAGTGGAAAGTTCCTTTTTGAGAACTTCTTTAGCCATATATCCTATGAAAGTACTTGTGATCCGATAAGTCCTGTTTGAAATTGTGTTCTAAGAGATCCTTTTTTATATAAAAAAGAAAAAAAAATTCCATTACATTTTTTCTCTACATATCTGCTTTTATAAAAAATTTTAGTATATTTTTGAAAACTACTCAGCGAGATCTGTTAAACAAAATCTAAATTAAATATAAAATTATGTGAAATGAAAAAATTAAAAATTTCACACTATTTTAATGTTAATGTTCACACATTTTAATAAATACGAATAATGTGTTTTTTTTTAAGGGGAATTAACCAGTAAATTCCATTTTGTGGACTTGTAATCCATAAGGTCTTGAATGTTTTCTTGGTGACTGGGTGGTCCCTTAATTTGTTTGTTGACAGTTTTGCCACTGCTAGTATTATTGATTGACATTTGGTGTGGGTTTGTATGGGATAAGGTGAATGGGTGTATGTGTGTCACGTTGATCGAAAAAGCGCACTAATACTTTTTTAATTTAGTAAGTGTGTACCACTCGCAGAGTGGAATGTGGGTTACGTCGTAAGTGTTGTTCTGTGCGTGACGTGAACACAAGCAATTTGACACAATTTGACACGAGCAAGTGTGTCACGTTTCGGCTTTCCCACAATTTGACCCTTTTTTTTTCGATTGCCATTTGTGACGTTTCAGCTTTCCCAGCAATGTGACTGAACAATACAAAAAAATAAAGTTTCACTTTCTATATATATATATATATATATATATATATATATATATCACACACATCTTTTACCTTCTCAGTCATCTTCTCAGTCACGTTAAAGCATCACTTTCGACGTGAACCTTACCATTTGTTGGGTTCACGCAGAATCCGATCGCTTGCTCCGGCGGCGTACGGTGGGTGATGCTTCAGCCAATCCCATCGTTTCTTGTCGCAGCTCTCAATCTCCTGCCCTCCTATGGAATAACTGAGTTCTGGGTCGTCGTAGAATGTCGGGTCATCCGGGTCGTTGCCCAGGTTAACCCCGTGCACACCCCCAGCGCAATCTCGCTTCTTTGAAGAAATCAATGCCTTCGCTTCGTTCTCTGAGAAACCAAAACTAGGGTTGGGGTTTATGAAGGACGAGAGAGCCCAAACCGTTAGAAGAGCCACCAAAACTCCACCAATGAATAGAAGGCCGTCGGCGAGAAACGACCTCGCTTTGGTCCGAGCTCCATGCTTGGCCATGGATAGTGATAAAGATGTATGGAATTGAGAATGCTGAGGAGGCACCATTTGAAGCTCAGGAGGAGTATTCTTGTCAGTGTGCGGCTATTGTATCCATTGTTAGGTTCACAAAAGTATTTGATTTGTTGGGTTCACATTTGTTGGTGCACGCAGTGTTGGTGTGATTCCATAACCCACGTTATCACACCCCAAAACATGGGATTCGAATTACCAAACGTGGATCAGCAAACATATCCCACAAAATCTGCATTCAATCCCAATATACACCTCTAAAGAAAAAACAAAAAATGGGCAAACCTGTCCACATAAACATCACATAAATTTAAAATGGGAAAACATGCCAAACAGGACTTGCCAATCCAAAAGAATGAATGTGGGACCAGATGGAGTAATAGATTGGTAAATAGGACTTTATGATAATTTTCCCTTTTTTTAAATGTACATATTCACACGTTCAATAACTAAAAATAATGAACCAGGGCATTTGGCTTAATGGTTGTGTAGCACTTTTTGTGATGTGAGATTTCAGGTTCAGCTCTTATAAAGAGGAGTTTAATATCCCTTATCGCAATTCGTTCATTAGATATCTCTTATAATGTAGTTACTCTTCTATCAATTGACAACAAAATAATAATAATAATAATAATAATAATAATATGAATTTTTGAAAAGTATGAATACTTTTTGAAAAATGTATTTCCAAAAACTACATGTTATCCCAGGTAGGCAATGCAATAGGGGGTGAATTGAGTTATTAAAAATTGAAAAATCTAAAATTCTCAAGATATTGATTTGTGATTATGTATCAATTTTAACCAGTAAATAGCAATCTCAATCAAATAATCAAAAACAAATCGACACAACGATTTTAACGTGGAAAATCCACAATTAGAGCGTCTTCAATTGTGATTAAAAAAATCACAAGTCAAAGTCACAAAATAATCCACTAAGAAGAAAAAAAAGAATTACGCAAGTGTACTCTCAATTACCTAGTGAATCCACGCCTAAATTGAACTGAACCTAATGTACCTCTTCCACCACCGTTTTCACCTCGGAATTGTCTTGTCCAATATTGAATCCATAAAGCCGATGTCGAATTCACGACGATGAGCCACTCCAGAATCCACCAAAGAACAACTGTCTCTTTTGTAAATAAAACAAAATAAAAAAACCCTTTGATATAATCCACTCAATTCATGATATAAACTCTCACAGATATCAAAGAAAACAAGTAAATAAACTCCAAATGAAAACCCTAATATCCAAAAAGAAGATCTGGAAGTCGTACCCTAAATTCTGACTAAAACGTCGCTTTATAGCAAACAAGGCCACAGCGGTCGCTCGAGCGCAGGATCTGTCACTCGAGCAACAAGATTGACATACGTGTATTTCTTAAGTATCTTCGCTCGAGTGATGAAAAGTTCACTCGAGCGTAAAATCTCAACTCCTAGTACTTTTGTAGGCAAGTGAAACTTCTGAGAGGATTACATCTTCACTTGAGCGCATAATTGACCACTCGAGCGGTCAAACAACTTTGACTGCAATTTTGCTTTTTTACTTCAGGAGCGCTACCCTGGACCCGCCATGGGGCACTGCCCCCTGGACCACCGCGAGCTAACTGGGCAACTCGATTCCCGACACAGTCAGCGAAGTGGCAAACATGATAGGATTAAGATCACAAACTCCTCTACATAGACACAATTTGGTTTGGATTCGTAACTAAATACTCATAGCCTCACTAAAATAAAAAATCGAATAAAATTACAACTGAAATGAGTTTTGTCAAACAAGATTGCTAATTACAAAAACCTAACAAAAATAATTTCACAATATTAATTATAATAATCAAAATAATGGAATTTTAACAAATAAAATAACAGAACAATAATAATCAATATACAAGTAAAAGAGATAGAGAGAGAAAATCAAACACGGCAATTTATAGTGATTCAGTATGCCGGGCCTACGTGTACTCCTCAAGGATCTTCTTTGAGAATTTCTCCACAATCAAACGAATCAATATACCACTAAATCTTCACCAAGTTTGTGAAATTTACACAGGTCTTACTCTTATCTGTTGAGCTTTACTCAACAATAAATGGCTCACCCTAATAAATTTCTTTCACAAAATAATTAATAAAAATAAGAGGTATTTTAGCCTTTTTTTACAATGATTCTCTCTAAAATAGTAGATATGAAAGTGTAAAAACAAAAACAACACTTAAATTTGAAAGTGAAACAGTAGAATGAAAAATACAATCAAAATTTTTGAATACACAAATTTTTTCTCTTCAAGTTCTTCTTCTTCTTCTTTCTCTCTCTCTCTCTCTCTCCAAGCATAATGGTTTCTTTTATACCCAAAAATCTACCGATTGGGAGGTAGATGCTCCTTCGGATCACAAGGTGACAAAGCGGAAGACGCTCCTCTATTTGACTTTGTATCATGTGGGCACACGGAGAAGACGCACATTGCTTCCACTTTTCTCTTTCAAAAGCACGAGCAAGTTTGAAATTAATGTCGAACGGTCGCTTTCGATAAATAGTGTTTTGCTGATTTTTCTTTCAAACTTTATCAATTTCAAATGTTACACAGTAACTTGCATAGTAATTTTTCTATTAAAATATTTGAATGTACAATGATTTCTCTATTAAAATATTTATATGCATAGTGAAATCTTTTTAAACAACATTTATATCAGATATGAAAATATATACCCTTTTTATAATCTTTATAGCTATTGTAAAGATTTTGGATACATAGAAATAACTCATGTAGGTATATCAAATTTGTCAAAAAGTGACTGACTAATGGATTTTTTCAAAACGTGAATAGTGAAATTGCTATTTATACTACTTTCACAAAATTCAAACATGCACAGTAAATTGCACAATAAAAATATATGCTGCAACCAAAATCTATTTTCATATTTTGTGTCAAATGATTTTAAAATATATATATTAAAAAAATACAATTTATTAAATAATATTTTGGATATCATCAAAATTAAATCACATGATTAACACTACACATTTACAATTTTTACATCACCCTTTACATTTCCAAAAAACTACACAATTTTTGAAAATGTGAAATTCACTTAAATATGATGATTTTTTTTCCCTCTAAAAACGACTTTGAATATATATATATATATATAAGATAAATCATATTGTAAAAGATAAATTAGATTAAACACTATCATCAGATTTCCTTCTACAGTCAAGTGCAAATTAAATTGAGATTACATTACAAAAAATCTTCAAATTCTATTCTGTCTATAACTTTTGAATTTCCTAATCTGTTTCAATATTGATTTTTATGCTTAATTGTATCCATTTATGTAACTAGGGGCAATAGATTTGTTTTGTATCGCACAAGATTTGATGGGATATAAGAATTTTCATAGGATTAAATGGAGTATAAGTTATTCAAATGAGATTTTCTAATAAATGTCTCATAAATAATAGAGATTATTAGTGTAATGTATTCATTTTTCTTTCTTGTGCATGAATTACTTTTGAGAATAGGCTATTTTAGTAAAAAAATGTGTAATGTGATAGAGGCCCCGTTTGATGTAACTGTTAAAACAGATTATATATTATAAAATGACTTTAATCAAAAGTTATTAATCAGATAACTTTAAGTTACTAAGTAGTATTTATTAAATAAGCTGTGAAGTAGCTTTTTGCTGTGTCAATGTCTTTTTTACCCTTGTCTTTTTCTCTTTATTTTATTTTCTCTTCTTCTTTTTTTTTCCTCTCTTCTTTCTTTGTTAATTTTGTTAAATTTCTTTTCATTAGTGGAAGTAAATTGTATTTTTTTTTTATTAATTTCTTTTTGATCACACAATACCAATTAATAATATAAAAATTGTTAATGGAAGTTTTTCCTTATATAAAAATTAAATAATTAAATAATTTATTATAAAAATTATTCATTAAATACCAAGCATTCAGTAATTTATTAATTCTTCTCTTCTTTTTTAATTTATTAATTAAAAACCCTAATCCCATCGCTGGCAGTTGCCGGCAGCTCCCTCTTTCTCCTCGTACTCTCATTGCCGACAACCCTTTTTTCTCTTCCTCCTCATCCTACCGTCGGCAGCCGTCAATCGTCACTCCCACTGCCGCAATCGCAATTATTTTGAGATCGCAGAAGAAAAAGAGAGAGAAGAGATCGCGAAGAGAGAGATCGCGAACAAAGAGATCAACGACGCTAGGGTTTCAAATTGATGGTTAGGGTTTAAGCTCTAGTTCAGATCGATCGTCACTTTGAGCGATCGCGAAGAGAGAGATCATGATGGTTAAGGTCTCTGGTTCAGATCGTTCACCGTGACCTATCGGAGAACAGTGAAGAGAGAGAGAGAGAGAGAGAGAGAGAGAGAGAGAGAGAGAAAATAAGTGTTCTTGGTTTATATAGATGGCACACTTGTAATAACTGAAAATTGTGAAGAGTATTTAAGTAATTTCACACCCCCTCCACATAATCTCAATTGCGAAAGCTGCCTAGAGCAGCTTTTGATTTTTCAGCTTATTTTCCTCTCAAAAAAGCTCTTAGAAGCTGAAGCAATTTTTTCAAAGTTAGACCAAACAGTCCAAAATTGCTTTTTCAGAGTTAAAAGCTATAAGTTGGTTCAAAAAAGTTAGACCAAACACCCCTAGAGAGCTGATGTATAAAAATAAAAAAAAACAATAAATATACTTTTAGATAATTGCCAAATAACCCTTAAAATTCTCAAGCGAAATTATTAGTGGCTTTTTGGATATAAGGGGCCTAAAGTCTTATGGATTAATACATTAAAATGTATAATTTCTCTTATTCATTGTTGTGCCTTCACACCAACTGCATTAATTTTGACTAATTTGACTTTACTAAAAAATAAATTTATATAATTATACCAAAACTATGGTGTTTTGTTGTATTTTTTTTATATATATTTTATTGTTCATAACTAATATACAAGGCAATTGGCCAGTGATTCATGTATTCGTTCCTCAGGAAAATGAAAATGCGAGAGGTTTTGAGTTTGAGTTGATGGAATGACTACAATCCTTTCATTGTAATCTAATTTACTAACTTTCTAACATTTTATCATATGACTCAAAAAAAAAAAAAAAAAAAAAAGAAGAAGAAGAAGAAGAAGAAGAAGAAGACTATCAAGAGTTAAAGTTCATTGTAATCTAACTTATTAATCCCAAACATCTTATTGTATGACCAAAAAAAAAAAAAAAATCAATTGTCTAGAGATGTAAAAAGGGCATAGCGCAACCCTTTCAGACCTGGGTTTGGGTCTGTTGGGCTCCAACCATGTTTCTAGCCAGCTCATTTGTGCGGGATCGCAGCCTAGGTTCGCCGATCCCGAAACCCGACCTAACAATTTTTATTTTTTATTTTTTCTCATCAAAATAATTTTAAGGTCCCGTTTGTTTTCAGAGATAGAATGGAAGAGATTTATAATGAGGGGATTAATAGTGAGGGGATTGTTAGTGAGGGGATTGATAGTAAGGGGATTAATAGTGAGGAATTGTTAAATTATTTTTATATAAAATAATAAAACAAATAAAAAAATATAAAAAATTAAACATTATATTTTTTTTAAAAAAATTCAATATAAAAAAAATAAAAAAAATTTTAATCCCCTCACTATTTTTTTAATACCATCTCTACCTCCTCCTTACTAATCCCCCTTCCTCCTCCTTACTAATACCAAGGGATTACTAATCTCCTACCTATCTCTCAAAACAAACACCACATTTTCAATCCTCTCCTCACTACCAAACGCAGTCCCCTCCCTATAACCCCAAACAAACGGGGCCTAAAGTAACATTGGGTGTTAGGCAGACTGTACCTCAAATCGGGTTTGGATCTTACCAACAAGCTGGACCAATAGAACCGGGCCAGAAAAAACATGGCCAGGCCCTAGCCCGAGGGGTTGGGCTGGGCTGAGCCTAATCGGATATCAGACTAACGAGCTGTTTTTACTCCATTCACCCTTCCAATTTTGATGAGTTTGGGATTCCAATCCTTCCCTCGTTGTCGCCTATAACGTTTTTTCCTTTAAGTTTCAGTTTTTATTTTTCCATTACTATTACTAATTGTTTCAATTGTCTTTATCCCTTCCTTTCCGATGTATCCAAAAAAAAATTGTCTTTATCCCTCAGCTGCATGCATGTTCTAGATACAAATCAAACTTGATTTTCTTCCTTTTTATGTTCCTAGTCAAAGTTAATTTCCTTTTTCAGCAATAATTTAAATATTCAAAAATCCCCATCGTCCCTTTTTTAGATTGATTTGATAGTAAGTCACATCTCTCTCTCTCTCTCTCTGCTATATATATATATACAGAGACAGATTGTGATATGTGAAGGTATAGAGATGGGTATGTTTGATGATGCAATGGGAATGGGAATGGGAATGTTGAGAAGCTCTCATCAGCCGATATGCCCGAGGGAACAGCACTGCTCGGAATGGGCTTGGCATTATATGAAGTATTGTCTCTGCAATTTGAAAGATGGAGTGTCCTTATCACTGGGTTTAGTGAGTGTCATCAGTTGGGGTGTTGCTGAAATTCCTCAAATCATCACTAATTACAAACAAAAATCAGCAGAGGGACTCTCGCTCGCCTTCCTCTTCACTTGGATTGTCGGGTGACCAATACTCTCTCCTCTTCTTTCTATTTAGAAAACCCAATTTTCTTTTTTTTTCTTTTTGTTTTATTCAACGCCAATGTGATCTTGTTACGATCCCTTTACGTTGTGTTTTGGTTGGGATTTGGGGGAGTAATTTGGAAATGGAAATGGAAATAGAAAAAGCGAGGTCATATAAATATATTTTATTTATATTTCAACACTTTTTTTTTTTTCTTTTCAAATCTCTTCTCAAAACACAATTTAAAAAAAAAAAAAAAAAAAAAGTTTACTTTATCTTTCTTATTTTTTCGACTTTTGGGTAGTATCATAAGGTGCTAGTAGATTCAGCTGGTATTTCAAGATACTAGGATGGTTTGAACCAGGACATTGGAGTTACACACAACTACATGTACTTTTTTGAGTGGTAACAGTGTGTTAGCAGGTTCATTTGAGCCATTTAGACGTTTGAATTGGATCATCAGAGATGCTCTTTTCAAAAGTTATGCTTTTATATGCGTAGTATTAGTGTGTTAGCAGGTTAATTTGAGCCATTAGGTTGATTTGTATCGGATCATCAAAGATACTAAAAATTTATGCTTCTATGTGAGTAGTAATAGTGTGTTAGCATGTTGATTCGATTCATTAGGACGGTTTGTATTGTATCATCAAAGATGCTCTTTTTGATAGTTATGCTGCCTTGTAGGAAAAAGGAACTGTGTGTGCTGGTTGATTGCGATGTTTACACTGCTTGCTTGGACCTGGGATGGACCTAAGAATCTAATATACAGTGCTGAACATATATACAGTGATATTTTTCACTTTTTACGCCAATAGAAGTTGATATTGTGATCCATCTTTTTATTAATATAACTGATTGGAATTATACGTCACGGACATTGAGGACAAAAGGGATGTCCGGGCGAGAGACAGAGCGGCTCACCAGAAAGAGAGAGAGGTAGCAGAGCACCATAGTACAAGGACGCAAGACAGAGCTCATGGATCTCTGTGCCAAGAAGTTCTTGTGATGTAAAAGATACTACCTCCTATTTATAGGAGTGTCACATGACTCATAATTCCTAGATATAACCGATTTCTGTTAAGTTTTGTCAACTCATGTGTTAGAGCATTTCAATTCGTTAGGATTTGCCTCTATCCCTGAGCATGTCAAGTGATGCTTCTATCTCTAGCCACCAAATTAAACCTGGATTTTGTGCTTCATTTCAATGCAACAACGAGAGTATCACACACAATCAGACATTAAACCATATCAATTTTTGGGTTATTGTGGCAGCGACTGATTTTGAAATCAAGCACAAAAACTAGTGCCATTTCATTATGTCCATATTTGCCATAAACTGTTAGATGATCGTGGTCTCAATGCCGATTTGCCACACCCACCCACCAGATTTTCAATGCAACAACTGAATCATTAAACCATATCAAATGTATACACACATATATAGGTTGTATATGTAGATGAGTTGGATTGAGATACATTGTGGTGGGTTCAATGGTTGTGTGGGTTTATAAATATTTTTTTTTGGTTTGCAGAGATTTGAAGGGGGAGAGAGAGAGGTCAGGGCTTTCATTAAATTTTGTTAGGCGATTTGAAACCTTAAGAGGTGGGGTGTATTTTCCAAAAACTGAGTTTATCAAATCATAAGTATTTGTTAGATGCCTTAGGGGTTGTATATGTAATTTACCCTTGAGTTTATTATCAGCTAATTCTTTGTCGAAGTAGTTTGACCTATCACATATGCTCTTGAATTAAGGAAAGATGATAACATTAGGATCGATATGCTCTTTATAAGGTTTGCTAACATGGACAATTGAGAGATTGTTGCACATTTAACCCCTAATTCTTTGTTGAATTTTGTTAACAAGTGCTCTAAGGGCACATATGTTAAATGGACTCGGGTATGAGAGTCAGGTACGAGAGTATATCTAGAGTTCGGACTCATCAAACCTTAAATTTAAAGGTACACCGGACTTGGCAAAAAATTGTCATTTTTATATTTTTAATCTATTATTATGTGAGATAAAATAATATTAATTATACGTAACATGCAGTGTCCAAAATGTATTTTAGAATTTTATATCTCACTCCCTTGTCCTAGTGTTGGGTATTTGACATGGGTATGTGATTTATTTTGAAGACTCCATGAAATGTGACATAGGAGGGTACTTGCTAATAAGCTTGAAATAGTTGTACATTCTTTATGAGAGTGTGTGACATTAAAAATGTACAATCATTTCAAGTTTGGTTAACCAATCCCATAGGGAACTTGTTAGCAAGACCCTTCTTTATTTCACTTTCTTTTTATCCTTTATGCCTCTTTTGTTTCGCCCTTGCGAGCAAGACATCCAAGCCTCCACACTATTTAGTCGGATGAATTGTGTTTCTTTCCTAATGAATTATATTTAAATTTGATGGCATCCAACAAAACTCTTTGGTGCAGCCTTTTGATTTAAGTAAAACCTACTGGCCTTCGATTCTCTCTTTGTTCATTTGTGTCTTACTAGCTCAAGGAGGTGCTTCTAAAATTCCTCTGTACTCTTTTCATGAATTGATAAACTAAGAAATTCGTCCTGCCAGCATCATGCTACCATAAATTTCAACTTGATAATTTTATGTTGGGCAAAACATGTAGGGCTTGTAAACTGGAAGTGCTATTATAGTGTGCATTTGCCACATGATGAATTCGCCTCACTGGTTTTATTTATAGATATGTGTTAGAATTTACCTACACCTACCACCACCTACTACCACACCTACTACACCTACCACCAATTTACCCTCACCTACTCCTCACCTACTACCCAAACCCTCTCCTATATAATGAGCCACTCTGATTTGTAATAGAATATATCTTGTAATACATCAATCAAGATACATCAATCAATAATACATATATTTTTTCACATGGTATCAGAGCCATAAGATTTAGGCCTATACTCATTTCTTTCCGGCAGGCAGCCGGCCGGCAACCTTGCCTTCGCTGCCTGCTGGAGTTTTTTCAACACATACCAGAAACTCTTCTTTTTGATTCGGCTCCTGAGGATTTCAATAGATCTGCGACTCATCTTCTTCGCAGCAACCAATCCATCATCTCCACCACGCCCGCATCTTCTACGACTTCCAGCGCCGCCGCTTCGCCCTCGCAGTCCTCGGCAAGAAAGGTTGCTTCGTCGAAGGCGTACTCCACCTCTCGTCAAGCTCGACTCCCAAGACCTTCTCCAGATCGGCGACACGGAGTTCTACTTTCTCCTCCCTGTTCGGAGCATCCTTGGCGGCTCGCTCGGGCCTCGCCACCATGGCGCCGTGGCAGCGGCGCACCACCACCACCATCTGCCCCACCGTTGACCTGGACCGAGACCACCGCACGACCATCCCTGCCAGTCGACACAAGCAGAGCACGATCCTCTACTGCTCTGCAACGTCCGAGACGAACCAACAGGAGCTGTTAATCACGCTCTGCTCATGCGGTCCTGATTCATCGACCAGACTTTGGTTCCTGTCTCCTTCGCACTCAAGGATACAGATGAACTTTCGTTCCTGATTCTCTCTCTCACACAATATGAGAATGAAAATAAAAATTTATTGTTTTGGTTTAAAATCGGCCTCGGTTTGGGTTTCACACCACCGCCCAAAATTGTTTTTTTATTATAAAGCTTCTTGTGCACTCATTGTTCCCACTTTTGTTATTATATATATATATATATTTTTATTATATTATATTAAAAAAAAAAAAAAAAAAAAACCACCCACGTGGGCTTGTCCTCTTTCACCTCTATTATTTTTATTTATTTATTTTTCTAAAATTTTTTTTTTTAATCTTTTTCAAATACCCATTTTTATTTTATTCTATACTCCACATTCTCCTCATTCTTTTCCCCACTCCAATATATTATACTAGCCTTAATTGATTCCACTGATTTCCCCCACTTCATTTTATTTTTTTTTTATTATTATTATTATTATTATTTTATTTAAAAAAACAAAACAAAAAAAAAAAAAAACATTCATTCCAGTTTAATTTTTCTGCTCCGTCTTGTCCCTTCACGCCATTCGGATTTGCACAATACACTCATTTTATTCATATCGGGATCCACCCCGATCCACATTTTACACAAAAAAAAAAAAAAAAAAAAAAAAAAAAAAAACAACAACAACAACAACAACAACAAAAAAATACACAAAAACAACCACAGCTTTGTTTTCTTTTCTGCAGACGGCCACCCACCGACCTACTCTGCCGCCGGTCTCTTCTTTTTGCCTCCGTCCTGGGCGGTCCTTGACGGTGCGGCCTCCGTGTTTCCCACGCCGCCGAGCACGTTCACTCCCCCCTGCTCCTCTACTACGGTATATGGCGGCCCTCCAAATCGGAACATCACGGTGGCCTTCCGCTTCAGCTCCTTGTTTTCTGCCTTTAGCACACTGATCTCTGCTCGCGCATCCTTATACATGCGTTGGAGCAGAGCCAGCTGGGAGTTTAAATGCTGCACCTCATTTGTCCTACTCTGCAGCCGGTTCGACAAGTTTGTGACCGCCGTCATGCTTTCCACACATGTCTTCAAAGTATACTGGTTGGCCTCCACATCCGACTGCACTGCCATTCTTTGCTCCACCGACCGCATCGGAAAGTTCAAAGGAGCAAACTCCGGGGCGCTTGGTTGAGTTTCCAGTGCCACCGCACCAGTTCTCTCTCTCGTTGACTCGTTGAGGTCGGGAAAGAGGGTGAGCACCCCGCGGGAAGACGATGAAGCCATTCTCTCAGAAAACAGAGTGTTACAGAATCTCTTTCAGAGGTTTTTCGCAGCTTTTCTCTGCCTCAGCCTCAGCATCAACCTTGGTTAAATAGCCAAGGCAGCCACGCGCATCGCGCGCCTCTTACCACCAGCCGACAAACGGGCGCGCAAGCCAAGGCGCCCACGTGCCTCGCCATCATGTCCGGCACACCTTTTGATGAATTGGGCACGCCTTTTGATGGCACGCCTTTTGACAAAATTGGGCACACCTTTTGAGGGTGCAACTTTTACAAGGGTCCGACAAGACTCTGTAAACTGTCCCGACATTGATTCCGGTTAGCTCCTTTATGGGTCCGACAAGACTCTGTAAACTGTCCCGACATTGATTCCGGTTAGCTCCTTTATGGGTCCGACAAGACTCTGTAAACTGTCCCGACATTGATTCCGGTTAGTTTCTACAAGGGTCCAGCAAGACTCCGTAAACTGTCACAACAACTGTCACAACAGTGTCTGCTACAACGGTCCGACATGACCCCATAAACTGTCTTCTACATCGGTCTGACACCACCATACAGTGTCCTCTACAACGTTATGACCCCACCATCCAGTGTCTTCACCAATGGTCTGACACGACCATACAGTGTCACCTATCCTTTTTTATTTTTATGTATTTTCTTGTTTTGTTCCTCTCTTCAAACTCAAGTTGGTTAGTTTCTATCCTCCTTGAGTTTGCGGGGGGCTGTTAGAATTTACCTACACCTACCACCACCTACTACCACACCTACTACACCTACCACCAATTTACCCTCACCTACTCCTCACCTACTACCCAAACCCTCTCCTATATAATGAGCCACTCTGATTTGTAATAGAATATATCTTGTAATACATCAATCAAGATACATCAATCAATAATACATATATTTTTTCACAATATGCACCAAATTTAACAAGAGTTTTCTTAGTTAAACCTATTCATTGCATCAAATTCATTGATTTATTTCTCATTAAGCAGCAACTTTTCTTAATCTTATGATTATCCTAGTTTTTTTTTTTTTTTTGCAGAGATCTTTTCAACCTTTTTGGCTGCTTGCTGGAACCAGCTACCGTGAGTGCTTCTTCTATTTTTCAAATTTGTATTGAAGTTTTTCTTTCTCACAAATTCACAATGTTGTGTGTTCAATGTAGGATCTTTAGAATTTAGCATCATAATTAAATCTATTAAGTTTATAGTTTAATGTGAAAGGGTTTGGGTTGGTTAGGGTTCGGAAGGTAAAAGTTTGGGAATAGAGAAAATAAGCTTTTGGGAGGTTGTAATTAAGAATGGAGAAAGAAGCTTTATGCGGGGAAGAGTTTTAAAGTACCTAGGCACAAAGTAGAATTTTAGAAGTGGAAGTGGTAGAATTCTAGAAGTGAAAAGTTGATCATGCTTCATTGTCGGAGTTTGGATTGGCTCTAAACTTAATGGAATTAGCTAGAGGCTTTGTCGTGATTTTTTTTGTTGACTAAAAGCCAAACAATGGGGGAAAATAGGGTAAAAAAATGAATGGAAGGAGGGTGTGGGTTTGTTTTTGTTTAGCATCGTCTTGATGCTCTTTTTCTAATAAAGTTGATACTTATTTATCAAAAAAATAAATAAAATAATGGAAGGAAATATATTTGCCTGGTTGTCTGAACACTCGCCTGAAGGTATTGGTTTTCTCCTCACAAATTCATAATACGGTCTTATAGTTTCTGTAATGCATCGTGCAAGTTTATTTATTTTTAATATTGGATTCTGTGCTTCATTCAGAGACCATGAATTAAAAAATTTAACTGAAAAAAGAAACATACACGTACTCAAAGACAAAAAACGATAGGGATTGCTTCTGTTAAAAAATACATGTTACAGTTTATTGACTGAACTCTTTATTGTTGCCTTTGCAGCTTCCAACACAATTCTACATGGCAATAGTAAGAATGTTTTCTTGAAGCTGAAGTATAATTTTGTTAGTTCAACTTCTCACTTTTGGTTTATTCAACTACATGACTTCTGTGGTGGTTCACAGTTATTTACAATAACTACCTTGGTTCTTACTGGTCAAACGATATACTACGGCCACATCTATCATCGCCTGAAATCCAATAAACAAAGCCACAAGGTTGGAATTCATAAGCTTATCATCTTTAGCTATGATTTGTGCAATGGTTATGTGTGTATATATATATATTGGTCCCTTTTCTTATGTCAAAATAATGAATGTACAATTGTATTAAAAGTTGAACCCATGACAAAAACTTTTGTTCTTAGATTAGATCTCTGGTCTAGGGCTTTAAATGGCTTGGATCTGCGATCTAATAACTTCTGAAATGGAATTCAAATTACATATATGAAGTCACTTCTGCTAGGGTTCTATAAGATTAGAAAAAAGTATGGATGCTCTCCACAAGCAAGACAGGGTTGAGGGTGGGTATTGAATAGCTTGATATACATTGTTGAGCCCATTTCCTAACAGCTTAAACTTTTGAGATAATTGGTGACCTAAAAGTAAGAAAGTTTTGGTCATCAATATTTGTTTGATGTAAAAAACTAGACATTGCCAGGTAGAATTGTTGTGAACTCTCACATCTAAGCCCAGAACTTTAAACCACACATTCTCAGAAAATCTAGAAAGATGACGGTCGGAAAATCAAACCTGTTTTGGTTCTTTATTGCCTACAAACTCTATACCCTTTCTTCTATTATTTAAATCCTCATTCCACATATTTTATGTAACGTTTTGCCACCGTAAAACCATTCACAGAGTTGTGATATTTTGAGCATTAATAGTAGGTGTTCTACATCAAGAAGTCTTTGACTGCTGACAAATATGCCGACCACATTTTCTTTTCTCAACATATGCTTTGGTATTAATGCATATGTTGCTAAAAGCATCTCTGCTGTCTTCTTTCTAAATTTTTTTATTAAGGTCATCCAGTCAAGTCTGTTGTCAAATTCTTCTAATGAAACGTTGTGAACTTTCTTTTAGAGAGACTTTATGCTATAGCATTCTCAGAATGTTTTTAGCCCTTTGTGATAATTAAACTCATTCAGCAATTAAGTGCCTTCAGATATTTGAAAGGCAGCACTTTATTCACCTCTCTATTCAGTTTTCTCACACTACTATTTTTATTTTTGATTTTCATGTAACCGACCCCATTTGATGGGACTTAAGGCTTGGTTTGGTTTGGTTTAGTTTGGTTTGGTTTTCAGATCATGTTTCTGGTTTTTTGCTCTTATATATTCATAATGTATGCTTACTTTTTTGGTTTGTAATGTGGGTTCAAGCTTGCCCCAACTGAGGCAGTAGAGAAGAAAAGATCGTGTGGTAGTGTTGTTGCCAAGAAACAAGACTACAATGAAGACGGAGGGGGAAATGCAACCAATGTCTTTGTGTCAGGAATCGCTCCAAGTTCACCCATTCCTCTTCCAGGGCTTCCTTGTTATAGTTCCATGGAAGGAGAATTATACTACATGTAAATGATTCTTACCCTCAAAGTTATTACATATGTGCTGGTGGTGGTCTTGCTTGCTTTTCTATCTAGTTGTTAAAACTTAATCCTCTGAGATGAAAGGAGGTATAAAAAATTTGACAAGTGAATGTGATCTCTTTCTGGATGATAAATTATGATTTAGCATAGGCAAGCTAGAACTCCCCTTATTCTATTTATTTTGCATCCTCAAGAAGTTAGGCAATTTAGTTGCTTAGAAAATGTCACCATTTTCTTGCATGATCCGGGGTCCAGTTCAGTACAAGATGGAAATTCGAGACTGACTCCTTAGCCCATGTGAAAACATCTTCCAACTCTGTCAAATATTGTTGCATCAATATTTTACACTGAAAGTCAGAACAGCTACAGCAGCCACATCATTCTTGTTGGTAGTAATGTGACAGCATACTCCTTTTCTCTGTTGGTTCCATATTTTTACTAAAAACGAAAATCCGGGTGCGACTATCTCTCAGTCTCTTTTGATACTTTTAAACTTTCATGACTAATCTCTCCATCTCCCACCCACAAGCATGTATGTGAGACCAAAATTTTTTATTTTTTTTATTTTATAAAAAATGTTTGTTTGTTGTCATTATTTAGGTATACTTCTTCTAGTTATGAACCTATTCATTTCTGAGTCACTATTTTTTTTTATGTATAAGCATTTCTTTTACGTGTTTTCCTTCTTATTTTTTTTAATATATTTTTTTTCTTTTTATTTATTTATTTATAATTTTTAGGATAGAAAGTGTGCCTCTTTGATTTGTTAGGAATTCCCGTAGACACAAATCCAATTAAATATTCTGAACCTGTTGGCATTTTGCATAAAGCTGGAAAATAAATTAAATATATACATCACGCTGCTTGACATAATTAAGAGGCTTGTTCAGTTAAAGAATTTACGTACTCTGATCCTTATCAGCCAAGGCAGGAATTTTGTTAGTGTCATTGAGAATCTATACCCTTGCCATTAGATAATTATTAAATAGAGAATTAAACAGTCGCAGCAGACCATGGCTTTCACGATGTAAGCATTCTTGTTTTGAATGTGAATATTATGTGAACAAATTTTGTTTTTGGATTCAATAGGTCAGCAAGATCACTGTCAAAGAGCCACACTCCTACAGCAGGATCTTTTCTAGTACAGAGAAGAACTACATCATTTTATGAGCGGAATTCCATTGAAGATCCCTTGCTTGGCAGAAATGCATCCATGCAATATGAACCTCCTTCAAATATTAAAACCATGCTATGTGCAGTAAGCTTTCATGCAGCTATTTTTGGGAATTTTCTGCTTGTCAGAAACATTACCTTATTTATTTATTATGGGAATTAATATTTTGAACATTTTTCTGCTTAGTTCTCTGTTGTGACATTCTTCCTTGGCACTTTAAATCTACACCTAATGGGAAGCAGCAGGCTTACGACGGTTTTTGAAGAGCCAAACCGAGGGGTTGTTATACAAGTAGGAAGAAAGCTTTTACAGGTAGAAAAAACATCAAGTTAGTTTCTTTTATTCTGTAATAGTCACAATCAAAAATCCATTAGTCTCAAAGCAATATGGTCTCCTTACTTATGTTCATAATCAATTTGATGGTTTATTATTCTCATTATATGTGCAGAATATTAAGTCCTGTAGTTTGTCCTATTGGGAAAACTAACAGGTTATCATTGAATAATTCTTTTGTAACTTAGTGATCTGTTAGAATTTACCATAAACCTACCACCACTACCACCTCACCTACTCCACTAAACCTAACCCACTACACCACTACCACCTCCACTTCACCTACTCTCCACCTACTCCCAAACACACTCCTATATAATAGGAATCCTTGTAATTGTAATATACACATCAAAATAAATCAATCAATAATACAATTCTCTATTTCTCTTTATACATTAAATTTCTACATGGTATCAGAGCAGGTTTAGAACCCAGTATTCGTGCTTCACCGGCGGGCGGCAACCTCACCTTAGCCGCCTGCCGGACCTCAACCTAGTCCGCTAGAATTTTCTACACATACCTTTCGTTCCTCAGGCAACTGAATCCATAGTTGACTGTGCTACACACTCTCTCTCTCCAACCTCTCTTCAAACACTTGCTCAAGAAATCTTTTGCCAGCTCGGAAAACCATCTCGGAAACTCTGGTACATCGCCGGAAAACCCAATCCGGTACAGGGCCGAAACAGAGTCGTTCACCTCCGGCCACGGCGGCGACCCGGTGGCCATCTCCATTACAGATGCTTAATTTTCTCCGTATGTTGGTGGGATGGGCTTCTCTCCTGCATCATCTCCAGGGTACAGCCCATCATCTCCAGGGTACAGCCCATCTTCTCCAAGGATTGGCTCGCTAGCTCTCCACAACTTTTTTGGGAAAAGCTATTGAAGCGATATGGCACACAGGAGTAGTAGTTTATGATTTAGGGGGTTTGAAGCTTGTTCCGGTGCTGGACAGGTTTTTGTCTGACTGGTTACGTTGATTCTACAGAGATGCAGAATGTTTGCTTATTTTGTAGATGTGCTGCTTACGGTGGGTTATGAATATTCCATTTGGTTTTGTCTGCTCCGTCGTTAGCTAGGTGGCTCGGCGTTTGGGCTGGTTTCAGAAATTTTAGCTGGTTTAAAAACAAACGGGGGGCTGGTTTATGGTTTTGTTTTGTTTATTCTTTTTTTTTTTGAGAAAGTGCACTGCTGTGTCAGAATGGAGTTTGTGAGTGAGCCGTTGATCTTGGCCTGCTGTATCCAACGTGGGTCAGGTTGTGAGTGGTATATATATTTATTTATATATACTTTTTTGTTTAGTGGAATCCATCTACGGGTGTTAGTTGAAGTGGGGCCCGATATTTTTTTTTTTTTTGGGCAGAGTTACCAGCTGCAAATACGTCTTCTATCACGTGGGGTGATAATTGGTTTGTGAATTATTTTAAGTGGGTGTCAGCTGGAAAATGTAGCTTTTGGAGGCAACAAGTTGAGGTATTATTTTGTTAATACGTAGCTATCCTACTTTTATATTTATATTTATATAAATATATATTGTGGCGATTTGGGTCAAAAAAAAAAAAAAAAAAAAAAAAAAACGAAGAAGCCTGCAAACCAAACTCATTTTATTCGTGTCGGGCTCACCCCGATCACCATTTTACACAAAAAAAAAAAAAAAAAAAAAACAAACAACACATCCCCAGGCGGGATTTTTTCTTCTCTACTCTACTGCAGGTCTTTTTTTTGCCTCCGTCTTGCGCGGCCCTAGACGGTGCGGCCTCCGTGTTTCCCACGCCGCCAAGCACGTTCACTCCCCCCTGCTCCTCCACTACAGTATATGGCGGCCCTCCAAATCGGAACATCACGGTGGCCTTCCGCTTCAGCTCCTTATTTTCTGCTTTCAGCACACTTATCTCTGCTCGCGCATCCTTATACATGCGTTGGAGCAGCGCCAGTTGGGCGTTTACATGCTGCACCTCATTTGTCCTACTCTGCAGCCGGTTCGACAAATTTGTGACCGCCGTCATGCTTTCCACACATGCCTTCAAAGTATACTGATTGGCCTCCACATCCGACTGCACTGCCATTCTTTGCTCCACCGACCGCATCGGAAAGTTCAACGGAGCAAACTCCGGGGCGCTTGGTTGAGTTTCCAGTGCCACCGCACCAGTTCTCTCTCTCGTTGAGGTCGGGAAAGAGGGTGAGCAGCCTGCGGGAAGACGATGAAGCCATTTTCTAGGCACCAGAGTGTTACACAGTATCTCTCTCAGAATTCTCTCTCAAAAAACAGAGTGTTACAGAATCTCTCTCAGAAATCTCTCTCAGAATATCTCTCGCAGGTTTTTTGCCTCAGCCTCAGCCTCTGTCTTATAGCCGAGGCAGCCACGCGCATCGCGCGCCTCTTACCACCAGCCGACAAACGGGCACGCAAGCTAAGGCGCCCACGTGCCTCGCCATCATGTCCGGCACACCTTTTGATGAATTGGGCACGCCTTTTGATGGCACGCCTTTTGACAAAATTGGGCACACCTTTTGAGGGTGCCACTTTTCCAAGGGTCCGCCAAGACTCTATAAACTGTCCCGACATTTGATACCGGTTAGCTTTTTCAAGGGTCCGACAAGACTCTGTAAACTGTCCCGACATTGATTCCGGTTAGTTTCTACAAGGGTCCAGCAAGACTCCGTAAACTGTCACAACAACTGTCACAACATTGTCTGCTACAACGGTCCGACATGACCCCATAAACTGTCTTCTACAACGGTCCGACATGACCCCATAAACTGTCTTCTACATCGTTATGACACCACCATACAGTGTCCTCTACAACGTTATGACACCACCATCCAGTGTCGTCACCAATGGTCTGACACGACCATACAGTGTCTCCTATCCTTTTTTATTTTTATGTATTTTCTTGTTTTGTTACTCTCTCCAAACTCAAGTTGGTTAGTTTCTATCCTCCTTGAGTTTGCGGGGGGCTGTTAGAATTTACCATAAACCTACCACCACTACCACCTCACCTACTCCACTAAACCTAACCCACTACACCACTACCACCTCCACTTCACCTACTCTCCACCTACTCCCAAACACACTCCTATATAATAGGAATCCTTGTAATTGTAATATACACATCAAAATAAATCAATCAATAATACAATTCTCTATTTCTCTTTATACATTAAATTTCTACATGATCATCTTTTGATGTAGTCATTGTTAAGTGACCTAATAGTTGTACTACTTGGATGGATGGATGGTGTGACAACCTTTTTGTCCCCGAAAAAACTGCACTCTTGAACTATCGCCTGCTATAATTCTATCTAAAGCCTCCCCCTCTTGACTCCACAGGATATATATATATATTTGCAAAATAGATGATAAAGAAAACATTGTAAAATTGATAATAGTCAATCATTCTCATGATTTGATTGTCACTGGAATTGCAGGTAAGCAGTAGTTTATTGCAAGAAACTGGGAGCACAGGGAGCAGTAAAATTGGGACCATCCTTGGTTGGGGAATGGCAGCCATCTACATGAGCGGGCGGCTTCCACAAATTTGCTTAAATGTGAGAATTTCCATGTCAATTTTTTAGTCCTCTGCTCCTACTATAAAGTTTTTATTGTTTCTGATGGTGGTAACAAATACATCCAAACTGAGATTGCATGTGTAGCATGATTAGTATTGGAAAAGAGAAACGGGCAGATCAGATATAGATTCCTTCCCCTTTTGATGCTTTTCTAATAGCTTGTTATTTATCAAGAGGATTACAGAAAAATTCCTAAAGAAAAAAATAATAATAACTTGTATTTGCTGTTGACTGTTTTTATTTATCAAAAGTAATAGTAATAATAATAATAATAATAATAACTGGGCTGATCAGATATTTGGCATGAATTTGCAGAATGGGTAAACGAGTAAATAGAAGAATACTTGCTTTTTTGATTGACCTCATTTCTATAAATTGGCTTTGAAAACCTTTCCATTTGTTTCTCAAACTTCATTTAATCTGTTTTAGATTGACAAGTCGATTACAGAAAAACTCCTAAGGAAGAAAAAAAATAATAACTAGGTTGATCAGATATTTGGCATGAATTTGCAAAATGGGTAAACGAGTAAATAGAAGAATACTTGCCTCATTGATTGACCTCATTTATGTAAATTGGCTTTAAAAACCTTCCATTTGTTTCTCAAACTTCGTTTAATTTGTTTTAAATTGACTAGCCAATTCAATGCTAATATTAGAAAATGGAATGCATATTATCAAATCTAACTTCTTGCTGATTCTTGACATGCAGATTAGAAAGGGCAATGTTGAGGTAAGCATTTCCTCCTCTGATGTTCAGTACATAAATATTTATATGTATTTCAAATTTAGAGTGGAAAAATAGGCCCATTGCTTTGTGTAATTGTAAAAACTCTAGAGGTTTAAGTCTGAATGCAGCAGACACTTTGTGCAAAAATAATGCCAAAGCTTAGGCCTGTACCTGCTTCAACCCTCTTTGTACCCTCTATGTAACGTCCTTTTTTCTTGTAGTAAATCCAGAGGGGAAAGTTTTTGGTCCTATAATGCACAATTTTTCTATCTACCCATTACCATAAAGTATATTACATTTGCATATTATTTATCTAAAATTCTCTCTTCTGACATGCAGGGGCTTAATCCATTAATGTTTGTTTTTGCTCTGGGTGGGAATATAACATATGTAGCAAGGTGAAAATGACAATTGCATTTTCTTTTTTGGATTCTAGCCATGTTGCTTAGTCCATGTCTTCCTTTTCCTTTTTCTTATCTTCTAGTGGCGGTTATAACTACCAAGAGACCTTTACCAGCTAAGCTACCAGAACCTTTCATTTTTTTCACATTTTGTAGTGTTATCTATGGTTCGTAGATGGGGATGAATTGCTTATGTCTATGGGGACGTGATGTTTGAGACATTAACTCCCATAAATAATACAAGGGTCATGACCATAGACATACACACACAAACATTGACCTTCCATTGTTTTCTTTTAATAGATGTATGTGCTTGTAGTTCCATTTCTTAATATTTGTTTTCTTTTAGTTATATATATTTTAAGCTGGACAAAATTTGCGTAATCAACGTGAAATTTTTTTTTTTTGATTCTGGTTGATGAATTTATTCACACAATTTACATCACAAGCATAAAAATAAAACAATCACACAAAGATAGAGGCTCACAATTTTTAACGTGGAAAACCAACTGGAAAAAACAACAGGACCTAGTCCAGCTAACCACTCCACTATCACCAAGAACAAAAATACATGTTGCAACATACAACCCAACACCAACCAAATCCACAAATTTTTGCTGGTGTGTTCCTTGTACTGACTGAATCCACCATCTTTGTCTTCAATGGATGATCGAGTATCAAATCCACAATGCTCTTCTGGAATCAACCACGACCTGAACATGATCCACCAAACCAATCTTGGAATCTACCAAGTCAATCACCACTGTATGAAGAATGATGGGAAGAGAGCTTTGAGATGGATCAATGCGTAGCTTAATAGCATATGATTGCTTCTCTTGTTCTCAATACTGCTACATGTCCCCGAATCATAGAGTAGAACCAGATGGTTAATTTTCTATTGGGAATATTGAAATGTTAGTTGTCTTTATATTTCTAAAGGTGCATATCATAAGAAAGTTTGTTATATTCTCAGGGCAGCTTTCTTTTGTGTATTGTTATTTTTTTATTATCAAAGTCATAATATGTTTCTTTACTAATCATGTTTTTATAATCAAAGTACTCAAATGTTTCTTGTGTGCAGTATACTTGTGAGCAGCTTGGAATGGTCAAAAATTAGTGCAAATCTGCCATGGCTGGTGGATGCTGGAGGATGTGTGCTTCTTGATACTTTTGTATCCTTGTACATGTATAATTGTGCAGTGGTGGTTCTCTGTACATATTAGAATGCTAGGCAAGGGGGCTGCAGTTTTTGTACTAATTGCTAAAGTTGGCACTATTTTTGCCCCTCCCTGCATGTAAACCAAGATGTTGGGGGCTGTTTGGTGCAGCTTATATGAGCTGTTTATAGCTTCTTCTTTTTTGGAATTTATGCCAGATTATTTAGTGCACCTTCTACTTACAGATTATTAGGCTAAAAATAGCTCAAATAAGCTAGAAATAGTTGATTATTTGAAAGGTGAGGGAGGAGTGCTTTTGGCTTCTACTTTCTGATTATCATTTTTTAGCTTACAATAAGCTACACCAAGCAAGCCCATTATGATCCCAAAGGAAATTAGTTTTTCTCACTTTGAGTAGAACTTAATGTGTCTAGATACTAATGCAATTCATCTATTTCCACTCTCGAACACCGCAAGATGCCAAGGGTCAAAATTCGAACCATTCTTAAAAGACAACGGAACATAATGCTTCCCAGGTATCTCTCTCTCTCTCTCTCTCTCTCTCTCTCTCTGTGTCTCTTGTGTGTGTCCTCTGCATCTCTTCTCACTCTTGAAAAGTGCAACTTAATGTTGGTGAAATGCATAGGGAAACAAACTATGACTTTTCTTTGTCTGTTAGATGATGCCACCAGTTAAATTGTGATTTCCTTGCAAAGGCACAAATCTAGTTGGTACACAAAGCTTCAAAAGCTCTATAGGATTTGGGGAACTCTTAGATGTATATTAAAAAAGTTAGGAAATAACAAAATGTAGGGTATAAACTGGTTTTGTCAAGAATATATGTTTCATCCAATTAGGGATGTATATTGGATCTGACAACCTGGTAACCTAACAAACAGAAAATTTATAATTTCTTTCTTTTTCTGATAGCTCAACATGATATTATCCCACAGTATTGAAAACTAGACCACAAGTTTAGGTTATGTTTAAATGACAGGAATCTGGAGGGAGAACAAGAATCCCATTACTAGTAATAAAATTCTCATGTCAACGTTATTCAAGAGTTTGGTTTCGTTAGGAATCCTCAATAGGAAAATAATAAAATTAGCAATATTGTAGGGCCTAATTATTTTTTTAACTCTTAAAAGGTTAACATTCATCGTAGTGTGAGATTCCCATGGTTAAGTGGGGGGATAGGATTGCTATTTAGTTTGGGAATGTGATTCCTAATAAAATACATAATCAGGAATCACTATTCCATTCTCATTCCCCCTCAGGATTACTGTCATTCAAATGTAAACTTATACTATGTTTGGTTGGGGGATTTGAGGGGGGATTTGGAAAGGAAAATGGAAAATGTAGGCGAAATGTAAATAAAATATACTCAAATTTCACTTAGTTTCACACACTTTTTCTCTTTCCCTTTCCAAATCTCTTTTCAAATCTCTCAACCAAACACAGCGTTAATGTTTTAGTGTGAGGATTTCAAAACTTTGAACTTGAATCACTGGGGGCATGAATGTTTTGAGTGGCTCCGAAAAGAATGTAGCTTTTAGAAGCTACAAGGACAATATTGAGGGGCATAGTTTCTAAAATTATACATCTGTTCATTGTTACAAAAATGGTCAATCATCTAAATAGTGATAAAATAAGATCCAAATATCCAAGGGTTAAATTTTTGTCATCCCCTATATGTAATTTTCTATTTTTGTGATTTTTTATTATTATTATGTATATATATATATATATTTTTTCTCCCCATCTATTGTAGGGCATCTCTTTGCAACTTACCTATGCAATAACACCCATTTACGGAGCTGATGTGAATGAAGCCCTTGTTGTGGCCTTTCTAACCAGACCGAACAATGGACATCTGAACTTGAAAGTTCTCCTGGCTTTCCTTTGATGGAAACCGCTCCTGATTTTGTTTTGTTCAGAGATGATTTAGCTGTTGCAATTGCTTTTAATATTTTTGTTTGATGTACAGAGCAGGACATATTTCTCTCTGTTCAGTTTCTTTTCAAAGCAAATGTAGAATTTTATTTTTGTTGTTGATACTCTTTTCTTTTGTGTTCTTTCGAGAGTTGTAGAATGGTTGCTGACATTATATTATCTATCAGCTAAATCTGCAGAAACTTTGTTTTGCAAATATAATTTCAGTGTTTTATTATTTTTTGCTGTTGAGTGCAATTTTATTTAGGATTATAGGATCATTACTATATTGCAATTGCGTTTTTTTTTTTTTTTCCCTTTCTGCAGGAATTAAATCGCATTGGAGCAGCGTGGCATTTTGTTATCGTGTTGGTTGTGCCAGTGCAAATATGAAGTTACCATTGTTAACTTGACCATATGTTGTCATCAAACTTATTTTCATAAGGTTTGGTGATTGAACAGTGTTATTGTAAAGGGGTGAAAAATCACATTACAATTTACACCCTTCATTTTTGTTTAGTACAATTTTTGTCCCTTTTCAAAATTACCATCAAGGCTCAAATCCTAGAAACTGAAAACACAAATTGCTCATCCCACTTACTCATTTCATTCCCCACCTTTGCCAACACTACACCAGCACCTTCTTCTTTCTTATTCTTCTTCAAACCAAACCCTAGAACTCCTTGTGTTGCAAGGCTCTCTGGCTGTGGGGGTGGGGTTTCCGAGAGAGGTAACAGTGCAACAGATGTCGTAGAATGTCCACTTTTGTTGAAGTTCTAAATTATAGAAATGTTGTCGCATGGTGACATGCCATTTTAACACAATGTCAACCAACTTTTTCCTTCTTTGTTAGGTGGTGTTTAGGTTTTATTTTTTAAATATTTTTTTGTTGATTTTTTTCTATCTTTTTGTGATCTTTAAAATATATATATATATATATATATATATATATATATATATATATATATATATATATTTACGTTCTACACAACTAGACGAATAAAAAAAATACTAATTACATCAAAAATTGGGGAAAAAAATACAGACTATATAAAAATGATGTGTTATTCTATTTTTATATTCCTTTCAACAACTTAATTTTAAATTTTTTTTAAAAAATTCTAAAATAAATTTTTGAAAACCAAACTAAACATAAAAGTGTTTATGTAATACTGTTTACACTTCGTCCTCAAAAAGAATTCAAATATTCCTCTTTATATCATATAACTAACTTTTCTTGAAGTCGTGGTCACTTTATTGCCATGACATTATTCTGTTCATTTTTTTATTAAAAGAAAAATTCCTTCATGCTCAATGGTTGGATTTTTGTTATGGAGTGCACACAAACTTTGTTAATATCTTTTAAATTGTAAAGAGTTTTTTTCTAAAACACTAAAAACTATGAACTTAAATTTGCAAGTATATAACAATTTCTTAAAATAAGAAAAGAAAAATACTGCATATCATTAATTTAGCACCACTAATGATGTGGCATTATGTAGACCCCACCATTGATGTGATAACTTGGCCTTTGTTTTATTTTATTTTTTTTCTTTACATTACCACCTCATTAGTGGTGTTTTTAGAGTTTCAAATTTAGTGCTCTAAATCACCACTCATAAGAAAATCCTAAATTGTTGTCAAGATTCATTAGTTGTTCTCTCTATCAAAGACAAAAATATATACTCTAAACAAATAATCAATAAACAAAACAATATAATCCGGTTTAAAATAAAAAAAAACACAATTTCAATGTTATCATAAATTTGTTAAGTTCAACTACTTGAAAGACAAAAAAATTTCCCTTCAAGTAATTTTAGATTTTCATATCTCTAGAATAACTTTAAGTCGGTTAAGCCAATCTGATCCATCCTTCTAAATCTGTCTCCCTTTTGATCCTCCAATGACAAAGTCCTTGATTCTCACCCACCATTCTTGAAGACCTACTTATCATTCTCACACATTATTCACTCACCACCTACCATCTATCATTCAACAATCTTCTCTTATAAATTACAACACAATTTTCACATATTCTATATTTTCATATTCCCTATTCTACTATAATGTACAATTTCAAAAGGACAATTTTTAGCGGAGAATCTAATGAAGATATAATGATGATAATGTTAAGAGTTTCAAATAAGACAAGTGCAACGAACAAATCAACAAATCAAATATATTCTTCCACAAGTGGTAGACAATACATCGATCGTTATAAAATCAGAGGTGACAATCAAATACATAAAAATTACTTTGTAGAGGATCTTGTCTATCTAGTAAACATCTTTCGGCAATCAATTTTCTTTAAAAAGTCCACAAGACAAAAGGCTGGAAAATGTCAATTTTATTTGCTTTTGTATCTTTTGACAGATTTTTTTCCCTCGCAAATTGGGTCTACTTAAAATTGGCAAATTCAGTCTATTTAAAATTGGCATTATTATGTCGTTAACAGATTTTTCTTTTTCCCTTTCAAATTTGTTCCATTTTTGCGTTCAAAAAATTTGTTCTATTTTTTAAAAACAATTGGGCTGTAGTCAACTACTTATATATAGAGAGAGGTGCAAATAATTTGGCTTGGCTTTTATGGTCGAGGAAATGACACATTATATATTATGAATCAATTTTACCAATTTTATTGGTTTGGCAAAAATGATATTTTAAATGGATTTATAAAAATTTAAAATTTCACATTGTAAATAAATAAAGAAAAAATATGAAAGTTGCATTATAAATGTCTCACTACATAATTTTTATCACAAAATACATATTATATTGGTCACTTATCTTCTAATGCTTAAGGATTTACAGTGTAAAAGTATTATAACATTTTAAAGGGTGCAACTGTACCACAAACACACTTACTTATACCCGTAATGTATTTGTAATTTTTTTTTCCCAACTTCTCTCCCTTTAATTTTGCATATAAACTGATGCTAAATATAATGTGCAACTGTGCAAAACAATTCAATTCATATAGTTGCTGACGCTCGACCCCGAACCCGATAGTTTTTAAACCATAAATTGAACTAAAGTACATAATTTTAAAGTAACTACACCCCCAAAAAAAAAGAAAGAAAGAAAGAAAGAAAGAAAATATTAAATCCATTTTGACAGTACTGATCTTTGGAGTAATAAAGCAGAACATTTCACAAAAAAAATATAAAGATATCGTTGTTCGCAAGAGCTCCGGAAACTTCAGAAGAATCACCGGGCCAGTACTAAAAGATTGATGCACCTATGGGGATCTGCACAGTGAAGTAAGAACATAAAAACCAATTTCAGGGGAAAAAATGTTTCGGAAACCAAATTCTTTAAAAGAAGTGGCCAAATACAAGGGAAAGTTTGAGGTATATATAAAACTAAAAACATACAAGAGGATTTTTTTTTTTCCAAATATATATGTGAGATTAGGTTGTTGCAAAAACAATGGATATAGTAACATAAATAAACCAAAAAAAATTACATTTTCAGGATACAGTATTCATTGTGACATAAATTATGAGAAATCAGATTAGTGAAAAGCACAAAACAGTTCAAACAAGTTGCAAAAAGTCATTTAGTAGAGATACATCACTCACTCTCAGTGAAAACAGGTTTGGAATTTATGCAAGTACAAAGCTAGCTTCAAACTAGTAGCCACAGCCAACTTGAAAAAATGAGTCAAATGAGGAAAAAATTGATGGCAAATTGCCAATGAAACACGGTGATGGTATCAAATTGAATGAGTAGATTCACAAAAGCATAAGAGAATACAAATTAACTCAATCCTCAAAGTTCAGCATCACCAGAATCCTAAATATTAAACCTTGAGTAGTTATAAATATTTTGTCCTTCAAATCAAACTATGAGCATCCAATACTGGTCCCATCTTGAGCCGCCATATACCCCCTTAAGTTAACTTTAAAATTTTGGATTAGATAATTGCTTATACAATGAAGCAATAGATGATAATGGCAACTATTCTACATGTTTTTGGCATATTCATAACCTGTAAACCTAGATGGAGTCACATAAAGACAAAAAGATACAGGAAAATGGTAGTAATTTTCTTTTTTTTTGTTTGATCATCAGGAAAATGGTAGCAATAGATTATAGAACCAACAAATAGTGGGGTAAAACAAAAATTACAATTATTATTATTATTTTTTATAAATGAAACAAAAATTACAAATAAGTGAATGAGGTCTAGGCAAAATGCAAATGCCACGATCAATTCAATCGTGAAAATTCTTTAAGGTTATGTTTGGTTGAGAGATTTAAAAAGAAAAAAAAAATAGAAAATAGAAAAAGTAGGTGAAATGTGAATAAAATATATTTACATTTCCGCCTAGTTTCATACACCTTTTTCTCTTTTCCTTTTCCTTTCCATTTCTAAATCCCCCAACCAAACACAACCTAAGTGTATATGAAGAGAATAACATGTTAGAAATCAAAAATAAGTAAAACATTACTAACTTGAAGCTAAAGACCAAGAAATTAAAATAATAACTAAATAAATCCACAGGTCCAAAAGATGGTCTTAGATAATAGCCACTAAACCAACACCATCATCAAACCAACCTAACAAAATAGTTCACCATCACATACTTTCCTATCGCCAATAACCTGTCACACATTCCCGGATAAGCAAACTTAAGCTTTAAAACCCTAAACTAAGATAATATCATCCTAAGCAAAAACCCAATTCCTTTGCACACAATATGATATGATAGAGATCTGATGCTAGGATTATATTAACTGTTACTGAAAATATAAACTACTACTAAGATTACATGAACTTTGGAATAGCATACATAAATCACATCAAATGTTGCATAATACATGCTACGAGTCTACTGGAACTACATAAATTTTGCAAACCAAATGCTATGCATATCCTCAAAACAATTTAAGAACCCCTGATTCTCTCTTATACTCAACATTTCACTATTCCTAGCTTAAAAATCACTCCTTTATTTGTACTCTAACAATGGAAACATGTATAAGAAGTGAATCAATCTGACAAGTTTATAGTAGAATAGTTGTGTTTCCAATCATACCTCTATCACATCTAGTGACCCATGTAAGGCCTAATGCCACCCATGTTCCCAACTCCATGCTGCGACCTAATCGAACCACCTTGTCCAATCTGCTGATTCTGATTCTGATTCTGATTCTGATACCCCATCTGATGATTCCCATAACCTCCTGTAGCTCCCGAGCTCACACTACCACCCACCACACCCTGGTTCCCATACCCACCCTGCATTCCATGGCTCGCACCAGGCACCGTGGGGTTCACCGAACTACCCACTCCAGTACCGCCAAGCGTGCCAAGCAAGTTAGTCAGCCCCAAACTCGCACCCTGAGTCGCAAGCAACGCTGTCAAAGCCTGTCCAAGAGCCGGGTTCAGACCCTGCACAGCTGCTCCCTGATTGTACGTTGGCCCAGACGGTGCCATCAAATGCCCCGGTCCCGATGCCGACCCAACAAAACTAGTAGTCTCATTCCTCTGGAATTGAGGGTTATGCAAATTAGGGTTATGAAGGGAATGTGATTTGCTTTGTTTTGGACCATCAATTGCTCTCTGGCAATGCAAAATGTGCCCTTCAAAGTTCTTATGAGGCTCCATTAATGCCTTCTTCGCACTCTCGATTGTCCTGTACACGAATAGACAAAACCCTCTAGGCTTCCCAGTCTGCTTATCGAGCCCTAAAGGCCCTTCTTCAATCTCACCGTACTTGGAGAAAAAAGAAACCAGCTTTTGGGGATCCAAATCAGCCGACACGTTGCTGACGTAGATCTTCCTCTGCGTGTACTCCGACGCCGGCGCCGGCGGAAGCGGAGCAACGGGCACCGCGGGGGGCGGGGCGGGGCCCAAGGAGGCCAGCTGGCAGGCGGCGATTCGGTTGCCGATCTTCTTCTGGGGCTCCGCTAGGGCTTTGCGAGCACCGGTACGGGTCTTGAAGAGGATAAATCCATAGCCCTTGGATTTGCCGGAGATCTTGTCGCAAACGGCCTTGCAATCCTCGATCTCGCCGTAGTGCTTGAAGGCGTTGATTAGGGTTTCGGAATTGGTGTCCCATCCGAGGCCGTGGACGAAGATCTTGCGCTGGGAGGGATCACTGTTGGCGATCTTGTAGATGCGATTGGCTACATCGGCGTGATTCTCGGCAGCCTCGGAGAGCAAATTAATCAACTGTTCTTTGCTGAATGGTTCTAGAAGCTTCTGGAAAGGCTCCTCGTCGTCATCGTCTTCTTGTTCTTCGTCGTCGTTGTCGTCGCCGTCTTCGTAGTGTTGTTGGTCTTGGTCTTCTTCGTATTCTTCAGGTCCTACTACTCCATCCATGGCTTCTTGATCATCGTCTTGTTCGTCTTTAACGTAATATTGAAGTTGCTGTACTTCTCTTTGCTGCTTCTTGAGTTGGGGTTCGGTCGATTTGGGCACGAGTTTTCGTTTTCTCGCCATTGTTGTTGTTGGGTGGTGAGAGAGTACAGCGTCCGCAGAGTGAGAAGCACAAGTGACTGAATAAGCGAGAGAGAGAGAGAATGAACTGGGGTTAGGGTTTGCCACTCGTACGGTGACTCGTCCTCATTCACTTCAGCTGAGAAATTAATTTATAAATTTGGAATGATTTAAATAAACTTAGGCCAAGTTTGGCATGACTTAAATAATACAAAAATTTAAAAAGTCACTATCCTATTTAAGTCAGATCATCTTATTTAAATCACATCACCTCTCTAACACATCACATCAAATCCAACCCAAACCCAACCCATATAAGTTAATAAGTCAAAAAGTATACTTTTTTAGAACATTCCAAACCAACCCTTAATTTTTTGACTTTTTATAAAAATATGTATAAAAAAATAAAAAGACAATCACTTTACTTGCTTCTCATTTTTTAAAAATAATTTTCAGAAAATTTTACACTTTTATTTTTCGTTTTTTTTTTGTTTTTACTGAATTTTTTTAATATTTTATGTAAATTTTTTATTTTTTAGACACACCTAACATAAATACACCTAAAAAGTAAAAAAAAATGTAAATTTTTTTTTAAAAAATTCACTAAATACCAAAAAAAAAAAATACAAGAATTTAGTACATTTTTATGTATTTCTTAATTTTTTAAAATATTTTTTCACAATTTGTTTACTTTTTAGACACATCTAAGTAAGGTGCATCTAAAAAAGTAAACAAAATGTTTAAAATTTTAAAAATATTCACTAAAAACAAAAAACACGAAAATCAAAAAATTCAATTTTTAAAAAACTTAATCCAGAAAACTCAAACCAAACACTAAAAAAATAAAAAGTATATTTATATAGTATATTCCAAACAAAATCCTATATTTTTAAATAAGTCATATTTCAATATTAAAGACACTTAGTTTCATACACTTTTTCCCTTACACTATGTTTGGAAACTTAGGAGAGAAAAGAAAAGAAATGATTACTTAAGTTATAAAAGAATAGAAAAGAAAAGAAATGATTGTAATTTCTCTCCTTTTTGTTTGGATAAAGAAGAAATGAAAGAAATGAAATGATTGTGATTTCTCTCATTCTTGTTTAGTTATATTTCATTAAGAAAAAAGAAAAGAAATTATTCTATGTTATATTACCAAAATAACTTTTTTTATTTTCAGCCATTTTATTTCTTTTATTTTTATAGGGACAAAATTGATATTATAAAAATAGTGATTTCTTTTCTCTCTCAATCTCTCCACTTTTGGAAAGATTGAAAATGAGGCTTATAAGATAAATGAGTTTCTCTCTATTTCTCTCTATTTCTTTCCATTTCTCTCCACTTAGGTTATCCAAACAAGTAAGAGAAATACATATCTTTCCATTTCTTTTCTTTTTTCTCCAAATCACTCAATCCAAACATAGTGTTAGTTTTGAGGAGATTCCGAAAGAAAAAAGACAATATGACCTAAAAAAATAAAAAGTATACTTATATAATTTGGTTGAGAAATTTGAGGAGAGATTCGGAAAGAAAAAAAATAGAAAAAGTAAATAAAATGTGAATAAATTATATTTACATTTCCACTTAGTTTCATACACATTTTTTTTTTTATTTTCTTTCCATTTCTAAAACCTTCACCCAAACACAGGCTAAGCCTAAGCCTATATGAAGAGAATAACATGTTAGAAATCAAAAATAAGTAAAACATTACTAACTTGAAGAGAAAGACCAAGAAATTAACATAATAACTAAATAAATCCAAAGGTCCGAAAGATGGTCTTAGATAATAGCCACTAAACCAACACCATCATCAAACCAGCCTAACAAAATACTTTCCTATCGCCAATACCCTGGCACACATTCCCGGCTAAGCAAACTTAAGCTTTAAAACCCTAAACTAAGATAATATCATCCTAAACAAAAACCCAATTCCTTTGCACACAATATGATATGATAGAGATCTGATGCTAGGATTATATTAATTGTTACTGAAAATATAAACTACTACTAAGATTACATGATCTTTGGAATAGCATACATAAATCACATCAAATGTTGCATAACACATGCTACGAGTCTACTGGAACTACATAAATTTCGCAAATCAAATCCTCAAAACAATTTAAGAACCCCTGATTCTCTCTTATACTCAACATTTCACTATTCCTAGCTTAAAAATCACTCCTTTATTTGAACTCTAACAATGGAAACATGTATAAGAAGTGAATCAATCTGACAAGTTTATAGTAGAATAGTTGTGTTTCCAATCATACCTCTATTACATCTAGTGACCCAAGTAAGGCCTAATGCCACCCATGTTCCCAACTCCATGCTGCGACCTAATCGAACCACCTTGTCCAATCTGCTGATTCTGATTCTGATACCCCATCTGATGATTCCCATAACCTCCTGTAGCTCCCGAGCTCACACTACCACCCACCACACCCTGATTTCCATAAAAAATAGAAAGTATACTTATAAAAAGTATACTTATATGTTACACTCCAAACAAAACCTTATTTTTTTAAATAAGTCATATTTCAATATTAAAGACGCTTTTTGAGAGGGTATTTTATAAGTAAATTGGGCTGAGTTAGGTAATGGGTCATTCTGTGGGCCGCAGTAAAAAGGGGTGAGTAAAAGGGCCTGATAGTTACCTTAGTCCAAAAGAGTTTTGTAGTTAGCTCGGTCGGTATGGTCAGAACGGCAACAGTTAGCTCGGTCAAAACCACATTGAGCCGAGGTATTTGGATTTTTTTCAGGACCTTGCTGCTGAATAGCTCGGTCTAAGCACGCTATAGATAGCATGGTCTCAACAGGTGAAACCGAAGTACTAGTAACAGAGGAGAGAACTGAGCTAGGTAGAGCTCGGTCGCTTCGGCCAGTTTAGCATGGCTATGTTACCTCGGTCGTTTTGCCTTACTGCCGAGGTAAAACCATCTCACTTGGTTTAAGCAGCGAGGGGGTGTTGAAGGATAAGTGATTCCTAAGAGGACTCTACATGGAGAAGTAAGAGTCCCACTAGGTTTGTGCCATGCGGAACGTATAAAAGCTCATAGCATCACCTATGGAGAGGTAACACAACTTTGATTCCCGAATACACAGAGCTTTTTTGTCTATTTGTCTATTTTTCTGACTTAAACATCGGAGAGGTATTCGGCACACCCCCGCCAGCTAGCTCACGTTTGTGTTTTCAGGGAGTAAAGCGACGTCGTATGGAGGAGCGTAGACTTGATCAATAGGATTATACGAGAAGGTTTATTTCTTTCCCGTACAATTGGCGCCGTCTGTGGGAAAATCAGACAAAGAACAAAACCTCTTAATCAAGTTTCCCTCGTTAGTTGAATGGCGCACAACGAAGATTTGCCGCAGTTCGCCATCGACGAACAAACCTCAGAGGGGGGTGAGAGGCGCGAAGGATTGCCCTCTATCCCTCCCATGGCGGACTTAGAGCCCGGCCGACAGAATCCCCGGAGAGATGCAAGGGGGAGGCAGAACAACAGCCCTCGTCACTCTCGCTCACAAAGTCCTGAAAGGCAAAGTCGAAAAATCAACCCTCAAGCTCTGGAGGATCGCGTAAAAGAGCAAGATGAACTAATAAGAAAAATGGCGGCGGACATGGAGGCCATGAAGCGCCAGATCAAGGGAAAAGGGGTGGCGACAGGAGAGGGGCGCAAAGGCAATACGCCTCCTCGCCACTCAGAAGATCGTGGTAGGCATACCACGCCATCGCAAGCAGAGAGTAGAAGCCTCAGGACAGACGACACTCAATCAAGGACTTTCAGAACTCGTTACTCCAGGTCTGAGAGAACGAGATCATTGAGGTCTTACAGTGAGGGAAGTACCATCGGCCCTCACATACGCACTAGACATCATCCAGGCAAACGGAGTTGCCTAGATCGTCCGACTTACGGACTGTGCTTGAAGAAAGGGCACGACGAAAGGAAGATGCCAGGGCACGCGACCCGCACAAAGTTTCAGCCCTTCAGCGGTTGGCTCCTCAAACGCATAGAAGCGTCGAGGTTGGAATGCCAGTACCGCACCTTGCCTACGAACCAACAGATAAAGCATTGGCAAGACTACATAGCTCGCTGTTCTTTCCGGCGATTCAAAACGCACCATTACCCTCAGGCTTCATCCAGCCTAAATTTACCACGTACGAAGGGAAGACAAACCCTTACATGCACTTAACCCACATTCGCTAAGTCATGGCAGTATACCGGCGGAACGAAACTTTAATGTGCATCTTATTCCCATCCAGCCTTGGTGACCTAGGTTTAACCTGGTTCAAAAGGCTACCAGAAAGCAGCATAGCCTCCTGGGCGTAATTAGCAGAGGCGTTTGTAATAAGGTTCAGAACAAACACCAAGACGCCAGTAGAGATCGATCAGCTACTCTCTATTGACATGGGCGACAAGGAAACATTGAGATCCTATAACAGTCGTTACTGGGAGACATTCAACCAGATAGGGGACTGCCCCACCAATCTTGCCATCGCACAATACAAAAGAGGACTTCCAGTTGGAAACAGATTGAGGGATTCAATTACTATGACTCCACCCCTCACGATGGAAGCCTTGATGGAGAGAGTGCACCAACATATTCGGGTGGAGGAGGATGGTGCCTGTGCCGAGGCAAAATCTAGTGCAACAGCAACACCAGATAAGAAGACCACGGCAAAAATCAACACGGTAGAACGTCCAAGCAAGAATGGACGAGCCAGACGAGACAACGAAGAGGACCGAGATAAAAGATGGTTAAGAGTCCGCACTGCCATTACCACGGTATTCAAGAAACCAATCTACCGAATTCTCAGCAAGATACGCGATGATCCTTTTGTTAAATGGCCAGCTAAATTGGGAGAGGCACAGAAGGACTACGACGAAAGATCTCGGTGCACCTTCCATAAAGAAAAGGGGCACCGCACTGAAAACTGCATGCCGTTGAGACAGCATCTAGAGAAGTTAGTGGCAGCTGGTCACCTGGACCGGTACATAGAGGGAGGGACGCAACTAGCCCCCCAAAACCACGATCACCCAGACGGAACACCGATTGACGCCCCACCTCAAGGCGTGATAAACGTAATACATGGGGTATTCGAGCCTGAACGAGTATGTGAGCTCAAGGGCATGATAAAAAAGGCTGAGCACTTAAGGGAGGTATTAAGTGCACAGCCCACTATTAAAAAGAGAAAAACAGAGGCCACAAACGTCATGTCTTTTTCAGACAGAGACTTGGCAAGGATATATTGCCTTCACAATGATGCACTGGTCGTCACTCTCCGTGTCAGGGATTACAACGTCAAGCGAATTTTGATTGACCAAAGGAGCTCATGTGAGACAATGTACTACGAAACTTTCAAACAGTTGAAGCTGGAGGACAAAGACTTGGCACCTGCCGTATCTCCCCTGATCGGATTCAACTCAATGCCAGAATGGCCAGTTGGCAAGATTATCCTCCCGGTCAGAGCAGGAAACATGACGAAACAAGTGAAATTCTAGGTATTGAAAGTCCCTTCCACTTACAACATAATCTTGGGAAGGACATGGCTGCACGCCATGCGATCGGTAGCGTCAACCTACCATCAAGTAATGCGGTTCCCCAATGAAGCCGGAGTAATTGAAGAGGTCTATGGAGACCAAATTATGTCCAAGCAATGCTTCGTCACAGTAAATGGCAGCCGAGCTGCCAAAGGGTTTGTTCAGATAGTGGAAGAACCTAACAGCAATGAATTGTTTGCGGATGTTGGCAAAGCCGCTGAACAGAAGGTAATGGAAGACTTGGTACAAGTAAGCATAGATGAAAAGAACCCGGATAAGTTCTTTTTGCTTGGCTCATCTATGTCCAGCACTGAGAGAATTTAGGTCATGGAATTCTTGACCTCCAACATCGAATTGTTTGCCTGGACGCCGTATGGCATGTCTAGTATTGACCCAAGCTTCATCTGTCACCAACTGAATGTCCACCCAACTGCCAGACCAATTATGCAGCGCACTCGCAGATCGGCACTCCACCATGCCGCGATAGTGGCGGAAGAAGTAGAAAACCTGCTAGAAGCAAGAGCTATCAGAGAGGTGCACTACCCCAAATGGATCTCCAATACAGTAGTGGTACATAAAAAGAATGAAAAATGGCATGTCTGTGTGGACTACAAAACAGTCAACAAGACATGCCCAAAGGACAGCTTTCCTCTACCATGGATAGACCAACTGGTAGATCTAACGGCAGGACACAACCGTCGTAGCTTTCTTGATGCGTACAGAGGGTACCATCAGATCGCCATGTATGAGCCAGACTAGGAGGTTATATCTTTTACAACGCCAAGAGGACTATATTGTTACAAGGTCATGCCCTTTGGCCTTAAGAACGCAGGGGCAACATTCCAACGGATGGTCACCAAGATGTTCGAACCATTGTTAGGCAGAACAATGGAGGCCTGAATCGACGACATGGTGGTCAAGAGCAAGAATAAGAATGACCATCTCAAGGACCTAGGTGAGATGTTTCAGATCCTGAAGAAGCACAAACTACGCCTTAATGCATCCAAGTATGCGTTCGGCGTAGCAAGTTCTTAGGCTTCTTGGTGACCAACCGAGGTATAGAAGCAGACCCCTCTCAAATCAAAGCAATTCAGGAACTAGAGAGACTCAACTCTGTAAAACAAGTACAGTATCTCACCGGAATGGCAGCCGCGCTAAACCGGTTCATAAGTCGGTCGTCAGACAGATGTCGACCATTTTTTCAAGCATTAAAGGCCAAGTTTGAGTGGGATGAAGAATGCGACTGCGCCCTCGAAAGTTTGAAAGAATACATGTCTTCTCCACCACTGCTAGTGACCCCAATACCTGGAGAAGAACTATTTTTGTACCTGGCAGTTTCGCAACACACAATCAGCGCAATATTGGTCCGAATAGAAGGAATCCAGCATCTGCCTATCTCCTATGTCAGCAAGACATTGCTGGGCGCGGAAACCAGGTACTTACCATTGGAAAAATTAGCCTTAGCCTTGATGATGGCATCAAGGAAATTGTCACATTACTTTCATGCCCACACAATAATCGTCCTCACAACTTTTCCATTAAAAGCTCTGTTTGAGAGGGCGAACTTTTCTGGATGAGTCTTGAAGTGGGCAGCCGAGTTAGGACAGTTCGACATCAAGTTCCAAACCAAAACCACCATAAAAGCCCAAGCCTTGGCAGACTTTGTCGCAGAATTCACCTCAGGAAGTCATCATATTTGCCCAGTCGACTTGACTGATACCACCGAACTAGGGTTGGAAGTTGAAGCCGGAATAGCGCAACCCCTGGTGCAGGATACCCAGTCAGACCCTAAGGCAGACCAGAGTAAAGTAAGGGAGGAAGAAGCAAACCAAGCTACACCAAGCCAAGACTCGCCAACAAATAAAGACTTGGTACAATCAGATAGTGAGGGGCAAAAAGCAAGTATGGACCTTGAAGAAAACACCAGCAACACTCTTGATCCCAAGGCATCATCTGATCCCACCACTTGCTGGAAATTGTTCGTTGGAGAGATGTGGAAGCTCTACGTGGATAGAGCGTCCAACAGCCACGGTGCAGGACTAGGCATAGTCCTCATCTCACCAGATCGCCTAGTGGTGGAGCAAGCAGTCAACCTTGGCTTCCCAGCATCAAACAACGAAGCGGAATATGAAGTGCTTCTAGCAGGCTTAAAATCAGCATCCTACATAAAGGCCACCGAGCTAATGGTTTACAGTGACTCATAGTTGGTAGTAAACCAAATTTCAGGTGACTACAAGGCAAATGACGACAGGATGACTAAGTACCAAGAGTTAGTTAGAAAAGAGATCAAGAAATTTGAAGTAGTGCGGATAGAACATATCGGCAGGGAAGAAAATAATAGAGCAGACGAATTAGCGGGCTTCGTTTCGATGGCAGATACATCCGTCCCACATCCGTTACTGATTGACTACTTACCAAGACCAAGCATTGAAGAACCGGAAGTAGAAGAAATATGTTGTGCCGAACTAGGCCCTTCATGGATGGATCCCATCATAGCATTCTTAAAAGACGGCGTCCTACCGGAAGAAAAGAAAGATGCCAACAAAATAAGAGCAAAGTCGCAGTAATTTTGGCTCTCCCCATCAATGGCCTTGTATAAAAAATCCTTCACAGGACCTTACCTAAAGTGTATCCATCCCAGCAAAGTTGAAGCATTCTTGTTCGAGATACACGAAGGCGTATGCAGAAGCCACCAAGGAGGAAGATCATTAGCCTACAAAGCCATTTCGCAAGGATATTGGTGGCCATACATGCAAGCAGATTCTGAGAAGTATGTCAAGAAGTACGAGAAATGCCTGAAGTTCACACACCAAATACATCAACCAGCCAGAGAGCTTCTACCTTTAACTAGTCCATGGCCCTTTACAATGTGGGTCTTGGACATAGTAGGACCCCTTCCAACGGCACCCGACAACAGAAAGTTCTTTCTTGCAGCAACAGACTACTTCACAAAGTGGGTAGAGACAGAAGCACTAGCATCAATAAAAGAGAAAGATGTAAAGAAGTTCGTCTGGCAAAATATCATCACTCAGTTTGGCATACCGAAAGCTTTGATATCTGACAACGGCACTCAGTTCGACGGTAAATTTTTCAGAGGTTTTTGTGAAGAGTACAAGATAGAGTTCTACAATTCTACACCAGCATACCCCCAAGCGAATGGCCAGACGGAAGCATCAAACAAAGTTGTCTTGGATGGACTAAAGAAAAGGTTAGAGAAAGCAAAAGGCAAGTGGACGGAGGAGCTCCCCCATGTTTTATGGGCTTACCGCACCACACCACGGCGGTCAACTGGCAAAATACCATTTTCCTTGGCCTATGGCATGAAAGCAGTAATACCACTGGAAGTTGGCCTCCCCACCATCAGAAGCAAAAATTTTGATCCAGACTTAAATAGAGAAGCCATAGCATTGAAGCTCGACTTTACAGAAGAAAGAAGAGAAAGAGCACTGGTTCACATTGCTTCATACCAGCAAGAGTTGTCCAGAAAGTATAACAAAACAGTGCACCCAAGGCAATTCAAGATTGGAGATTGGGTACTGCGCAAAGTGATGGGAAACGCTGTGGTATCCGGAGATGGCAAGTTGGGGCCCAATTGGGAAGGACCTTACAAAGTGGTCAGATTAGTAGGAAAAGGGGCATACTACTTGGAAGATGAGGACAACAAAGCCATTCCCAGGCCATGGAACACTGCCAATCTCAAACAATTTTATTTTTAGCTTTTCTTCTAAGTATATGTAATTTTCTTTTTTCTTTCTCAATAAAACAAGTAGCTTCTTTTCAGCATAGTCGTTTCATTCTGTAAAAGATTTTGTTTTAGTGAGTAAGGGGCATTGAAAGCATAGTTGGCCGAAATAACCAACACCCCTCCTAAGCCCAGGATAAGGATCCAGGCTGCAAGACGTTTGGTCAGAATAACTAAACACTTTACTCTAGGTTGGCAGGAAAAACCAACTTAGAGGTTGGCTGAAAAAACCAACACCCCTCCTAAGCCCGGGATAAGGATCCAGGCTGCAGGACGTTTGGTCGGAATAACCAAACACTTTACTCCAGGTTGGCAGGAAAAACCAACTTAGAGGTTGGCTGGAAAAACCAACACCCCACCTAAGCCTAGGATAAGGATCCAGGCTGCAGGACGTTTGGTCGGAATAACCAAATACTTTACTCTAGGTTGGCAGGAAAAACCAACTTAGAGGTTGGCTGGAAAAACCAACACCCCTCCTAAGCCCAGGATAAGGATCCAGGCTGCAGGACATTTGGCAGGAATAACCAAACACTTCACTGTAGGTTGGCAGAAATAACCAATTTAGAGGTTGGCTGGAAAAACCAACACTTATTATTCTTCAGCCGAGATAAGGACCTAGGCTGAAGAGTGGTTGGCTAGAAAAACCAACACTTAGTACTCTTCCACCGAAGTAAGGATCTAAGCTGAAGAGTGGTTGGCTGAAAAAACTAACACTTAGTACTCTTTAGCCAAAGTAAGGATCTAGGCTGAAGAGTGGTTGGCTGAAAAAATCAACACTTAGTACTCTTTAGCCAAAGTAAGGATCTAGGCTGAAGAGTGGTTGGCTAGAAAAACCAACACTTATTGTTCTTCAGCCGAGATAAGGATCTAGGCTGAAGAGGTTGGCTGGAAAAACCAACATTTAGTACTCTTCAGCCAGAGTACGGATCTAGGCTGACAAGTGGTTGGTTGGAAAAACCAAAGCTTTTTGTTCTTTAGCCGAGATAAGGATCAAGGCTAAAAAGGTTGGCAGGTATGGCCAGTCAGATTGCAAAACTAAAACCGAGATATTTACCTCAGCTGGAAAATGTTATACTACATTCAAAATACTTTTGAAAAGTAAAGACAAGCATAAGAATAAACCGAAATAACAGTTGAAAAACAAAAGAAGCTTTCATTGAAGATTCAAATCAAGTACATAGGAGGGGCCTCAGCCCGGTTACAATTTTTTTGTCCAAAAGAAAAAAGAAGAAAAGTACAGAATCAAGCAAAAAGATCATCCAAGTCAGCATCAAGAACAATCCGGTCTTCACCTAGGGGTAGCTCGATTGTGGCAAGCACCCCTTGGTTAGGCTCGGTTGAAAGTACTGCATCAGCAGGCAAAGGTGGGATGGAGACCTCTGGAGTAGGGGAGGTAGACTGGCAACCGGGCTGAGTGTTGTCTTCTAGAGCCTCATCCTCATCATTCTCCAAAAATCTTTGCTGAATGGCAGCAGCATACTCTGTTGGTATGAAATATGGAGGAGGATTGAAGACCTCGGTCTCAAGACCATGACCGAGCTGCGCCACGGCCCCCCTCCACCCGCATTTGAAGAACAGATCCTTCGCAGCCTCGCACTGCTTAATGTACAAGGCTTCACCCTCTTTGAAACCGCGGTCCTCCGCATCCTCCAGCTTCTTCTCAAGCTTGGTTATTTTGGCATTCTTTTTCCCTTCAAGCTTGGCCAGCTCGCGCAAATATTTGTCTTTTATCACAGCTACAGCCTTTTGTTTGTCCGCCTCAGCCGAGCTAACAAGACCAGTCAGACAACCATTCTCAGTTCGTAGCTCGGCTATCTGCTTCTTGGCCTCTTCTAGCTCGGTGATTTTTTCAGTTACTTCGGCTATAGCCTGCCTTGTTGTTTTCCGAAGTTCCAACACTCACTTGTGAGCGATATGGTTCTTCTATATGGCCTACAAAAGGATGGAAAGAAACTTTTTAAGTACGACCGAGCAGAAAGTTGTAATAATTTGAAAGATAAGCAAGTGAGCTACTTACCAGCACCATGGATTTTGTGGACGAGCGAAGGGTCTTCAGCTCAGTTAGGTGGTCATGGTGCTTCATGTCAAGTGGAAGGCAAACACTCTTGGCCAAATTGAATGCCATTAGGTGGTCTTTTTCAGCGACCACTGAATCAGTATCCCGTATAGCACGGTTCTGAAAAGTGATCTTGGGAGCCCACTTGGAAGAGTTAGCTCGGTCGGAACGCTCCGGCTAAGGGTTCGGTGGAGGGCTTGGCAGAAGGATGGGATCTTCTTCATCAACAAGGCGTGGCTCAGTTGTGGAAGTCCGAGCACGCTTATTGGGATGAGATGATGAGGGTTGATGGGACGGAAGCGCCACCACGGTCTATTGAGTCTGACCGGCTGGTGGTACCTCGGGCTGGTTTGTTTCGGTCAGGAGTGCCCTTACAGCTCGTTTCTTGGCCATCTCTTACTCAGCGGTTAGAGGGATCAATCTGATTTGGGACAAGTTTGGGTCCGGTTCAGGAGAGGCTTCTAATAAAATTTCAGTTACCTTGGTCTTTCGTTTGCCACTATATCGGTAGGTCGGCTGAAAGTCCAATAGCTCGGTCCAACTTCGGTTTGGATATCGCAGGGCGGTGCGAAGTATATTCAAGTTGGGGTAGCTGTATTGGGACTTGAGGAAGTTCAAATCTACATAAAAGAAGACAACAGTTAGTGCGGTTTAAGATGAGAAAACCAAAGTAAAGAAAGGCATAGTATGAAGCCGAGGTAACTCTAACGGCTACACCCTTGTTCCAATTTATTCTGTCGCCAGGGATCTAGGCCTGTTGGTCCTCAAAATTTCCAGATACCCAGAGGAAGTCATCTTCGTTCACGTCTTTATCCGGGGTATCCTTTATTATCTTTTCACGCCAGCGTCTTATTCTTAAATAATAGACCCATCCATCTTCGGCGGAGACTATAGAATATTGATGGAAGAGCTCGACTAAACCGAGATTAAGGCCAGCCCGGCGGTTTAGCTCGCAATACCATTTATTATACGGTAAGAATTGGTGGAAAGTTGGGTTGGGCAAAGGTTGGTCTACCTAAAGAATTCACAGAAAAGAGGCTGTACAGGGAATCTTAGTCCGGTTTTTACTATGGACAGAAGGGTAAAGGGAACGAAGCTGTGTTTTCCCCATGGTGTGATATCCAGGTCGGCTAAGGTGAGATAGACGTCATCAGAGATGTTATAATCCTTTCAGAATTCGACCATGGCACCTAGTGAGTTAACTAAGAACCTATACTTTTCCATTTGTGGCTTAAGTTATAAATGAATTAAACAGTAATATTAGCTTGGTCGAAGTATGATGCTGAGTAGCTTGGTTGAGCGCTCAAAGGAGTGCCTGGGCAACCTAAGTCTGCAAAGTGAAAAATAAAGGTATTAAGCACAGATCGCTGGACCGTGCTACAAAAAACAAGGGCAAGATAAATGAAGTCCTAGCTCGGCTACACAAGATGCTATCCGTTTTTAGCTCGGTTTGAGCAAGGGGCTTTTTAGCCCGGTTGAGCTTTTGGGGCAGCACCCTTAGTACCGAACTAAGGGAGCTGGTTTAGCCCTAAGTGTTAGCTCGATCGGTGGTTAAGGCTATTGGAGGAGCAATCTTAGCTCGGTCTGAACTAAGGGAACTGGTTTAGCCCCAAGTTTTAGCCTGGTCAGCGGTTGCGGTTTTCTAGCACGGTATTGCGCAAACTTAGTGCGGTTCGATAGCTCGGTTAAAAGAAATAGAGAGTCCCTAACTTATAGAAACCACAAGTATGGCATAAGTTCTAGTGCGGTTGTTGGTTGTGGCTAGGCTTGCATCTAATACAAACAGTATTCTAGTTCGGTTGATGCGTGATTTTGGATCAGATACAATGTTCTTCAGTTTATTCGTAAGTACCAGTGGTTATATTACAAAGGTTTTTCCAGAAAATGGAAGCAAAAATAGAACACACGCTTTTAAAAAATATAAACATGCTTTGTGTTGCAAAAAGAGGTGCGAAATCAACAAAGAGGTTAAGTTACTTGCAAGAATAGAGGCAAGTCGATGAAGATCCAAGTTGCAAGAAAGAACACGAGCTTTGCAAAAAAAAAAATAGTGGTTGCAGAAATGGAGGCTTGAACAAGAGAGAAAGTGGAGAGAGAAGGTGAATAGTGTTGCGTTTGAAGAATAGGGTTTTTGTGAAGAATTCGAGTTTAGGCGGGACTGTTCAAATGTTGAAAAGTACGAAGAACGGCGTGACAGCTTTTCTGGGCCAATAAGCATTTGCCACGTGTCCTTTGGAATGAGAAGCGATTCAGTTACAGTGATTGAAAAGACTTTTTGACCGTACAGATGGGTAGCCCGGTGTGGATTTAGCTCTGTTGAAAAGCTAAAGTTTTTAGCTCGGCTGGTAACAGGTAGTCCCTATCATGCTACGTAGATGGAATTAAGGGGCAATTGAGAGGGTAATTTATAAGTAAATTGGGCTGAGCTAGGTAATGGGCGATTCTGTGGGCCGCAGTAAAAAGGGGTGAGTAAAAGGGCTTGGTAGTTACCACGGTCCAAAAGAGTTTTGTAGTTAGCTCGGTCGGCATGGTCAGAACGGCAACAGTTAGCTCGGTCAAAACCACATTGAGCCGAGGTATTTTGGGCTTTTTCTCAGGACCTTATTGCTGAATAGCTCAGTCTAAGCACGCTATGGATAGCATGGTCTCAACAGGTGAAACCGAAGTACTAGTAACAGAGGAGAGAACCGAGCTAGGTAGAGCTCGGCCGTTTCGGCCAGTTTAGCATGGCTATGTTACCTCGGTCGTTTTGCCTTACTGCCAAGGTAAAACCATCTCACTTGGTTTAAGCAGTGAGGGGGGTGTTGAAGAATAAGCATTATCTTTCAGGAATGTGATTCCTAGGAGGACTCTACATGGAGAAGTAAGAGTCCCACTACGTTTGTGCCACGCGGAACCTATAGAAGCTCATAGCATCACCTATGGAGAGGTAACACAACTTTGATTCCCGAATACACAGAGCTTTTTGTCTATTTGTCTATTTTTCTAACTTAGGCATCGGAGAGGTATCCGGCACACCCCCACCGGCTAGCTCACGTTTGTGTTTTCAGGGAGTAAAGCGACGTCGTACGGAGGAGCGCAGACTTGATCAACAGGATTATACGAGAAGGTTTATTTCTTTCCCGTACACTTTTGTACATCATTGCCTATGTTTTTCGAAAAGTGAGGAAGGGGGGGTTAGAAGGGGTTTATGTGATGTTGAATTTACAGATTTATCTAAAAGAATATGGTAGAGTTTTTGGTTTTCTTTCCAACCAGATCAATCCGGAAGAGATGAAGATGGCAAGTTTTGGGCTCTGTTTGGAAGTGTTCTGGAATTATATTTCCAGACCACGTTTTGCACTTCACGTTTGGATACAGAACTCAAATCATAATTCTAGCAAACAATTCAAAATACAACTCTGTTTATTGTTTGGCAACGATTTCCCCTCGTTTCTCTGCGGCACACAATTTCAACGGTCCAAAATATGGATCAACAATAATCCTAACATTGAATACCTTCACGGGAAAGCACACTGAAATTCTGAAAAGCATTCTCTGAACTTTGAAATTCAGCCTTCACGGGTTGTATTCACGGGTCGTCTTCTTCCCCTTCTTAGATCACAAGTGTGTAAGGCTCGTAAATCGCAACAATGTCTGTGAACCCCTGCTCCACCTATAAAATCGGATCCATTAGATCTCATAACCGAAGTGATTTACAGTTTGTGCGTTGCGAAAGATTCACCCTTCGAGCAACGAAACAACGACAACAGCGAGGTGAATTACATCACAAATGGTTCTGAAATATACAATTAGAACTCAGAATCCTTCAATCGTTTTTCCATTTATACTCAAATTATCTGTGCAGGCCAAATTTGTCACAACTTTTCACCAATCAGACGGTCACCGACAAAGAAGCCCACAACAACGCACAATACCCACTCCATCACCGGTGACAATTTTTGTACTTCTACTATTCAGGTACCTGTGCCTTCAACTGATCTGCTTATATGTATCCATACTTCAATCACTCTGTGTAATGCCTGCGTTCTATAATGCCTGCGTCGTAAGCCAACATGTGAAAGCTTCAAACCGGTCAACCGCCGGGTCAACCCACCGGTTGTCCCGCCGGTCGCCTGGCCGGTCGACCTTGGCACCCTTTCTCCAGCTCTCCTCATGCTATCCACTTATGCCCTCAGTCTGTTAGTCAGCTTTTGTTTTACATACTTTTTATATATAATATCCTATTTTCCTTTCTTAGATCTGTTTCAGTGAAGCCTTTCAACAACTTCAGCTTCAGTGTATGCATCAGAGTGCTTGTTATTGTGATACATGAAAAAATAATTCGTCTGTTGTACACTAAAACAAAAGTTCTACACTAAAACAAAAAATGGCCATAACAGTCAATAGATCACAAGAGAAGGAATTCATTTATATGTTTACATATATTACAAGGTGGTGTTACCAAAAATCATTTTAGATGATCCATGATTCGTAATCTATGCAGTTGTAAGTAGGCATTTTCCACTGAAAATAAGCACATAGTTATACCCCTTCCATTTAAAGTTCAGTACTACAACCACTTCAAGCATATGAATTATAAAACTCTTAACCTAACAGATTGTTTGGATGGGAATGTACTATATCAATTGACTTCCGAATTTTCCATTATACTAATTGTCTAGGCACTGTCATTGTTGTTGCTATTAACAATGACAGTTCTGTTACTAGGGTTGTGCAATTTGTAATATATATATTTCAAAATTATTGTTGTCTGTCATAGGTATCGTTTGTGTTGTGTATATATCACTCAGTGCTTCTATTTTCATGCAATTGGGATTTGCCACAAACAATCTGTGTTTTATTATTTTATCTATTTTTCTTCATACTGTGAACAACTTCATTTCAACAATGTTTTTGGTGTATCTGTTATTCTCTACGCTGTTAACAACTTCAAATGAATAATTTTTCGTTATTTTCAAACCAACTTGTACACGCTTCTTGCATCGTTATTTTTCAATATACATTTCATACTTTTGTAGTTATAAATTCTGTGTTGTTAGATGGATGGCAACAATTCTGATGATAATCAGGATACAAGAATGTGGAGTTCTAGAATTGAAATGAAATTCATTAACATGTTGCGAGCCGAGGTTCAAAAAAATCAATCAATAAGCCGTAGTACTGTGTGGACAACTAGGCATTGGACTCATTTTGCCACGCAATTGCAAAATTTATACGACTTTCGATACACACCAAATCAGGCGAGACAAAAATATCAGCGACTGAAAACTGATTACCAAACCTTCAAAAAGTTACAAGCACAGACCGGTTTGGGATGGGATCCCATTGCAGGCACGGTTGTTGCACCAGATGAATTTTGGGATAAGGTATTCCATAATTCGTTTCCTTTTATTAATGTATTTTTTCATTTCATCACACATACAGTACACTTAGTTGTCATATTTACCTTTGCTGTAGGCAACAAAAAATATGAAGAAATTTAAGGCAAAAGGGTTTGAGTATTTTCAAGAAATGACAGAAATTGTGGAAAATTGTTGTGCCCCAGGGGCATTGGCCCGTGCATCCACACAAGGAGCCCCTAATTCTGATGAAGAGAATGACATGCTTAATAAATTTTGGTCGCCTGGAGCTGGTGAGAGTAATGCAGCTGAACTTGCTGCTGTTGACCTTTTCGGCGATGACTTTGTACAACCATCAAAAAGTAAAGTCATAAAAGGGCCCCTGCAAGTAGTCAGACTGATAGCGGCCGTTCGAAAAGATCATGATCTAGTGGCTTTGATGATGTTTGCGCAGCTTTCACTACATACGTACAGGCAAGAACGGAACATTCCCGTGCCCGGTCAACAGAAACGAAGGCTGTAAGTGCAGGTGGCGATGACTATTCCCTTTATGTGTGTCAAGATGCACTACTAGCGCTTGGGGACATTCCACCGGTGCAGTACATTAGGGCACTGACACTATTCAAGGACAAGGAATGGAGGAGGTTTTTCATGCGAACTCCTCCCCATATGCGCCTACCTATGATCCTAGCTTTGCAGTGCGGGGGCAAGTTCTACATTGATGGGGCATGCGATTCTCTTTTTCATTGTGCAATATGAGTTCATGATGTCTATTTTGTTTTTATTATATTTCCTTTCCACCTGATGACTTACTATTTTTCTTTCCATCTTTCTATGTTTCTTGCTGTATTTCGCTGAGATTGTTGTTGTTTTATGTACGTTACTTCATGTCTACTTTCTTATTTCTATTTCAATTTTCAATGTCACACACAGCGTAGACTACGATAATGGCCATTATGGTTTTTAATTTTGCGTTATTGCCATGTAGTCGAAACAATATGTCATTCAACCAAGAACACCATAGTTTCGAGAGTTCATCAGAGCACGATGACGTTGTTGAAGATTTTATGGATTTCTTGACGATTGCTTGTATGAATGAGTTGTTGAATTCGGCAATCACCAGATGCCCGCAACGCACTTGTCAATTTAAAGGTGATGATTGCATCTTCAGCTTATTAACTGGGCATCCAGAAACAATGATAGACATTATGCGCATGGATGCACAAACATTCATTCTATTGAAAGATACCTTACTTCAAAATGGCTTTATCAAAATTGAATATATGCATATCAGTGTGGAAGAATCGCTTACCATTTTTTTGTGCACTTTTGCACAAAATGACCGACATAGACTATTAGCCGATAGATTTCAACACTCCACTAAAATAATTTGTCGGCATATCAAAATCATTATGCGGGCACTCTGCAAGCTTGTAACAACGGTTATCAAACCACGTAATGAAGATGAAATTCCGACAAAAATTTTAAATGATAGGAGATTTTTTCCCTAGTTCAAGGTATGACCACATGTTTGTTCTGTAATTTTCTAATCACATTTTCTATCAACAATTTTTTTTTTTATTGTTGTGAAGTTAATATCTAAAGTTATGTTGCGTTTACTGTCGAACGTTTACATCTGACATAGGATTGTATCGGTGCTATCGATGGGACATTAGCGGATGCGTGGGTCCCTGCCACAAGACAAAATACATTCCGTGGTCGCAAAGCTACGGTAGCGCAAAATGTACTAGCAGCTTGCGACTTCGACATGTTGTTCATATTTATCAACTCTGGATGGGAAGGTAGCGCCCACGACAACGTAGTTTTGGTTGACTCAATCACAAGAGCTGATCTACATTTCCCACACCCTCTCCATGGTAAGTGTCACCAAATAACACACTGTACTGTTTGTAATGTTCTATTTTCTACACCTGTACTTCACTGAGCATTGCCTACATTTTTGGACATATAGGCAAGTATTATTTAGTTGATGCCGGCTTCACGAACATGCCTGGATTTCTTGCCCCATATCGTTCCCAACGATATCGCTTGCAAGAGTTTCATGGCCGTCATTATTTTGGTCCCAAGAAATTGTTTAACCATCGACATTCGTCATTACGGAATGTCATAGAAAGAACATTTGGTGTTCTGAAGAAGTGCTTTCCAATATTGCGGTCCATGCCAAATTACAAGTCAACAAGACAAGGACCCCTTGTGATTGCATGTTGTGTAGTACATAATTGGATCCGTTTGCATTCAGCGATGTACCCATTGTTCATGAAAGTTGATAATGAAATAGCGGCTGAAGCAGCTGCAAAGGGGTTTGTTGACGGCGAAGCAAATTATGTTGACATGTCACAACATGGGTTGACGTACCAATAGAACTTCAGGGATACACTTGCTATTGCTATGTGGCAAAATCATGTTGGCCATGGGTAGATATGTGATGTGAAAAAATACATACATATTTCGTAGTATGTATGTATTAGTACAAGCTAATTTCGTTGTATGTATGTATTAGTACAAGCTAACTTATGCAACTGCTTGTTAATTTCGTTGTACACCTCGTTCGTAACATAGAAATATAACCAAACAATTAAAGTTCATTCCTTTACTCCCGTGCAATTAAAAAAATTCAACATTCATTGTAATTCAAAAACTGAGAAAAATTAATGGCCAAGTACAGTATTATAAACTGCAGTAAAACAAAAATATTTAAAAAAAACATTATGCAGATTTTTTTTCCTCTTCATTATGGTTCATTTTGCAGCATAACAATGATGATGATAAGTCTTGAAATGTATTTTATTTGGTTCTTAAATTTGAAGTTAACAGATTTTTATAAGTAGTTAATTGTTGACCTTTTTTTTTCATTGTTATTGTTTTTATAACTAGGAATTATAAGAGACAACCATTACGTATGTGGCATCGAAAATCCTCAGAAAATGTGCATAGTTGGTAAGTAAAAGTGAACAACAATACATACGTAAACTATTTGTACATACAGATACGGGAAAAAAGCATATTTATTTTTCATCCCATACAATAGCTCATCTAAACACATTAAAAGTCATTGTCTGGTGGTGGTGGAGGGAAGTAATGTTGGTAGATGTCATATACGTGATGCTCAATTTGGTCCATGCGATTGTTTGCCGCTTCATGTGGTAGTGGAGGGAAGTAGTGTTGATTGATTGTGTTGGTGTTATTATTTTTTATGTTTGAATAATTTGGTATGCGATGAGGATTTTTTTTGGAGGTGTTGTTGTGGAATGACTTTTTTAAGTCGTCAACCCATTGTCCATGTTGGATCGCGAATTAATGACGTGCTTGTCATGTTTGGAAAGTCGTGTTGTTTTTGTTGATAGATATGGTAAAATGTGTCAAAATTGTTTTAACATTACGGATTGGTCATTAATTCGATGGCGTTTGAAGTTGTTACGTCTTTGTGGTTGAGTTTTTACGGGGGAATCTAGTTGTTTAACATTTATGATGTGTATTGTATTTTGTGGCTTTGTCGGTAAGAATTAAATCATATGCGTGGTTTAGTGTGACGTTCATGCTGCTTTATGTGTTGGATTGTTTATATTTCTAGTTTTTTTTTTTTTTTTGTCGTCAATTGAACTAATAATTTGAAGTTTATGTTATGGCAACTAGTGCAGGCAGGCAAGGATGTGAACATAAAAAAGATGGGAGAACACTCAGCTCAAATGTGACTGACCAAATGTCCACCCGATTGGCCACTAAGAAACAAATGCAACTGCCATTCAAGAAAAACAAAAGTTGAACAGGCAGTGTTAGAAGACTTGTAGTCGACCCGTCGAGGCTAATGTATCGTTCCAATGTCGTTGATGTGATAAAGACAGTGCTTGAGTTAGAGTTAAGCGATGGACAGGTCCGACAATTCTAGAAAACCCTATTTTGGCTGATGATTGAGGCAATCCGTGTGCATTAGTTGGATCCAAAAGCTTATAAAATGCTGATTCTATAATCATTTTAGACATCTTATTGTTATCGAATTATGTTAATGTAACGGGAATTTGACAAGTACAATTGTGGATTTATTTGTGGTTACCTAATCATATGGTGAGACAAATGTAGTTTGACGTGGTAGTTGGTGTATGTATGCATTCAAGCTGTAAAATTAGTTTATCGAAAATAGTGTACATTTCTCTCCCCTCCTCCCCCCCCCTTTCTCTTTTTCATGCATGGCTTGTAAAATTTCGTCACAACTCATCATGCTAAAATTAAACCCTAAGTCATTGGTGTCACTCCCACTTGGGTTCTCACAAATTGATGTTGTAAATAGTTGAATACATAAAGAACAAGAAGTAAATGGATTTGAACAAAACAAAGTAATAAACATTCCAAATCTTGAGGACAGACAATATGTTTTAATGTTCAGAACCCACTTCACCCTAAGATAAAGTTGAATAAAAATGATGTAATAAATAGTCTAATATGCTCCGGATGTGACGTCCATTGGCCAAAATGTTTGGTAATATAAACAACAACACAGCAAGAAAAAATGAATGCTGCACCTATCCATCCCCAAGTTCATGTTGTCATATACCCATATTGTAACACAACCCATCTCATCAAACCCCCTTAGTCATATTGTAACACAACCCATTTCATCATACTAATTATCTAGTAATCTGATAAAAACATAAATATTTGATAAAAAATTGCAAATCCAATATAAATTCCATTTATATAATAAAGTGTATTCCATGCAGCCAGCGAACACATATTGAAGATACAAAATGTCATAGACTCCTACTAAGATAAACTTGTCCACAACTATTCTCGCATGTGGCAAAGTGTGAATGTGAATGAGATAGTAAATTATTTGATGATCGATCATAAAAGATGTAATCGTGCTGGATATGTCCATCAACCATATGTGTCAATGCATTACATCAATTCCTTATATATTTTCCTGTTATGATTACCCATTTTGCCACAGTAGCCACAACGAATACGTAACACCACCTCACCCTTGGATGGGATCCTCTTCCTTTGGGGTCTTTCGGACAATCACTTAACAATAGGTGGAGCAATTAGGTAATCTGCTGGTGTGAACTTGGATTTGGTTACCGTCGGAATTAGGTGAATAGACCCGTAATATGCTGCTCAGAATTCTTTAACATGGTAAAACGGTTCAATGGTGTCCTATAAGTTTCTGCCACTATTTCGAAAAGCACAACCCATCCAGCACAGAATCAATCAAAATATACCCCTAGAATGGCAACATAACATTGACACCTTAAATTTAGACTTCCCGACACACCTACGAAAACGAAACCACACCCAAAGACATTGAACGAACAACAAAACAACATATGAAACTGACCTGCAAGAATGTCGCACGGCACGTTGACAACACAGCAATGAAACCAACTTGCAAATTGCTGTACAGCACGTCAACAACACAGCACCCGAAGAAGCAATTGAACCAAAAAAAAACAACAACAACTACAACCCCCTAAAGCAATAACCCACGTTTCCAATCAGAAAGACACATCAAATGGGTAACATCATCAATCCCACAAATTACTCCATACAATCTTCGGGAAAAAAAAAAGAAAAAAGGAAACATAACACCGTAACAAACCCACCCAAACATCAAGAAAAAAATCAAAAACAAAATCACATCCATCAACAACCCACAATTCCATATCAGAAACACACATCAAATGGATAACATCATCAACCCCACAAATCATTCCAAGCAATCCCTAAAAAATTTTGCAACATAATACCATACCTTAACGAACCCACCCAAACATCAGGGGAAAAAAAAATCACAAGCAAAATCATATCTAAAGGCAAACAAATAAACTCCACAATTTCCAAATTAAATAAAAACAACATACCATAAATAAATAGAACTAATTGGCTTAGAAGAATACTTCCACGACTAAATAGAGTAACATTTTTTCAAATTATATTTTTGAGTAATTGTGCCTTTAATAATTTTAAAATAATAAAAAAAATAGTGATAAATATATGGGGTGTTTGGGAAGAGTTTTTTTTTTTTGTTTGTTTTTTTTGTTTTTTTTCTTTGTTAGTATTTTGCTAAAAGACAAAATAGGTTAAAAAAACTAAAAAAAAAACAAATTTAGATAAAATATCACATCAAACTCATAATCATTTCACATTTTCTCTCACAAACATCATATCTAACTACAAAAAAATCTATCTATCTTTCCAAACACAAAAAAAATTTCTCCAAAAATAATCAAAATCTAAAAAAGCCTATTAAAATAACAACTTCCCAAACACCCATCTAAGTATTCTTCGCCAATATCTCGAGTCAACTCAAGAGGTGATTTCCGGCAAGTAGCTCCGGCGATACTCAAAATTTCATTATCTCACTCCTTTTTTTGGATCCTGCTTCTCAAGGGAAGGAGGAGTTACATAGTGTTTCCCTCCTCGTTTTTCATCTTTTCTCTGATCTAGAGCCTACAGATGCCGATTTTTTTTTATTTTCTACAAATTCTATTTCCTTTTTTTTCCTAATCACCATTCTGATCTCGATCCTTGCAAATTTTCAAGTATTCTTCAGTCATTTTTTGGCTTGCATTTATTGGGAGTTTTCGGGTTTTTTTTTTTTTTGTGTGTTTCGGGTCTCTTTTACTATGTTTTTGTTCAATCTGTTATCTCGTTTAGTTGCTTATGGTCTTTGTCTCTATTTTTGTTGTTGTGTTACGAGGGTTTCTTGTCTTTTTTTACTGTTGTTATGGATGTGGCAAATCCTCTGCTAGTTTTTGTCTCATTTTCTTGTTGCAACAAACTCTTATGCTGTGTTTGGTTTTGGTTGGGGATTTGAGGAGGGACTTGGAAGGAAAAATGGAAAAGGTAGGTGAAATGTGAATAAAACATACCTATATTTCACTTAGTTTCACACACCTTTTCTCTTTCTCTTTCCAAATCCCTCAACCAAACACAGCGTTAAAGTTGATGGTCCGTTCAGTTCTTACATTGACAGAGCTCGTCGGTGGTTGAGATTCAGACTATAAAGCCTTCTTAGACAGACGTGCAAGTTAATAATAATATATCGGAATTCCCAATCTAGACGTCCAATAGGTACACCATCCTAGTGATACTGAATCACCAGCACAATACACCCCAGTTTCTAGTGTCCATGAAAAGCAATTGTTGGCACCAACTTTTGATCCAATTTTGCTTTTTTGTGTAGGAGGCTCCAACCGTATCCAAGCCCTACAACATTGCTTCGTTAGTCTAAATGAAATGATAGATACTGTTGGATTCCCTTTGACCCATGGCCATGTTCGTGCTAAGCACAAGAGAGAACCAAGGATTGAAGACATCGTCAGCAACCGAAGTTTTTTTTGGCCACCTTGGCTTCGAGCTTTTTGATTTAGTAATTTGTTTTGGTAGCTTGGTTTGGTCTAATATTTTCTATTTGTGGAAGTGCTTTTTCTAATATCTTTGCAGGGTTCGTTGTTGTTGCTTGTAGTTTTTGATAGAGTTATGGTTGCTGATAAAGGCTATTGATTTGTTTCTCTGTGGTTGGAACTCTGTAACAGCTTGGTGGTTGTTTATTTAGTTCCTTAGTCCCTTATTGTGTTCTAGTTTGATGTTACTATTTGCTGTATTAGAACAATATGTGATGTACCTTGCTTTATCTATATTAAACATTTGATCTATCAAATCTTAATTATTCTATTTAAGATTTATGGACATTTTTACCATTATAGATATTTTTCCATCCCTTAGCATACAATGACGTGAATCAGTGTACTCGCTGTGCAACTCATTCATGTGCAAATATGAATGTTCACACTGACAAATGAATGGGCAATGAAAAGATTTGCATTGGACTATAACATTCATAACTATTTGGACAGTGCAAAATTTCACAATAGAAATTTAAGTACATTGATACTCACACAAACACATTTATATGGAAAATGAGAAGGTAAAGTTCGATATTATTCACAGATTCAATGATGTGAAAGTTCAAATTACGACAAATCAAGTAATATGAAACATCCACAAAATTTGAATTTGAAACTTTTATATTCTAAAATGTTTAGGAATTTCTCATATTTGACAATTTACAATGAAAACTTAGTTTTTGAACACCAAATACTTTTCATGTTTTTTCTCTCCACAAAATGACTCTTTCTTTCTCTACCTGGATCTCGTTCATCTTCCCCTAATTTTTGTCACTAGTGAGTGTTGTCAATGTCATTGACTGTGATGCCGAATATGGACAAGAATCTGCAATTAAAGGTAGGGCTAATGTATAAGGAAGAGGATCATTTGATTAAGAGCACGAAAAAAGTCAAAGCAAGTGATCCAAACATGGTAAATCAGGTTATGTCGGATCCAAAACTAGCCAAAGTTAATGATTCCCCTTCTTGTTGGGAGGAAATTAAGAAAGAGAAATCTACTCACAGATCCTTCAAACAAGCGCTATTAAACTTCAATCACCGACAAGTTCACATTCAATCGCTAGTGCTAGGATATAACATAATTCAACTACCATCCCTCGCATGATTTCTGTGTTTCCCTAGTGCTAGGATACAATTTAGTTTCACCACCAGCACCATTATGTTAAAAACACAAAAAACCACTTTTTGTTATCTCCTGATTTTTCTATTTTCACTCCTCCATTATGCCTATTTCTAGTATGGGATATAGATTGACCATCATGCAAGCCATCTCTATCAATCTACACTCATTGATTTGACAGTTGTTACTAAAATTTACATTCCATATATCCAGTTTTAGTTCTACTAATTTTAAAATACTTGACTTGAGTGCTTCTCCCTAAATTTCTATTGTAGTGTTAATTCCTCTCGTAGTTTTATCCACTAAAAACTATATTATCTGCAAACAATATACACCAAAGGATTTAGTTAATTCATCTATAATTAAGACAAATAAGTAAAGACTCATAGTTGATTTTTGATGCAATTCTATAATGATTGTAAATTCCTTGATTTCTCTTGTAGGTGATTTAATTACAGTTACCAACTCTATCATCTGTGTCCTTTATTGGACACATTTTATGATTTTTTATGAGGCTTTATGTGTTCATAACTTTTCAATAATTTTGAATTGATGACATGGACTGTGGGGGTTTGCCCATGGTTGTCTTGTGGATCAAGTTGTAATTTTGAGTCTCATAGAATACTTTAATTAGTATTTTGGATAAATTACGCTTGCAGTCTATTTTTTTAGTGAAGTTTCACTTTGGTCCGCATAGGTTCAATTTCGACAATTTTTAGTTTGACACTTGCAATCATGTTTCAATGTGGTCCATCGTCAAGATATTCTAGGATCCGAAATGGAAAGATCCCACATGCAGCTTGTTGGTGAAAATACCAGAAAAAATTATATTTTATTGATAAATGATGCAAAGAAAATGAGATACAAATAGATCAGGCTGAGGCACGGATATCTCGTTTTCTTTAAGGAGATCAAGCCCACTGCGGTAGGAAGAATCCCAATACCGATGCAGCAGTCACAAAACTATGACTTGCCCCTCCAGGATACAACAACCCGACTACTTGTCGTATGGTTCAGGCCAACTCTGCACAAGATGGTGAATCCAAAGCTTCACCAATAAAAACACCCTTCATTGGTAGTAATCTCTCTTGTATAGAAAATAGTTGATGTGTTAGTGGTGTAGAAAAGAGTAGATGAGAGGGACTATTTATAAGCCACTAGGACCTTACAGTTACACCAAAAAATAATGACCATTAAATAAGAGAAAATGGTTACACCAAAATAATGACCATTAACTAAGTTCATGAATTCTATTTAACCTCCATTTATGACCAAGAGGATACCAAAGTAATGAAATCCCATTTATGAAAAAGATAAATCAATAAATAAATATAAGATATTAAAATGGTCCAACAATCCCCCACTCATTTTAATATCAAAAAATAAAAATAAAAATAAGAGAGGTTACCAAACAAAGGTAGACTAGTATGCATCATGAAGGTGTGCTCTGCAATGAACCTTCATTAATGAAACAGCAACCTCTACTCCAGAGTCAGTAGTGGTCTCAGACTTGAACTATGACTGCTTAGGGAAAATAAAATATTACTGCTCACACATAATAGTCCAGGTGTTGACATGAGCTTTAATAGCCAGCACATTACAACCTTAGCCTCGTGAGATTATTAAAGGCAATCATAAGATTGCATATAAATATCTCTGAATTGATTAGAGGCAATTAGTATGGTATCCTTGTGTTATTTATAGCATTTATGATTGCTTGTGACTTTGCTTGAAAGCAAAGATGAGACAACCTGTTATAATGGGTGAATATTTTTTGGATTCCAAATATATTATTAAATTGGTGACTCCTAGTGAGTATAAGATCACTGATCACAGAGATAGAAAACTGGTGGTTCCTAGGAGGTGTTAGACCACTAGCTACACAGTTATGAGATTGTGGTTCCTAGTAGTGAACAGATTACTGATCACATGTCAAGACATGATGGTTCCTAGTAGTAGAGAGGCTACTGATCATATGTCAAGGCATGCTGATCTGAGTAATGAAAGGGTCTATTGATCCTATGTTAAGACGTTGTGATTCCTAGTAATAAAGTGATTACTGATCACAGGTTAAGACATTGTGATTCCTAGTAGTAGAAAGTCTACTGACCACATGTTGAGAAATTAGTGATTCCTAGTGAGACTACTGACCATGTTATGAAGTTCCGAATAGTAGACTATTGAACACTGGATTTGTGTTTCCTAGTAGTAAGACTATTGGTTTCAGAGTGATAGGTTGGACCAAATATGTTTGGGTGCCTAATTCAGTTGATGACAGTCTGGGAATATATTTACTGTGATATGATTTTGAGAGTTTCATAATCATTGTGACAGAAGGAATTGTTTAAAGACCCTATATGAATTTTTGGAAAAGGCCAAAAGAAATTGTTGGTGAAAATACCAGAAAAAATTATATTTTATTGATAAATGATGCAAAGAAAAATGAGATACAAATAGATCAGGCTGAGGCACGGATATCTCGTTTTCTTTAAGGAGATCAAGCCCACTGCGGTAGGAAGAACCCCAATACCGATGCAGCAGTCACAAAACTATGACTTGTCCCCTCCAGGATACAACAGTTCGACCACTTGTCGTATGGTTCAGGCCAACTCTGCACAAGATGGTGAACCCAAAGCTCCACCAATAAAAACACCCTTCTTTGGTAGTAATCTCTCTTGTATAGAAAATAGTTGGTGTGTTAGTGGTGTAGAAAAGAGTAGATGAGAGGGACTATTTATAGGCCACTAGGACCTTACAGTTACACCAAAAAATAATGACCATTAAATAAGAGAAAATGGTTACACCAAAATAATGACCATTAACCAAGTTCATGAATTCTATTTAACCTCCATTTATGACCAAAATGATACCAAAGTGATGAAATCCCATTTATGAAAAAGATAAATCAATAAATAAATATAAGATATTAAAATGGTCCAACACAGCTCACATGAGAAAATGGGTAAATAAGCATTGGCACCTTAGAAGGAAAATGGGTAAATAAGCATTGGTAGTCCTTATAGTTTAACCTAAGTCCATTTCGATTCTTCTAGTTTCAATTTCAAAAATAAGAAACCTTGTAATTTCACCAAGTAGCAATGTGGTCCCTTCATTCAAGGGATTATTCATATGGGTACAAAATCTAACTCGTTAAGACAAGAGATTCCCAATATGGTGAACCCTATAGTCGATTGTGAAACTTTCTTTGGCGATGTAGTCAACTTAGACCATTGTAGTGCCAGACTATGTAGATGAAGAACACATTTGCATTGGGCAATTTAATGTGAAATTACATTTTTTTCTCATGTGTTCCATCAACTTTGTTGGCGGATTTTGATGGAGGCACCGCATCACTAGGTAAAATTTGTAGGGGCTTTTATGTTCAAAATTAAAATAGAGGGATTAGAGTGAAAATCGAGTGAAACTATGAGGACCATTAGTGCTATTTATTTGGGGGGGGGGAAAAATTGTTTTCAATGGACAAGAGTCCGTCTAAAAAGACCCAAAAAAAAAAGTCCTCAAAATCACACTTGAGGCACACACCATGGGTTTTTTCATTTAGAATCCTGACGAACCTTGGTGGAATGACCAAATCTTGCAATGGTAGCAAAACTATGTTAGGTGAGATCTATGTTACCTAGAATATGGATCGTTTTGGTACGTGAAATAAGAACGGGCATGAGATACATTACATTCTCCAAAATGTGATACGATAGGAGTAGATTTGTATATATTTCACTTGAGAATTTAAAGTACTTTCGGAGTAATTTTCTTTTATCTTCTAGGTATCTAATAAAATGTAGTTTTGTGTAGCAAAACATTAAGCATTATGCCTCATTTTTAATGCTTTTGTCTTGTCAAAACTTAACTCACCTTAAATTTTAGTTCATTATATTTGATTTGTTTTTCCTCCTAAGGTAGCATTAAAGGAAATATATTAGAAAAAAATTTTGGGTCACTTCGATTCACTAAATTTATCGTTTTAAAAAGAAAATGTATCATGTTTTGAAACATGCATACCTATATACCTATACATAATTTACTAGGATATAAGAGTTTTCTGGTGACACATGGTAAGGAGAATAAGCGACCAAGATGTAAATTATAATATTACATTTGGGATTTACATTAAGGGAACCTTTAGTGTTGCTAGGAGTTTACTGATCAACAGGCCCGATTTTGAGGCAAACCCACAACGTAGCCGCTTTGGGCCCCTAAAAAAGGCTTAAAATAGGGCTCCAAAAATATTGGTAGTCTTATGCTAGTCCATTAAAAAAATGCCCAATCCAATATTACAAGTTCAAAATTCTAAATGAATAAAGTGGCACTTACTAGTAAGTCTCATAAAATTCATTTAGTCCCAAAATAAAACACATGTACTAATTAGTCCTATATATTTTTAAAGAAGATTTATTAGAAAATCCTTTTTCAAGTGTTTGTATTCCAATTAATCCATAAGATATTTTTATATTCCAATAAGTCATATTATTTGAACATTCGATCTATCAAATCATAATTTTCATATTTAAAGTATTTTATGGACATTTCTACCTTTACAAATATTTTCTAAACGGTTAGCAATTTCGTCGTGTGAACATTTACATTGACGGTGTGAACATTCACATTACGGAATATTTGCACTGTAAATGTGAATATTATTAGAAGTATTTTGGTAACTATGTCACCCATAGGACTTATTGGAATATAAGAAAATAATGTGGACTAAATAGAATATAAATACTTGAAAAGGGATTTTTGAAAAAGTGCCCCTATTTTTAATTGTTTCTAAAAAAATCTTTTTTTTTTGTTTTTATAAATTTAAAAATGCTACTACATCCCACCACTGTCAGACTTTTGTTAGATGGTCACCGGAGACTCGTCGAAATATTCAACATCATGAGTAAGTCACCAGAGTATCGCCAGAATGTTTTAAACGTCACTAGAAGTTGCCGGAATGTCCAGAATATTCACTAGACATCAAGAATATCGTCGGAGACTCATCAAAATGTCCAGAATATTGTTAGGAAAGAAAAAAAGAATAAATAGAGAAATTATAGTGAAAAAACATAGCAAAATATGCTACATAGTAATAAACTGAAAGGGAAAAAAAATAATAACAACAACAAACAGAAACAATGGAAAATATATATATATATATATATATTATTTTTTAACTTTTGTAGGGTTTAAGCAAATAATTTCCAATATTAATCAAACTGAAAAATAAGCTTTGAATGTGTAAAATGTTACAGTTTCAAAACATGATTCTATTAAGCATTTATCCTTATTAATCAAATTGTAAAACATGTTATGAAACTGTAAAATTTTTCAGTTATAAAGAATGTTATAAACTGCAAAATTTTACAGTTTTAAAGCATGATTTATTCCAGCACAAAAAAAAAATTGAAATTGTAAAATTTTATAGGTTTCACTGCTTGTAACTAAAATTCAAAAACAACTTGTTTAGAACTTGAAAATTTCTCCATTAAAACAGGAAAATAGAAGTGTGTAGTAGAGAAAATATAGAAAAATTAAGAGATCGAAAAAGAGAAATAGATATAAAGAGAAGATTGTACCCCGATAACTATTTTTGGTTTAGATCTAATTTGATCTCATGTAGATCTACTCAGATTTGATGTATATTTGAGTAGATCTACATCAGATTTGAGTAGATCTACTCATCATCTTTATTGGAAACTCGTCTCCTTCACCTTTGGTGAGAGTAAAGTAAGGAGTCAGTAGTTAGTGGTTGTCGATGAACCCTAATCAATGGTGGTTGTCGTTTGCTAGTGACTATTATTAGAAAGAGAAAGTAAAGAAGTAAGGCGTAGTCACCGGTCGCTAGAAATTAGGAAGAGAAAAAGGCAGAGAAAACCGAATGCACAGAAACGAACGAAGAAGAAAAATGCGTAGTGAACCTTTGAGAGTATACAAAAGGCTGTGAGATTAAATAGACGTCTCATCTTTTAAATAAGACTTTCAGATAATTTGTCCACGAATAAAAGACCCAATCTAAACTAAATGAATAAAAGATCAAATCTAAAATATAAATTCATTAAAAAAAAAAAAAGCCCATTTGAGTTTTAAAGGTTCAAAATTATGTTTAATAAAAGCCCAAATTGAATTAAAAAGGCCCAAAAACTTGAGTCCCCAATGTAAATTACAAATTAAAAAAAAATTAAAACGAAATGTAAATAATTTGAGGTTCAACGAATCCAGAATACATGTTTGTTGCTATTCGTTGCCTCCTTGCCTGGCAATCGAAATTGAACAAAGACTTAGCTATAAACTCTAGAGCAAAGCAAGCCACACACAGTCACCCAAAGATTAATTAATGTCCAAAGAAGGAGAAATTGGAAGCCTAACTCAGCATCATTGATCTTCTCTCAACCATCACAAACAATGAATGTATTTTCTTTTCCTCTCTATTTTATTAATGGGAATGGATTTCCTACAGTGCAATCACGGATTGGAGGGTACTGTTGGGCCCATGGGGGTCTATCACGGGTCACGTTTCGATAATCCGAACCGTTCAATATGTAGAACTCATCGAATACTATACATTTGTAAAAAATTGCGTTGTCGGATATCGATAGCTGTGTGATTAAACTAGTTTTGTATGAAAAAAATGAACGATAAAAAATAAAGGGCTTACAAAAATCTAATTTGATCACATAGCTATCGATATCTGATCAATATGATGTTTTATATGCATATAGTACTTGATGAGTTCAAAACATTGAACGGTTCGGATTATCGAAACGAGACCCGTGATAGGGCTCTACGGGGCCAACAGTACCCTCCAGTCCGATCATGGACTGGAGGGAAGCCATTCCCTTTATTTATTTATTGATTTTATGGAACTATTCATCTAAATTTTTTGAAATTTATAGAGAACTATTATATTTCTGAACATTTAATAGAATTTTTTTTTAATGTGTTTATTATTTGTCTCATATCATACTTGTTATATAAAATAGGTTTCAAATTTTTGTTTAATGAAATATTTGTTTAATGATGATTATAATTTTTTTCCCTTTTATAATTACATGATTTTTTATTTTATTTTATGTTTATTAATTATTGGATTTGTTATAATTGAGGATCAAGTTAACTATTAGCATTATTATGATGATGATGTTAGTAATTTTTGGTAAATTATATCAAATAGGTCAATCATGATTCTTACAAAGTATATTTCAAGTGATACTTTGGTTAATTTTTGTTCACTTTTTTTTTGAGTACTCCAACTTATATTTTGATCCTTTTTGTTATTGTAAAATTTGCTATATATTTACGCAAAATTTAGTTGACTTTTTGTGAGTATCATTTTTTTAATATGTATGAAAGGTGCCATATTTAGTACTTACTTTGGGCCTTAAAAAACTTAGAGTCGGCACTGCTGATTAAGAGAGTCATACATAGTATCATTTTTTTTTATAAACAGGTGTTCGGACCAACTTATGCATATATGGTAACTATTGACTTGATGTGTACAACTAGGATTTAAGGTATATCCCTATGCTAGTTCCATAGCTTTCAAGAGTTTTGTTCAATTCTTATGGTTGGGATTTGGGGTGTACCCCATGCTTCAATTGATGGAGTCTGGTAATGCAGCACCTCCACAAGGTTGCTGAATTTAATTTCTTTAGGACTTATGCTTCAATTACCGGTTGTGGAAAAGCTCTGGTTATGCTATGTATTTATTTGGCCCTCATGTTGTATCGGACATTTCATTTAAAAAAATTTAAATGAAGCGTGAAAAGTTTCTTCTCTTAATTATCTCAACAAAGTCATTATATTTTTAAAACAAATTGCGTAGTATCTAAGAGCATCTCTAATGATAATAGTTATTTTAGCATTGTCAAAGTTATAATTTGACATGCTATGGTAGCAAAATATCAAATTATGCCAATGGTGTCACAATGATGACATGTCATTTTGGCTCAATACTAACTAACTTTTCCTCTTGTCTTTAGGTGGTGTTTGTATTTAATTTTTTGAGTGATTTTTTTATTGATATTTTTAGTCTTTTGTGATCTTTTTAAAACTTTTTTTGAAAAAAAAAATTATATTTACATTCTACACGACTAGACATATTTAAAAAAAAAATGAAAAAAAAAAATTACATTATTCTAATTCACCACCATTCACATGGCACTACAAAATTGGGGGATACTACCAACATCAAAAAATTAAAAGATAAAAATAGCGTATTATTTTGACCCACCATCCACTTACCCACCATTCCTAAAGACCTACTTATCATTCTCACCCTCTATCTATGGACCCACTATTTTCGAAGACATACTTGCAATTCTGACTTACCATCCATCTATCTATCATTCTTGAAGACCAATTTACCATTCTCACTCACCATTATCTATCCACCATTGTTAAAGACATACTTACAATTCTGACCGACTATCTACCCACCCACCATTCTTGAAGACTTACTATTCTCACCCACCATTTTTGAAGACATAATTATTTGATTTAGTCAATATCCTTAATTATGTAATCTTATCAATTTCTTAGTTATAGGATATTTCTGTAATCTTTTATTCTTTCCTTGTTAATGTTTGTACTATATATATTGTACAACTATGATGAATGAAAACACTCAGAAAATTATTTCACAATTGTATTTGTTGATATAGTATCAGAGCCTCCTTCAATATCCTTTTCCTAACCTTAGGAATTGAAGTAGGTCTTGTATTCACAATTGTTCTTGTTTCTATTCATATCATTCCACTGAAAATTTTTCTTTTAGTGCCATCATGACTGAAGTAGGTGGCGCTAAATCACCGATGAAGACCGAGTCTAGTCTCCATTTGCCGGAAACTTCCTCTCTCATCACTCCAGAATAGCTTGACGGTACCAATTATGTGAAGTGGTCTTTGAATGCCCGAAATAAAATCCGTGGGAGAAAACGTTTCGGTTATATTTCAGGTACCAAGGCTGTTCCATTAAATAAAAAGTCGAAAGAGTATGAAGAATGGGAGGATGAAAATTGCTTGGTCAAATCTTGGCTTCTTGATGAGATGACGAAGGATATTCGGTCTCTCTTTCTTCAATTGTCTACGGCAAAAGAGATATGGGAGGCGGTTAAAAATACGTATTCGATTGATCAAGATGCATCAAAAGCTTATCAACTTCATTGCAAGGTATTTTATGTCCTCCAGAATGGAGGTTCTGTTATTTCTTATTTTGGAAAATTACAGAAAATATGGCAGGAGCTTGATGATATTGATGCCTGTATTATGGAGTATACCAATGATATTGCTATATACACCATGAAGGTTAATTCCGAACGCTTGTATAAGTTTTTGGCTAGTCTTGATCCTCACTTAGATGGGGTTCGAGGTCGTATCCTGTCTACAAAACCACTTCTTGATATACAGGCTACTTATGCTACGGTTTGTTCAGAAGCTAATCGCCAAGATGCTATGCTTGGAGGAAATATTGGAGAATGGGGGACTGTAATGGCTTCTCAGAAAACGACCATCTCAAAGAAGGATAAAAAACTGGTTATATGGTGGACACGTGCTTTCGACTTCATGGGTGTCCAGAATGGCATCCAAAGGGTAAGAAGGCATCCCATAAAGAGGCAAACTCTAATCCAAAAGCAAATCTAGCCACAAATCTTGCATTCACTGCTAAGTCTGGTATGTCTTTTTCTAAAAATAGTGATTTGATAATTGACTATGGCGCAACAGACCATATGACTTATGATCGTTATAGGTTTAGTAATTTATTTTCTAAATGTTCCAAAGTCACTATTACCACTGATAATGGTGTATCATCTGCAATTATTGAAGCTAGTACAATTCCGTTATCTTCCACGTTAGAAATGGAGGATGTCTATTTGTGCCATCGTTAAATTGTAATATTCTTTCTGTGAATCAATTAGCAAAATCTCATAATTGTGTTGCTCTGTTTTTCTCTACTCATTGTGTCTTTTAGAACATCCATACTCGGGAGAAGATCGATAGATGAGAGGGTTGTACTATCTTGAAGATGGATTCCACCATTCTAATAAAAAGGGGCAAGCTCTAATGGTAAATGGAGATTTGGTGAATAAGGAAAAAAAGGAAATTTGGATATGGCATAGAAGACTAGGACACCCTTCTTTTGGCTATCTTAGGAGATTATTTCCTTCAATGTTTCATGGATGTAATCTTTCAGACATTGTTTGCGAAACTTGTGTGAAGGCAAAAAGTCATTGTAGCGATCCCGGTTTTGACTCGTCTCTTTGTGGTGTTCCAAGCTCAGGTTGGTATGGTTTTGAACGGTGTTACGTATCTTAGTTTCCCTATATTCCCCTTATTTTGGTTATCGGGTTGTAACGGTGTGTTTGGAACATATAATGTCTCCAAACCTTTAGATGCAAATCCAACCTGAATTGTGCCTTGCAAAGTTGTATCAGAAGTTAATTCTTTCATGTTTTGCCACTTCGCTAAGTATGTTGAGGATCGAGCTGCCCGGTCAGCTCGCAAGGGTCCAGGGGCAGTGCCTCTTGGCGGGTCCGGGACAGCGCCCAGGCAGGGCCGAGGGGCAGTGCCCCTAAAGCAAAAATGCAAAATGCATTCGAAGTTTCTTGTCCGCTCGAGTGGCCGTTTATGCGCTCGAGCGGAGAATGTTTGGTTGAAAAAGTTTGACCTGTCTGCAAAAGTACTGGGAAAGTGTATTCGACGCTCAAGCGGACCATGTTATATCAGTTCGTGAATCTGACATTTCAAATCACTTTTTCAGTTCTCTCTCCCTCTAAAAATTTCCAAAAACTCAGATCTTGAGTCTCTCTCTCTAAAAACTCACATTCTCTCTAAGATTTCATCTAGATCCATTGTGTTCTTCACCCTAATGTCTTTGAGAAAAAGGTGGAGTGCTTCAAGAGCTTTATTTTGATCCAAGAAGAACTTGATTTCGTCATCTTTGAAGTTCCATCTTGTTGCTTGGGTTTTCTACACTTGAGGTATGGATTTCTTAAAGTTACATATATATATATATATATATTTGCAAGATCTAGATGATTTTCGAAATCATCTTTCGATAGCTTTGAAAATTGAATGTTGATTCAAGAAATTGAGCGATTTTGAAAGTGAGTTTGTCTCTTATTCTTTTAAAATGATCTTATGGGTTTTGATTTTTGTTGATTGAAGAAAAGATGATTTTGAAAAGTTTTCTTTCAAAAGATTTGAGTTGTATAGTTTTGGTGAGAAAACCTAGAAATTGGAGATTTTTAAAAGAGATTGAAAATCCATGAATGATATTGTTATATTTATTTTGTGTGTCAAAATAAATGGATGTTTGAAAATTTTCTTATTTATATTTATATAAATGATGAATTTCATGAAATATGAGAATTGTTGTTCATTTTGGAAATTATTGTTCAAAATGTTAAAATAGTCTTGAAATGACTAATTGTTTAGGATACTTTAAAAGAGGGAATTGTGTTATTCCTTGGATGATGAATTAGAATAAAAGTATTTATATTCATCTTGTGAAATTGGCATATCAATTCATTTGATTACATTAAACTTTGAAAGTTGATTTGAAAACTTGCATTGAGAAAAGAATGCTAAGAAACAAGTTTTCATGGAATGGTTTTGGGGTAAATACGTTGGTAAGTCTTGATAGGTGGTGTAGATGATATTGAATAAGTTGGCCTGAGAGTCCGGGGTGAAAGATCAAAAACCCGCGTGGATAGGTGTCGAAGCTTCTAGTTAATACTGGTAAAAATGACAATTTGATAGTACTTGTATAGTCTACTTGCAGACACCGACCTAGGGATTTCTAGAGTCGTATTTACTGCCCTTCAAATAAATTGTTAAGTTTTGAACAATTGAAATTGCATGACATCATTGAGCATGATGGTTTTCAAAAGATGAAAATGTGATTTACTTTAAAAAAAAAAAAAAGAGCATAGCATGACATGTGCATTTCATCTCTTGAGACTTGTATAAAATGTATATACTTTGTTAAGAATTTCCTACTGGGCTTTATGCTCACCCTACGGGATTTTTGTGCAGGAAAAGATGTGGTGATTTCGCCTAACTAAAGACGAGGAAATATGTGTTAAGAGTACAAGGCTCTCATTTTGCTGTAACTATGTTTGTAAGCCAAAGGTTGTATTTGTGTGGATTTGAATAACCATTTTGTGAAACCAGGCCTAAGCCTTGGAAGCTTGTAAACCCTTGGGTGTATCTATTTGTTTATTTATTTGGTTTTGTTTATTTATTTGGTTTTGGATTAAACGTATAATCGCATTCAGGAACTAATTGTATCATATAATGCAAGTGTGGAGAATTATTTATGTTTTCCTTTAAGGAGCCATGATGGTTGTGTTGTCATTTGGGCATAGGAAATTGGGGTGTTACAGTCATCATACTACTTTTCATTTGAGTGATCATAAAACAAATTTACCTTTTTCATTAGTTCATTCAGATGTTTGAGGACCGGCCCCAATTTCTACTCTTAATGGGATGAAGTGGTTTATAACTTTTGTTGATGATTACACTCACATGACTTAGGTTTATTAAATGAAACACAAGAGGCTGTTTGTTCAATTTTTTGCCTATTCCATCAAATGACAACTACTCAATTTGGTGTTTCAATAAAAGTCTTTCGTTCTAATAATGGTGATGAGTACGAAAAGAAAGAATTGATGAAATTTATGCACTCTGAAGGGATTATTCACCAAACATCTTGCACAGATTTTCATCAACAAAATGGTATTGCCGAGCGAAAAAACCAACATTTATTAGCAGTTACTCGATCTTTTTTAATTGGGGGTCATGTTCCCATTTACTTGTGGAGTGAAGCTTTGAATTCAGCGGTCTATTTAATAAACCGTACGCCATCCAATGTTCTTAATTTTCGAAGATCATTGGATGCCCTTTCTGATCATTGCACTCTTCCACCGGTGGTGTTTTTGGCTCCACGAATTTTTCGATGTGTAGTTTATGTTCATTTGCATCCTCGCCAACGGACCAAGCTTGAGTCTCGGGCTTTGCAGTGTGTTTTTGTGGGCTATGGGAACACTAAAAAAGACTACAAGTGTTATGATCCTACCACTCGGAGGCTTTGTGTTTCCATGGATATAACCTTTCACGAAAATGAACTTTTTTACCGGACTCCGACTCCTAATATACCATTTCAAGGGGAGAATTCAAAAGGAGTGATAAATTATGAAGAATTGAAGGCATGTTTTACCAACAATTCAGACAATATTTCTTCGTCCGGAGCTTCTTCAGGACATGGTGAACTTTCAGATGAAATGGAAGAGTTATCAATTGTTGAACCAGAGACTTCTCATATTGAAGATAATGTTGAACCAGAGACTTCTCATACTGAAGATCATGCTCTTCATGACAGTACAATGCCTTCTAACAATTCAACATAACCACTACGCCAGTCTTCTTCTGAGATTCCTCTAGAGGTATCCACTAATCCTAATTCCACTTGTAGTGATGATCTTTTTTCTAAATCTCACGTGTCTCGATATTGTCTTCCACCTCGTTCTAATCGTGGTATACCAACTGTTAAATATAAGTCTGATCCTAAATCCAAAGTTAGATATCCAATTAGTAATCATGTGCCTTGTCACAAACTATCCAAGTCATATGCGTCTTATGTGCTATAGTTATTATCTGTTCCTATTCCTAGTAAAATGCAGGAAGCTCTAGCAGATGATAGATAGACTCAAGCCATGGCAAAAGAAATGGCAGCACTTGAGAAAAATGATACTTGGGAGCTTGTGACTCTACTGAAAGGAAAAAAAAAAAGTTGTGGGATGTAGATGGGTCTTTGCAGTCAAGCATAAAGCAGATGGGACGATTGAGAGGTATAAAGCTCGATTAGTTGCGAAAAGATATACGCAATCTTATGGGGTTGACTACCAAGATACTTTTGCACCTGTTGCCAAACTTAATACAGTTCGAGTGCTCTTGTCTTTGGCAGTGAACCAAGATTGGCCACTTCTTCAGTTTAATGTAAAAAATGCTTTTTTACATGGAGATTTTACAGAGGAAGTGTATATGGACCCCCCTCCAGGTGTGCAAAAATACAAAGATGTTACAATGGTGTGCAAACTCAAAAAGGCGTTGTATGGGTTAAAATAGTCTCCAAGAGTTTGGTTCAAGAGATTTACCAAGTCTATGAAGAGCTTCGGATATATGCAAAGAAACTCTGACCATACTTTATTTTTAAAGCACCAAATGGGTAAGGTTACTGCTTTGATTATATACGTTGATGATATGGTGGTGATAAGAGATGATCAAAAAGAAATTGAGAACTTACAATGACACTTGGCCTTAGAATTTGAAATGAAACAACTTGGAGATTTAAAATACTTTCTCGGAATCGAGGTAGCCCGCTCAAAGAATGGTATTTTCTTATCTCAACGAAAATACATTCTTGATTTGTTAACTGAAACAGGTATACTTGGCTGTAAGCCTGCAAATACCCCTATTGAACAAAATCACAAGTTGTTTAATTGTTTGCATGAAACTTCTTCTGATAAAGCCAGGTACTAGAGACTTGTGGGAAAGTCAATTTATTTGTCCCATACTAGGCCAGATATTGCTTATTCAGTATGCGTGATGAGCCAATTTATGCATGATCCTCGTAAACCTCACATGGATGCTGCGAAACGCATATTACGATATCTAAAGTCTGCTCCGGGTAAAGGGTTGTTGTTCATCAAGAATAATCACTTGAATGTAGAAGGTTACACTGATGCAGATTGGGCTGGTTCATCTGATCACAAAAAATCTACATCAAGTTACTTTACTTTTGTAGGGGGCAACCTTGTGACTTGGAGGAGTAAAAAACAACCGATGGTAGCCAAGTCCAGTGCAGAAGCTGAATATAGGGGCATAGCTTTTGAAATATGTAAGTTACTGAGAGGGGAGATTTGTGCGTTAGTACGGCCGAGGTACGATAACGGTGATCATGACGAACCGCACGCCGCCGAGCAGACTCCTATCTTGCTCTGCCAGCGGCCTGACCTGTACGGCCGAAGAGGTCGACCGGCCAGACACGAACCAATGCCTGGCCGAGCTGTAACAATGCCGAGCGCGCAGCAGTGTCTGATGACAAAGCTAAGAGCGGCCCAGACTGGACTTGAGATGCGATTAGCGTCGGCATGCGCTTAACCGATCGGCCGAGATGGACGGGCTTAATAAAGAACGGTGGAAGTCTAGCGTGCTTCATGGTCGTTCAGTCGGTGGGGACCGATCATAAATAGCCCGGCCATGAGCATAGAATTTTGGCCCCTTTGCCAAGGGGTAGGTCGGCGTTCATTAGCTCGGTCATGTGTTTGAGGAAGCAATTCTCCACAGGGAACCAGCTGGTCGTGGTACTCCGGTTAAGTGTGCCACTTGGGCCAATGGCGTGAGGGGGAGGACATCTGCTCCACCCACGCACCAATACCGTTGGACAGTTTTGTGTGTATTGGAGGGAGGACTAAGCCTTTACACGTGTAAGGTGGTGAGAGGCGAGCATTGCCACCTGTCCTGGGAAGGATAGCAGAAGTAGTGCATGCATAATCTTGAGGCTGCATGGCCAGCCTTGAAATAGGGAGGAAGATGAACGTTAGAGGTATGCAACTTCTTTCCCAAGAGAAAATTCTCTCTCTCTATCTGTCTTCTTCTTCCTCAAGTGGACTGACTTGATTGTCGGAGGGTCTATCCGGCACACCACCGCCGGGCAACTCACCGTTTTTGTGTTACCAGGTAGACGCCGTCAAGAGAAGCTTGGAGTACAAGAAGTACGGAAAGCAGAGGATATTTCGCCCCCGTACAATTGGGGCCGTCTGTGGAAAGTTTTGGATACTCAACCCTTGTTCTTAGAGCTTCTTCAACCATTTCCATGGCCAACAACGGCGAAGCCCCACTGTCCGTCATCGATGGCGTCACCCCTGAGTACGTCCGCTTGACAGAAAGTCCTCCGAATATTCCAGCCATGGCGGGCCTAGAGACTCCTTCGCGAAACAAACGCAGGAGGAGTACTGATCGCTCACAGAGTCCTGAGGGCCGCCGACGCCGGGGGGAGTCCCATGCGCAGCGCCTGGAGCACAAACTCAAGGACCAAGACACCGTCATTCACAAGATGGCGGCGGAGATGGAGCTGCTGAAACGCCAGATTAAAGGGAAGGGTGTTGTTGGAGAGAGCAACCTCAGTGAGCGCACCCCGTCCCCTCGTTGTAGCAGTCGTCGCCAGGGGAGGACTCACTCTCTCTCCATCACCAGGAACTATGGGATTGGAGGTTCTGACCAAGGAGAGGGCAGGTCCCTCTCTCGCGACAGCACCTACTGCCCCTCACGCCCGACGCCGACATCAGAATCCTCTTTCTCCACACGTTCCAGGGACTTAAGGGATGTATTGGAGGAGAGGGCGCGCCGTCAGGAGGCTCGGAGAGTACCGGCATTGCAGAGGTTAAGCACTCCAGTTCGTTACAGTAAGGAAGTGGCGATGCCAGCCCCCAAAGTGATGGCCCCTACGCTGGTGGACAAAGAGCTGGCACGACTTACAGCCACGCCGCTGTCTCCAGAGATTGAGAGTACGCCACTCCCTGCCGGATTCCACCAGCCAAAGTTCACTTTGTACGACGGCAAGACGGATCCATACATGCATGTGAGCCATTACCGGCAAGTAATGGCTGGACACCGGCGGAATGACGCCTTGATGTGCCTCATATTCCCAGCAAGCTTGGGAGAGCTGGGTTTGAAATGGTTCGAAAGGCTCCCAGAGGGGAGTATTGAGGGGTGGCAGCAACTAGCGGAAGCCTTCGTCACCAGATTCAAAACCAACACACGAACGCCGAAGGAGGTCGACCATCTCCTGGGTGTCAAGATGGAGTCTGGATATTTGTTGAAGGCATACAATGCGAAATACTGGGAAACTTACAATGAGATCCTCGACTGCCCCACCAATCTAGCGATCACTCAGTACAAACGGGGTCTCCCAGTCGGACATAGGCTGCGAGATTCACTCACGATGCATCAACCCACAACCATGGAGTCATTGATGCAACGGATCAATGAGCACATTCGCGTGGAGGATGATGCCGCCTCTGCGACCGAGAAGGCTAATCCGATCGCGGCGGACAGAAGGGTTGCGGGGAAAGTTCACTCGGTTGGGCAGAAGGATAACCGCCCAAACAACCGGTCGAAAGACCAGCGCCATGGTTCAAACCGTGATGACAGAAACAAGGGCCGCCGAAACGACCGGACTGACCCTCCCCATGATGCAGCGGAGGATGCCAAAAGAAAATTGAAGGCGTGGACTGGGATCACCACGGTATTTAAAATCCCGATCTACCGCATTTTGAGCGAGATTCGAGGTGAACCCTTCGTCCGTTGGCCAGCCAAGTTGGGGAGTGCGCAGAGGGGCTTCAAATCAAAATATCGCTGCACCTTTCATGAAGAACGGGGGCACCGAACAGAGGACTGCTTGCCGCTCAAACAACACTTAGAGGAGTTGGTGGCGGCGGGGCATCTTGACCAATACATAGATGGGGGCATCAAGGCCACGCCAGCGGACCAAGCCGAGCCAAACGGCCTGGCCGCCCTAGAAGCGCCCCCGTAAGGTGTAATCAACGTCATCCACGGTATCGTTGAACCGGCCAGGGTTTGCGAGCTGAGAGGGATGATCAAGAAGGCCGAGCACATGAGGGAAGTGCTCTCTGTTCAGCCCACTGTGAAGAAGGGAAAGACCGAAGAAAGGGACATCCTTTCATTCTCAACCAAGGACTTGGAAAGAGTTCAGATGTCGCACAATGATGCTTTAGTAGTCACTCTTCGCGTCAAAGACTTTGACATCAAGAGAATCTTGATCGACCAGGGGAGTTCGGTAGAAATTATGTATTATGACGCGCTTAAACAAATGAAGTTGGAAGACAAGGACTTGGCCCCCGCAACGTCCCCTTTGGTCGGCTTTAACTCACAGCCAGAATGGCCAATCGGAAAGATTATTTTGCTGGTCAAAGCAGGATCGGTCGTAAAGCAAGTAGAGTTCTGGGTGCTTAAAGTTCTATCAACTTACAACTTGATCTTAGGCAGGGGTTGGTTGCACGCCATGTAAGTAGTTGCTTCGACCTTCCACCAAGTCATGCCCTTTCCGACACCGAGTGGACAAATAGAGGAAGTTTGGGGGGACCAGGTGATAGCGAAACAATGCTTCGTTGTGGTAAATGGCAGCCGAGCGGCCAAAGGGTTCGTCCAAATGATTGAAGGGCCCGAGGGTAAAGAGGTCCTTGAAGACGTAGGAAGAAAGGCCGAGGAAAAGTCGGTCGAAGATTTGGTGGAAGTGCGCATTAACGAGAACGATCCAACTAAATTCTTCCTCTTGGGATCATCCTTGTCTAGCGCCGAGCACATGGATTATGTCAACTTCTTGGTTTCCAATTTGGAGGCCTTTGCCTGGACGCCTTACGACATGCCTGGCATCGACCCGAGCTTCATTTGTCATCAGTTGAATGTCTTCCTTAATGCACGGCCAGTCATTCAAAGGATGCGCCGCTCAGCCTTGCACCATGCTGAAGTGGTCGCAGAGGAAGTAAAGAATTTGTTGGAAGCTGGGGCCATAGATGAGGTGCAGTACCCTCGGTGGATATCCAACACGATGGTTGTTCCGTAGAAGAACGGCAAGTGGCGAGTCTGCGTTGACTACAAGACTGTCAACCGAGCTTGCCCCAAGGATAGCTTTCCCCTCCCACGAATTGACCAGCTGGTGGACTTAACCGCTGGCCATCAGAGGTTTAGCTTCCTGGACGCATATCGCGACTACCACCAGATAGCCATGTATAAACTGGACAGAGAGATCACGTCGTTCACAACCCCCAAAGGCTTATATTGCTACAAAGTCATGCCGTTTGGACTAAAGAACGCCGGGGCGACTTTTCAGAGGATGGTAACGAAGATGTTCGCTCCTCTTCTAGGCCGAACAATGGAGGCCTATATCGACGACATGGTGGTGAAGAGTAAGGAGAAGTCTCAACACCTCGCCGACCTTGCAGAGATGTTCGCCATACTTAAGCTCCACAAGCTTTGTTTGAACGCCACAGAGTGCGCCTTCGGAGTTGGCACCGGAAAGTTTCTGGGTTTTCTGATCACAAATCGAGGGATTGAAGCTGACCCATCACAGATCAAGGCCATACAAGACCTGGAGCATCCCAACTCCACGAAGGACGTGCAACATCTTGCTGGGATGGCAGCCGCGTTGAACAAATTTATCAGCCGGTCTTCTGATCATTGCAGGCCCTTCTTTAAAACTTTGAAGTCCAAGTTCTTCTGGGATGATGAGTGCGACCGCGCACTAGCAGACCTGAAAGCATATCTCTCCTCAGCCCCTATTTTGGTCACACTTCAGCCAAGCGAAGAGTTATACCTCTACTTGGCTGTCTCTCAACACGCAGTCAGCGCGGTATTAGTGCGTACTGAAGGCATCCAGCACCTACCGATCTTCTATGTAAGCAAGACTCTTCTCCCAACCGAAACGAGATATCTTCCCTTGGAAAAATTGGCGCTGGCCCTAATGATGGCGTCAAGAAAGCTAGCACACTATTTTCATGCCCATACAATAGTTATGTTAACCGAGTTCCCGCTTAAAATGCTTTTTGAAAAGGCAGACTTCACTGGGAGAATTTTGAAATAGGCCGTGGAATTAGGACAATATGACATCAAGTTCCGACCGCGCACCGCAATCCAGGCTCAAGCACTTGTCGACTTTGTGGCAGTATTTGCCCCTAGGATGCATCCAGTATGCCCGGTTGATTTGGTTGGTGCGGATTTAGCACAACCCATGGTTCTAGCAACAGAAACGAGTGTTGGTTCGCAAGTAAGAAAAGGGACGAGCACGACCGGACTAACAAAGTCCAACGATGATGAACCCAACCAAGACAAGGAAAGGAACCAGAATGAACCGATCAGAGACTTGGAAATGAGAAGCTCCCAGAACCCCTCTGATTGCTGGAAGCTATTTATTGGCGAGATGTGGAAGCTCTTCGTTGATGGGGTGTCCAACAGACATGGGGCCGGGCTGGGCATCGTGCTGAACTCGCCGGACGGGCTGATCATCGAGCAGGCAATTACACTCGGCTTCCCAGCATCCAACAACGAGGCTGAGTATGAAGCTCTCCTTGCCGGACTAAGAAGCGCGCTAAGAATGAAAGCCACAGCCCTTATGGTATTTAGTGATTCCAAGTTGGTGGTCAATCAGGTCTTAGGGGAGTATGAAGCAAATGACAAAAGAATGGCCAAGTATCAGGCGCTGGTACGCGCAAAGATCAAGAAGTTCACTGCAATAAGGTTGGAACAAATCGACCGCGAGGAAAACAGCACGGCTGATGAATTGGCCGAACTTGCTTCTGCTCAGACAGTTTTTCCTAACCCCTTGGTGATAGAATTTTTACCACGGCCAAGCATTAAGGAACCAGAATCAGCCGAGGTACTCTACACCGACTTGGGCCCTTCTTGGATGGATCCTATCCTCACCTTCCTGTAAGATAGAATTCTACCAGAAGAAAAGAAGGCGGCACACAAGATCCGGGCAAAGTCAGAGCGGTTTTGGCTCTCCCCGTCCGGGGCCTTGTACAAGAAATCTTTCACCGGCCCGTATTTGAAATGTGTCCATCCCACCAAGGTGGAGGCTTTCCTCTATGAGATACATGAGGGCATCTGTGGCAGCCATACTGGGGGCAGATCCTTGGCTTACCGAGCAATTTCTCAAGGTTATTAGTGGCCGCGCATGCAGGCAGATGCGCAAAAATATGTTCACAGGTGTGAGAAGTGTCAGAAGTTCGCCCACCAGATCCACCAGCCGACTAGAGATTTGCTCCCTCTCACAAGTCCTTGGCCGTTCGCGCTTTGGGGGTTGGATATTGTTGGGCCACTCCCAGCTGCACCGGGCAATCGTAAGTTCTTCATCGCCGCCACCGACTATTTCACCAAGTGGGTTGAGGCCGAGCCACTAGCGACCATAAGGGAAAAGGACGTGAAGAAGTTTGTATGGCAAAACGTGATCACCCGTTTCAGTATACCCAAGGCCCTCATCTCGGATAATGGTGCTCAATTTGATGGTAAACTCTTTCGCGGATTTTGCGAAGAGTTGAAGATCGAGTTCTACAATTCGACGCCGGCCTATCCTCAGTCAAATGGTTAAGTAGAGGCCTCAAACAAGACCATCCTGGACGGGCTGAAGAAGCGGCTTGAGAAGGCTAAGGGCAAGTGGGCTGAAGAACTCCCTAATGTGCTCTGGGCATACCGCACTACGCCAAGGCGGTCAACCGGAGAAACACCATTTGCTTTGGCCTACGGCATGGAGGCCGTCATCCCGTTGGAAATTGGCATGCCAACCATCCGCTCTGAAAGTTTCCAGCCAGATCTGAATAGTGAAGCGGTGGCATTGGAGTTGGACCTTGCTGAAGAAAAGAGGGAACAAGCATTGATCCACATAACGGCTTATCAACAAGAACTCTCCAAAAAGTACAACAAGGTTATGCACCCCAGGATGTTCAAGATCAGGGACTGGGTATTAAGAAAGGTGCTTGATAACACGGTGGTCCCTGGCGAAGGAAAGCTCGGTGCAAATTGGGAAGGACCATACAAGGTGATTGGTCTTGCTGGTAAAGGGGCGTACCATCTGGAAGATATAGATGGCAAGGCTGTCCCCAGACCATGGAATACGGCCAACCTTAAGGTCTTTTACTTTTAAGATCTAATTTGCTTGTGCTGTTTAGCTTTTTTAGACCTTTAGCCTTTTGGCACTTAATGTAAGGATAGCAATGCTTTTGTAATGAAAAATAGCCCTCTTGTTGTTTGGAATTACATCTTTGTACAATGGATTCGCAAGGACGTAAGGCAATTATGAATACTAGGGGCAAGAGACCGACCTGAATGGGACCGGACTGATTTCCTCTCGCCGGAATGAATGCAGACTGCACAAATAGTTGGTGCATTGTCCGACGATGTAATTGGCGTATGGCCCCATTCGCATTAGGGCCGAGATGTTTTGCTCGCCCGGTTGAAATGTTGGCGTCATGACCAACTCAACTGAAACATTGGTGTTTTGCCCAATGTAAGGGTCGAGCTGATTATGCTCGGCCTAGTGGACATATTGGTGTCTTGCCCAATATGGAAAACGAGCGGAGTTTGCTCGGCAGAATTCGGAATGTTGGAATTTTGTCCAACCGATAAGAAGCCGAGCTGAATTTGCTCGGCCTAAAAGAAATGTTGGTAGCTTACCCAACTTAAAAGGCGAGCTGATTTTGCTCGATCACGTCGAAATTGCATGAAATTTACAAACGAATTAAGGCCGAGCAGATTTTGCTCGGGAGAGTTAAAACGTCAGTTCATTTGAAAGTTCATGGAACCGAACTACTAGTTCTGATTAGAAAACATTTGAGGTGATTTTAGCTCGGCAAACTATACGGCACAGCCAACCTGGCAGTTGTGAATTGTCAACAATTGAATCAAGGAATCCATGCAGATGCAAACCGAACAGAAATAGAAGATGAGCGAGCAAAAAGTCAAAAATCTTCATTGATAAAGGAAATTTAAGTACAAGACGGGGGGCACATAGCCCGGTTACATTAAAAAAAATAATAAATAAATAAATAAATAAACGGTCAATCCAACTCTACGTCAACCGTTTGTTTGGCGACTTGTACAGTTTGCTCGACCTCTTCCACATTGTGCTCAGGCAGGTTTTCTTCGGCATCATCGTCAGTGCCTTCCACCACGGCAACATCCCGATCAGCCTCTTCCTCCACATCTGGAGATGCTTTGGGAGGATTTTGTTCGGCTAGTTTCACGGCGGCGGCTTCTTCCTCGGCCTCTTTCCTTGCATCCGTGATGAGCTGGTTTTGGGTGGCCTTGGAGTACGCCTGCATGTAGACCGGGATATAGGCAGCAGGCAGATTGATGAACATGTTAGAATCCTGACCAAGACCAACTTTCTCCACGGCAACTTTCCAGCCGCACTGGAAAAAGATGTCCTTGGTCGCTTGGACCTGCCGTTCGTAGGTCTTCTCACCCTGCATGTATCCCCGGTCTTCTGCATCATCTACGGCCTTGTCCTTCTCGGCTTTGTGAACATCGCGCAGTTTCCTCAGCTCGGTGAGATACCGAGCCTTCGTCGACTTCATGGCCCGAAGTTTGTCCTCGTTAGCTCGGTCAACCTTTTGGCTCAGGATATCTCGCTCGACCTCAACTGATTCCTGCGCAGCTTTAAGCTTCGCTATCTCGGCCTTTTGTGCCTTATTCTCAGCTATGGCATCCCGCAGGCTCTGCCGCACTTTGATCATTCGGTCGTGGGCCAAATAGTTCTTTTGCGCGGCCTGAAAACAAGTGAGAGATCGTCAGTATTCGAAAAACCGAGCAAAAACGAGCAAACAGTTTGACGTAAAAAATTGAGACCTTACCAGCACTATGGATTTCGCGCCGAGCGGAGGACCTTGAGGTCGGAAAGCTCGTCATGTTTTTTCATATCAGTGGACAAGATCAACCCCTTGGTCAAATTGAAACCAAGCGAGTAGTCCTTGTCCGTGTAGACAGAGTCTTCAGCAAAAACTGCTCGGCCCTGGTATTTGAACTCGGGCGCCCAGACCGGGGGGGTGGCTGGGCCCTTGGATTTGCCGGTCCGTGGTTGCTCGGTCTGGTCCCTGAGCTCGGTAAAGACGCGATCGGTAGAGTCTTCATCCGCCAGACGTGGCCCAGTTTGCTCGTTCCTCGGCCGCTTCTTGGACCGACCAGCTGGCTGCTCGCTGGCAAGCGCCAGTACCGCCCCTTCTTGCTGCACAGCGAGTGTGGAGGATGTCCCCCCGGTTGCCTCTAGTTTTTGGAACTCGTCTTCTTCCCCGGTGATCAGGGACTTGATAGCCCTGATTTTTGCCATTTCTTGCTCGGCGGTGAGTGGAATAAGCCTGATCGGTGGTAAGTTTGGATCCGGTTCTGGGGTTGGCGCACGCAGAAAATCGGTAACCCGGCTCTTACGCGACACGGTGTAGTGGTAGGTCTGTTCGAAGCCGAGCAATTTCGAAGCCTCCCTCTCCTCGGCAGGATGGCACAGCAGGACTCTGATGGCCTCTTGGTTGGCCCGGTAGTAGTCTGTTGCTATGTGCTTATCTGCAAAAAGAAGACAAGTGTTAGATCGGCATGGAAAGTAATTGATGCATAAAGAAAATAGCGCGGTCAGCCGAGCGACTCACCGGCACTGCCAAAATCCTTTCTAATATACCATCCCGGTATGGGTGCCTCAGTGTCCTCATAGTAACCGGACACCCACAAGAAGTCGTCATCGTTGGTCTCCTTGTCCGGGTTACCCTCTATTAATTTTGCTCGGCCCTTCTTCACTTTGAGGTACCAGTAAAACCCGCTCTTATTTCTACTAAGACTATACTGATGGAAAATTTCAGCCAGACCGAGATTGAGACCGAGCCTCCGGTTCAGTTCGGCGACCCCGTTTATTATTTTGTAAGTGTTATTTGAAACTTGCGTCGGGCAAAGCCTTGTCTGCCTCAAAAACTCACAGATCAAAGGCTGGACCGGGAAGCGGAGCCCTCCCTCTACTATTGACACGACCGCAAAGGGGCACCGGTCTAGATCTCCCCAAAGGGTGTCTCCCTTTTTGGCAAGCTTTAAGATGACGTCATCTGGGATGTTGTAATCCCTGCGAAACTCGGCCATCGCACCGGGCGAGCTAACCATATAGCGGTACTTCCCCATCTATCTCGGTCTTATTTGATATAGTGTATATCTCGGTCAAAAATGTTGGTGGGTCTACTCAGACTCTGAGCTCCACCAATTAGTGCTGGACTGGCTTGGTCGGTCCTATTTGTTCTGCATTGTTAAAAAATGAGGCTAAGCGTTAGCGCGGCATAAATTCCACGGCTCCTATTGAAAATAGCTCAATGAAGGATTTTTGGTGTTTTACTGGCCTGACCCCTATCTCGGCTAGATTAGTTGGTCGATCTCCTAGCTCGGTTCATTCTTATTTGCAAATCTAATGGAGTATTCAGCTCGGTTAGGCTTTGAAGTGAAAGTTACAACTCGGTGCTTTCCTATTTACCAATCTAATTAAAGTATTCGGCTCGGTTGAGACCTCGGTAAGAAGCCACAAACCAGTTTTTTCTCGGCTATAGCTCTACCAATGGATCTAAATGAGCGTTTAGCTCGGTTCTACCCAGATTTCAACTGTTCATCCCAGAAGTGGGGCGAACTCGTTTGAACCAGGGAGGAACAAGGGGTTCAGAGGCCCCCTTCCATTCTCAAGGTTCCCATTTGCCCTAGGATGTGCAGGTTCTAAGCAAAGAAATGGGGCGCTGGTGGTTACAAACAAAAATAAATAAAAATACGAAGCACAGTGGCACGGAGATAAAGAACATGTATGAAAAATCTTGAGAAGTAGAAGCAAAAGATGCAAGGGAGGGTAGTGTGACTTACCAGGGGGACAGATGCGACGGTGACCGCAACCTCGAGAGCTCGATTGTGGCCTTTGAAAGGATCTGAAATGGAGGATGTAGCACAGAAACAGCAATGGCAGTGGTCTTGGGGGTTCGAAGGTTTGAGAGGTTTAGGGTTTGTGTGGAAGAGAAGGTGAAAAGTCAAGGGTTTTAGGCCCTTCGTTGGAATACAAAAGAGGGAGGAAGGAACCCCAAACGGCTGCGTCGTTTGAATTTTGCGCGTGCAGAACAGCTGGCTGTACGACCTAGTGGCGTGAAACCACGTGGCACTGGAAACGCGACTGTCAGTATGGCTGTACGACCTTTGATGAGACTGTGGAGGAAATGGTCGACCAAACGGGACAGCTCGGCGATAGATATGCCCCCAATCATGCTTGGCTTGGTGATGGCGCAACTCATCCGTTAGCTCGGTCACGATGGTAACCCCAGTCACGACTAGGTCGGATGGGGTTAAGGGGCAATTGAGAGGGGAGATTTGCGCGTTAGTATGGCCGAGCTACGATAACGGCGATCATGACGAACCGCACGTCGCTGAGCAGACTCCTATCTTGCTCTGCCAGCGGCCTGACCTGTACGGCCGAAGAGGTCGACCGGCCAGACACGAACCAATGCCTGGCCGAGCTGTAACAATGCCGAGAGCGCAGCAGTGTCTGATGACAAAGCTAAGAGCGGCCCGGACTGGACTTGAGATGCGATTAGCGTCGGCATGCGCTTAACCGATCGACCGAGATGGACGGGCTTAATAAAGAACGGTGGAAGTCCAGCGTGCTTCATGGCCGTTCAGTCAGTGGGGATCGATCATAAATAGCCCGGCCATGATCATAGCATTTTGGCCCCTTTGCCAAGGGGCAGGTCGGCGTTCATTAGCTCGGTCATGTGTTCGAGGAGGCAATTCTCCACAGGGAACCAGCTGGTCGTGGTACTCCGGTTAAGTGTGCCACCTAGGCCAATGGCGTGAGGGGGAGGACATCTGCTCCACCCACGCACCAATACCGTTGGACAGTTCTGCGTATACTGGAGGGAGGACTAAGCCTTTACACGCGTAAGGTGGTGAGAGGCGAGCACTGCCACCTGTCCTGGGAAGGACAGCAGAAGTAGTGCGTGCATAATCTTGAGGCTGCATGGCCAGCCTTGAAATATGGAGGAAGATGAACGTTAGAGGTATGCAACTTCTCCCCCAAGAGAAAATTCTCTCTCTCTATCTGTCTTCTCCTTCCTCAAGTGGACTGACTTGATCGTCGGAGGGTCTATCCGGCACACCACCGCCGGGCAGCTTACCGTTTTTGTGTTACCAGGTAGACGCCGTCAAGAGAAGCTTGGAGTACAAGGAGTACGGAAAGCAGAGGATATTTCGCCCCCGTACAGTTACTATGGTTGAAGAACTTGCTTAAGGATTTGGGTGTTCACATTCAAGAGACAATGAAGTTGTATTGTGATAACACTTCTATTATAGAAATTGCTCATAATCCAGTCCAACACGATTGGATGAAGCATGTGGAAATTGATAAACACTTTATTAAGGAAAAACTTGAAGCCGGAATCATTGTTTTTCCATTTGTGAAGTCTGAAAACCAACTAGCCGATGTCCTTACCAAAGCTATCGCTAGTAGTGTTTTTGGTCACTCTTTAGACAAGTTAGGCATGTAGCGATCCCAGTTTTGCCACTTCGCTGAGTATGTTGGGAATCAAGCTACCCGGTCAGCTCACTGGGGTCCAAGGGGCAACGCTCCTTGGCAGGTCCAAGGGCAGCACCTTGGCGGGGTTGAAGGGCAGCGCCTCCGAAGCAAAAATGCAAAATGCATTAAAAGTTACTTGTCTACTCGAGTGGCCGTTTATGTGCTTGAGCGGAGAATGTTTGGTTTCAAAAGTTTGACTTTTCTGCAAAACTACTGGGAAAGTGTATTTGACGCTCGAGCGGGGCTTTCCACGCTTGAGCGGACCATGTTATATCAGTTCGTGAATCTGATATTTCAGATCACTTTTGTATATATCTCTCTCTAAAAACCTTTTCCTCTCCCTTCTCTCTACATTTCCCTACGCCAAATTGGATCAAAACCTTGATTTCTCAAGATCCATTAGAGTTCTGCCATAAGTTCTTCATCAAAGTTGGTTAACTTCTCGAGGGCTTCGTTGTGTATGGTGAAGATCGAGTTTCGACACCATTGATTTTGGAGGTTTCATCTCATTTCTTCTTCAAAACTTGAGGTAGGGATTTTCTTAGAGTTATATATATATTTTTTTGCAAGATCTATATGATTTTCGAAATCATCTTTCAATAGTTTTGAAAATTAATTATTGATTCAAGAAGCTGAGTGATTTTGAAAGTGGATTTGTCTCTTACTCTTTTAAAATAATCTTATGCGTTTTGATCTTCGTTGATTGAAAAAAAGATGATTTTGAAAAGTTTTCTTTCAAAAGATCTGAGTTGTATATTTTTGGTGAGAAAACCTAGAATTTGGGAATTTTTTTTTAAGGAGACTGAATATCCATGAATGATATTGTTATATTTATTTTGTGTGTCAAAATAAATGGATGTTTGGAAAATTTCTTATTTATATTTATATAAATGATAAATTTCAGGAAATATGAGAATTGTTATTCATTTTGAAAATTATTGTTCAAAATGTTGAAATATTCCTGAAATAACTAATTTTCGAGGATACTTGAGAAGAGGAAATTGTGTTATTCCTTGGATGATGAATTGGAATAAAAGCATTTGTATTCATCTTGTGAAATTGGCATATCAATTCATTTGATTACATTAAACTTTGAAAGTTGATTTGAAAACTTATATTGAGAAAAGAATGTTGAGAAACAAGTTTTCATGGAATGGTTTTGGGGTAAATACGTTGGTAAGTCTTGATAGATGGTGTAGATGATATTGAATAAGTTGGCCTGAGAGTTCGGGATGAAAGATCGAAAACCCACACAGATAGGTGTCAAGCCTTCCGATTAATGCCGATAAAAATGACAATTTGGTAGTACTTGTATAGTCTACTTGCAGACACCGACCAAGAGATTACCAGAGTCGTATTTACCGCCCTTGAAATAAACTGTTAAGTTTTGAACAATTGAAATTGCATGATATCATTGAGCATGATGGTTTTCAAAAGATGAAAATGTGATTTATCTTCAAAAAGGGCATAGCATGGCATGTTCATTTCATCTCTTGAGACTTGCATAAAATGTATATACTTTGTTAAGAATTTCCTACTGGGCTTTATGCTCACCCTACGGGATTTTTGTGCAGGAAAAGATGTGGTGATCCCACCTAACTAGGGGCGTGGAAGTATGTGTGTTAGGAGTACAATGCTCTCATTTTGCTGTGACTTTGTGTGTAAACCAAGGGCTGTGTTTGTGTGGGTTTGAAAAATCGTTTTGTGTAACCAAGCTCAAGCCTTTGAAACTTGTAAACCCTTGGGGGTATTTATTTGTTTGTTTACTTGTTGTTGGATTAATGTATTATTGCATCAAGAACTATTGTATCATGTAATGTAAGTTTGGAGATTTATATTCGATTTTCCTTGAAAGAGCTATGATTGTTGTCTTATCATTTGGGCTAGAATTTTGGGGCGCTATAACTTGGTATCAGAGCTACCGGGTTTGAATACTTGGAGCTCGTGAGAAGTGGTTGTTTAACCACAGTGGGTTCATTTAGCATGCTTAGAAAGTGTTATGCATTTTGTGACTATGTGATAACATGCTTATGTGACTAAATGTGTATGGGATTGGACTTTTGCGATGTTGTTTGCGCCTATTAAATTCCTTGAGGTTAGTAAACATCCCATTTTTGACTGACCTTAAGACTCAGACGTCATCGATTGAGTGCTCGGTGATTGCGCATGTTGTGCTCGTTCTGAGGTTACGGAGTGTCGGCTGAGAGCCTTGCCTCCGGACTTCGGGACTCTTTTGTGCTTTGCCTCGGTTTGCAAACCAAGTTCTGTTTTTTCTTCTCGAAGGGAGAAAGAGGTCTCGTAGACCATCTCTCAGTGGCCGTAGGCTACTTTTCGTGGTCGTAGACCACTATTCCCGTTTGGAGACCAGTTTCTAATTTTCGGAGTCATCGGCCGTGCGCCTCGGTTCAGGACCGCTTAACTTTCTCCGTTTGCTCCAATTTTTGGTACACACCTTGTTTCTCTCTGTAGAGGGACACTGTGGCCCGGAAGACCACCTTCGTGGTCACACGCCACTTTCGATGCTTAACAGTCAATTTTCGAGGCACCCGGCTGTGCGTTTTGGCCCCCGAACTTTCGTTTTGCATCCGTCTTGGTTCATTTTTGGCATGGACCCTATTTTCATTGATTGGAAGGTGGTACAAGGGTGGGAGACCACCTTTTCTCCCGTCGGCCAGTTTCCTTGTCAGGAAGCTGGTCTCCTTGGTTTTGGGGCCACATTTACTGGTCTCCCACCATACCACTTGCTTGCATTTTATGTGGAGACCACCCTGGAAGGCTACCGACCACTTGAACCTTTTGACCCTGGTCGACCGACCAGGGCAAGTGGTCGGCCGACCACTTGAACTGGTTGGCCAGCTCCCATCAGTTCTGTCTTAGTGAGTTGATTCCAGCTGTGCCAGCTGGGAGGCACAGACTGCATCCTCCATACACGTGTATGGAGGATGTTTGCCCTTGGTTCTAAGTTTCTAGGAGAAGCTTTAGTCCCTCTTGTCTATAAAAGAAGGGCTCCCCTTCTTTGTAGGGGGTTCAAAAAAAATTTTGTCTAAGGCATACAAGACTTCTCCCTCTATATCTCTACATCCAAGCTCAAAAAGTGCATTGTTCTTACACCTTTGCATACCATCTCCCAACCTTACCCCTCCACCATCACTCTAAGCATCTTGGAGGCTATTTTCAGAGGTTGAGAGGCTGTCTTTGTGGTCCAGAGGTTGCTGGTCCTTTTGTGCTACAAGGGTAACACACTTTCTCCCTTTTAAGGCTTTATTTTGCTTCATCTTTTAGCTATACTTACAAGCATATTTGAGTTTTGGTGTAAATTGAAAAAGGCCTTATTTTGAGGCCCTTAACATGTTTGTTTAAGATCATTTTTCTGTTGGGGGTCATCTACCCCCTTGCATGCTTCATTTTACCTTGTTTTGAGCCATGCCTTAGAGCATTTGTGTTGGCCTTTGTTTGGCCTTTTAGCCACTGAAATCCAGTGGATTTTTAGTGGCTAGCATGCTTTTTTGAGTGCCAAAATCAGAGAGGGGTGACCCTCTCTCTCCTTGTTTTGTTTTCTAGCATTTTTGGCCTTACAAAGGAGCCCTTATTTGAATGCTTCCAAGCCATGTTTCAGGCCATTTTTGATGAGTTTTAGGACCTGCATAGGCTCTTTCCAGAGCTTGTTTTCCCATATTGGATGTCCATCTTGCATGTGTAGAATAACCCTCTTCATAGCATATCAAAGGAGCATCTCATTCTTGCATGCATTAACCATGTTCCAGTGGGTTTTTGGGCTTTATTTGGCATGTCATACCTCTGAATTTTTCTGGTTTAGTGGTCTCTTGATTGCCTCACATACTTGTAGTGCAAATCCTCTTTACTAGCTTACATTGCATGCTATTTTGGCCTTTGATCCTAGCACTTTTTGGCCATAACTTAAACTGATTTTGTGCATGTTTTGGACTACCTTAGCTCTATTTTTGGGCCTCATGGTCGAATGATGTTTGCTATGCATGGTTGTAGTTCAATACCCTTGCCTGGCTTTGAGTTTTGAAGCCTATTGCATGCGTATTTTGAGGTGTTTCCATGTTTTGGCATCTTTGTGAATCATATTTTAGAGCTTATATGTATGTCATATTCCCATGTTTTCCACTCTTTAAATGTGTTTGAGAGTTATGCATGAATACCTCATTTTTGGACCATTGCATGAGCTTCATTTCCATGCTTTGCGAGCCATCATTTTAGTCCATATTTGCTACTGTTTTGGCCTGCAGAAGGACTGTTTGGGGCTAGTTTGGCCATTTGAGTATCGCTTTGCATGCCTATAGTATAATCCACTTCACTAGTTTCGGTATTTGGGCCATCTAGCATGCATTGTGTGAGGTGTTTGCATGATTTGGGACCATCTTGCATGTCATTTCAGAGCTGGAAAATATGTGATTGTATGCCATATTTCATGCTTACCATGCTTTGGTGGAGTTGCACTTTGTGCCTTAGGTTTGGTCCCTTGCATTTGTGCATGTTTGCATGTGTGTTGTTGCTTCATTTTCATCATGTATAGCCACTGATTTGAGTGTGGCTGAGACCCATTCATTTTAGTTTAAGTCCATCTTGCATTATGTATGCCATATCCATGTTGTCGCATGCTTGATCGTCACGTTGTGTATGCCTTGTTCATGTCTTCGTGCATGTCCATCTTCGTATGTGCATTGCGTATGCCATATAGTTCATGCGCATTGAGTATGCCATTCTTAGTTCATAGCATTGTGTATGCTAGTTGCATGTTTGCATATCATCCCTCGCATGCTAGCATGATTAGGTTGCATTGCATTTAGGGTTGCATGCTAGTCGTATTGTGTATGCTATGTATATTGCATTGTGTGTGGAATAGGGCTTAGTCCAAACACGGGAAACGAGGGACGTTTCGTACTCCAAGTGACGAAATGTGCCTCGATTCTCGATCTCCAGATTACCCATGATGAAGTTTAGGCCTTTTTGTGTTTATATGTGCATTCATTTTACATCGAGTCGTGTAATCTGACTCCTCGGCCATCATACATCGAGATGCGTGATTGGTGGCACGAGGATCGAGGACTACACTCCCTGGAGCTTGTGCAATGATGGGGAGAGTGGTCATGCACACATATGTTGAAAATACTTTGCCATGCCCCTTTCTCGCTCTCTGTTGCAGCAAACCAGAAACCAGCAGCAAAAACTAGTCAGCAGCCTTTTGGAGCTTTGTACAATGTTTTGGGACCAGTTACAAATAGAGGCAAATCGGGGCATCGCGATGGATTTCCCGACAAGGTGACTTGAGCATGCATGCATCCCTATCATTCGGAACAGAGCTGAGGCAGTCCATTTTGTTTAATTTGCATGCTAGTTTTCTTACTTACTTAGTTAATTCGTTAATTAATTAATGTTGTGTAATAATTAGTTTAATTAGCTTAGATTAGTTAGTTTATTCTGTACTATTTATTCGGACCCTCCGAGGAGGGCAATGTTGTAATAAGTGTGCATGTATGTGTGATGCATGTCTTCCAACCCCACGTCTTTCTCCCTTTTATTTACCAACTTATGATGGTTAGTTTAGGACACGTTTCAATTAGCATACTTATGCTCGCATGTTTGCATCCACTTATCTGTCTTGCATGCACCGGGCTAGGCACATCATACTAACTGCATTGTATTTCAATTCCGAGTTGAATACGTGTATCAGTTGTTGCATTTCATATGCCATTTTAGAATAGCCAAGCCTATCTTAGTTGCATTTTTACATGTGTTGCATTAGGCATTTCAGCATAGTTAGGATTCATGCATGATTTCTAATTAGTTTCTTTCTTTGGCTTGGAGTACTCGGTAAGTATTTATGCTTTAGCATCCTTGCATGCGTGTGAGTGACTACCATAATAGCATGCTTACCATGAGGCTATTTGCTTCTGTGATATAACTGCCTGAATGCCTGTGGGTGAAGGTTGGGTTATTTGAATTGGAACAATTCACCAATTGAGAGTTTTAAGCCCACTTGAGAGTGGCAAAATCATGTTTTCTTAAGCCCACTTGAGGGTGGCAAATCCACATCTTAGCCTACTTGCGAGTAGCACCATCAAACCATCTTTCAAATAAACAAACATGAAATGTTTTGTTCCAACTCAAACGATCCAGTCTATACTTGTATGTTGTGTGCATCACATAGTAATTCTAGGCTAATAACCGGAATAAGAGCACATAATGTTTTCAAAACTCGATATCATGGTTAGTAGAGGTCGATTTTTGATCGGGCGAGCGGGGGTGCTCACGAAGTGACCTTCCCCAATCGTACCCAAGTTCCCGAGCTGAGGCAACTTTGGTGATGATGGACACGTGGCCTTAGGCACGAGTCAGGGTTTCCTAAATTCTCCTAGAATAAAATATTTAGGTGGCAACTCTGTATCTGGCAAAGCAGTCCATGTTCGGTACTTCTTTCTAAAAATCAGTTTTTCAAAATGATTTACCGGATTTGAACTCTTTGATGATTCATCGGTCTTGCATTGCACTCCGCGAGATTAGATGCAGGACCGTGACATTGAGTCCAAACTGTAGTAAGCCCCAATGAACAAAATGGGATTCCCTCCCGGGACATTCGGGGACATCTACAAGGTCTTATTAGAAGCGTACTTAATCAATACTCATTCTACTAAGAATTTTTGATTTTTCATGGGACGAATCTCATCATAAGAGTATAATCCGTATGTGTTTACATGACTAAGCGCTTATGTGGGGTGTAATTTAATTGTTATATGGTAGAAGAATATATAGCATTATTGTGATCAAACGTGAAAGGCAAGCTGCGGGCATGTGTGGGTTAGTGTGCTAAATTAATTCTATTGTCATTCATAGGATGTCAGGAAGAGGTCAAACCCGTGGTGGTAGAGGCAGGAGGCGTGGTAGGGCTCGCCGAGGTGTGCATGAGGTACCGGTCCATAGGGTTCCGGTGCAAGAAGAAGGGTTCGGTCAAGCTAATATGGCCGAGCAAGTAGGCCATGCTAATGTGGCTGAGTAGGTGGGACAAGCGGGTCAAACCACAATAGGGGCCCTAGCTCGAGAAATGGTAGGGGCTTTAAGAGAGTCTATGAACTTGTCGAGGGTGGAGAATCAAGCCCGAGAGAACACCGCGGAGTCAAGGACGAGTTTCCTTACTAGAGAGTTCTTACAAGCTAAACCGGATGAGTTCCATGGTGGTCCTGAGCCCAAGAAACCGGATGAGCAGCTCGAACAAATTGTGAAGACATTTGAGATACTTCATATCGAAGATAGTGAACTACGAGTGACTCTAGCAAGTTACTACCTTAAGGGAGACGCGGGTCAATGGTGGAAATATGCCAAAGGTAGAGTGGAGCCGACATGGGAAGCCTTTGCGGTTGCTTTCCAAGATAAGTACATACCTCCCACTGCTAGGAAGAGATTGAGGCAAGAGTTTAAAGACCTCAAACAACTCAATATGCTCGTGGCCGAGTTTGAGGCGGTCTTCTCTAGTTTGTCCAGATTTGCACCAGAGTTGATGGCAACAGAAGAGCGTCGTTACATTGAATTTGAAAAGAAATTGAAAATAAAAATTATGTTCAAGCTTGTCAGAAATATGATTCGGGAATATGACTGTCTTGTGGAGACGGCGACACACGTAGAAATTTCTATACAAGCCGAGGAGGAGAGGCTTCGGAATTTGAGGTCTAGGGGCCAAGAGTCTCAAGGAGACTATAGGTAGAACAAGAAGAACAAGAACAGCTATCCATCCCAGTCCCAACCACAACAGTCTAGATCCACTTTTCCTTTGCCTAGTGCGGGTCCGACAAAAAGCGCATCGAGTAGCTTCTCATGTTTCAAGTGTAGCCAACCGAATCACAAAGCCTTATCATGCCCACAGAAGGGAGGAGGGCAGTTAATGTTACCACCGCCTAACCGATCTCAAAGTCAATCTCAGTCTCAGAATAAAGGTCAAGGGTTTAATTGTTATCAATGTGGTCAGCCAGGGCATATGAAGAGAACTTGCCCATAGTTGGAAGGCGCATCAAGGTCGAGGCAGACTCAGAGCCACCAGCAAGCTCAATCAATCCAAGCGTCACGAGTTAATCAGGGAGCCACTTCGGCTTAATCAGTACAACAGGCCTATGCTCCGAGAGGGGAGCAAGTTAATTAGGGGCCACAGGGGCACGTGTATGTTGTTACCGTGCCAGAGCAGTTACCAGAATCCTCAGTTGTAAGAGGTATTTTTGTTGTGTGTAATTCTTTGGCTAATGTATTGATAGACATTGGTGCCTCTCATTCATTTATATCTACTGCATTTGCTTCTGCATTGGGGTTAGAAGTAGCACGGTTAGTGCCTCCACTCAGAGTAAAGTCACCTGTTGAGGGTACAATTGATTTAGACCGGGGTTGTCGTGATTGTGAAATAGAAGTTGTCAGGCGTCGACTTCCGTTTGCTTTTTTGTTGCTAGATATATCGAGTTTTGATGTCATTTTAGGCATGGACTGGTTGTGTTCTTATCAAGCTGTGATTGATTGTTACTGTCAGAGAGTTACGATGTGCACTTCGGGTAGTGATCGTTTCTATTTTCTGGGAAACCGAGTTGATAGAGCCTTGTCGCCAGTTGTTGACCCTCGTAGTAGAAGCAAGCTTAGTGGCCTTCTTGTAACTCTCTTAGATAGTGAGAGTGACGGGGCTCGTGTTGAGTTACCAAGGGTAGTTTGTGAATACCCGGATGTCTTTCCAGAATATCTTACTAGTTTACCACCTCACCGGGAGATCAAGTTCTCCATTGAATTAGTGCCTAGCACGGCACCAATTTCCATGTCACCGTATAGATTTGCACCCGCCGAATTGCATGAGTTGAAGAATCAACTCCAAGAACTTTTAGACAATGGCTTCATTCGCCCTAGTACATCGCCTTGGGAAGCGCCGGCTCTCTTTGCAAAAAAGAAGGATAGGTCATTGCGATTGTGTATTGATTACCGCAAGTTGAATAGAGTTACAGTGAAGAACAAGTATCCTCTACCCAGAATAGATGATTTGTTTGACCAACTTAGAGGGTCTCGTTGCATCTCAAAAATAGATTTGAGGTCGGGGTACCATCAGTTGAGAGTCCAGGAGGAGGACATTCAGAAGACGGCCTTTCGTACTCGTTATGGCCACTATGAATTCCTTGCAATGCCTTTTAGGTTGACCAATGCACCGGCTTCCTTTATGGATTTGATGAACAGAATTTTTCAGGAATACTTGGACCGTTTTGTGGTTGTCTTTGTGGATGACATCTTGATTTATTCAACCTCTGAAGAGGAACACGAGACTCACTTGCGAGTAGTGCTGGGTTTACTTAGTGAGCACCAATTGTATGCCAAATTTGAAAAATGTGAGTCTTGGTTAACAGATGTGAAGTTTTTGGGGCATGTAGTGTCTAGAGAGGGAGTGACTGTGGACTCCTCAAAGATAGATGCCGTACAGGATTGGGAACAACCCAAGAATGTTTTTGAAATCCAGAGTTTCTTGGGATTAGTGGGGTATTATCGACGTTTTGTAAGGGACTTCTGTAAACTAGCTGCACCTTTGACTAGGTTGACTAGAAAGGGTATCAAATTTGTGTGGAGTGAGTCTTGTGAAAAGTCATTCCAAGAGTTTTAGACTAGATTGACTACCGCACTGGTTTTGATAATTCCGGAAAGGGGTTTGAATTACACTGTCTATTGTGATGCGTCCGGGGATGGACTTGGTTGTGTCTTGATGCAAAAGGGAAAAGTTGTGGCCTACAGTTCATGACAATTGAAAACTCATGAGAAAAATTACCCCACCCATGATCTACAATTAGCAGCGGTGATTTTTGCTTTGAAAATTTAGAGGCATTACTTGTACGGTGAGAAGTTTGAAGTCTTCTCCGATCATAAGAGTCTAAAGTATTTGTTTTCTCAAAAAGACTTGAATTTACAACAACGGAGGTGGATGGAATTTATGGAGGATTATGACTTTGAGTTACACTATCATCCAAGGAAGGCCAATGTGATGGCCGATGCTTTGAGTCGAAAATCTGTGAGTAGTTTGGCAAGTGTGGCCATTCGGGAATGAGATATGCTAGATGTTATTGGCAACTTTGATTTGCACTTGGATGAGTCCGGAGAGAGTGCTGCCTTGTTTACTTTGAATTCTCAACCTACTTTGGTTAGTAAGGTCATAGAGGCACAACGAGGAGACCGTGATGTGGAATCAATCCGTGTTAAGATTTTCATTGGAAAGGAAGAGAAAGGTTTGAACGTTCACTCGGATCTGAGTGTACATTACCTAGACCGTTTGTTTGTATTAGAATCTTGTAGAGAGGAAGTGTAGCATTTGTGTCCTTCAAAGCTTTTGGGGAAGTATTTGAATCGTTTATTTTATTTTGGGAATTTTAGTGTTGTTGTATCTTAGTTTTGGAGAAGTACAAATCGATTTAAACTTGTTGGGATTGCTCGTTCACGCTTGTTTACGTTGAAAAACTGTTTGGGAACTTAAAAATCTTGTTCTGGGGTCGACACCGGTCTTGGTGGTGTCGACACCTTCCTTTTGTTGTTAGCCACAAGAGTCGACACCAGTCTAGAAGGGTCGACCCTTGTTTGTTGCTGAATCTAGAAATTGCTGGATGAATTTTGGTGTCGACACCTGTCTGGGAAGGGTCGACACTTGTGTTGCTGTCAAACATAAGTGTTCCAGCTTTTCTTCATAAGGGTCGACACCTGTGTTGCAAGGGTCAACACCTGCGAACTTTTTTTCAGATTTCAGTCCGATTTTGGGCCTACTTTTTGGGGATTTTGACTTGATCTTTTGGGTTGACTTTGGGACTTCATTTCACTTTGACCTAGCACTATAAATAGGTCCCTCTCTTAATATTTTCTTTACTTTTTCTTCTCTTTTTCCCTCTCCAAGCCGTGAGTCACTCTTTCCCTCTCCAAAATCACTTTTTGTTCAAAGATCTTTAGATCTATTCACTTGGAAGCGTCTTCTTGCCTTGCTCCTTTGAGATTAAGTGTAGAGCTTATCAAGAGCTTCGTTTTGATTCAAGTAGAAGTTGGTTTCGACAACTTTGGAGTTTCAACCTTGTTTTGCTTATCTTCTCTTCTAAGCTTGAGGTAGGGATTTTCTTTGAGTTATATATATATATATATATATTTGCAAGATCTAGATGATTTTCGAAATGATCCTTTGATTAGTTTTGAAAATTGATTGTTGATTCAAGAAGATGAGTGATTTTGAAAGTGAGTTTACTTCCTTGTTCCTTTAAAAATAGAAATTGAGGGTTTTTGAACTATGTTGATGAAAAAAAGATATTTTTGGTGAGATCTTCTCAAATATTTGAAGATGAATGATTTTTGGTGAGAAAACCTAGAAATTGGAAATTTTTAAGAAAGATGTTGAAAATCTTTAGAATATGTTGTTATATTTATTTTGTGTGCCAAAATAAATGATGTTTGAAAATTGTTTATTTATTTCATGTAAATGATGGTTTTCCATGGAATAAGAAAATTGTTGAATTTTTAAAAATTGTTGTTTAAAAGTGTTGATATAGTCTTGAAATAACTAAATTATTGAGAATGCTCTAAATGTGGAAATTATGTTATTTCTTGGATAGATTGGAAATCAAAGTTTATATATTCATCTTGTGAAATTGCGTTGAAGTGAGAAATGAGAATTTTGATCACAATGGGAATATTGTGTGGAAGTATTGAAAGTAGAAGAAATATTGCATTGTATTATTAATCATTGCATTGGCATATCAATTCATTTGATAATGAAGGGCTTTGAAATTTGATTTGAAAAATTTACATTTAGAAAAGAATGTTGAGAAACAAGTTTTTATGAAATGGTTTTGGGGTAAATACGGTAGTAAGTCTGGAAAGGTGGTGTAGATTATAGGTGTCCAGCCTTCTAGTTAATATTGGTAAAAATGACAGATTAGAGGTGTCGAGCCTTCTGGTTAATACCGGTAAAAATGAAAAATTGGTAGTACTTGTGTAGACTACTTGCGGACACTGACCTAGGGATTTACAGAGTTGTATTTAGCACCACTTGAATAAAATTTGATAAATGTTGAGTAGTTGAAATCGCATGACATCATTGAGCATGATGGTTTTCAAAAAATGAAGGTGTGTTTTACTTTTAAAAAGGCATGGCATGGCATAAGCATTCCATCTCGCGAGACTTGTATAAAATGTATATATTTTATTAAGAATTTCCTACTGGGCTTTATACTCACCCTACGGGATTTTTGTGCAGGAAAAGATGTGGTGATTCCGCCTAACTATAGGCGTAGAAGTGTGTGCAGAGAGCATAATGTGCTCATTTATTGTGACTCTGATTGTAAGCTAAGGGCTTTGTATGTGTGGGTTTGAATAACCGTTATGTGTAACCGGGCTTAAGTCTTGGAAACTTGTAAACCCTTTGGGGTATTTATTTGTTCATTTACTTATTGTCAGATTAATGTATTATCGCATGAGGAACTATTTACATTATGAAATGCAAGTGTGGGATTGTATGATTGGTTTTCCTTAAAAAGGGCCATGATTATTGTATTGTCATTTGGGTATGAAAATTGGGGTGTTACAACTTGAAATCAGAGCTACCGGGTTCGAAAACTTGGAGCTCGTGGGAAGTGATTGTTTTACCACAATGAGTTCATGTTGCATGATAGGAAGATGTTATGCATTTTGTGATTACGTGATAACATGCTTATGTGATTATATGGGTATGGGATTGAACTTTTGGGATGTTGTTTGCGCCTATTAAATTCCTTGAGGTCTTCTTAGAAGGGTACTTGATCAATACTCGTTCTACTAAGAATTCTTGGTTTTTCGTAGGACAAATTTCATCATGAAAGGATAATCCATATGTGTTTACATGACTAAGTTCTTATGTGGAGTTAAATAGAAATGTCTATATAGTAGAGAAATATATAAAATTGTTGTGATTAAATGGGTAAGGCAAGTTGTGGGCACATATGGGTTAGTGTGCTAAATTATTTCTATTGTCCTTTATAGGATGTCAGGAAGAGGTCAAACCTGTGGTAGTAGAGGCGGGAGATGTGGTGGGCCTCGTCGGGGTATGATTGATTTAGACCGGGGGTGTCATGATTGTGAGATAGAAGTCGCTGGGCGTCAACTCCCGTTTGCTTTTGTAGTCCTAGACATGTCGAGTTTTGATGTCATTTTAGGCATGGACTGGTTATTTTAGTACCAAGTGGTGATTAATTGTTACCGTCAGAGAGTTACTGTATGTACCTCGGATGGTGATTGTTTCTATTTTCTGGGGAACCGAGTTGATAGGACCTTGTCGCCAGTTTTTGACCCTTGTAATAGGAGCAAGGTTAGTGGCCTTCTTGCAACACTCTTGGATAGTGAGAGTGACGGGACCTGTGTTGAGTTACCAAGGGTAGTTTGTGAATAATCGGATGTCTTTCCTGAGGATGTTACTAGTTTGCCACCCCACTGGGAGATCGAGTTCTCCATTGAATTAGTGTCTGGCACGACACCGATTTCTATGTCACCGTATAGATTTGCACCTGCCGAATTGCATGAGTTGAAGATTCAACTACAAGAGCTTTTAGATAAGGGCTTGATTCGCCCTAGTACATCACCTTGGGGAGCACTGGCTCTCTTTGCGAAGAAGAAGGATGGGTCATTGCGGTTGTGTATTGATTACCGCAAGTTGAATCGGGTTACCATTAAGAGCAAATATCCTCTACCTAGAATTGTTGATTTGTTTGACCAACTTAAAGGGTCTCGCTGCTTCTCCAAGATAGATTTGAGGTCGAGGTCCATTAGTTGAGAGTCCGGGAAGAGGACATCCAGAAGACGGCCTTTCATACACGTTATGGCCACTATGAATTCCTTGTAATGCCTTTTGGGTTGACTAACGCACCGGCTTCCTTTATGGATTTAATGAACCGAATTTTTCGAGAATACTTGGACCTTTTTGTGGTTATCTTTGTGGACGACATCTTAATTTATTCAACCTTCGAGGAGGAACACGAGGCTCACTTGCGGGTAGTGCTTGAATTGCTTAGGGAGCACCGCTTGTATGCCAAATTTGAGAAATGCTAGTTCTGGTTAACCGAGGTAAAGTTTTTGGGGCATGTATTGTCAAGCGAGGGGGTGACTATAGACTCCTTAAAAATAGACGCGGTACAGGATTGGGAACAACCCAAGAATGTTTTTGAGATCCGGAGTTTCTTGAGATTAGCGGGGTACTATCGACGTTTTGTAAGGGACTTCTCTAGACTAGTTGCACCTTTGACTTGGTTGACTAGGAAAGGTATCAAGTTTGTGTGGAATGAGGCTTGTGAAAAGTCTTTCTAAGAACTTAAGACTAGATTGACGACAACACCGGTCTTGACAATTCTGGAAAGGGGTTTAGATCACATCGTCTATTATGATGCGTCTGGACTTGATTATGTCTTGATGCAAGAGGCTAAAGTTGTGGCCTACGGTTCACGACAATTGAAGACTCATGAGAAGAATTACCCCACCCATGATTTAGAATTAGCAGCGGTAATTTTTGCCTTAAAAATTTGGAGGCATTACTTGTATGGTGAGAAATTTGAGATTTTCTCCGATCATAAGAGTCTAAAGAATTTGTTTTCTCAAACAGACTTGAACTTACGTCAACGGAGGTGGATAGAATTTATGAAGGATTATGACTTTGAGTTGCATCATCATCCGGGGAAGGCCAATGTAGTGGCCGATGCATTAAGTCGGAAATCTGTGAGTAGTTTGGCAAGTGTGGCCATTCGGGAATGGGATATGCTAGGTGTTATTGGCAAGTTTGATTTGCACTTGGGTGAGTCCGGAGAGAGTGCTACCTTGTTTACTTTAAATGCTCAACCTACCTTGGTTAGTAAGGTCATAGGGGCACAACAAGGAGACCGTGATATGGAATCAATCCGTGTTAAGATTTCCAATGGGAAGGAAAAGAAAGGTTTAAACGTTCACTTGGATCTGAGTGTACATTACCTAGACCGTTTGTTTGTACCAGAATCTTGTAGAGAGGAAGTGTTTCGGGAGTTCCATCACTCACGCCTTGCGGTACATCCAGGAGGCACTAAAATGTATCATGATCTTAGTCGTCAGTTTTAGTGGAGAGGTATAAAGCGGGGTGTTGCTTTATTTGTATCGAAGTGCCTTACTTGTCAACAAATAAAGGCCGAGCATCAGAGGCCAGCGGGTTTGTTGCAACCCTTGCCTATAGCTGAGTGAAAGTGGGAACATGTTACGATGGACTTCGTTGTGGGCCTTCTGAGGACTCAACGGGGTAGTGATGTCATTTGGGTGGTAGTTGACTGGCTAACTAAGTCGGCGTATTTTATTCCTACGCACGTAAGTGACTTGGTAGATTATCTTGCCGACCTGTACATTAGGGACATGCTTAGAGCTTGTGTCCTTGATTTTAAGGGGCTTGGGAAAGGCACTTACCATTGATTGAGTTTGCTTACAACAATAGTTACCAAGCTAGTATTGGGATGGCACCATTTGAGGCCTTGTATGGCCGACCTTGTAGATCATCGGTTTGTTGGGCCGAAGTGGGTGATGCACCGCTACTGGGTCTGAAAATTGTTAGAGAGACAACCAAGAAAGTTGTTCTCATTCAGAATAGGTTAGCTACGGCCCAAAGCCGACAAAAGAGTTATGCCGATAAGAGGAGATGACCTTTATCTTTTGAAGTTGGTGACCATGTGTTTCTAAAAATCTCACCAATGCGGGGTTTGATGAGATTTGGTAAGAGTGGTAAATTATCTCCAAGGTTCATTGGGCCTTTTGAGATCTTAGAGCGAACTGGGGAAGTGGCATACTGGTTAGCTTTACCGCCACAACTTTCAAGAGTTCACAACGTATTTCATGTATTTATGCTTAGGAAGTATGAACCCAACCCTTCTCATGTTCTTGATTGGGTTGACTTGGAGGTAGATGAGGATACCTCTTACGAAGAACGACCGGTTCAAATATTAGATACCGGGGAGCAAGTGCTACGGGGCAAAACTATACCATTGGTAAAGGTGTCGTGGAGACACCATAGGGTTGAAGAAACGACGTGGGAACGGGAGACGAAAATCCGCTCCAAATATCTGAATTTGTTTGAAAATGCTTAAGTTGCTTTTCTTTGTAATATTCCTTAGTGTTGAGGGAAACGTATTTAAAGTTATTAACCACATGTTGATATGTGCGTTGTTGTTTTAAGCATAAGGTTGTTTAGAGTTGCCATTACTTTTTGAAAAATTTCATGTTTATGCGTATTTGGGAGATTGTTGTTAATGAGATAACCATGGTGGAAATTGTGGAATTTGGTTGAGAGTTAGTATTGTGATTTGAAAATGAAATAGCGTGGTTTTGATCACTAGAAACCCTTTGTTTAGATAGTTTGATTTGAAATTTCGGAGACAAAATTCTTTATGGGGGGAAGGTTGTAGCGATCCCAGTTTTGCCACTTCGCTGAGTATGTCGAGGATTGAGCTGCCCGGTCAGCTCGCGGGAGTCCAGGGGGCAGCGCACCTTGACGAGTCCAAGGGCAGCGCCCTGGCGGGGATCAAACTGCTCGGTCAACTCGCGGGAGTCCAGAGGGCAGCGCCCCTTAGCGGGTCCTTGGGCAATGCCTTGGCGGGTTTGAGGGGCAGCGCCCCCGAAGCAAAAATGCAAAATGCATTAGAAGTTGCTTGTCTGCTCGAGCGGCCGTTTATGCGCTCAAGTGAAGAATGTTTGGTTTCAGAAGTTTGACCTGTTTGCAAAAGTACTGGGAAAGTGTATTTGACGCTCGAGCGGGGCTTTCCATGCTCAAGCGAACCATGTTATATCAGTTCGTGAATCTGATATTTCAGATCACTTTTGTATATCTCTCTCTCTCTCTCTAAAAACCCTTTCCTATCCCTTCTCTCTACATTTCCCTACACGAAATTGGATCAAAACATTGATTCCTCAAGATCCATTAGAGTTCTGCCATAAGTTCTTCATCAAAATTGGTTAACTTCTCGAGGGCTTCGTTGTGTGCGGTGAAGATCGAGTTTCGACACCGTTGATTTTGGGTGTTTTATCTCATTTCTTCTTCAAAACTTGAGGTAGGGATTTTCTTAGAGTTATATATATGTTTTTTTGCAAGATCTATATGATTTTCGAAATCATCTTTCAATAGTTTTGAAAATTGATTGTTGATTCAAGAAGTTGAGCGATTTTGAAAGTGGGTTTGTCTCTTATTCTTTTAAAATGATCTTATGCGTTTTGATCTTCGTTGATTGAAGAAAAAATGATTTTGAAAAATTTTCTTTCAAAAGATTTGAGTTGTATAGTTTTGGTGAGAAAACCTAGAATTTAGGGATTTTTTTTTTTAGGGAGACTAAAAATCCATAAATGATATTGTTATATTTATTTTGTACGTCAAAATAAATGGATGTTTGGAAATTTTCTTATTTATATTTATATAAATGATGAATTTCAGGGAATATATGAGAATTGTTGTTCATTTTGAAAATTATTGTTCAAAACGTTGAAATAGTCTTGAAATAACTAATTTTCGAGGATACTTGAGAAGAGGGAATTGTTTTATTCTTGAATGATGAATTGGAATAAAAGTATTTATATTCATCTTGTGAAATTAGCATATCAATTCATTTGATTACATTAAACTTTGAAAGTTGATTTGAAAACTTACATTGAGAAAAGAATGGTGAGAAACAAGTTTTCATGGAATGGTTTTGGGGTAAATACATTGATAAGTCTTGATAGGTGGTGTAGATGATATTGAATAAGTTGACTTGAGAGTCCGGGGTGAAAGACCGAAAACCCGCGCGAATAGGTGTCGAGCCTTCCGGTTAATGTTGGTAAAAATGACAATTTGATAGTACTTGTATAGTCTACTTGCAGACACCGACCTAAGGATTACCAAAGTCGTATTTACCGCCCTTGAAATAAATTGTTAAGTTTTGAACAATTGAAATTGCAAGATATCATTGAGCATGATGGTTTTCAAAAGATGAAAATGTGATTTATCTTCAAAAAGGACATAGCATGGCATGTGCATTTCATCTCTTGAGACTTGTATAAAATGTATATACTTTGTTAAGAATTTCCTACTAGGCTTTATACTCTGTGTATAAGCCAAGGGTTGTGTTTGTGTGGGTTTGAATAACCGTTTTGTGTAACCAAGCTCAAGCCTTGAAAACTTGTAAACCCTTGGGGGTATTTATTTGTTTATTTACTTGTTGTTGGATTAATGTATTGTTGCATGAAAAACTATTGTATCATGTAATGCAAGTTTGGAGATTTATATTCGGTTTTCCTTGAAAGAACCATGATTGTTGTCTTATCATTTGGGCTAGAATTTTGGGGTGTTACAAGGCATATGCGATATACATGCTTCAACTTGAGCGGGAGTGCTAAAATTAAGGATATGATTTGGTCAACATTTGATTTAGTCAATATCATTAATTATGTAATCTTATCAATTCCTTAGTTATATGATATTTCTGTAATCTTTTATTTTTTCCTTGTTAATGTTTGTACTATATATATTGTACAACTATGATAAATGAAAACACTCACAAAATTATTCCACAATTATGTTTGTTGATAACTTACAATTCTCACCAACCATCCATCTACTATAAACACTAAGCATTCTCACCCATTATTCAGCCACCAACAACCATCTACCATTAAACAATTTACCCTATAAATTACAATACAATAATATTCTAAACTTTTAAATTTTCTAGACTACTATAATGAAAAATTTCACGAAGGCAATTTTTAGTGGAGAATTTGATGAATCTTCATCATCTGATGAAGATATAATGATGATGCAACTGTTAATAGTGGAGTTTGAAAGAAGAGAAGCGCAACGAGCAAACCAACGAACCAAACATGTTGGTTCCACAAGTGGTCGACAATACATCAAGCATGACAAGATTAGAGGCGACGAACAAATACATAGGGATTACTTTGCAAAGGATCCTATCTATCCAAAAGATATCTTCGCAAGAAATTCATCTCACAAACCTGAAAACCCTAAACCACACACAAAGAAGATGAAGCAGATGAAGAAGATGAAATTAAGTAAAGAATATGAAGAGACTTCAAACGCTTGAAATTTGCTTTCAATTAGTTGAGATTATTCATGCTTTGTTTGAGATTGCTTGAAATTTGCAAGAAATTACTTGATTGTTATTGTTGTTGTTGTGATTATTATTTGTGACTAATGTCTTTCTAATTATTGTTTTTGTTTTTTGAATTCCATTAATTTTTTTTTATTTTTTTTGGAGGGGGGGAGTTTTGGGAGAGTTTTGCTAGAGAAGAATGAGAGAGGGAGTGAGGGAAGAAAGAAAAACAGTTGGGATGATGATCTGGTAGATTTGGCATTACCAAAGCTTGTGACAAATTTAGTATAAAAGTCTCAACTTTGCTATAGTTTGGCAGCCTATAGCCACGAGTAAGGTTACAAATGAACAGAACCGTTCATGAATAGGTTCGAACTCAACTCAGTAAGAGCTGGTTCGAACTTGGTTCGTTAATTTTTTTTTTTTTTTGCATTCGAGCTCGAGCTTGAACTTGTTAAATTTTTAATAGACAAACCTAAACATACTAAAGTTTGGCTCATAAGCTCGGCTCGTAAGCTTGGCTCATTAGTTGGCTCGTTTAACATTTATTATTTATATTAAATAATGTAAAAATATTTATACAAAATAAGATAAATATGTATTTATATACTTAAAAAATATAAATGTAAATAATAGTTAACTATAGATAGTATATTCATATAATAGTGGTGATAGACATTATTATTTTGGTAAAATATTGACTTATTTTTTAGTATGTTTATATATATTATATATATAATTGTATAATAAAAATTTTAATTATAACTTTAGTCTCATACGTAAGTATAAATTTATAAATTTTTTGGCTCATCAAGGCTTATGAATAGGCTTGAGCTCGAATCAAGTCTAAGTCAACTCGACTCGAGCTCGGTTCATTAAATTTTTATTGAGTTCGAGCTCGAGTTCGAACTCATTCAAATTTTAATAAACAAACCTAAATATGCTAAAATCTGGTTCGGTTCGATTCGTTTGCAACCCTAGGCACGAGAGAGTTGTTTTTGCCAACTCTTGCCAAAATTTGGTTTTCACAGATCCTTTGGCAGCCCACTGTGGATGCTTTAAGAAGCATTCGGTTGTCATCCTAGAACCAAAAAAAAAAAAAATCAATGGAACCAAGTGCACTGTTAAGAAAAAATAAAAAAGTACTGACTAATGTGTTTGTGATTTGGGTTGCTTATTATTGGTGTAGATTTAATTGATTTTGAAATCTAATGCTTTAAATTATCTAAAGGTTGCTTGTGTATGCCTTCAATATGTTTGTTTTCATAACTTAGATTATTGGAAAAATTTCACTTTGGGGAAAGTGAATCAATTTCAATAGTTTAAGGTAATAATTATTAAAATTAATAATTCAAGACCACAAAGTTTGATAGTTTTAGGGACAAATTAAAAAATTTCTTCAAATAAAAAAGTGCATTTTTCAAGGAAAAAAAAATTAGAGAAAATTTCATTTTGTCTCCCAAACTATACTTCGATGATCAATTTAACCTTGTTCTTCTTATAATTTCAATTTTACACTTAAACTATTCAATTTTATATCAATTTCACCCCTATCATCAACTACTGTCTATAATTAAATGGCACTTGCTGCTGTTTTCATTTAAAATTTTATTTTACTTTCCAAACTATCCCCAAAATATCAATTAGACCCTAAACAAATTGATATTTTGGAGATAGTTTGGAGGGGTAAAATAAAATTTTTAACGAAATTCCGGTGCCACGGCAGTAATTTCCGTTTGATTATAAACGGCAACTAATGACAGTGGTGAAATTGATTCAAAATCAAACAGTTTAGGCATAAATTTTAAATTATAAGAAGTCAATGGGTTAAATTGATCATCAATATATAATTTGAAAGGTAAAATAAAAATTTCTCAAAAAAATGTTATAGGATAAAGTGAAATAAATTTAGTAGTTTAAGGTGTTAATTGTTAAAATTAATAATTAAGCGACACATGTATGATAGTTTGAGGAGATCATGAAAATTCCACCTTTTTATTGAGGAATAGGAAAAGCACATATATTAAAATAAATAAACAACAAACAAGATTAAAATAAAAACAATAATACTTTAAAGGGCCAAACAAACAACCAAACAATAAAACAAAATCGCCAAAAAAAACATACAATATTAAAATAAAAACAATACCCTAAAAGGCCAAACAAATAACCAAACAACAAAACAAAACCACCAAAAAAATCAGTTACAATGTAGAGATAACTACCGATCCTCTCATAGATGTGATTTAGAAAACAAGATCTGCATCAAATTAAGTAAGATTGGCATCAAACTAAGCAAGATCTGCATCAACACCCGCCGTCAACATCGTCCCCGTCACTGCTGTCCAATTCTACTACTGCTGCCGTCAAATTTCAGACACCGCCAGAAGTTAGAGTTGCAGAGGAAGAACACTCACAATGATATGGAATAATGCTTGAAAGAAGAGAGAACCATTATGGGTGTCAAAATTTTAAAATTTTATACCAAAATCGGGAGAGAAAAACTCAAAATTTATATTTCAGACATAAAAAACCCAAATTTACACTCTAAAAGTACAAATTTATACTCTAAGAGTGTAGATCTACATTTTTAAAGTGTAAAGGTCACTGAAGTGTCGCCAAAACGTCAAAACACCATCAAAAATCTCTAAAGAGAGAAACTCAAAACACCATCAAAAATCTCTAAAGAGAGAAACTCAGCTCTGCTCAACTCATGCCCTCTCTCTCTCTCTCTTCGGGCTCTAATTATGAAAATTCCACTTATGTTATAGGAATCCTATACAAAATGATGATTGTATTAGGTATTGATCAAATTCAATGTTGATATATCGAGGGAAAAGGGAGGGAGAGAGTGCTACATCTATTGTAACAAAATTGTAGATGGTTGAAATTGAGTCCTTTATATAAATTCAAGGTTTAAAATGAAAAAATAAAATTAACTCTTGAGATTTGAACCCCGTTTTTTTTTTTCTTTCAAAATGTCAATTAGGCGACAGTAGACGTCATTTAGTAGACAAGAATAGTTTCTCCAACAAATTTCTTATCCAAACAAGGCCTTCAACCAATGATACATGTCCATTAAGAATATCTTGCAACAAAACAAAAACTTGGGCAGACAAGCTAAAATTGATGTAAAAAAATAAAAATAAATAAGGAAATACAAAATACCGAAAACAATGGCGACGCATAAACTCCCAAGTTGAATCTATAAGATGTACATCATACAAGGAAATGACTCAATGGGCTAAGATAACAGCAGCCTAGGGCAGAAGCAGATTAAGCGTATCAAGGTGGCAGCAGCTGGTGGCAGCAGCTGCTACGGAAGAAAAGTTCCCAAAGGCAGTTTCTAACCCAAACAAAAGACCAACACTAGCAATCAATAATTGGAGAAGTTTTGAGAACACTGGGGTTAGCTAATGAAAACTAGAAATGGCATATAATAAACACAATAATATGCATCTACCTATAAGGGCTCATTCATACATCAAACCAAAAAAACACGATATGTTAGAAAGAGGCCGAGCTTGCTCTCCGGAGCTGATACTTTGGTTCCGGAGGTGGTACACTCGACAATACCTTCTCCAACTCCTGTAAAAGTAAAATCACCAACAGCCCAAAAAAAAAAAAAATGAAAAAATCAGTAAACAAAAGCAAAGGTATTCAATCATATATTTGTAAGGTCGACAGTAGTAGCAATGGTATTCAACAAAACACATTTGTAGAAATAACAGGAAAGTATAAGAATAAGGGAAAGACTATGGTACACACACCCCTCAAAGGGTGTATACCGTATGCACCTTATAACTAAAGAAGAAAATTGCATAACTTCATATTTTCAGAATCATAATTAAAAATAAAAATAAAAAGTCATAACTAAACAATACATGAGGCATACCAAAGATTTCATGAGTCAAAACTAAAATAAGGTCATAACTAAAGAAGAAAATAACATAATTTAGAGGTGCACATGGTAGGGGGTGTATATAGTAGAATTTCTCCAAGAACAAACATACTCATTCTTTTCTTTTCTTTTTTTTAAGAAAAAAAAAAAGAGAGAAAAAGAAAAAGAAAATAAAAAAAGAGCAAAAAGTCTCACATTCTACACACAACTCTCCAATCCCTAGAAATTAGAAAAAGCAGGATCCTTTAAAAGGAGGAGCCATTGACATCCAAAAGGAAGCCAAAAAGAAATTTTTTCCCCACACTCTCTCAAAATCTTCACGTTTCCCAAAAAAAATTCTACCGTTTCCTTCGATGCATAAGACCCAAAGAACTGCACAAACCACACCAAAGCATCTGAACAAACAAAAGTTATACTCTCCAGCATGCAACAAGAGTGTTGCTTTCAAAATACAAAGAGACCTTCCATATTAATGAAAACTAAAGGTAAGCAGAGAAAAAAAATAATAATTGCAAGTTCATTTCTCTTGGACTAGCTAATCTTATCACAGTTCTCAGTTATATGAAATTCATCATCTTACCGTTGGTTTAAAGCAACAGAATGTCATCCAAGCACACAGATGAAACACAGATATCTTTGGTAATAAAGCAATCATATTTGGGAGAAAAAAGTAGCAGCACAGCCTTCATTAGTGGAATAAACCAAAACAGAGTTATCCACTCATAGATGACCAGATGTTAATTTTAATAAGACAATATTTCAGATCCCTAGTAAAACTCCCCTAATTTGACCCACAATGATGTGTCATGTTAGGTGTCCGTTTTAATTTGTCACACACTCAACTATGTAGGGCCCAACACCCTTGCCACATCATTGTGAGTGAATTTGTGGGTCTCTAGAATTTCTCATTTTAATAATAGGGCTATGTTTTGGAAATGTTCAAATAAGTTTAAGTTCCTTGGTCTAACCACACTCCACTTGGTTCTCTCCTACTGTTGGGAGTTCAAATTCTCTTCAATCTATTGGGGTGAAATTGGAGTGACAAATTGCACATAAGTGTCAAAAAATTTCTCCAGGGTAAAAACATGTGGAATTATGTTTCTAGGGTTGCTAAGATACCTACAAACACTGAGGCTGAAAATTTTGACGAGTTACTTTCTACTTGGAGAGCTAACAATCTAAGATTATAACTTGAGTAAATAGCTATGTGGATCAGTCCATTGATGTTCACTTGGTTAAGTTCACCACAACAAATGACATTTGAGACTCTCTCCAAGTTGTTTGTTAAACAATTTGGCCAATTGATATCAGTTGGAAATAGGAATATACAAGAGTTTTATTCGATTATGACTAATTTGTGGGATTAGATAGCCTTCACAGAGAAAAATGATAAAGAATGTGGTGTATTGCAGCACAGAGATTGGTACAATTTCTGATGGACCTTACAGATGATTTTGAAGAACTAGTAGCACTATTCTTTATCACAATCCACTTATTGGCAAAAGAAATTTGTCTTAGGGTTGCATCAGGGAAGAGGTAATATGCTTTACCTAGCCAAACAATTATGGTCACATGACCTACTAGTCATCAGATTAGTGCATAGAGCAAACAGCCCGCTCGTACACCTATGAGAGCATTCTTCTCATCAAAAGGTCATTGGAAGGCTCAATACTTTAACTATTGATTCTTCGAAACTCTGGACAACAGTAGTCTTGGAATAAGAGTGGGGATAGGCACACTGGACAATAACAATCTTGGAAGAAAACCGGTAACAGACACACTACCATTATTGCACCATTTGTAAAGGATCAATCTCAATCAATTTCCTTCTTAACAATTATACTCGGCAATAATTGCAGAAATTTCTTTCTAGCAATCAACCTATTGTCTTATTTGTCTCCTCATTTATAGGTTTGTTTTTATCAACTCAAGGTATATCTAGCTCTATTTAGGTATTTGATTCTGGTGCCACATACTATATGACTAATGATTATGGTTTTTGATTCAGGTCCTGCACACCATATGACTAATGATTACAGCATTTGATTCTTATGCTACACACCAGAGTGGAGCTAGCACGACTATTTCTATTTTTTTTTTTTTGATAACCAAGAATCTGGCCTAGGCACAACCCTTTGGACCCACACTGGGAAAGTGAACTTGGAGTTCAGGCTACCCCCCCAATTCCTCTGAACTTCATCAGTAACATGGGGAGTATACCCAAATACTAACATGTATGACTCCTCGTAGGTTACTCTTATAGAACCATAAAGTTTCAATAGCGTCCAATGATCAAAATTTCCAATATTGATCATGAATATAATATCCTTAACAAAAAGGAAGGGATATTGACCACATTGATGAGATGACTCACTTAACCTCATCACCATGGTACCGCATGAGATTGAATCTGTCATCAACAATTGTTAACTAATGCCTTAATTTCTCATATTAAAGAGAAGATGATTTTCATATATGTATTTACATTTTATAGACAAGCTTCTTTTTAAACCAACTGACAATGTAATCACAACTTTTGCAGGCAGAAACTCTTAGCAACTCCATGACACATGATGCAAACTACTTATTGACCAAGTAAAATGTAACTACAACAAAACTCTTGTTTTATTTATTTTTAATATATATAACTATAGCAAAATTTCTAATGTGACAAAAGATGATAATCCCCACAAAAAAATGAAGGCAAAAATATTAGAATAACAGAGTTTAAAAGCTCGTTTGGTTTAGATGATTTAAAATATATATATTTATATATATAAATAATAAATAAAAAAACAAATTTAGTTATGCTAATGTTTAAAAAACTCAAAAAATCAGTTCAAATAATCTAAACTAATAAGCACTAAGCTTTCCTCTGAAATCAATCTTATCAACGGAGGATGGCATACTTGGGCAATGATATCATTTCAAGACCTCTATGTAAACAAAGGGGAGAGGAGATGATTTGGCAAGCTATCACTCAGGGAGCAAGCAAGTAACCCAAGCTTCCATGAAGATAACGACAACTACATTTGCTATTGCATCAATGGGGATCTGCAGAAACCAGGGGTCCTGGACCTAGATACATGATAGGGTCTAGGTGGTGTAAAATGTAGATTCCATGAAACTAAACACAGATTTGGAGGTTTTTCTCATTTCTTTGTTCCCAATGATGAAGTTGATTTAGATAAAGCAGCAATTTGGGTATTTGAATTTTAAATTCTTGTCAAAAGTGGTCAATGTAATACTGCACTCCTCTTTTTTTAGCATTTCTTTATTTTTTAATCCTCCACCTTCATCGTATTTGTAGAAATTCAATGTATAAAAAAGAAGTAGAGAATTGTATTATTGATTGATGTGTTTTGTTGTCTATTACAATGATTCATGATTCCTATATATAGAAGAGGGTGAGTGTGTAGTAGGTAAGGAGTAGGTGAAGTGGAGGTGGTAGTGGTGTAGTGGGTTAGGTTTAGTGGAGTAGGTGAGGTGGTAGTGGTGTAGTGGGTTAGGTTTAGTGGAGTAGGTTTAAGTGGGTGAAGTAGGTGGAGAGTAGGTGGATTTTAACAGCCCCCCGCAAACTCAAGGGGGATAGGAACTAACCAACTTGAGTTTGGAGAAAGTAACAAAACAAGAAAATACATAAAAATAAAAGAGGATAAGAGACACTGTATGGGGGTGTCATAACCATGTAGAGGACACTGTATGGTGGTGTCATAACGTTGTAGAGGACACTGTATGGGGGTGTCATAACATTGTAGATGACACTGTATGGTGGTGTCATAACGTTGTAGAGGACACTGTATGGGGGTGTCATAACGTTGTAGAGGACACTGTATGGTGATGTCATAACGGTGTAGAGGACACTGGATGGCGGTGTCAGACCGATGTAGAAGACAGTTTATGGGGTCATGTCGGACCGTTGTAGAAGACAGTTTATGGGGTCATGTCGGACCGTTGTAGCAGACAATGTTGTGACAGTTGTTGTGACAGTTTACGGAGTCTTGTCGGACCCTTGTAGAAACTAACCGGAATCTATGTCGGGACAGTTTACAGAGTCTTGTCGGACCCTTGTAGAAACTAACCGGAATCTATGTCGGGACAGTTTACAGAGTCTTGTCGGACCCATAAAGGAGCTAACCGGAATCAATGTCGGGACAGTTTACAGAGTCTTGTCGGACCCATGAAGGAGCTAACCGGAATCAATGTCGGGACAGTTTACAGAGTCTTGTCGGACCCTTAAAAGGTGTGCCCAATTTTTCAAAAGGCTTGCCATCAAAAGGCGTGCCCAATTTTTCAAAAGGCGTGCCATCAAAAGGCGCGCCCACTTCATCAAAAGACGTGCCCGACAGAAAGCGTCGAGCCATCAAAAGGGGCGCCTGACACGCGGCGATGCACGTGATTGACAGAGCGCGTGTCGGCCTCGTCGTCTCTGTCTTTATAAACCAAAGCGAAGTCTGAGGCTTGGAAGCATAACAAACCAGTTGAAACCTCTTCGTTCTCTGTAACATTCTGTAACCAACCCTGCTCTGAAACACTCAGCAACCCAAAAAACATGGCTTCTTCTTCCCGTTCAGCTACCCAGAACATAGCCTCTTCTTCCCGTGGTCTGCTCACTCTCTTTCCCGACCTCAACGAGTCAACAAGAGAGATAACTGGTGCGGTGGCCTGTGAACCTCAACCAAACACCTCTGGTTTTGCTCCGTTGAACTTTCCGATGCGGTCGGTGGAGCAAAAAATGGCAGTGCAAACGGATATTGAAGCTAACCAGTATACATTGAAGTCCTGTGTTGAAACCATGACTGCGGTCACAAACTTGTCGCACCGGCTGCAGAGTAGGACAAATGAGGTGCAGCAGTTAAACGCCCAACTGGCTCTGCTCCAACGCATGTATAAGGATGCGCGAGCAGAGATAAGTGTGCTAAAGGCGGAAAACAAGGAGCTGAAGCGGAAGGCCACCGTGATGTTCCGATTTGGAGGTCCGCCATATGCTGCAGTGGAGGAGCAGGGAGTAGTGATCATGCCCAGTGGAGTGGGAAACACGGTGGCAACACCGTCAAGGGCCGCCCAGGACGGAGGCAAGAAGAAAAGACCGGCGGAATAGGCGAAGAAGTGAGGTCGGTGGGTGGCCGGCTGCAGAAAAGAAAACAAAGCTTTTGGTGTTGTGTGGTGGTTTTTTTTTTTTTTTTTTTTTTGTGTGTAAAATTGTGATCGGGGTTGATCCCTGAGATGAATAAAATATGGTTTTGTGTGCAAAGCTATATGGTATGAATGGAATTGGAAAAAGATTAAAAATAATGTGAAAGAAAAATAAAGAAAGAAATAATAAAAATATATTTGAAATCCAAAATGAAAGATGGGAGAAATAAGGAAAGTGGTTTGGAGAAAATAAATAAAAATAATGGAGGTTGAAATCAAACGGAGGAGAGATGATGATGTTTTTTTTTATTTTTATTTTATTTTTATTTTTTTTATATAATATAATAAAAAGATATATATATCTCTCCCGGTCTGCCTCCCTCCCTCGGCCTCGTAGAGCTCGAGATCCTCCAGCACAGCAGCACTTCTTCCGCTATGGAGGCCGCCACGACCCCGATAACCTCGGGTGGCCAAAACAGATCCAGACCTTCTTTGACTTCTCTTGTGTGGGAGTTACACAATCTGGAAACTTTAATGTTGAGAAAGAATTTAAGAGTGCTTGTGCAAAACCTGTCTTTGTGGACAAGCTAGGAGCCAGTCCAGAATCCATTTCAAATGGAATGCCTCTTGAAGATTTTGGGCATGGTTATCCAGATTCTAATCTCTTCTCTTCCTCTCGGACACCACACAGACAACCTCACCACCCCAGCTCCGCCGAATACTCTAGCTTCGACCACAGCTCCTAAGGCAGCACCACCTACTGTAATATCATCTCCGTCAGCTGTTCCTCTACAGTATTCTTCTCATTTATATAGTTATTTCATTTCTTCTAGTTTCTTTTTTTCTTTTCAATTGGTGTATCTATTAGTCTAGTAGCACGCTGTTGGCCTTGGGATTTCAACCATGGCTTTTGCGAATAGAAGTTAGATGAAATAAAGTTCTGTTTGATGGCACTCCTATTTTGAATGATTCCAGCATTATGAAATTTCAACTAATTTAGATTACAAACACACACACACACATATTATGAACCTGTTACTCTAATTTCCGAATACTTTATAAAATTGATTGCAGAACAATGACGAGAGGTTTAATTCTTTCTTGATCAAACTTCCAAATGTACAGAAACAGGCTACATTTCTTTTCTGTAAGCCCTAAATAGATGCATGCACATGATATATCTAAGATTTCAACTCATGAGAAGACAAGAAACCTCTGAATATTTTTAGAGAAAGAATGTCCTTTCTCTTATATCTGACCTGAAATTTTTCACTCCCACCTCATGCTTCCAATAATAAAACTAAATAAGGGGTAATTTATATGAAACAGTCCAATATTAGAACAAACCAAACCATGAACACATCCCTAAATAAACATATCTATATATACACTTATTCACATACAATACAATATAATTTAAACTAATTACAATAAGCCCTTGTAACTTTTGAGAGAAAGAATGCCCTTCCTCTCTATTTTGAAAGCTCCTTTCACTCCCACTTAATGATTTCAGTTTCAAAATGAATAGGGGTTAGTTCATAAGAAACAGTCCATTATATTTGGACTGCCACCTAAATTCTATTTAAGTCCTCCCCGAAGTATGAGAGTACTAAAGCACATTTATCTTTAATGTTACCTTTGGATTCAGGGGATGTGACGGATGTGATCAGAAGTGCTTGAACTCCCCTTGTTTGAGCGTTTAAAAAGTAGGAGGGGAAGGGGTTAAAAGGTATGGTCAAAGCCCTTTCATCGATGGGGAAGTGCAGGGGAGTTAACTGACTGCCAATTTTGTCCCGCTATTAATCGGAAGAAGTGAATTCCAGTTACGCACTCTTCGACACATAAGAATAAAATATTCCTCATTTCCCTTCTCCACAACCATTACCACCTCCACTCCACTATAACCACCAATGAATAGAATGTGTGTTTGAGACTTGTCTCCATACACATACCCCACGTTTGGTTGCATATCCCAATATCGTAAAATTTAGGTTTAGGAAAATCTAACACTTGGACACACTCACCCGTACCAATACTCATACCCAGGTCTCTGTAACACAGGATATGGCGCTAAAAGTATCCATCATAGAAATCTACATAGAGAATTCAAATGATAAAACATATGCCATCAACTTAAAAAATTACCAAAACCAAGTAGAAACACATGATAGTTCAATCAGAATGTATAGCCGCTGATCTATTTAGATATTAACTACATTTAGACATCTGTAAGGCAAATTGTTTGTTGAACAATGTAAAACTTCCACAATCATCTGAAGCAATTATAGCAGTCCAACGATAGCTGAAAGAACCATTGCAGTGAATTAGATGGTCAAAACAGCGAAGGTGAGTATAATGTCTGTCAACAGTGAAGATGAGCCAATTAGGATGTCAAAAAGGGAATAACATGTCAGTGGGAATGAGGCACAAATTTACAAAAGGGTGGGAATCTTTGGGAAATATTTTTTAATATTATTTTTATTCCTCGTATTCTTGTATTCTCTTTTACTTTGACTATTTACTGAAGCAATGCCTATCAAAGCATGAACTCATGCAATACACGCTAAGTGCTAACATTTCCCATTTCAAGAGAGATGATGCGAATGTTCAAGAACCAAGCCACGATAGAAAGAACTTTCTTGTCCAGACAAAGCTGCTAATATTGATTCAAATAGCCAACCCTTGCCCTTGACTTAGCTGCAACTTGTCTGATTCAACTAGGCAACTCTTTAAACGCTTACTCATTCTTGTCCTTTATTATCCTCTCATCCTTCTTTATTTTTGGTTGATTTGGCTTTGAGAAAAGCATTTGCATCAACTTTGACTCCTCATAGTCTATCTCACAGATTCTTCCTGCATTTTCGAACCCTCTCTCATCTCATCATTTCCTTTTTTGGAATTATGGAAGGTGATAGTGAGGTGGCTGGAGAAAGCCTTCTTCGAAGATGGTAGGCATAAAAGTGGCACAGGATCACAAGAGTTTGAGCAGGTGAAAGCAAAGCAACCTTCAGTGAGAGGATGGCAGTGGAGTTGTTCTCAACCAGAGGTGAATGAGAATGGTAGATAACTCTTTAACAGATAAATGAGGTCTCATAATGTAATGGAGACGAACCATGGGGCCTAGCTCAGCAATGCGCAATATTCTATGTTGAGGGATAGATTGCTCAACCCCCTTGGTTTAACAATCTAATGGTTTCCTAACTACCCACTATGTTGATGGTCAAACCTCAGGAGTTGTATCATGGAATGCAGAAGATAGGTATGCTAAGCTGTGAAAACTGTATCATGCCATTGCAGTGGGTAGGTATGATACATTATTCGGAGAATCAAATGTTTTGGTCAAGACCTGATGTCGTGTTCTTGTGGTGTGAGAATATGCCTATATTCAGTGTTCTCATTTTCCTTTTAGGATTAGAACTTAGTATTCTATATCTATCAGATGTTCTATATCTATTAGAATTCTATATCAATGATGTATTTGTTTAGGATTAGGAATTAGTGTTCTATATAAGTGATGTATTCTTTGTTCAATTAATTCAATTGAATATACAGTTTTATTCAGAAAACTAACAAGGTATCAGAGCTTGGTTCGAAACCTGAAGGACTCGAAACCCTAGCAGTCATCTCTGATTCTGATCTCTGGTCTCACGAAGTCGACCTATCTGAGTTGGGTACTTCATCTGGTTTTTTCGTCTTCTTCATCTAGTCATCGCAGTTCATCATCGCAATTCGTCTGGATCTTTAGTGTTTGTTTCGCTGCCATTGGGTGTTCATCAAAGTCGTATTTGTCACCAGAATTGCAATCCGACAACACGTTGACCCATCTGGTTCGTGCGAGGGATCTTTCTCTCTCTCGTTTTGGTTCACGAAGGTCTCTCTCTCTCGCACCTCTATCTGACCTTGTTTTCTCGCTCGACTTCTGGTTCTCTCTCTCTAGCTGTGTCGATCGAAGCTCTTCGTCATTGGTCTCTGGTTCTCTGCTTCAACTTACTGGACTTTACTTCAACTTCTGGTTCTCTAGTTGGTTTCAATCCCTTACCTTTCTGGTTATTATGATGTCTTTAGCTCCAGATGAGTGTGCCTTCTGCCATCAGAGGGTCCCAAGAAGGGATGTCTATCTAGCTCGTATTCTCAGCAATCTCGGACCCAGTTTTGCCCTTCTTCTCCGAGTAATTTTTAGGCTTTCGCCGGTTCTACTGCATCTGCTGCATCTCCTGATCTTGACTTGGCTTCCTTGAATGCTCAGATTAGTCAGCTTCAGCATACTGTGTCTACCTCTCAGCTATCCCCGTCTTCCTCAGTTATTTCCTCTCTTCATTCAGGTTTGCTTGGGTCTTCTTCAGGTATCTCTTCGTCTGTCTGGATTTTTGTCTTTGGTGCTATGAAGCACGGGTACTCCAAAAATGATGCCGTACGAGTACCGGGTGCGTACCAGGTGCGGGTACGTGTACCGGTACGGCTGCACGCGTACCGGGTACCGCCAAAGAGGGTCCGGTACGTTTGGTACATTTGGGTACGGCATGGGTACGCCGTGGGTACGGAAGGGTACGCCATGGGTACGGAAGGGTACGTCGGGGCAAAAAATCAAATTGTAAAGAAATTGAGGAGCATCAGAGCAATTTATTTATGTTCTTTATTAAAAAAAACAAAAATAGAGAGTTATTTTGTAATATTAAAAATATATACAGACCTAGGTTTATTGGAGAGCATTGTAATCTTCAATCTCAGTTCTTCATTCGAAATCCTCATCCCTGCCAGTGAGTTCCTTGAGAGCAAGACGAAAAGAGTCGACTAAGGGCTTGGGGGTCTCGGAGGGTTTGGAGTGAAAGATTTCGAGGGTGAAGAGGGAGTCGTGGAAAGGAAGGGAGAGAGGGAGGACGAAGTGCTCGTTCCAGAATGGTCCGGTGCTGCTGGGTTAGGTTGATTTGCTGAGAGAGAGAGAGAGAGAGAGAGAGAATGGTCAGGTGCTGGAATTGTCTTCGTTGAATTGAACTGGTATGGAAATTGGTAAAGTGTCTTGTTTTTATTTACACCCCCCTCTCTCTCTCTCTCTTTCTCTCTCTACAGTATAATATAAATTAAACACCGACTTAACCTTTTGAAGGGAAAAAAAAATTATAAAAAATAATAATAATTTAGAATTTCAATTTAATGATAAATCAAACTTTTAATTTTTAATTATTTTAATTTTAATTTTTAATTTTTAAAATGATATTAATTATGACCATTTGACAATTATATTTAGTTTTGTAATTCTCTTTTTAGTTTTGATATTAAATTTTAATTTGTAGATTGGATCCTTTAATCATAATTATAAAAACAAAAATAAAAAATATCGACGTACCGCAGCGGTACCTGTATCATACTTTTTTTGAGTTTTGGCGTATCGGCGTACCCGTACTGTACTCGTACCGGCACCCGTGCTTCATAGCTCTGGTGCCTCTCATCATATGACTCCCCCATCTCTTATTACTTCAAAATTGTACTCCCCCTCCTTTTCCTATTGTTGTTAATGCTATCAATGGGTTTGGTATGTCTGTTATGTCTGTTTGGTCTATCTTACCGTCTGCTGTCTGTTGTCTCTATTCCATCTGTCCTTTATATTCCTCAGTTCTCTGTCAGTTTATTATCTATCAAGTAGTTTGATGCCTACGATTTTGATATTATCTTTTCTTCTTTTATCTGTTCTGTGAAGGATCGGATGTCCAAGCAGCAGATTAAGACTGGCCGTAGAGTTGGAGACTTCTATGTGGTGGAGAGCTTGCATCTGCCTATGACAACTTCTCAAATTGCTTTTTCATCTTTTTAATTAGATTCTTTGTCCACTCCTTTCTGCATGTGGCATTCTAGATTAGGGCATTTGTCTGCTGACCGCTTACGGTCTTTAGCTCAGTAGGGTATATTGGGTAAAGTTTCTCCTAGTAAACTTACTGAATGTCAGGGGTGTAAACTTGCCAAAATGACAACCTTACCTTTTCGTAAAAGTACTTCTATATCTGATACACCGTTTTCTTTAGTTCATACTGATATTTGGAGCCCTTCTCCTGTTCTCACCAAAGGGGGTTCTGCATACTATGTGTCATTTGTTGATAATTGCACTCATTACACTTGGGCTTATCTTATGACTCATAAGTCCGACTTCTATCAGATATATGGTACCTTTCAGTCTATGATTACTACTTGGTTTGGGTCTACAATTAAAGTGTTATGGTCTAACTTGGGTGGGGAATATTTTAAAAATGAATTCTATGAGTATTTGGCCAATTTGGATACTATTCACCAAACTTCCTGTACAGATACACCAACCCAAAATGGTCGAGCCGAGCATAAACACCGTCATCTCCTTAAGACAGCTAGATCTCTTCTTCTCTCTACCTCAGTTCCGACTCTATTCTGGGGGGAGGCAGTTCTTACTGCTGCTTTTCTTCTCAACCGCATGCCTACTCCCCTTCTTTCTGGTCGGTCTCCTTATGAGGCTTTGTTCTCCCAAATTCCTAACTATTCCCTCCTTCGTGTGTTTGGGTTTGCCTGTTTTGTCCTTCTTCCCCGCAAGGATAGGACCAAACTTAGTACCCGGTTTGTCCTTAGTGTCTTTTTGGGTTATAGTCCTGCTTAGAAAGGCTATCGGTGTTACAACCCTGTTTCCCGTCATCTTTATGTCTCCCATCATGTTTCTTTTCTCGAACGTCTACCTTACTTTCAGCTTCCTCCTCTCACCGCTCTAATTTCCAAAGAGGATTTGGTTCATATTGATCTGTTTCCTTCTAAGGTCCCGTCCGATAAGTACATCTCCACAGTTCCTCCTAAGCTTGTTCCATTTTCATCTTTTTGCTTCCGACTCTGCTTTATTTCTAAGACATACCTCGGTTGGTTTTGTTTTACTCTTACTATATGTAGATGATATGTTTATCACTGGCTCTGACTCTTCTGCTATCTCTGAGGTCAAGCAGTATCTCTTTTGTACCTTCGAAATGAAGGATCTGGGACCATTGCGGTATTTTCTTAGTATTGAGGTGGCTTCTTCTTCCAAGGGTTACTTTCTGTACCAAGCTAAGTATGCCAACGAGCTTATCCATCGTGCTAGACTTACTGACACTAAGCTTTCTGATACTCCCATTGAGCTTAATGTGAAGCTCAACACTACTGATGGTGGTCCTCTAGACGATCCTATGTTATTTCGCGAGCTTGTGGTTTGCTTAGTCTATCTGACAGTTACTCGCCTGATCTTGCCTATGTTGTCCATGTGGTTAGTCAGCTTGTTTCTGCTCCTCGCTCTACACATTAGGCTGTTTTGCCTCGAATCCTTCGTTATCTTCGCAGTACTATCTTTCAGGACTTGCTATTCTTTTCTACTTCTTCCTTAGATTTGGTGGCCTCTGCTGATGCTGATTGGACTGGTGATGTTAATGATCGTAAATCTATTTCTAGTTTCTGTATGTTTCTTGGCAATTCCCTGATTTCTTGGAAAAGCAAAAAACAAACCGTTGTTGCCCGTTCTATTGCCGAAACTGAGTATCGTGCTATGGCTCATGCTACTGCTGAAATTGTCTAGCTTCGTGGTCTCTTATCTGACTTGAGCGTCCCTCAGTCTTCCCCGACCTCTCTCTATTGTGACAACCAAAGTGCTATTCAAATTGCTCATAACACTGTATTCCATGAACGGACAAAACACATTGAGATTGATTGTCACTTCACTTCCTTTTGTCTCTTCGACTCTGCAACTTGCTGACTTCTTCACCAAGACTCACACCACTGCTCGGTTTCGGTTTTTTCTTGACAAACTCTCAGTGTTTTCTGCTAAAACACCTTGAGTTTGAGCGGGGGTGTGAGAATATGCCTATATTCAGTGTTCTCCTTTTTCCTTTTAGGATTAAGACTTAGTGTTCTACATCTATTAGATGTTTTATATCTATTAGAATTCTATATCAGTGATGTATTGGTTTAAGATTAGGAATTAGTGTTCTATATGAGTGATGTATTCTTTATTCAATTAATTCAATTGAATATACAGTTTTATTCAGAAAACTATCAGTGGAGGCTCCCCTCTCCCAAAGACCGATCAAGGTGAAAGTCCCTTCAAGGAAGGGGATGGAAATGCACCTTGAGAAATCCTTGACTCTAGCCTCACAGTCATTGATTCTCTGGTGATCCTGAATAGGACCGTGGGATGCTTAGGTCAACCCTAAGGGGTTTCTGGGTGCTTCTCCTAATTTAAGTTGGTGAGGAACATCAAGATGCCTTTCTGGAGACCATGTATAGGAGACCGATGAAGACTACTCGAAGGGGGTCACCCAAACAAGTCAAGGTGAATCCAAGCAGACATCACAAGAGGGGCATGCTTGGCCACAGAATAAGGATGCCTAATCACCTTTGAGGAACACGTATAGAAGAGTAGTGTGCTCAAAGGAGAACTGCTTAGTCGAGCCAAGAGGCACTAAGCTCATCAACTGCAAATGGAAAAAGTGGCTCGCTTAAAAGGAGGATCCTCAGTAGTGAAAAGGGGTCTTGTGAGTGGCCTAAAGGATGTCTTAGCCTTGCGCACCTAGGTTCAAGCTAGGGCATAGAGTGAGCTATCCTTGATAGGCGTAGTTGTAATCCGAAGGGGAGCATGTTAGAGAAACACTACTGGTCCAACTGACACCTCATAAGGTTGGCACGTGGCACCTTGCTAATCGAATATGTTAGCTTGCCAAGATGTGGCAATGCCACAAGGCAGAATTGTATGTCCAGACCCACAAGAAAAAACTTCGTTTACTGTATTTGTAGTTTTGCAGTGTATAAGAATTCAAAACCCTTTATTTCTCTCAAATTACACGTGACCATCACCAAATTAAATGTAACTGTAACCTTTTCAAATGAAAATCCATGAGCAGTGAGTACATGCTTGTTTAAATCCAACAACTATTATATCATGGTTATATTTTTTCAAAATAAGGCTAAAAGGTCATCTTTAAGGTTTGATAGTCTTGATAATATACAGAGAGGGCTGATAAATTATGTGTTACTTTGAATTTCTGAAAGCATATAGTTCTTTGTTTTCTCTTTGATGGATGTACTCAAATTTGTAGACATGTGTCTTCTTGCCTTAGGCTAGCACCTTGCATTACCCTAGGCTCCAAGAGTGTGCTACAAGACTTCAATGACTTTCCGTGAGTCAACTTTTGTCTAAGAGGGAGTCCGTTTTTATTTGGTGCAAGCCTGGGTGAAAGGGAAGCATTGACCTCCCTTCTCATCAGGAAAGGGATTATGTTGGGCAAAGAGCAGAATAGAAGCAATTTACAATGTTGATGACCGAGGGGTTCTAAATCAGTTTGATGAATTGGCTTATTCTAGCAAGGATACAAAAGCCAAAAATAAAAGAAAGATCTATGTTACATTGACTTCAAAATAAATCAAGTACACACGTTGGACACTTGACACCTAGATAAAGGGTATAAGATGTGTCTGATACTTCCAATCAGATATGTCCTGAGCAAGAAATTCTACTCCCCAAGTGTACCTGTGTCAATAGGATATGACAAGAGTAAGGGTGTAGGATATGTGTCCAATACCCGTACCAATGTAGACATTTGGATCTTCTAATATTATTTAATGTTTGAAGAAGAATATGCTCACGTTTGCCAATAAAGAAACATTTTTAGCTTCTTACACGAATAGAAGATATAAATTTATATTTTTTTTAGACCCCATTTGGTTTGAAGTACATTTCTAAATAATCTACAAGATATTACCTAAGAATATTATACAATATGTAGTATAATATAATACAATATGTCATATATATATACATACTTAAAAGGTGTCCCCATACCCATACAACTTTTGGATACATATTCTAATATCCTAAGATTTAGGTGTAACAAGATCTGACACTTGGTTACACATCCGCACTTGATATTTGTACCCAAGTCCATATAACATAGTCCAAAGGAATCAATTTACCACATCTTTCTAGTTCTTTTCTTTCATTTTTTGTTTTTGTATTTTTTACTTCTGTACGGGGAGCAAATATTCCGGCAAGCCCGTACTCCTTTCTTCCGAGCTCCGTCGATGTCCGATCACCTGCGAGCAAATAACGGTGAGCTACCCGGCGGTGTGTGGCCGGAAAAACCCTCCGACGATCAAGTTAGCACACACCTTAGGATGGATAGAGAGAAGGGAGAGAGTGTTTGAGTGTAAGAATTCCTTACAGAGATGTTCGTGTATATCGCGTATGGGGGGCGCAGACATGCTTACATACCTTCTGAGCCCCATATCCACTCCCAGTCATCTCCTGACACGTGGCTCTGCTATCCCATCTGTCAGTGTAAACCTTGCCGATCATCACCTAATCTCAACTGCCTGACTTCACAGCTGGAGCTCGGCAGCCAAGCTGCTCTACTACGGCCATGCCATGCTTCATACCCAAGCGCCTAACCGGATAAACACATGGAGGACCGGGCTAGGCGGCATCCCGACAGAGCCTAGCCCGGGTACCTCCTTTGGTCGGCCTTCCTGCCGGTCAAACAGTCTCCTCGGTTGACCACGCCTTTCCGGGCGCCGGTCACTCAGCTTGTCTGGCTTCAGCCATCTCCTGATCAGGCAGCTCGGTCCAACCAAGCGCTATCTAGCCGAGCTCCTTCTTGGGCCGGGGCGGCTCACACTTGGCCCAAGTTCTGCCCGGCCCAAGTTCTGGCAGCCCACCTCTTGGCGGATGGTCAATCATCTCGGCCCCATGCACCGTTGGGCTCTCAATCTGCTCGGCCGTTACCTCGGCCCAACTCCTGATCATAAATCACCCTCTCAACTTCTTTTCTTTTTGCCTTAAAAAGTTTCACCATGTCTTTCTAGTTCAATCATCCCGTGTATTCTAAAAAAGCACCACACCACTGAAAAATAACTTCGAACCCTCAACCCAAACTTGTCTTAGGCATACATCCTACCTCAGTTCAGTAGTCAGCAAGCAGGATTTATTCCTACAATCTGGAAACCAAATATAACTGAAGTCTGCAAAAATGACAAGACGGTTGGATGGTCAACCATAGAAACCATTCTTTGTCTATCCCTTTTAGATAAAGTATATACTATAGGCTCGATTTTCTGGACATTGATCAACTTTAAATTGGCCCTAGAATTAATACATATTGCATAATTATCCAACAGTCGATCATTTGATTTACAAGCATTACAAGACATGATCAATCCAAGACATTGAGTAAACACATCGGATACATAACCTAATTTCCATGATAAAGCACAAATCAAATGGGGGAAAAGTACTTGCCAAATAATCACTTCAAAAGTATCTTAATAACTTCGGTAATGATTGTCTGGCATCCATCAAGTGTATTTGTGTCTATTTCATGATTCAAAATTAGTGGCAAATCAAGTTGTAATAGATTAGGTTTACTTCAGGAAAGCAAATAGCAACTCACAGAAAAATAAACATTATATTAACATGCCATTTGTTTTCACTATCACATCCAAAAAATAATATAAACAAACACAAAATTAGGCATAACTGGTAAGACAGTAAACCATGAAATGCTAAATTTTTTTGTAGAAGATACCTTCTGTCTCTTAAGCCTTTCGTTCTCCTCTTCTAGACGTGAAACCTTGTTCTCCAGCTCATGTGTGTAAGCCTGCCCATTCAACATATGTATTTCGCACAGCCGTGCATAAAAGAAAGGGAATCACAATGCACTCAAAGATTTGAAATCTAACCTGTTTCCTCGCTCTTGACCGGGCTGCCGATTCCCTATTCTTTATCATTCTCTTCTGCCTCCTTTCAACAGTTCTCTCAACAACATCTCCGGGGGCAACCCTTTTCCGTCCGGGAGTCTGAGTGTCCGATAATGTACCCATTAAAGGGGATGTCGACATGGTCATTTGGGTTTCAGGGTAAGCCGAATCCATAATTGGGTTCACACCAATAGGAAGAGCCTGTTGAATTGAATGGCCCGGCATGAAAACAGCTAGCATGTTCTGGTGTTGTTGGTGCTGTTGGTGCTGATGAATTGAGGAGTATTGCATCCACTGAGCTTGTTGTTGGGGCAATGCGATTGGATCGGCCCCTAAAACAAGACCAGAATTTTTCTTCCCTGGCGAAGATTCAGCAACCACACCTGCCTTAACCAAGAAGTCCTCCAATGTCATCTCCCCAAGAGTGGTTTGTCTTTCTTGGGCTTTCCTATTGAGATTATTCTGCTTTTGCCCCATTTGAATATCTTGCCACACCTCATCAACAGTCTTCTTGCTCAGATCCCTAGACAGAGTAAGGCTCGATTGCCGATGCGGAGCGGAGACTGATGCAAGTTGGTTATGCTGTGAAGCTGCATAATCAATCCCACTCATTCCATGAATAGCTTCGGCGGTCCACACGCTCTTGAGAAGCTCATCAAGATTCATGCTGCTAAGTGGTTTCCCCAAATTCCCTAATTGCTGCTGAACCTCATCTAGGGTGAGGCTGTACAAGGACCCTTGCCGGGACAATGCATGCGATTTCTGCTCTTGGATTTCACCACCATCACCGCCACTACCACCACCTTGAGATCCCATTTTCTGAGCACCCATTCACCAACCCTCTACACACACCAATAATCAATCATTCTGAAAATCAGTCTCAAAACCCTTTAATCAATTACAAACTTAACTCCTAATTTGCAATCTCTAAAGCCAAACATGGATTAATACCAACTACATTGAATCCATAGACTTCAACTAAAAATATTATAAGGACCTAATAACAGAGTAAGAGAGAGAGATCACAGTGAAACCCAGATCAAATTAAAAGCAAATGTGTAAAGATAGAAAATGTAGCAGCAGACTCACCAGAATCAATTAGAAACTCAACTCCTAATTTGCAATCTCACCCAATACATTGAATCCACAAACTTCAACTACAATTATCAACAAGTACCTAATAACAGAGTGAGAGAGAAATCAGAGTAAAACCCAGATCAAATTAGAAGAAAATGTAGAAGCAGAATCATCAGAATCAGATCAGAAGTTACAATACCCAGAGAGAGAATCCAGAAATGAATCAGCTTGCATGCAAAGACATATGTCCAACATTCCACATAAGCCAACAAAACCCACAAACCATGCCTGCAAAAACCAAGTCTTCTCAATCTATCTCACACCAATTTGTTTATACATTTATTTGGGAATTTAAATATATACATAAGGATTCAGATACAGACCCACATTCTATTTTCTAGTTTTCTAGAAGAATATATACTCAGACACACATATATGAAAGAAGAGAAAAAAAAATTTACACAAATGGGATGGATAGAAGGAAAATCCAAACACATAGATACGCATGCATAGACACAATTGCACAAATACATATTCTGACTTTCGGAATTAATAATGATAAATAATTAAAATATTGTTATTATTATTATTATTATAAAAATGAGAACAAAATGAACAGAAGAAAATTAAAAAATTGAAACTTTACTTGCACGCCGCACGATCCGATCTGAATCTTTTTAAAAAAACTGAGAATTTTTTTAAGGATTGTTTGTGGGTGGTCAAGTTGGGTCTCATTTAAGAAATTAATTATTTTAATTTTTTTATAAAAAATAAAAGAATAATGTTATATATATATATATATCGATTGGTATACTAATTAGTATATTAACAAATAATATGACATAATTTTAAATATTTTAAATATTTATAATTTATATAATGAATAGGTCATAATTTTAAAATAATAAATCATGTGGTCGACGAGTCCTGAGTAGAGGTTATTCATTCTAAATGGGTTGTGCCCCGTATTGGCTCTCCTATGTTCCAAATTGTTAAGAAAATTAAGTGTTGCAGGGATGGGCTAAAAGTTTGGAGTAAGGAGCACTTTGGAAATAACAAATTGGAAATTGCTCTCCTTAAATCAAAGCTCTTGTCTCTTCAGTCACAACCCTGAACAAAAGAAAATATGCAGTCAAAAGCCAAGTAAAAGTTGATCTTGAAATAGCTCTTATTAGGGTGGAAATGTTTCTACATCAAAGATCGAGAGTTCGTTGGTTGAATTATGGGGACAAGAATTCTTCCTTCTTCCATGCTTCAATGATTCAACGTAGCCAAAGAAACCAAATTCTTCACTCACAAACGGAGGAAGGACAATGGCTAAATTCAATACCTGAGATTAATCATTATCTCTTCGGCTTTTTCTCTTCATTGTTCACAAGTGTTGGGGATAGAAACTACATGGAGGCCTTATCAGCGGTGGAACCAATGGTATCTGATGTTATGAACAGAAGTTTAATCCAGTTAGGAGCAATGAAAGCTCTAGGACCCAATGGCTCTCCAGGGTTTTTCTACCAAACTTAATGGGATGAAGTAGGGGCTAAGGTGTGTGAAGTTGTGCGTAGTTTTTTTCTTGGTGGTTATTTGCTTAAAGAACTAAATCAAACCAATCTGGTTTTGATCCCCAAGGCTAGTAGCCCAATGTGTTATCCTAACTTCGTCCAATCAGTTTATGTAATTTTAATATGAAAATAATCACCAAAATCCTAGCTAATTGCCTGAAGCCTTTTCTGAAGAATCATATTTCCCCAAACCAATCATCTTTTGTGCCAAGGCGGATGATTCAAGATAATGTTGTGGTAGCCCACGAAGCTTTCCATGCTCTCAAATTAAAAAAAAAAAATCAGGAGTTGTTGGTAATATGGCTATAAAACTCAATTTCAACAAGGCCTATAATCAAATAGAAAGGGACTTTCTGTAACAACCCTCATACTGTTTACTGATTAATGGCTGATTGATTACCGATTACTGCTAAACGGAACTGATAATGACTAATAACTGACTGATAAATGAACTGATTAAAAGTACTGAACTGACTGACTGAAATTGGAAACCGAATTGATTGAGTATATGTTAGTTAAATTGCATTCTATCTGTTTGACTGTATGATTATCTGTTCATACTTATATGTTTAAACTGCTAATTGAAGGCCTTATCGGCGGCCGAAATCGGAATTGATTAGTGTTTTATGATCCTCATAATTAATGTGATTTTATGGTATAATTATCTGAAAACTGATTAGGCATGATTAAATTAGATTAAAATAAGCTAATTAAAGAGTTTGGTTTATTTACCATATTGCCACCCTTAGTGGCACACTACCTAGTGATGCTAGAGCCTTGCATCCTTGACTCACAACATTTCCATCAGCCATTTCTCCTGAGCTTAGCCGACCATGAGAGGAGAGTTAGAGAGAGAGGGAATTGTTCTTGTTGATTTGGCTTGAATTGCTTGGAATTGAAGTGTAGATTGCTATATTGAACCTCTAGACTTGCATTCGAGGAACCTAGGTATGAATTTCATCTTTTGATTTTGCCTTTAAGTTGATTCATGCATGGTTCATGTTAATTTGTAGAGCTAAGTCATGATTTGGTTCATTAATGGTGGATTGAAGCTCATCTCTTGCATGCATGTTAGTATTGTTGCATTTTGAGGTTGATTACATGGACATTAGTACATGCATGCTCATATTGTTGTTATAGACCATGTTTTCATCTGGTTTTGAAAAGAAATGAGCTCATTTGAGCAAGCTTTGGAGCTTTAATTTGGTTTAAAACTCATCCATGCATGTTTGAATGTTGTTCTTGAAAATAGGTTTGAATATGGTTTTAATTGACTCACCTTTGGGGCTTGAATTCATAAATTGAGCTTTGAAACTTGTTATACATTGAATTTAGTTATGTTTTCCAGAATTTGGGCCCAAGAGGTCGAGTTTGGAGTGGTTAAATGCTTGGTTTGAGCTTGGGAGGCAAATCTGGAAATTCCAGATTTGGCTTCCTCGCTCGAGCGAAGGGTTCCCCGCTCGAGCGAGCACCTTTGTCCAGGGCTCCGCTCGAGCGACCATCGAGCGACCATCGCGCGTAAAATCTCAGCATCCAGTATTTTTACTATTTTGCAGACCGCTCGAGCGAAGGATTACTCGCTCGAGCGAAGCCTTTGATTTTGGACTTACGCTCGAGCGGAGAAAGTCTCGCTCGAGCGAAGTTCCTATTTTCAGCAAACTGTGCAAAATGTTTTCTAAGTGTATTTTTGCATCCTCATCCCATCCTAGGCATTCTTAGGCCTAGTTTAAGACATTTAGATGAGGATATCGTTGTAGAACACACCAAGGCAAATTAGGGATTAAGTTATGATATTTCCCAACTGTGTAGCTTAGTGTGTGTTCAACCTGTGAACTGTGTAGGGTTGGCAACTGGGGAGACACGCTCTAGCATGCTGTAGCCCAGAACTCTGTGAGTAACAATTGTGTAAAGATATGTTCAACTGATATCTTTTGAATACTGAACTGAACTGTTTACTGAACTGGTATTACTGAATGAATGTATGTCCTTTATTTCTGAACTGTACTGTGGCATCCTTAGTACCTACTGTTTACTGTTACTGTTACTGTTACAGAGATCTCTGTCGGTTCCCTCGTGGAGCCACTACTGTTTACTGACTGATGGCCATCATTACTGTTCGGTCTTTTAAGACCTACTGTTACTGTTATGCTAATGGATGTACCACATATGACTGTTTACTGTACTGATCAACTGAAATACTGATTGAATTGAACTGTTTTCATTACCGTAAGGACATTCATTCTAAACCCCTTTACGCTTTATGTTATTCACTGGGCTTTAGCTCACTGTTTATATATATATGTAGGTGCTCAGCCACCAGATCGGAGCTAGGAGCGTGGGTTAGACTCCAGTTTTGTCAAGCCAGCCTATGTGCCTCACTGCGAGGTTCCGAGCCTACCTGTTAAGGCTTAGGGGTCTTTTACAATTCCCCCTTCTGTACTGTTTTACTGTTCTTTCTTTTACAATTCCCCCTTCTATACTGTTTTACTGTTCTGTATAGACCGAGTGTTACTGTACTGTTATCAAGGGATTAGGTCCCTGTACTGTGTGACTGTAAATTTTGTATAGACTGTACTGTTTGTATATGTATGAATGCATGAAAAATCTTTTTGGCATACAGACTGTCACAGCTCATTGGACATTGTTTAATTACTGTATTGGCTTCCGCCAGGCCCTGTACTCTGTTTTACTGTATTACTATTAAGCAGGCCTTCGGTAATCTCGGATTACTGGCCGGTTACGGTGCTAAACCCATAGGGCCGGGTTTGGGTCGTGACACTTTCTAGCCGCTGTTCTGGGAAAGCTGGGGTTTCATTCGAATTGGGTTAATGGGGCTATGGAGTATGTCATGATGTGAGTTTTTTATTTTTGTTAATGGTGATAAGCGAGCATCATTCTTTTCTTCTAGAGGGCTTCGTCAAGGCGATCCCCTCTCCCCATATCTTTTCATCTTAATGGTGGATGTCCTCTCAAAACTTCTCAATCAGAGCCTAAGACGGAATTAAGTCTCAGGGATGAAAATAACAAGGCACTGCCCGACCCTTTCGCATGTGTTCTTCGCGGATGATGTGTTTCTTTTTCTCAAGGCAAATATTCAGGGGTGTAAGTATGTGCAAGAGGTTCTGGACATCTACTATAAAGCCTCTAGTCAATAAATAAATTTTAGCAAATTAAGGCCTCGTTTGGAAACAAGATTTTTTAGAAACTTTTTGATTTTTTTGCTAAAATATGATATATATATATATATATATATAATAAAAAAAAATTAGTATGTTTAGGATGACTTTTTGATTTTTTACGAAAAGATGTGCAAAAAGTAAAGAGAAAATGAAATCTTTGACTTTTTTGTATAAGTTGTTGGCTTTTTGATTTTTTTTAGTGATTTTTTGACTTTTTGGCTAAAATCATCACTTGCCAAACGAGGCCTAAGTGTGCAATTTTCAACAAATGTTTAGCCCAACACTAATAGATACATCTGTGACCTCTCTGGTCTCAAGATCACCCCTACTAATGCAAAATATTTGGGTTTACTATCCTTTTTGGGGTCGGTCAAAAACGGAAGCGTTTGAATTCATAATTGAAAAAGTCCTCTCTAAATTACAAGGGTGGAAATTGAAATTGTTATCGCAAGCGGGAAATGAGACATTGATCAACATAGATACAAGCAATCCCATCTTACGCAATGGCTTGTTTCGCATTTCCAAAACGGTTCAATGCGAGGTTGAACGCTTATATTAGCAAATTTTGGTGGGGAGGGGACTTAGAAGACAGAGGGATTTATTGGGTTAATTAGGGCTCATTGGCATTATCTAAATTTCAGGATAGGCTAGGCTTTAGAGATTTCAAAGCTTTTTGTTGGCTAAGTTGTGTAATTTAATAAGATAAATAGATTCACGATTAATCAAACTAAATTACAAAATAAGAAAACATGCTGGAAATTACAACCATATTGCACAAAAATACATAATACATTAAAATGGTAAAGAAATCAAACTGAAGCCTGTGTGATACTACAGTCTCCTTAAAACAGATTCACCACCCCACCGTGAGTGCTAGAGGTACGTCGATGTCTGTCTCCCAAGATACAACGATCTAGACCCGCTAACGTAGAAACACCTTCTATTAGTTTTGTCGAATCGACAATGGCAGCACTCTCTCACACAAGAAGAAAATTATAGGAGCAAACTAACTGTATAATATGGAAGCCAAAAAAAATTCAGTGTGTCAACCAAAGAAGTTGGTCTCTATTTATACACCATAGAGGAGAGAGGAGGAGCCTCCAGCCATGAAAGCTAACAACCAATGCAGCCTATTACTCTTATAAAACTACTAGAGTAATGCACAAAACTAATAGGGATTCAATGTATAAGTTCCACACAATACACACATGTGTGTGTATATATATATATCTGTAGCCACTTGACAGACTGGGCCCAAAAAGATTAGGTTAATGGATCTCCAATCCGACCTAACCCAAACCTAACCCATTCCAGCAAGCCTCAAGGCCAAGCCCAAGATCCAAGATCTACGACCCACGAATCACAGACCCGGACCTGGACCCGAACCCGGCCCGATCTGATCCAGGAGGGCGCGCGCGTGCGCGTAACAATTTTTGTATAACCAACTTGGACCACAGTTTTGGTCCGGGCCCATCCTTAAAGCATCCATAACTCCCTTCCTGCAAAAAATTTAGATTTCCCAAAGAGATCATGCCCTTATCAAAATCTTGAGGTTTACATACTCATTAAAGCTTTTCTCTGCAATCAATGTAGGATTGGTAATTATATACAATTCTCAATACCTCATTCATTAGGCCAACTTTATGAGACAATTTCTCATTCAATTCTTAATGATTTTTGGTTATTCTTTTTGTGGTGTAAAGATCTTGTTACAAAGAATCTAAATCCATTTAATCTCACCTCAACCAAGGGTTGGGACCTACTTTAATTTCACATTAAAGTCACCATGAAACCATTTTTTTTCTCAACAATCTCCTACATGAATAAAATTGACAGAATAAAGAAAATTGACAATGTTTACAACAAAGACTCGGAGAGAGAGCACACAAACTAACTCTGCATCAGAAAGGTAGTTGTTGGTCTTGAACCTTTCGTAGTGAAAGCTTATCGGATTTACTGGCTAACCAGTGAACATGATGTCTCAAACTGTTCTACCGTTTGTGTAAACCGAGACAATAGACCTTACACAGAAGTTAGTCCAACCATTGTTCTTGTTCTTACTGGTGTGTCTGGTATGGCCTTGGAACACTAGCCTGGTTTAATGAGTGTTTTTAAAGAATTCGGCCTTACCAATTCTTAAAGAAGCGAGCCCACTTCACACTCACATAGGTGACCTATATAAGGTTATTCATTATACCATGGTTGATTATTCATATCACTTAGGTCATTAAAAACATTAGCGTAATCTTCCACTCCCATAGGGTATCACTATACATAGGAATGGGCAAAGGGATTTACTTCTTCAGTGTCTCACCTGTTATACAAAATTAGGTTGTCCCTTTGAACCTAGATCATGGGATCTTCAGTCAACTAGGTTGGGTTTTCCGTTCCGGTAACATTACAAAAGACCTTAACCTTATTCCTTGACGACGTTTTTACTAACTCTCGGGTTAACCCTTTAGTTAGCAGATCCGCAATGTTGTCATTAAACATTACATAGTCTAGAGAGACAACTCCATTAGAGAGTAGTTGTCGTATGGAATTATGTCTATGACGGATATGTCTAGACTTTCTATTATACATATTACTTTGTGCCCGTCCAATTGTCGATTGGCTATCACAATGAATACAAAAAGCAGACACAGGTTTCGTCCAACGTGAAATATCCTTAACGAACTAGCGAAGCCATTCAACTTCTTCAGTTGCTTTATCCAAAACAATAAACTCAGATTCCATCGTTGATCTCGATATACACATTTGCTTGGAAGATTTCCAAGACACAGCTGCCCCTCCGAGGGTAAACACATAACCACTAGTGGATTTGGAGTCCTTTATATTAGATATCCAATTAGTGTCATTATACCCTTATAGTACCGCTGGGTATTTGCTATAATATAGCCCATAATCCCGGGTGTAGCGTAAATAACCTAGCACTCGCATAATGCCCCTCCAATGAGTAGCATTCGGATTATTCGTGTATTTACTAAGCTTGCTAATAGAGTAGGCTATATCCGACCTTGTACAACTCATCAGATACATCAAACTTCCAATGACCCGAGAATATTCTAGCTGAGAGACACTCTCACCATTATTCTTGGTCAAGTATAGACTCAAGTCTACCGGTGTCTTAGACACACTTGTATTTGATTTACCAAATTTCTTAAGTATCTTCTCAACATAATGAGACTAGGAAAGTACAATACCACCAGATGTTCTGGTAATCTTAATATCCAGAATGACATCTGCAAGGCCCATATCTTTCATGTTAAACTTAGAGTTTAACAACATTTTGGTAGTTCTAATCATTTCATCCTTATTACCAACAATGAGTATGTCATCGACGTATAGACACAAAATGGCATAGCCTATGTCTGTGTCTTTGACATATACACATTTGTCACACTCATTGATTTTAAACCCATTGTCAAATTTCTCATGCCATTGCTTAGGAACTTGCTTCAAATCATATAATAACTTGACAAGCTTATAGACTTTCTTATTTTGCCTTGGAGCTGAAAACCCCTCGGGTTGCTTCATATAGATTTCTTCATCCAAATCTCCATTTAAGAAAGTTGTCTTTACATCCATTTGATGTATCTCCAAACCACATAAAGCAGCTATCACAATCACCATACGAATGGATGTAATCCTTATCACAGGAAAATACGTATCACAGTAATCCAAGCCTTCTTACTGCCTGTATCATTTGATAACTAGCCTAGTTTTATACATATCAATTGACCTATTCACTTTCATCTTTCTTCTAAATATCCATTTACTCCCTAAGGCCTTATTTCTTGGGGGTAGATCAACCAACTCTCAAGTATGGTTCTGTAAGATGGAGTCGATTTCACTCTTAATTGCTTCTTTCCATAAGGGATTTTCAGGTAAAGTCACAACTTCATAAAAAGTTCGAGGTTCTCCCTCTAACATATAAGTCAAGAAGTCCTAGCCAAAGGACTTGGCAGTCCTAGCCCTCTTACTCCTTCTTGGCTCATCTACTTCCTCATCTTGATCACCTTCAAGTTCCTTCTCAGAACTTTGATCATCTCCTCGAGTTCGACAAGGAAATACGTCTTCAAAGAAGAATGCATTCCTTGACTCCGTTATGGTATTCTTGTAGATATCTAAAATATTTGACTTGTGCACAAGAAACCTATATGCACTAGAAACCTATATGCACTAATATTATGTGTATAACCAATGAATATACAATTTATGATTTTCGACCCTATCCTAACCCGCTTGGGTGTAGGTACTGCTATTATTATGTGTATAACCAATGAATATACAATCTATGGTTTTCGAACCTATCCTAACCTGCTTGGGTGTAGGTACTGCCACTTTTGCAAGACACCCCCACATTCGTAGGAAATTATAAGAAGGCTTACGGCATTTCCATAATTCATATAGAGTCTTGTCTGCTTTCTTCCAAGGTATTCTATTTAGAATGTAATTCGCGGAGAGAATTGTTTTCCCCCACAAGTTCTGTGGCAACCCAGAACTTATAAACATTGCATTCATCATTTCTTTTAACATTTTATTCTTCCGCTCAGCAACACCATTTGACAGAGGGGAATAAGGCTCTGTGGTTTGGTGAATAATCTCAAATTTAGCACAAATCTCAGCAAATGGGGATTCATGCTCACCACCACGATCACTTCTTAAAGCCTTGATCATTCGGCTTAGTTAATTCTCAACTTTATTCTTGAAAAGAATAAATTTATCAATCGCCTCATCTTTGCTCTTAAGCAAATACACATAACAGTATTTCGTGCAATCATCAATAAAAGTGACGACGTAGTTGTTACCACCACATGATTGTACGACTTTCGAGTCGCACACATCACTGTGCACTAAATCCAAAGGCTTTGTACTTCTTTTAACAGAATGAAAAGAAGTCCTTGTCAATTTTGCTTCTACACAAGTTTCACACTTGTGATTTGGATTAATCTTGAAAGATAGTATGTGATCTAACTTGATTAATCTATGCAAAGAGTCAAAATTTACATGACCAAGTCTACCATGCCATAATTGAGGGGATTCAAGCATATACGCAGAAGAAGAAGCTTTTTCGTTAATCTTACGGATAATAATCATTACATTGAGCTTAAACATACAACCCGATAGATACCCATTTCCCACATAGACCCCGCTCTTGGTCAACACGACCTTATCAGACTCAAACACCATGCGGAAACAATGCTTGCTTAAGAGCAACCCCGAAGGACATCGTTCAGACTCAGCTCTTTTCCTGAAGTCATCTTTAGAACCACCTTGTCTTTACCCTCAACAGTTGAGGTTGCAGCATTCTCCATGAACAACTTCTCATCGTTTGAAGCTAGTTCAAAGGTTGTGAACATCTTCTTATTAGCACAAATGTGGCGAGTAGCCCTAGAGTCCACCCACAATTCCTTCGAGTTGGACCCCACCATGTTCACCCCTAAGACGACAGCTAACAGATGCATGTCATCCACATCTTGTAACAGATCCTCCATTTTAACCATGTGGGCACGACTCTTGTTCTGTGGAGAGTACTTACGGCAATCAACCGCCCGATGTCCATCGCTTCCACAGTTGAAGCACTTTCTATTGAACCTAAAAGTAGGTTCTTGTGGCTTGTAGACTGACCTTTTGGAGACATTACCTCTAGCCCCCAACTTTAAGCTTTTGCTTGTCGGTGGCTTATTCTTTACCCCTGAGGATTGGCTATGCTCAATCACGTTTGGTTTCACAGTGGAGGTATTCCCCCATTTCCTCCTGTTATCTTCCTCAATCCGGAGCTAGACAAAGAGCTCTTCAACTGTCATCTCCTTTCGTTTGTGCTTCAAGTAGTTCTTGAAGTCTTTCCAGCTGTTAGACAGCTTCTCAATCAACACAGATGCCTAGAATGATTTACTCAAGAACATTCCCTTTGCATGAATCTCGTGTAGAATTACTTGGAACTCTTGGACTTGACTAATGACAGTTTTTTAGTCCACCATTTTAAAGTCTAGAAACTGGCCAACGACAAATTTCTTCACCCCTGTATCCTTGGCCTTGTACTTCTTGTCTAAAGCACCCCACAGCTCCTTTGTTGACTTCTTGACATAAAATGCGTTGAAAAGTGAATCTGCTAAGCCATTCAAAACATAGTTCCGGTAAAGGAAGTCTGACTGCTTCCAAGCATCTAGAGCCATGAGCTTCTGCTAATCTTGCTTATTCTCTTCTACGACTAGTGGATCCTCACTCAAAAACCTCGCAAGGCTTAGAGTAGTTAGGTAGAACGCCATCTTCTGCTGCCATCTCTTGAAATTCACCCCCCGTGAACTTTTTCGGGTGCTCATGATGGTTGAGAGGGCCTACCGAAATAGCAGGAGTAGCAACAGGGTTGACCACAAAGATCACACCAACCGGGTTGACCACAAAGGTCACAGTAGTAGGAGTTGGCAAGCCAATTGCCCCGGGGTTCTGATCCCCACCAACATTAGCAGCAACAGTAGCATCGGTAACAGTTGTCATTTCTAAAAAATACAACAAAATTTCACTATTCTGCGTTTTCAAAAATTAAACTTAACACTAGAAAATTTCAAAGTTGGCAGTTTAATTCAAAACTAGCATCACCACTTCCCTAGAATCGAACATGATCAAGAATGTTTCTAAGAAGACTGGAGGGGTCACATTGGTCCCACTTAAAACCCAATTAACCTTAGACAAAACTTTCAAGAGCATATTGACTCCTAATCCATAGGAAACAATTTTTAGAATTAAGTTTTCTAGGAGATGAACTAGGTTAAAACAAACCAAGTTCCAAACTTACATGCAATTAAAAAAAAAATTGCTAACAAATTACAAGCAATGTAAAAAATTGCTATCACAATTATAAACAAATAAAACTTGCTTCTACAAATTAGTAAATGAACCAAACTAAAACTCAAGCAAAATATTACTTTAAATATAAGACTAGCAAACCAATCCAAGTGAGGATGCCATTTAGTCGAAAAATTCATTTCCATGCTTAGGTATTTCTATTCAACAAAAAGTTAGTAGTCCAATTTTTTTTTTTATTATTATTATTATTGCAAACCCAAATTTCATTTGAATTTGTATTTTTCCTTTTTGCACAGGTATTCCTGTAAAGAAGGTTAGCACAAAACACAACAAAATACAAAGCAAAGAATTGGAAAAAACTATAAAAGCAATAAATGATTAGCAAAATTAAGTAAAAATTAAAATGCTATACAAGTTACATACATAAAACTTAAAAATCCAAAATTAATTTAAAATTTAATGTACACCATAAACATGTAAATAAATAGACAAGTTACAAAAAAACCTTTATAACTCCTACTAGTCAAATTAAAAATTTAATAGGCTAGAGTTATATAAATTTTTTACAAAACAATAACCATATAATAAACATGTGAATGTTTATAGTAAATAACATGTAAATTATTTTAGAATTAAGATCATGCAAATAATTCCAAAAAACTAAAACCTAGAAAATTGAGAATATGCAATTATATTATGAAACTATAAAATAAAGAAGCAACAAATCATGGTAGAAATCATGAACCATGCTCATAGAATAAAATGATACTTAAACAAATAAGTATGCACATTTTACTAGAGTTCTAGAAATAAAAGCATTCATGCACTTTACAGACCAAGCAGAGAGCCTCCCAAACAGTTGCAAGCATGTATATATTATTCTATCATAAATAAAGCATTAGCGCAAAAATCATGAGTTCATGTATTACACAGTGAGCTCTTATTCAAATTCAAAAGACCTGCAGAATGATTACAATCCATGGGAATTATCATAGCAGCACAATAGTTTATATTTATTTATTAACAAGATGAAAGAACTGCTCAGTGTAATTTACTAAAGAAAATAAGAACTTTACCAACAAAGCACTACAGTATACAAAGTCACAAGAAAACCAATTTGCACAACTAGCATGAAACTAATTTAATTTCTACATTACTAACAGAAGCATGTCAAATGTAATAATTTAATCTCTTACAAATTACATATGAATCTATTTATCTAATTTCATGGGAAAAAAATAATATGTTTTAAGATTGTTGGCTAAATTTTGTAATTAAATAAGATAAATAGATTTGCGATTAATCAAACTAAACTACAGAATAAGAAAATATGCTGGAAATTACAACCATATTGCACAAAAATACATAATACATTACAATGGTAAAGAAAGCAAGCCGAAACCTGTGTGATACCACAGTCCCCTTAAAACAGATTCGCCACCTCACCGTGGGTGCTGGAGGTACGTCAGTGTCTGTCTCCCCGAATATGACAGTCTAGACCTACTAACGCAGAAGCACCTTCTGTTAGCTTTAGCGAGCCAACAATGGCAGCACTCTCTCACACAGGAAAAAAATTATAAAAGCAAGCTGACTGTATAACATGGAAGCCAAAAAAAATTCTATGTGTCAACCAAAGAAGTTAGTCTATATTTATACACCATGAAGGAGAGAGGAGGAGCCTCCAGCCATAAAGGCTAGCAACCAATGCAGCCCATTACACCTGCAAAATTGCTGGAGTAATGCACAAAACTGATGGGGATTCAATGTGTAAGTTACATATAATATACACGTGTGTATATATATATCTGCAACCACTTAACAGACTTGGCCCAAAAAGATTAGGTTGGTAGACCAGCAATCCGACCCAACCCAAACCTAACCCATTCTTTAAGCCTCAAGCCCAAGATCCAAGATCCACGACCCACGAATCATGAATCACGGACCCAGACCTAGCCCGAGCAGGCAAGCCACGCGCTCTTGTGTGGCAATTTTTGCATAACTAACTTGGACCATAGTTTTGGCTCAAGTGTAGCTCGACTTTTTCGCGTCCCTTTTCGGAAGACAAATAAGCCCTACAGTATCGGACTCCCGCGGTTCTGAATCTAATCTCACAAGTGCAATGTGAAATAGATAAACACCAAAGAGTCCCAATCCGAAAAATCTTTTGGAAAATCGATTTTGAATCAAATTGTCAAAAATGAACTATTTTGCCAAATACATAGTGGCCACCTAAATATTTTTTAGATAAATTTAAGAAACCCATGACTCGTATTGTCTCAGCTCAGGAACTTAGGTACAAGAGGGGAAGGTCATGAATTAAGCACCCCCACTCGTCCGATCAAAGATCGACCTCTACTAATCATGATATGATTTTTATCTACATTATATGCTCTTGTTCTGGTTATTAGGCTAGCATTACTATGTGATGCACGCACACACGAGTATGGACTAACTTGCAAAAATTGGAACATTTGATTCATGTTTGTTTGAAAAATCGTTTCGAATATGTATCACTTGAAATATGACTAATGCAACTCATGTAAAAATGTAACTAATAGGCTCGGCTACTAATATGGCATATGAATCAAATTGATAACATGCAATCTAAGCACGTATTCAAATAAGTATTTAATAAACGTTGTAAGTTAGAATGATGAACCGAGTCTCGGTGCATGCAATACAAATGGATGCAAACATGGAGTATGCTAAACAAAACATGATGCTCCTAAACTAACCATCATAAGCTAGTAAAATAAAAGGGAAAAAGACGTGGGGTTGAAAAACATACACATTATTACATTGCCCTCTCATGAAAGAGAGTCTGAATTAATAAACTAGCTAACTAATTACCTAGCTATTACAACAACAAATGAATAGGTAGCTAAACTAGTTAACTAATTATTACAAACCGAATTAATTAACTAATCTAGCTAATTAAAATAATTACAAGACGAAATCAAACAATTAGTTAACTAACTAATTAATTACAACACTTTACAAACAAATAACTAAGCTAAATATTTAAAATTAAACATGCTCGGTACGCGAGAAATGCTCATGCACGTGCTCGATTTCCACCCGAAAAGCCACTGTTTCTGTTGCTAAATGCCTCTGTTGCACAATAGAACACTTACACTCATTTCCACCTCCAGACTAGCTCTACTCTACTGGGAGAGTACACTGCTGAATTTTGCATTGGTGGCCGGCAAGGGGCCGACCATCCACTGATGATGGCTTGCCGGCCACTGCTGGTTGCGCTTCCCTGCTGCAACAGAGGGCAAACAGAGCATGCACAGGGTATTCTCAAGGGTTGTCTGCACAACTCACCCTCTTTATCATGAACAAATCAAAGGAGTAATAAGCTTGGTTCATAAACCATCAATGGAAGAAATTTTATTGCATGATGGCCTATGAACCAAAGTGTGCAAGTTCAATAAATGCAACAAAAATGAGACTCTCAAAACCACCTCCCTGTCATGAATTGATCAAGGGAAGTGATGACTTGAAGACTTGAATCATTTCATCACTACTGAGTACAAAATACCTCAAGCTTCCATGTGTTCAATTAACGTCCGATTGAACACAAAATCAACTTCTTATCTTGCACCATTTTATTCCCATTTTAATTGCCAACCATCTTTTAATTCATTAAGTCTAAAGGTGAGTAAGTCCTCTAATGGAAAGAGGGCTCAAACCAAGGGTTACTTTGGGAATGAAAGAGACATCATACCATTGGTAATGAACCCCTTAAGGGATTAAACCATTAGGCATGACATCTCAGTCTCATGCTTAAACAAACAAGTAGTTTGAACCATTTTCAAAGAAAAACAAAAACCAAGAAAGGAGGGAGGTTGCAGAGGTGATTAAGAGTGATCACAAGTATGAAAAGCCATAAATAAATGCAATCAACTCAAATAAGATGGCGTCTAAGGCCTAGAACACCAAACTCATAAGGACAATAACACTACAAGCATGCAAACTAAAGTTCAAATGCAACAAACACTTAAAAATAGTGTTAAAACAGTCTAAAAATAGTCCTAAAACATACTGAAATTAAGACAAAAATAGCTAGATTAACAAGCTAAAATATGGAGCATGCTAGACTAGTAAGCAAAAGACAAGGAGGAGAGGCTAACCCCTCCAATTTTGAACTTCAAACCCAAATTTTAGCCGCTGAAAAAGCTTTGAAAATCAGTGTTTAAAAGCTCAAAAAAATATAGTGAAAAGATGGGAAACACGAGTGTAAAGGCTTATGAGACAAGGTGTAAAGAAGGGTGATTAACCCCTTTACTTTTAATAGCCTTAAACCACAAGCTTCAGCCCATAATAACAATCCAAAAATAGTTCAAAAACAACAAGAAAAGATGGGAGAGAAATAGTGCAGAGATGCTCAAAATTATACCTCTTGAAGCAAGGTTAATATTTTGCTCACAAACCAACAAGTTCTCACTCTCAAGGGCTGAAATTTGGACTCAATAATCTTAACAATGAGAGCTCCAATATTGGTTTAAGAAGTGTAGAGAGAGGGTGTATAGGTTACAAGATACAGATAGAGAGAGAATTTCAAGTTTTGAAACTTTTGGAATTTTTTTCAACCTTAAACCATGAAGGAAGGTCCCTATATATAGAAAAACAGTCTACCAGGTTGAAAATATCAAGCCTGGAACAACTAGAGCTTTTGGGGGACAGCTGGCAAAAAATATCTGGGTTTTTCACCAGTGGGTGGCCGGCCGGCCAAAAGTATGAATTTCCGGCCACCTGCCGGCTACCAAAAATCTACTTCCAGGCCTAACTTCAAACGGGCATATCTCTTTTATTCGGACTCGGTTTTAGGTCATTCTTGAGTCTAAATTGAAACCCCGGAAGTTTACTTTCCAATGGTGACAGCCTCACATCTAAATTCTAAGTGTACAAAGAGATATGCCTATTTTAGTGAAGGTTACTCATTTCTATCTTAACCGGATGGATGCCTAAATTCAAATGGCCATATCTCCCTCATCCGGACTCGTATTTAGGAGATTCTTAAGTCTAAATTGAAGCCTCAGAAGTCCACTTTCCAATAGTGGTAGCCTCACAGCTAAAGTCTAATTGTATAAAGAGATAGGCCTGATTTAGTGAAGGCTGCTTAGTTCTCTCTCAACGATTTGAAGCCCAACTTCTCCCTAACTAGTTTTCTTCTCTCTCCTCCAATTTTCTTCAACTCCTAACCTATAAATAAGAGGTTTAAAAAGATTTTCAAAGAGTTCACATCCCTTTCATTTATTTCTACTCGGTTTACTGAAAAGTGCAAACTTTTAAATGAAATACGAGCATCGGAACATCGTAGAAACTTTTAGGAAAAAAAATTTGAAAAAGAGGATTTTGAGGTCTAAAATAATTTTGGTCAAAATAGTTTTGGTCAAAAATTGGGTGTAAGGTTGGGATTTAGAAGCTCTTCTTACTGAAGAAATTGAGCGATTGGACAGCGTAACTTTCATCATCGAGTGATTAACTTGAGGCGCCCAAGTCTTAAGAGCGGTGAAAAATTAGGTGTCTATTCTCATCCTTGAAGCATCTATAACTCTCTTCCTTCGGAAAATTTGGATACCCCAAAGAGTACATGCCCTTATCAAAATCTTGAGGTTTAAATACCTACTAAAACTTTCCTCTATAATCAATGTGGGATTGATAGTTACACACAATTCTCAATACCTCATTCATGAGGCCAACTTTAGGAGACAATTTCTCATTCAATTCTTAATGATTTTTTGTCCTTTTTTTTGTGGTGTAAAGATCTTGTTATAAAGAATCTAAATCCTCTTAATCTCACCTCAACCAAGGGTTGGGACCTACTTTAATTTCACCTTAAAGTCACCATAAAATCATTTTTCTCCCAACACTTTTAACTGGCCCTGCTAGCTCGCCAAGGTTGGAGACTGGTGATGAAGTATCCAAACTCCTTTTGTGTCTTAAAAGGAATTTATTATCCTCACTCCACTTTTATGGATGCGGTGAAAAGGCATAGGGCTTCATGGGCCTGGGCTAGTATTCTACAAGGAAAGAATGTGTTATTGGAAGGATTGAGATGGCAAATTAACAGTGGTACTAATGTCAGGTTCTAGGAAGATAAGTGGGTGCCTGCTCTACCAAACTTCAAGATAAATACTCCAAAACCTGGTCGGACTTTGGTTACGAAAGTGGAAGATGTGATTAACTCTAGCTATAAAAGCTGGAAGGTTGATGTTCTGAGAAGCTTAGTGTATCTGAAATGCAAGCAATTCAATCAGTCCCTATATCGTTAATTCCTCGAGAGAATGCTATGATTTGGCATTTGGGAACAAAAGGGGAATACTTAGTCAAATCTGGTTATCATGTGGCCCTTTCAGAGGTGTAGAACCAAATATTTCAAAAACCCTCTACTTCTTTTACACCCCTAATAGCTTTTGGAAACTTCTATGGACTCTCATGCTGTGTTTGGTTGAGGGATTTGGAGAGGGATTTGGAAAGAGAAATGGAAAAGGTAGGTGAAATATGAATAAAACATGCCTATATTTCACATAGTTTCACACACCTTTTCTCTTTCTCTTTCCAAATCCCTCCCCAAATCCCCCAACCAAACACAGCGTACCTCCAAAGATTCGCCACTTGTGGTGAAGAGCTTGTAAAAATGTGTTGGCCTCTTAGAAGAACTTATTTCGAAGAAGGTGTGCTCTTTCAGTCGATAATGAAATGGTCGTGTGAACCGGTGGAGAAATTTAAAAATTAGGAGGATCGTGCTTCATGCCTTGGCAAGATAGCATGGATTGGTTAGTTTATTTGGAAGGACCAAAATAATTATGTATTCAATCATCTCCCTATAGAGCCCTCCTCGACCACACATCGAGCTCGAAAAGCAATGGCAGAATTAGAGAATGTGTTTTATCGTCGAGTTAATGTAGATCCTCAGTCTTATCCCATGAACCCAGAGAATGCTGACAAGTGGATCTCCCCTAGTCAGGGACAATTCAAAATTAATTGGGATGTGGCTACGAAAAAAAGGCTCTTCATAGGCCTCGATTGCGATGGTTCTGAGGGATTCTTCAAGACGGATTCTAGACGGGCTCACAAAGAAAGAATGCATCCCCTCTTCCTTTCAAAGTGAGGCTTTAGCTTGTAGGTGGGTTTGCCTCTTCACAGAAACTAGAGGACTATCAGTGGTGATTATTGAAGAAGACAACAAATTAGTAATCCTCCTAAGTGTGTCAGAGACAACTCCTTTCTTTGGAGTGTGGACCGATTTTTGATGATATTAAAAGATTGGCAACTCAAGGAATGTTTCATCTTCAATGGAGACCACAAACTGCTAATAAAGTCGCTCACTAGGTGGCGTAGGCTTCGCCGCATGGCCTCCTACCTCAGGATTGGGTTCCAAATCCCTCAGTTGCTCTTGCTAGCTTATTGGGTGATGTTTTTGTTTTTTTTATTTTTTTCCTCTCCTTATCTATTAATTCTTCTATTCAAATATAAATATATATATATATATATATATGCACTTATTGATATATTAATTGATACATGTAATATCATCAAAAATTAAAAAAAATAATGTGATGATTTATAATATATTTTAAATTTTTTTGTTAAAAAACTCCACTTGTCCAACGCAGCCTTGGTTGCAGTTCCAAGTGAAATAGAGAGAGAGAGAGAGAGAGAGAGCCTGCAATTGAGTATAATTGAATTGAAATCTCAAGTCCCAATCCAACCCCACTTCTTTCTGCAATTGAGTAGAATTGAATTGAAATCCCAAGTCCCAATCCAACCCCACTTCTTTTTTCAAAAAAAATAATTAAAATAATATTAGAGGACCAAGGCAACTGCCGGCCCTACTACGGTGGTGCTTTTTATCATCTTTTGAGATAAACTATTATTATTTTAATGTACAAGGATTTATATCATGCGGCCCCTTCTGAGATTCTTATATAATATTATTGGTTAAATTACACGGATGTCGGAAGTAGGCCATTTAGCCTAATAATCATGTAATATTTATTACTTGTGATATGAGATCTCATATTTGATTTTTATTAAAAAGATTTTAATACTTTTTATGATAGTGCTTATTTTTCTCAGGATTTTGTGTGTGTAATTTTCTTATACTAGCCTCCGCTTGGCAAGTTGGTTTATGAGTTTTTTTATTTATTTTAATTATAAAAGACAAAATAAGCTATTTTAGTTACAACAAACAAAACATCACATTCAATTTATAATCATTACACTTTTCTCTCATAAAAAAAGTTAAAAAACTCAAAAAGTCCTTCCCAAACCAAGCTTTTTAGCCCAAGCTAAAATAGCCAAAAAAGTCAAAAAGCAAACCCACTTCCCAAACGAGGCCAATTAGTTTAGGATTATAAGATAGGGTTGATAATCCAACCCTTTCTTTAATCTTTCATTTTTTATCCCACTCCTTAAGATTTAATAATCATGTTTTGATGAACTATTAATTTGGACTTTAATTTTTCTAGTCAAATATCGAATTATCTATTTTATTGGATTATTAATCCAACATAAGGGGTTATTGTTTATTGAGATTAGACTTCATGTTCAACCTATTAATTAATTCATTGTTTGGATAGAAAAGTAAAGATCGGATTGATATTAGTCCCTCATATATGAGATAATTCAATCGTAGGAGTGAGTGTATAAAAATAATTAGACTAACTGATCATCTAAATTATTATTAAATGATGAAATTAACTCCAAACATTAATTTTTAATTTATGTTGTGAACGCATTGAAATTTCAAGTAGGAAATGTTCATTTTTTTTTTTGGTTTATACTTTTGAAGTGGACTATATTTTGTAGACGTTGTGACATTTAAATAATTTTTTATAACATTTTGAACTTTCTTCTTTTTAACATGTGTAGATTAATAAGCACTTAGGCCAGAGATCCACTTCAAAAATTATTGGGCCGATAGGTCTAAACTCAAATCTTTTTTGGTCGAAAGGATATATATTTATTCAAAAGTTTACTTATTTATCTATCTATTCAAATATAACCTATCTGCATACGCATTGTCTATCTATTTAACTATATATCCAAATGTTACCTATTTATATACATTTCACCTATCTATTTACTTATCTATTTATATCACTTATTTGTCCAGCTCATCACCACCAATAGCTGCTAGCGGCCATTGCTATCAGCTGCTAATGATTTTCCCGATGACTTTTCTTACTAATTTTTCAGCGACTTAACGACTTTTCTGATAACTTTTCAACACGTGTCTTTATCATAAAAAAAAATATTAACTATTAGACCAAATAACATAAAGCGCCATAAGTGATCTAATGTTCAAAAGCAAAACAATCTAGTTCATTTGTTGCCAATCATTCCAAAATGAGAGTAAATAGAAGAATATTTTTCTTCATCGTCTAAATATTGAAAACATATTCTTGAGAAATATTTTCAGAATTAATGATGGTTGTACGGGGAAGAAATAATTCTCCTCGTATAATCCTGTTGACTGAGTCCACGCTCCTCCGTACGACGTCGCTTTGTCACCTGAAAACACAAACGTGAGCTAGCCGGCGGGTGTGTGCCGGAAACCTCTCCGATGCCTAAGTCAGAAAACTTGACAAATAGACAAAGCTCTAAGTTCTCAGAAAAATTGTGTTCAATTACCTCCTCCAAGGTGATGTTTGTGAGCTTTTATAAGTTTCCAGTGGCACAATCCTAGTAGGACTTTTATTCCTCCATGCAGAGTCCTCCTAGGATTCATACTCCTAAGGATAATGCTTATCCTTTTACACCCTCCCCCACTGCTTAAACCAAGTGGGATGGTTTTTACTTTGGCCGAACTACTATATGCCCGATATAAGCTTGGCTATGCAGAGCCACTGAGTAAACCGAATTTATCCTTAGTTCGGTTCTTGTGTTATCCCTTTCTTATCTCGGCTTTCTATGTAGAACCCATAGTACGGTCTTAGACCGGGCCAATGACTTTCGGCCAGTATAACCTTAAGACCGGTATAACTTCAAGTTGCTTTCGGACCGAAGTATCTTTACAATCACTGTGCCGAAGTAAATTTGTCTCTCTTATGCCGGAGTAGCCTTGCCTCTCCTGGGCCGGAGTAACTATACCTCTCTTGGGCCGGAGTAACATTGCGGCCGTTTCACCAAGTCCTTGGCACTTTGGGCCACAAAGCCCATCACATAGCTCGGCCCAATTTTTACCAAAAATTACCCTCTCAATTGCCCCTTAATTCCATCTGCACAGCATGATTGGGATTACCAGTCCAACCGAGCTGAAGTTATTAAGCCTTTCCAGCCGAGCTAAAAACCTTTAGCCTCTCCAGCCGAGCTAATTTTACTTCGGGCTTCACTTTGTCCGGTCAAAACGTCTCTTCAATCACGACTGTAACGCTTCCCTTTCCGTATACACGTGGCACGCCCCCATTCGTAGAAGGCAGCTGTCAACGCCGTCTTCGTGTTTCGCAATTTTTGAACAGTTCCCGCTTCTTCCCTTTTCTTTTCCCTCTCTCTCATTTCACCAAACACTCTTTTCATTCTTGAACCATTCACCTTCTTCTCTCCCTTGTTCCTGAGCCCCTGAGTTTTGAGCTTGCTGTGTTCGTGTCTCCATTGCTGCCATTGCCTCAATTTCCTAGCTTCTTTCTTATTCGGGTAAGCAAGCCTATCCTTCTTGCTCTTTGTCCGCTTTACCATCTGTATAGTTTTGTTTTGTATGTTTTTTGCAAACACTTTTTTCCATTTGTTGCTTTTGCTTCTGTACTTTCACAAAAAAATAATAGCAGAGCTCATGTGTGTATGAACTTCTATAAAAAACTAGTCTTAGATCCAAAATCTAGCCCCAACCGAACTAAGATACTGTTTTTGTGCTAGTGGTAGATCACCTTAGACAATTAACCGAACTAGAACTTTGCAAGATGATAGCAGCTTTGAAAAATAAATTTCCGATTCAACTTAGCCGAAATAAGATCACCGAACGAAATATGAACTCAATAAACTAGGAACCTCAGTCATTGACCGAGCTAAGCCTTTGGGGCTAAGCCAGCTTTCTCGGTTTCTATATCAAATTCCGAAAGCTGCCCCTAGAGGCTCAACCGAAGTAACAAAACACATAGTTCAACCGATTTAGGTCCTGGGGCTAAGCCAACTCTCTTAGTTTTTAGACCGAACTAAGGAAGCCGCCCCTAGATGGCGAACCGGTCTAATAAGCAACCTGCTCAAACCGAGCTTACCAAACCTTTTGCCAAACCGAGATATCACCTGCCCTTAAAGCCGAAATAGGGCGTTTTTACCTTGTTTTTAATTTGTAGCACGGTCTTATGATCTGTGCTTAACCCCTTTGTTTTCTACTTTGCAGACTTAGGTTGCCCAAGCATTCCTTCTTGTGCTCAACCGAGCTACTTGAGTCCAATCTTCCGACCGAACTAACTTATTAATAATTTATACCACAAATGGGTAAGTATAGGTATTTGGTAGAGACCCCTGGTGGCATGGCCGAATTCCGAAGGGATTATGGCATTCCAGACGATGTACACCTTACTCTAGCCAAGAAGGAAACCATTCCGTGGAATAACCAAGGCTACGTCCCCTTTACTGTTTTATCCATTATAGAAACCGGACTAAGGTTCCCGGTCCAGCCTTTAATTTGTGAATTTCTTAGGCAAACCAGACTATGCCCAACCTAGCTATCCACCAATACATACCGGATAATAATGGGTATCGCCGAGCTAAACCGCCAAACAGGCCTGAACCTCGGTTTAGCCGAAATCTTCCACCAGTACTCCATAGGTTCCAAAGATGATGGCTGGGTTTATTACCTTAGGATACGCCGACGTAGAGAAAAGATAATAAAAGATACACCGGATAAGGATGTTAATGATGATGACTTCTTCTGGGTATCGGGCAATTTTGAGGATCACCAAGCCCAAATCCCAGGGCGAAGTATTAACTGGAAGAAAGGAGAACCTGGTAAAGTTACTTCGGTTTAATGCATGTTTTTCTTTTACTTCGGTTTCAGGAGTCATGACCGATCTAACAGTTGTATATTTTTTGCAGACTCAGCTCATCTTGCATCCCATTATAGCTACCCAAATCTGAACATACTTCGAGCCGCACTACGGATTAAGGAAAGAAGTTGGTCTAAGCTTCTAAGCTTTGAGCCGACCTACAGATATAGCGGTCGTCGAAAAGCCCGAGTGACCGATTTCCTTCTAGAGGAAGCACCTAAACCGGACCCAAACTTGCCCGAAATACGACTTGTCCCACTAACAGCTGAAGAAGAGATGGCGAAGAAAAGTAGAGTGAGGGCCCTTCTGACCGCAACAACCAGGGCCGAAGTACAACCATCCTTAGAAACGCAGCCTGCCGTTGTGGCCCTCCCTTCTCAGCAGCCTTCTTCATCTCGCCCTTCCAAACGCGCCCGATCTACATCGACCGAACAGCAACTTGTCGATGAGGTTGAATCCATCCCCCAAAGTCCTCAACCTATCCTCCAACCGGAGCAAACTGACCGAGCAGAATCTTCGAAATGGGCTCCGCAGCTAACCTTCAACGACCGAGACATCAAAGCTTCTGATTCGGTTGTTGCTGAAAAAGATCATCTATTGGCTTTTAATCTGGCCAAAAGTGTGTGCCTCCCCAAGGACATGGAGCACCACCTCAAGCAATTGAACACCGAGATGAAGTCCATCCGGTCTACATCGAAATCCATGATATTGGTAAGTAGCTCTGTCCGTTTCTTCTTTCTAAATTTTCAAACTTTTACTTCGGCTTAAGGAAAGTCTTCGTTCTGTCAGGCCTTACAAAAAAATAACATTACGTACAAGAAGGTCCAAGAGCTTAGAAAAATCACAAGGCAGGCAATGGCGGAAGCCGAGGCAAAGGTGGCCGAGCTAGAAGAGGCTGAAAAGAAACTGGCCGAGATGCAAGCAGAGAACGGCCGACTTGCCGATCTGGTTAATTCGGCTGAAGCGGTGAAGCAGAAAGCCGCCATCGTCATGACAGACAAGTATTTGCGGGAGTTGGTGAAGCTTGAGAAGAGAAAAGACACCGAAATAACTCAACTAAAAAAGAGCGCAGAGGAAGCCGAAAATGAGGGGTACAAGCAGGGTTACAAGAAGGCAGAAGATGCCTATGTCAAACAGTGCGACGCTGCCAAGGAGCTGTTCTTCAAGTGCGGCTGGAGGGCGGCTGTTGAGAAGCTCGGTCATGATCAACAGACCGAGGTCTTTGACCCTCCAGCTTACTTTATACCGAAGTCCCTTGGGGAGTATGCGGATGCCTTGCAACAAGAGTTTCTGGAAGACTCTGATTCTGATGACTCCTCTGCCCCTGAAGACATTCCGGTTATTAGTGCAGACCCATCGCTTCGGTTGGAGCCCATGGTAGAGGACCCACCTATTGATCAGCCAAGTGACACCGTGGCTCCAGCCAAAACCATCCTGGCAACCGAGAGCGAACTTCCTCTTGAAACCGGTCTCCAAGTTGATGGTGATGCGGCTTTCGACGCCGAAATTGAAGAGCTTTTTTCCTTATTTTTTCTCCTTTTTTGTTACCTTTTCTTTGTAACCGGGCTATGTTCCTCTTGTACTTGCTTTTCAATGAATGAAAATTTTGTTGAACTCTTGTTCCGATTCTGATATATATGCCTGTATTATGCTTACAAGCCAACCACTCCTTAGCCGATATATTTACTTCAGCTGAGGAGTACAAAGTGTTTAATCCAGCCAATCCAATTTCAGCCATACCCTTACTTTGGCTGAAGAGTAACAAGAGTTGGTTTATTCCAGCCAACCACTCTTCAGCCTTGCACTTACTTCGGCTGAAGAGTAACAGGTTGGTTTATTCCAGCCAACCACTCTTCAGCCTTGCACTTACTTCGGCTGAAGAATAACAAGAGTTGGTTTATTCCAGCCAACTACTCTTCAGCCTTGCACTTACTTCGGCTGAAGAGTAATAAGTGTTGGTTTATTCCAGCCAACCACTCTTCAGCCTTGCACTTACTTCGGCTGAAGAGTAACAAGAGTTGGTTTATTCCAACCAACCACTCTTTAGCCTTGCACTTACTTCGGCTGAAGAGTAACAGGTTGGTTTATTCCAGCCAACCACTCTTCAGCCTTGCACTTACTTTGGCTGAAGAGTAACAAGAGTTGGTTTATTCCAGCCAACCACTCTTCAGCCTTGCACTTACTTCGGCTGAAGAGTAATAAGTGTTGGTTTATTCCAGCCAACCACTCTTCAGCCTTTCCCTTACTTCGGCTGAAGAGTAACTAGTGTTGGTTTATTCCAGCCAACCACTCTTCAGCCTTGCACTTACTTCGGCTGAAGAGTAACAAGAGTTGGTTTAATCCAGCCAACCACTCTTCAGCCATACCCTTACTTCGGCTGAAGAGTAACAAGTGTTGGTTTATTCCAGCCAACCTCTAAGTTAGTTTTTCCAGCTAACTTAGAATAATGTTTGGTTATTCCGACCAAACATCCTGCAGCCTGGATCCTTATCCTGGGCTTAGGAAGGTGTTGGTTTAATCCAGCCAACCTCTAAGTTAGTTTTTCCAGCTAATCTTAGAATAAAATGCTTGCAATGTGCCTAACCTTGAGGCTAACTTTTACAAAGAACAACTTGTACTGAAAAGAATTTCTCGTTTTATTGAAGGAAGAAAAAATTACACATGTTTAAAAAAAGAAAAGCTAAAAGTAAAATAACTTGAGATTGGCCGTGTTCCATGGCCTAGGGATTGCTTTGCCATCCTTGTCTTCTAGGTGGTATGCCCCTTTGTCTGCTAACCCAACCACCTTATAAGGACCTTCCCAGGTTGGGCCTAACTTGCCATCTCCTGGGTTTGAGGTGTTTCCCATTACTTTGCGCAGTACCCAATCGCTTATCTTGAATTGTCTTGGATGCACCTTTTTGTTGTATTTTCTGATTAACTCTCGTTGGTATGCGGCAATGTGAACCAATGCTCTTTCCCTTCTTTCCTCTGCAAGGTCAAGTTCCAATGTTATGGCTTCTCCATTCAAGTCAGGATCAAAATTCTCGCTTCGAATTGTGGGGAGGCCAACTTCTAGTGGGATTACTGCTTCCATTCCGTAGGCTAAGGAGAATGGTGTTTCTCCTGTTGATCGCCGAGGTGTGGTGCGGTAAGCCCATAAAACATGAGGAAGTTCATCCGCCCACTTGTCTTTTGCCTTTTCTAGCCTTTTCTTTAGTCCATCCAAGACGACTTTATTTGATGCTTCTGCTTGCCCATTTGCTTGAGGATATGCCGGTGTAGAATTGTAGAACTCTATCTTGTACTCTTCACAAAAGCTTCTGAAGATTTTGCCGTCGAACTGAGTACCATTGTCTGAGATCAGTGCTTTTGGTATGCCAAACCGAGTGATGATATTCTGCCAAACAAACTTCTTCACGTCTTTTTCTTTGATTGATGCCAATGCTTCTGCTTCCACCCACTTTGTGAAGTAGTCTGTTGCTGCGAGAAAGAACTTCCTGCCGCCGGGTGCTGTTGGAAGTGGTCCTACTATGTCCAAGCCCCACATTGCGAAAGGCCATGGGCTGGTCAATGGTAGGAGTTCTCTAGCTGGTTGATGTATTTGGTGCGCGAATTTTTGGCATTTCTCACACTTCTTCACATATTTCTCTGAGTCTGCTTGCATATATGGCCACCAATATTCTTGCGAAATGGCCCTGTAAGCTAGCGACCTTCCCCCTTGATGACTTCCGCACACCCCTTCGTGTATTTCGAACAAGAATGCTTCCACTTTGCTGGGATGAACACATTTTAGGTAAGGCCCTAAGAATGACTTTTTGAAAAGTGCCAAAGATGGAGATAGCCAAAATCGCTGCGACTTTGCTCTTATTCTGTTGGCTTCTTTTTTCTCTTCTGGTAGGATGCCGTCTTTTAGGAACAGGATGATAGGATCCATCCAAGAGGGGCCTAATTCTGCGCAACATACTTCTTCTGCTTCGGGGTCTTCTATGATTGGTCTTGGTAAGTAGTCGATGAGTAATGGATGAGGGATTGATGTATCTGCCATTGAGGCCAGGCCTGCTAGTTCGTCCGCTCGGCTGTTTTCCTCCCTTCCAATTTGTTCTATCCTTACTACATCAAACTTCTTGATCTCTGTTCTGACCAATTCTTGGTACTTGGCCATCCTGTCATCCTTTGCTTCGTAGTCGCCAGAGATTTGGTTTACTACCAGTAGGGAGTCACTGTACACCATTAGTTCGGTGGCCTTCACGTAGTAGGCTGACTTGAGTCCTGCGAGAAGCGCCTCATACTCCGCTTCATTGTTGGATGCTGAGAAGCCAAGGTTGATTGCTTGCTCTACAACCAAGCCGTCTGGGGAGATGAGGACTATGCCAAGCCCTGAACCATGCCGGTTGGACGCTCCATCCACAAAGAGCTTCCACATCTCTCCAACGAATAACTTCCAGCAAGTGGAGGGGTCAGATGATGTCGTGGGGTCAAGGATGGTGTTTTCTTCAAGGTCCATGTTGGCTGTCTGCCCTTCGTCCTCTGTTTGAACTGTTGGTGAGTTTTTGTTTGTCACTTCCTTGTTGTCCTTAGTATGGTCTGCCTTGGTGCTTGATTGACTACCTTCTACTAGGGGTTGCGCTATTCCGGCGTCAACTTCCGTCCCTAGTTCGGTTGTTTCAGTTAGGTCAACTGGGCAGATATGATGACTTCCAGGAGTAAACTCTGCGACGAAGTCTGCCAAAGATTGGGCTTTGATTGCGGTCTTGGGTTGGAACTTGATGTCGAATTGTCCCAACTCTACTGCCCACTTCAAAATTCGCCCACTAAAGTTCGCCCTTTCAAACAGAGCTTTTAGTGGAAAGGCTGTGAGGACGACTATGGTGTGGGCGTGAAAGTAGTGCGCTAATTTTCTGGATGCCATCATTAATGCTAATGCTAGTTTCTCCAAGGGCAAGTACCTTGTTTCGGCTCCCAATAATGTCTTGCTGACATAAAAGATGGGCAAGTGTTGTATTCCTTCTGCACGAACCAACACTGCGCTAACTGCGTGCTGAGAGACTGCCAGGTACAAAAAGAGTTCTTCACCAGGTACTGGAGTAACAAGTAGTGGTGGGGAAGACATGTACTCCTTCAAGCTTTCCAGAGCTTGGTCACATTCTTCATCCCACTCAAACTCGGCTTTTAAAGCTTGGAAGAATGGTCGTAGTCTGTCTGATGACCTGCTTATGAACCGGTTGAGCGCAGCCGCCATACCAGTGAGATGCTGCACTTCTTTGACTGAGTTTGGTCTCTCCAACTCCTGGATTGCTTTAATCTAAGAGGGGTCTGCTTCTATACCCCGGTTGGTCACAAGGAAGCCCAAGAATTTTCCAGATCCAACTCCGAATGCGCATTTGGACGCATTGAGGCGCAACTTGTGTTTCTTCAAGATCTGGAACATCTCGCTTAGGTCTTTAAGATGGTCTTTCTCATCCTTGCTTTTGACCACCATGTCGTCGATGTAAGCCTCCATTGTTCTGCCTAACAATGGTTCAAACATCTTGGTGACCATCCGTTGGAATGTCGCCCCTGCGTTCTTTAGGCCAAAAGGCATGACCTTGTAGCAATATAATCCCCTTGGTGTTGTGAAGGATGTGACCTCCTGGTCTGGTTCATGCATGGCGATCTGGTGGTAGCCTCTGTATGCATCCAGAAAGCTAAGTCGGTTATGCCCTGCCGTTAGATCCACCAGTTGATCTATTCTTGGTAGAGGAAAGCTATATTTTGGGCACGCCTTGTTGACTGTTTTGTAGTCGACGCAGACACGCCATTTACCATTCTTTTTTGGCACTACGACTGTGTTGGAGATCCATCTTGGGTAGTGTACTTCTCTTATTGCTCCTGCCTCCAGCAGGTTGCCTACTTCTTCTGCCACTATTTCGGCGTGGTGGAGTGCCGATCTGCGTGTGCGTTGAATGACTGGTCTGGCGGATGGGTGGACATTGAGTTGGTGACTGATGAAGTTTGGATCAATACCTGGCATGTCGTAGGGCGTCCAGGCAAACACTTCGATGTTAGAGGTCAAGAATTCCAAGACCTCTAATCTCTCAGTGCTGGACAACGATGAGCCAAGCAAGAAGAACTTATGCGGGTTCTTCTCATCTATTTTTACCTCCACCAAGTCCTCCACCGCTTTTTGATTAGCCTCTTTACCGACGTCCGCGAATAGTTCATTACTTTCTGGTTCTTCCACCGAATGAACATATCCTTTGGCAGCGTGGCTGCCATTCACCGTGGCGAAACATTATTTTGACATGATCTGATCTCCATAGACTTTTTCAATTATACCGGTGTCGTTGGGGAACCGCATTACCTGATGGTATGATGACGCTACCGAACGCATGACATGCAGCCATGTTCTGCCCAAGATGATGTTGTAAGTGAAGGGGACCTTCAATACCCAGAACTCCACTTGTTTTGTTACGCTTCCTGCTCTGACCGGAAGAATTATTTTGCCGACGGGCCATTCTGGCATGGAGTTGAATCCAATTAGGGGAGAAACTGCAGGCGCCAAGTCTTTGTCTTGCAGCTTCAACTGTTTGAAAGTTTCGTAGTACATAATCTCACATGAACTACCCTGGTCGATCAGAATCCGCTTGACGTCAAAATCTTTGACTCGGAAAGTGACAACCAGAGCATCATTGTGAGGACAGTATATTCGATCCAGGTCTTTATCCGAAAAAGACATGACGTTTGTTGCCTCCGTCTTCCCTTTCTTGGTGGTAGGTTGGGCACCTAGCACTTCTCTAAAGTGCTCAGCCTTTTTGATTGACCCTCTGAGCTCACATACGCGCTCAGGTTCAAAAACTCCATGTATGACATTGATAATACCTTGAGGCGGTGCATCGATTGGCATTCCGTTGGGATGGTTATTATGGTCTTGGAGGGTTGGTTGCGTCCCTCCTTCAATATATTTGTCCAAGTGGCCTGCTGCCACCAACTCTTCCAAGTGTTGTCTTAACGGCGTACAATTCTCAGTTCGGTGCCCATTTTCTTTGTGGAAGGTGCACCGTGATCTGTCATCGTAATCTTTCTGAGCTTTCCCTAGCTTGGCTGGCCACTTGACAAAAGGCTCATCTTTTATTTCGCTCAGAATCCGATATATTGGTTTTTTGAACACCGTTGTTATGGCAGTGCGGATTCTCAACCATCTTTTGTCTGGGTCTTCTCCGTTATCTCGTCTGCCACGCCCGTTTTTATTCTGCCGATCTACTGCATTGACCTTTGCTGAGGTCTTCTTTTCTGGTACTGCGGTTGTACTAGATTTTGCTTTGGCACGTGCGCCATCCTCTTCTACCCTAATGTGCTGATGCACTCTCTCCATCAGGGCTTCCATGGTAAGGGGTGGCGTCATGGTGATCGAGTCCCTTAGTCTGTTTCCGACTGGAAGGCCTCTTTTATACTGCGCAATGGCTAGATTGGTGGGGCAGTCTCCAATCTGGTTGAATGTCTCCCAGTAGCGACTGTTGTAAGATCTGAAGGTCTCTTTTTCACCCATGTCGATGGAGAGCAACTGGTCTATTTCCACCGGCGTTTTAGTGTTTGTTCGGAACCTTATTACGAATGCTTCTGCCAATTGGGCCCAGGAGGCTATGCTGCCCTCTGGGAGTTTTTCGAACCAAGTCAAGCCTAGGTCGCCAAGGCTTGACGGGAAGAGTATACACATTAAGGCCTCGTTTCGCCTGTACACAACCATGACTTGGCGAAAGTGGCTCAAGTGTGAATACGGGTCCGTCTTCCCTTCATATGTAGTGAATTTCGACTGAAGGAAGCCTGATGGTAGGGGCGCGTTTTCAATTGCGGGAACAAACGGCGAAGTATGTAGTCTTGCTAAGGCTTTGTCCGTTGGTTCATACGCTAGGCGCGGTATTGGCATTCCAACCTCGACGCTTCCATGCGTCCGAGGAGCCAACCGTTGTAAGGCAGAGACTCTGTGTGGATCGCGCGCCCTGGCATCCTCCTTGCATCGTGCTTTTTCTTCGAGCACGGTTCGTAAGTCGGATGACCTGGGCAACTCTGTCTGTCTAGATCTGGTTTGGTGTGAGTGCGAAGGCCAATACGTGCTTCCTTCAGTGTATGATCTTTCGGATCTCATCCTCTCAGACCTGGAGTGACGAGTTCTGGAAGATAAGGAATGAGTGTCGCCTGTCCTGAGGCTTCTGCTCTCTCATTGGGAGGGTGTAGTATTCCTACTACGATTCTCTGAGTGGCGAGGGGGCGTCTTGTGCTTGCGCCCCTCTCCTGTCGCCACATCTTTAGTCTTCATCTGGCATTTCAAAGCCTCCATGTCCGCCGCCATCTTCCGAATTAGTTCATCTTGCTCCTTTACGCGATCTTCTAGGGCTTGAGGATCAATCCTCCTCCTTTGCCTGTTAGGACTTTGAGAGTGACGAGGACTGTTATTCCGCCTTCCCCTGCCACTCCTCCTGGAGTTATGTTGTTGGGGCTCCAGATCTGCCATAGGAGGGACAGAGAGTAATCCTTCTCGCCTTGCGCCCCCGTCTGGAGTTAGCCCGTCGACGGCAGACTGCGGTAGTTCTTCAATGTGTGCCATTGACTGAGAAAAGGAGAAGCTTAGTCAAGAGGTTTTTGTTCTGTCTGGTCTTCCCACAGACGGCGCCAATTGTACGGGGAAGAAATAATTCTCCTCGTATAATCCTGTTGACTAAGTCCACGCTTCTCCGTACGACGTCGCTTTGTCACCTGAAAACACAAACGTGAGCTAGCCGGCGGGTGTGTGCCGGAAACCTCTCCGATGCCTAAGTCAGAAAACTTGACAAATAGACAAAGCTCTAAGTTCTCAAAAAAATTGTGTTCAATTACCTCCTCCAAGGTGATGTTTGTGAGCTTTTATAAGTTTCCAGTGGCACAATCCTAGTAGGACTTTTATTCCTCCATGCAGAGTCCTCCTAGGATTCATACTCCTAAGGATAATGCTTATCCTTTTACACCCTCCCCCACTGCTTAAACCAAGTGGGATGGTTTTTACTTTGGCCGAACTACTATATGCCCGATATAAGCTTGGCTATGCAGAGCCACTGAGTAAACCGAATTCATCCTTAGTTCGGTTCTTGTGTTATCCCTTTCTTATCTCGGCTTTCTATGTAGAACCCATAGTACGGTCTTAGACCGGGCCAATGACTTTCGGCCAGTATAACCTTAAGACCGGTATAACTTCAAGTTGCTTTCGGACCGAAGTATCTTTACAGTCACTGTGCCGAAGTAAATTTGTCTCTCTTATGCCGGAGTAGCCTTGCCTCTCCTGGGCCGGAGTAACTATACCTCTCTTGGGCCGGAGTAACATTGCGGCCGTTTCACCAAGTCCTTGGCACTTTGGGTCACAAAGCCCATCACATAGCTCGGCCCAATTTTTACCAAAAATTACCCTCTCAATGGTTATAATAGTGTGTAGATCCAAATACTTTTTAACATACTTGTCCAAATGGGTAATATTTATATGGGTAAATTATATTAATAGCCTTCATATTTTGTCTCATGTGTTATTTTGATCCTTACAATTTTAATTAGCTAGATATTAACCTTTATTTTTAAATTTTGGGTCAATTTGATCTAAAATAAGAATTTTTGGAAGGGAAATAGTTACGAAGTTGGTTGAGATTAACTCATTAAGTTAAACAAGTTTACAATTTTATTTATAAAAACATGACACATGTCATCATGTGCGCATTTTTTATTAAACAAATCACCAATAATAGTAATTAATTAAATCAAATTAAAAAAAATCATAAATTCAAGATTAAAATTAGTTAATTAAAATTACAAAATAACACAATCATCAAAATACGTGAACTGCGGATATAATTTACCCTATTTATATTTAATTAATAATTTTGGAGGAGCACATTGATGAGCTGAAACTTTATGTTAATTATTGGACTTCAAAACATGTTGCAAGTCCTTGTCAAAAAAAAAAATATATATATATATATATTAAATTAAAAAGTTAGATTTAACATTGTCAAATAATTTAAAATAATAAAATAATCTTTTAATTAGTTATCTTTCTTTATAATTTTTTTAACCAAACACAAAATTCACTAAGATAGTTATTTTCAAACATTCAATCCTATGAGAAAATAGAAAGGAGGTATGCCTTATTTTTCAAGGGACTATTTTTTCTAGGACTAATAGTCCATAGGATTGCAATCCCTTCCTATCAAGTTTGTCCAAACAAACAAGGCCTATGTACCTTATTATACATTTTTTTTTGTTCATGTTACATATTTTTATAGTAAATATTACTCAATTTTGTAGTAGGGTTATGATAATATGTGATTCAAAAATGAAAAATGAAGTTGTGCCTTTTGTGGTAATGTTGTATATATTTTTTTTCATTGAACCAGTTTTTAACCACAAAATATATAACATTACAAAAAAATGACTAACTTTATTTTTGAATCACAAATTATCATAACTCTATTAGAAAACACATAACATGTACTAGGAAAATCTGTAATAAGGTGTATAAGAAATGTGTACCAAAGGAAGAATTCCCATGAAAAAAATACTGTGACTCCCACAAATTTGACATAGGTTTTAATTGACATAACCCTTTTCTTTACTATCACCAGAATTTCGTTAGTCATATAAATGAAAAAAATAATATTTTCATCTCTTTTACATTAACATATATATTATCTTGTTTATTTTTTCGCCTTTGATAGTATTAGTTTGTCCTTTAATTTATCTAAAAGGGAAATCCGTGTCATTATGTTAAAATTATGAAACTTGCTGTGTTTTTTTAAAATTTTAATTATATGATAAATCAATGTAATTTATTCTAAATTACATGATAAATGACACTTTAATTAGTAACGAGTTCTTTAAAATTTATCTAAGATCTTCAATCTTGAATTCATCCAAAAAAAAAAAAGTTTTAGCTTTTTCTTGATGAATGCTTGACAAGGATGTATTTATCCTAAACTTGTTAGGCCCAAATAAATGACAAACACATGGGCAGTTGTTGATATAATAGCCAATATTGTGAAAAAACGAATAAAATGACTTGAAAGTGTTTACCATGTAAGATTTCTCAAATTATCCTCAAAATTTAGGATTTGGTCAAGTTAGGATTAGAGATTGAGGATCATTAAGATATGTTTGGATTATGGATTTAGTAGATATTTAAGTCTCGTTTGGCAAGTTACTTTTTTAGTCAAAAAGTCAAAAAATTATTAAAAAAATCAAAAAATTAAAACTCATACCAAAAAGTCAAAGATTCCCTTTTCTCTCTACTTTTTGCACATCTTTTCGTAAAAAGTTAAAAAGTTATCCCAAACATATTAGTTTTTTTTACATTACATTTTAATCAAAAAGCCAAAAAGTTACTAAAAAAACCTATAAACGAAGTCAGAAAGGAAAAGAAAAAAAATATAGGTGAATTTGAAAAAAATATAATTATATTACACCCATTTTTTTTTTTTTCCAAATTTCTACTCAAATTTATAATTCAAATACAATTTTAGAGAGCTTAAGACAAGACTAGGTGGATTAGTACAAAGGGGTAGGCAACGGTTTATCCGAACCGCTCAAACTGCCCAAACCGCATATAAATGGACAGTTTCGCAAACATAATGCGAGCGGATGCGGTTTAAAATATGAAAAATTTGCGGGTTGCAGGCGGGTTATGGGTTAAACCCGCAACCTGCAAAAATCACCCACACTTTAATTATTATTGTTATTATTTTTTATATACCAACTTTGTAACTTTAACAGGAGCACCATTATGTTCTCTATGACAGTAGGATTCTTATTTTTAAGTATTTCTCAACTTTCTTAATACCATAGAATTATCAAGTCCTAAACTTGGTTTCTTATATGATTTTCATTGGTGACTCATCCACTTTTTCCTAATAAAAATTTTCTTCTGGTGGTCGATGGAGCTTTTTGTTTGATTATTGATTACTGAACTGGCAATTCTAATTGAGTACAACCTTTAATGCATTGTTATACATTTTTTAATGTATTGATATACATTTTTTTCCATGGCAAAAGTGCTAGTGTAGGGTCTCTTTGTTTTTGGTACTTTCATTTAATGCATTAATATTCAATTTTTATTTGTAAACTCATCAGATAATTGTTGTCAAATGATCACAAATATATAAAATGAATCTGATGCCTAAATTCGATGGAAAAAAAAAAAACTCAAAAATTAATTTTTAAAGAAAAAAGTATAAACCGCAAACCGCCCGCAATTGCCCGCACATCTACAAACTCTATCCGCACAAACCGCAAACCGCATTGCGAGCGGTTGCGGGTTGACTTTTTCCCAAATCGTATAAATATGGACGGATCAAAACCGAATTACAAACTGTACAAAATCGATCCGCGAGCACCCCTAGATAAGAGTAGTGATTCCGCAGGCACAAGACCTTATGTAATTGATTTTGGTTAATGAAAAATTCTTTAATTTTCAAGATTGGTGACAAAAAGGACAAGTTATGCTTTCTTATAAAAGGAGGGATCCCAGTTCCAATTTGTACAAAAAGGGTTCACTAGATATGCTCTCAATCATGTTTCCATATTGCATATCATCATTCCATCTTCAAAGCATACACCCAAGTAAAAAATTAAATCTATCCACAAAAGTGAAAAATAAAAAGAGACAAAGAATTACACCGACTTCCATGAGATTTGGAGAAAATATAAATAATTTCACAATTTTAACTAATTACATTAACATTTCTTTTAGTAAAGATTAAAGGACAGAAACTAATGCAAATAAATAATATGAAGAAACAAGAATAAATAATATATGTATATATATTTTAATATAAAAGAGATGGTAATATTATTTGTTAGACTTATTTATTTTGATGATTTACTTAATTATGTCTTAATTTATTTGAACAAGAAAAATAGAATTTAAAATTTATTTTGATTATTTATTTTTTAATTTATTTGAAAAGAAAAATAGAATCTAAAATTTATTTTGATGATTTATTTAATTATGTTTTAATAGAATTCAAAAATTATTTTGGTGATTTTTTTAAATTATGTTTTAATTTATTTGAAAAAGAAAAATAGAATCAAAATTTATTTTGTCCCATTATTTCTTACCTAAAACTTTTATCCAAAATGTTGTTAAAATGTATTTAATATTTGATTAAATCAGAGGTTCAAACAGCCCAGCACAGCAGCAGGCCAAAAGGTTCAAGTGGAAGATATTCAAATTAGTAATGATGGAGTGAAAGATATTCAAATGAATACAACGGCTATAAATTCAAATGAGTACAACGGTTATAAACGGCTATAAATTCAAATGAATACAACGGCTTTCATTATATATACCAAAGCCTCTAATGTAAACAATTTACCAAAAAAAAAAACTAGAAAATATTCTTTGATCTATAATCACTCACATCTATTCTCTGAAAAATTCTCTAAGAAATGTTCTTCAATTTTTGTTTACATCCTCTCTCAGAAATTATACACTGAGCCTTATAGCATTAAGCTCATCTTTTCTATGTGAGATTTACAGAAAAATCAAAGCTTCATTTTATATATCTATCTTTGAGAGATAATTCTTGTAATTTTCTATGAAAGTAAAAACACATTCTTTTCAATCTTGTAAGAGTGTAGTACACTCAGTGTTCTTGACTTAGAAAGTCTATGTAAGATTCGTAGAGGATTGCTCCATTTGTAAAGAGATTGCTAGCATCCCGTAAAGCTAGGGCAAAGTAGAAAATCTCAAGTGAAGCTTAAGGAGTGGACGTAGGCCGAGTTGAAGCCAAACCACTATAAATTTGTTAGCCCCTCTCTCTCTTATCTCTTTATTTTATTTAAATTGCTGTAACTATATTTCACATTTTCACTGTGCTAAAATCATTAACTGACATAGTTGTTAGAACACTTGTTTTAATTATTTTGATTTTATTAACTATATTTATCAATTGTGCTAGTCATAATTTTTATTAGGGTGTTATTAATTTTTAATTGTAAAAACTTAATTCACCCCTCTTAGGTTATCTTTTGGATAACATTATTTTTTTTTATTCATATAACTAACAAATTATTGATGAAAATTAAGTTAAATGTTGTCTTATTTAAAATCTTAAAGGAACCTATTGTAATTTTGTCAATTGTGTAACTTCTTGTATTTTTTCTAAATCTCAGAACAGATGAGTGTAATTTACAACAGAAAAAAAAAAATAAACAAACAAAAAAGAAGAAAGAAATGAAAGGGCGACATCTAAGGAATGACTTCATTCTCGTCTCCTTAGAATGAGACAAAAACCCTACCACCATACCAAAATAACCAAGCTTAAGGCTTCGTTTGGGAAAAGAATTGGATTAATTTAGTTTACAAAAAAATAAAATAAGTTAAAAAGTCAAAATATCACATCACATTTTTTTTTCTCACAACCATTATATCCAAACTAAAAAAGCCAAAAGTTTACCCAAACGAAATTTTTTTAGTCAAACTAAGGGATTGTTTGGGATGTTCTAAATAAGTATATTTTTTGTCTTTTTAGACTAAAAAGTTGAGGAAAAAAATATGCATGTTTAGATTAATTTTTTGAATTTTTATGAAAAAATGTGTATTAAAAAGTTGTATAAATAAGTGTGTAGGAGAAGATAGTGTAGTAGGCCGTACGGATTGGTAGTGCAGTCGACTGGGTAAGTAGATGGGAAAAGATTGCCTCCTTTTCGGGCTTTGATTGGACGGTATTGTTCGGCCGGTGGGGGCTCACACGGGTCTCGTTTTTCTAATCGGAACCATTCAATGTTTAGAACTCGTCGAGTACTATTTGCTTGTAAAAAATCACGTTGATTAGATATCGATAGCTATCTGATCATGTTAGTTTTTTTTTCAACTGTTAACTATAACACCATCCATTTTTTATACAAAACTGATTTGATCATATAGTTAGCGATATCCAATAGATATGATTTTTTACAAGCATATAATACTGGACAAGTTCTACATATTGAACAGTTTGGATTATCAAAACGGGCCCAACTTTACCATCCAACTTAGTGAATGTATACATGTAATTTTTTTTTCTTTTCACTGCAGTTGGTTTGACGTTAGTACGTTGATAGGCCAAAAAATTGATTTGTATTTTAATATTTGTATATTAAATTTTTTTTTTATGAATAGTGATTACTTTCTAACTTTTTTAATAATTTTTAAACTTTTTAACTTTTTTTTAAAGTTGTCAAACCAACCCTAAATTAATCAAAATTCTTAACGAAGTTTACTGATTACAAGACTTCAAAATAAATTACAAGCAGAAGTATGGCAAGATATCTAACAAGGCCCACTTGGGTGTTTGTAGTTCTTTGTCCAATTCTCCACAAGTCCAATGCACTAGGGTAATCATACATAAGTCCACTTTAGGCTTGGAGCCTATTCTGTCCTTTTCTTCCATTCCCAGGCACTACAATAAAGCTAGCAATAACCACAAAAGTTAGCCATAAGATAAAACAACGACAATTATAATAAGCAAAAGCGATATTAAACTAAATTATCACCCAACTTGAAGATAACCACTCTGAGAGCTTAGTGAGATCAGAAATGAGTAAATTTACAAATTATCATAACTCTATTAGAAAACACATAGTATGTGTTAAGAAAATCTGTAATAAGATATATAAGAAATGTGTACCGAAGGAAGAATTCCTATAAAAAAATACTATGACTCTTAAAAATTTGACATAGATTTTAATTGACATAATCCTTTACGTTACTGTCGCTAGAATTTTATTAGTCATATAAATAAAAAATAATAATATTTTCGTCTCTTTTACATTAACATATACATTATCTTGTTTATTTTTCCGCCTTTGATAGTATTAGTTTGTCCCTTTAATCTATCTAAAAAGGAAATCGGTGTCATCATGTTAAAATTATAAAATTTATTGTATTTTTTTTAAAATTTAATTATATGATAAATCAATGTAATTTATTCTAAATTGCATGATAAATTAACCTTTAATTCGTAAAATATAATTCAATTCTTAAAATTAATTTTTTAAATTTAATTTCTAAATTATTTGATTCTTTCTAATGTCATCCAATTGGTAATAAAAATCCAATTTCTCAATAAAATCATGCTCTTCACCCCCATCGGATTATTTTCAACCTACATAATTTCAATCTTGCCTTTCCCATGTACCCCTCCCTCACACTTTTGTGGCCATCGTAGATAGCCAATTGAGAAGACTATAGCTTCTTAACAAGTTCTTTAAAAATTTATCTAAGATCTTTAATTTTGAATTCATCAAAAAAGTTTTAGCTTTTTCTAGATGAATGCTTGACAAGGATGTATTTATCCTAAACTTGTTAGGCCCAAATAAATGACGAATAAATGAGCAATTGTTGATATAAGAGTGTTTTGGAAAGTTGATTAGAAGTTGGCTTTTTGTTTTTGTTTTTTTTTTTTTTGACTTTTTTGTAAGTAAAAAATGTGAGAGGTGATGTAACCTAAAATGGGTAAAAAAAATTAAAAGTTGACTTTTAACCAGCTTTCTAAAGTGCCCCGTAATAGCCTATGATAGACAAACATTAAGACATACAATATTTGTACCTTAGGAAATGACTTGAAAGTGTTAACCATGAAAGATTTCTCAAATTATCCTAAAAATTTCAGATTTGATCGAGCTAGGATTAGAGATTGAGGATCATTAAGATATGCTTGGATCATGAATTTGCTAGATATTTAGACAGGAAAAGAAAAAATATTGATGAAATTTGAATAAAATATAATTATATTACACCACTTTTCTTTTCTTTTTTTTTTTCTCAAATTTATAATCCAAAATATAATCTTAGAGAACTTATGACAAGACTAGGTGGATTAGTACGAGTAAGAGTAGTGATTTCGAATTTATTTTGTTTAATGAAAATTTCTTTAATTTTCAAGATTGGTGGCAAAAAGGTCAACTTATGCTTTCTTATAAAAGGAGGGATCCCAGTTCCAATTTGTACAAAAAGGATTCACTAGAGATGCTCTCAATCATGTTTCCATGCATATCATCATTCCATCTTCAAAGCATACACCCAAGTAAAAAATTAAAATAAAAAATAAAAAAATCTATCCACAAAAGTGAAAAATAAAAAGAGACAAAGAATTACACCGATCTCCATGAAATTTGGAGATTGTATAAATAACTTCACAATTTTAACTAATTACATTAACATTTTTTTTAGTTAGATTAAAAGGGATAGAGACTAATGCAAATAAATAGTATGAACAAACGTGAATAAATAATATATGTATATATATTTCAATATAAAAGAGATAATAATATTATTTTTTTTTATTTATATGACTAATGAATTATTGATAAAAAAAATAAGCTAAGTGTTTTGTTATTTAAAATCTTAAAGGAACCTACTATAATTTTGTCAACTGTGTGACTTGATGTATTTTTTCTAAACCTCATATGAGTGTAATTTACGATAAAAAAAAAAAAAGTAAATGAAAAGGAGACATTTAAGGGATGACCTCGTTTGAGAACAAGTTATTTTAGTAACTTTTTAACTTTTTTGCTAAAATATGAGATAAAAAAATTAGTATGTTTGGAATTATTTTTTGATTTTTTTTACGAAAACATGTGTAAAAAATAAAGAGTAAAAGGAATCTTTGACTTTTTAGTATAGCTTACGGGCTTTTTGATTTTATTAGTAACTTTTTAGCTTTTAGGCTAAAACTGTTACATACCAAACAAGACCTTAGAATGAGATAGAAGCCCAACCACCATACCAAAATAACCAAGCATAAGGTTTCGTTTGGAAAGAGGGTTGGGCTAATTTAGTTTACAAAAAAATAAAATAGGTTAAAAAGTCAAAATGTCGCATTTAAATTATAATCATTTTATTTTTTTTCTCACAACCATCATATTCAAACTAAAAAAAGCCAAAAGATTACCCAAGTGAAAAAAAATTTAGTCAGACTAAATTAATCAAAAAATCAAAAAAGTCGAACTAAATTAGCTCTTTGTAAATGAAAGTTTAATTATTGCAAGACTTCAAAATAAATTACAAGCAAAAGTATAGTGATTGGCAAGATATCTAACAAGGCCCACTTGGGTGTTTGTAGTTCTTTGTCCATTTCCCTCAAATCCAATGCGCTAGGGTAAACATACATAAGTCCACTATAGGCTTGAAGCCTATTCTATCCTTTTCTTCCATTCCCAAGCAGTACAATGAAGCTAGCAATAACCACAAAAGTTAGCCACAAGACAAAACAGAGACAATTATAATAAGCAAAAGTGATATTAACCCAACTTGAAGATAGCCACTCTGAAAGCTTAGTGAGATCAGAAATGAGTAAAGTTGCAAAAACTAACAAATTTTATGTTTTAAAAAATGAAGTTAATCATTGATATGGCACTTAACACATTATTGAAGCAAGTCCTATTTTATATTACAAAATTTCTTTATTGCATAACATATCAATTAGTTAGAAAATTTTGTAATATTTATTAATTTATATAACATTTTCTCTTATATAAAGCACTAAGCATGGAGAATGGGATGAAGGAAATGATCCTTGTCGCAATCTTTCTTTTCTTTTCTTTTTTCATAAAGGAAGATTGATTGAAGCTTGATGGTGCCTACTCCAATGGTGTCAAAGAATCAGCGAAGAAGTGGTTAGTTGGTGGGTTTTGAAAACTAAAGCTCCCAATAACACTCCACCACAAAAAAAAAAAATAAATAATAATAATAAGAAGAAGAAGAAGAAGGTAAATTATACAAACATCCCTAATGTTTGAAAAAAATCATTAAGTTTTACAAATTTAGCATTATTACATTATACTTTTTTAACTTTTTAATTCATATAATATTTAATTCATTTTTATTAAAATTTCGTTAGTTATATAGATGGAAAAATAAAGTTAGGTTACAACTAAAAAGGTCACTGTTGTTCTATCAGATCAAATACTTAGGCCTTGTTTGGTTTGTGTTTCCCAAAAATTTTTGGAAAAAATTCTCTACAAATAAGTTTTCAAAAGTAATCAAACCAAACAAATTTTTCCAAAAAAATTTCTCAAAACTTGTTTGGTTTACAAATTTTCTAAACAAATCTCTCTCTCTTTCATACACATCAAATCAATCACTTTTTTCAAAACTCTCTCTAAAAATAATTTTCTAAAATATTTTTTTAAAAACAACCAAACCAAACAACTTTTCATACTTTTTATCTCTAAAATTCATCTCCCAAACTCAAACCAAACATACGTTTAATCTTTTTCTCACCACACCCTATGGTGTGATTACAAGACCACTGTGTCTTCACACCACCTACATTAAGGGGTTGTTTGGAATGACCTAAATAAGTACACTTTTTGTCTTTTTATGAAAAGATGTGCAGAAAAGTAGAGACGTGATATGAAGGAAAAAAGATAAAAAGATAAAAAGATAGATTATTTTGATATCGCCAAACTTGACCTAATTCCAGTTCGTTAGCCTTACTAAATGGAAGGTTAGTGTACTTATGCCATATAATTGTAAGATTTGTTATACTTTTTATAAATTTCAAGAAATATTAGTATGATAGATCACCCAAACTAATAATAATCAAAATTTGAAAAGACAAATGAAAGGATGGCATAAGGTGGTTGGTTGGAGAGACTGTAAGGGATAGCAACAGGATGGAGAAATTCTATTTTCATATATCTAATTAGCTCAAAGCATACACTTAATAAAATATTAATTTAATGACAATTATATCTTAAATAAAAATGACCATAATAGACATCCAACAACACCCATAATATAATACGGAAAAAAAATTTGTACACATCTTTTAAGAATAAAAAAATCTCAATGTACACCTTTTGATTTAAAAAAAAAAAATTAAGTCCTAATTTTTTAATTGTTGTCACTTTGCTTGAACAAACAATCCAGTTGAATACCATGCTCCATTTTGTTCGGCGATGAAGAACACATGGAGAAAGTCTTGAACAAACAATTCAGTCAAAAACCCTGCTGCATTTTGTCCAGTGATAAAGAACACAGTAAGAAATACAAATTTTGATTTGAAACCCCATATCACTGGCTGACATTTCAGTGGGGTTGGTGACTCAATAATCCAATCACAAAAAAGACCCCAAAAAAAAAAACTAGAGAAAACTCTTATTAAGCATATCTTCTTTCACAAAATCTTCAACTAAGCAACAGCCAGGGTTCTATCAAAGTTACCAACCAAAAGAGGAGAGAGAGAGAGAGTACCAATCTTAAATACTAGTACATAGCACTGTTTGCTTTTGATTATTAACATAAGGTTCCACATTTTTCACTCAATTTTATCCCAGGTATTTTATTTCATATATTTACAACCAAATGAGAGTGTTAAAAGCAGATAAATACAAAACCGAAGAAATTCTTCAAATTCGGAAACTAATACTCAATATTTTATTTTATTTTTTTGGAAGTTATTTGTCAAAATAATACAATTTATTCGGTAGTTATGTTTCGAACTCAATCTATTTTTTCGAAAACCCAGTGCCGAAGGCCCCAAACCATCACTCACAAGACCCAAATCGAATGTTTTATTGCCAAAAGAGTCCACAAAGATCCAAAAATGATAAATGCAATAACAAAATGATAAATGTAAAAGATTTCTTACCTTCAACACTATTTTAGAGGATTTACAATAGTCTTTAATGGAGGTCTTCTATGCAAGTCTTCAATGGTGAAAATTTCACTTCAAACCAAAATCTTTTTCAAGGGCGTGGGTGGGTCAATGTAGAAGTAGGGTCAATCAAAAGTGTGTGACAAGAATATTAGTGGTGTGTGTATAATGGTTATATGTGAATGGTGTAATTGTTACTTTAAATGTATAAATTAAGAAAATTAATTGATAATCAAATTAATAGGTATGTGTATTAAAAAAAGATTTGCCTTGAGCTAATTTGGTGTGTGACCCAACAAGATGGCATCTCCATTTCTTCTTCTCTGTTTTTTTTTTTTTTCTAATTCAAATTCAAGAACCAAACACAATGTAAAAAACTCCAAACTCCAAACTCCATAATTTTTCCTAATGACAACCTTTGCGACTATTTGGTAGAAATTATATAAATTGCTTACATTTTAACATCTTCGTGTTAAAATCTCCCCACTGCTGATGGTATAAGCTCCAAATTCAGGTAAAAAAGCTCCATACTTCTTTCGCACCTACTGGATAAAAATAAAAATAAAAATAAAAATAGAAATTCTATTTTTTTCTTTTTTAGGGTTAATTTGACAATTATTTTTACATTAACATTTGTTGCTTTATAAAAATAACTTTATTCTACATTTCACCAACTTTTCACACATTTCCTTTTGACGTTCCAAATTTCTTCCCAAATCCATGAACCAAACATAACCTCAGTGAATTTTTCATTTTTTTTTTAAAACTTTCAAAGGCAAAAGAGTTTAACATAATTAAAACAAAATTCACTAGAGACTAAACTTAAACCAAAAAACAAATTCCCACAAGAATTGGAATACCAAAAGCATAACAAAGACCCCAATGTTATATCATGAATTTGTATAGAAATTTGAAAAGAGACGAGAAAAAAAATAATAAAAAACAAACAAACAAACAAACTTATATTTCATTTATATTTCACTCACATTTTTTCTTTTCTTTTTCAAATCCCTACTTAAAACCACCATCCACAAAAAAACAAAACTCATCATCAATGTTTCCAGAAACTAAACAAAGGATAATTGCATATGCACAAAACAGGTAGACAACATAACCCAACAAAAAGTGTTCATACATTAAAAGAAGCTCACACAACCAGAACCCAAATCTTACATATTAACATCAAACAAGATTTCATCCTTGGAAAGTTCTTCCCTAATCACAACCACTACCATAACTTAAAACCTAGTAGCACAATAAACATACTAGTAAGTAGTAACACAACATATACATATCTGCAGCACAGAGTAGTAGACTTTTGGGATTTTACCAAACATCAGCAGAAAAACATAGAACTGCACACATTGCTATGCAACTTGGGCAGCTCTGGTACTGGAGGACCGCCAACAGATGTGAGACCTCCGTGACTTGAAGATGTTTCAGACATATCCTCAAACTTCATAAACAATGAAATTTGTGTAGCTGCCAAGTGCGCATAACGGATCGGTGCAACTGCAAGAAGCAGAGTTTAAACTTCTAAACAAACAAAATAATTGTAGCAAACAAATTAAAATTACTTTCATAGCACCCTCAACACCAATTATAAGTTCTCCGGGATGAGAAGGATAATTATGTTATTACAATGTGCAGATTAGGACCAAACATGCTTGCGTTCTGAGAGCGCACATGCACTTGACGACAAAGTAACCAAACCAAACCAAACTAAGCCTTGTGTTTCAATCAATATGAAAAACACCCGAAGACAGGCACGTCGTGATATTAGGATTCATGTTCATATGGGCCACCAGTATTTACTCGCATATCGATATTAGGATTCATGTTCATAAGGAATCAAACAAAAAATTTTACGTGCAGATTGGCAGCAAGTATACCTAACACACAACTCTCCTGCTTTATTTGGGCTACAAACTATTTTCTTGCTTTCGGTATAAATTAATATATTGGGAAAGACTCACATTTGCAGAAGGCAATAATAAAATTTCAGGAAAAGGAGACAGTCAGTTAACTACCATATTGGGTGGTGTAATTCAATTTTCCTGAATTATTTCATACTAAATGCAGTACAAAATTGAATTGAATGATAATGGCAGGTTAGATTGAGTGTTCAATATGACCCAAGTTAGTCTATTGTAAAACCAAACCAAACCAAACCAACTCGAACCAAACTTTAAGTCCCATCAAATGGGGTCGGCTACAAGAATACTTCTCCAAGCGGCCCTATCAAAAGTCATTTCATTAGTCAAATTAAGTAGACCCATATCTCTATTTACAACGCTAGCCAACGTTAATCTAGGCCTACCCTATCCCCTAACACTTCCATCTACCGTTACAACATCGCATCTCTTCACTACTGCCTCTGTTGGCCTCCGTTGAATATAACCAAACCATCTCAATCGATTCTCTCTCAACTTGTCTTCTATCGGTGCTACTTCTACTCATTCTCGAATACACTCATTCCTAATTCTGTCTTGTCTAGTCTTGCCACACATCCACCTTAGTATCCTCATCTCAGCCACCCTCATTTTATCTACATGTTATTTCTTGATTAACCAACACTCCGTCCCATACAACATCACTGGTCTAATAGCCATTATATAGAACTTACCTTTTAGTCTAGTGGGTATTCGTTTATCGCACAGTACCTCAGACGCACTTCTCCACTTACACCATCCCGTCTTAATCCAATGGGTCACATCCGCATCAATCTCCCCCGCTGTTGTGATAATCGACCCTAAATAATGAAAATGTTCACTCTTAGGCAGTTTTTGGTTTTCAATCTTCACTTCTCCTCTGTTTTCATTGTTACTGTTACTAAATTTACACTTTGTGTATTCTGTCTTAGTTCTGCTTATCCGAAATTCTTTATATTCAAGAGCTTTTCTCCAAATCTCCAACTTTGTGTTAACTCCTTCTCTAATCTATCCACTAGCACGATATTGTCTATAAAAAGCATACACCATGGCACGCCGTCTTGAATATTTCTCATCAACTTATCCATAACTAAAACAAAAAGATAAAGACTTAAGGTAAATCTTTGGTATAACCAAGGTTGTTAAGATCGGGATCCTACTCAGGATCATTTTGGAGGTCTGTCGGATCGGATCGTAGGATCGGATCGAGAATCGTAAGATCCTACTAAAATGATAAAAAAATGCAATAATTTTTATATGATTAAGTAACACTATCAAAATATATATAGAATAAGTCCCAAGAAAAGAAATATAGCAATTCAAGGTAGCATTCAAACATTTTTTTTCAAAAAAAAGAAGTCAAAAACATAATAAAGGCAAATACTAACACTTGCACACCATTGTCATTGTTTCTTAATAAAAACAAAACAAACTAATGAAGAAAGAACAAATAAAAGACTAAAATAAGTTATTATGGTCGCCGAAATTATAATCATTATTGCCACAATCAACATTAATCATTGCCACATCACCACCACCGCCATCATCATCATCATCATCATCATCATCACCGACATTGAGAGTTTGAAGCTTCACCATTCTAGAAATCTGAGGAGGAACAGAACCAAATATAAAATTTGAATTGAAATCCAAATGTTCAAGTGATCAACACGTCATTCATACAAATATATATATATATATATATATCATATACAATTTATAGAAACAAAAAATAATAATAATAATAAGAGCAAAAAAAAACAAAAACAAACAAAAACAAAGAACAAATTCAGTATATACATAATATACAAAATTAGAACAAAATGAGAGCAAGAAGAAAGAAAAATAACAGCAGCTGAGCAATGAAAAAGCAGATCAATGAAAAGAAAGGAAGAAGAGCTGCGTAGTGAAGAAAGAAAAAGAAGAGAAGATCGAAAAGAGAGGAAGATTCAAAGACAAAGAAGAACAGCGAAGTGAGAGGAAGATTCGAAGAGAGAGGAAGATGCGAAGAAGAAGAAGAAGAAGAAGAAGAACAACGTACCTGGTTTGTGGCTGCAAAATCTGAAATTTGTTGTTGAATTTCTCTTTCCCCAAGTTGTACTGCCCTAATCGCAAGTCTGCTTGCTTTGTTTCTCTGCCTCTCTTTTTTTTGCTCCTGATTTTGCTTTCAAGTTGAGAAAAAACCCTTCAAATCTGGATCGCATGGAGTCACGATCCAGATACGATCCCACCAATCCCAACGATCCTTTCACGATCTTGATTTGGGGTCGATCCAAAGCACGAGTCGGATCGAATGATGTATATTGGATCGTAGGGATCATACGATCCGGATCGCGATCTTAACAACCTTGGGTGTAACCCTACAATAATAGGAAATTCATTCGTCTCTCCAGCAGGCGATCTAATAATGGTCACCACCCTTTCATACATGTCCCTAATCACGTCAATGTAACCTTTTGTCACCCCTTTCTTCTCTAACACCCACCATATTATATTTCGGGACACTCTATTATATGCTTTCTCAAAATCGATAAACATCATATGAATGTCTCTTTTCTTTTCTTTTCTTTATACGTTTTTATTGCTCTCCTCAAAAGATAGATCGCTTCCATTCTTGACTTACCAAACATAAATCCAAATTGATTCTCTGACACCTCTATTATATCTCGCAATCGGCATTCTATCACCCTCCTCCACACTGTCATTATATGACAAATTAGCTTGATTCCTCTATAGTTGTTGCAATTCTAGACATCTCTTTTATTCTTATAAATTGGCATTAAAATACTTTTTCTCCACTCATCTGGCATGTTCCTAGTCAACAAAATTTTGCTAAACCACCTAGTCAATCAAGCTAAGTTTCAATAGGGATATCATTGGGTCTTAAAGCCTTATTTGATTTCATCTTCTTCAGTGCAATCTCTACTTCAAAGTTCTTAATCCTACGATAGAACCTATAATCTTGGTGTATCGTATTACTGGTTATTTCTTCTCATATTGTTGTACTTTCATGTTCCTCATTTAATAGTTTCTGAAAATAATTCTTCCATCTTTCCTTATCTCTTCATCCTTCACCAATACCTTAGAATCCTCACTCTTGATGCATTTAACTTGATTAAAATCTTTTGGTTTCCTCTCCCGTATCCTATTAAATTTGTATACCCTCTTCTCTCCCTCCTTACTATCTAGTCTAGTGTATAGGTCATCATAAGCTTTCAACTTAGTCTCTCTTACTACTTTCTTGACCTCCTTATTAGCCAATCTATAGCTCTTAAAGTTTTCCTCAGTTCTATCATTCTGCTACTTTTTAAAGCACTCTTTTTTTTGCCTTAACTACCGCTTGAACCTCTTCCCTTCACCACCAAGTTTCCCAAGAGCTGGGTCCTGTTCCTTTCCACTCTCCAAGCACTTCCCTTAAGATTCTCCTCATACAATTGGTCAGTGAGTTTCACATATTGTTAGCATCATCTTCCAAGTCCCAAGTACCTTCCTTATCTATTCTATTCTTAAATATTTCTAGTTTATCCCTTTTTACGTCACACCATCTCATCCTACGACGCCCCCATCATTCCTAGCTTGGTATTGTGCTCTAAAACATAAATCTAGTACCAAAATCCTATGCTGAGAGGCCAAGCTCTCTCTAGGAATCACCTTATAATCATTACATTTTAAGCGGTCCACTTTTCTCACTAAGAAGTAATCTATTTAGCTCTTAACTGACTCACTATTAAAAGTTATTAAATGGTTCTCCCTCTTCTTATACATTGTATTGGCCACCACTAGGTCAGAAGCCAACGCAAAATCTAAGATACTCTCTCCAGCCTCATTTCAGTCACCAAAACCGTATCCACCATGCACCCTTTCATAGCCTAGTTTATCTATGTCTACATGGCCATTAAAATCTCCACCTATAACTAGGTTCTCTCCTACGTAAGGTTTTAAAAAACAGCTGCAACCGTTACATAACGGTTGTGATGGTTACCGCCATCCGTTACTTGCAATGTGACTGAGATTCACAAGTGTGTCGTCCGTAGCTATCGTAACGGTGCGTAACGGCCTGTTACGTAATGGTTCCTAACTCTTCTTTCAAAAAAACGCACACAAAAAAAAAAACTAAAATGGGGGAAGAGGGATAGAGAGAGAAGAGGTAAGATGGAGGAGCAAGAGATAGAGAGAGAAGAGAGAAGATAAAGAACATGATATTGATTTGTTAAAGCTGTAAGACCTATGTTATTTTATTTAGCTGCTATCACTCAACCATTTTGTTTGTGTGTCTATCTATATATTGTTTGAAAAATAATAATAATAATAATAATAATAATAGTAAGTGTAGTCATTATCTATTTGGCTTGATTAAAATATGTATATATATATTTAAGCTCTTATTCTCTTACTTTTGTCATTGTTTATCTTATATATAATAGTTAGTGATTGATTTTTTATATAATATAAAGTCATTAATTATTAAAATAAAATATAAAAAACTCAGTTTATAGTGATTTAAAAATATAAAATATATTGGATCATACTTAAAAATTTACAAAAATTGGTCAACATTTATTTTAAAACCCAATAAATATGATTATGGAAAAAAAATATGCATATCGATAAGTTTTTTTCAAATTGTGTGAAAAATAAAAAAATTCACGGTTCCGATTACCGCAACCGTTACGCTATAGCTTTTACACCCCGCAACCGCCACCGCTATTGTTACGGCGACTGCAACCGCTTTTTAGAACCTTACTCCTAGGAGTATCTCCTATAAGATCTCATCCATTTGCTCCCAAAAACCCCTCCTAGTCTAATCATCTAATCTTACTTGAGGGTCGTATACACTAATAACGTTCACTATATTCCCTCCAATAACTAATTTAACTAACATAATCATATCCCCCTTCCCTAATGAACGCCACTACATTTTCCACAAGACCCTTGGCAGTTATAATTCCTACCCCATTCCTACGTCTATCCTTACCACGATAATACAGTTTAAAACCGGTATCCTCAATTTCCCTAACTTTCTCACCCATCCACTTAGTTTCTTGTACGCAAGCTATACTAACTCTCCTCCTAATCATAACATCTACCAATTCCATCGGCTACCTAACACACAATCCTGTGCCTTACCATTAAATAACTAATAACAAGCATGCCTTTATCAGAGACAGTGCCTAAGCTAGACCCAGACAATATTCAAGGTGCACCAGATTGCTCAGATGGGGCAAGGCAACATGCCTTCATTGAGCATAGGTAAATTCAATAATTTTCATATTCAAGAAAGGTAAACCTATTTACACCAACTCAGATATTTGCCGACAAAATTAACTTTGGTTTTGCCCAAAACTATAAATTACCTATGGATATGGCAGTGGTGCTCCTTTGATACCTGGGAAAACAGATAAGTTCTAGCAGTCATTCCGTTACAAAAAATTTATGTAGGGAAAAGAGAGGGGGGTTGGGGGGAAGACAAAGATCAACTTACACATATGACAGAGAATGAACAAGTTCTTGTAGATCATCAACAGAAAAACCAATCTCATCAAACAGAATATGGTAATGAGTTGGCCTTGTTGTGCCCTAGAAAATGAAACAAGAGATAATTGTATTAGAAAACATAAGTACAACAAATGTGAACGATACAAAAACAATTTGATAGGAACTTCAAATATATGCACACAAAAAATGTAAAGTTGGATGGATCATACAGGCACCAATATCAATAAATTTAAAGGTGCCATATGGGAGCTTCTATTTCCACACATTAAATTATCCTAGTTCACACACTTTTTTTTTATTCAGAATTCAACTTTCGAACGACACTTTATGATTCAGCTATATCTTGGTTTGAAAGTTGATTTTCAAACCATGTAATGTTCTTTGGAAATCAACTTTGGAACGAGAAATGGTGTGCGAACTGAGAAAGTTGTGAAAATAGAAGCTCCTGTGTCAAAAGGCACACAATTGAAGCATATCACTCAACAATAGCAATGAGAAACCATGTGATAACTCTTCTAGCAAGTTTAGTAGAAGAGAAATAGGACTAATATGTGAATCCATGTGACTCTCCAGGCATTCCTCGCATATGAATATTACCTCCAAGGTTCCAAAACAGGGCAAATTTATTTAAAAGCAGCCATATACATGTGAGCTTAATGTGAAAACTCACTATCATCCCAGCATGTGCACACATGTAGAAATCAAAGTTATGAGGATGACACACTTCTTTATCAATTACGGTTCCTGCACGAATCCACAACAAAGAACCGCATCAATATACAAAATGATCTAAACTAAAACTTTCTCCAAAAAGATGTATAGATGCTAACCAGGAGGAACATTATCTGGAGATCCAGCTTGGAAAAACTTAGTGTGGTGGTTCTTTTGGGCAATAATGACAGTAAACTTTGGGGACCAATTCTCATCAAGGAACTTACAGGCCTACCAAAAACAAAAACAAAAAAAGGAGTAAATATGAAAGGAAAATTATAATTGTAGTTGCTTCATTGACATGCTATATTAGAGGGGCATCATCATAGCAAGACAACCTCAATGATTTGATCCAGCTCAATGTTCAAAACTTGATTGAACTGGGACTCACTTACTCCATCCCTAAGTCAAACACATTAAAAAACAATGCAATTATAATTAGCGCCATTAGCAATTTAGGAGGCAAGAGAAATGACCATTCATAATCCACATGTTTTGAGTGACCAAACATTAAAACATTACTCATCAAATTAATGATAATGACAACGATCATGATGATGAGGATGCAGAGTTTCTATTATGCCAACTGAACGGATTTGACATAAACCATATATACAACAATGGAAGCTTTAAGTCCACCAAGTTCAATAGAGACTTTGCAACGTTTCCCTCAACCTTCTTCTATAAATGGATATTACAATATTTCAATCATAACCTTGTTTCTAGTTTGTAATAACCTGATGTCTCCAAAGTTACTGAACAAATGAACAGATCTAATTATTAAAAACAGAATTTTTTTCCTCCGAATATATACTACGATTCAGTGGTGGGCACCATGAAGCCCTATGTTATTTTCATTTTTTCGAGATATGATAACCTTTTTATTATATCCAATAACTCTTCTTGCCACCACAACTCCTGACAGTGCCAACACTGCTCTTCTTGCAACCATCTTTGTTCCCCCTACGACCATCAGGCCTCCTCTCACTCAAAGGAGGCATTAACACTTGCTCACCAGGAAAGGAAGACCCAAAAAACAAAACCATTGATCACACCCAAAACAAAAACAAGAGCACAAAAAAATAAAAAATAAAAATAAATAAAAACTTGATACTTACCAAATCCAAGAGGACCACAACCAGAAGGTTATGAAGATCAACAGGGATGGAAGAATAATAAAATTACAGAGGCAAAAGTGGAACAGCAAAGGAAATTGAAGAACTAAAGGCTTCAAACACGACAAACACCGGATAGAAATTGAAAATATCAAAGATGAAGATCAAAACCCAAGAGATCTCCAGTTGAAACCCTAGATCGATTGCAGTAAGACATTTTGTGTTCATTTGCATGGGAATCTTGAGGGGAAAAAAAAAGAATACCATTTTTACCTGAAGCTTAAAATAGATCCTCTAGCAAAATAGAAATAGAAGAAAGAATGTAAGTAGTGGATACTTTGGGCATGTTAGGGAGTGTTTATACTTAAAGAGCGAAGTGTTTAGCAACTGGGCCAGCTTTCACAATTGTGCTATTTTTGAGTAGTTTATTAATTTGGACCCCTAACCAAGCAAATGTTCTTCACATCTAGTAATCTTTCTAGATCTTCCATGTGTTGTGTTTCTAGGGGAAGAGAAGCGAAGGAAAAATAAAGGTGAAGACAAAGAAGACAATGGGAGAGTCTAACTACTATCCTCCTTTAGTTTCTGTCAGGTGCAAATGATGTAGTCATTAATTAAATCATTTTAGAAGTCTGATAATGACTCAAGGGTTATGAGACAGATGAAACTAAAACGTAGTCAAATGTCAAGCAAAGCATGAAAGTCCTGTAATAATAATATAAATAAATAAAATATGACAGAAAGCTACCGTAGAAAGGCCTGACCAAGGTCAATGATTCATCAGCAAGTGGTAGTACATGTCAATGACACTGAAGAGAATGGGGTTAACTCAGTGAGGAGGAGAGACAATGGAGCACCAAAGCTCAAGTCCATAGCTCAGACCGAGATGACCTTTCAAGAAGATGGAAGTATATGTATCTTGTGATGTAAGGGAGTCTGAACTACTATTTATAGGTGTGTCACGTAACCACAACAAACTACTGAACATTTCAAGAATTCCGTTACATGCCATAATGTATTAGTTTGTTAGGATTTGTCTCAATCCTCAAGATTCTGAACACAGGCTCAATGGCGCAGCATCTCTCAATAGAACAAGCTAATGCATCCTGCCCCCCACACAGGTGCAGCGCCATGATGAAACCTCCATCTCTAACCACCACGGACCAAGCTGCAAGACCCTGGAGTCCCATAGTTCACATTGAAGCATCCAACATACTTAGGTCCTGCCTCTTGACATAGTATATAAGAGTGGTGCAGTCCAACATCCACAACAATGAGATAAGGTCACTTGTCTCAGTTAAGCACTGAGGCATGCAGTATAACTACTGCAGTTAATAAGCACGCATTGTGACCTCCCACAGTAAGCGCGCGTATATAACTACCACAGTTAATAGGCACACGTTGTGACCCCCCACAGTAATACTTAGGCGCATACAAGATCTGTCCTTGAATATCGCCTGGTTCAAGACCGAACATGCCAATTGAACGCGTGTCCGTTGAAGGCACACATGTAGGTTCATACATTGGGCACACGTCAATGGCTACATGTCCACAACACATGATGATACAGGATACATCTACAGCTAATTATTGTGACAAGTAATTTTACTTATTGTGTTACTCTAGTGAGTCATAACAGTCACTTTCCAAGCTTTAGTGGCTCATATAATTCTATTAATGGTATGTTCTAGGCTTCATCACGATTAACATTATAGCAAATAAGAACTAAGGCGAAGAAAGCATACAAAGATTCAGTTTCTAAATAAGAGATAAAACCAAACCTGAAAATTATAATTTGTGATGGCTTTCTTTGCCCTGAACTTGAATAGAAGTCCAGCAACAACTCCCTAAAATAAAAATAATAAAAAAGGACAAAGGACAAAGAAGAAGATATGCATTCAGCACTCCATATTAGAACATAGAGAAATAAGACAGAAAAACAACCACCGGAAGAAAAACCAACCGCACTTGGCTTCCTTTGCATGAGCTAATAAGCCAGCTTATGGTTTTTTTAGCCCAATAAGCTTAAAAAACTGTTTTGTCCTTTGGCATACCACAAAAGTCCAAAAAATTAACTTTTCCATAAAAATCCAAAAAGCCCATACATATTATAAAAAAAAAACAAACAAAATAAAATAAAAACAACTTTTACACGAAAAAAAAAGCCCATAACTTTTTGCATTACTATAAAGAACAAATTGCTCATTTTGCACAAAAAAAACTAAACAGCTAGCAATTTTAACAAACGTGTTAAGCTACAAAGCCATTACAAAAGCCAAAATGCCATTAAGTATGCCAAACAACGTGACTTTTTTAACTCGACTTTTTGTTTGCTTATTTTTAAGCCAATAAGCTGACTTTATGACATATAGCCAACTCCTACATCAAGCATGAAAGACAAATATGCACCTTACTATCCCAGTGTCCTCATTGTCTGCCCCACGCTTAAAAAGGGAATCAATCATTTCAACCTTCGATGACTGTGAGCGAACAGATGCTCTGTAACGTGAAATCAGTGGCCAATGCCTGGAGCTGACTACCTACACAAACAAATGAAGTACCAAAACAAAAATGAAAGAATAAACAGGTGAATGATAAAACAGTAATTTTGTACCAATCATATTTGAAATAAAACAAATTGATTTTGGCACAAAGTAAACAGTTGTATGAAAAAATAAATAAATTAATTAAATGAGGGAACAAGGACTTACTGCAGCAATAGATGGCACATCAGAGTGACCAGGGGAACCATGTGACACATCCATACCAAAGATCATGGTAGGATTGTTTGAAACCACAGGGATATTTCTTGCAGGTTCAATAGATAATATCGAATTTAAACCACCAAGCTGTAGAACGAAGTAAGGAAAATCAACAGATGAAAAATCCAGTAGAACAAAAATTAAAAAGCAAAAAGCTTACTTTGGCATTAATCTTCAATAGAAGATTGTTGAGATACTGATCATTAACTCTCATAGGTGCAAGGCATTGATTAAAAATTCCAAAATCTGCCAGGTTCTTCTTTTTCCATGGACCTTATAGATTAAATTGAACGGTGTATAAGACACAAATAAAAAATAATAGTTAATAGTTTGTGTTAAAGAAGTTATATAATGAGCCAACCATAAACATCAGAGTTCTTCCTATCAGGAAGAAGACACAGAATAAAGTGTGGTGGTCCATGAGGCAATTTTGGCATCATTTGTTCGAACATTTTCTCCACCCGAACAGGAGGTGGAGCCCGTCTAAACTGAGGGTTCTCTTCAAAAACATCAGCTGGGGGATCTATGGACTGAAAAGAAAGCATACAAAGAAATATATATTACTAAAGAGTTACTAGATTCAAGAAATACAATATTCACACAAATCAGTGAGCATATAAAGAAATATATATTACTAAAGAGTCACTAGATTCAAGAAACACAATATTCACACAAATCAGTGAAACTCACAATTCCCTTCATTTCTCCAACCCTGGCCAAATCTCTACATAGACCACGTACATCACAACGAGCGGAGAAATTTACTACAACCCAGTTCTTAATTTTTGTAGGTTCCACAAATTTCTGCAGAAGAACATAACTCATATCAGAGTCACCAACATGAACATTTAACATAACTCATATCAGAGTCACCAACATAAACATTTAGAATGAAATAAACAATATTTAGCACCTTATTATTTAAGTTCCACCGTCCATTTCGAGGCATAAGATCCTCTCCGTTGCCCAACTTCAACTGCAATAAAATAGCGATTTGATAGAGAGATTCGAAACTATCTAACCATTACATCTAATCCAAAGAAAGATCAAGGAAACATCCAGGGAAATGAGAGTTAGTTACCACTAAATCACTATAGAAAACATACAGAACAGAGAAAAACATATACTATTATACCCTTGGGGCTGACAGAACACGGCCTTCTACTTGAGTAAAATTAGCTTGAATTGAAACGCCACAGGAACGCAGCATTGGATCAGAACCATAGTTGTTGCTTTTCATTACCTGCACAGAAGCCCATGTAATGCACTGATATGAACATGGAAAGAACAATCTGTATTAGTGAGAACCAATGGAAAGAAACCTACATCAGTCAAGATCCTGATCTTTTCTTGGGGCTTTTGCCTTGATTTTTCTACCAATGATGATCTTTGATGGACAGTTAATGCCTTCGTGTAGCGTTGTAAGGAAACCAACATGCAAAGCTAGACAACATGCAGACCATTATACTCCCCTTATTATCACCAACAAAGTTAAAAGAAGTTGGCCAATAGACAAATTTAGTAGATGAGATGTTAAAAAAAAGTGTTTGTACCTCAATAGGGATGTAAGTTGGCCGTTTTGGTTTCCCAACATTAACACATGGCAAATCTGCTGAGTAGCGTAACTCTAGGTGACGATAATTAACAAAATAATCATAAACTGTCACATCAACACTTTCATTTTCATCCTTTTGTCCTCTCGTTTTCAGTGAGAACCTACCAAAAAAAAAAAAAAAACAAAGTATAATACAATTAATCAAGAAAACAACACATTCAAAAACTAAAGCAAACTCATAGAATGAAAGCCAGCATAGTTTGTACAAAAATATGACGGCAACAAAAGCTTACATCTGTTCTTTGCAAGGGCTCTCACTCAAACCTATAATTCTGTACTCCATATTAGAAGGTGTTACCTTTATCCTCAAATTTTTAAGAGTTCGTTTAGCCTGTTAAGATCAGAAAAAGTTTTCCATTAGCCAAAAGTAAATAAAATATCACCAACAGAATGCCATAAAGTGATAGCCAATTACCTTTGCCCAGTCAACCTGAAAAGGATCTCTTACACCTTGATTGGCTATGAGAAAATCAATCACTGGCCCTGGCTGTACTATTGTTGTAGTGGACCCATCTGCATATTTTTAGGGGAGAAAAAAATGGGGAAAAAATTAAAAATGATAAAGAGATGCCTAAAATTCAAGCCAAGTACAGTGACTTGCCCATGTTTAGCGATAATCCTCCTCGGGTGGCGCGAAAGCTTGAATGGAAACCTCTACACCCAAGGACACCACCTCCCAAATCTGTGAAGTTGCTCTGATTATCATGAAAAAATGATTGTCGGACAAGAAGGCAACCCCTGTATAAAACAGGTCAATTGTAAGAAAATAATACCGGGAAGTCAAAATAGAAAGAAAATGTAGCTAAATGTGCGAATTGTGAACTTACTGCTTGGAAGCATGCTGCCTTAAAATGATGTCTAAGACCCTTAAGGCTTCTTGAGAGTTCTCAGATTCTTGACCACGTAACGCACTTGCAATAGCCTGAACTGGGATTTTAGCTGCAAAACTGATCTCTACTTTAAATGTTTTGGATTGGGGCGCACGTCTTAGCCTCTTCCTGTCACTCTCATTAGGACTTCCATTCCCTCCGGGGCTGCCACTACCATTTGTTTTAGATCCAAAACTGCCCAACCACCAAGTTAAACTCCAATTGTAATGGAGAACATGTCATTTAACCTGTATTTTAACTATAATTCACGTAACTGAGCATTTTACCTTTTTGGTGAGACAGAATCAAGAACAACAGTAAATTCCATCTTATTACGTGGGAGGGCACCAACTGTGAATAAGCTCTTCTCCCCATCATAAGCAAAATCCTTTTTCCCAAGCTCAGATTCATAAGTTTCATGAACTTTGTCAATTATTTTCCTTCCAATACCCTTGCCATCAAGAGGGCGATCATCTTCATAGAATATTGAAACCTGCTCAACAAACAAAAGAATAAATAAATAAATAAAAAATAAAACCATTTCAGAACCAACAAACTCCATAAGAGAAACACTAAACCGCACTGGACGAGAGGGACTTACACAGTAGTGAAAAAAGTGCCCGGTAGCATTAGTAATACCAACTTTGAAATGATTACTGAGTAGTGATATTTTTTGTCCTTTAGATCCAGTACCAGGTCTGGCCATGGGAACACGCTTGGGCTCTGATGTTTTCTTAGTGAATTCAGGCACATCTTCTGGTTCTTGTACTCGTATGGGATCTATGTCTGGGGGAATTTCTGGTGGAGGTGGCAGCAGAACGTCTGTCTCCCCAAATGGCTCCATTTCCTATACTTCAAGCCAATAAGAGGACAATAAAATCAAATGTCATAACATTAATGAGAGAGAATCTCATAGCATCATAAAATGTGTATTGCAATTACAAGGAAAAAAAACATTCCAAAGCTATACTGAACAATCTAGAGGTATGGCTGAGACCAAATATTCATGGTAAGATCATGGAAATTTCACTACATAACCATTTTCAAGTGGTAGATGTAGCATGGTTGTAAAAAGCAAAACACAGCTATTTAAGTTAGTAGAATATTTCATCCAAATTGAGAATTATTCAACCCGTTGCCAACCCATCCATCAACATAACTAGTAGGATATTTTGGCTATTTCAAACCAACAGATTGGGCAGATTAAAAACACAAAATAGGAAAGAACACAAGGAAACATTCATACATAGTTCTTTTACAATTTCAAACAAAATTTCATATTTATTTAAATACCAACACAAAACTCAAAAATTAATCGAATGCATGGCATTATTCAAAATCATATTTTACTAATTAATGCAAAAATTCAAATTAGGAAAAAATATGAGATAAAAATATGGGGCGAGTGTCATCTTATTAACAGTGCTAGACAGATTATGTGCAAGCAACATGTAAGCAGATTGGGTGTGTTTATAAATGAATTGACTAATATTAACCCACTAGCCAACTGACCCCCCGACTTTTATTTTATCATCTAACCTGCCCAGTCTAACACACTCTTCTTCTCACAGGATAGTTTGGGTAGGTTAGAGTCAGCATGAGTCAACAAAATGGAGGTTTTTCTGCCCACCCCTACTCTCCATAACAAGTCCAGTTTCTCCATCATGGTTTCTTACACTGATCTTGTTGTGCTTTTATCAAAGCAAGTCACGTCAGAAAAATACATAACCAACAATTCAAGCTAAAAATTATAGTAAAACGCCATTAAAATCATGAGAAACTCACAAATATTTGTGAGAAATGTTACGCATTCTTCTTGTTACAACAATTTATGATTTCTGAAACGAAGTTACAACAATTTGTGATACTTACGCACCATAAAAATACATATCACAAATTGTTACATCTTCACTTAAAAACTCACAAATTGTGGGAATACTGTGGAAAAAATGTTACGTAACCTTTGCTACAAAAATTCTTGACATTGAAAGAAAAAAAAATGGGCAACAAGATGTATGTACCTTTTAAGGGTTGTATACCGCAACATCCTTAAAACAAAAATATAATTTTGGGTAAATTATATGGGTAGTCTTATATTTTGTTCTTTATATCACTTTGGTCTCTATAATTTTAATTAGCTCAATTGTGACTCTAACTTTACATTTTGTGTCAATTTAATCCACTAAATAAAGTTGTTAACATCACACGTTCCGCTTATACGTGCATTTTTCTCTAAAAAAATATAATATTTGTAATCAATTTGACCAAATTAAGTTAAAATCATAAATTCTGAGTCAAAATTTAACCAATTAAAACTACGTAAACCAAAATGACAAAACAGTCAAAATATACGACTACCGGTGTATTTTGCCCTATAATTTGACCTTTAACTTTAAACATAAGTGTGAGATTAACACAGCAAGACCGTTGCATGAAGCAGAGAAAGAATCCTCAGCCCTCTATAACCCTGTTATTGAGCTCAAAGACCATGATTGTGTAAAACCCTAAACCAAAAAACCTAGGACAGTTGAATATGGAGGTAAACAGCACATGCTGGAGTGATTCATGAAAGACCCATGAACACTGAAGCTACAAATCATCAAATTATTCACCTCCAACCCAGATCCAGATATATGAAGCAAGAATTTTCACAGAAGCAACAAAACCCAAAGAGAAAATGCAGAAAATTTGCGTAGTGTAATGTTCAAAAAGCTACTTAGAAACTAGAAGCTAAGAAAGAGAGAGACAAATTAGAGACATGAAAGAGAGAGAAAAAAACAGAGAGTTGATACCTGGAATATAGGCGAGTTGCGAAGGTTTTGGAAGCAGAAAACAAAGAGGAAATGGTAGAGAAGAGGATGAAGTAGACAAATAGTAAACAGTAATGAAAATGAAAGAATGTACTACTAGTACAACCAAACAAAAGTGGTATATACAGAGAGAGAGAGAGAGAGAGAGAGAGTAAATACTAATGTGCAGGGGTCTAAATGGCAGCGGGTGACAGTGCACCGTCACACCAGTATTCTGGGGAATTTGAATGCAATTAATAGGAGGTGTTTGGGAAGGTAGTTTTTAATTTTTTTTTTAGTATTTTTTATTAAAAGATAAAGGATAAATTATAAACATTTGGTGAATTTTCTCTTGAAATTTGAAAAATTATATTTTATCTTTTAAGATTTATATTTTCATAATAAATTGTCTTTTGATATTTTTATTTTCATACAGATTCTCTCTTAATGTTTCTCAATTTGTCATGAAAATTTGACCCTTAAGGGATAATTTGTAATTTTTCAAATCTCAGGAGAAATCTGTATTTTTACCAAATTTCGAGGGGTGTTTGTAATTTGCCCAAAGATAAATTAGTTTCAAAATTAAAAAAAATTAATAATGATCCGAACCTTTTTTTTCTCACCCCTTGACCCCCTCTCAACATAGTTAGCCAATTTTTTTTTCTTTTTTTTTTTTCTTCTCCTCCAATCACCACCCGTCACGTGTGTGTGGGGTGGTGGAGGTGGTGATTAAAGGGGGTCTCAATCATGACCCAAAAAAAATAAATCCAAATAAAATATCACACAAATCTCATAATTGCTTTATTTTTTCTCTCACAAACATCACATTCAATCACAAAAAAATCTAACTATCTTTCCAAACACAAAAAAAAAAAAATCAATAATATCCTACAACTAAAAAAACTCACTTCCTAAATACCCACATAATATAAGTTGGTTTGAAATGTGAGTTAATTTTTAAATTTTTTAATTATTTTAATTTAGGATTAAAAAAAATATTTATGATGAATTTTTTAATTTTTTTGATTTTTAAGAAAAAAATATAAGGATTACATGTTAATTTTATCTTATTAAATTAAAAGTCTATTTTATTTTTTTATTATTTTAATAAAAAAATTAAGTTTTTTTTTTCAAACGAATTTTATATTAGTTTCGAGTTTTCAGTTAAACAGCTATTGAAAAAGAAATAACAAACAAACAAAAAAACCTTTTCCCAAATACGAGGCAGTAAATGAAAATGCATTCACACATCACCATATTGCACTAACTTAAAAAGAGAGCCAAAAGTGACATTTATTATTAGGTTGGCAAATGGTAACAAAGGTTTTTTTTAACGATAATGCTACGTAACTCAAATTTTGTGGCTTAAAAGTGGCTTAAATGGCCAAAACAACGTCGTTTTGAGTACAGAACAATATAAAATGGCCAAAACGACATCGTTTTGACTATTTGAACCACTTTTGAGCCACAAAATTTGAGCTACGAGACATTTTTCTTTTTTTAATTAATGTTTTATATATCAATTAATGTATTAATTGATAATATGATATAATTTAAAATATTTTTGATATGAATAATGTTATATGTATTAGTTAGTGTATTAATTAATATATCAATTAATGATATGATATAATTTAAGAAATTTTTAATATTTGTAATGTGATTAATGAATGGAGTCAATAATAATGTCATAACTAGTGTTGGTAATTAGTGCATGTAGCACTACCGTTTTATATTTGTAATTGAATAATGTTATATGTACCAATTAATATATTAACTAGTATATTAACAAATGATGTTGCATAATTTTAAAAGTTTTAGATATTTGTAATTTGTATAATATGTGGAATCAGTAATAATGACATAACACTAGTTGGTATACTAGTATGTATATTAATGAGTGGGATCAATAATAAAATCATAATTTATATTTATCAATTTCTTTCAATCCACATGCCTTTTGAGAGATTTGGTCAAAATTCCCTCATCAACATTTATTTATTTTTGTCAATCCACATACCTTTTAAGAGATTTGATCAAAATTCTCTCATTATTATCAAAATATATATATAAATAATTATTAATACAACTATGTAAGGGTGAAACACTAGTATTATATAAGTAAAATAGAGCTTTTAATGAAAAGGCATTGGTGAAATTCAAAACATCATACTATTTTTCTAGAATTCTTATTTTTTAAATAATTAAAAAAAATTTCAAAAGGAAAGTTAATTAATCTATTTAAAAATTTAAATAGCTTTTATGCCTTAATTTACATATTTTAAAAAGATAGTTAATTAATTCATTTAAAAATTTAAATTTAAAAAGAAAGTTAGTTAATCTATTTAAAATTTTAAATAACTTTTATACCTTGATTTACACATTTCAAAAAGAAAATTAATTTATTTATTTAAAATTTAAATTTAGAAATTGAGAAGGAAAGTTAACTAAGATATAAATTTAAATTTGAATTTTTATACTACTAAAATATAGGAATTAATCTACATCTTTCATTTTTCTTGATGTTTAATAATTTTATATCCATCAATATTCCAATCTATATATCTATATTATAGCAAACATGCATTCCATTAAATAAATAAATAAATAAATCATGAAACCTCCAAAGATTAGTGACGTAGATAAAATCAAACAAAATATGTAGGCCTTAGAGTTTTAAAGTAAAAAATTTATGTTAGAATTTATTCAAATGTAATTCTCTTAATATTTATAAATATTTTTTATTGATTGACAAAAAACACGTAAACATTAAGATTATTGTTTTTTTTATCATATTGAGTTATTAAAATAAGATGTCTTATAGGCTTAAACCAAGAAATGTTGAACAAAAAATCGACTCGAACTAAATTTTCTAGACTCATTTTTAATATTTTAATCTCATATTAGAACCCTCAAACTAACTCATACCAGTTATAAACCAATAAAGATAATTTTAAATAATCAAGACAATTTTTAATGACTATGTAAATGTCACATTGGCATAAATATTTAGTCAACTAGTTTTCAGGTCACTTCTAATTTTTAGTTCAACACCACAAGTCAATTCTAATCCATTTTCGCAAAAGAGTTATGACATCAATTTTAAGTAAACAAATTTTTAAGTTCTACAAAATAAGAAAAAGTTAGTATATTAAAAAATATAATTTATTACTATCATATGGTAAATTAAAATTATGAAACTTATAAAATGAAATGTATTTATATTTTATTGTAAATAAAAAGAATTTAATTTATTATTTAAATTTTACCAATTAAATTATGACATGCAGGTTTTTATTAAGAACTTAGAAAATACAATTAATGACATTAGAATAAAAATCTTCTATTAGTGTAACTCTAATAAAAATTAATAAAATTTAATTGATCATAAATCATTTTTACAACATATTTTAAATAAACTTTATATTATTATTTTAATTTTAAAACTAATTTTTGATTATTTATTTATACTCGTGCATAGCACGAATAATATGCTAGTTTGTTAGTATACTAATTGGTGCATGTACCACCGCTCTTTTTTTTAAAACGTTGTTTAGGATTTGATTTTTTCTAAAGTTATCATTTTAATTTGAGAGAGTATTTGGATTTAATAGGCTTATTTTGAAATTTATTTCGGTAATTCGAATCATTCACTTTAAGAATTTATTGAGTAGAATATTCATATAAAAAATCAAAATGATTGAATATCGGTAGTTATATATTTAAATTATATTTATTTTTAAAAAATGAACAATAATATAAGTTCAAGAATAGACATTTATTTTTTTAATATAAATCTAATCAAACATATTATTACTGATATTCAATTATATTTATTTTTTATATGAATATCTACTCAATGAGTTTTAAAAAATGAATGGTTCAGATTATCAAAATCAATCGCAAAGTGGGTCTACCAAACTTAAACGCAAACATTGAGTAGAATATTCATGCAAAAAATAATATGATTGGACATCAATAACTATATATTTGAATCATATTTGTTTTTAAAAAATAGATGATAAATATAATTTTAAGAATAGCCATTTATTTTTTGTAATACAATCTGATTTAAACATATAGTTATCGATATCCAATCATTTTAATTTTTTACATAAATATTCTACTTAACAAGTCTAAAAAAATAAATGATTTAAATTACTGAAATTGATCCTAAAATGGTCTTATTAAAGCCCAAATACTCTCTAGTTGAGATGATCAATTTAAAATAAGCCAAATCCTCTCAAGATTTTGTTGGTAAAGAATAAAATATGTTAAAAATGATAAAGAATTCATAAAAAAAATTATTTTTAATGAAAATTGTTTTGAAATTAATTAAAAAAACAATAAGCCTACGTACAAAAAAAATAAATAAATAATTTAGAATTTAAAATCAAAAAATTCATTCAGTGTATGATTTCACAACACAATTTCAAATATACATTTTAGATCTAACTTTCAAAGTTTTAATTGTTTTTTTATTTTTTTTATTTTGGTAAATTGCAATTATTGCTTTTGAGATTTATGACAATTACATTGGTCTCCTTATTTTTTTTGAAATTATATTGACCTCCCTTGAGATTTGCTTTTGATTTGCAGATTTTTCCTTTCTATTAATTAACCGTTAGTTTGACTAATAATTTCTTTTTTTTGGCGAAAATTAGTGATTAGTTGTTAGATTAGGTCATAGGGGGATTTCAGTTTAGTATGTATAATATTTGAAGTGATTATCTGTAAATTAAGAATAAAAAAAACAAATTATTCATTTTTTAGGTGAAAAATTAGTATGAATTATTGAAGTCAAATGAGAAATACAAGAACTATGTAAACAAAATCGTTTTTCCAATGCACGTAAAAAATAAAAAAAATGAAAAAAGGAAGACAAGAACTTATATGTATGTAATGCAATAAATTTTATATATATATATATGGTCAAACCGTGTGAGTAATTATTTTAATAAAATTACTCAACTAATTACATGTGGTATTCCAATTTCATTTTTATTAATTTAGATATCAAGCCTCGTCAATTTTATCTTTCTTTTTTTCTTTTTTTTTTTTGTGAAGATAATTGAAGTATATGATGTCAAGTATTGATTAAAAACTACCAAATAACTTTTCTTATATTTATGTTATTAATTTTTAATTTATTATATCATCCCTTTTGTGGTAATCAAACCCATAAATATTATAACTTACATATGGTATCCTATATATATTTATGGGTAAGACTAATGGAAAAAATTGACATAATTTCATACTTTCTGAGTCATAACTAAAAAAATAATAATAACCAAACACCACATGAAGCATAACTAAAGATCACCAGCATCATAACTAAAATGTTGTTATAACTAAAGAAAAAAATAGCATAACTGGGGTTATATATGATACACCGTATTCAAGGGTATGTATAGTAGAATTTCCCTATATTTATAGTCAAATCATGTGAGTATTTAGAAATCAATTATTTAATAACACTCAAATAAATATATGTGATGTCCTAATTTAATTTTTAATTTAGATAATGGGACTCCTTACAATTGCATTTGATCAAAATCAAGTCCAATTTCCGTAATGGAAGCAGAAGCATTTGACCTCATTTACCGCAACCAATAGTGAGACTCATTAATTTTATCTTATTTTTGTAAGACAACTAAACTGTATGACGTTAAATATTGATTAAAAACTACAAAATCTCTTATGTTTACATAATTAATTTTTTAATTTGTTTCATCATCACTTTTGTCATAACAATATATTATTCTATAACACACCATTTTATATTTACCATATATAAGTTATAACATATGTGGTCTTGAGATTCCGAATAATTACATTGACTCCCTTCCTTTTTCTAAAATTACACCGACCTCCTATGTGACTAACCTTTTCGTTAATGCTGTTAGTCACGGAAGAGGTTAGCTTAATGTCAAAAAAAATAAAAGGAGGCTAGTACAATTGTCAAAACCCTCAAGGAAAATGACTATAATTTGCCATATTTTTTTTTTTAGTGCACAAACTTTCCCTTCATAAAAAAGTATCTCGTACTTTTATTTTTAATATTTTTTTTGTGCCACAAAAACATGTATTAATAAAATCTTAAAAAACTAAGGCTTCGTTTGAGAAGTGGGTTGGTTTTTTGACTTTTTGATTTTTTTAACTATTTTAGCCTAGGAAAAATGCTTGGGAGCACTAATTAGTGCTCCCACTAATTAGGTGGCAGTGGGTCCCGCCATTAATGATGTGATGTTTTGGTCTTGGAGTTGTGTTTTTTTTTTTTTTTAACTTTTTTAATGCATTAGTGCTATTAGTGGTAATGTTTTTAGTGAGATGAATCATTGTTGTTTAGCCTAGGACTAAAAAACTTGATTTGGGAAGGACTTTTGGCTTTTTTGACTTTTTTGTGAGAGAAATAATATAATGATTATGGGTTAGATATGATATTTTGTTTATTGGGCTAAAAAGCCTATTTTGTTTTTTATGACTATTTTAGCCAAAAAATTCTCAAACCCAACTTCCCAAACATAGGCTAAGAGCCTCTCAAACCACTTATTATTTGGATTTCTATTACTATAAAATATCATGAAGTTTAACATTTTGCTTTTAATAGTGGCTCCGTTGGGGAAGAAAGAAAGTTTTAGGCTAAGATAGTTAATAAAGATAAAATTGACTAAAATAGGCAATAGACAAAATATCACATAGAAATTATAATCATTTCATTTTTTTTCTTACAATTATCAAATCAACTAAAAAAAAATCAACTATCTTTCCAAGCACAACTTTTTTAGTCAAGTTAAAATAATCAAAAAATCGACTAAAATAACCAACTTCCCAAACGAGCTTAGTATGTCATTTAGGCTTTATTTATTTATTTTTAGCAAAGCTATATACACATTGTATCAAAAAGTTTACCAATAGGTATATCTACCGACTTAGGAGTTGTTTAGGATGATCTAAATAATTATATTTTTTGAATTTTTAAAAAAATGTATAGAAAAGTAGAGAGGTAAAGATAAAAAGATTTAAAAAAAAAGAAAGTGTTGTAACGCCCCCAAATTATGACAATAGATAATCTCATTACCCATCAACAGATATATAGATGCTTATCATATTCAATCATTCATTAAGACAATATTACCAGAACATTCTCTTTTTTATTAATTCTTTCAATGTAGTACAAAGATGACATCATATGCAATAATACATTCATTAACCTTATGTTATGCATCTATAGCATGTGACAGATATACATAAAACAAAAGAAGAAAAGAAAAGTTCATACCTTAAGGGCTACATATTTCTAAGACGATACTTGGTTGTAACAAAAGTGGGTTAATCCCAATACAAATATAAAGCCCGAGGCTTGTATAAAAGGCATTTACAACACAAACAAATGAGCCTCTAGCTCCAAGATTCTCCCAAGCTAAGTCCTTGACGGAGGTATACCATTAGTACCTAAAAGTTGGTTTCCACATATGGTGAGCTAAAACCAATTAGAGATTACTTTAATATATTGTATAATGCTTAACAAAGTTATATGGTGAATGCACATGAATGACATTTACCAAAATGTTATATTTTTCTCCTTCAAAACAATGCAATGCCATATTTATAAATCAATTCATAAACCAATGCTTTCAAATTAGAAAACAGAGCAATAGATGCACAACACTAAGGCTCTGTTTGTTTGTATTCTCAAATCAATTTTCTACGTGTGTTTTGGAGCATGATGTTTGGTTACGTTTTCAAATCAATTTTCTACACTCTCTGCAGAGAACTCTGTGCACACAGGCGTGTTTTCTGTCCAAAGGAAGACCACCCGGTAGACCACCCGGATGTCCACCCGGTAGACCACCCGGATGTCCACCCGGATGTCCGGCTGATTTCCAGATTTTTTTTTTTTTTTTTTTTTTGCAATTGATTTACATAATCGGGACAAATATTTTCTGAAAATTTTTAAATTTTTTATGTGCTTCGAAATAATTTTGAATTGTATATTTAGTTATGAGTTGTAAATTTTTGTATCACATATCAAATGTCACATCAATAATTCCCCACTCAAATCAAACCTCTTTTCCAAAACTATTTTCAAAACTCTTTACCAAACAAATTTTCTACACTCAAATCATAATTCCACAACACACAAACTCAAAATACAACTCATACTCTCAAATCACATTTACAAAACTCTACCAAACGCTACCTAAGAATCTCTAGGTACGTGTTTGCCAGTAGGCTATTCAAGTACTACCAAAGTCATTTTATCAGTATTAACTAGAATTGTTGTGGGAATTGAATAATAATCATTTTAAATCAAATTTATAGAATAAAATTAAAAGCAAAACAGTTTCTCAAAAAATAGGTTTTTACAATTCAATACATATATACAGAATAAAAAGAAGATAAATAAAATAGCCTGTGTGATTCGGAGAGGCACGACAAAGACGTTGTCCTAAAGTCGTTATGCGCTCCCTCCATGTAGGTTCTAATGATCACAAATGACTTCAAAATACAACCCAAGAATTCACAGGAATCTGACACAATGCACAGCTGCACCAGAAGAATTTGCCACGTCTATTTCAGTTGCCCAAAAATATGGAAGATATAGCCAAGAAGAGAAAGAGTACGTATCAGAATACGTTTTTTTTTTTTTTTTCTGAGTAAGAGTCATCTTGTAAATAGACTCCTTGATGTCTATTGGGAACAAACACACCCATTTATTTTGAAAACAAATACAAGTTTAAAAATTCAAACAAATAATACTATTAAAAGAAAGAAATAAATAAATAAATACAAATAATAGTAACAAAATAAAATAAAAATAAAAAATAAAGTTTTGAAGCTTTAGGAAATCTCCAACAATCCCCCACAAGATTCAAAACTTTGTAAAACCGTCAAATAAACAAAATAAAATAAAAAAACATAATAATTGAGAGGGTGATTTATGATCCGGTGTTGGGCCGAGGTATAGACCGAGCAAGTTGAGGGCCCAGCAGAGCATTGGGCCGAGATGATCGACTGTTCACCCGGAGATGGGCTACCAGAACTTGGGCCGGGCAGAGTTTGGACTGAGTGTGTGCTGCCCCGGACCGTGCAGAAGCTGCTCGGCCAGGAAGTGACCGGTCAGACCAGGATGCTCGGTCCGAGGATGGTCGAAACCAGACAGACCGAGAGACCGGCGCTCGGAAAGGCGCGGTCAGCCGAGGTAGTTGATTGACCGGCGAGAAGGCCGACCAAAGGAGGAGCCCGGGCTAGGCTTTGCCGAGATGCCGCCTAGCCCGGTCCTTCATTTCTTTATCCGGTTAGGCGCTTAAGGTATGAAGCATGGTACGACCGAGGTAGGGCAGCTCGGCTGCCGAGCTCCGGCTGTGCTGACAGGCAGTTGAGAGCAGGTGATGAATGGCATGGTTTATGCTGACAGATGGGATAGCAGAGCCACGTGTCAGGAGATGACAGGGAGTGGATATGGGGCTCAGAAGGTATATAAGCATGTCTGCGCCCCCCATACGCGACAGACGAACATCTCTGTAAGAAAATCCTTACACTAAAACACTCTCTCCCTTCTCTCTATTCCCTCTAAGGTGTGTGCTAATTTGACTGTCGGAGGGTGTTTCCGGCCACACACCGCCGGGTAGCTCACCGTTATTTGCTCGCAGGTGATCGGATATCGACGGAGCTCGGAAGAAAGGAATACGGGCACGCCGAAATATTTGCTCCCCGTACAATAATAATATGGGCAACTTTAAAACCATACAATGGGTGTAGGTGTTTTACAGACTTGAACCTCACTTAGTGTTAACAGTTTCATTCTGAAAGAATCTCAGTGAACCAGGTCTTGAACTAAATCCCTTTTACCAGAATTCAACATGTTACACGTATGGTATGAAATATAACTGTGTCGCGGGTTAGCACTATTAGCAGCCATATGCTCAATCTTGATTCTCATGAGAGTTTTAGGAAATAGCCATATTCCCACGGTCGCGGCTTCACGACGCTCTCACTTAGGTGAATTCTCCAAAGATAGAAGCGACGAATGTCTATCTTACGAGAGTATGCCCACCTCAGATTCATTAAGAGGAAATACTCTTCCTTAACTATCACATTTACATTAGCACTGATATCTTAGAGATGAGCAGGAGAATGTAAATAATAAGTTTAGTAAAGTCTCCTTCTTTAAAGTGCTGAAATACAAGTCACACTACAAGGATTGTTCCTACCCATTGAACTTCCTTCATTGGATCTCCAATCACAGAAGTTGGGTTACTTTCTTAGTTGACTCCTTATGGGCTTAGACCCATCCCCCTCGACAAATCTAAGACTACACTCTTAGATAAACCTTTTGTTAACTGATCAGTAATATTCTTTTCAGATTTCAAAAAATTCAAAGATACAACTTTTTTATTCACCAAACTTTTTATAGATTTATACCTCACTTGTATATGTCTATTCATCTTTTTATTAGTATGTACTTGTCTCACAAGTTCTATTAAAGCTCTATTGTCATAATGAATGGAAATAGCAGGTATAGGATTTTTCACAAGTGAAATATCAAGGAGTAAATTTTTAATCCACTCAACTTCAGTACACGTAGTATCTAAGGCTATAAGTTCTGATTTTGTTGTACTTCTAGAGATAACAGTTTGTTTTTAGAGCCCCATGATATTGCTGCTCCACCTAACATAAATATATACCCAGCAGTAGACTTAACATCTAAGTTATCTGTTATCCAATTAGCATCGCTATAATCTTCTACCACATTAGGAAAACCACTAAAACAAAGTGAATAATCTAGAGTTCCTTTTAGATATTTAAAAACTCTTTCCACAGCAATCCAATGATCTTTACTAGGATTATGAGTATGTCTACTTAATCTCCCAACAGCATAGGCAATATCAGGTCTAGTCTTATTAGCAATATAAAGAAGTGATCCAATAATTTGAGAATATTTAAGTTGAGATACAGGTACACCATTATTTTTCTTCAAATTCATACTAGAATCAAAAGGAGTTGAAACAGGTTTTAGATTATAATAATCAAACTTTTTAAACATTTTCTCTAGGATTCTAGATTGATTCAATGTAATACCTTTGGTTGTTTTCTCTAATTTCATAGCAAAAATTATATAAGCTTCTCCTAAATCTTTCATATCAAATTGTGAAGATAAATAATATTTCACATTTTTAATTATCTCTAAATTTGTTCCAAATAATAAGATATCATCAACATATAAACACAAAATAATACATTCTCCATTATCTTCTTTATAGTATACACATCTATCATGTTCATTGATCTTAAAATCAAATTCTAGAATTATCTTATCAACCTTGTCATGCCACTGTTTAGGAGCTTGCTTAAGTCCATACAAAGACTTAACTAATTTGCAAACTTTACGTTCTTGTCCTTTAACCACGAAACCTTCAGGTTGCTCCATATAAATTTATTCATCTAAATCTCCATTCAAAAAAGCAATTTTAACGTCCATTTGATGAATTTCTAAATTATAAATGGATGCTAGAGCAATTAAGATTCTAATGGTTGTAATCCTAGAAGCAGGTGAATAGGTATCGAAATAATCTATTCCTTTCTTTTGTGTAAATCCCTTGCTACTAATCTTGCCTTATATTTATCTGTACTTCTGTCAGGTTTTAATTTCTTCCTAAATACCCATTTGCAACCGATAGCTTTACTCCCAGGAGGTAGATTAGTCAACTCCCAAGTATTATTTTGAAGTATAGATTCAAACTCACTATTAATGGCTTCCTTCCAAAATGGTGTATCTAAAGATGACATAGCTTCTATAAAAGTATTTGGTTCTCCTTCAGTTAAAAAAGTATAAAAATCATCTCCAAAGGTTTTCTCTATTCTAGTTCTCTTACTTCTTCTAGGTTCTATGTTTAGATGTTCAGAATCATCTCTCAAAGGAATAACACCAATACTAGTAGTAGAAGTTCTATTTACAGCCTGATTTGATATCCTAGTTTTATATGGAAAAATATCTTCAAAAAATGTAGCTTCAGGAGATTCAATTATTGTATTATTAGTAATTTCACTAATTTCAGAATTTATTACTAGAAATCTATTAGTACTACTATTTTGAGCATATCCTAAAAAAACGGTATCGACAGTTTTAGGTCCTATTTTCTTACGTTTAGGTTCTGGAATTACTACTTTTGCTAAACACCCCCACACTTTCAACATTTTAAGATTAGGTACTCGTTTTTTCCAGATTTCATAAGGTGTTTTATCATTATCATTCACAATTACTATATTTAATATAACACAAGCAGTGTCAGTGAATATCGCTTCCCCCTACATGCTCTCCGATAAACCAGAACTAATAAGCATTGCATTTATCATATCCATTAAAGTTCTATTTTCCTTTCAGCTATCCCATTAGATTATTGAGAATACGGTGGGGTTACTTCATGAATAATTCCATGTTCTTCACAAAAAGTACTAAGGGTACCTACATTATATTCACATCCTCTATCAGATCTAAGTTTCTTAATCTTTCTTTCTAATTGATTTTCTACTTCAGCTTTATAAATTTTAAATTTACTAAAAACTTCATTTTTGGTTTTAATTAAATATAAGTAACAAAACTTAGAACAATCATCTATAAAGGTTACAAAATATTTATTTCCGGCTCTAGTTAGTGGTCTATTAGAATCACAAAAGTCGCTATGTATAAGATCTAAGAGTTGTGAATTTGTTTGTACAGATTTATAAGGTTTCTTAGGTTGTTTTGCTTGCACACATATTTCACATTTGCGTTTAACATCAATAGATGATTTATGTACTAATTCTAAATCCATCATTTTCCTAATTTTCCTTAAATTCACATGTCCAAGTCTTCTATGCCACAAATCACAAACTTCAATATTCAAAATATTATGAGAGATATAATTAACTTCAAAAGATACATTCAATTTAAATAAACCACCACATACAAAACCTTTACCAATAAAAATATCATTTTTACTTATTACAATTTTATTCGATTCCATTATAATTTTGTAACCTAACTGTACTAAACACAATCCACTAATAAGATTTCTTCTAACTTCAGGAACATATCGCACATCTCACAAAGTTAAGATTTTTCTAGAAGTCATCTTCAAATCTATATCTCCAATGCCAAGTATTGATGCAATTAATCCATTTCCCAAAGTTACACTTCCTCTACTGGATTTCTGGAAAGTTTTAAAATAACCACAATCAAAGCACATATGTATATTACCCCCAGAATCTAACCACCAATCTTGATATTCAAAAGTAGCATTAATTTTAAGATTATACCTAAAAGATGGTCTGGCAATTTCTTCTTTCTCCAAAATCATATTCACTTGAGCATTATGAACTTGATTTCTTTGCTTATTGTTGAATCTTGGTTTATACTCATCAGTCTTCTTAAAAAAGCAATCCTTAGCATTGTTGGAAATGGTTAATTTTTCCTAAGTTAGGTCTATTTTTTAGGTGGGCCCCGAGTGTCGATTAACTCGGGTCAAAGTGGTAACGCGTTCTATGCCGCGTTGTGATTCACGTGGTATATTTGGTTGCTCAAAACCATTACCGAGTGAATGGGAAATTGAAGCCAAAGTGTGCTCCATGAAAATGGAGTTTTGGTGGAAATTCCTTAAGGTTGTAATTTGGCTTGTCCCACATTGATTTAGTGGGAGGTTTTGAAAGGGTTTATAAGGCTTAGGGTGAGATACTTGGGGTGTGCCCCAAGGGGTACCCAAGTGTTTTAGAGGGAGAGGTTATGGGCAAAATGGGCTAGACCCATTGGACCCAAAAATCACCACACACGCGCGCGCGCGCCGCCGCCGCCGCCCGTCCGGCCGGTCGGGCTGGCTGGGCTTGGGCGCGGGTGCGTGGTGTGTGGTTGGGCTTCTAATCTTTTTGGGCCAAAAACATTTGAATTTAATTTTAATTTTTATTAAAATAAAATCCAGAATTCAGAATTAAATTAGTTTGGATTTTTTGTTCATCCAAACAGGGCCCTTCCCGGTTTCAAACAGAAATAAACTGTTTTGGAATTAATGCACACCCAAACAGGGCCCTTCCCGTTTTACTATCTGTTTGAATTAATTCAAATCTGTTTGAATTCAAAACCCAACAGGTATGATACCTGTTCAATTCAAAACCAAGAGTTACATACCTGTTTAATTCAAATTGAAGAGCCACCTTCACATCTATAAATAGGACCACCCTCATTTGATATTTTACATTCAGAAATTTCGTATTTCACTTCTGTTTTCTATTCTTCATCTTGCTGCATTTTATTTTCAAAAGAAAGAGTGTAAACACTTAGTGTGTTCGTAAGGCAAACAATTAGTAGTGCTGCTATTGTTTGTGGAAGATCATTTCATCCTGGGAGATAGACGTCCGAATTCTGAAAGCACCGTGGAGAGGACGAATCTGTCTTAAGGAGACAGTGTTAAACACTGGACTTGATCAGAAAAATAATTCCAAGAAATTAAATCAAGTAAGTTATTTAATTACTTTCAGTGTTGTTTTTATTTGTTTATTTATTCAGATTTTAATTTTGTTTTTGTAACAAAATAAAATCTGTTATTTATTTGTTTATTTTTATTTCGAGTTTGATTTTTGTAATCAAACATATTCTCTCCTTTTTCTCTATTTCTTTTATTCTGGTTGTTGTTTTGTACACAACAGAATTAAATCCTTTTAAATACAGTGAAGATTGCCCAACAATCTTAAGACAGAATCCTTTTTTGGGTATCTTCATTGTATTTAATTTTCTGTGTTTTCAAATTAATATTCTGGTTGGAAAAACAAATAGTGATTTATGCTATTTGACAGATAGTAGTAATATACTGTCTCTTTTCTTTGACAACTACTAGTAGTACGATACTGGTGTCATTAACAATTCAGAATATTATTTGGTATTACAGAAAATTCTTGTGATATTTTATTTTTCAAGTTTTAGTAACAAGGAAAATAACAATATTTTGTTGTTATAATTATTTTCTGGTTTTAGTAACTAGAAAATTAATTTGTGTTTTAATATTTTCTGATTTTTGTAATCAGAGATTATGGCTACTACAATTGAAACTGCATCTGGCAGTGGTACTCCTATTGTTACACCTACATCGGTCCCTATCCAGAACCATGTTCATCATGGAGAAAAACCGGAAAAATTTAATGGTACCGAGTTTAAGAGATGGCAGCAGAAGATGCTGTTCTACCTTACAACTCTTAATTTGGCCCGGTTTCTCCATGAAGAGGCTCCAGCACTTAAAGAGGGTGAAAGTGATCGGCAAGTTGTTGCCGCTGTAGATGCTTGGAAACATTCAGATTTCCTATGCAGAAACTACATCCTAAATGGCCTTGAAAATATGCTGTATAATGTATACAGTCCTCTGAAAACAGCAAAAGAATTGTGGGATTCTTTGGAGAAGAAATACAAGACAGAAGATGCCGGCACGAAGAAATTTGTCGTCGGTAAATTTCTGGACTTTGTTATGGTAGACTCCCAAACGGTAATATCTCAAGTTCAAAGTTTTCAAATAATTTTGCATGATATTCATTCAGAAGGTATGTCTCTTAGCGAGTCATTCCAAGTCGCTGCTTTAGTGGAAAAGTTACCACCGGCTTGGAAAGATTTCAAAAATTATTTAAAACATAAACGCAAAGAGATGACTATGGATGAATTGATTGTAAGATTAAGAATTGAAGAAGATAACCGAAAGGCTGAAAAGAGGAATGGGAAAAATCCCATTGAGTCCAAGGCAAATGTGGTTGAACAAGTTCATAAACCACATAACAAAAAGAGAAAGTTTACTGGAGATGGTCCTAAACAAGGCGATAGTAGCAAGAAGTTCAAAGGAAAATGCTATAACTGTGGCAAAACCGGACATCGAGCTTCTGACTGCCGCCGCCCTAAAAAGAATCATGGAAGTACAAGTAAGAAGACCACCAATCAGGCCAATGTAACAGAATTGGATTACATCTCTGACGGAGTGAATGACATCAACCTTTCTGCTGTGGTGTCTGAGGCTAACTTGGTTGGAAATCCCAAAGAGTGGTGGGTTGACACTGGAGCAACTCGTCACATATGTGCGGACAAGAAGATGTTCACTACCTACAATGAGGCTGCAAATGGTGAACAACTTTTCATGGGAAATTCTTCTACTTCTGCTGTGGCTGGACAAGGGAAAGTAATCTTGAAGATGACATCAGGGAAAGAACTGACCCTCAACAACGTACTACATGTACCTGACATCCGGAAGAATTTAGTTTCTGGGTCTTTGTTAAGTAAAAATGGTTTTAGGCTTGTATTTGAGTCTGATAAGTTTGTATTAACAAAGAGTGGTATGTATGTTGGTAAGGGATACATGAGTGATGGTCTCTTTAAGTTAAATGTAATGACAGTTGTACCGAAAGTTGCTATGAATAAGAATAACACATCTTTTGTTTATATTCTTGAGTCAAATTTATGGCATGGTAGATTAGGACATGTGAATTTTGATGCTTTGCGTAGATTAATTGGTTTAGATTATATACCAAAGTTTGAAATTAATCCTAATCATAAATGTGAAATTTGTGTAGAAGCGAAACTAACTAAGGCTCCATTTAAATCGGTTGAAAGAAAAACCGAACCTCTAGAATTAATTCACACTGATGTATGTGATTTAAAGTTTATTCAAACTAGAGGTGGCAAAAAGTATTTCATAACATTTATCGATGATTGCACAAGATATTGTTATGTTTATTTACTTAGAAGTAAAGATGAAGCCTTAGAAATGTTTAAACTCTACAAAACAGAAGTTGAAAATCAACTTGGTAAAACCATTAAAATGGTTAGAAGTGATAGGGGTGGTGAATATGATGCACCATTAAATGAATTTTGTGCACAACATGGCATTATTCATCAAACTACAGCCCCTTATTCTCCACAGCAAAATGGAATTGCTGAAAGGAAGAATAGAACTCTAAAAGAAATGATGAATGCCATGTTACTAAGTTCAGGCTTACCACAGAACTTGTGGGGGGAAGCAATATTGTCTGCTAATTATGTTCTTAATAGAATACCCCACAAGAAAACCAAAAGCATTCCTTATGAATTGTGGAAAGGTCGACCACCTTCCTACAAATACTTAAAAGTATGGGGGTGTTTGGCAAAAGTTGAAGTACCTGTTCCTAAAAAGACTAAAATTGGACCAAAAACAGTAGATTGTGTGTTTATTGGTTATGCTCAGAATAGTAGTGCATATCGGTTTCTGACTTATAAATCAGATATACCTGATATAAATGTGAACACTATTATAGAGTCAAGGAATGCTGTGTTTTTTGAACATGTCTTTCCTTACAAGAAAGGACAGGAATTAAGTTCACAGAAAAGAACTTATGATTGTACACAAAGTCAAGAGACTAATGACAATCAAACACAAGAGACTAGTAATAGTCTCGACCAACAGGATTTAACTAATGATGAACCAAGACGAAGTAAAAGAGCGAGAACATCAAAATCCTTTGGTCCAGATTTTCTGACATACTTGTTAGAAAATGAACCTCAAAGCTTTAAGGCAGCAATGACAGGTCCTGAAGCACCTTTGTGGAAAGAGGCTGTTAATAATGAAATTGAATCCATTATGCAAAATCATACTTGGGAATTGGTGGATCTTCCACCAGGTTCTAAACCTCTTGGATATAAATGGATATTCAAGAGAAAAATGAAAGCAGATGGTTCAATTGACAAGTATAAAGCAAGACTTGTTGTTAAAGGTTACAGACAAAAGGAAGGTCTGGACTATTTTGACACATATTCCCCTGTGACAAGAATAACATCCATTCGCATGCTTATTGCTATAGCAGCGTTGTTTAATTTAGAAATACATCAAATGGATGTTAAGACAGCTTTCTTAAACGGTGATCTAAATGAAGAGATCTATATGGAACAACCCGTAGGGTTTGTAGTATCAGGACAAGAAAAGAAAGTTTGTCGACTTGTAAAATCCCTTTATGGATTAAAACAAGCACCTAAGCAATGGCATGAAAAATTTGATCATGCAATGCTTACTAATGGATTTAAGATAAACGAATGTGACAAATGCGTCTATGTTAAAAACACTGACCAAGGATATGTCATAGTTTGTCTTTATGTGGATGACATGCTTATCATTGGAAGCAATCAAAACATGATCAAATCAACTAAGCAGATGCTTAACAAAAGATTTGATATGAAAGATATGGGGGTCGCAGATGTTATATTAGGAATGAAAATTACTAAAACATCTGACGGATATGCATTATCTCAATCTCATTATATTGAGAAAATTCTTGATAAATTTATCAAGGATGATTTGAATTTAGCTAGAACACCTGTAGACATCAGTCTTTATTTATCGAAAAATAAAGGTGATGCAGTGTCTCAGTTAAAATACTCCCAAATCATTGGAAGCCTAATGTACCTAATGAATTGTACTCGTCCTGATATAGCTTATGCTATAAGTAAATTGAGTAGGTACACTAGTAACCCTAGAGAAGACCATTGGAAAGCGATCATTCGGGTTCTTAGATATCTAAGATTTACTCGTGATCATGGTTTGAACTTTACTCGATATCCAGCAGTACTCGAAGGTTATTGTGATGCCAATTGGATATCGGATACTAAAGATTCAAAATCCACTAGTGGATATGTTTTTACTCTAGGAGGCGCTGCTGTTTCTTGGAAGTCCACGAAACAAACGTGCATCGCACGATCCACAATGGAATCCGAGTTCATTGCTTTAGACAAAGCAGGTGAAGAAGCAGAATGGCTTCGTCACTTCTTAGAAGACATTCCAATATGGCCAAAACCTGTGCCAGCTATTTGCATTCATTGTGATAGTCAATCTGCAATAGGCAGGGCACAGAATCATATGTATAATGGTAAGTCACGACATATTCGTCGTCGACATAATACCGTAAGGCAATTGTTGTCAAACGGAATAATCTCAATAGATTATATAAAATCTAAAGAGAATATTGCGGATCCGTTAACAAAAGGTTTGACAAAAGAGCTAGTGTATAGTTCATCGAAGGGGATGGGATTAAAGCCTATTACATAAGAGTCGTCATAATGGTAACCCTACTTATATGACTGGAGATCCCAAGAACTAAGTTCAAAGGGACAACTAAGTTATGTATGGCTCGCCAGAAATCACCAAGGGATTAAAATTCCTACCCATTCCTATGGTGAGAGTGATATCTGCAACATATGTTGTCTGCAGGGGTATAAGGATAAGCTTTGCTTTTAATGATTACTTATATCTTGATTAAGGCATAAAATCAAGACGAGTATAAAGAGATACTCACAATAAGAATCACCTATATGAGTGTTGAACTGGGGCCGGTTCTATGAGAATGAAGAGGCTAAATTCTCTAGAAACACTTATGAAAACCAGGTGCGTTCAAGGCCAAAATGAACACAACAGTGAGAACCACGATGTGTTAGAAGATATTTTGTGTGAAATCTATTGTCTTGGCTTACACAAACGGCTGAACAATTCAAGGCATCGCGTCCATTGGTTAGCCAGTAAGTCCGATAGGTTATCACTAGGGAAGGTTCAAAGCCGAAAACTACCTATCCTGATGCAAGATATTTTCGACTTATACTCTTTCGTTAAGTCTGCATATTGTTGCATTTCCGTTGTCATCAAATTCCATTCATGTGGGGGATTGTTGGAAATGGTTAATTTTTCCTAAGTTAGGTCTATTTTTTAGGTGGGCCCCGAGTGTCGATTAACTCGGGTCAAAGTGGTAACGCGTTCTATGCCGCGTTGTGATTCACGTGGTATATTTGGTTGCTCAAAACCATTACCGAGTGAATGGGAAATTGAAGCCAAAGTGTGCTCCATGAAAATGGAGTTTTGGTGGAAATTCCTTAAGGTTGTAATTTGGCTTGTCCCACATTGATTTAGTGGGAGGTTTTGAAAGGGTTTATAAGGCTTAGGGTGAGATACTTGGGGTGTGCCCCAAGGGGTACCCAAGTGTTTTAGAGGGAGAGGTTATGGGCAAAATGGGCTAGACCCATTGGACCCAAAAATCACCACACACGCGCGCGCGCGCCGCCGCCGCCGTCCGTCCGGTCGGTCGGGCGGGCTGGGCTGGGCTTGGGCGCGGGTGCGTGGTGTGTGGTTGGGTTGGGCTTCTAATCTTTTTGGGCCAAAAACATTTGAATTTAATTTTAATTTTTATTAAAATAAAATCCAGAATTCAGAATTAAATTAGTTTGGATTTTTTGTTCATCCAAACAGGGCCCTTCCCGGTTTCAAACAGAAATAAACTGTTTTGGAATTAATGCACACCCAAACAGGGCCCTTCCCGTTTTACTATCTGTTTGAATTAATTCAAATCTGTTTGAATTCAAAACCCAACAGGTATGATACCTGTTCAATTCAAAACCAAGAGTTACATACCTGTTTAATTCAAATTGAAGAGCCACCTTCACATCTATAAATAGGACCACCCTCATTTGATATTTTACATTCAGAAATTTCGTATTTCACTTCTGTTTTCTATTCTTCATCTTGCTGCATTTTATTTTCAAAAGAAAGAGTGTAAACACTTAGTGTGTTCGTAAGGCAAACAATTAGTAGTGCTGCTATTGTTTGTGGAAGATCATTTCATCCTGGGAGATAGACGTCCGAATTCTGAAAGCACCGTGGAGAGGACGAATCTGTCTTAAAGAGACAGTGTTAAACACTGGACTTGATCAGAAAAATAATTCCAAGAAATTAAATCAAGTAAGTTATTTAATTACTTTCAGTGTTGTTTTTATTTGTTTATTTATTCAGATTTTAATTTTGTTTTTGTAACAAAATAAAATCTGTTATTTATTTGTTTATTTTTATTTCGAGTTTGATTTTTGTAATCAAACATATTCTCTCCTTTTTCTCTATTTCTTTTATTCTGGTTGTTGTTTTGTACACAACAGAATTAAATCCTTTTAAATACAGTGAAGATTGCCTAACAAGCATAATGATTGGTTCTTCCACATACATAGCACAACCTTTTGCCACTCCCTTGTCCCTTAAAATTATTAGCATCAGCTTGGTAGTTGTTATTATGGTGTTTGCTATTTTGACCTCTAGATTTAAACTTACGGTTGTTCTTGAAAATTTTACCTTTAGGTCAAAAGTTATTCCTATTGTTGGAACTATTCTTATTCTCATTCTCCACCACATTTACCTTAGGCGTTTTCTCTTTTCCAGTTTCTAGATTTGATATATGCTTCTCTTCTACCCTAAGTGTATTGATTAATTGAGTTAATGATAGATCTCTTTGTTTGTGCCTAAGATGCTTAGCAAAGTCATTCCAAGATGGAGGTAATTTATCGATAAGGCAAGACACTTTAAACTCCTCACTAAAAATTGTCCCTTTCTTTTCTACTTTTCTAAGTAGTTCTTGAAACTCATGAATTTGGTCTCCTACAAGTATGTCATCTTTCATTTTATAACCATTAAAATTAGAGACAATGAACCTATCAATACCAACATCTACAGTTCCATATACGGCCTCTAAGGTTTTCTATAGTTCTTTTGCAGTCGAGGTGGTTGACAGATACACATCATATAAATGGTCAGACAATACACTAAGGATTCTGTTATAACAATGCAATTCGATTTGTTCGGGTGACAACCAAGATTCAATAAAATCCTGATCTTCTATGGCAGACATAAGACCTAGCACGGTCAATCAATATTTTGTTTGTTTTTGCCATCTTTCAAAATTGTTACCATTAAATTTTTCAGGTTTCACACTAACAGTTTCTTATAAATTAGCCATTTTAAACATTTAAAGAACAAGAGAGCAAAGGAGTATCTTAATCTGTAATAACAATAAAACAAATACTAATGTTATTGAAAGTGTAAATTTAATTACCAACTATTTAAGGATAGATTTAAAAAAATAAAATGATAGATTTTGATACTAATCAATTTAAACAAAATAATACTAATCAAATATCATGAATTGTATAAAATGCTCTATAACTCAGTAAAACTACACAATAATAATGTCATATAGATCAAATTTAAACAAAATAATAATAATAAACATTCAAGCCAAACAAGTTTTGTAGCCTCCGAATAAACAAATAGAATTATAACAATAATAAAATACCACTCAAAAATATCAACAAGTCAATGATCTATTTGCTTTTCCAGAAAAAAAAAAAAAAAAAAAAATCCAAGTCAAATACACAATTTTCCTGTCGGCTATTTTACTCCTGCCAATAGGATTATTTAACTTTTCTATGGAGATTGATGCAAACAAGAGTGGTTTTCAATTATGAAAAATTACAAATGAGTGAAAGAGTGAAAAAATAGTTATAATTTTTTCCCGAACGCAGTGTCTCAGAAATCAAACAAATAAACACCCAAGTCAAACAAAACAACAAAACAATGGAACAGTATTTGATTACTACGTTATGGGTATTGAACAGAATGGTAAGAATTGAATTTATACAGAACGTAATGATTTTTTTTAAAAAAAAAAACTAAAGACTTTAGATTGTTGTGGGAATTGAATAATAATTATTTTAAATCAATTTTATAGAATAAAATTGAAAGCAAAACAGTTTCTCAAAAAATAGGTTTTTACAATTCAATACATATATACAAGATAAGAAGAAGATAAAGAAAATAGCCTGTGTGATTTGGAGAGACACGTCAAAGACGCTATCCTAAAGTCGTTATACACTCCTTCCGTGCAGGTTCTAATGATCACAAACGACTCCAAGATACAACCCAAGAATTCACAAGAATCTGACACAATGCACAGTTACACCAGAAGAATTTGCAAGTCTGTTTCAGTTGCCCAGAAATATGGAAGATATAGCCAAGAAGAGAAAGAGTATGTAATCAGAATACGTTTTTTTTTTCCTGAGTAAGAGTCATCTTTTAAATAGACTCCGATATCTGTTGGGAACAGACACACCCATTTATTTTGAAAACAAATACAAGTTTAAAAATTCAAACAAGATAATACTATTAAAAGAAATAAATAAATACAAATAATAATAACAAAATAAAATAAAAATAAAAATAAAAAGTTTTGAAGCTTTAGGAAATCTCCAACAATAGAAGACATGGACATGTGAATTTAAGAAAAATTAGGAAAATGATGGATTTAGAATTAATACCTAAACCATCTATTGATGTTAAACGCAAATGTGAAATAGGTGTGCAACCTAAACAACCTAAGAAACCTTATAAATTTGTACAAACAAATTCACAACTCTTAGATCTTATACATAGTGACGTTTGTGATTCTAATAGACCACTAACTAGAGTTGGAAATAAATATTTTGTAACCTTTATAGATGATTGTTCTAAGTTTTGTTACTTATATTTAATTAAAACCAAAGATGAAGTTTTTAGTAAATTTAAAATTTATAAAGCTGAAGTAGAGAATCAATTAGAAAGAAAGATTAAGAAACTTAGATCTGATAGAGGAGGTGAATATAATGTAGGCACCCTTAGTACTTTTTGTGAAGAACATGGAATTATTCATGAAGTAACCTCACCGTATTCTCAACAATCTAATGGGATAGCTGAAAGGAAAAATAGAACTTTAATGGATATGATAAATGCAATGCTTATTAGTTCTGGTTTATCGGAGAGCTTGTGGGGGAAAGCGATACTCACTGCTTGTGTTATATTAAATAAAGTAATTGTGAATGATAATGATAAAACACCCTATGAAATCTGGAAAAAAAACGAGTACCTAATCTTAAAATGTTGAAAGTGTGGGGGTGTTTATCAAAAATAACAATTCTAGAACCTAAACTTAAGAAAATGGGACCTAAAATTGTCGATACCGTTTTTTTAGGATATGCTCAAAATAGTAGTGCTAATAGATTTCTAGTAATAAATTCTGAAATTAGTGAAATTACTAATAATACAATAATTGAATCTCGTAAAGCTACATTTTTTGAAGATATTTTTCCATATAAAGCTAGGATATCAAATCAGGTTGTAAATAGAACTTCTACTACTAGTACTGGTGTTATTCCTTTGAGAGATGATTCTGAACATCTAAACATAGAACCTAGAAGAAGTAAGAGAACTAGAATAGAGAAAACCTTTGGAGATGATTTTTATACTTTTTTAACTGAAGGAGAACCAAATACTTTTATAAAAGCTATGTCATCTTTAGATACACCATTTTGGAAGGAAACCACTAATAGTGAGTTTGAATCTATACTTCAAAATAATACTTGGGAGTTGACTAATCTGCCTCCTGGGAGTAAAGCTATCGGTTGCAAATGGGTATTTAGGAAGAAATTAAAACCTGACGGAAGTATAGATAAATATAAGGCAAGATTAGTGGCTAAGGGATTTACACAAAAAAAAAGAATAGATTGTTTCGATACCTATTCACCTGTTTCTATAATTACAACCATTAGAATCTTAATTGCTCTAGCATCTATTTATAATTTAGAAATTCATCAAATGGACGTTAAAACTGTTTTTTTGAATGGAGATTTAGATGAAGAAATTTATATGGAGCAACTTGAAGGTTTTGTGGTTAAAGGACAAGAACATAAAGTTTGCAAGTTGGTTAAATCTTTGTATAGACTTAAGCAAGCTCCTAAACAGTAGCATGAAAAGTTTGATAAGATAATTCTAGAATTTGATTTTAAGATCAATGAACATGATAGTTGTGTATACTATAAAGAAGATAATGGAGAATGTATTATTTTGTGTTTATATGTTGATGATATCTTATTATTTGGAACAAATTTAGAGATAATTAAAAATGTGAAATCTTATTTATCTTCACAACTTGATATGAAAGATTTAGGAGAAGCTTATATAATTTTTGGTATGAAATTAGAGAAAACAACCAAATGTATTACATTGAATCAATCTAGAATCCTAGAGAAAATGTTAAAAAAGTTTGATTTTTATAATCTAAAACCTGTTTCAACTCCTTTTGATTCTAGCATGAATTGGAAGAAAAATAATGGTGTACCTGTATCTCAACTTAAATATTCTCAAATTATTGGATCATTTCTCTATATTACTAATAAGACTAGACCTGATATTGCCTATGCTGTTGGGAGATTAAATAGACATACTCATAATCCTAGTAAAGATCATTGGATTACTGTGGAAAGAGTTTTTAAATATCTAAGAGGAACTCTAGATTATTCACTTTGCTTTAGTGGTTTTCCTAATGTGGTAGAAGATTATAGCAATGCTAATTGGATAACAGATAACTTAGATGTTAAGTCTACTACTAGGTATATATTTATGTTAGGTGGAGCAGCAATATCATGGGGTTCTAAAAACAAACTGTTATCTCTAGAAGTACAACAAAATCAAAACTTATAGACTTAGATACTACGTGTACTGAAGCTGAGTGGATTAAAAATTTACTCCTTGATATTTCACTTGTGAAAAATCCTATACCTGCTATTTCCATATATTGTGATAATAGAGCTTTAATAGAGCTTGTGAGACAAGCACATACTAATAAAAAGATGAATAGACATATGTAAGTAAGGTATAAATCTATAAAAAGTTTGGTGAATAAAAAAGTTGTGAAATCTGAAAAGAATATTGCTGATTAGTTAACAAAAGGTTTATCTAAGAGTGTAGTCTTAGATTTGTTGAGGGGAATGAGTTTAAGCCCATAAGGAGTCAACTAAGAAAGTAACCCAACTTCTGTGATTGAAAATCCCATGAAGGAAGTTCAATGGGTAAGAACAATCCTTATAGTGTGACTCGTATTCCAGCACTTTAAATAATGAGACGTTACTAAACTTATTATTTACATTCTCCTGCTCATCTCTAAGATATCAGTGCTAATGTAAATGTGATGGTTAAGGAAGAGTATTTACTCTTAATGAATCTGAGGCGGGCATACTCTCGCAAGATAGACATCCGTCACTTCTATCTTTGGAGGATTCACCTAAGTGAGAGCATCGTGAAGCCGCGATCGTGGAAATAGGGCTATTTCCTAAAACTCTCATGAGAATCAAGATTGAGCACATGGTTGCTAATAGTGCTAACCCGTGCCACAGTTATGTTTCATACCATACGTGTGACATGTTGAATTCTGGTAAAAGGGATTTAGTTCAAGACCTGGTTCACTGAGATTCTTTCAGAATGAAACTGTTAACACTAAGTGAGGTTCAAGTCTGTAAAACACCTACACCCATTGTGTGGTTTTAAAGTTGCCCATATTATTATTATGTTTTTATTTTATTTTATTTATTTGACGGTTTTACAAAGTTTTGAATCTTGTGGGGGATTGTTGGAGATTTCTGAAAGCTTCAAAACTTTATTTTTTATTTTTATTTTATTTTGTTATTATTATTTGTATTTATTTATTTATTTATTTCTTTTAATAGTATTATTTGTTTGAATTTTTAAACTTGTATTTGTTTTCAAAATAAATGGGTGTGTTTGTTCCCAACAGACATCAAGGAGTCTATTTAAAAGATGACTCTTACTCAGGAAAAAAAAAAAAGTATTTAGATTACATACTCTTTCTCTTCTTGGCTATATCTCCCATATTTCTGGGCAACTGAAACAGACTTGGCAAATTCTTCTGGTGCAACTGTGCATTGTGTCAGATTCCTGTGAATTCTTGGGTTGTATCTTGGAGTCGTTTGTGATCATAAGAACTTGCACAGAGGGAGCGCATAACGACTTTAGGACAGCGTTTTTGATGTGCCTCTCCGAATCACACATGATATTTTCTTTATCTTCTTCTTATTCTGTATATATGTATTGAATTGTAAAAACCTATTTTTTGAGAAACTATTTTGCTTTCAATTTTATTCTATAAAATTGATTTAAAATAATTATTATTCAATTCCCACAACAGGATCGACACCTAACCGCGAGGGTTTTTGAACTTTCACCAGGACATACAAACCAATATAGATATAACCATAACCATAACCATAACCACAACCACACACCTTAACTAGATTCACCAACGTACTCACTAATTTTTCTAAAAATGATACGTTTTCAATGTAATAATATGAAACAATATTCAAATGCAAGATGTATGAGTAATTAGTTTTAATTATTCTAATTCTCATACAATTTCTACAACAATCAAAGTTATCCTTCACCAATAGTTCAAAACAGATTTTTCTATACAAGAAATAAATTATAACTAACAGATAGAAATTTCAAAAATTCAATATAGAAATAACAAATATGTTTCATTCCACTTTACAACTTAATAAAGGTCCAACATATCCCCATCATTCATCACCTTATTCAAAACCAATGATTTCGAAGGTTTTCCAACCAAATATTTGTTTCCTTCAAAATTTTATTCAGAAATGAGTTTTTCAGCTCAACTAAACAATACAATCATTTCTACAACATTTCCCATAAACCCATTTGAAAACCCCTATTTATACTCCAAATATCAACCCAAATCATTTCAAATCAAACCCTAAATCACACCCACAACTCCAAAAACACTACTCTTTTCAAGGAACACATAACAATATTCAATATCATACAAAATACTAAAAAATTCCTTACCTCAAAAGAATAAAGAGAAAGGAAAAACAATCCCAAAATCAATGGAGTTAGATCTCGTACTTTTTTAGATCAGAATAACCACCTCTTCGTGCTCTACCTTTTATCTCAAATCACCAAGGTTGTGAGATTCAAGGATTAGGGTGTATGGGGTGATTTATACAAGAACTAGAGAGAGAGTGAAGAAAATGGCTCAAAAAGTTTTTGGGAGAGAGAGAGAGGAAAACAAAAAGTGAAAGAAAAGATCTTTTCTCCATACCTTTATAGGTACAGACTACTCGAGCGACCAAAATATTGCTCAAACGTTAGTCACAAAATAGCGCTTGAGTGACCAATCAACAAAGAAACTAAACTCCTAAACTAAACTCCCAGAACGTCAACCCTGCAAAATAGATTGCTCGAGCGAACTAGTCACTACTCGAGCAAAGAATGATCTCTTCTTAGAAATTCAAGCCTACAAGGAGACCGCTCGAGCGAAGGAAAGACCGCTCGTGTGAATTACACCTTACTCCCAAAAGTTTAGACTACAAACACTAATTCTGGAAGAAACAAAGGACTGCTTGAGCGAAGAAAAAACTGTTTGAGCGAACTAAAGAATAAATTGACAAAATTTCTTTTGAAATACTAACTCCCAACCTGTTCGAAACATAACTCAACTATTCAAACAACCACACTGTAACACGTCCCGCAAGGGGCCCTGCTACAGTTCGGACTCGATTTGTGTCACGGTTCTAAATCTGAACCAAAGAGTCCAAATCTGGCAAATCGTTTTGAGAAAAACAGATTTTAGGAAAGAAGTGCCAAACATGGATTACTTTGCCAGATACAGAGTCGCCACCTAAATATTTTTTATGGGGGAATTTAGGAAACCCTGACTCGGTGCCGAAGGCCACATGTCCGTCATCACCGGAGTTGTCTCGGCTCGGGAGCTTGGGTACGATCGGGGAATGTCAGCTATGAGCACCCCCTTTCGCCCGGTCCGAAGACCGGCCTCTACTAACCATGATATCCGTTTTTGAAAACGTTATGTGTTCTTAAACCAATTATTAGCCTAGCGTTACTATGTTATGCGTGCAGCAAACAAGTATAGACTAGATTGCCTAATTTGGAAATAAGCATTGCATATCCGTTTGTTTTGAAAAGCGCTTTGGAATTTGCTACTCGCAAGTAGGCTAAAACACGGATTTCAACTAGTTTTTCCAACTCAAACAATCCAACCTTCACCCACAGGCATTCAAACAATTTATCACATAAGCATCTAGCCACATGGTAAGCATACTGTCATGATAGCATTCACACGCATGCGAGATGCTAAAACATAAATACTTATATTGTACTCCGTGCCAAAACAATAAACTAGTTAGCAAACATGCATGTCCTAGTTCATGTCAAGTTGACTAATGCAACGCATGCAGGATGTAATTAGAGTAGGCTTGGCTAACCTACACATGGCATGTGAAATGCAACCAATAATGCACGTATTCAATTTGGAATTGAAGTACAAATGCAGTTAGCATGATGTACCGAGCCCGGTGCATACAATACTGATGAATGATGCACGCATGCATAGCATAAGGTATGCTAAATTAAACATGACCTATTACTAACCATCATAAGCAGGTAAGTAAAAGGGAGAAAGAAGTGGGGGTTGGAAGACATACACACACTCACCCACACTTATTACAGATTCGCCCTCACTCGGAGGGACCAAATAAATAATACAAATTAATTAACTACGCAAGCTAATTAAATATTACAAATTACTTAATTAGCTATCAAACTAATTAAGCTAGGAAAAGCAGTAAACCGCCTCGGGGGGAGGGGCCAGATGCAGCGCGTGCTCGGGTCTTGCTCGGAAGTGCACTGCCATGCATAGTCTGCCTCTGTTTTCCCTGCTCTGCTCCTCTGGAGGCTACCAAAACCTCAGGGATGCCTCTCTGTATAGTGGGGTTCACCACCGGCTGAATCAAATTACCACCGGCAGTGGTATGCGGTCACCGGCACAAAATGAAGCTATCGGTAGAAGAATGATTGCCGGTCGGCAATGTACACTGCCGGTCGGCAAAGAATGCCTGCAGAACCTGCAACTCACAGCAGCAGAGGACAGAACTTGCATGGCAATACAATTCAAGCAATGTATGCACTAATCATGCCCCCTATCATGTTTGTGACTCAAAGGGGCATGTGTCTCGATTCTCGGACCACCAATCACGCATTTCCATGCATGATGGCCCAAAGGATCAAGTGTGCAACTTTCATGTCAAATGAAATGCAAATCAAACAAACAAACCAAGGCCCAATTCCTATCACCAAGTCAAGGAATAAAGCATGCATGCAAGATGCAATGCAACCTAGGCATACAAGCTAAGGGTGCAACATGACATGGCAAGACACTTATGCAAGCATACAAGCATACATGAGGCAATGCAAATTGATGAAAAGGTGGACTTACACATAATTTAGGCAACTCTAAATAGGCCTAAAACAATGGCCAAAGTGACCAAAATAAGGGACCAAACACATACACACGTGCACATATTAAAGGCCTAAATGCTTAAGCATCACAAGACTACTTCTAAGCACACTTAGGAGGGAATGATCATGGATAAATGACATGCATTATAAGCCTTGAAAACATGTAGGAATTGATGTCAAATTAACCTACCAATGCAAGCTATGCATGAGTCCAAACCTAAGGACCTAGAACATGACCAAGTGACTCATGAAGCAAATGACCAAATTGAATCAAAACAGCCCCAAATCATGCAAAAGTAAGCCTTAAGAACCACTTAGATGACATCCAAATGACCTAATCTTAGAGGCATACACAATGGCATAAACATGAAGCATGAAACATCAATTCTTGAAACATCAAAAAAGTCATGAAATGCAAGCATATGAGCATGATAAGAGGACTGAAATAACATGGTGAATAGTCCCAAATCACCAAATCAATGCAAAAATGTCATGCTATACATTCACACACTTAAGGCCAACAAGCCAAAATGCAAAGGAGCTATACTAAGCATGCCAAATCCGACCCAAACAACTATGGACAGACCTCTAGCATGGCAAAATAAGCACATAAGCTTCAAAAGACTAAGCCTAAAACATGCTCGAACGAAGGCTAGCAACCTAAGGCACATTAAGGCAATAACATGGCATTACATGGTAGGTATGCTAAGCATGCATGGTGTACCAAAACCAACACACAACAAGGTTATATCATGGCATAATAAGCATGGAAAACAACCAAGATATGATCAATACACACTCTAACATGATGCTCTCTCAAGAGGCCAAAAAGGGTCCATTTCAAGGACAACAAGGAGAGGGGGTGGCCCTCCCCTTTTGGAGACTTCAAGGCACCATCTCCACCACTGAAATCCCTCAAGATTTCAGTAGTGAAGAGGCCCAAACACCAAAGTCTCGAAACTCACTCAAAATGGCTCAAAATGGGGCCTTTCAAGGCCTAAGAAGAGTCAAACACCTCTAAACTACAAAACACTCTTAATGAACAATCAAGAGGGCCTAAAAACAGAACTTTTTTGTATTATACACCAAGCTCAAAAACGAATTTAAGACAGGTCAAAATACAATGCAAAAATGGGGAATAAAGGTGTTAGTTTCTTACCCTTGAAGACCCCTTCACAAATGATGCTCCAACAGCCCTCCTTGGCTTGAAAACAGCTCCAAAACTTTAAGAACAACCTCTTAGAACCTCAGAAACTAAGGGAAGGTGAAACACTATGTGTTTGTGTGCAATAGTAAGACACAAGTGCACTTAAACACACACAAGAGGGAGAAATAGAGATAGAAAGTGTATGGTTTCTAACCCTAGAACTCAAAACCCTAAAAATGGCTGTCTAAAAATATCCTAAGTCTCTCAAGTGTCTCTAACCCTAAAGCCAAGAGACAAGGCTCTCTCTTATAGAGCCTTTTGTCTTGTAAAGCTTACAAGACAAGCTTCCAAGAGAGAGATCCCTCCATACACGTGTATAGAGGGGAGCAAAAGCAAGACAGCTGTGATAAAATATCTGCAAAAGCAGATGCACAGTAGTTGGCCGGCCAAAGATGCCATTTTGACAAAATTGAGTGCCGACCGGCAACAAAAGATGCCGACCAGCAACAAACAGTGCCGATGGCAGCAAAAACCAGCCGGTGGCCTCTAGCCACTGCCGGTGGTGTGTGGAGATGCCTCACAAAACATTCCCTGCCCCTCCAGGGCAAAACACAAGTGTTTGGTGCAAAACCAGACACAACACGGTCGAGTTCAGAGATCCTGAGGCAAGGCGCGCGTAGCCGAGACCTCCGGGAACTCCAAACGAACACAAACATGGATGATCACCGAGTGTTCAAGCGGTGACGTCCAAGTCTTGAGGACGGTCAAAAATGGGGTGTCTACACACACCCAATCAACACACAAGACTAAAAAGAGTATAAACAACAATAATAAGTATCGAATCCCGAATCAAAGAGTATAGAAGGGTCGGGTCTTAACCCGAGCTACTGTAGGTGTACTACGGTAGGTTATGCCAAACAAAAAAATCCGAGTAATATTACAATGATCATATTTATATATCATGTTTAGCGTTTAGCATCTCATTTGTCATAATTGTAACGTTTGAATGAGTCTCACCACTCATATTTGCTATCAATATAGTGATGACACATCATACAAACATGATCATTGTAGCATTGCTAATCAAAAAAACACTTGACTGGTTGGTTTAGTTTTTGGAAATTATTTTTTAGTTTAAAATTTGTGTGTTTTTAATGAACTTTTTTTTTTAATATGTTATTCAAAAAAATTTAAAAACTTTTTAGATGTGCTTAAAAAATAAATGTTATTGAAAAAATCTAATTTTTTATTTTTTATTTTTTTACTAAAGATAAAAAAATTAATGAAATATGTTGGCTTCATTGCCTCCCAACTTTTCAAGTTTAAGTTCCTTCCCTCCCCTGAAATGAAAGTCCAAAACGATCCAGAAATCAACAGGTAACAGAAAAAAAATTCATGGGTAGGGAAAAAAGGTAAATATTTGTTTGTGGGTCGTTTGATCATAGGTTAAACTAGAAAAAAATAAAAATAAAAATAAAAACATGATTGGGACAAAGGTTGTTGAATAATGGTTGTTGGTAATTCAAAAATTAGCATTTGAACGGTGGAATGGTGGAAAAATTGATTGTGTTAAAAAAAAATGGTAAACTATCAATAAGTTCTAAAAGTTTGATTTAATTTTTATCAAGTTCTATTGAAAATAAGTCTTAATACAATTGTTACTAAAAACAAATTTTTGTTACAATTTTTTATATGTTAAAAATTGATAATTACTGACTTTTTTTGTTACGATTTTATAAATCGTTGTTGAAACTTGCGATTAGTGAATTTTTCTGTGACGAATTTTTCAATATGTCATTGAAACTTGAAAATTAGTGACTCTTTTTTGGACGCTTTTTTAAAACTGTCACTAAAATTTATAATTAGTGAAATTTTTTGTGACAATTTTTAAACTCTCACTGAAAATTAATTATTAGTGATGTTTTTCAGTAGTGTATGATGAAAAATACCATTAATTATCATATGACTTATTGGATAATAAATTCACTTAATAAGACCTATACGTAAATTTCAAAAAAAGATTACAAATTACATTATTAAAAAATAAAACATTTGATACTATTAATTATTAAGGGGTCGTTTAGGATTAGTTTTTAAGTAATTTTGTTGTTTTTCTTTTTGTTTTTAGTAAACATTTTTTAAATCTTTCAAAAAGTTTTTGACTTTTAGAATTTACTTAACTAAAAGAATAAAAAAATTAAAAAATTAAATTTTTTGAAAAAGAGTTCACTAAAAACAAAAAAGAAAAGAAAAGAAAAAAAAGAAAGTTGATTTTTATTTATTTATTTATTGGTTTTTGTTTTTTGGTCTCTTAATGAACTTTTAAAAAAAAATTAATATATATATTTTAATTTTTCAAAGTATTTTATACTAGACGGACTAAAAACTGTAAAAAAAAAAAAAAAAAAAAAAAGAAAAAAAAAAAAAAAAGAGATAGCAATATCCATATAGCCTCAAAAGCCATGAGATACCAAAAGGAATCTTATAGAATATACTGGGATTAAACCAAAAGCAATGATGTGGTGCTCCTCATCAATGGAAAAACAAAAATGTTAAAAATTATAAAAATTTTATTAAAATTTTTACTAAATATTCCTCGCATTTATGTCAGACATTTAATAAAAATTTCGATAAAATTTTTAAAACTTCTGACATTACTCAAGAAAAAATTAATTGGTACTGATGTGGCCCCATGTTTCAATGCTCTCATCAGGCATGTCCTCGGGAATTATATTTTAGTGGGACATAAAAAAAATATATATATAAATATTACATTTCACATCTTTTTATTTGCATCAATGACTTTCACTTTATATATTTTTATAATTTTTTTTTTCTGTCTGATTAGACTGTAATTCCCCTTACTATTTTCTATTACCTAATACTAGGGTAGCAAACGAACCGAGTCGAGCCGAGTTTTATTGAGCTCGAGCTCGACTTGTTTACTTATCGAATTCGTTTATTGAGTTCGAGTTCGGCTCGATAAGTAACTGGATTTGAACTCGACTCGTTAATATTAATGAAATTCGAATTCGATTCTACTCGGCTTGATAATTTTTTTTTAAATATTATGTTATTTAAATAAAAATTATTATTTATATTATTTAATACATTTATACTATTATTATATATTTATATATTATTTAACATATAAATAATATATTTACTATATAATTTAAATAAAGATAAACGAGCCGAACTTATATGAGTTTGAGTTCGACTCGTTTACTAAACGAACCGAGTTGAGTCAAGTCCTTAATGAGCCAAATCGAGTATTGAGAGGGTAATTTATGTTTGTACATGGGCCGAACTGGAACCAGATGGGAAATGGACCGAACTATGGGCTGTGGTGATGGCTTGCTTAGCCCGGTCCTTTATCCCGTCAGTTTTGTTAGAGCTGTTTGCCAGAAGACTGGTTTTAGTGTTCTGAACCGAGATATAGAGAGAAGAGAACCGAGCTGTAAGAGGACAAGGCGAAACCGAGCTAGGTGAGCTCAGAGAAATCTGTCGTAAAGCGTGGTGGTGTAAGCTCAGTTGTTTTGCTACCAGACCGTGGTAGGATCATCTCACTTGGTTAAGCAGTGAGGAGGGTATAAAAAGATAGGCATTATCTTTTTGATTCCTAAGAGGACTCTACTAAAGAGAGTTGAAGTCCTATTAAGATTGTATCAGGTGGAATTTATAAAAGCTCATGACAGACCTATGTATAGGTATCACAATTTTTATTCTCAACAACACAGAGCTTTTTGTCTATTGTCTATTTGCTGACTTAGGTATCGAAGAGGTATCCGGCACACACCCGCCGGCTAGCTCACGTTTGTGTTTTCAGGAAGTAAAGCGACGACGTTTGGAGGAGTACAAACTTGACCAACATGATTATACGAGAAGATTATTTCGCGCTCATACAATTGGCGGCGTCTGTGGGAATTGCACAAAGAACAAAACCTTTTGGTTGAGTTTTCCTCTCTAGTTGAAACCAATGGCACACAATGAAGATTTGCCGCAATCTGCTATTGATGGGCAAACCCCTGAGGGGGGCGGGAGGCGCGAAGGTTTACCTTCTATCCTGCCCATGGCAGCATTAGAACCTCAGCGGCGGAACTCCTGGAGGGACACACGGGAGAGACGGGGCACCAGTCCCCGTCGCTCTCAAAGTCTTGAAAGATAGAGGCGGAGGTTGGTTCCTCAAGTTCTGGAGGATCGCGTAAGGGTGCAAGACGAGTTAATAAGAAGGATGGTGGCAGACATGGAGACAATGAAGCACCAGATAAAGGAAAAAAGGGATGGCAACGGAAGAGGGGCGCAAAGAAAACACGCCCTCTTACTACTCGGAAGATTGTGGCAGACACGTTACGCCATCACAAGCAGAAAGTAGGAGCCTTAGAACAGGCGACACTCAATCAAGGACTTCCAAGACTCGTTACTCTAGGTCTGGGAGAACGAGGACTAAACGGTCGTATTTAGAGGGAAGCAGCTATCGGCCCTTGCACACGCACCAAACGACATCTAGGCACATGGAGTTACCTAGGTCAGCGGACTTGCGAACAGTACTTGAGAAGAGGGCCCGATGGAAAGAGGATACCAGGGCTCGCGACCCTTGCAGAGTTTTAGCCCTACAGCAGTTGGCCCCTAGGACACATGGGAGTGTCGAGATAGGGATGCCAATACCGCGTCTTGCTTACGAACCAGCAGATAAAGTATTAGCAAGGTTATAAAGCTCGCCGTTTGTTCCGGCAATTGAGAATGCACCACTACCCTCAAGCTTCCACCAGTCCAAATTCACCACTTATGAGGGGAAGTCAGACCCCTACATTCACTTAAGCCACTTTCGCCAGGTTATGGCAATATACCGGCGAAACGAGGCTCTAATGTGTATCCTGTTTCCATCCAGCCTTGGCGACATCGGTCTAACCTGGTTCGAAAGGCTACCAGAAGGCAGTATAGCCTCATGGGCACAGTTGGCAGAAGTGTTCATGACTAGATTCAGAACGAATACCAAGACACCAATGGAGATTAACCAGCTACTCTCCATTGACATGGGCGAAAATGAGACATTAAGGTCTTACAACAGTCGTTATTGGGAGACTTTCAACTAGATTGGGGATTGCCCTACAAATCTCGCCATCTCACAATACAAACGGGGTATACTAGTCGGTAACAAATTAAAGGACTCAATGACAATGATGCCACCCCTCACAATGGAGGCCCTAATGGAGAGAGTGCATTAACATATCCGGGTAGAGGAAGATAGCGCCCGTGCTAATGCAAAATCTGGCACAACAGCGATGCTAGATAAAAAGACTACAGCAAAAATCAACACGTTAGAACAACCAAGCAAGAATGGGCGAGGCAGGCGAGCCAATAGGGAGGACCCAGAAACAAGGAAGTTAAGAGTTCGCACTGCCATTACCACAGTATTTAATAAACCTATTTACAAAATTCTTAGCGAGATACGTGATGAACCCTTCATTCGGCGGCCAGCCAAGTTAAGAGAAGCACAAAGAGGCTATGATGAGAGATCCCATTGCACCTTCCATAATGAGAAGGGGCACCGCACTGAAAATTGCACACCATTGAGGCAACATTTGGAGGAGTTAGTAGCTACTGGACACCTGGACCAGTATGTCGAAAGGGGAACATAGCCAGCCCCCCAGGACCTCAACAGACCAAGCGGGATGCCGGTCGACGGTCCACCCCAAGGCATAATCAATGTTATACATGGGATTGTCGAACCTAAGCGGGAATGTGAGCTCAAGGGGATGATCAAAAAAGCTGAACACTTAAGAGAGGTATTAAGTACACAACCTACCGTCAAAAAGGGCAGAACAAAGGCTACGAACGTCATATCCTTTTCAGATAGGGATCTAGCAAGGTTACATTGCCCTCACAATGACGCACTGGTGGTCACTTTGCGCGTCAAGAATTTTGACATTAAACGGATTCTAATTGACCAAGGAAGCTCATGCAAGATAATGTACTACGAGACCTTCAAACAACTGAAATTGGAGGACAAGGACTTGACACCTGCGACATCTCCCCTCGTCGGCTTCAACTCAATGCCAGAATGGCCAGTAGGTAAGATAATTCGGCCAGTCAAGGCAGGGACGATGACAAAACAGGTGGAATTCTGGGTATTGAAGGTCCCTTCCACTTACAACATAATCTTGGGAAGAGCATGGCTGCAAGTCATGTCCTCGGTGGTGTCTACCTACCATCAGGCATTACGGTTCCCTAACAAAACCGGCGTGATTGAAGAAGTCTTAGGAGACCAAATCATGTCGAAACAGTGTTTCGTCATGGTAAACGACAGTCGTGCTGTAAAAGGGTTTTGTTTAGATGGTGGAGGAGCCAGAAAGCAGCGAACTATTTGCAGATGTCGGCAAAGCGGCAGAACAGAAGGCAGTGGAAGACTTGGTTGAGGTAAGGATAGATGAAAAGAACCCATAAACGTTCTTTTTACTCGGCTCGTCATCATCCAACACTGAGAGAGTAGAGGTCATGGAATTCTTAACCTCTAACATCGAAGTGTTTGCCTGGACACTATACGACATGCTTGGCATTGACCCAAATTTCATCTGCCATCAACTTAATGTCCACACAACTGCTAGACCAATTATTCAGCGAACTCGCCGATCGGCACTCCACCACGCAGAGATAGTGGCATAAGAAGTAGGAAACCTGCTGGAGGCAGGAGCCATCAGAGAAGTACACTATCCCAAGTGGATCTCCAACACTGTGGTAGTACCAAAGAAGAACAACAAGTGGCGCGTTTGTGTGGACTACAAAACGGTCAACAAAGCATGCCCAAAAGACAGTTTTCCCCAACCACGGATAAACTAACTGGTGGACCTGACGGCAGGACATAACCGACTTAGCTTTCTTGATGCGTATCGAGGTTACCATCAGATTGTTATGTATAAACCAGACCAGGAGGTCACGTCGTTCATAACGCCTAGAGGATTGTACTATTACAAGGTCATACTCTTTGGCCTAAAGAACGCAGAGGCTATATTCCAACAGATGGTCACCAAAATGTTTGAACCATTGTTAGGCAAAACAATGGAGGCTTACATACATGACATGGTGGTCAAAAGCAAGGCTGAGAAGGACCATCTCTGGGACCTAGATGAAATGTTCCAAATTTTGAATTCCAACAAGTTGCGTCTAAACGCATCTAAGTGCACATTCGGCGTAGGATCAGGCAAATTCCTAGTCTTTCTAGTGACCAGCTAGGGTATAGAAGCTGATCCCTCTCAGATCAAAGCAATCCAAGATCTTGAGAGGCCCTAGGAATGGCAACGGGGCGGGGCGGGGCCGAGGATCACACTCCCCGTCCCCGATCCCCGATGGTGGAAATACCCCCGTCCCCGGCCCCGGTCCCCGACGGGGAACCCATGACCACCCCCGTCCCCGTCCCCTAACAGGGATCGGGTTTCCCCGACCCCGAAATTCCCCGACCAATTGATCAACATGTTCATCAACAAACAGAGAGAGAGAGAGAGATTTTTTCAACAACAGATCAACAAACAAAATTTTTTTTAACACATATTACAAACACAAGAACAAAAAAAAAAAAAATCTGTATGTATACATTACAGATCTGTTCAACACAGTGTTACACACACACACACAACAGATATATTATTCATCAACATATATAATATAAATAACTTGGAAAAAAAAAATTGTGCATCAATGAACAATAGATATGTATATATATAGAGAGAGAGAGGGGGCTTCATCACGATCTGTCCTGGTCATGGTCGTGGCTGCAGATCGGTGGTGGTGGTGGCTTCAGATCGGTGGTGACGGAGGAGCAGGAACGTCGTTCGTTGTGTGACAGAGAGAGCGGCAGTGAGGGAGGATGATCGGCGGCGAGGTACGAGCAGCGGCGATGGACGATCGGCGGTTACGGACGAGAACTGAGCTATGTACGGCGATGGACGATCGGCGGTGACGGTGGCGATGGCGGTGACGATCGGCGGTACGAGCAGCGGCGAAACCCTAGCTCTTGGCAACGGCGTAGAGAGAGAGAGAGAGAGAGAGAGAGAGAGAGAGAGAGAGAGAAGCGTGTTTTGTTGTGTGTTGTGAGTGAGAGAACTGAGGCTGAGCAGTGTTTCAACACAAAACCCTACACGCGCATATATATACGGAAGGGCAAATTAGTAATTTTACATCGGGGATTATACGGGGCGGGGATCGGGGTCGGGGTCGGGCCGGGTCCGGGACTGAAACACGTATCCCCGTCCCCGGCCCGAAGATCACCAGGGATACATTTTTTAATACCGTCCCCGGCCCGTCGGGGGTATTTTTCGGGGAATCACCACTCAATTCGGGGCCGGGGGGTCAGGTCCCCGTCGGGCCGGGTTCCGATTGCCATCTCTAAGAGGCCCAACACAGTCAAAAAGGTATGGCATCTCACTGGCCTTGCAGCCACGCTAAACCGATTCATAAGCTGATCGTCAGACAGATGTCGAGTATTCTTCCAAGCATTGTAGGCTAAATTTGAGTAGGATGAGGAATGTGACTGCGCCCTAGAAAGCTTAAAAGACTACATGACCTCTCCTCCGTTGTTAGTAACCCCAGTACTAGGAAAAGAGCTCTTTTTGTACTTAGTAGTTTCACAGCATGCAGTCAGCGCAGTGTTGGTCAGAGCGGAATGAATCCAACACCTGCCTATCTTTTATGTTAGCAAGACCTTGCTGGGCGCTGAAACAAGGTACCTGCCATTGGAAAATCTGGCATTAGCTTTGATGATGGCCTTAAGAAAGTTGTCACACTATTTCCATGCCCACACCGTGATCGTTCTAACGGCTTTCCATTAAAGGTCTTGTTTGAGAGGGAGAATTTTTCTGGATGAATCTTGAAATGAGCAGTAGAGTTGGGGCAGTTCGATATCAAGTTTCAACCCAGAACCGCAATAAAAGCCCAAGTTTTAGCAGACTTTGTGGCTGAGTTCACACTAGAAAGTCATCACATCTGCTCGGTCGATTTGACCGACGCAACCGAAGTAAGGGGGAAAGTGCCGCGGGAACTGCGCAGCCCCTAATGCCGGATACCCATCTACATTGCAAGCCATACAGGATTGAGGATAGGAAGGAAAGAAGGAAGAAACCATGTTATTCCCAGTGAGAACTCATCAAAAAGTAAAGACTTAAGGCAGTTAGACAGTGAAGATCAAACCCTAACAGCAGGAATGGACTTGGAAGAAAACACCAGAAACACCCATGATCCCAAGACGTCATCCGATCTCTCTACTTGCTGGAAGTTATTCGTCGAAGAGATGTGGAAACTCTTTGTGGATAGAGCATCCAATAGGCACTATACAGGACTTGGCATTGTCATCATCTCACCAGATGACCTAATAATTGAACAGGTAGTCAACCTCGGCTTCCAAGCATCCAACAATGAGGCGGAGTATGAAGCACTGTTGGCAAGCTTAAAATTTGCTCTTTTCATGAAGGCCACTGAACTAATGGTGTACAGTGACTCCCAGCTGGTAGTAAATCAGATTTCAGGCGATTACGAGGCAAAAGATGAGAGGATGGCTAAGTACCAAGAGTTAGTCAGAAAGGAGATCATGAAGTTTGAAGTAGTTCGGATAGAGCAAATTGGTCAAGAAGAAAATAGTAGAGCAGACGATCTGGCAGGTTTTGCTTCAATGGCAGATACATCTATCCCACACCCATTATTGATCGACTTCCTACCTAGACCAAGTATTGAGGAACCCGAAACAGCCGAGACATGTTGTGCCGAACTAGGTCCATCCTGGATGTATCCCATTATAGCATTTTTAAAATATGGCATCTTGCTTGAAGAAAAGAAAGAGGCCAACAAAATTAGAGCAAAATCACAGCGATTTTGGCTTTTTCCATCACTGGCATTGTACAAAAAATCCTTCACAGGACCTTACCTGAAATGTGTCCATTCTAGCAAGGTCGAGGCATTTTTGTTTGAGATACATGAAGGTGTATGCGGAAGCCACCAAGGGGAAAGATCATTGGCTTATAGGGCAATTTCACAAGGATATTGGTGGCCATACATGCAAGCAGATTCAGAGAAATATGTGAATAGGTGCGAGAAATGTCAGAAGTTTGTACACCAAATACATCAACCAGCCAGAGAGCTTCTTCCATTAACTAGCCCGTGGCCCTTCGCAATGTGGGGTCTGGACATAGTAGGACCACTTCCAACTGAACCCGGAAACAGAAAGTTCTTTCTCGCAGCAACAGACTATTTCACAAAGTGGGTGGAAACAGAAGCACTCGCATCGATAAAAGAGAAAGATATTAAGAAGTTCGTCTGGCAAAACATCATAACTCGATTCGGCATACCCAAGGCTCTAATATCTGATAATGGCACTCAGTTCGATGGAAAAAATTTCAGAGGCTTTTGCGAGGAATACAAGATAGAATTTTATAACTCTACACCAGCATACCCTCAAGCGAATGACCAGGCAAAAGCCTCGAATAAAGTCGTCTTAGATGGTTTGATGAAAAGGTTGGAGAGAGCAAAAGACAAGTGGGCAGAGGAACTTCCTCATGTTTTATGGGCTTACCGTACCACACCTCGGCGGTCAACTAGATAAACACCTTTTTCCTTGGCCTATGGCATGGAGGCAGTAATCCCACTGGAAGTAGGCCTTCCCACTATTAGAAGTGAAAATTTTGACCCAAATTTGAATGAAGAAGCCATAATCTTGGAACTTGACCTTGTAGAAGAGAGAAGGGAAAAAGCACTAGTTCACATTGCCTCATACCAGCAAGAGTTATCCAGAAAATATAACAAAACAGTGCATCCGAGACAATTCAAGATTAGAGATTGGGTATTGCGCAAAGTAATGGGCAACACTTTGGTATCTGGAGATGGCAAGTTAGGACCTAACTGGGAAGGACCATACAAAATGGTTGGTTTAGCAGGAAAAGGGGCATATCACTTGGAAGATGGAGACAACAAGGCCATTCCCAGGCCATGGAATACTGCTAATCTCAAACTATTTTATTTTTAGCCTTTCCTCATAATACTTGTAATTTTTCCTTTTTCAAATAAAACAAGTAGTTTTTTCAGCATAATTCTTTCTATTGTAAAAGTTGCTCTTAGTTATTGCCGCCAAGGGGCAGCCAAGAAGTTTGACAGGATGAACCTACATTCAGTTCTCTTCTTCAGCCGAGATAAGGATCTAGGTTGAACAAGGTTGGCATGTATGACCAACATTTTCTCTTCTTCAACCGAGATAAGGATCTAGGCTGAAGAAGATTGGCATGTATGACCAACATTTTTCTCTTCTTCAGCCTAGATAAGGATATAGGCTGAAGAAGGTTAGCAGGTATGACCAACATTTTCTTTTCTTCGGCCGAGATAAGGATCTAGGCTGAAGAAGATTGGCAGGTATGACCAATATTTTTTCTCTTCTTTAGCCGAGATAAGGATCTAGGCTGAAGAAGGTTGGCAGGTATGACCAACATTTAGCTCTCTTCAGCTGAGATAAAGATCTGGGTTGAAGACAGTTGGCAGGTATGGCCAACATTATATCAAGCTCTTGGACCGGGATAACAATCTTGGCCAAAGTAGGTTAGCAAGTTTGACCAACAGATTTTTTGGATTCTTCAGCTGAGATGCGTATCTCGGCCAAAAAAGGTTGGCAGGATCAAGTAAAGCCAATCTAATTAGTTTGGCTAGACATGTAGTCGGAATGATGCAAAACATAGAAAATATTGAAATACAATAACCGAACAAACAGTTGGAAAAATAGCAGATTTCATTCAATTTCAAAACGTTCATTACAAAGGGAGGGGCTTGAGCCTGGTTACAATACCAAAAGAAAAAACAAAATCAAGTGAAAAGATCATCCAAATCAACATCCAGATCAACTCGAGCTTCGCCACTCGGTAGGTCGGTTTCAACAGGTTCTTCCTAAGATAGGTCGGTCATTGGGGCCCCCTTAACCGCACTTGGCACTGGTGGCTCCACCCGAGCTGACTGAGTAGTCTGGAGACCGTGATCATTGGTAACAGGTGGGGCATTGTTTGGCTCTGGGGATTCTTCTTCCTCCTCCCCCTCTTGGAGCAACTTCTGTTGGATGGCATTGGCGTAGTCTGCCATGTAACTTGGAATGAAGTAACGGGGAGGGTTCTGAAAGACCTCGGTCTTTTGCCCATGACTGAGCTTGATGACGGCTGTCTTCCATCCACATTTGAAAAAGATATCTTTTGCAGCTTCACACTGCAAAACATACGTGGCATCTTCTTATTTGTAGCCACGGTCTTCAGCGTCTTCCGCGCTCTTCTTCAGCTCGGCTATCTCAGCATCTTTTTTCTTTTCGAGCTTCGCCAATTCGCGCAAATAGCAGTCTTTCCTTTCAACCAGTGCCTTTTGCTTGTCGGCATCCGCTGCATTGAGCAGTTCGGTAAGCCGTGCATTTTCAGATTGGAGCTCAGCAATCCTATGCTTGGCCTCATTTAGCTCGGCCAACTTAGCGCTGGCGTTTGCCACGGCTGACCGCGCTGTCTTGCGAAGCTCCAGCACGCACTTATGGGTGACATGGTTTTTCTAAAAGGCCTATAGAAAGGAGAGGTAGTGATTATGTTAAAACTGAGAAAACAGACTGTTACAAATTGAAACAAGTATAGGGAAGAACTTACAAACACCATCGATTTGGTTGCCGAGCGAATGGCCTTCAGCTCAATCAGATGGTCGTGGTGCTCCATGTCTTGCAGTAGACAGACATTCTTTGACAGATTGAAGGCAAAGGTATGGTCCTTATCAACACCACCGAATTCGTGGTAGATATAGCTCAGTTCTTGTAAGACATTAATGGCGCTCATTCCAAAAGGCTTGCTCGGTCAGAGTGCATGGGCTCTAAGCTCGGCAGCGTCGCCTTAGGGAGCACGGTGTCTTCCTCATCGACCAGACATTGTGGTTTGGACGACGCAATGCGTGCGCGTTTGCTTGGTCGAGATGTGGTTGCCCTGGCAGTTAGAAGGGCAACCACGGTTTTACGACGTTGTCCTAACGTCTCTAGCCCGGTTTGCACTTCACCGGAGGTCTATTCGGTGATAAATGCTCACACCGCCCTCTTCTTCAGTTAGGGGGATCAGGTTGATTTAGGGAAGAGTGGGATCAGGCTTTAGGGAAGGCTCTAGAAGGAAGTCGGTGACTCTGGTCTTCCTCCTTCCACTATATCAGTAGGTCGATTCGAAGTTAAGCAGCTTGACCCAACCTCGATGATGGTACCAGAGCGTGGCACGAAGAGCGTCTTGGTTGGCGTATTGGTATTGTGATTTTAGTTGGTTTAAGTCTACATGAAGAGAAAGGCAATGGTTAGCACGAAGAACGTTTATAACCTGAAACAACAAAGCAAAAACAGAGAATTAAAACGAAGTATTCTTACCAGCGGTCCCTTTATTCCAGTTAATGTTGTAGCCCGGTATCTGGGCTTCCTGGTCTTCGAAATTGCCAGAAACCCAAAAGAAGTCGTCGTCATTTACATTTTTGTCCGGTGTGTTTTTTATTATTTTCTCTCGGCCTCTTCTTATCCTTAAATAATACACCCAATTGTCATCATTTTGGCCAAGCAAATATTGGTGGAATAGCTCGGCTAATCCGAGGTTGAGGCCGAGCCGACGGTTTAGCTCGGCGATGCCATTTATTATCCTATAAGTGTTCGTAGAGAGTTGGGTCGGGCAGAGTCTTGTTTGCCTAAGGAATTCACATATCAGAGGCTGTACAAGGAATCGGAGACCGACCTCTACTATTGATATTACGGTGAAAGGAACAAAGCCCGATTTTCCCTAGGGCGTGGTATCTAGTTCGGCTAAAGAGAGGTAGACATCGTCAGGAATTTGGTAGTCCTTTCAAAACTCGGCTATGGCCCCAGGGGAGTCAACTAGAAATCGATATTTACCCATATTAACTTAGAAGTTATAAATGGAGTTCACAAGTTGCCTAGCTCGGCGTAGCTGAGGCTTTGGTCGGCTTGGTTGAGCAAAGCCGCCTAGGGACAGGGTGCAAAGGTGTGCCTGACTAATCTAGTCAAGTCTGCAAAGGGGAAATAAGAAGTGTTATGCCCAGACAACTAGACCGGGCTAAGTAAATAGTCAATTTACAGAAGAATAGTAAAAGCTTAGCTTGGCTACATCTAGGTGACGGGGAGCTCTCAGTTTGGTCGTGAAGAAGGGCTAACTCAGGGCCTTTAGCTCGGTTAATGGTTAGTATGCAAGGTTATAACCAATTTCTTAGTTCGGTCGTGTTCAAGCCTAAAAGTCGCCTAAACAAATACCTAGTTCGGTTACAGCACGACTTTGGATTAAACATCATTTTTTTTTAATCCAGTTGGTGTGCTTCTGAGCTTGAGCATAAAGTTTTGGATTTATGGTATTTGCTCAACGCTCTAGTGTATATAAACACGCATATATGGAGATTAAGTGTTGAAAGTATAAGAATAAATAAAAAGGAACATTAGAAAGAGGTACTAAACAAACTTACCAGTTTGAGCGTGTATAAACCCACCAAGCAATGAAGCAAATGTTGCGTTAAAAGCTGGAGCACAAAGGGACACAGAAGCAGGGGCAGGTCTCAAAAGCACAGAAGTGAAGAAGATGAACAGTGGGAGTAGGGATGGCAATTTGAACCCGGCCCGACGGGGACCCGACCCCCCGTCCCCGATAAGAATGGTTTTTCCCCGAAAAATATCCCCGTGGGGACGGGGATGGTATTCGAAATTCAATCCCCGGTGACATTCGGGCCGGGGACGGTGATACACATTTCTTCCCCGGCCCCGGCCCGGCCCCGGCCCCGCACCCCGCCCCGTTAGCCCCGATTTATATTATATATATATATATATATGTTTACAGCTTGGCTTGGTTGAAACAACAAAGGAGCACTCTATTTAAATATTAAATATTATATATTATATATGATATATGTTTGGGTCAAGACTCTCTCTCACTCACTTATCTTCTCTCACTTATCTTCACTTATCTTCTCTCACTCTCTTCTTTCCAGTGGCGAGTTTGCAGTGGCGTGGCGACGGTGCGATCTCCTCTCCCCAGTGGCGATGGCGTCATCTCCTCCTCCGCAGCAGTGCGCACACCCTCCTCCGTCGCCGCCTTCTCCTCCTCCTCCTCCTCCTCCTCCTCCTCCGCGCCACTGCCAAACCTTCGTACTCCGGCTTCGGTTCCTACCACAACAGATCTGGGCAGATCTGAGTAGATCCCATCTCCACCACACCACCGCAGATTTTACATCTCACATCTCAAATCTGAGAAGATCAGATCCCACCATTTTTGTATATACATGTATGTGTATTTGTCACTGTGTTTGTAATATGTTTGTCTCTATATTATTATTATTATTATTATTTTTTTTTGTGGTTGATGATGTTGTCGTTGATGATGTTGTTGAGGAAAATGATGTTGATGAAAATGATGTTGAGGGAGCTACGGGGATTTTCCGGGGTCGGGGAAACCCGATCCCCGTTGGGGGCGGGGGTGGGGGGGGTGATGGGTTCCCCGTCGGGGATCGGGGACGGGGACGGGGAGTTTTGTAGCTTCGGGGATCGGGGACGGGGAGTGCGATCCCCGGCCCCGCCCCGCCCCGTTGCCATTCCTAAGTGGGAGTGAGATTCAGAAAATGGGTTTTGAATAGGCGTAAAAACGGCGGGACTTTTCAAACGTTTTTTGATAAACGTGGGACAACTGTCACAGTTTGAAGAATCAATAGGCATGTGCCATATGTCACAGACAGGACATGGTGTCAGGTACGTGAAGCGACCGGTCATGGCAGGTACAGAGTTGAAGGCCGAGCTTATCTATCTCGGTGGGGTTGAATATTTTAATCCCAGTGGAGTTACTTATTTTAGTTCGGTTGACTTGGATGTTTTAGCTCGGCTGGAGAAGAATAATCCCAAATCATGCGTTGTAGATGGAATTAAGGGGTAATTGAGAGGGTAATTTATGTTTGTACATGGGCTGAGCTGGAACCAGATGGGAAATGGACCGAATTATGGGCTGTGGTGATGGCTTGCTTAGCCCGGTCCTTTATCCCGTCAGTTTTGTCAGAGCTGTTTGCCAGAAGACTGGTCTTAGTGTTCTGAACCGAGATACAGAGAGAAGAGAACCGAGTTGTAAGAAGACAAGGCGGAACCGAGCTAGGTGAGCTCGGAGAAATCTGTCGTAAAGCGTGGTGGTGTTAGCTCGGTTGTTTTGCTACCAGACCGTGGTAGGATCATCTCACTTGGTTAAGCAGTGAGGAGAGTGTAAAAAGATAGGCATTATCTTTTTGATTCCTAGGAGGACTCTACTAAAGAGAGTTGAAGTCCTATTAGGATTGTGCCAGGTGGAATTTATAAAAGCTCATGACAAACCTATGTATAGTTGTCACAATTTTTATTCTCAACAACACAGAGCTCTTTGTCTATTGTCTTTTTGCTGACTTAGGCATTGGAGAGGTATCCGGCACACACCCGCCGGCTAACTCACGTTTGTGTTTTCAGGAAGTAAAGCGACGACGTTTGGAGGAATGCAAACTTGACCAACAGGATTATACGAGAAGATTATTTCGCGCTCGTACAAGTATGTTCATGAATTTGCAGCCTACCTAATACCAAATCGTAAGTCCAACTTCTTCTATCAATCACAATATTCCTAAGTATCACATGACCATGCCTTACTTCCTCTACTAATTACAATACTCTTACTCCTTCCAGATATCACACATATCCTTTTATCAATCACAATGCACACTACATGATCATGTCCCTAGACAACCAAATAACTTCTCCTATAAATGTGTTTTTCACTAATTTATAATATTAATTATTTATCTTTTAATAATTACAAATTAGACTATAGGAAGAATTTAAGTTTAAATTTTAATCAGTTGGATTGATCTTCGTGTAAATTTTCTTAAAATCATAATAGACTGTATTTTATACAAAAAATAATAAAAAATTAGAAAACTTAGATCGATTTTCAATGATCAATTTAGGAGTGATTTGGGAAGCTAGCTAAAAGTTAACTTTTAGTTTTTAATCTATTTTGAATCATATCACCTCTTATATTTTTTACACACAAAAGGACAAAAAAAGATCACCCTAGTTTCATCAATTTTTTTTCGAATAATGTTTTAGAGCACTAAATTGGGAGCTCTAGAGCATCACTAATGATGTGGCACAGTGGCCCCCACCAAAGTGATGTGATGTTTTGGCTTGAGTTTGTTTTTTTTTTTTAAGCTTATTAGAGCTATTGGTGGTCCAAAAATTAGTGGAATGAATCACCACTCTTTTTTTTCAGTCTTATCGGTCCGTCTACAGAACTCACAATGGTGATTTGTTTGGCCTCATAACCTAACATTACTAACACCTTATAACCTAATATTTATGCTAATGCCTATTTTGAAAAATTATTATTTTAGTCAAAAAGTTAAAAAAAATTACTATAAAAAGTAACTATTTTTTCTATTTTTTAAACATCTTTTCATAAAAGTCATTAAAAAAAATTAGGGATAAATTATCAATAAATCTTAATAGTTAGATTTAATTCCCATCAAATCTTATTAAAAATAAGTCTTAATAAAATTATTGTTAAAAATAATTTTTTCTAATGATTTTTTACATGTCGTTAAAAATTAACAATTAGTGACTTTTTTTGTCACGATTTTTATAAATTGTTGCTAAAACTTAAAATTAGTGACATTTTTTCTATGATGAATTTCGCAAACTGTTACTGATAGTTAAAAATTAATGACTTTTTTATGATAATTTATTAAAGCTGTCACTAAAACTTATAATTAGCAACATTTTTTTTGACAAATTTTTAAACTGTTGCTGAAAATTAATAATTAGTGACATTTTTTAATAAAATTTAATGAAAAACATTATTAATTATTATAAAACCTATTGAATAATAAATCCACTTATTAAGACCTACATAAGTCTCTCAAAAATTAATTCTCAAAATAATAAGTAGACTTTGTAGTATCCTTCTGTTATGACATTTTGCAGTGTTAATTACAAATTATTGTAGTATAAAATGAATATAATGTGTACTCCTTTTAAAGGTGTCTGGTGCAACCCTTTTCAATTGACAATACAAAAAAAAAAAAAAAAAGGAAAATTACAAAAAAAAAAATAAAATTGGAGCTTTATAATAAAATAAATTTTTAATTTTTAATTTTATCAATTTAAAACTTAATATCTTGATATCTCATTTTTATTGAGTAAAATTGTTTGAAAAAAATGTTTTTAGTAATTCAATTCAATGTAGGTGTACAATAAATATTTAAAATACCCATTTATTTGAATTTAATGACTAAAATATATATTTTTAGATTATTTTATTTAATGAAAATAGGTGAATAATTTAGATTTAAAACAAATTACTAAAAGATTAATATTTAAATTGACAAGATTAAAAACTGAAGGTTTATTTTGTTACACGATTCAAATTCCGAGTTTTTTTAAAAATAAAATTTTCAAATTATTTTGATTGTTGATGGGAGAGAAGAAAAGAGGGTGTCTGTTGTGGGTGAGGAAGGAGGTAGTGGGAGGCTGTTGTGTGGCGGGAGAGGTAGCCCCAATGGTGGAAGAGGGCTGGGTTTGAGGTTAAAAGTATGTTTTTTTTGAAAAGAAGATGATTTAAGTTTGGAATTAGAATTTTGGGAGAAAAAGATGACAAAACGAATATATTTGTCTTTTTATATTGTGTTTTGATTTTGATTTTATTTATATATATATTTTTTCTTTCAGCTCTTAAATTAGTCACGTATGTCACAAATTTTGTCAAATCGAGGATGTGTTTAGTTTATAGATTTGGATAAAAATTTAAAAAGAAAAAGAAAAAATGTTTATAAAATATAATTATATTTCATTTGCATTTCCTTACCTTTTCTCCTTTAAATACATCATGAACGAAATTAATAATGGTAGAGAGATAAAATGCAAAATGATTAAAATCACATGAAAGACCTTTTGACTATTATATGATCATCGTACTTGGAATGTCCATTTGCTAACTCCTAGATTGAAATGGTAATGCTAAGGAATTGTGAGAGCAAACATTTCAATGGCATGGACATTTGAACCTTTATATAAATATGGAAAAAGAACAAAATAAACATTCCATTCCATTAATACCAAACATATTAAAGAATTTCAATCATGTCTAGCTAAGATGAGTGTTAGAACTTTGCCTTTCATGTCATAAAATGAGATATTTAGGCCAAGTTTGGCATGTCTTGAAAAAGACAAAAAGTCAAAAAGTCACAAAGTCACTATCCTATTTAAGTCACATCATCTTATTTAAGTCACATCACCTCTCTAACAGATCACTTCAAACTCAACCCAAATCCAACCCATATTTCATAAAAAGTCAAAAAGTGTACTTATTTAGATCATCCCAAACAACCCCTTAAAATTGAGGGAATTACAATAAATAGGAAGAAGTGAATGTAGTTGCAAGTGGAATCTAAGCTCCAAAAAAAATGCAGTCACAAGTTTCAGTTGCATCATTACACAGACCAACTTGTAACTTTATATTTTTACAATTATTTTTTACAAGTCCCACTAATTTGCAATTACCCTTTAAAATTGACCAATTCTGAGAGAGATAAATAGGGGAGGGGAGAAGAGGTGAGGGGCAATTTCAAAGAACATCAAAATTACCCAGTATATATTTTATTAATGGCATTGCCCAAAAACTATCCATATTTGAAGAACTAAGATCATATGTACAAACTCTTGCTATCTCTGCGTTATGACTCACCCCTCACTATCTACCTAAAATCAGCAAACTCTACCTAAGCTTCCAGCAACTTAGACTAGACATAGTTTCCCCTTTTTCTATTCATTACTTTTATTACCTTTACCAAAGTTGGCATTCAAGATGGTCAAACAGCAGTTGGCCAAACGGCAGTTACGCAATTTTCCCGCAAACCATATCTTGAACTGCAGCATCCTCCTAATACTTCGCCAAATTTGGAGCAAACTTCTGAGCACAAACATCCCAAGTTGTCAGCCACCTTTCCAAGTGGAAAAATTCTATACATTCATTTCATACAAAAAGGTCATACAGAACAATATGTATGTCAATGACATTTATGTAATTATAACTTATAGTGGTGGGCATTTTGATTTCCAATGAACGCTATAATTGAGCCACATCATTCTATATATAATCTTTGTATAGAAATTCTGTTTATATAACATTACCGTTCCAAGTGACATTGGTTGCGAAAGATTACAGATGTCAATGCCCCAAGTTTACGAAGCAGTTATGCAGTTCTCCCATGTGCCATATGTTGTACTGAAGGAGCCTCCTCCCATGCTCTGTGCGAACTCAGAAAGAACTGTGCGAGCACAAACATCCCAAGTCCTTGCCATCTCTCCAAGTGACATGGGCTGCGAAAGCTCGCAAAGTGATAAACTGAACCTTAACCTTGCCCTCTCTGACAGATTTTCCAATTCTTTAGCATCTCTGTAGACCAAAAAATGTCATGTCATAATGATTGGTTTGCTTGTATTGAGAAAAGAACGCACAAAAGTTATTTTCACATTATTATACATGCTGTTCCCAGTAGATACCCATAATGAATGAATTGTAACATAACCCTTCTGGGCCTGTAAATGAGCTAGACCAAGTAATAGATTGTATTCCAGTTGATTTCCAACAATTAGTATATGTTTGACAATAATTGAACCGAGCTTATTTTATTTTGAAGTGTTGACAAGCCACTACAATTGAACAAAACTGAAATTGCACTTGGCTCACTTGGCTTACTAAAAGTTGTGTCAAACTTGAGTGGTTTCTTGCCACCCTTACTTAGATCTATGTCACTATGATAGGACTCGAACTAAATCCAAAATCCAAAAAATTATCATTTTCAAGAAATGAGTACTCAAATATGTCTTTTAATGATTATCATAGACTAAAAAAAAGTCACATGGTTGAGCATGTCTACCTTTTTGTTGTATACTGTTGGATTACATGATCAGCAATAGAAAAAATAAAATTTGGCATGGTTATTGGACTCTCTTACATCACATCTCAGTGATATCACTACATAAAAATAATAGATATAGATGTGTTTCTGAATCTAGGTTAATGTGCAGAAATGTGTGTGACACAACCACTTAGTTTTGAAGACCAATGCATATAGAAAAACATAAATGCCTCAATCTCTCACCTCTTGCCAATAGGCGATGTATTGACTAATATCGGCGAAGAATTTGGATAATCTGCAGGAACAAGCAGTTGAACAGGGAGTATTGACAACTGTAACAGAACGAAGCCAACATGCAAGTAGATTAAAAACAATCATTATTAGAAAAAGTTGACAAAAGGAAAATAATTAATATACAAATGAATTCAAAAGGAAAATAATTTTAATATACAAATGAATTCACAAATTTAAGAATCCCACCATTCTTGATGAAGAGTACTGTTGCTTGAAATTTCCACCAAGACCTAGAGCACTATATGAGCACCTGACAATGGTTCCTTCACCAAAGCCACCTTTGGCAGCATATTCAGTGGAATCTGAAATCACATCTATTACAGTCTCCACAAGTTTCTGGTTTATCTCCTTGATTTCATCCAACAGTGCATCATTGAGCTGCAACAATAGATATTAAAATACTTATCTGAGATACACAAGCAAATACCATGAACTACAAATATGAACATTAAGATGAAAGAGGGGCAGCACAAGGGTGGTAGAATTAGAAGTAAATGTGTATGAAGAAATTTGTATCACCACTTTGACTAAATAGGGAGCAGAATTGTTGGAGATTGATTACACAAAGGAGGTATACAGGTCCACTTTTTAGGGGTCGTAACGCTCTCACAGGGAAGGTTAAAAACATAATGATCAATGTTGTTTAAAAAACAACAAAAATGTAATAGCCATTTGACCTTGGCCACGAAAGAGAAACAAATTCATTAAGTTGATCTTAAATAATCTGTTAGTTATTATAATCTAATTAAAATGGCTTGCTAACTAAGAAATGAATCTCTTTCCATCTTTTTTCCTAAGACTGAATTAAAATGGCTTGCTAACTAAGAATGGTCTTTTTCCTAACACAATCAAGATTTAACACTTAACCACCAAGCCAATCTTTTTCCCCAGTAAACCAAAACACCTTCCGATAATACCATAATCTGAGCATATCATAATTTTTCACTAAATGCCTTGAATCCATTATGAGACTATTACATTTGTGCAAGGTGCTATTATCATTGACGATAGACATTAATAAGATAAAAAATGATTGATGCAGAGTATAAGAAGCTTAAAGAAGGTTAAATTTAGAGAAGTGATGATCCTTGGATATTGGCATGATTTCATAGAGAAACTGATAGAAATCTTCTATAATTATGTTTATAGTATTATTAGAGTCTTATTTTATTATTATTTTTCTATTTTTTAGGATTTTTAAGGTTAGGGGTATTTTGATAATTTTATATTTACTTAAATGGGTTATATGGGTCGCCCATGGGCCGTCTTGTGGGTCAAGTTATTTAATTGAGTTTTATTTATATTTTTTATTTGGTCTTAAATTAGTTTTAGAAGTTTAAGATATTATAGTAGTTTCCTTTTTTGATTCTAGTTGGTTTAGGAAGTCCCTAAAGTCTATATAAAGACATGTAATGCCTCTAATTCAAGGGAGTTGATATTTTATAAAAAGTTGAAAGTTTTGAAGCTTCTTTAGGGTTTATGTGATGCAACCGAACCCTAGGTGTGATGCCTAAGGCAATCTAGGTGCGATACCTAGACCTATCTTCTTCTTTTCTTTTATTTCTTCTTTTAATTTCAGCACTTCCACAGCCTAATTACTGTTCACGGATACTGTTCACAGCACTCAGGACAACCCCTGTTTTGATCTCTTTCACCTGTTTTATTAATCCTAAACTAGTTCATCCCATTCATTAATTGAAATCCTAAAATTCCATTGAGTTTTAGATTTAAGCAATCATAAAAACCCACAAAAAGTTTGTTTTACAGTCCTCACAGCCTGTCCTTAATCGTCCTGCATCAGTTTGGTATCAAAGCTTAAGGTTTCGCCATGATGTTTTCACATTATGGGAGATCCAATACAAGTGGATTGACTTGGGAAGAAGGTAAAGCGCTTCTTAGAGAAACTATTCGTCTGAGGGATCTTCAAGATGATTTTCTTGATCAATTGTATGCTCTTAAGCAAGGTGATATGTGCGTGATTGATTATCCAAGAAAAAACAATGAATTATTTATCAAATCTAGAGTGGTAGAAAGTGAACGGATGACTATTGCTCGTTTCAAAAGTTGGTTGAGATCTGTAATTGATGCAGGACAATTAGGGACAGGCTGTGAGAACTGTAAAACAGACTTTCTGTGGGTTTTTGTGGTTGCTTAAAGCTAAAACTCAATAGGAATTTTAGGATTTCAATTAATGAATGGAATGAATTAGTTTAGGATTAATAAACCGGGTGAAAGAGATCAAAACAGTGGCTGTTCTAGGTGCTGTGAACAGTACCCGTGTACAGTAATTAGGCTGTGAAAGTGCTGAAATTAAAGGAAGAAATAAAAGAAAAGAAGAAGATAGGTCTAGGCATCGCACCTAGATTGCCTTAGGCATCACACTTTGGGTTGAGTTGCATTACACAAACCCTAAACAAGCTTCAAAACTCTCAACTTTTTATTAAAAAACAACTCCCTTGAATTAGAGACATTACATGGCTTTATATAGACTTTAGAGACTTTCTAAACCAATTAGAATAAAAAAAGGAAATTACTATAATATCTTAAACTTTCAAAACTAATTTAAGACTAAATAATAAACATAAATAAAATTCAATTAAATAACTTGACCCATGGGCGACCCATATAACCCATGTAAGTAAATATAAAATTACCAAAATACTGTTAACCTTAAAAATCCTAGAAAATAGAAAAATAATAATAAAATAAAACTCTAATAATACTAGAAACATAATTATAGAAGATTTCTATCAGTTTCTCTATGAAATCATGCCAATGTCCAAGTATCGTCACTTCTTTGAGTTTAGCTTTCTTTAAGCTTCTTATACTTTGCATCAATGATATTGCCAATAAAGGTCCAAACTTTTTTAGCCATTCACATGCATCCTAGAACTAATCACCGTTTAACATCAAAGGACAATTCTTCAATCACATATCATTTTTCATGAATAGCGTTGGTTTGAATAATTAATGATGCATGGGTGGATAATAGACCTCAATCCTGGGCCTCTTGATCCTAGATGTTGCATTTGAGACCACGTCCGGTGTCTGACAACATAACCGTTCGAGACCATCATTTTCATTAAGAGGCAGTGATAAGAAATCTGATGCAGTTGTGCTTATGTGACGTTTCCTTTTTGATGAAGTGCCTTCACAATCCAAGCTGAAGTTCCTTCCTTGTAAACAATGACTTATGTTAGCCGCCAAATCATCACTAATAGCAACTCCAAATTCATCATAGGTTGTTGTTCCTGCTATCCTGTCAATTGTATTGATGACCAAGCCAATGTCCCGTACAGAGGTACTCAATGCTTTGGGTGATACTGATTTGACCTAAAAAATGCAAATAAACATCAGAATTCACAATTTCTAGCTATTAATAGAGGACTACGTACAACTAAAATGATAGACATCTCTAGTGATGACAATTGTAAATAGACACTCTCACAATATGGTCTAATTGACACCACATACACAATGGTGATCATACTACATATAATAGGACATAAATCATGAAAACAACTCTTGTTCATGGAGGCCAAAACTGTTTGATAACAGTCTCTTCCATATGCACTGCCTCAAAAATAAATAAACAAAATTGATAAAACTTCATGTGTCATATTTATGACTATAAACATGCATATCTCAAAATACATAGGGCAATCTGAAAAGAAGCCAATTGAACAAACCGCTTCAAGTAAGCACTTAAATGACAATTCCTTGGCATTTGTTTCGTGATTGTCTTCTGGACCATTGAACTCTGCAAGCAAGGGGGAGACTGATATCTCGGGTGTACCAATGGCAAGGAATTGGTTTTGGATTGTGGCTTGGGATTGGATTTCAGCTACCCCAACTGGGGTTTGAGGGTGTTCAGTATATTCTGCAACTGAGAGAGGAGAAATGCCGGAAGAGTGTATCTCAGGATCCAGTGGTAAAGAAGATGGTGTTAAAGGAGTTGATGGAGAAGGAACAACAAATGGCGAAGCAGCAGATTGCAAAGGTGTCCCGGCTCTAGATAGAGGTGACAACAAATTTTTTTGGTCAATGTGTGGAGAAGAATGTTGAGAGGTTTGAGGAGAACCAACGTTCATATGAGGAGTAGATGGCAGAAAATATTGTGGAGAATATTCCATCTGTTGGCCAACTGAGTGATACTGCTGAGGCACTCCAGAGCTAAAACCTATTACTCGACCCACCTTTGGCTCATTAACTTCATAAATCTTCTGCATGAACTTCAGCTGTTTCTTTTGCTCAATCAATGGCTGTTGCATTGGTTGCTGTAGTGTTTGTGCCTGCATCGTTTGATGCTTATGTTCTTGCTTCAGGTTCAGGAATGGGTTAGTAGAACTTGATGGAAGGGAACTCGTGGTAGGATCTAATGCATTCACAATGGTCATGTGAGAAAAGTTAGTCTGTTGTACTGTGCTCATCATATTTGGGAACAAAGATCTTACAGCACCATGTCGCAAAGGACCTGATGCACTTCTTTGCTCCGTACCATTTAAAGAACCACTATGCAGTGCATTTATTATGTTGGTCTGCTGTGGCCTGCTCACAATATTCTGGTGTGTAGAACCATGCTGTAATGGGCTCCAAGCATTTTTCGGTTCTGAACCAGTTAAAGAGCCATTATGGAGTAAATTTATCTTGCTTGCTTGTGAATTTGGAATCCGTTGCTGCATTGCTAATTGAGGTGAACCAGAGGGTACACCTGTCAATCCTGGACTCATCGAATGAAACTGAAGCTTCATGTTTATTTGTTGCTGCAGCTGAGGTATTTGAGACTGACTGCCATGTTGCAGTTGTTGCCCATACTGCTGTGAAGGAACAGTGTTCTTGTTGCGAAATGAATTAACATAAGATATGATCAGCTTCAGGTAATGATAAAATTTATCCTTGGAGCAACGAACAATATCAGCTCTGGGCATTTCCAAGAACTTAATTGTTTTCTCCATAAAGATTCTAGTTTTCTCGTATTTTGTAGCTAACTCTGCACTGGGTGGCTGCAAAAGAAAATATAGTATCAAACAAGAGAAAAGCAGCAAATGCAGATGCCAAAATAAATCAGGTAGTAACATCAGTTTTGAGCCAAGTAAGTTGAAGCAGGTGATGCAATCAGTACGAATAAAAAGAATATTAAAATAGATTGAGCACCTGAAGACACAATTCACGGATTCTCTTGTAGAACCTAATCACTTCAGTTAAGTACATATCCCTTACGGATTCAAGCTGCAAAGACAATAGAAAAATTATAAAATGATAAAGAGTATTCCAAATAATAAGAGTAGGTTCGTTGTTTCTTCTTTCTTTTCTCTTCGTTTTTCTAGGTGCCCCACAGGATTATTGGGGAGCGGGTTAGGGGAGCCAATTTTAGTTCAATTCTAAAATGTAAACATGCACACTAAAAACTTACTTAAATGATAAAAAAATACCAAATTAGCATATTTGTTCAGCTTTAATTGTTTGTTCAGGAGTTGATGGTTTGTTGGAATTGGGATATTCCATCAAAATGAAAACCAAAAGAACAAGGATAAACAAAAAATAAAACTATATATATCCGGTATTTTATAATTTTTATATAGGCTAAGAAGCATGGACACTTCTACTAAAGGGGCATGTCCGTGTGACCCCAACACTTGTCAAACACTTCCCGACATGTCTTAAACAAACGTCCAAATATGGCTTATTATTTTTTACACCTAGACATTCTTTAGACACTTGAGGGACACACGTGTCTATTGTTTGACACACATGAAACACATTACAAGTTTGAATAAAATAACGTAGAGCAATTTCAACAATCTCTTGTCTATTTTTTTTGTTGCTAAAACTGGCATGATAAATAGAAAACATTCACTCCAGAGATGCGCTATCCATTGTGCCAAATTTTAGCATGATTAATGTTTTACTATTGACTTGTTTTTTTACATTTTATATAAATTCAATAAAATTAACAAATTAATATAAAAAATAAATTAATAATTTTTACTTTTTATAAAAATGCTAAACATCATATCAAAATAATTTAATTGTGATGCCTAAGGCATTGTAGTAGTGATTCCTAGTTTTCTTCCTCTTTTCTTTTCTTCTATTATTGTTCATGGATTACAGTATTCTGTGCTACATAGTTCATGCTGCTATAGCAGTGAATTTTAAAGGCTACTTGACTTTGTATACATACATATATATATATATATATATATTTAAAATTTTCCTATCTTCTTCTAATTTTATGGCTGAGCTAGATTGTTTCTAGCACTAGGATAGGTTCTTCACTAGGTTGTGTAATTTAAGAGAATACAAAGCTTGGGTGATGATTATGATATCATCACCTTTTATATTAATCAATCAACTGTTACAAAAGGAAGTCCTAACGCATTGATTAAGGAATCATTTTTTATATTGATTGATTGATTAAGGAATCACAATCAATCAATCAATCAATCAATCAATCAATCAATCACAATCTAATCTAAACAAGGAAACAAAGAAATATTCTAACACTTCCCCCCAAGCTAGTGCGAAGATATCTCGCATGCTCAAGAGCCTAGAATGTCATGAAATAGTTTACTCCCAACTCCCTTGGTGAGGATGTTTGCAAGTCATTCGCCTGACTTCACAAAAGGAGTACATATCATGTCGCTCCTGAGTTTCTCCTTGATGAAGTGGCGATCAACCTCAACATGCTTTGCCTTGTCACGTTGAATAGGATTGTGAGCTATATTGATGGCAGCCTTATTATCACAATATAGCCACATAGAGTCTGTCTAGCCCATCCCCAGATCACTCAACAACAGTCTGACCCACAAGAGTTCACACACACCTCGTGCCATAGCTCTAAGCTCAGCTTCTGCACTCGATCTAGCCACCACATTTTGTTTCTTTCTCCTCCAAGTAACAAGATTGTTGCCTATGAAGGTACAATATCCTGATGTAGATCTCCTATCAGTTATTGACCCTGCCCAATTAGCATTTGTATAGGCTTCCAGTTTGAGGCAAGGTTTTAAAAAGCGGCCGCAACCGTTACGTAACGCCGTTACGTAACGGTTTTGGTGGTTACCGCCACCCGTTACGGCCGCTTTTGCAGTGTGATTGAGATTCACAGGTGTGTTGGCCGTAGCGGCCGCTATAGCGGTCGTAACGGTGCCGTAACGGCCTGTTACGTACCGTTACGTAACGGTTCCGAACTGCTTCTTTAAAAAAAAACATAAAAAAAAAATTGAAAATAGGGAAAAGGTGATAGAGAGAGAAGAGGGAAGATGAATAATATGTTATTGAATTGTTGAAGCTGTAAGACCTATGATATTCTATTCAGCTACTATCAGTCAACCATTTTGTTTGTATGTATCTATCTATATATTATTTGAAAATCATAATAATAATGTGATCATTATCGATTTGGCTTGATTAAAAAATATATATATATATATATTTAGACTCTTATTTATTCTCTTACTTTTGTCTTGGTTTATCTTATATATAATAATTAGTGATTGATTTTTTTTACAAAATATCTAGAAAACATAACACCTATAATTATATATTAATAGATATTTTACACATGTCAATTTTTATTAGTTTATTTTATTTTTATTTAGAGGTTATCTAAAAAAAGAATGAATATTCAACTGATCCAAACCCCCCAAAAAAAAATTCTTTATAATTTATTTTTTAATTTTTATATGATTATATTAGCATGTCTAATTTATTTTTTAAAAACTATTCAAGTTAAAATTTGCATATGCTTCTACAAGTATAACAATTAAAAAATAAATTTATACGTCTAACTCCAATAATTTTTTTTTTACCACACATGTAATATGGATTTATGACATATAAAGTCATTAATTAGTAAAATAAAATGTAAAAAACTCAGTTTATAATGATTTAAAAATATGAAATATATTGAATCATACTTAAAAATTTATAAAAATTGATCAATATTTATTTTAAAACCCAATAAATATGATTATGGAAAAAAAATATGCGTATCGGTAAGTTTTTTTCAAATTGTGCGAAAAATAAAAAAATTCACGGTTCCGGTTACCGCAACCGTTACGCTACGGCCTTTACACCCCGCAACCGCAACCGCGGCACCGCCACCGTTACAGCGACCGCAACCGCTTTTCAAAACCTTGGTTTGAGGTGATCAGGTTTGGAAAAGTAAAGACCCTTTCCAGGAAAAGATTTCAAATACCTCAGAATTCTCATAACAACCTCTAAGTGAATTTGATAAGGAGCATGTATAAACTGGCTAACCATACTGACAGCAATAGCAATATCAAGACGAGAGTGAGATAAGTAAATGAACTTACTTACTAGTCGCTGATAATTCCCCCTATCAATAGCTGCTTCTCTTTCATCATCACCAAGTTTCTAATTAGGTTCTAGTGGGGTATCACATGCCTTATATCCAAGCATCCATGTTCCTTCAAAAGGCCAAGAACATACTTCCTTTGTGAGATGAAAATCTCATCCTTGGAGCAAGCAACTTCGATTTCTAGAAAATACTTCAATTTTCCGAAGTCTTTGATTTCAAACTCACTAGCTAAATATTTCTTCAACAGGCGTATTTCCTCATTATCATCGCTTGTAAGCACTATATGATCCACATAAACAATGAGAGGTGTAGTCTTATCACGTAAGGAATGTTTCACAAACAAAGTGTGATCTGTCTGACTCTATTTGAAACCATATTTAAGCACTGTTTGAGACCATATAACGACTTTCGAAGACTACATATTTTACCCTCTGTCTGATGATCTCAAAACTAAGAGGAATGTCCATATATACCTCTTATTCTAGATCACAATGTAAGAAAGCATTTTTTACATCAAACTGATGAAGTGGTCAATCTAAATTAGCTACTAGAGAAAGAAGTATTCTGACTGAATTCGTCTTAGCCACTGTTGCAAAAGTCCCCTGATAGTCTACTCTATAAGTCTGAGTGAAGCCTTTTGCCATAAGTCGAGCCTTGTAATGTTCAATGGAACCATCTGCTTTGTACTTCACTATATACACCCATTTGCATCCCACTAGTCGTTTTCCCTTAGGTAACTCAACTAATTCCTAAGTGCCATTCGCACGAAGTGCTTTCATTCCCTCAATCATGGCAAGTTTCCATTCAGAGGTAGTGAGAGCATTCTGAAAATGGTTGGGAATACTAACACAGGAAATGTTTGACACAAAGGCTCTATATGAGGAAGACAAATGAGGGTAGGACACAAAGTTTGAGATAGGATGCTGAGCACAAGATCTCACACCCTTTCTCTTAGCAATTGGAATACCAAGATCAGTAGTGTCAGAAATAGTAATATCAGTAGACTCAAGAGAAACAAGAGGTTCAAAGTTATCTGAACTCTTATCAGAAGTAAGAGATGGCAATAGGTGAGCAGAAGTGGTCTCTTGTATCTAAGTAACTTTCTGTTTGCCTTTGTCCCTGACATAAACTTGCCCTTCCCTATCCTTGGTGGCATTAGATTCTATAATCCCAGTAATAGGTGGTGCAGGAGCAACTAGTTCCACCAAAGGAGCAACAGGGACAATAGGAATCTCTTTACACTAAGGCTTCCCTTGAAAGGATGATTATGACACTGGAGAAGACAAGAAGTAAGTCTGGGACTCAAAGAAGGTGACATCCATAAACACAAACCATTTACGAGAGGAAGGTTGATAACACTTATATCCCTTTTGAGTAGGCGAGTATTCGAAGAAAACACACCTGAGAGAGCGAGGGTCCAACTTATCACAAGTAGGAGAATGATTGTGGACAAAACAGACAAAACCCAATATTTTTGGGGGAATGGAAAACAAAGACTCTAAACCGAGAAGGACTTGAAGTGGAGCTTGTTTTTGCAAAACCAGGGTAGGAAGATGATTAATGAGATAGGCTGTGGTGAGAACAGCCTCGCCCCAGTAGGACCGAGACACACTCATAGAAAAACACATGCATCGAGCCATATAAAAAAGATGACGATTCTGTGCTCTGCAACCCCATTTTGTTGAGGGGCATTGGTGCAAGATTTCTGATGTATAATGCCATAAGTGGAAAAATAGCTCTCTAATCCTGAATCGATATATTCACCCCCATTATCAAAACGTAAGATTTTGACAATGGTCCCAAACTGACTACAAATCATTTTATGAAAAATTTGAAACACAGAGAAAATCTCACTTTTTCTTTCATGAGATACACCCAAGTAGTACGAGAAAAATCATCGATAGAGGTAACAAACTATCTATGACATATGATCTGAGGCACCAGAATCAATGATAGAAGATTAACAGAAAATTGGGAATGTGGAGCGCTGAAGACAGAGGTAAGATAGGGGTGACATGAATTAAATCTTTCCTAGAGATATAAGAAACAGTACTATCTGCAATCTTAACTTTGTCTTGACCTAAGGAGGGCTTATATGCTGAGAAAACGTCAGAAGACCCAGACATATGATCTGAGGCACTAGAATCAATAATCCATGGCAAAGACTTATGGGAAAGGAAAACACTAGAAGAAGAGGCTAAATTACCTAAACAAGCAAATGACGAGGAAGATGCACTGGGAGCAGTAGAAGACCGGCAGGCCAACAAATGACACAAAACATCCTCAAGCTCAGGAGAAGTCATGCTAGATAAACTATCAGAAGTTGGACCAATTGAAGAGGAAGTATAATCAAGGGTGTCAACAGCACCAAATTGATGGGCTCGTGGATTAGAGCCATGTCCTCTAGATTGGTCTGATCGACTGCCTCTAGTACTAGACCAATCACCTCGACTCCTTGATGGAGCCCGATGAAGCTTCCAACATGTCTCACGAGTATGCCGCAGCTTGCGGCAGTAATCACAAAATACGGTGTCCTTCCCTAAGGAAGGGAAAGAAGTAGTAACCAGTCACATCTCGAGAAGGAGCATAAAGTAATGATGAACGGTCTCCAGTAACCAGTGGTAACATAGCAGAATGACGACTTTCCTCATTCTGTACATATACAAAGGCCTCTTGAAGAGATGGAAGAACATCCACGCCAAGGACACGACTCCAGACCGGATCAAACTCCACATTGAGGCATATTAGAAACTTGAAGACCCTCTCCTGTGCAAAAAACTTCTGGTAATCAACTGAGTCAACTGTACAGATAGGCTTGTAATCTAGGAGATGATCTAGGCGTTTCCAACCATTAGTGAGAAAGGTGTAATATTGGAAAACTGTCTGCTCCCCATGTACTGAGCGCTCAATAAAACGGCGCAGCTCAAAAGACTGAGAAAAAATTCCCTTTCTGAGAATACGCAGTAGCGACTGCTTCCCAAATATCCTGGGCAATATTCATGGATAAGTACCCTTCACCAATCTCAGGAACCATGGAATGAATGAGTCAACCCATAATTAAAGAGTTGGTAATCTCCCATTGGTCATAGTCAGGATCCGTAATACCTGGTGCTTAAACTCTCCTATTAACACATCTCATCTTCCCCCTACTTTTCAGAAAAAGTGTCGAGACCATAAAAGGTAATTATGACCATTAAATAGAGAGGTGGTGATTTTGAGGCTAGGGTTCGGGTTCTCAGATGTAGTAGTCATAACTGGATTGGAGCTCAACCCTTTAGATGGGTGAGAAGTAGTGGTGGATTCACTAGTTAGGTCAACCATAAGAACTTTACAATTTCAACCCAAAAAATCTTGCACGAATCACAAGAATGGAAAAAGGAATGGAATAGGCTGGAACAAGCAAAATCACATACAGACCACTATGGGAACATAACAATCAGATTAATGGGTCATCTATGGACCCCAAAAATAAATCAAATACGGAAAAAATGAACCTCTAATCAAAACAAGTGTTGAACTGTGTTCAAGAAAGTAGAGGAAAGAAACTTGGGGCAACAGAAGATGGGTAGCACTCAAACACTCATCCACAGGAGCTGAAATATACACAAAGAGAGGTTAGGACATCCCTCACAAGGGTCGACTAGGCTAGAGGGGCCTTCGGCTGAACCAAAAACAGCTCTGTGGGACCTTGGCTGGTTCCGACAGAGACTCAGGAACCAGCGGTGGAGGATGGGTGGTGATAGGTGGTGGTTGGTTGGTGGCAGCGGTTGCGTGGGTGGCAGTTTTTAAGGTTTTGGCTCTGATACCATGTAATTTAAGAGAATACAAAGCTTTGGTAATGATTATGATATCATCACCTTTTATATTAATTAATTAACTGTTACAAAAGGAAGCCTTAAGCCACTGATTAAGGAATCAAATTTTATATTGATTGATTGATTAAGGAATCACCTTTTATATTGATTGATTGATTGACTGATTAAGGAATCACAATCAATCAATTAATCAATCAATCACAATCCAATCTAAACAAGGAAACAAGGGAATATTCTATTAGGCTGCATGTCAACAGCTAATGAGCCATTAATCACAAGATTTCTTTGATGTGAAAGTGTGATTGATTGGTTAGGAAACTCTACTGTCATTGTCTAGGTTGCTCTTTTCTCCTTCATTTATATTTCTCTTCATTCACACATTAATTTCACTGCATTAAGGTACTGTTTTCCATTTTTTACCATAATAATAATAATAATAAAATTGCCACAATCAGTAGCTATAAATCCTGCTTAGATCCAATAACCCAATTCTACCTGTTACAATCACTAGTAAGTTATTTTTTGGAAAAACTTATAGCTAAATAAATAAATACCTCGCGATACCCCTGATCATGCCAATCAGCCAAAGCTGCACATTCAATCTGACATGTGGAGTCAAGTGATGCTACAGGAGAGACAATGAGATAATAATATTTTATCAGCCAACCCTTTTTTTTTTTTTCTGTAAAAAAAATAGAAAGAGAAAGCTATTCCGTGACAGTGATATTGCATCAGTAGAATACTGCTTCAAGGAAAAACTTATCATTGTTATAAGAGAAACAAATAATATGGATTACAACATATTATCCAAGACTTTACAGGATCACAAAAAGGAAAGTGATCACTACTAAGAAATTCATAAAGATTTAAAAAGGATAGTAAAAAGAGAAGTGGGAATATCTGAAAATTAAAGTAAAATTTTTTTTCTACACCATGTAGATACTTAAAATTGAGGTTTGGACAATATGATTCAAAATATAATATTTCAAGCAATTAGTACAATGAAATTTTTGACAACTTGGTATTTGGCCCTAAAAACCGACTAATTCGGGAGACCAATTTCACTGTTCACTAGCGGGGGGCTCAATTAAAGCCAGGGAAAAGCCCTGTATAGACTGGCCCAAGAAATTATTTGCATCCATGAGGTTTCAAACTTGAGACCATGAAGGGAGCACACCCCCAAGCCAACCCCTTGGGATTAGTACAAAGCAATTAGTACAACTGCTTGAGTTGGACTAATCACTAGAGCAAACTTTTACACAAGTAATGCATGTCAGGCACAAAGATATCCCAATTTGCCAAATTAATACTGCAAAGAATAATCAAGGTTTGAAATTAATACTAATGTCCGTACATATGTTTATGGGGATGCACAGGAAGCAATTACTAGATTACCTCATGCTGTGAACAGCCACCTTTCCAACTTTATGGTGGATTTTTCCATGCTTTATGTCAAAGCAGCATTTTGTAGTTATTGATAGACTTTTGCCTCTTTTAGCTACTCTCATGTTGGTGTATAAAGTTTTCCACAAGGATATTGTCAATTAAAGTTGCAATATCCTTCAGCCAAACAATTAAATCTTTCTTCTTTGATCTTGCTATTTTTGCAACTATCTCAACCAGTATAATCTCATCTCAGTTCTTAAAAAAACTAGGCATGTTTAAATATGAAATTACAGAAAGAATCTGCAAAACAAAATAGAAAGAATAGTTTTGCTCAATGATTTAACTTTTTTAAAAGTACCTGATGAGGCTTGAGGAAGCACCCTTTGAGACTGTTCTGTTTGCTTCTGTTGATCAATAAAACCATTCTGAGGGAGCAAAGCCACCGAATTATGATGCCTTTTCTGCATGCTTTCCTGTAATGAATTTCTTTGATCTTGTAGACCCATTAGCTGATGCAACTGCATTGGCTGTGTTGTTTGATGGACACTTTGCTGTGGTGCTGCAACCTCAGGTTGTTGAAGAACGTTCAATGCATGCTGATGTGGCTGCCTCTTCAACATGTCTGATCGTGCTCCAATGAATTGCTTCTGCTGCTGCAATCCAGAAACATTACTTTGTAGCCCCAATGACTGATTGAATGGGGTTGACATGTTCTGCTGATATGATGGCAGCTGCTGCTTCTTCTCTAGCAGTCCAACATGATGATTCTGTTGTAATATTGTTGCATTTTGGCGCTGCCCAGTTTGCTGTTGGTCCTGAACCGTTGTAAACATCGGCTGCTGAGAATATTGAAGCTCGATTGGCAATGATAATATTTGCTGGTCTTGTTGTTGATGATGACTATATTGGATGTTTGGTTGCATTAGCGAGGGCTGAATATGTGGTTGCTGGACCTTCTGTTTAAAGAGCTGCTGCCGCAACTGCTGGTGTTGGAGCTCGGGAACCACCTGTTGTAATGGCTGACTCCTGGGTGACTCCCTATGTATATTGGCAAAGATACTTGACTGTGTACTTGGCCCAACTAGATTGCCAACAGGCTCATGAGAATATGCAGACATATTTTGCAAGCTGGAACCATGACCAGCAGTTTCTGTTCTGGTAGTCTGAACCAGATCTGCAACAGAATGTCTTGCCAATGTTAAAACAACAGAACACTGTACCATAGTAAATGAATGCAACTTATCATGAATTGTTATATAAAAGCTGGTGTGGGGCATCAGATTGCATAATATCTAATTCTATTTCAAATAAAAGCCAAAGCAAAGAAAAGACCAATTGAAAGATAATATAGAATTTCCGATGTACCCAAAAAAAAAGAAAAAAAAGAAGATAATATAGGTAATCAGATCAATTATCTACTCTACAAGATATAGGAATTGTGAGGGAAATTGTTTAGATACTCCCATGTGTCATTTTATTGGTAATTTATTCCAAAATTGAGTTTGTAATTTTTACTTTATTTTTAGGCTTTTCCCGATAAATTACTTTATTTTTAGGCTTAGTTGAGTCTTAAGCATATTCCATAGCGAATCATTATCAAGGTGACTTCAGCTTGATCTTACAGAAAGACTCAACTTCGAAAAGTAAAACTCATGCTTTGCCTAGGAAGCACAGACACATACTCGCGGCACGACATGGAGACGCTGACATAGGCTTGCGTGTCTAGAGTAAATTTCTTGGGAAATTGGTTCCTCATTGACTTAGGATTGTTTTTTGCTATATATTGAGACATATACTTCATTGTTTAGGTTATCCACTGTTTGGTGAGCTCGAGAGCATATAGTATTATGCAAAACATCTTTCATGTTTTGTAAGAAGATAGCTAGGTCTATATAGACTTGGTGTTTCCATGTTTCATTGATCGAGCTTGGAACTTTATGATTGTGTTCATGTTGACGCTGCTAGTGAAGATATGGAGCACAAGTGAGACTGGACAGATGTGGATAGCAGATTAGTAAGTAAGATATGTGTGTCTAGATCTCGGTGAGTCTTGTACTTGATATGAATTTTGAGTGAAAACCTTGTTTTCATAATTTAACAGCCTCAGGGACATTACCCATTATCCACTTTGAACAACTGTCCACAGTATAAATTTAAAAACTCTAGTGGCAAATGTATACTATCAGAGACAAAGAACTATATTTTGAACTCTTTACCATTTGAGGCTCTAACAAGTGAACAATCATATATATTAGCCTATTCACAGGAAAAAAAGGATAACTTCAGCTGTCGGGCATTTTAGAGGGCTTGTGGTGGCAACAAGCAGCGAACTGTAAACATTTGAAAACTTTAAAATTTCTGATGACTGAAATTACCATGGGAACTAACAACTGAAGTTGTACAATTCATATTCATGAGAAGTTGCAGGACTTGAAATTACCATGGGAACCTCATAGTCATTTTGTTTGAAAATAAGCATCATGGGCATGAGGTAGAATATCAAAAGTTTTATCTGAGAATTGCCTCCAAAAGTAGGAGGGTCTATTCGTTGTCTATACAATAATATTTGATAACCGAACACATAATATAATGTGTATCTCATTCGTTACCTGAACTTGACGAAGCAGCGCTGCTACCATGATAATACAAGCTTTCCATTGGCATTATCTTCTGACATATTCTGGACATAAAATCTGACTGCACAAAGAATTAAACAGATTTGACATATTGTCAATATGAACGATAGAGAGCTGTGATGTCTAGCAGCAGTGTATGCATTATTTGTTTGACATGCTTACAGATTTTCAACCAAATTCAACAATATATGTTTACCTGTGTTCTCCAGGTAACATGGTTGAAAAGTAAGTACTTAAAGTGGCAGAGCCAAAAATTATACCAGGGCTGGGGCAGGGGAAGGTAGTAAAGAAAGAAAGTTCATAAAATTTAGACAGAATAAACGAAATGCTGAATTCCAATAACCATGGATTTTCGTTAAAATTAATTAAAGTTCAAATGCATCATCAGTAACTTCCATAAAAAAGTTTGAGACTTGCAAATACCCAATTAATTAGACCCCAAGCCCAACTTGATATGCATTGACAGTATTGTGTGACACAGTATCATGGTGGAATGAGGCTGCCACACATATATATCATATAAAAAACTAATCCGCCACGGGGAGTGTCTGTCATGGTCGGTTGGGGGTTTGGGGAGGGTGGTTGTTCGACCAGAGGATAAGGGACAGTTTGGAAAAGTCTATTGTTTAGGAACTTTCAAGTCTTAGTAGGAATAGGTACTCCCCTAGTATATTTACTTATCAGGTGAGTTGGGATTCTTTCAGTCCTCCAATGAATTTCAAAGAGCTCTTCACTACAGCTTGCATCACTTTTGAGGTCCTTAAAAAGTCTTTTCCCAACCATTTTTAGTATTGATGTTATGTTATAAATAGTTCTCTCTTTTTTATTAGCTTAAAATTTTATGGGGGTAGCTTGCCAACATGGTAAAAGAGGAGAGAAGTCCTGTGTTAAAAATCCTGACATTTCCTTGATAACTATAAATATCGACGTGCTTGGCATACTCATAGAGAGAGTTGGCCAAACTTGTTCTTCGTTTCTTTTCTAATTTTATGTTGAGGGAGGGGGTTGTCAGTGTCAGATCACTATTAGTCCCAAAAGCTTAAGTGATCCCTCATGTGAAGCCCCTTTTGCACATGGAGAAGCAATCATCCAAACATAAAGGGAAGTATAATGCAAACGAGGAACAAATGAAAATGGAGAGACTTGAACCTGAGTTCGGACATTAGATCACCACTAGTCTCAAAAGATTAAGTTGCAGAAAAGGGACCCAACAATGCATATCAAGCTCTCCAACAATCAATGATATACCTAATTTTTCACTTTACACCTTAATCTTTAGAAGAGTCGGTTTTATCTTATGAGCCTTTTATAAGAATCTTTGTCATTCCACTCTATTAAAGTTAATAATGCAGTTCAACATACCGTGTGATGTCTTTTTGCTACCTCTACCTATATTTGCTTTGATTTTCTTTTTCCTTGCAACACTCTATAATCTAAATCATGCCACTTTCTCAATTCTGTAATTATCAGTGTTCTTTCCACATGGCAGAACCACTTGACTTTTTTGAGGTCCTATGGATAAAAGTGAAGTTTTTCATCTCCCTTTGACAGTTATGTTCATCACATCCCTCTAAGTCCATGTTCATAACTTCCGAGGTTTCACCACTAATACTATTGCAGGTGGCTTAGACCAGTTGCTTCTTCCTAATAAACCTGTCAATCTGTTACTTATATTTCGAATACTACAGTTTCCGATATCGCAAAGTTGCATTTTAACTCTCCTCTATTAAAAAACAGAAAGATAAATGTACTTTTAGCTTCTGAATCACGTTGGAATCACTGGTTTTGTTGGATTCCTTCATCAAATCCTTGAGCAAAAATCAAAACATTTCCTCAGAATATTGTTCAAATGATAGAAAGATATGCTAGTTTGATCAAAGACATTGAAAGAAAAGCACCATAGTGCATATACACTTCAAGAATATCAAAAGTTGGCAATCTTAATAGGAAGAAAATAACCACTCAAAATATTTCAATTTACAGTCTAAATAGAATGTTAGAATTTCCCATCTTTACCTTCACCTACTCCACTACACACTCCACTTCACCTACCTCCACTTCACCACACACTCCACTTCACCTAACCCACTATCACCTCCACTACACCTACTACCACATTTTCTTCTATATATAGATTGTATAGGAATTGTAATTAATCAATCTTGTAATACAAAAACATCAATCAATAATACATAAATTCTTACATGGTATCAGAGCAAGGTTAAAGATCTTGGTGTTCTTCGCCTTCCGGCGGGCGGCAACCTTAAAAAAAAAAAAAACCAAGAGGAAGAAGACGAACTGCACACCAAACTCATTTTATTCATATCAGGGGCTCAACCCCGATCACAATTTTACACCAAAAAAAAAAAAAAAAAAAAAAACCCACATCCACCGGCAGGATTTTCTTCTCTACTCTGCCGCCGGTCTTTTCTTCTTGCCTCCGTCTTGGCCAGCCCTTGCCGGTGTTGCCTCCGGATTTCCCACGCCACCGAGCACATTTACTCCCTGCTCCTCCACTGCCGCATATGGCGGCCCTCCAAATCAGAACATCACGGTGGCCTTCCGCTTCAGCTCCTTATTTTCTGCTTTCAGCACACTGATCTCTGCTCGCGCATCCTTATACATGCGTTGGAGCAGAGCCAGCTGGGAATTTAAATGCTGCACCTCATTTGTCCTACTCTGCAGCCGGTTCGACAAATTTGTGACCGCCGTCATGCTTTCCACACATGTCTTTAAAGTATACTGGTTGGCCTCCACATCCGACTGCACTGCCATTCTTTGCTCCACAGACCGCATCGGAAAGTTCAACGGAGTAAACTCCGGGGCGCTTGGTTGAGGTTCCAGTGCCACCGCACCAGTTGTCTCTCTTGTTGACTCGTTGAGGTCGGGAAAGAGGGTGAGCAGCCCGCGGGAAGACGATGAAGCCATTTTCTAGGCAACAGAGTGTTACAGACTCTCTCTCTTAGAGTGTTACAGACTCTCTCTCTCAGCACAACGAAGAGTTTTTCAGACTCTCTCTCTCAGCACAACGAAGTTTTTTTCAGAGGATTTTCGCAGCTTTTCTCTGCCTCAGCCTCAGCATCAACCTTGGTTAAATAGCCAAGGCAGCCACGCGCATCGCGCGCCTCTTGCCACCAGCCGACAAACGGGCACGCAAGCCAAGGCGCCCACGTGCCTCGCCATCATGTCCGACACACCTTTTGATGAATTGGGCACTCCTTTTGATGGCACGCCTTTTGAAAAATTGAGCGCACCTTTTGAGGATGCGATTTTTTATGGGTCCGACAAGACTCTGTAAACTGTCCCGACATTGATTCCGGTTAGCTCCTTTATGGGTCCGACAAGACTCTGTAAACTGTCCCGACATTGATTCCGGTTAGTTTCTACAAGGGTCCAGCAAGACTCCGTAAACTGTCACAACATTGTCTTCTACAACGGTCCGACATGACCCCATAAACTGTCTTCTACAACGGTCCGACATGACCCCATAAACTGTCTTCTACAACGGTCCGACATGACCCATAAACTGTCTTCTACATCGGTCTGACACCGCCATCCAGTGTCCTCTACACCGTTATAACACCCCCATACAGTGTCCTCTACAACGTTATGACACCACCTTTCAGTGTCTTCACCAACGGTCTGACACGACCATACAGTGTCTCCTATCCTTTTTTATTTTTTTGTATTTTCTTGTTTTGTTACTCTCTCCAAACTCAAGTTGGTTAGTTTCTCTCCTCCTTGAGTTTGCGGGGGGCTGTTAGAATTTCCCATCTTTACCTTCACCTACTCCACTACACACTCCACTTCACCTACCTCCACTTCACCACACACTCCACTTCACCTAACCCACTATCACCTCCACTACACCTACTACCACATTTTCTTCTATATATAGATTGTATAGGAATTGTAATTAATCAATCTTGTAATACAAAAACATCAATCAATAATACATAAATTCTTACATAGAACAACAAAAAGAAAACTAAAAAAATAAGGTATTTCTTCTGATGACTTTAACTAAAACACACCTTGGTTGCTGCATCTTCATAAAGCTTCTTCTCCAACTTTACAGAAAAATTATCTGGTTGACTCAGATTATTGGGGTTAGCCAAGGAAACCAGGATACTAATATCCTCAATCCTGTAAATGCAAAAATTATATTATGGTAAGTGATTATTGACATCTGAGATTCAATAAACAGCCCAGCAAAAAGCTCAATTCTTCCACAACATAAACTAGAAAGAATTGATGATTGCATACAAAAAATACATAATGCAAACGCAATCCTCAATAACATGAAATTAATCTTTTAAATTAATACTCATACAATGCTGAGTCTAACAAATTATCAGTGATGAAGAACTATGGAAATTTCTACAAATAAAGCACTGATAACACAACAACGACAAAAAAATGCGAATCACTAATCTACTGAAGCAATAGCTGTAAATTATAAATACTTGAGAGGGGGGGGGGGGGGGGGGGAGATTATTCTTTTCAATCCCACTAATCTGCTTGCTGCCCCAGAATAGCCTAAATTCAGCCCCCGAAACTCTTACATGTTGAGACCTAATAGACCCTAACCTCTTCCCCAACCCTTAGCCCTTTGATTTAACAATAATACCTAATTGCTGCTATGCTCTCAAACTACTAGTTGTAAAAAGATCAATCATTTAGAAATTAGAACCCCAAATCCACAACTTTTTGTCATGCTTTTAAACTGTAAAACAATTCATAAGGTTGCTGTACTCGGAGTAGTCAAAGATTTCCTACATTAATATCTTTTATATTCTACAAAAACAAACATTAATTAAAAAATCAAAAGCACACCTCACATAATACTCAAACATTTATAACTCTACAAAATTCCACTATGGCCATTGAATTTAATTATTTTATTTTCAGCAAACTCACTTGCATTTTGTCTCACTTTACAGCAGGGAAGGAAAAAATCACCTTTGACTGTATTAGTGGCAAAATTTCAAGTAGAAATCTAAGATGAATTTTTAGGTGAATTTGTGAATGAACAATTATAATATACTTTAGAAACATTTCTTTACAAGCATTTATAAAATCCAGCCCCATAATTAGAATTTTATCAGATTATTCAAGAACAAATACAAAATACTTTCTTCTTATAAATTTCAAATGCATTTGAAGTAAAAAATCTCAGAAATTCCTGGGGCAAATCTTTTAAATTCTTAGATGGCAAACACATATTTCACCTCTAATCAAAAAGCTCTATGACAATTTACTGAGGCCACTTCATTAGATTCTTTGAAAAAGGCCGATTGATACAATTTATAGACTAAAAATTAAAAAATCCACCAATTGGCACATATTATGAAATGTATCACCAGCAACTTACTTACCCTCTAAAACAGGTTTCAAGTCAAAGCATGCCCATGAAAATGCATAACTAGTATTAATTCAGCATAGATCAATTAAAATCTAATAGTAGGCATCCAATAGACACAACCCAATTAGCAAGTCAGAGTAGAAAACTAATCAATCACATTCAAAATACGTTCACATACAAGTACATATGCATGTTTACAATCCTTGTCAAGGGAAAAACAAGAGTATTCACTCTGTATTTCTATCTTGTGGTTGAATATCAGACCTTTTTTTTTGATGAATAAATTTATTACCAAAAGCATCAAGAAGATGCTAAATAATACAAAATGAAAACCACAATAAAAGGGGAAAACACCTAACCAATCAATTTATGTACAAAATCCAAAAAAAAAAAAGAAACAAATCCAGATCCACCCTGCTTGATGTTCAACTGTACAAGACACCAAATATCAGACTTTAATTCGGCTAACCAATTGTCACCATCAATGCCAATGTTCAAGTCACTGTTAACAGGTATGTAACTGGGATCATCCATCATGCAAACGTTGCAATGATCGAAACAAGTGTCATTACTACCACATACAATTCAAAAAAAGAAATTACCAAAGTAACTCCAATACTACAAGGCATTTTGCGTAGCAAAAGTACACAAAAAATATGTTATTTATTTTGCCTAACCACTTTAGCTAGTGTTTATTCCAACAAGACTCTAGTTGAGCTACCCATCCAAACTAACTTAAATAATTTTCAAAAGAAAATTGTTACAAAAAATAAAAATGTCACATTTTTCATTGCATTCCACTTGGGCACTACAGTTCAATGACGAACCACTGAAATTTCTCTTTAATTCAAAACATTTTAATCATGAACAAACAAAATTTTAAATTTGATAGGTACAGCTAAATGTCAAACTTTCAACTACATTGCATTATTCCAACGTTTCTAAATTTCCATAAAACACAAGTTCATCAATAACAACCGCCATTTAGTTTTGATTGTTACAAGTAACACTTAGAACAAATTGAAACAGTGCCCAAACATGTAGATGAAGCAAAACAACAACCAAATCAAAACAACTCCTACTACTCCTACATTGAATGGATTTCGAGTTAGACGTTGGGAAGTAGAACTGATTATCGACAAGCAATGTCTACCTACTGCTTTGAAAATCAATAAATGGTGAGTGATCTTAGAGTGATTTTTTGTATGATTGAGATTTAATTCTACAAAAGTGGAGGGTATTGATATTTTAAAATGATTTTTTTGTATGGTTGAGATTTAATTCTAAAAAAGTTGAGGGTACAATAGTACTGATAGTCGCTTAAAAAAAAAATCTCAACCATACAAAAAATCACTATGCGATCACTCTTAGGAAAAATCAGCTTAGAGGATCCTATCTCGGATCACTGAAATCAATAAATTAAAGGCTCATAGATATTCTGCTAATGAAACCAATATTTGTCTATAAATGCCTAACTGAATTATTGCATCAATGCGTGAATATATCAACAATATTGAAAATCAACAACACTCAACCCAAGCTCTACACAATATACATACATATGCATCTGTCTATCTATCTACTATATAAAGCCAGCACCTGAGTTGGTGTAGACCGTAAAAGTATTTTTGGTTTTCCCAAAAAACCCACGTAACTGCCTGCAGCTTTTTGGCTCGTGCAATTGTCCAGATCAAATTCAAATCAAAAGGCAAGCTCTATTATAATCCCCAGACCATAGTCTTGATCTTCTTCTTTTTTTTTCTTTTTTACTATCTTCTCTCTGTCCAAGAATCAACAATTTCACTGTTGAAGACATTAATGATTTCATAAACAAACAATCCTAAGGAGTTTTGCTTTTGCTCTCAATCAACACAATATATATATATATATATACATATGTAGAATATAAAAGATTAAAATAAAATCCCTAGAGAGAGTCATAAAAGGGGAAAGGAAACAAAAAAATTCAAGAAACAAACGAGGCTAATGTGAAGAACACACCACACCTGAATCATGTGTTCTATATACATAGAGAGAGAGAGAGAGGCCTTTTTTTTTCGAAGGTTATGGGAATTGTATGAGAGAGATGGTTTTTGGGAATGGTTTGATTGTGGAGAGATCGATTGAGTTTTGAGTTTAGAGAGAGAAAGTCTTGGAGAGAGAGAGAGAGAGAGAGAGAGAGAGAGAGAATCAGACGGTTTTGTAAAGAAACCTGAAACCTGTGCGGAGACGGAAACGTAATGCCATGAAGAAGGTTTTATACGCAGTTTGAATCACACGTGTAATAAAACACTTACCGAAAACGATGTATACTTTTTAAGTGGATCCACTGGCTTAGATGTGAGTTTCCTTTTTAATTTTTTAGTTATTTTAATTTGTAATTAAAAAATCTTATTTTTTTAATATTTTTTTTGATTTTTATGAAAAAAAATAAAATGATTATAATTTAGATATAATATTTTATTTTATTAATTTTTTAGCATATTTTACATTTTTATGACTATTTTAACCCAAGCTTTTTATGTCAAACATTATTTATTAATTAATGTCAGAATTTTAGTGTAAAAAGTGTTTTAGAAATTATAAAAAAAATAAAAAAATATTTTAAAATAAGTGAAAAGTGTTATAAAATTAATAAAAAATGTATTAGATTTTATACTTTTTTTTTTTTTTTGTGCGTGCGCACGCGTGCACCCTTAGAGTATCTCTAATGCTTATTTAAAAATTTCATCAAATTTATGTAAAAGTTTGATTTGATATGTTATGCCTCAATTGTTTCATTAGAACAAATTTTTAACAAAACTTTCTCAAGCCGATTATCCACCCGGTTGTTCAGCTGGTTGTCCACCAAAGGTCAATTGTGAAATTTAATGAAATGTTAAATACTCTTTTGATTTGATAAAAATCTAACCTCGTCTTCATTTGATATGGATTTGACACCATGATTGGATCGGAAAAAAAGAACGTATTTTATCAAATTTAAATTTAATGAAATACTGACTAAGTTTTAGAGATGCTATTAGGGAAGTTGTTAGCAACACCCTAATTTATAATTAAAATATAAAATTTATCATCCATTTTTAATTAAATTAAACTTAAAATTAAGATTGGTTTTATTCACAAATTATGTATAAACAAAATAATATTTAATTTGGAACGAGCTTTTTCACATTTATTTTTATTTGAGAGAAGTTACAAAACTCAATTTATTTTTTATTTTGTGATAATTTTTAAAATTTACAAAAAAAAATTTACTTTTCAAATTTGTCTGTCTTCAGAGGTTTTAAAAGTAATTTTTTTTTTTGAAAAAAGTAAAAAAAAAAAAGCTAAAAATAAAAGTAAAAAAAATCAACATTTTAAGCTTTTTGACTTCTTTTTTGTCTTTAGCAGATTTTAGAAAAAAATATTTCTAGAAACATAAAAGTGTGAAGCTTTTTAAATTATTAAAAAAAGCACTGAAAAAAAAACTGCTAAAAAAATTTCCTAACTCTTGTTGGTTGAGTTTTCATTACTTGTTTTCCAATATTTTTTTTTTGAAAATCTAGAAACTAATTTAATAAAAATAAAATATCACAAAAATATTTTGAAAATTTTAAATTTTTTTTGCCTCAAAAAACAAGAATTCAAATAAAAATAACGAGTATTTTTTTTAATAAACTAGTTTTTATTTTTATTTTTTCATAAAATAAATGCTGATTTTCAACCAAAATTAATTCATTCATTAGTACACCTTCCGTTGAAAAAATTTAATACAACAATAATACTACGGCAAATTACACTAATAGTCCCTATAGTTTGGGGTTCGTATCATTTTGATCTATGATTTTTCAATTGTCATACATTTCACTTTAAATTTTGAATCTTATTCCAAATAAGGATAATTGAAGATATCATTACTTAATTTCAAGGGTAAAATCGTTAATTTGATAAAATATAAACTAATTTGACAAAAATAAATGTCAAAAAAATATTTAAAATTTTTTAAAAATTATTTCTACACTCCAAAGATAAAATTATGTAAAATTGTACATCTTTTAGACATTTATTAATTTATTTTACCAAATTAATTTTTATTATATGTTTAGATGATGATTATGTAATGGGTAGTTGTTAAACTTTTAATAAGTAATCGATACGTTTAATATATGAAATATTTTTAGTTTTGGATTTTTTTTGATTTAATGGATTGGTTTAATAATGATATAAAGTTGTCGCCATATTTGACTTTTGGAAAAATATAAACTAATTTAATGAAAACAAAAATAACCACCCATTATATGATTATCATCGAAACACATAATAAAAATTAATTTGGTAAAATAAATAAATAAATAAAAGATTTATCAATTTTACATAATTTTATCTTTAGTGGGCAGAAATAATTTTTAAAAATTCCAAAATATTTTTTTGACATATATTTTTGTCAAATTAGTTATATTTTATCAAATTAATAGTTTTGCCCTTGCAAAATCAGATGATATCTTCAATTATCCTTATTTGGAATAAGATTTAAAATTTAAGGTCAAATATGTCATAATTAAAAGTACCAAAATGACATTCCAAACTATAGGAACTGTTAGCATAATTCACCCATTATATTACATAAACACCACCACGTGATGACAAATAAAGTTGATGATAATAAAATACTATGGGAACATAATAAATTCTACCATATATATATATATGATGTAACAATTATAGATTTATCTTGAAATTCTTAATTATATCTTAATAGTGAGTTCATTAAATCATATATAGTTTTATAATTACCATCCTATTGAAATTTTACTTCTATTTTAGGTGCAAAGCAAACAATGACCAAAATTTGGGAGAAGAGAACAGACAAGCCCAATCAATCAAATAATGGTACGATGAGAATAAAAATGAATGTTTACTTGAATTAAAAAATTAAATTGACTTCTCATCAGAACATCGCCTTCCCTACCTACCCACTTAACTCTCATCCAATCCTTCCCAAGGTGAAATAAATTTTTTTTTGACTGACGTTAAATGTATATCATTAAATACAAAGGTGTTGGGTTGAATAAAACCACAAAGGACCATTATCATTGCATTTAGTGTAAGAAAATTTGGTAAGAAAGTATTTAAGCATAACATTTTCATCACACTATAAAAAATTAAAATTTTAAAAATTAAAATTTAAGGATAAAATTATTTTTTAGGGACCAAATATTTTCATTACGAAAAGTGTCGTTATTATATTTTTAATAATAAAAATTAGACATTAATGATAATTATTATCTTTTTAGGACCAAATTTTTTGTCTCAAAAAATAAACCATTTTAAGACTAAATTATTTTGTTCCTAATACTGCATTTATTAGTGACATTTTCAAAATTTTGTCACTAAAAGTCTTATTTTTGACTTTTCAAGACGACATTTTAGCGACTATCCTCACGACGATAGAAATTGGTCCCTAAATACCTTTTGTAATAATTTTTTCACTTTTAGAGATTAAAAAATTTGATTTCTAAAACTCTTATATATTGTAGTGTCAATATACATGCAACTTTGTACCCACAAGAAATATATGAAAAAAGGAATAATAATGATGCAACTTCACAAGGTGAAATCCGACCCCTTTGTAGGGAATTAGCTATTTAAATAATAAAAAGAATTTAAAGAAAAATTGGGTATTAATTTTAAAATTGTCTGTTTTTTATAAAATACATTTAATTGATCCAAACAACATGACAATTTTTGTTACTTTTAACTAATCTAAACAACAAGACAATCTGTTACTAGTAATGTAATTTTGATAATGAATTTTCATTCATTTTTTTCTTTCTTAAATTTCTGTCATTCAAACATAATCAAAGCATACAATATCATTCGTAACATGCTTTGCAACGATAGCAAGTACCTTTAATTTATAATAATTATATTATTTTTAAGTGAATGCCTTTTTAATCATCATATTCTTATGCTCCCTTCGTTTTAACGGAAAATATTTTTTAATAGAAAAATCTTTTTTGCGAAAAACTTTTTTCAAAAAATGTTTTTCATAGAAAACATTTTCTCATTTTTGGTTGCATTCTTAAAACTAATGCACTAATATTTGCATTAGTGGTGATAGTAGTAGCAGTGACAGGATAGAGGAGGAGGTGGTGGCGGTGATAGCAGCAATTGCGTAGATGGTGATTGAAGTGGGTAAAAAATCAAGTTTTGGTGCTAGGCCTAATGCGATACTCACTTCGAGGTTGGGCTAGGTTGGACCTCGGTCCTATGGCCAACACTTGCTCCGAAGCAAGACAATCATAGGAGTTCGGCCCAATATACGAATGCCACTCCAAAGTGGGCCGAGCAACATGGTGGACCTCCTGGATGGGCAGCCAACCACTCCGAAGTGGGTTGAGTAACATGTTGAACCTCCTGGTTGGACAACTACTCTAGAGTAGACCAAATTAAAGAAAGCCAATTCATTGAAGATCTTTATTGGGCTCACAAGAGACAAACAACTCTGCTCCTCTCCCTCTGTGTGACCAGAACGTGGAGACGAGGAGGTGTAGAGGGACAAGGCGCACACATGACAGACCTGCATCTGAGTGTCATGTCAGTGGTCGTCCTCCTCTAATAAGAAATGACCGCTAATGAGACAAACAAAACAGACCTGCACGAGTGTTAGGTGGAGTGGCCGTCTTCCGCCAATGGGAGACGACCACGAATAAGACACATTGGATAGATGGCGGAGAGAGAAGGTCTTGGAGGACAAGCAACCTTCTCCTATAAAAGGTGAGCACTATTCACCCTTAAGGGATTCGAAATCCACACACTTAACACATACACACTCTTTGTATTCCCTCTTCTTCCTCTCCCTGAGTCCCTGACTCTATCATCGGAGGGGTTTCTGACCAAACCCCGGTCGGGCAGCCTCACCGTTTGTTATTTTGTGCAGATCTTCAATTCCCAAAGCACGCCGTTCATCCACGAAGTTCAACCCTTCTTCATAGTGCGGAAATCACCCCTACACAGTGATGGTGGTGGTGGTAATGTGGTGATGACATTGATAAAAGTTTAGTTTGTAAAACTTTTTTCGCCCAAATAGACTTGTTTTTTACTGACCATGAAAAATGTTTTCCATTAATTTTTGTTTTTTGTCATACCAAATACCAGAAAATGTAGAAAAATATTTTTTGAAGAACGTCTTTGGCCGAAACAAATGGAGCTTTAGTACAAATGCCACTAATTTTCGATTATGAGACATACAAAAATTAGTTTTATGTTGACGTTCAGTTCATAGGCTTACAACCGAATCAGCTTGTATGAGTTGGCACCTTAGTCTTTCTCAATACATGGGAAGCCTTTCAGAACAATGCCCATCCCCTCCTTGGTCTAGCCCAACTAGTTAGAACCTTGGAAGAGGAGTTTCGATAATTTAGCCCATTTCGGCCAACTAAAGCATTTTTTGCCCATTCAATCAAAGGTCCAGATAAATTTTGGTGATCTTTTGCTAGTTTGCTACTTTGCCAACACACTTTATAGGGAAATTTCAGGAGCCAGTGGTCTGGAGGGCATAAGAGTGTTCAGGGAGTCTAAACATATATTCTTCGGTAGTGAATTTAGAGTACAATGAGTTGGTTGTACTTGAGCATTCCTTTGGACTTTTGGATACTTGCTTTGGACATGTCTCACTGTAACACATGCCCGATGACGCGTGTTAAATAGTTCGGACTCTTGATTTCTTCGATCTAATCTCACGAATGCAATGCGAAACATAAATAAGAGTCTAGATTTGACAACTTTTATAGAAAATCCATTTTATTATAAATTCTTTTTCCAAAAATGGACTGCTTCATCAGATCTCAGAGTTGCCACCAAATGTTTTTGGAAAATTAGGAAACCTATGACTTGTGCCAAGGCCACTATTTGTCGTAACCAAGGATGCTTGGCTCAGAACCTTAGGTATGAGAGGTAAAGATCATTAATTAAGCACCCCCACTCATCCGATCAAAAGATCGGCCTTTACTAACCATGATATGAATTTTATCAATTTCATAGGTTCATATTCTGATTATTAATAACAAATCCTAAAATTTACAATGTGAAGCAAGGAAATATAGACTGTGTCGTCCATTTTGGAATAGTTTGATTTCATTATCTTGAAAATGTTTTGAATAGTACAATCATAAAAAATAGTTTTATTCCAAATTAAACAACATAACCTTCACCTACTGATAGGCATAGAGTTATATCAAATAAGCACATATCCACATGATAGGATGCTAAACATAGTAAGAAAAATACACAAGCAGGATGTTAAAGTAAAAAAACTTGCATATTTACCGATGTCCCGCAAATAATTATAAAATAAAATTAATAAAACATGCATGATCCTATATTCAAGATCCTATATACAAGATTCTAATGCAATTCACTCATGAAATGCAACTAAAGATCCGGCTTCTAAAATATATGAAATGTGAATCATTTCAAGACATGAAGTAGCGCACAAAATCATATAATAATTGATTAAACCCATAGATACAAATTTAGCCAGATCTTAAGGTATAAAACATGGATACAAAGCATGGATATGATAACAAGCTTGATATACTATGCATAGATAAGGAAAGCAAATAAAAGAATGGGATAGAAAGAAACGGGAGTGAGAAATTATTACAACGTTTTGAATATTACAAATAAGATTTGGGGGGAAGAGCAATAAAAATGTTACAGCAAAATATCCTCATAACTCTCTCTAACTAAAATAAAAGAAAAATAGGAGCTTCAGGGGGCTTTGGAACCGTGGAAGACTATTTTGCTTGACATCGGAAGGCTATTGGGTTCTGCCCAGAAGAGGGGGGCTGGCCGGTGAAAAGTTAGTCGGTTGGCCAATCAGGTCAGGCCAAAAACTTTGTTTTGTTCAAACACCATAAAAACAAACAAAAAATATGCAAGTGACTCAACTAACCACTTCCAGTTAACTTACAACAGGTTTATAACATGAAGTTGAAGTAAGAAAAACAATATAAGAAATAAAATGCAAGAAAGTAAAAGAAAATGAAAATTGTGTAAAATTTACCTTCCAAGGAAGGATTTGATTTCTAAACTTCCTTTTGATCACCCTCAAGTTTATGAAGTATGTTCTCAATTCTCAGTTAAAAAATTTGAAATTCTAGTTATAATGGCGTTTTTGGGTTGTTTAACAGTGTGTGGAGAGAGTTATATAACTCTCTGTTTTTCTTAATTTCAACAACACTCACTCTCTTTTGGATTAAGGCTTAAGAATATGGCTCTCACAGAATTTCTAGACTAGTTTTGATATATGGAAGATGGTATATCAGTGTGTGGAAGCTTATAGCTCAAATGTTGAAAATTTCTCTCTTTCTCTCTTTTTCGTTTAATTCATTCCTCCGATCCTCCATATAGACAATGATGGAAGGCCAAGTTAAGGAGGTGGGAGACAAGGTGAGAGACAAGTATAATGGGGTGACAAGGGTGGTTGTATGGGATGCTCTCTTTTGGGAAAAAGACAATCACCTTTTTGACAATAAAGGCCAAATGAGGATAATAGAGGGGGTGGGTGTGTTCCTCGTGCATAAATGTATTAACAAAAGATCTGAAATGGCATGACCCACACGCTTTCAACAAGAATTCTGCCGAAACTGCCACTCTCCTGGGCAAATTAGCTGACCGGCCAATTTATTGGCAGGATGGCCAAAAAACCTTGGCTGGTTAGCAAATTAATTGGTTGGCCGGCCGGCCAAAAAAGTTAGCCGTGGCTGACTATTTTGCATGAAACAAGATTTTTCGATAGAATTATCATCATTTCCTCCTATTTCTACACTGTTCTTTGCTCGATTTCCTCAGAAAAATTTTCATTTTGAAGTTTAAAAGTGAGCCTTGGAAAACTACGAAAATATTCGGAACAAAGCGCGGAAAGAAGGTTTCGAAAGAGAGTTTTGAACGAGACTTAAACACATAGACTAAAACAGGTTTAGTGTTGGAACTGAAACATAAATTCTATATTTCTTACTGAGAATTATGTGAGAAATACATTATTATTTTCATCATTGGGTAGTCAAAAGAAAGTGCTCAAGTCTTAGAGTTGGTCAAAATGAGGTGTTTGTAGTCACCTCTTAAGTGTCACTTTCTCATTGCTGGAGGTTTAATTAGGTAATCTTAGCCATCTTTCAATCTATTTAGTAGTAGTGACAAAAAACTATTACTCCTGAAATTTAGGGATTGTTTGGAGTGTCCTAAATAAGTGCACTTTTTGACTTTTTGGACTAAAAAGTTGAGAAAAAAAATATGATTGTTTGGGATAACTTTTTGACTTTTTATGAAAAAATATATATTAAAAAATTGTATAAATTAGTGTATAAGGGAATATTGGAATAAAATAGGTTGTACGGTGGGCTGAGGTAAGGGACGTGTAGTGTATAGGCTAAAAGATGATTCCCTCATTTTCGGACATTAAATGGACGGTGCTGTTCGGCCCGGGAGGCCCACCACGGGTCCTGTTTTGCTAATCGGAACCGTTTAATGCGTAGAACTCGTCGAGTACTCTATGCTTGTAAAAAATACATTGATCGGATATCGATAGGTATCTGATCGGATTAATTTTTTTTCAACCATTAACTATAACACTATCCATTTTTTATACAAAATTGATTTGATCATATAGTTAGCGATATTCGATCAATGTGATTTTTTACAGGAATATAGTACTAGTTGTACATATTGAAATGGTTCAGATTATCAAAATGAGACCTGTGATGGGCCCCCACGGGCCGAATATCACCATGTTATTTGTGCACCTCGCCTGTGCAATTTTTCCCAAAAAGTCAGCTCGTGCCTGTGAGACGTCAGTTCAGTTTGTAATAATTTTGTGTAAAATTAATTTTTTAATATTTTTTTTAGTAAATAGTGATAACTTTTTAACTTTTTTAATAACTTTTTGACTTTTTGAATTTTTTTAAAAATCCCAAACCAGGCTTTACTATAGATGGTAAGACTAATTTCTTTTCCCATTATGGAAATAAACTTTGCATATATCATATTAGTATCTATATACAATTATTGCTCTATACATTTGTCTAAATCTTAGAAGCCTTATTTCTCTATAAATAAGGGGTTCTTCTTCTTCTTTATTTGGGAAGCTCTTTGTCTTGAAAATCTTCATAGTAGAAGCTCCAGTTCTCTACAAATTTAGCTTTCAGAGTTCTTTTTGAGCAAAACAAAGCCTTTGACCATTTTTTGCATATGTTTTATATCTGAATTAATCTTTGAACTTAGTCTCCTTGTTCCTACGAGAGTTTTACAGCTAAATCTCTACCACTACATTATAGTTTTCAACAATAACATATTCTATATATATGTTCTTAACAATGCACTATACCAGCTATTTTCTGCTAATTTTGTTAATATTATGTTATATTTAGCCTAAATAACTGCATTATTCACATTCTTTGGGGTGTAAGACCACCTGTACACTTTCGTAGATGAAAATAGAGGATGGTAGGGGTTAAACATGCCTCTCTAACATCATAAGAATCGTGCTCAACTCCATCTGAACCCAAAGGTGTTTCTTTAACAGTAATTTAGGAACCTTCCAAAGGCATTTTGGCTAGCCTTTCAAGCTTCCTGAACACTATCTAAGGGTCTAACAACTCTAACGATATTTGGACACTCAGCTTAAGAAGGATCAACTAACCACATATAATTTGATATGCCAGATTAGCCTTTTAGTACCATCTCAATGACCTCCATTAGTAAGCCCCATAAGCCCAACCACATCAGTAGTTGTCAGCGGCGGAGGCAAAGAGGGTCTAGGGGGTCACGTGCCACCCTTAGTTTTGGATATATATATATTTACAAACATAAAGAAAATATTTTAAATAAAAAAAATTATAAAAATATTATTTAGAGTGAAATGTCAATGACATTTTTTAAATTATAATAACAATAATAGTTATTTTGATTGAAAATAAAGAGACTATGATAAGTCCTATTATTGTTTATGAAAATTTCAATATAGTGGTGATGTCTATTATAATTGACATGCAAAATAATTAGGTCAAGTTTGGCTACTACAAAATAATCCATCTTTTTATCTTTTTTTCATTACATCACCTCTCTACTTTTCTGCACATCTTTTCGTAAAAAGACAAAAAGTGCACTTATTTAGGTCATCCCAAACAACCCCTTAATCTCAATAAAGATATGAAATTTATTGGATTGTTAGTTACATTTTGACATATGTTGTTCATCCTCCATGTATTTCTTTATTATTGATTGGTGATATCACATGTCAATGATGACGCAATATTACTAGTATATTGAATTTTTACTCATATTTGGTATAAAAATTACTTTATCATTATATAATTTATCTCAAAACTTATATCCATGATTTTATTTTATTTTTTTATTTTTATTTATTTTTTATCTATGTTAAACTAGTTACAAATAACATTATTATTTTTTTTATTTTTCTTGAAGTCAATCGTAAAAATTTATGTGAAATATTTTTGTAAAATTTTTTAATGTTATAATTAATAAATGTTCCACTGATTTAATTTCTTGAGTCCGCCGCTGATAATTGTGCATTGCTCAGATGCCAGATCACTTAAAGCCTATTTGGACCATATTCGTACATCTAAGTGCATCATATCATGCCACGTGTCTGAGCATAACCTCAAAACACCTTTTCCCTTGAAATAAATACTTCAAACCAAATATTAATTTGCATCTTTAAAAAGTACTCTTCATATATGTAATTTATTTATTTATTTGATTCATTTGGAATAGTCTAGGAATGTCAAGCCTGTTCGATTAACTGGTTTGCAGGATCATGTTGACGTACGAATATCTTACATAAAATGGTTCAATAGCAACTTAACTAATTAATTAATAAATAAATAAAATGTGTTGGGTTAATTTGACATGTGTAACATGTTTAATGTCGGGTTGTAATGGGTAAGCTAGTACTATCTACCAATTTATTTATAACTTATTTATCACTTATATTACCATAAAGAAAATAAATTTATATCTTAACCAAACTAAACTTAGTTGTGTCTCAATTAAGTAAGGTCAATTACATGTATTATTTTTGTTATCATTCTACTATGTCAACGGTTATATAAGCAAGGATTCAAATGGATATCTTTTCTTTCCTCCTGACTAGGCAGATTTAGGATTCTTATAATGTATTCTCTGCACCTTCTTTTCTATGTGGGTATAGTAGCTTTCCTTCTTTGTGGACTTGGTTAAAAAATTAAATAAGCCATCGTTTGATAAATACATTGGGACTATATAAGCACATAAGGACAAAAAAAAAATCACAAAATGATAAAACACTTGACTTTTGATGCAAAATTACCAAATTAACCCATATACAAACAAAAAGTAAAAAAAGCATCATTTCCAAGTGGAGGGCATATTTGTCATTCCAATGCAAGAAAGCCAAGAAAGCCAAACAAGAAAATCAAACGAACAAAAAAGTCTCAGGCTAAAAAAGTCAAAAAAGTCAAAAAGTCAGTTTACCAAACGACAAATATGCCCTCCACTTGGAAATGATGTTTTTTTACTTTTTGTATGTATATGGGTTAATTTGGTAATTTTGTATCAAAAGTCATGTATTTTGTCATTTTGTGATTTTGTGACTTTTTTTTTTGTTCTTATATACTTATATAATCCCAATTTAATTTTTTAAAGTTGTCTTTCTCTTCTTGAGAGAGTGGCAATTCCAAAGGGAAGTAAAAGTCCCCAGTTAGATTTATCAAATTAAACTATTTTTTTATTACATATTAATTAAAGTTAGGTTTGTAAAACAAACAAAATTATTTGTGCTTGACTAGTATTTGACTCGTTAAAAATTTGTTCGAAAACTCCTTATGTAATCAAGCCAATTTTAAACACATTTTAAATTTTGTTAAGTTTTCAAGCCAATTTTAAACAACCTATTATTGACTATGCACTATTAAAAAAAGCTGCTTGAGCTTGACTTTTGTTCTACTAAGGGGTGTAACTCGGGCTGGTTCAGTCAGGTTGGGAAGCTGTCCAAGTTTAGCTCAAGTTGTGCTGAGACTTGCCAAGGCCCGAATTGTAACCCGAGGTTGCCTATCCAAGTCCGACCCGAGTTAAACCCGAATTATCCGAGTTGCCCAAATTGCAAATGAATTTCATTTTTTTTAATTTTTTTTAAAAATTATTAAAATTTAACTTTATTTACATTTTTTTTATATAGAAAATCATTTCTACCATCAAAACAAATAATTTATATAATGTAAGAGAGATGTCGCTATAGTAGTCATTACAATTTATGAGTGAAAATAAAAAAATGAAAGATTTTATGTTATTTATATATATAATAATATATATTCAATATGATTTAATAATCTAAATTACTTTAATGTCATGTAATGGCTAATAATTTATATGCATATTTAATTTTTTATATATTTATATATGTATAATTCGAGTTTTGGGTTGCTTGAGTTATTTGACGTTTTTGCCCAAGCCCGCCCAAATTTAATTCGGGCTTCTGAATTTTTGCCCAAATCTGTACTGAATTTGAAAATATCTTGTCCAAGCCCTAAAATAATTCGGGCTGTGTTCAGGTTGCTCGGGTTGAGCCCGCCCAAGTTGCACCCTTAGTTCTACTTGTTAAAAATTTGTTCAAGATTAACTTGCTATGTAAATAAAGCCAAGTTTGATCCCTGTTAAATGTTTGTGCTCTATAAAACAAATAAGTTACTCGAGTTCAACTCGTATTTGACTAGTTAAAAATTTGTTCAAGATAAACTTGTTACGTAAACAAACCAAGTTTAAATATGCTTTGAAAATAAATAGGTTTTCAAACCAATGTTGAACAAACTATTACTCATTTGCAACCTAGTTAAGGTCTTTCCCTCATAATATTTTCACTTATGATAGATTATATAACTTTTTATTACCTTTAAATTTACACATATTCCTTATAGATAATCAAACCATAAACAAGCTAAGGGTTACATAGTTTAATACTTAATAGCATACATTTAACTGAACAATTCCATATCAATATTTTGTAGGTCGCATAAAAAATTACCGTCTAGAAAGGTTTGTGGTCTCCATATGTATTTAATTGAACAAATTCTATGTCAATTTTTATGTTAGTCAAATTATCGTCTATAAAGATCCTTGGACTCCATATGTATTTAATTAAACAAATTTTATGCCAATTTTTTTTGTTAGTCAAATTACTGTCTACAAAGATCTATGGTCTCCATATGTATTTAATTGAACAAATTCTATTTCAATTTTTTTGTTAGTCAAATTAGTGTCCACAAAGGTCACTGGTCTCCTCATGTATTTAATTGAATAAATTGTATGTGAGTTTTTTGTTAGTCAAATTACCATCTACAAAGGTTCATGGTCTCCATAGATATTTAATTGAACAAATTCTTTTGTTAATCGAATTACTGTATACAAAGGTCTGTGATCTCTATATGTATACCTAATTGAACAAATTCTACGTCAAATTTTTTTTGTTAGTCTAATCACTCTCTACAAAAGTCCATGGTCTCCATATGTATTTAATTGAACAAATTCTATGTGAATTTTCCATTTCTTTTTCTTAGCATTCCATTATTGACTAGCATTTGATTTATGAAGTTTGTTAACATGAGCTATTAAGGTAGATGTTAATAGGGGCAGAATGAAAAATTATGTCTAGAGGTCCAGGGTGTGGATAAAAAAAATTGAATTAGTTTTAGTATATGATTAACCGAATATAATTTCTTACTTAAACTTTGTGAAAATTATGTTATATTTCATAAGGAGAAAATTAAATAAATTTAACAAGTCATTTTTTTATAATAGTTATTTATTTATTTATTTTTATACATTATCATAGTTGTACATTATGAAGAAAAGCTTTTATATATAAATGAAAATAGATATTTATATGGTGCAACCAAAGACTCCCTAGAAAATAGATATACAGATAACAACCCGTTCCTAGGAGTATAAAATCATCACAGCCTGACCTTGCTTGGGCTCGCGCAAAAAATCGGGTTGAACCGAGTAGGTCTAGTTCTTAAAAATCTAGTCCCATGCCAAAGCCCAGGCTCAGGGATAATCAGGCTTTGGGTCTCAGCTTGGGCTTGGGCACAGGCTTTGGTCATTTCTCATTCGAGCTTGATTTTTTTAATTTTTTTCACCATAATAGCTTGTACGTGTCATTGGGCCTAGGCTTCGGGGAGGGTTGAGTCAGGAAAACATGGTCCAAGCTTTAGTCCGAAAGGGTTGGGCTGGACTGGACCTAGTGGGCCTAGTCAGGCCAGTTTTGCAATATAAATATATACTATACCTAGATCATAAACAAGACTGACTGTTGGGATACTGTTGGAAGTGTCTTTTGAAGTCAAAGGGTTTTGCAAGTGAAAAATGACCAACACCCACGCTTCTTCTCCATGGAGCTCTCACTACTTCTACTTTTCATGGGTTGTGAGCCTCATAGAATAGAATCACCCAACCTTTATAGGGAGGACGGGCACCTGTGAGTATAGCAAGATTTGCTATGGGGCCAAACGGTGATGCTTTGGTGTGCTTTTCAAGATATTTATTTATTTATTTTTGTGGATTCTTGGCTGCTTGGGACTAAAAATACGTAACATTTACTATAAAAATAAATATTATATTTCACAAAAATACATGACAAAAACGTACATGGTACACACCTTTTAGCATTACCCTAACAACTTTTGCATGTGAAGTCTTAGTCAATTCATAACCTTTTTAGACTATTATGTAGAAAAGATAAAGAGGAGAAATAGAATTTAGTAGTAGGTAATTGACCTGAAATATTGTGGGTTAATATATATATATATATATATATTTTACTATTATGTCATTTCAATAATAAAGAGAGGCTATGACAGTTAAATTTTTATTTTCTTTATACATTATCATAGTTGTACATTATAAAGAAAGGATTTTATATATAAATGTAAATAAAAAATGACTTAGACCCCCACCACCCCCACTGATTTTTGATTGGCTCAAAATTTTTTTATTTTTTATTTTTTGTTCTCCACTCTTTGACCCCCCCACGTGTATGTGGGGGTGATGGGGGTCACCCCCATGTGGGGGTCTCTAACACTACTGAAATGTAAACAAATATTTATATGATGTAATCAAGGGCTCCTTAGAAATAGATATACAAATAAGGACCCTTTAGTAGGGTTTTAAAATCATCCCAGCCAGGCCCATTTGACCTGGCCCTGCTTGGGCTCTTGCAAAAAATCAGGCCAGATCGAGTCGGTCTAGTTCGTAAAAATCTAGGCCTAGGTCAAATCCCATGCCCAAGTGTAATTGGGTTTCGGACCTGGGCATAGGCTTGTGTTTGGCCTGATTTATTTATTTAGTTAGTTATTTTCACCAAAATAGTTTCCAGCTGTCATTGGGTGTCAAGCAGCTCGGGCTTCGGGCTAAGTAGGGCTAGAAAAAACATTGCCCAAGCCCTAGCCTAGGGGGAGGGGGGGTGGGGGTGGTTAGGCCTTGAGCCTGGTTGGGTTGGGTCTCAGGCAGGCATGCATTTTTTGCAATGTATATAGTATGTATGTGTATATATTATGATACATGGATGATAAACAAGACTAGCTGTTGGGATGGTGTTGGCAGTGTCATTGGAAGCCAGAGGGTTTGGAAATGAAAAATGATCAACAACTGCACTTCTTCTCCATGGAGCTCCCATTAGTTCTGCTTTTCTTGGGTTGTATACCTCATAGAATAGAATCTCCCAAACTTTTAGGAAGAAGGGGTACTTGCTGAGCACAATCGAATTTGTTATGGGGCCAAACAGTATCGCTTTGGTGCTCTTTAAGCCCATTTGGTGCTTTTTAAACCCCATTTTATTTTTGGCCACTTTGAGGCAAAAAATATATAATATTTATCATAAAAATATGTAATATATATACCACAAAAATAAATAACAAAAGCGCATATGGTTTACATATTTTAGTATTACCCTAACAACATTTGCATGTGATGTCTTGTTATTCATAGCCCTTTCAGACCGTCATGTAGAAAAGATAAAGAGAAAGAAGAGAATTTAGAAGTGGACAACTTACATGAGATATCGTGGATTAATATATATATATATATATATATATATTTCACTATTGCGTTATTTCAATAAAAAAAGACGATAGTTAATTTTTTTTATACATTACATAGTTGTACCTTATAAAGAATGACTTTTATGTATAAATTGAAAGAGATATTTATATGGTGTAATCAAAAGCTTCTTAGAAATAGATATACAGATAACGACCCTTTGCTAGGGGTGTAAAATCGGCCTGGCTTGGCCCGTCTAGCTTGGTCCTGCTCAGGCTCTTGCCAAAAATTAGGGTCAGACCAGGGCCAGTCCAATTCCAAAAAATTTAGGCCTAGGCCCAAGTCCAATCCTAGGGTTAATCAGACCTTGGGCTTGGGTTTGGGCTTGGTCTTGGGCTTAGCTTGCAAGTGATGTTGGGCGTCAGACGGTTTGGGCCTCAAGTTGGGCTATTCAGGCTAGGTCAAGCCCAAAAAAGCATGGACCAAGCCCTAAACTGGGGGGTCGGGTTGTGTCGAATAGGGGTGAGCAGCGGATATACCGATCCGTCAAAACTGACCGAACCGAACCGATCCGCCGCATTTTGGACGGATGCGTGATGACGAGCGGATGGTTGCAGATTGATTTTCTTCAATCCGCCAATCTGGCGGACGGATGGCAGATTTGAGATTCCTTTGGCCACAACCGAACCGTCAAACCGCGAACACCCCTAGTAATTTATAAGACTTTGTGTTTTCAGTTTGTCTAAATATTCTGTTTGTGTTTTCAATTAAAAAAGACTTTAAATATTCTGTTAAAAAAAAACTTCAACTTGAATATCTTTTTTAAATTGAAAAAAATAAACGTATTATTTATCTATATTTTTTGGTTTTTAAATCTATCTCTAAAAATAATAAATAGAAAATATGATATATACTGGTTGCTTTTTGTTTTCAAAAACAGATATAGATGTAACAATACAGAGACATACAATCTCTACTAATACTCTGTTCATGGTTTTGGTGGTTTGAATTGTTTTTATATTTTAAGAACCACAGATTGTAATACTTTATGTGGATGAGGCATGTTGTGATTATAGTATGTGGATGAGGCATGCAGTAATTGTGATATTCTAAAGTTTCAAACTTTTTTGCTTTGGATGAAGCATGCAGTGATTGTAATATATTTTTAAGTCATTAACTGTAATACTTTCTTCTTCTTTTTTTGAGGAAGTGCACGAGTTAAATTATGTTGAAAATTTATAAAATTTTAAACCGCTAAACCGATTCGCATCCATCCGCCAAACCGCCAATCCGCTCAATCCACATCCGCTGGATTGGCGGACAGATGCGGATTGATTTTCTCCAATCCGCCAATCTGGCAGACAGATGGCGGATTGGAGGTTTCGTGGCCATAACCAACCCGCGCACACCCCTAGTGTCGAATATCGGGCCGGCAGACCATTTTTACACTCATTCCCTTCCCCCTCTCCTTATTTATTTTACTTTTGCTTTAATTTTAATTTTTTTAATTGTTTTTTTTGCTTTTATTTATTTATTTGCAAAAGTTAGTGATTAATTGTTAGATTAACACCATGGAGAACTCACACCCTCACCTTGATTAGATTAATGGTTTAACCAATGACTTGGTACAAATACAACCAAATACCATTAATCTTATCTTCCCATCTTTCAATTTTCTTTTGGCAAGTGATTTTTTTAGTAAATTTTTTCAGTTAAAATATGATGTGAAAAAATTAAAGTATTTGGAAAATTAAAGCACTTCAATTTTTTTTTTACAATAAATGTGTAAAAGAAATGAAAAAGAATTTAAAAATTTTTTATATGATTTTTTTACCTTTTTTATTTTTTTCAGTATGTTTTAACTATTTTAACACCAAACAATTTCTTTTCAATCACAAAAGCATTGCAAACATTATTTGGCTGATTTATAGTTAAGAGCTATGCACAATAAAATTACAAGAAAATTTATAGTTGTGGGCCCTACTAGAGTAAAGAAAATTCTGCATTATTAAATGTACAGATTTGGTTTTTCCTAAATCAGCAATGATACATCCCTTTAATTTGGGAGTTCTAAAAGAACACTAATAATGTGAGAAATTAAAAAAAAAAAAAACCATAATCAAAACATCACATCACATGAGACCTACACACCGATTAAAACTATTAAAACTCTTAATTTAGAGTTCCCAATCTTTTTTTCTTCCCCAAATACATAAGAATGTTTTGTTAATGATTTATAGTGGTGTTTGATTATCACGTGTATTGGTTGCCTTTTTTGTTTTTTATTTTTTTATTTGAGTGTGGTGGTCGTCTTTATTTTTAAATTTAGTGATGCTAGATTATGATATAGTGGTGATAGTTGTGAAACACATAAATGGACACAATAATTTTCAAATATTTAAGGGTCAGAATTAGAGATTCTTATGGTGTGATTATTTTTTTTTTAAACGGTGTGTACACTAGCCATTTCTTGAATTTTTAGACGTTTAGGTCCAAATTAACATAATGTTTTTACAAGAAAAATGATATGTCACCATAATTTTTATATAAAATTTACTCTCAAAATGATGTAACAATGATAAAAATTACGCCCATATAGCATAACTTATTTTGTTTTTATTGCAATATTTGTGTACAATTTTTTATTTTTATTTTTTATATAGCACTACTTGTTCTATAATATGAAAAAAGTATCTATATAATATTATTTTCTTTTCTATTTTTTGTTTTGCAAATATACATCTATTTTAATATTGATTGGGAAAATTATTGCAAATTTAATGATATTCTTTTTTTAATTTTTTTTATAATTATAAAAATGTATATTTTAATATATTTACGTACAATATTTTCGCTATTTCCTTCCCCTCTCTTCTCATTTATTTTACTTTTTCTTCCATCTTCAACCCTTCTTTTTTCATTGTTTTTCTGCTTTTATTTTTTATTTTCCTGTTAGCAAAAATTAGTAATTAGTTATTAGATTAACATCTAAGGGAGTTGAACTCACACCTTTTACTTTTTCTTCCATCGTCAACCCTTCTTTTTTCATTGTTTTTCTGCTTTTATTTTTTATTTTCTTATTAGCAAAAATTAGTAATTAGTTATTAGATTAACATCTAAGGGAGTTGAACTCACACCTTCTCCTAACAAACACTAAGTCTTGCCTCCTATTATACTCTTAAGAGTGAAACTCAAAATTTCTTCTTAAGAGAGATTTAGTGACCAAAGAACTAGCCACGCAAGTGGTTTAACATAGTGACTACATTGGTACAAATACAATCAAATACCATTACTCTTCTTCCCATCTTTTAATTTTCTTTTGGGAAGTGATTTATTTTTAGTAATTTTTTGATTAAAATATGAAGTGAAAAATTAAAGTGTTTTATTTTTTTATAGAAAATATGCAAAAAAAATAAAAAATGAGTTTTTATTTTTTATTTTTTATATGACTTTTAAGCTTTTTGATTTTTTAATAAGTTTTTAACTATTTTAATACCAAACTTCTCCCCGATCACAAAGCATTGCAAATATCATTTCGGTTGTTTATAGTTTAAAGCTATGCACAATCAAATTACAAGAAAATTTATAGCCGTGCCCCTGGTTAGAGTAAAAAAAAATCTTGCCGTCCTTGTTTGTCATCCTCTAAAAAAATTAAAAAGTTAAAAAGTCACTATCCTATTTAAGTCATATCACCTCTCTATCACATCACTTCAAACTCAATCCATACCCAACTCATATTTTATAAAAAGTAAAAAAGTGCACTTATTTAGAACATCCCAAAAGTGTATTGTTTTGATTTCCCCCAAATATTTAGGTTATATTCGGTTGATAAATTTTAGTAAGGATTTGAAAAGAAAAAGGAAAAGTTGTGTGAAATGTAGATAAAATGTAATTATATTTTATTCGTATTTTACATACTTTTTCCCTTTCATTTGCTAAATCTCCAACCAAATTTATTAACCAAAATAACATTAGGAATGTTTGGTTAATGATTTATAGTTGTGTTTGATTATCACGAATAATGGTGGTTGCTATTTTTTGTTTTTTTGTTTTTAGAATTGTGTATAGTAGTTGTCTTTGTTTAGAAATTTTGTGATGCTAGATTATGATATAGTAGTGATGGTTATGAAACAAATAAATGGCAGACATTAATTTTTACAGCTAGAGGGTGGGTCTAGCGGAAAGCTGAGGAGTTCGCAATAGCTAAATCACGATCTTCGGACGAGCTCATATTGACAATAAGGCTGCCTATTTTCAATGCTGGGAGTGAAGCAAGAAAAATCTCTCATTTGAGGCCTTTCACGGCTATAATAATATCAACAAGCCTGAAACTCTAGTTAATAAATCAAAAGAGGGATGAACCGGATTTGGGTTAGTACAAATGTTTCAGGGTCAATACTAAGATAATAAGAAGAGGAAATCTCTTTACGCTTTACTAATATAATTATGTAGGTTTTCTTGCTTTCTTCGCATGCTTTCGGGGTTGTGATATTTCGGATGTGTCAAAATTATCTTAATAATAACCTAACTCATGTATTTTTTTGTGTTATTGTGTCATGTCATTTCTGATTTGTATCCAATTCGTATAGTATTAACGTGTCATGTAAAAATATTTTACCATAAACTAAAAATATCAAGCGTACAAAAAATATAAAAAAAAAATTCTTCACAATTTAATTTTATGAAATTAATCCATATTGAATGAAATTATTCATAAGAATATTTGATTTCAATTCAATTTGATTTTCTTAATTTACAAAAACAATAGCTTATTATTATTATTATATATATATATATATATATATTTACTAGATTAACTCAAATAGTAGATAAAAATAAATTTTCAATTAAAAACAAAATCAAAACTTTGATTAGCTTTCAAATCTTATTTTACATACTTCCCGCAATTAGATGGAGTTATAGAAGAAATTAAAAAATGTTAAATAATATTAAAATATGTAACTAATTTTTTATTGTATCGGTTATTCGTGTCAGCTTTGTTCTATACAGTAATCTAACCTACTTAATATTCATACTAACAAGTCGTGTCATATATATGTTCATGTAAGGAAATAGTCTATCCTAGCTAGTTAACTTCGTGCACGATTTGAGTCATATTATCATATAAAAAATTCTTGTCTTAATCATGTAGTACTGTTTAATTTAAATGAAGTGTTTATGCCTTTTTGGAGAGAGAGAGAGAGAGAGAGAGGGGGGGGGGACTAATTTCTCTAATTGTGCCAATCTGACAATTTTACTCCCACTCTAGGATATGTTTTTATCTTTATTCCCATTGTAGGGTAAAACGGTTTTAGTAATGCCGTTTTTCAAGAAACGGCTTTTGAAAAGCCTTGTTTTGTGATTAAAATACTAATAAAATTTGAACATAGAAAACCGGTTTTGGAAAAGCCGGTTTTAATTAAGTTTTAATTAATTAAAAACAATTTTAGTAAAACCATTTTTACACTAATTTTTTTTTAATTTATATTTTCAACCTAAATATTTTTTGACCAAAAATATCTTTAATACAAAAGAATTTTAGAAAAGTCGTTTTATAATACAGTTTTAGAAAAACCGTTTTTTTTTTTTATAAATATATATATTTATTTGTTTGTATTGGGTTTTAAGTGATCTACCCACGTTGTTTTTGTTTTTGTTTTTTTTTTTTTTAGCTCTAATAGTCCAACCCTCCAACACAACACATTTTCAGTCAGTAGAGAACAAAGAAAGAAGAAGAGCAAGAAGACGGAGGGCACCGTGAGAATAGGTAAAAATTTGTGGAGACGTGAGTATCTGTATTTACAATGGTTCGAATCTGAATCCAATTTGTGGGTGTCTATCGAAGAACTTTGAACTGGTTGATCCGAAAGATAGTAGAAAAGGGTACAAGAGTAGGGTAGAGATTAAGGATTGTGGTGGTAATACAACAATGTTGGAGTTGGAGAATACGAGGTTGTTGACATATCCACCAGAGTTGGATTCACAGGTGTTCTTTGTGGGTATAACGGCATGTAGATTGAATTGTGTTGTGAGTAGGTCATGTGTTGGATCAACATCGTTGTCGGATGGGTCTGGATTGTGTTACTTCAAAACAATCCTTGTAATTGTAAGCGAGTGTCAGTCACCTACTATCCCCAGCACTTTGCTTCTCAAGGTTTGTGGCCTTGTAATGCCATAATGCCAAACACTTTGCTAGATTGACAAGAGAGAGAGAGAGAGAGTAGCAGAGCACAACCTCTGAATTTTCCATAAAGAATTTTCTGGAAAACGGCATTGCTAAAGCCGTTTTGCCTTACAATAGGAATAAAGATAAAAACCCACCCTAGAGTGGGAATAAAGTTGTCAAATTGGCACAGTACGGGAAATCAGCCGAGAGAGAGTGTGCGCACGCTGAATACAATAAACATCTATTAGCAATATTATTCCATATATGCGCATTGAAATCCAATAATACAAGCATATGCTTTGTGTAGTTTTCCACTAAAAATAAATGTAATATTATTCCATATATGCGCATTGAAATCCAATAATACAAGCATATGCTTTGTGTAGTTTTCCACTAAAAATAAATGTGTGCATACAATTTCCACAAGACGAGGAGGTAAACCTTTTCCTACCACCTCTGGTTCATTTTCATGTCTCACTAAAATTAATTTCATACATACAAAACAATGTCTATAAGAATACCATCAAACCTAGTAAATCCTCTCTGCAGTAGATACAGGATGCAGGAAAACGACAATAACGGTTATATTGTCTTTGCTTCCACGTTCAGCAGCCTCAGTTGCCAATCTCTTTGAGCACATCCCAGGCTCTTTCACTGTGTCCTTTATTATGCTAACAATCTCTGCGTTGCTCATAACGTCCCAGAGCCCATCGCTAGCCATAACCTGACAACCGAACACATATTGTTACTCTCTCTACAAAAATGTGATATGCTAACAAGTCACAACCATCCGTCATAAATAAAGATTTTTTTTGAAAATGGTCTGATTACAAATGAAACATACATCATAAGCATTTGAATTATATAAGAATTATTGGGAAAAGCAAAAAGGTCGCAAAATTATCTAGGGTTTTACTTCCCGCCCCCCTTTTCAGCCACTGTAATTTTCTTCAAAAGTTCATTTTTTAGAGATCACTAAACTAAAGAACATAAGTCCCAAGTTTAGAACTATGAGAAGCATGTGAATGGAGGTGTCAACATTTGATATTGGTAATATGACAAGAAGGTTGAAAATGAAGAGATAATAGAAATAGAATAGAGAGAAGAAAGAACACAAAAAGTTAATGTGGTTCAGTCAATCTTGGCCTACGTCCACACATACAAAGCCCTGAGGGCTATATCTTTCATTCACACAACTTAATCCTCTTGATTACATGGTACACCATACATATAAAGTGGGAGATACAATCAAATCCCTTCAGTTATGGGATCTCCATATATTTTGATAGCTTTAACACTATAATCTTATCTCAAACCTAACCAGTCAGAATGTAGAACCCAATATACTAGAGAGGTTATCTTCCTAATATTAGGTATAGACTGTCTCACTTTACATGTAGTTCTATGGAAGTTCAATGGTCAGAACACTCTCTCATTCTAGGCTTACTCCACACCCTCCCTGTTTTGTCTTATTTCAATGCTTTGAAACCATGAGGTGTGAATGGGGAGGGAAGAGACAGGGCAAGGTCGCTAGAATTTTTTTATTTTTAGAACCAAAAAACGAAGGCATAAACCATAATCATTCAAATTGTGGTATACGATCTCTTTTGAATAAGTTTGATCTGAGTGCCTACCTGTGTTATGCACTAACAAACGAAAAGCATAATACAAACTAGAATAATTACAAGCCTGCCAAGATAACTTTTTTTTTTTTTGATAACTCAGCATCTGGCCCGCTAGACCGACTTCTCTGGAAGACCAATCCAACCATCCACTAGTGGGGGGTTGGGGCAAAGTCCCATATGAACTGGTCCCGAGAAATTGTTTGCACTTAGAAGATTTTGAAGGGAGCACACCCCAGGCCCAGGTCTTGACCACCAGGCCAACCCCTTGGGGTTAGTCTGCCAAGATACTTGTATTCTATTTCAACTGTAAACATAACAAAAGAATGTAGTAGAAAATAAGAACAAAAGAATAAGGGTTGAATTCAAGAAGCCTCAAAATGCTTCAAATGAAAGAGAAATTAGACCTATGGTTTAGTTTTGATATTGTCTATGATGCTTTTGTTGGTTGTGTTTTACAGTGATATATGTTTGATATTTCACAATACAAAATTAGTGAGTGGCTAGCAAATGATAAACTTGTACTTTGAATTGTCAATATCCTTTGGTGTTAGCTATTGGACAGCTTAATGAAATATGAGAATGTAACATGATTTTGTCATTAGTATTTGATGAATAATTCATTACAAAAGGAGTACAAGTGTTTTAAAAGTTTTACATTTTTCCTGCTGTAATGATTGAGATTAAAAAGCTTCAAAATAAGGCTTTGATATTTGTTTTGTGATTAAATGTTCATTATCTAAATTATTTTGGAGTTAGAAAGGGTTTTGGATGAGTTTAAGATGCCTAACACGTGAAAATCTTAAAACCATTGAAGGTCTTGAGTCGACCTCAAATAAATGAGTCGACCCTGAACTCCAGTTGTTGTGCAGATAAAAGGATTAGTCAACTCCTTGACAAAATAAGTAGAATCCCTTAAGAAAAGTTCTTAGAGCTTCAGATTTCACCTAGATTCAAAATAAGTTGACTCCGTCGCGAAATTTAAATTCTAAAATATGCAACAGCTACTTCGTTTCAACTGCTAGAGACACATTTACTGCACTGCAATGACCAAAATGAGATGAAGGGCTATAAAAACAAGATTTTTACATGTCTACAAACATGGGATGAAGGATTAAATGTAACACCCATCAAGATCTTTCAAGTTTTGAGCTTCAACTTCCATATTCTTTTGCATTTGAGCTTTGTTGTTTAAATCCAACTCCTTAAAAGTTTATTGTTCTAAAACCTCGTGTTATTTTTTTTCCACATCATTCGTAAAAGGGTTTTTGAACTCTTGGGATTAATGGAGTGTTTGTGAGAAACACTTGGAGAAAATCTTGTTCTGTAGGGCTACAGATTTCAAACTTCAATAATATATCTCAGGATTATTCTATTGTCTTGCTAATAACATTTCCAAGTATGGGACCTCCTAAATTGGGGGGCTACAAATTTCAAATTGCAAGAACATGAATTGTGCTATGATCATCCAGGCACTACAGAAAATTGTGTTTGGTAATGGCATATAGAACTAATGCTTTTAAAGTGATTAAAGCAGATGCAACTGCAGTCATTTAAAATTTCTGATTTCCCTGGAAACTGTACATAAAAGTCTATTTAGAAGCCACAAATCCATTTATTAGTTTCTCGTAGCACACAAATAATAAACCCCAGATAACGGAAGATTATCAGATCAGAGGACCTTACCAAGTATTCATCTTCTACAAACAGTATGGTCTCAGTTATCTCAGGTTCTGCAGTCACAGCAGGCTTCAGATCATCGTCACCAATAGACCGCGTAACCTGTAAAAAATGTGATTAATAAACTTCAAATTCAACCACAAATTATTGACTATTGCTTTCACATCATGTTGAATACTGGAAGCACGGGAAAAGAGTGGGGCCGCGCAGGACCATGTGTTCCTGTTCACCCACCCTCTTCTTGTTTCTTTATTTTTTAAATCTAGTTCACAGAAACCTCATTAAATAGAAACCAACCTTTTGTTTCTAATTCATTATTTAGAATTAAAAAAATAAAATATCAGCTATTAGCTTAGTGCTATCTCTTAATACCCAAAAAGATAAGGTGCAAGGTTCAAGCCCTCACAAGACATGAAGGAAAAATAAAAATAAAGGAATATATAACTTTAACAAATTAAAGAAAAAATGTTTGCCTACTGTAGGTGTGCTTTGTTGGTGGACATGCTAGCAAGTTTGGTTGAGAATTATGAATCTTCCTATACTCAACCTATTGTTGTATTTAATTTTAGCTACACCACACAAAGAACCAAAATCAATGTTTTAGGGTAAATTATATTAATATATATACATACATACATACATATATAAATACATATGTAGGTTTAGAGAAAAAGTTAGGGAATGAGTTAAACTTCATTCCTTTTTGTATTGATAATTCTGATCAATAACAGGCATAATTCGAGCAACTAAAAAAGGAATAAATAAGAATACAATTCATTATTTCCTATTCTACCAATTTCCTATTCTAACAACATATATATTTTTAGGGTAAATTACAGTAAACCCCCCTCAACTATGACCCATTGTCAAGTTAAAAATCAATGTTTAAAATTCAACACTCAACCCGCTTATAGTTTTGTTTTGTAACTCTAAACCTCTTCTGTCATCACACCGGTAGTCATTTGGCATAAATGTATCATACTGTAATTAAAAATTTATGACTAAAAAAGCCTTATTATATATACATACATTGCATATATATACACAACCAACAACTCTACATGGCCAGAAATGCCAACCCAGAACCAGAAACTCTCATGGCTAATACCAACTAGAGAACCCTTATTAGCCAAGCCATTATGATTTGATAAAAAAGTTTCACAGCAAAAGAATTGAGGGTTTTGATGGTGATACGTTGATTAGGTGGGGGGATTTTAGTGGACATATGTTGAATTAATATAGGGCTTTTAGTGTTGAGGGGTTTCAATGTGTATTGGGGTGTTTGATCAGTGGGAGGGAGGCTGTGGGGAAGGGGTTTCGGCTTGGTGGGAATCGAAAGGGGAGGTGGTGAGTGGTGGGGGAAATAAGGTGGTGGTGCAGAGATGGGAGGAGGGAGGAACAATGAAGGAGATGCCACTGGTTAAAGAAAGAAAAAAAAAGGAGTTGGTGTAGGCTGGAAGAGGAGTTGCATGTGGCGAGTGAGATGAAGAGAGGTGGGCCATTGTCTTCAACCACTGTTGTCGCCATTGCCATTGCCGTAAGCTGTTGTAGCCACTGCCAACCCCTCATCTCTCTCTCTCTCTCTCTCTTCAATGAGTTCAAAACCCCAAGCCTTTAAACAACACCCCTATCTCCATTGCCACCCCCAAACTTCACTCCCTTTGTTGATCATTAGGTCCTGCAAAAATATGAGATTGTTGTGGTGATTCACAGTGGCTGACTTTACTCCCTTTGTCAAATGAATTTGTAGTGTTTGTTAATCGGAATTGTGGAGACACTGTGGAATTAAGGGTTTGGGATTGAATTGATTTGATTAGGGTTTGAAAGAAATTAGGTAGTGGTTGAAGAAGATAATGGTAGTCTGGTAGCAATACAATTGAAGGGTAAAAGGGTAACTTAATAATTTCTGTTAACAGTGTTAATGACTTTTGCAATTCATATACTTCAAGGGGGGTAAGTGTTGCCTTTAAAACATTAAGGGGGCAACTCAAAAATAGGTCATAGTTGAGGGGGGTTTAATGTAATTTACCCTATTTTTTATTGTACTGTTGTGAGCTGATTGTAAAGTGTAATGTATATACCTGAAAGTTGTACCTGCACTATTTCTTTTGTGTAATGTAATGGGATTTGAGTAGGGAGGAAAGAGAGTTCGGTGTGTGCTACTTTTATACACTAGGATTATAAACACACACACATATGAAGCAAGTCTTATTATTGAAATCTAAATCATTTTCTTTGCTATTCGTTTCCATTTTTGTTGTTGAACCCTTGAACACTAAATTAGGCTTTAAAACATACATCAATCACCCTACTCTTTTGAATCAGTCCACATCTAATATGAACTTACAATAGAAGATCTCACTATTTTAACTTAATAATCTTAACTAGCCTTAAACCCTTAACCATCATGCCTTAGATTTCTAATTTGAAATTGGGGTGTGACAACCTGCCACTGATTTGCCCCAAAAATCCAAACCTCAAGGAGCAACCACTCCTATTCACCAGTCTCTAGACCTCCAAAAGCCTATGCGCCCTCTGAGAGGTTGAAACTGCCCAAAAGACCTCTCTTCAGGAATTAAGAAGCTTCTTTTGAGCCAACAAAGGAACTTCAAATCCCCACATCAGGGATCTTTGTAGAGATCTATACTTTTTCGCGACCCACATCTTCTTGCGATCAACCCCGTCAACAACCACATCGAATGCTTTCAGCCCAACTTGCATAATGTTCCTCTTCATGGTGACAACTGATGAACCCTCCATACAACTACCAACCGATGCAGGACACAAGGAGCCTCCTACTCAGAAGTTGGAGTAGGACGCGAGGACCAACTCCTCGCCTTTTATATTTTCTCTCATGTTTTAGTGATCATAAGTATTTTTGGTAATCATAATGCTCAAGATATCCCTAGATATTTGTTGTAGTGGTGGTCCATGTGTCTTAACACTTGGTGCAAAAAGAATTTGACGAAACAAATAAGTTTATATTATATACTTCCTCACAATAGACAACCATATTAGAAGACAATAGTCTACACATTTTTCTAGAATATCGTTAAGCAAAGGATAAGAAGAAAACCTGGAGAGCAGCAGGCCCAACCCTCCACGTGTCAACTTGCCATTTGACTTGTCCCCCTTCACTGATAATACGTTCTCTCTCCTCAGGACAACTTGCAACATGATCCTACAGCATCAAGTTGAATTAGTTGGAGAACAATTTAACCCATTTGGGTAAGCAAAGGAGACAATTTTTAATAAAGTAAGTTAAAAAAGGTCCATGTTTTATTCTAATAGAATGTTTCAACTACACAGTCACTTAGTTGATAAATCAAGTCCGATCTCACCTTACTTAGAGCATAAGCACTGCCAGCTCGGCATAGCATTGCCCTGCAATCGCCAGCATTAGCAACAAAAAGCTTGTTTCTGACTATAAGAGCCACGATGGCTGTGCAACCAGGATGCCAGTCTTTCTGAATAACTCTCTTAGATTTACGATGGGAATCCAATTCATTCCTGAATGCAACATCTGTATTGACAAATGCTTCTAGTAATGCATCGGACGGACTGCATTGTTATCAAATACAAAATAAAAATATGTACTTCTTATCAAATAGATTCATATATAGATTATAGACTGTAAAGAGCCCACAAGAAAAATAGAATGGAAGAAACCTTTTTATGGAACCAAGACTTTGCAAAAATCCTGGTAGAGCTCGAGCAGAAAACTCAGCAGCTGCTGCACCTGCATTTGATCTTGCCATTTTTATTGTAATCTAGAGCAACTAATGCATGACACATAGGCTATGTTTGGAAACAACCAAAAAGAATTATTAAAAAAAAAAGGAATTCTTCAAGAATTTAAACATTTATTTCTTAAAACTAATTTCCAAAATAATTCCATTTTGTAATAGTTGGGCTTTGTAATGCTCACTATGTCATTCTGGTTTCATTAAGAAACACTTCAAGTGATGCCCAAGCAAATGTTTATTAATTAATATTGTGATCACCCACATGAGCCTTAGTTCTCATTAAAATCCACTGTTGCTTGAGTTTGGTCCCAAATACACCAATAGGATGAAAATAAGTAGCTCTTAATTTATGACACACCTCGATGACCATCAAAGATTCCAAACACATGGATATCCTTCTCACCGCACATATGGGGCATAAGAAAGTGAGTGTCCTCCATTGTCTCCCTTCTCCCACAAGTACCGAAGGATCCCCAAGACAACACTGGATGGTATGCTGAAGGATCAGTAAAAGGATCAGGCCAAATTCTGACACCAGAATCAGCTGCGAGACAAGATCTCTTTGACAAGTTTTCACCCTCAGTAAACCAGTTAATACTTTTTTGATAAGCAAGAAGGCTCGGGATGCCCTCATGACCAAGAGGGATAGAAGGTTCAACAAGTGCCTTTTCCTTTTCGTCTTCCTCTACTCTCTTTCTGCATTCCAAGATGGGATCAAGTTCCAGAATAATATCATCAAAAGAAGGCCTATTTTGGGGATTTGCATCCCAACATCTCTGTATCAAGGACGGGAAACCTGTTGGTGCAGACGAGCTGTGACCAGCAAGAGCAGGTCGCAATCCTTCAGACACCACGGCTGCTGTAAGTTGCTGTTCAGTATAGTTCATTTCCAGCACAGTGTGGGCCTGCAAGCAGATCACATGATGCACTGATGAGGCACAACCATGTTAAAAAGCATAGTTGACTGGTCAAATGATTAGGGGGCATTCAGTCAGATTAAGATGTAAGATATTATCTGTGAAGAATTGGATGTCCAGAAGAAACTTAATTTCAACAGAAACCTTTTTTTTTTTTTTTTTTTTAATACAATTTTTAGAACATGAAAATTATATGGGAAACCTGAACCCTGATAAGCAGTTATATGCATGAACATATGTGTGCTCATAAACTGAATGACAAGAAAAATGAGGAATGGTATCAGAAGTAATCTAGAAAGCAGGAAGAGAAATCCCACTAGATGTTAAATGAGATTGGACAACACAGAGTGGCAGAAAATGAGAGAGCTTAGCATGGTGGTCAAACTACATGACCTTCAACACAGAGTGGCAGGAGATATACCCCAAGTCCCAGAAAATGAGTTCATGCCACGCTTGCCTGATACTGCTGTGGTTAAACTGCAGGATTCAAGTGTTCCACTTGTCTTAATCACCGTGGTGGTCAAACTACATGTCCTTCAACTCTGCGATAGTAACACTGTGCCATTCGTCCAATAGCCAAGTCAAAGAGGCAGGACTTATATATGCTGAAGTATTCAACATAGCACCTCGGAAGATTTTGTGGTTTGGTGGCTAGAGACTAAAGTGTTGATCACTATGACAACCCCGTGAGTGCCACTTAAGCCAGCCTTACTGAGAGAGAGATACCACACCATTGGACCTTTTGTGTGGATGCTCAGGGATCAAGGCAAATCCTAAGGGATTGATACACTGCCACATGTTGTGGCATATCCTAATGGAATCCAGAAATATCTAGGAAATATGTTATGGGTCTTGTGACCCCCCTCTTATATATAGGAGTTAGCACCCCTTACATCACCAGCACTTTCGGGGCACGTAACATCAACATCAAGGAGGTGCCAAACTCCTCAGACATTTACTTCATCTATGCTATTACTGGCCCACACACATTTCTACACCTCCACTCGCATGAGTGATAATTTAACAGCCATATAGCCATGTAAACAGTGAGTTATAGGTAAAGGAAAAAGTCAAACCTGCGCTTCTGCACGAAGATCAGTATATGGGACAACACCAGTAAGCAGTTCACTGCAACACATCGAAATCAAATTTCATGTTTATATGAAATTATATAAGATAAATTCTTCTACATGTCATTGCAAATGATAATGATCTATCAAATCCCAAGTTCTACGACAAGGTAGGACTGTAAGAGAAATAAGCTACCTAGATAACAAAGCAAAAGACTCGGTCTATACATCTATCTAGCATTGAAATGTTATCCCCGAATCTAACAATATAAAGTACATGCATACCCTTCTTGTTATTACATTGCCACGAAATTTGTTAGATAAAGTGAGTTAAGGCATTCATGAATGATCAAGATGACCAATCATTCTATTTGCTTTTTGACAAGTACGACATGAAAATAGTCAGCCCAAGAAAATAGTGTTTAATCCATTATTAGACACTCTAAGAAGTATGGACATGGACAAGAGACACAATAGAGATATGACATGGACATGCTAACACAACAAATTTCAAAAAATGCAAGATGCAACACGTGAAGGACACCTGCAAAATAAATAGTTTTATACATTTATTATATGTCATGTATATGAATACTTTAATTAATACCAAACCAAACCAAACCAAACCAAGCCTTAAGTCTCATCAAATAGGGTCAGCTACATGAATACTTCTTCTCCACTCGAGTCTATCAAAAGCCATTTGGTTAGTCAAATTAAGGAGATTCATAACTCTATTTACTATACTAGCCCATGTCAATCTAGGTTTACCCCTTCCCCTAACACTTCCCTCTACCGTCACTATATTGCATCTTTTCACTGCTACCTCTGTTAGTCTCCATTGTATATGACCAAACCATCTCAATCTATTCTCTCTCAGCTTATCTTCTATCGGTGTAACTCCTACCCACTCACAAATATACTCATTCCTAACTCTGTCTTTTCTAGTCTTGTCATACATCTACCTTAGCATTCTCATCTCAACAACACTCATCTTATCTATATGTTGTTTCTTAGTTGCCCAACATTCCATCCCATACAATATCGCTATTCTAATAGTCATTCTATAGAACTTTCTTTTTAATCTAGTGGGTACTCGTTTATCACACAGTACCCCATACGCATTCCTCCACTTAAGCCATCATGTCTTAATTCTATGAACCACATCTTCTCCAACTTCCCTAGTTGTGATAATCGATCATAAATAATAAAAATGTTCACTCTTAGGTAATTTTTGGTTCTCAATCTTCACTTCTCTATTTCCATTGTTACTATTACTAAAATTACACTCCATGTACTCTGCCTTATTTCTGCTTATCCTAAATCCTTTAGATTCAAATGCTTCTCTCCAAGTCTCCAACTTAGTGTTAACTCCTCTACTCTCATCCACTAACACGATAGCATCTGCAAAAAAAAATACACACCATGGCACATCATCTTGAATATTTCTCGTTAACTCATCCAGAACTAAAGCAAAAAGATAAGGACTTAAGGTTGATCCTTGGTGTAACCCCACAGTAATTGAAAATTCACTTGTCTCTCCAGTCGACAATCTAATAGTGGTTACCACACCTTTATACATATCTCTAATCACATCAATATAACCTTTTGTCACTCTTTTCTTCTCTAACACCCACATATCCCGAGAGACTCTATTATATGCTTTTTCAAGGCCAATAAAAAGCATATAAATGTCTCTTTTCTTTGCTCTATACTTTTCTATTACTCTCCTTGAAAAATAGATCACTTCCATTGTTGACCTACCGAGCATAAATCCAAATTAATTATCTAACATCTCTATTATATCTCGCAATCAATGTTCCATCACTCTCTCCCACACTTTCATTAAATAACACATCAGCTTAATTCCTCTATAGTTGTTACAATTCTAGACATCTCCTTTATTCTTATAGATTGGCACTAAAATACTCTTCCTCTACTCCATTATTCTAGTCAACAAAATTTTGTTAAATAACCTATTCAACCAAGCAACCCCCTTCTTACCCAAACATTTTCAAGCTTCAACATGGATATCATCGGGTCCTAAAACCTTATTCAATTTCATTTTCTTAAGTGCAATCTCCACTTCAAAGGTCCTAAAGCCTTAGTCTTGATTTTCCTTATTACTGGCTACTTCCTCCCCTTTTGACCTTCCTCCATGTTCTTCATTTAACAACTTTTCAAAATAACTCTTCCACCTCTTCTTAATCTCTTCATCCTTTACCAACACCTTAGAGTTCTCACTTTTGATGCACTTAACCGAATTAAAATCTCTTATTTTCCTCTCTCTTATCTTAGTAAGTTTTTATATTTTCTTCTTTCCCTCCTTACTATCTAGTCTAGTGTATAGGTCATTATAGGCTTTCAACTTAGTCTCTTTCACTACTTTTTTAACCTCCTGATTAGCTAACTTGCAACTCTTAAGATTTTCTTCAGTTCTATCCTTTTGCCACTTTTAAAGCATTCTTTTTTCATCTTTACTACTGCTTGAACCTCATCTCTCCACCACAAAGTTTCCATAGAGTTGGATCTCATTCTTTTCGACTCTCCAAGGACTTACCTTGAGATTCTCCTTATACAATTGGCCATCGAGTTCCACATAATGTTAGCATCATCTTCCAAGTCCCAAGTACCTTCTTCATCCATTCTATTCTTAAATATTTCTAGTTTATCTCATTTTAGGCCCCACCATCTCGTCCTACGGCGCCCAATATTCTTCCTAACTTGGTGTTTCCCTTTAAAGCATAAATCTAGTACCAAAAATCCTATATTGAGACGTTAGGCTCTCGCTAGGAATCAACTTACAGTTGCTGCATTTTAAGTGGTCCACTTTTCTTACTAGAAAGTATTCTATTTGGCTCCTAATTGACGCACTCTTAATGGCTCTCTTTTTATACATAGTATTGGCTACCACTAGGTCAGAAGCCAACGCAAAATCTAAAATATTCTCTCCAGTTTCATTCTATCACCAAAACCATACCCACCATGCACCCTCTCATAACTTAGTTTATCTATTCCTGCATGGCCGTTGAAATATTCACCCATAACAAGGTTCTCTCATATGGGTATTTTCTGTAATACCTCATCCATTTGGTCCCAAAAATCTCTCTTAGTCTGATCATCTGATCATCTAATCATCTCTCTTAGTCTGATCATCTAATCCTACTTAGAGGGCGTAAGCACTAATAACGTTCACTATATTTTGTCCAATAACTAATTTAACTAACAAAATCCTATCACCTTTCCTAAGTGATGGACACACGTGTCCCCCCAGTGTCCAAAATGTGTCCGGATCTAAAAAAATACTCACATATTTAGACATGCATCTGACATGAAATGTCCAACATGTATCATTGGATCCGTCATCAACTTCTCAAGAATGTTAACTGACAAGGTACTAGCTACTAAAGCCTGCAATTTCTGCCAACAATTAGTAGAGCAAACTCAATAAACCTTTTGGAGCTACTAGAGTCCACAAGCACAGGTGCAGGCTATATATTTCAGTATCAAAGGCATGGTTCTACGATCACTAACTTGTCATCAACATATAGCATTTCAAAAAACTTCTTGTCCGTCTCATAACACATCATCAGGTACAAAGGATAAAACAACATTTCAATTTGCTATAATTCAAAGTGGCAGAGAGCATAGAAAAATCATTAATTTTATGTCAAACTCTTACTTTATTGTCACACCGAAACTATATACATCTGACTTTTCATTATGTATCTCCTTTCTCAATATTTCAGGTGCCATATAAATGAGTGTGCCGACCATATTCTTTTTATGGAAACCACCAGTTGGCTTTCCAGATGATCTCCAGTTCTCCATAGAAACTCGTTTAAGATCTTTCTTATATTCTGCTAAACCAAAGTCTGCCAGATGTGGACGAAGGTTTTCATCAAGCTACCACGAAAAAAAAAAAAAAAAAAAAAAAACAGGAGCAGCAGCAGCATATTATTCAACCACTTCAATTGGAAACACAAAATCTTACCCACAAAAAGATTAGAAACAAAACAAAACAAAACAAAACAAATCAGAAAATGGTGACGGCGTTTACAAGAATATTTGCTGGTTTTACATCCCTGTGTACAATCCCAAGTTTATGTAGATGTTGCAGAGCTTTAGCTGTAAAATAGGAAACATGATCATTATAACTTTAGCATAAAACCTTATCATACGTTCATAAAACAGAGAATCAAAACAAAGGAACAGACATACAGCAATAAGCTTATCCAATGCCAGTAATCAGCAATCAATCTTTTCCTATGGGACCACATTACATCAAACCCCTCTTGTCGGAGAAAACCCATCTCGAGTTTGAAGAGATGTTTAATGTTTCAAAAAATTGCTCCGAAGTTTCTCCTTCCTATGTACTCGGATTTAGCTTAGTTTGGCTTTAGTTAGAAAAAATTTCAAGTGATATAACTCAAATGGAGAACTTTACTACATTCAGCCCAAACTCCCAAACAAGTAAACTGGTTTCTCACAGGAATTCCATCAAAACACATATGTGGTACCAAGCAAAGAGTAAACAAAATAAGTAATTGGACACGGATGAAATCCTCATCATCATCATCATCATCAGTAGCAGCAGCAGAAGAGAAGAAAGAGAGAAGGCAACATCAGTGACAAAGGAAAGATCCAACAACAGTTAGGGAGAAGAGAAAACAACAGCTACAGCAGAGAACAGGCAGATCAGCAGTAGCAGAAGTAGTAGCAGACGCGGGGAAGTAGATAATAGATTCAAAGAAGAAGCAGAGAATAGAAGCAACAGCAGTGAAGAAGAAGAAAAAGAAAGCAACAGAGGAGAGGAAGAAGAAACCAGCTGGGAAGATGAAGAAGAAGAAAGCAGTAAAGAAGAGGAAGAAGAAGCGAAGCTAAGCTATGCAGCGAAGGAGAAAGAACCAGGGAAGACGCAGAAAAGAGAAGAATATGCAGAGAAGAGAGAGACAAAGGAAGCAGAAGATGTTGAGAGAAAGAAACAGAGAAGAAGAAGCGAGAGCTGAAACCAAACAAATTTGGAATTTCTAAATTAATGAGACGAGTAATTTGAAGAGGTTCAGTAGTTACCATTAAATCTATAAAGTAATTCCAAGAATTTTCAGCTGAAACATAAAGAGGTATCTAATTAGGAGAAAGTAAGTCTACCTAAGATGCTGAGTAGCGATACCAAATTTTAAAATTGGTGAGGTTTTTTTCCTTTTGGATGATGAAGAACCTCTCCAAGACAGGGTCTAGATGCCAGCAAAAGCTGAACCCAAAACATCTGAGTTTATATCTCATCCTAGAGTTCACTCCTTTGACTACTAGGCTATCCATGCAGGTTAAATTGGTGAGATGTTGGAAATAATTTAGAAAAATTAATATTATTTGCATTATTTATTCATGAATGTTTTAAAATTTGAAATCATATTCCACGTTAGCTATTCCCATGTTTTACAGAAATTCAAGGATATTTATCAAAATTTTGAAGAGCATTATGTCCATCGTGACATAAATACTTCATTATCATCACTCATATGTTTAGACATTCTTATAAATCTTGTGCAACATGCTAAAACTTAACAATAAGTTCATCTCTTTATTTTATTTTGGTCAATGGTCAATAACCTAATCTAAGTTTGGGTTCCCTTCTCTAGATGCATCGGGAATAATCTATTCAAAATTGACAAAAAACACTACTAATTCCTATATGTTGAAAAAAACAATACTTAAGAACACGACATGGTAGTAGATTGCACATCCTCAATCACTAACACCGTATGTTTTATGGAATGAGTGTAAAATCTAAGCCAATGCTATCAAAAGCGTGCTTAGGCACGCACCTAGGCACAAAGTGCAGTAAGGTGCACCTGAGGGATGGCAAAATTCCTCAGCCCGATTGTATTTGTGCCAGGGTAGGGTAAACTATAGCGGTAGGTAGGTCAAAACTGTCAGGTTTATAGTAAAGTATAAAATTGTATCACTAAATTAATTGAGTTTAAAAGCAATAATTCACACTCAAAACCCGATCCATTGCCATCCCTGAGGTGAGATGACATTAATGAAGCGCATCCGAGGCATGCGCCTATTTCGAATGCTCTTAATTTCTTAAAGACATGATATCAACCCTTCAATCAAATGAAGTCCATTGTAATTTCATTTGTTCCTATAAAAACCTCCCGAATAAATAGAAAACTCCAACCTTAATCAACAAATTAAAGTTACATACCAAAGCATTTACATTTTGACTTTCATATCTTTTTTTTCTTTTCTTTTTTTTACCTTTTTCCCCTCTAGATGGTGACAATCGTCAAATAGTAATTTGCAGCCTTAAGTGTTTATCTATGAAGCATGGGTGCGGGTGTGGGTACGATACGAGTACACCTATATGGCAAATTCTTAAAAAAGTAGTGTACTAGTACAGCTGGGTATGCCAATTTTACGTCAATTTTTTTTTAAATTCATAGTTAAACATCCAACATACAAATCAAAATTTCAATATCAAAACTAAAAAGAAAACAACTTGTCTAAAAAGTTATACAAATTTTTTTTTTCTTTTTTAATTGTCTAAAACAGGATACAAAAGAGAGCAAAACCATGACTCATAGGTAAAAAGTGTTGGAAATAAATTACTTGATATTTTCAAAATTGAAAGAATAATAATAAAGGCTGCAATAAATTCTAGTATCTGAGGAAAAAAAAAAAAAAATCATTTCGCCGTACCGGTGTCGTACCCATGCCGTACCCACAACGTACCATGACATACTCAAATGTATTAGCCATACTCAACATGTATTCGGCGTACCTGGTACGCATACTGTCGTACCGGTACGCGTACCCGCACCCGCACCCGCACCAGCACCTGGTAAGCACCCAGTACTCGTACGACACCATTTTTGGAGTACCGTACTTCATAGGTGTTTATTGTTTAATGGCTTAATTTTTATAATTGTTATTATTTATTTTTTTGATAAATATTATTATTATTATTATTATTATTATTATTATTATTATTATTGCTAGGGGTTGTTGGAGTTTTGCTCCTGACACAAATCTATGATTTAAGTTACAATTTTACTCATTCAATTGTACCTAAACAAAAACTAGGGCTAAAATTTTTGTTTTCGTCCAGAATTGAAAAGATGCTTTGAAAACAATTTAGGTTTAATAGAAGGTTCTATTTAAAGGATTTACTACATTTCTTTATTTATTGTTTTTCCAAAAAAGACTAAATGTCCAAGAATTCCAAAAATTCATCATTTGTAGTAATTGTGACAGAGCATGAGTAGTACCATTAGCAACACTCAAAGTAAAAAGAGACTTCAAGCAAGAAAACCACCAATGGAAAGATTCACTATATAACTTTACAGTAGTTAGGAACCTAAACCTGAAATCTACACCACATCACTAACATGTCATCAATGTGAACTAAGCACCTATAAGAATCATCTCAAGTATTTCATATTACCTAAACTAATCATAACAGGTAATAAAACACTATGAGTCTATGAGTGTTATGTTTAGCCTAATCTATACTACTTATTTACCCTTAATAAGATGAATTTTGCACATAATATCACAAAGAAAATACAAAGAATTTCAATGACGAGTAAGGAATTAAGGTTTACTTCACAAAATTAAAACAAACTCAAATGAAGCCAAGATCATCAAAGACATACCTAATTGGACTGAGATGGTGAGCACTTGATCAAAAGTTGGATTCCACTCTTCCACGTGTAGTTTCTCTGCCAAATTTAGGGACTCGTAGAATTTGAAGAAAAACATGTAATTTGGAGGCTTTGCATGTGCTGCAACCAATGTGGCAATTCCTGGATGATCTAACTTGCTTCATCATCACATCATATAACCAAATTGTCAAAAAAGAATCCCGCATATCACATGTAGACATTCAAATAAACAAACCAAACGCACAAACATAAACATCTACACACATAAATTCATATATAAGCGCATATTTTATACTATTATTAGAAGGTAACACCTTAATTGATGTCCCTGACAGATTTTTAGTATGCCTGAATTACCCCATGCTCAAACATCTTTCGATTCGATTTTGATTTGCACAGAATGATAAAATGGTAAAACTACCTAAAACCACCTCAACATCCTTTTCCAGAACCAATATCCCTCTCCTCCAAATGCATCATGGCCAGCCCCAACCTTGAGACAAGACCACCATGGGCCTCCAAATTTTAACAAAATTTAGGGGCCCCTAGTTAATTTTAACTCTTATAGCATTAGTAGGCTCAAAGATAAGGATTCAGTACAACTAATCTAAGTTCACAACCTAAACTAAAGGGTCCTTATAGATTATGCAAGCTTAATTAGTAATTTTGCATTAAAAAATGTGAGAAAAGTAATATTTAACTGATACACTGTTGTAGTTGGTTCAATTTTTATTTGGTATTATTTAACTGATACCTTTTTGTAAACAGAATTTGGTTAAATCATAAAACTTACAAGGCAATATTCTTATCATTTTGAGCTCTTGTAATGATTTTTCTTCGTGTCTTAATTTGTGTAAGTAAATTTTAGTAATTATATCTGCAAGCTAAATTTGTGTGGGTAATAGCAAATTTAAATATATATATATATATATATATAATGTAAATACTTACTATTTTACATGCAATTTTTTTAATGATTATATATAAAAGGCTTCAATTTCAAGAGTCCGCTTAGGGCTCCAACAACTCAGGGCAGGCCTTGATCATCGCACTATAGTTGGTTACTTACATAGTGACACACACACACACATGTATATACACACAAAAAGGGCTTTTGCTAATTTGGAATTCGCACAAGGCAGAGATAGAAAATGAGAAGAGGTGGAGAATATTTGTGTGCTAAATAGGACAAAATGAGCTACTGTATATATGGAGAGAGAGAGAGTAGAAATGACCATAGCATTTGCAATTCCTTGTGGAATTTATCAATGTGATCAGAGGTAGACAAAATGGGTTTTTTCACAGCAACCTTGTTTCCATCCAAAACAGCTTCATAAACCACACTTTCTGCTCCTGAAACAGAATGAATACACACCAATTCAGTTTCACATTCACAACAACATCAAAGCCAATGTGAGAGCAAAGCCAAAGAGGGGTACAAATAAAGGCCCACAAATTAAGCTCTCTTCGAATTGCAATTGAGAAACACAAAAACAAATACACATACACACATATATATTGATTGATACCTCGAGCAATTGGGTTTAAGAGAGAGTAGGAAGACGGTGGGAGATGCAGAGGAATTGAGTCGCTCCGGCAGCAACCCCGAATACATGTGTTTGGCTCCACAATCGCCACACCCATTTCTCTCTCTCTCTCCCTCCCTCCCTCCCCAAGTATGTACATATGCGTATGTAGAAGAGGGTGGAAAAAGGAAGCTTCGGGTCGGGGCTGGGATGGAGAGAATGAGTAGGAGATTGGGCACAACTTATGTATCATGTGGGCTTTGTTTGGCACTATGTGGTATTTTAGCTTATTATTCTATTTGGATCATATTATTCAGTATATTTGGTTTGAGTTTTTTAAATTAAGTTTTTTGAAAATTGACTTTTTTAATTTTCGTATTTTTTTGTTTTTAGTGAATATTTTTTAAATTTTAAACATTTTTTTTTTATTTTTTTAGATGCACATTACTTAGATTTATCTAAAAAGTAAAAAATTTGTGAAAAAATATTTTAAAAAATTAATAAATACATAAAAATACAAAAAATGTACTGAATTCTTGTATTTTTTTTTTATATTTTTGGTATTTAGTGAATTTTTAAAAGATTTTTTTTATAATTTTTTTACTTTTTAGGTGTATTTATGTTAGGTGTGTCTAAAAAGTAAAAAAATTACTTAAAATATTAAAAAAATTCAATAAAAACAAAAAAAATACGGAAAATAAAAAAATAAAATTTTCGGAAAAGTATTTTTTGAAAAGTGAAAACAAACAAGGTGATTAGTTTTTTACCACATTATTTTAAATTTAATCCATATTCTACAATTTTTTGATAAAAAATTAAAAAATATGTTAATTTAACACTTTCTAAATAATTTCTTACACTGTGTTTGGTTGAGAGATTTGAAAAGAAATTTAGAAAGGAAAAGAAAAAAGATAGGTGAAATAAAAATAAAATATACCTACTTTTATCTAGTTTCACATACATTTTCCTTTTCTATTTCCAAATACCTTAACCAAACATAGCATTAAAATATCAATAAATCTTATTTTAATGTTTTATGAGGCACAATAATACATCTTCAGACGGTATAGGTTCACAGATTTTTGATGATATTTTAAATTTTGTATATATATTAATCAAATGATATTTTAATTTTTGTTTGACTCGTAATATATATAATATTGATAAATTTTGTGGTCATTTATTTGATAATAATGATATAATAACTAGTATATTTTTAATAACAATGATTATTAAAAATATAAAAAAATTGAATTGAAAAATATTAGAAAAAATATAATTCGAATCAAATATACAATCATAAGTTCGGTTTGATCAGTAATTGAATATTTATTGTGACATTTAAATTATTTTGTTTATAATATTTTCAATACAAAATTTTTTATCTTTAAATTTCTGTTAATAATTAATTTTTTGAGTTGAATTTGAAAAAAATTTAGGTATGATTGCTAATTTTTGTTAATCATTAATTTTTTCAATTAAATTTTAAAAAGAGTTTGATTAACAATGTTTTTTTTTTAATAATTAGTTTTTTGAATTGAATTTAAAAAAAAGTTTGGTTATGACTGTTGATTAAAAATTTCAATTGAGTTTTGAGTTGGGTGTTTAATTATGAGTTATAATTTTTTGAATTAAGTTTTAAAAATTCTTTTCAAAACTCATAACCAAATAAATTTTTTTATTTCACATGTCACATCAAACTTTCAAAATTCAATTCTACACTTAATTCAAAACTCAATTCAACACTCTATTCAAAATTATAATCAAACAAATTTTTTACACTCAAATTATAATTTCAAAACTCACAAACTCAAAATACAACTCCTATTCTCAAATCATATTTAAAATTTTTTACAAAACGCTACCTTATTGTACTCATTTTGATATTCCAGAAGAATTCCATGCCCCAGTCCATTCCAAAACAAGAAGATGTCCATAACAGAAACCATTCTATTGATGATTTTGTCCAAAATTTGGCATTTGCAGTGGTGGGAGTCAAGCCCGGCCTTGAGATTTTCGGGGTTCAAAGCCAATAATCGACTAATAAATATCACTAGATCATTTGAGGTCCTTCACATATTTTTTTTCATTAAATGAAATTTTTCTTGAAGGTAAAAGACAAAAGATTTGTGTCAAAATCACAAAAATACTCAGAATTACATTACAACAATTAATAAGTATCACTTGATCCTCGCTCTTCTAGCATTTTTAGAAACAAGTAAATCAATCATACTTGCATAATCTAATTTTTTGGCAAAATCATTTTCAATGGATAACAAAGTTAGTCCATTCAATCTTTCTTGTGACATGGTTAATTCTTCTTGATGACGCAGATTTGTATAAATTCCAATATTATAATAGCAATTGAGCAAAAGACAAGACAAATATTTAATTAATTGAATAGAAAAAAAGACCTACCTGTGTTGTGTTGCTACTCTGAATTCTTGAGAAATTTGTTAGTGCTTTGTTGTGAAGCTTCTCTCAAATTTTTGAGAAAATTGAATTAAGAGTTAGGGTTAAGAATTAGATAAGGAGAGAGAATATGCCTTTTTAATTTTGAATGAGCCTTTCAATTTTTTAATGGGTCAATTTATTTTAAGTTAGTTTGGGCTTTCTTTAATTTTTTTTTGGATATAAAACATACCTAATATATTACACTAAACTATAATAGAAATGATCCCTTTTTGAGTGTATTTTGGGGTCCTAAGCCATAACTTGATGGCCTATGCCCAAAGGCAGCCTGGTGGGAGTGGGAGTTCATCAATTTCATGCTTAGTAACATTTAATAACCAATCAACCACGCTGCTTGGTTGTTTAAGCCCAAGCCTGTCTTGAAGATCATACAACTGAATAGCACTCGGGATCGAAAGCCTTTCCCGCCTGTCTCTCAACCCTTTCACAGCGCCAACTTTGCTGATCGCCGGATTTGTAGAAGCGAGTTTGACAATGCAATCCACATCATAACATTCGGATTTGAAACAAAATCCCCCTTCTACCCTTTACTTCCCTCCATTCCCACATTCATTCGTGCTCGCACACTCACAGTCATCGTTTGATTTCAGTCATAGCTGCTGTCGTCGGTGGATTTTGAGACGTCGGTAGGACCATAGATACGTGTAATGAAGTACAAAATTAAGAATTGTTAACGTGATTTTTTAATTATGTGACACCATTGTTGTCCCACATTTTGTTAGGTTCTTTGGTTAGGCGTGTGATGAATGTGCTTACTGATTTGTAACCGAAATGTGTATTTCATCAATGACTAAAATTTGTGTATTGGAGAAAAAATGGTAACATGTAGTTGGTTAATTGATGTGTGGTTATCACTCTTGTTTTAAGTTGTATGATGAAATTTTTGTTTGTAATGTAATTAATTTTTGTTGAATGTGTAATTTTTGATGGTGTGTTGATTTGTTGGTGTGAACTTACACGTTCACAGGTGTGATGTTATTTTGGTTGTGTAAAACCACATTGGCTAGGTTGGTGTGTTGTTTATTGTACTAGTAGAATTGTATTTTTAATTGTTGGGTTCGGAATGAGTACCTACGTAATATGGAAATTACTATAAATTTTTTGAGTTTTTGAATGTCACATTGTCTATGTGGGTGTAGTTTTTGAATCTCACATTGTCAAAAGTGTGTTCAATGTCACATAATTTGTGATTCTCTCACTGAATCCTACAAAATAATAGATTGTATACATTATTTTTTCAACATAATTAAAGGACAAGGGAACGTAATGGAAATAAAGATATAACTGTAAACCTAATTTCCAAAGAATATATTAAATTCACTTTTCCAAAATCAACGAGATTAATTGATCTATAAAAGAATCTTTGAAACTAAATGAATCACCATTCTTGAATATGAGATTTATGGATAAATTTTTCAATATTATAATCTAATCACAGTAATTCTTAATTTTCATTTTAGTAGTGCAAATCTCATATTTTGTCCATCGTAACTTTTACACAAGTAATTTAACTTTTATTAGAAAAATATGTATTTTTATTTTTTACAAAAAAAAAAGTGTAATAAATAAAAAGAAAGAATTGACTTTATGTATTAAATTTTAAACTAATTTAATTTGTTCCCAAACATAGCCTTAATATACTATCGACATTCTGAACTTTCATTACAATTATAGAGATTGTGCATAATATATATATTTTTTCACAAAATAATATGGTGTTGTTTGTTAGGTTCAAAATGAATTTGGTCATATTATTGTATTTTCTAAACATTCTATGTGCATTTATTTATTTATTCTTGAGTGTGTGGTGTCAATTAAGGGTTGGCATCGGGCTGGGCTTGCAAAATTATTGTCCAAGACTGCTTCAGATTTTTTTGTTAAGGTTGAGTTATTGACCTTAGCTCTGATGGGCTAGCAGGTCGGAGCTACGATTGCAGATTCGGGACTATTTCTAAGTTTTTTATTTGGACTTTTTTCTTTTTTGTTTTAAAAGTAATTGTTGGCCAATGACATTTCTTTCAAGAGCCAATGGGCTAAGTTAATAGGCCAGGTCAAGTTTCAATACCAAGGCCAAGTTCATTTTGAACCTTATTTGAACTAATCTAACCTACTTGGGATGCGAACTTGAGCTAAGTAAAAGCTAGGGGCTTGGGTTGGGTTGCGGGCCTTCGAGACAAAGAATGACCCTTAGGCCTCGTTTGGGAACCTTTCATTTTAGTTAAAAAGTCAAAAAGTTATTAAATTAGTCAAAAAGTCAACAATTCATACAAAAAAGTCAAAGATTCTATTTTCTCTCTACTTTTTACACATCTTTTCGTAAAAAGTCAAAAAGTCATCCCAAACATACTAGTAGTCTGTTCTCAAACGAGGCCTTAGTATCAATGCATGTCGAATGAGACTCCCAGTGTGGGGTAACAAAGGAGACTAGTTAGTTGATAGTTTGACTTAGGATGCTCTGACAACCTAGTAAAAAGTTAGTTTTTAATTTTTTATTCATTTTAGATTATATTACCTCTCACATTAACTTTTGAAATTGTTGTTGGTAATATGTTTTGTTCTAGTTGTTTGTTTGTTTGGATTCTAATTGTGAGGCAGTTGCCATTTTCCTTGTTTTGGTATTGTTGGCTATTGCACTAGTTGTTAACATGGGCCCCGTTAAGTGTAGTTTAGTGTAAGTTAAAAGTTGATAATTAGAAAATAAAAATTAAAAACACTCCTCTTGTAGATAATTAGTTTTTTTCAACTTATTTAAATTATTTCTACTTATTAAGTTGTAAGCAAAAGCTGCATCAAACAGTCTGATACAAATTTCCAAATTAAAACTTAACAAACTCACCATTGTTATATCTGTTCCAACTGCTTTGATATGTTTTTTTGCCACTGCTATTATGTTGTTTTGAATCTTTCTATGTTAATTAATTTTAGGAAAAAAATAATTTAGGCTTTTGTAGTTTAGATTCAAAGCATTTCACCCTTTGTTTTTTTAAAAGTAGTCAATTCCCACTCGAGTGGTTTTGATTATTTTACATCCTAACTCCTTACTTTCATTTTATTTCATTTAACTTAACGGAATTTGTGTCTCACACCCCTAAGATGAGAGTTGACGTGAAAACAAATTCAATCAAAGTCAAAACTTAATGTAAAACGACAAGTATGTCCCTATCTTTATCTTCTTTCCCAACCATCTTCTTATGAAAAACTTAAGCCTACTACTAAAAACTTTAAGGGCATGTTTGATTTGATTGGAAGGATTAAAGTATGGGATTGAGATTATTAATCCGTGGCCCAATTATCTTATGTTTGTTTTAATATTTTGGTTTAGGATTATTAATCCAATGGATAATTAATCCAACAAATTTGTATGATTATTAGTAATGGAATAGGATGAGATAGTTAATACCACACTAACTTGATAGGATTATTAAAGCCTCACTATTAGTGTTGTGAATCAAACATGGCTTCAAGGACCTCTAGCTACCTCCCGTCACTACCATTCACCTCCTTTTTCACCGTCTCTTACCTAACCGACCACCCTTGTCATCTCTCATACCTCAACCACTCCCTCTCTCCCACCAAAGATCATCTAGAGTGAAATTTTCTTAAAGTTTCCTAGAGTGCTACATTGTGTGGTTGAGATTTACTGGCAAGTCACATCAATTTTTCTGATGTGACTTGCCAGTAAATCTCAACCACACAATGTAGCACTTTAGGAAACTTTAGGGAAATTTCACTCTAGAGGATCCTTGCTCCCTCTCTCCACTCCCACCATCCTCGCCACCCTGTTTTACCTTAGTACTACAATTTCACTGCCAATATCCCCGATTTTGACTCTTTGAAAAATGTAGTGTAGGAGATCAAGCTGATCAACGTATCTGTGTGTAACCAACGGGTGTTTGTGTTGCTGGAACTAGAGAGATAGAAGTTTGAGGAGGTGAAGTTTATGATCAATGTGAATTTCATAAGAATTAAGAATCGGAGGGAATGTGGATATAATGGTTTGGGTTATTGTATATTGTATGTCGCATATAATAGTTATACTTTATGCTTGGATATATAGTGTGTATACATATGTATAATCACACATACGATTAAATAGTAAATTAAGTCATTAAATTATAGATATTTGGGTTAATATAAGGTTTAATTAGTTAATATGTGAGCATGTTAAAAAATTGTGTATAATAGAAGAGAGATAAAGAGAAGAAAGTTGATGGGGTAAAAGGTATTTTTTTACTTCTTGTTAACAAAGTTAAGGTTACATATTAATCTAAAATCTTATGAGACCTCTTTTGCTATTTTTAAACAACATGGGAATAGATAATTTCCAAGCCAAACCCCATCAAGGTGAAGTAAATTTTGTCCTTAATTTTGTAACTTTATCACTTATCTGGATGATTTTATTATTCTAAATATAGTAGAATATCATTGAATAACAAATGGAGCCTTAATTCAAAAGGCTCTCATCTTTCTCATTTTTAATAATGGGATGCCTTTTATTTAGTTTCATTGTAATCTTACAATTGGGCTGTCTCCATTTTTGCCTATTTAATTATTTTTCTAAAGTGGAGATACAATGAAAGTATTGTACACTTTGATATTGAATGCCTTTGTTGTTGGGAAAATGTTACTTATTATTGTATTTATGTTATGATTTTATTTTAGATATTCATGTTGTTTCAGGAAGTAATTATTTTAATTGACTTTTTAATTTTGGGAAAATTACTTTACAACGAAATAAAAAAGAAAAATTTACACAAATATGGAGGGGTGCAAGCCCAAACAAGTTTTCACACTACAAGAATTCACACATTTGCCGACTACTTTTGCCGACCAAAAAAAATTTGGTCGCCAAAAAATGACATTTGCCGACCAAATATTAATTAGTCGCGAATGATCATTACTTTTGGCGACCAAATATTATTTGTAATAACCCGACCCTCGCACATGCTTTCTGTTATATTCTGAGTCCTCGATTGATACTTTTAAATGCTTACTTACTGTGTAGTTCCGTGAAAAAAAAAAAAATTATGATTAAGGAAGTGAAATCCATGTCTATGCATGTCTATCTGTCTCATAAGGAAACTATCTGTCACCATTAACACGTTTGAATTAGAAATTGGAAGCCTTAACAGCTTAATTAGCTGAAATTGATTATATATCCGTAATCAGCATAATTTTTAGGTAATATTGAGCATGTTCGCGAAATTTTAATTTTGGAAAGATTAAACGATCCATTTTTGTCTTATATGCCTTACTTATATATATCTCTAAGCCTTTAGGAGCCTTGATCAAAAAACAAACAAACGTGAATACCATTTTTGGGGGAAAAAGAGGAGAAATCGGGGGAGAAGGGATTCAACAAGAAAGCTTGGCAAAATTGTTAGAGGTGTAGGATTGAATTCAAGGTAAGCTCAAATCCTTTTTGTTATGGCCACTTAGAGTTTGTAATTGATGTGTATGTTTGATTCATGTCTAATTCATGCTTGATTAATAAGGGTTTCTCCCTATTGGTTGCTTAGGCATCTAGATTGGGTGTGGTATGAAATTATACTTCAATCTATGGTTTTCTATCACCACTTCATGGAATTATGCATATATTATGTGTTATGTTTCAAGGATATGAAGAACTTGAATCCAAGAATGGAATTAGAGAGGGAGATGGCTTGTTGAAGCTCCTAATCTTGTTTAATTTATGATACTCAAGGTAGAATCCATGTTATAGTGATGTTAGGTGGGAATATTGCATTAATCTAACCTTGGGTTGCATGTAAAAATGGAGTGAATACCAGGTTGGGACTCGAATGGAAGTCCAGAATTTCAGAAATTCGCTTGGTCCGCTCGAGCGTAGGAAAGCCCGCTCGAGCGGGAAAAACCACCTCTCAGCAGTTTTGTGCAATTTACAGTCCGCTCGAGCGGCCAAAGTTACGCTCGAGCGGAGGACTCATTTTCAGGAAAAATTAAATGTTTGTTCAGCTTTGAATGCTTGTTTCTCTGGTATTTTTAGAATATTTTACAGATGATTTTAAAGCGGTTGTAAGCATACAAGGTGTAAGACTCAGGAAATGCTTTATAAAAAAAGAAACTAATGTATTAATTGTGTGCAGGGCACATTCCAGAAGGAAGCAACACGCCACCTCAACACTGTGAGTAGTAGTACCTACGTAATGTTATGTAATCATGTCAATGTTTCAAGGCATGTAAGGCAATTATGTTAATGTCTCAAGTATGTATGTATTTATGCATGTTTAAGATATGTTGGTGTTAAAACAAGTTTCAAGTGCATTTTCAAGGGCCTCGTGCCACAAGTTTCAAGTGTATTACAAGGGCCTCGTGCCATATGTTCAAGGGCTTCGTGCCATCATGTTTCAAGGGCTTATAGCCACATGCTTATGTCATAGGATTAGACCTAGGGCCATTATGAATTAAACGCAGAATCAGACAAACCATGTGCATGCTGCATCTTTCTATGTATTAATGCATTTATGTTTCAAGTTAGACGTCGTTCATTATGTATTACTACTCATTGAGCTCGGCTCACTCTCTATTATGTCTGTTTCTGTAGGTTATCAGTCAGGGGGTCAGTCCTAACTTTGACGCTGTCCCTTTTGTCAACCTTTACATGTTCAGGCACCATACCAGGCCATTTATTTTTGTGAAGCTGCTAAGATATGGGTCTGCTTTTGAGAGCCACCTATGGATGTTGTACTTAACTTTTATATTCCTTTTGTTATGCCCAATTATCGGGCTAGGACTGTAAATGTATATGTTATACACGATATCCAAGGATATAGTTTTAAACTTTATCCGCTTTTGATGATGTATGTAATGCATGAGATCCTGGCATATTAGAAATAGCTCAATGGAGTATGCTTGTATTTTTGTTATATTAATATTTTATGCTTCCGATAAGGCCCCGTACGGTGTGTACACCAGTTTTTATGTCAGGTTTTGCTTAGGTTATGCCCAAACCTTTAGGGGCGGGTATATGGGTCGTGACATTATTGGTCGCAGAAGGTTATATTTTGGCGACCAAAAAATGAGTTGGTCGCAGAAAGTGGTATGCTTTTGCCGACCAACTACAAATTTGGTCGCGGAAGGTCACATATTTTTTGGCGACCAAAAATTTGGTCGCCAAAAACTTATTTTCAGCAACCAAAAAAAATTAGTCGCCAAATTAGTACTTTTAGCGACTAATATTTTAGTCACCGTTGATTGAGATTTGGCGACTAAAAAAATTAGTCGTTATATATTTGAGATTTTGCGACAAAAAACGAATTTAGTCGTTAAAGGCGAAATTTTTTTAGAGGGAAATCACGCGCCCACCCCTGTTCTCTGTTTACAATTACACACAACATTTTGTTCAAATTCTCCTCCATCGCCAAACCTCACCCCATCGCCACAGATCGCCACATCTACATCGTCGATGATCCTCCTCCTTCTCCTCCGCCTGTGCCTCCGCCGAATTCGAGAAGATCGTCGAGATCTGAATCAGATTTGAGTCCTAGGTCGAGATCTGACCATCGTGAGCGATCCACAGCGACACAATGGCTTCCAAATCCTACAACAAGATCATCGATATCTACGACGACCTCATCCTTCAGGTATATACACGATCCCTTCCTTCTATTCCATGATTGATCTCTCTTCTTATCAAACCCTAATCCTACGACGGTTCTCCTACCTCTTATCTCTCTCTCTCTCTCTGTGCTTGATCTCTACGCCGTCTCAGAGCTTCATGCATTTCGATTTCATCTAAAGGTGCGATCAATTTCAATCTCTTTTCTCTATTTCAATCTGTGTGTTGTTTGTATTGGTTTAGCTTTAATAGAAATGATCTGATTTGGCGTATGAAAGCTATGAATTGTGGTTTTTGATTCTATTTTTGCAATGAAAGTTGAATATGATCTATCTATCTTGACGATTTGTTTGTGATTTGTTGTTGTTGAAGTTTGATGTGCACGTAGATCTTCAATATGATCAATCTTTTAGATTTGTCTCTGTTTTTTAGTTCTTGTTAGTGGTTTATATATATATATATATATATATGTCATTTTCTCTATTTCAATATTTTTTTTTTTGTCGGAGAGCTCGATTCAGCAGCGATTTGTTCTACCCTATTTCTTAAACTATTTTATCTTTCATAAAAGCTTTAGTAGAAAATAAGAGAGAATAGAATTTTGAAAGCAGTATGAGGCCTTCAACTACAGCTTTTTTTTTTCTGTTGAATGATTGAATCAACATTTCACTTTAGCATTGCATTTCCTCTCCCAGTATATTGATGTTCAATCTTATTGCCCTTGATTGGAATGGTCCAACCCCAGGCCAAAAACATCTCCTTAACTGTTCTTTCATCTTGCCACTCTTAAGTCCATTTCTAGAATGGACTCTGCTAGCCACAGCCCAATGGGGTGTTGGTTATGGATCAAATAATGCAAAAAATATAATAAAATAAAAAATAGAATGGTAATACACATCTTACATGTTTTATATATTGTTAAATATTTTTATACATTTTTTACATATTTCAATACATTTTTTACATATATTCCAATTTTAGCATTTCCCTTCTAGTATTCATACTGGCATCCTATTTTTGACTTGCCTTGACACTTATTTGTCCTGAAATTATCACTTGAATAGTGCTTGTTTCATACTCATGATGTTTTTTGGATAATCAACATTTCAAAGCATAAAGAGAAGATTAGCACTGATTATGCACAAGAATGACACAAGCATATTGAGATAAAGCATCTATATTCCAATGTATTTTGACTTTTCCGGTCACTTATCTGTTGTGAAATTATCAACTTAATAGTGCTCGTTTCATACAAATGATATTTCTTGGATATTCATTGTTTGAAGAGTAAAAACATGTTTCCTCGCATATGCAATCTTAAATCTCTCTCCTTCATTTTAATCAGCATACATCAATTGCACATAGCATGCTTCACAAGTTTGATAGTCTGATAGTTGGTCCAAATATATCATTCATCCTAAGAGTGCCTGTAATGCTTCTCCGATACACTTTTCGATCTAATAAAAATAATAACTAATACTAATAATTTTTGCATCCTACTTCCCTAAAGTTTCTCTTACTCCAAATAATATAATTATGTGAAGTTATCCATGACATCTAAGCTCAGTAGTATCACTTAGCCACCTTGTACTCAAATCCCCTAGTCTCTATTGTCTAAATTTTTAAAATCAAATCTCCACATTTCTCTAAGGGGATTATCTCTTACTGGATCTGAAGTCAGAGTACCAGTCCAATGATTAAATACCAGCTTCATCATCAAACATAAGATTATAATTAGTAGGAACCCTTCAAGAAATTAGGAGGCTAATGAGTATGATCATCAATGGCATCTAGTCTGATCAAACCTGAAACAAAATAGATTATTTATGACATGAAAAGGAGGTTTAACGGCCCAAGGAAATTTACCCTTCAACATCTTTTCCATGCTCTTAATTTACAACGCTGCCGCAGATGCCCCTGATTAGAGTAACCGGACTTGGGAACCCAATTAGTATTGTGTGTTGGGCACGAAGTGTTTGAAGAAAGGGATGAAAATAGGATGTATAAATTACAGTTGATGATTATTTTGAACATAGTTCAATGGGTTGATTCTTGATACTGTAATTAATGGATTATAGAATGGAAATAAGCTATTTTTCTCTAGCTTAAGTACTTAACTATAACTGTGTCGGGCACTGTAAACAGAATTGTGATGTCTTCTCTTTTAAGTAATACATCTAATCTTTTCCCCCAAGAAAGATCTTCATGAATCTCATTTACTAGGGAGTTTGGACATCCAACAGAACTGTTACCAAGGCCCCATTCTTCAAATAAGATCCATTGCATAAAAACTGAATATTTGAAGCCCCTTACCCCTACATTGTACACTCTACACACTTTGATTCACTTCATATCCCCTCTTGAGCTGCTTGAACTAGTGCTTTGGATGTTTTCTAGGATTGACCATAGTGAATATGCACTTCAGGTATCGTCTAAAATTTCTGCTCTCTCAGTTGGATTATGGATTGCTGATTGTGCTTTTGATATGCTATCAGCTTATTTGCAGCAGCCATATACTAAACGAATATCATACAATATGTTTTGGGGAATGGAGGAAAAGAATTTTGATGTTCTTCTGTTTGAGAATATTTATTCTGAAGTCATTGAAATTGCCATGGGTTTTGAGCTAGATGTTGCAGATCTATGTTTGTTGAAAACTGTTAATGTCGCAAGCATACATAAAGTAATGCAAAACCAGCACATTCCTCTAAGTATGGATATATCGAGGGTGATAGTAAAAACTCCGATAAAAGTACTTTCTTGCTGCATCCACAATACTAACATGACTAGATCTAACATATTGTTTCATCTTACTGAAGTGAGCCCCTTTAATTATTTAGTCTTTGGAAACTTGTTTTCAGATATGATGAATAAATATTTGCTTCGCAAGGGCAATGTGATTAAAGGAACATCTAACAATACTCGTTCAGATGATGACTTTGTGATGCTTCTGCCTACTGCCTGGTTGTACTTACTGCCTCGTTCAGATATGTGTTAAAGGAACATCTAACAATACTCGTTCAGATAATCAGATTCAGTCTCTGCCGGAGGAAGATGGGAATATGAAGGAGATTCATTCAGAAGTGAGATCTAATAAAGAGGACTCGTCAAGATTTCGGTTTATGAACATATTGGTGTGGACTTGGCAGTTGATTGTCAAGAAATTCCCCTCAAAGTCTGAGGACTCTGGAAAAGTCATTGGCACAAACTATTTCTTGTTCATGTTTTTGGAGGCCTTCATTCTAAGATATATTCTGGAGTTAACTAGAGAGATGCATAATTGTCTTATCAAATTGAATTCTCTTCCATTCATTGAACAATTGGTGAGATTGTCTCTTCTTCATAGGTTTGAGGATCCTGCAACACTGAAGATGCTACGAAGTGTTCTTACTTTGCTATCTGATGGGAACTCAAACAGTTTAGTGCTTCAGTTGCGGCTTGCTCACTCTCAGTTTGCACCTACCATACATTATGTTTCCAAATCATCTGGTGGTTCTCAGTTTGGTGTGATCGTTAAGCCTATGTCCAGCATTCTGAGATTACTTGTTGTCCATCTACTTATCAAAGTGCACTTAATATGGAAATGAGTCCACAAAATACATCTGAACTGAACATGAAACGGTTGGAAGTTGTTAAGTTACTTAGGGCACTGTTTCATTTCACGTCTCAGCAGTGTGGTTTTGATTTCAAAAAAGACATTAGTGTGAATTCTAGAGAATTGGTTTTCTTGCTTCTGTCTTCTTATGGTGCAACACTCAGTGAAGTTGACTTGGAAATATATGATCTCATGTTTGAAATTGAGTCTGCTAATGAATCAAATTCTGGAAGCATTGCTGAGATGGATTACCTTTGGAGAGCTGCTGCTATAAAAGTAAGAAAAGAACGAGAACAGGAGCAGGATCTGTCATTTGTTAATATGAATGATGTTGAAGCAGTTGAAGAACGCCGAAGAAGTCAATTTAGGGAAAACCTCCCTGTTGACCCCAAAGTGTGTGCAACTACTATGCTACATTTTTCTTATGATAGAACTGTGAGTGAGGGAACTTTATTCTTGTCCAAGTATCGGCATGATAATTCTGAGGTATTTGTCTGACTACAGTGAAGCTGAACTCCTCTTATGGCATATTCACCCAAAAACTCCTCTTATGGCATGCTGCAGTTTTCAACTATTTGTTTATATAATTTGTTATTGTCATTATTATTGTTGTTATTATTGTTATTATGAACTTGTCCATGGCCCAGTTGCAATTCTGATTAATTTGTTGATTTTATTCTACGCAGACACCTTATGCAAATGTTGAGAAAATACGAATATATGATCCTGTTTTCATATTGCGCTTCTCAATTCATAGTCTGTCAATGGGTTACATTGAGCCTATGGAGTTTGCTAGTTTAGGGTTGCTCGCAATTGCATTCGTTAGCATATCTTCACCACATGATGAGATGAGGAAATTGGGTTATGAGGCTCTTGGAAGATTCAAGACTGCATTAGAGGTACTTCTGTCTTTCATCAAAATTGCTGTTTATGGAATATGCTGTGAGTACTGCAAAATTTTTCATAAATTTGGGTTGTTATTTGTTCTTCCTATTGTGTGTGTAATGTTAACAATTCAAGCTGGAATGAGGCTGCATTAGCGTTCAGTGTGCGATTGTGGAAGCACTTGCTTTTATGCTGTGTTTGGTTGGGGGATTTGGAAAGGGAAATGGAAAAGGTAGGTGAAATGTGAATAAATCATGCCTATATTTCACATAGTTTCACACACCTTTTCCCTTTCCCTTTCCAAATCTCTCCCCAAATCCCCCAACCAAACACACCATTAGGAGGGTCAAAGTTTTGGAGTTTGTAGGAAACATCTGACTACACCCCAAAACTCAACTCTATGTTGGTGATCTATTTTCTCTAGTTTGCTCTATGCAAAAGCATGCTTACATATACATATAAGTAGATCAATCAATAGGGCCAACTAAGCTTGAGGCCTGCCTGTTCAACCCATACAATTCCAGGCCAATATTAAATTGGGAACGGGCTGAGTTTGGACAAAGTTAGGCCCAAAAGTGAATTCAGCTGAGTTTGGGCAATAAATAGCTCAGCCTGTCCAAGGCTTGGCCCATTTTATATAAATGTACAAGTGATAATTTGAAGTTCTAATTTATTTATTTTTTTTATATTAGCCTAAAAAATAAAGAATTGTATATATCTTTTTTTTTGGCCAATACATAATTACATAGATACATATGTGTTACTTAGAGAATTTGTATAGGAAAATATTCTATGTACATAAAATGGAAGAGAGAGAGAGAGAGAGAGAGAGAGAGAGAGAGAGTACATAAAATGGGAAGTATTCTACAAAACTATGTATGAGAATTTAATTATTGTTAAGTCAAAATCATAGATAAAAAGGCATTTTTGCCCATCCCTTCTCCCACCACCCTATCCACTTCTTTCTGCTAGCTTTAACACCTTGGCTTTCATCACATGCAAGCACACAAAATTTGTCCAGAGAGTTGGAAATCCACACACACACACATATATATAAGTGCCATATTAGAGGAAAATAATATGAACCAGAGTGAGTGCAAAAAAGTTTAGTGCATATATTTAGTGTGCCGATTCCTTCTCCGCACGAATCAACCACCTGACATGAATCATTAAAATACACATCGCCACATTGGTTGTGAAAAATGAATTAGAGAATGTGGCAATGGTGATGGGTATTTTAAGGGGAAGGGGTGGGGGTGGGGGACTAGGGTGGGTTTGGGAGGCAGTAAGGGTGGATTCAAGTGGATCGGGCGTGGCGACAGGAAAGGATATACATGCACAAATATGGCTTCTTCTTGCCCCCCCTGTTTTTGTTCGATCAGTAAATAAGTTCCTATACATACCTTTTAAAACAAAAGTTTCCATTTAATGACTTAACGTTAATGTATTTGTCATTTACATTTCCAGCTGCTGTCATCCAGTATTTTGTAGTGTTGGAGGAACCTTTTTTTTAATTTATTTTATTTTAAATTTCAGCTTAATTGTTGTAAACATATGTGGTCTGCCTTTCTTTCTTTCCCACATTGAGAGAGAAAGAGAGAGAGATGCATAATTTTCTTTTATGCGTCAAATTATCTGTGAAGGTCTTTAAAATTCCTCTGTTTTGTTATTAATTTTCCTTTAGTATCTGTAAGTTCTTTGTTCATAACGATTTCTAACTGTTTATTACAGAGGTGTCAAAAGAGGGAGGGTTTAGTGCGACTTCGGCTTTTGTTGACGTATTTGCAAAATGGTATAGAAGATCCTTGGTAGAGGATTCCCTCTATCATTGCTATGTTTGTTGCAGAGGCTTCTTTCATATTACTGGACTCTTCACATGATCATTATTTAACCATAAGTAACTTTTTGTTGCGCTCTCCGAGGGTGAATGTGAAGGTATCTGCTTTCTGACTGCAAGGAATCAGTTTATGCTATTGTCATTTAGTTTAGCAGTTGGCCTTATAAGGTTTATATGCAATTCATTCATTTCTATTATTCATTGACAAGAGTCATATTCAATTAACTAAGAAATAGCTATATAATTCGTGTCCTTTCTGCGTGTAACATCGATCAATTCTGAATTCTTATAGTATTTTCCGACTTTGGTTGCAGTGTATACCATTTTTTGAAACTTTTTTTTGGAGCAGCACTGTGAAGTTTAAGACACTCAGACTCTGGATACTTCGTCTCTTGTATGCTGGGCTAAATTCAGATGATGATGCTCAAATATATATCAGGAACAACATCCTTGAGATTCTACTGGCTTTTTATGCCTCTCTGCTTTCGGATTATGAGTCAAAGGAATTGATCCTTCAGGTAAATTCTAACTTTGTTTCTCATGCTTGTTACAAGTTGCTTTGATTTGTGTAAAATATTGATTCACAATCATCACATTAAGTTGGTTGCAGTTGGATTGGGCATTAGACAATGCGTTGGGCATGGGGCATTCTGTGTAGAGTTGGTTGTTCTCTATTTGATGAGAATGATGGATTGATTAAATTGAAATTGGTTTGAGATCAATTAATCAATTGTTAATTATCAAATTTGATGAGATTGATGGATTGATTAAATTGAAATTGGTTTGAGATCAATTAATCAATTATTAATTATCAAAATTGGGAATGATTTGATCATAATTGTCTTATTCACCATGCTTTTAGGCATAATTCCATAGGTTCGTAGTTATTTCAAATTGCTTTATTATATATATGTTACCACTTATAAAGGCATCCCATGTAAGAACTAAAATGTTCTATTTTTGCTTGCTTTGCAGGTGGTAAAGAAATCTGTTAAACTTCATAAGATGGCTCGCTATTTAGTTGAATACTGTGGTATGATTTCATGGTTATTATCTATTATTTTAGTCTTCTGCAAGAAGCAATACCAAGGGCCAGGAAATTTTCCATCTACTTTTTTAATCACAGTACTGGAGGTAATAAGCTATTCCGATTATATATATATATATATATATTTAATTTTTATTTATGACGAGGAAACCTTTAAAGGCTGGGCCACATTGGCCCCACCCTTGTAGGGTAATCCCATCACCCAATGCCAAAACCTTCCACAAGCCACATGTATCAGGTAAGGTGTTGCTAGTGGTGTTCAAACTCAATAACTCCTAGTTTATAATTGGTGTGAACCCTCCCTTAAATCACTTCAATCAAAAGAGTCCATTGAAATGGTTGCCTGCATTGCCATTGAAGCAATCTCTATATTAGAGAAGATGCACTCCAGAGGGTGACTTTTTTTACCCCATTTACTTTTTAATTTTGCTTATATTCTTTTTTATTTCCCTTGATGTGAGGAGAGGTTTTTCTTTCTTCCCCTTTCTATGTTTGTAAATAAACTTAGAATCCAATTATTATTATTTAGCTGTAGCGATTTCCACTTGTTAAAGTATATGGTCTGTATATGACTGCTACAACTTTATGCAGATATGTGCATGGAGATGTAAAGCCTGAGAACTTTTTGCTTGGTCCGCCAGGGACACCTGATGAGAAAAAACTGTTTCTTGTTGACCTTGGATTGGGTAAATTTTACCATATACATTTGTTCTCTGCAGTACAAATATAAGACACAGTACGATACTGAATTATGCCAGTTTTTCATTATTCTGACAACACATTTTGACATGCAGCAACCAGGTGGCGTGATGGTTCTACTGGTCTACATGTTGATTATGATCAACGGCCAGATGTTTTTAGGTAAGCTAATGTTTCAATAATTTATTTTAGTTCCTTTCTACTAATGTTTCACTTACTGTTGTTCTCACTTTCACTACTTTAAAACCTAGGTACCCAGTATTTACAGCAATCCTATAAAGTGAGCGAGTCATTTCCATTCAAGTGGATAAATAAAAAATGGAGGGAAGGATTCTATGTAACTACCATGGCTACTGCAGGAAGTAGATGGGCAATTGTCATGTCTCGTGGGGCAGGATTTTCTGATCAGGTTCAATTATAATTTTTGGAGCTTTGCTCAGTTAGAAAGCCAATTTTCTGGTGAAGAAAACTCATGGTAAATTGTATAAGACTACTTGGCAGTATAAGCATTTTTGGGAGGATTAAATATTTTTGGTTGGATGTGTATGGATAACAAATATTAGTAGTTTTAGTTGTTGACAGCTGTGCATGGATAACAAATAGTTTTGTTTCAAATTGTTATGCTAGACGGATGTGACTTGTGAATAAAAACTTAGAATAGTTGTATTGTGTCGAATGTTAATGAATTATGTATTGTGTCGAATGTTAATGATTCAATTAATTTGAATGATGCTTTAAAATTATAGGTTTATTATGGATTGAATGAATTATTAGGAATTACAGGTGTATTGTTTTCCTGCTTTGGCGACCAATTTATTAGTTGCGACATCCAAAATAATTTTTTTTTGCAAAAAATGACAATTGCCGACCAAGAGTTTTGGTCTCAAAAAATACATCTATTGCCGACCAAAACAGCTCTTGGTCGTGGAAACTCACTTTTGCCGACCAAAACTTTTGGTCGCGAAAAGTAACATATGGCGACCAAACTTTTTGGTCACAAAATGTGTCAATTGGCGACCAAACTTTTTGGTCGCGAAATGTGTCAATTGGCGACTAAGATATTTGGTCGGGAAAATATCACTTTTCGCGACTAAAGTGTTTTCGCGACAAAATGAATTAGTCGCGGAAATTAAATATTTAGCGACCAAAAATTTAGTCGGCAAATCTAACATTTGCCGACCAACCAAAATTTTGGTCGCAAATTACTTTTGCCGACCCTCAATTGGCGACCAAAGTAGCGACCAAAAAAATTGGTCGCGGATAACTTTTGCCGACCAAAAATAGACTTTTAGCGACCAATTTTTTTGTTGCCAAAAGTGTTAATTCTTGTAGTGAGAGCACCGGGGCAAACACGTCTCCCAGCACCAAAAGGCAGTAATCGAAAATCATGACCCTTCATATCAACATTATCTTCAAAGAACCTTTCAGGTCTGAACTCTAGAGGGTTTTTCCAAACTACTAGATCACGAGCTATGGCCCATACATTTACGTGCGCAATGGATCCTTTAGGGATGTCATACCCACCAATCTTGACATTGGTATTAGCCTTGTGGGGAAGCATCAATGGGGTTGGAGGGTGTAACCTTAATGCCTCTTTGGCTACACATTGTAAGTAAGGGAGGTTTGAGAAGTCGGATCAATCATGACACGTTCGTATCCAATTGCACGGTCTTGCTCCTCTTGAGCCTTTTGTTGCACTCTTGGGTTCTTAATCAGTTCTGCCATTGTCCACTCAACTAAGACAATTGTTGTGTCGGTGCCTGCTGTGATCATGTCCTGCATGCATGCAAAAATCAATTTACAAAATGGATTAATTAATTACATTTTCTTATCCTATTTTGTTTACTACGGAATGTGTCACAATTCAAATAGTAACAAACATGATTGTGTGTCCCATTTAGTACATAAATATGATAATTACAACATTTTTATAACTGGCTGACTACTTACCCAAAGGAGGCCAATAATGGTATCGTTACTAAGATCATATTTTTCTTGAAGAGTAAGCAAAACATCAACAAAATGCTGCTTGGCACTACCACTTTTCTCGCGGGCAAGCCTGTGTTCTTCCATGATAGCTCAAGTGAGTTGATCCCTACGTGATCCGTGCTTGGCAAAAGCTTCTTCCTCGAGAGGGAACATCCAACGAAGCCATTGAATGTGCTCTGCCATGGCAAGTGACGCACCAAGTTTCAAGCCGTTGGCTATAATCGCCTTGAATTCTAGTCCTTGCTCATCCATATCACCCTTTGAATTTACAAATCGTTTCCCAAATGCAAAGTCTTGTAATGTTGTTGAATACTACTGCTCCCAAATATTTCTTCACTAATAAACTTTTCTCATAATTTTCTGCATGTAATTGTATGTAGAACATAATATTTTTAAAGCCATTTAGATACATTAGTCGCTAAATTTGCAATTTATTCTAGGCCTAAACTAGTTGTAACAACCACTTCCTTACTTAGTCATGCTAATTCTCTGATTTACATTGATTATGTATTATGTGTGATTTGAATTAAAATATTGTCAACAGATGTGAATAGAATACAAATTTGAACTTGTCTGAATCAGTAAACCATAAGAGTAAAATTCAATATTTGGATAGAAAACTAGAGCCTAATTCACATTAGTGTGAGTAAGTCTAGTTTAATTTAAATTAGATTATAATGAGAATTGGTTTAATTTAACCTTGTAATTAATCAAGCTTAGGAAATTAGAGATAAGTTACATCTGTTTTTAGGCACTCATCAATTTAATAAAAGAAAGAGAAGAGTTAGAGAGAGAGTTAGAGCATATGGTTGGAGTCCAACATTTGAGAGGAAGAGAGAAAACCCTAGAGAGCTCTAAAAGAAGAAGGAAAGAAGGGGAAATAGAGGAATCAAGCAAAATCTTTATAAATCAACCCTTTAAGGTAAGAATTTCTTGCTAATTTCATGAAATTAGGGCTTAGACACTTATCATCTTGAAAGACTGAAGCTTAAATTGAGTAGATTCATGGTTATTTAAGAGTTCTAATGACAAGTTTAGAGTTGAGAACGTGTATGAACATAAATGAGAGGAATTGTAGGAACAAGTCAAGATTTGAACATACATGTCATAAGTTCATGAAAATCATGATCATAAACTTGTTTTCTTGCATGGCCTCTCATGATTTCAAAGGAATTTCTATATATAAGCTTGAGTTGAAGCTCTTGAAGTTATGTTTCATGATTCTACAATTTTCCCAAAGAATTTGATCTTTAATGGGATATTTGAGTTTGTATTGAAAGTTATGATCTGTAATTAATGTTGGAAATCCATATTCAAGTTATTTTTAAGAGTTTAAAGGTTTGAAATACATGAGAATGGAGTTGGTTTTTGAAAAGGTTGAATTCTAAATGCAAGAGCAATTTTCAGGCAGGTTTTTACCCAGGACGGCACATGCGGCTTGGAGCCCTGCACGTACGGAAATTAGGGCACAAAACAACACACAATTTGTTTTAATTGCACGTGCGGTGGTGGTTTCACACGTGTGACTAGTGCTCCCACATGTGCGGATTTCAGGCTGGCCTCTGTTTCGTTTTCTCTCCATTTTTCAGACTTTTGGGCCTCCATTTGCATGGTTTTCAAGTGTATTTCAAATTCATATGCTAATCATGAATACGAAAGAAGTTAAAGAACAAATAGAAATAACCGAACAAACAAGTAACGAATGAGCTGAATAGGATTAAGAACCGACTGAATGAATTAAACATGGTTTGAATGTTGTGCTTGAATGTGTTTGTGTAAGTCAGACACCACACCCTAACCACGTGATTTAGGGAGTTAACTGTGAGTAACAACCTTGTAAAAATATGTTCAAATTATAAGTATTTTCTAACTCATAATATGCTCTGTGTCTGAAATGATGCTTTGTAACTTAATGAATAATTGTCCTATTTGTGAAATGTATTCGTGGCATCCATAACATCTGTTATTGTACTATTACTGCTACTGTTACAGAAATCTCTGTTAGTTTCAAATCTTGGAACTACTGTTTACTGTATTGATGGCCATCAAACATGACTATTCAGTCTCTTAAGACCTACTGTACTGTTTTGTTAATGGATGTATCACGCATGATTGCTATGATTACAATATGATTTGATTTTGAAATGAGAAACTGATTCACTAATGATAATTGATTGTTTTAAATGCTGTAAGGACGTCATTCATTACCCTTTTACACCGTTGTTATTCATTGGGCTCTAACTCACTATTTTATGTACATATGTAGGTGATCAAGCTCAAGAGCGAAACTATTGGCGTCGACCTAATCTCTTTTTGTCAAGCCAAGTCTCATGCCTCACCGTGAGGTTCTAAATGGTCAAGTTGCAAGGCTTTTGGGTGATTTAGAATTCACTCTTCTATTTTTGCATTTCAATGTTTTGAGTGATACCGAGTCAAGTTTTATATGTGATTATGACTGTTGATAGAACTGATTTTTGTTATTGGGATTAAATCCCTAAGTTTTGTTTTTGTTTTTAGTACTTAAATTTGACGTGGACTTATGTGTATATAAGTTTAATGTTTGGACTCATGTGTATATATCAACATATATAAGGGCTTGTTTTGTTCATTTACGTCTTTACAACTCATTGGACGTTATATTTTCTTATTTATTAGCTTTCGCCAGGACTTTGGTAATCTCAAATTACTGGTCGGTCACTACTTTAATCCCTTGGGGCAGCGGTTGGGTCGTGACACTATGTGCAGGAATATTAATTCATTTAGTGTTAAGAGTTTTCGTATGACTCAATTAGTCATTTTTGTTTTGAAAAGTTATATTTATTTGATTAGGTATCATTTGAGTTTAAGTAAATTCTCTTTTGTGATTCATTTTTCTAATTTTTTTATTCATTTTTAGGATGAGAATAGAAATGTGAGGTGTGAAAGATTCTCTTTGGGGTGATTGGTGGTTGAAGTATTAGTTGTCGAGCGTGAAAATTTATATTTCTCTTAGTATGATTTTCTGGTATAACATTAGGCCCCGTTTGTTTTCAGAGGTATTCATGGTGAAAGGATTAATAGTGAGGGGATTGATAGTGAGAGGATTAAGTAAAATGTGTTTGTTTTGATGATAGTTGTTAGTATAAGAATTGTTAAATTATTTTTATATAAAATAATAAAACAAATAAAAAATATAAAAAATTAAACATTAATATTTAAAAAAAAATTCCCAATATATAAAAAATAAAAAAATTTCTAATCCCCTCACTATTTTTTTAATACCATCTCCACCTCCTCCATCTCAATCCCCCTTTCAACCTCCATCTATATCACCTCCTCCATCCTAATCCCCTCCTCAACTCTACAAACAAACACAACACTAAATAACCCCACCTCTATCCCAATCCCCTCCCATCTATTTAACCCTAAAACAAATGGGGTCTTAGGGCATGTTTGATTGGGTGGATTAGAGCATGGGATTAGGATTATTAATCCGTGGGCCCAATTATCTCATGTTTGTTTTAACATTTTGGTTTAGGATTATTAATCCAATGGATAATTAATCCAACAAATTTGTAGGATTATTAGTAATGGGGTAGGGGTGGGATTATTAATCCAATGGATATTAATCCAATTGGATAGTGAATCCTACACTAATTTAATAGGATTATTAATACTTCACTATTAGTCTTTTGAATCAAACATGACCTTAGAGTGTTACATTAGAATGTTACATTTGAAAAAAGTACACTAAAGAGTTTTTGTATGTTACATTGATTAAAGTGTTATGTTTGAAAAAAATACACTAAAGAGTTTATTTAAAATGTTACGTTGTTACATTTGAAAAAAAAACACTAAGAATTTTTTAGTGTATTGCGTTAGGGTGTTAGTTTTTTTGGAATATTACGTTATTACATTTGAAAAAAATACACTAAAGATTTTTTAGTGTGTCATATATCAGAGTGTTACGTTTTTAGAGTGTTACATCAGATTGTTACGTTGGGAAAGAAGATACTAAGGAATTTTTTTTTTTAAATGTTACGTTTAGTAATTTTAACATTATGAAAAAAAATTTACATTTGTCTCTTAACACATAACACACAGACGTTTGTACTTGACCTTTTATATAATTTACACTAAAATGAGATTTTTGAATTTAAAAAAAAATAAAATAATAAAAGATGAAACAATTTATATGATCACTGTTTAAAATTTGTTCGCACTTTAAATGAAACTAGAAACATTTCCCGCATAAAAAATTACACAAAAAATAAATAACATATAATAAGAGAGTGAGCCTTATATAGACCCTACATTGTGTAGCCCATCACTAGTAAGACATTTTGTGCTTTATGTGCACCTAAAAGTCCTAATCCGTAGCCATCTTAGTTCGATTCGTGGGCTTGTTCCTATCCGTCGGAATGTGATAGATTTTATCCAATTCTACACTTATAGGAAGTGGGGGTTAATTACATTATGGTCCCTTGCAACAAGGGTGGGGCGGAGACAAGTATCACATCTTTCGGTCTAAACTCGATATGATATAATTAATAATATATATGAATAAATAATATATATATATATATATATAATATGATTAGATATAGAAAAAGAATATTAAAAGTTTGTAATTCTGTTTAAATATAAATAAATAATAATTCTAGAAGTTTCACTGTTTATATATATGGAAACAACGGATATTATTTAGTGTGGTAAAGATTTAAATGATTTTTTATTTTTTTAACTATTTAAAATTTAGTCGGATATCCGCGGAGGCAGAGATGAGATTGAAAAATTCTACCTATAACGGGATTGGAGCAGGGCAAGGGATTTGAAAGTGGAAGTGAGACAGGAATGACAAATCCGTCCGTGACCATCCCTACTAATCCCCATAGTTTGCACTCTCTGGTAGAGAGTAATAATCTTAAATGCACAAAATTATAACACAAAATGCGTACAAAAAGATGCATTGTGTAGTCAAAATCTATCTTGAATGTGATGTAGCTCATATTTAAATAAATCTTACAAAAAAAAAAAGAAAAAAACCCATGGTTTAAGTCTTGTAATAAAATAAATTTTAATTTTTAATTTTATCAATTTAAAACATATTTTCATTTATTTTCAAGTTAAATCATTCGTTTATTTTGGTTAAGTAAAATTGCCACAAAAAGTACATTTTAGTCATTAAATCTAATATAATTTTTATAATAATTTTACTTAACAAAAATAAGTAGATGGTTTAAATTAAAAATAAATAATTTAAATTTACAAAATTAAAAACTCAAAATTTATTGTTACAAAGATCAAATCTTAGAAAAAAAAAAATTTATAATAATTTTCCCTATATGTATATATATATATATTATTCTGTATTCTAATTCTATAACCCTAGGCATTTTTGAGTTGAAAGTGCTACCAGAACTTCTGACATTAGTGAAGACAGAACTCCTTATATAAAAAAAAAATCCCCTTGATTGATTTCACAAAATTGAGCTAATTTTTCAAAAGATTAAATTTTTTATTTTTCATATTTTTTTACTTTTAGTCAAAAATCTTAGGGTGTGTTTGGTAACGTTTACGTTTTCAGTTTATATTTACAAAAATTTTATAAACTGATTTTTGTTTATTTTTTGTTTTTTTTTTAGAAAAATATAAACTACAAACGCGTTTGGTAATTGACAAAATGTTTTAAAAAATTTAAAAATATAAAAAATAGTGAGAAATGGCAACTAGTGGCAAGTGGCGGTGGAAGACGATGGTGGAAAGTGTGGTCACGGTGGGTGGTGGGTGGTGACGGGTGGGTGGTGGTGGTGGTGGTGGGTGGGTGGGTGACAGTGGCGGGTGGTGGTGGTGGTGGTGGTGGTGGTGGCGGCGGGTGGTGGTGGCAGGTGGGTGGCAGATGGCCGGTGGTGGTGGCGGGTGCGTAGTGGTGTCAGGTAGGTGGTGGTGGGTGGGTGGATGACGGTGGTGGGTGGTAGCGAGTGGCTGGTGGTGGCGGGTGGTGGGTGGTGGTGGCAAGTGGGTGGCGGATGGCGGGTGGGTGGGTGACGGTGGGTGACGGTGACGGGTAGTGAGTGGTGATGATGGGTGGGTGGGTGACGGTGGCGGGTGGTAGGTGGTGGCAGGTGGTGGTAGGTGGGTGGCGGATGGCGGGTGGTGGCAGGTAGGTGGCGGGTGGTGGTGGTAGTGGGTGGGTGGGTGACGGTGGCGGGTGGTAAGTGGTAGCGAGTGGGTGGTGGTGGTGGTGATGGTGGGTGATGGTGGCGGGTGGGTGACAGGTGGCTGGTGGTAGCAGTTGGTGGATGGTGGTGGGAGGTGGGTAGTGAGTGGTAATGGCAAGTAGGTGGCGGGTGGTGGTGGTGAGATGTGTGTGGTGGTGACGAGTGGGTGGCAGGTGGGTAGTGGGTGGTGGTGATGAGGTGTGTGTGGTGGTGACGAGTGGGTATCAGGTGGGTGGTGGGTGGGGTGGCGGGTGGTGGTGGCAGGTGGGTGGTGAGTGGTGGTGGTAGGTAGTGGGTGGTGGTGGCCGAAGACGGTGGTGGAAAATGATGGCGGGTGGTGGCTAGTGTTGGGTGGTAAAAAAACAAAAACTCAAAACTCAAAATGGAAACACATTTTTTGTATTTTCATTTTTTGGCCAAATTTATAAACTGAGACCACTGATTTATAAATCAAAGATTTTACCAAACAAGTTTTTATTTGAGTTTTTTAAATTTTTGTAAATATAAACAAAAAACTAAAAACGTAAGTGTTACCAAACGACACCTTAATGTTTTAAGAATTTTTGGTATGTTTGGTTTGAGTTTGGGATATGAGTTTTAGAGATAAAAAGTACGAAAAATTGTTTGGTTTGGTTTTTTTCAAAAGATGTTTTGGAAAATTATTTTGAGCGAGAGTTTTGAAAAAAGTGATTGATTTGATATGTATGAGAGAGAGATTTGTTTAGAAAACTTGTAAACCAAACAAGTTTTGAGAAATTTTTTTAGAAAAATTTGTTTGGTTTGATTACTTTCGAAAACTTATTTGTAGAGAATTTTTCCCAAAATTTTTTGGAAAACACAAACCAAACAAGGCCTTTATTTTTATTTTTTAGGTACACCTAATCTAGATACACTTAAAAAGTATAATATTTATAAAAACAAAAAAATTTTAAAAAAACAAAAATTCAAGTATATTTTTATATTCTTTTGTAATTATTGAATTTTTAAAGTATTTTTTCAAAAATATTTTATTTTTTAGGTACATTAACGTTTTTTTTTTTTTTTTTGAGCAACAAAAACAAACTAAACTTTTATTAAAAATAAGGTAGGATTACAACCTGGCTTAGGAGAAAAAAGTTGCATCATTGTCAAGCATTCCAACTATGTTGAATTATATGCATCTAGAAATTAAAAAATCCACGTTGGTCCATGAACTATCAATGTGGTAAGTGGGTATTTAGGAAGTTGTTATTTTAGTAGGCAATTTTAGTTTTTGGCTATTTTAAAAGGTTAAAATTTTTGTGTTTGGGAAGATAGTTGGATTTTTTTGTAATTGGATGTGATATTTATGAGAGAAAAAGTAAAATGACTATAGATTTGATGTGATATTTTGTCTTATTAATTATTTTAGCCTATTTTGTCTTTTAGTGTTGTTTTAGCCAAAAAAGCTAAAAAAGCTTCTTCCAAACACCTGCTAAGTCTCTAAAGTGCATATATAAATCTAAGTCTATTTAATCCCTAAACTATCAATTAAATGTTTTAAGTTTCTAAAATATTTAATTCAATCATATGTAGTCCTTGAAAGATTTACAAAAATAAAATATATGCTTATAAATATTATAAATTAGAAAAAAATCCTAACTAATTAAGTTTTTCTTCCAAAAAAATATTAAAATTATATTTTGTCTGTAAAAAGCATTTTATTTCACTGGTAGCATTAGAGTATGATTTCTCAGTCTTGCCAGTAAAATTATACGAGTATTAGATATACTCAAGAAGTAAAATTATACAATTTAAATAATAATATATCGCGACAAATAATAATAGAATAAAATAATGCATGAATCAAGTTTTAAAAAGAGTATGATTTCTCAGTCTTGCCAATAAAATTATACGAGTAATAGATATACTGAAGAAGTAAAATTATACAATTTAAATAATAATAATATATTGCGACAAATAATAATAGAATAAAATAATGCATGAATCAAGTTTTAAAAATAACTTAACTAAAAACTTAAACACAATCAATTTAGAAATTATAAACAAAATTCGGCATATAATATAAAGGTAAGGAAGTAGTTGCTGTAGAAAATAGGAAAGAAAATACTATAAATAATTATCCTTACCTTTATAAAGAATATTTATCAGAAGAACTGACGCTCACTTTTTAAAGGCAAAATAAAAATAAATTTTTTTTTTTGAAAAAATTCTTAATTAAGTAAGGTCTTTTACTAATTTATAATATTTATGAGCATATATATTTTATTTTTATAATTTTTTTAGAAACTAAATATTTTTAATTAAATATTTTAAAAATTTAATAGATTTAATCGATAATTTAAAAATTAAATAAATTTTAATTTATATAATTTAAACACTTATTAAATTTAATCAATAGCTTAATTAAAGTAGACAATTTTAAAATAGCTGAATGATGGAAAATATAATAAACCTGAAAACAAATGTTTTGGTACACTAGTTCAACGATTAATTAAGTAGACAATTTTAATATAGTTGAATGATAGAAAATATAATAAACCTGAAAACAAACGTTTTGGTACAACTACGTGTAGGCATATAATCACTCAAAACAGGTCACATGTCACGATGACCAAAGACAGAAAGACAAATGAAAAAGGGTAATTATTTTAAGAGTAAGGATAAACAACAGTTTAACCTTGTGATTTATCCACCAAAAAAAAAAAAAAATACGGAATGTTTTTGTAGTTTTATTTGTAATATTTATACCTATCAGATTTTATATCATGTTATAATTTTTCACAGATGTAACAGAAGTGTACAAAACGATGTCGTTTTGTGCAACACCTAATAAAAAAAAGATAAATTACAAATACATCCCTTGAGATTTATTTAAAATACAGATTGTCTTATGTAATTTTAAAAATTATAAATAGTTCTTTATTAAAAAAATTTATTTGACAGAATTAACTAAAAAAATAAAATTCATAATTACTCTCCTATGTAATAATAAAATTACCTAAATTATTAATTGAAACATATTTCTAATATCATTAAAAACTATTAATTGATTTCATGATCTATTAATAAAATGAGAGATTTGTTATAAAATTATAAATCTCAAGAATGAAATGTAATTTTTAGAACTATAGGGATGATTCGTATTTTAATTAAATCTTAGGGATATATTTGTAATTTATCAAAAAAAAGAAAAAAAAAGGGAAAGAGAGAGAGAGAGAGAGAAAAGGGGGAGAAACATTTATATATATATATACAACTATATGTATATATATGTCCATACAACTATATGTATATAACTATATGTATGTGTACGGGGGCGAAATATCCTCTGCTTTCCGTACTCCTTGTGCTCCAAGCTTCTCTTGACGGCGTCTACCTGGCAACACAGAAACGGTGAGCTGCCCGGCGGTGATATGCCGGATAGACCCTCCGACGATCAAGTCAGTCCACTTCGGGAAGGAGAAGACAGAGAGAGAGTATTTTCTTTCTTTTTTGGGGGAGAAGTTGCATACCTCTAACGTTCGTCTTCCACCATATTTCTAGGCTGGCCATGCAGCCTCAAGATTGCGCGCGCACTACCTCTGCTGTCCTTCCCTGGACAGGTGGCAGTGCTCGCCTCCCACCACCTTACGCGTGTAAAGGCTTAGTCCTTCCACCAGTACACGCAGAACTGTCCAACGGTATTGAAGCGCGCGTGGAGCAAATGTCCTCTCCCTCGCGCCATTGGCCCAGGTGGCACACCTGACCGGAGTACCACGACCGGCCTATCTCTTGCGAAGAACTGTCACCACAGGCACTCAACTGAGCTATGCCCCACCGGACTGCCCCTTGGCAAAGGGGCAGAGGGGTGATGCTCATGGGCCGGGCTGGTATTGACTGGTTTATCATGGCATACCGGTCGCGAGGCATGCTAGCCTCCGTCCGTTTTACCTTCATCCGAGGTTATTTAGAATTTGCCCATCTCGGCTAACCAGTCAGAGACGTGCCATCCCTCACTTGTCCATCGTTTAGCCCGAGCTACTCGTAGTCCGGTCTCGCCACTTGGCTGTGTGCCCAGCCAAATGTTTGCTAGTCGCAGCTCGGCCAGGCTTAGTTCACGCCCGGTCAGCCGATCTTTTCGACCGAGCAAAACAGACCCACCGAGCGTCTCAGTAGAGGAAATAGCACGGCGTCGTAAGGTCTGTCACGACCCGCCCTATCTTAGCTCGGCCATACTAACGGCGCAAATCTCCCCTCTTAATTGCCCCTTAATCCCATCCGAGTCATCGTAACTGGGATTATCTCCGTGACCGAGCCAACGGTTAGTGAATTGCATCCTTTCCTGGCCGAGCATGATTGGGGCGATATCTGTCGCCGAGCTATATCATTTGGTCGGTCATTTCCACTGTAGTCTTGTCAAGCGTCATACCATCGTATTGACAGACGCGTTCTCAGTGCCACGTGGCTTCACGCCATTGGGTCGTGCAACCAGCTGTTCCGCACGCGCAGAATTCAAACGGCGCAGCCGTTTGGGTTTTCCCCCCCTTTTTATGCACAAACGAAGGGACAATTCGACTCTTACTGTTCAATTTTCCTTTGAGCCTAAACCCTAACCTCATAAACTCCATTTCCTTCACCACCGTTGCTGCTGCCTCTCATTTCACTCACCGTTTCTGTTACTCCTGAAGCTGCGTTCAAGCTCGCGGGGACTGCTTCACTTCGCATCTGTTCTTGGTGAGTTTTTTTACCCCTTTACTACTTTTTCCTATAGGCTCTTCAATTTTTTGTGCTTTCGTTCTTTATTTTCTTTGCTTGGAACCTTCCAATATCTCCTTGATGGGGGGTCTTGGCACATCATAGGGCAAACTGTGACTGGATGGGAATATGGGACCATCATGCCCCCGTTTCTCCTTGGTTCGAACAAACGAACCTTGAACTTAGGATGAACAGGATGAACACTGTGCACGACCGAGCTAAATGCTCATTTAGATCCGTAATTATGCCTTCAACCGATCAAAAATGGTTTGCGGCTTATTGCTAAGGTCTCAACCGAGTTAGACACTTAGTTAGATCGGTATGTAGGAACTCGCCGAGCTAAAACTTGAGATCTCCACTTCAAACCTTAACCGAGCTGTAACTTCTTTGAATCTCCTTTCTAGACCTTACCCGAGCCAGAAGTGGAGAGTTAGAACCGAACTAGGAAATCGACCAAGTAGCATAGCTGAGGTAGGGGTCGAACCGGCCAAACACCAATAATCCCTTCACTGAGCCAATTCCCATAGGGGCCGCGCAATTTATGCCGTGCTAACCCTTGGAATTATTTTTTAACATGCAGAACACACTAGGACCGTCCAGGCCAGTCCAGAACCATCATTGGTAGAGCTCAAGGTCCGAGCAAATACACCATCCTTTTTGACCGAGATAGTCAATAAACCAAATAAAACCGAGATAAATGGAGAAGTACCGATTTATGGTTAGCTCGCCCTGCGCGATGGCGGAGTTTCGAAGGGAGTACAACATCCCAGATGACGTCGTCTTAGAGCTCGCCAAAAAGGGAGACACCCCTTGGGGGGATCTAGACCGGTGCCCTTTTACCGTCGTATCAATAGTAGAGGGAGGGCTCCGCTTCCCAGTTTAACCCTTGATCTACGAATTTTTGAGGCAGATAAGGCTTTGCCTGACCCAGGTTTCGAATAACACTTACAAAATAATAAACGGGGTCACCGAGCTGAACCGGAGGCTCGGTCTCAATCTTGGTCTGGCCGAAATTTTCCATCAGTATAGTCTTAGTAGAAATAAGAGCGGGCTTTGCTGGTACCTCAAAGTGAAGAAGGGCCGAGCAAAATTAATAGAGGGTAACCCGGACAAGGAGACCAACGACGACGACTTCTTGTGGGTGTCCGGTCGTTATGAGGACACCGAGGCACCCATACCGGGATGGTATATTAGAAAGGATTTTGGCAGTGCCGGTGAGTTGCTCGGCTGACCGCACTATTTTCTTTATGCATCAATTACTTTCCATACCGATCTAACACTTGTCTTCTTTTTGCAGATAAGCACCTAGCAGCAGACTACTACCAGGCCAACCAAGGGGCCATCAGAGCCCTGCTGTGCCATCCTGCCGAGGAGAAGGAGGCTGCGAAATTGCTCGGCTTCGAACAGACCTATCACTACACCGCGCTGCGCAAGAGCCGAGTTACCGATTTTCTGCGTGCGCCAACCCCAGAACCGAATCCAAACCTACCACCGATCAGGCTTATTCCACTCACCACCGTGCAAGAAATGGCGAAAATCAGGGCCATCAAGTCCATGATCACCGGGGAAGAAGACGAGTCCCAAAAACTAGAGGCAACCGGGGGGACATCCTCCACACCCGCCGTGCAGCAAGAAGGGGCAGTACTGGCGCTTGCCAGCGAGCAACCGGCTGGTCGGTCCAAGAAGCGGCCGAGGAACGAGCAAACCGGGCCGCGTCTGGCGGATGAAGACTCTACCGATCGCGTCTCTACCGAGCTCGGGGACCAGACTGAGCAACCACGGACCGGCAAATCCAAGGGCCCAGCCACCTCCCCGGTCTGGGCGCCCGAGTTCAAATACCAGGGCCGAGCAGTTTCTGTTGAAGACTCTGTCTACGCGGACAAGGACTACTCTCTTGGTTTCAATTTGACCAAGGGGTTGATCTTGCTCGCTGATATGAAAAAACACGACGAGCTTTCTGACCTCAAGGTCCTCCGCTCGGCGGCGAAATCCATAGTGCTAGTAGGTTCTCCATTTTTTATGTCAGACAGTTTGCTTGATTTTTGCTCGGTTTTTCGAATACTGACGATCTCTCACTTGTTTTCAGGCTGCGCAAAAGAACTATTTGGCCCACGCCCGAATGATCAAAGTGCGGCAGAGCCTGCGGGATGCCATAGCTGAGAATAAGGCACAAAAGGCCGAGATAGCGAAGCTTAAAGCTGCGCAGGAAGCGGTTGAGGCCGAGCGAGATATCCTGAGCCAAAAGGTTAACTGAGCTAACGAGGACAAACTTCGGGGAGTGAAGTTGACGAAGGCTCGGTATCTCACCGAGCTGAGGAAACTGCGCGATGCGCACAAAACCGAGAAAGACAAGGCCGTAGATGATGCAGAAGACCGGGGATACGCGCAGGGCGAGAAGAGCTACAACGGCAGGTCCAAGCGACCAAGGACATCTTTTTCCAGTGCGGCTGGAAAGCTGCCGTGGAGAAAGTTGGTCTTGGTCAGGATTCTGACATGTTCATCAATCCGCCTGCTGCCTATATCCCGGTCTACATGCAGGCGTACTCCAAGGCCACCCAAAACTGGCTCATCGCGGAGGCAAGGAAAGAGGCCGAGGAAGAAGCCGCCGCCGCGAAACAAGCCAAGCAAAATCCTCCCGAAACATCTCCAGATGCGGAGGAAGAGGTTGATCGGGATGTTGCCGTGGTGGAAGGCACTAACGATGGCGCCGAAGGAAACCTGCCCGAGCACAATGTGGAAGAGGCCGAGCAAACTGTGCAAGTCACCGAACAAACGGTTGACGTAGAGTTGGATTGACTGTTTTTTTTTTTTTTTTTTTATGTAACCGGGCTATGCCCCCCGTCTTGTACTTAAATTTCCTTTATCAATGAAGATTTCGACTTTTTGCTTGCTCATCTTCTATTTCTGTTCGGTTTGCATCTGCATGGATTCCTTGATTTAATTGTTGAGAATTCACAACTGCCAGGTCGGCTGTGCCGTACAGTTTGCCGAGCTAAAATCACCTCAAACGTTTTCTAGTCAGAACTAGTAGTTCGGTTCCATGAACTTTCAAATGAACTGACATTTTAACTCTTCCGAGCAAAATCTGCTCGGCCTTAATTCGTTTGTACACTTCATGCAATTTCGACGTGACCGAGCAAAATCAACTCGCCTTTTAAGTTGGGTAAGCCGCCAACATTTCTTTTAGGCCGAGCAAATTCAGCTCGGCTTCTTATCGGTTGGACAAAACTCCAACGTTGCGGATTCTGCTGAGCAAACTCCGCTCGTTTTCCATATTGGGCAAGACACCAATATGTCCACTGGGCCGAGCAAGATCAGCTCGGCCCTTACACTGGGCAAAACACCAATGTTTCAGTTGAGTTGGTCATGACGCCAACATTTCAACCGGGCGAGCAAAACCAGCTCGGCCCTAATGCGAATGGGGCCATACGCCAATTACATCGTCGGACAATGCACTAACTGTTTGTGCGGTCTGCATTCATTCCGACGAGAGGAAATCAGTCCGGTCCCATTCAGGTCGGTCTTTTGCCCCTGGTATTCATAATTGCCTTGCGTCCTTGCGAATCCATTGTACAAAGATGTAATTCCAAACAACAAGAGGGCTATTTTTCATTACAAAAGCATTGCTATCCTTTACATTAAGTGCCAAAAGGCTAAAGGTCTAAAAAAGCTAAACAACACAAGCAAATTACATCTTAAAAGTAAAAGACCTTAAGGTTAGCCGTATTCCATGGTCTGGGGACAGCCTTGTCATCTATATCTTCCAGATGGTACGCCCTTTTACCAGCAAGACCAATCACCTTGTATGGTCCTTCCCAATTTGCATCGAGCTTTCCTTCGCTAGGGACCACTGTGTTGCCAAGCACCTTTCTTAATACCCAGTCCCCAATCTTGAACATTCTGGGGTGCACAGCCTTGTTGTACTTTCTGGAGAGTTCTTGTTGATAAGTCGCTATGTGGATCAATGCTCGCTCCCTCCTTTCTTCAGCAAGGTCCAACTCCAATGCCATCGCTTCATTATTCAGATCTGGCTAGAAACTTTCAGAGCAGATGGTTGGCATGCCAATTTCCAACGGGATGACGACCTCCATGCCATAGGCCAAAGCAAATGGTGTTTCCCCGGTTGACCGCCTTGGCGTAGTGCGGTATGCCCAGAGCACATTAGGGAGTTCTTCAGCCCACTTGCCCTTAGCCTTCTCAAGCCGCTTCTTCAGCCCGTCCAGGATGGTCTTGTTTGAGGCCTCTGCTTGACCATTTGACTGAGGATAGGCCGGCGTCGAATTGTAGAACTCGATCTTCAACTCTTCGCAAAATCCGCGAAAGAGTTTACCATCAAATTGAGTGCCATTATCCGAGATGAGGGCCTTGGGTATACCGAAATGGGTGATCACGTTTTGCCATACAAACTTCTTCACGTCCTTTTCCCTTATGGTCGCTAGTGGCTCAACCTCAACCCACTTGGTGAAATAGTCGGTGGCGACGATGAAAAACTTACGGTTGCCCGGTGCAGCTGGGAGTGGCCCAACAATATCTAACCCCCAAAGCGCGAACGGCCAAGGACTTGTGAGAGGGAGCAAATCTCTAACCGGCTGGTGGATCTGGTGGGCGAACTTCTGACACTTCTCACACCTACGAACATATTTTTGCGCATCTGCCTGTATGCGCGGCCACCAATAACCCTGAGAAATTGCTCGGTAAGCCAAGGATCTGCCCCCAATATGGCTGCCACAGATGCCCTCATGTATCTCATAGAGGAAAGCCTCCACCTTGGTGGGGTGGACACATTTCAAATACAGCCCGGTGAAAGATTTCTTATACAAGGCCCCAGACGGGGAGAGCCAAAACCGCTCTGACTTTGCTCGGATCTTGTGTGCCGCCTTCTTTTCTTCTGGTAGAATTCTATCTTTCAGGAAGGCGATGATAGGATCCATCCAAGAAGGGCCCAAGTCGGTGCAAAGTACCTCGGCTGATTCTGGTTCCTCAACGCTTGGCCGGGGTAAAAATTCTATCATCAAGGGGTTAGGAAAAGCTGTCTGAGCAGAAGCAAGTCCGGCCAATTCATCAGTCGTGCTGTTTTCCTCGTGGTCGATTTGTTCCAACCTTATTGCAGCGAACTTCTTGATCTCTGCACGTACCAGCGCTTGATACTTGGCCATTCTTTCGTCCTTTGCCTCATACTCCCTTGAGACCTGATTGACCACCAACTTGGAATCACTAAATACCATAAGGGCTGTGGCTTTCATTCTCAGCGCGCTTCTTAGTCCGGCAAGGAGAGCTTCATACTCAGCCTCGTTGTTAGATGCTGGGAAGCCGAGTGTAATTGCCTACTCGATGATCAGCCCATCCGGCGAGTTCAGCACGATGCCCAGCCCGGCCCCATGTTTGTTGGACGCCCCATCAACGAAGAGCTTCCACATCTCGCCAATAAACAGCTTCCAGCAATCAGAGGGGTTCTGGGAGCTTTTCATTTCCAAGACTCTGATCGGTTCATTCTGGTCCCTTTCCTTGTCTTGGTTGGGTTCATCATCGTCGGACTTTGTTAGTCCGGTCGTGCTCGTCCCTTTTCCTGCTTGCGAACCAACATTTGTTTCTGTTGCCAGAACCACGGGTTGTGCTAAATCCGCACCAACCAAATCAACCGGGCATACTGGATGCATCCCAGGGGCAAATTCCGCTACAAAGTCGGCAAGTGCTTGAGCCTTGATTGCGGTGCGCAGTCGGAACTTGATGTCATATTGTCCTAATTCTATGGCCCATTTCAAAATTCTCCCAGTGAAGTCTGCCTTTTCAAAAAGCACTTTAAGCGGGAACTCGGTTAACACAACTATTGTATGGGCATGAAAATAGTGTGCTAGTTTTCTTGACGCCATCATTAGGGCCAGCGCCAATTTTTCCAAGGGAAGATATCTCGTTTCGGCTGGAAGAAGAGTCTTGCTTACATAGAAGATCGGTAGGTGCTGGATGCCTTCGGTGCGTACCAATACCGCGCTGACTGCGTGTTGAGAGACAGCCAAGTAGAGGTACAACTCTTCGCCCGGCTGAGGTGTGACCAAAATAGGGGCTGAGGAGAGATATGCTTTCAGGTCTGCTAATGCGAGATCGCACTCGTCATCCCAGAAGAACTTGGACTTCAGAGTTTTAAAGAAGGGCCTGCAACGATCAGAAGACCCGCTGATAAATCTGTTCAACGCGGTTGCCATCCCGGCAAGATGTTGCACGTCCTTCGTGGAGTTGGGACGCTCCAAGTCTTGTATAGCCTTGATTTGTGATGGGTCGGCCTCGATTCCCCGGTTCGTAACCAGAAAACCCAAGAACTTCCCAGTGCCAACTCCGAAGGCGCATTTGGAGGCGTTCAGACGAAGCTTGTGGCGCTTTAGGATGGCAAACATTTTTGCTAGGTCGGCGAGGTGTTGGGACTTCTCCCTACTCTTCACCACCATGTCGTCGATATAGGCCTTCATTGTTCGGCCTAGAAGAGGAGCGAACATCTTCGTTACCATCATCTGAAAAGTCGCCCCGGCATTCTTTAGTCCAAACGGCATGACTTTGTAGCAATATAAGCCTCTGGGGGTTGTGAACGACATGATCTCTCTGTCCGGTTTATACATGGCTATCTGGTGGTAGCCGCGATATGCGTCCAGGAAGCTAAACCTCTGATGGCCAATGGTTAAGTCCACCAGCTGGTCAATTCATGGGAGGGGAAAGCTATCCTTGGGGCAAGCTTGGTTGACAGTCTTGTAGTCAACGCAGACTCGCCACTTGTCGTTCTTCTTCGGAACAACCACCGTGTTGGATATCCACCGAGGGTATTGCACCTCCTCTATGGCCCCAGCTTCCAACAAACTCTTTACTTCTTCTGCGACTGCTTCAGCATGGTGCAAGGCTGAGCAGCGCGTCCTTTGAATGACTGGCCGTGCATTGGGAAAGACATTCAACTGATGACAAATGAAGCTTGGGTCGATGCCAGGCATGTCGTAAGGCATCCAGGCAAAGGCCTCCAAATTGGAAACCAAGAAGTTGACATAATCCATCCGCTCGGAACTAGACAAGGATGATCCCAAGAGGAAGAATTTAGTTGGATCGTTCTCGTCAATGCGCACTTCCACCAAATTTTCGACCGATTTTTCCTCGGCCTTTCTCCCTACGTCTTCAAGGACCTCTTTACCCTCGGGCCCCTCAATCATTTGGACGAACCCTTTGGCCGCTCGGCTGCCATTTACCGCAACGAAGCATTGTTTTGCCATCACCCGGTCCCCCTAAACTTCTTCTGTTTGTCCGCTTGGTGCCGGAAAGCGCATGACTTGGTGGAAGGTCGAAGCAACTGCTTGCATGGCGTGCAGCCAACCCCTGCCTAAGATCAGGTTGTAAGTCGATGGAACTTTGAGCACCCAGAACTCTACTTGCTTTACGACCGATCCCGCTTTGACCGGCAAAATAATCTTTCCGACTGGCCATTCTGGCTGTGAGTTGAAGCTGACCAAAGGGGATGTTGCGGGGGCCAAGTCCTTGTCTTCCAACTTCATTTGTTCAAACGCGTCATAATACATAATTTCTACCGAACTCCCCTGGTCGATCAAGATTCTCTTGATGTCAAAGTCTTTGACGCGAAGAGTGACTACTAAAGCATCATTGTGTGGCATCTGAACTCTTTCCAAGTCCTTGGTCGAGAATGAAAGGATGTCCCTTTCTTCGGTCTTTCCCTTCTTCACAGTGGGCTGAACAGAGAGCACTTCCCTCATGTGCTCGGCCTTCTTGATCATCCCTCTCAGCTCGCAGACCCTGGCCGGTTCAATGATGCTGTGGATGACGTTGATTACACCTTGCGGGGGGCACTTCTAGGGCGGCCAGGCCGTTTGGCTCGGCTTAGTCCGCTGGGGTGGCCTTGATGCCCTCATCTATGTATTGGTCAAGATGCCCCGCCGCCACCAACTCCTCTAAGTGTTGTTTGAGCGGCAAGCAGTCCTCTGTTCGGTGCCCCCGTTCTTCATGAAAGGTGCAGCGATATTTTGAATTGAAGCCCCTCTGCGCGCTCCCCAGCTTGGCTGGCCAACCGATGAAGGGTTCACCTCGAATCTCGCTCAAATTGCGGTAGATGGGGATTTTAAATACCGTGGTGATTCCAGTCCATGCCTTCAATTTTCTTTTGGCATCCTCCGCTGCATTACGGGGAGTGTCAGCCCGATCGTTTCGGTGGCCCTTGTTTCTGTCATCACGGTTTGATCCGTGACACTGATCTTTTGGCCGGTTGTTTGGGCGGTTATCCTCCTGCCCAACCGAGTGAACTTTCCCCGCCACCCTTCTGTCCGCCGCGACTGGATTAGCCTTCTCGGTCGCGAAGGCGGCATCATCCTCCACGCGAATGTGCTCATTGATCCGCTGCGTCAATGACTCCATGGTTGTGGGTTGACGCATCGTGAGTGAATCTCGCAGCCTATGTCCAACTGGGAGACCCCGTTTGTATTGAGTGATCGCCAGATTGGTGGGGCAGTCGAGGATCTCATTGTACGTTTCCCAGTATTTTGCATTGTATGCCTTCAACGAATACCCAGACTCCATCTTGACACCCAGGAGATGGTCGACTTCCTTCGGCGTGCGTGTGTTGGTTTTGAATCTGGTAACGAAGGCTTCTGCTAGTTGCTGCCATCCCTCAATACTCCCCTCCGGGAGCCTTTTGAACCATTTCAAACCCAGCTCTCCCAAGCTTGCTGGGAATATGAGGCACATCAAGGCGTCATTGCTCCGGTGTCCAGCCATTACTTGCCGGTAATGGCTCACATGCATGTACGGATCCGTCTTGCCGTCGTACAAAGTGAACTTTGGCTGGTGGAATTCGGCGGGGAGTGGCGTACTCTCAATCTCTGGAGACAGCGGCGTGGCTGTAAGTCGCGCCAGCTCTTTGTCCACCAGCGCAGGGGCCATCACTTTGGGGGCTGGCATCGCCACTTCCTCACTACAACGAACTGGAGCGCTTAACCTCTGCAATGCCGGCACTCTCCGAGCCTCCCGACGGCGCGCCCTCTCCTCCAATGCATCCCTCAAGTCCCTGGAACGTGTGGAGAAAGAGGATCCCGACGTCGGCGTCGGGCGTGAGGGGCGGTTGGTGCTGTCGCGAGAGAGGGTCCTACCCTTTCTTTGGTCGGAATCTCCAACCCCGTAGTTCCTGCTGATGGAGAGAGAGTGAGTCCTCCCCTGGAGGCGACTGCTACTACGAGGGGACGGGGTGCGCTCACTGAGGCTGCCCTTTCTAGCAACACCCTTCCCTTTAATCTGGCGTTTCAGCAGCTCCATCTCCGCCGCCATCTTGCGAATGAGGGCGTCTTGGTCCTTGAGTTTGTGCTCCAGGCGCTGTGCATGGGACTCCCCCCGGCGTCGGCGGCTCTCCAGACTCTGCGAGCGATCAGTACTTCTCTCGCGTTTGTCTTGCGCATCTCGCGAATGAGTCTCTAGGCCCGCCATGGCTGGAATATTCGGAGGACCTTCTCTCAAGCGGACGTACTCGGGTGTGACACCATCGACGACGGACAGTGGGGCTTCGCCATTGTTGGCCATGGAAATGGTTGAAGAAGCTCTAAAAACAAGGGTTGAGTATCAAAAACTTCCCACAGACGGCGCCAATTGTAGGGGGGCGAAATATCCTCTGCTTTCCGTACTCCTTGTGCTCCACGCTTCTCTTGACGGCGTCTACCTGGCAACACAGAAACGGTGAGCTGCCCGGCGGTGGTATGCCAGATAGACCCTCCGACGATCAAGTCAGTCCACTTCGGGAAGGAGAAGACAGAGAGAGAGTATTTTCTTTCTTTTTTGGGGGAGAAGTTGCATACTTCTAACGTTCGTCTTCCACCATATTTCTAGGCTGGCCATGCAGCCTCAAGATTGCGCGCGCACTACCTCTGCTGTCCTTCCCTGGACAGGTGGCAGTGCTCGCCTCCCACCATCTTACGCGTGTAAAGGCTTAGTCCTTCCACCAGTACACGCAGAACTGTCCAATGGTATTGAGGCGCGCGTGGAGCAGATGTCCTCTCCCTCGCGCCATTGGCCCAGGTGGCACACCTGACCGGAGTACCATGACCGGCCTATCTCTTGCGAAGAACTGTCACCACAGGCACTCAACTGAGCTATGCCCCACCGGACTGCCCCTTGGCAAAGGGGCAGAGGAGTGATGCTCATGGGCCGGGCTGGTATTGACCGGTTTATCATGGCATACCGGTCGCGAGGCATGCCGGCCTCCGTCCGTTTTACCGTCATCCGAGGTTATTTGGAATCTGTCCATCTCGGCTAACCGGTCAGAGACGTGCCATCCTTCACTTGTCCATAGTTTAGCCCGAGCTACTCGTAGCCCGGTCTCGCCACTTGGCTGTGTGCCCAACCAAATGTTTGCTAGTCGCAGCTCGGCCAGGCTTAGTTCACGCCCGGTCAGCCGATCTTTTCGACCGAGCAAAACAGACCCACCGGGCGTCTCAGTAGAGGAAATAGCACGGCGCCGTGAGGTCAGTCACGACCCGCCCTATCTTAGCTCGGCCATACTAACGGCGCAAATCTCCCCTCTCAGTATGTATATGTTCAGGCTATATATATAATTATATGTACATATACGTTCATCCAATCATATATACCTGAGAGAGGTTCTTAAGCTAGAAAAATGGTTGGAGATTTCTGGTTTTGGCTTAGATGGGTTGCTTTATAAAATATGAAGTTAGAGTGTAAGATAAAGTAGGAAGGTGTAATCAAGTATGGAGTTAAAATAATATAAAGTGAGAGTATGTAGATACATGTTCATATGACTATATATATATATATATGGAATGATTAGAGATCAGAAAACACACGTACACAGCCAAATCCAAATCCAAGATCACCAAATAACTTCTCCACCCAAAGAGTTCTTAATTATTAGATATAGAAGAAAATGAAATCATAGACTTCTTCTTTTTGTATATATATATGCATGTTCATATATATGTTTCTTCTTCTCTCTCAGTTGCAATCTCTCTCTAACTTTCACTCTTTTTTTCTCTCTCTACTTTCCTTTTCTTTTTCTTTTTTTTTGGATAAAATGCGGTGCACTTCTGTTATGTCGGTAAGAACTTACAATGTAGTATAAAGTGTATAAGATTTAAATGTTACAAATGAAATTACATGAGAACTCTATAGTTTTAGATAAATCACATAGAGTCAAGCTGTTATTTACCCTAAGAATAAATACAAACTAAAATTTTGTTCATTTTTTTTCTTTCTTTTTTCCTTTTCCTCCATAAATTCCTATCGAAATGTTTTTTGTTATTATTATTCTTTTATTTTTATTTGCAAGTACCTATTGAAATGTTTGATCATTGATTTTCACTGCTAAACCATAAAAAAATGGAGTTTAACATAGGCATTTCTATTTAAACTCAACTTTGTTAAATTTTTGTTGGAGTTCACCTATCAGTGACTAATCTATTCATTTTACAAGTCATAGATGGATATTAAATCTATGGAAAATGGTGTGTATTATATATATTTTGTAATTAAAAAATATATATATAATTTTAGATTTTTTGAATTATAATTAAAAAAAATGTCATGACTAAACATAATATGAGTCATAATTAAAAAAATCATAATTATAACTAAAATAATGTCATAACTAAAGAAAAAATAATAATTATAATTAAAGAAGAAAATGACATAATTAGGGATGGATATTGGCTCGTTGGCCCATCCAATCCACCCGACTCACCCCTATTTTTTTAGGTTTTGAAAAGGTTGTTTTAGCCTATAGAGTCTGGTTGGATTAACATTTTTAACTCGATGTATTTATGGCTTGGACTTGGGATTTATACTTCCAACTCAATTCGGCTTTGCCAAGCCTGTTATTAAATTAATTAATTAATTATAATATATTATTAATTATTTTTTGGTTGAGATTTAAACTCACATTTATGGTGATGTGTGATGGAATTTATTTAAAAAATATTTCAATTTATACATAAAATTATTCAATTTACAATGATGTCAATATATTTATTTAAAAATATAACGTGTGATTGAATTTAATTACAAAATATTTTATTTTTCTTTAATATATAGCCCGATGGATGGATTTGAAATTTATAATTATTTTCTGGGCTACGCTGGGCTGGGTTTGGGCAAATGTAGAGACCTGATGTTAGGCTGGATCAGACAGATACAAAATCTCTTATTATAGAGTGCCGGCTCGACCCGACAAATGTCCACCCTTGGTACACATTTTTCAAGAGTGTGTATATTAAAATTTTCCTAAATCTACACAATATTATTATGTTAAAAAAAAGACCATGATGTCCACCTTGTCGTTCAAATTTTTTTACAAGACAATGATGATAATTATGATAGAAAAACATGAAATCTATTTTGAAAAGGAAGTTAAAAGTTAATTTTTTAAAAAAAATTTTTGTCTTTTTTTTTGAAAAATAATGTAAAAAAATAAAGAAGCAATATTACTTAAAAGAAATTAAAAGCCAAATAACTGTTTATAACCTCTTTTCCAAAAGAGGTCATTATTGCATAATATTGTAAGGTAATTAAAGTTAAAAATTTTAATCTATTTTTCTCAAATTATATATTTTTTAAATTGTAAAATTACATATGTTTAAACATCATTGGTTCTTCCATTTTTTTTTTCTTTTATTTTAATGTTGACTAATAAGGAAATTTTTTTCACAATTCTAAAACAATTTTTTTTTTCATGTTTCTAATTATAATTTTTTCAAATGTCAAAGATGACAAGCTTTTCAAAATCACACTTTAAAATCTAAAACTATTATAATTTTATTTAATTTTTATTTTAAATACATATATTCAAATTATTAATAGTTATTAAAAGTTTTAAATACTTTTTTTTTGTGGTTTATATTTTTTTTTATATTTTATATCTTTCTAGACTAGAAGGTAGTAAATTTTTTTTATACAAAATTAATCAGCTTGCTTGGTTTTGATTTTTAGAAAAAACTATTTTTTTATTTTTTGTTTTCAATGAATTTTTAATATTTTAAGAAATTTTTTAATTTTTAGACAGACCTAACATAAATATACTTAAAAAGTGTAATATTTGTGAATTTTAAAAATCCACTAAATACTAAAAATACAAAAAAAAAGAAGTCAGTATTGCTTAAAATTTTAAAATATTCACTAAAAACAAAAACAAAAAAAATACGAAAAACAAAAAACTCAATTTTTAGAAAATTGTATTCAGAAAACTGAAACCAAACACATTAAATATTTTTTTTACTAAAGAAATTTTTTTTAAAATATATGAATTTTTTAGCACTTGTCAAGTATAATAGATCCTGCCAATTTTTTTTTTTTCTTTTCTCTCTCAATTGTCAATTAAACAAATTACAATAGTGAAAACATTTTTGGCTTAACCTCCTAAAAAGTGACTTTTGTTAAAATCAAATAGAAAAAAACATTATTATTTTTTAATTAAAAGTGACGGTTGGTGAAATTTACTTTTTCTATTAAAAAAGTAATGGGTAAACAATAATTTGAATTTAATATTTGTATATATTTATCTGTACAATTTGGGTTTTGAGTACTCGGGTTAGTTGGTATTTCTACTTAAATCAGTCTGAATCTAATTCAGATTTTTAAATTTCTACCTAACTCCAAACCAAAATTAAAAAAAATATGTTGTTCAAACCATAAAAAACTCAGACTAGGATTGAATTGATTAGGTTGAGCCCGTCCAAGTTTGCTGCTCTAACAATAGAGTTGGATCTCATGATTAAGTTTGTAATAAATCAGAAGTTGACACATAAATTGCATGTTTCTATAGTGAAATTGTGAGACTTAAATTGTTTATCTAAATCTTTTTTGTGTTTATGTATATATAAAAAAAAAAAAAGTACAACGAACTATTTATATTGTTTTATAATATGTTATTAATTTTTTCACATCCTATGTATCGCTAGTAAAAGTAATTGCAAATCTAAAGAGAGGGAAAAAAAAAGAAAAAACCATACCAGGGTTGTTATTGCAGTCATTGAAGATGGACTCAACCATGGCAGTAACTTCATCTCCTCTAATGGGTCTGAGAGCTTCAAGCCTCTTTCGAGAGAAGAGTTCAACTGTACACACTTTCCTAACCTTCACATAGTGGGCTCCATAGTCTGCCCATATTAGATCCTTCCCTTCTCTACTAAACTTTGCAGCCGATCTGCTTCTATGCCTATCTGCCAATTGCTGATCATGTTCTTTAAGCACTTCTTTAGCCAACTCTGAGCTCGAAACGACAACGTTTAGTGTTGATCCGAACCAGACCGATATGATTGGCCCGTAGACCTCTGCCCACTCGGCAAAGCACCGGAACCTCACCTTCTTTATGTCGTAGAGGTTGCCGACGATGGGGAGCGGTCGGGGCCCCGGTGTGAGATTGAATCTGAGCCGTTGGTAGAGGTGGTAAGAGAGGAAATGCAGAGGACTGAGATGGGTAGTAGGAGAGGTAGAGCCATTTTGAAGAAAAATGTTGAGATAGAGAGGTTTGAGTTTTGAGGGTAACAATGGGCTAAATGAAGTTTGAAGGGAGGATGATTTGTAAGGGAGGGTGATTGAGGTTGGCAAAACAAAAAGTTGATGAGGTGATTATTAAAAATTCTAAATAATATAATTATAATAAAGTTTTTTTTTGAACTAATATTTATAATAATGTTTGATAACTCGAATTTGAGTTTTTCCGAGTTGTTTGAATTTGTACATGTCAGTCGACCGCTTGTACGACTAGTGCAATACTTGTCTACTGCGATTGTCACTCTTGTTGATAGCGACTGTTACCTTGTTGCCAGCCGACCGCCTAAACAACCACTCAAATGACCGACTGGACGACTGACAAACCAAAACTCTGACTATTTGGACAAACTCAAATTCGAGTTGCGTAGCATTGTTGTAATATTTATATGGTTGTGAGACTCATATTGTCTGAGATCTATACATGAGTATTATGTAAAATTTTTAATAATTTTTTTTTAAGTCTTAGGGCTGATTTGACATCCATGAAAAAAGATAAAAAGTTATTAAAAAAGTCAAAAAGTTATTACTATTCACAAAAAATATATATAAAAAATAAATTTACAAAAAAAAGTACAAGTCAAAAAGATGATCTGAAGTGATGTGCAGTCTGCAGTGTTGCTAGTACAAAAAAGTACAAGTCAAAAAGTTACCACTATTCGGCACATGGGCCCTATCACAGCTCCCGTTTTGATAATCTGAATCGTTCAATATATAGAACTCGTCGAGTATTATATGGCTGTAAAAACTCATGTTGATCGGATATCAATAACTATATGATCAAATTAGTTTTGTATAAAAAAATGGACGGTGCACAAAGTAACGTTTGACAAAAAACTAATCCGATCAGATAGCTATCGATATCTGATCAACGTGATTTTTTACAAAAATATAGTACTCGGCGAATTCTACATATTGAACGGTTCCGATTATCAAAACGAGACCTGTGGTGGGCCCCCACGGGCTGAACAACACCGTCCAGTCAGAACAGCACTGTAGACAATTTGGTCCTATACATCTTGCTGCCAACCGTATGCATGACGGTACCATCACTATCAGTAGACAATTATATATTTAGGGGTAAAATGGTAATTTTATTATTTTATACAATATTTTAATACACATTTTTTCATAAAAAGTCAAAAAGTTATCTCAAACAATCATCTTTTTTTCCTCTACTTTTTAGTCTAAAAAGTCAAAAAGTACATTTATTTAGGACATTCCAAATAATTCCTTAGTATTGTTTTTCAGTAATCAAAATTCTTACTCTCAATTTAGTAGAAGTGATTTTCTCTAACTTAACAAACTAAATCAAACTAAACCTTAAATCCTATTAAATAGGATCGATTACGTAAATTTTTCTTCTTCATACGATTTTACCTTAATAATATATTAAGAAAGAATAATACTAATAATGGACGTTAGTGGACGGGGCAATTGATTCATGTAGCTATTTTTTTAGGATAGTGCGTAAGCCAGGGTTCATGATTAGAGTGGGTGGACCAAACAGCCTTTTCGTTCTAATCTTACTACTAACCTATTAATATTATGTATATCGTTTGCCCAAAATAATAATAATAATAATAATAATAATAATAATAATACTATTATTGGATATTTAAATTTTTTTTGAAGGGAGGTTGGATAAATTTAAAAAAAAAAAAAAAAAAATCGAGGATACAATCACTTGAATCAAACTTGAGTTCCATTAGTTAATATTAATATATATATATATAAAGTTTATTAAAATTTATAAAAATATATATAAGTCTATAGGAATATGTATAATGTATTCTAAATATAAGTCTATAGGAATATGTATAATGTATTCTAAATTTCAAAAATTTAAATATTATTTTAACTTTAACCAATATGTATTGTTATTACTAAAACCCATTTATCAGGTGTTATTGCTGAGTATCATGTGTCATCGCTTAAGAGAATCATATGTGTAAATTCCTGTTAGGGGTGAGCATGGTCCGAATTGGATCGGATTTGGGTAAAACCAGGACCAATCCGTTATCTACGGTTCTTGAAAAATTGGAACCAATCCAATCCGTTTAAATCATGGAACCAATCCGAACCAATCCATTTAAATACGGATTGGATCGGTTTAGGACCACGGATTCACATAATTAAATAACAAAAAATATATATATATATATATATAACACTTTAATTTCATAAAAATATAAACATAGCGCTATATCATTTCCATAATAGCAACATGTTTTTCTATAATAGTGACATATTGTTCTTGAATTTAAACAACCATAAGAAAATACAAACAAAAGTAATAAAATAAGATATTATACGGTTTTAGGTTTGAGTTTAAATTTTATATAGAATAAGAGAAGATACTATGGGGGAGGATGTATAATAAAAATATAGACTATTTGTATACGGTCCGGATCGGTTCCAATCCGGAACCGTGGGGTTCAATCCGGAACCAATCCGTGGACTACGGATTTTTAATTCTTCAATCCGGAACCGAACCGCGGATTCAAAAAACCAATCCAAACCTATCGGATTGGACTGGACTGGATCGGATTACAGATTTCACGGATTCCTTGCTCAGCCCTAATTCCTGTAATACATATCTTAAGAAAAAAAATTGTATATTATATGTTTTAATTATGATATTTGATTTTTTATTATGCCATATTATATTATTAGTTATGACATATTACATTGTTAGTTATGATTTCATTTTGATTTCTTGTGTTGTTATTCAAACTCAAAAGTTAAACCTACTTTCTAGGTACAGTGATTTGTCAAGAAAATTATTGGTTGATAATTAAAAATTTTCTAATTATCAACCAATCATCTTCTGGATAAATCATTAGTTTATAAAGTGAGTCTAAAAAGTAGATTTGTATTTTATTTTTATTTTAACTATGATTGAATATACTTTTAGTTATAATTTAAGTGGTGCTTAGTTATAACTCTTGGTTATGACATATTGTAATATTAATTATGACATATTATGATCGTTATTTTAGTTATAACTTAATTTTTTTTTAAAGTAATATTTAGTTATGATCCATCATCTGGTTGTATGTTTGTTTGGTGATTTTTCAAAATTATTTCTTGGACAAACTTCACTTTATCCCCCTGTGATTTGGGCCAGGTGCGGATCACCCCCTGACACTCAGACATAATCCCCATGTGGTTACTGGATTTAAGTGCACACTAATTTCTGTTAACAAAATATGTAAATTGACAGTTATACCCCATCCTCATATTCATCTTCTTTTTCTTCTCATCTTTATCTTCTTTTCAGTCCTCCTTCTCCTCTTCTTCATTCTTTTTTCCTTTTCACAAACCCAAAAGGTAGATATATATATATATATATATTCTTCCAAAGAAGAAGTGGTAGATTTAGGGTTCACAAATCTACCAAAATAAAAGAAACGCCATCAGAAATCAACAACAACCACCAGCAACAAACCAGAATTAAGGGCAAATAGAAAACTTACCAGCGTCAGGCTTGAAAGATAAGGTACACCACCGAAAAATGGGCTAACCAGAAAAAAGAAAAACATCGTCAGAATCAATGATCGACTTCGGAATCAATGGCAAACTAAAAGCAGCAACAAAAAACCTAGGTCGGCAGCAACGATGTCACAAAAAAACATACCATTACTGATGAAACCTATTGGTATTATCGATGGCAACAAAGTGATCCTACCGGCAAAAGCTCACGAATGGAGAAGAAGCATAATCTATGTATACATATAAATATAGCATTTTGTTCCAAATAGAAGAAGATGTTGGGAGTATTGTTCTAGGTTTTCAAATACACAAGACGAAAGATATCCCAAACTAGATTGCATCGTATCTAGACCATAACCCATTTCCATTAATTTGCGAACCCAATTCCATATATATATATATATATATATATCTGTGTTGAACTGAAAAGCTATCCAATTGCATTATGTGCCTGTTTGGCAGAACTTAAAAGCAGCTTATTTCAGCTTTCAAGTTAATTTAATCTATTTTGATGTGTTTGGTTTACCTTATAGCTTATAGCTTATAGCTTTTTGGAAGTCAGAAATCAGCTTATTCTTTGAGTGGGGCAGGAGATGCTTAATTTATAAGTCAGAAATCAGCTTATGTTCATAGTTATAAGCTATAAGCTGTTTAGGCATAAGCTATAAGCACTTTCCCACAGCTCTACCAAACAGGGCCTATATCTACATCATAACCTAATTCCATTAATTTGCCAAGCCAATCCCATATATATATATATATATATATATCTGTGTGTGTGTGTGTGTGTTGAACTGATCCTCAATTCCAAGGTCTTTCCTTTTTACCATCCCAATTCCATATATATTGTAGGGGGAACAAATATTCGTCACTGTCCGTACACCTCGTGTCCAAGCTATGCTTCACTCCGAATAACCTAAAAACACAACGACGGTGAGCTGCCCAGCGGGTGTGATGCCGGAAAGCCCCTCCGACGATCAAGTTAGCACCCTTTTAGAGAGAGAAAAGAGCGAGAAGACAAAAGAGAGATAATCCTCAGAGCCAAAAATTGTAGACCTCTTATATGGAGGCGCCGCTCAGTCTATATAGCCTCTGCGCGCTACTCTGCTCGTCCTTTCCTGGGCGCATGGTTGTACTGCTGTAGACGTCCCCGAACGCCCCAGGAGGGAATCCCCCCCGTTTTGTTCATTGGGCCCACTACAGTTCAGGACTCAATGTCACGGTCCTGTATCTAATCTCGCAGAGTGCAATGCAAGACCGATGAAATCATCAAAGAGTCCAAATCCGGCAAATCGTTTTTGAAAACAGATTTTTTGAAAGAAGTGCCAAACATGAACTGCTTTGCCAGATACAGAGTCGCCACCTAAATATTTTATTTTGGAAAATTTAGAAAACCCTGACTCGTTGCCTAAGGCCACGTGTCCGTCATCACCAAAGTTGCCTCGGCTCGGGAACTTGGGTACGATTGGGGAAGGTCACTTCGTGAGCACCCTCTCTCGCTCGATCAAAGATCGGCCTCTACTAACCATGATATCTAGTTTTCAAAATATTATGCGTTCTTATTTCGGTTATTAGCCTAGATTTACTATGTGATGCGCACAGCATACAAGTATAGACTAGATCGCCTGAATTGGAACAAAACATTTCATGTTTGTTTATTTGAAAATGGTTTGATGGTGCTACTCGCAAGTAGGCTAAGACGTGGATTTGCCACCCTCGGGTGGGCTTAGAAAACATGATTTTTTCACTATCTAGTGGGTTTAAAACTCCCAATTAATGAATTATTCCAGTTCAAATAACCTAACCTTCACCCACAGGCATTCAGGTAGGTATATCACATAAGCACATAGCCTCATGGTAAGCATGCTGTCATGGCAGTCACTCACACGCATGCAAGGATGCTAAAGCATAAAACTTACCGAGTACTCCAAGCCAAAACAGAAGCTATGTTAGAAATCCATGCATGATCCTAACTATACAGAAATGCCTAATGCAACACATGCAAAATGCAACTACAATAGGCTCTGCTATTCTAAAATGACATGTAGAATGCTACAACTAACAAGTATTCAACTCGGAATTGAAATACAAATGCAGTTAGTATGATGCGCCGAACCCGGTGCATGTAAGACAGATGAATGAATGCAAACATGCTATCATACTGTATGCTAATTGAAACATGCCCTAATCTAGCCATCATAAGCTGGTAAATAAAAGGGAGAAAGACGTGGGGTTGGAAGACATACATCACACACACGCACACTTATTACAATTGCGCCCTCGCTCGGAGGGTCCGAATAAATAATATACAGTCCGAATAAATAGTTAAATATTACAAAACCCTAATTAATTAACAAATTAACTAGGAAAGAGATAAACTAGCATGTAAGCCTATGGACTGCCTCAGCTCTGTTCCAGATGGTGGAATGATGCATGCTTGAATTGCCTGGCGCGGAAATCCATTGCGATGCCCCGATTCACCTTTGTTTACAATTGTTTTCGGAATATTGTGCAACGCTCCAGAAGGCCACTGATTTCTGATTTGCTGCAACAGAGAGCAACAAAGGGGCATGGCAAAGTATTTTCACATATGTATGCATGACTACTCTTCAGGGAGTGTAGTCCTCGATCCTCATGTCACCAATCACGCATCTCGATGCACGATGGCTGAGGAGTCGAATTGCACGACTCAATATGAAATGAATGCATATGAAAACACAACAAGACCTAAACTCTATCATGGGTAATCCGAAGTGTCGGCGACAGAGAATTGAGACATGTTCCGTCACTCGGAGTACGAAACGTCCCTCGTTTCCCGTGCTTGGGCTAACTCCTATCCCAAACACGATACAAATGAGATGGCATACACAATGCGACTAACATACAACCTAGCATACGCAATGCTATGAAATGGCATACACAATGCTCTAGCACGCAACCTAGCATACGCAATGCTATGAATTGAAAAGGCATACACAATGCATAATGGGCTTACACCAACATGAGTGGACCTCAGCCACACTCACATCAGTAGCCGTTAGATGAAAATGAGACAACCGAAATGCGTGCATACATGCACGAATACCAAGGACCGAACCTAAGGCACAACGTGCAACTCTAACAAGGCATGGCAAGGCATGCAACATGGCATTCAAACATGTAAATTTCAGCACTGAAATATGATGCAAAACGATCCTGAATCATGGATATATGGCACCCGATGCATGAGATGAGCCCCGAAACTTCAAAACTAGGCACATGTATTGACTTGTAGCTATACAAAGCATGCATTATTTGACCATGAAGCACAAAGACAGAGCCAAGGTAGTCCCAAAACATAAACATTTCTAGTTCAAAGCATGACCAAAAGATGCTAGCGTGATGGACTAAAATAGCATGCAACTTTGACTAGCAAACATGGTTTACATGGCATGCATATGAAGCATATGAAATCTCACCAAACCAGAAAAAATCAGTGAATAAAACATGCCAAAATATGTCCAAATAATCACTGAAATGCAGCCAACATGTGCAAAATTGAGGGGCTTCTTTGGAAGGGCATACAAGGGGTAATTAAACACATGCATCAAGGACACTTAGCATGGCACAACCAACTCTGGAAATCAAATATGACAGCCCTAAAACTCACCAAATTGACCCTGAAATTGGTCTAGGGAACATGCAAAGAAAGGCCTCTTTGAAGGGCCTTGAATGGGATTGGTCTACACATGCAACATAGACCTAAAATATGGTGAAATGGGCCTCGGACAGAGCCAAGGCAGACCTCAAAACCCTCAGAATGAGGCCTGGAGAGTGACTTCGATGCATGCAAAATAGGGTCCCCTTGGAAGGCCTAAAAGATCCCCAAACAAGACAAGGAGAAAGGGGGTCACCCCCCTCTAATTTTGGCCCTCAAAAATGCATCAAAGACACTGAAAATCCACTGGATTTCAATGGCTAAAAGGCCAAACCATGGCCAATGCAAGTGCTCTAATACATAGCCTTAATCATGAAGGAATGAACCATGCATAGGGGAAGATGACCCCAAACAGAGAATAGACCTTAATCAAACATAAAGATGATATCAAAAAAATATTTTTTTCAGTTTAGGTCGAGGTCTGAAATGGCTCACAAATAAGGCTAATGTATCATGCAAAAACAGTCCTAAAAGAGAGATTGAGCAAACAGGGCAGGAAAAGGCCTCAAACAGAAAAGAGCCCTGCAACAAAGTTGAAGAGGGGCTCAAAACAAGATACTTTCTAGTTTGGGTCGAATCCTAGAAATGCTTGTAAATAAGGCTAACCAATCATGCAAAAAAATACAAATTTGAGGGAAATGGACACTTACCCTTGAAGAGCCGACCTCCAGCTGCTTTTGGACCAGGTTGGTGAGCTTTCAACCTCTGCAAATGACTTCCAAGGTGCTGGAATGGATGATGGAGGTGTGGTGCTAAGGGTTGTAGTGCAAATGGACCAAAAAAGTGAGGGTTTTGGAGCTTTGAGTAGTAACAATGGAGGAGAGAGGTTATGAGCCTTAAGCAAAAGTGTCTAACCTAAGATATGAAGAGGAGGGCCTCTCTTATAGAGAAGAGAGGCCAAAGCTTCTCTTAGAAGCTTCAAAGATCCTCCACACACGTGTATGGAGGATGCACCAAATGGTCCCCAACTGGCACAGCTGGATTACACTCAAAAGGAACAAAAGCAATAAGTAGGTCGGCCAGTTCAAGTGGCCGGCCGGCCACTCCCCCTGGTCGGCCGACTAGGGGTCAAAAGGTTCAAGAACAATTGCTGGTCGGCCTACCTAGAAAGGTGGCCTCCCAGATGAGTAGAACACAGCCCTATGGAGAAAAACCAGAAAATGTGACCTAGGAGAGAGAAAAGCTAGCTTTTTAGAGGAGTTCAAAAGGGTCAAGAGGAATTACTGGTCGGCCTACCCATATTGGTGGCCTCCCAGATGAGTAGATCACAATGGTAGTATGAAAAGCTAGAAAATATGGCTCAAAAGTGGGAAAAACAAGCTTTCTGTCAAAAAAATCGACTTTTGAAGAGAGAAAATGAGAAAACTGGCTTTTCAGGGGAAGAGGTGGCCGGCCACCATCCTACCACCTCCTTAACAGTGAAAATAGAGTCTCTACCAAAAATGGACCAAAATGGATGCAAAACGAAGGTCCGGGGGCCAAAACGCGCGGTTCGGGGCCTTGAAAACAGGCTGTTAGGCACCGGAAGTGGCGTATGACCACGAAGGTGGTCTCCCGGGCCACAGTGTCCCTCTCCCAAACCGAGGTACACAGTCGACGGCTCCGAAAACTGGTAATCGGGCTCTAAATGGGAAAAATGGCCTACGACCACGAAACGTAGCCTACGGCCACTGAGAGATGGTCTACGAGACCTCTTCCTCCCTTTGGAAAGAGAAAACAGAGAAAACAGGACCTGGTTCGCAAACCGAGGCAAAGCACAAAAGAGCCCCGAAGTCTGGAGGCAAGGCTCGCAGCCGAGACTTTGAAACCTCAGAACGAGCACAATATGCAACATCACTGAGCGCTCAACTGGTGACGTCTGAGTCTTAAGGTCGGTCAAAAATGGGGTGTCTACAGTTGCCCCTCTTTGACAGAACTCGGAAGTCAAGAAGTGACGGGAGTGAGTGTCAAAGCCCAGAGACGACCCATTTTTGACAAGGCCGAAGACTTGGACAAACAAACAAACTATAGATAAATAAATGGTTGTGCCCGCATGCTGCCTACGTATCCCTTTGCAAGGAATCAAACCAACGTAGTTCAGGGGCAGGATGCAAAATGATATGCAGAAAGATTTTGATAATTGGACTTATACGCTACGCGAAGCCGGTTTGAAAATTGGACTTATACGCTACGCGAAGCCGGTTTTGAAAATTGGACTTATACGCTACGCGAAGCCAGTTTGAAAATTCAGGATTTATGCAATGCACTGTAATGACTAAAATGCAATGTGATAGCTAGGAAAATGGAGGTACCTTACAGGGGCAATTGGCAATGACTTACCTCGGCAATGTCCTACCTCAAGCTGATGTAGGAATCTTCCTCTTCTTCTCAGTTGAACCACAGTGATACTTTTCTCCCTGGCTATGGTTGCAGCTTTCCCTATTCTCCAACAGGGTGACATACTAGGTTGGCTCAGTATCCAGAATTGAGGCGCATACACATGCTATCTCAACCTATGGGACTGCCATACAGATTTCAAGCCGAGGATACACCCCTGGGTATTTAAACCAGACTTTAGTCTCGGAAATACCGAACCTTTGCATTCTAGGCAAGAGCCATTCGAACTCTAGTTTCCACAGTCTCAGTTGGTCTCTTAGGAACTCACCGCAAACACAAGCAGGTGGCTATACCAGACCACTGGAAGTCGTTCGGGCACGACAAACACCAAAGGAATTGCACCTTTAGAAGATTTAAGGTCTCCTAGACCAAGGAGTGCACAAGACAGTGCGAATGATGCAAAAATACAATGTGCACAAGACAGTGCGATACAGAGTGAATGCACAAAATAGGGCTAAGAAGATGCACAAAATAGTGCGATGCTAAAGGTGTACAAAACAGTACGAGCATGGTGAATGCACAAAACAGTGCGATACAGATAAGGTGCGCAAGATAGCGCGATGCAATGCACTAACAAGTGCAGGTAAGGTGCGCAAGATAGCGCGATGCAATATGCAAAGCATAAGACAGTGCGATTGAGGTGCGTAAAATAGCGCGAATGATAAACTGCACAAAACAGTGCGATGCGCAAAATAGCGCGAATGTAAGCTGCACAAAACAGTGCGATGCGTAAAATAGCGCGAATGATAAATTGCACAAAACAGTGCGATGCGCAAAATAGCGCAAATGATAAACTGCACAAAACAGTGCGATACGCAAAATAGCGCGAATGCAAACTGCACAAAATAGTGCGATGCGCAAAATAGCGTGAATGATAAACTGCACAAAATAGTGCGATTGAGGTGCGCAAAATAGCGCAAATGATAAACTGCACAAAACAGTGCGATGCGCAAAATAGCGCGAATGTAAACTGCACAAAACAGTGCGACTGAGGTGCACAAAATAGCGCGAATGAATGTAATGCACAGGGCAGTGCGATGCGCAAAATAGCGTGAATGATAAATTGCACAAAATAGTGCGATGCGCAAAGTAGTGCGAATGTAAACTGCACAAAACAGTGCGATTGAGGTGCGTAAAATAGCGCAAACGATAAATTGCACAAAACAGTGCGATGCGTAAAATAGCGCGAATGTAAACTGCACAAAATAGTGCGATTGAGGTGCGCAAAATAGCGCGAATGAATGTAATGCACAGGGCAGTGCGATGCGCAAAATAGCGCGAATGATAAATTGCACAAAACAGTGCGATGCGCAAAATAGCGCGAATGTAAACTGCACAAAACAGTGCGATAAAATGCATCTTCTATGCAAGTACGAGGGCATTTTCTACGTAACAGGGAAAACATATTCTATGTATGAGACAAGCAAAGCATATTCTATGCGGAATCGAAAGCAAGCATATTCTATGCATGAATCATAACGATGCATGGCACGCATGCAACAACAGTGTATATGAAAGTTCACATTCTATGCAATAGAGGAGCATCAAATATATACTCTGGTGCCTCTGATTTGCCTCTTAGAGGACTTCGCAACACACTCAGCTCAAAAAGGGCACACCCTGTTCATATTGGCGAGAGATAACATCTGCATGTGAAACCCTCGAGTGCTGCTTGGATTGCCATTCTGACTTGAAGCAGGCTTACATTTGGGGTTGAGATACACACATACTCCAGAGAAATGGCGAGGCCTGAGAAGGTGCACTTGGAGTGCAGTCTTGGAATTTGCCGAAGTTGAAACAGACTAAGATGCTCCAAATTTTCCATCTTTTCTTTTGCTTTGCAGTCCGGAACCTAAATAGCTTCAGATAGGTCCTTGCTTTACTATTCTGACATGACCTGGGTTGAACCCTACGGCTTTATGAAAGAACCAATCCTGTTTTGCACAAATGTGGAGAACGACACGGCACTCTGAGCACAAAACGATTTTTGAAATTGAGAAACGAATTCTTAACCGGGTATTGAGCCTACGACTGAACACAGCGAAAAAGACTGAACAACGGAAAACAAAAGGTAAAACAACCTAAACACAACTCAACAAAGGAAAAACAAGGTAAAACAACCTAAACACATTTATTGACACTCAAACGACTCAAAACAAGAATCGAGACAAACAAAACACACAGACACAACACTCAGCTGTGTTACAAAGGCAAGAGACCTCTCGGTGCACGAGGAGCCAGTTTCTCCGGGTATTGTTTCCCACCCTTTCTTATTTGTGATTCTTACATCACTCGGCCCTCAGGCTCGGCTTTTCTCACAAAATCCTTTTCCTCACTTTTTCTTTTAGCGCACGTCTCTCTATTCTTTAATCTCTCATTTTTTTTTTCATCCCTCCCCTGGGTGGTTGATGGATAAACAAGAAGTTGCGGGCTCTTGCCTCTAGCATTCTGCTAGATTCTCTTTCTTGTTTGCAACAGTGAGTTTCTTCCTTAGAGGGGCTGTGCTACAGCTGGGTGTGTAGCAAATCTGCAGCTGACATCGGTTGACGATGCTCTGCTGGGGAATTTGGACGTGATCAGATCTGTCCAGATGAGGGAATGGAATATCTTGCCCCATTCCAGTTCGTGCTTCGCACTTAGCTTGATACCTCGTTGCTTGGAGGATATGAGAGCTTTTTGCCCATTGTCGTCAGCTTCAGTGGTGCCCTTTCTGGCAAGTAGAGTGCCCTTTCTGGCAAGTATGTTGACAATGGGGGAAAAGACAGAACACCTGACTCAACTGTGCCCCTAGTTCATCATTTTGACCATTTTTTGTTTTGGCTTTCTACTAAAACAATTTTGACCAATATGAGAGTTAGATTAACATGCTTGTTCAACTTTTTGATTTTGAAAATCATGCGAGTCAGGCTGTGAGCACTGAAAATTTTCATTTTTTGGGTCCAAGAAATGGTCCAGTTTTTGGAAAAGATAGAACAATTTTTGAGAAAATTAGTCAACCTCAGTAAAAAATTTCAAAAACTGTTTTTGCAAATGGTCACTGCTCAACAAGCACGAAACCTACTCTTGAGATGCACAACCTCAGATCCATAACAATGGCGAACTGCTCCTCATCTGAAGGACACTGCATGGCAACGGAAAGTTGCCCCTTGTTTGAACGACACCGCAGCGCATTGTAGTCAGTCCTCAGAGTGACGAATACAACCAGACTCTCGGATACAGAAGATGATCAGAGCCATCACATGGACATAGTCGAATTTGAAGTGTTTTGCGGCTGGACTTCAGAATGGAGTTGCCTACGTATCCCAAACATGGGAATCAAGCCTTACGTAGTTCGGGGTTTAAGGTACACTTGGGTATTAACCTCTCCTTTTGCGCTCTAACTTTTGCCAAGGCCGCCCTTCTGGGTTTTCAACCTTGCGAGCTATGTTTTCCTTTTCTTTTCTTTTCGATTCTTTTTCGTTTCATTTCTTTTCTTTTATTTTTCTCTCTCTCTTTTTTTTTATCTCTTTTTTTCATTCTTTGCATTTTTTCTTTTCTTTTCTCTTTTCTTTTTTTCTTGCTCTAACTTTTGCCTGGGTCGCCCTTTCGGGTTTTCGGCCCAGCGAGCCTCTTAAGGGTAAAAGTGTAGCTTTGTCCATGCAAATGGTTCTGAGATCTCGAATCCGTCTGAATCCAGGAGAGTGACTGTTGTTCGCTGACGATGCAGGAGTCCATTCCATGGGGGTTGAACTTGCCCCTAGTGTTGTGGATCGGAACTCAGTTGTCCTTCAGCAATACCTTCTTCTTTCTTCCCTTCTGGGATTTGGCATTCTTGCCAGTCTTTGTTAGCTTGAGAAATATCATACTTTTTGACTCTTCGAGTGCATCTGACATTTTTTGCCCCTAGTTAGAGGGGTGCTTCTGATCTGGCTCTGTAAGCTTCTTTTGACGACGCATGACCTTCTTGATCTGACTTTGTTGCCTCTAGTTCGAGGGCTGCTTCGAATCTGGCCACTCAGGCCTTACATTATGGTTGACCTTTGAACTTTCTGAGTTCGAGTTCAAGGTTTGAAAGCAAGGGGTCGAGTCTCGAGGTTGAGAGCGATCCTAGGCTGCACAATCTCAAGAGCGATTCCACACAGGTCTTCGCAGGACTGCGCAAAACATTTTTTGAAAATTTTTTAAGAAAGCAACAAATCGCTTGTGCTGAAGACAGTGTAGAACCAATCTGGATCAGCCCAAGGTCCTTCTCAATACTCACATTAACAAACATGATTTTATTCATTAAGGGCTTAGCATGCCTCTCTTTCTCTCAATTGATCAAATTTTTGCAAAACCCGAGGAATTCCTTCCTCTTCGTTTTCACCGCAGTGTTCAAAAAAGGTTTTGAAAAACTTAGGTCAATGCAATAATTTCAAGGCACAAGAGAGCAGGTGGAATGCACTGCCGTTTCATTCAAATCCCGGCTCAACTAGCACACGGCAGAAGCAAACACAAGAGTGCGAAAATCACTGCTATTTCAATCAGAATCTGTTGGCACAACTGGCTCCAAGGCAGAAACAGACTCAAAAAAAAAACAAAAAGACAAACACAAAACAAGCAAGTGATGTCCGAGGTAACACCCCCGAAATCACCCGACTCTAACAAAATAGGACTGACTCGATACAACAAGACAGACCCAAAACAAAAAGTCTGACTCTATACAAAACAACAAGACTGACTCAATACCCAAGTTAGAAAGCACAAAAACTGGTGTTTGCATATTGCTCTGAACAGTGCGTGCTATTCCCACGTCTGGAGTTAATCGAGCGCCGTCCGTAGGTGGTTCATCCCCTGATCACATACTCACATTATCCTCCAAGTTCACCGATCCAGTGCCGATAGACTTTGTAGAGCTTGGCGGGAGGACAACCCCGTTATCAAACAGATCCTGTACTTCGTGGCGAAGACGAAAGCAGTTGTCGGTAGTATGGCCAGTTTGCTGATGGTACGCGCAGTACTGGGTAGCATCATGTGTAGCCGGAAGAGGGTTCAAGAGAGGCCGAGGCTCAAGGGGTTTGAGATGGCCTTGTCCAACAAGGATTTGGAGAGCTTTGGATAAAGGCATATAGAGGGCATGAAAGACCCTCCGACCTCAGGGTTTGTATTCAAGGTTTGTGGATTTTTGCTGGGCGCACCAGAAAAGAGATTGGCAGGTGCTGGCCTGGCTTGCTGATCTCTTCCGAGTGGAGGATTAGAGCTAACATGATCGTCTCTGGTATGACGGCCCTTCTCCCGATTTTCCCTTTGATTCAGACTGCCCCCAACTTGAGTAGCGAAAGTGTCATCCACAGCCTTTGCAACAACTGCAATCACTTGCTGTTTGTTCAGTCCTTCGGCTTTCAAAGCCTCAACATCCCATATGAGGTGTTCATGGGGATCAATGTCTACCCCTACCTTGTTCTTACCACTGGCCTCCACTTTATCAAAGGATCGGGTCGCTATATCCGAGCGGAGCCCAGTTATTGTCGACACGCCAACACCCAGATCTGAGATGGCTTCAGGTTGGCCCTTTTCAGTTGCAGCTTGCTCCAAGATTAAGGAGCCTTTTGGATTGAAACTTCTAGCCTGTGATGTGGTCGATGATGGAGCCAAAATTCCAAAGGCTAAGTTTACCACAGTTCTCTGAAGATCTTCGATCATTCTCATCAACTCAGAAGTGGTGGGTCACAGGTTTGAGATGATTGGGGTTCAGATGCACCCATCATGCATAAGTCCATGCTTTCTGGGATAAACACCTCAGGCTTGGGTAGATAGACTGGGGTGATGTATATGCTGGGGTCGTAAGGGACGGCCAGTGTATAGATTAGATTAAGATGTGGATGAGGTACTAGGTCATTAGGGTCTAAAGGTGGAGCTATTGTCCGGTCGTCGATGAGATTTTGGACCTCGTGACGAAGGCGGTAACAACGATCGGTGCCATGACCGCGCTGCTAATGGTACACACAGTACTTGGAGGGGTTATGTCTGGCTGGGAGTAGGTCAGGCAGAGGTTGAGGATCGAGGGGTTTTAGATACCCTCTTTTCATCAAGACTTGTAGTGCGCTAGTCAGGCTCATATAGAGAGGGGTGAAAGTTCTGCCCTGAGCTCGGGCTGGGCCGGCGGTTTGTAGGCTTGGATTGGGAAAAGGGTTGGCTGTGGCGATTGTATTGATTTCTGCGGGTTTGGGAATAGCGCTACTACCAGCATTGGCACTCCCTGAAATCACCCTCCTTGTCGCTTCACTTGTTCTGGGAATGATCCCACTGTTGAACGCATTCTCGATCTCAAACCCTAGTTCATGCAAACTTTTGAAAGTGAATAGCGGAGCGACTATCAACTTTTGCAACATATCATGCTCGACGTTTCGCACCATCATCTGCACTTGATCCCTCTCAGAAGGGCGACGATCTGTCATTTGTGCTGCCTTTGCTCTCCACCTCGCAACGAATTCCACAAAAGGCTCTGTTGGGTTCTGGTGAGTTGCTTCAAGCTCTTGGATGGTCATTTCAACTTGGGTATTGTAGGAATACTGATTGACAAAGGCCTCAGCCAGTTCTTCCTAGTTTCACTTCACTGTATCCTCCAATTTGGCATACCAAGTGGCTGCTACACCCGACAGGGTTTTTCTATACAGAGAGAGTTTCTATGGCTTAGTCAGACCCATCGGTTTCAGGATATCCAAGAAAAGCCAGATATGTACCATAAGATCTCCAGATCCGTCGAAACGGTCAATATGTGGCATTTTGAATCTGTCTGGGAGCCGTACGGCAACCTCGGTGTACCTATCCTCAATGTCGGGAATGGAGTTAAGGCCATGTACCTTTTTGAATTGCTTCTCAAGGTTTGTAATTTTCACTGCGGTCAGATCGAGCTCATTAACATCAAGGGGATAAAGCCTCTCATTAGGCTGCACCAGGGGTCTGAAAACTCGGGCTTGAGCCAACCCTTCTCGAGGATTTGGACCCTGCAAATCTTCAGCTGGCGAAAGTGGGTCAAAGTTCGGCTGGGGTCCCAAAGCTGGATGTGAGGCAGATGCCCCAGATGGGCGCTGCGTTTCAATACTGGTCTCGGCCTGCGTGGCAGTTCCCTGATTTAACGCTGCTATCACGGCCACAAATTCTTTCGAACCCTGTGCCATCACGGTCTGCTGAGTTCGAACAAAGGTGATGTGATTGGCGACTGACGGATCAGATGAACCGGTGAGCCCCGACTGGCCTTTCTTTGTCTTGCCTCAGCGAAAGAACACTAGTTGCCCTTAAATTGAATTTCTGACCTAACAAAGTCTATTAGCACTAGTCCAATGTACCCGGGGGATATCAGAGCCTTCTGAAGCTATGGTTCCCAGACAACCTAGCAAAAGAGAAAACAGGCAGCATCTCAGCCCGATTTCACCGAAACAGATATGAGCAAAGCTGAATGACCGTGCTCTCTACTGAATTCTGCCCAAAATTCTTCCTGTAAACCGATACCCTCAGGTAAAACTGATTGCCCCAAAATACTGATGCCCGCAGGCCTGATACTCAGACTTGCAAACTGATACACACAACCTGTAGAGACACACTCTAACAGCACATAGCAAGCAAGTAAGAGCCAAAACACCCCTATGTTGGGGTAGGGTTTCCCTGTCCTATTTTGTCAGGAGCTAGGGTTTCACTACGCACACAGTGGTTTCAAACAGCCTATTGGGTAAGCAACCTGTCCTAGCTTGGAATGGTCACTATGGATTCCGAATATGCACTAGGTCGAATGGTCAAAAGGGTGCCTTGGTAAAACCAGGGTTTGTGTTCCCATACTGGCAGAGCCCATAACCGGTCAGCCTTATGGCACGCAGCCTCCGGCGAACCATTCAGGAATAGCAGATGGCAAACACGGTGTCCTAGGCGCACCAATGCAAATGCAATGGAAAAAACACATAAGTGTAGTCAAAATAAGATATCATGAGTTCGAGTCAAGTTCTCTAAATCCCCAGCAGAGTCGCCAGAAACTGTAGACGTCCCCGAACGCCCCAGAAGGGAATCCCCCCCGTTTTGTTCATTGGGCCCACTACAGTTCAGGACTCAATGTCACGGTCCTGTATCTAATCTCGTAGTGTGCAATGCAAGACCGATGAAATCATCAAAGAGTCCAAATCCGACAAATCATTTTTGAAAACAGATTTTTTGAAAGAAGTGCCAAACATGGACTGCTTTGCCAGATACAGAGTCGCTACCTAAATATTTTATTTTGAGAAATTTAGGAAACCCTGACTCGTTGCCTAAGGCCACGTGTCCGTCATCCCCAAAGTTGCCTCGGCTCGAGAACTTGGGTACGATTGGGGAAGGTCACTTCGTGAGCACCCTCTCCCGCCCGATCAAAGATCGGCCTCTACTAACCATGATATCTACTTTTGAAAACATTATGCGTTTTTATTCCGGTTATTAGCCTAGATTTACTATGTGATGCGCAGAGTATACAAGTATAGACTGGATCGCCTGAAGTGGAACAAAACATTTCATGTTTGTTTATTTGAAAATGGTTTGATGGTGCTACTCGCAAGTAGGCTAAGACGTGGATTTGCCACCCTCAGGTGGGCTTAGAAAACATGATTTTGCCACTATCTAGTGGGCGTAAAACTCCCAATTAATGAATTGTTCCAGTTCAAATAACCTAACCTTCACCCACAGGTATTCAGGCAGGTATATCACATAAGCACATAGCCTCATGGTAAGCATGCTGTCATGGCAGTCACTCACACACATGCAAGGATGCTAAAGCATAAAACTTACCGAGTACTCCAAGCCAAAACAGAAGCTATGTTAGAAATCCATGCATGATCCTAACTATACAGAAATGCCTAATGCAACACATGCAAAATGCAACTACAATAGGCTCTGCTATTCTAAAATGACATGTAGAATGCTACAACTAACAAGTATTCAACTCGGAATTGAAATACAAATGCAGTTAGTATGATGCGCCGAGCCCGGTGCATGCAAGACAGATGAATAAATGCAAACATGCTATCATACTGTATGCTAATTGAAACATGCCCTAATCTAGCCATCATAAGCTGGTAAATAAAAGGGAGAAAGACGTGGGGTTGGAAGACATACATCACACACACGCACACTTATTACAATTGCGCCCTCGCTCGGAGGGTCCGAATAAATAATATACAGTCCGAATAAATAGTTAAATATTACAAAACCCTAATTAATTAACAAATTAACTAGGGAAGCGATAAACTAGCATGTAAGCCTATGGACTACCTCAGCTCTGTTCCGGATGATGGAATGATGCATGCTTGAATTGCCTGGCGCAGAAATCCATTGCGATGCCCCGATTCGCCTCTGTTTACAATTGTTTTCGGAATATTGTGCAACGCTCCAGAAGGCCACTGATTTCTGATTTGCTGCAACAGAGAACAACAAAGGGGCATGGCAAAGTATTTTCACATATGTATGCATGACTACTCTTCAGGAAGTGTAGTCCTCGATCCTCGTGTCACCAATCACGCATCTCGATGCATGATGGCCGAGGAGTCGAATTGCACGACTCAATATGAAATGAATGCATATGAAAACACAACAAGACCTAAACTCTATCATGGGTAATCCGAAGTGTCGGCGACAGGGAATTGAGACATGTTCCGTCACTCAGAGTACGAAACGTCCCTCGTTTCCCGTGCTTGGGCTAACTCCTATCCCAAACACGATACAAATGAGATGGCATACACAATGCGACTAACATACAACCTAGCATACGCAATGCTATGAAATGGCATACACAATGCTCTAACACGCAACCTAGCATACGCAATGCTATGAATTGAAAAGGCATACACAATGCATAATGGGCTTACACCAACATGAGTGGACCTCAGCCACACTTACATCAGTAGCCGTTAGATGAAAATGAGACAAATGAAATGCATGCATACATGCACGAATACCAAGGACCGAACCTAAGGCACAACGTGCAACTCTAACAAGGCATGGTAAGGCATGCAACATGGCATTCAAACATGTAAATTTCAGCACTGAAATATGATGCAAAACGATCCCGAATCATGGATATATGGCACCCGATGCATGAGATGAGCCCCGAAACTTCAAAACTAGGCACATGTATTGACTTGTAGCTATACAAAGCATGTATTATTTGACCATGAAGCACAAAGACAGAGCCAAGGTAGTCCCAAAACATAAACATTTCTAGTTCAAAGCATGACCAAAAGATGCTAGCGTGATGGACTAAAATAGCATGCAACTTTGACTAGCAAACATGGTTTACATGGCATGCATATGAAGCATATGAAATCTCACCAAACTAGAAAAAATCAGTGAATAAAACATGCCAAAATATGTCCAAATAATCACTGAAATGCAGCCAACATGTGCAAAATTGAGGGGCTTCTTTGGAAGGGCATACAAGGGGTAATTAAGCACATACATCAAGGACACTTAGCATGGAACAACCAACTCTGGAAATCAAATATGAAAGCCCTAAAACTCACCAAATTGACTCTGAAATTGGTCTAGGGAACATGCAAAGAAAGGCCTCTTTGAAGGGCCTTGAATGGGATTGGTCTACACATGCAACATAGACCTAAAATATGGTGGAATGGGCCTCAGACAGAGCCAAGGCAGACCTCAAAACCCTCAGAATGAGGCCTAGAGAGTGACTTCGATGCATGCAAAATAGGGTCCCTTTGGAAGGCCTAAAAGATCCCCAAACAAGACAAGAAGAGAGGGGGTCAACCCCCTCTAATTTTGGCCCTCAAAAATGCATCTTTCAGTGGCTAAGAGGCCAAACCATGGCCAATGCAAGTGCTCTAATACATAGCCTTAATCATGAAGGAATGAAGCATGCATAAGGAAAGATGACCCCAAATAGAGAATAGAACTTAATCAAACATAAATATGATATCAAAACAAGATTTTTTTCAGTTTAGGTCGAGGTCTAAAATGGCTCACAAATAAGGCTAATGTATCATGCAAAAACAGCCCTAAAAAAGAGATTGAGCAAATAGGGCAGAAAAAGGCCTCAAACAAAAAAGAGCCCTTGAACAAAGTTGAAGAGGGGCTCAAAAAAAGATACTTTCTAGTTTGGGTCGAATCCCAGAAATGCTTGTAAATAAGGCTAACCAATCATGCAAAAAAATGTAAATTTGAGGGAAATGGACACTTACCCTTGAAGAGCCGACCTCCAGCTGCTTTTGGACCAGGTTGGTGAGCTTTCAACCTCTGCAAATGACTTCCAAGGTGTTGGAATGGATGATGGAGGTGTGGTGCTAAGGGTTGTAGTGCAAATGGACCAAGAAAGTGAGGGTTTTGGAGCTTTGAGTAGTAACAATGGAGGAGGGAGGTTATGAGCCTTAAGCAAAAGTGTCTAACCTAAGATATGAAGAGGAGGGCCTTTCTTATAGAGAAGAGAGGCCAAAGCTTCTCTTGGAAGCTTCAAAAATCCTCCATATACGTGTATGGAGGATGCACCAAATGGTCCCCAGCTGGCACAGTTGGATTACACTCAAAAGGGACAAAAGCAATAAGCAGGCCGGCCAGTTCAAGTGGCCGGCCGGCCACTCCCCCTGGTCGGCCGACTAGGGGTCAAAAGGTTCAAGAACAATTGTTGGTCGGCCTACCTAGAAAGGTGGCCTCCCAGATGAGTAGAACACAGCCCTGTGGAGAAAAACCAGAAAATGTGACCCAAGAGAGAGAAAAGCTAGCTTTTTAGAGGGGTTCAAAAGGGTCAAGAGGAATTACTGGTCGGCCTACCCATATTGGTGGCCTCCCAGATGAGTAGATCACAATGGTGGTATGAAAAGCTAGAAAATGTGGCTCAAAAGTGGGAAAAATCAGCTTTTTGTCAAAAAAATCGGCTTTTGGAGAGAGAAAATGAGAAAACTGGCTTTTCAGGGGAAGAGGTGGCCGGCCACCATCCTACCACCTCCTTAACAGTGAAAATAGAGTCTCTACCAAAAATGGACCAAAACGGATGCAAAACGGAGGTCCGGGGGCCAAAACGCGCGGTTCGGGGCCCGGAAAACAGGCTGTTAGGCACCGGAAGTGGCGTATGACCACGAAGGTGGTCTCCCGGGCCACAGTGTCCCTCTAAAGGGAGGAAATAAGATGTGTACCAAAACCCAGAGCAAACGGAGGTAGTTAAGCGGTCCCGAACCGAGGTACACGGCCGACGGCTCCGAAAATCGAAAATCAGGCTCTAAATGGGAAAAATGGCCTACGACCACGAAACATAGCCTACGGCCATTGAGAGATGGTCAACGAGACCTCTCCCTCCCTTTGGGAAGAGAAAACTGAGAAAACAGGACCTGGTTCGCAAACTGAGGCAAAGCACAAAAGAGCCCCGAAGTCGGAGGCAAGGCTCGCAGCCGAGACTCTGAAACCTCAGAACGAGTACAATATGCAACATCACCGAGCGCTCAACTGGTGACGTCTGAGTCTTAAGATCGGTCAAAAATGGGGTGTCTACAACTGCCCTCTATATTCTTTACACGTGTACGCGTTAATACTGCCAAACAACATTGGCCAAACCGCCAAACGGTATTGACTCGCCTTTTGGAACCGCATTACTCTCAACCAGCCAAGATCTAGGGCATCTAGCTGACTTCTTCATTCGTACTCATTCGTCCCCGCTAACCTTGCTTGGCTTTGGTATGCAACAGGTGCATCTAGCCCGATCGGAAGAACCATCGCTTCACCTAGTTCAGCAAAAGATCCACACCGAACAAGTAACTCGGTCCAACTTCCAGACCTCGGGCTAATTCAGCCACGATCTATAACTTAGGCCAAACTGCTTTCGGTTATGCCAACTCGGTCGCGTAATCCCACGGCAAGGCCCAAGTCACAACTAGCTTAGCCTGTTTGCTTGGAGAAAACTCCCCTTTCAATTGCCCCTAAATTTCGTCCGCATTCGCATGACCAGAATTACATTACAAGGCCGGGCTAGACTTTTTGCTCGGTAGTTCGCTTTAAATCCCTTATGTTGTAACATGAATGAGATTACTCAACTTTAGCTCGGTTTAGGAACTTCAAATTTGGCAAGCAAAGTCAGCTCGACAACTTGCTTCTTGGCGAGCAAAATTCGCTCGGCAAGGAACTCCAAAGTTAGCGAGCAATGTCAGCACGATAACTTGCATCTTGGTGAGCAAAATCAGCTCGGCAAGGAAATCCAAAGTTGGCGAGCAAGGTCAGCTCGGCAACTTGCATCTTGGAGAGCAAAATTCACTCGGTAAGGAACTCCAAGGTGGGCGAGCAAGGTCAGCTCAGCAACTTGCTTCTTAGAGAGCAAAATCAGCTCGGCAAGGAATTTCAAGGTCGGCGAGCAAGGTCAGCTCTACGACTTGCTTCTTGGGAAGCAAAATTAGCTCAGCAAGGAACTCCAAAGTTGGCGAGCAACGTTAGCTCGGCAACTTGCTTATTGGCGAGCAAAATCAGTTCGATAAGGAACTTCAAGGTCAGCAAGTAAGGTCAGCTCGGAGACTTACTTTTTGGCGAGCAAAATTTGCTCGCCAAGGAACTCCAAAGTTGGCGAGCAAGCTTAGCTCGGCAACTTGCTTCTTGGCGAGCAAAATCAACTCGGCAAGGAACTCCAAAGTTGGCGAGCAAGGTCAGCTCGGCAACTTGCATCTTGGCGAGCAAAATCAAATTGGCAAGGAACTCCAAAGTTGGCGAGCAAGGTTAGCTCGGTGACTTTTATCTTGGCGAACAAAATCCGCTTGAAAGGGATCTCCAAGGTGGGCGAGCATGGTCAGCTCGGTAACTTGCTTCTTGGAGAACAAAATCAGCTCGGCAAGGAACTTCAAGGTCGGCGAGCAAGGTCAACTTGGTGACTTGCTTCTTGGAGAGCAAAATCTGTTCAGCAATGAACTCCAAAGTTGGTGAGCAACGTTAGCTCGGCATCTTGCTTCTTGGCGAACAAAATTAGCTCGGCAAGGAACTTCAAGGTCAGCGAGCAAGGTCAACTCGGCGACTTGTTTTTTGGCAAGCAAAATCAGCTCAGCAAGGAACTTCAAGGTCGGCTAGCAAGGTCAGCTCAGCGACTTACTTCTTGGCAAGCAAAATCAGCTCTGCAAGGAACTCCAAAGTTAACGGGCAATGTCAGATCAGCAACTTGCTTCTTGGCGAGCAAACTCAGCTTGGCAAGGAACTTCATGGTCAGCGAGCAAGGTCAACTCGGCGACTTGCTTTTTGGCGAAAAAAATCTGCTCACCAAGGAACTCCAAAGTTGACGAGTAAGGTCAGCTCGGCAACTTGTTTTTTGGCGAGCAAAATCCGCTCGGCAAGGAATTCTAAAGTTGATCAAAACCATCAACAAACCTCTTACTGAGCAAAATTCGCCCGGCAAGGAATTCCAAAGTTAAACAAAACCATCAACAAACCTCTCGCCGAGCAAAATCCGCCTAGCAAGAAATTTTGATATTTCTGTCAAAATGATTATCAGTTTCCCCTTGGATCGTGCTAAATCTTCTTGGTGGGACAAAAATACAACACTTCTCAAAAAACGATCTACTTGTTTCATTACGTCAATAGTAGAAAATGTTACAAAAGTAAAACTTAAGAATAAAACTTCATATTGGCAGTATTTGGCGTTTCGGGATTAGATCGGCCATTTATATTTTGTGAGTTTTATGCCCTATTTTCCTCGGCCTTCTTACTGACGTCTTCCAAAACCGAACTTCATAGATCTCTTCCATGGTTGTTTGCATGACTATTTTCTTGTCTGATTGCTTGAATCTTTCCCGCTACTCTCTTGTTCTCTACTACTGGACTTGCCTCCTCCGTAGCTACGGCTGCATCATCTTCAACTCGAATGTGCTCATTAATGTGTTGCATGAGCAATTCCATGGTCGACGGTTGATTCATTGTGAGCGAGTCTCTCAGTCGAAGATCGCGTTTATACTAAGTGATTGCAAGGTTAGTCGAGCAATCAAGGATCTCGTTGAAAGTCTCTCAATACTTAGCGTTATACGCCTTCAAAGTGTCGCCCGACTCCATCTTTATTCCCAAGAGATGGTCAACTTCCTTGGGTGTTGTGGTGTTTGTCTTGAATCTGGTAACAAATGCCTCTGCCAACTGTTGTTATCCCTCAATGCTCTCCTCCTGCAGTCTCTCGAACCATTTCAGGACAAATTCATCTAAACTCAATGAAAAAATAAGCACATCAATGCTTCGTTCCGCCTGTGTCCAGTCATACCTTGCCGGAAGTGGCTCACGTGCATGTATATATATATCTGTTTGCATTTGCTGTGTGTATATATATATGATTGCTATTTTTTTTTTTGGGTAGGTAATATATGATTGCTATTATTTAATTGTATGAGATTAGCTATCATTGATATTAAGATAGATTTTAATGGAAATCATTTAATTATATATATATATATATAAGAGTGCTATTATTTAATTGCAGAGTAGAGAGAGAAGCAATAGAAATAAGGAGAGAGAAAAAGTAATGGCATCTTTGGTAAATTTAAAAATGTAAAAAGAGTATTTTCGTCTTAAAAATTGACTTACTTTCTATAGAGGCGTGTGGCTTTTATAGTTTGGTATATTGGATGAAAATGTTAATGGTACGTTTTAGTCTACAAATCATATAAAAATTATGTGGTAATTTTCAAATATCAAGAGGTAATTCGCACTTGGTCCAAACTATAAGGGATAAGGTAAAGTTTGTCCTTATTTCTATATTTTGAGCCGGGTATGGCTTCTGTCTAGTCCTTAATCGGACTGGACCGTGCTATTGGGCCCGTTGGGGCCCACCACGGGTTTCGTTTTGATAATCTGAACCGTTCAATGTGTAGAACTTGTCGAGTACTATAAGTCTGTAAAAAATCACGTTGATCGGATATCGGTAGCTATATGATCCAATCAGTTTTGTATAAAAAAAATGGACGGTGAATAAATTAACGGTTGACAAAAATCTGTTCTGATCACATAGCTATCGATATCCGATCAACGTGATTTTTTACAGGCATATAATACTCGACGAGTTCTACACATTGAACGGTTCGGATTATCAAAACGGGACCCGTGGTGAGCCCCCACGGGCCTAACAGTACGGTCCAATCCGATTAAGGACTGGACAAAAGTCATGCCCTTTTGAGCCTTATAGTTACATAATACTTTATTATTTTCTTGTCCTAATGTGGAGGTGCTTTTTCGAAGTAGTTATTAATTGGTTCAGAGGCATCGTCATGTGACGCTTTACATGTATTATGATCAGTGAAGGGGATGAAATTTATAATTTGTATTGGATGATTAAAAAATATGAAAGGTATGAGAGTTTATAATTGGCTTAAAACATAGCTACGTGATGTTTCAAGACTAATTAATAATTTTTTGTTTTTTCAAGAGGATGAATAATTACTGGTCATGTGATGTGTTTGGGGGAGAAGTTGTCGGTTGGTTTTGAGATACAGCACATAGTGCCCTCACACGTGTTTTAATTGGTGGAGTGGTAGGACTTATAATTTTATTTTAGATGATTTAGGAAGATGAGAGGCTATGAAGGTTTGTGATTGATAAGGGGTATAGTCACGTAGTGTTCTTAGATCAACTAATAATTTTTCATATTTAGGATATAAATTATTATTATTATTATTATTATTATTTTACTTTTTTAGTTAAAACAAGACAAAATGTGTTAAATAGTTAATAAGACAAAATACTATATCCAAATCATAATCATTCTATTTTTTTCTCTCATAACTATCAAATCAATTATAAAAAAAAGTCAACTATCATTCTAAATATAATTTTTTTTAACCAGGTTAAAATAACCAAATAGCTAAAAAACTAACTTAAATAGTCAAGCTTCCAAATGAGGATATGTTTTTTAAAATAGCAGTTGTTATTCAAGACTAAAAATTAGACTCAATTTTTAAATTCAATGATGTGGTAAACAATTAAGATATTTAAGCTAACACTTCCTCTCATATTTTTCCTAATCATTAACTAATCATATCACCTATACATCATTAAATTTAGAAAGAAAAAAAAAATTCTAAGAAGTAGATTTTTATATAATTTACCTTTTTAAAAAACAACAATCAGAGAATATTTAAGCATGCATGGTGTAGAGTCACGGCCGGCTTTGATATTATTTGGGAGGAGTTTTTATTTATTTATTTTAATTTTTTTTAAAAGAGATTGACCAATAAGTTTCATATTTTAGACTTGTAATCTATAAAGTTTCATATTTTTTATTGTGATTCATTTAGTCCTTTTAGATGTGTAATGACTCATTTACCGGCCACATTGGAATGTCACATTTGAAAAAAATACACTAAAGAGTTTTTTTAGTGTTACATTACACCTACCACGTTAGAGTGTCACATTTGAAAAAAATACATTAAAGAATTTTTAATTTTTTTAGAGTGTCACATTATACCTGTCACGTTAGAGTGTCACTTGTCACGTTTGGAAAAAGTACATTAAGGAATTTTTAATTTTTTTTAGACTGTCACATCATACTTGTCACGTTATCAAAAGTACACTAAGGAGTTTTTAATTTTTTTAGAGTGTCACATCATACCCGTTACGTTGTCATGTTTGAAAAAAAGTACACTAAGAAGTTTTTATTTTTTTTGAAGTATTACATCATACCCGTCATGTTGTCATATTTGAGAAAAGTAAACTAAGGAGTTTTTAATTTTTTTTAGAGTGCTACATCATACCCGCCACGTTGTCACATTCGGGAAAAATACACTAAGAAGCTTTTGTTTTTTTGAAATAAAAGTTTTGGAGTGTCATATCATACCTGTCACGTTGTTACATTCTGAGGAGTTTTTAATTTTTTTATAGTGTCACATCATACTTGTTATGTTGTCAAAAGTACACTAAGAAATTTTTAATTTTTTTTAGAATGTCAAATCATACCCGCCACGTTGTCACGTTTGAGAAAAGTACGCTGAGGAGTTTTTATTTTTTTTAAAGTGTTACATTTCACCCACCACGTTGTCACATTTAGGAAAAATACAGTAAGGAGTTTTAAATTTTTTTAGAGAAATACATCATACTTGTCACCTTGTTACCTTTGAAAAAAGTACACTAAAGAAGTTTTTTTTTTTTTTTTGGGAATAAAAGTTTTGAAGTGTCACATTATACCTGTCACGTTGTCACATTTAGGAAAAATATACTAAGGAGCTTTTAATTTTTTAGGAGTGTCACATCATTGTAGTGTCACATTGATACCTATTACATTGGAGTATTACATCAGACCTGTCACATTAATAAAATGATATAATTGTCTACCAAAATAAAAAATAGGACCACACGGAAAGAAACTCTCCACTAATAGGATTTAACATTAATAGAAAAACTTAAAACTAATTAGAGTACTTGTTTATGAGATAAAATTTATTGATAAATGTTCCTCTTTTTCATACCTTTAAAAAAGAAATTGTAATAAAAGATTATCCACTCAAATTGTTTTTTTTTTGACATAAAATTTACTTAAATATATAACAAAATTTATAATAAAAAATGACTAAAATAATCTAAACTCAAGTACAAAATAAAAAGTAAACAAAGTATAACAAAATATTATTTAAACATCACCCTTCTTGAATTTTTAGTTGCAAAATTGTGTATCAAATTTGCATAATTTAATTCATCAACTAAAAATTATTCAATGCATAAAATTGCCAATCTATTCAATCTTATTGTGACATAGTTGATCGAAAGTAAGATTTAATCAATTGGAAATTTGAAATTTTTTCTCCACTAATATTATTATCTATCCATTAATTTTAAGGAAAAAGATTTGTGCCTCGAATGAGGCTTCCCCGAATGCCCTGAATGTGAGAGAGAGAGAGAGAGAGAGAGAAAGGGAGAAAGAGAAAGAGAGAAGAGAGCGGAGAGGGAGATTGTCACCGATCGTCGCCTCCAGTCCCTGCTCGTCGCCGATCGTCGCTGCTCGTCGGCTCGCCCGCCGTCGGCTCGTCACCTCTGTCTCGCCTCCGCCTCCAGCCCCATTTTTTAGGCCCCCTCCAGTCCCTCCTCCTCCTCTCCCTCCTCCTCCTCCTCCCCTCCAGTCCCTCCTTCCCCTCCTCCTCTCCTCCTCCTCCTTCTTCTTCCATCTTCTGCTGAAAAAAAAAAAAATACCAAAACGAGGTCGTTTTTGAAATTAGGGGCATTCGGGGCTGTCAAATTCGGGCTCTCAATCGGAGCTCTAATTTTAAATAACTCATCATATCAATAGGCTTTTTGATTTTTTTTAGGTAAAAATAATTATCTATTAGTTTAATAAATAATTCACCACATAAATCATTTATTAATTTTGAATCATTATCGAATTTTGTCTGAGTTTTTAAATTTAGGATGATTTTTTTTATGAACTAATATAATAGCTAAAAATATTTCAAAGTTTTTTTTAATAAATTTTCAGGGGCTCAAAGAGGCGGCTTTGCCGACTTTAAGCCATGGCATGGCCGGCTCAAACATTTTGGAAGCCCAAAGCAAATTTTTGGTATAAGACCTCTCTTACATTAAAAAAAGGGACACTCGATCAATAAACTTAAATTAGAAATTTGTTTGATCAAAGGTTTAGGCGGTAAGAAACTTTATCCATAAGGATAAGATGGTATAAAATGTCCAAACTACCCTCATATATATATATATATATATCAAATACAGGTAAAGCCTTCACTCTCTAAATATTACACATTTGATCCACTAATATACATTTTATCAATCTATTTATTTATATTATTTTATAGTTTCATGTGATTTTGTGTGTTTATACATATTTTAAGTATTTACATATAAATTGTTATAAATAATATATTTTAATATTATATTATTAATATAAAATAAGATAATAAAAAATAATAATAAAACATTTCGGTGGAGACACCAAGGTAGCGTTTGGTAGAGTTTTGTAAATGTGATTTGAGAGTATGAGTTGTATTTTGAGTTTGTGAGTTGTAGAATTATGATTTAAGTGTAGAAAATTTGTTTGGTTATGGTTTTTAAATAGAGTGTTGAATTGTGTTTTAAAGATGTATTTTGAATTAAGTTTTGAAAGTTTGATGTGAGATGTAAAAGATAAAAATTTGTTTGGTGATGTGTTTTGGAAATAGTTTTCAAAACTTAATTCAATCAATAATTTATAATTAAACACACAACTTATATATCAATGTCCGTATTTTTTATCAACAATAATAACCAAACTATTTTTAAAATATTGAAATTAAAAATTGATTTTTTTTGTCAATTAATTTTTTTTCAGTAATTTTTTTGAATAATTTTTTTTTCAAATAATTTTTTCATTTTCAAATAAACCTATGTCAATTATTTTGTGTCAGTTAATTTTTCTATCAATTCATTTTTTACGCCTGTACAAACATCTTGTAAAATACTTTTTTTATTTTTTTCTAAAATTTTGTTAAAGTCAACAACTTTTGAGAATACATATTAATAAAAATTAACATAAATACACTAAGTTTAATATTTTAAAATACAAATTATATCGTAAATCTTACAAAATATTATTAATTTTTTTTCCATTTATTACATGTTATTAATTTAGTAATAAAGTCCTAACAAATTCACCGCGCATTATTGTACTCCCATGATGAGAACCCGTGAACCTCATATAATTGGGTGAATTGGCATGCAAATGACTATTTTGTCCCTCTTGATTTAAATGAGAAACAAAATCAAATGGGTAATATAGTAATTTCACTTACCTACTACCTACCCCCTATTGTACCATAGCTGTGTGTTCAACACTGACTTAAAGAAAAAGGAGATGAGACAATGTATACGGATGTCATATTATTAAAAAATTAATAATATTAAAAAGAAATAATATATAACAAATAAAAAGTAAATAAAAAAAAATAAAAACCAATTTGAACCTTCTGAACTTACCCCTTTCTATAAAATATGAATCTCATTCCTTAAAGAAAAAGGAGACGATGTAGACGATGTATACGGATGTGATATTATTAAAAAACCAATAAAATTAAAAACAAATAATCTATAAGAAATAAAAAGTAAATAAAAAAAAAACCAATCTGAACCTTCTGAACCTACCCCTTTTGATGAAATCTGAATCTCATTCCTTAAAGAAAAAGGAGACGATGTAGACGATGTATACGGATGTGATATTATTAAAAACAAATAATATATAACAAATAAAATGTAAATAAAAAAAATAAAAAACAATCCGAACCTTCTGAACCTCACCCTTTCTATGAAATCTGAATCTTATTCCTTTAACCATACCAACTTCACCATCTCATTGCAACACCTTCTCCAGTTCCATCAGAGACCAACGTTAATTAAATACAGCACATCCGTGTGAAGTAACAATTCAATTACAGGTTAGTTTTGATGCCAGTTATCTTAGCTTCACATTTGATATTAGCTTCAGACTGCAGGGAGAGTGGAGGAAGGGGAAAATGAGGACAACCGGCCGGTCATCCGGCCGGGCATTCGGCCGGTCATCCCGGCCCAGGCAGTATTCCCAATTCGTATCTGTTGCCTTTCTTTCATATCTGTTCCATTTTGATCTGTTATATTTTTTCATATCTGTTCTAAATTTTTTTCACACCATTATAATGTTTGATATATTTTTCATACATTTTTCTTACCTCATATGTTTTAATATACATTTTTCTTTCACTCTTGCAGTCATCATGACAAGAACAAAACGAGCCAAACCCGAACGTGGTGAATCCTTAAACTCTGTACAACATCAACCACAACAACAACATGATGGCAATCCAAATAATGATTTTTTAACGTATCATCATGAACAATCTTATTCACATTTTATTAATCGACCAATTGTTACGGGCAGAAATGTAAGACTACCTTCTCAATATGATCCACTCTTAGTTGGTAAATTAGATACAATGAGATGGTTACCTTTAACTAATTTACCAAATAAGGTATACCCCCGTCTTGTACGATTATTTTATGTTCACTTGACAGCTGGTGACCAACAAAATGAACCATTCAGTCTGACCTCTTATGTGAAGGGGAAAAGAATCTCACTCAGTCTCTGTGTTTTCGCACAAATTATTGGAGTTGAAATAGGAAATTTACAATGCTATTTTCAAAATGAGTCTGCCTTAGAAAAAATTGTTGATGATGTCAGCCACATTTATACCACAAATTGTGACAACCAATTCAGCGGCACTAATTTACTAGCCCGACATTTAAAACCCCACCTTCGTATTCTTCATCGATGGCTAGTTGAAAATGTCACTCCAAAAAAAGGCCATTATGATGCTGTTTCATGTTTTAATGTGTATTTGTTATATTGTTTTGAAATTGGACAAAAATTAGATTTATGCTTTATATTACTCAAAGAAATGATGATTGCAAAATTGGATACTCTGTCTGGTCGGTCACTACCTTTTGAAGCTTTGTTAACCGTAATTTTCAAAGCGCATGATTTCAATCTTGAAGGTGAAGGATATGTCAGAATCACTTCACCAATTTCTGAGTACACACTGACCCGAGGTGGTGGTGTTGACACCTTGATGAGCTCTATTCATATTGAAAATGAACCAATACCTGATGAGGAAGAACCCAATGACAATGCCATGCCACCAAATGAACAACCCCATTACTGGACTGATTATTTAGCCTTGGAACAAGAACGGTACAATCAACGCCTACAATGGGAACAACAAATGGCTAATCAGTTCAATACATTGGGTATTCGGTTCGATGAATTTGTCGTCGCTCAAAACTCACTAATTCAACAATTTGGTGAGTTTCGTGTAGACTCAGGGAGACGTGATGAAGTGACAAGGAACCGCATTGATCAGATTGACCACCGAGTCACTCAACTGTACCATCATTATTTCCCTCCACCTCCAACACCACCTGATAATGATGCTTAACATGTTCAAAAAACAGTTTAACTTGTTCACACGTGTAGCGGTTACATTTTTTTTTCTTTTTTTGTTTTGGTTATTTGTTTCCTCATTTTCTTGTGAGTATTTGATTTTGTTATTTTGTAATAAACTTTTTTATTCACGTAATGAATAACAAATAGTGTTTTTCTTTCCTACATTGTAAAATCAACTAGTCACAATGTTCGATACAATCTGTGAGTTAGATTATGCATTGAAAAAATTGTTTGTACAAAATTTAATAAACAGAACTTCATAAATATCTAACAAATCCTTCATTTCAATAAAATGAATAAAAATTAAACAATTACAAAATAACTTGTCTTTATCAACTAATACAAAAAATTAAGGCTCTGTTTGTTTGTATTTTCAAATTAACTTTCAATAGGTGAACTCGCGCTTCACGTTTGGATAGGACACTCAAAATACAATTTCGCGTGTGAATTCAAATTACAGTTTGAAAATCTGTTTGGCAGCTTGTATCTCTACTTTCAACGTTTCTGCCTTCTTTATCTTTTGATCTGAAAAGCTTCCATGTACTTCCATGTCTTCTCCATCGTCTTTGAAATATTCACGTGAACCTGATCTCTGTATCAAACATCAGTACTTCAGATTCGTCACGGGTAGGCTTCTCTGTATCAAACATCTCTACTTCAGATTCATCAGTACTTCAGATTCATCACGGGTGGGCTTCACAGAAGACTCATTTTATAAATAATGAATCCACCCAACCCGCTCTGTACTGGTATCGTCTTTCACAAATCGACTGACGTACGATTTGTGCGTTGCGGAAGATTCTTATTACAGGCAACCAAACAACGACGAGTGCGAGGTGAAATAACTCACAAATTTATTTACATATTTTGTTATACAGAAATGATTTGAAAAATTCATCCCTAATTTCATTTTTTTTTATTTTAGGTCAAATTTATCAAATCTATTGTCGAATCCGACGAACAAAAAGTGACACATTAAGTCAGTATACACATTCCATCACCGGCGATAATTATTCAATTTCCACTAATCTGGTAAATATATCCTTCATATGTGATGTGTAAATAATTTTAGACGAGTCGAAATTAGTTCTCAAATCTTTTGTGAGAAATGTAGGCAACTATTTTTTTTACTTCTTGGCAAAAGGGTGAAACAGTTCGTACAGTAAAAAAATTCAAACAAATTGAAATTTGTTTTCTCCCGCCCAGGGCTTTAAAACAGATTATACACACTTGTTTGACCTCACTTTCACTCAGCCTCACCCTCAGCCTCACCCTCACCCTCACCCCTTCTCCTCCACCAAACCCAGCCTCACCGGAGATTGGCGACCCACTCCCGACGACGACCCACTCTCGACGGCGACCCACTCCTGCCATGGAGAGGACTCTTCTCCTCTCTGTAACATCATCTCCGAAGCACCCCATCACCGTTTGGCACCATCCATGGTATGTCACTGCCATGTTGATCACCCTTATTAGGTGACCTGTTTGGCGAAGTTCTTCATTTATGCCCTGCAAAAGATGATTGAAGTTCAAAACGTCCACACCCATCACTACCAAGAACAAACATTTCCACCACCGTGTGAAGTTGTATTTCAGTGGATGTGGCTTGTACTATTTCGTTTTCCCCTTCTTTTTTGTTGGCACAAAATAAACATAGGTGTTTGTTTTCAAATTTGGGTTAGACAATGCACTGCAAATGTTTGAAGAAATGTCTAACTAGATAGTTGTTTCATTTTGGTTAACAAGTTCCTCATACTCTGTTAAATTTTTCTGATATAAAGTGCAAATTATTTTTTATTTTATTTATTTGTTTGAATAAATGAGTAGACATTTTAGCATGGATGTTTGAATGCAAATTATTTATGTTTTGATGGGCTAAAATGGTCTGGATGGAAGATGCCAATACTTCAGTCATCCCATTTGGTCTTGTTGGTCTCAAGTTTACCTTGTAATCCTTTGTTAGTTGCATGCCCAAGCTCGACAACAACAAAAAATAAAATCTGCAACCTATGTGTTCTATTTTTTGAATTAGACAAATATCAATTTTATCAAAACAGAGATTTCCATGGCTTGATTTGGATCTGTTTTTCGATGTCAATAGTTTTTGTTCGAATTTGATTGCAAAAATGATTAGATTTACATTCAATTAGTTTGAATTCGTTCAATTGACTGATACTCATGATTAAGGTTTTGATTTTCATCGATCTAGTTGTTTGTTCGTTTGATGTGGCTGTCTCGAGTTTGAGTCGAGTGATTGTTTGTTCTTTTGGTTAAGTAGAAATTAACGAATAGAAAGCACAGAAAAAAATGAACTCCCGATTACTTCTCCTCGTCTCAGTTGAGAGGGATTTTCTATTTGTTAGATTCGAAAGAGGCAAATGTGTTGCTATTCAAAGCCTTAATTTCAATTTTGTTTTTTTACAAGTCTGACAGAGAGTAAGGTTTTGATATGGTGTTTTTTTCATATGAGAATTCAAAGGACAAGGAGAGTAGAATTTGGCCTTCAGTTGAAGTCTGGTACCAATCTTCCTATTCATTAATATCTTTTCTTTCTGCTACTAGTAAGTTGCAAGTAGGGAATATGATTATGCCTTCATTCAACAGTTTGTGTTCTAAATGATATTTGTGATCCATGGTTTTATTAATGGGTTATAATTTCCCATTCTTCTACAGAAAATTTTTAAGTGTTGGCCCATTGAAAAATATATAGAACATCATTTTTGGATTATACTATATGCATCAATTTTCATTGTTCCTTACTCTCCCAAACAAATATTTGAAAAATAATAAACTTGTGATCAATTGTCTAAAAAATACAGTTGCAAGTCCATTTTTATCAAAACTAAATATCAAAACACCATCTAGTATGACAATGATAAAAAACATTTTGTTGAACCTACAACGATTTTTTTTTTTTTTGGTTGAATTTTTTGCCTTGGTGCATATTGATAGATATTAATGGGGGAGAAAATCTAAAGATCAAAATTATTAGCCAAAGTGGGCACATGTATAAAGACATACATGTTGAATTGGCTACAGATTCTGGAGGTCACCCCATGTGAAAGGGGTGATCCTCATGTCAACAATGGAAGGCCACCAACCTCATGTCAACAATGGAAGGCCACCAACCATGTCAAAAGTCAAAGAATGAGGGCTCTCCCACCTACTCCTTTGTGTATAAATAGAGACGGGAGGGAGAGGATATATATATCAGATGTGGAGCTGAGAGGTGTGAGTTGAGAGCAAAGAGAGAGAGAATTACAGAGAGTGTTGTAATTCACCATTTTGTTCAATATAGTGAATCCGCTGCCCGTGGACGTAGGCGACTTGCCGAACCACGTTAAAACTTGTGTGTTATTGCTTGTTTGAGTTCCCTGGTGTGCCCCCGATCCTCAACAATTGGTATCAGAGCTCGGGTTGCGAAAAATCGAATTTTTCCCGAAAGTGCCCAGATTTCGAAGTGCTCAAAATCCACTTTTGACCATACCAGGAGGAAGAACTCCCCGAGAGGAGTCCAAAACAGCAAAAACAGAGCCCAGAAGCCTTCACACGCGCCCTCACGCGCTCTCTGAACAAAGCGCGTCAGCCCCAGTCGCACCACGCGCCGTTCAGGCCACCGTCGCGTGATCCCAGTCTCATCCACGCGCCACACGCGCGTCTCCAGGGAGAAGACGAGCCACGTGGCGCCACGTCAGTGCCGCGTCATCGCCACGTCATCCGCCACGTCATCGCCACGCGTCCGACAGTCAGGCCACGTGTCAGCCACGTGTCAGCCCAGTCAGCCTGCGCCGCTGACCAGCCGCGTTGACCAGCCGTCAAGCCGTTGACCGCGCCGCCGATCCTCCGTTGACCGCGCCGCCTGCGCCGTTGACCGAGCCGTTGACCAGCCGTTGACGGGAGAAATTATCCGGTGCATCTCAGCGCACCAGATTCTGCAGATCTGACCCGTCCAAAGTATTTTTGCCAGATCGGAGCCATTCGGAGTCCGTTTTTGACGATCCAATAGTGCTTCCCAACTATTTGGAGTATTCCGGACACATCTGTACGGTCAGTTTTTTGAATTGAAGTTTCTAAAAAATGGCAGAATCTAGAGCATCCGAGTCCGTAAGTAATCCAGCCAGTACAAGCACTTCTAGGCATTGGACCCCGGTGTCCCATGCCAAGTTCGAGGTAGAGAAGTTCGATGGAAGCAGCAACTTCGGCATGTGGAGATGCGAAGTTAAGGATATGCTTGTCCAAATGAACCTGCACTTCACTCTGGGAGACAAACCAGATGACATGGACGAGATAGAATGGGAGAGGGTGAATCTCCTGGCCTGTAGTTCCATCCGACTTTGCCTTGCAAAAGAGGAGAAGTATGCCTTTACAGAATATGATATTGCGAAGAAGCTTTGGAAGGCGCTGGAAGATAAGTTCATGACAAAGAGCATTGAGAACCGGCTCTACTTGAGGAAGAGGTTGTTTCGTTTCGACTACGTTAAAGGTATTTCGATGAACGAACACCTAAATAACTTCAACAAAATTATTACGGATTTGAAGAATTTGGATGATCATGTTGGTGATGAAGATAAAGCACTGTTATTGTTAAATTCCTTGCCTGACTCGTATGATCATCTCACTACTACTTTACTGTACGGTAAAGAGAAGATCAAGTATATTGATGTTGCAAACGCCTTGGTGAACAATGAGTTCAGAAGGAAAGATAAGTCTGCAAACAGGGACTCAACATCCGAGGCATTAACAGTCAGAGGCAGAACAAATAACAGAAGAAATACAGGGCGAGGAAAGTCTCGCTCAAAATCCAGGGGGAAACCTTCAGACAAAAGACGTCTTGCAAAAGACGAGTGTGCAGCTTGTCGCCAGAAGGGGCATTGGGCAAAAGATTGTCCAAATAAAGACAAGACAGAAGAGAAGGTGAATATTGCACGAGATGGAGATAATGATGAAGGAGGAGCCTTCACAGTTTCATCATATGGCCAGTCGGATGAATGGATAATAGATTCCGGATGTTCATTCCATATGTGTCCTAACAAGCAGTGGTTCTCGAGCTTACGAGAGTTCGATGGAGGAGTTGTGCTGATGGGCAACGACCAAGCTTGCCAGACAAAGGGGATTGGAACAATTAAACTGAAGAGCCATGATGGAACAATCAGAATTCTTGAAGATGTACGGTATGTACCAGATCTAACCAAGAATCTCATCTCAGTGGGAGTTTTAGACTCCAAAGGTTACAGAATAACCATGGAAGGTGGAGTCCTTAAAGTTGTTCGAGGAGCATTGGTTGTAATGAAGGGTACTCGACAGGGAAATTTATATTTCCTAGATGGCTCTACAGTCACAGGGAGAGTGGCTGTCTCCACCAGTTCCAGCTCAGAAGATGATGCATCAGACACTTCCAAACTTTGGCACATGCGCCTAGGGCATGTCGGTGAGAAGGCTTTACAAGGATTGGTAAAGCAAGGCCTGTTGAAAGGCGCCAAGACGGGGAAGCTTGAGTTCTGCGAGCATTGTGTATTGGGCAAGCAAACAAGAATCAAGTTTGGTACTGCAATTCACCGTACCAAAGGGATTCTAGACTACGTCCACACTGATGTATGGGGTCCTTCCAAGACTGCTTCGTTGGGAGGTAAACACTACTTTGTGTCGTTCATTGATGATTTCTCTAGAAGAGTTTGGATTTATACAATGAAACACAAAGATGAAGTCTTAGACATCTTTCTTACGTGGAAGAAGATGATTGAGACCCAGACAGGCAGACGGATCAAGAAGCTCAGATCTGACAATGGTGGAGAATATACATCAGATCCCTTCTTTGAGGTTTGCCAGAATGCAGGGATAGTGAGACATTTCACAGTTCCTGGAACACCGCAGCAGAATGGAGTTGCAGAACGCATGAACCGCACTTTGGTGGAGAAAGTCCGGTGTATGCTGTCACAGTCTGGATTGAGCAAGGCATTTTGGGGCGAGGCATTGAACTATGCTCGTCATCTTGTCAACAGACTACCTACTGCAGTATTAGATGGGAAGACTCCCATGGAGGTATGGTCAGGAGTCCCAGTTACTGATTATGATCAGTTACGTATCTTTGGATGTCCAGCATATTTTCATGTTACAGAATCTAAGTTGGATCCAAGAGCCAAGAAAGCCATCTTATTGGGCTTCGGTGACGGTGTCAAGGGATACAGACTGTGGTGCCCTGAATCAAAGAAAGTTCTCATCAGAAGAGACGTTACCTTTGATGAGTCTGCAATGCTGAGCAATCAGATCCTCAACAGAATGAGGAAGCATTGAAGAAGTCAGTGCAGGTGGAGTTTGAGACTCCAACAAAGACTAGTCAGCCAATCAACCATCCTGAAGAAGTCTCAGAGGATAGCTCTGAAGAGAGTTCAGATGAAAATGAAGATCCAGAGGCTCCGCATCAATCAGAACCCATTGCAATCAGGAAAGGGAAAAGGGTGACTAAGAAACCCAGTTGGATGACCGATATGGTAGCCTATGCACTTCCAATCATTGAAGACAATATTCCTTGCACTTTCAAAGAAGCCGTGCATAATGTAGAAAGTGTCAAATGGAAGGAGGCTATGGATGAAGAGATCGGGTCACTTCACAAGAACCAGACTTGGGAGTTGGTGCAACTTCCAAAAGGCAAGAAAGCAATTGGGTGTAAGTGGGTTTACACCAAGAAGGAAGGCATTCCAGGCAGAGACAACATCAGATTCAAAGCTAGATTGGTAGCTAAAGGCTATGCTCAGAAGGAAGGAATAGACTACAATGAGGTATTCTCACCTGTTGTGAAGCACACGTCTATTCGCATCTTGTTAGCTTTGGTTGCACAGTTTGATCTCGAGCTCGCCCAACTCGACGTCAAAACTGCCTTCTTACATGGAGATCTTGAAGAGGAGATATACATGTCCCAGCCAGATGGTTTCAAAATTGCTGGAAAAGAGAATTGGGCCTGTAAGCTGAACAAATCGTTGTACGGATTGAAGCAATCCCCGAGACAGTGGTACAAGCGATTTGATCGGTTCATGATAGAGACAGAATACACAAGAAGTCAATTTGATCATTGTGTATATTTCCGTAAGCTTCCCGACGGTTCCTTCATCTATTTGCTCTTATATGTAGATGATATGCTGATTGCATCTACGAGCAAGGTGGAGATTGACAAACTCAAGGCACAGTTAGCAAGGGAGTTTGAAATGAAGGATTTGGGAGAAGCAAAGAAAGTTCTTGGCATGGAGATCAAGAGAGACAGGAAGAAGGGCACGGTTTGTCTGACACAAACCCAGTATCTGAAAAAGGTGTTAGACAGATTTGGCATCAATGGGAAAACCAAAGCTGTAAGTACACCATTGGCCCCTCATTTCAAGCTTAGTGCCTCGTTGTCTCCACGCACAGAAGAAGAACGGAAGCATATGGCACAGGTTCCATATGCAAATGCAGTTGGTGCATTAATGTATGCTATGGTTTGTACACGGCCTGACATCTCGCATGCTGTGAGTATGGTAAGCAGGTATATGCATGATCCAGGAAAAGATCACTGGCAGGCAGTGAAATGGATCCTAAGGTACATACATGGCACGGTCAATCTGGGATTGAAGTTCGAGAGAGATAACCGACTCGGGCAGAATTTGGAAGGATATGTGGACTCAGATTATGCTGGTGACTTAGACAAACGCCGGTCAACAACAGGGTATTTATTTACGCTTGCTAAAGGGCCGGTAAGTTGGAGGTCAACGCTTCAGTCAACGGTGGCTTTGTCTACTACAGAGGCAGAGTACATGGCAGTAACGGAAGCCTTTAAGGAAGCTATTTGGCTACATGGATTGATTGAAGACTTGGGAATTGTTCAGAAGCACGTTGAGGTGTTTTGTGACAGTCAGAGTGCCATTTGTTTGGCAAAGAACCAGGTTCATCATGCCCGCACCAAGCACATTGATGTCCGTTTCCATTTCATCCGAGAAATAGTGAATGAAGGGGATATTCTGCTTCAAAAGATTGGTACTGCAGATAATCCGGCCGATATGCTCACAAAGGTAGTTTCTGGGATCAAGTTCCAACATTGTTTGGACTTGGTCAACATCTCTCGGAACTGAGCACCTTCGGGTGCATGGCAGTGTTGATCGATCACTATGTTGGATAAGAGAATCCTCGCCAAGGTGGAGATTTGTTGAATTGGCTACAGATTCTGGAGGTCACCCCATGTGAAAGGGGTGATCCTCATGTCAACAATGGAAGGCCACCAACCTCATGTCAACAATGGAAGGCCACCAACCATGTCAAAAGTCAAAGAATGAGGGCTCTCCCACCTACTCCTTTGTGTATAAATAGAGACGGGAGGGAGAGGATATAGATATCAGATGTGGAGCTGAGAGGTGTGAGTTGAGAGCAAAGAGAGAGAGAATTACAGAGAGTGTTGTAATTCACCATTTTGTTCAATATAGTGAATCCGCTGCCCGTGGACGTAGGCGACTTGCCGAACCACGTTAAAACTTGTGTGTTATTGCTTGTTTGAGTTCCCTGGTGTGCCCCCGATCCTCAACAATACATTGACACCACAATGAAAAAAAAAAATTCACAATTCATTTATCAATCTTGAATATATATGTATATATACAAGAGATATATATGAAATAAAAAGGAAGAACATTACACCATAAAGAGGCATCCAACAAATTAATCAAATCCAATGTTCAATTGGTTTACAAAGACAAAGCACGGTTAAGTGTACATTATGCTTGTATGAGTATGGCAACAGCATTTGCATAGATATTATGCTTCTACAAAATCAATCACATTCTCACCACTCAATTCTTGAAGCCTTGAGAATGGTATTGGTGGGTAATGATTTACCAGCATAACATATAACTGCAGCATAACCTCAGTAGCAGAACATATAACACATCAACACAGAACAGATAACATAGGCTACACTAACAGCACAACCCAGATCATACTCTAAGCTCAAAAACCATTTCAAAGTACATCTAATAACTGAACTTGGTATCCATACAGAGACCACACACAGACCACTAAGATCAACCCAGACCATACTCAAAAACCATTTTAAGGAAACAAATATATAACAGCAAAGTACATCTAATATCACAGAATCTGAAATCACATTATACATAGAATCTTCTCCTTCATTCTTGGAGGCTAACACTCACAATATAAAATAAGAACTTAAGCAACATAATAACACAAGATAAAAAATTGTCTTAAGCAACGATAAAAAACTGTTTCAGTAGCAGCACTTAAGCAAAAAATAGTTTCAGCAGGAGCACTTTAGCAGCACTTTCAGCAACAGATGGGCAGCAGAAATTAAGCAAAAAATGGACAGCAACACATGGACAGCAGCACTACATCAGTTTCTTCAGTTTCAACAGCAACACATGGACAACAGCAGCACATGGACAACAACACATGAAATATATCAGCAACATATGGACAGGTGCTGTGTTTTGTTAATGTTTATGAGCTGCTATTTTAGAAATTTGCAGTGAACAAAGATGAACAATCAGTTTAATGTTTATGAATAGTTTAAGCAGTGAACAAAGATGAACAATTAATGTTTATGACTAGTTTAATTAATGTTTATGAAGATGAACAAGCAGTGATCAAAGATGAACAATCAGAAATATTATATTCCTATTTCAGTTAAACCAAGCAGTGAACAATCAAAAATATTATATTCAGTTTAATTAACAATCAGGTAATTTGTGGATGAAGATTACCAGAAATATTATAAAATCATTTTATAAAATTATCACATTTGATTTGTGAATATAAATCATTTTATAAAATTATCACAATCAGAAATATTACATTCACAAACCAAACCCAAAAATTTCAGAGCTATAATTATCAAAAAAGATTACCAGCTATAATCAACAAAGGACTGGAAGAGGAAGAGTTTAAGAAGATGATCGAAATCTGAGAACTTCTCGCTATCGTCAGGAGGGGGTCGCCGGTGCTGGTGGGTTCGATGGAGGAGAAGCGGGTTGAGTGAGAGCGAGTGAGAGTGAGTGTATACTCTGAACTCCTCTGTATAAGAGCATCTCCAACCCATCTTCCATATCTTCAAATATGGAGGATCCTCTCCCAAAAACAACTCCAACCCATCCTCTATATCCTCCTCCAATGGGAGGAGGATGAATTGATCCTCCAAATATAGAGGGAGGATGAAAAAATGGAGGAGACTCTAAAACAGTATTCACTCTATATTTCTTAATTATATTCGAAATAACTTTTAATGTGTAAATTTAATTTTTATAAAAATGATATCAATAAAAAGTATAAAATCATACCTTTAAAATGAGTATAATATTAAATATGTTTTACAAAAATTTTAAAATTAAATATTTATTAATGAACAAAAATTACTTTTTGATTGGAGTTTGAATGAAGGAAATGAAGGTTTGTGGTTGAAGTTTGAATGAATAGTGACCTCCTCTATATTTACTTTTTGAATAAAAAATATTATTTCCATCCTCTTGAGAAGAGGATGTGATTGGAGATGCTCTAAGCTGTATAATGAATTGGGCGGGAAAATGAAAGTTCCAATTTCATTTATTTTTTTGTTTTTGTTTTTGTTAAACCGTTGGATCTGCAACGGCTGATCTCAGCCGTTACAAGGAGGGAATGAAGGAGGATCCTCAAGGAGAGGATCTGAACTCCAACTTCAGCGAGCACAGATCCTCTGCTTGCACTTCCTTCTTGCAGGACCTTTGGGCCCATTTTTAGGCCAAATTTTGATAATCTGAACCGTTCATATTTGAAAATTTATTTAGTAAATCATACCTGTAAAAAATCAAGTTGATCGGATATCAGAAAGTATGTGTTCGGAAAAATCGAACTAAATATTATTTTTTTAAAGAATTTAATAAACAGTTTTCCGAACATATGCTTTCTGATATCCGATCAATTTGATATTTTACAGGTATGATATACTGAATAAATCTTAAAATATGAACAGTTCGAATTATCAAAATTGGGCCTAAAAGTGAGTTCGAAGGTCCTGCAAGAAGGGAGTGCAAGGGGTGAATCCCAATTCAACTTCACCCGCTCACTTGTATGTAATAATATTATTTTATTTATTTATTTTCTTTATGCAGGCCTCTCATTCCATCTATAGAAGAAATAGGGATGGCAATTTAAACCCGGCCCGATGGGGACCCGATCCCCCGACCCCGATTAGAACGGTTTTTCCCCGAAAATTATCCCCATAGGGGCGGGGATGGTATTGAAAATTAAATCCCCGGTGATTTTCGGGCCGGGGACGGGGATAAGTTCCCCAACCCGGCCCCGGCCCGGCCCCGCCCCGACAGATCCCCGATTGATCCCCGGCTATAGTTATTATAATATATATATATTATATTATATGTTTAGGGTTATATATATATTATATTATATGTTTAGGGTTATTATAATATATATATATATATATTATATTATATGTCTTTAGGTCCTCTCTCTCACTCACATCACACTCACATCTCTGATCTGAGCCCCTTTCCCTCTCTCTCTCGGCTGTGTAGCTCTTGTGAAGATCAATGGCAGATAAGGTGTCTACAGAATCATTGCCGAATAAAGTGGCCGACGACGACGTTCCCTCCTCCTCCTCCTCCGACGTTCCACCGAATCAGAACCTCCTCCTCCTCCTTCGACGATGACGACGACGACCGCCAACTCCTCTTCCTCCTCCTCCTCCTCCGACGAGGGCCACCTCCTTCTCCTCCGACACCTCCGACGACGACGTTCCCTCTGCCACGCCAGATCTGAATAGATGGATCTCTCTCTCTCTCTACTTAGATTTATCTCTCTCTACTCAGATTTATTTGTGTGTTGTTAATGTTGTTTGATGATATTGTTGTTGATGATGTTGATGTTGAGGATGTTGTTATTACTGTGTGTTTGCTTTTTTTTTTTTTTTTTTTTTTTTTTTTTTTTTTTATGGATCCGGGGAATTTTCGGGGTCGGGGAAACCCGATCCCCGTTAGGGGACGGGGATGGGGATGGTAATAGGTTCCCGTCGGGGATCGGGGCCGGGGACGGGGACATTCTTACCATCGGGGATCGGGGACGGGGAGGGTGATCCCCGGCCCCGCCCCGCCCCGTTGCCATTCCTAAGAAGAAATAGAGGGGCGGATCAATATCCTCTCATTGGCTTTTCTACTTAACTTTCTATTTGTTAGACTATTGGACTTACTTTTGGATTTATTCTCGATAATTCGATCTGTTCATATTTTAAAATTTATTTATTATATCATACCTATAAAAAATTAGATTGATCGGGTATCAAAAACTACGTATTCGGATCATTAAACTAAAAACAAATTTTTTTTTTAAATTTAATAAACAGTTTTCAAAATACGTGCTTTCTGATATCCGATCAACGTGATTTTTTACAGGTATGATATACTTAACAAATCTTAAAATGTGAACGGTTCGGATCATCAAAATTAGATAAAAAAATAAATCTAATAATCTAACAAGTAAGAAGTCAAGGAGAGAGCTTAAGTAGATGACCTTGATTCGGGGATGGTTATTGGAATTATTGTTACCAGGTGCTGTCGGCATCACCAACTTCACCCGCTCACTTGCATATAATAATATTATTTTATTTATTTATTTTCTTTCTGCAGGTCTCTCATTTCATCTATAAAAGAAGTGTTTTATTTGCTTTCTGCAGGTTTTTCTTTCCATCTATAAAAGAAGTGTTTTATTTATTTATTTTCTTTCTGCAGGTCTCTCATTCCATCTATAAAAGAAGTGTTTTATTTATTTATTTTCTTTCTGCAGGTCTCTCATTCCATCTATAAAAGAAGTTTTTTTTTTGGGGGGAATACTTTTTCTATCTTAGGATAGAAAGGAATTTCTGACTAAATACTTGAGATAAATTATATTTAGCATTTTTAGTTTTGATTTAATTTGGATATAGTTGTATAATTCTCAGATTTTTTTATATAATAAATATTTTATTCAAATCATGTTATATAATAATTTTTATTGCTGTATATTAAAATTGTTAGACGAGTTATATTTAGTAAAACGAGTCGTGCATCAAATCGTAGTTTAGTGATGACGATTCGTGCTAAGCGAAGATAATTCGTGACTTTCTGATTTTGATATATAAATTCTCTTGATGACATATTTCTGATCAATTTATATCAAAGTATCCAAATCAATGATTTTCTAAAAACCGAGTATAATTACTCCCATTTATGAGATTAGTGGTGGATTCAAAATCTTAAGATATTTATTTTATTTTGTTTAATTAATTAGCTTAATTTTCACTCCAAATATTCGCAAACAAATCCAAATTTTCAAATTAAATTATTCATCATTAGTCCTTGTGGATTGATGCCTGGTCTTAACCGCTATTTTACGACGTAGTGGTTTTTACTTGGTTTTAAATAAAATATTTTGATGTGCAAACAATAACATCAAATTTTGGTGCCATTGTCGAGAACTAAAAATAGAATCATTTAATTTAGAGGTTTATTTATAAAAAATAAATAAATTTGAGCTTAGTTTCATCATGCGAGAGAAATATAAGCTTGAACCAAAAAACTAAAAATTATAAAAATAAAAAAAAACCAAAATTTTGATACTGTGACACAGAAAGGAGATACCCATACTGAACATATAATTTGTGGACTATTTACCTTTGCTGGACACTTGTTGATTAATGTCACGATCCAAACCTGCTCCTATAGGTTTAGCATCGTAACTGGCCAGTAATTCATAAATTACCGAAAGCTTCTTAATCAGAAATCAAATTATTAGGGGCTAGCGGAAACAAATAATAAATATATAATATCCATTGAGCTGTGCAGATATATATGGGACAGAGAAATTTTAAACTTTATATACATATATCACATACATCACCCTTACGACATCACATTTATATGGATAAGACAAAAAGGGACTTAGCCCTAATTACAGAAAAAATAAAAACTTGAACTTTAATTACATAGCCATGATCACTTGACATATTTGGAACTTCCATGGGAGTCACATAGGTTGGTTGACAAAAATAGATTCCAGGTAGGCGCCTCTAAGCTTGGTCATGCGCTTGATCACCTACATATATATACATAAACAATGAGCTGGAGCCCAGTAAATAACAATAGAGTAAATGGGTAATAAATGATGTCCTTACAGTAATTAAAACATTCAATTTTCATCAGTGAATCAGTTTCTCAAATCAGGAATCTCATGATACATTAGAATCATATTGAAATCACAGTAGTCACACGTAATACATTCATTAGCACAACAATACATTAGGTCATAGAAGACCGAACAATCATATTTGATGGCCATCAATACAATCAACAGTAGTGTCAAAGATTGGAACTGATAGAGATCTCTGTAACAGTAGCAGTAAACGTAACAGTAGCAGTATGCCATGGATGCCACGAATACAGTTCATAAAATAGGACAATCATTCATTCATAAACAGTATCATTTCAAAAATAGAACTTCATAATATCATTCAAAAAATAACATTTCAGAAAGAGAACTTCATAATATCATTCAAAAAATAATTATAACTTGAACATAACTTTACAACATTAATACTGATACATGGCTCCAAAACTAGAACTGACAGATTAGACAAACGGTAGCGCGTGACTTACACAAACACATAACATATACACATTGAAACACAATATCACTTCCTTGATCAAACTTGACTTCTCTTGTCTTTTTTTTGTCTGAATAATCCGAAGTTCTACTATACTTATTCTTTCTTTATTCGGATGAAGCGGGTTCTCATTTCACATATTCTTTCATTACTAGATTCTTGTTTTTCAAGTAAATCGATTTCTTACTTGGCTTCTTAATCAATTACTACTAAATCAATAACTTATTCTTTAACCAACTAATTTATGTTGATTGTTTAGCTTATTAATCTATAAGGATTAAGCTTGAATTTTTTACCTAAACTCTTGAATTTGGTGGAGCCCTTCAAAATTTTCTTAGTCTTTCTCAAATTCTTCACTTCTCATTGGTTTTCTTAGTTGTTTATCTTGTATTCTCTCATTCTCTAGCGAGCTTTCTTTTCCAGCAACCAAGATGAGGTGAGCTCTCTCTCTCTCTCTCTCTCTCTCTCTCTCTCTCTCTCTCTCTCTCTCTCTCTTCTATCTCATTTCATTTCCTCTCCTAGGTAACTTCCTTTTCATCTGATTTTCCTCACAGAAATTGAACTTATTTTCCAATCACTTAACGGTTGATAATCCAAATTGGCAACTCATTACCGTCTCTATTGTCATCAATCACATAACTCATATATTTTAATTTATCGATCTATAATTCATATATTCCACATATTAGGAGATTTATTTTAAGGGATGTTCATGATTCTCCTTACTTTCAAATAAATTGAAATATTCCGCTACTGACATGCTAGATTCTTCAAATTGAACTTAATAGTCAATGCATTACTAATGACAAATACAAGTTCTTAGTCTTTCAATTCTATTGACAATCACAGTCCTGACATTTTTTCTACACAATTCGTAATTCATTATTTCCCAAAATGTCACGACCCAAACTCGCCCTTATGGGTTTAGCACCGTAACCGACCAGTAATACGCGATTACCAAAGGCCTGCTTGATAGTAATGACAGTAATACAGAGTAAGGGGCTGGCAGAAGCCAAAACAGTAAATAAAAGATGTCCAATGAGCTATGACAGTCTGAATGCGAAAAGACTTTTATAAACAAAAACCACATTCATAAACAAAACATATATACATCAAGTACACAAACATTCAGGTTAGGGACCAAATCCTTACACCGTAGCTATACAGTCAAGTCTCAAACATTTATTATAGAACAGAGACAAGAGTGAAACTGGGACACCCCAAAACAGCCTTAGCTTGAAACGACTTGGAACCTCGCAGTGAAGCACAATGGTTGGTTTGACAAAACGAGAGCTAACTCGACGCTCCTAGCTCCGGTCCGGTGCCTGGACACCTACATATATATATAAACAGTGAGCTAAAGCCCAGTGAATAACAGCTGCGTAAAGAGGTTAAGAATGAATGTCCTTTCAGTAATTAAACGGTCATTTCAGTCACTTAGAAACCATAGCAGTCATATGTGGTGCATCCAATAGCAAACAGTACAGTAGGTCTTAACAGACCGAACAGTCAGTTGATGGCCATCATAATAGTACACAGTATTGGTTCCAAGTGTTGGAACCGACAGAGATCTTTGTGACAGTAGCAGTGACAGTACAGTAACAGTAAATTGCTATGGATGCCACGAATACAGTTTATAAATAGGACAAACAATTCATTCGTTAAACAATAACGTTTCAGTAAGCAGAACAGTTGATCATTTAGAAAACAATCATAATTGAATATATCTTTACAACATTGTTACTCACAGAGCACTGGGCTATAAGCAGCTAATGAGTGTCCTCGGATGCCAACCCTACACAGTTACAGAATGAACACACACTAAGTTACACGCTTGGAAATCAACAACTAAGTCCCTATCTTGACTCGGTGTGGTTCTACATCAATATCCTCAATAAGATGCCTTAAACTAGGCCTAGGAATGCCTAGGATGGAATGAGGATGCAAAGATGCACTTTAAAACACTTCTCAAAATTTGCTGAAACAAGGGTCCACGCTTGAGCGTGGCTTTCTACGCTCGACTGGACATGCAGACAAAGGATCTCCGCTCGAGCGTGACTTCCTTCGCTCGAGCGGACTGCAAACTTCATGAAAAGTACTGAATGCATGCAATTCACGCTCGATGGACGCTCGACCTCCGCTCGAGCGTGAGACTCAGGTCCTCGCTTGAGCGTGAACTCTCTCGCTCGAGCGGACTGCAAAACACATGAACTTCTGGGCATATGCATTTCACGCTTGAGCGTGACTTTCCACGCTCGAGCAGAGATGCACGACTCAGAGTGTATGCTCGAGCGTGGGTCCGAAATCTGGAATTTTCAGATTCATCCCCAAGCAAAAAACTCAACTTTAAAAGCCTTAAATTGGATTCCTTTGGGCCAATTTTTTGGAAAAACACTTTAAACCCATAATATAACATGTTTTGAAGATTAATTTGAAAAATCAAAGCCCAAGGGTAAGTCAATTTGAACACAAATTCAAATGTAAACATGAAGAACGATGCAAAACCATATATGCATGAGTTCCCATGAACTCTAATGTTCCAAAACATGATCAAATGCAAGATTTAGCTCAAAACCAAAGTGAATTCATGGACCACAACCAAAATGTGGACATGCATGTGGAAATTCATGAAGAACAACCTCAAAATCCAAGAATATGTACATGCATGCATGAATGGACTCTTAATTCAACACTTTAAACCTATTCTTGACTTAGATCACTAATTTTCCCATGAATCATGTAAGAACAACTTAAATTCACAATTAAAAAGATGAATTCTCTACCTCATGTCTTGAATTCAAGATGTGGAAGCTCAAATATGCAAATTTCCTTTAATTCCTCTAAGTTTCAAGCCAATCTAGGTGAACTCAACTTCTTTCCTCTCACTCTCCTCTCACCCACGGTTTGGTCTTCAAAAGATGAGCAAATGATATGAAACTAAGCTCTAAACAATGTTTAACAAAGTGGCCCACTACAATGGCAAGAAGGTAATAAACTCAAACTAATGTAATTTAGCATTATTTAATCTAATTTAATCATTCCAAATCAAAGTTAAATTAAACCTACCATAAAATCACATAAATTATAATTAACATAAAATACCAATCAATTTTTGATTCGGTTGCCGATAGGACCATCAATTCGCAATTTAAAGATAAAACATGAACAGATCATTTAATGACTAACAGATAAAAATACATTAAAACTATATACTCATGCAATCAGTTCAGAATTTCAATATGATCCATTACTTGCCATGCCTAATCAGAGATTAGCACTAATCAGAGGTGAGGGTTGTCACACAAAAGAACGGTCATTTAATCTTCATTGACCATGTTAGAGGTTTTTAAGTTATATATATAATGTAGTATCCTCAAATAAGGTTTCACATGCTAATATAATCACATATTAATGGTCTTAGTTTCAAACATGAATCTTGGATACAATATTAAATGTAATTCCGAAATAGAGACATATCGAATTCAGAATAGAAGTGTATCAGACGTTGGGTTGTACACAAATAGCATTAGGTTGACATACAGATTAGAGCAGAGCTACATGCTTCCAATTTAACCATTATAAACAGTTAACACATTAGTGGAATAAATTTTTGAATCAAAATTTTGTAACGTTTTAGAGTCATATTCGTACTTGTAAACAGTCATATCAAAATTCACAAGTCATTTTCATATGTGGTACATCCAATAATGCACGATGGGACCATATAGGTCTAACATAGGGACCCCTTGGGTCTACATCAGAGAACTCTGTACGATGGGCCACGGTATTGTTACCCTCGGGTGAGGGCTGCACAAAGAATGCCACAATTACATTTCGACAGAGACAATCATTCATTGTAACAAAATAACATTTCAAAATAATGAACTTGCGGTAAAACTAAACACTTTAATAACATATCTTTATAAAAGTACTACTCACGTAACCCATATACTTGTTTAGCTATTCACATGTCTTTAAGTAATTCTCATATTTCCACATTATCCATATGTCTCCAAATAGTTAAGGCTCAACCTCAATGATATTCATGATTATATCTCCTTGTTTCAAATGAATCATATCTATTATTGACATTCACATGAAGGCCTCAAAGTAGGTTAAGTATCTGATACAACTTCAATCACAAATTCAAGTTCTCGGTCTACCAAGTCTCTTGCAATGATAATTTAATATAAATAGTAGCCAACTTATCCGCATTATAGAATGTTTTGACAGGTAAGAAATGAGCAGATTTAGTCAAATGGTCAACAATAACCCAAATCAAATCCATACCTCTATTGGAGCAAGGTAGTCCTACAATGAAATCCATAGTGATATGCTCCCATTTCCACTCCGATATTGGTAGTGGTTGGAGGAATCTCGTGGGTTGTTGATGGTTGGCTTTGACTTGTTGGCATTGTAAACACCTAGACACAAATTCAGCAATTTGTTTCTTCATTCCTAGCCCCAAGAATTTTTACTTCAAGTTTTTGGTACATTTTTGTATTACCTTGATGGATAGAAAATTTTGAACTATGAGCTTCTTGCATAACTCGCTTCTTCAAGTCAACATCATTCGGTACACATAATCGGTCTAGGAATTTCAATACACCATTTTCAAACATAAAGTTTAGCCTCGGTTTGGATTCCTGTTCATCAATGATCTTCTTTAGAAATTCATCTTGTTGTTGTTTCACTTTAATCTCCTCAAGAATCACCAGTTGAGAAGAAATAGCAGCCAAAGTCCCACCTTGCATTTACTAATCATATTCTTATTGATCTTTCTTACCACAGATTTCCAAACACATTCTTTAATTCTTTCGTTGATTCCACACTTAGCCTTTTTCGTTTAATCTTGTCATTTCTCATGACATGTTTGTTTAGGTTTCGTCATAGTGTCTAACACTTCTTCTATTTTATCTAATTGCTCCAACAAAGATGCAATTTCCACATCATTCTTACTTCTCATCATCTTTTCCTAAAGTCACAAGACAAGGGTGGATAATACTTGGGATATTATTTGCTAACTTTAAACACGGCACATAGTATCACATAATCAGCCATAAGACATACAATCATACAAAGACATGGATAAGGAAACCTATTCAAAGATTCTAACATCAAAGATTCTAATTTCGTATAATTCCATATTCCCACAAATCAATATACATGTACTTACTAACATTCTAGTCAAGATTCTGATATATATATATATATATATATATATTTCATAACATCAAAGTTCCATAATAGCTTAAATTTTTGTCTCAATACATTACCTATTAACAAACACATTCCGATTTTCCATATTACTATCAAAATTCCATAATAACAACTTTTAATTCTTAATCTCATACTCAGCCTAGTAAACAAGCACATATACATTTTTTGAATGCATAACTTATCACTTACTTAGTAGATGCATGTAACTTAAATCCACGCTAGACATTCTAATGCTTAATGGACGCTTGTGTGAGATATTAACTCGTACTCTAATACTACTCTTTCACGACCCAAACCTGCCCATATAGGTTTAGCATCGTAACCGGCTAGTAATTCATAGATTACTGAAGGCCTCTTAATTAGAAATCAAATTATTAGGGGCTAGCTAAAGCAAACGACAAAAATATATAACGTCCATTGAGCTGTGCAGACATATATGGGACAAAGAAATTTTAAACTTTATATACATATATCATACATCACCCTTACGACATCACATTTATATGGATAAGACAAAAAGGGACTTAGCCCTAATTACAAAAAAAAAAAAAAAAAACTTGAACTTTAGTTACATAGCCATGACCACTTGACATATTTGAAACCTCCAGGGGAGGCATATAGGTTGGCTGATAAAAATAGATTCTAGGCAGACGCTTCTAAGCCTGGTTGTGTACTTAATCACCTACACACATACACATAAACAGTGAACGGGAGCCCAGTGAATGACAACGGAGTAAAGGGGTAATGAATGATGTCCTTACAGTAATTAAAACAGTCAATTTTCATTAGTGAATCAGTTTCTCAAATCAGGAATCTCATGATACATCAGAATCATATTGAAATCATTGCAGCCACACGCGGTACATCCATTAGCAGAACAGTACAATAGGTCATAGAAGACTGAGCATTCACATTTGATGGCCATCAATACAATCAACAGTAGTTCAATAGATTGGAACTGACGGAGATCTCTGTAACCGTAGCAGTAAACAGTAACAGTAGCAGTAAATAGTAACAGTATGCCATGGATGCCATAAATACAGTTCATAAAATAGGACAATCATTCATTCGTTAAACAATATCATTTCAGAAACAGAACTTCATAATATCATTCAGAAAATAATTATAACTTGAACATAGCTTTACAACATTATTACTCACAGATGGCTCCAGAACTAGAACAGATGGATCAAACAGATGGTAGTGCGTGACCACACAAACACATAACATATACACATTGAAACACAATATCAATTCCTTGATCAAACTTGACTTCTCTTGTCTTTTTTTTTCTAAATAATCCGAAGTTCAACTATATTTATTCTTTCTTTATTCGGATGAAGCAGGTTCTTATTTCACATATTCTTTCATTACTAGATTCTTGTTTTTCAAGTAGACCGATTTCTTACTTAGCTTCTTAATCAATGACTTATTCTTTAACCAACTAATTTATGTTGATTGTTTAGCTTATTAATCTATAAGGATTAAGCTTGAATTTCTTACCTAAATTCTTGAATTTGGTGAAGCCCTTCAAAATTTCCATAGTCTCTCTCCAATTCTTCACTTTTCCTTTGCTTTCTTAGTTGTTTATCTTGCACTCTCTCATTCTCTAGAAAGCTTTCTTTTCCAGCAACCAAGATGAGGTGAGCTCTCTCTCTCTCTCTCTCTCTCTCTCTTGGTTTCCTTTCTTTTTTTTTCTACTCAAAACTAAGTATAATGTCTTGTACCCACCATGTTATACATTCACACCTTATTGCCATCAACATGACACGTACACACACACACTTGTCAACACACACCCACAGAATTTCTCAATACACCCACACCCACACCCACACCCACATACACCCTCAATTCTAGATTCTTCCATAATTCAATTTATGGTCTTAATAAATCTTAATTAGCACATAATTAAATGAGCCATAGCTAATTATAAATCCCACATAATTTAATTTGTTTAATTTGACTTCCATTAGAGCCCAATTAATTATATTTAATTTTTCTCAATCTGAATCAAATTTTTAATCAAACTCCCAAAAGGCTCCAAATATCAAATTAAACTTATTACCTTAATCAATTTTGGTTTCTCACATATTAAGGCCTTCAATTCGAGATCAAACTCAAAATCTCCGCGAATAAATTACATATTCAATTGAACACCTCATTACAAATTTAATTCATAATAATCTTCATTCCCAATTCTCATAACTTAATCAACTCCAATTTAGACTTAATTAATCAAATCTCAATTTTACAAATCTGAATCGAATATTTAATTAAACTCTCATATGGTCCAATACTCGAAATTAAAATAATTCAATTCACTAATTATACTCTCTTGAGTCATTTAGGCTTTCAATTTCTAATTCCAAAATAAATCCTCAATAGAATTATATATGAATTAGTCTCCACAATTTTCATAAATTCCAAATTAAATTAGAATAATGGGCAATTAAAATTCAAATCTCCTTAATTAATTAAATGTTGATTATTATATGTGGTGAGGTCGTCACAATTAATTACCTCTGTTGGACATAAAACTTGGAGGATAAATAAAGATTACTGACTACTAACATTTATTTTATTGTAATTTCTTTTATTCTGCACAGTTATTTTCTTTATGGGGGGTCTGATGCCCCCTTTTACTTTATTGCAATTTAGTTTATTGCAATTTTTGTATATTTATACTAATTTCTAGGTTTTAGCCGGTTCAAAAAAAAAAAAAATTTTTTTTTTTCAGCTCTTTTGACAAGAACAAAGGTTGGAGCTATCTAGCGTTTTGGAGCCATCTAGCGTTTTGGAGCCTTGTGTATAGTGGAATTATGGCGTATTTTGAAAATAATTATTGGGGATATGAGAGTCAGCCTGTTGATTATTTTGAAACCCCTTTTGATTATTTTCAATATCAACATTATACTCCACCATCTCAATATTCTTCCCATTTTGAAGAAAGAGTGTTGTAAATGCTTCACAGTACACAATTGTTGCACTCCCAAATCCCACCTCAACAAAATTCAGATCACGAGGACGGAGTGTTAACATTTCTTCAAAGCACCTTAAATTCCACTAATGAGTTGTTGCATATCTAGAGTAATCGTTTGTTAAAATAGAAGCCCATTTAGAGCAAATAGCTAATATTCTTGATTGGGAAAAAGTGGCAGTCTCTTATTTTCCAACAGAAAATTCTTTAGGAGAGTCTCTAACTCGTTTTGATTTTGATGACAGTTATATAGATGAGCCGTTGTCTACCCTTTCAGAGAATCACATTTTTCTTCCATTAAGAATGATCCACTCTCGACCCATTTTTTTTCATCTTGTGTGGAAGAAGTACCCCATTTGGAGTTAGCACCTTTACCCTTAGGTAATACTGATGAGCTTTTAGATAGGGTCGAGACTATATCCATGGATACTCCTCCACCTAATTATCTAATGTTAGAGAAAATAATGAGCAAATTGAGTGGATTTGACAGTGATTTGGACTGGGACTTCGTGATTGGCGCTGATCTTTTGATCTCTGTTTCTAGGGTCTATTTACATGATTTTCTACTAAAAGACACATACCCTAGATTTGCATATATTATTCTTGTTCTGTAAAAAGATGATTTTGTAACTCACTTTTGTCCACTTTTGGATAGGTCAAATAATTTCTGCTGGGTTGACCCATATCTCATAAATCATAAGAGACGGAAAAAGTGGAATTACTACACCTAGGTAAAATAGATCAGTTTATTTTGTTTTGTATTATTTTATAATTTTGTGTGTTTTCAGTATTGTATGTCAGGGTAAAATAGTCAAGTACGCTTTTTAAGGGAACCGCTGAGTAAGAACAAAGAAATTTGGTCTAAGACGGGTTACTTAACAGAGGATAAAATTTGCAACTCTAAAACGTCTTAGAATCCGATGATAAAAGACCCATTTTTTTATTTTTATTTGTGTTTTTCTTCTCAGTCCTTTGTGACATGTGCCATTGAGGACAATATCATTTAAGTTGGGGGAAAGGGTTTTGTGTTTTATTTTGTGTGTTTATTTTTATTTTTATTTTTACTTTCAGTCATATTTTGAAAAAAAAAATTCAAAAAATAAAATAAAATGTTTGCTGTTGTTCATGTTTAAAAATAAAAAAAAGAAGAAATTCATCAATTTTTCTTTGTGTGTGCCGTTGTGTGTGGTTTTCTTTTGTTTTAAAAAAAATGTTTTTGTTTGTGTGCTATTGTGTGTTTTTTTTTTTAAAAAAAATTTGTTGTGTGTGTTCTGTTAAAAAAAAAAAAAATATATATATATATATATATATAATAAAAAAACTCATGCGATTAATTGTTAATTTTGTTACCATAACATTTTAATTATATTTTAGTTTATTATACTATCTTTTGATTAAAAATAATTTTTGTCTCATATTCGGATGATCTGTATATGCACATAGCCGCTTAAATATTCTTTGATTAATTTTTGAATTTAGACTAGAAATCTTGATGACTAATGTAGAGACTTTATAACCCGTGTGAGATTTTGAACCTATCATTCTTTTTGGAGGGTTATTAAATTTACTCTTAACTATTCATTTGGAAGCGCAATATTTCGTTGTTTAGTCTCATATTTTTCATTTTAGTTAAATGTTGAGAAATCATGTTGCATTTACACCCTCTAAAAATCATGAAAATTGAAAAATTGTGCCAAATTCTGGGAAATGATTTAGGCTATTTTTGTATTATTTGAGCTTTAACATTTCTTTCTCTATACTAAAAAAATCCTTAGAAACCAATTTGGGCCTACATGCCAAACCTTTCATTCAGTAAACCGATGGTGATAACTAGCCACTGTTTTCTGGAGCAAAAGAATAGAGGAATTGATAAGGAAGAGAATAGAGAAGAAACTATTAAATATAAAAAAAAGGGTAAGATTATGGAAAGAAGTTTGCATTCGTACATATTGTTGAAGAAAGATAATGTCGAAAACATGAAAAAATAATTTTGACTATTTTCTTACACTTAGAAAGGAGTTACTGATTCTTACCAATTTTCTTACCTATCTGTAACTGTTACAACCCCAACCCGCCCTATTGGTTTGGAGTCATGACCGGCTAGTAATCTTAGATTACCTTCAGCCTCAAAGACAAAATTTCAAAATATTTAAATAATATTCGGGCCTAAAGCGGAAGCAAAACAAAAATAATAATGTACATTGAGCTTATGCATACATGATGACTAAAATAATTAAAACATTTAAACACAATAACAATTTATATACATATACAAATCTTCTATATCTCACACACATACATTTAAGGCTTAGCAAAATACAAAACTCTAACAAAGCTAAGGGGCTGATTTTATTGGCTCTACTCGAGCCTAACTTGCTCTATTTCGAAAGTTCTTCAAAAGGCTGACATGGGTAGACTCCGAGGCTTCCTCTATCATTGTTGCTCAGTTTGCTCACCTACATATACATATAAATAGTGAGCTAAAGTCTAGTGAGTAATAACAGAATAAAGAGGTTAAATAAATGAAGTTCAACGATAATACAAAAACCTGTCTTATAATTTCAAAACGAATCTTAAATCATTTTCAAAATAAGGCATTTGCCATATTATATTAAACTTATAACAAAATATTTTCCATATCAAATCCCTTATCAAAACATATATTTCATTTTCTGAAACAATCCATTTCAATAGGCAAAACAATTTGATTGGCCATCATATCAATCTTTTGCAATAATAAAAACCATTGTTCGATAGCATTTTCAATACAATTCCGATTTCAATTCAATTCTCAATGATCCATGTTATCTGTGACACTTTGTACTTTTGGGTTTAGAATTGAGGTAAGGTGTAATTGGAAGTTGTTAAGGTTTGGTGGATATATATAGGTGCTCTCATGCTTTATTTTTGGACTAGGGGTTGTTTAGAATTGGCGAGTATAAGGTTGTTGCTATTTTTGTTAGAACGGATGCAATTTCGGGGATGAAATTTCTTAAAGAGGGAAGGTTGTAACGATTCAGAATTTTTTCCCTTTGCTCGAGCGGGGGAGTTGACGCTCAAGCGGACTTGTGAGGCTTCCAGTACTTTTGTAGTCTATCTGAAATTTTGAGAGTTGTGAATTTCCACTCGAGTGTAAAAGTGATTGCTCGAGCGGAGAGCTTTGTTGGTATGCGCGCTCAAGCGCAAGATTAGGCGTTCGATTGGTCTGCCTGGTTGAGTTTGAATTTCTAGGACTAGAGGGATAGCTCTTGTCATTTTTGTTGTTGTGCTTGGTGCCTCCTTATTTTATTTTGGGACATTGATCGAAGTGGTAACATAATGGTAAAGTAAGATTGGATCGAAAACTTTGACTCAGGTAATTTTTCTACGAGCAACCATCACTCTTTTGCCCTTTTCTTTTTCTACACTTTGGATTTCAGTGTGAGGCTAGAACCATTGGAAATCTTGTTTCTAGGGCTTCGATTTGGACACAAGAACGACCTAAAACGGAGTTTGGATGAGAGAGTTAGGCCCATTTGAAGTTTTAGTATTTATGCTGAAAGCAGGTACGCTCGAGCGGACTTCGTGAATTCAGCAACTTAAAAAGTGGTTTTCTAGATCATTCTTTGCACTTTCCTCTTCCCTCTTCCTCTCCCTCGTCCTAGGTTCGAAAAACCCTAGATTTTTGACCCAAATACCTTCCATCCCCCAAAGTTTTGGGCAAGATCTCTTTCCAAAAAGTGAAGAATGCCTGAAGATTTCACTTTTCAACCGATTGAAGTTTGGATTTGTGAAGGAATCTCATCAAAGCTTTGCTCTTTTGCTTGATTCTTGAGGTAGGGGTCCTAGTTCTTCTTCAATACTTGCATTAACAGATAGATTTGTGGTATTTTGATTATATAAATACAAAATCTACATTTTTGAGCATATAGTGTTACATCATGAGATTTGGAGGTTTTGGGTTTGAAGTGTTGGGGTTCAATTGTTGGGTTAAGATTGTGGATTATGAACCTTAGGTGTATAATTAATGGGAAAATTGGAATAAAAAGTAGTGGTGTGAGAGGTTTTAATTTTTCTTGAAAGTCTTGATTTTTCTTGAAAATCCTAAGTTGACTCATGATGATAATTAATGATTTTGCCTAAATTGAAAGTAGAATCATGAAATTGAGAGGTTGAATTATATATATACTAGTTTAATTGAATTTTGGTAGTATTTGAAAATTATGTTACAAATTAACAAATGAACCTTTATTATGGATATTGTAAATCATGCTATAATATGAAATGAAATTTGGGAAAAATGATTTGTTAATGATATGGATGACATGAGCCTTGCATTACTAAAATTTCAGCTTTTTGCGACGGTAAAATGCCGTCGCTAATACTCCCAATGTTGTCGCAAAATTTTTTTTGCGACGGCAAATGACTTTTTGCGACGACAAGAGGGGGGTCGCGACTGGGGGCGTTGCAAAAGAGTTTTTGCAATGGCACAGTGCCGTTGCTAATGTTTTGCGACGGTATTTTTGCCTTTTGTGACGGCACTTTGCAGTCGCTAATAATGTTTGAAATTTCTTGACTTTTTGCGACGACACTATTTTACCGTCGCTAAAAATGTTATTTGAGACGGCAAAAAATGCCGTCGCTAATAGCCTTTTTTTTTGCAACGGCAAGAACACTATTTTTGCGATGGTGTGGTGCCGTCGCAAAAAGTATTAAAAATATAAAAATGTCAATTTTTGCGATAGTGTACTGCCGTCACAAAAAGTATTAAAAAATAATAAAATTTCTATTTTAAATAATAAAATTTATATTTTTTGCAACAGTTTAGTCCCGTCACAAAAAGTAAAACCTGTAACAAAATCAATAAAAATATTAAAATTTTCTATTTTTTGCGACGGTGTAGTGCCGTCACAAAAAAGAAAAAAACATCCTGCGATAAAATTATTAAAAATATTAAAATTTCTCCATAAATAATTGCATAATAATATAAAAATTCCTATAAAAATAACAATTTCTCCATAATAAAATATTCTTCCATTCATAGTTACATATCAACAAAATTATCCCACTACATAATGTTCCATAATACATATATAATGTTTAAATACATGATTTTGTTCATAATTCAAAATAACATAAACCAAAATTAAATATTTTTCTCATCATTCTTCGTAGATAATAAAAACAAAAGTTAGCTACATTCTCCACAGGCATGCAGTCTACAAGAAGCACACTCCTATATGGGAAATATCTGAAAAATAAAAATAATTAATGACAATATAATTATGTGTTAATGTTAATTACAAAAAAACATAAAAATTTAACTACTATAGCATCAAATACAACATTTTTTTTTGTTAGTCATCATCAAAACCATATGCACTACAAGATTTCTGACAGGCATTCTCTCCACAAGCTCAGGGAAGAACAGACCAACCAAGAAATTACAAACCTGAGTCACATGACAATTGCAAACTAAACTACAGTTTGAATTACAAATATAGTCCACCAAAAGCATCATCAAATAGGTATGCTTGAAGTACTAGAAACATACATTTACATGGCTTCTTACCATTATTATGTTTATTATAAATTTTATTTTAAGAAAACGAGTCTTGTTCAACTTCTCAAATTATATTAAGGCGTGATTAATAAACACTTTTTTTTTTGAAGCGTGTTTAGTAACCACACTTTTTTGTTTCATACTTGTTCAAACTCTGATGAAAACATGATTGCTAACAACATTTTAATAAAAAGCGTCGTTAGCAATCACGGTTATACTCTAAATCAAACTTCAAAACGAGGAAATTTGAAGGCATTTGTTTACTAAGTACGCTTTCTGAAAACATGTTCAGTAACCACATTTAATGTAATTTGATAAATAAGTTAAATAAGTTTCCACTCTTTAAAATAAATTTTAAATAAAAAATTCTCTACTTTACAAGATAATTATATATATATATATATATATCATTCTAATCGGTCCATTTATATCTTATGAGCAAGTCTACAAAATTGTGACACCTACATGCAAAGCTAAATCATGAGACAGAAACAACGATTCTCTAGAACTTCACCCATTTCTTTCTTTTTAATTTTTTACTTTTCACTTTTTTTTTATCGACCCTTCACAATTAATAGTAGTTTCTCATTAATTATCGGACATGTTCGTGACACATACCCAATGAACTGAGAAACTGAAACCCATGATCTTCCCACGCATCCTGCTGCTACTAAGCTCCGATATAATAATACCAGTTACTGGGCTAGATCCAATGGCAAAGGTAAATATGTACCTAAAAGCATGTAAAAGATAGAATCCAATAATATAGCACATCTATAGATTTGCTGCTCTGAGTAAGCTGAGAATGCTACAATTAAATTCAATTGATTTAATAATTTATATCTTAAAAACACTTTTAAATGCCACATGGTGAAGAAAACATACAGGACAGTTCCCAATATTGATAAGTTGTGACCAAGCTCTTTATCTATTGGAGAGCTGATAGCATAGACTACTAGAAACATCGATATTGCCTGCAAAAAGACAGATTTTGTGGGTTAGTCCATGGGCTATGTAAGTTTCAACCAAAACAATTGGAGTTGTGTTGTTTCATCGAAAATGAGTGAATCGTGCAATTCAATTTGTGATTCATAATGATTCACTGTGATTCATAATGATTCACTGTGATTCAATGAGATTCAATTGTTTTTGTTTTTATTTTCATAATGAACAAAACAATGTCTTTTTTGCCTCGCTATCAAGAAATTAAAAAAAAAAAACAAATCATTATATTGATATTTATTTCATTTTAAACATTGTGTATTTATAATATATATATATATATATATAACTATATAAAGTGATTCTAATAATGGTGCCTAGCAATGTTAACTACCATTAAAAGTTCAAAGCCTGTCCATATGGGACACTAAAAACAACCTTAATACAACCTCTAGAGTGTGGCTGCTCTATGAGTTCCAGCCATCTGCTCTCCAAATCATCATTCCTATTGACTGACTGAAATTCTTCAATTGCTTTGTTGACTTCAGATGGCCCCCAAAGGTTACGGATAACTTCTTTAGCATCTTCTAGTCTTCCTACCTAGACAAGCGATAGAATAACAGATTAATAAAAGCACATGAAAAATAATTTAAAGATAATTTGTAGAAAATAAAACAGAGTCCTACTTTGCATAGCCACCTTGGGCTGTCTCCACAAGCACAAGGATTTCTTCATGAATGGTATATAATTCTTACAAAGAACACATATGAAGAAGAATTATATATATATATATATATATAGAGAGAGAGAGAGAGAGAGAGAGAACTCGATAGAAGGTGAAAGGAAGCACAAAAACCAGAAAGGAAGACAGCAAAGAAGAGTTAAGATGCAAACTGTGTTTGTTTATATGAAATAGAACAATATAATAAAAACCCACATTCCAAATAAAATCAAGGTATCAAATAAAGCAAAACAGAGTCAAACATCTTACCCTTGATAAAGCAACAAAAAAAAACACTCACGTTTTCTTCATTTGGGCCTTCTCAGCATAGCGTTTCTTAGCAAACATCTTACCCTTGATACCCAAAGACTGCTCAATTCAAATTGAAGCACAAAATTAGAACTTCCACACAAAACTCCATAAATACATACATGAGAAAAGTGAAGAAACTGAACCTTCTGAGCAATCTGAGATCGCTTGTGGACTTCACGAGCCTCTTTCTTTCGTTTGCGCTCAAAATGATCATGGCGATAGCCATTTCTTTTCATGTGAAGCTCTATGTAATCTCCTTGACGCTTAACAAATCATTTATCAAACAAAAAAAAACAATCAAATCAGTACACGTTCAATTGAGATCGATATTAGAAATATACAATTATTAAACACACAAACAACAAAAAAACAAAGATTTAAGCTTTATCTTTGAAACAAACCATGGCGCTCGACGATTGTCCCCAATTTTCTAGAGAGAGAGAGAGAGATGGACAGAAACCCTAGCTTTAGACTGTACTGGGGTTTTAAAGTCCTCTTAGCCTCCGTTTGGGAAGTGGGTTGACTTTTTGGCTTTTTTGGCTATTTTAGCCCGGGGCTAAAAAGCCTGGTTTGGGAAGGGTTTTTTGGCTTTTTTGGTTTTTTGACTTTTTGGTGAGGTGTCTCCATGTTAAAAGACGAAACTACCCTTCAAGTTGTTTCTCTCTCTCTCTCTCTCTAATTCTTTGAAAACGCCTCTGCCGACTCCAACATTGCTGCAGTACTCGGTGATTACTTCATCGTCCTTCTTCTGCGTCTTCCACCCAACTCTCTCCGCAAATTCCAGCATCCTCTCCTTCTGATCCTGCGTGAAATTCGTTCTATGTCTCTTCCGCCCATTTGGGTTACTCGTCCCGGATGAATTTACCGGTCTGTTTTCCGTCAGTACTTGCCCCGATAACCCGGCACTGAGAGCGAGGAGCATGTGGGGTGCTGATGGATAGTAGGCGGAGGAGATCGGCGGTGGAGATGCTGAATTTAGACTGCGCGGTAGCACCGGAGGGTGGTGGCGGTGCTGCGGTTGGTACTCGATGACGTGTTGGGCGGTGAAGGGTGGTGGTAGGTCTTCCGGCTCGCGGCGGTGGAAATTGCGGTGGCAGCCGCAGGCGGCGCATTTTAGCGAGGTGGGGTCGGTGGAGATGGAGGTGGGGGAGGGCATGAACTCGCCGCAGCCGTCGACAGCGTGGCTGCCTAGGGAGGCAGCGTGGTTCTTGAGACATTCCTTGTAAGCAGCCACCGCAGGTGGCGGCGGTGGTGGTGGTGGGCCATTCAGGTGGCGATGGCGATGCCGGTGGTTGTGGGGGCGGCTGTGGCAGTGTCCATGGATGAAACATCAACAGAATGTAACAGCTGATTAGAATTAGGGTTAGGGTTTTGCTCAAAACAGTGAGGGTATTTTGGTAAATTTACCCCAATAAGGGTATGAACTTGCCCGTGATTTCTGTTTTGTCTCCATGTGGCTACATTAGCCTTTTTTGTCGGGACATGGCTAATTTAGCCTGAAGTTGCCTTTCCAAACACACGCTAAGAGATCAGGGATTTTTGGTTTTGGGCCCCGGGGGGGAAATGGAAAAAAAAAGCGGGAATGAAAAAAAAAAAAGAGGGAGAGGGGGGGGTGGATAAAAAAAAATCAAATCTTTTTTTGTTTGTGGTCACAAATGAAATTTAAACAACAAACAATGCCGTTTAACTCTTTTTTTTATTTATTTTTTTGTGATGGGGTTTGTTGTCGCTAAAAAACTTTATTTTTTGTTAAAATAATTTTTTTTTTGTAGTTAATGAATTTTTTAAAAAAAATTTCATTTTTTTTAGTTACTAAGATTGAAAATTTATTTGTTTCATTTTTATTTTAATGAACAAAATTATTATTATTATTTTTTATTTGGTAGAAGTAGGGGTAATATTTTAATGAAAAATATTTTCCACTAAAATAAAAGTTAATTTTCTGTGGTCAATGAAAAATATTTTTCTGCAGCCTATTTTTTTTGGTTACTAAAAATCATGAACTAATTTTTTGTGGTAGAGGAAAGAGAGCGACAGTAGTGGTGAATGTGGTAGATAAGAGATGATGGTGGTGGTGGCGGTGATGGCGAAAGAGATTAGCGGTGAAATTGTGGTAGTGGTCGTGTAGATGGAGTGGCAGGGGTGAATGAGAGGTAATGGTAGTAGTAGTGGTAGTAGTGGAGTGGTGGTGATGGTAGTAGTAATGGTAGTCGTAGAGGTGATGTGGCGACAGTGGAAGTAGTGGTGGTGGTGGAATGGCGTTTGCAGTAGTGGTGAAGGTGGTAGAGGAGATGGGTGGTGAGAGAGAGAGATGAGTGAGAGACAGATAGAGTAGAGAGAGGAGAGAGAGAGAGAAAGGGAGAGACATGGACAGAGTGATGAGCGAAAGAGAGACAAAGTGGTTGTTAAAAGTATATTTTCTTGTAGTGGATCGATAAATCGAGAGGGAGCTCAGCAAATAGAGAAGACGGAAAGGAGAGAGTGAGCAACGCAAACACAATGGGAGAGAGAGAGAGAGAGAGAGAGAGAGAGAGAGAGAGAGAGAGATAGAGAGTGAGAGACAGAAAAGAGACAGAGAGAGAAGAGTGATGAGTGAAAGAGAGAAAGAGAAGAGAGAGAGGAAGATAAAAAAAATTAATGAAAAGATATAGACAAAGAGAGAGAGAGAGAGAAAGAGAAAAAAAGAGCGAAAAGAGATAAACGAGAGAGAGACAGAGAGAGATGAGCAAGAGAGATAAAAAGAAGAGAGAGAGAAGAAAGATGAGAGAGATAAAGAGAAGAAAGATGGACGAGAGACACAGAGAGAGAGAGAGAGACAGACAGACAGAGAAGAGTGATGAGTGAGAGAAAGAAAGAGAAGAGAGACAGAGACAGAGACATAGAGAGAAAGAAAGAGACAGACAGACAAAGAAGAGTGATGAGTGAGAGAGAGAGAGAGAGAGAAGAGAGACAGAGACACATAGAGAAAGAGAGACAGAGACAGACAGAGAAGAGTTATGAGTGAGAGAGAGAAAGAGAAAGAGAAAGAGAAAGAGAAAGAGAAGAGAGATAGAAAGATGAAAAAATGGGTGAGAAGAGAAATGTTCAAAAGAGTAAGACGACGTCGTTTTTATTTTTTTATTTTTTTTTTGTAACAGAAAAATACTGTTGCATTTATTTAAACCATTTTATGACTATATATATATGAAGCCGTCTCAAAGCCACAATATATATATATATATATATTTTAATTTTTTTTGCAACGGTATGTATTACAATCGCAAAAAACTCCTTTTTTTTTGCGACTGTAGCTGGTACCGTCGCAAAAACTCTATTTTTTTGCGATAGCAATCTCTGCCATCGCAAATACTCTTTTTTTTTTTTTGCGACAACAATTTTTGCCGTCGCAAATACTCTATTTTTTGCAACGGCAAGTTGTGCTGTCTCAAAAAGTCACATTTTTTGGCGACGACAAGTTGTGCCATCTTAAAAAGTCACATTTTTTGAGACAGCGAATGTGCCGTCGCAAAAAGTTCCGTCTCATAAGCCCACTTTTCTTGTAATGTTGGGATGAAATGATGAAATGGAGATTTAAGAGTTCACATTGAATTATGCTGAATTACATTTAGTGGTGTTGAAATGAATTGTGTTGATTATGTTGAATTGTGTTGAATCATGTTGAGTTGTGTTGGGTTTTGATGAGTCGTGTTGAGTTGAGTTGAGTTGTGTTGGGTTGTGTCAAGTTGGGTTGAGTTGTGTTGGGTGGTGTTGTGTTAGTACCCATGCGGGGAGTTGAAAAAGGTTTTTGGGGCTTACGTCCTGCCGTATAATAGCCGGCAAATGTGGGGGTGGTTTTGAATTAAAGGTGCCTGTAGACACCCCATTTTTGACCGCCCTTAAGACTTGGGTGCTACTGATGGTTTACTTAGTGGTGAAAGTTATGCAGGTTATGCTATGCCAAGGTTCGATTTCTTCGGCAAGAGGAGAGTGTCAAATCCAAACCTCACACCCCATTTTGGACCAAAACCATTTTGACTAAAGATTTTAGACCTTAAAACCCTCTCTTTCAAAATATTTTTGAAACAAAGTTCCTACGATGTTCCGAGGCTTGCATTTTGTTAAATGTTGCGCTTTTCGGTAAACCGAGCAAGGACAAAGTGGAAATGAATGAAAGAGAGATGAAATCTTTGAAAAATCTTTCAAAACACCTTGTTTAGGGGTTTGGTGTTGAAGAAAAAAGGAAAAGAGGGAAGAAATCCAGTTAGGAAAGGAGTTGGGCATGAATCGTTAAGAGAGAGTCAAGTGGTCCTCTCTAAATCAGGCCTATCTGTCTATACACTTGGATTTAAGCTATGAGGCCACCACTGTTGGAAAGAAGACTTCCGGGGCTTCATTTTTCACTCAAGAATCTCCTAAAGACGAGTTCGGATGGGGGAGATATGATTGGTTGAAGTTGGGCATCATTCCGGTTGGACCAAAACTGAGTAGCCTTCACTAAAAGAGGCATAACTTTTTGCACAGTTGTAATTTTGATGTAAATTTTCTACCATTGCACACTAGAATGACCTGCAAAGGAGTCCATATAAAGGAGTTATGCCAATTTGAAATTGGACTTGCAGAGCAGAATTTGCAGTCGGCCACAAATGTGCACAGTCGGCCATGGAAGTGGCCGGTCGGCCATCACAAGTAGCAGATCGGCACCAAAGATGGCCGGACGGCCAAGAATGACCCAAATTCATATTTTTTGAAGATATTTCTCCTCCAGCTGTTTCCAGCTTGTGCCAGCTGTCCTAGCTCAGATATTTTCGACCAAAAGCTCCCTTTTTGCTATATATGAAGCTATATCTCATATTCAAGGGAGAAGAACATTTTTTAACAAGTTTGAGAGCTTCTCTCACTAAGCTCCCTCTCTCTCTACAAAATTTCCAGGGCAAAACCTCTGCCTCTCTCTCTAGAGCCTCTCTCCCTTGCCCTTTTGTGCATAGAAGTGCATAGAAGTAGAGAAATACTTCTAGTTTGCCTAGGCATCCTTCATCAAAGTTGCATATCATTGGGATGAGGTCCTTTGGAACTTATTTTGGGGCTGTTGGAAGGTCATTTGGCTCAGAAAAGAGGCTGATTTGCTGCTGTGCTTCAAAGGTAACCCCTTGTCCCTTTTAAGCTCTTTGTGCACTATTGTTTTGCCATAGTTTTCAACTACTTTGGGTCTGCTTTTGGGGTGGTGTTGAACTAAAAAAACCTCTATTTTTCTTCTGTTTTTCAGTCCTAAAAGTGTTGCTTTGTGCCTTGTTTGGCTAGGGGGTTGTTCTCCCTTTTTGCTCCTTTGTAAAGCCTTTTGAGCTATCTTTCAAGGCCTTTCAAAAAAACTTTTTGTGGCCTTCTAACCACTGAAATCTAGAGGATTTTCAGTGGTAAAAACCCTATTTTGAGGTCCCAAATAGGAGAGGGTGGTCCCCTTTCTTTTTGTCTTGCTTGTTTGTCTTGTTGGCCTATTAAATGAGCATGTATTTCTATCATCTTAAGGCTTAGTTTGAGCATGTTTTTGTGAGTTTTTTGCCATGATATAACTCTGATTTTGGCTGGTTTGGTCACTTCTTGCTTGCATTTTGTACTTGTAGTGCAAATCATGCTTATTAGCTTAACATGCTTGATGTTGTAGCCTATTATTTTAGCATGCATTGGCTCCATTCCAGCACATTTTTGGTGTTGTTTTGACATGCCATAGCTCTGTTTTTGGTTGGTGGACTCACCTCTTGCATGCTTTATACACTTGTAGTGTAATCCTTGCTAGCTCGCCTTGCATACTTGTCTCTTTAGCCTAGCAAGATTTTGTTCATATTTTGGCATGCTTTAGCTCTATTTTGAGTCTCCTTGGTCGTATGATGCTTGTAGTGCAATAGCCTTGACTAGCTTTAAGTTTTGAGGCATTTTGCATGCTTGGCTTGAAGGTTTGCATGCCTTGGCATCATTTGGCATGGTATTTCAGAGCTTATATCTTTGCCACACTCTCATATTTATCACTCTTTCATTGTGTTTAAGAGTTGTGCCCTTATGCCTTGTTTGTGAGCCAATGTGTATGCATGCTTGCATAAGCTTTTGGGCTCCCTTTTTAGCATGTTTTGGCCTCTGTTTTGGCATGGTTTTGGTCTGTCCATAGTTGGCTTAGCCATTTAAACTTGGTATTGCATGACTCTTATGAGATGCTCTTTACTAGTTTTGTTGTTCTTGGCCTCCGAATATGCTATGCATGCTTTGCTTGCATGATGGAATCTTGTGCATGCCACATTTGCATTGATAGGTTGATCATCTTATTTGTGTTGCATGTGTTTGGGATGGATGTTAATCCAAACACAAGGAATATGACACGTTTCGTACTCAAAGTGATGAAACGTGTTGCATTTCTTGGTCGCCGACCCTCTTGATCAAGCATGATAGAGGTGGAGGCCCTTATGTGTTATTTGTGTGCATTCATTGACATTGACTTGTGCAATTGGGCCTCTTTGGCCATCATGCATTGAGATGCATGATTGGTGGCTCGAGAGCTGAGCACTACACTCCTTTGAGCTTGAGACATGATAAGGAGTGTAGTGGCACACACATTTCCTTGTAAATACACTGCCATGCCTCTGTTTATGCTCTGTTGCAGCAAAAGGAGAAATTGCAGGAAGCGGTGGCCAACTGGCCATCAAAGCTGCCGACTGGCCACCAAGACTGCCGATCGACTATCAATTTTAGCTGATGGCCACCCCTCTTGGCCGATGGCCATTCCTCTTGGCCGACCACCCCTCAGTATGTTCCTAAGGTGGATCAGAAGCATCTTGGAAATTGGAACAATTTTTAGAAGTACAAAAGAGTGCAAACAGAGGCATCATGAGGCACGGTAGTGGATATCCGAGCGAAGCCGACCGAGCATGCATGCATCCCTCGTCACGAGGCCATTTCAGTGCTTTTGTTAACTTAGAATAAACTGTTATTTTATTTGTAAAAGTGTTGTAATTAATTAGTTAATGCGTTTAATTAATTGGTTCATTTTGTAATAATTAGTTTAATTAGATTAGTTAATTAGCTTAGCGTAGCTAGTTAGTTAATTTATTCGGACCCTCCGTCGAGAGGGCACAACTGTTGTAATAAGTGTACGTGTGTGTGTGAATGTTTTCCAACCCCACATCTTTCTCCCTTTTATTTACCAGCTTTCGATGGTTAGTTTTAGGACATGTTTCAATTAGCATACTTATGCTTTGCATGCGTGCATCATTCATTTGTCTTGCATGCACCGGGCTCGGCGCATCATTCAAACTGCATTGTATTTCAATACACTTTCTTGAATACGTGTTTCAGAGCATGTTATCAAGTGTTGCATTCATATGCCATTCTAGATAGCCGAGCCTATTTTAGTTGCATTTTTGCATGCGTTGCATTAGGCGTCTTAACATAGCTAGGATCATGCATGATTATTAACTAGCTTCTTTTTTGGCTCGGAGTACACTGTGAGTGTTTACGCTTTAGCATCCTTGCATGTGTGTAAGTGACTGCCATGATAGCGTGACTACCATGATAGCATTCTTGCCATGAGGCTATTTGCTTAAGTTCTTTAATTGCATAAATGCCTGTGGGTGAAGGTTTGATTGCCTGAATTGGAATAACTCGATGATTGTGAGTTTTTAAGCCCACTTGAAGTGGCAAAATCATGTTTTTCTAAGCCCACTTGAGGGTGGCAAATCTGCGTCTTAGCCTACTTGCGAGTAGCAACTTCAAACCATTTTCAAAAGACAAACATGAGTTGTTTTGCTCCAATCCGCGTGATTGAGTCTATACTTGTTTGCTGTGCGCATCACATAGTAAGGTTAGCTAATAAACCGAAAAGAGCACATGTGTTTTCAAAATAACATATCATGTTTAGTAGAGGCCGATCCTTTGATCGGGCGAGCGGGGGTGCTCATTTCAGGACCTTCCCCTCTCGCACCCAAGTTCCCGAGTCGAGACAACTTTGGTGATGACGGACACGTGGCCTTAGGCACGAGTCAAGGTTTCCTAAATTTTCCAAAATAAAATATTTAGGTAGCGACTCTGAAATCTGGCAAAGTAGTCCATGCTTGGCGCTTTTTGATTAAAATCGATTTTCCAAAACAATTTGTCGGATTTGGACTCTTTGGTGATTTATTAGTCTTACATTGCACTTTGTGAGATTAGATTCAGAACCGTGGCAGGAGTCCGAACTGTAGTAGCTAAGAACTACGAATCGCGCCCTCGCGCTGAGTGGAGTTCGGGCGGTCTACAGTGCCCAATTGCCCTGTCTAGGCTTATTGCTGGATGAATGTGGGAAAAATGATTTTTGGGTGTCCACATAGTCCTGCCGTATAGTAGCCAACAAAAGTGGAAAAATGATTTTTGGGTGTCCGCACAGTCCTGCCGTATGATAGCCGACAAAAGTGGAAAAATTGATGGTTTTCAAAAATGTTTGGAGTGCCCACGTCCTGCCATATAATCGCTAGCAAATGTGGGGGATGGTTTTAAAAAGTTGAAAAAAATGATTTTTGGGAGTTCACTTCCCACCGTATAATAGCCGGCAAAAGGTGGAAAGTGTTATGGATTGGGTGCCCGCTATCCCGCTGTAGTAAGTCGGCAAAAGGTGGATTGTGTTGAGATGTGTGTTGAGAAGTGTGTTGAGTTGATGATGTTATTTGTGACTTGTGATGAATCTGTGAAATTGCAAATTGATGTGTAATTTGGTATAAAGAGGAAATGTACATAGTCATTATTTGTAAGGAATGGAATCCAAAAATGGGTAAGGGGATTATGGATTGGTGATGTTGAACATAATGAATTAGTTATGACAATAAAAGTAACTTATGAGTGTTGTTCTGTAAATAAATGAGGAACTGAATTGAAAGGGGGTTTAATTAATCTTGTGTTATCTTGAAATGAAATTTGAGAGTGTAAACAGTGGTGTGAATTGAGTATAGGAGCATTGTTAGTAAACCAAAGAGGGAACTTGAACTTGAACTTGAAGTTATGGAGTTCTAAATAAATATAAGGAGTAGAAAGGAAGAATGAAAGAAAAAGATGAATATTAAAAATGAAAATTAAATGAGAAATATTTTGGGAATTAGTTAATAATTTTTAAATGATGTTGTTTCTTAAACATGTTTGTTTCACAAGGATCTATGGTTTCCTAAGGTTAAGGGATAAATTTAATGGCTGAAGGTTTTTCTTTAAAGCATTTAGACAATTTTTTTGATAAAAAGGTACCTTATTTATGATATTTTGAAATTATAAAATGTCACCCTACTATATGGTATCACCCTGCATACATGATCATTTTTATCTGTGTGTTAGTTATTGATTCAAAACTATGAGATTCCTACTGGGCATTAGTGCTCACCCCTTGTTGTTTTATTTCTTTTACGGGAAAAGACTTTGGGTTCATAGTTGAAGAGTTAAGAAGTCCATAAGTCTGTTTATGTAATTTCGTTGTGGATATGAATGGAGTAAATGTGGTGTATTGATATTTGTAATCATTATTTGTAGCTGCTGGCATGTATCATTGTTATTATTGTATTCTTTGAGAGAGAACATGTATTATTATGTTTCTATTACTCAAGGGTAATGGATATTTGTTTAAAAAAATAAAATAAAAAATGGCCCTAAATTACAGGCTTTTGGTAATGCTTTCGAGTAATTAAAAAGTTGGGGCGTGACATTATATCAATAGCAATACTCATTCAATGACAATTTATGTGGTGCATCTAATATAGTAACAATATATCAATAACAATGGGACCTCAGGGGTCAATCAATGGGACCACAATGAGTCAATCAATATATCATATCCAATGTGACCATTAAGGTCTAACAGTAGAGATCTCTGTGTTTCAATTATCCATTGGGCCATGGTATTGTTTCCCCCGGGAAAGGGCCTATTAAATAATGGACCCTGATATTATATCCCCCAGGCGAGGGCCTCACTAAAAGATGCCACGAATGTACTTTCAAAAATGAACTTCATTCATTAGTAACAAGTAGTACTTCAATAAACCATTCAATCAATCATATATCAATTTCGATAACAATAACATTTTCAAAAATAAATATAACTTGAACATATTTTTATAAAGTTATTACTCACAATGGGTTAAGTCGATATAAGGCTTCAGACGTCCACCTATACAAATCACATAGCAAAGATACAATGAAAGCACTATTCAATATTCATTTCATTTTAATTCAACTCTCCTTTTGTGTTTCTAGTTTATTCCATGACTATGTAAGTCCAATTGATGCCTAAGAATACTTAGAATGTCATGAGGATGCAAGTAGGCATTTAGAAGAGTTAGTCAAAAATTGCTAAAAATAGGGTCTTTGCTCGAGCGTATCTTTGGTTGCTCAAGCGGTTTGCAAAGCTCTGTAAAAGTACTAGACGGCCTCAATGTTCGCTCGAGCGGTGACTTTTCCGCTCGAGCGGTTTGCAAATTTTCTGTGTTTTTGAAAACCAACAAAAATAATTTCCAAACACATTTTCAAAACTTAGACTCTTGCATGAACCAATTTAAACATGTAATTTTATTAATAAAGATGAACCCATGACTAATTTTTCAATTTCTAATACAAAAATCTCTTTGATTATTAAGATTAAAACCAATAATTTCATAAATATAGTAATTTCAACATTTTTCTTCTTTTGTGTTATAAAACATAAAATTAGAGCTATAAAGCCCTTTAAAGAAATATTTGCATATATGAAATTCAAATCAAAATCAAACTAATTTTTATTTCTAGTATAAATTGTAATTTTTCCCAAATCGGTCCAAATTTAGATTTAATTCATTTCCTTTATATTAAACCACAAAATTTAAAACATGAATTAAACTTTCGAAACTCTTGAAAATTTCATAATGTATGTTAAAATGGAATCTAATTTCCTTATTAATAACAAAAATCAAACTTAAATAATGAATTACAAAATCAATTTCTTAGCATTTCAAATTAACTCAATTTTTTACCAAAAACTTAATTTATGATCATAGATGTTCCAAGCTGTGTTTAAACTGAATAAAACTTTTGATTTCAATTATATGCATGGATCAAACAAATTCCATAATAAAATCAAAACTTTGTCTTACTTTAGGATTAATTCCAAATTTCTATAAATTTGATTTTTCTAAAGCTTTTCTTTTTTCTCTTCAAAATATGAGATTGAATTAGTTCAAATTCTTCAAAATCCATTATGCATGCATAATTAGAGTATTAAACTTGTAGAATTTACTCATGCATATAACAATGAGGCTTAATTTCATGCAAGATCACAATATCAAACTCAAAATAATTAATTTCCATAACCATAAATCTAACTACTTAATCTCTTCATCTTTGTTTTTTAATTTCTTCCAAATTACATGAAATTGAACTCAAACTCATCATTAATTTCAAGTGTAATACAAGAATTCTACAAAAATAATACATAAATTTCATACCTTAATCTTTAATTGGATTAAATTCTTGAGCTTTTCCTTTCTCTCATTACTTCCTTTCTTGTATTCCATTCCCAACACAATAGTTTGAGTTCCCTCTCTCTCTATCGGCACTATCTCTCTCAATTTCTCTCTCTGCCGTATGGTTCTCGAAGCCAAGCAAACAAATGAAAAGCTTCCAATATAAAAGCTTCCAATATATTACATATAGTTGAGTTCATTCTCCTCAAGTTCTAGAAATCTCTCTGACGTTCATTCTTTTTTATTTATTTAATTATATTTTTTTTTATTAATTGATTAAGATTGGTTTGGCACACCAATTACACATTAACATAATTTAATCACCACTTAGTCTTAATTAATCTTGATTAATCAAAAAAATCTCACATAATTTAATTAATCTAATTGACTTCAATTAAGGCCCAATCAATCCTAATTAAATTTATCAATCTGAATCAGTTTTTTAATAAAATTCCCAAAAGGATCCAACTATTAAATTAGACACATTTCCATCATCAATTTTGATTTCTTACACCTGTAAGGCCTTCAATTTCAGATCAAACTCAAAATTTCCGTCAATAAATTACATATTTAATTGAACACCTCATAAATAAATTTCATTCATAATAATCTTAATTCCCAATCTTCATAACTTAATCAACTCCAATTCGGACCCAATTAATAAAATCTCAATTTTACTAAACTGAATCGGATATTTAATTAAACTCTCATATAGTTCGATATTCGAAATTAAAATAATTCAATTCGTCAATTTCACATTCTTGAGCCACTTAAGCTTTTAATTTCTAATTCTAAAATAGCTCTTTTATAAAATTATATACGAATCAACACCAATATTGTTCATCAATTCCGCAATTAAATTAGAGTAATAATGAATTAAAATTCAAATCACCTTGAATAGATACTCACAAAATTTGAATAGCTAGATATAAAATTGAACAGATAAACATAATTTAGGGGGAGAAAATTGAATATATAGTCAAAAAATTTAAACAGGTAGATATAAATTTGAACAGATAGACAAAAGTTTTGAACAAATAGAAAATTTTTGAACAGATAGATATAAATTTGAACAGATAGTCAACGAAAAGTCAAATAATTAAAAAAGTCAAAGGGTAAAATTGGAAACAAAATATTCTTCAGGACTTCTCACCAAATTATATCACAAAGTGTGAACCTCTCATCAATAATAAAAAAAAAAAATCTCTTGGACCTAATGCCTTAGACATACTCTAAATTGGATTTATCACCAATTTTCTCTAAAAAAAATTGGTGATCAAAAGATATGTATTTAAATTTTGATCATACATATAATTATTAAAATTTATTTAAATGTATAAATTTTTTTTTACAATAAATAAAAAAATTTATATAATTCTTGCTAAAAATAAAGAGTGAACAAACTGTACTTAAACATCACCCTTGACATATTTTTAACTACAAAATTACTAATCAAACTTACATAATTTAACTTATTAACTAATCATTTTTCATTGATTGAATTTCTAATACATTTAATCTTTCTTGTGACATAGTTGACCGAGATAAAATTCAATCAATTTTAAATTTAAAAAGTTTCTTTTTCCAGAAACAAATGTAACTGGTGTAATTAATCGTATTCTATACCCAATCTATATATTCGAGAAACAATCATCCAGTAATTTAAAATAATTCACCCTATCAACCAACAGTTTTTGCCAATAAAAACAATCATTGTAACGCCCTCGAAATAATAACATTAAACCCAACAAATAAAACATTCATTGACAAACGAAATATCCACATTCTTCTATTCATCAGAGTTTCATTACAAAAGTATTACAAGTTAACAACAAAAGCAAAATGCCCTACGGGCTTACAGCTTTCCAAGTTAACACTTGGTTACAACAAAAGAGTGCTAACTCATCTACACATTAAGCCCTTGGCTTGAATATACACGTAATACATCAAAAGAAACTAAACAGTAAAAATCTGCTCGCATCTAGCCTCCCAAGCTATGTCCTTGGAGGTGGCATACTACCTGCACCTGAAAATGATATTCCCATATAGGGTGAGCCACAGCCCAGTAGAAATACACTAAACCAACCATGAACAATGACTAAAAGATTAGCAATTGATAGATGGCCAACACTGATACATCCACATAAATCACATTTTATGTCATACGACTTATGAGTCCAAGTTACTTTTCATTTTCCCTTTTTCAACAGATAAGCATATTAGCTCTATCATCATCTCAACAGATATGTATAAAAACTATATCCCACATTCACAGATAAGCATATAAGCTATATTCACATTCTCAACAGATATGTATAACAACTATATCCCACATTCACAGATAAGCATATAAGCTGTATCTACACTTCACCAAGATAAGCATATGAGCTCTATCTTCACTTCTCTAGACAAGCATATGAGCTGTATCTACGGAGTTCATCCTCTATCTTCTCCCAATACTATCCGGTTTAGAGGTACATCCCCCATCTCCCCCTAAACCGCGGAGTACATCCCCCATCTCCTCCTCTACACATAACGTATACAAACACATTGGTTCTATATACCATCATTCAATACATACAGTTAATGTATTCTATCAACCGTCAAATTCCATGACACGTTCCATTGATTAGTTTTCGTTTGCCTAATCATCATGCATTGTCTACAACAATCACGACTATCCTCCACCGATAGCCCAAAGCAGTTATTTCTAAATAGAAAATAAATGCACAAATGGATATTCAATCAACATTTCATTTCGGTGAGTGATAAATAATTCAACTACACCCTTTAACCCCATGCATTCCCAATCTCAACAATTCCATTTCATTTTCTCATTTCTCACAATTAATTATCCCAATTAATCAAACAATGTAATTAGGTCATTTTCCATAATTAACATTACAACCCTTAGGTCCCATTTTCATCAATGATTCAACATGTATTCCATTTCTCTATGCCAAACATGCATCTAGGTTTATTAGAAATAAAACCCCAACTTTTGTAAAATAACACAAAAGCCCCAAACTTTCACAAAATTACCAAACCAACCCCAACATCTCAAAATACTAAAATTTAAAGACAAAATCCATAGAGAGGAGTAGGATATCCCTACCTCAAATCCGGAGCCCCAAGGGAGAAGATGACAAAAACCCAACGTGCTCCAAATCCCGAAATTTTCAGATTAAAAAGTAGCCCTCGACGATCAACAACTTTTTTGTAAAGGCCAAAGATGAACAAATCACTCCTACTAGATCAAAACCTAGAGAGAAGGTAGAGTTCTAGAGTGAGAGGCTCAACAATGGTGTTTTTGGAAAAGTAGGAGAGAGAAGAGAAAGTGAAAAAGTGATTTGAAAAGTCAAAACTCGGAACTTAAACCCAGTCGCCCCGCTCGAGCGCCCAAACCCCCGCTCGAGCGGCACTCACAGACTCCCGTTCGAGCGGCCAAACTCCCGCTCGAGCGCCGGATGCACTCTCCCAGCATCTCGACACAACAGGTCCCCGCTCGAGCTCTCGAAGCCCCGCTCGAGCGGCCAACACTGCACAGGAAATACTGGATGGGTGTATTCCCCGCTCGAGCGTCAAAACCCCCGCTCGAGCGGACAGGCCAAAATCTGGGCAACTAGTTTTGGTTTCTAAACTCAACCAACCTGTAACAAACCTGCCCAACACATCCTATAACTCAAATACAAGGTAAGAAAGGATGTAAACAAGATGATGATCAACTACCAACATCCACGGACACATGTCCGGATCACTATACAACAAGGGTAAATCCGTGATCGCTATAATCATCCATTTGTCTTAAATAATTCACTATATCAACCAACTATTTGTTTTGAATTTTTATCAAACTTTATTGGGACTTTTCAAATTCAAGGTGAATTTTTATTTTTTTGTGTGGACTAGTATAATAGCTACAAAACAATTGAGACCTTTTTTTTTTATTCAATTTTCAGGGGGCCAAAGTAGCGGTTTTGCCTGCTTTGGGCCAAAGTCAGCTCTGTCTAAATCGTTTATTTTGTTGGATCTTTAGTGTATATCATCAACGAAAAAAATTAAGTCCATTCGATAATCGTAATATTTTTATTTTATCACATTTGTCTTTAAAAAAATATACAACAGGTATATTTTAAAAAATAAAATTATTTATTTTTTAAAAATAAATATAATAAAATAAAATATTAAGATTATTAGATCAATCTATTTTTTTTTAATTTATAAATAACATATATAAATAATTTAGCAAAATAAATAATTCACATCAAAAAGACCGGTAATTGATGCAAACTTTCTCATATTCAAATGTAAACTTGTGAGGGAAGCTCGACTTTTGAAGAGATTGGCCAACCAATAATTAGACAAATGGTGGGATTGACTTTTCCTGTCGTTAAAATATGAAAAACTAGCTTAACAATGGTGGATGTCAGAAAAAAAAAAAAATATATATATATATATATATATATAAATGTGATAAAAATTATACAGTTTTATTGGGTAGCTTGAAAATTTGTTGTCCTGAATTGCTCAAATGCGTTGGCATCCATGTTGTAACCTTTGGACCAGATCCCTCAACCATGCGTAAAACTAGTGGCGGAGTCAGAAATTCAAGAGGGACACATATTAATCACGACATTGATTTTTTTTTTCTTTTCTCCCATAACAAGTAACAATGAGATATTATTACAGTTATACATTTTTATTTTTTATTTTTATTACAATTATCTTGAGATTTACATTGACGTGACTTATAAATTCGCAATCAATAACTGAATTTTATTAATAAAATAATCAATAAGTTCAATCCTATCAACTCAAAAAAAGTGCCCCCATAGGAGGAGAAATAAGCAACTAAACAAATTCCATAATAAGAAATGAATTATCAATTGATTCAATTCTTGTCTTGATCTATCAATTAAAGTGTACAAGAATAATCAAAATAATAAAATAGAGAATTTTTAAAAGTTTAAAAAAGCAAAACGTTTTACATAATTTAAGGAGGGTCACTATTATAATTTTATAAAGGATACATAATATATAATCTTTATCTATATGGGTAACAATATAAATATTTCCAATGGTGTGCCATTGGAGTTGTTATTGCCAAATTATGGCAACAGTTGATAGAAAGGCATCTCCAATGGTGAGTTTTAGTAGCTATTATCTTTGGCAAATGCCAAAGTTTGTGTCAAATATGGCACAAGCTTTGGCAGCTGCCAAAGCTGCCAAGTCATCTACACCCAACCGTTTCCTCCCTTCATTTGTCATCATCCTTTCCAAACACAGAAAATGGATTCACCCAAAAATCACACAAATTTCAAAACATATAATCAATTTCCAAACATAAAAGCAAGCTACAAAATGAACACAGTGAAGTCAAAAAAATTAATTTCCAAACATAGAATCAATTTCAACATAGAATCAACACTGTGAATCAATTCCAAACATAGAATCAACGTAGTGAATCAATTTCCAAGCATAGAATCAATTTCCTAACACAGTGAATTAAAAAAAAAAAAAATGAAAAATTGACACAGTGTAGTAAAAAAAAAAAAAAAAAAAAAACCTGACAGAAATGGGTTGATCTTCTTCATGTTGTTTGGATGATCTTCTTTGTGTTCATTAGGGTTTCAATTTTCTTCAATATCTTGTCCAATGTCGTCGATTCGTTCTAGAAATGAGAGAGAGCGAGAGAGCAGAGGACTGAGAGAAAGAGATGGGTGGGGGTAGACGACGGTGCTTGGCGGAGAGTGAGAGAGAGAGGGATAGAGTGAGAGTGAGAGTGAGAGGGAGAGAGAGGAAAGGTTGTCTTCGGCGATTGGAGGTAAACACCGTCGCCGATTGAAGAGAGAGAGAAGAGAGTGAGAGTGAGAGTGACACTACTAGAAAATAACTTTTTGCGTCTAGTTTTTTGCGACTAATTATTTGACCGTTGCAAAAAATATTATTTGTGTTAGGTTTTATTCTTGGCAATCCCGTTTGACAAAACTCCTTTCAGTTGTATTTTTTTTCGCACTTTTTATTTTCAGTGAGGCTATGAGTGTTTAGATGCGAATCCAACCCGAATTGTGCTTTTTCAGAGAAGTTTGTGTTGATAAAGCTTTCAAGATTGCCACTTCGCTGATTATGACGGGGATCGAGCTGCCCGGTCAGCTCGCGGGGGTCGAGGGGGCAGCGCCCCTTGGCGGGTCCGGGGCAGCGCCACGGCGGGGTCGAGGGGCAGCGCCCCCGAAGCAAAATGCAAAAATGCATTCAAAGTTGCCTGTCCGAGCATGTTATATTTTTCCAGTTTTTCCATTTTTGGCCTTCCCGCTCGAGCGGGGAAAGTGACGCTCGAGCGGGGATTGGAAGCTCTCAGCATCTCTGTAGTCGCCTGTAAAAATACTGGAATGTGTGATTTTACGCTCGAGCGGATGCTCCTACGCTCGAGCGTATCTCAGTTTATTCGCACGCAGTTTTTGGTCAGTCCGCTCGAGCGGGCTGTGTTGAGCTCGAGCGGAGATCGCGGGACAGATTCTATAAATTCGCGTGTTGGGTCAGATTTTAGGATGACTTCTCCAGATCTTCTTTTTGGTTTCTAGGGTTTATATCTGGGGATACTTTGGGAGTTTTCTTTGATGTTTTTATTGAGTATTCAACTCATGATCTAAAGAGAGTACATCAAAGGTTTGTTTGTTATACACAAAAGAGAGAGTTATTCTTCAGTTGTGGATTCTGAAGAATTCGAGCCTGAAGCTTTGGTGGAATCCGGAGTGGCTCATCAGAAAGACAATTCCGTGGTGAAGATGGGGTTGGAAGAGGCACATAGAGGTTGGTTCAATTAGGCGTTGTGGATTCGCTAGGTAATTGAGAGTATACCTGTGTAATTCCTTTAATTCTTCTTAGTGGATTGTTCTTGTGGCTGTTGCCCGTGGTTTTTTGATCACAGTTGGAGGTGTCCAATTGTGGTTTTTTCCACGTTAAATCACTGTGTCTCTTTGTCTTGATTGTTTGATTGGGATTGTTATATTCTGCTTAAAATTGATACATAATCACAAATCAACATCTAGGGGATTTCTAGATTTTTCAATTGGTATCAGAGCGGGTCGTTCTATTTTTTAAAAAAATATTTTCTTTTAGAACGAGATCTTGTTTGATTTGTGATAATGGATACAATTCGTGAAGGAAATTCTATGGTTCGACCACCCCTACTTGACGGATCCAATTATCCTTTTTGGAAAGCTCGGATGAGATCTTTTTTAAAATCTATTGATGAAAAAGTTTGGCAATCCGTCATGAATGGGTGGACTGAACCAACAATTACTGTTGATGGAGTTACAATCCCCAAACCAATTGATCAGTGGGACACAACTGATTACCAAAATAGTAGCTGGAATAGTAAAGCTATCAATTCTCTCTTTTGCGCCGTCACACCTGAAGAATTTAGTCGTATTTGTAATTGTGAAGTCGCAAAAGAGGCTTGGGATATCTTACAAACTATTCATGAGGGCACTCCTTCTGTTAAACGCTCAAAACTTCAAAGGCTCACATCTAGTTTCGAAAACCTTTCAATGAAAGATAGTGAGACCTTTGATGAATTTTATGCGAAGTTGAGTGACATTGTAAATTCCAGCTTCAATTTAGGTGAAAAAAATTCCAGAATCCAAAGTTGTGGGAAAAATTTTGAGATCCTTGCCCGATCGGTTCCAACCAAAAGTTACGGCTATTGAGGAGGCTCAAGATGTTGACAACCTCAAGCTGGATCAGTTGGTTGGAAATCTCCAAACTTATGAGGCACACAGGAATTTCAAACAGAAACAAAAAGATATTGCTTTTAGTAGTGCTCATAAAGTTAGAGAGGATTCTGATGAGGATTGTGATATAGATTCCAAGATTATGGCTGCTTTTGTTAAACAATTTAAAAAATCTTTTTTGAAAAAGAATCCTAATCTTTTGGAATCTACTCATTCTCATAAATCTAAAGGCAAAGATAAACTCAAAATTAATTCTATAGCCAAGAAGGAGAAAGGAAAGATACAAGGAAACTCTGAAAGACTCCAATGCTATGAATGCCAAGGATTTGGCCATTTTGCTCAAGAATGCCCCACTCGTTTGAAGAAGAAGAAAGCCCTTGCCATCACTTGGGATGATGAATCTGAATCTGATGAAGATGAAAGTGACAATGAAGGTCAAGGCGAAGAGGGTCATAAACAATTTCTTGCTTTCATGGCGGCTTCTGAAGTTGAAGGACAAACAGATTCTCCAAAGAGGTCAGTTGAGAATATCACTGATGATGAATCCTCGGAGAGCGATCAGGAAGAGCTTGAGCAAGCTTATGAAAAGTTGTATAAGAAGTCTCTTAAGTTATTCAAATTGAATGACAAACTCACAAAGAAACTCAAAGCATGTGAATGTGAGAATGTCAAACTTAAGGAGGAGATTTCCGAGGCTAGGATCAATGCCATCAAGATAGCTGATGATCAACAAGTTCTTTGTGCAAAACTGTTGACTTGTGAGACGGAGAGGAATGAGCTACTGCAAACCCATGTCATGTATGAAGAAAAGATTGAATCTCTCGAGATGTCACAAGTTGCTTTGGAAGAACTAATGGTCAAGAAAGAGGAAGAGCTCAAGTGTGCTATGGCTACCATTGGTCTTTGGAACAAAGGATCAAAGACTTTGGAGGATATCATTGGGTCTCAACAAATGAGTTGTGACAAGAGTGGCATTGGCTTTGGTGGTAAGAAAGAGCAAAAACAGATTGCTTCCTCATCTTATGATACTAGAACTCAAGGAAAGGGAGGACAAAAGATTCAACAAGAGGAAAGACTTCTCAAACTCCCTAGAGTTGGTAAGGTAAAAGAAAAGAAGGTACACCCTGTTTTTATTTGTCATCATTGTGGTATGCATGGTCATATTCGCCCTTATTGTTATAAGTTGCATGGGAGAGTGCCTCAAAAGGGTAGAAATTTGACTTACATGTCTAGGCGGAATACCAAGATTCATGCGGGTGTTCACTACACCACGACACTTACCAAGACCGCTAGACCTGATTTTGTTAAGACCAAAAAGATTTGGGGGAGAAAAGTTGACTTGTGTTAATTTGTTTGGTCGTTTTAGTTTATAGGTTTTTGTGTGTTTTTTTCGGGTCTTTTAATGTGTGCTTGTTTGTTTTTTGTCTTGCTTTGATTAAGAAAAAAAAATTGAAAAAAAAAAAAAAAAAAAAAATTCCAAAAAGATTTTCTTAGTATGGTTTTGCAAGCTTGAAATTTTAGAGTGGTCCTTGGTACATATTGGAATTGATGAGAAAATCCATTACATGTTAATATGTGTGTGCTTTCTGTGGTCATTACTCATTTTGGAGTGTGTGTTCTTTGATTAGTATGTCTCATTCTGTACACATTCTTGGATTAGCAAATTCTGGAGTCTTCTGCCCTAGTGATTATTTTTTTTTCTATGGACTTCTGTCATTGATCTTTTGTGTTTCTAGAGGAATTGACCTATACTAGCATATCATGGGTGATGTTGAGTCTCTTAACCACCTACCATCTTTTATGCACCTCCATGGCTTTCCCCTCTATTCTTTGCAGTCCAGCAATGAGGAAAAGGCTACCTCAGAGTCACCAACCAGGCCATCATTATTATATCCATGCTTCTCTGGTTCGGTTTCCATACTCTTGAGCGTGTCAGCCACCAATGATTGTGCAAAAAAAAAAGAAAAAGAAAGAGAAGAAGACAAAATATACAAAAGAAAGAAAAAAATGTGCAAAAGAAAGAAAAAAAGAAAAAAGAAAAAAAGATTCATTGATTGAGGGGGAGCCTCCGCCTTTACTCACCAAATACCCCTTGATTCCTAGTGGTTTGACTTTCCTTTGTCGTGCTTAAGATTCTCTTGTCGGAGGTCCAGCTTTCATATCACTCCTAGGATTGAATCTAGTGTTTGTCGAACTCCAAGCGTCACACACACACTTTTTATCATGGGATCTATGCTTTTCACATAATGCATCACTTTCTTGCATGAGGAATCTTCTACAGACTATGCACATTGTGTTTTCTTTTAATGGTGCTTCTTGGATAATCTTATGTGTTTTAAGGTACTAATCTGAAATTCCTTACTTGCTCCACCATATTATTTTTATCATTTTCTTCTTGTTCACTATTTTCAGTGTTTGTGGTTGCTTTTAGTGAGGGGGAGTTTGGTTCATTTTGATATGTTTTGGTAAGGGAGATTGGCTATTTGTTTTGCATGTTGCTATGCCCTATTTGCCCGTCTTGTATGTTCATGGTATTTACATCGTCATATCATTGCTTGTGTGGTTTATGATCTTGCTTGTGTTGTTTGAGAGTTGTTTTTTCATGAGTCTTAGTTTTCATCTATTCATGTTTTCCATCTCATGTTTCAAGATAATCGTGTCATATGTCTCTTGCTTTTTCATATACTCTTGTGGGACTAATAGTTGTTTTGGAGATTGTGGCACTAATAACTGTTTTGCAGATCATGACCTTGAGAAAGAAGTTGGCTTTTGTTGGCTGTAATGGGTTGGGGTGTTTAGGATTTTATTTGTTAGGTGTGTTTTGTCACGGCATTGCCAAAGGGGGAGATTGTTAGGTTTTATTCTTGGCAATCCCGTTTGACAAAACTCCTTTCAGTTGTATTTTTTTTCGCACTTTTTATTTTCAGTGAGGCTATGAGTGTTTAGATGCGAATCCAACCCGAATTGTGCTTTTTCAGAGAAGTTTGTGTTGATAAAGCTTTCAAGATTGCCACTTCGCTGATTATGACGGGGATCGAGCTGCCCGGTCAGCTCGCGGGGGTCGAGGGGGCAGCGCCCCTTGGCGGGTCCGGGGCAGCGCCACGGCGGGGTCGAGGGGCAGCGCCCCCGAAACAAAATGCAAAAATGCATTCAAAGTTGCCTGTCCGAGCATGTTATATTTTTCCAGTTTTTCCATTTTTGGCCTTCCCGCTCGAGCGGGGAAAGTGACGCTCGAGCGGGGATTGGAAGCTCTCAGCATCTCTGCAGTCGCCTGTAAAAATACTGGAATGTGTGATTTTACGCTCGAGCGGATGCTCCTACGCTCGAGCGTATCTCAGTTTATTCGCACGCAGTTTTTGGTCAGTCCGCTCGAGCGGGCTGTGTTGAGCTCGAGCGGAGATCGCGGGACAGATTCTATAAATTCGCGTGTTGGGTCAGATTTTAGGATGACTTCTCCAGATCTTCTTTTTGGTTTCTAGGGTTTATATCTGGGAATACTTTGGGAGTTTTCTTTGATGTTTTTATTGAGTATTCAACTCATGATCTAAAGAGAGTACATCAAAGGTTTGTTTGTTATACACAAAAGAGAGAGTTATTCTTCAGTTGTGGATTCTGAAGAATTCGAGCCTGAAGCTTTGGTGGAATCCGGAGTGGCTCATCAGAAAGACAATTCCGTGGTGAAGATGGGGTTGGAAGAGGCACATAGAGGTTGGTTCAATTAGGCGTTGTGGATTCGCTAGGTAATTGAGAGTATACCTGTGTAATTCCTTTAATTCTTCTTAGTGGATTGTTCTTGTGGCTGTTGCCCGTGGTTTTTTGATCACAGTTGGAGGTGTCCAATTGTGGTTTTTTCCACGTTAAATCACTGTGTCTCTTTGTCTTGATTGTTTGATTGGGATTGTTATATTCTGCTTAAAATTGATACATAATCACAAATCAACATCTAGGGGATTTCTAGATTTTTCAATTGGTATCAGAGCGGGTCGTTCTATTTTTTAAAAAAATATTTTCTTTTAGAACGAGATCTTGTTTGATTTGTGATAATGGATACAATTCGTGAAGGAAATTCTATGGTTCGACCACCCCTACTTGACGGATCCAATTATCCTTTTTGGAAAGCTCGGATGAGATCTTTTTTAAAATCTATTGATGAAAAAGTTTGTCAATCCGTCATGAATGGGTGGACTGAACCAACAATTACTGTTGATGGAGTTACAATCCCCAAACCAATTGATCAGTGGGACACAACTGATTACCAAAATAGTAGCTGGAATAGTAAAGCTATCAATTCTCTCTTTTGCGCCGTCACACCTGAAGAATTTAGTCGTATTTGTAATTGTGAAGTCGCAAAAGAGGCTTGGGATATCTTACAAACTATTCATGAGGGCACTCCTTCTGTTAAACGCTCAAAACTTCAAAGGCTCACATCTAGTTTCGAAAACCTTTCAATGAAAGATAGTGAGACCTTTGATGAATTTTATGCGAAGTTGAGTGACATTGTAAATTCCAGCTTCAATTTAGGTGAAAAAAATTCCAGAATCCAAAGTTGTGGGAAAAATTTTGAGATCCTTGCCCGATCGGTTCCAACCAAAAGTTACGGCTATTGAGGAGGCTCAAGATGTTGACAACCTCAAGCTGGATCAGTTGGTTGGAAATCTCCAAACTTATGAGGCACACAGGAATTTCAAACAGAAACAAAAAGATATTGCTTTTAGTAGTGCTCATAAAGTTAGAGAGGATTCTGATGAGGATTGTGATATAGATTCCAAGATTATGGCTGCTTTTGTTAAACAATTTAAAAAATCTTTTTTGAAAAAGAATCCTAATCTTTTGGAATCTACTCATTCTCATAAATCTAAAGGCAAAGATAAACTCAAAATTAATTCTATAGCCAAGAAGGAGAAAGGAAAGATACAAGGAAACTCTGAAAGACTCCAATGCTATGAATGCCAAGGATTTGGCCATTTTGCTCAAGAATGCCCCACTCGTTTGAAGAAGAAGAAAGCCCTTGCCATCACTTGGGATGATGAATCTGAATCTGATGAAGATGAAAGTGACAATGAAGGTCAAGGCGAAGAGGGTCATAAACAATTTCTTGCTTTCATGGCGGCTTCTGAAGTTGAAGGACAAACAGATTCTCCAAAGAGGTCAGTTGAGAATATCACTGATGATGAATCCTCGGAGAGCGATCAGGAAGAGCTTGAGCAAGCTTATGAAAAGTTGTATAAGAAGTCTCTTAAGTTATTCAAATTGAATGACAAACTCACAAAGAAACTCAAAGCATGTGAATGTGAGAATGTCAAACTTAAGGAGGAGATTTCCGAGGCTAGGATCAATGCCATCAAGATAGCTGATGATCAACAAGTTCTTTGTGCAAAACTGTTGACTTGTGAGACGGAGAGGAATGAGCTACTGCAAACCCATGTCATGTATGAAGAAAAGATTGAATCTCTCGAGATGTCACAAGTTGCTTTGGAAGAACTAATGGTCAAGAAAGAGGAAGAGCTCAAGTGTGCTATGGCTACCATTGGTCTTTGGAACAAAGGATCAAAGACTTTGGAGGATATCATTGGGTCTCAACAAATGAGTTGTGACAAGAGTGGCATTGGCTTTGGTGGTAAGAAAGAGCAAAAACAGATTGCTTCCTCATCTTATGATACTAGAACTCAAGGAAAGGGAGGACAAAAGATTCAACAAGAGGAAAGACTTCTCAAACTCCCTAGAGTTGGTAAGGTAAAAGAAAAGAAGGTACACCCTATTTTTATTTGTCATCATTGTGGTATGCATGGTCATATTCGCCCTTATTGTTATAAGTTGCATGGGAGAGTGCCTCAAAAGGGTAGAAATTTGACTTACATGTCTAGGCGGAATACCAAGATTCATGCGGGTGTTCACTACACCACGACACTTACCAAGACCGCTAGACCTGATTTTGTTAAGACCAAAAAGATTTGGGGGAGAAAAGTTGACTTGTGTTAATTTGTTTGGTCGTTTTAGTTTATAGGTTTTTGTGTGTTTTTTTCGGGTCTTTTAATGTGTGCTTGTTTGTTTTTTGTCTTGCTTTGATTAAGAAAAAAAAATTGAAAAAAAAAAAAAAAAAAAATTCCAAAAAGATTTTCTTAGTATGGTTTTGCAAGCTTGAAATTTTAGAGTGGTCCTTGGTACATATTGGAATTGATGAGAAAATCCATTACATGTTAATATGTGTGTGCTTTCTGTGGTCATTACTCATTTTGGAGTGTGTGTTCTTTGATTAGTATGTCTCATTCTGTACACATTCTTGGATTAGCAAATTCTGGAGTCTTCCGCCCTAGTGATTATTTTTTTTTCTATGGACTTCTGTCATTGATCTTTTGTGTTTCTAGAGGAATTGACCTATACTAGCATATCATGGGTGATGTTGAGTCTCTTAACCACCTACCATCTTTTATGCACCTCCATGGCTTTCCCCTCTATTCTTTGCAGTCCAGCCATGAGGAAAAGGCTACCTCAGAGTCACCAACCAGGCCATCATTATTATATCCATGCTTCTCTGGTTCGGTTTCCATACTCTTGAGCGTGTCAGCCACCAATGATTGTGCAAAAAAAAAAGAAAAAGAAAGAGAAGAAGACAAAATATACAAAAGAAAGAAAAAAATGTGCAAAAGAAAGAAAAAAAGAAAAAAGAAAAAAAGATTCATTGATTGAGGGGGAGCCTCCGCCTTTACTCACCAAATACCCCTTGATTCCTAGTGGTTTGACTTTCCTTTGTCGTGCTTAAGATTCTCTTGTCGGAGGTCCAGCTTTCATATCACTCCTAGGATTGAATCTAGTGTTTGTCGAACTCCAAGCGTCACACACACACTTTTTATCATGGGATCTATGCTTTTCACATAATGCATCACTTTCTTGCATGAGGAATCTTCTACAGACTATGCACATTGTGTTTTCTTTTAATGGTGCTTCTTGGATAATCTTATGTGTTTTAAGGTACTAATCTGAAATTCCTTACTTGCTCCACCATATTATTTTTATCATTTTCTTCTTGTTCACTATTTTCAGTGTTTGTGGTTGCTTTTAGTGAGGGGGAGTTTGGTTCATTTTGATATGTTTTGGTAAGGGAGATTGGCTATTTGTTTTGCATGTTGCTATGCCCTATTTGCCCGTCTTGTATGTTCATGGTATTTACATCGTCATATCATTGCTTGTGTGGTTTATGATCTTGCTTGTGTTGTTTGAGAGTTGTTTTTTCATGAGTCTTAGTTTTCATCTATTCATGTTTTCCATCTCATGTTTCAAGATAATCGTGTCATATGTCTCTTGCTTTTTCATATACTCTTGTGGGACTAATAGTTGTTTTGGAGATTGTGGCACTAATAACTGTTTTGCAGATCATGACCTTGAGAAAAAAGTTGGCTTTTGTTGGCTGTAATGGGTTGGGGTGTTTAGGATTTTATTTGTTAGGTGTGTTTTGTCACGGCATTGCCAAAGGGGGAGATTGTTAGGTTTTATTCTTGGCAATCCCGTTTGACAAAACTCCTTTCAGTTGTATTTTTTTTCGCACTTTTTATTTTCAGTGAGGCTATGAGTGTTTAGATGCGAATCCAACCCGAATTGTGCTTTTTCAGAGAAGTTTGTGTTGATAAAGCTTTCAAGATTGCCACTTCGCTGATTATGACGGGGATCGAGCTGCCCGGTCAGCTCGCGGGGGTCGAGGGGGCAGCGCCCCTTGGCGGGTCCGGGGCAGCGCCACGGCGGGGTCGAGGGGCAGCGCCCCCGAAACAAAATGCAAAAATGCATTCAAAGTTGCCTGTCCGAGCATGTTATATTTTTCCAGTTTTTCCATTTTTGGCCTTCCCGCTCGAGCGGGGAAAGTGACGCTCGAGCGGGGATTGGAAGCTCTCAGCATCTCTGCAGTCGCCTGTAAAAATACTGGAATGTGTGATTTTACGCTCGAGCGGATGCTCCTACGCTCGAGCGTATCTCAGTTTATTCGCACGCAGTTTTTGGTCAGTCCGCTCGAGCGGGCTGTGTTGAGCTCGAGCGGAGATCGCGGGACAGATTCTATAAATTCGCGTGTTGGGTCAGATTTTAGGATGACTTCTCCAGATCTTCTTTTTGGTTTCTAGGGTTTATATCTGGGGATACTTTGGGAGTTTTCTTTGATGTTTTTATTGAGTATTCAACTCATGATCTAAAGAGAGTACATCAAAGGTTTGTTTGTTATACACAAAAGAGAGAGTTATTCTTCAGTTGTGGATTCTGAAGAATTCGAGCCTGAAGCTTTGGTGGAATCCGGAGTGGCTCATCAGAAAGACAATTCCGTGGTGAAGATGGGGTTGGAAGAGGCACATAGAGGTTGGTTCAATTAGGCGTTGTGGATTCGCTAGGTAATTGAGAGTATACCTGTGTAATTCCTTTAATTCTTCTTAGTGGATTGTTCTTGTGGCTGTTGCCCGTGGTTTTTTGATCACAGTTGGAGGTGTCCAATTGTGGTTTTTTCCACGTTAAATCACTGTGTCTCTTTGTCTTGATTGTTTGATTGGGATTGTTATATTCTGCTTAAAATTGATACATAATCACAAATCAACATCTAGGGGATTTCTAGATTTTTCAATTTGCAATGGAAAATCAGCTGAAGCAAAAACTTGTGAACCCACTCAGCCTAAGCAAAAACTTGTGAGCTCACAATTGGGAACCCACTTAGCCCAATTTATATTTTCCTTTTTTCTTAAACTCTCATTTCCCCCAAATCTGATTGTGTAAAACTTGCCCTTGACTCTCATTTTCCCCAAATCTGATTTCGCTCGATTGTGTCTGAGTAACCAGGTTCATTGTTAGATCAAGAGCCCTCTCTCGATTTTGCTCTATAGATCACCATGGTCATCTAAAGAAGAGATCTCCAATGGTATGTCTCTCTCTCTCTCTCTCTCTCTCTCTCTCTCTCTCTCTTGTCTCAGTAAGTCTCTTCGAATCAGTCATTTGTATTTCAAGTTATTCATCTCTTTACTTCGATCACTTGAACTCACTGAACTCACTGTAATTCATATTCAACTTCTTCATCTGAACTCACTCGTCATTCTATTGGTTTTGGGATGAAATATGTTCTATTTGATTATGAAAACAAGCTTTGGTTTGAATCAATCCTTCCTCATCTGCTATAGGTACAAGCTGAACCATTCAATTCTTAATTATTATTGCTTCACCTTCCAATTCTCACATCTCTCAGAGAGGATGACGCTATTAATCAAGCAATTATTTAGTTGAAGAAGGGAATTCACCAACAAGTTAGCATGCAACACTTGCATCAAAGAATATCTCCCTTTTCTCAACTATATTTTATAGTATTTTTCAAGCAAAGTTCGTTAGTCCAAGCAAAATTGCTGCAACCTTGTTTAAACATTTTTCTCCTTACATATCTATCTGTCTCACTTGTAACATTAACATGCTCTATTCTTAATATATAAATATATATTTTTTTGTACTGATTCCATAGGTCGGTAAAAAGAAGGCATGTTTAGATAAAGTGTATAAAGCAATTCAGCAGGAAAAGAAGGAGGCAGAAGCACGGTAATACTCAATATTTGATCATTTTTCTTGGATTAGTCTTTTAACTTTTCATGATAAACTTCAAATTTCAAAATTGTTTGTTCAAATCTTCGTGAGATGAATACATTGTGGTCATTGAGCAGGGAACTTGATCAAGTTACAATGGATAGACTTGTGGAGTTGGCTTACAAAAAGCTTTTGGTAATTATTTCATTTCTTTGCCAATCTTCTATTTGCTCATTCTTGAAGTGATATTGTTTGGCAATATATTTTATAGTGGATGGTTGCTACTACATATTTTAGTAGCAGGGGAAGCATAATGTAGAAATGATGTAAATGATCTCCTACAATTTATGTTACTTTCTATTACTAAACCATCCCTTCCTTCCTCACTCTATGTAGCTTGTCAAATCATGGTAAAAAAGCCTTTGTAATTATTATTGATCATCTGTATTGTTCATCTATTAACATTATTGATCTAACAACTATTATAATGATTCCGGTTCTGACCTGTCACTTGTTGTATTTCAGACTCGGGTTGTATAGTTCTGAATAGTAGTTCATATTTTATTTTCCTTCGTCTCCCCTTTATTTTGGTTATCAGATCGTGTGAAAACCCATCTTTAATTATTCCTTAAAGAAAATAAATAAATAAATAAATTAATTAATTAATTTTGTCTACAGTCTATCTGAATTATATATTAGTGTAAAAGTTAGTTTTAAATTGACTCAATTCAATCACTAACAAGACATTATAAAAAAATAATAATTTTGTGGGTGTTCAATATTTGTTGTTTATAAATTATTTTAATTAGGATTCAATATAATAATTATTCTTACTAAATACCTTAGTTAAAAATCTTAGTGTGTCAATTTTCAGAAACCCACACAAAAAAAAAAAAAAAAAAGAGGGAATCAAACCTTTGCAGAATTTTGGTGGAGGCTTTCCACATGTTGATTTGCATGCTTGTTTAGGGAAGAAGAGCTAATGATGCTCTTGGAATTGAGAGAAAGAAAGCCATAGAACTTGGAGAAAGAGAGCAAAGAATTTAGTGAAAGTCACATTTCTTAGAACTTGGAGAAAGTGGATGGATTTATTAATGGAAAGAATGTGTGAGAGGGAGGGAGGGAGAGAGAGCTAGCCTCGGAGAAGATCTATAAAATGCACCTAGTAGTCATGCACATTTTGAAGGCTAAGCACAAACCATATACATCCAAATAGAGGGAATTCTTGTGGAAGAAGAGGAGGAGGTTGAGGTTGCATATTTTCCTACCATTTCATTATTCCATTTCAATCCTACTACTAAGTAAGAAAACCCTCTCAACCCTCTCATTTTTTTTTATAATTGAAACTTTTCAGATTATGTACATTTGATACATTGTCTAAAACTGTGTTGAGAATAATCTGTCTTGAATCTGCCAGCATGTTACCTGAATTTTTAGACAATTTTATACTCAGAATTTCGAGATAATTTCTTCTACAAAGTTGTTGATAATGATGTCTAGTTTATCCATAAATTTTTGGAAACAATTTTTGAGCTTTCTACGAATTTATACAAATTTTTAACTAAATCTGAAACTGTATTGAGAACAATCTGTCTTGAATCTGCCAGCATGTCACCCGAATTTTTAGACAATTTTATACTCAGAATTTCGAGATGATTTCTTCTACAAAGTTGTTGATAATGATGTCTAGTTTATCCATAAATTTTTGGAAACAGTTTTTGAGCTTTCTACGAATTTATACAAATTTTTAACTAAATCTGAAACTGTGATGAGAACAATCTGTCTTGAATCTGCCAGCATGTCACCTGAATTTTTAGACAATTTTATACTCAGAATTTCGAGATGATTTCTTCTACAAAGTTGTTGATAATGATGTCTAGTTTATACAAAAAGTTTTGGAAACAATTTTTGAGCTTTCTACGAATTTATACAAAATTTTAACTAAATCTGAAACTGTGTTGAGAATAATCTGTCTTGAATCTGCCAGTATGTTACCCGAATTTTTAGACAATTTTATACTCAGAATTTCGAGATGATTTCTTCTACAAAGTTGTTGATAATGATGTCTAGTTTATCCAAAAATTTTTGGAAACAATTTTTGAGCTTTCTACGAATTTATACAAAATTTTAACTAAATCTGAAATTGTGTTGAGAATAATCTGTCTTGAATCTGCCAGCATGTTACCCGAATTTTTAGACAATTTTATACTCAGAATTTCGAGATGATTTCTTCTACAAAGTTGTTGATAATGATGTCTAGTTTATCCAAAAACTTTTGGAAACAATTTTTGAGCTTTCTACGAATTTATACAAAATTTTAACTAAATCTGAAACTGTGTTGAGAATAATCTGTCTTGAATCTGCCAGCATGTTACCCGAATTTTTAGACAATTTTATACTCAGAATTTCGAGATGATTTCTTCTACAAAGTTGTTGATAATGATGTCTAGTTTATCCAAAAAGTTTTTGAAACAATGTTTGAGCTTTCTACGAATTTATACAAATTTTTAACTAAATCTGAAACTGTGTTGAGAACAATCTGTCTTGAATCTGCCAGCATGTCACCCAAATTTTTAGACAATTTTATACTCAGAATTTCGAGATGATTTCTTCTACAAAGTTGTTGATAATGATGTCTAGTTTATCCAGAAATATTTGGAAACAATTTTCGAGCTTTCTACGAATTTATATAATTTCTAACAGAATCTGAAACTGTGAGACAGATTTTACCATGTATTTGAAAATTTATTTAAAATTCTATACTAAGCCAAATCTGGTAATTTCTAACTAGAAGATGAAATTTGAGAAGTCTAGTTTCATAATAAATTTTTAGATTATGGGTTTGATCTATAAAATTAAGCATGGAATTAATATAAGGAAATGTGACAAATATGTGTCATAAACACCCTTGGAATTTGTTTAGAATTATTTATAAGTTATTTTTGGAAAAATCTTGCTGAAAAATAACCATAACATGTTTATTGAGTATCCTGTAGATTGATATGAATTTTAGAGTTGTACAAGTAATGTATTTATAATTTTATTTGCAAGATATATACTCTGAAATTGTTTTTTTTGGACAGAATAAAATCACCACTTTAATATTATGCTAGTCTAATTTTGTAAATCAAAAATTTGTGCATGTGTGTGTTTAGGGTTTAATTCTTGTATCTATGTTATTATTTCATACCATGGTTTAAATAAATTGCTTATTTAAATTCTGTACTTTTATTTAGTATTGTGTGACACATGCAATATTTTATGATTGGGAATTTTAATGAGTTGGTATAACATTATTTGTGATTAAAAGTTTGGAATTATTTGTGATTAATATCAAAATTAACTGAAATGATTAACGGCATATACAAAGTTAACAATTGACGGTTAATACCAATTGTTCGGAGTGAGTCTTGGTTTAAAGACTGTACGGAATTAAGGGTTGACGGTTAACACTGGTTGTTCAGGGTGAGCCCTGGTTTTGAGAATTCTCACGTAAATTGTGTTGCGAAACTCTAAGATGGCATGGGACTTATTTGAACCCTTTTCGGTATTCGGTTTTGGAATAAGGGTGGATGTGCAGGTGGCACACAGGGAGGTTGCTTACCCCTGGCAGACCGTTTCCTTGGGGCAGACCACGGATGCCACTACTTGGGTATATAACTCCGGACGTGGGCATCCCTGGTAGTTACGATTGGTAACACTTAAATATTTGACCAAGGGAGGGTTTCAAATTAACCGTTGCCATGCTTAGTGGTTGGTAAGTTAAATCTCTTTGGCGAGATTTCGAGTGTCACCTAATTTATTAAAATTACTGAAACTATTCTAATGGTTGTAATTTCTGTGTATAATTATATTGTTATCTCATGTTTAGAATATTATTATTTGTCTCTTAAAAAGAATGGTAGGTTGGTTACGTTTTCTTACTGTGTTGCAAAACTCATGGCATATATTTTGTTGCCCTGGCGTTTCATGCCAGATTATGTTGAAGAAGGGACTGAGGCTGAAATTGGAGCTGCTGCCAATATCGAACCTTGGCTGACTTAGAGTCAAGATTTTATCAAAATAAAATCCTGTTATCCCTTGCATTAGGATTTAACTATGTTGTGACGTTGTATGTGAACTTGTAGTTTTATTTTGTTGTTGGACTTTGGCTTTGTAAGAACTTAAAAGTTCCTAACTAGTAGTTAAAATTTTATCTAGCAAGTTATTGTTATTTAAAATCTTATGACATTTCAAAAAAAAAAAAAATATTTTTTTTGGGGCGTCACAGATCGTGATTGTGTGTTTGGAATAGGTTGGTTGCGTGTCTTTCCAAACTTGTGATGCCTAGATTTTGGCTCTTCCACTCGAGCGGGCATTCTTGCGCTTAAGCGGGCTTCACAAATTTTGCTCCTCCGCTCGAGCGGCCGTTCTTGTGCTCGAGCGGGATTTGTCATCTCTCAGTATTTTTGTAGGCCTGCAAATATTGGAAGAGTGTGTTTTACGCTCGAGCGACGTTTTCTACGCTCAAGCGGGTGGACGCTCGAGCGTCCAGTCTCGCGCTCGAGCGTGGTCCTTCGTCTGTAAAACTTCTAGAAATGCGTATTCTATGCTCGAGAGTAACTTTTCACGCTCGAGCGGATCTTTGTGTTTGACGCTCGAGCAGGGCTTTCCATGCTCGAGCAGACTGCGTGTATAACAGTCCGTGAAAGTGATGTTTTAAATCACTTTTTCATATCTCTCTCTCTAAAACCCTCCAAAACTCTAGATCTTGACATTCTCTCTCTAAAACTCACATTCTCTCTTCTATTTCATCTAGATTCGTTGATCTCTTCACCCTAGTGCCTTTGAGAAAAAGGTAGAGTGCTTTAAGATCTACATTTCTACCCGAACAAAGTTGGGTTTCGGCATCTTTGGGACTTCTCTCTTGCTTGGCTCTTCTTTTCTCTTTGAAGTAGGGATTTTCTACACTTTGTTATGGTTTTTAACTTAGATATTTGTTGGTTGTGTAACAATGGTGGAATTTGGGGTGATTGAAACAAACCTGGGGTTTGGGGTGTAAAATGTAAAAGCGGGGTTTTTGGTGGAAATGAAATAAATGAGCATGGGGTTTGAAAATGAAGTCTTGTGGTGTCAAAATAGTTGATTTTGGTACTTGGTTGATATTTGGAAAAAAGGGGGAAAATTTCCCTAGAATGAGTATTATGTTTATTTTGTATAAATAAAGGAAATTGATGTTGTAAATATGGAATTGGACTAGTATGGAGATAGATGGTGGAATTGAATAGATGATATGTCTCATCTTTGGAAATTTTAATTAAATTATCTGTTCTTGAGATTGTGTATCTGTTTAGAAATACCTGTATTGGGCTATCGGTGGAGGATAGCTTTGATTGTTGTAGAAATTGCATGTGGATTAGGTGAATTGAAAGTAGTCTCATGATGATCGTCATTGAATATGACTATGATTATATACATTGCATATGCATGTTTGTTTTGGAGGAGAAAGGGGATGGATTCCACTATAATTAAGTTTGCCGGAGTGTCCTGGGTGAAAGTCCCAAAATTTATACATGGGTGCCGATCCCGCGGACGAAATATCCGTAAAATGGCAATTGGAAGTGTTTATGTGTTGATTGTGAAGTTGTTTAACCATTGAGTTGTAATCTCATTAGGGTTATTGAAAATAATGAAGTTGACTCATACATTGAAATGAATTGAAGAAAAAGAATAAAATGGAACATGGACTTGACATGTGATGACTATATAAAATGTGAACATTTTATTCCAAGCATTGTATATGCACATGCACTTATACCTTTGTTAAATCTCATATACTGTGTTAGATTATTCTTGCTGGGCTGTGGCTTACCCTGTTTGGGAAAAACATTTTCAGGTAATGATGTCATGCCTTCACCAAGGCAATAGCACTGGAGGGATTTTTTTTTTTTTTTTTGGGAAGCAAGAGCTTCTTGTTTTGTTCCATTCTTGTATAGCCTAGGGCTTTAATTGTAAGGGCTAGTCCCACTTTTGTTGTAAGGGCAATTATTTATGTTAAACTCATTTGTATTATTAACTTTATGTAATGAAAGAACATTATACTTTGATTTATGCTGTCATTTATACATACTTATGGGTTATATCTATGGTTATATTTTGAGGGCATTACAACTATAAGCTGTGATCTGTATTTCTAGAAAAATATTCATGTTAAACATTAGGTTGGGCGTTACATTTTATCTCTCATTTGTTTTTCATTTTGTGAAGTCTTTATGTGCAATTAATTGATTCTGTTGATTTGTTAAATATTGATGTTGGGCACTGCCATATGTGTCCTTGTTACAATATCTATAAGGGAACACATTGTTTCCATACCCCATAACAGATCACAAATATCTATTTCACTAATGTTTCTAAATACTTTTTAGTGTTCTATAGAAATGTAAACACTGATATTTATGATTCTGTTTTCCTCATAATGTTTCTGAAATATGCACTAATGTAGGGGATCACTACCTAAAACCATATGTAATACCGAAACCAGAAGTCAGAGTGAGTAGAAGAACCAATGCAGATGAATCTCTATTTTTTCTAGAAATGGAGATTTGGATGTTGGCATGGTTCTATATTGAGAAATGCTATATGTCAACTGATAGATATATGAGAATAAATTATGCATATTTAAACCATGGGTTCTTGTTTAGATATCAACACTACAAAGCTCTCCAAATAATTATAGTGCACCTGACAGCTTATAATCATTGAATTATTTATTTGAAGGTGAAAAGTGCTTGCCCGGTTCTTAGATAGGTACATGTCATCCAAAGAACAAGGAAGGAACAAAGCCATTATTTCATCTTACTGGCGCATATTTTTATTGAGCTTAAGTACTACTTACAATTGGTTGATGCTGGAGCTTCAGAAGTATACAACCCGATGACTTCTTCAAAAGAAAAAAAAAATGCTATAGTTTTGTATTGAACATCATGATCTTCACTACAAAAATGCTATAGTTTTTGAATTATTATTATTTTCTGTCATGTTTAGTTTGTAAGTGTTTTGTGTTGCAATAGAATTGCATTGGTGGTGTTTGTTGATATTTAATAATGTACAGTTGTCCTTTAAAGTGATATCTAATTGTGCACTCATTTATTTGAAGATATATATATATATATAACCTTCTCATAAATTTTGATTTCCTTAGTTGTTCTATTTTCGATATGAAATTGAATTTATTTCATGATAGCGAAAAGTATGTATGAAATGGTTGTGCATGCTCCAATTTATTATTTGATTGATGCAAAACTGACCAATTGGCGAAATTAGTATCCTAGTGAAGTCGATTAGCGATAATTTGTTGCTAGCATTTTGATAGTGCCCTGCTTTGTCATTCACAATTTATTAAAACTATTATCAACATCATCATCATAGAAATATGCTCTTTATGCACTTAGCTTAAAACATGTACCCCACACAAATGAATCATCTGATTTATGTGAAAGGCATTGTGAAAATTTTGAGAGAAGAGATAGCGAGAAGAGTTTGGGTCCCCATATCACATAGATACTCTCCACATCGTTAGAGCTCTCAAATTAGAGCTTCCAAACATTATTGTAATTGAAGTAAGTAATGAAAAATGAAGGAAATAAAATTAGAAACCAGAGCAGGAAGGAAGACAATATATATATTAGTTTAAAAAGATCTGTGCAAGACACGAGTTATTATTACAATATATTTAAGTTTATATTTTGATAATTTTTTTAAAATTAAAATATTATTCTATGAAACTGAATAAAATAAATTATTAGATATATTATAGAATTATATGGTATGGTATGTATCATTTTTTGATTTGTTATACACCTGATATAGCCTTCAATTCTATTATCATATCATGTTGGATGAATTTATAAAAGTAAAAAAAAATTAAATTATGGTATGTAGCTTTTCTCAACAGATAAATATAAAACAAACATTATGATAATTCTCTCATGTAAAAAAAAAAACTACTAAAATAATTCACTGAACTAATAAAGAAGTTAAATAAAATACATGTAACAACCCTCACTTCAACTTAGTCATACTTGCATACATTTATGTATGATCTTGTCTTGTTATGTTATATTTGCAAATCTTGTCTTGTTTTGCTTGAGTGTTGCCTGCATACTTTGTTCTTGCCTGGTGTGTTGCCAAGGTCACCTTAAGCCTAGTCACCTTCGAACCTTTTTACACTTAGAACTATCTTGGAACCACTTTGGTTGACCTCCACCATCACCTAGGCATATTGGCCGAGATGTCATCATCTAGGCCAAGATGTGCATCATCTAGGCCGAGATGTTATCATCTAGGCATCCTAGATCCTTGATCCTTGCACCTAGTGATTTTGTTCCTGGATTGGTATGACCTAGACCGAGGTGTGGCACATCTAGGCCAAGGTGTGGCACAGCTTAGTCAAGTGTTGTCCTTCCAAGCCGATGTCGTTGTCACCCTACTTGCCGAAGCTTTGCCCTTAGCCGAGATCATCACTTGCCGGAGTGCTCTTGCCGTCTAGCTTGTTGAATACACTTTGTCATGGTCTTGTCTTGTCAGTCAGTCACCTTTTTGAGAAGAACCTATCAGCCGATGCCACGTGACCCAGCAGAGGGTTAAGTCAGTGACTGTCGAGAAAACATATCATTTTGTATCAAATCTTGTCCTTTAGAGAGAGAGGCTCTAGGAAGAAGAAGGATAAGCTTTTGAGTGAGAGAGTGGACTTCCAAGCTTGATCGTTGGAGTTTGAACCGTTAGATTCGAGTTTTGAGGTTAGAATCTTAATCTACTCTTGTTGTTCTTATTGATCGTCCAGCTGCATTGCATGATTGAACCTGTTCTGCTTGACCTGCATTGATTTAAAGTTGGTTTTAGTAAGAGAAGATAGTGTTCATGTGTTCTTGAAGAAAAATCTTATTTTGATCCGAAAGTTTGCATCAAGAACCATGTTTTTGTGTTTGTTTTCACAAGATCTTCAAGTATGGGTACCCAGGTCCATGTTTTCGAACTCATAGCGTGAAATCTCAGACTTTGTAATAACAAGTTATGATTCAAGCATGCATGTTCTTCATCTTCTCCATCTTCATGTTCTTCATATTCCTCAAAGGGAAACCCAGATTTTCCCGACTTCGCTTTTGAATGTGGCCGTCGAGACCACACCTCGGCGAGAAGGTGTGGGATCTCGGCCAAGACCTGGTTGGTGCCCAGCATGCTTTCTCGAGATGAGAAACAATGTTTTGTTTTGATTTTACTTAGTTTTTGAAGAATGTCGAGATCATCCGTTTGCATGTGAAGCTTGTTTGAAAGTGCGTTTAATAGACTTTGCCATGTGTTTGTAGGACTTGAACTTTTGCCTTGACCTCGACGTTTGAAGAACTATGTGAGTGGTATTTTTAATAAAGCTATGTTATCATGTTTTGATAAGCTTTTCTTTGCCTTGTTTTGAAAAGTATTTGATCAAGCATGAATGATTATCCCTATTTTGTACATCAAGTATTATCTTGTTTTGATGACATTCTTGGAAAAGTCCTTAGTGCCAGGGGACTATAATGCAACTGCACATCTTGTTTTGAAATTCCTTAGTGCTAGGGGACTATAATGCAACTGCACCATCATTTGAGATATCTCCCTTGTTTTGTCTTGTTTTGCCACTGACGGTTTACCGCGTGGGTTTGTTTTGTCAGGAATGTCATCACCCCATGTATTATGTAGATGTTATTAAACATCCCAAGAAGATTTGAAAGACCAAGATTTGATTGATGAACTTGATTCATCCCATGTTTTGAACAAGCTATGATATATGTATTTGTTTTGACAAGGACCTCGGGAATCGTTCATTTAGCCCCTTTATTATTTATATCATTCACTGAGTACCCAAGATCACCCTTTCCTTATATATATGTAGGTGATGAGCAAGAAGGCGGTGACGCCTAGATGTGTTTCGCAAGTTTGTTTTGGATTCTTGTTATGTCGGCTTGACTTGTATTCATGTCGGCAATCTTGAAGATTATGCTTCTCGACTTGTAATACTTGTATTTTGCATACGTCGGCTTGAGAAGCCTTTTGATCAAGATGTAACATGTACTTTACTTTATTGTAACCAAGTTGTAATCCATGTTAAGATGTATGCCATTTCATTTGATCTATGCAGGGCTCTTATGGACCACTTGTATTTTAAATTATTGCTTCCGCATTTGTAAGCCCTTATGAATACTCTGTTTGTGTGTGAATCTTTGTTGCTTGGCCTTCGGTAATCTCGGATTACTGGCCATCACGGCACCATCCTACTAGGGGCGGTTTGGGGTCATGACAATACATATATATACAAATGATTAATTTGATTAATACATCAATCATACTCGCATAACAAATGACCAATTTTATTAATAAGTAAATCATTAAGTAAATTAATAATTTTTAATGATATGAAAATTATTTTTTAGTTAACCATTTTGTTAATAACTAAATCATTAAGTCAATTAATAATTTTTAATGATATGAGAAATATTTTTTAATAAATAATTTTGATAATTTATTATTGCATAGGAGAATAGTTTTATTTTATTTTTTATTTTTTTCTTTCTTTCTTAAGTATTGTGTTAAATGAAAATTTATAACAAACGATAGTTGTAATTTCTAATATTATAAGATTGATTCATATTTTAAACAAATTTTATGAGTGTATTTGTAATTTGTTAAAAAAATAAAAGATTTATATTTCATAATTAATCAAGAATATTTGTATAATTACTAAAAAACCTGTTTTATAATTGACCATAAATATTTGTGTAATTAGAAAAAATCAGTTATATAATTGATCAAAAATATTTACGTAATTACGGAAAAAAATTCACTTAGCATATAAATAAATTATTCAAAATGAAAAGGAAAAATCGAAAAGAAAAAACAAACTTTACGCAGCAAGCGGGTTCTTATATATATATATAGAGAGAGAGAGAGAGGGAGAGAGAGAGAGAGAGAGAAGAGCATCGAAGACCTAATAGTGCACAATGTTTCCACTTACTTACAAGAAAGTTTGGGATAAGTAATGGATTTGAAGAAGAGAATTGGTTATTAATGGTTTGATGATGAGTCTTTATAAGCTGCAAGTTGTGGAATGACTAAATTTTGCACCACCAACGCGGTTAACATTTGAATGACTTACATTAAACTGCTTTTTAATTGATGGAAATTGATATAAAATTTGCATATAAAAGGGAAATTATTGAGATATTTAAAAGGGTGAAGCATTCACTGGTGAGATTAGGAAAAAAAAATATAAAAAAATTATGATTTTAATTATTAATATTTATAATGTTTATCATATTTTTGTAAATATTTTTTTAATCCTTCTCCTATTTAAATGGTGTACTATGACAACTTAAATTATCATTAAAATTTTGAATAATGGAGAGCAACATTGTTACACTTATTAAAAATTGTAAATAAATGTGAGAGTGAACAATTTTGTTGATGGAGATTTTCGGTGTTAGTATATTTTTTCCTTAGTCATTGGTCTGCGTAAATACGAAGAAGATGATAAGTAGAGCATTGAATTTATCAATTTAGCAAGCAGGGCACTATCATATTGAGTAATCCCATGTCTAATCTTTTTGTACATGCTGTTGTATGTTGCATTTCTAGTTCACTTATATGTGATTGATGAATCGTGATGTGCTTAAAATATGAAACCGGCTACATGATAACAAGTTGTTGACATCTATCTTATACCTCAAACACCACTGGCTTGTGGCACCATTATTTTTCAGATTTAGTTATGCTCAAAATCTCTATCTCTCTCTCTCTCTCTCTCTCTTCTAATCTTTTACAACAATGATTAGTTGTGCCAATGAGTCATGCACTTGTTATTGTGATACTTTGCAAACTCATTCTTTTTATGGATGTGTACAAAAATAGTTAAAGAAATAAAAAGATGGACAAGAATTGGATTGATTTTCCAAATCCGATGTCAGTTGATTACATAAATGGGATTGATAACTTCTTGAGATTTGCATACAATAATAGAGATGAAAGTTCATTGATTAGTTGTTTGTGTCGATTTTGTAGTAATCGATACAATTTTTCACAAGAGGTTGTAAGGGAGCATCTTGTCACGCCCCGGATTTACGAGGTCCGGCCCACGTGAGTAAATCACCCAACAATAGACGATCACTAACGACACTCATGCATATGTATATAATATAAGCACACAGCACATGTGTTATTCTAATTTTATACATTCTTAGATATAATATCTAAGTCAAATGGATGCTCTATAATAAAACATACAAAGATGTTACAAATCAAATTAAGATATCGAAAGGCTTACATCAGATACAAAGGGTGTAACCCTTTCAAGAATGGACAAGGCCAACAAATACATAAATGGCCTTTGGCCGACAAATAAAGAAACCACCCTACACGGTTCCAAACATAACTTTATCATCTCAATCCATGTCCGTATAAGCATACTTGAAAAATATTTTCAGCCACGTAGGGTGAGCATAAAGCCTAGTAGGAAATATTTCAAAAACTAAATATGCTCCACCAGTGTAAATGATCATGAATGCAATACATACATATATAATATGCTCAATGCATTTTCAAATTCACTTCCTTTCTAAAAAAAAAACCTTTCTTTTTAGTCTTCCAAACCTTTCGTTTATTCAAAATGTTTTTCGAATTCAATACATTAGTTTGATATAAAAATCCATTTCCACAAGTCAATCTAGGTATCTCAATACCAACTAGCAATTTCATTGCCAATTCCAATATGAATACATCGTTAACCAACATCAAATACATTGCTAAAACAGTTTAAAATCATTTCTTTCTAAAATCAAAATGATAATAAATAAAATGGGTAAATTTCCAAAAGCAATACAACCTTTCACGAAAATTTCGTCCGCGGGAAACCGTCAAATGGGACCCATGTAAACGTAGGCTATACAAGCCTTACAATTGCCATTTTACGAAAATTTCATCCGCAGGATCGACACCCATGTATATGCGTGGTTTTTGGGACTTTCACCCTAGACACACAGGCCAACTTAATTCAATGGAGTCCATCCCTTTCTCATCCCAACAATGAAGTATATCCCCTTTCTCCTCCCAAACTTCATACATGTACAATGTATTTGAGAGGGTGATTTATGCTCCGGTGTTGGGCCGAGGTATAGACCGAGCAACTTGAGGGCCCAGCAGAGCATTGGGCCGAGATGATCGACTGTTCACCCGGAGATGGGCTACCAGAACTTGGGCCGGGCAGAGTTTGGACTGTGTGCTGCCCCGGACCGTGCAGAAGCTGCTCGGCCAGGAAGTGACCGGTCAGACCAGGATGCTCGGTCCGAGGATTGTCGAGACCAGACAGACCGAGAGACCGGCGCTCGGAAAGGCGCGATCAGCCGAGGTAGTTGACTGACCGGCGAGAAGGCCGACCAAAGGAGGAGCCCGGGCTAGGCTTTGCCGAGATGCCGCCTAGCCCGGTCCTTCATTTGGTTATCCGGTTAGGCGCTTAAGGTATGAAGCATGGTATGACCGAGGTAGGGCAGCTCGGCTGCCGAGCTCCAGCTATGCTGACAGGCAGTTGAGAGCAGGTGATGAACGGCATGGTTTACGCTGACAGATGGGATAGCAGAGCCACGTGTCAGGAGATGACAGGGAGTGGATATGGGGCTCAGAAGGTATATAAGCATGTCTGCGCCCCCCATACGCGAGACACGAACACATCTGTAAGGATTTCTTACACTCAAACACTCTCTCCCTTCTCTCTATTCCCTCTAAGGTGTGTGCTAACTTGACCGTCGGAGGGTTTTTCCGGCCACACATCGCCGGGTAGCTCACCATTACTTGCTCGCAGGTGATCGGACATCGACGGAGCTCGGAAGAAAGGAATACGGGCACGCCGGAATATTTGCTCCCCGTACAATTGGCGCCGTCTGTGGGAAGTTTTCAGACAAAACCTTGTCTTCCAGGTTCATCTGATCGCCGTCCATGGCGAACAACGACGAGTTCCCGTTGTCCGCCATCGATGGAGCCACCCCGGAGTATACCCGAAGGAGAGAGGGACCTCCTGCCGTCCATCCAATGGCTGACTTGGGGACGCCCACTGGAGGACAGTCAGGAGACGCGCGGGATAAGCGCGGAAGGAGTCATGGGCGTTCACGGAGTCCAGACGGTCACCGGCGGAGAGACTCACACGCCAGGCGACTGGAGAGCAAGTTAAAGGACCAAGACGCTGTTATCAGGCGGATGGCGGCGGAGATGGAGGATCTTAAGCGGCATGTCAAAGGGAAAGGTGTAGCTGGAGTGGGAGACCACAGTGAGCGCACTCCGTCCCGCCGGTCAGGCGATCAGAGTCAGCGACGTACTCAGTCCATTTCCATCACCAGGAGTTACCAGGTTGGTGATTCCGACGTACATGCAGAAAAGTCTAGCGCGCAAGACAGTACCTACAAACCCTCACGTCCGGCGATGACGTCGAGGTACTCTTATTCTGCTCAGTCAGAGGACCTACGGGCAGTGTTAAGGGAGCGGGCTCGCCGGCGCGAAGCTCAGAGAATCCCAGCTTTCCAGCGGCTCTCCTACGGGGTTCATGCCAGCGAGGAGGTCGGAATGCCTCCACCCCGCCAGACAATGCCAATATTCGAAGATACAGACTTGGCAAGGTTGAATGCCACTCCTTTTTCCCCGGAAATAGAAACAACGCCGCTTCCAGCAGGCTTCCATCAGCCTAAGTTCACACTTTACGACGGAAAAACCGATCCGTACATGCATGTGAGCCACTTCCGACAGGTTATGGCCGGACATCGGCGCAATGACGGACTTATGTGCCTAATCTTCCCGTCCAGTTTAGGTGAGCTGGGCTTAAAGTGGTTTGAGAGGTTGCCGGAAGGGAGCATACAACGGTGGCATCAGTTGGCCGAAGCGTTTGTTACGCGCTTCAAAACTAACACAAAAACGCCAAAGGAAGTCGATCACTTGCTGAGTGTCAAGATGGAACCGTGCGACACACTGAAGGCATACAATTCAAGGTATTGGGAGACCTTCAACGAGATCCTGGATTGCCCGATCAACCTTGCCATCACGCAATATAAGCGTGGTCTCCCGGTCGGACATAGACTGCGGGACTCGCTTACCATGCACCAACCGACCTCCATGGGCCAGCTCATGCAGCGCATCAATGAGCACATCCGAGTAGAGGATGATGCGTCAGCTTCCACCGTGAAGGCCACTCCGGTCGGAACAGACAAGAAGACAGCTGGCAAAGTGCACGCAGTTGGGCAAGAGTCCAGCCGCTCAAATGACCGAGCAGAGGAATCAGACCGAGGTTCAAATCGTAAAAACCGGGGTAGAGGACGTCGGAATGACCGGGATGACTACCCCCGTGATGACGTTGAGGACGCAAACAGGAGAATGAAGGCAAGGACTGGCATAACCACGGTCTTCAAGATTCCAATCTATCGCATACTTAGCGAAATCCGAGACGAGGAGTATGTCCGGTTTCCTGCTAAGTTGGGCGATGGACAAAAGGGGTACAATCCGCGGTATCGTTGTACGTTTCACCGGGAGAGGGGCCACCGGACTGAGGATTGTTTGCCTTTGTGACAACATTTGGAAGAATTGGTTGCGGCCGGGCATCTGGACCTTTACATTGATGGCGGCGTGAAACCAAATCAGGCTCCGGTCGATCCCAGGGGACAGGATGACCGAGATGCACCACCACAAGGAGTTATTAATGTCATCCACGGCATCGTGGAACCGGAGCGCGTTTGCGAACTCCGGGGCATGATCAAGAAGGCAGAGCATATGAGGGAGGTTTTGTCAGTACAGCCTGCCATCAAAAGGGGGAAGACAGAGGAGAAAGATGTGATTAGTTTCACCTCAAGGGATTTAGAGCGTATTCAGATGCCGCACAACGATGCTCTTGTAGTAACATTACGCGTCAAAGAATTTGATGTTAGACGGATCTTGATCGATCAGGGAAGCTCGGTCGAGATCATGTATTATGATGCGTTCAAACAGCTCAAACTCCGTGAGACAGACTTGGCTCCGGCCACTTCACCACTGGTTGGATTTAACTCGCAGCCGGAGTGGCCATTGGGAAAGATTATCCTGCCGGTCAAAGCGGGATCCGTGGTCAAGCAAGTGGAGTTTTGGGTGCTACAAGTGCCTTCAACGTACAACCTTATCCTTGGAAGAGGATGGCTTCACGCCATGCAAGCCGTAGCATCGACCTACCACCAGGTGATGAGATTCCCCTCGGCTATGGGGGCAATCGAGGAGATTTGGGGTGATCAGGTCATGTCCAAGCAGTGCTTCGTGGCGGTCAACGGGAGCCGGGCAGCCAAAGGATTCGTTCAAATGATCGAGGGACCGGAGGACCGGAGTGTCTTGGATGATGTTGGCACCAAAGCAGAAGACAAGGCTGTTGAAGAATTGGTTGAGGTGTGGATTGATGTCGAGCAGCCGGACAGATTCTTCTTGCTCGGTTCAAGTCTCTCGGCCATGGAGAGAACCGAGATGATTGAGTTTTTGATGGCGAACATCGAAGTCTTTGCATGGTCGCCCTACGACATGCCTGGTCTTGACCCAAGCTTTATCTACCATCACCTCAATGTCTTCCCTGGAGCAAAGCCAGTCATCCAGCGAACAAGGAGATCGGCGCTGCATCACGCCGAGGTAGTAGCAGAGGAGGTAAAGAACTTGCTTGAGGCACGAGCAATACAGGAAGTGCACTACCCTCGGTGGATTTCCAACACGGTAGTGGTGCCCAAGAAAAATGGAAAGTGGCGAGTTTGTGTCGATTACAAGACAGTCAACCGAGCTTGTCCGAAAGACAGCTTCCCTTTGCCGCGCATTGACCAGCTAGTGGATTTGACGGCTGGACACAATCGGCTCAGTTTCTTGGATGCGTACCGAGGCTATCACCAGATTGCCATGCATGGGCCTGACCAAGAGATCACCTCTTTCACGACTCCAAGGGGACTCTTCTGCTATCGAGTTATGCCCTTTGGTTTGAAAAACGCCGGGGCAACCTTTCAGAGGATGGTGACCAAAATGTTCGCTCCTTTGCTCGGCCGGACAATGGAGGCTTACATCGATGATATGGTGGTAAAGAGCCGACATGAGGCACACCATTTGTCCGACTTAGCCGAGATGTTCGCCATTCTGAAGAAGCACAAGCTGCGCTTGAACGCCTCGAAGTGTGCCTTTGGCGTGGGATCCGGGAAATTTTTGGGATTCTTAGTCATGAACCGAGGCATCGAAGCAGACCCTACTCAGATCAGAGCCGTGCAAGAATTGAAACAACGCAGCTCGGCTAAGGACGTGCAGCATCTGGCCGGGATGGCCGCCGCGCTTAATCGATTTATAAGCCGGTCATCAGATCGCTGCCGCCCTTTCTTTCAAGCATTGAAGTCAAAGTTCTCATGGGATGACGAGTGTGACCGAGCTTTGGCCGAGCTCAAAGATTATTTGTCTTCTCCGCCGATGTTGGTTACACCAGAGCCCGGTGAGGAACTCTACCTTTACCTTGCCGTCTCCCAGCACGCAGTAAGTGCGGTGTTAGTTCGGGCTGAAGGAATCAAGCACCTCCCAATTTTTTACGTAAGTAAGACCTTGCTGCCGGCTGAGACGAGGTACTTGCCGCTGGAAAAGCTTGCGTTGGCACTGATGATGGCTTCGAGGAAATTGGCACATTATTTTCACGCCCATACCATCGTCGTACTGACCGAGTTTCCCCTCAAGGCCTTGTTTGAGCGCGCAGACTTTTCAGGCCGAATTTTAAAATGGGCGGTCGAATTGGGACAGTTCGATGTGAAGTTCCAGCCGCGCACCGCAATCAAAGCCCAAACCCTTGCCGATTTTGTTGCCGAGTTCTCACCTGGCACTCATCCGGTATGCCCGGTCGACATTGCCGAGGCAGATGATGAGACGCACACAATGCCAACCGAGGAACAACCAGCTGCAGAAGGTCGCGCCGCGGAGTTAGCGCGCACTATCGAAGTTCCCTCAGTTTGCACGGTAATACCTCCCGGTGCTGCGATGACGGAGTTGTGTATCACCAACCCATCCACTCTGTCCGGTACCGCATCACCAAGGGGGGAAGGAATGGTTCCACACAGCTCAGAACTTGATGATTCGCCTACGAACTTGGGCATTCTGAACCAACTTGCTGAGTCCGGTGTCGAATCATCAAGGGGGGGAGGAATGGTTCCAAACAGCTCAGAACCTGCGGCCGGCTTCACACCACAACCTGGTGATTCGCCTACGGACTTGAGCATTACGGACCAACTTGCTGAGTCCGGTGTCGAATCACCAAGGGGCACTGAATTTGAACCGGTCAACACCAAACTTGGCACCGCATAGCCGAGCAGTTGTGATCCCATTGCCCTTCGCAACTCTCAGGACCCATCTGACTGCTGGAAGCTTTTTGTAGGGGACATGTGGAAGCTTTTTGTTGATGGAGCGTCCAACCGTCATGGTGCCGGCCTAGGTATTGTTCTTATATCCCCGGACGGCCTAACCATTGAGCATTCTATCACACTCGGCTTCCCGGCGTCTAATAACGAGGCTGAGTACGAGGCGCTTCTTGCTGGGCTCAAGAGCGCCATTCAAATGAAGGCTGCCGAGCTTCTGGTATATAGTGATTCCCAGCTTGTAGTTAACCAAGTTTCAGGGATTTATGAAGCGAAGGACGACAGGATGGCGAAGTACCAAGCTCTGGTCAGGGACCATATCAAGCAGTTTGAGGCAATCAGAGTCCAACGGATTGGCCGGGAAGAAAACAGCCGGGCTGATGAACTCGCCGGCCTCGCTTCCATGGTAGATGGTACGTCTCCAAACCCCCTGTTGATTGACTTTCTTCCGCGGCCAAGCATTGAAAACGCCGGGCAGACGGATGTACTCTGCGCCGAGCTAGGTCCTTCATGGATGGACCCCTTGATCTTGTTCCTCAGAGACCGGACTCTTCCAGCGGACAAGAAAGAAGCACACAAAATCTGGGTGAAGTCAGCGGTTTTGGCTCTCTCCATCAGGCGCGTTGTATAAGAAGTCCTTCACCGGTCCGTATCTCAAGTGCGTGCACCTAAACAGTGTGGAGGCCTTCTTGTTTGAAATTCATGAAGGCATTTGCGGCAGCCACATCGGGGGCAGGTCCTTGGCCTACCGAGCTATTTCGCAGGGGTACTGGTGGCCGTGCATGCAGGCCGACGCACAAAAATATGTCCGCAGGTGCGAGAAATGCCAGAAATTCGCCCATCAGATCCATCAGCCTGCCAGGGAACTTCTTCCCCTCACCAGTCCTTGGCCTTTCGCCATGTGGGGGCTAGATATAGTGGGACCATTGCCAACAGCACCGGGCAACCGAAAATTCTTCATCGCGGCCACAGATTACTTCACAAAGTGGGTTGAAGCTGAGCCCTTGGCAACCATCAAAGAGAAAGACGTGAAGCGATTTGTCTGGCAGAACGTTGTCACACGGTTTGGTGTCCCCAAGATTTTGATCTCTGACAACGGCACCCAGTTTGCCGGTCGCCTATTCAGAGGATTTTGTGAAGATCTGAAGATAGAATTCTACAACTCCACCCCGGCCTACCCGCAGTCCAATGGTCAAGCCGAAGCATCAAACAAGACTATACTGGATGGGTTGAAGAAACGGTTGGAAAAGGCTAAGGGCAAGTGGGCTGAAGAATTACCGAGCGTCCTTTGGGCATACCGAACAACCCCGCGATGTTCGACCGGGGAAACTCCATTTGCTTTGGCTTATGGCATGGAGGCGGTCATACCCTTGGAAGTTGAAATGCCCACCCTCAGAACTGAGAGTTTTGAGCCCGAACTAAATGCCGAGGCTATTGCCTTGGAGTTGGACCTAGCGGAAGAGCGCCGGGAGAAAGCCCTCATCCATGTGGCCGCCTACCAACAAGAGCTCTCCAAGAAGTATAACAAGACAGTGCACCCCAGACCGTTCAAAGTTGGGGATTGGGTTTTGAGGAAGATTATGGGCAACACCCTGGTGCCAGGAGAAGGCAAACTAGGGGCAAATTGGGAAGGACCCTACAAGATCACTGGTCTGGCTGGCAAGAGGGCTTACCACTTGGAGGATCTAGAGGGAAGAGCCATACCCCGGCCATGGAATGCGGCCAACTTGAAATTGTATTATTTTTAAGCTTTTTACTTTCCTCTTTTTGTAAAGCAATTTTTTGGCTTGCAAAGCAGAATGTAATTCTTTTTGTCAAATTATAGAAGTCATTTTGCATTAGCACTTGGATTATTGTTTTAATGTTACGAACCGAGATGATGTACTCCGGTTGGAAGAGTTGGTGTCTTGTCCAACTAAGGATTCCCAACCGAGATGATGTACTCCGGTTGGAAGAGTTGGTGTCTTGTCCAACTTAGGACTCCCAACCGAGATGGTGTACTCCGGTTGGAAGAGTTGGTGTTTTGTACAACTTAGGATTCCCAACCGAGATGATGTACTCCGATTGGAAGAGTTGGTGTCTTGTCCAACTTTGGATTCCCAACCGAGATGGTGTATTCCGGTTGGAAGAGTTGGTGTTTTGGCCAACTTAGGACTCCCAACCGAGATGGTGTACTCCGGTTGGAAAAGTTGGTGTTTTGTACAACTTAGGATTCCCAACCGAGATGATGTACTCCGATTGGAAGAGTTGGTGTCTTGTCCAACTTTGGATTCCCAACCGAGATGGTGTATTCTGGTTGGAAGAGTTGGTGTTTTGTCCAACTTAGGATTCCCAACCGAGATGGTGTACTCCGGTTGGAAGAGTTGGTGTCTTGTCCAACTTTGGATTCCCAACCGAGATGATCTACTCCGGTTGGAAGTGTTGATTTGTTCAACTTAGTTACAGCCGAAGTGGCTACTTCGGTTCATGAATTTGTCTTGTTCTGTTGAAGTGCTTAGACCGTGTTATGTATTTCGGTTCGATGAGTTATACTGAGATGTTTTGCTGAAGACAGAACTGATTACAACCGTGCATACACTTGCAAAAATTTGAATTTCCATTGATAAGAAATTCATTACAAAACGGAGGGGACAGAGCCCGGTTACATCAAAAGAGTTGATAGCAAAAATACAAAAACAAGGTAAAAGCAACCTAAACTAAGGGGGAAAGATTGGTGAACGCATCCTCGGCAGCATCAGCATCAAGGTCAATAGCTTGGCTTGCTTCTTGGGCGCCGGGCTCATCGTTGCCGGGCTGCTCGGGCACCTCGGCCTCTTCTTCCTCAGAATCTGTCTCCCTGTCCCCGTCCTCAAGTCCCTCCTCGGCCTCAGCCTGTAAAGCGCTGAAAACATCATTTGCATATGGCACAAGGTAGACCGGTAGAGAAGCTGGAGGAGGGTTGGCAAATACGTCGGTGTCAGAACTTTGGCCGAGCTGTTCGCAAGCGGATTTCCAGCCAGCCTTGAAGTATATGTCTTGTGTTGCAAAGACTTGCTTCTGGTAATTCTTCTCGGCCTCGTTGAAACCCGCGTTGTTGGCAGCCCGGCAGGCCTTCCTCTTCTCCTTCTTCAGAGTGTCAACCTCGGCCTGGAGCTCGCTATGTTTTTTCTCGGCTGCATTCAGTTGACCGAGCAGCCTGTTATTATCATTGTTGGCCATCTCGAGAGAAGCTTTAGCCCGGCCGAGCTCGGCTTGAAGGCTTTCAACCTGGCTGGCAGTGTCATTGGCTTTCTGCCTAAGCCGGTGGATGCGCTCCAAGACCAAATGTTGTTTCTGAATGGCCTGCATAAAGAAGCAAAGTACATCAGAAAGGGGACCGAGCAAGAAGGACCGAGCAAACACTTGTGAAATATTAAAAAGAACGCCGACTTACCCTGGCCATGGACTTGACTGAGGATTTCACCAGCCGGGTGTCAGGGACGTGGTCGCTGCCGACCACGTCGCCCGGTAGGAGAAATGCTTTGGAGATATCGAAGGCGAGCAAATGTTCTTTGTCAGCCTTGATTGAAGCCGTCGCCGGGATGTCCTGTCCCCGGTGCTTCAGCTGAGGACGCCAAGCGGGCACGGGAGCAGGAGTTTCAGCTGGATGTTCGGTTGTCAGCTCGGCGACGAGCTCGGCGGAGGGATCTGCCCTTGGTCTCTTTCCAGCCCGGCGCGCTTCTCTGGCAGATTGCCCGGCAGCTGGAGCCGAGGACGCAAGGGCGACCACAGCGCTGCTGGATTGGCCGGCGGCTGGCGACCGGGTTATAACGCTCGGTATCTCGGCTGAGGTCGCGGTTAGAAGGTTTTTGATCCGAGATCTTTTGGCCATCTCTTGCTCGTCGGTTAACCGGATTAATGGGACGTCTGGTAGGGTTGGATCTGGAGGTGGCGAAGGAGCTCTGAGGAAGTCAGTTACTCTACTCCGGCGCGGAGCAGAATATCTGTAAGTCGGTGTGTAGCCGAGCAATTCGTTGCAGTCTCGGTGACGGTACCTAAGCACGGCCCGAATTGCCTCGACGTTGGGGAATTGGTAGTTGGCTTGCAAGGCTTGGATAGCTGCAAAAGAAACAGGGAAACCGGTTAGTTAAACTAAAGAATAAAGTTCACTGAGCAAGTTTGAGTGGCTTACATGAAGAACCGAAGTCCTTGCTTATGAACCAGCCCGGCACCTCGGCTGTTTCGTAATTGCCGAACACCCAGAAGAAATCATCGTCGTGCATATCTTTATCCGGGGTGCCGGTTACGATTTTTTCCTTGCCCGGTCTTATTTTCAAGTAGTAAGCTAGGCCGTCACCGGTGTGGCCCATTGTGTATTGCCTCAATATCTCGGCTAGGCCTAAGTTGGTGCCTAGCCGTTGGTTCAATTCGTGTACGCCGTTGATTATTCTATAAGTGTTGGTGGACACCTGTGTGGGTGCCAGCCCGGTGCGGCGGAGGAACTCGGTTATAAGAGGGTTGAGCGGGAAACGAAGACCCCCTTCCACGATGGATAGCACGGTGAAGGGGCACTCCTCCCTACCCCAAGGTGTGGTCTCCTCTTCTGCGAGCTGCAGGTGGACATCGGCCGGGATGCCGTAGTCCTCCCTGAACGTAGCCAGCGCAGCCGGAGTATCCACTAGGAAGCGGAACTTCCCCATTTTTGGCCGGCTTAGTATATCCCGGCTGAGGGGTTTGGCTCTGGGTATTGGATGTTGCCCGGTCCTGAGAGCCTCAGGAATGACAGTGGTCCCCTTGGACTCTGCAAGAAAAGGATGGCAAGTGTTAAGTGTTAGCGCGGTCGCTCGAAAGGTGCTGAATTTTAGCTCGGTCATTAAGGGCGCCAAACCACCTCGGTTGTCTACTCTATCTAAGGAGCCCGGTCGCCCAAGCGGACCAGATGTTAGCCCGGTTGAACGGCCAAGTCCTTTTGTTAACTCGGTTTTCGCTGGGGTTGAAACAAACATGTTGTTTGCCCGGTTTGGTTGGTTTTTTGGATCAAAAGAAGGCCCAGAGCCCGGTTCACCCCAGTTCATCAGTGTTCTTTAGAAATATGAAGAACACCAAGAACAGAGAAAGGTTTTAATACAGATTCTACGACCTATGCCCTAATATCTATGTTTTTGTACCCTAATGTGTGTAATATGAAGGAACATAACAACAAAATGAGGATGGATTGACTTACCAGTGAAGAGTAGGACCTAATCCTTCGAGCACGAAGAATGGCAGCGAGTCTGGATGAGGATGCAAGAGCTCTGGGATCGAATGTCGAAATGGCAGTAGGAGGATTTGGAGTTCGAGCAGGGCATGTATGTATAAGCAAAGAAAACCGCCCAAATTCAAATTCTGGCAAAAACGGCGGGTTGGCTGCCCGATGACCAATGGCAGACCGCCACATGTCCCCATTTATGGCTTTGACAGGACTGAAGCGACGGGTTGAAAAAACGAAGAGCCAACCGAGCTACTTTCAACGAGAATAGGTCAGCCGAGGAATATAACCGGTCAAATCTGCGGACAATTACGTCAACTAGCTCGGTCGAGGCTTGGCATCTTGACGACCGGAGAAACGTTATCTCGGTCGAGGTGAGTAATCCCAGTCACGCTTCCGCGGACGGAATTAAGGGGCAATTGAGAGGGTGATTTATGCTCCGGTGTTGGGCCGAGGTATAGACCGAGCAAGTTGAGGGCCCAGCAGAGCATTGGGCCGAGATGATCGACTGTTCACCCGGAGATGGGCTACCAGAACTTGGGCCGGGCAGAGTTTGGACTGTGTACTGCCCCGGACCGTGCAGAAGCTGCTCGGCCAGGAAGTGACCGGTCAGACCAGGATGCTCGGTCCGAGGATTGTCGAGACCAGACAGACCGAGAGACCGGCGCTCGGAAAGGCGCGGTCAGCCGAGGTAGTTGACTGACCGGCGAGAAGGCCGACCAAAGGAGGAGCCCGGGCTAGGCTTTGCCGAGATGCCGCCTAGCCCGGTCCTTCATTTGGTTATCCGGTTAGGCGCTTAAGGTATGAAGCATGGTATGACCGAGGTAGGGCAGCTCGGCTGCTGAGCTCCAGCTATGCTGACAGGCAGTTGAGAGCAGGTGATGAACGGCATGGTTTATGCTGACAGATGGGATAGCAGAGCCACGTGTCAGGAGATGACAGGGAGTGGATATGGGGCTCAGAAGGTATATAAGCATGTCTGCGCCCCCCATACGCGAGACACGAACACATCTGTAAGGATTTCTTACACTCAAACACTCTCTCCCTTCTCTCTATTCCCTCTAAGGTGTGTGCTAACTTGACCGTCGGAGGATTTTTCCGGCCACACATCGCCGGGTAGCTCACCATTACTTGCTCGCAGGTGATCGGACATCGACGGAGCTCGGAAGAAAGGAATACGGGCACGCCGGAATATTTGCTCCCCGTACAGTATTAAAACACACAGTCATATTCAATGACAACCATTTCTTAGATTGACCATTTTATTTACTCTTTCCGAAGAGTGCAATACATGTGATCCAAAATATGATTTTCAAAATGAAACAAATGCTCTTAAAACATAACACAAAGATTTCCAAAATCTCTTTCCAAAACATACAGTTTAAATTCTCAAAATCCCTTGCATGCTCCATGATATGCATGATTTATAAACAGTTCGTTTGCCTAGTTTACATGCAATTTCTACAACAATCATAGCTATCCTCCACTGATAGCCCAAAACAAATATATCTAGACAGATAAATAAATTTCATTAAAGATACACTTTTCTAAAATCTTAAACGGGAGAGATAATACGTATTTAACTCCACCATCATCCTTAATCATCATTTCAATTCCACATTTCTCAACATTTATTCCATTTCCTCTTTACAATCTCAAAAATTACATTTTCAAAAATTACATTTTAGGGCATAACTCCCTTCCCTTTTGAAAATTCATTTCAATGCAAGAAATGGCTCATTTCAACATATATCAACTCCAATTTCATGATCACAACCTTTTTCAAGAAACATTTAGAAACCCCCCATTTACATTTTGATTTGATAATCCAACAATTTTCCAAAAAGACAAACATTTTAGGGTTTCTTCAAATTAGGGCTTTTTACTCTTAAAAACTCGTATACATTCTTTATAAGTGAAAAATAAACTTTTGTAGCTAAACCATAGCTCAACAATCCCATTTGGAACAAACCCTAACTTATAAACAAATTATCAAAAATTAATCCAAGAACAATGAAATCTATATATTTAAAAATACACCACAAATACAGTACCGAACTCATATTGAGTTTAAGAAATAGACCCTACCTCTTGAAGCAAGAAGGAAACAAGTCGGAAAAATCACTGGCGACTGTAGACGCGCCCTTGGGCTTCATGCTACAGTTCAGACTCAATGTCACGGTTCTTAATCTGATCTCACAATGTGCGATGTGCGATTGATAAATCACCAAAGAGTCCAAATTCGGCAAATCGTTTTGGAAAATTGATTTTTGTAAAGAAGTGCCAAACATGGACTGCTTTGCCAGATACAGAGTCACCACCTAAATATTTATTTTGGGAGAATTTAGGAAACCCTGACTCGTGTCTAAGGCCACGTGTCCATCATCACCAAAGTTGCCTCGGCTCGGGAACTTGGGTATGATTGGGGAAGGTCATGCAATGAGCACCCCCGCTCACCCGATCAAAGATCAGCCTGTACTAAGCATGATATCTTCTTTTTGAAAACATATGCGTTCTTATTCCGGTTATTAGCTAGAATTTACTATGTGATGCGCACAACACACAAGTATAGACTAGATCACCTAATTTGGAACAAAGCATTGCATTTTCATTTGTTTGAAAATGGTTTGAAGTTTGCTACTCGCGAGTAGGCTAAAATGCGGATTTCAATGAATTGTCCCAATTCAAGTAATCCAACCTTTACCCACAAGCATTCAGGCAGTTATATCATATAAGCAATTAGCCTCATGGCAAGCATGTTGTCATGGCAAAACTCACACTCATGCAAGATGCTAAAGCATAAACACTCACTGTGTACTCCGAGCCAAAACAAGAAACTAGTTAGAAATCATGCATGATCCTAGTTCATGTTAAAATGGCTAATGCATCGCATGCAAAGTGAAACTAGAATAGGCTCGGCTAATCTAAAATGGCATATGAGATGCGACAATTCGATACATGTATTCAACTTGGAATTGAAATACAATGCAGTTAGTATGATGCGCCGAGCCCGGTGCATGCAATACAGATGAATGGTGCAAACATGCATATCATAAGGATGCTAATTGAAATATGCTCTAAAACTAACCACTGAAAGCAGGTAAGTAAAAGGGAGAAAGAAGTGGGGGTTGGAAGACATGCATCACACACAAGCACGCTTATTACAAAATTGTACCCTCTCGACGGAGGGACCGAAAGAATAATACAAATCATCTAATTAACTAACTAGCAAGCTAATTAATTAATTACACAACCAAATCAAAATAAATAACTATTCTAAGTTATTAAAACACTGAAATGGCCTCGAGACGAGGGATGAATGCATGCTTGAATGGCTTTGCTCAGAAATCCATCGCCATGCTTCATGTTGCCTCTGTTTGCACTGCTCTGCACCTCTGAAAATTGTGCCAACTTCTGTGACACTTCTGAACCATCTTGTGTACACTGTGGGAGGTCATCGACCAAGAGATGATGCCATCGACCAAGATAGGAAGGTCATCGGCCAAATATAAGGCTCTCGGCCAAATGTTTGTTGCCAATCGGCACTAAATATGGTCGATCGACCATCTCTTCCTGTGAAAAGCTCCTGTTGCTGCAGTAGAGGACAAACAGAGCATGGCAATACATTTACAAGACAATATTTGCACAACTACACCTCTTATCATGTTTAAGACTCAAAGGTGTGTAGTTCTTGACCCTCGGGCCACCAATCACGCATTTCAATGCATGATGGCCAAAGGAGTCAAGTGTGCAATTCAATATCAAAAGAAATGCACAAAAACACATAGGGGACCTCAACCTCTATCATGCTTGATCAAGAGGCAAGGCAATGCACACACAATGCAATGCAACCTAAGCATGCAAGCAAGCATGCAAACAACCCAAGCATGTAACAACATGCAACAAGATTATGCAATGCATCTAATATGCAATAGGCATACAACCTAAACATGTAAAGATGCATGACATAGGTATGTGACAACAATACCAGCAACAAGCATGTGACAACATGTAATTTAACAAGTATGCAAGATGGTTGAGCATGAAACAACATGTCAATTAGTAAGCATGTAATGACATGTAATGGACCAAGTACGCGACAAACATATAAGCATGATGTAAAGTAACAACTTTGAACAACATGGTAAGATACAACATGAACATGCAAACATACAAGGCATGTAAAGGTGGACAAGTATGCAACAACATACAAAATGAGACAAGCATGCGACAACATAGTAAAATGGACTTAGACTAAAGATGGATGGACCTCAGCCATGCCCAAAATCAGTGGCCAAAATGCTATGGAAATGAAGACAAAGGTACATACAAACATGCATGCCAATTGGCCTATCACCTAAGCATAGGAGAACAACTTTCAAGAACACTTAAAAGGGGACAAATATGGACATGTGATAGACATTGTAAGCTCTGAAATTATGTTAGGAAAGGTGCCAACCAACCAAACAAAGCAAGCAAGTCATGCAAAAAGGCTTAAAGCTTGAAACTAGCCAAGGGACTCAAACCAAGGCTATGCAAAATTTGAAGCAAATGACAAGTATAATCCAAAACAGTCTTAGATCATGCCAAAATAAGCTTAAAACATGCAAGGACCAAAGCCAAAATAAGCTAGAACAAAGGGCCGAAAGCATGAGGCATGCAAGGCTACAAAAGAGGTGTTACACTACACCTATCAAAACCAAACATGGCATGAATTAAGCAATGAAAAACAGAGTTATGACATGGTAAAATAAGACCAAAAACCCAGTTAGATGGCATCCCAAAGACCTAAACATGATGGCACACACAATGACCCATTCATGAGGCATAAAACATCAACTCTTTAAAGCATTAAAGGAGTGACAAGTGCAAGTGTTTGAGAATGAAACATGGACTAAAAAAGTATAACAAATGATGCCAAATCACTAAAATGGTCCAAGTAAAGCATGCTAGTGACTTGGACACTTAAGGCTAACAAGCTAGAATGCCTTATGGCTATACAAAGCATGGCATATATGGTAAAAACAACTCAAATCAGAGCTTAAGCATGTTATAACAAGGCTAAAAGTTTCATGGAGTCGAGCCAAAATCATGCTAGAAACATGGCTTAAAGCATGATGCATGTTAAGGCAAATGAAAGGATTGCAAGGCAAGTACATGAAGCATACATGGTATGTCTAAACCAAGTCAAAAAAGTCTTATATCATGGAAAAACAAAGCCTAATACATACTGAAATGAAGCTAAAACAAGCCAAGCAAACATGCTACCAATATAAGCCATTTATACTAGCATTCAAGACAATAAGGAGAGGGGATGACCCTCTCCTATTTAGGACTCCAAAATCACCTTCCCACCACTGAAAATCCTCAAGATTTCAGTGGTAGAAAGGTCATGCAAAGCCAAGAACAAGGGCCAAAAGGGATGGCCTAAAACAAGGCCTAACAAGGCCTAAGAGGGGGGAAACAACCTCAAACCAAAAAGTGATATTAAACACAGATCTAAAGCTTCAAAAATCAGAACTTATTGTAGTTTAGAGTTAAGCTGAAAACAATAAGCAAGAAGGTCTAAAAGCTTAAGCAAGAAAGGGGTATTAAAAGCAATAATGCTCACCCTTGAAGAACACTTTCAAGAACAAAGCTCCAACAGGTTTTCCAAGCTCAAACCAACCCAAGAACTCTGAAATCAACCTCAAGGGACCTCAGCTCCAAGAGGATGGTGTTCTAGTGTGTGTTTGTGTACAATAGTAAGACAATACTACACTTTTGAGTACAAAACAAGGCTAAACAAAGAAGAATAGATATAAAAGTATATCTATCCCTCAAGACTCAATTTTTTGAACCCTTGAGGAGGGAGGAGATGGTTCTCTCTTATAGAGAACCAAAAGCAAAGCTTCTTGAGGAAGCTAAGCAAAGGGGCAAATCCCTCCATACACGTGTATGGAGGGGGTGAATTGTGCATGCCAGCTATGACAGCTGGCATAAAATATCTGCATAAAGAAGATGAACAAGGTTCAGCCAAAAAATATGGCCGATTGACCAACTTAAGGGCCGATCGACCAAAAAAAGTGCCGATCGGCCAACACTTTTGGCCGATGGCAAGAAAACAAGGCCGATGGCTTCATGCCTTGGTCGATGGGTTGAGGGAATGGCCAACAAGCCACCCTCTTCCCTCAGAAGCAAAAACACAAGTGCTTGGTCCACAGCCAAGCACAAAACAGTCAAGTTGAGAGATCTTGAGGCAAGGCGCGCTGCCGAAACCTCTAAGAACTCAAAACGAACACGAGCATGGATGATCATCGAGTGTTCAAACGATGACATCCAAGTCTTGAGGACGGTCAAAAATGGGGTGTCTACAGTGATGAAACAACGATCCGTTGAGATTAAATGGAAGCCCTCGTCATGCTTTACGTTTTGGTATATGGAACTAGGGGTCAACAATGTATAGAAATAGATGAAATCAAGCATACAAAGTTTAAGAAACCAAAAATGGTGGAAGGAGAGAGAAAGGAAAGTGAGAAAATGAAGAGATTTGATCCAAAAGGTGGTTTTTAAAGATCTGATTCTGTGTTGTACGCTCGAGCGTTGAAAGTTGCGCTCGAGCACACTATGCTCATAATACAGATTTGTAAATTTCAAACAAGTATATCTCTTTCGTCCAAACTCCTTTGGGGTTGTTCTCATGTCCAAATTGAAGCCCCAGAAGTAAGATTTCCAATGGTTGTAGCCTCATATCAAGATGCAAAGTGTGGAGAGAAAAAATGATAAAAGAGTGAAGACTACTCACTGACAACTATTTGTGTAATGATCTAGAATTTTTCCTTCCGCTCGAGTGGGGGAGTTGACGCTTGAGCAGACTTGTGAGGCTTCCAGTATTTTTCCAGACAGCCTGAGATTCTGTGAGTTGTGAATTCCCACTCGAGCGTGGAAGTGGTCGCTCGAGCGGACAACTTTGTTGGTTTGCGCGCGCTCGAGCGTGGGAAGCGACGCTCGAGTGTGGAAAGTGAGATTGCCCTTGACATTTTTATTAGTGTATTGAGAGCTTCCTTATCTTATTTTGGGGTATTGATTGAGGTGGTAACATGATGGTAAAGAAAGATTGGACCAAAAACTTTAATTCGAATAATTTGCCTACAATCAGCCGTCACTCTTTTACCCTTTTCTTTTTCCACACTTTGAATTTGGGTGTGAGGCTAGAACCATTGGAAATCTTGTTTCCGGGGCTTCGATTTGGACACAAGAATGACCTAGAACGGAGTCCGGATAAGAGAGTTACGTATGTTTGAAGTTTTGGAATCTGTGCTGGGAACAGTTACGCTCGAGCGGGAAAACAGACGCTCGAGCGGACCGCGCAAATGCAGCGAATTTAAAATCACTTTTCTAGATCATTCGTTACATTTTATTTTTCCCTCTTCATTCCTCTCACCCTAGGTCTGAAAATCCTAAGGTTTTGATCCCAAATACTCACCATTCTTCTAAGTTTTGGCCAATATCACTCACCAAGAAGTGAAGAAGCTTGAAGATCAACATGTTCTACTGATTGGAATTTCAAAATTGTTGAGGAATCTTATCAAAGCTTGCTCCTTTGCTTGATTCTTGAGGTAGGGGTCCTAGTTCTTCTTCAATACTTTCATAAATAGATAGATTTGCGGTATTTTGATTAAATACATACAAAACCTACATTTTTGAGCATATAGAGTATATTATGAGAATCGGGGGTTTAGGGTTTGAAGTGTTGGGGGTTCAATGGTTGGGTTAATATGGTGGATTATGAACCTTAGGAGTATAATCAAGAGGGAAATTGGAATTAAAAGTAGTGGTTTAAGAAGTTTGAATTTTTGTTGAAAATCTTAATTTTTCTTGAAAATCCTAAGTTGATTCATTATGATAATTAATGATTTTGCCCAAATTGAAAGTAGAATCATGAAATTGGTAGGTTGAATTATATATGTACAAGTTTAATTGGAATTAGGAAGTGTTTGAAAATTATGTTTAAAATTTGCGAATGAACCTCTATTATGGACATTGTGAATCATGCGATTATGTGAGATGAAAATTGGGGAACAAGATTATTAATGTTATGGATTATATGAACCTTGGGATAAAATGATGAAATGGGAATTTAAGACTTCACCTTGAATGATGTTGAATTATATTTAGTAGTGTTGAGTTGAATCATGTTAAATAGTGTGGAATATGTGGGATTGTGTTGATTATGTTGAGTTGTGTTGAATAATGATGAATTGAATTGTGTTGGATTATGATGAATTGTGTCTAAATCGTGTTGAATTGTGTTGAGTTGAGTTGTGTTGGGTGTGTTGAGTTTGAGTTGAGTTGTGTGGGTGGTGTTGTGTTGGTACCCGCGCGGGGAGTTGATAAATGGTTTTAAAATTTGAGAAAAAGGTTTTTGGAGGTCCACGTCCCACCGTATAGTAGCGGGCAAATGTGGGGGTGATTTTGGATTAAAGGTGTCCAATTGCCCTGTCTAGGCTTATCGCTGGACGAATGTCGGAAAATGTTTTTGGGTGTCCACACAGTCCCGCCGTATAGTAGCCGGCAAAAGTGGAAAAATGATTTTTGGGTATCCACACAGTCTTGCCGTATTGTAGCCGGCAAAAGTGGAAAAACGGATGATTTTCGAAAATGTTTTGGGTGCTCACATCCCGCCGTATAGTAGCCGGCAAATGTGGATGGTTTTCAAAAGTTGAAAAATGGTTTTGGAAAAATATGGTTTTTGGAAGAAAATGGCTTTTGAGAAAAAGGGTTTTGGGAGTTCACTTCCCGCCGTATAGTAGCTGGCGAAAGGTGAAAAGTGTTATGGATTGGGTGCTCGCTATCCCCCCGTAGTAAGTCGGCAAAAGGTGGATTGTGTTGATATATGTGTTAAGTTGATGATGCTATTGTGACTTGTGACGAATTTGTGAAATTGTAAATTGATGTGTATATTGATATAAAGAGGAAATGTATATAGACATTGTTTGCAATGTATGGAGCCAAAAATGGGTAAGGGGATTATGGATTGGTAATGGTGAACTTAATGAACTAGTGGTGACAATAAAAGTAACTTATGAGCGTTGTTCTATAACTCAATGAAAGACTGAAATGAAATGGGGTCTATTAATCTTGAATTATCTTGCATTGAAATTTCGAGAGTGTAAATAACGGAGTAATTTGGGGTATAGGAGAATTGTTAATAAATTAAAAAGGAAACTTGAATTTGATTTTATGGAGTTCTAAATAAATATAATGAGTAGAATGGAAGAATCAAAGAAAAATAGAAACATTAAAAAAAATGGGAATTAAATAAGAAATATTTTGGGAATTGGTCAAAGACTTTAAAATGACGTTGTCTCTTAAGTTCGTTTGTTTCACAATGAACTATAGTTTTTCTAAAGTTAAGGGATGATTTTCAGTGAATGAAGGATTTTCTTAAAAGTGTTTAAATAGTTTTTGAAAAAAAAAAAGGGTACTGTAGACCGCCCGGAACTCCGCTCCGCGCGTGAGGGCGCGAATCGTGGTTCATAGCTACTACAGTTCGGACTCATGTCACGGTTTTGAATCTAATCTTACAAAGTGCAATGTAAGACTGATAAATCATCAAAGAGTCCAAATCCAGCAAATCGTTTTAGAAAATCGATTTTAATCAAAAAAAGCGCCAAACATGGACTGCTTTGTTAGATTTCAGAGTCGCCACCTAAATATTGTTTTGGGAAATTTAGGAAACCCTGACTCGTGCCTAAGGTCACATGTCCGTCATCACCAAAGTTGCCTTGGCTCGGGAACTAGGGTACGAGGGGGGAAGGTCATGAAATGAGCACCCCCGCTCGCCCGATCAAAGGATCGGCCTTTACTAACATGATATGTTGTTTTTGAAAAAACAGGCGTTCTTATTCCGGTTGATTAGCTAATCTTACTACGTGATGCGCATGGCATACAAGTATAGGCTAGATCGCCTAAATTGGATCAAAACATCTCATGTTTGTTTGTTTGAAAATGGTTTGAAGGTGTTACTCGCAAGTTTGCTAAGACACGGATTTTGCCACCCTCAAGTGGGCTTAGAAAACATGGTGATTTGCCACTTCAAGTGGGCTTAAAACGCACATTTTGATGAATTGTTCCAATTCAAGCAATCCAACATTCATCCATAGGCATTCATGCAGTTATAGCAGGTAAGCAAATAGCCTCATGGCAAGCATGCTAACATGGCAACATACACATCTCATGCAATATGCTAAAGCGTAAAAGCTTACCTAGTACTCCGAGCCAAAACAAAAGCTATGTTAGAAATCAATGCATGACCCTAGCTATGTCAAGAATGCCTAATGCAACACATGCAAAATGCAACTAAGATAGGCTCGGCTATTCTAAGATGTCATGTGAATGCAACTGGATAACATGTATTCAAATTGGTATTGAAATACAATACAGTTTGTATGATGCGCCGAGCCCGGTGCATGCAAGATAGATGAATGATGCACGCATGCGAAGCATAAGTATGCTAATTGAAATATGCCCTAAAACTAACCACTGAAAGCAGATTAGTAAAAGGGAGAAAGAAATAGGGGTTAGAAGACATGTATCACACACACGCATGCTTATTACAGCAGTTGTGCCCTCTCGACGGATGGTCCGAATAATAAGCTAACTAGCTAATCTAATGCTAATTAAACTAATTATTACAAAACAAAGCTAATTAATTAACAAGTTAACTAATTAGTTATTATAACACAAATTGAATAACTAAGTGCATTAACTATTTAAGTACAAAACCAAATAGTTAACTAGCTAAGCAAAGCAATAAAAATGAGTCTCGGAGCAAAGGGTGCATGCATGCTCAGTCTCCTCGTTCGGAAATCCATTACGATGCCCCAACTTGCCTCTGTTTGCATTTGATTTCAGATCACTGTACAAACCTCCAGATAGCTTCTACTCCATCATGGGAACCTCCAGGAAGGCTACTGACCACTTATTGGTGTTGTAGACCACCTGTAGACCACTTACATTTGCTGCAGACCAGAAAAAGTGGTCGGCTAGCCACTTTTACTGGTCTACCGACCAGAAAATTTTGCACAACTCTATTTTGCTGCAACAGAGAACAAGAAGGGGCACGACAATGTATTTGCATGATATGTGTGCACAACCACTCTCCCTATCATTTCTTAAGCTCAAGGGAGTGTAGTTCTCGACTCTCAGGCCACCAACCGAGCATCTCAATGCACGATGGCCGAGGAGCCAAGTTTGCACAATTCAATGTCAATGAATGCACAAATAACACATAAGAGCCTTAACCTCTATCATGCATGATCAAGAGGGTTGGTGACCGAGAAATGAGGCATGTTTCATCACTTCAAGTATGAAACGTCCCTCGTTTCTCATGTTTGGACTAACACCCTATCCAAAAACAAATGCAATGCAACATGATCAACTTATCAATGCTAATGGCATGCAAACAATGCTAATGCAACATGAGCATACAAATACAATGCAATGCAATATGATCAACTTATCTATGCTAATGGCATGTGAACAATGCTAATGCAACATGATCAACCTAGCAATGCTAATGCCATGCAAACACAATGCAATGCAACATAAGCATGCAAACAACAATGCAATGTAACAACATGCAAACACAATGCAATGCAACAATATGCAAACAACATGCTATATGGACTTAAATTGAATATGGACAGACCTCAATCATGCCCAAAACAGTGGCCATGATGCTGAAATGATGGCATGAAATGCAAGAACATGCATGCTCATGCATTGGCCCATCAACTAAGCATAAGAGCACAACTCTCAAACATGATCAAGGAGTGATAAACATGGAAGTGTAACAACACTATATGCTCTTAAATCATGTATGAAATGATGCCAAATCATCTAAACAACACAAGCATAGCATGCAAGAAGGCCTAAGGCATAAGGCTACCAAATGGGACTACACAAGAGGCATGCAATACATGGCATAAATGAATGAACCAGCCATAGACAGAGCTCAAATAGGTCAAAACAAAGACCAAAAAATGCTGAGATGGGAGCTCAAAGGTCTAGGCATGCATACATACACATTAGGCCACAAACAAGGCAACAATGCATGACCCTTAAAAGCACTCAAAGGGTGAAAGAAGTGAGAACATGGCAATGCTATATGCTCTGAAATATCATGATAAATGATGCCAAATCATGCACATGTCAAAAATGAAGCATGCTAGGAGGCTCAAAGCTTGAAACTAGCATACGCACTTGCACTATAGCTATGCAATACAAGAACCATATGACCAAGGCAACCCAAAACAGTCCTAGAGGATGCCAAAATGATGCTAAAACATGCATGGAGCAAAGCCAAAACAAGCTAGCATGAAGGGCCAAAACATCAAGTAGACTAGGCCAATGAGCATGATTACACTACACCTACCAAACCAAGCATGAGATGGCTTCACCAAAAAAAATTAGAGTTGTATTATGGCAAAATAACATCCAAAACACATTGATATGGCAGCCCAAAAGCCTAAGCAAGATGGCATACATAAAGGCTCAACTTAAGGCATAAAGCATCAACCCTCCACAACATTGAAAGAGTGAAAGATGTGAGTGTATGGCCACACTACTTGTATTGAAATCACATATCAAATGATGCCAAATCATGCAAATAGCCCAAGCAATGCATGCTAGTGACTTGGAAACTCAAAGCTAATGAGCTAGAATGCACTATGGCTATACAAAGCAAGGCATGCATGACCAAAACAACATAAAACAAAGCTCAAGCATGGTAAAACATGAACAAAAGCTTGCTGGAGTTGAGCCAAAAATATGCTAGAATGATGGTCAAAAGCAAGATGCATGTTAGGCTAGTGAATGGAAATGCACTACAAGTGCAAGGAGCATGCAAGGGGCTATCAAACCAACACAAAATAGAGCTAAGGCATGCTAAAACAACACCAAAAACATGCTCCGCTAGAGCCAAAATGGGCTAGCAAAACATGCTAAAACATGAGGCATACAAGGCTAGTTACCAGCATACAAGGAGAGGGGATGACCCTATCCTATTTGGGACCTCAAAACACACTTTCCACCACTGAAATTTCTCTTCATTTCGGTGGTGAGAAGGCCAAAAAGAGGTGGTCCCAATAGCTTAAAAGGATAGCACAAAACAAGGCCAAACAAGGCACAAGCGGGGGTAGACCACCCCCAACACCAACAAGGCCTTAAACAAACATTTCAAATACTTGAAATCAGAACTTTTTGCAGTAGGAAGTTAGGCCTAAAACATCATGCAAATGGTGCCAAAAGATTAAACCAAAACAAAGCTTTAAGGGGTTAGAAACTTACCCTTGTAGAACAACTTCAAAGCTGCAACTCCAGCAACTTTTTCGAGCTAAAACCAATCCAAGAACACCAAAACCAGCTTCTAGGTGCCTCAGCTCCAAGAGTGTGGTGTTTCACTATGTATTTGTGTGCAAAAGTGTGAAGAAACTACACTTTGAAGCACAAACATGAGACAAAGGAAGAAATATAGATATAAATGATATGTATAGCTCCAAGCAACTTTTTCTGAACCTAAGGCAAGAGGGAGGAGGCTCCCTTATATAGAAAAACAAGGATCAAGCTTGTTGAACAAGCTTTAGGCTCCAAGCAATCCCTCCATACACATGGAGGATGCCTTCCGTGCCCAACAGCTGGCACAACTGGCAAGAAAATATCTACAAGAAACCGTAGGAAAGCTGCCGACCAGTTGAAGTGGTTGGCCAGCTACTTGCACTGGTCGGCCGACCAGCACAAGTGGTTTGCAAGGAGACCAAGTGGTCGGCAAGGAGGGGGGAGGTGGTTTGCACCAAGAAAGCAAGGTGGTGGCATGGCTGCCGACCACTTTTGGTGGTCTTTGGCCGACCAGAAAACTGGCTGGCAGGCAGGAAAAATGGTTTTCAGGGAGAGAAACTAGTCTACAACCCCTATTCCACTCTCTAAGCAAGGAAAACAAGGTTTGTGCCAAAAACAAACCAAAAAGGATGCAAGACCAGAGTCCGTGGGTCAAGGCACGCAGCTGAACACCTCGAAAACTAGTCTACGGGCACCAAAAGTGATCTATGGGAGGGAAAAGTGGTCTACGGCCACAAAAAGTGGTCTACAAGAACTCCGTGTCCCTCTAGGCAAAGGCAACAAGGCATGGTTCGAAAACCAGGCTGAGAGGAGAACGTTAAGCAGTCCTGAGACAAGGCGCGCGACCGGAGGCTCCGAAAATCGGAAACTAGCCTATAGTAGGGAAAAGTGGTCTACGAACCTCTTTCTCCCTCCAGGAAAGGTCAACAAGGTATGGTCCACAAACCAAGCCAAAACACAAAGAGTTCAAAGGCCCGGAGACAAGGCACTCAGCCGAAAACTCCGGAAACTCGAAACGAGCACAAACAAGCACAATCATCAAGCGCTCAAACGATGACGTCTGGGTCTTAAGGTTGGTCAAAAATGGGGTGTCTACAGGTACCTTACTTATGGTATTTTGAAACTATAAATGTCACCTACTATATGGTATCACCCTGCATGCATGATCATTTTTATCTGTGTGTTAGTTATTGAATTGGAACTATGAGATTCCTACTGGGTATTCGTGCTCACCCCTGTTGTTTTTATCTTTTTACAGGAAGAAAGTGTGGATTCTGTGATTGAAGAATTAAGAAGTCTATGTGTCTTTTGTATGTAACTTCATTGTAGATATAGTGGATCTCATATTTGTATTTTATTTATTTGTAGCTTCTCAGTGAGAGATTGACATGTATTAACGTTATTGTTGTATTCATTGAGAGAAGAGGGAACATGTATAATTGTATCTCTATTACTCAAGGGTAATGGATGTTTGTAATAGAAAAAAAAAATAGACTTAATTTAAAGGCTTTGGTAATGATTTCGAGTAATTAAAATTTTGAACTTGATAATTTGAATTTGGAGTTTTTGATTCAATCTCACCCAACCACTATGGTAACACCTTAACCAAAGCTCAAATATCGACTAAGAAGTTTCACAATCAAGATAATCAAAGAGTCAAAGAGAATTCCATTATAACAGGAAGTACAGAGTGCTACAACATTTCCAATGGGTTCGTAAAAAAGTACAAAAATTAGATTCATCACGGGGAATCCTATGTTCAATTGCATGGTAACCAATAAAACCAAACCTTAATGGTGGAGAGAGCTAATATTTATCTATTTTTGAAATATAAACCTTAAGAAAACCAAACCTTAATCATGTAAATAAATTTGAGGTTTTTTTTTTTTTTTTTTTTTTTTTTTTTGAACAGTGAGCGTCTTTATTCTGTTCTTGATGTTGTGAGGAAGGAGGCTAAGAATTGTGATTGCTTGCAAGGTATTTTCAAGTTCTCACATGGGTTTTTTTTTTTTTTTTTGGTGCTAAATTTACCTTCCCATTATTTCTAAGATGATTTTGGCTTCTGAAACTGATGCCTTTACTTTATCACCTATTACCTTGAAGATTTATTTGTTAGCGTGGTAGTAATTATATGATCTCACAATAGCAGGACCTTTCTTAATTTCTTGTTCTAAATTCCAAGATCACATGTTGAAATTGGGAGCATTACTTGTAGCATTGTCATGTTTTATGTTATTGTTGGCTTAATTTCCTGTATTTGATAAGCTATTTATTTTATTGTAGAAAATGAGTATTGACTACGTAAAAGAGTATTTTCCTGTCATCTACTTGTAGCTTGTTTGACTAACTAGTTTCTTACAGTTTGAAAATTGTTATCTGACCAAGTGATTGCTGGATATTGTCTTTTGTGATGTTAGGAGTTTTTCATTGCTGACTTAAATTTCAAGACTGTCATCTGATTAGGAAATGGAAGAATTTAGGTACAAAGGATGACGAGTCACAAAGTGTAGTCCTAATTTTTTTAATTGTGTAATGTATTAATTAACTTTCAATTCTTTTTTATTGCTTAGCTTCTTTGATTTAATGAAAAGTATATTTTGAGGTTTGTGATAGTTCTGAGGAAAGAAAAACGGGAAAGTGTAGAAGTAGTATTAATGTCGCATGGTTTGATAAGATAAAGAGAAACCATGAGGCAGTTGAAAAAATTCCATGGATAATTCTTGCCTAATATGCAGTCAAACTTAGTTAAGAATGAAAATAAATAAAGATAAGACAAACAAGCATTCTTGTCAGTCTTTGCTACTGCGTACTTTTTGATGTGTCCGGAAATCACTTTTTTGTTCATAGCTTAACATTTTCTCTCTATTTTGCTCATAATCATATTGCTAGTGTCGCTTTGTATGCTTGGGCTTATGAATTTTGACTGTTTAGCACCTAACTATCATCTGTCAGAATTTAAAATGAATTTATAGATATTATGTAGATCATTGTTGCTATTTTAAAGCATTCTTGGACTCCATTGTTTCCCCGGGTTAATGCTTGAGCTACGTTGCTCTCTCCGTCTCTCTCCCTCTCTCTCTCTCTCAAAGTAGATGACGAAATCAAAAGATGTCTGTGATCTCAAGAGTTGCTGCTCTTCTTCCGACTTTGTAACAAGACTGCGAAGGATTCTTAGAATTAGAACTACTGTAACCTCAAATGTTCTTTGTAATTACAAGAGATGAAAAACCTTTGTCAGATTCTTTCAATAACTCTTTGTTGTTGTTGCACACTTTTTTTTTTGAAGAAGAAAGAGAATTTTATTAAGAGAAGAAATGGAAATGAATGTTGAGATTTTTGCAAATATATCATTATGTTTATGGTATATATATATGATTGTAGGTTTTTTTTTTGGCAACGGAAAGAAGATGGTCGCTAATACATTGTAGGCATTTTTTTAAAATTTTTTGCGGTGGCAAAATATCAATCACTATAAGTAGGTTAGGCGGTCGCAAATAGTTTGCGACTGCTGTTTTGCGGTTGCCAAAAGTATTTGCCACCCCCATATCGCATGGGCCGTCACAAAAAGTCTTTTGCGACTGTTTTTTTTTTATTATTTGCAACCGCTTGTAGTGGTCACAAAAAGTAATTTTTTTAGTAGTGTGAAACTATCTTAGATCATAAATGTGTCCTCAGTAGTGAGACTTCTGTTAATAAAGTAACAAGTTCTGAGTTCAAGCCTCCTCGATTTTGCCCAATGTACACTTGTGGGGCACTAGCGTACATCTGGGGTTTTATTCTATAAGAGTGGGTCTAAAATGGGTCCGACTTTGGACGGATTCCTTGTTATAAAAAAAAAAAAAAAATCCTAGATCATGTATATAATACATGGTAACATAATCAATTTAGAGTTACCCACCAACCTCTACCATGCATGGGTGGCTTGTTCATTAACTAAGTTAGACAATCACCTAAGATTTCATATTTAAGAACCCAAGTTTTTAGAACTCTTAATGATTATATTCTTCTAATTAACAAAAAAAAAAAAAAACCCTTGATAAGTGTGCTAGAAACTTAGCATTGTTCAACAAGATCAATATTTTTTTTTTTTAATCTCTGAAGCTAATTGTAAAAATTTAATTTTCCTTTACTCCTAAAGAGTGGGGGAAGGGGGTCGGCAAACAACCGTTGTAATGGGTGGCAAGTTATACAAATTTAAGTCAAGAAAATATTGCCCCTGCTAACCCCTGACCACTCCTATGTGAGAGGCATGTGATAAACACTAGGCTAGAAGCCCATGGTTAATTTGTTAATGGATTATTGATAAATCTCATTTGGTGGTGTTTCTAATCCAATAAGTCTATCAAGAAAAATTATAACCTAATTAGTCCTATGTATTTATACTTTTATTCCATAAGGTCATTTTTTCCTGATTTATATTGTTTGTTGGACTATTATACTCTTATGTCTATTGTTGATATGTATTACATAGAAAAATAATATACACATTTTTTTTTGGTTGCTACCTCTATTTTGGTAGTTACTATTATTCACATTTTTCTTTTTGATCAGTTTCATTCACATTTGTGGTATTGTTTCATTGTGCAAGGATTTGGAAACTCTCTATTTGGTAGGGTTTAGAAACTCTAGTTTGCACATAGTGGTGAAATAATATTATGTTCCTCTGTTGTTGCGGTGAAACCTTGTGTTTTATTGGCACTTTGTGTTCGAAGTTCAGTGTTCATCTATTGTTACTCTGTGTTCAAACTCTATGTTTTTCTATTGTTGTAAGTCAAAGCTCTGTTTATGTCCAATCAATTTTGTTACAAACATATTCTTCAAAGGTGGGTTTTGCTTGATTTGGATCGGTGGAATGGTAAAATTGCATAGATTGTTAATAATAGTGATAATGGTAAAGATGATGATGAAGATGAGGATGTGTGATATATATATATATATATATATATTTAGAGTGATTGATTTTATTTTATTTTTGAATTTTTAATTCTATTGCTGCCATTGTTTCTACTTTTTTTGTCAATCAGTATAAATGTTCACATTTCACATTGTTTGAAAGTCTAAGAAATAAGTGTTGGAATATAGATATGGACATAATTATATATTTTCCAAGATGTGGATGTTCACATATCATTGGTTATTTGTTACTATACTTATTGTTTGAACAATCATTTTTTGTTACCATTAAACAATTGAAACAGTAATTTTTTTTTTCTTTTCAATTTTGTTTCATGTTGCAGTGTGAATATTCACATTGGTATGAATTTAGTTTTTCTAAGGTTAGTTGTATGTTAATTGTAAATTGTGAACATTCACATTGTATTTTGGTATGAGTTTTTATTTTTTATTTTTTTATAAAGTTTTTCAAAAGTTATTTGTATTTTGTTATTTTTTTTACTATGCTTGTTGGTTGAACAATTATTTTTGTTACTATTGGACACTCGAAATAGTCGATTTTCACTTTTTTCTCTAATTTAATTATATGTTTTCATGTTGTAGTGTGAATATTCACTTTGGTATAAGTATATAATTTTTTTTTAAAAACTAATTGTTTATTAATTGTAAATTGTGAGCATTCACATTGTGTTATGGTATAAATTTTGTTTTTTAGGAAGTTAATTTTATGTTTATTGTTTTTATTACTATGCTTGTTAGTTAAACAATCATTTTTGTTATCATTGATTGAAATAATCTATTTTCACCTTTTTTTTTTCAATTTTGTTTTATATTTTCACGTTGCAGTGTAAGTGTTTACATTGGTATGAGTTATTTTTTTAAGACTAGTTGTATGTTAATTATAAATTGTGAACATTTACATTGTATTTGTAGCGACTCTAAATTTTCTTAAGTCATTATTTATTATTATTAATTTTAAACCTAAAATAAATTTATGGTAAAGTCTTTAATTTAGAAGTAAGATTTATTATTAAAAAAAAAAATAGGGGACAGATTAGTTAGTAAATTTTGATCTAGTAATAGTTGTATTTTATTTAAATTAATAGAGAGAGAAAATAAATAAAACAAAAGATAATAATTTAGGGCCTTTGTTTATATATATATATATATATATAGGAACCCTAGGTTGCCTAATACAACATATAGCAGCAGCAGCCACGAGGTGAGAGAGGAGAGGAGAAAAAATAAAAGGGCTAGGGTTTTATTTTGGTGGTTTCATTAATTCTTCAAGTATTTCTCTTATCTTCAAAAAAATAATAGTGAGTGCAAAACCCAATTCCCTTGATTTATGTTTAGTTTGTTGTTGTTGTTGTTGTTTTTTTTATTTTTTTTATTATTGTTTATTTATATTTATTTGATGTTAGTTTGATATTGTACTTATATGTAGATGATGGATTGATTTCAATTTATTTTGGTTAGTTGTGTATGCAAGGTTTAGGGTTTTTATATTTATTTATTTTATGGATGTAATCATACTCATAGATATACGAAATTAAAATAATCTGGGAATCCAGAGATAAATTCTGAATACTCTACCATAACTCCATGAATTGTTGTTTTATTTGAGTGTTGGTGAGAAAAAATATGTAGTGCGCTGAAAATACACACTAAGATACACAGTGATAACATAACCATTCAATCCAAAAGGTCATGTGATGACCGGGTGTATTACTTGCCTCGTTCTTCTCTGTTTAACTTTGGGTTTACCTTTTGAGAATGTCAGGTTTGACTTAGAACCTTGTTAATCATTTGGGTTTGTGGTGTTTGGAAATTTTTCTCAAAAATTCTCGTTCTTGTTTATTCCGGGGTTGATTTTCACTTGTTCTGGGGGTGTGAGGTTGGATTCGGAGTGTCTAGTGTTGAGTTGGAAATTTTATGGGCTGGAGGGCTGAGTCGCACATGCGGGGCCTTGGGCCGCACGTGCGGGAAGAGGGGCTGCACGTGCGGGAGGTGAGGCTACACCTGCGAAAATCAGGGGAAGACCTGGGTGCATACTGAAATAAATGCACGCAGGGTAGCAGGTGCGGGAAGGAGAGGGCCGCACGTGCGGGGATGGGTGCCGCATGTGCAGGACTCTGCTGAGTCCGAAAACTCGGTCATTTCTCTCTTTTGGGGTTGAGTGTATATCATTTTTCACACATCTCTCTCTCTCCAAAGATCATTTCCTCTTCCTTCTCCCCACATTTCCTACGTCCAACCCCTTAAAACTCTTGATCTCTTTAGATCTATTGCATTTTTGGCCCAAGTATCTTCATCAAAGTTGGAGAGCAAACTGAGGGCTTCATTGTGTGCGGTGAAAATCTTGTTTCAACACCGTCGATTTTGAGGGTTTCATCTCATTTTCTTCTCCAAGCTTGACGTAGGGATGTTTCTTAGAGTTATATGTATATATATATATATATATATATATTTGCAAGTTTTGGTTAAATTTCGAGATTTCCTCTTGGTTGTTTTAAAAATTGGTTTTTGCCTCAAGAAATTGGTGGTTTTGTAAAAAGGGTTCATCTCTTGTTTTCTTTAAAAGGTTTCCTTGAGGAGATGAATCACATTGATTTAAGAATGATGTTTTTGGTGAGATTTTACCAAGAGATGAAGGAATGTATTGTTTAGATGAAAAACCTAGAAATTTTGGGGTTTTTTTGTTGAATGTTAAGAACCTATGTGTGACACTCGAATTTTCTTTTTTAAATTTAAAATTGCAATAAATAGAACTAAAAAAAAAAAAAATCAATAAATAATAATAATAATAATAATAATAATAATAAATAAATAAATAAATAAATAAATAAATAAATAAATAGGAAATTCGGAATTTATCGATTAAATTGTTAAGGAAATAAATTGTGAGACACCAAACGTTAAATATTTTAGAAAGTGGTAAGTGATGTTTTATAGTTTGGTAGTGAAGTTTTTAGACGTGAACCTAACTTATAATCATACAATATTTTAGGGATCATTATAAATTACCAAAGGGAGTGATAACCCTTAGAATTTTATAAATCCAAACATAATTTAGATGACTCATGAGGTAAGGGTCGAAGGATAGGACATCTGGCATCACCCATAATAGAAACGTGGGAAAGACGTGTCAATAGATGGCCTTGCAACCTTGAGTGGTATGCAAGAATTGGGGCCTGTAAATAATGAAGTGTTAGTGTAAGCAAAGCAAAGAACTAAAGTTTATAACGTGAGGTTTCGAAAGAAAGTAGACCGATTAGATAGATAGTAGTTGGGAGTTTGTAGTAGAAAAATAAAGGCTAAGGGTCAATCTTAAGGTGAGTTATATTATAGCTTGAGCTATCATAACATGCTTTAAATATGTTTTAAGTTACCACAATTTATTTTATATAATTTATGTTTTATGGTTATGTTAATGTTTCAATTACGTGGATTATTTTTTGAACTCCAATTGCTTAGGTTAAAACCCATGGATATGTTTATTTAAATTTTAGAAATTATTTGACAATGATCTTGTAACCAATTGTTTTCTGTCAGTACCACTACGGGAGTCCTATGCCTTGGGGGACTTAAATAACCATTGGCCCTATTTGACCACTTCGTGGTCCCCTATTTGTCATGGATCCATTGACCCCTGTTCTGATTGTCACTCCAGTGACCCCTGTTTCGTACCACGATTATAGTTATTTACGTAATTTTTATTTCAGTTTCTGCCACTTAAATAATTTATTTATGCAACTTAAATGTTTTAGCTTAAATAACTGTTCATGGCTATTTGGTACCCCTATACTCACAACATAATATTTCTCAGTTTGCTATGCTTCTAGCTGTTGCCCTTTTCAGGTGACGAGGTTTAGCGGTATCAAGATGGGCAATGAATAATTGTGTTTTTTTTTTCTTTTTTTTAAGATTTCTATCTATTTTTCATCGGACTCTTGTAATACAATAAAGCTCAAATGACTATGTTTTGTTTCCTTTTAATAAACATTTGGTACCCAATTATTTTATTTTAATTTATTTAATTTATCCGCTTGCACTACGACTGCAAAATTATTTGAATTATTTTATTTTTACCTTGTTACAACGCCGAGCCTTTGGGTACCGAGTTTGGGTTGTGACACTATGAATTTACTTGTGCTAAATGAATGTTTAAGTGGAAATTTCATGATATTGGATGGAAATGGCAATTTTCTTAGTATATGAGAATTTGTGGATTTTCGAAATCTATTGCTTATGTATATATGCACATAATCATGAAATAACAAATGGTTGAGGACACATGAGATGGGGATTGTTGCTACACTTGGATAGCTATAAAAAAATTCATATGTTATATATATTGAAATGCATTGGAAAGAAAAGTGAAAATTGTGATCACAAACGGAGAGTTTGTGGGAAAGTTTTGTGAATGGTAAGATGATACATCTTACGGGTAATCATTACATTACACGGTTAGTTATTGCATTGCATGGATAATTATTGCATTGTCACTCCAATATATAGCTTGTTATAAATATTGAATTGGGAATTGAAACTTGCATTGAGAAAGAATTATTGAGAAATGAGAACTATTGAAATGTTTTGGGGTAAATACATTGGTAAGTCCGGATAGGAGGTGTAGATGGAATTGATTAAGTTAGCCTGAGTGTCTGGGGTGAAAGACCGAAAACACGCGTGGAGGAAGTACCACTTCCCTTCCGATTAGTAACCGGTAAAGTGGGGTTTTGGTAGTGCTAGTTATGCCTACTTGTAGACACCAACCTAGGGATTACTTGAGTCATGTTTACCGCTCCTTTGAATAAAATTATAGAATTTATGAATTGTTGAGACTTCAAGTTACCATTGAACATGGTGGTTTTCAAATGATGTAAATGTAATCTTCTTCTAAAAGGCATAGCATGGCATATGCACTTTATATTGGTAATCTTGCATAAATGTATATACTTTGTTAAAAATTTTCTACTAGACTTTATGCTCACCCCTATGGGATTTTGGTGCAGGAAAGGATGTGGTGATCCCGCCGAATTAAGGGTGTGGACATATTTTGTGGAGAGCAAATGACTCTTATTTTGTTGTGGTTCATTTTGCTAGCCAAGGGCTATAAATGTATGGGTTCGTGAAACCATTTTTGTGTAACCGGGCTTAAGCCTTGGAATTTTTAAGCTCTTGAGGGCATTTTATCTACTTTTGAATTTGATGTTCTACATGTTATATATTCATGTGTTTGATATCATTAAATGTATAATTCGCATGTGGGACTATTTTGTACAAACCTTATTGATTAATGATGTAAAGGTTGAGGAATTGCATCTTTTTTCATAATGAACGTTGATTGTTGTATTCATAAGATGTTATATATTTTGGGGCGTTACAACTTGGTATCAGAGCTACCAAGTTTGAATACTTGGAGCTTGTGGAAAGTGGTTGTTATACCATAGTGGGTTCATTTTGCATGATTAGGAGATGCTTTGTATTTTGTGACTATGTGATAACATGCTTACATGAATATGGGTATGGGATTGGACTTTTGGGATGTTGTTTGCACCTATTAAATTCCTTGAGGTCTTATTAGAAAGGTACTTGATCAATACTCATTATACTAAGAATTCTAGGTTTTTCATGGGATGAATTTCATCACAAAAGGATAATCCGTATGTGCATACGTGACTAAGTGCTTATGTGGAGTGGAATTGAATTGTTTGTATGGTAGAAAATTATAGAATTGTTGTGATCAAAAGAGTGAGAGAAGTAGCGAACACATTTGAGATTATGTGCTAAATTGTTTATTTTCTTCCTTAATTAGGATGTCAGGAAGGGGTCAAACCCGTGGTGGTAGAGGTGGAAGGCATGGTAGGGCTCGCCAGGGTGTGCATGAAGTACCGGTCCATGAGATTCTGGTGCACAAAGAGGGGTTCGACCAAGCTAATGTGGCCAGACAAGCGGGCCAAGCCAATGTGGCCAAACAAGTTGGGCAAGCAGAAATTCTGGGGCGCACTGGGTCAAGTCGCAATTGGGGCTTGTAGACACCCAATTTTTGACCGACCTTAAGATTCAGACGTCACCAACTGAGCGCTCGGTGATGTTGCATATTGTGTTCGTTCTGAGGTTGTAGAGTCTTGGCTGAGAGCCTTGCCTCTGGACGTCGGGACTCTTTTGTGCTTTGCCTCGATTTACGAACCAGGTTCTATTTTCTCTTCCCGAAGGGAGGGAGAGGTCTCATAGACCATCTCTTAGTGGCCATAGGCTACTTTTCGTGGTCATAGGACACTGTTCCCGTTTGGAGACCCGTTTCTAATTTTCGGAGCCGTCGATCGCGCGCCTCGGTTCGGGACCGCTTAACTACCTCCGTTTGCTCCGGTTTTCGGCACACACCTTGTTTCCTCTCCCTAGAGGGACACTGTGGCCCGGGAGACCACCTTTGGGGTCGCACGCCACTGCCGGCGCTTAATAGTTAGTTTTCGGGGTCCCCAGCTGCGCGTTTTGGCCCCCGAACCCCCGTTTTGCATCGGTTAGGGTTCATTTTTGGCATGGACCCCAGTTTCATTGTTAGGAAGGTGGTACAAGGGTGGGAGACAAACTTTTCTTCTTGGAAACCAGCTTTCTCCTCGGAGACCACTTTTCTCTCTCCTCCAGCTAGTTTTCTTGTCGGGAAACTAGTCTCCCTCACTTTTGGGCCATAATTTCTGGTCTCCCATACCACCATTGTGTTGTATTCATCTGGGAGGCCACCAATATGGGTAGGCCGACCAGCTTTTCTTCCTGACCCTTTTGAACCTTGCTAGAAAGCTGGGTTTTCTCTCTCTTGGATCACATTTTCTGGTCTCCCACCATACAGTTGTATTCTACTCATCTAGTAGGCCACCTTTCTGGTATGGCTGACCAGCATTTATGCTTGACCCTTTTGAACCTTGGTCGGCCGACCAGGGTAAGTGGTCGGCCGACCAGGGTAAGTGGTCGACCGACCGCTTGAACTGGTCAGCCTACCTTCTGTTTTTTGGCCTTCCTGAGTGCAACACAGCTGTGCCAGCTGTGAAGCATTTGACCCTCTCTCCGAGATTTTGGCCTCTTGTTTGTCTTCTTAAGGAAGCTTTGGTCCATTTTCTTAGCTTCTAGGAGAAGCTTGACCCTTTTGTCAAGTTTCTTGAGGAAGCTTTACCCCTTTGGTCTAGCTTCCTCAAGAAGCTTGACCCTTTTGGTTAAGCTTCTTTGAGAAGCTTTGACCCTCTCTTGAGGCTTCTCCAAGAAGTCTTGGCTCTTCTCCTATATAAAACCAACACTCCCCCTCCATTTGCAAGGGTTAGAAAAACCATCCAAGGCATATACACTCCAACCTCCATATCTCTCTCATCCAAGCTCAAATACCCCATTGTTCTTGGCCATTACACCACACCTCATAGCCTACCACCTCCACCATCCATTCAATCATCTTGGAGCTATTTTTCAGAGGTTAAAGACTCACCTTCTTGGTCCAGAACTTGCTGCATTGCTGTGCTACAAGGGTAAGTCCTCATTTCCCCATTTTTTTGCATTATTTTGCTTCATAACTTAGCCCTATTTGAAAGCATTTATGGGTTTTGTTATAAACTGAAAAGTATCTTATTTTGAGCTCCTCTTGAATTTTTATTAAGGACACGTTTCTGTTTGAGGTCATATACCTCCTTGTATGCTCTATCCCTCTTTGTAGGCTTATTTTACTTCATATCTTAGCCATACTTATGAGCATTTTCAAGATTTGTCATAAACTTAAAAGAGTCTTATTTTGAGCCCCTCTTGATGTTTGGTTAAGAGAATTTTTCTGTTTGAGGTCATTTACTTCCTTGTATACTTGTTTGCCTCTTGTTTTGAGCCTTGCATCTAGGCCTTTGTTGCATGCTTTGTTTGGCCTTCTAGCCACTGAAATCCAGTGGATTTTTAGTGGCTAACATACTATTTTGAGAGCCAAAATCAGAGGGGGGCGACCCCCTCTCTCATTGTCTTGTTTGTTGGCCCTTTTGACCTTCCAAAGGGGCTCCATCTTACATGCTTTGAAGTCTTGTTTCAGGCCCTATTATGTGAGTTTTAAGGTCTGCCTTAGCTCTGTCCAGAGCCCTTTTAGCCATATTTTGTGTCCCTCATGCATGTGTGGAGCAATCCTCCTCAAGGCCTTTCAAGGGGACTTTTCATTGCATGTTTTATTGACCCATTTCAGGACCTTTTTGGTGAGTTTTAGGGCTGTCATAACTGATTTTCAGAGTTGGTTTTGCCATTTTACATGTCTATCTCATATGTGTTGAGTAATCCACCTCATGGCCCTCCAAAGGAGCCCATCATTTTTGCATGCATTGGATACATTTTAGTGGTTATTTGGGCATATTTTAGCATACCATGTTCCTATTTGTGGCTGGTTTGGTGACCTCTCTTGTGCTTCATATACATGCCATGTAAACCATGCTTACTAGCCTACATCGCGTGTTGATTTAGCCCTTCATGTTAGCACTTTTTGGTCATGCTTGAAACTGATTTGGTGCATGCTTAGGACTGCCTTGGCTCTATTTTCATACCTCATGATCAAATAATGCTTGCTTTGCATACTTGTGGTTCTATGCATTTGCCTAGTTTTGAGTTTCGAGGCTTCTTTCATGCATTGGGTGACATGTTTCCATGATTCGGGACCATTGAGCATATTATTTCAGAGTTGGAAATTGCATGTTTGTATGCCATCTTTCATCCCTTGCCATGCTTTGGTAGAGTGGCATTAGATGCCTTAGGACTGGTCCCTTGCATCGCGCATGTTTGCATGTGTTTCGGTTGTCTCATTTCCATCATATGGCCACTGATGTGAGTGTGGCTGCGGTCCACTCATGTTAGTGTAAGTCCATCGTACATCGTGTATGCCATTTTAATCCATAGCATTGCGTATGCTAGGTTGAATGTTAGAGCATTGTGTATGCCATGTTACATCACGTGCATCGTATATGCCATTTTAGTCCATAGCATTGCATATGCTAGGTTACATGTTAGTCGCATTGTGTATGCCATCTCATTCTCATTTGCATTGTGTTTGGGATAGGAGTTAGCCCGAGCACAGGAAACGAGGGACGTTTCGTACTCCAAGTGACGGAACGTGTCTCAATTCCTGGTCGCCGACACTCTGGATTAACCATGATGGAGTCTAGGCCTTGTTGTGTTTATATGTGCATTCATTTCACATCGAGTCATGCAATTCGACTCCTCGACCATCGTGCATCGAGATGTGTGATTGGTGGCACGAGGATCGAGGTGTGCATACATATGTGAAAATACTTTGCCATGCCCCTTTCTTGCTCTCTGTTGCAGCAAATCAGAAATCAGTAACTTTCTAGAGCCTTGCATAGCATTCCGGGATCAGTTGCAAACAGAGGCGAATCGGGGCATCGCAATGGATTTCTGTGCAAGGCAACTCGAGCATGCATCTTTCATCATTCGGAACAGAGCTGAGGCGGTCCATGAATTTGCATGCTAGTTTATTTGATTTCCTAGTTAATTTGTTAATTAATTAGGGTTTTGATAATATTTAATCATTCATTCGGACTGTAATTATTTATTCGGACTGTATTATTTATTCGGACCCCTCCGAGCGAGGGCACAATTGTAATAAGTGTGCATGTGTGTGATGTATGTGTTCCAACCCCATGTCTTTCTCCCTTTTATTTATCAGCTTATGATGGTTAGATTAGGGCATGTTTCAATTAGCATACTTATGCTTGCATGTTTGCATTCATTCATTTGTATTGCATGCACTGGGCTCGGCACATCATACTAACTGCATTGTATTTCAATTTCGAGTTGAATACTTGTTAGTTGTAGCATTTCACATGCCATCTTTAGAATAGCCGAGCCTATTGTAGTTGCATTCCTGCATGTGTTGCATTAGGCATTTCAGCATAGTTAGGATCATGCATGAATTTCTAAAATAGCTTCTGTTTTGGCTTGGAGTACTTGGTAAGTGTTTATGCTTTAGCGTCCTTGCATGTGTGTGAGTGACTGCTATGATAGCATACTTACCATGAGGCTACGTGCTTATGTGATATAACTGCCTGAATGCCTGTGGATGAAGGTTGGATTACTTAGATTGGAACAATTCATTGATTGCGAGTTTTAAGCCCACTAGATAGTGGCAAAACCATGTTTTCTAAGCCCACCCGAGGGTGGCAAAATTTGCATTTTAAACCTACTTGCGAGTAGCAAATCGTTTTCAAAAAAACAAACTTGAAATGTTTTGTTCCAATTCAGGCGATCCGGTCTATACTTGTATGCTGCACGCATCACATAGTATGCTGCGCGCATCACATAGTAATTCTATGCTAATAAACCGAAATAAGAACACATATGTTTTCAAAACTCGATATCATGGTTAATAGAGGCAGATCTTTGATCGGGCGAGAGGGGGTGCTCACGAAGTGTCCTTCCCCAATCGTACCCAAGTTCCCGAGCCGAGGCAACTTTGGTGATGACGGACACGTGGCCTTAGGCAAACGAGTTAGGGTTTCCTAAATTTTCCAAAATAAAATATTTAGGTGGCGACTCTGTATCTGGCAAAGCAGCCCATGTTTGGCACTTCTTTCAAAAAAATCTGTTTGCAAAAACGATTTGCCGGATTTGGACTCTTTGATGATTCTTCGGTCTTGCATTGCACTCTGTGAGATTAGATACAGGACCGTGACATTTGAGTCCTGAACTGTAGTGAGCCCAAACGAATAGAACGGGATTTCCCTCCTGGGACGTTCAGGGCACGTCTACAGGGCCCTAGCCCGAGAAATGATGAGAGATTTGAGGGAATCAATGAACATTTTGAGGGCGGAGAACCAAGCTAAAGAGAACAACGTAGAGACGAGAGCGAGTTTCCTTACTAGAGAGTTTTTGCGGACCAAGCCAGATGAATTCCATGGTGGTCCTAAGCCCAAGAAAGTGGATGAGTGGCTTGAACAAACGGTGAAGACATTTGAGATGCTTCACATCGAAGATAGTGAGCTAAGAGTGACTCTTGCGAGTTACTACCTCAAAGGAGATGTGGACCTGTCATGACCTGAACCCGCCCCTATGGGTTTAGGACATAATCGGCCAATAATCAAGGGATTACCTACGGCCTCAAACCAAACCAGACATAACTCATCAGAGTAGAGGGGCCAAACGGAAGCAAATTTTAAAACTTTGTCCATAGAGTTGTGCTTACATGGCACATCATAACAAACCATACATATACATGTTAATAACTCACATCAGAAAATGTACTAACACAAAGCTCTGTACACACAGGATCATTCAAGTCTAAGTCAACCAATCAAAAACTATATACAAACGTATCCAAAGTCCTCGCTAACATGACAAAATAAAATAAGATGGCAAAAGGGCGAAGATGAGTCTTGTGCGTAAGACGTAAGGGCTGACTCTTCAAACTTCGGTTGTTTCACACAAACTTCACTGAGGCTAGATTTGAACCTCTCTTGGCTCACCTACAAATACATCAATGAGCGTGAGCGAAAGCCCAGTGAATAATATCAAATAAAGAAGTTACACAAACGGTATTTAGAACAACGTGCTTCAAACGGCCTTGGGCCCAATTCATATCTATCTAGCATATATATATATATATATAAATACAGGTCAAGTGACTGCGGTTCCAAACACATCATATGGCCTCGGGCCCAATTCGTGTCATACGACCTCTAGCCCATTCGTTCATTCATGTCAAACTGGCCTTCGGCCTATTCATTCTTTCATATCAAACTGGCATTTGGCCCAATTATTCTTTCATGTCAAACTGGCCTTTGGCCTAATCATACTTTCATTCAGATCATACTGGCCTCTGGCCCATTCATTCTATCATTCAGATCATACTGGCCTCTAGCCCATTCATTCTATCATTCGGCATAGCAAACATTTGTCCACCATTCAGATAAACAAACTAATAAGACTTACATAGAAAAAAGTAATAGGACAAATAACATACTTCAAATATTTTTATTAAGATATTACTCACAGTGATCGGCCGAATGATTTGCCCTGGAGCTGGACCCTATACATTCCATGAACACAATGGGTCACAAACAGTTCAATCCGTTCTTAATTCACATATATTCCTCTTTAGGCTTCTTTCTTATCCTTTTAACTCATTTACAATGCTCAATGCATGCCTAAGAGTGCTTAGAAGTGAAAGAGAATGGAAAACGAAACACAAAACCTAATTACAAAATTTCGGAAACAAGGGTCCCCGCTCGAGCGTGGACTTCCCCGCTCGAGTGGAACCATGAGGTCTGCAAAAGTACTGGATACATCAAATTTACGCTCGAGCATGAAGTCGGGCGCTCGAGCTGAAAACCTCACTACATGGCTCCCCGCTCGAGCGTGAACTTCCCCACTCGAGCGGACACCATGTCTACAAAATATGTTGGGAGTTCGTATTTCCCGCTCAAGTGGCGGTTCCCCCGCTCGAGCGGACATCAAAATTTCTGGGTTTTCCAGCAATGTTCTTGAGCTCAAATTCAACAATCAAATCAACATATCTTGCATTTTATGACCCAAACTTCACATATACTTGTACTAACATGATCTAACACCCAATTCATTACATTATGAAGCTCAATTTCACAAATTAATCACATGCATGTCCCAATTTACACGAAACTTATACCCAACATAACAAACTCATGCATTCAAAGCTTATACTCTTATGAATTGTACATGCATGTGAGATATAACCCTCATTCTCAACTTAAATGATGAAGAGGTGGTTAAAAACATGAACTTCAATCAGAGATTCAACATGGATCATGTATTTCAAGCTCAAACATGGAAATTCATAGCAATTTCCTACATGCATGCATCTATTGGCTTCCAATTCAACAACACCAACTCAAATTCATCATAACCAATTTAATTCATGCTCTTGATCATTATTCAACCTTGAATTCACAAAATTACAAGTTAACATTCATGAATTACTTACCTAGAGGCTTTAGTCTTCTAAAATTCTAGTTGAACCTTGAGTTCAACTTTCCAATTTCCCAAACTTGAGCCCAAACACACAATTCTCTTCTTTCTCCCTCTCTAGCCGACCCTCTATCTTTTCTCATCAGCCAAATTGAATAAAAGAGAAATATTGAACATGTAATGGCCCATATATAGCCCCTCTAAATCACATTATTTTAATATAAAATAATTGAGCACTTAATTCATTAATTTAATCTATTTAATCTGATCCGAATCAATTTTCAATTAAGTTTCACCGTAGGCTCTAAAAATTACGCTAATCACAATGGCGTAATCAATTTCGGGTTTTGTGGCCGATAAGGCCTTCAATTTAAATTCCAAAATAGGTAATCAAACCGATATTCCTACGGTGAACAGATAGAAATTCAAAACCACATATTTTCACATAAATGGCACACAGAATCATATCAAACACATAATCACATTCATAATAAGGACCAATTAGCATAATACGGAACAAGGTTATCACAGGGCCAATAGTGGAAGTATGCCAAGGGTCGAATAGAGCCAACATGGGAAGCTTTTGTGATTGCTTTCCAAGATAAGTATCTACCTCCCATTGCTAGGGAGAGGTTGAGGCAATAATTTCAAGACCTCAAGTAACTCAATACGTTCGTGGCCGAGTTTGAAACGACCTTCTCTAGTTTGTCCCGGTTTGTACCAGAGTTAGTGGCAACGGAAGAGTGCCGTTGCATTGAGTTCGAGAAGAAGTTGAGAACCAAGATCTTGGTCAAGGTTGCCGGGAACATGATTTGGAACTATAACCGTCTTGTGGAGGTAGCGACACATGTAGAGATTATCGTGGAGGCAGAGGAGGAGAGGCTTCAGAATTTGAGGTCAAGGGGTCAAGGGTCATAGGGGGACTACAGACCTAACTAGAAGAGTAAGAACACCTCTTCATCCCAGTCACAACCACAACAGTCTAGATCCACCTTTCCTTTGCCTAGTGCGGGCCCGGGAAAGAGTGCGCCAAGTGGTTTTTCATGTTTTAAGTGTGGCCAACCTGGTCACAAAGCCTTTGCATGTCCGCAGAAGGGAGGAGGGCAGTAGATGTTACCACCACCACCACCACCACCACCACCACCTAACCGATCCCAAAGGCAGCCTCAGAGTAGGGGGTAGGGACCTACTTGCTATCAGTGCAGTCAGTCAGGGCACATGAAGAGAGCTTGTTCGCAGTTGGGAGGCGCATCTGGCATATCAGGGTCGAGGCAAACTCAGAGCCACCAGCAGGCTCACTTAGTTCAGACTTCGCAGGCCTACGCTTCGAGAGATGAGCAGGTTAATCAGGCCACAGGGGCGCATATATGTTATTACCGCGCCAGAGCAGTTGCCAGGATCCTCAGTTGTGAGAGGTATTTTTGTTGTATGTAATTCTTTGGCTAATGTGTTGATAGATATGTGTACGTCCTATTCATTTATATCTATTGCATTTGCTTATTCATTGGGGTTAGAGGTGGCACGGTTAGTGTCTCCTCTCAAAGTAGAGTCACCAGTTGGAGGTACGGTTGATTTTGACCAGGGGTGTCGCGGTTGTGAGATAGAGGTTGCCGGGTGTCGACTTCTTTTTGCTTTTATGTTGCTACACATGTTGAGTTTTGATGTCATTCTAGGCATGGATTGGTTATCTTTGTACCGAGTTGTGATTGATTGTTACTGTCAGAGAGTTACAGTGTGCACCTCAAGTGGTGATTGTTTCTATTTTCTGGAACACCGGGTTGATAGGGTCTTGTCGCTAAGTTTTGACCCTCGTAGTAGGAGCAAGCATAATGGCCTTCTTGCAACTCTCTTGGATAGTGAGAGTGACGCGACCCGTGTTGAATTGCCAAGGGTAGTTTGCGAGTACCCGGATGTCTTTCCCGAGGATCTTACTAGTTTGCCACCCCACAGGGAGATCGAGTTCTCCATTGACTTAGTGCCTGGCACGATATCAATTTCCATGGCGCCGTATAGATTTGCACCCACTAAATTACACAAGTTGAAGATTGAACTCCAAGAGCTTTTAGACAAGGGCTTCATTCGCCCTAGCACATCACCTTGGGGAGTGTCGGCTCTCTTTGCGAAGAAGAAGGATGGGTCATTGTAGTTATGCATTGATTACTGCAAGTTGAACTGGGTTACTGTTAAGAACAAGTATCCTCTACCTAGGATCGATGATTTGTTTGACCAACTTAGAGGGTCTCGTTGCTTCTTGAAGATAGATTTGAGGTCGGGGTATCATCAGTTGAGAGTTCGGGAGGAGGAGATCCAGAAAACGACCTTTCGTATGTGTTATGGCCACTACGCATTCCTTGTAATGCCTTTTGGGTTGACTAATGCACTGGCTTCCTTTATGGATTTGATGAACCAAATTTTTTGAGAATACTTGGATCATTTTGTGGTCGTCTTTGTGGATGACATCTTAATTTATTCAACCTCCGAGGAGGAACACGAGGCTCACTTACGGGTAGTGCTTGATTTGCTTAGGGAGCACCAGTTGTGTGCCAAATTTGAGAAAAAAGAGTTTTGGCTCACCGAGGTGAAGTTTTTGGGTCATGTAGTGTCAAGGGAGGGAGTAATTGTAGACTCCTCAAAGATAGATGCCGTGTAGGATTGGGGACAACCCAAAAATGTTTTCAAGATTTGGAGTTTCTTGGGATTGGTGGGGTATTATCGACGTTTTGTTAGGGACTTCTCTAGGATAGCCGCTCCTTTAACTGGATTGACTAGAAATGGTGTCAAATTTGTGTGGAGTGAGGCTTGTGAAAGGTCATTTGAAGAACTTAAGTCTAGATTGACTACTGCACCGGTGTTGATAATTTCGAAAAGAGGCTTGGGTTACACCGTTTATTGCGATGCATCTTGAGATGGGCTTGGTTGTGTCTTGATGCAAGGAGGAAAGGTTGTGGCTTATGGTTCACGACAATTGAAAATTCATGAGAAGAATTACCCCACCCATGATTTGGAATTAGCGGTAGTGATTTTTTCCTTTAAAATTTGGAAACATTATTTATATGGTGAGAGGTTTGAGGTTTTCTCCGATCATAAGAGTTTGAAGTACTTGTTTTCCCAAAAAGACTTAAATTTACACCAATGAAGATGGATGGAATTTAGGGATGATTATGATTTCGAGTTACACTACTATCTGGGAAAGGCCTATGTGGTGGCCGATGCCTTGAGTCGGAAATCCGTGAGTAGTTTGGCAGGTGTGGCCATCCGAGAGTGGGTTATGCTAGGTGACATTGACAAGTTTGATTTTCACTTGGGTGAGTCTGGTGGGAGTGCAACCTTGTTTACTTTGAGTGCTCAACCTACCTTGATTAGTAAAGTCATAGAGGCACAATAAGGGGACAGTGAAGTAAAGTCAATTCGTGATAGAATTTCCAAGGGAAAGGAAGAGAAGGGTTTGAACATTCACTCGGATTTGAGTGTGCGTTATCTAGACTGTTTGTTTGTACCAGAATCCTATAGGGAGGACGTACTTCGGGAGTTCCACCACTCACGCCTTGCGGTACATCTGGGAGGCACCAAAATGTATCATGATCTTAGTCGTCAGTTTTGGTAGAGGGGCATGAAGCGGGATGTCGCTTTATTTGTATCGAAGTACCTTACTTGTCAACAAGTGAAGGCTGAACACCAAAGACCAGCGGGTTTGTTACAACCATTACTGATAGCCGAGTGGATGTGGGAGCACGTTGCTATGGATTTTGTAGTTGGGCTTCCTAGAACACAATGGGGCAATGACGCCGTTTGGGTGATTGTTGATAGGTTGACTAAGTCTACGCATTTCATTCTGATGCACACTGGCGACTCAGTGGAGCACTTGGCAGAGTTGTACATTAGAGAGATAGTTCGACTTCATGGAGTTCCTGTAACCATTGTATCGGATAGAGATCCTCGTTTTACTGCCCGGTTGTGGCAAAGCCTTTAAGGGGCGTTGGGAACTAAGCTGACTTTTAGCGTCGCTTACCACCCCCAAACCGACGGACAGTCGGAGCGTACTATCCAGATTTTGGAGGACGTGCTTAGAGCTTGCGTCCTTGATTTTAAGGGGTCCTGGGAGAGGCACTTACCGTTAATTGAATTTGCCTATAACAATAGTTATCAAGCTAGCATCGAGATGACACTGTTTGAGGCCTTGTATGGCCGACCTTGTAGATCATCAGTTTGTTGGGCTGAGGTGGGTGATGCACCGTTGTTGGGCCCAGAAATTGTTAGGGAGGCAACTGAGAAGGTTGCTTTCATTCGAAAGAGGTTAGTTACGGCCCAAAGCTGACAAAAGAATTATGCTGATAAGAGGAGACGACCTTTGTCTTTGGAAGTGGGTGACCATGTATTCCTTAACATCTTACCTAGGCGGGGTTTGATGAGGTTCAGTAAGAGTAGTAAGTTGTCTCCAAGGTTTATTGGGCCTTTCGAGATATTGGAGAGAATTGGGGAAGTGGCGTATCGGTTGGCTTTACCGCCATAGCTTTCGGGGCTCCACAATGTGTTTTATGTATCTGTGCTTAGGAAATATGAGCCTAACCCTTCTCATGTTCTTGATTGGGTTGATTTGGAGGTAGATGAGGATGCCTCTTACGAAGAGGGACCGGTTCAAGTACTTGATACTCGAGAGCAAGCGCTACGGGGCAAAACTATACCGTTGGTAAAGGTGTTGTGGAGACACCATGGAGATGAGGAAGCAACGTGGGAATGGGAGGCGAAAGTCTGCTCTAAGTATCTGGATTTGTTTGAAATGCTTAGTTGTTTTGATTTGTAATATTCCCTAGTGTTGAAAGGAAATGTATCAAAATTGTTAATCACATTTCGTTATATGCATCGTTATTCTAGGCATGAAGTCATTGTGGATTGATGTTTGCAAAAAGGCCCCATACGTATGTTCACTATAAGCGGTTGTCGTTATTGAGGTAATCATGAGGATAATAGTTAATGTTGGTTGAAGATCTATTTTATGATTTGAAATGGTAATGGCATGGTAATGATTGCTAGAAACTCTTTTGTTTAAGTAGTTGATTTAAATTTTAGGGACGAAATTTCCAATCGTGGGGAGGTTGTGATGATCGGGTGTATTACTTGCCTCGTTTTTCTTTGTTTAACTTTGGGTTTGCCATCTGAGAATGTCGGGTTTGACTTAGAACCTTGTTAATCGTTTGGGTTTGTGGTGTTTGGAAATTTTTCTAAAAAATTCTCGTTCTTGTTTATTCCAGCGTTGATTTTCACTTGCTCTAGAGGGTGTGAGGTTGGATCCGGAGTGTCTGGTGTTGAGTTAGAAATTTGCTGGACTGGAGGGGTGAGCCGCACGTACGAGGCCTTGGGCCATACGTGCGGAATACAGAGGAAGACCTGGGTGCATACTGAAATAAATGCACGTAGGGTAGCAAGTGCGGGAAGGAGAGAGCCGCATGTGCGAGGATGAAGGCTACATGTACGGGAGGACGCTCTGCATGTGCGGGAATGGGTGCCGCACGTGCGGGAATCTGCTGAGTTTGAAAATTCTGTCTTTTCTCTCTTTTGGGGCTGAGTGTATATCACTTTTTACACATCTCTCTCTTTAAAAATCATTTCGTCTTCCTTGTCTCTACATTTCCTACACCAAACCTCTTAAAACTCTTGATCTCTTTAGATCTATTGCATTTTTTACCCAAGTTCCTTGATCAAAATTGGAGAGCTAACCGAGGGCTTCATTGCGTGCGGTGAAGATCGTGTTTCAACGTAGTCGATTTTGAGGGTTTCATCTCATTTTCTTCTCCAAGCTTGATGTAGGGATGTTTTTTAGAGTTATATATATATATATATATATATTTGCAAGTTTTGGTTAAATTTCCAGATTTCCACTTGGTTGTTTTAAAAATTGGTTTTTGGCTCAAGAAATTGGTGGTTTTGTAAAAGGGGTTCATCTCTTGTTTTCTTTAAAAGGTTTCCTTGAGGAGATGAATCACATTGATTTAAGAATGATGTTTTTGGTGAGATTTTACCAAGAGATGAAGGAATGTATTGTTTGGATGAAAAAAACTAGAACTTTGGGGTTTTTTTTGGTGAATGTTGAGAACCTATGAATTTACTTGTGCTAAATGAATGTTTAAGTGGCAATTTCATGATATTGGATGCAAATGGCAATTTTCTTAGTATATGAGAAATTTTCTTACCAATTTTCTTATGTGTATATGCACATAATCATGAAATAACAAATGGTTAAGGACACATGAGACGGGGATTGTTGCTCCACTTGGATAGCTACAAAAAAATTCATATGTTATATATATTGAAATGCATTGGAAAGAAAAGTGGAAATTGTGATCACAAACGGAGAGTTTGTGGGAAAGTTTTGTGAATGGTAAGATGATACATCGTACGGGTAATCATTACATTACATGGTTAGTTATTGCATTGCATGGATAATTATTGCATTGTCACTCCAATATATAGCTTGTTATAAATATTGAATTGGGAATTGAAACATGCATTGAGAAACAATTATTGAGAAATGAGAACTATTGAAATGTTTTGGGGTAAATACGTTGGTAAGTTCGAATAGAAGGTATAGATGGAATTGATTAAGTTGGCCTGAGTGTCCGGGGTGAAAGATCGAAAACACGTGGGGAGGCAGTACCACTTCCCTTCCAGTTAGCAACCGGTAAAGTGGGGGTTTTGATAGTACTAGTTATGCCTGCTTGCAGACACCAACCTAGGGATTACCTGAGTCGTATTTACCGCCTCTTTGAATAAAATTGTAGAATTTCTGAATTGTTGAGACTTCAAGTTACCATTGAACATTGTGGTTTTCAAATGATGTAAATGTAATCTTCTTCTAAAAGGCATAGCATGGTATATGCATTCTATATTGGGAATCTTACATAAATGTATATACTTTGTTAAGAATTCTCTACTGGGCTTTATGCTCACCCCTATGGGATTTTGGTGCAGGAAAGGATGTGGTGATCCCGTCGAGTTAAGGGCGTGGACGTATTTTGTGGAGAGCAAATGACTCTTATTTTGTTGTGGTTCATTTTGCTAGCCAAGGGCTATAAATGTATGGATTCGTGAAACCATTTTTGTGTAACCGGGCTTAAGCCTTGGAATTTGTAAGCCTTGAAGGCATTTTATCTACTGTTGAATTTGATGTTCTACATACTATAGATTCATGTATTTGATATCATTGAATGTATAATTCGCATGTGGGACTATTTTGTACAAACCTTATTGATTAATGATGTAAAGGTTGAGGAATTGCATCAATTTTCATAATGAACATTGATTGTTGTATTCATAAGATGCTATATATTTTGGGATGTTACAATCTTTGTCATTGAACTAAGGGTTAAGTGATTACAATTTAGAAGATACATTCCCACAATGTCCGAAGTACGTGACCTAGTTCAATAAACTAGATGACTTAACAAAACATAAGCCCTGTGGGCTTACAACACCACAAAATACATTTAGTGGTTCTGTTACAAAAATCCCTATATAAAAACAATAACTAAAATGTTCTTGACTTCAATCCTTCCCCAAAAAGAAAATAGCTCTAGAGCTTGAACCAATCCTTCAATGAGGTTGAACTTCGTTAGTTCCTGAAAAATAGATTAGGGTTGAGCTAGAGGCCCAGTAGGAATACATTTATCCTGGAATCTAATCCTTTGAACAAGATCATGGTACTATATGATAAAACAATACAATAAATTACATCTTCACAGGTAATTGTCAACAATTCACAATGAACCGTTAGAATGCAACACAAACAATTACAATTCATGTCATCATGTATAACAATTAAACACCCATAACCATGGAAATCAAGTCACACATTCCTCCACATGAGTCCAATTGAGAACAACCTTTACTTTTACTTTTAGAAAACAACCTCTACATTTACTATCAATTATAAGGCGGGAGGTGGGCACCCTAAGGAAAACCATCCGTTTTTCCACTTTTGCCGGCTATTATACGGCTGGAGTATGTGGACACCCCAAAACATTTTCCCACATTTATGTAGCGATAAGCCTAGACAGGGCATTTGGGCACCTTTTCAAACTCCTCGCGCGGGTACCAATATACAAACTTTGCCAATGGTAAATAATCTTCCCAACTCCCCTAAAAATCTAAGGCGCACATTCCAAGCATATCTTCTAGAGTCTGTATAGTCCATTTTAACTGTCCATCAATTTGTGGATGGAATACAATACTAAATCTGAGTTCTGTCCCCATTGCTGCTTGAAGGCTTTTCCAGAATCAAGATACAAATTTCAGATCTCTATCCGACACAATAGATACTGGCACTCCATGTAAACAGACAATTTCATCAACATATAAAGAGGCAAGTCTATAAGCATCATAAGTAGTCTTTACAGATTTAGTCAATCTATCAATTATAACCCAGATAGAATTCATACATCTCGAGGTTCAAGGTAGTCCGATAATAAAATCCATGGTTATATACTCCAGTTTCCATTTCAAAATAGGGAGAGTTTGAAATAGACCTGCTGGTTTCTGATGTTCGGCCTTAACTTGCTGACATTAAAGGCACTTGGACACATACTCTGCAATTTCGTGCTTCATATAGGCCATCAATAGCTTTGTTTCAAATCCCAATACATCTTATTGTTGCCCTGGTGCATTGCAAACATTAACTTGTGAGCTTCATCTAGAATTCTTTTCTTTAACTTAGGAATGTTCGGCACACACATTCTATCTTGAAATTTCAACACTTCATTTTCAACACTATACCTCGGTTTTGGATTCACTTCAATTTCACCAATTATCTTCTTGAAGAATTTGTCTTCTCCTTGCCTCTGCTTGATTTCATCAATAATTGTCGGATGGGCTACAATGGCAGCTATTAACCCATTTTGCTCATGTAATACCACTTTAATCTCAGACTTCTTAAAGTCTTGCAGGATTTCCTTTTGTTCAGTAAGTAGGCAAATCAAGTTCCCCATTGATTTTCTGCTTAAGGCATCAGCAACTGTATTAGCTTTCCCTGGGTGATATTGAATCTGAAGATCATAATATTCTATAAATTCAAACCATCTTCTCTGCCTCATATTCAACTCCTTTTGAATAAGGAAGTACTTTAGGCTTTTGTGATCCGTATAAACTTCATATTTCGCCCCATACAAGTAATGCCTCCAAATTTTTAAAGCAAACACAACAGCGGCCAACTTTAAGTCGTGTGTTGGGTAGTTCTTTTCATGTGGTCACAACTGGAGAGAGGCATAAGAAATTAACCTTCCTTCATGCATTAATACACAACCCAGACCCTTATAAGATGCATCACTATAAATCACAAAGTTTTCCGTACGTGTGGGCAATGTCAACACTGGTGCAGTAGTCAATCTTGTATTCAGTTTTGGAAGGCAGATTCTCTTTCATCATTTCACTCAAATGGTTGTCCTTTGCGTGCAATTTGGGTAAGAGGCCCTGCTATTTTTGAAAAATCTTTCACAAATATTCTATAGTACCTAGCTAAACCCATGAAACTGTGGACTTCTGTTACATTCGTTGATGTAGGCCAGTTCACAATTGCCTCTATCTTTTATGGGTCTACTGAAATCCCCTCTCTGTTGATAACATGCCCTAAGAAAACAATCTCATCCAACCAAAATTCACATTTCTTTAGTTTAGCGAATAATTTTTTTTCTCTAAGTGTTTGCAAAACAATCCTCAAATGTTATTTATGATCCACACTATTTGTCTAATAAATCAAAATATCATCAATGAAAACCACAACAAATTCATCGAGGTAAGTTTTGAAAATCTTTCTTATAAGGTCCATAAATGCTGCAAGTGCATTAGTCACTCCAAATGGCATAACAAGAAATTCGTAGTGACCATACTTTGTTCTGAATGATGTTTTCTCTACATCTTATGCCTTCACCTTCAACTGGTGGTGTCCGGATCCCAAATTAATTTTTGAAAAAACTTGTGAACCACATAACTGATCAAATAAATCATCAATTTGGGGCAATGGATATTTTTTTTGATCGTTACCTTGTTCAGTTCCTAGTAGTCAATGCATAAATGTAAAGTCCCATATTTCTTCTTTACAAATAACACCGATGCGCCCCATGGTGAAGTACTTGGTCGGATAAACCCTTTTTTAAGCAAGTCTTGCAACTGTTCTTTTAATTCTTTCATTTCAGCAGTAGACATTCTGTAAGGGGTTTTTGAGATAGGTTGGTGCCTTAGACAACATCAATGGTAAACTCTATTTCTCTGTCAACCAATCCCCTTGGAAATTCATTAGGAAATACATCCGGGAATTCTCTAACAACAGGAATACTGTCTATTTCAACATTCACAGATTGTTCAGTCAAGATACTACACAAGTAACCCTGACACCCTTTCCTAAGCAGTTTACATGATTTCATTGCTACGCGGGCATGCGGTTAACACCACCTTACTATTAATACTGTCCTTCGACTTCTCTATGCTTACCGGCATTGGAGTAAGGGGTCATCCGATTCCTTACGACACCGACATAGGCGAGTAGGAGGCCGCCCAGATCTACCTGCTAGGGACTCGCCCACCCGTCTCCCGATCTGGGATGGTACGCTGCACATGGTTTGCCGATTATTTCAGAGGGACGATGCCATTGACCCACGAGGAGGCTGAGTATTACGCCCAGGGCTTCCTCATGTTTTTGCTTGGTACTACTCTGTTTGCCGACTGGGCAAACATCGTCGGGCTCTACCTCCTGAGCGCACTAGTGGACATGCCTCGCGTCCGATTCCATGATTGGGGCGGCGCAGGCCTGGCCACACTATATGGATATATGAGCTCCTTTTCTCGCCGGAGCGGACATCTACTAGGGGGCTACTAGAGGGCCTGGGAGGTACACCCTACCCTTCTGCTTTACATTTCTGCTCTTCATTTTTTGTATACTGCATATTGCACATTGGACACTGCACCGCACACACTGTATACTTTCTGCACACACTGATACTTTTTGCACACACTGTATACTTTCTGCACACACTGATAGATATACTCACTGCTACCCTTCCACCTTCTGCAGTTATGAGTGTATGCCTATTTCTCGAGGTTTACCTCAGAGCCAGAGGTAGAGATACCACCCATGGTGCCGTATTCATACCGATATAACGGGAGGTGCGAGCGGAGGCCCCGAGAGTCATTCTCATTCTTCTGTCGATTCTTCGACACCGTGACCGCCGCAGAGGTAACTCAAACCTTACAGTCATTTCAACTTTATTTCATATCGCATATACAATAGATACAATGGCAGCTAACAGTTTGTACATTCACTGACTGCAGATCACTTGGCAGCCGTGGGTGGTGATGCCTGACGGGGTTAGAGACTAATTTGTGGGTGCTCGGGACGCCTCACGATTTCGGATCTTGCTTGAGGGCCCAGTTTGTCGAGCGTGGTTCCTGGGGGAGCGGTTCTTGCGACAGAGCCTCGGCTTGCCTGAGTCGGTGGTCCCGATGCCGCCTCCCAAATACATGAGGATTATAGAGAGGTATACCGAGCAAGAGATGATCGACTTCACGAGAGGTTGGGATGCCGAATTCTCAGGCTTGACGGCGATTACGCTACCTTCATCCAGGCATACCTTATGCCATCATTGACCGGTGCTTGCGAGGGGGAGAGAGCCAAAGCTCCAGTTGTGAGGGGGAGAGCCCAGGGATCCAGGACTACTCAAGCCCATACCTATGACAGGAGAGGCTCCCAGACGAGGCAGAGGGCGAGATGGCTAGAGCTGCCCACTACTATGACTTGCTGGGGACGTTCTGGAGAGACTTATCAGATCCCCATCAAGCCTACACCAACCGGCCACGAGCTCGTCGGAATTCGAGGCCCGACTCCGGTATATACCATACTTCACATTTTGTACATTTAATTCATTTCAGTTATGCTCTGTAGACTGCTAATCATCTTAACACATTTGCAGGCTTCTATAGAGTACACCGGGTAGGCTCTCGAGCTGGCGGCCTCTCTTATGGGGATGGTTCAGACTAGTCTGAACCTACTCAGCCTGTACAGGATCCCTGTAAGTTTCCTTCAATTTGCACTTCACAAAGTTTTCTGCTGATACATTAGCATTTCAACTGTAATCTATTTCATACTGATCTGAATTCATTGCATTAGCAACACTGCATTGACACACTGCTTCCACACATTGCATTCAATAGCATACTCAGCTCTGCATACCAATAACTGATGCACTTGACAAACTGTTCTTTTTAGGTCCATTTTAGATGCCAGTTCCAACAGGCGCCCTAGTAGGAGCTGCGACAGGACCTTCGGCGCCTCCTCCGACAGTAGGGAGAGAGAGACGGAGGGCTCCGACACACAGCCGAGGCAGGGCTAGGCGTGCTCATAATTCACCAGAGCTTATCCCGGAGGACGATGAGACTGACAAGGATGAGGAGCCAGCAAGTCCACAGTCTGAGTCATCTCAGGGTGGAGGCGACGGCACCGGCTCGGATTCTAAAAGTGGTGGCGATGCCGAGAATAGATCTGAGGAGGGGAGCGGAGATGGCTCTAGTTCAGGCTCCGGCTCAGATTCTAATAGTGGGGCCGACGAAGATAGCTTCGAGTCTACTCAGCCGCGGAAAAGGACGAAGAGGGCCTCTCGATCCTGAGACAGCTGGCATAGATTCAGATGCTCTTCTTTTTTCTTTTCTCTCTTTTTTTTTTCTCTTTAGTTTTCTTTTTACTAGTTGTATTAGCACATTGTATAGCCTTAGGCAGTTTTTCTTTTCTTAAAAACTTGTACTCTTTTGTAAAAAGGAAGCCATGATTGAAATGGAAAATACTTTTTGTTTAAAAAGTGTTGCATTTTGCATTCTACGCATTGCATAACATCGCACAATATGAAAATGAGATTGATCTTTGTTGAAAACTGTACATCCAAATTGCATTGTCTTAATTAGGTAGCGAACCAACTAACAACTGAGCAAAACAAAACAACTCGAAAAACAACACAAATACAACTTGATAAGCAAATTGCAACAACTCGATAAGCAATATAAATACAACTCGAAAAGCAAAGCTATAACTCGATAAGCAATTTTGACAAAATTCTGGAGAAAATGCACCACGAGTGAAATAAACACAGTTTCTTGGCATTTTCAACACTTGGGAGGACCAGAGGGTAAAATGGAAGGTCACCGACCACAAACAAATGCTGCCGGCCATCTAAAATAGTTGTCGGCCACTAGTACTGGCCGGTCGGCCACTAGTACTGGCCGGTCGGCCACAACATTGGCCGGTCGGTCATCAACATTGGCCGGTCGGCCATCAATGCAGAAAACCTCCAGATTGCTGCCACCTGTCTTCCACTCGACACCTTATCTTCTACAAAAGCTCTAGCTTTGGGGTTTCTTCAATTCAACTCCATTTTTGCCCCAAATGGAACCATTCTTTGGCGAAAATCTCTCAAATTGGATCGCCACTTTGGATGGCTCAGAAAAGTTGAATTTCCGAGGTTTCGGACTAAACACACTATTCCTGCTGAGCCACACTCCACTGTGTTTTCCATTCCTCCATGCCGCGGCTAGATATTGGAATCCAGTCACACACGTTTTTAGCTTTGGAGGACAAGAGATATGTCCCACAATTGAAGAGTTCCAAGCTTTGATGGAATCCTGGCATGACAAGGAAATCTTGCCCTAGTCTCGTTTTGGTCATATCCAGGCTTTGGGAAGGATGTGCGGGCTCACCTTACAGGATGCCTAATCTTAGATTCACAATGGGAAACTGGATATCCCAAACTTGATTTATCATTTTTTCGACGCCGGTGACCGCGGCGACCGCCTTTGGCAGAGTTTCCGGCAACATGCTCTTTGCTTGTGCATGTTGGCCCATTTCTTGCTTGCCCCTGGCTTCAGAGGGTCTAGCATTCACTTGATAGAAATTGCCCAAGGCTTGAAAGAGGGAAAAAGTAGCATTGGCTTAACACTAGCCGAGACTTTGATGGGCTTGGATGCTTTCCATCGCGGGGAGACATCCAAGTTTGTAGGAAGTCTACTACTGTTGCAGTTAATGTTTCCCACCCTTCTCACATCTGTTTCTCACATCACTCAACCCTCAGGCTCTGTTTTTCTCTCAAAACCCTTTCTCACTTTTCTCTCCACGTGCACCTCTCTATTCTTTAATCTCTCTTATTTTCATCCCTCCCCAGGTATGGCTGATGGATAGGTTGAGAGTAGTGGACGCTTGCCCAGCATATTCACCGCGCGACTATTTCTTCTGCCCATGGCTAGTTGACTTCCCAAACGAGGGTGGTGGTGCCACTAGATGTGCAACAGATCTGCTGTTGACATCGCTTGGCGTTGCCCCTGGTTTGACTTGCCTGAGATGAGTTACAGCATGTCCCGGCAACCTGGTATTCAGTTGGTTGGCTTGACGCACTGCGTCTTTTACTTCCCATTTTGATTCCAGCGTCAGTTCGGACACGACCAGATTTCCTCGACAAAGGGGATAGAGTACCCAGCTTCATTTTTGATCTGAGGCTCACAACTAGCTCGGTATACCACAGCATGGAGGACAAGAGAACTTCCGGCCCCCGCTCCCAATTTCAGTTGTGCCCTTTCTGGTGAATGCATAGCTTGACTTAAAGATGAGGCACAAACCGAGCCTACTTTGGCATCTGAATCTTTCACAAGCTCTGGGAGGGGGGGCAGGAACACCTGACTATGCCCCAAGTTTATTGTTTTAATCTGTACTTTCAAGTTTTCTTTTTGAATGTAATAAAAAGCAACTTCAATTTGTATCAAGAGTCGGAGAACTCTGTATTGAAATCAATGAAATTGAAGGTTGTGGGTACTGAAAATTTTTCGTTTGGTCCAAAAATGGTCTAAGTTGTAAAAAGATTAATTTGAACAAAATCAACTTTTATTAAACTTTTCAAAACCATTTTCGATATGGATCACAACTGGACACGCTCGAGATCTGTCCTTGAGATGTACAACCCCAAATCCAACAACTGGAAAGTTGCCTCTTGTCTGAATAGCACAACACTGTAGATGACAACCGAACTCTTGGATGCAAGAAAACATAAAGATGTCCAAGACAATCACATGGACACAGTTGATTTGGAAGTGTTTGTGGCTGGACTTCAGAATGAAGTTGGTCACGTATCCCAAAGATGGGAATCAAGCCTTACATAGTTTGGTTCGGGTTCACTCGGGTTTTAACATTCTCCCTTTGCGTTCTAACTTTTGCCAAGGCCGCCTTTTCTAAGTTTTCAACCTTGCGAGCTCAGTTTTTCTTATTTTAAATTTTTTGTGCTCTAACTTTTGCTTAGGTTGCCCTTTCGGGTTCTTATTTCAAATTTTTTGTGCTCTAACTTTTGCCTTGATCGCCCTTTCGGGTTTTCGGCCTAGCGAGCCACTCAGCGATAGTATTTCTTCAACTTGTCCATGTTGATCGGCTAGGAGAACTTAAGGCCATCTAGGTCCATAAGAACGACAGCTCCACCCGACCAAATTGACTTGATGATATAGGAACCAGTCCAATTAGGTCTGAACTTGCCCCTAGGGTCGTGGATGGGAGCTCGGTTGTCTTTGAGCACCAAATCCCCTTCTTTCAAATTCCTGGACTTAACCTTTTTGTTGAAAGCCCTGACAATTTTACGTTGATAACCTTGGACATGATACAGTGCTTTCAGCCTTCTCTCGTCGAATAGTATGAGTTCCTCAAACCTGCTTTGCTGTCAATCTGCCTCAGCTATCTGGCACTCAGCCATAACCCACAATGATGAAACCTCAACTTCGATAGGCAGAATAGCCTCCATTCCATATACCAAGGAATACGGAGTTGCCCCAGTAAAAGTTTGAATTGATGTTCTGTAACCCCAAAGAGCAAATGGCAGCTTGTCTGGCCAGTACCTATAGGTTTCTACCATCTTCTGCAGAATATGCTTGATGTTCTTGTTGGTGGCCTCAACGGCTCCGTTGGTTTGCAGCCAATATATAGATGACTTATGAAAAGCCACGTTGTACTTCTCCAACAAGTCGATCACCACCTTCTTGAAATGGGAACCATTGTCCGAAATTATCTCATTCAGGACTCCATAGCGATAGATAATGTTGTTCCTGATGAACTTAGCTATGTGCGATGCCTTCAGCACCCCGTAGGATTAGGCCTCGACCCACTTTGTAAAGTAGTCTATCACTACCAGGATATACTCATGCCTGTTCGACCCCTTTGGAGTAACTACCCCAATCACATCAATTTCCCAAACTGAAAATGGCCATGGCGAAGTCATGTTGTACAGCTTTGACGGCGGGATGTGCATGCGATTTGCATGGATCTGACATTTGTGGCATCGCCGAACAAAGCCAATACAATCCTCCTCCATGGTTGACCAGTAGTAAACCCTATTTGAGGATCTTCCGAGCTAGCATCACTCCATTCATGTGTGCTCCGCACTCTCCTCCGTGGATGGCTTCCATTAGGTGCTTAGACTCTTCAGCATCAACACACAGTTTATGCATCCCAAGATGACCCCGTTTGTACAGTTTACCCCCGCAGATAATGAACTGAGCAGCCATTCTTCGTGTTGCCCTCTTATCTTTGGCATTTGCCTCTGGTGGATAAGCCTCCCTTTCCAAGAAGTTCCAGATATCATGGTACCAAGGGTTTTGATCTTGTACTTCATCTATGGCAGCAATCAGCTCGTAGGTCGGCACATACCTCTGTTCAATGATGATTGGATGCATCCGGACTCCTAAAGGGATGTCTATCATAGAAGATAGAATTGATAAAGTGTCTGCGAACCTGTTGCTCTCTCTTAACAGATAGGTGAAGGTTAACTTCTCAAACCTGGAAATTAGAATGTCCAAGGTTTGGTGATAGATTTTCATCATTTCCTCTTTAACCTTCCAGTCTCCTTTCGCTTGAGACACAACCAGGTTCGAGTCCCCAATGACAGCCAACCGTTTTGCCCCTAGTTCTAGGGTGGCTTCTAAGCCAGCAATACATGCCTCATACTCTGCTTCATTGTTCGATACTTTGAACCGGAGTTTGAAAGCTAAGGGTATGTGGGAATTGTCGGGTGCTATCAACAACACCCCTATCCCATACCCGTATTGGTTAGACGCTCCGTCAAAGTACATAGTCCAGATCTCTTCTTCGAGTTACAGAATGGCCTCATCTGGGAATAGATATTCTACTGCTTCATCTCCCTCTACTGGATGATCGGCTAGGAACTCCGCTACCGCTCTCCTTTTCACGGACTTGCGAGTCATGTACTTCAAATCAAATTCGGAGAGAAGAAGCAACCAACGGGCTAGCCTACCCGTAAGTGCTGGTTTCTCGAAGAGATATTTGATGAGATCTAATCTCAAAACCAGTATTACAGAGTGAGCTAACAGGTAGTGCCTCAACTTCTTGGTAGCCCATACCAAGGCCAAATAAGCCTTCTCAAACGGAGTGTAACGGGTCTCATATTCTAGCATTTTCTTGCTTAGGTAGTAGATAGCCTTCTCTACTTTATCCTCAGATTCCTGTGCAAGCATGCAACCCATTGTCATGTCGGTTACTGATAGATACAAAATCAACAGTTTCCCAGGCTCTAGCGGTGACAACACGGGTGGGTTCTGTAGATACTGTTTGATCTGCTCGAAAGCAACTTGGCATCGATCATCCTATTGGAATTTCTTTCCTTTCTTCGGGAGACCAAACAGTGGTTCACAAGTCAAGGTTAATTTTGCAATAAACCATCTTATGAATTACACTTTACCCAGAAAGCCTCGCACCTCCTTTTCAGTCCTTGGTGTTGGCATTTCTAAGATGGCCTTGATTTTGGAAGGATCGACCTCGATGCCCCTTTTTGTAATCAAGAACCCCAGCATTTTCCCTGCTATAACACCAAAAGTACATTTCTGAGGATTCAGTCGTAACCGATACTCTCTGATCCGTTGGAAAAAATTCTTCAAGGCGGTGTAGTGGCCCTCTCTTTCCTTGGACTTGACAATCATGTCGTCCACATGCACCTCAACTTCTTTGTGGATCATATCGTGCAAGATCATGGTCGCAGCCCGTTGATAAGTAGCCCCAGTATTCTTCAAACCGAACGGCATCACCCTATAGCAGTAAGTTCCCCATGGGGTAGTGAAGGCAGTTTTCTTCCTATCTTTGGGTGCCATCAAAATCTGGTTGTAGCTCAAAAACCCATCCATAAACGAGAGTAGCGCATGCCCAGCGGTGAAGTCCACCAATTCATCGATATGAGGCAGAGGACAGTCATCCTTCAGACTGGCTTTGTTCAGATCTTTGAAGTCCACACATACCCGAATTCTGCAGTCTTTCTTCGGCACCGGAACAATATTAGCCAACCAAGTAGGATACTCAGATACTAACAGGAACCCTGCATCAATCTGTTTGGTGACCTCTTCTTTGATTTTCAGAGCCCAATTCGGGCGGATCCTTCGAAGCTTCTGCTTAACAGGTCGGGCCTCTGGGTCAAGAGGGATCCGGTGCTGTACAATCTCAGGATCGATTCCAGGCATGTCTTCGTAGGACCACGCAAAAACATATTTGAAATCTTTTAATAAAGCGACTAAGCGCTCATGCTCCTCCAAAGACAACATGGACCCGATTTGGACCAGACGCGTATCCTTCTTAGTACCAACATTAATTGAGGTCATTTCATAAACCAAAGGTTTTACAAACCTCTCATACTCTTAATCAATCAAATGTTTCAAAACCGGAGGAATTTCTTGCTCGTTGTTTTTATCAAAGTTTTGAAAGTCCTGATTAATGCAATAAACTAAAGGCACAGAAAAGTACTCAGAAGCCACAGTGGTACCATTCTCATTAATAACTTCCAGTTCTTCTGATTCTTCGATTACAACCGACTCAAAAAAAAAAAAAATGAAAAAGACGACCTGGACAAGACAACGGCATTCGGGTTATCAACCCCAAGAATACCGGACTCTGACTCAGAAGAACTAGAATCTGATTCGACTCCACAGATTGTGGAATCAGATTCTGGCTTGCGACCTGACCCAGAACTGCTTGATAAAAAGCCTTCCTCGTACTGCCAAACAAGGGAGGGTGCGATGGAGGCATCCAAAATGCCGAAAGAAGGGCCCACAGCCGTTTAATCCTTAATCATGGAAATAGAGAAGTTATCTCCCAAGCACTCCGGTGTGATCTGAGGATCTGAGAGGAGATAAGCCAGCGCTGCTCCTATCTCGAGTTATGTGCCTTTGAACTCATCCGCTTTGCACCACTCAGCCTCAGCTGGTGGGTCAGTCTGCTCTTCCGCAACTCCATCCCTTGGCAACTGAAGGTCGAAAAAGATCTCGAAGCCGGGCAAACGCCATTTCTCTGAATTCAACCATGGCTCCGAAAAGCCGCAAAACGAGAAATCTTTCCCCTCCCGGACAAAGCGTCTGTTCAGGGTTCCTTGGATAGGTCTGTGCACCAGATCGTAGTCCTTTCCTTGCCCAATCCTCTTTGGTAGGCGTGTAACCTAAACCAAAGGTGTAAGGGTTGTGTGGCAGTTCGGCCAAAGCAACGATGCCCTTCCGGCCACTTCGTCCCAATCCCATTCCGGGCATGTGTTGAAGCTTGTTCATGAGGTAGAGAGATTGTGCATTGACATACAGTCCCTCATCAACAGCCAGCATATCCTGTGCTACCCAAGCCTTAGCCAAGGTGAATCCCGACAAAAATACATCCTCCACTCCGTGTTCAATTTCCAAAACCGGTGTAGAAACCTCCAGCGGTGGATGTATGGAAGAGTTCCCAAAAACAATTGCTACCCCCTTCCCATGGGGGTACTTCAACATCTAATGTAAAGTAGAAGAGACAGCTCTCATTTGGTGCAGCCACGGCCGCCCAAAGAGTAAATTAAAGGTGGCTGGAACATCCAAGACATGGAACTCAATGTCCTGCTCTGCCGGGCCAACCTGAGTTTTGATCCGTACCATCCCCATCACTTCCCGACTGGTGTTATCATAAGCCCGAATCACCTGGCTGTTGGTGCGAAATTTGCCAACTTCAAACTGATAGCATAGGCCGTACACGACGGACATAGATTAATTGTAGATCCCGTATCAACCAGGACCACTGGTATCCATTTTTCCTTACACTCCACAGAGATATGCAATGGCTTGTTATGTTCAGAGCCCTCAGGCGGTAGTTCTTTGTCTGTGAAGGTTAAAGTCGGTGAAGGTCCACCTGGGAAAACCAACCCCACCAACTGCTCAGGCGTTGTATCAATCGAAAGCTTAGCCTTGTCCATGGCTGAAAGGACAGCTTGTCTATGAACCCGCGAGGCCATAAGAAGTCCCCAGATGGAGATGTCTGCTTGAATTTTCTTCAGCTGCTTTAGTACAACTTCCTCCTCTAGCAGTTTATCTTTATGCTTTTTTCATTCCTTGTCTTCCCCGAACGCCTCCGGCTGGTCCAAGTGTGGGGGCTTGAAGTACCGCCCACTCTGGATCATATAGTCGACCTCCTCGGTGTACCAAGTATTGTCTGATTGATTCTGCCCCCAGTCCTCGTCAGTATGGATACGACGCAAATCATCGTCTTCCCACTACATTCCCTCGGCAATCGACAGACAACTGTTCGGTTCCGCTGTAGCTGTTCCTGTGTTCACAACACATTCTGTCCCCACAGGACCCTTGGCTTTTCTAGCCCTCTCATCATTCTCGATTCTCTCTTGTTAGAACCGCTTCAGCGTGACTTCCTGTTCCGTGTCAGCTGTACACAAACTGCCCAATTCCTGAGCAAAATTCTCCGTACTGGCGCTCTCCAGCAGCTCCTCCTTGTTCTCAATCGTTCCGGCCGTTGCAGACGTTCCTATTTCTGACTGTCCGTGCTCTGATTGAGGGGCCTCAACAATATCCAGCTCATCACTAAGCCATCCTATATTATCTGCTGATCGATTCAAGTCAAACCAGTTGATGCTCACATCCCCCGGATCCTGTTCATCAAAGAATTACAGATTAATGATATCCTCCTCAAGCTTCGCTAAATCATCCAGCCCCTAACTCGGCCTGTCCTCCTGGACAACATGTACCTCCATCGCAGTTGGCAACTCCACCCTCGGCTTGGCCTGATCTGTTGACACAATATAACTGCACAAGTTGTATGCTTCCTCAGTTAAGCTCTCAGATCCCTCAGGTTCTGAACCAACATTTCCATTCTCCTCCAAGGTCACCCTAGATTTGTCTTCGACAGTCACTACCACTAGCTTGGGTTGGATTAATGATGTGCTCATCATGCATAAGTCTATGCTTTTTGGAATGAACAGCGCTGGCTTGGGTAGGTGGGAGAGAGTGATGTATATGCTAGGGTCGTATGGAACAACCATGGTTTGGATCAGGTTTCTTTGCCTGGGTGGAGAAGCGGGGTTATTATGTGGTGGGAGAGGGTTAGTGATGACATTTGGCTTCTCGGGAGGCGCAATCACCTTGTTGTCAATGAGATCCTAGATCTCATGATGAAGTTTGAAGCAGAGGTCGGTGTCATGACCGTGCTGCTGGTGAAAGGCGCAATACTTGGCCGGGTTATGTGTAGGAGGGAGGGGATTTGGCAGTGGGTATGGTTCCAGGGGCTTCAGATGCCTTTTCCTAATCAAGACCCCCAAGGCTGTGGACAGGGACATGTAAAGTGGGGTGAAGGTCCTCTGGCCCCTAGGTGGGTACTTTACAAGTTGTATGGTGGCTCCAGATGTGCCGGTGAAGGGTGTGGCTATTTTTGGAGTGGTGGTGACCATGCCGACGTCAGAAGTCCTTGCGGCTGCAATGCTACTTCTAGCTGCATTTGAACTGCGTGTAAATGCCCTCTTGGGCTGCTCCTTTTCCTGGTCAATCAGACCTTGCTTCATAGCATTTTCTATCTGTACCCCTATCTCATGCAAGTCAGCAAAGATGGGGAGGGGTAAAACAATCATCTTCTGTATCAGCTTGGGTTGCAGGTTGCGAACAACCATTCTTATTTGATCCTTTTCGGCTAGGCGAGTTGTCATCATGGAGGCCTTGGCCGTCCATCAAGTGACAAAGTCAGAGAAGCCTTCCTTCGGCTCTTGCCGGATCGCCTCGAGATCACAAGTCGTGACCTCAATTTGGGTGTTGTAAGCATATTGGGCGATGAAGGCCTCGGCCATCACCTCCCAACTCCTTTTCACTGAATCCTCTAGCTTGGCATACTAGATGGCCGCAATACCCGACAGGGTCCAACCGAAGAGAGATAGTTTCTGGAGTCTAGTCAAGCCCATCGGGCGCAGAATATTCGAGAACAGCCTCAGATGGACCATAGGATCGCCCGAACCGTCGAAGCGGTCTATGTGAGGCATTTTGAACCTATCCGGCAATGTCACTGCCAAATCTGTGTAGCCATCCTCTATGTCCGGGATCGAGTTAACTCCCTGAGCTCGTTTAAACAGCTTTTCAAGCTTGCTTACTTTCAAAGCAGTAGGATCGACCTCAAACTCGAACGGCGTGTCAGTGGGATATGCCGGTGCTTTTGAAGTCTGTGGTGGGACTGGCTTTGCTGAGATGTCTGTATTCTCCTGGACATTAGCTGTTTCCCTGGGTGTTGGAACCCTAGGCGGGGGTGGGGGTGGTTGCGAAGCAGATGTTCCGGCTTGTTATGATTGCTGCTGTTGTTGAAGCCTAGCAATTAGTTCTGTCTACTGGGCTACAACCTCTGTCTAATGAGCGATAACCTTTGCTTGGCGAGCACCATGCCGCTGCATGGCCTCCATGGTCTGTTGGAGTTGACGCATCATTTCCTCCATACTGATTGTAAAGTACTGATCTGTCTGAACAGGTGTATATTCTCCCTCTGAGGTGGAAGCAAAAATCTCAGCCCAACTGGGTACAGGTGAGGTAGACAATGACCGCTGAACTAGCGACTGCTGTACTGGTACTCTATGCTTGACTGCCCTCCGTCTTGTAATCGGGGGTAATGAAGCAAACACTGGTTGTCCGTCAATAAGATCCTCAGATCGTTGAAGCCTTCTACCTCTAGTCCAGAGTGCTCGGGGCGTATTTGCCTTGTCGGAAGCAATGATGAAACACTACCTTGCAAAAAGAAAAATATAGCAAAAAGGAAACAATAATCAGGAAACGGACAGCATCTCGGCTTAGATAATGACAACACACAGTTGAAATCATAAGCTGGACAAACTGTACTCAAACACTGATTTCTGCCCCCAAATTTTCTGCCTCACAACTGATACCCTCAAACACTGATGTCCTCAGATTGATACCCAGACTTGTAACTGATACATACATTCCTGTAGAGACACACCCTACCGGCACATATCAAGCAAGTAAGAGCCAAAACACCTCTATGGTGGGGTAGGGTTTCCCTGTCCTGTTTTGTCAGGAACTAGAGTTTCACTATGCACGCATGTAGTTTCAAACAATCCTGCATTCGGGTGAGCAGCCTGTTCTAGTTTGGAACAGTTTCTAAGGCTTCCGATAGGCAACTAGGTCAAATGCTCAAAAAGGGTGCCTCAGCAAGACCTCCTAATATACTTCTCGCACCAAACACCGAGGAGTGAAAGTGGATCAAATGGTATGGCGGTGGTCCAGATCCAAGGTTTGTGTTCCCATCGTGGCAGAGCCGGTAACCGGTCAGCCTTATGGCAGGCTTTTCCAAGCGAGCCTCCGATGAACCGTTCAGGAATAGCAGATGGAAAACAATATGACTTAGGCGCACCTATGCAAATGCAATTCAAAGAAACATATAAGTGTAGATAAAACATCATATCATGAGTTTGAGTCAAGTTCTCTAAATCCTCAGTAGAGTTGCTAGAAACTGTGGACTCGACTTTCTTCGCGGGTCCCCCTTTCGGAGAGGCGCGAATTGGTCTCCAACAGTTCGGACTCCTGTCACGGTTTTGAATCTAATCTCACAAAGTGCAATGTGAGACTGACAAACACCAAAGAGTCCAAATCTGGCAATTGGTTTTAGAAAATCGATTTTGAATCAAAAAGTGCCAAATATGGACTGCTTTGCTAGATTACAGAGTCGTCACCTAAATATTTTATTTTTGGGAAATTTACGAAACCCTGACTCATGCCAAAGGCCACGTGTCCGTCATCACCAAAGTTGCCTCGGCTTGGGAACTTGGGTACGAGAGGGAAAGGTCCTGAAATGAGCACCCCCGTTCGCCCGATCAAAGATCGGCCTCTACTAAGCATGATATATTGTTTTATAAACACATGTGTTCTTATTCTAATTATTAGCTAACTTTACTACGTGATGCGCATAGCACACAAGTATAGACTAAGTCACAAGAATTGGGACAAAACAACTCATGTTTATTTTCGAAAATGGTTTGAAAATGCCACCCTCAAGTGGGCTTAAAACATGATGATTTGCCATTTCGCAAAGTGGGCTTAAAACTCACATTTGATGGATTGTCCCAATTTAAGCAATAAAGCCTTCATCCACAAGCATTCATGCAGTTAATCATTTAAGAAAATAGCCTCATGGCAAGCATGCTAAACATGGAAACACTCACACTCATGCAAGTATGCTAAAGCGTAAAACTTACAGTGTACTCCGAGCCAAAACAAAAGCTAGTTAGAAATATGCATGATCCTAACTATACAAGATGCCTAATACAACACATGCAATAATGCAACTAGACAGGCTCGGCAATCTAATCATGGCATATGAATGCAACAATTTGATACATGTATTCAAATAAGTATTGAAATATGATGCAGTTTGAATGATGCGCCGAGCCTGGTGCATGCAATACAAATGAATGATGCAAACATGTAAGCATAAGGTATGCTAATCAAAACGTACCCTAATCTAACCATTGAAAGCAGTTAAATCAAGGGGAGAAAGACGTGTGGTTGGAAGACATGCACACACACACGCACCCTTATTACAACATTGCGCTCTCACGAAGGAGGGTCCGAATAAATAAGCTAAGCTAATCCAAGCTAAGCTAATCTAAGCTAAGCTAATTATTACAAACCAACTAATTAACTATTCTAGCTAATTAATTATTGCAAACCGAATTGAACAACTAGCTATGCTAAGCTAATTAAGATAGTACAAAACAAATTGAACAATTAGCTACTCTAACTAATTAAAGCAATTAAATGGCCTCGCGGGCGAGGAACACATGCATGCCTGGTTGGCGTCATCCCGAAAACCCATCGCCTTGCCGTCGGTTGTCTCTGTTTGCACTCGCATCTGTTTTCTGAACATTGTGCCAACTTCAGACTGCCTTTGCCTCAAAAGAAGGAACATTTTTGCACCAAAAATGGACTGGTGGCCGATCGGCCACCAAAAGTGGCTGCCAGCCACTCCAACTGGCCGGTCGGCTAGTGCAAGTGGCTGGTCGGCTACCTCTTTTCCCAAACTCCTGGTTTTGCTGCAACAGAGAATAATAGAGCCAAGACAATGTATTTGCAAGGAAATGTGTGTACTACCACTCTCCTCATCATGTCTCAAGCTCAAAGGAGCATGGCACTTGGCTCTCAAGCCACCAATCAAGCATCTCAATGCATGATGGCCCGAAAACCAAGCTTGTACAAGCTTAGTGAATGTGCACATAAGACTCAAAAGGCCAACACCCTATCATGCATGATGAAGGGTGACGACAACCAAGAAATGTGACATGTTTCATTACTTTAAGTATGAAATGTCCCATATTCCTTGTGTTTGGATTAACGTCCGATCCAAACACATGCAATGCAACACGAATGCTTATCTTGCACAATTTTTACTTGGTTTAATCCTTGTTTACACATTTTAGCTTAACAATTAGTCCTTTAACCGGTTAAGTTCAACGTGAAAAGTCCTCTAATTGGAAAGGTGGTCTAAGCCACAAGTGTTTTGAGCATGAAAGAGGTCTCATGCTGTTGGTTAGTAAAAACCCTTAAGGGAGGATTAAAACCATTAGGCATGAATGCCTTAATTTCATGCTCAAGTCAACAAGGGGCTCAAGACCACTTTCAAAAGAAAATTAAAAAGTGAAGAATGGAGGGAGGTGGCAGACTTTCAGTGCTGAAATGGCATGCTCAAGACACTAAATCACGCAATCAACATATGCACAACATGTTAATAGCCAAAGGCATCAAAGCTAGTGAAGTGTATTACACTAGAAGCATGCAACATCAAGCTCAAACAACCAAACCAACTCAAAATAGAGCTTAATCATGCTAAATCAGTGACCTAAACATGCTGGAATTGGAACATAAATGCCAAGAAAAACATGCTCATTTGTTGGCTCGCAAGCAAGGCATAAGGCACAACTCTCAAAAGCATTTAAAGAGAGATATATGTGAGAGTATGAAAGAGGTTTATGCTCTGAAATCACATGCTAAATGATGCTATACCATGCAAACATCACAAATAAGGCATGCTAGAGGGCCTAAAATACAAAGCTAGTAAAGGCCATTTACACTAAAACCATACAAAGCATGAGTCATATGACCAAGACCAACCAAAACAGAGTTAAAACATACTAAAACATTAGCAAAAATGTGTTAAGATGGAGTCCCAAAAGGGTAGAAAAACATGCTCACCTCTTAGGCCAACTACACATGCAAACAAGACATGAGGAAGAGGGACCACCCCCTCCCATTTTGGACCTCAAAACCAAGTTTCTACCATTAAAATTCCCCTGGAATTTTGTGGTTAAGAGGCCAAGAAAAGTTTGTTTCAAAAGCTTTGAAAGATGACTGAAAAGGCTTTACAAGCCAATGAGCAAAGGGAGGAAACCACCGCTTAACTAAACAAGACTCAAACCACCATTTTAAAACCTTAAAATCAGAGTTTTTTAGAGGTTAAAACCAGCCTCAAAGTAGTGTACAAATGTGGCCAAACAATGAATTAAAACAAGGCTTAAGAGTGTTAAGTTCTTACCTTTGAAGCACAACTGCAAATAGGTCTTCTTCTGAGCCAAAATCAACTTTAGGAACTCCAAACAAGCCTTAAGGAACCTCAGCTCCAAGATAGGGATGTTTGATCATGGGTCTCTTTTCAAATATGCAGAGAAAATTCACTTTCAAGCCTAAAATAAGGAGAGAGAGAGAGAGAGAGAGAGAGAGAGAGAGAGGGGAAATTTTGCTCTTCAAAATTTCTGAACCCTCAAAATGGGGGAAGGGACCTCCCCTTATATAGAAAAACAAGCTACAAGCTTGTTTACATCCCTTCATACACGTTGTGGGGGCCCAGTATTGGGAGTCGTAGAGATTCCGAATAGTTGGACCTGGGAGAGTCGAAATTCGTGGCACTCGGCATCGGCTCGCAAGCTCAAATCCAACCTTACTCGGCCAAATAGCCGATTACGCAAGAGGCCGAGTAAAGAGCGGTCTACTACAAAATGTGCCAAATATGGAGTTAGAAATGGACCTAATCCCGAGGCCCATGGAACAAGTATAAATAAAGGAGCAACAGAATAAGAAAGGTATGTGAGAATTGTTGTGCTGAACTTAGAATACAAGCATTCTTGAGTGTGGAGACTGACTTGTCTATCGAAGTGCTAATTCCGGCACCCCCGATAGGAGTGTTTATTCCTTTTCAGGTGACTATCAACGGATCACGAGCTCCCCCCAAGATCAGAAGAGTATTTCCAAACCACTTCTCCACAATTGGTGCCGTTTGTGGGAATACTCAAACGCATCCATGGCGGGCGCAACGGAAGACCCTCCGATAGCCACTGATGAAACAACGCAAAGAGATGACCTCACTCCATCAAACATGCTTGGACCGGACACCGTCCTTGTAAGACGCGCTCTGAACTTAGCCTCACCCTCGACTCTAGAGCATGAAGCAATGCAAGAGATCATGGAACAAACAAAGCAAAACGAACAAAGGTTGGAGAACATGATCGCGGAGAACGAACGTCTTCGTGAAGATTTGGCCTTGGAAGTGGCGAAGTCCAAACCAGCTGTACGCCTAAATCTGGAACGATCTCCGAAGGCAGGTGGTCGACGATCTCGAGCCCGACAACAAGATACTAATAGCAACTCCGACCCATTATCCTCGGAGCCCAAGAAGAAGGGACGATCCGAAATTTCCAGTTCTTCTGAAGAGAGTCCCCATACAAGGCGTAAGCGAAGAAGAAACAGTACTGATGAAGATCAACATAATCTTTTTGTACGATAGATTGCAAAAATAGTGCTATTCAAGAAATTCAAAGCACCATCATTCATCTCGTACGACGGTAAATTGGTGCAAGATGGCTGGCTACAACAGTACGTCCAAAAAGACAACCCAACCAAAGCAATAGCCTTGAGACAGGATTCACATTCGCTCCGCTTGATCCAGATGATATACAGCCTGCCAATGTCATTGGCGGTGCACGCGATTTAGTCGAAGTCTAACCCACAAGAGCAACTCACTCTGACAAAACGGCCCCATGAAGCCGAGGTTATCACTTTTGATGATTCGGATTTGGCTGGAGAAACACTGCCCCACATTGATCCCTTGGTAATTAAGTTATGTGTAAACCGATTCACAGTTGAGCGCGTACTCATTGATCCGGGGAGCACATCGGAGATTATGTACTACAAGACATTCACCAAACTCGGCTTCTCCGAATCGGATCTCTCTTCGGCCCCTTATCCACTATTCGGCTTCAATGCCAATCCAAAGTACCCGTTGGGGAAAATTAGACCTCCCATTTGAGCAGGTTCCCAAACAGTGGATGTAGGATTCTTGGTCGTCAAGTTGCCGTCGCCGTATAATCTCATTATGGGGCGATCCTGGTTTCATACTATGCGAGCCGTGCCAAGCACCTATCATCAGCTGCTCCGCTTCCCGACAGAACGCGGTATTGAGCTAATCTGTGGCTCCCAGAAATCGACACAGGCATGTTATCTCCTTGCTGAGAAAACGCCAAAGGAACTACAGGTGAATTCCATTGAGATACCGGAGCTAGAAAGCCTCGACGATGTTGGCCGGCTCCCAAATGAAAAGGCCACGGAAGGCTTAGAACGAGTTGAAATCGATGGAAGCCCAGACAAGTTCTTCATGGTCGGCGCCTCTTTGAGTCAGGTCGACAGACAGCAGCTAATATTTTTCCTGCTCAGCAACCTCGATGTCTTTGCGTGGACTTCGTACGAGATGTCGGGTATAGATCCGTCAGTTTAACAGCACCAGCGGTCAGCCGTAGAGCACACTGCCGCTGTCGTTGAGGAGGTTGACAGGCTGCTTGATGCCGGGGCAATTAGGGAGGTGGCCTATCCTACATGGCTCTCTAATACAGTGGTGGTGAAGAAGAAAAATGAAACTTGGCGAGTGTGTGTCAATTTCACGGACCTAAACAAAGCTTACCCAAAGGATTGTTTTCCTCTTCCCAGGATAAACTAGCTTGTAGATGCTACGGCGCGCCATCAGCGTATGAGTTTCCTTGATGCCTACAGAGGTTATCACCAAATCGCTATGCATCCGGAGGACCAAGAGAAAACTGCATTCCTCACCCCAAGAGGAACCTATTGATATAAGGAAATGCCTTTTGGACTGAAGAATGCAGGGGTAACTGTAGACACCCCATTTTTCACCGCCCTTAAGACTTGGGCACTACTGATGGTTTACTTGGTGGAGAAAGGTGTGCAAGGCAAAGGTTCAGTTTCTTCGGCAAAGAGAGAGTCAAATCTCAACTTCACACCCCTTTTGGACTGAAACAATCTTGATCAAAAGATTTTGGACCTTGAAACCCTCTCTTTCAAAATGTTTTGAAAATAAAGTTCCTACGATGTTCCGACGCTCGCATTTCGTTAAATGTTACGCTTTTCGATAAACCGAGCAAGGATAAAGTGAAAATGAATGAAAGAGAGATGAAATCATTGAAAAATCTTTCAAAACACCTTACTTAGGGGTTTGGAGTTGAAGAAAAGAAGAGAAGGGGGAAGAAACCCAGTTGGGGGAGAAAATGGGCATGAACTGTTAAGAGAGGGACGAGCAGTCCTCGCTGAATCATGCCTATTCATTTGCATACCTGGATTTCAGTTATGAGCCCACCACCATTGGAAAGGTTACTTCCGGGGCTTCATTGTTCTCTAAAGAATCTCCTAAAGCCAAGTCCGGACGGGGGAGATATGGTTGATTGAAGTAGGGCATCACTCCGGTTGGACCGAATCTGCGCGGCTTCACCAAAAGAGTCATAACTTTTTGCATAGGAGGAATTTTGATGTAAGGCTGGTGCCATTGGAAAGCTAACTTTTTGGGCTTCAATTTGGACACCTAGCCGACCACTTTTGGACTTCCCAATCACTGGGCGACTACCTTTCTTTCTAGTAGACCAATTTTTTGTCCTGAAAAACCAGAAAAAGTAGTTGGTTGACCAGAAAAGGTGGTCGGTCGACCACCTGAACCTTTTGAGTTGGTCGGCCGACCAAGGAAAGTGGTCGGCCGACCACCTGAACTGGTTGGCCAGCTTTCTCCTTTTTTGTCTCAATGAGTTGAAGCCAGCTGTGCCAACTGGAAACCTCAGAATGCATCCTCGATACACGTGTATGGAGGATGTTTAAGCTAGCTTTTAAGCTTCTTCAAGAAGCTTTAGACCTTCTCCTCTACAAAGGAAAGGGTCCTCTTCCATTGCTAAGGTTTAGAACCTGTTTTGAGCATACATACACTTTCCCTCCATATCTCTATATTCCAAGCTCCAAAAACCCTTGTTCTTGGTCCCATTGCACTACACCTCCAAGTACAACACCTCCATTATCAACCTAAGCACCTAGGAGCTCATTTTTAGAGGTTGGAGAGTTCCTATTTTGGTCCAGAAGCTGCTGGCCCTCTGCTCTAGTTCCCTCTTTTGGGCCTTATTTTCTTCGTTGTTTAGCCTTACTTGCAAGCATTTTTGGGTTTCGTCATAAACTTAAAAATTTTTATGTTTTGAGCTTATAAACATGTTTGTTTAAGGTCATTTTTCTGTTGGGAGTCATCTACCCCCTTGCATGCTTCATTTTCTCCTATTTTGAGCTATGCATTTGAGCATTTGCGTTGGCCTTGGTTTGGCCTTTTAGCCACTGAAATCCAGCAGATTTTCAATGGCTAACATGTGTTTCTGAGCCTTAAAATCAGAGAGGGGTGACCCTCTCACCCCTTGTTTTGTTTACTAGCTTTCTTGGCCTTACAAAGGAGCCCCCATTTGCATGTTTTGAAGACATGTTTCAGGCCACTTTTTGTGAGTTTTGTGACCTACATGAACTCTTTCCAGAGCCCTTTTGGCCATATTTGATGTTTATCTTGCATGTGCAGAACAATCCTATTCAAGGCCTTTCAAAGGGGCTTTCACTTGCATGCTTCCTAGATTAGTTTCAGGACCTTTTTGGTGGGTTTTAGGACCCTCATAACCTCTTCCCAGAGGTGGCTTTGCCATTTTGGGTGTCCATCATACATGTGTAGAATAACCCCTTGCATGGCCTTCCAAAGGAACACTTCATTTTTGCATGCATTGACTGAGTTTCAGTGGTTATTTGGGCATATTTTGGCATGGCATACTTCTATTTTGGCTGGTTCGGTGAGCCCTCATGTGCTTCAAACAATTGTAGTGTAAACCATGCTTGTTAGCCTATGTTGCATGTTGTTTTGGCCCTTCATGTTAGCACTTTTTGGCCATACCTTAAACTGATCTTAGGCATATTTTGGACTGCTTTAGCTCTGTTTTTGGGTCTCATGGTCGAATGGTGTTTGTTTTGCATGCTTGTGGTTCAATACACTTGCTTAGCTTTGAGTTTCGGGGTCTAATACATGCATATACTGAGGTGTGTTCATGTTTTGGGTCCATTATACATCATATTTCAGAGCTTGTTTGAATGCCATATTGCCATGTTTTGTACTCTTTAAATGCGTTTGATAGTCGGGCTTGTATGCCTCATTTACCGACCATTGAATGAGCTCCATTTCTTTGCATTCCGAGCCATCATTTTAGGCCATTTTCCCACTGTCTTAGACCTGCCTAGAATCTGTTTGGGGTTGGTTTTGCCATTAGTGCATTGCTTTGGGTACCTATAGTGTAACGCACTTCACTAGTTTCGGTACCCGGGCCCCCCTAGCATGCATTGTGTGACATATTTGCATGTTTCGGGACCATCATTTGTGCCATTTCAGAGCTGTATCATGTGTCATTCTATGCCATACTTCATCCTCTGCCATGCTTAGTTAGAGCTGCATGTTATGCCTTAGGATTGGTCCTTCGCATCCGTGCATGTTTGCATATGTTTCGGTTGTCTCATTTTCATCCCATGGCCACTGATTTGGGCGTGGCTGAGACCTCTCCATTTTGGTATAAGTCCATCGTGCATTGTGTATGCCATGTTACAATGTGTTGTGCATGTTATGTTGTTTTAGGCATTGCGTATGCCATCTCATTTTCTTGCATTACGTATGCTAGGTTGTTAGTTGCATTGTGTATGCCATATGGTTCATAGCATTGTGTATGCTAGTAGCATGTTTGCATCTCATCCTTGCATGTTTGCATGATTAGGTCGCATTGCATTAGGATTGCATGCTAGTTGCATTGGTGCATGTCATGCCATCCTTATTTGTTGCATTGTGTTTGGAGTAGGGTTTAGTCCAAACATGGGAAACGAGGGACGTTTCGTATTCCAAGTGACAAAACGTGCCTCGATTCTCGATCACCGACACTCTTGACTGTCCATGATAGAGTTGTTGGCTTTACTTGCTTATATGTGCATTCATTTCATATTGAGTCGTGCAATTTGACTCCTCGGCCATCATGCATCGAGATGCGTCATTGGTGGCACGAGGATCGAGGATTACATCCCCTTGAGCTTGTGCAAGGACGGGGAGAGTTATCTTGCACACATATGTTGAAAATACATTTCCTTCTCTCTCTCTTGCCTTTGTTGTAGAAAAACCAGAATCCAGGGACAGAAAGTGGTCAGCCGACCATGTTTTCTGGCAGGCCGACCACCTTTTTTGGTTCCCACCACAAAGGGTGGTCGGCAGGTGTCTCCCAAGCCAATACCTGGTCGACAACCTTCCCAGGGTGGCGTTTCAGCCTCTTGGAGCCTTGTGCAAATTTCTAAAATCAGTTGCAAACAAAGGCGAGACGAGGCATCACGATGAAATTTCCCGAGGAGGCAACTCGAGCATGCATGCATCCATCATCACCCAAAACAAAGCCGAGGCAGTCACATTCATGTAGTTTACATGCTTACTTAGCTAGTTTATTAATTAGTTAATGTTGTGTAAATAATTAGATGTAGCTGTTATTTATTCGGACTGTATTATTTATTCGGGCCCTCCGAGCGGGGGCACAATTGTAATAAGTGTGCGTGTGTGTGATGTATGTCTTCCAACCCCACGTCTTTCTCCGTTTTATTTACCAGCTTATGATGGTTAGATTAGGGCATGTTTCAATTAGCATCTATATGTTCGCATGTTTGCATTCATTCATCTGTCTTGCATACACCGGGCTCGACGCATCATGCTAACTGCATTGTATTTCAATTCCAAGTTGAATACATGTATCGATTGTTGCATCTCACATGCCATTCTTAGGATAGCCGAGCCTATTGTAGTTGCATTTTGCATGTGTTGCATTAGCCATTTTAACATGAACTAGGATCATGCATTGATTACTAACTAGTTTCTGTTTTGGCTCGGAGTACTCGGTAAGTGTTTATGCTTTAGCATCCTTGCATGAGTGTGTGTGTTGCCATGATAGCATGCTTACCATGAGGCTAACTGCTTATGTGATATAACTACCTGAATTCCTGTGGGTGAAGGTTGGATTATCTGAATTGGAATAATGCATTGACTGTGAGTTTTAAGCCCACTTGAGAGTGGCAAACCATCACATTTTCTAAGCCCACCCGAGGGCGGCAAATCCACGTCTCAGCGTACTTGCGGGTAGCACCATCAAACCATTTTCAAAATAAACAAACATGAGATGTGTTGTTCCAATTCAGGCGATCCAGTCTATACTTGTATGCTGTGCGCATCACATAGTAAATCTAGGCCAATAACTGGAATAAGAGCACACAATGTTTTCAAAATTCGATATCATGGTTAGTAGAGGCCGATCTTTGATCGGGCGAGCGGTGGTGCTCATGAAGTGACCTTCCCCAATCGTACCCAAGTTCCTGAGCCGAGGCAACTTTGGTGATGACGGACACGTGGCCTTAGGCAAACGAGTCAGGGTTTCCTAAATTCCCCAAAATAAAATATTTAGGTGGTGACTCTGTATCTGGCAAAGCAGTCCATGTTTGGCACTTCTTTCCAAAAAATCTGTTTTCAAAAACGATTTGCTGGATTTGGACATTTTGATGATTCATTGGTCTTGAATTGCACTCTGTGAGATTAGATACAGGACCGTGACATTTGAGTCCGAACTGTATTGAGCCCAACGAACAAAGCGGGATTTCCCTCTCGGGACATTCAGAGACGTCTACAGTTTCTGGTGACTCTGCTGGGGACGTTAGAGAACTTTACTCGAACTCCTGATATCTTGTTTTGATTACACTTATGTGTTTTTTTGTATTGCATGTGCATTGGTGCGCCTAGGACACCGTGTTTGCCGTATGTTGTTCCTGAATGGTTTGCCGGAGGCTCACTTGAAGAAGCGTGCCATAAGGCTGACCGGTTGTGGGCTCTGCCACGACGGGAACACAAACCCCGATTTTACCGGGGCACCCTTTTTGACCATTCGACCTAGTGCATATTCGGAATCCATAGTGACCATTCCAAGCTAGGACAGGTTGCTTACCCGAGTTTAGGTTTTTTGAAACCGCTGTGTGCGTAGTGAAACCCTAGCTCCTGACAAAATAGGACAGGGAAACCCTACCCCACCATAGGGGTGTTTTTGCTCTCATTTTCTTGCTATGTGCCTTTAGAGTGCGTCTCTACAGGAATGCATGTATCAGTTTGCAAGTCCAGGCATCAGGCCTGCGGGCATCACTATTTGGGGAATCAGTTTTACCCGAGGGTATCAGATTTGAGGTAGAATTTTGGAGCAGAAATCAGTAACGAGTGCAGTCATTCAGCTATGCTCAAATCTGTTCTGGTGAAATTGGGTTGAGATGCTGTCTATTTTCTCTTTTGCTAGGGTAGTCTTGGAACCATAGCTTCAGAAGGCTCTGAGATCCCCCAAATTCATTGGACTTGTGTTGATAGACTTTGTCGGGTCAGAGATTCAATTCAAGGGCAATTATTGTTCCTTTGCCAGGGGCAGGGTAAAAGGGCCAGTTAGGCACAGATCACCAATTCAGTAGTTACCAGATAAGTGGCCCTTATCCACCCCACCAGTGAACAGTCAAGCTGAGGCCTCAGTTTTTATCATAGAGATAGATATACCAGTCAGTCAGTCGGAACAGCAGAACATGGCAGGGATGAAGGAAATGATGCGTCAACTCCGAGAAAGTATGAAACTCATGTAGCAAGACACTGCCCGCTAGAGGAAATTTGCCAAACAGCAGGTTGCGATCATGGCCCAACAGGCTGAGCTAATCACCAGGCTGCAACAGCAAAACAGAGCATCTGCTTCGCATCAAGCTCCTCTCTCACCAGGAGCTCCAGCACCTGGGGAGAGACCAAATGTCCAGGAAGGTACGAACATTTTGACGGGGCTGGCTCCGCCCACAATCTTACCCCAGCTGTCTAAAGCACCAATCAACCTACCGGACTCTCCCTTTGAGTTCGAGATAGACCATACAGCATTGAAGTTGAGAAAGCTTAAAAAGATGTTCAAGAAATCTCAGGGAGTAAAGTCCATCTCGGACATCGAGAATGGGTATACCGATGCAGCTGTGACGCTGTCGGACAGATTCAAAATGCCGCATATCGATCGCTTTGACGGCTGTGGAGACGCTAGGGTGCACCTCCACTTGTTTTCTGATATCTTAAGGCCAATGGGTTTGATCACAGCTCAGAAGTTGTCTCTCTTTGGCCGAACCATGTCTGGGATAGCCGCAATTTGGTATGCGAAATTGAAGGACTCTGTGAAACGGAATTGAGAAGAGCTGGCTGAGGCCTTTATTGCTCAATACTCCTACAACACACAGATCGAGGTCACAACTCGTGATCTCGAAGTCACCCGCCAAGAACCAAAGGAGGGTTTCTCAGAGTTCGTGACGAGATGGAGAGCAAAGGCCTCAATGATGACTACAAGGCCTTCTGACAAAGATCAGATCAGGATGATTGTTCGGAATTTACATGGCATGTTGTTGCAGAAAATGATCGTACTACCACTGTTTACCTTTCCAAACCTTCATGGAATGGGGGTTCAAATCGAGGATGCCATCCGACAAGGGATCTTTGCAGAAGATAATGAGCCGTTAAAGAGAAATGTTGCTCGCAGTCCCAATGCTACTACTGATGGTAGTGCAGCTGTGAAATGCTCAGAAGTAGACTCTATCACCACTTCCATCAATGGCCAAAAAACCCCCACTGCAAATCGGCCTCAAGCCCGAAAATTCCATCCTCTTTACATAAGTCTCTCTCAAGTTTTGAAAAAGCTGCGAGAAGAAGGGCACCTAGAACTCTTAGAACCCCAACCCTTCCAAATCCTCTTCCACCAAGATATGACCCAGCTAAATACTATGCCTAACATCAACAACACATTCATGATACGAACCGTTGCATCCGCCTCCGTCATAAGATTCAGGATCTTATTGATGAAGAGACCCTAGCTCCACCTTCAGACCCCAATGACCAAACATCTCCTGCCTACCTAAACCTCATCCATACACTACCATCCACCTTCGACCCCAGCATATACATCACCCCGGCCCATCTACCCAAGCCTAAGGTGTTCATTCCAGAAAGCATGGACTTATGCATGATGGATGCACCTAGACCCCAATCATCTCAAACCCGAGAGCCCACTACTTCTGAGTTGATGAGAATGATTGAAGATCTTCAAAGAGCTGTGATAGATCTAGCCTCTGAGACATTGGCTCCCTCATCGACCATATCACATACAGGAAATTTCATGACAAAAGGCTCTCCAATCTTGGGACTGGCTGCATTTGAAGAAAGCCAAACCCTTGGCAAAGTGGGGGCGAGTGGTAAGAATAGGGTAGGGACAGGAATTGGTCCCCATGAACACCTTCAACGAGCTGTTGAGGCTTTGAAGGCCTAAGGACTAAACAAACAGCAAGTGCTTGCAGTGGTTGTAAAAACTATGGATGATACTTTTGCCACTCAAGTTGGGGGTAGTCTGAATTAAGGGGCAAGCTGAGACAAGAGATGTTGTACCAGAAACACCCCTTTCAGCTCCAATCCTACACTCGAAAGAGATCATCAAAAGTCAGCACCTACCGACCCTTTCGCTGGTACATCCAACATAACTAGCTCACAACCTGCCAAATACCCACCTCGGGGCCAGAGGGTGTTCACCCCACTGGACATGTCTCTGTCAACGGCCCTGGGGGTCTTGATCAAAAAGGGGCATCTGAAGCCCCTGGAGCCACAACCATTACTGAATAAACTTCCTCTCTTCCATAACCCGGCGAAGTACTATGTCTTTTATCAACAAGCTGGCCATGACACTGACATGTGTCTTCGTCTTCACCATGAAATATAAGATCTGATTGATAAAAAGGTCATCGTCGCGTCAGGTCCTGCAAAGCATATCGGTGCTGGATCAGTGAACTTGGGGGATAATATGACCATGTGATCGGGGGATGAACCAGCTGTGGGTGGCACTCGATTTACTCCAGACGTAGGAATGGCACGCATTGTTTTGAGCATTTGCGAGTGCTAGCTTTTGTGCTTTCTAACTTGGGTATTGGGTCAGTCTTGTCGTTTTTGTATTGAGTCAGTCTTTTCATGTTAAGTCAGTAGGGTCTGTCTGGTTGTACCGAGTCAGTCCTGTTTTGTTAAAGTCGGGTGATTTGGGAGGTGTTACCTCGGACATCACTTGCTTGTTTTGTGTTTGTCTTTTCATTTTCTTTTGAGTCTGTTTCTTCTTTGGAGCCAGTAATGCCAACAGATTTGAATGAACAGTAGTGGTCTTTCATGCTTTTGTGCTTGCTTCTGCCTTGTGCTAGTTGTGCTAGAAATTTTGAACGAAACGACAGTACTTTTCGCCTACTTTTCTGTGCCTCGAACTCATTATATTGACCTAAGTTTTTCAAAACTTTTTGAACATTGTGATGAAAACGAAGAGAAAGGAATTCCTCGGGATTTGCAAAATTTGATCAACTGAGAGAAAGAGAGGCGTGCGAAGCCCTTAATGAATGAAATCATGTTTGTTAATGTGAGTACTGAGAAGGACTCTGGCTTGATCCAGATTAGTTCCACACTATCTTCAGCGCGAGCGATTACTCGCTTTCTTAAAAGATTTCAAAAAATGTTTTGCGCAGTCCTGCGAAGACTTGTGTGGAATCGCTCTTGAGATTGTGCAGCTTAGGATCGCTCTCAGCCCCAAGACTTGACCCCTCACTTTCAAACCTTGAACTTGAAATTCAGAATGTTCAACGGTCAACTACAATGTGAGGCCTGTGTGGCCAGATTTGAAGGAGCCCATGGACTAGGGGCAAGGAGGTTAGAAATAATCAAAAGGAAGCTTGCGAAGCTAGATCAAAAGCCTCGAACTAGGGGTAAAGATGTCAGATGTGCTCGAAGAGTCAAAAAAATTGGGATGTTTTTTAAGCTAACAAAGATCGACAAGAATGCCAAATCCCAGAAGGGAGGAAAGAAGAAAGTATTGCTGAAGGATAACTGAGTTCCTACCCACAACACTAGGGGCAGATTCAGCCCCCTTTTGGAAAGACTCCTGCATCGTCAGCAAACAACAGCCATTCTCTTAGATTCAGATGACTTCAGGATCTCAAAACCATTTGACATGGACAAAGCAACACTTTTACCCTTGAGAGGCTCGCTGGGCCGAAAACCTGGAAGGGCGACCCAGGCAAAAGTTAGATCAAGAAAAAGAACAAAAAGAACAAAAAAAAAAGAAAAAAAAAGAAAAATACAAAGAATGAAGAAAAGAAATGAAGAAAAATGAAGAAAATAAAAAGAAAGATGAAAAAAGAAGAAAATAAATGAAAAGAAAAGAAGAACAGAGCTCGCAAGGTTGAAAACTCGGAAGGGCGGCCTTGGCAAAAGTTAGAGTTCAAAAAGAGAGGTTAAAGACACGAGTGTACCTCACCCCCGAACTACGTAAGGCTTGATTCCCATCTTTGGGATACGTAGGCAACTTCACTCTGAAGTCCAGCCGTAAAACACTTCAAATCCGACTGTGTCCATGTGATGGTTCTAGTCATCTTTGTCTTCTCTGTATCTGAGAATTTGGTTGTAATTGTCACTGTGAGGACTGGTTGCCATGTGCTGCGGTGCTAGTGAGGACTGGTTGCCATGTGTTGCAGCGCTATTTAGACTAGGGGCAACTTTCCGTTGCCATACAGTGTGCCGCAGTGCTATTCAAACAAGGGGCAACTTTTCGTTGCCATGCAGTGTCCTTCAAGCAAGGGGCAATTTTCCTTCGGATCTGAGGTTGTGCATCTCAAGAGTAGGTTCTGTGCTCGTTGAGCAGTGGTCGTTTGCAAAAATAGTTTTCGAGAATTTTTACCGAGGTTGACTGATTTTCTCAAAAAGTATTCCATTTTTCAAAATTGGACCATTTCTTGGACCTAAAAAAGGAAAATTTTCAGTGTTCATAGCCTGACTTGTATGATTTTAAATCAAAAAATTGAACAAGCATGTTAATCTAACTCTCATTTTGGTCAAAATTGTTTTAGTAGAATGCCAAAAAAACAAAAAAATGGTCAAAATGATGAACTAGCGGCATAGTTGAGTCAAGTGTCCTGTCTTTTCCCCGTTGTCAATGCATTTGCCAGAAAGGGCACCATACTTGCCAAGAAGGGCACTCTACCTGCCAGAAAGGGGCGCAATTGAAGCTAACAATAAAGGGCCGAAAAGCTCGCTCATTCTCCAAACAGCGAGGTATCATATCAAGTGCAAAGCACGAACTGGAATGGATCAAGATATTCCACTCCTTCATCTGGACAGATCCGATCACGTCCAAACTCCCCAGCAGAGCATCGTCAACCAATGTCAGCTACAGATTTACTATATACCCAGTCTTAGCGCAACCCCTCTGTGGGAGGAACACACTGGCTGTGAGTGGAAGAAAGAGAATCTAGTAGCATGCTAGGGGCAAGAGCCCGCAACTTCATGCTTACCCATCAACCACCCAGGGGAGGGATAAAAAATGAGAGATTGAAGAATAGAGAGATGTGCGCTGAGAGAAAAAGTGAGAAAAATGGCTTTTTCAGAAAAACAGAGCCTGAGGGCCGAGTGATGTGAGAATCACAAATAAGAAAGGGTGGGAAACAATACCCGGAGAAACTGGCTCCTCGTGCACCAAGAGGTCTCTTGCCTTTGTAACACAGCTGAGTGTGGTGTTTGTGTGTTTTTTGTTTGTCTCGATTCTTGTTTTGAGTCATTTGAGTGTCAATAGATGTGTTGAGGTTGTTTTTCCTTTGTTGAGTGGTGTTTAGGTTGTTCCACCTTTGTTTTCCGTTGTTGAGTCGTTATGGCTGTGGTCAATTATAGGCTTAATACCCGGTTGAGAACCCTTTTCTCATTTCAATTTCAAAAATGAATCGTTTTGTGATCAGAGTGCCGTGCCGTTCTCCACATTTGTACAAAACAAGATTTTGTTCTTTCAAAAACCGCAGGGTTCAACCCGGGTCATGTGGAAACAGTAAAACCAGGACCTATCTGAAGCTATGAAAGTTCCAGGCTGCAAAGTAAAAGAAAAGAGGGAAAATGTCAGGCATCTGAGTTTGTTTCAACTTCTGCAAGTTTCATCATTGCACCCCATGTATTCAGAATGAGCAGTGTCTTGTATAAGCCATGTGTTCAGAATAAACAGAATACTGTGTTATGAGTTGCGTGTTCAGAATGAGCAGTGTGCTGATACGAGCTGTGTGTTCAAAGTGAACAGAGTACTGTATTGACTGTTTCACTGTTGCAAGCCAGAATGGCGATCAGAAGTGCTCTCCCTGAGTACCATTCCCCGTCAGAGTAAAGTGGTTTACCGCCATTCACTCCATGAAGTGCTTTCTAGAGTGCCATTTTGTCTGTTTATTGCATTCCCTTAGCATCATGCTCTACATCGCTTGTAACATGTACTGTATCATCGCACTTATTACGTTTATTTGCATCTTGTGTTATCTTGTACCATTTATCCTTTTACGCCGAGCTGCGTCTAGGATCGTTGTCGTCCGGGACTTTCTCAGGTTCCGCCGAGCACGCACCTGATACTTTGTTTCGGATCTCTTCTCACAATTTCAGCGTGGTTTGAGTGTCCCGTTCCTTAAGCGATTTCAACTTGTTTGGAATTTATCTCAGCTTACGTTATAGACGCACCTGGGCGGTTTGTTTTCGGACCTCTTCTTGCGATTTCAGCGTGGTTTGAGTGTCCCGTTCCTTACGTGATTTCAGCGTGTTTGGAATTTATCTCAGGTTGCGTTGTAGACGTGCTGGGCGGTTTGTTTCGGACCTCCTCTCACGATTTCAGCCTGGTTTGAGTGTCCCGTTCCTTACGCGATTTCAACGTGTTTGGAATTTATCTCAGGTTGCGTTGTGTACGCACCTAGGCGGTTGTTTTCAGGCCTCTTCTCGTGATTTCAGCGTGGTTTGAGTGTCCCGTTCCTTACGCGATTTCAGCGTGTTTGGAATTTATCTCAGGCTGCGTTGTGTACGCACCTAGGCGGTTATTTTCAGGCCTCTTCTCATGATTTCAGCATGGTTTGAGTGTCCCGTTCCTTACGCGATTTCAGCGTGTTTGGAATTTATCTCAGGTTGCGTTGTAGACGCGCTGGGCGGTTTGTTTCGGACCTCCTCTCACGATTTCAGCGTGGTTTAATTGTCCTGTTCCTTACGTGATTTCAGCGTGTTTGGAATTTATCTCAGGTTGCGTTGTAGACGCACTTGGGCAGTTTATTTTCGGACCTCCTCTCACGATTTCAGCGTGGTTTGAGTATCTCGTTCCTTACGCGATTTCAGCATGTTTGGAATTTATCTCAGGTTGCGTTGTGTGCGCACCTAGGCGGTTGTTTTCAGGCGCCTTCTCATGATTTCAGCGTGGTTTGAGTCTCCCGTTCCTTACGCGACTTCAGCGTGTTTGGAATTTTTCTCAGGTTACGTTGTAGACGCACCTGGGCAGTTTGTTTTCAGACCTCTTCTCACGATTTCAGCGTGGTTTGAGTGTCCCGTTCCTTATGCGATTTCAGCGTGTTTGGAATTTATCTCAGGTTGCGTTGTAGACGCGCTGGGCGGTTTGTTTTGGACCTCCTCTCACGATTTCAGCGTGGTTTGAGAGTCCCGTTCCTTACGCGATTTCAGCGTATTTGGAATTTATCTCAGGTTGCATTGTGTACGCACCTAGGCGGTTGTTTTCAGGCCTCTTCTCACGATTTCAGCATGGTTTGAGTGTCCTATTCCTTAAGCGATTTCAGCGTGTTTGGAATTTATCTCAGGTTGCGCTGTGTACACACCTAGGCGGTTGTTTTCTGGTCTCTTCTCACGATTTCAGCATGGTTTGAGTGTCCCGTTCCTTACGCAATTTTAGCGTGTTTGGAATTTATCTCAGGTTGCGTTGTAGACGCGCTAGGCGGTTTGTTTCGGACCTCCTCTCACGATTTCGGCGTGTTTTCAGTGTCCCGTTCCTTACACGATTTCAGCGTGTTTGGAATTTATCTCAGGTTGCGTTGTAGACGCACCTGGGCGGTTTGTTTTCGAACCTCCTCTCACGATTTCAGCGTGGTTTGAGTGTCTCGTTCCTTACGCTATTTCAGCGTGTTTGGAATTTATCTCAGGTTGCATTGTGTACGTAGCTAGGCGGTTGTTTTCAGGCGCCTTCTCACGATTTCAGCGTGGTTTGAGTGTCCCGTTCCTTACGCGACTTCAGCGTGTTTGGAATTTTTCTCAGGTTGCATTGTAGACGCACCTGGGCGGTTTGTTTTCGGACCTCTTCTCACGATTTCAGCGTGGTTTGAGTGTCCCATTCCTTATGCGATTTCAGCGTGTTTGGAATTTATCTCAGGTTGCGTTGTAGACGCGCTAGGCAGATTGTTGGACTTCCTTTCACGTTTTCAGCGTGGTTTGAGTGTCCCTTTCCTCAGACGATTTCAGTGTGTTTGGAATTTGACTTAGGTTGCGTCGTATGCGTGCTTGATTGATTGTTTGTCATCCTCTCATGATTCCAGCATGGTTGGAGTATTCTCCCCTTTGCATTCACCATTGTATTTTGCATGCATTGCATGGCACTATCTTGCGCACCTTACCTGTATCGCACTATTTTCTGCATTCACCCTACTCACACTGTTTTGTACACCTTTAGCTCGCACTGTCTTGTGCACTCTCTGGTCCGAGAGACCTTAAATCTTCTGGTCTAGGAGACCTTAAATCCTCCGGTCTAGGAGACCTTAAATCCTCTAAAGGTGCAATTCCTTTGGTGTTTGTCGTGCCCGAACGACTTCTGGTGGTCTGGTATAGCCACCTGCCTGTGTTTGTGGTGAGTTCTTAGGAGACCAACTAAGACGGTGGAAACTAGAGTTCGAATGGCTCATGCCTAGAACGCAAAGGTTCGGGATTTCCGAGACTAAAGTCTGGTTTAAATACCCAGGGGTATATCCTCGGCTTGAAATCTGTATGGCAGCCCCATAGATTGATATAGCATGTGTATGCGCCTCAATTCTGGATACCGAATCAACCTAGTCTGTCACCCTATTGGAGAATAGGGAAAGCTGCAACCATAGTCAGGGAGAAAAGTAGTACCTGTGGCTCAATTGAGAAGAAGAAAAAGATTCCCACATCAGCATGAGGCAGGACATTGCTGAGGTAGGTCATTGCCAATTGCCCCTGTAAGGTATCTTCACTTCCTAACTACTACGTCATTTAGTATGTCTATAGCATTGCATATAGCATATATTACACGCATGCATTCACTGCATTATCCATATGTGGCTTGCGCCTTTCCATGTTAAGCTTGGTCTGGTATGTGCCCATACTTTTCACGTTCAAGAACGGTTATGTGATTTTTGTGTACGCATCTATTCCACTAAAGGGATTGTGGTTCGAAGGTAACGGCACCATTTCCGTGTTAGACGTGGTTTGTTTGTGTCCATGCCTTTCCTAGGCAAGATACGGTTTGGCCGTGAGCCTTATCCATTCCATCTGTTGCATTTAGCTATTACATTGCATTTGTACATAGTTTATATTGCATGCATTCACTACATTATCCATCTATGGCTTGCGCCTTTTCATGTTAAGCTTGGTCTGGTATGTGCCCATACTTTTCACGTTCAAGCATGGTTATGAGATTTTGTGTACGCATCTATTCCACTAAAGGGATTAGGGTTTGAGGGTGACGGCACCATTTCCATGTTAGACGTGGTTTCTTTGTGTCCATGCCTTGTCTTGGCAAGATACGGTTTGGCCGCGCGCCTTATCCATTGCATATCATTCGCATTGTATCATTACATTGCATTGCATAAACCCTGAATTTTCAGACCGGCTTCGCTAAGCGTATAAGTCCAATTATCAAACCGGCTTCGCGAAAGCGTATAAGTCCAATTATCAAAATCTTCTCGCATATCATTTTGCATCCTGCCCCTGAACTACGCTGGTTTGATTCCTTGCAAAGGGATATGTAGGCAACCTGTGGGCACAACCATTTATTTATCTATATTTTGTTTGTTTGTCCAAGTGTTCGGCCTTGTCAAAAATGGGTCGTCTCTGGGCTTTGACATTCACTCTCGTCACATCTTGACTTCCGAGTTCTGTCAAAGAGGGGCAACTGTAGACACCCCATTTTTGACCGCCTTTAAGACTTGGGCACTACTGATGGTTTACTCGGTGGAGAAAGGTGTGCAAGGCAAAGGTTCAGTTTCTTCGACAAGGAGAGAGTCAAATCTCAATTTCACACCCCTTTTGGACTGAAACAATCTTGATCAAAAGATTTTAGACCTTGAAACCCTCTCTTTCAAAATGTTTTGAAAATAAAGTTCCTACGATGTTCCGACGCTCGCATTTCGTTAAATGTTGCGCTTTTCGGTAAACCGAGCAAGGACAAAGTGGAAATGAATGAAAGAGAGATGATATCTTTGAAAATTCTTTCAAAACACTTTACTTAGGGTTTTGGAGTTGAAGAAAAGAAGAGAAGGGGGAAGAAACCCAGATGGGGGAGAAAATGGGCATGAACCGTTAAGAGAGGGACGAGCAGTCCTCGCTGAATCAGGCCTATTCATTTGTATACTTGGATTTCAGCTATGAGGCCACCACCATTGAAAATCTTACTTCCGGGCATTCATTTTTCACTCAAGAATATCCTAAAGCCAAGTCCGGACGGGGGAGATATGGTTGATTGAAGTAGGGCATCACTCCGGTTGGACAGAATCTGCGCGGCTTCACCAAAACAGGCATAACTTTTTTCACAGGAGGACTTTTAATGCAAGACTGGTGCCATTGGAAAGCTAAATTCTGGGGCTTCAATCTAGACACCTACCAGACCACTTTTGGACTTCCCAATCACTGGACGACCACCTTTATTTCCGATAGGCCAATTTTTTGTCCTAAAAAACCAGAAAAAGTAGCAGGCCGACAAGAAAAGGTGGTCGGCCGACCACCTAAACCTTTTGACCTGGTCGGCCGACCAGGGAAAGTGGTTGGCCGACCACCTGAACTGGTCGGCCAGCTTTCTCCTTTTTTGTCTCAATGAGTTGAAGCCAACTGTGCCAGCTGGAAGCCTCGGAATGCATCCTCCATACACGTGTATGGAGGATGTTCAAGCTAGCTTTTAAGCTTCTTGGAGAAGCTTTAGACCTTCTCCTCTATAAAGGAAAGGGCCTTCTTCCATTGCTAGGGTTCAGAACCTGTTTTGAGCATACATACACTTTCCCTCCATATCTCTATATTCCAAGCTCCAAAAAACCCTTGTTCTTGGTCCCATTGCACTACACCTCCAAGCACAACACCTCCATTATCAACATAAGCACCTAGAAGCTCATTTTCAGAGGTTGGAGAGTTCCTATTTTGGTACAGAAGCTGCTGGCACTCTGCTTTACAAGGGTAAGACACTAGTTCCCTCTTTTGGCCCTTATTTTGCTTCATTGTTTAGCCTTACTTGCAGGAATTTTTGGGTTTCGTCACAAACTTAAAAAAGTTTTATTTTTTGAGCTTATAAACATGTTTGTTTAAGGTCATTTTTCTATTGGGGTCATCTACCCCCTTGCATGCTTCATTTCTTCTTGTTTTGAGCTATGCATTAGAGCATTTGTGTTGGCCTTGGTTTGGCCTTTTAGCCACTGAAATCTAGCGGATTTTTAGTGGCTAACATGTTTTTTTGAGCCTTAAAATCAGAGAGGGGTGCCCCTCTCACCCCTTGTTTTGTTTACTAGCTTTCTTGGCCTTACAAAGGAGCCCCCATTTGCATGTTTTGAAGCCATGTTTCAGGCCACTTTTTGTGAGTTTTGTGACCTTCATGAACTCTGTCCAGAGCCCTTTTCGCCATATTTGATGTCTATCTTGCATGTGTAGAACAATCCTATTCAAGGCCTTTTAAAGGGGCTTTCACTTGCATGCTTCCTAGACTAATTTCACGACCTTTTTGATGGGTTTTAGAACCCTCATAACCTCTTCCCAGAGGTGGCTTTGCCATTTTGGGTGTCCATCATACATGTGTAGAATAACCCCTTGCATGGCCTTCCAAAGGAACACTTCATTTTTGCATGCATTGACTGAGTTTCAGTGGTTATTTGGGCATATTTTGGCATGGCATACTTCTATTTTTGGCTGGTTCGGTGAGCCCTCTAGTGTAAACCATGCTTACTAGCCTATGTTGCTTGTTGTTTTGGCCCTTCATGTTAGCACTTTTTGGCCATACCTTAAACTGATCTTAGGGATATTTTGGACTGCTTTAGCTCTGTTTTTGGGTCTCATGGTCGAATGGTGTTTGTTTTGTATGCTTGTGGTTCAATACACTTGCTTAGCTTTGAGTTTCGGGGTCCAATACATGCATATACCGAGGTGTGTTCATTTTTTGGGTCCATTATACATCATATTTCAGAGCTTGTTTGAATGCCATATTGCCATGTTTTGTACTCTTTAAATGCATTTGAGAGTCAGGCTTGTATGCCTCATTTACCGACCATTGAATGAGCTCCATTTCTTTGCATTCCGAGCCATTATTTTAGGCCATTTCCCCACTGTTTTAGATCTGCCTAGGGTCTGTTTGGGGTTGGTTTTGCCATTAGTGCATTGCTTTGGGTACCTCTAGTGTAACACACTTCACTAGTTTCGGTACCCGAGCCCCCCCTAGCATGCATTGTGTGACATATTTGCATGTTTTGGGACTATCTTCTGTGCCATTTCAGAGTTGTATCATGTGTCATTCTATGCCGTACTTCATCCTCTGCCATGCTTAGTTAGAGTTGCATGTTATGCCTTAGGATCGGTCCTTCGCATCCGTGCATGTTTGCATGTGTTTCGGTTGTCTCATTTTCATCCCATGGCCACTGATTTGGGCGTGGCTGAGGCCTCTCCATTTTGGTATAAGTCCATCGTGCATTGTGTATGCCATGTTACAATGTGTTGTGCATGTTATGTTGTTTTAGGCATTGTGTATGCCATCTCATTTTCTTTCATTGCGTATGCTAGGTTGTTAGTCGCATTGTGTATGCCATATGGTTCATAGCATTGTGTATGCTAGTAGCATGTTTGCATCTCATCCTTGCATGTTTGCATGATTAGGTCGCATTGCATTAGGATTGCATGCTATTTGCATTTGTGCATGTCATGCCATCCTTATTTGTTGCATTGTGTTTGGAGTAGGGTTTAGTCCAAACACGGGAAACGAGGGATGTTTCATATTCTAAGTGATGAAACGTGCCTCGATTCTCGGTCGCCGACACTCTGGACTGTCCATGATAGAGTTGTGGGCTTTACTTGCTTATATGTGCATTCATTTCATATTGAGTCGTGCAATTTGACTCCTCGGCCATCATGCATCGAGATGCGCGATTGGTGGCACGAGGATCGAGGATTACATCCCCTTAAGCTTGTGCAAGGACGAGGAGAGTTATCTTGCACACATATGTTGAAAATACATTGCCTTCTCTCTCTGTTGCCTTTGTTGCAGAAAAACCAGAATCCAGGGGCAGAAAGTGGTCGACCGACCAAGTTTTCTGGCAGGCCGACCACCTTTTTTGGTTCCCACCACAAAGGGTGGTCGGCAGGTGTCTCCCAAGCCAATACCTGGTTGGCAGTCTTCCTAGGGTGGAGTTTCAGCCTCTCGGAGCCTTGTGCAAATTTCTAAAATTAGTTGCAAACAAAGGCGAGATGAGGCATCGCGATGGAATTTCCCGACGAGGCGACTCGAGCATGCATGCATCCATCGTCACCCAAAACAGAGCCGAGGCAGTCACATTCATGTAGTTTACATGCTTACTTAGCTAGTTTATTAATTAGTTAATGTTGTGTAAATAATTAGCTGTAGCTGTTATTTATTCGGACTGTATTATTTATTCGGACCCTCCGAGCGGGGGCACAATTGTAATAAGTGTGCGTGTGTGTGATGTTTGTCTTCCAACCCCACGTTTTTCTCCGTTTTATTTACCAGCTTATGATGGTTAGATTAGGGCATGTTTCAATTAGCATTTATATGTTCGCATGTTTGCATTCATTCATCTGTCTTGCATACACTGGGCTCGACGCATCATGCTAACTGCATTGTATTTCAATTCCAAGTTGAATACATGTATCGATTGTTGCATCTCATATGCCATTCTTAGGATAGCCGAGCCTATTGTAGTTGCATTTTGCATGTGTTGCATTAGCCATTTTAACATGAACTAGGATCATGCATTGATTACTAACTAGTTTCTGTTTTGGCTCGGAGTACTCGGTAAGTGTTTATGCTTTAGCATCCTTGTATGAGTGTGAGTGTTGCCATGATAGCATGCTTACCATGAGGCTAATTGCTTATGTGATATAACTACCTGAATTCCTGTGGGTGAAGGTTGGATTATCTGAATTGGAATAATGCATTGACTGTGAGTTTTAAGCCCACTTGAGAGTGGCAAACCATCACATTTTCTAAGCCCACCCGAGGGTGGCAAATCCACGTCTCAGCCTACTTGCGGGTAGCACCATCAAACCATTTTCAAAATAAACAAACATGAGATGTGTTGTTCCAATTCAGGCGATCCAGTCTATACTTGTATGCTGTGCGCATCACATAGTAAATCTAGGGTAATAACCGGAATAAGAGCCCACAATGTTTTCAAAATTCGATATCATGGTTAGTAGAGGCTGATCTTTGATCGGGCGAGCAGGGGTGCTCACGAAGTGACCTTCCCCAATCGTACCCAAGTTCCCGAGCCGAGGCAACTTTGGTGATGACGGACATGTGGCCTTAGGCAAACGAGTCAGGGTTTCCTAAATTCCCCAAAATAAAATATTTAGGTGGCGACTCTGTATCTGGCAAAGCAGTCCATATTTGGCACTTCTTTCGAAAAAATTTGTTTTCAAAAATGATTTGCCAGATTTGGACTCTTTGATGATTCATCAGTCTTGCATTGCACTCTGCGAGATTAGATACAAGACCGTGACATTTGAGTCCGAACTGTAGTGAGCCCAACGAACAAAACGGGATTTCCCTCCCGGGACGTTCGGGGACGTCTACAGCAACCTACTAGAGACTGGTCACCACCATGTTCAAGGAGAAACTCGGCAAAACTATGGAAGTGTACATTGACGATATGTTGGTCAAGTCCAAAGAAGAGAAGAATCATATAGCCGATCTGGAAAAGACATTCAGCATCCTACGCAAATATGGAATGTAGTTGAACGCTTCCAAATGTGCGTTTGGTATTGGCTCTGGCAAATTCTTGGGCTACATTGTCAACCACAGAGGAATCGAAGCCAGCCCAAGGCAAATCATAGCAATCCTAGAGCTCGGCTCCCCTCGTTCAGTAAAGGAGGTTCAAAAGTTGATGGGGATGGTTACCGCACTCAACAGGTTTATTAGCCGGTCCACAGATCGCTGCTGACAATTCTTTCATACACTATGGCAGGGCAAGGCTTTTGAATGGTTCGCCGAGTGCGAAGCCGCTTTCAACGGCTTGAAGACCTACCTTCGCTCAGTACCACTTCTGAAAACACCCTCTGCTGGCGACCCGCTCATTTTGTATCTGGTAGTTTCTGATCGAGCCGTCAGCGCCGTATTGATAAAGGAAGAACTAGGGGAACAGCGGCCAGTGTATTATGTGAGCAAGGCAATGGTTGACGCCGAAACACGCTACCTTCCGCTGGAAAAGCTCAACCTAGCCCTAGTTATGGCAACAAGGAAGCTCATGCATTACTTCCAGGGACATAGCATTGGGGTACTAACAGATTATTCCCTTCAATCAGTACTACGCAGTGCAGAAGCATCTGGACGTGTTTCAAAGTGGGCTCTGGAACTTGGCCAGTACGATATTCAATTTCTACCCAGAACCTCAATCAAGGGACATGTGCTAGCCGACTTTATTGCCGAATTCACTAGGGGCCTTATCGACTTCAAGTCTGGTGTTGCCGACTTCAAGTCAGATGAAATTCGACCGAAGCCGAACTGGAGGATTTATGTTGGGGACATCTGGCAGTTGTATTGTGATGGATCATCCAATCAGCGGGCAGTGGAGCTGGAGTTGTAATCATGACTCCCGACGACGTAATAATTGAGCAGGCCGTCAAGCTCGGCTTTGAAGCATCAAATAACGAAGCCAAATACGAAGCCCTTCTAGCCGGTTTGCGGAATGCGCATATTCTGGGTGCTCGGCATCTGCTTGTGTTTTGCGATTCAAAACTAGTGATCAATCAGCTAAAGGGGGAGTACGCGACAAGAAACAATCGTATGGCGGCCTACATGAAAACGGCCAATTCCTTGTTGGCAAAATTTGACCATCATGAGTTAAACCAGATAACACACGATCAGAACACCCATGCAGATGCCTTGGCTTGCCTAGCCTCCGCAATCAACTCAGAGATTAAACGGACCATCGAAGTAGGATTCATCCCAGAGCCAAGCATTGGCCCTTCGGAGGAATTCTAAATCAACGTTATGGAATCTACACCAAGTTGGATGGATCCCATTGTTGCATTCCTATCTTCTGAACAACTCCTAGAGGACAAGAAAGAAGGGCACAAGCTACGAAAGAAAGCCATACGATACTACTTGGATCCGTAAGGAAGGCTTTATAAAAAGTCACTCTCTGGCCCATATTTGGAATGTGTGCACCCGGACAAAGCCGAGGAGCTACTGACTAAGATACACGAAGGCAGTTATGGTGCCCATTCTGGCGGACGCTCTTTGGTCCATCGAGCTATAACGCAGGGGTATTATTGGCCGACAATGAGAACGAACGCCGAGTGTTATGCAAAAAAGTGTGAACAGTGCCAAAAGTTCTCCCCGTTCAACCATCTGCTTGCTGAAGAGTTGAACTCTATCACTAGTCCCTGGCCGTTCGCCCAGTGAGGGCTTGATATCATAGGACCATTGCCGAGGGCCCCAGGGAACAAGCGATACCTGATCGTCGCAACAGATTACTTCACGAAATGGGTCGAAGCGGAGGCATTAACACACATTCGAGATGCTGATGTTAAGCGTTTTGTGTGGAGGAACATCATAACACGATTCGGCATTCCCAGAGCTCGTATCTTAGACAACGGCACCCAGTTTGATTGCGGCGTGTACCGAGAGCTGTGCAGCAAATATGGTATCCGGCCTTACTTTTCTACGCCAGCTTACCGCCAAAGCAATGGCCAAGCCGAAGCCTCTAATAAATCCATCTTGGACGGCATCAAGAAAAGGCTGGAGAAAGCCAAAGGCAAATGGGTCGAAGAATTGCCAAGTGTATTGTGGGCTCATCGAACTACACTGAGAAGATCAACTGGAGAAACGCCGTTTGCCCTATGCTTTGGAACTCAGGCAATCTTACCCCTGGAAATCGATCACCCGACTCTCAAGTCACAAGTTTTTGATATGGGCCGAAACGACATGATGCTAGCTTTGGATTTGATTCTAATCGAAGAATGAAGAGACCGAGCCCTTGCGTCCATGGCACGGTACCAGCAGTAGCTGGCAAAGTCGTATAATTAACGGGTTCAACTGCGCCGCTACACACCAGGATAGTTGGTCCTGAAGAAGGTGCTTTCAACTGACAGGAAACCGGCCGATGAAAAATTGGGTCCTAACTGGGACGGCCCCTATCAGATTGATTTGATCACCGGAGTAGGGGCATATCGGCTCAAAGACATGTCAGGAAGGAGTCTGCCACGGCCCTGGAATTCCACGCATTTACGCAAATTTTATCATTAACCCGACTTGTGGGACATGACGCTTATTCCGAACTATTCGCCATGTACATCTCTTTTTTTGTAATACAAAGATTCCTATTCACCTACTACAGAATCTAGTTCAAAGATGTTCTGATTAAAGCCTCCGGATTTGGAGCGCCCTTCATGGATATCACTATTGGCCAAATCAAGTCTTCGGATTCGGAGCCTCATCAACGAATTACGTCTTTAGGCCGATTAAGCCTCCAGATTCGGAGCGCCCTTCGTGGATATCACGATTGGCCAAATCAAGTCTCCGAATTTGGAGCCCCATCGGTGAATAACGTCTTTGGGCCGATTAAGCCTCCGGATTCGGAACGCCCTTCGTAGATATCACGATTGGCCAAATCAAGTCTTCGGATTCGGAGCCACATCGGCGAATGACGTCTTTGGGCCGATTAAGCCTCCGGATTCGGAGCGCCTTTCGTGGATATCACGATTGGCCAAATCAAGTCTCCGGATTTGGAGCCCCATCGGCGCATGGGGTCTTTGGGCCGATTAACCCTTCGGGTCGTGCATAACACAATGATGTCGATTCAATCAGGCCGAACAATGTCCATTCAATCGTCTGAAATACGTTTATTCAAACATTTATATAATAAAACACATGCAAGCACGTGTGTGTCGAACAAAACTTATAACAAACCATTGAAAATAAAATGCTTTTTATTCGACTAACCAATAATCACATAATTTTAGATGGAATCCGCGTTTGAACATTTACAACGAATATTTTTATTCAGCGTCTCCCTTATCATCGCTATTTTCAACTTCAAAGGTAGAAATGGGCAAATGATCACGATGATCCAGGCCACATAAGTTGGAATCGACACCCTTCGCTCGGAGAGCCTCCGTAGCCTGAAGAGCCGCGATCCAACCATGCTTAAAGCCCCGATTTTAGCATCGGCAAACCTCCTCAGCAAGTGTCTTTTTCGTTTTGTCGATCCCAACCTTCCGGCCAGCATGGAAGCCCTGCTCGTAACCCTTGGCCCTTGCATTTTCTTCGGCAAACATGCTTGCCGTATCTCGGTCGGCGATGGCATGCCTCAATAGCCATTAGGTCACCCTCTCGTCCATAATCGGGTTAGATTGACACACATGCGGATCGACGTCTTTAACCTTCCTAAGCTCCCTAAGCTCGCCCTCGGCTTTCTCCGCACGAGCCTCCGAACTGCGGACCCATTCGTCCATTTTCTCTATCTCCCGCCGCGCGGCGTGCAGACGCATGCCGACTTCGTAGACGGTGTACAGCCCCTTCACCACCCCATGAATACCTTCTTGAAACACTTCAAAATATTGTCGTCCAACCATCAATTGTTGGACTTCTGGTGGAAACATCTGTCGAGCGAACTCGACCGCTACACCAGGATCATTAATGATGGAATCTGCCTCAGTCATCGGTCTATTCCCCACGAACACCGCAAAACTCAATGGTCGTGGCATCGCGTCTGACTCATTCCTCGGTCGTGGTCGTGGGGAGCTTCCCCGTTGATGCTTCTCTCTTCGAGGCGATCTGCTTCGACGGCTTGAAGGTTGACATTTTTCGTTTTCCTTGGACGTCCTTCCTCCCGAACGAGCAAGCTCACTGTTGTGATTCATCGCAGTATCTAGTTCAGCCAGTGTTCGTCCCTCTCTTCTGCTGTTGAAGAACAGTCTGTTTGACATTCGCCCTCGCCCCAAGCTAGTCCAAATCGAGTTTGAATAAGAATAAGTGGACCCACTAGCGCGAATCCACCTCGTTTTTTCGTAGATATACAGCGACCCCGAGGCAATTTCATTAATGCTTTTGGCAGCCTCCAAACGACAGATGCCGATTGATATGTGCCACAACCACTTCATGCACTAATTTTTGGCTTGTTAAAACGGCCTAATTATCTAATCGGCAATTATAGGCGAATGCCTTGAAGTCCACGAATTGGCTGGGGCAAGGGCAGATTTATTAATCTAACCAACCGAGCATCTTGGCCTCATGCCGATTGATATGTGCCACAGCCACTTCATGCACTAATTTTTGGCTTGTTAAAACGACCTAATTATCTAATCGGCAATTATAGGTGAATGCCTTGAAGTCCATGAACTGGTTGCGGCAAGGGCATATTTATTAATCTAACCGGCCGAGCATTTTGACCCCATGCCGATTGATATATGCCACAGCCACTTCATGCACTAATTTTTGGCTTTTTAAATGGCCTAATCATATAGTCGGCGAATATACAGAACGTTTGATCTAAGGCAGCAACAAAACAATACCATTCATTAAATACAGCAAAGAACAAAATGAATTTTCATTAAGTAAATTGGGCACAAATTGTAGCCATTTTACATATGAAAATTACTAGACAAAAAGCTGTAAAATGCTGAAAATTACTAAATAAAAAGCTGCAAACATACATGCAAATCCTAAAACAAAAACAGGAGTCGCCCAAATTAGTCCTCGGAGTCAGACTCCAGCGGCTCAACATCCACTTGCTCATATGGAATTGGCGTAGCCAATGTTACATCGACAGCAGTAAGGGCTTTGAGCCAGCCGTGTTTGAATCCCCAATTTTCAAATTTGGGACTTCGTCTACGTATTAATCAAAAGCAGATTTTTTCCCTACATCGAATGCGCTAGAAGCCTTCAGATCAGCTGTTTCCTTCGCCGCCTTTATTTCTTCCAACTCAGCCTCTAATTTAGAGATCGCCTCCTGGGCCAATTTAAGCGCGTCGTCGCTCGCATCCGCCCTCTTCTCGGCGACCGATCTCGATTCAGCATTGCGGGCTCTCTCCACCTCGAACTCAGCCCTACTCTTTTGGCCGTCAACCTCTACTTGTAAACAGCCAATATGCTCGACGGTATTGTGATAATGATGGCCCATCTCGGCTATCCTTCCAACGGCCTACAAAAGAGGAAGTTTAGACCAAAACAATATTCGCGTTAAGTGAAAAGGCAGTCAAGATATATACCAAAAGAGCCAATTGTGCGGCCAACGCAATTGCAACCAGATCTGGCTCTGCCCAAAAAGCCACCTTGTCAGCAGGCAGTGAAACGAACGTGGCCATGCCGAGTGCAATCGCTAGATCTTTGATTGCCGAAGCATCGGAGGAGATCGGTGTATTCTTTATCTTCAGCTAAATAACAAAAGGTGCAATCACATCCGATCCTTGCAAACGAGGTCGTTTGTCGACATGGTCTTCTTTTGAGCCGGCCTCGACCTCAGCAGTGCGCATCTCCACACTTTGCTTAACCTCTACACTTGCCCGCACAAAAGGTTCTGCCTCGACACTCCCATTTTTTTCTGTTCCCCCCTCAATAATAGGCAAGGAGGATTGGGACTCGCCAATAGGTGGGGGCTGAGATTCGGCAGCCCGAATGGTCTCCACCCTTCTCCGCGCGGCCATCCTTTCCGCGTTCGCCTTCTTGGCAAGTTTAGTGGCGCTCAACCCAGCCATATCTTCTGTGTACACGCAGGGGAGATTCTCCAGACCGTGAAAAATATTATCAAGTGGAAGGTCCTCTCGACCTGAAGTGGACGGAGGATTAACCGAATTAAGGCCGGCTTCTTCGAATGCTAACTTCAAAGCCTCGTTGACCTCGGTTTTGGATTGGTCTGACTCGGCGACCTCAGCTACTTCTAGTTGCTCCGAATCTGATCCCCCAACACCGACTTGCCTTAAATTTTTGATATCAGTCAAGATAAGGGCGGTAAGACACTCCTCACCCTTCGAAATTGGGATGTTTTCCGCCGCCGAAAAGGTTGTATAAGTCGGCTCATAACAGAGCAAAATGTGGGTGCCCTCCCCTATTTTTGAAGACTCGGCCGACCAAAATACTTAAGCGCAACCTGGATTTCCGAAAGGACAGCGTCATCGGTTGAGGTCAAGACATTTTTCAAATCGTTTCCTACAAAAGCGAAACCATGAGGTCCCGAAAATGAAGCTTCATAGATTATAACAAAAAGTAAATAATTAAAAGAAGATACTCAGCCACCTGGTTCGCCCCTTCGCCTAGGAATACGGTCAAGGCGGTCTTCGCCTTCGCCGAATTCCCGATTTCCTTGGACGACGACCATAACATCGTCGACTCGCTTTCCAGAGCTGGAAAGCATGGTCACTAGTTGATGGTCAGTGTCTTTCACCCTAAGGAAATAACGCCCGTACCGACCAGACGACTTGGCCAAGGCGTAGCAATGCCGAATAGCGGGAATGCCAAGGCTAAGCCCACGGCGATGGTTTAATGCGATAATCCCCATCACGATCCTAAAGAAGTTGACATTGGATTGGGAAGGGATTAAGCGCCAATGGCAGAGCATGGCCCTAAGGAGTGGGTGAAGGGGGAAATGGACTCCACCCTCTGCGATTGATAAGAGAGGGAAGACGATCGTGGTTTCATCAACCCTCTCTATATCGAGGGTGCCGTCTGTCACAAGTGACAGACGGGCGTCGTCAGGAATGGAGAAATGGCGTCGGAAGCCAGAAATTCGATCCGATGAGAGGAGATTTTTTAAATGTTTTGCCATTTCCCCCAGCCAATACGAATATGCTAAGCTAAAAAATAAAGCAAGGAAAGAGATTCAAAGCAGAGAAGGAGATAACTTACAAGAGGCGAAGAAGATAGAGAAGAGAAGGAAGTTGCAGAGGTAATTCGGAAGGTAATTCGGAAGGCAGTCTAGCGACGAGCGTCTAAAAGCGTGTATGCATTTGAAAAGACGTCGAAATTTTAAATCACAATAAATAGAAGTGTACGAAGAGGCAAAAAGTTGAAATGATAATCGAGAAGCGTGTGTTCAGACATTTGCGTTGGAATACGGTCAGCCGCCGAATTTCGGCTCTGACTTTTCGAGTTCGAAGCCAAACACTCTAGCCAACTGTCGTTAGTGGAGTGCTTGGGGGCAATTGTGGGGGCCGAGTATTGGAAGTCATAGAGATTCCGGATAGTTGGACCTGGGAGAGTCAAAATTCGTGGCACTCGGCATCGGCTCGCAAGCTCGAATCCAACCTTACTCGGCCAAATAGCCGATTAAGCAAGAGGCCGAGTAAAGAGCGGTCTACTACAAAATGTGCCAAATATGGAGTTGGAAATGGACCTAATCTCGAGGCCCATGGGACAAGTATAAATAAAGGAGCAACAGAATAAGAAAGGTATGTGAGAATTGTTGTGCTGAACTTAGAATACAAGCATTCTTGAGTGTGGAGACTGACTTGTCTGCCGGAGTGCTAATTCCGGCACCCCCGACCGGAGTGTTTATTCCTTTTCAGGTGACTATCAGCGGATCATGAGCTCCCCCCAGGATTAGAAGAGTATTTCCAAACCACTTCTCCACACACGTGTATGGATGTAGACACCCCATTTTTGACTGCCATTAAGACTTGGGCACTACTGATGGTTTACTTGGTGGAGAAAGTTGAGCAGGGCAAAGGTTTGATTTCTTCAGCAACAGGAGAGTCAAACCCTAACCTCACACCCCATTTCTTGATCAAAAGATTTTAGATCTTAAAACCCTCTCTTTCGAAATATTTTTGAAATAAAGTTCCTACAATGTCTCGAGACTCACATTTTGTTAAATGTCGCGCTTTTCGATAAACTGAGCTAGGACAAAGTGGAAATGAATGAAAAAGAGATGGAATCTTTGACAAATCTTTCAAAACACCTTACTTATGGGTTTGAAGTTGAGGAAAATAGGAGAAAATGGGAGAAATCCAGTTGGGGGAGAAAATGGGCATGAACCGTTAAGAGAGAGTCGAGCAGCCCTCGCTGAATCGGGTCTATTCATTTGTACACTTGGATTTAAGATATGAGGCCATTACCGTTGGAAAGGAGACTTTCGGGGCTTCATTTTACACTCAAGAATCTCCCAAAGCCAAGTCCGGACGGGGGAGATATGGTTGGTTGAAGTAGGGCATCAATCCGGTTGGACCGAATCTGCGTGGCTTCACCAAAACATGCATAACTTTTTGCACAGTTGGAATTTTAATGGAGGGCTGGCGCCATTGGAAAGCTTACTTCTGGGGCTTCATTTTGAACACTAGCCGACCACTTGAACCTTTTGACCCTGGTCGGCTGACCAGGGCAAGTGGTCGGCCGACCACTTGAACTGGTCGGCCAGCTCCCCCTTTTTTTGTCTTAGAAAGTTGGTTCCATCTGTGCCAGCTCGGAGGCATTTAATGCATCCTCCATACGTGTATGGAGGATCTTCAAGCTTGGTTTTTGGCTTCTTTGAGAAGCTAAGGGCTTGTATCTCTATAAAGGAGGGCCTCTCCCTCATTAGCAAAGGTTCAGAAGTTGGTTTTGGGGATACACTATATCTCTCCCTTTGTCTCTATATTTTAGCTTCAAAGCTCCATAGTTCTTGCCCCTTTTGCATACCACCTCCTAGCACAACACCTCCACTATCAACCTAAGCATCTTGGAGCCCATTTTTAGAGGTTGAAGGCTTGATGTTTTGGTCCAGAAGTTGCTGGTCCTTTTGGCTATATGGGTAACACTCTATTTTCCTATTTTTGGCATTGTTTTGTTCCATCTCTTACACTAGTTTGCAAGCATATTTGGGCTTTTTCATAAACTGAAAAAAGTCTTATTTTGAGCTTCTTAACGTTTTGTTTAAGATTATTTTTCTGTTGGGGGTCATCTACCCCCTTGCTTGCTTCATTTCATCTTATTTTGAGCCATGCCTTAGAGCCTTTGCATTGGCCTATGTTTGGCCTCTTAGCCACTGAAATTCAGTGGATTTTGAGTGGCTAGCATGCTGTTTTGAGCACCAAAATCAGAGAGGGGTGACCCTCTCACCCCTTGTCGTGTTTACTAGCATTTTTGGCCTAACAAAGGAGCCCTTATTTGCATGCTTCGAAGCCATATTTCAGAAATTTTTTGGTGGGTTTTAGGACCTGCATAGGCTCTATCCAGAGCCCATTTTTGCATTTTTGGTGTCTATCTTCCATGTGTAGAAGAACCCTCTTTATAGCCTATCAAAGGAGCTTATCATTCTTGCATGCATAGACCATATTTCAGTGGTTTTTTGGGCTTTATTTGGCATGTCATACCCCTTACTTTTTCTGGTTTAGTGACCTTTTGAATGCTCCATATACTTGTAGTGTAAACCCTCTTCACTAGCTTGTATTGCATGCTATTTTGGTCCTTGATTCTAGCACTTTTTGGCCATGCCTTAAACATATTTTATACATGTTTTGGACTGCCTTAGCTCTATTTTTATGCCTCATGGTCGAATGATTCTTGCTATGCATGGTTGTAGTTCAATACCCTTGCCTAGCCTGGAGTTTTAGAGCCTATTGCATGCTTGTGTTGAGGTGTTTCCATGATTTGGGGCCATTGTGCATCATATTTCAGAGCTTATATGTATGCCATATTCCCATGTTTTCCACTCTTTAAATGCGTTTGAGAGTCGTGCATAAATGCCTCGTTTTTGGACCGTTGCATGAGCTTCATTTCCATGCCTTTCGAGCCATCATTTTAGACCATATTCCCACTGTCTTGGACCTACCTAGGGTCTATTTGGGGCTGGTTTTGCCATTTGTGCATTGCTTTGTGTACCTCTAGTGTAATGCGCTTCACTAGTTTCGGTATTCGGGCCATCTAGCATGCATTGTGTGAAGTGTTTGCATGATTCGGGACCATCTTGCATCATATTTCAGAGCTGGAAAATGTATGATTGCATGCCATATTTCATGCCCTACCATGCTTTGGTAGAGTGGCATTTGATGCCTTAGGTTCAGTCCTTTGCATTTGTGCATATTCGCATGTGTTTTTTTTGCCTAATTTCATCATGTATGGCCACTGATTTGAGTGTGGCTGAGGTCCACTCGTCTTGGTTTAAGTCCATCTTGCATCGTGTATGCCATGTCCATGTTGTCGCACGCTTGATCGTCGCATTATGTATGCCTTGATTATGCCTTTGTGTATGTCCATCTTCATATGTGTGCATTGCATGTGCCATAAAGTTCATATGCATTGAGTATGCCATTCGTAGTTCATAGCATTGCGTATGCTAGTTGCACCTTTGCATGTCATTCCTTGCATGTTTGCATGTCTTAGTTGCATTGCATTTAGCTTGCATGCTAGAGTCGCATTGTGTATGCCATACTTGTTGCATTGTGTTTGGAATAGGAGTTAGTCTAAACACGGGAAACGAGGAACGTTTTGTACTCAAAGTGACGAAACGTACCTCAATTCCCAGTCACCGACACTCCGGATTACCCATGATGGAGTTTAGGCCTTGTTGTGTTTATATGTGCGTTCATTTTACTTCGAGTCGTGCAATCCGATTCCTCGGCCATCATGCATCGAGATGCGTGATTGGTGGCACGAGGATCGAGGACTACACTCCCTAGAGCTTATGCAATGATGGAGAGAGTGGTCGAGCACACATATGTTAAAAATACCTTGCCTTCTCTCTCTCTCTTGCCTTTGTTGCAGAAAAAGTAGAAACCAGGAAGATGAACTGGTCGGCCGACCAGGTTTTCTGGCAGGCCGACCACCTTTTCTGGTCTTTACCACCAAGGGTGGTCGGCAAGTGGTCTCCCTTGTCCATAGCTTGGTCGGCAGCCTTCCCACAGCTTCCCTGGGTGGAGTTTTATCTCTCTGGAGCCTCGTGCAACTTTCTGAAATCAATTACAAACAAAGGCGAGTCGAGACATCGCGATGGATTTCCCGACAAAGCGATTCAAGCATGCATGCATTCATTGCCATCCAAGACAGAGCTGAGGCAGTCCATTTCATGTAGCTTGCACGATAGTTTTATTGCTTGCTTAGTTAAATTTGTTAATTAGTCAGTGTTATGTAATAATTAGCTGTAGTTAGTTATTCATTTCGTTGTGTATTATTTAATCGAACCCTCCGAGGAGGGCAATGTTGTAATAAGTGTGCGTGCGTGTGATGTATGTCTTCCAACCCCACGTCTTTCACCCTTTTATTTACCAACTTATGATGGTTAGTTTTAGGGCACGTTTCAATTAGCATCCTTATGCTCGTATGTTTGCATCCATTCATTTGTTTTGCATGCACTGGGCTCGGCGCATCATGCTAACTACATTATATTTCAATTCCAAGTTGAATACATGTTATCTATTGCATTTCATATGCCATGTTTAGAATAGCCGAGCCTATCCTAGTTGCATTTTTGCATGTGTTGCATTAGCCATCTTAACATGAACTAGGATCATGCGTTGATTACTAACTAGTTTCTGTTTTGGCTTGGAGTACTCGGTAAGTATTTATGCTTTAGCATCCTTGCATGTGTGTGAGTGACTGCCATGATAGCATGCTTACCATGAAGCTATGTGCTTATGTGATATACATGCATGAATGCCTGTGGGTGAAGGTTGGGTTGCTTGAGTTGGAATAATTCGTCAAAACCCTTGTTTTAGCCTACTTGCGAGTAGCAAACTTCAATCCATTTTCGAAACAAACGGATATGCGATGTTTTGTTCCAACTTAGGCAATCCAGTCTATACTTGTTTTGCTGTGCGCATCACATAGTAATTCTAAGCTAATAAATCGGAATAAGAGCACATGTGTTTTCAAAAACTTGATATCATGGTTAGTAGAGGCCGATCTTTGATCGGGCGAGCGGGGGTGCTCACGAAGTGACCTTCCCCAATCGTACCCAAGTTCTCGAGCCGAGGCAACTTTGGTGATGACGGACACGTGGCCTTAGGCACGAGTTAGGGTTTCCTAAATTCCCCCAAAATAAAATATTTAGGTGGCGACTCTGTATCTAGGAAAGCAGTCCATGTTTGGCACTTCTTTCTAAAAATCAGATTTCAAAATGATTTGCAGGATTTGGACTCTTCGATGATTCATCAGTCTTGCATTGCACTCTGCGAGATTAGATACAGGACCGTGACATTGAGTCCTGAACTGTAGTGAGCCCCAATGAACAAAACGAGATTTCTCCCAGGACGTTTGGGCGCGTCTACAATGGAGGATGCACTAAGTGATCAACAACTGGCACAACTGGCACACAAAATATCTGAAAAAGGAGAAAAATGGCCGTCGGCCATCATTAATGGCCGACTGGCCATCAATGAGGCCGACCGGCCACCACTGATGGCTGATGGAAATAAACCCTGGCCGATGGATTTTGGGGATAGCCGGCAGGCCACCCTCTCCTTCAGAAGCAAAGAAACAAGCATTTGGTCCACAACTAAGCACAAAACAGACAAGTTTCAAAGGCTCAAAGGCAAGGCACTCCGCCAAGAACTTCGGGCGTTCAAAACAAACACAAACATGGATAATCATCGAGTATTCAAGCGATGACGTCCAAGTCTTGAGGACGGTCAAAAATGGAGTGTCTACAACCACCCCATGTGTAGGCTGACAGTTAACATGACCCTCCGGTTAATACCATCCCCTATGGGGCAGATGATTAACACCACCATTTAGTTAATACTATTCCCTGCGGGGTAGACGGTTAGCACCACCTTTGATTAATACAACCCTCTATGCGAGTTGGTGGTTTACACCACCCTTTAGTTATTAACACCACCCTCCGGTTAATATCGTCCCTTATGGGTCAGGTGGTTAACACCACCCTCTGGTTAATACCATCCCCTGCAGGGTAGACGGTTAACACCACCCTTCGGTTAATACTGTCCCCTGTGGGATAGGCAGTTAACACCACCCCTCGGTTAATACTGTCTCCTACACGGGCAAAGCGGTTAACACAGCCCTCGGTTAATATAGTCATATGCGCGGGCTGGCGGTTAACACCATCTTCAGTTAATACCGTTCCTTGTGGGGCAGGTAGTTAACGCCACCATCAGTTAATACCGTCCCATGCGTTGGTTGGCGGTTAACACTACCTTCAATTAATGCCACCCCACGCGCAGGTTAGTGATTAACACCACCCTCCGATTAATACCACCCCCTACGGGCTGGCAGTTAACACCATATTTTCTTCCTCTATGTCGCAACATGTTTAAAGAGTGTTGTGGAGTTTGTTGTTGCTGTGATTGCTGGTTACATGCAGCTTTGGTTGTAGCCATCCTTTTTTTCTTCCCTCTCATGTCACGGTACGAATAAGTGTTATATTTCTTTCATACATTACATGCTTGTTTGTGTCGCGCATCATTCTTCACATTTTTCGTAGTTATTGGCTTGCTTTGTATGTCATTTGCATGAGGTTCATCTCTTTCATTTGCCATCATTGCAGCTTTATCTATTTTTCCACTTGGTCACTTTCTGGGGTGTTCGCATCATCAAACTTTGGCAGTGTGGTACACGTAAGCCCAATTAACAAATTATAGCAGCACGTGCCGTTTAAGCCTACCTTTTAAAATATGTTTCAAGCATAACATTTGCATTCTACCTCTGAACTATGCTGATTTGATTCCTTGCAAAAGGATACAAAGGCAACCCTCGGGTTCAACCAAGTTTTATCTACATTTTGTTTGTTTGGCCAAGTTTTACGACAATGTCAAAAAGGGTCATCTTTGGGTTTGACATTTTTTACTAGTCTTGAGACTTGGGCATTCCCTTTTTAGCTCTTGATGATGAAAACGAAAGGTGTTAATCTATGCAAGTTTCACAGCAAGAGTTCCGCGGATTAAGCTTTAAACCCTCTAAAGACCTATTTTGGACGAAATGTTTTTTGACCAAAATGGAATCTCTTTCAAAACAAGTTTTAGTAAGTGCAACTCCAGACGTTACCATAATGTTCTTAGGCTCATATTTGCAGAATCCTAAACATGGCATTCTTTTAAACAAACCGAGAAAAGAATATAGTGGAAGTGAATGAAAAGGGTAAAATCCTTTGAAATACCTATTTCTGTCTTCAATTCAAGCTAGCCTGCTCTTGTTGATTTGATGATGTGCCCGTTGGCCGGATACCATTTGATGGCCGACCACAAAAGCACTTGGGCGATCGCCAAAAAGCTCGAGCGACTAAATGCTCCAGGTACAAAACATTTTTGGGAATTTTAACTTGTTTGGCTTACCTACCACAAATATCTCAGATATTTGTGACCTAGGCCATATATATAAGAGCTTGACAACTCTTTCCAAGGGTTGAGAAACTTTTGCCTAAGGTTCTAAAAGCCTCTTGCCTCTTTCTTCTCTTAACCACACCTCCTACCCACCACCTTCCTAACTTTGGACATCAGAACTCCATGAAAGCTTGATCCTAATCACCTTGCTCAGACTCTTGGACATTAAATGATCTATCCAAGGTGAATTAAAGGTGTTAAAAAGGCAGTTTGTGAATTAAAGTTGCATATCATCTTAAGAGGTGATTTGCTCACAACCTAAGTCACTTTTCTATCTCCATTTCTGATGTTCTAAGCTTTATTGTCATTATGTGATTGTTGTAAGTCCTCATGGTTGTGGAGGGAGTAACCTTAACCACCCATCCATTTAGTTGATAGCTATTTTTTTTTTTTTTTTTGTTTCTTTGCTTTTCATATCTTTAACTATGTAGCTCTTATATATTTTGGACCCTTGTGGATGTGCTTGGGAGTAATTGTAGCCATCCATCCACAAGTTCAATAAGTAGCATAACTCTCTTCTTCTCCATTTTACACTACCCATCTTCACCTATTTTATCTCTCAAGCATGTCAACCAATGTGTTTCGAACCTTGGCTCAATGAAAATGAGTGTTAACGGTTGTTTCATGAGGCTACCTGAGTGATCCATGGGATTTGGTGATGACAAGTGTTGTTCTTTTCTTTTCATTGAGTATTTTGGAAGTAAAACAAGAGATTTGGGGTCAAAGGAAGTTGAAACCTCCCTTCTCAATCATTTATGAGCATAGAAACGGGTGTTATCACTCTTGTTCCATGACTAGATGAGGGGTTTCAATGAATTTGACGAATCTCTTGCTTTGTTAGGCTAAGCTTCCACTAAGAAATGATTTCCATTAATCTACGCTCTCCACTTAATAGCATAGATTTGGGTATTAACTTGCCCTCATTCACAAAGAGAAGATGTAAGTTCCTATCTATTTCTTGGGCTTTAATTTGTTTTGGTTTCGATCCATTTAATTTGTTATTGTGCATAAAATATTTATTGTATATATCTGTTTATGTTTTTGTTGAGGGCCCGAACCCATCTATCTCATCTCCAAGTGATTCCTTTCAACAGAGGGGGTGAAAGGTGTGAGAACCACCCAAAAAGCCTCCCTCTAGCCATTGTCCTGAGATTCTGCACTAACCTAATCCCCAGTTGGAAAGGGAATTCGACCAGCTCACTTCTACTTTGGCTGGCTCACTCAGTGTCTAGCCGATTATCCCTCCCCCCCATCTCCTAAGAAAAAAATAGATAGTTTTTAAGAGATGCTCCCCTGAGCAGTTCTGGAGCCCCTCTACATTGTTTCTTTTCATTATTTAGTGTGATTTGTTGGATTCAGCAGTAACTAGGCAGGATCAATTCTTTATTATAATAATCTATGTCCCCCCCCCTCTCTTATTTTTATTCAAATTGTTGTAATAATCTTCCAATCCCATGTCTTTCTAACCCTTTTATTTATCTGCTTTCGGTATTGCATCATGCTTTTTTTATCATGCCTATATATTGCATCCTCTTTTTCATGCATTTGGGTCTAGATCATCCATTCTAATATGATGTGTTGTCTTCAAAGATGAATACGTGAAAATCTATGTATTGTGATGATACTCATGCTACATTTTAGTAATCCAGACTCCTAGATACACATTCTGTATATATTGCATTTGAAACTTGCATATAGGATCAAGTATATTTGTACATATTTGTATATATCTTGTGAACTCGCCTTGGAGTACTAGATGAGCATTTTGAGCTTTAGCATACTGTATGTACGTGTTCCTTACCATATATGTTGCTACAACAAGAGGCTAAGTGCTTAAGTGAGATGTTTGTTTGAATGCCAGTGGATGAAGGTTGTGTTATTTATTTTGGAAGTGTAAATTATCCTTATGCTGCAAATTTTATTCAAGAAAACTATTTTTCAAAAGTGCATGAAATCAGAGCATAACGAAAATTTACGACACAATATATATTTGAATACCTCAAATAGTAATGGCAGCATTATTAATAAATTAGAACATGGATATACATTGATTATAAAAACCACTTTATGACTTAGTAAAGGCTGATCTTCAATCGAGTGAGTGGCGTGCTCAATTAATGACCTTCCATTTTCATTCATATGTTCCCCAACAGAGACATTTTAGTTATGGCAGACGGTGGCTTTTGACATGAGTCACAGGTTTCCCAATTTCTCCAAAAGATTAGATGGTGACTCTGAAATCTTGTGATGCCATCCATTTCTGGCAATATTTTGCAATAAAATGGATTTTCTATAAAAGTTACCATATTTGGACTCTAGTTTTCCTTTTTACATTACACTAGTGAGACTAGATCAGGAGATCAGGAGTCCAAACTGTTGGGCGTGCTTGGTAACTCCAAAAAGCATCCCGCAGAGACAAATCTATCTTAAAGAGACAGCGATTTGGGTGATTACATTTTTTTCAATTTTTGCAAATCTGTTGTAACGATTCTTCTTCTTTTTTTTCTTTTTTTTTTTCCCTTGCTTTCTGTATTTCAAATTCTAAAATTTGTTTTTCACATTTCAAATTTTTTTTCTTTCGATTGTGGATAACACCTCCACCTCTACCATGACGCCACTCATACCTTTACACAAATATAACTATTAGTACATTAATTTCAAAAATACAATTAATTATTTAATGTATATTTATAAAAAATATATTTTTACAGAAAACAAACAAACCATTAATTTTATAAACATTCATCATCTCTCACTCTGTACATTTGATATCCTCTTCATAATGGAGAAGGTTTTTAAGGTGTATTTAGTTTATAAATTTGAGAAAAGATTTAAAAAAATATATATATATATATATATATAATGTGAATGAAATATAACTATGACTTATGTTTTACACATCTTTCATATTTCTTTTTTCAAATTGTTTTCAAAATCTATCAACCAAAAATAGCCTTAGTATTTTTGGCATACACAAAGACAATCCATAATTAAAGCTAGAGAAGAAAGAAAGAAAAAAAAAAAAATCAATACTCAACCATCCAATCCAACGGGTTGTGAGTTGACCCGCCAGTCAACTCATCAAATCAACTCAGCACCTAGTTAGTCCAAAAAAAATCTCAACTGAAAGGAGGGAAACTAACGGCTTATCCTTCAAATCTGAAAATTCTCTCTCTCATCTACATATCTATCCACCTATCTATATCTATGTACACATATATATCCCTAAACTGTAGAGTAATCTCTCTCTCTCTCTCTCTATACTAAATGGCGCTCTCTCTGCCAAAACCCTTCTTAGAGTCCGCAGAAACAGAGTTTTCTGGTTTAATGGAGACCCAAATTGGAACCCAAGGCTTGAAGAAACAAATTCTCAAGAGGGGAACTTCATGGAAAACTCCATGTGTGGGTGACGAAGTCCAAGGTACGAATTTGAAATTTTTACCCTTTTCTTCTTCTCCTAGTTGCCTCCAACTGTTTGCTAAATTGTGCCAATAGAGGCTTTCTTTTCTTCAAAAATGAAGAATTATTACTAAAATTGTATTGGGTGTTTTTTGTTTCAGTCCATTACAGTGTTTGTGTTCAGGACAGGGCGTATTTCGATTCAACTCGTGACAGAGGAACTTCTTTCGGGTTCAAATTAGGCCAATGTATGTTCTTCAATTCAAACTTCCATTCTTCTTTCTCACTTGTGTTCATATTTATTTCTTCCAATTTCTATTTAATTCTCTGCTGCTGTTCTTGAGCTTTTTTTTGAACAAGATGAATGTTATTTATCGCCACATTTTTTTTACATCCTAAGTGTGGCCATGCAACAAACTCCATGTATGTATGTATGTAGGTTTTATCAATATAAGTGAAGCGTTTGGGTGAAATTTATCAGCCACTTTTAATAGGGTTAACTCCCAAAACTCACTTTAGCCCTCGTACCTATAAACACATACATTTTGACCCTCTCAACTATAAAAATCACACAAATGCTCATTTTGGAGGGTGTGGAAGTGATTATAGTTGAAAAGGTCAAAATACATTAGTTCATAGATGAAAGGGATAAAGTGATATTGACTAATACTTAAGGAAGTTTGGTGTAATTAACTCTTTTAATAACGGTTAATATGAATTAATGTGAAGAACTAAGTTTTGAAAATAATGAGAATTATGGGTATGTTTGGTTTGCATTTAGGAGATGAGTTTTAGAAAAAAAAATTTTAAAAAATTGTTTGGTTTGAGTTTTTCTCAAAAAATTTTCAAAATCACTTTCTCTCTCTTACACATCAATCAATCACTTTTTCTCTCTCCTCTCTCCTTCTCAATTACTTTTTCTCTCACACACATCTACTCAAATTCTCTCAAAATATCAAATTATCCCAAACTCCCAAAAAAACAACTCTCCCAAAATATACAACCAAACAAACCAAAAAAATTTCTAAACTCTCTCCCCAAATTTTTTTTCAAAAAGAACTCTCCCAAAAACAAACCAAACAAGCCCATTGTCTTTTTTTTATTTGGAGTGGATATGATGAAGTTAGGAATCATTTAATTTTTGGACACGGTGTTTGTGATGTATGCCTTTTTTGTTTTTTTATTAAACATTAATTATTAATTTTTCAAAAAAAAAAAATGTTAAGAAATGGTTAGTTCTCATCTTAGAACAAAGTATTGCTTTTGAAGTTTTAAGGTTCCAAGTCTGAAATTGGTTACTTTCCAAAATGGGTTCCAATGCTCAATTACGATAAGGATTGGAGAGAAACGTCTTGGTTATAAACCATACTTTCTCTTTAAGCTGTGCATTATGCTTCTTGTGATAGTTCATCCCTTGGATATCAGGTGAAGTTATCAAAGGACTGGATGAAGCTATAGCCACCATGAAGAAAGGTGAAAGAGCGATTTTCACAGTCCCACCAAGTTTGGCTTATGGGGAGTTTGGTTCTCCACCTTTGATCCCTCCAAATTCGACACTTGTTTTTGATGTGGAGATGCTATCATGGAACACCATCAGGGATTTAACTGGTGATGGAGGAATACTGAAGAAAATAGTGAGGCAGGGTGAAGGATGGGCTACTCCCAACGATGCTGATGAAGTTTTAAGTAATGTCGTCAAGTTTATGATATTCTGTTAGATTGGCTTCACTGCACTATTGTTTTCCTTCTAATTATCTTTTCAAGAAAAGATTAAAGAACAATTTTCTAAGTGACAATTACCAATGTCCATTGGAAATGTTAAAAGATTGCATTTAGGTACGTATGTTCAGTTGATATCTTGCCACTTAAACATGTCAGGCTTATTTAACAACCTTTTCTTCCCCTTCTTACCATTTGTCTAGTGATTTTCCTTCTACAACTATTCTTTCTATTTCTTCAAATTTGATTTTACTGATGTTATCGTTGTTAACTATTTCATTTCCAATATTTGTAAAGACCGTGGAAGACAGGGAAAAAAATATGAACGAGGGTTAGTTAAATGCATCAGTTTGTGAGACTGGTCAGAATTTAGTGATAGCACTTTTCTTTTCTTTTCTTTTATTTTCTTTGTGTGTGTGTGTGTGTGTGTTTGTGTGTGCATGGGATGGGGAAGAGTGTATTCATTAATCAAATCATGTTGATATGGTTTTATATTATAACAATGTGGTTTTCCTTTCTCTGTAGTCAAGTACAATGCAAGGCTTGAGAATGGAACAGTTTTCTCTGAATCTCATAAGGGTGTCACATTTTGTTTAAATGATGGTAAGTTAAACTTACTGTATCTTCTCTAGTATTTCTCCAAACCTTGGTATGCCATCTTTCTAGAAATTTTTTTTAATATAATTAGGTTTAATGTGCAAAGAAAATTTAATGTATTTAAAATGTTTTATTGTGACAAGGTCATCTCTGTCCTGCATTGAGCGCAGCAGTGAAGACTATGAGAAAGGGTGAGAAAGCAGAGCTATTAGTGAAGTCCTCTTGTAAGTTGATGCAGTTTTCACCTCTAGTGCAAGAAGATGAAATTGTTTCCCTCTTTCTAGTGAGAATGATGGACTATCTTCGCTCCTTCTTTATAGATGGAATTAGACAAATTGGAAATGGTGATACCAGAATCGATGATGACATTCCATCCTATTCAAAGTTAACAATCCATGTTGAGTTGGTATCTTGGAGAAGTGTCATTGACGTCACTGGGGATAAGAAGGTCCTTAAAAAGATATTGAATGTGGGAGAAGGCTTTGACCGTCCAAATGAAGGATCACTTGCAAAAGGTTACTTCCATTAAGTGTTTTAATTGGCCTTAGCATCCTTCTAATTTCTAAAAATCAAATGATCTTTCAAGTTTCTCTTTCTTGAAATCGTCTTCAACCTTTTTGAAACCCTTCTTAAATTTCTGCTTTTGCAGTGATCTACATTGGTAAACTTCAGGATGGAAGTGTTTTTGAGAGGAAAGGGTCCAATGAAGAACCTTTTGAGTATATTTGTTTTGAAGGTAGTTTCTGATCTTTGCATTCTCTTCTATCCCACTATAAGCAATCTTTTCCCTGGTCATATGTTTAGTTAGTTAGTTAGTTTTTTTTTTTTTTTTTTTTTTTTTTTTTTTTTAACATTTTTTTCCTTCTAATTACAATTTCAGAGCAAATTAATGAGGGTTTGGATAGAGCAATAATGACCATGAGAAAAGGAGAAAAAGCAACAGTGACGATCAGCTCTGACTATGAAGCTGCAGGAATGGTCTCTGCAGATTCAGTGCTTCTTTACGAAGTTGAGTTGATTGACTTTACCAAGGTGGATTGATTTTTCTAAGATTTTCAGTTCCTAAATTTCTTTAATTCCCTTTCAGAATTGGAGTAGCTGAAATATTTGGACTTTTTTTTTGTTGCTTTCTTTGTTACTTTGGCTTGTGATTTCTTATCAGGATTAAGAAGTAAAACAATTCCAGTGGTGTTTTATGATTTATCTCTAGTGTGCTTCGTAGCTGAAATATTTGGATTTTTTTTTGTTTTTATTTTTTGCTTTCTTTGTTACTTTGGCTTGTGATTTCTTATCAGGATTTAGAAGTAAACCAAATCCGGTGGTGTTTTATGATTTATCTCTAGTGTGCTTCTTTTGTGAAAGGCTCTTATTAAATGTGAAAATGAATCACTCCTATGAAATTCTGCTATTGATGATATGGCAATCTCCTTGAAAACTGCACTAAAATTCGTGCTAAATTAGTTTTCATTGGAATGCTTGGAATCTTACAGAGACTTCATAAGGATCTGAACAAGTGCCACAGAGTTTTCTGCAAAAGCTATTCTAGATGTCAATCGTATGATACCATTACAAGAGCTTGCTATCTACTTAGACATCTTTAAATTTATGGAGACGCTAGAGCGCTTAAAAAGGATAATTATCAATTCTCCCTCCTCCCTTAGAATAAAAAAACATGCATATCAAGTAAGGGTTGGCATTGGACTGGGCCACAAAAACGGTGCCCACCAACCCACCACAGGCCAAAACCATAGGCCCAAGCCCTGTCTTATGGGCTTGACCCAGATGGGCCAACGGGCCAGGCTGGAGGGCCCCTCTGGGCCTAGCCCAAGCCTTATACACATTACTAACTCTAGCAACACAAATTTGCAATATATTGATTAGTACCATTACTACTTCAACATTCATTCTTACTCTTTTTATTTGTCCGAATAGAAAATGTGCTTTTATGACTGGGTGAACATCATTTAACTTTCTTTGTTTTTGTCATTTCTGTTTTGAGTATAGGAAAAACCATTTTGGAAGATGGACACCCAAGAGAAAATAGAAGCTTGTGAGAGGAAGAAACACGAAGGAAATGCACTGTTCAAGGCTGGGAAAGTTCGCCGTGCCTCTAAAAAATACGAGAAGGAATTCTATCTATTATAAGAAAATTTGAATTGCTAGAGGATTTATTTATTTGCATGAATATTTTTTTTAGTGTTTTTGTGGACCTAAAATGTTTTCTTAACTACCTTTTGCAGGCTTCAAAGTATGTGGAGTTTGATCACTCTTTTAGTGATGATGAGAAGTGCCACGCAAATGCTTTGCGGTTGTCATGCAATTTGAATAATGCAGCTTGTAAACTTAAACTTGGAGAGTATCGTGAAGCTTCAACTTTATGCACAAAGGTTTTTCACACCTTGTCTCTGTAAATAGGCACTCCGTGTGTGTGCGCATGTGTGTGAGTTTATGACAGCATACCAGTTTTCACATGTTTGCAGATAGAACTAAAATCAAATTAGAGGAGGTGTAAACTTTGCCATTAGAGGAGGCATAACTTTTCCATAGTATTAAGACTGATTGGTACCCGTTATGTATGGTCTACTAACAGAATTAGATGGCCTTTGATGAGTTTCTTTGGGCAATCAATACATAGAGGCAACCCCTGTTGGCGTTTATGGAGCTTGATAGTACTGGGCACTGGGCCCTCAATCCAATAAGTGTGTGTGTGTGTGTGTGTGGTGGTGGGGGGTCTCCCCCGAGGTTTGGTAATTGTTGATGTAACTCTAGCGCTATATATTGCTGCTTTCTGTAGAAGCCGCATTGTATTTTCTTTTCATTCTTTCTGATATAATGAAACTAGCGTGAGTCCTAGACGTAGGCAATCTTATATCTCTATGTCATTCTTGTGTGTGATTGATTGTTTTCTTTTTCAATTGTTTGTGTTTGGGTTCTTTCTCAACAACCCCATCCACTACCAATCGTGCAATGTGGGCCAGATATGCATGAGATTTATGGATTGTATCTTAGAGTTGTCTTTGACCGTTAGATGTTACACGAAGAGAGGAGAATACAACTTTTGAACAACCACTTGTCCTGTCTCCCAGCCTCACAAGCTATATTCTTTCCCTTACTTAATTTGCTTCATTATTAATGATGTTCACATATTTCTTGAGTTTTTGATAATTCATTATTATTTTTGACAGTTTGATCCCTACTGTTGAATTATTTCTTGAATGTTTTGATAGTCTCTACCTTTAGTTACACCAACACAATCTAGGCACAAAAGCTTGGAAATGGCCTAAATTCGTTTTCAAGGGGAGGATTGGCCTAAACTTGGGTCCATGTCAAGGATATTAACTTTGCTCCTATGAACTCATCAATATACACACAAATATTACATGATCAAAATCTTATAGATATATAATCTAAGTGCTCTTTGCCTAAATAACATATAGTCTTCCTTGGTTTTGTTATGTTTCCTTGGCTGGGTGAAAAGAATTACCCACATTATTATTATTATTATTATTATTATTATTATTATTATTATTATTTTGTAACAGGTTTTAGAAGTTGATCCAATGAATGTCAAAGCTCTCTTTAGACGATCTCAAGCATATCTAAGAACATCTGAGTTAGAAAAAGCTGAAGCTGATATTAAACAAGCTCTAACAATCGATCCAAACAACAGGTATGTATTCAATTGGTGATGCAGCATAATTGATTAGATACTGTAGTGATATTTAGAATTACATTTTTTAAATCAAGATCTTCTAGTTTTTCCCCAACTTGTTTTTGAACTACCATACCAGAGAAGTAAAACTTGAGTACAAGGAGCTCAAAGACAAGCAAAGGGAATATATGAGATATGAAGCTGGAATTTTCAGCAACATGCTTTCAAGGATGGGTTAGCAACGTACTTTCAAGAGTAGTATTCGTGCTTCACAGGATCTATCTCTTTAACTTTGATCATGTGGTAGAGAAGGGACTTGAGACAAAGGGACAAGGGAGACTGGCACAAAGGATTCGGTTTGTTTCAAAGATGGGTTTCAAATGTTTTTACTTAACACACCGATTGATTCTCATTGTTTCTATTACAAATATTGTTGTTTGGGCATTGTTGTTGTTGTTTTGGTCATGGTAGCAGGCGCATCCTAACTACTTTTGGGTGATGTTTCAAATGGTGGCTTTTGACATTTAAATTTTAATTTAATAACAATTGCTTAATTTTTGAAATGGTAAAATTTTAATTTAATTTAATTTTTTTGACTTTTTAAGATACAAAATTACTATTAAAATTTTAATTTTTTTTAATTGGTAATATTTTTGAGGGTCCTTTTTTTGATAAATCCTCTTTCTAAGTGTTTTATTCCATCTAATCCATATTTTTTTTGAGTATTCGATTAAGTCCTATTTAATGTAATATGACCACATAATCCTTTCTAATTTTTTGGACATGTTTCTATTTCGAAACTAATATATAACAGTAGTCCCTCATTTAATGGAGAAAATATCTCTCTCATTCTAAGAAGAAAATATTTCTCTTATTCCATGGAGAAAATCTCTCTATTATTCTAATGAGAAAATCTCTCATGCATTCTATGGAGAAAATCTCAAATTATGAATTTTGAACCTTTTATAATTTGATAATTTTAAAAATAATGCAACAAAAAATCTAAATGAAAATGAAAATATAATGTGAATGTTCATAGTAAATAACAAATATACAACTAACTTTTGAAAAAATAAAAAAAAATACTAAAGTACAATGTGAATGTTTACAATAAACCATAAACATACAACTAACCTTCGAAAAAATAAAATTCATACCAAAACACTGTCACGTCCCAAGATTTGGACAATTAAATATTAAATTGGGACTAAATCCCAATCAATATTTTATCATCCAAATCCTAAGGGTGAAACAAAATCGAAATGTTTTCGTCTCAATTTGATTTAAGTAAAAATAAAAAAATAAAAAATAAATTAAATAAATAAATAAATTACAAGGGATAAAAAAAAAAAATTACAAACGCCAACGAAACTATCCATCATAAATTCATAACTATCCAATTCCTCCAACATTAAAGTAGCAACAAATAATCAAAACAACTTAAATAATGTAAAGTTAGAAAATAACCCACAATGCCAAATTATCAAAATACAAAGATCATAAAATAAATAAACAAACTAATATCAATCCCAAACTCCAGAAACAAAAGAAATCCGAGAGACATGTCCTACAAACGTAGTTATTTCTCTTTATCACCGTAGTCCAACTAATCCTGCAAAGAAAGCTCAACTACGCTCAAACAAAACACATTCGAGATGCCAAGAGACAAAACGGGTCAGTAAACAAGTATACTGGTATGAGTACAAGATTTGACACCCACGTGTCCATCACAAACAAAAGTGCATTTAATTCTTGTTATGGGACAACACAAGTAGTTCCACCCGCACCGAGACAAAGGGTAGTTTCCCGAGATACGATGGCATTTAGTTTATTATCCGTGCACAACTAAATATAAATTGAGTATAAAAAAAAAAAAAAAAATATGGTGGGTTAGTCTTGCATAAAAAGTTAGTAAGTCTCACCATTCTGCAAAACGATAAAGTTAGTATAATTTAATCATAAGTATATTACCGAAGAAGTATAAAAATACACCGCTTCATCCTTAAATCATTCGCACTGACCAAAACTCAAAAAATAAAAGTTGCGCATAATCAAATTTCCTAAAGGATAGCTGTAGACACCCCATTTTTGACCGCCCTTAAGACTTAAGACACTACTGATGGTTTACTTGGTAGAGAAAGTTGAGTAGGGCAAAGGTTCGATTTCTTCGGTAAGAGGAGAGTCAAACCCTAACCTCACACCCATTTCTTGATCAAAAGATTTTAGATCTTAAAACCCTCTCGTTCGAAATATTTTTGAAATAAAGTTCCTACAATGTCTCAAGGCTCACATTTTGTTAAATGTCGCGCTTTTCGGTAAACCGAGCCAGGTCAAAGTGGAAATGAATGAAAGAGAGATGCAATCTTTGAAAAATCTTTCAAAACACCTTGCTTAGGGGTTTGAAGTTGAGGAAAATAGGAGAAAAGGGGAGAAATCTAGTTGGGGAAGAAAATGGGCACGAACCGTTAAGAGAGAGTCGAGAAGCCCTCGCTGAATTGGATCTATTCATTTGTACACTTGGATTTAAGATATGAGGCCGTTACCGTTGGAAAGAAGACTTCCGGGGCTTCATTTTACACTCAAGAATCTCCCAAAGCCAAGTCCGGACGGGGGAGATACGGTTGGTTGAAGTAGGGCATCAATCCGGTTGGACCGAATCTGCGTGGCTTTACCAAAACAGGCATAACTTTTTGCACATTTGGAATTTTAATGCAAGGCTGGCGCCATTGGAAAGCTAACTTATGGGGCTTCATTTTGGACACTAGCCGACCACCTTGGACCTTTTGACCTGCTGGGCCAACCAGGGCAAGTGGTCGGCCGACCACTTGAACTGGTCGGCCAGCTCCCACCTTTTTTGTCTCCCTGAATGCTTTCCAGCTGTGCCAGCTGGGAGGCACACGCTGCATCCTCCATGGAGGATCTTCACTCTTGGTTCTAAGCTTCTAGGAGAAGCTTTGGACCCTTGGCTCTATAAAGGAAGGCCTCTCATTCCTTTGCAAGGGTTCATAAATTGTCGAGAGGCATACACCATATCTCCCTTTGTGTCTCTCCGTTTTAGCTTCAAAAAGTGAAGTTCTTGCCCTCCTTTGCACACCACCTCACAACCACACACCTCCAACACCAACCTAAGGTCCCTGGAGCTTGTTTTCAGAGGCTAAGGGGTTGTTGTTTTGGTCCAGAAGCTGCTGGTCCTTTTGGCTACAAGGGTAACACTCTATTTCCCTCTTTTTGGCATTGTTTTGTTCCATCTCTTCCCCTAATTTGCAAGCATATTTGGGCTTTGTCATAAACTGAAAAAAGTCTTATTTTGAGCTTCTTAACATGTTTATTTAAGGTCATTTTTCTGTTGGGGGTCATCAACCCCCTTGCATGCTTGTTTTCACCTTGTTTTTAGCCATGCACTTAAGCCTTTGCATTGGCCTTTGTTAGGCCTCTTAGCCACTGAAATCTAGTGTATTTTCAGCAGCTAGCATGCTATTTTGAGCACCAAAAGCAGAGAGGGGTGACCCTCTCACCCCTTGTCTTGTTTACTAGCATATTTGGCCTAACAAAGGAGCCCTTATTTGTACACTTCTTGAGCATGTTTCAGGCCATTTTTGATAGGTTTTAGGACCTGCATAGGCTCTGTCCAGAGCCCATTTTGCCATATTAGGTGTCTATCTTGCATGTGTAGAACAACCCTCTTCATAGCATATCAAGGGAGCATATGTTTGTATCATTTGAAGGCCTATTTCAGGCCCCTTTTTGGTGACTTTTGGGACCTACCTAGCCTCTGTCCATGGCTGGTTTGGTCCCCTTTTGCTTGCCTCTTGCATGTGTAGAACAACCCTCTTCATAGCATATCAAGGGAGCATATGTTTGTATCATTTGGAGGCCTATTTCAGGCACTTTTTGGTGACTTTTGGGACCTGCCTAGCCTCTGTCCATGGCTGGTTTGGTCCCCTTTTGCTTGCCTCTTGCATGTGTAGAGCAATCCCTTTCATGGCTCATCAAAGGAGCCTATCATTCTTGCATGCATGGACCATATCTCAGTGGGTTTTTGGGCTTTATTTGGCATGTCATACCCCTGACTTTTGCTGGCTTAGTGACCTTTTGAATGCTCCATATACTTGTAGTGTAAACCCTCTTCACTACCTTGTATTGCATGCTATTTTGGTCCGTCATTCTAGCACTTTTTGGCCATGCCTTAAACTGATTTTGTGCATGTTTTGGGCTGCCTTAGCTCTGTTTGAAGTGTTTTGGGTCATGCATGCATTGTTGTATATGGTCATAGTTCAATCAAGCTTACTAGCCTCACATATCGGGTCCACTAGCATGTGTTGTTTGGGTCCTTGACATATTTTGGGACCATTGTGCATCATATTTCAGAGCTTATATGTATGCCATATTCCTATGTTTTCCACTCTGTAAATGCATTTGAGAGTTGTGCTTGTATGCTTCATTTTTGGACCATCGAATGAGCTTTATTTCCATGCATTTTGAGCCATCATTTTAGGCCACTTTCCCACTGTCTTGGACTTGCCTAGGGTCTGTTTGGGGCTGGTTTTACCATTCGTGCATTGCTTTGTATACCTCTAGTGCAACGCACTTCACTAGTTTTGGTATTTGGGCCATCTAGCATGCACTGTGTGACATATTTGTATGATTCGGGACCATCTTGCATATCGTTTCAGAGCTGAAAATGTATGATTGTATGCTATATTTCATCCCTTACCATGCTTTGGTAGAGTGGCATTTGATGCCTTAGGTTCGGGCCTTTGCATTGTGCATGCTTATGTGTGTCTTGTTACTTTGATTTCATCATGTTTGGCCACTGATTTGGGTGTGGCTGAGGCCCATTCACTTTGGTTTAAGTCCATCTTGCATTGTGCATGCCACGTAGTCCATGTTGTCACATGAGTTGATCATTGCGTTGAGCATGCCTTGTTCATCTCATTGTGTTTGTTAATCTTCACATGTGCATTGTGTATGCCATTGTTTAGTCCATGTGCATTGAGTATGTCATGTGTAGTTCAGAGCATTGTGTATGCCATTTGCATGCTTGCATGTCACTCCTTGCATCTTCGCATCATTTAGTTGCATTACATTAAGATTGCATGCTATACATTAGGATTGCATGCTAGAAGTTGCATTGTGCATGCTATTCTTGTTTCATCATGTTTGGGATAGGAGTTAGCCCAAACACGGGAAACAAGGAGCGTTTCATACTCAAAGTGATGAAACGTGCCTCGATTCCCGATCGCCGATACTCTTGACTATCCATGATAGAGTTGTTGGCTTTAGATGCTTATTTGTGCATTCATGTCACATTAAGTCGTGCAATCCGACTCCTCGGCCATCATGCATCGAGGTGCGTGATTGGTGGTCCGAGGATCGAGGGTTACACTCCCTAGAGCCTATGCTATGACGGGGAGAGTGGTCGAGCACACATTTGTTGGAAATGCCTTGCCATGCTTCCCTATTGCTTTGTGTTGCAGAAAACCAGAATCCAGGAGCAGAAAGTGGTCGGCCGACCAGGTTTTCTGGTAGGCTAACCACCCTTTTGGTGTTCACCACAAAGGGGTGGTTGGCAGGTGGTCTCCCATGCCATTGGCTGGTCAGCAGCCCTCCCACAACTTCCCAAAGTGGAGTTTCAGCCTCTTGGAGCTTCGTGCAAGTTTCTGAAATAAATTGCACACAAAGGCGGGATGAAGCATCGCGATGGATTTCCCGACGAGGTGACTCGAGCATGCATGCATCCATGGTCATCCAAAATAGAGCCGAGGCAGTCACATTCATTTAGTTTACATGCTTACTTAACTAGTTTGTTAATTAGTTAATGTTGTGTAATAATTAGCTGTAGTTCATTATTCATTCAGTTGTGTATTATTTATTCGGACCCTCCGAGGAGGGCAATGCTGTAATAAGTGTGCGTGTGTGTGATGTATGTCTTCCAACCCACATCTTTCTCCCTTTTATTTACCTGCTTATGATGGTTAGCTTTAGGGCATGTTTCAATTAGCATACTTATGCTCGCATGTTTGCATCATTCATCTGTATTGCATGCACCGGGCTCGGCGCATCACGCTAACTACATTGTATTTCAATTCCAAGTTGAATACATGTTATCTGTTGCATTTCATATGCCATGTTTAGAATAGCCGAGCCTATCTAGGTTGCATTCTTGTATGCATTGCATTAGGCATCTCAGCATAGTTAGGATTCATGCATGTTTTCTAATTAGCTTCTTTCTTTGGCTCGGAGTACTCGGTATGTGTTTATGCTTTAGCATCCTTGCATGTGCGTGAGTGACTGCCATGATAACATGTTTACCATGAGGCTATGTGCTTACGTGATATAACTGCCTGAATGCCTGTGGGTGAAGGTTGGGTTACATGAGCTGGAGTAATTCGTCGAAACCCGTGTTTTAGCCTACTTGCGAGTAGCAAATTTCAATCCATTTTCAAAACAAACGGATATGCGATACTTTGTTCCAACTTAGGCAATCTAGTCTATACTTGTATGCTATGTGCATCACATAGTAATTCTAGGCTAATAACCGGAATAAGAGCACATAATGTTTTCAAAACTCGATATCATGGTTAGTAGAGGCCGATCTTTGATCGGGTGAGCGGGGGTGCTTACGAAGTGACCTTCCCCAATCGTACCCAAGTTCCCGAGCCGAGGCAACTTTGGTGATGATGGACACGTGGCCTTAGGCACGAGTTAGGGTTTTCTATATTCCCCCAAAATAAAATATTTAGGTGGCGACTCTGTATCTGGCAAAGCAGTCCATGTTTGGCACTTCTTTCTAAAAATCAGTTTTTCAAAACGATTTGCCGGATTTGGACTCTTTGATGATTCATCGGTCTTGCATTGTACTCTGCGAGATTAGATACAGGATTGTGACATTTAAGTCCTAAGCTGTAGTGAGCCCAAATGAACAAAACGGGATTCTCTCTCGGGACGTTCGTGGACGTCTACAGTTTCTGGCGACTATGTTCGGGAAGGATTTAGTAGAAGCTGAACAGGTTTAGAGAAAACTGAATAGAAGAACCTAGACGGAATTCAACCGAAAAACCTAATGCTAAAATTAAAAAGAAAATGCCCTAAGATGATTTTTTTCGGAAAAGTTCAAAACACAAAAAGTGTTCACAATAATGTTTTATTTCAATTTGCGCGAAATCAATGAGAATGAGCTCGTTTTATGGGTTAAAACAGCATCTAAAGTATGCATTACTAAAATGAATAAAAACTATTTTAACCAAGATCATCCAATTACAAGTTCTAATTGATCTTTATAGTAAAAAGTTAAAATACAAAAGTTTTCTAGAATTACGTATACATGCCTCTGCCCAAATTTTGTAATTTATCGAGGTCGTTTACTATTTTTCAAGATGTATAAATCACTACAATTCAAACTATACTAATAAGCTCATAATTAATTCTTTGTACCGTAACTCCACCACTTCGGCCCTTCACTTCTGGGCTACACATATATCCCATGTGCCTCTTATATACCTAACACCACTCCAAAGCCAAAGAAATAAATCAAGGGAGCTGGGTTTTGTACTCATTATTATTTTTTTGAAGATCAAAGAAATACTTAGAGAATTAATGAAGTCACCAAAATAAAATCCTAACCCTTTTTTTTTTTCTCATCTCCTCTCTCGCCCCGTGGCTGCTACTGCTATATGTTGTATTAGGCAGCCTAGGGTTTCTATATATATATATATATATATCTAAATAGGGGCTCTAAATTATTATCTTTTGTTTTATTTATTTTCTCTCTCCATTAATTTAAATAAAATACAACTATTACTAGATCAAAATATACTAACTAATTTGTCCCCTATTTTTTTTTAATAATAAATCTTACCTCTAAATTAAAGACTTTCACCATAAATTTATTTTAGGTTTAAAATTAATATTAATAAATAATGACTAAAGAAAATTTAGAGTTGCTACAATATACACACCTCAAAAGAATCTCGTCTTCAGATTCGATAAGAGAGAGTACTAAGCAAAAAGCTCCGCGTGCATATGCCGAACTTTCTCTTTCAATTCCCAAGTGATATCTTTCTCATCCTCGCTCCATTGCACTTTTCACCAAGTTCACTTTCTTGCACCATAACTCCTTTACATCCCGGTCTAGAATAGTAATTGGTTGCATCACATACGTTAGGTCATCACTAATCTCTAACACTTCTGGTGATACTACTTGGGAAGGGTCTTGCACACACTTCCGCAATAAAGATACATGGAACACGTTGTAAATCATAGCTAAAGCAAGTGGTAGGGCTAATTTATAAGCCACATTACCAATTGTATCAGTGATCTCGTATGGTCTCACACATCTAGGTGCTAACTTTCCCTTTTTTCCGAACCGCATGATACCCTTCATTGACGAGATTTCAAAAACACAAAATCTCCAACATTCAACTCAGCCCCCTTATGTTTTCTATCAGCGTAACTCTTCTGACAACTCTGTGCAGTCTTAATACATTCTCGAATAATGTTCACCTTCTCTACGGTCTCTCTCACCAACTCTGGCCCTAACAACGGTGCATTTCCTACCTCTATCCAACAAGCAGGTGATCAACATGGCCTCCCATACAAAGCCTCAAAAGGTGTCATCCCGATTCTTGAGTGATAGCTATTATTATAAACAAACTCCACCGATGACAAGTGTTCTTCCCAACTACCACCAAGATCGAGGGCACAAGCTCTCAGCGTATCTTCAAAGATCTGATTTACCCGCTCAGTTTGCCAATCTGTCTGAGGATGATAACCTATTCCCAAGTCTAACCTAGCACCCAAAACATACTGAAAACTCTCCCAAACTCTACCACAAACAACGGATCACGATCCGAAACTATAGAAACTAGTGCGCCATGAAATTGCACCACCTCCCGAATTTACAGCCTAGCCAGTTTATCCGTAGTTCGGTGAACATTGGTAGGAATAAAATGAGCAGACTTGGTAAGTCGATCCATTATCACCCAAATAGATTCATTGTCTTGCTTAGACCGCGGTAATCCATCCACGAAGTCCATAGAGATATACTCTCATATGTCCTTCTTTATACCTTCCCACCTAAACGTCCTCTTCAGGTCATGATACACCTTAGTCCCATCAAGGTGAATGGTGTATCAAGACCTATGGGCATTATCCATAATCTATTTCCTCAATTCAACAATGTTAGCTACACACAACATGTCCTTAAATTGCAATTTCCCCCCTCTGAGTCCACAGACCAATCAGTAGGACAATCATCGATCAAATCCATTATAAGGTCATCGAGCTTATTGATGAGGAACCCATCTAAATACTGTTTTTGACGAACTTTACCCAATAACGTCAGCTGTATGGTCAAACTACCAATGTATGCCCTCTCGATACTCTCTATTGGTTGAACATCATGCACCAAAACTAACTCCAAGGACTTCTATTCCTGAATCATAAAAGAAGCTATAGTCCCATGTTATCAACTAAGTGCATCTGCGACTACATTTCCTTTCCCCGGGTGGTCAAGGATCTCGAAATCATAACTACTAATGAATTCAATCCACCTCTGTTGTCTCATGTTCAACTCTTTTGAGAAAAAAGATATTTGAGGCTCTTATGATCTGTTTATAACTCAAAGCGCTCCCCAAATAAGTAGTGTCGCCACACTTTCAACGCAAAAATAATTGTTGTCAGCTCTAAGTCATTAGTAGGGTATCGTCTCTAATGAGGTTTTAACTGTCGTGAAGCATAAAATGCAACCTTCTGATGTTGTATTAACACACATCCCAAACCAGTTTCACTCACGTCAGTAAACACTACTAACTTTCCCCTTTGTACTGGTATAGTTAACACCAGAGCTGTAGTCAAACGTTGCTTTAACTCCTAGAAAGCTCTCTCACAATCATCTGTCCATAATAACTTCCCATTCTTGCAGGTCAACTTGGTCATGGGTGCTACAATAGTGGAAAACTTCTCTATAAATCTCCTGTAATAACCAGCTAGTCCTAAAAAACTCCTCACATCTGAAGGGTTTATGGGCTGCTTCCATTCTTTGACTACAATAACTTTCTCAGGATCTACTGCTATCCCCTGATTGGACACAACGTGTCCCAAAAACCGAACTTCTTTCTCCAAAAAGTAACACTTACTAAACTTAGCGTATAACTGCTGCTCTCTCAAAGTCTGCAACATGACTTTCAAGTGTTCTATGTGCTCTTCCTCATTCTTAGAATACACCAGGATATCATCTATGAAGATAATCGCAAATTTATCTAGATACATTTGAAAAATTCTGTTGATCAAGTCCATGAAATAGGCAAGAGCATTTGTTAAACCAAAAGGCATTACAGGAAATTCGTATAACCCATACCGAGTCTGAAAAGCAATAAACGATATACTTTCCTCTTATACACCCATCTGATGGTAACCCATTCTGAGATCAAACTGAGAAAATGCTGCTGACCCTTTCAACTGATCAAACAAGTCATCAATTCTAGGTAGTGGATACTTGTTCTTAATAGTCACTTTGTCCATCTCTCTGTAATCTATGCACATGCACAGAATGCCATCTTTCTTGGAGACAAAGATCGCGGGTGCACCCCACGGGGAGTTACTTGAACGTATGAACCCTTTTCTGAAGCATCTCTTCCAACTACTTCTTCATCTCCACAAGCTCTTTAGGAGCCATTTTGTATGCCGCCTTAGAAATCAGTGCAGTTCCCGGTACTAAGTTAATGTGAAATTCTACTACCCGTCGAGGTGGAAGTCTAGGTATCTCCTAAAATACATCCTCCAACTCACATACCACATCTACGTCACTAATATCCTGCTTAGGGATTTCTCCAAACACAAAAAACTCACCATCACCGACTCTCTTCCATCACTATAAGTGTGGGTAAGCCGTGGCATACCGGGAATATATATATTCACAATCCTCTCGGCACAATCTAGAGTCACAAAGTGCTTTCGTAGCCAATCCATACCCAAAATAATTACAAACCCCTCAAACCTTAACACAATTAGATCCGCATACAAGACTCTGCCCTCAAAGTCAATATCAAAATCTTTACACATCTCATAAAGAGTAATTGCCCCTCCCAAAGGGGTCTAACACGAATAGGTCTACACAAAGAGGTAGTTACAAAGTGTGCTCTTTCTACAAACTGTCTAGATATGAAAGAATGAGAGGCACCAGTATCAAAAAGTGCTCTAATAGGTTCCTGAAAAAGATTAAAGGTACCTTGCACTTTGTCATTTCCTGGCATCATTGCAAATGCCCTGGTTGGAGCTGCCTAACCCTGTCGCACCTACTGTTTTTGAGGGCAATGCTTGACTACATGTCCCAACTACTGACACCCAAAACACTTTCTATTGATCAGTTAAGGTACTACTGCTCTGATAGGTGGGGGTCCTCCTAACTACAGTATGGGAGAACGATAGCCCATCTATAGCACTTGCTGCCGCTATCCTTGATATTACTATGGGCACAGACCACCCTATCTCTAATAATAGTGCCCCTAGGGTTAGAAATTGCCCTGAGACCTAAAATTACCCTAAGGTCTAAAATCCCCCTAACTACCATGTTGCTATGGCCTCTGAAGCTGCTGACCCCTATGCCTTTGATCTTAGCGTCAGTATTTGTTCCCATCACGTTGTTGGAAATAACTCTCTTTGGAAGTCTCTCCGACCTTGGCCTTCCCCTCCTTAAACTATTTCTCTTTTTCCTTATACTTCAGTGCCAAGTCAAGAACTCTGTCAAACGGTTCAACATCAACGGGAATAAGGGACTTAGACAGGTAATGATTTAATCCCTTCACGAACTTCTCATTTTTCTTCTCCTACGTGTCAACCAAGTAAGGGGTATAACGAGACAACTCATTAAACTTGGTGACATACTCGATCATTGTTCTACCCTCTTGAGTCAGATTCAAAAATTCGTCACTCAGCAAGATCGAATGGTAGCAGGAACAAACTTTCGGTCAAAACAGGTCTTGAAAGCTGCCCAAGTCAAAGTCGTCAAATCTAGACTCTTCTTACGCGAGTTTCACTAAAATAGGGCTACTCCCCCAAGCTAATATGTAGCCAACTCCTATTTTTGGACCTCGGTGAGCTGCATACAACCAAACACCATCTCACATTTCTAGACCCAGACATCAGCTGCAGTGGGTTCTCCATCTCCAGAGAATTTCTGACTTCCTAAAGAACCAAAGCCTTTGTTTACCTTTGCAAAGGGATCTCCTTGTTGGCCTTGATTATTGTTTTGCACAACCTGAAGTAACTGAGCCATCATCTCCCCTACATTAACTTGCACAGTATTGGTTTTCCCATAGCAGCCGTCATTACTGCCATTGTTGCCATTGCCACGTTAGCAATTGTTTCTTCCCCTATGCCACTGGGCTCAGCATTTCTCAAATTATACTTTCTAGCCATCACCTTCAAGTTAAACACACACACACACACACACACACACACACACACACACGGCAACAAAACCAGCTAACCCAGTTAAACCAACTAACCTAAAAAAAAAAAAAAAAAAAATCGTTCATGAATACTTAAAATAAATTCAGCTCCCAAACTAAACCAGCTAACCCATCTTTCCATAATCCAAGGATCACTTAAACTCTCACAAGTCTAGGGTAACTTAGAGCTCTGATACCAAACTGTCACGCCCCAAAATCTGGACAATTAAATATTAAATTAGGACTAAATCCCAATTAATATTCCATCATCCCAATCCTAAGGGTGAAACATAATCTAAATGTTTTCGTCTCAATATAGTTTAAGTAAATTTCAATGCTAAAAAAAAAAAATACAAGAGATAAAAAAAATTAACAAACTCCAACCAAACCATCAGTCATAAATTCATAACAATCAAATTCCTCTAACATTAAAGTAGCAACAAATAGTCAAAACAATTTAAATAATGTAAAGTTAGAAAATAACCCATAATGCCAAATTATCAAAATACTAATGTCATAAAAATAAATAAATAAACTAATATCAATCCTAAACTCCAGAAATCAAAAAAAATCCAAGAGATATATCCTACAATCACAATTATTTTTCGTTACCACCGTAGTCCTAACTAATCCTGCAAAAGAAGCTTGGTTATGCTCAAACAGAACACACCCAAGATACCAAGAGACAAAATGGGTCAGTATAGAAGTATACTAATATGAGTACAAGATTTGACACTCACATGTCCACCAGACACAAACAAAAGTACATTTAATTCTTGTTATGGGACAAGACAAGTAGTTTCACCCGCATTGAGACGAAGGAGTAGTTTCCCGAGATACGGTGGCATTTAGTTTCCTGCCCGTACACAACTAAATATAAATTGAGTATAAAAAAAATAAAAAAATATGGTGGGTCAGCCCTGCATAAAAAGTTAGTAAGTTCCACCATTCTGCAAAAAAATAAAGTTAGTATAATTTAATCATAAGTATATTACTAAAGAAGTATAAAAATACACCGCTTCATGCTTAAATCATTCGCATTCACCAAAACTCAAAGAACAAAAATTGTACATAATCAAATTTCCTAAAGGGTAACATGGAAGGATTTAGTAGAAACTAAACATGTTAAGGGAAAAACTTGACAGAAGAACCTAGATGGAATTCAACTAAAAAATTTGAAACTAATAACGAAAAGAAAATGCCCTAAGATGATTTTTTTCAAAAAAGTTCAAAACACGAAAACTGTTCAAAATAATATTTTTACTTCAGTTTGTATGAAATCAATGAAAATGAGCTCATTTCGTGGGTTAAAACAACATCTAAAGTCTACATTGCTAAAGTGAATAAAAGTTATTGTAACAAAGATCATCTGATTACAAGTTCTAATAGACCTTTTTAGTAAAAAATTGAAATACAAAAGTTGTCTAGAATGACGTATACATATGCCTTTGCGCAAATTTCGTAATTTATCGAGGTCGTTTACTATTTTTCAAGATGTACAAATGAATACAATTCAAACTATAATAATAAGCTCATAATTAATTCTTTGTACCTTAACTCCACCACTTTGGCCCTTCACTTGAAGCGTACACATATATCTCATGTACCTCCCATACACCTAACACCGCTCCGAAGCCAAACTTGCACGAGATATCGTCCCAAGTTTGACCCACACTCCCCGGACGGTTAGCATATACGTACGCGCGTAAATCAAACTCGTCTACTCGTGAGAATGAGACAACAATATATATATATATATATACACAACTCCTCATCTACTCATGAGAACTATCATAACAATGCCAAACCTAAGGCATTCAAATAAATCTCATAATCCTCAATTTTTTTTTATACATTTTGTGACATTTTATTTTCTGGGTCGCTCAATCGAGGGAACCGTCGCTGGAGCGTAGAATCGTTGCTCCCAGAATCTTGCTGACTTGCAGGCATGCTCGGTCAAGCGAAGAAAGCCTCGCTTAAGCATGGAATGCTAGCTTCCAGAAGTTTCACTGTAGCGCTGCAAAATTTCTAAGGCTTCTCTTTCTCCGCTCGAGCGAAGAAGTTGTCGCTCGAGCGATGACTTTTGATTGTGTCTGGTCGCTCGAGCGTAGGAAGTCACGCTCGAGCTAGGGTTGTGCTATCAGCTTTTTAAACACAATGATTCTAGATCATTCTCACACACCACTTTTTCTATTCTTCATCTCTTTTCCCTCTCTCTATGAAACCCTAACTTTCTACCATCCAGTACCTCTCATACCTTTGAAATCCACCCAAAATCATTTACTAGAGGTGAAGAACACTTGAAGATTATCATTATCTACCGATTAGATTGTGGGTTTGCGATAGATCCGTGAAAGAGCTTGGATTTTGGCTTGATAGTTGAGGTAGGGATACTTTTACCCTTGTATGTCTTCATTATTGAAGAGATTTCATGGTATTGGGTGTGATTGTGGACTAACTAAAGATTTTGTTAGATTAAACCCTTATTTCACATTTTTACTCATTTTGCTTAACATTTTGTTTAAAATCCCTCAATTCCTTCTTTGATTTATGAATGTAAATGTAGTTAGAAACTAGATTGGTGACAAGGAATAAAAACCCCCAAATTAGGTGAAACCCTAAATTCCCAAATTGGATAGAAAACACTTAATATAATGGAATTCCTCTTGATTCATGAAATTTGGTGAACAAGGGTGAGATGAAAATGTAGATATTAATGTAGTTAAAGGAATAATGACTTGAATGTTATTATTATTCTTTGAATTTTATGTGATGTTTATCTATGGTGATGTTTGATGTTAAATTGTGGGATTGAAATGTGATATAATTGTTGACCATGCATGAGTCCAAGTGTGAGCCGATGGTGGGTAAATGTGGTGTGGTGTTGGTACCCGTGCGGGGAGTTTAAAAAGGTGCCCAAATGCCCTGTCTAGGCTTATCGCTACATAACTGTGGGAAAATGTTGACGGGAGTGAATGTCAAAGCCCAAAGACGACCCATTTTTGACAAGGCCGAAGACTTAGATAAACAGGCAAGATAATACAGACGCGCTTGCAGACAAGGGCAAAATGCAAAAGACATGCGCAATGCAAGAGCATAACTTATGATTATGTAAAGGGAGCTGTAATGAAGCATTTATGCAAATGTTATGCAAAGTAAATACAACATTCGAAACAGATCGATAAGGTATAGTAATCTCACACATGAGAAACACAAACACACAAACACACTGCGCGCGAGACTCACAAGTCAAACCACATTTCACGCAGAAAGGATGTAAGAAAATTATGCAATCTTCACTGCACCTCACGTAGGAAAGGCCAAAAGCAACCATTGGGCACACCCGAGGTCTCAGACAAGATTCCGACGCGTTGCATGCGAACGGAAAGGAGTGGTATAAGCATTGGAACACGTTCCCAATGCTCCCAACCAAAGAGGGAGAAACATAGGGACACGTCCCAGTGTTTCGTAGTGGTATAAGCATTTGAACATGTTCCGAATGCTCTTAACCAAAAAATGGAGAAACATAGGGACACGTCCTAGTGTTTCGAAGTGGTATAAGCATAGGAACACGTTCCGAATGCTCTTAACCAAATAGGGAGAAACATAGGGACATATCCCAGTGTTTAGGAGTTGTATAAGCATTGGAACACGTTCCAAATGCTCTTAACCACAGAGGGAGAAACATAGGGACACGTCCCAGTGTTTCGGAGTGGTATAAGCATTTGAACACGTTCCAAATGCTCTTAACCAAAGAAGGAGAAACATAGGGACACATCCCAGTGTTTCGGAGTGGTATAAGCATTGGAACACGTTCCAATGCTCTTAACCAAAGATGGAGAAGCATAGGGACATGTCCCAGTGTTTCGGAGTGGTATAAGCATTGGAAAACGTTCCAAATGCTCTTAACCAAAGAGGGAGAAACATAGGGACACGTCCCAGTGTTTCAGAATGGTATAAGCATTGAAACACGTTCCGAATGCTCTTAACCAAAGAGGGCCTAACACGCCACACGCGTGAGGAGAAAGAACAATAATGCCCAGGGTACACAAGATTAAATGCGATATATACACAAAGTGAACATGTGCGATAGATGCACAAAGTGAACATGTGTGATAGATACACAAAGGAGAACATGTGCGATAGATACACAAAAGGTGAATATGTGTGATAGATACACAAATGACATGTGCGATAGATACACTAAATGAACAAAGTGTGATAGATACACTAAGTGAACAAAGTGTGATAGATACACTAAGTGAATATGTGCGATAGATGCACAAAACATAATCAATCTTAAGCGGAACTTCCCTGAATGAACCGCACATCCAATATCGCCTGGTTGTGCCAGCTTCAAATGAACTGTACATACAATATCGTGCATGAATGAGAAAGAAACTTGATAGGTACAATGCAATACAATGCATGTCTCATGTGAGACGAATGATCATAATACGATGTTTAAGGCACGTTCCATGCACAACATGCAAGAGATGAAACAAAAGCATACTCTACGCAAAAAGATCAACGACGTACATCCAATGTAACGTGTATATTCTATGCGACAACAAGAATAAGTATAGTACAAGATGCATTTATGCAATATGTGTGATGATATGATACATGTTACAAGCAATGTAGAGCATGATGTCTAGGGAATGTAATAAACAAACAAAGCGGCGCTTTAGAAAGCACCTCATGGGGTGAGTGGCAATGAACTGCTTTACTCTGGCGAGGATCTCCCCTTGTGTTCTTCGAACTCTTTCCTTCAACTCACAGTATAAAGGTTCTGAAATGCCAGCAAGGATTCTTAACGTAGAACACTTTGGATGCCCCTTTTCTTCCTGACCATATTCACAATTTTCCCTATTCTCCAATGGGGTGACAGACTAGGTTGGTTCAGTATCCAGAATTTAGGTACATACACGCTATCTCAACCTATGGGGCTTCCATACAGATTTCAAGCCGGGGATACACCCCTAGGTATTTAAACCAGACTTTAGTCTCGGAAATCCCGAACCTTTGCGTTCTAGGCATCGGCCATTCGAACTCTAGTTTCCACCGTCATAGTTGGTCTCCTAGGAACTCATTGCAAACACAACCAAGATGCCTTTGGCAGGAAATGGTACTCAGGAAGAGTACTTCTGATCGCCATTCTGGCTGGAAGTAAACTTGATCTTGAGCTTGAGGTAGAGGCACACTCATACTTCAGAGCATTGACAAGGCCTGAAAAGGTACATACGGAATGTAATGACGGAACTTATTGAAGTTGAAACAAACTTAGATGCCCGACATTTTTCCTATTTTCTGTTGCTTTGCAGTCTGGAACCTATATAGCTTTAGTTAGGTCCTTGTTCTACTGTTCTCACATGACCTGGTTGAACCCTGCAGTTTTATGAAAGAACAAATCCTGTTTTGTACAAATGTGGAGAATGACGCAGCACTCCGAACACAAAACTATTTTATTTTTGAATTTGAAATTGAGAAATGAGTTCTTAACCGGGTATTGGGCCTACAACTGACCACAGAAAAAATGACTCAACAATGGAAAACAAAGGTAAAGCAACCTAAACACATCTATTGACACTCGAAACGACTCAAAACAAGAATCGAGACAAACAAAAACACAACACAACACTCAGATGTGTTCCAAAGGTGAGAGACCTCTCGGTTGACGGGGAGCCCAGTTTCTTCGGGTATTGTTCCCCACCCTTTCTTATTTGTGATTCTCACATCATTCTGACACTCAATCTCTTTTTCTCTTAAAAGCCCTTTTCTCACTTTTTCCCTCAGCGTACATCTCTCTATTCTTCAATCTCTCTTCTTTTTTATCCCTCCCCTAGGTGGTTGATGGATAAACAGGAAGTTGTGGGCTCTTGCCCCTAGTATTCTACTAGATTCTCATTCTTTCGCTCACAATAGTGAACTTTCCCACAGAGGGGTTGTGGTGCGACTGGATGCGCAGCAGATCTGCAATTGACATCGGTTGACGATGCCCCTGGCTTAGCTTGACCGAGATGAATTGCAATATGTTTCACCGGCCAGGTATACAATTGATTGGTCTCACACATTGCGTTTTCTACGTCCCCATTCCAGGTCAGACGCCAATTTTTTGATTTGAACATCCAGATGAGGAAACCGAATATCCCGCTCCAGTTCCAGTTCGTGCTTCGCACTTGGCTTGATACCTTGCTTCTTAGAGGATATGAGAGATTCCAGCCCTTTGCTGTTAGCTTCAGTTGTGCCCTTTTCTGGCAAGCAAGGTGCAACTTCTGGCAAGTATGGCGCCCTTTCTGGCAAGCATTGATAAACGGGGAAAAGACAGACAACCTGACTTAACTGTGCCCCTAGTTCATCATTTTGACCATTTTTTGTTTTTGACTTTTTGCTAAAATAATTTTTAATCAATATGAGAGTTAGATTAACATACTTGTTCAACTTTCTGATTTGAAATCATGCAAGTCAAGTTATGAGCACTGAAAATTTTCCTTTTTTGGGTCCAAGAAATGGTCTAGTTTTGGAAATATAGAATAATTTTCGAGAGAATTAGTCAACCTCATTAAAAAAAATTCTCAAAACTGTTTTTGCAAATGGCCACTGCTCGTCCAACATAGAATTTACTCTTGAGATGCACAACCTCAGATCCAAAACAATGGAAAATTGCCCTTTGTCTAAAGGGCACTGCACGATGACGAAAAATTGCCCTTTGTCTGAATAGCACCACAACGCATTGTAATCAGTCCTCGAAGTGACGATCACAACCGAACTCTCGGATACAGAGAAGACAAAGATGATCAGAACCATTACATGGACACAGTCGATTTGGAAGTGTTTATGGCTAGACTTCAGAATGAAGTTGCCTACGTATCCCAAATATGGGAATCAAGCCTGACGTAGTTCTGAGTTAAGGTACACTCGGATATTAATCTCTCCTTTTGCGCTCTAACTTTTGCCAAGGCTGCCCTTCCGGGTTTTCAACCTTGTGAGCTCTGTTTTTCTTTTCTTTTCATTTCTTTTCTTCAGTTTCTTTTTTCGTTTTTTCATTTTCTTTTCTTTTCTTTTCATCTTTTCTTTTCTTCTTTTTTTCTTTTCATTTCTTCTTTTCTTTTCTTTTTCATTTGCTCTAACTTTTGCCAGGGTCACCCTTCCGGGTTTTTGGCCCAGCGAGACTCTCAAGGGTAAAAGAGTGTAACTTTGTCCGTGTTGATTGGTCATAGGATCTCGAAACCATCTGAATCCAGGAGAATGGCTGCCGTTCACTAATGATGTAGAAGTCCATCCAATGGGGGCTAAAGTTGCCCTTAGTGTTGTGGATAGGAGCTCGATTATCCTTCAACAATAAATTTTCCTTCTTTCAGCTTCTGAAATTTGGCTTTCTTGCCAGTCTCCGTTAGTTTGCGAAATGACTCATCTTTTGCTCTTCGAGCGCATCTGACATATTGCCCCTAGTTCATGGGCTGCTTCTGATCTACCTTTGCAAGCTTCCTTTCATGACGCCTGACCTTTTTGATCTGACTTTCTTGCCCCTGGTTCAAGGGTTGCTTCGAATCTGGCTTGACGGGCCTCCATTGATGGTTGACCATTGAACATTCTGAATCCAAGTTCAAGGTTTGAAAGAAAAAGGTGTTGAATATTGAGCCTGAGAGCGATCCTATGCTGCACAATCTCAAGAGCGATTCCACACAGGTCTTCGCGAGACCACGCAAAATATTTTTTGAAATCTTTTAAGAAAGCGACTAGTCACTCGCGCTAAAGACAAAGTAGAACCAATCTGGATTAAGCCAGGATCCTTCTCAGTATTCATATTAACAAACATGATCTCATTCATTAAGGGCTTAGCATGCCTCTCTTTCTCTCAGTTGATCAAATTTTTGCAAATCCCGAGGAATTCCTTCCTCTTTGTTTTCATCACAGTGTTCGAAAAGTTTTGAAAAACTTAGGTCAATGCAATGACTTAAAGGCACAGAAAGGTAGGTGAAAAGCACTGCCGTTTCATTCAAAATCTTCTGGCACAACTAGCTTCAATGGCAGAAACTGACACAAAAGAAAGAGTGTAAAAGACAATCACAAAACAAGAGAGTGATGTCCGAGGTAACACCTCCGAAATCCCCCGACTCTAACACAACAGGATTAACTTGATACAACAAGACAGACTCGACTGACTCAGTGCAAAAAAAGACTAACTCAATACAAAACAACAAGACCGACCCAATACCCAAGTCAGAAAATACAAAAACTAGCATTTGTAGATTGCTTAAAACAGTGCTTGCCATTCACATATCTGGAGTAAACTGAGCGCCATCAGCATCTGGTTCATCCCCCGATCACATAATCACATTATCCCCCAAGCTCACTGATCTAGTGCCGATAGACTTTGCAAGACCTGGTGCGACGATGACCTCGTTATCAATCAGATCTTGTATTTCATGACGAAGACGAAAACATATGTCAGTGCCATGGCCGGTTTGTTGATGGAAAGCACAATACTTGGCCAGATCATGGGAGGGAGAAAGTTTATTCGATAATGGCAGTGGCTCCAGGGGCTTCAGATGCCCTTTTCTGATCAGGACCCTCAAGGCCGTTGACAGAGACATGTACAGTGGGGTGAGCACCCTCTGGCCCCGAGGTGGGTATTTGGTAGGTTGTGAGCTGGTTGTGTCAGATGTACCAGCGAAAGGGTCAGCAGGTGTTGGCTGGGTTTGTCAATCTCTTTCGAGTATAGGATTGGAGCTGAAAGGTGTCTTTCTGGTACGACATCCCTTGTCCCGGCTTGCCTCTTGATTCAAACCGCTCTCATCCTGATTGGCAAAAGTGCCATCCACAGTCTTTGCAACAACTGTGAGCACTTGCTGTTTGTTCAGTCCTTCAGTCTTCAAGGCCTCAACAGCCCACTGAAGGTGTTCATGGGGACCAATGCCTACCCCTACCTTGTTCTTACCACTCACCTCCACTTTGCCAAGGGATTGGCCTTCTTCCAATGCAACCCATCCCAAGATTGGAGAGCCTTTTGACATGAAACTTCTAGCATGTGATGTGGTCGATAATGGAGCCAATATCCTAGAGGCCAGATCTGTCGCAGTTCTCTGAAGATCTTCAGTTATTTTCATCAACTCAGAAGTAGTGGGTTCACGGGTTTGAGATGGCTGGGGTTCAGGTGCACCCATCATGCATAAGTCCATGCTGACCAGAATGAACACCTCAGGCTTCGGTAAATGGGTTGGGGTGATATATACACTGGGTCAAACGGGTTGGCCGTTGTTTGGATGAAGTTTACCTGCCTAGGTGGAGGGTTTTGATTGACATTTGATTTTTCTGGAGGTGCTATTACCTTGTTGTCAATGAGATCTTGAATCTCATGACGTAGTTTGATACAAAAGTCGGTATCATGACCGTGCTGCTGATGGAAGGCACAGTATTTAGCCGGGTCATGCTTTGGAGGGAGAGGATCGGGTAGAGGCCGTTTTTCTAACGGTTTCAGATGTCTTTTCCTGAGTAAGACCCCTAGGGCTTTAGACAAAGGCATATAAAGTGGGGTGAAAACCCTCTTGTCTCGGGGTAGATAGTTCAAAGTTTGGGGGTTTGGATTGGACGTACCAAGAAAGGAGGTGGCTGTTTTCGGAGTGGTGGCAACCATTCCAACTTCAAAAGATCTTGCAGCTGCATCACTACTGGTGGTCGCATTCGAACTGCGTGTATAACCCTTTTTGGGTGACTCCCTTTCGTGGTCAATCAGACCTTGTTTCATAGCGTCTTCTATATGTACCCCAATCTCGTGGAGGTTAACAAAGGTAGGGAGGGGTAAGATAATCATCCTCTGCATCAACTTCGGTTGTAGATTCTGCACGACCATCCTTATCTAGTCTTTCTCAGCTGGCCTGGTGGTCATCATAGAAGCTTTGGCTCTCCAACGGGTTACAAAGTCAGAGAAGCCCTCATTCAGCTCTTGTCTAGTTGCCTCGAGATCACGAGTCGTGACCTCAATTTGGGTGTTGTATGAATATTGTGCGACGAAGGCCTCAGCCATCTCCTCCCAGCTTCTTTTCACCGAGTCCTCCAGTTTGGCGTACCAGATAGCTGCAACACCAGACAGAGTTCGACCGAAGAGAGATAGCTTTTGTAATCTGGAGAGGCCCTTTGGCCGTAAGATATCCAAGAACAACTGCAGATGTACCATAGGATCTCCAGAATCGTCAAAACGGTCTATATATGGCATCGTGAACTGGTCCGGTAATGTCACTGCCGAATCTGTGTAACCATCCTCTATGTCTGGAATGGAGTTAACGCCTTGAGCCCTCTTGAACAACTTTTCAAGCTTGCTAACTTTTAATGCAGTTGGATCCACTTCGAACTCGAATGGGGCCTCAATTGGGTGGGCTTGTGCTTTGGAAGTCTGAGGTGGAGTGGGATCCACTAGGACATCTATATTCTCCTGGGCATTGCTGGTAGGGGCATGAGCCCTTGGTGTAGGAATTTCTACCGGAGGTGGATGGGACGCAGATGCTGTTCCCTGTTGTGTTTGTTGCTGTTGCTGTTGAAACCGGGCGATAAGTTTGGCCTGCTGGGCCATAACCTCGGTCTGGCGGGCGGTAACCTCTGCTTGGCAGGCAGCATCTCGCTGCATGGCCTCCATAGTTTGTTGGAGCTGACGCATCATGTCCTCTATATTAACTGAAAACTGCTGATCTGACTAAACAGGTGTGTATCCCCTCTCTGAGGTGGAAGCAGATATCTCAACCCAACTGCGCACAGGTGAGGTGGATAATGACCGCTGATCTGGAGACTGTTGAATTGGTGATCTGTGCCTGACTGGCCTTTTCTTGCCTTACCACTGGCAAAGAAAACATTGGTTGCCCTTGAACTGAATCTCTGACCTGACAAAGTCTATCAACACAAGTCCAATGTTCCCAAGGGATATTGGAGCCTTCTGGAGCTATAGTTCCAGGACTACCTTGCAAAAGAAGAAAACAGACAGCATCTCAGCCTGATTTCACCAGAACCAATATGAGCAAAGCTGAATGACTGTGCTCCCTATAGAATTCGGCCCAAAATTCTGCCTGTAAACTGATACCCTCAGGCCGATACTCAGACTTGCGACTGATACATACAACCTATAGAGACGCACTCTGACAGCACACACCAAACAAGTAAGAGCCAAAACACCCCTATGGTAGGGTAGGGTTTCCCTGTCCTATTTTCTCAGGAGCTAGGGTTTTACTACGCACGCATGCGGTTTCAAACAACCTACATTCGGGTAAGCAACCTGTCCTAGTTTGGAATGGTCTCTATGGCTTCCGATATGCAACTAGGTCGAATGATCAAGAAAGGTGCCTCAGTAAAATCGAGGTTTGTGTTCCCATCGTGGCAGAGCCCGTAACCGGTCAGCCTTATGGCTCACTTTTCCAAGCAAGCCTCTGGCAAACCGTTCAGGAATAGCAAATGGCAAACACCATGACTTAGGTGCATCTATGCAAATACAATGCAAAGAAACACACAAGTGTAGACAAAACAACATATCATGAGTTCGAGTAAAGTTCTCTAAATCCCCAGCAGAGTCGCCAGAAACTGTAGACCACCCGAACTCGCTCCGTGCGCGAGGGCGCGAATTGGGTTCATAGCTACTACAGTTCAGACTCCTGTCACGGCTCTGTATCTAGTCTCACAAAGTGCAATGTAAGACTGATAAATCACCTAAGAGTCCAAATCTGGAAAATCGTTTTGGTAAATCGATTTTTCTAAAAAAGTGCCAGACGTGGACTGCTTTGCCAGATTACAGAGTCGCCACCTAAATATTTTGTCTTTGGGAAATTTAGGAAACCCTGACTCGTGCCTAAGGCCAGGTGTCCGTCATCACCAAAGTTGCCTCGGCTCGGGAAGTTGGGTACAAGGGGGGAAGGTCCTGAAATGAGCACTCCTGCTCGCCTGATCGAATGATCGGCCTCTACTAAGCATGATATGTTATTTTGAAAACACATGTGTTCTTATTCCGATTATTTAGCTAACTTACTACGTGATGCGCACAACACACAAGTATAGACTTGATCATGCAAATTGGAACAAAACAACTCATGTTTGCTTTTCGAAAATGGTTTGAAAGTGCTACTCGCAAGTAGGCTAAAGTGCGGATTTGCCACCCTCAAGTGGGCTTAGAAAAACATGATTTTGCCACTCCGCAAAGTGGGCTTAAAACTCACAATCATCGAGTTTTTCCAATTCAGGCAATCAAGCCTTCATCCGCAGGCATTCAAGCAGTTAAACACTTAAGCAGATAGCCTCATGGCAAGCATGTTGTCATGGCAACACTTACACACATTCAAGGATGCTAAAGCGTAAACACTTACAGTGTACTCCGAGCCAAAACAGAAGCTAGTTAGAAATCATGCAAGATCCTAGCTATGTCAACAATGCCTAATGCAACACATGCAAAAATGCAACTAAAATAGGCTCGGCTATCTAGAATGGCATATGAATACAACACTTGATAACATGTTTTGAAACACGTATTCAGGAAAGCGTATTGAAATACAATGCAGTTTGAATGATGCGCCGAGCCCGGTGCATACAAGACGAATGAATGATGCACGCATGCAAGCATAAGGTATGCTAATCAAAATATGCCCTAATCTAACCACTGAAAGTGGGTAAATAAAAGGGAGAAAGACATGGGGTTGGAAGACATGCACACACACACGCACCCTTATTACAACATTTGCCCTCTCGACGGAGGGTCAGAATGAAATGAAAGCTAACGAGCTATGCTAATTAAGCTAACTATTACAAACCACGACTAATTAACTATTCCAGTTAACTAATTATTATAACACAAACCGATTAGCTAAGCACATTAACTAATTAATTACAGAACCAACGAACTAACCATCTAAGCAAAACAGTTAAAAGGCCTCGAGGGCGAGGGATGCATGCATGCTCGATCAGCTTCCTCCCGAAAATCCGTTGTCTTGCCATCGGTTGCCTCTGTTTGCATTCACTTTGATTCCTGAACACTGAACCAATTCCCAAACAGCTTTTGCTCCAGAAGCAGAATCACTTTGAACCATCTTCAAGCTGGTGGATTGTCGGCCACCAGGGGAGGCTGTAGGCCACTTGTCGGCCATTTAAGGAGGCTGTAGGCCACTTAAAGTGGCTGGTCGGCCACTTTCTCTGGCCGGTCAACCAGTTGCTTCTGCATACTCCAGTTTTTGTTGCAAATAGAGTACAAAAGGGGCAAGGCAAGGCATTTGCAGGGTATGTGTGTACAACCACCCTCCTTATCATTTCTCAAACTCAAAGGAGTGCGGTACTCGACTCTCGAGCCACCAACCGAGCATTGCAATGCACGATGGCCGAGAAGCCGAGTTTGTACAAGTTAATGAATGCACAAGTAACACACAAGACTCAAGAGGCCTCCACCCTATCATGCACAATCAAGGGGGACGACGACTAAGAAATGAGGCACGTTTCATCACTTCAAGTATGAAACGTCCCTCGTTTCTCGTGTTTGGATTAACGTCCGATCCAAACACATGCAATGCATCACAAACATGTTATCTTGACATGTTTTACTTTGATTCATTTTGTTTACTCGTTTTAGATTACTGATATGCCCTTTAACCAGTTAAGTCCAAAAGTGAGAAGTCCTCTAATTTGAAAGACAGACCAAGCCACAAGCTTCTTGAGCATGAAAGAAGCATCATGCCATTAGGCATGAACGCCTCAATTTCGTGCTCAAACCAACAAAGGGCTTAAGACCTCTTTCAAAGTGATACAACAAATGAAAGATGGCATGCAATGGTACACATTTCAGCAATGAAATGACATGCTAAACAACATTAAATCATGCAAACAATGTATGCAAAACATGCTAGAAGTCAAAGGCATTGGAGCTAGCAAAGAGCATAACACTATAGGCATACAATACTAAGCCTAACTGACTAAAGCACCCCCGGATAGAGGTTAAATGTGCCAAAACAGTGTCCAAAACATGCTGAAATGATAGCCTAAAAACTTAGACAAACATGCATGCAAGTTAGCTTACAAGTGAAGCATAAGGCTTAACCCTCAAACACAACAAAAGGGCGATAAATGCAAGAATATGAAAGAGATATATGGTCTGAAATAACATGCCAAATGATGCCATGCCATGCAAAAAACTCAAATATGACAAGCTAGAGGTCTCAAAGTGCAAGACTAGCAAAGCCAAATACACTATAGCTATGCAAAGCCAAGCATGCATGACCAAAACCACTAAAATAAGACCTAAAGCATGCTTAAACATAGCCAAAAATGTGCTGGAGTAGAGCATACACATGCTAGATCAATAGGCTAAAAAAACCAAATACAATAGGCTAGTGAACAAAATTGCACTATAAGTGCAAGAAGCATGCAACAGGCAACCAAACCAATCAAAAATAGAGTTATGGCATGGCAAATTAGTGTAAAAAACATGTTGAGATAGAGCTAACATAAGCTAGAATGAGAGGCATAAAGCATGATGCATATGAGGCCAACAAGTAGGATTGCACTACAAGTGTAAGATGCAAGAAACCAATGATCAAACCAACCCAAAATAGAGTTATGGCAGGTCCAAAAAGTCATAAAAACATGCTTGGACTAAGCTAGCAAATGAGAGAAATACATGCTCATGTATTAGGCCATCAACATAAGGCATAAAGGCACCACTCTTAAACACAATGAAAGAGTGATAAACATGAGAGTATGACAGGAGTTTATGCACAGAATTTACATACCAAATGATGCTATATCCCACAAATGTCACAAATGAGGCATGCTAGGGGTCCCAAGACACAAGACTAGCAAAGGCCACTACACTATGGCCATACAAGGCAAGCCTCAAAGGGCCAAGATCATTCCAAACAGAGTTTAAGCAAGTCAAAACAAGACTAAGAACCTGCTGGAGTGGAGCCAATACATGCTAAAATAATAGGTCAAAGCATCAAGTGAGCTAGGCTAACATGCGAGATTGTACTACAAGTGTGTGAAGCATGCAAGAGGCAACCAAACCAACCCAAAATAGAGTTATATCATGTTAAAAAAAGGCCTAAAATATGCTAAGATAGAGCCTCAAGAAGGTAGAAAAACATGCCAAAGTGTTAAGCCAACAACACATGCAAACAAAGCACACAAGGGGGGGACCACCCCCATCTATTTTGGGTCTCAAAAACCCACTTTCCACCACTAAAATTCCTCTAGAATTCAGTGGTGAAAAGGCCAAACAAAGGTGATCTCAAAGGTCTTAAGAGATAGCACAAAGCAAAGCAAAATAAGGCACAAAAGGGGGTTAACCACCCCTAACTCAAACAAGGCCTTAGACAACCATTTTAAACACTCTAAAACAAAGGTTTTTGTCGTTGCAAGTCAGGCCTAAAACATCATGCAAATAGGGCCAAATAAGCAATGAAAATAAAGCTTTAAAGAGGCTATTACTCACCCTTGAAGCACAACTTCAACAACAACAACTTCTAAGGTAAAACCAAGCCAAAACCACTCAAATAAGGCTTCCAAGTACCTCAGCAACAAGATGAAGGTGTTTGAGTAGGTGTTTGTTTGCAAAAGTATGAAGAAACAACACTTTAAGGCACAAATATAGAGAGAGAGGGAGAATTCTAGAGGGAGAGAGGGAGATTTTTTGCTCTTCAAAAATCTGAACCTTGGAAAGGGAGAGAGAGCTCCCCTTATATAGAATTACAAGCCTCAAGCTTGTTTGACAAGCTAGATGCTTGTTACAATCCCTCCATACACGTGTATGGATGATGCCTTCTATGCCCAACAGCTGGCACAGCTGGCAATAAAAATATCTACAAAAGCAAGAAAATGGCCGTCGGCCACCTCAAGTGGCCTACAAGGGGAAAACGTGGCCTACAACCACCAAAAGTGGCCGACAGCCTCTTTCCTCCGTCTAGGCAAGGAGTAACAAGGTATGGCACAAAAACAAACCAAAAAGAAGGGATCCAAGAGACCCTAAGACAAGACACTCAGCCGAAAGCTCCCGAAACTAGCCTATTGGCCACCTCAAGTGGCCTAGACGAGAGAAAAGTAGCCTACAGCTACAAAAGTTGGCCTACATGCCTCTCTCTCCCTCCAGGTAAAGGCACCAAGACATGGTCCAAAGACAAACCAAGAAGAAGAGAGTTAAGAGGTCCCGAGACAAGGCGTTCAGCCGAAAGCTCCGGAAACTCATAACGAGCACAAACATGCACAATCACCGAGTGCACAAATGATGACATCAAAGTCTTCAGGTCGGTCAAAAATGGGGTGTCTACAGGTGTCCACATAGTCTAGCCGTATAATAGCCGACGAAAGTGGAAAAACGGATGGTTTTCCTTAGGGTGCCCACCTCCCGCGGTATAATAGCCGGTAAATGTAGGGGTTGTTTTCTAAAAGTAAAAGTAAAGGTTGTTTTCAATTGGACTCATGTGGAGGAATGTGTGACTTGATTTCCATGGTTGTGGGTGTTTAATTGTTGTACATGATGACATGAATTGTAATTGTTTGTGTTGCATTCTAACGGTTCATTATGAATTGTTGACCATTACCTGTGAAGATGAAATTTATTGTATTATTTTATCATATAGTACCATGATCTTGTTCAAAGGATTAGATACCTGGATAAATGTATTCCTACTAGGCCTGTAGCTCAACCCTAATCTGTTTTTCAGGAACTGACAAAGTTCAGCCTCATTGAAGGATTGGTTGAAGCTCTAGCGCTATTTTCTTTTTGGTGAAAGATTGAAGTCAAGAACATTTTGGTTGTTGTTTTTATATTGGGATTTTTGTAACAGAGCAACTAAATGTATTTTGTGGTGTTGTACGCCCACGGGGCTTATGTTTTGTTAAGTCATCTAGTTTATTGAACTGGGTCACGTACTTCAGACATTATGGGAATGTATCTTCTAAATTGTAATCACTTAACCCTTAGTTCAATAAGAAACATAACCTTTTGGATTGAATGGTTATGTTATCACTATGTATCTTAGTGTGTATTTTCAGGGCGTTACAATTAGTATCAGAGCAATAGGCTAGAATACTTTGGGCTCGTGGAAAGTGATGTGTGTCACAATAGGGTCCTTAGGCCTAGATGAAAGGCTTAGAAGCCCTTGTTTGTTATATGTTGCTATGTGATTATATTGGTATGGGGTTAGACCCCCGTGATGTGGTTTTGTCTGTCGCATTCATTAAAATCCTATTGGAAAGGCACTTGATGATTGTTCTTTCCACTTGGAGGTCCTTGATTTCCATGAAGTTAGCTAACATCTGGGGAGGATGACTCATGTGTGTTTTTATGTGAATGTTGTGTATTTGTTTGAATTATTTGATGTGTAAGTTTATGAGGTTTACCAGGGGGAGTGAGTGTGAGGATTGAGTATGGAGCATTTAGGTGTGGAAAATTTGTTATTGAATTTAACCTTGTCACTAATTCTTATAGATGTCTGGACACACGAGAGCTCGTGGTAGACCCCATCGCGCCCTAAATGTGGAACATCCCAGCCCAACGTGAGATTCCTCCGCAAGAGGAAGGAGTGGGTCAAAACAACATACCTGTTCCACCGGCCCAAGAAGCTATGGGAGTCTTAGCTAGGGAAATGGCAGGGGCTCTACGGGAGTCCATGGAAATATTGAGAGTAGAGCAAGCGACTAGGACTATTGAAGGGGAAACTAGAGCTTCCTTTTTGAAAAAGGAGTTCTTTTGTTCTAACCCTGCCGAATATAATGGTGAACCCAATCCGATGAAAGCTGACGAGTGGTTGGAGCAAGTGCTCAAATCCTTTGAGATTCTGGACATTCGAGAAAATGAGTTGCGAGTGGCGTTGGTGGCCTACCAATTGAAGGGGGAGGTAGGACAGTGGTGGAAATCCATTAAGCATAGGGCTGATCATGCTTGGGAAGCATTCGTGCAAACTTTTCAAGACAAATTCCTCCCTCCCACGGCTAGAGAACGATTGAGGAAGCAGTTTGAACAACTATTGCAGTTAGATACACCGGTGGCGGAGTATGAAGCTAAATTCACTAGTTTATCTCATTTTTAACCCAAATTAGTGGCTACGGAAGAACGGAAGTGCCTCGAATTTGAAAAGACGTTGAGGCTGAAGATCTTCATGAAGGTGGTTGGCTATATGATCCGTGACTATAACCATTTAGTCGAAGCAGCAGCTTATGTGGAGATCACTGTAGAGGCCAAAGAAGCAAGGCAAAAGTCAAAGAGAGCAGGATAGTCTGATGCTAAGAGTGGCACGGGTTCTTCCAAGAGGTCCAAGGGCTCATCATCAGCTTGGCAATCATCTCCACAATAAGTTAAATCTTCAAGTTATGTGTCAGGCGGGAGTTCGGGAAACATGACCCGAGTTACTGGTGCATGTTATAGGTGTGGCTAAATGGGTCACAAGGCTACGGAGTGTGGACAGAAGGATGGAGCACGGTCCCAGCCTATGCATCCACAGGGTCAATCTCAAAAAAGGAGCCAGCCACAATCTTGTTATCAATGTGGATAACCTGGGCATTTGAAGAAGTTTTGTCCACAAAAAGTAGGTGCTTCGAAGGTGGTGGGATCTAGGCAGTCTAGAGGCTTACAGATGGGTCAGGGGCAGAGGCAATCATATTAACCGGCTCAATCAGGACAAGCATCTAGGATAGTTCAGGGAGCCACATCTGCTTAATCCACACAACAAATTTATGTTCCGAGAGGTGACATGGGAGAGCAGAGGTCACAGGGCAGAGTATATGTTGTCACCACTTTCGAGCCAGCTACGAGGCCATCAGTTGTGAGAGGTACATTTCTTATTTTCAATAATTGGGTAAGGTGTTGATTAACACTAGAGCATCGCATTCATTTATTGCCATGTCATTTGCATCATTGTTGGGGTTAGAGAGTAGACAACTGCAAGCTTCGCTTACAGTAGAATCACCAGTAGGGGGAAAGGTCATACTAACCCGGTAATCTCAGGGGTGTATAATTGAGGTAGCAGGTCGACAGCTACCCATTTAATTTTGTATTGTTGGAAATGTCGCGTTTTGATGTTATTCTCAGGATGGATTGGTTGTTCATGTATCGAGCGACAATAGATTGCCATCGGGAAAGGGTTACGGTGTGTACTGCAAACAGTGATTGCTTCACGTTTTGGGGGGATAGATGTAATAGATCCTTACCCTCCACATACCACCCATGTGGCCAAGGCCAACTTAATTTCCTTTTAGCAACCCTTTGAGAGGATGGAAGTGATGTAGTTCGGAAAGAATTCCCAAAGGTAGTACATGAATACCTCGATGTTTTTCCTGATGATCTTACAGAGTTACCACCTCATAGGGAGGTAAAGTTCACCATAGACTTGCTTCCAAGTACGGCGCCTATCTCGTTGTCGCTGTATAGGTTTGCTCCAGTTGAATTAGTGGTTCTGAAGGAACAGCTGTAAGAGTTACTTAGTAAGGGCTTTATACGCCCTAGCACGTCACCATGGGGAGCTTCGGCCTTATTTGCCAAGAAGAAGGATGGGTCTTTGAGATTGTGCATAGATTATCGTAAATTGAATCAAGTCACGATTAAAAATAAATACCCCTTGCCTAGAATAGATGACCTCTTTGACCAACTTAAGGGCTCTCGTTGTTTCTCCAAGATAGATTTAAGGTTGGGTTATCACCAAATTCGAGTTAGAAAAGAAGACATCCGCAAAACCGCTTTTTCATACCCAATATGGTCATTATGAATTCTTGGTTATGCCTTTTGGGTTGACCAACGCCCCAGCTACGTTCATGGATCTAATGAATAGGGTCTTTCGGGAATTCCTTGACAAATTTGTGGTTGTTTTTGTAGATGATATCCTTATATATTCTTTTTCTGAGAAAGAACACGAAAAGCATCTTCGTACTACCTTACAACTTCTTAGGGAGCATCGGTTATACGCCAAATATGAGAAGTGTGAATTTTGACTTTCAAAAGTGAAGTTCTTGGGTCACGTGGTTTTGGGAAATGGAGTTATGGTGGATTCTTCAAAAATAAAAGTTGTGCTAAATTAGGAGCAGCCTAAAACTGCCTGAGAAATTCGTAGCTTTTTGGGTTTAGCTGGGTACTATCGCCGATTTATAAATAATTTCTCTTCCTTAGTGTCGCCCTTAACTAGGTTAACCTATAAGGGAATAAAGTTTGTTTGGAGCGAAGCTTGTAAGAATTCTTTTCAAGAATTGAAGTTTAGATTGACCACCGCTCCAATTCTTATCATTCCAGAACGAGGGTTAGATTATACAGTGTATTGTGATGCCTTCAGAGAGGGACTGGGATGTGTTTTGATGCATGAGGGAATGGTGGTAGCATATGGCTTGCGTCAATTGAAAACTCATGAAAGAAACTATCCAACTTATGACCTAGAACTTGCTGCAGTTGTTTTCGCTTTGAAGTTGTGGAGACACTATCTCTATGGTGAAAAATTTGAAGTTTTCTCTGATCACAAAAGCCTCAAGTATTTATTCTCCTAGAAAGACTTAAACCTACGTCAACGGAGATGGATGGAGTTCCTAGAAGACTATGATTTTGAGATACACTATCACCCAGGTAAAGCTAACGTAGTAGCGGATGCCTTGAGTAGGAAGTCGGTAAGTACAATGGCTAATTTAGCGATGAACGAATGGAAGATGATGGGGGATGCCAATGAATTTGCTTTACAGCTTGGTGGATCTCCAGGACAAGCTACCCTCTTGGCCACCATCGCACAACCGACCCTTGTTGGAATAGTAATTGAAGCGCAACTGGGCGATCCGGAAGTGAAGACCATAAAAGGGAGGATTCATCATGGGAAGGAAGAGAAGGGTTTGAATGTTCATGAAGACTCTAGTGTTCACTACCTCGACCGGTTGTTTGTACCTGAATCCAGGAGAAATGAAGTTTTGAGGGACTTTCATCATTCCCGTCTCGTTGTGCACCCAGGGGGCACTAAAATGTATATCATAATTTCAGCTGCCAATTTTGGTGGAGGGGTATGAAGAAGGATGTAGCCTCTTTTGTATCCAAATGTTTGACATGTCAACAAGTTAAGGTTGAACATCAAAGACCGGCTGGACTATTACAACCTCTTCCAGTTGCTAAATGGAAGTGGGAATACATCAACATGGATTTTGTTTCTGGTCTCCCTAGGACTCAAGGAAGTAACGTTGTGGTGTGGTTGATTGTTGACAGACTTACTAAGTCGGCTCATTTCCTTGCCATGAGTATGGGGGACACCATAGAAGTTTTGGCCGAACTTTATGTTCGTGAGATTGTTCGCCTCCTTGGAGTACCAATAAGTATAGTGTCTGACAGACACCCTCGCTTTACAGCCAGGTTGTGGCAGAGTCTTCAAAACGCCTTGGGTACTTAATTAAACTTTAGTATTACATACCACCCACAAACCGATGGGCAATCCAAGCGTGTTATCCAGATTTTAGAAGATATGCTGAGAGCTTGTGCATTAGATTTTAAAGGGTCATGGGAGAAGCATTTACCCTTGGTTGAATTTGCATATAATAATAGCTTTCAAGCAAGTATTGGGATGACACCTTTTGAGGCGTTGCATAGACATCCATGCAGATCACCGGTGTGTTGGACCGAAGTGGGAGATTTACCTTTGTTAGGCCCAAACCTAGTCCGTGAAACTACTGAGAAAATTGCCCTCATTCGGAAAAGGTTAGTCACCGCTCAAAGCCAGCAAAAGAGCTATGCAGACACTAGAAGACGACCTTTATCCTTTGAAATCGGCAATCATGTATTCTTGAAGATCTCCCCTAGAAAGGGCTTAATGAGGTTTAGCCGAAGTGGAAAGTTATCGCCAAGGTTTATTGGCCCATTTGATATCATCGAACGGGTTGGGGAGGTAGCTTACCATCTTGCACTACCGCCCCAGCTTTCAAGAATCCATAATGTGTTTCATGTGTCTATGCTCCGTAAATATGAACCCGATCCCTCTCATGTGTTAGATTGGATGGAAATTGAGGTAAATGATGATGTATCTTACTAAGAGAAGCCAATCCAAATCCTTGATACACGAGAACAAGTGTTGAGAGGTAAGACAATCCCTCTAGTCAAGGTATTGTGGCATCATCATGGCGTGGAGGAAGCGACATGGAAACGAGAAGCTGAAGTCCGCAAAAAATATCCAGAATTATTCTCAAATTTGTGATGTATAAAATTTCTTGCCTTTCTTAAGTATCTAATGAAGTTAATCATAACAACTTCCACTCCAGTATCGGCATGGCGCCATAAGAATCCATATATGGAAGGAAATGTAGGTCACCGGTCTATTGGACAGAAGTTAGGGATACATATTTGCTTGGGCTTGAAATCATGCAAACTACCATCGAAAACACTAAAGTTATCCAACAAAGGCTTAAGACAACACAGAGTCGACAATAGAGTTATGCAGATATTAGAAGAAGGCTTCTTGAATATGAGAATGGTGATCATGTGTTTGTCTGTAGAAATCCAATGAAAGGCCAATTAAGGTTCGGTAAAAAGGGTAAATTATCACTCTGTTACATTGGACCGTTTCAAATTCTGGAAAGACTTGGTCCAATTGCTTATAGAGTTGCTCTACCGCCTGGGATGGAACAAATGCACAACGTATTCCACGTATCAATGTTGAGGGGCTATCTACGAGATTCGTTCCACGTAATTGATTATCACCGAATATCCCTTGACGAAAATATGGAGTATACGGAACGGTCACAACGAATTATTGACTGACAAGTAAAGCAACTGAGAAACAAATCCATTCCAATGGTGAAAGTGGAATGAAAAGAACATTATGGAAGGGATGAAACGTGGGAGAAATAAGAAGAGATGCGACAACACTGCCCACATTTATTTCCAATGGAAGGTAACATAAGTTTGGAGGACCAAACTTCCTAAAGAGGGAAAAAATGTGATAACCCTGTTCTGTGTTATACTGGTAATCCTTAATTATACTTGTGATTATGTGTTTAATGTGAATTTGAATGCTAATCGTGTGATTATGTGTGTCATGAATTCATATATGTCCATTGTAAAGAAATATATTTTAATTTCTAGTATAAATTGAAATTAAGGGCCGTAGAGATGTTAAAACCAAAATTGATTATACCATTGTGATTAGTATAACTTTTAGAGCCTATGGTGAAATTAAATTAAAAATCGATTCAGATTAAAATAATTAGATTAATTAATTTAATTAAGTCTATTTGATTAAGCATAAGCTTTGATTAGCTAATGAGATTAATAAGGCCTATATATATGCTAATTAACGTGCTTAAACTCATATTTGAGCTCAAAATTCAGCCCAGAGAAGTATAGAGAGAGACAGTGAGCCATTACAGAGAGAGAAAGGCAAGTAGTTAAACGAATTGACTTAGAGATTGAAGATTTGGGAAGTTATAGGCACAAGAATTTACTAGAGTTGGAAGGATTGAAGGCTCCAAGTAAGTATTTGAACTCTAATTCATGAGTTTAAGTCCATAATTATGTGTATTCAAGAAGAATTGGTAAATTAATGTAAGATACAAATTTAACACGAAGAATTTGGTGCCAACTCACACATGCATGCATAATTTTGTTGAGCCTCATGATTTTGAGCATCATTTGTACCATTTGAAATGGAATTAGGGACTATATTTCACATGCATGCATAATCCATGAAGTTATGGGACTTGATTGCATGAGTTTTGAAGTTATCAAGAAGAATTTGAAATTATTTGGGACATGCATGAGGAATTCATGATGATTTGAACTTCAATCTTGTAGAATTAGCTCTTATGACCATGTTGGTAGTTGTATAGCTCCAATACAGTACATAATATGTAAGTTGTACCATTGAAACTCATGTTTTAAAACCCAAACAACAATCTGGAAAACCTAAAAAACAACCACATTGCTCTAACGGCGAAGTTAGCGCTCGAGCCTAAATTGCAGGCATCTAGTATTTTTACTTAGTGGCTCGAGCAGCAAAACTTGCACTTGAGCGAACCCTATTTTGAACTACTCTTGGCTCAAGTGACCAATCTTGCACTCGAGCTTGAAATTCAAGCAACCAGTACTTTTGCAGAGCTTTGCACATCGCTCGAGCGACCAAAGTTGTGCTCGAGTGAAGTGCCCTATTTCAGGAACTTTTGAAAAGTTGTTTTATGTTCTACTTTTTGTTCTCTTTCATTTTGAGCATTCTTAGGTACACATTGAGCATCCTAAATGAATTAAAGAACACGAAAGAAGCGTAAGAGAATTAAGCAAACTAAATAACAGATTGAATTGTATTATGACCCAATGTGCTGTGAATTATGTAGGGTCAAGTGAAAGGACGAATCAGGAGCCAGAACACTGTGAGTAATATCTTTGTAAATATATTTTGTATGTAATATTTTCTAAATGTTACCTACATGGTAAGTTTCTAAATTTATGAAATTGTACTATAAATGAGTATTCTATCTGTTTGATTCATAATAGAATCTGTAAAGTGATTGATGTTTGAATATGAAGTGGGCCTAAGGTCGTTTAGTATACTTGACAAAGATATGGAATGGGCCTAAGGCCATTTCGAGTGTTTGACAAGATAGACCTAAGGTCATTTGATATATAAATTGAACCAAAGGTCGTTTTGAATACGAATATGAATGTGAACATGATCATGGATATAAATGTGCGCATGAATATAAATGTGAAATGTTGGACCCAATGTCGTTTTGTATATGATGGACCCGTGGTCATTTTGTACATGAGTTGGACCTAAGGTCGTTTTGTATATGGATATGATATATTGGACCTGAGGTCGTTTTGCTTTGATATTGATCAATAAGTATAGTTTATGGATTTTGACTTAATGAATCTCATTCATGAACCCCTTTACTCTGGTATTATTCATTGGGCATTAGCTCACTCTTTATTTATATGTATGTAAGTGAGCAGTGAGATGTCCAGCCCCAGCCCCAACCCCAGTGATCTGTGAGAAAATCGAGTTTTGAGAAGTCTACCAAGGTTGCCTCATGCAAGAGGCCTTACTTTTGATTTGTTTTCCTTTTGTTTTCTTTTGTGGTCATATGTGACCTAGTTTGTATATAACCTTGGTTTTGTTAAGACGGACTTTAAAATTATCTTGTACTTATGTATTTACATACTCTAGATGTTTGTATGGTGTGAGTTATTACATATATGAGAAAAGTTTTTGTTAAGCCATGTATGCACATTTCATCGGACAATCTTTTCAAGTTCTACTTCTGCATTTTGGCCCCCTATTATTAACTATGACTTGATTTCTGTCTGTGACTGTAGGTAATCTCATGATTACAAGCTTGTTATGATCCTAATCCATAAGGGCAGGTTCGGGTCATGACACTATAATTAAAACCTCCTTTTTTTGTTGCAGGGCGGAGCTGCTTTGCTCGTGGTGATCGTCATTAGTGGTGACGATGACGATGCATCTTACGGACCCCTTGACCATTCTTTTGCTGGTAGTAGTGTTTTTGGCAGTGGGGCTAGTCGTGATGATGACGCCGCTGGTGGAGTTGGTTCCCCACCACTCACTGGGACGATCGCTCTAGCCACCTAGCTTTGCCTCAACTTATACTCCACTTTTCTTGTTTTTCGCTTACTTTCCTTGTATAGCTTGTAAGAACTTTGAATATAGCATCCTCAACTGTCATAGGTCATTTTGTGGTTGCTTTTGTAACCAACCTGTGCCCTTCATGGCCCATATATATATATATAACAAATATATTTTATTTTGTGAATGACCTCCGACTTCATGCTTGGCTTGCTCTGCTTCATTTCTGAACAATTGCGCATACACTTTGATACCCTCTTATTTCCCAAACCTTGTGGATACATTCCTGCCCCTATTGTGGTATCTTGAAATTTGTTAACTCCTTTGAACCAACTTCTCTAGAATCTACCGGTCAAGACCACGGTTGGTCGGCCAAATGTGCAGTCGGCCAGCTCATTCGGGCTCTCCTCGAGTGCTCCTAACTTTTTCACTTTTGATAATGTACAAAAAGGTGGTACTTCGGCTGCAAACAACTCTCAGCCACTCGAAGTTTGTTGCTTATGTGGCTTTGGGCACCTTTTTTCATTTCCAAAAATTCCACAGCCTCTCTCTCTCCTTTCTTTTTAGTGTATCTTGAGATATGGGTTCTCCTTATTAGTTGGACTTCGTTGGCTTGTCTAATGAGAGCTCTGATGATGCTGTATTTTTGGATATGGAAGTCATACGCTTAAGAACTCTCTTTAGTGGTCGAGGAGGTAGAAGAAGGCTTGTTCATAAGAGGGAGAAGTTGAGGGCGATTCTGGAGGAACCCACCACTGATAATAGAAGATAAGTTTGTGGCCTTGGCGAAGTTACCAGCCGATTTCTAAGCTATGCTCGGGCCTGTGGCCACTTTCATAAACTTGGCCCAACGCCGCCTCATGGGTTTAATCAAGGCTCGTTGCCCATGGGGACTTTGCTCCCTCATCCTACCAACTTCTTGGGGGTAAATATACTCTAACCTTGTGACTCATTTCCCATGCCACATGTTTATTCTTTACTTTTACTTTCAATGACATGGTTTTTTTGGCCTTAGGTCAACAACTTGGAATGACTCCGACCGCCAACACCAGGTTCTCTGATGATGAGTAGCAATGACAAAGATAGCACAGGAACCGTTTTCGGTGTTGAAAAAAGCTTTAATGGTCGTGATGATTCCGATGACGACGGCGACACACCGGGAAACCTTTCATACTCGTTGTAGTATTGGAGTCCTTTCCCCATAACTTAGGTTATCTCCAGATGCATCACTTCCTCATTTTTCTCCTCTAAGGACAAGGGTCGCACCTTTATACTTATGAAGAAACTGGCGCATAAGAATAAGCATGTTTCGGGCTTGAATGTCCTAGTACTTTCCTCTTGTTAAATGCAGTTGCTCTTATAATGACTAGGACCTCCCTTTTTTTCCTTATGGAGAAACTCTTGTAACTATCCTATGTTTAATAGAAATCCATGTTAATCGGCTTCTTTTTGCTTTCATAGCTCGGTTTTTCGTGCATGATCTTGACATGTTTACCTCACACCGAGTCTGATAGGCAGCAATTCTCCCTTCTATACCCAAACATAGCTTATTTGGACAAAATATTACTCTGCCTGTACAAAAGGACCTTGCCGGCTACTCATTTAGGCTACCGGCTGAAACATTGGTCGCCGACTCAATGATAGATTGGCCAGCTGTTTCAGGTTTTCTAGGGACAGTCTTCTCTTGTCGCCTTTCGAAACCTTTTATAAAAGCAAACCAACGGTTCATTCAAACTCCACACCACTCAAAAACATCTTCCCTCTTTTTTCCACTATCTCTCTCTAGATTCTCTCATTCTCTGACATTACCCAACAACCCACACCCTTTTTTCTTCGAAATCGCCATTTTCCTCTACATTCTAAACCAATTAGTTTGTGATTCAGTTAAGTTTGAGTCTTCCACCCTCCATTACGTGTTTCACATATTTTAGCTTAGTCTCTCACTCTCTCACTTTGGATTCTCACATTTCTCTTTATTTTTTTGGATTTTTGGGCTCCCTTGGGTAGTCTTTTAGTTTTCTTCCTCATTTTACCTCATTTTTGGCTCACCCACACCTATTATGCCTTGATGGAAGCTGATATTCCTCAAAGAGATGTTCCTCCTGTATTTCCAGAGGTTAACACACCTCCTCTTGTAACAATATGTTTTGGATGACCGCTCGAGCAGTCATTTTCTCGCTCGAGCAGAGATTCGTAGCTTCTAGTATCTCGAAGGTTTAGGGCAGCCTCTAGTCTGGCTATGCATGCCTCGTACTCCACCTGATTGTTGGATACGTTGAATTTGTGTTTGAAGGCCAAAGGTATGTGAGAATCGTTGGGTGCTATGAGTAACACTCCTATCCCATATCCATACTAATTAGCAGCTCCGTCAAAATACAACTTCCAAATGTTTTCCTCCAGTTGCAGGATCTCTTTATTTGAGAATTCATACTCCCCATCCTTTTCCCCATCGATCGGGTGATTGGCCAAGAATTTTGCTACGCCTCTCATTTTGACAGATTTACAAGTAATATACTAGAGTTCAAACTCAGAAAGCAAAAGTAATCATCGAGCTAGTCTACTGGTAAGCACTGGTTTCTCAAAAAGATATTTGATGGGACCTAACCTTGAAACCAGAATTACTGAGTGTGCTAACAAGTAGTGCCTCAAATTTCTGGTGGCCCATACCAAGGCTAGACAGGCCTTTTCCAGAGGGGTGTAACTGATTTCATATTCCAATATCTTCTTGCTTAAATAGTAGATGGCCTTTTCCACATTCTCCTCTAATTCTTGCGCTAGCATACAACCCGTAGTAAATTCAGTCATTGATAGGTACAAGATTAATGGTTTACTTGGCTTAGGGGGTGACAACAGGGGCAGATTCTACATATATTGTTTGATATGTTCAAAAGCGTGATTGCATCGATTATCCCATCAAAACTTCATTCCTTTCTTAAGTAAGCCAAAGAGTGGTTCACAAGTGGAGGCTAATTTAGAGATAAACCATCCTATGAATTGCACTTTCCCTAGAAAGCCTCGTATGTCTTTTTCAATCATTGGTGGGGGCATTTCCATGATGGCGTTGATTTTGGATGGGTCCACTTCGATTCTACGTTGCGTGATTAAGAACCCCATCATCTTTCATGTGGTCACCTCAAAAGTACACTTTTGTGGGGTTCAACTGTAACTTGCACTCTCGAATTCTTTCAAAGAACCTTCTCAATGCTTCATAGTGGCCTTCTCGTTCCTTAGACGTCACAATCATATCATCCACATATACTTTAACCTCCTTGTGAATCATGTCATGTGGTATGGTGGTAGTTGTTCTCTGGTAAATGGCCCCAGTGTTTTTCAACCCAAATGGCATAACTTGTTAGTAGTAAGTCCCTCACTAAGTGGTGAATGTCGTCTTCTCTCTGTCCTCAGGTGCCATGGCAATTTGATTGTACCATAAAAATCCATCCATGAATGAAAGCAGCAGATGACCCATTGTGAATTCCACAAATTCATCAATGTGTGGCCGTGAAAAATCATCTTTAGGGCCGACTTTATTTAAATCTCTTAAATCAACACAAACTCGAATTCTACCTTCTTTCTTCAGAACTGGTACAATATTTGCTAACAACGCTAGATATTTAGACACAATTAAAAACCCTTCATTGATTTTCTTAGTAACCTCCTCCTTAATCTTCAATGCCTAGTTTGGCTGAATTTTACGAAGCTTCTGCTTGACAGGCTTGGTCTGGGGATCAAGAGGGACCCTGTGTTGGACGATCTTGGGTCGATTCCAGTTAGGTCTTCATAGGACCACGCAAAAGCATCTTTAAATTTTTTTAATAAAGCGACTAATCGCTCACATTTCTTCGAAGACAGTGTGGAATCGATTTAGACCAAGCGAGAATCCTCCTCAGTACCCACATTAATCGGAATAATCTTATCTATCAAAGGTTTTACACGCCTCTTCTCCTCTCAATTAATCGAATTTTTCAAAACGTGAGGAATTTCTTCCTCTTTATTTTCATCAAAATTTTGAAAATCTTGGTCAATGCAATAAATTAAGGACACAAAAAAGTAAGCAAAATCCACATGATTCTCATTCATCATGTATGGCTCAGTACATACAGTGGAAGAAAGTGAAAAAGACGACTGAGACAAGACAGTGGCATCTGGGTCATCAACCCCCGAACAACCCGACTCAAAACTACGAGAAAAACCCAAGTCTGACCTCGACTCTACAGACTCGGTGGAATCAGACTTGGACTCACTATCAGATTCAGACTCTATGATATAACCCTTCTCAAGTTGCCAAGTCAAACGAGGTGCCCTAGATGTATCCAAGTTGAGGTCACTGCAATCTACAGAAGATCCTTCCCTAATCACAAAAACATTGACATACTCAAAACCCTGTAACCTAGTACCAGTTTCATGATTAGCCAGTGCTAACTCTACTTTGTCCCCCTCTAATTTGCCTAGACAGTTGCTTCTATCCTAGTTCATGCCATTTCCAAAGTCTGTTTCCTCATCCTCATTTTCAAATAGTTGGTGGTCAAAGAAAACCTCGAATTTGGGGAGATATTCCTTAGTCTTAAAATTTACCCATGGTTCAAGAAAACCACAAAAGGGGAAATCCTCTCATTCCTTGATAAAACGACCATTCAAGGTTCCTGGACTGGTTTGTACTTCAACTTATATTGTTTTTCGCCCTCTTAGCTTTGGTCCTCTCTCTTACCTTATCCCCCTTATTCTTCTAATTATCTTTCGTGGGTCTGTACCCTAACCCAAAGGAATGAGGATTGTGGGTAACTTCCTCTGCCGTAACAATGCCTTTCCTTCCACTCTTTTCAAGTCCTATCCCCAGGATATGTCCTAATTTACTCATGAAGTAGATTGATTGAGCACTCAGGTACATCCCAACTCTATTTTCCATGATAGTCTGGACTAACTGAGCCTCAACTAAAGTGAATCTAATGAAAAGATGAGACTATTATTCCATATCTTGAATCTTACAAAATGTGCATATTTATATCCATAGCTAAACCTATACAACAGATATATATCTAATCATTCTAACTAACTCACGTGCTAATTACTTGTAACTGACTTCCTAACAAACTAGTAACAACTGTTAAGCTAATGCAGTTATAGCCAGTAAGTTACAACTAGGCTCCATAGAGTTAGATCTCATTGAACTGTAACGTGAGCTGCACCCTGAGCTGCGAGTGATCTTGGAGCTGTTCTGTTTCCTTGATTTAATATCCTTAACATCTCCTTTCAAGCTAACGGGTTGATTAAACTCCATGAGCTTGTCTTTGAGATACATAAATCTGGAGACTGTGAGAGGTTTAGTAAAGATGTTTGCCAACTGATCAATAGTGGGAATGTGCTAGAGAACAAGCTTCTTAGCATGAACTTTATCACCGACAAAGTGGCAATCAACTTCAATGTGTTTAGATCTTGAATGGAAAACAGGAATAGATGCCAAAAATAGTAGAGACATTATCACACCAGAGTGTAGAGGCACATTAGAGGAAATAGATAAGTCAGCAAGAAGCATGTGTAGCTTGCTTTTCATGTTCATTTCTGAATCTGATTTCACAAGTGCGATGTGAAATAGATAAACACAAATGAGTCCAAATCCAGCAAATCTTTTGGAAAATCAATTTTGAATAAAAAAAATGCCAAAAATGGACTACTTTTCAAGATTACAAAGTCACCACCTAAATATTTTTGAAAAATTTAGGAAACCCATGACTGTTGCCAAAGGCCATTTATCCATCATCACCAAAGTGTCTCGGCTCGGGAACTTAGGTATGAAGGGGGAAGGTCATGAATTGAGCACCCTACTCGCCCGATCAAAGATATGTCTCTACTAATCATGATGTGATTCTTATTTATATAATATGCTCTTATTTTGATTATTAGGCTAATCTATTGTGTGATGCACACAAGTATAGACTAATTGGTAAAAATTGGAACACTTTGGTCTTATGTTTGTTTGAAAAGAGTTTTGAATATACGTCACTTAAAAAATGTTAACTTTTACATACATTAGTCAAACCATCCCAATTTAAGCAATTAGCCTTCATCCACCGGCATTTAAGAAAGTATATCACTTAAACACTTAGTCTCATGGAAAACATGCTTGATATGGCAATACTAACACTCATGCAATATGCTTAAGCAATGGATGCTTACCTAGTACTCAACCGAGGCAAGCCAAAATAAATAAAATAGTTAGTTAAATGTATGCTCTAATATGCAAGTGACTAATGCAACTATCATAGTCGGCTTCCTAACATGGCATGTGAGTCAATTCAAGGCATACGTAAAGCACGTATTCGAATAAGAATTTGAAATTGACATTGATTAGTATGATGAGCCGAACCCTTATGCATGCAAAATGAATGGATCGAAGTCATGGAAAATGCTAATTAAAACATGATGTTCTATGTTATCCATCATAATCGAGTAAATAAAAGGGAGAAAGAAATGGGGTTGGAAGACATACACACATTATTACATATTCGCCCTCATGCAAGAGGGTCCGAATCAATGTCTGAATCTAAGATAATTATTACACCACCAATAAATGAATTAGCTAAACTAACTAATTAGTTACAACCTGGAATTAATTAACTGAGTAATTAACTATTACAAGTTCAAAAAGAATTAACTAATTAATTAACTAAGTAAGCTAATTAAAAAACGAGCAGGGGTCAAGGAACCACACGTGCCAATGCGAACATCCTCCCAGAAACGACTCTGTTTTGCTGTCAGAACTGTTCTGCCTGTAGAAAATACTTCTGTTTTTGCCTCAGCTTCTGCTCTGTTTTATAGGAAAATGACACTACCTGGCTGAAAAGAGGTGGCCGACCAGCTAGTAAAAGTGGTTGGCCAGATTCAAATGGTGGCTGGCTAGCCACTAATTTTTATACTGCCCTGCTGCCTTAGAAAAGAAACAAAGTAGAAACAGAGTATTTCCAAGGGATGTTTATCATCCTTGCCCTTTCCTATCATGAAACAGATCACGGGAGGGATATAATCGGTTCACAAATCATCAATGGTAGCAAAGTTGTTGCATGATGATCCATTACTCGATTGGACAAAAGATTAATACGTGAAAATAAAAGACAAACAAAACCTCCTCTCCATCATGGAATTGATCAAGGAAAGTAGTTGACATTGATTCTTGAACCATTACCATCACTAATAAGTATGAAACGACTCAAGACTCAATGGGTTCAATTAACGTCCGATTGAACTCAACTTGATTTTATTATCTTATACCATTTTAGTCCAATTTTATTGCCTATTTTATTTACCGTTCCATTCATTAGTCATTTTAGTCCAAGAATGAGAATTAAGTTCGCTAAATGGAGAGAAGCGTCAATCGAGAAGTTGTTTTGGGCATGAGAGAGATGTAATGCCTTGGTAATGAACCTTTGAAGAGATTATACCATTAAGTATGGAAGGGTCTCTTTCTTAATCTTAAACAACACTCGTTTGAAACAACTCTCAAAGAAATAAAAATCCAAGAAGGGAGGGAGAGTGCAGAGACGATTATATGTGAACATAAGTATGGAAAGCATGAAATAAATGCTATCAACTCAAATAGGTTGGTGTCTAATGCCTAAACCACCAAACCTACGAGGATCACTACACTAGAAGCCTACTATACAAAGTATAAATGAAATAAACACACTATAACAGTCCTAAAACTCACAAAAATAGTGCTAGAATTATCATGGAAATGCTAGAAAATGTAAGCTAAAAAATGGAGAAATTAAGCTAGTAAATAAGCTTGTGGAGGGGTGGCTAACCCCTCCACTTTTAGGACTCTAAAACCACTTTTTTAGCCTCTAAAAAACTCTGAAAATTAGTATGAAAAAGTTGGAAAATAGATGGGAAACACAAGGGCAAAAACTTAGAAAACAAGGTTCAAAGAAAGGTGGTTCACCCCTCTACCTTTGATGGCTTTAAACCACAAGTTTCAGCCTATAAAAACAGTGGAAAAAAAGTCCAAAAACAACAAGTAAAGATAGGAAAGAAGTGGTGTAAAGAAGCTAGAAGTTATACCTCATGAAGAGGAGTAACACTTTGATTCACAAACCAACAATTTCTCACCCTCAAGTGCTGAAATTCAAGCTCAAGAACCTTAGCAAGGAGCCCTAAAATTTAGGTTTAGAGAGCATAAATAGACTGTATATAGGTTACAAGGTAAAGAGAGAAACATTTTCAAGAATTTTACACTACACAAATTTTTCTAACCTAAAAACATAAGGTATGGCTCTTTATATATAGACAACTGGTTGATATCTCAGAAATATCTATATTGAGCAAGATGGTGCAGTTCATGCACATGGGGGGACAGGTGGCAACAAATAACTGTTCTACCGGAACACCTGGCCATCCGCCCACTAGGGGGACAACTGTGCACTTTTTTCTGGCCAGCCGGCCACTAGTTGGCTTGCATGCCTCTGGATGGTCAGGCTTGAAAAAAAAATACTGTTTTGGTCCAAAAATGGTACAAGGTTAGTAGGCTTCTGAGACTCAAAACTAAGGCTTCCTATTGAGGAAATCGAGTGTTTACACAACGTATAAATTCATCATTGGGTGATCAATCAGAGGCACCTAAGTCTTAAGGGTGGTCAAAAATGAGTTGTCTACAGCATGCCAATCCAAGTTAATTCGGTTGTAGTATGAGCAAGAGATCGATACTCTGCTTCAGTGGAGGATCGAGATACTGTGGCTTTCTTTTTGGCTGACCAAGACATAAGATTGGAGCCCAGAAATATGCAATAACCTGATGTAGATTTTCTATCAGAAATATCTCCAGCCCAATTAGAATCAAAGAAGACATGAATATCAAAAGAGCTGGGAGAATATGTCAGTCCGTGACCAATAGTGCCTTTAACAAATCGAAGCAATCTTTTAACTACAACAAAGTGACCAACTATGGGAGAATGCATATGTTGACAAGAGTGATTAGCTGCCAAAGAGATATCTGGACGAGTGATGGTAAGGAATTGAATAGCACTAACTAGGCTCTTATAGAGAGCATGATTAGAAAACAATTCAGCTGAATCAGGTAAAGTTTGAGGTTTAACTGATAAGGGAGAGGAACAAGGTTTACATTTAGCTAAACTTGCCTTGGTAAGAATATCTTGAGCATATTTCTTTTGAGACAAAACATAGCCTATGGAAGTGGTTTAGATGGCGTAGCTCGTGCTTTTTTCGCACCCCCTTTCGGAAGTCAAAATATAAGCCCTACAGTTCGGACTCCCGAGATTCTGAATCAAATCTCATAAGTGCAATGTGAAATTGATAAACACTAAAGAGTCCAAATCTGGAAAATCTTTTGAAAAATTGATTTTCAATCAAAAATGCCAAAATTGGACTTCTTTGCCAGATACAGAGTCGTCACCTAAATATTTTGTTTTGGGAAAATTTAGGAAACCCATGACTTGTGCCAAAGGCCACGTGTCCATCATCACAAAGTTTGTCTCGGTTCGGGAACTTAGGTACGAGAGGGGAAGGTCATGAATGCATTTGAGCACCCCCGCTCGCCTGATCAAAGATCGGCCTCTACTACTCACGATATGAATCTTATATACATTATATGCTCTTGTTCCGGTTATTAGGCTATCATTATTATGTGATGTGCACACATAAGGTATAGACTAGTTTGCTCAAATTGGAACAATTCAATTTCATGTTTGTTTTTCGAAAAGGATTTGAATTTGCCACTTGACAAAGTGGGCTTAAAGCTTGTGAATTTGCCATTTGACAAAATAGGCTTAAATATACATTCATCGAATCATTCCAATTCAAGCAACAAGCCTTCATCCACAATCATTCAAACAGTTTAACAAGTAAGCAGTTAGCCTCATGGCAAGCATGCTAGTTATGGCAGTCACTCACACTCATGCAAGTATGCTAAAGCACTAAAAAAACTCACCTAGTACTCCAAGCTAAGATAAAACAAAAGAGTTAGAAAAAATATAAATGATATCTAACTATAAAAGATGGCTAATGCAACGTAGGCAAAAATGCAACTAAAATAGGCTCAGCTATTTAACATGTTATTTGTAACAATTTCATAGCATGCATTTAAACACGTATTCAACAAGGTAATAAACGACAATGCAAGTTTGAATGATGAATCGAGCCTCGGTGTATGCAAGACAAATAATGGATGCAAACATGCAATATATTAATTGAAACGTGATGCCCATAATCTAACAATCAAAAGCAGATAAAAAAAAAGAGAAAGATGTGGGTTTGGAAGACATACACTTTATTACAGCATTGATGCCCTCGTGCAGGAGGGTCCAAATAAATAAACTATCTAAGCTAAACTACTTAACTAATTATTTCATAACTTGAATAAATAAGCTAACTATCTAAGCTAATTAATTATTACAACAAGTAAATAATTAATTATGCTAAGCTAATTAATTAAATAATTACAATAATGAACTAATTTAATTAACTACTTTAAGCTTAATTAAATAAGTACAATACGAAGCTAATTAGCTAACTATATTAACTAGTTAATTACAATGCAACTAATTAAACTAGTTAACTAATTAATTACAACATGAATTAATTAACTAAATAGCTAATCTAATTAAATAATTACAACACTTTAATTAGCCACAACACACTATGACTAACTAATTAACCAGTCCCGGAACGAGGGAGGCCCAATGCATGCTCGGTTTCCACCCGAAGAACTTCCATTGTTTGCTTCCGAAAGCCTTTGTTACACAACCTTTGCATTGGTTTTCCTCTTCCAGACCAACTCTGCTCTGCTTCACAAATACTCTACTCAATTTTCACTGGTGGCCGACAAGCCAGAAGTGGAGGCCGGACAGCCACCAATAGGGGGTTGTCGTCTAACACTGATGCCTTGCAAGCCAGAAACAATGGCCAGCCAGCCACTGATGATGCACCATTTTTTGTTACAACAGAGAGAAAATGGAGCAAAGAGAGGGTATTCTCACAGGTTGTTTGTATTGTGTATCCCTCCTTAACATCAAAACAAGCTCAAATGAGTGATACACGTGGTTCAAAAACCATCAATCAAGCAATTTCATTGCATGATGGCTAAAGAATCAAGGTGTACAAGTTAATAAATGCGCAAGCAAGACCCACAACCTTCACTCTATTATGCATGATCAAGGCTAATGGAGACCTAGGAAAATTGGCACATTTAATCACTTTGAGTATGAAATGCCCCAATTTTCCTTGTGTTCAATTAACGTCTGATTGAACACACCGAAACACAATCAAATTCTTATCTTTGCACAATTTTAGTTTCAACTTATAGTTACTCATTTTAATTACCCTTCCATTCTTTAACCAATTAAGTCCATTGGTGAGTTAAGTCCTCTAAAAGAGAAGGAAGTGTTAAACAAGGGGTAGTTTAAGGTAAGAGAGAGGTGTCATGCCGTTGATAATGAACCCCCAAAAGATGATTAAACCATTAAGCTTGGACCTTAATCTCGAGCTTAAACAAACCTAAGGTTGGCACAACCCTCAAAGCAAATAAAAAAAACCAAGAAATGAGAGAGGTTGCAGCGATTAAGCTTATTGAAATTTAAGTGAGAAAAGTACTAAAACATGCAATCAACTCAAACAAGTGATGTCTAAAGGCCTAAAACACCAAGCTTGTGAGGACACTTACACTAGAAGGATGCAAAACAAGACTCAAATGACTTAAATAGCCCAAAACAGAGACAAAGCAGTCTAAAATACAGCCTAAAATATGCTGGAATTAAGCTACAAAAGGCTAGAAAAATATGCTAACACATAAAGCTATCTAGGCTAGCAAACAAAACACAAGGAGGGGAGGCTAACCCCTCCAAATTTAGACTTCAAAACATGATTTTCACCACTAAAAATACTCTAAAATTCAGTATTTAAAAGCCCAAAAAAATGGTTAGAAAGTGAGAAACAAAGATGGAATGGCCTTGCAAATAAGGAAGAAAGAATGGTGGACCACCCCCTAACTTTAAATGGCTTAAAACCACCAATTTCAACCCATAAAAATAGAGTTTTTTACAGCCCCAAAAACAGCCCAAATTATTGGGAAAATATAAGAAAAACAAGTATGCAAAGCAAGTTAAAAAGGCAAGTGTTATACCTCTTGAAGGGAAGACCAACTCTAGGCAACAATTCAAGCCAAAACCACTTTCTAAAGCTTCAAGAAGGCCTCAAGGAACCTCAGCTCAAAGATGAACCACTTTGTTTAAGGAGGTGTAGGCAAAAGTGTGGTGTATCTAAGCTACTATGCACAAACTTGCAAGAAAGGGAGAGAGATAATTTTTGCTCCAAAAATTCTAACCCTCAAAAATGGGAGAGGAGACCCCCTATATATAGAAAAACATGCACTTGGCTGAGATATATCCCTTCATACACGTATAGGGAGATATAGCCAATTGTGCCAACAGCTGTCAACAAAATATCTAAAAAAAGACACTGATGATTGGCAGGCCACTAATGTGGCCGACAGGCTGCACCAATTGCTGGCAAGGCAGCAGGGTGGCCTGCAACCCACAAAAGGTGGCCGGTAGCTGACCAGAGAAAGCCTGCAGGTCCCAGGGTCTTGAGGTTTGAAGCACTAGGGTTTTGGTCCAAAACAAGGCGTAGAATGGATAGGGTTTAAAGGCTCAAAGACAGGGCATTCCACCGAGGATTTTAGGAACTAAATGAGCACGTGTAGTCATAATCATCGAGTGCATAAGTAATGACATCCAAGTCTTGAGGACGGTCAAAAATGGGGTGTCTACAGATGGAAATACCCAAAAAATAAGAAAGATCACCAAGTTCTTTCATGGCGAAGACAATATGCATATGAGAGATGAGGGATTGAATATAAAAAGCATCATTCCCTATGACCAAAATTTCATCCACATAGACCAGCAAAACAGTAAAAGTGGTGCTGGATTTCTGAATAAACAAAGAAAAGCCACATTTGCTATTTTGAAATCCTTGAGAGAGAAGATAGGGTGAAAATGTAAAGTACCAAGCCCTAGGTGCCAGTTTTAAACCATACAAGGCTTTCATAAGATGGCATACATGATGAGAGTGAGTAAGATGAACAAAACCAGGAGGTTGAAGCATAAACACCTCTTTTTCAAGAACCCCATGAAGAAATGCATTGGATATATTCAATTGCTTCAAAGGCCAATTATGATCGAGAGCTAGACAAAGTAAAATTTTGATTGTGCGAAGTTTTGCTATAGGACTGAATGTTTCTTGAATGTCCACTCCTTGTTGAAGATAACCCTTTGCAACAAGCCTAGCTTGTGTCGAGCTATGGTTCCATCAGAATTTCTTTTAACTCTGAATACTCATTTACAATAGATAGCATTTTTTCTTGGTGGAAAAGAGACTAAAGACCAGGTTTGTTGCTTTTGTAAGGCAGCAAATTCTTCTTGCACAACCTTATGCCAAATAGGTGAAAGAAGAGTTTTTTGATGAGATGGAGATTCAGTATCTGAGTAAAGAGAAGAAGTTAGAGTATGAGATTGAGGCTTGGTGTGAAGTAAACATTGAGAAGAGATTTTGGATCTAGTGATCATGGGATGAACATTAGTAGAAACAGGTGGTGAAAGAGGTAAGTGAGCTGATATATAGTGAATGGGAATAGAATAAGTATGATTAATAGAATTGAGCTGAGAAACAAGAGTAGGTGAAGAAACATGATTAAGTTGAGTATCTTAAGTAGGTGTGGGAGGAGAAGCAGGATTGATTGGAGAATTAAAAGGAGGAGGAGAAACAGATTTAGCAAGAGCAGATGTAGTAGGGATAGAAGATAATGGAGAAGAAATAGTAGACCAAAAGAAAGATTGAATTTGAAGTAAAGAAGAAGAAAAAGAAGAAGTGATGGATGATTCAACAAAAGCAAATGCAGATTCATTGAAAATGACATGTCTAGAAAGGTAAACTCTACCAGTACTAGGATCAAGACACCTATATCCATTAGCAGTGGGATGATAACCAAGAAACACACAAGCTAGAGACTTAAGTTGGAGTTTATGACAAGAATATGCTTGAAGCCAAGGATAGCAAAGAAAACCAAAGACTCTAAGAAAGACATAATCTAGAGTATGATGAAACAAGACTTCAAAAGGAGATTGATGCTGTAGCTGAGTATAAGGAAATCTGTTAATCAAGTAGGTAGCTGTAGCAACAACTTCATACCAGAATCTGAGAGGACTAGAGGAGTGGTGAAGCATGGCAACTGCAGTCTCTGTGATATGTCTATGCTTTCTTTCAGTAGTGCCATTCTGTGGTGGAGTACATGGACGTGAGTGTTGATGAACAATTCCATTAACAACAATAAATGCCTTCATTTTATTATTATAGAACTCAGTGCCTCCATCTGTTCTAAGTATTTCTAAAACAGTCTCAAATTGTGTTTCAGCATAAGCTTTAAATTCCAAGAATTTGTCATAGACCTCACTTTTATAGACTAGTGGATACAACCAAGTAAACTTACTAAATTCATCAACAAAGATAACATAGTACTTGTAAGTAGAAGAATAATGAAAGGGGCCGCAGACATCAATATGGATGAGGGAAAGAGGCCTATTTACACTTGAATTTGACAATTGAAAAGGAAGTCTATGACTTTTAGCAACACAACATTCTACACAATCTTGAGTAGCATGATGGACATGTTTAAGATGCAAATGAAGTTTGAGATAATGAAATTTTAGAGATGAAGGATGGCCTAATCTATTATGCCAAACAAGAGTAGTAACAAGAACAGATACAACAACAGTAGTAACATAAGACTATGAACAAGATGAAGAATCAGAAGAAGAAGAAACAACATGTGGAAGAAAATTGTAAAGTACATTGATGTTTGATCCCTTGTGAAGAACTTTCTTTGTAATTTTGTCCTGAATCACAAAGTTTGAGTCATCAAATGTTATGATGCAATGATTATCTTGAGCTAATTTCTGAACTGAGACAAGATTCGATGAAATAAAGGATGAATGAAGGACATTATTAAGTCGACATGAATAGTGTGGAGTAGGTAAAATGCCTTTACCAGTATGATTAATAGGAATTGAGTTGCCATTCCCAATGGTGACTTGGTTTGGTCACTGATATGGTTGATAATAGGTAGGATTGTTGAGATCATTAGTAATATGATCAGTAGCAGCAGAGTCTAAGTACTATGGGACTGATGATGATGATGAGACAACATCAGAAAAAGAAGAAACAAATGCTCTAGGTGCTAAAGATGGAGAGGAAGAAGCATTAGAATTGGCATGTGACATCTGATAAGAAAATTGATATTGAGAATCCATTCTGTACCAACAGTCAATAGCTAAACGATCAAAACCGCCACAAATTTGACAAGATTGAGAAGTCTGAGAATGAGATTGAGAGTATCTTCCCCTTTCTCTAGAAAAATTAGCAGAAGATCTACCATTGTCATTGCCTCTGTAAAATCTGCCTCCTTTTCCTCCTCTGAAAGAGTATCGACCTCGAAATGAGCCAAAATTATGTCCTTGAGATGAAGAAGTAGAAGAAGAATGAAGAGGATAACCTTTTATGGTGGAGAATGCTACTGTTGGTTCTAAAGCCTTTTTAGTTTTTGCTTTCATATGAACTGCTTCAGAGCTCAAAAGAGAATATAACTCTTCCATTGAGATACAGCCAGATTTGGATCGAATTGTTGTTTTGAAAGCATCAAACTCATTAGGAAGGTCATTCAAGGTTAATAGAACCAGATCTTCATAATCAATGGCTATAGATGCAAGAGCCAACTAACTCAGTATGTCTTTGATTTTTGAAAGATATTCCTCCATTGATTCAGACTTCTTCACTACATTTTATTCTTTGGTTGATGAATATGAAACCTTGAAAGAGAAGTGAATTTCTTGTTAAGAGCAGACCAGACTTCGGTACAATGATGAAATTGAAGAATGGTGGAGTAGATCGGAGGAGATAGAGTAGCATTAAGACAACTTAACAAGTGAGCATCGATGAGATTCCATTGAAGAAAATCTGGATTAGTAGCTTCAAGACCATTAGCATCAATGAATGTAGAAAGAAGACAGAGAATGGAACCATCAACATAGCCAAGCAGATTGGTAGCTCGAGGAATATTAGAAACTTGACTATTCCAAATCATGAACTTGGTAGAGTCAAGTTTAATAGTAACAAATGAAGAAAGATTTGTGACCAGAAGTTCAAGATTTGATGAAATTGAAGAAGACAGAGATGATGCGGAAGCTGCCATGGAAGAATGCTCGTATGAGCTTTTATTGCTCTGATACCGTGATGAAAAGATGAAACTGTTATTCCATATCTTGAATCTTACAAAATGTGCATATTTATATCCATAGCTAAACCTATTCAACAGATATATATCTAATCATTCTAACTAACTCACATGTGCCAATTACTTGTAATTGACTTCCTAACAAACTAGTAACAACTGTTAAGCTAATGTAGATACAGCCACTAAGCTGCAACTAGGCTTCATAGAGTTAGATCTCACTGAATTGTAATATAAGTTGCACCTTGATCTTGGAGTTGTTCTGTTTCCTTGATTTAATATCCTCAACAGAATCTAAAAAGAAAGATGACTTCTTTCCCATGATCTATCTCTAATACTAGGGTTGTAACCTCGGGTGAAGGATGAATGGAAAAATTTCCAAAGACAGTGGCGATCCACCTAGCATGTGTGTATTTGACTAGTTGATGCATTGTGGAAGAAACAAGTTTCATTTGATGTAACCACGATCTGCCTAATAGTAAATTGAAAGTTGCCGGCACATCCATGACATGAAACTTAGTCTCGTGCTCAGATGGTCCCACCATAACATCCCTACTAGTGTTGCCATGTGCTCAGATCAGCTGATTTGTTGGCACAAAATCTACTGGCTTTAACCCTACCGTGTAAGCAGTGCGTGAAGGACACATATTTATAGCTAACTTGGTGTCAATTAAAACCATAGGGACCCAATTTTTTTCGGTATTCTAGAGACACATACAAAGACTTGTTGTGCTCTGATCCCTCTAGAGGGAGCTCTTTATCTGAGAAAGTCATTGATGGAATAGACCCAGTTGGTGTGATCAATGACACTAACTGGTCCAGTGTAGTATCAATGGACAACTTGGCTTTACTTAATGATGTGAGCATAGCTTGTCGGTGTTCTCGTGACGCCATAAGCAATCCCTAGATGGAGATGTTGGCTTGGATCCTTTTTAGCTGCTTAAGGATTAGATCTTCCTTTTCTTTATTTTCCTTGTCTTTCCCTTTCTCCACATCCTTTCTTGACAGCTCGCCTTAATCTAGGTGTGAGGGCTTAAAGAAACGCCCGTTCTTAGTTAGATGATCAATCTCCTAAGAATACCAGGAATCGTCTAGTGCATTGTTTCCCCTACCTTCATTGGTGTGGGTGAACTGTAGATCATTGTCTTTTCACCATTTCCCTTCATTTATAGATAGGTAATCATTCAACTCAACATGTATCATCCCTACATTGCAATCATCTCATTTTGGTTGGTAAGGTGATGTTGACTGGATTTCTGCAAAGATCTCCCTCCTTCTTAAATGTGCCCAAGCTCAGCTAGCCCTTTGTTTTTCTTCTTTAACTGTTGGGTCAATCGTCTCGGTGATCTCAGATTTGGGGACTACCCTTTCAACTTCTCTTCCTGGCACTTTTTTTTCAGTCTCCTTTGTTTTGGACTCTTCTAGCTTGTTGCTTTCTCCAGTTTCGCTACTTTCACCTTGCTTTTCTTTTCCCTTCACTTTTCTAGTGGCTTCTGCTATTTCCTTTGTTTCCTCATTATTTCTTTCTGCTTCCGAATCTTCCTCACCGCTTGCCCATCTATGGACACTGGCCCAATTGTTCAAGTTCCACCAGTCAATTTGCATATCTCCCAAGCCCTGTTCTTCGAAGAACTGTAGGTGATCGAAGTCCTCTTCTAAATAGGCCAAGTTATCTAGCCCTTGCTCACATACATCATTCTTGATGACATTAATGAAAAATGCATCAGGCAAAGCAACCCTTGATTTTGGATGACCAATCGGTATAATATATCCACTACAGTCATATTTTGATAAATCCCAATTTCTATCATTGGCGCCTCTGTTGCCATGACAGGATTTTTGGGTTTCCACCAAGTTTGAGTCATATCCATCTCACATAGATTGATGCTCTCTAGAATGTGGACTTCAGGTTTGGGTAAATGGAAAGCGGTGATGTATATGCTGGGATCAAAGAGGAGATAGTAAATGAATGAGGTTAAGATGAGGAGGTGATGGAACTCAATCATGGGTAGGCAAAGGGTTGGTGGTGAAATTGGGCCTTTGTGGTTAGCTATGATTTTGCGGTCTATGAGGTCCTAGATCTCGTAACGGAGATGAATGCAATGGTTGGTTTCATGGTTTTGTTGTTGGTGAAAGGTATAATACTTGGATGCATCATGCCTAGGTGGAAGTGGGTCAGGAAGAGGCCGAAGGTTGGGCAGTTTGAGATGGCCTTTTTATACTAGCGTTTTCAAGGCTCGGGTTAGAGTCATATAGAGCCGGTGAAAATCAAGGTTCAGGAAACGGTTCATATTGTAGGATTAGGGGTGGCATCAGCAAAGGGATTGGCTATCTTTGTGAAGGTGGTGACAGTACTAACTTCTGGAGGTTTTGCGGCTGTGTTACTACTGCTAGTAACATTGGAACCACAAACAAAAGCCTTTCTTGTAGGCTTTTTTCTCATCTATAATGATCCCATGTTTCATAGCATCTTTGATCTAAACTCCTATGTGATGCAGATCTTTGAAAGTGAAGAATGAAAGAACAGTCATCTTTTGTAACATCTTGCCATTAAGATTACTCACCACTATCCGGATCTGATCCTTTTTTGAGGGCCTGTTGGTCATCATGGTTGTTTTGGCCTTCTATCTTGCTATAAATTCAACGAAGCTTTCCTTCGGCTCCTGACATGTGGCTTTCAAATTCCAAGTGGTTACCTCAATCTGTGTTATAGGAGTGCTAAGTAATGAATGTTTCAGCCAACTCCTCCCAATTTTGCTTCACCTTATCTTCCAACTTGGCATACCAGGTCGTAGCAATTCTCGAGGAAGTCCTTCCAAACAAAGACAACTTATGGGGGCAGGTTGGGCCCATATGTTTCAAAACATTCGAGAATAAACCGATATGTACCATGGGGTCCCCAAATCTATCGAACCGGTCAATATGTGGCACCTTGAATCATTTTGGTAATTTGATAGCTACCTCCATGTATCTATCCTCTATATCAAGAACGGAATTGATCCCCTGGGATTTTTTTGAACAATTTCTCTAGTTTGGCTATCTTCAGCATAGCTAGATCAAATTCAGCAATGTTAAGAAGAAAGAGGCCCTCAACTAGATGTACCGGGGTTCTAACAGTAGGAACCTAGGCCAGTGTTTTGGTTGACCATACCCTGGGAAATTCTCAAAGGGCAGAGATAGGTTTGGACTTGGATGGTTAACTGGTTGTGGATGGGTAGTAGTTGCCCCAGTTATTTGTTGCATCCCAACGATGGTATCACCCTGAGCAGCTACTGTATGGTTAATAGCATCTATGAACCTCTGGAGATTGTCAATCTTTTCTATGATATTTGGGAGATTCTGAGCCATTAAAGAAACTGGGGAATGTCTTACTGGGGGAATGAATAGAAGAGATCGGAGGGGTGACTAATGTAAAATCTGAAAAGGAGATCGGAGATATAACGGGCTTTGGACCAGCTGTGCTTGTCTGACCCTTCTTCTGGATACCAATGAAAGTGATGCTAACACTGGCTAACCTTGAACAACATATGTAGTTTTGCAGAGTCTATCAGCATGAGTCCACAGGGGTTTAAGGGTGTCAATATTTTCTGAAACTATGATGAAATAACTACCTAGTTGTGAGACCATGACATATCCTCTCACATGGATTGTAGAGATCCAACGAAGAGATGAACATGGTTCTTGTATACATGCAAAGATGAGCATGATCGGTGCCACCCAACCGGGGTTACCGGCCGGAGGCACTTTGATGGTGAAGTTAGTCACCTGTTAAGCCGAATGAAAGTGTAGAAAGTGCAGAGTGCTTGGTGTGTAGTGTAGGGAAAGAGAACATACCATTCTTCTGGAATGCCCCCACTTTATATAGATGGGGGGTGTGATATTTGTTTGGGCTGGACCCATCGTAGGCCTTGCTTAGGTTAACCCCCATAAACTGATATATATTTTTTTCTGGCTCCCACAATTGTCCCAAAACTTTCATTGTCTGCGGTAGAAGGAATCAGAGTTTTTTTTTTCTTACCAAGTTACGCTTGTTCAAATAGCTGTTAGTTTTTTTTGATAAAGAACAATTTGGATAAATGAATAAAATGTATGAATGAATGACTACATGTGTGCTTGAATGTATGCATGAATGTATGTATGAATGTACGTATGTCTTGAATGTATGTATAAATGTATATAAGTCGATCATAGGGTGAGGGGGGTGAGCTAAAACCCAGAAAGGAATACAAACAAATCATAACGATAGACCGCGGTATTCTAATCCCTAGGTATGGGTGTAGGCCGCGGTATTATAACCCTAGGCAAGGGTGTGGTATATTGTTGAGTGCAAAGATTGCTTCCAAATATGGGCTTTCGTGCCGAGCTAGAAATATTTCTATAGGCCGAGCACGAAAATGATTGCCTGAACCAAATAAGACAGATTAAATAAGGTAGATATATTAGCCAAAAATTGGACCTCGGTATTATTACCCCCGGGTGAGGGTGTAGATCTGGGGTATTATAACCCCCGGGTAAGGGTGTAGGCCGCGGTATTCTAACCTCTGGGCATAGGTGTAGGCCGCGATATTCTAACCTTCGGGCATAGGTATAGGCCACGGTATTCTAACCTCCGAGCGTAGGTATAGGCCTTTGTTGATGGCGCTCCGTGCCGAGTGCGAAAATTATACTATACTCAGAGACTTTGCTGATTTTAAGTGGCAACCAAGTGCTAACATGGCAAGGACTTTGAATAATGTATCCTGTACCGAATAAGGTGAACATGTTAATCACCAATAATATTGCTCCGCTTGTATGGAATTGCCAAGTAGATATTGGGCCAACGATTTAATTGCCGAGTTGCTTGGTTTGCGTTTAGTCCAAGGTAGACTTGCCCCATTGCTTTCGAATGACAGGTGTTAGTCGGAAGGAATGTAGATTCCCATTGCCCTATGTTGCAGGGAAGATTCGGCTTTGGTAAAATGACGGTGCGCAAAAATATGCAAACTGCCGACTGCCACGTGTGTAATGTATTACCCCAAAACGGGCGCTTGCTTCAAGCTGTGTGAAAAGGAGTGGGAGTTTGTAACTCAAGTAAACGTCGTTGTAATGTTTGTACCAAGTTGGCCGAGTATGCATGCATATCAAAGGTGTCGAGATGATGATCGGCTGATGTGCCCCAATTGGAAAGCGAAAAATTGACTGATGTCCCAGTAGGCAATTGTTTTGCCAAATAATGTTGTTAGGCGAATAAAGTTGCCGAATACTATGGCCAATGTTGCTGCATAAAGTTTGACAATGCATATAGTTGACAAATAATGTTGCTTAGCCGAATAAAGTTGATGCACGGCCGAATAATGATCATGCATAATGTTGAATTAATAATGGTCGAATAATCTTGCCGGGTAAAGTTGATGCACTGCCAAGTAACTAGTGTCAAAACATCGGTGTCCGTTTACACTTGGGTCTGTGATTGTGCCGATTGTTTGGTCGGCGATTTCTCTTAGCTTCATGGTGTGTCGGCATCCCTTCGGAGTTGGATTTGCTAAGAACTTGGTTGGCAATGGTTGCCAATTTATTGAAGTTGAGTTTCTTGTCCAACGTATATTTGCCCCATTGCTTTTGAATAAGATTTGTCATTCGGAAGGAATAAAATGGACGTGGGCCAAAATTGCCGAGTAGGCTGATAAAAATTTGAAACGGATTATGTGTCCCCGTGTTTTCGAGAAATTATGAGATTTTTGTCGAAGAGGTAGACAAACTAACAATTGTTGTTATTTCGAGAATGTCTAATGCTGTGGAGTGAAAGCTGTTATTCGGGAGGAATTCATCCTTTGGTGACAAATGAGTCGAGCTGGGAGATAGGTAGAGAGTCTCCAAATAAGATGTAGTTGGTGAATTCGGCATTGAGCAAACTCCAGGTATGACGGCAAAAATGTTGTTTTTAGCTGCGATATATGGCATTGCATATAACATCTATGAATGTTTGGTATGGAATTTGCAAAATCAGACCATACTAATGTGTTCAGAAGGCTCTAAATAGTTGGAAACGGCTATTCGATTGCTGGAATCGGACTCCGGATAGCGTAATTATAGCTAAATGGATCCGACAGCTCAGATCGGGGGAGAATTAGGCTCCGCAAAGCACTAGATAATTTTTCTGACTTATTCTGCATGTAACGGCTCGGCTTGATTGCTTGCAGCACAGCTTAGTGGTGTGGCAAAAAATATAAACAATGTTGTTGCCTACAAGATTTGAACTCATGTCCTTGTGAAAAATGTTAAACACTTAACCACTTTGCCACCTTAAATCTTTGTGTATATATTTGGCTCATTATAGATTTGAACTTGATTGTTTGGCTATGACATGATGTAACTTAGCCGCAATGCACACAATAATTTCTTTGTCTGCCAACTTCTGGTTGTTCTCTTCGACAAAATAGGTGAATTTCTAGGCAAATTTCACCTACCCTGTACGGCTTCGTTTTAGCTCCGATTTTGACGCGGTTTGTTGCGTTGGACTCGACTTAATGTGTACTTCACATTGGTATGGCCAAAACTTGATTTCGATGATTATGAAAATTTTAGTTTTTCTGAAAATTTGGTCCGTTTCGCAACTACCGGCGAACTTTGGTTAGTTCTTGGCTCCTCGGGTTGGTGGGATTGGACTCCTTGAGTTGACACGAATCTGCTAGTATTTTCAAATGTGCATTTTGGCAAGCCGAGATGCTAGTGTTATGCCGAGAGAATAGTGCCGAGCAAGATTGTGTAGCTGACTTGTAGTTGTTAATATGCCGTATTTCGAAACTGTTGATAATAGGCCGAATAAATGTTGTTGAAGCCGAGTGATAATATGCAGAGAATGAAAATTGCCGGATAAGTTGTTGAAGCTTTGATGATAATAGGCCGAATAGATGCTGTGGAATCCGAGTTATATGCAGAGAATAAAATTTCCGAATAATGTGTCCAAGCTTTGTTGATAATAGGCCGAATCAATGTTGTTGAAGTTGAGTTATCATATGCAGAAAATGAAAATTGCCGGATAATCAATAAGTTGCTGAACAAGCCAATAGGTTGCCGACTTGCTTGTTGGGCTTGGATGTAAGTTGGTTTGTTGGCAGTTACCGAATAGGCGTAGTTGTGATAGCCGAATTTGGAGGTATGTTTTGGACAGTCCGAGCCGAAGTTGAAGCCGAAGACGATGCTAAATTCGGAGATGGCGAAATCGAGCTCGGAATTGTTTTGACCATGCACCGTTTGTTATTACATGTATAGTCTCGGCGTCGTCCTCGTCTAAGTTTGCCAATCTCTCGAAGTCGATTCATTCTCGTCGTCTTCGAGTGCTCTTGCTGTGTGAGTTGCTTGGCTAACAAACTTGGGAGAATGATCGGTTTGGGTCAGAATTGTTGTCGATGGGGTTGGGACTCGGCGATTGATTTTTGCCGATCGATCCATGCCTGCGACGAAGGATCTGAGAGGTCGAGGAAATTGTGTACAAATTCATAACCATAGATCTTCCGATGTACCCATTTGTCCTGGATGACTGAAGTTGTCGAATTGAAGTTAGGGCGAGTCGGCCATTTGGCTTATTGAACCACAACATAATTCTTTAATTTCTGTTAATTGTTAACACATGCATATGTATATATATTCCAAGAATCAACTTTCGTTTAAAGAGAGAATAAGTGAAGACCAACTTTTGTTTTTAACATAGGAACACATCTACGTTAACAATCAACTGTAAGGTAAGTGTTGAGAAATAAAGAATAAATAAATAAATGGTAGACCACATATAAATTTGGCCAAACAATCCCGTTTGTAATGCCGAAAAGATGTTGTCACCAAGAGAAGTATGAAATCCATTTTTAAGAGAGAATGAAAATGTAAAAGTAGATCCACATAATATGTGCTGACTACTCTTCTCAGAATGTTGAGATAGATATTAAACAAATGTTTGGACCAAATCTATGAGCATCAATATATAGTGGACCAAATCTATAAGCATAAATTCAGAAATGAGATTTAGAATAACAAGAGAGTTGACAAACAACCCAATAAAGAGTTACTGTTACTGAGTTGGTTGATAGACAAACCAAATAAAGTGCCGAATTAAATGAGCCTTTTAGTTTTAACAGTTTACTCCGATCTCATTTCGATCCCGCTGAGAAGATAGTGGTGCCGAATATCTTGATTAATAAACTTTTAGAGAGAGAAAGTAAAGACCCAACTGTGGATTCCATAAAAATTGCTAGTATAGACATATGTATATCTCAAGAATTAATTATAAAATAAACTCCTTTGAGGCAAAAACGAAATAAACAATCTCGGGGTGGGTTTGGCTGTGCAACCTTTTTGATAATGCCGAAAAGAAGCTCCCACAAACATAATCTGAAACCCATTTTTAGAGAGAGAAAATGAAGATGCAAAAGTAAATCCATGAGCACTATTTTATTATAACACTTTTCATCAAGATTTACCATGAAAAAAAGGAAAGAGATCCCATGGAGTTTGTCAGTACACACAGATATATGTATACAATTCAAGAATCAATTTTACAGTAATTTTATAATAAATTTCATCAGAGAGAAAATTCAAAGCTTAGTTGTGGCTCGTGATAACCATCAAAGTGTTGTAGAATTTTTACTTACAGTAACATGTTTATTGTGTTTTTCGTTGATCTCATTCAGTCGTTCCCACAGACGGCGCCAATTGTGAGACCATGAAATATCCTCTCACATGGATTGTAGAGATCCAACGAAGAGATGAACTTGGTTCTTGTATACCTGCAAAGATGAGCATGATCGGCGCCTCCCAACCGGGGTTGCCGGCCGGAGGCACTTCGATGGTGAAGTCAGTCACCTGTTAAGCCAAATGAAAGTGTAGAAAGTGTAGAGTGCTTGGTGTGTAGTGTAGGGAAAGAGAACATACCATTCTTCTAGAATGCCCCCCCCCCTTTATATAGATGGGGGGGTGTGATATTTGTTTGGGCTGGACCCATCGTAGGCCTTGCTTAGGTTAACCCCCATAAACTGATATATTTTTTTTTCTGACTCCCACACTAGTAAAACAAAAAATAAAGAAAACAAAAAAAATATCAAACAAAATTCTGGTAGCAATTCGGCTCATAACATATATATCAAAGATGAACTCGACAGCGTCTCGTCCCAATCTGTACCACTGACCACTATATATCCCAACAAACTGTCCTGTTCTTAACCTAACCACTAATATATCTAAACTATTGATATGAATAACGAGCCCCTGTAAAGAATCCCACATAGAGCACATAGAAAATAAGGTGAACCAAAGCACCCTTATAAGGGTTTGGGATGCCCTGTCCTAGTTGGGAGACGAACTAGGGCTTCACTATTCAAACAATTGGTATCACTGCCTCTTAGATACAAGAGAGCCTCCTGTCCTATTTGTGGAAGTCGCTAGAGCTGAGTATATGAACTAGGTCATTTTGGTCAACAGGGGTGCCTTAGCAAGACATCTTATATACCTACCCTACTCAACACCTAAATGAAGGGAGGATCAAATAGTACATTGGTAGTCAAGATCTAAAGCTTGTATTTCACTATAATAGAGCCCATGTTCGACAAGCTGTCCGGGATGTTAGATAACAAATACAGTGACTTATTCGCACCGCATGAAAATGCAATAAATATACATATGAAGATAAAATCCATATTATGAAGTTTGAGTCATATTCATTTAATTTCCTCTGCAAAGTCGCCAGAAACTGTGGGATGCTTTTCGAGGTTACCAAGCGCACCTAGCAATTTGGACTCCTAATCTCTTGATCTAGTCTCACTAGTGCAATGTGAAACATAAAGTGAGAGTCCAAATTTGACAGATTTTATAGAAAATCTATTTTATTGCAAAATATTGCCAGAAATGGACTACATCACTAGATTTTGGAGTCGCCACCTAATCTTTTGGGAAAATTAGGAAACCTGTGACTCATACCAAAGGCCACCGTCCGTCATAACCAAAGTATCGTGACTTGAGAACATAGATATAAGAGGGAAAGGTCATTAATTGAGCACCCCACTCACTCAATCGAAGATCGGCCTCTACTAAGTCATAATGTGGTTTTTATAATCAATGTATATCCATGTTCTGATTTATTAATAATGCTACCATTACTATCTGAGGCATTCAAATATATATTGCGTCGTAAATTTTGGTTATGCTCTGATTTCATGCACTTTTGAAAAATAGTTTTCTTGAATAAAATTTGCAGCATAAGGATAATTTACACTTTCAAAATAAATAACACAACCTTCATCCATTGCCATTCAAACAGATATCTCACTTAAGCACTTAGCCTCTTGTTGTAGCAACAGATATGGAAAGGAACACGTACATACGGTATGCTAAAGCTCAAAATGCTCACCTAGTACTCCAAGGCGAGTCTACAAGATATATACAAATATGTACATATATGCTTGATCCTATATGCGAGTTTCTAATGCAATACATACAGAATATGTATCTAGGAGTCCGGATTAGTAAGATATAGCATAAGTATCATCACAATACATAAATTTGCAAGTATTCATTTTTTAAGACAACACATCATATTAGAATCGATGATCCGAGTCCAAATGCATGAAAAAATGGATGCAATATACAGGCATGATAAAGAAAGCATAATACGATACCGAAAACGGATAAACAAAAGGATTAGAAAAACGTGGGGTTAGAAGATTATTACAACAATTTGAATAAGAAAAAGGGAGGTGAGAGATTATTACAATAAAGAATTGATCCAGCCTAGTTATTGTTGAATCCAACAAATCATAATAAATAATGAGAAGAAGTAATCCAAGGGCTTTAGAACTGCTTAGGGGAGCATCCCCAGAGACTGTCTATTCTGTTCTTGGGAGGGGGGGATGATTGACCAGACACTGTTGATATGCAGAATCTCAGGACAATGGCCAGATGGAGGCTTTATGGGTGGTTCTCACACCTTTCACCTCCTCTGTTGATATGAATCACTTGGAGGGGAGATGAATGGGTTGGGGCCCTCAACAACATAAATAGATATATACAACAGATATTTTATGTACAACAACAAATTAAATGGATAGAAACCAAAACAAATTAAAGCCAAAGAAATAGATAGGAACCTATATCTTCTCTTTGTGAATGAGGGCAAGTTATTACTCAAATCCAAGCTATTACATGGAGAGCGTAGATTAATGCAAATCATTTCTTAGCAGAAGCTTGGCCTAACAAAGCAAGAGATTCATCAAATTCATTGAAAACCCCTTATCTAGTCATAGAACAAGGGTGATACCACCCCTTTCTATGTTCACAAATTATTGAGAAGAGAGGTTTCAACTTCTTTTGACCCAAATCTCTTGTTTTACTTCCAAAATACTCAATGAAAAGAAAGAGAACAACACTTGTCATCACGAAATCTCATGGATCACTCAGGCAACCTCATGAAACAACTCTTAACACTCATTTTCATTGAGTCAAGGGTCGAAACACCTAGGTTGACATGCTTGAGAGATATGATAGGTGAAGATGAGTGGTGTAATATGAAGGAGAGGATATTTATTCTACTTATTGAACTTGTGGATGGCTGGCTACAATTACTCCCAAGCACATCCACAAGGTTCCAAAATATACAAGAGCTACATAGATGAAGATATGAAAAGCAAAGAAACAAAAGAAATTGGTATCAACTTAGTGGATGAATGGCTAAGGTTAGTCCCTCCACAACCATGAGGACTTACAACAATAACATAATGACAATAAAGCTTAGAACAATAGAAATGGAGATAGAAAAGTGACTTAGGTTGTAAGCAAATCACCTCTTATATACCACTTTGATTCACAAACTCCCTTTTTAACTCCCTCAATTCACCTTGGATAGATCATTTAATCTCCAAAAGTCTTAGCAAGGTGCTTAGGATCAAGCTTTCATGGAGTTCTGATGTCCAAAGATAGGAATGTGGTAGGTAGAAAGTGTGGTTGAGAGGAGAGAGAGAGGCAAATGGCTTTTAAAGCCTTAGGCAAATTTTTTTCAAACCTTGGAAAGAGCTATCGAGCTCTTATATATAGGATGCAGGTCACAAATATCTGAGATATTTGTGGTAGGTAAGCCAAACAAGTTGAAATTTCTAAAAATGCTTTATACCCGGAACATTCAACCGGCCGAGCTTCTTGGTGATCGACCAAGTGCTTTTATGGCCGGCCATCAAATGGTATCCAGCCAACCAATGGGCACATCGTCAGATCAACAAGAGTAGGCTATCTTGAATTGAAGGGAGAAACAAGTATTTCAGAGGATTTAATCCTTTCCATTCAGTTCCACTATATTCTTTGTTCGATTTGTTTGAAAGAATACCATGTTTAGTATTCTGCAAATATGAGCTTCAGAACATTGTGGCAACGTCTGGAATTGCACCTACTAAAACTCATTTTGAAAGAGATTCCATTTTGGTTGAAAAACATTTTGTCCAAAACAGTTCATTGGAAGGTTTAAAGCTTGATTTGTGGAACTCCTACCGTGAAACTTGCACAGATTAACACCCCTCATTTTCATAATTGGGAGCTAAAAAGGAAGCGCCCAAGTCTCAAGGCTTGTAAAAATGTGGTGTCTATAGTCCCTTCTATGGGGCTCTAGAGCGGTGGACGTCTATCTCCCAAGATAAAATGACTATACATTCAAATCACAACACTACAAAGAGATTGTCTGCGAACTAAACTATGTATGAGCTCACTTTCCAAAGAAGAAGAACTCTCAAAATGCAAAATATGATCAAACTATGAGGGAGAAGAACAATAGATAACAAAATTCATTTTTTTGGATGATTGGAGCAGAATGAGGGACTATCTATTTATAGGGAATAATTTGCTTGTTGAACTGACTGAAAAGGTATGATGGAAAAACGTAACCGGTGATGTAGAGTGACTAGAAAAAGGGTTACACTTGTTTGTAGGAAAATTTTGAAATTCAATTTGAACATTTGAATTTTCATGCCAAAAAAAAAAATGAATTTGAATTCAAATAAACTTGGCCCAAAAAGAAATATGCGGGTCGCGGATTATCCCAGCTTAACCCACACCTTGGGCAGGTTGGCATTGGCGGCTCACGGGTGTGTTGTTTTCGGGTCCAACTCAATTTGGCCTATAACTCCCCTCGTTACAAAATATAGGTGCCCTTTGGGATGAAACCCAAATCTCAAACTTGACACTTACGTACACATATATATAAAGTGACTTGTCTTTCTTTTGTGGGACAAGCAAATAAACTAGGGAGAATTTGGTCAAAGAGTAATGATTCATCCCCCCTTTTCCCCCCACCCCCTTTGACCCCCTCTCTCTCTCATTGGTTACCTTTTCTTTTTCTTTTTCTTTTTTTTCCTGCTCCACCAATCACCTCCTGCCACGTGGCAAAGGGGGGTGAGGGGGTGACCCCCAAAAGGGGGTCCCAAGCATTATTCTTTGGTCAAAACCCCTTATAATAAGACTTTAATATATTAAGAGTAAGCACACAAAGTTTTTCTTGAAAAAGCCAGCACACACCACTATTACAAAAATATCCTTAGTGACTAATTTAATAGTTTGAACTTTAAAATTATATAACTTTTGATTTATATGTCGGTTTTTAATAAAATCAATATTTTTAGAATCCTCTCATCATGATCTATCAAATAACATCCAAATTGACTATGAAATTAAAAAAAAAAAAAAAAAGAAAGAAAGAAATATCATCAAAATTGACATAAGAAGTAACATTTTACTCTATTTTATAGTAAAATGTTCCTTTGATTTACAATAAAATTTTATTCTGATGCATAGTAAAATTTGTATAACAGAAGAAATAATTCAAGAACATATTACCAGAGTAAAAGTTTACTATCATTTCTGAATGGGACAATAGCAAAAATAAAACAAAGTACATAACAAAAGAGCAACCACAATAGCCAGAGATAAAATTTTACTTTCGTATTTGCAAGCTAATAAACAAACAAAAATCACACAAGGAAGGAAACAAGCTCCAACTCTAAAATAATTCATGTGAATCTCCATAAGCTAGCCTTATGAGATCTTGTATAGTGTCCTGTAACTTCTCTTTATCATCTTCGACCATGACGACAATGGCAAGAGCTCTCTAGCCTATCCTTGCAGTTACCGACCAACCTAGCAAAGACTTCATCAAATCAATCTATGGGTTTGGAATTGGAATTCCCCATAGCTCCATCTAAATCAATCTGATCATCATTGTCATCATCGTCATTGTCATCATCATCGAAGACTTTTCGAGCCTCGGTGGTGGCGGTGAAATATGATAGAGAAGACGACGATGAGTTGTATTCCCCTCCATTCTCTCTCTGGATGACACCTGATATGCCCAAACAATGATTTCATACAAGGAAAAATTTTTCCACAAAGCGAACAAGTCAGGGAATCAATGGCATTGTCTGTGTGTGTCCTCTTTGGAAGATCAACGAGCTCTTGGCGATGTTTTTTTCTTGGGTTTAAGCTTTTTTAACAGAGACATCTTTGTTGGCTTGAACATGAACTCTGATGTGACCTCCAAGAGCTTTTCCAGAGCTAAACCATTTCTTTGTTGACGCATTACAATTATGGACCAAGATCTGATAATAGGAAGCATAGTTCTAAATCGCAGTATTGGGTAAGGTAATGGTATCGATCGCAGAATATCGGTATCGGTAGTATCGACCAGTACGTATCGGGAATTGGGTGTCACGGCCATGAAATTTTAAAAATCATTAGCAATCCCTCTAAAACTCAATTTTATGCAATTTTGTTTTTTTTGGGCTCTTTTAGCCTTAATTTGTCACATTTTAATCGAAATTTTGATATGTCGGAGCACTTTTGACTCATTTTCAACTAAATGATATGTATTTATTTTAGTCTCAAGCTTTTTTTCTGGCATATGTTAAACTTTTAATAAACAAATTGATGTGAAAATATTTTTTTCACTTATTTTCAACAATGAAATACTTCCAAATGCACAACAAATCAATAAGACAAAGAGAGACATGAAAAAAAATCATTCGCTTCAATCATAGTCACATACAAAAAAATCTACCATACATCAACTTTGAGACGTAGTAATAAAAAGAATTATGTAGTGGTACAGAAGGATCTCTGTATCTCACATCACTTTGATCATCACTATGAATTGGTTGTCCTAATTCTCCATATTGATATTTCTGGTAGTAGTTATTGAAAGTGCATTGATCATAAGTGGTATTGTTGCTGCCACTACTACTTGATTGTTGTTATGTCATTGCAAGTCCCCCTGTACCATAATTGAAACCCTCTATATATGGATATTGATAAGGTTGTAGAGAGTAGCTCCAATTTCCCATATAAGGTGGTTGATAGAAGTGTGGTGGTTGACTTGGAGGAGGGTAATAAGGATATGGTACTAGGCATATTGGTTGCCAATGTTGAGTTCCCTTTCCATTTTCTTGTCTAACTTCGAGCTGTCCAAACTGATTTCTAAGGTCATGATGACCATAAACATCATCAATATGTCGTGAACGCTCAATTGATGCTTCTACATCAGGAGCAGAAATAGAATGTCATTGTTGCTATGTAGAATCCTTGTTCCAATCATGATCAATGAATACTGTGTCTACTCCCATGTGCAGAACCTGTACACTCCTATTGTCCACCACTACCACCACTTGTTGGAGGACGACTGCCATCACTATCATCTCCATTACTAGTAGGTGGACTCAAACCGCGACCCTCATTAGAGCCAATTCCAGCAGGCCTTGCTCTTTGATGGTGTTAAGATGTTTGGCTACTAGTGGCATGATCTCCCTCATCATCATCATCAACAATCAACCAACCTGATTTATCTTCATCATCCAAGACTGCATGTTCTCTCTCTTGAAGCCATGGAGTTAGTAGATTCAAGATTGATAGGGTTAAAAGATTCCTCTTTGTCATCTTGGCTTTTTCGTGTTGCATGTCTGGTCATTGGCCTTATATTGTAATATACATAAACAACTTTATTTAATTTTTTTATATTTCAACTGATTCCTTGTCTTTGTATGTATCATGCTAAATGTACTCTAATTGCACTCACAATTGGAAGAAGGCATGGTTTGGCTCAGTACTCTCACGGCCACTTTTTGGAGTGTCGAAGCCGATGTACCATAATGGATCCACCATTCAGCTATATACAAATCAATCAATCATTAGTGATTATGTTGTAATTTGATATAGAAGTGTTGACAATGTAACAATTATATGTAATTAAAATAGTTAATAGTTGATTGAGTATATAATAATTACCAGGATTTGTTGCTTTCACTGCTCTTTGTGCTAACACAACACCAAAAGAATCTTTTTTATTACAAAATAAAGAGATCTGCAATGAACAAAAGGCAATAAGTAGTTTTACAAACACAATTCACAAGTCAAATAATAAGTTATCAATTTAACTAATATTAAGTATTGACTAGCTTGGTTTATCGCCTATATTTGCTCGTTTAAATCTGGTAGAAGTCTCAAAATCACATTTCTAACTCCACTCATCACTTCTCGATAATTAGAAAGGTGCTCTCCATATTGGAATATGGGATTTAAAAAATAACCTACATTCAAATATAAAATAATAATAAAAGTGAGACAAAAGAACACATAATTTATAATTTAAATAAATTAAAAATTACTTACCAGCAGCATGCAAGCCTGTGTGTAGTTGGAAAGCCCATCGATTATCAATAATCTTCTTATAATCTACATAATAGTGACAATTTTGTTTGATGGCCAACTTTGCTCTATCCATGGCTTCATACATAAAACCCATCGTGGGCTTTTCATCCCCATCTACAAGTCTAAGCACCTTTAGAAGTGGTTCTTGAACTTTTAAAACATCTGTAGCCTTGGTCCAAAAATCTTACTTCGTATAATTCTTTCTGCTTCTTTTGCATCGTCCTTTTTGGACCATTTGCTATGCTTCCACTCCTGAGAATGAAACATATCTTATAAAGCAGTCTTATGTTTAACAATGCTTTCCAAAGTAATGAAATTGGCGGCAAAGCATGTGATGATAGGACGTAACAACTCTCTATCTTCTGTGAATCTTTTCATGACAACCCAATTGGAGTTGTAAATAAAGTGTGTGATTACTTTTGCACAATCCAACACCTTTGCCACACTTTTTTTCTTCCTAATATCCTCTAACATAAGATCAATACAATGAGTTGCACATCCTGTCCAATACAGATTCTTCCTTTTTTGCATGAGTTTGAAACAAGCTACCTTTATTGTAGCTTCGTTATCAGTTACGATTTGCACAACATATTCTTCTCCAATTTCATCCACTACTTTGTCCATGAGGCCCAAGTAATAATCAATTGTCCTACTAGGTGCATCAGTTACATCCATAGACTTCTTAAAAATTGTTCCACGATTGATATACACAAGAAAATTAATAATGTGCTCTCTTGTAGGCCCAGACCATCCATAACACATAATTGTAACACCTCTCTCAGCCCAACTAGATTTATGAGATTTTATCCAATTTTGTAATGATTCATACTCCGTTGGTAAATAAACTTCAGTTACCTATTTAATAATAAATAACAAACAAAAACTATTAACAAGCATCTTAATAATTTATTTATTTTTAAACATAGAAAGAGTTTTTTCAAACTTTGAGTTAGAGGCTTACATCATAAGAACTAGGTAGGTTTGTTCCTTTTCCAACCTCTCTTGTAGTATCCAACATTGGTTCTAGCCAATTAGAATTAACAACATTAGTATGCACCAGAGTGAATAATACAAACTGGCTAACTGCTCTTCCTAATTTTTCCTTTGCTTCTTTCAAGAATTTAGAGGAGAGTTTGGATTGTTTGTTGCATTTGGTCCTATGAAGATCCGCATCTATGTCTAATAATTGAACTTCTAGAGAGGATGTATCAATCCATTTCCTATCTATACTAGCCTCACGAATACTATGACTTCGCCGAGCAAAACCAGGAGGAGGTGCAACCTCAATGTCACTAGCCCCACTACTTTCTCTTACATGATATCGATCCCCAACCGCGTGTTGGAATCTATATTTGTCCCTTGTTTCCCTTTGCATTCCCAAGCTTTCTTGTCGGGCCATAATCATTTCTAGGTCCTCCTCATCTTTTTCATCATCATCACACTGACTAGCTCTAATTTGTTCTGTTAATTCCTTCTTCATCTTCTTTTTGTCAAGCTTTTTGTCCTTATAATTATTCAAATGATCCATCATTAGTTTCCGAAGTTCACCATTGATATTAGCACAATGTGCTACTTGACCTTTCAAATGGGTCAAATGTTGCTTTAACCTAGTTATACCACCATTTAACTCATTTCCACAAAATGTACACTTGATTTGATGCCTAGTATTTTCTAGTGGAATTCCAAATTTCCAACTAGAGGTTTTCCACTAGAACCACCTCCGTATGCCATTATAACTTTCAATTAGCTACAATAACATTTTTCAATTGACAAATATTGTAATTCTAATTTAGTTTGTAACAATAATAAATTTAAAATAAAAAATCTAAAATATTAAACCTCTTTCCTTTTTTTTCTTTTTTTTTTTAAAAAAAAGGAACTAAATCTTAAGCATTTACGCCAAAGCAAGACACACAAAAAAAAAAAAAAAACATAGTACAAAAACATAGCACCAAAAAAAAAAAAAAAAAAAAAAAAAAAAAAAAAAAAAAAAAAAAAACAATGAACAATCACAAACATTTCCACTAACCTTGTTTGTGGATCCAAGCTTTTGGCAGATGAACTTGATTTGAATATTTATTTTTCTTGGTTTTTTTTTCCCCTTGCCCTGCTAAATAGAGAAAAAAAATAAATATATATATTAATACAAACAAAGGTGTAGTTGTATAAACAAATAAATAGAAAAAGAAACCCCTAAACATTGACACTAAAACAAGACCCCCCCCCCCCTCCCCCCCAAAAAAAGGGTGGTGAAATATGAAACAAAAAATAGTACATAGAAAAACCCACAACAACTCACCAAAAATAGAGCACAAGTGTTGACAGCACAAATTAAAACTTGCAACTCAGGAACAAACCTTCTTTGAAGAAGCTTGAAGGTCGAAGTGAACTTCACAGCCCAAAGAAGCTTAGATCTATGGAGCCAAGCCACAAAGAACTTTGATTGTGAACTGCAAATCTGTAAATAAAAGCAAATTTATGGTCTGTGAAAGTGTGAAATTGCATGAAGAAGACAAAGCACTTGAAGTGAAAGGTCTACGTGATGTATGTGATGGGTTATTCTTTTATTTTCTGTAATTACTTTTGTTTTTGCAGGTTCTGCATTGATTCATCTGTACCAGCGACAACCAACCTATATTGAACTGTATCGCCATATGTATCGGATTCAGGCCGCTACGACTGTGAATTTCATTCTTACCGTTATATCGCTCCATATCCGAATCAGTGCTCTGATTTTCCAGTACGTACCGGCCGACATTTAGATCTATGATAGGAAGGGTAAAATTGACTATAAACATAAGAGAATACAATGTTGTGTTATTATTGCATAATCTATTATGAAGGACTTTATAAACTAAAAAAATGTTAATGGCCCCGTTTGGTAGAGCTGTGGGAAAGTGATTATGGCTTATAGCTTAACAGCTTATAACTTATAGCTATGAACATAAGCTGATTTTTGACTTATAAATTAAGTTTCTCCTCTCCCACTCAAAGAATAAGTTGATTTTTGACTTACAAAAAGTTATAAGCTGTATTGTTAAGCTGAACCAAACACATCAAAATAGCTTAAATTAAGCTAAAAGCTGAAATAAGGTGGACATAAGCCCTACCAAACAGGGCCAGTGTCTTTCAACCATTAGAGAATTATGCGGAGGGACTTCTGACTAAATTTTCCAAATATGTAGGAAATTCACCAAAACTTTATTTCCGTGAAGCTCCCTTCAGTGTTGATTTCTATTCACATAAAAATGGTTTTATCAAACCAAAGATAGTATGTTATTCACTACACAACATAGATCACGTCATTACTTGAACTCACCTGAAAAGGTACATGGGTCTCACCTTAACCTTAGCTTAAAGTTAATTAAAAATCATTTCCAACAAGTGTTAGGGTGGTGGTGGTGGCAATGATAGTGATGTGGTGGTAATGGGGTTAATAATGTGGTAGTGGCAATGGATGTGGAGGTGGTGCTTGTGACACTAGTGATGGTGGTTGTGGCCGTAGTAGTGGTGGTAGAGGTGATGGTAGTGGTGATAATGTAATGGTATTGGTAAAAATTTAGTTCGAAAAAACATTTTTCACCTTTAAAAGTGAAAAATATTTTTCATCCAAATAGGGTTATTTTTGTTGACTATGGACAACGTTTTTCGTTAACGTTTTTGTTGACTATGCAGAAAGCATTTTACCCGAACAAATGAAAAGGATTTACAAAATACACAATTTGTGTACAAAATGACATGAGGAGCTTCTATTTTCACATTATTAAGATTTTCAATTCAAACAATTTTTTTTCCTTCTGGATAATAACAATTATTTAAATATTAATTATTGAATTAACTTTTTGATGATTTCTAAACAACTCATTTTTGTTGAGCAGTTGCAATATGAACAATTATGTTTTGTTCATAATGGATAAAATGGCGTGGGATTATTCCTGATGGATAGTTTAATTAGGAGTGTAGTTTGATCGTTGGGTTTACGTTTTTATTGTAGACACGATTTTCAATTATTTAAGAAAATAAATAAAACAACAACAACAACATTGTAACTTATTGTTTTAAAGAATGATATTTATTAAATAATATTTAATTACAAAAGTATCATTATTGAGGAGGAATTATTTTGTTTTTTAGGAATTTTAATTAGGATGTATGGCCTTCTAATTCTATTGTATACTTTAATACATAGGAGAAAAAAAAAAATAGTGAGTATATAACTAATAAAATTGTAAGGGCATTCTATGTAAGATATAGGACGGACCTATGTGATAATTTTTCCATTACTGAGAGTCATGCCCCTATAGTCTCTTGCTAGTTTCATTTGGTTAACTTAGAAAAATCATACAAAAATGAATAATATTTGTTTATAAATTAATTATTGTTAATTATCAAAAAAATAATTATGTGCATATTATTTTATTTCCTTACATTTTTCTTGTGTTATAAATCCAAGCTTCAAAATATAATTTTAAATAGAGTTGTCTACACTTTTCCCCTCATAGTTTAGTTAAAAACATATTACCACCTTATAATTTAAAAATATACACATAACCTCCTCGTGGTATGAGAGAATTGCAAAGTCTAACTCCATTAGTAAATTTTGTGAAAAGTCTATTATACCCTGATTCTTTGCTCTAATTTTCTTTTGTATGCCATCATGAACCATGCATCTTCTCTCTTCATTTTTCTTTATTTTCTTACATTTTTCTCTCTTTTTGTCCATCTTTTCTTCTTCTTTTGATTGCATTACAATTGCCTTCTATCTTCCTCATTTTTTTAAAATTTTTATTTTAGTTTTATGGAGTGACCATGTTTTTCTCGGCTGAACTAGCTATACACACACACACACATATAGTTATATACATATATACATCCAAAAACCATGGCTCCTCGCTCTCTTTAAGTTCACTGCCATGATGACCAACACACATACATACATATATTTATATACATATTTCATTGTTTTTCAAGAAAATTATTACAGCAGGTTTAGGAAATAATTTATTATCCCTTGAAGATAAAAATAAAAAATAATATATCAATAGCTCATATTTGTTAAATTAAGTAAACGGATTTAAAATTTAAATTTTTTTTTATGATCGAAATGATGAGCATTCCATACCATGTGAAGGTGGTTTTTGGAAGTCAAGAATGGAGGCTACAGAAGTTTTTTTTTTTCAACCTAGGGTGGTTGTGTATTAAGCTTGCCATTTATGTTTATGGTTGATTGTTGGAAAGCAGATGTTGAACTTTGGCACTCCCATTTGTGTATAAAATGGGAAGTGTGACACTTTACATTTTGGGTTTGGAATTGAGGTAAGGGGTAATTGGAAGTGGGTAAGGGTTGGTGGATATATATGTGGATGTTCTTATGCTTTATTCTGGACTAGGGGTTGTTAAGAATTGGGGAGTATAAGGTTGTTGGTATTTTATTAGAACGGGTGCAATTTTGAGGACGAAATTTCCTAAGGTGGGGAGTTTGTAATGCCCACATCCTTTAGTCCTTCGGAGAGTGTGTTTAATATCCTTATATTTTATCTTGGGAGTCTTTGGAATTGTTGTCTATTGGTTTTGAAGGAGTACAATCCGATTTAAACTCGTTGGGTTTGTTCGTTCGTGTTTGTCATTGTCATAAGTTCCTTGGAAACTTAGAAATTTTGCCTTGGGGTCGACACTAGCCTTCCTAAGGGTTGACCCTTGCATGTTGTAGTGTTTCTAGAGGTGTTGCTAGAAAATAGGGTCGACACCAGCCTTGGTGGTGTCGACACCAGTATGGGAAGGGTCGACCCTTGTATATTGCAAAATCTGTGTGGGTTGGTTGCTGGAAAATAGGGTCGACTACAGATTTTTTTTCCCAGATTTTGGTTCAGTTTTTGGGCCCAATTTTTGGGGGTTTTTGGACTTACCTTTTCATTGACCTTAGGGCTATCATCTAATACTATAAATATACCTAAACCCCACCTCTCTTATAATTTTTTCCCTCTTTTCCCCTCTCTAAACCCAGAGTCTCTCTCTCTCTTTCTTTCAAAACCCCACTTTTTCCACTTCAATCCTTAGATTAACACTCTTGGAGGTGTCTCCTCACCTTGATCCCTTGAGGAAACTTGAAGATCTTGTCGAGTGCTCTCTTTTGGTCCAAAGAGTTCGTGGTTTCATCGCTATTGATGTTTGGATCGTCATCTCTTGACTTCGAGAGGTAGGGGTCCTGGTTCTCTTTCAATACTTGCATCAATAGATAGATTTGTGGTATTTTGACTATATAAATATAAAATCTATATTTTTGAGCATATAGTGTACAACATGAGAATTGGGGGTTTAGGGTTTGAAGTGTTGGAGGTTTAAGAACCTTAGGTATGTAATCAATGGGAAAATTGGAATAAAAAGTAATGGTTTGGGAAGTTTGAATTTATCTTGAAATTCTTGATTTCTCTTGAAACCCTAAGTTGATTCATGATGGTAAATAATGATTTTTCCTAAATTGAAAGTAGAATCATGAAATTGGTAGTTTGAATTACATATGTACAAATTTAATGGGATTTTAGAGGTGTTTCAAAATTATGTTAAAAAAATTAGCGATTGAACTTTTGTTATAAACATTGTAAACCATGCTATAATGTGAAAGGAAGATTGGGGAAATGATCTTTTAATGATATAGATGACATAAACTCGGTTTTGGGATGTTGAAATGGGATTCAAGGATTTATCTTGAATTATGTTGAATTGCAAACAGTGCTGATGAACTAAGTGAGGTTGACTTTTATTGAATTACGTTGTGTTGAATAATGTTGAATTGAATGGTGTTGAACCATAATGAATTGTGTTTGAATCATGTGAATTGTGTTAAGTTGAGTTGCGTTGGGTGTATTGAGTTTGGAATTGTGTTGTGTTGGTTATGTGGAGTTTGTGTTGTGTTGGGTGTGTGGAGTATGGGTGGTGTTGTGTTGGTACCCGCGCGGGGAATTGAAAGATGATTTTAAAAATTGAGAAAAAGGTTTTTGGGGGCCCACGTCCCGCCGTATAGTAGTCAGCAAATGTGGGGGTGGTTTGAAATAAAGGTGCCCAATTTCCCTGTCTAGGCTTATCGTTGGACGAATGTGGAAAAATGATTTTTGGGTGTCCACACAGTCCTGCCGTATTGTAGCCGGCAAAAGTGAAAAATGATTTTTGGGTGTCTACACAGTCCTGCCGTATTGTAGCCGGCAAAAGTGGAAAAACGGATAGTTTTCGAAAATGTTTTGGGTGCCCATATCCCACCGTATAGTAGCCGTCAAATGTGGGGGATGGTTTTCAAAAGTCAAAAAATGGTTTTGGAAAAAATATGGTTTTTGGAAGGAAATGGCTTTTGAGAAAAAGGTTTTTGGGAGTTCACTTCCCATCGTATAGTAGCTGGCGAAAGGTGAAAAGTGTTGTGGATTGGGTGCCGGCTATCCCGCCATAGTAAGTCGGCAAAAGGTGGATTGTGTTGATATATGTGTTAAGTTGATAATGCTATTTGTGACTTGTGATGAATCTGTGAAATTGTAGATTGATGTGTATATTGATATAAAGAGGAAATGTATATAGATATTGTTTGCAATGTATGGAACCCAAAAATGAGTAAGGGGATTATGGATTGGGGATGGTGAATATAATGCATTAGTTGTGACAATAAAGGCAAATTGTGAGTGTTGTTCTATAAATAAACATGAGATTGAATAGAAAGGGGTTTATTAATCTTGTGTCATCTTGAAATGAAATTTTAGGGTGTAATTAACAGTGTAAATTGAATATAGGAGAATCGTTAATAAATTAAAAAGGGAAACTGAACTTGAAGTGATGGAGTCTAATTAAATACAATGAGAAGGAAAGAAAAAGAGGAACATTAAATATGGGAAATTAAAAGAGAAATACTTTGGAATGAGTTAATAAATATAAATGATGTGGTTTCTTAGACATAAATGTTTTAAAAAGGATTTATGGTTTTCTAATGAAAATGAACAGTTTTAATGGTTGAAGATTTTCCATAAATGTTCACATGAATTTTGAGAAAAAGATACTCTATGTATGGTATTTTGAAATTATAAAACGTCACCTACTATACGGTATCACCCTGCACGCATGATCATTTCTATCTATGTGTTAGTTATTGATTTGAAACTATGAGATTCCTACTGGGCATTCGTGCTCACCCTTGTTGTTTTTATCTTATTATAGGAAGAAAGTGTGGATTTTGTAGTTGAAGAATTACGAGGTCTACAAGTCTGTGTGTGTAATTTCGTTGTGGATGTGAAGAAAGTAATTGTTGTATTTTGATATTTGTATTTAATTATTTGTAGCTTCTCAGTATGAGATTGGCATGTATCATTGTTATTATTGTATTCATTGAGAGAAAGAACATGTACTATTATGTTTCTATTACTCAAGGGTAATAGATAGTTGTATATATATATATGAAAAACAAAAAAATGGACCTAAATTTCAGGCTCTTGGTAATTTTTTCGAGTAATTAAAATTTGGGGCGTGACAGGAAGAGGTGAGCTAAGTTAGATCATCAGAAAGAGAAAGAAAAAGTAGAGAGTGCAATCTGTGAGTGAGAGTGTTATAGAGAGAGAGTGAGGTGTGAGTGTTGTAAATTGTGGATATCTCTCTCGTGGACATAGGCTATTGCCGAACCATGTAAATATCTTGTCTCTTTTCTATGTGTGATTGATTTCTGAGTGCTCTTAATCCTAAGAGGTGGTATCAGAGCCTCGTTGGTCGATTTTCGAAAAAATCGGGTGTGTTTTTCAGAATTGCCCAGAAATCAAGTTGCTCGAAATTCACTTTTGAGCATACCAGAAGGAAGTTCTCGATGAGAAGAGTCTAGAACTGTAAAGCAAAGCCCCAGAATAGCTTCCATGCGCTCTGACACGCCACCTAAAGAAGGCACGTGAATCCCAATCTCAAACACGCATCACACTGGTCGTGAAGAAGACCGACGCATCATCCCAGTCTCAAACATACGCCTGACGCACGGCGGAAGAAAGAAGGAGAGTGTTCTGCGCGTCAGCACCACGTGTCTACCATGTCATCGACACGCGTCTGCCATGTCATCGCCACACGTTTGCCATGTTAGTGCCACGTGTTTGCCACGTCTGTACTGTGCCTGTCACCAGTCGAGTTGATCCGACCCGACCCAAAGACAAAGAAGTTATCCGGTGCTACGCGACTACAGTACATCTGCAGATCTGAACCGTTGAACACATTTTAGCTAGATCTGAGCCATTTGAAGTCCGATTTGGTGATTCAATAGTGGTTTCCAACTATTTAGAGTATTCTGGAGAGATCTGTATGGTCATATTTTTGAATCAGAGTTTTTATAAAAAGCAAGATGATGATGGAAGAATTCACATCAACTTCAGGATCTATGATCAAGTTGAATCCTTCCAATTATGCAATCTGGAAGCTGCGGATGGACGACATCTTATATTATAAAGACCTGTTTGACACTATTGCTCTAAAAGGGGTTAAACTGGAAGAAGTGAAGAATGAAGACTGGATAAAGATGAACCAGAAAACTGTCGATTGTATCAGACAATGGATAGACTACAGTGTGTTCTACCATGTCACCCATGAGACAGATACATTTGTCCTCTGGACAATGTTAGAAGGAATGTACCTGTCAAAGACCGCCTGGAACAAAGCCTTGGTGATGAGAAGTCTTGTAAATTTGAAGTTGAAGAATGGTGTGTCTGTCGTCGAGCGCACCAGTGAATTCAAGAATCTGGTGAATCAACTTGCAACCATCAAGATGCCCTTGGACAATGAAATGCAAGCCGTACTACTGCTCAGTTCTTTACCAGACAGTTTAGAGACCATGGTGGTTTCTCTCAGTAACTTTGCACTAGAGGCAAAGCTGACCATGAGCATGGTCACAGACGCCATGTACAATGAAGAGACAAGGAGAAAAGACATGTGAGGTAATCAGTCTCATGCTCTTGTCACATAAGATAAAGGCAGAGATAGAAGTAGAGGAAGAAGCAAGAGTAGAGGCAGATGGAACAACAGAAGTAAATCCAGAGACAATAAAAGTCGAGGTAAGTCTAGCTTCACTTACTTTCACTGTGGCTAGGAGGGTCACATAAAGAGGAACTATCCAAGTCGGAAAGATACAGGCCAAAGTAGTAAGTCAAAGGGAGATGAGAACATGATAGCCACAACAATTGATGAAATACTTCTTGCAATTGATGAAGAGGAGGATTGCCTTCACGTGGCTAACCACAGCTGTTCAAAGTGGGCGATAGACATAACTGCATCCTATCACGCCACTTCCCACAGAGAACTCTTCAGCTCGTACAACGATGGAGATTTTGGCACTATTCGAATGGGAAATTCTAGCTATTCCAAGATTGTGGCCATTGGAGATATTAGTATTCAGACTAATGTCGGACACAAGCTAGTTCTCAAAGATGTGAGGCATGTTCCAGATTTGTGCCTCAATCTTATCCTCAGAAGAGCCCTAGACCGACAGGGCTATACAAGTATATTCGGAAATGGCCGTTGGAAGTTGACAGGAGGAGCTTTGACAATCGCCAGAGAAGAGATGTCTTCAACACTGCACAAGACTCAAACGAAGATCTATCTGGGAAGTCTTAATGCAGCAGAAGACAGGGAGTCACCAGACTTATGGCACAGAAGACTGACTCACATGAATGAGAAAGGATTGAATCTGTTGGCAAAGTAATCTAAGATACCCTTATCCAAAGGGAGTGCCCTAAAGCCATGTGATCATTGCCTTTATAGAAAGCAGTATCGAGTATCATTCAGTTCAACAAGAAAGAGGAAAACATAAGTGCTCAGTATGGTATACTCGAGCATTTATCACTTGGCGGCCGCAAGTATTTTCTGACCTTCATTGATGATGCATCAAGGAAGTTGTGGGTGTATTTCTTGAAGATAAAGGATGAGGTATTCCAACACTTTTAGGAGTTCCATGCAATGGTGGAAAGAAAGACCGGGAAGAAGTTGAAGTGTCTTCACACAGACAATGGTGGCGAGTACACTTCTAATGCTTTTAAAGCATATTGTGCTAGCAGAGGTATCTGACACGAGATAACAGTTCTCGGTACCCTACAACACAATGGTGTGGTAGAGAGGATGAACCGCACTATTGTTGAAAGAGTCAGATGTATGCTCAGAATGGCAAAGTTGCCAAAGTCATTATGGGCTAAAGCCACCTGTACAACCTATTATCTCATCAATAGGTCGCCTTCAGTCTCATTGAATTTTGTGATACCTAAGAAAGTCTGCTCCAGAAGAAAGATATCATATTCTCACTTGAGAGTCTTCGGGTGTAAAGCATTCGCACACATCTCCAAGAAAAACAGACAGAAACTTGATGACAAGTCCACTCCATACATATTTGTGGGCTATTCAGATGTAGCATTTGGATACAAGTTTTGGGACCTAGTGAACAAGAAGATGTTCAAGAGCAAAGATGTTGTGTTCAGGAATACCAAATAGTAGTAGATTTTGAGAAGTCTGCAAAATCTAGAGATATCATCACTCCAGATTTGTTCCCATCTCCCAAGCCAACACAAAATGCTAGATGTGATGATGTGCAACAAGAAGTGCCAGAGTTGCAGGATCCTATGCTAGAAATTGAGGATCAGGAGGAACGAGATGAAGACCCGGATGAAGAAGGTATTGCGCAAGAAGAGCAACCCCTTCAACTAAAGGCAACTGGGCCTTAGTTACGGAGACTTGAAAGAGCTACCGTGCCATCAACCAAAGATCCCGCTTCTCAGTATATTCTGATTACTGATGAGGGGGAGTCTGAGAGTTTTTTGGAAGCAAAGAGTCATATGGAGAAAGATTGCTGGATGTAAGCCATGAAGGAGGAGATGAGTTCTTTGTAGAAAAACCACATTTATGAGCTTATTTCACTTCCAAAGGGCAAGAAGGCATTGAAAAACAAATGGGTGTACAAATTGAAGAAAGATGGCAATGGTAAAATACTGCAGCATAAAGCTCGCTTGGTGGTCAAAGGTTTTGGGCAGAAGAAAGGAATTGATTTTGATGAGATCTTCTCCCCAGTTGTGAAGATGACTTCCATTCGAGTAGCTCTGGGATTAGCAACTCGCTTGAATCTGGAGGTAGAATAGATGGATGTCAAAACTACCTTTTTCTATGGTGATTTAGAGGAAGAGATCTACATGGAGCAACCAGAAGGATTTGAAGTTAAAGGGAAACAGAACCTAGTTTGCAAACTGAAGAAGAGTTTCTATGGCCTAAAGCAGGTGCAGAGACAATGGTACAAGAAGTTTGATTCATTCATGGTGGATCACAAGTACACAAGAATAGTAGCAGACCAGTGTGTATAATTCCAAAGGTTTTCAGATGGAAACTTCATCATCCTACTGTTGTATGTCGATGATATGCTGATCATCGGACATAATATTACTATAATTAACAAGTTGAAAAATGACTTGTCACAGTATTTTGACATGAAGAATTTAGGCCCAACACAACAGATTTTGGGCATAAAGATTGTTCGTGATAGGAAAGCCAAGAAGATATGGCTGTCACAGGAGAAATATATTGAACGAGTGATTGAAAGGTTCAACATGAAAGATGCCAAGCCAGTCAGCACACCACTAGCCAACCAATTCAAGGTGACAAAGTGTTCGTGTCCCACGACCTGCTTTGAAAGGAAAGGAATTGAGGCAATCCCCTATTCCTCTGCAGCAGGAAGTTTGATGTATGCAATGGTGTGTACCCAGCCAGATATAGCTCACACAGTTGGCGTTGTGAGCAGATTCCTTGCCAATCCAAGAAAGGAGCATTGGGAGGCAGTTAAATGGATTTTTCGATACTTTAAGGGAACTTCAAAGATATGTCTATGTTTTAGGGGAGCTAAACCAATTTTGGAGGGTTTTACAGATGCCGATATGGCGGGTGATCTTAATGGTAGAAAGTCTACATCAGGATTTTTATTCACTTTTGCAGAGGGAGCTGTTTCATAGCAGTCCAAACTACAAACATGTGTTTCTTTATCTACAACAGAAGCAGAGTACATTTTTGCCGCAGATGCTGGAAATGAAATGTTGTGGTTAAAGCAGTTTCTCCAAGAATTAGGTCTACAGCAGGAAGAGTACAGGGTACATTGTGATAGTCAGAGTGCCATAGACCTGAGCAAGAATTCTATGTACCATGCTCGCATGAAGCACATTAATGTTCGGTATCATTGGATACGCGAAGTGATGGAGAAGCAATTATTGGAACTGGTTAAGATCCACACATATAAGAATCCAGCCGTCAAGCTTACAAAGGTGGTCTCGAGAGACAAACTCGGAGTATGCAGGGACATTGCTGGGATGGACTTCTAATAAGGATTCTACTTCTCATAGGTGTGGATGGGGAGAATTGATGAGCATTCCACAACATGTGAAGATGGTTTTTGGAAGTCAAGAATGGAGGCTACATAAGTTTTTTTTCAACCAAGGGTGGTTATGTATTAAGCTTTCCATTTATGTTTATGGTTGATTGTTGGCAAGCAGATGTTAAACTTTGGCACTCCTGTTTGTGTATAAAATGGGAAGAGGTGAGCTGAGTTAGATCATTAGAAATAGAAAGAAAAAGTAGAGAGTGCAATTTGTGAGTGAGAGTGCTATAGAGAGAGAGAGAGGGAGAGAAAGAGAGTAAGGTGTGAGTGTTGTAAACTCCCTCTGGGAAGATTCTACAATGGATATCTCTCCCGTGGACGTAGGCTATTGCCAAACCATGCAAATATCTTGTCTCTTTTTTGTGTGTGATTGATTTCTAAGGTTTCTTAATCCTAACACGAAACTTAACCCAACCCGGGGTTTATTAACCTCTGGAGATAGGGGAGTTGAAAAGGATAGATGGATCAGATTAGATAACGGGTCTGACATCATCCACACTGACCCAACCCAGTTGTTCTATACATACTCGCTATTTGGAAAGGTTCAATTTGATTTATGCTAACCAAGCCAGTCCAACCCCATTTTTTTGGCTTTTATCTCAAGGTACACCATTATTTAAGGCATATCTTTAGTAATTTGATAAATAAGAAATTTGCTCAATACACACCACAAGCTTCCATCTTTACCCTTACTTACACACCCCACTCACGATCTTCCATCTTTACCCTTACTCACTTACACACCCTATCCACAATCTTCAATCTTTCATATTTCCTGCAGTACACACCTCCACTTCAAAAACACACACGTTGTGAACGTCTATCTCCATTATCTGTTTCATTGTCATCTTAAAGGTTTGGAAACCAGTCTAAATCGGCCTTCATTCGTGCTGAAGACGACTTCACTTCATTCTCCTCTGGTTCATGACCCCTTCTATTATCTATTTCATCAAAGATGTCGATGGTGATCGTTGTTATCATCACAGTTGGAAACGACTCAAAAAAAATAAATTTGTTATAAGTGTTCGGAAATACAGAGTCAAGCTAAATTCAAAAGTTTAATTGTTAAAAACCGAACAAATGCTATAACTTCGGAACTTATTAACCGAAACATGTGGACTATGTTCGACACTAGAAAATTGAACAATTAGAACTTGTTCAGTTGTAGATAGTCGAACAAGAGTACACTGTTCGAGTCTGGATATTCGAACGAATATAAACGGTTTACCACTCAACAAGTACACGAAAACGAAAAAAAAGAAAAGAAAAAAAGAAGAAGATGAAAAACTAACATTTTCCTTGCTCCATTGTTCCAAACCAATATTGCCAGATGCATCAATCATTAAGTCCAATCAAAATCTTCAATAATACGTATATTTTTGGTTGTTTCTTTAAGGGTTTTTAGTTTTTGTTTCAAGATTTTTGGGTTGTTGAGAGAAAAGATGCGTAAGTAACGTTTGAGAAGAGACAAAAGATGCATAAGTAACATTTGAGAAGAGATGTGTGTATTGTATTCATTATTGTCCTTTATGGTAATTTTACGTAAGATGTGTATCATAACTATTTGTCCTTTGTGGTCATTTTACATTAGGTTAATATTGTAATAAAAAAATAAACTAATTAATTGTGTGTCTTGAGATGAAATGTGGTATGTAAATAGAGGCATCCCATTTTTTTTATCTTCATTTTTAAAAGAAAAAAAAATTAAATATTATCATAATTTTATAAATATTTTTAAAATGTAAAAATGGTACGCTTATTAATTATGTTCATTATTATGGATTTTATATTTTTGAATAAGACTATCATAATAAGACACATTATTCTATATTAATTATGTATAATATTTCTATTTGTATAGCATTATGAACAAACTTATGGTTTCTCTCCCCTATACCCATCAAATAGAGGTGGTTTAACTAGTAGGTCACTCAGACTATTACCTAAAACCTAAAATAAAATTTCAAAAAATTCTAAAGCCCTAACTTTTCAGAAACTTTGTCAAAAAAGATTTCATTTTTATGTTTACTCTGACACCTTTAAATATCTTTTGCTTCTGCTATTATGATAAATATGCTATGAACTGTGAAATTGTACCTCAAATTGTATCCCGAAAATGAAATGAATAGCATAGATTTAAAGTTGGTGGGATATAGGCCATACTTAGATTAATTATGACTCATAGTTGCACTTTTCTTCATAATTTTGTAAGTAATTTTTTTGGGTTTGTAGTATTTTTGAACTATTATAATACTAGTAACAATAAAAATAAATACTAAAGAAATTAATATTACGATATGTGAGTTACTCAAGTTGTAAGAACTTTCTTTTTTACATTTAAGGTCAATGTTTTGAGTCTTGTACACTTTATTATATAATTTTTTTTGTTTTAAATAGAGAAATGAGAGACACGTAATATAAGAAGAAGCAAACAAAAGTTTGGACACCAAATTCAATCTTTACTTAATATAATAGTGTAACAACCCTCATTTCAACTTAGTCATACTTGCATACATTTATGAATGATCTTGTTTTGGTATGTGCATTTGCAAATCTTGTCTTGTTTTGCTCGAATGTTGCTTGCATGCTTTGTTCTTGCCTGGTGTGTTGCTGAGGTCATCTTAAGCCTAGACACCTTCGAAACCTTTTCCACTTGGAACTGTCGTGGAATCCCTTCGGTTGACCTCCATCTCCACCCTGGCATATTGGCCGAGATGTCACCATCTAGGCCGAGGCGCGCGTCGCCTAGGCCGAGATGTGCATCATCTAGGCCGAGATGTCAATATCTGGGCGTTCTAGATCCTTGACCCTTGCACTAGCGATTTTGTTCCTGGAATGATATGACCTAGACCGAGGTGTGGCACATCTAGGCCAAGGTGTGGCACAGCTTAGTCAAGTGTTGTCCTTCTAAGCCGACGTCATTGCCACTTGCTGGCTGGAGCCTTGTTGTTAGCCGATGTCGTTACTTGCCAGAGTGCTCTTGCTGTTTAGCTTGTTGAATACACTTTGTCATGGTCTTGTCTTGTCAAGTCAGTCACCTTTTTTAGTAGAGCCAATCAGCCGATGCCACGTGTCCCAGAAGAGGGATTAAGTCAGTGACTGTCTGGAAAAACATATCATTTTGTATCAAATCTTGCCTTTTAGAGAGAGAAACTCTAGGAAGAAGAAGGAGAAGTTTGAGCAAGAGAGAGTGAACTTCCAAGTTTGATCGTTGGAGCTTGAACCGTTAGATTCGAGTTTTGAGGTTAGAATCTTAACCTACTCTTGTTGTTCTGGTTGATCATCTAGCTGTATTGCACGATCAAACCTGCTTGGCACATCATGCATTGATTTAAAGTTGGTTTTAGAAAGAGAAATTGGTTTTCATATATTCTTGAAGAGAAGCCTCGTTTGATCCGAAAGTTTGCATTAAGGCTCATGTTTTTGTGTTTGTTTTGATAAGATCCTTGAGTATGGGTACCCAGGTCCATGTTTTTGAATTCATAGCATGAAATCTCAGCTTTCGTAATAGCAAGTTTTGATCTTTGCATTCATCTTCCTCATGTTCATGTTCTTCATGCTCATGTTCTTCATGTTATCAAGAGGGAAACCCAGATTTTCCCGACTTCGCTTTTGAATGTAGCCATCGGGGCCACACCTCGGCAAAGAGGTGTGGGACCTCGGCCTAGACCTGGTAGTTGTCCAGCATGTTTTCCAGAAATAAGAAACGGTGTTTTGATTTGATTTGACTTAGTTTTTGAAGAATGCCGAGGTCATTTGCATGCATGCTAGATTTGTTTTGAGTAGTGCATTCAATAGCCTTTGCCATGTGTTTGTAGGACTGGGACTTGCCTTGACCCCGACGTTTGACGAACTATGTGAGTGGTATTTTTAATAAAGCTATGTTATATGTTTTGATAAAGACTTTGCTTTGCTTTGTTTTGAAAGTGTTTGTTAAACATGCATAATTGTCCCTATTTTGTATATCAAGCATTATCTTGTTTTGATAATTTTCTTGGAAAGTCCTTAGTGCCAGGGGACTATAATGCAACTGCACATCTCGTTTTGAAAGTCCCTTGTGCTAGAGGACTCTAAACTTTCGCAGCACATCTCGTTTTGAAAGTCCTTTGTGCTAGAGGACTCTAAACTTTCGCAGCACATCTTGTCTTGAAAGTCCCTTGTACTGGAGGACTCTAAACTTTCGCAGTACTCTCGTGTTAAAGGGCTACGGGCCTTTGTAACATAGGTCCCTTGTGCTAGAGGACTCTAAACTTTTGTGGCACCCTTGTTTGCGATATCTCCCTTGCTTTGTCTTGTTTTGCCACTGACGGTTTACCGCGTGGATATATTTGCCGAAATGTTGTCATTGGTAATATGTTGATACTAGTAAGCACCCCTTGCAGTTTTGAAGATTTGTTAGATGGACGAGGTCCATCCCTTGTTATATAAAGTTTTGACTTGTATTGTTTTGAAAGGACTTCGGCTATTATTCATGCAAACCCCTTTATTATTTATGCCATTCACTGAGTATTCAAGCTCACTCTCTCTATATATATGTAGGTGATGAGCAAGAAGGCGATGACGCCTAGATGTGATTCGCGAGCTTGTTTTGGATTTTTGTCATGCCGGCTTGACTTGCAATTATGTCGGCAGTCTTGAAAATCATGTTTCTCGACTTGTAATATTTGTATTTCGTACACGTCTCGAGAAGCCTTTTGATCAACATGTGTGTTTTGTATGTATGTTATGTCGGCAACGAGGATGTCGGCAACCTGGCAGACTATGTTCCTTGACCTATAGTTCGTGCATTTTGTTTGTGTCGGCTTGTGAAGCCCTTTGTTAAAATGTAAGATGTAATTTGTACTTTGTTTCATTTGTAATTAAGTTGTAACCCATATGAAGATGATTGCTATTTCATTTGACTTATGCACCGCTCTTATGGGCTAATCTGATTTGTATGTATCGCTTCCGTACTTGTGAGCCCCATATATTTATACTCTGTTGCGTGTGAATTTTGAAAGTTGGCCTTTGGTAATCTCGGATTACTGGCCATTACGGAACCAAACTACTAGGGGCGGTTTGGGGTCGTGACAAATAGTATATATGAGGTTGAGGCGCTCTCTCTCTCAAAAATTTCTTTTTTTTTTTGGGTTGTTGTTTTTGGGTAATTACTCACAGGTCCTTCTATAAGGACCTATGCACCATTAACTCCTACAAGTATTTGTATAGACCAAATATATCCCATCAATTCGTTGTCGAAAGTTAATTCTGTCAAAATCATCGCTAACAAAAACTTTTTGTAATGGTTTTATGAATCTGTCGCTAAAAACTAACAATTAGTGACGATTTTCCAAATTTGTCATTAAAAAATAACAATTAGTGATATTTTTCTGTGACAAATTTTCAATTGTCGCTAAAAACTAACAATTAGTAACACTTTATATGAAAATGCCGCTAAAAAAATAAAATTTTGTGGTAACAATTAAAAGTGAATAAGACTTTTTGGTGTACTAAAAAGTCAAGAGAATTAATTGGTGTACCCATCTTTCTAATAGGGGAGACTCTATTTGCACCCCAAATTATTGTTTGGGTGCCCCATTACTTTTAACACCCCAATTGAATTTTTTTTCCCTTTTTGGTTGAACACCCCATCTAATTCCAACTTTACCCATCCATCCACCCACCCACCCACTCACCCACTAACTTACATCAGAGAAGCTTCATTGCCCCTTTCCACCTCCGTCTCCTCTGTCGGAGCCACCTCCGTCACTAATCTCTACTGGTGTCACCTCTGCAACTTCGCCACACCTCCTCTCTCCCGCCTCCGTCTTTTCTGCAATCCACTCCTACCTTCTTCTTCTTCTTCTTCTTCTTCTTCTTCTTCTTCTTCTCATTCTTCCCATTCTTCATTCACCTCCTCCCTAAACCTTAAATCTAGGGTTTTCATAATTTCTAGATCTAAAACCCTAGATCTAGGGTTTAGAGAGAAAGAAAAAAAAAAAAGAATGATGGGGTTTGCGACAGGTAGAGGCCTAGGTTGGAGTGTTATTTGCAAATAGAGGATTGGGCTGGGGATTCACTATGAAAGAGAAGGTTGCAATGACGAAGGAGGATGAGGAGTTAGCTATAACGGAAAAAGAGAAGGAGAATGAAGAGAAGGAGGTGGTAGCGACGATTAGAGGATGAAATGCTGGTAAAAGTAGCGGCGATGAGAGGAGGTGGAGCAGCGGCAATGAGAAGAATAGGTGGTGGCGGCAGCATGGCGACAACAATGGAACGAGAAGGTGGTGGCATGACTGAGAAGACTGGTCGACACTAGCCGAAGTTGAGATCTAGCCATAGTTAGGGTTTATTTTGGCCCTTTTGGTAACTTCGTCCAAGAGTATAATTGTATTATTTTTTATTAAAAAATAAAATTGGATGCCCAACCAAAGGTCATGTTTGATTCACAAGATTAATAGTGAAGTATTAATAATCCTATTAAATTAGTGTGGTATTCACTATCCAATTGGATTAATATCCATTGGATTAATAATCCCACCCCAACCCCATTACTAATAATCCTACAAATTTGTTGGATTAATTATCCATTGGATTAATAATCCTAAACAAAAATGTTAAAACAAATATAGAATAATCGGGCCCACGGATTAATAATCTCAATCCCATACTCTAATACACCCAATCAAACATGCCCTTATTGTTCTTGGGTTATTGGGGCCATATTAATTATTTGAGATGTTTTGAAATTCGGGAGACTGACCCAAAGGTCCAAGCCCAACATATCATACCCCATTTAGACCCAAAACAAATTTAATACTCCATTAAGTCCTCAAATTAACAATAAGACGAAAATACCCACAATATATCATCCAATTTACACGCGCGCAACCATCTCCCACGTCCCCATCATCTCAGTCCGATCACTACACTGTCACGTCTCCGCCGCTCGAAATCGACTCCTCAGTCCTCCATCTCTCTTCCGTTCAACTCCATCCCCTCTGAAACCCTAACTCTAACCAGAAAACGTAACCGTTCATCTTCATCACCCACAATCATCTCAGTCTGATCAGTACGCTGTTACATCTCCGCCGCTCGAAATCACATTCTCAATCCTCCATCTCTCCTCCGTTCGACTCCATTCTCTCTGAAACCCTACCCTAACCACAAAACCAAACTGTTCAACTTCAACACAACACCAAGCCGTTCATATTCTCCAATCGGCGACTCTCAACAACACGAAGAACCATCACCACTCTGAAGAGATTTCATAGTTCCTGACTTCCGATTCACAAAAATGGGGAAAAAAAGTAACATCTCTCTTCACCTATTCATTATTTTTCACATTTGTACATCATTCTTTAATATTTCTTATATACACATTTTACATACTTCCAAATGTATAAACCCTCTTTTAATATATATATAGTCCCCTGTTTTTCAACATTCTAAACACTGTTTTTGCACATAAATCCCTGTTTTTACACATTCAACACCTTATTCTTATTCTTGTTGTTCAATATTGGCTTCTCTTATTCTTATTTTTGAATTTTTAATCTTCTTGTTGTTATTGTTGCTTTTTACAAAATACAATGGGCTGTTCCTATTGTTCATACTGTTTCCTTATAAAAACTGCAACATCATAGTGTTTCATTTCATCACTATACAAGCAACATATCTAAATTTATTCAAAATGCAAATGAAACTGCAAAATTACACAGTTTAACCACTACTCAAAACAAATAGCTAACTTATTATAAAGTGCAAATCAAACTGTCAAATTATACAGTTTCGTAACTCTTACGAACAAAATACATATAACTTCATATTAAACTGCATATAAAACTTCAAAATTATACAGTTTTGTCACTATATTACTCATACCCTGTTGTCACTTTCATTTTTTCAGAAATAGCTGTTGGAAGATATTGGAAGAAACAAACCCGTATGCCCACAAATCCAATCAGGGATTTAACCATCTCCCCTTTTGAAAGTCCCTCTCCTGTATCCACTCAAATGCCACCACCACACCCAAAAACAACCAAATCCAACAGACCCCACCAAAAAACCCACAAAACAACCACACCACCTACAAGAAAAAGCCCAAGAACTACACCACAGACCCCACCCACCCAACAAACACCAACCACACCTCCAACCACAACAAAAACAAACAAAAGAAAGCCAACAAAAAACCAAGAAGCTCCTCCAACCAAAAAAAGAAAGCTCCAAGAAAGCCAATCAACTCCCAAAACAACAACCAAGGCATCAAAAGAAAAAAAACCAGCAGTCCCTGCAAAGAGAGTCCAACAATTTAATTATCGTTCCAACATCGGAACAGTAATCAAACTGTTGAAGGGGGTCAAATTCACAAAAGCCCAACAGACAGAGCTGCAAAAAACCCCTTTTTGGCCCCTTATAAATGCTCTCTCCTCAACACAACTGAAGGCCTCTTGGTGCAGATGCTACAATTCCATTGTAGCAGAAATGACAACACTCTACAACAAAAGAAAAAGATCATTTGTACTTGGCAAAAAGGAAATGAAACTCAGAACCAGTGATGTCAAGCTCATTTTTGGTATCGACTGTGGAGAAGACAGCATCACCACCAAATCCTATGCAAGACCAAAGGATTTTGAGCTTCCATTTTACAAACGAAGATGCAAATCAATCAAGAGATTGGATGGCAAGTCTTTGACCAAAATGTTTCAACAAACAAAAAAAGGAAAATCAACCAATGATTGTCAAGATCTTGCAAGGGTAATCACCCTTTACTTGTGCTTGAAACTTCTCATGCCCACAACAGGCCATACACTCAGTTGGAGTTTCCTCAACTATGTTGACAACCTCAACAACATCAAGAAGTACAATTGGGTTGAGGCAATAAAAGACACACTGATGAATTCAATAGCAAATGCAAACAACAACCCAAGGCATGTCACTGGATGCGTCATGTTACTCTTGGTAAACACATTACTCAACTACTTCCCACAAAAATATCAGACATTCACCTATTTCTAACTATCTAACATATTTCAACTTTTTTTTTTTTTTTTTTTTTACAGTACTGGTACTGTGAGCACAGTAAACTCCTCCGACCATCCAACAAAGAAGGCTTCCCAAGGTTTATGAAATGGAACCTTGGCAAAATGTACTCCAAGTGGAAACACATCAGCCTCGCTCACTTTGAAAAGGTATTCAAACTCTTCTATACTATCCTAGCACAAATCTATTCAACACTCCTTTCATATTCATTGTAGTACAAATCACATTATGAAACTGTCAAAATTTTCAGTTTCAAAGCACACACTTCTTTAACATCACTCATGTTATGAAACTGTAACATTTTTCAGTTTCAAAAAACATATTTCGACACTTAACCCACATTACTCACAGTACAACTCATCTTATGAAACTGACCAAATTTACAGTATTACTGATATATACCACATTGTTCCAATGCAGGTTAACCAAAGTGCTTTAACCCCAACTGAACAAGAAATACAGTTATTGCATATCAATCAAAGCACATCAACAGACTCTTCAGCAAAGAAACAAGACCACAAAAAGGACAATAAGCAAAAAAAGAAAACAAAAGCAACAAAAAAAAGAACACTTCTAGACAGTGATGAGGATGATTTTCTCGAAGAAGAACATCATTCAGAATCAGAATCACAATCAGAAAAAGAAGCACAACAAAAAAAAAAGAAAAGAAAGCAAAAACCACAACAAGAACCACAAAGTGATGAACAAGAAGAAAAGAGTGATGATGAAAAAAATCAAGTGACTGATGAAGAAAAAACTGATGAAGAAGAAACTGAAGAAGAAGAAGAAGCAGAAACTGAAACTGAAGAAGAAGAAGAAGAAGAAGAACACCTTGATCAAGAAGAAGACCAACAACAAGAACAAGAAGAACAACAAACAAACCAACACGAAGAAGTCAATGAACAAGAACTGACAAACCAACAAGAAGAACTGCAAGAGAAATCTGACATACTTCATGCACAAGGTAAACTATTGTCTAATACTAAATCATACTGCAAAATTTCATTAAACTAACCAAAACACAATCCAACATTTTTATAGGTCATGACCAACCACAAACACCAACCAAAGAGGACGACAAGGACAAGCTCATATCAGCCCTGAGAGCACAAATGCAAGAAATGGAACAAAAATTCATGGCTGAATTGCATAAAAAAGAAGATCAATTGAAGAAAATGTCCACCAAAAAAACTGGCAGTCCCCAACAAAGATCCATGGTCAAGAGAATCAAACAAAAATCAAGAAAACAAGCACATGACCCAGATTTTGAATACCAACCAATGACCAAACCCAAAGAAGATACAACAAACAAGACACAAACTGCTGCTGATGTACCCAAACCAACACAGGGTACCAATGAAGAAAAACAGAAGAAGAATGACAACAAAAAACAGGGTGCTCATGAAGCAAAACAACAGCAGAAAGAAAAGATGCAAGAACATATTGGCCAAGAGAAACCAGTTGTTGCTGAAACAAACCCAAAAGAGCATGCCAATCAAAAGAAGACAAATCTTCAAGTATTGGAAAGTGATGATGATTTCCAGGAAGAATCAATCCCAAACAAGCCACTCACCATTTCATGCCGCAAAACAAACAAGGTTTGGCATAGCCTATCCAAAAAAGACCAAGACCAAATTCAACTCATCAACAACACACAATCAACTGCTTGTGTCTGGTCTGGCAGCGAAGATGAAAACTGTGTATACTTTTCAGATATATGCAGATTGACCAACAGGGAACCCTTATATGGGAATGTAGGTCTCCAACTGCACAATTTTACAGTTTCTGTACATATTCAATAACCTATTCCACAAACCTAACACATTCTCATATATAACATGTTTCAGGTCATTGATGCCTTCTCAGAAAAGCAATTGGCACTCCAACCAACCATTGAAGAATTTGAGAAAAACGATCTAGTCTTTGCAAGCAATCCATACGCAGGAAGATCTTACGTTTTCTCAACACTCATCAATGTAAGCAAAACTTAACATACCTTACAACTGCAAAATTTTCTACTTTATCAACATGTATTACTACATAGTTTTATGACATATTTCAAACATATATATGACTTACAGACTCCACTACAAAACCAAGATCAAGCACTGAGAGAAAAACTGATGGACAGCCATTTTCCAGAAGCAATGAAAAACAGATATATCCATTTCCCAATCAACCACGACAACCATTGGACAATTGTGGTCTTTGACAATGCTGATGGAATATGGAGACACTATGACTCGTTGAGACCAGCAAAAGATTGCCATAACAAGCACTTTGAAATTGCAAAGCAAATTGTAAGTTAAAATAAAATTTCATACTTAGTTCCATCCCTTTACAAACATCTCAACTCATCACTATAACTAACAAAAACACCCACTAACTATTTTGTAGCAACAACATCAACTGAGATGGAATAAAGCATTACTCAGCAAACAGGGAAACATGTTTTCATCTCAAGAGTGCGAGACAGAAATTGCATCAATTGAGGAATGCCCACAACAAACCCCACACTCGTAAGATACAAAATCCATAAACTAATCTTCCAATATGCTAATTTTTGCAGTTTCACCTAACTAATTAACTTCATCTCAAACATTGCAGGAATGATTGTGCAATTGCCGTCTGCAATGTTATCAACCAATATCTCAACTGGCAACCTGTGCAGAAAAAACTTCGTCCAACTGAGTGGGTCAAATTTCGAGCACAAATCATCAATCAATTCCTCAATGATGAGAACCGATCTTGGAAACTCGAGCACTACCAAATGTTGACAAAACATACCAAACCATAGAAACAATGAACAAACTTCTTAACAATACAAATATTCAAGGGAACATATCTTTGAACCTTTTTTTATTTTTTTTTTTTATTTTTCTTTTTTAACATGTGACAAGTACTTTATATACTTTTGGGAATGATCTTTTTCTGGTTATCATGGTTATGGTGAAAATGATTGATGTTGTTGTTGCTCTTCTTCTTATTATTATTATTATTGTGGTTCTTCTTTTGATTGTTTGTCTACCTGTTTGTGATTGCATATATTTTCATACAGTAAAGGTTGATTCTAATAATTCTTCAAACTGCAAAATTTTTCAGTTTCATCAGCTTGTTTCTAATAATTTTTAAAACTGCAAAATTATGCGGTTTCATCAGGTTGTTTCTAAATAATTCTTAAAACTGCAAAATTATACAGTTTTATCACTATGAAATATGAACTGCCTTTCCATATTATACTGTTTCAATAAGAAATTTTCAACAACCTTCTCTGCATTCCATAAAAATAAAAAACAAAACCAGACTATTCGAAAACAACTTCAATAAGTAAAAAACACATCAACAAACAAAAAACAATTCAACCAACTTTATTCATTACTTCCATAATACCAAGTATCACATTTTTTATTATCATAATTCCTCAAATTCAAATACAAATCCAAAAGAATAGATTGCGGCCTCAAATAGCAGCCTTGCACGTCTTCTTATTGTGATTCCCATATTTCAAGCATCTCCCACACTTGATTTGCTTCACATTCTCACCCCTTGAAGGTATCCTCTTCTTCTTGTTCCGCCCGGGCTGCTTCTTCGTTATAGGAGGTTTGATAACCGAACTACTGGCACCATCAAAGTCAAATCTCTCACTTGAAGGCACTGGATAAACAGATTCCTTGTATGACTCTCTAAAACAATCTACATGAAAAAAAGGATCAATGAAACCATACACATCTCTACCACTACTACGCAAAGCATGCACAGCATGACAACAAGGAAAACCATTCAATTGCCATTCATGGCAAGAACAAGTTTGTCTACCAATATCAACATAAAAAGAAATAGAAGAATGAACCTCAAGCACAGTATCACTAGCAACAATCACATCCCAAGACTTAGCTAGCTCCAAAGAGTCCACCAACTTCTTTTCCATAACTGGACACAATTTCGTAGTCCATCTTCTAGATTCAGCTCTTCTATCCGACAATTGAGTCATGATTTGAACCCTAATCATATCAACCATACAAGTAATAGGCAACTCACGGGCCCCACCAATCCAATTATTATAAGACTCGGCAGCATTAGATGACATCTCACCATATCGTTTCCCTCTAAAAAATGCATTGGCCCACTTATCATTTTGCAAACCATCCAACATACTATCAACTCTACCATTCCCAGCAATACGCCTCAATTTCTCCATATAATGTTGGAAAGAAGCAACCGTTGGCGCATAAGCACATTTAACTAATATTTTCATCAAACACAGCTTATAGTTAGTACGAAGTCCCACCAATTTGTCAATCAAATTTCTCTTCAAATGATTCAAGCAATAAGCATGATGTGCATTGGGGAAAACCACTGAAAGAGCGTCTAGCAATCCATGTTGACGGTCCGACACAAAAGTCAATCTCCGGCCTGAACCAACAGCCTTCAACAACTGACTTAAGAACCACATCCAATTATCTTGATTTTCAGCGTCAACAATCGCAAAAGCCAAAGGAAACAAACCTGCAAACAAACCCACATGAAACTGCAAAAATTAGCAGACTCACAATACAATAACACACTGACAAACTAAACCAATACTAACTGCAAATAAATACATACCTTGATTACCATCCTTTGATGTTGCTGCAAGCAAATGCCCCTTGTAACGCCCCTTCAAAAATGTACCATCAACAAACAACAACGGACGACAAAATTGAAAGCCATACAAACATCCATGAAATGCCACAAACAACCTCCGAAAACACCCACTACTTTCATCCACATCTAATTCAAACACACTTCCCGGATTCGTTCTCATAGCCGTCTCAAGGTACCATCGAAGCTGGTCAAAAGAAGTTGCAAAATCACCAAACAACCCACCTCTTGCCTTATCAACTCCTAACCATGCAACCCGATAAGAAACATCTATACCATATTGCTTCTTCAACTTTTTTTTAACTTCAATAGGACGAGTCAACGGATTATCACTAATATCATTTTGCACAATATCAGACACAAGTCTAGAACCAACCATTTTGCTACAAGATCTACGAGCAACAACCCCACAAGTATGCACATTATCCAACTTCATTATAAAAAAAACACCAGAATCCATCAACACCCTTCCATGCACAAACCATTTACAACCCGTAGACGACTTCATCATACATTCAGCGGTTACTCTTGTTGCATCATTCTTCAAATAATTCACTGCAAAACCACACTGAACAGCATACTTAGCCAATGCAATGCGGAACCCCGACACTCCACCTTCAAATTCTTGACCAACACTATGTATAATCCCCTTCCAACTAGCAGACAACAAAACTCTCTCTGGTTCTGGATAAAAACTACGCAACAAACCACCAACATCATCACAATCATTCACAAAAGAACTCTCACAAGTTACAGAATCAATCCTACAAGAATTACCATCATCAACCTCCACAACTCTCTTATCCCCCACAATAACATCAACAACATGACAACCACTACCACCTACCATTGACAGCATATTCCCCAAATCATCATCACATTCAACAATACAATTAGAATATCCAGGAACAGAGAAAAACAAACAAAAGTTACCAACACTCAACTCCTTGAACTTCGCACATATTTTCTCAACAACTTCATCATAACTACATCCGTCACTAATCTTAATAGCAGCACAACAATTACTGTATTTGCACATTAACATGAAACACCGCTCCATACTACAAAATCAGAAACCAACAAACAATTGTTCACAGATTCCAAACTGCAAAATTATGCAGTTACAACATATCAATAACAACAGTACACAATTTACAATTCCAAAACTGCAAAATTATACACTTACGACATATCAATATCAAAACACCAGAATTCACAAATCCAAAATACAACTTCAAAACACATTACACTATACGACAAACAAAAATCAACAAAATCAAAATCAAACAAACAAAATTCGCCAAACACAAACCACATATCACGCAAATTTGCTTATATATATATACATACATATATGTCGACAAAATACAAACCACATACACACACAGACATATATATATATACATATATATGTATATCTATGTATCGACAGATACATACATACACATACATATATCTATCACCAGAGAGAGAGAGAGAGAGAGAGAGACAACGTACGAAGATATCGCCTGTACACACAGATTCAAATCGCACAACCAGATCCACCTCACAGCACAATGAGATCGACCACACAGCACAATGAGATCGCCACAACGAAGAGAAATCGAGATCGCGGAGACGAAGATTTGATTTCCTTTTTTTCAACGAAGCAAAAATTTGATTTCTCACGTACATATAGATCTCAAAACAAAGGGTAACACAGTCATTTAAAAATACGAAAATAAAAAACGGGACCTCTGGGTATAAAACTAAAAAAACTGTGGACCTATTAAACTATTAAAAATAAATTGGGATTAGAAGGGAAATAGATCCCCTACATAGGACTACATGGTAATTTTCCCTTTGAAATTTGAGTGTAACCTTAAGCCTAAAAGTATGAGCGCAACCCTAGCCCAGATTGACAATACCATTTTTTATCTGGGCCTTATCTGTACGCACGCCGAGATGGTTGTCCTCTTGGATGACGTTGTCCCCATCTAAACATGGCCCAATGCAGATAAATTTTTGTTATCATATGTAAAGGTTTTGAAATGCTTTTGTTCTTAGGTTGTTGAAAATGCTTTCCAAATCACAAAAATAGGCATCTACAAAAAGTTTCATAATATGAAAATATTTTTTTATAGAGTTTATTAAATTCCTAAATTATGGTCAAAATACCTACTTAGTTTTTAAACTATCGATTCAGTTTACTCAATCCTAAAAGTATAAAAATTAAATAGACTTTAATTTATATATTTTTGAGACTGAGTAAACTCAATCAATATTCAAGTACTAAATAGACAAGTTGACAATAGTTTAGGAGTTGAAAATGTAATAAACCATTTTCTATATTACTTAAAAAAAAAGTACACCAAAAATTGTGTTATTGTTTGTCTTTATTTTTTTCCTTCTTATTTTAATCATTTTTTTACTTTTTAAATACATCAATATTAGATGCATCGAAAAAGTAAAATGTTTAACCAAAATATAAAAAAAGAATCTACTAAATAAACGAAAACCCGAATAAAAATGCACATAGATTTTTTGTTTGAATTTTCATTTGTTTTTATTGATTTTTTAAAAATATTTTAGCCAATTTGCTTTACTTTTTAAAATGCATTTTGATTAGGTGCATTTAAAAATTACAAAAAAAATTGACTAAAATGTAAAAGAAAAAATATATAGAGTAAAAATAAACAAAAACTCATTTAAAAACAGTTTTTAAAAATCAAACCAAACATATATATTTATATCTTTTATTTTTTTATGCCGTAATACACATCATAGTAAGGCTTCATTTGTTTTGAATAAAATGTCTTTGTCAAAAATATTTTACTCATTTTTCATTGTTTGGTTGAACAAAAAGCAAATATAACATTTTTTAAAGAAAATATTTTCACATCATTTTTCAAAACATAACTTACATTTAAAAATTTCATGAATCAATTTTTATAAAGTTGACTCTCACTCACTACCTTTTCAACATATTTAGCATTTTCAAATAAATGTCTTAACTCACTAAAAAGTCGTAAATGACACTTTATTAAATCAAAATTTATGTTTTAAGTAATAAAATATTTTTGTTTCAAGTGTCAACCAAACGCCGAAAAACAAAATCAAAAATATTTTTTTCTGTGTAGAATCAATTTACAAGAAAAATATTTTTTGTGTAAATATTTTACGTCGAAACAAACGGAGCCTAAATTTCAATCTACGTAATACAGTGTATTTTTAAGTAATTTTCAAGGTACGCTACATATATATTCTATTGTACAATGCGAAGGGATGGGCCTATGCAATTTTATGACAAAATTACGCAATTTTTCATGAACTTATAGAAGTGATTTCACAAAAATGCGTAAGTCAAATATAAATTCGCATAAACGTTAAGTTTTCGTGAACTTACACTAATTTATATTCAACTTACGTATTTTTACGAGATCACTTATATAAATTGATAAAAATTTATGTAATTTTGTAATAAAATTACATATAATATGCATTTACCTTTGAAATCTTAAGTAATGAGTTAAGTGACTTAATGATTAAGTCAACTCTGTTACCGGAGATGTTTTTGGAAAACCCTCATTTGGTAGCTGGGGCAAGACGAGGCTTCGGACTTGGCAAGGCAGCTTGAAGCTGGTGGGTGGTCAGGTGTGTAGTAGTACAGTTTGGCATCTGTCCTCAAGTCGCATGTGCAAAACAAGGCAGCATTCCATGTATTTTATAATCAATGATTCATGTCACTGATAACATGTCTCTTTGCATTGTCGGATGTACACTATTTCACCTAGCCTAGGTTATGATTTATATTTTGAGAGGACAAAAAATATATAACTTTTCAATTATTAATATAATATACATAATTTTTACAATTTTTCCATCCTTGCCTCTGTCCCACCTCACACTGTTAAAAGATCTCACACTATTATTGTTGTTGTCCTCTCCACTCCACCAAGTCCCATCCCATGTGATTCTGTGTATTTTGTAAAAAATGTTTCATATTATTACTTATAAGTTGTGGGTACTCCACTATTGCTCTTCCCTTCCCTTCCCTTGTCTTCACCCAACTTTTTCTTTTTTATCTTTTTTTTCTTTTTTTAACCAATCAGAGAGACAGACAAAGACACTACCCTGTGAAGCTTGTTTGCCATGTATATAAAAATCATGTGGGTTGGTTGGTGGTGATTATCTTGAGTTGAGCCATTTTTTACTTAAAAACAACCCCAATTCATTCATTCATTCATGTTGTAGAGTTATTATGTAATTTACATTTGGGGTTGTCCTCATCTTTCCACTCTTTCACTGTTTATGTACATTTACCAATAACTAAGATCATATGATAATATTACAAACCAGAATTTAAATTTTACAATGGAGTAAATCAGAATGACTAATGACCCAAATAAAGACAGACCAAATAATCCGCTTACAAAAGAGGTAATCTACAGTAATCAATACAAAGGTCTCCTATTAGGACCTATAATTATAACGGATGAGCAGCCACACACTTGTCCAAGTCTTACAAACAAGAGTAAGTACCAGAAAAAAAAGTAAAATTCAGCAAATTGAACCACTAAATGCTCAGTCATCGCTGGTTCAGGCGTGCTAGTTGTTGCAATCATTAGAGAAGTCAAAAGGAGAATGCATTGCGGCTGTGTTTGGATTATAAATTTAGATAAAAATTTAAAAATGTAAAAAGAAAAGACGAGTGCAATATGAATAAAATAAAATTTAAATTTTCTGAATTTCTCTTTCACTTTTCAAATTCTTATTCAAATTCATAATCCAAATACAATGTAAAATTCATATTCACAAGTAAGAAATGTAGCACTAGGTACCTATGAAGCACGGACACAGACACGTAACACGACACGGACACGCCGACACGCGAATTTTCAAAAAATGGGGGACACGACACGCTGGGGATACGTTCAATATATATAATTAATTTTATTTATTATATGTCATAAAATTATTAAAAAATAATTAAAAAAACATTGAAATAACATAAAATTACATTCTATCAATACATAACATGTCATTCGAAGCTACCAACCATCATTTGTTACAAAATGCATGAAAATCAAACCACAAAATATAAAATTATCCAATGTACCAACAACTATCATCTATTACAAAATCCATAAATATCAGAAAATGTGAATTTAAGTAAAGGAAACTATTACAACATCTTCACCACCACCTCCATCTTCTCCTTCATCTGTAAATAGAACCGCCTCCATAGCCGGTTCATCAAGTGAGAGGTTAGCTATCCCAAGCGTTCCAATATCATCAAGTGAGTCAAAAGTTATCTCCAGCAATGTCCCACATTTTTGTCTCTCCTTGCAAGTATTGGGAGCTCCTCCTTGATAAAAGACGAAGATTGCTATGAATGAACACCAAGTCCTCCGCTCTTTGAGGGACCATTTTGTTCCTTCTCACTGAGTGAATAAATGAGTAAGTACTCCAATTTCTCTCACAACAAGATGAAGAAACGGGTTGCACAAATAATCTCAAAGCTAGTTTTTGAAGAGATGGTGCATATGCACCATATGCACACCACCAAGTATAAGGGTCCATGTGCCACCTATTATGAATGGAATCATACTCCGAGAATGCTTCAACATAACTCGAAAATTTTCCAAACTTAGTTATCACCTTGGTTCGCTCTGTGATATTTTCAAAATACCTCTTAAAACACTTGTTCCTCTCACGTGTCACGTCTTCATCCCTATGTGGAGGAACTCTATTTTGATCCTCATGGAGCCACTCATCACTATAATATCTACAATACAAAATAGGAAAAAATAATTATTTCAAGAAAGACTAGATAAGTCCATTAAAATGAAATATCTAAAACAAATTTAAATGCGATACTTACTTTGGATTCAATGAATGTGCCATACAATGGAGAGGAGTATTGGTTTTATTCCAACAATCCACGAGAATTTGATGTACCACATTATAAAATGTAGATTCCTCATCTACTCTTTCCCCTTCATGCCTATATATTGTCATCTTCACTTTCTCTATCATTGTGTCCCACATATCATATACTAAGTGAAGGCAAGGTTTGTCCGTATCACAAGCCCTAAGCATGTCATATATAGGACCCGTGAAGGAAAGAATATAATCAATGTAGTCCCACCACACATCATCTCCAAAATCTTTTCTTTTACAAATTTTGCCTTCCCAACATCATCCTCTCTATAGCAATTCCACTTGTCACTAATTACCATTACTTGAAGCCCATGTTTTATAAGCTTCTTGAGCATCACAATAGTGGAGGCAAATCGTGTTTCGGCAACCGATAGCAACTTCAATGACACAAATTCATTGTACATAGCCAATTGCATTGAGTGATTAGAGATAAAATTCTTAATCATCAAACCATCTCCGGCAATATCACTAATCCAACTACACTCTTCATATGTGACCTCATTCCTCTCAATATTCTTTGCCGCACAAATATTTTTCAAAGCTAGATTTAATGTGTGCACTACACAAGGAGTCTATAGAATATGAGAGAATTGAGTTTCAATGAGTTGTCTAGCTGCCTTAAAATTAGGAGCATTATCCATGATGACTTGAACAACATTACTAGCCTCAACCTCATTAATCACTTCTTTCATCAAATTTGCAATAAAATATTTGTCTTTAGTTTCTCCAAAACAATCAATTGCCTTAATAAACAAAGGCCAACTTTCACTCACCGCCATAAAATTAATCAAAGGCCTCCTTTGAGAATCACTCCAACCATCACTAACAATGCTCACCCCTTTTTCCTTCCATGTGCCCCTAATTGGTTGCAACAATCTATCAATATTTGCTCTCTTCTTTTGAGGTAATGTGGTTCGTAACAAATTATAACCGAGAGGCAAATATCTAAGAATATTATGGTTTGCAGCAAATGTGTAAGAGCTAACATAGTAAGGATTTCTTGCAAGATTTAATGGTGTCCCCCTCCCCCCCTCCCCCCCCCCGAGTAGAACATCCTAGCAATTTCAAAATGTAATTACTCTCTATCCTTCATGTTGAATGCTTTCACAATAGCACTCTCACTCCCAGGCGTACTTCCACTCCCACTCTCACTCCCACTTGCACATGTTCTCATTTTTTTTGATTCATAAGCATAACTACTACCAATTGATACACTAGAAGGGGGCAGTGGTACATTTTTGGGATGAGCATTTTTAATTCTCAGTTCAACAGCATCATTCTCATTTTGCAATTGTGAAAGTTTTTGACTTGTAATTTTCTTACAAGCACCAATTCCCTTTCCTAGGAGTTTTAATAGGTGTGCCCTTGCTCTTATATATGAACCTTTGAAAGTATTATTACAAAAATTACATTGTAATTGGCAATTTCCTCCTCCTTCCCTAGGTTTTGCTAATTTAGTTATATACTTCCACAATGGTTTGTTCTCATCAAAATCATCATCAGGTATATCATTAGAACTACCACCCGTAGTAGCCATTGTTTCAGAATTACAAATTTGTTCCTGTAATAAAATTAATAAGCACACATTATTACTAAAATTAACAAAACTAATAAAATATATATATATTCTGAAATAGGACATATTAACAAAACTAATTAATAAATATATATATATATATATATTCTGAAATAAGACATATAGAGGGAAAAAAATATAAAATGAAAATAGAAAAAAAAAAGACACGAAAAAACAAAATAAAAAACAAAAATATACTCAGGCAGAGAGAGAGAGAGGAGACGTCGACAGACAGAGAGAGAGAGAGAAACATCGACTGACGAACGAAGACTAGAAGAAGAAGGAAGAAGACTGAAGCCGAGGAAGGAAGAAGAAGGTGTACGTTACGAGCGACGGCCGAGGAGCGACAACGAGCGACGAGCAGCGACGAGCGATGACGAGCGACCAGGTTCTCTTTCTCCTCCGTTATCTTCGCCGTCTCTCTTTCTTTTTTTGTTCTCTACTAAGCTCTTTGATCGATTTAGGGCTTTTGATCGATTTAGGACAAACAAAAGTTATTTTTATTTTTTTACAGATTGACCCCAAAAATATTTTGTAAATTCTGAAATTGACCCTAAAAATGTTTTGTGAATTCTAAAATTGACCCCGTCCATGTCCCAAAAGTGTCCATAGCGTGTCCTGGACGTGTTCGGCTTCAAAAAAAAAATTGGACGCTCTCTAATGCGTGTCGGACACGTGTCCACCGCATGTCCGACGCGTGTCCATGTCCGACACGTGTCCGACACTGGTACGGAGCTCTCGGAGAGGTGTCCGTGCTTCATAGCTAGGTACCCTTTTAATCATTCAAGGAAGAAGTTGAAAGCCCACACAGAAAGCGGATGTGTCTATTACTGCAACAGTAATAGTAATATACACTAGCACAAAGTTCCCCTTGATGGAGATAACTAAGCTGGTTAATGCCAGAAACCTAGCACTGTAGGAGCTTTTATAAGAAGTGGAGAATGGAGAGGGGTTTCTATGGGTTGATATTAATTTTTTGACTTTCTTATGTCAAGATATCAATTGAAAAGTTCAGCTCACACTTCTTCTTAAAATCCAAGTAATATAGAGGGGGTTCTATCGGTTGATATGTATTAATTTTTTGACTTTCTCATGTCAATACATCAATTGAAAAGTTCAGCTCACACTTCTTCTTAAAATTCAGGTATTAAGGAGAGGGAAACTAGAGCTTTATAATCAATACAAATGGGGCAACTCTAGTTTCACATTTTGAACACACCCTCTTAGACCAGGACATACAGTAGCTGAACAAACGGCACACCACACCAATTATAGGCCCAACCAAGGTCTGATGTCAAATTGAAAAGCCTAATTTACTCTTGTCCTTAAAACTCAAGTATTAAGAAGAGAAAAACTGAAACCTTGTAGCCAGCACAGATGAGGCAACTCTAGATGATGTATGATACATTCCAATAACCTCCTAATATGTTAATTGGTCAAATGAAAATTTTAGGTGTATTGATTGATTTCAAATTTCAATATATATCAATTAATAGCCATTTTACAACGTGATTTACAATCATTACAGCCAGTTTAGTAACTGTGAAAATTCACATTTGCATAATCCAATTCCTAATGCATATTGCTTGATATTCCTGATAACAATACACCACTTTCACATTTGCATAACCCAATTCCTAATGCATATCGCTTGATATTCCTGATAACAATACAGTATGACCAATATTGATTTATATGTGGATATTGCTATTTAAAAGCTTGATTGTGCTATTTCTATATCTATATCCTTGATGGGCAAACTTCTTGGTTCATAAACTCTCTCTCTATGCATGTTATATGTCCTGCAATGACACATAACTACCATGAAGGAACACATTGATGTCCTATAGCTATGAGTGGAAAGAGAAGAAGCCAGGTGTTTTCATAAATAGCTAGCCAACATGCAATGTAAATATAGAAGAACAAAGTACAAATCTTTTTTTAATTTTAATTTTTTTTTGGATAAATTACGCTGACACCTCCTGAGATTTATATTTATTACAGTTCCCTCTCACATTTGGAAAAGTACACTGACCCTCTGTTAATTTAATTTTATGTATGATGATCGTTACGGTGATGGGTGAACTGTTATGTAACTTTAAACTTCAGGGGGTAATCTGCAATGAAATTTTAAATCTCAGGGAAGGGGATGTAATTTTCAAAAGGTGAGGAAGAACTGTAATAAATATAAACCTCAGGGGGTATTAATATAATTTACTTTTTTTTTTTTAAAGAATATGTTGAAAATTTAAGAATATACTTGAAGTATGCAGCTAATGAGATAATGCTTTTAGAAGAAAGAATTTCAGAGAATTTAGCCAAAACATGACAATTACATAAAATCAATAGAAAAAAATCTCTTCCTGGTCAACGGGACTCTAACTATGTCTTTGCTTTATCCCCTATATCCTCCAAAAGAAGAAACAACTACATATCAAGGTTTTGAAACTCGGACCGGACCGGTTGAACCGGTGACCGGATGAGGGTCCGGTCCAGTTAGTCCTCTTAAACCGGCCAATTGCAAAAACCGGACTATTTATTGAAAACCGGTGAACCGACCGGTTAAACCGGTGAACCGGTTGACCCGGTCACGAGTTGATTGAACCGGTCCGGCTCCCTTTTTTTTCAGTTTTTTTTTTCTTTATTTTCTTTCTTTCTTATTTTATATATATATATATATATATATATATATATTATATATATAAAATATAAGGATATAAGAAAATTTTAATTTGAAACTCTTTTTTAAGGGTCTCCTCTTGTGAGGAATCCCATTAAGAGTTTTGATGAAATTATTGTGAAAGTCTTCACCTATTTATAAGAAAAAAATTCTTTCAAAAAGACTCAAGAAATCCATGTGGGATTCAATCAAATGTATTGGAGGGAATATTGAAATTTTGACATCCCTCCAAAATTTTTGCTCTCCTTTCAATCAAATTATTTGAATTAAAATCATATGGAGGGAATATTAAATATTTGATTTCATCTTCCAAAATTGAAATTAATAATATTTCAAAATATATTATTATATTTTTCAGTAAAAAAAATATTAAGACAAATATTTAAGATAATTTAATATTTTTAATTTATAATTTTATTACTTATATTTTTATTTAAATATAATTTTAATATATTTATTACGTCACGGTTCAATTCCGGTTCAACCCGACGGTTGAACCGGTGACCCGTCCACCCGATCCTTTTTCCGGTTCGTTCACCGATCCGATTTTTAAAATATTGCTACATATATTAGGTCGGTCACTCACTCCCCCATAGGCGGGCTTCCCTATGCCATTAGGCTACTATGGTAAGCTAGGAAGAAGGGCTTTACACTTCAGACGGTGTAAAATATCGCTCAATTTGTTAAAATCACACTAATTTATATTTATTCATACCGTTTTAACCGTTAATTGCGATTTAAATTTTAAAATTTATAATCCGCCAATCGAATCGCTCCGCTCCGGTAAAGTTAATACATATATATTTTTTAATCTCTAGTAAAATATCAATATAAAAATTAGTGTGAGAGAGATTTAAAATAAGAAATTTATTACAAATTAGTGGTTATATATATGAAACATATTATGTAAAATTACTTTGTATTATATATTTAAAAAATATTAGACAAATTAGTGTTATATATTATGCAAATATATGATAATTAGTTAGAATATTCTTCAATCCGTCAAAAACCACTCAAACCACAATTTATCAATTCGCTAATCTACTAACCCGTCATTCGATTTATAAATTTATTTTCAAGCCGCCCGAACTACACCGTGCACAAACTACACCCCTTCAGAGGATAAAGGTACCTTTTGTTTTGGGGGGGGGGGATTGTAACTGTCGGAGTCAATTTTTTTTTTTTTTGATCGGCAAAAGAAATCTTTATTGATGAACCACATATAAATTACATATGATAGGCAAAGCATCAATAAAGAGGAGCTTGGAGCTAGAGAAAGCTCCAACCTCCAAGTTGGTGAGAAACCAACAACACAAAACAAAACAAGAGCAACACCTAGCTGACAGATAAACAGATGCAATAGCAACAGATAGAGCCTAGTGCAGACCAGAAGCAGAACCACAGCAAACCACTTGCAGCTCCTCACAACCATCATGAACAAAAGGGTGAGTATCCTACAGCATATCAGCCAAGTTAACCCTGATTTAGTAGTTATCACTCAATAGCAAAAGCAACAGCAAGCAAGAGCAGCCCAGAGTAGATAAACCAGCCTTCCCAAACAGCATACAGATCAGCACAGAGCACCTGTTGTAGTGGGGCACTACTGTTGCAGACCAAAAGCACCAGAGCAAAACCATTTGCAGCTTCTCACAACCATCATGAACAAAAATGGTGAAGATCCAATACCACCCTGAGTTAGTAGTCACCAATGAATAGCAAAAACAGCAGCAAGCAAGAGCCTTCCCAAATAGCATACAGATCAGCAACAGAGCAATTAGGCACATTAGCAGGACCCCAAGACTCCAATACAAACACCTGTTGCAGTGAGGCACTACTGTTGTAGACCTGTAGAGTAGAATTCAGCCAAAACACAGCTTTCATGCACTGAATAATGCATGATCACAGTAGCTAATAACTCATGAAGAAAAGTGTAGTGGACTTTGACAATGCCAAAACAGCCTAGATAAACCATATCAGTTTAGCATCCACAGATCAAGTCATTGGCCCAACATACCAGATATGAACTGATGAAACAAAAGACCCATAAGACCGATGAATCCAAAACAATCCAATACCAGCAGCAAGCTACATATGCAGACCTACCCCTCCCAATCAAACAAAATACCACAAAATGGTTGTGCTTCACCAGCACCAGCATACTAGCAACAATTCAGCATCCTTAGGTCCCTTATCTATACACAGTTGCAGACCTGCTTCAGGTTATATAACACATCATGCACCGAGTAATTAAACTCTCTCAAGGAAGAAACAACCCACATAGCAACTCTGGTTTTAACCAGATCAGCCAACTCATTCAAAGATGGTTGTGCTTCATTAAATATGCACTCATTCCTGAGTTTCCACACAGACCACATTACTGCCAATGGTATCATCTTCCAGATCTCCTTTACCTTTTTCTTCATTATTGGACCTAACCAGCAGTGGAGTACTGCCTCCACTGAGCCAGGAATAGCCCAGCTCAAATTCCACCAACACATAATACTGGCCCATATTCTCCGAATCCTAGGACAGTGAAGGAGGACATGATTTAAAGACTCCACCTCAGCTTTACAAAACACACACAGTGCACTAACATTAGAATTCAATACTCCAATCCTTTGTAAAAACTCATAGGACTTAATCCTAACTCTCCAAGCCAACCAGCTCAGAAACTGTACTTTGGGAGGAGCTAAGTTATTCCAAATGCTTCTAGTGACTGGGATAGTTGGCCCTTTACATGCTACCACCCACTTCCATACTGATGACACAGTAAAGACTCCAGAAGGGTGCGCTAACCAATAGCAATAGTCTTCAGCCCCATCATTTAGTGTAGGAGCTCTCTGAACCAACTCATTAAGTTTCAACACTTCCTCCTCTTCCCAAGCAAGAAGAGGCCTTCTAAAATCAATATTCCAGGCTGTACCCACACCTCTGCTATGAACATACTCAAACAAGGTGCCATCCTTTTCAACTGACAAGGAAAATAATCTGGGAAATACCTCATTCAGGCTTTGATTATTAATCCACCTATCAATCCAGAACCGCACTCGTCTACCATTTCCAACAATTACCTTGAAGTTTTGCAAAAAGAAATCTCGCAATTCAGGATTTTCTGCAGCCACTGAGAGTACACCCTTCCACAAATTTGACATAGGCTGAGCCTCTCCTAAAAATATGCTCCATCTGCCACCCAAACTTCCATACTTGCTGCAAACCACTTGTTTCCATAAAGCTGAATCCTCTTTGCCATATCTCCACCACCATTTAATTAAGAGGCACTCATTAACTTGATTTAGGTTTCTCACACCTAGCCCACCTTGATCTTTGCTTAGACAAATCTCCTTCAATTTAGTGGCCATATTAATCCATGAACCTAACCAGGAGTCCAATAATTTAAAAAAAAAAAATACAAAATAAGGCACGTAAAAACATTTGATTTAGAATGAATGCATGAAAGATACATACAAAATACTAATTAAAATATAATTTACGACATAAAGAAAAACACTTAACTTTTAATCATGAGATTGCCTAGACCTTTATGTGTCACTTATCTGCATGCCTAAAAAGTATTGTGCAAAAATAAAACAAAGTTTAATGGTGATCCCCCTACTTTTGTATCATTGAAGCACAATTCTCTTTGGAAATCCTATTAAAAGCATATTCTCATGTTTAAAATTTTATTATTTGGTGCTATAATAGTACAATCTTATCCCAATACCTATATAAATAGTTTGGTCACCAAGAAAGCATGTTATAGAATCCATTCTAGAACCAAATCTTAGGTTTAAACAAATTTCATATTCAAGGACTCGTTCACGCATACATGTAAAATAGGCCAATGACACAAGTGATTCTCTTCCCGAAGAAACTAAAAGCCAACATTATTTTACATCAATTTCTTGTCCTATATTGAATACATATATATATATATATATATAAAGAGGCTATTATATATATATATTGTATAAATTTTTTTTTTAATTGGACAGTCATTAATTTTATTTTATCTAGTTTGTAAAAAAAACAAGTTAAAACTGATTTAAGCAAATTGGCTGGTATAAATTCAAATTGATCTTTCATAAAAATTTGGGGCATGATTTATTTGTGTATTTATTATTTTATATGTACATATGTGACATAGAAGTGTTAAGTCTATTATGGGTTTTCAAGTCTATAAAGTTTAGCTCACATTCTTCTTAAAATTCAAGTATTAAAAATAGAAAAACTGGAACCTTATAACAAATACAGATGGGGCAACTCCAGTCCCACATTTCCAACACACCCTCTTGGACCATGACATACAGTGGCTGGACAAACGGCATACCACATCAATCACATGCCCAACCAAGCTCTTGGACCAGGACGTAGAGTAGCTAGCTAATAAGATAATGCTTTTAGAAGAAAGAATTTAAGAAACTTTAACCAAAACATGACAGTTACATAAAATCAATGGAAAAAATCCCTTCCCGGGCAACGGGACTGTACCTACGTCTTCCTCTTATCCCCTCAGCTACGCATATCCTCCAAAGGAAGAAACAGCTACATATATTAGGTCGGTCACTCACTCCCCCATAGGCTACCTTCCTTGCGCCATTAGGCTACTATGGGAAGCTAGGAAGAAAGCTCAGTGGAAGAAGGGCTGTACACCCCTTTAGATGATATCGGTACCCTCTTCTGTTTTTTTTTTTTTTTTTTAATTTTTAATTTTTTTTTGGGGGGGGGGGTAATTTCATGCAAATAATAAGATTGTACTGAATTTTATCTTTTGAGAAAAAAAAAAAAATGTAACCACCAGAGTCAATTTAGCGGCCATATTAATCCATGAACCTAACTAGGAGCCCCTTAGGATTGAGAGAGCTAGCCACCATTATTTAGACGATGCAAATAAAAATGGAGAAAATGTCAAATTCATCAAAATACTTGTAAAAGTACTAACAAATGAGTCTCAATATATACTGATGATGATTGTCACACCCCAAATCCGGGCATGACCGGCCGTGGCCCACAGGGACTTAGCCCAAGGCACACGTAAGCCTAAACACGAATCCAATCACATTGAACAACTGAACAATAGTCCAATAATAAATCACCAAAACTCAATCCAGACATGTCACAATTATAAACGGCAAAATCAACCGTAATCAAAAACCATCCAAACTTATGGGATATAAACAACCCACATATCAAAAATAATCCTAAATGAACTTCGATAAGAATAAATATAAATATGCACAAACTTGACATAACACTCTAAACTAAAGGAATGCCCTAGAGGTCCATGCAATTGAGTCCCCGCTACGCCATGAGTCCACTCTAAGTCCTTCTAACACCTGGAAGTGATAAAAACTAAGTCAGCTGATAGCTCAGTGAGTAGCAACATGGATAGTAAATACAGTTTTGAAAACAGGGTTCAATTCCAAAATAAGTTATATATCACAGAAACTAGATTGGCATACAGTTTGGTAAATACAATCTGTTTCAAAAAGAAGGTTCCACAAATCAACACTTAAAATACTCATGTCTCGCAAGAACATGATAAACGACATTTTCCACTTAAAACAGATTATAACATGAACACCAATAATTTTCTGGGTACCAATAAAAACAAATAATCTGCCACACATTTCTCAGGCTATAAGCCCCGTTGGATCCAATACCGAACTAAGAGTCATCCTCAGGGTGGCACCTGGGCCTTTTCTCAAAGACGATCCGATTGAAGGTCACCTAGTTGTTTTTAAAGGTCTGTTCCTTACAATCGTTGAGCACTAGAGTCATCACGGCCCAACCCGGATCTGTTCCCTAGTGGCCAGAGTCACCACACACAGTGGAATAATTTCCCTGGACTAAATACACTCATGGTCCCAATAATCAATACACATCAGTTTCGCAAAACATGGTAGTTCATCATTATAAACATGAGACCAAAACAAATAGTTTACAGTATGCCAAGTTCACACATGTTTCAGAAATAATTTGATTCAATCGATAATATAATAATTTATCAAAACAGTTTAATCATGAAACAACAATTTAATTTTTCCAACAGTTCAGGGTAGGGGAACATTTATAAAAATATGTAGCATGAAACTACTCACCTGGAAACGAAATAATATAATCCTCGAATAGAGTATGAAAGTCCAACTAGTGCCCTGAACCAATATGAAAACTACACGTCACTACTAATTTAAAAATACTAAAGAATACGAACCAAGTAACCCCAAACTAAAGCGCACTAACACGGCTCAACCCAACTCACCGTTACTCTTAAATATTACCTAAGTTTATGTTCTTGAAGGTCTAAAATCACCCAAGACATAGGTTCCGATTGAAACTTAATTAATTGTGACTTTAAGATAAAACAGAATTTCAAACAAGCCTTCCCAACCTATTCGCTAACTTTGAAAATTACAAAATCCACTCCACGCTATTCGAAAAATTCCAATAACCTCCAGATATGATCTAATATATCCTAAGTTTCAAACCCAATTGGTTTCACTTGATTTGCTTATCAAAATAATTTTCTACAATTTATTATATCCAAACAGGTTGTTTTCTGCAGCACTTTAAAGAAATTGACGGTTCTCTTAATATACACGAGCAATCAATGCAAGGCCAAAAATGTACGAAACTAGACTCGTAACCGGTTCTAATGACACTAATTTGATAATTTTTGGATTTATACCCAAAGAGAACAACAACCCCGAATTTACTGTTTCGGACTGGTTTCCTGTACAGATTTGAATACCTCAATTTATATGGATTTCGACTCCCAAAAATTATGAAAAAATTCAGATATGCAATTCAATGTGTAATTGATCTACTGTAAAAATTTCAGAATAAAATTCATCCGTTTGATATGGTTTCTTGATTTTTAAAGTTAGCGATTATGTGCAGAATTTTTGGACTAAGAATTACACCATTCTTTATACATGAATTTAACTCCTCAAATTTCTTAACAGTATATATATATATATATACAAAATACATAAACCTACAACTTCTCCATCAATGATCTAAATAATAATAGAGTAAGAATAAAGAACAAAAACAAAGAAAAAAAAAAAAGAAGAAAGATACCTACCACACCCAAAAATTACTCCTTGTTTGCAATCCCCTTTTTTCTTCTTCTTTTCTCTCAAACTTCTTCCTCCCCGTGGCTGTTGTGGCTGCTGCTATAGAATGTATTAGGAACCTAGGGTTTTTCTTTTCTTTTCTTTGTTATACATAACATAAATGACTCTAGATAAAAATGTCCTTTGTTTTATTTTATTTTATTTTATCTCTCCATTAATTTAAATAAAATACAACTACTATTAGATCAAAATATGCTTACTAATTTGACACTTAATTTTATTTTATTTTTTTTTTAAATAATAAATCTTGCCTTTAAATTGAAGACTTTCACCATAAATTTATTTTAGGTTTTAAAATTAATTAAAAGACCCTCCAAATATTTAATTTGCACTTTAGAATTCACCATCAAAATATTTGAGATTGTAATACTATTATTATTATTATTTAATTATTTACTTAATTTTTATATTCGGGTTCTCACATTCTCCCCTCCTAAAAAAAAGTTTCGTCCTCGAAACTAACCTGAGTAAAGCATGAGAATAAATGTGGGTACTTCTCGCACATCTCGTCCTCGCATTCCCAAGTTGCCTCTTCAACTAGATGATTATGCCACATTACCTTAACCAATTTAATGACCTTTGTACGCAACCTTTTCTCTTTCGAATCCAAAATCTGAACAGGTATCTCCTCATACGAAAAATCCTCTCTAATCTGAAGCGGCTCATAATCTATCACATGTGACGGACTGTGCACATATTTCCTCAACATAGACACGTGAAACACATTATGCACTCCTGCCAATCTAGGGGGTAGAGCAACACGGTACGCAACCTCACCAACTTTCTCCAATACCTCAAATGGACCAATGTATCTAGGACTCAACTTTCCTTTCTTTCCAAACCTAATCACTCCTTTCCATGGTGATACTTTCAAGAATACCATATCCCCCTCATGAAACTCTAAGTCTCTCCTACGATGGTCAGCATAACTTTTTTGTCTACTCTGGGCAGTCAATAATCTCTCTCTGATGGTGATAATTTTCTGTGTAGCATCCTCCACCAAATCAGGTCCCAACATTTGCCTTTCACCAACCTCATACCAACACAAAGGAGACCTACACTTCCTCCCATACAAAGCCTCATAAGGAGCTACTCCCAAACTAGAATGATAACTATTATTATAGGCAAACTCCATGAGCGGCAAATAATCATCCCAATCACCTCTCCACTCCAAGGCACAAGCCCTCAACATATCCTCAAGGGTTTGAATAGTTCTCTCTGATTGCCCATCTGTCTGAGGGTGATAAGCTGAACTAAAATTTAACTGAGTACCCATAGCTGATTGTAACGCACCCCAAAACTTAGACACAAAACGAGGGTCCCGATCTGACACTATTGACACAGGTACACCATGCAATTTAACAATCTCCTTCACATACAACTGTGCAAATCGAGCTAGAGAATAGTTCATCCGAACTGCAATAAAATGTACTGACTTGGTTAATCTATCAACAACTACCCAAACTATATTGTGATTACTACTAGTACGAGGTAATCTGCACACGAAATCCATGGTAACATAATCCCATTTCCACTCTAGTATAGGTAAGGGTTGTAGTTTCTTCACGGGTTTCTAATATTCTACTTTAACTTGTTGACACACCAAACACTGAGCCACAAATTCTGCAATATCTCCCTTCATACCATTCCACCAAAAATGTTCATGAAGATCCCGATACATCTTAGTGCTTCCAGGATGAATACTGTAACTAGAACTATGTGCCTCCGTCATAATCTCCTTCCTCAAATCACCACCAGCTGGAACACAAATTTGGCTACGGAATCTAAGCAACCCATCATCACTAACCACGAAGTCTACATGCTTACCCTCTGTCATCTCTCCTTTAATACGCTCACACTGGAGATCAATCTCCTGAGCTAAACGAATCTGCTCTCTCAAGGTCGGCTAAACTGTCAATTGACTACAATAAGCCCTATCACTAGGCGTAACAACCTCAAGCCTTAAACGTCTTATGTCTTCTACCAAACAACTCTCAATAGACAAAGCAACTACATCTCCAACTGTTACTTTCCTACTCAAGGCATCTACCACCACATTTGCCTTTCCCGGATGATACAAAATATTCAAATCATAATCTTTTAGTAACTCAAGCCATCTTCTTTGCCTCAAATTTAGCTCCTTTTGTGTGAAAATATACTTCAAACTCTTATGATCAGTGTAAATCTCATATGACTCTCCATACAAATAATGTCGCCAGGTCTTAAGAGCGAAAATCACTATTGCTAACTCCAAGTCGTGCGTAGGATAATTTCTCTCATGTACTTTCAATTGTTGTGATGTATAAGTAATCTTCTTCCTATGCTGCATGGGCACACATCCTAAACCCTATCGTGAAGCATCGCTATAAATCACAAAACCACCACCGTCAGTAGATAAGGCAAGGATTGGAGTTGATGTTAACCTCTGTTTAAGCTCTTTGAAGTTACACTCACAATCATCATTCCACTCAAACTTTACCCCTTTCCTAGTGAGATTGGTAAGTGGCAAAGCAATACGAAAGAATCCTTCCACAAACTGTTTGTAATATCCAGCAAACCCTAGAAAGCTACGTACCTCTATCACAGAAGTAGGTCGTGGCCAATCAACGATTTTCTACCACCTTTGTGCTATCCACAAATACCCCATCTTTACTTACCACATGACCCAAAAATGATACAATGCTCAACCAAAATTCACACTTCTTAAATTTTGCATACAGTCTCTTCTCCCTAAGGATCTGCAGTACTACCCTCAAATGCTGCTCATGTTCCTCCTTACTCCTCGAATAAATTAGGATGTCATCAATAATCACTACCACAAATTTATGCAGTTGGGTCTTAAATACTCTATTCATTAAATCCATGAATGCGGCGGTACATTTTTGAGACCAAAAGGCATCGCCAAAAACTCATAATGCTCATAACGGGTTCTAAAAGCAGTCTTAGGAAAATCCTCATCCCTTACTTTCAACTAGTGATAGCCTAACCTCAAGTCAATCTTAGAGAATACTTGAACTCCCTACAATTGGTCAAATAGGTCATCAATACATGGCAAGGACACTTATTCTTCACTGTGACTTTGTTCGGTTCTCAACAATCAATACACAACCTCATAGACCTATCATTCTTCTTCACAAACAACACAGGTGCTCCCCAAGGTGAAACACTAGGCTTAATAAAACATTTCTCTAACAACTTCTATAACTAAGTTTGTAACTCCCTTAACTCTAACGATGCCATTCTATAGGGCGCTTTAGAAATAAGTGCTGTGTCAGGGACCAAGTTAATGGAAAATTCTACCTCACGATCTAGAGGAAGTCCAAGTAGATCCTTTGGAAAAACATCAACACAATCACTCACTACAGGCAACTCCTCTAACTTCTATTTTGGTAGTTTGATACTCACCACACAAGTTAAATAACCATGACACCTTTTTCTCAACATTCGATTAACCTAAAAGGAAGAAGTAAAATAGATAGAAGACCCTTTCCTATCCCCCTAGAAGAAAAACTCAAGTTGTCCCAGCATAGCAAAAACTACTCCCATTCTAAAACAATCAATAGAAGCATGATGCTTCGTCAATGAATCCATCTCCAAAATCACATCAAAATCCTTCATCTCTAAAGAAATCAAATCCACTAGAAAAATCCTACCATCCATCTTTATCTGACAAGATCTATAGACATCTCCCAATATTACTATTTCTCCAAATGGATCACACACAATAATACAAACATCAAAGGCTCTTAAAGAATAGACAATCCGTGTAAATATCTAGGTGTCAACTATTAACCATCAAAACGAAATCAAGAACGATTCAACACAAGTTTAAATAAAACTAACTTAACCAAACACTACTAAGTACTATAGGGACTCGGACCTCGTCTAAATGATGAAATGCAAGGTATGTAACTTGATAAATCTATAGCTCTGATACCACAATTGTCACACCCCAAATCCGGGCATGACCGGCCGTGGCCCACAGGGACTTAGCCCAAGGCACACGTAAGCCTAAACACGAATCCAATCACATTGAACAACTGAACAATAGTCCAATAATAAATCACCAAAACTCAATCCAGACATGTCACAATTATAAACGGCAAAATCAACCGTAATCAAAAACCATCCAAACTTATGGGATATAAACAACCCACATATCAAAAATAATCCTAAATGAACTTCGATAAGAATAAATATAAATATGCACAAACTTGACATAACACTCTAAACTAAAGGAATGCCCTAGAGGTCCATGCAATTGAGTCCCCGCTACGCCATGAGTCCACTCTAAGTCCTTCTAACACCTGGAAGTGATAAAAACTAAGTCAGCTGATAGCTCAGTGAGTAGCAACATGGATAGTAAATACAGTTTTGAAAACAGGGTTCAATTCCAAAATAAGTTATATATCACAGAAACTAGATTGGCATACAGTTTGGTAAATACAATCTGTTTCAAAAAGAAGGTTCCACAAATCAACACTTAAAATACTCATGTCTCGCAAGAACATGATAAACGACATTTTCCACTTAAAACAGATTATAACATGAACACCAATAATTTTCTGGGTACCAATAAAAACAAATAATCTGCCACACATTTCTCAGGCTATAAGCCCCGTTGGATCCAATACCGAACTAAGAGTCATCCTCAGGGTGGCACCTGGGCCTTTTCTCAAAGACGATCCGATTGAAGGTCACCTAGTTGTTTTTAAAGGTCTGTTCCTTACAATCGTTGAGCACTAGAGTCATCACGGCCCAACCCGGATCTGTTCCCTAGTGGCCAGAGTCACCACACACAGTGGAATAATTTCCCTGGACTAAATACACTCATGGTCCCAATAATCAATACACATCAGTTTCGCAAAACATGGTAGTTCATCATTATAAACATGAGACCAAAACAAATAGTTTACAGTATGCCAAGTTCACACATGTTTCAGAAATAATTTGATTCAATCGATAATATAATAATTTATCAAAACAGTTTAATCATGAAACAACAATTTAATTTTTCCAACAGTTCAGGGTAGGGGAACATTTATAAAAATATGTAGCATGAAACTACTCACCTGGAAACGAAATAATATAATCCTCGAATAGAGTATGAAAGTCCAACTAGTGCCCTGAACCAATATGAAAACTACACGTCACTACTAATTTAAAAATACTAAAGAATACGAACCAAGTAACCCCAAACTAAAGCGCACTAACACGGCTCAACCCAACTCACCGTTACTCTTAAATATTACCTAAGTTTATGTTCTTGAAGGTCTAAAATCACCCAAGACATAGGTTCCGATTGAAACTTAATTAATTGTGACTTTAAGATAAAACAGAATTTCAAACAAGCCTTCCCAACCTATTCGCTAACTTTGAAAATTACAAAATCCACTCCACGCTATTCGAAAAATTCCAATAACCTCCAGATATGATCTAATATATCCTAAGTTTCAAACCCAATTGGTTTCACTTGATTTGCTTATCAAAATAATTTTCTACAATTTATTATATCCAAACAGGTTGTTTTCTGCAGCACTTTAAAGAAATTGACGGTTCTCTTAATATACACGAGCAATCAATGCAAGGCCAAAAATGTACGAAACTAGACTCGTAACCGGTTCTAATGACACTAATTTGATAATTTTTGGATTTATACCCAAAGAGAACAACAACCCCGAATTTACTGTTTCGGACTGGTTTCCTGTACAGATTTGAATACCTCAATTTATATGGATTTCGACTCCCAAAAATTATGAAAAAATTCAGATATGCAATTCAATGTGTAATTGATCTACTGTAAAAATTTCAGAATAAAATTCATCCGTTTGATATGGTTTCTTGATTTTTAAAGTTAGCGATTATGTGCAGAATTTTTGGACTAAGAATTACACCATTCTTTATACATGAATTTAACTCCTCAAATTTCTTAACAGTATATATATATATATATATACAAAATACATAAACCTACAACTTCTCCATCAATGATCTAAATAATAATAGAGTAAGAATAAAGAACAAAAACAAAGAAAAAAAAAAAAGAAGAAAGATACCTACCACACCCAAAAATTACTCCTTGTTTGCAATCCCCTTTTTTCTTCTTCTTTTCTCTCAAACTTCTTCCTCCCCGTGGCTGTTGTGGCTGCTGCTATAGAATGTATTAGGAACCTAGGGTTTTTCTTTTCTTTTCTTTGTTATACATAACATAAATGACTCTAGATAAAAATGTCCTTTGTTTTATTTTATTTTATTTTATCTCTCCATTAATTTAAATAAAATACAACTACTATTAGATCAAAATATGCTTACTAATTTGACACTTAATTTTATTTTATTTTTTTTTTAAATAATAAATCTTGCCTTTAAATTGAAGACTTTCACCATAAATTTATTTTAGGTTTTAAAATTAATTAAAAGACCCTCCAAATATTTAATTTGCACTTTAGAATTCACCATCAAAATATTTGAGATTGTAATACTATTATTATTATTATTTAATTATTTACTTAATTTTTATATTCGGGTTCTCACAATGATAAATTGAAGTCATTTCTTATAGATTTGTGGAGACTTAAAATCTTTATGAAAGTATAGTAGATATCCCTAACCATGAGAATTGGCACAATATAGAGACACTGACACAATAATTTAAAAAAAAAAAAATACAAAATAAGACACGTGGAGACATTTGGTTTGGAATGAATGTATGAAAGATACATACAAAATACTAATTAAAATATAATTTACCACACAAAGAAAAACACTTAATTTTTAATCTTGAGATTGCCTAGACCTTCATGTATCACTTATCTGCATGTCTAAAAAGTGTTAATTGTGCAAAAATAAAACAAACCCCCTACTTTTGTATCATTGAAGCAAAATTCTCTTTGGAAATCCTATTAAAAGCATATTCTCATGATTAAAATTTTATTATTTGGTGCTATAATAGTACAATCTAATCTCAATACCTATATAAATAGTTTGGTCACCAAGAAAGCATATTATAGGATCCATTCTAGAACCAAATCTTAGGTTTAAACAAATTTCATTTTCAAAGACTCGTTCACGCATACATATAAAATAGGCCAATAACACAAGTGATTCTCTTCCCAAAGAAACTATAAGCCAACATCATTTTACATCGACTTTTTGTCCTATACTGAATTGAAAAAAAAAAAAAAGAAGCTATTATATATAATATATATTGTATAAGAATTTATTTTGAATAGGACTGTCATTAATTTTATTTTGTCTAGTTTGTAAAAAAATTAAAACTGATTTAGGCAGATTGGCTGGTATAAACTCAAATTGTTCTTTCATAAAGTTTTGGGTCATAATTTATTTTTGTGTATTTATTATTTTATATGTGCGCATGTGACATGGACATATCAAGTCTATTATGGGTTATTTGAATTTCTTAATGAGATGGTCAAATGATTGTTTTATTTAGGCTATGTGCCTCTCTCATATTCTATTAAAATTTATATATGTTTATTAACGACTGGCACACGCGATGCATGTAGAATTTAAATAATAACAAATAAAACAAAATAAAAAAGTTATATTTTATGTGCCACTAAAGTGGTAAGTATGTTTTTTTTATCAAACCTAAGGTGTTAAGTTTGAGTTTTACTCTCTTCTGTAACTTTTTTTTGTTTTGTTTTCACTACAAGGAAAAGCAGTTTTGGCAACTAAAAACCAAATTTTCGTCACTAAAAGTAGCACAATTGGCGACTAAAAGAGTTTAGTAGCCAAATGTATAGTTATTGGCGACTAAAAACAAATTTAGTCGCCAAATGTATGGGTTTTAGCGACGAAAGGTTTTTTAGTAGCCAAAAGTGACGGTTTTTGGCGACTAAAATAATAGTTTGGTCGCCGATTCTACGTGTTTTGGCGATTAAAAACAGTTTGGTCGCTGAAAGTGAAGCTTTTTGGCTACTAAAAACAGGCAATTGGCGACTAAAATTCAGTTTAGTAGCCAAAAGGGGACGTTTTTGGCGACTAAAAATAGGTTTAGTCGCCAAAAATGCTACTTTCAGCCGGAACTAATTTTTTTAGCGACTAAAAAATATTTTAGTAGCCCAAAATTACATTATTGGCGACTTGGCTTCAATTTTTTTTTAGTAAATAATTTTTTTTTACATAAATTATATTGCATAAAAATAATTATATTTATATATATAGTTTTATATTAATACGGGTCAATATAGTATATAAATAATATATATTGCATATATATTCATGTGTTGTTGTAGAGGTATAGTGGAAGGAGTGTATTGATAAAGGTTTAGAAGGTAGAAGGTTGGTGGTTTGAATCTCAGCAAAAGCAGAAAAGTTAGCTTTTTTTTTCCCACCGAACAACCTTTGGCGACTAAACTATTGGTCGCCAAAAGTATTTGTTTTGGCGACTAAACAGTTTCGTCGGCGTTCCATCAACTATTGGCGACTGAAAGATTAGTCGCCAAATGTATAATTTTAAACAGTGGAATTGAGTATTGGCGACCAAAACTTTGGTCGCTAAAGACTTGTCTTTTTGCCGACTAAAACCTTTTTAGTCGCCAAAACCTTCTGCGACCGTTTATTCGCGACAAAACCGGCGACTGAAAAATTTAGTCGGGAAGGTAAAAAGGCGACTTTTGGAGACTAAAAATAGACCTTTAGCGACTAAAAATTTAGTCGCCAAAGGTGATTTTTCTTGTAGTGTTTATTTTGTTTTTTGTATTTTTAAATTGAGAAATTCTCCACACATAAAGACAAGGCTTTAATACACTAGCATAGGTGTTCATTTTATATATAATAATTTATTTATTTTTTTTATTTTTTTTAATTTAGGAATTCACTTGGCAATAGAAACAAGGTTTCAGGACAGCAACATAGGTATTCACTTTATAATATATATATATATATATATATATATGTAAATCAAAAATTTGTTAGTAGTATTGTAATTTATTTAATTTATTATATTTGTCTTTAAAATAATGAATGATATGTGTATTTTACAAAAAGAGACTATCTATTTTTTTAGTAACAAACATTGTAAATTGAATAAGTTACGAAAATCTGATAGGCTTAATTTTTTATATGAATAATATATACGAAAAACTTGACAAAATTAACGATTCAAATAATCAAATAAAATTTATAATAAACTTCACGAACCCAAACATCACCTTTCGATTGAAATCATGAACGGGAGTGGATTCACATCCTTCCAATAATATAAAACATTAAAAAATCGAATGAAAGTGCCTTACAGGACTTCTTCGTTAAGTTTTTGATGAGAGAGGGGAACAAGTTCAGAGTAGAGAATTTAGGCAGGGTAGTGAGGGTAGGTCATGCCCATGATCTGAATATGGGATTGGACATTTTGGTTTCCCTCCTGTTCATATTATTATGTTTTTCTATTGGGTATTGGGAATCCAACACATTTTAGCATCAAAGAAAATTCCCACACACTTACAATTAATAATATAACATACCAGACCATGAAGTGAACCCATTGAGAGTGACGCAATGTAGGAAATTTGTTTGATGTAATTTTATCATAAATTTGTATAAGTGATCTTACAAAAATATATAAATCGAACACAAATTCAAGTTAGTCTTAAATTTGCACTAACTTACGCGAATTTATATTCAATTTATACATTTTTATAAGATCAGTTATGTTAATTTGTAAAACTTTACATAAGGAAGAGTTGCTTTGTGGGTTAAATTTTCATCAATACTTTTAGGTCATGTTTGATTCACAAGACTAATAGCGAGGTATTAATAATTCTATTAAATTAGTATGGTATTCACTATCCAATTGGATTAATAAGATAAATTACTAATAATCTTACAAATTTGTTGGATTAATTATCCATTAGATTAATAATCCTAAACCAAAATGTTAAAACAAACATAGGATAATTAGGCCCACGGATTAATAATCATAATCGCATGCCCTAATTCATCCAATCAAACATGCCCTTCAGGTACTCTGTCAATGACATTGTTTTTAACTTGCAGCATGTTAGAACCTGCATTGGAGGTGGAGGGGGAGGGGGTAGCTGAGCTGCTATGATGGTTGTGATGCTCTGTTTCTGGGTGGGGCTGCTGATAACCTTTGGGTGTTTGTTGGTCTTTGTTTCTGCTTTGTTTGGCTTGGGACTTAGTACCGTTGTAAAATTGGATTCTCTCCAATTTTCTGGTGTTGTTTTGATTTGTGTACATGACTGGTCTTGTTTCGGGTGTCAATATAGTTGAGATGCAATGCATTGACAACTATGCATTTTTAATCCAAAACTTTAACTTGTATTTTTCTCTCCCCATTAATAATATTTCTCTTTTGTTGATGAATAATATAAATAAATAAAAAAATTCTTGAAAATTTATATAATTTTACAATAAAATTATATATGGTGTACATTACATGCTAAAACATTTCCCCCCAAGGTACTAGTATTTAATCTAACTTTCTTTTGGTAAAAAAAAAAACTACAATATTGTAATTGTTGGGTAACAAATGTTATTCAGGTGATTATGAAACAACTTCCCAACAATTATTTGAAGGGCAAATTATTATATTTTAACTCTTGTGTCATTTTAGAATCTACACTTTCAATTGACTCAATTTTGATTCTTAATTTTAAATTTTGTGTCAATTTAGTCCAATTGATAATATCGTTAGTATTTTTTAAAGAAAATTATCACTAAATTGGTTAAGGTTAACTCATTTAGTTGAGTAAGTTTATAATTTTGCCCTTAAAAATGTGACACATGACACTTATGTATGTATTTTTTATAAAGAAATGCTAAAAGTTATAATCAATTAGACCAAATTGAAATAAAATTATAAATTTAATGTCAATATTTAACCAATTAAAATTATAGAGATTAAAATGACACAATGATCAAAGTACAAAAACAACCATCATAATTTGTCCTTATTTGAAAGTTCTATCTCGGATGACAACACAATTGAATTTTTGGATAGCAAAAATGCTTTAGAGCTCTAATAACTCTAATGGAAGGTGGATTTCACTATGATGTGATATTTTGGCCTTATTTTATGTTTTTTTTTTTTTTTTTTTTTTTTTTTTTTTGATTTTCTACCTCACTAGAGCTCAATTAGAACTCTAGTTTTAGAGGGATGAATCATAGCAAGCACACTGCACCATGTTTTCATAAAGCATCATGAAAATAGACTCCTCTCCTCTCTAATAGGGGAATAATTTTTTTTTTTTTTTTGGAACTGGTAAAAATTGTGGAGATTACAAAGAAGCATCAAGCAACAAACAGCTCCTTTAAAGGAGTAGGAGGGGACCCAACCCATCCTAGGCGAAATTTGTTGAAAGTTTGATGTCATGTGATACTATCTTATATTATGATTGGTTTCATAGTGAGATCTAGTACATTTATATTAAATATTTAAAAAATTATAGAATACATATATGTATATATATATTTATCATTGATAAAAATTATCACATAACATACCAAGTGATATCCTCCCAACATGTATTATTATTTTTTTTTCTCTAGTAGGGTTTGCCTTCTCTCCAACAAGTGAGAAATCCAGTTTAATCTAGTTCAAAATTTCACTCCAATTTATTTATTTATATTTTTAGATAGTGGGGTTTATTATGAGTTTCATTAAGTAATTTTGAAATTTTCAATCTTGGAAGCCCTTGTGTGTTAGTAGTCATGATTTCATCATATTAATTTTTAAAAAGAAAAATGATAAGTACGATTTTAAAATCAACAGTTCTAAGAATCTAAAAAAAAAACACTAGATCAATGGAATTAAAGGACAACATTCGTTTCATGCTATGGCCTCACAATAACAACTTTAATTATGAAATAGAGGGCGTGATGTGCCTATAAGGCGTAGCATGGTGCTATGAGGCCTCATGGGCCTTGTCCCGATCCCATGTCATTGATTCGAACCATCTATATTGTAGAATTTGTCGAGTAGATCATTCATGAAGAAAATAGATTAATAAATATATGTAAACTCAAAGCAAAACCATATTTGTTTTTTAAAAAATAAACAGTTAGAATAATTTTGATAATTTGTTTCAAAACGGTTAATAATTGATCATAGGGTTACATATATTCAATTTACTTGATTTTTTTTGTTTAGATTATATATTCGACGAACCTTACAATATAATGATTCAGACTATCAAAATAAGTCTAGGACAAATCTCAAGTGGACCTCACAACATGCGTGCTATGCCACAAGGCACAACACGCTCCCCAGTCACAAGGCACAACAAGACCCTAGTCCTTTAATTATGTACTATAGATTTGATATACATTTTCTAGATTTTATTTATTATTTTTATTTCTTTTTTTCTCCCGCCGATAGACTTTTCTTTTAAAAATTGATCAACTATTTTTTAAAGACAAATATAATAAAATTATATATATATATATATTACTACAATTATTTAATTAATTTGATTTTTCATTAATGGTCTACATATACAATTTTTTTAATATGAACAACTGAAATCACTACAGTGAAATCTGTAGGGGGACTCACAAATCCAATTGAACGGGATTAAATATTTTTTTAATTGCAGAGAAATTAAATTCTTCTAATATTCGATAGAGAGAAACAAAGTCGTATCTTCTTCTCAATCTCAATTTCTTTACATTCATATGTCAATTTTCAAATTGCAAACAAGACAAAATAGCAAGAAAAACAACATGAGAGAGAGCTGGAGCAAATGTCTTGCATCTGATGAATCCAATTTAACTTGAAATGGTTGTACTATACAACACTAGTGACAAAGGTCTGGGTACACAAAAGTCATAACAACCCCTGAATAATCATGATAATTAATTAATATTTGCGTGAAAGAATATTTAGATTATTATAAGATAGTGGGTGGTGATGCAAAAAATTAAATTATTTCAACCTTGTTGAGTGTTTCCTAACAAGAAGACAAAGTCACTTTATGAGTGCTTAGACTTGAAAACATTGGGACAAATATCGAGTGTTAAAGGTATGTGGAGAATCGATATTGGGAAAATAATGCCCCCCAATACCCTAGTTAGTGACTTCCATGCAGACAATTAAATTAACCATGTTTCAAATGGCATTTATCATGCTATAGACAATATCCAGATTGAAAGTTGTTTTTGGTCAATAGTGGAGATGTAGAGAGTTAATAGTCATACCCTTCAAGGTCAAAGAACATGCACATGCAATTAAATGGGTAATTTTATTTATACAACTACTTAAACTCTTTACACTGCTCATTTTCATTTTATTTTTTTTACAATTTTTTCTTTTAACAAAATTACCTTTTAGACCTTCAAACCCTAAAATTTGAAACTCTAATTTCTTTACACACCCAACATTCTCTACCATGCCACAATTGTTGTCGGCATCACCCCACCCAACTTGTCGCCATCATCGGCACTATCTACCTAGCTCACCACCAGTACAATGCACCTAACTCACCGCCGATTCCTCTCTCATTGTTCGACCATCGCTTCTTTTCTCTACCACTCTATAACCATCCATCACCATCTGCAAACCTCCTTTCTACATTTCTACGAAACACTCTAGCCTCTCTTTTTCGCAATGGTGTTATTCATGATGGAATGGTAGGGAGGAGAACTTGGTTGCGATTATGGTGATAAGAGGCAAGACCAGGTTGCGAAGGTTGGGTGAATTGCCGGAATAGTAGTCGCAGTTGCAAAAGAGGTGGTTATGGAGACAAAGGTGGTAGCACGACGATATGGAGGCTGTTGGGGTGATGATTACGACGGTTGGCAGACTGTAGGAGTGGTAGTTGTGGCAATGACATCTTACAAGGTTAAAGCAGTGAGGCTCTGCTAGGTGGTGGTCATGGGCAGTGTAACACCCCGAAATAATAACAATAACCCACATCATAATATCCTGTAGAATTAATTAATAATATCATATTTAATATTTCCATTTATACTCCTTGTTCATATAAAAGATAACATATGTGTGTATGCGTTCATAAATCCTAGATCTTAAATCTATAACATATGACATTCATACATGAATTTAAATAAAAGGAGAATCAAATAATTTCATGCCCTAATGGCTATATCTTTCCAAGCCAATGCTTGGTTACAACAAAATGAGCTCAACTCAATGTAGTTAAAGCTCAAGACTTGTACAAAAATAATTATATCAAAAGAAAAAGAAAAAAGAAAAAAAAAATTTGTGGCTTCATATCCTCCCAAAATATGTCCCTCATAGAGGCATATCATCAACACTAGAAAGTTATTTTCCACATAGGGTGAGGTAAAGCCCAGTAGAGATACTCTTAACGAAGTCATAAGGTGAATGCATATACATGCCATTTGTCAAACATTTCACACTTACATCTCAAAATCATGCAATGCTAAAATTATACATCAATTCATGAAAAATATCCTTTTATGTTAGAAAACAGGGCAGTGGATACAAAACACTGAGAATCTCTAGGCATGTGTCTGCCAGTATGCTATACAAGCATTACCAAAACCATTTTATCGATACTAACTGAAAGGATTAGCACCTAACCGCACGGGTTTCTGGACTTTCACCAAGGACATACAGGCCAACATAATAACCACAACCACAGTCCCTAACCAAATTTACCAAGGTATTCTCCTATTTTTCTCAAAACAATACATTTTCAATGCTTAAGTATTAAACAATGCTTAATGCAAGATGTATGAGTAATTAGTTTCGATTCACTTAAACCTCATGCGATTTCTATAATAATCAAATCTATACTCCACCGATAGCCCAAAGCAGATATTTCTATTTAATAGATAATTTTCAACAAAAAATATAATCTCATCACTTTCAAAATGGAGCGATATCACATGTCCAACTCCACCATCATCATCAACAGATACATTCATTTCATTCTTTCAAAAACTAACATCTTTTCTCTTTTCTTTTATAAACCAAATATCAATGATTTTTGAACAAAACTTCCTTACTTTCAAAATCACATTTAAATAAAGAAATTTCACATTTCAACATATCTCAACCACAAACACGTCTCCACAACCTTTCTCAAGAACCCATTTGAAAACCTTTCTTTTACATTTCAAAATCAAATCCTAAGTTTAATCTAAAATTTTCCAAATTACCAAACACTTTCTAGGAGAAAATAACTATGCTAAAATTCATACAAGAAGTTAAAGAAATCCATATCTCAAGAGTAGAAGAAGAACAGTGCAAGAGTTGAAGTTTGGCTGAGCCGAAAACAATATCATCTCCGAATAAAACGAAGCTTTATGCAAGCTCTACATTTTTCTCCAAGGAACTAGGGTAGAAAAATCAATGGATTGGGAGCATTTCAGGCTTTAATTCAAGAACTAGAGAGAGAGAGAGAGAGAGAGTGAAGAAATTAGGGTTTTGGAATGTTTAGAGAGAAAGATGAATGAAAAAGTGTTTCAATTTTTTCTTTTCCCGAACTGATATACATGTAGACCGTTCGAGCGACCAAAACATCGCTCGAGTACACGATAACCCTCTTCCAGAAGTTTTGCATCATGTAGAAGACCGCTAGAGTGCAAGAAAGACCGCTTGAGCGAAGATTACCCGACTCCCAAAAGTTTTGCAAACCTATAAAATATTAGGAGACCTCAAAGACTGCTCGAGCGACCAAAACACCGCTCGAGCGAACGTGAAGAAAACTGAATAGAAACTCTTTTAAAAAACTAACTCTCAATCTGCTCCAAAACAACCAACACTCAACCCAGCTACCAACACTATGAAAAAGACATAGCTAACAATTTAAAGATATGAGATCCTAAATCCAAGAGTAAGAAATGAGTCGGGTCTAAATCGGAACTGTTATACGTAGCGACTGCATCAGTTGAAGGTGGAGAAATTAGGATTTGAAAGGTTTAGCTACGAGGAGAAGAGAGATGTTAGAGATATAGGGTATAGATAGAATAATAGGGTGTGTAAAGAGATCAAATAAATTTTTTGAATTTTCGAGAGAGTTGTAATTAGAAAATGGGTGTAATGAGGTAGGATTGTAGTGTAAGTGGAATTACTTTTTTATTTATTCATTTATTATTTTTTGTTGGTGTTTTGGCTAAAGGGTATTGTAATAAAATTAATTGACATTTAGTGTCAATTGATAGAAATACAAGCAGATGCAATAGTAAAAAAATTGATTCTTAGGTCTCGTTTGGAAATAAATTATTTTAGTATTTTTTTGACTTTTTATAAAAGAATATACAGAAAAATAGAGAAAATGATACGATAACTTATAGTAATTTTTTAATTTTTGCAAATAATGCAGGGCATTTGCTCGTCTCCCGATAGCATGGTTTAGTTTGTTCAGTAAATACCTGTAACCAAGGTTAATATTTCAGTATTGCTGCTCCTTGTATAGACCAATGCTTGCTGTTTTGAATGCCTAACCCCTTTTTATGCTTTATTTATTTATTTATTTGGGTGACCTTTCCGTTTTTAATATATATATATATATATGAAGATTTATTAGAACTTTTTTTTTTTTAAAGTATTTATATCTTAATTATTTTATAAAATATTCTTGTCTTCTAATAAGTCCTATTATTTGAACATTTGATCTATCAAATTCTAATTCTCATATTTAAAGTATTTTATGGACATTTTTACTCTTACAAATATTTTTTAAACGGTTAGTAATTTGATAATATGAGCATTCATATTTTACAATATGAATATTCACATGTTCACATTGATAGTATGAACATTCACATTGACGGTATGAACATTCACAACACGAAACATTCACACTGTAAATTTGAATATTATTAGGGATATTTTGGTAATTATGTCACTCATAGAACTTACTAAAATATAAGAAAATAATATGAATTAAACGTAACATAAGTAGGTGAAAAGAGATTTCTGAAAAAATGTCTATATATATATTAAAATTAGGTTTTATTTGACTAGGGTACCCTAAGTATTTTTAAAAAACTAAACTGAAATTCAAAAAGTCTGCTAAAGGAAAAAAAAAAATTAGTTTAAGTTTAAGTAATTTTTTTTTTTTGGGGGGGGGGGGGATTTTCTTCAAAAAAATTAAATCTTTCTAGACTATGACAAGGTCTAAAAAAAATTGACACTAACTTAAAAAAAAATATATATATATATATATATTCAAAAACAAATGGGATCTTTTTTAATACTTGCTAAACACCAAATTTGATTTTTTAAAACTTGCCAAACATTCATTGAGTACTTCAATATAATAATATCAAATATCTTTTGGAATCACACTATCGAAATTCTGAACATGATTTCATAATGATCAAACCTACCCCATAATAACTAATCTAACTTTCTTGAAGGAGATTATATCTAATATAGATGTGCTCATATATCACTTATTTGGATCCAATATTTATCTGTGTTTGTGTTCGAACATGACAAGCTATATCCATTTGTTGAGTATGACTTGCACTGGTAATAGTGTCCTCCACTTACCCATCTTGAGCCAAATTAGAGTACTTTGTTTCTTTGTTTAATTTGTGTATATGTTCTATTTTCCCATCAAATAGTTTGAAGTGGAGTCTACTTAAAAAGTTACAATTATTCTTGATACAGTAGAAAAATAAGAATAATAGTAGATGAACCTTGTGGCCTCATTTGATATCTTTTTTTAACACAATTTATGTGGTGGAATTTTATTTTTAGTTGGGTGTTGGAATTGTAATAGACAGAGTGACCATACAATCATAAAGCAATTAGTTGGGTGTTGGAGGAAGTGTCAAATTTTTGTTGGCTAGCCACGTCCCAAGTACCGATTTGTTGGATTCGGACCTAATGGAGCATCTTCAATTTCTTATTATTATTACTATTATTATTATTACTTCATTAAATTTAAATAAAAAGTTGTATTTGATACATAATGTATGAATGCAACACTTTTCATCAAATTTAACTAAAAATTTAATTTGGTGAAAAATTAAATACTCTAATTCCTACTTTAAAAATTTATCAAATTTATTTTAAAAATTTTGAACTTATTCCAAAAGATTTATTTCATCAAATTTGAAGAACAACTTATTTTTGCCTTAACTAGTACATTGCACATGATTTTTATCTTATCTAATCTAATATAATATAATTTAATTAATTTTTGAAAATCCTTATTATTGGATTGTCCTTATAATATAGAGAACAAACTTTAAAATAGAATGAACATACTAACAATTCACCCGTTTGTACAATTTAGCAAAATCATGAACAAAATATAACATATATAAACTTTAAAAATATAATAAATAAGTTCTTAAATACATAATATTAGCAAAAAGAAGGAAAAAGAAAGTAAAAAAAAGGATTGATTTTCTGTACAGTGAGCATCCTATATAATAAGAAAGATAACATTGTTTTGTTGTATTGTATCGTTTGCATCCTACCCTTGAACTACGTTGATTTGATTCCTTGCAAAGGAATACGTAGGCAGCCTGCGGGTTTAACCAACTGCATCTGTATTTTGTTTGTTTGTCCAAGTCTTCGGCCTTGTCAAAAATGGGTCGTCTCTGGGCTTTGACATTCACTCCCGTTATTTCATGACTTACGAGTTCTGTCAAAGAGGGGCAACTGTAGACACCCCATTTTTGACCGCCCTTAAGACTTGGGCGCTACTGATGGCTTCTTTGGTGATGAAAGTTGTGCAGTGCAAAGGTTCGATTTCTTCGGCAAGAGGAGAGTCAAATCCTAACCTCATACCCCATTTTTGGACTAAAACTATTTTGAATGGTTTTTAGACTTTCAAACCCTCTCTTTCAAAATATTTTTGAAAAGAAGTTTCTACGATGTTCCGAGGCTCACATTTTGTCAAATGTTGCGCTTTTCGGTAAACCGAGCAAGGACAAAGTGGAAATGAATGAAAGGGAGATGAAATCTTTAGAAAATATTTCAAAACACCTTGTTTAGGGGTTTGGAGTTGAAGAAAATCGGAGGAGAGGGAAGAAACCAAGTTGAAGAAGAATGTGGGTATGAATCGCTAAGAAAGAGTCGAGCGGTCCTCCCTAAATCAAGCCTATCTATCTATACACTTGGATTTAAGCTATGAGGCCACCACCGTTGGAAAGAAGACTTCTGAGGCTTCATTTTTCACTCAAGAATCTCCTAAAGCCGAGTCCGGATGAGGGAGATATGGTTATTGGAAGTTGGGTATCAATCCGTTATGATCAAAACTGAGCAGTCTTCACTAAAAGAGGCATAACTTTTTGCATAGTTGGAATTGTGATGTGAGGATGCCATCATTGGAAAGCTTACTTTCGATGCTTCATTTTAGATAGAAGAATGTCCTGAAAATGAGTTCATATGAAGGAGTTATGCCTGTTTGAAGTTGGAACTGCAGAGTAGAATGTCCTATCGGCCACAAATGTGCACAATCAGCCATGGAGATGGTCGGTCCGCCATCACAAGTAGCAGGTCGGCCCCAAAGATGGCCGGCCTGCCAAGAGTGATCCAAACTCAGAATTTTTGAAGATATTTCTCCTCCAGCTGTTTCCAGCTTGCTCCAGCTGTCCCAATTCAGATATTTTCGACCAAAGCTCTTGCTTTTGCTATATATGGAGGCTATATCTCATATTTTGCAAGGTTAGAACATTTTGGGAAAGCTTAAAATTTGAGAGCTTCTCACTCTAGAATCCTCTCTCTCTAGAAAATTTTCAGAACTAAATCTCTGCCTCTCTCTCTATAGTTCACTCTCTCTTGCCATTTTGGGCATAGAAGTGCATAAAAGTAGAGAAATACTTCTAGTTTGCCTAGACATCCTTCATCAAAGTTGCATATCATTGGGCTGAGGTCCCTTGGAACCTATTTTTGGGCTGTTGGAAGGTTATTTGGCTCAGAAAAGAGGCTGATTTGCTGATGTGCTTCAAAGGTAACCCCTTGTCCCTTTTAAGCTCTTTGTGCACTTTTGTTTTGCCATAGTCTTCAACTACTTTGGGGCTGTTTTTTGGGGTGGTGTTGAACTAAAAAAACCTCTTTTTTTCCTCTATTTTTCAGTCCTAAAAGTGTTGGTTCGTGCCTTGTTTGGCTAGGGGGTGTCTCCTCCCTTTTGCTCCTTGGCTTGTAAAGCCTTTTGAGCTAAGTTCCTAAGCTTTTGAAACCATATTTTCTTGGCCTTTAAACCACTGAACTCAGAGGAATTTCAGTAGTGGAAAGTGTGTTTTGAGGTCCTAAATAGGAGGGGGTGGTCCCCTCTCCTCTTGTCTTGTTTGCTTATGTTGATGGATCACCAAATGAGCATGTGTTTCTCTCTTTTTGTGGCTTATTTTGAGCACGTTTTTGTGACTTTTCAGACCTTCCATAACTTTTTTTTTGGCTGTCTTGGTCACCTCTTGCATGCTTATTGCACTTGTAGTGTAATCCTACTTGTGGCCTTGTAAAGTAGCATGTCATTGTGCCTTGAATTTGCTTAGTTCAAGCATGTTTTTAGCCATTATTCGCCATGCTCTAACTCTGATTTTAGTTGGTGGGGTCACCTCTTGCTTGGTTTTTGTATTTGTAGTGCAATCCCCCTTTGTAGGCTTAACATGCATCATGCTTTATGTCTATAATTCTAGCTTGCTTTAGCTTTGTTTCAGCATGCTTTTGCCCTTGATTTAGCATGCTTAAACTCTATTCCAAGTGGTCTTGGTCATGTATGGCTTGCTTTGTATAGCTCTAGTGTAATTGGCTTCACTAGTCTTGAGTTTTGAGACCACTAGCATGCTATATTCGTGATGTGTGCATGATATGGCATCACTTGGCATGTAATTTCAGAGCATATGTCATTGCCACACTCTCACATTTTCCACTTCTTCAATGTGCTTGAGGGTTGAGCCTTATGCCTTGCTTGCGAGCCAACATGGGCGCATGATTTTCTTGCCTTTTGTGCCTAAGTTTCAGCATATTTCAGCCACTATTTTGGCATATTTAACCTCTGTCTGGGGTTGGTTTGGTCATTTAGGCTTAGTATTGTATGCCTATAGTGCTATGCTCTTTGCTAGTTTCAATGCTTTCGACTCCGAGTATGCCTTGCATGCATCATTTTCGTGTTTTGATGTCATTTAGCATACTATTTCAGTGTTGGAATATATGTCATTGGATCCCATTCTTCATTTGTTATATCACTTTGAAAGAGGTTTTAAGCCCTATGTTGGTTTGAGCACGAAATCGAAGCGTTCATGCCTAATGGTTTTAGCCTTCTCTTGAGGGTTTCTATTGACCAACGGCATGATGATTCTTTCATGTTCAAGGTGCTTGTGGCTTAGATCCTCTTTCAAAATTAGAGGACTCTCACTTTTGGATTTAACTGGTTAAAAGACTTATCGGTAATCTAAAATGAGTAAACAAAATGAATCAAAGTAAAACATGCCAAGATAACATGTTTGTGTTGCATTGCATGTGTTTGGATCAGACGTTAATTCAAACACAAGAAATGAGAGACGTTTCATACTTGAAGTGATGAAACATGCCTCATTTCTTAGTCACTGACACCCTTGATCGTGCATGATATGGTGGAGGTTCATCGAGTCTTGATTGTGCATTCATTGACTTGTACAAACTTGGCTTCTCGACCATCGTGCATTGCGATGCTTGGTTGGTGGTCCGAGAGTCGAGTACCACACTCCTTTAAGCTTGAGGCATGATAAGGAGTGTGGTGGTACACATATTCCCTTGCAAATACACTAACATGCCCATGTTTGTGCTCTATTGCAGCAAAAAGAGAAATTGCAGGAAGCAGTGGCTGACCGGCCATCAAAGCTGCCGACCGACCACCAAGGCTGCCGATAGGCTATCAGAAGTGGCCGATGGCCACCATCTTTGGCCGATCATTCCTCAGCATGTTCTTGAGATGGGTCAAAAGCAATCTGGGAGTTGGCACAATTTTCAGAAGTCCAAAAGAGTGCAAATAGAGGCAATTGGTGGCATGACAATGGATTTCCAAGCGAGGCAATCGAGCATGCATATCTCCCTTCCCTCGAGGCCATTTTAACTACTTTGTTTAGCTAGTTAATTTGCTAATTTTGTAATTAATTAGTTAATGTATTTAGCTAATTTATTTCATCTTTATAATATTCTAATTAGCTTAGTATAGCTAGTTTCAATTCGGTTTGTAATTAATTAGCTTAGCGTAGTTAGTTAGTTGATTTATTCGGACTTTCCGTCGAGAGGGCAAATGTTGTAATAAGTGAGCGTGTGTGTGTAAATGTATTCCAACCCCACGTCTTTCTCCCTTTTACTTATCAACTTTGATGGTTAGTTTTAGGGCATGTTTCAATTAGCATACTTATGCTTTGTATGCGTGCATCATTCATCTATCTTGCATGCACCAGGCTCGGCGCATTATTCAAACTGCATTGTATTTCAACACACTTTCTTGAATACGTGTTTCAGAGCATGTTATCAAGCGTTGCATTCATATGCCATTCTAGATAGCCGAGCCTATTTTAGTTGCATTTTTGCATGTGTTGCATCAGGAATCTTAACATAGCCAGGATCATGTATGATTTCAAACTAGCTTCTGTTTTGGCTCGGAGTACACTGTGAGTGTTTACGCTTTAGCATCCTTGCATGTGTGTAAGTGACTACCATGATAGCATGCTTGCCATAAGGCTATGTGCTTATGTGTTTAACTGCATGAGTGCCTTTGGATGAAGGCTTGAGTGCATGAATTGAAACAATTCATCGAAATGTGAGTTTTAAGCCCACTTGAGAGTAGCAAAATCATATTTTTCTAAGCCCACTTGAGGATGGTAAATCCGCATTTTAGCCTACTTGCGAGTAGCACTTCCAAACCATTTTCGAAAAATGAACATGAGATGTTTTGTTCCAAATCGAGTGATTTAGTCTATACTTGTGTGCTGTGCGCATCACATAGTAAGGTTAGCTAATAAACCAGAATAAGAACACATGTGTTTTCAAAAACAATATATCATGTTAGTAGAGGCCAATCCTTTGATTGGGCAAGCGGGGGGGTGCTCATTTCAGGACCTTCCCCTCTCGTATCTAAGTTCCCGAGCCGAGGCAACTTTGGTGATGACGGACGCGTGGCCTTAGGCATGAGTCAGGGTTTCTTAAATTTTTCAAAACAAAATATTTAGGTGGCAACTTTGAAATCTGGCAAAGCAGTCCACGTTTGTCGCTTTTTGATTAAAATCGATTTTCCAAAACGATTTGCCGAATTTGGACTCTTTGGTGATTTATCAGTCTTACATTACACTTTGTGAGATTAGATTCAGAACCGTGACAGGAGTCCGAACTGTAGTAGCTAGAACCACAAATCCGTGCCCTCTCCAAAAGGAGGGCCGCGCGAAGCGAGTTCGGGTGGTCTACAGGTCTGCGGCTTAGTGGCGCGGCTCAGTCTGTGGCTCGACTCGTGGCTCGGCTGAACGGCTTGACGTGACGTTAGCAATGACGTTGGCGATGACGTTAGCTCTTGGATCCGGATCCGGGCTAATGGATCAGATCGTGTGCCAGACGGGTTGGACCCTACAACTCCGGGCGAAGAAGGCGCGTGGTAACGCATTCGTGAGTTGCTGCAGGTGGCAACGGCGTCAAGAGGCGCGTGCAGGCGCTGCGTGCACTACAACAAGTTAGGTCTTGAATGGCGAAATTTTTTTGTCTCGAAAGAGCTTATTTTTTCACTATAGATATTTGTGACAAAATATTTTCATCACCAGCTTCGTCATTGAATGTTTGTCACTAAAAACTACCATGACGAAAAATAATTTCGTCACCAATGAAACTAGTTCAGTGACGAAATTTTTTGTCACCAATAAAACAAGATTTTGTCGCCAAAAATTCTCATTTTCTTCACCAAATAATTATTCAATACCATATTTATAATTTTAGTTGACGAATAAATTTGTCACAAATGTTGATTATTGATGAGGAAATAATTTCGTCACAGTAAGATGTAAAGGTGACGAAATTTTTCGTCTAAAAAAGTCATACATGGGTGATGAAATATATTTCGTCGCAAATATATTTATATACGTGACGAAATATATTTCGTCACCAAACAACAAAATCAATGAAAACTTCCATATTTGCGCTACAAAAAATTTTGTTACAAAAAATGTTTATTAATGACAAATAATCACTTTGTCATAATAACAAGTACAAATGACGAAACAAATTCGTCACTAAACCTATTCCATATTTTATATTTCAATTTCAATTATTATTTCACAAATATCCCTGCTCATATCCCAATAGCCTTTTAATTGTACTAAGAAATCACTAGCTATTATACATCACTCCACAAAAAAAATTATATACAATTTATGTGTGGGTGATTTTCCGACCACACTGCCCGCTTAGTAACCAGCTAGAGAGCACTGGCAGAATAGATGGCACCTGACTGACCTGCAACAGAAATATAAGAATCCCGCGGTGGTTTCGACCACCTGGGGGCACTCCGGCGATCAAGTCAGTATATCTCTCAAAGATAAATCAAGTACTAAACTCACAAGCTTGAGTATCAAAAGCATACCTTAGATCCATGGGGGTGCCTCTTTTTTATAGCCAATACAATCCTAGTCCCAATAGGAGCCTGGCCCTAATGGACTTAGGATTACTGCTAATCTGGGACTCCCAGTGGGATTAGGATAAACTCTCTAAGAGTCTTATCTTTACCCAAACTGAAGTCTTCTCCCAATCTAGGACTCTTGTCCATATCCAAGTTGAGTTCCCTCTTCATTCTAGGACTCTTGTCCCTTATCCGCTTATCTCGGATTCCGATATCTTCAGAGGCAACCTCGGCCTAGCCGAGATGACCTCGGTACAATGACCAAGACACGTGGCACCACGACTGACACGTCGGCGTCACCTTGCCACGTGTTGGTACTCAGAAAATATATCCCCACAACTGCCGCTAGGTTCTATTACCTCAGCATTCTGAGGTGATGGAACCTACACTGTTCGTTCATCTGTGCCCCTCTGTACAAGATCAAACTTGCCGACCTCAAAGTTCCCTGGACTTTGCTATCCACTGGTGTCAAAAACCAAGTTTCATGCTTTCCAAGCTACTTGAAATCGCACCTCCTAGCCGAGGTTCTGGTTCCATTAATTCATAAATTTCAAGAGCTTTGCAACTGCTCCACTCACACTCTCTGGTGAGTTCCCGATTTCCAGTCATCTATTTGACTCCGGCGATTTTCATATCGGCGTTCATTTGGTAGGTTCATAAATTCTTACTTTTTATTAAGCTCAATCTTTCAAAACTCTTCTGATTTACTTTGAATCTGTTTATTTGCCATCTGTGGCCTTCTGTTCTCGTCTGTCTTCAAGTTTTTGATTTCGTATTGCTAAAATGCCTGGAACTGTTCTTTGTCATATCTGCTTTCTGTTGCTAACATCATGTCTGGTTCATTACTTTCTTGTTCTTCCCATACTTACTTAGTGTTTGTGTACTTGGCTTTATTCTTTGAACTTTGTCATCTTCTTGACTCTGTTTTTTTTCTTCTTGTTTTTCTTGTTGTATTTCCAGATTCTTGCCTTCGTTTCTGTTTTTCGCATAGTCTTAGAACCACGTCCCTTTTTGAAATTGTTGCCGAGATAACGGTAGAGAAGCTCTTCCAGCTGATTGCCAATGCCGAACCACCGTCAACCGTTTGAAGTAGATTAGTCCGGCGTTCTTGCCTTAGTCCCTAGTTCTTAGGGTCTTCATCTTTGTACTTTTATTTTTTTTTGCATATGTCACCTTTTTTGCTTCTGAAAAATGTCTGTTGTTGGCCGATGTTAACATCCCTTGCTCCTTGATTATCATTCCTTTTTCCACTATATTTGATAGCCATGTCGGGTAATTGACTCATCGGATTTCCCTGAGCTTCAGAAGTCTGTCTACTTCTTCCTCTACTACTTCGGCGTGCATCAACATTGGCCCTCTTGCTCGTTGGATTACAGGTTTGGCCGACCTGTCAACGTCCAATTTGTGGCATGTGACCTCGGGGTCAATGCCAGGCATTTCATAAGGTGTCCAAGCAAATACCTCAATGTTTGCTCTCAAACAAGCTTAAAATTCTCTTTCTTCTTCTTCGGCTAAGCTTGAAAAGAAAGAAGCGTTCTTTATCCCCTTCCTGGACGAGGATTTTATTCAGTGCCTCTTCACTCTTATCGGCTGGCTCCTTACCGACATCATCTAGGACCTCTATGTCCTCGTTTTCAATCTCTGCCTTCTCTAGTTCTCGAATGCTGCAGGTGGATATCATTGCTGCCATGGAGCAATTCTCCGCCTGCAGTTGATCCCCTCTGACTTCTTCAATCCCATGTTCTGTTGGTGAACCGCAGTAGTTGATGCAATGTTGAGGGAACTGCCCCCATTGTATGCAACCATGGCCTTCCCAAGATGATATTGTATGGTGAGGGCGTGTCAATCACCATGAATTCTGTCTTGATCTTCTTCTAACTGCTCTTGCATGATTCTATACTTAGAATATTTTGCATGTCTTTCATACTTTGCCTCCTTTGTGCGATCTTCTCGGGGTTACATACCTCGGGTATAATAGCTACAAAACTTTTACGTCGGCAAGATACTTGACCTGCAAACTTTTCATAAATTCTAACAAGTGTGAAACATATACTACTCAATGTTAACTTTGCAAACTTTTTCTCAAGTTTCAACAAGTGTTTAAACGGTGATCTCGGTCTAGCCTACTTGTAAATTGCTACAAATTTCAATAAGGACTAACATATACTGTAATAGGGATCAACAAGGATTAACATAACAAGTGTTAAACAATAAGCTATTTGTAAATTGCTACGAATTTCAACAAGTGTTTAAACAACATACTTAGCTTTTTCCTCAACCTGTAAATTGCTGCAAATTTCAACAGATGATCATATGTCAGCTTAACGTTATCTTGTAAATTGCTACAAATTTCAACAAGTGTTAAGCATCTTCTTTAGGTTTAGCCAACCTGTAGATTGCTACAAGTGTTTAGCAATAACCTCAGCTTTGCTTCAACTCGTAAATTGCTACGAATTTAAACAAGCGAAGAGAAACAATAATCTTGGCTTAACTTCAACTTGTAAATTGCTACAAATTTCAATAAGTGAAGATAAGGAACCATCTCAGCTTAACTTCAACTTGTAAATTGCTACAAATTTCAACAAGTGAAGGTAAGGAAGCATCTCAGCTTAACTTCAACTTGTAAATTGCTACAAATTTCAACAAGTGAAGATAAGGAACCATCTCAGCTTAACTTCAACTTGTAAATTGCTACAAATTTCAACAAGTAAAGATAAGGAACCATCTCAGCTTAACTTCAACTTGTAAATTGCTACAAATTTCAACAAGTGAAGATAAGGAACCATCTCGGCTTAATTTTAGTTAAGCATCATCTCGGCTTAACTTCGGTTAAGCATCGTCTCGGTTTCACTTCGGTTAAACATCATCTGGGCTTAACTTCGGTTAAGCATCATCTCGGCTTAACTTCGGTTAAGCATCGTCTCGGTTTAACTTCGGTTAAACATCATCTGGGCTTAACTTCGGTTAAGCATTATTTCGGCTTAACTTCGGTTAAGTATCATCTCGGCTTAACTTCGGTTAAGCATCATATCGGTTTAACCAACTTGTAAATTGCTACAAATTTTAACAAGTGGTAAACGCATTCTTCTTCTCTCTGCCCCCCCAGTGTGAACTTAAAATCCACTTGGGTTCTCATCATACATGTAGCTTCGACCTTGTCGCCGAGGTTTAATTCAAGCCGAGGTTGTCGGCCTTGGTTTCTCTATTGATCTTACTTAGCTCCAACCTGAGTTTGATTTTCGGCCTCACATCGGCGAGCCGTTTCTCTTTTCTTGTTCCGACGCCTTTGTTCCCGGCATGTCCTCCTCGGCCCTAGCATACTTCTCAATTCTGGCTAACTTTAGTCTGATCTTGTGTGTTTTCTTTTTATCTTCTGGGATCTGAGATCTGCTCATTATGCTCTTCTCTTCTCGGACTTAGGTGCCGAGATCTTATCTTCTGGAATCTTGGATCTTCTCATCAGGTTGAACTCTTCTTTTCTCGGACCTACTCATCTAGGCCGAGATCATGTCTTCTGGGATCTGGGATCTGGGATTTGCTCATCCAGGTTGAGCTCTTCTATACTTGAATGTTATCTCCTTGGGAGCGCTCATGCCCCCTGTCTTTGCATCCCTTCTGGAAGGGTCTTCATTCCTCCGCAGGTATCTATCCTTCCATACCTGGAGGTCATCTTCGTTGTAGTATCCGCTTCAATCTGTTGTCTTTGGTGCGTCACCTTCCTGGCCGGCGTCTTTCACTCCGTGACTCTGGTCACGAGTTTCTGTGTTGCGGTCGTCCCCTTCAATGTCGAGATCGATAGGTCTCCCACTCCCAGCAGGAGCATTGTCTCTAATCTAATCCTTCTGTCCGTCATTGGACATCTATTCTTCTTTCTTTCCCACAGGCGGCGCCAAAGTGTATGGGTGATTTTCCGACCACACTGCCCGCTTAGTAACTAGCTGGAGAGCACTGGCAGAATAGATGGCACCTGACTGACCTGTAACAGAAATATAAGAATCCCGCAGTGGTTTCGACCACCCGAGGGCACTCCGACGATCAAGTCAGTATATCTCTCAAAGATAAATCAAGTACTAAACTCACAAGCTTGAGTATCAAAAGCATACCTTAGACCCATGGGGGTGCCTCTCTTTTATAGCCAATACAATCCTAGTCCCAATAGGAGCCTGGCCCTAATGGACTTAGGATTACTGCTAATCTGGGACTTCCAGTGGGATTAGAATAAACTCTCTAAGAGTCTTATCTTTACCCAAACTGAAGTCTTCTCCCAATCTAGGACTCTTGTCCATATCCAAGTTGAGTTGCCTCTTCATTCTAGGACTCTTGTCCCTTATCCGTTTATCTCGGATTCCGATATCTTCGGAGGCAACCTCGGCCTAGCCGAGATGACCTCGGTACAACGACCAAGACACATGGCACCTCAGCTGACACGTCGGCGTCACCTTGCCACGTGTTGGTACTCAGAAAATATATCCCCACAATTTATATTATAAATCAAAATATATCCATCAAACAACTTTAATAATATAAACCATTAAGTATAACAAAAAAACCACCAAAGCAAATCCCAAAATGAACTAACGTGGAATCCACTAAAAAAAAAAAATGAACACTCAATCTTGATTTGCAACTACAACTAAGTATCAGTTCACAAAACAAAATTCAATAGTTGATCTTTATTTGCAAGTATACTTCCAAACGTCATCAAAAACCAATCTGCAAAGAAAATAGACAAAGAAAACATTAATATATTATCAATTTCATCTAAACGCATATATAAATAATTTTATTTTATAAACCAATTTAGTAGAAATGCATTTAACAAATCAGAACTTCAAAGAGTTGAGGCGATCCTTGATGATAAAGCAACACGAATAACATAAGATGCCAAAAGATTGCAAGAATACCATATATCACTATCACTAATGGCAGAATATATATATATATATATATAATAGCTCCAAAATATAACGTAGCATTGAGGTACATTTGATTCACCACAATCAGTTTTTCATGCATGTTGGGTTCTAATCTTTGAAAACAACCACCAAATCTAATTCTCTCTCACAAGTTAAAAATAAACAATCAAACTTTTGCATGCCAATCATAATAAATCATAGTCAAAAAATAATATATGCATATTTTTCTTAATGTGTAAAGTGGTCTTTCCTATAAAGCAAAAGCCTCTTAACAATTGATCCAACAAAAATCTCTAACTTCTCAGATCAGATTAACAACTTTTCTGCACAATGTGTCAACCATAAAATTCCCTTAGCTCTTATTTACATTTTTCGAAACCAGTGATCAATATATTGCCCCAAAAGCAACAATTCAGTCGAGAGTAATTGCAAAATTTCTGCAAAAATAGGTGTATCTTCACAAAATAAGTCAAAACACATATTTCATTTAGTGGAAAAAAAAAAAAACCAATTGTTTCCTATAGTTGCTCACTCCCAGAAGAATCTATAAACAGTCTATCAGCAATTTACATACAAAAACCAACAACTTCTCTCAAAATATTTTGATCAGTGGAATTCAACACAAGAACCTTGTAAGACTTTTGGGTTATACCATTAAAGCCCCTCAATGCCTTCTTGTTTATGAATTTGTACCCAACAAAAGCATTGATCAAATCGTCTTTGGTAAGGAATCATTGTGATTTTTTATTTTTTATTTATAAACATGCTCATGATTTTTTTGACTCTTTGGTTTTTAATTTTGGCTGCTTTTGGCTAATATTATTTATATATTTCTTTGTATACATTTTAAAGAATAGGAATCTTACACAAATGAGGTGCAAATAAATTTATCTGAGGCAAAATGACAACAGCAAGTCCTGGAAACTGAATTACAAAGATTAGTTCTTTTCTGATAGAGTGGCTCCTAACAGCGAGTTGAATTCTGCCCCACCCTTTTTGTGGGTGTCAGGATATGCAACTCTAGCTAACACCAGGTAAAAATAAAGTTTGCTAAATATTCCTCCTTTGCTTCTTATATAGTCCAATAGAGCACAATGAAGACAATATATGATTGGTTGGCTAACACGAATTGAATGTTTGTGTCAAATAACAAGGAAAGCAAAAAGTTGAGAATTGGAAGGTGAAGCGATAAATAATCAGTCGTAAAAAATAGAGGTAAAAAGTTATTTTTCTAGTAGTGATATATATATCTTTTTAACAGATGACGCTTACCTTCCTAGAGAATTACCTCCATTTGGATGAAGCTTCCTTAGTCACTGTCTCTAAAGTATACTCAATTTGTCACTATTCTGAACTGGAAATTCGTCAAACACCTCTCATCTGAAATAAAAGAGAAAACACTATGCTTCTCTGAGTAATGGCTTAATGAAAAACAAAAAGCAAATAATTAATTAGTTCAAGCATCTAGAGAATGCCTAAGAAATTACTTGGAACCCCAAAGACATTAGCATTTGCAACCTGCTAATGCCGAAATAGATGTTTCTCATGGTGATCACCTACTAGCCATTAATGCAAAATGGACAAACCTTTGAAAAGAAGTTGAGTTCTTTCACAAAAATCATAAACTAAACTATGCAGCAAGCTGAATACCTTGATATAACGCAACTACATGCCAACTTCATTTTATTCCCTTCTCCCCACATTTTCCCCATCCCTTTATATAATATAGACTTTTTTTTCTTTTCTTTTTTGGATCGCTTTTTGATTGGAAACAAAGAAAATTTCATTAAAAAGGGGAAAAAAAAGAAAAAAAAGAAGAAAAGAGGATCAAGTACAAGAGGAGGGGGACAAGAAGTACATTGAGAAAAAAGAAAAGGAAAAGAAAATAGACCTTTGCCATTATCACAATACTGATTGCTCAAAAGACAAAGGTTTTCTTCCTTTCTTCCAATATATCCCCACTTCCTCTTTCCTGAAAAATTAGTTGAAAAAGCTGTCACCATCAGGCAAAGGTATTCAATTGATTACCGAGAATGGAATTAATCCCACTAGGCACATCTAGAAGTAAACAAAGTGCCTCCATTGATGTCGGAATTAATCAATTAATTACCAAGAATGGAATTAATCCCACTAGCAGCGATCTTGAGCTCATTGATGTCGGAATTGATCAATTCGACAGTGGCCGGATCAGTCTTCATGGCCAAATACCCCATCATTATCCTCCCTATTTTCCTCTCCCACAGATATATCCTATCAAAAAAATAAAAACCAAACAAAGTAGAACAAGCACAGAGAGAAGACAAAAACAAAAGCATTAGAGATGAGAAACATTATAAATGAGAAAGCAAAAGCATGAATCAGAATCCAATCCAGTTACCAATATCAGAAACATTAGATATGAGAAAACTATTTTTTTCTGAAAACAAAAAATAAGAGCATACAAAACAAAGAGCACAAAGTTGATTGATAGCTTGAAATCAACAAGGAAAAAAAAAAGGAAATAGTTGAGAAAAAGCTAACTTGAGGAGATGATTTCCAGATTGCTTGGACTTAACTCAACGTCGACAAGAATTGGCTAAGAACAAAGCATATAACAAAAGAGACATCTCAAATCAGTTATCCTGCCAATGCGGCACAAAGAGATTGACATGTTGTACATACAAAAGCAACTAGATCTAGAGACTTGTATATATATATATATATATATATCCACATGTTAATAAAAGATGAATTGCACATGTTAATAAGTGGAGGTCCTATCCACAAACTAGCCTTCAAGATTTTTGAGACATTTTAAGTGCATCTACAATGTAAAGGCACACTTTTGTGTCTTTTTTATAAACCTTGAGCAATGACTTTCAGACCAATTAAAAGGTTCTATGACAAAGAAGGCCCTATGAGTGACATGGAATAATTGTCTAATAGGCAACTAAATAATCTGCTATAGCTATTTTAAATTTTAGAGTGGAAAAAAAAAAAAAAAAAACAGAACTTGAGATTTCAAAAAAGAAAAACAAGATTTAGATGAATTTGCTAAATTGAAATCTTGATGACATTTAAAAAAAGACACAATAAGGAGAGGGCTCCACTGGGATGGCAGCAACCTGAAACCACCTCCATGATTGTTAATTATTTCAGCTCCCAGCCTCCCTTAGTGAACAGAAAGTTTTCCTTCACCTCCAGGATCCATGATAACCAATTTCTTTTCAGTTCCCTTACATGCTCCTTTGCCATCTGATTTCCCAGTTTCAGTAGAGTTTCCTTAATTCTCAATTTTTTTGTGTGCATCAATTGTGAATTCATGCCAGATTGTAATTCATTTCTTATAATGCTATATTTTTTAATTAAATTTGATTTTATTCATTTCTAATAGTTAGCTGAAGAAAATAAATGCAAGTAGCAGACCCAAAATTACTGACACAAAGGCTTGTTGAATTGTGTGTGTGTATATATATATTGTTTCTAGAATTATATACAAAAAAAAAAAAAAAATCATTTTTCTTGTACTAGAATATTCAAGACAGAGGCACTTCAGATGAGAAACCTGAGTGCATGGCATTGACATCACATTCCCCCTAACACTATGGAGCCACTAGCCCAGTAAGCCTCAAAATTTCAGTGTTGAAAACCTTTGAGCTACAAGATCAAATATAAGACTATTTTAATTAACACCAAGAATTATGTTATAGTCTGTGAACACAAAGGCGCCGAGGTAAAAAAAAAAACAAGTAAGTTCATATAAGATTAAAAGTTAATTTGGTAAGAAATAACATAAGTGAACTTTAAGTCAGCTTGTGAAGGCTGAAAACCTTATGTTTTTAGGACTTTTTCTTGAGAATAATCATCCTATGTTGATACAAGAAATAGATGAGAAAGAATATCTATGCCTTCGCTTCAAATAGTACTTAGGATTGATAAGAATTCACAAAACAAAATACCTCCAAGAGATCTTCTTTCCAGGAAACTCTGCAACATTAATGCCCTTCTATAGTAAATCATGCCAAACGCTGTAATTCCAGCCACGATAATGGACACTATTAGAATATGAAGTAAATATCTATATCGTGTAAACTATCCAAAGGATGCTGAAATTGAAAATAAACAAAGTTTTCACATAAGATTCAGGGAGTAATATGAATAAGCATCAACTGAATCCAACTTGTCCTAGCTAAAGTCTGGCCTCAATACGATGTCCAAAACCGAAACTCCAAGAAAGCAAACACAAACCCACTTATCCTGAGCCCAATGCCTACAACCAACATCGTATTTTTTTAAGAAAAAAATTAAGGATTCTAATGTTCTTCCTTCAAGACAAAAAGGAATAACATAGTCTAATTATCTATATTCATTAGAAATACATAAAATTTTGTTCTACCAATATACAAACATAGATTGAAAAAATTGAAAATAGTGAGATTGAAAAACAAAAAGATCAAAGTGAATGAGATTCTGTTGAAAAGAAAGCAGACCAATCCTTATTTGGAAGAAAATAAAGATAAATGTTGATAAGATAATCATTGATTTAGATAAATAGGATTTCATCCAGAATGTAAGCCGTGCCCGGTCATTAAGCATAGAACAGCTAAAGGTTAACCCATGTAGTAATTCACATACTTTAACATAAAAAAATGATAAGGAAGAAATTGAATATGGAGAATGGTCAACAGGGCACAAAAATGTGATGAACTTTAATATCTTCCTTCCATATTGAGAAGAACAAAGCCAATTGGAAATTAACATAATCAAACCTACTTGAGTTTCTACATTAAGTGAGAGGGCATTCACACCAAAAATGCTGATCTTAATTCAAGACAGTAACAAATTTTTTAAAAATGTCTAAGGCAGGCCTTTAATTTTCGTAATTCAGACTTCAAGTAGGACAAACTATTGTTTATGTCAAGAAATTGGATGGATAAGCAGAAGATAGGAAAAAACAAAACAATCAACAAATTTACCTCAAAAACTTACCAATTTCAAGCTTTCCATTGTTTCATTAAAAAAAAAAAAAAAAAGAAGAAGAAGAAGAAGAAGATGGACCCAAAAAAATTATCAATCAAGCTTTCCATTGTTTCATTAAAAAAAAAAAAAAAGAAGAAGAAGAAGAAGAAGATGGACCCAAAAAAATGATCAAACATCAAAACAACCATAACCCTTCAATTTGGATGCAGAGAAAAGCAATAACAAGATGGAAAAATTCAAAAAAAAAATATTTTCCTTCACCAAGAACCTAATTTCACATTCAGGTTTTAATTTTTTTAATTCAGATTCAAACATTTTCCCCAACTCACATTCAAGAAAAAAAAAATAAAAAAATAAAATAAAAATTCACAACCTAAAACACAATTGTAATTTTTGATTTGCTCAATCAAAACCCTAATTTTTCAATGAGAGAGAGAGAGAGAGACCTGAAACAGAGTGATAGCATAAATAATTTAGTTCCTCATCCTCCCCTGAGTGGTTATACCAATCTCATTCTCGTTAATCGGCGTCTCTGGCCTCGGTTCCTCTACCCTCTGATACCGATCCATCTAAACACAAAAAACACAAAGTCAAAAACACAATTTTTTCTCCAAAAAATAAAAAACCCAACAAGAAAACAGCAAAAGAGTACATAAAAATTAGATCTGAAGAAGGGAATAGGAAAAGGGTTAACCATGGTGAGTGTTGAGCGAGTTCGGAACGGGTAAAAGGTAATGGAAGTCTCTAAAAACCCGCTCTGGCCTTTTGCTAGTCTCCATGGCAGCTCTAGATCGATGAATTTGGTGAGAGAAGAGCCATGGCCGTTGTGGGTTGTAGAGAGAGAAATTGGTGAGAATATGATTTAGGGTTTGAAATGGAAGGGTGTGGTAGAGGAGCTTCTGCAGATCACTAGTTGAGTTTTTAGCATTTGCAGAGAGAGAGAGAAAGAGAGAGGGGCAGGGAGAACTATGCCCAATTTGAAGAGTATTTCATTTTAGTATTTGGCGTGAGTATTTTGTTTTGGCGTTTACTTTTATTTGGGTTATATTATTTATGATAGAAATTGTATGTTGCGAAAAGTAAAATATTTTTAATGACTAGCATATGTGTGTCATGGAAAGTTTACTTTTTAATGGCTGACTTTTTGTGTGTTGTAAAAAGTACAATATTTTTAATGGCTGGCTTTTTGTGCGCCATGAAATGTTTAATATTTTTAACGGCTGGTGTACGCATGTCGTGTATAATTGATGTATTAACGGCATGTCATATGCACGTCGTAGAAAGTTTTATTATTTACGGCTAACATTGCAAGCCGTAAAAAAATCTTCAGTATTAGCATTTACGGCCTACACAATAGACACGCCGTGGTTGAGAAATTATTTACGACATGCAAGAAAAGTAAGTCGTAAAAATGAGAAATCACGCCTTGCATTTACTGCATGTCGTTAATGTGGAGCCGTGAAAACTCAGTTTTGTTGTAGTGGAGAAAGAGAGAGAGAGAGAGAGAAAGAGAGAGAGGCCATACCTTTGTGTGTTTTGCAAGAGAGGGATGAGAGGAAAACTGGAGCACCAAAAAAAAGGAAAAAAGGGGTGGAGGAGAATTAGTATGGTTCCTTTTTTTCATTACCACCAAATCTCAAAGTTCCCCTTTAAGATTGGTTGGTGATAAAATAATTTTGTCATTAAAAATTTTAAAATATTAAAATTATTAACGATAAAAATATATTTCTCATTAAATAGTTTTAAAATATTTAAATATAATTTTTTTTAAAAATATTTAAAATTATTGGTGACAAAAATATATTCCTCACTAATAATTTTATAATTTGTGACAAATTTTTTTCTCACTAAAAGTCTCAAAATTTTGGCGCCACCCAAAAAAAAAATTAGAGGAAAAACCTTTGGTGACGAAATTTAATTTTTCCTCACCTAAAAATAAGTATTTATTGACGAAAATAAATTTCGTCACCTATTACTTTTACTTTTTATTATATGTGACAAAATTTTATAATTCGTCACGGATTATTCTTATTTAGTGACAAAATATTTTCTTCATTACTTTTCGTCACCATAGGTTTGGAGAGTTAATTAACTTGTGTTTTGTTTTGAGAGAGAGAGAGAGAGAGAGAGAGAAATTGATAAACAAAAATAAAAAGACGAAAAAAGTTAGTTGTCTATTTTTTTCATTACCGCCCAATATGTCAAAGTTTTTCCTCCAAAATTGGCAACAAAATAATTTCTTCACTAAAAAGTCTCAAAATATTAAAAATTATTAGTGACAAAAATATATTTCTCACCAAATGGTCTTAAAATATTTAAAATCAAGTTTCTCAAAAAATATATATACAAAATTATTGGTGACGAAAATATATTCCTCACTAATAATTTTATAATTGGTGACAAAAAAATTTCTCACCAAAAGTCTCAAATTTTGGCGCCAACCAAAAAAAAAATTAGCGGGAAAACCTTCGGTGACAAAACTTAATTTTTCCTCACCTAAAAAGAAGTATTTGTTGATGAAAACCGATTTCGTCACCTATTATTTTTATTTTTTATTATACGTGACAAAATTTAATAATTCGTCACGAATTATTCTTATTTAGTGACGAAATTTATTTTCTTCACTATTTTTCGTCACCACAGATTACTTTTGTTGTAGTGGAGGCTCAGTTTTCGACGTTCTTTTTTTCAGTTTGATCGTCTCGATGAGACCCACACACTGGTGTGATCAAAAATGAATTTCAACAACTTTGATTTCTGGGCAAATTTTGAAACGACACTCTGTTCTTGGAAATTTTGTAGAATGTCTGCAAATTCAAGCTACCTTCGGCTCTGATGCCACTGTTGGTGGGAGTGGAGCGCAAACCACTGTTGGTGATTCACAATGAGAGGATTAATACTGAACCAAACTTTACTTAAATTCACTCAAATAATTTTGAAAAAAACACAGAGCATGAACTACAATCTTCTCTCTTTTATTTTCTTTCTCCCACACACTTATCATTCTGATACATTAGCTATTTATAAATAAACTAGACAATGTAAAACTATTAAATGCATATACAGCTAAGGTAACAAAGTTCAAACGGTGGCAACCAGCCAACCATCTTTGAAAATTTTGATTTTAGCCTTAGCCTCCATATTTCTACTCTGAGGCCTGTGGAAATTTTTTTATATTATTATTATAGTGAAGCAAGATTACTTCATAACAATATGTTCTCTGCTAACATCCTTGCCACAGTTAAAGGGGCCACGATTAGAAACTCTCGCTGTGTAGTCCGATAAAGAGCGGTCTTTTCAAGAAAATTTGTAAAAAATATGAGTTTTGACCATGTTTATTTAATAGATTAAGTTAGATGAAATTATTAATGAAGGGATGATTAGTGAATAAATTGTTAGTGTCCTTGATATTTTCTTAAATTACATATTGCCCCATGTGACTTAAAATATTACAAATATCCTTTTATCAGAGTTTTTTATTTAATAGAATTAACTGAAAAAATGAAATTCCTAACTACTTTTCTATACAATGATAAAATTATCTAAATTATTAATAAAAATAAATTTATGATATCATTAAAAGTTGTTAATTGACTAGTAATTTATTAATAAAAGTGGCTATGTGGTATTAAATTAGAAATTTAAAGGGATGAGATGTAATTTTTAAAATCACAGAAGGTAAATCATATTTTAAACAAATCTCTGGTATGTATTTACAATTTATTATTATTATTATTATTATTATTATTATTATTATTATTATTATTATTATTTATAAATATATATATATATATATATATATATAAGATGTTAGCAAATTAATAAGTTAGATTACTAATTAATGTTTGATGCTTCTCTATAGGCTCAAAAGCTCTTGAAAATCAAAAGGTACAATCACTTGAATCAAACTCAAGTTCCATTAATTAAAATTAATACATGTGTAAAAAAATATTTTTTTGATGATAGTGGAAGAGATGATTAGTGTTGGGATTGTTAAATTATTTTTATATAAAATAAAAATAAAATATTTCTATATTAAAAAAAATTCTAAAACAAATATAAAGAAAATTACAAATAACAAGCTGCATTTGAGTTTTAAAATAAATATTAAATAAAAAAAAAGAAATAAAAAAGTGCAGCCTAATCGCCTCACTATTTTTTCAATCCCAGCTCATCTGAAGAAAATCTAATCCGGTTGGGGGTGTAGGAGTGATACACTAGTTGGAGTAGCAATTACCATCAACAAAGAAGCTGCCAAACAAGCTATAGTAGGACTCACCTTATTACTACTCCAATCCCACCCCCTAATTTGCAAAACAAACATGACATTTAACAGTTTGGTTATTTCTAATAGACCATGGATCTTCCGGAATTAGGAGTTGAGCAAAGCACCAATTTATCATTTTTGCACAATTCTTTCTCAGTATTTTTATTTTATTTTAATTTTAGATCCACATCGATTTTGGGAGCATCCACTTTTTTTTTTTAATTTTTTTTTTCTTCAAGTGGGACAGTGACATATATCATCACAATATTCATTCATATACCTGAAAGATTCGTGAGTTATTCTGCATATCATTGTCATGAGTTTCTAGATTAAGTGAGAAATGTTCCTTAGCCTATTTATCGATTAGCACTTAATCTCGTTTCATGTTATAATTAGAGATGTGATCACACATTATATATGAAAATTTTAAAATAATTATAATATTTAAAAATCATGACAATTGCTATATATAAGGATTTTTTTACTAGTCGTTTACCCAATCATTAATTTTAAGGTTCTAAGCCTCCGTTTGGGAAGTGGGTTGGCTTTTTGGCTTTTTGGCTTTTTTGGCTATTTTAGCCTGGGCTTAAAAGCTTGGTTTGGGAAGGACTTTTTGGCTTTTTGGCTTTTTTGAGTTTTTTTGTGAGAGAAGAATGTAATGATTATGGGTTGGATGTGATGTTTTGTTTGTTATGGCTAAAATAGCCTATTTTGTTTTTTGTGGCTAAAATAGACAAAAAAGCCTGCAAACCCACTTGCCAAACATAAGCTAAGATTGGTTGAGGAAGTTTGCCTGGACGATCGATTATCAAAAAAATATGAAAAATGTAAAAATTGTTACAAAACTTCTTCGAAATTATGTGCATATGATAGTTGATTAATTCATGGGGTCATATTCCCTAAGCAAATGAAATTTTGGCTCCATACTTCATCTAATCTGGACATTTAGTAATGCTTATAGTTTATAATAGTTTTTATTTATAAAAATATTGACTATATTTATATTTATATTTATCTTTCGTAAAAATAAAAACAAAATGACATGTTTGGTGCATGCATATTTTAAAAAAATTAGCCATGCTGAAGTTTGGATTTTAGAAACTTGTTTCAGAAATTTTTTCTAAAAAATTAAAAATTAATTTGGTGAAAAAAAAAAAGTTATAAATTTAAAATCAAATTAATTTTTGTATAATTTTACCTTTTAGGAGGCAATACATAAATTTTAAATTTCTTTTTGATATTATTTTTATCAAATTAGTTTCTATTTTTTTCAAAAAAAATTCAGATTTTTTTTTTTAACGAAAGACAAACAAAAAATATATTTATTTTTTTTTTCAAAACAAGTTAAATACCTTTTTCTATGTTTATAATTTTTTGTTTTTAAATTTATAACTAGTGTTTACATTTTTATGTAAGTGAAAACATATATACACTATTTTTTTTTACCAATATATATAAACAAAAAATTGTAAACATAAGTTGAACATTATGATTTGAGGAGCCCTCTTCAACATTTATTTCGATAAAATAAAAAAAATAAAAATAAAAAATAAAAAACTGAGAAAGTGAAAAAGTTTAAAATTTATTAGAGATTAATAAAAAAGTTTATGATTTTAATTATTTAAACTTAAAATGTTTATCATTTATTTATAATTATTTCTTTTGTACACCACTACCCTGTCATTTGCCTACTAAAAATTCACATGGTTTTGGATCTTTGATCACATCCACCTTATCCCTAGTTCAGTGACATATATGTCATATTTATAATTCGATTTGGTTTGGAAAAAGAAGGGTATCTCATTCTATAATTTGTATGTAGACTAGTACTATAGTTTTTGCACAAAACCATCTTTGTGAGTGTGAACCTATGTCATTTGCAATTAAGTTATTGATGAGATTGAAAGATTCTTAGGCAAAGTAAAGCATAAATTGTGATATATTATATCAATCAAAGGAAAACAATTTTTAATGTTGATATATGTTTAAAAGATATATTGAAATCTGTGAAAATATATATATAAAAAAAAAAAAAAAACATGGAGTTATTTAGCCCAAATCCTTGTTCCTTGTGTATCTAAAACATTGGATTTATTTACTATATTTTTCTTAAGTTGAAAGTTAATAATCCAAAAGTAGAAGCTAAAGGCATCCCTACTCCAGTTTTTATATATTCAATTTTTATAAAAACGATTTTTGTCTCATAAGTTAGAAGTTGCACCAAACAAATGCAAATTTAAAAAATAAAATAAAATTATAAGCATCTATAAAAGCTACAACAAGCCATTTACATTCACACAATCATGTCTTGAGATTATTGCATCTCAAAATTTTCAATGATCTAATAGTTACAAAATATTTTGAATATGAATGGTTTTGGAAAGGAAGATAAAGGTTATTAATGGTATGGTATAACAATATATGAAATGTGTATCAAAATTTTAAATATTATTTATGTTTAACAAATGCTAGTTGTTGGCAGGGACGTTAATTAATTAAAATTCGATGAGCCATAGGAGGATCCTGGAAGGCTTGGTGAACCTCGGATATGGGGAATCTAAGTGGGAATGTCGATCAATTAACAATATACAGATGTAGATGTAGATGGTGACACGACATGACACTAGGACACTAAGTCTTCATTTAGCATGTCCGGTTTTTTAGTTTTTTGACTATTTTATTTACAAAAAAAACAAAATAAGACAAAATATCATGTTCAAATTAAAATTATTTTATTTTATTTTTTACAAAAGTCAAAAAAGTCAAAAAGCTCATCCCAAATAAGGTTTTTTAGCCTCAGGTTAAAATAGCTAAAAAATTAAAGAGTCAAAAAATCAACTCACATCCCAAAAGAATCTTAAGATGTAAGAAGAGGATAAAGGTGATAGATATATGTGATTCAAAGTATAGGGGATGTGGGAATTTGAAGAGGTGCTGTTATATATTCTCTCCCCTAACAAGTTTACATTACAATTTGGCCACTTTTCACAGTGTGTATTGCATTTGTGATTCTGTGAATGCAAGATTGGAATCTGACTTTTGTTTTGTGGAAGAGTGAAAGAGTTTTGTGTTGTCTGCCTTAAACAAATCAGATTTTGCATGCTGTGATATGCTTTGCATTCTGGGATTCCAACCAACCACATACATATATGCTTATACCCTATCCCTGAGTTGTCAATTTCTTGATCAGATTGAATATTAGAATCATCATCATCCATATAGTATTACACCTAATATGTCATACAATAAAATTTTTCTTCATCGTTAATAAAATTTCCTTTTTTTTGATTAAAAAAATTATATATTCGTATAATATTACACCTAATGCTCTGTTTTGATAGAAAATGCTTCATAAATAATAATTCTTTCTTATTTTCTTAACAGTCGTGTTACATCTCCATAAAAATCTCCCACAAAAGCATCCCTTCATAAACTCTTACTGTAAGAGTCCATTCACTTACTTTGTAACACTAAATTCTTACCGGTACCAGTATGTGAAGGGGTGATTTTGTAGGAATATATAATTTTCCTTTTTTTTAGGGCTACAACTTCTCTTTAATCCGAAATTGGACTGGACTGTGTTGTTGGGTTGCAGTGGGCTCAACTCCAGGCTCATATTGATGATCCAAACTGTCAATATGTAGAACTCGTTAAGTATATCATTGTTGCAAAAAATCATATTGATCAGACATCGATAGTCATTTGATCAGTTTGCATTTGTTTCAATAGAAATTATGATTTTAAAAATAAATAGGAGACACAAATTAATGTAATTTAATCAAATGACTATTGATATCCGATCAATGTGATTTTTTTTATAGAGATGATGTACTTGACGAGCTCTATACATTAATGGTTTGGATCATTAAAATTGGCCTAGATTCAAACCCACCAAGACCCAACAGTACTGTCCAGTCCGCTTTTCAAACTAGAGAGAAGTTGTACCTTTTTTTAATGTTAAGTACAATTGAAAAATATAATTTTTTTATTTCTAAGCTAAAATCTAATCAATAGCACCACTATGTAACAGTGGCGATACAGACCCCCTCAAAAACAGACCCCCTCGACCCCCTCTAAGGTGGCACCTGCTGAAGTCATGTAAAGAAGAATTGCACAATGAAGAAGGTGTGATACACGCACCTGAAAGACAAAAAAAATATACTGAAAACAAAGACCAAAAAAAAAGCAGGAACGGATCTTTGATCGCATCGTGCGTCTGCCATAGCTCTCCTCCGTCGCATCGCATCGTGCACCTTCTTCCCCACCCCTGTCCGTCTTCCCTCTTCCATCGTGCGTCCGCCATGGCTCTCCTCCGTCGACCATAGCTCTCCAGCCATAACTCTCTGTATCTTGCTCGACGGATCTTCGATCGCATTCCGATAGCATTTTGTCAGGTAATGTTACTCGAAAACCCCTCATTCTCCCTCTCTCTCTCTCTCTATCTACATACATTGATCAATCTTTGTAGACTGAAACCACAAATGGTTATAATAGAGTACTAAAAGGAAACAAACAAAAATGAAAAAAAAAAAAGAAGAAGATGAAGTATATAAAAAAAGGTACATCCAGTCCCAGAATAAAAATTTCCGTAAGAATTTTGAAGTTATTTTCAAAATCATATTTTCACACTATAGGATGATATTTGGACTATAGGATGATATTTGGTAACTCATTTGGAAACTGCCTTCATAGGTTGCAAATGTGCAAATTTTGATGGTAAATTGGGCTATCTTTTTATGCTCGGTGTTGCTTGCAATTATTCATTATGTAACACCTGATAAACTTCATAATGTGAGAAGAAAAACTGTGATGTATAACCAAACCAAGAAGAAACTGTGATGTAACACCTGCAATTATTCATTATGAAACATCTGTGATGATTGAAATACAATGTCTGTCTTGATAATAATTTTAGACAGACTAATGTCTGTATTTTATAAGATGAAATGCAGTGGCGATACAGACCTAATGTCTGTATTTCTTAGTTTCATAATGAAATCTGTTGACAGTTCAGGGTTTAAGAAATCTGTATTTGAGAGTTTATGCAAAAAAATCTGTTGACAGTTCATGGTTTAAGAAATCTGTAAAAAAAAATCTGTTTTTTAGTTTGCTATTTTGATAGTATTTGAGCCAACATCTGATTTTTTTAGTTCATGACTCAAACTGCCAAACTGTCTTTAAAAATTTGTCTTTGAAAATCTGAAAATCTGTTTTTTAGTTTTCTATTTTGACAGTATTTGAGCCAAAATCTGATTTTTTCAGTTTGCCAATCTGTCTTTGAAAAACAACTCAAATATATTTTTTAGTTTTCTATTTTGACAATATTTCAGCCAAAATCTGTGCCTATCAGTTCATGGTTCAAACTGCCAAAATCTGTCATGGTTCATGCTCAAATCTGTGCTTCAATCTGTTAAAAACCCTATCTCAGCAAAAATCTGTCATGGTTCAGTTCACAAACTGTGATGGTTCATGGTTCATTCAACAATTCAACAATTCAACAATTCAACAATAACTCATCAACAATTCATGGTTCAGTTCATGTTGGTTCATGGTTCATTTTCAACAATAACTCATCAACAATTCATGTTGGTTCATGGTTCAATTCATGGTTCATGCTCAAATCTGTGCTTCAATCTGTTAAAAAACCTGTCTCAGCAAAAATCTGTCATGGTTTAGTTCACAAACTGTGTTGGTTCATGGTTCATTCAACAATTCAACAGTAACTCATCAACAATTCACATCTTCATTCAACAATTCAACAATAACAATTCAACATCATCATTAAACAATAACAATTCAACATCATCATTTAATAATTCAACACATCTTCATTCCACATCGTCATCCAACAATTCAACAATAACAATTCAATAATTCATTTCCATTCCACTCAAAAATTCAACAATTCAACTGTTTCTTACTAATACATATTCCATTCCACAACAAAATATAGTTCAATCTACTTTTACTTCTACTTCTAACTAGCATTACATCTTCATAAGTAATAACACACCAATTACAAGCAAGACAAACATCAGAAATTCTAGTTTTTGCTTCTTTGCACTAGCAAAGGTAAATTGTTCCGTCATAGATCTTTGTTGTTCGATCATAGCTCCAAGTTGTTCCGTCATAGATCTTTGTTGTTCGGTCATAGCTCGAACTTGTTCCGTCATAGATCTTAGCAGTTCTCTTTCTAGTTGTCATGGAATTTCTTGATCTCCTCATTGTGAATTCATAGGCACACACCATCCAATGAAAATACCACAACCATTACAAGAGTAGAATAACTTGCTTTTGTTTCGATCGGTCTCAGAAATTTGAATCGTGGCCTTTTTCTTACATGTAGGACAATTTTTGTTAAAGTACATCAACCGATCTGAGCTACTGGCGTTGACAGTAGAACTTGACATCTACAAAAACAAGTTATCCTTATTAAACTAGTGAATAAAGATAATTTCAGCTCATGATGTATAATGAGTAAAGACTGCATTTAAGAGGGACATTCACCACTTTTTCAATCTTCCTTCCTATGTCAAAAGGCCATGCTCAATTCTCATACTCAATTCCATGTTTAGTCTCATAATTATTCTACATTCAAGTTGACAATAAGTTCAATGAATATGCCCTGTTTCATTATGTATAAGTTCAATGAATATGTTTGAGGTGAGTATGATGAAAATTGGACTTAATAATTGGATACACTAATCAAGGTATTAAGTCCAACTATTGAGAATCAGTTATGAGAATCAGTGAATAATCAGTTATGTATCACTTCCAATTATTAAGTCCAAGTATGATGAAAATTGGACTTAATAATTGGATACACTAATCAAATTGTTAGGCCAACTATTGAGAATATGAGAATTAGCTATTGAGAATCAGTGAATAATCAGTTATGTATCACTTCCAATTATACAATTATCCAACAGATTCAACAAATTCAAAATTATGCATGTAAAATTGCATTGGTGTGGGCTTATTACCTAATGAGAGTACACTAATTTTGAATCAATTTTGTTTTGTCCAACAGATTTAACAATTATCTAATCAGTTAACTTATTACCTAATGAGATAACACAATTATCCAACAGTTCACTTCCAATTATACATGTAAAATTGCATCTCAGATTATGTAAAATTGAATTGCATCTCAAATTATCAGAAATTTTAGAAATTTGATTTCAGACATTTCAGAAATTTCAATTTCCCTTTTTGGTATCAAAGCCAAGTTCAGTTGCTGTCTATTACTTGCTGATATGCTACTTCTGTGTCAATTCTATTTTCTTTTCTATTAATCTGTTATCAGTCATCTTAATCTGTCAAAATTATATCTGTGTCTTTCCACGTTGCTATTAGTCACCCTCTTTCGTCCCAATCCTTGGTAAGTCCTTTGGTTAGGCAGGTTGGATTTTAGGGGTCTTCCGAATAACGTATGTATGAAACCAACGTATGTGAAAACATGATAAATTTAAACAATGTATTAAGATTCCTGTAAAACAGTTTAATTAAAAAGAAAAATGAATCGATTATTTAGAAGTAACTCATCAGTCAGTTCTAGGTCATCAATACCTTTGTCCTCTTTACCTAATCAAGGATTAGTAATTAATGAAGAAGAAATAGAAATACAGAATGATAAAATTGATTTAAGTTTGAATATACCAAAATTATCAGTTAAAGAAATTTACAAAACTACATTTTTACAAGATACATTCAAAGTTAATCTGCATGTTAAAACTTTTGAACAAGTATATGCTTTAGAAAAACCTAGAGAAACATGTAAATTATTTGATGTTAATACTATTAAACGACATTTAAAATCTGGTCACAATTTTATTCACTTAGGATTAATTCAAGTTGGAATCAAACCATTAACTTCACAAGGTAAAAACACTTCTGTTTTATTATGTTTACGTGATGCTCGTTTTATTAATTATAATGATAGTTTAATGGGAATGGTAGAAACTGGTCTACATAAAGGGCCAATACGTTTTAATTGTTTTCCTGATTTTACTCTTAGTCTTCGTGATCCTCATATTTTAGATGCTTTAACATTAAACATACAATTACATGGTTCTTTTACTAATATGAAAGAAAAAACCCATAATATTGTTTTAATTTATCGTGTTCATTATAAATGCATTAAAACTAATTTAAATGTTCAAGCTTTACATAAAAGTCCCAAAGTTAAAACTCTATTAATTCAAACCAGTAACACTGATACTAATATAAATATTCCTCAAATGATTGAATGGAAAAATATTACTCTCCCTGAACAATGGATTACTGTTAATGAAAATTACAAACATAATCAACACCAATCCACGAGTCAAGATATCCAAGATATTCAACAATATACCGATGGATCTGTTCGAATTAAATTTAATCGTAGTCAATCCTCTAGACATAGTACATCTAGTGTCCCTACTGAAATTGAAACAGGAGATGAAATCTTTAATACACCCTTATTTCGCAAAAATAGTCAAATCAATCTTAGTCAAACTTCCAATAATAAACTCAAAGGAATTGATAACTCTACAACTTCTCAGTTTAGTAAACCTGTTTATACTCATCCTATACATCAACCTGAAGATGATAATGAATCTCAAGAATCACCAACCCAAACTGATTTCAAAGTTATATCTCCAATCAATCCTCAACTAATGACAATTAAAAAAGATTTTACTCCTGATCTTGATAAACTCCTTATTGAATTTAGATCTAAAGAAAATAGAACTCAAAGACATGCATATCGTGCTAAATATGATTATGCTCAACAATCTCGAATAACTAGAAAACGGTATGATTTTATGATTGAATATAGCTTCGAAATGCCCTTCTTTGAATACTATAACAATTATTACAAAAAAGTAAATACAATCACAAAACATAAATGGAAAACTTCTCCTAATACAACTGTTAGCTCTAGTCATCCTCCTCTAGCTAATATCATCATTGATCATCAAGGTTCTGAAGTCCCAGCCTCTCTTTTTAAGTTGCTTGGCACTGATCCTGACATTAAAAAAGTCATTGAATAGAATAATTATACTAATCAATGTTTAAAAACAATTGGAACACAATTAGATAAAATTGAAAATCATTTAGATTCAACTATTGTTACATCTACTACCAAATCTTTATATCAACTTTTGCTTAATCTCCCTAGTAACCGATCTAAACGAACTAGTTTAGTTACCAATGATAATTCTACTGTTAAAGCCATAGAACAATTACTTTCCAAATTACATACTTCTGAAACAGCCTCTCCTTCTAAGGATAAAAATCTTACTGTACTTAATCAACAACCCATTGATATTGTTTCTAATCAATCTGAAACTGATACTACTGATAATGAAATTAATCAATTAGCCCAACAATTTCAATTCTCTACTCTTAATAAAATTCATTATCCTAAAGTAAATCCTCAAACTACTAAAAATTGGTATTCTCGACCTACTCCTCCTGATCTCCAATTTGAAGAAACTAATCTTTCTAGTCAATTTTCTGTATCTGCTAAACGATTATATGAATGAAATATAGATGATCTCAGTGAAGATCAAATCCTTCAAAAATTAAATCATCTATCTATGGTCACAAATAGTTATCTTAGTAATTATCCTGAATATACTCAAGCTGAAATTGTTTTATTAATTACTTCTGGTTTTACTAGTATGCTCAAATCTTGGTGGGAAAAATACCTTACCGAAGATCAACGTAAATCCATTTTATAAGCTAATCAAAAAGATGAAAATGATCTCCCAATCTTTGATGAAACTGTTGGTTATTACAAACCTGATGGTATTAATACATTAATCTATACCATAGTCAAACATTTCATAGGTACCCCTACTAATATATATTCTCACATACATGATCAACTTACTAATCTTACCTGTCCAACCTTAAGTGATTTTAGATGGTATAAAGATGTATTTACCTTTAGAGTTATGTTAAGAGAAGACTATACTAAATCATTCTGGAAAAAAAAAATTTATTAATGGATTACCTAGTCTTTTTGCTCACAAAATTAGAGATGTTCTTAGTCAACCTACTGGTGTTATTGAATATGATAATTTAACTTATGGTGATATAATTAGCACTATTCAAAATGAATGATTAAAAATGTGTATTGATTTAAAACTTAGTCAAAAAGCTAATAAAGATAAACACAAAGCTAAATATGAATTAGGAAATTTCTGTGAACAATATGGATTACCTCCTGTTGCACCATCTCGTAAGAAATCACATAAATATTCCAAATATAAACATAAATCATCATACAAATATTCTAATAAATACAAAAAGAATTATTCACCTTCCAAATCAAATGATAAATTTTATACTAAACCCAAAAAGAAAAATTATAAATCTAAATCACATCCAAAATCTAAATCTAATAAAGATATTACTTCTTATAACTGTAGTCAAAAAGGTCATTATTCTAATAAATGTAAAGAAAAACAAAAATTAAAAGATAAGGTAAATCAACTCCAAATTGATGATGAATCAAAAAATCAATTATTTGAAATCTTTCAGTTAAATCAATCTGTTAGTAATTCCTCTTCTGATAATCCTACTACTTCATCTGGTTATCATTCACCTAGTGAAACATCTGATAGTAATATTGAATTAGGTTGTAATGATGTTTGTTGTAAACCAATTAAACAAATCCATGTTCTTACTAAATAGAATCAAGAAGAATCTGCTCTTATTGAACTCATTAGTCGGCTCGATGATCCAGAATTAAAAAAGAAATATACTGATAAATTGAAATTATTATTAACCAATCAAGATCCAAAACCTAAGTTTGATAAACCAATAATCAGTCTATCTAAAACTTTAGAAAGATTTAAAAATAAACAAAAAGAAATTACATTACAAGATTTATAACATGAAATCAATCAGATTAAACAAACTATTAAAGATTTACAAAGTAAAAATAAAAAATTAGAAGATGAAATTATTTCATTAAAACTTACTCAAAGTTTAAATAATTTTCAAAATAATAATGAAACCCCTCATGAATCCGACCCTAATTCTGAACATGATTCTGATCCTACTAATCCTGAAAATCTATTGTTTGATAATCGTTCACAATCTAATAATCTTGAAGATAAACGATTAAATCTAATTAATAAAATTTATATGCAAAAGTGGTATTCAAAAATTACAATTTCTATTAATAATTTTGAACTCGAATTAATTGCTTTAATTGATACTGGTGCTGATTTAAATTGTATTCAAGAAGGTTTACTTCCTACTAAATATTATGAAAAATGTCATGAGAACTTAACCTCTGCTAATGGTAGTAAAATGCATATTAAATATAAGTTACCTAAAGTTCATATTTGTCAAAATAATGTTTGTTTCAAAACCTCATTTGTTTTAGTTAAAAATATGACTGATAAAATCATTTTAGGCACACCATTTATTTATTTATTATATCTATTTACTACATCTAGTGAAGGCATAACTACTAATGTTTTAGGTCAACCTGTTACATTTAAATTCTTATCTCCACTTGAAATGTTAGAATTAAACCAATTAAAATATTGTTCTATTTCTCATGCAATGTAATAGATTAACTCGACACTTAAATTTTCTTAAAGAAGAAATTAATTATAAACACATTGATCAACAATTAACTGATCCAGTTATTATTTCTCAAATTAATGAATTTAAATTAAAATTAGAAACAACTATTTGTTCAACTTTACCTACTGCATTTTGGCATAGGAAAAAGCATGTAGTCACATTACCATATATTAAAAATTTTAATGAAAGACAAATACCTACTAAATCTAGACCTATTCAAATGAATCATGAATTACTTGAAATGTGTAAAAAAGAAATTAATGAACTATTAAAAAATAAAATCATTAGTCCAAGTAAATCACCATGATCTTGTCCTGCTTTTTATGTTAATAAAATGCTGAATTAGAACGAGGTGTCCCTCAATTAGTCATCAATTATATGCCATTAAATGCTGTATTAGAATGGATTATGTATCCTATTCCGAATAAAAAATATTTGATTAAAAGACTTAATCAAGCTGTTATTTTTAGTAAATTTGATTTAAAAAGTGGTTTTTGACAAATTCAAATTCATCCTAATGATAGATACAAAACTGCTTTCACTACACCATTTGGTCATTATGAATGGAATGTCATGCCATTTGGATTAAAAAATACTCCTAGTGAATTTCAAAATATAATGAATGATATATTTAACCCATGTAGTCATTTTTTTATTGTTTACATAGATGACATATTAATTTTTTCAAAATCAATTAATGAACATTGGAAACATTTAACTGCTTTCTTTTATACTAATAAAAGTCATGGTCTAGTCATATCTGCTCCTAAGATTAAATTGTTTCAAACTAAAGTTAGATTGTTAGGTTATGATATTCACCACAATACAATTCTACCAATTAGCCGCTCCATTGAGTTTACGTCTAAGTTTCCAGATGAAATTCTTGATAAAACCCAATTACAAAGATTTTTAGGTACACTCAATTACATTGCTGAGTTCTATAAAGATCTTAGAAAAGTCTGTCAACCTCTGTTTGATAGGTTAAAGGATAATCCTCCTCCATGGTCTTCTGTTCATACTTCTATTGTTCAACAAGTCAAACAATATGTTAAGACTCTTCCTTGTCTTGGTATTCCTACTGAAAATTCATTCAAAGTTATTCAAACTGATGCTTTTGATATTGGTTATGGTGGCATTCTTCTTCAGAAAGTCACTCCTTAATCATCTGAACAAATTGTTCGTTATCATTCTGATGTCTGGAATAAAGCACAATTAAATTATAATACTATTAAAAAAGAAATTTTATCTACTGTTTTATGTATTACTAAATTTCAAGATGATATTTCAAATCAAAAGTTTTTACTTCGTGTTGATTGCAAATCCGCTAAATATGTTTTAGAAAAAGATGTTCAAAATATTGCTAGTAAACAAATTTTTGCTCGTTGGCAATCTATTTTAAGTATTTTTGATTTTGAAATTACTTATATGCCTGGTTGTCAAAATTCTATTCCTGATTTTCTTACCCGGGAATTTTTACAGGGGGGTAAGGGATAAGTCCTACTCCACATATTGCCTACCATAAATCCTGAATTACCTATTTCCGAACCCTGATTAAACAACTTACCTATTGTATTCACCGCCTCAAATTAACCAGAAAAAACTACTAAAAGAGCCTAATACATTAATTACCATCAGATTCAAGCTCATCGTAATTTACTTGCTCATAATTACAATTGTTTGAATCACCATCAAAATTATGGTGATCTTCTTAGTGGTTGCTAAATCTTTGCTAACCTTTGTTTCTTGATCATACAGATGTCTCGCCCAAGGCCTCCTTTCAAGGCTTTGGTCCCATCTTCTGATAAACCTCATTTTATTCCTCTTTTGGAATTAGTAACCCAATATCATCCAATTGAAATGATTAACAGTTACCAAGTCCTTGGTAACATTCCTCGTCCCAATTACTCATCTGCTTTGGCTACTGATCCTTTTGCTTCTGCCAGGCAAGCAGTTTCAATTACTCAATTTCCTGCTAATCCAATCAGGTCTGCTCGATCTGATTATGTTAAAACAACTACTACTAATCTCTTTTTTAAAGAGCCTAGTCACCCCAAGAGTCAAACTGTTCATGACCTTGCTAAATCCTATTTTGGTCCAGGATGGCACTTTGTTCTTGTCCATCTAGATAAATCAATTACCTTCTATAAAGACATTTTGATCAATCATCAATCCGTTTTGATTAAACCCATTTATGATCGAACCTATGCTAGTAAGGTTCTGTATCAGTCTATTTATATTCACAATATTATTTCCTTAGCTGAATGGGGTTCTCCTTATTAGTTTCGTGAATTATCCGGTCACTCTATTCCATACAGTTATCATGATTACATTGATGCTTGGTTCAAGATCTTCTTGTACCAAAATGAAACCTTCAGTCACTCCTGGTTCATTCAATTTGATCAAAAGTTCAAATCAAAATTACCTTCTTGGTTTCTGAGATGGTGGTCTTATTATGGTGCCATTTTAGATATCTTCCCTGATTTTTTGATTGAATAAATCAACTAGTTTGCCACTGTTTTCCCATTTACACCTCATCAAAGGAAATTTCCATTATTGTTAATTTTTATATCTAAGTATAAAATCCCTTGGATATTCAAATGGTATTATGGTATTTCTGATGATATAATTATCCGGCAACATTCTGTTAAATGGTGGGATAAGTTCACTCCTCACTGCATTTTTGAAATTGTCCATGCTGAATTCCTAATTAATCAATGTGCTCCCACTCCTGCAATGATTAAAGCCCAGCAGACCCCAACTACTGCCATTTCTCAAGGAAGTCTTAGTCTTCCTCCAATCAATCTTAGAAGCCCCTCTTCTAGTGGTTCCAAGCCCAAATCATCCAAGTCAAAGTTTGCCTCATCAACTGATAAATCAAAGTCCAAGGCTAAGTCCAAAGCTCCTGTAATTCTGACTCAGCCCAAGACTTAATCAAAACCCAAATCAGATAAATCAAAGGCTGCTCCATCCAAGCCCAAGGTCAAGCCTGGATCAGCCAGTGATCAACTGCTTCGAATGGCCCGTCTCCTAATGGATCAGGCCCAAGCCCAATTAAAAGATGAACCGTCTGATGATGAACCTCCTGCTCTGGCCCAAAAGACCAGTTCAGAAGAAAGTTCAGACAGTTCACAAGGTTCAACTAATCAAGACCCATATGGACCAGAGTTCCAAAATGCTTAGGATCCATATGCGTTTTAATCAACATTGGATTCCATATAGATACAAATTAGCTTCAATCAAGACTCTTTTGAGAAAAGCTGCCAATTTGTATTTATATTGATTCCTTTAATCACATGTTCCATCGAAAGCATGAATAGTAAAAGTTACTGTTCACTTTTACTGTTCACTCAATCAATTTTTGATAAAGCTGCTCAACTGTTCAATCAATCAGCCGAAAGCAATCGACAGTCTGCTCAGTCTCCAATGATGCCAGCTGCCTTCGATCAATCAGCCAATTCACATGTTGCATAGTTAAATTTATTTTCTATATATTGTAATCAAATATATTCATTCAACATTCTTCGTTTTTAGAAAACTCTGAGAACTCTGAGTGAAAATCAACCTGTTTGTTTGTAACCTGATTAAGATCCTTGCAACTGCAACAATTGTAATTGTAAGTTATTTTCTGTAAAACTATTTTAATTACTGATTTATTTAATTTAGTGTGTATGATTCCAATTACTTGATCATCTGTTTTATACACTGCTGGAAATTAGGCTTTTAGCGGCGTTTAAAAAACGCCGCTATAAGTATCAAAAACGTCGTTAATTCTTTTTGTGACGTTTAGTACCAAACGCCGACGACGCGGCCGTCGCTATAACTTTATGACGTTTGAAAAACGTCGCTATATTAGTATAGGCGACGTTTTTAAAAACGCCGCCAAATGTCCTACCCTAACAATACTGTGACGTCACTATGATTTTAGCGACGTTTTTAAAACGCCTTCATAGGTTTTTTAAATTTTAAAAATTCCAACCGTTATAGTGGCATTTTAAAAACGCCGTCTTATCTTTTTTTTTTTGGTTTTGAAATTGTGCTAATTTTATGTGATTGAACTAAAAGAACACCAATAATAAAACTAAATAACACTAATATGAAATAATAACTCACATTCAAATAACAAATATAGCATTAATTCACTTTCCCATTCAATTTAATATAGCATTAATTTTCCCACAAAATAACATATTGAAAAATTGAATTCACAATTCTCAATCAAAAAATTACTACCTTATATACAAAGCCACAAAATAACATTACCCTCCCCTCTCTCTCACCACACCCCCATTTAATACAAAAAATAAGAAGTGAACCAAAACACCCACTGTCAGATCCAAGGAAAAAAAGAAAAAATAAAAAACCAAAGGATTTTAACACAAAAAATCTGAAAAAATTCCTGAGACATATTTAGGGTCAACTCTGTGAACCAACCTTGCACTTTCTAAGCAGTAAAATAAAGTTTGTGTCGTTTTCTTTGGTGTACACTTCACATATCTGAGATAGACCAAAGATACGCTTCTCTTTCCATAGCCTGTTTCTCATTCGTCCTTGTAAACATTTCCTTTTCAAACCCTACAAAGCGCAGAACAACAGAGGATAAATAATTTTGACAAATAGAAATACAATACAAGTCCATATAGTTCATAATTTGCTTTAACTATTCTAATTTCAATAAAGAATGATGAGAATCAGCTCACGACAAATAAAATAAAATAATTCTCTGTTTGTTTCGCTGGAAATCTGGAAAATGAGTTTCTCATTTTCTAGCATCTGGTACGACAGAAAACAGAATTCACTAATAGTTGAGTTGAAAATTTTAAAATTTAGTTGAAAACAAACAACATACAAGAAATAAAAGAAATTCACTCATTTTCTTACATAAGATTGTTTTAGCCAAACAAAACAGCAATAGTTAAACAAGTATAGAAATCATCTCAGGTCTCCAATCTCTCATTTTTCCCATCCACTTATCTCCTCAAGGTTTGTAAGATGTATTTAAAGCTTACATGGAGTGCTGGATAGCTTCATGAGCTGTAGCTGAAGGCTAAAAATCATTAACTGCAACCTCTTTGTTCTCATTCTTCTTGTCTAAATTAATTGTCAAGAAAAATATTCCGTCTCCATCTTAGTTTCCATAAATATCAAATACCTAGAAAGAAAGGTGCAAAGGATACAGTCTTCAAAAAAGCGACGAATCACAGCTAGTCGATGAGGAGGAAGCTCTTTGATGTCAGTGTATTCAGACAACAAAAGCAATCAATTTGGTCTACCATTCACAATATCAGAATTAGACAGTTAACGAGCAACATTGGAATAAAACAGCAATAGTGAATTTGATTCATAATTAATTTTCTCTGTTAAATGTCAATGGCGAAGGCAGAGATAATCATGGAAAAGAACAAGAACCACTCTTATATGATACAATGTGTAGATAGAACACAAGAAGAACAGTAGTCAAAGTGTAGTTTAATACACCCTTGCACTCAATTGCCGTCGATTATCTTGCTTTACCATCTCCATTAGTGTTGTTTCCAACTCCTCAGCTCTGGAAAAGAACAAGAACCACTCTTATGGATTTACTGTAGCTTTCATGAGGCACATTAAGAAAATTAATACTATTTACGGCCCAGAGCAAAACAGATGATCATCTAATAAGAAGTAATTTTGTATTTAAAGATTGACTACCTTCCATGAGAAATTAATGCCCTCACAAAAGCATACACATGGATATATGACTGCTAATGTTAAATGATAACATAGATTATTAGCACAAAACAGGTTAAATAAACAATTTGCTCTAATGAAGGAACCCTTGAGAACTTCAACACATACATAGACAACACAAAAGCAGCTGGACACATTAATCATGCAATGCATACCAGGTTTCTAATGACACTGGGTTGATCACCTTGCCTAATTAACTACTCATGTATTTGTTTATCTTATCATAATCACCGTCTTATCTTCAACCTAATAATATGGGCCTAACTGGAAGCATGAAAAATTCTCAGAAAGATGCAGATACTAGACACCGCACAGCAAGTACTAACCTTGATGTACCAGATCTCTTCTCCTCCAGCAACCTGCACAACTCGACCTTCAACCAAACCACCTGCACATGAGCCGTTAATGAGCGAAAAGAGTTGAACATGAATTACTTATATTCATCGTGTGATTACAAGTAATATGCCATTGTTTACATTTATAAGTTTTGCAATTATTGAACTGGAAATCTAGTCATACTACCCAGCAAATGAAATGAGTAACAGATAGAGGTGTGGATTTAGCAATCTCCTAAACACTACTAAAGAAGTGCATCATTCTCATGGCACCTTTACTGGCCAGACAAAGATTAATATATAATAGCATCAAGGTTACCTGAGCATCATTCAAGAACATAATTGATGAGTAGCTTTGCTACACAAACATGGTAAAGAACGAAATGGTTCTTTCGGTTTCTCTCCCTATTTTTCATGTTTTTTAGTGAATGCAAAACTATATCAGAATCAGGAGTGCTGAAAACAACTGGAAGAAACTAGAAGTGAGAGACATTTTTGAGTAAAGAGATGGAATTCTGTCCAGTGGCCCCTAGAGGAAAATAGGTTTATAGTGTAAAAGAAGGAAGAAAGATTAGAGTCTCACTTCCCCAGCACCAAGGAATAAAAATGTCTGCTCGGCCAAGGATCTACCAAGTAACTTCAGTGCCGCAACAAGCCCTGCAAGAACCACAGCTGCTGTCCCCTGCAAAAGTGGGGAAAAAAAAAGTTAAGACAACATGGGATTCCTCAAGGTTATTTGAACGACGACCATATTATCACATACCTGTATATCATCATTGAAGACAAGATGAGTAGTACTATATTTCGCTAGCAGCTCAAAAGCATTGTGGTTTGCAAAATCTTCAAACTGTAAAGCATTGGTAGCAAATCAAACCAACATTAGAACTGCAAGAACAAGATCAGGCCCTGAAATTTTTTCAGATTAAGGATGCAAATCCACCTGTATGAGTACTTTTTCACCATAGTTCTGCTTGACAGCAGTCATGAATTCATGAAGAAGGTCATAATATTCCTGGAATACAATTTGACAAAACTGCCTCAGTATTAAAGAGAATTACATAATGTATCTTAATGCTTGTAACTAAACACAATAAAATGCTAAAACTATTAGACCTTCCCAATAAAATGCTAAAATGCTTATAACTAATGCGAACAAAATGGAAGGTAATTATCTATGTACTAAAACAAAATGGAATTACATGCTTTGGTTTTCTCTAGTATCTTAAAGCAAGAATCCCGTCTTTCAAGTAGAAATTTTAAAAAAGCAGTTTGTAACACACACTGAAAAGGGGTATAAAAAAAGTTTAAAAAAAGCTATTGGGAAAAGAACAGAACAAGAGAGATTACAATGATATGGGAAATGAAGATTGAAGGGTAACTGAAATATCAAAATTAGCATAAGTATGAGAGTAAATGCTCCTCCAGATGCTAATTAAAACAAAATCAATTCATAGCCAAGCAGCATCTAAGCACACAACACATATGCACCAATCAGCTTCAAATTCACAACTGGGGATTGATGTAGACTAAAGAGGCACCTCAAGGTCCATCATGGCCATGTACTTCTGCAGTGGAACTTGATATTGGCGAATATTGTCCATCAGTTTCTTCTCCTGATAAGTCAAATGAGAAAATTTCAACAAGAATGATTTGAACTAAAGTGAGGTTGCCAACCTCCTTCAGGTTCACCTTGCCATTATTCAACCAACCACAGGCTCAGCTTTTTGGAGCTCATTTGACAAACAAGAAGTGAATAAGGAGCAGAGCATCATTTTCCTAATCACTCTCAACTCGAATGAATCTGATCTGTAATATATGTTACAGGACAAATTGATATAATAGCTAAAATAATAGAGGATGCACAGACACATCACACAGATTCAAAGGGTGATATGTCTTCCTTCATCACCTCACCAGATTCTAAAAGTTTTTTTTCATAAATCTCAAGTGCTGATGGGTGATTCTGGATGACCTATCAGCACCCATTCCACATCACAAATATAAAAAAAATTACTCACTAAATTCAAATAGATGTTAATAATAGATGTAGTGTCATAACCAGAAACAAATCCGAAAGTAACAAAAATTAAGCTTGCAACCCCAATTCTAACAAGAGCGGTAAGGTCTAGAAAACTAAATATATAATAAGGCTAACCTTGTACATATGTGGCTGTGTGAAAGACGGCTCATCCATCTCATTGTGCCCAAATCTACGATAACACACTATATCAATCACTGAACTGAAGAAGAATCGAAGAACAATCACTGAACTGAAGAAAAATCGAGAGAGATTTGAGTGAGAGAAAGAGAGAGCAACTAACCTCTGATCGAAGAAGACTAAGAGCTCCAAATCCACGGAGATGAATCACCGATCTGAAGAAGAATCGAAGTAGAATCGAGAGAGATTTGAATGAGAGAGAGAGCAAAGAGTGAGTGAGAGATTTGAGTGAGTGAGAAGGAGACGACAGTGCTCAAAATAGGGTTTTCAAAATAAAAATAAAAGAGAGATAGAAGAGGGTGTGAAGAGAGACAGGGAAGAGGGTGTGAAGAGAGACAGGATTTGGAGGCGTTTTTTAAGCGTCTTCTATTTACGAAACGGTGTCGTTTTACCTAACAAAAAAGGCGACGTTTAAAAAACGCCGTTAATTATCAAAAAAAAGTGACGTTTAACTAAACGTCGTTAATTAAACGCCGTTAAATCCTCATTCTCCTGTAGTGACAGTTTCAAAATTTATGTAATATATAAAACAAGTATCTCTGGCCACCCTACTTTATTTTGTTACATGTATGCATGTTTGTATATAATAAAAACAAAGCCTAAACTCATTAAAAGTACAGGTAAAACTACATGCAACGCAAAGAATTTGGATGCATATGGTGATGCAATTAAAAGATTGTACAACTTAAAACTTTTCTATATGAATGTAAAAAGACAAAGTATGATCAGTGCACGAAACATCCGCTAAAGCAAGATCTGGAAACTAGGAAAATTGACTTTTTCGAGCAGGTGGCCTAGGCTCGAGATCACAGTTGATGTAGAGGAGGTAGAAACATGTTTAACAGGGCTGAGGTTTCCAACCATAACAGAGAGCCATCACACAATCTTTCGCTGAGCTGCCCACTGTTGCCTTTATTTCTTCTGATTTTGCTATTGTCTGCAACCACAGATCTATTAAGTTATGCAGTCGAAAGCTGGGATGCAATGGCTGACCCTTCAATGAGATCTCCACCTGGGGGGAAAAAAAAAACTATAGTAATTAGCAAATTTGCCAATAATGCTTCGATTATCAACTATACTATTATTGTTGTTGTTGTTAATCAATATGAATTGATTTCTTTAATTGGTGTTTGACAATACATGAGACTAGTCTTGCACAATACTCTAAATAGTGTACTTTGATACTAAGCCAATGTCAAATGTAGAAAATGAAAATTCTACTATGGAAAAGAGAAGAAGCTAATGAATCAACTATAGACTGGAAAAGACATACTCACCCAAACAAACTTGCATAGACATCAGCATATACAAACTTATTTTCATAGGGAAGTGATTATGATTATGTAAGGTACCTCAGCTTGATGGCAGTTAAGATCCAGCCTATCTACAACGAACTTTTGGATGGATGAAACTGGTACATTTGCATCCCTATGGTGGGAACAAAGGAAAACATGTCAATAATAACAAGAATTTTGCTTGCCGCTAACTAAAACAGTTCTTATGGTAAACAGAAGTCAAGACACGGTCATGGATTAGTTCTTCGACAATTTGTTTTGTAACAAAAATCTCATTTCAAGTATAGGGAAAAGTTCGACGGAAGGTTAGATCAAAGAAGTCAGAGAGAAAACTTACATGGAATAAAGCACCCAATATGGGATGCATAAGCTTTTCTTAATGCTATCTGTAAAAGGGACTTCTTTCAAATGCCACACAAATACAATCAGATGATCTATTTGCACTTAATGTGAACATTCCATGTGTTTTGGATGCTATTTGTACTTTGTTAAATAATTAAGACACCATCATTACTCCAAGAGGACGAAAATAATGCTTAGTGAACGTGTTCACAGTTGTAGCTCAGAGGAAGAAAAATAAGTTAATAGATTACAACACAGACATGTGTTCTCTAGATCAGGGCAGAGTTTACTTAGTTTCAACTGGACCAAATAGCAATGCAGTATCTCTACACACAGATATCATGACTTAACTGAAGCATATATCATGACTTAACTGAAGCATATTAAGCAAAGTGGTGGTGCCAAGGGGACTTACTTTAAACTATTGACATATGCACGAGATCTAGCCAACTAGGCTAGCCCCAGTTGGTTGGTTAGTATCATCCTTTATAACTTTTCAAATGAATATAGCTCCCATTCCTTCAATGCACGATAACAAAAATATAGCCAGCAAGACATTTCAAACAATATGAGATCATAAAAGGAAGATCCCATCCTTTAAGATATACCCTCTAGAGTGAATAATTTATGAAGATGTATTAAATTTACCAAGAGAAGATCTTCATCAATTCCAAAGGATTTGCGAGCTTCTTCTAGGCGCTTTGATGTGACCTTCTCATGTTTCCTGCACAATCATCCAAAGTGGAAACTACAATAAACAAAACCAATTGCTCAAGCAAAGATTTGCACAAATTGTAAAACTCAGTGCATTATGGCATGGTAAAGTTTCAAAACATAGTGAACTTCTGGTTAAGATGCTTCTTTTAATGAGATTTCGCACAAAGCTTCACACTTACTAGATTTCTTCAAATGGACCCAAAACATTTCAAATTTAAATGTGCATGCACGTGTAGACACACATCCTGGGGAAGAAAAAGACTAGTTTCCAACCTTTTCACTGTATTTTCTCAAATTAACTAACACACATCAAGAAGCATTCACTAAAGGATTCCACAACTCTTTTACTTAATCAACATGCTTAGGTGTTAATTATCTTCTTATGACCAAAGAAAAAAAAAAAAAAATGAACTAAAAAAAAAAGGCAGCTCTGTTTTTTGTTTTTTCGAATGTTTGTGGATAGTGATGTTTAAAGGAGAGGGAAAACAAGTGATGTACCCAGAGCTCGCTGGATCTCTAATCTCAAACTCATCTGTCATAGCATCATAGCCACATATTACAACATAGTGACCTATAGAAGATTATAGTCCAGTTAGTAACAGATACAGATGTGGCATGCACAATGAATATACGGGGTTACTGGCCATGAACTCAAATATGAGATAGTATTAGTGGTAGTGAGAGTACTAGAAATAAATAATTTGGAGGAGAAAAAATGAGACAAACGCAAGATCATGTTCAACAGTTACTTCATTAAATCAGAAACAGTTAAACCCACACATTCATCTGCCCCTTTTTCTCCTACAACTCCAACTGATCCAAAATGAGTTATTTGTAGTTCATAAACAATAACGAAGTTCTCAAATTTCAACATTCCGCCAACTATATATATATACAAGTCACAATAACAATCTACATCAACTTGGAAATCCAATCAATATGTTGTTCAAAGTGAGCAATTTATTTTGTCAGATTTTTCATCTTGTGTTTGATGAAAAGGAGATGACCCTTCGTCTGAGCCAGGGCAAAAAAAAGGATGGTTATTCAATCAATACATATATAAATTCATATATATACTTGTATAGAGAGATTTTTAAGAGAAAAAAAAATTATCCAAAAAAAAATACAGATAATGTGTACGCATATAACGAGATTGTGCGAGAGAGACAGAGATCGAGAGAGATTGAGAGATCGAGAGAGAGAAGAATCGATAAAACTGAGATTGGAAGACCAACCTTCAGACGGCGCTGATCTTGCACAACCTGTTTAGCACGGGCCCTAACCTCATATGGATCAATCTTGGATTGGGGCTAACTAGAGCATATACAACTCATCAATCACTGAAACGGAGAGAGAGACGGGAAGGAAGAGCTTCAGAGAGAGAGAGAAAGAGAGACGGTGGAGCTCACCTTAGGAGACGATGGTGTAGATGATGATGTAGACGATGGTGCAGATGGTGGAGACCGATCTGAATCTCTGAATCTCTGCGATGAAATCACTGAGATGAAATCGCTCTGAATCTTTGTGATGAAATCACTGAGATGAATCTCTGAATGGCTCTGATAAGGGTTTAGAGAGAGTTGAGAGAGAGATTTAGAGAGAGAAAGAGAGACAGTGGTGGAGCTTCGAAATCGTTCTGAGATTTAGAGAGAGAGAGAGAGAGAGCTCGAAAAGTTGGGTCTTAGTCTGAGATTCAAAATTAGGCTTTGAAAAGAGGAGACCAAGCGCGTAAGGCACAACACATTCGGAGGCGTTTCAAACGCCTCCTATTATTAAACGATGTCGTTTTGTTGAACAAATATGCGATGTTTTAAAAAACGTCGTTAAATGTTAAAAAAAAGTGACGTTTAAAAATGCGTCATTAAAAAAACGCCGCCTAAACCTCTTTTTCCTGTAGTGATATCATCTTCTTCTATCTGCTTCGCTTCCCCTTTCTGAAATTTGATTCAATAAATTTCAATTTCAGAAATTTGTACCATTAAAAAAATTTCTCATTGGTTCCTAAGAAGAAATTGAATCAAATTTTGATTTCAAAATTTTGTTATTTTATTTCAAAAATTTGACTTCAGAAATTTGTTATTTTATTTCAGAAATTTGATTTCAGCAATGAAGAAATTTGATTTCAGAAATTTGTACCATTCAACAAATTCAAAATTTGATTCAAAGACTCGTTGGTTTGATTCACTACCAAATCTTTCAGGTTGAGGAATTTTTTCCTCATTTTGCCCTAATTTTAGCAAGATACACCAAATTTGTAAAATTAGAAGAGAAGAAATCAACATGTTGCCTTAATTTCATATTTTACAAAATTAGGGCAAAATCAACATATATATATATATATATATATACACCAAATTACCTCGTCGTCAATAGGATTGAAATAGAGGGAGTCGGGACTCGGGAGGACAGAGTAGGGCGGCAGAAGGACCTGTCGTCAACGTGAAGGGAAGGAGTCCGTCCGTCGAATGAGATGGAAAGAGAGGGAGAGAGAGAGAGTCGGGAGTCGGGCGACAGGCGTCGCAGTCAAGGACGTCAGAGTGAAAGGAAGGAGCTGAGGGAGTAGACTGTCAGAGTTAGGAGTTGAGGAGCTGTCCGTCGAGTGAGGGGGAGCTGTCCGTCGAGTGAGGGAGTCGTCTGCCTCTCGTCTCTCATTGTCATAGAGCTATATTTTCCCGTTAAAAAATGTTTTTGAATTCTGAAAGAGGAGCGTCGGCTTTGTATGTCACGTGACCCATCACGTGCCTGTCCAACTCAGAGGAGGTCGAGGGGGTCGGAAACATTTTTCAATTTTCAAAGTCCTAACCAAACACAAGAAGATATTCTTTGACAAAAAATTTTCTCGGGCCAAAACGAATTTGAGTGCTAATTTTTTTTTGTCATTTTTGCTTACACTAAGTACCATAATATGAAAACAATTGGTAACCATAGAGTATATTGTACTTTATAAATGCATTCTAACAAAAGAAATTCTCTTATTTTATTTTATTGTGAGTTTTCCATCCGACACGACAAAGCACCCTTGCTTTAAGAGTAAATTTGCAAAAGCACCACTTCGAGTTGTCCCTCAAACATCATGCCGTCATCACTATAGAACATTATGGAGATCTACCCTCTAGTGCTACTACTAGATAGAGATACGATTTAGATTTCTAAGTTCATTTCCATGCATACACAATTGAATGGTTAAAAAATTAAAATCAATGAGCCTAAATGCACAAATTAATCTACTAATTGAATTGTGATGCAAACATAGTTGGGATACGTTTGATTCAGCTAATTTTACTTTCCATTTTATTGATCTTTTGTATGTACTATTGGTTTACATAATTTATGAGCAAAAATTCTTTTCTTTTACTGGTAAAAACAAAAATTGAATTGTTGCTCCTCAGATATTGAATTCTAATTTTCAAGAAGATAAATTGACACAATCTACACATTTCAAAATTTTGATATTTTCTTGTAGTTACTTAGGCCTCGTTTGGGAACAGACTAATTTAGTAACTTTTTAGCTATTTGACTAAAATATGAGCTAAAAAAAACTAGTATGTTTGGAATAACTTTTTGACTTTTTACCAAAAGATGTGCAAAAAGTATAGAGAAAAGAGAATCTTTGACTTTTTGGTATGAGTTATTGGCTTTTTAACTTTTTTTAATAACTTTTTGACTTTTTAGCTAAACTGGTCCTTCCCAAACGAGGCCTTAGTATTGTTGGTGCTATTGTTTGTCACCATTTTATGTAACCGTGTCCTTGAATACTAATTATTAGTTTCTTGTGTGTAAATTATTAAATTATTATTAAGGAAATGATGCATAAAATTATATTTTGTTATATATCCAGCTATATAAAATAATTATAAAATAAAAATAAAAAATAAAGAAAAAGGAAAAGTCAACCAGTAACTTGTTTAGTGGAACCTGCATCAGACGTCAGCAATTTTTGCAACGTATGCAAAGGAATTGAGAGAGAATTGTTCAGTGGGACAATGCTCATGATAGTAAAAAACATATGCAATAATAATCTTCTCATTTTCATTTATCATCAAATTTTCCATCAGAATATTAGATTACTTGATAGACAACAAGTCCCATCATATTATATCTCAAAACAAAAAATTCAAAACGAAAAAAAAGAAAAAAAAAAAAAAGAAAAAAGAAAACATAGAGACTGAAAGTACAAAAAGGCCCCTCATCTCTGCCTTCCATTGCACTTTGCACCCTCATCAGTTCTCCCCCTTCCTTTGTGTTTTTGTTCATTCTTTCAACTGAGTTATTAGGCCTTTGGGGCTTCCATAGCTATCATGGGAGGTTGTGGGATTGGAGTACCAATGGCCAACGCCGGCATAACATTCTTGTTCACTTGACTTATCTGAATTTCAACAACATTTGCTTCAATGTCGTCAATCGTCATCTGGTTATTTCCTCCACTGCCCTTTACTGGTTCGAGGATTGCCTCGGCTTCCATCTCCTTGTACTCCTTGTATTTGCCCCATAGAACCGAGTAAAGTCCGATCACAATTAGCACAGCGCCGAGAACACTGAACCAAAAAAGTAGAGAAAAGATAAGTAGGGAAATATAGGGAATGTTGAGAAGTTTGAAAATAAGAAAAAAAAAATTTATTATGATGTTTTTTCTAGTATCCATTTCTTTTCTCTTGTTAAGATGTTAGTTTTATTTGACAGTAACGTTTCATGAAAAATACTGTTGAAAATCATAAGAATCAAAGTGGAATTTTGTTTCTTTCCATAGGGATGGAAAATTGGGGCAACAGTAACAATTTTGCAATATATGGCATCATGCAAAGAAAATTCTAAAAAAAGCTCTTTTCAAGAATTTCTATGTACAATCCTTCACTGCATGATGTGATGGTGATATTTTTATAATTTAAAAATATATTGATGGTTTCATTTATTTTAAAGTGATAGAGACTAGCAACTCAGTATTTTTTTTTTATATATTTTATTTTTGTGTGTTTTTATTTTATTTATTTACATATTACTTACCCTCCCACATAGATCTTTTCTGCAAGGATGAAAGAGCCCATGATTGCCACAATAATCATCATCAAAGGACTGAAGGAAGTCACGAACACTGGCCCTCTTTTCTTCATGACTAGACCTTGCACATAGTATGCAATGCTTGATGACACTATACCCTGAAATCAAAGATTTATTTTATTTTATTAATATATAATTTGGGACATATTATTGAGAGAGGGAGAGAGACAGAGACAGAGACAGAGACTTACAGCATAGGCAGCAGCTAGGAGGTTCATGTCCCAACCAATGGTCCAAACAGAAGGTCTGTGCTCCATTACAAAGGTGACAGCAATGGATTGTAAAGTACCCATGAAGCACACAAGGGTTGTCAGAGAGAGATGGGCTGAGTACTTTTTCAGTGTAATTGCCTGTGATACAATACAAATAAAAAAAATTAAAATTTCTTTTCCTTCTTTTGAAAAAAACTAATAAGGGAGTTTTAAAAGTATGTGTTTTTTTTTTTTTTGTTTTTGGTTTACCTGAAGGATGAAGAAAGCAGCCCAGGCAAGGGTAGCAATGATAAGGAGAATGGAACCCGTAACCCAGTCCTTGTCAGAAGGACCAGAGGCTTGAGGGACAGAGGATGAAGTAGTACCAGAATGCATATGCTTTGACCACACCAAATCAATGACATGACCTTTGTATAATGTCATCAACATTGCCCCTCCCACTGTCACTATTGTTCCCACCACCTTTGCTTGGCATCTTACCTTCTTTATATCCACCTTCTCCATCCTTAATTTTCACAAACCACCAAATCCAATCAATACTCATAACTTGTTACCATAAAACCTATCTATGTATCTATACTAGCAGTGCGTGCAAAACTGGAAGTTACAAAATTTAATGTGAGTTTGATCAGAGCAGTTACATGAGACAAGAATATCATGTGTATTTTGAAAAACACTAAAAAAATTCTGACAAAACTACACCAATTCCGATTTAGGCTCCATAGATATAGAAAGAGAGAAGTGGAGGTGGTGGTGGAGAGTGAAGATAGATACCTGCATATGACAGCCATGACAAATGTCATCGCGGGAAGCATGTTGCTCATGGCACATGAGAAGGTTGGCGAGGTGAATTTCAGTCCAGCATAGTAGAAATTTTGATCAATAACAGGTCTGTAAAATTGAAAAGTAGAGATTAAGATGAGAAATGCTATTTATCACTTGTTTTATTTCACCGCTTCTTATGTTTGATGACTACGATTTTCCAAGAAATGGTATTTGGAATTTTAAGAAGCAACTAGTATACTCACCCAAGAAGGCCCAGCACAAAAATTTGCATAAAAATGGGAAATGTAATCTTCGGCCTCACTTTCCTATAATCAAAACATGAATTAATCAGTCTCTTTTTACCAACACAAGGACTTAAAAAATAAAATTGTTGACTCTCTTTTGAGTGTTAAAAAAGAGAGGTTCTTCTAGTACCTCTCAAGAACGAGAGCGAAAGGAGCGATGACAGCAGTAGCAAAGGCATGCCGATAGACAACGAGCACGTAATGACTCATTCCCCGATTGAGGGAAACTTTGGTGATGATGTTCATTCCGGCATAGCCGAACTGGAGAGAGATCATGGCTATGTATGGCTTGGCTCTCTGAAGAAAACTTCCCAAACATCCTTTCCCCTCCATTTTTCTTTCACTTTCTTGGAAAAGAAAATTATGAGGACTCAAGAAAGAAGGAAGGAAGGAAGAGGAGAGAGAGTAAACTAGCTAGAAGAAGAGAGGAAGAACACTTGAAGTTGCTTTGTGTTTCTCCTGAGGAATAAGATTGTAATGAGGGCTCTATTTATAGCCCATTGGAGAGACCCCTATCCAAATTGTTTCAAGTGTGTGGGAATCTCACTCTCACACGTGACTGTTGCACTAACCATGCATCTATTTGAATATTCTGATTTGTTGTATGTATATATATCCATATACGGGCAATGCGGGTTCCACGTGTCATCAATTGGAGCTTAATTATGTTTTATGGGTTCCACTTTGTAGTGGTAGCTGATATAGGAGCGAGAGAGAGAGGTAACAAAACAAAAGATTAGTGAAATGCTGATGCTAGTGAGGGGCCAACATTGTGTACTAGTGGTAGCTGATTGCAGCCCTAATTCCGACCGGGCCCCACCGATACCGGCACGCCTCGACGCGGCATGGCAAGGCGTCTCATCCATCGGAACAGTAGTACCCACCACCACTCACACCACCGGACTATTATCAAATAGTAACTCACTGTTTTTAAATTTTAGTGCAAAACTTTATGGAGATGGGAAAATAATGGTTTTGGGTGCAAATCTGATATGTGCCCAGATTGGCTTGTCGAGTGACGAAATTGAATTAATCAAAATGTTATACTAATTAAGAGTTAGATTCGATGTTCTGTTGAGTTTCTCTGTGATTCCTATATTTGGGTAAGTTTGCATTATGATGTTCGAAGTATTCATTAATATTTCATGTGGTTACGTAATGGAACAATACCCACTTTATAAAGTAGGCTACTTTCCATTTCTTATCTGGAAAAATGAAAACATATGTGTATAAGAATTTTGATTTTGTGTTTGATATGTTGACAAGTGCATCTCGATTAGGGATGTAAAAAAATACACTGTACGTATCTTTGTAACTTGCATAATGCATCCTGTGTAGAAATGTTCTTTGCCTCTACATGTACAAGTGGGAATGATTTATTTTAATGTTAAGAAAAATGTTTCATTATTCCTTAAGATTTATTTGCTTTTCAATTTAATTGAAAGATTGGTAAGGAGAGAGAGAGGAAAGAGAGAGACTGGAATGAAAGATTGGTGTGTATTACTATCTATTATTGTATTGTGTCATTACAAGAGAATGAGCTCTCTCTCTTTATAGAGAGGAGAAGGAGACAATGGGACAGTGGAGCACCGAAAGTGCATGCGACAATACATTAAACAATATGAAAGCTTCTGTTAAAGCTGAAGGTTGAAGGTGTGTGGTAGTGGGTGAGCTCTCTTTACAGCTACGCTCTCTTTACAGCTACTATAGTGTGATGGTAAGTATATTATATGTTAACAGGCCCCCACAAACTCAAGGAGGGTAGGCATCGACCAAGTTGAGTTTGAAAACAATATCACGGAAGCGCCCAGGAGGATGAGCCTTGGTGAATATATCAGCAGGTTGATCGGCAGAAGCAATAGGGAGAAGATGAACAGTACCACGTGTAACATGCTGTCGAATGAAATGACAATCAATCTCAATATGCTTGGTGCGATCATGAAAAACATCATTGTGAGCAATCTGAATGGCACTCTAATGGTCACAATAAAGAGAGGTAGCGCCAGAAGAGGAAACACCCATATCAGTGAGGAGCCAGCGAAGCCAGAGAAGTTCCTGAGTAGTATCAGCAAGAGCTCGGTATTCAGCTTCGGTGCTAGAACGGGCAGTGAGGGATTGTTTCTTGCTACACCAAGTAAGAAGAGAATCCCCCAAGAAGAAACAGAATCCCGTGGTGGAGCGTCGATCCGTAGGATCCCCAGCCCAATCAGCATCAGAAAAGGCACGCAGTTCAAGTGAGGAGGAAGTAGAGTAGTGAAGGCCATGGAACAGAGTGCCTTTGAGGTATCGAAGGATGTGGAGTAGAGCAGTATAGTGGGGAGTGCGAGGAGCCGACATGTACTGACTAACAATGTGAACAGCATAGGCAATGTCAGGACGAGTCACTGTGAGATAGACAAGACTACTGACGAGCTGGCGATAAAGAGTAGCATCATTGAGGAGAGCCCCATTGAGAGGAGTGAGACGAATCTGAGGATCAACTGGAGTAGATGTAGTTTTGCAATCGGTAAGACCAGCACGAGCCAGAAGATTGGATGCATATTTGGCCTGAGATAAATAAGAGCCAGTAGAATCATGAGAGACTTCAAGGCCTAAAAAGTAGTTAAGAGTACCAAGGTCCTTCAGCTCAAACTGACGATGGAGAAAACGTTTAAGGTGGAGAATACCAGCTGTATCATTACCAGTGATAATCATATCATCCACATACAGAAGGAGAAGAGTGGTACCATGAGGAGTAGTCCGTATAAAAAGAGCAGAGTCATAGGGGCTAGAGATGAACCCGAAGTCATGAATGGTAGAACTGAACTTAACAAACCAAGCGCGGGGTGCTTGCTTGAGGCCATAGAGGGCACGCTGTAGTTTGCAAACCTTATGAAGGGGAAAAGTAGACCCAGGTGGAGGTTGCATGTAGACCTCCTCAAGAAGATTACCATTGAGGAAAGCATTTTTGACATCCATTTGAAAGAGCTCCCAGTGGGGAGCAGCAGCAACAGCCAGTAAACTGCGAACAGAGGTAAGCCGAGCAACAGGGGAGAAGGTTTCCTCATAATCAATCCCATATTCCTGGTTAAAACCCTTGGCAACAAGACGAGCTTTGTAGCGTTCAATAGAGCCATCAGAATGAGTCTTGATTTTGTAAACCCATTTGCAGCCAATTGCAGTTTTGCCAGGAAGAAGATCAACAAGATCCCAAGTATGAGTTTTGTCCAAAGCTTGAAGTTCATCAGTCATAGCTTGCTGCCAAAGAGGATTAGTACAAGCCTCACGATAGGAGGTAGGTTCATAAGTAGAAAAGGCAGCAGACCCAACAATATAATCACGAAGGTGGAGAGGAGGTTGAGTTACCCGGTGTGGTCGACCCGTAGGAGGATTGGTGGGAGGAAGAACCGGTGGAGAAGAAGGTGGTGCAAGGAGAGGTGGACCTTCAGGGAGAGCAGTCTGGTCGGGAGCAGGAGTGAGCAAGGGCGTCTCAATGAAGGAGGAACCTGTATCAAAATCATCAGAGAAGAGATCGATGGAAGGATTAGTAAACAGTACATTAGTGGAAAGTGCAGATAAGTGAAAGGAGAATAGGGAGGAAAACATTTGGTGCTCCCAAAAAATGACATGACGGGAGATACGAAGACGTTTAGAGAGAGGGTCCAACAGCGAAAACCTTTATGTTCAATTCCATACCCAAGAAAGCAACAAAGACGAGAACGAGGTTCAAGCTTGGTATGTTCATGAGATTGAAGGAGAACAAAGCAGGCAGAACCAAAAACCCGAAGATTAGTATAGGGAGGGAGGAGGGGGAGTGCCATGCAGACGTTCAAAGGGAGTTTGATTATGGATGACAGGGGTAGGAGCACAATTGATAGTGTAGACAGCAGTGAGGACAGCTTCCCCCCAAAAGCTTTCAGGGCAGGAAGAAGAAAGAAGGAGAGCGCGAGTAGTGTCAAGAATATGCCTATGTTTCCGTTCAGCACGGCCATTTTGCTGGGACGTGCCAGCACAGGAATGATGAGGCAGTGTACCATGACACTGAAGAAAAGAAAGAAAATCTGAATCCCGATATTCCATAGCATTGTCAGAGCGAAAAAGTTTGATGATTTTGGAAAATTGGGTGTGGATCATTTGGGCAAATCGATAATAAAGGGTTTTGAGTTCAGACCGAGTTTTCATGAGAAAAATCTAAGTAAACCGTGAAAAATCATCAATAAAAACAACAAAATAACGAGATCCCCCCATAGTAGTAGTAGGGGAAGGGCCCCAAATATCTGAATGTATAAGATCAAAAGGTGCACAGGAAACAGATGTACTTTTATTGAATGATAAAGCAGGTTGTTTGGCAAGTTGACAGGGTATACAATCGAAAGTATCTGGAATTACATGACCCAATTGTCCACTAGAAACCAAAGACTTTAAACGATTAATAGAAATATGCCCTAAGCGACAATGCCAAAGATGAAAAGGAGATAATGAGGAAGCAGATGCAGGAGCAGCGATCTGAGGAGAGTCAGGAACATGAAGGTGAATGAGCTCATAGAGACGTCCATGCTTACGGCCGATCCCAATAGTCTGCCTCGTCTGAGGGTCCTGCACCAAACAATGAGTAGCAGAAAAGGTGACAGTTAGACCAAGTTCACATAATTGACCAATGGAGATAAGATTTAAAGTAAGAGTAGGGATATGATAAACTTGAGGTAAAGATAAAAAGATGTGGAAACAGTACCAATATGACGGACAGTCATGAGAGAACCATCAGCAGTTTGAATTGAGGGAATATGAGGAGAGGAAGAGATGGAAGAAAATATAGTTGAACTGGAGGTCATATGATTACAACAGGCGGAGTCAAAATACCAAGAAGAGTTACCTGGAGTTATAGACAAAGCAGTATGAGGAGGTGTACCAGTTGGGGGGAGAATGTGTTTGAACATGGTCTCGACATCCGTTGGAGAAAAGAGAGGGGTAGACGGAGCAGGAGACTCGGAGAAACCCTCAGCGGCAGCAGCAGCAGTGTGATGAGACTGATTCCCAGAATGAGACTGATTCCGGGAACGATGAAAGCTCCCCCGAGGAGAACCACCGCGAGAAGAGTGGCTGTTGGAGGATGAGCGGGATGGATTGCGAAAACAATCCTGTTGCAGATGACCAGGACTAAGTTTGTTGCAGTATCGGCAGGTTCTGACGGGGCAATTGACCAGGAGATGTGTGGAAGGAAGGCCCCGATTCTGACAGTAGAGGCAGGCAGTGGTCCGCTGGGTGAATGATGGCCGGTACGGAGGAGTGGCAAGAACAGAGTCCACATGATGAGTTTGGAGAGTACCAAGACGAGTCTCCTCTGATAGCAACTCAGAAATAGCTTGTTCCAGAGTGGGCAAAGGATGGCGATGAAGAAGAGAGGCACGTACGGGCTCAAAGGATGAAGTGAGAGCCATGAGAAAGTGCACCAACCTTTGCTGATTACGATAAGCAGTAAATAAAACAGCATCTTCTCGGTGAGGCCAAGTCGGTTCGGAAAGAGCAAGCTGGTCCCAAACGGAGTACATTTGAGAAAGGAAGTCATTGATGGACTGACTAGATTCTTGACGCATCCGATGAAGTTGGCTCTGAAGTTGATATTGATGAGCAAGACCAGTGGTCTGGTATCGTTCTTTCAAAAAATCCCAGATGTCTTTTGCAGGGGTAATGACAGAGTCAAGCTGAAAGCGACCAAACTGAAGACTGATAGACGTAACAGAAGTATTTCGAAACCAGGTAATGATTTGGTAATTCTTACTGTCCCATTCCTCAAGACGATCTTCATATGTAGGAGTAGCAGGAGAAACAGTGGTTTCAGCAGTGTCTTTCATCGGTTGGGTCATGTCCCCGGTGATAATTCGCCAGAGCTTCTTTCCTTTGAGGAAGGAAGACATGGCTTGGGCCCATAAAACATAGTTGGAACCATTCAAAATAACGGAAATGGGATGGGAGGCATCATGACGATCCATAATAATAGTTGAGTAGGGCTAAATTGATAGGAATAGACCTGTAGGAGCAAAATTAGGTAAAACAGAGTGTACCAGTGAGTCCGGAAGGCCGAAAATAGCTAGGAAAGGTGGGCTGTGTAGAGATGATGTCAGCAGGATGGAAAATGATGTCAGCGGCGCACGTTAGCAGAGAGGGCGTGCGGCGCACGGTAGCAGAGAGGGCGTGCGGCGTATAGTAGCAAAACGGCGCACGCGGGTGCACAATAGCGGAACGGCGCACGCGGGTGCACAATAGCGGAACGGCGCGCGTGCGGCTCACGGTAGACGAATGGCGCACGCGGGTGCACGGTAGCAAGCGCGGTGCACGAAAGGGCAGAGTGGAAGGCGCGTGAAGGCGCGTGTGAGCGTGGCAACGGAAGCAGAGACGCGCCGAGCAAAGAGGCGGCGCGTGAGAGCGCGTGACGGCGTTTCTGGTGACGGGTTTGGTGCCGTTGGAATCGTAAGGAGATTCCGAGCTGTTTGGTGTAGTTCCACTGTGTACGGGACTAAGCACCAAAATTAAAGAATCCCAGAATTGTATTCCTGTGCTCTGATACCATGAAAGATTGGTAAGGAGAGAGAGAGGAAAGAGAGAGACTAGAATGAAAGATTAGTGTGTATTACTATCTGTTATTGTATTGTGTCATTACAAGAGAATGAGCTCTCTCTCTTTATAGAGAGGAGAAGGAGACAATGGGACAATGGAGCACTGAAAGTGCATGCGACAATACATTAAACAATATGAAAGCTTCTGTTAAAGCTGAAGGTTGAAGGTGTGTGGTAGTAGGTGAGCTCTCTTTACAGCTACTATAGTGTGATGGTAAGTATATTATATGTTAACATTAATATTGAGTCTGTTAATTTAATTTTTAAGCTTAGTTGAGCCTTGAGCATGTTCTGCATGAAGCAGAATTAATGAAGCATCATTCAAGCAGACTCCGGCTTCAAACCATAATCAAAAAGAGAAAAAATTGTCCTTTGCCAGTTGTTAGCGTCTATTATAGAGTTTATCTTGATTTAGTTTTTTGAGTTGTGCAATGATTTCAATACAGTATTGAAAGACAATAACTTGTTGAATCGAATGTTGCGCTACTTTGTTTGAACCCTTGTGATTCGCCGTGCATTGATTTGCATGGCGTTGAGATGGTAGACGTGAATAACAGAGATCGAGAGAAGTCTAATTAGGAAATCGTACTTGAGAGACATAATGATAGGAAAATTGCTTCGGAATTGAGTAGCGAAAATTTGTATGTCTAGAGCTTTGTGAGTCTTATTTGACCTTATTACTGATGGATTGGTGCATCCATAATTTTTCATCATCAGCTTTTCTCAATGTGAATCCTAATTCTTGTTTGTGTGGTTGATTATTATTTCTGCTTCAATCATTTGGTGAATAATTAATTGAAAAATCTCATAATATAAAGATTTTGTCAACTAACTTTCAACTGCAAGAGGCTGATCAAACAAAAAAAAAAAACTTTCAACTACAAAATACATAAACTATTCTGCGCACTACAATTTGGAAACAATATTTTGTATAAAAATTATTTTTCACTTCAAATAATGCAATGAACACACCCAAAACCACAGCCTATACTTAAATTTGTTAAGTTATTAAATTTTATTAGATTTTACACCATGTTAGAAACGAGTAATTATTTAGTAGATGTGAAATATGTGTCACAATATTTACATGGTACTCCTAACCAATTATGCAGTAAAATTTGCTATGGATGAAATAATATTGGCTTACTTTTATTAAGTAGTTGAGAAATAAAAAATAACATATCTAATGTATCTTGTGATTTTTCAATTTTTGAGAGAATCACATAAGTAATACTATATGATACTGTACGACCACCTAATATTTTTTCAATAAAAACCAACAAAATCATGTTGAAAGCTTACAATATATCCTGTTGGATGCAACTTATAAAGCTGCTTATAATATTTTTAGTTTGAAAAAATTTGCCACGATGTTTGTGTACAATTTGCTCTTATCGCTTATTTGGAGCAAAAATAACTTATATATTATTGTAAAATAGAAAAAATAGTACTTTTAAAGTTTATTTTGTGATTATTAGATTTTAGATCGGCGAAAAGTAAACCAAACTAAACCAATATGGTGTGAAATTGAGTCAAAAATTCACACCTTAGAAGAGTATAGTTTAGGGTGTGCCACAACACTTATTCTTACATAAAATATTCCAGTAAACAAATTTGATTCCCAAAAGAACAATGTGTTTCATGTGAAGAAGCCCTATAGGATATTAGGAATGTATTATTATTATTATTATTATTGTTATAAGGAGGGAGGAGGGAGAGTTTTGAGTGAGATATGCATTGTGGATAGCATAGATTCCATTGCACCAAGCAGTTGCGTTGCGTTGGAAGCTGATTACGCATCGCAATACCAACTTCCACTTTGGTGATAATATTGCAACGAATTTCAACCCTTTTGATTCCATACATCACATTCTCTCACTTTGATTTTAAATATTTTTTCCCTTCTTATTTTCATTATTCATCTACATGTATACAAGCATGTAGTATTCAATACACCTTTCTTATTGGATCTTTTCCATCCATCAACAATTTCATTAACCATCTTGAGCATTACCTGCTTCATCCTATTTGATAGCACCTTTGCTAGTATTTTATACATGGCACCAATCAGACTAATAGGCCTATACTCAGCCAAACAAGAGGGGCTATCATTTTTAGGAATTAAAACAATGAATGTGCTATTCATCCTACGTGGTGGATTTATTGGGTTAGAACACCTTTAAATGAAATTTATCAATAAAAAACACAAAAAAAAAAAAAAATTATGTGACATGTTTGCTTTATATATGTTAGTATTGATATATATGCTCTTTATATATGCTTGATTTATCCAAGTTTGGTATCGATGCTAGTTGAAGATTCTGCCGAACTGCAATTTATACTCTAAGGGGCCCTTCTTTCGTGATTTTTAGATTGTCAGATCAAGATTCCTTCCACCACAAATTACATCTTTCATTGGGTTTTAAGCACAAAAATAAATAAATAAAAAATAAAAAAATAAGAGAAGATATTTAAAAGAAAAAAAAAAAAAAAACTGACATCTTTTTTCATTTGTCCAAATACTAATAATATTGATTTGCCACGTTTTGTCCTCATTTATTAACTTAAATGATCAAAGTGTTTGCTTTAGTTGCTTGATTGGTAATGACTCAAAATTATTGCATAAAAGATCTTTCGATTTCAAGGATTTGAAATCATTTAATTTGATGCACACTTGAAGTTTGCTACTCTGCGTGGCTTTCTATTTTCTTTTTTTTTTTTTTTTTTTGATCAGTAAAGAAAAATTTCATTAACAGCATGAAATTAAAGGTACAGGCAGATGACATGCATCGAGAGAGATTCAAAAAGTACAAAATACCCCTACTACTGCTACTCGCATCCATACAACCAACCCCTTGGCTTTCTATTTCCTTGCTTGTCTTTATAGCATTAGTGGGATTCTCATTGTTAAAAACTATCTGTTTTTATGTTTTAATTTGTTCACAATTTTATAATTATGTAAAAATTTCCTAGTATAGTTATTTTGAAGTATGATCAAATGATTATGAGTAAACTGAAACATGAGAAATATCATCAATACACAAATTGAACATAATATCATTATTAACAAGAGATCCACTGTTTGAACTTTATAGCCTACTCAACAATTAAAATACGTGCACAATTTTGGCTTGACTTTGAAGAAAAGTATGGTCACGCATGATGGGGTGTATTGAGAATACAGATAGTGAAGTCATCTATCTCTTTAACAACTTTAGTTTTTTAATGACTTGGTTGTTGACACTTCAGGAAATAACGAGTAAATGAACTTTCTTGTATTTTATTAATATGTTGTTTGTATGTCTTTCGGGTCATTTTTTTTATTTAATGTTTCAATTGCATCAATTTAGTCCCCCCAACCTATTTAATTTATGTATAAATGATCCCTCAAAATCCATTTTATCCAAAATTTAAAACAAAATGAGAAGTATTCCTATTCCAATTTGAACAAAGTTGTGACAAAAATAACGCAGGAATCATTTAAACACAAGCTAGATGACTTCATAATCAAATTGGCAGAAATTAAAATACTAAACTTTATTTGTTTTGTTTTGTTTTTGGATGTGGTGTGAATGTGAGCACAATGGTGACACATTAATTTGCATATTTTGTAATGCATAAACACCATGCAATGCACTACTAGCATTCTATTTCTTAATTTGGTTGGCCATAAATGGTTTTTAATCCCAATGAGTTTTGCTTAGTAAGAGTGGAGGCAATCAAAAGATTTACTACTTAAAAAGTTATATAATCGAATTTTATAAAGGTCAAACCTCGTAAATCTTAAAGTTACTTTAAGTTTTTCAATCAAAATTAATCGAAATACATATAAATTGATCTGTACATCTGATTATCAAAAAATAGTAATAAATAAATAAATGGTTTTCATTTAACCCCACCCCCAATCTCCCCAATCTAAAACTAATTAAACTGTAACACAATACAAAGCACATATTGAATGTGAATGTCTAGTCTAGTAGTCTAGTCAGTTTGGCATATTACACAAACGAAGAATGTGCATTGCAGGAGGAGAGGAATTTCCACAAATGGTGGTGAAAAAGTTCAATTGATTTGAGAGATCACTAACCCCATTGGGCTTTGCAGATTCTTTTGAAGAGAATCGGTCGTGGAAATGTGTGTATTGTACACTGGAGTCTCTTTCAAAAGCTATGTACCGACATGACTGGTTTTCAGGTCTCTTCACCGTGATCTTCTCACATAGCCAGCCTCAGTGGTGACACATCTTTTTTAAGGTTAAATTCATCCAACTTCATGTAGTTTGGGACTAGAGTACTTTATTTTTTTTATCATTTAAATATAGTTGAAAATTTTTATTTGATTTTGGACTAAAATATTACTGTTAGTTTTTGGTGTAATACACACACCAATTTTGAGAATGAATTTAAATTTATAAAAAATTAGAATAAGATTAATACAAAAGGAAAATTTTATCTCCATTTTTTTCAAACCTAAAATCAGATTAATATATTGATTAAAATAAAATCAAATATAATTATCAATTGATCTAAAATATAATTAAGAATTGTTTTGAAATATAATCAGATAAAATATGAATAAACAATAATTAAGAATTGATCTAAAATGTAATTAAATTAAAATTAGATTAACATGTTAGAAATTATAATAAATAATTAAGAATTTAGGATTAATTATAATATAAAATATAATTAAATTAAAATTAGATTAAAAAGTTAGTAATTACATCAAATAGTTTAATATTTAGGATTAATTGTGATTTATAATATAATTAAATTAAAATTGCAATAAAAATTTAAGAATTACAATAAATAATTAAAAATTTATAATTAATTGTGATTTAATTGAATTAATACTAGACATTATAAATTATGTCTATGAGAGATGAGATAGAAAGAAAATAACAAAAAAATATAGTGTTTGAGGGCATTATAGTCATTTTACATCTATAATTAACGGTGTTAATTATTGCATTTTAGTCCAAAATCGCACAAGGGGAATGTAACTATTTTTAAAAGATAAGGGGGTAAAATGCTATCAAATCATACCACAGGGAGGTAAGACGGATTTTACCCTCTTTTTTTTTTTAGAACACTTTGTTCGGATCGGCTTATTCAAACCTTGATTAATTTTAAGAGATCAATCCCACCGTCTACTTGTAGGGCCCCATTTAAAGTTAGCGCAAATGCCTTGTATGGACTAGTTCCAAAAAATTTATTGCAACTAGTGAGTATTGAACATGAGACTAGAAGAGAGAACAACCTGACGCAGGAGAATACACGGGGACTAGATATCGTTCTAGTAGACGAAAGGAGCTCTCGAATCCACGAGAAAAATAGAACATTGAATCCACAAGGAAGAGAAATATTATTGAATGAATGAATAAAAGTTGTAAAAAAAAGCTGTCTTTGCCATGAGGCTTACATAGCCATTTATAATAAACTAAACATAATACTTGTAGGAAAAGTAATTCTAAAATAAATTAGGAACTTAAATCAACACAAACTAGGAAATTTAAGAGAATAGGAAACTAAAATTCTAAACTATTTAAAATCCTAATCAAAATATAATTCTAAAATAATAAAATTAAGAAACCTAATAATTCTAAAATATTTATACTAAATTACAAGAATCTTAATAAAATAATATATTAAAAATATTAAAACTAAAAATACAAAAATTGTTAAAATCTTGTCTTACATCAGACTCTTCTTCTTTGAAAGAACTCGTCATCGAGTTCATATTAGAGATCTGCCATCTTCCATCCCAAATAAAAAATATTTTGAATGTTTCAGTTGCTTGCCCCTCTTCCGAATGTTGTATATAGAAAAGTTTTCTTTCTGAAAGTTCTTCTCTATATGTTTCAACTGGTTGACAAGATTAATTAGACAAGCATTGAAAATCAATTTAAATTTCTCAACACCAAGAAAATCAACGAAGGGTATTTTATGTTGATGTTGGATACTCTCTAGACTTTGCTCTATCTTAGATTCAGTTGGGCATTCAATTATCATCTTTCGAACATCAATTGCATCCTCAATCAACTTCTCTGGTGCACATGTCAACTTTATTACCTCATCTTTTATTTTTTCTTTTTCATTGAGTTCAACTAGATCTTCTTCTTTTACGATCTCATAACCATCATAATAATCAAGAGATGATAGTTCCGTCATTAGAAGCTCTTGGCTAACTTCAACGTTTTCCTCTTGCTTTACCTCTTCATTGTCTTCTTCAAACTTCTTGATCAAAGTAATTTCAGTGACCTCTCTTTTATCAATTTCAATATTCTCACCATTGTTGCAATCAACTTGATTATCTACTTCAATTGAATGTTTGTTTGGGTCTTCAAAATTTTGAAATATTGTGATACTCAAAATCTTTTCTTCTTTAATGTGAGGTTGAGCGTGACAAATTTGTTGACCTACAAGCCTTGATTGACCCAAACTAGGCAGAGCCATAGTCATGTTTCTTGAATAATCTGTATCCACAATTCCATAATAATTATTGAATTGCGAAGAATATTGTGAATCAAAATTACCTTGGAACAATTGTTTTGATTCAAGCTTTCTTTGATATTGTAGATACAATATTTGCCCGTGATTTGTTTAAAGGAATCTAGAACTCATCAATTTCTTCATCTTATGCCACGTTCTAATAGATTGTTTGTATTGTCACCTTCGATCATATTGCAATTGCTTCCACCATGTAGAAACATAACCTTGTAACTTACGTGTGACAAATTTGGCTTGCTTTTCTTTGGAGATTTCCATACACTCAAGGAATTTGTCAACTTTGCGAAACCAATAAATAAAATCCTCGACATGACAAGAAGCATTAAAATAGGGAATTTCAGGTGGTACTTGATAATCTGAAAAGTCATGATTGATGCAATTATTGTTATTGAACATATCACTGAATCTTTGTTGTCGCCTTACCGAGTGGTATTCACCATAATCCTCAAATAACTCATCTTCAGATTCGTCATCACTATCATATTGATAACAAAAAGATCGTCTCAAGACATTGTGATTAATAGGCTGGCCTTGGGCAATACCCATAATGCGGTTCCTATTAATGTTGTGACTAATAGGTTGGCCTTGGGCAAGTCCCTTGACTCGAATCCTATTAGATCTTTCTCTACAATCATCATCAATAGAGCTTGTGCTTCCTCTTTCGATAAATGACATCGAGCCAGGCAAAACCTTGCTCTGATACCACTTGACGCAGCGAAATACACGGGGACTAGATATCGTTCTAGTAGACGAAAGGGGCTCTTGAATCCACAAGAAAAATAGAACCTTGAATCCATAAGGAAGAGAAATATTATTGAATGAATGAATAAAAGTTGTAAAAAAAATTGCCTTTGCCATGAGGCTTACATAGCTATTTATAATAAACTAAACCTAATACTTGTAGGAAAAGTAATTCTAAAATAAACTGGGAACTTAAATCAACACAAACTAGGAAACCTAAGAGAATAAGAAACTAAAATTCTAAACTATTTAAAATCCTAGTCAAAATCTAATTCTAAAATAATAAAATTAAGAAACCTAATAATTCTAAAATATTTATACTAAATTACAAGAATCCTAATAAAATAATATATTAAAAATATTAAAACTAAAAATACAAAAATTGTTAAAAAATTGTTAAAATCTTGTCCTACATCACAACCCCAAGTCTTAAGTTGTGCCCACTGGACCAACAACTTAAGGTTTGTGTTTGAATTAGTTTATTTTTAAAATCATAGTTATCGTTTACACAAATTTGATCTGATCAATTATCTATTGATATCTGATCAACGTGATTTTTTTGTAAGAATGAAATAATCAACAAGTCCTAAATATTTAACAATTCGATTGGATCATCAATATGGATTCTGTGGTGGCCCACGAAACCGAACAACATGCTCCAGTCCTTAGACTGGAGAGAAGCTTGGGCCATAATAATTAAGGATTGGAGATAAGCTTGGGCCATAATAATTAAGGGATGGTTTGGGAATTGATTTTTTTTTTTTTTTTTTTTTTTTTTGACTTTGCACAAAAAAGACGTGTAAAAAAATAAAGAGAATAATGTGCTAACTTGTAGTGACTTTTCGAGTTTTAAACTAAAATAGTATGTCCCTAAACGGGGCCTTATATATATATATATATATATATATTTGGATTTTTAAGAAAACAACAAAATTATTTTTTGAAATATATTTTAAAATTTAATTTTGACATTTGATTTCACATATAAATAAAAACAATGGATGTTTCTATAATAGAGTGCCAAATTTTTAATCAAAATAGGGTTAGTCTGCCTATGTTGAGTCAATATAAAATCTCAAAAACAAAAGTATTCTTATCAGGGTTAGTCTGCCTATGTTTCTATAGTATTCGTGCACCTAGTTTACCTAAATTTGTGTTTAACGGAGTTGGTGTAGTACCTCCCCCATATCTGGTTTCATCCATGAAAGCATTCAAATTGATTAAAAAGGGATGTAAAGGGTATTTATGTTGCATATTGACTGCACCTGCTGATACTAAAGCTAATGTGGACAGTATTCCTATAGTCAGAGAATTCCTAGATGTTTTTCTAGATGACTTGACAAGGGATTTGATTGATAGGGAGATTGAGTTCACTATTGAAGTGTTACCGGGTACACAGCCAATTTCTAATGCTCCGTACAGAATGACACCTACTGAATTGAAGGAATTGAAAATACAGCTGCAAGAATTGTTGGATAAGAAGTTCATCAGGCCTAGTACTTTACCGTGGGGCGCACTAGTTTTATTTGTGAAAAAGAAAGACGGCTCATTAAGACTCTACATTGACTACCGTGAATTGAACAAGGTAATAGTGAAAAACAAGTACTCATTGCCTCGTATTGATGATTTATTTGACCAATTGCAAGGTGCTCAGGTTTTCTCCAAAATTGACCTTAGATCCAGATATCGCCAGTTGAAAGTCAAAACAGAGGACATTGAAAAGACCGCCTTCCGAACGAGGTACGGACATTATGAATTTCTTGTTATGCCTTTCGGAGTTACTAATGCGCCTGCTGCATTTATGGACCTCATGAATAGAATTTTCAAACCATTCCTCGATGAATTTGTGGTTGTTTGTATAGATGACATTTTGATCTTTTCCAAGAGTAAGGAAGAACATGAACGTCATTTGAGAATTGCCTTACAAACCTTAAGAAAACAGAAACTGTATGCAAAACTAACAAAATGTGAATTTTGGCTTGATAATGTGATGTTTTTGGGACATGTGATTAGTAAGACAGATCTAATTTGGCTTATCATGATTTCAATTTGGGCCAATCTATTTTTATTAGGAAGGAATTTCTCTCTAGTCCGTGCTCAACTTAGAGAGATCTAATTTGGCTTATTGTGAATTCATTTTAGGCCTATAAGTGAACCATTCATCTTTATAGCCCTTTAAACCCATTATTCATCCTAAAAATGAGGTTAATTAAACCCTTCCTTGTAAAACTCCAAATTAATACAATATAAAGTCATATTAGGAAAAATGTTAGGGAGCTCAAAGTAGTTCAGAAAGTTATCAAATACTAAGTATAATATGTGTAGAATGGATCAGGTTTATATATATATATATATTTGGAAACATTTTGAATGTTTTTTTTCCAAACTTTTTAGCAATAATGATGATATTAATATGGAAAATATTCCAGTGTGCAATGCACACCATATGTAATCCTACCACAAAAATATGTACGTTTTCACGAATTTACATAAGTGATCTCACAAAAATGCGAAAGTTTAACACAAATTTGTCTAAGTTTTTGAAAACTTAAAATTTACGTGAATTTACATTCAATTTATGTATTTTTGTAAGATTACTTGTATAAATTCATTAAAACTTATATAATTTTGTGATATGATAGTATACATTGTGAATTGCACACCAAAGAATTTTCCTATTAAATATTTAACTATTTTTCACTTTTTACTAGATTCCATGGTAGGTCTTACATATTGTTGCACTTGTTCAGTGAATGAAAAAAAAAGGCAAATACATAGCAATCAGCATTTCTAGCGTACTCTTATATTGTGGTTGTTAAGCATTTTACTCAGTCGAATTACGATTTAGAGTGCCAACAAGCTAGACTGCATGGGACTAGTTATTAAGGTAGGTTAGGTAATCTCTCCTTCCAACAAGGTATTTTGGGAAGTGTGTTAAAAGTTACTTCCCAGTTTTTAACCTACTTTCTTTCTCACAAAAAGAAGGAAGGTCACAAGCTCAAGATTTGGGTTTGTAAGATTTGATTGCATAGTGGTTGCAAAAGTGGCAGTGCAAAAAACAAATGGGTTATGGCGGGACAACAAGGAACTCAAAGTAAAGGGAGCAGAGTATCAAAAAGGGTAGGGAAAGAATGCAAACAAAGACAAGATTTTTCTTTGACATAGAGTGAGCCATCCAAAAGAAAACACCATATTGTAGACACCCCATTTTTGACCGACCTTAAGACTCAGACGTCACTGATTGAACGCTCGGTGATATTGCATATTGCGCTCGTTCAGAAGTTTCACAGTCCCGGCTGCAAGCCTTGCCTCCGGACTTCCGGACTTTTTCGTGCCTTGCCTCGGTTTGCGAACCAGGCTCCGTTTTCTCTGTTTTCTCTTCCCGAAGGGAGGGAGAGGTCTCATAGATCATCTCTCAGTGGCTGTAGGCTGCGTTTCGTGGTCGTAGGCCGGTTTGGAGCCCGGTTTCTGATTTTTCGGAGCCGACGGCCGTGTGCCTCGGTTCGGGACCGCTTAACCACCTCTGTTTGCCCCGATTTTTTGTATACACCCCACCACCATCCATTCCAACAACTTGGAGCTATTTTTCAGAGCTTAGGAGCACCATTTCTCAGACCAAGAGCTGCTGGTCCATTGGTCTTCAAAGGTAAGCTTCTTTTCCCTCTTTTTTGTTCCTATCTTGCTCTATATCTAAGCCTTACTTGAAAGCATTTTTTAGGCTCCGACCCAAACTGTAAATATTTTGAGGTCATTTTCATGTTTGATTAAGGACCTTTTGCTGTTTGAGGTCTCCTACTATCACTTGCCTCTTTAACTCTCTTTTAGACCTATTTTTGCATGGTATTTTAGGCTTATTTGTGAGCTGTTTCGTGGCTTGATGTAAACTGTAAAATGTCTTGTTTTGAGCCCCTCTTCAACTTTGTTGAAGGGCTCTCTTCGATTTGAGGCCAGAAGCTACCACTTGCCTCTTTAACTCTCTTTTAGGCCTTTTTTTGCATAGTATTCTAGGCTTATTTTTGGGCTGTTTCGTGGCTTGATGTAAACTGTAAAATGTTTTGTTTTGAGCCCTTCTTCAACTTTGTTGAAGGGCTCTCTTCAGTTTGAGGCCGGCAGCTACCACTTGCCTCTTTATCTCTCTTTTAGGCCTATTTTTTGGAGGAAATTTGAATTTCATTTCCCCCCCTTTTCCTCCACTCCTTTTCCTATATAACCAGCACCCCCAGCTGTGTTTTAAGAGGTTACAAAAATTGGTTCTAAGCCTCTTGCATTCAATCCCTCTTCCCTTCTATTCCAAACATCAAAACCCTTTTGTTCTTGGACCATTCCTACACCCTTTACTCTACAACCCATAGCACCCCTCCTCCTCACTCCATTCCAGCAGCTTGAAGGACATTTTCAGAGCTTAAGAGTCCCCAAACTTGGTCCAAAGGCTGTCAAAGATTGGTTCTTCAAGGGTAAGTTTTCTTTTCCTCTTTTCTTGCTTTATTTTGATCTATATTCTAGCCCCTTGTGCTCGCATATTTGGGCTCCAACCCTAACTAAAAATAGTCTTATTTTAAGCTCTATTTCATGTTTGATTAAGGGTTTCTCCCTGTCTGAGGCTTCTTTTTTACACTTTGTATTAAAAGCCTCTTTTAGGCCTCTTTCTTGCATAGTATTTTAGGCCTATTTGTAAACTGTTTCGAGCTTTGCTATAAATTGTGAGTTGCCTTATTTTGAGCCTCTCTTCAACTTTGTTGAAGGGATCTTCACTGTTTGGGACTTCTCTCTATCACTTGCCTCTTTATCCCTCTTTTGGCCCCTTTGTTTGCATGTTTTTTTAGCTCCTTGTGCTTGTATTTTTGGGCTCCGACCCGAACTGTAAAGAGTCATATTTTGACCCTCTCTTCATGTTTGATCAAGGGTCCTTTGCTGTTTGAGGCTCCCTTTTTTCTCTTTATGTTTAACCTCTCTTTTAGGGCCTCTTTTTGCATGATAGATTAGCCCTATTTGCATTCATTTTTGGGACTTGTTATGAACTGAAAATATGCTTTTTTTGGGACTGTCTTGCATCTGTTTTCATGCTTCATGATCAAATAATGCATGTTTTGTATAGCTATAGGCCAATGCGTATGCTTAGCTTTGTGCTTCGGGGCCATTCCATGCATCGGGTGCCATGTTTCCATGTTTTGGGATCATTTTGCATCACATTTCAGTGCTGAAACTTGCATGTTTGTATGCCATATTTCGTGCCTTGCCATGTCTTGTTAGAGTGGCATTTGTGCCTTAGGATCGGTCCTCGGTTTGCGTGCATGTGTGCACGCATTTCGAGTGTCTCATTTTTCATCTTATGGCCACTAATGTGAGTGTGGCTGAGGTCCATTCATGTTGGTGTAAGTCCATTATGCATTGTGTATGCCATTTCATTTCATAGCATTGCGTATGCTAGGTTTGTATGTTAGAGCATTGTGTATGCCATATTACCTTGTGCATCGTGTATGCCATTTCATAGCATTGTGCATGCTAGGTTGTATATTAGTTGCATTCATGCATGTCATGCATATTGCATTGTGTTTGGGATAGGAGTTAGCCCGAGCACGGGAAACGAGGGACGTTTCGTACTTCGAGTGACGGAACGTGTCTCTATTCCTAGTCACCGACACTCTGGATTATCCATGATGGAGTTTAGGTCTTGTTGTGTTTATATGTGCATTCATTTCATATTGAGTCATGCAATTCGACTCCTCGGTCATCATGCATCGATATGCGTGATTGGTGGCACGAGGATCGAGGACTACACTCCCCGAAGAGTAGTCATGAATACATATGTGAAAATACTTTGCCATGCCCCTTTGTTGCTCTCTGTTGCAGTACATCAGAAATCGTCAGCCTTCCGGAGCTTGGCACGCATTCCAAGAACAATTGCAAACAGAGGCAAACCGGGGCATTGCGAGGGATTCTCCGCACAAGGCAACCTGAGTATGCATCATTCATCATCCGGAGCAGATTTGAGGCAGTCCCTGGCTTGCATGCCAATTTATTGCTTTCCTAATTTAATTTGTTAATTAATTAGGGTTTTGTATATATTTGGACTGTAATTATTTGGGACTGTATATTATTTATTCGGACCCTCTGCGTGAGGGCAATGTTGTAATAAGTGTGCGTGTGTGTGATGTATGTCTTCCAACCCCACGTCTTTCTCCCTTTTATTTACCCGCTTCTGATGGTTAGATTAGGGCATGTTTTGATTAGCATACAGTATGATAGCATGTTTGCATTCATTCATCTGTTTTGCATGCACCAAGCTCGGCGCATCATACTAACTGCATTGTGTTTTCAATTCCAAGTTGAATACATGTTACCTGTAGCATTTCATATGCCATGTTTAGAATAGCCGAGCCTGCTATAGTTGCATTTTGCATGTGTTGCATTAGGCATTTCTGTATAATTAGGATCATGCATGGATTTCTAATTAGCTTCTGTTTTGGCTTGGAGTACTCGGTAAGTTTTATGCTTTAGCATCCTTGCATGCGTGTGAGTGACTGCCATGATAGCATGCTTACCATGAGGCTAATTGCTTATGTCATATATCTGCCTGAATGCTTGTGGATGAAGGTTGGGTTATTTGGATTGGAACAATTCGTTGACTGTGAGTTTTTTTTTTTTTTTAAGCCCACTAGATAGTGGCAAAATCATGTTTTTCTAAGCCCACCCGAGGGTGGCAAATCCACGTCTTAGCCTACTTGTGAGTAGCACCATCAAACCATTTTCAAAATAAACAAACATGAAACGTTTTGTTCCAATTCAGGCGATCCAGTCTATACTTGTATGCTGTGCGCATCACATAGTAAATCTAGGCTAATAACTGAAATAAGAACGCATAATGTTTTCAAAAATAGATATCATGGTTAGTAGAGGCCGATCTTTGATCGGGCGAGCGGGGGTGCTCACGAAGTGACCTTCCCCAATCGTACCCAAGTTCCCGAGCCGAGGTAACTTTGGCGATGACGGACACGTGGCCTTAGGCAAACGAGTCAGGGTTTCCTAAATTTTCCCAAAATAAAACATTTAGGTGGCGACTCTGTATCTGGCAAAGCAGTCTATGTCTGGCACTTCTTTCAAAAGATGTTTTCTCAAAACGATTTGCCGGATTTGGACTCTTTGGTTCAGATTTAGAACCGTGACAATTTGAGAGTCCGAGCTGTAGTGACCCCAAATGAACAGAACGGGACTCATCCTCCCGGGGCGTTCGGGGACGTCTACAGTTTTTGGCGACTCTGCTGGGGATTTAGAGAACTTGACTCAAACTCATGATATCTGTTTTTGACTACACTTGTGTGTTTCTTTGCATTGCATTTGCATTGGTGCGCCTAGGACACCGTGTTTGCCATCTGCTATTCCTGAATGGTTTGCTGGAGGCTTGTCTTGTCAAGGCATGACCATAAGGCTGACCGGTTATGGGCTCTGCCAGTATGGGAACACAAACTCCGGTTTTACCGGGGCACCCTTTTTGACCATTCTACCTAGTGCATATTCGGATCCATAGTGACCATTCCAAACTAGGACAGGTTGCTTACCCGTTTATAGGTTGTTTGAAATCGCTGCGTGCGTAGTGAAACCCTAGCTCCTGACAAAATAGGACAGGGAAACCCTACCCCAACATAGGGGTGTTTTGGCTCTCACTTGTCTGCTATGTGCTTTTAGAGTGCGTCTCTATAGGAATACATGTATCAGTCTACAAGTTTGGACATCAGGCCTGCGGGCACCAGTTTAGTAGTTTGGGCATCAGGCCTGCGGGCACCAGTTGAGTACTTTGGGATTCAGTTCACGTGAGGGTATCAGTTTACGGGCAGAATTTTGGGCAGAATTCTGTAGGAGGCACAGTCATTCAACTCTATTCATATGGGTTATCGTGAAATCGGGCTGAGATGCTGCATGTTTTCTCTTTTACTAGGTAGTTTGGGAACCATAGCTTTAGAGGGCTCCAATATCCCCCGGGTACACCGAACTTGTGTTAATAGACTTTGTCGGGTCAGAGATTCAATTCAAAGGCAATCAGTGTTCCTTTACCAGAGACAGGGTGAAAAGGTCGGTCCGGCACAGACCACCAGTACAGCAGCTACCAGCTCAGTGTTCTTTGAACAGCCAGGTTGAGATTTCTGAGCCTATTGGAGACACAGGTATACCAGTTGCTCAGTTAGATCAGGACAATATGTCGGGTCTGGAAGAGATGGTGCGCCAACTCCAGGATAGTATGAAAGCCATGCAGCAAGATGCTGTCCGTCAAGCGGAATTCACCAAGCAACAGGCCGTGGTCATAGCCCAACAGGCAGAGACAATTGCCAGGTTAGAGTAGCAAACTCGAGTATCTACTTCACACCAGGCTCCTCCCCCACCAAGAGTTCCCATACTTGGGGAGGCAACCCACGTCCAGGACGATGCGGACATTCCAGGCGGGCCAGCTTCGCCCCCGGTGCTACCCCAGCTGTCTAAAACACCCACCAACCTGCCAGACTCCCCCTTTGAGTTCGAGACAGACCCCACAGCATTGAAAGTGAGCAAGCTTGAGAAATTGTTCAAAAAGTCTCAGGGGGCCCGCCCTATTTCTGATATAGAGGATGGTTATACCGACTCAGTGGTGACCTTGCCGGAGCAGTTTAAAATGCCGCATATCGATCGATTTGATGGCTCTGAAGACCCAATGGTGCACCTCCAACTGTTTTCTGATATCTTGAGGCCAATGGGTTTGACCACAGCCCATAAATTGTCACTATTCGGCAGAACCCTGTCTGGGATAGCCACAATCTGGTATGCAAAATTGGAGAACTCTGTGAAACAGAACTGGGAAGGGCTGGCTGAGGCCTTTATTGCTCAATACTCCTACAACACACAGATCGAGGTCACGACTCGTGATCTCGAAGTCACCCGCCAAGAGCCAAATAAGGGTTTCTCAGAGTTCGTGACAAGATGGAGAGCAAAGGCCTCAATGATGACTACAAGGCCTTCCGACAAAGATCAGATCAGGATGATTGTTTGGAATCTGCATGGCAAGTTGCTGCAAAAGATGGTCATTCTACCTCGGTTTACCTTTCCAGCCCTTCATGAAATGGGGGTTCAAATCGAGGATGCCATCAGACAAGGGATCTTTGCAGAAGATAATGAGCCTTCGAAGAGGAATGTTGCTCGCAGTTCCAATGCTACTACTGATGGTAGCACAGCTGCGAAATGCTCAGAAGTAGACACTATCACCACTTCCCTCAATGACCAAAAACCAACCACTTCAACTCGGCCCCAAGCCCGAAAATTCCATCCTCTTTACATAAGTCTCTCCTAAACTTTGAAAAAGCTGCAAGAAGAAGGGCACCTAGAACTCCTAGAACCCCAACCCCTTCCAAATCCTCTTCCACCAAGATATGACCCAACTAAATACTATGCCTATCATCAACAACATGGTCATGATACGAACCGTTGCATCTGCCTCCGTCATAAGATTCAAGATCTTATTGACGAAGAGACCTTAGCTCCACCAAAAGGACCTCAGGTTAGTACTGATTCGTCACCTCCCCATCTCAACCTCATTCATACACTACCATCCACCTTCGACCCCGTCATATACATCACCCCAGCCCATCTACCCAAGCCTGAGGTGTTCATTCCAGAAAGCATGGACTTATGCATGATGGATGCACCCGGACCCCAATCATCTCAAACCCGTGAGCCCACTACTTCTGAGCTGAAGAGAATGATCGAAAATCTTCAGAGAACTGTGACAGATTTGGCCTCCGGGACATCGGCTCCATCATCAACCACATCACATACTAGGGAGTTCATGTCAAAAGGCTCCCCAATCTTGGAACGGGCTGTATTTGAGGAATGCCAATCCCTTAGCAAAGTGGAGGCGAGTGGAAAGAACAAGATAGGGGCGGACATGGATCTCCATGAACATCTTCTATTGGCTGTTGAGGCTTTGAAAGCCGAGGGACTGAACAAAGAGCAAGTGCTCGCAGTTGTTGCAAAAACTGTGGACGACATTTTCGCCACTTAAGTTGGGGGCAGTTTGAATCAAGGGACAAGCCGGGAGAAGGGTCGTTGTATCAGAAACGTTCCTTTCAGCTATAATCCTGCACTCGGAAGAGATCAGCAAACCAGGCCAGCACCTGCTAATCCCTCTGCTGGTGCGCCCAGCAAAAATCCACAAACCTTGAAGTACTAACCCCGAGGTCGGAGGGTCTTCCATGCCCTCTATATGCCTTTGCCCAAAGCTCTCCAAATCCTTATTGGACAAGGCCATCTCAAACCCCTTGAGCCTCGGCCTCTCCCGAACCCTCTTCCGGCTACACATGATGCTACCTAGTACTGCGCGTACCATCAGCAAACCGGCCATACTACCGACAACTGCTTTCGTCTTCGCCACGAAGTACAGGATCTGTTTGACAACGGGGTCATCCTCCCGCCGAGCTCAGCAAGGTCTATTAGCACTGGATCGGTGAACTTGGGGGATAATGTGATGTGATCAGGGGATGAACCAGCTGCGGGTGGCGCTCGATTAACTCCAGACGTGGGAATGGCACACACTGTTCTGAGCAATATGCAAACACCAGTTTTTGTGCTTTCTAAGTTGGGTATTGAGTCAGTCTTGTTGTTTTGTATAGAGTCAGTCCTTTTGTTTTGGGTCTGTCTTGGTGTATCGAGTCAGTCCTGTTTTGTTGGAGTCAAGTGATTTCGGGGGTGTTACCTCGGACATCACTTGCTTGTTTTGTGTTTGTCTTTTCATTTTCTTTTGAGTCTGTTTCTGCCTTGGAGCCAGTTGTGCCAACAGATTCTGATTGAAATAGCAGTGATTTTCACACTCTTGTGTTTGCTTCTGCCGGGTGCTAGTTGTGCCGGGATTTGAATGAAACGGCAGTGCATTCTACCTGCTCTCTTGTGCCTTGAAATTATTGCATTGACCTAAGTTTTTCAAAACTTTTTTTTGAACACTGCGGTGAAAACGAAGAGGAAGGAATTCATCGGGTTTTGCAAAAATTTGATCAATTGAGAGAAAGAGAGGCATGCTAAGCCCTTAATGAATGAAATCATGCTTGTTAGTGTGAGTACTGGGAAGGATCCTGGCTTGATCTAGATTGGTTCTACATTGTCTTTAGCGCAAGCGACTAGTCGCTTTCTTAAAAGATTTCAAAAATGTTTTGCGCGGTCCTGCGAAGACCTGTGTGGAATCGCTCTTGAGATTGTGCAGCCTAGGATCCTCTCAGCCTCGAGACTCGACCCCTTGCTTTCAAACCTCGAACTCGGACTCAGAAAGTTCAAAGGTCAACCATAATGTGAGGCCTACGTGGCCAGATTCGAAGCAACCCTCGAACTAAGGGCAAGAAAAGTCAGATCAAGAAGATCAAGTGTTTTCAAAGGAAGCTTGCGAAGCTAGATCAAAAGCCCTCAAACTAGGGGCAAAACTGTCAGATGTGCTCAAAGAGTCAAAAAAATTGGGATGTTTCTCAAGCTAACAAAGATCGGCAAGAATGCCAAATCCCAGAGGGGAAGAGAGAAGAAAGTATTGCTAAAGAAAAACTGAGTTCCGATCTACAACACTAGGGGCAAATTCAGTCTCCACGGGATGGACTCCTGCATCGTCAGCGAACAGCAGCCACTCTCTTGGATTCAGACGGATTTGAGATCTCAGAACCATTTGACATGGACCAAGCTACACTTTTACCCTTGAGAGGCAAGCTAGGCCGAAAACCCGAAAGGGCAACCTAGGCAAAAGTTAGAGCGAGAAAAAAGAGAAGAAAAGAACAAAAGAGAAAAATACAAAAAAAAAAATAATAATGATGAAGAAAATGCAAAAAATGAAAACAAAAAAAAAAAAAAAGAAAAGAAGAAAAAGATGGAAAAAAAAGAAGAAAAGAAATGAAAAAGAATTAAAGAATATAGCTCGCAAGGTTGAAAACTCGCAAAGGGCGGCCTTGGCAAAAGTTAGAGCATAAAAAGGAAAGGTTAAATACCTGAGCGTACCTTAACCCCGAACTACGTAAGGCTTGATTCCCATGTTTGGGATACGTAGGCAACTTCATTCTGAAGTCCAGCCGTAAAACACTTCAAATTGACTGTGCCCAAGTAATGGTTTTGATCATCTTTGCTTTCTCTGTATCCGAGAATTTGGTTGTGTTAGTCACTCTGAGGACTGACTACAATGCGCTGCGTGGCCATTCAGACAAGGGGCAACTTTCCGTTGCCATTCAATGCACTGTGGTGCCGTTCAAACAAGGGGCAACTTTCCATTGCCATTCAATGCGCTGCAGTGCCGTTCAAACAAGGGGCAACTGTCCGTTGCCATGCAGCTCCCCTCAAGCAAGGAGCAATTTTCCTTCAAATCTGAGGTTGTGCATCTCGAGAGTGGGTTCTATGCTTGTTGAGCAGTGGTCGTTTGAAAAAAATAGTTTTTGAGAATTTTTACTAAGGTTGACTGATCTTCTCTTGAAAACTATTCCATTTTTCCAAAAATTGGACCTTTTTCTTGGATCCAAAAAAGGAAAATTTTCAGTGTTCATAACCTAACTTGCATGATTTTGAATCAGAAAATCGAACAAGCGTGTTAATCTAACTCTCATTTTGGTTAAAATTGTTTTAGTAGAAAGCCAAAAACAAAAAATGGTCAAAATGATGAACTAGGGGCACAGTTGAGTCAGGTGTTCTGTCTTTTCCCCATTGTCAACATACATGCCAGAAAAGGCGCCATACTTGCCAAGAATGGCACTCTACCTGCCAAAAAAGGCACAACTGAAGGCGACAGCGAAAGGGCTGAAAGCTCTCTCATCCTCCAAGCAACGAGATATCAAGCCAAGTGCGAAGCACAAGATTAGAACGGATCAAGATACTCCATTCCCTCATCCGGCGCATCGACAGATGTCACCGGAGGAAATAGCCGCGAACTGATTATGTTGGGCAAGAACACGCAACTTTCTGTTTATCCATCAACCACCTAGGGGAGGGATAAAAAATGAGAGATTGAAGAATAGAGAGATGTGTGCTGAGAGAAAAAGTGAGGAAAGGGCTTTTTTAGAAAAACAAAGCCTGAGGGCCAAGTGATGTGAGAATCACAAATAAGAAAATGGTGGAAAATAATACCCGGAGAAACTGGCTCCTCTGGCTCCTCGTGCACCAAGAGGTCTCTTGTCTTTATAACATAGTTGAGTGTTGTGTTTGTGTGTTTTGTTTATCTCGATTCTCGTTTTGAGTCGTTTAAGTGTCAATAGATGTGTTTAGGTTGTTCTACCTTTATTTTCCATTGTTGAGTCGTTTTGGCTGTGGTCAGTTGTACGCTCAATACCCGGTTGAGAACCCTTTTCTCATTTCAATTTCAAAAATCGTTTTGTGCTCAGAGTGCCGTGTCGTTCTCCACATTTGTGCAAATCAGGATTGGTTCTTTCATAAAGCCGCGGGATTCAACCCAGGTCATGTGAAAACAGTAAAACCAGGACCCATCTGAAGCAATGAAAGTTCCGGGCTACAAAGCAAAAGAAAAGAGGGAAAATGTCGGGCATCCGAGATTGTTTCAACTTCTGCAAGTTTCGTCATTGCATCATGTATGTTCAGAATGAGCAGTGTCTTGTATGAGCTGTGTGCCGAATAAACAAAATACTGTGTTATGGGCTGTGAGTTCAGAATGAGTTGTGTTCAGAACGGACCGTGTGTTCAGAATCAGCGGTGTCCTGCGTGAGCCGTATGTTCCAAAATAAGTAGAATATTGTGTTATGAGCTGTGTGTTCAGAATAAGCAGTATGCCGATACGAGCTGTGTGTTCAAAGTGAACAGAATATTGGGTTGACTGTTTCACTATTTCAAGCCAGAATGGCGATCAGAAGTGCTCTCTCTGAGTACCATTCCCCGTCAGAGTAAAGCGGTTTACCGCCACTCACTCCATGAGGTGCTTTCTAAAGTGCCGTTTTGCTTGTTTATTGCATTCCTTAAACATCACGCTCCGCATTGCTTGCAACATGTATCGTATCATCACACTTATTGCATTTATTTGCATATTGTGTTATCTCTTTTTGTTTATCCTTTTACGCTGAGCAGCGTTTAGGATCGTTGTCTCCCGGGACTCAACTTAGGTTGCGTGGAACACGCTCCCGAGTTGTTTACCTCTTCTCACAGTTTCAGCGTGGTTAGAGTGTTCTTTTCCTCACACGATTTCAGCGTATTTGGAATTTATCTCAGGTTGCGTTGTGCGCGCACCTGGGCGGTTGTTGTTTTCGGACCTCTTCTCACGATTTCAGCGTGGTTTGAGTGTCCCGTTCCTCACACGATTTCAGTGTGTTTGGATTTTATCTCAGGTTGCGTTGTGCGCGCACCTGGGCGGTTGTTGTTTGGACCTCCTCTTACGATTTCAGCGTGGTTTGAGTGTCCCGTTCCTTACGCGATTTCAGCGTGTTTGGATTTTATCTCAGGTTGCGTTGTGCGCGCACTTGGGAGGTTGTTGTTTTCGGACCTCTTCTCACGATTTCAGCGTGGTTTGAGTGTCCCGTTCCTCACACGATTTCAGCGTGTTTGGATTTTATCTCAGGTTGCATTGTGCGCGCACCTGGGCGGTTGTTGTTTGGACCTTCTCTCACAGTTTTAGCGTGGTTAGAGTGTTCTTTTTCTCACACGATTTCAGCGTGTTTGAAATTTATCTCAGGTTGCGTTGTGCGCGCACCTGGGCGGTTGTTGTTTTCGGACCTCTTCTCACGATTTCAGCGTGGTTTGAGTGTCCTGTTCCTCACACGATTTAAGCGTGTTTGGATTTTATCTCAGGTTGCGTTGTGCGCGCACCTGGGCGGTTGTTGTTTGGACCTCCTCTCACGATTTCAGCGTGGTTTGAGTGTCCTGTTCCTTACGTGATTTCAGCGTGTTTGGATTTTATCTCAGGTTGTGTTGTGCGCGCACCTGGGCGGTTGTTGTTTTCGGACCTCTTCTCTCGATTTCAGCGTGGTTTGAGTGTCCCGTTCCTCACACGATTTCAGCGTGTTTGGATTTTATCTCAGGTTGCGTTGTGCGCGCACCTAGGCGGTTGTTGTTTGGACCTCCTCTCACGATTTCAGCGTGATTTGAGTGTCCCGTTCCTTACACGATTTCAGCGTGTTTGGATTTTATCTCAGGTTGCGTTGTGCGCGCACCTGGGCGGTTGTTGTTTGGACCTCCTCTCACGATTTCAGCGTGGTTTGAGTGTCCCGTTCCTTACGCGATTTCAGCGTGTTTGGATTTTATCTCAGGTCGCGTTGTGCGCGCACCTGGGAGGTTGTTGTTTTCGGACCTCTTCTCACGATTTCAGCGTGATTTGAGTGTCCCGTTCCTTACGCGATTTCAGCGTGTTTGGATTTTATCTCAGGTTGCGTTGTGCGCGCACCTGGGCGGTTGTTGTTTTTGGACCTCTTCTCACGATTTCAGCGTGGTTTGAGTGTCCCGTTCCTTACGCGATTTCGGCGTGTTTGGATTTTATCTCAGGTTGCGTTGTGCGCGCACCTGGGCGGTTGTTGTTTTCGGACCTCTTCTCACGATTTCAGCGTGGTTTGAGTGTCTCGTTCCTTACGCGATTTCAGCGTGTTTGGATTTTATCTCAGGTTGCGTTGTGCGCGCACCTGGGCGGTTGTTGTTTTCGAACCTCTTCTCACGATTTCAGCGTGGTTTGAGTGTCCCATTCCTTACGCGATTTCAACTTGTTTGAAATTTATCCCAGGTTGCATTGTAGACGCACTGGGCGGGTTGTTTTTTTTTGGAGCCTCCCCTTCCTCACACGATTTCAGCGTGTTTGGAATTTATCTTAGGTTGCATGGAACGCGCTCCTGATTGTTTTTCTTTGTTCTTCCTCCACTCACGAGTCCAGTGTGGTTGGCGTGTGTTCACCCTTTGCATCTATTGCATCACATCTATTACATCGTATCTATTTTACTGTCTGGTCTAGGAGACCTTAAATCCTCCGGTCTAAGAAGACCTTAAATCCTGCATCTTTATTCGCACTATCTTGTGCACTCCCGGGTCTAGGAGACCTTAAATCCTCTAAAGGTGCAATTCCTTTGGTGTTTGTCATGCCCAAACGACTTCTAGTGGTCTGGTATAGCCACCTGCCTGTGTTAGCAGTGAGTTCCTAGGAGATCAACTGAGACGGTGGAAACTAGAGTTCGAATGGCTCTTGCCTAGAATGCAAAGGTTCAGAATTTCCGAGACTAAAGTCTTGTTTAAATACCCAGAGGTATATCCTCAGCTTGAAATCTGTATGGCAGCCCCATAGATTGAGATAGCATGTGTATGCGGCTCAATTCTGGATACTGAACCAACCTAGTCTGTCACCCTGTTGGAGAATAGGGAAAGCTGCGACCATAGTCAGGGAGAAAAGTAGTACCTGTGGCTCATTCAAGAAGAAGCGAGAGATCCCCAGCAGCATGAGGCATGATATTGCATGCACGGTTCATTCGAAGCTGGTACAACCAGACGAATCGCGCAGGTATTGTATCTTCTCCGTGTGAAACGTGGCGAGAATCGAACAAATCTCCGCATTCTTAACTACATAAAATGTAGTTGTTGCTTTGCATTCTTGCTTAAAACTGTTGCATCTATTGTGAATATGTGCTTCATTACAGCTTGCTGCATTTGCATGATCATTGAGATACCTTCGGCTTCTTACATTGTCGGTTGCATTTTGCCCCTGCCTGCGGGCATGCTTGCGGGCACATCTCTGTTTGTCTAAGTCTTTAGCCTTGTCAAAAATGGGTCGTCTCTGGGCTTTGGCATTCACTCCCGTCACTTATGACTTCCGAGTTCTGTCAAAGAGGGGCAACTATAGACACCCCATTTTTGACCGCCCTTAAGACTCAGACGTCACTGATTGAACGCTCGGTGATATTGCATATTGCGCTCGTTCAGAAGTTTCATAGTCTCTACTGCAAGCCTTGCCTCTGGACTTTCGGACTTTTTCGTGCCTTGCCTCGGTTTGCGAACCAGGCTCCGTTTTCTCTGTTTTCTCTTCCCGAAGGGAGGGAGAGGTCTCGTAGATTATCTCTCAGTGGCCGTAGGCTGCGTTTCGTGGTCGTAGGCCATTTTTCCCGTTTGGAGCCCAGTTTCTGGTTTTTCGGAGCCGACGGCCGTGTGCCTCGGTTCGGGACCGCTTAACCACCTCTGTTTGCCCCAATTTTTGGTATACACCCCACCACCATCCATTCCAACAACTTGGAGCTGTTTTTCAAAGCTTAGGAGCACCATTTCTCAGACCAAGAGCTGCTGGTCCATTGGTCTTCAAGGGTAAGCTTCTTTTCTCTCTTTTTTGTTCCTATCTTGCTCTATATTTAAGCCTTACTTGCATACATTTTTGGGCTCCAACCCAAACTTTAAATAGTCATATTTTGAGCTTCTTTTCATGTTTGATTAAGGACCTTTTGGTGTTTGAGGTCTTCTACTATCACTTGCCTCTTTAACTCTCTTTTAAGCCTATTTTTGCATGGTATTTTAGGCTTATTTGTGAGCTGTTTCGAGGCTTATTTGTGAGCTGTTTCGTGGCTTGATGTAAACTATAAAATGTCTTGTTTTGAGCCCCTCTTCAACTTTGTTGAAGGGCTCTCTTCGGTTTGAGGCTAAAAGCTACCACTTGCCTCTTTAACTCTCTTTTAGGCCTTTTTTTGCATGGCATTTTAGGCTTATTTTTGAGATGTTTCGTGGCTTGATGTAAACTGTAAAATGTTTTTTTTTTAGCCCTTCTTCAACTTTGTTGATGGGCTCTCTTCAGTTTGAGGCCGGCAGCTACCACTTGCCTCTTTATCTCTCTTTTAGGCCTTATTTTGGGGGGAAATTTGAATTTCATTTCCCCCCCTTTTCCTCCACTCCTTTGCCTATATAACCAGCACCCCCAACTATGTTTTGAGAGGTTACAAAAATTGGTTCTAAGCCTCTTGCATTCGATCCCTCTTCCCTTCTATTCCAAACATCAAAACCCTTTTGTTCTTGGACCATTCCTACACCCTTTACTCTACAACCCATAGCACCCCTCCTCCTCACTCCATTCCAGCAGCTTGAAGGCCATTTCCAGAGCTTAAGAGTCCCCAAACTTGGTCCAAAGGCTGTCAAAGATTGGTTCTTCAAGTGCAAGTTTTCTTTTCCTCTTTTCTTGCTTTATTTTGATCTATATTCTAGCCCCTTGTGCTCGCATATTTGGGCTCCGACCCTAAATGAAAATAGCCTTATTTTAAGCTCTATTTCATGTTTGATTAAGGGCTTCTCCCTGTTTGAGGCTTATTTTTTACACTTTGTGTTAAAAGTCTCTTTTAGGCCTCTTTCTTGCATAGTATTTTAGGCCTATTTGTAATCTGTTTCGAGCTTTGCTATAAACTGTGAGTTGCCTTATTTTGAGCCCCTATTCAACTTTGTTGAAGGGATCTTCACTGTTTGGGACTTCCCTCTATCACTTGCCTCTTTATCCCTCTTTTGGCCCCTTTGTTTGCATATTTTTTTAGCTCCTTGTGCTTGTATTTTTGGGCTCCGACCCAAACTGTAAAGAGTCATATTTTGACCCCCTCTTAATGTTTGATCAAGGGTCCTTTGCTGTTTGAGGCTCCCTTTTTGCTCTTTATGTTTAACCTCTCTTTTAGGGCCTCTTTTTGCATGATAGATTAGCCCTATTTGCATTCATTTTTGGGACTCGTTATAAACTGGAAATATGCATGTTTTAGGACTTTCTTGCATCTGTCTTCATGCTTCATGATCAAATAATGCATGTTTTGTATAGCTATAGGCCAATGCGTATGCCTAGCTTTGTGTTTCGGGGCCATTCCATGCATCGGGTGCCATGTTTCCATGTTTTGGGATCATTTTACATCACATTTCAATGCTGAAACTTGCATGTTTGTATGCCATATTTCGTGCCTTGCCATGCCTTGTTAGAGTGGCATTTGTGCCTTAGGATCGGTCCTCGGTTTGCGTGCATGTGTGAACGCATTTTGAGTGTCTCATTTTTCATCTTATGGCCACTAATGTGAGTGTGGCTAAGGTCCATTCATGTTGGTGTAAGTCCATTATGCATTGTGTATGTCATTTCATTTCATAGCATTGCGTATGCTAGGTTGTATGTTAGAGCATTGTGCATGCCATATTACCTCGTGCATCATGTATGCCATTTCATAGCATTGTGCATGCTAGGTTGTATATTAGTTGCATTCATGCATGTCATGCATATTGCATTGTGTTTGGGATAGGAGTTAGCCCGAGCACGGGAAACGAGGGACGTTTCGTACTTCGAGTGACGGAACGTGTCTCTATTCCCAGTCACCGACACTCCGGATTATCCATGATGGAGTTTAGGTCTTATTGTGTTTATATGTGCATTCATTTCATATTGAGTCGTGCAATTCGACTCCTCGGCCATCATGCATCGATATGCGTGATTGATGGCACGAGGATCGAGGACTACACTCCCCGAAGAGTAGTCAAGCATACATATGTGAAAATACTTTGCCATGCCCCTTTGTTGCTCTCTGTTGTAGTAAATCAGAAATCGGTAGCCTTCTGGAGCTTGGCACGCATTCCAAGAATAATTGCAAACAGAGGCAAACCGGGGCATTGTGAGGGATTCTCCGCACAAGGCAACCCGAGCATGCATCATTCATCATCCGGAGCAGATTTGAGGCAGTCCCTGGCTTGCATGCCAATTTATTGCTTTCCTAATTTAATTTGTTAATTAATTAGGGTTTTGTATATATTTGGACTGTTATTATTTGGGACTGTATATTATTTATTCGGACCCTCTACGCGAGGGCAATGTTGTAATAAGTGTGCGTGTGTGTGATGTATGTCTTCCAACCCCACGTCTTTCTCCCTTTTATTTACCCGCTTCTGATGGTTAGATTAGGGCATATTTTGATTAGCATACAGTATGATAGCATGTTTGCATTCATTCATCTGTTTTGCATGCACCGAGCTCGGCGCATCATACTAACTGCATTGTGTTTTCAATTCTAAGTTGAATATATGTTACCTGTAGCATTTCATATGCCATGTTTAGAATAGCCGAGCCGGCTATAGTTTCATTTTTGCATGTGTTGCATTAGGCATTTCTGTATAATTAGGATCATGCATGGATTTCTAATTAGCTTCTGTTTTGGCTTGGAGTACTCGGTAAGTTTTATGCTTTAGCATCCTTGCATGCGTGTGAGTGACTGCCATGGTAGCATACTTACCATGAGGCTAATTGCTTATGTCATATATCTGCCTGAATGCCTGTGGGTGAAGGTTGGGTTATTTGGATTGGAACAATTCGTTGACTGTGAGTTTTTTTTTTTTTTTAAGCCCACTAGATAGTGGCAAAATCATGTTTTTCTAAGCCCACCCGAGGGTGGCAAATCCACGTCTTAGCCTACTTGTGGGTAGCACCATCAAACCATTTTCAAAATAAACAAACATGAAACGTTTTGTTCCAATTCAGGCGATCCAGTTTATACTTGTATGCTGTGCGCATCACATAGTAAATCTAGGCTAATAGCCGGAATAAGAACGCATAATGTTTTCAAAAATAGATATCATGGTTAGTAGAGGCTGATCTTTGATCGGGCGAGCGGGGGTGCTCACGAAGTGACCTTCCCCAATCGTACCCAAGTTCCCGAGCCGAGGCAACTTTGGTGATGACGGACACGTGGCCTTAGGCAAACGAGTCAGGGTTTCCTAAATTTTCCCAAAATAAAACATTTAGGTGGCGACTCTGTATCTGGCAAAGCAGTCCATGTTTGACACTTCTTTCAAAATCTGTTTTCTCAAAACGATTTGCCGGATTTGGACTCTTTGGTTCAGATTTAGAACCGTGACAATTTGAGAGTCCGAGCTGTAGTGACCCCAAATGAACAGAACGGGACTCATCCTCCCGGGGCGTTCGGGGACGTCTACACATATCCTTTCAAGCTCACCATCAAAGATTCTAACCAGCAAGGCACAATTTCTATGCAGAGGTGGTGAAAATGGAAAATCCTTTCCAAAACAGTTTGTTGTCCATCCAAGCAAAGGAAGCTGGGAATGCTTGTCTTTTTGAGAGTTTAATTAGTAAACTTAAGTCCTTTTTTGCCTTTTCAGATTTTGTGAAAGAATGCAGGAGAAGAGTGCTCAAGGACACAGTTATCATAATGGAAAGCGGAAGATTAGTGGTGTTAACTTTTAATTCAATCCAAGATATGAAGAGCCATGAGTTTAGATTAAAGGATTGGATATTTGACTGGTGCGATTCAATAAAAGAATGGAAAGCTATAACAGTTATTGAACAAGAGAGGTGTTTTTGGCTTAGTTGCTTTAGCATTCCTTTTAATCTATGAAATGTTGAAACATTCAGAAGCTTGGGTGCTTTATGGGGTGAAATGGTCCAATTTCATGAGAATAGTACCAGATGAATCTCCTTTCAATGTGGAAAGGTTAGAATTATCACCAGTTGTATGGACTTTATTAATGGTGTTGTGCTAGTGAAAAATAAAGAAAAGGACTACCCAGTGAGAGTATACGAAAATCTCGACTCCTCTGTGGTAATGTAGAAGAGCCTATATCAATGTGATTATTGGCAGGTGGTTGAAGGAGCATCTGAAAATGGAGGAGATCGAAATGAAAGAGATGTCCATGGCTCTGTGTTAGAAGGAGGAGGAAGAAACAGTGATGATGTGACACTAGTGGGAGCACGCATGGAGAAGGAGTTGGCCAACGGCAACAAGGTCCCATCAAGGAGCACCAAAGCTGCTGAAGATGATCAGAAAAATTGGGTGTTAGAAACTATTATAGATGCAGTAAGTAGTAGTCTCAAAAAACCAAATGAGGGAGCAAACAGTAGGTTGAGAGGATGCATATTGGAAGAGACATCATTATAGTTGGAAGTAGGTAAACCCATAGCACTAAATGAAGATATTTGTACTCCGGGTTTTATTAAAAGTATTAATGGGCCTAAAGAGGAGAGATCCAATATTAACTTAGAGGTGGTTATTGGAGAAGCCTAGCAGTGGAAGTGTGGTGTTGGGCCTCATGATGTGCCCAACCACATCTGTAATATTCTTGCACCTGCCTGAAACTTCATTAGTAACCATATGGCTCAAGCCCATAATAATGCAGATGGCTCTGGCTCTTTACAAAGTACCATAATCTGCTCCTCTCTTCGATTGTCGTATGGCGGACCAGTAGGTAAAACTAAAGGGAAGAGAATACTTAACTGCAAAGGTCAATCATTTCCCAATTTTTTCCAAAAGGAGGCAATCTTTAGGGCTGCTATAGCTGCTATATCCCTATCAATTTTGCAAAAAATCTAGTCAAGTAGATTTAGTAGAAGAAGAAGAAAGTTACTTGATGAAACCCAAGATACCATTCATCTTGGAAAGTCTCTGGGCATCAATTTTAAAGGAAATGAATCTGAACTGATAAGCAAACTGGTTGATATGGAAGTTAGAGATGCACAAAGATTAGTAGGTGTTGATCTAAGGATGGTAGATGGCTGCACTTAGCAGGTTTTTCAGTTCGGGGTTCTTGTAGTGAAAATGTTTGTAATGAATATGCCATCCTAGATTATTAGAGGATTGAGAAGGTCGGAAAAAAAGATGTAGAATAAAAAATGTTGTTAAAGATAAAAAGATTGATAACCTATTTATTCAAGAGACCAAGATAAATAATATAGATTTCAGAGATGTAAAATCAGTATGGCCATGGGATAATATGGAATTTTTGGCAGTGGATGCTGAAAGGAGTTCATGTGGACGGTTATGTACATGGAATCTAGATGTATTCACACTGTCAAATTACTGTAGCACCAGAAACCTCATTCTCCTATCAGGTACCACTCATGATCTTTTTGAATGTGTTGTCCTTAACATCTATGCACCCAATGATGTTGTTAATAGAAGAAAGCTATGGGATTCAATCATCAAACTTAAACAGTATTTTCTGAAGCCTGGTGTATGGGGGGATTTCAATGAAATAAGATTCATGGCTGACAGAAAAGAATGTAATAGGAGGGACAGAGGTATGCAAGATTTTAACAATTTCATTGATCAATTAGCACTAGTTGATATCCTATTGCTTGGTAGAAATTTTACTTGGTGCAATTCTGTGAAAGGTGAGAGATGGAGCAAAATTGACAAATTCCTTATGGAGCCACTATGGTTGGATAAATTTTGTTTCAAACTTTGGGGCTTACCTAGGGGAATATCTAATCATTGGCCCCTGCTGCTTATGGAGGATATAAGAAACTGGGGTCCTAGGCCTTTCAAATTTATTAATGCCTGGGCTCTCTGTTCCAATTTCTTAGCAACGATGGAGACGTCTTGGGTTGAATCCTCTATTCAAGGATGGACTGGATATAAATTGATGAGGAAGTTTAGTGCATTGAAATTGGAGTTGAAAAAATAGAATGTCGAAGTGTTTGGGAATATGGTGAATCAATTGAAGAAGGCTGAAAATGATCTCCATGCTTTAGATATATTAGCAGAATTAAGGCCACTCAATACTCAAGAAACAACAAATAGAAGGGAAACTAGTAGTTTGGTTTGGAAGTTAAGAAAAAGGAATGATTGGATTTGGTTCCAAAAATCTAGATTGAGTTGGGCACATAATGGGGACAAGAATACCAAATTTTTTCATATCATTGCAAGCAAACGGCAAAGTAGAAATTTGTTAGACTCAGTGTTGATTAATGGAGTTAGATATGATGAACCTATGATGATCAAACAAGAAGTTTTGAGGCATTTCTCCACAGTTTTCACAGAAGATTTGGTTTGTAAACCAAAAATAGTTGGATCTTTTGTGATTCTAAGCTCAACCAAGGTAAAAGAGGTGCTGGAAGTTCATTTTACCATGGAAGAAATTTGGAGGGTGGTGAAGGAAAGTAACGGGAATAAAGCCCCTGAGTTAGATGGTTTCAACATGGCCTATGCCCAAAAGTGTTGGAAAGTCATGAAGGAAGATGTGTTCAAATTTATTCAAGATTTTAACTCCAGTGGCAAATTGGTTAAAGGTCTGAATAGTTCATTTATTGCCTTAATCCCCAAGATGGTCAGTCCTTCGAGCCTCTTTGACTATAGACCAATAAGTCTATTGAACCTTGCCTACAAAATCCTTTCGAAAGTTTTATCACATAGGCTTAGTTTGGTGATGCCAAATATTATTAGTGAGGTACAATCTGCCTTTATAGGTGGTTGACATATCTTTGATGGTATCATGATAGCTAATGAGGTAGTGGATTGGTGGAAGAAATACAAAAAGAAGGGATTATTCTTAAATTGGATTTTGAAAAAGCATATGACTCAGTTAACTGGAACTATTTGTGGTCTATGTTAACAAACTTTGGTTTTGGGGACTTATGGGTAAGTTAGATGAAAGAGTGTGTGACCTCAGCCAGAATCTCTATGCTTCTTTATGGTTTTCCAACTGATGAATTCTCTTCACGTAAAGGGTTAAGGCAATGAGATCCTCTTTTCCCATTCCTCTTTAATATTGCAATTGAGGGCCTTAATTTCTTGCTGGTAAGTACAAAAGACATGGGCCTAATTAAGGGTGTCTCAGTAGGCCAATTAGAGCTTCAATTAACCCACCTACAATTTGCTTATAATACCTTACTTTTTTGTGAAGCAGAGGAGGATGAGTTGGTGACTATTAAAAGAATTCTTAGATGCTTTGAGATTATTTCAGGCTTGAAAACAAATTTTCATAAGAGTGTGTTGAGTAGAATAGGAATTGATGAAGATCTTGCCCAGGGTTTTGCAACCAAACTCAACTATCAATGCCAAAAATTTCCCATGAATTATTTAGGGCTACCACTTGGAGCTAACATTAAAAGAAGTAAGTATTGGCAACCTGTGGTGGACAAAAATAGGTCAAAATTAGCCCTTTAGAAAAGAAGGTTGCTCTCTTTTGTTGGTAAAGTAACCCTGATCAAATATGTCCTATCTAATCTCCCATGTTATTATTTATCTTTATTCAAATTGCTTGAGGGTGTGACGAAAACTATTGATAGGCTGCAAGCAGCCTTTTTGTAGAGAAGCTCTGAACAAAAAAGGAAAAGTCATCTTGTTAAATGGAAGTCTGTCACAATTAGTAAGAAGCAAGGAGGATTAGGTATTGTGAACTTGAGGGAAATGAATAGCAATCTATTAATGAAATGGTGGTGGAGATATAGGGTGAAGGAAAAGGCATTATTGAAGCCGGTTATTAACAGCATGTATGAAGTTGTAGGAGGGGGTTGGCTACCTAACCTTGAGCCTCCCGGGAGGGTGTCTAATGTGTGGAAAGGAATTCTTTCTGGGTGGAGGTCAATCCAAATTTACATGATTTTTTCCTATCTAGTATAGAAATCATAATGGGTGATGGTAAAAGAGTACACTTCTGGCTGGATAAATGGTTGAGGAATACTGAACTTAAAGATGAGTTCCCTAGGCTATTCAGTTTGTCTACTAAGAAGGAAAAATCTCTGGAATATATTGTGCAAAGAAAGGAATTTTCAGGGGGATGGAACTTATGTTTTAGTAGGCTTTTAAGGTCTTAGGAGGATGCTGAGGTTAATAGACTATATCTCATGCTTTCTGAGGCACCCTGCCTGAGAGCAATACTCTTAGATTCTCTTAGGTGGCAGAGGTCCTCATTAGGGCAATTCACAGTTGCTTTAGTGAGAGCTTGGTTAGAAGCTCATCATGGGTCCAAGATTTTGATTCCTAAACTATTATGGGTTAATGTGGCTCATCCTAGAGTTCAATTTCTAGGTTGGTTGATTTGGAAGGGTAGAGTTAAAACCACTGATTTTCTGTAATTGGAGTACTTAGCAACAGCTCAAGTAATGTTTGTTCCTTTTGTAAAGCTGAACCTGGATCCTTGAATCACAATTTTTTTGATGTGCAGTGGCATTTAGGAGACCTGGACTAATTTGTTACTATGGTGGGATCTGAATTGGGCATCACCTGCTTTAGTTGTGAATTTGTTACACTGGTAGATGGGTTTTAAATGCAAAAAGCTTATTATAAAGCTATGGACTTTAGTACCATTGGCAATTATTTGGAAAATCAAGAATGATTGTATCTTCAATGGGTGTCAACCTAATCTCAAGAACTTGAGTTATTCTGTCAAATGGAGAGTAGCTCTGTAGGCCAAATCCAATCTTCCAGGATTCCCTTACTCAATGCATGATATTGTCCACAACTTTAGTCAGTTCGTGTGTTGCAGTTAAGTGTGCAGCCTCTGTGTATCTGTGTTGTTAGCTTGCTGACTCTGTATTAGTTCTACTTTGGTGTAGTTGGGTTGCTAGTTCTGTGTATCTGTGATGTTAGCTTGCTGACTCTGTATCAGTGCTGAGCTAGTGTATCTGTACAACTATTTTGCTGGCTCTGCTGTAGTGTATCTGTGTATCTGTTGGTCCCTCACCAACAGATTCTTGGTTTGGTGCTGTCACGTGATTGTGTGAGCTGCTTAGTGCCAACCTAGTTGGGATTGCGTTGTTTCACTATGATGGCCTATGAATCATTCCTTTCCCCCTCCCTCCTTTATTGATGTCTTTTTTCCTTTCTTGTAAGGTTTTCTCTCATCAATAAAGTTTTTGTTGATCAAAAATGAAATGTTTTTGTTGATCAAAAATGAAATGTGAACACTAGATCCTATGTGGTATGCCATAAAAAAAAGTAACATTTTTATTTGTGTATATACAATTTTCTTAAATTAGTTTAATTACTAATTATAAAGATTTTTTTTTTTCATGACTAGGTGTATCGATTAATCCTAAGACTTACGCAAAGTGTCCCTCCACGTGAATTGGATAAATCTCGGGCAAAACTCGTGGACGTGACTCTAAAAAATTAATAGCACCTAATGAAAGTTAAATCTGAGACCTGAAGGAAACATACTCCTAAGTTCCAAGATATATCCATTAAATAAACCTCTTAGTTACTAATTATAAAGAGTCTTGTTAAAGTATACACTAACTAAATTGACTAGACAAAAATATAATGTACATTATTATGTGGTTTTGCTAGACGAAATATCCTACAGTGTTAGGCAATTGGTCAGCTAAGGCGTTTGGTATATTTGTTTTGTAGCACTATTTTATGATATGTAAGTATAGATTCAATTCTTATGGAGAATAGTTTGATTTTTATTTTTATATAATTATTTGGCTAATTGGGCTTGTTATATTGGAGTGTTTTGGGAAATTGATAAAAAGTTAATTTTTTGACCTTTTTAGTAGATTTTTTTTGGAAAAAGTTGTAAAAAATCAAAAAATTGATTTTTTACCAACTTCCCAAATTGCCCCATTGTTGAGCGGCTGTTGGCCTAGGTGTGTTGTTAGATTTTAATTGTTCAGTTTGATGCTTATTATAGTTGTAATTAATTTCTTACCAAATGACAAAAAAATTAAGGGAAAATTAAAAAAAAAAACCCAAGATTTGATCTTTACCATAAAATATACTTTTACTTTTTTATTTTATCAATTTAAATTCTAATATTTTGATTTATTTTTAATCTAAACATTTGTTTATTTTCGTTAAACAAAACTAACCAAAAAAAAATATTTTAGTCATTAAACTCAACGGAAAATGGTATTTTATACATTTTATTTACACCTGCATTAAGTTTGATGACTCAAATTTTTTTTTTTTGTCAATTTTCTTAACAGAAATAGACCGATGATTTAAATTAAAAAATTAAACTGACAAAATTAAAAAATTAAAATTTATTTTGTTATAATGATCAAATATTGAGATTTTTTTCATTAATTTTTTCAAAAATTATGCACTAAAAATAATAATAAGATGCATGTGAACATAATTGGAGGTCGGATGAAAACGTTGCAATAATATCTATTTGCCTATGTCATCTGTCATCCAAAGTAATTGGGTGATTTTTATAGCTAGAAATGTGATCCATTCACAGATATGTATACCATAGGCCTTCATAGAATTCTAATTTATTTTATAGCTTTTTGGTAGTGCTTTTCCAAGGGCTTTAGCACCCAAACCAACGCTAGAAACTCATGACTACCACAACTTTGGACAAGCATTGCTGCTTTTTTTCTACACCACGAGACAGAGGTGGCTCCAAATAATCCCACCACTTCTTGTTTGCTAGTTGAAAAAAAATATTTTTGTCAAAATCACTGCAATGTACCCCTCCTCTCTTGCTCCAATTTGTTAGATATTACTCAAACTTGACTATCACACTCGAGTTTTTATTTATTTACTTTTTATTTAATTGTCAATTGAATTTGAGTTAAATGTATCTAAAAAATCTATTATTAATTATTCATTTGTTTGAGATCTGTGCATAAATGAAGGGTTAGTGAGAGTAATGAAAATTGATGAATAGTCAGTACTTGGTAACATAAAGGTTACGTTTGATTCACAAGACTAATAATGAAAGTATTAATAATTTCATCAAATTAGTATGGTATTCACTATTCAATTGGATTGATATGATAAATTATTCCTTTATCCATTATTTAATTTGCATTGGATTAGTTGGTAAAAAGTCTTTTTATTTTATTTTTCAGTCCAGGATACATAATCTCACTCCTACCCCGTTACTAATAATCCTACAAATTTGTTGGATTAATTATCTATTGGATTAACAATCTTGAAATAAAATTTTAAAACAAACACAGGATTAGTAGACCCATTGATTAATAATTTCAATCTCATACTCTAATTCTGTCAATCAAACATGCCTAAAGAGTCTAGCATTAATTAAATATGAGAAGTTAAAGATGTTTATATCCATCTATGTTATTTGGTTTGGGGGTAACTGGTTGGGACCTGAGACTGTTGCTGTGACTAAGTCACAGTAGCGATCTGCTGTGAGTTTGTTGGGGCTTTTTTCGAATCTTTTTTGATAATCCGAATCGTTCATATTGTAGAGTTCGTCAAGTATATCATCCATATAAAAAATCAAGTTAATCAGAAATCCGTAATCCCATGATCATATGCAAATTGTTTTACAAAAATTATTAAGATAATGTCAACCGTTTATTTTTTAAAAAATAAATATGCTCTTGTTGTAAAGTTATAGATTTTCAATCAATTTGATTTTTTGTATGGATGATATATTCAACAAATCCTACAATATTAACAGTTCAGATCATCGAAAAAGACTAAAAAAAAACTTCAACGGGCTCACAGCAGATTGCTACTATGACTTAATCACAACAACAGCGTCAGGTCCCCAATTGATACCTCAACTTGATTTGATTATATCTCAATTTTCTTTATATCTCATAATAAAATATCATTTTTTGTTATTTTTCACGAACAAAGTTATTTCTCTGAAGGGATTTCTTCCGGGTAAAGTCTTTATTCTAAATCCATTTCTCTCGTCTCTCATCTTATTATACTGCATAAGTGAGGAACATAAGAAACTTGGGATGTTCTAAAAAAGTATACTTTTTGATTTATTGACTTATATAGGTTGGGTTTGAGTTGAGTTTGATGTGATGTGTTAGAGAGGTGATGTGATTTAAATAAGATGATGTGACTTAAATAGAATAGTGACTTTTTAACTTTTTGTATTATTTAAGTCATGCCAAACTTGACCTAATAGCTAATACTGGTTCAAAAAAAAAAAAAGAAACTTAGCTAATATTATTTTTTTATTGACAATTAATTTTGAATGTCCTTCTATGATTCTAAAATAATTTGTCTTGAATGATGATGTGTGGTTGGAATTGAATTTATGTATTATAAATTTTATATATAGAATAAATTTAAACCATAAAAGAATAAATTTAAACCATAAAAGAATAATAAAATTTAAATTTTTTATATTCCTCACAATTCTATCGCAAATCACAAAAATATACTACCGATATTATTAAATGACTAAGGTCAAGTTTGGGAAAATAAGAAAAAGTTAAAAAGTTATTCAAAAAATTAAAAAATTAATACTATTCACCAAAAATTAACAATTACGACTGTACAACTCTCAATCTTAATTTTTTCCTACAAACTAATTTTTACATTTTTTTAATACATATTTTTTCATAACAAGTCAAAAAATTAACTTAAATATTTATATTTTTTTCTCAATTTTTTAATTTAAAAAAATAAAAAATACACTTACTTAGGACACTCCAAACAACCTCTCAAATAACTCGACAAGTGAAGAGAAGATGAAGGGAGGAAGGGATTGATATGGAGGGTTATTTTGGGAAGTTGGCTTTTAGTCACTTTTTTTGGTTTGTAGCAAAAGCCAAAAGTTGACTTTTTTGTCTTTTTTTTCATTTGGGAAGTTGGTTTTTAGCCAACGGTGAAATTATAATTTTACTCTCATGGGTCAAAATGTGTTACATAGGTGAAGTTGTAAATATTTTAAATAAATTGGGATAGTTTGGTAATTTTATTATGATTTGACATCATAAATAAATATTAATCAAAAAATTTAAAAATTACTTTTTACCAACTTCCTAAACCATTTGTTTAAAAAAAGTCAAAAACTTAATTAAAAATCAAAAAATTACTTTTTACTATTTTGCCAAAATAAGTCGGAGCGGCATGGCATACGTGGAGCACAAATGAGGGGAGTAGTAAATGGGGGTCTAATCACCACCCAATCATGTAGACATTAGGACATGTCAACTGTCACGCATTTGTAAGACCGACAATTCATGCTTACGATTGCGGCAGACCATCTATGGGCCCTTCAATTTCGTCACTCTTCGAAATGATTGAGCTCATTTTATTCTATTTTGAACAAATTACAAACATCCTCTCGAAATTTATTAAAAATATAGATTTTTTTTTTATGTTTGAAAAATTACATTCCGTCTCCTGAAATTTATATTTTCATAACAAATTACCTTTTAAGGTTTTTATTTTTATGCAGATTTCCCTCTAATTTCTCTTAATTTGTTAGGAAAATTTGACCATCAAAGAACAATTTGTAATTTTTCAAACTTTAAGGAAGAATCTGTTATTTTACCAAATCTCGAGGGAGTATTTGTAATTTTTCCTTTTATTTTTAATCATTTGGAAATCGAAGGCCAATAATAAAATTTAAAAAAAAAACCCTAGTTTTCACTTCTTTTATTTATGTTTTATTCAAGTAAATTATATATATATATATATATATATATATATCTTTTCTCTAATAGATTCAACACACTTTTTACTAATAGATTTTATTAATGAAAATTCTAAATGTTGTAAATAAAAATTATATAATGTTAAAATATTTATAATTTTAATATTTATTTATATATTTCAAGATAATGTTATATATATATATATATATATATATATATATTTTACACATTTTTAACAATAACAACAATCCTGTATGCTATTCACCCAAAAAAACAATCATGTATGCTATTTTTAGCATTTTCATTTTCAAAATATAGGTAGCATTTGGTAGAATTTTAAAATTATAATTTGATAATAGAGTTTTATTTTCAGTTTGTGAGTTTTGGAATTATGATTTGAGTGCGAAAAATTTGTTTGGTTATAAATTTTGAAAAGAGTTTGAAATGAATAATATGACATATGATATTTGATTAAAAAACTTACAGCTCATAACCAAATACACAACCCAAAATTCTATTCAAAACTCTTAAAAAATTTTAAAATTCTGAAAATATTTTTTATTTAAAATAAAAAAAAAAAACCCGAACACTGTTCCAATCAACCGGCCAGATATCCGGAGGGACATTCGAAGGGATGACTAAGTGGATGTATTTTGAAAAATGGGTGTGGAATCAATTTTAGAAGCGCTAATCAAACACGACACTCAAAGCAAGGGGTAGAAGTAGGATTCTAGAGTTCTACCAAATTGAGCCATATATTTTTTTTTTCTAATAAATTTCATAACACATTTTAAACTTTCCACACTTTTCCAAAATACTTTTTATCAAATTTCCCTTAAGGCACTTGTTAGTATTTGCTATTTTACTTTAGCTTTTATTATTTTAATTAATTTGTATGATATTAATCCTAAACTTTAAGGAAGCGTGGAAGCTTACCGAGGATGAGGCAATGAGGCGATGGGGGCTGAGGGTGGGGAAAAGAGGTGATGGAGGGCAAGGTAGCACGATAGTAGGTAGGTGCTATCGCGATTGTGGAATAAGAGAGTGGGGTGATGGAATCCGATTGCGGGAGAGATAGGGTGACGTGATGGCATCATAGTTGAAGGAGATGAGATGGCTGGAGTCGAGGTTGGGAAAAGGAAGGGGCTTGACGCAACCAATGACGGGAACATCAACGAAGCTATAAGAATAATATTGGTATATATATTATGTGGATATTGTTTCCTATTTAGGATTAGTTTAGGTTTATTCTTGTTTCCTATTTAGGATTAATGTTCTATATCTATTAGAATTCTATATCGGTGATGTATTCATTTAGGATTAGGATTTAGTGTTCTATATAAGTGATGTATTCTTTGTTCAGTAAGTGCAATTGAATATACTGAAATTCTTCAGAATTCTTACATGGTATCAGAGCCAAAAAGCCAGACAGACGAAGAGATACCTGAAGATTCTCTATCTGGTGCCTCTCATCATATGACTCATTATCTCTCCTTACTTCAGAATTGTACTCCACCTCCCTTTTCTGTTACTGTCAATGCTGCTAAAGAGTCTAATATATCATTTATATCTGTTAGGTCTGTCCTACCGTCTGCTATGTCTGCAGTCTCTATTTCATCTGTCTTATATGTTCCTCAATTATCTGTCAATTTATTATCTATTAGTCAACTTGATACCTCTGGTTTTGATGTTATCTTTCCTTCTTCTATCAGTTTTGTGCAAGATCGGATGTCCAAGAAAAATATTGGGATTGGTCGTAGAGTTAGTGACCTCTATGTGATGGAGAGCTTGCATCTGCCTATGACTATCTCTCCGACAGCCTTTTCTTCTTTTCAGTTAGATTCTCTATCAAGTCCTTTATATTTGTGGCATTCCAGAGTAGGGCATTTGTCCACTAACCGCTTACAGTCTTTAGCTCAGTCAGGTATATTTGGTAAAGTTTCTCTTAGTCAACTTACTGAGTGTCGGGGTGTAAACTTGCCAAAATGACAGCCTTACCTTTCCGTAAAAGTACTTCTATATCTGCTACACCGTTTTTGTTTAGTTCATACTGATGTTTGGGACCCTTCTCATGTTCTCACCAAAGGGGGTTCTGCATACTACGTCATTTATTGATGACTGCACTCGTTACACTTAGGTTTATCTTATGGCTCATAAGTCTGATTTCTATCAGATATACTATACCTTTCAATCTATGATTACTACTCAGTTTGGGTCTTAAAGTGTTACGACCTGACTTGGGTGGGGAATATTTTAAAAATGAGTTCTGTGAGTATTTGGCCAATTTGAGTACCATTTACCAAACTTCCTATACAGATACACCTGTCCAAAATGGTCGAGCCGAACGCAAACACCGTTATCTCCTTGAGACAGCTAGGTCTCTTCTTCTCTCTATCTCAGTTTTGGCTTCATTCTGGGCAGAGGCAATTCTTACTGCTGCTTTTCTTCTCAACCGTATGCCTACTCTCCTTCTTTCTAGTCGGTCTCCTTATAAGGCTTTGTTCTCCTAAATTCCTAACGACTTCCATCTTCATGTGTTTTGGTCTTCCTGTTTTGTCCTTCTTCCCCGCAAAGAGAGGACCAAACTTAGTACCCGGTCTATCATTTGTATCTTTTTGGGTTATAGTCCTACTCAGAAAGGCTATCGATGTTACGACCCTGTTTCTCGTTGTCTTTATGCCTCCTGTCATGTTTCTTTTCTCGAATGTCTACTTTACTTTCAACTTCCTCCTCTCATCGCCCTAGTTTTCAAAGAGGATTTGGTTCATATTGATCTGTTTCCTTCTGACGTCCCGTCTGATGAGTACATCTCTATAGTTCCTTCTGAGCTTGTTCCATCTTCTCCTCCTATTTCACCTCTGGCTACTACTCCTTATTCGATTTATTCTCCTAATTCGCTGTTGGTTTATTCTCATCGCAAGGCTCCTTCTCCATTGGTTGTCTCTGTCCCTGCTGCAGATTCTCCTACTTTTGACGACTCTGATCCTATTGCCCACCGATATCTAACTCGAGCACGTCATCCTCCAAACAGATTGAGTTGGTCAAATACATATTTTTCTACTTCCTATCATACTTTTTTGTCTTCTATTCACTCTTTTTCAAAAGCTTAGTCTTACAATGAGGCCTGTCAGGATCCTCATTAGGTTCAAGGTATGGAGGATGAGTTGTCTACTCACTACAAGAAAAAATACTTTTGGCGACCACTTATTTTTTTTGGTCGCAAATAGTCCACTTTCTGCGACTAAAATTTAACTTTTGGCGACCACAATTTTTTGGTCGCGGAAAATCACCTTTTGGCGACAAAAAAAAAAAGTTGGTCGCGGAAAGTATACTATTGGCGACCAAAGGCTTTTTTGGTCGCGGAAGATCACCTTTTGGCGACCAAAAAAAAAGTTGGTCACGGAAAGTATACCCTTTGGCGACCAAAAAAAAAATTGGCTGCGGAAAGTATACCCTTTGGCGACCAAAAAAAAAAGTTGGTCGCGAAAAGTATACTATTGGCGACCAAAGGCTTTTTTGGTCCCGGAAGATTACCCTTTGGCGACCAAAAAAAAAAAGTTGGTCGCGGAAAGTATGCTATTGGCGACCAAAGGCTTTTTTGGTCGCGGAAGATCACCTTTTGGCGAACAAAAAAAAAAGTTGGTCGCGAAAAGTCTACTATTGGCGACCAGAGGCATTTTTTGTCGGGGAAGATTACCCTTTGGCGACCAAAAAAAAACGTTGGTCGCAGAAAGTTATGGCGGGATAAATTTTAAAAAAAATGATACTACAGTAATTACATGCTATTTTTCTATTTAGGCATTAAAAGTTTTATAAAATAATATATAACCCAATTTTTATGGGTTATATATTTTTTTTGTCAAATATGAACAAGAAGTATGTTATTGGCAAAGTGGCAGAGTGGATTGGGTGCATGGTGACTCCTTGGTCAGGAGTTCAAGTCCCAGGGAGCACAAAAGAATTATTTTTTTTTGGTCAAGGCGCTGACTTTTGGAGACCAACTTATCTTTGGTCGCTAAAAGTTTACTTTTGGCTAATATGAATTGGACTTTTCGCGACCAAAAAAGTTGGTCGCGAATGGTCACTTTTAGCGACCAAAGGCTTTTTTGGTCGCAGAAAACTATCTGTGACGAGGTTTTAGCGACCAACTCGCGACCAACATATTTTGGTCGCGAAAAGGTTTTAGCGACCAAATATGGTACTTTTCGCGACCAAACATGTTCGTCACGGAAAGTGTTTTTTCTAGTAGTGACTTTACAAAAAATTAGTACTTGGGAGTTGGTTCCTTTACTTGCTGGTAAGAATCTGGTTGGTTGCAAATGGGTTTACAAAGTCAAGACTCATTCTGATGGTTATCTTGAGCGCTACAAAGCTCGTCCGGTTGCCAAAGGTTTCTCACAAGAGTATGGTATTGATTATAATGAGACCTTTGCTCCTGTTGCCAAGATGACTATTGTCCGTTCTTTGATCTCTGTCGCTACTGCTCGTTATTGGCCTCTTTATCAGATAGATGTTAAGAATGCTTTTCTTAATGGCCATCTCACTGAGGAGGTTTACATGTGTCCTCCTCTTAGCCTTCACCATTCCTTTAGATAGGTTTGTCGCCTTTAGTGTGTTCTGTATAGTCTGAAGCAGTCTCCTCGTGCTTGATACGATCTCTTTCAGACTGCTGTTACTGAGCTTAGGTTTCATCCTTGTGCCCAGGACTCTGTTTTATTTCTTCTCCATACATCTGCTGGATTTATTGCGTTATTACTGTATGTGGATGATATGACTCATTGGTTCTGACTCTTCGGCTATATCTGAGGTCAAACAGTATCTTTTTCGCACCTTTGAAATGAAGGATCTGGACCCATTACGGTATTTCCTTTGTATTGAGGTAACTTCTTCTCCCATGGGCTACTTTCTCTCTCAGGCCAAGTATGCCAATGAGGTTATCCATCGTGCCAGTCTTACTGACACTAAGATTTATGATACCCCTATTGAGCTTAATGTAAAGCTCAACACTACTGATGGTGTTCTTCTGGATGATCCTACTCTATATCGAGAGCTCGTGGGTTGCTTAATCTATTTAATAGTTACTCATCCTGATCTTGTCTATGCTGTTCATGTGGTTAGCCAGCTTGTCTCTGCTCCTCGCTCTACACATTGGGCTGCCTTGGTTTGGATTCTTCGCTATCTCCGAAGTACTTACTATCGTCCTCTACTTTCTCTCTAGATTTGGTGGCCTATGCTGATTCTAATTGGGCTAGTGATGTTATTGATCGTAAGTCCACGTTTGGTTTCTATATGTTTCTTGGCAATTCCTTGATCTCTTGGAAAAGCAAGAAACAAACTGTTGTTGCTCACTCTATTGCGGAAGCTGAGTATCGTGATATGGCTCATGCTACTCCTGAAGTTGTCTGGCTTTGTTGTCTTCTTTTTGACTTGGGCGTCCCTCATTCTTCCTCGACTTTCCTCTATTGTGACAACCACAGTGCTATTTAGATTGCACATAACACTGTCTTTCATGAGCGGACCAAGCACATTGAGATTGATTGTCACTTTGTTCGTCAACATCTACAGTCTATCTTTATCTCGCTTCCTTTCGTCTCTTCGGCTCTATAGCTTGCTAATTTCTTTACCAATACTCACACCACTAAGACTCACACTACTGCTCGGTTTAAATTTTTTTCTTGGCAAACTCTCAGTGTTTTCTGTCCAAATACCTTGAGTTTGAACGGGGGTGTGAGAATAATATTAGTATATATATTATGTGAATATTGTTTCCTATTTAGGATGAGTTTAGGTTTATTCTTGTTGTTTCCTATTTGGGATTAGTTTAGGTTTATTCTTGTTTCCTATTTAGGATTAGTGTTCTATATCTATTAGAATTCTATATCAGTGATGTATTCATTTAGGAATAGGATTTAGGCCAAGTTTGGGAAGACTAAAAAAGTGCACTTTTTGTCTTTTTGGACTAAAAAATTGAGGTTGAAAATATGGATGTTTGGATTAACTTTTTAACTTTTTATTGAAAAATGTGTAATAAAAAATTGTAAAAATTGATTTGTAGGGAAAAATTTGAATTGGGAGTTGTGCAGCCGTAATTGTTGACTTTTGGTGAATAGTGTTAATTTTTTAACTTTTTGAGTAACTTTTTGACTTTTTGGCTTTTTTGGAAGTACCCAAACTTGGCCTTAGTGTTTTATATGATGTATTCTTTATTCAGTAAATACAATTGAATATACATAAAATTTTCAGAATTCTTACAGAAGCAACCAACGATGGTGACCCCTTTCTCTCTCTCTCTCTCTCCCGTTCTCCCTATTTTTCTATGTTCTTGTTCTTTTTCTTCGGATTGTCATGGAGATATGTATATATGGGGTTTAAAATTTGGGAATATGGCTAGGGCTTTTAGGTTGATTTTGGGTTTTTTTTTTTCTAAGGTTGGAAATTGGATTTTATTTTTTAATTTTTAATCGTTATGGCGATTTGTTGATTTGAAATAGATGTTGGGATTGTTGTCTGGCTGTGGCGTTAGCGACAGCAGCAAAAGGCAATGGAATGGAGGTGGTCGGTGGCTCTACGTGTGAGTAAGGAAGAAGCTGAAACAAGATAGAAAATATCTATTTTGCCCTTGGAAATCAATCACATGCCATTTAATGCAAATTTTCCATCTAATTTCTTAATTTCTGTTTTCAGTTGGACCAAAATTATACAGAGTTCAAAATTTAAGGTCAAGATCAAGTCAATTAAAATTATAGGGACCAAAATGACATAAATAGTAAACTACAGGAACTACGGGCGTAGTTTACATGTTTAAGATTAATATTGTTTAAATTAAAATAAAATTTAGATCAAATTATCTATCACGATAAAAAGTGTAATTTACTCTTTTTTTTAAATTTAAAAAAAAATCTAAATTTGATCTTAAACACTATACTATTTAACAAATGAATAATATAGTGTTTAGTTTCATTTGTTGAAATTTCAGTTTATTTATTGTTTAAATTAAAACTCAAAATAAGCTTTATTTTTTACATTTTTTAAAAGTTAAAAGTAACTTTTATAAAAAGTGAACAGGGAGCAGAATGAGTTGGGTTTGCCTACAAGGGGTGAGCAGTGTCCTGCAATCCAATTCAAAGTAAAATGGGGGTAGCTCTAGAGTGGAGGTGAACAAAATGGGCAGTTGTAAGTGTGGCCCTCTAAGATTGTGGGAGTGTTGGAATTTCTGAGGCAGATCCAACAGCTAATGAAACAATTAAATAGTGATATTTTAATTATTAGAGTAATTTACACTTTTTACCTTTTATTTAACTCACTCAAAATTTAATTTTAATATTTATTTTTAAATTACAATAATTAAGTTTTTAAATTTGAACCAATAAAAGCATTGACTATTATAATTAAAAGTGAAAGGGATAAAGTAAATTCTTTGTGAAAACTAAAAATTATTTTATGTTTAAAAGTGAAAGGGATAAAGTAAATTCTATGTTTATTTAACTTAAATTATTGAGTTTTAGGGACTAAACTTTTTTGTCTTCAAAACTAAAAATTTTGTTACAAAAAACATTCGAGGACCAATTCCTACTGCCGCAATTGAAATGTAAAACATATCCTATTTATAAGAAAAAATCTAGATGTATAGAATGTTTGAAACACAGAATACATATACATTTATGTCTTTCGTAATTACAAATAAAAATATTTTTTTATTTCATATCTGTACATTTTATGTTTGGAACTTTATCTACACATAAGCTGCAAGTTGTAGGATGTGTGAGACTCCACTAGAAATGATAGGAGAAGTTAATTGAAATGGGGAGTAACAATGGTGACAATGGGTCCTAGGTTTCTAAAAGACACCTCCTCTCATATATTTCTTATCTGTTTGACAAACTGTCTTCTAACTTTGTCGGTTTCTCAGGTGATACTGTTGGACACCTATTTGAATGCATGGCAGAACATGACTGGCTGGCTACTCTCTCTCTCTCTCTCAGCCAACAATGAAGACAGTTTTACCTTTAATCCCTATCTCAATTACATAAAATAATGAACATGTATAAAACAAGGTTAAATTAATATATATTAATATGTATTTAGGAAGGAAAAAAATTAAGTACACACCTAACTTTTACCATACTGGATAAAGTGGTTATCCCAAAATTTAAACCCATAATTTCAAGTTTATTAAGCTAAAATTTTTACCATTTAACCAAGTCACTCCTTGTAAAATACCCACCACCCCCCCCAAAAAAAAAAAAAACTCCTTGTAAAATAATAATATATATATATTTTAGGTTTCACTTAACAAGAAAAATAATGGATTAATGTAGAAAGTAACAGCTTAATACATTTAAATATTAATTAATTCTTGTCCAAGTCCATATTTAGTGTGGGATTTGGTAAGCAACTGTACAAATTACTTGTCTTTCATAATAAAGGAAGTCTATAGGTTCATAGTGCAAGATGTGCTATCCCATTAAAAAAATTTATTCTTATAAAAAATATTATAAAACTAATGTTATAATGTTATTTTTAAAAATAAAAATCACCTCCATATATATTTTCTTTTAATACAAAATTTGTATTGGCCCACATTTTTTTTTTGATCGGCAAAACAAAATCTTTATTGATGGGAACATACGAAATATGAAAGAGTATATAAATAAAGAGGATCTTGGAACTAGCAAAAGCTCCAAGCTCCAGTTGGTGAGAGACCAACAACAAGCAAAGAAAGAAAAAAGGTTGCCACAATGAATGAACCACCAGTATCAGAGCAAAATGGCTGCCACAAACCTCTAGTTAGAACCAAACTAGCAGAACAACAACCTCCAGCAGCAGAACAACAATTCACAGGACAACAATTCGTATTGACCCACATTAGTTATCTACAATGTCCAGGTTGAAAATATAAGATAGTACACGACACTTTTATTATGAAAGTACTTATTGAATATAAACTCAAATGGATAAATTCATAAGGTCAGCTATTCAACTAAATCATAGTGGACAATAATTCCGAAGGCATAATTTTCGTTCATCTAATATAACGTCAAAGTTAGAGTTATAACGGCATGTCTAGGTGGGGATTTTGGCACCCCAAAGTAGTTGTAGACTTATATGATGACATAAAAGATCTGTATTGTAACTCGAGATAGACTTCCGGATGAGGATGGACCGCTATCTGTTTAAGAAAACCACATTAATATGTACAAAAATTTTATATAATTTTTTTTTTTTTTTGTATATCTTTATTTTATTTCATTCTGACTTTATGCATCTATTTACTCCACTCCACTCCACTAATTTGTATCTCTTTACTGACTTAAAAAATGTAAATATTTATAACATTTTCGATGTTATAACATGCAATAATCGTACAAGACCACTTGCTTTTCCAAAGGCACCAACGATTCACACACACACACACACACACAAGACTCAATCACTAGCAATGTGCCAATTTATATAAAATTGACGCAATAGTGCATATAGTTTTGTTTGTTTCAAAAACATCCAAATAACTAAAGGTGACCCTTTTCTTTTCTTTTTCTTTTTCTTTTTCTTTTGTTTCTCACATTTGTTTTAAACTTGCGTGCACTACTCGACACATCAATCTGGTCCTTGACAAATTGCCTTACATAACATACACAGAAAAAAATCAAAAAAAGAAAAAGAAAAAGAAAAATAGAGTTGTCATTAAAGTGATCCTATATAGACAGTCCTTTTTGATCTTCAAAGTTGTGAGAGAGAGAGAGAGTACGTGCAACCTTATTCTATGAAAAGGCTTCTATTATTGGAAGCAAGTGAAACGAAACCCAAAAAACAAAAACAATCACAACCCATAAAGCTCTGGTCAAAGATTCATTTTTATTTCTCTTTTCTGACACCATGATATGGATCTTTTTATATCTTTCATTCATTCATTTAGCTATTTATGCTTTTGCTTTACAGCTTTTTTTCCTGTGATGTTTGATGTTTGGCTAATCACCTAGCTTAATCACTGCCTTATATAACTTTAAATTTAAAAATATTTTAAAAAAATGAAATAATGGACTTTCTTTTTTCATTGAAAGCTTAGTGTTTTTTTTTTTTTTTTTTCCTTAAATGACAAACAATCCAATGAAATTCTCAACCGAGAAAAAAAGCAGGAAGAAAGCTAGTCAACAATTAATTACCTAAGAAAACAGAAACCGTGATTTTTATAGTTGAAGGAATGCTGGCCAGCACAGATAACAATTAGTTATGCAAAAAATCAGAGATTAAATGTCATAATTTAATTTTAAATAGCATCATACTAATAACAACTTATTGTGCTGTCGCTAAGATAATGATAATATTAAAATAGTTAAGATTTCAATAAACTTTTTTGTACAAAGTATTCATTGGACATTTGTTTACAAAATAACATGATGATTGAATTATTGACTACTAATTCATATAAAAATTGATGTTATTGGAAAGATGAACAACTTATTATTTATATTATATACTCAATACTGTCTCTTATTCGTGGTAGGACTTTCCTCCATAAGTTGGTCAAATATATGCAAGCATTTTTTGATTATTGGGTAGGTGCTGAGTTTCAAACACAAGATCTGTTGTTTGTTGTGATATTAAAGTGAATTGTTCATCTTACATGTTTTTCTACATTGATACAAACTATGAAAATTAATGACACATCAAATGACATGCAAATTTGATAAATATTTGCAATCACAATTCACAACGTTACTATTTAATGTTTGATTGATTTCAAATAGTAAAAAAGTGACTTCCTTTTAAAAATTTAATTATAATAACTGTACCTAAAAAATCTATATATAAATAGAAAGGAAGTCACTTGAAACTATCGAAGAAAGCAATATTTTTCTTGCCCATTGCATGAACGGTCTTTATTTTAAGAAGATTCAGCAAAGCAAAACTTTTCATAAGTTGGAATAAAATAGTGATTTGATTGTGTGCTATTTTAAGAAAAAGATGATGCAGAGTGTTTAGCCATAGAATTGTTAGAATTCATGGACAAACAAGGCAAAGGCTAAAGGCATTAGTAGACGCGTAATGACACATACTTGAAATAATTTTAGATTTGGTCGAGACATGAAAAACGGCGTCACGATCAATACCCATCGCTTTACCATGGTGTATGAATGGATTTTGGCCAAATTTCACTGTTTAGACCTTCAATTACTCAATTTTGTTGTTTTAAGAAAGATTTGTTTCTTTAATTACTTGGTCTAAACAAATTTGTTTGAGATTAGATATTTTTTCCAGCATGTTTAAATTTCATTATATTTTCAAGATTTGAGTTTAACTCAAATATTTAGATGTTTGGCAAATTTTGTATTTTCTTTGATTTATGCTTGATTAACAAACAATACCTTTTTGATTTATTTTTTATTGTAATTGGGTCTTTTCTTTCGCTATAAATAGGAGCCGTAAGTCTTAGGGCAAATCAATTTATTATTGAGAACTAATATATTTCAAGAGAGAGTATCTCTTTTATTCAAATTCGTAATTGTTCTTTGTGTTTGGTTTTCATCCCTCTAATTCTCTACATCAAAAAGGTCATCTTTCTTTGGCTTCTTTTTTGTTCTAATTTCTTTCAATTTTTTTTTTTCCTTTTTCTTAATTTTTTTTGGAAGCATTGAAAAAGTGTAATCTTCTTTGGGGTGAATCAACATTATTTGTTTAGGGTTTGGGATGAAGCATTATTTCATCAGAATTGCTAGAAATTCCCAATTTTTTCTTTAAATTCACATACCATAACATTTTAAGAGAGTTTAGCTTTATATGATTGAATTTTTGATTAATAAAAAATTGACAGACAACATACCATATAAGTTAAATTAGAAGAGACTTTTTAGGATATCAATTATTTATTTATTTATTTATTTATTATTTGTTTTTGAAAGCCAATTTGATTGGATTAGAATTGCTCAGAGCTACCAGTTGGATATTATTTGAATACTACTTCAGTTTGCTTTTACGGGTAAGAGAGTTCATAAACGCAAGTACTTTTTACTTTGCATATGTATCAAAGTTATTGGACCTAAATATAAAGGCAACATCGTTTTAGTGCTCTATTAATATATATGTGCACTTAAATTAGACCTATGAGATTAATTTTTTTATTTTTTTAATTTCTGTTCACAAGGATTTTTGGAGTTTTATTTCGACTAATTTCTGGATATATATAATCTCTTCATTTGAAATATATTAAGTAATTATCAGGACTTGTATATGACTTGAAGAGAAATTGTGAAATAAAATTTTTAATCATTGTTTACTCTTAAAGTTCGAATCCATTACTTTTTTTTAACGAGTTTTGCTACGATTGCCAAATTGGAAATCATCAAGGACAGATGGGGATATGTGATTTCTCTTTTAAAAATGAGTCACAAATTCTGACCAACTAAAACAATGCAAAGCACTCAAGCCTCGAAGGCCAATCGCAAGCACTAGTGACAAATGGTGTCATTTGTATTTTATATATATATATATATATATATTAATGTATGCTCGTGCCTAAAGACACAGTGTATATAAAAATAAGTGAATAAAAAGAAGAAAACAAAAAAATAAAATAAAAAAATAGGGAGGAAAATAAAAAGGACGGGAAATAAAAAAAATAAATAGAAAAGGAGAAAGGTGAGATTATGGAATCATTCATGAGATTATTTATGGGATCATGGGAGGGTGGGTGAGAAAAGAAAAAAGTAAGAGAAAAAATCAGAAAAATAAAAAATATACACGTAGGATACATCATAACTGTTGTTTTGTAATTTAAACAGATTTGAACCGTCTAAATATCCTAGTAGGACAAAAATATATTGAAGATTCTCAAGAAATGGGATACAATCCTTCCGCTTGAGGCTTAGCCCACACATATGAGAGACATCAAATAGGCTACCGTTTTCCCTACAATTCAGAGTGGATTCCGTGATTGAGTCCTTGTATTGAATGGGCATGCTCCATCCAGCAAATGGCACCATCTTGCCACCATTTGAGACATGGAAATTGTAAGAGGGGCTAATTTGAGCCCACTAAATTATTTAGGCCCAATAGCCCAAGATTAGTGGGCCCAAATTTATCGCAAGTCCAAGACTGGTGGGACCAGATTTATCACCATCAAACGGGCTAAATGGCTCTAAGCCTCGGAAGGGTTCGGATCCACGAACCTAGAGACTTACTTGGGCCCGGACTCGAAAGGGTATTAAGCAAGCCTAGAGATCCGAGGCACTCGGACTCGAAAGGATTCGGACCCACGAATCTAGAGATCCGAAGTACTTGGCTTCGAACGGATTCAGACGCAATCTAGAAGTCGCTCCGTTAATGAGTCCCAGAACACTTGCGGGCTCGGAGCTTTCCGGGATCTACGCACCAGAACCATGGGCGTAATGGAGTTCGAACAAAGGACCCGATCCCGAGGACGGTGAGTGGAGATAAATTCACTCTTCGGTTAAACTAGCCTATACCCGGGTCGAGGTGGCACGACCCCGGGGGGTCCATGAGACTCGGCAATATTTTGCGGCAGGACGTCCTCTGGGACTACCCCTGACCCTTTGGGATGATTGGGGATCATTGGTTAGGTGTGGCTAAGAAGAAGGGTTCGCCGAGGGATTGATCTCCTCTTCGGGGTTTTCTCATCCTCGGAGAAGTCACCTCCTCGGAGAGGTCACCTCCTCGGAGAAGTCACTTCCTCGGAGAGGTCACCTCCTCGGAGAAGTCACCTCCTCGGAGAGGTCACCCCCTCGGACAAGGTGGTTAGAGAAAATATCTCCCATGTGCCTTGCACATGGGCTCCATCCTACATCATGAGGTGCCTATAAATAGCACCCACCCATAGCTTTACAGGGGATGGATTTTGGAGATTTTTAACTCTTGGGAAAGAACTAATTTCCCTTCTCCATTATCAACCTTGAGAGTGAAAGTGGGAGATCAATGGGAGAGCCTTGCCATTATTCTATTCTCTAGCCATTTTTCCTTCTTCTTCACCCAATCTCTTATCTCCATCATCTCCTTTGTTGTTGTGTTCCTAAGTTGAGATTATTGAAGAATCTAAGCCTCTCATCATATTCTAGAGAATTCGAAGTTGTTCTTCAAGGATCTTTGAAGATCTTCGAATTTTCCAACTCTTTTCTTGAACCCTCTCATCATATGCTTTTGGCGACTAAAATGTGTTGTCGCCAAAAGATTGACTATTGGCGACGAAAAGCTTAGTCGGCAAATGTATAAATAAAAAAAAAAATAATTCACTATTGGCGACTAAAAGATTAGTCGCTAGATGTATAATTTTCAAAAATGCAATTGACTATTGGCGACAAAAGCTTTGGTCGCTGAAGACCTATTTTTTGCCGACTAAAACATTTTTAGTCGCCAATACCTTCGGCGACCATGTATTCGCGACAAAACCGGCGACTAAAATTTTTAGTCGGGGAAAGTGAAAAGTTAACTTTTGGCGACTAAAAAAGGACTTTTGGCGACTTAAAATTTAGTCGCCAAATGTGCTTTTTCTTGTAGTGAAAGTAGATCTCATTTGCTTTTTTAGATGGTTTATAAACACAAGTTACAAAAGAGATAAATCTATAAAAAACTTTGATGTTAAATCAGACAACAATCAAAATCTCAATAATCAAGAAAGATACGTAGAACCCATTCAGAAAAAAAGATTAAATGAAGCAATTTTATTGACGCAAAGGTGTTTGATAAAAAAACCCAACTAAAAAAAATTTATGGGTTAATACGCCTGATTGAATCAAGAGATAAACCAACACGTCAATTTTCTAAAGCAGAACAACACCACTAATCCTAAAACAACCAAAATGAAAATGAAGAAACTGCAATGCCTTTATCACTATTCTCCCAAAGCAAAACAAAGTTAAAAACTGATAACAAAACAGGTTTAATATGCCTGATTGCTAACTATTACAATTTCATACTGAGTTAAAACTGTACCATTAGCCAAAAACAAGCCTAGCCATACCCAACACAGTCAAAAACAAAAATAGCCATAATTAACAGCCAAGTTCGAAGGGTTGTAATGGAAGAAGGAGAAGAGAAACAACATAATCAATAGCGACTGGAAAAAAAAATACTGAAATTATTAACCAAGTGCGAGTTCGAAGGGAGTAGCGTCGGTACTGAAACAACATAATCAACAAGTTGGAAATCAGGAATTTTCTTTCTGGGTAATTAGGCAGTTAGGAATTTACCTATGCAAACAGATTGGTTTGGGACAAGAAATTTTTTCTGGGTAATTAAGCAGTCAGGAAATTACCTATGCAAACAGATTGGTTTAGGACAATGAAGTTATCATAAAGAATAGGTTTAGCACACAGATTGCAAAGATCTATGTATGAATTGTCACAAAATTTACTCAATAACACTATTACAGTGAGCAAGAAATTGGGTACCGAAGTTATCAATTGAATTTTGTAAAATTACTCGGGCGAAAGAACAAAGTTCTTGGTGCTTCAATGGGTATAATTAATTGTAAATATTAAAACAAACACAGCCATAAAAACAAACACAAAGAGAGAAGTGGAGAGGCTTCAATCTTACCTTGCGAGGGTGGGTGTCGATGCTGAACAACAAAACAAACAATCAAAACAACAATCAGCTAAAAACAGTTTTTAGAAAATTCTACCTTCTTATTTTCTGTGCTTTTTTTGTTTTTAATGATTTTTTTAATATTTTAAGCAATTTTTTTAATTTTTAGATATACCTAACATAAATATACCTAAAAAGTAAAAAAATTGTGAAAAAAACATTTTAAAAATTCACTAAATACCAAAAATACAAAAAAAAAAAAATATGAGAATTCAGTACATTTTTTTATATTTTTATGTATTTATTAATTTTTTAAAATATTTTTTTACAAATTTTTTACTTTTTAGATACATCTAAATAAGGTGCATATAAAAAACTAAAAAATGTTTAAAATTTTAAAAATATTCACTAAAAACAAAAAAACACGAAAAACAAAAAACTCAGTTTTCAAAAAGCTTTATCCAAAAAACTCAAATCAAACACACTGATCCAAAACAACCAAAATCAAAACAAACAATCTTACCTTGCTAGTTTGAAGGGAAGAAGGAGGAGAGGACTGAAGTGATGAAGGGGGGGGGGTGAGAGAAGAGGGAGGAGGACAGGAAATATGGGGTTTGGGTTTGGGTCTCTGGTGATAGCAGTGGTCGTTGCAAGGAGAGGTGCGTTTTTCCTATTTGTTGATCTTCCTCTTTAGTGGTAAGCGACGTCAAGAGAGAGAGAGAGAGAGAGAAATGATTATACAGTGTTTTTGCGATCGGAGGAGTATCGGATAATCGTAGGTGATCGGCGATGGTTGTGGGTACCGGTTGGTAAAGGATGAAGCAAGGGAAAGGTAAGAATAGTGGCTTCCATTGTCACTTTTATTTCTTCTACTTCTGTCGATGATCGTAGAGATCAGGTTCTTTTGATTTTGAAGAAAGAACGTGTAGAGAGTGTTTGGGCAGACGTGGGGGGGAGAGAGAGAGAGAGAAAGAGAGAGCACAAAGAGTGTTTGGGCAGAAAAAAATTGATCTCAACCATTAGATATTGATTAAGAATCATCACAGTTATTGAAATGAAATGTGTATCTGATACATTTTGATATATTTTCAAAAATAGTCTTGCTTTATTATATAGATATATATATATATATATATATTTTTTTTTGTTACCAAAAAAATATATATGTATAAAATACAAAATATCTAATTTACTTTTTATGTAATTTTGTGATGATCATATAATAAAATAGTCTCTCATCCACAAGGGAACAGATCAGCTCGTGGACATGAATTGGGCCAAATAAAAAACATGAAAGCCCACAAAATCTATTCAAAGTCTTGTTCCAAGCCCAAAGCCAAGCCCTTCATTTGGTTACAAGTTGGGTCTATTTTTTAGTATAGTGGTGCTAGGACCCCAGCACCCCCAGTAGGCAAAAATAATTTTTTTTTTTTTTCCTTTTCCTTCCAATCACGTGGCACTGGGGGGTTACTGGGGGTCGGTTTTACTGGGGTCTGTCGCATTTTTCTTTTTAGTATAGCTTGCTTTATTTGTGCATTAAAAAAACGTAAAAAAACTAAATAAATGAATAAAACATGCATTTGTTAACTCATTTCAATTTCATGTTCTAATTGTATTTTATATTGTAAAGAATTTTAAAATAAAAAAGAATCAGCTTAAAAAGTCAAATACGTTTTGAATCATTCAGCAACAATACCAAATGCATCGAATGCCATCTTTGTTTTGAAGAAAATTGAAAAAGATATATACATTCTAAGTACCTTGCATGTATCTATCTTTATGAAAATAAATATGATAAAATCATAATAATTGTTAAATATAACAAATTCATAGATTTAATATCTTCATGAATGATCTCCATACATAGATCTAAAATTTAAATGAAACCGATCATGACAAGTAGAACCACGTGAAATGCTTATTCATTTTTTTCCTTCTCACGTTTTTTTTTTTTTTTTTTTTTTCGTTTCTTCACAAATTCAAGAGCCAAAATATTGTTTTCATGGCCTACGTACTTACGCTGTGTTTGGTTGAGGGAATTTAGAAAGAGAAAGAGAAAAGGTGTGTAAAACTAGGTGAAATGTAAGTATATTTTATTCACATTTTACCCACTATTTCAATTTTCCTTTCCAAATTTTTCTTCAAATCCCTCAATAAAACACAACATTAGTGAAGCATCCAGTGTAGTTTCCTACCCAAAAGAAACAAATATAGATTTGGCATTTCACAAGAACTAGTGGATTCCACAGAGCGACCATTCCAATCACTTAACAAAAAAAAAAAAAGAAAAAAACTACAACAACTACTATGCCCTTGATGGTTTTATAGATAATTCTAATCTCATTCACAAAAAATAAAATGAAATAAAAGTAAAAAAAAATAAATATATATATATATATATATATATATACACGAAGTGGTAACAATCAATTTGAATCATACAATTACTTTCAAATTAGGATAAACTGCATCGAGGGTTCTTAAAATATGCATTTTATCACTTTCGACCTCTAAATTTCAATTCGTTGATTTAATCCTTAAAATATATAATTCAAATTAAATTAGTCTAATTTCAAGCAAACTTTCTATATCGTTAATAAATTGTTCATGAAATATATCTACAGCCTCTGAAGTATGTGTCACTTTAGTTCTTAAAGTTTTAAATTTGTCAGTTTGATTCTTAAATACTTGATAAAGAAAACAAAATATAACCTTATAATGATGAGGAGCGAAATTGACAAATTAATTTTTTCGAACCAAAGTGACACATAATGCATATTTTAAGGCCAAAGTGACGCAAAACAATTTAGAATATGGTCTCTAAAGGGTATTCCGTCTAAAAGTCCAAATTTCAATTTTGTTTATCCAAAGATTCAGGCGTTGAAACAGACTAAAATAGCCTTCCGTGTATATATATCATATACACCATGGTTCCAACCCTCTCACTCACTCCCTACTGGAGTCGTTTGTCAGAACTCCCTACTCAAACAGGTAGTCCACTGGAGTTAAGAAGCAGCTAATCCTCCCCGACTAGTACAATATTGTCCACTTTGAAGTTAGACAAAAATCAACAATTAATCCGTCACAACTTTGAAAGGCCTCATGCTAATTTAAGGGAGTTAGTCAACTTATGCAGTAGAATTGTGATATCTCACAGAGTAATGTGAGACAGTGCACTCACAATTTTTTATCTAAACAAGCGAAACGTAAAGTTGGAAACTTTCAAAAAATAACTTGACAACACTGAAATTGAAAAATCATATGATACACAACACAAACTTAAAAAGCGTGTAATTTATCTTTCAAATTATAGCATGCATTCGAATCCAATCAGTACACCCTTTTACAATTCAATCTCTAAAAGTAGAGACACAAATGAGACACATATGTTTGTGCCTGTTTTTACTTTTTGGCTGACCTCTGAATGTGTCTAATGCATGCTCGTGACTTATTGTAAAGATCAGAGCCGGCCCGAGGCGACAAACGTGGTCTTCTCAAACTTCTAAATTTGAATAAAATTTAAGTGCCACAATTAAAGGTATGTTGTGTTATTTAAAATTGCCTCAATATTAACAAAATTCATTTATTTTAATATTATTGTATGGTGTCATTTCGATTCATATTCATTTGTTTTGTCTTTGACTCATTAATTTCATGTTTAAAATTTTTACTTTTGCCCCAAATTAAAATTTTGGGTAAATTATTAGCATATTCTAATATAGGTGGATTTAAGTCCTATCAATTTATCGTTGTCTTATCAGAATAGTCACAAAAACAAAAAATAAAAATAAAAATAAAAAGGTGACAATTTTCTGAATTTGTCACTAAAACCTAATAATTAATGACGTTTTTATATGAATTTTTTTTAAACTGTCAGTAAAACTTACTATTAGTGACGTTTTTTATGATGATTTTTTTAAACTATGGCTGGAAATTAATAATTAATAACTTTTTTTTTATTATCAATGTTTGATGAAAAACGCCACTTATAATTATCACAATACTTATTGGAGAATAATCGATCTATTGGGACCTACATGTAAGTCCAATAATTTTAGCTCTTGTAACAAAATTTTTTTTTGAACAAAGCTCTTATAACATTGATAGGCCAAAAACATAATTTAAGTTTACAATTTAAATTAAAGGCCCCTTATAAATTATGAATGCTTAATTAGTAATCTTGTATCTAAAAATACAATAAGAGTAACATTTTAATTAATATTTTGTCCGTTTGATTTTTATTTTGTATTATAAATTTATATTTTATTTAATATGTTTCATACATTGGGTGGCGGTTTTTTTTTTTTATTTATATGTTGATTTTGTTAAATAATAAAGTGCAAGACCCTTTTTTTTATTATTATCTTTTTTTAGTTCTTGTGATAATTTTTAATGTCTTTATCTATAATTTTTTTTTTAATAATTTAGTTAGTACATAATTTTATTGATTATATATGTAGTGGGTATTAACAAATAAAAAAAGTGTACCTACTTATTGTTTTATCTAAACACTTTTTTTTTTTAATTATATATTAATAAACGGTCCGATTTCATAATTTCACTTAGACTTTCGTATAATTCAGATCCAACCCTGGTATTGAAAAATAAGATTCAAGATTTTAAGTTTAAACCTCTTAAGAAATTATTAAAAGTTTGCTCAGTCATTAATTTCAGAATTTCAAGAATTACTTTTTAACTTTCTAGATATGGAGTGACTTGGGCCCACTTAAAGTAGACTGGGGTGGGAGATGTCTTGAATTATTTATAATAAAAATAAATAAATAAAACCCTTTTTCATTTCTTACATATACATGGAACAAAACAGACTCTTTTGTGTTAATCAACCTTTCTCATTGGCTTAATCTAAACCTAACCCATATAGTTTTACCACCACCTTTAATTTTTCATAACAACCACACACTTCAAGAAACGAAAAAAAAAAACATTTTTCCGCGTCACACTTTTACCTTATCTAAACGCACTATAAAAACTTACAATAAACATGCTTACTCACTCCATTGACAATTATAAACCATATCTTTCTCCAAGTTACTGCCAATCACACCTTATCTTAGTTGTTTCCCAAGTGAGGCCCCTTTTAATGTGTTTGGATTTGGACATGAATTTGAAGACTAAAGAAATAGAAGGAAAAAAAATTAGTTTACGTTTCGTTTACATTGTTTATATATATATATATATATATTTAATTTCTACTCGAATTCACGATTTAAATAAAATTTTATTCTTAAAAATTTGTAATACCTAATCAAGATTTGTAAGATTCAAAAATAAAGAAATAAACTAGAATTGTAAATTATAGGCACACATACGAATGCAAGATTCATATGGTTTGTCCCAAAATGAAATCTACTTTCATGGTCATTGTAATTTTATTATGATTAAAAGACATAGATCACAAGCATAGAAAAACAAAACACAATTAAATTCACATTTTGAGTGATTAATGTTCAGTAGAAAAGCACTTTGTATCCGATTGCACCACGAGCATATTCCTCCTTGATTATGGAATTGAAATCCATGCAAAATCCATTTCCAAATGCTCTTTGATTTGGCATAATTTCCAACAAAATTACCCCATCAAACAAATGTCTTGTAGAAAAAAATGGAGAAAGTTTGGATGCGACGACAAGATCATGAATGAAATGAGCCACTATCAAACACCTTTATAAAGTCTCATTAGTAGTTTGACTATTAATAGTTTTTTTCTTTTTTTATGATGACTTCACTAATTTGAAAACAAATGCAGGCCACAATAAATAAATAAATAAAGTAAAGTAAAAAATGTGCAAATATTGGATATCAAATACTTGGCAAATTTTGAAAATAAATGTCCAATGTCCCCCAACAACTCACTTTCTTTTTACTCTGGACCATTTTGAAAACTTACACTAATGTTTTATCCTTCCTAAAGTCAAATATATATACTATAATATTAATGGAAACTCTGTCAGCATCACATTAAGCTATAGGTTGTGGAGTCCAGATCCCCTCCTTGAGCCCCTCCTTCATTCCCTCCTTGCAGGGGCCTTCGGGTCCACTTTGAGGCCCAGTTTTGATAATCCGAACCATTCATATTTTTAGATTTATTCAGTATATTATACCTGTAAAAAATCAAGTTGATCGGATATCAGAAAGTATGCGTTCAGAAAATTGGGACTACAAACTATTTTTTAATAAACAGTTTTCCAAACACATACTTTATGACATTCGATCAACTTGATTTTTTACAGGTATGATATACTGAATAAATCTAAAAATATGAACGGTTCGGATTATCAAAATTGGGCCTCAAAGTGGGCCCGAAGGCCCTGCAAAGAGGGAATGAAGGACCGAAATGAAGGAGAGGATCCCAATTCTAGGTTGTGCACCAGAGGATGAACAATAATTAATCAACTCAGCTGTTTAGAAAACTGCTAAATCTCATTGTGTATGCCTCCATTTGTTCAATTAAACCCAGGGCTTGTTTATCATTTTAGTCTGTTTTACTCTATAAAGTTTCTAATATATGTTCATGTAATCTAATAAAAACGATTATATAAATCAATAATTGTTGAAATCTAATTTGAATGTTTGGTTGTATGATTTAAGTTTTTCAAATTACAAAACTAATTTTTTTCCTCCATCAAATTAGGCTTCTTGCTTTGTACAGTCGTTTTCAATTGGATTATATGAACATGAATTGTATACTTTAAAGATTAAATTCACGAAATTAATAATTTAAGAATGACATAAGAAAAATGATGATAGTTTAAGGGATACAAGTGAATTTAACCCTTACTCTTCACATGATCCCTTCATTTCTTCTTCTTCTTCTTCTTCTTCTTCTTTTTTTCTTTCTTTTTTTTTTTTTTTTTTTGGACAGGGGGTTGGTTTAATTACCAGCTAGTTTTGTTAAGTGGATTTAAATACTTATAAGTCATATTAACTTTTTGAATGCACCAATCAATCGTACATTACTAATGTTGTCCTCATTAAATACGTATCAAGTTCTTTCATCTTTTCTCCTCTCTCTCTCTCTCTCTCTCTCTCTCAAAAAGCTTCGCACTACCACTATTCACCGCTACCATCGCCGATCACCACCGTCATCACTGTCCACTTGTCATCACCACCAGCACCGTCAGCTTCTACATACTATTGCCTTCATTGTTGTCCATTGGCTACCATCACTAGTATATACACTACACTATCATGTATATGTATGTGTGTGTATCAATGGATCTCCACCAATTTGTTTGTGAAAATCTAGTTAAACCCGATCTGTTGTTTGGAAAATCTAAATATTAGTAAATAAATTTATAGTGATAAATTTATTAGTCTTACTTTTTGTGTGTTCAAGTGTGTAGATGTGTTTCAGTGAATGAATAATGAGTGTATGTATGTGAGTGTGGGTGTGAGTGTAAGAATGAGAGGGAGTAATTGATTAAGTGGTGTGAAAAAATTTAATGAATGTTATCAGTGATAAATTTATCATAGATATTTTATCTCATTTGTCTTGTGTTCTCTTTCTCTTGTTACTATCAGATTTGAAATGATGGTGATAGTAGTGATGTAGTGGAGAACAAAATTATTTTTGTCGAAAAAAATGATCGAATAATTGTCTAAAAACATTGTCACAAAAATATTGCAAGCGGCTAGATATGGCCGGTCGAAGACGGCAGCAAGAGATGGTTTCTGGTCAGAGGAAGGTGGAGTCATGGTAGTATTGATAAGTGTAATGCTTGAGACCCCTACCTTCACAAGACCCTCATAAATCTGAACCACTCATGATTTAGATCTCACACATATATGAGTAAACCCCACACATAAATAGAGGGTCAGGATCACTTTGACGGTGTGGGGATCATCCCCAAAAGGGGTCCCAAACATTTTCCTATTGATAATTGGGGATGATGAAGTGAGTGATAGGCATTTTAAGAATATTGATTGACAATAAAAAATAATAATAATAAATAAATAAATAAATAAATAAATTTGATAATAATAAGACTTAAAGATAAATGAGTTTGGTCAGTAGGGTCGACTTCTAAGTGGCTTTATTTATTTATTTATTTTCATTATTATTAAGGTTTCATTTGAGATGAACTTTTTTAATTTGACTTTTTGGTTATTTTAACCCGGCTAAAAAAGTTCCGGTTTAGATAAAATTTTAACTTTTTTTTATAATTTTATGAGAAAAAAAGTGAAATAATTATAATTTGAATTTGACATTTTATTTTTTAACCTTTTAGTCTAATTTATTTTTTAGTGAACTAAATTAGCCGCAAGCATCTTATCAAACGGGCCCAAGGTTGAAGTTAGCTGGACCAAGCTAGTGCAAGTTGGACTAAACTGGGCCTGGCTTAATTGTACTAGGCATGGGCCACAACTTAAGAAACCAGCTCAATTGAATGGCCGGCCCAAGTCAGAAGATAATGGCCCAGGCATGTAGAAGCATAAGCTTTACGCGGACGGGGATCGTTGGATTACGGCCGAACAAGGAGCAACTTGCAAGTATCTTAGATATTTGAACTTGAGAAATACTACAGTATATATAATCAAAGTTATTTATTATTTTGTCACTTAGAATAAAATAAATTTTCAAAAAAATAATTTATTAATTTTATTTAAATTATTTATATATATACACATAAAATAAAATTTAATAAAATATGTCGAAATCGTATGATAGTTCTCTTTATATTTATATTACTGTGCTGCTACTATTTGCAAATCCCAACATAATCCTGGTTGGAATGGGTAGGCCTACCAGCACTGCTGGGCACCCCAGTGGGGTGACCTCCTGCACCCCACCTCCACGTAAGGGGGCTGTAAGTGCAAGCCTTTAAAAAAAAAAAAAAAAATTCCGCACGAATGAAAAAATAGTGAGGGTAGTGAGGTCTGAAGGATTATTCGTAGGCCTACTATGCCGAAATAGAATTATTCACTCTTTTTGAAATGTCCCGTGTGTTTGATCGATGATATTTTGTAATTTATTAATTTTTATTTTTATTTTTATTTTTTAAATCATATAAATGCATAGCTGTTGTTGTTGTTGTTTTTCTTATATATATATATATATATATATTTATTTTTTTGATAATTATATGTTTGAGTCAGTTTATATGTATATCGAATAATCAAAAAGTCCTGTAATTAACAGTTAGGCAAATCTTCAATCTCTTATGCTGTGTTTGGTTGGGAGATTTGGAGAGTGATTTGAAAAGAGAAATGGAAAAGTTAGGTGAAATGTGAATAAAACATGTCTATATTTTACCTAGTTTCACATACCTTTTCCTTTTTTCTTTCCAAATCCCTCCTCAAATCTCTCAACCAAACACAACATTAAGGTAACTTAAGTTCGAGATCTTAAATTTTATTTTTAAATTTTCATCACTGAGCCATCTCCTTAGCCGTTGTTATCAACTAGAGATACTGCCAACGTTATATTTGGAAAAAAAATTGGATAATCATGCCAAAACATGGCTATAATTGTCCACTATTTGCACCATGCCTAACATATCTCTCACCAATTATTTTTTAATAATATTAGGAATTATGAAAAAAATATCATGAAATACTTTATAAATATTTTTATCCTTTGATTAGTGTATAGTGTTTTATTATATGTGCAATCAAATAGTGGAAAATCTTTCATGGTTATTGATGATACAGCGAGTTCTAGACGGAACGGGTCAGTTTGATCCACCCTTCCCAAACTGGTGCCCGAGATGCCAAGCTCATGGAGAGACCTGCACAAGAGTTCAACGGGGAACGGGGAGTCCCCCAGCGAACCCTCCAACGAGCAAGTTAGAAAGAGAGAGATGGAACATAGAGGTAGATTAGTGATAGAGAAGCTTAACCTTTGCCTTGTCTTCGAAACCTGCTTATATCCTCTACTAATCATTTCCTTGTCCCTTCCGACCTGTTACGTTGGCCGAAAGTCTATGTTCTAGCTTGCCTTGTTCATGGTGAGGCCGTTCTGTTCCGACGGGGAGAGGTTATCGCAATAAATGCTGCAAGGAACCTCATTAATGGTTGATGTGTGGTGCAATAACTTTACAAGATTTTTGTCTGCTGATGTGGCTGGCTCTTTACTTGCCAAGTGTTTAGATGTCATTGGTGCTTGGTGTGACGTTGGGCTTCAAGAATATTGAGAATCATGGATTGGGCCTTAAGTAGTGGGCCATGTCCTTTATGGGCCCACCCATGTCAGTAGTCCCCCATTCCCAAGTGCAGCTTCAGACCAACGAAGGGAATAGTAAAGAAGATGGAGGTTGTGAGATGTCGATTGGAGAGAAAACCGACCGGGAGGGCCGATCGCAAAGGGTGACCAAATGGATGGACCGATTGCGAAGAGGGTCGACCGCGAAGGGTGGCCGAGTGAACGGACCGATCGTGGGGAGGGCCGACTACGAAGGGTGGCCTAGTGGACGGACCGATCGTGGGAAGGGCCGACCGTGAAGGGTGGCCGAGTGGACAGACCGATCGTGGGGAGGGCCGACCGTAGAGGGTAGCTGAGTGAGAAGGGGAAATAGCAGTGCGCGGGGCTTGAGAAGGGGCGGGTCACGCGGTGAAGTGAAGTAGAATGGACAGAAAAAGGGAACGGAGTAGTGGATCGTGGCCGTACATGTGGCAAAATCCTTTAATGGGGGAGGTGACGCGTTAGTAAGAAGTGAAGGGACATGGTGATATAGGGTAGTGAAAAGGTCGGGGCAGGAGTTTTTCGAAAATTTTTCAAACTGTCGAAATTGAATCTTGACCCTTGGAATATAGGCAACCCATGGGCTTTTGGGATTGTTCACTTTACCTACCTTTTTGCAAGAAACCAACACGTCCCAGTAGTAAGCTTATATTTTTCCAGTGATACGCCTCTGTAACACTTTGTGGACTTTCTTGTGCCCGCATCCGATGCAATTCGCAGACACGCAGGAGAAATGGCCTAAGAAGAAATGCCAGCAGCAAGGCTGGATTCGTTAGGTGACGATGATGCGGTGGAATTGGCAGAACAGTACTAGACGGAGCGAAGGGAGGAGGGGGGAGTCGCACCAAGAGCGCGGGCTCGCCCGACTAAGATGATCGCGGCCGCTAGGCCAATTAGCCAGGTGGAGCGGATCACTGGCACATGAAGGCAGATGGATCTACATTTACAGCGGCAAAGTTGGAGAAGGTGCGAGGGAAGTATCAGATACCTGTGGAGATAGAGTTAAAATTGCCGACGTCAAATGAGAGGCCATCCAACGCCCGACCGGGGGAGTTTGCCCTCTACAAAGAGGCGTTAAAAGTGGGGGTTGAGGTTGCCGCTCCCCCCAGATAGTCGTGGACATGCTAAATCGGCTGGAGGCGGCTCCGGGTCAACTGATGCCCAACGCGTGGAAAATTTTATTGGCCTGCACAAGTGCATGGCCGCGGGTGAACGAGGGAGCTGCAATGACGGTGGATGAGTTTTTTGCATGCTGCAAGGCTTCGGGCTAGCAAGAAACTTGGATCACTTTACAGGCGGTGGCAGGGAAGGGTCTGGTGGCGGGGTTGCCGTCGTCAGTGAAGGGGTGGAGACCACGGTGGTTTTACGTGTCAGCCAACGGGGGAGTGGGAGTGCGCATAGTATGGAAGGTGCCAACTAAGTCAGTGGAGCCAAGGTTGGAGGTGGAGGCAGAGGAGAGGGTAAAAAAGGTGAAGGCATGGAAGGAGAAGGAGGGCGCCACGTGGGGACGACCTTGTTCAGCCCTCAGCTTTGTTTGCCTCAAGGTTGGGGCCGCAGCCGATCGGTGGGGACCTTGTGCCTGCGAAATTGGAGGCGAGGAGGAAAATAAAAGAGGCAGAGGATAGAGTGACCTTCGCCAAGGCTGATCAATACAAAGAGGTGAAGTTAGGCCGTTCACCTAAACCAGTCGTGAGGGAGCGAGTCCGACCGTGCCCCAAGCCGTTGTGGGATAAGGACTTGGGCGGTTTTGAGCCACTACCACCTCTAGCGGACCCACTGAAGGAAAAAGGGCAAAAAGGAGGTGGAGGCTGTACTAAACAAGAAGAAGAAGAAGAAGAAGAAGAAGAAGAAGAAGAAGGTAGGAAAAGAGGAGGAGGAGCCGGCGTTGAAGAGGATGAAGGAGGGAATGGCAGAGGTGACCTCCGAGGTGGGGTTAGAGAGTGCCATGGGCTCTGGAACACAAGTGAAAAGTGGGACAGCTGGGCCTGAGCAGGGAACGGAGCAACCGCCTAAAAGGACTCCTATGCCTCAAGGAGAAGGAGGGAGGCCAGGTTAAAGACCGCTATCTACCATACGTGAGCAATGTCCGGGTGACTGGTAGGAGAAAGAGGTGAAGCTAGGACTGCTGCAGACCGGCTTTTAGGAGTAGTGGAGGATGCGGCCGTACGTTCGATGACAAGTTTTACAGAGGTAGAACTGCTAAAGGGGCTTTGCTCAGCCCAGATGGAGGCGACGACCTTAGTAGGAGCCTTGCTGAGCAAAGCGGCGAGGGCGCGCGCAAAAGGCGAAATAGAGCCACTGAAGACAAAGCTGGAGAAGGTGAAGGCCTAGCTGGAAACTTTGAGGATGGAGACTGGGGGCTAGAGGAAAGCCGCGCGGAGTGCGTGTGCTAGGGGGCTGGAATATGCCTAGAAAGCCAAGAAAATGGAAGTGTTGGCGATGGTACAGGGCTATTCAGCAGATCGTGCGAATGCTAAGCTGCTCGCAATCAAGTTAGAGCTAGAGACGAAACACCGCAAGGTGGTATCGCTCGAGTTCCAGTTGGCTGGCAAGTAGAAGAAGCTTGAGGAGGTCCAGAAAGCCTGCATCATCGCCAACGAAAGGTGGGATGAGGCCATGGTCTGTAATGAAGATCTACGCGCTCAGTCGATCAAGGAAAAGGAAGAAGCAGATCAAAGGATCGTTGAGTTGGAGAAGGCGCTGGCGGAGGAGCGGGCGCAACTGGCATCTGAGAGGGTAGAGTTGGAGAAGGCCCTAACCGATGAGAGGGCCAAGTCAATGTCTGAGAGGGCAGAGTTAGAGAAAGCCCTGGTAGAGGAGAGGGCCAAGTTGGCATCTGAGAGAGTGGCGTACCCCGACCTGTTTATGGCGGTTGTAGAGTAGTTCAAGGGGTCCACCGACTTCTAGATGGCCATTGATGCTGTTGTCGCCAGCAGCTTGGCGAGAGAGAGGGATGGGTGTCATTACCCCATTCCGCCCCTAGTAGAATGGTGCCGTGATGGCCAGTAATCTGAGATTACCAAAGGCTAACTTACAAAAATTCACATAATCAGAGTATATATATATATATATATATAAGGCCTACATATGTGGAAGCAAATTTAAATCTAAGTAGTCCATAAGAGCTGTGCATAGATCAAATGAAATGTCATACATCTTAACATGGTTTTACAACTTGGATACAAATAAAATAAAGTACATATTACATCTTGATCAAAAGGCTTCTCAAGCCGAAATATACAAAAGACATGAATTACAAACTAAGAAGCATAATCTTCAAGATGCTAGCAAAACATGAATCCAAAACAACTTGCAAATGGCATCTAGGCGTCACAGCCTTCTTGCTCGTCACGTACATAAATATAAGGAGAGGGTGAGCTTGGATACTCAGTAAATAATATTAGTAATAAATGTTTGAATGAATGATATTTGAGATCTTTATCAAAACATTATATAGCATATGTTGTACAAATCAAGGGATGAACCAAGTTCATTTATCAAGTCTTTCAAAGCTTCAACGGATGCTTACTAGCATTAATATAATACAAGGGATGACATTCCTAACAAAACAAGGGAATAATCGACCCGGAATCGATTAGACAAACCCACCTGTACAAGATCATCGGTGGCAAAGGAGATATCTCAAACAAGGGTACTAGTTGCATTATAGTCCCCTAGCACTAAGGACTTTCCAAGAATGTCATCAAAACAAGATAGTACTTGATACGAAACTAGGAATAATCATTCATACTTGAACAAACACTTTTCCAAAATGAAACAAGCAAAGCTTTTATCAAAACATTAGAACATAACTTTATTAAAAATACCACTTACATAGCTCTTCGGGTGCAGGGATTAAGGCAAGAATCCAAGACCTACAAATACATGGCAAGATCCACCGAATGTATTTCAAGAAGACAAGAAGGAATGCTCAAAAGATGGCTATGCAATGCATCCCCAAAACAAGCCTTACATGAGTGTAAATGATCCCGACATTTCTTTCAAAACTAAGTCAAGACTAAGCAAAACATGTGTTAGGAGTTAAAACACTGTTTTTCATCTCGGCAAAACATGCTGGGTACCAATCAAGTCTTGGCCGAGGTTCCACACCTCTTGGCCGAGGTATGGTCTCCTAGGCCTAAATGAGCATGCAAGGTAAACTAAAGTGCAATTGATTATGCAAGATAGGCCAAGGTGAGATACGATGCTTGGCCTAGGTGTGAGATCTAGACAAGAGTGGGTCTCGGTGACTACACTTAGGGAAATGAAGTCTGGAAAATCTGGGTTTTCTTTCGAAGAACATGAAGAACATGAACATGAATGCCAAAATCATAACTTCCTTATTCAAAATCTGAGATTTCATGAGATGAGTTCAAAAACATGGACCTAGGTACCCATAGTTGAAGATCTCTTGGAAACAAACACAAAAACATGGAACTTGTTATAGATTTTTAGATCAAAACATGGTTTTTCTTCAAGAACATCACTTTTTCTTTCTAAAACAACTTTAGATCAATGCATGGATCATGAATCATGCTAGATCATGCAATGTGATCATATATATACAAAGAACAACCAGAGAAGATCAAGATTTTAACCTCAAAACACGGATCAAACGGTTCAAACTCTAAGGATCAAGTTTGGAAATCTACTTCTCTCTCAAGAACTCCTTATTCCTTTTCCTAAAGCTTCTCTCTCTTCTAGGGAAAAGATATGTAGCAAATGATATGTTTTCTCAATAGCTTACTGACTTAACCCTCTGCTGGGACACGTGGTAATGTCTGGTTGGGTTTCCTCAAAAGGTGACTGAATGACAAGACAAGAGCATGACAAAAGGTGTACAACAAGTAAAGTGATAAGGGCACTCTGACTAGGCAAGGATCTCGGATCAAGACATAGGCTTCGACAAGAAGTTTTCGATGATCTCGGCTAGGAAGGATAACACTTGGCCTAGCTGTGCCACACCTCGGTCTAGGTCATACTAGTCCCAGAACAAGATCACTAGGTGCAAGGATCAAGGATGTTGGTTGCCTAGATGATAACATCTCGGCCTAGATGATACACATCTCGGCCTAGGTGATGCACACCTCGGCCTAGATGATGACATCTCAGCCAATATGCCAGGGTGGTGGAGGAGGTCAACCAAAGTGGTTCCAAGGTGGTCCTAGGTGTAAGAGGCTCAAGGGTGTGACCTAGGCTACGCACACCAAGCAAGAAACAAAGCATACAAGCAATAGTCAGGCAAATCACATAAGCACAAAACAAGACATGGACCTTTACTTTAGGCAAAACAAGTCGATATCTACAAATGCAAGCTTAACAAAACAAAATCATGCAGATGCACATGAACATGGCTAAGACGAGGATGAGGGTCATTACAATGGGGGAGCTGGGCCGTCGAGGGCGACCGCTGGAAGTAGGAGTGAAGAGGAAGTGATCCAGAGCTTCCAGCGGTCGGACTTCTACAAGCATAAGATGGCTGAGTTCTGGGACAGCGGCTGGAAGACCTTTAAACGTAAAGCGGAAGAGCTATTCCCAGACTTGGACTTTAGCAGTGTGAAAATAGGTGAAGACGACGTTGCCCAGACCCCCCTGGATGAGGGGGTTGAGGAGAAAGACCTGGCCTCTAGTGAGGAAGACCGATTCATGTAAAAATTTTGTGTTTATTTTTGTTTATGTGTTGTTTTTTTTTTTTTTTTTGGTTGTGTGTAATTTTGGTAATGAATTGTATGTAATTGTGAGTTTGTAATGAAACAATAAGTGTTGCTTGGTCATGCTGCTATTATTTCTTGTGAGTTGTAGATTGCAAAATAATGAAAATAGCAAAGTAGGTTAGAAATGGGTATACATTAAGACTTATGCATGAACTATGAAACTTGCTGGAAGATCATGATGTAAGAAGTTTAGAAATGGGCAGGGATCCTAACTTGTGAGAGGATCATGATACAAAAATGTTAAAAATGGGTATACATTAAAATGTTAAAAGCGTTAGAAAAAAGGTTGGCTTTGACGACTATGGACCTGGATGTTGTCTGAATTACTGTAAAATTAAAAATGTAAAGAATGTTAAGAGATGTAAAAGCATGGACCTGGATTTTTAATTAAGTATGGCAACTATGCTGTAATCATGAAATTATGAAAACGGTCTGGCCGAACTCTTTGTTCATGTTCAGTGCTGGGTCTAAAAGTAACTCAGTCTGGCCAAGCCCTTCGTGCTCAGTCTAGCTGAGGCCTTAAATTACTCAGTCTGGCTGAACCCTTCATGCTCAGTCTGGCTGAGGCTTTAAGTAACTTAGTCTAGCTGAGCCCTTCGTGCTCAGTCTGGCTAAGGCTTTAAGTAACTCAATCTAGCTGAGCCCTTCGTGCTCAGTCTGGCTAAGGCTTTAAGTAACTCAGTCTAGCTGAGCCCTTCGTGCTCAGTCTAGGGCTACAAACGAATCGAACTGAGCCGAGCCGAGCCGAGCTTTGTTGAGCTCGAGCTCGACTCCTTTACTTATCGAGCTCATTTATTGAGCTCGAGCTCGGCTCGATAAGGAGCTGGGCTCGAGCTCGACTCGGCTCGATAATTTTTTTTAATATTATTTATATATAAATTTATATATTATTTAATATGTAAATAATATATTTATTATATAATTTAAATAAAAATAAATGAGCCGAGCTTAAAGAGCCGAGCTTATGTGAGCTCGAGCTCAGCTCGTTTATTAAACAAGCCGAATATTCAAGCTCGAGCTCGGCTCGTTTACTAAATCAGCCGAGTCGAGCTTGTTCATGAACAACTCGGTTCATTTGCAGCCTTAGCTCAGTCTGGCTGAGGCTGTAAGTAACTCAATCTGGCTGAGCTCTTTGTGCTCAATTTGGCTAAGGCTTTAAGTAACTTAATTTAGCAAGGTGTTATTGAAATACCACGTAAATAACTGAGGGATAAGATCGTTGCCATTTAAGGCGTAGCCATTGATCACAAATTTACACCATGTGTGAAAAAGACAAAAACAACCATGTGTGTAGATTGTCAAAAAAGGACATACATCAATTGATTAATACGAGATGGGACATGGCATTTTACTGAAAATAATGCTTTAAGTGCTCGGCGTTCCACGGGTGTGGGAGGTCTCAAGTTTCCATGTTCTAAAGTCGGTAAGTGCCCGGTCAAGGCCTAGCCTTAACAATGTAAGGTCCTTCCCACTTGGCTGCAAGCTTGCCATTGACTGGATTTTTGGTGACAAGAGTGGCTTCACGTAAAACTAGGTCCCCACGGTAAATTCCCTCGGTCGGACTTTGCGGTTGTAGTGCATGAGCATTTTCTGTTGATATGAGGCTCGTTTAATAGCAGAGGACTCTCGGAGCTCTTCAATCAGATCTAAGTCAGCCCGACGCAATTCTTCGATTTGTTCTAGACTCAGGAGTAAAGCCCTTGGGGTGGGCAGGCCGATTTCCACTGGGATGACCACCTCAGCGCCGTATGTTAAGCGAAAGGGGGTCTCCCCAGTGGGGGTTCGAGCTGTAGTGCGGTAGGCCCAGAGTACGTTTGGTAATTCCTCAACCCAAAGTCCCTTAGCGGCATCCAACTTAGTTTTGATGATCTTTAGAAGAGAACGGTTGGTAACCTTAACTTGGCCATTGGCTTAGGGATGACCTGGAGAAGAGAAACATGGCTGGATTTGAAGTTCTGCACAGAATTTCCTAAACTTTTGCTTTCCGTTGTTGGAGACCATGGCTTGAGGGATGCCAAATCGACATATGATCGACTGCCAGATGAATCTGGTTGTGTTCCGCTCGGTAATTGTGGCGAGGGGTTTCCCCTCCACCCATTTAGTGAAGTAATCAATGGCGATGATTGCAAACTTGGTTTGGGGATCGACCTAGTTGGCCCATTGCCCACCGGTCGAGGCCAAATGGGGTTTCGCCTCCACCCATTTAGTGAAGTAATCAATGGCGACGATTACAAACTTGGTTTGGCCTTGACCGGTGGGCAATGGGCCAACTAGGTCGATCCCCCATTTGGCAAATGGGTAGGGACTGCAAAGTGTGATCAGTTCTGTAGGAGGAGTGTGAGAGATGTTAGCAAAGCGCTGGCACTTATCACACATACGCACGAATTCAGTGGCATCTTGGTTGAGAGTAGGCCAGAAGTAACCGGTGCGAAGTATTTTATGGGCTAGGGACTTGGAGCCCGAATGATTACCACATACACCCTCGTGGACTTCCCTCATCACGTAGGTCGCTTGAGCAGGATTGAGGCATCTCAGGTATGGGCACGAAAAGCCACGTTTGTACAAGAGGCCGCTGATAAGAATGTAGTTAGACAACCGGGCCCTGACTTTGGCGGTTTTTTGTTTGTCGTTTGGCAATTCCCCATTTGTCAAAAATAGAAGGATGTCTGCCGCCCATGGAATAGGTTCATTTTGGAGGAAATGGACTTGCTGCTGGTTTGGGAAAATAGCATGATGGGCCAGGTATTCAAGGCGGACGCCATGGCTGAGGTCTGACTGGTCGGCAGAAGCTAATTGAGCCATTTCATCTGCCTTGGAGTTTTCCGTCCGAGGGATGTGCTTGATGTGAAAAGTGTTGAACAGGCGAACAAGGGGGAATGCAATATCTTTGTAAGCCCGCATTGTGTCTTTCTTGGCCTCGAAGTCCCCTGTACTTTGTCCGACGATGAGTTGGGAATCGCTGAACACTTGGATATGGCTTACGCCAATGTCTCTGGCTAGGCGGAGACTTGCTATCAATGCCTCATATTCAGCCTCATTATTGCTTGCGTCGAACAAGAAACAGAGAGCGTACTTGAAATAACCACCCTCGGGGGCAGTGAGGATGAGACCAGCCCCATTGCCTTCTTTGTAGGATGATCCATCGACATTGAGGGTCCAAGAGTGGAGGTCTTTTGCCTCAGTGTTGAATTGCTTGGGCAGGGGGCCCGTGGCTGGAGTGGGATTAGTGAATTCTAGGATAAAATCAGTGACAACCTACCATTTGATTGCTATTCGAGGTCGGTAGGCGATATCAAATTAGCTGAGCTCGACTGACCATTGCATAAGTCGGCCGGACAACTCTCGTTGTTTCATTATTTTCTTCAAAGGTTGGTCAGTGAGGACGACAATGGGGTGGGCCTGGAAGTAAGGTCGGAGTCGTCTTGAGGCTATAACCAAGGCTAGGGCCATCTTTTCAAGCAGTGGGTAGTTCTGTTCTGCTCCCCTGAGAGCCCGACTAATGTGGTAGACCGGATGCTGGACAAAGCCGTCCTCCTTGATGAGGGTTTCACTGACTGCGGTGTTCGATACGGCTAAGTAGAGAAAAAGGGGCTCACCTGTGATCGCCTGAGAAAGTATGAGGGGTTGGCCATGCACTGCTTCAATTGCTGAAAGGCTTTTTCGGATTTTGCCGTTCACTCAAAAGCCTACCGAAGGACTTTGAAAAAGGGAAAGCACTTGTCTGTTGCATGGGAAATAAAACGGTTGAGGGCGGCGACTCTGCCCGTAAGCCTTTGAACCTCTTTAATTGTTCTGGGTGACTGTATCTCTATCAGAGTCTTGATCTTTTCGGGGTTAACCTTGATACCCCGTTAACTGACCATGAAACCCAAGAATTTCCCAAATCCGATGCCGAAGGCGCATGTCTACGGATTCAACTTCATTTGATACTTACGTAGAGTGTTGAAGGTCTCCTACAGGTCTGCTAGATGATCAGAGGAGAGTTTGCTCTTGACAAGCATGTCGTCAACGTACACTTCCATATTCCGACCTATCTGGTGATGAAAAACGGCATTGACTAACCCTTGGTAAGTTGCTCCAGCATTTTTCAGCCCGAATGGCATGACACGATAGTGGTATGTCCCCCGGTCAGTTATGAAGGAGGTGTGTTCTTGGTCCGATGGGTGCATTAGAATTTGATTGTAGCCAGAGAAAGCGTCCATAAAGTTGAGCATTTGATGTCCGGCCGTGGCATCGACAAGTAGATCTATGCGAGGAAGGGAATAACTATCTTTGGGGCAAGCTCGGTTGAGGTCAGAGTAATCAACACAGAGTCGCCATTTACTGTTGTTTTTACGGACTAGGACCACATTTGACAACTATCTGGGGTAGTCCACGTTTTTGATAAACTGTGCCTCAAGGAGCTTATTTACTTCAGAAGTAATGAGAGTGTCGCGTTCCGGGTGAAAGATGCGCTGCTTCTGGCGGAAGGGTCAGAAATGGGGCTCAATGTTGAGACGATAAGTGATGAAGGAGGGATCAATACCTGGCATGTCGGAGTGGGTCCAGGCAAACACGCCATTGTGCTCAATCAAGAGGGCCATAAAGTCGGCCTTAGCTTGAGAGGATAGTTGGGTGCCGATCTTGGCAGTTTTTGTCGGGTTGGTAGGGTCAATAAAGACCTCGACAAGCTCTTCCACTGGTTCCCCTCTAATCAGCTCGTTTTCGTCTCTGATGTCGAGTCCTTCAATGATCATAGCCTCTTTCAGCTTGACCTCTTTAAGTGAAGCGACGTAACATTCTCTGCTACAGTCTGTTCTCCCCTTACAGTGCCGACCCCAAAGTCGGTATGGAATTTTACGGCTAGGTGGAAAGTGGATGTGACAGCTTGAAAAGCATTTAGGGCGGTGCGGCCGAGGATAATGTTGTAAGCAGAGGGACAGTCGACGACGAGGAAAGTGAGCAACTTTGTGGTCTGCCGCGGGTATTCTCCAATGGTGATGGGAAGATCGATGGAGCCTATAGAGGTCACCCGGTCTCCAGTGAAGCCAACCAATGGGGTTTACAGAGGGGACAAACTTTCTTCCCCGACCTTGAGCTGGCGATAGGCGTTTAGGAAGATAATGTTTGAAGAGCTACCGTTGTCGATGAGAACCCGTCTGACTTTGTAATTGGAGAGGAGGGAAGAGATGATGAGGGGGTCGTCATGGGGGTAATGGATGCCTGTGCAGTCAGCCTCCGTAAAGGTGATCAGCTTCATCCACTGCTTGGGGTGTTTGAAAGGGCGGTCTAATGTGGCAACTTCTTTATCTGAGCCCTGCCTTATTTTTCTGAGTTCTGCCCATTGAGCCAAGCGGGATGGTCCTCCATAAGCAAGCCCGTCAGCAATAAGTCTGATCTCTCCAACCGGGGGGGGGGGGGGCAGGGTTGCCTTGTGCCTGGGGTTGTTGTGGGGGCCTATCATGAACCTTGGTTAGGTTGTGCGAGTTGTCGAGGAGGGGTTCGCCGGTGGTTGTTTCTGGTAGGTTCAGTACTTTGCCTTTGCTGAGGACGGGTTGTCGTGAACCGACTAAGACGCCCCTGATGTATCAAGCCCTCGACCTGGTCTTTGAGATTAACATACTCTTCGGTATTATGGCTATGGTCCTGATGAAAGCAGCAGTATTTGGACTGGTCTCGCCGATTAGAAGGAGACCGTGACGGTTAGGGCCATTTTAGGGGATAATCTCGTTGGATCTGGTTCAGGACTTGTTCCATGGGGGAATTGAGAGATGTGTATCATTCAAACCGGCCAGGGGTTCGGATAGGCGCCGACCGGTCAGCTCGGGCAGGTCGGTCGATATACTGAGGTGTTTGGTGAGCGTACTGGGTGTTTCTGGTTCAGAGTCCTTTCTCTTCTCTCTAGGGGTTGGATTTTTGGCTGTAGGATCTTGTCGGGCGGCTAGGGAATCTGTGACGTTCATGTATTTTTGGGCTTTGGAAAGTAGGGTTGCCATGGATGTCGGGGGGTTTTTGGAGAGAGAAAAAAGGAAATCAGATGATGTAGACCGACCACGAAAGTCGTGAGAATGACTTTGTTGTTGTTTTTCGTTACCTACAGGGCTTCGGTGTTGAAGCGGGTGATGAAGCTGCGCAACAACTCCCCCTCGGTCTGACGGATGTTGAGGAGTTGGGTTGCTGGACGCCGCTGGCGCTGGGCACCAATGAAATGGTTGAGAAAGGAGTCACTTAGGCGCTGGAAAGTAGAGACAAAGTCTGTTAGCAGTTGACTAAACCAAAGTCGAGCCGACCCCTTAAGTGTTACGGGGAAAGCCTGACACAAGATCTCATCAGGGACTACATGGAGGACTATGAGGGTCCTGTAAGTTTTCAAATGGTCGACCGGGTCCGTTGTGCCGTCAAAAGAGTTGAGCGAGGGCATTTTGAACTTAGGAGGTAAGAGTTTGTCCCTGATGGAGGCAACGAACAGTGAGTTGGCTGTGGTGGATGGTTTATTCTGTATGTTCTGCATGACTCCTTGAAGCTGGAGCTTCATGGCTTGGAGTTCTGCATCCTAGAGAGGAACGTTGTCACCTCCGGAATGCAGCGGAGGTTGGACACTACTAGCCTCTCCCTCGGGGGTGGGTGCCTGGACCGATGGATGTGGGGCCCGGGGTGGCGAGTTCATATTTGGGGGAGGGGGTCGCAAGCCTTCCAAGTTGGATGGGTGGGGCTGTTGGATAGGATGGCTCAGAGCTCGTTCTTGGCTGGGTGGGATATCTTGAGGTGGAGGAGGAGGGATGGGAAGGTCTCTTTGAAGCAAAGCATTGATCAGGGCTTGGTTTTGCTCAGCTAAGCGGTTGATGCTGTTGGTGAGTTTTGTGAAATACTGCGGTGGGTTGTTTGGGTTAGGAGGGTCGGCTTGGTGGTCGGCAACATTGTGGTGAGAAGCCATGGATCTAGTTGTAACCATCCACCTTGGTGGGTGGCATGAAGGGGTTATCGGGAAGGGGTCTCCAGTGACAATGAGCACAACTGGCGTACGGAGCGAAAGGATTCCCACATACGATGCCAACTGATGATACAACGAGTTCCAGACAGAATGGGTCGGTTTGATCCACGCTTCCCAAACTGGTGCTCGAGATGCCAAGCCCACGGAGAGAATTGCACAAGAATTCAACGGGGAACGGGGAGTCCCCCAGCGAATCTTTTGACGAGCAAGTTAGAAAGAGAGAGATAGATTGTAGAGGTAGATTAGTGATAAAGAAGCTTAATCTTGGCCTTGTCTTCGAAACACGCTTATATCCTCTACTAATCATTTCCTTGTCCCTTCCGACACGTTGGCCGAAAGTCTATGTTCTAGCTTGCCTTGTTCATGGTGAGGCCGTTCTGTTCCGATGGGGAGGGGTTATCGCAATAAATGCTGCAGGGAACCTCATTAATGGCTGATGTGTGGTGCAATAACTTTGCAGGATCTTTGTCTGCTGATGGCTAGCTCTTTACTTGCCAAGTGTTTAGATGTCATTGGTGCTTAATGTGACGTTAGGCTTCGAGAATATTGAGAATCATGGACTGGGCCTTAAGTGGTGAGCCATGTCCTTTATGGGCCCACCCATGTCAGTTATCTTCATGATTTTTTTTTTTATGATCCCCAGCATTATTCAATATTTTTTTTAATGATCGGGTGTTTGAGCCACCTAATCTTGAAATCTATGAAAAGTGCCCCTTCCACGTAGATTGGATATATTTCAGACAGAATCTGCAAACGTGATCCTAAAAAATTAATAGTATCTAAAAGAACTTAAACATGAAACTTGAATGGAGCATATCTTAAGTTTTAAGAAAAATGCTTGGTGGCCCAAATTTGTGTGGCCAAATAGTTTGAATATGTCAAAACGGCGTCGTTTTACACTCAAAACGACGTTATTTTAAAAAATTCGAACCATTCGAACCACGAAATTTCGAACCACTTATCATTGTTGAAGTTCTAATATGCACTTATTAAGCCAACCCTTGGAATTATCTCTCACCAATTATTAACCATGTTGGGCTTTCTTTGAGAGGTTGTGTGGACCATGTATGCATATAGTTTCGTTTTCATCCTATTCAATGTATCAAATTTATTCTATTCCACAAGAACGAGGACAGATACTGCTCTTGATCATAGAGGGCGCAAACATGTATATTAATAAAATAAAATAAAATAAATTTAAATAAATAAACTACAATATTAATTTCTACCGATATAAAAAATAAAAAATAATACTAAAATATATATGTTTATATATATTTTTTCTTATATTGACGTTGAATTACAAAAAAGACAAATTTCACTTTATTCCTTTATATTTTTTTTATCTTTTGGTTAATGTATAGTGTTTTATTATATGTGTAATCGAATAGTGAAAAATCTTTTATAGTTATTTTTATAATTTTTTTTTTCATGATCTCTACTATTATTCATTTTTTTTTTTTTTAATGATTGGGTGTTGGAGGCATCTAATCTCGAAATCTACGAAAAGTGTCCCTTCCACATAGATTGGATAAATTTCAGATAGGTCTTGCGAACGTGATCCCAAAAACTTAATAATATCTAAAAGAAGTTAAAAGATGAAACCAGAATGGGGCATATCTTAAGTTCTAATATGCACTTATTAAGCCAACCCTTGTAATTATCTCTCACCAATTATTAACCATGTTGGGCTTTCTTGGACAGGTTGTGTGGACCATGTATGCATATAGTTTCATTTTCATCCTATTCAATGCATCAAATTTATTCTATTCCAGAATAACAAGGACAGATACTGCTCTTGATCATAGAAGGGGCAAACATGTATATTAATAAAATAAAAAAAAATAAATTGAAATAAATAAACTACATTATTAATTTCTACCAATATAAAAAATAAAAAATAATACTAATATATATATATATTTTCTTATATTGATGTTGAATTATAAAAAGGGCAAATTTCGCTTTATTCCCTTATAGTTTGGGTCATATGCGGTTTATTATTCTAATGTTTGGAAATGACCACATAACTTGCACGTGTTTTGTGGATTGAAGTGCACCGTTAGACCCGTTAATGATTAATGAAAAAGACAAAAAATATTCCTGTATATAAGTAATTTAAGTATGTGAATTACGGATATTTTTGTCATTTGTTTCGAAAACAAAATGCACTTTAACCTCATGTGATTTATTCCATGCACGATTTATCCCTTTGAAATTTGAAAATGAGTATATAACCTCTTTATATCTTCCACATGTTTCATACTTACTATTAAGTTGGACGGAATGTTTAATGGTGTACTTCAGTCTACAAATCACGTAGGAGTTATGTTACTACAAAAAATTAAAGTTTTAGAGACCAAAATTTAGGAATAAATTTATTTTTAAGGGACCGTGTGATTTTGTTACGTAAAGTGTCGTTATTATATTTTTAGTAACAAAAATTAGACGTTAGTGATGGATTATTATCCTTTTAGGACCAAATTTTTTGTCTCAAAAAATAAACTATTTTGAAACCAAATTATTTTGTCTCTAAAAATCTATTTATTAGTGACATTTTTTAAATTTTGTTGGTAAAAGCATTATTTTTTACTTTTCGAGACAATCTTTTAGCAACTATTCTCGTGACAATGGAAATTGGTCTCCAAATGTCTTTTACAAGAAAATTTTTACTTTTAAAAACCAAAATATTTGATCTCTAAAACTCTTATATGTTATGGTCATTTTCAAAGGCATAAACCACATATAACCCAAACTATAGGAGGTAAAGTGAAGTTTATCCTTGCAAAAAATAACAATTGACAATCTATCGATACCAGTTATGAGAGACTAATTCTTTTTTTTTTTGGTTATATTTTGTATAAATTATTAAATTTTATACTTTAAATCCGTGCTTTACAGGTATAGAAGTCTGGGACGTGCAACCACTTTATCTTTTTCAAAACCTAGAGGGGGCGATTATGTATAATTTAAAACTAAATAATAGGTAATAATAGCATATAAAAGGATTTTTTTTGAAGTTATAGGGGGGACGATCCCCTCTTAACCCCCTCTGGGTCCATGAATGTATAAAATTTTCAATGTGTTAGGTCTGTTAGTCTTGAATATTATGCAGTATGCATCATGATATAAACTAGAGAGTTTTCTTGCCACAATGATATTGCTTAAATTTTTTTTTAAAAAAAAAAAAGTCTTTTACAATAGCATTAACCATAAACTATTTACCAATTTAGCTACCAATGATCTAAAAAGTCTCCCAAAAATAGTCTAAAAATAAAATGCGTAAACTAAATTTATTCTAAATGTGTGGCTTACACCACATTAACACTATGTTTGGCAACTTTAAGAGAAAACAAAAAAGAAATAATTATGTAAGTTAGGAAAGAAAAAAAAATAAAAGAAAAAATTGTGATTTCTCTCTATTTTGTTTGAATAAATAGGAGAGAAAAGAAAAAAAAAGAAAAAAGAAAAAAGAAAATGATTTATTTTCTATTTGGTTTAGTCAAGCTATAAAAAATTAAAAATTAAAAAATTAAAAAAAAGAAAAGAAAATTAATAATATTATGTTATATTACCAAATTAACCTTTTATAAATATCAATCTTTTTATTTCTTTTATATCTAAAATGGTAGTTTTGGTGTGGAACGTAGAATTATTCTTCACAGGGAAAGCAAGATGACGTGTCCCTTCCTTTATTTTGTTAAAAGAAACCAAAACATTAGTGATCACCCTCAACCATGGTTGGTTGGGAGGACCCTCTAATGGTCAAGTTGCTTTTGCCTTTAATCGTTGGATCATCCTTTTATAGATAACTTAGATCATGTCAGATGCTAGTAGCCAATTTGTCAAGCTTTGTATTCGTTAGATTAGGTTGATCAGAGGGACTTACCATCTAGCAAGCCTGACCTATATTCCTGTATTTGATGTTTGATGTTTCCACTGTTTGATGTAGATGAACCTGACATTCCTCCTACATTCTGTGGATCTCCTTCTAGAATGAGTTCTTTACTCTTCATTACTCCTCACGCCCTTAGCCACATGCCAATTTACAACCAGCTGTCTCTAATTGACTCCTTAAAAAATTTATCTAGATCATCCCTTTCTTTTGGGTTGCTTTGCCTAATTACTTTGGGCTTTGAAGAATATTTTACCCCTCCGCATTTGGTATTTTGACAAAATAGCATTTATTTTGTTTCTTTTCTATATTAATCTCTCCACTTTTGGAGAGATTCAGAACATGAGAATAGGTTTCTTTTTATTTCTTTTCAAATCACCCAATCCAAATGGATTGTAAGTCAATCTATACCATACACTTAGATTTTATGTAAATTTATGGATAAATATTTTGAGTTCGTAGACTTATTACTTTCAATAACTAATATTGAATTTTTCTACATCACGTGGAGAAAGGGTGGCCAAGAGGAAAATTCATGTGTGAGCCTCACCTTGGAGTGGAGCCTTTTAAAACATTCTACTTTGAGTAAAAGCTTTGTGGTAGTAGTTTAGCCTCATTTGAGAGATTTGGATATCCTATTGGATTGTGGTCAAGATTTGAAAAAAAATAAATTTCATAAAGTGATAATATATGAGATTATATGTTACATAGGATTAGTAAATTATATTTGGTTTAGAGTGGGCTAATAAAAGAAAATTATGAAAAGAAAATTATTTTTGATACTTACAAGAAGATGAATGATAATCAGGAAAGAAGGAATAACTAACACCATGAGAATGATGGAATTGTTGAAAAAAATGGTTTTGAGAAACCATGTAAATGGCTAACTTTGAGTCATATTATAGGTGAGACCACACACATCCGTTTCCGTAGGTTCGAGTGGTGATGTATTTGTTTCCGTGTGATGATTAAGAATATGTATTTAATTGTTCAAAACTATTTACAGGTAAATAGAAAATTGACTCCAAAATGAGTTACTTGATTTTTTTCTTAAAGTTTCCTAGAGTAGTGCATTATGTGGTTGAGATTTAATGACAAGTCAGATCAATTTTTTAACATTAAATTTCAACAACACAATACACTACTCTAGGAAACTTTAAGAAAAAAATACTCTAGAGGATCCTTGGTGAGTGTTGATAGGTTTGCTTCTTATTGGTGAATTTCTTTTGTCCTACATACAAAAGTCAAAAGAAGTTAGTTTTGCATTTAAGTTCCAAGTTTCACATTTTAATTTGGGCCCTAGAGTCACCCAAATTTTATAAGGATGAAAATTATGAACTAAAGTGGGTTAGACCCAGAATAACACACATGCATGCTGTAGTCCCTAAGTAAGTTGGGCTAACTTTTTAGACAAAATTTGTTTAAATTTTCCTTAAAATTTTAATCTTGAAATTGAATTTGAAATTCGAATTTCAAACTCCTCCTAGTTTCCGGTTGCATCTCGGCCAGCGATTTGCGTCACTCTGGTCCGTGTCTGTACGATTCCAACCACAATTGTCTAAGTAGCTGCTATTTGTCTAGTCGCTACTTTCCAATGTTTTCAACAACCACTTTGATGGCTATAAATACCCTCCTTCTCCAGCTAGTTTTCTACATTCGAATTCGCAGAACGCTTTCATCTACTTGTTTTTTTTGTTCGCCTCGTTCTATATTCTATCTTCTGAGAGAGAGAGTCTAGGAATTGTTTCATTCGCCTGACTTGAAGGTGGTGTTGCATTTGTAAGTGAAGAGTTGTTGCATACTAGTACGTAGACGCCAATTGATCTTGAAGCATTGGAGTGAGTGCGAAATTTGTTTTAAAGAAATTTTCTCCAACACAGGCCTCGATCCAAAATTCTTACTATAAATTTCTATCAGTGTACTGTAAGTTTAAGTTCACATTGGTTCTGTTTGGTAGAGTTATGGGAAAGTGCTTATAGCTTATGCCTTAACAGCTTATAGCTTATAATTATGAACATAAACTGATTTGACTTATAAATTAAGCATCTCCTGCCCCACTCAAAGAATAAACTGATTTCTGACTTACAAAAAATTATAAGCTGCATTGTTAAACTAAACCAAATACATCAAAATAGTTTAAATTAAGCAGCTTTTAAGCTGCACTAAACAGACACATTATAATATTCTTGTTCAGAATATCCATAATACATATTTGTTGTCACTGTTTTATATTTATACATAATTTAATTATGAAATTCTAATGTTTTTGTTAGAGTTTTATTTTAGTATTCTGCAAATTACTTTCATAAAACACAATTTTTGATCACACACAAATACGCTATCTTCCAACAGGAATTAGTCATTCGAGGGATAAAGACTTGTTCTCAGGATTGAGCATTATCACACCAAATAACAACATGAAAATAGAGGAGAGAGGGAACAAATGTGCAAATGTCATGGTTAACTTTGGAGTAGAGAAGCTGGATCATCTAATGGAAAAATAATTTGTGCTATTTGGGATAAATTCACACAGTGCTCCCAACTTGATATTTATCGATTAAAGTAATGAAACCCAATACTAACAACTTACTGTACAATTGTAAAACATCTCAAATTAAATTTTGACTTTTGTCAAAATAGAGTAAAATTTCACAAGAAAGCTTTAAGTATTGTAAAATTTCGATCCACCTTGTATTATATGATTGGGATATATAAAACCTCTCAAATTAAATCGAGTAAAATTTCGCAAGAAGGCTTTAAATATTGTAGAATTTAGATTCTCTTTATATTATATGATTGGGTTAGAGTTCTTTCATTTTAATTGATAAGATTGTGATACTTTATTAAAATCTAATTCTAATATTTCATAGTTATTACGTTAAGTTTTTTTCCCCATATGATATGATGTTAGTATGTTATGGGTTAGTAAGTCAAATTATAATGAAAAAGTCATAATCACTCCATCGACTCGAACCGTGAACTTCTGAATTTCAAAATCCCAAGAGACAATTACATAGATTACTGGACCAATTGTCCTTTGATTAATTTAGAATTTAAAACATAAATATATTAATATAACTCATTTACAATTATTCATCATGAAATTCATTTCATCTGTATAAGGAAGAAGATTTAAATTCAAAATTGATATTTATGTACAAAATTTCAATCTTTAGTGTGAATTTTACCTATTTATATAAGGAATTTTTATTTTTTATTTTTATAATTTTAATGAAGGGGAATCAAACAAGGGTTGCGAAATTCCAAATCAACCACTTTTGATGGTGGGATCACTATTATTATTATTATTATTATTATTATTATTTTATTTATTTATTTATTTTGAGTTTGTTGGAGGGTCACTCTCACTAACGTTATTTAAGTTTGTGAAAATTACACTCATCACAAATATTTAAAAAAATATATATAGTTAATTATACACTATGGATAAGTACACTGATTTTTGTTTTTTAAATTTTAATCTAAATAATAATTAGGTAATTTTTTTATCAATAATTTGTCAATTATATGAACAAAAAATGATATTGTTATCTCTTTTATACTAAAATCTATATTTATTTTTATTTATTTCAATGCTTATTTACCATTTATATTAATTTCAATTGTTTAATCTTACTAAAAGAAAAATCAATATATAAAAATGTAAAACTAATTATATTTTCCTAAATTAAAAAGAAAAAAAAAAGGATGCTCAGGCTATAAATTCAAATTTAAATTTCATTTGTTCAAAAATTCATGCACAAAAATAGTATGTCATAAATACTGTACGGGAAAAAAAATAAACCTTCTCGTATAATCCTGTTGATCAAGTCTGCGCTCCTCCGCACGTCGTTGCTTTATCACCTAAAAACACAAACGTGAGCTAGCCGGCGGGTGTGTGCCGGAAACCTCTCCGATGCCTAAGTCAGTAAGCTTGACAAATAGACAAAAGCTCTGTATATTCAGAAAGCAAAGTTGTGTGTTACCTCCCCAAAGGTGATGTTTGTGAGCTTTTATAGGTTTCGTGTGGCACAGTCCTAGTAGGACTTCTACTCCTTCACGCAGAGTCCTCCTAGGATTTAACCTCCTAAAGGATAATCCTTATCCTCCAACACCCTCCTCACTGCTTAAACCAAGTGAGATGGTTATTACCATGGCCGAACTCAACATAACCGAAGTAATCATGGCTATGTTGAGCCGCAGAGTAGGCCGAACTATCCTTAGTTCGGTTCTTTCTTTTACTCCTCCTTATCTCGGTTCTCTCATGTACAAACCATGGTGTGTTTAGACCGAGCTACTGAGTAGCAAGGTTCTGACCGTTCTAACCACAATACGCCATGACCGGGCTAACTCTGAGACCGGCCTAACTCCAAGTCGCTTCCGGACCGGAGTAACTTTACATTTCTCTCGGGCCGGAGTAATTTTGTACCTCTCTTGGGCCGGAGTAACTTTACGGCCTTTTTACCCAGCCCTTCGTACCGTGGGCCATAATAACCATCTCCTAGCTCGGCCCAATTTGCACAAAAATTACCCTCTCAATTGCCCCTTAATTCCATCTGCACCTCATGATAGGGATTACCTGTCTATCAGCCAAGCTGAAGTTTTTAAGCCTTTTTAGCCGAGCTAAAAAACCCTTTAGCCTTTCCAGCCGAGCTAATTTTACACCGGGCTTTGCTTGTCCGGTCAAAACGTCTCTTCAATCACAGTAACTGAATCGTTCCTCCTTCCCAGGACACATGGCATGCACTGATTGACTGAGGACGGCTGTCACGCCATCTTCGTACTTCGTGAAATTTGAACAGTCCCGCCCTTTTCCCGTTACCTAAAACGAGCCTCTTCATTTTGCCATATTTTGTAACTTTTCCTTATCTGAGCCTCCATTGCTTCTTCATTTTGACACTCTTTGCAATTTTTCCCTCTCTGTGCCTCTACTGCTTCTTCAATCTTCTAAGCTCGTGTTCTTCATAACTGTTAGTCTCCCTCCAACTCTTGCCTCTTCATCAGGTAAGCACTGCACTTTTACTTTGTTTTCGTATTTTGCTTTCTGTGTTTTTGCGAAACATATTTTTCCATTTTACTTTGCTTCTGTACTTTTATGGAAAAAACTTAACCATAGAACACACGAGTATATGAAATATCCTGTAGAAAACTGGTTTTTGATCCAAAATCATGATGCAACCGAACTAGGATACTGTTTAAGCCAGGTAAAAGTCTAGTCAGCTTACAACCGGACTAACACTTCATGTTTACACCAGTAGCTTTGAATAAGTCAAACCACTTCTTGATAGACCTTAGCCGAGGTAACCAACCGAACTAGGTTTGCACTTAGCATACTGAGATACCTGAACTCCAACCTATCTAGGCCTTTGGGGCTAAACCAACTTTCTTAGTTTTTTAGATGGAACTCAGAAAGCTGCCCCTAGACGGTCAACCGGTCAAACAGAATCGTTTCCACAATCGAGATATCTAGACACTTGCCAAGCCCGAACTAACAAAAGCCCTACTCAAATCGAGCTACCAATCACCTTGCAGAAACCGAGATAGGACCTGTAGCATCCCCATAGCCGAAGTAGGGCTCCTATTTTTTACTTTTATTTTGTAGCACGGTCCAATGATCTGTGCTTAACCCCTTTGTTTTTTACTTTGTAGACTTAGGTTGCCCAGGCACTCCTCTGCGCGCTCAACCGAGCTACTGAGCACAATTTTTGGATCGAACTAATTTATTCGTAAATTATACAATAAATGGGGAAGTATAGGTTTCTAGTAGAGACACCAGGTGGTCTAGCCGAATTCCGAAGGGATTATGGCATACCTGACGATGTATACCTTACCCTGGCAGAAAAAGGTATCATACCCTGGGGGAATGAAGGCTTTGTCCCCTTCACCCTCTTGTCCATAATTGAAATCGGACTACGATTTCCAGTCCAACCCTTGATTTGTGAGTTTCTTAGGCAAACCAGACTATGTCCAACCCAACTGTCCACCAATTCATACCGTATAATAATGGGAATAGTCGAACTAAACCGCCAAGCCGGTCTCAACCTCGGTCTGGCCGAAATCTTCCACCAATACTCCATTGGTTCAAAAGAAGATGGGTGGGTCTACTATTTAAGAATACGTCGTCGCTGAGAGAAGATAATAAAATATACATCGGATAAAGACTTAAACGATGACGATTTTTTCTGGGTGTCTGGGAACTTTGAGGATCATCAAGCCCAGATTCCTGGCCGACGTATAAACTGGAAAAAAGGAGAACCCGGTATATTTACTTCGGTTTTCTTGCGTGTTTTACTATATATCGGTTTTTCAATCTTTCAGCCGAACTAACAGTTGTCTTCTTTCGCAGATTCTGCCCACTTCCATTCTCTATACAGCTATCCAAATCTAGCGACTTTGTGCGCCGCACTACGGTATCTAGAACGTAGTTGGGCCAAGCTGCTAAAGTTCGAACCGACCTATAGATACAGCGGCCGCCGAAAAGCGAGAGTGACTGACTTTCTGCTAGAGGAGGCCCCAGAACCGGACCCAACCTTGCCAGAAATCAGACTAATCCCACTGACCGCTGAAGAAGAAATGGCCAAGAAAAACAGAGTCAGGGCCCTCTTGACCGAAACCAACAGACCCGAAGTACCGCCACCGAGCCAAACCCAAGAGACCGTAGTGGCGCTGCCAATGCAACAACCTTCTTTATCTCGGTCAAAGAAGCGTGCCCGGACTAACCAGACCAAGCCACGCTTAGTAGATGAGGATGAAACCATCCTTCCGCCGAGCCCCCCACCAATCTCACAACCGGAGCCAGCTGACCAATCTGCCTCCAAGTGGGTTCCCAAGCTCACGTTTCAGAACCGAGATATACAAGATACTGACTCGGTGGTTGCTGAGAAGGATCACATACTGGCTTTCAACCTTGCCAAAAGTGTGTGCCTTCCAAAAGACATGGAGCACCATAATCAATTGAACACCGAGTTGAAGGCCATCCGATCTTCAACAAAGTCCATGATCCTGGTAGGCAATTCTCTTATTTGCTTTTTCATCATTCCAATTTTTTTCGACTTTTAGTTCGGTTCTAAAATAAAATTACTACTCTTTTGCAGGCCATTCAGAAGAACAACATTGCCCACAAGCGAGTGTTGGAGCTTAGGAGGACTACCAGGGAGGCCATGGCCGAAGCCGAAGCCAAGACCACCGAGCTGAAAAAATCCCAGGCAAAAATCACCGAGTTGGAGGCCGAGGTAACACGTTTAACCGGACTAGTTACCTCGGCTAACGCTGACAAGCAAAGAGCTTTGACCGAAATGAGAGATAAGCACCTATGGGAGCTAGCAAAGCTTGAAAGCTCTAAGGCCGCCGAAATACAAGAGCTGAAGAAGAAATCTGATGATGCCGAAAAGAAGGGCTTCAAGGCAGGCAAGGCTGCATACATTCAGCAGTGTGAAGTTGCGAAGGACTTGTTCTTGATGTGCGGCTGGAGGAGTGCTGCGGAGCAGCTCGGTTGTGGTCCCGACACCGAGATCTACAACGCTCCTCAGTACTTCATTCCGGCCTCACTGATGGAGTATGCAGCCGATCTTCAGAAGCAATTCCTTGAGGCATCTGACGATGACGATGAAGAGAATGAGCCAACTGACACTCCGGTTGACAATGTTCCAGCTAACCAATCACTTTGAGTGGAGCCTATTGAGCAACCAGTTGAGGCCGAGCTCCAGGCCGAAACCGAGCTCCCAATTCAGACTGTAATTCCGTCTGAAACCGGGCTTCGGGTTGATGCTGAGTTGGATGCTGAAATAGATGACCTTTTTAGCTGATTTTGCACTTTTTCTTCTTTCTTTTGTAACCGGGCTGAGTCCCTTGCTCTGTAATGAAAATTGTTATGGACATGGTATTTGAAAACTTTCTCTTGAGTCCAGTGTTATGTCGGTTTGTTGGTTTGTTTGTACTTGTTCTTTTTGAATGATTGCTTTCTTTCCTTCATGTGTTATTTCGGTTTTTTAGTTGGTCAATCTATGCTTACTAGCCAACCACTCTTTAGCCGACATAATTACTTCGGCTGAGAAGTACAAAGAGTTGGTTTTATCCAGCCAACCACTCTTCAGCCATACCCTTACTTCGGCTGAAGAGTACAAAGAGTTGGTTTAATCCAGCCAACCATTCTTCAGCCATACCCTTACTTCGGCTGAGGAGTACAAAGAGTTGGTTTAATCCAACCAACCATTCTTCAGCCATACCCTTACTTCGGCTGAAGAGTACAAAGAGTTGGTTTAATCCAGCCAACCACTCTTCAGCCATACCCTTACTTTAGTTGAAGAGTACAAAGAGTTGGTTTAATCCAGCCAACCATTCTTCAGCCATACCCTTACTTCGGCTGAGGAGTACAAAGAGTTGGTTTAATCCAGCCAACCACTCTTCAGCCATACCCTTACTTCGGTTGAAGAGTACAAAGAGTTGGTTTAATCCAGCCAACCACTCTTCAGCCGTATCCGTACTTCGGCTGAAGAGTACAAAGAGTTGGTTTAATCCAGCTAACCACTATTCGGCCATATCCGTACTTCGGCTGAAGAGTACAAAGAGTTGGTTTAATCCAGCCAACCTCTAAGTTAGTTTTTTTCCAGCCAACTTAGAATAAAGTTTTGGTTATTCCGACCAAAACGTCCTGCAGCCTGGATCCTTATCCTGGGCTTAGGAGGGGTGTTGGTTTAATCCAGCCAATCTCTAAGTTAGTTTTTTTTCCAGCCAACTTAGAATAAAGTGTTTGGTTATTCCGACCAAACGTCCTGCAGCCTGGATCCTTATCCTAGGCTTAGGAGGGGTGTTGGTTTAATCCAGCCAACCTTTAAGTTAGTTTTTTTTCCAGCCAATGTAGAATAAAGTGTTTGGTTATTCCGACCAAACGTCCTGCAGCCTGGATCCTTATCCTGGGCTTAGGAGGGGTGTTGGTTTAATCCAGCCAACCTCTAAGTTAGTTTTTTCCGGCTAACTTAGAATAATGTTTGCAATATACCTAACTTCACTAAAGCTAGCTTTTACAGAGAACAACTTATGCTGAAAAGAATCGATTTGTTTTATTGAGGAAAGAAAAAATTACACCGATTTTTAAAAGAAAAGGCTAAAAATAAAATAATTTGAGATTGGCAGTATTCCACGGCCTGGGAATTGTCTTGCCATCCTCGTCTTCTAAGTGGTATGCCCCTTTGCCTGCTAATCCAACCACTTTGTAAGGTCCTTCCCAATTAGGCCCTAACTTGCCATCTCCGGGCACCAAGGTGTTTCCCATCACTTTGCGCAGTACCCAATCTCCAACCTTGAATTGTCTTGGATGAACTGTTTTATTGTATTTCCTGGATAACTCTTGTTGATACGAGGCAATGTGAACCAGTGCTCTTTCTCTTCTTTCCTCCGCAAGGTCGAGTTCCAAAGTTATGGCTTCGCCATTCAAGTCAGGATCAAAATTTTCGCTTCGAATTGTGAGGAGACCAACTTCCAGTGGGATCACTGCTTCCATGCCATAAGCTAAGGAAAATGGTGTTTCTCCAGTTGATTGTCGTGGTGTAGTACGGCAAGCCCATAAAACATGAGGGAGTTCCTCCGCCCACTTGCCTTTGGCTTTTTCTAACCGTTTTTTCAGTCCATCCAATACTACCTTGTTTGATGCTTCTGCCTGACCATTTGCTTGGGGATATGCCGGCGTAGAATTGTAGAACTCTATCTTGTATTCTTCACAAAAGCCTCTGAAGATTCTATCGTCGAACTGAGTGCCGTTGTCTGAGATTAGGGCTTTTGGTATGCCAAACCGAGTGATTATATTTTGCTAGACAAACTTCTTCACATCTCTTTCCTTGATTGATGCCAATGCTTTTGCTTCCACCCACTTGTGAAGTAGTCTGTTGCTGCGAGAAAGAACTTCCTGTTGCCAGGTGCTGTTGGAAGTGGTCCTACTATATCCAAGCCCCACATTGCAAAAGGCCATGGGCTAGTTAATGGTAGGAGTTCTCTAGCTGGTTGATGTATTTGGTGTGCGAATTTTTGGCATTTCTCACACTTCTTCACATATTTCTCTGAGTCTGCCTGCATGTATGGCCACCAATATCCTTGTGAAATGGCCCTGTAAGCTAGCGATCTTCCTTCTTGATGGCTTCCGCACACCCCTTTGTGTATCTCATACAAGAATGCTTCCACTTTGCTGGGGTGGACACACTTTAGATAGGGTCCTAAGAACGACTTTTTGTATAATGCCAAAGATAGGGAGAGCCAAAATCGCTATGAGTTTGCTCTAATTTTGCTGGCTTCTTTCTTTTCTTCCGGTAGGACGCCGTTTTTCAAGAATAGTATGATGGGATCCATCCATGAGGGGCCTAGTTCTACGCAACATACCTCTTCTGCTTCGGGGTCCTCAATGCTTGGTTTAGGTAGGTAGTCGATCAGTAGTAGATGAGGGATGGAGGTGTCTGCCATTGAGGCGAAGCCTGCTAGTTCGTCTGCTCTGCTGTTCTCCTCTCTACCTATCTGTTCTATCCTCACTACTTCAAATTTCTTGATTTCTGTTCTGACCAATTCTTGGTACTTGGCCATCCTATCATCCTTTGCTTCATAGTCGCCAGAAATTTGGTTTACCACCAACTATGAGTCGCTGTAGACCATTAATTCGGTGGCCTTCATGTGGTATGCTGATTTGAGTCCTGCTAGAAGTGCTTCATATTCCGCTTCGTTGTTTGATGCTGGGAAGCCAAGGTTGATTGCTTGCTCCACAACCAGGCCGTCTAGTGAGATGAGGACTATGCCAAGTCCTGCACCATGCCGGTTGGATGCTCCATCCACAAAGAGCTTCCACATCTCACCAACGAACAACTTCCAGCAAGTGGAGGGGTCGGATGATGTCATGGGGTCAAGGATGTTGCTGGTGTTTTCTTCAAGGTCCATGCTTGCTGTCTGCCCCTCGCTATCTGATTGAACCAAGTCTTTATTTGTTGGTGAGTCTTGGTTTGTTGTAGTTTGATTTGCTTCTTCCATGCTGTCTATAGTCTGGTCTGCCTTGGAGTCTGACTGAGTACCTTCTGCTAGGGGTTGCGCTATTCCGGCGTCAACTTCTATCCCTAGTTCGGTTGTGTCAATTAGGTCGACTGGGCAGATATGATGACTTCCAGGAGTAAACTCTACAACGAAGTCTGCCAAAGATTGGGCCTTTATTGCGGTCCTGGGTTGGAACTTGATGTCGAATTGTCCCAACTCTACTGCCCACTTCAAGATTCGCCCAGAAAAGTTCACCCTCTCAAACAAAGCTTTTAGTGGAAAAGCTGTGAGGACAACTATGGTAAGGGCGTGAAAGTAGTGTGCCAATTTCCTAGAGGCCATCATTAAGGCCAATGCAAGTTTTTCCAGTGGCAAGTACCTTGTTTCGGCTCCCAGCAATGTCTTGTTGACATAAAAGATGGGCAAATGTTGGATTCTTTCTGCACGAACCAACACTGCGCTAATTGCGTGCTGAGAGACTGCCAGGTACAAGAAAAGTTCTTCACCAGGTACTGGGGTAACAAACAGTGGTGGGGAAGACATATATTCCTTCAAGCTTTCCAGAGCTCGGTCGCATTCTTCATCCCACTCGAACTTGACTTTTAAAGCTTAAAAAAATGGTCGTAGTCTGTATGACGATCGGCTTATGAACCGATTAAGCGCGGCTGCCATGTCGGTGAGATGCTGCACTTCTTTTACTGAGTTTGGTCTCTCCAAATCCTGAATTGCTTTGATCTGGGAGGGGTCCACTTCTATACCCCGGTTGGTCACCAGGAAGCCCAGGAATTTGCCAGATCCTACTCCGAATGCACACTTAGATGCATTGAGGCGCAACTTGTGTTTCTTCAGGATTTCAAACATCTCTCCTATGTCTTTGAGATGGTCATTCTCATCCTTGCTTTTGACCACCATGTCGTCGATGTAAGCCTCCATCGTTCTTCCTAACAATGGTTCAAACATCTTGGTGACCATTCGTTGGAATGTTGCCCCTGCGTTCTTCAGGCCAAAGGGCATGACCTTGTAACAGTATAGTCCTCTCAGAGTTGTAAAGGACGTGACCTCCTGGTCTGGTTCATGCATGGCGATTTGGTGGTAGCCTCTGTATGCATCCAGAAAGCTAAGTCGGTTATGCCCCGCCGTTAGGTCTACCAGTTGATCTATCCGTGGTAGAGGAAAGCTGTCTTTCGGGCACGCCTTGTTGACTGTTTTATAGTCGACGCAGACACGCCATTTGCCATTCTTCTTTGGTACTACGACTGTGTTAGAGATCCATCTTGGGTAGTGCACTTCTCTAATTGCTCCTGCCTCCAGCAGGTTACCTACCTCTTCCGCCACTATCTCGGCGTGGTGGAGTGCCGATCTGCGTGTGCGTTGGATGATTGGCCTGGCGGATGGGTGGACATTAAGTTGGTGACAGATGAAGTTTGGATCAATGCCTGGCATGTCGTAGGGCGTCCAGGCGAACACTTCGATGTTAGAGGTTAAGAATTCCAGGACCTCTAATCTCTCAGTGCTAGTCAACGATGAACCGAGCAAAAAGAACTTATCCGAGTTCTTTTCATCTATTTTCACCTCTACCAAGTCTTCCACCACTTTCTGATTAGCCGCTTTGCCTACATCTGCGAACAGTTCATTACTCTCAGGTTCTTCTACCGAATGAACATATCCTTTGGCAGCGCGGCTGCCGTTTACCGTGACAAAGCATTGCTTGGACATAATCTGATCTCCGTAGACCTCTTCAATTACACCGGTGTCCTTGGGGAACCGCATTACTTGGTGGTAGGATGACGCCACCGATCGCATGGCATGCAGCCATGTTCTGCCCAAGATGATGTTGTAAGTGGAGGGGACCTTCAATACCCAGAACTCCACTTGTTTCGTCATGCTTCCTGCTCTTACTGGAAGAATTATTTTGCCGACGGGCCATTCTGGCATGGAGTTGAATCCAATTAGGGGAGATACAGCAGGCGCCAAGTCTTTGTCTTGTAGCTTCAGTTGTTTAAATGTTTCGTAGTACATGATTTCACACGATCTACCCTGGTCAATCAGAATCCGCTTGACGTCAAAATCCTTGACTCGGAGAGTGACGACCAGGGCGTCATTGTGAGGGCAATATATCCGTTCTAAGTCTTTATCTGAAAAGGACATGACGTTTGTGGCTTCTGTCTTCCCCTTCTTGATGGCAGGTTGGGCACTTAGTACCTCTCTTAAGTGTTCAGCCTTTTTGATTGATCCCCTGAGCTCGCATATACGCTCAGGTTCGAAAACTCCATGAATCACATTGATAATGCCTTGAGGCGGGGCGTCAATTGGCATCCCATTGGGGTTATTATGGTCTTAGGGGGCTGGTTGCGTCCCTCCTTCAATGTATTTATCCAAGTGACCTGCCGCCACCAATTCCTCCAGGTGCTGTCTCAATGGTGTGCAATTCTCAGTGCGGTGCCCCTTTTCTTTATGGAAGGTGCACCGCGATCTTTCGTCGTAGTCTTTCTATGCTTCTCCCAGCTTAGCTGGCCACTTGACGAAAGGCTCATCTCTTATTTCGCTCAGAATCCGATATATCGGTTTCTTGAACATCGTGGTTATGGCAGTGCGGATTCTCAACCATCTTTTATCTGGGTCTTTTCCGTTATCTCGTCTGCCACGTCCGTTTCTGTTCGGTCGATCTACCGTATTAACCTTCGCTGAGGTCTTTTTTTCTGGTACTGTGGTCGCCCCAAATTTTGCTTTGGCACGTGCACCATCCTCTTCTACCCTGATGTGCTGATGCACTCTTTCCATCAAGACTTCCATGGTAAGGGGTGGTGTCATGGTGATCGAGTCCCATAGTCTGTTCCCGACTGGAAGGCCTCTTTTATACTGTGCAATGGCGAGATTGGTGGGGCAGTCCCCAATCTGATTAAATGTCTCCCAGTAGCGACTATTGTAGGATCTTAGGGTCTCTTTATCGCCCATGTCGATGGAGAGCAATTGGTCAATCTCCACCGGGGTTTTAGTGTTCGTTCGGAACCTTGTTACGAACGCCTCTGCCAATTGCGCCCAAGAGGCTATGCTGCCCTCTGGAAGTTTCTCGAACCAAGTCAAGCCTAGGTCGCCAAGGCTTGATGGGAAGAGTATGCACATTAAGGCCTCGTTTCGCCTGTATACAGCCATGACCTGGCGAAAGTGGCTCAAGTGTGAGTAGGGGTCCGTCTTCCCTTCATATATAGTGAATTTGGGCTGAAGGAAGCCTGATGGTAGGGGCACGTTTTCAATCGCCGGAACAAACGGCGAAGTCTGCAGCCTTGCTAATGCTTTGTCCGTTGGTTCGTAGGCAGGGTGCGGTATTGGCATTCCAACTTCGACGCTTCCATGCGTCCGAGGAGCCAACCGCTGTAGGGCAAAAACTCTGCATGGATCCCGTGCCCTGGCATCCTCCTTGCATTGTGCTTTTTCTTCGAGCACGGTTCGTAAGTCGGATGATTTGGGTAACTCCGTCTGTCTAGATCTGGTTTGGTGCGTATGTGAGGGCCAATACGTGCTTCCTTCAGTGTATGATCTTTCAGATCTCGTCCTCTCAGACCTGGAGTGACGAGTTCTGGAAGACCTGGATTGAGTATCGCCTGTCCTGAGGCTTCTACTCTCTCCTTGCGAGGGTGTGGTATTCCTACTACGATTTTCTGAGTGGCGAGGGGGTGTCTTATTTTTGCGCCCCTCTCTTGTCGTCACTTCTTTGTTCTTTATCTGGCGCTTCAAGGCCTCCATGTCCGCCACCATCTTCCTTATCAATTCGTCTTGCTCCTTCACGCGATCCTCCAGAACTTGAGGATTAATCCTCCGCCTTTTCCTGTCAGGACTTTGTGAACGAGAGTGACGGGGGCTGTGAGTCCGTCTTCCCCTAGTATCTCTCCTGGGGTTATGTCGTTGGGACTCCAAGTCCGCCATGGGAGGGATAGAAGGTAATCCTTCACGCCTGGCCCCCCTATCTGGTGTTTGCCCGTCGATGGCGGACTGTGGTAATTCTTCATTGTGCGCCATTGTTCCTCAAAAGGCAAAGCTTGATCAAGAGGTTTTGTCCTGTCTGTTATTCCCACAGACGGGGAAAGAAATAAACCTTCTCATATAATCCTGTTGATCAAGTCTGCGCTCCTCCGTACGTCGTCGCTTTATCACCTAAAAACACAAACGTGAGCTAGCCGGCGGGTGTGTGCCGGAAACCTCTCCGATGCCTAAGTCAGTAAGCTTGACAAATAGACAAAAGCTCTGTACATTCAGAAAACAAAGTTGTGTGTTACCTCCCCAAAGGTGATGTTTGTGAGCTTTTATAGGTTTCGTGTGGCACAGTTCTAGTAGAACTTCTACTCCTCCACGCAGAGTCCTCCTAGGATTTAACCTCCTGAAGGATAATCCTTATCCTCCAACACCCTCCTCACTGCTTAAACCAAGTGAGATGGTTATTACCATGGCCGAACTCAACATGATCGAAGTAATCATGGCTATGTTGAGCCGCAGAGTAGGCCGAACTATCCTTAGTTCGGTTCTTTCTTTTACTCCTTCTTATCTCGGTTCTCTCATGTACAAACCATGGTGTGTTTAGACCGAGCTACCGAGTAGCAAGGTTCTGACCGTTCTAACCACAATACGCCATGACCGGGCAAACTCTGAGACCGGCCTAACTCCAAGTCGCTTCCGGACCGGAGTAACTTTACATTTCTCTCGGGCCGGAGTAATTTTGTACCTCTCTTGGGCCGAAGTAACTTTACGGCCTTTTTACCCAGCCCTTCGTACCGTGGGCCATAATGACCATCTCCTAGCTCGGCCCAATTTTCATAAAAATTACCCTCTCAAATACATACTATGCAAAATACCAAAAGTGGTTGACTTGGAAGAAATTTTAGTGATCTAGAAGAAATTTTAGCAACAAATTTTAAGAAGAAATTCAGCAATAAAAAATTAAAGAAGAAATTTTAGCAACAAATTCAACTAGTGTTATCTTATAACAATTTTGAACACATTGAATTCATAACTTGTATAAATTCATAACTGGTGTTATCTCTTAATAAACAATAATAATTTATAGTACAGTTTTTTGCTTTTTCTGGTTTCTAATTTCATTTTGGTGCACAGAGACTGGAAGTAGCAGATTTTTCTGGTCTTCGATCCGGTGGATATGTGACATATGCCAAGAATGCTAGGGAAGCATCCTTGTTTGATGTAGTGGCTGCCCAAGTTACTTCCATGGTTATCTTCTAATCTTATTTGGTTAATTATAGTTCTGATGTTTTGTTCCCAAGATTTATTCAAAACATGGATTAACTAACTAACAAGATAATGATGATTTTCTGAATCATACACATTGAATTCATAACTTGTATAAATTCAACTAAATACTGAATAAATTTCATTTTATTAAGGGAAGCTTCTACCTTTCAACATGATTGACAAGTTTCCAATTAATTATGTATTTCAAATTTTCTGTAGATACGCAAAGACTATTAAAAAAAAAAGGATAGTTGGATTAACAATTGCTCTGTAGATATGTATAGCTTCATTGTCATTCTTTCAAATATTTTGAAATTTTTTTGAGCTTTTCTGCAACATCCACAAAACATTTTAATAAAAGAAAACAGTTAAATTCACAGTAAATTAAGTGAAAGAGAGGAGTACCAGTCAACGACGACAAAGACGAGTTATAAGAAGAAGGTATTCCGATGACGCTTATCTTTCCTTCTCTCCCCAGTTCGTTCTGAGAAGAATGACAATGGTGAGAAGGTATTCAACTTTCTCTCTCTAGTCTTTCCAACTTCTTTTTTTTTTCTTTTTTTTTAATAATATATGGGGGCTCCACCAAGATGAGTTGGTCAATGCCAACTCATTCATGAACCATTTCCTGATAAACATTTCCTGACCCGTAGCATTACCGTTTCTTTATGAATAATGCTACGAGTCATGAAATATTTATCAGGAAATGGTTCATGAATGAGTTGGCATTGACCAACTCATCTTGGTGGAGCCCCCATATATTATTAAAAAAAAAAAAGAAGTTGGAAAGACTAGTGAGAGAAAGTTGAATACCTTCTCACCATTGTCATTCTTCTCAGAACGAACTGGGGAGAGAAGGAAAGATAAGCGTCATCGGAATACCTTCTTCTCAAAACTCGTCTTTGTCGTCGTTGAATGGTACTCCTCTCTTTCACTTAATTTACTGTGAATTTAGCTGTTTTCTTCTATTAAAATGTTTTGAGGTCATTACACATCACTATCTTTGTTCAAACATTTCCTGCAACTTGTTGAATACCATCTCTTCACCTAATTCTCTGCTAGTGTGCCTCACCTGCTCAACGAAATTCCTCAACCAAATCTTCCAGTCCTACCCCAAGTGTTTGTTTATTCTTTTTCCATACACTTATTATCTAATGAGTTCCTCTTATAGATTGCTTTGAATTAAACAGTTTTCCTGATGAAAATTGTATTGTTTTGGTAACCCAATGATGGCTTTGAACGGTGTTGTTAAGCTGGGGAGTGTTGTTCTTCAACTGGGTTGGGGAGAATTGAGTTTTAAGCCTTCTGGGTTTGTGTGTTATCAGGTGAAAGACAAGGAGGGAGTTCGTAAATAGGAGTGTCTTAATGGGTTTTTGAGTTTATCATCAACCCACCAGACAATATGATCTGTGGACGATGATGAGAAGTCGTCAAGTTCGGCTACTGAATTGCAGAGGGTGGTTGATCAGATGGAAGGAAATAGCTCCAGGAGGTTGCAGAATGATTCAACTTCTCTTCCAAGTGGGTTCTTTCTTTGCTACTTGATTAATATATGGGTTTTTATTCCTGATTGAATATATAGACTATTTGAAGATATAACCCTTGAATTTTAAATATATGGAGTTAATTCATATAATTACTTACGGATGAATAACAAAATCATTCATGTGAATAATGACAAAAGGAAAAAGCTAAAAAAACAAGTAAAGTGATGTTTTATTCAAGTCTTCTATTTGCAATTTGATTAGTGGAGCATAAGAATTTTATATATTTATTATATGTTATATATATATGAATATATCATTCAAAGATAATAAAAAATGTAATATGAAACTAATTTTTATAAATTTATATAGTTTTTGTTTTATAATTGTGTCTTAAGTTGTTTAATTCAAACTTATAATTAATTTTACGTGTGTCTAATTGAAGAAAGGCCAAACTAAAGAAGAAAAAAAATTATTTATAATTAGTTACAGCCAATGTTTGCTTGAATTTCTAAAATTTATGAATTTATAAAAGTGTAGAATCAAAAAAGATTGTTTCTCATAAATTTATAAAAGTTGAAAAATACTAGACGAATAATTCTCATGGAGCATGACCTCATAATGTTCATAATTATTATGAGATAACAATGGTTTAATTTGATTATGAATTTTCTGCTTGAATTTTTTTTTTCCAGATGTTCAGCATCAACATCTATTGGTACTGGTGGAGATAGGGGATGAAACTATTGAGATTAGATTTAAAAGCAAAAAATGTAATTGCAGTGTAATTGCAATACTTTGGATGACAGAGTCCGAGACGCCAAACAAAGGAAGACCTTATTAGGCATGGTGCAATCCCATAACAGTCAAACATATTAAACATGAAACCCAAAGAAGAGCAAGACAGTCAGAGATTTATGGCTACCAACACTCATGAAGTAGAGAACAATCCATTGAGTTTGAATATTAAAGGAATTAAATGTAATATTAATATCCTAAAATGGTTGATTTAGCACACTCTTGTATTTTGTGTTGCAATGGCAATAAAATGAGTATTGGAGAATATGACTAATGCCATTTCATATTTGTGTTTGTATTGTAATGGAATGTCTTGTATTTTGAATTGTAATGATCATTGAAGAATATGAAATTCTTTATTTTTATCATGCTCTTATTGATATTGTTACTAGCAACTCCTCATTGACGTTTTATTTATTTTTAATGACAAACATAACATGTTAATGGGCTTGGTTGAGATCACAAATTAAAGAACAAATAAAATTTATTCATAATAAATAAAAAAAATTCTTAATGGTAATTTACTCATAATGTGAAAAAAAAAAAAAAAATTCACATTTCATGATGAAAAAAAACTTCAATGTTCCATAATAAACTCTAATAATTGATAATGCTTCAATGTAATAGTTCAACTATATAATCCAACAAAAAAATCTTTGTGTTTTAACAAACAAGTCTCTCAAAATGTAATATAAACATTCTCAATAAACTTTTTAAAAAAAAGCCAACAAATGTCTAAGCAACCCTGTCATGTAGACATTTTCAACTTCTACCATTTGTGTCCTCTTCTGGATTATTAGCCTGTGATTGTACTATATCATTCAACATTTTTGTGAAACTTGAATGTTCAAATATCGAAGATGGAGATGAATGATGATGCCCCTATCAAAAAAATAAAATATATTAAATTTTCATAAAACCATGTAAATAAATACATACTAGAATATTACATACTTGGTATGACAAGTTTTCTTGAAATATGTTTTGTTGCTCCAAACTTGGATCGAATATTTCAGATTCCTGCCATATAAGAAGCAATTAGACAATCCAACTATAAATAAATCATATAACTATAAAGTTAACGAATAAAATAAATTTCCTACATTCACTTGAATACTCCCTTGTGTACCAAGATCAACAAGTCCTATATTTGAAGATGCACCAAACTCGGATTGCTGCAAAATATAAAATTTGAAAGTTAACAAAATAATAGTTTTTTTTTAATAGTAAATTAACTCATTCAAATAATTTTCACACCTCTACACTTCCTCGGATGTTGATAGTCTTTGTCTTGGTCTTTGCTCCTATCTTCTTCTTATTAACAACTTTTTCAACCATGGATTTTTTCCTTTTACATGGTGGCCTCCCCTTTTGACGTAAAATGACTGGATCAAGTATGATTCTACTCTCCTTTGACTTCAAAACACTATCTCCATGAGTGGTTGAATTATGATGATTACTCACAAAGCTAGACTTATTATTTCCATAATCAATTTCAACTTCTTCTTTCAATTTCCCTTTTAGTTCAAGTAACTGTTCGACCACCATATCACACCTATTTTCACAATCAGTTGCCAAATCTGCCACATCATTGAAGACATTGAACATTTTATTATACCGACGTGTTTCAGGCAACATTGAAGAGTTGTTATAATTGATGATCACTTTACTATGGCACATTTTCACATTTTTGTTCCATCTTCTTAAAATGTATTTGTCTGATGTCTCATGAACCCTTTCTTTCATTAACACCACAATTTGATGCCTACACACTATTCCCCTAAACTCAAACAATCGACAACTACAATTTGTGTCAAAGTTTTCCTTATCAAAATAGACAATGAAAGTTGCTAATCGAAGGTTCTCTCCAAATGGAACATCTTCATTCACTTCATATACAGAAAAATCAGGACCTTGTGTATACAAAGATGAATTGCAATGAAGCTGTCCTACAACCTCCTGTTGGAACTCTTTAAATTTTGCAATAGTGTAAGCTTTTTGAAATTGCTTCTCAAATGGATACTGAGTTATGCATGTGATGTATGAGTTGAGAGAATTAAATTCTTCACCATTTTCATTTTCCACCTTCTTCGCCAAAGCATTCTCATATTGCTCCACAAATTGTTTCAAAGTGATTTTTGAGTTGATGTACCCATCAAAGAATGCGTACATGCTTTCACTTCGTTGTGTGGTTGACATTCCCGCCCAAAAAATATATTTGACAAATGCAGGTACCCATTGATGTCTATCCTCAAACAATCCAAATAACCATTCATTGCTTTCAAGTTGATAATTCTCTATCAATTTGTTCCAATTTTCTTCAAACTCCTTTTTTGTTAAAGAATAATAAACTGCATTCTATATACCAAATTTTATTGCCTCATATTCTTGTATCCTCTCAATTTTTCAGGTAATTTTTTCAAGATATGCCACAAACACCATCGATGACGCACATTGGGGAAAACAATTTGTATAGCATTTTTCATGGCTTTATCTTGATCTGTAATAATAGCATTTGGAGGACATCCAGGCATGCATGCAAGCCAAGACTTAAACAACCAGGTAAATATTTCTATATTTTCATGTGAAATGAGTCCACAACCTAACAATGTCGACTGTCCATGATGGTTGACCCCAATAAATGGGGCAAAGGGCATATCATACTTATTTACCAAGTACGTCGTGTCAAATGTAACCACATCACCAAACTCTTTAAATGCAGCCCTACTCCCTGCATCAGCCCAAAATACATTTAGTAATTTGCCGTCTTCATCCAAATCCAGGACATAAAAAAATTCTGAATTATCAGCTTGCATTTTCACAAAATAATCATACATTGCAGTGGCATCTCCTTTCTCGAGTTTCAAACGACGAACTTTGTCCATATGATTCCTACAATCTTTCTCTAAATATGACAACTTCTCATGCCCTCCAGCTTCAAGCACAAATGAAGTAAAAATTTTGTTCATCCTAATTCCTGTACTATCATTTAATTCAAGTCTCCTTTGCACATGTGATTCAAGAATCCTATTTTGCTTGAAAAAACGAGATTTGCTTGGACTCATTTCATGGTTATGCTCAAGTCTTAAGGATCGCACTATTCACATTCCATCGCCTTGTAAATTTGCATTAAGTCCAGCTTTGCATCCCGTTTTAGTTTGTGGGCATAGTTTAACTATATTGCTTGTTTTGATTTTTGCTTTTCCAGCACGAGTACAAGCAATAGTTACATATTTTTTCTCCCCATCATCTCCCCTTTTACAATATTTCTTCGACACCGCAGAACTATTTCTCTTCCCATATCTTGAATAATATTCATAAATTTCATCGATTGACTTAAATGTCATTCCCACTTCAGGATCCTCAATTTCAACTTCTACATTTTTTGTGTCTTCTATTTCAGTCTCAATATCAATTTCGTCACGGTCCTCATTTGATTCACTCTATATTTCTTTATCCATACCTCTACAATGTAAATAACAAATTAGAAAAAAAATTATTCATAACAAAGGCCACAAAAATCCTAATTAAGTAGAAAATTAAATTATTTTATTAACTTTGTGCTGAAAATTTGTAAAAATTTAAGCAGAAAATTCAGCAATAAAAAATTCAAGAAGAAATTTTAGCAACAAATTCAACTAGTGTTATCTCATAATAATTTTGCACACATTGAATTCATAACTTGTATAAATTCATAACTGGTGTTATCTCTTAATAAACAATAATAATTTATAGTACAGTTTTTTGCTTTTTCTGGTTTCTAATTTCATTTTGGTGCACAGAGACTGGAAGTAGCAGAGTTTTCTAGTCTTCGATCCGGTGGATGTGTGACATATGCCAAGAATGCTAGGGAAGCATCCTTGTTTGATGTAGTGGCTGCCCAAGTTACTTCCATGGTTATCTTCTAATCTTATTTGGTTAATTATAGTTCTGATGTTTTGTTTCCAAGATTTATTCAAAACATGGATTAACTAACTAACAAGATTATGATGATTTTCTGAATCATACACATTGAATCCATAACTTGTATAAATTCAACTAAATACTGAATAAATTTCATTTTATTAAGGGAAGCTTCTACCTTTCAACATGATTGACAAGTTTCCAATTAATTATGTATTTCAAATTTTCTGTAGATACACAAAGACTATTTAAAAAAAAAGGATAGTTGCATTAACAGTTGCTCTGTAGATATGTATAGCTTCATTGTCATTCTTTCAAATATTTTGAAATTTTTTTGAGCTTTTCTGCAACATCCACAAAACATTTTAATAAAAGAAAACAGTTAAATTCACAGTAAATTAAGTGAAAGAGAGGAGTACCAGTCAACGACAACAAAGACGAGTTCTGAGAAGAAGGTATTCCGATGACGCTTATCTTTCCTTCTCTCCCCAGTTCGTTCTGAGAAGAATGACAATGGTGAGAAGGAATTCAACTTTCTCTCTCTAGTCTTTCCAACTTCTCTTCTTTTTTTTTTCTTTTTTTTTAATAATATATGGGGCCTCCACCAAGATGAGTTGGTAAATGCCAACTCATTCATGAACCATTTCCTGATAAACATTTCCTGACCCGTAGCATTACCGTTTCTTTATTCAAAGGTTCAAATGCATATTGATTACCCATATTTCTTGTTTAAAAGAAATAATCGTGAGGCCAAGGAGTTGGTTGTATGGGTGCGAGTAGCAGTAGTAGGGGTATTTTGTACTTTTTGAATCTCTCTCGATGCATGTCATCTTCTTGTATCTTTAATTTCATGCTGTTAATAAAAAAAAAATTTGCTGATCAAAAAAAAAAAAGGGTGAAGTAGTGAAGCAGACGATGGTTATGGTTGAAGTTGTTATTGTCTGTGTTAAAAGAGAAGAGAGTGTGCGAATGAAGGCTATGGTGTGACTGATGAGAGAACCATGGCTGCAGAGTTTCGAAGAAGAGATTCTCTCCTATTCTCCAAGTGTCTTGAAGAAGCTCCCTCCTGTTTTTTTTTTCCTTCTCATTCTATGTGTGTGTGTTCTTCTTCTTCTTGGAGATTTTTTGGTGTTGTCTTTGGAAACAAATGATAGTGATAATTTCAACAGATCAAACCTTGTTGAGTTGTTTCAACAAATAAAATAAAAAGAGTGAAAATTGTTTATTGTAACATATAAGAAAAATATTTGAACAGATAGAAAAATTAAATAGATAGGTTAAACAAATAGAAAATAATTTAAATAGATAGATATAAATTTAAACAGATAATAAAAAAAAGTCAACAGATAAATTAAGTGGTAAAATTGAAAACAAAATGTCTTCTAAAACCAACAAAAGGACTTCTCACCAAATTATTTTACAAAGAGTGGGCTTCTCACCAATAAAAAATAAGGGGACTTACGGGCCGGTCCCAAGGAAGTAACTTAATACCGGTCAAGTCTTGTTTTATTTTTGTTTTCAATTTTACCCTTAAATATCACACTACACGCGTAAAGCAAAGAGGTAGCTCACGATTTCTCCCCTACGCGGGTGACATGCATGCGCCTTTTCAAGGGTTCTGTTGCACACAAACGTGTGAAGATTTGGAAACCAATTCTCAAGGGATTTTCGATTTGGAAATTGGAACAAATTAAGAGATTTTCGGCTAATCTCCCACCATTTCCAAAGAAATCGCCAACTGTTTTCATACCGATTCCAAACAGATCTCCAACAAATCTTCCACCGTTTCGATGTATATTCCTATTCAGACACCTACTTTCACTGTTTAGTTCATCTTTAACAAACATACCAATTAAACGTGAGTCATACTCATCTTTCCTTCTTTCATAACCATAATTAAGTGATAAAATTTGACTTGAAGCTATTTTCAATATGTATTATAGAGTATTACTTTATCAATGATATTCAACTTCATAATCATATCTTCATGTTCATTTGCTATACAATGATGGATTTGCTTACTTTTGCTAATTCAATGATAAAATTTACTATACAATGATAGATTTGCTTACTTTGCCTAATTCAGTGATAAAATTTGCTATAACAATGATAGGTTTGCTTAATTTTTCTAATTGAGTGATAAAATTTGCTATACAATGATAAATTTGTTTACTTTGCCTAATTCAATGTTAAAATTTGTTATAACAATGATAGATTTGCTTAATTTGTCTAATTGAGTGATAAGATTTGTTATAATGATGGATTTGCTTCTTTGCCTAATTCAATGATAAAATTTACTTGTGGCGACTAAAAGATGACTTTTGGCGACTAAAGCCAAAAGTGTAAATTCTTGTAGTGAACTCTACACCTGAAAAATATCAACAATGTAAGGTGAACATAGTTCAGTAGAGTTCCCAATAATTCTAATTAATATAGTACAATATGGTCATGTTTGATTCACAAAACTAATAGTGAACTATTTATAATCCTATTAAATTAGTGTGATATTCACTATCCAATTGGATTAATATCTATTGGATTAATAATCTACGCCTACCCCATTACTAATAATCCTACAAATTTGTTAGATTAATTATTAATAATCCTAAATCAAAATGTTAAAACAAACATAGGATAATTAGGCCCATGGATTAATAATCCCAATCCCATGCTCTAATCCATCCAATCAAACATGCCCTATATGTATATGATCATAAATACTTTATTTATATAAATACATATATCATTAATATTCACCTTTTTGATATCCAAAATATAAATATACATAGGTACTTTTTTTCACAAAAGCTATTCTTTATCATTTCAAGAATGGTCCCTCTCATTAGAAGTGCACCCACTTTACCAGGTTCACAGGAAGGAAATTGGTACCTTTCATTTGAATTGCAAACTACTTTGTCGAATGCTAATTGGAAGGAACTTGGGACCTTTCTATAGCACTTTCACTAAATATCTCAACATTAATTATATCACTTTCATTACATAGTAGCCAACAAAATTATAAAACATGTAAAGGTTCAGTTTTCCCAATTCCATAGCCATTCTACAACAAGCAATGTAATCTTTTACCGATTGTCAAAACAAATATCTCGAAACAATAAGTAAAATATAACTCAACCGACAATACCTTGTTTCTTACAATTCTAATATAAGAAAAAAAAAATTCACAACTCCATCAACAACACATTAATTATAATATTTTCAAAACCAATCATGATTTCCAATACCTCCAATCTAATCGTGTATCACAATTCTACTTATCATTTTCTCAAGTTACCTAAGTTTTTGCAACCATCACCTTATTCCCATAACTTAATTCCATTATCTTTAATATGTAATAATTATAACCTTAGCCAATTTAACCCATTTTATCAATCATATTCCAATTTACTACGTTAACTCGTGGCTCAACATTAACTCTTTCTCCCATCTCATGTAACCATTAATTACAATTAATAAGGCTTTCTAATTTTAACATCATCAAAGTGTTCTAGTAGCATCAATTCATCATATTAAATAAGAAATCACAAGATTTATTACGTCAACTCAAAACTCTAACTCCCATTATATGAATTTCAAAAACTTCTCATAAAAATCTAGGCTGTGTTTAGAACGATTTCCAAACTATGATTCTACCCCCACATTCCAAGATGATGTTTGGATAGGATGTTCAAATTATATTTCCACAACATTTAGAAAACTCTGTGTGAAGCGCGATTTTCAATTTTAATTTTAATTTTTGTTTTTTTAAAATTTGGCGAAACTGGATGTTCTACCGGTCGTCCGGTCGGTTGACCGGAACAGTGCAAATTTTTTTTTTTTTTTTTTTTTTTTTGCAATTGACCTATGTTAATTTTTATATATTCGAAAAAAATATTTTCTGAATTTTTTAAAATTTTTTATGTTCTTTAATAGAATTTTGAGTTATATGTTTGGTTATAAATTATAAGTTTTTGTAGCAAATATCATGTCACATCAAAAATTTCTCACTCAATTCAAAATTCTTTTCAAAACTCTTTCACCAAACAAATTTTTCACACTCAAATCATAATTCCAAAACTCACAAACTCAAAATACAATTCCTACTCTCAAATTATATTTAGAAAGCTCTACGAAATGCAACCCTAATTTTCTTGCAATATAAATACTACATATCCAGTACAACAATTATATTAAGGAAAATTAGAAAAATCTCTACCTCTTGAAGAGAATTGAAGAAAAGTCCAAAAATCAATTTCACCGAAATTTGATACAGATATGCTTGTCATTTTGGCATTAAAAACAAGTACCAAGAATTCAATGGATTTGGTTAGATTAAAGAAAGGGTGAAGGTTTGAGGTGTTGGGTATAGAGAAGGGAGAGGCAAGAGAAAATAGGGAGTGAAGAGAGAGATTAAGGGGTTGTTTTGGATTAGCTAAATAAGTATATTTTTTGTCTTTTTACGAAAAGATATGTAAAAAAAATAGAGAGGTGATGTGATAAAAAAAAATAAAAAGATGAATTATATTAAAGTTGCCAAACTTGACCTAAAAACAAGTACCAAGAACTCAATAGGTTTGGTTAGATTAAAGAAAGTGTGAAGGTTTGAGGTGTTGGGTATAGAGAAGGGAGAGGAAAGAGAAAATAGAGAGTTCAGAGAGATTAAAAACACGTACCAGGAACTCAATGGATTTGGTTAGATTAAAGAAAGTGTGAAGGTTTGAGGTGTTGGGTATAGAGAAGGGAGAGGAAAGAGAAAATACAGAGTTCAGAGAGAGATTGATGAGAAATTAGAGAAATGACGGTTTGAGTCGAAAGAGCTTGAGTTTTGAGACAATTCACGCCTCGAGCCGCATGTGTGGGCCCCATGGTCACACGTGTGGTTCACTGTAGCCCCAAAACCCAGATTCCCACCTAAGTCGCACATGCGGCCCAACTCCCCGCATGCGCGGAACAAAGCCCAACAACTAATTTTTTCGCTGCACTAATATAGGATGAGAAACTCCTATGTTAGAAAAAAGCCAACGATGGAAGTATGTCACCATAAAGTACTCCACACGCCACATTGATTTTTTTATTTCTATTATAATATTTATTTAATTAGTAATATTTGGATAACTAATGTGAGAGATATTCACTATCTTATATAGTGATTTTACGAAAGTTACAACTTCCTTAATGGTAGCAAATTATTAGGGGTTACATTGGATCACGGGTCCAAATTTATCTATATATGCTTGCGATTATCATCAAAATATAGACGTTTTGAAATAGAATAGATTTGAAACTCTGATCTTTCCACTTCTACTTCTCTATATGGTTCTGCGAAAATTGTGTTACATATTTATGAGTAATTTTTTTTTTATACATTCAAGACTTGATCAACCAACAAACAATATATTCAAAGGCTTAAACAAGATGGTAGAGAGTATTCCTCTTTCTTATTAAATTATTTTAGTTCTAAGAATTGGTATTAGAGCCTTACTTCTCTTACGTTGTTTTGTCTCCTTTTTATCTGTTTGGAATTTTTGCTTATGGGGTTTTTTGGTAACTTTATACAAGCTGATGGAACCACTTTTAAATTCTCAAAGAGGAAAAGATTAATATTACATTAAGACCTCATTTGGAAATAAATTATTTTAATAATTTTTTAATTTTTTATAAAAAAATATGTAAAAAAATAAAAAGAACGATATAACAACTTATAATAATTTTTTAATTAAAATATATAATTACCAAACAAAACCTAAGTCAAATTCTATAACAGCGTGTTTGTCATTCTTTTGAAATAGACCCAACAATTAAATTGCATACAAAGGCGGTCACGTGCCCCTATCTTTCATTGGCTCCATCTTTGGTCATAGCAACATGTTGTATCACTTGCTAAAGAAAAACTATTCAATAATCTTGCGACAATTCATATTATATATAAATTTAATATTTATTAGTTAAAATAATAAATTTTATTTTATTTATTTCTTTTGATTTTAAAAAAAATAATTTAATAGATATAAGTAAGTGATAAATGATATTGAGTGATACTCGAACAAGACCAAATAACCATTCCAATAGATAGGCCACAATATTGTAAACAAACCAAAAATATTATATAATCATTAAAAATCAATTACTAAGCTTCCACATATCTTTCCTTCACTTTCACAGGTAAACCACCCTTCATCCTCAAAGTCAAAGATAACAAATGCTCAGGACACTTGTCCTTATTTAGCACGTCAATCTCGAACCTCTCCATCACGGATGCTGCAATCGACTTCATCTGAATATACGCCAACTCCTTCCCGAGACACATTCTCGGACCCGCATGAAATACCGGATACCGGAACGGACTCTCCTGTTTTACCGTACCGTTTTCAATCCACCTCTCCGGTTTAAATTCCCTACAGTCACTCCCCCATATACTCTCCATCCTCCCCATTGCATATGTGTGATAGGTCACAAACCAATCCTTCTTCACAATCGTACCGTCTGGTAAAACGTCGTCGTCTTTGCACGCCTTAGTGTCTACAGGAACTGGAGGGTACAGTCTCATAGCTTCGGAAATCGCCGCGTGTAGATATCCCATTTCGCGTAACTCGTCGAAACTGTACGTTTCGCCGGTACGTTTCGCGTTTCGGGTTCGTACCGTTTCGAGCTCTTGGAGAATCTTTTTTTGGATCTCAAGTCTAGAGGAGAGTAACCAGAAGAACCAAGTGAGAGCCGACGACGTCGTATCGCGGCCGGCGAGGATGAAGCTTATGACGATATCTCGGAGAAACTCGGCCGAGTTATCGTCTGTTCCGATGAATCGCGACAGTAAATCCTCGTCTCGCTTCTCGGCTCTCTCTTCCATTCTCGATTTTATGATCTTATCTGCGAATTCATGAACTACCCCAATTGAATCCATCAACTTTTTCTCTGAACCCATGTTGAAAAACTTTTTGATTTTGTATAAATTTGGTAAAGCATACATAAACCTCCCGGAGCTAAGCGTCGCCGCCTCTTCAAACGCCGTCATGAACTCCCCGCCAGCAGTTCCATCGCCGCCGAGACACCCCGGATCAACGTTAAAAGCTAATTTACAAATATTATCGAAAGCGAACCGTTCCAAAACGTCTTGGAGATCCAAAACCCGGTTGGTTTTGGCTGATTTCTGAAAAATCGGAACCAATCGGGTTTGGGTCTCCACCGTTACGTTTTCCAACACGAAATTTCGGAGAGACTTCGTGTTGAATTCATAACTTGCGGTTTTGCGCTGGACTTTCCAGAGATGGGCGTCGGAGTTGAAGATGCCTTGGCCGAGGAAGTCTTGTAAGAGGGTTATGAATCGAATGCCTTTTGGGTAGTTATCGAAGTTGGTTTTGAGGATGTGTTCGACGTTTAAGGGGTTGGCGGTGATGACGCCGTGGACTTTGCCGGGGCGGCGGAAGACAGCGGTGTTGGTGGGGCAGAGAGAAAGGACTTCGGTGGACCAGTCGAGGAAGCGGTGGCGGTTTTGGATGAAATCTGGGAGGGTTCCGACAAATGGGTAGAATTTGAAGCCTGTTGTTTGGGTCGGTTTGGGTTTTCGGAAAAGGAAGAAGTGGAAAATGTAGAGAGAGATGAGGAAGATGAAGAGAAGGTTTTGGATGGATGAAAGTTCCATTTGAGAGAGAGATATGAATGACATGAAGGGTGTGGTGGTTTTGTGTGGATATGCAGTAGTATAGCACTAGATAAGGTAGAAATTATTTAATACTTTTTAAATAATTTTATGTGTTATTGTGAGATAATAATTGGACGGACCAATAATTTATGTAATTGTCTCTTAAGATTGTAAGTGAATCAGAATTTGAATCCATGGAAGGACTGACTTTTTCCTTGTCATTTAACTTATGAACCTTTCAATATTTTATGACCAAAAAAAAAAAAAAATTAAGCTAAACAAACTCGATAAATGAATCATTAATTTTTAAATTTATAACAGATGTTTTTGTGATAAATTTAAAAAATACAATTGGTAAAATATCTATCCGTAAATGGAATAGAATTGATGGAGTTTTCAGTAATAATCTAACATAATTATGGTTATTTTCACACACACACACAAGCATAATCATCAAATAAATAAATAAATAATTAATGATTATCCTAAAGTGCGTGGATACGTAGTAGTAGTATACTAGCAGCACTAATATTTTTCAAACAAGTTTAGGTAATATTTTCAAACAATAATTATTAATTTAAATTGATGACTTATATTTGTATTATAAATTTTAAAAATATAATAGATAAAGGAAAATGTTTTCCTAAATGGAATAGAGCGCAATCATTAAATAATTTGTTTTAGATAGCATTTACTGGTCTTAAATGATGGCTTAATTGATGGAAGTTGATCTTGTATTATTAAAAATTATTAATTTCTGATGTGTTTTACTTGATGGAAGTTAATCTTGTATTATTAAAAATTATAAATTTGTGATGGGTTTTGATAGCGTAATCATTGTTTTTTTTTTTTATCTATTTATATTTTTTGTGGAGATAATCATATGTCAAATTTGAGATATATTTTGATGAGGTAACAAAATTGTTATATACTAAAAAGTGCCTTAGGGTATTATTATTGAATATTTAAAAAAAACACACACACACACTTCAAAATGGGTTAAAAGTGAAAGAAATATAATAATTTTAATAAAAAATAGATTAACTTTAATAAAAAAATATTTGGTACTTCTTTCTGTTTTTGTCTTTCTTGGAGCCATAGGAACACTTAACCGACAAAATTTAAACTTGTAAATTAATTATCAAATTCGTGATACGTTTTGTAAGGATTATCACATTCAAACAAATTATTTACAAAAAAAAAAAAAAAAAACCATGAGATTAATTAAGTTTTATATGATTCCATCAATCTTGGTATATAATCAACCAATTAAATAGTGACAACGCATCACAATTCTAGGTATCTTATTTACCGAAAATAATTTGGTTGTTTTAGAGCAAGCTTTAGAGTATCCCAATTTAATTTTTATTAATTAAAACAGTGAGACTTAACACTGTTTTTTTAATTTTTGAAAAACAACCTAACGAATGTCATCTATTAAGGGTCAGTTTGGAGTGGTATAAAAAAGTATATTTTTTTTTATTTTTTCGATTAAAAAGTTGAGGAAAAAAAGATGGTTGTTTGGGATAATTTTTTAATTTTTTATGAAAAAATGTGTATTAAAGAATTGTATAAATTAATGTATAGGAGAAGATTGGGCAGAGTAGTGTATATGAGAAACTTGCCTCCTTTTCGGGCATTGAATTGGATGGTACTGTTCGGCCCGTGAGGGCTCACCGCGGGTCCCGTTTTGTTAATCGAAACCATTCAATGTATAAAACTCGTTGAGTATTATATGTTTGTAAAAAATCACGTTAATCGGATATTAATAGCTATCTGATCGGATTAGTTTTTTGTCAACTATTAACTATAACACCATCCATTTTTTATACAAAACTGATTTGATCATGTAGTTAGTGATATCCGATCAACGAGATTTTTTACATGCATATATTGCTCGACGCGTTCTACACATTGAACGATTCATATTATCAAAACGGGACTCATGATGGGCCCCCACGGGCCAAACAACATCGTCTTATTTGCTTCTCCGCCTGTTCCTTTTGTACAAATGGTGGACAACTAAAGTACAACTCACGTGACATATTAGTTGTACTTTTTGTTTTTGTAAAATTAATTTTTTTTTTTTGTAAATAGTGATAACTTTTTAACTTTTTTTTGTAACTTTTTGACTTTTTTGAGGTATGCTAAACTAGTAAAACAATATCTGAGAGGATTTAGATGAATGGGTAGAATTTAAGCCTGTTTATTGGGTTGGTTTGGGTTTTCCGAATGAGGAGAATGTGGAAAACGTGAAGAGGGAGAGGGAGACGAAGATGAAGAGAAGTTTTTCGAATGATGAGAGTTTCATTTTAGGGGAGCTTCTATTTGCACTTTATAAAGTAGGTTAAGTACTCCAATTTAATGATATAATTTTATTGCTGTTAAGTCCTTATTTAAAATGATAAAAAAGTACTCAACTTTGGAAAAAATATAAATAAAAGTGTTTTGGACACCCATTCACCATCAGCCCTAATATTCCTTTCCGCTATTCTCTTCCTACTTTTATCACTTTGTATCTTCATACCCAACCCTAACTCAACCTTATTTGTTTTAATCCATCATTTTTGCATTCTATTTTATATTGAAATCAATAATAGACAATAAAGAAGACGTTTCTAAGCAATTTTCTATAGAGAAAATAAGCTTTTAACTGTTGTTCATCTTTTTTCGTAGGTTGATTTTCCGAATTGATTTGGCATTAACTATTCGAACAAACTCCACATGTTTGGAATTAAGTATTCCGACAAATATATTTTGTTCGACACTGATTATCCATATGAAACAATTGAAACTAACTTTCTTGTGTTTGGTACTGAGTATCCGAACTAATTTCACATGTTTGTAATTAGTATCTAGACAAATATACTTTGTTCGACAGTGAGTATCCATATGAAACAACTAGAACCAATTTTCTGTGGTTCAAACATGATTATTTGAACAAATTTCATATGTTTGGAATTAAGTATCTAGACAAATATATTTTGTCCGGCACTGAGTATCCATATGAAACAACTGGAACCAGGTAGTTGGTGGTGGATTTAAGAGTAGTGGTTTGTTTTGATAGCCGGATTGTGTAGAGGAGCAGAGACTCTCTTCGTCTTAGATGAACTCAGAATCCCTCTTCGTCGCATGGAATTCCAAAGACTGCAAATGTGATTTTTGTTCCTCTATTTATTGTTAATGGAGTGTACAAAGAATATTTGTATAGGGGTTTTTGGTTTTTAGGGTTAGAATAGGTATTATTTGGGGTGCCTAAACAAATAAATAAATGTTTAAATTTATTATTGAGGTGCTCAAAGTAATGGGGTACCCAACCTACTTTTTGGGGTGCAAATAGAAGCTCCTCCATTTTAGAGATAGGAGAGAAAGGAGATAAGATATGATTTACGTGAATGAAGGGTGATTTTAACTAGTTCGGATCCTTTGCAGGGTTTTCTTGCAATGGTTCCTGTAATGTCCCCAAACAACACTGTTTTACGAAAAAATTCTAAGAAAAAAAAAAAAAAACTGACTAACTGTTGTTTACATTTCACGTCTTTACAATGTCAGCCATCTTCTCTATTAGCTCCGACAATCCTTTGTTCCCTCCTTCCCCTCTTAAGACCTCCTCCAATCATTCTCCTCCTCCGACAGTTCTCCCCCAGCCGCATCACCCCTTCCTTCCTTCCTTTTCCTGTTCCTCCTTCTAGATCTAGAAAAAAACAGAGGAAGAGGATCTTGTCAATTTTCAGCAATTGTGGTGGCTTTGAATGAGGTAGATTTGCAACGATTTGCAGTAGCAACAAATATGCACATATATATAAATCAAAACAAACAAATATACAAATAATCAATTACTTTGCAGACTATGAAACAAAAGTTGAAATCATGGATTAATTTTTGTGGAACTATTGTGGTTCTAATTCCTAAGCATGAAACATAGCATAGAATAATAAGTAGGTTCCTTTACTTGGTTTGTCCAAGTTCAGTTGAGGAAATAGTTCCCTAAATATTGATCTTTGTTGATATTGTTGTGATACTCAAATTATATACAATAAATTTATTTGTTGATATTGTTGTGATACTCAAATTATATACAATAAATTCATTTGTTCCATACATTTTATAGCATAAATGATGTTTATTTTGTTCAATCCCATAAACGATATTTACTTCCGAAAAATATGTTTGAATAATGAAAGTTAAATATAAAGAGATGTGGGTTTAATTAAGAAAGAAGTTAGAGACAGAAAATGAAATATTCTATTGTGTGGGGCATTCTAAGCGAGCCGTTTTGGGGTTTGTCAAGGAGCGCGTATGGTCCCGTTTAAATGGTTGGAAGGAAAAATTTTTATCGGTGGTGGGTAGAGAGGTCCTCATTAAGTCTGTTGCTCAAGCCATACCCACTTATATTATGTCTTGCTTTCGCCTCCCAGATGGCGTGTGCCATGAAATCGAGTCTATGGTGTGCAACTTTTGGTGGGGACAAACAGAGGAAACCCGTAAAATTCATTGGACTAGCTGGAAACAATTGTGTAAATCTAAATTACGGGGTGGTATGGGATTCCGGTGCCTTCAACATTTCAATTCAGCTTTGTTGGCCAAACAGTGTTGGCGATTACTGCAACGGCCTCAATCTTTGGTTGCGCGGGTCTTTAAGGCTAGGTACTTTCCACAAACTTCATTTCTTGATGCTTTGGTCGGGAGCAATCCATCATTCACCTGGAGGAGCATAGTCGGATCTCGAAGCCTATTAAATGCTGGGCTTCGATGGCGTGTTGGAAATGGTGAAAGCATCTCGGTTAAGTATGATAAATGGGTTCCACGGTCTCATTCTTTTAAGGTAATTTTGCCACCTTCGAATCTTTCGGATGATGCGCGGGTTTGTGATTTAATTGATTCTGAGAAGGGAGCATGGTATGATGAGATGCTTACGCAAAATTTTTTGGGCATGGATGTGGAGGCTATCCAATGCATTCCTCTTTGTCCCACGTTACCTTTGGATAAATTGGTCTGGCATTTTACCCGAAATGGTGAGTTTTCGGTTCGATCGGCATATCATTTGTGTAAGGATATGGCATCTGTGGATGGCCACGGTGATACTTCCAATATTGGGCAGTCGGAGAGGCAGTTCTGGCGAGGTCTTTGGCAGCTTAATTTACCGACCAAGCTTAAGATTTTTGGCTGGAAAATGTGCCTCGGGTTGTTAGCGGTAAGGGCCAATTTGCGGCACCATCATATTGTCAATATGGATTTATGTCCTGGGTGTGGAGTGGAGATTGAAATGGTTTGCCATTGTTTTCACAACTGTGGCTTTGCCATGCAAGTGTGGAGATCGAGCTCACTAAATTTGATTATCAAATCTAATCCTGTCAACAATTGTTTTGAGTGGGTCTGCCAACTCATGGCCACAAATGGTCCAGAACCCATGCAATTATTTATTGCTATTTGTTGGTGCCTTTGGAATAATAGAAACTCCATTATGTTTGGCAATAAATCAAGGATTGTGGAGGAAGTTGTTTCTTTCGCGGTGAATTATGTTTCTGAATATGTTCAAGCACAAGAGCGTGGCCATCTTCATCCGGCCCAGATTCGGATGCGAAGGTGGGTTGCGCCACGTGAGGGTGTCTTCAAACTGAATTTTGATGGCTCTGTTAGGACGGCCCATGCCAGTGCTGGTGTTGGCATTATTATTCGGGACTGCCATGGGGAAGTCATTGCGGCTATGGTTGAGCGGATCCAGTATATGGAGGATGTTGATTGTGTGGAAGCTATGGGTGCGATAAAAGCTCTTCAATTGGGTTGTGATTTGGGATTGGGACATATTCATCTGGAAGGTGACTCTCAAAATGTGGTGGCTGCAATTCAAGGTAAGGCGGATAACTTATCTTGCTATGGTCATTTTGTAGGTGTGGCTCAAGCGCTTCTGTTGAGGTTCCTTTCTTCAGAAGTTTCGCATGTTTGTCGAGATGGCAATTCGGTGGCTCATTGTTTAAGTAGGCTAGCCTTTGACTTTGAGTCGCCACGTATTTGGATGGAGGAGGTTCCGTCCTCTTTAATGGCGCTGGTGATGTCTGAGGCGTCTTCTTCTGTGTAATTGCTTATTCTCTCTAAAAAAAAAAAAAATGACCGATCGAATCACTTAAGTGGGGACCCGCAGTGGACCCCATAATCCGACTGCAGCCTCTTTTCATCCATATTTTTATGTGGACAAAAACATTCTATCCTTGGAGTAGTAAATTGACAATGATGGATTGAGTGCTCTTACTGTGAGTGGTCCATGGGAGCTTGTCTCAAGTCTTTTTTTTTTTTCTTTTATTTATTTATTTATTATTTTAACCATTTATATATTAGATTTCTTCGAACAAATTATTCATGTAAAAATCTAAATTTATTAGACATCATAACACAATGCTCAAGTTCTAATTGTTAATATATATATATATATTCAAGATCATGTTAATCTTTGTTTTAAAAAAAATAAAAAAATAAATGTGTTATTATTACGAATTATAAAGGTGCAATCAATTTGATTTTTTATATAAATAATATACTTGATAAATTTTACAATGTAAATGATTTAAATTATTTAAAAAAAAAAATCTCAGAAGAAGCTCTCGCACCCACTCATAACAACCTGCCAACATGCTAGTCACAACAGAAACCCTCATCCTTATTACAATGTAGTGTTTGAACCCCCCCCCCCCCAACTCATAACACTGATAACAACCGGCTAACATGCTAGTCACAACAGAAACCCTCATCCCTCTTACAATGTAGTATTTGAACACCCCCCCTCCCCTCCAAAAAAAAAAAAAAACCCTCACTTCAGAACTAGCCAACCTGTATGGTAAAGGATTGTCCAATTATTCTCAGAGTTTATCTTATTCTGTATTTTATATTTTGTTTTATGTATTGTATCTGTCATTATTTTTACAAGAAGTTAATCTCAATCAGGAAAAAAAAAAAAACTTTAGTTGAAAATTATTTTTGTTTGGTTGAATTTCAAATTTTATTTTGAAATATTAGTAACTAATTTGATGAAAATAAGGGTAAATTATAATATAACCCCTTGTGGTTTGCTTAAAAAATACGGAACTCTCTTATAATTTCATTTGTAACACTTAAACCCCTATATTTTTATACTAGAGTGCAATATCCGACGAAACTGTTTGTTTAAACAATTCATGTGTTGCACGACCAGGAATGGTAAGTGAAATAGTTTTTCTCACACAAAAACATATAGTAAATGACCAAAACACCCATATTGTCATATATATACACAAATTAAGACCCAAACAACATAGAACCCTAAACTGAAATTTGCCCAGATTTACCCAAAGTTGAAGATTTTGAAGATTATTGTTAGATGGCTTCTTCATTTTCTTCCGAAAGTGGACAGTCAATGACAAATGCTCGAAAACTATCTTGTTGTGGAGCGAGATCTCCTGTGAAGATTTCAATGACATCTGTAAATATGGGTAGAAGGTTTTATGGTTGTGCAAGATATGGGGTGAGCAAATTTTTTTTTTTTTTTTTGGGGGAACAAAGGATTGAATTTTGTTTGAAAATGAATTTGTGGATTCTTATTTTTTTGTTATAGGTTGATGCAACTTGTGGCTACTTTGAAGGGGTTAATCCACCTATGTGCCAATGTGTGAGGGAGGTGTTGCCAAAGATGGTTGCAAAGATAAACATGTTGGAGAAGGAACTAGCAAGAAGTCGTAGAAGGGAGAAAATGTTTTGTAAAGCTTTGTTTGGGACATAGTTTTTTTCTTTATCAAACAATGTTCTAGGTGAAGCTAGTTGGAGGGAAGAAAAATGGGTTGTAATTGGGCCATAGAGTTTGAGAGATGAAAAATATAGTGAAGGTAGAAAATGAAGGTGTACAATATTTTGTAAAGCTATTGTAATGAAAGAATGTTTTGGGTCATGAAATGTAAACATATGATGAACCAAAAAAATGCAATAAAATTGTTGATTACATCTTCCAAGAACATTAAAGAATATAAACATGTTGGTTCCTATTGTTCCCTTATTTGAAACACACTTTATTTGCTTCATACAAAATAATTTCAGCAAGTAAACCTGTGTATTAATAAAGGAACACAAAACAAACAATAAGGTACACAATACTATTTAAACAAGTAAACATATGGACAAACAACGCAAACAATGTGTAAATATCAACTCAAAATTATATAATTCAACTCACATTACTTTAATACAAGCCATAATTCAACCCACTGGGCTTCTCAAAACATAGTAAACTAAGATACTATTGTTTACTAGCCAATTACAAATTCAAAAACAAATTGGTACAACCCACTTAATGATTTAACAGGTTGAAAAGAATTCAAAACACAACAAAAGCTAACTTAAAACACAAAAAGAGATTGCTAGTCCATCATGCTTTCCATTAGCCTTTGTCAATTTGCCTCTAAGTTATAGCTTTTGCAGACTCACCTCATCCTCTACCTCTTGTTGTGAAACTACCTCCCAATGCAGATCTGGACATAACTCTGCCACCTCAAACATGCCCACCCCTTCCTCTGCCATAACTAGTGGGCTGCAATACACACAAGTATGCAATTACATTTTGTGAAATACTATAAAAGTAAACGAAGTTGCATAGAAGAGAAAGATAGAGTTTACATGAGATGAAGATGTGTTGCCCATCCAAGTTGGGAAATGTGGAGAATTTTGGCCAACTTCAGTAATCCTGGGTTGTAATGATTTAACAAGTATGCAATCAAATGTTGTGAGTTATGTAAAAAGCAAATGAACTTGCAAATGAAATTTGAGTATACCTGAGATGATGAGTTATCAAATTCTAGAGAACTGTATTGAACTCTAGTGGGCTGCAATTATAATGGTCCAAGTAAGCAATTATATGTTGTCAACTATGTCAAAAACCAAATGACACCCATCGAAGAGAGAGCTTACTTGAGATGCTGATGTGTTGCCTCTCATACTTGGAAATTCTTCAAATGTGTGGCCAACTCTAGTGGGCTGCAACGATGTAACAAGTATGCAAATCAATAATAGAACTGGGCTGCAATGATGTAACAAGTATGCAAAGTGAACAGATCTTACTTGATATGAGGATGTGTTGGCCCTCCTACTAGGGAACTTCCTTTTGGGCTACAATGATTTATATCTGTATGTCATTGATGTAGAATGTACTGTAAAATGAAATGAAATTGGAGGTTCAGGCTACTTAAGATGCTGTTACTGTTGCAATTGTTATTGTTGTTGCTGCTGGTTACTTCTTTTTTGCTTAAAAAGCTTGGACTTGGGATGGGCTCCCTTTAAACTGTCTTCTGCATAGGTCCAACTTTGATGTTAGGGTCATCCCTTAACTTGTCCATATACTTGTGTGCCAAGTAAGTTGAGTTCACCAAGTGATTATTATATGACCTTCCATATACATGCTTTGGCTGGAATGATTTTATCTGAAAAGTTCTCACCTTCCATGGGAGAAGCATGCAATCTCCATCCACATCCATGCTTGCATTCTACAGTAATCCTAGAGTTGTCATTTCGTATGTACTTTATGTCATAACCATGTTGGATATTCCACTCTTTCATTACCTTTCTAAAAATTTGAGGGATGGCAAACTTCATTCCAAGTTTGAGTTGTGGCTTCTTCATATCTACTTCGTCAATTAACTCAGGATATTTATCTTCACATTCCTCATCTAATGAGTTATGTACATTGTGTAAATCTTCATCCTCAGGATCAGAATACCACCCTTCATCTGCCCCTTGATCACATAAAGGAGATTACCTCTTTCTTTTATTTACAGTCTCCCTTAGTGAGAAACTATCATCATCTTTTTGCCCCTCTAAACCCTCATTCAACCAGCCAGGTTCATCACTTTCATAGTCTTCATCTTCTAAACCACCATCATAATTCCCATCATTAATGTAATCAGGATCATCACTATCTTCTTCATCCTAAGCTTTATTATCCTTTTCCTCATCTCTGACATCTTCATCTGCTACTCCTTCATCCCCATCTCCATTATGCATTTCTTCATCACCTACATCTTGCACTCCATCTCCACAATCCATCTCTGCTTTACTTATGTTTTCCATCTCATGCCAAGTCAGTGCCTGCTTAACAGTAACTGGTACCCTTGGGGGTACCAAATGTTTCCTTTTTGGACTTATCACTTGTAATGGTTCCTGACCCTTCTCCACAAATAATTCAATCATATCTAAACCTTCATCATCACATATCATGGTATATACATCAACATCTTCTTCAATTATCGTTAACCCATCATCAAAAGTTTTTCCGAGTTTCCTATACCACAAAATAGAAGTACTATGGACATCTATTTTCATCTCCCTCGAGATGGTATGAATCTATAAAAGAGATAGTTTGTCAAGATCAACATCATATATAGATTCCACTTTCCCTTGTTTATAACTAATATTAGGAGGCGTATTGAAGTACCTATTATAGTTGATCTCAAAAAACAAAATTTTTTTTTTTTACTTCACTGCAGAAAACAACAAAATTTCACAATATTACATTACAAAACTCAAACTCATTGGGACCACATAACAATAATCATAATCCTTGGACCACACTATTTAATTCATATTTGATTATTAATTCAATTCCTTAACATTGTATATGTTTTGGAAATGTGAATTGCATATTCAGTATTGAAAACTTGTTTATCATGTTGATGAGAATGAATGATCGGTGGATGGGTCATGATGTTGGAATTGATTGACTATCATTATTGTAATTGGTTTAAACATGATTTTAACGTTTGATTTTAAATTTCAGGGACGGAATTTTTTAAGGGGGGGAGGTTATAGAGTTCCTAATTTAGACCCGACCCGTTGATGTTTTGAATTTGGGTTTCATTTGTCTTATTTAGATATTCATACCATGTTTTTCCTTATTTCTCATTGAGTTTGAGTATTGGAGTGTCTTGGTTGTGTTTGGAACAGGTTGGTTACTAGTTGGTTCAAACTGTTGTTGTCCAGAATTTGGCCTCTTCGCTTGAGCGAAGCTTTTTGTGCTCGAGTGAGCTCTTTGAGCTCTCAGTACTTTTACAAGCCTGCAGAGATACTAGGGAGGTAGTGTTCTTCGCTCGAGCGAGATTTTTTGTGCTCGAGCGATGGTCTTCTGTCTGTAAAACTTTTAGGAGTGTGTATTCTGCATTCGAGCTATGCTTCTTGCGCTCGAATGGAACAACTTATTTCATAAAAAGGTCATTTTACATCACTTTTTTATATCTCTTTCTCTAAACTTTCTAAATCCTAAGTTGAGACCCTCTCTCTCTACAAGTCACCTTCTATCTTCTAAAACACTTGGATCCATTGATTTCTTCACCCTACTCTCTTTGAGAAAAAGGTAGACCTCACTTCGAGCTTCGTTTTCATCTAAGCAAAGTTGGATTTCGGCTTCCTTATGGTTTCTTCATTTTCTTCTTGGTCTTCTAGCTTTGAGGTAGGGATTTTCTGCACTCTTTTATGATTTTTAACTTAGCTATTTGTTTTTATAAAACAATCTTGTGGTTTTGGAGAATTTTAAACAAACCTAGGGTTTTGGTTTAAAATCAAAAGAGGGGTTTTCAAATGGTTGTATGGAAAATGGTTGTGGGAGTGAAAATGAGATTAAGTGGTGATAAAATTGTTGATTGTGATACTTGGATTGAATTTTGGAAGAAAAGGTGTTTTGACTTAAATGTTTCAAATATTTATTTTGCATAAATAAATGGAATTAATGTTGGGAATGTAAAATTGGATGGATATTGATATTGATGGTAGAGTTTGATATGTATTGTCACTTGCCTTGAAATTTGGAAAGTTTATCTGTAATGGAGATTTTATATCTGTTTAGAAATACCTGTTTTGGGTTATCAATGGAGGATGACTATGATTGTTATAAAAATTGCATGAGGATTAGGTGAATTGAAACTAATTGATCATATTTGTGCATTAAACATTGTTCCTCGTGTAATACATTGCATATGTATATGAATTTGAGAAAATGAGTGAATGATGGAAAGAGGTGTGTGCCATCAAATTAAGTTGGCTTGTGTGTCCAGGATGAAAGTCTCGAAAAACGCGCATATACATTGGTATCGATTCCCGCAGATGAAATATCTGTAAAATGGCAATAGTAGCGCTTGTATAGGCTACGTTTACATGGGTGCCGTTTGACGGTTTCCTACGAATGAAATATTCGTGAAAGTTTGTACTGGTTTGAGAATTTCCCCGTGTTTCCAATGGTAAAGGTTATGGTTTGAGAATTGTGATATAAATTGAGCATGACACGATTTTGAGAAAGAAATGTAAACCGTCTTGACATGAGCATTGCATATGCATTTCACCCTTATATCTTTATTAAGATTCATTTATTGTGTTAGATTATTTTTACTGGGTTTTGGCTCACCCTATTTGGGGAAAATTATTTTCAAGTGCTGGTGATATGCCTCCACCAAGAACTTAGCTTGGGAGGACTATGGGGCTGAAGGCTCAGTTTTATTATTTTGTATTTAATGTTTGTATAAGCTTAGGGCTTTATATGTATTGAGCTTAAGACTCACTTTTGATGTAACCAAGTATTGTCTTGGAAAGTTGTAGCCTACAGGGCATTTCCTTATCTATTTAACTTCTACTTCTTAATTTTGTTGTTGTCAGATGCTATATATTCAGGGTTAGGACTTATATATATTCGCATGTGCCACCTCTTTTATACAACTGAGTTTTATGAAATTGAAGGATATCCTACTCTGATTTATGTTGTTATTTAATTATCGTTACGGTTGGTTTATTATAATTATTCAAGGCGTTACAAGAAATTATTTAGTATTTTTTAAATAATTTTATGTGGTATTGTGAAATAATAATTGGACAATAGTTGGACTTATGTGGTTATCCTTTAGGACAGTCAGGTTTAGTATTTGAGTCTATAGAACAACTGGAATGTTTTTGTTGTAGTCTAACTTTCAATCCATGAAACGACTCCAACCTTTTTGTTGCAATCTAATTCACAAACCTCCTAATATTTTATTGCAAAAAAATTATTAGTTTAAATTTTAATCACGCTACATCCACTGAATATGAATATGCTCGAATTGTTTAAATTAGACTCTCCTCAGTAAGAGTTTTTCCGTTTTGAAAACTCATGGGAGACTTTTTTCAAGAAGAGTCTCATCTATGCAATTCGAGCTGAACAAATTCGGTGGATAACTTATTAATCTTAAAATTTATAAAAGATGTTTTTGTGACAAATTATAAAAATACAATAGGTAAAATATTTATTTGTAAATGGAATAGACTAGAGCATAATCATTAAATAAAAATAATAATTATTATTAATTTAAATTTATGACAGATATTTTTTGTGATAAATTTAAAAAATACAGCAGCTAAATATCCATTCATAAATGGAATAAAGCATAATCATTAAATAAATCGTCTTAGATAGTTACACTAAGTAACCCTGGTGCGTGGGCATCATTGGTAGTTACACTAAGTAACATTTGGATATTTGACCAAGGGGGAGTTGGAATTGCCCGTGGCCATTGCTTAGTGGTTAAGTGGAAATAGTGCTCCGTGGGGAGTTAATTAAATTTATCTAATAAACTAAATCTATGAGAATTTTAAAAAGAAAGGTGAGCATATTCCTTATGATGAAATACTACTTCCGTTTGTTATTTTTTATCAATTTATTATTATATATTGTTATTATTTCAACCGATAACATTCATGTTATGCTTACTAAATGCTACTTGTTATTCTATTACTACACATTATTCATTAATTGTGGGTATTATTATCGGGGTGGGTATTTTCGGGTTGTAGTATCTTATTGAGCTCGTCACTCATTGGCATTCCCATTGCCCTGACATTTTATGCCAAGTACCAAAGAAACCGAAGGGAACACCGAGGCCTTGCAAGGTGACATTTAACCTTGGTTAGCTTAAAGAGTGACAAGTTCCATGAATTATTTTCTAAAATTTCTAGTTTTTCTCTTATTTTCTTTTTATATTTGTGTTATTTCTTTTATATACTAAGACTAAACTGTAATGTAAGAACTTTAAATTCTGGGTTGTTAATTAATGGATGTTAGTAATATTTGTGGCAATATTGATTTTAAGTTCTGAATCTTATTATGATGTCCTTAAATTTTGGGGCATCATAACATGGTATCAGAGCTTAGGTTGAGAAACCCTTGAAACCTTGAGAAACCCTAAGCTTGCTTGTTAAATAACTTCTTAGTGGTTATAGTGAGCATTTTTAGTTACTAAGTAAAATTTTGATTTTTGTAGATGGCAAATGAAAATCAAAATGGATGGTTGGAGGAAGAACCTGAGATGTTAGATGAGCCTATTGACTGGGAGGAGGACCCATAAGAAGGGCCAGAAGAGAACTTGGAAGAAGAATTTGAAGTAGGAGTTGAGGGTGATTCCAATCCTGAGTCTGACTTTGATAAGGAAATGGAGGAGTCCGATTCTGAATCCTCGAGAGATGACGGCCCTGAGGCAGCCTTGAGACATATGATGGTGCCACTCCTCATGCCATATGGAAAGGCAGTATTTGTGAGGGTTACCTCTACTAGGATGTGCTATTGGAGGAGCTCACCTAGAAGGGATATGTTTATCGGGCCAGTCCAGATAAGAGAATATCTGGACAATAATTTCTATCGAGTATGGAGCCTATCCCCGCAGTACGTCGCAAACAAGGGTGATGCGTTTCTACTCCAAGATATCCGGACTACCCAACCTCTTTTCGGTCATGTTGTCCGAACCCTAGATCCATTGATGAATTTTTATAGAGCTGTCATGTATCACGGGATCCCTACCTGCGTGATTAGATGAATGGTGGGTCAGAATTGGGTGCGGATGGTCCTTGTCCGCTGGGAGTGTTATGGGCTACTCGATGAGGCATGGGAGTTTGAGGAAACAGTGCATCAACATTGTGCCCATTTGCTTAGTTAGGAAATGACAAGTGTAAAAGTTAGGACAACAACAAATTTTGTAGCACTTAATTGTAATAGTCTTAGTTTCTAACTTAGGGTTTTTGGTAAAATAAAAAAATAAAAAAATACCACAATGTAATAGGCAGGGGTAGAATGAATTTTTTGTTTGTTTGTTTGTTTATTTTGTTTTCCTTTTTCTTTTATGAATGTACTGATCTTTTATTATCATTAATGAAATCCTAATATTTAAAAGTTTGTGTGTTGGACTATTTTACTTGCATTTTATCTTTAAATAGAAAATAATAATAATAATAATAATAATAAATAAATAAATAAAGGGAAAATTTTCAGTGCTCACAGCTTAGCTTACATGATTTCAAAACAGAAAATGGAATAAGTATGCTAATCTAACTCTCATGTTGATCAAAACATTTTTACAAAAAAAAATAAAATCAAGGCAATGAATTAGGGGCATAGTCAAGTCGGAGATTCTATCTTCTCCACCGCTTGAGTCATTAGTTTGTTGGCAACTCTTTGGCTAAATCATGAGTTCATTGGCCAACTTTTTGGTCGACCCATCAGTTTCAATTTCAACCCATCAAGACAAACTGCAAAATTGCTTAGGCTCAATGGTTGTGTTTCAGAGTCATGTTTTTTTTTTACGTTCTGTTAATACCAGTCAGAGTATATAAGTGTGTTTGGATTGCTTTGTTTCATTTTTTTTTTGTTAAGTCATTTTTTTGATTCAGGTCAGTATGGAATCAATGTCCAGTTTAGAGTTCACAATTCAATCATTCTCCAAATTCAAATAAAATTATTTTCAAGCTCAAAGTGATATGCCAGTCACGCCATTGATGTGCAAACAAAAAAAAAAAAAAAGAAACTAATTTTTCAAAGTCAGGGGATGACATCCCCGATTATAGAGACCAAAAAAAAAAAAAAACAAACCGGTGGGCAACAGCCCATGTTTTTCCCACCACCACACCAAACCACCCATTTGTTTTTCTTATAAATTGAGCCCCCTTTTCAACTTCTGTTCATCCGTCCCTTAGTTTAATCTCTATGTCTCCTACTTTCAGCTCTCTCTCTATTTGTGATATAAATTTTAAGTTTAGATATAAGAATATTTAGAGTGAGAGTTAGTAATTTTACAAGAGATTAAAGTTATTTTTGGAGATTTTGGAGCAATTTAGATTTATTTGTGGTGACGGCGGAGGTAATTATTTTGAGGTAAATTCGGGTTGTATACAATATGCTCTATTTAAATCTCTTTGCAAAGAGTTCTCTTTAATTATCCTCAATTAGTAATCCACTTGATTATTGTGGTTATTAATAGATTTTGTAAAATCATTTGTTGTCGAATTGTTGATATTCTGATCATTTGGTAAAATTCTCTACAAATATTTCTGTGTTAAAATGGTGATTTGTCTGACTGAATGGCATGGAAATACTCCATACATAGATCGAGTGAATCTTATTAATTGTTTACACCAATATGCCCGGATAAGCGTGGAGCTTGGGTGAGGTGGGTGAATAAATGAATTTATTTACTGGTCATGTACTGAGTAAGACCGGGTATTTGGTCCTAGATAAATTATGGTTGATTTGTTGTGCAATTTGGTAAATTGCTTGATTATTGTATCATTGATTTAATGTCATATATTGTTGGATTCCTGTTAATTTATTCTGTATCCGAGCCTTGTAATCCGTCGTATTGTATACTTCTCGAATTAATTTATTTTTCAGGTGAGGAGCAGATTTTAGCAGAGATCGAAATTGAGATTAGAAAGATTTATTAATATAGAGATTTGGGACCCACCACTGTAATTATTAAATTTGGAGATAGTTGTAATATTATTTATTTCAGAAATAAATGTACTGTAGAATATTTTAGAAAATACTGTACAATTTGGAGACAATTTTGTAGTTATTATTTTTGGGAGCAAAACTTGTTCATTTTTTGAAGCTATTTAACGACCTGGAGTGGAGCATTAAAAAAAAAAAAAAATCAAGCCCAGGAAAAAAAAACAAAAAAAAAAAAAAAAAAATCAAAAAGGGAAAAAAAGAAACAAAAAGGATCTTTTTGTTTTTTCGATGATGGCCACACGCCGACTTCACTTATTCGGCTCCTCTGCCGAGCTCTTCCTCTTTTTGTCATCGACCCTTGAAGGCCTTGCCTCAGTGCTTAAAGGACCATAGAGAGGGTTGACTCCTTATTGGCCATCAAAAGCAAAGTACGAAGGTGCTCCAAATCAGGACATGATGGTGGCCTTCTGTTTCAACTCTTTGTTCTTTGCCTTCAACGCGCAAATTTCTGCTCGCGCATCTTTGTACATGCATTGGAGTAGAGAGAGTTGGGAGTTCAACTGTTGTACATCACTTGTCCTATTCTGCAGCCGGTGAGACAACTTGGAGACCACAGTCATTGTCTCCATGCAGGACTTCAGCGTAAAATGGTTGGCCTCAATGTTAGATTGAGCTGCTATTATTTGCTCGATTGATAGCATAGGAAAGTTAAGAGGAGTAAACATAGGAGCAGGGGCACTCGGTCTAGGAGAGCTTATGAGATCATTTAGGTCCGGAAAGAGAGTGAGAGGACGAGACGAGGCCATGTGTCAGAGGTGAGAGGTGTAAAAGAAAGGCGTCGTAGAGAAATAGCAGAGAACAGACTGAGTTTTGGCAGCCTTTCTCCTCCACTCAGTCTCTTTGTTTTGTCTCTTGAGGAAAAAGAAGACGGAAGAGAAAAAACAGACAGAAGAGAGTGATGAAGAAGATGGAGATGGAAGAGAATGAGGAAGAAGAATGAGAAGTGAGTGATTAAGAAAAAGACAAAAGATACCGATTAAGAAAAAGACGGAAGAGAATAAGACAAAGAAGGAGAGAGAGCCGAGGCAATTGGTAATCGAGGAGGTCTGCTTTTGTCGGCCAGCCGATGCAAAAGCCAGGCCGCGTGTCAAACGCGGTTTTCGAAAGAAGAGAAAGAGGCGGGAGAGTTATATGCATATATGTATATGTATTGTATATCTATGTATTATATATATTTGTTTGCATATTTGGTCACAAGAGTGGCTTGGGTTCAGTGGTTCGGCTCAGTGGTTGAGGATTGAAAGGTTAAGCTCGAGGTTAGAGGTTCAAGCCCCCATAGCAACAAGTGTGTTTTTTTTTTTTTTTTTTTTTTGTATATGTGTCTCGTATACCTATATATACATTTGTTTGAATATTTGGTCACAAGAGTGGCGTGGCTCAGTGGTTGAGGGAGCAAGAGATTAAGCCCGAGGTCAGGGGTTCAAAACCTCGTATCCCTACATCCATGCATTTTGAGTTTTTCTTTTGTTTTTTTTGCGTGTTCAGGAGGAAAATATTCTTAAGATTGTGTTTTGAACCCGTTACAGCCACTATGAATTCGTAGTGATGCCATTCGGCCTAACCAATGCACCAGGCGTGTTCATGAGCTTAATGAACAAAATATCCACGCCTTACTTAGATCAATTTGTGGTAGTTTTCATAAATGATTTTTTGGGTGTATTCCAAGTCTGAAGGAGACCATGAACAACATTTGAGAATAGTACTTCAAACTTTGAAAGAAAACCAACTATATGCTAAGGCTAGTAAATGTAAGTTCTGGATGAAAGAAGTGAAGTTTTTGGGTCATGTGGTATCTGAAAAGGGAATATCAGTAGACCCAACTAAAGTAGAAGCAGTGACAGAATGGAAGCAACCTTGTTAGGACCAGACTTGGTTCAGGAGACTACTGAGAAGATAAAACTGATCAAACAACGGTTAACTACAGCCCAAAGTCGACAAAAGAGCTATGCAGATCAAATGAGATGACCCTTAACGTTTGAGGTAGGGGATCATGTTTTTTTCAAAGTTCGACCTCGTCGAGGTGCTACATGATTTGGGAATAAAGTAAAACTTACACCTCGATATGTGGGACTATTCGAAATTCTGAGCAAAGTAGAAGAAATGGCATACTGTTTAGCACTACTGCCACAGCTCGCAGCGGTGCACAATGTTTTTCACATCTCAATGTTACGGAAATATGAGCCACACCCTTCCCATGTTATCAACTGGGAAGAGATTGATCTTAATGAAGATGCAAGTTTTGAGGAAAATAAAGATTATGGATCAACGAGAAAAGAACCTGCGAGGCAAAGCTATTCACTTGGTGCGAGTGTTGTGGCAGCATCGTGGGATGAAAGAGTCAACGTGGGAACAAGAAGATATGATACGTGCCAATTACTCTCAACTTTTTAAGTCTAAAGGTACGAATTAATTTCGAGGACGAAATTTTTTTTAGGAGGGTAGATTGTGAAAACCTACAATTAATCATTCTTAAAAGAAAATAAATAAATAAATTAATTAATTAATTTTATCCGGAGTCTATCTGAAATATATATTAGTATAAAAGTTAGTTTTAAATTAACCAAATTCAATCACTAACAAAGACATTATTAAGAATAATAATTTTGTAGGTATTTAATATTTATTGTTTATAAATTATTTTAATTTGGATTCAACATGATAATTATTCTTACTAAATACCTTAGTTAAAAATCTTAGTGTATCAATTTTAAGCAACCCACACAAATACACAATTATAGATATATATACACAAAAATTTTTTTTTTGCAAATTTCGGTGGCAACTTTGCCACATGGTTGTTTGCATCTTAATATATGGGAAGAAGAGCTCATTATGCTCTTGTAATTGAGGGAAAATGACTACTTAGAGAGAGAGAGAGAGAGAGAGAGAGAGAGACTCAACAAAAATCTGCGAAGTAGACTAAAAGGAGTGCTTGCTTACATCATCAGTGATACTCAATCAGCTTTCATAGGAGGAAGAAACATATTGGATGGTGTCGTAATTGCTAATGAGGTGGTGGATGGATGGAGAAAAGCCAAAAAGAGGGGAGTGATTATCAAGCTTGATTTTGAAAAGACTTTTGTTCTATAAATTGATGCTTCTTATCACCTATGCTCTTGAATTTTTGGTTTGGAGTAAAATGGTTTAGTTAGATAAAAGAATATGTTACCACTGTAAAACTCTCTAGGTTGGTTAATGGTTCACCAACTAAGGAGTTTAGCCCACAAAATGGTCTAAGACAAGGTGACCCTCTGTCCCATTTTCTGTTCAATTTAGTAGCTGAGGGCCATAATATACTTATGTCAAGAGCACAACAGATTGACCTGACTAAAGGGGTGAAGGTTGGTTCTAGTGGGGTGTTGTTATCACATTTACAATTTGCAAATGATTCCATATTATTATGTGAAGCTGTGGAGATGGAGGTGTGCAATATTAAGAGAGAAATACGGTGCTTTAAGTTGATTTCTGTGTTGAAAATAAACTATCATAAGAGCTAGGTGTGTGGAATTAGTGTACCTGGGGAGTCTTTATCCAGTTTGGCCTCAAAGTTTCATTGTAAATCCAAGTCATTTCCTTTGAAGTATTTGGGAATGCCGTTGGGGGCTAATCCAAATAATAAGGCAATTGGGAAGCCAGTTCTTGACAAAGTCAGAAGTAGACTAGCAGGATGGAAAATGAAGTTGTGGGAGCCGAGTATTAGGGGATGTAAAGAGGCCGAATATTATTCTTAGAGAATCAAGATATATACATTGCATTCGGCCCCGTCGTATATCAATTCAGAGGCATCTTAATCTGCCATAGAACCAGTTGAGAGAGGAGCCGAGTAAATAATTGCACGGTGGACTACATATGGGCCCAACCTTGAGGCCCAGAGGAAAATATAAATAGAGGAACATCAACCAATGAGAGATATGTGAGAACAAGCAAACTTAACTTAAGATAAAAGTAACCAAGAGAGTATACACTGACTTGTCCGTTGGAGTGCTAATTCTGGCACCCTCGATCGGAGTGTTCATTCATTTTCATGTTGCTAGCTGAGAATCTCGAGCGTCCCATTGGATCCAAAGAGTATTTCTAAACCACTTCACCACAATTGGCACCGTCTGTGGGAATACTCTAGCACATCCATGGCGGGCGTGACGGAAGATCCTCCATCAGTCGCTGACAACCTTATGGCACGAGTCGATACCACTCCAGGCACCATGCTGGGACTAGAAAACATTATTGCACGAAGAGCCTTGAACTTCGATTCGGCTGATGAAACAATGCAAGCGATTATGGATCAGGCAAAACAAAATGAACAGAGGTTGGAAAACATAATGGCTGAGAACGAGTGCCTTCGACATGATTTGGCCTTGGAGGTGGCAAAATCCCAATAGGCCGCGCACCAAGATCTGCCACAACCTCTGAGAAAGGATGGTCGACGACCTCGAGTTCGGAGACAGGATAGTGGCAGTGATTCTGACTCCTCATCCCCAGAACCCAAAAAGAAGGGGCGAGTCGAAGTCTCCAGTTCTTCTGAAGGAAGTCTGCGTGCACGGAATAAGAGAAGAAAAAATGATTCAGACGAAGAGGACCAACATGACCCCTTTGTGCGACGGATCGCAAGGGCAGTACTACCCAAAAATTTCAAGGCTCCATCGTTCACCCTATACGATGGAAAATCAGATCCCATGACCATATCCGTCATTATAAGCAAGCCATGACGCTGCATGCAGACGACGAGGCTCTCATGTGCCGGATATTTCCAAGCAGTTTGGGACCATTGGCTGTTAGATGATATTATAAGTTGGAACTAGTGTCGATTAAGAGTCTCCATCAATTACATAAATCCTTCAGGGCAAGGTTCATCACCAATGAGGTCCAGCCGAAGTAAGCCGACTCTCTCTGGGCAATGCAAATCCAACCAGGGGAAACCTTACGAGCGTATTAGGCGTGCTATTGGGAATGCTTTAATATTGCGGATGACGCCTGCAACGACTCCATGGCCATCACCGCCTTTAAAATGGGGTTGCATCCTGATAGTGCTCTCCGCAGTTCCTTGACTAGAAAGCCCCCCAAAATAGTCTGGTCATTGATGAAGAAAGTCAAGGAATACTGCAAAGTGGAAGATGACGCCCAGCGGGTTAAAGCCGGGCACAAGGCCAACAAGATTGCCCCTTCTGAGATCGTTCAACTGATAAATTCTGCACCATCGCGGAGCCCTAAACCATGAAATCGGGCTAAATGAGACAGAAGACGGGATTCACGCCGACCAAATGACCAATGTTACCATCAAGCTAGTGAACAACTTCAAGTGGATGACAGGCGCACAAGGTGCGCAGACAAGAAATATACGGAGTTGTCGGAGCCAATCAGCATGGTTATGTTTAAAGTTCAACACTTTCTGTTCTTCAAATGGCCATAAAAAATGGTGGGATCTCCCGACACGAGGAGACGGGATAGGTGGTGCGAATATCACAAGGACCATGACCATGATACTGAGAGTTGTTATGCATTGAAGGATCACCTTGAGGAATTGGTACAAGACGGCCAGCTTAAGCAGTACGTCTGAAAAGATGACGCAACCAAAACAATAGCTTTAAGGCAGGATTCATCTCCACTCGACATAATCCATATGATATACAGCTTGTCGATGGCATCCGCGATTCATACAATTCAGTCGAATCCTGATCCCCAAAAGCAAATCACTCCAGCCAAACGGCCCCATGAAGCTCTGAGTATTACCTTCGACGATTCTGATTTGATCGGCGTAACGCTCTCCTACATTGATCCATTGGTCATTGAACTACGCGTAAGTCGATTCATCGTTGAACGAGTTCTTATTGATCAGGGGAGTACTTCATAAGTCATGTACTACAAGACCTTCATCAAACTTGGGTTCACCGAGTCAGACCTGTCTCCAACTCATTATCCGTTATTCGGCTTCAACGCTAATCTAGAATACTCGTTGGGCAAAATCACACTACTAGTTCGAGTGGGCTCCTGAACAGTGGATGTGGAATTCTTGGTTGTCAAGTTGCCTTTGCCGTATAATCTTATCATGGGACGAACTTGGCTGTATGCTATGCACTCCGTACCAAGTACCTATCATCAACTGCTCTGCTTCCCAACGGAACGCTGCATTGAACAAATCCGTGGTTCCCAAAAATTGGCACAAGCATGTTATCTTCTTGCAGTAAAGACACTAAGAGAGCTGGAAGTGAATTCTATTGAGGTGTCGGATCGAGAGAGCCTCGACGATGTTGGACGTCTCCCAAGTGAAAAGGCCACGGAAGTGCTGGATCGAGTTGAAATTGACGGGAATCCTGACAGGTTCTTCATGGTCGGCGCATCCTTGAATAAAATCGACAGGCGGCAACTAATTACCTTCTTACTCGGCAACCTTGATGTATTTGCATGGTCACCATATGAGATGCCGGGGTAGATCCATCTATTTCTCAGTATCGCTTAAATGTCGACCCCAAATGTAAGTCGATTATTCAGAAAAGTTGGCGGTCAGCCGCAGAGCACACTGCTGCCGTTGTTGAGGAAGTTGACCGGTTGCTTGATGCCGGGGCAATCCGGGAAGTGACCTATCCTACATGGCTGTCGAATACTGTGGTTGTAAAGAAGAAAAATAGGACTTGGCGTGTTTGTGTGGACTTCACGGACTTAAATAAAGTTTGCCTGAAGGATTGTTTTCCACTCCCCAGAATTGACCCACTTGTAGACGCCACGACTCGTCATCAACGTATGAGCTTCCTTGATGCCTATAGAGGCTACCATTAAATTGCCATGCATCCGGAGGACCAAGACAAAACTACATTCCTCATCCCAAGAGGAACCTATTGCTATAAGGTTATGACTTTTGGGCTGAAGAATGCAGGGCAACTTACCAAAGATTAGTCACTGCTATGTTCAAGGAGTAACTCGGCCGTGCTATGGAAGTGTACATTGACGATATGGTGGTCAAATCCAAAGAAGAGAAAACTCATCTAGCTGATCTAGAAAAGACATCCAGCATTTTACGCAAGTACAAAATGAAGCTGAATGTTTCCAAATGTGCATTTGGGATCGGATCCGGCAAATTCCTTTGCTATATTGTCAGCCACCGAGGAATCGACGCCAACCCGAGGCAAATCACAACAATCTTAGAACTCGGCTCCCCTCGATCGGTGAAGGAGGTTCAAAAGTTGATAGGGATGGTGTAGACACCCCATTTTTTACCGCCCTTAAGACTTAAGCGTTACTGATAGTTTACATGGTGGTGAAAGTTGTGCAGTGCAAAGGTTCAATTTCTTTGGCAAAGAGAGAGTCAAATCCCTAGCCTTACACCCCATTTTTGGACTAAAATGATCTTGATCAAAATATTTTAGACCTTGAAACCCTCTTTTTCAAAATATTTTTGAAAGAAAGTTTCTTCAATGTTCCGATGCTCGCATTTTGTTAAATGTCACGCTTTTCGATAAACCGAGCAAGGATAAAGTGGAAATGAATGAAGGAAAGTTGAACTCTTTTGAAAAATATTTTAAAACACATTATTTAGGGGTTTGAGGTTGAAGAAAAGAAGAGAGAAGAGAAGAAAACAAGTCGGAGAAGAAGTTTGGCACGAACCCGGGTAGGATCGAAACTGAGCAGTCTTCACTCAAATAGACATAACTTTTTGCACAGTTGGAATTTTGAAGTGAGGCTTTCACCATTGGAAATACGACTTCCAGGGATTCATTTTAGGCTCAAGAATGACCTGAAAAGGTATCCAGATGAAGGAGTTATGTCCAGTTGAAGTTGGGCTCAAAAAGCAGATTTTTCTATCCAACCAAAGGTGGAAGTTTATGACCATGAATGAGATTTTTTGGCCATGTGCCGGCCATGAATGGTCAATTCCGGCCCAATTCTGTCCAAGAGTGACCCCTGCCGGCCATGGATGACCAAGTGCCGGCCAACAATGGTACAGTGCCGGCCATTGATGGCAGAAAATAGTTTTTGGCTGATATTTGTTGTCCAGCTAGTATAGCTGTCCCTTTTGGAGATATTTTCAACCCAAGCTCTTGTTTTTTATATATATTGAAGCCAAATATCTCATATTCAAGGGTTGGAACATTTTAGGAAGAGCTTTGGGAGCCTCTCTCTCTACACCTCTCTCTCTACATCTCTCTCTCTCTTGAACCTTTGTGCATAAGGGCTTGCAAGTGTAGATACACTATCCCTTGGCCTATACATCCTTGATCAAAGTTGTTGATCCTTGGGCGAAGGTTGCTAGAAGGTTTTCTTGGAGCTCCTTAAGGTCATTTTGCTTGGTTTTGTGGCCTAAAGTTGTGTTGTGCTTCAAGAGGTATAACTCTCTCCTTTTAAACTTGTTTTAAATACTTGTTTTGCCATCTTTTTCCAGCATTTCAAGGCTGGTTTTCAAATGTAAAAAACTCTGATTTTGAGGTTCTAAAATGGTGGCTTAAGCCTTTTTTGATTGAGGGGTGTTTCCTTCATTTTGCTCATTGGCTTGTAAAGCCTTTTGAGCTATCTTTCAAGCTTTTCAAACAATCTCTTTTTGGCCTTAAAACCATTGAATTCCAGAGGAATTTCGGTGGTGGAATGATTCTTTTGAGGCCCAAAATAGGAGGGGATAGCCTCCTCTCCTTGTCTCTCTATGCCATGCCTTGTTAGCATTACAAAGTAACATGTTTTTCTAGCTTATCTTAGCTTATTTCCAGCATATTTTTGCCTCTGATTTGGCATGTTTTAGGACATTTTTGGGGCTAGTTTGGTCCTTTGAGTCTTGCTTTGTATGCTTGTTGTGCAATGCTTAAGGGTCTAGTTTGTGCTGTATGTTAGCCTCTCATTCTAGCTCTTTCTAGCCTACTTCAAGCATGTTTTAGAACTTCATTTAAGTTGTTTTAGGACTGTTTTGAACTATTTGTCCCTTATGAGCCTTGTATTGTATAGCTATAGTGCAAATGCCTTCACTAGTCCATTGCTTTGAGGCTTCCAACATGCTTTGCTTGTATTGTTTGCATGCCATAGCATCATTTAGCATGTAATTTCAAAGCATATACCTTTGTCACACTCTCGCATATATCACTCTTTCATTTCTTTTGAGAGTTGTGCTTTGATGCCTTGTTTGTGAGCCAATAAATGAGCATGCTTTTCTTTCCTTTTGTGCTTCAATTCCAGCATGTTTAGGCCACTGTTTTGGCATGATGTAGCTCTGTTTTGAACTGGTTTGATCATTTGAGCTTTGTATTGCATACCTCTAGTGTTGTGTCCTTTACTAGTTTCAATGTTTTCGACTCTTAACATGTTGTGCATGGTTTCTTTGCATGATTTTAAGCCATTTAGCATGTCATTTCAGTGCGGAAATATATGTCGTTGCACTCCATGGTTTCACTCTTTCATTCACTTTGAAAGAGGTCTTTAGCCCCTTGTTGGCTTGAGCATGTAATTGAGGCTCTCATGCCTAATGGTTTTAGCCTTCTCTTGAGGGTTTCTACTAACCAAAAGCATGAGCCTTCTTTCATGATCAAGGTGCTTGAAGGGGATGAAGCAATTGAGTACGTATTCCCAGACGAGGCCATTCTGCATGTCGAAGGCGAAACTTGGACGATGTACTTTGACGGAGCGTCAAACCAATACGAGTATGGGATAGGGGTGTTGTTGATAGCACCTGACAATTCCCGCATACCTCTAGCATTCAAACTCCGGTCCAGAGTGTCGAACAATGAGGCAGAATATGAGGCATGTATTGCTGGACTAGAAGCTGCCCTAAAACTAGGGGCATAACGGTTGGACATCATTAGGGACTCGAACCTTGTTGTATCTCAAGCTAAAGGAGATTGGAAAGTTAAAGAAGAAAAGATGAGAATTTATCACCAGACCATGGACGTGTTGATTCCTCGGTTTGAGAAACTGAATTTTGCCCACAGTTACGAGAGAACAACAGGTTTGCTGATTCACTAGCAACTCTTTCTTCCATGATAGACATCCCTTTCGGAGTCCAGATGCGTCCGATCATCATCGAACAGAAATTTGCGCCGGCCTATGAGTTGATTGCTGCCATAGATGAGGTACAAGATGAGAATCCTTGGTATTACGACGTTTGGAACTTGTTGGAGAAGGAAGCGTATCCACCAGGGGCAAATGCCAAAGATAAGAGGGCAATTAGAAGAATGGCTGCTCAGTTCATAGTCTGTGGGGGTAAACTGTACAAGAGGGGTCATCTCGGGATGTATAAACTGTGTGTTGATGCTGAAGAATCCAAGCGCCTGATGGAGGCCATCCATCGAGGAGAGTGCGGAGCGCACATGAATGGGGTGATGCTAGCCCGGAAGATCCTTAGACAGGGTTATTACTGGCCCACCATGGAGGAGGATTGCATTGACTTTGTCCGGCAATGCCACAAATGTCAGATCCGTGCGAACTGCATGAACATTCTGCCGTTGAAGCTATACAACATGACTTCGCCATGGATGTTTTCAGTCTGGGGGATTGATGTGATCGGAGCTGTCACCCCGAAGGGGTCTAACGGGCATGAGTACATTCTGGTAGCGATAGACTACTTCACGAAGTGGGTTAAGGCCCAGTCTTACGCGGTGTTGAAGGCATCGCATGTTGCTAAGTTCATCAGGAACGACATAATATGTCGCTACGGGGTCCCGAATGAGATCATTTCAGATAACAGTTCCCACTTCAAGAAGGAGGTGATTGACTTGTTGGAGAAGTACAACGTGGCTTTTCATAAGTCATCTACATATTGGCCGCAGACCAACGGAGTAGTTGAGGCCGCCAACAAGAACATCAAGCACATTCTGCAGAAGATGGTGGAAACCTACCGGGACTGGCCAGATAAGTTGCCATTCGCTCTGTGGGGCTACCGAACTTCAATTCGAACTTCTACTGGGGCGACTCCGTATTCCTTGGTTTATGGGATGGAGGCTGTTCTACCTATTGAAGTTGAGGTTCTGTCATTACGGGTATTGGCTGAGTGTCAGATAGCTGAGGCAGATTGGCAGCAGAGTAGGTTCGAAGAACTCATGCTTTTTGACGAAAGAAGGCTGAAAGCACTATACTATGTTTAGTGTTATCAACGAAGAATTGCCAGGGCTTTCAACAAGAAGGTTAGGTCTAAGAATTTGAAAGAAGGGGATTTAGTGCTCAAAGACAATCGAGCTCCCATTCACGACCCTAGGGGCAAGTTTAGACCCAATAGGACTGGTCCTTACATCATCAAGTCTATCTGGTCGGGTGGAGCTGTTGTTTTAATGGACCTAGATGGCCTAGAGTTCTCCCAGCCGATCAACATGGACAAGTTGAAGAAATATTATCCCTAAGAGGCTCGCTAGGCCGAAAGCCCGAAAGGGCGACCCAGGCAAAAGTTAGAGCACAGAAAATTTGAAATAATAAAAACTGAGCTCGCAAGGTTGAAAACCTAGAAAGGGCAGCCTTGGCAAAAGTTAGAGCGCAAAAGGAGAGTATTAATACACGAGTGAACCCTAGCCGAACTACGTAAGGCTTGATTCCCATCTTTGGGATACATAGGCAACTTTATTCTGAAGTTCAGCCATAAACACTTCCCTGATCAACTTTGTCCATGTGATCCTGATTGGTCATCTTAGTCCATTCTGCATTCAAGAGCTTGGTTGTGATCTCCGGTGCAGTGCTATTCAGGCTAGGGGCAACTTTCCAGTTGTTGGGATTCGAGGTTGTACATCTCAGCGATAGATCTCGGGTGTGTCCAGTTGTGATCCATATCGAAAATGGTTTTGAAAAGTTTTAATAAAAGTTGATTTTGCTCAAATTAATCTTTTTACAACTTAGACCATTTTTGGACCAAAAGGAAAATTTTCAGTACCCACAACCTTCAATTACATTGATTTCAATACAGAGTTCTCCTACTCTTGCATACAAATTGAAGTTGCTTTTTATTACATTCATAAAGAAAACTTGAAAGTACTAATAAAGCAATAAATTCGGGGCATAGTCAGATGTTCCTGCGTCCCCTCCTAGAGCTGGTCGAAGCCTCTGATGCCAAAGTGGGCCCGATCTGCGCCTCCTCATCAAGCCAAGCTATGCACTCATCAGAGAGGGTGCAACTGAAAGTGAGAGCAGGGGACAGAAGCTCTCTCGTCCTCCATGCTGTGGCATACCAAGCTAGCTGTGTGCTTCGGACCGGAAATGCAGCAGGGTACTCTATCCCCGCCGCTGGGCAAGTCTGATCATGTCCAAATTGACGCCGGAATCGGAACGAAAAGTAAAAGGCACAATGAGTCAGGCCGATCAACTAAATCCCGGGCTGGCCATACATGCTGTAACTCATCGCCGGCAGATTGAGCCAAGGGCAGCGCCAAGCAATGTCAGCCACGAACCTACTACACATCCATTCACACCACCATCCCTCATCAAGGGCATCGACCAGACGTCGCTGGAAGAAATAGCCGCAAACTAAATATGCTGGGCATGAGTCCACAACCTGCAACTTATCCATCAACCATACCTGGGGAGGGATGAAAAATGAGAGATTAAGGAATAGAGCGGTGTACATTGAGAAAAAAGTAAGAAAAGTAAGAAAAGGGTTTTTGTGAGAAAAATCGAGCCTGAGGGCCGAGTGATGTGAGCAATATATGTGAGATAGGGTAGGAAACACTATCTGTAGCAGTAGTGGACCCCCTGCGAATCTAGTCATCTCTCGGCGATGAAAAGCATCTAAGCCCATCAATGTCTCCGCCAGTGTCATGGCAATGCAGCTCTTGCCCTCCTTTAAGCCTTGGGCGACCTCAATCAAATGGACACTAGATGCCTCAAAGCCTGAGGCAAGCAAGAAATGAGACAGCATGCATAAGCAAAGGGCGTGTCGCCGAAAACCGTGCCAGTGATGATCGCCGCAGTCACCGGCATTAGAAAACTGATAAACCAAGCTGGGGATGTCCAACTCCCCATCATGAATCAAAGATCGAGTGTCATGCATAGTGAGCCCGCACATCCGTCCTAAGGCTTGGATGTGGCCGAAGCGGGATTGCGGCAAAATCTCTTTTTCACATTCGGACTCTATCAAAGCTTGGAAGTCTTCAAAAGTGGGACACATCTCTTGCCCACCACTGCTAAAGACGTGTGTAGTCAGATTTCAAAACCTTACTGCGGCATGAAGGAACGGAAAATGCAGCAGGGTGCGGCCCGACATAAATAGTGCATTTATGCCGAAGCCCCAGAAGTTTAGCTTTTCCGAGCCATCCAAGTTGGCAATCCAATTTGTGAGATTTTGAACAAGAAATGCCTCCATTTTGGTGCAAAACTGAGGTAGAATGAGGGAACCACGAAGTTGGAACCTTTATGAAGGATAAGACACTGTTTAGAGGACAGGTGTCAAAAAACTGGAGGTCCACAGGCCAAGTGGTCGGCCGACCAGTTTTTCTGGTCGGCCAGCTACTTGTTTGGTCTACAAAACAAAAAACTGGTTGGCAGGCTCCTATGGTGGTCAGCCATGTGCAAAAAGTGGTCTTTAGTTGTTCTTTGTCTCTAGAAAAGAATCTCTAGCTTTCCTGTGTGCTGAGAGTGCGAAAGGTCTGAGTTTACCTCTGTTTCGGATGCGTTCTGTTGCTTAGTTTGTCCAAAACGCATTTTCTTATCGAGTTGTTAAGTTTTGCTTATCGAGTTGTTAAGTCTTGCTTATCGAGTTGTTAATTTTTGCTTATCGAGTTGTCGCTCATTTGTTTGTCGAGTTGTTGCTCATTTGTTTATCGAGTTGTTACTCATTTGTTTATCGAGTTGTTACTCTTCGCCTATCGAGTTGTGAACTTGCTAAGGTCTTGTTGTTGTTTATTGAGTTGAATTGTTTAGTTTGTTGTGTCGGTTTACTACCTGACTTGGCAATACACAATGTTCAATTTCCATTCAATCTCATTTTTGTGCAAAATGGTGTGATGCGATGCTTAGAACACAAGTACAACACTTTTTGAACAAAAGCTGTTTTCATTCCATCATAGCTTCTTTTTACAACATTTTGCAAAAGGTACAAGTTTTAATAAAATAAAATAAAAACTGCCTAAACTGTACAATGTGCTACAACTACATGTAAAAAGAAAAGTAAAGCAGGAACATCTATATCAGTGCTATCAAGCTCAAGACCGAGAGGCTCTCTTCATCCTCTTCGGCTGAGCAGCCTCTACACCACCGCTGCTAGCACCCCTATCTGAATCGGAGTCACCGTCCTCAGAACAGGAACCAGAGTCATCATCCCTACCTGCAGATGTTTCTGACTATGGATGTGCTGACTCCTCCTCCTTGCTGGACTCCTCGTCATATCTGATAGGTGCTCCACGTCTACCTTGGCTGCGAGTCGAGTCCCCTCTCCTAGCTATTCGAGAAGGCCTAGATGGCCCGGGCTGTGACAGTGGAACCTGAAAAGGGTAGTTTGAATACATTAGCCAGAGTATGTATATCGGATGCAAGTACGATGCATGAAGTGTGTGCACAGAGATATAGTATGTGAATGTGATGTGTCAGATGTGCTCTATACATGCAGTGAATCAATATGGTAAAATGTTCAGTTTCAGTATGTCATCAGAAGTATGATAAATACAAGTGAATTGGAAAGTACCGGAATGCTGGCGGCATACAGCATCATCTCCCTCCGCAAGACCATGCTCTCGAGTGAGGCCACCACCCTGAGCAACCAATCAGTATACTCTCTGGGAGGCTGTAGATGCAAGTTTAAGTCATCAGTGAATATATGAATGACTAAATATCTGAGTGATAAATAAAAACAGTGGAGCATACCGGTGGTGAGTCAGGATCACTGACGTATCGATGATCTGCCAGTGGAGGCTCCAATGGAATCGGGTAAGTAGTCCCATACTACCATCCCGTTAGCTCGGTCTTAAGATTTGGCCACCCAAAATAATGACAAGTCAAGGGCATCCCTCTAGCCATACCCCTCGATGTACAGGCCCTGCTAGTAGAAGGGACGTTTGCAGCTCGAGCGCCACTCGATGATGGCATATCAGCAGCCCTCCTCATAGGAGTACGGACACCTGTCAGTGGGGGCATCAGGTATGTATGGCGGTAGGTCGCGTACTCTCCCTCCTCCAGGAACAGAACTGCATCCACACCCAGCATAAGGTCGTCGACCTCCCGGGGAGTGAGATTCTCTGTGGACCGCATGTCCAATGGAGGCGCTGAGGGGACCTCCTAATCGGCATTGTCCATTATCTGACGCATGAAGCGATCCCCAAGAAACTAGGCTCTGCCGGTTGGTCCCTCAAACAGAACCCTATATCGGGAGGTGACCTATGCCCCAGGGAACTGAAACCGTGGAGACTCGGGCATCGCCATCCAAGGCTGCCAAGTAATCTGCAGATAGAAAATGCGTAAACAGATTAGATGTCATGAATGTGCAAGATGGATTAAAGTTGAAAGCATGAAGAACTGAGAGTTCTGGTTTACCTCAGACGCCCGCACAGTGTCAAAGTACTGCAGAAGATATGACAGAGTCTCCCGGGGCCTGGACCGGTACCGACCCTCAAATCTGCGTAAGTAAGGGAACTCAAAAGGTGCCTCGACCTCGAGCTCCGGAGCGAGTGTCAGGAAGTAGGCATAAACCCACAGTTGTGAAAGGCAAGACAATGGCTGTCAGAATACAGAATGTATAGAAAATGCAATGTGTGCCGTGTGCAGTGTACGGATAATGAAAAGTAGAAATGTGAATCAATAGGGCAGAATGTACCTCCCAGGCTCGCCAGTAGCCACCCACTGTGGTCCCCCGCTTGCGGGAGGTCGCGCTCATGTAGCAATAAAGGGTAGCAAGGCTAGCACCCCCCCAATCAAAGTGCCGGACCTGCGATAGGTCTACCAGAGCACTAACCAGATAAAGCCCAACTGTGTTCCCCCTGTCGGAGAACAGAGTGGTCCCGAGCAGGAACATCAAAATTCCCTAAGCATACTGCTGTATGGCCTCGAAGGTCTCCGGTATAGACCCTCTGTACTGCTCAGCAAACCAGGTGTACCTGACCCTGCCTGATGATCTGTCGATCGGTGGACGGGCTCCAAGCAGATATACCCAAGCTGCCTCCCACTCACCCATATCTGCATCGTACGGGACCGGCCGGCCTGCCACGTCAAGGCCTGTCAGCATGGAGAAGTCATACGGGGTCATCGTCATGTCCCAGGTAGCTGAGAAATGGAAGGAGTTGGTGGTGTCCCACCATCTCTCTACCAGTGCGCCCAAGAGGGTCCTGCTCGCTGGATGAAGTGACAACCCCATACAGAATTGGCCAAATCCTGTCTCGTCCACAATATGTCGAACGGGATCCGGGAGATCCATGTACCACTCCCTGGCAATAATCGATCCGTACCCCCGAGTGAAACGGGACGATACTTGCATATAGAATGAACAGATGTATTCAGTTTCAAAATTGAAAAGAATGTTATGTTATGAACTGCGTGTTCAGATTGAACAGTGTGTTGTAAATTAAGCTGCGTGCAAAATTAAATAGAATGTTATGTTATAAACTGCGTGTTCAGATTGAATAGTGTGTTATGTTATGAGCCGCGTGCAAAATTAAACAGAATGCTGTGTTATGAACTGCGTGTTCAGATTGAATAGTGTGTTATGTTATGAGCCGTGTGCAAATTAAAGGAATGTTGTGTTATAGACTGTGTGTTCAGATTGAACAGTGTTATGAGCCAGGTGCAAATTAAAGGAATGTTGTGTTATAGACTGTGTGTTCAAAGTGAACAGTGTTATGAGCTATGTACAAATTAAAGGAATGCTGTGTTATGAACTGTGTGTTCAGATTGAGCAAAAACTGCGTTATGAACTGTGTGTTTAGATTGAGCAAAAAAAACTGCGTTATGAACTGTTTGTTCAGATTGAGCAAAAAATTGCGTTATGAACTGTGTGTTCAGATTGAGCAAAAATTGCGTTATGAACTGTGTGTTCAGATTGAGCAAAAAACTGCATTATGAACTGTGTGTTCAGATTGAGCAAAAACTGCGTTAGGAACTGTGTGTTCAGATTGAGCAAAAACTGCGTTATGGACTGTGTGTTTAGATTAAGCAAAAACTGCGTTATGAACTATGTGTTCAGATTGAGCAAAAACTGCGTTATGAACTGTGTGTTCAGATTGAGCCAAAAACTACGTTATGGACTGTGTGTTCAGATTGAGCAAAAACTGCGTTATGGACTGTGTGTTTAGATTGAGAAAAAGCTGCGTTATGAACTGTGTGTTTAGATTGAGCATATACTGTGTTATGAACTGTGTGTTCAGATTGAGCAGAATACTATGTAATGAGCTGCGTGCCTAAAATGAGCTGTGCGCCCAAAATGAGCTGCGTGCCCAAAATGAGCTGCGTGCCCAAAAAGAGTTGGGTGCCCAAAAAGAGCTGGGTGCCCAAAAAGTGCTGTGTGCCCAAAAAGAGTTGTGTGCCCAAAATGAACTGCGTGTTCAAAATGAGCTGTGTGCTCAAAATGAACTGTGTGCCCAAAATGAGCTGTGTGCCCAAAATGAGCTGTGCACCCAAAATGAGTTGTGCGCCCAAAATAAGTTGCGTGCCCAAAATGAGCTATGTGCCCAAAATGAGCTGTGCACCCAAAATGAGCTGTGTGCCCAAAAGAGCTGCGTGCAAAGTGAACAAAGTTTTGTGTTAAGTGCTGCGTGCAAAGTGAACAAAGTTTTGTGTTGTGAGCCGTGTGCCAAGTGAGCAAAGTGTTATGCTGAGAGCTGTGTACCTTATGAATCGGATGCTGTGTGCAAGTTGTGTTCAAGAATGGGCAGAAATGCTGTGTGCAAGTTGTGTTAAAAAATGAGCAGAAATGTTGTGTGCAAGTTGTGTTCAGAACGAGCAAATGAAGTACATAGCGAAAGCAAAAGAAATGTGCAAGAAATGCAAACTACTTCGCAGAGAACGTAAAAGTGAAGTGCATACCTCTCGCGCATGATGAGATAGATGATACTCAGGCTCCCGTAGCAATAAATCTGCGGGCGTCCGTCGCACGAAGTCGGTGAAATGGTGGAAAGTACTCGGAGGAAGGATATGCTCCTGCGTGTGGTACCTCTTGGGGTCGAATGGCCGAACCCTCAGAGGCAATGGTATAATGTCGGGCTCATCCTCTACCTGTGGGGGACCTCCACCATGGCGAATGTGACCAGCCATCTGAGAAAAAATGCAAAAATGAGCAAAAATGAGCGAAATGAGCAAAAATTGCAAAAAGTCAACAAAAGTCAACTCTCGGAAAGAGAAAAAGTCAACAAAAGTCAGCGCCCGGGAAAAGGTGCTAAACTTCGAGACAAACATACCTCAAGTGGTGAAAATGAAGAAAGAAGCTTCGAAAACAATTTTTAATCGGTTCAAAACGAAGAGAATCAAAAGTTTTTGCGAAACAACTTCATGTGGAGCATTGGAAAACGCGTATAAAGGGTAGATCTGAGAGGAAAATGGGTCTAGGAGCAAAGAGAAATGTATTTTTGCCTTGGAGGTGTGATACAAAGTGTTTTGGAGTTGTGTACTTAAAGAACCGAGCATAAAAAGACAAAACTCTCCCTGTTTCAGTAAACTGGTCAGCCGACCAGTTTTTCTGGCCGGCCGACTACTTAGGTGGTCAACAACTGGTCGGCTAGCTTTCTAGGTGGTCGGTCACCCTCCTAGATGATCTTCAGGGCTCCATTGTTCTCCCTGTGTGTTTTGGTGATGATCGGGGTCCTCGACCCTCGAGAGAGTGCAAGAAAAGTACACTTTTCAGCGCGAAATCGTCCTCGCGGGAACTTCAATTCAAGTCTTTGATGCGTGGCTCATCAATTACTCGTCAAGATGCAAGGTGTATCCTTTTGGGTACTTTGTGACCCCTCTGAGAGGTAACTCGGAGGTTCAGGTTGAATTACTCGCGTTAAGACTTGTATCTCATTTTTCAGTGTTTTGTTTCAAACATGCTTTTGAAGTTTCACTAAAATGCATTTGTTATGCGCATTCCTCTGGCATTGTTATGCATTTCACCTGCGTTGTCACGCACGCTTTGCTTGCATTGTTATGCACCTCTTTCGCCCGCGTTGTTATGCACACTACTCGTCGCATTGTTACACACACCATTTGCTAGCATTGTTATGCACTCTATTTGTGTTGTCACACACATTTTGCTCGCTTTGTTATGCGCTCATATAGTTGCATCATTATGCACCTCACTTGCTTGCATTGTCATGCACAATACTTGCGTTGTTATGTGCACTTTTCACTTGCATTGTTATGCTTGTTTCACTTGCGTTGTCATGCACTTTTTACTTACATTGCTATGCATGTTTCCATCGGCATTGTGTATGCACGCGTTTATCTCACATTGGAATTGCATCTGGATGTAATGTTGAGCATGTGATTCTAACTATATTGTACCTGTTAAGTTTCTTTCTTTTGCAGGCACGATATTGTATGTACGGTTCATTTGAAGCTGGAGCGACCAGAAGATATTGTATGTAAGGTTCATTTGAGACTGGTGCGACCAGACGGTATTGTATGTTCTCCGCATGAGACGTAGCGAGAATTGTATAATTCTCGTACATCCTTTCTGCATGTAATGTAGTTTGATTTGTATTTGCTCGCTTAAACTGTTGCATTTATTTTGCATAATTGCTTCGTTACAGCCTACTTTGCATGATCATAAGTTATGTTCGGCTTTGTGCATGTTTTTTGTATTTTGCCCCAGCCTGCGAGTGCATCTCTTTATCATCTTGCCTGTTTGTCTAAGTCTTCGGGCTTGTCAAAAATGGGTCGTCTCTGGGCTTTGCCATTCACTCCCGTCACTTATGACTTCCGAGTTCTGTCAAAGAGGGGAAACCATAGACACCCCATTTTTTACCGACCTTAAGACTCAGACGTCATCGATTGAGCGCTCGGTGATAGTTCATGTTGTGCTCGTTTCGAGTTTTCAGAGTTTTGGCTGAGAGCCTTGCCTTCGGGTCTCTGGACTCTTTGTGCTTTGGCTCAGTTTGCGGACCAGGCCTTGTTTCTCTTCCCTAGAGGGAGGAAGTGGTTTGGTAGACCATCCTTTTGTGGTTGTAGACCACTTTTCTCGTTTGGAGACTAGTTTCCGATTTTCGAAGCCTTTGGCCGCGCGCCTTGGCTCGGGATCGCTTAATGTTCTCCGTTTGGCGTGGTTTTTGAACCACACCTTGTTGCCTCTGCTTGGAGGGACACTGTGGTTTGGGAGACCACTTTTGGTGCCAGTAGACTGATTTTCGAGGCTTCTGGCTGTGTGCTTTGCCTCCCAAATTTTTGTCTTGCATCGTTTTGGTTTGTTTTTGGTACAAACCTTGTTTTCCTTGTTTGAAACGTGGTACAAGGGTGGGAGACCAGTATTTCCCCTTGGAGGCCACTTTTCTGGTCTGACAACTGACTTTCTTGGTCTTTGGGCCACCTTTTTTGGTCGGCCACCACACTTGAAAGGGTCACGTTGTTTTTCCAAGATAGACCTAAGATCGGGCTATCATCAGTTGAGGGTTAGAGAGGAGGATATCCCGAAAACAACATTCCGTACGCGGTATGGCCACTATGAGTTTCTTGTTATGCATTTTGGGCTAACTAATGCCCCAGTTGTGTTTATGGACTTGATAAACCGAATCTTCTGAGAGTTTATTAGTCCGCTTTGTAGTCGTCTTTGTGGGTGACATTTTGATTTACTCACTTTCTGAGAAGGATTACGAGGAACACTTGCGAGTGGTGCTTGAGTTGCTTAGAGCCCATAGCTATACGCTAAGTTTGGGAAATGTGAGTTTTGGCTAAAAGAAGTTGAGTTTTTAGGCTATGTGGTATCCGGGAGGGGTGACTGTAGATTCATCCAAGATAGAGGTAGTACAGGATTGGGCACAGCCTAAGAATGCTTTTGAGATCCGTAGTTTCTTGGGTTTGGCTGGGTATTATCGTCAGTTTGTGAAGGATTTCTCCAGATTAACATCACCTTTAACTAGATTGACAAGGAAAGGGGTCAAATTTGTGTAGAGTGAGACTTGTGAAAAGTCATTCCAAGAACTTAAGGTTAGACTTACCACCGCTCCAGTCTTGATTATTCTGGAGAGGGGTTTGGGCTATTTGGTGTATTGTGATGCTTCACGGGAAGGTTTGGATTGTGTATTGATGCAAGGAAGGAAGGTAATAGCCTATGGCTCGCGGCAGTAGCCTATGGCTCGCGACAGTTGAAAACCCACGAGCGGAATTATCCTACTCACGACTAAGAGTTTGCAGCCGTGATTTTTGCCTTGAAGATTTAGAGGCACTATCTGTATGGTAAGAGATTTAAGGTGTTTTCTGATCATAAGAGTCTGACGTATCTGTTTACACAGAAAGACTTAAATTTGAGGTAGAGAAGGTGGATGTAATTTATAGAAGATTATGACTTTGAGTTACATTACCATCCGGGGAAGGCCAATATAGTGGCCGACGCCTTGAGTAGGAAATCAATCAGCAGCATGGTTCGTATTGCCTTCCGGGAATGGGAGATGTTGGGTGCTCTTGGGGAGTTTAACTTGTATCTAGGCAAGTCTGTTGAGTCTGTAGCCTTGTTTTCAGTGGTTGCACAACCTACACTTGTGAACCGAGTGTTAGAAGCACAGAAGGATGACCTTGGGGTAGAATCCCTCTGGGAGAAGATCTCCAGTGGGAAGGTAGAAAAGGGTTTGGCTGTGTATCCCGATCTGAGTGTGAGATACCGTGACCGTTTGTTTGTGCCGGAGTCTTGCCGAGAGGATGTACTCTGAGAGTTTCACCATTCACGCTTGTAGTGCATCCGGGAGGTACAAAGATGTATCATGACCTTAGTCGCCAGTTTTGGTGGAGGGGTATGAAGAAAGATGTGGCCGTGTTTGTGTCGAAATGCCTTACCTATCAGCAAGTGAAGGTCGAGCATCAGAGGCCTGCGGGTTTGTTATAACCCTTGCCTATAGCTGAGTGAAAATGGAAGCATGTCACAATGGATTTTGTTGTGGGCCTTCCGAGGACTCAATGGGGTAGTGATGCCATTTAGGTGGTAGTTGACCAGTTGACCAAGTCGGCGCATTTTATTCCTATGTGCGTGAGTGATTATGTAGACTATCTTGTTGATTTGTATATTAGGGATATAGTGAGGTTGCAAAGGGTCCCGTGATGATCGTCTCGGATAGAGATCCACGTTTTATTACTTGGTTGTGGCAGAGCTTGTAGAGTGCCTTGGGCACTAAATTGACTTTTAGTACTGCGTATCATCCTTAGACTGACGAGTAGTCCAAGTATACCATTCAGATCCTTGAGGATATGTTGCGAGGTTGTGTCCTTGATTTTAAAGGGTCGTGGGAGAGAAACTTACCGTTAGTGGAATTTGCCTACAATAACAGTTTCCAATCAAGTATTAAGATAGCACCGTTTGAGGCCTTGTATGGCCGACCATGTAGATCTCTAGTGTGTTGGGCTGAGGAAGGTGATGCACCTTTGTTAGGTCCAGAGTTAGCTCGGGAAATGACGAAGAAATTTGCACTTATCTGTAAGAGGTTGGTTACAGCCTAGAGTCGCCAAAGGAGTTATGCCGACCGTAGGAGGAGACCTTTGTCTTTCGAGGTAGGTGATCACGTCTTTTTGAAAATATCACCTAGGCGGGGTCTTATGAGATTTGGGAAGAGTGGGAAGTTGTCCCCTCGGTTTATAGGTCCTTTTGAGATCCTTGAGTGAATTGGGGAGGTCGCCTATTGTTTGGTGTTGCCACCACAACTTTCTGGAATGCATGACATGTTTCATATTAGTATGCTTCGGAAGTATGAGCCGAATCCGTCACACATGTTGGATTGGACCGACTTAGAGGTAGATGTGTATGCCTCGTATGAGGAGAGACCGGTCAGAGTCTTGGATAGACGGGGCCAAGCCTTGCAACGCAAGACAATTCCCATGATCAAAGTATTGTGGAAACATCACGAGGTTGAGGAAGCAACTTGGAAACGTGAATTGCAAGGCCGAGGGAAATATCCGGACTTATTCGTTGATGTTTGAGTATATGTTCAAATTTTAGTGTTGTTTATGAACTATAAAAACATTGTATATGTTTTGGATTATGAAGGCATTGTATATGTTAAATATGTGTCGGAAACGCAAGTTGATTTGAACATTGTATATGTTTTGAAAACTCAAGCTTATCATAAACATTGAATATGTTTTGGAAACATGAGATATGTGTGTTGAAGTTAGTTAAATTTCGAAAGATACATATTGGTGATATATGTTGAACTATATATTGTGGATTTGTTCTCTTGTGAAGGGATTGAATGGCCAGTGGGTGGGTCCTGATGATAAAAATTGAATTGTGATCGTTTTGAAAATTGGGCAACCGTGGTTTTGAAACTTATACTAAAATTTCAGGGATGAAATTCTTTAAGGGGGGAGGTTATAGCGATCCCGATTTTGACCCGACCTTTATTATATTCCGGACTCGGGTTCCATGGTTGATTATTGTGTCTATGTCTTGTTCCCCTCCTCCAACTCTTTGAATTTAAGTTTTGGAACGTGCTAGGCATGTTTAAAACTGGTTGGTTGTTATTTGGCGTAGATTGTTGTTGCCCAAATTTTGGCCTCTTCGCTCGAGCGAAACTTTTTGCACTCAAGCGAGCCTTATGGAATTTGCCTCTTCGCTCGAACGAGGCTTCTTGCGCTCGAGCGAGAATTGAAAGTCCCCAGGTTTCTTTCCCAGAGGCAGAATTTCTGGGAAGGTAAAAGTTCTTCGCTCGAGCGAGGCTTCCTGCGCTTGAGCGAGCGTGTGCGTCTGTGAACCTTCTGAAGCTTTGCATTCTATGCTCGAGCAATGCTTCTTGAGCTCGAGCGAGGTTACTTGTTGTGTCTGGTCGCTCGAGCGATAACTCCTTCGCTCGAGCAAGGGTTGCGTATATCAGTTCACAGCTGAGCATTTTTGTTGTATCTCTTTTCACTCAAAAACCCTAATCCGGCACCCTCTCTCTCTACAAATACCCTATGATCTAAGAGTCTCTCTACTCTACTGTCTTTAATAAAGAGTTAGAGCATCTTGGGGGCTTCATCTTGATCCTAGCAAAATTGAGTTTGGGCACATTTGAGTTTCTCCTTCATCTCCGTTGAGCTTCTACACTTGAGGTAGGGATATTCTCCACCTTGTTATGGATTTTAACCTAGATACTTGTCATTTTGTGTAAATGGTGGGATTTGAAAGGATTTGGGTGAAGTTAGGGTTTGGGGTTAAATTTTGAAAGAGGGGTATTTGTCACGACCCAAACCCGGCCCTATGGGTTTAGGACCGTAACCGGCCAGTAATCCGAGATTACCGAAGGCCTGCAAAACAGTAGTATAGTAAAACAGAGTACAGGGCCTGGTGGAAGCCAAAACAGTAAATAAATAATGTCCATTGAGCTGTGACAGTCTGTATGCCAAAAAGATTTTTTTCAAGCATTCACATATACAAACAGTACAGTTTATGCAAAATTTACAGTCACACAGTACAGGGACCAAATCCCTTGATAACAGTACAGTTAGTAGCTGACAGTCTATACAGTAAACCAAACAGTACGGAGACAGACGGGGGAAAAACAAGACACCCCAAAGCCATAGCATGGCAACTCGGAACCTCGCAGTGAGGCACAAAGGCTGGCTTGACAAAACTGGAGTCTAACCCGCGCTCCTAGCTCCGATCTGGTGGCTGAGCACCTACATATATATATAAACAGTGAGCTAAAGCCCAGTGAATAACATAATGTGTAAGGAGGTTAAGAATGAAATGTCCTTACAGTAATGAAATCAGTTCATTAAACAATACTTCAGTCTTTCAGTCAGAACAGTTATTCAATCATATGTGGTACATCCATTAGCCTAGCAGTAAACAGTAGGTCTTAAAGACCGAACAGTAATGATGGCCATCAATCAGTAAACAGTAGTGGTTCCACGAGGGAACCGACAGAGATCTCTGTAACAGTAATAGTCAGTAACAGTAGTTGCTAAGGATACCACAATACAGTTCAGAATAGAGGACATACATTCATTCAATTAACAGTAACAGTTCAGAAAGCAGTACAGTTCAATTGTTCAGAAGATAATCATTTTGAACATATCTTTACACAGTTGTTACTCACAGAGTTTGGGCTACAGTATGCTAGAGCGCGCCTCTCCAGTCGCCAACCCTACACAGTTAATAGATTGAACACACACTAAGCTACACAGTTGGGAGATAACATAATTTAACCCCTAATGCCTCGGTGTGTTCTACATCTATCCTCAACAAGATGTCTTAAACTAGGCCTAAGAATGCCTAGAATGGAATGAGGATGCAAAGATGTGATCAGAAGACTGTTTCAAGATTTTCAGAAAAACAGAGTCCCGCTCGAGCGCAGGTTTCCCCGCTCGAGCGGTCATGAAACAAAGGTACACGCTCGAGCGTCAACTTTCCCGCTCGAGCGTACTGTAAAAGTACTGGATGGGTGAAATCTCCGCTCGATGCCCGCTCGAGCTTGAGACATGACTCCGCTCGAGCGCCCAATCCTCCGCTCGAGCGGACTGTAAAACAGTACAGAGATACTGGATGCTCGGATTCCATGCTCGAGCGGCACTTCCCCCGCTCGAGCGGAAGTGCAGAATCTGGGAATTCCAGATTGCACCTCCAAGCTCAAACTCACATTCAAATGCATCAAAACCAATCCTCTTGGGCCCATTTTCTGGAAAACATTTATAAACACATAGAATATCCTAGTTCAAAGCTCAATTTTGAGAAATCAAGGCCCAAGGGTGTTTAATTCAAACTCAATTTCAAACCAATTTCATGAACAATATGAACACGCAAACATGCATGAATTCAAATCATTTGGAAGTTCCAATCTGATGCTCTAAGGAGCCAATTGATCCAAAAACAAGTTGAAAACATGGACCATTACAAAATTATGAACATGCATGTTCCATTTCACCATGGATTCAACTCAAACTCATCAATTCAAACATGCATACATGAATTATGTTCTAATCCTACATGTATGAACTAAAACATGGCTTAACTCTACAAATGAAGCATGAATCATGCAAGAATCAAGTCTATGACAACAACAAGAAGATGAATGTCCTACCTTAGTCTTGTGTTCAAGGTTTAGGTGTCCAATTTGACAATTTGCACTTCAATTCCAAGCAATTCAAGCCAATTCACTAGAACAATTCAACTCTCTCCCTTCCTCTCTCTCTAAGGCCGGTTGAACAAGGAGAAGGAACTAATGAAATGTTTTGATTCATGATTCAAGCATGCAAGGGCTCTAATGTGTTATATTGAGTGGGCCACTAAGGGTGGCAATTTGGTAATAAGTCCAGTTCATGTAATTTAACACCATTAATCTAATTTAATCATACCTAATCAGTTTTCAGATAATTATACCATAAAATCACATTAATTATGAGGATCCTAAAATATCAATCAATTCCCGGTTCGGCCACTGACAAGGCCTTCAATTAGCAGTTTAAACGTAAAACACGAACAGATCAAATAATCAATCAAACAGATAGATGCACAATTAAACAGATAGACTCAGTCAATTAATTCCAGATTCCAGTCAGTCAGTTCAGTACTTTAATCAGTCCAATTATCAGTCATAATTAGTCATTAATCGGTAAACAGTATGAGGGCTGTTACAGTATTCTACATTGGGCTCCATGTATGTATGTTAAGTCATGAATATGATGTTACTTGAATATAATTGGTGAAATTTGGACTTGGAATTTGATATTTGAAAATAGGGAAAAATTGCCCTAATTTGTGTTAAATAATTATTTTGTATAAATAATGAAATTGATATGGGAAATATGAAATTTGAAGGATATGTGAATAAATGGTGTAGTTGGATTTGATAAATCACTCGCCTATGAAAAATTTGATAAATTATCTGTTTGATAGATTGTTTATCTGTTTAGAAATATATGTTTTGGCTATCAATGGATGATAGCTATGTTTGTTGTAGACACTGCATGAGGATTAGGTAAATTGAAACTAATCATATGAAATATGTCATTGAATATGACAGTTTGATTGAAGTGTTGAATATGTGAATTTTGGTAGTCATTGTATATGGGATGTTCTGAAATACATTGTACATGTATCATTGTTTAGGAGGAGATATGGGACGTACTCCATTGTTTGGGAGGAGATAGGAGATAGACTCCATTTAAAATTAAGTTGGCCGGAGTGTCCAGGGTGAAAGTCCCGAAATCTTATATGTATATGGGTGCCGATTTGGATAACACAAAACTGTACCTATGAGTTGGTTTGAATAAATGAACTGAAACAGATTGAGATGTAGATGTCGATATTGATTGGTCGTGAAAAAGATGTAAATTGGTCTTAAGTGTTGAACATTTACTTGATGCTTATATCTTAGTTAAATTTCATATATTGTGTTAGTATATCTCCATTGGGTTTTGGCTCACCCTACTTGGGAAACCATTTTCAAGTGGAGGTGACATGCAACCTCCAAGGTCATAGCTTGGGAGGATGGGGCTGAAGGCTATATTTTGTTCCTTTTGTGTTAAGTGTTTATTCAAGCCAAGGGCTTAACATGTATAGAGCTTAAGACGCTTTCTTTTGTTGTAACCAAGTGATATGTTGGAAAGAGGTAAGCCCATAGGGCACTTATTTTGTTATCATTAATTTGAATTACATGCTGTAGATTCAGAATGAATGTTTATGAATGTATAATGCATGTAATTTCCTTTTTGTAATAGAAACTCTAATGAATGACGTAGATTATTTTATTATATTCATAGATCTTATGAAATAGATTGTTGTATTATATTTTGGGGGCGTGGCAGCTGATATTTTTACCAGGCCCTTAACTTCTTCACGATTCCATTATCTTAAGGACAAACTTATGGTCCTGTCGGGTGCCATCAGTATGAGAGGGGATGATAAGATCACTTAGCCATTGAAGAAAATATGTTCAATTGCTCAGCTGAAGCCACAAGCTTTGGAGCAACTCAAGCCAAAATTGAAGACATATAATCAAGAAGAAATGTAGCTACAGCCACAGTGCTTATGTCAGCAAGAGAGTCACTACAACAAATGGCACTTTTGGCAACTAAATTTTTAGTCGTCAAAAGTTCTTTTTTAGTCGTCGAAAATTTTTACTGACTAAAATTTGTAGTTGCCAAATTGGTCGTTGAATGATTGTCGGGATAGGTAATTGGCAACCAAAAAATATTTAGTCGCCAAAAGTCTACAATTGGCGACTAATATTTTAGTCGCCAAAAGCTTTTAAATAAAATTAATAGCTCATTTTTAGTGACTAAAGCTTTTTCTTGCCAAAAACTTATATTATTTAGGCGACTAAATATTTAGTCGTCAAATTTTTTTTTTTGTTCATCTTAATTTTTTTAGCCACTAAATGTTTTAGTTGCCTGAAACTCTTTTTTTTTTTTGGCCCCTAAATATTTAGTTGCCAAAAATATTTTTTGTTTAATTTTTATTTTTAGCTACTAATGTTTTAGTCACCTAAAATTTGATTTCTTTTGGCTACAAAATATTTAGTCAACAATTTATTTATTTTTATTTTTTTTTAGCGACTAATGTCTTAGTCGCTTAAAGTTTGATTTCTCTTGGCTACTAAATATTTAGTTGCCAATTTTTTTTTTATTTTTTATTTTTTAATTTTTTTTAGCTACTAAAATTTTAGTCGCTAAAATTATTTTCTTCCTTTTTAACTACCAATTGTTTAGTCGCCAAAAACATCATTTTGTATTTTTTTAAAATTAATTAGTCCACAGCGTGTATGTATTCCATGCAACCTGTATCACGTATATAAACAAAACAATACAATACATATATTATCAACCATTCCACAATCCGCATCCATTTTCACTTCCAACCCTCCAAAATGGAAAAACTTTTAATGTCAAATTCCATACAAACCATGTATATTCCAACCTAAAATAATAATTCCATACAAAACATAGAATCATATGAAAACCATGTCCTCTGTACACAATATATTCACTACCATGCCAAATGACCATTTGGCGTGATAAAAATTACACGACAAAAGGTAATCTATATACTACACCAATAATTATCCATTCGATGTCAAAAGTAATCTGTACCATGCCAAAAGTTATCTGTATGATTAATACTAATACGTACAAAAGTAAAGGACAACAAAATAGTGGGATTGTACAAAAGTGTAAATTGTCCTCCGTGCACAAAAAATGGAATATCCACAAGTCCACGTCAAAAGCCATCTACAAAAAAAAAAAAAAAAAAAAAAATTGCACCCATTAGTACCATAAATCCATGCAGAACTTGATAGTTTGAGGCAAAAACATTAAAGGTTATGGTGAATGAATTAAACTATTCATCTTCTTCAGAGGTTTGAGTATTAATCAGGTGCAAGTGTATTTTATCCTCATTTATTTGGTTGGAAATCATTTGTTGTGCTTATAGTATTCTCTATGCATGTGAATTTGATCCAGAGAGCTAATTATTTCTTACTTTCTAACTAATGAAGCCTCAGCTTAGCTTAGTCATGATTCACTATTATTGGATTCAGACAACATCTTTGTTGGATTTTGAAAAGGAATTTCCAAACGCTCAGTCATGTTGGTTTTTTACAATTGAAAAATTAGACTTCGATTTCTTCATTACCTATTTTATGTGTTGCATTACTAGTAGTTGTTTGTTTAATTTGCAAAATGTGACATCCATAGACTGGTTCGGGGTTGTTTTGTATTTTCGCTCCCCGAACACTTTTTTTCGACTAAGTTTAAGGCATTTTCGACTCTTAACTCCCAACCTATGTGTACTAATTACATGCCATCTATCCCCACAAGTCCTATTTGTCACAAGGAAGCTGCCCGTTACATCCATAGAGTGGTTCGGGGCTGTTTTGTATTTTCGCCCTCTGAACACCATTTTTCGACTAAGTTTAAGGCATTTTCGACTCTAACTCCCAACCTATGCATGCTAATTACATGCCGTCTATCCCCAAAGGTCCTATTTGTCACGAGGAAGCTACCCGTGAATTCTATATAGTGGTTCAGGGGTTTTGTTGCATTTTCGCCCTCTAAACACTCTTTTTCAACTAGGCTTTAGGCGTTTTTCACTCTAACTCCCAACTTACGTATGCTAATTACATGTCGTCTGTCCTCTCAGGTCCTATATGTCATGAGGAAGTTGCCCGTGACATCAATAGAGTGGTTTAGGGGTTGTTTTGCATTTTCGCCCCCCTCCCTCGAACGCTCTTTTTTGACTAAGTTTTAGGTGTTTTCACTCTAACTCCCAACCTCCATATGCTAATTGCATGCCGTCTGACACCACAAGTCCTGTTTGTCATGAAGAACCTGTCCCGTGACATCCCTAGACCAGTTTGGGGGCTATTTTACGTTTTTGCCCCCTCTCCAACGCCCTTTTTCGACTTAGTTTATGGGTTTTTTGACTCTAAATATCCAAATGAAGGGAGACTTAAATCTTGACTCAAATGTTCAATTCAAAGTCTAGATTTGCTTCGTTTGAAGTTTATCATTTAGCGAACTTCCATTCTTGTGATACGATGAGAATTTTTAAAAAGAAAATTGGTTTTTGCCATTGGAGTTCATATCAAATAGAGTTTTTACTCAAAATCCAAATGAAATTGGTTTTTTTTCCATGCTATCATATTTCGTAAAATGTTCCTAGTTTTAGGGTTTCCATATATCTGTTTTATCAATATGTAATTCCTTAAAGTCAAGAAATAAAAATATATATGCAACTAGGAGTTGAAACCACAATCACAATGTACTTAAGTAGAAAACTACAATCAGAATGTTTGATACAAGATTGTGTAGAATTTAAACATGATGAAAAAACTTCTCAAAAGGAATGTGAATGAGGCAAATAATGTTCTTATACCAGTTAATGCAGACCAGACAATAAGCCCCAAACACTAGTAAATACAGAAATTCTCGTAAGATTTTCTATTTTAGTTCATAACAAAGTATAAATTACAAGAAGGAAAAAAAAAAAGAATGAAACTTCTAAACAATGAATGTGTCCTAATTGTACACTACCCATATGGTTAAGGTAATCCACAAGACATAGAATAGAAATTGTTCAAAGAAAAAGACGGTTAACTAAATAATAATCTCAGTACAACACCATAATTTGATTATATTAATATACCTAGATAGGAGTACCAGTAAGACACCATCGACGATCAACAGTAAGGGTAGCTGCATCCATAGAAATTTGACTCTTAGAAGATTTTATGGTATGTGCCTCGTCAAGCACCACCCTAAACCATCTCACTAAGTAAAGTCCCCCGTTTTCTTCAGCATTCTACAAAGTAAAACTAAAGAATGAAAGAAAAATTTATATTGATTTTATCTGTACATGCTACTTAAGCAAGATGTGCTCAAAGATATGACATAAATTCAAACAAGAACCCTTTAGGACACCTCTGTTGAAAATTCTGAAGATAAAACTCCATAGGTGGTTAGGAGAACATCACTCTAAGATAGAATTTTTGCATCCTTTGGCTTGCTTTGTCCATAATGAATATAGAGAGAAAGAGAAGTGTCATTTTGGTTAATTTGGCTACTTAGAAAATATATTTACTATTTAATAATGCTTTTAATGTGACAAATAGAAATACATTGTTTAGTCTTTAGTTCATAAAGAAACATAATGGCATTGACTTTCCAGCTTCATGTCCTCCTCTTCATGTCCAGAGCATGTTATTTTTCTGTTATATATCTAAACCAGTCCACTGTGATGGTACTCTGTCTCTGTGATCTGCCTTTTCTAAATCTAACATCTTATTTTTCATGTTTTCTTTTAAAAAATGTAAGAAATGATTGTGTTATATATTTATGTTCCTTGATTAGAAACAAGAAAGTGAAAATATTTTTTTTTACTTGGATGTAATTAATTGTGATGGGAACAAAGATACAGGGCAAACGGATTAAACCTTTGATTCATTAACAAGTTTTGGATACCCAAAAAGGGAGATGTTAGATTTTTGAAGGAATTTCAATCAAATTGGAAACTTGTGTAAGGTGTAAATGCTTCCTTTTTGGCTTAAATTCCCAAAATTGAATGTCCTTACATCAAACCTATGGGTAATAAGGACTTATTTAGCCCCGAAATTATTTAGCAGATTGAAAATTATGGTTCATATAGCAGATTATAGTTAGAAATCAAGTGCGAAAAAAAAGGCTATAAATTTGAAATTCAAAGTCAAGAACATGATTGGAAGATGAACTTGGAATAAACAAATGATCTACATACCCAACAAGACCAAGTTATAGGTGAACAATCAAAATGTGAAAAGTATGATTAGGTATCAAGCCAAACAAGCCTCCTGTGTATCTCTGCTAAGTCTATAAATCAAACTTAAATTCATTTTAAAACTCATTAAAATTTTAAATTAAATTAAATAACTTACCACTCAGCTCAAACTCTATTCAACTTGTTTATAATCCTAATGGTGTCAAGCCTACACCTGATAAGGCCCAATAGACGCAAATGAGATTAGAAAATGGACCTGAAAGTGTTAACCAACGGTATAATTTTTTTTTTTTTGAAAAAAGAAGTGCACTCTATACACTCTATAATCTAACAAGATCACAACATTAGTAATATACATCACAATATGCTACGATTTTTCTTATCAAAATGGTTCATAACATTTTTCACCACAAGTGATTTGTAACATTTACCTCATACCAACTACAATGATTCGTAACTTACTTTAGGAGTGTACACCATTCGCTATTCGTAACTTCACCATTCATTATTCGTAACTTCTATCACAAAATGACAAAAAAACTACACAAATATTTGTAACTTTCACCACAAAAATTCTTAATATGATCCTTGGAACCCAAAAGACTGATTAAATAAGAGCTAAAATCCATGTTCCAGAAGAATGAATAGACAAAAAAGAGGGCCAACAAAAATAGCAAGACAGCTTGCATGAAATAACAGGAAAAGAATGAGTCTGGCATTGTTGATGGTCTGATGACCATTGTTCACTCCATTACTGGTTAGCTGTTTGGTTGTTTTTATGGTTAATTGGTTATGTTTCTGCTTTGAATTATGAATTGTGATGTTGATCTTAATGTGTTTTCTATTGAATTGTTATGCAGCCACCCAAAAGATTGTTGGCGGGCCATCAAACAAAGGCTGGAGAGGTGGAAAAGCTGTTTTCTTTAACATTATTCCTAGTAGCACTGGAGCTGCCAAGGTAGTTATTGAATTATGCACCGATACTGTTGATAGATGTAACAATTGTTGCCTGTATTTTATTTGATTTGGTACAGATTGATTCCTTGACATTGTCTTGGATGGGAACTCTGTATTTTGTTAATTTTAGTTTACTTCTAGTAGTATATGTTTCGTGGTTTTGTGGTGTTAAGCTTTTGGATTGATTTGCTTGTGTTGTCCCTAATTTTACAGGCAGTTGGAAAAGTTTTGCCAACATTGAATGGTAAGCTGACCGGAATGTCCTTCAATCAAACCCATTTCAGAAATCAACACGAAATTCAACTGAGTCAAGCATATAAAACCCTAAAGCAACAATCAGAAAAGAGGGAAATAGAGCAGAATGTCCTTTAACCAAACCCATTTCAGAAATCAACATGAAATTCAACTGAATCAAGCATATAAAACCCTAAATCAAGAGTCAGAAAAAGGGAAAATAGAGGAAGGGGGAGAGAGAGAGAGAGAGAGGGAGAGAAACACGCACATACATAGAGATAGAAAGAGAGAGACTGTGAGTGAGAGAGAGACACGCACACTGACAAAACGAGAGTAAGAGCACGCGCGCGCACGCACGCGCACGCGCGCGCGAAAAAGAGAGAGAGAGAGAGAACCTGTGATCTGCGGCTGTGGTAGTGGTGATTTGCAACGGTGGCGGTGGCAGTGGTGGTGTCCTCTGTACGGTGGGCTGCGGTGAGGTGAGGTGATTCTCAGTGAGGTTTGGTGAAGGATAGTCTATGTGTGTTAGTGGTTTGAATGTTGTTTTCTACAACAGAGAAAGGGGCAGGAAAAATGAATTTGGTATTTGGTGCTCTAAAAAATGCTTTTCTCTAAAAGCTTTCAACCTTGGCAACTAATTTTGGTGTTTGTCGGCAAATGAACGCTTATTGGCGACTAATTTTCCTTTTGGTCAGAAAAAAGTAACATTTGCCGACAAAATCTTTTGGTCACCAAAGAGTAACCATAAAAATATGCCCTTTTTTAGTGAGTAACATTTCTTTTGTTGGCAAAAAATAATATACGACGACTGAAAAAGGATTTAGTAGCCTAAAATTTAGACAAACGGTGACTAATGTACTTTTTAGTCACCAAAAGTAACATTTTTACTGACTAAAAATAAATTTAGTCGCCAATAAGTAATATTTCTCGACTAAAAAATTTTAGTAGCTACATCCTAAACCAACGCCGACTAATATATTTTTTAGTTGCCAAAAGTGATATTTTTGGCGATTAAATTTCTTTTAGTCACCAAATTTAGTCACCAAAAGTACAAATTCTTGTAGTGAGTGAGAAAGATTTGTATAAATATAAGAGAGATAAATATATAACTGAAAGGTAGTTAGAAGAGAGAGTGAGAGTTAGAGTTTATTATAACGAATTCTAACAATCATGTATAAAGCTGTGTAAACACAAGTTAACTCATTCATTGAGAATTCATTTCAGTTTTTGTTACACTCCCAACAACATTGTTTTGGAAGGAAGAAGTGAGATGCCACCAAAACATTTTGTGCAAATCAATGAAATATCTTATCAATTTTAATAATTAAAATTATACATTTTTTTCATAAACTTGTAAATATTTTATAGAAATACAATTGATTTTTAATTTTTTCTATCGTTGAACCAAAAAACGTTTGACACATATTGCAAGACAAAGAAGTCAATTCATAGGTCCCCAATCATTTCGCTTTATTTATTATTATTGTGAGAGTAAATTATAAATATATCTTTTGAATTTATTTGAAGTATAAATTATCTCTTAAGTTTTAAAAATTATAAATAATTTATTATCAGAATTTATCATTTAAAATAGTTGACAGAAAAAGAAAATAAAAATTCCAACTATCCTCTTATACAATACTGAATTTACCATAATTGTTAATTGAAATATATAATTGACATGATTTAAAACTGGTAATTAAGTTAATGATTGATTAATTAAATGTATTATTTGTTAGGAAAATGACTGGTAGCTCGAAAGTGAAAGGTCGAATGGGTCGAAAATATTCTCTTACCGGTAAGAGAATACAAAAAAAGCCTAAAACGACGTCGTTTTGGGATTTCGAGCCATTCGACCCTCTGATATTTCGAGCTACCAACCGGAGTTGTATTTGTTATGCGAATAAAAATTTTAAAAGATATGATGTAATTTCGGACAATTAGTATTTTAATCAAATTTCAGTAGATGTATTTGTAATTATTATTAATATTATTATTGTTGTTGTTGTTTCGGTGACTCACTCTCTTGTCCTCTAATCAGCCCCCATTTGCCCATAAATAGAGTGTTTTGAACTCACCTTGTGATATTGTATGGAGAACAAGATGGTTCTAGATGAGAAGAACATGGCTGAAATTACAACTAGGGAGGAAGAGAATAAAGAGCTTATAAACAACAAGATGGAGAAGGATCAGAAGCTTGGTGGAATGAAAACAATGCCATTTATAGTTAGGAAGTTCTCATTTTCATGTTCTAGGCTTCTAGCTTAGGTTGTTCTCTGCTTTAATTACTCTCTTTTCTTTTCTTTTTTATCAACACAAACTTTATTGATAAGAGAAAACCTTACAAGAAACGGAAAGAGACATCAATAAAAGGGGGATGATGCAAAGGCCATCATAGTGGACAACATATATATAATAACATATATATATATATATATATATATATTCAACTATAAATTACACTTATGATTTTAACGATATGGTTTTTATGATATGTGTTTCATATTATTTTAGTCCTTTAAATTTTAAATTTGTCAATTTTATTTTTAAAAGTTTTAATTTAAGCCAAATTGATCCAATTCAAAATAGTAATTAAAATGATTGATGGAATAAATACAAATGTTAACTATGATCTTAAAATATATGTTTTATGCTATTTTGGTCTCTAAAATTGTAATATTTTCAATTTCGTCTCTTAATATTGTGAGGTTATGCTTTTTCTTGGTTAAATTACACTTTGCCCCTTTTATGTTTGATTACTTTCTCACTTTGGCCCTTAAAGTTTGTTTTTTCACTTTAACCCATTATGTTTCAAGTTTTTCCCACTGTACTCCTAAAATTAATTTATGTTGAAAATTAGACAGAAAATGTCACAATAACTGTTACATAACATAAAAAAATCTAGTATTATATTAGAGTTTAAGTTTGTATCAGAGGTGAGACACTACAAAAAAAGGCATTTTTTGCGACGGTAAAGAGCCGTCGCAAATGCCCCAGAAGCCGTCGCTAATACTTTTTGCAACGGTAATTTGGCTTTTTGCGACGGTAAGGGGGGGTCGCGACAAAGGGGGTTGCAAAAGAGCTTTAGCGACGGTAAGTACCGTCGCCATTAGTTTCTGCGACGGTAAGGTGTGTTTTTTGTGACGGCACTTTTCCTGTCGCCAATAATGGAAAAAAAATCAGTTTTCGCGACGGCACGTAATTCCCGTCGCTAAAAGTGAGTTTTTGAGACGGCAACATTACCGTCGCTAAAACTCTGGCATCTTATAAGTATTGGCGACGGCAACGGTTACCGTCGCTAAAGGTGTCTTGTAAATTCCAATTGCACAGCTTTTGCGACTGTGTTGGTGCCGTCGCAAAAGCCTATTATTGTTTTTATGACTATCGTGGCTCTTAAGACCCCCAATGCTTCTATCATGTAAGCGCACACGACGTGATATATTGGATGAATACCCGTCGGGAACTCTTACTTCCTTCAACACTTTCAAGAACAAATCTTTCTCATCCTTGGTCATCGTGAATTGTGCTGGTGGTAAATAGGCTTTATTCGACCCTCTTAACTGCAAATGTAGGGGTTTTCTAATATTCATATCTTGTAAATCACGCCGAGCATTAACACCATCCTTCAATTTTCCCGCAACCCCTAATATTGTCCACAACACATTGTCACAAACATTCTTCTCTATATGCATCACATCGAGGTTGTGTCTTATTAGATTGTGCTCCCAATATGGCAATTCATAAAAGATACTCTTTTTCTTTCAACTATGGGTGCGATGTCCAGCTTTCTCCCTCTCTACCTGTCTCCTATGCCTCTCCTTAAGGTCATCCCTATTGTATTGGGTTAAAATACCCTCAGATTCTAATTGTAGCAACATCTCAGTTCCAGACAACAGTTTTGGTTTGAGTCTGACTTTCCGACTACCATCAAATGATACTTTATCCTTCCGGAATTTATGGCCAGTAGGTAAAAATCTGCGATGACCCAAGTATGATTGTTTCCTACTATGCTTCAACCAACACGATGTAGTTTCCTTATTGCAATAAGGACATGCATATTCTCCTTTAGTGCTCCATCCTGACAAGTTTGCGTATGCAGAAAAATCACTAATTGTCCACAGTAAAGCTGCATGCATTTGAAACATTTGATTTGTTGATGCATCAAATGTTGACACACCCTCATTCCATAGTTCTTTCAACTCCTCAATCAACAGTTGCATATAAACATCAATCTTGTCACCAGGTCCTTTCGGGCCGTCAATAAGCACGGATAAAATTAGAAATGGTTGCTTCATGCACATCCATGGCGGCAAGTTGTATGGAATGAGCACAACAGGCCAAGTGCTATGAACTATGTTCATCGTCCTGAATGGGTTAAAACCATCAGATGCTAAGCCAAGCCTTACACTTCGGCAATCATTACTAAAGTCAATATTCCGACGGTCAAAATCTTTCCATGCAAGGGAGTCAGCAGGATGCCTGAAGACACCATCATCAGTTCGTTCCTCTGCATGCCATCTCATTAACTTGGCCGTCTTGGATGACATAAACAACCTCTGCAACCTTAACTTTAAAGGAAAATACCTCATCTGTTTTGCAGCTATTTGTTTGCCACCTGTGTTAGGACCATTTGAACCATCATCACCATTTGATTTCCATCTAGAACTGTTGCATATGACACATTTATCAAGATTGGCGTCCTCGTTTCGAAACAACATGCAACTGTTGGGACATGCATCCCACGTCTCATATGTGAAGCCCAAATCTGTTGTGACCTTTTGAGCTTTATAATATGAGTCCGGGAGTTTCACATCCAACGAAAACGCCTCATTCAATAACTCAAGCAACATGTCAACAGACTTGTCCGTCCACTGATTAAGCACCTTCAAATGTAGAAGTCGAACAATGAATGACAAAGATATGAACTTCTGACAACCCGGATACAATTCACTTTGTGCATCTTGAAGAAGTTTGAAATACTTTGCAGTCTCTACATTTGGACCAAGCTGGGGTTTAGATGCATGAGGATCAGGCCCCTGTGGTTCATCACCCTCAACACTTGTACCGGGATGTGGATTTCCCATAGCCCCTTGTATCATTCCAATCATATCATCTCCAATGTCTAAATTAGCTAATGTTTCATTCTCTCGATTACTATGCAGAGATATGTAAGATTCCCCATGATTAATCCAATGTTTGTATTTTTTAAAAAAACCATTCAAAATCAGATGCTCCCGTACACCATCTCGTACAAAATAGTATCGATTCTCACACTTCCTACACGGACAACTGATCATCGAACCTTCAACCCTATTGGTGTAGGCAAACACAAGGAATTCATCAATCCCATTAATGTATTCACTCGACATCCTATTTGGCAAATCAATCAAACTCTTATCCATCATCTGTACACATCCACAAGAATATCTCACCAAAGTAACTCTAAATATAATACCTACACATAAATATTCACTCGACATCCTATTTGGCAAATTAACAAAATGTCTAAAATTCCTATTTAAGGTTTAAATTAATTAAATTAAAAATTTAAGATTTATTTTATTATAAGGGTTAAAATCCTGTTTTTTTTTGTATTTTTTTTATTTTCTCTTAAATATTTTTATGACTTATTTAAACATTTGCAATTTAAATTTGTAATCGAACCATTACATGTGTAAGATATCAAAAATACAAAAAAAAAAAAAGAAATTCTATCATAATAAACAGATTTATTATGGTACTGTATTTTAAGATTATTGTGTATATAGACAGATTTATATAGACATCTCTGAAATCTGTTTATTGTATTTTAAATAAACCAATAAACAAATATATATAGACATCTCTGAAATCTGATTATTTAAGATTATTTTATATACAATAAACAGATTTATAAACCAATAAAATAGATTTATAAACCATAATAAACAGATATATAAACCAATAAACCAATAAACCAATAAACAGTTATTTAAGATTATTTTAAATACAATAAACAGATTTATAAAAAAAAATTAAGATTTAAATACAATAAACAGATTTCAGATTAAGATTAACTGATTTATACATATATAGACAGATTTATATATATATAGACAGATTTATATATATATATATAGACAGATTTCAGATAAACAGATTTATATATATATATATATAGACAGATTTCAGATTTATATATATATAGATTTATATACATTGCATATATATACAGATTTATATATATAGACATTCATCTATATATATATATACAGAGACCGAGAGAGAGAGAGAGAGAGAGAGCATACGCAAAGCGAGAGAGAGTCGTCGCCGGAGCACCACTACTTGTCGCCGTCGCCGCTGCACCACCGCTGGCTTGCTCGCCGCACCACCGCTGTCTTGCTCGTAGCCCGTTTGAGAAATTTGAGGGTGAAGTTAGGGATTTGGGGAGGAAGGATTGAGTGGCAACAGGAAAAAGAAGAGGGGGGATTTTTTTATTTTGACTTTTTGCGACGGTATGCTGTAGACCGTCGCAAATAGAAGGCAGTAGTTCGTAAAATGGCGCCGTTTGAATTAATACTTTTTTGCGACGGCAAATTTCCGTCGCAAATGAGATATGCCGTCTAAAAAAAAAGGTGTTTTGCGACGATTTTCTTTACCGTCGCTAATACTTCCGCATTTCCGACCCCTCCGCGTAGTTTCATTACCGACGGGTAAGTGCCGTCGCTAAAGGCTATTATTTGCGACGGGTGACGTTACCGTCGCAAAAAACCATTTTTTTGCGACGGGGGGCGCGGCGTCGCTAAAAGCTCCGTGTTTTTTGCTATGTTTTCCTGTAGTGAGAGTTATATATAATAAAATATTTTTATGTCAAATGATCGTCAATGTGTCATTTTCTATATAATTTTCAACATAAATTAGCCTTAGGGAGTAAAGTAAGAAAATTGAAACATAAAGGGCCAAAGTGAGAAAAAATCAATTTTAAGGGTCAAAGTGGGAAGTGGCCAAACATGAAGTGGATAAAGTGTAATTAACCCTTTTTTTCTTCTTCATCAATGTTTCGGGACAAAATTAACAAAACTGAAAACTTAAAAACTAAAGTGACACGGAACACATATTTTAAGAACCCTATATGTATTTTATTATTATTCCGTTAACTATTTAGAAAGTTTGTTTGACATTAGATCAAATTGACTCAAATTAAAAATTGAAAAATAAATTAAAATTTAAAGAATTAAAGTAAAACGAAATACATATTTTTTGCACTATAATTCTTTGAATAAATCATTTTTTCAAAAAATAAAAAAATAAATCATTGCTGATAAAATACATCTATTACCTAAAATACACTTTAGGTCATTCCGTGTCACTAGTCTGCCAAATTTTAATTAAATAATTTCATTATTAAAGTTTTTAAACTCAAGTTAAATTGATATAATTTGAAACGAATCATCTAAACCATTAATCAAATAATAACCAAATACACCTAGTCTCTCAATTATGACTTTCATGTCACTTTTCGTTTTCAAATATTTTAGAATAAATTATGACAGTAATTTCTGTATTTTATTCTTTGTATTATTTTGGCCCTTATAATTTCAATTGACTTTCTTTTGACTTTGAATTTATAACTTTATCTCAATTTTTTCTGATTGATTATTATGAGATTTTTTTTAATGAAAAATATGCACATAAATGGCATTTGTCATATTTTTAAGTGCAAAATAATAAACTTACTCAACTCAGTAAATTAATCTTAATCAATTCAGTAATAATTTTCTATCAAAAACACTAATGGTATTATCAATTAGACCAAATTGATACAAAATCTAAAATTAAGGGTCAAATTTGAACTAATTAAAAGTATAGGGACCAAAATAAAGTGAGGGACAAATATAGGGACTACTGTTATAATTTGCTCAAAATTTTATTTTTTAACTTTGTTGTTTTAAGATGATGAATAAAATGAGACAAAGCTTTACAGTATTGATTGATAAAATTGACAAAATTAATTATGTGGAGACCAACATATCACATAATTTAAGGATCAGAAGTGAATTTTACAATTTTACCAATAACAATTTAGACGGTCATATGCAATTAGATCAACGAAAATGTCTCGTAGCTTGAAAGGGTCGAGCTCGAAACAGCTCAAAAATGAAAGAAGAGGGGAGAAAGAGAGGGAAGAGGAGGAGAGAGAGAGAAAGAGAGAGGAGAGGGCTCGTCGCCGTGGGTCGTCGCCGATCGTCGCAGCAGACCGTCGCCTCGCCCAGCCCCGGTCGTCTGCCCAGTCCCGCCGACGTCGCAGCACCACCGTCATCTGCCCAGCCTCCCCTCCTCCTCCAACCGGTTTTTATGGCCCCCTCCCCTCCCTCCTCCTCCTCCTCCCTTCTCTTCTTCTCCCTTCTTCTTCTTCTTCGTTCTGTAACAAAACCAGGGAAGAAAGAAAGAAAAAAAAAAAAATTCAACACCAAAATGACGTCGTTTTGGTGTCGAGCCACGATTTCGAGCCGCGGTTTCGAGCTACGTAGCATGGTCGTTAGATCAATTTAACTCAAATTGTAGATTTTAGGGACGAAATCCGAAAAAGTAAAACTCACGGGCCTAGAGTAGGGGTGAAATCGGTTCGGTTCGGTCGGTTTTTTCACTATTTTTGCACCGAACCGATCATTTCGGTTTTTATATTTGTGAACCAAACCGCCCAGAAAAATGACATAAACCGGCGCGGTTCGGTTTATTACGATGCGGTGCGGTTTTTTCGGTTTTTCGGTTTTTTAGCCTTTTTTTTTTCCCTAGTTGGGCCTCACATTTTGGGCCTATATTTCAATCCATTTTGCATAAAATTTAGGCTCAGGCCATGTAATTCCTACATATGTTTGGGGCCTCACATTTTGGGCTTATTAATATTATATAAGTCAGTTCGGTTCGGTTAAAAAAATCAAAAACCGTAAACCGAACCGAATGTGCAGAAAAACAAAAACCGAACCGAACACTTGAAAACTTAAAACACCGACCAAAAACCGTTCGGTTCGGTCGGTTTGGTCGGTCCTTCCGGTTATTCTTTCACCCCTAGTCTAGAGTGATGCAAATCACATTTTTAAGTATGATAATTGTGTTTTATTCAAACCATTCCAAAGCATGGCTAGTTTAATGGTCAACTTGCATAACTCTGAATAAAAAATACAAAAGCATATCTTAATTTAAAAAATATTCTAGTTAGGTCTAGTCTTTTTTTTCTTTAACATCTTTGGTACCTTATGAGTTAATATGAGTATATATTTTAAAATATATCTATAAAAATATTCATTTAAAAAATATTCGTTGGCTCCGTTTGGCAAGAGCTAAACGGGGTTTTTTTGACTATTTTAGCCACAAAAGATAAAATAGGCTATTTTAGCCACAAAAAACAAAATATTACATCTATCCCATAATCATTACATTCTTCTCTCACAAAAAAAGCTAAAAAAAGTTAAAAAGTCAAAAAGTCCTTCCCAAACCAAACTTTTTAGCCCAGGCTAAAATAGCCAAAAAAGTCAAAAAGCCAAAAAGCCAACCCACTTCCCAAACGGAGACATATAATTACATAAACATATTAATGATATATTATTATGAAAAATCATATGTATAAATTTTTGGCAGTGGCTTTGGTCCAGTCCAAGATCGGACTGGACCGTGATGTTGGGCCCGTGGGGGGCCACCACGAGTCCCGTTTTGATAATCCAAACCGTTCAATATATAGAACTCGTCGAGTACTATATGCCTATAAAAAATCACGTTGATCGGATATCGATAGCTATGTGAACAAAACAGTTTTTTATCAACCATTATTTGTTTCACCGTCCATTTTTTTTATACAAAACTGATTTGATCACATAGCTATTGATATCCGATCAATGTGATTTTTTACAAGCATATAGTACTCGACGAGTTCTACACATTGAACGATTCGGATTATCAAAACGGGCCCAAAAAATGGATTCAATAAACCGAACTGGACGGGTCCAGTCTTGGTCCCAACTTGAGACAACTAAATTTTTTTGGACTAATAATAAGTGTCATAATTGTACTTTATTCAAACTATTCCAAAGCATGGCTAGTTTAATGGTCAACTTGCATAATTCTGGGTAAAAAATATAAAAATATATCTTAATTTAGAAAATATTCTAATCAGATCTCGGCTTCTTTCATACCTTTTGTACCGTATGAGTTAATATAAGTATATTTGTAAAATATATCTATCTAAATATTCATTTGAAAAATATTCATTAAAATTACATATAATTACATAAACATACTAATGACATATTATTATGAAAACTTATGTATAAAATTTTTGTTAGACTAATAAGGGTTAAATACACATATAGTCCTCAAAGTTTGCATTATGTCATTTTTGTTTATGATATTTCAAATGTATTGATTTAATCCTCAATCTATTAGTTTTGTTATTAAATCGTCCCTAGCTCTGTATCTTTATTTACAATTGATAATGAAAGGGTATTTTTGTAAAATTACACTTACACCTTAACAAAATGAGGAGAAAAATGAAAAGCAAGGGTCAAATAAACTATTAGTCCCCAAAATATGTGATTTATTTTATTTTGATTTCTGATATTTTAACTATGTCAATTTAATACCCAACTTATTTAATTTGCATTTAAATAATCTTCAATGTCATACAAATATCCTTCGGTGATACTACATGCACTAATTAGCGTACTAACTAGTACACCAACACTAGTAATGAAATTATTATTGATCCGGTGGTGTTACAAGTATCAATTAGTGTACTAACTAGTGTACCAACATTAGTTATGGCATTATTATTAGGGAAAATCGGTTTAAGGTCCCTATCCAACTTTTAGTAATGAATTAGGTCCACAATGTGTTCTTTTGTAGCCTAAGGTCCCTCAATGTTATTTTAGAGTGTAAAATACCTGTCTTACCCTTGTTTATAATATACGTTGTTTTCAATTTGGCAGCTAAAGATCATATTGATATTTTGTGGGAGATTACGTGAGGATGAATTTGACGATTCAGATTTTTGTGGAGATTTACTAGGGTTTTTGTAGGTGTTGAAATCCTGTTCGTTGTTTGTAGGTGTTGAAATCCTGTACGAGTTGAAATCATGTTCGTTGTTTGTAGGTGTTGATTGATCGTGTAGGAGTTGAAATCTGGTTCATTGTGTTTGATTTGATTTCATGTGGAGTTGAAATAGATAAGTTTTCAATTTTTGATTTGATTTGATCGTGTAGGTGTTGAATTAGGTTTTTGTTTTTAGTTTTGATCAATGTGAGAGAGACGAACTCAGTGTTGTTCTTTTTGATTTTTGAAGTTAATTTTTCATTATCTATTATTGATGAATTTTCGATGGAGTTGATTTTGATTTTTGGAGTTGCTTTTTCATTCTCTGTCAACATGGTTATGAGTTCCTTTTTGGTGCTCTGTTTTTCTGCGTTTTGTGCTCTGTTTTTTGTTCACTTTGCATTTTTTGTGTAGTGCAGAGAAAATTGCAGGTTTGTTACTATAATTGAACTCAAATCACAGAGAAAATTGTAAACTTGTAGTGCAGTGAAAATCATAGAGAAAATTGTAAGTAGGCAGAGAAATTTACAGACGTAGCAATAGAGTAGTAAATGTTTTGTTTTTTTTTTAAAATTTTTTTTGAATTGAGTGTTTTGTGAACATAACAGATTTTCTCTGTGATTTTTTTATGTGCTTGTGTTTAATATATTTTTGTCTCTTGATGTTAATGTGTTTTTGTTTTTGTTATATTGAAAGTGAATATAAGTTCACAAATTTCTCTGGACTTTTCTTTGTAGTCCAGAGAAAATCATATGATTGTATTACAAATGATAAGTATTACAAATTTCTCTGGACTTATATGTTGTGTTTTTATATGTTTGCACTTTTCAAAGTTTTCTGATATGTTTTCTTTGCACTTTTCATTTTTTTTTTTTTGCACTATTCATGTTTCTGGACTTTTCTTTGTAGTATAGAGAAAATCATAGGTTTGTTATTATAATCCAATGAAAATGACAGAGAAAATGTTAAGCTTGTAGTTGAGTGAAAATCACCCTTGAAGTTGGTGTCTTGATCTTGATGCTTATTGGTTCTTCAAGGTAGCAACAGAGAAAATTCCCTTGACAGAGAAAATTACCTTGTAATCCCAGAGAAAATTACAAGGTAGCAATGATTACACAACAGAGAAAATTACAAGGTAGCAACATAAACATGACAGAGAAAATTACACGACAGAGAAATTTTGAGGAAATGGAGCATTGAACAAAATAAATATGCCATAGAAAATTAGACACAAGACATAAACATAATGTGGCCAGAGAAAATTATAAATGCTGCCAAAGAAAATTAGACACACAAGTAAGAAAGTAATTTGGCCAGAGAAAATTATAAATGCCAGAGAAAATTAGCCACACCAATAGAGTAGTAGCAAGCCAGAGAAATTTACAAAAACAAGAACACAAGAAGCTTCAATAAGAAGCCCAAAATGTACAGAAAGCAGTTCAATTTTGACAGTTGGAAGGAAAGCAACCCATCATCAGTTGGAAGCAAAGAAATTCTGGACTTCCAAGGAATTTCTCTAGATTCAACCCAGAGAAATTTCAAATTTCTCTGGTCCAGAATTTCTCTGAAACGATAAAACTCTGATTTTATCAATTTGTCATTGGTTTTGCTGCTGTTGATTCAATCACAATTTCCTGCACAAACAAATTAATAGTTCTTCTATGAGTTTGTGATAGATTTTCTTTAAACTTAATGGTATGAATTTCTCTGGGTTGAATCCAGAGAAAATTCAAATTTCTCTGCGTTGAATCCAGAGAAAATTCAAATTTCTCTGGATTACTCTAAGCCTTCCTGTACTGCTGCCTCTTCCTCAAGCTTTTTTTTCCAATATTCTTCAAGTAGGGGTCCAAATATTGCTTTTCCAGAAACAACTCCAATTCTACTAAACCCAAAAAATCAAAAGACGTTATATTCAACACTCAGAGAAATTTTGAACCTGAAGATGTTATATTCAACACTGGATATATATATATATATATGTGCTGACATTGTATATATATATATATGTATGTATCATATATATATATATATATATGTTTGCAACCATAGATAAGATAACCAAGAGTAACTGTTTGATTATGGTTGCAAATGGTCTTAATTGATTAATTATCATATATATACTAGTCAAGACAGTAAGCAACAGATTGTATATATATATATGTATGTATCATATATATATATATACATCTATTAAATTTTTTTGAAAAGAAAAAATAATAATGCATACATGTCGAAGAAGATCTGGAGTCGAGAATCGAAGCTCTGATCAGTGACTTGAGACCAATACTCGTAAAGTTCATCTCTGCTGATCTTGTCAACATTCAACTCATTTGAAGATGAATAGACGTAGGGTATTTTGGTCCAAGAAATTGATAAAATGCGTGGGTATTTTGGTTAGGGACCTGAGGCAGTATTACATTTTTTAATGTCCTTTATGCAGAAAATTGTTATTATTAGGGAGCTTAAAAAAAAAACCCCTTTTTTAAAACCACAAATACTAATTTGTATTTTAAGTAAACTTTAAGAAGTGTATTTATAATTATTATTATAGTTTTGTATCAACAAATAGATTGGTAAGATATTGAATTACAATTTGGGACAGGGAATGGTGAGCCTCCCCTTGCAAGCGATACTGCCACAGCTTCGGCCCTCTCCATGCCCAACTCAAGAGAATTGCCAGGAAGCCTCATCCCTACAACTATGGGTTCTTTACCTCTCTCTTTTCCTTCTTATCGGCGGGTGCAGGCGGCCTTAGGCCCAATGTCATCACCTTCGCTGCCGATCAATTCGACATGACCAAATCCAAGGTCGAATCTCGGAGTTGGAACTTCAACTGGTACTTTTTTACCATGGGATTGTCCACACTAATTTCTGTAACAGTTCTAGTTTATGTCCAAGACAATGTAGGGTGGGGTCTAGGTTTTGGAATCCCAGCCATTGTCATGGCTTTCTCTACATTAGTCTATATTTTGGGCAAAGTAAAACCAGGGGGAGCCCATTGGTTAGATTGGTTCAGGTCATTGCTGCTTGGAAAAAGAGGAAAGAAGTTGAACCTGAAGATCTAGGAATGTTGTACCAATCTAAAGAGCTTGATGCTCTAATTTCTTCTAATGGAAGGCTTCTACACCCTGACCAATTCAAGTAAGCTTTATATATAAACCGTTCTCTTTTTTTATTTATTTAAATATTGGTTGATTTTTTGTGCTTTTAAGATATCGACATACATGTCAATATGCCGCTTACAATGAAAATTATATGTGTATTGGATAGTTTTTATAGTCGCTCAACTAATATGGAAGTGCATGCTTAGGGCCAATTGAAAAATTCATTCTTGTCAAGGGCCCTAATATCAAATTGCTTAGTTTCATTATATTATTTAGGCTGACGTTACGAAACACTTTGGGCCACTATTGTATATCAGTTTAAAGCTGATTCACAGTTAATTCAACCGATTCAGTTGTCATAAATTATATTTTTTTTGGCTGATAATTTAAAAACTTTCACGACCAATATCAATATATCTCCCAATAATGCCACTTAAAAACATCATATGAGCATCAACTAAGGCCAAGTTTGGGAACACTAAAAAAGTGCACTTTTTGTCTTTTTGGACTAAAAAATTGAGGTTGAAAATATGGATGTTTGGGTTAACTTTTTGATTTTTTATTGAAAAATGTGTAATAAAAAATTGTAAAAATTGATTTGTAGGGAAAAATTTGAATTGGGAGTTGTGCAGCCGTAATTGTTGACTTTTGGTGAATAGTGTTAACTTTTTAACTTTTTGAGTAACTTTTTGACTTTTTAACTTTTTTGGAAGTACCCAAACTTGGCCTAAATATAGATGGTTTTTGTATTCCAAGAAAAGAATGAATTGACCTTGAAATTATATATGTATATATATAGATATAGATGCACACACATCTATCTTAAAGTTACAATTTTTATACTACATTAGTTCAAAGATGAATGGCTAAGCTTCTTTATTATGTATTTTGATTTTTTTAGGTGGCTTGATCGAGCTGCAATTTTAACTGAAGATGATGCGAAAGAGACAAACTTCCCAAATCTTTGGAGACTAGCGACAGTCCATCGAGTGGAGGAACTAAAGTCCATCATCCGAGTATTGCCCATATGGGGTTCTGGAATACTGCTCATAGCTTCCCATGCAAACCAAGGCACCTTTGGCATATTACAAGCTCGCTCCATGGATCGGAGCCTCTTCCACTCCCACTCCATCCAAATACCTCCGGCTAGCATGTCAATCTTCAGCATCCTCACTGTCCTCGTTGGGCTTGTTCTATATGACTGATTGTTCGTGCCCTTTGCTCGTCGGTTCACTGGAAACCCTGCAGGCATTACATGCTTACAGAGAATGGGCATAGGCTTCGTGCTCTACATTGTTGCCACTATTGTTTCAGCCCTCATAGTGATGAAAAGGAAAGCAGTGGCAGCAGAACACAACTTACTCGACCAGCCTAACGCTGTCATTCCCATAAGTGTATTTTGGTTGCTTCCTCAGCATTGCATTTCTGGATTAGCTGATGTTTTCATGTCTGTTGGGCACATGGAGTTTCTTTATGATCAATCGCCAGAAAGCATGAGAAGCTCTGCTGCGGCGCTCTACCGGATAGCCATAGCGGCAGGGCAATATATGGGTACCTTAACGGTATCATTGGTTCATAAATATACTGGAAAGGATAGGAATTGGCTACCTGATAGAAACCTCAACAGGGGAAGACTGGAAAACTACTTTTGGCTTGCAACTGGTGTACAAGTAACAAATCTCATGTATTATGTGGTGTGTGCCGTTTTATACTTATAAGCCACTGGAAGAAGCAATTGAAATCAACAATGAAGGGGATGTGGAAAGGGCCGGCCCTGCCCTAAGGCAGAAGGCTTGTGCCTTAGGCCTCATATTTTGGCCCAAAAATAGGGCCCTAAATTTAAAAAATTATTATAGGTTCAACCTTTTTTTTATTTATTTTTAAGATCAATTTAAAGGGTTCCAAATGTTTTATTGGGACCATGTATAATTTAGCCCATATTTATTTATAAATGTGTTTGGCCCATATTTATTAAAATGAAAATATATAAATAAATAAATAAAAAATAATAGGGCCCCTAAATTTGGTAAACAACAATGATTTAGACCACTAAAAATTACACCACTAATAGCACTAATACATTGGAAATGACAAAAAATAAAATAAAAAATAAAAACAAGGCATAGAAAGTAGCCGGGGCCCACTGCCACATCATTAGTGCTCTCTTTAGTGATCCCCTTTTAGTGCTCTCAAGCATTTTTCTTTGGCAAAACATATAAACATATATAACATAGGGCCCCTAAATTTGGCCCAAAAATAGGACCCCTAAATTTGGTAAAATATTATAGGCTCAATGTTTTTTTTTTGGTTTTAGGATCAATTTAAAGGGCCCCAAAATATTTTTTTGGGTCCATGTATGATTTACTCCATATTTATTTATAAGTGTAGTTTGGTGCATATTTATTAAAATGAAAATATATATTAAAAAAAAAAAGTGTTTGGGCTCAAGAAAAATAATACATACAATATATGGGCCCTATTTTTTTTATTTTTTATTTTTACTTTCTTTATCTATTAGATTTTAGTGGAATAAATAATTTTGCTCAAATTTTTTTACCTAGGTCTCTATCAATTTTAATTCAATAATTTTTTCCTAATTTTTTTGTTCTAATTTTGGTTTATTAAATTGTTTTATTTATAATTTTAATGATTATATGTGTAAGTAAATTTTTTTATGGTTACAAACAAATAAAAAAATTGTAACTTATCGTTTTATTCATAAATTTTTTTTCAATATAAAAGGGCTCCTATTTCCGAAATTCGCCTTAGGCCCGGACGAACTCATGTGGAGTTGGGTAGTGGTGATGGAACATCCAAAGCATTGAGTGATGCCAATGGAAATGTAGAACTAGCCGTGACCAAATGAGACATATAGAAGGTTTTGGACTAGTTCAGTTGGCCACTCTTGTATACTCTCAACTGAGAGGTTAAAAAGTAAATGGTTACCAAAGGCAAATATTGAATATTTTATCTCTTTGGGAGAGTCGGTCTTTAGATTTTTATTTGTATCTCATTGTAGGGTTGTTTCTTATATTTATTGTCATTGTTGGTGTTTGACATGCAGGTGATGTGTGTTATTAGACTTTATTATGTAATTGGTTGTCCTGTTTAACAAAATTCTTATTTGTGAATAATCTCCTAAAAAAATGACTCTTTTCAATGGTTACGATACCTACCGGAAGAAGTAGATTAATCTTAATTGTAATGAGTGGAACAAAATTTGATAATTACCTTTATAAGTGTAATGAGTTTTCCTTAATAATAAAATTGTATTCATATTTTATAATCATTGAATATGTAATTGACACAATCAAAGTCCATCTTATACTTATTATTAAAAATTTTGAAAAAGAAAAATAAACAAATAATTATTCTTTTAAAAAATTGGAATGGTTTAATCCGTTACACATCACAATGCCACTCTATCTGTCTCCGACTCTTTTTTGCCTCTTCTTTTATTTATATATTTACTTTTGATTAGAAAAAATATATGTCGTATTAATGATAATATAATGTTACAAAGGAGAAACAAAGAGTACAAAAGATAGTTGGCAAGAGACGAACTAGAAAAAACCAGAAGCATAGCAACACAGATCAAACAAGAAAAAGAGTTCAGAAAATGCACACGAATCAATTTCTTATTTTCTTCAATCACATGCCAAACCATCTGAGTGTTTAGTCTTTAAACCATCAGGGTAGTTGCATCTTATTTTACCAAGTAATTAGTGCAAATTATACATGTAGTTCCTATAATTTATTTGTGAAAAATTGGAGATAAATTCAATCTAAGGAAGGTATGAGACAATAGTGTTGAATTCACCCCATGTGAAGGAGGTGATGCTTGGTCAACAATGGAAGGCCACCAACCATCTTGAAGAGTCAAGGATGGAGGCTGCCCAAAGGCTCTCCCACCTACTCCCTCACCTATAAATGGAGGTTGAGAGGAGAGAGCAAAATGTGGAGTAAGTGAGCAAACCGTGAGACAACAAAGAGAGTGAGAGATGTGAGGCGGAGAGACCGTCTCCCTCGGTGTGAGCGAGGGAGACGGGTGAGTGGCTGAGTGAGGAGAGTGTGAGTTCCTCCTCTATTGTAATCTTTCTGTAATCTCCTCATTGGTATAGTGATAACCGGTTACTCTCCCGTGGACGTAGGCATTGGGCCGAACCACGTAAAATATTGTGTCTCCTTGTGTGTGGGTGTGTTTTTCTGCTTGTTTTGATTTCTATAAGGTCTTGGGCGGGATCCCAGATCCCAACAAATAGGTCACTAGATATTTTCTATTAGTGAGAGGTCCAACCTTTATGAAATAGTTTGGTGAAAAATCTTTTTATTTTTATTTTTTTTGTAAGATTTTTTTTCAATTTTATTCCTTAATTTATCTTTTGACTTTTTTTTATCTGTTAGCTTTCATTGATTATCCGTTCAAATTTATTTCCAATCCATTCAAAATTTATCCTATTTGTTTAATTCTTTAATCTTTTCAATTCAAATTTCCCTTATCTGTATAGTTTTTTTTGACTATTTATTAAATTTTTTCTAATATGTTAAAATTATTTGTTCATAAAATCTATCTATTGCAATTCCTGTCTGTTGAAATTCTACTTGCTCAAATTATTTTTTTCAAAAAATCTATCTGTTGAAATTTTTTATTGAAAAAATCTTACTACAAGAAAAGTGACTTTAAAACACGAAATTTTTTGTGACGGCGTGTATCCCGTCGCAAAAAGTGGTCTTTTGCGATGGCATTTGAAGCCGTCTCAAATAAATGTCTTCTGTGACGGTAATCACCCTGTCGCCAATAAGCACACAAGAAAAAGTGCCTTAAACACAGAAGTATTCGCGACGCATTGTGTGCCGTCGCAAAAATAAATTCTTTTGAGACGGGTGAAATTTACCGTCGCAAATAGTGGACATTTGTGACGGCAATTCTCTATCACAAAAAAACCCTTATTAAAACGGTGTCGTTTTAATAAATGGATTTCATCATTTGTGACAGTTTATCTATACCATCGCAAAAGGTACTGAAATATTTCATCTCCCTCCTTTAGCCCAATTGGCGCTCGATCAAAACCCCCAAAATTTCATCCCCAAATCCCTAACACCATTCTCCCTCACAATCACAGAGATTTTGAGTTCCTAATCTTAGAGACGAGTTTGAGTTTGTGTTCACCGACGATCACAGAGATTTTGAGTTCCTAATCTCAGAGACGAGTTCGAGTTCGTGTTCACCGACGATCACAGAGATTTCGAGTTCCCAATCACAAAGATTTCGATTGTTCACCGACGATCTCTCTTTCGACGAGCGACGACGGCTATATTACGATCCCTCTCTCTCGCGCGAGCTCAGTCAGTATGCTCTCTCTATCTCTCTATCTCTCTCTCTCTCTCCCTCACACACACACACACACACACACACTAATATATATATACATATTTTTCTTTCCCTGTATGCCGATAAACTTTCTGATAAACTTTCTGTTTATGTTCAATGTTGAAATAAATGTATGTTGATTTGCAGATCCAAGTATGAGTTAGCATTGCTTCATCTAAAGACTATGATCATCAGAAATGATTTTTGTTAGATTTTAAAACTGTGGTTTATTATGAATATTTAGTGTCACATTTTGTTAGATTTTTTATCATCAGAAATGATTTTTGTTAGATTTTTGCTTCATTTTGTTTATTAAAACTGTGATTTTAAAACTGTGGTTTATTTTGTTAGATTTTAAAACTGTGCTTCATCTAAAAATTGTGATTTTAAAACTCCAATAAACTTTTTGTTAGATTTTATTATGATTCTAAGAGTTAGATTTTAAAGTAGGGCGACAGAAAAAAAAAAAGGGGTTTATTATGAATATTCAGTGATCAGCCTTTTTTACAGTTATTAATCACCTATTTTCATGAACTAAAATTTTACATTTACCACCAAAAATTGAGAGGAGTTCGATTCTTCTTTAAAAATATTAAGCATGAATTGAACCAAGACTACAGTTTTGTTATTTCCAAGGAGAAAATATATAAATAAATAAAATGATTTTCTCTTCATATAGCATTGATATTTGAATTCTCTAGCATACCATCTCCATTCATATATCATTTTTTAAAGATATTAATGTGGTTTACGTCTCTGTTACAAAAAATTGTGGTGTCTAGAAGCCTAAAAGGACTTGGTGATTTTGCTTCTACTGAAAGTTATTATTAATTGTTGTCTCATTCATGCCATGGTCTATATATCTATTGAACTACTTTTATATACAATTCATCTAGAAGGATGACCAAATTTGCTCACGTTAGCTTTACAATTAGTCTATTAACTAAATTAATTTGGTCAATTGTTTATTTTATCATTATTTTGTTATTTGCTAATACAAGTTGTATGTAGTGTTGGCAAATGAAGATGTAGAGATGTGGGCGTGGTGGGTCAACCCAAGAGATGGTAAGGAACTAGGAAGATTCATAGTTAGAGAGAGAGAGAGGGAAAGAGAGAGAGAGGGAGAGAGATAGAGAGAGTAAGAGAGTAAATATTGGGGAAGGGGGTGTGGGTGTGGAGTAAGATTAACTATAGTGTGTATGTGTTGTATCATGTATGAGTTGTGGGCTATGTATGTGAGGTGGGAGGCCACAAGTGAGCAAGTTGATGGGGTTCACATGAGTGTGGACTGTATTTTAGAAAGTTCATCCCCCCCATGGGCTTTAGCTGCTTTTGCTGACCACCAACATGGCCTCTCTTTCTCTCTTTGAGCCCAAAATAACACTTTTGGGCATATTTGTAGTTTAACACTTTTGTCAGCTAATGAGTAATTTGTTGTAATTATATTTTTGTCTAGGGCATATTTGTTGTGAATATGACTAATTTCGCCATTCTTTCTCTATCTGCCTCCCTCATAATCCTATATCATTATAACCCTTACATTTGTTGTAATTATATTTTTTCCTAGGGCATATTTGTTTTGCATGTGAGATGTATATCTCCCAGGAAGTTTGCCTAAAGCAAATTAATGGTGGGAAACACATATGCATGTGGAAAATGACTGACATTTAAATATATTTATATATATTGTTGAGAAGATTACAAAAGAAGTAAAGTGTGCATTTGAGGGAAGTACAGATGATGGATAAGAATTGGATTGATTTGCCAAATAGGATGTCAATGGAATACATTAATGGGATTGATCAATTCCTTGTGTTTTCCTACACCAATAGGGTTGAAGGTTCGATGATTAGTTGTCCGTGTAGGAAATGTGAGAATCGATACCATCTTGGACAAGAGGGTGTACGGGAGCATCTGATTTTGAATGATTTTTTAAAAAAGTACAAACATTGGATTAATCATGGGGAATCTTACGTATCTCTGCCTGATAATCGAGAGAATGAAACATTGGCTAATTTAGACATTGGAGACGATATGGTTGGAATGATACAAGGGGCTATGAGAAATCCACATGTCGGTACAAGTGTTGAGGGTAATGAACCACAGGGGCCTGATCCCCATGTATCTGAACCCCAGCTCGGTCCAAATGTAGAGACTGCAAAGTATTTCAAGCTTCTTCAAGATGCACAAAGTGAATTCTATCCGGGTTGTCAGAAGTTCACATCTTTGTCATTTATTGTTCGACTTCTATATCTGAAGGTGGTTAATCAGTGGACAGACAAGTCTGTTGACATGTTGCTTGAGTTATTGAATGAGGCATTCCCGTTGGGTGTGAAACTCCCAGACTCATATTATAAAGCTCAAAGGGTCACAACAGATTTGGGCTTCATGTATGAGACGTGGGAGGCATGCCCCAATAGTTGTATGTTGTTTTGAAATGAGGACGTCAATCTTGATAAATGTGTCATATGCAATAGTTCAAGATGGAAATCAAATGGTGATGGTGGTTCAAATGGTCCTAACAACGGTGGCAGACGAATAGCTGCAAAACAAATTAGGTATTTTCCTTTAAAGCCAAGGTTGCAGAGGTTGTTTATGTTATCCAAGATGGCTAAGTTAACGAGATGGCATGCAGAGGAACGAATTGATGACGGTGTCTTTAGGCATCCTGCAGACTCCCTTGCATGGAAAGATTTTGACCGTCGGAATATTGACTTTAGTAATGATTGCCGAAGTGTAAGGCTTGGCTTAGCATCTGATGGTTTTAACCCATTCAAGACGATGAACATAGTTCATAGTACTTGGCCTGTTGTACTCATTCCATACAACTTGCCACCATGGATGTGCATGAAACAACTATTTCTAATTTTATCTGTGCTTATTGATGGCCCGAAAGGACCTGGTGACAAGATTGATGTGTATATGTAACCATTGATTGAGAAGTTGAAAGAACTATGGAATGACGGTGTCTCCACATTTGATGCATCAATAAATCAAATGTTTCAAATGCATGCAGCTTTACTGTGGACAATTAGTGATTTTCCTGCATATGTAAACTTGTCAAGATGGAGCACTAAAGGCGAATATGCATGTCCTTGTTGCAATAAGGAAATTACATCCTGTTGGTTGAAGCATAGTAGAAAACAATCATACTTGGGTCATCGCAGATTTTTACCTAGTGGCCATAAATTTCGAAAGGATAAAGTATCATTTGATGGTAGTCAGGAAGTCAAATTCAAACCAAAATTGTTGTCTGGAACTGAGATGCTGGTACAATTAGAATCTGAGGGTATTTTAACCCAATACAAGAGGGATGACCTTAAGGAGAGCCATAAGAGACAAGTAGAGAAGGAGAAAGCTAGACATCGCACCCATAGCTGGAAGAAAAAGAGTATCTTTTATGAACTGCCATATTGGGAGCACAATCTAATAAGACACAACCTTGATGTGATGCATATAGAGAATAATGTTTGTGACAATGTGTTATGGACAATATTAGGCGTTGCAGGAAAATCGAAGGATGGTGTTAATGCTCGGCGTGATTTACAAGAAATGAATATTAGAAAATCCCTACATTTACAGTTAAGAGGGTCGAATAAAGCTTATTTACCACCAGCACAATTCACGATGACCAAGGATGAGAAAGATTTGTTCTTGAAAGTATTGAAGGAAGTTACAGTTCCCGACGGATATTCATCCAATATATCGCGTCGCGTGCGCTTACTTGATAGAAGTATTGGGGGTCTTAAGAGCCACGATAGTCATATTCTGATGCAACAACTAATTCTATTGGCTATTCGAAGATCGTTACCGAAGAATGAAATTGAACTTTTGATTGAATTGAGCAATTTCTTTAGACATTTGTGTTCTAAAGTGAATCGTGCGAGGGATTCACAATATATTCAAGATCGTATCGCCATAACACTTTGTCATCTAGAGAAAATAATTTCTCCTACTTTTTTTGATATAATGGAGCACTTGCCTATACATCTAACTGACGAAGCATTATTAGGTGGAGCGATTCAGTTTCGATGGATGTATCCAATTGAAAGGTATCTTCTTACTTTGAAGTAATATGTGCGTAATAGAGCTCATCCAGAAGGTTCAATTGCTAAAGGATATCTTATGGAAGAATGCATGAATTTTTGTGCAACATATCTCAATGATGTGGAAACCAAATCTAATCGACCCGTGAGGAACTACAGTGGTGACAATAATCTGGGTCGTTCTGTTGGTGAAAGCACAAGCTTTTATCTTGATAATACTTTTTGGGTACAAACTCATCGGTATGTCTTATTCAATACAAGTGCGGTTCAACCATTCATAAAGTAAGTTATGTCACTCACTCAATATTTTATTACGTTTCATTGAATTTTGAACCAATTTTTTTTTTTTTGGATAAAATTTCCATCTACATAGCAAACACCTTGAAATACTTAAGGTCAAAATGCCTCGTATTGACGATCATCAGCTTCGGCGTGAACATTTTGAAACTTTTCACATTTGGTTCAAGGAACATGTATGTATTTAAATCTACAGATTCCATTTACCTAAATCGAACTATATTTTAAATTTTACAATTTTTTTTTTTTAAATAGGTTCAAACTTTGCGAAGAACTAGTGACGTCACATTTTCTGAAGAGATTATTGTATTGGCAAATGGTTCTCATAACCTGGCAAAGAGGTTCAATGGGTATATAATGAATAGGTTTTGGTATCGAGTAAAGGTCATGGATAACCGTCGAGCCACACAAAATTGTGGTGTAGCTTTGAAGGCAGATACCATAAATTATGCTAGTCGGAAAAACAAGAATCCTCGTGTCGGGTTTGTGTACTATTATGGACAATTGACAGATATTGTTGACATTGGATATTCCAATGAGAAAAAGCATGTGTTGTTTAAGTGTGATTGGATTGACAACATTCATGGGAAGATACAAGATGTCTTCAATTTCACGTTGCTCAACTTCAATCATTTGTTGTAGCGAGATGATAGAATTACCAATGAACCTTTCATCTTGGCATCCCAAGCAGAGCAAGTTTGGTATGTTACAGACCCGTTAGAACCAGACTGGCAAGTAATGGTGAAGATGTCTCAAAGAGGTTTATTTGATATGAATTCGACTGATCCAGAAATCGAGCCATCTATGAGCCAACAATTAGAAGAAAACATAATGCTCCGTGATGAAGAAGTTGGTTGGATGAGGGAAGCCGCAGAAGGAGAAACACTTGATGTGAAAATAGACTGATATTTAATAAACATCAATAATAGAATTAAGGCCAAGGTTGCAGTTAATGTTTAGTTTCTTAATTTACTTTGTCTTTGTAATTGTATTAGTACAGTTAATGTCATATTATAGTTGACTCAAAACCATTCTCTATGTTTCTAATGTCAATTAATGTCACGGCACTTGCATATTATTATGACAAGGAAGAGGAAGCTTGATCATCCCCTATGCATGATGTTCGATGTGGTACGTAAGAGGACATTAGGGGCACCACCATTAGAGGAGGCATCACATGGACCACCATCAGAGGGGCCATTAGTGCCACAACTATCTGACCAGCCACCGCAACGACCACTATTAGTGGCACCACCATTAGAGGAGGCATCACAGGGAGCACCATTAGTGCCACCGCATCGACCACCATCAGTGGCACCACAACAACTACCATCTACTCAGCCTCCACGCCTACCATTGGTGTGTCCACCATCAGTGGCACCACCATTAGAGGAGGCATCACAGCGAGCACCATCAGAGGGGCCATTAGTGCCACCGCATCGACCACCATTAGTGGCACCATAGCAGCTATCATCTACTCAGCGTCCAAGCCTACCATCGGTGTGTTCACTATCAGTGGCACCACAACAGCTATCATCCCGACTAGAGTCATCGGTTTATGAGCCATCCGAACGTATTTAAATTTTTTTTGATTTGTATGAAATTGATTTAAATATATATTTATTTGTTCTCATTACATATAACTTGTTTATTCTCATTGTATTTTTCAGACCCTTCGACTTCTTCACAGCCCACCTAAGGTATAAGAATTTGATTTGCATTGACATTATTTAAATTTGCATTTGTTTATTATCACTGCATATTGTTTATTCTTATTGTATCTCGCAGGTCATGTTAGTTCTTCATCAACCTCGAGTAGGCATGGTAGAGGATGTCCCAAGGGCATTAGGGAGTGGGGTACTGGTACAAAGTTGGACATACAATTTGATGAAAATTACTGTCCAATAGGGGATAACGTGTCTAAGTTAACTACTCAACTTGGCATTATTATGTGGAATGGTAACATTGTTCCTCTTACTTTTCTTGACTGGAACACTGTGCCTGATGATATTCTTGATGCTATCTGGAAGGATGTGAACGTAAAAGTATATTTTTGTCCAAAAGTTTAAATTCTAAAATTGTGTTAATATTATTTAAACTTTGAAATGGTGTTTTATAGGACAATTGGAATATATGTCCAGTGGAGTACAAGGCAATCTGCATAAAAAACTGCAACAACATATGGAAGGATCACAAGAATAAGATTAAGACTAAGTATTTCAACCTTAGAAGTTCTGACCCTAATCTGAAGGATGATGTTCCTTTGCATATTGTGCCAAGCCAGTGGGAAGAACTTGTGGAGTATTAGCGTACTTCCGATGTTGAGGTATACAAATAAGTTATATGTATGATATGCAAACATACAAATCATATTTATATACTTACATTTGTTGAACCTGCTATAGAAAATTGCAACTAGGAATGCTAAAAATCGACAAGCTCACGGCATCGCTCATACCACAGGGCGTACTACTATCGCTCAGATACGGCATGAGGTTTATATTTTATTGTTTTATTTTTGTGTATAAATAAACATTGTATATTTGCAAATTATTTGGATTCTAATTTTCATATTTCTAAAAAAATGTAGATGACCAATAAAGGGAAGTCTACTGATAAGATGAATGTTTGACTTATGACACGTAGAGCAGATGACCCAGAGATTATCCGACCTTTGTAGTTTCCAAACACCTTTCATTGTATTTAAAGTTTATTTTTTTATTTTTTGTGTGTCAACCATCTAAATTTGGCATATACTTGTATGTCTTATTCAATACAGGATGAGTTTAATCGTCAAATCTCTATACTACCTGAGGATTGTCGGACTTTGGAGGCTAGGAATGCCATTTTCCATGAGTTGATAGGTCATGGCGGACATGGATATTGTCGCACATGCGGGAGAACTGTGACTCGGAGAGCGGTGTATAAAGATGGTTCTGGGCCATCACAGTCAACACCCCAGCCATCGACTATTGTTCAGATCACCTAGCAGGTTCTTGCGGAGCTAAGAGATGAGTTGAGGGAGGAGCTGGGGGAGGAGATGCGAGCAGACTTCTCTACACATTTACAGTGGATGAGAGCTGAGATGATGGACTTTGTGTCACAAGGGGCGAGTGTGGATCCCAACAGACAGGTTCGATATAAATTAAATTGTTTGATAATGAAATTTTCACACAACAATATGTATAAAATTCGAATATGATTAACACATTATGCATTGACTATCATAGGTTCGATATGCATCGAGTGGCTACCGGGCATTTAGAGAATCTGCAGAAGACAAGAATCCATATACAACACCACCAAAAGATCAGGTATAAAATGTATCTCTGCATTCTAAGCTAAAATGTATCTTTGCATTCTTTTCATTCTAAGCTAAGAGACTTGTGGGAGAAGACGGGACTGAAATCGGGTTCCTGGATTGGGAGTTAGAGCCGGATTTCACTTTAGACAAACTAGTTCCTTAAGAAACTTGAATTCGAGGTGTTGACACCCAAAAATCACCAAACGACATCGGTTGAGCATGAAACTTGGCATACACGACTGCCTAGGCACGAGAGACTCGTGGGAGAAGACGGGGCTCGAATCGGGTTCCCTGTTTGGGAGTTAGAGTCGGATATCACTCTAGGCAAACTAGTTTCTTAAAAAACATGAATTCGAAGTGTTGACGCCCCAAAATCACCAAACGGCATCGATTTAGCACGAAATTTGGCACACACAACAGCCTAGGCACAAGAGACTTGTGGAAGAAGACAGGGCTCGAATCAAGTTCCCGGTTTGGGAGTTAGAGTTGGATATCACTCTAGGCAAACTAGTTCCTTAAGAAACTTAAATTCGTGGTGTTGATGGCCCAAAATCACCAAACGATGTCGGTTTAGCACAAAACTTGGCACACATGACCGCTTAGGCACAAGAGACTTGTGGGAGAAGATGGGACTTGATTTAGGTTCCCCGTTTGGGAGTTAGAGTAAGATATCACTCTAGGCAAACTAGTTCCTTAAGAAACTTGAATTCGAGGTGTTGATGCCCAAAAATCACCAAACGACGTCGGATGGGCACGAAACTTGGTACACACGACCGCCTAGGAACGAGAGACTTGTGGGAGAAGACAGGGCTCGAATCGGGCTCCCGGTTTTGGAGTTATAGTCGGACATCACTCTAAGCAAACTAGTTCCTTAAGAAACTTGAATTCGAGGTGTTGAAGCCCCAAAATCACCAAACGGGGTCGGATCGGCACGAAACTTGGCACACACGACCGCCTAGGCACGAGAGCCTTGTGGAAGAAGATGGGGCTCAAATCGGGTTCCCGGTTTGGGAGTTAGAGTCGAATATCACTCTAGGCAAACTAGCTCCTTAAGAAACTTGAATTCTAGGTGTTGGCGCCCCAAAATAACCAAACGGCGTCGGATTGGCACGAAACTTGGCACACACGACCGCCTAGGCACGAGATACTTGTGGGAGAAGACGGGGCTCGAATCGGGTTCCTGGTTTGGGAGTTAGAGTCAGATATCACTCTAGGCAAACTAGTTCTTTAAGAAACTTGAATTCGAGGTGTTGACGCCCCAAAATCACCAAATGATGTGCACAAAACTTGGCACACATGACCGCCTAGGCATATGAGACTTGTGGGAGAAGATGGGGCTCGAATCGGGTTTCCGATTGGGAGTTAGAGCTAGATTTCGGTCTAGGCAAACTAGTTCCTTAAGAAATATGAATTCAAGGTGTTGACGCCCAAAAAGCACCAAATGGGGCCAGATTGGCCCGAAACATGGCACACACGACCACCTAGGTATGAGAGACTTGTGGAAGAAGACGAGGCTCGAATCGGGTTCCCGGTTTGGGAGTTAGAGTCAGATATCACTCTAGGCAAACTAGTTCTTTAAGAAACTTGAATTCGAGGTGTTGACACCCCAAAATCACCAAACGGGGTCAGATTGGCACGAAACTTGGCACACATGACCGCCTAGGAATGAGAGACTTGTGGGAGAGGATAGGGCTCGAATCGGGTTCCTGGTTTGGGAGTTAGAGCTGGATATCACTCTAGGCAAACTAGTTTCTTAAGAAACTTGAATTCGAGGTGTTGACGCCCCAAAATCACCAAACGACATTGGTTTATCACGAAACTTGTCACACATGACCGCCTAGGCACGAGAGACTTGTAGAAGAAGACGGGGCTCGAATCGGGCTCCCGGTTTGGGAGTTAGAGCCGAATTTCGGTCTAGGCAAACTAGTTCCTTAAGAAACTTGAATTCGAGGTGTTGACGCCCCAAATCACCAAACGGCGTCAGTTTAGAACGAAACTTGGTACACATGACCACCTAGGCACCAGAAACTTGTGCGAGAATACGGGACTCGAATCGGGTTCCCGGTTTGGGAGTTAGGGTCGGATATCACTCTAGGCAAACTAGTTCCTTAAGAAACTTGAATTCGAGGCGTTGACTCCCAAAAGTCACCAAACAACATCGGTTTAGCACGACACTTGGCACACATGACCGCTTAGGCATGAGAGAGTTGTGGGAGAAGGCGGGGCTCGAATCGGGCTCCCGGTTTGGGAGTTAGAGTCAGATATCACTTTAGGCAAACTAATTCTTTAAGAAACTTGAATTCGAGGTGTTGACACCCCAAAATCACCAAACGGCGTCGGTTTAGCATGAAACTTGGCACAAACAACCGCCTAGATAGGAGAGACTTGTCGGAGAAGACGGTGCTCGAATCGGGTTCCCGGTTTGGAAGTTAGAGTCGGATATCACTCTAGGCAAACTAGTTCCTTAAGAAACTTGAATTTGAGGTGTTGACGCCCCCAAATCACCAAACATCGTCGATTTTGCACGAAACTTGGCACACACAACTGTCTAGGCATGAGAGACTTGTGGGAGAAGACAGGCCTCGAATCAGGTTCCCCCGTTTGGGAGTTAGAGTTGAATATTACTCTAGGCAAACTAGTTCCTTAAGAAACTTGAATTTGAGGTGTTGACGCCCCAAAATCACCAAACGGGATCGGATTGACACGAAATTTGGCACACAAGGCCGTCTAGGCACGAGAGACTTCTAGGAGAAGACGGGGCTTGAATCGGGTTTTCAGTTTGGGAGTTAGGGCCGGATTTCTGTCTAACCAAAATTATTTACTTAACTATCTTTGTAATTATATAGTAGTTAATTTTTTATGTTTTTTTGTAATTAAAATATTAACACATAATTATATTGTCATTAATTATTTTTATTTTTTATTTTTTATTTTCAGATATTTCCTGAGTAGCATATTGCTTCTTGTGGAATGCAGGCGTGTGAAGATTGCTACTAGCTTTTGTTTTTGAAACCCACGGAAGAATCATGACGAAACTTTTGTTTTTGATTTACGTTAGTTAGATTTGTAAACAACATTATGTATGTATTGTGCAACATTATGTAGTGGGATAATTTTGGTGACGTGTTGTTATAAATGTAAGAATATTTTAATTATGGATGAATTTTTATTTATATAGTAGAATTTTTATATTATTATGTAATTATCTGTTTCTTTTTTAGTTATTTTTCATTTAATACAGGTAATTTTCATATTTTTAATAATTTTATTGCAGTTTTTTTTTTGAAAGGGCACCACAATCTAAAAAAAAAATTAGAACCAAATTTTTTGCAACGGCAGTAATGCTATCGCAAAAGATATTGGCATTAATTGAAACGAAAGACCTTTAGCGATGGTATTCTTTGCCATCGCACATAATATTTTAGCGACGGCATAATGTGCTGTCTCGAATAACCCTTTAGCGACGATATTTTTGCCATCGCAAATAACCCTTTTAGCAACGGCAACACAGTGCCGTCTAAAAAAATCTCAGATTTCCACGCATTAATGCCGACAGCATTTTGCCGTCGCAAAAAGGCATTTTTGTCGTCGCAAAAAAAAAAAGACGACGACGTTATACCGTCACTAAAACCTTTTAGCAAACCCCTTTGTTGTGACCCCCCACTTGCCGTCGCTAAAAGCCAGTTGTCATCGCAAAAAAGCTTTTGAGACAGCGTTTTGGGTATCTGCGACGGTATTTTGCCGTCGTAAAAAAGTAATTTTTTTGTAGTGTTTATTTGTTTAGATTTTGTATATGTTGAAATAAAAATTCCATTCATTATCTGTTGAAATTTACTAAACATATTTTTCTTATCTGTTTAATTTTTACTCCCAGATCCACTTTCTCTTTCATCTCCCATATTTGTTCTCAGTGATTTGAATGTCTAGCCACTTGTTTACAACTTATCAAAGAAGAAGATTCTAAGAAATCCAAGAAATTTGAGAACATATCTAAGATTTGTTTGTCTCTTTCTTTTATTTATTTTTTTATTTTTTTATTTCATATATGGAAGAGCCTCAAAAAAGAAAGAGTTCATATTTTCATATGTAGATGGTTATGATATGAAGATTTTGATTATCATCAAACATTCCCAATGCTTAACGACATGCCTAACAACCTCATGATACATAATAAGTTTGCCATACTCATAAAAACATATTCATACATATACACACACACACACACACACACACATATATATATATATATATATATATATATTTGATCTAGCAATTAAGTTCAACAAATGATGGGCGATTGAACCATGGGCGATTGTATTCCCTCCATAGACTGCTACATCTGTTCGATCGACTGAACCATCCAAGATCTGTAACGCATCGGGCATTAGTGTTCCCCCAAGCACAACTCTATTAATTGGCTACCATTGTTAGCGGCGAATGATCACACCTTCAACTCTACCATCCATCTTCATTCAAGTAAGGCTATTAGTACACTTTCTGATCTTTCTTTTTTCATCTGGGTTTTGTGATTTGGGGGAAATGTAGAGCAGGAGCTGGTTCTGTTCTTCCCAATAATAAGTTTTCGCACTTCACTTGTTTGACAATTTGCCTCAGTGAAAATGTAATGGAAAAAAAAAAAGGAAATGGAGGTTGGATTTCGATAGTGAGGTGGAGGGAAGGAGATGGAGATCAAGGCAAGGATGTTAAGCATGGACTGTTGTAGACCACCTGAACTCCGCTCCGCGTGCGAGGGCACGAATTGTAGTTCTAGCTACTACAGTTCGGACTCCTGTCACGGTTCTGAATCTAATCTCACAAAGTGTAATGTAAGACTGATAAATCACCAAAGAGTCCAAATCCGACAAATCATTTTTGGAAAATCGATTTTAATCAAGAAGTGCCAAACATTGACTGCTTCGCCAGATTTCAGAGTCGCCACCTAAATGTTTTATTTTGGGAAATTTAAGAAACCCTGACTCGTGCCTAAGGCCACGTGTCCATCATCACCAAAGTTGCCTCGGCTCGGGAACTTGGGTATGATGGGTGAAGGTCATCAAAAGATCGGCCTCTATTAATATGATATGTTGGTTTTATAAACACACGTGTTCTTATTCCGGTTACTAATCTAGAATTACTATGTGATGCGCACAGCATACAAGTATAAACTCAATCACGCAGATTGGAACAAAACAACTCATGTTTGTGTTACTCGCAAGTAGGCTAAAGCGCGGATTTGCCACTCTCAAGTGGGCTTAGAAAACATGTTGATTTGCTACTTCAAGTGGGCTTTAAAACTCACAATCATCGAGTTGTTCCAATCCAAGGAATCAAGCCTTCACCCACAGGCATTTATGCAGTTAATAATTAAGCAGTTAGCCTCATGGCAAGCATGCTATCATAGCAGTCACTTACTCACATGCAAGGATACTAAAGCATAAAAGCTTACCTAGTACTCTGAGCCAAAACAGAAGCTAGTTAGTAATCATGCATGATCCTAGCTATGTTAAGAATGCCTAATGAAACACATGCAAAATGCAACTAAGATAGGCTCGGCTATTCTAAGATGTCATGTGAATGCAACTTGATAATATGTATGCAAATTGATATTGAAATATAATGCAGTTTGTATGATGCGCCGAGCCCGGTGCATGCAAGACAAATGAATGATGCAAACATGCAAAGCATAAGGTATACTAACTGAAATATGCCCTAAACTAACCATCAAAAGCGGATAAGTAAAAGGGAGAAAGAATAGGGTTGGAATACATTCACACACATACGCACACTTATTACAACATTTTCCCTCTCGACGGAAGGTTCAAATAATAAGCTAACTAGCTAATCTAAGCTACTTAATTACAAACCGAAACTAATTAACTAACAAGCCAATTAATTATTACAATCCAAATTGAAACAAATAACTATGCCAAACTAATTAAAATATTACAAAACAAATCAAATGACTAGTTTACACGAACTGATCATAAATAAAGAAATGGCCTCGCGGGCAAGGAAGAGATGCATGCTCGGTCGGTTTCGCTCAGAAATCCACTGTCGTGCCTCATGATGCCTCTGTTTGCACTCTTTTGTACTTCTGAAAATTGTGCCAATTTTCAATATGCTTCTGATCCACCTTAGGAACATTCTGAGGGGTGGTCGGCCAATAGCAATGACCATCGGCTAGAGTTTATGGCTATCGGCCAATTTTGATAGCCGATCGGCAGCCTTTGAGGGCCAGTCGGCCACTGCTTCCTGCGAATTCTCCTTTTTGCTGCAACAGAGCACTAACAGAGGCATGGCAGTGTATTTACAAGAAAATGTGTGTGCAACCACAGTCCTTATCATATCCCAAGCTCAAAGGAGTGTAGTGCTCGGCTCTTGAGTCATCAATCACGCATCTCAATGTATGATGGCCAAAAAGGCCGAGTTGCACAAATCAATGTCAATGAATGCACACAAATAACACATAAGACTCGATGAACCTCCACCTTATCATACATGATCAAAGGTGTCGGTGACCTAAGGAATGAGGCACGTTTCATCACTATGAGTATGAAACGTCCCTTGTTCCTTGTGTTTGGATTGGCGTCCAACCCAAACACAATGTAACACACAATATGCTAACACAATACAATGCAACAATATGCAAGCAACAATGCAATGCAACAACATGCAAACAACATGAACATGGCAAGGGCTATGTAATGCAATACTCAATGGACCAAACCAACCTCAGACAAGCCTTATGCATGCCAAGACAATGGCCAAAACATGTTGAAAATGAAGTCTAAAAGCAAATACAAGCATGCATTCACATTGGTTCACAAACAAGGCGTGAAGACAACAACTCTCAAACATATTGAAGGAGTGGAAAATGTGAGAGTGTGGAAATGAAATAGGCTCTGAAATCATGTAAGGAATGATGCCAAATCATGCACATAATACAAGCATAGCATGCTAGGAGGCTCAAAGCTTAAGGCTAGCAAAGGGACTTGCACCATGGCCATATCAATTGAGCCCTAAAGGGCCAAGGTGACTCAAAACAGTCCCAAGGCAAGTCAAAACAAGGCCAAAACATGCATGGAATAGAGCTAACACATGTTAGAATAGGAGGCATAAAACATGACGCATGCAAGGCCAATGAGTGAGATTACACTACACCTACCAAAACCAAACATGAGATGACTCCACCAACCAAAAATAGAGTTATGGCATGGCAAAATAAGACCAAATACAAACTGAAATGGTAACCCAAAAGCCTAGGCAAGATGGCATACACATTGGCTCATGTTTAAGGCATAAAGCACAAACCCTCCAAAGCATTGAAAGAGTAAAAGATTAGAGAGTGTGACCACACTACACACACTAAAATCACATACCAAATGATGCTAAATCATGCTAATAGCCCAAGCAATGCATGCTAATGACATTGAAACTCAAAGCTAGTGAGCGAGATTGCACCATGGCTATACAAAGCAAGGCATGCATGACCAAAACAACTTCAAACAGAGCTTAAGGATGGAAAAAAATGAGTAAAAGCTTGCGGGAGTGGAGCCAAAAAACACACTGAAAAGATAGTTCAAAGCATGATGCATGTTAAGGCTATAGGGAGGATTACACTACAAGTGCAAGGAGCATGCACGAGGTAATCAAACCAAGCCAAAACAGAGCTATATCATGTTGAAATAAGGCCTAAGGCATGCTGAGATGGAGCCAAAACATGCTAGAAAGACATGCTACTTTGTAAAGCTACAAGTAGGATTAAACTACAAGTATAAGAAGCATGCAAGAGGTGACCAAGACAGGCAAAAATAGAGTCATGGCAGGTCTAAAGGGTCACAAAAAAGTGCTCAAACAAAACCTTAAGAAGATAGGACTACATGCTCTTTTGGTGAGCCACTAACACAAGTAAACAAGAGAAGAGGAGGGAGGACAACCCCCTCCTATTTTGGGCTTCAAAACCACATTTCTACCACTGAAAATCCACTAGATTTTAGTGGTGAAGAGGCCAAACAAAGGTGATCCAAAGGCCTAAAAGAGATGGCTCAAAACAAAGCCAAATAAGGTACAAAAGGGGGTAGACCACCCCCAACACCAAAGAGGCCTCAAACAAACACTTTTAATACCTAAAGATGAAGCTTTTTACAGTTGAAAGTTAAGCCAAAAGAAGCATGCAAATAGGGCCAAATAAGCTATGAAAACATAGCTTTAAAGAGGTAAGAGACTCACCCTTCAAGAACCTCTTTACAACAGCAACTTCAGAGGCAAAAACCAAGCTTAAACCACTCAAATGCAACCTCCAAAAACCTCAGCTCAATAGTGAAGGTGTGAGGAATGGAGCACTCTAACCACGCTGAGACCATGAGAAGAGGTCCTGAGACGATGCGATGGATGTAAAGAGTGTGATGAGATTGTTTGTTAGATGCCTAGGAAATGCAGTAAACAAACAAAGCGTCACTTTAAAAAGTACCTCATGGGGTGAGTGGCGATGAACTGCTCTACTCTAACTGAGATCTCCCTCTTGTGTTCTTTGAACTTACCTTCAACTCATAGTTCAAAGGCCCTCAAATGCCGACGAGGGGTAACCTCTACATATAGAAGCCACGAATGCCACTTTTCTTCCTGATCATATTCACAACTTTCCCTATTCTCTAACGGGGTGACAGACTAGGTTAGTACAGTATCCAGAATTGAGGTGCACACATGCTACCTCAACCTATGGGGCTTCTATACAGATTTCAAGTCGGGGATACACCCCTGGGTATTTAAACCAGACTTTAGCCTCAGAAATTCCAAACCTTTGTGTTCTAGGCATCACCATTCGAACTCCAGTTTCCACCGTCGTAGTTGGTCTCCTAGGAACTCATTGCAAATACAGCCAAGACGCCTCTGGCAGGGAATGATGCTCATGGAGAGTACTTTGATCGCCATTCTAACTTTAAAGGAACTTGAGATCAGGGTATACTCATTCTCCAAAGAAATGATAAGGCCTGAAAAGGTACCTCCGGAATGCAATCCCAGAAATGCTGAAGTTGAAACAAACTCAAATGCTCCAATTTTCCCTCTTTTCTTTCGCTTTGCAGTCCGGAACCTACGTAACTTCAGATAGGTCTTTGTTCCACTGTTCTCTCTTTTGATTGGGGTTAGACCCTGCAGTTTTATGAAAGAAGGATCCCTGTTTTGCACACCATGTTGGAAATGACATAACACTTTGAGCACAAAACGATTTATTTTTGAAATTGAAACCAAAAATGAGTTTTTAACTGGGTATTGAGCCTACGATTGACCATAGTACACCATGACTCAACAAAGGGAAAAAAAAGTAAAAACAATCTAACACATCTATTTACACTCACAACGACTCAAAACAAGAATCAAGACAAACAAAAACAATAAACATAACACTCGGATGTTTTCCACTAGTGGGAGACCTCTCAATCCACGAGGAGCCCACTGCACCGCTAGGTATTGTTTCCCATCCTTTCTTATTTGTGATTCTCACATCACTTTGGCACTCAATCTCTATTTTCCCTAAAAATCCCTTTCCTTACTTTTTCTCTCAACACACATCTTTCTATTCTTTAATCTCTCTTATTTTTTATCCCTTCCCAGGTGTGGTTGATGGATAAGTTGGAAATTATGGACCTTATAAGGGGAGTCGAATATTCTGCTCTATTTCTAGTTCGTGCTTCGCGCTTGGCTCGATACCTTGTTGCTTGGAGGATGAGAGAATTTTTGGCCTCTGCTGTTAGCTTCAGTTGTGCCCTTTTTGGTGAGTACGTTGACAATAGGGAAAAGACAAAAAAGCTGACTTGACTGTGCCTCTAGTTCATCATTTTGACCATTTTTTTATTTTGGGCTTTCCGTTAAAACAATTTTGACCAACATGAGAGTTAGATTAACATGCTTGTTCGACTTTCTGCTTTGAAATCATGTAAGTCAGCTATGAACACTGAAAATTTTCCTTTTTTCGGGTCCAAGAAATGGTTTAGTTTTGGAAAAATAGAATAATTTTTGAGAAAATTAGTCAACCTCATTAAAACTCCTCAAAAATTGTTTTCACAAATGGCCACTGCTCAATCAACGTGGAACTAACTCTTGAAATGCAGAACCTCAGATTTGAACTTGAATTGTCTTGCAACTAAATCTTCTAACGGGATAGGACACCCAATTTTGAACAAAGATGAGCTGATTGGACCTGGATAGGATAGCCGAGTTGAACAAGGATAAGCTAATCAACATGGATGAGACAAGCAGGTTGAAAATGGTTTGGGCCAAACTTTAGGATGAAATTGCCTACGTATCCCAAAGATGGGAATCAGGCCTAACGTAGTTCCGGGGGTTAACGTGCACTCGGGTATTAACACTCTCCTTCTGCGCTCTAACTTTTTCCAAGGCCACCCTTTCAGGTTTTCAATCTTGGAAGCTCTATTTTTTCTTTTCATTTTACTTTTCTCCTTTTTCATTTTTCTTTTTCTGCTTTTTTCATTTTTGTTTTTTTTTCTTTTTTTCTTTGTTTTCATTTTTTCACTTTTGTTCTTTTTTCTTTTTCTTGCTCTAACTTTTGCCCGGGTTGCCCTTCCAGGTTTTAGGCCTAGTGAGCCTCTCAAGGATAAAAAAGTTCAATTTGTCCATGTTGATTGGCTGTAGGATCTCTATGCCATCTAGATCCACGAGAATGGCTGCTATTCGGTGATGATGTAGGAGCCCATTCAATGGGGTCTGAATTTGCCCCCGATGTTTGTGGATAGGAACTCAATTGTCCTTTCAGCAATAATTTTCTTCTTTCAGATTACAGGATTTGGCTTTTTTGCCGATCTTCATTGGTTTGAGATGACCCATTTTTGAATTTCGTTCACATCTGATGTTTTTTGCCCCTAGTTCAAGGGCTGCTTCTAATCTAGCTATGCAAGCTTCTTTTGATGATATCTTACCTTCTTGCCCCTAGGTCAAGGGCTGCTTCAAATCCGGCCGTGCAAGCCTCCTTTGATGACATATGACCTTGTTGCCCCTAGTTCAAGGGCTGATTCAAATCTGGCCATGCAAGCCTCATATTTTGGTTGATCGTTGAACATTCTGAATCAAAGTTCCAGGTTTTGAAAGCAAAAGGGGTCGAGTCTTGAGGCTGGGAGTGATCCTATGCTGTACAATCTCAAGATCAATTCCAAGCACATTTTCATAGGACTACGCAAAATGTTTTTTGAAATCTTTTAATAAAGCAACTAGTCGCTCGTGCTCTTCTGAAGACAATGTAGAACCAATCTAGATCAAGCCAGGATCCTTCTCAGTACTCACATTAACATATATGATTTCATTCATTAAGGGCTTAGCAGCCCTCTCTTCCTCTCAGTTGATTAATTTTTTTGCAAATCCAAAGGAATTCCTTCCTCTTTGTTTTCAGCACAGTGTTGGTGTAGACACCCCATTTTTGACCGTCCTCAAGATTTGGACGTCATTGTTTGCGCACGTGATGATTGTGCTTGTTTGTGTTCGTTTTAAGCGCCCGAAGTCCTCGGCGAAATGCCCTGTCTTTGAGCCTTTAGACCTTGTTCTTTCTCTACCTTGTTTTGGACCAAAACTTGGTGTCTGGACCTATTGATGACCTATTGGCCACCCCCCAAGGCTGTCCACCATGGATTGTGCCTGTCAGCCATGGATGTGGCCGGTTGGCTACCAGTGGTGGCCGACGGCCACCAGTCTCTTTTTCCAAATATTTGTTGCCAGCTGTGCTAGCTGTAGCTCACTGAGCTGCATCTTCATACACGTGTATGGTATGATGTATCTAAGCTCAAACCTTGTTTTTCTATATATAGGGGGTGCCTCTCCCATTTTGAGAGGTTAGACATTTTAGACCAAAAATCTCTCTCTCTCTCTCTCTCTTTAGAATTCTCTCTCTCTCTCTCTCTTTCTCTCTTGTTATTTTGTGCCTTAAAGTCTAGTTTCTCTACACTTTTGCACATCAACCCTCAATCAAACTTGGACACCTTGGAGCTATGGTCTCTTGGAGTCTTGTTTGTGCTCTAGAAGAAGGTTTAAGCTAGGATTGTTGCGTAATTTGTGCTTGAGCTTCAAGAGGTAGTTTACTTGTTTAGTATACTTGCTTTGAATACTTGTTTTGCCAGCCTTTTGTATTGTTTTTGGGCTGGTTTTCAAGTATAAAAAAATCATTTTTTTGAGGATTAATATTATGGTTTGAGGCTATCTTGTGTTAAGGGGTAATCCACTATTCTTATTGCTTAATTGTTTAGACTTTTACACCATTTTTCATCACATTCAAATCAAACTTTTTGGGCCTTTTGACCACTGAAATTCAGAGGTTTTTAGTGACAAAAACCTTTTTTTGAAGTCCAAAATTGGAGGGGTTAGCCCCTCCCCTCCCCTCCTTGTGTCTTGCTTGCATGCCTAGTTAGGCTCACATGTTAGCATGTTTTTCTAGCCTAACTTAGCTTTAGTCCAGCATGTTTTTGCCTCTGTTTTGACCTACTTTAGCTTTATTTTGGGATATTTGGGTCATTTGAGCTTTGTTTTGTATAGTTGTGGTGTAATTTCCTTCACTAGCTTAGTGTTTCTAGGCTTTGAGCATCATTTGTGTGTCTTGGTTGCATGTTTTAATGCTTTTTTATGCCTAATTCTAGCACTTAACATCTATGCAACCTCCCTCTTTGCTTCACTTTTTCATTTGTTTGAGGCTTGTTTCAACCTTAGGGTTATTTAAGCTTGAGGTTGAGGCTCATGATTAATGGTTAATCCTCTTTTGAGGGTTCATTACCAATGGCATGAAGCTTCCCTCATGCCTTGAACTACCCCTTGGTTGACACTTCTTTCACTTTAGAAGACACTCACCAATGAACTAATCGATTAAAGAATGAATCGGTAATTTAAAAGGAGTAAACAAAATGAACAAGTAAAAGAAACAAGATAAGCATCTTTCATGTTGCATTGCATGTGTTCGAATCGGACGTTAATTCGAACACGAGGAAAATGGGACATTTCATACTCAAAGTGATGAAATGTGCCACTTTCCTTGATCACCATCACCATTGATCATGCATGATAGGGTAGTGGTCTTTTGAGTCTTGTTTGCACTCATTAAGCTTGTACAAGCTTGGTTCTTTGGCCATCATGCATGGAAATTGCTTGATTGGTGGTTTGAGAGCCAAGAGTTACACTCCTTTGAGCTTGTTTGATGATAAGGAGTGTAACAATACACACAAACCTGTGAGAATACACTATTTTGCTCTGTCTGCTCTCTGTTGCAGCAAAAAGAGGAGTTCGTGTCATCAGTGGCCTACCGACCACCACCAGTAGCCAACAGGCCCCCTGTCGGCCACCAATGAAAATTGCACAGTGTGTTCCTGAGGTGGAACAAAGGTGTTCTGGAAGTTGGCAAAATTTTCAGTGTTCAAATGTGCAAACAGAGGCTCGCAGTAACAAAATGGTGGCTTTCGGGGTGGAGGAACCGAGCATGCATGCATCCCTCGTTTCCTGAGGCCATTTAGTTGCTTTGCTTAGTTAATTAGTCGTAGCTAATTAATTAGTTTAATTGCTTTGTATTTAATTAGCTTAGTATTTAGCTAATTACTTCGATTTGTAATATTTAATTAGCTTAGAATAAGTTAGTTAATTTGTTTCAATTATTGTAATAATTAGTTAGCTTAATTAGCGTAGCTTGTTGGTCAACGTTTATTCATTCGGACCCTCCCTCACAAGGGCATAATGTTGTAATAAGTGTGCGTGTGTATGTGTATGTCTTCTAACCTCACGTCTTTTTCCCTCTTATTTAATCGCTTTTGATGGTTAGATTAGGGATCATATTTCAATTAGCATACCTTATGCTCACATGCTTGCATCCATTCATTTGTCTTGCATGCACCAAGGCTTGGCGCATCATTCAAACCACATCGTCATTTCAAATACTTCTTTGAATACGTGTTTAATTGCATGTTGTTCAAATCAATCCATATGCCATATTAGTAGCCGAGCCTATTAATTGCATCATTGCATGTGTTGCATTAGTCATTTAACATAGTTAGGATCATGCATTTTTCTAACTAGTTTTTATTTTGGCTCAGAGTACTCGGTAAGCTTTCACACTTTAGCATACTTGCATGAGTGTGATTGGCATATTGCCATGTTTCGCATGCTTTCCATGAGGCTATGTGCTTAAATGCTAAACTGCATGAATGCCTGTGGATGAACGCTTGTTGTTTGAATTGGAATGATTCAACGAATGTGTGTTTTAAAGCCCACTTTATTGAGTGGCAAATCATTTTTTAAGCCCACTATGTTTGGTGGCAAATCCGCATCTTTAAGCCCACTTGAGGGTGGCAAATTCAAACCATTTTCACAACCAAACATGAGTTGAATTGTTCCAAGTCGTGCGACTAGTCTATACTTGTATCACATAGTAAAGTTAGCTAATAACCGGAATAAGAATGCATAATGTTTATAAAATGCATATCATGATTAGTAGAGGCCGATCTTTTGATCGGGCGAGCGAGGGTGCTCAATTTAGGACCTTCCCCTCTCGTACCTAAGTTCCCGAGCCAAGGAAACTTTAGTGATAACGGACACGTGGCCTTTGGCATGAGTCGGGGTTTCCTAAATTTCTCCAAAAACAAAATATTTAGGTGGCGACTCTGTATTTGGTAAAGTAGTCCAATTTTGGCACTTTTTGATTCAAAATCAATTTTCCAAAATAATTTGTCGGATTTGGACGCTTTGGTAATTATCAGTTTCGCATTGCACTTGTGAGACTAGATTCAGAACCGCTGGACTTCGAACTGTGAGGCCTTTCTTTTCAAACCTTTCTGAAAGGCGGGGCAAAAGAAAAAGGCGAGTCCACAGTTTTTGGTGACTCCACTAGGGATTTAGAGAACTTGACTCGAACTCATGCTATGTTGTTTTATTTACACTTATGTGTTTATTTGCATTTTCATTTGCATTGGTGTGCCTAAGTCTCTGAGTTTGCCATCTGCTATTCCTGAACGGTTTGCCAGAGGCTTGCTTGGAAGAGCTTACCAAAAGGCTGACTGGTTGTGGGCTCTACCATGATGGGAACACAACCCTTGGATCTAAACTACCACTGTACCGTTTAATCCTCATTTCATTTCTCGGTGTTAAGTGTGAGAGGTATATTAGGTGGTCTTGCCGAGGTACCCTTTTTGACCAATCAGCCTAGTTGCATATCGGAGAACCATAGAGACTGTTCCAAACTAGGGCAGGTTGCTTACCCGAATGCAAGAATTGAATGAAACCGCTTGTTTGCGTAGCGAACCCCTAGCTCCTGACAAAACTAGGATAGGGTAACCTTATGCCATCATAGGGATGTTTTGGCTCTCACTTGCTTAGTACGTGCTTTTAGAGTGAAACTCTGCAGGAATGTATGTGTCAATTGCAAGTCTGAGCATCAGTTTGAGGGTATCAGTTTTAGGGCAAAAATTTGGGTCAGAAATCAGTATTTGAGTACAGTTATCCAACTTACGATTGCAACCGTGTGTTGTTTCTATCTGAGCCGAGGTATTGTGCGGTTTCTGATTTTTGTTTCTTTTTGCTTTATTTTCTTTTTGCAAGGTAGTTTTTTACCATTGCTTCAGACAAGTCTGTTACCCCCCCAGCACTCTAGACCCGAGTTAGAAGGATTTGCAGATATGGGGATCTAGTTAGGGGATAGCCAGTGTTTGTATCACCCCAGCCGGTTACTAGACGGAGGAGGATTTGGCAGAATTTGCCAAATCAACAGTCACCCTTTACCTCACATGTGTTCAACCAAGCCCAATCATCTGCTTCTACTCCAGACAGAGAGTACACCAGTTCCAATAGTTCAAAATCCTTTAGTAGATATGGAAGATATGCTTCAACAACTTCAACAAACTATCAAGGCTATGCTGCTAGATACTGCCCGCCAAGCGGAAGTCACCGCCTACCAAGTAGAAATTGCAGCCCAACAGGCTGAGTTTATCGCTAGGCTACAGCAACAACAGCTGCAGCAAGTAGCAGCCTCTACATCCCATCCACCTCCTGCAAATATTCCATTACCCGGAGCTACTGCTTCCACAGCTAATGTCCAGGAAAATGCAGGCATCCTAGTGGATCCGATTCCACCACAGACCTCCAAAGCACCAATATACCAAACGGAGGCCCCCTTTGAGTTTGAGGTCGACCCTACTACATTAAAAGTAAGCAAGCTAAAAAAGCTCTTTAAACGAGCACAAGGCGTGAATTCGATTCCTAACATAGAGGATGGCTATACTGATTCGGCAGTGACATTGCCAGATAGATTCAAGATGCCGCATATAAACCGTTTTGACGGTTCTAGGGATTCTATGGTCCATTTACGGCTATGCTCTAACATCCTATGACCTATGGGTCTCACCAGATTACAGAAGCTGTCGCTCTTTGGCCGGACCCTGTCAGGTATAGCGGCCATCTGGTATGCCAAACTTGAAGATTCTGTGAAGAGAAACTGGGAGGAAATGGCTAAGGCCTTCATAGCACAGTACTCTTATAATAATCAGATCGAGGTCACTACTCGTGATCTCGAAGCAACTCGCTAGGAGCCGAAGGAGGGCTTCTCTGATTTTGTAACTCGGAGGAGGGCCAAGGCCTCCATAATGACCATCCGACTGGTAGAAAAGGACTAGATCAGAATGGTGGTCCGTAACCTGCAACCAAGACTGCTACAGAAGATGATAGTCTTACCTCTGTCTATTTTTTTTGACCTCTACGAAATAGGGGTGCAGATAGAAGATGCAATGAAGCATGGCCTGATAGACCACGAGAAAGAGCAGCCCAGGAGGGCTTTCACGCACAGTTCCAATGCGACTACAAGTGGTAGTGCAGCTGCAAGGCCTTCCAATGTGGGTATGGTCACCACCACACCGAAAACTTCTAACCCCTTTGCTGGTACATTTGATACAACATCACAAACCTCGAAACACCAACCCCAAGGCCAGAAGGTTTTCACCCCACTCTACATGTCTCTATCTGCAGCCTTGAGAATCCTGATCAGAAAAGGGCATCTGAAGTCGTTAGAACAATGCCCATTGCCCAATCCTCTCCCTTCTGCATACAATCCGACCAAATACTGCGCCTTCTACCAACAACATGGTCATGATACTGATCAATGCTTCAGATTGCGTCATGAGATTCAAGATCTCATTGACAATATGGTGATAGCGCCTCCTCAAAAGCCTAATGTCACTACGAATCCTCTCCCACCACATAACCAAGCCCCTCCACCCCAGCAAATAAACCTCATCTATACACTGGCTGTCCCTTACGACCCCAGTATATACATCACCCCCTCCCACCTACCTAAGCCGGCGCTGTTCATCCCGAAAAGCACAGATTTGTGCATGATGAACGCGCCCACATCCCAACCTAAACCTTTGGTGGTGACTGTTGTAGATGAAGGCAAGGTTGCCTTGGTGGAGAGTGGGAGTGCTAGTTCAATGCCTGAGGGCTCTGTGGGCTTATCTGGGGAGGAATACAACTTGTGCTGCTACATTGTGCCAACCAATCATGCCAAGCCAGAGCTGGAGTTGCCAATAGGGATGGAGGTCAATGTAGTTCGAGAGGACGGACCAAGCCAGGGACTGGATGACTTAGCCAACCTCGAGGAGGACATTAACAACCTGTAGTTCTTCAATGAACAAGATCCGGGGGAATGTACAAATTAATTGGTTCGATCTGAACGGGTCAGTAGATAATTCGGGGTGGCTCAGTGATGAACCTGATGTGGATGAGGGACTTTAATCTAAGCTAGAACAGCCAGAAACAGGAACTGCTACAAGGGTTGGAACAACCGAGGACAAGGGTAAGCTGCCGGAAGACGCTAGTCTGAAACAAGTGGCTGAGGAATTGAGCATTGTTAGTACTACTGATACGAAGCAAGAAGTCGCACTGAAGTGGTTGAATAGGAAAGGGATGAGAATGATCAGAAAGTAGGAAAAGCCAAACAACCTGTGGGGGATGACTGTGATGTGAGAGTAATTACAACGGAACCAGAAAATTGCCTATCAATTGCTGGAGGAGTATGGTGGGAAGATGATGATCTGCATCTTGCCCACACAGACGAGGATTGGGGCCAAGACCTACCAGACGACACTTGGTATTTTGAGGAAGTGGATCACATGACTAGAAGTGGGCAGTACTTCAAACCCTCACACTTGGATCAACCAGAAGCATCCGGAAAGGATAAAGAGGCTAAAAAACAAAGGGAAAAGCAATTGGAAGAAGAAGCTGTACTGATGTAGCTAAAGAAAATCCAAGCAGACATATCCATCTGGGGTTTGCTCATGGCTTCGCGCATGCACCTGCAAGCTGTCCTATCAGCAATGGATAAGGCCAAGCTGTCTATCGACACAACTCTAGAACAATTAGTGGGACTTATCTTCCCAGGAGGTGCTTCACCTACTTTGACCTTCTCGGATAAGGAATTGCCACCTGAGCGCTCTGTGCATAACAAACCTTTATACATCTCAGTTGAATGTAGAGAGAAGTGGGTACCGGTTGTATTGGTGGATATTGGGTCTGCGATCAATGTTTGTCCGTCTCGCACGGCTTATGCTATTGGCTTGAAGCTAGCGGACTTTGTACCTACGGCCTAGGTGATCTGAGCGTACGATAGCACAAGTAGAGAGGTGATGGGGACAGTTCAAATCAAAACACAGGTTGGCCCAGCACAACAGGATATTGAGTTTCACATCTTGGACATTCCAGCCACTTTTAACTTACTCCTTGGATGGCCGTGGCTGCACCAAGCGAAAGCTGTCTCTTCCATTCTTCATCAGATGCTGAAATACCCTCTTGGAAATGGGGTAGCCATTGTGTTTGGAAATTCATATATACATCCTCCGCCTGAGGTCACCACACCAGTACTAGAGATAGTACACAGCGATGAGGATGTTTTCCTGTCTGGGTTTACCTTAGCTAAGGCCCGGGTCGTGCAAGATATCTTGGCTATTGATGAGGGGTTGTACGTCAGTGTTAAATCAGTCTACCTCATGAACAAGCTACAACATATACCCGGGATGGGATTAGGAAAGAGTGGCCGGAAGGGCATTGCTGCATTGGCCGAAGTGCCATATAACCCTCATACCTTTGGTCTTGGTTACACGCCTACCAAAGAGGACTAGGTAAGAAAAGGGAAAGAAATGGTAGGAAGAGCCAAAGTTAAGCAAAGTGGGAAGCACTGTGAGGTTGTGCATAGGCCAATTCAGGGAACTTTGAATGGCCGCTTTGTTCAGGAGGAGGAAGACTTCCCATTTTGAACTCTAAGAAGCGGCGTCTACCCGGCTTTGAGATTTTCTTCGACCTACAGCTGCAAGAGGATAAAGCCTCCAAGGAACAAACTAAATTAACTGCTGAGGCTGAACAGAGTATAGAGGGTGAGTCCAACAGTAATGAACTTGAGATAGGAGCAACACTGGCTTGTCTCCTTTTGGATCCTCAGATCAAACCGGAGAGCTTGGGAGATGACTTCACTGTTTCCATGATCGGAGATCAATCAGGTGTGGACCTTTCCGATGGTATTCTGGATGCATCTAACGCACCCTCTCTCATTTGGCAGCTAGAGAAGGGCTTTTTGTCCAGCAGTTCTGAATCAGGTAGTGAGTTAGAATCTAATTCCATGGAGTCTATAGAGTCAGAATTAGATTCCAGTCCTTCTGAGTCAGAGTCCGGTATTCTTGGGGTTGATAACCCGGACGCCGTAGTTTTGTCCAGGTCGTCTTTTTTCTTTTCTTTTGAGTCGGTTGTAACCGAGAAATTGGATGAGCTGGAGCTTTTGAATGAGAATGACACCACTACTGTTTTTGAGTACTTTTCTGTGCCACTTGTATATTGCATTGATCATGACTTTCAACATTTTGATAAAAACGATGAGGAAGGAATTTCTCTGGTTTTGAAACATTTGGTTGATCGAGAGGATGAGAGGTTTGTAAACCCCTTGTTGACGAAATTCTTGTAATTAATATGGGTACTAAGATGGATCCGTGTTTGGTCCAAATCGGGTCCACGTTGTCTTCGGAGCGAGCGCTTAGTCACCTTATTAAAATATTTCAAAGATGTTTTCACGTGGTCCTACGAAGGCATGCGTAGAATCGATCTTGAGATTGTACAGCACCAGATCCCTTTTGACCCCGAGGCCCGACCCGTCAAGCAGAAGCTTCAGAGAATATACCCGGATTGGGCTTTGAAGATTAAGGAGGAGGTCACCAAGTAGATAGATGCAGGGTTTTTGTTAGTATCTGAGTATTAAACTTGGTTGGCCAACATTGTTCCGGTCCCGAAGAAAGATGGCAGAATTCAGGTGTGTGTGGATTTCAGAGATTTGAACAAAGCCAGTCTAAAGGACGACTTTCCTCTACCGCACATCGATGAATTGGTGGACTTCACCGCTGGCCATGCCCTGCTCTCCTTTATGGATGGATTTTTTAGGTACAACTAGATTTTGATGGCAACCGAGGACATGGAGAAGACTGTCTTCACCACGCCGTGGGGAACCTACTGCTACAGGGTGATGCCGTTCGGTCTAAAAAATGCGGGGCTACTTATCAACGAGCTGCACCCACTATCTTGCATGACATGATCCACAAAGAGGTTGAGGTGTACGTAGACGACATGATTGTCAAGTCCAAGGAAAGAGAGGGCCACTACACCACCTTGAAGAAATTCTTACAACGGATCGGGGAATATCAGTTGAGGCTAAATCTACAGAAATGCACTTTTGGTGTCACAGTAGGGAAAATACTAGGTTTCTTGATCACACAAAGGGCATCGAGGTTGATCCTTCCAAAATCAAAGCCATACTAGAAATGCCACCACCAAGGACTGAAAAGGAGGTGCGAGGCTTTCTGGGTAAAGTGTAATTCATAAGACGGTTTATTGCAAAATTAACCTTGACTTGTGAACCACTATTTGGTCTCTTGAAGAAAGGAAAGAAATTCCAATGGGATGACGGTGCCAGTTTGCTTTTGAGCAGATCAAGCAGTACCTCCAGAACCCACATGTGTTGTCACGCCCAGAGCTAGGAAAGTCGTTGATTCTGTACCTGTCAGTTACTGACACGACTATGGGTTGCATGCTTGTGTAGGGATCTGAAGATAGAGTGGAGAAAGCCATCTATTACCTGAGCAAGACGATGCTGGAATACGAGACCCGTTACACCCCGCTGGAAAAGGCTTGCTTAGCCTTGGTATGGGCTACCAAGAAGTTGAGGCGCTACCTGTTAGCTCATTATGTAATTCTGGTTTCGAGATTAGATCCCATCAAATATCTCTTCGAAAAAATAGCACTTATGGGTAGGCTAGCTCATTGGCTGCTTCTTCTCTCTGAATTTGATTTGAAGTATGTCACGCGCAAGTCAGTTAAGGAGAGAACTGTAGTGGAATTTTTGGCAGATCATCCAGTGGAAGGGGGCGAAGTGGTAGAATACCTATTCCCAGATGGGGCTATTTTACAGGTCGAGGAAGAGATTTGGACAATGTACTTTGATGGAGCATCTAATCAGTACGGTTATGGAATAGGGGTGTTGCTAATAGCACCCGACAATTCCCATATACCTTTAGCCTTCAAACTCTGGTTGAAGGTATCTAACAATGAAGCAGAATATGAAGCGTGTATCGCTAGATTGGAAGCCACCCTGGAACTAGGGACAAAAAGGTTGGACGTCATCGGGGACTCGAACCTAGTTGTGTCTCAAGCAAAAGGAGACTGGAAGGTTAAGGAAGAAAGGATGAAAATCTATCACCAGACCCGGGATGTTCTGATTCCTAGGTTTGAAAAGCTAACCTTCGCGCATCTGTTAAGAGAGAACAACAGTTTTGCTGACGCCTTATCAACTTTATCTTCTGTGATAGACATCCCTTTGGGAGTTCGGATGCGTCCGATCATTATTGAACAGAGGTATGCACCAACCTACGAGTTTATCACCGTAATAGATGAAAGGGAAGATCAGAATCCCTGGTATTATGACATCTGGAACTTCTTGGAAAAGGAGGCCTATCCACTAGGGGCAAATGTCAAAGATAAAAGGGCAATATGGCAAATGGCTACACAATTTATCATCTGCGGAGGTAAGTTGTACAAACCTGGTCATCTGGGAATACACAAACTGTGTGTGGATGCAGAAGAGTCAAAGCGCCTAATGGAGGCCATCCATGGAGGAGAATATGGAGCACACATGAGCGAAGTAATGCTAGCTCGAAAGATTCTCAAGAAGGGCTACTACTGGTCTACTATGGAGGAAGATTGTATTGGTTTTGTTTGGCGATGCCACAAATGCCAAATTCATGCAAATTGTGTGAACATCCCGTCGTTGAAGTTGTTCAACATGACTTCACTATGGTTGTTTTTAGTCTGGGGAATTGGCGTCATTGGGGCAATTACATTGAAAGGGTCAAATGGGCATGAGTATATCCTGGTGGCAATAGACTACTTTACAACTTGGGTCGAGGCCCAATCCTATGCAATGTTAAAAGCGTCGCATGTAGCCAAGTTCATCAAGAATAACATTATTTGTCGTTATGGGGTCCCGAATGAGATCATTTCACACAATGGCTCCCATTTTAAGAGAGAAGTGATCGACTTGTTGGAAAAATACAATGTGGCTTTTCATAAGCCATCCACATATAGGCCGCAAACCAATGGAGCTGTCGAGGCCACCAACAAGAACATCAAGCACATTTTGCAGAAAATGGTTGAGACTTATAGGGACTGGCCAGACAAATTACCATTTGCTCTCTAGGGCTATAGGACTTCAATTCGGACATCTACTGGGGCAACTCTGTATTCTCTGGTTTATGGAATGGAGGCTGTTCTGCCAATTGAGATAGAGGTTCCGTCGCTGTGGGTTATGGCTGAGTGCCGAATAGTAGAAGCTGATTGGCAGCAGAGCAGGTTCAAGGAACTGATATTGTTCGACGAGAGGAGGCTGAAAGCACTGTATCATGTTCAAGGTTATCAACGTAGGATTGCCAGGGCTTTTAACAATAAAGTTAAGTCTCAGAATCTTAAGGAAGGGGATTTGGTGCTCAAGGACAACCGAGCTCCCATCCATGACCCTAGGGGTAAATTCAGACCCAATTGGACTGGTCCTTACATCATCAAATCAATTTGGTCGGGTGGAGCTGTCATTCTTATGGACTTAGATGGCCTAGAATTTTCCTTATCAATCAATATGGACAAGTTGAAGAAATACTATCCTTGAGTGGCTCGCTAGGCCAAAAACCCGGAAGGGCGACCTAGGCAAAAGTTAAAGCACAAAAAATTTGAAATAAGAAAAATTGAGCTCGCAAGGTTGAAAACCCAGAAAGGGCAGCCTTGGCAAAAGTTAGAGCGCAAAAGGAGAGCGTTAATACTCGAGTGAACCCAAACTAAACTACGTAAGGCCTGATTCGCATCTTCAGGATACGTAGGCAACTTCATTCTAAAGTCTGGCCGTAAACACCTCCAAATCAACAGAGTCCATATGTTTGATCAAGGCATCCTTGCCTGTTCGTTATTTGAAAAATAGGTTGTGATCCTTACCCTGAGAGAAAAGGTGACTACAGTGTTGAGCAGTACTATTCAGGCAAGGGACAATTTTCCATTTTTGGATGCGGGGTTGTACACCTCGAGGATAGATTCCATGTGGGCCAAGTTGTGATCCTTATCGAAAATGGTTTTGAAAAGTTTTGATAAAAGTTGATTTTGTTCAAATTAATCTTTTTACAACTCAGACCATTTTTGGACCAAAAGAAAAAATTTAGTACCCACAACTCTAATTTCATTGATTTCAATACAAAGTTCTCCAGCTCTTGGTGCAAATCAAAGTTGTTTTTTATTACATTTAGAAGAAAAACTTGAAAAGTCAGATCAAAGCAATAAACTAGGGGCATAGATAAATCAGGTGTTCCTGTGTCCCCTCCCAGAGCTTGTGGAAGCTTCAGATGCTAAAGTAGGCCCGGTTTGTGCCTCATCTTTAAGCCAAGCCAGGCATTCGCCAAAAAGGGCGCAATTGAAATTGGGAGCGGGAGCCAAAAGTTCTCTTGCCCTCCATGCAGTGGGATATCGAGCTAATTGTGATCCTTGGACGAAGAATGGAGCTGGGTACTCTACCCCCTCTTTTGGGCAAGTTTGGTTGTGTCCAAACTGACGCCTGAATCGGAACGGAAAGTAAAACACACAGTGTGTTAGGCCAATCAGCTGAATGCTGGGTTACCGAGTGTAGACACCCCATTTTTGACAAACCTTAAGACTTCGACGTCATCGATTGAGCGCTCAGTGACAGTGCATGTTGTGCTCGTTTCGAGGTTCTGGAGTTTTGGCTGAGTACCTTGCCTCCAGGCCTCTGAACTCTTTGTGCTTTGGCTCGGTTTGCGGACCAAACCTTATTTCCCTTCCCTGGAGGGAGGGAGAGGTCTAGTAGACCACCTCTTTGTGGTCGTAGACCACTTTTCGCGGTCGTAGACCACCTTTTGAGCTTGGAGACTAGTTTTCGATTTTTGGAGCCTTCAGCCGCGTGCCTTGACTCGGGACCACTTAACGTTCTCTGTTTCGCATGGTTTTTGAACCACGCCTTGTTTCCTCTACCTAGAGGAAAACTGCGGTCTGGGAGACTACTTTTGTTGTCATGCACCACTTTTGATGCTCGTAGACCAGTTTTCGAGGCTCCAGGCTACGTGCTGTGCCTCCCGAACTTTCGTTTTGCATCCTTTTTGGTTTGTTTTTTGTAGCAACCTTGTTTTTCTTGTTTGGAAGGTGGTACAAGGGTGGGAGACCAGTACTTCCCCTTGGAGACCACTTTTCTTCCTGCTAGCCAGTTTTCTGGTCTGACAACTGGTTTTCTTGGTCTTTGGGCCAACTTTTTTGGTCGGCCACCACATCACCACCTTGCTTTCAGTGTGTAGACCACCTTTGCACAGTGGCCAAGCACTTTTTATTTTGGCTGACCACTTCCACTGGTCGGCCGACCAGTAGAAGTAGCTGGCCGACCACTTCAACTGGTCAGCCACTTTCTAGCTCATTCCTGGAAATATTTTCTTCCAGCTGGCACAGCTAGAAGTCACTGAAACCATCCTCCATACACGTATGGAGGGATGGATTTAAGCCCTTAGCTTCCTCAAGAAGCTTAAACTGTTATTCTCTATATAAGAGAACCTCCTCCTCCCTCCTCTAGGTTCAGAAAAAAATGCCTTGAGAGTTATAGATACACTCTTGTATCTATCTTGCCCTTTACTTCATATTTGTGCTTCAAAAGTGTAGTTTTATCACACTTTAACACACAAACACATACTCAAACAACATCCTTTTGTTGCTGAGGTGCTTAGGAGCTGGTTTTGGAGTTCTTGGACTGGTTTGAGCTCAAAGAAGCTGCTAGAGTTGTAGCTTTGAAGGTGCTCTTCAAGAGTGAGCTTTTAACCTTTTAAACCCCCATTTTTGCTTAAGCTTTTAGCCCTACTTGCATGTTGTTTTAAGCTTACCTTTAAACTACAAAAAGTTCTATTTTTCAGTCCTTGTTATGTTTGTTTGAGGTCACTTTTGCATTGGGGGTGATCTACTCCCTCTTAGGCCTTGTTAGGCCTTGTTTTGAGCCATCCCTTGGGCTCTTGTTTGAGCCTTTGCATGACCTTTCTACCACTGAAATCCAGAGGATTTTCAGTGGTGGAAAGGTGGTTTTGTGGTCCCAAATAGAAGAGGGTCATCCCCTCTCCTTGTGTTTTGTATACTTGCTTCATATGCCTCATGTTTGAGCATGTTTATTAAGCTTGTGTTGGCTTGTTCTTAGCATGTATTTGGGGTTATTTTGTGATGGCATGCCACTGTTTTTGGTTGTCTTGATCATCCCGTGCATGCATAATACACTTGTAGTGTAAACCTTACAAACTAGCTTTGTGTGTCTCATGTTTGAGCATGTCTTTCTAGCTTGTTTTGGGGCCACCTCAGTATGTTTTTGGTGCTATTTTAACATGCCTTAGATCTATTTTGGGTTGGTTTAGTTGGCCTTTGCATGCCTTATGCACTTGCAGTGTAAATTTCATAAACTAGTCTTGTATGCATCATGAAGTAGCATGTCTTTCTAGCTTATGTTGAGTCCATTTCAGTAGGTTTTTGGTGATGTTTTGCCATGTCATACCTCTGTTAAGGTTTGGTTTGGTTAGCTCTTGCATGCTCCATACACTTGTAATGTAATTCCATGAACTAGCCTAATGTGTGCCATGCTTTAGACTATCATTCTAGCTTGCTTTTGGCTTAACTCTAAGCAGCTTTTGTCCATGTTTTAGCATGCTTAAGCTCTGATTTGTGTTGTTTTGGTCATGCATGCCATGCTTTGTATAGCCATAGTGCATTCTAGCTTGTTAGCTTTGTGTATCAAGTCCACTAGCATGCATTCCTTGGCCTATTTGAATGATTTGGAATCATTTGTTATGTGATTTCAGTTCTTGTTTCATGTTCATGCATTCACATTTGTCGCTCATTCAATGTGTTGGAGGGTTGGCCCTTTATGCCTTAACATGAATCATTGTGTATGCCTTCATGCCTAAGCTTGTGAGCTATCATTTCAGTATGTTTTCAGGGTTATTTTGCCATAATATAACTCTGACTTTTGTTGGTTAAGTCATCCAATGCTTGGTCTTATTAGGTGTAGCGTAATCCACCTTATTTGCCTTGCATGATTCATACCTTATGCCCTTCATGCTAGCTTGTTTTGGCTTCCTTCCATACATGTTTTAGTATCATTTTGACATGTTCTAGGACTGGTTTGGGTTGCCTTTGCCATATGCTTCATGTTTTGCATAGTTGTAGTACAAATGTCTATGCTAGCTTGAAGCTTTGGGTACCATAGCATGTTTCATTTATGTTGTGTACATGATTTGGCATCATTTACCATGACATTTCAAAGTGTGTGGCATGGCCATGTTCCCACTTCATTCACTTTTCAAGTGCCTTTGAGTGTTATGCATTATTGCCTTGTTTACGGCCTAGTGTGAATGCCATCTTACCTAGGTCCTTGGGCCCCCATCTTAGCATGTTTTGGTCTTTGTTTAGACCTAATTAAGCTTTGTCCATGGTTGGTTTAATCATTTGTGCCATGTATTGCATGCCTCCTTTGTATGGTCCTTTCAATGGCTTTATGCCTTAGGCCCTCTTGCATGCTTTACTTGTGTTGTTTGAATGATTTGGCATCATTTCACACTTGATTTCAGAGCCTTTAGTGCTGTTACACTTCCATGTTTATCGCTTCTTCATCATACTTCAGAGTTGTGCTCTTAGGCCTAGTTGATGGGCCAATACATGTGCATGCTTTGTTTTGCATTTCATTCCTTTGTTTTGGTGTTATGGCCACTGATTTGGGCATGACTGAGGTCTGTCCATTTTGGTTTAAGTCCATCGAGCATGTTATGTGAATGTTGTTACATTGTATCATGTTGTTGTATGTTTTTGTTGCTTCGCATGTCATTAGCTTTGTTAAGTTGATCATGTCACATTGCATTGAGTATGCCATGTTCTTAGCATTTAGCATTGTGTATGCCATGTTGTCTACATGCTCAGGTCATATTGCATTGTGTATGCCATGTAGTTGCATTGTGTTTTGCATGCCTTGCATTGCATGTTTGCATGCTTAAGCTACATTACATGTTTGCATGCTTTTGTTGCATTGTTGTTTGGAATAGGTGTTAGTCCAAACACGAGAAATGAGGGACGTTTCATACTTGAAGTGATGAAATGTGCCTCAATTCTCGGTCGCCGACACTCTTGATCACCTGTGATAGAGTTCTAGGCTTTATGTGTTTACTTGTGCATTCATTTCACATTGATTTGTACAAATTGGCTTCTCGGCCATCATGCATCGAGATGCGTGATTGATGGCCCGAGGGTCGAGAACCACACTCCCTTGAGCTTATGAAATGATAGGGAGGGTGGTTGTACACACATATCTTGCAAATAAACTGCCATGCCCTTTCTTGCTCTCTGTTGCAGCAAATTATAGTTTGGCAGCAACAACTGGTCGGCCACCTAGAAAAACTAGCTGGCCGACCACTTTTTCTGGTCTTCGATAAAGATAGGTGGTCGGCCATGGCTGGTGGCATCCCTAAGTGGTCGACCACCCTCCTACAGGTCCCTATGCTGGAGTTTAAGCTTTCTGGAGCTTGGTGCAAAGTTCTGAGAACAAATGGGAACAGAGACAAGTCGGGGCATCGCGACGGTTTTCCGAACAAGGCGACCGGGCATGCATGCATTCTTCCCTCTGAGGGCATCTCTTTATTGCTTAACTTAGCTGCTTTGCTTAGATTAGCTATTTGGTTATGTACCTTAAGTAGTTAATGCGTTAGCTGCTCATTCGTTTTGTAATAGTTAGTTAACTAGGAATAGTTAATTAGCATTGTTTGTAATAATTAGTTCAATTAGCTTAGATTAGCTTCTTATTCGGACCCTCCTGCGATAGGGCGTATTGTTGTAATAAGCGTGCGTGTGTATGATGCATGTCTTCCAACCCCCATTTGTTTCTCCCTTTTACTTAAACTGCTTACGATGGTTAGTTTTAGGGCATATTTCGATTAGCATACCTTATGCTTTGCATGCGTGCATCCATTCATCCGTCTTGCATGCACCGGGCTCGGCGCATCATACTAACTGCATTGTATTTCAATTCCAATTTGAATACATGTATCAAGTTGCATTTCACATGACATCTTAGAATAGCCGAGCCTATTTTAGTTGCATTTTCGTATGTGTTGCATTAGCCATTTTAATGTGAACTAGGATCAAGCATAATTTCTAACTAGTTCCCTGTTTTGGCTCAGAGTACACTGTAAGTGTTTACGCTTTAGCATACTGCATGTGTGTTATTGATTTCCATGAAAGCATGCTTGCCATGAGGCTAACTGCTTATATGATTAACTGCCTGAGTGCCTGTGGGTGAAGGTTGGATTGCTTGAATTGGAACAATTCATTGAAATCTGTGATTTAGCCTACTTGCGAGTAGCAACCTTCAAACCATTTTCAAACAAACGAACATGTAATGTTTTGTTCCAACTTAGGCGATCTAGTCTATACTTGTATGCTGTGCGCATCACATAGTAATTCTAGGTTAATAATCGGAATAAGAACACATGTGTTTTCAAAAAAACAAGATATCATGTTAGTAAAGGCCGATCTTTGATTGGGCGAGCCGGGGTGCTCATTGCATGACCTTTCCCTCTCGTACCCAAGTTCCTGAGCCGAGGCAACTTTGGTGATGACGGACACGTGGCCTTAGGCACGAGTCAGGGTTTCCTAAATTTTTTCAAAATAAAATATTTAGGTGGCGACTCTGTATTTGGCAAAGCAGTCCATGTTTGGCACTTCTTTATTAACATCAGTTTTCCAAAACAATTTGCCGGATTTGGACTCTTTGGTGATTTATCAATCTTACATTGCACTTTGTGAGATCAGATTAAGAACAATGACATTGAGTCCGAACTGTAGTAGCTAATGAACAAAACGGATTTTTGCGCCTTCCCGCGCGGAGCCGTGACGTTCGAGCGATCTGCAGTTTCTGGCGACTCCGCTGGGGACTTAGAGAGCTTAACGCGAACTCATGATATCTTGTTTTGACTACACTTATGTGTTTCTTTGCATTGCATTTGCATTGGTGCGCCTAGGACACCGTGTTCGCCGTCTGCTATTCCTGAACGGTTTGCCTAAGGCTGCATGCCATAAGGGTGACTGGTTACGGGCTCTACCACGATGGGAACACAAACCCCGGTTGTTTCCGGGGCACCCTTTTTGACCATTCGATCCAGTACATATCGGAATTCGTAGTGACTATTCCAAACTAGGACATGTTACTTACCCGATGGTAGGTTGTTTGAAACCGTTGTGTGCGTAGTAAAATCCTAGCTCCTGACAAAATAGGACAGGGAAACCCTACCCTCCATAGGGGTGTTTTGGCTCTCACTTGCATGATATATACTGTCATAGTGTGTCTCTACAGAGTTGTGTATATCAGTTTGCAAGTCTGGGTATCAAGCCTGAGGGCATCAGTATTTTGGGAGAATCAGTTTTACCTAGCTTCAGAAGGCTCCAAATATCTACCCTGTACATTGGACTTTTGTTGATAGACTTTGTCAGGTCAGAGATTCAGTTCAGAGTAGCCAGTGTTTTCCTTCGCTGAGGCAAGGCAGAGAAAAGCCAGTCAAGGCTCACCGGTTCATCTGATCCGTTAGTCACCAGTCATATCACCTCTGCTCAAATCAGCAGACTCATGATGACACAGAGTTCAGAAGAAATTGTGGTCATGGCAGCAGCATTAAACCAGGGAATCACCATGCAGGGTGAGACCAACGCTGAAATGCAACGCCCATCTGGGGCACCTGCCACGCATCCAGTCTTGGAACCCCAATCATTTCAAACCCGTGAGCCCACTACTTTTGAGCTGATGAGAATGATCAGCGATCTTCAGAGAACTGTGGCTGATCTAGCCTTTGGACTATCAACTCCGCCATCAACCACATCGCATGTCGAAAATTTCATACCAGAGGACACCCCACTCTTAGGGCGAATTGTAATTGAACTCAGCCAACCTGAAGCCATCCCAAGTTTGGGCAATGACATGTCAACAACAACAGGGCTCTGCTCTGATGTAACGACCCAAACTTTCGACCAAGCTGAGGCAAGTGGAAAGAATAAGGTGGGGGCGGACATTGATCCCTATGAACACCTTTTGTGGGTTGTTGAGGCTTTGAAAGCCGAAGGACTGAACAAACAGCAAGTGCTCACAGTTGTTGCAAAAACTGTGGAAGGCGCTTTCCTCACTCAGAATGAGAGCAGTTCAAAGTAAGGGGAGAACCAGGAGAGGGGCCATCGTACCAGAAACGATCCTTTGAGCTCTAATCCTGCACTCAAAAGAGATCAGAAAGCCAAGTCAGCACCTGCTGACCCCTTTGCTAGTGCGCCCAGCAAAAATCTACAAACCTCGAAGTATCTACCCCGAGGTCGCAGGGTCTTCCATGCCCTCTATATGCCTTTCTCCAAGGCTCTTCAAATCCTTGTCGAAAAAGGCTATCTCAAAACTCTTGAGCCTCAACCTCTCCCTGGTCGTCTTCCACCTGGCCATGATGCTACCTAGTACTGTGCCTACCATCAACAAACCGATCATAGCACCGACAGTTACTTTTGTCTTCGCCACGAAGTACAGGATTTGTTTGACAACGGAGTCCTCATCCCACCAAGCTTAGCAAAGTCTATCGTCACTGGATCAGTAAACTTGGGGGATAATACGAGTATATGATTAGGGGATGAACCACCTGCGGGCCCCGCTCAGTTTACTCCAGATGTGGCATATGGCACGCACTATTTTGAACATTTGCGAATGCTAGTTTTTGTACTTTCTGACTTGGGTATTGGGTCTGTCTTGTTGTGTTGTATAGAATCAGTCTTTTTGTACTGAGTCGGTCAGGTTTTCTGTCTTGTTGTATCGAGTTAGTCCTATTTTGTTAGAGTTGGGTGATTTCGGGGGTGCTACCTCAGACATCACTTGCTTGTTTTGTGTTTGTCTTTTCACTTTCTTTTGAGTCTGTTTCTGCCTTGGAGCCAGTTACGCCAGACGATCTGAATGAAACAGTAGTGGTTTTTCATGCTTCTGTGTTTGTTTTTGCTTTGAGCTAGTTGTGCTAGAAAAATTTAAATGAAATGGCAGTGCTTTTTGCCTACTTTTCTATGCCTTGAAGTCATTGCATTGACCTAAGTTTTTCAAAACTTTTTGAACACTGTGGTGAAAACAAAGAGGAAGAGATTCCTCGGGATTTGCAAAAATTTGATCAACTGAGAGAACGAAAGACATGCTAAGCCCTTAATGAATGTAATCATGCTTGTTAATGTGAGTACTGAGAAGGATCCCGACTTGATCCAAATTGGTTCTACATTGTCTTCGACGCAGTGATTAGTCGCTTTCTTAAAAGATTTCAAAAAAAATGTTTTGCGTAGTCCTGCGAAGACCTGTGTGGAATCGCTCTTGAGAGTGTGCAGTCCAGGATCGCTCTCAGCCTCGAGACTTGACCCCCTTGCTTTCAAACTTTGAACCTGGATTCAGAATGTTCAAACGGTCAATTACAATGTGAGGCCTGTGTGGCCAGATTTGAAGCAGCCCTCGAACAAGAGGCAAGAAAGTCAGATCAAGAGAATCAGATGTCATCAAAAGAAGCTTGCGAAGCCAGGTCAGAAGCACCCCTCGAACTAGGGGCAAAAATGTCAGATGTGCTCGAAGAGTCAAAAATTGGGATGTTTCTCAAATTAACCAAGATCGGCAAGAATGCCAAATCCTAGAAGGGAAGAAAGAAGGAAGTATTTCTGAAGGACAACCGAGTTCTTATCCACAACACTAGGGGCAAATTCAGCCCCTATCGGATGGACTTCTACATTATCAGCGAATAGCAGCCATTCTCCTGGATTCAGATGGCTTTGAGATCCTAAAACCATTTGACATGGACAAAGCTACACTTTTACCCTTGAGAGGCTCGTTGGGCCGAAAACCCGGAAGGGCGACCCAGGCAAAAGTGAGAGCAAATAAATAAATTAAAAAAAAAAGAAAAATCTTGAAAAGAAATATGAAAAAAAGAAAAGAAGAAATGAAAAGAAATGAAAAGAAAAGAAGAACATCGCTCGCAAGGTTGAAAACGGGGAAGGGCGGCCTTGGCAAAAGTTAGAGCGCAAAAGGAGAGGTTAAATACCTTAGTGTACCTTAAATCCGGAACTACGCCAGGCTTGATTCCTATGTTTGGGTACGTAGGCAACTTCACTCTGAAGTCCATCCATAAACACTTCCAATTTGATTGTGTCCATGTAATGGTTTTGATCATCTTTGTCTTCTCTCTATGTCCGAGAGTTCGGTTGTGATCGTCACTTTAAGGACTGATTACAGTGTGCTACGGCGCTATTCAAACAAGGAGGCAACTTTTCGTTGCCATACAGTATGCTGCGGTGCTATTCAAACAAGGGGCAACTTTCTGTTTTCGTGCGATGTCATTTAGACAAGGGTCAATTTTCCATTGTTTTGGATCCGAGGTTGTGCATCTCAAGAGTAAATTCTGTGTTGGTCGAGCAGTGGCCATTTGCAAAAATAGTTTTGAGAATTTTTAATAAGGTTGACTAATTCTTCCAAAAATTGTTCTATTTTTCAAAACTGGACCTTTTCTTGGACCCCAAAAAAGGAAAATTTTCAGTGCTCATAGCCTGACTTGCATGATTTCAAATCAAAAATTTGAACAAGTATGTTAATCTAACTCTCCTATTGATCAAAATTGTTTTAGTAGAAAACCAAAACAAAAAATGGTCAAAATGATGAACTAGGGGCACAGTTGAGTCAGGTGTTCTGTCTTTTCCCCGTTGTCAACATACTTGCCAAGAAGGGCACTCTACCTGACAGGAAAAAGGGCACAACTGAAGTTAACAATAAAGGGCTGAAAGCTCTCTCATCCTCCAAGCAGCGAGGTATCAAGCCAAGTGTGAAGCACTAAATGGAATGGCTCAGGATATTCCACTCCCTCATCTAGACAGGTATGATCACATCCATACTGGCCAAGGGCGTCGCCAACCATTGTCAGCTATGGATCTACTGCACATCCTGTCTCAACTCCTCTGTGGAAAAGTTCACTGTTGTGAGCAGAAGAAAAAGAATCTAGCAGAATGCTAGGGGCACGAGCCCACAACCTCCTGTTTATCCATCAACCACCCAGGGGAGGGATAAAAAATGAGAGATTGAAGAATAGAGAGATGTGCGCTGAGAAAAAAAGTCAAAAGAGGGCTTTTTTCAGAAAAACAAAGCCTGAGGGCCGAGTGATGTGAGAAACACAAATGAGAAAAAGTGGGAAATAATACCCAAAGAAACTGGGCTCCCTGTCAACCGAGAGGTCTCTCGCCTTTGAAACACATCCGAGTGGTGTGTGTGTGCTTTTGTTTGTCTCGATTCTTATTTTGAGTCATTTCGAATGTCAGTAGATGTGTTTAGGTTGTTTTACCTTTGTTTTCCGTTGTTGAGTCGTTTTTGCTCTTGTCAGTTGTAGACTCAATACCCGGTTAAAAACTCATTTCTCAATTCCAAAAAAAAAAAATCGTTTTGTGCTTAGAGTGCTGTGTCATTCTCCACATATGTGCAAAACAGGATTTATTCTTTTATAAAACTGCAGGGTTCAACCCAGATCATGTGAGAACAATAAAACCAGGACCTATCTGAAACTATATAGGTTCCGGACTGCAAAGCAAAAGGAAAGAAGGAAAATCGAAGCATCTTAGTGTGTTTCAACTTCAGCAACTTCCATCACTGCAGCCTGTGTGTTCAGACTGAGCAGTGTGCTGTACAAGCTATGTGTTCAAAGTGAACAAAATACTGTGTTATGGGCTGTGTGTTCAGAATGAGCAATGTGTTGTACGAGCTGTGTGTTCAAAGTGAATAGAATACCGTGTTATGGGCTGTGTGTTCAGACTGAGCAGTGTGCTGTACAAGCTGTGTGTTCAAAGTCAATAGAATACTGTGTTATGGGCTATGTGTTCAGAATGAGCAGTGTGCTGTGTGAGCCGTGTGTTCAAAGTGAACAGAATACTGTGTTATAGGCTGTGTGTTCAGAATGAGCAGTGTGCTGTGTAAGCCGTGTGTTCAAAGTAAACAGAGTACTGTGTTATGAACTGTGTGTTCAGAATGAGCAGTGTGCTGTATGAGCTGTGTGTTCAGAGTGAGCAGTGTGCTATATGAGCCGTGTGTTCAAAGTAAACAAGGTACTGTGTTATGAGCTGTGTGTTCAGAATGAGCAGTGTGCCGTACGAGCTGTGTGTTCAAAGTGAACAGAATACAGTGTTGACTGTTGCACTGTTTCAAGCTAGGATAGAAATGAGAAGTGCTCTCCCTTAGTATCATTCCTAGCCAGGGGCATCTTGGCCGTGTTTGCAATGAGTTCCTAGGAGACCAACTGTGACGGTGGGAACTAGAGTTCGAATGGCGGTTGCCTAGAACACAAAGATTTGGAATTTCTAAGACTAAAGTCTGGTTTAAATACCCAGGCGTGTATCCTCGGCTTGAAATCTGTATGGAAGCCCCATAGGTTGAGGTACCGGGTATGTGCCTCTATTTTGGATATTGAACCAACCTACTCTGTCACCCCGTTAGAAAATAGGAAAAGTTGTGAATATGATAAGGAAGAAAAGCGATATCCGTGGTTTCCCCAGCAAATGTTGTTCCTTGTCAGTTTTTATGGCCCTTTGTACTGTGAGTTGAAGGTAAGTGTTCGAAGAACACAAAGGGAGATTCCCGTCAGAGTAGAGCGGTTCACCGCCACTCACCCTTTGAAGTGCTTTCTAAAAGTGCCGCTTTGTTTGTTTATTGCATTCCCTAAACATCATGCTCTACATTGCTTGTAACATGTATCATTTTATCGCACTTATTGCATTTATTTGTATCTTGTATTATCTTGTAACATTTATCCTTTTACGCTGAGCAGCGTTTAGGATCGTTACCCTCCGGGGCTTTCTCAGGTTGCGTTGTGTATGCGCCTGATTGTTTGTTTTGGACCTCCTCTCATGATTTTAGCGTGGTTTAAGTGTCCCCTTTCCTCACACAATTTCAGTGTGTTTGGAATTTATCTCAAGTTGCGTCGTGTACGTGCCAGGGCGGGTTGTTTTTGGACCTCCTCTCACGATTTCAGCGTGGTTTGTGTGTGGTTTGAGTGTCCCCTTTCCTCACACGATTTCGGCGTGTTTGGAATTTATCTTAGATTGCGTCGTGCACGCACCTCGGTGGTTGCTTTTAGACCTCCTCTCACGATTTCAGCATGGCTTGAGTGTCCCCTTTCCTTACACGATTTCAGCGTGTTTAGAATTTATCTCAGGTTGCGTCGTGTACGCTCCTGGGCGGTTTTTTTTTTTGGACCTCCTCTCACGATTTCAGTGTGGTTTGAGTGTGGTTTTAGTATCCCCTTTCCTCACACGATTTCAGCGTGTTTGGAATTTATCTTAGATTGCGTCGTGCACGCACCTGGGTGGTTGCTTTTGGACCTCCTCTCACGATTTCAACGTGGTTTGAGTGTCCCCTTTTCTCACACAATTTCAGCGTGTTTGGAATTTATCTCAGATTGCGTCGTGTACGCACCCGGGCGGGTTGTTTTTGGACCTCCTCTCACGATTTCAACCTGGTTTGAGTGTCCCTTTCCTCACACGATTTCGGCGTGTTTGGAATTTATCTCAGGTTGCACCGTGTACGCACCTGGGTGATTTGTTTTTGGACCTCCTCTCACGATTTCAGCGTGGTTTGAGTGTCCCTTTCCTCACACGATTTCAATGTGTTTGGAATTTATCTCAGGTTGCGTCGTGTACGTGCCTGGACGGGTTGTTTTCGGACCTCCTCTCACGATTTCAGCATGGTTTGAGTGTCCCCTTTCCTAACACGATTTCAGCGTGTTTGGAATTTATCTCAAGTTGTGTCGTGCACGCACCTAGGTGGTTGCTTTTGGACCTCCTCTCACAATTTTAGCGTGGTTTGAGTGTCCCTTTCCTCGCATGTTTTCAACACGTTTGGAATTTATTTCAGGTTGCGTTGTGTATGCGCTTGATTGGTTGTTTTTCCTCCTCTCATTGTTCTAGCATGGTTGGAGCCTGTCTCCTTTCGCATCTGCTGCATGTCCATTTAATACTTGCATTATGCATGCATTTTATCGCGCTATTTTGCACATCGCACTGTTTTGTGCACCTTACTTGCTTTGTGTATGCATTTTATCGTGCTATTTTGCGCATCGCACTACTTTGTGCACCTTATTTGCATTGTGCATGCATTTTATTGCGCTATTTTGCGCATCGCACTGTTTTGTGCACCCTACTTGCATTGTGCATGCATTTTATCGCACTATTTTGTGCAGTTTACATTCGCGCTATCTTGCGCACCTCACCCGCACTTGTTAGTGCATTGCATTGTCATGCATGCTCCACTTGCGTTGTCACACACTTTTCACTTGCATTGGTATGCATGCTCCACTTGCATTATCACGTACTTTTCACTTGCATTGCTATGCATATTTCCATCGACATTGTGTATGCATGCGTTTATTTCATATTGGAATTGTGTTTTGATGTAACGTGGAACATGTGTTTCTAACTATATCGTACCTGTTGAGTTCCTTTCTTATGCAGGCACAATATTGTATGTACGGTTCATTTGAGGCTGGTGCGACCAGACGGTATTGTATTTACTCCGCGTGAGACGTAGCGAGAATTGCATAATTTTCTTACATCCTTTCTGCATGTAATGTAGTTTGGTTCGTGTTTATTTGCTTGCGTAGAATTCGCTTAGACTATTTCATTTACTGTGTATAATTGCTTCATTTCAGCTTTCTTTGCATGATCATAAGTTATGCTGGGCTTCTTGCACATCATTTGCATTTTGCCCCAGCCTGCGGGCACATCTCTCTTGCCTGTTTGTCTAAGTCTTCGGCCTTGTCAAAAATGGATCGTCTCTAGGCTTTGACATTCACTCCCGTCACTTATGACTTTCGAGTTCTGTCAAAGAAGGGCAACTGTAGACACCCCATTTTTGACCGATCTTAAGACTCAGACGTCATCGATTGAGCGCTCGATGATAGTGCATGTTGTGCTCATTTCGAGGTTTCAGAGTTTTGGCTGAGTGCCTTGCCTCTGGGCCTCTGAACTCTTTGTGCTTTGGCTCGGTTTGCAGACCGAACCCTATTTCCCTTCCTTGGAGAGAGTGAGAGGTCTGGTAGACCAGCAATTTGTGGTCATAGACCACTTTTCGCGGTCGTAGACCACCTTTTGCACTTGGAGACTAGTTTCTGATTTTCAGAGCCTTCGGCCGCGTGCCTTGACTCGGGACCACTTAACGTTCTTCGTTTGGCATGGTTTTTGAACCACACCTTGTTTCCTCTGCCTAGAGGAACATTGTGGTCCGGGAGACCACTTTTGTGGTCATGCACCACTTTTGATGCCCGCAGACCAGTTTTCAAGGCTCCCCACTGCGCGCTTTGCCTCCCGAACTTTTGTTTTGCTTTCTTTTTGGTTTGTTTTTGGTACAAACCTTGTTTTCCTTGTTTGGAAGGTGGCACAAGGGTGGGAGACCAGTATTTCCCCTTGGAGACCACTTTTCTTCCTGCCAGCCAATTTTCTAGTCTGACAATTGTTTTTCTTGGTCTTTGGGCCACCTTTTCTGGTCGGCCACCACATCACCACCTTGCTTTCAGTGTGTAGACCACCTTTGCACAGTGGCCGACCACTTTTTCTTCTGGCCGACCACTTCCACTGGTCGGCCGACCAGTAGAAGTAGCTGGCCGACCACTTCAACTGGCCGGCCACTTTCCAGCTCATTCTTGGAGATATTTTCTTCCAGCTGGCACAGCTGGAAGTCACTGAAACCATCCTCCATACATGTGTATGAAGGAATGGCTCTAAGCCCTTAGCTTCCTCAAGAAACTTACACTTTTGTTCTCTACATAAGAGAACCTCCTCCTCTTCCTCTAGGTTCAGAAAAAAAGGCCTTGAGAGTTATAGATACACTCTTGTATCTATCTTGCCCTTTACTTCATATATGTGCTTCAAAAGTGTAGTTTATCACACTTTAACACACAAACTGTCACGACCCGAACCCGCCCCTAAGGGTTAAGGACATAACTGGCCAGTAATCATGAGATTACCTACGGCCTCAAACCATACATGGACATATTAATAACTCACAACAGAAAACACAGTAACATAAAGTTATGTACAAACAGGATCATTTAAGTCTAAGTCAAGCCATGAACCTATGTACAACAGATTCAAAGTCTTCGCCAACATGACAAAATATAAATACATGACAAAGGGGCGAAGACGAGTCTCGTGCGTGAGACGCAAAGGCTGACTCTTCAAAACCTTGGTTGTTCCACACAGACTTCACTGAGGCTGGGTCTGTACCTCTCTTGGCTCACCTACAAACACATGAATGAGCGTGAGCGAAAGCCCAGTGAATAATATCAATTAAAGAAGATGCATTGGAACAATATATATCAGACGACCTTAGGCCGAATTCATATTTCTATCTAGTCTATAAATAGATATGGATCAAGTAACTTCGGTTCCAAACATTTCGGACGGCCTCGAGCCCAATCCATTCATGTCAAACTGGCCTTTGGCCCATTTGTCTTTCATTCATGTCAGACTGGCCTCTGGCCCATTTGTCTTTCATTCAGGTCAAAGTGGCCTCTGGCCTATTTGTACTTTCATTTAGATCATACTGGCCTCTGGCCCATTCATTCTATTATTCAGATCATACTGTCCTCTGGCCCATTTATTCATTTATGTCAAACTAGCCTTTGGCCCATTCGTTCATTCATTCATGTCAAACTGGCCTTTGGCCCATTCTCACTTTCATGTCAAACTGGCCTTTGGCCCATTCATACTTTCATGTCAAACTGGCCTTTAGCCCATTCATACTTTCATGTCAAATTGGCCTTTGGCCCATGCATTTGGCATAACAAACATTGTCCACCAATCAAATCAACAAACTTATAAACTTACATAGAAGTAAGCAATTGGACAACAACATGTTTCAAATATCTTTGTCAAGATATTACTCACAGTGATCGGTTGGTCGGTTTGCCCTGGAACTTGACCCTACACATCATATAACACATACGGGTCACAAATGATTGAATCCGTTCTTTAATTCACATATTCCTCTTTAGGCTTTATTCTTATCCCTTTAATTCAATTACAATGCTCAATGCATGCCTAAGAGTACTTAGAAGTGAAAGAGAACGGAAAACGAAACACAGAATGCACTTTCAAAATTTTCAGAAACAGGGTCCCCGCTCGAGTGTGGACTTCCTCGCTCGAGCGGACCCATGAGGTCTGCAAAAGTATTGGATGCATGAAAATTACGCTCGAGCGTGAAGTCGGGCGCTCAAGCCGAAGGTCTATCTACATAGCTCCCCGCTCGAGCGTGAACTTCCCCCACTCGAGCGGACACCTTGTTTGTACAAAAAAACACTTGGAGCTCGTATTTCCCGCTCGAGCGGACATCAAAATTTATGGGTTTTCCAGCAATGTTCTTGAGCTCAAATTCAACCTTCAAATCAATACATCATGTATTTTTTTGGCTCAATCTTTACATAAACATGTACTAACATGGTACAAACACCAAATTACAATATTACGAGGCTCAATTCCATGAATTACTTACATGCATGCCTCAAATTGACCCAACTTGCTTTCATGATAACAATTCCATGTATTTCAAACTCATTTCCTCATAAATTGTACATGCATGTGGAATATAACTCCAATTTCAACTCAAATGGTGCAAATGGTGATCACAAGCATGAGTTCTAACTAAAACTCTACATGGATCACATTTTTCATACTCAACTATAAAAATTCATGGCAATTATACACATGTGTGCATTCCATGACTTCAACCTCAACAAAACCAACTCAATTCCATTACAATCAATTTAATTCATGTTCTTGACCATTAATCAGACTTGAATTCACAAAATTGCAATTTAAGCTCCATGAATTCACTTACCTAGAGGCTTTAATCTCCACAAATTCTAGTTGACTCTTGAGTCCAACCTTCCAATCTTCATAACTTGAGCAAAACACTCAACTCTCCCTCTTGTTCCCCCTCTAGCCAACCCTCTCTCTTTCTCTTAGAGTTGATATCAGCCAAATGAACACAAAAGACAAGAATTGAGAGTGTAATGGCCCTTATGTAACCCCCACTAAGTCACATTAATTTAGTATTAGATATTTGAGCACTTAATTGATTAATTTAATCTAATTAATTTGATCCGAATCAATTTTCAATTAAATTTCACCGTAGGCTCTAAAAATTATGTCATTCACAAAGGCGCAATCAATTTTAGTTTCTGTGGCCGATAGGGCCTTCAATTTAATTTCCAAAGCAGATAATCAAATAGATATTCCTACGGCGAATAGATAGAAATTCAAAACCACATATTTTCACATAATAGCATACAAAATCATATCAAACACATAATCATATTCATATTAAGGACCAATTAGCATACAACGGAACAGGGATATCACACAAACACACACTCAAACACCATCGTTTTGTTGCTGAGGTGCTTAGGAGCTGGTTTTGGAGTTCTTGGACTGGTTTGAGCTTAAAGAAGCTGCTGGAGTTGTAGCTTTGAAGGTGGTCTTCAAGGGTGAGCTTTTAACCTTTTAAACCCTCATTTTTTCTTAAGCTTTTAGCCCTACTTGCATGTTGTTTTAAGCTTACCTTTAAACTACAAAAAGTTCTGTTTTCCAGTCCTTGTTATGTTTGTTGGAGGTCACTTTTGCATTGGGGGTGATCTACTCCCTCTTAGGCCTTGTTAGGCCTTGTTTTGAGCCATCCCTTTAGGCTCTTGTTTGAGCCTTTGCATGACCTTTCTACCACTGAAATCCAGAGGATTTTCAGTGGTGGAAAAGTGGTTTTAGGGTCCCAATTAGGAGAGGGTCATCCCCTCTCCTTGTGTTTTGTATACTTGCTTCATATGCCTCATGTTTGAGCATGTTTATTAAGCTTGTGTTGGCTTGTTCTTAGCATGTATTTGGGGTTATTTTGTGATGGCATGCCACTATTTTTGGTTGTGTTGATCATCCCTTGCATGCATAATACACTTGTAGTGTAAACCTTACAAACTAGCTTTGTGTGCCTCATGTTTGAGCATGTCTTTCTAGCTTGTTTTGGGAGCCATCTCAGTATGTTTTTGGTGTTATTTTAACATGCCTTAGATTTGTTTTGGGTTGGTTTAGTTGGCCCTTGCATGCCTTATACACTTGTAGTGTAAATTTCAAAAACTAGCCTTGTATGCTTCATGAAGTAGCATGTCTTTCTAGCTTATGTTGAGTCCATTTCAGTAGGTTTTTGGTGATGTTTTGCCATGTCATACCTCTGTTAAGGTTTGTTTTGGTTAGCTCTTGCATGCTCCATACACTTGTAATGTAATTCCATGAACTAGATCAATGTGTGTTATGCTTTTGACTATCATTCTACCATGCTTTTGGCTTAACTCTAAGAAGCTTTTGTCCATGTTTTAGCATGCTTAAGCTCTGATTTGTGTTGTTTTGGTCATGCATGCCAAGCTTTGTATAGCTATAGTGCATTCTAGCTTGTTAGCTTTTTATATCAAGTCCACTAGCATGCATTCCTTGGCCTATTTGAATGATTTGGAATCATTTGTTATGTGATTTCAGTTCATGTTTCATGTTCATGCATTCACATTTGTCGCTCATTCAATGCGTTGGAAGGTTGGCCCTTTATGCCTTAACATGAATCATTGTGTATGCCTTCATGCCTAAGCTTGCGAGCTATCATTTCAGTATGTTTTCAGGGTTATTTTGCCATGATATAACTCTGACTTTTGTTGGTTAAGTCATCCCATGCTTGGTCTTATTAGGTGTAGCGTAATCCACCTTATTTGCCTTACATGATTCATACCTTATGCCCTTCATGCTAGCTTGTTTTGGCTTCCTTCCATACATGTTTTAATATCATTTTGACATGTTCTAGGACTGTTTTAGGTTGCCTTTGCCATATGCTTCATGTTTTGCATAGTTGTAGTACAAATGCCTATGCTAGCTTCAAGCTCTGGGTACCATAGCATGTTTCATTTGTGTTGTGTACATGATTTGACATCATTTACCATGACAATTCAGAGTGTGTGGCATGGCCATGTTCCCACTTCATTCACTTTTCAAGTGCCTTTGAGTGTTATGCATTATTGCCTTGTTTACGGCCTAGTGTGAATGCCATCTTGCCTAGGTCCTTGGGCCCCCATCTTAGCATGCTTTGGTCTTTTTTTAGACCTAATTAAACTCTGTCCATGGTTGGTTTAATCAATTGTGCCATGTATTGCATGCCCCCTTTGTGTAGTCCCTTCAATGGCTTTGTGCCGTAGGCCATCTTGCATGCTTTACTTGTGTTGTTTGAATGATTTGGCATCATTTCACACTTGATTTCAGAGCCTTTAATGTTGTTACACTTCCATGTTTATCGCTTCTTCATCATGGTTGAGAGTTGTGCTCTTAGGCCTAGTTGATGGGCCAATACATGTGCATGTTTGTTTTGCATTTCATGCCTTTGTTTTGCTGTTATGGCCACTGATTTGGGCATGACTGAGGTCTATCCATTTTGGTTTAAGTCCATCGAGCATGTTATGTGAATGTTGTTACATTCTATCATGTTGTTGTATGTTTATGTTGCTTCGCATGTCATTAGCTTTGTTAAGTTGATCATGTCATATTGCATTGAGTATGCCATGCTCTTAGCATTTAGCATTTGTGTATGCCATGTTGTCTACATGCTCAAGTCATATTGCATTGTGTATGCCATGTAGTTGCATTGTGTTTTACGTGCCTTGCATTGCATGTTTGCAAGCTTAAGCTACATTACATGTTTGCATGCTTTTGTTGCATTGTTGTTTGGAATAGGTGTTAGTCCAAACACGAGAAATGAGGGACGTTTCATACTTGAAGTGATGAAATGTGCCTCAATTCTCGGTCGCCGACACTCTTGATCACCTGTGATAGAGTTCTAGGCTTTATGTGTTTTCTTGTGCATTCATTTCACATTGATTTGTGCAAATTGGCTTCTCGGCCATCATGCATCGAGATGCGTGATTGATGGCCCGAGGGTCGAGAACCACACTCCCTTGAGCTTATGAAATGATAGGGAGGGTGGTTGTACACACATATCTTGCAAATAAACTGGCATGCTCTTTTTTACTCTCAGTTGCAGCAAATTATAGTTTGGCAGCAACAACTGGTCGGCCACCTAGAAAAACTAGCTGGCCGACCACTTTTTCTGGTCTTCGATAAAGATAGGTGGTCGGCCATGGCTGGTGGCATCCCTAGGTGGTCGGCCACCCTCCTACAAGTCCCCATGGTGGAGTTTAAGCTTTCTGGAGCTTGGTGCAAAGTTTTGAGAACAAATGAGAACAGAGACAAGTCGGGGCATCATGACAGATTTTCGAACGAGGCGACCGGGCATGCATACATTCTTCCCTCTGAGGGCATCTTTTTATTGCTTAACTTAGCTGCTTTGCTTAGATTAGCTATTTGGTTATGTACCTTAAGTAGTTAATGCGTTTTGCTGCTCATTCGTTTTGTAATAGTTAGTTAACTAGGAATAGTTAATTAGCATTGTTTGTAATAATTAGTTTAATTAGCTTAGATTAGCTAGTTAGCTTCTTATTCGACCCTTTTGCGAGAGGGCGTATTGTTGTAATAAGTGTGCGTGTGCATGATGCATGTCTTCCAACCTCCATTTCATTCTCCTTTTTTCTTAAACCGCTTACGATGGTTAGTTTTAGGGCATATTTCGATTAGCATACCTTATGCTTTGCATGTGTGCATCCATTCATCCGTCTTGCATGCACCGGGCTCGGCACATCATACTAATTGCATTGTATTTCAATTCCAATTTGAATACATGTTTCAAGTTGCATCTCACATGACATCTTAGAATAGTCGAGCCTATTTTAGTTGCATTTCCGCATGTGTTGCATTAGCCATTTTAACATAAACTAGGATCATGCATGATTTCTAACTAGTTCTCTGTTTTGGCTCGGAGTACACTGTAAGCGTTTACGCTTTAGCATACTGCATGTGTGTTATTGATTGCCATGAAAGCGTGCTTTCCATGAGGCTAACTGCTTATATGATTAACTGCCTGAGTGCCTGTGGGTGAATGTTGGATTGGTTGAATTGGAACAATTCATTGAACTCTGTGATTTAGCCTACTTGCGAGTAGCAAACTTCAAACCGTTTTCAAATAAACGAACATGTAATCTTTTGTTCCAACATAGGTGATCTAGTCTATACTTGTATGCTGTGCGCATCACATAGTAATTCTAGGTAATAACCAGAATAAGAACACATGTGTTTTCAAAAAAATAAGATATCATGTTAGTAAAGGCCGATCTTTGATCGAACGAGCGGGGGTGCTCATTGCATGACCTTCCCCTCTCGTACCCAAGTTCCCGAGCCGAGGCAACTTTGGTGATGATGGGCACGTGGCCTTAGGCACGAGTCAGGGTTTCCTAAATTCTCCCAAAATAAAATGTTTAGGTGGCGATTCTGTATCTGGCAAAGCAGTCCATGTTTGGCACTTCTTTATTAAAATCAGTTTTCCAAAATGATTTTCCGGATTTGGACTCTTTGGTGATTTATTAATCTTGCATTGTACTTTGTGAGATCAGATTAAGAACCATGACATTAAGTCCGAACTGTAGTAGCTAATGAACAAAACGAATTTTCGCGCCTTCGTGCGCGGGGCCGTGACGTTCGGGCAGTCTACATCGAGACATGTTGTAGCTCATCTCGGTCAGATCAAACCAGGGGCAATGTCAAGCAATGTTAACAGTAAACTTGTTGTACATCCAATGGCACCACCACTCTTCATTCGGGATATCAACTAGTCGTTGGCGAATGAAATAGCCTCGTGCTAAATATGTAGGGCATGAGTCCACTACTTTCAACCTATCCATGAGCCATATCTTGGGTCGGATGAAAAATAAGAGAGATTAAAGAATAGAGAGGTGTATGTGGAGAGAAAAAGTGAGAAAGGGTTTTGAGAGAAAAGCCGAGCATGAGTGCCGAGTGATGTGAGGAACACATATGAGATAGGGTTGGAAACATTACCTGCAAAAGTAGTGGACTTCCTGCGAATTTGGTCGTCTCCCGCCGATGGAAGGCGTCTAAGCCCATCAAACTCTACCAAAGACGGTCGTTGCGGTTGCCGGCGTCAAAAAATTGATGAATGAGGCTGGGAATGTCCAGCTCTCTGTTGTGAACTAAGGATCGAGCATCGTGTAAAGTGAGCCCACACATTCTTCCTAAAGCTTAGATGTGACCAAAACAGGACTGGGGACAAGATTTCCTCGTCACGCCGGGATTCCATCAAAACTTGGAATTCTTCGATTGTAGGGCATGTCTCTTGTCCCCCCGAAGCTAAAAACATGTGTAATCGGGTTCCAACAGCTAGCCGCGGCATGTAGAAATGGAAAGCACAGTGGAGAACGACTCAGCGGGAATAGTGCATTTATCCCGAAACTCCGAAAATTCACTTTTTTCGAGCCATCTAAAGTCGCAATCTAATTTGAGAGCTTTTCGGCAAAGAATGGCTCCTTTTGTGGCAAAAGCAGAGCTGGAATAAAGAAACTACGAAGTCCCAACTTTTATAGAAGATAAGGCACTGAGTGGAAGACAGGTGACAACAATCTGGAGGTCCCTCACATTGATGGCCGACCGGACAGTGGTGATGGCTGACAGCCACCTTTGGTAGCCAACCGGCCACCACTGGTGGCCGACAGCCTCTGTTCATGGCTGACAGCATTCTTGTGGTCTTCCTGTGGGTTGAAAATGCTGAGAACCTGTGTTTTGTTCTGCTCTTGGTACATTCCCTATCTTGTTTTAGTAGTTTTGTCAAGTCGCTTTTAAGTTGTTGCAATTTGTTTATCGAGTTGTTTCAGTTGTTATGTTGCTCGTCGAGTTGTATTTTTTTTGTTTTGCTTAATCGAGTTGTTGCTTGTCGAGTTGTTGCATCGTTTATCGAGTTATTATTATTAGTTGTTTATCGAGTTGTCTTATTTTGCTTGCTAAGTGTTGGTTGGTTCATTACCTGATTGAGAAAGTGCCAATACAATGTGCAGTTTTCAATCAAGATCAATCTCGTTTGCATGTTACGCAATGTTATGCGGTGCTCAAAATGCCAAATACAACACTTTTTCATCAAAAAGATTGGTTTTTATTCTGATCATGGTTACTTTTGTACAAAAGAGTACAAGTTTTTAAATCAAATAAAACATGTCTAGAGCTATACAAAGTGCTAACACTACTAGCAAAAAGAAACTAAGCAAAAGTGCAGAGAATCAGTGCCAGCTATCGCAGTCTCGAGAGGCTCTCTTCGTCCTTTTCCTGGGCAGAGCCTCAGAGTTGTACCCTTAAGCGCCGCTGTCTACACCTCTCTCTAAACCAGAATCAGAATCGTCGCTGCCATCGGCCTCGGAGCCTGACGCAGTATCATCTCCACTAGCGGAACCTGAGCCAGTGTCATCATCTCTGTTCTCGGATGACTCGGCATGCTAACTCGCCGCCTCCTCGGCCTCGCTGGTCTCAACCTCGTCATCGCTCAGAATGGGCTCGGAAGGGCCACTCTCATCTCTACCTCGGCTGCACGCCAGAGCCTGTCTCTCTCTCCTTACTACCAGAGGGGGCACTGATGGTCCTGCTACAACTCCTGCTGGTGTGCCCGGTATAGCTGGGATCTGAAAAGGGCAATTGTCAATATATCAGTCTCAGTGTATGTATCAGACGCAAAGATGGTACGCAGTATGAGTATAGGAAGAAGTCAAATGCAATGTGCGGGTGCAGTGTATGAATGCGTTGTTTGAGTGCAGTGTATCAAATTAGTGCAGTGTGAAACATATTATAGTTGAAATGCTAATGTATCCGCAAAAAGTTTGATGGCATGAAATGTAAACTGAAGAAAGTTACCGAAATTTCGTAGAGGCTGAGCAAATTCATGTTCCTTTGCACCATCCCCATCGGGGAAGCCGCTAGCTCAAGAGCGTTCCCTGTGTACTCTATAGATGCCTGTAAGTGCGTTAAGGGGATCAGTGTTCTATAAGCATAACTGAAATGAGTTTAACATGCAAAAATGTAAAGTGTGGTACATACTGGACTCGGGCCTCGAACCCCAACAAGCTCTTGCCCGGCTGGTGTAGGCTCAATAGGGATCTGGTAAGCCTCCTCGGTATGCCGCCAATAGGTAAGTGTAGTAAGAAGCTCTGGCCAACCAGTCGTCCGTCTCACCTGAGAAGCCCCTCTGCTATAGGCCCTGGCTGCCCTAGTCGATCTAGGCCCCATCCTCGCAACAGGAACCCTCGCTTCCTCGCCTCCACCTCCAAGCCAACCATGAACTGGATAACTCTGTCAACAGATAGGCTGTCTGATGATCTCATGGACTCAGGCGGTGTCATCGGTATGAATTGAGCAGGCATGCCCAGAGATTGGTGTACTACTCTCTTGCCAAGGTACCAAGCTCGGTAGACCGGACCCTCAAGCAGAATGTGATAACGGAACATGCCCCAGGCCACATTATACCGGCCTCCAAGTCCTCCCGGTATCATGGCCCATGGCTGCCATAAGATCTACGAATGGAAGTTATATAGATTGTTAGTTACTGTTAGTAGCTATAATGTGAATCAGAACAGTATGAAAGCAAATGATGACCGTATTTTAGGTTACCTCGTGAGCAGCTACGATGTCGAAGTAATGCCTGAAGAAAGAAAAGGGCTCGCGAGTCCTGCGGCGAAGCTGGCCATCGTACACTTGTGAGTAGGAAGCCGTCAATTGAGCCTCCACCTCTGGCTCCGGGGCAAGAGTCAGGAAGTATGCGTATGCCCATAGCTGCACGGAAAGTGCAAAGGTATGTAGTCAGCACAGTGCATGAATTGATACAGAAAGTGCAAAATAGAAAGCATACAATGCATGAACAAGTATAGAAAGTACAAAGCAAAAAGTACATGTGTTGAACAAATGTAAAGCAAGGAATGTTGAACAAAAAATGCAAAGTGTAAAGAGAAAATTGAGATGTGTACCTTCCAAGCTCGCTAGTAGCCTCCGACCAAGAGTCCAATCCCGCGGGAGGTCGAGCTCATATAGCCATACAAGGTGGCGAGGCTAACCCTTCCCAATCATAGAAGCTCACTCAGGGAAGGACCACCAGTGCGCTCAGCAAGTATAGCCCCACGGTGTTCGCCCTATTTGCAAACAGGGTGGTACCAAAGAGGAACATCAGAAAACCTCGAGCATAGTGCTCTATCTCCTCCACTGTCTCTAGCACGGTCCCCCGGAACTGCTCCTCGAACCAGCTATATGTGGCCTGGGTTGTCCGAAACAAAGGCGGGCGCGCCCCCAGAAGCTCAATCCAAGCGGCCTCCCACGCCCCCATATCAGGATCAAAGGGAATCGAATTACCCCCTACGGCTAGGCCTGTGATCATGGCGAAGTCGTACGAGGTCATCGTCATCTCTCTGATAGTGGAAAGGTAGAGAGAGTTGGTGGTGTCCCACCATCTCTCCACTAGAGCTCCAAGAAGTGGATAGCTCGCTATGACTCGTGGCAATCCAGAGCAGAATAGGCAGAAGCTTGCTTCATCGACAATAGCTTGTACTCCCGCAGGGAGCTTGTCGTACCAATCTTTGGCCGTCATGGCCCCATAGCCCTTGTATGTGCGGGCGTCACCTTATGGCAAATGTAGGTGAATCAGTGTAAATACAGCTCAATGAAAAGGAAGTGTAAAACAAATACAGGTGGATCAGTGTAAATATAGGACAAGAGTGTGATTAGTACAAGAAATGCAAGTAAAGAACATCAAATGTGCAAGTGCATAGAGTTTGTACCTCAACGGGAACGACTAAAATATGGGAGTCCAACTCCCTCAGTAAGAGATCCGCTGGTGCATCAACGAAATCTATAAAGTGCTTAACGCCACTAGCAGGCAGAATGTGAGTCTGGGGATGATATCTCACCGCATCAAAAGGCCTCACTCCTAGTGGCAAGGGCTCTAGCTCTGCATCAGAATTGAACTCTTCCTCGAACTCTGCCTCTGGAGGAGTTCCATCATGTGGAAAGTCGTCTGCCATCTGGAATATAGGTAAAGATTCGATGAAAAGTGAAGAAAATAGGGAAAATAGGTGGAAAATGCCAAAAGTCAACTCAAGTCAAACCCTAAGACAGAAAAAATGGGAGAAAAAGTCAAAGCCTAGGAAAAGGTGCCAAACCCAAGAGAAACTTGAGGGGAACAAACCTCAAGTGGTGAAAATGAAGAAAAAAACACCGAAATCAATTTTCAATTGGTTCAAAATGGAGGAAATCAAGAGGTTTTAGCGAATCAACTTCGCGTGGGGCATTAGAAGACGCGTATAAAGCTCAAATCTAGAGAGAAGAAATGTCTAAAGAGGGAGAGGGAAGAATTTCGGGCATGGGGTGTGGAGGAAATAAGCCCCATGCCCCAATACTTAAACACCCATATGCAAAAGACCAAATTGGCCAAACCTGCCATCGATGGCTGGTCGGCCACCATTGGTAGCCGACAGGTAGCTGACACCTCTCCCTGGTGGCTGCCAAGCTTCCAATGCTCCTCCTTTGTGTTTTGCTGCTGTTTTGTGTTCTCAATTCTCGAGAAAGTGCAAGATAAGTTCACTTTTAAGCTCAAATTGCCTCTGCGGAAGCTCTAAACCGTGTCTTCAATGCATGACGATTTATCGCTGATCAACATCAATGAGGTGTATCCTTTTTAACTTGTTGCAACTCCTCCGAGAGGTAAACCGAAAGTTGCTATTCAATCCATTGTTGCATAGAATGTGCATTCATCTATTGTTGCACGGAATATGCATTTCTTCGTTTTCACGTAGAACATGCTTCCAATTATCGTGCATAGAACTTGCATTTGCTAACCTTTGCATAGAATATGCATTTCGTGCTATTGATAGGACATGCATGTTGTACTGTTACATTGAATATTCATTCCCAAGTTGCATAGTACATGCTCCGGTTCTTGTTGCATAGAATATGCTTCCGTCTTGTTTCTCGCATGTGTTGCATAAAATATGTCTCTAACATTATGTCATAGTTGTTCGTCTTGCATAGAACATGCACTCTGGCTATATTATGCTTGTTGAGTTTTTTTCTTATACAGGCACGATATTGTATGTACGGTTCATTCAGAGGAATTCCAGGTGAGATCATCCCCGTCCCACCACTCCCTATTTTGGTTAAGAGCATTTGGATGTGTTCCGATGTTTACCACCACCACTCCCTGTTTTGGTTAAGAGTATTTGGACGTGTTCCGGTGTTTACCACCATTCCCTGTTTTGGTTAAAAGCATTTGGACGTGTTCCGATGTTTACCACCACTCCCTGTTTTGGTTAAGAGCATTTGGACGTGTTCCGATGTTTACCACCACTCCCTATTTTGGTTAAGAGCATTTGGACGTGTTCCGATTTTTACCACCACTCCCTGTTTCGGTTAAGAGCATTTCGACGTGTTCCAATGTTTGCCACCATTCCATGTTTTGGTTAAGAGCATTTGGATGTGTTCCGATGTTTACCACCACTCCCTGTTTTGGTTAAAAGCGAGCATTTGGACGTGTTTCAATTTTTACTACCACTCCCTGTTTTGGTTAAGAGCATTTGGGATATGTTCCGATGTTCACCACCACTCCATGTTTTGGTTACAAGCATTTGGATGCGTTCCGATGTTTGTCACCGTTCCCTTTGGTTAAGCACAATCGGGTATGTCCCAGTGTTGACACCATCCTTTATCTGCTTCCGCGTGCAACGCGTTAGGATCATGTTTGACACCTTGGGTGCACCCGACGGTTGTGTTATTCTTTACCTTTCCCGCGTGCTACGTAGTTAAGTTTGCATAATTTTCTTACATCCTATCTGCATGAAATGTGGTTTTGGTTCATGTTCTTTTCGTGTTTCAATTTGCTGTACCATGTTTCGGTTTGTATGAATGTCACATTTCTTGGCATAACATTTGCATCTAGATGTTTCATTGCAGCCTCATTGCATGATCATAAGTTATGTTTTTGCATCGTGCATATCATTTGCATCTTGCCCCAAAGCTACGCTGGTTTGATTCGTTGCAAAGGGATACGTAGGCAGCCTACGGACGCAACCGTTCTTTGTCTTGCTTGTTTGTTTGTCCAAGTCTTCAGCCATGTCAAAAATAGGTCATCTCTGAGCTTTGACATTCGCTCTCGTCATTTCATGACTCCTGAGTTCTGTCAAAGAGGGGCAACTGTGGATATCCCATTTTTGACCGTCCTCAAGACTTGACATCATCGTTTGCGCACACGATGATTGTGCTTATTTGTGTTCGTTTTAAGCGCCCAAAGTCCTCGGCGGAATGCCCTGTCTTTGAGCCTTTAGACCTTGTTCTTTCTCTACCTTGTTTTGGACCAAAACTTGGTGTCTAGACCAAAACTTGGTGTCTAGACCTATGGATGACCTGTCGGCCACCCTGCAAGGCTGTCGGCCATTGGTTGTGCTTGTTGGCCATGGATGTGGCCGACGACCACCAGTCTCTTTTTCCAGATATTTGCTGCCAACTATGCCAGCTGTTGCTCACTGAGCTGCATCTTCATACACGTGTATGGTACGATGTATCTAAGCCCAAACCTTGTTTTTCTATATATAGGGGGGTGCCTCTCCCATTTTGAGAGGTTAGACATTTTAGACCAAAAATATCTCTCTCTCTCTCTCTCTAGAATTCTCTGTCTCTCTCTTGTTATTTTGTGCCTTAGAGTCTAGTTTCTCTACACTTGTGCACATCAACCCTCAATCAAACTTGGACACCTTGAAGCTGAGGTCTCTTGGAGTCTTGTTTGTGCTCTAGAAGAAGGTTTAAGCTTGGAATGTTGCTTAATTTGTGCTTGAGCTTCAAGAGGTAGTTTACTTGTTTAGTATACGTGCTTTGAATACTTGTTTTGCCATTTGTGTGTCTTGATTGCATGTTTTAATGCTGTTTCATGCCTAATTCCAGCACTTAACATCTCTACAACCTCCCTCTTTGCTTCACTTTTTCATTTGTTTGATGGCTGTTTCAACCTTAAGGTTGTTTAAGCTTGGGGTTGAGGCTCATGCTTAATGGTTTAATCCTCTTTTGAGGGTTCATTACCAACGGCATGAGGCTTCCCTCATGCCTTGAACTACCCCTTGGTTGACACTTCTTTCGCTTTAGAAGACACTCACCAATGGACTAATCGATTAAAGAATGAATCGGTAATTTAAAATGAGTAAACAAAATGAACAAGTAAAAGAAACAAGATATGCATCTTTCATGTTGCATTGCATGTGTTTGAATCGGACGTTAATTTGAACATGAGGAAAATGGGACATTTCATACTCAAAGCGATGAAATGTGTCACTTTCCTTGGTCACCATCACCATTGATCATGCATGATAAGGTGTTGGTCTTTTGAGTCTTGGTTGCACTCATTAAGCTTGTACAAGCTTGGTTCTTTGGCCATCATGCATGGAAATTGCTTGATTGGTGGTTTGAAAGCCAAGAGTTACACTCCTTTGAACTTGTTTGATGATAAGGAGTGTAACAGTACACACAAACTTGTGAGAATACAGTATTTTGCTCTGTCTGCTCTTTGTTACAGCAAAAAGTGGAGTTCATGTCATCAGTGGCTGACCGGCCACCACCAGTAGCCGACCGGCCACCAATGGTAGCCGACAGGCCCCTTGTTGGCCACCAATGAAAATTGCATAATGTGTTCCTGAGGTGGAGCAGAGGTGTTCTTGAAGTTGGCAAAATTTTCAATGTTCAAATGCGTAAACAAAGGCTCGCAGCAGCAAAATGGTGGCTTGCAGGGTAGAGGAACCGAGCATGCATGCATCCCTCGTTTCCCGAGGCTATTTAGTTGCTTTACTTAGTTAATTAGTGGTAGCTAATTAATTAGTTTAATTGCTTTGTATTTAATTAGCTTAGTATTTAGCTAATTACTTTGATTTGTAATATTTAATTAGCTTAGAATAAGTTAGTTAATTTGTTTCAATTGTTGTAATAATTAGTTAGTTTAATTAGCATAACTAGTTGGTTAGCGTTTATTCTTTCAGACCCTCCCTCGCGAGGGCATAATGTTGTAATAAGTGTGTGTGCATGTGTATGTCTTCCAACCTCACGTCTTTCTCCCTTTTATTTAATCACTTTTGATGGTTAGATTAGGGATCATATTTCAATTAGTATACCTTATGCTCACTTGCTTGCATCCATTCATTTGTCTTGGATGCACCGAGGCTCGGCGCATCATTCAAACCACATCGTCATTTCAAATACTTCTTTGAATATGTGTTTAATGGCATGTTGTTCAAATCAATCCATATGCCATATTAGTAGCCGAGCCTATTAATTGCATCATTGCATATGTTGCATTAGTCATTTAACATAGTTAGGATCATGCATTTTTCTAACTAGTTTTTTTTTTGTTCAGAGTACTCGGTAAGCTTTCACGCTTTAGCATACTTGCAAGAGTGTGATTGCCATATTGCCATGTTTCCCATGCTTGCCATGAGGCTATGTGCTTAAATGCTAAACTGCATGAATGCCTGTAGATGAAGGCTTGTTGTTTGAATTGGAATGATTCAACGAATGTGCATTTTAAAGCCCACTTTGTTGAGTGACAAATCATGTTTTAAGCCCACTATGTTTGGTGGCAAATCCGCATCTTTAAGCCCACTTGAGGGTGGTAAATTCAAACCATTTTCGCAACCAAACATGAGTTGAATTGTTCCAAGTCTTGCGACTAGTCTATACTTGTATGCATGCGCATTACATAGTAAAGCTAGCTAATAACCGGAATAAGAACGCATAATGTTTATAAAATTCATATCATGATTAGTAGAGGCCGATCTTTTGATCGGGCGATCGGGGGTGCTCAATTCAAGACCTTTCCCTCTCGTACCTAAGTTCCTAAGCCGAGGCAACTTTGGTGATGACGGACACGTAGCTTTCGGCATGAGTCAGGGTTTCCTAAATTTTTCCAAAAACAAAATATTTAGGTGGTGACTCTATATCTGGCAAAGCAGTCCAATTTTGGCACTTTTTGATTCAAAATCAATTTTCCAAAATGATTTGCCAAATTTGGATTCTTTGGTGATTATCAGTTTCACATTGCACTTATGAGACTAGATTTAGAACCGCAGGAGTCCGAACTATGAGGTCTTCTTTTCAAACCCTTTCTGAAAGGCGGGGTGCGAGAAAAAAGCGAGTCCACAATTAAAAAAGTTTTAAAAAACTTAGGTCAATGCAATGATTTAAAGACACAGAGAAGTAAGTGAAAAGCATTGTCGTTTCATTCAGATCTTCTGGCGCAACTGGCTCAATGGTAAAAACAGAGTCAAAAGAAAGAGTGTAAAAGACAAATACAAAACAAGAAAGTGATGTCTGAGTTAACACCCCTGAAATCACCAAACTCTGACACAAAAAAACTGACTCAATACAACACAATAAGACTGACTCAATACCAATGTCTAAAAGTACAATAAACAGCATTTTCAAAGTGCTAAAATGTGTGTGTCGTCGACCACATCTGGAGTAAAATGAGTGCCATCGGCAGATGGTTCATCCTCGATCAAATAGTCACATTATCCCCCAAGTTCATCGATCCAATGCTGATAGATTTTGTAGGATCTAGTGGAGTGATGACCTTTTTGTCAATTAGATCTTCAACTTCATGGCGAAGACGAAAACAACCATCAGTGTCATGGCTGGTTTATTGATGGAAGGCACAGTGCTTGGCAGTATTATGCTTGGCTGGAAGGGAATCAGGGAGAGGCCAAGGGTCAAGGGGTTTGAGATGGCTTTGTCCTATGAGGATTTGGAGAGCTTTGGATAAGGTCATATAAAGGGGATTGAAAGTGCGGTTACCAGTCCTATGAGGATTGATAGAGGTGTTGGCAGGTATTGATTGGGTTTGGAGGAGACCTCCTATAAATGTAGGATTGGAGCTGGAAGGGGTGTTTTTGGTCTGGCATCCATTTTCATGGTTTAGCCCTGGATTCAAAGTGCCCCTAACTTGAACGAAAAAGTGTCATCCACAGTCTTTGCAATAACTGCAAGCACTTGCTATTTGTTCAACCTTTTGGCCTTCAAATTCTTAGTAGCCCACCAGAGATATGCATAAGGATCAATACTTGCTCCGGCCTTGTTCTTGGCTCTTGCCTCCACTTTGCCAAGGGATTGGGTTGCTATATCGGAGTGAAGCCCAGTTGTTGTCGACATGTCATCACCCAGACTTAAGATAACTTCGGGTTGGCCTTCTTCAAATGTAGCTCGTCCCCAGATTGGGGAGCTTTTTGGCGTGAACTTTCTGGCATGTGATGTGGTCGATCATGGAGCCAAAATCCCAAAGGCTAAACTGCCATAGTTCTTTGAAGATCTTCAATCATGCTCATTAGCTCAGAAGTAGTGGGTTCATAGGTTTGAGATGATTGGGGTTCAAGTGTATCCATCATACACAAGTCTATACTTTTTGGAATGAACACCTCAGGCTTGGGTAAACAGGCTAAGGTGATGTATATGCTGGGGTTGTAGGTAGATGGTAGTGTATGGATTAGGTTGAGGTGTGGGGGTACTGGGCTAGGGGTGGCCTGAGATCTTTTTGGTGGAGCTATGATCTCGTTGTCAATAAAATCCTAAATCTTATGACGGAGGCGGATGTAGCGGTTTGTATCATTACTGGGTTGTTGATGATAAGCACAGTGTTTAGCGGGGTCATATCTTGGTGGAAGAGGATTTGGAAGGGGTCGGGGTTCTAGAAGCTCTAGGTACCCTTTTTCTAGCTGTGTTTTCAATGCTTGAGAGAGACTCCTGTAAAGAGGATGGAAATTTGGGGCTTGGGGCTGAGTTGAAGTGGTTAGTTTTTGGCCATTATCAGGAAAATGGTTTTTGTTGGGATTGCTGACAATGTTTACTTCTGAGCATTTCGCAGTTGTGCTACCATTGGAATTACAAACAACATTCCTCCTCATAGGTTCATTACCCTCCACAATGATCCCTTGCCTGATGGCATCCTCGATTTGAACCCCAATTTCATGGAGGTCTTTAAAGTTGAATAGCGGAAGGACTATCATTTTCTGTAATAGCCTTTCATGTGGATTTCTAACAATGATACGGACTAGCTCTTTCTCTAGAGGCCTGCTTGCCATCATAGCCGCCTTTTTCCTCCATCGAATAACAAACTCTGAAAAGCCCTCCTTCAGTTCCTGATACATTGTCTCAAGATCATGAGTTGTGACGTCGATCTGTGTGTTGTAGGAATATTAAGCAATGAAGGATTCGTTCAACTCTTGCCAGCTGTATTTCACAGAGTCCTCCAATTTAGCATACCAAATGGCAGCTATTCCGAAAATGGTTTGACTGAATAGTGACAACTTATGTACTCGGGTAAAACCCATTAGTCATAGGATATGAAAAAACAAATGCAAATGTACCATCAAATCTCCAGAGCCATTGAAGCGGTCAATATGCGGCATCTTGAACCGCTCTAGTAAGGTGATTGTCAATTCAGTGTGCCCATCTTCTATGTTTGGAATAGAGTTGACCCCTTGTGCCTTTTTTAACAGCTTTTCCAGCTTGTTGACTTTGGGAGCAGTTGGATCAACCTCGAATTTGAACGGTGCCTCGGTTTGATACACCGGGGCTCTGGAAGTTTGTGCTGGGATGGGTTCTTCTTGGATTGAGAAAACTGAACATCATCGGTTTGTGGATCTTGAGCAGTGGTAGCATTAGCTGTGGTACCGGGCATAGGGATAGCTGCGGTAGGTACATATGATGCCGAGGCCGCTGCTGGCTACAGTTACTGTTGCTGTAGCCTAGTTATAACCTCCGCCTGACAGATCGCAACCTCAGCCTGACGGGTCGCATCATGCTGGAGGGAAGTCAATTGATTGCTGCAGATGGAGTAATAATTCCTCCAAATTTTTCAGAGGCTGAGCCATGATAGAGGTAGATGCCCAGGATGAGTTGAACGAAGGTAATCTAACTGGTGAATGTCAGAACAGTGGAACTAGTGAACCCTGTATGGCCCTCCTTCGTCTCGCCACCGGCGAAAGTGAAGCAAACACTAGCTGCCTCTGAACTAGGTCCTCGACCTTCAAAGTCTATCGACACGAGTCCAGAGTACTTGGGGGATATCGGAGCCTTCTGATGCTATGGTTCCAAGACTACCTTGCAAAAGAGAAAAAAGACAGCACCTCAGTGCAAATTTCACTAGAATGGATATGATCACAGCTGAGTGACTGTACTCCACACTGAATTCTTCCCCAAAACAGATACCAACCTTGCAACTGATATGCACATTCCTATACAGTTTCACTGTAAAGCACATACTAGTTTAAAAGAAAGCCAAAATACCCCATGGTGGGGTAGGGTTACCTTGTCCTAGTTTCGTCAGGAACTAGGGTTTTGCTATTTCACACAAGTGGTTTCACACAATCCTAGATTTCAGGTGAGGATCCTGTCCTAGTTTAGATCAGTCACTATGGCTTTTCTATATGCAACTAGGCCAAATGGTCAAAAATGGTGCCTCTACAAGACTACCTAATATACCTCTCACACCTAACACCGAGAAGTGAAAGGAGGATCAAGTGGTACGGTGGTAGTCCAAATCCAAAGGTTGTGTTCCCAACATGGCAAAGCCCATGACCAGTCAGCCTTTTGGCAAGCTTTTGGGCAAGCCTCTGACAAACCATCCAGGAATAGCAGTCGGTAAACACAGTGACTTAAGCGCACCAATGCAAATGCAATGCAAAGAACATATAAGTGTAGATAAAATTTCACATCATGAAGTTCAATTCAAGTTCTCTGATTCCCCAGCAGAGTTGCCAGAAACTGTAGCTCAACTTTTTGCGCCCTCTTTCGGAAGTCGAGTAAGCCCTATAGTATTGGACTCCCGCAGTTCTGAATCTGATCTCACAAGTGCAATGTGAAATATATAAACACCAAAGAGTCCAAATCTGGCAAATCTTTTGGAAAATTGATTTTGAATCAAAATGCCAAAAATGAATTGCTTTGCCAGATACAGAGTCGCCACCTAAATATTTTTGGAAAATTTAGGAAACCCATGACTCGTGCCAAAGGCCACGTGTCCTTCATCACCAAGATTGTCTCAGCTCGAGAACTTAGGTACGAGAGAGGAAGGTCATGAATTTAGCACCCCCACTCCCCTGATCAAAGACCAGCCTCTACTAATCATGATATGAATCTTATCTACATTATATGCTCTTGTTCTGATTATTAGGCTAGCATTACTATGTGATGCGCACACACACAAGTATAGACTAATTTGCAAAAATTGAAACATTTTGATTCATGTTTGTTTTGAAAATTGTTTTGAATATGTACCACTTGAAAAGTTGATCGCATATGAACATTACTCAAATTATTCCAATTCAAGCAATTAGCCTTCATCCACAAGCATTCAAGAGTTATATCAATTAAGCATTTAGCCTCATGGCAAGCATGCTAGACATGGCAACAATCACACTCATGCAATTATGCTAAAGCTAACAAAAGCTTACCTAGTAGTCCAAGCCAAAAAGATGATAAAGTTAGAATAATTCATGATCCTAACCAATGCAATATGACTAATACAACACATGCGATATATAATTACTAGGGTTGGCTAGTAACATGGCATATGAATTGATTTGATAGCATGCGGTCTAAGCACGTATTCAAAGAAGTTTTTGAACTAACAATGCAAGTTAGAATGATGAACCAAGCCTCAGTGCATGCAATACAAGTGGATGCGAACATGAAGTATACTAAACAAAACATGATGCCCTAAACTAACCATCATAAGTTAGTAAATAAAAGGGAAAAAGACGTGAGGTTGGAAGACATACACATTATTCCAACGTTTGCGTGCCCTCACACAGGAGGGACCAAATGAACTAACTAGCTAACTAATTAACTTGCTATTACAAAATGAATTAACTAACTATTCTAGCTAGATATTACAACATCATAACTAATTAACTATTCTAGATAATTATTACAAATTGGAACTAACTAATTAATTACACTAATTAATTAATTACAAAATTCTAATTAGCTAACTAATTAATCACAAAACAAAGTAACCAAATTAACTACTCTAATTACTTCTCCTCGAGAAACGAGGAATGTTTATGCATGCACGGACTTTTCACCAGAAAAAGCCATTGTTTCTGCTGCCAAATGCCTCTGTTGCACAGTAGAACACTTGCACTGTTTTCCACTTCCAGATCAATTATGTTCTGCTTCAAAAGTACATTCTAGATTTTGCACTGGTAGCCAGCAGATGGCTTGCCGTCCACTGATGGTGGCCTGCCAGCCACTAATAGTGCTTGTCGGCCACTGATGACTGGATTGTCCTGCAGCAATAAAGAGCAAGCAGTGCAGGGACAGGGTATTCTCAAGGGTTTGTTTGCATAATTTACCCATCCTTATCATTTGAACAGCTCAAAGGAGTAGTAAAACTTGATTCACAAACCATCAATCTATGCAATTTCATTGCATGATGACCTATGAACCAAAGGGTGCAAATTTAATAAATGCAACAAAATAAGACTCTCAAACCTCCTTCCTATCATGGATTGATGAAGGGAAGTGGTTGACAATGACTCTTGAACTATTTTCATCACTAATGGGTATGAAACGTCTCAAGACTCACAGGTTCAATTAACGTCCGATTGAACCCAAACCAAGTTATTATCTTGCATCATTTTAGTCCATGTTTTAATGTTCCATTTTAATTACCTTTCCATTCTTTAGTAAATTAAGTCCAAAGGTGAGCTTTAAGTCCTCTAACGAATAATAAAAAAAAAAGTTGTTTTAGGCATGAGAGAAGTGTCATGCCATTAGTAATGAACCCCAAGGGATTAAACCATTAACCATAAGACCTCAATCTCAAGCTTAAAACAAGTAACTAGCTTAAACCAACTTTCAGATCAAACAAAAAGCCAAGATAGGAGGGAGGTTGCAGAAGTGATTAGAGGTGAAAACAAGTAAGAAAAGCACTAAATAAATGCAATCAACTCAAATAAGGTGGTGTCTAAGGCCTAAAACACCAAACTTATGAGGACAATTACACTATAAGCATGCAATATAAGGCTCAAATGCAATGAACACTTAAAAATAGTCCTGAAACAGTGCTAAATAAGTCCTAAAACGTGTTGGAATTAAAAAAAAAAAATAGCTAGGACAATAAGCTAAAACATAGATCATACTAGGCTAGTAAGTAAGACATAAGAAGGGGAGGCTAACCCCTCCAATTTTGGACTTCAAAACATAATTTTAGCCACTGAAATAACTCTAAAAATCAATGTTTAAAAGCTCAAAAATAGATAGTGTAAAGGTGGTAAACACAAGGGTAAAGTCCTTGAAAGCATGGTGTAAAGAAGGGTGAACCACCCCTTAACCCTTATTGGCCTTAAACCGCAAGTTTAAGCCCAAAAATACAGGTTTCAAACAGTCCAAAAAACAATATAAAAGATGGAAAACAAGTGGTGTAAAGATGGTACAAAGGTAAGAGAAGGTATACCTCTTGAAGAGGAATGAACCCTTAAGTTATAAACCAACAATTTCACACTTTCAAGTGCTTTAAAAGCTCAAATTCAAGCTTAAATCACCTCAGTAAGAAGCTCTCTAGGTTTGGTTTAGAGTGTTTAGGCAAAGGCTATGCAAGTTGCAAGAGAGAGAGAATTGTAGAGAGAGAGGATATTTTTGCTCCCAAAATTTTTCTAACCTTCAAACCAAGAGAGAAGGTCCTCTATATATAGAAATATATGAGCTTCAGTCGAAAATATCTATATAAAGACAGGTAGAGCAATGTGGAAACAATTGGCACAAATAACTACAAAAATCTGATTTTTTGACACTTGTGGTCGGCAGGCCACTAATGGTGGACGGCAAGACAAAGAAAGGGGCAAAAGTTTCACTACTGGCTGACAGGCCACTAAAGTGGCTGGCCACAAAAATCTGCTTCGAGGCCCGATTTCTTACAAGCATAGCTCCTTCATACGAACTCAGTTTTAGGTCATTATTAAGTCTAAATTGAATCCCCAGAAGTCTACTTTCTAATGGTGGGGGCCTCACACCTAAATTCTAAGTGTGCAAAGAGATATTCCTACTTTAGTGAAGGTTGCTCAGTTTTGTCCCAACAGATTGATGCCTAACTTCCTCCCCAACTAGTTTTCTTCCCTCTCCCTCCTATTTTCTTCAACTCTAAACCTCTAAATAAGATTTTGTTAAAGATTTTTTTCAAAGAGTTCACCTCTCTTTCATTTATTTCCACTTTGTCCTTGCTTGGTTTATCAAAAAGTGCACTATTTTGAACGAAATGCGAGCCTTGAAACATTGTAGAAACATTTGAAAAAACATTTTGAAAAAGAGGGTTTTAAGGTCTAAAATATTTTTGGTCAAAATAGTTTTGGTTCAAAAAAAGGTGTAAGGTTGGGATTTAGAAGCTTTTCTTGCTGAAGAAATTGAACGTTTGCACAGCATAACTTTCATCATCGAGTGATCAATCAGTGGCACCCAAGTCTTAAGGGCGGTCAAAAATGGGGTGTCTACACACATACAATGATCAGTTGTGCTAATTGAGATGAAGTGTTGCCAGAATTCTAATTAGGGGTATTGTTTTTGGTTTTTTTTTTTTCTAAGTTGTTGTAGCACCATAGCTTCAGAAAAGTTTGATATGCCACAAAGTCTACCAGCGTAAATCCCTAGAACTTGCGAGATATCAAACCGTTTCTGTGATTGGGATAAACCACCTATGAACTACGCATTTCCTTCTAGATATGGTTGATGGCCTGCACTTTAAATATTTAGGATGGTTTTTTTTTTAAGTTTTGAATTGAATGTTGAGTGTGAGTTTAATTCCACCTAGTCTGTAGCCTTGGGATCAGACTCAAGTCATTTTAACGAGTCTAAATCTGTTGATTTCCAGAGTACTAACCTAGACATCTCTGTTCTGTTTAGGTCTTCTTTGTTGTTTTCTTTTTAGTTTGTTGTCATCACTGAGTCGGAGTTTCTTTTGAATAAGTGCCATAGATTTTGCCTACTTCTATGTGCCTTTAACTCATCGCATTGACTGCAATTTTCAAACTTTTTCCAAAACTTCTGATGAAATGAAGAGGAAGAGATTCCTCGGGATTTGTAAAAATTGATCGACTGGGAGGAAGAGAGGCGTAGTAAGCCTTTCATGGATGAGATCATTTCTGTTAAATGTAGGTATTGAGAAGGATCCTGGCTAGGTCTAGATTGGTTCTACATTATCTTCAAAAGAGCATGAGCGATTAGTCACTTTATTAAAAGATTTCAAAAAATATTTTTGCGTGGTCCTACGAAGACATACTTGAATTAATTTTGAGATTATACAATATAGGATCCCTCTCGACCTAAGGGCCGATTGCTTTAGCTTTCAAACCTTAATTCAGAGTGTTCAAATAATCAACCAAAGTAAGAGGCTTACATAGTCAGATTGGAAGCTGCCCTTGAGCTAGGAGCAAAAAAGTTCAATGCGAATGGAGATTCCAACGTGGTCATTTCTTAAGCCAATGGAAACCAAAAAGAAAGTCAAATCCCAAAATCTAAGAGAAGAAGATTTATTCCTGAAGGACAATCGAGTTCCTATCCACGACCCTAGGGGCAAATTCAAACCCAATTAGCCGGGTCCCTATATCATCAAGTCCTTTTGGTCAAGAGAAACAATCATTTCCATAGATTTAGATGGCCTAGAGTTCTCATAACCAATCAACATGGACAAGTTGAAACAAACTATCCTTGAGAGGCTCACTGGGCCGAATACCCAAAAGGGTGACCCAGGGAAAAGTTAGAGTAGAAAAGAAAAAGAAAAAAAAAACAATATAGAAAATGAAAATGAGAATGAATGGAAGAAAAAAGATGAAAAAAGTAAAAATAAAAATAAATGAAAATGAAAAAAATGCAAAGAGTTCACAAGGTCGAAAACCCAAAAGAGCGGCTTTGGAAAAAGTTAGAGCACAAAAGGAGAGTGTTAATACCCGAGTGAACCTTAGCGTGAACTACGTAAGGCCTTATTCCTATCTTTGGGATATGTAGGCAGTCTCATTTTGAAGTTTGAACCCAACCACTTTCAACTCACTCATCCCATCCATATTTGATTGGTATATCTTTTTGACTCGGCTATCCTATCCATGTTTGATCGATGTATCTTTTCGACTCGGTTGTCTTATCCTTGTTTGATTGGCTCAACTTCGTTTGATTCGGTTGTCCTATTTCTTCTTTATGATGGGTTCAGTTGCACAGTATATCCTGCTCGGGTAATCTAATTTTCGAGTTGTACATATTAAACGTTGATTTCATGTTGGTCAAGTAGTGGCCATTTACGAAAATAGATTTTGAGGATTTTTAATGAAATTGACTGATTTTCTCAAAAATTATTCTGTTTTTCCAAAATCCAGACCATTCATTGTACCCAAAAAGGGAAATTTTCAGTACTCACAGCTTGACTTACATGATTTCAAAATAGAGAGTGTAACAAGAATGCTAATTAACTCTCATGTTAGTCAAAATCTTTTAGCGAAGCAAATAAAAATCAAAGCGATGAACTAGGGACATAGTCGAGTCAGGTTTTCGGTCTTTTTCCTTTATTTTTGAAAGTCTCCATTGTCAACTCAATAGCTGAAATTCAAAGCAGAACTCATTGAAATTCAATCATTCCTTCGAAATTCAAAGTAGAATGGTTTTCAAGTGTTATGTCATTGCCATGATGTGCATAACAAAATTTCTTTTATTGAACATTCAAGGTGAAGCCCCGGTTACAACATTACAGAGAGGACAAAGAAAATTTCAAAAACAAAGCAATAATCTGAAGCATTGGAGCTCCTTTCTTAAGCAAAACCAAAAATACAGGGAAAAAAAAAAATAGAGAATGCAAGTATTGTTCTCGGTTTCTGGCGACTAGTGTTTCCAGCAAAAAAGGTTACAGGCCAATGCTTTAGTTTCGCCACCCGCTTCCTTTGTCGATTGCTTCACTCTTTGGAAGCCTTTAAAGACTCTGCTTCAGTTTTTTCAAAGCCTCTAAAAGATATAATTCGCCATTGGCCGTCAAATGTAGAGTACAATGGTACTTCGAATCGGGCCATGGAGATGGCTTGTTGTTTCATCTCTTTGTTCTCTTTTTTCAATGCACTAATATTTGCTTGAGCGTCCTTGTACATGCACTGGAGCAAGGAGATTTGGGCATTTAGCCGATATACTTCACTCTTCCTATCTTGCAGCCAGTTTGAAAAATTGGAAACCGTAGTCATGGTCCCCACACAGAATTTTAACGTGTAATGGTTAGCATCGATATCAGACTGCGCTGCCATTGTTTGCTCGATTGACAGCGTAGGTGTGACATCCCTGTTCTGTATTATGCTAATTGGTCCTTAAGTTGTTTATGGTTATGTGTTTAGCCTGGTTTTGAATGTCATTATGTGAAAATATGTGATTTTGAATTTCTATCTGTTCACCGTAGGAATATCTGTTTGATTTTACCGCTTCGGGAATTAAATTGAAGGCCTTATTGGCCACAGAACCCGAAATCGATTACGCCATTGTGGTTGGCATAATTTTTAGAGCCTACAGTGAAATTTAATTAGAAATTGATTCGGGTCAGATTAAGTTGATTAAATTGATAATTTAGTGCCCAATTGTTTATTATTATTATTTTGGAATAGTGAGGTTTGATGTAAAAGGGCACTACACCCTCAATTCCTTCCCTTATGTGGCTTTGGCTGATTAAACTCTCTAGAGAGAGTGAGAGACCCGAAATTGAGAGAGAAAGGGGGAAATCATCTGAGTTTGCTCTTGAAGCTTTGGAGTCTTGAAGGCTAGCTCAAGAATTAACCATAGATTGTGAGGATCAAGCTCCTAGGTGAGTGATTCTTGGATTATAATTGTAATTTTGTGCATGTCCAAGCTATCTTGATGATCAAGAACAAGATTGTAATGAAGTTGAGTTGTGTTGTTGAATTGAAGCTTAATATGTGCATGCATGTAAGAAATACTTCGAAATTTACATGTTTGAGCACAAATGTGTATAACCCATGTGAAATATTAAAGGAAACTCATGTCTTGGTCACCATTTGTGTTATCTAAGTTGAGAATATGGCTAATCCATCACATGCATGTACAAATTGAGAAGATATGAGCTTTGAATGCATGAAATGGTTACATTGGTAATGAGTTGGTGGAAAATGAGCCATGCATGTAAATAAATTATGAAATTGAGCTTAAATATGTTGTAATTCTATGTTTGTACCATGTTAATACATGATTATGTGAAGTTTGGGCCGAAATCATGCATTTAGAGCCTTTAAATGTCGAGATGAAGCTCAAGAACTCAATCTGGAAAACCCAGATTTTTTATGTCCGCTCGAGCGGGTTGAGTGACGCTCGAGCGAAGAAATCGAGCTCCCAGCATTTTCTGCAGACATGGTTCCCGCTCGAGCGGGGAAGTTGACGCTCGAACAAGGAGCTATGTAGACAGGCAGTACGCTCGAGCGGCCGAGTTCACGCTCGAGCTGGAATTGAAGGCAACCAGTACTTTTGCAGACCTAAGGGTCCGCTCGAGCGGGAAGGTCCACGCTCGAGCAGGGACCCTATTTTCTGAAATCATGTTTTTGCATTTTGTGTTCTGTTTTCCGTTCTCTTTCACTTGCAAGCACTCTTAGGCATATGTTAAGCATTGTAAATGAGTTAATGAGATAATAATAAAGCTTAAAGAGGAATATGTGAATTACAGAACGGATTGAACTGTTAATGACCCTTTTGTGTTCATGAAACGTGTAGGGTCAAGCTCCAGGGCAAATCCACAAGCCGATCACTGTGAGTAATATCGATATTTGAATGCTTGTAAATGTCCAATTGTTTACTCCCTTTGAAGCTTTATGAATTGCTAACTGGGATTGTGGGATTGTGGACGTAAGTCTGATATGAACGCATAAATGGACCCAAGGTCGTTTCGATAAGCATAAATGGGCCAAAGGCCGTTTTGAAATGAATGAGTGGGCCAAAGGCCGTTTTGAAATAAATGAGTGGGCCAAAGGCCGTTTGAAAACCAAAGGCCGTTTTGAAATGAATGAGTGGGCCAAAGGCCGTTTGAAATGAATGAGTGGGCCAAAGGCCGTTTTGAAATGAATGAGTGGGCCAAAGGCCGCTTTGAAATGAATGAGTGGACCGAAGGTCGTTTGACATATATGAATGGACCTAAGGTCGTTTCGACGTGAACGAATGGACCGAAGGTCGTTTCGATATGAATAAATGGACCGAAGGTCGTTTTGATAGAAATAAATGGACCTAAGGTCGTTTTGACATGAATGAGTGGGCCGAAGGCCGTTTTGACACGAATGTATGGGCCGAAGGCCGTTTTGACGTAAACGAATGGGCCGAAGGCCATTTTGACATAAATGAACGGGCCGAAGGCCGTTTTGACATAAATGAATGGGCCGAAGGCCGTTTTGACATGAATGGAAATTTAAATGGGCCAAGGGCCAGAATGTTTAGAACTACAGTCACTTGGTTTGAATTTCGTATAGTTATATATCTGTTAAATGGAAATATGAATTGGGCCTAAGGCTGTTTGGAACATGTTGATCTACATTGTTATGTAACTTCTGTATTTGATTTGATATTATTCACTGGGCTTTCGCTCACGCTCATTCATGTGTTTGTAGGTGAGCCAAGAGAAGTCCAGACCCAGCCTCAGAGAAGTCTGTATGGAACCACTAAGGTTTTGAGAGAGTCAGCCCTTGTGTCTCACGCATGAGACCCACCTTCGCCTTTTTGTTGTGTATTTGCATTTTGTCAGGTTGGCGAAGTTTTGTATATGTCTGCTTATAGTTTTTATGGGTTGACTTAGTTTTGGATGATCCTGTCTGTACAGAACCTATATCACTATGTTTCTATTGTGAGTTATTAACGTACATATGTATAGTTTGTTTTGATGTGCCATGTAAGCACAGCTCTATGGACAAAGTTTTAAATTGCTTCCGTTTGGCCCCCATTAACTCTGTTAAAATACGCTTGGTTTGGTTTGAGGCTGTAGGTAATCTTAGGATTACTGGCCGGTTACGTCCTTAACCCATGGGGGCGGGTTCGGGTCGTGACAGAGTGGTATCAGAGCACGAGTTAATAACTCACGCACTTGTCCAAAAGAGCAATAAACGTCTAGAAAAGATCTAGGATGCATTCATGTGATAAGTATGAATTCGAAAGCATCGAGAATATGCTTAAGTGTTTTGATTTGGGCAATTATGTGCTATAAGTTGTGTTGTACTTGCATTGCAAACTGTTTGGTTACATATTCTCTCTAGTATATGCATATTTGTAGAATCTTTTGTATATTGTATAATGCAAGTTTAATCAGACGGTGAATAAGAACTCCGTAAAGCTATGTTTAACTTTAAATATTTGTTAATGATATGAAATGACAAGTACCCTGGAATGCTATGTTTTGTACGAATGATTGTCCAAATTTTCCTGAAACATAATTGTGGTATCCTTAGCGGAGGCCCTCGCCCAGGGGACATAATACTGTGGCTTATGGTCATGAAGCCCTAGCCCGGGAGAAATAATACCGTGGCACAGGCCCTCGCCCGGGGGAAATAATACCGTGGCCTATGTATGAGATATGTTGATATGCTTGACCAACATGATATGTCACGCTAAAAGAAGTACCACACATGATTCGAATATGAGATATAAATTGTTACACTAATGTGTACAATAAGTTTGTTTTGTTATAATGCACATCATGAAAAGTTGTCTATGTGCATTCAATTCTGCTTACGGGTGTCTATGTGAAACATGAACATGATTTGAGTATATAGTTACTTAGTAATTGTTCAGCATGCGATATTTGATAAATATGAAATTATCTGTTACGTAAGTGATTAATTGCGTACGATATGTGAAAGGAGAATATAACAATGTGCCTATGTGCGAATGTACTCATGTGATTTTGTGTTTAAATTTCGTATTGGGCATCCCAGTATTTGGTAAAGTTTGATAAGAATTTGTGTAGAGTATGGGCAAATTAAGGGCATACCGGTTGGAAGGTTCTTCCACAGCCCGACTTGATAGTCCGGAAAGAGTAGTACAAGAATTGACAGAGATCTTGAGACAGCGGTGTCAGTTGCCGCTACGGCAAGAACCTTTGCCACCACCAGTGTGAGAAACACCGAGGAGTTTGTTATCAAACTTCTGGGGCTCGTTATAGATATGGTAAAATAGACTATACGGCAAGGAACTGTCCCCGGATTGAACGAAACGTGAATGAATCCTCTGCCTTGGCTAAATCTGTACTAGTGGTAGGAATTGCTACTCAGGATGGAGTAATCACACTCATCCCAGAAAGCACTCAGAATGTTGTAACCATTATCCCAGGTATCTATACTGTTTACAAATGAATGCTTATGTGTTGATTGATTCTGAATTAGTACGGTTGTACATATTCGCTTGGGATATTATTTGATTCGGATCGGCATATATTTCATATCTGCTGCATGTGTATCTAGATTGGTTAGACCCACATGATCGAGACTGTATTCATTGGAGGTATATGCCCCGCTTGGGAAAATTGTGAAATACGTTTTGGGATATTGATTGACTCTGCACATGCACATATATATCTACACCTATGCTCAGGGTGATTTATTATGTTACCGCCTTCAATGACTAAACCATTGGAATTATGATTCTGTAATCGTGTGACCAAGTTGAGCGCCCTAAATGATGAACGCTATAATTGTGAGACCATATATTTTGATTGGTAGAAAGTTGACTGGGTAATGTGACTAATTTGGAACTTTTGCGTAACAATCCCATACTATGTGTGCCCGAGGAACTTTGTATAATGTATTACTGTGCACCATGTTCTTGCATATTAGGCTTATTTGGGAACTGCTATACTGATTATGATACGTACCTCCTGATGTGAACACTTGCATACTTATGTAACTATACCTGAACTTATGCAGACAATACCGTATTGTACGTGATTTGAAACACTTTGATATGAACAGTTGTGACGAATGATTCTGATACGACCTTGAGAACTGATAAATTTAGGGCAGTTGTGAAACTGTCAACCATGTGCCTAAACAAACGAAATGAGCTTTACAGAATCAAATGTACCCTATTTGAGAAAACTTCTATCTGACTTGATCCAATAGAACCTTTGTCTGAATTGACCCGATAGAACCCTCATTGGATATAATTTGACGGGACCTTTGTTTGATTTAATTTGACAAGACCTTTGCTTGGGTTGATTGATAAGAACCTCTATCTAAGTTGATTTTGTAAAAAGGGGGCTAAGAATTGTCTATAAATAAATGACCGGATTATTATTGGTAGGAAAACTGATGGACCCAAAACTTGAATCCGTTTGGAGTGCTTGACTTATTTGAAAGACCTTTTGTGGGCTATCAATAGATTGATCTACCTATAAGCACTATTGAGAACCAACCTTCAACTATTGAGGACATGTGTGTTATAGATGAACTGAATTGTACGAATCCCGTGATTGGGTGTCTTAAGGAACGATGCTTGTGTATTGTCCCATCCTGGTTGGTTTGATGCTATGGGGACTGATGATGGCAGATTGATTTGACTATAAGTAGTGCCGAACAGTTGTCCTTGACTGATCAGAATATGTTGTGTATGGGAGAGTGGTTGCTTTAGTGTTGTCGGATTTTGGAAGATCAGGTTACGGTGAGTGGTATTATGTTTGTTTTGATGACATTCTTGGGGTGTCCTTTCGTGCTAGGGGACGTCAAGCCCATGTTGCACCTTTGATCGAGATACCTTTTGCCACCGACGGTTTCGTACGGGTGGGTTTGACTAATCGATCTCGAGTCGGCCACCAACGGTCGTGAACGGGTGTGCTTGATTCCGAGACGATTATTCCTTTGTTTTGTCCGGAATGTCATCATTTGGTATTATGCAGATGTTATAGACATCCAAGAAGCTTTGAAAAATCCTGATTATCCATAAGTGTGCGAATTCAGTACACCTTGTGAACGCCTGCCCAGCGCCATTATATTCTGTAATTGGGGCCCTGATGATGTGTAAATTGTGCTTAACATGTGATTGACTCCTTTGATACTACCTTTGCCATTATGGAGGTTTATATATGAATTGCCTTATGCTTTTGATGACTATCAGATAATGTGGAAAGACTCGATAGAACAGGGAATTGAATATTGAACTGAATCGTGAACTGTGAACTGTTGAATGAATTGAGAACACGTGTATTATGTCAGAAATTGCCTGTTTCGATGTTACTGTACTTTACAATCAGTATTATGGGGATGCCTGGACTATGTGTATTGTGTGGGTAATTACTTCGATGTTACCTTTGTTGTTTCGGGAATCAGTATCTGGATCCACCTTATATTCCTGAAGACTTTTAATTGACCTTGGATAATTGTGATGAGTCACTGGACTAAATACCGAATCAGATCGTGAATTGGGGAATTATTGAAGAATGAATTGAACTTTTGTGACACGGAATAGACCGAACTTCTGTGATAAAGATAGCTGACGTTGAAATAAATAAGTTGGTGACCTACCTTGAAGAGGGCAGTTGGTGAATATGTCTAAATATTTTTCGGTGCCAACAGGTCAAAGTTAAATTTCAGATAGTGGCGGGACTACTTCAACCTCCCTCCATTTTGGAATGGAAATGGGAATATGTGGCTACGAATTTCGTTGTGGGGCTACCTTGAGCACCCAAGGTATAAGTCCCATTTGGGCTATTGTAGGTAAATTATTGAAGTTGCCCATTTCTCCCTATAAAATTTTGTATGATGCTTGTAGACTAGCCACTGTTTACATCGATAAGATCGCTCGTTTACATGGAGTCCCAGTATCTATTGTTTAGACATAAATTCTAAATGTGTTTGAATTCTGAAAAGCCTTCAAGAGGCAATGGGGGCTCAGCTTCTGTTCTGTTATGTTACCCGGATCCGGAGGTTCCTTTATGGAACTGGTTATTCGTAACCTCACATGCATATGTTTTTTTCTATTCCGTTCCGTTCTGATCTGTTAATGCTAATGGATGTATCACGTAAACTTAATCATGACTTATGGTTTCTGTGTATGATCTGGACAAATTATGAATTTGTTACGAAACTGAATTATGATTCGGCGCTGTTTTCCATCCGCAAATTGATGTATGATCAGAAAGAACTTGTTAGATTTTTGGGAGGAATGCTCTAAAGATATGCATTAGATTTTTCAGGGGAGTTGGAAAGATCTATCCATCGTTGGAAAACTTTGCTTCCAACAACAGCTCACACTCTAGTTTTGGCATGGCACCGTATAAGCCTTGTATTGCGGAAAAAGGTAAATCTATGATTGACTGAGAATAGAGCGTTCCTTGATTTTGAGACTAAGTGAATGACTATTAAGAATGATTGGAACCGTTGAATGAAAAGTGTTCCGAATTGTTTCGACTAAAGGTAAATTAAGTTTGGAGGACCAAACTTCCTAAAAGGGGGAAGACTGTGACATCCCTGTTCTGTATTATGCTAATTGGTCCTTAAGTTGTTTATGGTTATGTGTTTAGCCTGGTTTTGTATGCCATTATGTGAAAATATGTGATTTTGAATTTCTATCTGTTCACCGTAGGAATATCTGTTTGATTTTACCGCTTCGGGAATTAAATTGAAGGCCTTATTGGCCACAGAACCCGAAATCGATTACGCCATTGTAGTTGGCATAATTTTTAGAGCCTACAGTGAAATTTAATTAGAAATTGATTCGGGTCAGATTAAGTTGATTAAATTGATAATTTAGTGCCCAATTGTTTATTATTATTATTTTGGAATAGTGAGGTTTGATGTAAAAGGGCACTACACCCTCAATTCCTTCCCTTATGTGGCTTTGGCTGATTAAACTCTCTAGAGAGAGTGAGAGACCCGAAATTGAGAGAGAAAGGGGGAAATCATCTGAGTTTGCTCTTGAAGCTTTGGAGTCTTGAAGGCTAGCTCAAGAATTAACCATAGATTGTGAGGATCAAGCTCCTAGGTGAGTGATTCTTGGATTATAATTGTAATTTTGTGCATGTCCAAGCTATCTTGATGATCAAGAACAAGATTGTAATGAAGTTGAGTTGTGTTGTTGAATTGAAGCTTAATATGTGCATGCATGTAAGAAATACTTCGAAATTTGCATGTTTGAGCACAAATGTGTATAACCCATGTGAAATATTAAAGGAAACTCATGTCTTGGTCACCATTTGTGTTATCTAAGTTGAGAATATGGCTAATCCATCACATGCATGTACAAATTGAGAAGATATGAGCTTTGAATGCATGAAATGGTTACATTGGTAATGAGTTGGTGGAAAATGAGCCATGCATGTAAATAAATTATGAAATTGAGCTTCAATATGTTGTAATTCTATGTTTGTACCATGTTAATACATGATTATGTGAAGTTTGGGCCGAAATCATGCATTTAGAGCCTTTGAATGTTGAGATGAAGCTCAAGAACTCAATCTGGAAAACCCAGATTTTTGATGTCCGCTCGAGCGGGTTGAGTGACGCTCGAGCGAAGAAATCGAGCTCCCAGCATTTTCTGCAGACATGGTTCCCGCTCGAGCGGGGAAGTTGACGCTCGAGCGAGGAGCTATGTAGACAGGCAGTACGCTCGAGCGGCCGAGTTCACGCTCGAGCTGGAATTGAAGGCAACCAGTACTTTTGCAGACCTAAGGGTCTGCTCGAGCGGGAAGGTCCACGCTCGAGCGGGGACCCTATTTTCTGAAATCATGTTTTTGCATTTTGTGTTCTGTTTTCCGTTCTCTTTCACTTGCAAGCACTCTTAGGCATATGTTAAGCATTGTAAATGAGTTAATGAGATAATAATAAAGCCTAAAGAGGAATATGTGAATTACAGAACGGATTGAACTGTTAATGACCCTTTTGTGTTCATGAAACGTGTAGGGTCAAGCTCCAGGGCAAATCCACAAGCCGATCACTGTGAGTAATATCGATATTTGAATGCTTGTAAATGTCCAATTGTTTACTCCCTTTGAAGCTTTATGAATTGCTAACTGGGATTGTGAGATTGTGGACGTAAGTCTGATATGAACGCATAAATGGACCCAAGGTCGTTTCGATAAGCATAAATGGGCCAAAGGCCATTTTGAAATGAATGAGTGGGCCAAAGGCCGTTTTGAAATGAATGAGTGGGCCAAAGGCCGTTTGAAAACCAAAGGCCGTTTTGAAATGAATGAGTGGGCCAAAGGCCGTTTGAAATGAATGAGTGGGCCAAAGGCCGTTTTGAAATGAATGAGTGGGCCAAAGGCCGTTTTGAAATGAATGAGTGGACCGAAGGCCGTTTGACATATATGAATGGACCTAAGGTCGTTTCGACGTGAACGAATGGACCGAAGGTCGTTTCGATATGAATAAATGGACCGAAGGTCGTTTTGATAGAAATAAATGGACCTAAGGTCGTTTTGACATGAATGAGTGGGCCGAAGGCCGTTTTGACACGAATGTATGGGCCGAAGGCCGTTTTGACGTAAACGAATGGGCCGAAGGCCATTTTGACATAAATGAACGGGCCGAAGGCCGTTTTGACATAAATGAATGGGCCAAAGGCCGTTTTGACATGAATGGAAATTTAAATGGGCCAAGGGCCAGAATGTTTAGAACTACAGTCACTTGGTTTGAATTTCGTATAGTTATATATCTGTTAAATGGAAATATGAATTGGGCCTAAGGCTGTTTGGAACATGTTGATCTACATCGTTATGTAACTTCTGTATTTGATTTGATATTATTCACTGGGCTTTCGCTCACGCTCATTCATGTGTTTGTAGGTGAGCCAAGAGAAGTCCAGGCCCAGCCTCAGAGAAGTCTGTATGGAACCACTAAGGTTTTGAGAGAGTCAGCCCTTGTGTCTCACGCATGAGACCCGCCTTCGCCTTTTTGTTGTGTATTTGCATTTTGTCAGGTTGGCGAAGTTTTGTATATGTCTGCTTATAGTTTTTATGGGTTGACTTAGTTTTGGATGATCCTGTCTGTACAGAACCTATATCACTATGTTTCTGTTGTGAGTTATTAACGTACATATGTATGGTTTGTTTTGATGTGCCATGTAAGCACAGCTCTATGGACAAAGTTTTAAATTGCTTCCGTTTGGCCCCCATTAACTCTGTTAAAATACGCTTGGTTTGGTTTGAGGCCGTAGGTAATCTTAGGATTACTGGCCGATTACGTCCTTAACCCATGGGGGCGGGTTCGGGTCGTGACAGTAGGAAAGCTGAAAACAAGGGCAAGGGCAGGGGCACTCTGCCGAGGTGCAGAGGAGCTGACTTCAACATTTTCAATTGAAGAAGTGTTAAGGTTAGAGAAGAGAGTGAGGCGACAGCGAGAAGAGGCCATGACAGGGGAGTATAATGCCTCATAATGGAAAATTTGCAAAGTAATCGAATGGGGAGTTTGAAGTTCTCTGCTCTGCTCTCTCGCAGGTTATGTTTAAGAAGAGGATCAGAGGGAAATAAAAGGCCTAAAGAAGTGTGGATTGCTGAGGCAATTTGTCACGACCCAAACCCGCCCCTATGGGTTTAGCACTATAACCGGCCAATAATCCGTGATTACCGAAGACCTGCTTAACAGTAATAACGGTAATACAGAGTACAGGGGATGGCGGAAGCCAAAACAGTAAATGAAAGATGTCCAATGAGCTGTGACAGTCTGTATGCAAAAAGACTTTTCATAACACATTCACATTCAGAACAAAAGTAGTATGTACATACAACATATACAGACGTTCAGGTTAGAGACCAAATCCCTACCATGACAGTACAGTACAAGTCTCAAGATTCTATACAAAACAAAAGCAGAAAGGGGGAATCTAAAACAGCCCAAAGCAGCCTTAGCTTGAGCACACTTGGAACCTTGCAGTGAGGCACATTGGTTGGCTTGACAAAAAGGGAGTTTAACCCAACGCTCCTAGCTCCGATCCGGTGCCTGGACACCTACATATATATATAAACAATGAGCGAAAGCCCAGTGAATAACATATGCGTAAAGAGGTTAGGAATGAATGGCCTTCCAGTATTTAAAACAGTCATTTGAACAGTATATCAGTTATTCGATCATAGCAGCCATAAGTGGTACATCCAATAGCAAACAGTACAGTAGGTCTTAACAGACTGAACAGTCAGTTGATGGCCATCATATCAGTAAACAGTAGTGGTTCCAAACATGGGAACTGACAGAGATCTCTGTGACGGTAGCAGTACAGTACAGTAACAGTAAATTTCTATGGATGCCACGAATACAGTTCGCAAACAGGACAAGCATTTATTCAGTAAGAAATATCATTTCAGAAAGTAGTAGAGCTGATCATTTAGAAAATATTCATGATTGAATATATCTTGACAACATTGTTACTCATAGAGCATTGGGCTACAGATAGGCTAGAGCGTCCTCGGATGCCAACCCTACACAGTCACAGAATGAACACACACTAAGTTACACACTTGGGAATCAATGACTTAGTCCCTATCTGACTCGGTGTGGTTCTACATTAATATGCTCATTAAGATACCTTAAACTAGGCCTAGGATTGCCTAGGATGGAATGAGGATGCAAAGATGCACTTTAAAACACTTTTCAAAATTTTCAGAAAACAGGGGTCTTGCTCGAGCGTGGATTTCTACGCTCGAGCGGACATACAGACAAAGGATCTCCGCTCGAGCGGACTGTAAACTATAGTAAAAGTACTGGATGCATGCAATTCACGCTCGATGGGCGCTCGACCTCCACTCGAGCGTGAGACACAAGTCCTCGCTCGAGCGTGAATTCCCTCGCTCGAGCGAACTGTAAACATATGAAAAGTACTGGACACACGCATTTCACGCTCGAGCGTTACTTTCCAATCTCGAGCGGAATGCATGTACTCAGAGTGTACGCTCGAGCGTGAAGTCTTACGCTCGAGCATAGGTCCAAAATCTGGAATTTCCAGATTGAACCTCCAAGCTCAAATTCAACATTTCAAACATCAAATCCGATCCTTTTGGGCTAATTTTCTAGAAAACACTTTAAAACTCATAATATGACATGTTTCAAAGATCAATTGCAAAACCAAAGCCCAAAGATAGTTCAATTAAACACAAATCCAAACAAAACTTCATGAACATGATGAACATATGACATGCAAGTGTTCAATTGAAATCAAAGCTTCAAATACTTGATCAAATGAGTCAATTCACTCAAAAACATGATGAATTCATGGACCATAGCTAGAATATAGACATGCATGTGAGGATTTCCATGAAATCAACTCAAAACTCAACAATGTAAACATTCATGCATGGATTACTACTCAATTCAACATTTAAACCAATTCTTGACTTTAAAACTCTAATCTTCCATGAATCATGCAAGAACTAACTTAAATTCACAAACAAGAAGGTAATTATCCTACCTCAGGTCTTGAATTCAAGGCATACAAGCTCAATTTGCCAATTCACTTTCAATTCTCCCAATTTTCCAAGCAAATCTTGTTGAACCCAAATTTTCTCCTAACACTCTCTCTCTCTTGTCGGTTTTGTCTCTAGGAAGATGAATGAAGAGTGATACCAAGCATAGGTAAATCAAGACTAATAGATGGCCTAGTATTGTCTACTAATGGCAATTTGGTAAATAACTCAAATTGATGTAATACAACTTTTTAATCTAATTTAATTATACCAAATCAAATATCAATTAAACATATCGTAAAATCACATAAATTCTAATTAACATGAAACATTAATCGATTTCAGATTTGGCCGCCGATAAGGCCTTTAATTCACAGTTCAACACTTAAAACATGAACAGATCAATTAATAGTCAAACAGATAGAAATGAGTTTAAACTAATACACTCAATCAATCAGTTCAGAATGTCAGTCAAATCAGTTACTTAATCATGTTCAGTCACAGTTTAGCAGTAATTAGTGGTATTATCAGTAAACAGTGGTGAGGGTTGTCACACAATTGCTGAAAATCACGATTGATCCAGCTGATGTTGGTCAGGCGTGCCGTGATTATTGAAATTGTGTGCTGGATACAATGCTCGGTGATGATGAATGGAGTAGAGAGAGAAAGAGACTGAAATAGGAAGGAGAGAGAGAGGTCTGTATATATCTGTATATTTGTATATATTGTATACCGTATTTGCATATATGTATGTATATGAATTTATTTTGGATATATATATATATATATAAATGTATCCGTATTTTGTTTATACATGTATATGTATGTATATATTTTGTGTATATTTCATATGTATATGTCTAAGTATATGTATACAGTATACGTATTTGTATGTTCATATGTGTTTGTATATTTATGCTGTGTATGTATCTGTATGTATATGCATATATGAATTTGTATGTCTGTCTGTATATATATATATATATATATATATGTGTGTGTGTGTGTATGTATATGTATGTATCTATATCTACATACGTATGTATATGAATTTATTTTGCATATATATGTATCCGTATTTTGTTTGTACATGTATTTGTGTGTATGTATTTGGTATGGGCATGTATGTGTATACAAATGTTTGTTGTATGTATCAAAGACGAAACAAAAAAAACAAAAACAAAAACAAAAACAAAAACAAAAACAAAAACAAAAACAAAACAAAACAAAAAGGAAAATCACAAAAAGCAATTTCAAAAATACAAAAAAAAAAATCAAAAGAATAAAGGAAAAAAATGGAAAATGAAAAATATTTGTGCATCAATCTCTACAGTTAAAACCTTCTCCCTTTCTATTTGAGATACGATTAGGTATGCCTATTGGTTGCACCACTATTTCTCCTCTCGCGTGAAATGTGTTAGGATTTGAAGTCTACTCAGTTAAAACCTTACCCCTTTCCGTATGAGATACGGTTAGGCACACCTGTTGGTTACACCACTTTTTCTCTTTTCATGTGAAACTCGTTAGGATTTCAAATTACTCGGTTAAAACCTTCCCTTTTCTGTATAAGATACGGTTAGGTACTCCTGTTAGTTACACCACCTTTTCTCTTTTTACGTTAAATGTGTTAGTCTACCCCGGTTAAAACCTTTCCATTTCTGTATGAGGTACAATTAGGTACGCCTATTGATTGCACCACGTTTTCTCCACGTGAAACATGTTAGAAATTCAGATTATTCGGTTAAAACATTCCCCCTTTCCATATGAGATACGGTTAGGTACGCCGATTGGCTACACCATTTTTCCTCCTTTCGCATGAAACGCGCTAACATTTCAGATTACTCGGTTAAAACCTTTCACATTTTCGTATGAGATACAGTTAATTAGACTGTTGGTTACACCACCTTTTCTCGTTTCAAGTGAAACTTGTTAGTCTACCCGGTTAAAACCTTCCCGCTTTCCATATGAAATACGATTAGGTACGCTTGTTGGTTATACCACTGTTTCTCTTCTCATGTGAAACGCATTTGGATTCTGAGTTCACTATTTCTCCTCTCGCGTGAGATGCATTTGGATCTTGAAGTTCCTTTATCATTTTTGTTGTGGCACATTTGTATGCAATGATATAGCACATTTGTATGTGATGCACCCCTTGTTATGCTTTATTTCATTTGCTCAAGGCTTGTTTATCATGACTCCATGACATTACATTGCATTGCATAATCATGAATTTTCAAAATAATTGGCTACGCGAAGCGTATAAGTCCAACTTTGAAATTGTATTTTGAGCATGTCATTTACATTCTGCCTCTGAACTACGTTGGTTTGATTCCTTACAAGGGGATACTTAGGCAACCTTCGGGTTTAACCAACTGCATTTGCATCTTGTTTTTTTGCCCAAGTCTTACAGTCTTGTCAAAAGGGTCGTCTTCGAGCTTTGACATTCACTCACGTCATGTAATGACTTCGAGCTCTGTCAAAGAGGGACAACTGTAGACACGCTATTTTGACCGATCCTAAGACTTGGGTGCTTTCTTCTGATCACCTAATGATGAAAATTGGAATATACTATTTTATGAATTTCTCAGCAGAAAAATCGAATTTTAGCTTTAATCCCAACTCTCATCCGTTTTGGCCAAATTGTTTTAGACCATTGAAATATATCTTATAAGTTTATTATTGTTTAATATTTTATAATTTTACATAATTTATGTGTTTGTACATATTTTAGGTGCTTTTACATCAATTAGTATAAATAATATTTTTAAATATTTTTATATTATATATTAAAATTAATTAAATAAAAAATAAATTAAAAAAATAAAAAGAAGAAGTGAAATCAAACTTGTCTCCAAAAATAATTTTAAAAAAGAAGAAGAAGAAGAAGAAGAAGAAGAAGAAGAGAAATTAAACTTGCTTCCAAAAAAAAAAAAAAAAAAAAAAAAAAGAGAAATCAAATTTGCGTTATATAAATATCTATATTATTTTATTATTTTTTGTTTTTGTTGATAATTTTACCTATAAAAGGCAAGGGAGGGGATCATGATTTAAGGGGGTGGAAAAAGAGAGCTGGACAAGCTCAATGTGGAGAGGGGAAAAAAATGAAATAAATTGTTTTTAAAAATTCTTGAGGGAATTGATTTTCAAAAATTAAAATTTGTTTTAATTAATCTTTCTATCCATCGATATATACCATCCAAAACCGCATTAAAGTTAAAACTTGAAATTTTTTACTAAGATTCCAAAGCATACATCATAACTGTGAGGGTGTAAAGAAGAAAGTTTGATACTCAGAAAATTCACAATATCCTCCAAAAGGTAAATTTTTGCAATCTTCTCATTTATTTTCTTGTATTTTCTTTACTATTTTAAATATGTGATATTTAGGTTGTAGAAATAGAAGGGTGAGCCTCTGTTTCTTAGATTTCTTCTCATTTGATTTTTTTTTTGTATTTTCTTTACTATTTTATATATGTGATATTTAGGTTGTGGAAACGAAAGGCCGAGCCTTTGTTCCTTAGATTTCTTATCATTTATTTTCTTGTATTTTCTTTACTGTTTTAAATATGTGATATTTAGGTTGTGAAAATGGAAGGCTACACCACTCACATATCTATTGTAATTTACTTTATATATATATATATATATAATTATTTTACTGCTTTAAAGGGAATGATGCATCGCCCACATATCTGTTGTAATTTATTGTTATACATAAATTGTTGTTATTTATCCCTTTGAATGGTCGGTTGAAACCACCTAATATGTTAGAAATGTGACCCCGCCTGGTGAATAGTGACTGGCGGTAAATAGTATCTCCAGTGATGAATAGTAACTGCGGACGAAAAATGCCTATTAAGATAAATAATGACCAAGGAGGATGAATAGTAACTGCCGTGGTGAATACTACTACCAGCGGTGAATAGTAATGCCAGATGAATAGTGCTCTAACCATATGTGTTTTCCCAGGCAAAATAGAGCAATCACCGGGCAGCGGGCAGAACAATTTATGGTGGATGTATAGTAACCTCTAGATGAATAGTAACCGCCGAATAAATAGTATTTTTTTAAATTATTTTATTTGTATGATTTATTAGATTCGGTTTGTGTTGTAATAATTCCCAACCTCCGCTTGTTTCTACCCCTTTCTGTATATGTCTTCCTACCCCATTTCTTTCTATCCCTTTTATTTACTCGTTTTTCATATTCTGTAAATATCATCATATATATATATATATATATATTTATCATATCCATGCTTTGCATTCATATTTCATGCATTTAGAGTCGACTCATTTGCATCTATGGATTTAATCAATTATTGTGTAATTACGTGCGCTACCTCATGCTTTTGAGATGGTTCACATGTCATGTTTTAGTAGCCAAATCTCTAGTCACATTATGTGTATGTATTGCACTATGATTTTGTATATTAGATCATGCATACTTTCTAACTTTGTTTTATAGCTGTTCGGGGGACATCAGTAAATATGTGAGTTTTTATGTTTTAGCATCTCATTTGTGTGTTTTTCTTGTTATGCCAAGCATTCTACTATGTGATTACTTGATGATGTGATATATCTCTATGAATACCAATGGATAGAGGTCATGTCATTTAATTTGGAATAATATTGATTTCATGCTTGTGAGCTCGATTTCTTTTGAGTTGCACATCTTTAAAATTCTTTCAAAAACGCATGGAATCAAGCTGTTCATGAATGATATGGTCTATACTTGTTTGCTTCACATAGAAATTTTTAGCATTATTAAATAATCGGAATTGAACATATAAAGTCAATAAAATTTATATTATGGTTTAGTAGAGGCAGCCGATCTTTTGATCGGGTGAGCGAGGGTACTCAATTAATGAACTTCCCCTCACATACTTAAGATTCAAGCCAAGCATCCTTGGTTACGACGAACAGTGGCCTTGGCACAAGTCATGAGTTTTCTAATTTTTTCAAAATATCGGGTGGCGACTTTGAGATCTGATGACGCAGTTCATTTATGATAAAGGTTTTTGCAATAAAATGAATTTTCTATAAAGTTATCAAAATTTGGACTCTCATTTATGTTTCACATTGCACTCGTGAGATTAAATCAAAGAAATCGAGAGTCCGAACTATTCAACGCTCGCGGGTACTCCCTGGGCATGTTACAACAACATGACACTAGAGTAATCTAATTTTTATAGTAATGTATCACCAAACATATACTTCACAAATGGGCTCCAACTAATTTCTTGTTAGAGTAAAGCAAAATCATATAATCGAACGATAACAAATAGTTGAAAAAAATTAGTTTGTCTGCTAACAAGACACTGGAGTAATTTAAATTCTTTAATATTGTATTACCAAAAGCTATCAGTGTAAAAGAAAAAACTGAAAAGACTTTGAAGAGTTTTTAGTTTAGGATTAGTTTTGGTAGTATAATGGGTGTAATGAGAATCACAATTTTCTTTTAGTGATATAATAAGATGAATGGTGTAAAAAGGTAATTTAATGGTACAAGTAGAAGAAGAAAAAAATTTGAAAAATTCTATTTCCATACACCTACTTAATAGATATCAAAAGCACACCACTTTAATAAAAAAAATTAAAAATAATAATAATAACAATATAAGAGAAGAAAGAACAATATTCACAATTTAACTGATTTGGCTGGCGCTTTGGGGCCATTTGTGCCTATTAACTTATATATTGGTTAAAGGGCGTAAATGTGTGTGGAATGAGATTTTAGGTAGAGTGTGTATAAGAATAAGAGTTAGGATATAATTAAAATATCAAGTATGTAAAATAAGAAGAATAATTAAAAATCAGAATAATAAATAATTACATTGAGAAATAATATGCATAAAAGATATAAGTGAATAAAATTTGTCAAAAAAAATTGTAGTAATGATAGCAATATGACGTACTTTGACGAAATTGCCAATCCTAAAAGGCTGAAGCATGAAACATGAAACATCAGAAAAAACACGTTCCACGTGCAAAGTTTCACGTGTCCAGCGTGTTTTTGCTTCAAACCTTGTTATTATCCTCTGCTGGTAAACCCGTGTTATGCATGGTATATAAAAAAAATTAATAATATATTTTTATATAAAATAATATAAATAGTTAAATTTTTATATATAAATTATGAAAATAAAGATGATTGAAATAAACAATTTAAGTCTCACAATTTTATCACAATTTATTTATTATTTTTTAATTTGTCACAAATTTATTCATAATTTTCAACTTCCTTACTAGAATTTCAAGCTTAGATGAGTTCAATCCGAACATCTGGAATCGAGCTTAGAAATTTTTAAAAATTAAACAACATAGTTTTTAATTAAGTGGGAACCTATATAGAAATTCAAAATTTTAATTAAATTTGAATGAATTTGGGTAGAAACACTAAATACCCTAGCAATCAAAACAATATTATATATATAAATATAAATTATTTGCTAATTTACTTTTTAAATAATAATTAAAATTAATTAAAAATTTAATATTAATGAGCAAAAGAAAAAGAAATATATTTAAGATTTCCAATAGAATTTTCGTGAAAATATTTAGGAAATATACTTTTTAAAAAGAGATCATCGAATTTTATGATATTAAAAAAAAATTACTTTTTATAATGGTATAAATAATTTAAATATTATTTTTTAGAAATTATTTTTAATTTAAAAATTACAATAAAATATTAAATAGAATAAAAACAAATTTCTTACAAAATAAAATTATTTGAATAAAAAAAAGTAAGAAGAAAATTTAATATGGTATTTTCATTTTATCTAAAAATAATTCTGGATGAACAATAAATTATCACTTATAACTCTCTCTTTTTTTTTAAACAAAAAAAGTTTAACGAACTATCACTTTTAATTAAAAAAAAATTAACGTTTCTTTCTAATTTATTTTAACAAAAGTAACTCTTTAACAATTTGAGTTAAAGATATCTTTATTCTTTATTTTAATTTTTTTAATTGACAATTGAAATTTTAAAAAAAAAAATCTAACAAAATCTGTCATGTTTGGTAAGTACTAAAAAAGTTATGTATTGTTCTTCTGTTAAAAAAAATTTTATATTAAAAAATATTATCGTTCAACTCTTTATAGTTTAGAGGATATAAAATTTTTTTTTATAAAATTTAAAACAAAAAAAGAAAAAAAAATTAATAGCGGTTAATAATTTGAACACATGTAGTTAAAACAAATTATATTTAGACCAATAATATGATGACGCATGTGAATATTGATCTCATTTGTAACATATATTAACAAAAAATTAAAAAAGATTAAAAAAATGAGAAAAAAGAATTACAACTTTCAACCTTAATGAAATGACAATATTTAGAAATTATAATATTATATAGATATATAGATAAATCATGGAATAAATCATTATTTAAAACTTATATATTATAGGATAAATCATTATAATTTTAAATTTAAATTAATGGAATGTTTTCTATATTTAGTGCCTCTCAAATTTGACTTTTGAAATGGATTAATATACTTTCTATTTCTTATTTTATAAATTTGATATACGAATTTGAAAGTCATAAATTAAGAGATATTATAATTATTATTATTTACTTGAATGAGAGCTATAGAGGATTTTTTTAATTATTTAAAATAAAAAAAAATAGTTTGAGATATTGGAACTCTCACAAGACTTGTGGTTAGAAACCTCATTTTACTTATATAATATATAGATAGATAGATAAATAGATTTAATAAGAATTTATATTTGTTTTAGATTTTTTTATATACAAATTATTTTTTTAGATTTTTTATTAAAATAATTTAACAACATAATTTAAGTAAGAATTTAAATTTGAAATTTCATTTTAAGAATATAAAATTAATTTATAGACCAATCATATTGTAACACGTACTAACAAAAAATTAAACAAAATAAAAAAAAAATGAGAAAAAAGGATTACAACTTTCAACCTTAATGAAATGACAATATTATGCAATTATAATAATATATAGATATATAAATAAATCATGAAATAGATGATTATTTAAAACTTATATTATGGGATAAATCATTATAATTTTAAATTTAAATTAATGGAATGCTCTCCATATTTAGTGCCACTCAAATTTGTATTTTGAAACGGATTAGTATACTTTCTATTTTTTATTTTATATATTTGATATATCTTCCATTTGAAAGTCATAAATCAAGAGATATTAATTTTTTTTTTTTTTTATTGCTTGAATGAGAGCTATAGAGATTTTTTTCATTATTTAAAATCAAAAAATTAAAAATTTTAGTTTGAGGTATCTGAACTCCTACAAGACTTGTGGTTATAAATCCTTTTTACTTACATAATATATAGATAAATAGATAGACAGATTTAATAAGGATTTAGATTTGTCATGCCCCACTTTTTATGCCAACGGATACCATTACCAAATCCTTTATTATAACACAATTTTAGAGATCATGCGCGGAAATTCAATACAATAAGGAGTGCTATTATTGAAGGTTCTCTCATTCGAATGTGAAGTGAATGCAACATAAGTTTAAAATAAATAAATTTTCCATAGGCTTACATCATTTAAATTAAAGGAAATGGTTTAACCATTTTACATCAATGGCATTCTGCCCACAAATAAAAGGCCTCGTGGCCCACACATAAAGAAGATTCTCGATTTTGAAACACTTCTCGACGTTCACCTGAAAAAGGATTAGCAACACGGGATCGACATAAAGTCCAATAGGGATCCCAAACAATAACAACATACAGATAGCTATGATCATGAATGCTTTAAATCATAATATATGCATAATGTAACGCTTTACACAGAAACACACTTATATAAAAACATTTCTCAAAATTATTCATTTCGTTCAACAACATAAGCAATTTACTTTTCTTCCTTCTTGTTACATTTTTCCAAAACTCATAAAACAGTAACAAATTCCCGAAAACAATTTCACAAAGCCCATTACGCTTTCTCTCACTTTTCGGACTTAAACCTGATTTGCCTTTTGGAAACATGTTCACAAGTATCCGATGTCCTTCACATTATTCACAATCCCAATGCAGTACTTACATTTGTTTCCAACACATTCATATTTGTAAAAAGGGAAAACAACAAGCAACCAACAACTATCTACTCAACGAGTGAGGCAACTCGGCCTTCTAGAACCATAACCACCATAACCCATAATATACACAAATAGACTGAGACAATAACGATAAATTAGTTCTGCTCTACCTGCTTTAAGCACGGTAAACAAAGGATGCACATTCCCATAACGAAATGTCAGGCCAAAGATACACCTCAAGCCATTTTAGTCTTACTTCATTTCATGGCAATTCATTTCAAGTTAATTTATTTCATTTCAATTCATGAGCCAATTCATTACATTTTAGACACTCAACTGAACTCAGTGGTTCTCAATCAACACAATTATTACACAAACACTTCAATTTGTTATTTTACAAAAATTTCGTCTGCGGAAATCGGCACCCATATATATATATATACATATATACACGCGGTTTCAGGACTTTCACCCTAGACACTCTGGCCAACTTAATTTCAATGGAATCTATCCCCTATCACCTCCCAAACATGGAGTACATCCCATTTTTCCTCCCAAACATCATACGTATATAATGTATTTAAAACATGGTCATATTTAATGACAACCAACAAAATATTAGTTTCAATTCACCTAATCCTCATGCAATTTCTACAACAGTCATAGCTATCCTTTACCGATAGGCCAAAACATATATTTCTAAACAGATATACACACTACAAGAATTTTCTCTTTTGGCGACTAAATTTTTAGTCACCAAAAGTCATTTTTTAGTTGCCTATAGCCTTTAGCGACTAAATTTTTTGGTCGGAAAATTAGTAGCCGAAGAGTAGTCGGGAAAGCTAATTCGCGACTAAACTTGATTTAGTCGCCAAATGTATTCATTTGCCGACTAAATATTTAGTCGCCAATAGGTTGGAAAATTAATTAAATAATACATTTTTGCTGACCAATTTTTTTGTCGCCAAAAGCCAATGATTTAGTCGTGGAAAAATTTTTAGCTATTAAATTTTTTAGTCGCCTAAAGAAAATACTAGTGTTTTGGCTACTAAAATTTTAGTCGCCTAAAATCAATCTTTTTTGGCTACTAAAATTTTAGTCGGCAAATACTATACTAAAAATTTAGTCGCCTAAACTTCCACAGTTTTGACTACTAAAAATTTAGTCACCTAAACTCACATTTTTTGCTACTAAATTTTTAGTCGCCAAAAGTATTTTTATTCTTCAACTTTTGTTTTTAGCTACAAAATATTTTAGTCGCCAAATATTTGATTTTCTTTTGGCTACAAAACTTTTAGTGGCCAAAGGTTTGATTTTCTTTTGGCTACAAAACATTTAGTAGCCAAATGGTTGTTTTTCTGTTGCCTACAAAAAATTTAGTAGCCAAATGTTTGATTTTCTTTTGGCTACAAAACTTTTAGTAGCCAAATGTTTGTTTTTTTTTTTCCTTTTTTTTGGCTACAAAACGTTCAGTCAGTAAAAACATGATATTATGTTTTATTACAAATATTATAATATGTCCATAACCTGTTTGTATTCCATGCAACCTACAATACGTATATAAATAAAATGATACATAAACTATCAATCATTCCACAATCTGCATCCGTATACAAAAAATAAATTACTTTAACTGTCCAAGTACATACAAATTAACTATTGTCCAAACTAAAATAATAATTCCATATAACATATAAAATCATACAAAAAGTAAAGCCCTCCATATACAAAAATTACATTTATTGTACCATGTGAAATGACCGTTTGGCATGATACAAATTACTATCGTAATCTGTACTACAACAAAAGGTGATGCATGTACCAAGCCAAAAATACATCTATGTACCACGACAAAAAATCATATATCTGTACGGCAACAAAAGTGATCTATCTACCATGCCAGTAATTATCTGTTCGCTGCCAAAAGTTTTCTGTATCAGTAATAGTTAACTGCACAAAAGCCGGAGACAACAAAAGTATTATATTACTTCTATACAAAAGTACAATTTCTTCTCCATACACCAAAATATCTCTGAAAGTCCACGCAACAAAATCATCTACAAAAAAAAAAAAAAAAAAAAAAAAAAAAAAAAAAAAAACATTAGAATTGGACCTAAAAATTCCCAACTTCATGAATGAATTTGGCAACAAGTGACAAATAAAAATAAGTGAGAAGCAACCTTCCATGATGAATCAATTATTAGTCATTGTACAGTCTTTCTAGAGTCTTTTGTTATAAGGAACATTGTTAAATGCGGAACAATCATTACTAAATCTTTCATTAGTAACATAAAGCTAATCATTACTAAATCTTTCATTAGTAACATAAAGCTAATGTAACAATCTTCTATTTGTATGCAACATGTATCCAAATTCTATGGCTAAACCAATATCAAAGCCTAATGTGAATAAAAAGTATTCTTTTTACCAACTTCCTCATTATTTGCATGCAAAAGGCACTTGAATCATTAGATTGGATATAAAACCATCGCTGCTTATTAATGTATGTCAGTGCCATTTTAGAAAGGATATTAGAACATGTGACAAAAATAATAACAAAAATAAATTTCAATCATAAAAGGAAATATGTAGAAATATATGTTGAGACACCTATAAATGGTTCATCAAAGAAAGAATACTTGATTTCTCATGACGCACATGGCCTCAGAAACGCCATGAGCATGTTTCATACTTGTATGAAAGCTTAAATATAATATAACACACATCTGTATGTTCAAAAAATTAGCAAGTTTAAAACAAGGCGTAAACTGAGTTCATATTGGTTTCTGAATATTTTTCCTATAATTTTCCATTACTATACATCTCCAATACATTTTGTCAGTTGTCACAAGTCCTATTTGTAATGGAGAAGCTACCCGTGAGAGTCAGACGGAGGTTCGGGGGCTATTTTGAAGTTTCGCCCCCGAAAAGCCCCTTTTCGACTAAGTTTTGGGCGTAATCGGCTCTAAATCCCTACTTACGGGTCTAAATAACATTCCGTCAGTTGTCGCAAGTCATATTTGGCATGGGAAAGCTGTTCGTGTCAGCCACACGGCGGTTCAAGGGCTGTTTTGAATTTTCACCCCCGAAATGTCCTTTTTCGACTAAGTTTTGGGCATATTCGTCTTTAAATCCCAACCTACGGGTTTGAATAACATTCCGTCAATTGTCACAAGTCCTATTTGGCATGGGGAAGGTGTTCGTGTTGGCTACGTGGCGGTTTGGGGGCTGTTTTCAATTTTCACCCTCAAAACGCCTTTTTCGAGTTTTGGGCATATTTGGCTCTAAATCCCAACATATGCGTCCGAATAATATTCCGTCACTTGTAACAAGTCATTTGGCATGGGGAAGCTGTTCGTGTCAGCCACACAACAGTTCAGGGGCTGTTTTGAATTATCGCCCCCCAAACGCCATTTGTCGACTAAGATTTGAGCGTATTTGGCTCTAAATCCCAACCTATGGGTCCAAATAACATTCCGTCAGTTGTCACAAGTCCTATTTGTAATGGGGAAGCTGCTCGTGAGAGTCAGACAGAGGTTCGGGGGTTGTTTTGAAATTTTGCCCCTGAAATGTCTTTTTTCGACTAAGTGTTGGGTGGATTCAGCTCTAAATCCCAACCTACGGGTCCGAATAACATTCCGTCAGTTGTCAAGAGTCATTTGGCATGGGGAAGCTGTTCGTTTTGGCCACACGGCAGTTCAAGGGCTGTTTTTAATTTTCGCCCCGAAATGCCCTTTTTCGACTAAGTTTTGGGCATATTCGTATCTAAATCCCAACCTGCAGGTCCGAATAACATTCCGTCAGTTGTCACAAGTCCTATTTGGCATGGAAAAGGTGTTCGTGTCGGACATACGGTGGTTCAAGGCCTATTTTTAATTTTCGCTCCCGAAAGGCCGTTTTTCAACTAAGTTTTGGCATATTCGTCTCTAAATCCCAACCTACGGGTTCGAACAACATTTCATCAGTTGTCACAAGTCATATTTGGCATGGAGAAGCTATTCGTGTCAGCCACACGGCGGTTTGGGGGCTGTTTTAAATTTTCGCCCCCGAAACGCCCTTTTTCGACTAAGTTTTGGGCGTATTTGGCTCTAAATCCCAACCTACAGGTCCGAATAACTATCCTTCAGTTGTCACAAGTCATATTTGGCATGGGGAAGTTGTTTGTTTTGGCCACACGGCAGTTCAAGGGCTATTTTGAATTTTCGCCCCCGAAACGCCCTTTTTTGACTAAGTTTTGGGTGTATTCGTCTCTAAATGCCAACCTATGGGTCCGAATAGCATTCCGTCAGTTGTCACAAGTCCTATTTGGCATGGGGAAGGTGTTCGTGTCGGCCACACGGTGGTTCAAGGCCTGTTTTGAATTTTCGCCCCCAAAAGGCCGTTTTTTGACTAAGTTTTGGCGTATTCGTCTTTAAATCCCAACCTATGGGTCTGAATAACATCTCGTCAGTTGTCACAAGTCATATTTGGCATGGGGAAGCTGTTCGTGTCAGCCACACGGCGGTTTGGGGCCGGTTTTGAATTTTTGCCCCCGAAACGCCCTTTTTCGACTAAGTTTTGTGCGTATTCGGCTCTAAATCCCAACCTACAGGTCCGAATAACATTCTGTTAGTTGTCACAAGTCATATTTGGCATGGGGAAGCTGTTCGTTTTGGCCACACGGCGATTCAAGGGTTGTTTTGAATTTTCGCCCCCGAAACGCCCTTTTTCGACTAAGTTTTGTGCGTATTCAGCTCTAAATCCCAACCTACGGGTCCAAATAACATTCCGTTAGTTGTCATAAGTCCTATTTGGCATGGGGAAGGTGTTCGTGTCGACCACATGGCGGTTCAAGGGCTGTTTTGAATTTTCGCCCCCGAAAGGCCATTTTTCGACTAAGTTTTGGCGTATTCGTCTCTAAATCCCAACCTGCGGGTCCAAATAACATTCCGTCAGTTGTCACAAGTCATATTCGTCATGGGGAAGCTGTTCGTGTCGGCCACATGGTGATTCCAGGGCTGTTTTGAATTTTCACCCTCGAAACACCCTTTTTCGGCTAAGACAAATTATAATTTTTAGACTTCACAAAAATTTGTTCCCCTCGTCAATACTAATATGTAAAGAGTTTTTTGACATCGTGGGAGGCCATCATCGGCCCCTCTTGCCCCTCTCTAGGTCCATCATTGATTACATATGCATGGCGTGTGCAGCTGTCTATACTATATATGTGTATGGATTCGTCTATTTCTTTCAATGATTTGAGTTGTGAGTATTTGTTTTTGCTGTCTTCAAGTATAAGCAAGGGTCTGATTCTGTTCTGGTTGTGGATAAAAATGATTACAACAAATGCAATAAAGCCAAACCCATACAATGTCTAGAAGTTCCATAAGCAATACCAGGAGTTCCATAACATTATATCAATGAAAACATACTTATGAGATCAGGAGTTCCATAACCATACAATCTCTAGTAAGTTCCATAACATTACTAATACCAGGAGTTCCATAACCAATGCTTTCCAACCTCAATACTTATGAGATCAAACTCAAAATTCAAAAATCATTATATCAATGAAAACACTAATATCTAGGTTCCATGCAGAATAATGAGTAGCACGATTCAGACATCACAACCAGCTCAAAGATTAAAATGGCATTAATTTTCTAGAAATTAAAGTAGATCCTTCAAAAGATGCCTCCTACTGCAAGAAAGCTCTACACATCGCAATATAGTACACCTAATGTTTTGATTTCCACATTATTGGCAATCATCTTGCCCTTTTATTATTACTGAAATAAGTTTAAGAAATTATGTTACCTCATCTATGTTCTCAAACTTCCTTTCTGGCTCTGGAGGTTGACCGCCATAGCTTTGAGTTGGACATGGGGTCACATAGATTACCCTTTTAGAACTCATGCAACCCATGGCCTATATAATTCACACAGGTTCTGCAGCATCCAGCAAATGTGACTTCTTCTAGAAAATTATGCACAATCACAAAATGACATAGCATATAATACAAGAGCAATTATGAAATAAACAAGAGGCCTACATACCCCTTGGATTCTCTTTCCAGTAACAAGACATTTGGGTCCACTGGCCCTCTTCTTGGTGCTCTGATACACCAACCTCCCTCCTAAATTCACACAAAATTTAGCTCAAATGAGAAAATTTAACTATCATTTCCACAATTTCCATAGCAAACTTGTAACTTATTTTACACATTATAGCTAAATCTTGTATCGAATTTGGCACAAAACCTAGTAATTGTAAAATATAACACAATGTTTATCTAGCCTTTGGAGAGTTCCAATTTGGCCTTGATCTTAATTTTTGACAATAACATTCATTGGAGAAGCTCCATTTTTTTTTTCTTTATAAATCTCAAATAAAGATTCGAGATAAGTTATAAATAAATAAATAGGACTAAGGAAATGGACATGAATCAAGATAATAGCATCAAAACCACCTTATTAGTATCTTTTGAATAGACCGAATCTACGTTTGAAGATAATGCACATAAGAATATATAATTTCTCCAACATACAGCGAAAGAGCTAATACTATATCAGCATTAAGGGAAAATGCTGGAAGCGCCATAGTCAAAGAGAAGCAAAATAACCTCGCACCATATCCTATCATACAAGCAAACTGATGAGTACTGAAGCACTGAGCAATTTTTGCTACAATGGAAGCAGACATTCGCAAGCCACTTTGAATCAAGTGTTGGTGCACAGCACCTACAGCAAGAAGTATTGGAATGGCAGGCCAAGTATCGACAAAAAGGACACAATGTAGTATTAAAAATAGAAAATAATACAATCATATATCTGTATAATTGTTTTTCAGGTGAAAAAAGGAAAAGGAAAAAAAAGAGAGACAGAGAGAAAGAGAAGAAAAAAGTATATACTGTAATAGCATATAGGGTAAGTTTTACATGAAGTTTTCTGAAGCATCACTCCAGATAACAATGCATAATTTGGATAATACACCACATTTTTAAGCCTATCAGCATCAAATTCAGGTCAAATACAAGCATAACTATCAAATAAAATTCAAGCTTATATATATAAATATCATAAACATAAATGTAGATAATAAGGCAGGTCTTTTCTGCACCTTGACTGCAACCATGCAACTTTGAAACCTAGGCTCATACCTTGCCACTAGTTTCACACTTGGACCCAAGCAAAGCTCAACACCCAAACCTCAATGCACCTTGTCCCTTTAACGATTATGGAATCTTAATTAATAAGCTTAGATGTTTATAACCGTCACCGTCACCCTAAGACATTAAAGTTAAACTTTTATACACTTATCAAGCCTTTGACATAAAAATAACTGATTAATATGCTTCTAGACATTAAGAATGTGTAACTAATCAAGTTAGTGATATAGACAACAGCATAGGAAATTTGGATGCAAGTCAAAAATAAAAAATAACCTATTACTTCACTTATTAAAATGGTTCCTGAGCTTGCACCCCAACATTTAACATCACATCATGACCAACCCACGGGTCATTAGAGTGTGCAAAAGGGAAATCCAAAAAAAAAAAAAAAGTAGTCACTACAAGTAAAAAGAGAAATAAAGTCACTAAAATTACAAAAACCCATGTTATGTATGGTTAATCAAGTCAAATTCAGCTATCAGGAGTTCAATTTGCTAAATACAAATAGCTAGTAACCCAGAAGAAAAAAAAAAGTAAACAAATTCACATCGTTGACCTTTACATGACGACCTTGTGACAGTTACATAAGAAATAAAGTATGATTAATAAAGTACAGCCAAATCGAACCGTAACATTTCTGTACTTAACAGAATGCTTACCAGGGTGACTGATCTGAGGGCATCTCGGACGTGACATACCAATTCTGAATCAGAGAAATTAACATCCTCCATTTCAGCAAATCCTGCCCTTTCAGTTGCTAAATCCACTCCCATGGTCTCTATACTACTGCTCCACTAGGGCCGAGCAACTTAAATTGTATAAACTAAACCTACACAATGAGAAAACTAGAGTGAACACTATGCCCATGTTTATCACAAACCAATCCAGGAATGCAATACTGCTAGACTCTGCAGCAATTGCCTGGCATAATAGAATTCAGAGCATTTCTTGCACAACAAAATGTTTACGAAATTTGGAGTAAATATAATAAAATAAAATAAAAAGTATGTTCCTATTGAAAACAATTTTGGCATATTGGAATAGCGCTTAAAAGCACGAATTCAAGCACAATAATTCAATGAAAAAGGTAGAGCATATATCATTAACATTAATTTACAATGTTTCTATATCAACCTTTTATTATCCTCCGATTTCAATCATCATCATAATAAGTACCCCAAAAAAAAAATAAAAAAAACAATGCTCCTTCATTAGCATGTCAAAAGCCACACACTACCTACCTCTAATTAGATTAGATTTTCAAAAAATGAGCAAATGAAGCACTAAAGTACAGCAGACGCACCAAAATACAACAGAAGCACTATAAAAAATTTTAAAAAAATAAATCTAAATGATAAACAAGAACAAATGCAGCCATCAAACCTACAATCCTAAGATCAAAAAAGAGCAGAAAACCCTAGAAGAAAAAACCCCATCGATTTGGGGTTGGGTATGTGTGAAGGTATGCAAATGGAAGAAGAAAACCCTAGAGGCTGAAATTAGGGGAAGAGAGACTGAAAGATAGACAGAGGGCAAAATAGAGAGAGGACATACTTGGGGCAATGCTCCAATGGTGGATTGACGGCGGTGCTCGTGTGCGATGGCGGTGATGCTCCCGTACCCGACGTCGATGGAGACAAAAGTGAGAGAGAGAGAGCTGGAGGAGGGCAGAGGCGTAAGAGAGTGAGAGTGAGAAAGAGAGAGAGTGAGTGACAGAGTGAGAGACAAACAAACGTCTGAGAGAGTTTGAGCGTCTGGAAGTGTATTTTTTAAACCTAGTTTATTTTCTTTCCCGACCAATTTTTGTAGTCGCCAATAATAAATAATGACGTTTTTCTGACTAACGACTTTAGGCCCCGTTTGTTTTCAGTGATAGAAGGGAGGGGATTGATAGTGAGGGGATTAATAGTGAGGGGATTGTTAGTGAGGAGATTGATAGTGAGGGGATTAGTAAAATTGTGTTTGTTTTATAATCAATGGAGTAGTAATAGTTCATGTTTGTTTTGAGAGATAGGAATGGGATTAACCATGTGAAATTCCACAAATACCCTTATTGAGCTACAGATACTGTGTTGTTTGTGAACTGTTTGTGTCAAAATTGAAGTATTGGGCTTTCAGTGAGTGGACAATTGGTCACCTTGTCAGCAATCTGTTTTTCTCAAGTTAGCATCAAAACATGAAAAATATTTGATCCATATTTATTTTACACAAATTTTTGTACATAATTTTTTTCCCCTCATACAACTGTTTCATGCTTTGGGTATAATGTATAAAAATGAGAAAGGTCAGTTATTTTTAGCCTGATTATGTTTGTAGCTAACAGCATTATGGCAGTTATTTTTAGTTCCACTATGCACATATCAAACTTATATAATTTTTGCATAAGAAACGTAGTGAAACGGCATAGTAGCTGAATTTTGCAAACCTTGATTTTGGCGTGAATGACCTCACAGTCATGGGTTTGACCTATGGCTCAATAATTTAATGTCAATTCACTTTTAGAATTTAATTAACTTTGCTGAACTTGATGAAGCTGTTAAACTAATGCATTAATTTGGAAAATTGGAAATTTCGGTAGTTTATAGATCTTTTTTCTTTTTAATTCATTGACAGTGTAGAACAGGAGAGAAGACAAAAAAAAATCATTGGACAAAATAGGTAAATCAGACTATCTGTAGCTCAATTATCATATACCTCAAAGTTAATTGTTACTGTGATAATATCATCCAACACAGCATCGGCTATAACTTTTCCAATTTCTCCATTCCTCTGTCATGCCATTCCTTGTTCCATCGGCTATATACTGTGTTGTTTTCAGATTTATTTGCATAAAAAGGTGGCTCAATCTAAGACAATAACAGTTTAAAAAATGAAATAATCCCAATGCAATTCAATTTTACAACAAATTGTTCTCCCTTGAAATTAATTGGCTCATTCATTCCATAAACACTCAACAACATTTGAAATTAAACCACCCTCAATGAGTTTGAATTTATTCACACACTTTTGAAATCTGTGAGCAAAACGCATTACTTAATTGGGGAACAGCAGTAAGATCTATGACAACAATAATATATGAACTATAATATTTATAGTTCCATGCCTTGTTGCATAACAACAATAATACATGAACTACAGATTTTATACTACCAAGTTACAAAAACTAGCCCAACACAGGAGCAACATTTACTCAACAAAAAGACCATCATAAAGTATTGCAGCAGCAAAAACTACCTAACCTATAATATTTATGCATCACACAATATATTACAAGTCATGTGGGAAACAAAAAGACCATCATACAGTAGATGTCACATTTAAATATGACCTTCCAATAGCAAAGAAACCCACTCCATCTTGTCATTCTCATCTAAACTGAAAAACAAGTCAACTTTGTCTTCATCTTTTACTATCATAGATGCTGCCATCAATCTTTGGGTATTACTCATTGGCAACTTCAGAAGTTCTGCATTAACCAACCTCCTCTGTTGGGATAGGTCATGTGAATATCCTATCCTATGAGCAATCTCCACCATCGTAGTATTAGTATTCTCAATGAATGATCCAAGATTTTTTGCCATCTCTGATAGTTCAGTGGGAATCCCCTCAGCATGTCGAGCCCGCTTTTTCCCAGTTTTAGTAGAGTCAGCACGGTTGGGAACATTACCTGCAGTAGACATTGAGTAATCCGTATCACCCATGTTCATACTAAACTGTTCAGCAGGAGATTGTTCTCCTTCTTCTGTAGTTGCATTTGCATTCTCCTTTTCCATGGCTGCAACTGCATCGGCAGGATCCTCAGCCAGTTCACCAGTCGCCCTATCCTTCCCAAATAGAATAAGCCAATCTTCATAGAATGGGAATGGCCTGTTTCGCATCCCTTTGGCATCTGGCACCCTCTACACAAGTGATTATCTAATTATTAAAAAGAACAAATTGATTTATAAGTACATAGACATACAAATAACAACATAAAAATGAGATTTACCCTGACATAGTTCTGCCATACGTCGTCACTATCAACAAGCACCATCTTTTGTTCATCATCCCAACCAAAACCACTTATGTTTAACATATCTTGCAGAGCATTATATTGTTTCCTCCAACATTTAATCTTCGAGTCGATGTGAGGAGTGGCTCGAAGATCAGTTCCAGGAAATGCACTTAAGATCTTCTTCTCACATTCATTGTAGAAGCCTGCCCTAAACTGATTATTATCAAGCTTCCACCTGGGATTATTTGCTATTACATCCTTCATGGTTGTAATGAGGAATACTTCCTCACGGTGATTCCAAAGCCTTCGAGGTTTCCCCTTCTTACGAGAACTAGTGGTACCTGAGTCATCCATACCTATATATATGTATATCATAAGTTTAAATCATAACACACATGTCAATCGTAAATAACAAATCAACTTACACAACATTTGTTACAAATACCACACAAAAACTAAACAAATAAGGTTCGAATTACATGGCATAATAAAATCTCAGTATTACATAAAAATCATCATACAACACTAATTTATTGACCTCTGCTTGCTTGCCATTCATTAAACATTTGGGTTGCCAAGGCAGTTCTCCATTCACTCCATTGATCAGATGCTTCAACAACATCAATCGTTTCATCTCCTAATTCAGTAGCTGGAGGAGGAGGATTCATTTCCTCGTTCTCATCATCATCAAGATCCATAGGCATTTCACGTTGTATGAGATTGTGGAGAAGGCAACATGCAGTGATAATACGAAATTGAGTCTTGATTGGAAAGTAAGAATAAGTCCTCAATATTGCCCATCTCATTTTCAGTAGTCCAAAACACCTCTCAATGACGTTACGAGCAGAAGAGTGCCTCATGTTAAAAAACTCTTGTGGAGTTGTTGGGGCACCCCCTTCTCTCCATGTTGAAAGATGGTAACGTTGTCCTCTATATGGTGCAAGAAAACCCTCCCCATTTGTGTAACCCGCATCTACGAGATAGTAGTGGCCTGTAATTATGTAAGATGGTTTCACTATGTATATAACAAAATAATTGTTTAATATAGATATAGTATACTTATATATATAACAATATATAATTATCATACCAGTAGGGACTTTTAACCCATTGGGTCTACTGACAGCATCTCTAAGTACCCTAGAGTCAGAAGCAGATCCTTCCCATCCAGGCAAGACATATATGAATTGCATGTCTTGGGAGCACACACCCAATACATTTGTGGCAATTTCTCCCTTTCTTGTTCTATACCTTGGTTTGTCTATTGCAGGGGCAAGAACCTTAACATAGGTTCCATCTAAAGCACCAAGACAATTCTAAAAAAAAAAAAAAATTATAAAATTAATATAGGTAATACAAAAATATAATATGCTCATTAAGCGAAATTGTAAATATATTGTACCTGAAAACAACTCCACCTATCATCTGTACAATTAGCAGTTACCGGTTCAGGCTTTTTAAGGAGGAGACCATGGAGGCGCAACACAGCCTTCAGAACATTATTGAAGTGCTTACTAACTGTTTGACCACTCCGCATGAAATTAAATTTAATTTTGCGGTTCTTAGTGTGATGTGCAAGCACATTCAAAAACATTGCTACTTGCTCCTCCAAAACGACATACTTTGAATCAGATAATCCAACACTTCGCACCAACCCACATAAAAGCATGAAAGTACGCCTATTCATTCGAAGTTGGTCATGACAATTTATGTCACTATCGTTGACCAATCTATTCAAATGGTCAATTTGTTTTCCATAGGGGTGAGGTGATCTAGGTAGTTGGAACCTAATTTCTTTCTTCTTGAATGCAGCATGTAAAATCACTATATACATAGCACATGCATAATTAATGGATGAAACAACATGTTGGAGGGCTACAAATTCCTCTATCAACTCCTTTCTTCCTTTCTTAGTGGCATAATTATTATCCATCTACAAAAAATGAATAAACAATAAACGGCTAAAATCAACACAGAAAGTAAAACAAATAATAGATAATAGTATTAATTAGCAAGTAGAGCATTGTTCAAATTTTTCCATCCCACATGTTAACAATGTGAAAGTAGTATTAATTTCCCATAAAAAAGAAATGGAAAAGATCATAAAAAAATAAAAGAATATAAAGAAAAAACAAATAATTTGGTGCCACACAAAATTAGCACTACATTGATGCACAAAGACATCAAAGAAAATGAAAGATATTTATTTTCAATGGAAACCCAACCTATTTATGTGTAAGCAGTGATAAACCTATTTATGTCTAACACAATATTTTACCACATTATTTATGTGTAAGCAGTGATAAACATTATGGTACTATCTGTTTGGCAGAGGTTAAAAAAGAAACATTGTTTCCCAAACTTTTTTGTTTTTAGTACAAAAAAAAAAATTATAGTAAATATACTCTTGCCAAAAATAATATATGTTTAGCACGTGCACACAAACTGGTAGAAAAACTACGATTTCTAACCAAAAATAATAATAATAACCATAGCCAAATTTTGAAAGTGGAGTAAAAGCTTAATATGTAAAAGCTTAATATGTTAACCATCCTATGAAACTAGGGTCAAGCATATGTATGAACTTCAGTACTTAAACAAATGAAACCCTTAGCCTTCAACCCACAAGTCTCCAGCAACCAGTCTGCTTTCTTGGTATGTTCTTCACATCCTACCACTTGACTTGCCAAACTATAAAACTCATGTCCTCATAAACAAAACCCTTATCTACAATGCTTTTGCTTAAGAGACAAGCAATGCTTCCATAGTCTTTGACTAGCGGCTTGCTCGATTAGGATCTTTTTAAGGCTTCCTTTTTAGCATTAAATATATTCTTTTTAGCTTCATACATAATCTCTCCAATTGGCAATACATAACCCAAATCAATCAATACTGAAGAAAAGCTGTGGTAATTGAGCAAAACACAAGGATTTTGCACATATAATAAATCCCAAAACTAAGATCTTGAAAATTTGACTGATTGGAAGATTCAAGATCAATTTTTTAATTTGACTTCTATAACAAATTCCCAACTTGAAAAGCAATTGAAACTAGGTCAATGATGAAATTATTATGGTTGTCATAGTTAACATGACAAACTACAACTTGAAAAGTAGCTAAAATAGATCTAATTTGGACATATCAAAGAAAAATCAGTTTATCAGATCTTCATTATTATGATTGCTAGGATAGCAGATCTTTATCAGTTTATCACTCCTCCAAATAGATGACCATGTCACCAATGGTATTGTTATTAAATGTTTATCAGTTTATCACTCCTCCAAATAGGATAGCATATCTTTATCAGTTTATTATTAAATGTTTTTTTTTTCAACATTTAATCTTAGCTGGGTTGATTTTTATTGAGTCCATGATCATAGATAATTTAGTTTTGAAGTGCATAGACTTTATTATCTTATGAACTTGACCTTTATTCGCACCCATGGAATTGGTTTCAGGAATTTGTGCATTTGGGTTGAAAGTGTGGACCACATCAATTTAATATACGAGTTCGAACATACAACAAAGCTGATGCAGTGTGTGTACGAACAAAAATGTTATTTTGGAGATACATAGAACATCAGTACCTTCTTCATTAGTACACAAGTATAGAATCTTCATAGAAAAGTAGCCATTTAGGCATATTGTCAAACACATAGTGAGCATGAAATTGATATTGTAACAGGACAACACAGCAAGGGACAAAATATTAAATTTCAGTAGGTTAAGAAGACAACCACAGCACATAAATTTCAATAGGTTAAGAAGACAACAGAATTCTCTCATTTCGATTAATTTATTTAAAAATCAAAAGCGAAGAAAACAACAAAACAATAATCAGAACGAATATTTCGATTCAAAAAATAGTAAAACAATTTGTGTATATATGTGTGTGTGTATATATATAGACAGTACGGAAGATTGAGATGTGGATATAAAAAGCAAAAAAAAATTACCAGCAGATGCTCCACAGAATCTGAAGATCGAAGATGTGAAGATGAGAGAGCTAGGGCACACTGTGAAGGAGAGTAGGGCAGACTCAGATCGAAAATCTGAAGAAGATGAGCTCTTCTCTTTGCCTCTCCTTCATCCTGCTGCTGCTTCTTCAACGAAGAGCTAGGGCAACAATGGGTAGATAAGTAATCTCTCTCCTAATACCAACGGACTAAATTTTCAATACCAACGCTTGGGGCAGACTATGAATCCTGATGGCAAGGCCCATCTTTAAGCCTCCGGCTTAGCAATCCGTTGTCCAACCCTGCAAACAAACAGAACTTTAGGTGGGTCCCACTGCTATCTTAATCCCCTCCCCTCTTCTATACCCAAAACAAACGGGGTGTTAGTAGCCAGTTAATTTTTCCTCCAAAATTTGAAGTCCAATTTTTAAATTTTTTGATTATAATCGCCGACTAAAATTTAGTCGCTAAAAATAAATTAATACCGACTAAATTATTTTTAGTAAAGATTATACATTTAGGGACCAAAATTTTTTGTCACCTATAGGGTAATTTTTTAGCGACTAAGTCATTTTTAGTTGCCTATTGAGTAACATTTTAGCTACTAATTGTATTTTAGTCGCCTATTGGGCTATTTTTAGCGACTAACTATTTTTTAGTCACTGATTGGGTCATTTTTTAGCTACTAATTATGTTTTCAGTCGCCAATAAGTAATATACGGCTACTAAAAAATTTTAGTAGCTAAAATATGAAACATTGCCAACCAATTCAAATTTTAGTTGCCAAAGGGCTGACTTTTGGCTACTAAATTAATTTAGTAGCCAAATTTAGTCGCAAAAGGTGTAATTTCTTGTAGTGACAATCTCCAAAATAGATAAACTATCTATATTTTCATAGGTGAGAGATGACAAATATTCAACTCCGCGATTTACATTCATATCTACTCATTTCTACATCTAATATGAAAGGAAAACAAAAATCCAATTTTCGTAAGACTTTCAGTCTAATAACAATGATAATATGTAAAAGTTTCAAAATTCGTCCTCAAGTTCATTATCAATTTACGAAGGGTGATGCTTTCATTTTCTTTCAAAAAGACCACTTTTCTTTATTTTACAATCCACACGACTCCAACCATTTTTTAAAAATTCATTCTCGTCATTTTACAAAACCAAAATCGAAACCGAATCCATCCTCTTTATTTTACAAAACCAAATCCATTGATATCAAAATCATAACTCAACTCAACTTCACATGATTAGTCTAAAATAATATCAACACCGTGGATACTTCTCTTTTATTTTCTTTTGATATAAACACGATTATACAACCCATAGTAGCAAAATACAAAGATTATTCAACTCCCTCCCTTTTTAAATCCATTAAATCAATAATATTAAATTAGAGCTTTCCCCCCCTCTCTTCACAAACATATTAAATCATTTCCCCAATTAACCCAAACAACAAGCAACTCAACAATTCCAATAACAAATATCAAACCTTAGATCCCCTTTCATGGCTTTCAAGAAAATCCATAATGAATATGCTTTCTATGCAATAAGATCTACCACACATCTATCTATAGAGGAGGTATTAGAAAGGAGCAAAGAAATCCCTACCTCTTGAAGCGAAGAGATGACAATCCAAAACTCACCAGCAACGAAACCATGAACTATTCGAACCAAAAAGAAGCCCTTAACGAGATCTACAATCTTTCTCAAACGACCATGGTGAAAAGATCACTCTAGGTGAGTAGATCTAGAGATCTAAGTGCGAAAAGTCAAGTTTTAGAGAGAGAAGAGAGAAATCACGGTTTGAGAGGAAAATAAGAGGAAAAGTAATGAGAGGAAAATGTTTTGGGTCTATTTATAGTAGTAGAAAATTTCCCTAAAGTCAAATAAAAGGACAAGTCAAAAACCCCCCAAAACTAGGGCCCAAACCAACCAAAAAAGTGAAAAATTACACGTAGGTGTCGACCCTTCAGACAGAAAAGCAAAGATTGCAACAAGCAAGGTGTCGACCCTTCCTAGACTGGTGTCGACACCAAATTTCAGCAAGCAATTCTAGGACAAGGGTTGACCCTTCCAAGATTGATGTCGACCCTTGAGGCCAACAATAAAAGGTAGGTGTCAACACCACCAAGACTAGTGTCAACCTCAGAACAAGATTTCTAAGTTCCCAAACAACTTTTCAACGTAAACAAGCGTGAACGGACAATCCTAACAAGTTTAAATCGATTTGCACTCCTCCAAAACCAAGATACAACAACACCAAAGATTCCCAAAATAAAATAAAGGATTCAAATACACTTCCCAAAAGTTTTAAAAGGCTTCAAGTGCTACAATATTTATTTTAGATATTTTTTTAATATACAAATTATTGTTTTTAGGTTTTTTTATAAAAATAATTTAACAATCTCATCAGTACCATAGTGTATGGGAGAAGTTGAAAAGGGTGTCGCAGTAGGTATGAGAAAAGTTAAAAAGGCTTCTGGGTTGAGAGAAATCAATTAATGTTGAGGGCTTTTCTTTTTTTTTAAAAAAAAAATCAAAAAATTAAAAAGAGAAATTTAATCAATGCCCCTTCATTACACCCTTGTTTAGTGAAAAGAATAGCCCAATTTATTTTTCTTTATAAACCCCCTAAAGAGAAAACACATAATTGAGTAAAGATAAAGTAAAATATATCTATATATATTTTTGTTTCTTGGACAATATTGCCAGAGTAACATGTTATTGTCAAATAGAGTAATTGTCAAACAGAGTAACATGTTACTGTGAGACAGTAATGTTTTACTGTTACTGTTTACATCAATTTCAACGGTAATAATTTTTTTTTTAAAAAAGAATTTCATAATCAACATAGATTTTATTTGATAGGTCTTGATAAGAGAATTCTAAAAATATTAATTTTATTAAAAGCTGACATCTACATAAAAAATTATATTATTTTAAAGTATAATATTTTGATAATAGTGATATTTGTTGGACTTTTCAAGTAAAATTCGGTTGTGCTACATGCACCAATTAGTCTACTAACTAGTGTACTAACACTAGTTATGACATTATTATTGACTCCACTCATTAATCACATTATAAATCTCAAGAACTTCTCAAATTATGTCACATCGTCAATTAGTACACTAATTGGTGTACATAGCATTATTCAGTAAAATTTATTCTACTTGTCCTTAATGCATTAAAATTTTTATTATGAGTGAGTTTTGACCAAATCTTTCAATTAAAAAATTAAAATTAAGATATTGAAACTCCCACAAGATTTGTGGGTTAGGAACCTCCTCTTCCCTACGTAATATATAGATAAGAACAATGCTTGGTAGCCTAAATATGAGGTTGGCTTGAATGGCTCAAAATTCACTTTGCCGGTCGTCTGGCGAGGAGGTTGACAACCGCGGTCGACTGTAGACACCCCATTTTTGACCTTCCTCAAGACTTGGACGTCACCGCTTGAACACTCGGTGATCATCCATGTTTGTGTTCGTCTTGAGTTCCCGGAGGTCTCGGCTATGCGCCTTGCCTCAGGATCTCTCGACACGATTGTTTTGTGTTTGGTTTTGCACCAAACACTTGTGTTTTGCCTTGGAGGGGCAGGGAATGGCTTGTGGGCCATCCCCACACTCCACCGGCCATGGCTTGAGGCCACCGGCTGTGTTTTGCTTCCACCGGCCGACTACTGTGCATCTTCTTTTGCAGATATTTTGGTGCAGCTAGCATACACTTTCACCCCCTCTATACACGTGTGTGGAGGGATTGCCCTCTTGTTAGCTTCCTTTGGAAGCTTTACAAGGCCATTTGTCTTTAAAAGAGAGCCTCCTCTCTCTTGTTCAGGGGTTAGACAATTTAGACAACATTTTTAGAGGGTTTTGAGTTTTAGGGTTAGGGTTCATATATTCTCCATCTCTATATCTCTCTCTCTCTTGTGTTTTGTGTGTGTTTTGTCTTAGTTTTGTACACAAACACCCACCATCACACCTTTTCTTGGAGCTGAGGCCCTTGAGGGTTGTTTTTGGAGTTGTGGAGTGGTTTGAGCTTGAAGAACCAGCTGGTTCACCATTGGTGAAGAGGGTCTACAAGGGTAAGAAACTTGTCCCTTTATTCCCCATTTTTACATTGCATTTTTGCCTACCTTGCATCCGTTTTTGAGCTTAGTGTATAACATATAAAAGTTGTGTTTTTACCTGCTCTAAATAGTTTGTTAAGGGTGTTTTAAGCTTTGGGGTTGTTTGACCCCTCTTAAGGCTTGTTTGGCCCTTTTTTTGTGCCATTTTGGTTGAGCTCCGGGACCATTGTGTTTGGACCTCCTCACCACTAAAATCTTGAGGGATTTCAGAGGTAAGGATGGTGCCTTGAGGTCCTAGGAAGGAGAGGGCCACCTCCTCTCCTTGTTGTCCTTGAAAATGGCCATTTTTACCTCTTTAGTGAGCATCTAGTCTAAGTGTGTATTGGCCATGCCTTAGCTGATTTTCATGCTTATTATGTCATAATATGCCTCTGTTTTTAGTTGGTTTTGGTACACCATGCTTGCTTAGCATACATGCCTTGTAATGCCATATTGTAGCCTTAACATGCATCTAGGTTTTAACCCTTGTTCAAGCATGCTTTTGGCCTAGCTTTGTGAAGCTTTCATACTTGTTTTACCATGTTTAAGGTCTATTTTTGGTTGTTTTGGTCAACCATAACATGTATTGCATAGCTCCTTTGCATTGTTAGCCTGCAGGCTTTAAGTATGTGAAGTGTTGAGCATGCATTGTTTGATTTATTTCAGTGGTTTGGCACCACTTATAGCATCATTTCAGTCCTCTTAGCATGCTTGTATGCTTGCATTTAATGCTCCTTTGATGCTTTAAGAGGTTGTGTTGTATGCTCCATGTTTGGTCATTGTGCATACTTCCATGTGTAAGTCATTTAGATGCCATCTAAGTGGTCTTTTGGCTTTGTTTTAGCATGCTAAAACTCTGGTTTTGGTCACTTAATTCATGCCATGTGTGGTTGCATTAAGTGTAGTTCAATCCCCCTTGGGCTTGCCTTGAATCTTGGACCATTGTCGCATGTCATGCTTACCTTGTTTGCTTGTTTTGGCACCATCATTAACATGATTTTCAGAGCTTACATTGCATGCCATATGCCCATGTTGTTCCTCTTCAAAGTGTGCTTAAAATTTGCCTCTATGTGCCTAAGTGTTGGACCTTACATGCATTCTTGAGCATGTTAGCCATTGTTTTGGGCCTAGTTGAGAGCTGCCTAATTCAGTTTAAGTCTATCTTTTGCATGCTATTCAAATGTTGTTGCATTAATCCACGTTTGCATGTTTTGGTTACATGTGTTGCATGCTTGAAATCACTTGCATTCGGCATGCATTCCCTTGGTCAAGTTGCTAGCATGTTTGCATGTCTTGCACACTTTCATGATTAGATCACATCTCGCATGCTTCATTAGCTTGCATAATTGTGACATGCTTATTTGCCTTATTTGCTTAGGTTGCGTACCTAGTGTACATTGCATGTTTGCATGCTCCCCTCCATACCATATAGCATACTAGTTTGCATGCCTAGGTTGCATTCCATCTAGCATGCATGCCTTGTCCCTTGATCTAGTGATAGGGATTGGGCCTTTGTTTGTGTGTGTGCATTGCATTTGAAATCAAAATGCATACTTGGTCCCTTGGGCCATCATGCAGGGAAATGCGTGATTGGTGGCCCGAGAATCGAGGCCCATCCTCCTTTGAGTCATAAATATGATAAGGAGTGTGGTTGGTGCATACATTGCTTGAAACGCATTGCCATGCCTTGCCTGCCCTCTGCTGCTGTCAAACAGGTTTCTGCAGGAAGTTTTGGCCGGCCGGCCATATATACTGCCGATCGACCAAATACATTTGGCCGAGAGCCCAATGGATGGTCAATGACCACTTCAAAATGGCCGGTGATGATCCCACTCAGCCGGTGGTGTTCCATAACACTCAGAGGAGCAACCTTGGGAGTTGTGCAATTTTCAGAGAAGCAGAACAGTCAAAGCAGAGGCAACTGTGGATGGAAGTGACTTTCCGAGTGGAACCGAGCGTGCATTGCATTGGGCCCTCTTCCTGAGGCTGTTTACTGCTTTCATTAGATTAGTCAATTTGTTAATTAATTAATTGATTTGTAATATTTAATTAGCTTGTAGGTTAATTAACCTGTAATATTTATTCGGACCCTCCGAGCGAGGGCAAATCTGTAATAAGTGTGCGTGAGTGTGTGTATGTCTTCCAACCCCCACTTCTTTCTCCCTTTTATTTACCTACTTTTGATGGTTAGTATTAGGACATGTTTACTTTAGCATACCTTATGCTATGCATGCGTGCATCATTCATTAGTCTTGCATGCACTAGGCTCGGCGCATCATGCTAACTGCATAAGTATTTCAAATCTAACTTGAATACATGCTACTTGTGCATTTTCACATGTCATTTATAGACTAGCCGAGCCTACTCTAGTGACATTCCGTATGCGTTGCATTAGGCATTTAAACATGGACTTAGATCATGCATGATTGCTAACATGTTCTTGTTTTGGCACGGAGTACTAGGTGAGCTCTTTACGCTTTAGCATCTCACATGAGTGTGAACGTTAACATGATAGCATGATTACCATGAGGCTAGATGCTTATGTGATATAAACTGCTTGAATGCCTGTGGGTGAAGGTTGGATTGTTTGAGTTGGAACAACTCGTTGAAATCCGTGCTTTAGCCTACTTGCGAGTGGCAAATTTCAAACTATTTTTTTCAAATAAACGGATATGCAATGCTTCGTTCCAATTCAGGCGATTTGGTCTATACTTGTTTATTGTGCGCATAACGTAGTAATTCTAGGCTAATAACCGGAATAAGAACACATAACGTTTTCAAAATCGGATATCACGGTTAGTAGAGGCCGATCTTCGGATCGGGCGAAAGGGGGTGCTCATAGCTGACCTTCCCCAATCGTACCCAAGCTCCCGAGCCGAGGCAACTTTGGTGATGACGGACACGTGGCCTTTGGCACCGAGTCAGGGTTTCCTAAATTCTCCCATAAAAAATATTTAGGTGGCGACTCTGTATCTGGCAAAGCAGTTCATGTTTGGCACTTCTTTCAAAAATCTGTTTCTCAAAACGATTTGCCGGATTTGGACTCTTTGGTTCAAATTAAGAACCGTGACAATTTGAGAGTCCTGAACTGTAATGAACCCAAAACAAACAGAACGGGGGGGATTTCCTCCCGGGGCATTCGGGGACGTCTACATCGACAAAGGTGACAACCGCGGTAGACAATCTTTCACCTGGTTGTCCACAACACCCATTCGAGCCATTCGAGCCCCTCCAATTTGAGATGCGTTCCAAGGGCAAAATTTCACGTGTCCAACGTGTTTTTGCTTCAAACCTTCCTATTGTTCTTTATTATCAACTAATAATAAATTTCCAATAAAAAAAACTAATAATAAATTTATATTTTTCAAAATATAATTATTTTACCACTTATACATGTGCTTGGCTTCATTTTTTTTTTTAATAAATGAAAATTTTATTAACTTTGGCGAATCAGAAAAGATTAAAAATCTTTTCAGATTTAAATTTGAGTCAGTTATCAAGTAAATGTAAAGAAGGATATATTTTTTTTTTTAATCTCAACGAAGAGCACTTTTACAACAACCAAGTATAGAGGAAAATGAATAGAAAAAAAAGAAAAATTAAAATAAGATGAAAATGATAAAGTAAAATGATTGAATAAACAATCAAATAACAAGTAAAACAACAATAAGGGTTGTGCCGGGTTCAGTGGAGTGTCTGCTGCAGTGGTGGGCTGGAAACAATTTCTACAAAGCTGAGAGGAGGATTTGGAATGCAATTCCTTTGGTTGCCCGTTGGTCCATTTAGAAACATAGGAATGACTATCTCTATAATTATGTTCAACCAGATATGGGGGAGCTGCAGGCAGCAATTATTATCAGATTAGCTATATGGTTGAAAATTGCAAATAAGGATTATCATTACACTATCAATGATTTTCTTTACAACATTATGCAGATTAGATATTGTTTAGGTAGAAGGGTATAACCCTTGTTTGTTTTGGGGGTAGCACTGGGGTGTAGTGAGTTGGATTCTCTCTAACTCTTGGTGGAGGCTTTGGGGATGTATATGATTGGTCTTGCTTTGGGTGCCAACATAGTTGGGATGCTTAACTTTGACAATGATGCAAATTTTCCCAAGCTATATTGTATACTTCTATTTTTTAATAAAATTTCTTTGATTGCCGTTCAAAGAAAAAAAGAAAGAAAAGTGTAGACACCCCATTTTTGACCGTCCTCAAGACTTGGACGTCACTGTTTGAACACTCGGTGATTATCCTTGTTTGTGTTCGTTTGGAGTTCCCGGAGGCCTCGGCTCGCGCGCCTTATCTCAGGATCTCCGAACTTGACCGTTTAGTGTCTGGTTTTTCACCAAACACTTGCATCTTTCCTTTGAGAGGCAGGGTGGGGCTTGTAGACCATCCCCACCCATCACCGGCAGTGGCTAGATGCCACCGGCTGGTTTTTGCTGCCACCGGCAATATAGTTTGCCGGTCGGCACTATTTGTTGCCGGTCAGCACTTTTTTGTGCCGGTCGGCACTTTGTTTGGCCAAGATGGCATTTTTTGCCGGCCGATTGCTGTTCATCTGCTTTTGCAGATATTTTTGGACAGCTGTATAACTTTTGCTCCCCTCCATACACGTGTATGGAGGGATCTCCCTCTTGCAAAGCTTGTCTTGTAAGCTTTACAAGAGGCATATAGAGAGGAACTCTCTCTAAGGCAAAAAAGAGAGGGCTTTAGACATTTTTGAGAGAGAAAAGACAGAGGAGAGCTCTGGTTTTCTAGGGTTAGGGTTAGATACATTCACCTATCTCTCTTTCTCTTCCATTTTGTTCACTAGGTGTTTTGTGCCTTACTATTGCACACAAACACCTAGTGTTTCACCTTCCTCTAGGAGCTGAGGTTCTAAAGAGTGTGTTTTGAAGTTTTGGTCTTGGATTCAAGCTCAAGGAGGCCATTGGAGCATCTTTGTTGAAGAAGGCTACAAGGGTGAGAAACTAGTCCCTTTTCCCCCCTTTTTTGCATTGATTTTTCATCTACCTTAGAGCTGTTTTTGTGATTATTGTATAACATAAAAAAGTTCTATTTTTAAGCCCTCTTTATTGTTTATTAAGAGTGTTTTGTTGTTTGAGGGTTGTTGACCACCCTTAGGCCTCAAAAGGCCTCATTTTGAGCCATTTTGTGCTAGCTCCGGGATTTTGGTGTTGAGGTCTCTTCACCACTGAAATCTTGAGGGATTTCAGTGGTGAAGATGATGCTTTGAAGTCCCAAGAAGGAGAGGGCCACCCCCTCTCCTTGTTGTCCTTGAAAAGGGCACATTTTGGCCTCTTAAAGAAGCCTATGCTTGAGTGTGTGTTGAGCATGTTTGGTATGTTTTTCATGCTTATATATCCATGATATAACATGATTTCAAGTTGGTTTTGGAACCTCATGCATGCTTAGCATAGTTGCCTTGTAATGCCATATTTGTGCCTTAACATGTCTAGGTTGTTAGCCTTTGTTGGAGCATGTTTTAGGCTTGTATTTGTGAAGATTATATGCTTATTTTGCCATGTTTTAGATCTGTCCATAGTCGTTTGGGTCGATTTTAGCATGCATTATATGGCTCCTTTGCATTTGGGCTTGTTGGCCTTGAGTATGTGCATGTGTAGCATGCCATCTTTGCATTGTTTTGGTGATTTGGGATCATTCTATATGTCATTTCAGTCCCATTTCCATGCTTGTTTGATTGCCTTGCATGCCTCTTTAATGCTTTGAAAGCATATGTTGCAATGCTCCATGTTTTGGTGCCTTTGCATGCCTTTGTCTTTGAGCCATCTAGACGCCATCTAAGTGGTCTTTTGGGCCTCATGTTATGAGCTAAAAACCTGTTTTAGGTTGTTCAATGCATGCCATGTTTGTTGTGATAAACATGCTTCAAAGCTTCATGACTTGCTTCAAGTGCTTAGACCATGCTTACATGCATTTGCTTGTCTTGCTTAATATGATTTGGCATCATTTTATGACATGATTTCAATGCTTAGGTTGCATGCTAGTTGCTCTCGTTTATCCCTTTTAAGTGTGCTTGAGGGTTGTTTAAATTGTGCCCAAGTGTAGGCCTTCCATCATGTGTATGTGTGCATGTGTTTTGGCTTCTTGTTTTGGTCATTATGGCCACTGTTTTAGGCCTTATTAGAGCTGCCTAATTCATGTGTAAGTCCATCTTGCCATCCATTTGCATTGCCCTATGTATGCTTGCATGATTGCATAAGTGCATTGCCATGTCATGTTGCATTCCTAGCTTGTATGCCTAGGTTGCATTGCATTTTGCATGCATGCCTTGTTCCTTGAATTGGTGATAGGAATTGGGCCTAATTTGTTTGATTGGTTTGCATGCATTTGAAACCAAAGTTGCATACTTGGTTCCTTGGGCCATCATGCATGGAAATGCGTGATTGGTGGTCCGAGAACCGAGGCACATGTCCCTTTGAGTCATCACAATGATAAGAGACATGGTTAGTGCATACATGTCTTGAAATATGCTGTCATGCCTTGTTTTGCCCTCTGTTGCTGTGAGTTGCAGGTTCTGCAGGAATACTCTGCCGACCGGCAGTGTAATGTGCCGACCGGCACAATTTTCTCTGCCGACAGGCCCTATTTTGTGCCGATGGCCATACTACACTGCCGGTGGAAGTTTCATTCAGCCGGTGATGATCCCCTCTGTCCAAGGATGCAGTCCTGAGGCTTTGACAGCCTCCAGAGGAGGAAAGGAAGGAAAACAGAGGCAGCTTGCGCATGGTGGCACGCTTCCCGAGGCGTTTTTCTGCTTTAATTAATTAGTTAATTTGTTAATTAGTTAATTTGTAATATTAATTAGCTTGTGTAGTTAATTAATTTGTAATATTTATTTGGTCCCTCCGAGTGAGGGCAAATCTGTAATAAGTGTGCGTGAGTGTGTGTATGTCTTCCAACCTCACGTCTTTCTTCCCTTTTATTTACCTGCTTTGATGGTTAGTAATAGGGCACGTCTAATTTAGCATACCTTATGCTATGCATGTGTGCATCCATGCATTTGTATTGCATGCATTAGGCTCGGTACATCACGCTAATTGCATCAATACTTCAAATTCTCAAACCGAATATGTGATAACTGTGCATTTTCACATGACATGTTTAGGATAGCCGAGCTTATTCTAGTAACATTTTGTATGCGATGCATTAGGCACTTCACATGGACTTGGATCATGCATGTTTGCTAACAAGTTCTTTGTTTTGGCACGGAGTACGATGTAAGTATTTATGCTTTAGCATCTCGCATGCGTGTGAGTGTTGCCATGACAGTATGATTACCATGAGGCTAGCTGCTTATGTGATATAACTGCTTGAATGCCTGTGGATGGAGGTTGAATTACCTAAATTGGAATAATGCATTAAAACTGTGAGTTTTAAGCCCACTAGATAGTGGCAAAACCATCTTTTCTAAAAGCCCACTTAAGGGTGGCAAAACCTGCATTTTAGCCTACTTGCGAGTAGCAAACCATTTTCAAAACAAACATGAAATGTTTTGTTCCAATTTGGGCGATTTGGTCTATACTTGTTTGCTGCGCGCATAACATAGTAATTCTAGGCTAACAATTGGTTTAAGAATACATAAAGTTTTCAAAAACGGATATCACGGTTAGTAGAGGCCGGTCTTCGGACCGGGCGAAAGGGGGTGCTCATAGCTGACCTTCCCCGATCGTACCCAAGCTCCCGAGCCGAGACAACTCCGGTGATGACGGACATGTGGCCTTCGGCACCGAGTCAGGGTTTCCTAAATTCCCCCATTTTAAAATATTTAGGTGGCGACTCTGTATCTGGCAAAGCAGTCCATGTTTGGCACTACTTTTTCAAAAATCTGTTTTCTCAAAACGATTTGCCAGATTTGGACTCTTTGGTTCAGATTAAGAACCGTGACACAAATCGAGTCCGAACTGTAGCACGAGGTCCCACGCGGGCGCGTCTACAAAAAGTAAACTAAAAATGAATTACATCTACTCCTATTATTTCCATATAAAAGTGTGAGTAAAATGCAAAGTTATATATAATCTTAATATAGAAGGAATGACAGAATTATATTTCAATTCTCTTTGATTTGGTGCTGGGGAAATCCTTTACGATGTTATCTTCATATGAGGGTGGTTATTAAGAAAAAGGTTGAGTTTCCCTTATACTAATATTTAATATAAGAGAATTTGAGGGGTTTGTAGAATTCACCACGAGTCTCGTTTTGATGATTCGAATCGTACATTTTTTTCGAAAAAAATTTAGGGCGATCCAATAATCGTAACCCTTTCATTTTATCGTATTTGTCTCTTAAAAAAATGGACGGCAAATACATTTTAAAAATTGACCGTTTATTTTTTTACAGACAAATGCGACAAAATGAAGGGTTTACGATTATCGAATCACCCTAATTTTTTTTTATAGTGGGTTCGTTTGGGATGTGGGTTGGATTTTTGACTTTTTGATTTTTTTAGCCTGGGGCTAAAAAGCCTCGTTTGAGATAGGCTTTTTGAATTTTTTCACTTTTGTGAGAGAAAAAATGAAATGATTATGAGTTGGATGTGATGTTTTGTATTATTGGGCTAAAAAGCCTATTTTGTCTTTTTGTGGCTAAAATAGCCAAAAAGCCAAAAAAACACAGCATGCCAAACGAAAGCATTGATAGCCTCACAAAAAAAAAACCGTTTGAATCATCGAAACAAAACTCGTTGTGAGTCCTACAAACACGCTAAATTTTCTCAAGTTAAAATCTCAATATGGGAGAAGTGCTACCTTAAAAAAAAAAATCTTCCAGCAACAAGATAAAATTATCCACTCGTCCATCTTTATTTCACAACGCCGCCTATCCTCCTTCATTTTGTGCTTTATGTTGTTCCAACTTTTTCATAACTTCTTTCAATTTCTAAGTGAATAAGAGAATGTATTATTATTATTATTATTATTATTATTATTATTATTATTATTTATGATGCCAATAACATATGAGGGTAAATACCAAGAAGTTATAGGATGGTGATATTAGAAACGTTCATATCACTGTTGTATTTAAGTTTTTTTTTTTTTTCAGCTACACTTGCAATTTCTAAAGTAGTTGTTCATCTAAAAGTTTAAATTGTTAAAAAAAAAAAACAATTTTATTATTTATATTATATTTTCAACGAACGTTTTGATATGTAACCGAACTCTTCTCACTAAATAAGCAAGCCTACAATAAATAACCATTAAAAAGAGAAATAATTTTATTATTTATATTATACGGTGAATAGTCACTTTTCCTTAATTTTAAGAGGTTAAAAAACATTTGAAAACCATCCGTGATAATTGGCAAAAAATTATAGTTTTTTTGTTTTAAATTTGCCATATCTTTTTATCATATTCATATTTTATTAGAATATGATATATCAAATTCCCAGTCATCGATGCAATTACTTCCCCTCCCTCCCCCCCTCTCCCTTTATTGTTAGACATTAGTGTGTGGATCATATGAGCAGTAGTACTCCAACTTAAAAATTAGATTCAATTTTCAAATTTAACAATGCGTTAATTTATTGAAATATTAAAACAACTATTTTTCATGTCTTCTCTAATCATCAATCAATTATTTTTTTAACATATCATTGAGTCTTCAAAACAGATCTAGCAAGTGAGCTTATATATCATTTTCCTTGTATATAACATTGGTCTAATTATAGCCCAAAAGTTAGAGCCGTTTTTTCAAAATCAATGATGTTACAATCTTGTAGAAAAGACGAGTTTATTGTTTTTCTTAATTGTTCAATGATACGGAGTATCTTATTTATACATCTCACTAAATCTATACAACAGATATGCATGTAATATTCTAATTAAGTATTCTAACAAACTAGCACGCGTGCTAATGACTTGCAACAGAATCCCTAACAAACTTTCTAACCACCATAGGTGTTGATAACAAAGCAGTTGAACTGCATCTTGAGTTGCTTCGACTAGGAACTGATATTGAGGGACCGCTTTGACTCTATGAGGAGTTGGTAGAGCTACTCTTGGGCTATGTAAAGTTGGTGTGGTTTGATGGAGAGAAAGCTGATTTAATATCCCCAACATCCCCCTTGCAAGCGAATGGGGTGATGCTGAAACTGCATGAGCTTGGCTTTGAGATATAAAAATTGAGACACTGAGAGAGGCTTGGTAAAGATGTCTGCCAATTGATCAATGGTGGGAATATATTGAAGGATCAACTTCTTAGCAAGAACTTGATCTCGCACAAAAGGGCAGTCGACTTCGATGTGCTTAGAACGGGAGTGAAACATAGGATTAGATGCTAAAGCAATAACAAAGACATTATCACACCAGAGAGTAGGAATCACAGGAGAAGAAATAGACAGGTCTTGAAGAAGCATACCAATCCAAGCTAATTCAGCTGCAGTATGAGTAAGGGACCTGTACTCGGAATTTGAAAGGCATAGAGGAGTGACAAAGTAAGGAGATAGCAATTTCTATGAAATGTCTGTGCTTCCTTTCAGCAATGCCATTTTGAGGTGGAGTATATTGTCGTCAATGTTGGCGAACAATACCGTGTGTTAAAATAAAATTGTTCATTTTAGCATTACAATACTCAGTACCTCCATTTGTTCTAAGAATTTCAAAACAGTCTCAAATTGTTTCTCAACATAGGCTTTAAATTCCAAGAATTTGTCATATACTTCACTTTTGTAAGATAATGGATATAACCAAGTGAACTTACTGAATTCATCAACAAAAAATGACATAATAATTGAAAGTAGAAGGGGAATGGAAAGGGCCCCATACATCACTATGGATTAGAGAAAGAGGCTTATTTACAGTTGAATAGGAAGGCTATGGCTTTTTGCAACACAACAATCTACACAATCTTGACTAACACAATTAACAGATTTTAGCTTCAAATGATGCTTGAGATGATGAAACTTCAATGATGAAGGATGCCCTAATCTATTGTGCTAGATAATAGTAGATTCAGGACTAGGTTTAGTAGAAGTAGTCATGTAAGCTTGTGACTCAAATGGATCAAATGAAACAACAGCAGGTGGAAGAAAATGGTGAAGACCATTGATGTTAGTTCCCTTGTGAAGAACCTTCTTGGTATACTTGTCCTGGACCATAAAGGTAGATTCATAAAAAAAAATAACACAATGATTATCCTGTGCTAGTTTTTGAATTGAAACCGAATTGGAAGAAGTAGATGGAGAATGAAGAATATTGTTAAGTTAGAAGGAATAGTGAGGAGTAGGTAGAATTCCATTACCAGTATGAGTAATCGGCACTGAATTTCCATCTCCAATAGTAACTTGGTTCCACATTGATATGGTTGATAACATGTAAGATTAGACAAATCATTAGTAATGTGATCAGTAGTAGCAGAGTCCAAATACCATGGACCTTGGAATATAGATGAAGATGCATCAGAAGAGGAAGCAACAAAAGCTCTAGGTGTAGAATTAGGCATAGCATGCGAATCCTGAAGATGAGAAAAATGAGAAGAAGACTGATAATGAGAGTCCAATTGATGCCAGCAATCAAGAGCTAAGTGACCAACTGTACCACAAATCTGACAAACTAGAGAAGACTGAGAATGAGAGAAAGAATATCTTCCTCTGCCTCTAGTAGAATTGCTAGAGAATCGACCATTGCCAATCTGCTTTCTCTGCCACCTCGAAAATAGTTTCGACCTCTAGATTGGCCAAAGGTATGCCCTCTCGGTTGAAAATGAGTAGAAGATTGAGGAGAAAAACTTTTTACTGAGGAGAATGCAACTGTTGGTTCTGACAATTTCTTAGTCTTTGCATCCATATGAATTGCTTCAGAACGTAAAAGAGAAGGCAATTCTTCCATTAAGATAGCACCTGATCTAGCTCAGATTGTAGTTTTAAAGACATCAAACTCATCTAGAAGACCATTCAAAGTTAACAAAACAAGATCCTCATCATGAATAACCACTAATGCAAGGGCCAGCTGATTAACTATCTCTTTAATCTTTGAGAGATACTCCTTCATTGAATCAAATTTCTTAGCAACAGAGTTAATCATGAAAGTGAAGTGAATTTCTTATGGAGTGTAGACCAAACTTCAGCACAGTGATGAAATTGAAGAACAATTGAGTAAATGTAAGGAGATAATGTAGCAGTAAGGCAACTTAACAAATTTGCATCAATTAAATTCCATTGAAGAAACTCTGGATTAGCAGATTCTATACCAGTATCATCAAAGATTATAGAAGAAGGACAAGAAACAATACCATCAACATAGTCGAGAAGATTGGTAGCTCAAAGGATGTTAGAGATCTGACTTTTCCAGATGATAAAATTTGTTGAATTCAGCTTTACAGTAACATACGAAGATAGATTTGAGATCAGAAGGGTCAGATTTGACGGAATTGAAGAAGACACAAACGCGGTGGTAGCCGTAGCTATCTTGCTCGTAAGAGCTGTGTAGCTCTGATGCCATGTAGAAAAGATGAGCTTATTGTTTTTCTTAATTGTTCAATGATATAGGGTATCTTATTTATACATCTCACTAAATCTATACAATAGATATGTATCTAATATTCTAACTAACTATTCTAAAATACTAGCACACATGCTAATGACTTGCAACAGAATCCCTAACAAACTTTCTAACCACCATAGGTGTTGATAACAAAGCAGTTGAACTACATCCTAAGCTGCTTCGACTAGGAATTGATATTGAGGGACTGCTTTGACTCTGTGAGGAGCTAGTAGAGCTAATCTTGAACTGTGTAAAGCTCACTACAACAAAATGCACCTTTGGCGACCAAAATTGGTGACACAAAAAAATTTAGTTGCCAAAAGTTATGGAATTGGCGGCCAACATTTTTTTTAGTCGCCAAAAGTAAAATATTTAGCTATTAATTTTTTTAATCGGGGTACGTACATTATTGGCGACTAAAAAAAATTTAGTCGCTAAAAATGCCAGAATTGGTGACAAAAAAAAAAACTTAATCGCTGTATATTGACTTTTAGCTACTAAAATATTTAGTAGCCGAATGGAAAATAAAAAAATTATTTTTTCTCTTTGGCGACTAAAGTTTTAGTCGCCAAAAACTTACTTTTAGCGACAAAAAATTATTTTAGTCGCCTTTAGATGACTTTTTCCGACTAAAATGTTTAGTCGCCAATTGTAATTAAAGCTTTTAAAGAAAGATTTTGAATTTTTGGCAGGCTCCTTAATTAACGACAAAGCTATATTTTAGTCAGGGAAAAAAAGTTAACAAGGATGTAATATTTTAGTCAATAAATATTACTTATTGGCGACAAAATTTGAATTTAGTCGGTAAAAAATCCCCTTTCAGCGACTAAAATTTTGATTGGTCGCTGTTAGTCCAAATTTTAGGCCCAAAAAAAGAAATTAATCAGCAGTATTGGTTTTTTCCCGACTAAGATTAAAATTAGTCACCAAATAGTACTTTTGGCGACTAATGTTTTCATCGCTGTTTAGTAGCCTTTTGGCTACAAAAAAATTTAGTCGGCAGATCTATTTTTTTGCCAACAAAAACAGAGATTAGTCGCTAAATGTTCAATTTTCAACCCGCCAATCCTTTATTTTCGCGCGCGCTTCTCTCTGTTATATAACATCACACTTCGTAACATATACACACACACTATCCTTTGAACCTCATATTGCAGGCTCTTTCTCCCCCTCACCGTAGCTTTGACATTACGATGGCCACCACCCCCCGCACAAATCACCACCATCATAGTTGTACATTTCAGGTTCTCTCTCTCTCTCTCTCTCTCTCTCTCTCTCTGTGTGTGTCTCTCGCACTCTCACTTTTGCTCACGGTCTGTCCGTGTGTCTCTCTCTCTGGCACTTAAGCTTTCTCACAGTCTCTCTGTCTCTCTCTTTTCTTTACTCCGTTTCCCTCTCTTTTGACATTGTTGGTTTAGGGTTCATTCAAATTTGAATGTATGTGCCTCTAATTTATTAAAAATTTGAAAGATGATGTTTAATATATGTGTGTGTGTGTGTGTGTGTGTGTGTGTGTATAAAATGCTTTGTACACGTATTGTAGGCTTCTCTCTCTCCTTCGCTCGAGCTCTCTCACGAACAGTGTCGATCTGTCTCTATCTCTCCCTGTCTCTGTCTGTCTCTTTCTATCCCCCCCTGCTCTGTTTCCTCATTTTCTCACATTGTTGCTTTAGGGTTTATTCAAAATTTAGTGTTTGAGGCTGTAATTTATGATAAATTTCAAACATGAATATGTGTGTATGTATATGCAGGTGAATGTGTGTGTATATATAATGTAGATTGTAGAATGTGTGTATATAAATAATGATGTGTGGATATATATATGTAGATGTTTATGGGTGAATTTTATTTTTATCCTACAGATGTTTATGGGTGAATTTTATGGATGGATATATGCAGATGTTTATAGTAATTTCCTACGGGTATTGGTGAATTTTATTTTTATCCTTATATTTTGTTGAACTAGCGAGACAAAATGATTATGAAGACTCTGTCCTTTTTTTTGCTCAATTTTCTCAGCAACCAAACTGATTATATATAATGCTCTGTCTACATATGCAGGTGATTCAATCACTACACTTATTGTCACTCAATAGCAGCTAGAACCTTCAACCTACACTACATAAGGTACCGAGTTTGTGTCCTGTAATTTTTTATGACTTGGGTATTATTGTGTTGTAATAATATTTATTAGAAAAAAAAAAAACCCTTCAGTCATTTCACAGAATACAAGTGAAGTAGAGGAATACATAAGGTTGATTAGGAGACTTAATTAACCTCAGATTTATGCGTCTTATGCATAGAGAAACCTGATTTTATTCGCACTGTACCATTGTTTTTTTAATAGAATCCACTAGGTTTTTGAGTCCCCTCTCTTGCATTTGAATGCTCTAACTTTGCTTACTGGTTGCCTTCCATCTTAAGCCCAAAGTGGATATGAAGAAAAAGTGTCCACTATTAAACAACATACACATTCACAAAAAATAAAAACAAAAATATACTTGTTCTTTATTTATTTCCCTCTAAAAAAGAAGAACATATATATATATATATATATATATATATGTAATAACATGTTTTTGTTTTGTGAACAATTTTTTTTTCTTTTGTTTACCCTAAACATGAAAAAGTGTTGCACTAGATGATGATGAATGCAATAGAAATAATATGTTGACAGCATTGAAAATAATAAGATGTCTGATTCCAAGATATTATTTAGGGTTAAATATGTTGTCAATTCCCAAAGTATGCATTTTGTTTCATTTTCGATATTTCAATATGTCAATTTGATTTTCAAATTTTGATTTTTATTTATTTATAGTTGTGAGACATTTTTCGATGAATTTCTAAATCAACACCTTGAAACTAATTGTGGTTAAACATTGTGCGAAATCAAGCCCTTTTTGTGCTTCACTAGGGAAGCTAGTTTGATGACATGCTTACAAACCTACTATGGTCCTAGTCCTAGTTCATAGAGATGTTTGTTTTTACCTCTTCAATATAGAATCTCACTACTGAACACCAGTGATAAAAGAAACAGCTTATTTTATGCTTAGAAGAGTATCTTATTCACCAATCTTTAATTTGATTGTAATATTTCACAAGCATATATATGTGTGTGTGTGTGTGTGTGTGTGTGTGTGTGTGTGTGATTTGTTTTCTATGTTTTGATGTTCTACAATGATTATAACAAGTTACTCCATTGAAAAAAAAAATTCCAAAATTAAGGCAGTTGAAAACAAACTGAATCAACTATATAAAAGGTATGTAGTTTGCATTTCAACCTTGATTTAGTGTCCTTTATTTCTATTTCTTCTGTTGATTGATTTGGATTTGAATCCTAGATATTAATTTTCAAAATCTTATTGAAGTCAAAGGTCTTAGGAAGAAATTTTGTTTATTTAATGTGTTTTTCGCAATTTTTATGTTAAACTTGTTGAGGATTAGGGAGGTTTAGGATACCCAGAAGGAGAAGATGAATAATTTGGTGTCGGACTAGAGTTTTTACATTGAGAGCGAAGATGAAGATCAGGAGAATGAATTTAACAAAGGTGAAGATGATGGGAATGATTTAGATTCTTCCAATTATTCAAATGAAAATCGGCAGCAGAGCAAAACTGGTTCTCTCAACACCACCACATGGCCACAAAGTTACAGGTCTCTCTATCATTTTTCTCTGTTTTGCTTTACTCAGTTTCATGCATATCTTAGTTAGTGATCTGGAATTTTTTTATTGAACAGGGGGAACCTACATATTTTTCATTATCTTTTTCTGTGTTTCTTGGATTGTTGTGATCCGAAAGTTTTGTTTCTTGTGAAAAAATATGAATGGTGAAATCTTTTTAACTTGGATACTCTTTAAGCTCGTGCAATGCTATAGACCCGAAGAAAGTGAGAAAAAAAAATAATGATTGAGAGAGGATCTGGATTCGCATATCATTATGGTGAAAGTGAAAAAGTGGATGAATTTGATTTTGAAGTGACTATAAATTTCCAGATGAGGTTAAATGCTCCCTGGTTGTTGCCAGTGTAACACTTTTGTGAATTTGACAAAAATGCTCAAAAGTCAAGATTAAGTGTAGTGAATTTAAAAGGGTAACTCCATCCTTTCACTTTATGTGTAGAATTTAGAGGGAGTGAAAACACCAGTTCAGCATATACTCTTGGATTGGCATGAACTTGGGAAAGTTTCTAGAACATTAGGGTTAAATATTGTCATCTTCTTAATGTGAAAACAATCTTGAAATTAACAAAGCATACGTGAAGAAATAAAAAACAATCTTGAAATTAACAAATCATACGTGAAGAAATAAAAATTACAATACTTGAGAATAGTTCAAAACTCTTTCAATTATTCCACATGTGAATTGGACGTATGATGGAATCCTCAAATGTTAGCTTTTCATTGTAATGTATAACGTATTGTTTTTATATTTACTTCCAAAAACTTAATTTTTTTCTCAACTAAATTTTCAGGCAGTCAATTGATCTGTATAGTAGTGTGCCATCTCCAAGTATACAATTTCTTGGCACTTCTTCATTATCAAGATTAAGCAGCTCATTTCTTTCCTCATCACTGACAAGGCGAGACTCCTGAGTTTCTACCTTCTGAGTCTAAACCTCTGTTGCCAACACCAAAAGATAAGCAACAACTAAAACAAAGATGTAGTTCACATTCTTTGCTTCCTCCTATTCCATCAAGGAAGTCTTCTGTGAGGAAATCAGTCAAGATTTCACATGAACTTCTAGTTTCTAAACAAAGCTCATATGGCCAAGCTGTGCTAAACGGTAAGTTACATGAGCTCATTTTCAGTACTTATATATGTCAGATTTAACTCATTGGGATCGTATATAAAAGGCTCCACATAAGTCAGCTGATAGACTGAATCTACCATATTAATGTCTGGATACTACACATGGCTATTAATTGTGAGCTTGTAACCTTGGTGCAGACTATGACTTGGTGAAGCTACTTAAATTTTGACATTTTAGTAATTGATAAAGTATGGTCTGTGAAGAACTGCTAACTTTTTGATGATCCTAAAGGATTCTTGCATGATTTTTTAAGTGTCTATAATACCCTTTGCTTTGAAGAGAACTGAGCACTACCATTCTTAGAAACTAATTCTTAATATGTCAGTAAATTTTTATTCTCATAAGAAAGAAGGAAAGAAAAGAAAGATTTATTATGTTCTGTTTTAGTCGAAGATTGAATGGATTGCTGAGTCTATGTTGTATGTTTGATCTTTTTCTGTGAAACTTCATAAATATTGGTAGTATGAATTCACTTTGGGAAATTGGGGTGACTTGTGAAATTGAAATTTTCTATTGTTTTTTTATTACGTTTCTATATGATCATAGATGCAGACATGTGGAAATTTTTGACCATTATCACAAATGATTTAAAAAAACGGAAGTGATAGTATTTTATCAAGTCCTTAGCTGATGATATGGCATTACTTATTGAGATGGCTGCCATTTTCTTCATGACTGACTTATGAGACTAGTTTAGCTTCCAAAGCCTGTTAAACATAATGGATGACTTTAATGTACACAATTCAAGTGTGCTCCTTGTTAAAGATTGGAGGATAGAAAAGAATGAAAAGAATTATTTGGCTTACCAGAACTGCATTGGTGATTTCTACTGTGGTTATGGGTCTTTCCATGCCCTTCTTTGGTAAGTTTTCATGCTTTACTAATTATTTGATAATGCTCAGTTTAGAAGCTTGATTGGAACCCGTCCTTTGGTTGGTCCTGCTATGCTGTTTACAGCGCATTAGATTTTCATCTTTTTGAACATGTTAGTGATTGCATTAGCATATCTGTTTCTGGTATGACAGGTCTGGTGATGGCACTGATTGGATCCTTACTTACAATGCTAGTAGTAAGTATTTGTGTACCATTTTTATCCATTTTTTTCTCCTATTGCTTTCACTTCTTTCCGAGTAATCAAATTCAGAAAATTTATGTTCTTTACATTGTACTGACTAAATTTTCTATTGCAGACCTTGATACTTCCTTGTGCCTATTATTTGAGCATCTTGAGGGGGAAAATAACTTGCTTTCAGGTATGGCCAAGATGCAACCTTCATTTGCATTCATTTATGTTGAACATAGCAATATCAGTTACATACTTTCAAACTGCTTAACTTGTAGTTCAAAATAGCTTCCCTATAACAAGTAGGACTTGTCACAACTAACGGAATGTAATCTGGACCTGTAGGTTGGGAGTTAGAACCAAATATGCCCTAAACTTACTCGAAAAAAGGTGTTTTGTGGGCGAAAATTCAAAACAGCCCCTGAACGACCATGTGACTCTCACAGATAGCTTCCCCATGACAAATAGGACTTATGACAACTGATGGAACATAATTTGGACCTGTAGGTGGAGAGTTAGAGTCGAATACGTCCTAAACTTAGTCGAAAAAGGGCATTTTAGAGGCGAAAATTCAAAACAGCCCCCAACCGATCATGTGACTCTCACAGACAGCTTCCCCATGACAAATAGGACTTGTGACAACTGACGGAACGTAATTCGGACCCATAGGTAGAGAGTTGGAGCTGAGTACGTCCTAAACTTAGTTGAAAAAGGGTGTTTCGGGGGCAAAAATTCAAAATAGCCCCCAAACGACCATGTGAGTCACATGGACAGCTTCCCCATCACAAATAGGACTTGTGACAACTGACGGAACATAATTCGGACCCACAGGTAGAGAGTTGGAGCTGAGTACGTCCTAAACTTAGTTGAAAAAGGGCGTTTCGGGGGCGAAAATTCAAAACAGTCCCTGAATGACCGTGTAACTCTCATGGACAGCTTCCCCATAACAAATAGGACTTGTGACAACTGACGGAACATAATTTGGACATGTAGGTAGAGAGTTAGAGCCGAATACACCCTAAACTTAGTTGAAAAAGGGCGTTTCGAGAGCGAAAATTCAAAGTAGCCCTCGAACCACCATGTGACTCACTCGGACAGTTCCTCCATGAAAAATAGGACTTGTGACAACTGACGGAATGTGATCCGGTCCCATAGGTAGAGAGTTAGAGCCGAATACGCCCTAAACTTACTCGAAAAAGGACTTTTCAGGGGCGAAAGTTTAAAACAATCCCCGAACAACCGTGTGACTCTCACGGATAGCTTCGCCATGAAAAATAGGACTTGTGATAACTGACGGAACGTAATTTAAACCCGTAGGTTGGGAGTTAGAGCCGAATACGTCCTAAACTTAGTCGAAAAGGGGTGTTTCGAGGGCGAAAATTCGAAACAGCCCCCGAACCATTGTATGACTCACACAGACAGTTTCCCCGTGACAAATAGGACTTGTGACAACTGACAGAATGTAATCCAGACCCGTAGGTTGAGAGTTAAAGCCGAATACGCCCTAAACTTAGTCGAAAAAGAGCGTTTCGTGGGTGAAAATTCAAAACAGCCCCCGAATGACCGTGTGGCTCATACAGATAGTTTCGCCATGACAAATAAGACTTGTGAGAACTGACAGAACATAATCCGGACCCGTAGGTTAGGAGTTAGAGCCGAATACGCCCTAAACTTGTCGAAAAATGGCGTTTCGGGGGCGAAAATTCAAAACAACACCTAAACCACCTTGTGACTCACTCGGACAGTTCCCCCATGACAAATAGGACTTGTGACAACTGATGAATGTAATCCGGACCCGTACGTAGATAGTTAGAGTCGAATACACTTTAAACTTACTCGAAAAAGGACTTTTAGGGGGGCAAAAATTTAAAACAGCCCCCAAACGACCGTGTGACTCTCACTGATAGCTTCGCCATAATAGCCCCTGAACGACCGTGTGACTCTCACGAAGAGCTTCGCCATGACAAATAGGACTTGTGAGAACTGAAGGAACGTAATTCAAACACATAGGTTGGGAGTTAGAGCCGAATATGCCCTAAACTTAGTCGAAAAAAGATGTTTCGAGGGCGAAAATTCAAAACAGCCCCCGAACCACCATGTGACTCACACGGACAGTTCCCTTATAACAAATAGGACTTGTGACAACTGAGGGAATGTAATCCAGACCCGTAGGTTGGGAGTTAGAGTCGAACACGCCCTAAACTTAGTCGAAAAAGGGCGTTTCGAGTGTGAAAATTCAAAACAGCCCTCGAACAACCATGTGGCTTATACGGATAGTTTTTCCATGACAAATAGGACTTATGAGAACTGACGGAACATAATTTGGACCCGTAGGTTGGGAGTTATTGCCGAATACGGCCTAAACTTACTCGAAAAAGGGCTTTCCGGAAGCGAAAATTCATAATAGCCCCCGAATACGCCTTACAATTAGTTGAAAAACTCGCAACACTTAGTTTAAAAAGCAACAACTTTATTAAAATAACATCTACACATTCTAATAATTGCCTTTATATATTTATAGGACGAAGAAATTATATATTATATTGTTTGTGCAGTTGGTTGGAATAAATATTGCATGATACATATATATATACTTTTTTTTTTCCAAGAAGACATTTCGCGTTTATTCTACCTTAAATGCATGTTAGAACATGTTCCATATGGCTGACTGAATTGATATTAACCAAGTCTAACGTTTCGTTTTTTGTTTTTCTTTATAGATGGCTTTGTTGCATGGACTTGTGGATAATCCATATTGGTGTATGGAGAAGAATTTTCACTTTTGTGTAGAATTACTATAACACTTTTGTCATCCCTAGCTTTAGGTTTTTGACTAACTGTTTGTTTAATTCATTTAGGTGGCCAAAGAAATGGAGCAAATGGAGATGTAGCCCATGATCACTACTTGTTATTAGACTTGCATTTCTTTTATAATTAGTATGTACATTTAAATTGCATAATAAAGATATGAAAAGAGATCGTCAAATTAATTTTATCTTATTCTGATTATAACAGGAAGACATTGAGTTAGTGTAGTCATTGGGGGTCAATGCTTACAAATTCTCAATCTCATGGGTCAATGCCACTAGCAGCCTCTTATAGCACAATGTTCCCAGTCCCTTTCAGTTTCCTTTTCAGTCTTCTGCCTCCAAGTTAGGTCCAATATAGGGTGTTACATAAGAACAACCTAAATTGACAAAGTTGTATAACCATAGACAGTGTTTCCATATCACATTCACCAACACAGATAATATATATGCTCACCTCACTCAACCCTCTATTTAGAAACTCACAGCACTCGACAAGAAATAATGAGCACACAATATATATTCTCACATCACTCAACCTACACAGCATAATGTCACCATATACCTCCATAGTCTCCTTCACCTGCAAAACAGATAAAATATAGCTATATATGTAGTATGTTATGATAAAACTGTATGGGCAATGACAGGTTTGAATTTTATACATGCTCATGTCCCTCAACCCACATTGGTTATTTTTTTTATCAACATTCCAGTAGTCATTGAACTACACAAGAAACAAACCATTAGAAACTCACAATTTTGCTCATATTTCAGTCAACACACATTTACTGAAGGAGTCTCCAAGTGTTCAATAACCATCTGTCACTAGGGCAACTTTTCAGATTAGTAATTGACAACATACGGAATCTGATCATATCCACAATCAATTTAATAACCACGACTTTTGGAATTAAGATTTTGTTGAAAATTTTGTTATTCCTAGCTAAACACAAGTTATAGACAGTACAGGTAAACACAAGTCTAGAGATAGTGGCCTCCAAATGATAATTTTGCTTGGTAGTAAATGTATTCTTTTGTATACGGAGGGCTTTCATTTTTGTATGATATATTTTGTATGGAATTATTATTTTAGTTTGGACAATAGTTGATTTGTATGGAATTTGATATTTAATGTTATTTATTATTGGTATATGGATGCAGATTATGGAATGATTGATAGTATGTATCATTTTATTTTTATACGTATTACAGGTTGCATTGTATATAGGCAGGTTGTGGAGAAATTATAATTTCGCGATAAAACATAATATCATGTTTTTGGCGACTAAACAATTAGTAGTTAAAAAGAAATTGGGAAAAGACATTTGGCGACTAAAAATTTTGCAGCAAAAAAAAAAAAAAAAGACATTTGGCGACTAAAAGTTTTGTAGCCAAAAAAAAAAAAAGACATTTAGCGACTAAAAGTTCAGTAGCCAAAAAAAAGAAAAAGACATTTGGCGACTAAAACTTTAGTAGCCAAAAGAAAATCAAATATTTGGCGACTAAAATATTTCGTAGCTAAAAACAAAAAACTAAATTATAAACACACTTTTGTCGACTTAAATTTTAGTAGCAAAAAATGTAGAATTTTAGGAGACCAAATATTCAGTAGCCAAAAGAGGAACTCTTTGCCGACTAAACATTTAGTAGCCAAAGATGAGGACTTTCGGTGACTAAATTTTTAGGCGACTAAAAGTTTGGTCACCGAAAATGGTCTAATTTAATTTAATGTTCAACCTTTTGGCGACTAAATATTTAGTTGGCAAATGAATACATTTGGCGACTAAAATAATTTTAGTCACCAATTAGCTTTCCCGACTACTCTTCGGCCACTAACTTTGCGACCAAAAAATTTGGTTGCTAAACTAAAATTGACTTTTGACGACTAATGATATGTCAATCAATTAGAATATTTATGACAATATTTTATCTCATAGTTTTCTTAATTATTAACCAATTATATTACTTATACATTATTAAACTTAAAAAATGTATTTAGAAAATAGACATGTCATTTTCCTTCCAGTAATCATTAGGGCTAGTGTGGTCCCAAATAATCCCATTCAGCCTCCGTTTGGGAAGTGGGTTGGCTTTTTGGCTTTTTTGGCTATTTTAGCTTGAGCTAAAAAACTTGGTTTGGGAAGGACTTTTTGGCTTTTTGACTTTTTTGACTTTTTTTGTGAGAGAAGAATGTAATGATTATAGGTTGGATGTGATGTTTTGTTTGTTATGGCTAAAATAGCCTATTTTGTTTTTTGTAGCTAAAATAGTCAAAAAAGCCTGAAAAAGCCCTTGCCAAACACAGGCTATCGACAAGCAATCTCAATCAATAATAAATCATAAATAAAAAAATTAAAATTAAAAATAAAATAAAATAAAATAAATCCTATGTATTCTCGAGTCTTCTAGAGTGAGTTAAATTGAAGTAGCAAGCTAGAGGCAAGCAACCAACTAGCCCATGGAGATTAAAGTTGAGGTAATTTCTAGAGAAACCATCAAGCCATCTTCTCCCACTCCCCATCACCTTAGAACCCACAAGCTCTCATCTAGAGACCAGGGCGCTACATTTCTTTACATACCAGTCGTTTTCTTCTATGCCCCCAGTACTATTAATGCTACCTTTGGTGGTGGTGATGACAATGGTGATAAATATGATGATGTGTTCCATGAAATATCCCAACGTCTAAAGGTTTCGCTATCTGAAACCCTCACTCTCTTCTACCCACTTTCTGGAAGATTGAAAAACAATCTCTCAGTCGATTGCAACGATGAGGGAGCTGATTTTTTTGAAGCTCGTGTCATCAACAACTGTCGTGTCTCCGACATTCTTGAAGCAGAACGACCCAGCATTCAAGGCATGGTCCCTTTGGCTCCACCCCAACTCACAGATTATAACAATGCCCCCCTGTCACGCGTTCAAGTCAACTTTTTTCCATGCGGCGGAGTGGCTATTACCGTGCACGTTTCCCACAAGATCAGTGATGGAGCCTTCTATTCCTCATTTATCAAGGCTTGGTCTGAAATTGCTCTTGGATCCCCCAACACCGTAGTCCCAGATTTCACTGCTGTTTCCTCTCGCTTCCCCCCAATAGAGGACTTCCCAGTTACATCGTTAACATTCAGTGGAAAAGGCCCAAAGGTCGTTTCGAAGAAGTTTGTGGTCGATGCCTCAAAATTAGCTGAACTCAAGGCCGAAACTGCCAGCGCGAGCGTGCCACAACCCACACGTGTCGAGGCTGTCACAGCACTCTTTTGGAAATGCGCACTGGCTGCATCCAGATCAAGATTTGGTGGGACTCGAAAGTCCTATGCGCTGACGGGAGCGATAAACTTGCGGTCAAAGCTTATACCACCTTTGCCAAAACATAGTTTAGGAAATGTAGTAGGAACGTTCCAGATAATAATTGATAACGATGACGATGACTACGAGAGTGAAGTAACAGACATGTCGGGCTTGGTGTGTAAGTTGAGGAAAGGGGTTGAAGAGTCTGTCATGCAGAACAATAATTTGTCGACCAAGGCACCGCAGGCGAAGAAGGAATATGATATGGAGATATACTTCCATAGCAGCTGGTGTCGGTTTTCTCTATACGAAGCAGATTTTGGATGGGGGAAGCCGACATGGGTGGGGGTTGTTGGTCAGGGTTCTATTTCCCCACCTGGAATTACATTGATGGATACAAGAGATGGTGAGGGAGTAGAAATTTGGTTGGCTCTAATTGAAGAGGACATGGCCATAGTTGAAGCTAACCAGGAGTTGCTGTATTATGCCTCACCAAGCAAAGATGCTCTCTAAAACAACTAGTCCAGTCCTGTGGATGGATGGATCATGGTCAATGATGGTTTCATTATTATCTTTCTTCCCATGTATTTCCAAGTTTTATGTATTAAGAATAAATGTCTTGTTTGTAGCCCTCTGTAGGTCATGGTGATGACGTATTATCTTTGTTTGTGGAGTGTTTTGGAAAGTTGGTAAAAAGTTGACTTTTTGACTTTTTTTAGTCTATTTTGTCTTTTTGTGGATAAAAAATATGAGAAGTGATGTGACTCCAAATAGCTAAAAAACTAAAAATTGACTTTTTTTGTGCTTCCCAAAAGACCCATGTGTATCCTTCAGATTGAAATAAAGTTGACTATGTTCTTAACGTTGGTATTTTTAAGATAAATAAAATAGATAACATAAAATATATATATATTGGACTCTCATCTAAGTTTCATATTGCACTCGTGAGATTAGATCGAAGAAATTGAGGGTTCGAATTGTTTAACGCCCACAAGTACCTCCCGGGCATGTTGCAGCAACATGTCACTAGACCATTCTAATTTGTATAGTAATATATCATCGAACATATACTTTACAACTGGGCTGCAACTAATTTCTTGTTAAAGTAAAGCAAAATCATATAATCGATCGACAACCAATGGCTGAAAAAAATTAGTTTGTTTGGTAACACGGCACTTGAGTAATTTAAATTCTTTAACATTGTATTATTAAAAGCTATTGGTGTAAGAGAAAAAAACTAAAAAGATTTTGAAGAGTTTTTAGTTCATGATTAGTTTTGGTAGTGTAATGAATGTAATGAGAATCACATTTTTTTTAGTGATGTAATAAGATGAATGGTGTAAAAAGGTAAATTAATTGTGCAAGTAGAATTATCCCCAAAAAATTGAAAAAATTTATTTCCACACACCTACTTGTCTATGTGCACACACTTAATGAAATATTATTTTAATGATAATTATACTTTAAAGCAAAATTACTATAATGGATATCAATAGCACACCACTTTAATTATAAAAAAAAAATATAAAAAAATAATAATAATAATATAAGACCAGAAACAACAATATTTACAATTTAACTGACTTGGCTAGAGCTTTGGGGCCATTTGTGCCTATTTACTTATATATTGGTTAAAGGGCATAAATGTGTGTGGAATGAGATTTTAGGTAGAGTATGCATGAGGATATGAGTTAGGGTATAATTGAAATATTAAATGTATGGAATAAGAAGAATAATTAAAAATTAAAATAATAAATGTATATAGTGAGAAATAATATGTACTAACATAAGAAAGTGTGAATAAAAAAATTGTAGTAATGATAGCAATATGATGTATTTTGACGAAATTGCCATTCCTAGATGGCCTTTTTTTTTTTTGAAAGGCTGAAGCATGAAACATTAGCAAAAACAGAAACATGCCTCTTGGAAGCATGTTCCACGCGCAAAATTTCACGTGTTCAGCGTGTTTTTGCTTCAAACTTTATTATTATTCTCTACTGGTAATCCATGCTATACACTGTATATAAAAAAAATTAATAATATATTCTTATACAAAATAATATAAATAGTTAAATTTTTATATTTAAATTATGAAAATAAAGATGATTGAAATTGACAATTTAAGTGTCACAATTTTATCACAATTTATTTATTAGTTTTTAATTTGTTACAAATTTATTCATATAACTTTCAACTCCCTTTTTAGAATTGCAAACTTAGGTGAATTCAATCCAAGTAACTTGAATCGAGCTTAAAATTTTTTAAAGACTGAACGACATAATTTTTAATTAAGTGAGAACCTATGGAGAAATTTAAAATTCAATTAAATTTGAGTGAACATGGATAGCAACAATAAATAAGTTGAGCAACCAAAATAAAATTATATATATATACATATATATATATAAATTATTTCATAATTTTTTTTAAATAATAAATAAAATTAATTAAAAATTTAATATTAATGAACAAAAGAAAAAGCAATATATTTAAGATTTCCAATATAATTTTTCTTGAAAATATTTAGAAAATACACTTTTTAGAAAGGGATCATTGAATTTTAAGAGTTATTTGGAAGTGCCATATTGCTCACTTTTTTATCTTTTTATCTTTTTTTGGTCACATCATATCTCTACTTTTCTACACATCTTTTAAAAAAAATAAAAAAGTATACGTAATTATCTTTTTGGATCACATCACATCTCTATTTTTCTGTACGTATTTTTGTAAAAAATAAAAAAATTATAATTATGTATTTCTTCCCAAATTATCACTAAGTTGATATTTTAAAAAATTTCTTTTTATAATGACATAAATAATTTTTATATGATTTTTTACAAATTATTTTTAATTTAAAAATAACAATAAAATATTAAATAGAATAAAAAAAAATTCTTACAAATTAAAAGTATTTGAATAAAAAAAAGGTAAGGATAAAATTTAGTATGATATTTTGATTTTATCTGAAAATAATTCTGATAAAAAATAAATTATCACTTATAACCTTTTTTTTTTAAATAAAAAAAGTTTAACGAGCTATCACTTTCAATAAAAAAATAAAAATAAATTAACATTTCTTTCTATTTTATTTTAACAAAAATAACTTTTTTAACGATTTGAGCCAAAGATATCGTTATTCTTTATTTTAATTTTTTTAACTGACAATTGAGATTAAAAAAAAAATTATCTAACAAAATCCACCATGTTTGGTAAGTAGTAAAAAAGTTATGTTTTGTTCTTTTGTTAAAAAAATTTTTATATTAAAAAATATTATTGTTTAAGTCCTTATAGTTTAGAAGGATATAATTTTTTTTTTATAAAATTAAAAAAAAAATTAATAGCGATTAATAATTTGAAACATGTATTCAAAATAAATTATATTTAGACCAATAATATTATGACACATGTGAATATTGATCTCATTTGTAACACATATTAACAAAAAATTTAAAAAAAAATGAGAAAAAAGAATTACAACTTTTAACCTTAATGAAATGACAATATTTTGAAATTATAATATTATATAGATATATAGATTTATAGATAAATCATGGAATAGATCATTATTTAAAACTTATATATTATGGCATAAATGATTATAAATTTAAATTTAAATTAATGGAATGCTTTTCATATTTAGCGTCTCTCAAATTTGAATTTTGAAATGGATTAGTATACTTTCTATTTTTTATTTTATATATTTGATATACCTTCCATTTGAAAGTCATAAATCAAGAGATATTAATTGTTTTATTTATTTCATTTATTTTGCTTGGATGAGAGCTATAGAAGATTTTTTTTAATTATTTAAAATAAAAAAATTAAAAATTTTAGTTTCAGATATTGAAACTCTCATAAGACTTGTGGTTAGAAATCCCGTTTTGCTTATATAAAATATAGATGGATAGAGAGATATATAATAAGAATTTATATTTGTTTTAGATATTTTTTAATATACAAATTGTTATTTTTTCAGATTTTTTATTAAAATAATTTAACAACATAATTTAAGTAAGAATCTAGATTTAAAATTTTATTTTAAGAATATAAAATTAACTTATAGACCAATCATATTGTAACAAGTACTAACAAAAAATTAAACAAAAAAAAAATTATTAGAAAAAAGAATTGCAACTTTCAACCTTAATGAAATGATAATATTTTACAATTATATTAGTATATAGATATATAGATAAATCATGAAATAGATCAGTATTTAAAACTTATATTATGGGATAAATCATTTTAATTTTAAATTTAAATTAATAGAATGTTTTCCATATTTAGTGCCCTCAAATTTGATTTTGAAATGGATTAGTACAATTTCTATTTTTTATTTTATATGTTTGATATACTTTCCATTTGAAAGTCATAAATCAAGATATATTAATTTTTTTTTAATGAGAGCTATAGCGGATATTTTTAATTATTTAAAATAAAAAAATTAGAAATTTTAATTTGAGATATTGGAACTCCTACAAGACTTGTGGTTAGAAACCCTTTTTATTTATATAATATGTAGATATATAGATAGATTTAATAAGAATTTATATTTTTGTTATATTTTTTTTAATATAAAAATTATTATTTTTTAGATTGTCTTTATAAAAATAATTTAATAATCTCATCACTAACCATAGTGTATGAGAGAAGTTGAAAAAGGTGTAGCAGTAAGTATGAGAAAATTCAAAAAGGCTTGTGGGTTGGGAGAAATTAATAAATGCTAACCTTGTTTTTTTAAATCAAAAATTTAAAAAGGGAAATTTAGTCAAAACCCTTCATTAGACCCTTATTTAGTGAAAATGACAATCCAATTTAATTTTCTTTATAAACCCCCTAAAGAGAAAATATATAATTGAGTAAAGACAAAGCAATATATATATATATATATATATATTATTGGACAATATTGCGATAATAACATGTTACAGTCAAACAGAGTAACGTGTTATTGTGAGGCAGAGTAATTGTCAAACAAAATAATATTTTACTCTTACGTTGTGTTTGGTTGGAGGATTTGAAGAGGGATTTGGAAATGGAAATGGAAATGGAAATGGAAAGGGAAAGGAAAAGGGAAAAGTTAGGTGAAATGTGAATAAAATATACTTACATTTCACCCAGTTTCACACACCTTTTCCCTTTTCCTTTCCAAATTTCTCCCCAAATTCCCCAACCAAACATAACATTACTGTTTAAATCAATTTCAACGGTAATAATTTTTTTAAAAAAGAATTTCATAATCAACGTAGATTTTATTTGATAGATCTTAATGAGAGAATTTTAATAAATATTAATTTCATTAAAACATGACATTTATATTAAAAATTATATTATTTTAAAGTATAATATTTTGATAATAGTGATATTTGTTGGACTTTTCAAATAAAATTTATTTTTCTTGTCCTTGATGTATTAAAATTATTATTATGATTGAGTTTTAGCCAAATTCCCCAATTAAAAAAATTAAAATTAGGATATTAAGTAGTTGTTTGGGATACTATAAAAAATTTAAAAAATTAAAAAATTACTAAAAAATAAAAAATAAAAAGTTAACACTACTTATAAAAAAATAAAAAAGAATTTTTTTTTTATAACTGTGGGACACGTGTACCAGTGCCAAAAAAAAAAAAAAAAAAAAAAAAAAAAAGAAAAAAGAAACAAACTTTTTTGTAGACCACGGCTGAAAAAAATCCAGTATACTTTCCAACAAAACTTTTTATAGATTTTACCGCGAATGATTTGATGTTTTGGCCTTGATGTTATATTTTTTTTCTTTTTTTATTGAGTACTATGTCATTAGTGATCTTTTTAGAGCTACAAAATTAGTGGTCTCTATCATTGTTGTATATTTTCCAACAAAAATTATTTAATACACATATTTTAGTAAAAAGGTAGCCTTCGTTTGTCAATGACTTTTTTAGTTGATTTTTTTGACTTTTTTTAAGCTTTTTTAACCTGGGACTTTTTTGTTCGTTTGGTATTTTTTATTAGTTTTTTTGGCCTTTTAGCTTTGAAATAATGATTTTTTTTTTTTTTTTGGTGATTTTTACCTTTTTGTGATTTTTTAACTTCTTTTTGTCTTTTTGTAATTATTTAGCCTAACATGAAAACCAAACACCACCTTAAAAAATTATTCCAAAAAATTATATTTTTTTTCTTTATTTTTTTATTCAAAAAATCAAAAAATATACTTATATCGTTGATTCCAAACAATCCTTATAGCTCTTACAAAACTCATGGATTAGACAACTCATTTTCCTTAGGTGATATATAAATAAATAGCAATCAGATGTACTTTGACGAAATTAACCTTAGAAACATGAAAAATGCCTCCTGTAAACGCGTTCCAAGGGCAAAATTTCACGTGTCCAACGTTTTCTTGCTTCAAACCTTGCTATTGTTCTCTATTATCAGCTAATAATAAATTTATATTTTTCAAAATATAATTATTTTACCACTTATACATGTATTTGGCTTCAATTTTTTTTAATGAATGAAAATTTTATAAGTTTGGCGAATCAGAAAAGATTAAAAATCTTTTCAAATTTAAATTTAAGTTAATTATCAAGTAAATGTGAAGAAAGATTTTTTTATCTCAACGAAGAGCATTTTTACATCTGTCAAGTATAGAGAAAAAGAAAAAAAAAAGATGAAAATGATAAAGTAAAATGATTGAATAAATAATCAAATTACAAGTAAAATAACAATAAATTACATCTACTCTTATTATTTCGAAATAAAAGTGTGAGTAAATGAAATGCAAAGTTATATAATCTTAATATATAAGGAATGACAAAAATATATTTCAATTCTCTTTGATTTGGTGCTGGGGAAATCCTTTACTATGTTATCTTCATATGAGGGTGGTTATTAAGAAAAAGGTTGAGTTTCTTTTATACTAAGATTTTACTATAAGAGAATTTGAGGGGTTTGTAGGATTCGTCATGAGTCTTATTTTGATAATTCAAAAGCTACATTTTTTATGAAAAAAATTTAGGGCGATCCAATAATCGTAATCCTTTCATTTTATTGTATTTGTCTCCGAAAAAATAAGCGGAAAATACAATTTTAAAATTGACCATTTATTTTTTTACAGACAAATGCGACAAAATGAAAGGGTTACAGTTATCGGATCACCCTAAATTTTTTCATAGTCGGTTCATTTGGGATGTGGGTTGGCTTTATGACTTTTTGAATTTTCTAGCCTAGGGCTAAAAAGTCTCGTTTATGATAGGCTTTTTGTCTTTTTTGACTTTTGTGAGAAAAAAAATGAAATGATTATGAGTAGGATGTAATGTTTTGTATTATTTTGCTAAAAAGTCTAATTTATCTTTTTGTAACTAAAATAGTCAAAAAGCTTGACATGCCAAACGAAGGCATTGATAGCCTTACAAAATAAATCGTTTGAATCATTAAAACGAGACTCATTATGAGTCCTATGAACGCCTTAAATTTTCTCAAGTTAAAATCTCAATATGAGAGAAGTGCAACCTTAAAAAAAATCTTCCAGCAACAAGACTACTGAAATAACTACCTAAAATTATTTACTCTTCCATCCAGTGGCGTAGCCAGAAATTCAGTACAGAGAGGGCACAAATTAATGATAATTTGGTACTATTTTTCTAAAAACACATTTTAGAAAATTCTACTTTCTTGTTTTCCATTTTTTTTTGTGTTTATATTGATTTTTTTAATAATTTAAGCAATTTTTTTTTAAAATTTTTAGACATACCCACATAAATATACCTAAAAAGTAAAAAAAATGTGGAAAAAACCGTTTAAAAATTCACTAAATACCAAAAATATAAAAAAAATATGAGAATTCAGTACATTTTTTATATTTTTATGTATTTATTAAATTTTTAAAATATTTTTTCACAAATTTTATACTCTTTAGATACATGTAGGTAAGGTGCATATAAAAAAGTAAAAAAAAAATGTTTAAAAATTTAAAAATATTCACTAAAAACAAAAAAATACGAAAACAAAAAAAGTCAACTTTTAAAAAATTTAATCCAAAAAATTCAAACCAAACACACTGATTAATTTTTTTTTTTTTCATAATAAACAACAATGAGATATTACTAAACTTAAATGTTAAAAGTTCATTTGGATAAATGTGAATTTTAAATTAAAGAATTTGAGATTAAATTTTAGGGAAGTTGACCAGTAAATCCCATTTTGTGGACTTGTAATCCATAAGGTTCTAAATGTTTTCTTGGTGACTGGGTGGTCCCTTAATTGTTTGTTGACAGCTTTGCCACTGCTAGTATTATTGATTGACATTTGGTGTGGGTTTGTATGGGAGAAGGTGAATGTGTGTATATGTGTCACGTTGATTGGAAAAGTACACTAATATTTTTTTTAATGTAGTAAGTGTGTAACACTCACAGCATGAGACGTGGGTTGTGACGTGAACACAAGTAATTTGACACTTTTTTTTTTTTTTTTGTGAACTAAGTAATTTGACACAGTTTGACCCTTTCTTTCCCGATTGCCATTTGTGACGATTCGACGTGAACCCGGTGCACACCCCCAGCGCAATCTCGCTTTTAAGAAATCGATGTCTTTGTTTTGTGGATTCACATTGCAATCTAGATTCGAGATTCACTTTGCAATCTATGACCTTGTTTGAGACCAAACACTTTGCAATCTATGACCTTCGTTTCGTGGATTCACTTTGCAATCTCGCTTCTCATCCCAGCAAAGTGATCCACAGCCGTTGTATCCATTGTTGGGTTCACAGAAATTGTTGATTTGTTGGGTTCATATTTGTTGGTCATTCGGGTCGTTGCACAGGTTAACCCGGTGCACACCCCAGCGCAATCTCGCTTCCTTGGAAGAATCGATGCCTTCGTTTCGTGGATTCACTTTGCAATCTAGATTCGAGATTCCCTTTGCAATCTATGACCTTGTTTGAGTCCAAACACTTTGCAATCTATGACCTTCGTTTCGTGGTTTCACTTTGCAATCTCGCTTCTCGTCCCAACAAAGTGATCCCCGGCCATTGTATCCATTGCTGGGTTCACAGAAATTGTTGATTTGTTGGGTTCACATTTGTTGGTTCACGCAGTGCTGTGTGACTCCATAACCCACGTTATCACACCCCAAAACATGGATCCAAATTACCAAACGTGGATCAGGAAACGTATCCCACAAAATCTGCATTTAATCCCAATATACACCTCTAAAGAAAAAACAAAAGAGGGTCAAACCGGTCCACACACACATCACATAAATTTAAAACGGGACCTGATTGTCCGCAAAACATGCCAAACAGGACTCGCCAATCTAAGAGAATGAATGTGGGATCAAATTGAGTAATAGATTGGTAAATAGGACTTTCGGATAATTTTCCCTAAATTTTATACAAATTTTGGGGAGTAGCTATTTTGTAGGTGGATTGGAAAATTAAAAAAAAATATATACGTTGAGACAGAAATGATATATTTTAGTAGAGAAATTCTATAAAACATACCGCAAAAAAAAATATCTATCATATACAATTATGATTTTCGTGGTCTTTAATTATAATACATTATAGTGTTAGATATAATTTAGTTATAACTTCTTATGGTTGTTCTTTTCGTTATGACTATATATTAAGTAATAGTTAGTTATGACTCATTCTGATATTAGTTATGACGTATTATAATTTTTTTTTTCAATAATTGAAGATGTGTTGCTTGATTATAATTTATATAGTCGCCATTTTAGTTATGAATGAAAAGAAACACATGAAAGATAAACTCTATATGTCAAATGTAACTAACAATCCAATAAATTCTATATCTTCATTGAAATTTGTTATGTTTGCATATCAATAATAATAGATATTACCATTATATTAAAATTTTTATAAATAATAATATAGCCTCTTTATTTTCAATCAAAATAATCATTATTGTTCTCATAATTTTAAAAATATCATTGACATTTCACATTAAATAATATTTTTATAATTTTTTTATTTAATATATTTTTTTTATGTTAAAAAAAAAAGAAAAGAAAAAAAACTCAGGAGGGACGTGAGCCCCTGAGCCCAGCATGGCTCCGCCCCTGCCCCCAGGACTACTCATGCTACCTTTGGTGGTCGCACGACGGTGATAAATATGATGATGTGTTCCGTGCAATATCCCAACGTCTAAAGGTTTCGCTATCTGAAACCCTCACTCACTTCTGCCCACTTGCTGGAAGATTGAAAAACAATCTCTCAGTCGATTGCAACGATGAGGAAGTTGATTTTTTTGAAGCTTGTGTCATCAACAACTGTCGTGTCTTCGACATTTTTGCACGAGAACGACCCAGCATTCAAGGCACGGTCGCTTTGGCTCCACCCGAACCCACATATGATAACAATGCCCCCTGTCACGCGTTCAAGTCAACTTTTTTCCATGCGGCGGAGTGGCTATTACCGTGCAAGTTTCCCACAAGATCAGTGATGGAGCCTTCTATTCCTCATTTATCAAGGCTTGGTCTGAAATTGCTCTTGGATCCCCCAACACCGTAGTCCCAGATTTCACTGCTGTTTCCTTTCGCTTCCCCCCAATAGAGGACTTCCCAGTTACATCGTTAACATTCAGTGGAGAAGGCCCAAAGGTCGTTTCAAAGAAGTTTGTGGTCGACCCCTCAAAATTCGCTGACCTCAAGGCCAAAACTGCCAGCGCGAGCGTGCCACAACCCACACGTGTCGAGGTTGTCCCAGCGCTCGTTTGGAAATGCGCACTGGCTGCATCCAGATCAAGATTTGGTGGGACTCGAAAATCCTGTGCGTTGACGGGAGCGATAAACTTGCGGTCAAAGCTTATACCACCTTTGCCAAAACATAGTTTTGGAAATGTAGTAGGAATGTTCCAGATAATAATTGATAACGATGACGGTGACTACGAGAGTGAAGTAACAGACATGTGGTGTGTAAGTTGAGGAAAGGGGTTGAAGAGTCTGTCATGCAGAACAATAATTTGTCGAGCAAGGCAACACAGCAGGCGAAGAAGGAATATGAAATGGAGATACATTGCCATAGCAGCTGGTGTCGATTTTCTGCATACGAAGCGGATTTTGGATGGGGGAAGCCGACATGGGTGGGGATTGTTCATCAGGTTTCTATTTGCCCACCTGGAATTACATTGATGGATACAAGAGATGGCGAGGGAGTAGAAATTTGGTTGAATCTAGTTGAAGAGGACATGGCCATAGTTGAAGCTAACCAGGAGTTGCTGTATTATGCCTCACCAAACGAAGCTGCTCTCTAAAACAACTAGTCCAGTCCTGTGGATGGATGGATCATGGTCAATGATGATTTCATTATTATTTTTCTTCCTATGTATTTCCAAGTTTTATGTATTAAGAATAAATGTCTTGCTTGTGGCCCTCTATGGGTCATGGTGATGACGTATTATCTTTGTTTGTGTGTCCTTCATATTGAAATAAAGTTAATTATGTTTTTAACGTTGGTATTTTAAAGATAAATTAAATAGATAAAGAAAATATATATATATATATACATATATATATTTTAATTCTTAAAGGAAATACAAAACTTGAAAACAAATTACAACATGGAATATATTACAAGATAGATTTCGAAAAAAATAAATTACAAGAACAAATTAGTAACAATGACAAATAAGATTTACATACAAGAAATAGATTGATTCTAAAAATTGAAGAACAAAAAATAAGGAATGCAAACCGAGACCCCGTATTTGACACGATATCCATAAAATAGATTCGCTGCTTCACCGATAGTGCTGGAGGTCTACTGGCTTCTATCTTCTAAGATACAATGGTTAAGCGTCTGCTACAGTAGTAGTCACTGGAGCAACTCCGACGAACTTGAACATTTGTTGGACTCTCTCTCTCTCTCTCTCTCTAACAAAACCAAGGAGACTAGCAAAAGGAAAGAGAAAAAAACTCTAGAATTTTTGGTGTAAAAACTATCACTTATTTTGTAATGACCCCAACTTGTCTCTGGAGGTCAGAGTGGTGACCGACTAGTAATCATAGATTACCTATGGCCTCGAAAACAAAATTTTAAAATATTTGAATAATATCAGCCTGAAGCGGAAGTAAAATAAAAATAATATTATCTATTGAGCTGTGCATATATGATAAACTGAAATACTTAAAAACGTTTCATATCACACTTCAATATATATACACAATTGCATATCTTATGCATCCCAAATCATACATATATGACTTTGACAAACTAAAGCTTAACAAGCTTGTCAAAAGCAAAGGTTAAAGCATCAACACAGAGGCACATCTTCAGATAGCTTGACAAAACAGGTGAGCTCTGAAGCAAACTAACACTATTATTTCTAATGTTCACCTACATATATATAAGGGAGAGGGATGAGCAGGAGCTTAGTGAGCAATACCAAAATAAAGAGGTTAATGAATGAAATCCATCATAATATAAATATGTCATACAATTCCAAAACAATTCATATATCAAATCATATAAATCCTTGATGTTAACAATATCAATTCGAATCAATTTACGTGATAACATCCAATAGAGTATCATTATAACAATATGTCAAAACCAATGGGACCATCAAGATCAATTCAATGGGACCACAATGGGTCAAATAATAAAAACACAACGGGTAATTCAATATAGACCACTAAGGTCTAATATTATAGATCTCTATGTTTCAATTAATTCAATGGGCTATGGTATTATTTCTCTCAAGCAAGGGCCTCACTAAAGGAGGCCACGATTACAAGTTCAAAAATGATCTTCATTCATTTAAACAAAATAAGATTTCATAAACATCACCATTGAACAATTTCAAAATACATTTTAAACGTATCTTTATAGAGATATTACCCGTGATGGACTTGAACGAATATTACTCATCGGATATCCAAATAGCTGTAAACGTTCCCGAACGCCCCGGGAGGGAAATCCCGTTTTGTTCATATGGGCTCACTATAGTTCAGGACTCAAATGTCATGGTCCTGTATCTAATCTCGCAGAGTGCAATGCAAGACCGATGAATCATCAAAGAGTCCAAATCTGGCAAATCGTTTTTGAAAATAGATTTTTTTGAAAAAAGTGCCAAACATGGACTGCTTTGCCAGATACAGAATCGCCACCTAAATATTTTATTTTGGGAAATTTAGGAAACCCTGACTCGTTTGCCTAAGGCCATGTGTCCGTCATCACCAAAGTTGCCTCGGTTCCGGAACTTGGGTAAATGAGGCATACAAGCCCGACTCTCTAATGCACCTAAAGAGTGAAAATCATAGGAATATGGCATGCATATAGGCTCTGAAATATGATGTGCAATGGCCCCAAAACATGAAAACACCTCAGTATATGCATGCGATGGGCCTCAAAACTCAAAGTTAAGCATGGATATTGAACTACAGGCATGCAAAACAAGCATCATTCGACCATGAGACCCAAAAACAGAGCTAAGGCAGTCCAAAACATGCACAAAATCAGTTTAAGGCAAGACCAAAAATATGCTAGGACCAAAACATCATGCAAAACAAGCTAGTGAACCATGACTTACACTACAACTATATGAAGCATGTGAAGGACTACCAAACCAGCCGAAAACAGAAACAAGGCATGCCAAAATATGACCATAAACCCACTGGAACTCAGTCAACACATGCTAGAATGAGGTGCTCCTTTGAAAGGCTATGCAAGGGGTTACTCTACACATGCAAGATAGACATCAAAAATGGCAAAACCACCTCTGGAAAGAGGTTATAAGGGCCCTAAAACTCATTAAAAAGGGCATGAAAGGGGGCTAGGAAGCATGCAAGTGAAGGCTCCTTTGAAAGGCCATGAAGAGGGTTACTCTACACATGCAAGATTGACACTTAACATGGAAAAACCACCTCTAGACAGACGTCATGCAGGTCATAAAACTCACAAATAATAGCTTGAAACATGGCTTGAAAACATGCAAATAGGGGCTCCTTTGTAAGGCCAAGAAAGCTAGTAAACATGAAAAGGGGTGAGAGGATCACCCCTTTTTGATTTTGATGCTCAAAAACACATAATAACCACTGAAAATCCACTAGATTTCAGTGGTCAAAAGGGCCAACAAAGCTCAACACAAAAGTCCTAATGCATGACTCAAAACAAAGAGAAATGAAGCATGCAAAGGGGGTAGATGACCCCCAACAGAAAAGAGGTCTGAAACAAACATGTTAAGAAGCTTAAAACAAGACTTTTTTCAGTTTATGACAAAGCCCAAATATGCTTGAAAATGGAGCTAAGATGTGAAGCAAAATAATGCTTAAATGGGGGAAATGAGTGTTACCCTTGTAGAAAAGACCTCCAGCAGGTTTTGGACCAAAGTAGCAAACCTTTAACGTCTGAAAACCAGCTCCAAGGTGCTTGGATGGATGGTAGAAGGGTTAAGCTAAGGGTTGGTGTGCAAAGGGCCAAGAACTATGGAGTATTTGAGCACAAAAGAGAGAGATATAGAGATGTGTATAATGTATGCCTTAAAAGCAAAGTCTGAACCCTTGCTATGGAAGAGAACCTCTTCCTTTATAGAGGAGAGGGACTAAAGCTTCCTCAAGAAGCTTAAAACCAAGCTTAAAGATCCTCCATACACGTGTATGGAGGATCAATTCTGAGGCTTCTAGCTGGCACAGCTGGCTAATACTCAGTGAGACAAAAAATGAGAAAACTGGCCAACCAGTTCAGGTGGTCGGCCGACCCCTTGCCCTGGTCAGTCGACCAGGTTCAAAAGGGTCAATCATCAAAAGCTAGTCGGCAGCCCTGATTGGTGGTCTCCCAGGTGAAAGCAACTTAGTGGTGGTATGAGAGACCAGAAAATGTGGCTCAAAAGTGAGGGAGAGCACTTACTTGTCAAGAAAAACCGGCCGACCGGGGAAAGGTGGTCTCCAAGAAGAAAAGGTGGTCTCCCATCCTTGTACCACCTTCCTAACAATGAAACTACGGTCCATGCCAAAAATGAACCAAGACGGATGCAAAACGAGGGTTCGGGGGCCAAAACGCGCAGCCGGGTGCCCCGAAAATTGACTGTTAAGCATCAAAGGTGGCGTGCGACCACAAAGGTGGTCTCCCGGGCCACAGTGTCCCTCTAAAGAGAGGAAACAAGGTGTGTGCCAAAAACTGGAGCAAACGGAGGTAGTTAAGCGGTCCCGAACCGAGGCACACGGCTGACGGCTCCGAAAATCAGAAATTGGTCTCCAAACGGGAACAGTTCTCCAAACGGGAACAGTGGTCTACGACCATGAAAAGTAGCCTACGGCCACTGAGAGATGGTCCACGAGACCTCTCCCTCCCTTCGGGAAGAGAAAATAGAACCTGGTTCACAAACTGAGGTGAAGCACAAAAAGTCCCGAAGTCCAGAGGCAAGGCTCTCAGCCGAGACTTCGTGACCTCAGGACGAGCACAACATGCGCGATCACCGAGCGCTCAATTGATGACATCTGAGTCTTAAGGTCGGTCAAAAATGGGGTGTCTACAGTTGCCCCTCTTTAACAGAACTCGAAAGTCATAAGTGACGGGAGTGAATGTTAAAGCCCAGAGACGACCCATTTTTGACAAGGCCGAAGACTTAGATAAACAAGCGAGATAAACAAGAAGTGTGCCCGCAAGTAGGGGCAAAATGCAAAATGATATGCACCAAGCCGAACGTAACTCATGATCATGCAATGCAGCAAGCTGTAATCAAGCAAATATTCACAATAAATGCAACAATTTAAAGCAAGAATGCGAGGCAAAACTGCATTTCATGCAGTAGGGATGTAAGAGAATTACAATTCTCGCTACGTCTCACACGGAGAAGATACAATACCTGTGCGGCTCGTCTGGTCGCACCGGCTTCAAATGAACTGTACATACGATATCGTGCCTGCAGAAGAGAGAAACTTAACAAGCACAACATAGTTAGCAACATATGTTCAACGTTATATCGAACGCAGATAAACTTGGTGTCGATGAAAAAGTGCATCGTAATGCAAGAAGAAACGTGCGCGACAACGTAAGTTAAACATGAAGGTATGACAATACCAGTGAAACGTGCATAACAATGCAAGTGACATTCATAACAAATGCAAGTGACGTGCATAACAATACAAGTGACGTGTATCTTCGAATGCATGTTTGAAACAAAACATTGAGCAAAGAAATGTAGGCCTCGACGAGGGCAACTCAAACGCGACCTCCGGTTTACCTCCCGGAGGGGTCGCAACGTACTCAAAAAGGATACACCTTGCTTTTGCGAGAAACAACGAGCCACGCGTCAAAGATTGGATTTGAAGCTCCCGCGGAGGGATTTCGCGCCGAAAAGTGCACTTTCTTTGTACTTTCTCGAGAGCCGGGACTCCGATCACCACCAAAATTTGCAGGGAGCTCAAAGAGGCATGGGAGACCACCCAGGAAGACTACCGACCACTATATAATGTTGCCAACCACTTTTGGTGCAAGGGGGTGGTCGGCCTACTAGAAAAGGTGGTCGGCCAACCACCTATCCAATTCTAGGACAGTTTGGTCATTTTACCTTTGTTTCTTTAAATACACATGTCCAACTCACTGTTCCTCACAACTTCAGGTCCGAAATCAGCTCTCCTTCCTTCCTAGACCATTTTCTCTCTCAGATTTGCGCTCTATACGCGTTTTTCAACGCCCCACGCAAAGTTGTTTCGCAAAATCTTTCAGTTTTCTTCACTTTAGACCGATTAAAATTTGATTTCAGAGCTTCTTTCTCCATTTTCACCACTTGAGGTAAGTTTTTCTCAACATTTGGCACATTTTCTCGGGAGTTGACTTTTGTTGACTTTTTCATTTCCCGAGAGTTGACTTTTGTTGACTTTTTCTAATTTTTGCTCATTTTTGCAGATTTCTCGAAATGGCGGGTCATTTTCCTCACGGCGGAGGTCCTCCAGGTGCCGAGGGTGAGCCAGACATCATGTCCTTGCCCCCGAGGATTCGGCCATTTGATCCCGAGAGGTATCACCCTCGGGAGCACATCCTTCCTGAGGCCACTTTTTATCGTTTCACCGACTTTGATGACCAAGCACCTGCAGATCTGCTACTGCAGGAGCCAGAGTCCCACCTCTCTTACCAGGCACGAGAGGTATGTACTTCACTTTTATATTTTCTGCAATATATTCCGTATTTCCCGCACATTTCATGTTTTTGCTATATATGTTCATCTGCTCGTTCTGAACACACTTGCACACCATACTTCTGCTTATTTTAGCACATGTCTCACAGCACAGTATCTTGTTAAGTTGGCACACAGCTCAAGCACACGAATTTCTGAACACGCAGCTCATACTTTGATGATGAGCACACAGCCCACTATTTGACGGCGAACACACACAGTCCACTATTTCTGAAATCTGAACACACAGCCCAAACTCTAAGAAGAACACACAGCCCACTATTTCTGAAATCTGAACACACAGCTCAAACTTGTTGATTACGAACACACAGCCCACTGTTTTTGAAGTCTGAACACACATCTCAAACACTTGATGTTGAACACACAACTCGAACTTTGAGATGGACACACAGCCCACTGTTTTTGAAGTCTGAACACACAGTCCAAACTTGTTGATTATGAACACACAGCCCACACTTCAATTCTGAACACACAGCTCACTGTTTTTGAAGTCCGAACACACAACTCAAACACTTGATGTTGAACACATAGCTCGAGCTTTGAGATGAACACACAGCCCACTATTTTTGAAGTCTGAACACACAGCCCAAACTTGTTGATTATGAACACACAGCCCACACTTCAATTCTGAACACACCGCTCATACACTTCATGTTGAACACGTAGCTCACAACATTGTATCTAACTCGATTTGCACAGAGCTCACACTTTCATTTTGAAAGTGAATACATGTGTTCATTCTGAATGCAGGTATCTTCTCGTATTACACGAGGCTATGGCTCGATCATTGCTAGGGAGTGGTACGCGGAGCTCCCGGAGGCTGTTCGTGATCTGGTTGACCAGGCAGGGTTCGGTCCCTTCTGCACGGGGATATCATGCTATCCGGCGAGCAGAACCTTGATGGGCATCCTCGTAGAGAGATGGTGGGACACCACCAACTCCTTCCATTTCTCAGCTACCGGGGATATGACGATAACCCCGTTCGACTTTGCCGTGCTGATAGGCCTTGACGTAGGAGGCTGGCCGATCCCCTATGACGAGGATATGGGTAAGTGGGAGGCTGCCTGGATCTATCTGTTGGGAGCTCGCCCACTGATTGACAGATCTTTGGGTAGAGTCTGATACACCTGGTTCTCCACGCAGTACAGGGAGACTGTGCCCGAGACTCTCGAGGAGATTGCACAGTACGCTCGCGGGTTTTTGATGTTCCTCCTGAGGACCACTCTGTTCTCCGATAGGGGGAACACCGTTAGACTTTATCTACTGAGTGCTCTGGTAGACCTATCACAGGTCAGCCAGTATGATTGGGGTGGCGCTGGCCTGGCTACCCTCTACTGCTATATGAGTGCGACCTCCAGCGGACGGGGGAACATAATTGGCGGCTATTGGAGAGCCTGGGAGGTACTTTCTGCCCTCTTGATTTACATTTCTGCTTTTCATTATCTGTACACTACACACACGGTACACTTTACATTTTGTACTTTGCATTCCACTCTCAACATTCTGCATTCATATTCTGCACTCGGCATTCTGTATTCTGATGGATATTGCCCTGTTTTCCACAGCTATGGGTTTTCGCGTACTTTCCAACGCTAGCCCCGGAGCTCGAGGTGAAGGTGCCTCTTACGGTTCCTTACTCGCTTGTATTTGAGGGCCAGTACCAGCCGAGGGCTCGGGAGACTTTGCCCTACCTGGGGAAGTTTTTTGACACAGTGCGGACGACTGAGGTAATTCAGAACTCTCAGTTCTCCATGTTTTCATCTTTGATTCATCTTGCACATTTATGATTTCTAATCGGCTTATGCATTGGTTATCCGTAGATCATATGGCAGCCCTGGACGCCCTTGAGTGGAGATACCCGATTTCAGTTTGCTGGGGAATGGGCCGCTTCTCGGTATAGGATCCTATTTGAGGGGCCCATTGGTAGGGCCTGGTTTCTAGGGGACCGCTTCATGCGCCAGACGATGGGCTACCCCGAGCAGAGTGTCCCCACAGCACCTCCGGACAATATGCGATCCATTGAGGGGCTCACACCCTTGGAGGTTGATTTGGCTATGCTGGGCACTGATGTAGTTCTACATTTAGAGGAGGGGGAGTACGCGACCTACCGTCACACATACTTGATGCCTCCATTGACAGGTGTCCGTACTCCCACAAGGAGGTTTGCTGGCATGCCATCATTGAGTCGAGCCCGGGCTACAGATATCTCTTCGACTAGGAGGGCCGGCCCATCGAGAGGTGGGGCTGGACTAGTCCCCCTGATTCCCCCGACTCATCATCGCACCGGGTGGCCAGATATCCCGACCGAGTTGACAGGATGGCGATACGGGACTTCCTACCTGATTCCGATAGAGCCTCCTATGCCTGATCGCCGATATGTCAGAGACCTTGACTCGCCACCCTGACTCGCCACCGGTATACTTTATAGCTTTAATTTATCATTTAGATACTTAGACATTCATTCATTTACTGACAACTTGCACTTGCATCTGCAGCCTCCCAGTGAGTATATTGAGGGGTTGCTCAGGTTGGTGGCCTCACTCGAGGGCATGGTCCTGCGGAGAGAGACGCAGCTGTTCATCGCCGGTGTCCCGGTACTCTTTAGTTTTCTTGCATTTATTATACTTCTAATGACATACTGAACTTGAACATTTCACTGCATTGATTGACTGTATGCGTAGAGCACATCTGACACACACCACCTTTATGTACTATATCTGCATGTATCCACTCCATGTAGCTTTCTTGTCTCTACATCTGATATACATATTGGCTAATGTATTCAAATTGCGCTCTTTCTTTTCAGATGCCTCTGCTACAGACTGTGCCACAGGCCGGGCCACCTAGACCTTCTTGGGGAGCTAGGAGACGGGGTTCGACTCGTGGCCGAGGCGGACGTAGAGAACCCATCATAGAGGAGGAGTTCAGCGAGGAGGAGGAGGCTGCGCATCCCCAGTCAGAGACATCCGCTGACAGAGAGGGTGACTCTGGTTCCGGTAGTGGAGATGATGCCGAGGAGGGTTCCAAGGATGGCAGCTCCAATTCAGATGATGATGATGATGGTGCAGAGGCTGTTCCGCAGAAGAGAACGAAGAGGGCCTCTTATTCCTGCAGTTGATAGCACTGATGCAGCTGTTCCCTGCTTTATTTGCCTTTTTTACTAGTGGTTGTAGCACATTGTACATTATTAGGCAGTTTTATTTTCTGTAAAACTTGTACCCTTATTGTAAAATATTATAACAAAGGAAGCATGATGAAATGAAACAGCTTTTTGAAAAAGTGTTGCATTTTATGTTCTTGCATCGCATCACATCATTTCGCACAAAAATGAGATGGAAAGAAAATTGAATAACGAATATTGCCAAGTCAGGTAGTGAACCGACACAACAAACTAAACAACTCAACTTACTAAGAAACAACAAAACCTTAGCAAGTTTACAACTCGATAAGCAAATCTCGACAATGTTGATTAAACAAAAAGTAACAACTCACTATACAAAACTCGACAACTCGACAAAACCCAACACTCGATAAACAAAATAACTCAGCAAGCAAAACAACAATTCGATAAGCAAAACAACAACTCGATAAGCAAGACTTAATAACAACTCGATAAGCAAATGCATTTAAGAGAATCGAGGTAACGGAACGCATCTGAAACAGAGGGAAACGGAGACCTTTGATACTCCCAACACATGGAAATGCTAGGAACTCTCTTCTAGAGGCTAGAACAAGACCAAAGCCACACTTCTCTCCATGGCCGACCACCTAAGGAAGCTGGCCGACCAGTTTTCTGTCTTGGAGACCAAAGGAGTGGTCGGCCTACCAGAAAAAGTGGTCGGCCGACCACGAGTTTGGCAACCACTAGATTTGTGACTCATGTCCCCCGAATAGTGCCTTATCCTCTATAAAGGTCCCAGCTTTGTGGTTCATTCATTTCATCTCAGTTTTGCATCAAAATGGAGGTGTTCCATACTGAAAATCTCACAGCTTGGGTTGCTACTTTGGATGGCTCGGAAAAGTTGAACTTTCGGGGCTTTAGCTTGAATGCATTATTCATGCTGGGCCGTACTCTGCTGCATCTTCCTTTCCTTCATGCCGCGGCGAGGTTTTGGAATCCAATAACACACGTCTTTAGCTTTAGTGGGCAAGAGATGTATCCTACTTTCGAAGATTTCCAAGCTTTGATGGAATCCGAGCGCAACGAGGAAATCTTGCCTCAACTCCGATTCGGCCACGTCCAAGCCTTAGGACAAATGTGCGGCCTCACTTTGCATGACGCTCGATCATTGATTCACAACGGGGAGCTGGACATCCCAAGCTTGGTTTGCTGGTTTTCTGATGCTGGTAACTGCGACGACCATCAGTGGCAGGGCTATCGGCGACACGCGCTTTGCCTATGCTTGTTATCTCATTTCTTGCTTGCCCCGGGCTCCGATGGGTTTAGCACTCGTTTGATTGAAGTGGCCGAGGGCCTGAAAGAAGGCAAAAACTGCATTGCCATGACATTGGCTGAGACATTGATGGGCTTAAACGCTTTTCATCGCCAGGGGATGGCTAGGCTTGCGGGGAGCCCACTACTATTGCAGGTAATGTTTCCCACCCCATCTCACATATATATTGGTCACATCACTCGGCTGTCAAGCTCGGTTCTTCTCACAAAACCCTTTTCTCACTTTTCTCTCATCGTACATCTCTCTATTCTTTAATCTCTCATTTTTCATCCCTCCCCAAGTATGGTTGATGGACAAGTTGAGAGTAGTTGACTCGTGTCCGGTATACTCAGCTCGCGGCTATTTATTCCGACGACGTCTAGTCGATGCCCGGGATGAGGGTTGGTGGTACAACTGGATGTGCAGTTTGTCTGCGGACCACATTGCTTGGCGTTGCCCTTGGCTCAATCTGCCGGCAATGAGTTACAACATGACTCGTCAACCTGGGATTCAATTGATTGGCATGACACACTGTGTCTTCTATTCTCCATTTCGGTTCTGACGTCAGTTTGGACATGATCAGACTTGCCCGCCAAAGGGGATAGAGTGCCCTGTTGCATTCCCAGCCCGAGGCGTATAGCTTGCCCGGTATGCCATAGCATGGAGGACTAGAGAGCTCCTGGCCCCGCTCCCACTTTCAGTTGCACCTTGTCTGATGAGTGCATAGATTGGCTCAATGAAGAGGTACAGATTGGGCCCAATCTGGCATTAGAGGCTTCGACCAGCTCTGGGAGGGGGCGCAGGAACATTTGACTTATCTATGCACCGGATTTATTGCTTTATCAGTACTTTTAAGTTTTCTTTATGAATGTAATAAAAAGCAACTTCAATTTGTATGCAAGAGCAGGAGAACTCTGTATTGAAATCAATGAAATTGAAGGTTGTGGGTACTGAAAATTTTCCGCTTTGGTCCAAAAATGGTCTAAGTTGTAAAAAGATTAATTTGAGCAAAATCAACTTTTATTAAAACTTTTCAAAACCATTTTCGGAGTGGATCAGAACTAGACACGCCTGAGATCTGTCACTGAGATGCACAACCCTGGATCCCAGCAACTGGAAAGTTGCCCCTAGTTTGAATAGCACTGCATCGGAGATTACAACCGAACTCTTGAATGCTGAATAGACAAAGATGACCGAGATGATCAAATGGACAAAGTTGATCGGGGAAAAGTTTATGGCTAAACTTCAGGATGAAGTTGCCTACGTATCGCAAAAATGAGAATCAAGCCTTACGTAGTTCAGGCTCGGGTTCACTTGAGTATTTTCACTCTCCTTTTGTGCTCAAACTTTTGCCAAGGCCGCCCTTTGCGGGTTTTTAACCTTGAGAGCTCAGTTTTTGTAATTTCAAATTTTTCATGCTCTAACTTTTGCCTAGGTCGCCCTTTCGGGTTTTCGGCCTAGCGAGCCTCTCAGGGGTAATATTTCTTCAACTTGTCCATGTTGATCAGCTGTGAGAACTCTAGGCCATCTAGGTCCATCAAAACGACAGCTCCACCCGACCAGATAGACTTAATGACGTAGGGACCAGTCCAATTAGGTCTGAACTTGCCCCTAGGGTCGTAGATGGGAGCTCGGTTGTCTTTGAGCACCAAATCTCCCTCTTTTAGATTCCTGGAGAACTCTTGTTGAAAGCCCTGGCAATTCTGCGCTGATGACCTTGAACATGGTATAGTGCTTTCAGTCTTCTTTCATCGAAGAGCATGAGTTCTTCAAATCTGCTCTACTGCTAATCTGCTTCGGCTATCTGACACTCAGCCAGCACTCACAATGACGGAACCTCAATCTCGATAGGTAGAACGGCCTCCATTCCATAAACCAACGAATACGGAGTCACTCCAGTAGAAGTTCTAATTGAAGTCCGGTAGCCCCACAGAGCAAATGACAGCTTATCTGGCTAGTCCCGGTAAGTTTCCACCATCTTCTGCAAAATGTATTTGATGTTCTTGTTGGCGGCCTCAACTGCTCCATTGGTCTGCTGCCGATATGTGGACGACTTATGAAAAGTCACGTTGTATTTTTCCAACAAGTCAATCACTTCCTTTTTGAAGTGGGAGCCATTGTCTGAAATGATCTCATTCGAGACCCCGTAGCGACAGATGATGTTGTTTTTGATGAACTTCACAACATGCAAAGCCTTCAACACCGCATAAGATTGGGCCTCGACCCACTTCGTGAAATAATCTATCGCGACCAGAATGAACTCATGCCCGTTAGACCCCTTTGGAGTGACAGCCCCAATCACATCAATTCCCCAAACTGAAAATGGCCATGGCGAAGTCATATTGTACAGCTTCAACGATGGGATGTTCATGCGGTTTGCATGGATCTGACATTTGTGGCATCGCCGAACAAAGTCGACATAATCCTCCTCCATGGTGGACCAGTAGTAACCCTGTCCGAGGATCTTTCGAGCTAACACTATCCCGTTCATATGTGCTACGCACTCTCCTCCATGGATGGCCTCCATTAAGCGCTTCGATTCTTCGGCTTCGACACACAGCTTGTGCATTCCCAGATGACCTCTCTTGTACAATTTACCTCTGCAGATGATGAACTGAACAACCATTCTTTTGATTGCCCTTTTATCCTTGGCATTTGCCCCTGGTGGATATGCCTCTTTCTCCAAGAAGTTCCAAATGTCGTAATACCAGGGGTTCTTGTCCTGAACCTCATCTATGGTAGCAATTGACTCATATGCTGACGCAAACTTCTGGTCAATAATGATCGAACGCATCCGGACTCCAAACGGGATGTCTATCATGGAAGATAGAGTTGCTAGTGAATCTGCGAACCTGTTGTTCTCTCTTAACAGATGAGCAAAGTTTAGCTTTTCAAACCGAGGAATTAATAAGTCCAAGGTCTGGTGATACATTATCATTTTTTCTTCTTTGACTTTCCAATCTCCTTTAGCTTGAGATACAACAAGGTTCGAGTCCCCGATAACGTCCAAACTTTTTGCCCCTAGTTCTAGGGCTGTTTCTAAACCGGCAATGCATGCCTCATATTCTGCTTCGTTGTTCGAGACTTTGAACCAGAGTTTGAATGCTAGAGGGATACAGGAATTATCGGGTGCTATCAGCAACATCCCTATCCCATACCCGTACTGGTTTGACGCTCTGTCAAAGTACATCATCCAAGTTTCGTCTTTGCTATGCAAAATGGCCTCATCTGGGAATAAGTACTTAACTACTTCACCTCTTTCCACTGGATGATCGGCTAAGAACTCCGCTACCGCTCTTCCCTTGACTGACTTGCGCGTCACATATTTCAGATTGAATTCGGAGAGCAACAGCAACCAACGAGCTAGCCTACCTGTAAGTGCCAATTTCTCGAAGAGATATTTGATAGGATCTAATCTTGAAACCAACATTACAGAGTGAGCTAACAGGTAGTGCCGCAGCTTCCTGGTAGCCCATACCAAGGCTAAGCAAGCATTTTCCAATGGTGTGTAGCGGGTTTCATACTCCAACATCTTCTTGCTTAGATAGTAGATAGCCCTCTCCACCTTGTCCTCAGACTCTTGTGCGAGCATGCAGCCCATTATAGTCTCAGTTACTGAAAGATACAAAATCAACGGTTTCCCCAACTCAGGCGGTGACAACATGGGTGGGTTCTGTAAGTATTCCTTGATCTGTTCAAAAGCAGCTTGGCATTGGCCATCCCAATGGAACTTCTTTCCTTTCTTCAGGAGACCAAAACGTGGTTCACAAGTTAAGGTTAATTTTGAGATAAACTGTCTTATGAATTGCACTTTACCCAGAAAGCCTCGCACCTCCTTTTCAGTCCTTGGTGGTGGCATTTCTAAGATGGCCTTGATTTTGGAAGGTCGACTTCGATACCTGTCTGTGTAATCAGAAACCCCAGCATTTTCCCTGCTGTAACACCGAACGTACACTTTTGAGGATTCAGCCGCAACTGAAATTCTCTGATCCTTTGGAAGAACTTTTGCAAGGCGGTGTAGTGGCCCTCTCTTTCTTTAGACTTGACAATCATGTCATCCACATATACCTCGACCTCTTTGTGGATCATGTCGTGCAATATTGTGGTCGCGGCCCGTTGGTATGTAGCTCCAGCGTTCTTCAGCCCAAATGGCATTACCCTGTAGCAATGAGTCCCCCACGGGGTGGTGAATGCAGTCTTTTCTCGGTCTTCAGGTGCCATCACTATCTGGTTGTAGCCTGAAAAGCCATCTATGAACGAAAGCAAAGCATGCCCTGCTGTGAAGTCCACTAACTCATCGATATGCGGCAAGGGGAAGTCGTCCTTCGGACTGGCTCTGTTCAAGTCCCTGAAATCCACGCATACTCAGATCTTGCCATCCTTCTTTGGCACCAGAACAATGTTGGCCAACCAAGTCGGGTATTCGGATACTAGCAGGAACCCTGCGTCAATTTGCTTGGTGACCTCTTCTTTAATCTTGAGGGCCCAGTCTGGGCGGATCCTTCTGAGTTTCTGTTTAACGGGTCGGGCCTCTGGGTCAAGAGGGATCCGGTGCTGCACAATCTCAGGATCGATTCTAGGTATGTCTTCATAGGACCACGCGAAAACATCTTTTAAATCTTTTAATAAAGCGACTAAGCGCTCGTGTTCCTCCGAAGACAACGTGGACCCAATCTGGACCAGCCGCGGGTCCTTCTCAGTACCAATATTCACAGTAGTGATTTCATCAACTAAAGGTTTAATATATCTCTCCTGCTCTTGATCAATTAATCGTTGCAAAATCAGAGGAATTTCTTACTCGTCGTTTTCAAAATTTTGAAAGTCCTGATTCAAACAATAAATCAAAGGCACAGAAAAGTACTCAGAAACCACAGTCACATCATTCTCATTAAGCATATCCAAATTGTCCGATTCTTCAGCTACAACAGACTTGAAAGTGAAAGAAAAAGACGACTTAGACAGGACTGTGGCATCCGGGTTGTCACTCCCAGGAATACCAGACTCAGACTCAGTCGAGCTAGAACCTGATTCCGACTCAACAGATTCGGTGGAATCAGATTTCGGCTCACTACCTGACCCGGTGCTGCTTGACAAAAATCTCTCCTCGTACTGCCAGATGAGAGAGGGTGCGATGGATGCATCCAAAATACTTGCTGGTAGGCTCGCAGCCGTTTCATTCCCAATTATGGACACCGAGAAGTTATCCCCCAAGCACTTCTGTATGATCGGAGGATCTAAAAGTAGACAAGCTAGCGCTACTCCCATTTCATTTTCAGTGCTTTTGAAATCCACTGCCTCATTTTGCTCAACCTCAGCTGATGGGTCTGTCTGCTCCTTGGCAACATCATCCCTGGATAACTGCAGGTCAAAGAAGATCTCAAACCCTGGCACGCGCTTCCTCTCCGCGTTCAACCATGGTTCCGAGAAGCCGCAGAACAGAAAATCTTCCCCCTCCCGGACGAAGCATCCGTTTAGGGTACCCTGAATGGGTCGGTGCATTAGCTCATAAGGCTTCCCGGCCTTTTTTGCTTTGGCTCTCCCAGCCATCTCCTTACCTTTCCTTTCCCAGTCCTCTTTGGTGGGCAGATAACCCAACACAAAGGTATGCGAGTTGTGCGGCACTTCGGCCGATACATCGACGCCCTTTCGGCCACTCTTTCCCAATCCCATCCCAGGGATGTGTTGAAGCTTGTTCATGAGGTATACTGATTGCGCACTGACATACACCCCCTCATTAACAGCCAAAATGTTCTGCACGACCCGGGCCTCAGCTAGAGTAAACCCCGATAATAACACATCTTCTGTGCCGTGCTCAATTTCCAAGACTGGTGTAGACACTTCCGGCGGCGGATGGATTGACGAGTTCCCCAAAACAATAGTTACCCCCTTCCTGTGAGGGTACTTCAACATATGATGCAAGGTGGAAGAGACTGCCTTGACCTGGTGCAACCACGGTCGCCCCAAAAGTAGGTTAAAGGTTGCGGGAACGTCTATGACATGGAATTCAATGTTGTGTTGTCCTGGACCAACCTGGGTCTGAATTTTGACAGTCCCCATCACCTCCCGGCTTGTGTTATCATAGGCTCTGATCACTTGAGTAGTTGGCACAAAATCCGCGGGCTTCAACCCGATTGCATATGCCGTCCTTGACGGGCACACATTAATGGCGGATCCCGTGTCGACAAGAACCACTGGCACCCACTTGTCTCTACATTCCACAGAGATGTAGAGGGGTTTGTTATGATTTGCGCCCTCAGGTGGTAGTTCTTTGTCCGAAAAGGTCAACGTCGGGGAACTTCCTCCCGGAAAGACCAGTCCAACTAGCTACTCTGGTGTGGTGTCAATGAAGAGTTTAGCCTTGTCCATAGCAGATAGGACAGCCTGTCTATGTACTCGCAAAGCCATAAGCAGTCCCCAGATAGAAATGTTTGCTTGTATCTTTTTCAGCTGTTTCAGTACAGCTTCTTCTTTGAGTTGCTTCTCTTTCTGTTTCTCGGCCTCCTTGTCCTTCCCGAACGCTTCTGGTTGGTCTAAATGCAGGGGCTTGAAATACCGCCCGCTCCTGGTCATATGATCGACTTCGCCGATGTGCCAGGTATCATTTGGTTGATTGCTCCCCCAGTCCTCATCCGTGTGGGCGAGACATAGATCATCGTCTTCGCACCACATTCCATCGACAACCGACAGACACCTGTCCGACTCCGGTTCCACTGTCCTTATACTCGCAGTACCTTCTGTCCACATGCTCGCAGCATTCTCTGTCTTCATGCACACAGAACTTTCAATCCCCATGGGGGCCTTGGCTTTCCTAATTCTCTTAGACTCTTCGATTCCTTCTTGTTCCAACTCCGTCAGTACAGCTGGCTGCTCTATAATTCCCGTATTCAAAGTGCCCAGATCTTGAGCGAAATTCTTAGCACCGGCGCTGTCCGGCGATGCATTCTGATCTCTGGCCCTTTCGGTCACAATTGATGTCCTTGCCCCTACCGGGCCCTGTTCCAATTGAGATTCTTCAACAATGTCTGGTAGGTCATCAAGCCACCCAGTAACCTCTGCTGACTCTCCAAAATCAAACCAATTGACTGCCACGCCCTCTGGATCTTGTTCATTGAAAAATTGGAGGTTAGCAAAATCCCCCTCCACAGCCGCCAAGTCATATATCCTCTGACCAAATCCATCGCCCTGTATCACACAAAGCTCTGCCCCTGCCGGCAATTCCACTTTTGGCCCAACCTGGCCTACTGATAGAATGTAGTCACTCGGACTGTATACCTCCTCAGCAAAACACCCAGATTCCTCAGATTCTGACTCAACAATCCCATTCTCCACTGAAGTCTCCCTTGTTCTGTCTTCAACAGTCACCACCATTGGTTCGGGTTGGGTTCTGGAGATGTCCAACATGCACAAGTTAGTGCAGTTAGGAAGGAGCACCTTCGGCTTGGGTAGGTGGGACGGGGTAATATATATGCTAGGATCGTAAGACACGACCCCAGTCCAGATAGAGTTGATGCGTTTGGGAGGTGGAGCTTGGTTGTGCGGTGGGAGAGGGTTGGTTGTGACGTTGGGTTTTTCTGGAGGCACAATCACCTGTTTGTCAATGAGGTCTTGAATCTCATGGCGCAATCTGAAACATTGGTCGATGTCATGACCGTGTTGTTGGTGATATGCGCAGTATTTTGCCGGGTTATGAGAGGGTGGGAGTGGATTTGGCAATGGCCTTGGCTCTAGGGGCTTCAAGTGCCCTTTTCTGATTAAAACTCCCAGAGCTTTGGACAGGGGCATATATAATGGGGTGAAGGTTCTTTGGCCTCGAGGGTGGTATTTGGTTGTTTGTGTATTGCTTCCGGATGCACCGGAGAAAGGTGTAGCTGCCATGGGTCTTGGAGGGGGAATGGTGGTAACCATGCTTACTTCTGAAGTTCTATTATTTGCGGTGTTACTGGTGCCTGTATTGGTGTTGCGGTTGAAGGTTCTTCTGGGTTGCTCTCTGTCATTATCAATCAACCCCTGCTTCAAGGCATCCTCAATTTGTACTCCCATCTCATGCAAATCTGAAAAGGTAGGGAAGGGGAGTACAATCAATTTTTTGCATAAGCTTAGGCTAGAGATTGCGCACAATCATCCGGATTTGATCCTTGTCAGTGGGCCTAAGGGTCATCATTGAGGCCTTGGCCCTCCAGCGGGCTACGAAATCAGAAAAACTCTTCTTAGGCTCTTGCCTTATTGTCTCAAGATCACGGGTTGTAATCTCAATTTGCGTGTTATAGGAGTACTGCGCAATGAAGACCTCAGCCATCTCATCCCAGGTCCGTTTGACATCGTCTTCTAATTTTGCATACCAGATAGCGGCCACACCCGATAGGGTCCGGTCGAATAATGAAAGCTTATGCGGTCTGGTGAGGCCCATCGGCCGTAGTATATATAAGAACAACTGGAGATGCACCATGGGATCTCCAGATCCATCAAAGCGGTCGATTTGTGGCATTTTGAACCTATCTGGCAGCGTCACAGCCACGTCGGTATACCCATTCTCAACGTCTAGGATGGACTTTACCCCCTGGGATTTCTTGAACAACTTTTCGAGCTTGCTCAACTTCAATGCTGTAGGGTCCACTTCGAACTCAAAGGGAGAGTCCGGTTGATTGATAGACGTAGGTGCCTTGGACAATTGAGGTAGAATCAGGGGCGGAGTCAGCCCCGTTGGGATGTCTATATCCTCCTGGATATTCTGGACATTTGGCAGGATATTCTGGACATTCGGTGTCTCCCCAGGTAGCGGGACCCTTGGTGGGGGAGGAGCTTGATGTGATGCTGATGCTCCGGCTTGCTGTTGTAGTCGGTAATTAGCTCTGTCTGCTGGGCCATGATCGCAGCCTGCTGTTTGGAGAATTCCGCTTGGCAGGCAGCGTCCTCCTGCATGAGCTTCATATTTTCTTGAAACTGACGCATCATTTCTTCCATCCCGGCCATGTTCTGCTGATCCTGCTGACTGACTGGTATATCTATCTCTATGGCAACAATTGAGACCTCGGCCCGACTGTCCACTGATGGAGTAGACCACTGCTCTGGCAACTGTTGCTCGGATATACTGAGTTTTCTCGGCCTTCGTCTGATAACTGGGGGTAGAGAGTGGAACACTGGTTGTCCGTTGACTAGATCCTCAGATCGATTGAGTCAGCGACCTCTTGTCCAGAGTGCTTGGGGAATATCTGCTTGATCTGAAGCAATTGTGCTACACTACTTAGCAAAAAGATAAATAAAACAATAATAAGGAAATAAACAACAAGACAAACGGACAACATAACAGCTTAAAATGAACACACAACACACAGTCGGGCATAACAACACGCAGTCGATAAGATGAATATACTGTTCTCAAAAGCATTGATCACTGTTCCCAAACTACCGTCCCCAAAACTGAATCTGATACCCGCAGATAACTGATTCCTAAAATACTGAACTGGTGCCTGCAGGCCTGATGCCCAAACTTGCAAACTGATACATGCATTCCTGTAGAGACGCACTCTAAAAGCACATAGCAAGCAAGTGAGAGCCAAAACACCCCTATGTTGGGGTAGGGTTTCCCTGTCCTATTTTGTCAGGAACTAGGGTTTCATTACCTATGATCGGGTAAGCGACCTGTCCTAGTTTGGAATGGTCACTATGGATTCCGAATATGTGCTAGGTCGAATGGTCAAAGAGGATGCCCCGGTAAAATTGGGGTTTGTGTTCCTGTCGTGGCAGAGTCTGCAACCGGTCAGCCTTATGGCACGCTTCTCGAAGCGAGCCTCCAGCAAATCGTTCAGGAATAGCATACGGCAAACACTGTGTCCTAGGCGCACCAATGCACATGCAATGCAAAGAAACACATAAGTGTAGTCAAAACACGATATCATGAGTCCGAGTCAAGTTCTCTAACTCCCTAGCAGAGTCGCCAGAAACTGTAGACGTCCCCGAACGCCCCGGGAGGGAAATCCCGTTTTGTTCATATGGGCTCACTACAGTTCAGGACTCAAATGTCACGGTCCTGCATCTAATCTCGCAGAGTGCAATGCAAGACCGATGAATCATCAAAGAGTCCAAATCCGGCAAATCATTTTTGAAAACAAATTTTTTTGAAAGAAGTGCCAAACATGGACAGCTTTGCCAGATACAGAGCCGTCACCTAAATATTTTATTTTGGAGAATTTAGAAAACCCGACTTATTTGCCTAAGGCCACGTATCCGTCATCACCAAAGTTGCCTTGGCTCGGGAACTTGGGTACGATTGGGGAAGGTCACTTCGTGAGAACCCCCACTCGTCCGATCAAAGATCGGCCTCTACTAACCAAGATATCAAGTTTTGAAAACATTATGTGCTTTTATTCCGGTTATTAGCTTAGATTTACTACGTGATGCACACAGCATACAAGTATAGATTGGATCGCCTGAATTGGAACAAAACACCTCATGTTTGCTTTTGAAACTGTTTTCTACTCGCAAGTAGGCTAAAATGCGAATTTGCCACCCTCAGGTGGGCTTAGAAAACAAGATGATTTGCCACTCTCAAGTGGGCTTAAAACTCATAGTTAATGCACTATTCCAATTTAGATAATCCAACATTCACCCACAGGCATTTAGGCAGGTATATCACATAAGTAGTTAGCCTCATGGTAAACATGCTATCATGGCAGTCACTCACACACATGCAAGGATGTTAAAGCATAAACACTTACCGAGTACTCCGAGCCAAAACAGAAACTAGTTAGTAATCAATGCATAATCCTAGTTCATGTTAAGATGGCTAATGCAACACGTGGAAAATGCAACTAGAAATAGGCTCGGCTATCCTAAGAATGGCATATGAGATGCTATAGCTAACACGTGTTCAACTTGGAATTGGAATGCAATGCAGTTAGTATGATGCGCCGAGCCCGGTGCATGTAATACAGATGAATGATGCAAACATGCAAGCATAAGTATGCTAATTGAAACATGCTCTAATCTAACCATCATAAGCTGATAAATAAAAGGGAGAAAGACGAGGGGTTGCAAGACATATATCACACACACGCACACTTATTACAATTGTGCCCTCGCTCGGAGGATTCGAATAAATAATACAGTCCGAATAAATAATTAACTGCTCTAGCTAATTAAATATTACAAAACCCTAATTAATCAACAAATTAACTAGGAAAACAAATAAATTAACATGCAAGCTAAATGGACCGCCTCAGCTTTGTTCCGAATGATGAAAGATGCATGCATGCTCGAGCCGCCTCGTTGGGAAATTCCTCACGATGCCCCGATTCGCCTCTGTTTGCAATTGATCCTGGAATGCTGTACAAAACTCCAGAAGGTTGTTGACCAGTTTTTGCTGTCGGTTTCCGGTTTGCTACAACAGAGAGCAAGAAAGAGGCATGACAAAGTATTTTCACATATGTATGCATGACCACTCTCCCTGTCATTGCACAAGCTCTAGGGAGTGTAGATCTCAATCCTCGTGCCACCAATCACGCATCTCAATGCATGATGGCCAAGGAGTCGAATTGCACGACTCAATATGAAATGAATGCACAGATAAACACAACAAGGCCTAAACTCCATCATGGGTAATCTGGAGTGTCGGCGACCGGGAATTGAGACACGTTTCATCACTTTGAGTATGAAACGTCCCTCGTTTCCCGTGTTTGGACTAACCCTACTCCAAACACAATGCAATGAGATGGCATACACAATGCGGCTAACATGCAACCCTAAATGCAATGCAACCTAATCATGTTGGCATGCGAGGGATGATATGCACGCATGCAATTAGCATACGCAATGCTATGAACCTAGAATGGCATACTTAATGCACATGAGCTATATGGCATACACAATGCACACATACGAAAATGGACATACACAAAGACATAACCAAAGCATACACAATGCGATGGTCAAGCGTGCTACAACATGAGCTAAATGGCATACACAATGTAAGATGGACTTAAACCAATATGAGTGGACCTCAGCCACACCCAAATCAGTGGCCATATGATGAAAATGAGACAACTGAAATACATGCAAACATGCACGAATGCAAAGAACCGATCCTAAGGCACAACATGTAACTCTAACAAAGCATGGCAAAGGATGAAATATGGCATAGAATGGCACACGATCCAGCTCTGAAATATGATGCACAATGGTCCCGAATCATGCAAACACTTCACACGATGCATGCTAGATGACCCGAATACCGAAACTAGTGAAGTGCATTACACTAGAGGTACACAAAGCAATGCACAAATGGCAAAACCAACCCAAACAGACCCTAGGCAGGTCCAAGATAGTGGGAAATTGGTCTAAAATGATGACTCAGAATGCATTCAAATGAAGCCCATGCAATGGTCGGTAAATGAGGCATACAAGCCCGACTCTCTAATGCACTTAAAGAGTGAAAATCATGGGAATATGGCATGCATATAGGCTCTAAAATATGATGTGAAATGGCCCCAAAACATGAAAACACCTCAGTATATGCATGCGATGGACCTCAAAACTCAAAGTTAAGCATGGATATTGAACTACAGGCATGCAAAACAAGCATCATTCGACCATGAGACCCAAAACTAGAGCTAAGGCAGTCCAAAACATGCACAAAATCAGTTTAAGGAAAGGCCAAAATATGCTAGGAAAGGCGGCCAAAACATCATGCAAAACAAGCTAGTGAACCATGACTTACACTACAACTATATGAAGCATATGAAGGACTACCAAACCAGCCAAAAACAGAAACAAGGCATGCCAAAATATGACCAAAAACCCACTGGAACTCAGTCAACACATGCTAGAATGAATTGCTTCTTTGAAAGGCTATGCAAGGGGTTACTCTACACATGCAAGATAGACATCAAAAATGGAAAAACCACCTCTGGGAAGAGGTTTTGAGGGCCCTAAAACTCATTAAAAAGGGCCTGAAAGGGGGTTAGGAAGCATGCAAGTGAAGGCTCCTTTGAAAGGCCATGAAGAGGGTTACTCTACACATGCAAGATGGACACTTAACATGGCAAAACCACCTCTGGACAGAGGTCATGCAAGTCATAAAAATCACAAATAATAGCCTGAAACATGGGTTGAAAACATGCAAATGGGGGCTCCTTTGTAAGGCCAAGAAAGCTAGTAAACAAGACAAGGTGTGAGAGGATCACTCCTCTCTGATTTTGATTGTCAAAAACACATAATAACCACTGAAAATCCGCTAGATTTCAGTGGTCGAAAGGGCCAACAAAGCTCAACACAAAAGCCCTAATGCATGGCTCAAAACAAAGAGAAATGAAGCATGCAAAGGGGGTAGATGACCCCCAACAGAAAAGAGGTCTTAAACAAACATGTTAAGAAGCTTAAAACAAGACTTTTTTCAGTTTATAAAAAATCCCAAATATGCTTGTAAATGGAGCTAAGATGTGAAGCAAAATAATGCTTAAAAGGGGAAAATGAATGTTACCCTTGTAGAGAAGACCTCCAGCAGCTTTTGGACCAAAGTAGCAAACCTTCAACCTCTGAAAACCAGCTCCAAGGTGCTTGGATGAATGGTGGAAGGGTTAAGCTAAGGGTTGGTGTGCAAAGGGCCAAGAACTATGTAGTATTTGAGCACAAAAGAGAGAGATATAGAGAGGTGTATATTGTATGCCTTAGAAGCAAAGTCTGAACCCTTGCAATGGAAGAGGACCTCTTCCTTTATAGAGGAGAGGGGCTAAAGCTTCATCAAGAAGCTTAAAACCAAGCTTAAAGATCCTCCATACACGTGTATGGAGGATCAATTCTGAGGCTTCCAGCTGGCACAGCTGGCTAACACTCAGTGAGACAAAAAAGGAGAAAGCTGGCCAACCAGTTCAGGTGGTCGGCCGACCCCTTGCCCTGGTCGGCCGACTAGGTTCAAAAGTGTCAATCATCAAAAGCTGGTCGGCAGCCCTGATTGGTGGTCACCCAGGTGAAAGCAACTCAGTGGTGGTATGGGAGACCAGAAAATATGGCTCAAAAGTGAGGGAGACCGCTTACTTGTCAAGAAAAATTGGCCGACAGGGGAAAGATGGTCTCCAAGAAGAAAAGGTGGTCTCCCACCCTTGTACCACCTTCCTAACAATGAAACTAGGGTCCATGCCAAAAATGAACCAAAACGGATGCAAAACGAGGGTTCGGGGGCCAAAACGCGTAGCCGGGTGCCCCGAACACTGATTGTTAAGCATCAAAGGTGGCGTACGACCACAAAGGTGGTCTCCCGGGCCACAGTGTCCCTCTAAAGAGAGGACACAAGGGTTGTGCCAAAAACCAGAGCAAACGGAGGTAGTTAAGCTGTCCCGAACTGAGGCACACGGCCGACAGCTCCGAAAACCGAAAACTGGTCTCCAAACGGGAACAATGGTCTATGACCACGAAAAGTAGCCTACGGCCACTGAGAGATGGTCTACGAGACCTCTTGCACCCTTCAGGAAGAGAAAATAGAACCTGGTTCGCAAACCGAGGCAAAGCACAAAAGGTCCCGAAGTTCGGAGGCAAGGCTCTCAGCCGGGACTTCGTGACCTCAGGACGAGCACAGCATGCGCGATTACTGAGCGCTCAATCGATGACATCTGAGTCTTAAGGGCAGTCAAAAATGGGGTATCTACAGTAGCACACAAACATACACATCGAAACATTATATTATTCTCTTGATCTAATCAAATCTTATTTCTCTTATTATTTCTTCTCAAATAAACTGAATTCTTATTCTGTTTCTTTAACCAATTAACTTATGTTGATTTTTAGCTTATTAATCCTAAATGAGGCTTAACTCATGCTTAAAGATGCTCGGAAAGAGATGAGAACGAAAATATAAATTTAAAATAATTTTTTCCAAAATATTCTAAAATAGAGTAGTTCCGCTGAAGCGAATTTGGTCGCTCGAGCGGTGACCATGGGTTCTCAGTATTTTGGTCTATAAAAATAAATTCTGAATGGCCTCAATGTTCGCTCAAGCGGTAAATTTACCACTTGGGCGGTCTGTAATTTTTCTGTGTTTCGAAAATCAATAAAAATAATTTCCAAACACATTTTCAAAACTTGGGGTCTTCCATTACTTGATTTTGAACATGAAAACACTTCAGAAAACCTACATATTTGATCAATTTCAAATCATTTACATTAAAACTCCTTTAATTTCAAAATTAAACTTAAAATGTTCATAAACTTATGATTTTCAAAACTTTGTTCTTCTTCCTTTAGCACATGAATTAAATTTTCAAAACCTTTGAAAACCTATGATGTTTGTAAAGATGAAATCCAATTTCAAGAAAAATATCAAAAATCAAACTCAAATAATAAATTACAAAATCAATCTCTTAGAATTTGAACTTCACTCAATTTTTAACCCAAAACTTAATTTATAATCATAGATGTTCCAAAATATGTTTAAATTTAGTAAAACTCTTAAGTTACATTACATGCATGGATTAAAGATCAAAATCAAACCAATTCCTAATTTTCATTATAAAATCAAAACTTTATCTAACTTGAGGATGAATTCCAAATTTCCATAAACTTAATTTTTATAAAACTTTTCATTTTTCTCTTCAAAATATGAAATTGAATAGCTCCAATTCTTCAAAATCCATGAAGCATGTAAATATAAAACTCGAATACTTCATAACGTTCAAAATTAAACTCAATTTGGTGATATTTAAGATTAATTTCCACATTCATTAGCCTAACTTAATTTTCTTTATCTTCTTGCTAATTTCTTTTTAATTATATGAAATTGAACGCAATTACCTGTTGATTTTAGTTGTTAGATGATTTATCTACAAAATTTAATTTTCAATTTCTTATCTAGAGTCTTGAATGGTTGAATTCCTTTTCAATTTCTCAAGTCTCCTCTCTTTTCTTCACTTTGGTCTCTTGAACCCACTTCTTCAAAGCTTTTCCCAGAACAATGGTGTGAGTTCTCTCTCTCCCTCGGTACCAAACCACTCCAGCACCTCTATGACATAAACCCTTCCTCTTCACTTACGAAACCATCAACCAAACAAGACATGTACTCACACAAAAGTTCCACTACAACAATTAACTAGAATGTTGTCAACTCTTCTTGATTTAATTAGATGAATAGGATTAGCTTACTTGTTAATTATGCATTAACTTAATTAAACCCCACTTAGTCTTAACTAATTATAATTAACACATGATTTAAGTAATCTAATCATTTTCAATTAAGTCTTAATTAATCATCACTTAGTCCTAATTAATTATGATTAGCGTATAACTTAAGAAGAATTTACTCATATATCCCATATGGGAGAATGCTGATCCATTCAGTCTTAAGAATTTGCTTATGAGCCAATTAGTCCTTTTTTTTTTTTAGAAAGTTATATTTATTTGATTTGGTGCCATTTGAGATTAAGTTAATGTCATTTTGTGATTCATTTTTTCAATTTTCTGATTCGTTTTTGGCATGAGAATGGAAATGTGAGGTATGGAAGATTCTTTTTGAAGGGTTTGTGGCTAAAGTGTTAGTTGCGGAGTGTAGAAATCTATATTTCTATTATTACACTGGAGTGCTATATTAAAGTGTTATGTTTAAGTAGTTTTTGTGTGTTACATTGATTGGAGTGTTACGTTTAGAAAAAAATAAATAAAAAATAAAAAATATGCTAACGCTATGTTTGATTGAGGGACTTGAGAAATGATTTGGAAAAGGAAAGGGAAAAAGTGTGTGAAATGAGGTAAAATGTCGGTATATTTTATTTATATTTTACTTACGTTTTCCCCTTTCCCTTTCTAAATTCCTTCCCAAATCCCCCAACGTAACACAACGTAAGGAGTTTTTTTTTTTTTTTTTTGAATGTTATGTTGTTACGTTTAGAAAAAGTACACTAAAGAGTTTTTTAGTGTATTATATTAGAGTGTTACGTTTGTAAACTAAAGAGTTTTTGTGTGTTACATTGATTAGAATATTACGCTTAATATAAATACACTAAGGAGTTTTTTTGAAATACTACGTTTTTACATTTGATTAAAGTACATTAAGGAGTTTTTTAATGTGTTACATTGGAGTATTACGTTTAGGAAAAACACACTATGGAGTTTTTGTGAGTTACATTGATTAGAGTGTTACGTTTAGAAAAAGGACACTATAAAGTTTTTTTAGAATGCTATATTGTTACATTTGAGAAAAGAAAACTAAGGAGTTTTTTAGTGTGTTACGTTGGAGACGTTTGGAAAAAAAATATACTAATGAGTTTTTTTGAAGTGTTACGTTTAGTAATTTCAACATTATGAGAAAATCTACATTTGTCCCTCAACACAAAACATATGCGCGTTTATGCTTGGCTTTTTATGTAATTCACATTAGAATGAAACTTTTGGGTCTATAAGAAAAAAGGGAAGACCAAACAGTTCATAAAATCATTATTTGAGATTTAGGGGTGGTTTGGGATAATCAAAATAAGTGCACTTTTTGACTTTTTATAAAATAAGCGTTGGGTTTGAAGTGATGTGCTAGAGAGGTGATGTAATTTAAATAAGATGATCTGACTTAAATATGATAGTGACTTTTTGACTTTTTTGGATCATGCCAAACAAGGCCTTATTAGTGCTTTACCCTTTAAATTAATCTAATTAGTCTCAATTAAGGTTTAATTTAATCATTCCTAATTTTATTAATCTGAATCAAATTTTTAATTAAACTCTCATATGATTCTATACATTAAACTAAATTAATTAAACTCATCACATATGGTTTCTTAAATCTTTTAGGCTTTCAATTTCTGATTCAAAATAAAATCCCCTATATATACATGAATTCTAATTAAGTAATCATGTCTAACTCTAATCAATTAGAATTAATTCTTGATTTTTATTATTAGATTAATCTAATTTAATCTAATTTAATTTTACGTAATTCCCTTAAATGTCCAAAATACTCTACACATTAAATTAATGTTATTAAGCTTTGCCATTAGTGTTTGTAAGTTGTCTAAACGTTTCAATTTCAAGTCCGAAGTTATTCCTTAGCTTAGTTTGATCCATCAAAATATGTACATAGGTTTTGAAATTGATCTAATTTTCCCGAGTCTTATAATTTTTGACAAATGTATGTCCTTCACATTCTTAATCAATTGTATTTATTTCCAATTACTTTCTATTCACTACTTTACATTTATATTCCGTGATAATTTGAGGTACTTAAATTCAATTAATTTTTTTTAATATATGTTAATGATTATTTTAATAAGGAGTTCATGTGTACACAACTTATTCACTATTTTCCCTTTTCAAGTATTAATTAAATTATTCTATATAATCAAACAGCTAAATTTTTGGTTTAAGGCATTTAAAGGTGATTAATTTTAATTATTGTAAATGGCATTATTCAGGATGTTAGATATTTTCCATCTCTAAAATCATCTCAATTCTCCTTCTAACCAACCTAGGAGATGAGGGCATCTATTTATACAAGTATGGAGTCCCTAGCAATCAAGACCAACATCAATAGGGCCATCAATCCTATTGTAACTTGTGCAATAACCCACAAACTACAAAAACTCACACATGTTGAAAACATGTGCTAAAAACAAAGAGCCACACTTCTAGGTAAAAAAATGGATAGGGATGATGGACCACCAACCCAGCCTAAACCCAACCCAACCAGCACATGCACATGTGCAAGCCTAGGCCTAGCCCAACCCAAAATTAAATTCAAGTCCAAACCCAACACATGCACGTGCACAAATCTAGGCCTAGCCTAGACCAAGACTAAGTCCAAGTCCAAATCCAAGCCCAAGCTTCAAGCTTCACTCTATGAGACCCACATTATGAGATAATTTCTCATTCACTACTTAATGGTTTAGCTCATTGTTTTTGTGTTGTAATATTTTCACTTAAGATAATACAAATTCACTGGGACCCACATCAACCGGCGGTAGAGTCCCATTTTAATTATGCAATAAAGTTACCGAGAAACTATGATGTAATTAATCTTCCATTTAATAAAGTTTAAAACAAATTGAAAGCTTGAATTCAATTCGATCTAAATAATTTTAGCAAGTCCCACCATTATGTTGGCACCATAATTACACCAACCAAAAGATGACATGTGGAGAGGAAAAGGCAATTAGAAAAGGAAGTAAAATAAATACACAAGTTGTTTAAGAGACCCACCTTTGAAGCAACTGTAACGTCCTAATTTTTAGACAATAATAATATTAATTTCTTGGGAAATACATCAATTTAAGGATAAAATATGTAAAATAAGGACATAAGTAAGATACATCAAGGTTTTGAGTGAATGCTTCTCTGTTTCCTTGACCTTTCCCAAAAGAATTACGTGTTCGTTTACATCTACATTGTTTCAAAATATCCAATAATAATATTTGTAGTTCAAAGAGCTAGAGAGAAACAAGTAGAATGCCCTTTGCGCTTACACATTTCAAGACAAAGGTCTTGATTACACAAAATAAAATGTACAATCCAAACACTATAGCTTAAGAGCTGTATTACATAAAGCACACAAAAGAGAGCGTTCATGCTGCATCAAAATATCTCATCTTCAACTTAATGCGATGAGACTCCATCATCTTGACCTGAAATTGTTATTTTGATAGGAATGAACAAAATAGCCTTGTAGAAATACATTTCACAGAATATATGTGCATTTGATATAAGTATGATCACTACAAGAAAAAACACCTTTGGCGTTTAGTCGCCAAAGGTCCTATTTTAGTCACCAAATGTCAAAATTGCACTTTTCCCGACTAAAAAGTTTAGTCGCCCGTGTTGTCGCCAATAAATGGTCGCGAATGCCTTTGGCGACTAAAATACTGTTTGTCGCCAATATGTATGTCTTCAGCGACTAAAGATTTCATCGCCAATAGTCAATTTCTTTATTGGACATTATACCTTTGCCGACTAAACTGTTAGTCGCCAATAGTTCATTTTTTATTTTATTATTTATACCTTTGGCGACCATTCACTTTAGTCGCTGAAAGTGTTTTCAGAAAATTTTTTTTTTTGCCTCCGCTGCTCCCAACAGGTTTCGAACTTGCGCCAAACCCTTTGCACACGCCAAACCCTTTGCACAACACTCCCTCCACTCGGCCAGTATATCATCACATGATCATATATGCAATATATATTATTTATATACTATATTAACCGCAATTAATACAAAATAATATTTATAAATATAATTTTTTTAATTCAATATAATTTTTGTCAAAAAATAAATTATTTGCTAAAAAAAAAATTAGGCGACTTTTGGCGACTAAAACCATTTTTTAGTCGCTAATTGTATTATTTTGGGCTACTAATTATTTATTTGTCGCTAAAAAACAAGTTCTCAATTAAAAAACAGCACTTTTGGCGACTATCCAGAAATTTCGTCGCCAAAACCACTACTTTGGGCGACTAAAATGGATTTTCGTCGGCAAAACCCCCACTTTCAGCGACTAAATTGTTTTTAGTCGCCAAAACTGCTATAATCAGCGACTAAACCTGTTTTTTGTCGCCAAAACCGTAACTTTTGGCTACTAAAGTATTTTAGTCGCCAAAAACTGTGACTTTTGGCTACGAAACAAAGTTTAGTCGCTAAAAACCATATATTCGGCGACTATACTTCATTTTAGTCGCTAAAACCCTGCTTTTCGGCGACTATACTCTTTTAGTCGCTAAAACCTTGCTTTTCGGCGACTAATTTCATTTTAGTCGCCATTTGATGCACTTTCAGCGACGAATTTTTTTTTTTTAGTCGCCGTTTGTGTTTTTTGTTGTAGTGGATCATGCTTATGCCATGTGATGATAAAACCCATCCCTTGCCTTTTACAAATAAAATGATGTTTATGCACTCTTATTCAAAATCAACCAACATCAAACACGGGGTAGTAAATGTGCACTTGAAAACCCAACGTAAGAGCCAAATACATATAAATAAGATTTTATATAAAATAGTCCTACATTTATTGCATCAATATTGTAACTCCCCAAAATAATCATAATGATCCAATCCAAGACAACTAATACGGGGTAACATAAATGAAACGATAAGCTTCCATTAATCAGAATTAATATACAAAAGGTGACACATGCGATACACATTCATAAATAGCTCATCTTGGGTCTACAACATGCATAACAAGTAGTAGGAATGAAAATTACACAGATATTCATATGCCCTAAAGGTTTACATCTTTCCAAATCATTGGTTGGTTACAACAAAAATGAGTCTACCTTAACACAATTAAAGCCCTTGGCTATACAAAATCAAGACAGCAAAAGAGAGGCTCTTGCTCCAAATCCCTCCAAACTATTGACTTGGCGGAGGCATATCACCGACACCTGAAAATGGTTTTTCCCCAAATATGGTGAGCCAAAACCCAGCAGAAACAATCTAACACAATGTATGAATATTAACAAAGGTATAAATATAATATCCATATACAATGCCCATGATAAAATCATTTATAACTCTTTTACAAAACCATGCCATGCCAAGCTTTATATCTCAATTCATAAGCCATTCACCATTTCATTCAGACAACCAAACTGTGAGTACAACTTAGTGGGTCTCTAACCAACATAGCCATTATACACATACTTTAATTTTTCCATTTTACGGATATTTTGTCCGCGAGAATTGGTACCCATGTATACACGCGATTTTCGGGGCTTTCACATTAGACACACAGGCCAACTTAATTCAATGGAGTTCATCCCCTTTCTTCTCCCAAACATGCAGTATATCGTATTTCTTCTCGCAAACATCATACATTTACAATGTATCAAAGACATAGTCATATTTAATAATAACGGATAAGAGATTAGTTTCAATTCACCTAATCCTCATGCAATTTCTACTACAATTATAGCTATCCTCCACTGATAGCCTAAACAGATATACAATCTCAAAGACAGACAAATTATCAAACTTTCCGTAGGTGAGAGGTAATATATATCCAATTCCACAATTTATATAAACATTCATCCAATTTCATATTCTCAATACCAATTCATTTTATTTATACAAAATAACTATTTGAGACATTTTTGGGCAAAACTCCATTTTCTTCCAAAATCCATCCCAGGTATCAAAATCAACAAATTTATCAAAACACAACCTCACATCTACTCCCACAACCATTTTTTATACATACATTTGAAAACCACTCTTTTGATTTCAAACCAAAATCTTAAGTTTGTTCAAAATCATCCCAAATTCCAATCAGCTTGCTTGGTTCCATTTTTCCAAAAACACTTTTTAGAAAATTCTACTTTCTTATATTCCGTATTTTTTTTGTTTTTACTGATTTTTTTAATATTTTAAGCAATTTTTTTTTAAACTTTTTAGACACACTTTACATAAATACACCTAAAAAGTAAAAAAATTGTAAAAACATCTTTTAAAAATTTACTAAATACCAAACGTACAAAAAAAAAAAAAAACAAGAATTTAGTACTTTTTTGTATTTTTATGTATTTATTAATTTTTTAAAATATTTTTTTCACAGAATTTTTACTTTTTAGATACATCTAAGTAAGGTGCATCTAAAAAAGTAAAAAAAAAAATATTTAAAATTTTAAAAATATTCACTAAAAACAAAAAAAAAAAAATACACGAAAACCAAAAATCTTAGTTTTCAAAAAACTTAATCCAGAAAACTCAAACCAAACATACTAAATATTCTTTACACATCGACAACTAATTAAGTTAAAACTCATAGAAGAGTGTAGAAAATCCCTACCTCGAAGCTAGAGATCAAGGAAGCAATGGAGGAACTTCAAAGATGCCGAAGCCAAATTTTGTTCGGTCTAAAATGGAGCTCTTGAGATGCTCTACCTTTTTTCCAAAGACACTAGGGTCAAGAACCTAATGGATCTACGTGTTTTGGAAGAGAGAAGATAAGTTTTAGAGAGAAAAACTCTAGATCTAAGGCTTTTGAAATGTTTATATAGAGAAAGAGATGAAAAAGTGATGTAAAAAGTGACTTTTACGAATTGATAAACGCACAGTCCGCTCAAGCACAAGAAGTGACGCTCAAGCGTCAGGCACAGTAAGTTGTTCCGCTCAAGCACAAAAAGTCTAGCTCGAGCGCAAAATACACGCTCCTAGTAGTTTTGCAGACAGCAAACTAATACTCGAGTGCAAGAAAAGTCGCTCGAGTCAAGACCGCTTTAGCCTAAGAAACACCGTTCAAGTGTAGAATACACTCTCCTAGTAGTTTTGCAGGCCTGCACAAGTATTGAGAGTTCGCAAAGCTTGCTCGAGCACGGGAAGTGACGCTCGAGCAGAGAATCAAAATCCTAGGCAACATAAGTTTGAAAACCAAGCTACTAACCTGTTCCAAATGCAATCATTACAATCCAATAACCAAATTGAAGGAAGTATGAGGGGAAAAAGACATGAACAACACTACGAAACCACAAAACCCAAGTCCAAGATATAAAAGGGTTGGGTTAAAACCAGACTTGCTATAATCTCTCCATTTAAGGGATTTCGTCCTCGAAATTTCAAATCAAGTTTTAAAACTAGGTTTAAACCAATCACAATAAAGATAATTAATCAATTCCATCACCATGACCCATCCTCCAATCACCCATTTTCATCAACTCGATACAGAAGTTCCTACACTGAAAGCACAATTCACATTTTTCCAAAGCATCTACAGTGTTTACATTAAATTCGTGTCTCCAGAACATATACAACATATACAATGTTTCCATATTCTCAAAACATATACAATATTTTCGTACTTCATTAACATAATCAAAATTTCAATACATGCTCAAACGTCAACAAATAAGTCTGAATACTTCTCACGAACTTCTAACTCACATTCCCAAGTTGCTTTCTCAACCCCGTGATGTTTCCACAATACTTTAACTAAGGAAATTGTCTTATTTTGCAAGACTTGGTCTCGAGTATCCAAGACTTTCATCGTTCTCTCCTCATACGAGGCATCCTCATCTACCTCTAAGTCGGTCCAATCTAATACGTGCAATGAATCCGGCTCATACTTTCGAAGCATGCTACAGACACCCCATTTTTGACCGTCCTTAAGACTTGGACGTCATCTTCGGTGCACTCGGTGATTGTGTTTGTTTGTGTTTCTTTTGAACACCTAAAGTCCTTAGTGGAACGCCATGTCTTTGAGCCTATAAACCCTGTTGTTTTATGTATGTTTTTGGACCAAGAGCTTGTTGCCTCTTTCCTGGAGAAGAGGGTGACCTGTCGGCCAACCCTGGGATATGTCAGCCACAGATTGTGCCTGTCGGCTACTAGTGGTGGCTGACGACCATTGGTCTCTTTTTCCAGATATTTGTTTGCCAACTGTTGCTCACTGAGCTGCATCTTCATACACGTGTATGGTAGGATGTATATAAGCTCAAGCCTTGATTTTTTATATATAGGGGGTGTCCTCGCCCATTTTGGAGGGTTAGACGTTTTAGACCAAAAATTTCTCTCTCTCTCTCTTTCTAGCTTTCTCTCTCTCACTTGATATTTTGTGCTTAGTTTTCTCTACACTTTTGCACACCAACCCTTAACCAAACTTGACCACCATTGAGCTGAGGTCCCTTGGAGTTGTGTTTGAGCATTGGAAGGGGGTTTGAGCTTGAATTTGTGGTTGAATTGTGCTTTGCTTCAAAGGTATAGAACTTACCTCATCTAAGCTTATTGTGATTACTTACTTTGCCATCTTTTTTTTCTACTATTTTAAGGCTGTTTTTGAAGTGTAAAAAACTCTATTTTTGAGGCATAAAAGTAGTGGTTTAAGCCTTTGTGAGTTAGGGGGTTATCCTCAATTTTCCTCTTTAGCTTGTGAAGCTTTTTATGCTATTTTTCATCACATTTAAATCAAACTTTTTGGGCCTTTTAACCACTGAAATTCAGAGGTTTTTAGTGACCAAAACCTTCTTTTGAAGTCTAAAATTGGAGGGGTTAGCCTCCCCTCCTTGTATCTTGCTTTCATGCCTAGTTAGCCTCACATGTTAGCATGTTTTTCTAGCCTAACTTAGTTTTGGTCCAGCATGTTTTTGCTACTATTTTGACTTATTTTATCTTTGTTTTAGGTTGGTTAAGTCCTTCGAGCCTTGTATGGCATGGTTGTAGTGTTAATTCCTTCATTAGCTTGGTGTTTTAATGCTTTAATTATCATTGCTTTGAGTTGAAAGCATGTTTTAGTGTCATTTTGCACTCCATTTCAGTACTGAAATCTCTGCATTCTCCCTCTATTCTTCACTTTTTCGTTTGCTTTGAAAGTGGTTTTAAACCACTTGTTTGCTTAAGTGTGAAATTGAGACATTCATGCTTAATGGTTTAATCCCTTTTGGGGCTCATTATCAATGGCATGAGGTCTCTTTTATGCCCAAGGCACTTGTGGTTTAAGCCATCTTTCCATTGGAGGACACTCACTTTTGGACTTAACCGATTAAAGAATGGATTGGTAAGCTAAAATGAGTAAACAAAACATGGCAAGTAAAAGAGGCAAGATTAAGTATTTTTCAAGTTGCATTGCATGTGTTCGGATCAGACATTAATTCAAACATGAGGAAAATAGAACATTTCATACTCAAAAGTGATGAAATGTGCCACTATCCTTGGTCACCATCACCCTTGATCATGCATGATAGGGTGATGGTCTTGTTGAGTCTTGTTTGCACTCATTAAGCTTGTATAAGGTTGGTTCCTTAGCCATCATGCATGGAAAATGCTTGGTTGATGGTTTGAGGGCCAAGAGTTACACTTTTTTGAGCTTGTGTAATGATAAGGAGAGTAACAGTACAGATAACCCTCGAGAATATACTGTTTTGCCTTTGTTTGCTCTCTGTTACAGCAAAAAAGGAAGTTTGGGGCAGGGGTAGCTAACCGACCACCAGCAGTAGCCGACCGGCCACCAATCGTAGCCGATTGCCACCATTGGTAGCTGACGGCCACCATTGGTAGCCGACTAGCCATCAATGAAGAAGTTACTCAGTGTGTTCCTGAGGTGGAGCAGAGGTGTTTTGGAAGTTGGTGCAATTTTTAGTGATAAAAAATGTGCAAACAGAGGCTGCAATGGCAAGGCGGTGGCATTTTCGGGTGGAGACTAACCAAGTATGTATGCATCCCTCGCCTCTCGAGGCCATTTAATTGCTTTGTTTAGTTAATTAGTGATTGCTAATTTACTTGCTTTGTAATTAATTAGCTTAGTATTTAGCTAATTACTTCGATTTGTAATATTTAATTAGCTTAGAATAGTTAGTTAAATATCATGTTGTAATAATTAATTAACTAGAGTAGTTAATTCGTTTCAATTGTTGTAATAATTAGCGTAGCTAGTTAGCTTATTCATTCAGACCCTCCTTTGCGAGGGCATAATGTTGTAATAAGTGTGCGTGCGTGCGTGCATGTCTTCTAACCCCACGTCTTTCTCCCTTTTATTTAATCGCTTTTGATGGTTAGATTAGGGACATTTTCAATTAGCATACCTTATGCTCGCATGTTTGCATCCATTCATTTGTCTTCCATACACTAAGGCTCAGCGCATCATTCAAACTGCATTGCAATTTCAATACTTATTTGAATACGTGTTTAATCGCATGTTGTTTAAATTGATTTATATGCTATATTAGTAGTCGAGCCTATTAAATGCATATTGCATGTGTTGCATTAGACACTTAACATAGTTAGGATCATGCATTTTTTTCTAACTAGTTTCTGTTTTGGCTTGGAGTACTCGGTGAGTTTTTATACTTTAGCATGCTTGCACGAGTGTGATTTCCATGTTGCCATGTTTTGCATGCTTGCCATGTGGCTATGTGCTTAAATGCTAAACTGCATGAATGCCTGTGAATGAAGGTTTGATTGTTTGAATTGGAACAATTCAACGAATGTATATTTTAAGCCCACTTTGTTGTGGCCAAATCATGTTTTAAGCCCACTTGAGGTGGAAAATCTGTATTTTTAAGCCCACTTGAGGCTGGCAAATTCAAACCATTTTCGTAAAAGCAATCGTAAAAACAAACATGAGTTGAATTGTTCCAAGTCTTGCGACTAGTCTATACTTGCTTGTGCGCGTCACATAGTAAAGCTAGTTTAATAACCAGAATAAGAGCACATAATATTTTTAAAAGAACATATCATGATTAGTAGAGGCCGATCTTTGATTGGACGAGCGGGGGTGCTCAATTCATGACCTTCCCCTCTCATACCTAAGTTCTCGAGCTGAGGCAACTTTGGTGATGACGGACATGTGGCCTTTGGCACGCGTCAGGGTTTCCTAAATTTCCCCAAAAACAAAATATTTAGGTGGCGACTCTGTATCTGGCAAAGCAGTCCAATTTTGGCATTATTTGATTTAAAATCGATTTTCCAAAAAGGTTTGCTGGATGTGGACTCTTTGGTGTTTATCAATTTCACATTACACTTGTGAGACTAGATTCAGTACCGCGGGAGTCCGAACTATGAGGCCTTCTTTTCAAACCATTTTCGAAAGGTGGTGCGCGGAAAAAGGCATGTCCACAGTTTCTAGTGACTCTGCTGGGGATTTAGAGAACTTGACTCGAACTCATGATATGTTGTTTTATTTACACTTATGTGTTTCTTTGCATTTGCATTTTCATCGGTGCGCTTAAGTCACAGTGTTTACCATCTGCTATTTCTGAATAGTTTGTCAGAGGCTTGCTTAGAAAAGCTTGCCAAAAGGCTGACCGGTTGCGAGCTTTGCCGCGATGGGAACACAACCCTTGGATCTGGACTACCGCTCTACCGTTTGATCCTCCTTTCACTTCTTGGTGTCTAGTGTGAGAGGTATATTAGGTAGTCTTACTGAGATATCCTTTTTGACCAATCAACCTAGTTGCATATCGGAAGTCATAGCGACTGTTCCAAACTAGGACAGGTTGCTCACCCGAATACAGGTATATTTGAAACCACTTGTTTTGCGTAGCAAACCCCTAGCTCGTATCGAAATTAGGACAAGGTAACCCTACCCCATCATAGGGGTGTTTTGGTTCTCACTCGCTTGATACTTGCTTTTAGAGTGAAACTCTGTAGGAATGTATGTATTAGTTGCCAGTCTGGGTATCAGTTTTAGGGTAGAAATTTGGTGCAGAAATCAGTATTTGAGTACAGTTATCCAGCTTATGATTGCAACTGTGTGTTGTTCTTGTTTGAGCTGAGGTGGTTTCTGATTTTTGTTTCTTTTTGCTTTATTTTCTTTTTGCAAGGTAGTTTTACACCATTGCTTCAGACGAGTTTGTTACACCCTAAGCGCTCTGGACCCGAGTAAGGCAACTTTACCGATCTGGGAATCTAGTCAAGGGACAACCACTGTTTGTGTCACTCCCACCAGTTACTAGATGAATGAGGGTTCGGTAGAATTCGCCAATTCAGCTGTTACCGTTTACCTCGCCTGTGCCTAGTTAGGCCTAATCATCTACTTCTACTCCAAACAAAGAGTATTGGCCGGTTTAGGCAGTTCAAAATCCTCCAGCCGACATGGAAGATATGCTTTGACAACTCCAGCAAACTATTGAGGCTATGCAACTAGATGTTGCTTGCCAAGTGGAAGTCACCACCTACAAACAGAGGCGCCGTTTGAATTCGAGGTCGACCCCACTGCACTAAAAGTGAGCAAGCTTGAGAAGCTTTTAAACGGGCACAGGGTGTGAACTCAATTCCTCATACAGAGGATGGCTATACTGAGTCGGCGGTGACGTTGCCAGATAGATTCAAGATGCCGTATATAGACTGGTTTGATGGTTCAGGGGATCCTATGGTCCATGTACGGCTATTTTCTGACATCCTACGACCCATGGGTCTCACCAGATTACAGAAACTATCACTCTTTGGCCGGACCCTGTCGGGTATAGCAGCCATCTAGTATGCTATACTAGAAGACTCTGTGAAGAGAAATTTGGAGGAAATGGCTTAGGCCTTCACAGCGCAGTACTCTTACAATACTCAAATCGAGGTCATTACACGTGATCTTGAAGCAACTTGCCAGGAGGCGAATGAGGGCTTCTTCGATTTTGTCACCCAATAGAGGGCTAAGGCCTCCATGATGACCGTCCGGCCAGCTGAAAAGGACCAAATCAGAATGGTGGTCTGTAATCTGCAACCAAGACTGTTACAGAAGATGATAGTCCTACCTCTGTCTACTTTTGCTGACTGCCATGAAATAGGGGTGCAGATAGAGGATGCAATGAAGTAGGGTCTGATAGACCATGAGAAAGAGCAGCCCAAGAGGGCTTTCATACATAGTTCTAATGCGACTACAAGTAGTAGTGCAGCTGTAAGGCCTTCCGATGTGGGTATGGTCACCACCACACCGAAACTGCCAACACCTTTGCCAGTACATCCGATACAACCTCACAAACTTTAAAGCACCAACCCGAGGCCAGAGGGTCTTCACCCCTCTATACATGTCTTTATCCAAATCCTTAGGGGTCCTGATAAAAAAAGGGCACTTTAAGCTGTTAGAGCCTCGCCCCCTACCCGATCCTCTTCTCCCGAAACATAACCCAGCCAAATAATGCGCTTTTCACTAACAACATCGTCATGACAACGACCTATGCTTCAGATTGCGTCGTGAGGTTCAAGATCTCATTGACAATAAGGTGATAACACCTCCTCGAAAGCCTAACGTCACTACAAATCCTCTCCCACCACATAACCAGGTCCCTCCACCTTGGCAAGTAAACCTCATCCATACACTGGCTATCCCTTACGACCCTAGTATGTACATCACCCCCTCACACCTACCTACATCGGCGTTATTCATTTCGGAAAGCATAGACCTGTGCATGATGAACGCGTCTATATCCCAATGCAAACCTGTGGTGATAACTGTGGTAGATGAAGGCAGACTAGCCTTGGTGGAGAATGAGAATGTTAGAGTCATGACCCGAACCTGCCCCTATGGGTTAAGGACATAACCGGCCAGTAATCCTGAGATTACCTATGGCCTCAAACCAAAACAAACATAACTCATCAGAGTAAAGAGGCCAAACGGCAGCAAAATTTAAAACTTTGTCCATAGAGCTGTGCTTACATGGCACATCAAATAAACCAAACATATAAACATTAATAACCCACAACTGAAAAACAGTACCATAAGGTTCTGTACAGACAGGATCATATAAGTCTAAGTCAACCCATCAAAACTATATACAAGTATAGACAAAGTCCTCGCCAACGTGACAACATAAACAAGGAAACAAAAGGGCGAAGACGGGTCTCATGTGTGAGACGTAGGGCTGACTCTCCAAAACTTGGGTTGTTCCACACGGCCTCACTGAGGCTGAGTGTGGACCTCTCTTGGCTCACCTTCAAATACATGAATGAGCATGAGTGACAGCCCAATGAATAATATCAAACGCACAAGTTATACAAACGTTATGTAAAACAACAAACTTCAAACGGCCTTGGGCCCAATTCATATTTTATTTAGCATATATATACACATTTTAAGTCATGTGACTGCGATTCCTACAAACTGGCCTTTGGCCCAATAAAACTTTCATTTGTTCATCGAAACGGCCTCTGCCCCATTCATTCATGTCGAAACGGCATTCAGTCCATTCATTTATGTCAAACGGCCTTCGACCCATTCGTTTATGTCAAACGGCCTTCGGCCCATTCGTTTATGTCAAACGGCCTTCGGCCTATTCGTTTATGTCAAAACGGCCTTTGGCCCATTCATTCATGTCAAAACGGCCTTCGGCCAATTGATTTATGTCAAAACGGCCTTTGACCCATTCATTCATGTCGAAACGGCCTTTGACCCATTCATTCATGTCGAAACGGCCTTCGGCCCATTCATTCATGTCGAAACGGCCTTCAGCCCATTCATTCATTCATATCAAACATTTGTCCGTAATTCAAACTAGAAAACTTATAAGGCATATAAGGAAATAAGCAATTGGACAAATGATGAGCTTCAAATATCGATTTATTCACAGTGATCGGTTGGTTGGTTTGCCTTGGAGCTCGACCTTACACATTTCATGAACACAAAAGGGTCACAAACAATTCGATCCGTTCTAAATTCACATATTCCTCTTTAGGCTTCATTCTTATCTTTTTAACTCAATTACAATGCTCAATGCATGCCCAAGAGTACTTAAAAATGAAAGAGAATAGAAAACGAAACACCGAGTGTCTTTTCAAATTTTCAGAAAACAGGGTCCCCGCTCGAGCGTGGACTTCCCTGCTCGAGTGGACCCTTGAGGCCTGCAAAAGTTCTGGATACATCGAATTTACGCTCGATCGTGCACTTTGGCGCTCGAGCGGAAGGCCTCTCTACATGGCTCTCCGCTCGAGCGTGAAGTACCCCGCTCAAGCGGACACCATGTCTGAAAAAGTGCTGGATGCATCAAAATTATGCTTGAGTGTGAAGTCTGGCGCTCGAGCTAAAGGTCTACGTACATAGCTCCACACTCGAGCATGAGCTTACTTGCTTGAGCGGACATCCAAGTCTGCAAAAGCACTGGGAGCACGAAATTCACGCTCGAGCGGTGGTTCCCCTACTCGAGCGGACATCAATTTTTTTGGATTTTCTGACAATGTTCTTGAGCTCAAACTTGCTATTCAAATCAACATTTCTTGCACATTAAGGCTCAAGCTTCACATATATATGTACTAACATGGTACAAACACCAAATTACAACATTATGAAGCTCAATTTCATGAATCAAACACATGCATGTCCCAAATTATTTCAAACTCATTACTAACATACCAAATTCAAACATTCAAAACTTCTACTCTCATGGATTGTACATGCATGTGACATATAACCCTCATTCTCAACTTATGTGATGAAGAGATGATCAAATACATGGACTTAAACAAAAAATTCAACATGAGTCATGTAATTCAAGCACAAATATGCAAACTCAAAGTAATTTCTTACATGCATGCACATATTGGCTTCCAATTCAACAAAACCAACTTAACTCATGCTATTTATCATCATTCAACTTGAAATCTACAAATTACAAACTAAAATCCATGAGTCAAGGGTTGATTACTCACCTAGGAGCCTAAAATACCCAAGCTCTAGCTAATTCTCGAGCTAAATCTTCAAGTTTTTCAAGCTTCAATGATCAAACTCCAACTATTTCCTCTCTCTCTCTCTCTAGCTGGCCCTCCCCCTTTTCTTGAATTAGAATCAGCCAAATAGAATGCTAAAGAGGAGATTTGAGTACATAGTGCCCCACTTATAATTTCCCTCAATTATACTTATTAATATTAAATAATTGAGTACTATAACACCAATTTAATCTGTTTAATTTGATCTGAGTCGGTTTCCAATTAAATTTCACCGTAGGCTCTAAAAATTACCCTAATCACAATGGCGCAATCAATTTTGGTTTCTGTGGCCGATAGGGCCTTCAATTTAACTTCCAAAGTAGATAATCAAACAGATATTCTTACGGTGAACATATAGAAATTCAGAACCACATATTTTCACATAGTGGCACACAAAATCATATTAAACACATAATCATACTTATATTAAGGACCAATTAACATATTACGGAACAGGGGTATCACAGTCTTCCCCCCTTTGGGATGTTTGGTCCTCCAAACTTAATTTACCTTCGTTGGGAAACAAATGTGGATAGCGTAGTCGCATTTCCTCCTCTTTTTCCCGCGTGGCATCCATCCCATAGTGTTCTTTCCATTCCACTTTCACCATTGGGATGGACTTGCCTCTCAATTGTTTCACTTGCCGATCAACAATTCGTTCTAGCCATTCGGCATATTCCATATTTTCATCAATAGCTACCCGGTGATAATCAATCACATGGAACGGGTCTCGGAGGTAACCCCTCAACATCGACACATGAAACACATTATGGATTTGTTCAAATCCCGGTGGCAAAACAACTCTATAGGCAACTGGACCAAGCCTTTCCAAAATCTGAAACGGCCTGATGTAACGGGGCGACAACCTGCCCTTCTTTCCAAACCTCACTTGGCCCTTCATTGGGGACACACGAATGAACACATGGTCACCGACCTCATACTCAAGAGGTCTCCTCCGAACATCTGCATAATTCTTTTGTCGGTCTTGAGCTGTTTTGAGCCTTTGCTGAATAATCTTGATTTTCTCAGAAGTGTCTTACACGATTTCTGGCCCAAGTAACGCTCTATCCCCGACCTCTATCCAACAAATCGGTGATCTACACCTTCTACCATACAAAGCCTCGTATGGTGCCATACTGATGCTGGAGTGGAAGCTGTTATTATAAGAAAATTCTGCAAGTGGCAAATAGTCTTCCCAACTCCCCTGAAAATCCAAAGCACACATCCGAAGCATATCTTCCAAAGTTTGTATTGTTCATTCTGATTGCCCATCGGTCTGTGGGTGGAATGTAGTACTGAATCTTAGTTCTATTCCCATAGCTTCTTGCAAACTCTTCCACAATCCAGATACAAATTTTGGATCCCTATCCGACACAATGGATACCGGAACTCCTTGTAAACGGATAATCTCATCAACGTAAATGGTAGCCAGTCTATAAGCATTAAACGTAGTTCTCACTGGTAGAAATGTGCAGATTTAATCAGTCTATCAACTACAACCCAAATAGAATCCATACCTCGAGAAGTCCGAGGTAGTCCAACAATGAAGTCCATAGTCACATGCTCCCATTTCCATTCAGGAATAGGGAGAGGTTGAAGTAGACCGCATGGTTTCTGCTGTTCAGCTTTGACTTGCTGACATTGAAGACACTTGGACACATATTCTGCAATCTCTTTCTTCATTTTAGGCCATCAATAAGTTTGTTTCAAATCCCGATACATTTTATTATTACCCAGATGCATAGTAAATACGGATCTGTGGGCTTCATCTAAAACCCTCTTCTTTAGTTCTGGAATATTTGGGACACACATTCTGTTCTGAAATCTCAACACTTCATTCTCAATGCCAAACTCTGCTTTCGGATTTGCCTCAAATTCATCAATCACTTTCTTGAGGAATTCATCCTCTTTCTGTTTCTGTTTGATTTCATCAATGACTGCCGGCTCGGCTGTAATAGCGGCTATCAATCCGCCCTGTTCACACATTACCACTTCAATTTCAGATTTCTCAAAATCTTGCTAGATCTCTTTCTGTTCAGTAAGCAAACAAGCCATAATCCCCGTTGATTTTCTGCTCAAGGCATCAGCAACTGTGTTAGCTATCCCGAGGTGATACTGAATCTCTAAATCGTAATCCTTTATCAATTCCAGCCATCTCCTTTGTCGCATATTCAACTCCTTTTGCGTGAAGAAGTATTTCAGACTTTTGTGATCCATGTAGACTTCACACTTTGCTCCATACAGATAATGCCGTCAGATTTTCAAAGCAAAAACAACTGCGGCCAATTCTAGATCATGTGTTGGATAATTCTTCTCGTGTGGCCTCAACTGTCGGGATGCGTAAGCAATAACCTTTCCGTTCTGCATTAACACATAACCCAACCCTTTATAAGACGCATCACTGAAAATTACAAAATTCTCCGTACCTGAAGGTAGTGTCAAAATTGGTGTAGTGGTCAATTTTGTTTTCATTTCATGTAAGACAGCTTCTCTTTCGTCGTTCCATTCAAACGATTGCCCTTTCCGTGTCAATTGGGTAAGAGGCACATCTAATTTTGAAAAGTCCTTCACAAACCTCCTGTAATACCCTGCTAAGCCCATGAAGCTGCGGACTTCTGTTACATTAGTCAGTGTAGGCCAATTTACAATTGCCTTTATTTTCTGCGGGTCCACTGAATTCCCGCCTTGTTGATTACGTGCCCTAAGAAAACAACTTTATCCAACCAAAACTCACATTTCTTTAGTTTAGCAAATAATTTCCTTTCCCGAAGTATTTGTGGAACAGTTCTCAAATGATGTTCATGTTCAAGTCTATCTTTAGAATATATCAAAATGTCATCAATGAAAACCACAACAAACTCATCGAGGTAGGTTTTAAAAATTCGGTTCATTAGGTCCATAAATGCTGTCAGAGCATTAGTCACTCCAAATGGCATAACAAGAAACTCAAAATGACCATACCTTGTTCTAAACACTGTTTTCTCAACATCTTTTGCCTTTACTTTCAGTTGATGATACCCAGACCTCAAATCAATCTTAGAAAACACCTGTGATCCCTGCAACTGGTCAAATAAATCATCAATACGGGGTAGGGGATATTTGTTCTTTATTGTTACCTTGTTCAATTCCCGATAATCAATACACAGGCGTAGGGTTCCATCTTTCTTTTTCACAAACAACACCGGTGCACCCCATGACGAAGTGTTAGGTCGGATAAACCCTTTGTTAAGCAGGTCTTGCAACTGTTATTTCAATTCTTTCATTTCAGCAGTAACCATTCTGTAGGGAGTTTTAGAAATAGGTTGGGTGCCTGACACAGTTTCAATGGTAAACTCTATCTCGCTATCTACCAATTCCCCTGATAATTCATTTGGAAACACATCTAGAAATTCTCTAACAATAGGGATATCATTCAATTCAACATTCACAGATTGTTCGGACAACACATAGCACAAATAACCCTAGCACCCTTTCTTGATCAGTTTATATGCTTTCATTGCAGATATCAAATAAGATGGAGGCATTACCCCATTACCCACAAACACAATCTCTTTTTGTTCTGGTAGTTTAAACACAACTCGTTTTGTCACACAATCATTGGTGGCACAATATTTGGTCAACCAATCCATGCCCAAAATTACATCAAAATGTCTAAAATTCAAGGGTAACAAATCCCCGTATAGGATAGCATCCTCAACAAGCATATCACAAAACCGGTATATAGATTCACATAATACAGATTCCCCAGATGGAGCAGATACACATAGCAGATATGGCAGTAATTCTAGGGGTCTATTCAGTCTAGATGCAAATGCATATGTCACAAAAGAGTGTGTGGATCCGGAGTCAATTAACACAAAAGCATCCTGATTACATATAGAAATAGTACTTGAGACGACTGCATTAGCATTCCGTGTATCGCCCGGAATAAGTGCAAAAACTCTCCCCTGTCTCACAGTATCCCCGGTGGTAGCAGTTCTCGGGCTATATGCCCTTGTTTCCCACATCTGAAACAGGCTCCTGATGCACGGTAACAAACTCCACGGTGCCTTTTGCTACAAATGTTGCACATGGGAGCTGTGTCTCGGGAAGAATTTGAAGTATTTGAGGAGCCCCTGTTTTGCTTTTTCAAAAAAAATTTCTTCAAAAAGAAGCCTTGTCTTTTATTGCCTTTCCATTCTGTTGGTGGCTTAGCCTGTCTAGCTATGTTAGCCTCTGATATGATGGCCCTGTCTAGCACCCCAAAGTAAGTCTCCAGCGTCAAGACATTCACTCTTTCTAAAATGTCACTTCGGAGCCCACCTTCAGAGTATCTCGCCTTCTTATAGTCAATATCAATTACATGTGGTGCAAACCTAGCCAATTCAGTGAATTTGGCCTCATACTCAGCTACAGTCATACTGTCTTGCTTTAGTTCCATGAATTCTGCTACTTTCCTCTCCCGAACACACTGCGGGAAGTACTTGTCATAGAAGATTTCCAGAAATTTCACCCAGTCAACATCGTTATGATTTTCTCGTATTAACATCCACCATCTTCTTGCCTCGTCTTCTAGCATAAAAGTGGCTAGAAGCACTTTTTGAGTCTCCGAGCAAGGGAACACTTCAAACAATTTCTCAATGCCGAGAACCCATGCTTCGGCTTTCAATGGATCTAGTCCCCCGTGGAACTGTGGTGGTTTCATTTTCTTGAATTCTTTGGTGAGTGCTATTATTTGATCATCATTCTAATTATCTGGCACGGGTGGTGCCGAAGGTGGAGGTGGAGGATGTGGTTGTTGCCACTGTTGTTGCCATTCCTGTTGTTGCCAATGCTTCTGCCATTTCCTGAATAAACCTTTCCATTCTATCTATTCTGGCAGTAGAGGACACTTCTATCTCATCACCTCTTGTTTTCACCATCTGATTAAACTTACATTATGCTTTGTACAAAAGATTCACAAGTATGCATATATTAAAGAGCATACATATTCAAATAATTTGCAATGTAAGTAAATCACAACTTATAGCGCCTCATTGTTCAAATCAAAACACTTAAGCACACTCTTAATGCCTTCAAATTCAAACTTATCACATGAATGCATCCTAGATCTTTTCTAGACGCTTATTGCCCTTTTTGGACAAGTGTGTGAGTTATTAACTCGTGCTCTGATACCACTCTGTCATGACCAGAACCCGCCCCTATGGGTTAAGGACATAACCGGCCAGTAATCTTGAGATTCCCTACGGCCTCAAACCAAAACAGACATAACTCATCAGAGTAAAAGGGCCAAACGGAAGTAAAATTTAAAACTTTGTCCATAGAGTTGTGCTTACATGGCGCATCAAATAAACCAAACATATAAACATTAATAACCCACAACTGAAAAACAGTACCATAAGGTTTTGTACAAATAGGATCATATAAGTCTAAGTCAACCCATCAAAACTATATACAAGTATGCACAAAGTTCTCGCCAACGTGACAACATAAACAAGGCAACAAAAGGGCGAAGACGGGTCTCATGTGTGAGACGTAGGGCTGACTCTCCAAAATTTGGGTTGTTCCACACGGCTTCATTGAGGCTCGGTCTGGACCCCTCTTGGCCCACCTGCAAATACATGAATGAGCGTGAGCGACAGCCCAGTGAATAATATCAAATGCAGAAGTTATACAAACGTTATGCAGAACAACAAGCTTCAAACGGCCTTGGGCCCAATTCATATTTTATTTAGCATATATATACACATTTTAAGTCATGTGGCTGCGATTCCTACAAACTGGCCTTTGGCCCAATCAAACTTTCATTCATTCATCGAAACGGCCTCTAGCCCATTCATTCATATCGAAATGGCCTTCGGCCCATTCATTTATGTCAAACGGCCTTCGGCCCATTCGTTTATGTCAAAACGGCCTTTGGCCCATTCATTTATGTCAAAACGACCTTCGGCCCATTCATTTATGTCGAAACAGCCTTCAGCCAATTCATTCATGTCAAAATGGCCTTCGGCCCATTCATTCATTGATATCAAACATTTGTCCGTAATTCAAACTAGCAAACTTATAAGGCTTATAAGGAAATAAGTAATTGGACAAATGATGAGTTTCAAATATCGATATTACTCATAGTGATCGGTTGGTTGGTTTGCCCTGGAGCTCGACCTTACACATTTCATGAACACAAAAGGGTCACAAACAATTCGATCCATTCTAAATTCACATATTCCTCTTTAGGCTTGATTCTTATCTTTTTTAACTCAATTACAATGCTCAATGCATCCCTAAGAGTACTTAAAAGTGAAAGAGAACAGAAAGCGAAACACAGAGTGTCTTTTCAAATTTTCAAAAAACAGGGTCCCCGCTCAAGCGTGGACTTCCCTGCTTGAGCGGACCCTTGAGGCCTGCCAAAGTTCTGGATACATCAAATTTATGCTCGATCGTGCACTTTGGCGCTCGAGCGGAAGGCCTTTCTACATGGCTCTCCGCTCGAGCGTGAAGTACCCCGCTCGAGCGGACACCATGTCTGAAAAAGTGCTGGATGCATCAAAATTATGCTTGAGCGTGAAGTCTGGCGCTCGAGCTAAAGGTCTGCATACATAGCTCCACGCTCGAGCATGAACTTACCCACTCGAGCGGACATCCAAGTCTGAAAAAGCACTGGGAGCACGAAATTCATGCTCGAGCGGTGGTTCCCCTTCTCGAGCGGACATCAAATTTTCTGGATTTTCCAACAATGTTCTTGAGCTCAAACTTGCTATTCAAATCAACATTTCTTGCACATTAAGGCTCAAGCTTCACATATACATGTACTAACATGGTACAAACACCAAATTACAACATTATGAAGCTCAATTTCATGAATCAAACACATGCATGTCCCAAATTATTTCAAACTCATTACTAACATACCAAATTCAAACATTCAAAACTTCTACTCTCATGGATTGTACATGCATGTGACATATAACCCTCATTCTCAACTTATGTGATGAAGAGATGATCAAATACATGGACTTAAACCAAAAATTCAACATGAGTCATGTAATTCAAGCTCAAATATGCAAACTCAAAGTAATTTCTTACATGCATACACATATTGGCTTCCAATTCAACAAAACCAACTTAACTCATGCTCTTTATCATCATTCAACTTGAAATCTACAAATTACAAACTAAAATCCATGAGTCAAGGGTTGATTACTCACTTAGGCCTCATTTGGGATGCTACCTTTTTAGCCAATTAGCCAAAAAGTTACTAAATTAGCCAATTAGCCAATTAGTCATACCAAAAAGTCAACAATTACGGCTTCTCTCTACTTTTTGCACAGTTTTTCATAATTAGTCAAAAAGTCATCCCAAACATACAAGTTTTTTTTACCTACCTTTTTAACCAATTAGCCAAAAAGTTACTAAATTAGCCTGTTCCCAAACGAGGCCTTAGGAGCCTAAAATACCCAAGCTCTAGCCAATTCTTGAGCTTAATCTTCAAGATTTTCAAGCTTCAATGATCAAACTCCAGCTATTCCCTTTCTCTCTCTCTCTCTTGTCGGTCCTCCCTCTTTTCTTGAGTTAGAATCAGCCAAATAGAATGCTAAAGAGGAGATTTGAGTACATAGTGCCCCACTTATAATTTCCCTCAATTATACTTATTAATATTAAATAATTGAGTACTATAACACCAATTTAATCTATTTAATTTGATCTGAATCAGTTTTCAATTAAATTTCACCGTAGGCTCTAAAAATTACCCTAATCACAATGGCGCAATCAATTTCGGTTTCTGTAGCCGATAGGGCCTTTAATTTAATTTCCAAAGCAAATAATCAAACAGATATTCCTACGGTGAACAGATAGAAATTCAAAACCACATATTTTCACATAGTGGCACACAAAATCATATTAAACACATAATCATACTTATATCAAGGACCAATTAACATATTACAGAACAGGGGTATCACAGTTAGTTTAGCACCTGAGGGCTCCGTGGACTTATCTGAGGAATACAACCCGTGCCGCTAGATTGTGCCAATCAATCAGGCTAGACCAGATGTAGAGTTGCCAGCAGGAATGGAGGTTAGTGTAGTCCGGAAGGATTGGCCAAGCCAAGGATTGGATCACTTAGCCGACCTCGAGGAGGTCATCAACAATCTACAGTTCTACGATGAGCAAGATCTAGGAAATGTACAGATTGATTGGTTCGATCTGAACGGGTCGACAGGCAACTCGGGGTGGCTTAGTGATGAACCTGATGTGGATGAGGGACCTCAACTGAAGCTAGCAAAGTTAGAAGCAGGAACTGCTACCAGGGCCGGAATGGCCAAGAACAAGGGAAAATTGCCGGTGGGCAACGATATTAAGAATTTTGCTCAGGAATCGGACATGGTTAGTACTGCTGATATTGAGCAAGAAGCCGCACTGAAGTAGTTTGAACAAGAAAAAGATGAGAATGATTAGAAAGATGGAAAAGCCCAAGCCCCTGTAAGGGATGATGGTGATGTTAACGTGGGAGCACTTACAATGGAACCGGATAATTGCCTATCGGTTATTGTAGACGTCGCTGAACGCCCCGGGACGGAAATCCCGTTCTGTTCATTATGGCTCACTACAGTTCAGAACTCAAAGTCACGGTCCTATATCTAATCACGTAGAGTGCAATGCTTGACCGATGAATCATCAAAGAGTCCAAATCCGACAAATCGTTTTGAAAAACTAATTTTTAGAAAGAAGTGCCAAACATGGACTGCTTTGCCAGATATAGAGTCGCCACCTAAATATTTTATTTTGGGAAATTTAGGAAACCCTGACTCGTGCCTAAGGCCACGTGTCCGTCATCACCAAAGTTGCCTCGGCTCGGGAACTTGGGTACGATTGGGGAAGGTCACTTCGTGAGCACCCCCGCTCGCCCAATCAAAGATCGGCCTCTACTTACCATGATATCTAGTTTTGAAAACATTATGCGTTCTTATTCCAGTTATTAGCCTAGATTTACTATGTGATGCGCACAGCATACAAGTATAGACTGGATCGCCTGAATTAGAACAAAACATTTCATGTTTATTTTTGAAAGCAGCTTGCTACTCGCAAGTAGGCTTAAGATGCGGATTTTGCCACCCTCGGGTGGGCTTAGAAAACATGATGATTTGCCACTCTCAAGTGGGCTTAAAACTCGCAACCAATGAATTGTCCCAATTCAGGCAATCTAATCTTCACCCACAGGCATTTAGGCAGTTATATCACATAAGCAAATAGCCTAATGGTAAGCATGCTATCATGGCAGTCATTCACACATATGCAAGGATGCTAAAGCATAAATACTTACCGAGTACTCCAAGCCAAAACAGAAGCTATGTTAGAAATCCATGCATGATCCTAACTATACAGAAATGCCTAATGCAACACATGCAAAATGCAACTATAGTAGGCTCGGCTATTCTACAATGGCATGTGAAATGCTACAGCTAACACGTATTCAACTTGGAATTAAAATACGATACAGTTAGTATGATGCGCCGAGCCCGGTGCATGCAAGACATATGAATGGATGCAAACATGCGAGCATAAGTATGCTAATTGAAACATGCCCTAATCTAACCATTTTAAGCTGATAAATAAAAAGGAGAAAGACGTGGGGTTGGAAGACATACATCACACACACGCACACTTATTACAATTATGCCCTCGCTCGGAGGGTCTGAATGGATATTACACAACCAAAATAAATAACGAATTATTACACAACACTAATTACTTAGCAAATGAACTAGGTAAGCAAAGTAAACTAGCATGCTATGCTACGTGCAATGGACTGCCTCAGCTCTGCTCGGAATGATAGAGGGTGTATGCATGCTCAATTTGCCTTGTCGGTAAATTCCATCGCGATGCCTTGACTTGCCTTTGTTTGCAATTGAATCCAGAAACTTGCACAAAGCTCTGAGAGGCTGAATCTCCACTCTAGGAAGCTGTGGGAGGGCCACCGACTAGCTATTGGGCTTGGAGATCACCCACCGACCAGTTTATGTGGGAAAAACCAAAAGGGGTGGTCGGCCTGCCAAAAAAGCTGGTCGGCCGACCAGTTCCTGCCTCCAGTTTCTGGTTTTTTCTGCAACAAAGGCAAGAGAAAGAGAAAGCAAGGTATTTGCAACACATGTGTGCACGATTACTCTCCCCGTCATTGCACAAGCTCTAGGGAGTGTGGTCCTTGATCCTCGTGCCACCAATCACGTATCTCGATGCATGATGGCCGAGGAATCGAATTACACGACTCGATGTGAAATGAATGCACATATTAACGCAACAAGGCCTAAACTCCATCATGGATAATCTGGAGCGTCGGCGACCGGGAATCGAGGCACGTTTCGTCACTTGGAGTACGAAACGTCCCTCGTTTCCCGTGTTTGGACTAAACCCTACTCCAAACACAATGCAATATGCATGATATGCATGAATGCAATTCTAACATGCAATCCTAGATGCAATGCCACTAAATGACGCAAACATGCAAGGGATGAAATGCAAACATGCACCTAGCATATACAATGCTAACACTACATGGCATGCATAATGCTCATGAACTGAATACAACTAACAACCTATGGCATACTCAATGCGACTAACAACCTAGCATACACAATGCTAACAACGTAACATGCACAACACATTGCAACATGGCATACACAATGCAAGGTGGACTTAAACCAATATGAGTGGACCTCAGCCACACTTAAATTAGTGGCCATGTGATGAAAATGAGACAACCGAGATACATGCAAATATGCATGAATGCAAAGGACCGACCTTAAGGCACAACATGCAACTCTAACTAAGCATGGTAAAGGATGAAACATGGCATAAAATGACACATGATACAGCTCTGAAATGCATAAAATATGGTCCCGAAACATGCAAATATGGCACACTATGCAAGCTAGGGGGCCCGGGTACTAAAACTAGTGAAATGCGTTACACTAGAGGTACCCAAAGCAATGCACCAAAAGGCAAAACCAACCCCAAACAGACCCTAGGTAGGTCTGAAATAGTGGGGAAATGGCCTAAAATGATGGCTCGGAATGCAACGAAATGGAGCTCATTCAATGGTCCGAAAACAAGGCATACAAGTCCGACTCTCAAACACATGTAAAGAGTACAAAACATGGCAATATGGAATTCAAACAAGCTCTGAAATATGATGTATAATGAGCCCAAAACATGAGCACACCTCAGTATATGCATGGAATGAACCTTGAAACTCAAAGTTAAGCATGGGTATTGAACTACAAGCATGCAAAACCAACATTATTCAACCATGAGACCCAAAAACAGAGCTAGGGAAGTCCAAAATAAGCACAATATTAGTTTAAGGCATGGCCAAAAAGTGTTAAAATCAGGGGTCAACAAAGCATGCAAAGAAAGCTAGTGAACCATGAGTTACATTACAACTATATGGAGCATATGAAGGCTCACCAAACCAACCAAAAACAAAAGTATTCCATGCCAAAATATGCCCAAATAACCATTGAAACTCAATCAATGCATACAAGAATGATGGGCTCCTTTGAAAGGCCAATAAGGGGGTTGTTCTACACATGCATGATGGACACACACAATGGAAAAACCACCTCTGGACAAAGGTTCTGAGGGTCCTAAAACCCACTAAAAAGAGCCTGAAATAGGTATAGGAAACATGCAAATAAAGGCCCCTTTGAAAGGCCTTGAATGGGATTGCTCTACACATGTATCAAAGACACAAAATATGGCCAAAAGGGCTCTGGACAGAGGCAACGCAGACCTTGAAACTCACAAATAATGGCTTGAAACAAGACTTCTCAACATGCAAAATGGAGCTCCTTTGGAAGGCCAACAAAGCTAGTAAAGAGCACAAGGGATGAGAGGGTCACCCCTCTCTGATTTTAGGGCTCAAAAACACATCTAAGTCACTAAAAATCCACTGGATTTCAATGGCTAAAAGGCCAAACCAAGGCCAATGCAAATGCTCAAATGCATGGCTCAAAGCATGAGGAAATGAAACATGAAAGGGGGTAGATGACCCTAAACAGAAAAGAGTCCTGAAACAAATATGTTTAGAAGATCAAAACAAGACTTTTTCCAGTTTATGTTGAAACCCAAAAATGCTTGCAAATAGTGCTAAGTTATGAAGCAAAATAATGCAAAAATGGGGAGAAATTATGATTTACCCTTGTAGCACAGCAATGCATCAAGTTCTGGACCAGGAAGGTGAGCCTTCAACCTTTGAAAAATAGCTCCAAGGTGCTTGGATGGATGATGGAGGTGTTGTGCTAGGAGGTGTGGTGTAATGGCCAAGAACAATGGAGTATTTGAGCTTGGATGAGAGAGATATGGAGGAGAGTATATATATGCCTTGGCTAAATTTTCTTACCCTTGCAAATGGAGAGAGAAGGTTTGTTTTATAGAGGAAGAGAGCCAATGCTTCTTGGAGAAGCCTTAAGAAAAGGTCAAAGCTTCTCAAAGAAGCTTAACCAAAAGGGTCAAGCTTCTCAAAGAAGCTTAACCAAAAGGGTCAAGCTTCTCCTTGAAGCTAAGAAAAAGGATCAAATCTTCCCTAAGAAGACAAACAAAAGTCTCAAAATCTTAGAGAGAGGGCCAAATGCTTCACAGCTGGCACAACTGTGTTGCACTCAAGAGGTCCAAAAAGGAGATGGTTGGCCGACCAGTTCAAGTGGTCGGCCGACCACTTGCCCTGGTCGACTGACCAGGGTTCAAAAGGGTCAAGGTGTAAAGCTGGTCGGCCATACCAGAAAGGTGGCCTCCTAGATGAGTAGAATACAGTTGTATGGTGAGACCAGAAATTGTGACCCAAGAGAGAGAAAAACCATCTTTCTAGCAAGGTTCAAAAGGGTCATGAAGAAAAGCTAGTCAGCCTACCCATATTGGTGGCCTCCCAGGTGAGTACAACACAATGGTGGTATGGGAGACCAGAAATTATGGCTCAAAAGTGAGGAAAACTAGCTTTCTGTCAAGAAAATCGGCTGGAGGAGAGTGAAAATAATTTCCAAAAGAATTGCTTCTCTCCCACCATACTACCACCCTCCTAACAACGAAAATAGGGTCCATACCAAAAATGAACCCTAACCAATGCAAAACGAGGGTTCGGGGGCCAAAACGCGCAGCCTGGGGCCTCGAAAACAGGCTGTTAGGTACCGGTAGTGGCGTGCGACCACAAAGGTGGTCTCTCGGGCCACAGTGTCCCTCAAAAGAGAGAAAACAAGGTGTGTACCAAAAACTGGAGCAAACGGAGGTAGTTAAGCGGTCTCGAACCAAGGCACACGGCCGACGGCTCTGAAAATCGGAAATTGGTCTCCAAACGGGAAAAATGGCCTACGGCCACTGAGAGATGGTCTACGAGACCTCTCCCTCCCTTCGGGAAGAGAAAATAGAGAAAACAGGACCTGGTTTGCAAATCGAGGCGAAACACAAAAGAGCCCCGAAGTCCGGAGGCAAGGCTCGCAGTCGAGACTCTGAAACCTCAGAACGAGCACAATATGCATCATCACCGAGCGCTCAAACGGTGATGTCTGAGTCTTAAGGTCGGTCAAAAATGGGGTATCTACAGTTGCCCCTCTTTGATAGAACACAGAAGTCATAAGTGACGGGAGTGAATGTCAAAGCCCAGAGACAACCCATTTTTGACAAGGCCGAGGACTTAGACAAACAGGCGAGACAAAAGAGATGTGCCCACAGACGTGCCCGCAGGAATGATATGTACCAAGTCGAACATAACTCATGATCATGCAAAGCAACAAGCTGTAATGAAGCAAATATTCACAATAGATGCAACAGTTTTAAGCAAGAATGCAAAGCAACAACTACATTTCATGCAGTTTAAGAATGCGGAGAATTATTCAATTCTCGCCATGTCTCACACAGAGAAGATACAATACCTGCACGGCTCGTCTGGTCGCACCAGCCTCAAATGAACCGTACATACAATATCGTGCCTGTAAAAGAGAGAAACTTAACAAGCACAACATAGTTAGCAACATATGTCCAACGCTATATCGAACGCAGACAAACATGGTGCCGATGAGAAAATGCATCGCAATGCAAGAAGAAACGTGCGTGACAACGCAAATTAAACATGGAGGCATGACAATACCAATGAAACGTGCACAACAATGCAAGTGGTATGCATGAGAATGCAAGTGACGTGCATAACAATGCAGGATAAGTGCAAACTCGAATGCATATTTGACACAAACAACGAGCAAAGAAATGCAAGTTTTGATGAGGGCGACTCAATCGCGGCCTCCGATTTACCTCCCGGAAGGGTCACAACATATTCAAAAAGGATACACCTCGCTCTTGATGAGTAACGATGAAACACGCGTCGAAAGTTGGAGTTGAAGTTCCCGCGGAGGGATTTCGCGACGAAAAGTGCACTTTCCTTGTACTTTGTCGAGTGCCGGAGACTCCGATCACTACCAAAATTTGCAGAGAGTTCAAAGAGACCTTGAAGACCACCTTAGGAACACCACTAACCAGGTTTGGAGGCTATTGGAGGGCACCGACCAGGTTTGGTAAAGGGGGGTGGTCGGCCTACCAGAAAAGGTGGTCGGCCGACCACCTAGCCCAAATCCGGGGCAGTTTGGTACTTTCACACTTGTTTCTTTAAATACACTCAGCCAAAGCTCGTTTGCTCACAAATCTAAGTCAAAAACCAGTCCCTCTCCCATCCTAGAGCATTTTCCCTCTCAGATCTGCGCTCTATATGCATTTTCCAACGCCCCACGCAAAGTTGTTTCGCGAAATCTTTCAGTTTTCTTCACTTTGAACAGATTAGATTTTGATTTCGGAGCTCTTTTCCTCATTTTCACCACTTGAGGTAAGTTTGTCTCAACATTTGGAAGATTTTCTCAGGAGTTGACTTTTGTTGACTTTTTCATTTCTGGAGAGTTGACTTTTGTTGACTTTTTCTAATTTTGGCTCATTTTGCTCCTTTTTGCAGATTTTTCGAAATGGCAGGTCATCTCCCCCATGGTGGAGGTTCTTCAGGTGCTGGAGGTGAGCCAGATATCATATCTTTGCCTCCGAGGGTTCGGCCATTCGATCCCGAGAGGTATCACCCTCGGGAGCATATCCTTCTCCGGGCCGTCTTCTACCATTTTACCGATTTTGATGATCGAGCACCTGTGGATCTGCTATAGCGGGAGCCAGAGTCCCACCTCTCTCATCAGGCACGGGAGGTATGCACCTCACTTTTACGTTTTCTGCAATGTATTATGCATTTTCTGTGCATTTCATGCTTTCGCTATATTTATCTGCTCATTCTAGCACACAGCTTGTTCTGAACACTTAGTCTATCACATAGTATTCCGTTTGCATCTTGAACACACAGCTTAATCACTTGAATTCTGGACACGCAGCCCACATATTGATTATGAACACACAGCACACACTCGTTGAGAGTTGAACACGCAGCCCAAACTGTTGAATTTCTGAACACGCAGCCCATTGTCGATTGTGAACGCGCAGCACACACTTGTTAAGAGTTGAACACGCAGCCCAAACTGTGAATTTCTGAACACACAGCCCATTGTTGATTATGAACACACAGCACACACTTGATGTTGAACACACAGCTCGAACTTTGAGATGAACACACAACCCACTATTTCGGAAGTCTAAACATGTGGCCCGAAACACTTGATGTTGAACACACAGCTCGAACTTTGAGATGAACACATAGCCCACTAATTTTGAAATCTGAACACACAGCTCACACACTTGATGTTGAACACGCAGCTCGAACTTTGAGATGAACACACAGCCCACTGATTTTGAAATCTGAACACACAGCTCACACACTTGACGTTGAACACGCAGCTCGAACTTTGAGATAAACACACAGCCCACTGATTTTGAAATCTGAACACACAGCTCACTGATTTTAAATGAACACACAGCCCACACTTGTTGAAAGTTGAACACGCAGGCCAAACTCTGAGTTCTTGAATACGCAGCCCAAATTTAAGGTGAACACATAGCACACACTTGTGTTTGCACGTAGCTCATACACTTCTATTCTGATGTTGAACACACAGCTCACAGCATTGTACCTGATTTGGTTTATACATAGCTCATACATTTCATTTGCATGCAGGTTATTCATTTCATTCTGAAGCTGAATACATGTGTTGATTATGAATGCAGGTGTCTTCTCGTGTTACACGAGGATATGGCTCCATCATTGCGAGGGAGTGTTACATAGAGCTCCCGGAGGCCATTCGTGATTGGGTTGATCAGGCAGGGTTCAGACCCTTCTACGCGGTGATATCTCGCTATCCTGCTAGCAGGACGTTGATGGGCGCCCTTGTAGAGAGATGGTGGGATGCCACCAACTCCTTTCATTTCTCCACTACAGAGGACATGACTATGACCCCGTTCGACTTTGCTGTGCTGACAGGCCTCGACGTAGGAGGCTGGTCAATCCCTTACGATGAGGACATGGGTGAGTGGGAGGCTGTCTGGACTTATCTATTGGGAGCTCGCCCACCAGTTGACAGATCATTGGGCAGGGTTCGGTACACATGGTTTTCCACACATTTCAGGGGGACTGGGCCCGAGACTCTCGAGGAGGTAGCGCAGTACACTCGGGGGTTTTTGATGTTCCTCCTCGGGACCACCCTGTTCTCCGATAGGGGGAACACCATCGGACTCTATCTGCTGAGTGCTCTGGTAGACCTGTCACCGGTCAGTCGGTATAACCGGGGTGGTGCCAGCTTGGCTACCCTCTATTGCTACATGAGCGCAACCTCCTGCGGGCGGGGGAACATAGTCGGCGGCTATTGGAGAGCCTGGAAAGTACTTTATGCCCTCTTGATTTACATTTCTTCTTTCGTTATCTGTACACTACATACGCGGCACACTTTACATTCTGTACTTTGCATTCTGCTCTCAGCATTTTGTATTCTCTGTATATTCTACATTCACATTCTGCACTCAACATTCTGTATTCTGATGGCCATTGCCCTATTTTCCACAGCTATGGATTTTCACGTATTTTTCTACGCTGGCCCGGAGCTCGAGGTTGCAGTGCCTCTCACGATCCCTTACTCGCTTGTATTCGAGGGCCATTACCGGCCGAGGGCTCGAGAGACTTTGCCCTACCTGCAACAGTATTTTGACACAGTGCGGCCGATAGAGGTAATTTAGAACTCTCAGTTCTCCATGTTTTCATCTCTGTTTCCTCTTGTACATTTATGATTTCTAAGCGGCTCATGCATTGGTTATCCGCAGATCATGTGGCAGCCTTGGGCGCCCTTGGGTGGAAACACCCGATTTTAGTTTATTGGGGGATGGGCCGCCTCTCGGTATAGGATCCTATTTGAGAGGCCCGTTGGTAGGGCCTGGTTTCTAGGGGATCGCTTCCTGTGCCAGACGATGGGCTACCCCGAGCAGAGTGTCCCCGCAGCACCTCCGGTCGACATGCGATCTACTGAGGGGCTCACTCCCTAGGATGTCGATAGCGCCATGTTGGGCACTGATGTACTTCTGCATTTGGAGGAGGGGGAGTACCCAACTTACCGCCATACATACTTGATGCCTCCATTGACAGGCGTTTGAACTCCCGCGAGGAGACCAGCTGGCATGCCATCATTGAGCTAGGCCCGGGCTGCAGATATCCCTTCTACCAGCAGGACCAGTACATCTAGAGGTGGGGCTGGACTAGTTCCCTTGATTCCCCCAACTTATCATCAAGCTGGATGGCCAGATATCCTGACTGAGTTGACAGGATGGCGATAAGGGACTTTCTACCCGATTCCGATAGAGCCCCTTATGCCCGATCACCGATACGTCAGTGATCCTGAGTCACCACCGGTATGTTCCACTGCTTTTCGTTTACCACTCAGGTACTTAGGCGTTTATTTACTCATTAATGACTTGAACTTGTATCTGCAACCTACCAGGGAGTATACAGAGGGGTTACTTGGGTTAGTAGCCTCACTCGAGGGCATGGTCCTGCGGAGAGAGACGCAGTTGTCCATCATTGGTGTCCCAGTATTATTTAGTTTTCTTGCATTTATCATACTTCTGATGACATGCTGAACTTGAATATTTTACTGCATTGATTAACTGTATGTGTAGAGCACATTTGACACACACCACATTTATGTACTGTATCTGCAGACACCCACCCTTCGTAGTTTTCTTGCATCTGCATCTGATATACATATTTTGGCTGATGTATTCAAATTGCGCTTTTTCTTTTCAGATGCCTCCGCTATAGATTGGGCCATAGGCTGGGCCATCCAGGCCTCCTTGGAGGGCTGGGAAAGGGGGTTCAACTCGCGGCCGAGGCAGATGCAGAGCACCTGTCGTAGAGGAGGAGTCTAGCGAGGAGGAGGAGCCTGCACATCCCCAGTCAGAGACATCCGCTGGCAGAGAGGATGACTCTGGTTCCGGTTCCAGTAGTGGAGATGATGCCGAGGAGGATTCTGAGGGCAGTGACTCCGATTCTGATGATGATGATGGTGCATAGATTGTTCTGCAGAAGAGGACGAAGAGGGCCTCTTACTCCTGTGCTTGATAGTTGTTCTTGCTTTATTTGCCTTTTTTACTAGTAGTTGTAGCACATTTGTACATTATTAGGCAGTTTTATTTTCTGTAAAACTTGTACTCGTGTTGTAAAATGTTGTAACAAAGGAAGCATGATGGAATGAAACAGCTTTTTGAAAAAGTGTTGCATTTTTATGTTCTTAGCATTGCATCGCATCATTTTGCACAAAAAAAATGAGATTGAATGGAATTGTGCACTGAAAATTGCCAAGTCAGGTAGTGAAACGACTTAACAAACTAAACAACTTAACTTACTAAGAAATAACAAAACCTTAGCAAGTTTACAACTCGATAAGCAAGACACAACAACATTGAGTAAACAAAGAGTAACAACTCGATATACAAAACTCGACAACGCGACAAAACCTAACGACTCGATAAGCAAAACAACTTGGTAAGCAACACAACAACTCGATAAGCAAAAACAATAACTCGATAAGCAAGACACAACAACTCAATAAACAAATGCATTTTGGACGATCTGGGTGACGGAACGCATCTGAAACAGAGGAAAACTCGCACTTCAACACTCCCGATGCATGGAAATGCCAGGAACTTTCTTCTAGAGGCTAGGATAAGACCAAAGCCTCACTTCTCTTTATGGCCGACCATCAGAGGGAGCCGGCCGACCAGCTTTTTTCATTAGAAACCAAAGGGGTGGTCGGCCTACCAGAAAAGGTGGTCGGCCGACCACCTAGCTTGGCAACCACCAAATTGTTGACATGTGTCCCCCAAATAGTGCCTTATCCTCTATAAAAGTCCCAGCTTCATGGTTCATCCATTTTATTTTAGTTTTGCACCAAAATAGAGGCGTTCCTTGTCCATAATCTCACAGGTTGGATTGCTTCTCTAGATGGCTCGAAAAAATTGAACTTCCGGGGCTTCGGCTTGAATGCACTATTCACGCTGGGTGGTACTCCTCTGCATCTTCCTTTCCTCTATGCTGCGGCAAGGTTTTGGAACCCGATAACACACATCTTTAGCTTTAGCGGGCAAGAGATGTGTCCTACTTTCGAAGATTGCCAAGCTTTGATGGAATCCGAGCGCAATGAGGAGATCTTGCCTCAACTCCGATTTGGCCACGTCCAAGCCCTAGGATGAATGTGCGGCCTCACTTTGCATGATGCTCGATCATTGGTTCACGATGGGGAGCTGGACATCCCAAGCTTGGTTCACTAGTTTTCTGATGCTGGTGACCGCGGCGACCATCATTGGCAGGGCTATCGACGACACGCGCTTTGCCAATGCTTGCTATCTCATTTCTTGCTTGCCCCGGGCTCCAGTGGATTTAGCGTCCGGTTGATCGAGGTTGCCCAAGGTTTGAAGGAGGGCAAGAGTTGCATCGCTATGACATTGGCTGAGACATTGATGGGCTTAGACGCTTTTCATCGCCGGGAGATGGCTAGGCTTGCGGGGAGCCCACTACTCTGCTACCGCTCTTCCTTTGACTAACTTGCGCGTCACATATTTCAGGTCGAATTCGGAAAGCAACAGCAACCAACGAGCTAGCCTACCCGTAAGTGCTGGTTTCTCAAAGAGATATTTGATGGGATCTAATCGTGAAACCAAAATTACGGAGTGAGCTAACAGGTAGTGCCGCAGCTTCCTGGTAGCCCATACCAAGGCTAAGCAAGCCTTTTCCAACAGTGTGTAGCGAGTCTTATACTCCAGCATCTTCTTGCTCTGGTAGTAGATGGCTTTCTCCACTTTGTCCTCTGATTCTTGCACGAGCATGCAGCCCATCGTAGTCTCAGTTACTGAAAGATACAAAATCAATGGTCTCCCCAACTCTGGCAGTGACAACACGGGCGCGTTCTGTAAGTATTCCTTGATCTGTTCAAAAGCAGCTTGGCATCGGCTGTCCCATTGGAATTTCTTTCCTTTCTTCAGGAGGCCAAAAAGTGGTTCGCAAGCCAAGGTTAATTTTGAGATAAACCGTCTTATGAATTGCACTTTATCCAAAAAGCCTCGCACCTCCTTTTCAGTCCTTGGTGGTGGCATTTCTAGGATGGCCTTAATTTTGGAAGGGTCGACTTCGATAGCTCTCTGTGTAATCAGAAACCCCAGCATTTTCCCTGTTGTAACACCGAACGTACACTTCTGAGGATTCAGCCGCAACCGAAATTCTCTGATCCTTTGAAAGAACTTTTGCAAGGCGGTGCAGTGGCCCTCTCTTTCTTTGGACTTGACAATCATGTTGTCTACATACACTTCAACCTCTTTGTGGATCATGTTGTGCAATATTGTGGTCGCGGCCCGTTGATATGTAGCTCCAACGTTCTTTAGCCCAAATGGCATTGCTCTGTAGCAGTAGGTCCCCCACGGGGTGGTGAATATAGTATTTTCTCGGTCTTCAGGTGCCATCACAATCTGATTATAGCCTGAGAAACCATCCATGAACGAAATCAAAGCATGCCCCGCTGTGAAGTTCACTAACTCATCGATATGTGGCAAGGGAAAGTCGTCCTTCGGACTAACTCTATTCAAGTCCCTGAAATCCACGCATACCCGGATCCTACCATCCTTCTTCGGCACTAGAACGATGTTGGCCAACCAAGTTGGGTATTCGGATACCAGCAGAAAACCTGCGTCAATTTACTTGGTGACCTCTTCCTTAATCTTGAGAGCCCAGTCCGGGCGGATCCTTCTGAGTTTTTGTTGAACGGGTCGGGCCTCGGGGTCAAGAGGGATCCGGTGCTGTACAATCTCAGGATCGATTCCAGGCATGTCTTCGTAGGACCACGCGAAAACATCTTTGAAATCTTTTAATAAAGCGACTAAGCGCTCACGTTCCTCTGAAGACAACGTGGACCCGATCTGGACCGGCCGCGGGTCCTCCTCAGTACCAATATTCACAGTAGTGATTTCATCCATTAAGGGTTTAACAAATCTTTCCTGCTTTTGTTCAATTAAGTGTTGCAAAACCGGAGGAATTTCTTCCTCGTCGTTTTCATCAAAATTTTGAAAGTCTGAGTTAATGTAATAAATCAACGGCACAGAAAAGTACTCAGAAACCACAGCCACGTCATTCTCATTAAGCACATCCAAATCATCCGATTCTTCGGTTACAACAGACTTAAATGAGAAAGAAAAAGACGACCTGGATAGGACTGTGGTATCCGGGTTATCACCCCCTGGAATACCGGACTCAAACTCAGTCGAGCTGGAACCTGATTCCGACTCAACAGATTCGGGGGAATCAGATTCTGGCTCACTACCTGACCCGGTACTACTTGACAAAAATCCCTTTTCATACTGCCAAATGAGAGAGGGTGCGATAAATGCATCCAAAATGTTTGCTGGTAGGTCCGCAGTCGTTTCATTCCCGATCACGCATACCGAGAAGTTATCCCCCAAGCATTTCTGTTTGATCGAAGGATCTGAAAGTAGATATGCCAGCGCTACCCCCATTTCACTTTCGGCGTCCTCAGACCCCACTTTCTTGCTCTACTCAGCCTCAGTTAATGGGTCTGTCTGCTCTTCGACAACGTCATCCCTGGATAACTGTAGGTCAAAGAAAATCTCAAACCCTGGCATACGACGCTTCTCTTCGTTTATCCACGGCTCTGGGAAGCCACAAAATGGAAAGTCTTCCCCCTCCCAGACGAAGCGTCCGTTTAGGGTACCCTGGATGGGTTGGTGCATTAACTCATACGGCTTCCCTGCCTTCTTTGCTCTGGCTCACCCAGCCATCTCCTTACCTTTCCTTATCCAATCCTCTTTGGTGGGTGGATAACCCAAGCCAAAGGTGTGTGGGTTGGGTGGCACTTCGGCCAACGCTGCAACGCCCTTCCGGCCGCTCTTTCCCAATCCTATCCTGCAGATGTGTTGAAGCTTGTTCATGAGGTATACTGATTGCACACTAACATACACCCCCTCATTAACAGCCAAAACGTTCTGCACGACCCGGGCCTCAGCCAGAGTGAAACCGGATAAGAACACATCCTCCATACCGTGCTCAATTTTCAGGACTGGTGTAGACACCTCCGGCAATGGATGGATCGATGAATTCCCAAAAATGATGGCTACTCCCTTCCCATGGGGGTATTTCACCATCTGATGCAAGGTGGACGAAACTGCCTTTATTTGGTGCAACCACGGCCGTCCCAAAAGTAGATTGAAGGTCGCAAGAACTTCTAAGACATGAAAGTCTACCTCGGGCTATCTCGGCCCAACCTTGGTCTGAATTTTCACTGTCCCCATTACTTCTCGGCTTGTGTTATCATATGCCCGAATTACCTAGGCTGTCGGCACAAAGTTTGCAGTCTTTAAACCGATTGCATATGCAGTTCTTGCTGGGCACACATTGATGGCGGATCCCGTGTCGACGAGCACCACGGGTATCCATTTGTTTCTACACTCCATAGAGATGTAGAGTGGCTTGTTATGGTTCGCACCCTCAGGTGGCAATTCTTTGTCGGAGAAAGTCAACATCGGGGTAGCCCCTCCCCGAAAAACTAAGCCCACTAGCTGTTTGGGCATGGTGTCTACTAAGAGCTTGGCCTTGTCCATGGCCGATAAGACAACTTGTCGATGCACTCACGATGCCATAAGCAGTCCCCAGATGGAGATGTCTGCTTGTATCTTTTTCAACTGCTTCAGTACAGGCTCTTCTTCGAGTTGCTTTTCTTTCTATTTCTCTGTCTCCTTATCTTTCCCAGATGCCTTTGGCTGATCCAGATGTGGGGGCTTGAAATACCGCCCGCTTCTAGTCATATGATCGACTTCGCCGATGTACCAAGTATCGTCTGGCTAGTTGCTCCCCCAATCCTCATCCGTGTGGGCAAGACATAGATCATCGTCCTCCCACCACATTCCATCGGCAGCCAACATACACCTGTCCGGCTCTGGTACAATTATACCCACAGTACTTTCCGTCCACATGCTCGCAGCATTCTCTGTACCCGTGCACACGACACTTTCAGTCCCCACGAGGGCTTTAGCTTTCCTGATTCTCTCAGAATCCCCAAATCTTTCTTGTTCCAACTGCGTCAGTACAGCTGGCTGTTCAATAATTCCTGTATTCAAAATGCCCAGATCCTGAGCGAAATTCTTAGCACCGGCGCTCTCCGGCGATGCATTCTGATTTTCGGCCCTTCCGACCACAATTGATGTTCTTGCCCCTGTCGGGCCCTGTCCCAACTGAGTTTCGTCAGCAATATCTGGTAGGTCATCAAGCCACCCGGTGACCTCAGTTGACTCCTCAAAATCTGACCAGTTGACTACCATGCCCTCTGGATCTTGTTCATTGAAAAATTGGAGGTTAGCAAAATCCTCCTCCATAGCTGCCAAGTCATCTATCCTCTGACTAAATTCATCCCCCTGTATCACACAAAGCTCTGCCCTTGCTGGCAATTTCACATTTGTCCCAACCTGGCCTACTGACATAATGTAGTCACTCGGACTGTATACCTCCTCAATGAAACTCCCAGATTCCTCAGATTCCGACTCAACAATCCCATTCTGCCTTGAAATCTCCCCTGTTCTGTCTTCGCCAGTCACTACCATTGGTTTAGGTTGGGTTCTGGAGATTTCTAACATGCATAAGTCAGTGCAGTCAGGTAGGAGCACCTCCGGCTTGGGTAGGTGGGATAGGGTAATATATATGCTAGGATCGTAAGACATGACCCCGGTCTAGATAAAGTTGATACGTTTGGGGGGTAGAGCATGGTTGTGCAGTGGGAGAGGGTTTGTTGTGACATTGGGTTTTTCTGGAGGCACAATCACCTGCTTGTCAACGAGATCCTGGATCTCGTGATGCAATCTAAAACATTGGTCAGTGTCGTGACCATGTTGTTGGTGATATGCGCAGTATTTTGCTGGGTTATGAGAGGGAGGGAGTGGATTTGGCAATGGCCTCGACTCTAGGGGCTTTAAGTGCCCTTTCCTGATTACTGCCCCTAGAGCCTTGGACAGGGGCATATATAATGAGGTGAAGGTTCTTTGGCCTCGAGGTTGGTATTTGGTGGTTTGTGTGTTGCTTTCGGACGCGTCGGAGAAAGGTGTAGCTGCCATGGGTCTTGGAGGGGGAATGGTGGTGACCATGCTTACTTCTGAAGCTCTAGCATTTGCGGCATTGCTGGTGCCTATATTGTTATTGCGGTTGAAGGTTCTTTTGGGTTGCTCTCTGTCATTATCGATCAAGCCCTGCTTCAAGGCATCGTTAATCTGTACTCCCATCTCATGCAAATCTGAAAAGATAGGGAAAGGGAGCACGATCATTTTCTACATTAGCTTAGGCTGGAGATTGCGCACAATTATTCGGATTTGGTCTTTATCAGTAGGCCTTAGGGTCATCATTGAGGACTTTGCCCTCCACCGGGCTACGAATTCAGAGAAGCTCTCCTTAGGCTCCTGCCTTGTTGTCTCAAGATCACGGGTTGTAATCTCGATTTACGTATTATAGGAGTACTGTGCAATGAAAGCCCGCGCCATCTCATCCCAGTTTCGCTTAACATCGTCTTCTAATTTTGCGTACCAGATAGCGGCCACACCCGATAGGGTCCGATTGAATAATGAAATCTTCTGCGGTCTGTTGAGGCCCATCAGCCATAGTATATTGGAGAACAACAGGAGATGCACCATGGGATCCCCACATCCATCAAAGCGATCGATTTGTGGCATTTTGAACCTATCTGGCAGCATCACAGCCATGTCAGTGTACCCGTCCTCAATGTCCGGGATAGACTTCACCCCTTGGGATTTCTTGAACAACTTCTCAAGCTTGCTCAGTTTCAATGTTGTAGGGTCGACCTTGAACTCAAATGGAGAGTCCGGTTGATTCATAGCCGTAGGTGCCTTGGACAATTGAGGTAGAATCTGGGGCGGAGCCAGCCCTGTCGGAATGTCTGTCTCTCCCTAGACATTTGGTACCTCCCCGGGTGGTGAAACTCCTGGTGGCGAAGGAGCTTGATGCGAAGCAGATGCTCCGTTTTGCTGCTGCAACCAGGTTATTAGCTCGACCTGCTGGGCCATGATCAAAGCCTGCTACTTGGCAAATTCCGCTTGGCGGACGGCGTCCTCCTGCATGGTTTTCATGCTCTCTTGGAGTTGACGCATCATTACCTCCATCCCTGACGTATTCTGCTGATCCATTTGACTGACTGGTATATCTATCTTTATGGCAACAATTGAGACCTCAGCCCGACTGTCCACTGATGGGGTAGACCACTGCTCTGGCAACCTCTGCTCAGACACACTGCATTTTCTCGGCCTCCGTCTGATAACTGGGGGTAGAGAGTGGAACACTGGTTGTCCATCAACCAGATCCTCAGATCGATTGCGTCGGCGACCTCTTGTCCAGAGTGCTTGGGGAATATCTGCTTGGTCTGAAGCAATTGTGCTAAACTACCTAGCAAAAAGATAAAATAAAGCAGTAATAAGGAAATAAACAACCAGACAAATGGACAGCATAACGGCTTGAAATAAACACACAATGCACAGTTGGGTATCACAACACACAGTTGATAAGCTGCAAATATTGTTCTCAAACACTGATCATTATCCCCAAATCACTGTCCCCAAAACTGAATCCGATACCCGCAGATAACTGATTTCCAAAATACTGAACTGGTGCTTGCAGGCCTGATGCCCAAACTTGTAAACTGATACATGCATTCCTGTAGAGACGCACTCTAAAAGCATATAACAAGCAAGTGAGAGCCAAAACACCCCTATGTTGGTGGTAGGGTTTCCCTGTCCTATTTTATCAGGAGCTAAGGTTTCACTACGCACACATTGGTTTCAAACAACCTATAATCGGGTAAGCAACCTGTCCTAGTTTGGAATGGTCACTATGGATTCCGAATATGCACTAGGTCGAATGGTCAAAAGGGTGCCCCGGTAAAACCAGGGTTTGTGTTCCCGTCATGGCAGAGCCCCGCAACCGGTCAGCCTTATGGCACGCATCGCAAAGCGAGCCTCCGGCAAACCGTTCAGGAATAGCATACGGCAAACACGGTGTCCTAGGCGCACCGATGCAAATGCAATGAAAAGAAACACAAAAGCGTAGTCAAAACCAGATATCATGAGTTCAAGTCAAGTTCTCTAGATCCCCAGCAGAGTCGCCAGAAATTATAGACATCCCCGAACGCCCCGAGAGGGAAATCCCGTTCTGTTCATTATGGCTCACTATAGTTCAGGACTCAAAGTCATGGTCCTGTATCTAATCTCGCAGAGTGCAATGCAAGACCGATGAATCATCAAAGAGTCCAAATCTGGCAAATCGTTTTGAAAAATTGATTTTTAGAAAGAAGTGCCAAACATGGACTGCTTTGCCAGATACAGAGTCGCCACCTAAATATTTTATTTTGAGAAATTTAGGAAACCCTGACTCGTGCCTAAGGCCACGTGTTCATCATCACCAAAGTTGCCTCGGCTCGGGAACTTGGGTGCGATTGGGGAAGGTCACTTCATGAGCACCCCCGCTCGCCTGATCAAAGATCGGCCTCTACTTACCATGATATCTAGTTTTGAAAACATTATGCGTTCTTATTCTGGTTATTAGCCTAGATTTAATATGTGATGCGCACAGCATACAAGTATAGACTGAATCGCCTGAATTGGAACAAAACATTTCATGTTTGTTTTTGAAAGCGGCTTGCTACTCGTAAGTAGGCTTAAGATGCAGATTTTGCCACCCTCGGGTGGGCTTAGAAAACATGATGATTTGCAACTCTCAAGTGGGCTTAAAACTCGCAATCAATGAATTATCCCAATTCAGGCAATCAAACCTTCACCCACAGGCATTCAGGCAGTTATATCACATAAGCAAATAGCCTCATGGTAAGCATGCTATCATGGCAGTCACTCACACACATGCAAGGATGCCAAAGCATAAATACTTACCAAGTACTCCAAGCCAAAACAGAAGCTATGTTAGAAATCCATGCATGATCCTAACTATACAGAAATGCCTAATGCAACACATACAAAATGCAACTATAGTAGGCTCGGCTATTCTACAATGGCATGTGAAATGCTACAGCTAACACGTATTCAACTTGGAATTGAAATATGATGCAGTTAGTATGATGCGCCGAGCCCGGTGCATGCAAGACATATGAATGGATGCAAACATGCGAGCATAAGTATGCTAATTGAAACATGCCCTAATCTAACCATCTTAAGCTGATAAATAAAAAGGAGAAAGACGTGGGGTTGGAAGACATACATCACACACACACACACTTATTACAATTGTGCCCTCGCTCGGAGGGTCCAAATGAATATTACACAACCAAAATAAATAACGAATTATTACACAACACTAATTACTTAGCAAATGAACTAGGTAAGCAAAGTAAACTAGCATGCTATGCTACGTGCAATGGACTGCCTCAGCTCTGCTCGGAATGATAGAGGGTGTATGCATGCTCAATTTGCCTTGTCGGTAAATTCTATCACGATGCCTTGACTCGCCTTTGTTTGTAATTGAATCCAGAAACTTGCACGAAGCTCCGAGAGGCTGAAACTCCACTCGAGGAAGCTGTGGGAGGGCCACCGACTAGCTATTGGGCTTGGAGACCACCCACCGACCAGGTTATGTGGGAAAAACCAAAAGGGGTGGTCGGCCTGCCAGAAAAGCTGGTCGGCCGACCAGTTCCTACCTCTAGTTTTTGGTTTTTTCTGCAACAAAGGCAAGAGAAAGAGAAAGCAAGGTATTTGCAACACACGTGTACACGACTACTCTCCCTGTCGTTGCACAAGCTCTAGGGAGTGTGGTCCTCGATCCTTGTGCCACCAATCACGTATCTCGATGCATGATGGCCGAGGAATCAAATTGTACGACTCGATGTGAAATGAATGCACATATGAACGCAACAAGGCCTAAACTCCATCATAGATAATCCGGAGCGTCGGCAATTGGGAATCGAGGCACGTTTTGTCACTTGGAGTACGAAACGTCCCTCGTTTCCCGTGTTTAGACTAACCCTACTCCAAACACAATGCAATATGCATGATACACATGAATGCAATTCTAACATGCAATCCTAGATGCAATGCCACTGAATGACGCAAACATGCAAGGGATGAAATGCAAACATGCACCTAGCATATACAATGCTAACACTACATGGCATGCATAATGCTCATGAACTAAATGCGACTAACAACCTATGGCATACTCAATGCGCCTAACAACCTAGCATACACAATGCGAGGAATGACATGGCATACACAATGCTAACAACATAACATACACAACACATTGCAACATGGCATACACAATGCAAGGTGGACTTAAACCAATATGAGTGGACCTCAGCCACACTCAAATTAGTGGCCATGTGATGAAAATGAGACAACTGAGATACATGCAAATATGCACGAATGCAAAGAACCGTTTTTAAGACACAACATGCAACTCTAACTAAGCATGGTAAAGGATGAAACATGGCATAAAATGACACATGATACAGCTCTGAAATGACATAAAATATGGTCCCGAAACATGCAAATATGGCACACAATGCAAGCTAGGGGGCCCGGGTACTGAAACTAGTGAAATGTGTTACACTAGAGGTACCCAAAACAATGTACCAAAAGCAAAACTAACCCCAAACTGACCCTAGGCAGGTCTGAAACAGTGGGGAAATGGGCTAAAATGATGGCTCAGAATGCAACGAAATGGAGCTCATTCAATGGTCCGAAAATAAGGCATACAAGTCTGACTCTCAAACACATTTAAAGAGTACAAAACATGGCAATATGGCATTCAAACAAGCTCTAAAATATGATGTATAACGAACCCAAAACATGAACACACCTCAGTATATGCATGGAATGAACCTCGAAACTGAAAGTTAAGCATGGGTATTGAACTACAAGCATGCAAAACCAACATTATTCAACCATGAGAGCCAAAACCAGAGCTAGGGTAGTCCACAATAAGCATAATATCAGTTTAAGGCATGGCCAAAAAGTGTTAAAATCAGGGGTCAACAAAGCATGCAAAGAAAGCTAGTGAACCATGAGTTACATTACAACTATATGGAGCATATGAAGGCTCACCAAACCAGCCAAAAACAGAAGTATGCCATGCCAAAATATGCCCAAATAACCACTAAAACTCAGTTAATGCATGCAAGAATGATGGGCTCCTTTGAAAGGCCAATAAGGGGGTTGTACTACACATGCATGATGGACACACACAATGGCAAAACGACCTCTGGGCAGAGGTTCTGAGGGTCCTAAAACTCACTAAAAAGAGCCTGAAATAGGTATAGGAAACATGCAAATAAAGGCCCCTTTGAAAGGCCTTGAATGGGATTGCTCTACACATGTATCAGAGACACAAAATATGGCCAAAAGGGCTCTGGACAGAGGCAACGCAGACCTTGAAACTCACAAATAATGGCTTGAAACAAGACTTCTCAACATGCAAAATTGAGCTCCTTTGGAAGGCCAACAAAGCTAGTAAAGAGAACAAGGGATGAGAGGGTCACCCCTCTCTGATTTTAGGGCTCAAAAACACATCTAAGTCACTAAAAATCCACTGGATTTCAATGGCTAAAAGGCCAAACCAAGGCCAATGCAAATGCTCAAATGCATGGCTCAAAGCATGAGGAAATGAAACATGAAAGGGGGTAGATGACCCCAAACAGAAAAGAGTCCTGAAACATACATGTTTAGAAGATCAAAACAAGACTTTTCCAAGTTTATGTCGAAACCCAAAAATGCTTGCAAATAGGGCTAGGTTATGAAGCAAAATAATGCAAAAAATTGGGAGAAATGATGACTTACCCTTGTAGCACAGCAATGTAGCAAGTTCTAGACCAAGAAGGCGAGCCTTCAACCTCTGCAAAATAGCTCCAAGGTGCTTGGATGGATGGTGGAGGTGTTGTGCTAGGAGGTGTGGTGTAATGACCAAGAACAATGGAGCATTTGAGCTTGGATGAGAGAGATATGGAGGAGAGTATGTATATGCCTTGGCTAAATTTTCTAACCCTTGCAAATGAAGAGGGAAGGTTTGTTTTATAGAGGAAGAGAGCCAAGGCTTCTTGGAGAAGCCTCAAGAAAGGGTCAAAGCTCCTCAAAGAAGCTTAACCAAAAGGGTCAAGCTTCCTCAAGAAGCTTGACAAAAGGGTCAAGCTTCTCCTTGAAGCTAAGCAAAAAGATCGAATCTTCCTTAAGAAGACAAACAAAGGGCTCAAAATGTCAAAGAGTGGGCCAAATGCTTCACAGCTAGCGCAGCTGTGTTGCACCCTAGTCGGCCGACCAGTTCAAGTGGCAGGCCGACCACTTGCCCTGGTAGGTCGACCAGGGTTCAAAAGAGTCAAGGTGTAAAGCTGGTCAGCCATACCAGAAAGGTGGCCTCCTAGATGAGTAGAATACAGCTGTATGGTGGGAGACCAGAAATTGTGACCTAGAAGAGAGAAAAACCAGCTTTCTAGCAAGGTTCAAAAGGGTCAAAAAGAAAAGCTGGTTTGCCTACCCATATTGGTGGCCTCCCAGGTGAGTACAACACAATGGTGGTATTGGAGACCAGAAATTATGGCTCAAAAATGAGGAAAACCAGTTTTCTGTTAAGAAAATCGGCTGTAGGAGAGAGAAAATAATTTCCAAAAGAATTGCTGGTCTCCCACCATACTATCACCCTCCTAACAATGAAAATATGGTCCATACCAAAAATAAACCCTAACTGATGCAAAATGAGGGTTCGGGGGCCAAAACACGCAGCCTGGGGCCCCAAAAATAGGCTGTTAGGTACCGATATTGGCGTGCGACCACGAAGGTGGTCTCTCGGGCCACAGTGTCCCTCAAAGAGAGGAAACAAGGTGTGTGTCAAAAATTGGAGCAAACGAAGATAGTTAAGCAGTCCCGAACCGAGGCACACGGTCGATGGCTCCGAAAATCGAAAACTGGTCTCCAAATAGGAAAAATGGCCTACGGTCATGAAACGTAGCCTACGGCCACTGAGAGATGGTCTACGAGACCTCTCCCTCCCTTCAGAAAGGAAAAATAGAGAAAACAGGACCTTGTTCGCAAACCGAAGCAAAGCACAAAAGAGCCCTGAAGTCTGGAGACAAGGCTCGCAGCCGAGACTCTGAAACCTCAGAACGAGCACAATATGCATCATCACCGAGCACTCAAACGGTGACATCTAAGTCTTAAGGACGGTCAAAAATGGGGTGTCTACAGTTACTAGAGGAATATTATAGCGATCCCGGTTTTCCTCTCATGATTACTGTATTCCGGACTCGGTTCTGTCGATAGTTGTTGTTGTCTGCATTTTGTTTCCGTCCTTTAACTCTTTATATTTGAGTTTAGAATTGTCTTGGGCATGTTTCGAACAGGTTGGTTGAGCTTTTGTCCCAACTCTTGTTGCCTAGATTTTTAGTGATCTGCTCGAGCGAGTTTTCTTGCGCTCGAGCGGAGTTTGCGTACCTTCAGTTGTTTGCCCGTCTGCAAAAATACTGTAGGTGTGTTTTTTACGCTCGAGTGGATTTCCTTAAGCTCGAGCGGGTCGCGCTCGGGCGGGCTTCCTTGCGCTCGAGCTGGTGTTCGATGTCTATAAAAGTACTGGAAGAGTGTAATCTACGCTCGAGCGGGTTCCTTTTTGCGCTCAAGCAGGTGGTGTCGTGTTCTGTGCCTTGGCGCTCGAGCGGGTATTTTTGCGCTCGAGCGGGTTAAGTTTTTGTGTTTGACGCTCGAGCGTCCTACTATCTGCTCGAGCGAGTCATACGTATATCAGATCTGGACTGTGTTATTTTAAATCACTTTTCGCACACTCTCTCTCTCTTACTTTTCAAAACCCTATTTTGAGAGCCTCTCTCTCTAGAACACAACTTCTCTCTAAGATTTGATCTAGTTTGAGTGATCTTCCACCCTTGTCCCTTTGTAAAAAATGTAGAGCTTGGCTTGGGCTACCATTTTATCTGAGAATCTTGAAGTTTGGAGCATTTTCGATTTTTCTTCATCGTTTCTTTGGGTCTCTCCATTTGAGGTAGGGATAACTACTTATTTTTATGATCTTTGACGCAAACTGTTAGTCATTTTGATTTAATGTTGACTTGGGAAATTTTGGGTGTTAGGGTTTCAAAATGTGTAAGAGCGGTTTCGTTCTTTGGGCCAATACATGTGTATTTTGGGTCTCAAAAAGGGTTATTGTTGTTTATTGTCGATATTTGAGCCTTTGGGTCAATGTTGAGGAAAGGGGGAGAAAAGCCCTAATTTGTTAATATAAATTAATTTGTATAATTAATTTGGGAAAGTTATGGAAATGTGAAATTGAGTTGGGAATAATGAAATTGAGAAGAGATGAGAATGAATGGTGGAGTTGAATTGATTAATCACTCACCTTTGAAAATATTGATAATTTATCTGTTGATGCATTTATTGTCTGTTTAGAAATAATTGCCTTGGGCTATCGGTGAAGGATAGCCTTGATTGTTGTAGACACTGCATGATGATTAGGTGAATTAAAACTAATCGGTTGAATGTGTCATTTAAAATGACGGTTGGAATAATACATCTAATTTGTGTATTGATTGAACATGTATATGATAAACGTTTATATACATTATGTTGTGTGGGAGGAGATAGGGGATGTACTCCACGGTTTAGGAGGAGATAGGGGATGGACTCCTAAACCGGATATTACTTGGGAGGAGATAGAGGATGGACTCCATTGATACAGTAAATATGTTTATCTATTGTGAAGTATGAAAGTGTTATAATATCAGATTGATACAGCAAATATGTGTATCTATTGTGAAGAATGGAAGTGTTTTGGTATGAGTGATATCTCATTTGGAAAGGAATTGTGGATAAAGGAAATGTTTTAACATGAGATGTAATCTCATTTAATTTGTCTGGCCCGGTTCTGAGCCATGGTTATTAATTGAAATTGTATAAGTAAAGGAAGGTGGAATGACACATATATTATTTGTCATGGAACTGGATTGTTTGCATGTTGGGTTATGCGGGTTAAACATTTATCAAATGTTAATGTTTTAGTTATTGCTCATATTATGTTTAGCATATCTCTACTGGGCGTTGGCTCACCCTATATGGGACATCATTTTCAGGTGCAGGTGACATGCCACCTCCAAGGACGTAGCTTGGGATGCATGAGGCTGTTAGACCCTTTTGTTTTTCTTTTGTATTACATGTATATCAAGCCAAGGGTTTATTTGTGTAAAGAGTTAGAACTCTATTTTTGTTGAACCCAAGTGTTGACTTGGAAAGTTGTAAGCCCGCAGGGCATTTCTTTTGTTGTCAACATGTAATATTTTTGGACTAAATACTCTGATGAATGGAAAAATGTTTATTTTTTCTTATGTTTATGTATGTCATGAATGTATGATTTGTGGGTTTTTTTTTTTTTTTGAGGGTGTTAGAACTTGGTATCAGAGCGTACCGGGTTTGAATACTTGGGTACGTGGGAAGTGATTAGTATCACAATGGGTTTGTCTCGCTTGTTAGAGGCTTAGATGTAATGTTATGTGCTTATGTGATAGCATGTTTACATGACTATTTGGGTATGGGATTTAGTTTCTAGGATGTTGATTGGATCCTTGGGTTTCTGGAAGTCCTATTGGAAAAGCACTTGATCAATGTTGTTTCTAACTGGAACTCTAGTAACGTCATGGTACCATCATTATCCGAAAATGAAATTCGTAGGTGCTTATGTGATTACGTGCTTACATGGAGTGACTTACAGTTGTCAATGCATTAGGACGTGAGTGTTATAGCTTCGGCACATTTATGAATGTGCTAATGTTCTTCGTTACCTTTCTTAGGATGTCAGGACGAGAACATAGTGGTAGGCGTAGTAGGCCTAGGAAGCAAGAGATGCCTATACCGGATGAAATTTCGGAGCAGCAGGAGGGTGTTGGCCAGGCCAATGTGGCCGAACTAGTAGGTCAGTAGGCCATAGGCGCCTTAGCCCGCGAGATGGCAGGAGCTTTGAGGGAATCTATGGATATTCTCAGAGTTGAGAATCAGGTCCAGGCCCATGTTGCTGAGGCAGGGCCTTCTTTTCTGAAGAGAGAGTTCTTTCGGTCTAACCTGGATGAGTTTGTGGGTGATTCGAAAGAGCCACTTAAGGCTGATGAATGGCTCGAACGGATGACGAAGGCATTTGAGATGCTAGGCATCGAAGACGGGACTTTGAAGGTGACCTTGGCGTCTTTCCAACTGAAGGGAGACGCGGGCCAGTGGTGGAAGTTTGTCTGGGGCCGTATTGGTGGCATATAGGAGGCCTTTATAGATGCTTTCCAGGAGAAGTTTTTATCTCCAGCTGTCAGGGAGAAGTTGAGAGACCAGTTCTGTCAGCTTAAGCAGCTGAGTATGCCAATGGTCAAGTTTGAGGCTGCATTTACCAATTTATCTAGTTTTGCACTTAAGCTTGTGGCGTCTGAGGAACGCCGTTGTCTTGAGTTCGAGAAGAAGCTGAGGCACGGGCTTAATACTAGGGTTGCTGGGTTTATGACTAGGGAGTATAGACGCCTTGTGGATGCGGTGGCACATCTTGAGATTATCATGCAGGAAGAGAAGGAGAGGATGAGGGGCTCCAAGAGGAGTCAGGATGGCCAGGGACTGCAGGAGGCAGAGGGGCTCTAACCCTCAGTAGTCCCAGGGTGCTTTTGCTAGATCGACCTTTCCAGTGCTGAGTATAGGCTCTGGAAGAGGCAGTCAGTAAGACATTACTTGTTACAAGTGTGGCCAGCTGGGCCACAAGTCTCCAGCTTGCCCACAGAGGGGAGGAGGTCAGAGAGTAGCTTCATCTTTGGCTCGAACTCAGAGCCAGAGTCAGGGCAGAGGCCAATCACTCTCTTGTTACCAGTGTGGTCAGGCGGGGCACCTGAAGAGGTTTTGCCCGCAGTTGAGTGGCACATCTGGTGCATCTGGGCCGAGGCAGAGTTTTCAGCCAGCTCAGTCTGTTCAGGCCTCAAGGGCCAATCAGGGGGCTTCATCGTCCCAATCTGTGCAGCAGCCTTTTGCTCTGAGAGGTGAGCAAGTAGATCAGAGACCTTCTGGGCGCGTGTATGCTGTTACCACGCAGGATCTTGTCCCAGCTCCATCTGTTGTGAGAGGTACCTTTCTGTTTTGTAACTCGGTTGCCAATGTGTTGATTGATACGGGTGCATCCCATTCCTTTATATCTGCTGCATTTGCATCTATTTTGGGGTTGGAGTTGGCGCAGTTAGCATCTCCTATTTGTGTTGTATCACATGTTGGGGGTGAATTGATTTTGAAACAAGGATGTAAAGGTTGTGATATTGAGGTCTCTGACCGCCAATTTCCATTTTCTTTTGTAGTTATGGCCATGTCGGGTTTTGATGTGATTTTGGGTATGGATTGGTTATCGTCATACCGGACTGTTATTGATTGTTACCGCTAGAGGGTCACAGTATGTACCTTGAGTGGGGATTGTTTCCATTTCTTAGGGGATCGGGTTGGTAGAGTGTTGCCACCAGGGTATGATCCGCGAGGGCGGAGTGAGGTTAGTGCTTTTCTCGCTAGCTTTATGAGTAATGAGTGTGATGAGACCCAGGCTGTATTGCCGAGAGTGGTTTGTGAGTACTCGGACATCTTTCCCGAGGATCTTGTTAGTTTGCCACCTCATTAAGAGATTGAGTTCTCTATTGACTTAGTGCCTGGCACGGCTCCGATTTCCACGGCACCTTATTGTTTTGCCCCAGCCGAGTTGAGTGAGGTGAAGATTCAACTCCAGGAGTTGCTAGATAAGGGTTTTGTCCGTCCTAGTACTTCACCATAGGGAGCACCGGCCCTCTTTGCTAAAAAGAAAGATGGTGCCTTGAGACATTGTATTGATTATCGGAAATTGAATCGGGCTACGGTTAAGAACAAGTACCCTATGCCTTGTATAGATGATCTGTTTGACCAGTTGAAAGGGTCCCGTTGTTTCTCTAAGATAGACTTGTGATCGGGTTACCATTAGTTGAGGGTCAAGGAGGAGGATATCCCAAAGATGGCATTCCGTACGTGGTATGGCCACTATGAGTTTCTGGTGATGCCTTTCGGGCTCACCAATGCACCAGCAGTGTTTATGGACCTGATGAACCGGATCTTCCGGGAGTTCTTAGATCGTTTTGTGGTCGTTTTTGTGGACAACATCCTGGTTTATTCACCTTCTGAGGGGGAGCACGAGGAACACTTGAGAGTGGTGCTTGAGTTGCTTAGAGCCCATAAGCTTTATGCTAAGTTTGGGAAGTTTGAGTTCTGGCTAAGAGAGGTTAAATTCTTAGGCCATGTAGGCTCCGGCGAAGGGGTATCTATTGATACATCCAAGATAGAGGCAGTGCAAGACTGGGCACAACGTAAGAGTGTTTTTGAGATCTACAGTTTTCTAGGATTAGCGGGGTATTACCGTCGGTTTGTGAAAGATTTCTCCAGGCTAGCTTCGCCGTTAACTAGATTGACGCGAAAAGGGGCCAAATTTGTATGGAGTGAGACTTGTGAAAAGTCATTCCAAGAGTTGAAAGTTAGACTTACCACCGCTCCGATTTTGATTATTCTGAAGAGAGGTTTGGGTTATGCGGTTTACTATGATGCCTCACGAGAGGGTTTGGGTTGTGTGCTGATGCAAGAGGGAAAAATGGTAGCCTATGGCTCACGTCAGTTGAAAATACACGAAAGGAATTGCCCTACACATGACCTAGAGTTAGTAGTTGTGATTTTTTCTTTGAAGATTTAGAGGCACTACCTTTATGGTGAGAGATTCGAGGTGTTCTCGGATCATAAGAGTCTGAAGTATCTGTTTACACAGAGAGATTTGAATTTAAGGCAGAGGAGGTGAATGGAGTTTATTGAGGATTATGACTTTGAATTGCACTATCACCCGGGAAAGGCCAATGTTGTGGCCGATGCCCTTAGCAGAAAATCCATTAGTGATGTAGCTTGTATAGCCATCCGGGAGTGGGAGATGTTAGGTGCACTTGACAAGTTTGATTTGCTTTTGAGTGAATCCGTTGAGGCTGCGGCCTTATTTTCTGTAATAGCGCAGCCTACACCTGTGAATCAAGTGTTGGAGGCGCAGAGAGGTGACCTTGAGGTAGAATCCCTCCGAGAGAAGATCTCCAGTGAGAAGATTGAGAGGGTTTGACTATGTATCCCGACCTGAGTGTGAGATATCGAGACCGTCTGTTTGTACCGGAGTCTTACCGAGAGGAGGTACTCCGAGAGTTTCACCATTCACGCCTTGCAGTGCATCCGGGAGGCACTAAGATGTATCGTGATTTGGGTCGCCAGTTTTGGTGGCGGCGTATGAAGAAAGATGTGGCAGTTTTTGTATCGAAGTGCCTTATTTGTCAGCAAGTGAAGGCCGAGCATCAGAGGCCAGCGGGTTTGTTACAACCGTTGCCTATTGCCGAGTGGAAGTGGGAGCATATCACTATAGACTTTGTTGTAGGTCTTCTGAGGACTCAGCGGGGTAGTGATACTATTTGGGTGGTTGTAGACCGGTTGACTAAGTCGGCGCACTTTATCCCTATGCGCGTGAGAGATTCGGTAGATCATCTTGCCGACTTGTATATTCGGGACATAGTGAGGTTGCATGGGGTCCCAATGTCGATCGTCTCAGATAGAGATCCACGTTTTACTGCTAGGTTGTGACAGAGTTTGCAGAGTGCCTTGGGCACTAGATTGACCTTTAGCACGGCTTATCATCCTCAGACTGACGGGCAGTCCGAGCATACTATTCAGATCCTTGAGGATATGCTTCGAGGTTGTGTCCTTAACTTTAGTGGGTCGTGGGACAGGCACTTGCCCTTGGTGGAGTTTGCCCACAACAACAGTTTCTAGTCAAGTATCGGTATGGCACCATTTGAGGCCTTGTATGGCCGACCTTGTAGGTCTCCGGTATGTTGGACTAAGGTGGGTGATGCACCTTTGTTGGGCCCGGAGTTGGTGAGGACAACAACGGAGAAAGTTGAGCTTATCCGTAGGAGGCTTGTTACAGCCCAGAGTCGCCAAAAAAGTTACGTCGACCGTAGGTGGAGGCCTTTAGTATTTGAGGTGGGTGATCATGTCTTCTTGAAAATATCACCTAGGCGGGGTTTAATGAGGTTTGGGAAGAGTGGGATGTTGTCCCCTCAGTGTATCGGTCCCTTTGAGATCCTTGAGAGGATTGGGGAGGTTGCATACTGTTTAGCTTTACCGCCACAGTTGTCCAGAGTGCATGATGTGTTTCATGTTAGTATGCTTCGGAAGTACGAGCTGAATCCGTTGCATGTATTGGATTAGACCGACATGGAGGTAGACGAGGATGGCTCGTATGAGGAGAGACCGGTACGGGTCTTGGATAGGCGGGATCAAGTCTTGCGAGGCAAGACCATTCCCTTTGTAAAGGTTCTATGGAAACGTCACGGAGTGGAAGAAGCCACTTGGGAGCGTGAGTTGGAGGTCCGAGAGAAATATCTGGATGTATTTGTGGATGTTTGAGCGTATGTTGTGTATTTTGTTGTATTGATGAACTTTAAGAGCATTTAATATGTCTTAAGTTGTAAAACATTGTAAATGTTTCGATTTATGGAAGTATTATGGAACTTGCCCTGAAATGGAAGTTTATTTTAACATTGTATATGTTAATTCTGTTTTAGAAATGCAAATATATTATTGGCATTGAATATGTAATTGAATGGTGCAATATGTATTGAAATTGGTAAATTTCAAGGGAAAGCATGTTGATAAGACATATTCAATAAAATATTGTGATTTGCCTCTTGAAAAGAGATGAGATGACCGGTAATGGGTCAAGTTGTTGAATATTGAGTTGTAATATTGTTAAGAATTGAGGAAACATGTTTTTGAAACTCGTACCTAATTTCGGGGACGAAATTCCTTAAGAGGGGGAGGTTATAGCGATCCCGGTTTTCCTCTCATGATTACTGTATTCTGGACTTGGTTCCGTTGATAGTTGTTGTTGTCTGTATTTCGTTTCCGTCCTTTAACTCTTTGTATTTGAGTTTAGAATTGTCTTGGCCATGTTTCGAACAGGTTGGTTGAGTTTTTGTCCCAACTCTTGTTGCCCAGATTTTTAGTGATCCGCTCGAGCGGAGTTTTCATACCTTCAGTAGTTTGTCCATCTGCAAAAATACTACAGGTGCGTTTTTTATGCTCGAGCATATTTCTTTACGCTCGAGCAGGTTGCGCTCGGGCAGGTATCCTTGCGCTCGAGCGGGTGTTCAATGTCTGTAAAAGTACAGGAAGAGTGTAATCTACGCTCAAGCGGGTTCCTTTTTGCGCTCGAGCGAGTGGTGTCTTGTTTTGTGCCTTGGCGCTCGAACGGGTATTTTTGCGCTCGAGCGGGTGTTCGATGTCTGTAAAAGTACAAGAAGAGCGTAATCTATGCTCGAGCGGGTTCCTTTTTGCGCTCGAGCGGGTGGTGTCTTGTTTTGTGCCTTGGCGCTCGAGCGGGTATTTTTGCGCTCGAGCGGGTGTTCGATGTCTGTAAAAGTACAGGAAGAGTGTAATCTACGCTCGAGTGGGTTCCTTTTTGCGCTCGAGCGGGTGGTGTCTTGTTTTGTACCTTGGCGCTCGAGCGGGTATTTTTCCGCTCGAGTGGGTTAAGTTTTTGTGTTTGACGCTCGAGCGTCCTATTATCCGCTCGAGCGGGTTATACGTATATCAGATCTGGACTGTGTTATTTTAAATCACTTTTCGCACTCACTCTCTCTCTCTTACTTTTCAAAACCCTATTTTGAGAGCCTCTCTCTCTAGAACACAACTTCTCTCTAAGGTTTGATCTAGTTTGAGTGATCTTCCACCCTTGTCCCTTTGTAAAAGTGTAGAGCTTGGCTTGGGCTACCTTTCCATCTGAGAATCTTGAAGTTTGGAGCATTTTCGATTTTTCTTCATCGTTCCTTTGGGTCTCTCCATTTGAGGTAGGGATAACTACTCATTTTTATGATCTTTAACATAAACTATTAGTTATTTTGATATAATGTTGACTTGAGAAATTTGGGTGTTAGGGTTTCAAAATGTATAAGAGGGGTTTGGTTCTTTGGGCCAATACGTGTGTATTTTGGGTCTCAAAAAGGGTTATTATTGTTTATTGTCGATATTTGAGTCTTTGGGTCAATGTTGAGGAAAGGGGGAGAAAAGCCCTAATTTGTTAATATAAATTAATTTGTATAATTAATTTGGGAAAGTTATGGAAATGTGAAATTGAGTTAGGAATAATGAAATTGAGAAGAGATGAGAATGAATGGTGGAGTTGGATTGATTAATCACTCACTCTTGAAAATATTGATAATTTATCTGTTGATGCATTTACTATCTGTTTAGAAATAATTGCCTTGGCCTATCGGTGGAGGATAATCTTGATTGTTGTAGACACTGCATGATGATTAGGTGAATTAAAACTAATTAGTTGAATGTGTCATTTAAAATGACGGTTGGAATAATGCATCTAATTTGTGTATTGATTGAACATGTATATGATAAACGTTTATATACATTGTGTTGTGTGGGAGGAGATAGGGGATGTACTCCACGGTTTAGGAGGAGATAGGGGATGGACTCCTAAACTGGATATTACTTGGGAGGAGATAGGGGATAGACTCCATTGATACAGCAAATATATTTATCTATTGTGAAGTATGGAAGTGTTATAATATGAGATTGATACAGCAAATATGTGTATCTATTGTGAAGTATGGAAGTGTTTTGGTATGAGTGATATCTCATTTGGAAAGGAATTGTGGATAAAGGAAATGTTTTAGCATGAGATGTAATCTCGTTTAATTTGTTCGGTCAGGTTTTGAGCCATGGTTATTAATTGAAACTGTATAAGTAAAGGAAGGTGGAATGAAACATAGATTATTTTCATGGAACTGGATTGTTTGCATGTTGGGTTATGCGGGTTAAACATTTATCAAATGTTAATGTTTTAGTTATTGCTCATATTATGTTTAGCATATCTCTACTGGGCGTTAGCTCACCCTATATGGGACATCATTTTCAGGTGCAGGTGACATGCCACCTCCAAGGACGTAGCTTGGGAGGCGTGAGGCTATTAGACCCTTTTGTTGTTCTTTTGTATTACATATATATCAAGCCAAGGGCTTATTTGTGTAAAGAGGTAGAACTCTATTTTTATTGAACCCAAGTGTTGGCTTGGAAAGTTGTAAGCCCGCAAGGCATTTCTTTTGTTGTCAACATATAATACTTTTGGACTAAATACTCTGATGAATGAAAAAATGTTTATTTTCACTTATGTTTATGTATGTCATGAATGTATGATTTGTGGTTTTTTTTTTTTTTTTTTTTTTTTTTTTTTTTTTTTGTTTGAGGGTGTTACAAATATGGTGAGAAGATGATGATCTGCATCTTGCCCATACCGATGAAGATTGGGGTCAGGACCTACCAGACGATACTTGGTATTCTGAGGAGGTGGATCACATAAGTAGAAGTGGGCGGTACTTCAAACTCGCACACCTGGACCAACCTAAAGCATCCGGAAAGGATAAGGAGGCCGAAAAACAGAGGGAAAAACTATTAGAGGAGGAAGCTGTACTAAAGTAGTTGAAGAAGATCCAAGCAGACATATCCATCTGGGGGTTGCTCATAGCTTCGCGCGTGCACCGGCAAGCTATCCTGTCAGTAATGGATAAGGCCAAGGTTCCTATCGACACAACTCCAGAGCAACTAGTGGGTCTTGTCTTCCCGGGAGGTGCTTCGCCATCTTTGACCTTCTCGAATAAGGAATTGCCGCCCAAGTGCTCTGAGCATAACAAACCGTTATACATCTCAGTTGAATGCAGAGAAAAGTGGGTGCCGATTGTCTTGGTTGACACTGGGTCTGCGATTAATGTTTGTCCATCGCGCACGACCTATGTTATTGGCTTGAAGCCAGCAGACTTTCTACCAACGGCCCAGGTGATCCGGGCTTATGATAACACAAGCAAAGAGGTGACGGGAATAGTTCAAATCAGAACACAGGTTGGCCCGGCACAACAGGATATTGAGTTTCACGTCCTAGATATTCTGACTACTTTCAACTTGTTACTTGGGCGACCCTGGTTGCACCAAGTGAAAGCTGTTTCTTTCACCTTGCATCAGATGCTGAAGTGCCCTCTTGGAAAAGGGGTAGCAATTGTTTTTGGAAATTCTTCTACACTTCCTCCGCCGTAGGTCACTACACTAGTACTGGAGATTGTACATGGTGACGAGGATGTTTCCTTGTCTAGTTTTACCTTGGCTGAGGCTCGAGTGGTGCAAGATATCTTGGCTATTGATGAGGGATTGTACGTCAGTGCTCAATCAATTTACCTCATGAACAAGCTACAACATATACCCGGGATGGGATTAGGAAAGAGCGGCCGGAAGGTCGTTACTACACTGGCCGAAGTGCCACATAACCCTCATGCCTCTGGCTTGGGCTACACACCCACCAAGGAGGACTGGGTGAGAAAAGGTAAGGAACTGGCAAGAAGAGCCAAAGCTAAGCAAAATGGGAAGCACTATGAGCTTGTACATAGACCAATTCAGGGAACTCTAAATGGTCGCTTTGTCTGGGAGGGGAAAGACTTCCCATTTTGCAGCTTTCCTGAGCCATGGTTGAACTTTGAGAAGTGGCGTTTGCCTGGCTTTGAGATTTTCTTCGACTTATAGCTGCAAGAGGATGAAGCCACATAGAAACATACTGAATTAACAGCCGAGGCTGAACAGAGCACAGAAGGTGAGTCCAACAGCAGTGAACTTGAGATAGGAGCAGCACTGGCTTGTCTCCTTTCAGATTCTCCGATTGATCTAGAAAGTTTGGGAGATGACTTCACCATTTCCATGATCAGAGACCAATCAAGTGTGGACCCTTTCGGTGGTATTCTAGATGTATCTAACGCACCGTCCCTCACTTGGTAGCTGGAGGAGGGTTTTCTGTCCAGTAGTTCTGAATCAGGTAGTCAGCTAGAATCTGATTCCACAGAGTCTGTGGAGTCGAAATCTGATTCTAGTTCTTTGAATCGGAGTCCAGTATTCATGGGGTTGATAACCCAGATGCTGTAATTTTGTCGAGGTCATCTTTTTCCTTTTCTTTTGAGTCGGTTGCAACCGAGGAATTGGATGAACTGGAAGCTTTGAATGAGAATGATACCACTGCTATTTCCGAGTACTTCTTTGTGCCACTTGTATATTGCATTGATCATGACTTTCAAAATTTTGATAAAAACGACGAGGAAGGAATTCCTCTGGTTTTGAAACACTTGATTGATTGAGAAGAAGAGAGGTTTGTAAAACCCCTTGCTGATGAAATCGTTGCAATTAATGTGGGTACTGAGAAGGATCCGCATCTAGTCCAGATCGGGTCCACGTTGTCTTCCGAGTAGCGCGAACGCTTAGTCGTTTTATTAAAAGATTTCAAAGATGTTTTCACGTGGTCCTGCGAAGACATGCCTGGAATCAATCCTGAGATTGTACAGCATCAGATCCCTCTTGACCTTGAGGCCTGACCCGTCAAGCAAAAACTTCAGAGAACACACCTAGCTTGGGCTTTAAAAATCAAGGAAGAGGCCACCAAGCAGATAGATGCAGTGTTTGTGCTAGTATCTGAGTATCCTACATGGTTGGCCAACATTATTCCAGTGTCGAAGAAAGATGGCAGAATTTGGATGTGTGTGGATTTCAGAGATCTAAACAAAGCTAGTTCGAAAGACAAATTTCCACTACCGCACATCGATGAATTGGCGGACTTCATCGCAGACCATGAACTGCTCTCCTTTATGGATAGGTTTTTCGAGTATAACCAGATCTTGATGGCAGCTGACAATAGAGAGAAGACTGCCTTCACCACGTCGTGGGGAGCCTACTACTACGGGGTGATGCCGTTCGGTCTGAAAAATACTGGGGCTACTTATCAACCGGCTGCAACCATGATCTTACACGATATGATCCACAAAGAGGTTGAGGTGTATTTAGACGACATGATTGTGAAGTCCAAGGAAAGAGAGGGCTAGTACACCGCCTTGAGGAAATTCTTCCAACGGATCAGAGAATATCAGTTGAGGCTGAATCCATAGAAATGCACTTTTGGTGTCACGGCAGGAAAAATGATAGGGTTCCTGATTACGCAGAGGGGCATTGAGGTTGATCCTTCCAAAATTAGGGCCATCCTAGAAATGCCACCACCAAGGACTAAAAAGGAGGTGTGAGACTTTTCTGGGTAAAATGCAATTCATAAGACTGTTTATTACAAAATTAACCTTGACTTGTGAACCACTATTTGGTCTCCTGAAGAAAGGAAAGAAATTCCAATGGGATGACCAATGGCAGTTTGCTTTTAAGCAGATTAAGCAGTACCTCCAGAACCCGCCCGTGTTGTCACCGCCAGAACCGGGGAAGCCATTGATTATGTACCTGTCAGTTACTGACACAACTATGGGCTACATGCTTGCGCAGGAATCTGAGGATAGAGTGGAGAAAGCCATCTATTACTAGAGCAGGAAGATGCTGGAATATGAGACCCGTTACACCCCGCTGGAAAAGGCTTGCTTAGCCTTGGTATGGGCTACCAAGAAGTTGAGGCACTACCTGTTAGCACACTTTGTAATTTTGGTTTCGAGAATAGACCCCATCAAATATCTCTTCGAGAAACTAGTGCTTACGGGTAGGCTAGCATGTTGGTTGCTTCTTCTCTCCGAATTTGATTTGAAGTATATGACTCGCAAGTCTGTCAAGGGGAGAGTGGTAGCGGAGTTCCTAGCCGATCACCCAGTAGAAGGGGATGAAGTAGTAAAATATCTATTCCCAGATAAGGCTATTTTACAGGTTGAGGAAGAGATTTTGGACCATGTACTTTGACGAAGCATCTAACCAGTACGGTTATGGGATAGGGGTATTGCTGATAGCACCTGACAATTCCTATACACCTTTAGCCTCCAAACTCTGATTTAAAGTATCCAACAACGAAGAAGAATATGATGCGTGTATCGTTGGTTTGGAAGCCGCCCTGGAACTAGGGGCAAAAAGGTTGGATGTCATTGGGGACTCGAACCTGGTTGTGTCTCAAGAAAAAGGAGATGGAAAGGTTAAGGAAGAAATGATGAAAATCTATCACCATACCCTGGATGTTCTGATTCCTAGGTTTGAGAAGCTAACCTTTACACATCTGTTAAGGGAGAACAACAGGCTCGCTGACACTTTATCAACTCTATCTTTCATGATAAACATCACTTTGGGAGTCCGGATGCGTCCAAACATTATTGAACAGAGGTATGCGAGTTGATCGGCGCAATAGATGAAGTACAAGATTAGAAACCCTGGTATTATGATATCTGGAACTTTTTGGAAAAGAAGGCTTATCCACCAGCGGCAAATGCCAATGATAAAAGGGCAATACGGTGAATGGCTGCTCAGTTTATCATCTTTAGGGGTAAATTGTACAAACGGAGTCATCTGGGAATGCACAAGCTGTGTGTCGTTACAGAAGAGTCGAAGCGCTTAATGGAGGCCATCCACGGAGGGGAGTGCGGGTCGCACATGAGCGGAGTAATGCTAGCTCGGAAGATTCTCAGGTAGGGCTACTACTGGTCATCCATGGAGAAGGATTGTATTGATTTTGTTCAGCGATGCCACAAATGCCAAATTCATGCAAATCGCATGAACATTCCGCCGTCAAAGCTGTACAACATGACTTCACCATGGCCTTTTTCAGTCTTGGGAATTGAAGTTATTAGGGTAGTTACACCGAAAGGGTTGAATGGGCATGAGTATATCCTGGTGGCAATAGACTACTTTACAAAGTGGGTCGAGACCCAATCCTATGTAGCGTTGAAAGCGTTGCATGTAGCCAAGTTCATCAGGAATAATATTATTTGTCGTTATGGGGTACCGAATGAAATCATTTTAGATAATGGCTCCCATTTCAAGAAAGAAGTGATCGACTTGTTAGAGAAGTACAACGTGGCTTTTCATAAGTCATCCACATATCGACAGCAAACCAACGGAGCTGTTGAGGCCGCCAACAAGAACATCAAGCACATTTTGCAGAAAATGGTTGAGACTTACAGGGACTGGCTAGATAAACTGCCATTTGCTCTTTGGGGCTATAGAACATCAATTCGGACATCTATTGAGGCAACTCCGTATTCTCTGGTTTATGGGATGGAAGCTGTTCTGCCGATTGAAATAGAGGTTCTGTCGCTACGGGTTATGGCTGAGTGCCAGATAGCAGAAGCGGATTGGCAGCAGAGTAGGTTCGAGGAACTGACGTTGTTCGACAATAGGAGGCTGAAAGCACTGTACCATGTCCAAGGATATCAACGTAGGATTATTAGGGCTTTCAACAAGAAAGTTAAGTCTAGAAATTTAAAGGAATGGGATTTGGTGCTGAAAGACAACTGAGCTCCCATCTATGACCCTAGGGGCAAGTTCAGACCTAATTGGACTAGTCCTTATATCATCAAGTCAATTTAGTCAGGTGGAGCTGTTATTCTTATGAACCTAGATGGCCTCAAATTTTCCCCACCAATCAACATGGACAAGTTGAAGAAATACTATCCTTGAGTGGCTCGCTAGGCTGAAAACCCAGAAGGGCGACCTAGGCAAAAGTTAGAGCACAAAAAATTAGAAAGAAAAAACTGAGCTCGCAAGGTTGAAAACCCAGAAAGGGTGGCCTTGGCAAAAGTTAGAGCGTAAAAGTAGAGTGTTAATACCCGAGTGAACCCGAACCAAACTACGTAAGGCTTGATTCCCATCTTCGGGATACGTAGGCAACTTCTTTCTGAAGCTCAATCGTAAACACTTCAAACTCAACTGTCCTATCCGTGAGATTGTTCAGGTCATCTTTGTCTTTTTAGTATCTCAAGAGTTTGGTTGTGATCTTCACTATGAGAGCTGGTTACAATGCAGTGCAGTGCTATTCAGACAAGGGGCAACTTTCCATTTTTTGGATTTGGGGTTGTATAACCCAAGGATAGATTCCATGTGTGTCGAGTTGTGATCCTTATCGAAAGTGGTTTTGAAAAGTGTTAATAAAAGTTGATTTTGTTCAAATTAATCTTTTTACAACTTAGACCATTTTTTGGCCAAAAGGAAAATTTTCAATGCCCACAACTCCAATTTCATTGATTTCAATACAAAGTTCTCAAACTCTCGATACACATCAAAGTTGCTTTTTATTACATTCAAAAGAAAAACTTGAAAATACAGATCAAAGCAATAAACTCAGGGCATAGATAAATTAGGTGTTCCTGCGTCCCCTCTCAAAGCTTGTGGAAGCTTCAAATGCTAAAGTAGGTCCAGTTTGCGTCTCATCTTCAAGCCAAGCTATGCATTCGCCAGATAAGGCGTAGTTGAAATTGGGAGCGGAAGCCAGAAGTTCTCTTGTCCTCCATGCAGTGGGATATCGGGCTAGTTGTGAACCTCAGATTGGAAATGAAGCTGGGTACTCTACTCCTTCTTCTGGGCAAATCTGATCATGTCTGAACTGACGCCTGAACCGGAATGGAAAGCAGAATAAACAGTGTATTAGGCCAATTAGCTGAATACCAAGTTGCCAAGATATGCTGTAGCTCTTTTCGGGTAGATCAAACCAGGGGCAATGCCAAGCAATGTCAACAGCGGACTTGTTGCACATCCAATGGCACCACACCCTTCGTTCGGGAATTAACTAGCTGTTGGCGAAAGAAATAGCCTTGCGCTGAATATGTAGGGTAAGAGTCCACTACGTTTAACCTGTCCATGAGCCATATCTGGAGAGGGATGAAAAATAAGAGAGATTAAAGAATAGAGAGGTGTATGTGGAGAGAAAAAGTGAGAAAGAGTTTTAAGAGTAAAACAGAGTATAAGTGTCGAGTGATGTGAGAAATGCATATGAGATAGGATGGGAAACATTACCTGCAAAAGTAGTGGACTTCCTGCGAATTTGGTCATCTTCCGCCAATAGAAGACATCTAAGCCCATCAAAGTCTCGGCCAATGCCAAGCCCAAGCAGCTCTTGCCCTCTTTCAAGCCTTGAGCTACTTCAATCAAGCGAATGCTAGACCCGCCGAAACAAGAGGCAAGAAGGAAATGAGCCAACATGCACAAACAAAGGGCATGCTACCGAAAACTCTGCGAAAGACAGTCACCGCGGTCATCGGTGTTAGAAAATCAATGAACGATACCGGGAATATCCAGCTCTCCGTTGTGAATCAAGGATCGAGCCTTGTTTGAAGTGAGCCCACACATCCTTCCTAGAGCTTAGATATGACCAAAACGAGACTGGGGCAGGATTTCCTCGTTACGCTGGGATTCCATCAAAACTTGGAATTCTTCAATTGTATGGCATTTCTCTTGCCCTCCAAAGCTAAAAACATGTGTAACCGGGTTCCAACACCTAGTTGCGACATGTAGGAATGGAAAACATAGTGGGGTATGACTTAGCGTGAACAGTGCATTTATCGTGAAACCCCAAAAATTCACTTTTTCCGAGCCATCTAAAGTTGCAATCCAATTTGAGAGTGTTTTGGGGAAGAATGGCTCCATTTGTGGCAAAAAACGGAGCTGGAATGAAGAAACTACGAAGTCCCAACTTTTATAGAAGATAAGGCACTGAGTGGAAGGTAGATGGCAGCAATCTGGAGGCCTCTTGCACTAATGGCTGACCGGCCAGTGCTGGTAGCCAACTAGTCACCATTGGTGGCCGACAGCCTTTGTTCATGGCCGATGGCCTCCTGGTTTGTCCTCTGGTCAATTTGTATATCGAGAGTGCTGAGAACTTGTGTTTTGTTCTGCTCTTGGTGCATTCTGTTACTTTGTTTTAGTAGTCTTATTGAGTCACTTTTAAGTTGTTTCGATTTGTTTATCGAGTTGTTGTGTTTCTTATCGACTTGTATTTGTTTTGTTTCTATTTATCGAGTTGTTGTTTTAATTATCGAGTTGTTATTATTAGTTGTTTGTTGAGTTGTTCTACTCTGTTTGTTATGTGTTGAGTTGTTCTACCCTTGCAATTCGTCGCACAAAAGGGTTATGCTCGTCTTCTTCATCTGAATCATCACTTCTTCTCCCTTACTTCTTCTATACATACGGACTTCCTTTTGATGAGTTGGATACATCGACTCGTCCATTCTTTTTGGGTTCTGGGGATGGTGAGTCAGAATCACTGTCATTATCGTGTTTTCGAAGTCGACGTCGTCGATCATCCTTCTTTCCTGAAAGTCGACCCCGGTCGAGGCATGCAACCTACTGGGATTTAGCTAGCTCCAGGGCCAACTCCTGGCTTAGGCGCTCGTTCTCAACCATCATGTTTTCTAGACGCTGTTCATTTTGCTTTGGTTGATCCATGATTGTCTGCATTGTCTCTTGCACCGATGTTGAGGGTGAGGTCTGGGCTATTGAGTCAAAGTTCAAGGCCCGTCATGCGATGATATTCTCTGGTCCAAGCATGTTTCTTGGAGTGATGTCATCTCTTGGTGTAATGTTGTTAGTGACTACCAGAGGATCATCTATTACGCCCGCCATGGATGTGCTTGAGTATTCCCACAAACGGCGCCAATTGTAGAGAAGTGATTTGGAACTACTCCAGGATCCAGGCAGACATCCTTGATCCTTTGATTGCTACCTGAAAAAGGAATGAACACTCTGGTTAGGGGTGCCAGAATTAGCACTCCGACGGACAAGTTAGTATGCTCTCTCGTTTACTTTTATCTCAAGTTGTTTTGTCTATTCTCACATACCTTTGTTTGGTTGATGTTCCTCTATTTATATTAACTTCTGGGCCCAAGGGTTGGGCCCGCTTTTAGTCCAGCGCATGATTGCTTATTCGGTCTTCCGGTTGTGTGCCGATACCTACTCGGCTCCTTACGCGGCTGACTTGTATATTTGACTTCAAGAGCCTTTGGACAAAGCCGAATTGTCTTTGGCCTGGTCTTCAAATTAATTTGGCTTTCCTTAGTATAAAATTATTCGGCCCCCACTGGTTTCATTTTTTTGTCCACAATATAGGCTTAGGCTTGCTATTTCTATTTCACTTCCTTCTAACACTTATCCAATTCATTACTAAGTTTAGGAATGTAACATGAAAAGTATATATATATATATATATATATTTGTTTTTTTGTTGATAAATGTAAAAAAAAACACTTAACTTAATACATAATATATACAGATAGAATAGAATTTTAAAGGATTTGTTGGTTGAGACCTTGATACAAAATTAAAAAAGCTTATAGCTAGATGCACCTTTATTGATGATGATGTGTCACTCTACAATTATATTAACTACTTTGTGTAGACACCCCATTTTTTACCGTTCTCAAGCCTCGAACGTCATCGTTTGAACACTCGATGATCATCCATGCTCGTGTTCATTTTGAGTTCCCAAAGGTCTCGGCAGTGCGCCTTGCCTTAGAACCTCTCAACTTATCTGATTTGTGCCTGGTTGTGGACCAAGGACTTGTGGTTTTGTTTTTGAGGGAAGAGGGTGGCTTGTTGGCCATCCCTACAAACCATTGGCCAAGCCTTGTGCTTATCGGCCTTTTCTTCTTGCCATCGGCCATTGGTGGTGGCCGAACGACACTCTTTTTGGCCGATCGGCACCCTTTTTGGACGATCGGCCATATCTTTTGGCCGAGGCCTTTTTATTTACTTTTGCAGATATTTTGTGCCAGCTGTGACAGCTGGTGAGCACAGATTTCATCCTCCATGTGTATGGAGGGATTGAAACAAGTCTCAAGCTTGCTCAACAAGCTTGATATTTGATTTTCTATAAGAAGAGAGACCCCTCTTCCTTTCCAGAGGTTCTGAAAAATTGAGATACAAGTTATATCTCTCTCTATATATATATTTCCTCTCTCTCTCTCTCTATATATATATATATATTTACACTTGTTTGTGCTCAAAAGTGTAATTTCTTCACACTTTTGCACTAAAGCACCTACTCAAACACCATACTCTTGTTGCTGAGGTACTTGAGGGTTTTGTTTGAACTCAAAGTTTGGTTTTTAGCTCAGAAAGTTGCTGGAGTTGCCTCTTTGAAGTTGTTCTACAATGGTGAGTCACTAACCCACTTTTAAGCTTTGTGTTCATTGCTTACTTAGCCTTATTTGCATGCTTATTTTGGCTTAACTCTCAACTGTAAAAAGTTTCATTTTTAGGTGTTTGAAATGATTGTTTAAGGTCTTGTTGGTGTTAGGGGTGGTCTACCCCCTTTTGTGCTTTGTTTTGCGTTGTTTTAGGCCACCTCTTTAGGCTTTTGTTTTAGTCTTTGCATGACCTTTCTACCACTGAATTTCAGAGGAATTTCAGTGGTGGAAAGTGTGTTTTGTGGTCTTAAATAGGAGAGGGTCATCCCCTCTCCTTGTGTCTTGTATGCTTGTATAGATGGCTCATAAAAGTGACATGTTTGTTAAACTTGTTTTGGCTCCATCTTAGCATGTATTAGGCCTTGTTTCAGTATGGCATTTCATTGTTTTGGCTTGGTTTGATCACCCTTTCCATGGTTTATACACTTGTAGTGCAAATCCATTCACTAGCCTAACATGCATCATGCTTTGGACTATCATTCTAGCATGCTTTTGGCTCAACTCCAAGAAGCTTTTGTTCATGTTTTACCATGCTTAAGCTCTGATTTGTGTTGTTTTGGTCATGCATGCATTGTTTTGTATAGCCATGGTTTAATCTTGCTCATTAGCTTTGTGTATTGAGTCTTCTAGCATGCATTGCTTGGACTATTTTCATGATTTGGCATCATATATTATGTGACGTCAGTGCACGTAGTGTGGTCATACACTCACATCTTTTACTCTTTCAATGTTTTAGAGGGTTGGTTCTTTATGCCTTAAAAATGTATGAAGCCCTTGAAAAATGTATTCTCTTTAAAAACCCTTATGTTTGAATTATTTCTTTAAAACCCCTCAGTTTCTTGAATTATTTCGAATTTTGTCGGTTAGCATTTTTTTTTTTTATCGAAACAAGAATATCCTAGCCGAATTAGGTTCCTTAGCCTAATTTAATTTAATTCTACATAAGTAAGGTTCCAATACATAAGTTTAATTCCATGCCCTCACTTCTTTTATTAATTTCAAGAATTGTCCCAAAACTAGTGCATGTACTTTTATACTATAGGTACCATCAAATCAATTTGAGATCTATATATATATATACATTGGGAAATGTGTCCATAGTACCTAAATTGAATAAAAAAATTCTCCATTTCCCTTCCCCATGGCTGGCCAACCTAGGAGAATGTGAGGGTCCTATTTTCAAGAATTGTAATTATGATATTCTAGAAACCCTAGCACCTAGTACCCCTAAATCTAGAGTTATGTTCCCAACACTAGTTTCATTCCAACTAGAGGCCAACTAGATATTGCCTAATCATATGATTAAGTTCCCTAATCACTCCCTATTCCATTAGACTCCAAGTAAATCCAAACTTTTCAATCCAATTCCAACTAATGGGCCTTTATGTCTTTTTACACCAAAATTGCCTATAAATACAACCCCCCCTAGCATGGTATACACAAACAACACACACATAAATTCGGCCTAGAGGAGAGAAAGGAGAGCAAGAGAGAAGTCTTGAGAGGGAGAGGATGTAAGAGGAGAGCAATCTTGTTCAAGCCTAGCAAGTAAGCCACAACACAACTCTCTCTTTTATTTTCTTTTTTCAAATACATGCTCTTAAGGGTTCTAAACATTGTTTTTAGATGTGTTATTAATGATTTCCTTGTGTTAAAAATGATAACAGTTGAGCCATGATTCTACCTCTCTTGTAGTTTCCCTCATTTCGGTACAAAACTATCTTTTTCATACCAATCTCTCAAACTTTCCAAAGGAACACCTTCAAGAAAATTTTCTAAGTTTAATATATGTTACTTAGCATGTTTTCATCACAAAATAAATCAGAATTTTCCCTTACGCTGTGTTTGGTTGGGGGATTTGAGGAGGGATTTGGAAAGGGAAAGGGAAAAATTAGGTGAAATGTGAATAAAATATACTTACGTTTCACCTACTTTCACACACATTTTCCCTTTCCTTTTCCAAATCCCTCCCCAAATCCTCCAACCAAACACAGCATTAGTGGATCTCTTTTCTCACAAATCTTCTTGTTTTGGGTATTGTGCCTTAAAAATCTGTTTTCACAGCCAACTTTCAAAATTTCTAGAAAAATGTAGAAAATTATTCTGGACCTCCATTTTATATTAAAATCTTCCTTATGGAGTTTTCTTTCAACTAAAATTGGTTTCATTGAAAAACAGTGAAAGGTTTGTAAGAAAATCAAATTTTCGTAACGGTCGACGAATCTAGACAGCGCTGGAGTGTTTCTTAAATAACTAAAAATCTAGAAAAGCTATCCCATTTCCAAAATATGTTCTGGAAACTAGATTAAATTCTCTACGAACCATAGGAAGGCCGAGTCCGGTAAAAATCTAAAATAGCCCTTTTTATTTTAATCTTTAAATGATATTGAATCTGGAAATTTTGTTGTGCATGGGTGTTTTATGCTCTTGTGTTCATGAATATGCTTATTAGTTTATTATCATGTCTTGGTATGGCATTTCATGTGTTATGGTTATGTTCCTTATCTTCATCATTTTAATGATGCTCATGCTTATGTGGATATTAATATCTTGTTGAGTTTGTTCTAACTTGACTTAAAACATTGATCCAAATGAAAAACGTAATTGGGATGGTATTGGCTTTTCGATCACTTGGATAACGAAGAGATGATAATGTGTTATGTATGGATTGATGGGATGTGCTCCCTAATTGAAGTTTAAGTCTTGCGTAGGCAGTTGTCGCGTAATGTCACACCCCAAACTCGCCCCTAAAAGTTTGGGCATGACCTATTTGGAACCGGACACTTAACCTAATATACATAACATATGGGGCTTGAACGGAAGCATTCAACAATATAAATTAACATACATAAAGAACTATATCCATTGAGCGACCACTATCATGCCAGGATCATAAACAAAACATAAGGTAGCTACACATACAGTGACGTGCCTCTGAGAATTTAGCTATGTACATATACATATACAAAAACAGACCAAGCCCTCAGGATTCGGCATAACAAAAAACATTAAAAGGTAAAAGGAATATATACACTTCAACCATAGACAGACAATCAGGGTACAAAACCAAAAGCTTAACCAAACTCCATAAAATGGGCTGCCTTCATTTAAGTGCCTGGACACTCTGAGGTTGACAAAAGAGGAACGGATGCCATGGGTTAAGACTGAACTCCAGGTGGAGTGCCTACAGAACAGACATAACATTAAGTGAGCCAAGCTCTGTGAATAGTAGTATGTAAACAATTTAACAATCAACTTGAATTACAATGTATATATGTAAGTGTAGAGGACATATAGTTAACTTTATCTTGTAATTATTTCCAGAATGGCCTTAGGCCTAAACTTTAAACAGAACGGCTTCAGGCCCTTGATCAGAGTGGCATTAAGCCCTTAAACAGAACGGCATTAAGCCCTTTTCATGTATGTATGAACTCAAGAGGTTTCTCGCACGGATTCTAGAGGTGGCTCACACTGTGGCACTTAGTTCCGTACAGCACTTTGTTCCATACTAGAAATACAGAATGGGCTCTGGCCTAACAGATCATACAGAATGGCCATAGGCCCAGATTGGCTTTAAGCCTAGTTCATATATGTATGGACTCAAGAGGTGGCTCGCACGGATTCCAGAGGTGACTTGCATTGCAGTACTTAGTTCCGTACAACACTTTGTTCCATACCCGAAATGCATAGGTCTTGAAGACCAAACGATTCATATCATGCCATAGCATAGCATAAACATAACAGATAACAGAAACAAATTCATACATATTCTTAATTATGCTTGAATCATAAGCTTGAATCATAAACAGAAATCAGAATTCATGCCTGATTATACATGGTACATTCAATAACGCTAACAAATCAATATAGAGCATACGTGTTAGTTCCACAAAGGAACCTCCGGTACCAGGAACTTGTAACATACTTGAACCATGGTATTATTACCCCCGGCAAGGGCCTTGTGCCTAGGATGCCGTGAATACTGTTATATACATGGACAATCATTCACTTATTCGAAACGTAACATATCAGAAAATGGAGCATTTCTTGTCACATCATGTCATTACAGTACACTTAACAAAGACAGAACAATTCGCTTTCTAACGTGGTTTACATAATGATGTTAAACCTTTGCATTCATGTCGTAGATTCTAAATGACCTCATTTCCATACGTAACACAACAAAATTATTTCAGATTCATACGGATACACATCACTTTTTCCAATTATTTTGATTCTTTAGAGGTATTCACACCGTAACCGTTGTTCAAGAATGAACATAAGTTCCCTTTATTCATTAAGCACGACATAGTTCACTTACGGACAATAAAATATTAATATTAACTATTAATCAGAATCATACAGAAGTATTCACATTTGTTTAATCATTCATATACGTTAACGTAGTTATCCAACAATTAACAGAGTGATAATGGTAACCATTAGCTGTAAATAAAGTGTACTACGACAGTACTACTACTCACAGTGCTTTAGCGGAGCGCTTGCCCCTCCCGGGTTACGACCTACACACATACACAACTTATTCATTAGTTCTTTTTCTTTCTTAATTCATTTCCTGCTTCATTTTACTTCAAACGAATTTACAGGCATCTTAGGGACATCAAATACAGATTTCAAAAATACCAGAGGGTTAAGCATGCAAAATGAAGTGAACAAAATTTTGCAGCTTGGGCCGCACGTGCGGCTGTGAGCCCCGATGTGCGGCAAGGCTTCCCGCACGTGCGACAGTGATCCCCGCACGTGCAGTGATTCTGTGCAGTGCAGTTCGAAATTTCCAAACAAAACCCCATTTTTGGTAAGCTTGTATAAGGCTCACAATAGGTCCTTTAATTGATGAAGTATGGTTCAAAAACATGTACATAGACATTACAACATATATCAATTTCAATATAACTTGGATCTTAGATCTTTAAAACTTATAAACATAACCCAATTCCCTTAAACATACAAACAAGACATAGGTATAAACATGGAAGTCCAACTTGAAAATCCAAGAAATAATTTACCATGCCTCTTTATAACTCAATTACCTTCATGAAAATAAGAGAAATTGAAAAGGTGGTTAAAGAGAAGGTGATTCATGCCTACCTTGCCTCAAATCCTTATAATTTCTCTCAATTCCTACTCTTCTCCCTTGTAAACCTTCATTCCCCTTAGTTCTTCCTCTCAAACTCCTCTCTTTTCTCTCTCAGGATATTTTCTTGTATAAAAGGCACCTTTACATACATACATAATATAAAAAAATAAAATAAAAAAATTGAATAGGACAACCTCAATCAGTTTAATCATCCCAAATCAAATTTTTATAAAAATGCTTATTAGTACTTAAAAATGTTGCTGATCTCAAATGTAAAATCAATTTCAAATTATCAAGCCTCTAAGGCTCTTAATTTCTGATCCAAACACCGTACTTGTGACAGATATTTTTCTTATTATATGCATCCATAATCACAGGATTCACTTAATTAAACTTAATTTCACATAAAATTTCACAGTAAGCATCTAAATCTCAGAATAAGGGATTGACAATATACCAGAAACAGATACGAGGGTCGGGTGATTACACGCAAACCCTAAAATGGAACGGACGTATTCGGACTCCTTGCGATGGTTTGATTGGTGAGATAAGGTTGGGTCCGGATGAGACATTCAGGAAGATAAAACTTTTTGGAAGGATAAGGTTGGATTTAGGAGATAAAACATTTTTCTTTTCGCTATCCCTTTTGAGGCCCTGCAGTTGGCGCTATGCGGTATATAACCATTAGTAGGCATCCGAGGTTAGTTCTGCAACAAAGCAACAAAAGGGAGAGTTCTGAATAGTCCGGTGTCCAATTCTTATGGTTGGGAGGATAAAATCTCTTTGGGGGATTTCTAGAATACTAACCACTAACATTGTAGCCTTTGTTATCTATTTGAATGACATGTTCCTTTCCTTTATTACTGAAATTGTTGTTATTGACTTGAATATCATGCTTCACTACTTGTTTGCTATAAATGTGATGGTGTATTGGATTGGGAAAAAGGGACAGGGTGTGTGTGCGTTTACTGGGCATTCAAAGCTCACGGCATTTCACGCCAGGTATCGAAGACTATTAGACCGGTCGAAGGCAAAGCTGAAGTATTTGAGGATGTATGGCTATCCTATGAGAGTTAGGGGCTAGTTATGTTAAATGTGTTTGAGATTGTAAGTGATAGATCCCATGTTGTATTTAAGACATGATTTGTAATATATATACATATATATAACATTTGTAACCTATCCTTGTACCCTGTTAACTCATGTAGGCCTTGTGTTAATACCTTGTCAAGATCTGTCAAAAGAGTAGCTTTACTATCTAAGGTAGTTGGACTTTGAAGGAAGGCTATTTTGACTCCTCCGACCTTCCTGGGATCTTGCTTGGTTATTAGCCAAAGGACTCATTAGTGACGTTTCCTACTCTTGTAACCTTAGATGGTATGCCATCATGGTTAATGTATTATCTAATGATCCCGATTTTTGGGGCGTCACAAAATGAGTCGTTGTGTATGCCATCATGCCTAAGCTTGTGAGCTGCCATATCAGTGTGTATTTGGTCTCATTTTTCCATGTTATAACTCTGATTTTTGTTGGCAAAGTCATCTCATGATTGGTTTTGGTAGGTGTAGTACAATCCCCTTTGTTGGCTTTGTATACTTCAGGCCTTATGCTCTTCATGCTAGCATGTTTTAGCTTTACTCCATGCATGTTTTAGTCTCATTTTGACATGTTCTAGGACTATTTTGGGTTGCCTTGGCTATATGCTTCATGTATTGCATAGCTATATTGCAAGTGCCTATGCTAGTTTCAAGCTTTGAGCCTCCTAGCATGCCATGCTTGTATTTTTTGGTTGATTTGGCATCATCTCACATGATATTTCAGTGCATATAGTGTTGTCACACTTTCACATTTGTCACTTTTTGATCATGTTTGAGAATTATGCTCTTATGCCTAGTTAATGGGCCATTGCATGTGCATGCATTTCCTTACTTTTCATGCCATCATTTCATCATTTTGGCCACTGTTTTGGACATGACTGAGGTCTGTCCATATCCGATTTGAGTCCATCTTGCATGATGTTTGCATGGTTGTTGGCATGCTCATGTTGCATTAGCTTTTTTTGCATGCTTAGGTTGCATTGCATTGAGTTGGCATGCTATTGGCTTTGATAAGTTAATCATGTTGCATTACATTGTTCACATGCCATTAGCATTACTAAGTTGATCTTGGTGCATTGCATATTGTTGCATGCTTGTTGCATTGCATGATTTTTGCACGCTTGTCGCATTGCATTATGTGTGCATGCTTTACATTACATTGTGTTTGGATAGAGTGTCAATCCAAACACGAGGAGCGATGGACGTTTCATACTTGAAGTGATGAAACGTGCTTCAATTCTCGGTCGCCGACCATCTTGATCACGCATGATAGAGGTTAAGGTATTTATGTGTTTTTCTACGTTCATTTGCCATTGACTTGTGCAACTCGGCCTCCTTGGCCATCATGCATCGAGATGCGTGATTGATGGCTCGAGAGCCGAGCACTACACTCCTTTGAGCCTTAGACATGATAAGGAGTGTGGTTGCACACACATTTTCTTGAAAATACACTGACATGCCTCTGTTAGTGCTCTGTTGCAGCAAAAGGAGAAGTTTGCAGGAAGAAGTTGTCGATCGGCTATAAAGTGTGCCGATCGGCTATCTAAATTGGCCGATGACTATTACACTTGGCCAATGGCCATTCCTCTTGGCCAACCACCTCTCAGATTGTTCCTAAGGTGGGTCAGAAGCACTATGGAAGTTGGCACAATTTTCAGAAGTCCAAAAGTGTGCAAACAGAGGCATCACAAGGCACGGTAGTGGATTTTCGAGCGAAGTCGACTGAGCATGCATATGCCCCTCTCCTCAAGGTTGTTTTAACTACTTTGTGCAGTTAGTTAATTTTCTAATTAGTTAGTTAATGTATTTGCTAATTGATTCCATCTTTGTAGTTAATTAGCTTAGGTCAGCTAGTTGATTCAAATTCAATTTGTGTTGTGTAATAATTAGTTTAATCAGCTTAGATTAGCTAGTTAGATTATTATTCGGACCCTCTGTCGAGAGGGCAAATGTTATAATAAGTGTGCGTGTGTGTGATGCATGTCTTCCAATCCCATTTCTTTTTCCCTTTTACTTATCAGCTTTCGATGGTTAGTTTTAGGGCATGTTTCAATTAGCATCCTTATGCTATGTATGCGTGCATCATTCATTTTGTTTTGCATGCAACGGGCTCGACGCATCATACAAACTTGTATTTCAAATACATTTACTTGAATACGTGTTCAACAGCATGTTATCCAGTTGCATTTCATATGCCATTCTAGATAGCCAAGCTGCATTTTTGCGTGTGTTGCATTAGCCATCTTAACATGAACTAGGATCATGCATGATTTCTAACTAGTTCTCTGTTTTGGCTCGGAATACACTGTAAGTGTTTATGCTTTAGCATTCTTGCATGTGTGTGAGTGATTGCCTTGTTTAGCATGCTTGCCATGAGGTTAACTACTTAAGTGTTTAACTGCATGAATGCCTGTGAATGAAGGTTGGATTGCTTGAATTGGGACAATTCATCGAAATGTGAATTTTAAGTCCACTTTGTGGAGTGGCAAAATCATGTTTTCTAAGCCCCCTTGAGGGTGGAAAAATCCACGACTTAGCCTGCTTGCGAGTAGCACCTCTAAACCATTTTCAAACAAATGAACATGAAATGCTTTGTTCCAACTTAGGTGATCTAGTCTATACTTGTATGCTGTGCGCATCACATAGTAATTCTAGGTTAATAACCGAAATAAGAACACATGTGTTTTTAAAAACAAAATATCATGTCAGTAAAGGCCGATCTTTGATCGAGCGAGCGGGGGTGCTCACTGCATGACCTTTCCCTCTTATACCCAAGTTCCCGAGTCGAGGCAACTTTGGTGATGACGGACACGTGGCCTTAGGCACGAGTCAGGGTTTCCTAAATTCTCCAAAATAAAACATTTAGGTGGCAACTCTGTATCTGGCAAAGCAGTCCATGTTTAGCACTTCTTTATTAAAATCGATTTTCCAAAACGATTTGTTGGATTTGGACTCTTTGGTGATTAATTAGTCTTGCATTCCACTCTGCGAGATTAGATTCAGAACCGTGACACGAGTCTGAACTGTAGTAGCTAAGAACAAAATGACTTGCACCCTCGTGCGCGGAGCGGGAGTTCCGGACGGTCTATAGTTTCTGGCAACTCTGTTGGGGATTTAGAGAACTTGACTCGAACTCATGATATCTTGTTTTGTTTACACTTATGTGTCTCTTTGCATTGCATTTGCATTGGTGCGCCTAAGACACCGTATTTGCCGTCTGCTATTCCTGAACGGTTTGCCAGAGGCTGCGTGCCATAAGGTTGACCGGTTACGGGCTCTACCACGATGGGAACATAAACCCTGGTTGTTACTGGGGCACCTTTTTGACTATTCGACCTAGTGCATATCGGAATCCATAGTGACCATTCCAAGCTAGGACAAGTTGCTTACCCGATTATAGGTTATTTGAAACCGCTGCGTGCATAGTGAAACCCCAACTCCTGACAAAATAGGACAGGGAAACCCTACCCCTCCATAGGGATGTTTTGGCTCTCATTTGCTTGCTACGTGCTTTTAGAGTGTGCCTCTACATGAATGCATGTATCAATTTGCAAGTCTGGATATCAGGCCTGTAGGCATTAGTATTTGGGGAATCAGTTTTACCTGAGGGTATCAAATCTGGGGCAGTGATTTGGAAACAATGATCAGTATTTGAGAACAGTGTATTCAGCTCACAAATGCCAACTGTGTGTTGTCATGTCAACTGTGTGTTGTCTTTATTTAAGCCGTTATGTTGTCCATTTTTCTGGTTGTTTGTTTCCTTATTATTGCTTTATTTATCTTTTTGCAAGGTAGTTTGGCACAATTGCATCCGACCAGGCAGATATTTCCCAAGCACTTTGGACCAGAGGTCGTAGACTTCATCGATCCGAGGATCTGATAGACAGACAACCAGTGTTCCACTTATTACCCCCGGTTATTAGACGGAGGTCAGCAAGGCGCGGTACATTAGTACAGCGGTTTCCAGATCAATGGTCCTTATCCACCCCGTCAGTGAGTAATCTATTTGAGGTTTCCATTTCTGCTACAGAGACAGATATGCCGGTTGTTCAGTTAGACCAGCACAATATGGCAGGTATGGAAGAGATGATGCTTCAGCTCCAGGAGAATATACATGCTATGCAGCAGGATGCTGCCACCAAGCAGACTTTGCGACACTCCAGGCCAAGGTTATGGCCCAACAAGCAGAGCTGATTGCCAGACTTCAGTAACAGCAACAACCACAACAAGCTGGAGCAACTACTTCGCACCCAGCTCCTCCCCCACCAAGAGTTCCAATACTCGGGGAGACCGCAAACGTCTAGGAAAATACGGACGTTCCAATGGGGCCAGCTCCGCCCCCAATCCTACCCCAGCTATCCAAAGTGGCCACCAATCTAATGGATACACCATTTGAGTTCGAGGTGGATCCAACAGCGCTAAAAGTGAGCAAGCTAGAAAAGTTGTTCAAGAAGGCTCAAGGCGTGAAGTCCATTCCGGATATAAAGGATGGATACACCGACTCGACCGTGACTCTGCCGGACCGATTTAAGATGTCGTACATAGACTGTTTTGATGGTTCTGGAGATCCTATGGTGCACCTGCGACTGTTTTCGAATATCCTAAGGCCGATGGGCCTCTCCAGGTTGCAAAAACTTTCCCTATTCGGTCGGACCCTGTCTGGTGTTGCGGCTATTTGGTACGTAAAGCTAGAGGACTCTATTAAGAGAAGCTAGGAGGAGATGGCTGAGGCCTTTATAGCTCAATACTCCTACAGCATGCAGATCGAGGTCACAACTCGTGATCTCGAGATAACTAGGCAAGAGCCAAAGGAGAGCTTTTCCGATTTTGTGACCCGTTAGAGGGCCAAGGCCTCGATGATGACCATCAGGCCGGTAGACAAAGATCAAATACGGATGGTTATGCGCAACCTCCAGCCCAAGCTTATGCAAAAGATGATCGTCCTCCCCTTTCCCACCTTTGCGGATCTACATAAGATTGGGGTGCAGATCAAGGACGCCATGAAACAGGGTCTGATTGACCATGAAAGAGGGCATCCTAAGAGGGCATTCAACCGCAGTACGAATACAGGCGCAAGCAGTACTGCAGCTGCCAGAACTTCAGATATGGGAATGGTCACCACCACCACCCCAAAAACCCTTGCCGCTACGCCATTCACCAATGCGTCCGGAAGTAGCTCGTAAACAGCCAGATATCCATGCCGAGGCCAGAGAACCTTTACCCTGCTGTACATGTCTCTGTCCAAAGCTTTGGAGGTTTTGATCAGGAAAGGGCACTTAAAGCCCCTAGAGCCGTGGCCATTACCAGACAAGCTTCCTTCCTCCCATTACCCGGCCAAGTACTGTGCCTTTCACCAATAGCATGGTCATGACACTGACCAATGCTATAGATTGCGTCATGAGATTCAGGATCTTGTTGACAACAGGGTGATCGTGCCTTCAGAGAAACCAAATGTCACCACTAACCCACTCCCACCACATAACCAAGCTCCACCTCCTAAACGCATCAACCTGATCCAAACTAGGTTTGTGTCCTACGACCCTAGCATATATATCACCCCTTCTTACCTACCCAAGCTGGAGGTGTTCATTCCGAACAGCATAAACTTGTACATGTTGGACATCTCCCAAACCCATTTAGAACCGGTGGTGGTGACTATCGAAGATAGAATTGGGTCGACAGTGAAGGTAGATGAGAATGATCATTTAGAGCTTGAGGGGTCTGCGAGATTTGTGTATAACCCGAGCGATTACATCACGCCAACAAATCAGCCTAAGCTGAGGGTGGAATTCCCAATAAGGGCAAAGATTTGTGTGGTTCGGGAGAATGAACCCAGTCAAGGGCTAGATGACCTAGCGGAGCTAGAAGAGGACATTACCAACCTTCAGTTCTTCAACAAATAGGATCCGGGAGACGTGACTGTCAACTGGTTCGATTTGGAAGGGTCAGCGGAAGCTGCTGGGTGGCTCAGTGACAAGCGAGATGTTATTGAGCAGCCTCAGCCAGAATAGGGTCTGTCAAAGACGGGGACATCAGCAGTGACCGGAATGGCCGAGAATCAGAATGGATCACGAGAGAGCACCGGTGTTAAGAATTTTGCTTGGGATCAGAGCAGTTTGAGTACAGAGGATACTGAGCAGTAGGCTATGCTGAAGCAGTTCGAGCAGGAAAAGATCGAAGATCTTGAGAGAGCTAGAAAGGCCAAAGCCCCTACGGAGATGGAATGTGCTGTGAGCACAAGGACGGAATGTGCTATGCACACAGAGGCTGTTGTAACGGAACCGGACAGGTGTGTGTCGGTTGCCGATGGCATGTGGTGGGAAGATGACAACTTGTGTCTTGCCCAGACCAACGAAGATTAGGGGCAAAGCTAACCGGATGATACCTAGTATGTTGGCGAGGTTGACCACATGACCAGGAGTGGGCGGTATTTCACGCCCCCACACTTGGATCAACCAGAGGCGTCCGAGGAAGGAAAAGGAGGCGGAGAAGCAGAAAGAAAAATTACTCGAGGAGGAGGCTGTACTGAAACAACTCAAGAAAATCCAAGCAGATATCTCTATTTGGGGACTGCTTATGGCCTCAAGAGTTCACTGACAGGCTGTCCTTTCTGCCATGGACAAGGCCAAACTTTCAATTGACACCACGCCCGAATAGTTGGTAGGGCTGGTCTTCCCGAGAGGAGTTTCCCCGACATTGACCTTTACTGACAAGGAACTACCACCTGAGTGCTCAAACCACAACAAACCTCTTTACATCTCTGTCGAGTGTAGAGACAAATGGATACCAGTGGTTCTTGTCGACACAGGATCTGCTATCAACGTGTGTCCGTCGAGGACGGCATATGCAATTGGGATGAAGCCCGTGGATTTTGTACCTATTGCCCAGGTGATAAGGGATATGATAATACCAACAGAGAGGTGATGGGGACTATACAGATTCAGGCTCAGGTTGGTCCAGGATAATAGGATATTGACTTTCATGTCTTAGACGTTCCCGTAACCTTCAATCTACTCCTAGGGCGGCCGTGGCTGCACCAAGTGAAGGCAGTTTCTTCCACCTTGCACCAGATGTTGAAATACCCCCACAGGAAGGGGGTGGCTATAGTTTTGGGGAATTCGTCAATACATCCGCTACCAGAGGTTTCTACACTAGTTCTGGAAATAGAGCATGGCGCGGAGGATGTGTCCTTATCAGAATTTACTCTAGCCGAGGCCCGAGTTATACATAACATATTAGCTGTTGATGAGGGGCTATATGTCAGCGCACAGTCTGTGTACCTCATGAACAAGCTCCAACACATCCCCAGGATAGGATTTGGGCAAAGTGGCCGTAAGGGCATTACAACATCGGCCAAAGTGCCGCGTAACCCACATATCTTTGGCTTAGGTTATCTGCCTACCAAAGAGGATTGGGCGAGGAAGGGAAAAGAGATGGCTGGAAGAGCCAGAGCAAAGGAAGCCGGGAAGCCTTATGAGTTGGTACACCGGCCTATCCAGGGGACCCTAAACGGACGCTTTGTCCGGGAGGGGGAAAACTTCCCATTCTGCGGCTTCCCAGAGCCATGGCTAAATGCAGAGAAACGCCGCTTGCCAAGGTTTGAGATTTTCTTTGACTTGCAATTGTCTGGGAATGATGTTGCCGAAGAGCAGACAGACCCACCAGCTGAGGCTGAGCAGTGCAAGGAGGAGGATTCCGAGAGCACAAATATTGAAATGGGGGTAGCACTGGTTTGTCTACTCTCAGATCCTCCGATCGTATAGGAGTGCTTGGGGGATAACTTCTCGGTTTCTATGATCGGGAATGAAGCGACTGCGAGCCCATCTTCAAACATTTTGGATGCATCTATCGCACCCTCCCTCATCTGGCAGTACGAGGAGGGCTTCTTATCGAGCAGCACCAAGTCAGGTAGTGAGCCGGAATCTGATTCCACTGAGTTTATGGAGTCGGAATCAGGTTCTAGCTCATCTGAGTCTAAGTCTGACATTCTTAGGGGTGACAAACCGGATGCCACAGTCCTGTCTAGGTCGTCTTTTTCTTTTTCCTTTGAGTCTGTTGTAGCAGAGAAATCAAGAGATTTGGAAGTGATTAATGAGAATTGTGTGGCTATGGCTTCCGAGTGCTTTTTTGTGCCCTTAATTTATTGCATTAATCAAGATTTTCAAAATTTTGATGAAAACGACGAAGAAGAAATTCCTCCGGTTTTGAAATATTTACTTGATCAAGAGCAGGAGAGGTTTGTAAAACCGCTGGTTGATGAAATCACCACAATTAATGTTGGTACTGAGAAAGACCCGCGGCTGGTCCAGATCGGGTCCACGTTGTCTTCGGAGGAGCGCAAGCGCTTAGTCGCTTTATTAAAAGATTTCAAAGATGTTTTCGCGTGGTCCTACGAAGACATGCCTGGAATCGATCCTAAGATTGTATAGCACCGGATCCCTCTTGACCCAGAAGCCTGACCTATTAAGCAGAAGCTCAGAAGGATCTGCTCAGACTTGGCTCTCAAGATCAAAGAAGAGATCACCAAGCAAATTGACACAGGGTTCCTGCTGGTATCTGAATACCCAACTTGGTTGGCCAAGATAGTTCCAGTGCCGAAGAAGGACGGCAGAATTCAGGTTTGCGTGGACTTCACGGATTTGAACAAAGCCAATCTGAAGGACGACTTTCTTTTGCCACATATCGACGAATTAGTGGACTTCATTGCTGGGCATGCGTTCCTCTCATTCATGGATCGGTTTTCTGGCTACAATCAGATTTTGATGGCACCCGAAGACTGGAAGAAGACTGCTTTCACCACCCTGTGGGGAACCTATTGTTATAGGGTGATGCCATTTGGGCTGAAGAATGCTGGAGCTACATATCAACGGGCTACGACCATGATCTTGCATGACATGATCCATAAAAAGGTTGAGGTGTACGTGGATGACATGATTGTCAAGTCCAAGGAAAAAGAGTGCCACTACACCGCCTTGCAGAAATTCTTCCAACGGATCAGAGAGTATCAGTTGCGGCTGAGTCCTCAGAAATGCACATTTGGTGTTACAGTAGGGAAAATGCTGGGGTTCTTGATCACACAGAGAGGTATCGAGGTCGATCCTTCTGAAATCAAGGCAATCTTAGAAATGCCACCACCAAGGACTAAAAAGGAGGTGCGAGGCTTTCTAGGTAAAGTGTAATTCATAAGGCGGTTTATTGCAAAATTAACCTTGACTTGTGAACCACTCTTTGGTCTCCTGAAGAAAGGAAAAAAGTTTTAATGGGACGGCCGATGCCAAGCTACTTTTGAACAGATCAACCAATATTTACAGAACCCACCTGTGTTATCACCGTTTGAGCCAGGGAAATCGTTAATTCTGTACCTTTCAGTGACTGAAACTACAATGGGTTGCATGCTTGCACAGGAGTCTGAGGACAAAGTGGAGAAGACAATCTACTACCTGAGCAAGAAAATGCTGGATTACGAGACCCGCTACACTTCGTTGGAGAAGGATTATCTGGCCTTGGTATGGGCTACCAGGAAGCTGCGGCACTACCTGTTAGCTCACTCTGTAATATTTATTTCGAGATTAAATCCCATCAAGTATCTCTTCGGGAAACCAGCACTTACGGGTAGGCTAGCCCGTTGGTTGCTTCTGCTTTCCGAATTCGATCTGAAGTACATGACACGCAAGTCAATGAAAGGGAGAGCGGTAGCGGAGTTCCTAGTCGATCACCCAGTTGAAGGGGATGAAGTAGTTGAGTATCTGTTCCCAGAGGAGGCCATTCTGCATGTCGAAGAAAAGACTTGGACGATGTACTTTGACGAAGCGTCAAACCAATACGGGTATGGGATAGGGGTGTTGCTGATAGCACCCGATAATTCCCGCATACCTTTAGCATTCAAACTCTGGTTCAGAGTATCGAACAACGAGGCAAAGTATAAGGCATGTATTGCTGGATTAGAAACAGCTCTAGAACTAGGGGCAAAACAGTTGGACGTCATCGGGGACTCGAACCTTGTTGTATCTCAAGCTAAAGGAGATTGCAAAGTTAAAGAAGAAAAGATAAGAATCTATCACTAGACCTTGGAGGTTCCGATTCCTCGGTTTGAGAAACTAAATTTCGCCCATCTGTTAAGCGAGAACAACAGGTTCGCTGATTCATTAGCAACTCTATCTTCTATGATAGACATCCCTTTCGGAGTCCGGATGCTTCCGATCATCATCGAACAGAAATTTGTGCCGGCCTACAAGCTGATTGGTGCCATAGATGAGGTACAAGATGAGAATCCCTGGTATTATGATATCTGGAACTTCTTAGAAAATGAAGCGTATCCACCAGGGGCAAATCTCAAAGATAAGAGGATGATTCGAAGAATGGCTGCTCAGTTCACCGTCTGTGGGGGTAAACTATACAAGAGAGGTCATCTTGGGATGCATAAGTTGTGTGTTGATACTGAAGAATCCAAGCGCCTGACGGAGGCCATCCATGGAGGAGAGTGCGGATCACACATGAACGGGGTGATGCTCGCCTGGAAGATCCTTAGACAGGGTTATTACTGGTCCACCATGGAGCAGAATTGTATTGGCTTTGTCTGGTGATGCCACAAATGTCAGATCCATGCAAACCGCATGAACATTCCGCCGTCGAAGCTGTACAACATGACTTCGCCATGGCCATTTTCAGTCTAGGGGATTGATGTGATTGGGGCTGTCACTCCGAAGGGGTCTAATGGGCGTAAGTACATTCTGGTAGCGATAGACTATTTCACGAAGTGGGTTGAGGCCCAATCTTACGCGATATTGAAGGCATCGCACGTCGCTAAGTTCATCAGGAACAACATCATCTGTCGCTACAGAGTCCCGAATGAGATTATTTCGGATAATGGTTTCCACTTCAAGAAGGAGGTGATCGACTTGTTAGAGCAGTACAACGTGGCTGTTCATAAGTCATCTACATATCGGCTGCAAACCAGCAAAGCAGTTGAGGCCGCCAACAAGAATATCAAGCACATTCTACAAAAGATGGTGGAAACCTACAGGGACTGGCCAAATAAGCTGCCATTTGCTCTTTGGGGCTACCGAACCTTAATTCGAACTTCTACTGGGGCAACTCCGTATTCCTTGGTCTCTGGGATAGAGGTTATTCTGCCTATCGAAGTTGAGGTTCCATCATTACAGGTATTGGCTAAGTGTCAGATAGCTGAGGCAGATTGGCAGCAAAGCAGGTTCGAAGAACTCATGCTATTTGATAAAAAAAGGCTGAAAGCATTGTATCACGTCCAGGGTTATCAACGAAGAATTGCCAGGGCTTTCAACAAGAAGGTTAAGTCCAGGAATTTGAAAGAAGGGAATTTAGTGCTCAAAGACAACCGAGCTCCCATCCACGACCCTAGAGGCAAGTTCAGACCTAATTGGACTGGTCCTTACATCATCAAGTCTAGCTGGTCGGGCGGAGCTGTCGTTCTAATGGACCTAGATGGCCTAGAGTTTTCCCAGCCGATCAACATGGACAAGTTGAAGAAATACTATCCCTGAGTGGTTCGCTAGGCCAAAAACCCGAAAGGGCAACCTAGGCAAAAGTTAGAGCATGAAAAATTTGAAGTAATAAAAACTGAGCTCGCAAGGTTGAAAACCCAGAAAGGGTGGCCTTGGCAAAAGTTAGAGCCTAAAAAGAGAGGGTTAATACATGAGTGAACCCGAGCAAAACTACGTAAGGCTTGATTCCCATCTTCGGGATACGTAGGCAACTTCATTCTGAAGTCCAGCCATAAGCACTTCCAAATCAACTTTGTCCGTGTGATCTTGTTGGTCATCTTTGTCTTTTCTGCATTCAAGAGCTCGTTTGTGATCTCCAGTGCAGTGCTATTTAGACTAGGGGCAACTTTCCAGTTGCTGGATCCAGGGTTATACATCTCAGTGATAGATCTCGGGCGTGTCCAGTTGTGATCCATATCGAAAATGGTTTTGAAAAGTTTTAACAAAAGTTGATTTTGCTCAAATTAATCTTTCAACAACTTAGACCATTTTTTGACCAAACGGAAAATTTTCAGTATCCACAATCTTCAATTACATTGATTTCAGTACAGAGTTCTCCTACTCTTGAATATAAATTGAAGTTTCTTTTATTACATTCATAAAGAAAACTTGGAAGTACTGATTAAAGAAAATAAACTCGGGACATAGTCAGGTGTTCCTGCGTTCCCTCCCAGAGCTTGTGGAATCCTTTGATACCAAAGTAGGCCCAACCTGCGCCTCTTCATCAAGCCAAGCTATGCATTCATCAGAAGGGGTGCAATTGAAAGTGGGAGCGGGGCCAAAAGTTCTCTCGTCATCCATGTTGTGGCATACCGAGCTAGCTATGCGCCTCAGACTGGAAATGCAGCAGGGTACTCTACCCCATCTTTCAGGCAAGTCTGATCATGTCCGAACTGGCGCCGGAATTGGAATGGGACGTAAAAGACGCAGTGTGTCAGGCCGATCAACTGAATCCTAAGTTGGCGAGACATGCTGTAACTCATCACCGGCAGATTGAGCAAGGGGCAGCACCAAGCAATGCGATCCGCGGATAGACTGCACATCCATTCACACCACCATCACTCATCAGGGGCATCGACTAGACGTTGCCGGAAGAAGTAGCCGCAAGCTGAATATGCTGGGCATGAGTCCACAACTTTTAATTTATCCATCAACCATGTTTAGGGAGGGATGAAAAATGAGAGATTAAAGAATAGAGAGGTGTACGTTGAGAGAAAAGTAAGAAAAGGGTTTTGAGACAAAAACTGAGCTTGAGGGCCGAGTGATGTGAGAAATATATGTGAGATAGGGTAGGAAACATTACCTACAGCAGTAGTGGACTCCCCGTGAATCTAGTCGTCTCTCGGCAATGAAAAGCATCCAAACCCATCAATGTCTTAGCCAGTGTCATGGCAATGCAGCTCTTGCCCTCTTTTAAGCCCTGGTCAACCTCAATCAACCGGACGCTAGACCCTTCGAAGCCTGAGGCAAGCAAAAAATGAGACAACATGCACAAGCAAAGTGCATGTTGCCGAAAACCCTGCCAGTGATGATCGTCACAATCGCCGGCATCAGAAAGCCAGTGAACCAAGCTGGGGATGTCTAACTCCCCATCGCAGATCAAAGACCGAGCATCATGCATAGTGAGCCCGCATATTCGTCCTAAGGCTTGGATGTAGTTTAAGCGGAATTGCGGCAAAATCTCTTCCTCGCGTTCGGACTCCATCAAAGCTTGGAAGTCTTCGAAAGTGGGACACATCTCTTGTCCGCCAAAGCTAAAAACGTGTGTAATCGGATTCCAACACCTTGCCGTGGCATGAAGGAGCAGAAAATGCAGCGAGGTGCGGCTCGGCGTGAATAGTGCATTAATTCCAAAGCCCCAGAAATTCAGCTTTTCCGAGCCATCCAAGTTGACAATCCAATTTATGAAATTTTGGACAAGAAATGCCTCCATTTGGTGCAAAAACTGAGTTAAAATGGAGAAACTACGAAGCTGGGGCTTTTGTAGAAGATAATGTGTTGAGTGGAAGACAGGTGGTAGCATTCTGGAGGTTCTTGCCATTTTTGGCCGATCGGCCAAAAAGAATGCCGACCGACCATCTTTTTACCCGATCAGCTAGTAATGTTGGCCAATGGTCATTTCTCTTGGTTGATGACCTTCTAAACTGGCCGATGGCCTCTCCTCTTGTTCTCAGAGCTGTCTATATGTTGGAGGTGTTGAGAATTTGTGACTTGTTCCACTTCAAATGCCTTTCGGTGATGATTTTGGGAAGTCGCGCCAGTGTTACTTCAATTTGTTTATCGAGTTGTTGTACTTTTGTTTATCGAGTTGTATTTTGTGTTCTTTAGTCCTTGTCTTGCATATCGAGTTGTATTTACATTTGGTTAGCATGTCAAGTTCTTTGTTTTGCTTATTGAGTTGTTTCGTTGTCAGTTGGTTCACTACCTGATTAAGGCAATGCAATTCGAGTGTTTAGTTTTCAAAACAGAGTTCAGTCTCATTTACATTGTTATGTGATGTAATGCGATGCGATGCTCAGAATGTACAAATGTAACACTTTTTCAATAAAAAAGCTGTCTCATTCCATCATGTTTTCTTTTGCAAAAGTACATAGTTTTGAAGAATATAAATCTACCTGACGCAGTACAATGTACATAAACTACTAGTAAAAAGAAAAATAAAGCAAAAAAAGAGTAGCATCTGGATCGGCACCGGTCGCCTCAAGTGTGGGAGTCTCTCCTCGTCCTCTTCCTGGACGAAGGTCCAGTATCGCCGCCGTCGGCTCCACTGCCAGAGCCTGAACCCGAGCCATCTCCAGCCTCAACTTGAGACGACTCTGCGTCCGCATCAGACTCATCGTCATCTGGGACAGGCGCCCGTGAGCCACTCCCGGAGTGAGTACGCCTGCCTCTATTATGGTTGCGCGCTGAAATCCCCCGTCCTACTCTCCCTGCTGCTCAGGCAGGCGCTGAAGGTCTTGCTGAGGCACCCGCTGTGGCCAGTATCTGGAATGGAGCCTGAAAAGAACAAATTGGCAAATGCATCAGTTATGCTATGCGAAGTTGAGTATGGTATCGAATACAGTGTATGATTACAGTGTATGAATGCTGTGAATGGTATGTGAGTGTAATGCATCAAATGCCGTATTGATAATGTAATGCACCAAATCAGTATGGAACAGATTATGCAAGGTTTTGGGACCGAGGTTGAAAGAATTTGCCAGGATATCATAAATGCTGAGCAAGTCCATGCTCCTCTGCAACATCCCCATTACTGAGGCCGACAGCTCCAGAGCCTGTCTAGTGTACTTGATGGAAGCTTCCAAAAGTATTGAGGAAATTAGTATTCTGCGAGATATCAACTGAAAGAAAATGACTGTACAGAATGTAGAGTATAGCACATACCAGGGTCGAGCCGTGAACTCCGACGAGCTCATGATCAGCCGATGGAGGAGCGATGGGTATCTGGTAAGTCTCTCCACCCTATCCTCAGCATGTCATGGTCGTGGGCAAGTCTGGCCACTATGCTCTCCGTTCTCTCCAGGAACCACTCCTGTCACGGGCCTGAGTCGCCCTTGGTGCTCCTGCTCCTCCTACTGGAGCTGCAGGCCTCTCCCTCTCAACTCGGTGAGCACTAGCCAGAGGTCGCATGAGATGAGTCTGGATGAAGACCGTGTAGTCGCCCTCATCTCTGAAAAAGTCAGCATCCCAACCGATCGTGAAATTGATCATCTCCTGCTAGGTGTACATCGTTGTCTGTCTCATATATGTAAGGGGTGGTATCGGAACCACTGGCTCGAGTAAACCATGGGTCTGATGCAGGAAGCGCTCGCCCAAGTACCACGCCTGACAGACCGAACCCTCCAGCAAGAACCGAAACTGGGCAGTCTTCCGAGTACCCATGTACTGGTCTCTCACTACATCGGGCAGCATTGCTCTGGGCTACCAGGTGATCTGCAAATGATAGATATACAGTTTGTTATCTGCTATTGAAAGTACAATGTAAGGCAAAGCTTAAATGAACTATAATGTTTGAAATACCTCTGTTGCGGCAATGGTGTCGAAGTATCTGCGGAAGAACAAGAAAGACTCTCGTGGCCTCCGCTCACACCTCACGTCATATCTGTGAGAATATGGGCCAACGGGGGGCATCTCCACCTCCGACTCTGAAGGGAGCCTTAGAAAGTAGGCATACACCTACAACTACAGAATGTAAAAGGGAAACAAATGAGTATGTTTCTCAGTAAAGCAGAATACAGATAAAACAGAAATCAGAGAAGGATGTGCAGTGTATCGTGCAGTGTGTAAAGTGTATTGTGCAGTGTGTGCTGTGTATAGCCAGTGTAAAGCAGATTGCGTGTATACAGTGTGTGTGGTGTATAGGTAGTGTAAAGTAGAATTGTAAAATAGAAAGGGGAAAAGTGTACCTCCTAGGCTCGCCAGTAGCCTCCTAGTAAGTGTCCACTACGGCGAGACGAGGAACTCATGTATCTGTACAATGTGGCTAGGCCTGCGCCACCCCAATCATAGCGCCGGATCTGGGTCACGTCCACCAGCGCGCTCAACAGATAGAGGCTAACTGTGTTTGCCCGGTCGGCGAAGAGAGTAGTTCCCAACATGAACATAAGGAACCCTCGGGCGTACTGCTCGACCTCCTCGCGGGTTGTCGGTGTCTGTGCCCTGAACTGGTTCTCGAACCACGAATACCTCAAAAACCCCGGCCGAGAGAGAAGTGGGTGAGCGCCAAGCAAAAACATCTGGACAGTATCACACTCGCCCATGTCGATGTCGAAAGGGACCAGATCACCCCCTACTCCAATGCCAGTGAGCATGGAGAAGTCGAACGGAGTCATCGTCATCTCCCCTGCTGCAGAAAGGTGGAAGGACTCGGTGGTGTCCCACCACCTCTCCACTAGTGTGCCTAAAAGGGGTCGGCTCGCAGTGAGGCGCGAGAGTCCCATGCAGAAAATGCCAAAGCCAGCCTTGTCGACGATGTGGCGAACCTCGTTAGGTAGCTCCATATACCAACCCCAAGCAATGGTGTTCCCATACCCCCGGAAGGCATGGGAATCTCCCTGTGTTCAAAACAAACAGATGCGAAGCAATGTCAGAAATACAGTGTTTAAATGTGTTCAGAATTGATAAAATGCAGTGTGTGTTCATGTGTTTGAGTTGGCACATATATCACGTATGAATATGCTCAGGGTGAACTAAGCATGTGATCTACAAATGTGTTTGTGATGATTAGATAAAGGACAGTATCAGCTATCCAAGATATATGACCTACATTACAAAAAGTAAAGAGGAAGAGTATACCTCAACGGCGCCGTAAGAAAGGTGCGACTCCAGCTCGCATAGCAGGAGGTCCTTCAGAGCACCTCGCAAGAAGCTCCTAAACTGGCAAATGTTATCGGGAGGTAGCACATGTATTGCAGGCTGGTATGTCGCTGAATCGAAAGGCCGAACACTGAGCGATAAGAGCCCAACCTCGGGATCCATATCTATCTCTGGAGGAGTCCCACCTCGTGGAATATCATCCGCCATCTCGAGAAGAGTAAGAAAATGGCCGAGGATATGGAAAATGGGCAAGAATGCCAAAAGTCATCCGAAAGTCAGCCCCGAGGGGTGAAAAATGGAAGAAAATGTCGAAGTGCGGAAGAAAGCACGAAAACCAAAGGTAACTCAGGGGAAACAAATCCCAAGTGAGGGAAATCAAGAATGTGGCACCGAATACAATTTTCAATTGGTTCAAAGTGTTTGAAACAATAAGGGTTTCGCAAATCGAAAGTTGCGGGAGGCTTGAAAATGAAGGAAAAGCTCAGATCGAAGGGAGGAAAACAACCTAGAGAGAGGGAGCAAGAGTTTTTGGCTTGGAGGAAGTGAGGAAATGTTGTTTACAACCCTATACTTAAAGACCCAAGGCAAATGGACAAAACTGCGCCGAATCTGCCACTTTTGGCCGATCGGCCAAATTGTTGGCCGATCGGCTAAAGACCCAAGGCAAATGGACAAAACTGCGCCGAATCTGCCACTTTTGGCCGATCGGCCAAATTGTTGGCCGATTGGCTAAATTATTGGCCGATAAGCTCTTTTGATGGCCGATGGATGGTCGATGGCTCTCCCTTGCGGCCGATGGATCTGTAATGCCCTTTTTTGGGTTAGTTCTGTGATTGGTACCCACATCTCTCAAGAAAGTGCAAGGAAATACACTTTTGAAGCTCAAGCGCCCTCCGTGGTGACCTCGAACCGTGTCTTCCGTGTGCGGCACTCGATATGCACAAGGTGTATCCTTTTCTGTATCCTTTTGTATATTGCAAAATTTGAGAATTGCTTTTGAATATCTTGCATTACAAGTGTTTTGTCATGTTTGTAAGATGCGCATTTGTTATACGCCTTTTTACTCTTACATTGAGCATGCCTCATCTCGTTTTGAAGTTACATCTCAACATTGTGGATAACAGGCCTTTACCATGCTTACATTAAATATGTTCATCTCAATGTTGTTCCATTGTCATGCACACGTCATTTGCATTGTTATGCGCATTTCTCTCGCATTGTTATGCACATTTCTCTCGCATTGTTATGCACACACCAATCGCGTTGTCACGCACTCTTAGGTTGCATTGTCTTGCACCCCTTCATCCGCGTTGTCACGCACTTTTAGGTTAATTGTCTTGCATCCCTCTATCCGCGTTGTCACGCACTCTTAGGTTGCATTGTCTTGCACCCCTCCATTCGCGTTGTCACTCACTCTTTGGTTGCATTGTCTTGCACCCTTCCGTCCGCGTTGTCACACACTCTTAGGTTGCATTGTCATGCACCCCTCCAACCGTATTGTCACGCACTCTTAGGTTGCAGTGTCATGCACTCCTCTATCCGCGTTGTCACGCATACTTAGGTTGCATTGTCATGTATCCCCTTACATGCGTTGTCGCGCATCTCCCTACTTGTATTGTTATGCTTGTTTCAGTTGCATTGTTATGCACCTCGTTACTTGCGTTGTCACGCACGTTACTTGCATTGCTATGCACCTCATTACTTGCATTGTCGCGCACGTTCAGTCACATTGTTATGCACTTTTCACTTGCATTGTTATGCACCTTTTCACTTGCATTGCTATGCACTTTTCACTTGTATTGCTATGGATATTTCCATCGGCATCATATCTGCACGCGTTTATCTTGTGTTGATATTGTATCTTGATATAGCGTTGATCATATGTTCCTGTTATATTGTACTTGTCAAAATCTCTCTTTTGTGCAGGCACGATATTGTATGGCATGCGTTTGGACGTACCTTTCGCCTCTCGCGTTTGATACATGTTTGGAAGACTGCGCTTTCATGCACAGTCATTCTCCTTTTGCATTTGATACGCTGGAAGGTATTTCATTAGAGACTCCGGGTGCTCTCGGTAGTCGTTTTTCAACCTTCTCCGCATGAGACGTAGCGAGAATTGCATAATTTTCTTACATCCTTTCTGTTGGAATGTGTAGGACTATTATTTCTTACTCGCTTGCTTAAACTGTTGTATTTATTTTGCATAAATGCTTCATCACTGCTCTCTTTGCGTGATCATAAGTTATGTTTGGCATTCTGCATGTCATTTGCATCTTGCTCCTGCCTACGGGCGCATCTCTTTGTAATCTTGTATGTTTGTCTAAGTCTTCAGCCTCGTCAAAAATGGGTCGTCTCTGGGCTTTGACATTCACTCCAGTTATCTTATGATTTTTGAGTTTTGTCGAAGAGGGGCAACTGTAGACACCCCATTTTTGACCGTCATCAAGACTCGGACGTCATTGTTTGAACACTTGATGATCATCCATGCTCGTGTTCGTTTTGAGTTCCCGAAGGTCTCAGCTGCGCGCCTTGCCTTAGAACCTCTCAACTTGTCTGATTTGTGCTTGGTTGTGGACCAAGGACTTGCGGTTTTGTTTCTGAGGGAAGAGGTTGGCTTGTTGGTCATCCCTACAACCCATCGGCCAGGACTTGTGCTTATCGGCCTTTCTTTCTTGCCATCGACCATTGGTAGTGGCCGATCGGCACTCTTTTTGGCCGATCGGCACCCTTTTTGGACGATCGACCATATCTTTTGGCCAAATCCTTTTTATTTACTTTTGCAGATATTTTTGTACCAGCTGTGACAACTGGAGAGCACAGATTTCATCCTCCACACACGTGTATGGAGGGATTGAAACAAGTCTCAAGCTTGCTCAACAAGCTTGAGATTTGATTTTCTATAAGAAGGGAGACCCCTCTCCCTTTCCAGAGGTTTTGAAAAATTGAGATACAAGTTATATATCTCTCTCTATATTTGCACTTGTTTGTGCTCAAAAGTGTAATTTCTTCACACTTTTGCACTAAAGCACCTACTCAAACACCATACTCTTGTTGCTGAGGTACTTGAGGGTTTTGTTTGAACTTAAAGTTTGGTTTTTAGCTCAGAAAGTTGCTGGAGTTGCCTCTTTGAAGTTGTTCTACAAAGGTGAGTCACTAACCCTCTTTTAAGCTTTGTGTTCATTGCTTACTTAGCCTTATTTGCATGCTAATTTTGGCTTAACTCTCAACTGTAAAAAACTTCATTTTCATGTGTTTGAAATGATTGTTTAAGGTCTTGTTGGTGTTGGGGGTGGTCTACCCCCTTTTGTGCCTTGTTTTGGGCCACCTCTTTAGGCTTTTGTTTTAGTCTTTGCATGACCTTTCTACCCCTGAATTCCAAAGGAATTTTAGTGGTGGAAAGTGTGTTTTGAGGTCTTAAATAGGAGAGAGTCATCCCCTCTCCTTGTGTCTTGTATGCTTGTATAGATGGCTCATAAAAGTAACATGTTTGTTAAGCTTGTTTTGGCTCCATCTTAGCATGTATTATGCCTTATTTCAGTATGGCATTTCATTGTTTTGGCTTGGTTTGATCACCCTTTACATGTTTTATACACTTGTAGTGCAAATCCCTTCACTAGCCTAACATGCATCATGCGTTGCACTATCATTCTAGCATGCTTTTGGCTCAACTCCAAGAAGCTTTTGTTTATGTTTTACCATGCTTAAGCTTTGATTTGTGTTGTTTTGGTCATGCATGCATTGTTTTGTATAGCCATGGTTCAATCTTGCTCATTGGCTTTGTGTATTGAGCCTTCTAGCATGCATTACTTGGACTATTTTCATGATTTGGCATCATATATTATGTGACTTCAGTGCACATAGTATGGCCATACACTCACATCTTTCACTCTTTCAATGCATAGGAGGGTTGGTTCTTTATGCCTTAAAAATGAGTCGTTTGTATGCCATCATGCCTAAGCTTGTAAGCTGCCATATCAGTGTGTATTTGGTCTCATTTTGCCATGTAATAACTCTGATTTTTGTTGGCAAAGTCATCTCATGATTGGTTTTGGTAGGTGTAGTGCAATCCCCTTTGTTGGCCTTGCATACTTCATGCCTCATGCCCGTCATGCTAGCATGTTTTAGCTTTAGTCCATGCATGTTTTAGTCTTATTTTGACATGTTCTAGGACTGTTTTGGGTTGCCTTGGCTATATGCTTCATGTACTGCATAGCTATAGTGCAAGTGCCTATGCTAGGTTCAAGCTTTGAGCCTCCTAGCATGCCATGCTTGTATTGTTTGGTTGATTTGGCATCATCTCACATGATATTTCAGTGCATATAGTGTTGTCACACTTCCACGGTTGTCACTTTTTGATCATGTTTGAGAGTTGTGCTCTTATGCCTAGTTAATGGGCCATTGCATGTGCATGCATTTCCTTACTTTTCATGCCATCATTTCATCATTTTGGCCATTGTTTTGGACATGACTGAGGTCTGTCCAAATCCGGTTTAAGTCCATCTTGCATGATGTTTGCATGGTTGTTGGCATGCTCATGTTGCATTAGCTTTGTTGGCATGCTTAGGTTGCATTACATTGAGTTGGCATGCCATTGGCTTTGATAAGTTAATCATGTTGCATTACATTGTTCACATGCCATTAGCATTACTAAGTCGATCTTGGTGCATTGCATATTGTTGCATGCTTATTGCATTGCATGATTTTTGCATGCTTGTCGCATTGCATTATGTGTGCATGCCTTACATTGCATTGTGTTTGGATAGAGGGTCAATCCAAACACGAGGAGCGAGGGACGTTTCACACTTGAAGTGATGAAACGTGCTTCAATTCTCGGTCGCCGACCCTCTTGATCATGCATAATAGAGGTTAAGGCATTTATGTGTTTTTGTGCATTCATTTGCCATTGACTTGTGCAACTCGGCCTCTTTGGCCATCATGTATCGAGATGCGTGATTGATGGCTCGAGAGCTGAGCACTACACTCCTTTAAGCCTTAGACATGATAAGGAGTGTGGTTACACACACATTTTCTTGCAAATACACTGCCATGCCTCTGTTAGCGCTCTGTTGCAGCAAAATGAGAAGTTTGCAGGAAGAAGTGGCCGATCGGATATCAAAATTGGCCGATGACTATTACACTTGGCCGATGGATATTCCTCTTGGCCGACCACCTCTCAGATTGTTCCTAAGGTGGGTCAAAAGCACTATGGAAGTTGGCACAATTTTCAGAAGTCCAAAAGTGTGCAAACAGAGGCATCATGAGGCACAGTAGTGGATTTCCGAGCGAAGTCGACCGAGCATGCATATGCCCCTCTCCTCAAGGCTGTTTTAACTACTTTGTGTAGTTAGTTAATTTGCTAATTAGTTAGTTACTGTACTTTTTAATTGATTCCATCTTTGTACTTAATTAGCTTAGATCAGCTAGTTGATTCAAATTCAATTTGTGTTGTGTAATAATTAGTTTAATTAGCTTAGATTTGCTAGTTAGATTATTATTCGGACCCTTCGTTGAGAGGGAAAATGTTGTAATAAGCGTGCATGTTTGTGATGCATGTCTTCCCACCCAATTTCTTTCTCATTTTTACTTATCAGTTTTCGATGGTTAGTTTTATGGCATGTTTCAATTGGCATCTTATGCTATGCATGCGTGCATCATTCATTTTGTTTTGCATGCAACGGGCTCGCCACATCATACAAACTACATTGTATTTCAAATACATTTACTTGAATACGTGTTCAACATCATGTTGTCAAGTTGCATTTCATATGCCATTCTAAATAGCAGAACCTATTTTAGCTGCATTTTTGCGTGTTGCATTAGCCATCTTAACATGAACTAGGATCATGCATGATTTCTAACTAGTTCTCTGTTTTGGCTCGAAGTACACTGTAAGTGTTTATGCTTTAGCATCCTTGCATGTGTGTAAGTGATTGCCATGTTTAGCATGCTTACTATGAGGCTAACTGCTTAAGTGTTTAACTGCATGAATGCCTGTGGATGAAGGTTGGATTGCTTGAATTGGAACAATTCATCGAAATGTGAATTTTGAGCCCACTTTGTGGAGTGGCAAAATCATGTTTTTTAAGCCCACTTGAGGGTGGCAAAATCCACGACTTAGGCCTCGTTTGGGAACCCTCCCATTTAGTCAAAAAATCAAAAAGTTACTAAAGTAGCCAAAAAGTTACTAAATTAGCCAAAAAGCCAACAACCCATACCAAAAAGTCAAAGATTCTTTTTTATCTCTACTTTTTGCACATCTTTTCTTAAAAATTCAAAAAGTCATCCCAAACATACTAGTTTTTTTTAGCTCATATTTTAGCCAAATAGCCAAAACGTTACTAAATTAGCTTGTTCCCAAACGAGGCCTTAGCCTACTTAGAAGTAGTTCCTCGAAACTGTTTTCAAACAAATGAACATGAAACGCTTTGTTCCAACTTAGGTGATCTAGCCTATACTTGTATGCTGTGCGCACCACATAGTAATTCTAGGTTAATAACTGGAATAAGAACACATGTATTTTCAAAAACAAAATATCATGTTAGTAAAGGCCGATCTTTGATCGGGCAAGCGGGGGTGCTCATTGCATGACCTTCCCCTCTCGTACCCAAGTTCCCGAGCCGAGGCAACTTTGGTGATGACGGACACGTGGCCTTAGGCATGAGTCAGGGTTTCCTAAATTTTCCAAAACAAAACATTTAGGTGGCGACTCTGTATCTGGCAAAGCAGTCCATGTTTGGCACTTCTTTATTAAAATCCATTTTTCAAAACGATTTTCTAGATTTGGACTCTTTGGTGATTTATCAATCTTGCATTGCACTTTGCGAGATTAGATTCAGAACCGTGGCACGAGTCCAAACTATAGTAGTTAAAAACAAAACGACTCACACCCTCGCGCGCGGAGTGGGAGTTCCGGGCAGTCTACACTTTGTCTTTATGTTTAATAAATAAATAAATAAATAAATAATAAATAAAGGTTGTGTCCTATTGGTATTAACTACTACGTTATGATCAGATATGGACAGTAGGTGGATGTTAATTTCTGACAGATTCAGTCAACCATATGTAGATGGGGTGAACTCATTTGTTGAATTTGCAAAGGTTTATTTGGGTGAGGGTAGGGAGATTAAGTGTCCATGCATCAATTATTGTAACTTTTATAAGCAGGAGTATGATACCATGAAGGTTCATTTGCTCATAAGTGGGATGATAGTACCATACACCACTTGGTTAGAACACGGTGAACTTATAGAACACAATACCTTGATGAAAGCAATGGGGAAAATGACGAGGATCAACATGAATATGATGAACTGATAGAGGACTATTAGAGGGGGAATTTTATGGAGGGTGATACTCTAGAAAGAGAGGATGTATGAAATTTTGATAACTTGTTAGCTGCTTCCCAATGTTGCTTGTACGCAGGTTGCAAAACCTCAGATACTCTGTTAGCATTCGTTATTCAGATGCTACATGTGAAGGTAGAAAATAGGTGGAGCAATAAGTCTATTGACAAGGTTTTGGGGATACAAAGGTGATTCCTACCAAAGGGCCATGTGGTGCCAAGGTCAATTTATGAGTGCAAGAAGTTACTACGTGACTTAGGCTTGGGATACGAGCTCATCGATGTATGTAAACATGATTGTGTACTATTCTGGAAGAAGAATGCTCGCTTGGAAAAATGTCCCACATGTCAAGCTTCTAGGTACAGAGTAAATAATAGCAAGGGTAAGAAGATCCCTCACAAGATATTGCGTTACTTTCCATTGACACCTAGGTTGAGAACATTATACATATCTAGGAAGATGGCTAAAGACATGAGATGGCATAGTGATAAACGTGTTGACGATGGTGTAGGGAGGCATCCAGCTGATTGTAAGGAGTGGAAGGAATTTGATTTGCATTGTCTAGAGTTTGCCTATGAGACTCACAATGTTAGGTTGGGCCTAGCCACCGATGGGTTCAACCCTTTTGGGAACATGAGCACTTCCTATAGCATGTGGCCTGTCATACTCATGCCTTATAACCTACCACCTTGGAGATGTATGAAGGCCCCATTTTTCATGATGTCCTTACTTATTCCTGGACGTAATCAACTAGGGACTAATATTGATGTCTACCTAAGGCCATTGATTGATGAGTTGAACAAGTTGTGGGAGAATGGCACGATGACTTACGATGCCTCCACTAAACAGACCTTCCAAACACATGCAGCTGTAATATGGACCATAAATGACTTCCCTGCATACGATGACTTAACTGGATAGAGAACTAAAGGTTATTTGGCTTGCCCTCCTTGTAATGATAATCCATTATCACATGGGTTGATTAGTAAGATAGGGTGGGTGGGTCATCGAGCTTACTTGTCTGATAACCACCGTCGGAGGAAGGACAAGAAGTCTGATGGTTTAACTGAGCTTAGGAAGAAATCCTTGGATTTATCAGTGGAAAAAGTAATGGCTCAATTGGATCAATTGCGGGAAGTCAAGTTTGGAAAGGATCCTACTAACAAGAAAAGACCACGAGAGTCTGAAGAATTGAATTGGACAAAGAAAAGCATAATGTGGGAGCTACCATATTAGAAGAAACTAAAGCTCTGACACAATCTTGATGTCATGTACATTGAGAAGAACATTTGTGAAAACTTTTATGGGATGATGTTGGCCATAGATGGGAACAACAAGGACACATATAAAGCATGTGATGATTTGCAAGAAATGGGCATAAGGCAAGAATTGCATCTACAGAGGAAAGATAACGGATCCGTTGTCAAGCCTTTGGTAGCCTACACATTGGATCCTCGACAAATAGATGGTTTTTTTGAATTCTTGAAGTCTATTAGTTATCCAGATGGCTATGCAGCAAACATCTCAAGATGTGTGACTTCTAAAAATGGAAGATTATTAGGCATGAAAAGCCATGATTGTCATGTCCTGCTTTAGCGACTTCTTCCAATTGACATGCGTGGTTTTGTGAATAAGGAGATCTGTAGAACACTATTTGAGTTGGGCAACTTCTTCCAAGAACTGTGCTAAAAAACATTAAGGCAGATTGATTTGGAAAAAATAGAGAAACGAATTGTGCTCATACTTTGCAAGTTGGAGAAAATTTTCCCTCTAACTTTCTTTGATGTGATGGTCCATTTGGCTGTTCACTTGCCGCGTAAGGCCATGTTTTCCGAACCGGTGCAATATCGATGGATGTACCCGATCGAAAGGTAATCATTATGAACATATGGTTGTCTATTCTCATCTATCACAAGGGCTCTTGACCCTTTGTAGAATGAACGAGAAAGGGCTCACTGGTTTTTGTTGTACAATAGCTCTGTGGTGAAGCCATATATTGAGTATGTATTTCAAGTTATTCGATTAAAACGTTCCTCCTCGCCGTATGAGATACGATAAGGTATGTCTGTTGGTTACACCACTTTTCCTCCTTTCGAGTGAAACACGTTAGGATTTCAGATTACTGTATGAGATACGATTAGGTACGCTTGTTGGTTACACTATATTTTCTCTTTTCAAGTGTTAATCTACCCGATTAAAGCATTCGCCCTCTCCGTATGAGATACGGTTAGGTACGCTTGTTGGTTATACCATTGTTTCTTCTCTCGCGTGAAACGCATTTGGATTCCGAGTTCACTATTTCTACTCTCGCGTGAGACACGTTTGGATCTTGAAGTTCCTCTATCATTTTTCCTGTGGTACATTTGTATGCGATGATATGGCACATATGTATGCGATGCACCCCCTGTTATGCTTTATATCATTTGCACAAGGCTTGTTTATCATCACTCCATAACATTGCATTGTATTGCATAATCATGAATTTTAAAAACCACTAGCTACACGAAGCGTGTAAGCCTAACTTTCAAATTGCATTTCGAGCGTGTCATTTACACTCTACTCCTGAACTATGCTAGTTTGATTCTTTGCAAAGGGATACGTAGGCAACCCTTAAGTTTAACCAACTGCATTTGCATCTTGGTTTTTTGCCCAAGTTTTACAGCCTTGCCATAAGGGTCCTCTTCGGGCTTTGGCATTCACTCACGTCATGGAATGACTTAAAGCTCTGTCAAAAAGGGGCAACTGTAGACACCACAATTTGACCGATCCTAAGATTTGGGTGCTTTCTTTTGATCACCCGATGATAAAAATTAGAATATGTTATTTTATGAATTTCTCAGCAGAAAAATCGAATTTAATCTTTAATCCCAACTCTCATCCGTTTTGGCCAAATTGTTTTAGACCACCGAAATATATTTATAAGTTTATTATTTTGTAATATTTTATAATTTTACATAATTTATGTGTTTGTATATATTTTACATGTTTTTATATCAATTAGAATAAATAATATTTTTATATTATATATTAAAATTAATTAAACAAAAAATACAAAAAGAAAAAAAAAAGAAGAGAAATCAAATTTGCCTTATATAAATATCTAAATTATTTTATTATTTTTGTTTTTGTTGATAATTTTGCCTATAAAAGGCAAGGGAGGGTTCATGATTTAGGGGTGGAAAAAAAGAGCTAGAGAAGCTCAACGTGAAGAGGAAAATAAATAAATAAATAAATAAATAAATTGTTTTCAAAAAATTTTGAGGGAATTAATTTTCAAAAATCAAAATTAGTTTTAATCAATCTTTTTATCTATCAATATATTCCACCCAAAACCACATTAAAGCTAAAACTTGAAATTTCTTACTGAGATTTCAAAGCATAGACCATAATCGTGAGGATATAAAGAAGAAAGTTTGATAATCAGAAAATTTACCATATCCTCCAAAATGTAAATTTTTCCAATCTCGTCATTTATTTTCCTGTATTTTCCTTACTGCTTTAAATATGTGATATTTAGGTTGTGGAAATAGAAGGTTGAGCATATGTTCCTTGGATTTCTTCTCATTTATTTATTTATTTATTTATTTTGTATTTTCTTTTCTATTTTATATATGTGATATTTAGGTTGTGGAAATGGAAGGTCGAGCCTCTATTCCATAGATTTCTTATCATTTGTTTTCTTGTATTTTCTTTACTATTTTAAATATGTAATATTTACGCTGTGAAAGTGGAAGGCTGCACCACGCAAATATCTGTTGTAATTTACTTTATATATATATATATATATAATTGTTTTACCGCTTTAAAGGGAATGTTGCACCATCCACATATCTGTTGTAAGTTACTGTTGTATATAAACTGTTGTAATTTTCCACTTTGAATGATCGGTTGAAACCACCTAACATGTTAGAAATGTGACCCCGTTGGGTGAATAGTGATTGGTGGTGAATAGTAACTACCTGTGGTGAATAGTATCTCCGGTAATGAATAGTAAATGCAGACAAAAATGCCTAGTAAGATAAATAATGACAAAGGAGGATGAATAGTAACTGTCGTGGTGAATAGTACTGTCAACGGTAAATAGTACCATCGGATGAATAGTACTTCGACCATATGTGTTTTCCTTAGCAAAACAAAGCAATCACCTAACAGCGGGCAGAACAATTTCTGGCGGATGAATAGTGATTACAGGATGAATAGTAACCGGTGAATGAATATTATTTTTTTATTTTATCCGTATGATTTATTAGATCCGGTTTGTGTTGCAATAATTCTCAACCCTTGTTTCTACCCCTTACTATGCATGTCTTCCTACCCCATTTATTTCTATCGCTTTTATTTACTTGCTTTCCATATTCTATAAATATCATCATATTTTCTTCTTTTATTTTCTTTTATCATATCCATGCTTTGCATTCATATTTTATGCATTTAGAGTCGGCTCATTTGCATCTATAGGTTTAATCAATTATTATGTGATTACGTGCGCTACCTTATGCTTTTGAGGTAGTTCACTTGTCATGCTTTAGTAGTCGAATCTCTAGTCACATTCTGTGTATGTATTGCATTATTATTTTGTATATTAGATCATGCATACTTTCTAACTTTGTTTTATAGCTGTTCGCGGGACGTTAGTAAATATGTGAGTTTTTATGTTTTAGCATCTCTTTTGTGTGTTTTTCTTATTATGTCAAGCATTCTATCATGTGGTTATTTGCTTATGTGATACATCTCTATGAATGCCAGTGGATGGAGGCCGTGTCATTTAATTTGGAATAATAGTGATTCCATGCTTGTGAGCTCGATTTCTTTTGAGTTGCACCTCTTTAAAATTCTTTCAAAAACACATGGAATCAAGTTATTCTAAAATGAATGATATGACCTATACTTGTTTGCTTCACACAGTAATTTTTAGTATTATTAAATAATCGGAATTAAACATATAAAGTTAATAAAATTCATATTATGGTTTATTAGAGGCCGATCTTTTAATCGGGTGAGCGGGGGTACTCAATTAATGACATTCTCCTCTCATACTTAAGGTTCTAAGCCAAGCATCCTTGGTTACGACGAATAGTTTCCTTGGCACGAGTTACAGGTTTCCTAATTTTTTCAAAATATTAGGTAACGACTTTGAAATTTTCTATAAAATGAATTTTCAATAAAGTTGTCAAATTTGGACTCTGATCTATGTTTCATATTGCACTCGTGAGATTAAATCGAAGACATCAAGGGTCCGAATTGTTCAACGTCCACGGGTACTCCTGGGCATGTTACAGCAACATGTCACTAGACTGTTCTAATTTGTATAGTAATGTATCACCGAACATATGCTTCACAAATGGGCTCCAACTAATTTCTTGTTAAAGTAAAGCAAAATCATATAATCGAACGACAACCAATGGCTGAAAAAAATTAGTTTGTTTGGTAACACGACATTAGAGTAATTTAAATTCTATAACATTGTATTACCAAAAGCTATCGGCGTAAGAGAAAAAAACTAAAAAGATTTTGAAGAGTTTTTAGTTTATGATTAGTTTTGCTAGTATAATAAGTGTAATGAGAATCACATTTTTTTAGTGATGCAATAAAATGAATGGTGTAAAAAGGTAAATTAATGGTGCAAGTAGAATTATCCAAAAAATTTGAAAAAATATATTTTCACACATTTACTTATCTATGTGCACACACTTAATGAAATATTATTTTGATGACAATTATACTTTAAAACAAAATTACTATAATGGATATCAAAAGCACACCACTTTAATAAAATAATAATAATAATAATAATATAAAAGGAGAAAGAACAATATTCACAATTTAACTGATTTGGCTGAAGTTTTGGGGCCATTTGTGCCTATTAACTTATATATTGGTTAAAGAGCGTAAATGTGTGTGGAATGAGATTTTAGGTGGAATATGTACAAGGATATGAGTTAGGGTATAATTGAAATATCAAGTGTATAGGATGAAAAGAATAATTAAAAATCAAAATAATAAATGTATATACTGAGAAATAATATGCACTGAGATAAGTAAACGTGAATAAAATTTCTAAAAAAAATTGTAGTAATGATAACAGTATGATGTACTTTCAACAATGATTCATACTACTAAAATTATATTACTAATAACACTAATATATTAAAAATATTAAAATAAATAAATAAAACATGAGCAGTGAGCAGGACCCACTGCCATAACGTTCCCTCTAGTGTCCCCGTTACAGTGCTCCAACCATTTTTTGATGTGCTTTGACGAAATTGTCAATCGTAGAAGGCTGAAGCATGAAACATGAAACATTAGCAAAAGCAGAAACATGCCTCGTGGAAGCATGTTCCACGCGCAAAATTTCACGTGTCCAGCGTGTTTTTGCTTCAAACTTTGTTATTATTCTCTACTGTTAATCCCTGCTATGCAACACTATATAAAAAAATTAATAATACATTTTTATATGAAATAATATAAATAATTAAATTTTTATATGTAAATTATGAAAATAAAGATGATTGAAATTGACAATTTAAGTCCCATAATTTTATTACAATTTATTTATTATTTTTTAATTTGTCACAAATTTATTCATATAACTTTCAACTTCTTTTCTAGAATTACAAACTTAGGTGAGTTTAAGCCAAACAATTTGAATTGAGCTTAAAATTTTTTAAAGATTGAACGACATAATTTTTAATTAAGTGAGGACTTATGCAGAAATTGAAAAATTCAATTAAATTTGGGTGAACATGGGTAGAAACACTAAATAACTTGAGTAACCAAAATAAAATTATATATATATATATAAATAATTTGCTAATTTATTTTTTTAATAATAAATAAAATTAATTAAAAATTTAATATTAATGAACAAAAAAAAAACAATAAATTTAAGATTTCCAATATAATTTTTCTTAAAAATATTTAGAAAATACACTTTTTAGAAAGGGATCATCGAATTTTAAGTGTTGCTTGGAAAGTGCCATATTGCTCTCTTTTTTATCTTTTTATCTTTTTTAAGTCACATTATATCTCTACTTTTTTACACATCTTTTCAAAAAAAATAAGAAAGTATACTTAATTATCTTTCTTAGGTCACATCACATCTCTACTTTTTTTTGTATATATTTTTGTAAAAAATAAAAGAAGTATACTTATTTAGTACTTCCTAAATTATCACTATGTTGATATTAAAAAATATTACTTTTTATAATGGCATAAATAATTTAAATACGATTTTTTTAGAAATTCTTTTCAATTTAAAAATTACAATAAAATATTAAATAGAATAAAAACCAATTTTTTACAAAATAAAAGTATTTGAATAAAAAAAAGGTAAGGAGAAAATTTAATATGGTATTTTCACTTTAGCTGAAAATAATTCTGGATGAAAAATAAATTATCACTTATAACACCTTTTTTTTAGATAAAAAAAGTTTAACAAACTATCACTTTTAATAAATAAAAAAAAAATAACATTTCTTTCTAATTTATTTTAACAAAAGTAACTTTTTAACAATTTGAGCTAAATATATCTTTATTCTTTATTTTAATTTTTTTAATCGACAATTGAGATAAAAATAAATAAAAAAAATTTATCTAACACAATCCACCATGTTTGGTAAGTACTAAAAAAATAATGTTTTGTTCTTTTGTTAAAAAAAAATTACATTAAAAAATATTATTATTCAAGTCCGTATATCCTTATAGATTAGAAGGATATAATATTTTTTTTATAAAATTAAAAAAAATAATAGCGATTAATAATTTGAACACATATATTTAAAACAAATTATATTTAGACCAATAATATTATGACAAATGTTAATATTGATCTCATTTGTAACACATATTAACAAAAAAATAAATAAACAAAATTAAAAAAAATGTGAAACAAGAATTACAACTTTCAAACTTAATGAAATGACAATATTTTAATATTATATAGATGTATAGATATATAAATAAATCATGGAATAGATTATTATTTAAAACTTATATGTTATGGGCTAAATCATTATAATTTTAAATTTAAATTAATGGAATGCTTTCCATATTTAGTTCCTCTCAAATTTAAATTTTGAAATGGATTAGTACACTTTTTATTTTTTATTTTATATATTTGATATACTTTCCATTTGAAATTCATAAATCAAGAGATATTAATTATTTTTTGTTTTATTTATTTTGCTTGAATGGGAGCTATGAAGGATTTTTTTAATTATTTAAAAATCAAAAAATTAAAAATTTTAGTTTTAGATATTGGAACTCCCATAAGACTTGTGGTTAGAAACTCCGTTTTACTTATATAATATATAGATAGATAGATAGATTTAATAAGAATTTATATTTGTTTTAAATATTCTTTTAATGTACAGATTATTTTTTTTAAAAGATTTTTTATTAAAATAATTTAACAACATAAGTAAGAATCTAAATTTGAATTTTATTTTAATAATATAAAATTAATTTATAGACCAATCATATCGTAACATGTACTAACAAAAAATTAAACAAAAAAAAATGAGAAAAAAGAATTACAGCTTTCAACCTTAATGAAATGACAATATTTTACAATTATAATAGTATATATATATATATATATATATATATGTAGATAAATCATGAAATAAATCATTATTTAAAACTTATATAATGAGATAAATCATTATAATTTTAAATTTAAATTAATAGAATGTTTTCCATATTTAGTGCCCCAAATTTGATTTTGAAATGGATTAGTATACTTTCTATTTTTTATTTTATATATTTGATATATTTTTCATTTGAAAGTCATAAATCAAGATATATTAATTATTATTATTATTTTTTTAATGAGAGCTATAGAGGATTTTTTTAATTATTTAAAATCAAAAAATTAGAAATTTTAATTTAAGATGTTGGAATTTCTACAAGACTTGTGGTTAGAAACCCTTTTTACTTATATAATATATAGGCCCCGTTTGGTAGAGGTGTGGGAAAGTAATTATAAATTATAACTTAACAGATTATACCTTATAACTGTGAACATAAGTTGTTCACCTTTTTGGTGCAGCTGTGACATTAGGAATTTAAGCAGTAGGGTAGTGTTTGGTTGATAAGTTGTAAAATAGCTTTTTACTGTGTAATTGTCCTATTTTCCCTTATATGATATAAAAATGATAATTTTGTCATTTTTTTCAGTTTTAATTTAAAAAATTTATTTCATTAATAAAAGTTAATATAATTAGTATTAATTAGTATCAACTAATATAAAAATTAATGCATTTGATAAAAATGTAATGGAAGTATTATTATAACAATTTTTTCCATTATAAATTAATTAGTATCAATTAATTTCTTAATTGATTTTTTTAAAACACCAGAATGAAAATGGATAATTTGTTCAAATGACTGAGGAGTGATTTGCTGAAGGAGGATGCCACCGTAACCAACATCAAAGGCATCAGTTTGAATAATTTTGAAAGAGTTTTCAGTAAGAATACTAAGACAAGGCAAAGTCTTGACATATTTTTTGACCTGTTGAACAATAGCAGTATGAGTAGAAGACCAATGAGGATGATTATCTTTCAACCGATCAAAAGGTGGTTGACGAGTTTTCCGAAGGTCTTTGTAGAATTCAGCAATGTAATTGAGGGATCCTAAGAACCTTTGTAACTGAGTTTTATCTAAGATTTCACTAGGAAATTTGGAAGCAAATTCAAAAGAGTGACAAATCGGGAGAATAGTACTCTGGTAAATATCGTAGCCTAAAAATCGAACTTTCATTTAGAATAACTTAATTTTATGTGCAGAAATGACTAGACCATTATACTTAATAATATGGGGGGAAAAAAAAAGTATTAAGGTGCTTCCAATGTTCCGCAATAGACTTGGAGAATATGAGGATGTCAACAATATAAACAACGGGAAAAATGACTAAAAAGATTGAATATGTCATTCAATGATATTCTGGAATTTACTATGGGCATTTTTCAAACTAAAGGGCGTGACATTCCATTCATAATAACCAAAAGGGGTAGTAGTAAAAGCATTTTTATATCTATTATCAGGATGAATTTGGATTTGTCAGAATCCACTTTTCAGATCAAATTTACTAAAAATAACTGCTTGACTAAGTTTTTTAATTAAATCTTTTTTATTAGGGATTGGATCCCTAATACATTTAGTGACAGCCTTCGTTTTTCTCCTCCACCTTCTCCTCTGTTTCAGATCGACAACCAGTAGGTTTTGCAAAACCCTAGCTGTCGGTCTGCAAACCGACGACCAGCTGTTGATGTAGGTGTGTGAGGTGGCGGAGAGAGGGCGAATGCCAAAGAGGATTTCCAATTTCAGATCGCGATTTAAAGAGAGGAAAAAAGAGAAACCCTAGCCGCCAGTTTGAAACGACATTGATGCGTGATGGAAAGAGAGAGAGAGAGAGAGAGAGAGAGAGAGAGAGAGAGAGAGAGAGAGAGAGAGAGAGAGAGTTGAGAACAATGTTGAGAGTTAGAAATCGTCCTCGTCGGAAATCACCCCTGCCAAAAATCGCCTATGTGTCTCTCTCTCTCTCAAGTGAATAGTGCTGAAAACAAGGCTTATATAGTGTGTTTTTGGTAATAGTTAAAATATCTAAGGGGCATTTAAGTCATTAGAAATGGGGCCAAACAGCTTCGTACATAATCCATTTTCGAAAGCACCTGGGAACCAACTTAAGAGATTATTGCTAAAATGGCTTAAGTCTTATCCATCCCTCATAATTTTTACCAAACACTCCAACATGACTTATTTTAAGCTATAAGTTGATTTAAACTATAAATAAGTTTTACCAAACACCCACGTAGATAGATTGATATTTTTAATAAGAATTTATATTTTTTTTAATATAAAAATTAATTTTTTTAGATTTTTTATAAAAATAATTTAACATCTCATCACTAACCATAGTGTATGAGAGAAGTTGAAAATAGTGTAACAGTAAATATAAGAAAAGTCAAAAGGGCTTGTGAGTTGGGAGAAATCAATAAATGCTGAGATATTTTTTCTTTAAATTAAAAAATTAAAAAGAGAAATTTAGCCAAAACCCCGTTATTAGACCATTGTTTAGTGAAAATGACAACCCAATTTATTTTTTTAATAAACCCCCTAAACAGAAAATACATAATTGAGTAAAAACAAAGTAAATATATATATATATATATATATATATATATATATATATATTTTCCCTTTCTTGAACAATATTACCAGAGTAACATGTTACAGTCAAACAGAGTAACATGTTACTGTCAAATAGAATAATTGTCAAACAGAGTAACATATTACTATGAGACAGAGTAACATGTTGTAGTCAAACAAAGTAACATTTTATTGTTACTGTTTACATCAATTTTAACGCTAATAATTTTTAAAAAAAAAAAGAATTTCATAGTCAACATAGATTTTATTTGATAAATCTTGATGAGAGAATTCTAAAAATATTAATTATATTATTTTAAAATATAATACTTTGATAATAGTGATATTTATTCGACTTTTCAAATAAAATTTATTGTGCTTGTCTCTAATATATTAAAATTTTTATTACAAGTGAGTTTTAGTCAAATCCCACAATTAAAAAAATTAAAATTAAAATATTAAAACTTTCACAAAACTTGTGCGTTACGTAATATATAGATAAATAGCAGCAAGATGTACTTTGACGAAATTAACCTTAGAAAGCATGCCTCGTGGAAACGCGTTCCAAGGGTAAAATTTCACGTGTCCAACGTGTTTTTGCTTCAAACCTTGCTATTGTTCTCTATTATCAACTAATAATAAATTTCCAATAAAAAAAAACTAATAATAAATTTATATTTTTCAAAATATAATTATTTTACCACTTATACATGTGTTTGGCTTCATTTTTTTTTTTTTAATGAATGAAAATTTTATAAGTTTGGCAAATTATAAAAGATTAAAAATCTTTTCAGATTTAAATTTGAGTCAATTATCAAGTAAATGTGAAGAAGGATTTTTTTTATCTCAACGAAGAGCACTTTTACAACTGTCAAGTATAGAGAAAAATAAATAAAAAAGAAAAAAAGAAAAAAAAAAGGATGAAAATGATAAGGTAAAATGATTGAATTAACAATGGAATTACAAGTGAAATAACAATAAATTACATCTACTCTTATTATTTCGAAATATAAGTGTGAGTAAATGAAATGCAAAGTTATATATAATCTTAATATAAAAGGAATGACAGAAATATATTTCAATTCTCTTTGATTTGGTGCTGGGGAAATCCTTTACAATGTTATCTTCATATGAGAGTGGTTATTAAGAAAAAGGTTGAGTTTCTCTTATACTAAGATTTTACTACAAGAGAATTTGAGAGGCTTGTAGGATTCATCAGGAGTCTCGTTTTGATGATTCCAATCACAATTTTTTATGAAAAAAATTTAGGATGATCCAATAATCGTAACCCTTTCATTTTATCGTATTTGTATTTGAAAAAATGGACGGCAAATACATTTTTAAAATTGACAATTTATTTCTTTACAGACAAATGTGACAAAATGAAAGGGTTACGATTATCGAATCACCCTAAAGTTTTTCATAGTGGATTTGTTTGGGATATGGGTTGGCTTTTTGAATTTTTTAGTCTGGGGCTAAAAAGCCTCATTTGGGATAGATTTTTTGACTTTCGTGAGAGAAAAAATAAAATAATTATAAGTTGGATGTAATGTTTCGCGTTATTAGGTTAAAAAACCTATTTTGTCTTTTTGTGGCTAAAATAATTAAAAAGTCAAAAAGTCTGACATGTCAAATGAAGGAATTGATAGCCTTACAAAGTAAATCATTTGAATCATTAAAACGAGACTCATTGTAAGTCTTACGAACGCCTTAAATTTTCTGAAGTAAAAATCTCAATATGAGAGAAGTGCAACCTTAAATAAAAATCTTCCAACAACTAGACTATGAAATAACCACCTAAATTTATCCACTCTCCCATCTTCATTTCACAATAAAGCCACCTATCCTCCTTCATTTTGTGCTTTATGTTGTTCCAACTTTTTCGTAACTTCTTTCAATTTCTAAGTGAACAATGTGTTATTATTATTATTAATAGTATTTATGATGCCAGTAACATATGAGGGTAAATACCAAGAAGTTATAGGATGGTGATATCAGTAACGTTCATATCACTGTTGTATTTAAGTTTTTTTTTTTTTTTTTTTTCATTCAGCTACACTTGCAATTTCTAAAGTAGTTGTTCATCTAAAAGTTTAAATTGTTAAAAAATAATAATTTTTTTTTATTTATATTATATTTTCAACTAACGTTTTCATATGTAACCACTACAAGAATTAACACTTTTGGCAACAAAAAATTGGTCGCTAAAAGTCTATTTTTGGTCGGCAAAAGTTATCCGCGACCAATTTTTTTGGTCGCTACTTTGGTCGCCAATTGAGGGTCGGCAAAAGTAATTCGCGACCAAAATTTTGTTTGGTCGGGAAAAGTCGGATTTGCCGACTAAATTTTTGGTCGCGAAATATATCATTACTGTGACTAATTCGTTTAGTCGCTAAAACACTTTGGTCGCAAAAACTGATATTTTCACGACCAAAAAGTTTCGTCGCCAATTATCACATTCAACGACCAAAAAGTTTGGTCGCCAATCGTGACATTCCGCGACCAAAAAATTTGGTCGCCAATTGTGACATTCCGCGACCAAAAAAGGTTTTGGTCGCCATTTGTTACTTTTCGCGACCAAAACTTTTGGTCGGCAAAACTGAGTTTCCACGACCAAGAGCTATTTTGGTCGGCAATAAATGTATTTTTTGCGACCAAAACTCTTGGTCGGCAATTGTCATTTTTTGCGAAAAAAAATTATTTATTTGTCGCGACTAATAAATTGGTCGCCAAAGCAGGAAAACAATACACCTGTAATTCCTAATAATTCATTCAATCCATAATAAACCTAAGATGTTATGCAAACTAATAATTCATTTAAAACACAAACTAGAAGTACTCAAGTGCTAAATATTGATACAATATAAAATAAACTTTCTATGTATACATATGAGAAGGTCCCATAGAAACATTGCAAATTCCAAATTCAAGATGTTATGCAAACACCATGACGAAAATACAAATAGCCCAAAAAACTATTAGGCTGTGAATAAGCTAGATATGTTTCTAAGCAACTGCAACTTCCTCCTGATAAGAGTCCGTTTGTGCTTTACTACAAGATTCCAGAGTATCCCGTGCTGATTCGATGACAACCTGACCATTGACATAGTGCTGGACATTGTGGATGCCAATAGGGTTCACACCTGGCCGGAAAGCATTTCCTTCAATATACCTGTGACAACATTTAATCAATTAGCATTTGACCTAGTGTTAGGTAACTGTAATTTGCTTGTACTGATTGAAGACAGAAACTCACATTTCTTTCAAGAAAGTGTGTGTAGACACCCCATTTTTGACCGTCCTCAAGACTTGGACGTCACTGTTTGAACACACGGTGATCTTCCATGTTTGTGTTCGTTTGGAGTTCCCGGAGGTCTCGGCTCGCGCGCCTTGCCTCAGGATCCTCGAACTCGACCGTTTAGTGTCTGGTTTTGCACCAAACACTTGCATCTTGCCTTTGAGAGGCAGGGTAGGGCTTGTAGACCATCCCTACCCACCACCGGCAGTGGCTAGAGGCCACTGGCTGGTTTTCGCTGCCACCGGCAATATAGTTTGCCGGCCGGCACTCTTTGTTGCCGGTCAGCACTCTTTTGTGCCGGTCGGCACTCTTTTTGGCCAAGATAACATTTTTGGCCGGCCGATTGCTGTTCATCTGCTTTTACAGATATTTTTAGACAGCTGTATTGCTTTTGCTCCCCTCCATACACGTGTATGGAGGGATCTCCCTCTTGCAAAGCTTGTCTTGTAAGCTTTACAAGAGGCATATAGAGAGGAACTCTCTCTAAGGCAAGAAAAAGAGGCTTTAGACATTTTTGAGAGAAAAAACACAGAGAAGAGCTCTGGTTTTCTAGGGTTAGGGTTAGACATACACAACCTATCTCTCTTTTCCTCTCATTTTGCATACTAGGTGTTTTGTGCCTTACTATTGCACACAAACACCTAGTGTTTCACCTTCCTCTAGGAGCTGAGGTTCTAAAGAGTGTGTTTTGAAGTTTTGGTCTTGGATTCAAGCTCAAGGAGGCCATTGGAGCATCTTTGTTGAAGAAGGCATCAAGGGTGAGAAACTAGTCTTTTTTTCCCCCTTTTTTGCATTGATTTCATACCTATCTTAGAACTGTTTTTGTGATTATTGTATAACATAAAAAAGTTCTATTTTTAAGCCCTCTTTATTGTTTATTAAGAGTGTTTTGTTGTTTGAGGGGTGTTGACCACCCTTAGGCCTCAAAAGGCCTCATTTTGAGCCATTTTGTGCTAGCTCCGGGATTTTGGTGTTGAGGTCTCTTCACCACTGAAATCTTGAGGGATTTCAGTGGTGAAGATGATGCTTTGAAGTCCCAAGAAGGAGAGGGCCACCCCCTCTCCTTGTTGTCCTTGAAAAGGGCATATTTTGGCCTCCTAAGGAAGCCTATGCTTGAGTGTGTGTTGAGCATGTTTGGTTTGTTTTTCATGCTTATATATCCATAATATAACATGATTTCAAGTTGGTTTTGGAACTCCATGCATGTTTAGCATAGTTGCCATGTAATGCCTTGTTTATGCCTTAATGTGCCTTAGGTTGTTAGCCTTTGTTGAAGCATGTTTTAGGCTTAGTCTTGTGAAGATTATGTGCTTATTTTGCCATGTTCTAGGTCTGTCCATAAGTATTTGGGTTGATTTTAGCATGCATTATATAGCTCTTTTGTATTTGGGCTTGTTGGCCTTGAGTATGTGCATGTGTAGCATGCCATCTTTGCATTGTTTTGATGATTTGGAATCATCCTACATGCTATTTCAGTCCCATTTCCATGCTTGTTGGATTGCCTTGCATGTCTCTTTAATGCTTTGAAAGCATGTGTTGCAATGCTCCATGTTTTGGCCATGGTGTATGCCTTTGTATTTGGGCCACTTAGATGCCATCTAAGGAGTCCTTTGGCCTTGTTTTAACATGCTAAAAATCTGTTTTTAGTTGTTTAATGCATGCCATGTTTGGTCATGATAAGTGTAGTTCAATGCATTATTGATTTGCCTTGAACACTTGGACTACTCTTTGCATGTTTTGGCTTGATTTATAACTTGATTTGGCATCATTTTATAACATGATTTTAGGGCTCATGTTGTATGCTAATTAGTCCATGATCCCTCCTTTCAAGTGTGCTTGAATGTTGTTTGATTTGTGCTTAAGTGTTGGCCCTTATGTGCATGTGTGCGTGCATGCCATTTAGCCTTCATTTTATAGCACTTTGGCCATTGTTTTAGGCCTTATTAGAGCTGCCTAATTCATGCATAAGTTCATCTTGCCATCCATTTGCATTGCCATATGTATGCTTGTATGCTTGCATAAGTGTTTTGCCATGCCATGTTGCATCCTTAGCTTGTATGCCTAGGTTGCATTGCATCTTGCATGCATGCCTTGTTCCTTGAATTGGTGATAGGAATTGGGCCTAATTTGTTTGATTGGTTTGCATGCATTTGAAACCAAAGTTGCATGCTTGGTTCCTTGGGCCATCATGCATGGAAATGCGTAATTGGTGGCCCGAGAACCGAGGCACATGTCCCTTTGAGTCATTACAATGATAAGAGACATGGTTGATGCATACATGCCTTGAAATATGCTGCCATGCCTTGTTTTGCCCTCTGTTGCTGTGAGTTGCAGGTTCTGCAGGAATACTCTGCCGACCGGCAGTGTAATGTGCCGACCGGCACAATTTTCTCTGCCGACAGACCCTATTTTGTGCCGATGGCCATACTACACTGCCGGTGGAAGTTTCATCTAGCCGGTGGTGATCCCCTCTGTCCAAGGATGTAGTCCTGAGGTTTTGACAACCTCCAGAGGAGGAAAGGGAGGAAAACAGAGGCGGCTTGCGCATGGTGGCACGCTTCCCGAGGTGTTTTCCTGCTTTAATTAATTAGTTAATTTGTTAATTAATTAATTTGTAATATTTAATTAGCTTGCGTAGTTAATTAATTTGTAATATTTATTTGGTCCCTCCGAGAGAGGGAAAATCTGTAATAAGCGTGTGTGGGTGGTGTGAATGTCTTCCAATCCCCACTTCTTTCCTCCCTTTTATTTACCTGCTTATGATGGTAGATTAGGGCACATTTATTTTAGCATACCTTATGCTATGCATGCGTGCATTCATGCATTTGTTGACATGCATTAGGCTCGGAACATCATGCTAACTGCATCAGTACTTCAATTCCAAATTGAATATGTGATAATTGTGCATTTTCACATGACATGTCTAGGATTAGCCGAGCCTATCTTAGCGACATTTTGTATGCGATGCATTAGGCACTTCACATGGACTTGGATCATGCATGTTTACTAACAAGTTCTTTGTTTTGGCACGGAGTACTAGGTAAGTATTTCCGCTTTAGCATATCGCATGAGTGTGAATGTTACCATAACAGCATGCTTAACATGTGGCTAGATGCTTATGTGTTAAACTGTTTTGAATGCCTGTGGGTGAATGTTGGATTGTTTGAGTTGGAAAGACTCGTTGAAATCCGCATTTTAGCCTACTTGCGAGTAGCAAATTCCAAAGCATTTTCGAAATGAACGGATATGCAACGTTTCTTTCCAAATTAGGCAATCTAGTCTATACTTGTTTGCTGTGCGCATAACATAGTAATTCTAGGCTAATAATTGGAATAAGAACACGTAACGTTTTCAAAATTGGATATCACGGTTAGTAGAGGCCGGTCTTCGGACCGGGCGAAAGGGGGTGCTCATAGCTGACCTTCCCCGATCGTACCCAAGCTCCCGAGCCGAGACAACTCCGGTGATGACGGACATGTGGCCTTCGGCACCGAGTCAGGGTTTCCTAAATTTCCCCATTTTAAAAATATTTAGGTGGCGACTCTGTATCTGGCAAAGCAGTCCATGTTTGGCACTACTTTTTCAAAAAATCTGTTTTCTCAAACGATTTGCCAGATTTGGACTCTTTGGTTCAGATTAAGAACCGTGACACAAATCGAGTCCGAACTGTAGCACGAGGTCCCCACGCGGGCGCTGTTACAGTTTCTGGCGACTCCGCTGGGGAATTAGAGAGCTTGACTCGAACTCGTGATATCCTGTTTTGATCTCATTTATGTGTCTCTTTGCATTGCATGTGCATTGGTGCGCCTAGGAACACAGTGTTTGCCATCTGCCATTCCTGAACGGTTTGCCGGAGGCTTGTCTTGTCAAGGCATGTCCATAAGGCTGACCGGCTATGGGCTCTGACAGTATGGGAACACAAACCTCGGTTTACCGGGGCACCCTTTTGACCATTCGACCTAGTTCATATTCGGATCCATAGTGACCATTCCAAATTAGGACAGGCTGCTTACCCGATGTTAGGTTGTTTGAAACCGCTGTGTGCATAGTGAAACCCTAGCTCCTGACAAAATAGGACAGGGAAACCCTACCCCAACATAGGGGTGTTTTGTTCTCTTTACTTGCTATGTGCTTTTAGAGTGTATCTCTACAGGAACGCATATACCAGTTTACGAGTTTGAGTATCAGGCCTGAAGGCGCCAGAATCAGTATTGTTGAGAATCAATTATCAGGAATCAGTTATTCGCGGGTATCAGATTCAGTATTTCGGGAACAGAAATTTGGGAACAGTGATCAGCAGTAGGGTACAGTTGTGTGGCTACACCCGTGTTTGATCAGTTTGGGCTGAAATGCTGTCTGTTTTTTCCTTTCAGTTCAGAGAGTGGCAGAGCTGATACAGAATAGCCAGTGTTTCCCCTTGCTGAGGCAAGATTTATGGCGGCACAAAGTTCAGAAGAAATTGTGGTTATGACAGCCGCACCAGAGCAGGGAACCACTCCGCAGAGTGAGGCCAGCATCAGTATGTCACACCCGCCCAGGATGCCCGTTGTGCACCCGATTTGGGCTCCCCAGTTATACCAGGCTCGTGAGCCCACCACCTTCGAATTGATGGGGATGATAGGCGATCTCCAAAGGTCTGTGGCAGACCTCGCCTATGGAATGTCGGCTCCACCGCCAGCGGCGCCGTACGTCGGGAATTTTGTACCACAGGAGCCCCCGCTACTGGGGCGGATTGTGATAGAGCTCAGCCAGCCAGAGGTGGCTTCCGGCTATAGCTACGACATGTCAGCACCAACCCAGACCCTCGATCAGGCTGAGGCCAGGGGAAAGGACAAGGCAAAGGTAGACGCCGACCCTATTGAGCAACTGCTGTGGGCAGTCGAGGCTTTGAAGGCCAGAGGGATGAACAAGCAACAAACATCTGCAATAGTGACCAAAGCTGTAGATGATGCTTTCCCCGCTCCAACCAAGGGCAGTTCAAGCCAGACAGAAAACCGGGATGGGCCCCGTCATGCCCAGACAATTCCAGTAGCTCCCAACCCTGCACCGGGGAAGGTTCAAAAAGCCAAGGCAGCGCCGGCTGACCCTTTCGCCAGCGCATCTGGCAGGAATCCTCAAAATACAAAGTACCTGCCCCGAGGGCGCAGGGTCTTTCACGACCTCCACATGCCTTTGTCTAGGGCATTGTTAATATTGGCAAAGAACGGGCATCTTAAGCCTTTGGAGCCCCGGCCACTCCCGAAGAATCTCCCCGCCACTCATGATGCTACCTTGTACTGCGCGTACCATCAACAGTCCGGTCACAGTACCGATGGATGTTCCCGCCTTCGTCATGAAGTGCAGGATTTGATTAATAACAAGGTTATCCTACCACCCACCTCAGGCAAGCCCGTCACCACTCAGTTGTTGGATTTCGAGGGCTCAGATACTGCGAGTATGTAAAGTGAACCGCATGCGGGCAACATTTGGTACATTTTTGGATGAAGCGTCTGGCACGCATTTTTGAGCATCGGTGAAACCGAGTTTTGTAAATCTTGGCTTAGATGTCGAGTCAGTCTTTTGTTTTGAGTCTGTCTCTTTGTTTTGAGTCAGTCTTTTTTGCTTAAGGGTCTGTCTTGTTGTATCGAGTCAGTCCCCGTTGTATATAATATTAGGTGATTCTGGGGTTGTTGTCCCGAACGCCATTTTTTTATTATTTGTTTTTGTTTTGAGTCTGTTTCTGCCGAGGGGCCAGTTGCACCAACAAAGCCGATTGAAACAGCTGTTGCTATCTCAACCTTCATGCTTGCTTTCAGCATAAGTGCCAGAGAATTTGATTGGGCTGACAGTACATCTCGCCTGCTCTCCTGCGCGCCAAACTCATTGCATTAACCTAAGTTTTTCAACAAAACAAACTTTTTGAACACTGCGGTGATGAAAACGAAGAGGAAGGAATTCCTCGGGTTTTGTAAAATTTTGATCATTTTGAGAGAAAGAGAGACGTGCTAAGTCTTTTTATGAATAAAGCCATGCTTGTCGGCATGAGTACTGAGAAGGACCCTGGCCTGATCCAGATTGGTTCCACACTATCTTCGGCACGAGCGACTTCTCGCTTCCTTAAAAACTTTCAAAAACAAATATTTTACGCGGCCCTGCGAAGACCTGTGTGGAATCGCTCTTGAGATTGCGCAGCCTAGGATCGCTCTCAGCCTCAAGATTCAACCTATTTGTTTTCCGAGTTTGAACCCTTTCAGAATGTTCAGAAAGCTCAACGGACAAACGCCATGAAAGGCCCGTGTGGCCAGTTTTGAGGTAGCCTTCTATCAAGAAGCACCAAAGCCGAATCAGAAGGAGTAGATCTCGCCAGAAGAAGCTCGTAGAGTAACCCTGATGGATTCTTCTGCAAATCAGTGCAACAGCCGTTCTCCTAGACACAGAGAGGCTTCAATTTCAAAAAACCATTTGGCATGGACTTGCTACACTTTTACCCTTTGAGAGGCTCGCTGGGCCGAAAACCCGGAAGGGCGGTCCAGGCAAAAGTTAGAGCAAGAGAAAAATACAAAAAGAAAAAAAGAGAAAAAAGGAAAGAAGAAAAGAAAAAAAGAGAAAAAAGGAAAGAAGAAAAGAAAAAAAGAGAAAAAAGGAAAGAAGAAAAGAAAAAAAAAAAGAAAAAAGAAAGAAGAAATAGAAAATGAAAAGAAGCTCGCAAGGTCGAAAACCCGCATTGGGCGCCTTGGCAAAAATGAGAGCCTAAAAAAGTGAAGGTTAAAATACCCGAGTGGACCTTAACCGGAACTACGTAAGGCTTGATTCCCATGTTTGGGATACGTAGGCAACTTCATCATGAAGTCCAGCCCCCAACGCTTTCATAGCGTCTCAGTCCATGCAATGGTTTCGATTTCATCCCAAGGTCCAGTTGCCAACACCTTCCAAGGTGACTGTGTCCATATATTTGTTATGACCGTCTTCGTCATCGCTGTGTCCAAGAGATCAACCACCGCCAATGAAGACTGTCTGCGGATTGCTGCGGCACCATCCCAAACAAGGGGCAACTTTCCGTTGCCACCACCCGCCGCGAGCCGCCATTCAAACTAGGGGCAACTTTCCGTTGCCTCCCACCCTCCTTCAAACCAGGGGCAATTTTCCATTGCCTCCGCTCCGAGGTTGCGCATCTCGAAGGGTAAGTTTCATGCTTGTTGAGCATCAGCTGTTTGAAAAATAGTTTTTGAAAATTTTTACTGAGGTTGACTATTTTCTCGAAAACTATCTCATTTTCCAAAACTGGACCATTGTCTTGGACCCCAAAAGGAAAATTTTCAGTACTTGCAGCCTGACTTGCATGCTTTTCACATCAAAAATCGAACAAGTACGTTAATCCGACTCTCGTTTTGATCAAAACCGTTTTAGTAGAAAGCAAAAACGAAAGAATGGTTAAAATGATGAACTAGGGGCACAGTTGAGTCAGGCGCTCTCTTTCCCCCGTCATCAACGTACTTGCCAGAAGAGCACTCTGCCTGCCGGAAGAATAGCTGTGAGCTAACGGCATCGGGCGTGAACCCACACCTTGCTATTTATCCATCAATCACCCCGGGGAGGGATGAAAAATGAGAGAATGAAGAATAGAGAGGTGTGAGTTGAGAGAAAAGAGAGGAAAAGGGTTTTGAGAGAAAATCCGAGCTTGAGAGTTGAATGATGTGAGGATCACAAATGAGAAAGGGTGGGAAACAATACCCAGATTGAACTGGCTCCTCGTGGTCCGAGGTCCCCCATCTTCGTTTACGCGTCTGTGTGTCGTGTCTCTTTCATTTGACGGTCTCGTCTTTTGTTTTGAGTCTCTCCCGAGCGTGTCTCGTTGTGTTTAGGTCGTGTACCTCTTTGTTTAAGTCCTCCCCGCTGTGTTCAGTGGTAGGCTCGATATCCCGGTTTGAAAAACCCTCATTTGATTTCAAAAATCATTTATGCTCAGGATGCCGTGCCATTCTCTACGTTCGAGCGTGTTTCGACTCCAACCAGTTCTATCTTTGAGCTTTGTCTTGTCAGATTGGGCTGTTTGTTTGAGAATTGCCGTGTGCAGAATGAATCGAATGCTGTGTTATGGGCTGTGTGCAGATTAATCCCCAGTAAAGCAAGGGCTGTGTGTCCAGAATCAGGCAGTGGGTTGCTTGGGTTATTTTGCTGTTGGCTGTTTAGTTATCTGATTATTACAGTGCAAGCGTTTAATTTTCAGACAACCAATCAATTCCATTTACATTGAGGTGTAACATGATGAGATGCGATGCAATGCATGAAATGTGTCAATGTAAACACTTTTTTTAGATAAAAAGTCCATTTCATTTCATTATCTTTTCAAATGTACAAGTTTTGGAAACAAAAATCTGCCTGCGGCAGTACAAGGTAATCTATCTACCAATAAAAAGAAAAGCACAAGAAAGAAAGAAAAGATAGCAAAAATCTGCATCTGTGTCCAGCGACTCCAAGGGCTGTCAGTCCGTCCTGGTCCTCTTCCTGGACGAAGGTCCAGGAGCATCGTCAGCGTCGTCGTCAGAGCCCGAGCTAGAACCGTCTCCGGTCTCCTCCTCCGATGACCCTGCCTCTGCCTCTGACTCATCGTCGTCGTCGTCGTCCGGAACTGGAGCTCGCGAGCTACTCCCGACGTGAGTACGCCCACCTCTAGTGCGGGGAAATATCCTGCCCTCCTCGTCTCTCCCCCGAGCAGGGACAGCAGGTCTAGCTGGAGCACCTCCTGCCATGGGAATCTGGAAAGGAGGCTGAAAAAGTACACAAAAGTGAAATGCATCAGTATACTGTAGACAGTTTATCAGTGCAGAATGCAATGTTGAATGCAGTGTATGAATGCCGTGGGCAGTTTATCAGTGCAGAATGCAGTGTGTGAATACAGTGTATGAATGCCGTGAGCAGTTTATCAGTACAGAGTACAGTGCAGAATGCAGTGTATGCAGTGTATCAGATGCTGCGAGATCAGTATGTCGGGTGTTGTGCCGGGCATCAGATTATGTGAATCAGTGTATGAATGGTTTGAGGCCAGTGTCAGAAGGACGTACCGGTATGCTGTAGACAGCCAGGTGGTCAAATGTCCGCTGGAGCATCCCCATCATCGAGGCATTCATCGCCAACGACTGACGGGTGTACTCAGAAGAAGCCTGCAAAGGTATCAGATGCATTAGTATTCTGTGGAATATCAAGTAAACTGAAATGAAATAACTGTACGAAGTGCAGTGATACATACCGGCGGAAGGTCGGGGACGTCAATGAACTCATGACCAGCCGGTGGAGGGGCGAAGGGGATCTGATAGGTCGCCCCACCCTGCCCCTGGAAAGTCAGTACAGCAGGCAGGGCAGGCCAGCCAGCTCCTCGTCCACCCCGCACTCCGCCCCTGCCACGGACCCGGGCCCTCCTCGAAGATCCAGCCCCTGCTCCCGCTCCGGCCCCAGCCGCCGATGCTACAGGCCTGGCCCCCTCTGCTCGACGACTGCTCAAGGGGCGCATCAGGTACGTCCGCACGTACTCCTGATAGTCGCCGGTGCCTCGGAAGCCGGCCTCCTCCCAGCCGATGGAGTAATCATCCAGCTGCTCAGGGGTCAGCCCCTCGGTCTCCCTCATCTCTGCAGGAGGGTGAGCCGGGACTATCTGCTCAGGTAACCCGCGGGTCTGGCGTAGAAAACGCTCCCCCAGGTACCAAGCCCGACAGACCGGGCCCTCTAGCAAGATCCGGAAACGCGAGGTCTCCTCAGCACCAGGGAACCGACCCCGCATAGCCGACGGCAGCGAAGCCCATGGCCGCCATGTGATCTGAAAGTAACAGACAGTTTGTTATCTACTGTTATTGAAACATGCAGTGGGAAAGCGAAGCTAAATGAACTGAAAGTAAAGCATACCTCGGCCGGGGTAATGGTATCGAAGTATCGGCGGAAGAAGCCGAATGTCTCCCGTGGTCGCCGGGTGCATCTCCCGTCAAAGCGAATCGAGAAGGGAACAGCCGGAGGAGGCTCCGCGACTGGTACGGGTGCAAGCCTAGGGAAGTAGGCGTAAACCCACAACTGCAAAACAGATGTCAGTATGACTATCAGAAAAAGTAGAATATACAGAATAAAGCAGAAATGGCAGAGCCGTGTGTTGTGCAGTGTATTGTGTACAGTGTACAGTGTGAGCAGTGTACAGTCAGTGTGAAGCAGAATGTATGTGTGTGCCGTGTGTACAGTATACAGTGAGTGTAAAGTAGACCGCAGTGTGTGCAGTGTACAGAGTACAGAGAATATCGGACAGAAATGGAAAACGGAGAAGGAATGTACCTCCCAAGCTCGCCAGTAACCTCCGAGCAGCTGGCCGCTGCCGCGAGGAGCCGAGCTCATATAGCCGTACAGGGTGGCCAGAGCAGCGCCGCCCCAGTCATAGTGCAAGATGTCCCGGACGTCCACCAGTGCGCTGAGGAGACAGAGAGGCACGGTGTTCGCCCGGTCGGCGAAGATAGTAGTCCCGAACAGGAACATGAGGAAGCCGCGGGCATACCTCTCCACGTCCTCCTCGGTCATCTGCACCTCCTCCCCCAATGCGGGCTGGACCCTAAACTGTGCCTCGAACTAGGAATATCGGACGAAGCCTGGACGAGCTAGCGGTGGGGCCTCCCCCAGTAGATGGACCTGAGCGGCGGTCCACTCATCCATGTCGGTGTCGAAGGGGATCGGATCCCCCCCTACCCCGATGCCTGTGAGCATCGAGAAGTCATAAGGGGTCATCGTCATATCCCCCGCAGCAGAAAAGTGGAAAGAATCGGTGGTGTCCCACCACCTCTCCGCCAGAGCGGCAAGAAGAGGTCTGCAGGTGGACAACCTGGAGAGCCCTCGGCAGAAGGTGCCGAAGCCCGCCCGATCCACGATGCGCTGGACCGCATCAGGGAGCTCGTCATACCACTCCCGCGCACCAGTATTCCCATACCCGCGAATGGTATGGGAACCCTCCTGCAAACAGAAAATGACAATTGCAAGACAACATTCAAAATGCAGTTTTGAAAAGACAGATATGGCATGTATGCAAGTTTGTCAGATTCAGGCAGATACCGGGTGCCGGTGTGCTTACAGTAAAATACGTGTGCTGTGTCAGCGTGTTTGAGTGTTTCAGAACAGATATGGCATGTATGCAAGTTTGACAGATTCAGACAAATACTGGGTACCAGTGTGTGTGCAGTAGAATACAGTGTGTGCCGTGTGTTTGGGTGATTCAGGACTAGTGCAGTGTGTGTGCATGTGTCAGTCTCAAGCAGATATCAGTTGTATGTATGTTTACAGTCAACTACGGTCTACGGCATATCAGATTTCAGCAATTAAAGAATACAGCTAACTATGGCAGTTTTGTATCCTACATTGCAGAAAGTAAAGCAGAAGATGAAGAGTTACCTCGGGAGTGCCGAATGAAAGGTGGGAGGTAGGCTCGCGTAGTAGTAGCTCAGGGGCCGCGTACCTCTCAAAGCTCCGGAACTGACGTAGGCCGTCTGGGGGCAGAACGTGGATCGCCGGCCGGTAGGTCGCCGGGTCGAACGGGCGCTCGCTCAGTGGTAAGAGCTCGACCCCGGGATCCATCTCGTGGTCCGGGGGAGTCCCGCCACGTGGAATGTCGTCCGCCATGTAGAGAATGGTGCGAAAATGGTCGGGAAAAGGAAAACCGGGCCGGAATACGAAGAGTTAACCGGAAAGTCAACTCCTGAGAGGGTCAAAAATGACCGGGAAGGCCGGAATGTGAAAAGGCATAGGAATGAAGAGGAAAGTGAGGGGAACAAACCCCAAGAAGGCGAGAACGCCGAACGAGGCACCGAAACGAGAATGTGATCGGTGGAAAATGTCCGAAACGCGAAGAGGATCGCGAATCCGACGACGAAACGAGCGTAGAACGCGAAGAAATGGACAAAAAATAAGAGAGAAGCACTCTAGAGAGAGAGGGCAAGAATTTTCGGCGGTGGAAAAGTGAAGAATAGGGTTTTCAAGCCCTATTTTATAATGCCCGAAGTGAAAAGACAGAACTGCCCCGATTCAGCAACTGTTTGCCGGTCGGCAATGTTTTGTGCCGGCCGGCACTTTTTTGTGCCGATAGAATTGTTTTTGTGCCGATGGCCAGCCGGTGGCCTCCCCTTTCTGCCGGTGGGGTTCCCACAGCCTTGTTTAGGCCATTTGAATTGTTTTGGGTCTTCATAGCTCAAGAAAGTGCAAGAAAGTGCATCTCCGACGCTCAACCGACCTCCGTTTTGACCGCAGGCCGTGTCTCCAGTGCGTGGCACTCGAATTCATGCAAGGTGTATCCTTTTTGTATCCTTTTGAATTCAAAAGTTACCCCATGTGTGTTGCACAAATTCATCACACTACTTCGGTGCATTACATCGCGCTGTCGTGCGTCACACATTTGCGTTGTTATGCGCGTGTTACATGCGTTGCAACACGCACCCCTTTGCATTGTCGTGCACATCTCCCATGCATCATCATTGCATTTCCATTCCATGCATTGTCATGCATTTCGGAATACTTGCGTTGTCGCGCATTTAAGCCCATTTACACTCCGTGTGGCATGCACGTCACACTTGGCATCGCACTGTTTTGTGCATCACATTTTCTTCGCGCTATTTTGCGCATCGCACTATTTTGTGCATTGCATTTGTTCGCGCTATCTTGCGCACCTCAATTGCACTTGTTAGTGCATTGCATTTGTTCGCGCTATCTTGCGCACCTCAATTGCACTTGTTAGTGCATTGCATTTGTTCGCGCTATCTTGCGCACCTTACTTGCACTTGTTAGTGCATTGTATTTTGTTCGCGCTGTTCTGCACATCGCACTGTTTTGTGCATTGTATTGTTCGCGCTGTTCTGCGCATCGCACTGTTTTGTGCATTGAATTGTTCGCGCTGTTCTGCGCATTGCACTGTTTTGTGCATTTCAAATTTTGCGTTGTTCTGCGCATCGCACTGTTTTGTGCATTGAATTGTTCGCGCTGTTCTGCGCATCGCACTGTTTTGTGCATTGTATTGTTCGCGTTGTTCTGCGCATCGCACTATTTTGTGCATTGTATTGTTCGCGCTGTTCTGCGCATTGCACTGTTTTGTGCATTTCAATTTCGCGCTGTTTTGCGCATCTCATTGCATTTTGCATGCATTCCATCGCACTGTCCTGTGCCCTCGCGTTGCCTAACGCATTGCGCTATTTTGCGCATCATGCCGTCGTGCAATACACGGTGGTCTGGCGAGACCTTAAACACGCACGGTCTGGCGAGACCTTAAACACGCGCGGTCCAGGAGACCTTAAATCCTTTGGAGGTGCGAAACCTTCAGCGCATTATCATGCCGTCGTGCAATACCAGTGGTCTGGCGAGACCTTAAACACGCACGGTCTGGCGAGACCTTAAACACGCACGGTCTAGGAGACCTTAAATCCTTTGGAGGTGCGAAACCTTCAGCGCATTATCATGCCGTCGTGCAATACCAGTGGTCTGGCGAGACCTTAAACACGCACGGTCTGGCGAGACCTTAAACACGCACGGTCTAGGAGACCTTAAATCCTTTGGAGGTGCGAAACCTTCAGCGCATTGTCACGCGTCTTGTAAATACCACCGTGGTCTGGCGAGACCTTAAACACGCATGGTCTGGCGAGACCTTAAACACGTACGGTCTAGGAGACCTTAAATCATTGGAAGGTGTAAGACCTTTAGTGTTCGCATTGTCGTGCACTTCGAAAGCCGCGTGTTGTCGCGCATTTCATGCAACATGCATCACTTGCATCATTTGCATTTCAAAAAAAACAAACAAAAAAAACATGCATTGTCATGCATACATTTTGCATCCCGGTCTAGGAGACCTTAAATCCTCTGAAGGTGCAATTCCTTCGGTGTTTGTCGTGCCCGAACGACTTTTCGGTGGTCTGGTAAAGCCACCTGCCTGTGCTTGCGATGAGTTCCTAGAAGACCAACTGGGACGGTGGAAACTAGAGTTCGAACGGCTTATGCCTAGAACGCAAAGGTTCGGGAGTTCCGAGACTAAAGTCTGGTTTAAATACCCAGAGGTTTACCCTCGGCTTGAAATCTGTATGGAAGCCCCATAGGTTGAGACGGCATGTCTACGCCTCAGTTCTGGATACTGAACCAACCTAGTATATCACCCTGTTGGTAAGATAGGGAAAGTTGCAATTATAGTCATTGCATCATAGTGCATTGTCATGCACTTGCATTGTGGTTTGCATGCATTCATTGCATCACCTTCCGCCTTTGGCTTGCGCCTTTCCAGGTTGAGCTTGGTCCGGTATGTGTCCTTACATTTCATGTTAAAACACAGTTCTGTATGTGTATCGCGCCGATTCCACGTTGATATGTTGGTTGAGGGTTGCGGCACCTTTTCTGTGTTACACATGGCTCGTATGTATACATGCCTTTCCTAGGCAAGATTTGGTTTGGCTTGTATGCCATATCCATTGTATCCATTCCATTGCATATTTGTAAATATTGCATTGTAGATTGCATGCATTCATTGCATCACCTTCCGCCTTTGGCTTGCGCCTTTCCAGGTTGAGCTTGGTCTGGTATGTGCTCTTACTTTTCATGTTAAAACACAGTTCTGTGTGTGTATCGCGCCGATCCCACGTTGATATGTTGGTTGAGGGTTGCGGCACCTTTTCTGTGTTACACATGGCTTGTATGCATGCATGCCTTTCCTAAGCAAGATTTGGTTTGGCCTGCGTGCCATATCTATCCATTACATTGTAGTGTAATTTTTGTATCCGGCATTAGGATCGTAGTCCTTTCTTCAGCGGGTTGCTTCCCCACTTATGTCAATTCCACCCAATACTTGTTCTTGCGTCTGTCTACAATACTCATAGTTCAGTTGACCGTTCTATGGTAGACAGACTTGTTACCTCCATCAATCTATTTGACATAGGTGTGGTTTCGAACCGTTCGTGATTGGATCACGATTCAAATGCTTTGCATATAGCTTGCATTGTTTCAAATACATTGCATCTTCATTTGCATTGTTTATACATTGTTTTGTATATATTGCATATCGTCTTGCATCCATTTTGCATTGTCATGCATGTTGCTAACCATATTGTACCTGTTAAGTTTGTTTTCTTTTCAGGCACGATATTGTATGTACGGTTCATTTGAAGCTGGTGCAACCAGACGAGCCGCACAGGTATGGTATCTCCCGAGTGAGACGTATTGAGAATTCCATAATTCTCTTACATCCTTTCTGCATTGTAGTGTAGTTTGGTATGCTAGCTTAAAATTGTCGCATGTTTGCTTCATTACAGCTTTCTTTGCATGATCATAAGTTATGCTCGGCTTCGTGCATTGTCTTGCATTTTGCCCCTGCCTCCGGGCGCATACCTTATTTGTCTTGTATGCTTGTCTGAGTCTTCGGCCTTGTCAAAAATGGGTCGTCTTTGGGCTTTGACATTCACTCCCGTCATTGTTATGACTTTCGAGTTCTGTCAAAGAGGGGCAACTGTAGACACCCCATTTTTTACCGTCCTCAAGACTTGGACGTCACTGTTTGAACACACGGTGATCTTCCATGTTTGTGTTCGTTTGGAGTTCCCGGAGGTCTCGGCTCGCGCGCCTTGCCTCAGGATCCTCGAACTCGACCGTTTAGTGTCTGGTTTTGCACCAAACACTTGCATCTTGCCTTTGAGAGGCAGGGTAGGGCTTGTAGACCATCCCTACCCACCACCGGCAGTGGCTAGAGGCCACCGGCTGGTTTTCGCTGCCACCGGCAATATAGTTTGCCGGCCGGCACTCTTTGTTGCCGGTCAGCACTCTTTTGTGCCGGTCGGCACTCTTTTTGGCCAAGATAACATTTTTGGCCGGCCGATTGCTGTTCATCTGCTTTTGCAGATATTTTTAGACAGCTGTATTGCTTTTGCTCCCCTCCATACACGTGTGTGGAGGGATCTCCCTCTTGCAAAGCTTGTCTTGTAAGCTTTACAAGAGGCATATAGAAAGGAACTCTCTCTAAGGCAAGAAAAAGTGGCTTTATACATTTTTGAGAGAAAAAACACAGAGAAGAGCTCTGGTTTTCTAGGGTTAGGGTTAGACATACACAACCTATCTCTCTTTTCCTCTCATTTTGCATACTAGGTGTTTTGTGCCTTACTATTGCACACAAACACCTAGTGTTTCACCTTCCTCTAGGAGCTGAGGTTCTAAAGAGTGTGTTTTGAAGTTTTGGTCTTGGATTCAAGCTCAAGGAGGCCATTGGAGCATCTTTGTTGAAGAAGGCATCAAGGGTGAGAAACTAGTCTTTTTTTCCCCCTTTTTTGCATTGATTTCATACCTATCTTAGAACTGTTTTTGTGATTATTGTATAACATAAAAAAGTTCTATTTTTAAGCCCTCTTTATTGTTTATTAAGAGTGTTTTGTTGTTTGAGGGGTGTTGACCACCCTTAGGCCTCAAAAGGCCTCATTTTGAGCCATTTTGTGCTAGCTCCGGGATTTTGGTGTTGAGGTCTCTTCACCACTGAAATCTCAAGATTTCAGTGGTGAAGATGATGCTTTGAAGTCCCAAGAAGGAGAGGGCCACCCCCTCTCCTTGTTGTCCTTGAAAAGGGCATATTTTGGCCTCCTAAGGAAGCCTATGCTTGAGTGTGTGTTGAGCATGTTTGGTTTGTTTTTCATGCTTATATATCCATAATATAACATGATTTCAAGTTGGTTTTGGAACTCCATGCATGTTTAGCATAGTTGCCATGTAATGCCTTGTTTATGCCTTAATGTGCCTTAGGTTGTTAGCCTTTGTTGAAGCATGTTTTAGGCTTAGTCTTGTGAAGATTATGTGCTTATTTTGCCATGTTCTAGGTCTGTCCATAAGTATTTGGGTTGATTTTAGCATGCATTATATAGCTCTTTTGTATTTGGGCTTGTTGGCCTTGAGTATGTGCATGTGTAGCATGCCATCTTTGCATTGTTTTGATGATTTGGAATCATCCTACATACTATTTCAGTCCCATTTCCATGCTTGTTGGATTGCCTTGCATGTCTCTTTAATGCTTTGAAAGCATGTGTTGCAATGCTCCATGTTTTGGCCATGGTGTATGCCTTTGTATTTGGGCCACTTAGATGCCATCTAAGGAGTCCTTTGGCCTTGTTTTAACATGCTAAAAATCTGTTTTTAGTTGTTTAATGCATGCCATGTTTGGTCATGATAAGTGTAGTTCAATGCATTATTGATTTGCCTTGAACACTTGGACTACTCTTTGCATGTTTTGGCTTGATTTATAACTTGATTTGGCATCATTTTATAACATGATTTTAGGGCTCATGTTGCATGCTAATTAGTCCATGATCCCTCCTTTCAAGTGTGCTTGAATGTTGTTTGATTTGTGCTTAAGTGTTGGCCCTTATGTGCATGTGTGCGTGCATGCCATTTAGCCTTCATTTTATAGCACTTTGGCCATTGTTTTAGGCCTTATTAGAGCTGCCTAATTCATGCATAAGTTCATCTTGCCATCCATTTGCATTGCCATATGTATGCTTGTATGCTTGCATAAGTGTTTTGCCATGCCATGTTGCATCCTTAGCTTGTATGCCTAGGTTGCATTGCATCTTGCATGCATGCCTTGTTCCTTGAATTGGTGATAGGAATTGGGCCTAATTTGTTTGATTGGTTTGCATGCATTTGAAACCAAAGTTGCATGCTTGGTTCCTTGGGCCATCATGCATGGAAATGCGTAATTGGTGGCCCGAGAACCGAGGCACATGTCCCTTTGAGTCATTACAATGATAAGAGACATGGTTGATGCATACATGCCTTGAAATATGCTGCCATGCCTTGTTTTGCCCTCTGTTGCTGTGAGTTGCAGGTTCTGTAGGAATACTCTGCCGACCGGCAGTGTAATGTGCCGACCGGCACAATTTTCTCTGCCGACAGACCCTATTTTGTGCCGATGGCCATACTACACTGCCGGTGGAAGTTTCATCTAGCCGGTGGTGATCCCCTCTGTCCAAGGATGTAGTCCTGAGGTTTTGACAACCTCCAGAGGAGGAAAGGGAGGAAAACAGAGGCGGCTTGCGCATGGTGGCACGCTTCCCGAGGCGTTTTCCTGCTTTAATTAATTAGTTAATTTGTTAATTAATTAATTTGTAATATTTAATTAGCTTGCGTAGTTAATTAATTTGTAATATTTATTTGGTCCCTCCGAGAGAGGGCAAATCTGTAATAAGCGTGTGTGGGTGGTGTGAATGTCTTCCAATCCCCACTTCTTTCCTCCCTTTTATTTACCTGCTTATGATGGTAGATTAGGGCACATTTATTTTAGCATACCTTATGCTATGCATGCGTGCATTCATGCATTTGTTGACATGCATTAGGCTCGGAACATCATGCTAACTGCATCAGTACTTCAATTCCAAATTGAATATGTGATAATTGTGCATTTTCACATGACATGTCTAGGATTAGCCGAGCCTATCTTAACGACATTTTGTATGCGATGCATTAGGCACTTCACATGGACTTGGATCATGCATGTTTACTAACAAGTTCTTTGTTTTGGCACGGAGTACTAGGTAAGTATTTCCGCTTTAGCATATCGCATGAGTGTGAATGTTACCATAACAGCATGCTTAACATGTGGCTAGATGCTTATGTGTTAAACTGTTTTGAATGCCTGTGGGTGAAGGTTGGATTGTTTGAGTTGGAAAGATTCGTTGAAATCCGCATTTTAGCCTACTTGCGAGTAGCAAATTCCAAAGCATTTTCGAAATGAACGGATATGCAACGTTTCTTTCCAAATTAGGCAATCTAGTCTATACTTGTTTGCTGTGCGCATAACATAGTAATTCTAGGCTAATAATTGGAATAAGAACACGTAACGTTTTCAAAATTGGATATCACGGTTAGTAGAGGCCGGTCTTCGGACCGGGCGAAAGGGGGTGCTCATAGCTGACCTTCCCCGATCGTACCCAAGCTCCCGAGCCGAGACAACTCCGGTGATGACGGACATGTGGCCTTCGGCACCGAGTCAGGGTTTCCTAAATTTCCCCATTTTAAAAATATTTAGGTGGCGACTCTGTATCTGGCAAAGCAGTCCATGTTTGGCACTACTTTTTCAAAAAATCTGTTTTCTCAAACGATTTGCCAGATTTGGACTCTTTGGTTCAGATTAAGAACCGTGACACAAATCGAGTCCGAACTGTAGCACGAGGTCCCCACGCGGGCGCTGTTACAGTGTGCTTATAGAATGCATCCGGGATTCTCCCAGTAAATTGATTATGATCCAGGTACCTGCAATGAAAGCAAGCTTAAGATGCTGTCCCATGCCTACACAAAAAAAGATGTTGTCCCAGATACACAAATGCTACATGATGCAAAAAAAGGGGAAAAGCAAATTAAAGAAGGGGAAAAAAAAGGGCAATATGCATGCGTTTATTCCAATCCAAAGACGGCTTTTCCCCACTGGTGTCTGTTAATGAGAATTCAGAGACAAGGAAGTTGTATTTGTATTCAATTAGAGAAACCATGTGAATGGAATATAACTAGTTCCCATGCAATTTTAAGCCCAATAAGGATGGAAACTTGTCTAACAATCAATCATAGTAATATTGAAATTCATCATTTACTAGCATAGTGATTATATAATGATGCATAGTGATTATTCTTTTTATTACTTTTGTGTCTAGCAAGGAATTAGTTTAATTAGTTGTTTTCTTGTTGGATTAGGGCTTCTCATATTATAAATAATGTATGCCCTGCATTGTAACCCAGCATTGTACTCAATTAATAAAATAACACTCTTTCATATTAAATAACACTCTTTCATTAACCATATTAAATAAGTGTAGGAAAAGCAGTTAAAGTAGCCCTGCATTGTACTCAATTAATAAAGTTAATAAAAAAAGCATTAACAATTTTAAACAATTAACAATTAACAATTAACAATTTTTAAGCATAACTTTACTTTAGTTTAAGGGGCTTACTGTAATTTACCCTAAAAAAAATCGTATTAAGGCAGTCCATCGCAAGTCACTCTTCCTACAAGTTTATTAAAAACATCAGATGTAAAGAGACGGATGGATATTCCCAAATAAAGCGAACAATCTTTAAATGAATATGGTGACAATAGACATTCTAATCATTGTTAAGCACTTTATCACTTTACGTAATGAATAATAGATCTAAGGAAGCAGAAGGAGAAACAGTAGTACCTGGGACTGGCAAGTTAACAAAAATTGGCGTAATGCTTTCTCGTCGATGAATTTGTGGCCCCCTAAGATCCTCAGAACACCTCCAACCCTATAGATGAACATTGCTGTGTTAAGCCACAAGAACTGCAACTAAGACCATGGGGCTTTAAGAAGGTATTTTGGAATTTACCAAAAGGCATAACAAGTGTCACTAGGCTTGTTGGGTCGACCTTGAAATCCACCATTAGCTGCCAGCCTCTTCATGAAGAAAAGGATGAGAGTGAAATTACTCTCAGAGCTGAGAATTCATCAAGGATATACTACAAAAACGTCAAACGTGCAAATTGTTTGATAAAATAACAGGTGTTTTTTTTGTTGTTGGTGTTTCATAAGATAACATAAAAGCATCAATTGATAAATGAATAAAATAACACCTAATAAATTTTTGTGTGACAGATAATGAGAGCAGTTAAGTGTTGTAAAATTGTGTGAAGTAAGATGATTATAATGAGGTGCAGACTTTCTGTTTGAAAACCAATGAGCTGAAAGGGCTCAAAATGGGAAGAAAAGATAAACACAACAACATTAGATCACTCCATATCTAGCATACCCATATCTAGCATACCCACAGATAACAACAAACCTCCATGAATCTCCTCTGGTCTTCACAGTAGTACTGACTGGCAGTCAACAGATCATTTAGTGTTCCACAGGATAGCAGCACAGCCCAGAGGACTTAAAAGCCCAATTCTACTCCTGAACTGCACATCAGAACAGAAACCACAACTTCACAGCAGCAACTCAGATCATCACCAATTTCACAAAGTTAAGGTAGCTTAACTATCTAACAAATTGACTTCTAAGTTAAACCAATTCAAACCCTGACCATAATGAAGTTCCACCCAGCAAGCAAGGACACAATCACTATCAACAGATCCAGCAGCGGCATGAGTATCAGAAACCCAATTTTACTACTGAACTACACATCAGCACAAAAACCATAGCTACAGCAACAATATCACAAGCAACAACAACAACTTCACAGCAGCAACTCAGATCATCACCAATTCAGAAAATAAAAAATTGAAACATAAATTAAGGTAGCTTAACTATCAAACAAAATGACTACTAAGTTAACCCAATTCAATCCCTGACCATAATGAAATTCCACCCAGCAAGCAAGGACACAATCACCTACCCCCCACACACCTACGAACCTGATCCAGATTCTCAACGATATCATGGACTGAATAATGCAACAATCTAGAATTATATTTAATCCACGAAGCAATTCTGGTTTTGATCAGATCGCAGACTTCCTCTAAGGTGCAAAATTTATTCAGTCCATCACTTTTGGTTTTGAACTACAAAGAACATCACTTCATAAACCTTTTCCAGCTTACCCTTTTCTATTTTTTTCAATTATAACAAAAAACATCTAATCATATCTATTTACGTTTTTTACCCTTTGAGGACCTTATGCTCATTGTGCTGGCATACTCTCCATAGCATAACATCAACAGATAGGATCTCCCAAGATATGTTGGCATAATCTTCACCTAACTCAAAATAATAAAATCAAATACTAGATGACAGGACACAGCACACCTACACCAGACCCACCCCAGCCAACCAAGGGGAGAAGTAGCAGAGGAAACAACCAAACAATCTTCAGCCTAACCTTATAGGTTTTGACTCACACATTTTATATTTGAAACTATCTCATGAATGGAGAGTGTCAAACAATATATCAAACAATCTTCAGCCTAACCTTAGTATTCTTTTATTACCAGAAATGAAAAATAACCTGATATGCAGAATGGAATTTTAAATTAAAAAAATCAAGGCAATGGGACGATAAATTCTAATTCTATTTACATGGGAAACAAATTCAAAGATCCAAAGAATAATAAATAAATATAGAGTAAGAAGTCAAACAATTAATAAATAAATACAAAATAAGGCGTCGAACAATCCTAAATTTTACAATGGTTTACAATATGAAAGAACTGCATGAAGTTGTAGTGTGGAAAGCCACTAAACTGATTTATTCATTGTTCTTCCTTTCACCTCACATTCCATTCTCCTTGATTAAAATCATTTTTTCTCAGTTTAAGGCAGAATTCAGGTTTTTTCTTTTGTAACCATTCTACCGGTGCAATGCTATCAATCTATCTATCTATCAATTAAAATCATATTGAAGAGCATCGCAGAAATCTCAATGTTACTTGGGCCAGGTTAACAATTTCACCACGGATAGCATGCTCACATTTCAAAACCCGTCAATAGAAAACTTGGAGGTGAAAATGTGGACCACCATGTAAATTCAGAATAGAAAACAGCCCACATAGCATAAAAGCAGCCACATTGCCCACCAGCCGCATAATATTTGAATCTGGTCACTCAATGCAAAGACAAAATTCAATAAAATCATTGCACAGCCTACAGAATCTATTATACCTACATAAATATACCACAATTAAAAGTACATGTAGAAGTTTCCAATACAACTAGAAGATTATGAAAGCATCTACATTCTCATTAAAACTAAAAACAGTCAAACTAGTTGAGTTTGTGAAATTTACACGCACCTAAGTTCCAAATTCCATCACATTTTAAAACACATTTGTCATAAGTGAATCAAAACCTTGCCATGCATGGAGAACATAACAATCATAGCACAGCACAATGAAAAAATGACAGCACAATGGAGAACATAACCTTGCCATCCAAATTCCATCCATATGGAGAACATAACAATCACAGCACAATGAAAAAATGAACCTGTACAAGTGAACCTTCAGGGGCAGACAATCTGTAAAACCTCTATGTCACATCACAGTGGGTGCTCCGATGTTTAAATTTAGTGGATACAAGGAGTTGTTCATATCTACCACAAACAATCTCACTCTGATAAGAAAAGAAACTACAATAGGGTGACAGCAGCAAATGGACGACAACAAGAAGAATAATCACTTAAGCACAGATAAGAAGGATCTAAGCACACAAGAAAAATAGAAAAAACAAAAGGAGGTAATTCAATTGAAAGAAATTGATAAAGACCACAACATTCTCACAGACCATCTAAATGGAAACCAGCCTTTCTTTTTAAGCATCCGTTGTTCAGCTGCTTCCTTAGATTTTACAGATTCAACCTTGGCATGTGCAAAGAAACCTGAAAGGTAAATATACCATCAGTGAGAAAAGGAAAAGCCAGCAGTTCAAATATTTGTATCCTTAACACTCCATGATATCTACAAAGTTCAATATGAGGACACATAGGAATGTATAAGGTTTATTGAAACGGTAGCAATTAATAGAAACACAACCTTGATTGAGCTTTGTGTCCCCAAGGACAAATATTTTAATAAACTTAAGATCAACGGCTATAAAAAAAATCCCTCTTTGCTAGGTATCCTATGTACTAACCAATTCAAATCCTCCCAAAATTATCGTTCCATAGATTCATCTAATCCTATTTGGGGAACATAACTGCATAGGCATTAATTATATTTAGTGTCTCTTCTCCTAACACTAATTTCACTCATATTCTCTCCTTTTCTTTTTAACCAAACATTTCTTCTTTTAGATTTTTTACTTTTTATCTACAATTGTCTACACTCCATTTCCGCAATTCTCTTTTCCAATATTTTTTCATTTTTCCTAAATTTTTTCACAACCCATTTAGTTTCTCATAAACAAATAAAAGCAATTCCCCATCTAATCATGGCATCTACTAATTCCATCCATTTACATATATTCCGCACTTGTCAATGTATCCTACTCAATTCAACTAGCACTTTAGTTGCACTTGTCCATTGAAGTGAATGAAAACTTGCTCACCATACCCAGGCACCAGTGTATAATTTTGATATAATATAACAGTGACCATGTAATCAACAAAGAGAGAGAGAGAGAGAATGTGAAAAAGGGGTTAAGAATTACCCGCAACCAAATTAGCTAATCCAACAGTGTTTAAAGCCAAACACCCAGGAATAGGGATAAGACTTAATTTTTGACAAACGCACAAGCATATTATTAGTTTTTTACCATTGTCGGGTATCAATTATGTAGTCCTATAACCCCAAACAAACACTAGCAAACAAACTTGCAAACCCGAAAAACCCAATTGGCAATGCGGTCAGTTTAAATTTGTATACCCAAAAAGACTCAAAATTTTCAACCCTAGTCACTAGATCCCCATAACCAATTCCAGTCACCACTACGAGGATATATACATACATATATATATACACATAATCAAAGTGATAAGAAAGGAGGAGGGGAGTATACCAGTGCAGATCCAGTCGCCGATACAGGGGAGCCATTTAGAATCGGCGGGGGTTTTGGTGTCGACGAGAAGGCGGGGCTGCTTACATCTGTTGCAGAAGGACCTGAAGGCATAGTTGCGGTTCCTGCATCCACCGCACTCCCAATCCCCTTCTCTCCCTTGTCCTCCCATCTTCTCTGTAACCCTCTCTCTCTCTCTCTCTCTCTCTCAACTCAGGATTCAGGGCCACAGGATTTTGGCCTCTACCTCCACTTCCTCCACGACCACCTAACCCAGATCGACCTCCAATAGGTGTGTAAACCTTCGAATCAGCCATACCACCACCAACTCCATACGATTAAGTTGTTAGGGTAGAAGTTGTTAGAGTATAACAGAGAAGATTTAGGGCAGAAGCTGTTAGGGTTTCCTCTTGGGTAAGATCACACGGATCAGAAACTCTCGATCCACACCAGACATGGAAGCCTTCATACCTCTCTTCACTCCTCAAAGGGCTTCGACTGAGTAACTCGCCGAAACGGATCCCCCTGTGCAACCTCCACCGAAGCTAACCCCAACGATGCAACCCCTTTCTCTCTTTCATTCATCGCGATAATATCACTCGTCAACCCTTCCATAGATTCCACAAAGGAAGAAGGGTTCAAATCGGCCTCACATACACAAAGGCTACTCACTGGATTTGCCTTTATTTATTTATTTATTTTTTTCTGTTTTGCAGGTACAAAACGACGTCGTTTTTTGATTGGCGACCAAATTTTTTTGGTCGCCAAAAAATTTCATTTCCCTCCTCTTGGTTGTTCAAATTTCCCTCCCAAACTTTTGGCGACCAAAAAACCAAATTAGTCGCAGAAAAAGTACCTCCGCCGACAAACTTTTTTAGTCGCCAAATCTCAATCAACGGCGACTAAAATATTGGTTGCTAAAAATACAAATTTGGCGACTAATTTTTTTTGGTTGCTGAAAATAAATTTTTATTTTTGGTCGCCAAAAAATATGTGACCTTCCGCGACCAAATTTATAGTTAGTCGGGAAAAGTATACCACTTTCTGCGACCAACTCATTTTTTGGTCGCCAAAATATAACCTTCTGCGACCAATAATATTTGGTCGCCAAAAACAATGATCATTCGCGACTAATTAATATTTGGTCGCCAAATGTGATTTTTTTGGGACTAAAATTTTTTTGGTCGGCAAAAGTGGTCGCCAAATGTGTAAATTCTTGTAGTGAACCGAACTCTTCTCACTGAATAAGCAAGCCAAACACATTCAAATATTTTAATTATTAGATAGACAATAAATAATCATTAAAAAGAGAAATAATTTTATTATTTATATTATACGGTGAATAGTCACTTTCCTTTAATTTTAAGAGGTTAAAAAACATTTGAAAACCATCCGTAATAATTGGCAAAATATCATATATATATATATATATATATTTTCAATTTGCCACATCTTTTTATCGAATATTATTAGAATATGATGTATCAAATTCCCAGTCATTGATGCAATTACTTTTTTTTTTCTTTTTTTTTTCCTTTTTATTGTTAGACATTAGTGCGTGGCTCATATGAGCCGTAGTACTCCAATTTAAAAATTAGATTCAATTTTCAAATTTAACAATGTGTTAATTTATTGAAATATTAAAACAACTCTTTTTCATGTCTTGTGTGATCATCAATCAATTTTTTTTATTTATTTTTTATTTTTTTTTATATACCACTGAGTCTTCAAAATAGATCTAGCAAGTAAGCTTATATATTATTTTGTGGTAGAAATGCTCTTGAGTTGTGTAAAGCTGGTGTGGTCTGATGGAGAGGAAATTGATTTAATATCTCCAACATCCTTGTACAAGCGAATGGGGTGATGCTGAAACTGCATGAGCTTGGCTTTAAGATATAAAAATTGAGACACTGAGAAAGGCTTGATAAAGATGTCTGGCAATTGATCAGTGGTGGGAATATACTGAAGGATCAACTTCGTAGCAAGAACTTGATCTCGTACAAAATGACAGTCGACTTCGATGTAATTAGAACAGGAGTGAAACACAGGATTAGAAGCTAAAGCAATAACATAGACATTATCACACCAGAGAGTAGGAAGCACGGGAGAAGAAATAGATAGGTCTTAAAGAAGCATACCAATCCAAGCTAATTTAGCTGCAGTATGAGCAAGAGAGTTGTACTCAGAATTTGAGAGACATAGAGGAGTGATGAAGTAAGGAGATAGTAGTTTCTATGATATGTCTGTGCTTCATTTTAGTAGTGCCATTTTGAGGTGGAGTATATGGGCAACAATGTTGGTGAACAATACCATGTGTTAAAAGAAAATTCTTCATTTTAGCATTACAATACTCAGTACCTCCATCTGTTCTAACAATTTTCAAAACAATCTCAAATTATTTCCCAGGATAGGCTTTAAATTCCAAGAATTTGTCATATACTTCACTTTTGTAAGATAATAGATATAACCAAGTGAACTCACTCAATTCATCAACAAAAATGACATAATAGTTAAAAGTATAAGTGGAATGGTAAGGGCCCCATACATCACTATGGATGAGAGAAAGAGGCTTATTTATAGTTGAATTTGACAATTGAAAAGGAGGCCTATGGCTTTTTGCAACACAAAAATCTACACAATCTTGACTAACACAATTAACAGATTTTAGCTTTAATGATGCTTAAGATGATGAAACTTCAATGATGAAGGATGTCCTAATCTATTGTGCCAAATAATAGCAGAATCAGGACTAGGTTTAGGAGAAGTAGTCATGTAAGCTTGTGACTCAAATGGATCAAATGAAACAATAGCAGGTGGAAGAAAATGGTAAAGACCATTCAAGTTAGTTCCCTTGTTAAGAACCTTCTTGGTATACTTGTCCTGAACCACAAAAGTAGATTCATAAAAAAAAAAAAAATAATAACACAATGATTATCCTGTGCTAGTTTTTGAACTGAAACCAGATTGGAAAAAATAGGTGGTGAATGAAGAATATTGTTAAGTTGGAAGGAATAGTGAGGAGTGGGTAGAATTCCATTACCAGTATGAGTAATAGGAGCAAGGATTCCTTATCCCCAAATATTCTTGTTCCCCTGTCCCAAATCACTTACAACCATTGGATCATATGAGAATCCCAAGATGTGAGAATCTCAAGACATATCCAACGGTTATGAGTGATTTGGGACAGGGAGACAGGGATATTGGGGATAGGGGAGCCCTGGGCGAGTAATAGGCACATAATTTCCATCTCTAATAGTAGCTTGGTTGGCACCTTGATAGGGTTCATAACATACAAGATTAGACAAATCATTAGTAATGTGATCAGTAGCAGTAGAGTCCAAATACCATGGACCTGGGAATACAGATGAAGATGCATCAGAAGAGGAGGCAACAAAAAGCTCTAGGTGTAGAATTAGGCATAGCATGTGAATCTTGATAATGAGAGTCCATTTGATGCTAGCAATCAAGAGCTAAGTGACCAAATCTACCACAAATCTGGCAAACTGGAGAAGACTGAGAATGAGAGGAAGAATATCTTCCTTTACCTCTAGTATAATTGCTAGAGAATCAAAAATTGCCATTGCCTTCATAAAATCTGCTTTCTCTGCCACCTCGAAAATAGTTTCAACCTCTAGATTGGCCAAAGGTATGTCCTCTAGGTTTAAAATGAGTAGAAGATGAGAAGAAAAACTTTTTACTTGAGGGGAATGCAATTGTTGGTTCTGACAATTTCTCAGTCTTTACGTCCACATGACATGCTTTAGAACACAAAAGTGAAGATAATTCTTCCGTTGAGATAGCACCCAATCAACCTCGGATTGTAGTTTTAAAGGCATCAAACTCATTTGGAAGACCATTCAAAGTTAACAAAACAAGATCCTCATCATCAATAACCACTAATGCAAGAGCCAACTAATTAACTATCTCTTTAATCTTTGAGAGATACTCCTCCATTGAATCAAATTTGTTGGAAACATAGTTCAATTTATTCTTGAGCGGATGAATATGTGATCATGAAAGAGAAGCGAATTTCTTATGGAGTGTAGACCAAACTTCAGCACAGTGATGAAATTGAAGAATAGTTGAGTAAATGGAAGGAGATAACGTAGCAATAAAGCAACTCAATAAATGTGCATCAATTAAATTCCATTGAAGAAACTCTGGATTAGCATATCCTATACTAGTATCATCAAAGACCATAGAAGAAGGACAAGAAATAGTACCATCAACATGGCCGAGAATATTGGTGGCTCGAAGGATGTTAGAGATCTGACTTTTCCAGATGATAAAATTTTTTGAATCCAACTTTACAGTAACATATGAAGATAGATTTGAGATCTAAAGAGTCAAATTTGATGGAATTGAAGAAGACAGAGATGCAGTAGTAGCCTTAGTTATCTTGCTTATAAGAGCTGTATAGCTTTGATACCATGTAGAAAATATGAGTTTATTGTTTTTCTTAATATAATGATACAGAGTATCTTATTTATATATCTCACTAAATCTATACAACAGATATGTATCTAATATTCTAACTAACTATTCTAACAAACTAGCACACGTGGTAACGATTTGCAATAGAATCCCTAATAAACTTTCTAACCACCATAAGTGTTGATAACACAGCAGTTGAACCGCATCCTGAGCTGCTTCGACTAGGAACTGATGTTGAGGGACTACTTTGACTTTATAAGGAACTGGTAGAGCTACTCTTGAGCTGTGTAAAGCTGGTGTGGTCTAATGGAGAGGAAATTGATTTAATATCCCCAACATCCCCTTACAAGCGAATTGGGTGATGCTGAAACTGCATGAGCTTGGCTTTGAGATATAAAAATTGAGACACTGAGAGAGGCTTGATAAAGATGTCTACCAATTGATCAATTGTGGGAATATACTGAAGGATCAACTTCTTTGTAAGAACTTGATCACGCACAAAATGACAGTCGACTTCGATGTGTTTAGAACGGGAATGAAACACAGGATTAGATACTAAAGCAATAACAGAGACATTATTACACTGGAGAGTAGGAAGCACGAGAGAAGAAATAGACAGGTCTTGAAGAAGCATACCAATCCAAGCTAATTCAGCTACAGTATGAGCAAGGGACCTGTACTTAGAATTTGAGAGGCACAGAGGAGTGATGAAGTAAGGAGATAGTAGTTTCTATGATATGTTTGTGCTTCCTTTCAGTAGTGCCATTTTGAGGTGGAGTATATGGGCATCAATGTTGGTGAACAATAGCATGTGTTAAAAGAAAATTCTTCATTTTAGAATTACAATACTCAGTACCTCCATCTGTTCTAAGAATTTTCAAAACAGTCTCAAATTATTTCTCAGCATAGGCTTTATATTCCAAGAATTTGTCATATACTTCACTTTTGTATGATGAATTCATCAACAAAAATGACATAATAGTTGAAAGTAGAAGAGGAATGGAAAGGGCCCCATACATCACTATGGATGAGAGAAAGGGCCTTATTTGCAGTTGAATTTGATAATTGAAAAGGATGCCTATGGCTTTTTGCAACACAACAATCTACACAATCTTGACTAACACAATTAACAGATTTTAGCTTCAAATGATACTTGAGATGATGAAACTTCAATGATGAAGGATGTCCTAATCTATTGTGCCAAATATTAGCATAATCAAGACTAGGTTTAGGAGAAGTAGTCATGTATGCTTGTGACTCAAATGGATCAAATGAAACAACTGCAGGTGGAAGTAAATGGCAACGACCATTGATGTTAGTTCCCTTGTTAAGAACCTTCTTGGTATAGTTATCTTGGACCACAAAGGTAGATTCATAAATAAAAAAAAAAAAATAACACAATGATTATCCTGTGCTAGTTTTTGAACTGAAACGAAATTGGAAGAAATAGATGGTGAATGAAGAATATTGTTAAGGTGGAAGGAATAGTAAGGAGTAAGTAGAAATTCCATTACCAGTGTGAGTAGTAGGAGCAAGGATCCCCTGTCCCCAAATATTCCTGTCCCCCTATCCCAAATCATTCACAACCATTGAATCATATGAGAATCCCAAGATTTAAGAATCTCAAGACATATCCAATAGTTGTGAGTGATTTGGGACAGAGGGACAAGGATATTGGGGACATGGGAGCCTTGGGTGAGTAATAGGCATAGAATTTCCATTTCCAATAGTAACTTGGTTGGCACCTTGATAGGGTTGATAACATGTAAGATTAGACAAATCATTAGTAATGTGATCAGTAGCAGCAGAGTCCAAATACCATGGACCTGGGAATACAGATGAAGATGCATCAGAAGAGGAGGTAACAAAAGCTCTAGGTGTAGAATTAGGCATAGCATGTGAATCCTGATAATGAGAGTCCATTCGATGCCAGCAATCAAGAGCTAAGTGACCAAATCTACCACAAATCTAACAAGCTGGAGAAGACTGAGAATGAGAGGAAGAATAGCTTCCTTTACCTCTAGTAGAATTGCTAGAGAATCAACCATTGCCAATGCCTTCATAAAATCTTCTTTCTCTGCCACCTCGAAAATAGTTTCGACCTTTTGATTGGCCAAAGGTATGTCCTCTAGGTTGAAAATAAGTAGAAGATGAGGAGAAAAACTTTTTGCTGAGGAGAATGCAACTGTTGGATTTGACAATTCTTAGTCTTTACGTCATATGAACTGTTTCAGAACACAAAAGAGAAGACAATTCTTCCATTGAGATAGCACCCGATCAACCTTGGATTGTAGTTTTAAAGGCATCAAACTCATCTGGAAGACCATTCAAAGTTAACAAAACAAGGTCCTCATCATCAATAACCACTAATGCAAGAGCCAACTGATTAACTATCTCTTTAATCTTTGAGAGAAACTCCTCCATTGAATCAGATTTCTTAGCAACATAGTTCAATGTATTCTTGAGCTGATGAATATGTGATCGTGAAAGCGAAGTGAATTTCTTATGGAGTGCATACCAAACTGTAGCACAGTGATAAAACTGAAGAATAGTTGAGTAAATGGAAGGAGATAACGTAGCAGTAAGGCAACTCAGTAAATGTGCATTAATTAAATTCCATTGAAGAAACTCCGGATTAGCAGATTCTATACCAGTGTCATCAAAGATTGTAGAAGAAGGACAAGAAACAATACCATCAACATAGCCGAGAATATTGGTGGCTCGAAGGATGTTAGAGATCTGACTTTTCTAGATGATAAAATTTGTTGAATCCAGCTTTACAGTAACATATGAAGATAGATTTGAGATTAGAAGAGTCAGCTTTGATGGAATTGAAGAAGACAGAGACGTAGTGGTAGCCTTAGTTATCTTGCTCGTAAGAGCTGTATAGCTTTGATACCATGTAAAAAATATGAGTTTATTGTTTATTTATACATCTCACTAAATCTATACAACAGATATGTATTTAATATTCTAACTAACTATTCCAAAAAACTAGCACACGTGCTAACGACTTGCAACAGAATCCCTAACAAATTTTCTAACCACCATAGGTGTTGATAACAAAGCAGTTGGACTAGATCCTGAGCTACTTCAACTAGGAACTGATATTGAGGGACTGCTTTGACTCTGTGAGGAGCTAGTAGAGCTAATTTTGAGTTGTGTAAAACTAGTGTGGTCTGATGGAGAGGAAACTGATTTAATATCCTCAACAAGTCTACTAAAATATTTAAAACAACTATTTTTCTTTATAATTTTCTGTAATCATTAACCAATCTATTTTATACTCTTTTTTTTTTATGTCAGACAATAAATAGAAAACTAACCAAATATGGTAATAAAAAAAATGATAAAACATTGCATTAAGAGCATTACTGTTCAAATCTAAAAATTAGATTCATTTTTCAAGCTCAATGATATGTCAATCAATTAGGATATTTATGACAATATTTTATCTCATATTTTTCTTAATCATTAACCAATTATATCACTTACACATTATTATACTTTAAAAATATATTTAGAAAATAGACTTGCAGGTCATTTTCCTTCCAGTAATCATTAGCAACTTGGGTGGCTGGTGTGGTCCCAAATAATCCCATTCAATCTACAAGCAATCTCAATAACAAATAAGTAATAAATAAAAAAATAAAAAATAAAATAAAATAAAATAAAAGGAATCCCCCATTTATTCCCGAGTCTTTTAGAGTGAGTTAAATTGAAGTAGCAAGATAGAGCCAACCAAATAGAGGCAAGCAGCCAACTAGAGGCAACATGGAGGTTAAAGTTGACGTAATTTCTAGAGAAACCATCAAGCCATCTTCTCCCACTCCCCATCACCTTAGAACCCACAAGCTCTCATCTAGAGACCAGCACGCTACATTTCTTTACTTACCAGTGGCTTTCTTCTATGCCCCCAGTACTACTCATGCTACCTTTGGTGGTGGTGATGACAACGGTGATAAATATGATGATGTGTTCCGTGAAATATCCCAACGTCTAAAGGTTTCGCTATCTGAAACCCTCACTCACTTCTACCCACTTGCTGGAAGATTGAAAAACAATCTCTCAGTCGTTTGCAACGATGAGGGGGTTGATTTTTTTGAAGCTCGTGTCATCAACAACTGTCGTGTCTCCGACATTTTTGAACGAGAACGACCCAGCAATCAAGGCACGGTCGCTTTGGCTCCACCCGAACCCACAGATTATAACAATGCCCCCCTGTCACGCGTTCAAGTCAACTTTTTTCCATGCGGCGGAGTGGCTATTGCCGTGCAAGTTTCCCACAAGATCAGTGATGGAGCCTTCTATTCCTCATTTATCAAGGCTTGGTCTGAAATTGCTCTTGGATCCCCCAACACCGTAGTCCCAGATTTCACTGCTGTCTCCTCACGCTTCCCCCCAATAGAGGACTGCCCAGTTACATCGTTAACATTCAGTGGAAAAGGCCCAAAAGTCGTTTCAAAGAAGTTTGTGGTCGATGCCTCAAAACTCGCTGACCTCAAGGCCAAAACTGCCAGCACGAGCGTGCCAAAACCCACACGTGTCGAGGCTGTCACAGCGCTCGTTTGGAAATGCGCACTGGCTGCATCCAGATCAAGATTTGGTGGGACTCGAAAGTCCTATGCGCTGATGGGAGCGATAAACTTGCGGTCAAAGCTTATACCACCTTTGCCAAAACATAGCGTTGGAAATGTATTAGGAATGTTCCAGATAATAATTGATAACGATGACGATGACTACGAGAGTGAAGTAACAGACATGTCGGGGTTGGTGTGTAAGTTGAGGAAAGGGGTTGAAGAGTCTGTCATGCAGAACAATAATTTGTCGACCAAGGTAACACAGCAGGCGAAGAAGGAATATGGAATTGAGATGTATTACCATAGCAGCTGGTGTGGATTTCCTGTATACGAAGCGGATTTTGGATGGGGGAAGCCGACATGGATGGGGATTGCTGCTCAGGGTTCTATTCACGCACCTGGAATTACATTGTTTGATACAAGAGATGGTGAGGGAGTAGAAATTTGGTTGGCTCTAATTGAAGAGGACATGGCCATAGTTGAAGCCAACAAGGAGTTGTTGTATTATGCCTCACCAAACGAAGCTGCTCTCTAAAACAACTAGTCCAGTCCTGTGGATGGATGGATCATGGTCAATGATGGTTTCATTATTATTTTTCTTCCTTCGTATTTCCAAGTTTTATGTATTAAGAATAAATGTCTTGTTTGTAGCCCTCTATGGGTCATGGTGATGACGTATTATCTTTGTTTGTGTATCCTTCAGATTGAAATAAAGTTAACTATGTTCTTAACGTTGGTATTTTTAAGATAAATAAAATAGATAAGATAATATATATATATATATATATATATATATATTTTCATTCTTAAAGGAATTACAAAACTTGAAAACAAATTACAACATGGAATAGATTACAAGATAGATTCCGGAAAAATTAAATTACAAGAACAAATTAGTAACAATGACAAATAAGATTTACATACAAGAAATAGATTGAATCTAAAAATTGAAGAACAAAAAATAAGGAATGCAAACCGAGACCCGTATTTGACACAGTATCCTTAAAACAAATTCGCTACTTCACTGGTAGTGCTGGAGGTCTGTTGGCTTCTATCTTCTAAGATACAATGGTTAAGTGTCTGCTACAGTAGTAGTCACTGGAGCAACTCCGACGAACTTGAATATTTGTTGGACTCTCTCTCTCTCTCTCTCTAACAAAACCAAGGAAGGAGACTAGCAAAAGGGAAAAGAAAAAAAACTCTAGAATTTTTTGTGTAAAAACCATCACTTATTTTGTAACGACACCAACCTGTCCCTAGAGGTTAGAGTGGTGACCGGCATGTAATTATAGATTACCTATGGCCTCAAACACAAAATTTTAAAATATTTAAATAATATTAGGTCCTGAAGTGGAAGTAAAATAAAAATAATATTGTCCATTGGGCTGTGCATATATGATAAACTGAAATACTTAAAAACATTTCACATCACACTTCAATATATATACACAAATGCATATCTTATACATCTCAACTCATACATATAAGACTTTGACAAAATAAAGCTTAACAAGCTTGTCAAAAACAAAGGTTAAAGCCTCAACATGGAGGCACATCTTCGGATGGCTTGACAAAACGGGCGAACTCTAAAGCAAACTAACACTGATATTTCTGATGCACACCTACATATATATAAGGGAGAGGGGTGAGCTAGAGCCTAGTGAGTAATACCAAAATAAAGAGGTTAATGAATGAAATCCATCTTAATATAAACATGTCTTATAGTTCCAAAACAATTCATATATTAAATCATATCGATCGTTTGTGTTAACAATATCCATTTGAATCAATTTACTTGATAACATCCAGTAGAGTATCATTATAACAATATGCTGAAACCAATGGGACCATCAAGGTCAATTCATTGGGACCACAATGGGTCAAACAATAAAAACACAACGGGTAATTCAATATAGACCACTAAGGTCTAACATCAGAGATCTTTGTGTTTCAATTAATTCAATGGGTCATGGTATTATTTCTCTCAGGCGAGGGCCTCACTAAAGGAGGATCTTTAGTGAATTCCTAGACTGTTTTGTGGTCATTTTTGTGAATGACATCTTGATTTACTCACCCTCTGAGAAGGAGCATGAAGAGCATTTGCGAGTGGTGCTTGAGTTACTTAGAGCCCATAAACTATATGCTAAGTTTAGGAAGTGTGAATTATGGCTAAGAGAAGTTAAGTTCTTAGGCCATGTAGTATCTGGAGAAGGGGTGACTGTAGATTCATCCAAGATAGAGGCAATACAAGATTGAGAGCAACGTAAGAATGCTTTTGAGATTCGTAGTTTCTTGGGTTGGCCGTGTATTATCGTCAATTTGTGAATGATTTCTCTAGATTAGCCTCACCGTTAACTAGACTGACGAGGAAGGGAGTTAGGTTTGTGTGGAATAAGACTTGTGAGAAGTCTTTTTAGGAGCTTAAGGTTAGACTTACCACTGTTCCAGTATTGATTATCCCGGAGAAGGATTTGGGATATTTGGTGTATTATGATGCCTCACGGGAAGGTTTGGGTTGTGCATTAATGTAAGAGGGGAAGGTAGTAGCTTATGACTCGCGATAGTTGAAAACTCATGAGAGGAACTACCCTACTCACGAATTCGAGTTAGCGACGGTGATTTTTGCCTTGAAGATTTAGAGGCATTACTTGTATGGTGAGAAGTTTGAAGTGTTTTCTGATCATAAGAGTCTGAAATATTTATTTACCCAAAAAGACTTGAATTTGAGGCAGATGAGGTGGATGGAGTTTATAGAGGATTATGATTTTGAATTACATTATCATCTAGGAAGGCCAATGTTGTGGCTGATGCATTGAGTAGGAAATCTATTATCAGTGTAGCTTGTATTGTCATCCGGGAATGGGAGATGCTAGGTGCTATTAGGGAGTTTGCCTTGCATCTTAGCGAAGTTATTGAGTGTACAACCTTGTTTTTGGTAGTTACACAACCTACACTTGTGAACCGAGTGTTAGAAGCACAGAAGGGTGACCTTGAGGTAGAATTTCGTCGAGAGAAAATTTCTAGTAAGAAAGTAGAAAGAGGCTTGAACATGTATCCCGACTTGAGTGTGAGGTACCGTGACCTTTTCATGCCAAAGTCTTGCTGAGAGGAAGTACTCCAAGAGTTTCACCATTCACGCCTTGCGGTGCATCCAAGAGGGAAAAAAATGTATCACGACCTTTGTCGCCAATTTTGGTGGGGAGGTATGAAGAAAGATGTGGCTGTGTTTGTGTGTAAGTGCCTTACTTGTCAACAAGTGAAGGCTGAGCATCAGTGGTCAGCAGATTTATTGCAACCCTTGCCTATAGTTGAGTGGAAATGAGAGCATATCACGATGGATTTTGTTGTGGGTCTTCCGAGGACTCAATGGGGTAGTGATGCTATTTAGGTGGTAGTGGACCAATTGACTAAGTCGGCGCACTTTATTTCTATGCGTGTTAGTGACTCGGTAGATCATCTTACTAACCTTTATATTAGGGACATAGTGAGGTTGCACCGAGTCCCTGTGACGATCATTTCGGATAGAGATTCGTGTTTTATTGCTCGGTTATGGCAAAGCCTACAAAGTGCGTTGGGCACGAGATTGATCTTTAACACTGCGTATCATCCTCAGACTAATGGGGAGTCCGAGCATACGATTAAGATCCTTGAGGATATGCTTCAGGGTTGTGTTCTCAATTTTAATGGGTCGTCGAAGAGGCATTTGCCCTTAGTAGAATTTACCTATAACAATAGCTTCTAGTCGAGTATTAGCATGGCACCGTTTGAGGCCTTTGTACGAATGACCATGTAGATCTCCAGTGTGTTGGGCTGAGGTGGGTGATGCACCAATGTTGGGTCCAAGGTTAGTCCAAGAAATGATGGGAAAAGTTACACTTATCAGTAAGAGGTTGGTTACGGCCCAGAGCCGCCAAAAGAGTTATGCCGACCGTAGGAGGAGACCCTTGTCTTTTGAGGTGGGAGATCATGTCTTTTTGAAGATATCACTTAGGAGGGATTTGATGAGGTTTGGAAAGAGTGGGAAGTTGTCCCTTCGGTTCATTGGGCCTTTTGAGATCCTTGAATGGATTGGAGAGGTAGCTCATCATTTGGCCTACCGCCACAACTTTCCGGGGTTCATGATGTGTTTCATATTAGCATGCTTCGAAAGTATGAGCCAGATCCATCGCACGTGTTGGATTGGATCGACTTAGAGGTAGATGAGGATGCCTCATGCGAAGAAAGGCCGGTGAGGGACTTGGATACCCAAGATCAAGTCTTGCGAGGCAAGACAATTCCCTTGGTTAAGGTATTGTGGAAATATCACAAGATTGAGGAAGCAACTTGGAAACATGAGTTGGAAGTCTGTGAAAAGTATCCGGACTTGTTTGTTAATGTTTGATCATGTGTTGTATTGTTGTTATGTTAATAAGATATAGAAACATTGTATATGTTGTTTATGTTTTGGAAATGTGAGTTTATTATGATCATTGTACATGTTTTGGAAATACGAATTTGTACCCAGTATTGAGAATTTATTTATCATGTTGATGATATTGAATGACCGAAGAATGGATGAAGGTGATGGAGTTGAATGATTGCCATTATGGTTGTAGTTCGTTTTAACTTAGCTTTAAAACTTGTTTTGAAATTTCGGAGACAAAATTCTTTAAGGGGGGAAAGCTATAGTGATTTCGGTTTTTGACCAAACCCATTTGATATTCTGGAACTTGGGTTTTATGGTTTCCAAGTGTTGTTCTTATCTTTTCCCCTTTATTTTTACTTGAGTTTGGCTTTTGAGTTGGTTGGAGCATGTTTAGAATAGGTTGGTTGCTTAGATTTCAATTTTTTGTTGCCTAGATTTTTGCTCTTCCACTCGAGTGGCACTTTCTGCACTCGAGTGGGCTTTGCAAACTCTCAATACTTTTGCAGGTCTGCAAAACTACTAGAGGAGAATATTCTATGCTTGAGCTGCCTTTCTTGCGCTTGAGCGATGGTCTGTTCTCTGTAAAACTACTAGAAGTGTGTATTCTGTGGTCGAGCAGAACAACTTGTTGTGTTTGATGCTCGAGCGTCATTTCTTGTACTCGAGTAGACCGTGCATATATCAGTTCGCAGCAGCACCCTTTTTCATCACTTTTTCATAACTGTCTTCCTCAAAACCCTAGATCTAAAGCTCCACTCTCTACTTTTCACCTAGATTTAGTGGTTTCTACACCCTACTCTCATTGATAAAAAGATAGAGCATCTCAAGGGCTTTATTCTCATCCGAACAGAGTTAGATTTTGGCGTGTTTGAAGTGTCTCCATTATCTCTCTCGGCTTCTAAACTTGAGGTAGGGATTTTTCTACACTCTCATATGGTTTTTAACTTGGTTATTCGTTGATGGGTAAGAAACATTGGAACTTGAGGTGATTTTGAACAAACCTAGGGTTTTGGTTGAAAATCAAAAAAGGGGTTTTCAAGTGTATGTGTTGAGAATGATTATGAGTGTAGATATGAGGTTGTGTGGTGTTGAGATTGTTGATTTTGGCATATCGGTTGGATGTTGGACGAAAATGGGGTTTTGCCCTAAAACTTCTTAAAGGATTATTTTGTATAAATAATGAAATTGGTAACGAAAATACGAAATTAGATGGATGTTTATATAAATGGTGGAGTTAGGTATGTATTACCTCCCACCTATGAAAATTTGGATAATTTATCTATTTTAAAGATTGTATATCTGTTTAGAAATATTTATTTTTTGCTATCGATGGAGGATAGCCATGATTGTTGTAAAAATTACATGAGAATTAGGTGAATTGAAACTAATCTCTTATTGATTGTCATTGAATATGACTGTGTTTAATACATTGTATATGTATGATGTTTAGGAGGAGAAAGGGAATGTATTCCATGTTTGGAAGGAGAAAGGGGATGGCCTTCACTGAATTAAGTTGGCCTGTACATCCGAGGTGAAAGTTCCAAAAACATTATGTATACATGGGTGCCGATTCCCGCGGACGAAATTTTCGTAAAATGACAAATGGAAGTGTTTTTGCGATGATTATATTGATTCAAGAACCTTTGAATTGTATCCTCAGTTTGATTGTCTGTAATAAATGAAGGTAACTCATGAATTGAGATAAAATGAATTAAATTAGAAAAGGGTTAAGATAACATGGATAGTGATACAAAACTTGGCATGGCATGGTTTTGCGAAAGAGTTGTAAATGATTTTGTTACAGGCATTGTATATGCACTTCATATTTATATCTTTGTTAAGATTCATATATTGTGTTAGATTGTCTTTACTAGGCTTTGGCTCACCCTACTTGGGAAAAACCATTTTCAGGTGTTGGCGATATGCCTCCACCAAGGACTTAGTTTGAGAGGACTGTGGAGTTGAAGCTCACTTTTGTTTATTTTGTATTTACTTTCTTTTCGAGCCCAAGGCTTTATATGTATTGAGCTTCTAACTTATTTTGTTGTAACCAAGCAAAGTCTTGGAACCAAGTAAAGTTCTTATTAACCCATATTATTGTGTATGAAAATTAGGTCTGAATTTTTTGTTTATACATCATAAACATTGAAAAATTATTTAGCGTGTATTACACACCGTATGCAATCCTATATAAAATTATGTATATTTTCATGAACGTACATAAGTGATCTTACAAAGATATGTATATTAAACACAAATTCGTATAATCACCTAAGTTTTCACAAATGTTAGGAATTTTATCCTAAAAGATTGTGTTTTGGCAATACCTTTCTTGACAAAACTTATTTTTAACTGTTGGTTCAAATTCTTGTTCATTATCTTCTTTGTCTCATTATTCTTGGTTGTTTAAATTGTTTTTAATGGCTAGAAGTTTCATGCTCAGGATTGAAATTCAAGACAATTTCGGTGGCTCAAAGACTTTGTGGTCAATTGATTATTGACATAATCAATTTGAGATTTGGTTTGTAACGCCTCGAAATAAATGACCACAACCCACATAATATGTTAATTAAATAATAGCCCGCGATGAAATAGTTATATTCAATTGATCTCAATTACTTGTACAAGGGTAACATATGTAGGTATACATTCACAAGTATAACTCTGAATCTATAGCATATGTTACAACAAGAGATAAGATATGAAAGTAAAATAGATAATAAATGCCCTAAAGGCTTACAACTTTCCAAGACGATACTTGCTTAAAACAAAAGTGGATTTAAATCCAATACAGTTAAAGGCCCTTAGCCTGTACAAAACATATACTACAATTAACAAAATGAAGCTCATACTCCAAGTCCTTCTAAGCAATAGCCTTGGTGGAGGTATTTCATCCGCACCTGAAAATGTTTTTCCTACATAGGGTGAGCCAAGGCCTAGTAGAAATAATCTAACATTACATATGAATCTTAACAAAGATATAAGGTGAATGCATATACAATGCTCGTGCCAAATCATTTTATATCTCTTCCAAAATCATGAAATACCGAGTTAATATCAGAGTTCATAGTTCATTTCCTTTATAATAGAAAACCGGACAGTGAATCACACTCTGGAAATCTTAAAACAATTCTAACCTTTCACAGAAATTTCGTCTCCAGGATATCGTAAACCGACACCTATGTAAATGTAAGCTCTACAAGCACTACTATTGCCATTTCACAAAAATTTCGTCCGCAGGATCGAAACCCATGTATACGTCCGATTTTTAAGACTTTTACCATGGATACTCAGGCTAACTTCTTTCAATAAGACAAGACATACTTCCTAGATTCACCCATTTTTCTCAAAATGATAAACATTTTCCAAGTATAAATATGAAATGATGCTCAATGCATATGAATAAGACAATAGTTTCAATTCCCCTAATTCTCATGCAATTTCTATGACAACCATAGCTATCCTCCACCGATAGCCCCAAACAGATATCTATAAATAGATAAACAATTTCCAATAAGGCCCCAAACAGATATCTATAAATAGATAAACAATTTCCAATAAGGATAAGCTTTCCACATTTCCAACATCAATTTTATAAAATCAACATTTGAGACATTTAGGGAAAAATCTCTTTTTCTTCTAAAATCAATCCCAAGTATCAATATCAACTATTTCATCACAACTCAACTTTATTTTCAACACCACAATCATTTTCAAGAGTCCATTTCAAAATCCCTCTTTTGATCTTTAACCTAAACCCTAGATTTGTTTCAAAATCCCCAAAATCACAATATTGTTTAGAAATAGCAAATAACTAAGTTAAAACTCATAGAAAGTGCGAAGAATCTTTACCCCAAGCTTAGAAGACGAGAGAGACATGATGGAAACTCAAGAATGCTGAAAATCAACTTTGCTCTGATTAAAACGAAGCCCTCGTCAAGCTCTACCTTTTTAACAAAGGGACACGGGTGAAAGGGTCGACGGATCTAGGTGTATTCGAAGAAATAGATAAGTTTGAGAGATAGAAAGAGAGAGAAAATAGGGTTTTGAAAAGTTTAGAGAGAGAGAGAGAGAGAAGTGAAAAAGTGACTCATAAAAGTGATTTCACAAACTGATATATGCATAGACCGCTCGAGCGCAAGAAGTGTCACTCGAGCAACCAGATACAATAAGTTGCACCGTTCAAGCCGAAGAAGTTTCACTCAAGCGAAGAATACCAACTCCCATAAGTTTTACAAACAGAGAACCACCGCTCAAGCACAATAAGGCTCGCTTGAGCAAACACCACTTAAGCGCAAGAAATACAGCACAAGAAAAATGCAAACTCCTAGTATCTCTGCAAACATGCAAAAGCACTGGAAGTTCACAAGGACCACTCAAGCGCAAGAAGTGCCGCTCGAGCGAAGAAGCAAAATTCTAGACAACAACAATTTGAAAAAACAAGCTACCAACCTGTTCCAAATGCAACAAACACACCCCAATAGCCAAACTCAAAGAGAACTAAGGGGAAACAGGACAAGAACAACTATATAAGACAATGAATCCCGGATCCAAAACATCAACTGGGTCGAGTCTATATTTTTGAATAAATTTTTCAAAGCATACCTAAAAATGAATCTTGATCTTTCTTGAAATAATCACCTGGGAATGTGGTTGGAAAAAGTTTTTGAAAAAGTTGACAAATATCTTGATTTGATGTTGCACATTGAAAACAATCAATTTAAAGCCATCTTTCTTAAGCTAATAAAATTGAAGTTTTTTGAAAAGTTTTGGTCATAGATTTGATAGCTGTCATGTGAACAAAAGAAAGGATGTAGGGTGGCTGTTTGTCTATAGATTAGGATGGCAAAGCGTAGGAAAAATCATGGCTCAAAACGTGGAACAAAAATGGAGCAAAAAGTCTACAAAAGTAGCTCAACACGCACAGCTCTTCACACCCATGACCTTCAGGTTCGTGCCTGCAATTTGGAATGGTTAAAAATCGAGTTCTTAGAAATTTTCTCTGTAACTCGTGAAGATTGGTCACGCTCGCGACCATATGGTCAGTAGCTGCGAGTAAGTTGTACCTCAGGCTTATTTAACGCAGGCTCAGCTAGTTTATTTTGTATCTCTTCCACCCATTTTCTGTGTACTCTCTCCTAAGTTGTTTTGAGTATTGTTATCTTCTGATCATTTTTATAAGTGAGAAATATTTTTTGTGAGAGAGATCATTTTATTGTAGAGAGATTTTGCTAAGTATTTGAGATTGAACTTTGTAGTGAGGATTCCTTGTAATACTCTCATGTGTTTGATGATTCATTAGCATCTAAGAATCTCAAGCTAAACATTAAACTATTCTAAGTTCTTTACACCTTCAAAAGTTAACCTTCTTGGTAGATTCCAATATTGTAGACTTCAGTGGATTCCGAGGTCATTGGCGTCATGGCTATTTGCAACCATGGCAGATATATAGTAAAGACCGTGGAGGTACCTATAGAGTAAGCAAAGACGTGTGTCAGTGAGTGGACGGTTTTGCCTATATTGGCCTTTGTAAGATATCTCTTCTACTACCTTTCTTGCATAGTAGATTATTCGTCTAGCCATGGGCTCACTACAAGAAAAGGGGGAATATAACACCAAAGCATTTGCGACGACACCACTTATCGTCGCAAAAAGTGAGTTATTGCAACGACACCACTTGTCGTCGCCAATAAATCGGGTTTTAGCGATGGCACCACTTCCTATCACAAAAAAGCAAGTTTTTGCGACGGCAACAACTGCAGTCACAAATAATGTGCGTTTTTTGCGACGGCAACCCCTGCTGTCACAAATAATGCTATTTTTTTTTACGTCATGAACTACAGTCACAAATAAGAGAGTTTTTTGCAACAGTAATAGGTGCTGTCAAAAAAATAAAAATAAATAAAAAAATAAAATAAAATGATACTGTTTTGATTTTTTCATCTTCCTGTTTCTCTGTCTCTCTCTCTATCTCTATCTCTCTCTCTCTCGCTCATCTCTCTTCTGTTTCTCTTTCTTTCTCTCTCTCTCTCTCTCTCTCTCACTTATCAGTACTCTTTGTCTGTCTGTTTGCTTCTATGTCTCTTTCTCCCTTTCTCTCTCTCCCCCACTGTGTTCACGTTGCTCACTCTCTCCCTCTCCGCTTCTCGATTTAGCAATCTCCCTCTCGATTTATCGATCTTTTTTTTTCTCTCTCTCTCTCTTCTTTTTCAATCGCTCATCTCTTATTTCTTTTAATCACTCATCTTTTTCTCTTTAGCCCATTGTTGTCGAAAGAGAAAAAAGTCAAAAAATGAAATGGGCCTCTCTCTCTCTCTCTCTCTCTTTATCTCACTCATCACTCTTCTCTCTGGCTCTCTCATCTCTCTTTGCACTCTATCTCTCTTACTCATCTTTCTTTTCTCTCTCTGTCTCTGTATCTCTCTCATTCATCTCTTTTTGCTCTCTTTCTCTCTGTCTGTCTCTTTCTCTCTATACCTATCTATCTCACTTTTCTCTTGTTTTTCTCTCTATCTCTTTCTCTCCATGTCTCTCTCCCTGTCACTCACTCATCTCTTTCTCTCTCAATCGCTCATTTTCCTCAATCACACTCATATCTTTCTCAATTAGCCCATTGTTGTTGAAAGAGGAAAAAATCAAAAAATGAAATGGGTTTCTCTCTCTCTGTTTCTCTCTATGTCTCTCGCTTATCTCTCTTCTCTCTCTCCTTCACTCATCTCTCTTCTCTATCTTTCTCACTTATCTCTCTTCTCTGTCTCTCTTGCTCATCTCTCTTCTCTCTCTTTCTATGTCTCTCTCTATATATCTTTTTCGTTTATCTCTTTTCGCTCTCTTTCTCTCTCTCTCTCTCTCTCTCTTTGTCTATCTCTCGTTGATCATCTGTTGTTTCTTTTTCTTTTTCTGTTTCTCTCTCTCCCTAGCTCTCATTGCACAGCAAAATGAACACGGAGGTTTTTGGCAAAAAAAAAAAAAAAGAGTTTTTTTGCGACGATAACCTCCCCCCATTGCAAATAAAAAATTAGTTAAACGATGTTGTTTTATTGTTTAAATTTTCATTTGTGACGGTAAAACTTAACGTTGCAAAAAAAAAAAAAAATCCAAAATCTGAGCACTCAACTTTTTTTTCCCTTCACGCTCGTTTTTCCTCCCTGTGAGCAACACCAAATGATGGCAAGCATCGAATAGACGGCGTTGAGCAATGGCAATAAGCAGCGTACGACGGCGGTAAGCAAGCGACAACGGTGCGACGTGTCTACTCTTAAACTCTCTCAGTCAGTCTTAGTCTTTGAACTAGGTTAGCTATTCTTTTTCTTCGTCTTCATATTTCTACTTTGCTGGTTTGGCTGAAATTTTTGTTTAATTTTATAAATTCATTGAAAATTATGTCATATAGATTTGGGAGATTATCAAGCTCTATGATTTCCTTCAAAGCCCTGAAGATATTCAGAGGCTTTACTGTAAAATCCATTTTCTCAAAACATTGAAGCACCACAACATTATGAAGTTCGACACTTCATGGGTTGATACTGCAAATAGGAACATCAATTTTCTGACTAAGATTTTCACTTTTGGGACTCTAAAATAGTATCTACCATGAAAATTTCATGATTTATGGATCTACTCTTTGTTTCCTCTGTTGATTCTACTAATAAAATGGATATTTGAGATTTGGCAAATTTTAACAAGTGCCCTTGGGGCATTCTTTAATATCAAGATTGATATGAAAGGTGTTTTGAGATTCCGTGATGAATGAGTCTATGAATACATAAATCAATCATAAAACAACGCAGAATGTTCATGGATGGATATGATTCTTTAGAAATAGGTCCCACCAACAAATATTGTAAAATCTTGTTCATTTATGTGAATCTATGATTGATTTTTGTGTTCATATCTGAACAGTAACATAACTGTTTCATAATTTCTGGATCTTTTTTATTATTATTATTATTATTTTATTTTCTCTGTTGATTTTATGAAATGCGTATTTGAGATTTAGCCCTGTTTGGTGTTCTTATTTTCTGTTTTCATTTTTGAATAACAAGCTTGTTTGGCGAATTATTTCAAAAAACTGTATTTGGAATATCTTTTGAAAACAACCCTCTTTTCGAAATTTTGAGAACTTTTTTGCACAAAAATGAAAACAGCATAAAGACGATGGATGTTTTCAAATTTTTCATTGTTTTTGTGGAGAAGTGGTTTGGAAATACTCTTTTGATCTTGGGGGACGTTCGTAATCCTTAGCTAGCCACCTGAAAAAGGAATGAACTCTCCGGTTGGGGGTGCCAGAATTAGCACTCCGATGGATAAGTCAGTGTATACTCTCTTGATTGCTTGTATCTAAAGTTAAGCATACTAGTTTTCACGTACCTTCCTCTGACTGATGATCTTGTATTTATATTACTCTCTTTCTTGGGCCTCGGGACTGGGCCTGCTTTCAATCTGCCATATAATTATTTATTTGGCTTCGTTAGCAGCAAGCCGCTTCTCACTCGGCCCCTTACTCAATCGGTTATATGGCCGAAAAGGGCAGGGTTTAAATTACGGGATGGGTTCGAATGAAATATATTTGTTTCGACCCAAGTCCAACCATTCGGCCTCCTTATGACTCCCAATATTTGGAATGGCAAAGCATCTGAAAGACCTCCTCTCTGTGGATCGAAATGGCAAAGCATCTGAAAGACCTCCTCTCTGCAGATCGAATTTCTGGCTTTCGACGCCATTTTTTCTATCCCTGATGATGTCCATCTGTCGCTCGTGACAGACGGCACGTCGATATAGAGAGGGACGGTGAGAGCACAATTATTTTCCCTCTCTTATCGATTACGGAGGGTGGAATCCATTTCCCGCTTCATCCATTCCTTAGGGCTGTCATTCGCTATTGGGGTCTAATCCCCTCTCAACCCAATGTCAATTTTTTTAGAATCGTAATGGGGATTATAGAGCTAAACCGTCGCCTTAGGATTAACCTCGGCATACCTGCTATTCGACAATGTTACGCCTTGGCGAAGTCTTCTGGTCGGCATGGACGCTATTTCCTCCGGGCTAAGGACACCGACCATCAACTAGTGACTGTGCTCTCCAGCTTTGGAAAGCTAGTCGATGACATTATGGTTGTTGTTCAAGGCAATTGGGAATTCAGCGAAGGCGAGGATCGCCTTGATCCTATTCCTAGACGGAGGGGTGAACCAGGTAACCGTATAGCTTCTTGTGTTTATTTTTTGTTGTATTTATAAAGCTTCATTTTTGAGACCTCATGGTTTTGCTTGTGAAGAAAACGATTTGAAGAAAGTCCTGACTTCAACTGACAACGCCGTTCTTTCGAAAATCAAAGTCGCGCTCAGGTACTTTGGTCGTCCGAGTCTTCAGAAACAGGGAAGGGCAGCCCACGTTCTACTTCACTACGAACCGACATATACGACTTTCTCGGCGGCAGAAAACAACCCTATTCCGAAGGGTGAAGAGTTTCTTACCGTTTTTATCTTGACCGACTTCAAAAATCTGCGGCAAGTTGGTTTCGAGGGGTCTGATTCAGAGCGGGTGGAAGTAGCTGAGGTTGTCGAATCAGACCAGTCTGAAGCAGAAGTAGACGTAGCTTTGAAATTGGCCTTCGAGCAAGCCGGCCTCAATGCAGCCGACCTTCTGTCGACTTCGGACCGAAGGGACCTTCTGTTTGATGATGTTTTCAACGGTTTAGAGGACCTTCTCGGCACATTCTCCGAGGACATGGCTGGGTTAAGCCTTACACAACTTGCAAAAAAGAGGAACACGAAAAGGTTGACCGCGTGGCGAAGAGCTGAGGCCATTCCATCTGAAGTGCCGCCTACCGCCGAATCTCAGCCCTCCCTGCCTGTTGTCGAATCTCAGCCCCCCTTGCCCGTTGTTGAGGAAATAGACCAAAACCGTTCGATTGAGTCCAAGGTGGTTGTTCATACCGATCGAGAGGCTGAGCAAAGGGTAAACAAGCATCCTGCCGAGGTCGAGGCTGGCTCAGAAGAAAACCATGCCGACAAATGGCCTCGTTTAGAGGAATCAGATGTGAATGTGCCTTTTGTCATTCAACCGAAGATAAAGAACACGCCGATCTCCTCTGATGCTTCAGTAATTAAAGACCTTGCCGTCGCACTCAGCATGGCAGCGTCCATCTCATTGCCGGCTGACAAGGTGGTTTTCTGGGCAGAGCTGGATCTGCTAGGGATAGCATTAGCCGTTTAATCGGCTCTCCTGGTATATACTCTGACCTTGTCTTTCCCTTTTATGCAAATATTGTTTTGGTTTTAATTTCCTATTTTACAGACGGTCGGGAGAATAGCCGAGATAGGTCATCGCCAACAGGACGCCGTCGAACGACTTGGTCATTTACAAAGGGAAGTAGAGGGCCAAAGGAGCAGGGCCGACTTCGAGGCAGTAAGGGCGAAAATGGAAAGCACCAGGGCCAAGGCTGAGATGGAGAGGGCGCGTAACGTGGATCAAATGAGATCGGCCGCCGAGAAGAGGGCGAACGTGAGCAAAGACACGCTCAAGTTGGCCCAAGAGGCGATCTCCAAATTGGAGGCTGAGTTGGAAGAAATAAAGAATGCGAAAGAAGCAACCGACTCAGAGGCTTCCAGGGCATTTGAGGCCGGGAATAGTGCTGTTTTCGCCGATTATGTCGAAGAAGTACCCAAATTTAAAAATCGGGGATTCAAACACGGCTGGCTCAAAGCCCTTGCTACTGTTGATGTGACATTGGCTATGCCGATTCCATACGAGCAAGTGGATGTTGAGCCGCTGGAGTCTGACTCCGAGGACTAATTTGGGCGACACTTGTTTTTATTTTAGGATTTTGAATTTATTTTTACAGCTTTTCATTTAGTAATTTTCATGTATTGCTAGTCGTAGTTTTTTGCTAGTTTTCGTATGTAAAATGGCTTCAATTCGTGCCCAATTTACTAATGAAAATTTCCTTTTTACTTTGTTATTATTTGTGCTAAATTTTGTTATTGATGAATGGTATTGCTTTCAATTGTAAAATGGCTACATTTAGTTTTCGATACCAAGTATCATAATTCATGGAATGGCTATGGCATAATCGATCAACATTCGGTTTAGGTACTTGGCTGATCAAATTAATAAATCTGCCCTTGCCCCAGCCACTGCATGAGCTTTAGAAGCCGAATAGGACTAGTTCATGGAATGGCTGCAGCATAAATCGATCGGCATGGGTTTAGATACCTGGCCGATCAGATTAATAAATCTGTCATTGCCCCAGCCAGTGCATGAGCTTTAGAAGCCGAATAGGACTAGTTCATCGAATGGCTGCGGCATAAATCGATCGGCATTGGGTTTAGATACCTGGCCGGTCAGAGTAATAAATCTGCCCTTGCCCCAGCCAGTGCATGAGCTTCAGAAGCTAAATAGGACTAGGTCGTAGAATGATCCAATCGGTATCTGGCTTTTGACATTTATCACTAATGACGTCACCTCGGGGGTGCTGCATACATTAAGAATAAATGGGGTGAGTTCACGCCAGTGATTTAACTTATTCTTATTCAGACTCGATTTGAACTAGCTTGAGATAACTACGAATGTCAAACAGACTGTTCTTCAACAGCAGAGGAGAAGGACGAACATTGGCTGAGCTAGACACTACAATGAATCGCAGTGGCGAGCCTACACGCACGGGAGGAAGGAGGTCCAGGGAATGGGAAAAACGTCAGTCACCAAGTCGTCGAAGCAGATCACCCCAAAAAGAAAAACAGCAACGGGGAAGCTCCCCGCGACTGTGATCGAGAAACGAGCCCGACGCGACGCCACAACCGTTGAGTTTTGCAGTTTTTGTTGGAAATAGACCGATGACGGAGTTGGATTCCATCGTTAACGATCCAGGTGTAGCAGTCGAGTTCGCTCGACAGATCTTTCCACTGGAAGTCTAGCAATCGATGGTTTTAATGACAATTTTGAAGTATTTCGAGAAGGCATCCATGGGGCGATGAAGGGGTCGTACACCGTTTATGAAGTCGGCATGCTTCTACGCACCGCGCAGCGGGAAATAGAGAAGAAGGACAAATGAATCCATAATTTGGAGGCTCGTGCGAAGAAGGCCGAGCGTGAGCTTAGGGAGCTTAGGAAGACTCAAGCCACTGAGCCGCGTGCAGCGGGTCAATCTAACTTGGTCGTGGAGGAGAGAGTGACCTAACGGCTGTGAAGTCACGCCATTGCTGACCGAGATACCGCAAGCATGTTTGCCGTAGAAAATGCGAGGACCATGGGTTATGAACAAGGCTTCCCTGCGAGCCAGAAGGTCGGGATCGACAAAGCCAAAGAGAAACTTGTAGAGGAGGTCTGTCAATGTGAGAACCGGGGCTTTAGGCACAGTTGGATCAAGGCACTTCAAGCCGCGGAGGCTCTCCGAGCAAAGGGTGTTGATTCGGCGTTGCCGCTGTACCAATGTGATTACTTTCCCTTTTCTGCTTTTGAAGTCGAAAAGAGTGACGATGAGGGAGACGCCGTATATAAGTAGACATTGTAATGCAAAATTTATGTAATTTTCAGCTAATTAAATAATAGTACATTTCCTATTTTAAGTGTTAGTATACTCCATTAAATTGAATGAAATTTTCTATTTTCTATTTTAATTGAATAATAGTATCTTCTAATTGTATTAGTATACTTCATTTCAATTGACTGATCTAAGGACACATTTATTTTGAACATTCACATGTTTCAACGTGCGTTTATATGGCATGTTTTATTTTATTTTGAATGTTTGATGTCTCAGTCTTCGTTTATACGGCTTCCCCGATTTCACGTTTATACGGTGTCACGCACTAGTGATATCCACGAAGGGCGCTTTGAATCCAGAGACTTAATGGGCCCAAAGGTCTTGCGCCGATAGGGCTCCGAATCTGGAGACTGGCCAATCGTGATATCCACGAAGGGCGCTCCGAATACGGAGGCTTTATCGGCGCAAAGGCGTTGTGCGCCGATAGGGTTCCGAATTCGGAAACTTGGGCCAATTGTGACCACGAAGGGCACTACGAATCCGGAGGTTTTATTGGCGCAAAGGCATCATGCGCTGATGGGGCTCCGAATTCGGAGGCTGGCCAATCGGGATATCCACGAAGGGCACTCCGACTCCGGAGGCTTTATTAGCCCAAAGGCGTCATGCGCCGGGCTCCAAATTCGGAGGGAGTTTGGCCAATCGTGATATCCACAAACGGCGCTCTGAATCCGGAGGCTTTATCGGCCCAAAAGCGTCATGTGCCAATGGGGCTCCGAATTCGGAGACTTAGTTTGACCAATAATGATATCCACGAAGGGCGCTCCGAATCCGGAGTCTTATCGGCCCAAAGGCGTCATGTGCCGATGGGGCTCCGAATTCAGAGACTTAGTTTGGCCAATCGTGATATCCACGAAGGGTGCCCCGAATCCAGAGGCTTATCAACCCAAAGGCGTCATGCCCCGTTGGGGCTCCAAATTCGGAGACTTTGTTTGGCCAATCGTGATATCCATGAAGGACGCTCCGAATCCAGAGGCTTATCGGCCCAAAGGGGTCATACGCCGATGGGGCTCTGAATTCGGAGACTTGATTTGGCCAATCATGATATCCAGGAAGGGCATTCTGAATCCGGAGGCATTTTCAGAACACTTTCGAACTGATTTCACAGTATGTAAACAAGGATCTTTGCATTACAAAAGTGGAGAGTGTACATGGTAAACCATTCAAAACTAGTATCAATCCCCACAGGTCGGGTTCAATAATAGAATTTACGCAAGTGCGTTAAATTCTAAGGCCGTGGCAGACTCTTTCCGGACAAGTCTTTGAGTCGATATGCCCCTACTCCTGCAATCGAATCGACCTGATAGGGGTCGTCCTAATTAGGACCTAATTTTCCATCAGCCGGTTTCCTCGCAGCTGGAAGTACTTTCTTCAGGACCAATTCTCCTGGTGTGTAGCGGCGCAGCTGAACGTGTTGATTGTACAACTTAGCAAGCTGTTGCTGGTATCGTACCATGGACGCAAGGGCACAGTCTCTTCTTTCTTCGATCAGAATCAGATCCAAAGCCAACATCATGTCGTTTCGGCCCATATCAGAAACTTGCGATTTCAGGGTTGGGTGGTTGATCTCCAGGGGTATGATCGCCTGGCTTCCAAAGCATAAAGCAAACGGCGTTTCTCCAGTGGATTGCCTCGGCATAGTTCGATGAGCCCACAGTACACTAGGCAATTCTTCGACCTTGTGGGGGCCGATTATTGGGAGTCGTAGAGATTTTGGATAATCAAACTTGGGAGTGTCGATATTCCGAAGCACTCGGCAATGAGCTCGAAAGCTCAAATCCAACCCTACTCGGCCAAATGACCGATTGAGCAAGGGGCTGAGTGAAGATCGGACAGTCAGAAAATGTGCCGAATACGAGATGGAAAAGGGATCTAATCCCGAGGCCCAAAGAAGAAAAGATATAAATAGGAGAAACATCAGCCAGAAAGAGGTATGTGAGAATTACTGTGCTTAACTTAGAATACAAGCATCCTCAAGTGTAGATACTAACTTGCCCGTCGGAGTGCTAATTCCGGCACCCCCGACCGGAGTGTTTATTCTTTTTCAGGTGGCCAAAAGAGGATCACGAGCATTCCCCAGGATCAGAAGAGTATTTCCAAACCACTTCCCCACAATTGGCGCCGTCTGTGGGAATACTCAACCACATCCATGGCGAGCGAAACGAAAGATCCTCCGACAGTCACTATCAACCCCATATCTCAAGATGAAACCACTCTAACAAACTTGCTTGGAAGAGAGACTCACCGCAAGACGTGCCCTGAACTTCGCCTCACCCTCGACTTCGGAGCATGAGATAATGTAGGCGATCCTAGAACAAGCGAAGCAAAACAAATAGAGGTTGGAAAGCATGATCGCTAAGAATGAACGTCTTCATGAAGATTTGGCCTTGGAAATGGCGAAGTCCGCGCAAGCTGCGCGCCTAAATCCGGAACGATCTTCAAAAGCAGATGGTCGACGATCTGGAGCCCGACAACAAGATATTGATAGCAACTCCAACTCATTATCCTCGAGGCCCAAGAAGAAGGGACGATTTGCAATTTTCAGTTCTCCTGAAGAGAGTCCCCGTCCAAGGCCCATGCGAAGAAGAAACAGTTCGGATGACGATCAACACGATCCTTTTGTATGACGGATTTCAAGGGTGGTGCTATCCTAGAAATTCATAGCACCATCATTCACCTTGCACGACAGGAAATTGGCACAAGATGGCCAGCTACAACAGTACGTCCGAAAAGGCAACCCAGCCACAGCAATAGCCTCGACAAAGGATTCACATTCGCTTCGCGCGATCCACATGATATACAGCGTTCCGATCCCATCAGAGGTACACACGATTCAGTCAAAGTGTAACCATCACGAGTAACTCACTCCAGATAAATGGCCCCTTGAAACTGAGGTTCTCATTTTCAATGATTCGGATTTGGCTGGAGTAACACTGCCTCACATTAACCCCTTGGTAATTGAGTTACGCGTAAACTGATTCACAGTTGAGCGCGTACTCATCAATCCGGGGAGCACATCAGAGATTATGTACTACAAGACATTCACCAAACTTGGCTTCTCCGAAATCAGATCTCTCCCAGGCTCCTTATCCACTATTTGTCTTTAATGCCAATCCAGAATATCCGTTGGGAAAAATCCGATTTCCCATCCGAGCAGGTTCCCGAACAATTGATGTGGGATTCTTGGTCGTCAAGCTGCCATCGGTATATAATCTCATCATGGGACGGTCCTGGTTGTATACTATGCGAGCCGTGCCCAGCACCTATCACTAACTGCTCTGCTTCTCGATAGAACGTAGCATTGAGCAAATCTGTGGCTCCCAGAAATCGGCCTAAGCATGTTACCTCCTTGCGGAGAAAACGCCAAAGGCACTACAAGTGAATTCCATTGAGTTGCCAGATCGAGAAAGCCTCGATGATGTTGGGTGGCTCCCAAATGAAAAAGCAATGGAAGACTTAGAACAAGTTCAAATTGATGGAAGCCTAGACAAGTTCTTCATGGTCGGCGCCCCCTTGAATCAGGCCGACCGACAGCAGTTAATATCTTTCCTACTGAGCAACCTCGATGTCTTTGCATGGACTCCGTACTAGATGCCGGGTATAGATCCATCAGTTTCACAGCACCATTTGAATGTCAATCCTAAGTGCAAGCCGATCATTCAGAAAAGCTGGCGGTCAACCGCAGAGCACACTGCTGCCGTTGTTGAGAAGGTCAACAGACTGCTCGACGCCAGAGCAATTAGGGAGGTGACCTACCCTACATGGCTCTCTAATACAGTGGTGGTAAAGAAGAAAAATGGGACTTGGCGAGTGTGCGTCGACTTCGCGGACCTAAACAAAGCCTGCCCGAAGGATTGCTTTCTTCTTCCCAAAATAGACTAGCTCGTAGATGCTACAGCGCATCATTAGCATATGAGTTTCCTTGAAGCCTATAGAGGTTATCACCAAATCGCCATGCATCCGGAGGACCAAGAGAAAACTGCATTCCTCACCCCAAGAGGAACCTATTGCTATAAGGTAATGCCTTTTGGGTTGAAAAATGCAGGGGCAACCTACCAGAGAATGGTCACCACCATGTTCATGATATGGTGGTCAAGTCTAAAGAAGAGCAGAATCATATAGCCGATCTGGAAGAGACATTCGACATTCTACGCAAATATGGAATGAAGTTGAACGCTTCCAAATGTGCGTTTGGTATCGGCTCTGGCAAATTCTTGGGCTACATTGTTAACCACAGAGGAATCGAAGCCAACCCAAGGCAAATCACAGCAATCCTGGAGCTCAGCTCCCCTCATTCAGTAAAGGAGGTCCAAAAGTTGATGGGGATGGCTGCCACACTAAACAGGTTTATCAGTTGGTCCATAGATCGTTGCCAACAATTCTTTCATACACTACGGCAGGGCAAGGCCTTTGAATGGTCTGCCGATTGCGATGCTGCTTTTAACGGCCTGAAGACCTACCTCCGCTCAGTACCACTTCTAACAACACCCTCTGTTGGCGACCCGCTCATTCTGTACCTGGCAGTTTCTGACCGAGCCGTCAGCGCCGTATTGATAAAGGAAGAGCTGGGGGAGCAGCGGTCAGTGTATTATGTGAGCAAGGTAATGGTTGATGCCGAAACACGCTACCTTCCGCTGGAAAAGCTCATCCTAACCCTAGTTATGGCAGCAAGGAAGCTCATGCATTATTTCTAGGGGCATAGCATTGGGTTACTAACAGATTTCCCCCTCCGATCAGTGCCACGTAGTGTGGAAGCACCCGGACGTGTTTCAAAGTGGGCTCTAGAACTTGGCCAATACGATATTCAATTTCTACCTAGAACCTCAATCAAGGGACAGGTGCTTGCCGACTTTATCGTTGAATTCACTGGGGGCCTTGCCGACATCAAGTCTAATGTCGCCGACTTTAAGACAGATGAGATTCGACCGAAGCTGGACTGGAGGATTTACATCGGGGACATCTAGCAGTTGTATTGTGATGGATCATCCAATCGGCGGGGCAGTGGAGCTGGATTTATAATCAGGACCCCCGACGGCGCAATGATTTAGTAGGCCGTAAAGCTCGGCTTCGAAGCATCGAATAACGAAACCGAATACGAAGCCCTTTTAGCTGGTTTGAGGAATGCACATATCCTGGGTGCTCAACGTCTGCTTGTGTTTTGTGACTCAAAACTGGTGATCAATCAGCTAAAGGGGGAGTATGCGGCGAGAAACGACCGTATGGCGGCCTATATGAAAACGGCCAATTCCCTGTTGGTAAAATTTGACCATCATGAGTTGAATCAGATAACATGTGATCAGAACACCCACGCAGATACCTTAGCCTGCCTAGCCTCCGCAATCAACTCAGAGATTAAACGGACCATCGAAGTTGGATTCATCCTAGAGCCAAGCATCGGCCCCTCGGAGGAAGTCCAAATCAACGTTATAGAATCTGCACCAAGCTGGATAGATCCCATTGTCGCGTTCTTATCCTCTGAACAACTCCCAGAGGACAAGAAAGAAACACACAAGCTGCGAAACAAAGCCATGCGATACTACTTGGACCCGCAAGGAAGGCTTTATAAAAAGTCACTCTCTGGCCCATATTTAGAATGTGTGCACCCGGACAAAGTCGGGGAGCTTTTAGCCGAGATACACGAAGGCAGTTGTGGTGCCCATTCTGGCAGACACTCTTTGGCCCACCGAGCTATAACGCAAGGGTATTATTGGCCGACAATGAAAGCGGACGCCAAATTTTATGCAAAAAAGTGCGAACAGTGCCATAAATGCTCTCCGTTAAACCATCTGCCTGCTAAAGAGTTGAACTCTATCACCAGTCCTTGGCCGTTCGCCCACTGGGGGCTTGATATCGTAGGACCATTGCCGAGGGCCACTAGGAACAAGGGATACCTGATCGTTGCAACAGATTACTTCTCGAAATGGGTCGAAGCGGAGGCATTAACTCACATTTGAGATGCTAACGTTAAGCGCTTCGTGTGGAGGAACATCATAACACGATTCAGCATTCCCAGAGCTCTTATCTCAGATAACGGCACCCAGTTTGATTGTGGCGTATACCGAGAGCTATGCAGCAAATATGGTATTCGACCTTACTTTTCTACGCCGGCCTACCCCCAAAGCAATGGCCAAGCCGAGGCCTCTAATAAATCCATCTTGGACAGCATTAAGAAGAGGCTGGAGAAAGCCAAAGGCAAATGGGTCAAAGAATTACTAAGCGTGCTGTGGGCTCATCGAACTACACTGAGAAGATCAAATGGAGAAACTCCGTTTGCCCTATGCTTTGGAACCCATGCAATTTTACCCCTGGAAATTGGCCACCTGACACTGAAGTCGCAAGTTTTTGATACGGGCCGAAACGACATGATGTTGGCTTTGGATTTGATTCTAATAGAAGAATGAAGAGACTGAGCCCTTGCGTCGATGGCACGGTACCAGCAGCAGCTGGCAAAGTTGTATAATAAATGCGTTCAGCCTTGCCGCTACACACCAGGAAAGTTGGTCCTGAATAAGGTACTGCCAGCTGACAGGAAACCGGCCGATAGAAAATTAGGTCCTAACTGGGACGGCCCCTATCAGATCGATTCGATCGCTGGGGTAGGGGCTTATCGGCTTAGAGACATGTTAGGAAGGAGTCTGCCACGACTTTGGAATTCCACGCATTTGTGTAAATTTTATCATTAACCCGTCTTATGAGACATGATACTTGTTCTGAACTATTCATCATGTACGTCTCGTTTTTTGTAATACAAAGATTCCTATTCACCTACTACAGAATCTAGTTCAAACATGCTCCGATTAAAGTTTCTGGATTCGGAGCCCCATGGGCAGAAGACGTCTTTGGGCCAAATAAAGTCTCCAGATTAGAAGCCCTATCGGCGAATGACGTCTTTGGGCTGATTAAAGTTTCCAGATTCGGAGCGCCCTTCGTAGATATCACAACCGGCCAAATAAAGTCTCAGAATTCGGAATGCCCTTCGTGGATATCACGACAGGCCAAATAAAGTCTCCGGATTCGGAGCCCCATGGGCGAATGACGTCTTTGGGCCAAATAAAGTCTCCGGATTCGGAGCCCCATCGGCGAATGACTTCTTTAGGCCGATTAAAGTCTTCGGATTCGGAGCGCCCTTCGTGGATATCACGACCGACCAAATAAAGTCTCTGGATTCGGAGCCCTATCGGCGAATGACGTCTTTGGGCCGATTAAAGTCTCCAGATTCGGAGCACCCTTCATGGATATCACGACCGGCCAAATAAAGTCTTCGGATTCGGAGCCCCATCGGCGAATGACGTCTTTGGGCTAAGCCGCAGGGCCGTGCTTAACACAATTTCGATTAAAACAGGCCGATCAACATCCACTCACTCATCTGAGATACGTTCACTCAAACACGTATAATGAAACATATGCAAGCACGAGTGTGCCGAATAAGAATTATAACAAAACATTGAAAATAAAATTCTTTTATTTATTCAGTCAATCAATAATCACATGATTCTAGATGCGATCCGCGTTTGCACATTACAGCGAATATTTTTATTCGGCACTACCCTCGTCATTGCTCTTTTCAACTTCAAAGGCGGAAAAGGGCAAATGATCACAATGATCCAGCCCGCATAAGCTGGAATCAACACCCTTCACTCGGAGAACCTCCGCGGCCTGAAGATCCACGATCCAACCGTGCTTAAATCCCCGATTCTCACATCGACAGATGTCCTCAGTAAGTGTCTCTTTCATTTTTTCGACCCCAACCTTTTGACCAGCATGGAAACCCTCCTCGTAACCCTTGGCCCTCACATTTGCAACGACAAACATGCTTGCCGTATCTCGGTCGGCGATGGCATGACTCAAAAGCCGTTGGGTCACCCGCTCGTCCACAATCGGGTTAGATTGACCTGTCGCGCGTGGCTTGGCAACTTTAGCCTTCCTAAGCTTCCTAAGCTCGTTCTCCGCTTCCTCCACATGAGCCTTTGAACTACAGAACCGTTCATCCATTTTTTCCATCTCCTGCCGCGCGGCGCGTAGATGCATGCCGACTTCGTAGGTCGTGTACAGCCCCTTCAGCGCCCCATGAATCCCTTCTCAAAACACTTCTAAATCTCGTTGTCCAACCATCAATTGTTGGACTTCCGGTGGAAAGATTTGTCGAGCGAACTCGACCGCTATGCCCGGATCCTTGACAATGGAATCTACCTCAGTCATTGGTTTATTTCCCACGAACATCGCAAAACTCAATGGTCGTGGCATCGCATCTGACTCATTCCTCGGTTGTGGTCACGGGGCGCTTCACCGTCGATGCTTCTCTTTTCGGGGTGATCTGCTTCGACGGCCTGAAGGTTGACGTCTTTTGTCTTCCTTGGCAGTCCTTTCCCCCAAACGCACAGGCTCGCTGTTGCGATTCATCACAATATCTAGCTCAGCCAGCGTTCGTCCCTCTTCTCTGCTGTTGAAGAACAACCTGTTCGACATTCGCTCTCACCCCAAGCTAGTTTAACTCGAGTCTGAATAAAAATAAGTGGACCTACCGGCTTGAACTCACCCCATTTATTCGTTAGTAGGCAGCGAACCCGAGGCGATTTCATTAACGATTTTGGCACTCTAAACGGCAATTATGGGAGAATGCCTTGAAGTCCATGAACTGGCTAGGGCAAGGGCAGATTTATTAATCTAACCGGCCAAGCATCTTGGCCCAATGTCGGTTGATATGTGCCATAGCCACTTCATGTACTAATTTTTGTCTTGTTAAAACGGCCTAATTATCTAATCGGTAATTATGAGAGAATGCCTTGAAGTCCATGAACTGCCTGGGGCAAGGGCAGATTTATTAATCTAACCGGCCGAGTATCTTGGCCCCATGCCGGTTGATATGTGCCACAACCACTTCATGCACTAAGTTTTGGCTTGTTAAAACGGCCTAATTATCTAATCGGCAATTATAGGCGAATGCCTTGAAGTCCATGAACTGGCTGGGGCAAGGACAGATTTATTAATCTAACCGGCTGAGCATCTTGGCCCCATGCCGATTGATCTGTGCCACAACGACTTCATGCAACAATTTTTGGCTGGTTAAAACGACCTAATTATCTAATCGGCAATTATAGGCGAATGCCTTGAAGTCCATGAACTGGCAGATTTATTAATCTAACCGGTCGAGTATCTTGGCCCCATGCCGATTGATATGTGCCACAGCCACTTCATGCACTACTTTTTGCCTTGCTAAAACGGCCTAATTAGATAGTCGGCAAGGATACAAAACGTTTCATCCAAAATATCAACCAAACAATTCCATTCATTAGTAACAGCAAAGCGCAAAGTGAATTTTCATTAAGTAAATTGGGCACAAATTGTAACCATTTTACATATGAAAATTACTAAACAAAAGGCTATAAAAAGCTGAAAATTACAGGCAAATTCTAAAACAAAAACAAGAGCTGCCCAAGCTAGCCTTCAGAGTCAGACTCCAGTGGCTTAACATCCATTTGCTCATACGGAATTGGCATAGCCAATGACACATTAACAGCAGCAAGGGCTTTGAGCCAGCCGTGTTTAAATCCCCGATTCTCAAACTTGGGAACTTCGTTTACATATTCATCAAAAGCTGATTTTTTCCCAGCATCGAATGCGCTGGAAGCCTTCAGGTCGACAGTTTCCTTCACCACCTTCATATCTTCCAACCCAGTTTCCAATTTAGAGATCGCCTCCTGGGCCAACTTTAGCGCATCATCGCTCGCATCCTCTCTCTTCTCGGCGACCGATCTCAATTCCTCGGCATTGCGGGCTCTTTTCACCTCAGCCTCGGCATGGGCACCCTCTGACTGCGCTCTACTCCTTTGGCCCTCAACCTCTGCTTGTAAATGGGCAATTAGCTCGACGGCATCGTGATAGCGACGGCCCATGTCGGCTATCATTCCGATGGCTTGCAGAACAGAAATTTGAGAACAAAATAATATTTGCGTAAAGAGAAAAGACAAAGTCCAGATATATACCAAAAGAGCCGATTGCGCGGCCAACCCAATTTCAACCAGATCAGGCTCTGCCCGGAAAGTCGCCTTGTTAGCAGGCAGCGAAACAGACGTCGCCAAACTGAGTGCAACCGCCCGATCTTTGATCAACGAAGCATCGCAAGAGATCGGTGTATTCTTTATCTTGGGCTGAATAACAAAAGGCACAATCACATCCGACTCATCCAAGCGAGGTCGTTTGTCGGCACGGTCTTCTTCTGAGCCAACATCGACATCGGCAGGGCGTCTCTCCAACCTTTGCTCAGCCTGCACACTTGCCTGCACAAAAGGTTTCACCTCTGCAGGGCGTCTCTTCCAGACTATGAAAAATATCGTCAAGCGCACGGTCTTCTCGACCCGAAGTGGACGGAGGATCAGCCGAATTGAGGCTGGCTTCTTCAAATGCTAACTTCAAAGCCTCATCAACCTCAGTTTCAGATTGGTCTGACTCGGCGGAGTCAGCTACTTCCGGCCGCTCCGAATCTAATCCCTCACAACTGATTTGCCTCATATTTCTGAAATCAGTCAAGATAAGGGCAGTAAGAAACTCTTCACCCTCCGAATTGGGATATTTTTGGACGCCGAAAAGGTTGTATAAGTTGGGTCGTAGCGGAGCAAAACGTGGGCCGACCTCCCCTGCTTCTAAAGACTCCATCGGCCGAAATACTTGAGCACAATCTTGATTTCTGAAAGGATGGCGTCGTCGGTCGAGGTCAGCACTTTCTTCAAATTATTTTCTATAAAAGCAAAACCGTGAGGTCCTGAAAATAAAGCTTTATAAATATAACAAGTAAACAAATAAAAGTAAACACTCAGCCACCTGGTTTGCCCCTCCGTCTAGGAATACGATCAAGGTGATCCTCACCTTCACCGAATTCCCAATTTCCTTGGACGACGACCATAACATCACCGACTTGCTTCCCAAAGCTAGAAAGCATAGTCACTAGTTAATGGTTGGTGTCTTTGGCCCTAAGGAAATAATGCCCGTGCCGACCAGAGGACTTGGCTAAGGTGTAGCAACGCCGAATAGCGGGAATACTAAGGTTAAGCCTAAGGCGGCAGTTTAGTGTGATAATCCCCATCACGATCCTAAAGAAGTTGACGTTAGGTTGGGAAAGGATTAACCTCCAGTGACAAAGCACGGCCGTAAGGAGTGGGTGAAGGGGGAAGCAGACCCCACCCTCTACGATTGATAGAAGAGGTAAAACGATCGTGGTTTCGCTAACCCTCTCCATATCGAGGGTGCCGTCTGTCACGAATGACAGATGGATGTCATCAACAATGGAAAAATGGCATCAAAAACTAGAAATTCAATGCGGTGAAAGGAGATCTTTTAAATGATTCGCCATTTCCCCCAGCCAAAAGGATTATGATAAGTCTAAAAACAAAGCAGAGAAGGAAAGAACTTACAAGAGGCGAAGGAGATAGAGCAGAGTAGGAAGTTGCAGAGGCAGTATGGAAGGCAGTCCAGCAACGAGTGTTTAAAAGCATGTATGCGTTTGAAAAGACGTCGAAATTTTAAATCACACTAAATTGAAGTGTATGAAGAGGCGGGAAGTTGAAATAATAACCGAGAAGCGTGTGCACAGACATTTGCGTTGGGAAACGGTCAGCCACCGAATTTTGGCTTTGACTCTTCGAAGTTCAAAGCCAAACACTCCAGCCAACTGTTGATTGTGGAGTGCTTGGGAGGCAATTGTGGGAGCCGATTATTGGGAGTCGTAGAGATTTCGGATAATCAAACCTGGGAGAGTTGATATTCCGAAGCACTCGGCAATGAGCTCGAAAGCTCAAATCCAACCTTACTCAGCCAAATGACCGATTGAGCAAGGGGCCGAGTGAAGATCGGATAGTCATAAAATGTGCCCAATACGAGGTGGGAAAAGGATCTAATCCCGAGGCCCAAAAAAGAAAAGATATACATAGGAGAAACATCAACCAGAAAGAGGTATGTGAGAATTACTGTGCTTAACTTAGAATACAAACATCCTCAAGTGTAGATACTAACTTGCCCGTCGGAGTGCTAATTCTGGCACCCCCGGCCGGAGTGTTTATTCTTTTTCAGGTGACCAGAAGAGGATCACGAGCGTTCCCCAAGATCAGAAGAGCATTTCCAAACCACTTCCCCACAGACCCATTTGCCTTTAGCTTTCTCCAATCACTTCTTGATGCTGTCCAAGATAGATTTGTTCGAGGCTTCGACTTGACCATTGCTTTGGGGATAAGCCGGCGTGGAAAAGTAAGGCCGGATACCATACTTGTTGCACAGCTCTCGATAGACGCCATAATCAAACTGGGTGCCATTGTCTGAGATAAGAGCTATTGGAATGCCGAATCGTATTATGATATTTTTTCATACAAAGCGCTTAACATCAGCATCTCGAATTTGCGTTAATGCCTCCGCTTCGACCCATTTTGTGAAGTAATCTATCGCGATGGTCAAGTATCGCTTGTTCCCTGGGGCCCTTGGCAATGGTCCTATGATATCAAGTCCCCACTGGGCGAACGACCAAGGACTGGTAATTGAGCTTAACTCTTCAGCAGGCAGATGGGTTAACAGGGAGAACTTCTGGCACTGTTCACATTTTTTCACATAGCATTCGGCATCAGATCTCATTGTCGGCCAGTAATACCCCTGTGTTATAGCTCGATGGGCCAAAGAGTGCCCGCCAGAATGTGTGCCACAACTGCCTTCATGTATTTTAGTCAGAAACTCTTCGACTTTGTCCGGATGCACACATTCTAGGTATGGACCAGAAAGGGATTTTTTATAAAGCTTTCCTTGCGGATCCAAGTAGTAATGCAGGGCTTTGTTTCCTAGCTTGTGCACTTCTTTCTTATCATTTGAGAGCTGTTCGGAAGACAGGAATACAACAATGGAATCCATCCAACTCGGTCCAAATTCTATGACATTGACCTGGATTTCTTCTGAATGACCAATGCTTGGCTCCGGGATGAAACCCACCTCGATGGTCCATTTGATCTCTAAGTTAATGGCAGAGGCTAGGCAAGCCAGGGCATCTGCGTGAGTGTTATGATCACATGTTATCTGATTCAATTCATGATGGTCAAATTTTGCCAGCAGGGAGTTAGTCGTTTTCATGTAAGCCGCCATATGGTCATTTTTTGCCGTGTACTCCCCTTTTAGTTGGTTGATCACTAGTTTTGAATCGAAAAATACAAGTAGAAGCCGAGCACCCAGAAGATGTGCATTCCGCAAACTGGTTAAAAGGGCTTCGTATTCGACTTCATTGTTTGACGCTTCGAAGCCGAGTTTGATGGCCTGCTCAATTATTGCGCAATCGGGAGCCATGATTACTACTCCGGCTCCACTGCCCCGCTAATTGGAGGATCCATCACAGTATAACTGCCAAATGCCCCCAACAAAAATTTTCCAGTTCGGCTTAGGTCGAATTTCATCAAACTTAAAGTCGACAAGAGCCCCGGTGAATTCGGCAACAAAATCGGCAAGCACCTATCCCTTGATTGAGGTTCTAGATAGAAACTGAATGTCGTACTGGCCGAGTTCGAGAACCCACTTTGAGATGCATCCCGATGCTTCTGCACTATGTAGTACTGATCGGAGGGGGTAATCTATTAGCACCCTAATGCTGTGCCCTTGGAAATAATGCATTAGTTTTCTTACCTCCATGACTAGGGCTAGGATGAGTTTTTCCAGCGGAAGGTAGCGTGTTTCGGCGTCAACCACTGTCTTGCTCACATAGTATACTGGCCACTGCTCTCCCAGCTCTTCCTTTATCAGTACAGCACTGACAGCCCGGTTAGAAACTGCCAGATACAAAATGAGTGGGTGTAGACACCCCATTTTTGACCGTCCTCAAGACTTGGACATCATCGTTTGAACATTCAATGATCATCCATGTTCGTGTTCATTTTGAGTTCCCGGAGGTCTTGGCCGCGCGCCTTGCCTTAAGATCTCTCAACTTGTCTGTTTTGTGCTTGGTTATGGACCAAACACTTGTGTTTTTGCTTTTAAGGGAAGGGGGTGGCTTGTTGGCCATTTTCTCAATCCATCGGCCAAGGCATGAGGCCATCGGCCCCTTTTTCTCTCTATCGACCAAAGGTGTTGGTCAATCGGCAATGGTTTTGGTCGACCGACTACCTTTGTTGGTCAATCGGCCATATTTTCTGGCTGACCCCTTTCCATCTGCTTTTGGCAGATATTTTATGCCAACTGTCACAGCTGGCATGCACCATTCCTTCCCTCCATATGGAGGGATTTCCACCTTGTGTTAGCTCTCCAAGAAGCCTTGGAATTGGATTCCTATAAGAAGGGAGCTCCTCCTCCCTTCTTAAGGGTTCTAAAAATCTAATATACAAGTTAGATATCTATCTCTTTATATATATCTTCCTCTCTCTAGATTTGTATGTGTGTTTGAGATCAAAAGTGTGTTTTGTTCTTACTATTGCACACAAACACCTAGCACTATACTATCCTTGGTTGCTGAAGCACTAGAAGGTTGATATGAAGGTTCCTGAGCTGGTTTTGATCAGAGAGAGTCGATGGTCTTGTGTTCTTGAAGTTGTTCTTCAAAGGTGAGATTCTAAACTTTAGATACCGCATTCTTGCTTAAGTTTTTACACACACTTATATATTGTTTCAACCATGACTCTAAACTACAAAAATTGCTGATTTTGTATGCTTGTTATAGTTGCTTAAGGTCACTTTTTGGTTGGGGGTTGTCTACCCCCTCTTAGGCCTTGTTTGGCCTTGTTTTGTGTCTTTACTTTTGAGCTTTGAGATCATCTTATTTTGACCTTTCCACCACTGAAATCCAGAGAATTGTCAGTGGTGGAGAAGTGGTTTTGGAGTCTTGTATAGGAGAGGGACACCCCCCTCTCCTTGTCTCTCTTTTACTAACACAAATGGCTTATAATGTTAGCATGTTTAATTAGCATGTCTTGGTTCTATTTTAGCACTTTTTGGTGACTTCTAGGACCTGCCTTAACTCTATTCCATGTTGGTTTGATGGCATCTTGCATGCCTCACATACTTGTAGAGTAATCTTGCATGTTTGCATAACATGCATCTTGTGTTTGGACCACTATTCTTGCATGTTTTGGCTCGCCTCCAAGGAGCTTTCCGTCGTGTTTTACCATGATTAAACTCTGTTCGGTGCTGTCTTGGTCATGCATGCATTGTTTTGCATAGCCTTGGTTCATTTTAGCTTGTAAGCTTTATGCCTTGAGTTCATTAGCATGTGCTACTTGAAGTATTTTCATGATTTGGCATCGTGTGAAATGTGATTTCAGTCCATGTTCCATGATCACACACTTGCATTTATCACCTATTCCATGCTTTGGTTAGTTTGTGTTTCATGCGTTAAGAATAGGTCATTGTGCATGCCATCATACTTAGGCCTTTGGGATGCCATCTAAGTGGGTTTTTGGGATGATTCTAACATGCCATAACTCTGATTTTATTGGCCTAAGTCATGCCATGTTTGGTTGTAATAGGTGTAGTGCAATTGCCCCTTTTGGCCTTGTATGCCTCTTGTTTTGTGCTCACCTTACTAGCATGTTTTGGCCTCACCCCATGCATGTTCTAGCCTTATTTTGGCCTGCCTTGGGACTATTTTGGGTCAGTTTGATCCTTTGGGGCTTGGTTGATATGACCATGATCCAAGTACCTTGGCTAGCTTTGAACTTGAAGTCCATTAGCATGCCTTGCTTGTGTTATGTGTTTAATTTGGCATCCCTCATAACATAATTTCAGAGCTTATGGTGTCACCATACTGCCATGATTGTCACCCCTCACTCATGTTTGGGTGTTGTGATCTTATGCCTTAACTCTTGGACCATTGTGCATTTCATTCTATCACTTCATCATTTTGGCCACTGTTTTTGTTGTGGCTGAGGCCTATCCATTTTCAGTGTAAGTCCATGGATCATGCGGCTTATCGCATTGTATGTTGACGCATCCTTGCCGTTGGAATTGTTGTCGCATGCCTATTACATTGCATGTTTGTGCGTTTAAGTTGCATTTTGTATGCTTGCTAGTTTGTATTTTGTCACATGCTTGATTAGATTGTATTGAATTTGGCATGCTTGTTACATTAGCCTTGTGTGCACGCTCGAGTCCTATTGCATTTGGCATGTTTGGATTGCATAGCATTGCATTTCCATGTTGCATTGTATTTAGCACACTTGCTTGCATTACATTGTGTTTGGTTTGGGATGTCAAACCAAACACGAGGTGAGGAGAACGTTCGCACTTGAAGTGACGAAACATGCCTCAATCCTTAGTCGCCGACGCTCTTGATCCAACATGATAGAGTGTGAGACATTCATGTGTTTTGTGCATTCATTCCATATTGATTTGCACACTTGGCTCCTTTGGGCCATCATGCATTGAAGTGCGTGATTGATGGCCCGAGAGTCGAGAACCGTACTCCGTTGAGTTCATGACATGATAGGAAGGGTGGTTGTGCACACATTGCTTTGAAAATGCATTGTCATGCTCTGTTTGTCCTCTGCAGCTGCGAAATAGCATTCTGCAGGAAGAGATGGCCGGTCGGCCATCTTCAATGCTGGTCGGCTACAAATTTATGGCTGAGAGCCCCACTTTTGGTCGATGACCAGGTCCCCTTGGCCGATGGCCTCTCACAGCACCCAGAAGGTGATTAAGAAGCATCCTTGAGACTTGCGCAGTTTTTAGAGGTGCAGAGCAGTGTAAACAGAGGCAGCATTAGCATGGCGATAGATTTCCGAGCAGAGCTGAGCATGCATGCATTTGTCCCTCTTCCCGAGGCCTCTTTACCGCTTTAGTAGCTCAATTAATCTGTTTAATTAGTTAAGTGTTATGTAATAATTAATTAGCTAGTTAGTTTGTCAATTAGTCAATTTGTATTATTCTTTCGGACCCTCCATCGAGAGGGCGAATTTTGTAATAAGCATGTGTGTGGGTGTAATGCATGTCTTCCAACCCCACTTCTTTCTCTCTTTAACTTAACCGCTTACGATGGTTAGTTTTAGGCATATTTCATTTAGCACCCTTATGCTTGCATGTTTGCATCATTCATCTATCTTGCATGCACCGGACTCGGCACATCATACTAACCGCATTGTATTTCAATTCCTACTTGAATACATGATTATCAAATTGCATCTCATATGCCATTTTAGACTAGCCGAGCCTATTTTTAGTTGCATTTTGCTTGTGCTGCATTAGCCATCTTAACATAAGCTACGATCATGCATTGATTACTAACTAGCTATTGTTTTGGCTCGGAGTACTAGGTAAGCGTTTATGCTTTAGCATCATGCATGAGTGTGAGTGTTTCCATGATAGCGTGCTTGCCATGAGGCTATTTGCTTAAGTGATATAACTGCCTGGATGCCTATGGGTGAAGGTTGGATTACCTGAATTGGGACAATTCATCGAAATGCGAGTTTTAAGCCCACTTGATTGTGGCAAAATCATGTTTTCTAAGCCCACTTGAGGGTGGCAAATCCACGTCTTAGCCTACATGCGAGTAGCACCATCAAACCATTTTCAAATAAAGAAACATGAAATGTTTTGTTCCAATTTAGGCGATCCGGTCTATACTTGTATGTTGTGCGCATCACATAATAATTTTCTAGCTAATAACTGGAACAAGAATGCATATCTTTTCAAAAACAAGATATCATGCTTAGTACAGACCGATCTTTGATCAGGCGAGCGGGGGTGCTCATAGATGACCTTCTCCAATCGTACCCAAGTTCCCGAGCCGAGGCAACTTTGGTGATGACGGATACGTGGCCTTAAGCAACGAGCCAGAGTTTCCTAAATTCCCCCAAAATAAAATATTTAGGTGGCGACTCTGTATCTGGCAAAGCAGTCCATATTTGGCACTTCTTTCTTAAAAATCAACTTTCCAAAACAATTTGTCGGATTTGGACTCTTTGGTGATTTATTAGTCTCGCATTGCACTTTGCGGGATTAGATTCAGAATTGTGACATTTGAGTCTGAACTGTAGTAGCTCAAAGCCCTACGTGCGCGTCTATAGTTTCTGGCGACTCTGCTGGGAATTTAGAGAACTTGACTCGAACTCATGATATCTTGTTTTGATTACACTTATGTGTCTCTTTGCATTGCATTTGCATTGGTGCGCCTAGGATATCATGTTTGTCGTATGCTATTCCTGAACAGTTTGCCGGAGGCCCACTTTGAGAAGCGTACCATAAGGCTGACCGGTTGTGGGCTTTGTCGCGATGGGAACACAAACCCTCATTTTACCGGGCCACCCTTTTTGACCATTCGACCTAGTGCATTTCGAAATTCGTAGTGACCATTCCAAGCTAAGACAGGTTGCTTACCCGATCGTAAGTTGTTTGAAACCGCTGCGTACGTAGTGAAACCCTAGCTCCTGACAATAGGATAGGGAAACCCTACCCCAACATAGGGGTGTTTTGGTGCTTACTTGCTTGTTAAGTGCTTTTTGAGTTGGCCTCTACAGGTATGCACGTGTCAGTCTGCAAGTTTGGGTATCAGGCCTGCGGGCATCAACATCAATGTTTTGAGAATCAGTCATATTTGCGAGTATTAGATTCAGATTTTGAGCCAGTGATTTTGGGAATAGTGATTAGTGGTTGAGAATGGTTTATTCAGCTTGCGTTGGCCAACTATGTGTTATCTTTATTTAAGCTGTTGTGCTGTCTGTTTTTCTGTTCATTATTTCCTTATTTATGCTTTATTTATCTTTTTGCAAGGTAGTTTAGCACCATTGATTCCGACCAGGAAGATATCCCCCGGAGCACTTTGGGTTAGAGGTTACAGGCTTAATCGATCTAGGGATCTGATAAACGGACAAGCAGTGTTCCTTTCTTTACTCCCGGTTACCAGACAGAGGTCGAGAGGACGCAGTGTATTGGTGCAGCGGTCGCCAGATCAGTGGTTTACCCCATCAGTGGATAGTCAGGCTGAGGTCTTAGTTTCTACTGTAGGGACAGATATACCAGTTATTCAGCTAGATCAACATAACATGGCAGGAATGGAGGAGATGATGTGTCAGCTCTAGGAAAGTATGAAAACTATGCAGCAGGACGCTACTCGTCAAGCAGAATTTGCCAAACAACAGGCCGAGGTCATGGCCCAACAGGCAGAGTTAATCGCCAGGTTACAGCAGCAAACCGGAGCATTTGCTTCACACCAAGTTCCTCCCCCACCAAGAGTTCCCATACTCGGGGAGACAACACTCATCCAGGATGATACGGGCGTTCCAATCAAGCCGACTCCACCCCCGATCCTACCCCAGCTATCCAAAACACCTATCAACCTACCGGATTCCCCCTTTGAGTTTGAGGTGGACCCCACGGCATTAAAAGTGAGCAAGCTTGAAAAGTTGTTTATGAAATCTCAGGTTGTGAAGTCCATTCTGGATATTGAGGATGGGTATACCGACTCGACTGTGACCTTGTCAGATCGGTTTAAAATGCCACACATAGACCGTTTCAATGGGTCTGGAGATCCTATGGTGCATTTGCGGCTATTTTCAGATATCCTAAGGCCGATGGGCCTCTCCAGATTGCAGAAGCTTTCTTTGTTTGGCCGGACCTTGTCAGGTGTAGCGGCCCTTTGGTATGCAAAACTAGATGATTCTGTCAAGAGAAATTAGGAGGAGATGGCCGAGGCCTTCATAGCTCAATACTCCTACAATACACAGATCGAGGTCACAACGCGTGACCTTGAAACAACTAGGCAAGAGCCGAAGGAGAGTTTCTTCGATTTTGTGACCTGGTGGAGGGCCAAGGCCTCGATGATAACCATCAGGCTTGTTGACAAAGATCAGATTCGGATGGTTGTGCGCAACCTCCAGCCCAAGCTTATGCAAAAGATGATCGTTCTCCCCCTTCCCAGCTTTGCAGATTTACATGAGATAGGGGTGCAGATCGAAGACGCTATGAAGCAGGGCCTCATTGATAATGAGAGAGAACAGCCCAAGAGGACATTCAACCGCAGTACGAATGCAGGCATAAGCAGTGCTGTAGCTGCTAGAGCTTCAGATATGAGTATGGACACCACTACTACAACCCCAAAAACCCTTTCAACTACACCATTCACTGGTGCGTCTGGAAGTAGCTCACAAACAACCAAGTTTCCACCCGGAGGCCAAAGAACCTTTACCCCACTATACATGTCTTTGTCTAAGGCTTTGGGGGTTTTGATCAGGAAAGGACACTTGAAGCCCCTAGAGCTACAACCATTTCTAGAAAAACTTCCCCCCTCTCACAACCTAGCTAAATACTGCGCATTTCACCAACATCATGGTCATGACACCGACCAGTGCTATAGATTGCGTCACGAGATTCAGGATCTCGTCGACAACAGAGTGATCGTGCCTCCAGAGAAGCCGAATGTCACAACTAACCCTCTTCCACCACATAACCGAGCTCCATCTCTCAAACGCATCAATATGATCCAAACTGGGGTTGTTTCATACGACACTAGTATATATATCACCCCTTTTCACCTACCCAAGCCAGAGGTGTTCATTCCTGACAACACTGACTTGTGCATGTTGGACATCTCCCAAACCCAGCCTGAAATGGTGGTGGTAGCTATCAATGATAGAAGTGGGTCGACTGCAGAGGTAGGTGAGAATACAAGTATAGAACCTGAGAGGTCTGCAAGCTTTAGGTACAACCTGAGCGGTTACATTATATTAGAAGGCCAGGCTAGGCCGAATATGGAATTGCCACTGGGGGTAGAGATTTGCGCAGTAAAGATGGACTTAATCAAGGGATGGATGACCTAGCAGAACTAGAAGAGGACATTGCTAACCTTCAGTTTTTCAACGAGCAAGATCCAGGAGACGTGACAGTCAACTGGTTTGATTTGGATAGGGCAGCAGAGTCTACTGGATGGCTTGACGACCAACCGGATGTTGTTGAACAACCTCAGCTAGAATAAGGTCCGTTAGGGACGGGGACATCAATTGTAGCCGGAAGGGTTGGGAAGCTGGATGCATCGCCGGAGAGCGCCGGTGTTAAGAATTTCACTCGGGATCTGGGCAATTTGAATATAGGAGATGTTGAACAGCAAGCAACGCTGAAACAATCTGAGCGGGAAAGGATCGAGGATTCTGAGAGGGCCGGAAAGGCCAAGGCCCCTTTAGGGACAGAACGTGCTGTGTGCACAGGAGCAGAGCATACTGCGGGCATGGGAACGGAAGGTGCTGTGGGCACAGGAATAGTTATGACGGTGCCGAACAGGTGTCTGTTGGCTGCCGATGGCATGTGGTGGGAAAATGACAACCTACGTCTTGCCCACACAGATGAGGACTAGAGGAGTAACCAGTCGGATGATACCTTGTACATTGGCAAAGTTGATCACATGACTAGGAGCAGGCGGTATTTTAAACCCCCACACCTAGATCAACTAGAGGCATTCGGGAAGGACAGGGAGGCAGGCAAGCAGAAAGAAAAGCTACTCGAAGAAGAGGTTGAGCTAAAACAACTTAAGAAGATACATGCAGACATCTCCATCTGGGGACTGCTTATGGCTTCACGAGTCCATAGACAAGTTATCCTATCTGCAATGGACAAAGCCAAACTCTCAATAGACACCACGCCTGAGCAGCTGGTAGGACTGGTCTTTCCGGGAGGAGCTTCCCCGACGTTGACTTTCACCGATAAAGAGCTACAGCCTGAGGGTGCAAACCACAACAAACCTCTCTACATCTCTGTCGAGTGTAGAGTAAATGGACACTGGTAGTTCTTGTCGACATAGGATCCGCCATTAACATGTACCTGTCGAGGGTGACATATGCAATCGGGTTGAAGCCTGCGGACTTTGTGCCAACTGCCCAGCTGATAAGGGCTTCTGACAATACAAGCAGAACAGTGATGGAGACCGTGAAGATTCACACTCAGGTTGGTCCAGGATAACACGAGGTTGACTTTCATGTCTTGGACGTTCCCGCAACCTTTAATCTACTCTTAGGGTGGCCGTGGCTACACCAGGTGAAGGCGGTCTCTTCCACCATGCACCAAATGTTGAAATACCCCCACGGGAAAGGGGTGGCCACTGTCTTTGGGAATTCGCCAATCCACTCGCCGCTAGAAGTGCCTACATCGGTTTTGGAAATCGAGTATGGCACGGAGGATGTGTTCTTATTAGGATTTACCCTAGCCGAGGCCCGGGTCATACAGAACATTTTGGCTGTTGATGAGGGGTTATATGTCAGTGCACAGTCGGTGTACCTCATGAATAAGCTCCAGCATATCCCTGCGATGGGATTAGGAAACTATGGCCGAAAAGGTATTGCAGTATCGGCTGAAGTGCTGCATAACTCGTATACCTTTGGTTTGGGTTATCTGCCCACTAAGGAGGACTTGGTAGGAAAGGGCAAAGAAATGGGTGGGAGAGCTAGAGCCAAGCAGACCGGGAGGCATTTTGAGTTGATGCATCGGCCTATCCAAGGCACCCTAAACGGACTCTTTGTCCAGGAGGGGAAAGACTTTCCATTCTATGGCTTCCCAGAGCCATGGCTGAATGTCGAGAGAAGACGTCTGCCAGGTTTTGAGATCTTCTTCGACTTACAGTTGTCCGGGGATAATGTTGCCGAGGATCAAACAGACCCATCAGTTGAGGTTGAGCAGTGTAAGGAAGTGGATTCCGAGAGCACCGAGATTGAAATGGGGGTAGCACTGGCTTGTTTACTATCAGATCCTCCGATCATACATGAGTGCTTAGGGGATGGTCTCTCAGTGTCCATGATTGGGAATGAAGCGACTGCGAGCCCATCTGCAAACATTTTGGATGCATCCATTGCACCTTCCCTCGTTTGGCAGTACGAGGAAGGCTTCTTATCGAGCAACACCAGGTCAGGTAGTGAGCCGGAATCCGATTCCACCCAGTCTTGTGAGTCAGAATCAGGTTCCAGCTCGTCTGGGTCTGGGTCCGGTATTCCTAGGGGTGACAACCCGGATGCCACAGTCCTGTCTAGGTTGTCTTTTTCTTTGTCCTTTGAGTCTGTTGTAACAGAGGAACCATGCGACTTGGAAGTGATTAATAGGAATGAAGTGGCTGTGGCTTTTGAGTATTTTTCGGTGCCTTTGATTTATTGTATTAATTCAGACTTTCAAAATTTTGATGAAAACGACGAGGAATAAATTCCTCCAGTTTTGAAATATTTGCTAGAACAAGAGCATGAGAGGTTTGTAAAATCGGTCGTTGATGAAATCATCCAAATTAATGTTGGTACTAAGAAGGACCCGACCCACGGTTGGTCCAGATCGGGTCCACGTTGTCTTCGGAGGAGCGCGAGTGCTTAGTCACTTTATTAAAAGATTTCAAAGATGTTTTCACATGGTCCTACGAAGACATGCCTGGAATCGATCCTAAAATTGTACAGCACCGGATCCCTCTTGACACAAAGGCCCGACCTGTCAAACAGAAACTCAGAAGGATTCGTCCAGACTGGGCCATCAAGATCAAAGAAGAGGTCACCAAGAAAATTGACACAGGGTTCCTTCTGGTATCTGAATACCCAATTTGGTTGGCCAACATCGTTCCAGTTCTGAAGAAAGACGGCAGAATTCGGGTATGTGTGGACTTTAGGGATTTGAACAAAGCCAGTCCGAAGGACGACTTTCCTCTGCCGCATATCAATGAGTTAGTGGACTTCATTGCGGGGTATGCATTGCTTTCATTCATGGATGGCTTTTCAGGCTACAACCAGATTGTAATGGCACCCGAAGATCGGGAGAAGACTGCTTTTACCACCCTATGGGAGACCTACTGTTACAGAGTAATGTCGTTTGGGCTGAAAAATGCTAGAGCTACCTATCAACTGGCCGCGACCAAGATATTACATGACATGATCCATAAAGAGGTTGAGGTGTATGTGGATGACATGATTGTCAAGTCCAAAGAAAGAGAGGGCCACTACACCGCCTTGTAAAAGTTCTTCAAAAAGATCAGAGAATTTCAGTTGCGGCTGAATCCTCAGAAATATACGTTTGGTGTTTCAGCAGGAAAAATGTTGGGGTTCTTGATTACACAGAGAGGTATTGAAGTCGACCCTTCCAAAATCAAGGCCATCTTAGAAATGCCACCGCCGAGGACTGAAAAGGAGGTGCGAGGCTTTCTGGGTAAAGTGCAACTCATAAGACGGTTTATTGCTAAATTAACCTTGACTTGTGAACCACTCTTCGGTCTCCTGAAGAAAGGAAAGAAGTTCCAATGGGACGGCCGATGCCAAGCTGCTTTTGAACAGATCAAGCAATACTTACAGAACCCACCCGTGTTGTCAACGCCTAAGCCGAGGAAACCGTTGATTTTGTACCTTTTAGTAACTGAAACTACAATGGGCTGCATGCTTGCACAGGAGTCTGAGGACAAGGTGATGAGAGCTATCTACTTCCTGAGCAAAAAGATGCTGGATTACGAGACCCATTACACTCCACTGGAGAAGGCTTGTTTGGCCCTGGTATGGGCTACCAGAAAGCTGCGGTACTACCGGTTAGCTCACTCTGTAATGTTGGTTTCAAGATTAGATCCCATCAAATATCTCTTCGAGAAACTGGCACTTACGAGTAGGCTAGCTCGTTGGTTGCTTCTATTTTTCGAATTCGATCTGAAATATGTGACGCGCAAGTCAGTAAAGGGGAGAGCGGTAGCAGAGTTCCTAGCCAATCACCCAATGGAAGGGGATGAAGCAGTTGAGTACCTATTCCCAAACGAGGCCATTCTGCATGTTGAAAAAGAATTTTGGATGATGTACTTTGGCAGAGCGTCAAACTAATACGGGTATGGGATAGGGGTGTTGCTAATAGCACCCGACAATTTTCGTATTCCTCTAGCATTCAAACTCCAGTTCAAAGTATCGAACAATGAAACAGAATATGAGGCATGTATTGCTGGTTTAGAGGCTGCCCTAGAACTAGGGACAAAACGGTTGGACGTCATCGAGGACTCGAACCTGGTTGTATCTCAAGCTAAAGGAGATTGGAAAGTCAAAGAAGAAAAGATGAGAATCTACCATCAGACCTTGGATGTGTTGATTCCTCGGTTCGAGAAGCTAAATTTCACTCATCTGTTAAGACAGAACAACAGGATCGCAGATTCACTAGCAACTCTATCTTCTATGATAGACATCACTTTTGGAATTCGGATGTGTCCGATCATCATCGAACAGAAATTTGCGCTGGCCTACGAGCTGATTGCTGTCATAGATGAGGTACAAGATGAGAATCCCTGGTATTACGATGTCTGGAACTTCTTGGAAAAAGAGGTGTATCCACCAGTGGCAAATGCCAAGGACAAAAGGGCAATTCAGAGAATGGCTTCTCAGTTCATTATCTGCAGGGGAAAACTGTATAAGAGAGGTCATCTCAGGATGCATAAGCTGTGTGTTGATGCTAAAGAGTCCAAGCGCTTGATGGAGGCCATCCATGGAGGAGAGTGTGGAGCGCACATGAATGGGGTGATGCTAGCCCGGAAAATTCTCAGACAGGGTTACTACTGGTCTACCATGGAAGAGGATTGTATTGGCTTTGTTTGGCAATGCCACAAATGTCAGATCCATGCAAACTGCATGAACATTCCGCCATCAAAGTCGTACAACATGACTTCGCTGTGGCCATTTTCAGTCTAGGTGATTGATGTGATCGGGGCTGTCACTCCGAAAGGGTCCAATGGGCATGAGTTCATTTTGGTCGCGATGGACTATTTTACAAAGTGGGTTGAGGCCCAATCTTATGCGGTGTTGAAGGCGTCGCATGTTGCAAAGTTTATTAGGAACAACATCATCTGTCGCTATGGGGCCCCAAACTAGATTATTTTAGATAATGATTCCCACTTCAAGAAGGAAGTTATTGACTTGTTGGAGAAATACAATGTGGCTTTTCACAAGTCATCTACATATCGGCTGCAAACCAACAGAGCAGTTGAGGTCGCCAACAAGAACATCAAGCGTATTCTGCAGAAGATGGTGGAAACCTATCGGGACTGGCCAGATAAGCTGCCATTTGCTCTGTGGGACTACCGGACTTCAATTCGAACTTCTACCGGGGCGACTCTGTATTCCTTGGTCTATGGGATGGAGGCCGCCTATCGAAATTGAGGTTCCGTCGTTGCGAGTACTGGCTGAATGTCAGATAGCTGAGGTAGATTGGCCGTAGAGCAGATTCGAAGAACTCATGCTCTTTGATGAACGAAGGCTGAAAGCACTATACCATATTCAAGGTTATCAATGCAGAATTGCCAGGGCTTTCAACAAGAAAGTTAAGTCCAGGAATTTGAAGAAGGAGATTTGGTGCTCAAAGACAACCGAGCTCCCATCCACGACCCTAGGGGCAAGTTCAGACCTAATTGGACTGGTCCTTACATCATCAAATCCATTTGGTCGGGTGGAGCTATTGTTCTAATGGACCTAGATGGCCTAGGGTTCTCCCAACAGATCGACATAGGCAAGTTGAAAAAATACTTTCCCTGAGAGGCTCGCTAGGCCGAAAACTCGAAAGGGCGACCTAGGCAAAAGTTAGAGCATAGAAAATTTGAAATTATAAAAACTGAGCTCGCAAGGTTGAAAACCCCAAAGGGCGACCTTGGCAAAAGTTAGAGCGTAAAAGGTGAGGGTTAATACACGAGTGAACCTGAGCCGAACTACGTAAGGCTTGATTCCCATCTTTAGGATACGTAGACAACTTCATCTTGAAGTCCAGCCATAAACACTTCCCCGATCAACTTTGTCCATGTGATCGCCTTGGTCATCTTTGTCTATTCAGTATTTAAGATCTCGGTCGTGATCTCCGGTGCAGTGCTACTCAGACTAGGGGTAACTTTCCAGTTACTGGAATCCGGGGTTGTGCTTCTCAGTGACAGATCTCAAGCGTGTCCAGTTCTGATCCATATCGAAAATGGTTTTGAAAAGTTTTAATAAAAGTTGATTTTGTTCAAATTAATCTTTTTTACAACTTAGACCATTTTTGGACCAAACGAAAAAATTTTAGTACCACAACTTTCAATTTCATTGATTTCAACACGGAGTTCTCTTGCTCTTGAATACAAAATTGAAGTTGCTTTTCATTACATTCACAAAGAAAACTTGAAAGTTCTAATTAAAGCAAATAAATTTAGGGCATAGTCAGATGTTCCTGCGTCCTCTCCCAGAGCTGGTCGAAGTCTCTGATGCTAAGCTGGGCCCGATCTGTGCCTCTTCATTGAGCCAATCTAAGCACTCATTAGAGAGGGTGTAGCTGAAAGTAGGAGTGGAGCCAAAAGTTCTCTCGTCCTCCATGCTGCGACATACCGAGCTAGCTGCGCGCCTCGGACCAGAAATGTAGCGGGGTACTCAATCCCCTCCTCTGGGCAAGTCTAATCATGTCCAAACTGGCGCCGAAACCAGAACGGAAAGTAAAACACGCAGTGTGTCAGGCCAATCAACTGGATCCCAGGCTAACGGGTCATGTTGTAGCTCATTGTCGGTAAATTGAGCCAAGGGCAGCACCAAGCAATGCGATCTGCGGACAAATTGCACATCCAGCTATACCACCATTCTTCATCTGGAGCATCGACTAGACGTTGTTGGGAGAAATAGCTGCGAGTCGAATATGCCAGACACGAGTCCACAACTCTCAATTTGTCCATCAACCACACCTGGGGAGGGATGAAAAATGAGAGAATAAAGAATAGAGAGATGTACGTTGAGAGGAAAAAGTGAGCAGAAGGTTTTGAGAGAAAAACTGAGCCTGAGGGCCGAGTGATGTGAGATACACATGTAAGATTGGGTGGGAAACATTACCTGCAATAGTAGTGGACTCCCCGCAAACCTAGCCGTCTCCCGGCGATGAAAAGCATCCAAGCCTATCAATGTTTCGGCCAATGTCATGGCGATGCAACTTTTGCCCTCTTTCAAGCTGTCAGCGACCTCAATCAAATGAGTGCTAAACCCGCCGGAGCCCGGGGCTAGTAAGAAATGAGATAGCATGCATAAGCAGAGTGCATGTCGCCGATGATCTTGCCCATGACAGTCGCCGCGATCACCGGCATCAGAAAATCGACAAACCAAGCTCGGAATGTCCAGCACTCCATCGCGAATTAACAACCGAGCGTCATGCAAAGTAAGACCGCACATCCTTCCTAAGGCTTGGACATGGCCAAACTGGAGTTGAGGCAAGATTTCTTCATCACGCTCAGATTCCATTAAAGCTTGGAAATCCTCAAAATTGGGACACATCTCGTGACCGTCAAAACTAAAGATGTATGTTACCAGATTCCAAAATCTTGCCATGGCATAGAGGAACGGAAAACGCAGCGGGGTGCGACCCAAAGTGAATATGCATTTATGCCAAAACCCCGGAAATTTAGCCTTTCCAAGCCATCTAAGTTGGCAATCCAATTTGTGAGATTTTGAGCAAGAAACTCTTCCATTTGGTGCAAATCAATGGTGAAATGAGGAAAACTATGAAGCCATGGCTTTTGTAGAAGATAAGGTGTTGAGTAGAAGACAGGTGTCAACATTCTGGAGGTGCTTGCCATTTTTGGCCGATCGGCCAAAAATAGTGCTGACTGACCATCTCTTTTGGCCAATCGGCTAAAAATGTTGGCCGATGGCCATTTCTTGTGGCCGGTGACCTTTCCCTTTGGCCGATGGCCTTTATTCTTGTTCCCTGAGCTGATTATGTTTGGAACATGCTGGGAACTTGTGATTGGCACCACTTCCAATGCCTTCTGATGATGACTATGCAAAGTCGCGCCTGCATTACTTCGATTTGTTTATCGAGTTGTTGTACATTTGCTTATCGAGTTGTATTTCACATTCTTTAAGTCTTTGCTTTGCTCATCGAGTTGTATTTACACTTGGTTAGCTTATGTAGTTTTTTGTTTTGATTATCAAGTTATTTTTGTCATTACTCGGTTTACTACCTGATTATTATGATGCAAGTGCTTAATTTTCAAACAAAAGTTCAAATCTCATTTACATTGTTATGTAATGCGATGCGATGCATTGCGATGCATAAAATGTATAAATGTAACACTTTTTGAACAAAACAGCTGTTTCATTTCATCATGTCTTTTGCAAAAAGTACATAATTTTGAGAAAGTAAAACCTGCCTGAGGCAGTATAATGTGCTCAAACTACCAGTAAAAAGAAAAATAAAGCAAAACAAGAAGAGGAGAAAAGCAACAAATGTCTGAACAAGGAAAAGAAGAAGAAAAAGTGATAGAAAGTCTGGATCAATATCAGTCATCTCAAGTGCGGGAGTCGGTCCTGGTCCTCTTCCTGGACGAGGGTTCAGGGTCACCACCGCCATCTCCATAGTCAGAATCTGAGCTGTCTCTGGCGTCGCCCTGGGATGATGTCGCCTCCTCGTTAGAATCATCAGGGGAAGGCTTTCGTGAACTGCTCTCAGCAAGGGTGCACCTATGTCTGCCTCGGCTATGGATAGTCATCCTCCGCCTGACTCCTCCTCCTCTTCGAGCAGGAACAGATGGTCCAGCTGGAGTACCTCCCGCGGCTGGAATCTGGAATGGGGCCTGAAGAGGACAAATGGCAAATGCATCAGTTATGCTACGTAAAATAGAGTATGAATACCGAATATAGTGCATGAGTACAACGTATGAACACCGTGAGCAACGCTGTGAGCAGTATGTGAGTTATAGTGTATCAGTGCCATGAGTGGTATGTCAATGCAGTGTATCGGGTGCCGTATTGGTAATGCGATGCGTCAGATCATGCGTGGAGCAGAATATGCAATGTTTTGGGACTAAGTTTGAAAGAACTTGCCAGGATCCCGTAGATGGTGAGCAGGTCAATGCTCCACTGCAGCATCCCCATCACGAAAGCCGTCAGCTCCAGAGACTGACTAGTATACTTGATGGAGGCTTGCAAAAGTGTTGAAATCATTAGTATTCTGCGGGATATCAAATGAAATGAAATGACTGTACAGAATGCAAAGTATAGCAATACATACCGGGGTCGAGCCGCGAACTCCAACAAGCTCATGATCAGCCGGAGGAGGAGCGATGGGTATCTGATACATCTCCCCACCCTGCCCTCGGCATGTCATGGTGGTGGGCAGCTCTAGGACCCACTCCTGCTACGGGCCTGAGGTGCCCTCGATGCTTCTAGTCCTGCCGTTGGCACTACAGGTCTTTCTTTCTCAGCTCGGTGAGCACCAGTCAGAGGCCGCATTAGATAGGCCTGGATGAACTCGGTGTAGTCACCTTCGTCTGTAAAGGGCTCTGAGTCCCAGCCGATCGTGAAGTCCATCATCTCCTCTGGGTATATCTTTTAGTGTGCCTCATGTAGGTAGGAGGTGGCACTGGGACTATCTGCTTCGGTAAGCCCAAGGTCTGGTGCAAGAAACGCTCGCCTAGGTACCAAGCCCGACAGACTAGGCCCTCTAGCAGAACCCTGAATCGGGCAGTCTCCTAAGCGCCCGTGTACTGATTTCTGACTGCCTTCGGCAATAGGGCCCAGGGTTGCCAGGTGATCTATATATGATATACAGTTTGTTATTTACTATTGAAAGTACAATGTAAAGCAAAGCTTAACTAAACTATAAAGTTTCACATACCTCTATGGCGGTGATGGTGTCGAAGTACCGGCGGAAGAACATGAAAGACTCCCATGGCCTCCACTCGCACCTCATATCGAAGCGGTGAGAGAATGGAACACCGAGAGAGATCTCCTCATCTGGCACAGGGGCAAGCCTAGGGAAGTAGGCATACACTCACAACTATAGAGTGTAACAGGGCAAATATCAGTATGCTTATCAGATAAAGTAGAATGCAGAAAAAAGAAGAAATCTGAATCATGTGCAGTGTGTATAGTGTATTGTGCAGCATGTGAAGTGTATTGTGTAGTGTGTGTAGTGTGCAGTCGGTGTAAAGCAGATTACATGTGCGCAGTGTGTGTGGTGTACAGATAGTGTAAAGCAAAATTGTAAAAGGCTGAAAGGAAAAATGTACCTCCCAGGCTCGCCAATAACCTCCAAGCAAGTATTCGCTGCGGCGGGAAGATGAGCTCATATATCCATAGAGTGTGGCCAAACCCACGCCACCCCAGTCGTAGCCGCAAATCCGCGTCACGTCCACAAGTGCTCAGTAGGTAAAGGGCGACAGTGTTCGTCCGGTCGGCGAAGAGCGTGGTCCCTAGCAGGAACATGATGAAGCCACGAGCATCTTGCTCCTCATCCTCCTCCTCCTCCTCCTGAGAGTAGGTGCTTAGATCGGGAAGTGATCCTCGAACCATGAATACCTCACAAACCCTGCCCGGGCAAGAGGTGGCTAAGTGCCAAGCAAGTATAGCAGAGCGGCGTCCCACTCGTCCATATCTGTATCAAAGGGGATCGGATCCCCCCTACTCCGATGCCTGTGAGCATGGAGAAGTCAAAGGGAGTCATCGTCATCTCCCTGATAGCAGAAAGGTAGAAGGAGTCGGTGCTGTCCCACCACCTCTCCACCAAAGCAGCAAGAAGGGGCCTACTCGCAGTGAGGTGCGAGAGTCTTATGCAGAAAGTCCCAAAGCCGGCCCAGTCGACAATGTGGCGGACCGCATTGGGCAGCTCCATGTACCATCCTCAGGTGACGGTGTTCCCATGTCCTCGGAAGGCATGGGAATCTCCCTGTGTTCAAAACAAACAATTGCAAAGTAGTGTTAAAAATATAGTGTTGAATGCGCTCAGAATTGATGAGAATGCAGCGTATGTGCATGTGTTCAAGATTACACAAATATCGGGTATAGACGTGCTCGCAGTGAACTACAGCATTTGATGTATCAGTGTGTTTGACTTGTTCAGTTGAGAATGCAGCGTGTGTGCATGTGTTCAGATTTAAACAGATATCGGGTGTGGGTGTGCTCACAGTGAACTACAACATGTGATGTATCAGTGTGTCTGAGTTAAGCAGTTAAAGAACAGAATCGACTATCGCAGTTATATGTTCTGCATTGCAGAAAATGAAATAGAGGAAGAATATACCTCAGCAGCGCCATAAGACAGATGTGACTCTGGCTCACGCAACAAAAGCTCCAGTGGCGCGCCCCGCGCATAGCTCTTGAAGTGGCAGATGCCATCGGGAGGCAACACGTGTATCGCCGGCCTGTAAGCCGCCGGATGCGAAGAGGTACGAGCTTGACCTCGGGGTCCACGTCCATCTCCGGGGGAGTCCCACCACGTGGAATGTCGTCCGCCATCTCAAAAGGAGCATGAAAATGGCCGAGAATGTGAAAAACGGGCAAGAATGCGAAAGGTCAACCTAAAAGTCAACCTCGAGGGCTGAAAAATGGGAGAAAAGGTCGAAGTATGGGAAAAGGCACGAAGAGCGAGGGTAACTTGGAGGAAACAAACCCCAGGTGGGGGAAATCGAAAAGGAAACACCAAAAACTGAGTTTTGTTCGGTTTAAAGTGTGCAAAACGGGAAGGGTTTCGCGAATCAAACGACGGAAAAGGGTCAAAAACAAGAAAAAACACGGATCGAAGGTCGGGAAATTGCCTAGAAAGCAAGAGGAATGTTTTTCGAGCTTGGAGAAGTGAGGGAATGGGGTTGGAAACCCCATATTTAAAGACCCGTGGCCAAAAGACAAAACTGCCCCTAAAACTGCCATTTTTGGCCGGTCGGCCAAATTGTTAGCCGATCGGCTAAATATCTGGCCGATGAGCTCATTTTATGGCCGATGGGTGGCCGGCGGTCTCCCCTTGTGGTCGGTGAACCTCCCACACCCTTGGTTGGGTCAATTATGTGGTTTGGGACCTTCATCTCTCAAGTTAGTGCAAGAAAGTACACTTTTGAAGCTTAACCACTCTTCATGTTGATCTCGAACCGTGTCTTCCTGTACGACATTCGATACGCATGAGGTGTATCCTTTTCGTATCCTTTTGTAAAATTGTAAAAATCCAAGAATTGCTTTTTAGCATGTTGTGTTACAATGTTTTGTCATAATTGTAATAAGCACGTTTATTACACGTCTTTTTGCCCTTGCATTGAGCATGCTTCATCTTGCTTTCAAGTTGCATCTCAAATAACATGCCTTTACTATGCTTCCATTGAAAATGCACCCACCCCATTGTTGCATTATCACACATTACATGCGCTATCGCGTATGCTTTACTTACATGTGTTATTATGCTTCTCTCGCATTGTTATGCGTACACTTAGGTTGCATTGTCATGCACCCCTCACTTGCGTTGTCACGCTTGTTTCAGTTGCATTGTCATGCACCACCTTACTCGCCTTGTCATGCACACTTGTTGTATCGACATGCACCTCTTTACTTACGGTGTCACGCACTTTTTGCTCGCATTGTTATGCATACACTTAGGTTGCATTGTTATGCATCTCTTGCTTGCATTGTCACGCATCCTCTCTCTTGCATTATTATGCACCCACACTTAGTTGCGTTGTCACGCATCCTCTCTCTTGTATTATTATGCACCCACACTTAGTTGCGTTGTCACGCACCTTTCACTTTCATTGCTATCCATGTTTCTATCCACATCATATGTGCATGTGTTTGTCTCACGTTGAAACGATATCTTGATTTAACATAGAACATGTGTTTCTACTATATTGTACCTGCTGAATTTCTTTCTTTTGCAAGCACGATATTGTATGTATAGTTCATTTGAAGATGGTGAAACCAGATGATATTGTATGTACGGTTCATTCAAGAGAAGTTCCAAGTCAGTTTGGACGTACCCGCACTGTTATGTGCATCACGCTTTCTTGCGCAACCTTTATCCACTCGCGTTTGGCGTGCGTTTGGATGACTGCGCTTTCTTGCACAATCCTTTCCTCTCACGCATGTGCCACGTTGAGAGATGCTCCCTTTCCTATCACACGTGTGCCACGCTGAGAGATGTTTCATTTCCTCTCATGCGTGTGCCACGCTGAGAGATGCTCCCTTTCCTCTCATGCGTATGCCACACTGAGAGATGCTCCCTTTCTTCTCATGCCTGTGCCACACTGAGAGATGCACCCTTTCCTTTCATGCGTGTGCCACGCTGAGAGATGCTCCCTTTCCTCTCTTGCGTGTGATACGCTGAGAGATGTTGTGTTTGAGACTCCGGGTGTCCTCGGTAGTCGCTTTTGTTCATCTCCGCGTGAGGCGCAGTGAGAATTGCATAATTTTCTTACATCCTTTCTGCATGTAATGTAGTTTGGTTTGTATTCGCCTGCTTAAAACTATTACATGTCTTGCTTCGTTATAGTTTTCTTTGCATTATCATAAATTATGCTCGGCATCTTGCATGTCACTTGCATCTTACCCTTGCTGTAATACCCCTGTTCTGTAGTATGGGAATTGGTCCTTAATACGAGTATAATGATGTGTTTAATATGATTTTATGTGCCATTTTGTGAATATTTGTGATTTTGAAATTCTATCTGTTCACCGTAGGAATATCTGTTTGAATAATCTGCTTTGGAAATTAAATTGGAGGCCTTATCGGTCACAAAACCCGAAATCGAATACGCCATTGTGATTGGCATAATTTTTAGAACCTACGGTGAAATTTAATTGAAAATTGATTCGGGTCAAATAATTAGATTCAAAACGATTAATTAGTGCCCCATTACCTTATTATTATTATAATGCCAATAGTGGGTTTTGTTGGGTAAGGGCACTACACCCTCTATTCTCCCTTCTTGCTTCATTTGACTGATTTGGGACTCAAATTAGAGGAGAGTCAGCTGTAGAGAGGGAGAGAGGAGAGAATTGTGCAAATTGTAGCTTAAAGCTTGGAAACCTTGAAGATAATCCAAGAATTGTTATAGATTGTGAGAATCAAAGCTTCTAGGTGAGTAATTCTTGGATTATAGTTTGCAATTTTGTGTGTTCAAGCTAATTGGGTGATCAAGAGTAAGATTGAAATGAAATTGGGTTGGTTTTGTTGAATTAAAGCTTGACATATGAATGCATGTAAGAAATTGTGTTGAAATAGCATATATAAGCTTGAAATATATGATTCAAGTAGAGTTTTGGTTGAAACTCATGTTTTGATCACCATTTGTGTTGTCTAAGTTGAGAATGTGGCTAATTCATCACATGCATGTACAATTTATGAAGATATGAGCTTGAATGTATGAATTTGTTATGTTAGAATGAGTTTGATGGGAGATTGGGGTATGCATGTGAATTAATTGTGAATTGAGCTCCATTGGGTTGAGATTTGGGGTTTACATCATATTAGTATACTTATATTTGAGAATTGAGCCATAACATGCATGATTTGTTGGTCGAAAATCGAATTGGAGCTCAAGAACTCAATCTGGAAAACCCAGATTTTTTATGTCCGCTCGAGCGGGTTAAGTGCTGCTCGAGCGGGAAAATCGTGCTCCTAGCACTTTTTGCAGACATGGTTGCCGCTCGAGCGGGGAAGTTGACGCTCGAGCGGAGAGCTATGTAGACAGGCCATCCGCTCGAGCGGCAGAGTTAACACCCGAGCGTGATTTTGATGTAACCAGTATTTTTGCAGGCCTTAAGTGTCCGCTCGAGCGGGGAAGTCCACGCTCGAGCGGGGACCTTATTTTCTAAATTCTGAAATTGCATTCTGTGTTCTATTTTTCGTTCTCTTTCACTTGTAAGCACTCTTAGACATGCATTGAGCATTGTAAATCAGTTAACGAGATAAGAATAAAGCCTAAAGAGGAATATGTGAATTAAAGAACAGATTAAACTGTTAGTGACCCTTTTGTGTTCATGAAATGTGTAGAGTCAAGCTCTTGGGCAAATCCACAAGCCGATCACTGTGAGTAATATCGATATTTGAAATCTTAGCAATGTCCAACTGTTTATTCCCTTATAAGCTTTATGAGTTGCTAATTGGGATTGTGGACAAAAGTCTGACATCAACGAATGAATGGACCGAAGGTCGTTTCGATATGAATAAATGGACCTAAGGTCGTTTTGATAGAAATAAATGGACCTAAGGTCGTTTTGATAGAAATAAATGGACCTAAGGTCGTTTTGACATAAATGAGTGGGTCGAAGGCCGTTTTGACACGAATGTATGGGCCGAAGGCCGTTTTGACATAAACGAATGGATCGAAGGTCGTTTTGATAGAAATAAATGGACCTAAGGTCGTTTTGACATAAATGAGTGGGCCGAAGGCCATTTTGACACGAATGTATGGGCCGAAGGCCGTTTTGATGTGAACGAATGGACCGAAGGTCGTTTTGACAGAAATGAATGGACCAAAGGTCGTTTTGATAAAAATGAGTGGACCGAAGGTCGTTTGGACATGTATGAATGGACCTAAGGTCGTTTTGACATGAATTAGTGGGTCGAAGGCCGTTTTGACACGAATGTATGGGCCGAAGGCCGTTTTGACGTAAACGAATGGGCTGAAGGCCATTTTGACAGAAATGAATGGGCCGAAGGCCGTTTTGACATAAATGAATGGGCTGAAGGCCGTTTTAACATGAATGGAAATTTGAATGGCCCAAAGGCCAGAATATTTGGAACTATAGTCACTTGATTTGAATTTCGTATAGTTATATATCTGTTAAATAGAAATATGAATTGGGCCCAAGACCGTTTGGAACATGTTGTTCTACATTGTTATGTAACTTCTATATTTGATTTGATATTATTCACTGAGCTTTCGCTCACGCTCATTCATATGTTTGTAGGTGAGCCAAGAGAAGTCCAGACCCAGCTTCAGTGAAGTCTATATGGAACAACTAAGGTTTTGAGAGAGTCAGCTCTTGTGTCTCACGCACGAGACCCATCTTCGCCTTTTTGTTATGTATTTACATTTTGTCAGGTTAGCGAAGTTTTGAATACGTCTGTATATAGTTTTCATGGGTTGACTTAGTTTAGATGATCTTGTTTGTATAGAATCTTATGTCATTACACTTTCTGCTGTGAGTTATTAACATATGTACATATGGAATGTTATGATGTGCATATAAGCACGGCTCTATGGACAGAATTTTAAATTTGCTTCCGTTTGGCCCCTTTTACTCTAATGAGTCTTGTCTTATTTGGTTTGAGGTCGTAGGTAATCTCGTGATTACTGGCCAGTTATGGCCTTAACCCATAGGGGCGGGTTCGGGTCGTGACACTTGTCTTCGGGCATGTATCTTTGCTTCTTGTATGCTTGTCTAAGTCTTCGGCCTTGTCAAAAATGGATCATCTTTGGGCTTTAACTTTCACTCCCGTCATTGTTATGACTTTCGAGTTCTGTCAAAGCGGGTCAACTGTAGACACCCCATTTTTGACAGTCCTCAAGACTAGGACATCATCGTTTGAACATTTGATGATCATCCATGTTCGTGTTCGTTTTGAGTTCCCGGAGGTCTCGGCCGCGCGCCTTGCCTCAAGATCTCTCAACTTGTCTATTTTGTGCTTGGTTATGGACCAAACACTTGTGTTTTTGCTTTTAAGGGAAGATGGTGGCTTGTTCGCCATTTCCTCAACCCATCGACCAAGGCATGAGGCCATCGGCCCCTTTTTCTCTCCATCGGCCAAAGGTGTTGGCCGATCGTCACTGGTTTTGGTCGACTGACCACCTTTGTTGGTTAATCGGCCATATTTTCTGGCCGACCCCTTTCCATCTGCTTTTGGCAGATATTTTATGCCAGCTGTCACAGCTGGCATGCACCATTCCTTCCCTCCATACACGTGTATAGAGGGATTTGCACCTTCTGTTAGCTTTTCCAAGAAGCCTTGGAATTGGATTCCTATAAGAAGGGAGCTCCTCATTCCTTCTCAAGGGTTTTAAAAATCTGATATACAAGTTAGATATATATCTCTCTATATCTCCCTCTCTCTAGATTTGTATGTGTGTTTAAGCTCAAAAGTGTGTTTTGTTCTTACTATTGCACACAAACACCTAGCACTACACTATCCTTGGTTGCTGAAGCACTAGAAGGTTGATATTAAGGTTCCTGAGCAGGTTTTGATCAGAGAGAGTCGCTGGTCTTGTGTTCTTGAAGTTGTTCTTCAAATGTGAGATTCTAAACTTTAGATACCCCATTCTTACTTAAGGTTTTACACACACTTCTATATTGTTTCAAGCTTGACTCTAAACTACAAAAAGTTCTGATTTTGTATGCTTGTTATAGTTGCTTAAGGTCACTTTTTGGTTGGCGGTTGTCTACCCCCTCTTAGGCCTTGTTTGACCTTGTTTTGTGCCTTTGCTTTTGAGCTTTGGGATCATCTTATTTTGACCTTCCCACCACTAAAATCCAAAGGATTTTTAGTGTGGAGAAGTGATTTTAGAGTCTTGAATAGGAAAGGGACACCCCCCTCTCCTTGTCTCTCTTTTGCTAGCACAAATGGCTCATAATGTTAGCATGTTTAATTAGCATGTCTTGGTTCTATTTCAATATTTTTTAGTGACTTTTAGGACCTGCCTTAACTGTGTTCCATGTTGGTTTGATGGCATCTTTCATGCCTCACATACTTGTAGAGTAATCTTGCATGTTGCATAACTGCATCTTGTGTTTGGACCACTATTCTTGCATGTTTTGGCTCGACTCCAAGGAGCTTTCCATCGTGTTTTACCATGATTAAACTCTGTTCGGTGTTGTCTTGTCATGCATGCATTGTTTTACATAGCCTTGGTTCATTCTAACTTGTAAGTTTTGTGCCTTGAGTTCATTAGCATGTGTTACTTGAAGTATTTTCATGATTTGGCATCATGTGAAATGTGATTTCAGTCCATGTTCCATGATAACAAACTTGCATTTATCACCTATTCCATGCTTTGGATAGTTTGTGTTTCATGCGTTAAGAATAGGTCATTGCGCATGCCATCATACTTAGGCCTTTGGGATGCCATCTAAGTGGGTTTTTGGGCTCATTCTAACATGCCATAACTCTGATTTTATTGGCCTAAGTCATGCCATGTTTGGTTGTAATAGGTGTAGTGCAATTGCCCCTTTTGGCCTTGTATGTCTCTTGTTTTGTGCTCACCTTACTAGCATGTTTTGGCCTCACCCCATGCATGTTCTAGCCTTGTTTTGGCTTGCCTTGGGACTGTTTTGGGTCACCTTGGTCCTTTGGGGCTTGGTTGATATGACCATGATCCAAGTACCTTGGCTAACTTTGAACTTGAAGTCCATTAGCATGCCTTGCTTGTGTTATGTGTTTAATTTGGCATCACTCTTAGCATAATTTCAAAGCTTATGGTGTCACCATACCGCCATGATTGTCACCCCTTGCTCATGTTTGGGTGTTGTGACCTTATGCCTTAACTCTTGGACCATTGCATGTGCATGCTTATTGTGCATTTCATTCTATCACTTCATCATTTTGGCCACTGCTTTTGTTGTGGCTGAGGCCTATCCAATTTTAGTTTAAGTCCATGGATCATGCAGTTTGTGTGTCGCTGCATGCTTATCGCATTATATGTTGTCGCATCCTTGCCGTTGGAATTGTTGCCGCATGCCTATTACATTGCATGTTTGTGGGTTTAAGTTGCATTTTGCATGCTTGCTAGTTTTCATTTTGTCACATGCTTGATTAGGTTGTATTGCATTTGGCATGCTTGTTACCTTAGCCTTGTGTGCACGCTCGAGTCCTATTGCATTTGGCATGTTTGGATTGCATAGCGTTGCATTTTCATGTTGCATTGTATTTAGAATTCTTGCTTGCATTACATTGTGTTTGGTTTGGGGTGTCAAACCAAACACTAGGAGTGGGGAACGTTTGTACTTGAAGTGACGAAATGTGCCTTAATCCTTAGTCGCCGACGCTCTTGATCCAACATGATAGAGTGTGAGACCTTCATGTGTTTTGTGCATTCATTCCATATTGATTTGCACACTTGGCTCTTTTGGGCCATCATGCATTGAAGTGCGTGATTGATGGCCTGAGGGTCGAGAACCATACTCCCTTGAGTTCATGACATGATAAGAAGGGTGGTTGTGCACACATTGCTTTGAAAATGCATTGCCATGCTCTGTTTGTCCTCTGCTGCAGCAAAATAGCATTCTGTAGGAAGAGATGGCCGGTCGGCCATTTTCAATGCCGATTGGCTATAAATTTATGGCTGAGAGCCCCACTTTAGGTCGATGACCAGTTCCCCTTGGCCGATGGCCTTTCCACTTGGCCAATGGCCTCTCACAGCACCCAAAAGGTGATTCAGAAGCATCCTGAAGACTTGCACAGTTTTTAGAGGTGCAGAGCAGTGTAAACAGAGGCAGCATGAGCATGGCGATAGATTTTCGAGCAGAGCAGAGCATGCATGCATTTGTCCCTCTTTCCGAGGCCTCTTTACCACTTTAGTAGCTTAATTAATCTGTTTAATTAGATAAGTCCTGTGTAATAATTAATTAGCTAGTTAGTTAGTTAACTAGTCAATTTGTCTGATTCTTTCGGACCCTCTGTCGAGAGGGCAAATTTTGTATTAAGTGTGTGTGTGTGTGATGCATGTCTTCCAACCCCACTTCTTTCTCCCTTTTACTTAACCGCTTACAATGGTTAGTTTTAGGGCATATTTCATTTAGCTCCCTTATGCTTGCATGTTTGCATCATTCATCTATCTTGCATGCACCGGGCTTGGCGCATCATACTAACCGCATTGTATTTCAATTCCTACTTGAATACATGATTATAAAATTGTATCTCATATGCCATTTTAGACTAGCCGAGCCTATTTTTAGTTGTATTTTACATGTGTTGCATTAGCCTTCTTGACATAAGCTAGGATCATGCATTGATTACTAACTAGCTATTGTTTTGGCTCGGAGTACTAGGTAAGCGTTTATGCTTTGGCATCTTGCATAAGTGTGAGTATTGCCATGATAGCATGCTTGCTATGAGGCTATTTGCTTAGGTGATATAACAGCTTGGATGCCTGTTGGTGAAGGTTGCATTACCTGAATTGGGATAATTCATCGAAATGCGTGTTTTAAGCCCACTTGATTGTGGCAAAATCATGTTTTCTAAGCCCACTTGAGGGTGGCAAATCCACATCTTAGCCTACTTGCGAGTAGCACCATCAAACCATTTTCAAATAAACAAACATGAAATGTTTTGTTCCAATTTAGCCGATCCGGTCTATACTTGTGTGTTGTGCGCATCACATATTAATTTTCTAGCTAATAACCGGAACAAGAACGCATATGTTTTCAAAAATAAGATATCATGCTTAGTACAGGCCGATCTTTGATCGGGCGAGCGGGGGTGTTCATAGATGACCTTCTCCAATCGTACCCAAGTTCCCGAGCCGAGGCAACTTTGGTGATAACGGACACGTGGCCTTAGGAAACGAGTCAGGGTTTCCTAAATTCTTCCAAAATAAAATATTTAGGTGGCGACTCTATATCTAGCAAAGCAATCCATGTTTGGCACTTCTTTCTTAAAAATCAATTTTCCAAAACGATTTTTCAGATTTGGACTCTTTGGTGGTTTATCAGTCTCGCATTGCACTTTGCGGGATTAGATTCAGAATCGTGACATTTGAGTCCGAACTGTAATAGCTCAAAGCCCTAAGGGCGCGTCTACAGCGGGTCACCTGCCGAAGGTGTTGTCAAGAGTGGCACTGATCGGAGGAAGGTTTTAAGGCCGTTAAAAGCGGCTTCGCACTCAGCAGACCATTCGAAAGCCTTGCCCCGACATAGTGTATGAAAGAATTGTCGACAGCGATCTGTGGACCGACTGATGAACCTGTTGAGTGCAGCGGCCATCCCCATCAACTTTTGAACCTCTTTTACTAAATAAGGGGAGCCAAGTTCCAAGATTACTGTGATTTGCCTCGGGTTAGCTTCGATTCCTTGATGGTTGACAATGTAACCTAAGAATTTTCCAGAGCCGACCCCAAACGCATATTTGGAAGCGTTCAGCTTCATTTTGTATTTGCGTAAAATGCCGAATGTCTCTTCCAAATCGGCTAGATGGGTTTGCTCTTCTTTGGACTTAACCACCATGTCATCAATGTACACTTCCATAGTCTAGCCGAGTTGCTCCTTGAACATGGCAGTGACCAGTCTTTGGTAAGTTGCCCCTGCATTCTTTAGCCCAAAAGGTATAACCTTGTAGCAGTAGGTTCCTCTTGGGTTGAGGAATGCAGTTTTGTCTTGGTCCTCCGGATGCATGTCGATTTGATGGTAACCTCTGTGAGCATCAAGGAAGCTCATACGCTGAAGGCGTGCCGTCACATCTACAAGTTGGTTAATTCTGGTCAGGGGTAAACAATCCTTGGGACAGGCTTTGTTTAGGTCCGTGAAATCAACGTACACTCGCCAAGTCCCATTTTTCTTCTTCACAACCATAGTATTAGAGAGCCACGTAGGATAGGTAACTTCCCTGATTGCCCCGGCGTCAAGCAACCTGTCAACCTCTTCAACAACGATGGCCATGTGCTCCGCGGCTGACTGTCGGCTTTTCTGAATGATTAGCTTGCATTTGGGGTCAACATTCAAACGGTGTTGCGAAATGGACGGATCTATACCCGGCATCTCATATGGAGTCCATGCAAAGACATCAAGGTTGCTGAGCAGGAAGGAAATCAACTGTTGTCTGTTAGCTTGATTCAGGGAGGCGCCGACCATGAAGAACCTGTCTGGGTTTCCGTTGATTTCGACTCGATCTAGGGCTTCCGTGACCTTTTCACTTGGGAGCCGCCCAACATCGTCGAGGCTTTCCCGATCCGGCACCTCAATAGAATTCACTTGAAACTTCTTTCGCATCTTTCCAGTAAGGAGATAGCATGCTTGTGCCGACTTCTGTGAGCCACGGATCTGGTCAATGCAGCGCTCTGTCAGGAAGCGTAGCAACTAATGATAGGTGATTGGTACGGCCTGCATAGAATGCAACCAAGTTCGCCCCATGATGAGGTTATACAGCAATGGCAGCTTGACGACCAAGAATTCCACATCCACTGTTCGGGAGCCTGCTCGAACGGGTAGTGTGACTTTTCCCAACGAATATTCTGGATTGGCGTTGAAGTCGAATAGTGGATAGGGAGCCGGAGAGAGGTCCAATTCGGAGAAGCCTAGTTTGGTGAATGTCATGTAACACATATCTTCCGATGTGCTCCCTAGGTTAATGAGTACGCGTTCAACGGTGAATTGGTTTACGCGCAACTCAATTACTAAGGGATCAATGTGGGGAAGTGTCACTTCGGCCAAATCTGAATCATCAAAAGTAATGCTAGCAGCTTCATGGGGCTGTTATTCCAGAGTGAGTTGATTTTGAAGGTCGGGATTCGACTGAATCGTATGCACCGCGGATGACATTGGCAGGCTATACATCATGTGGATCACGCTGAGTGGAGGGGAATCCTGTCTTAAGGTTATTGCTTTTGTTGAGTTGCCTTTTCGGACGTACTGTTGTAGCCTACCATCTTGTACCAATTCCTCTAGGTGATCCTTCAATGCATAACAACTCTCAGTATCGTGGCCGTGGTCCTTGTGATACTCACACCATCTATCCCGTCTTCTCGTGTCAGGAGGTCCCACTATTTTGGACAGCCATTTGAAGAACAGAAGGTGTTGGACTTTGGACATGACCGCGTTGATCGGCTCTATCAACTCCATATATTTCTTGTCGGCGCGCCTTATGTGCCTGCTATCGACTTGTAGATGTTCATTTGCTCGGTGGGAGCATTGGTCGCTTGATCAGCGAGAATCCCATCTCTTATCTCGTTTAGCTCGATGCCGTGGTTCAGGGCTCTAAGGTGGTACAGAATTTAATGGCTGAGCAATTTCCATGAGAGCCATCTTGTTGGTCACATTTTTAGCTTTTACCCACAAGGCATCATCCTCCATTTTACAGTATTCTTCAACTTTCTTCATCAATGATCAGACTGTTTTGGGGGGCCGTCTGGTCAAAGAGCTGTGGAGGGCACTGTCAAGATGCAACCCCATCTTGAAGGTGGTAATGGCCATAGAGTCATTGCAAGCATCATCTACCAGATTAAAACATTCCCAATACCATGACGAATACGCACAAAGGGTTTCCCCCGGTTGAATCTGCATTGTCCAGAGGGAATTGACTTGTTTTGTCTGGACTTCATTAGTTATAAACCTTGCCCTGAACGATTTTTGGAGTTGGTGGAAGCTCTTGATCGAAGTTGGCTCTAGTTTATAATACCACCTGACAACTAGTGGTCCCAAACTGCTCGAAAATATTCTGCACATGAGAGCCTCGTCGTCTGCATGCAGCGTCATGGCTTGCTCGTAATGGCGAATGTGATCGGTAGGGTCTGATTTACTATCGTACAAGGTGAATGACAGTGCTTTGAATTTCTTAGGTAGCACTACCCTTGCAATCCGCTGTACAAAGGGATCGTGCTGGTCTTCTTCGTCTGAACTGTTTCTTCTTCGCTTATGCCTTATATGTGGACTCTCTTCAGAGGAACTGGTGGTTTCAGGTCGTCCCTTCTTCTTGGGCTCCAGGGATAATGAGTCAGAGTCACTATCAGTGTCTTGTTGTCGGGCTCGAGGTCGTCGATCACCTGCCCTCAGAGGTCGTTCCGGCTCTGAGCGGACAACTTGTTTGGACTTCGCCACTTCCAAGGCCAAATCTTGACAGAGACGTTCGTTCTCAGCAATCATATTCCTCAACCTCTATTCGTTTTGCTTTGCTTGTTCTATGATCGCCTGCATTGTGTCATGCTCTGAAGTCGAGGGTGAGGCGAAGTTCAAGGTGCGTCTAGCGGCGATAGTCTCCAGTCCAAGCATGTTTGTTGGAGTGAGGTCGTCTCTCTGTGTGGTTTCATCAGTGACTATCGGAGGATCTTCCGTTATGCCCGCCATGGACGTATTTGAGTATTCTCACAGACGGCGCCAATTGTGGAGAAGTGGTTTGGAAATACTCTTCTGATCTTGGGGGACGCTCGTGATCCTTAGCTAGTCACTTGAAAAGGAATGAACACTTCGGTCGGGGGTGCCGGAATTAACACTCCGACGGATAAGTCAATGTACACTCTCTTGATTGCTTGTATCTAAAGTTAAGCATACTAGTTCTCACTTACCTTCCTTTGACTGATGATCCTGTATTTATATTACTCTCTTTCTTGGGCCTTGGGACTGGGCCCGCTTTCAATCTACTGTATAATTATTTATTCAGCTTTGTTAGCAGCAAGCCGCTTCTCACTCGGCCAGGCTCAATCAGCTATATGGCCGAATAGGGCAGGGTTTAAATTGCGGGACGGGGTCGAAGGAAATATATATGCTTCGACCCAAGTCCAACCATTCGGCCTCCTTATGACTCCCAATATTCGGCCCCAATAGTTTTGTTCTAAAAAAAAAAAGGAAAAACAAACATCCACTAAAAGGAAGAACAAAACACAACCAAATTAATCTGGTTTCTTTTCCTCTCTCTCTCTCTCTCTCTCTCTTTTTGTTTGTGTGTGTGTATGATAAGTATAGCCATAAGCACAAGAGAGTGAACATTAGAGTAGTGAAGCATTGGTGTACACAGATCTTGATAGGGCTGCACTATCTCCATAGCCATGACAGCCCAGTCATCCATAGAGATCTCAAGTGTGACAACATCTTTGTCAATGGCAACTAAAGGGAACTGAAAATAGGTGATCTTAGCCTCGGTGCGATTCTTCGAAAATCCCATGCTGCCCACTATGTTGGTATGTTCACTAAAGCTGAAAATTTGTTGAGGTATTATCTCCTTGTTTAGTTGTAGTTTTGTGTTCATCGTTTTTGATTTTCATGCTTCTACAAATGAAAACGATGAAAATTTCAAAACACTCATAGTTATTGTTTTTATTTCTTCATTTCATAAATTTGAAAACTACTTTTTAATAAGTGGGTTGTATTTACATTTTCTTTTCCCAAGATAGTTTTTTTAGAACACTTTGCCCTGAAAAATGAAAACAGAAAATAGAACACAACCAAACAGAGGAATAAGTGAGTAGATTAACACAATTGATTGAAAATCATTGAGTTATGTGTCTATCTATTTGCGGGGTTAACTAGGGACACCAGAGTTCATGGCTCCAGAAGTATATGTGGAGGAATATAATGAATTGGTTGACATTTATTCTTTTGGAATGTGCATATTGGAAATGGTCACCTTTGCATATCCATATAGTGAATGCACTCATCATGCTCAAATCTACAAGAAAGTTAGCTTTGTAAGTACTCTCTCTCTCTCAGTCAAGGATCCTCTATCCACGAATCCCTGTCCCTAATGTCTTTCCCCTGTCGGATTTCGATCTAGAGAAACTAGTTCCTTAAGAAACATAGAACTCGAGATGTTGATAGCCCAAAATCTCCAAATGGCGTTCGATTAGCACGAAACCTGGCGCACACGACCACCTAGACATGAGAGACTTGTGAGAGAAGATGGTACTCGAATCGGGTTCTCGATTTGGAAGTTAGAGCCAAATTTTGGTCTAGCTAAGCTAGCTCCTTAAGAAACTTAAAATTCGAGGTATCGACGGCCCAAAATCACCAAACGGCGTTAGATTAGCACGAAACGTGAAACACATGACCGCCTAGTCACAAGATACTTGTGGGAGAAGACGAGACCCAAATTGGTGTAACGAGTTGAATCAAATTGAATTTTTGCCCTTGTTATTATTACTGTGGTGTCGTGAACCATTCTATTTAAATTGGTGAAAATAAATTGAATTACTTCTCACTACAAGAAATTACATTTTTCGCAACGCAACAAAATATGTTGCTAAAAGGAAAAATCCGTTGGTAAAAATTTTTGCCGACACACGGAGCTACGTCGGTAACCCGTAGGCAAAAGTGAGCCGGCAAAACATTTTTCTGACGAAATTATCATTGCGTTGGTAAAAGTAATGCCTTTAGCAACAAACATAGTCGTCGGTAAAAGCCTTCATTCATCGTCTGTAATTTACCTTGCGTCGGTTAAAGTAGTTCAAATATGATGACTGTGTGGCACTTTTCCCAACACAAATTTGCATCGGCAAAAAATATACTTTTAGCAACACAATATGAGTCGGCAAAAGTAAACTTTTGGAAACACATTTATGTCGACAAATGTTGCCGTTTGCCAACGATTTGTTTGTCGAGAAAGCTTTACTTTTGGCAACGACAAATTTGTATTGGCAAAAAGTACACTTCTAGCAACACAATATGAGTGGACAAACATAAACTTTTAACAACACATTTATTGACAAATTATTTGTCGAGAAAGCTTTACTATTTGGCAACGACAAATTTGCCACGACAAAAATAATTAAAAATCATTTATATATATATTTTACAAAAATTTACAGATTTACAAGAGGCATCTCTCAGGCACTACTATTACAAACTAATAACATTGGACACCGTTGACCTCAATGACAGTTGAGATTATCCTAGAGTCCAATCGAGTATTCTTATCCATCATGCAGGCAAGCAAGTAGTCAACAACAACAAAATTTTTCCTTCTCAAGAAATCCAATGCAAGTCTTCCATCAATAATGGATTCAATATCAGTACTAATTGCATTACAATCATCTATCTCATCCTTGTTGGCACGTTCGATAGAAAAATGTGGATTAACTTGCCTGAGGAGAACATCACTCTCACCGGCAACTTTTAAAGTTTCAAGAGCTCCCAGATAAACAAGGTAACGAACGACGTGACGGTTTTCTTTCATATACTGAAGAATATGGGTCATTGCCCATGTCTCCCTTGTTTTGCCACATTTCTCAACCAAAATATTACATGCGGCTTTATCCCAACTTCTTGTATTTTGTTAAAAATCTCAAGAACTTCTTTATATTTGCCTGAAAATCATAGCAAACGAGATGATCATTTTTTTGATACAAGTTGCAACTTCAAAAATCCAATAACACCAGTGTAGTGCAGATAGCATCGTAGATCAATGAAAATTACTATTATTATTATTATTATTATTATTATTATTATTATTATTATTTCTTTTTGTTGAAAGAAAGACACAGATCGATAGAATGAGAACATCTAAATAAGTAAGAGCACGGTAACATGAGATATATAGCTTAACATTAACAAATGCTGAGACTTTGGGAAGAACATCAGCATATCAGCATCTAGAATAGTAACAACCCGCAACACACTGGAAAAATAGCAATATACTAGCTAACAGTAGTAGACAGCAACAAACTGCAACAGATAACTCATAACTAGCATCCAAAAATAGCCAGAGGCATGCACCGAAAAAAAAAAAAAAAAAATTGCCTCGAAATTGGAATAACAGCAGCATATCAATATACAAATGGGATGTTGACCCTGTTTGGTAGAGCTTATTTCAGCTTTTAGTTTAATTTAAGCTATTTTGATGTGTTTTGTTCAGCTTAACAATACAGTTTATAGTTTTTTGTAAGTCAAAAATCAACTTATTCTTGGAGTGGAGGAGGAGAAGCTTAATTTATAAATCAAAAATCAGCTTATGTTCACAGTTATAAGCTATAAGCTGTTAATGTATAAGTTATAATCACTTTTTCACAGCTCTACCAAACGCGGCCGTTATGTATCTTGGAACAGCTTTACGATTTAACTAGGTTTTTATGTGGCCAACCTTTGATTTAAGGAACTCTAGAAGAGTATTATGATGAACACTGAGTGGTCATCCAACGAAAATTGACCATTCATATCCCTTTCTACCTAATGGGATAAAAATTAAGATTTGATTAGGTTCAAGGCCACATCTATTCAAATTAGTCTTTAAGCAAACACAATTTTGGGGGCTGTGACACTGATATTAAAGTTTGGCGGCAAAGAAAATTTATTCACCTTTTCTTTGAGGTGCAACAAAACTTCACCTCTGTTGTGTCCAAACTCGGCCCTTGCAAACTTCTAGGATCCTTGAGCGAGCGAGTGAATGAGTCAATCGCTCGCTCTCTCTCTCTCTCTCTCTCTCTCTCTCTGTGTGCAAAGAAAGAAAATTGAAGATAAGAACATCAATAATAAAATTCAAGTGTATGACCTCCATATTATTTTTAGAATAAACTATAAATATACCTTCTGAAAGTTGTTTAAAATACATGTTGTCTCTTGTAAATTTAGAGATTACAACTATCCCTTGTCAGAAATTTAATAGAATTAATAAATAAATAAATAAATAACTCAACTAATCTTCTATACAATAAAATCTGAGTTTTTGACAATTATGTATGCATGCATATCAGCATTTGCACGTAATGATCCTATCATATGACATTATAACATGAACTTTGCCGACTCAAAGCCTAATAAAACTGTAGACTGTTAACAAACATTTAGTATTTCCATCACATAAATATGAGATGCTAGACTACCTACTTACTTTTTTTTTTAATAAAAATAATGACAGCGATAGCATTAATAATAGTGATAAAAACACCAATAACAAAATCATCATAATAATAAAAATGACAGAAACAATAATAACAATTACAAAAAAAAAACATAGCATGCTCACTTCCACCCAGAAGATCATGAACAAAACTGATACTGATTTTGGTATCATTACTTAATGCAATATTTGAAACCTCGAAACCAGAACCCACTCCAGTAGTTGGACAACCCCGACCACAACCAGTAAAGCTTCATTGAAAACCCCAAAGCCATTTTTCCCTCTTTTTTTTTTTTTTTTTTTTGTGCAAATTAAATAGAATTGTTCAACTGCCAGTTGAAACACTTTGTTTGACCAGTTAGAAGAATTGTGTGAATTGAATTGTGTTCAAGCTTTATATATTATTAGTTAACAGGTTTTGAAATGTTTGCAAATAAAAAAAAATAAAAGAAATGCTTTGAAATTTGAAATCTAGAATCATTTGACTGCTTGTTGAATCAGCAACCCTTTTGATTTGTTAACTAGATCCATTTCCATTCTTTCAAGGCAGGCAAGTTCTGGTTATCAGCTTGAACACTTAAAGACCCACATGTGGCAACTTTTTTTCTTTCCCATCGCTTTTAAAGGCTCAAATTCATCCAATTCAAATTTTGTTTGTCTTCATAGTTTCTTAAATTAACCGCAAAATCACTCTCCTCGAACCTTTTTTTTTTCTATGTTCTGGTTGCTCGAAGCAGAGACCGATATTACATTCATTTCATTTTTACTCATTTGCAATTTAGGATTATAAAATATAAGAGGGAAAGCCCACCCAAAAGAAATAAAAATAAAAAATGAAGAAGAAGAAGAAGAAGATGAAGATGAAGATGAATACATTCTGTGGACAGGGGCGGTTATAGCATATTTAGATGAGGATATGCAAGTGATTTTTATCATTATCTGAATGTTTACATGACATGCCATTCATAAGAATATATATGAAGAATTAGCAAGTAGAACCTCGAGGGTCTGACCTTCTCGAATAAATAAATCCCAGAAGAATCTCTTCAAATATGCATAATCTAGTGTATCCTCGAACCACAATGATCGCCAATAGTGGAAGTATGATATGAACTCTGATGAATAACCCTTCAAACAATTGATGAACTAGAGTCCCAATGTAGACACCCAAACAAACGCAACACTCAAATAGATCCAACAATCCATAACATTAATCCATCAATCAAAATTCTACAAACCCATAATCGAAATTGCAGTTAAAAAAACCAAATAATTGAACAAATATGGAGTGAATGTGTGTATGTGTGTGTGTGTGTGTGTGTGTGAGAGAGAGAGAGAGAGAGAGAGAGAGAGAGAGAGAGAGAGAGAATGGTGGAATTTGAACATACCTCAAGAATCGAACTGATATTTTTTCAGATCGAAGAGAAGAGAACAATTTTTCTAAAATCACCCCCACAAAAAATATAAAATAAAAAAATTAATATATATATATATATATATATATTGTAAAAATTACAACTAATTTGAAAATTATAAAAATCAAAAATATATTTCTAAAATTTTAAAAATTATTTATGACCTCCTAAAAGATAAAATTATACAAAAATAATATGTATTTTTAAAAAAATTTTACCAATTTTTTTTTTAAAGTTTTTTAGAAAAAAAATTCAGAAACAAGTTTCTAAAAGTAAAACCAAACATATTGAAATTGATAATCTAATCACATTCTTTGGAAAAGTTTAAAATATATCAAATTAGCCATCTCAACTTAAGAGTGTGTTTGGGTTTGATAGGTTCATTTTGTGATTTAATTTGATGATCACTTTAATTTTACAATTCAATAACTAAAATATTTAAAACTTTTTAAGATGTTTTAACAAAAACACAAATCACTAAATCACCTCATTTTACTAACAAAAATCTTACCGTCAAATAGTGTTGTTGTCGCCAAATGTTTAACTCTTTGCCCACCCCAACTTGTCGTCACCAAAAGTAAGCAAACTAATAGTGATGCTTATTATGCTACTAAAACATAAGCCCCGTAGCTAAATTTTTTGAAATTTTGGCGCCTACCAATAATTTTGGCGCCTAGTGAATGTTATGTTTTTTTAGCGACGGTAGTAAATTGCATTGGTAAAGGTCTACTTTTACTAACGAAATTGATCACTGTGCCGCCAAAAATATAGTTTTGGCTATGAAAAATTGACGTCGTCGCCAAAAGTAGCCGCCAAAAGAGCAATTATTTGTCTTGTAGTGTCTTGATTTCGACTTCGTAAGGCCCGCTTGGCAAAATTATTTTTTTACTTTTAGTTATAATGATTCTTGGATCTTAGGTAATAAATGAGTTATAAATTTAATTTTTGGATTTTATTTGATTAGCTCATACTTAATCATTTTGGTTCATATTTAATTATGTGAATGTTGGGGACCACCTTAAGTCTTTTAAAGTTAATTTAGACTTTAATCTCAGTTGAGAATTTATTTTAAATTATTAAACTCCATTCATTTTGGACCTAATTGATTGAATCGTGACCCGTTAGTAACCATGTAATATTGTTGTTGTTTTATTATTATTATTTGATTACCACAAAAGAGTTACAAATATTTATGATGTACACCATCAAACGAAATATATTTTGTGATGAAAACATATTATATTATTTTCGTCATTATTGATGTTAAAATATACTTTTAATATATATATATATATATATATAGATGTAATATCTATAGATAGATATTTGTGTTGAAAAAAAAAAAAAATTGAAAGCAATAACACGTGGGCCTCTCTCTCCTCCCTTATTTCCTTCCTTTTTCATTTGTTCTTGGCAGCAGAGCACTTTTCCCCTTGTTTTCTTCTCTCTCTCACTTTGGTCGCTCCCAGCTCTCGATTTTCACTATCTCTCTCCGAATTTTTTTTTGATTACATTTATCATATAAAATTTTGATTTACCAAAATCTATTAGGTTTTAGACCTATATTCTTGAGACCAAAGTGAAGAACTTGGTAAGAGTAACATTTTGACTAGTGGAGATCGAAATCCAACAAAGTCGAAAATTGAGGGTTTTGCTTGTTTCCTCTTCTAGCTTGACGTAGGGATTTTTCTTACACTTCTTTATGCACTTTTGCTTGATTATATCTAGCTTAGAGTTTTATATAATTTAATTAGAATTTTTGGAAAATTTGTGTTTTATTTACTTAAAAGGGGAATTTTGAGAAAAATAAAGAGTTGATGCCCAAATTGCGAAAGTGCAAACTTGGAATATGTTTGTAAGGTTATGAAAGAGCTACGTTTTAAATTTGAATAAAAACAGACTTTGACTCGATTGGTTTTGAAATTTTTACCAGTTTGTGACCAAAAAAACATTTTTAAAGAAAACAAAGGAATTACGTATAACTTTTGTGGATTTTGATCAAAATAGGATACCATAGTTGAATAATGCTTGAAGAAAATGATGTTTTTTTGGGCATTAACGATATTATTTTGCTTAATGTATCTGTTGGAATAAAACCGACACAGTTAGAAAATAGACCTTGAGAGGTTACCATACATGATTGTGATATGAAAACTAGTGTAGCTGTTCATATTTGATGAGAAGTGGAATAGATTGAATTTATCAAAAATTTTAGAATTTAATTGTTTAAATATCTGTTTAGAAATATTTGTTTTGGACTATCGGTGGAGGATAACCATGATTGTTGTAGAAAGGCATGAGACTTAGGTAAATTGAACCATATTTCTCATTTGTTGCATTGGACATTGCATTATATTCATTTCATTAGAAATGTATCTGTTTTTGAGAAATGTTTGTAAATGTATTTGTTTGAGAAAAGATGAATACTTGGTAAATCTGGGTAGAGGGTGTGGAACCGCGCGGTTAGGTGTCGAGCCTTCTAGTTCACTGGTAAAAATGACAGTGGTAGTGCACTAGGGCCTACTTGCAAACACTCACCTAAAGATTCACAGAGCTTGTATTCATGTAACATATATGGTTTAAAATAGAAATAATTTTATATCTATTGTTACATCTCAGCATTGCATGCTTTATAACAAGAGAGATAAACTGTTTTATCATGAGCATGGCATGAGCATACTCCCTTTTAGTCTTGTCATGGTCCATATGTTGTGTAGTATATCTCTACTAGGATGTGGCTCACCCTATAAGGGAAACCATTTCAGGTACAGGTGCTATGCCTCTGCCAAGGCACTGACTTGGGAGGACTTGGAGCTAGGCTTCATTTTTGTTTTATGGTTATTTGTTGAATGTAAGCCCAGGGCTGTATTGCGTTGAGTTGAAACTCTATTTTGTGTAACCAAGAATGTTCTTGGATAAATTTGTAAGCCTGTAGGGCACTTATTATCTGTTTGGCATTTGGAATTAAATGGAAATGGATGTATGAAATAGTTAGCTAGATATGTGTGTTTGTCTATCAGGTGGGTTTGTTGTATAAATAGATATACCCTGCCCAATTTTTTTGGGCATTACAATTGGGTTCCCGGTTTGGGAGTTAGAGTCGGATTTTGGTCTAGGCAAACTAGTTCCTTAAAAAACTTAGAATTTGAGGTGTTAACGCCACAAAATCACCAAACAGTGTTGAATTAGCACAAAACTTGGCACACATAACCGTCAGGTTCTCGGTTTGGGACTTAGAGTCGGATTTTGATTCAGGCAAACTTGTTCTTTAAGAAACTTAGAATTCAAGGTGTTGACGGCCCAAAATCACCAAACAGCGTCGGATTAGTACGAAACTTGGCACACACGACCGCCTAGGCACGAGAGACTTGCGAGAGAAGACGAGACTCGGATCGGGTTCCCGGTTTGGGAGTTAGAGCTGAATTTTCATTTAGGCAAGCTAGTTTTTTAAGAAACTTAGAATTTGAGGTGCTTACGGCCCAAAATCACCAAACAGTATCGGATTAGCATGAAACTTGGCACACACGACCGCCTAGGCATGAGAGACTTATGGAAAAGATGGGACTACAATCAGGTTCCCAATTTGGGAGTTAGAGCCGGATTTCGGTCTAAGAAAACTAGTAGCTTAAGAAACTTAGAATTCAAGGTGTTGATGCCCCAAAATCACCAAATGGCGTTGGATTGGCACAAAACTTGGTACGCTTGACCGCCTATGCACAAGAGACTTGTAGGAGAAGACGGGACTCAAATCGGGTTCCCGGTTTAGGAGTTAGAACTAGATTTTGGTCTAGGCAAACTAGTTCTTTAAGAATCTTAGAATTCGAGGTGTTGACGGCCCAAAATCACTAAACGACGTCGAATTAGAACAAAACTTGGCACACACGATGGCCTAGGCATACGAGACTTGTGGAAGAAGCTGGGACTCGAATTGGGTTCCCGATTTGGGAGTTAGAGCTAGATTTTTGTCTAGGAAAACTAGTTCCTTAAGAAACTTTGAGTTCGAGGTGTTGATGCCCCAAAATCACCAAACAGCATCGGATTAGCACGAAATTTCGCAGACACCACCGCCTAGGAACAAGAGGATTGTGGGAGAAGACAGGACTCAAATTAGGTTCCTAGTTTGGGAGTTAGAGCTAAATTTTTGTCTAGGCAAACTAGTTCCGTAAGAAACATAGAATTTGAGGTTTTGACGCCGCAAAATCACCAAATGGCGTCAGATTAGCAAGAAATTTGGCACACACAACCGCCTACGTACGAGAGACTTTTGGGAGAAGACGAGACTCGAATCAAGTTCCCGGTTTGATACTTAGAGCCGAATTGTTGTTTAAGCAAACTAGTTCCTTAAGAAACTTAAAATTAGAGCTGTTGACGGCCCAAAATCATCAAACCACATTGGATTAGCACAGAACTTGGCACACACGATCGCCTAGGAATGAGAGACATGTAGGAGAAGACGGGACTCGAATTAGATTTTCGATTTGGGAGTTAGAGTCAGATTTTGGTCTAGGTGAACTAGTTCCTTAAGAAACTTAGAATTCGAGGTGTTGATGCCCTAAAATCACCAAACAGTGTCGGATTAGCACGAAACTTGGCACACATGACGCCTAGGCACGAGAGGCTTGTGGGAGAAGACGGGGACTCAAATCAAGTTCTAGGTTTGGGAGTTAGAGCTAGATTTCAGTCTGGTTAAACTAGTTCATTAAAGAACTTAGAATTCGAGGAGTTGACAGCCCAAAATTAGCAAATAGTGTCGAATTAGCACGAAACTTGGCACACACGACTGCCTAGGCATGAGATAATTGTGGGAGGAGACGAGACTCAAATCGAGTTCTCGATTTGGGAGCAAGAGCCGGATTTCAGTCTAGGCAAACTAGTTCCATAAAAAACATAGAATTCGACGTATTGACAGCCCAAAATCACCAAACGTCGTCGGATTAGCATGAAACTTGGCACACACAACCACCTAGGCACGAGAGACTTGTGGAGAAAACTTGACTCGAATCGGGTTCCTGGTTTAGGAGTTAGAGTGTGATTTCTGTCTTGGAACACTAGTTCCTTGGAAAACTTAGAATTCGAGGTGTTGACGCCCTAAAATCACCAAACCACGTCAGATCAGCACAAAACTTGGCACACATAACTGCCTAGGTACAAGAGACTTGTAGGAAACGACGGTACTCAAATCGGATTACCAATTTCAGAGTTAGAGCCAGATTTCGGTCTAGGCAAACTAGTTCCTTAAGAAACTTAGAATTCGAGGTGTTGACGGCCCAAAATACCAAACAGCGTCGCATTAGCATGAAACTTGGCACACACGACTGCCTAGGCATGAGAGACTTGTGGGAGAAGACGGGACTCGAATTGGGTTCCCAGTGTGGGAGTTAGAGCTGGATTTCGGCCTAGACAAACTAGTTCCTTAAGAAACTTAGAATTCGAGGTGTTAACACCCCAAAATCACGAAACAACATTGGATTAGCATGAAACTTGGCACACACGACTGCCTAGGCATGACAGACTTATGGGAGAAGACGAGACTTGAATCGGATTCCCGGTTTGGGAGCTTGAGCTAGATTTTGGTCTAGGAAAACTAGTTCCTTAAGAAACTTAAAATTCGAGGGATTAACACCCCAAAATCATCAAAAGGTGTCAGATTAGCAAGAAGCTTGGCACACATCCCGGTTTGGAAGTTAGAGATAAATTTCGGTCTGGACAAATTAGTTTCTTAAGAAACTTAGAATTAGAGGTGTTGACATCCCAAAATCACCAAATGGTATTGGATTAGCACGAAACTTGGCACACACAACCGCCTAGGCATGAGAGACTTGTGGGAGAAGACGGGACTTGAATTGGGTTCCCGGTTTGGAAGCGAGAGTTAGATTTCGGTCTAGGAAAACTAGTTCCTTAAGAAACTTAGAATTCGAGGTGTTGACGCCCTAAAATCACCAAACAACATTGGATTAGCATGTAACTTGGCACACATGACCACGTAGGCACGAGAGGCTTATGGGAGAAGACGGGACTCGAATTGGATTACCGATTTGGGAGTTAGAGCCGGATTTTGGTCTAGGAAAAATAGTTCCTTAAGTAACTTAGAATTCAAGGTGTTGATGGCCCAAATTCACCAAATGGCATTGGATTAACACGAAACTTACACACACAACCGCTTAGGCACAAGAGACTTGTGGGAGAAGATGGGACTCAAATCGGGTTCACAGTTTGGGAGTTAGAGCCAGATTTCGGTTTAGACAAACTAGTTCCTTAAGAAACTTAGAATTCATGGTGTTAACGGCCCAAAATCACCAACCGGCATTGGATCAGTGTAGACATCCCATTTTTGACCGCCCTTAAAACTTGGGCACCTTAGGTTGATCATTTGATGATGAAAGTGAAGCTGTACAATTGTTCAAGTTCTTCAGCAAAAGGCTTCGATTTTTGAGCTTCTAATCCCAACCTTATGCTCCATTTTGACCAAAAATATTTTAGACCTTAAAATCCTTTTTTGCAAAATATTTTTCCATATGTTTCTATGAGGTTTTGAGGCTCGCATTTCGTTGAAAATATTGCCCTTTTTCGGTAAATCGAGTAAGGACAATGTGGAAATAAATGAAAGCCAGCGAACTCTTTGAAAAATCTTTAAAAACATCTTATTTATAGGTTTAGAGTTGAAGGAAATAGAAGGGAAGGAAAGAAAACTAGTTGGGGAAAAGGTTCGGCATCAATTCGTTAAAAAAAAATGAGTATGCTTCACTAAAATAGTAATATCTCTTTGTACACTTATAATTTAGATGTAAGGCCACCACCATTGGAAATTATACTTCTGGGGCTTCAATTTAGACTCAAGAACCACCTAAAACCAATTCTAGATGAAGGAGATATGCCTGTTTGAAGTTAGGTTTGAAAACAGATTTTTTCTTGCAGAGTAGCTGGCTGGCCACTTAAGTAGTAGGCCAGCCATTGAGTTGTGAAATATTTGGCCGTTTTGAGTGGATTTGCCAGCTAGGTGTCCCCATAGGTCAATTTTAGTGGCCAGCCATCCCCCAAAGTGATGAGCCGGCCAGTTGTTCTGGTAGAATAGATATTGTGCGGCCAGTTATTCCTACAGGTGCATGCACCGCACCAACTGTCTCTATACTGATGTTTCTGAGATAGTTACATGTTTTTCTATATATAGATGACCTTCCCTCTTGAAATTAGGTTAGAAAAAATTCTATAAACTCCAAAACTTGTATAGCACTCTCTCTCTCTCTCTCTCTCTCTCTCTCTCTTTCTCTCTCTCTCGCTCTCTATCTTGCAACCTACACACACACTCTCTCTCTACACTTCCTAAACCAAAAATTTAGCTCTTCTTGCTGAGGTTCTTGAGCTCAAATCTCAGCCCTTGAGAGTGAATACCTTGTGATTTGTGAGCAAAAGAGTTACTCCTCTTCAAGAGGTATAACTTTGACTATCTTTACACTACTTCTTCTTTCTCTTTTCTTACTATTTTCATACTGTTTTTGGACTGTTTTTATGGGCTGAAACTTTTGGCTTAAAGGTATCAAAGGTAGAGCAGTTAACCACCTTTCTTTGAACCTCATTTTCCAAGCTTTTGCCCTTGTGTTTCCTAACTATTTTTCAACTTTTTTCCAGCTTTTTTCCACTGATTTTTAGAGTTTTTTAGAGGCTATGGAGGGGTTAGCCACCCTCCTTAAGCTAATTTACTAGCTCAATTTCTCCATTGTTTTAACAAACTTTTTCGAGCTTTTTCATGTTATTTTCAGCACTATTTTGTTGTTTTTAGGACTGTTTTAGTGTGTTTATTTCATTTATGCTTAGTATAGTATGCATGTGGTGTTGTATTCCACATAAGTTTGGTAATTTAGGCCTTAAACACCAACCTATTTGAGTTGATAGCATTCATACATGTGTTCACACTTTGCATGAACACCTCTGCAACCTCTCTTGTTTCGTGGTTTTCTCTTTGTTTGTAAGAGTTGTTTCAATCGAGTGTTGTTTGAGTATGAGAAAGAGACCTTCCATGCTAAATGGTTTAATCTATTCGGAGGTTCATTACTAGGGCATTACTTCTCTCTCATGCCCAAAACAACATCTTGTTTGACACTTCTCTTCATTAGTGGACTTAATACTTATTTTTGGGCTAAAATGACTAAATAATGGAAAGGTAATTAAGAGAGGCTAATCAATTGGATTAAAATGGCACAAGCTAATAAAATCAAGTTAGGTTCAATCGAACGTTATTGAACCTATTGAGTCTTGAACCATTTCATACTTGTTAGTGATGATAATGGTTCAAGATTCATACTTGTTAGTGATGATAATGGTTCAAGAATCTATGTCAACCACTTTCCTCGATCAATCCCATGATAGGGAGGAGGTTTTGTGGGTCTTTTATTTGCACTTATTGAGCTTTTCTCCAATCGAGTCATAGATCATCATGCAACAACTTTGCAACCATTGATGATTTGTGAATCGATTTTATCCCTCATTTGATCAATTTCATGATAAGGAGAGGTAGAGAGGATAAACATCGTTTGGAAACACTCTATTTCTGATCTGTTTCTTTTCTGCTGCAACAGGGTAGTACCAAAAATAGTGGCCGGCCAGCCACCACCTGAATCTGACTGACCACTTTCCCTGGCTAGCCAGCCACCTCTTTTCGGCCAGGCAGTGTCATTTTCCTACAAAACAGAACAAAAGCTAAGGCAAAACAGAAGTATTTTCTACAAACAGAACAGTTCTGGTAGCAAAATAAAGGCTTTTCTGGGAGGATGTTCTCATTGGCACGTGTGGTTCCTTAACCCCCACTCAAGTTTAATTAGTTTACATAGCTCTTAGTTAATTAATTATTTAGTTAATTAGTTAATTTCCTTGATTTTGTAATCGTTAATACTTTGTTAATTAGTTTCGTGTTGTAACTAGTTAGTTTAATTGGTTAGTGTAGCTAGTTATTTTGGTGTTGTAATAGCTAGTTAAGTAGGACATTCATTCGGACCCTCTCACATGAGGGCAACTTGTAATATTATGTATGTCTTCCAACCCCCATTTCTTTTTCCCCGTTTATTTACTTGCTTATGATGGATAGCATAAAGCATCATGTTGTTTTTAGCATTTCCATGATTTACATCCATTTGTCTCGCATGCATAGGGTTCGGTTCATCATTCTAACGGCATTGTCATTTATTACTTCCTTGAATACGTGTGCCACCGCATGCTATCAAACTAATTCACATGACATATTAGACAACCGAACCTACTAGTTGCATCTTTGTATGTGTTGCATTAATCATTTTACATATTAGAGCATCCATTTTTCTGATTATTCCATTTCTTTTGGCTTGCCTTGGAATACTAGGCGAGCACTTATTGCTTTAGCATATCGCATGTGTGTGATTGTTGCCATGTCAAGCATATTTTCCATAAGGCTAAGTGCTTAAGTGATATACTTGTTTGAATGCCTGTGGATAAAGGCTAATTGTTCAAATTGGGATAGTTTGACTAATGTACATATAAGATCACTTTTTCAAGTGGTACATATTCAAAACAATTTCCAAAAAAACATAAAATCAAAGTGTTCCAATTTTCGCAAATTAATATATACTTGTATGCATCACATAGTAAAATTAGCCTAATAATCGGAACAAGATCATATAACGTAAATAAGAATCACATCATGATTAGTATAGGCCGATCTTTGATCGGGTGAGTAGGGTACTCAATTCATGGCCTTCCCCTCTCATACCTAAGTTCTTGAGCCGAGACACTTTGGTGATGATGGATAAGTGGCCTTTGGGACGAGTCTTAGGGTTTCCTAAATTACACAAAAAAATATTTAGGTGGCGACTCTGTAAATCTGGCAAAATAGTCCATTTTTGGCATTTTGATTCAAAATCGATTTTTTCCAAAAGATTTGTCATATTTGGACTCATTTGTGTTTATTTATTTCACATTACACTTGTGAATTCAGATTCAGAATCACAGGATTCCGAACTGTAGGGCTATCATATCCGAAAGGAGCATGAAAAACAAGCTACAATTTCTGGCGACTCTGCCAGGGAATTAGAGAACTTGACGTGAACTTCATGATGTTAAATTTTATTTACATATATATGTTCTTTACATTGCATCTGCATGGTTACTGTATGTCACTGTGTTTTCCATCTACTATTCCTGGACGGTTTGTTGGAGGCTTGCCCAAAAAGCTTGCCAAAAGGCTAACAAGTTGTGGGATCTGCCAAGTTAGAAACAAAACCCTTGGATTTGAATTACCGTTGTACCATTTGATCCTCCTTCTCAGTGTTAAGTGTAAGAGATATATTAGGAAATCTTGCCGAAGTACCCTTTTGACCAATCGGCCAAGCTGTATATAGTAAAGTCATAGTGACTGTTCCAACATAGGATAGGATGCTTACCTATATGCAAGATTTTGTGAAACTAGTTGCTTGAAGTAGTGAAATCCTAGTTCATGCCAAAACTAGGACAGGGCAACCACACCCCCTTGTAGGGGTGCTTTTGCTCTCTTTAACAGGTATGTGTTTTACAATGGAACTGTACTGGAATGTTCATATCAGTGGTACAGTTGGTATCTATTTTGGAACAGAATTAAGCGGGGAGTACAGTCACTCAGCTGTGATCATATCTATTCTAGTGAAATTGGGCTGAGGTGCTATCTGTTTTCTCTTTTGCAAGGTAGTCCTAGAGCCATAGCTTCAGAAAGCTCTGATATCCCCCAAGTACTCTGGACTCGTGTAGATAGACTTTGTTAGGTTAGAATTTTAGTTCAGAGGTAGCCAATGTTTGCTTTGCTTTTGTCGTGGCAATATGAAGAAGGGCCAGACAGGGTTCACCAGTTCCACTGTTTTAACATTCACCAGTTAGATCATCTTTATTCAGCTCATCCCAGGCATCTACTCCTATCATGGCTCAGCCTCCGACAAATCTAGAGGCTTTACTGATCTGTCTTCAGCAAACAGTTGATTCACTCTAGCAGGATATGACCCGACAAACTGAGGTCACTAATAGGTTATAACAACAACAACAACAGCCAGTTGCGGCTTCTGCCTCTCATGCACCTAACATGGCTGCTCTTATATCAGGCACCGCTGCCAATAAAACTCATAATCCAATGGGTGTTCCTATTCCTCCAGTCCAGACAAATCCAATCTTGGTTTAAATGTCTAGAGCTCCAGTCGAGGCACCTTTCGAGTTTGAGGTTGACCCGACCCTGCTCAAAGTCTACAAACTTGAAAAACTATTCAAGAAGGTGCAGGTGGTTAACTCTCTTCCGGATATTGAGGACGGATATACTGAATCCTCAATTACTTTGCCGAAGTGGTTAAAGATGCCACATATTAACCGCTTCGATGGCTCTAGAGATCCAATGGTGCATCAATGCCTGTTTTCTGATATCCTGCGACCAATGGGTTTGACTTGAGTTCAGAAGTTGTCACTATTCAGCCGAACCATGTCTGGAATAGCTGCTATGTAGTATGGAAAATTGGAGAACTCTGTGAAATAGAGCTGACAAGAGTTGGCTGAATCCTTTGTTGCCTAATATTCTTACAATACACAAATCGAGGTCATAACTCGTGATCTTGAGGCAACGCGTTAGGAACCGAATGAGGGCTTCTCAGAGTTTGTTACTCGATGGAGGGCAAAGGCGGCTATGATGGCAAATAGGCCTCCAGAGAAAGAGCAAGTCTGTATCATTGTTAGAAATCTGCACGAAAGACTATTGCAGAAAATGGTAGTCCTCCAACTATTTAACTTTAAAGACCTTTATGAAATTGAGGTTCAAATCGAGAATGCCATCAGACAAGGGATCATTGTGGAAGGTAATGAGCCTGTGAGAAAGAATGTTGTTCGTGGTTCCAATGGTACTACCAGTGGTAGCACAACTATAAAATGCTCAGAAGTAAACATTGTCACCACTCTTATCAAAAACCATTTTCCTGATAATAGCCAAAACCAACCACCTCAACTTGGCCCCAAGCCCAAAATTTCCATTCCCTTTACATGAGTCTCTCTCAAGCCGTGAAAACTTTGCTAGAAAAAGGGCACCTAGAGCTCCTAGAACCCCGACCCCTTCCAAATCGTTTTCCACCAAGATATGAACTCGCAAAACACTGTGCTTATCATCAACAACTAGGTCATAATACAGACCGTTGCATCCACCTCCGTCATAAGATTCAGGATCTTATTGACGAAGAGATCATAGCTCCACCAAAAAAACCTCATACCACCACTAACCCATCACCTCCCCATCTCAACCTAATCCATACACTGTCATCCACCTATAACCCCAGCATATATATCACCCCGGCCCATTTACCTAAGTCTGAGGTGTTCATTCCAAAAAGCACGTATTTGTGTATGATGGCTGCACTTGAACCCTAATCATCTCAAACCCCATCAAATACACCGTAAGCACCAATGGCCGAATCCACTACTTCTGAGTTATTGAGCATGATTGAAGATCTTCAGAGAACTGTGGCAGATTTAGCCTTTAGGAACTTGACCCCATCATCGATCGCATCACTTGCCAAAAGTTTTACGTCAAAAAGCACTTCAATCTTAGGATGAGCTATATTTGAAAAAGGCCAAACCAAAGGTATCTCAAGTCTGGGTGATGACATATCAACAACAACTAGGCCTCGCCTCGACATAGCCACCAAATCCCTTGGCAAAGCTGAAGCAAGGGGCAAGAACAAGGCCGAGGCAAGTATCGATCCTTATGCACATCTCCGGTGTGTTATTGAGACTTTAAAGGTCAAAGGGATGAACAAGCAGCAAGTGCTTGCAACTGTTGCAAAGACTGTGGATGACACTTTTGTGACTTAAGTTGGGAGTATTTCGAATCAAGGGGCAAGCCATGAAAAGGAATGTCATACCAGAAACACCCATTTCAGCTCTAATCGTACACTCCTAAGGGATCATCAAACCCAGTCAACACCTGTTGACCCTTCTGTCAATATTTGCAGGACTGGTAGTCGCACCTTCAATCCCCTTTTTATGGCCTTATCCAAAGCTCTCCAAATCCTCATAGGACAAGGCCATCTCAAACCCTTTGACCATCGGCCTCTCCCTGATCCCCTTCCAGCGAAGTATAATGCTGCAAAGCACTGCGCCTTCCATCAGCAAACCGGCCATGACACTAACCATTGTTTCCGCCTTCGCCATGAAGTTCAAGATCTGATTGACAATAAGGTCATCACTCCACCGGGGTCCTACAAAGTCTATCAGCATTGGATCAATGAACTTGGGGGATAATGTGGCTAGTTCTTTGATTGGGAATGAACCACCGCTGATGGCGGTCATTTTACGTTGGGCACACACTGGTTTTAGCAATATTGAAAATGTTGTTTATTTTACTTTCTGAACTGGGTGTTGAGTCAGTCTTGTTTTGGTGATTTCAGGGGTGTTAACTCGGACACCACTGTCTTATTGTGTTTGTCTTTTACACTCTTTATTTTGAGTTTGTTTCTATCATTGAGCCAATCGAGCCAAAGATATGAATGAAACAGCAGTAAGTTCTTACCCACTTCTCTACGCCTTTAAATCATTGCATTGACTAAAGCTTTTCAAAATTGTTTCCAAAACTATGATGAAAACAAAAAGGGAGGAATTCCTCGAGATTTGTAAAATTTGATCGACTAAGAAGAAGAGAGGCATGCTAAGCCCTTAATGAACGAGATCATGTTTGATAATGTAGGTACTGAGAAGAATCCTAGCTTGGTCTAGATTGGTTCTATATTGTCTTCAAAGAAGCACGAGTGACAAGTCACTTTATTAAAAGATTTCAAAATTTGCGCGGTCCCATGAAGACATACCTGGAATTGATCTTGAGATTGTACAGCATAAGATCACTCTCAGCCTCGAGACTCGACTCCTTTGCTTTCAAACCTTGAACCTTGATTCAGAATGATCAACGAGCAACCAAAATATGAGCCTTGCATGGTCAGATTGGAAGCAGCCCTTGAACTATGGCCAAGAAGGTCAGATGTGATCAAAGGAAGCTTGCATGGCTAGATGACAAGCAACTCTTAAACTAGGGGCAAAAAAGGTCAGATATGATCAAAGATTCAAAACTGGGTCATTTCTCAAACCAATGGAGACTGGCAAGAAAGCTGAATCCCATAATTAGAGAAAAGAAAATTTTTGCTGAAGGATAATCGAGTTCCTATCCATGATACTCGCGGCAAATTCAGACCCAATTGGATGAGCTCTTACATCATCAAGACTATTTAGACAGGAACAATAGCCATTCTCATGGATTCAGATGGCTTATAGATCCTATGGCTAATTAACATGGTCAAGTTAAACTTTTCTACCCTTAAGAGGCTCGCTGGGCCGAAAATCCGGAAGGGTGACCTAGGAAAAAGTTAGAGCAAGAAAAAAAAAGAAAAAATAAAAGAAAAAGAAGAAGAAAGAAAAATGAAAAAGGAAAAAAAATAGAGGTCGCAAGGTTGAAAACCCGAAAGGGCGGCCTTAGCAAAAGTTAGAGTCTAAAAGGAGAGTTAATACTTGAGTGCACCTTAACTTGGAACTACGTACGGCCAGATTCCCATCTTTGAGATACGTAGGCAACTTTATCCTGAAGTTTGGCCCTGACCATTTTTAGCCTGTTTGTCTCATCCATGTTGATTGGCTTATCCTTCAACTCGGCTATCCTATCCATGTCTAATTGGCTCATCTTCATTCGAAATCAGGTGTCCTATTCCGTTAAAGGATACAACTGCTAGACAAATCAAGTTTGAATTAAAGGTTGTGCATCTGAAGAGTTAATTCCACATTGGTCAGGTAGTGCCCATTTGCAAAAACAATTTTTGAGGATTTTTGGTGAAGTTAACTAATTTTCTCAAAAATTATTCTATTGTTCCAAAACTGAACCATTTCTTGGACCCAAAAAAGGGAAAATTTTCAGTGCTCGCAGCTTGACTTAGATGATTTCAAAACAGAAAGTCGAACAAGCATGTTAATCTAAACTCTCATGTTGGTCAAAATTGTTTTAGCAGAAGGCCAAAACAAACTAATATATGGTCAAAATGATGAACTATGGGCACATTTGAGTTTGGTTTTTTGTTTTTTCCTCATTGTCAGCGCACTTGCCAGAGATAGCACAACTGAAGCTAGTCGTATGGGGCCAAAAACTGTCTCCTCCTCCAAGCAGAGAGGTATCGAGCCAAGTACAAAGCGCAACTAGAAATGGAATCTAGCCGAGTACTAGGGGCAAGGGTCCACAACTTCTAGATTATCCATCAACCACACCTGGGAATGGACAAAAAAATAAGAGAGATTAAAGAACAGAGAGACGTGAGCTGAGAGAAAAAATGAGAAAAGGGCTTTTCAGAGAAATAGAAATTGAGGGCTAAAGTGATGTGAGAGCCGTATATAAGAAAGGGTGAGAAACAATACCTGTAGAAGCAGGCTCTCCATGAATCGAGAGGTCTCCTGCCATTGGAAAACATCCATAGTGTTGTGTTTGTGGTTTTTGTTTGTCTTAAGTCTTGTTTTTAGTTGTTTGGATTTCAGTGAGTAGATGTGTTTAGGTCGCTTTTACTTTACTTTTCCTTTGCTGAATCGTGGTGTACTGTGGTCAGGTGTAGGCTCAATACCCGGTTAAGAATTCATTCTTGGTTTCAATTTCAAAAATAAATCATTTTGTACTTAGAGTGTCATGCCATTCCCAACATGATGTGCAAAATAGAATTCTTTTTTTCATAAACTATAGGGTCCAACTCTGATCAAAAGAGAAAACAATAGAACAAGGACCTATCTGAAGCTATATAGGTTCCGAAATGCAAAGCAAAAGAGCAAGAGGGAAAATTGGAGCATTTGAGTTTGTTTCAGCTCTAGTAATTTCCGAGATTGCATTTCGGATGCACTTCAAACCTCATTTAAAATCAAAATGGCGATCAAAGTGATCTCCCTGAGCACCATTCCCCACCAGAGGCATCTTGGCTGTGTTTGCAACGAGTTCCTAGGAGACCAACTATGACGGTAGAAACTAGAGCTTGAATGGCGATGCCTAAAACACAAAGGTTTGGAATTTCTGAGACTAAAGTCTACTTTAAATACCCAGGGGTGTATTCTCGGCTTGCTATCTGTATGTCAGCCCCATAGGTTGAGGTAGCGTGTATACGCCTCAACTCTAGATACTGAACCAACCTAGTCTGTCACCCCGTTGGAGAATAGGGAAAGTTGTGAATGTGATCAGGAAGAAAAATGGTGTGGCTCACCTTTTTCTCGCGTCTCGTCTTTCGAAAAGGGTTTGAAAAGAAGGCCTCGCAGTTCGGACTCCCGTGGTTCTGAATCTAGTCTCACAGGTGCAATATGAAATTGATAATCACCAAAGAGTCCAAATCTGACAAACCTTTTTAGAAAATCGATTTTAAATCAAATAATGTCAAAATTGGACTTCTTTTCCAGATATAGAGTCGCCACCTAAATATTTTATTTTTGAAAAAATTATAGGAAACCCTGACTCGTGCCAAAGGCCACGTGTCCGTCATCACCAAAGTTGCCTCAGCTCAGGAACTTGGGTACGAGAGGGGAAGGTCCTGAAATGAGCACCCCTGCTCACCCGATCAAAGATTGGCCTCTACTAATCATGGTATGTTCTTTTATAAACATTATGTGTTCTTATTCCGATTATTAATCTAACCTTACTATGTGACGCACACAAGCAAGTATAGACTAGGTTGCAAGACTTGGAACAATTCAACTCATGTTTGTTTACGAAAATGGTTTGAATTTGCCAACTCAAGTGGGCTTAAAGATGCGGATTTGCCACCAAACATAGTGGGTTTAAAACATGATTTGCCACTCAACAAAGTAGGCTTAAAACACACATTTGTTGAATTTTTTCAATTCAAACAACAAGCCTTCATCGACAGGCATTCAAACAGTTTAGCAAGTAAGCACATAGCCTCATGACAAGCATGCGAAACATGGCAATATAACAGTCACACTCATGCAAGTATACTAAAGCATAAAAATTTACTGAGTACTCTAAGTCAAAACAGAAATTAGTTAGAAAAGTGTATGGTCCTAACTATTCAAGATGTCTAACGCAACACATACAATATGCAATTAATAGCCTCAGTTACTTAATCATAGTTTTTGCAACACTTTGATAGCATACTTTGAGACACATATTCAAAGAAGTATTGAATTGACAATGCAGTTTGAATGATGCGCCGAGCCTCGGTGCATGCAAGACAAATGAATGGATGCAAAACATGGAAGCATAAGGTATGCTAATTGAAACATGTCCTTAATCTAACCATCAAAAGCAATTAAATAAAAGGGAGAAAGACATGGGGTTGGAAGACATACACACACGCACACACACTTATTACAACATTACGCCCTCGCAAAGGAGGGTCCGAATGAATAAGTTAACTAGCTACGCTAATTAAGCTAACTAATTATTACAACAATTGAAACAACTTTTAACTAACTTATTCTAAGCTAATTAACTATTACAAAACGAGGTAATTAGCTAAATACTAAGCTAATTAAAAGCAAAGCAGTTAAAATAATTAATTAGCTACCACTAATTAACTAAGCAAAGCAACTAAATTTCCTCGAGGGGCGAGGGGCATATGCATGCTCAGTTGATTTCCACCTGAAAATGCCACCGCCTTGCCATTGAATGCCTCTGTTTCCATATTTGGACACCAAAGAAGCTACCAACATCCAGAACACCTCTACTCCCATTTTTCATCACACTGAGCAACTTTTTTCATTGATGGCCAGTCAACTACCCAAGGTGGCCGTCGGCTACCATTAGTGGCCGGTCAGCCATTGCTAGTGGCTGGCGGCCACTGTTGGTGGCTGGTCAGCCACCCTTACCCTGAACTTCCTTTTTTGTTGCAACAGAGAGAAAACAGAGGCAAAGTAGTGTATTCTCAATGGTTATCTGTATTGTTACCCTCCTTATCATCACACAAGTTCAAAGGAGTGTAACCCTTGGCCCTAACACCATCAACTAAGCATTTTCCATGCATGATGGCTAAGGAACCAAGCTTGTACAAGCTTAATGAGTGCAACACAAGACTCAAAAAGGCCACCACCCTATCATGCATGATCAAGGGTGATGGTGACCAAGCAAAATGGCACATTTCATCACTTTGAATATGAAATGTTCTATTTTCCTTGTGTTCGAATTAACGTTTGATTCGAACACATGCAATGCAACATGAAAGATGCGTATCTTGCCTCTTTTACTTGCCATGTTTTTTTTACTCATTTTAGTTACCGATCCACACTTTAATCGATTAAGTCCAAAAGTGAGTGTCTTCTAATGGGAAGATGGCTCAAACCACAAGGTCCTTTGGGCATGAAAGAGGCATTACACTATTGGTAATGAACCCTCTAAGGGATTAAACCATTAGGTACAACACCTCAATTCCACACATACGCAAACAAGTGGTTTGAAACCAGTTTTAAAGAAAACAAAAGAGTGAAGAATGGAGGGAGGTTGTAGAGATGCTGAAATGAAGTGCAAAACAACACTAAAACATGCTTTCAACTCAAAAGAATGATGATTAAAGAATTAAAACATCAAGCTAGTAAAGAATTAACACTACAATTAGCAAAACAAGCCTCAATTGAATTAACCAGCCCAAAACAGAGCCAAAACAGGTCAAAACAGAAGCAAAAACATGTTGGAATTAAGCTAAAGTAAGCTAGAAAAACATGCTAACTAGGCATGCAAACAAGACACAAAGAGGAGAGACTAACCCCTCCCATTTTGGACTTCAAAAGAAGGTTTTTGTCACTGAAAAAACCTCTGAATTTCAGCGGTCAAAAGGCCCAAAAAGTTTGATTTGAATGTGATGATAAATGGTGCTAAAGTCTAAACAATTAAGCAACAAGAATGGTTGATTACCCCTTAACACAAAATAGCCTCAAACCATCATTTTAAGCCTCAAAAATAGAGTTTTTTTATAATTGAAAACCAGCCCAAAAACAATACAAAAGGATGGAAAAACAAGTATACAAAGCAAGTGTACTAAGCAAGTAAACTACCTCTTGAAGCTCAAGCACAAATTAAGCAACAATCCAAGCTTAAACCTTCTTCTAGAGCACAAACACGACTCCAAGAGACCTCAGCTCCAAGGTGGCCAAGTTTGATTAAGGGTTGATGTGCAAAAGTGTAGTGAAACTAGACTTTTAGGCACAAAATAACAAGAGAGAGAGAGAGAATTCTAGAGAGAGAGAGAGATATTTTTGGTCTAAAATGTCTAACCCTCCAAAATGGAGAAGGACACCCCCTATATATAGAAAATCAAGTCTTGAGCATAGATACATCCCACCATACGCGTGTATGAAGATGTAGCTTAGTGAGAAATAGCTGGTACAACTGGCAAACAAATATCTAGAAAATGAGACCAATAGCCGTCGGCCACCATTGGTAGCCGACGGGCACAATTCATAGCCGACAGATCCCAGGGCTAGCCGACAAGTCACCCTCTCTTCCAGGCAAGAGGCAACAAGCTCTTGGTCCAAAAACACGCACAAAACATATAAGGTTTAGAAGCTCAAAGACAAGGCATTCCGCCGAGGACTTCTGGTGCTCAAAACGAACACAAACAAGGACAATCATCGAGTGCACAAATGATGACGTCCAAGTCTTGAGAACAGTCAAAAATGGGGTGTCTACAGTTGCCCGTCTTTGACAATACTCGATAGTCTTGAAATGACGGTGAGTGAATATCAAAGCCCAGAGACAACCCATTTTTGACAAGGCCAAAGACTTGTACAAACAATCAAACAAAACAAAGAACGGTTGCGCCTGTAGGCTGCCTATGTATCCCTTTGCAAGGAATCAAACCATCGTAGTTATGGGGCAAAATGCAAGTGATATGCATGATGCAGAAACATAACTTATGATCATGCAATGAGGCTGTAATGAAGCATCTAGATGCAAATGTTATGCAAAGAAATATATAGTTAAACCAAAACAAGGTACAACAAACTCAAACATGAAAAGAAGTATAAACATGAACCGAACCACATTTCATGTAGAAAGGATGTAAGAAAATTATGCAAGCTTAACTACGCATCATGCAGGAAAGGCAAAGAAAAAACACGGCCGTCGGGCGCACCTGAGGTCTCAAACAAGATCCTAACGTATCACATGCCGAAGGCGAGAAGGAATGGTGTGAACACTGGGGCGTGCCCGACTGTTCTTCACCAAAGGGAACGGTGATAAATATCAGAACGCGTCCAAATATTTGTAACCAAAACAAGGAGTGGTGATAAACATCGGAACACGTCCAAATGCTTTTAATCAAAACAAGGAGTGGTGATAAACATCAGAACACGTCCAAATGCTTTTAACCAAAATAGGAAGTGGTGGTGAATATCGGAACACATCCAAATGCTTTTAACCAAAACAGGGAGTGGTGGTGAACATCAAAACACGTCCAAATGCTTCTAACCAAAACAGGGAGAATCAAAGGATAGGAATGATCTCACCTGGAACCCCTCTAAATAAACCGTACATACAATATCGTGCCTGCATAGGAAAGTGTAACAACTCGACCCTCGTACATGATTCTGGTATCTTTTCAGCCCTTTATTCTGTGCTTTTGAATGCTTATTGTGAAACTCTATGTGAAATTACGTTGAATTAAGTGAAACTTGGAAATATGAGTTCCGATCTGTTGAATAAGGAAATTATCTGTCGCACTTAAACTGTTTGAATCAGAAATTGGAAGCCTTAACGGCTTAATTATCTGAAATTGGTTATATATCTGTGATCAGCATATTTTTTAAGTAATATTAAGCATGTTTACGAAATTTCAATTTCAGAATGATTAAACGATTGAATTTTGTCCTATATGCTCTTATATATGAATATGTCAATTTAAGGCCTCTTAAGCTTGATCAAAAACTAGAAATATCTCCTGGGAAAGAAAATAAAGAGTGTGGAGAAGAAGAATTGGGGGAGAAGAAATTCAACAAGAAGCTTGTCAAAATTGAGGAGAGTTGTGGGATTTAATTCAAGGTAAGTTCAATTCAACCTAATCAACCTTCACTTGGACTTAAGAAAGGGTTATTCTTGTTTTAACAACTTAGGGTTTGTAGTTGAGGTTTATGTTTATGATTTATGTTTGATTCAAAAGGGTTCTCATCAATTGGTTGCTTTGACACCTAATTTAGGTGTTGTATGAAATTCATACTTGAATCTTTGGTTTTATGCCAACCCCATGACATTATGCTTTATGAACATGAGGAATTTGAATCCAAGGATGAAATTTGGATAGGTTGTGATTTGATTAAGCTTCTAAGCATGTTTATCTTGTGATACTCAAGTTGTAATTCATGTATTGGTGATGTTGGATTAAGGTATTGCATTAGCGTAATCTTGGTTTGCATAAAAAATGAATTGGTATTGCTAAGATTTGCGTTGAAGTCGAGCTGCCCAAAACAGGGGTCACCACCGCATGTGCGGAGGCCATGGTCGTATGTGCGGCCAAGAGGGGAAAAATGGAAAATGCATACTATTTTTGGCTGCTCGAGTGGTGGAGGGTGACCGCACGTGCGGTACATGTCCGCACGAGCAGAGGTTATGGCCGCACGTGCGGCCCAGGTCAGAAATTCTGTTCGCTCCGTTTTACGTGCTTAACCCTCAGCTCTTTTTAGAATTTGTGTTTGATACCTGTTTATGATTGTACATGCAATTGAAATGTAATAATGTAAGAAATGGTTTAAAAGAAGAAAGAAACTAATATGGGTTATCTATGTGTGTAGGACACACCACCGGAAGAACCACCACTCCGCAACAACACTGTGAGTAATAGTACACGGAATGTACATTTATTTACCGTTAATATCTGTTATGACCATTCTGCTTTCTGGTAGACACGACATTAACATATGTATTGATCAGAGCATGGTGACAATGTAAGGTTGACTGCATTTCTGTATATTTCTGAGCAGAAAGGCTGTTCAGTCCATTTCTGGGCCGAAAGGTTGTTCTGTACATTTTTGGGCCGAAAGGCTGTTCTGTATTTCTGGGCCAGTAGGCTGTTCTGTTATAACTATAATACTAGGCCCAAGGCCGTTCTGAAAGTAAAACAATATCAGACTCACTATTTGGATTTCATTTTTGTGAATGCACTGTTATGCATTGTGGTTAAAGTTGGTTATTAAACTGCTTAAGTGCTATTATTTACTGAGCTTGTCTCACTCTGTAATTTTGTCTAATTCTGTAGGTAATCAACTTGGAGGTCAGTCCTAGCATCGCTATCATCTATCTTTTGTCAACCTAAGGACAAGCAGGCACTTGGAGAAGCCCTTTGCATGCTAGTGCAGTTTTGCTAGACTTTGTCATTTTGTACTAATGTTTTGTGGGCTGAAGTAGATTTGTATCTAATGTTTGTTATATGCCCAACCTCTGGCCTAGACTTGTAAATGTGCATGTAACTTAATCTCAGATGCATGTTCACTAGATGTTTAATTCTGAGTCGTGGTCCTGGCTTATTTGTAGTAGCTTATTGGATGTGTCTGCATGTTATTCTATTATATTAACGCTTCCGTTCAGGCCCCAGATATTTTATATAGCAGGAAGTGTCTGTTTCTGAGTAGGTAATGCCCGAAATTTTAGGGGCAAGTTTGGGGTGTGACAAGTGGGGCTGAGCAAAGAATCCGTAAAATCCGTAATCCGATCCGGTCCAGTCCAATCCGATAGGTTTGGATTGGTTTTTTCAATCCGTGGTTCGGTTCCAGATTGAAAATTTTACAATCCGTAGGCCACGGATCGGTTCCGGATTGAACCCCACGGTTCTGGATTGGAACCGATCCGGACCGTCTAGAAATAATCTATATTTTTATACTATATACCTTCCCACACCATATAATTTCTTATATGATATAAAAACTAAAGTGTAAACCTAATCCAGCAGCCTCGCCTCACTCATTCACGCCTCTCACTCTCATTTCAGGTCTGTATATCGATGGTGTCTCTCTCTCTTCTCTTTCCCATCTCAGACTGAGTTCTCTATCACACTCTCATCCATCTCAGATCAGATCGGTGTGCTGCTGCTCGTCTCTCTCTGTCGGTGAGCTCTCTCTCTCTCTCTCTCTCTCTCTCTCTCTCTCTCGGATCGGTGACTATTTTTGTTTATTTGTTCCCAGATCATCCATCTCAAATTAGATCGATAGCTATAGCTGTTGTCTTCCTCTTTTGGTGAGCTCCTCTCTCTCTCTCTCTCTCTCTCTCTAACACTCTGAAATGGGTTCCTAGATCATCCATCGCAGATTAGATCGATTGTTCATGTCATTTACAATGGATTCGGTAAATGTAAGTAGGAGATTTTTTTTTCTGTTTTTATTTTTATTTTTATTTTTATTATGTTTTATGTTTTCATTATGTTTTTATTTTTATTATGTTTTTAGATCGATTGTTTTTTTTTCTGTTTGTATTTCTATTTTCTTTTTTTTTTCTTTTCTGATTTCATCTCTGTTTTGTATTTCTATTTTCTGTTGTTTGTAACCATTGATGCACAAATCAGTGTTTATGGAACACTTTAACTGAAAGAGTATTGACAATAGTGACAAAAAGATTCATTGTCTTTCTTTTGTTGTTTCCCTAAATACCTAATCAATAAAATTTCAAACATATGCTGTATACTTGGAGTTTCCTTTTTAATTTCATGCTGCACCTAAATGCTTATTTTTAGGATCTGCTATTAGTTTTTAGACAATGATAGGCATGATTACATATTTTTCCAGATGTTGCAAGCAGAAAAGCCTCAAATGCCATCTATCCCTAATGCATCTAAAACTGAATACATTTATTGACTATTGAAGATTTATAAAAACTGATGCATCTAAAAACTGAATACATCTATCCATGATTACATATTTTTCATGTTTGTGTTTAAGGAACTGTGTTATGATTAATGATTCTGTTCTTAGAATGGGGTAAAAGACCCATTTTGTTTGCTTTGCACCTAAAGAAAGGGACCCATTTTGTGTCCTGAGTGCAAAACTAACATATATTATAATTTTTGTTTATTGGTCTCAACTTAACTTAGTGGTGAAAATTGTGACCTCAACCAGTTCAGTGAATGGTTTCCTAACAAGTATTTTTAGCCATTGGTTTACAAAATTGAAAAGCCTAACAAAAGAAATCCTAATGATCTTTTTTGTCACTATACATAGAATGATAGAAAAAAGCATGATTGTACTTTCAGAAATTGCAAATTTTTTATTTTTATTTTTTTGTAGCCATTTATGGGGCTTAAATGCACATAAAGTATTGATTTATTTATTTCTTTTGTTTGATAGATGTGAAGTACCGGAGACACAAATGATGTAATTGACCTCTCTCAGTCTCAATCTAATAAAGAACATGATCCTCAGCCTGAAACTCCTTCAGGTTCAAAGGTATGCCCCCCTCCTCCTAAGCCAAAAGCTAGACAGTATTCTAAAGTTTGGGAGCATTTTACCAAAATTTTTAAAGAAGGGAGTAAGACTGCTGCATGTGTTAAATGTAACCATTGTAAAGCTTCTTATGCTTGGATTAGTGCAAATGGAACTAGCACTTTGAGAAAACATATTGCAAATTGTCCTAAGTCCCCTCAGAATAAGGAAAATAAAAAGCAAAAGACTTTGGCATTTCAATCTGTAACCGAAGGTGAAAAAACTCTTGGAGTTTGGAAATTTGATCAACAAGCATGTAGGGATTCACTTGTTAAAATGGTAATCACTGATGAGTTGCCATTTAGGTTTGTAGAGCGTGAAGGATTCCGTCAATTTTGTAGTGTGATGCAACCTAATTTTAAAAAGTTTTCACGCTTTACAGTAGCAAGGGATATTGTGGATTTATATTGTAGTGAGAAGAAAAAATTAAAAAATGTGTTGAAGAATGCAAACTATAGACTTTGTCTCACTACAGATTCATGGACATCTCTACAAAATGTTTCATACATGTGCCTAACAGCCCACTTTATTGATAAAGAGTGGAATTTGCAAAAAAGAATTCTCAACTTTAGTGTGATTTCTAGTCACAAAGGGGAGGCAATTGATAAGGCAGTGGAATCATGTTTAGTTGATTGGGGTATAGAGAAGATTAGTACAATCACTGTGGATAATGCAAGTACAAATGATGTAGCTATTGCATATGTGAAAAGGAAGTTTTCAAAAAATAGTGACTCTTTGATTTTAAGGGGTGAGTACTTGCATATGAGGTGTTGTGCCCATATAATTAATTTAATTGTCAAGGATGGGTTAAGTGAAATAAAGGATTCATTAACTCGAATTCGTGATGCGGTGAAGTATGTAAGGAGTTCTCCACAACAAGAGCAATTTTTCAGGACATGTGCTGAAGCAGAGAGGGTAACATGTAAAAGCTTGTTGTGTCTAGATGTTCAAACTAGGTGGAACTCCACATATCTAATGCTAGATGTTGCAACAAAGTTTCAAAAAGTATTTGAGAGATTAGAGGATGAGGACCCACATTTCAAACTAGAACTTAATCACGGACCTCCTACCTCTCAAGATTGGGAAGATGCTCATGTTTTTACACAATTTTTGCAAAAGTTTTATGATGCAACTGTTCGCTTGTCTGGTTCTTTGTATGTCACTTCCAACTTGTACTTCACTGAAGTTTGGGGTATAGAAAGTGCCTTAACTAAATGGGGAAAGAGTTTAGATCCTTCTTTGAAAGCCATGGCAATAAAAATGAAGACTAAATTTGACAAGTATTGGGGAAAAATTGAAAAAATAAATATGATGTTATTGATTGCTGTTGTGTTAGATCCTCGTTATAAGTTGAAGTACGTGAGGTTTTGTTATTTTGAAGTTTATCAACCTACCATGGTGAGTGAGCTCACTCAAAAAGTAAGAGAGACTTTGAATAACATTTTTAATGAGTATAAACAGTTTGAAACAGTTGCTTCATCTTCCAATGAAATGGTTCATGAGGTAGACATTGTTGATCAAGTAAACATTGGTGCAAGTGAGCACCAAGTGTCTCTTATGACAAAATTTCAAAAGCTTTTGGAGGAAGAAGAAGGTGATGGAGGAAAGTCAGAAGTAGATAGGTATTTGGAAGAATCTTGTGAAAAGGAAGTTGTAAACTTTGACATCTTAAGTTGGTGGAAGACAAATTCTTCAAGATATAAAATTCTTTCTCAAGTTGCTAGGGATATTTTGGCCATTCCTGTCTCTACTGTTGATTCTGAGTCTACTTTCAGCACCGGAGGTCGTATCCTTGACCAATTTCGTAGTTCTCTTACTCCAAAACTTGTTGAAAGTTTAATTTGTACACAAGATTGGTTGCGTGCTTTGCCATTGCCACTTCAGATGGAAGAAAACTTTGCAGATTTGGAGGATATAGAAAGAGGTAATATAATTCTAATATTCAATTAATCATTTAAATTTCATTCATGTATTGTGTTATTTTTTACTTTAAACTGAAATTATTTTTTTGCAGCTCTAACCAATGTTAACATAGCTGCTGGAAAGTGATTTGGTCTGCTGAAAATCACCTATTACAGCTGCTGTTGTGCTGCTGCTGCCACTGCGCTGTTGTGGTGCTTTTGTTTGTCATCCTTAAGCTGTGCTGCTTTCAACATGCCTTTGTTTGTTTATATGTTTTTGTCTAAAACTACTTTATATTTGTTTGCTTAGAATTTGTGGAAAAGGGAAATGTAATGTCTACTAGTATTGAATTTGGTTGTTGTTGATGTGTGTTTGCTTGGAATGGATGATGTTTGCTTAGAATGGAGGATGTTTGCTCCAGTTTATAATGGAATGGATGTTGTTTACTTGGAATGGATATTGTTTTTACTTGTATTGTTTACAGGTTTACAGGAATGGAGTTGCTATTGGAATGGAAATGCTAGTGGAATGGATGTTTACTTATATAATATTGTTTACAGTTTTTCAAATAGGATGTTTACGTATATAATATTGTTTACAGGTTTATCACTCAGATTATATTGTTTACAGGTTTATCACTCAAATGAAAATATAATGTCTATATTTTTTTGGTTATTTAATTATTTAAATCCGTGGTCCTAAACCGATCCAATCCGTGTTTCAACGGATTGGTTCGGATTAGTTTCACAATGTAAACGGATTGGATTGGTTTTAATTTTTCAGGAACCGTAGATAACGGATTGGTCCTGGTTTTCTCCCAATCCGAACCAATCCGGTCCATGCTCACCCCTAGTGACAAGTGGTATCAGAGCACGAGTTGCTATCTCACACACGGATCCATTGAGCTTCAGGATGTCTAGAAAGATCTAGGCATCATGTAGTAAAGGAAGATTGATAGCAACGTTAAACGTTTTTTTTGCTAACACTAATGATGATGATCAATGTCTATTGTAGTCTTTTATGTATGTTGTAATTGATTGTTTTGTAGACTATGGTGAGAACAAGGACCGAAGACTAGGAAGATGCTACCTCAGCACGGTTGGACAGGATGGAAAGAATGATTATGGAGATAGCGGAAACTCTACGACAACAACAACAGCAACACCAGCCACAGCCGCCACCACCACCAGAACCCTCACCTGTAGTGCAAGATATTCACGCTGAAGACCGTACTATTACACTTACAAAGGAGTTTAAAAAGATGAAACCACCTTCGTTTAAAGGATGAATTGAACCAATGAAGGCTGAGGCATGGGTGTTAGGGATAGAAAAATTGTTTGAAGTTTTCTCTTGTACTGAAGTTCAAAAGGTGCAACTTGCTGCTTTCACTCTTGAAGATAAAGCATGGAGGTGGTGGATGCTTACAAGAACAATGCACCAGGGGTTGACATGGGATAGATTCTTGGCGCTATTTTATGATAAATATTTTCCCCAGAGTATGCGAGATAAAAAGGTGACCGAATTTGAAACATTGAGACAAGGAAACAAAACTGTTGCCAAATATGAAGCTCAATTCATAGAACTAGCCCAGTTTGCACCTCACATGGTAAATACAGAATATAAGAAGGCACAGAAATTCGAAGGAGGATTGCGGGGTACTATTCTGGACCGAGTTAATGTGTTGAAGTTGCCTACCTACGTTGATGTGTTAGAAAGGGCTATTATAGTAGAAGGGAATATTGCTGCTCAGACTCGGATTTCTGAATGGAAAGGAAACAGGCAAAACAACCAATGGTTCAAGGGGTCAACTACTCCACCAAACAAGAAGCAAAATTCAGGGACATCCAGCACCACTACTTCTCCTCAAAATTCAGCTCCTGTGTGTCCAGAATGTGGATGGAGGCATCGTGGGAATTGTCACCGATTGTTTGGAGCATGCTTTCCATGTGGCAAAATGGGTCATTTGATAAAAGACTGTCCGCAAAAGAATCAACAAATTGGTAATAAGGCCGCCATAAGCTCAACAGGGTCTACACCGGCTCCTAATCCCAAGTCAATTGCTAAACCTGCTAACAATAAGGACACTACGAGGCAAGGCAGGGTATTTGCGTTGGTTCCGGGAGATGTACAGAATGCAACAACAGTGGTGTCAGGTACATTTACGGTTCATGGTCATTCTGTTTACGTCTTATTTGATTCTGGCTCTACCTATTCCTTTGTGTCAAAATTATTTGTGGAAAAATTAGATAAACCTGAAGAAGAATTGACTTATGTGTTGTGTGTATCTTCACCTATGGGAAATTCCATGATCTGTACTTCTGTCTATTCTTCTTGTGAACTTCTCATTGGGGATATCCGTGTATATGCTAATCTATTACCACTTGACATGACTTCTTTTGACATTATTCTAGAAATGGATTGGTTAGGTGAATATAGTGCCACTATAGACTGTTTGACAAAGCAAATCAAATTTCACCCTCTGGGGCAATCAGAATCTACTTTTCAAGGATGGGGAGTAACTTCTCCACCGTATGTGATTTCTGCAGCAAGGGCTTGTAAATTAATTCAGAAAGGGTGTCAGGGGTACTTATGTAGTGTTTTAGAAGGGCCAATAATGAATGAGAATACTGATGAGATCCCAGTTATCTGTGAATTTCCGGACGTCTTTTCGGAAGAATTGGCAGGAGAATTAGTGGATTGTGAAATCGAGTTCACGATTGAAGTGTTACCGGGAATCCAACCCATTTCTAAAACCCCGTATCGAATGACACCAGCTGAAATGAGGGAATTAAAGACTCAGTTGCAAGACCTACTGGATAAGGGTTTTATCCGCCCGAGTGTTTCTCCGTGGGGTGCACCAGTCCTGTTTGTGAAAAAGAAAGACGGAACACTCCGATTATGTATAGACTACCGGGAGCTTAATAAAGTAACAATCTAGAATAAGTACCCATTACTGCGGATCGACGATTTATTTGATCAATTACAAGGGGCGCAGGTTTTGTCCAAGATTGATTTACAGTCCGGATACCACCAATTGAAAGTTAAAGCTGATGATGTTAAGAAGACAGCTTTCCGAACCCGATACGGTCATTATGAATTTCTAGTTATGCCCTTTGGAGTTACTAACGCACCAGCAGCATTTATGGATCTGATGAACCGTGTCTTCAAACCTTATCTAGATGAGTTTGTAGTGGTCTTTATTGACGATATCCTCATTTACTCAGAGAATGCAGAAGCTCACGAGAATCATCTTCGTTTAATTCTTCAAACCCTCCGAGAAAAGAAGTTGTACGCAAAGCTAAAGAAGTGTGAATTCTAGCTACGTGAAGTGGCCTTTTTGGGACATGTTATAACTAAGGAAGGAGTCTCTGTTGATCCAAACAAGATTGAGGCGATTGTGAACTGGCCGACTCCGACTAATGTGACTGAAGTGCGTAGTTTTATGGGGTTAGCCGGATATTATAGGAGATTTGTTCAGGATTTTTCCAAGATTGCTGTACCACTTACACAGTTGACTAAAAAGGGAGTTGCATTTGAATGGTCGGAACCGCGGGAATCTGCTTTCCAAGAATTAAAAATGAAGTTGACTACAGCTCCGGTCCTTGCCTTACCGTCTGGTACTAAGGGATTTGTGATTTACAGTGATGCATCACATAAAGGACTTGGTTGTGTGCTTATGCAAAGTGGAAGAGTCATCGCTTATGCTTCTCGCCAGCTTAAACCCCATGAGAAGAGTTACCCCACGCATGATCTTGAGCTAGCCGCAGTAGTTTTTGCTTTAATGATTTGGCGACATTATCTGTATGGGACTACTTGCGACATTTATACCAACCATAAAAGTCTCAAATACCTTTTTACCCAAAAAGAGTTGAATATGCACCAGCGGCGGTGGTTGGAACTTATTAAGGATTATGATTTACAGATCCACTATCATCTTGGTAAAGCCAACACGGTGGCAGACGCACTTACCCAGAAAAATGTGGAAAATTTGGCAAGTCTACTGACAGAGAAAAAGGAGTTGATAAGTGAGCTGAATAAGATAGGGGTCGACTTGGTGATACATGGTCAAGAAGTAACAGTGCAACAATGATGGCCCAACCGACATTACTTGCGGAGATTAAATTACGCCAAATGGAGCATGGAGCTCTAAAGAAGATATGTGATGAAATGGAGACAAAATCGAAACTGGGGTTCACTTTGATAGATTTTGTGCTTAAATTTCAAAACCGAGTATGTGTTCCTAATGTGTTAGAACTTAAACGGAAATTGATAGAAGAAGCACATGCCTCAAGAGTTACAATGCATCCAGGAAGTACCAAAATGTACCGGGATTTGAAACAAAATTTTTGGTGGCCAAGTATGAAAAAAGAAATCGCGGAGTTTGTCTCTAAGTGTTTGCAATGTCAGCAAGTAAAAGTAGAGCATCAGAAACCAGCAGGATTATTACAACCCCTTCCAATCCCGGAATGGAAATGGGAACATCTGACCATGGATTTTGTTGTAGGCTTACCACGGACACCTCGAGGGATGAATTCTATATGGGTCATTGTCCACCAATTGACAAAGTCCGCCCACTTCCTGCCTGTGAAGACTCAATATAATGCAGATAAACTTGTTGTGATCTATGTGAATGAAATTATAAGGCTTCACGGTGTTCTGGTCTCAATTGTGTCAGACAGAGATCCAAAATTTGTTTCAAGGTTCTGGCAAAGTCTACAGGATGCAATGGGTACAGAATTAAAGTTTAGCACAGCTTTCCACCCTCAAACAGATGGACAATCCGAGAGGATGATTCAGATGCTAGAAGATATGCTTCGAATGTGTGTTCTGGATTTTCAAGAAAGTTGGGAAACTCATCTGCCGTTGGTTGAGTTTGCGTATAATAATAGTTACCATTCGAGTATCGAAATGGCACCCTACGAAGCTCTGTATGGAAGACCGTGTCGTTCTCCCGTGTGTTGGGCTGAGGTTGGAGATAGGCCATTGTTAGGGCCAGAGATTGTCCAGTTAACAACTGAAAAGGTTAGAATTATTCGAGAAAGATTAAAAACTGCCCAAAGTAGACAGAAGAGTTATGCAGATAACCGGCGAAGGAATTTGTAGTTTGACGTGGACAGTCATGTTTTTGTGAAAGTTACCCCAATGAAAGGACATCCAAGATTCGGAAAAAGGGGTAAATTGACACCCTGATATGTTGGTCCCCTCTAGATCTTAGAAAAAGTGGGTTCAATAGCCTATCGAGGTGCCCTTCCGCCACATATGAGTCAGATTCATAACGTGTTCCATGTTTCTATGCTTCAAGGATACCTTCCAGATCTGTCACATGTTATTGATTATCACCAAATTGTGTTGACCGATAAGTTAACATACGAGGAAAAACCAATTCGAATTCTGGACCGTCAAGTGAAACAGTTACGGAACCGAGAAATTCCAATGGTAAAAGTTGAATGGCAAGAGCATTACGGAACCGAAGCAACTTGGAAAAAGGAAGATGAAATGCAACACCAATATCCGCATCTATTTCCGCCCTAAGGTAAAACAAGTTCAGAGGACCAAACTTATTTAAGGGGGGGGAGAGTGTAATAACCCGACCCTCGTACATGATTCTGGTATCTTTTCAGCCCTCTATTCTGTGCTTTTGAATGCTTATTGTGAAACTCTATGTGAAATTACGTTGAATTAAGTGAAACATGGAAATATGAGTTCCTATCTGTTGAATAAGGAAATTATCTGTTGCACTTAAACTGTTTAAATCAGAAATTGGAAGCCTTAACGGCTTAATTATCTGAAATTGGTTTTATATCTGTGATCAGCATATTTTTTAAGTAATATTAAGTAGCTTTACGAAATTTCAATTTCGGAATGATTAAACGATTGAATTTTGTCCTATATGCTTTTATATATAAATATGTCAATTTAAGGCCTCTTAAGCTTGATCAAAAACTAGAAATATCTCCCGGGAGAGAAAATAAAGAGTGTGGCGAAGAAGAATTGGGGGAGAAGAAATTCAACAAGAAGCCTGTCAAAATTGAGGAGAGTTGTGGGATTTAATTCAAGGTAAGTTCAATTCAACCTAATCAACCTTCACTTGGACTTAAGAAAGGGTTATTCTTGTTTTAACAACTTAGGGTTTGTAGTTGAGGTTTATGTTTATGATTTATGTTTGATTCAAAAGGGTTCTCATCAATTGGTTGCTTTGACACCTAATTTAGGTGTTGTATGAAATTTATACTTGAAACTTTGGTTTCATGCCAACCCCATGACATTATGCTTTATGAACATAAGGAATTTGAATCCAAGGATAAATTTGGAAAGGTTGTGATTTGATTAAGCTTCTAAGCATGTTTATCTTGTGATACTCAAGTTGTAATTCATGTATTGGTGATGTTGGATTAAGGTATTGCATTAGTTTAATCTTGGTTTGCATAAAAAATGAATTGGTATTGCTTAAATTTGTGTTGAAGTCGAGTTGCCCAAAACAGGGGTCACCACCGCACGTATGGAGGCCATGGCCGTACGGGTGGCCAAGAGGGGAAAAATGGAAAATGCATACTGTTTTTGGCCGCTCGAGCGGTGGAGGGGGACCGCACGTGCGGTACATGTCCGCACGAGCGGAGGTTATGGCCTCACGTGCGGCCCAGGTCAGAAATTCCGTTCGCTCCGTTTTACATGCTTAACCCTCAGCTCTTTTCAGAATTTGTGTTTGATACCTGTTTATGATTGTACATGCAATTGAAATGTAATAATGTAAGAAATGGTTTAAAAGAAGAAAAAAACTAATATGGGTTATCTATGTGTGTAGGACACACCACCGGAGGAACCACCGCTCCGTAACAACACTGTGAGTAATAGTACACGGAATGTACATTTATTTACCGTTAATATCTGTCATGACCATTCTGTTTTCTGGTAGACACGACATGAACATATGTATTGATCAGAACATGGTGACAATGTAAGGTTGACTGCAGTTCTGTATGTTTCTGAGCCGAAAGGTTGTTCAGTCCATTTCTGGGCCGAAAGGCTGTTCTGTAAATTTTTGGGCCGAAAGGCTGTTCAGTATACTTTTGGGCCGAATGACTGTTCTATATTTCTGGGCCAGTAGGCCGTTCTGTTATAACTATAATACTAAGCCCAAGGTCATTTTGAAAGTAAAACAATATCAGACTCACTATTTGGATTTCATTTTTGTGAATGCACTGTTATGCATTGTGGTTAAAGTTGGTTATTAAACTGCTTAAGTGCTATTATTTACTAAGCTTGACTCACTCTGTAATTTTGTCTGATTCTGTAGGTAATCAACTTGGAGGTCAGTTCTAGCATCGTTATCATCTATCTTTTGTCAACCTAAGGACAACCAGGCACTTGGAGAAGCCCTTTGCATGCTAGTGCAATTTTGCTAGACTTTGACATTTTGTACTAATGTTTTGTGGGTTGAAGTAGATTTGTATCTAATGTTTGTTATATGCCCAACCTCTGGGCTAGACTTGTAAATGTGTATGTAACTTAATCTCATATGCATGTTCACTCGATATTTAATTCCGAGTCGTGGTCCTGGCATATTTGTAGTAGCTCAATGGATGTGTCTGAATGTTATTCTATTATATTAACACTTCCATTCAGGCCCCAGATATTTTATATAGCAGGAAATGTCTGTTTCTGAGTAGGTCATGCCCGAAATTTTAGGGGCAAGTTTGGGGTGTGACAGAAAGAAACTTAACAGGCATAACATAGTAAGAGTGAATGTTCTATGCAAGACAAACAATCATGACAATGATGTTAAAGGCATGTGTTTATGCAAAACCTACAAGAAACAAAACAAAAGCATATTCTATGCGGCGTGAGCCGGAGCGTGTTCTATGCAACATCGCAATGCATATTCTATGCAACAGTATAGGATGCATGTTCTATACAACATCGGAATGCATATTCTATGCAACAATATAGGATGCATGTTCTATGTAGTGATCAATAGTAGAAAATGAATGTTCAATGCAAGATTAATAGCATGTTCTATGAAAAACACCAAATGCATGCTCTATGCAAATGCGAGAAGTGCACATTCTATGAAAGATCACATGTGAAATGCACGCTCCATGCAATGACAAAGATATACACGTTCTATGCAATGACAAAAGCGTGTTTGATAAAATCGACTCAATCGCAACTTCCGATTTACATCTCGGAAGAGTCACGATATGTTTTCAAAGGATACACCTCATTGATGTTGATTAGTGATGAATCCTGCACCGAAGACACGGTTCAGGGCTTCCGCAAATACAACTTGAGCTTTAAAATGAACTTTTCTTGCACTTTCTCGAGAACCAAGGGCACAAAACAGCATCAAAACCCAAAGGAGAAGCACTGGAAGCTTGTCGGCCACAAGGGAGAGGTGTTGGCCATGCCTGAAGGTTGTCGGCCACCGATAGCAATTTCGGGCCATTTTGGTCATTTCACATCGAGCCATTATATTTACACCCTCAAACTTCATTTCCTCACTTCTCCCTCGCCGAAATTCCTTCCGTTCTCACTCTAGACACTTTTTCCCTCTAGATCCGAGCATTATACGCATTTTCCAATGCCCCACGCGAAGTTGATTCGCTAAAACCTCTTGATTTCCTTCATTTTGAACTGATTGAAATTTGATTTTGGTGTTTTTTTCTTCATTTCCACCACTTGAGGCTTGTTCCCCTCGAGTTTCTCTTCGGTTTTGTGCCTTTTCCTAGGCTTTGACTTTTTCTTCCATTTTCTCTCTCTTAAGGTTGACTTTTGTCAACTTTTGGCATTCTCCACCCATTTTTCTCATTTTCGCGCACTTTCTCACCTCTTTTCTAGATAGCAGATGACATTCCCCATGACGGAGCTTCTCCAAGGATGGAGGCAAATCCCAAGCATGTACCATTACCACTCAGGGTTCGACTCTTTGACCCAGAGACATATCACCCTGAGGTGCATGTGCTACCACCCGATACTATTCGTCATTTCAAAGGTTTTGCAGGAGGCGTGCCAGAGGATCTCTTACTACTAGAGCCAAAGTCTTATTTATCTTACGGCGCCACCGAGGTATACACCGTCTTCTTACATTTTTCGCAATGTACCTTATATTTCTTACATAGATCACGCTTACGCTATCTTTTATCTGTTTATCTCAAACGCATTCTGAATACAAGGGGACTCTCATTCTATCCAAGGATATAGAGCCACATCTATGAGGGAGTGGTATATGAACCTCTCCATTGGCGTCCGCCAGATCATCGATGAAGCCGGATTCGACTTATTCTGCATGGGGCTATCGCGTCTCATGGGGCATTAGTAGAAAGGTGGTGGGACACCAGCAACTCTTTCCACTTCTCTACCACAGGAGATATGATGATGACTCCCTATGACTATGCCATACTCATCGGCATCAAGGTAGGGGGTTGGCCGATCCCTTATGACACAGACATGGGCGAGTGGGAGGCCACCTGGATCTTCTTGCTGGGGGCACGCCCACCTCTCTTTCGATCAGGGATGGTTCAATATACTTGGTTTGCGGATCATTTCAAAGGGACAGAGCCAAAGACTCGAGAGGAGATGGAGTAGTACGCCCGAGGCTTCTTGATGTTCCTCTTTGGCACCACTTTGTTCGCCAACTGGGCAAACACTATCAAACTATATCTCTTGAGTGCCTTGGTGGACTTGTCCCGGGTCCGACTTTACAACTGGGGCGGCCCTGGCCTCAATACCTTGTACAGCTACATGAGCTCGACATCCTACAGGAGCAGGAACAGAGTCGGCAGCTATTGGAGAGCCTGAAAGGTATGCTTTACTTTTTTTGCTTTGCATTTCCTGCTCTGCTTTTTGCTTTGCACTTTCTGTACACTGCACACACATAGCCGGATCTCTGCTTTGCATTTGTACTTTCTGTATGCTGTACTATACACTCTGCTTTCTGCGCTTTGCATTCTCTACACATTGCACACATATTCTACTTCCTGTATTACCTGTGTCTATCTGTTGTACACTCACCGTTGCCCTTTTACTTTTTGGTATATGCATATTTTTTGACCCTCGCCCTAGAGCAGGAGGTGGAGATGCCTCCTGTTGCACCTTACTCTCATTGATATGATGGTAGGTGCGTGAGGAGGACTAGGGAGACCTTCTCATTCTTTCGCCGGTATTTTGACACGGTGATTGCAGCGTAGGTAACTCAAAACTTACAGTTATTTCTACTTTACTTCAACTCTGATTCATATTGCATACCTAATGGCAATTAACAATCTGCATATTTGCTGTCTGCAGATCTCATGGCAACCCTGGGCGACGATGCTTAAGGGTGTCAGATACCAGCTTGCTGGCGCTGGGGGCGCTTCCCGTTATCGGCTTGTACTCGAGGGACCAGTAGGCTGAGCTTGGTTCTTAGGCGAGCGCTTCCTACGCTAGACCTTGGGTTTGCTGTTGTAGGCGGTTCCCATGCTACCTCCACCATCCATGCTGGCTACAGAGAGTCTCTCCTCCCAGGAGGTGATCGACTTTACACGAGGCGTGGATGCCGACTACTTTCTTGGAGAGGGGAACTATACGACATATATCTAGATGCATCTCATGCCTGCCTTGATGGGTAGTCATGCTCGTGCAGGGAAAGCAACAAATGCCCCTTCGACGAGCAAGGCTCGAGCGCCGAGGGACAGGGCTAGAGGGGTGTCTTCCATCAGATAGGGCTTCAGTTGGCTGGGGCTTCCGCCCAAGTTGACATGTTCTTGACACACTAGAGGGGCCTATCAGAATCCTATTGAGCCTTCACCAGCCAGGCACAGATATGTCAGAACGCTTGATTCACCTCCGGTATGCACTATAGTCCTCATTTTTTCCATTCTCGTTTAGATACTCAGACATTCATTCATTCTGAACCCTGATCATTCCCAATACGTTTGCAGGCACTCGCAGGGTACGTCAAGGGATTGCTTAAGCTAGTAGCTTCATTCGAGAGCATGATATTGAGGAGAGAGGCACTACTCGGCTTCTATGGCATTCAGGTACTTTCTCTAGTTTCCTTACATTCCAGTCATCAAATTTCTGCTGACACACTGAACTAACATTTTAACTAAACACTTCCACATATTGCACTGATACACTGCATCTATAGATCACATCTGACACACTACATTCGCACACTATATCTGACCTCTGCATCACATCTGATAAGCCTGCTGTTACTAATTTGAACTATCATTTCAGGTTCCACCTGTACCAATAGGACCAGCAGCACCTGCAGCACCAGCACCAGCGGTGTCCCCTCCGACGGCAGAAAGAAGAAAGAGACAGGCTCAGGCACGCAGCCGAGGGAGACGTCTTGGTCAAGATCAGAGGAGCCCTTCAAAGCCTATCATGAGTGATCATGACAATGAGACCAACTAGACCGAGGAGGCTATGGGTCAGCATGCCAAGTCATCCGAGAGCAGAGATAATGATGCTGGCCCAGGTTCTCCTAGTGGAGATGATGTTGAGCCAAGCTTTGAGGCAGAGAGCGGTTGTGACTCTGGTTCAGATTCTGCTTTAGAGGGAGGAACATGCAGCGGTGCTAACGGAGACAGCTCTGAGTCCGTGCCCAGGAAGAGGACGAAGAGGGCCTCTTGAGACTGAGATAGCTGGCGCTGATTCATATGTTTTTGCTTAGTTTCTTTTTGCTAGTAGTGTTAGCCCATTGTACATCTTAGACAGTTTTATTTTCTTTAAAAACTTGTACTCTTTTATAAAAAGTAACCATGATCAGAATGAAAACAACTTTTTGTATGTAAAAGTGTTGTATTTTGCATCCTGAGCACCGCACGAGCACCAAATTGCATAAAAACAAGATTGATGGAAATTGAACACTGCACATTGTATTGGCACTTTCTTAATCAGGTAATGAACCAACCAACACTTAACAAACAGAGTAAAACAACTCGATGAACAACTAATAATAACAACTCGATAATCAAAACAATACAAATATAACTCTATAAGCAAAACAAATACAACTTGATAAGCAAATTGAAACAACTCGACAAACAAATTGAAACAAAATGGCTCAACAAAACTAACCAGGACAAAACAACATAACGCACAAAGAGCAGAACAAAACACAGGTTCTCAGCACTCTCGACATACAGGTTGACCACAGGACAAACCAGGAGGCCATCAGCCATGAACAGAGGCTGTCGGCCACCAGTGGTGGCCGGTCGGCCACAAAAGGTGGCCGGTCGACCATCAGTGCAAGGGACCTCCAGATTGTTGCCACTTGTCTTCCACTCAGTGCCTTACCTTCTACAAAAGCTGGGACTTTGTAGTTTCTTCATTCCAGCTCTGTTTTTGCCACAAATGGAACCATTCCTTACCAAAAAACTCTCAAATTGAATTGCAACTTCAGATGGCTCGAAAAAAGTGAATTTTTGGGGTTTCGAGATAAATGTTCTATTCTTGCTAAGTTGTTCTCCGCTGTGTTTTCTGCTTGTACATGCCGCGGCTAGGTGTTGGAATCTGGTTACACATGTGTTTAGCTTTGAGGGGCAAGAGATATGTCCGACAATCGAAGAATTCCAAGGTTTGATGGAATCCCGACATGACGAGGAAATCTTGTCTCAGTCCCGTTTTAGTCACATCCAAAGGATGTATGCGCTCACTTTACATGAAGCTTGATCCTTAGTTCATAACGGAGAGTTGGACATTCTCAGCCTCATTCATCGATTTTCTAATGCCGGTGACCGTGGTGACTGTCTCTAGCAGAATTTTCGACAGCATGCCCTTTGTGTGTGTATGTTGGCTCATTTTCTTCTTGCCCCGGGTTTCAGAGGGTCTAGCATTCGCTTGATCAAAGTGGCCCAAAGCTTGAAAGAGGGAAAATGCTACATTGGCTTAGCATTGGTCGAGACTTTGATAGGCTTAGACGTCTTCCATCGACGAGAGACAAACAAGTTCGCAGGAAGTCCACTACTTTTGCAGGTAATGTTTCCCATCCTATCTCACATGTGTTTCTCACATCACTCGGCACTCATGCTCTGTTTTTCTCTCAAAACCCTTTCTCACTTTTTCTCTCCACGTACACCTCCCTATTCTTTAATTTCTCTTTTCTTTTATCCCTCCCAAGATATGGCTTATAGATAGGTTGAAGGTAGTGGACTCTTGCCCTACATATTCAGCACGAGGATATTTCTTTCACCAACGGCTAGTTGATTTCCCGAACGAAGGGTGGTGGTGCCATTGGATGTGCAACAAGTCTGCTGCTGACATTGCTTGGCATTGCCCCTGGTTCGATCTGCCCGAGATGAACTACAGCATGGCTCGGCAACCTGGCGTTCAGCTGGTTGGTTTGACACACTATGTCTTTTACTTTCTGTTTCGATTTAGGCGCTAGTTAGGACATGACCAGACTTGCCCAGAAGAAGAGATAGAGTACCCATTTCCATTCTTTGTCCGAGGCTCACAATTAGCTCGATATCCCACTGCATGGAGGACAAGAGAACTTCTAGCTCCCGCTTCCAATTTCAGTTGCACCCTTTCTGGTGAATGCTTGGCTTGGCTTGAAAATGAGGCGCAAACCAGGCCTATTTTAGCATTTGAAGCTTTCACAAGCTCAGGGAGGGGACGCAGGAACACCTAATTTATCTATGCCCCAAGTTTATTTCTTTGATCTGTACTTTCAAGTTTTCTTTTTGAATGTAATAAAAAGAAACTTTGATTTGTATGAAGAGATGAAGAACTTTGTATTGAAATTAATGAAATTGGAGTTGTGGGCACTGAAAATTTTCCTTTTGGTCCAAAAAAGGTCTAAGTTGTAAAGATGATTAATTTGAACTAAATCAACTTTTATTAAAACTTTTTAAAACCATTTTCGATAAAGATCACAACCTATCCTCGAGATGTACAACCCTAAATCCAGAAATGGAAAATTGCCCATTGTCTGAATAGCACTGCACTGTACTGTAACAAGCTCTCATAGTGAAGATCACAACCGAACTCTTGGATACAGAAAAGACAAACATGACAAGAACAATCTCAAGGACAGGACAGTTGAGTTTGAAGTGTTTATGGTTGAACTTCATAATGAAGTTGCCTACGTATCTCGAAGATGGGAATCAAGCCTTACGTAGTTCAGTTCGGGTTCACTCGAGTATTGTAGACACCCCATTTTTTACCACCCTTAAGACTTGGGCACTACTGATTGCTTACTCAACGTTGCAAGATATGTAGTGTAAATGTTCGATTTCTTCGGCAAGAGGAGAGAGTCAAAACCTAACCTTACACCCCAGTTGTGGACCAAAACTATTTTGACCAAAGATTTTGGACTTTAAAACCCTCTCTTTTAAAGTATTTTTCAAACAAAGTTCCTACGATGTTCCGAGGCTCGCATTTCGTTAAATATTGCGCTTTTCGATAAACTGAGCAAGGACAAAGTGGAAATGAATGAAAAAGAGGTGAACTCTTTGAAAAATCTTTCAAAACACCTTGCTTAGGGGTTTGGATTTGAAGAAAAGAGGAGAGGAGAGAAGAAAACTAGTTCAGGAGAAGTTTGGCATGAATCCGGTTGGATCGAAACTGAGCAGTCTTCACTAAAAGGAGCATAACTTTTTGCACAGCTGAAATTTTGATGTGAGGCTACCACCATTGGAAATTTTACTTCCGGGGCATTCAATTTGGACAGAATAATGACCTGAAAAGGAGTCTATATGAAGGAGATATGTCCATTTGAAGTTTGGCCTGCAGAGCAGATTTTTGCTATTGGACAGAAAAGTACCTGGCCGGCCAATTGAGGTAGCCGGCCGGCCAATATAAGTAGCCTACCGGCCACTTTTGTCAAAAACTCAGATATTTTGCTGATATTTCTTCTCCAGCTATTACACACTGCTCTAGATATTTCCAAATCAGATATTTCAACCAAGGCTCATGTTTTTGCTATATATTGAAGCCATATCTCTCATTTGAAAAAGTTGACAATTTTGGGAGCATCTCCCTCTAGCAATCCTCTCTCTCTCTAGAGGATTTGTGAGAAAATTCTTCCCTCTCTCTAGAATTCTCTCTCTCCTCTTGTTTTAGGCTTGAAAGTGAGAATCCTTTACGCTTTTGCAAAGAGACCCTTAACCAAAGTTGATCATCTTTGGGATGAGGTCGCTTGGGACTTTGTTTGAGCTCCAAAAGGTGGTTTTAGCTCAGAATTGGGGCTGTTTTGCTGCTGTGCTTCAAAGGTAACCTCTTATCCCTTTTGAGCTGTTTGTGCACTATTGTTTTGCCATCTTTGTACACTGTTTTTGGGGTGGTTTTGAACTGAGAAAATCCCTATTTTTCAGTCCTAAAAATGGTAGTTTAGGCCTATTTTGTGTGAGGGGGTTGTCTCTCCCTTTTGTTCCCTAGCTTGTATAGCTTTTTGGGCCATCTTTCAAGGCTTTCAAACCATCTCTTTTTGGCTCTTTAACCACTAAATTCTAGAGAAATTTCAGTGATGGAAAGGTAGTTTTGAGGTCCAAAATGGGAGGGGTAGCCCCCTCTCTTGTTTTGTTTGTATGTGTTGTTGGCCTATCAAGTGAGCACGTATTTCTCTTTTTTTTTTTAATTTGAGTTCAAGCATTTTTTTATGACTTTTTGGACCTGCCATAACTCTATCTTTGGCTGGTTTGATCACTTGTTGCATGCTTCTTACATTTTTAGTGTAATCTTGCTAATTAGCCTTGTATGCTTGATGCTTTTGCCCATCATTCTAGCTTATTGTGGCTATACTCCAGCATGCTTTTATCCTTGTTTTAGCCTGCTTTAACTCTATTTTGAGTGGTCTTGGCTCTTTGAGGCTTGCCTTGTAGGGTTGTAGTGTAAAGGCCCTTGACTAGCTTTGAGTTTTGAGGCCTTTAACATGTTGTGTATGTGATGTTTGCATGCCTTAGCCTCATTTCTCACATGATTCCAATGTATATAGGGTAATCACACTCTCACATGCTCCACTCTTTCAATGCTTTTGAGAGCTGTGCCTTATGCCTCGCTTATGAGCCAATACGTAAGAATGATCTTCTTGCTTTTTAGGCTGCCATTTCAGCATGTTTTGGCCTTTGATTTGGCATGATTGAGCTCTGTCCAAAGCTGGTTTGGTTATTTAGGCTATGTATTGCATGCCTCTTGTGTGATGCTCTTTACTAGTTTTGAGTTTTAGGGCCTCTTGCATGCTTTGCTTATGATGCTTGCATGACTTCGCATCATTTCTCATGTGATTTCAAAGCATATACTCTTGTCATACTCTCATGTACATCACTCATTAATTGTTTTTAAGAGTTGAGTCCTATGCCTTGTTTATGATCCAATACATGAACATGTTCTTCTTGCTTTTCATGTTATCTTCTAAGCTCATTTCAGCCACTGTTTTGGCATGCTATAGCTTTGTTTTGGGCTGCTTTAATCATTCGAGCTTTGTATTGCATGTCTCTAGTATTGTGTCCTTCACTAGTTTCATCGTTTTGGTTCTAAACATGTTATGCTTGTATTGCTTGCATGTTTTAAGGTCTTTAGGATTCCAAGTAACACATGTTGTTTGCATTGCATTGTGTTTGGATCGGACATTAATCCAAACACATGAAATGTGGGACGTTTCGTACTTATAGTGATGAAACGTGTCACATTTCTTGGTCGCCAACCCTCTTGATCATGCATGATAAGGTGGAGTCACTTTGAGTGTTATGGGTGCATTCACTAAGCTTCTACAAGCTTGGTTTTTGGGCCATCATGCGTTGAGATGCTTGGATGGTGGCTTGAAAGCCGAGCGCCATACTCCTTTGAGCTTGAGAAATGGTGAGGAGTGTGGCAGTGCATACATTTCCTTGCAAATACATTGTTGTGCCTCCGTTGTTCTCTATTGCAACAAAAGGAGGCTTCTGGAAAGAGAAGTGGCCAGTCGGCCACTTACACTAGCCTACCGACCACTTGTACTGGCCAGCCGGCTAGTTGAGGTAGCCTACCGACTAGTTGAGGTGTCCGGCCGGCCACCTGCAACAGAATTGTTCAAAATGTTCCAATATTGGGGCAGATGCAACCTAGAATTGTGTAAGATGTTCTGAGATCACCGTGAGTGCAAACAGAGGCCACTCATGGCAAGGCAATGCATTTTCCGGTGAAGCAAACCGAGCATGCATGTCTCCCTCCCCTCGAGGCCATTTTAACTGCTTTACTTGGTTAGTTAATTTGCCAATTCTGTAATTAATTAGTTAATGTGCTTAGCTAATTTAATTCATCTTTGTAATATTCTAAATAGCTTAGCATAGCTAGTTTAGATTCGTTTTATAATTAATTAGTTAAAGTTAGTTAATTAGTTGGTTTGCAATAAGTAGCTTAGCTTAGCGTAGTTAGCTTAACTTATTTATTCGAACCCTCCTTCGAGAGGGCACAATGTTATAATAAGGGTGCGTGTGTGTGTGCATGTTTTCCAACCCCCGCTTCTTTCTCCCTTTTACTTATCAGCTTTTGATGGTTAGTTTAGGGCATATTTCGATTAGCATACCTTATGCTTTTCATGCATGCATCATTCATTTGTCTTGCATGCACCGGGCTCGGTGCATCATTCAAACTGCATCGTTATTTCAATACACTTCTTTGAATATGTGTTTCAAAGCATGTTATCAAAGTGTTGCATTCATATTCCATCTTAGATAGCCGAGCCTATTTAAGTGCATTGTTGCATGTGCTGCATTAGGCATTTTGTATAGTTAGGATCATGCATTGTTTCTAACTAGTTTGTTGTTTTGGCTCGGAGTACACTGTAAGTGCTTACGCTTTAGCATATCGCATGAGTGTGATTGCATATTGTCATGTTTAGTATGCTTGCCATGAGGCTATTTACTTAATTGATTAATTGCATGAATGCCTGTGGATAAAGGCTGTGTTGCTTGAATTGAGACAATTCATCAAACGTGGGTTTTAAGCCCACTTTGCGGAGTGGCAAAATCATCATGTTTTAAAGCCCACTTGAGGGTGGCGCTTTTTGATTCAAAATTGATTTTTCAAAACCAATTGCTAGATTTGGACTCTTTGGTGATTTATCAGTCTCGCATTGCACTTTGTGAGATTAGATTAAGAACCGTGACAGGAGTCCGAACTATAGTAGCAGGGACCTAATTCGCGCCCTCTCCAAAACGGGGGCGCACGGAGAAAGTTCGGGCGGTCTACAGTTTCTGGCGACTCTATTGCGGATTTAGAGAACTTGACTTGAACATCATGATATGTTGTTTTGTTTACATTTATGTGTTTCTTTGCATTATATTTGCATTGGTGTGCCTAAGCCATAGTGTTTGCCATCTGTTATTCTTAAATGGTTTGCCGGGGGCTTGCTTGGAAAAGCGTGCCATAAGGCTGACCGGTTACGGGCTCTGCCACGATGGAAACACAAACCTTGGTTTTTACAAAGGCACCCTTTTTGACCAATCGGCCTAGTTGCATATCAGAAGCCATAGAGACTGTTCCAAACTAGGACAGGTTGCTCACCTGAATGCAAGATTGTATGAAACCGCATCTGTGCGTAGTGAAACCCTAGCTCCTGACGAAACTAGGATAGGGAAATCCTACCCCATCATAAGGGTGTTTTGACTCACACTTGCTTGCTATGTGCTTTTAGATTGTGACTCTACAGGAATGTGCATATCAGTTACAAGTTTGGTATCTGTTTTGAGGCAGAAGTCAGTAGAGAGCACAGTCATTCAACTATGCTCATATCCATTCTTGTGAAACCAAGCTGAGATGCGGTTTGATTTCTCTTTTGCAAGGTAGTCCTAGAACCATAGCTTCGGATGTCTCCAATATCCCCTGGGTACATTGGACTTATGTTGATAGACTTTGTTAGGTCAGAAATTCAGCTCAAAAGAGTAACCAGTGTTCCTTCGTTGAGGTAAGGCAAGGCAAAGAAAGGCCAGTCAGGGCTCAATAGTTCAACTGATCCGACAATCACCAGTCGCATCACCTTTGTTCAAACTCAGCAGACCGTGATGGCACAGAGTTCGGAAGAAGTTGTGGCCATTATAGCAGCATTAAATCAGAGAACTGCCATGTAGGGTGAGACCAATGCTGGAACGCAATGCCCATCTGGGGCATTTGCACACATCTGGTCTCAGGACCCCAACCCAACTTTGACCCACTTCTGCCAACTGAAGCTTTGCAGGGTCCAGATCCCCAAGAAAGGTTGGCTCAAGCTCAGGTTTTCAGGCCCCTAGTGCAGCCTAATGAAAGGCTTTATCCCCTTGATGTTAATGAGCTCAATCCGACTGTAGTGAAAATTGCGAACCTTGAGAAGCAATTCGAAAAGGTACAAGGCCTTAACTCCATTCCCGACAATGAGGATGGGTACACTGAGGCTACCGTACGGCTCCCAGATAGATTCAAAATGCCACATATTGACCATTTTGACGGGTTTGGAGATCCTATGATACATATCCGGCTCTTCTTAGATGTCCTAAAACCTATGGGTCTGACTAAGCCGCAGAAACTCTCTCTGTATGGAAGAACCCTGTCGGGTGTAGCAACCACTTGGTATGCCAAGTTGGAGGATAAAATGAAGCAAAACTGAGAAGAGTTGGCTAAGGCCTTTGTCGATCAATATTCTTACAATACCCAAGTTGAAATGATCACTCAAGAGCTAGAAGCTACCCACCAGAATCCTATAGAGCCTTTTGTGGAATTTGTTGTGAGGTGGAGAGCAAAGGCAGCACAGATGACAGATCGCCCTTCTGAGAGGGATCAAGTGCGGATATTGGTGCGAAAGCTCGAGCATGATATGTTGCAAAAGTTGATAGTCGCTCCACTATTCACTTTAAAAAGTTTACATGAACTGGGGGTTCAGGTCGAGAATGCATTTAACAGTGGGATCATTCCCAGAACAAGTGAACCAATAAGAAGGGTTTTTGCAAGGAGTACCAATGCTGGTAGTAGCAGTATTCCCGAACCCACTAAAATCAATACAGTCGCCATAGCCGACCCTTTTGCCAAGCCAAGCCTACAAATAGCCGACCTAACCAGAGCTCAGGGTAGAACTTTCACCCTTCTCTATATGAGCCTAACTAGTGCACTAAAAGTCCTGATGGACAGAGGATATCTCAAACCCCTTGATCCTCAACCTCTGCCTGACCCACTCTATGCCAGACATAACCCTGCCAAGTACTGCGTCTATTATCAACAGTGCGGTCATGGCACCGATCTTTGCTACCGCCTTCGTCATGAGGTCCAGAATGTCATCGACAACCAGACGATAGCTCCACCTCCAAACCCCAATGACCAAAGATCTCATGCCTACCTCAACCTCATCCATACATTGCCATCTGCCTACAACCTGAGCATATACATCACCCCGGCCCATCTACCCAAGCCTGAGGTGTTTATCTCGGAAAGCATGGACTTATGCATGATGAATGCAGTTGAACCCCAATCATCTCAAACCCGTGAACCCACTACTTCTAAGCTGATGAGAATGATTGAAGATCTGCAGAGAACTATGGCAGATCTGGCTCTAAGATATTGGTTCCGTCATCGACCCTATCATATGCTAGAAGTTTCATGCCAAAAGGTTCCCCAATGTTGGGACGGGTTATATGGGAAAAAGGCCAATCCATTGGCAAAGTGGAGGCAAGTGGTAAAAACAAGGTAGGGTAGGCATTGGTCCCCATGAACACCTTCAGTGGGCTGTTGATTCTTTGAAAACCGAAGGGCTTAACAAACAACAAGTGATTACAGTCGTTGCAAAGATTGTGGATGGTACTTTTGCCACTCAGGATGAGAGCAGTTTGAATCAAGGGGCAAGCCGGGAGAAGGTCCGTCATACCAAAAATGTTCCTTTCAGCTCTAATTCTACACTCGGAAGAAATCAGCAAACCCAGTCAGCACCTACCAATCCCTTTGCTGGTGCATCCAACAAAACTCCACAAACCTCGAAGTACCAACCCCGAGGTCGAAGGGTCTTCCATCCCCTCTACATGACTTTGTCCAAAGCTTTCCAAATCCTCGTCAAACAAGGCCATCTCAAACTCCTTAAGCCTCGGCCTCGGCCTCTCCCGAATCCCCTCCCAGCTAAGCATGATACTGCCAAGTATTGTGCCTTCCATCAACAAACCGGTCACGACACTGACATGTGTTTTTGTCTTCGCCACGAAATACAAGATCTGATTGATAACAAGGTCATTATCGCACCAGGTCCTGCAAAGTCTATCGGCACTAGATTAGTGAACTTGGGGGATAATGTGATGATATGATCAGGGGATGAATCACCTGCTGATGGCGCTCGATTTGCTTCAGACGTGGGGATGGCACGCACTATTCTGAGCAATGTGCAAATGCTAGTTTTTGTACTTTCTGACTTGGATATTGGGTCAGTTCTTTTATGTTGTATTGAGTTAGTCTTTTTGAACTGAGTCAGTCGAGTCTGTCTTGTTGTATCGAGTCAGTCCTGTTATGTTAGAGTCAAGTGATTTCGGGGGTGTTACCTTGGGCATCACTATCTTGTTTTGTGTTTACCTTTTCCACTCTTTTTTTCTGTTCCTGCCCTTGTGCCAGTTGTGCCAGAAGATTTGAATGAAACGGCAAAGTTTTTCACCTACTTTTTTATGCCTTGAAATCATTGCATTGACCAAATTTTTTCAAAACTTTTTGAACATTGTAATGAAAACAAAGAAGGAGGAACTCCTCGGGGTTTGAAAAAATTTGATCAATTGAGAGAAAGAAAGGCATGCTAAGCCTTTAATGAATGAGATCATGTTTGTTAATGTGAGTACTGAGAAGGATCTTGGCTTGATCCAAATTGGTTCTACATTGTCTTCAGTGCGAGCGATTAGTGGCTTTCTTAAAAGATTTCAAAAAATGTTTTGCGTGGTCTTGTGAAGACATGCATGGAATTGATTTTGAGATTGTGCAGCATAGGATCGCTCTCAGCCACAAGACTCGACCCCTTTTACTTTCAAACCTTGAACTTCGCTTCAGAATGTTTAATGATCAACCATAATGTGAGGCTTGTAAGGCCAGATTTGAAGCAGCCCATGAACTAGGGGCAATAAGGTTTTATGACATCAAAGGAGGCCTGCCGGACCAGATTTGAAGCAGCCCTCGAACTAGGGGCAAGAAAGTCATATCAAGAAGATCAGATGTTGTCAAAAGAAGCTTGTAAAGCTAAATAAGAAATATCCCGTAAACTAGGGGCAACAAAAGGTCAGATGTGCTCAAAGATACAAAAGATGAGTCATTTTGCAACTATTGAAGACTGGCAAGAAAGCCAAATTCCAGTAGCTGGAAGAAGAAAGTATTGCTGAAAGACAATCGAGTTCCTATCCACAACACTAGGGGCAAATTTAGTCCCCATTCGATGGACTCCTACATCATCAGCGAACAGTAGCCATTGTCCTGGATTCAGATGGCTTCGAGATCCTACGACCGATCAACATGGGTCAAGTTAAACTTTTACCCTTGAGAGGCTCGCTAGGCCGAAAATCCGGAAGGGCAACCCAGGCAAAAGTTAGAGCAAATGAAAAAGAAAAAAGAACAAAAGAACAAAAATGAAAAGAAGAAAATGATGAAAGGAAAAAAAAAAGAAAAAGAAAAAGAAAAAGAAAAAGAAAGAAGAAATGAAAAGAAAAGAAAAGCAAAGCTCACAAGGTTAAAAATCCAGAAAAGGCGGCCTTGGCAAAAGTTAGAGCATAAAAGGAGAGGTTAATACCCGAGTATACCTTAACCCGGAACTACGTACGACCTGATTCTTATCTTTAGGATACGTAGGCAACTTCATCCTAAAGTCTAGCCCCAATCATTTTCAGCCTGCTAGGCTCATCTATGTTGATTGGTTTACCCTTGTTCAACTCGGCCATCTTATCCATGTGCAAATTGGCTTGTCTTCGTTCAAATTCGGGTGTCCTATTCCGTTACAAGATTCAGCTACAAGACAAATCAAAATAAGATCTGAGGTTGTGCATCTCGAGAGTAGATTTCGTGTTGGTAGAGCAATGGCCATTTGCAAAAATACTTTTTGAGAATTTTTAATGAGGTTGACTAATTCTCTCGAAAATTATTCTATTTTTCCAAAACTGGACCATTTCTTGTACCCAAAAAAGGAAAATTTTCAGTGATCATAGCCTGACTTGCATGATCGAACAAGCTTCTTAATCTAACTCTCATATTGATCAAAATTGTTATAGTAGAAAGCTCAAAAAAAATGGTCAAAATGATGAACTAGGGGCACAGTTGAATCAGGTTTTATCTTTTCCCCATTGTCACCATGCATTCCCTAGAAATGGCACCATACTCACCAGAAAGGGCACCGTATTTGCCAGAAAAGAGCACAACTGAAGCAAACATGAAAAGCTCTTCCATCCTCCAAGCAGCGAGGTATTAAGCCAAGTGCGAAGCATGAATTGAAAATGGAGTGGGATGTTCGTTTCCCTCATCTAGAACAATCGTTCTCAAACTGGCGTCTGATTCGGATTGAGGACGTAGAAAATATGATATGTGTAAGACCAATCAATTGTATACCTGGCCGATGGGATATGCTGTAATTCATCTCGGTCAAGTGAAGCCAAGAACCTCATCAATCAATGTCAGTTGCAGATCTGCTGCGCATCTGGTCGCACCGCAACCCCTCTGTGGGAGAGCTCACTAGTTGTGAGTGGAAGATGGAGAATCTAGTAGAATACTAGAGGCAGGAGCCCACAACTTCCTATTTATCCATCAACCACCCGGGAGAGGGATAAAAAATAAGAGAGATTGAGGAATAGAGAGATGTGCTCAGAGAGAAAAAGTGAGGAGAGGGCTTTTTTAGAGAAAAAGAGATTGAGTGCCAGAGTGATGTGAGAATCACAAATGAGAAAAGGGTGGGAAACAATATCTGGAGAAACAGGCTCCTCGTGAACTGAGAGGTCTCTCACTGGTGGTACACATTTGAGTCTTGTGTGTGTTTATGTTTGTCTCAATTCTTGTTTTGAGTCGTTTTGTATGTCCATAGATGTGTTTAGGTTGTTTTACCATTGTTTTCCTTCTATTGAGTCGTTTTGGCAATGGTCATTCGTAGGCTCAATACCGGGTCAAGAACTCATTTCTGAATTTCAAAAATAAATCGTTTTGTGCTCAGAGTGCTGTGTCATTCTCCACATATATGCAAAACAAGATTTCTCTCTTTCATAAACCGCAAAGTTCAACCCAAGTCATGTGAGGACAGTAGAACCAGGACCTATTTGAAGCTATATAGGTTCCGGACTGCAAAGCAAAAGAAAATAGGGAAAATTTGGAGCATCTTAGTGTGTTTCAACTCCAGCAAATTCCGAGATTGCATTCCAAGTGCACCTTCTCAGGCCTCGCCTTTCTCGAGAGTATGAGTGTATCTCGACCCCAAGTGTAAGCCTACTTCAAGTCAGAATGGCAGTCCAAGCAGCGCTTGTGGTTCTCACATGCAGATGTTATCTCTCACCAATATGAACAGGGTGTGTTCTTTTGGAGCTGAGTATGTTGCAAAGTCCTCTGAGAGGTAAATTGGAGGCATCAAACTACATATTTGCCCCCCTCATTGCGTAGAATGTACATTTACTTATACACTTCTACTGCATGCTTATCGCGCATCGTTATGATTCATGCATAGAATATGCTTGCTTTCGATGTCGCATAGAATATGCTTTCAAATGTTGCATAGAATATGCCTGTCTCTTGCATAGAATATGCTTGTTTCATGCATAGAACATGCTTTCAATTAACACCATGCATCTATCGCACAAATGATTTCACTCAGTGCATCTATTTCATAATTTCATCTAACTCGCACTGTCTTGTGCACCTTGTGGTTGTGACCCACTCGCACTGTCTTGTGCATTCTTTGGTCTAGAAGACCTTAAAATCCTACATTTACACTTCTGCTTTCTTGCGTATTGCACTGTTTTGTGCAATTTACACTCGCGCTTTCTTGCGCATCGCACTATTTTGTGTAGTTCACACTCGCGCTTTCTTGTGCATCGCACTTTCTTGTGCACTTTACACTCGTTCTTTCTTGTGCATCGCACTGGTTTGTGTAGTTTACACTCGCGCTTTCTTGCGCATCGCACTATTTTGTGCAGTTTACACTTGCGCTTTCTTGCGCATTGCGCTGTTTTGTGCAGTTTAAACTCACGCTTTCTTGCGCATCGCACTATCTTGTGTCACTACTACAAAAACAGATAAAGATCACACTTTTTTTGTGTGATGTATGTTATTTAATCACACCTTTTAAATTTTATTAAAGTGTGATCTTTGGGAGTGTGATTAAAAGTGGTCATTTTTAATCACACTTTTTAAGTGTGCTTAATAACATTTAAATCACACCTTTTAAGTGTGATTAAAAATATTTAGATCACATCTTTTAAGTGTGATTAAAAATACTTAGATCACACCTTTTAAGTGTGATTAAAAATATTTAGATCACACTTTTTAAGTGTGATCTTTGGAAGTGTGATTAAAAAGGATCATTTTTAATCACACTTTTTAAGTGTGATTAATAACATTTAGATCACACCTTTTAAGTGTGATTAATAGTATTTGCATCACATCTTTTAAGTGTGATTAATAACATTTAGATCACATCTTTTAAGTGTGATTAATAACTAATAAAATCTGTCATAAAAAAATGATTCGACATATTTGAAAAATAATCAATATTATTTTTGTATACACATTTGAAGAATATAATACACACTATATACTATATTTTGAATCATAACCATATATTGAATAGAATAACGTCATATATTTCATAAATGGAAATTAAATATTCAAAACTACATACAAAGGAATTAAATAAAAAAAAAATTAACTGTGCTTACATATATAAAAAAATAAAAAAAACTTAAAAAACAAGTTCTTTAATTCTTGGACCATATTTTGCATCTCTCCAAAAAATTCTGACCTGAAAAATGAAAACACAAATTAATCCAAAAACCGCTGATGCATATGAATAAACTAAAAAGTTAATTCAGCAAACCAAAATAGGAACATTAATCATTTCTGCTTGATCTTAATCCTTTTGGAAATAACTTCCCTGTTAACAATTAGATGCCATAGCAGCTCAGTGTCAATGACATTGTAATTAGGAGGACACTAATGAGCACAATATTTAAAAATGAGAAATCTTAATACAGCTTGTGTACGATCTTTTTGTGAATGCATATTATTATTACTGTTGAACCATAATTCTAGGTACCCATAAATAAATAAATAAAAACTCCAGAATTTACTCCATTTTTTTTTGGTGGGGGTGGGGAGGGGTTACTATCACCAGCAACAGCAGGTTTTGGAGAAGCAGAGGCTGCATTTTCTTTTGCACCTTTGGAGGAAAAAGAAGAGAAAACAACTACCCATTTCATGCATGTCTGTCTACCAAAGAATAAGTGCAAACACTAACAGCTGGCACAAGCGTATGAAAAATCATAAAGAAAATACATTATTATCTTAAAATACCTGGCCAAGCATTAGTAGTCATATAAGAGACCTAGGATTGAATCCTACCAGGTTGAAAGGATTATGGGACATGGGGAGGCCTACTGTCGTCCCTCCCCCCCTGGAAAAAAGTGTACATGAATTTTGAAATTTCCCACAGATGGCACGGGTTGAAATTGGGAGATGAAAAGCGAGAACAAGAATAGCTGAATACCTCATTGCATGGTAAAGTGGCCTATACCATAGGACATATGAAAGAGGGCATCCAAGTAGAGCATAGATTGTTGCCAGGAAAAATATTTTTACACCTGGAAATAGTGACCACGTCAGAAGTTCTATATTGTAACCTGTCAACACTTTTATGCATATGCCCAAAGTACGGAAGAAAAGAAAATATTAGAAACCCTACCTCCACCTCTAATCCAACAAACTATCACAACAATAACATTAAATACAAGGCAAAGAACTATGCCTGCAATGGCAAGTGGGGTAAAGGGGAAAAAAAATATCAGTGAAACAGGCTAAGTTATATATAAAAGAAATGCAGATCAATTGAAGTCTTCTTACCAAAGTTATATCAGAAAGACTATATAAATGAAAAAAGGAGGAAAAAAATTTACTCTTGTATCATCCAATTTCGAATATTAACCTTGCAAGACTTCTTTCTGGTGGTGGTCGTGATGGTGGAGGTGGTGTAGGAATAAGCATATTAAGTCACTTTAGTTGTCATGAAACTATCCTCTATATTTAAACTCAACTAAAACATATAATAAATCATGCTGGACGATCAGCACTTCATTGATATTCAGGCAGTCAATAAAGTAAAAAAACAGTAATTTGATCATGAGTATTCATTCATATATCAAAAACTCATCTATAAAAAATGAACAGGTGATGAGTATTGATTTTCGCTTTATTTTATTATTTCATTCATTTGGCAGCCCAGAGGCAGGGAGGGGGTGTTTCTTAAAGAAAGCAACTAGCTAGGACAGTAGTATTGCCAGTATATGGTGATCAAACTCAGAAGTCGACACATAAAAGGAATAAGGAAAATGCTCAAATTAGAAAATGAAGCCATCTATACCTAACCAACTTGCAAAAGCCAGATACTGCAACTTCTGAGCATGAACAAGAATTTCATTGCCTATATCATGATGAATAATTGGGAAACATGGAGGCCAGTTTTTATCATCTGAAGGGACACCAGCTGAAAATGCAATATTAGAAGAAATAAATCAGAAAAATATCATTATCCAGGAAAATCATATAAAACTATTCTCAAAGCAATATATACGTATTGGCCTTCATCTCATGGCTTACCACTGGAAACAGTATCTTCCCTTCGTTTAATTTCCTGAAAAATATGGCATGCATCAGTACTATTGAAAACAAGTATATAAATATCTTAAAAAGTGTACACAATCAATATATATATTGCGATAATGGCAACATCTAAACAAGTCATCATCAAATCATGAAGAACTCTGGTTGTTATTTTGAAGGCAGTCAAATAAGTAATTTACAAATAAGAAAATATAAACAGATTTATGAGGTACAGTTGCAAGTATATTCTCGATAATGAAAGGCAAAACGAACACGTTCTCTCCTTTTTAGATCCGCTTCCCAAGCTGCAAGTTCCTTCTCCTTTTTCTTAGGATCCTGCCATATCACACCACATGATATACAACTCAGTGCTCCCAATACTATGAAACAATATAAATTCAAACTGTAAATTGATTACATTCATTGAATCCAACGGTATATCAACAGTTGCATTATGTTTTTGGCCAAAACCCAGTGTTTGAACCACTATTTGAGGAATGCGTGACTTTGGAGCAGCACTGCCATTCTGCATACAAGGGACAATTTGGATGGCTTGATGATCAATATGAATAATGAAAACAGGTTTAAAAAAAATATAAAAACAAAAATCCAAAATTGCATGATGCAACTTGTAGTCATAAAAACAACGAGAATTAAAGTATATATATATATATATCAGCTTAGTAAATAATGCATTAACTGGTACTTGCAGTGGCTACAAATAACCTAGTTTTGTACTGTTCATACAATAACTTAGTACATTTATCACTGAGAAGGGTTGTCATCGTTTCACCTGCCAAACAAAAATCAATTGTTATCATTAGAAACTAAAAAGAGAAAAGAAAAACAAAAGCACAAAACATAAAAACCAAAATATTGAGTTACTTGAATTGGCATATTTAGGTGACCAATAACTAAATATCAGCTGGTTCATTCATGATATGAGATAGGAACTCTAACTTAACTGACAAAAATGCATGGAATGCTCAGATTCTAAAGATCTCTGCATCTGATAGCTCGGCTACCAAAACATAACAATCAAAAAACTATATGCCTTTGACATACCATTTGCTTTTCAAACAGAGAACTGAGGTTAAGACCCTAAGATTTAGATATAAGTATTCAAAAGCGTTCATAGAGACAGGATTCACAGGTTGTTCTTCCCGTCTTTCCACGACAAGGTTTTGAGTGTCCTGTACATCAAAACAAAAATCACAATTAAAGTCACCCCCAATGCCCTATTCCTCAATACTAACCGAAAGGGTAGATGATCAAATATTTTTTGACTGAAATTGTAAGCAAGATATAGTTACCCTTGATTCATTGAAAATAGCATCCACATCGTCGAGACTAACATCCTCGTTTGCAAAAATAGGAGGCTTATATCCCTTCTTAAACCACTCATTCTCAATGACCTTCACAATGGCAATGCGATGTTTATACAATGAAATAACATTTGCAAAGCATTGGATACTCACCTCACAGATAAGTTCCACCAACTATGGTAGTGGTAAGAGTGGTTATAAATTTTTTTTCAAATTGGATGTCTAACACCATAATCACCAAATTTCATCTAAACCCAATTTCTACAATAGGCATAATCAATTGCATTAAATTGTAACATGGTAAGAAATTCTTTTCTTTTTTTTTTTGGTCAAGGAAAATAGAACTAAATGACCAAATTATCAACATAAGAGTGAAATTACAATAACTACAAGGGTAATTTGCCTTTAAGATTAAAGACCAAACGTAGCACTCAAATACTACAATTAAGCTTTTCATATCAAGGCAAGAGACTGATAGCCAGATTTATGCAACATATAAAATTCATTCAGTCTACTTGCAAACTTCACTCCTTTTTGGCACATTTCCCTATCAATGGATATGTTTTAAATTCTTACACACCTGAGATTCACATGTACTCCACTAATTATGAGTGTTTTTAAGGACAAATAACAAACATTTGAGAACAGAGGATTTTTCACCACTACAATTCAGGTTGGAGAAAAGAGAAAAACAACACAACAATACCCAAAACATAGATATTAAAATACTTGGAAAAAATACTACTAGTAGTAGAGAAGTGGTATGAATGAAATCAAACTAGTAGCCAACAAGGATTTGCATGAGCACATCACCTCTCTTAGGAGGCAGGGTGGGTCTCTGGCTGGGCTGGAGGAGGGTTATCCCACCGTCATTAGGAATTTAAAAGATTGGTTAACAGATTTTGCGACATTTACAAAAAAAAAAATGCCACAAAAAAAATGTGGTTATATCTACTTTTTCTAGTAGTGAATAGAGAAGAATCTGAAAAATGTAGACATCCAATCTAAGCAGCAAGCATATCTCATTACACTGTGACTGAACAACTAGCATATACACAAGAATGAGATGCCTAGCAAGGCAAGAAATAGCTTTTTATATCAGTTTCTAGACTCACCAAAAAGAGAGGATATGAACCAAGCAACAAGCGGGGAAGTGCTGAAGTGAAGTACCAATAAAATGAGATATGTCTAGAGAGTAAATATTGAGGAACAAATAAAATATGAATTTCACAAGATACTCTAGTTATGTCAAGGGTGTATTTTGATGAGAGTTTTGAGGAATTTATGACAAAAAAAAGTATAATAGAAATCTGCACCATTCATGAATCAAGAAATCAAATAGATTAAGAAAGAAAATATAAAGGTGCATATTACAACAAGATCAAACCCCAAGCCAAACACCACAAATAAAAGAAACATTTCAAAAAGGAAAAATTTCAAATTGTATATTTTATATAAAGGAAGAGCTGCCAACTGCTTGTATGACTGTCTAATCAAAGATCTAATTCAGAAACATTTCAAAAAGGAAAAATAAATAAATAATGAAATAGGAACCTTTCTTAAGGATGACTTTAAGTACTAAATAAAGAACAAGATCCACCAGAAAATCTATTCTTCATTTCAGAAAATGACAATGTACCAAGGTACTTTGTTTTAGAAACTACCATGCTGGTGATGGTAACCATGGTAGAATCTGTAAAAGTCCAATGCTAGCAATATCAAAGAACATGAATACATCCAAATGTATTCTTTTATTTTTTTTCTACCTCTTATAAAGTATCTGTAGAAAATTTTGCAAATAACATATATGAGAATTCTAAATCTCCTCTTCATGAAATCAAATCTTTTAATTTCCTCCATTTTCTTAGCAACCTCACACCAAAAACACAACTTTTTTTCATTCAAAGATGAACATCAATAATCTGAATTTCATTTTCATTCCATTTCCACCATATATCAAAACATAACACACAATATGTACACATTTATATTGCATAAAAACACATATACATACAGATGCACAAACACATCGATCTTAAGCATATGCTTTGGAAATGAAGAGAGAGATAGATAGAGAGAGAGAGAGTCTAAATCAGAGGCTTTACCGGCCTGAGCTGGAGGGAGAGGCTTGGAGGGCAGCTTAGCCGGCTGAGTAGCGGCGGCGGACTGAGCCGGAGCTGTGGCTTTCTTCGGAGGGGACGGAGCTTCTGGAGGAGCTGATTGGGGTCGTCGTTGTCATCGTCGCCGAGAAGATCAAAAGGGTTTGTGGTCGCCATTGTTATATAGTTCGATATATGTTTTTACAGATACATAGCGATGTAAAAGCTCGAAGCTTTTGGAGTTTCAGAAGCAACCAGGAAACCCTAGTTATTGGTTAACTCCATAATTAGATCTTACAACAACAATAAACTTAGAGAGAGAGAAAGAGAGACAAAAATTGTGGGGTTCTGTAAACCCTAGCCGGAGCGGCAGAGATAAGTGTGAGTTGCGTAGTACAAGTCTTAAAAACCCTAGTGGGACTGTATCAGTGTGGTTGAATTTGGATCAAGATTGGTTTGGGCCCTTTTATATTGTTTACTCAAAATATTTGATTTTTGGGTGGTGTTTGGGAGGTTTGTGTGTTGATTTTTTTTTTTTTTTTTTCACTAGAAGACAAATTTTTTAAAAATTAAAAAAATAAATCTAAACAAAATATCACATTTAATTTCATAATTATTTTACTTTTTCTCTCACAAACATCACATCTAACCACAAAAAAACTTAACTATCTTTTCAAACACTAAAAAAAATTTCTCCAATAAAATCCTACAATTAAAAAAACTACATAAAAACTCACTTCCCAAGCTACATAAAGGAAGATCTTTGATTTGGAAATTGTATATTTTATATAAAAATCAAATTGAAATATTTTATACAATCACACCTATTTATGGAGTGTAATTATATATATATATATATATATATAATTACACTTATTTAAAAAGTGTGATTAAAAAGTAGTAATGTATATATAATCACACTTTAATTAAAATGTGTGATTAAAATATATATATATATATATATAATCACACTTATTTAAAAAGTGTGATTAAAAAGTAGTAATGTATATATAATCACACTTTAATTAAAATGTGTGATTAAAAAATATATATATATATATATAATCACACTTATTTAAAAAGTGTGATTAAAAAGTAGTAGTGTATATATAATCACACTTTAATTAGAATGTGTGGTTAAATATCTATATATATAATCACACTTATTTAAAAAGTGTGATTAAAAAGTAGTAGTGTATATATAATCACACTTTAATTAGAAGGTGTGATTAAAAAATATATAAATAATCACACTTTAATTAGAATGTGTGATTAAAATGTATATATATAATCACACTTGTTTAAAAAGTGTGATTAAAAAGTAGTAGTGTATATATAATCACACTTTAATTAGAAGGTGTGATTAAAAACATATATATATAATCACACTTAATTGAAAAGTGACATAAAAAATAAATATTATCACACTCAATCAAATTAAGTGTGATTAAAATATCAATCTAATTTTTTTTATCACACTTTCAATAAAAGTGAAATCTTTTTTTTTGTCAAAGTGTGATCTTTAACTATTTTTGTAGTAGTGTGTATTTTATTACAAGCTCTCATCTTGCATAGAAAATGCTTGCTCGTATCTTTTATATAGAACTTGCTCGCGCTGTTTTGCACACCTTACCTGCACTTGTTAGTGCATTGCATCGCACTGTTTTGCACACCTTACTTGCACTTGTTTTGTGCCCCTGTATCGCACTATTTTGTGCATTCATCTCATTCGCACTATTTTGTGCATTCACTTTGCATCGCACTGTTTAGTGCATTTCAATTCAAAATTATTTGCACTATTTAGCGCATCATACTGTCTTGTGCACTTTTTGGTCTAGGAGACCTTAAATCTTCTAAAGGTGCAATTCTTTTGATGCTTGTCGTGACTGAACGACTTCTAGTGGTCTGGTATAGCCACCTGCCTGTGTTTGCAGTGAGTTTCTAGGAGATCAACTGAGACAGTGGAAACTAGAGTTCAAATGGCCAATGCCTAGAATGCAAAGGTTCAGGATTTTTGAGACTAAAGTCTGGTTTAAGTACCCAATGGTGTATCCTCGGCTTGAAATCTGTATGGCAGCCCCATAGGTTGAGGTAGTGGGTATGCGCCTCAATTCTAGATACTGAGCCAACCTAGTCTGTCGCCCTATTGGAGAATAGGGAAAGCTATGACCATAGCCAGGGAGAAAAGTAATACATATGGTTCAACCGAGAAGAAGCGGAAGATCCCTAGCAGCATGAGGTGAGTCAGCACCAGTTGCCCCTGTGAGGTACTTTCACTTCCCAGCTACATCGCATTTCATCATCTATTATGTTTATCACATTGTATATTGCATCTATCGCATGCATCTACTGCATTGTCCATTGCATCATGCATCCTTTCTATGTTAAGCTTAGTCTGGTATGTGCTTATACATCTCCTTCGTTGAAGCATGGTTCTGTGATAATGTGTACATGCCTATTCCACTAAGAGACTTATGGTCTGAGGGTGTCAGCACCTTTTCTATGTTAGACGTGGTTTGCTTTGTGTCCATGCCTTTTCTAGGCAAAATATGGTTTGGTCGTGCGCCTTATTCACCTTATCCATTACATCCATTGCATCATATTTTGTTTTGTTGCATTCAGCATGTAGGTTCATGATCTTTCTTGAGCAGATCATTCCTCACTCATATCATCCCGCCCAATTACTTGTGTCTTGTATTCTTTCTGCGAAACAGATAGTTCTACATGTGCATGCACCTATTCCACTAAGAGAATTGTGGTTTGAGGGCTTCTAAACCTTTTCTATGTTAAACGTAGTTTGATTTTGCATCTCCATCCCATTATGATATTTGTGTGGTTTTGCACTGCTTATGGTTTGATTATATATCATTTACACTGTTTTGTTATATTGTGTATCATTTTGCATCTTCTCCCTGAACTACGCTGGTTTGATTCCTTGCAAAGGGATACGTAGGTAGCCTACGGGCGCAACCATTTCTTTATCTGTATTTTGTTTGTTTATCCAAGTCTTCGGCCTTGACAAATATGGGTCGTCTCTAGGCTTTGACATTCACTCACGTCATTTCATGACTTTGAGCTCTCTGTCAAAGAGGGGCAACTGTAGGCACCCTATTTTTGGCCACCCTTAAGACTTGGGCACTACTGATTGCTTACTCAATGGTGCAAGATATGCAGTGCAAAGCTTCGATTTCTTCGGCAAGAGGAGATAGTCAAAACCCAACCTTACACCCCAGTTGTGGACCAAAACTATTTTGACCAAAGATTTGGACTTTAAAACCCTCTCTTTTAAAATATTTTTGAAACAAAGTTCCTACGATATTCCGAGGCTCGCATTTCGTTAAATGTTGTGCTTTTCGGTAAACTGAGCAAGGACAAAGTGGAAATAAATGGAAGAGAGGTGAACTCTTTGAAAAAAATTTCAAAACACCTTGCTTAAGGGTTTAGAGTTGAAGAAAAGAGGAGAGGAGAGAAGAAAACTAGTTTGGGAGAAGTTCGGCATGAATCCGGTAGGATCGAAACTGAGCAGTCTTCACTAAAAGGAGCATAACTTTTTGCATAGTTGGAATTTTGATGTGAGGCTTCCACCATTGGGATGCTTACTTCTGGGGCTTCAATTTGGACACAATAATGACCTGAAAAGGAGTCTAGATGAAGGAGATATGCCCATTTGAAGTTTGACCTGCATAGCAAATTTTTGCTGTCGGCCAGAAAAGTAACCAGCCGGCTAGTTAAGGTTGCTGGCCGGCCAGTATAAGTAGCCTATCGGTCACTTTTGTCAAAAACTCAGATATTTTGTTGATCTTTCTTCTCCAGCTGTTACACACTACTCCAGATATTTCCAAATCAGATATTTCAACCATGGCCCATGTTTTTGTTATATATTGAAGCCATATCTCTCATTTGAGGAAGTTGACAATTTTGGGAGCATCTCTCTCTAGAAATCCTCTTTCTAGAAGATTTGTGAGCAAATTCTTCCCTCTCTCTAGAATTCTCTCTCTCCTCTTGTTTTAGGCTTGAAAGTGAGAATCCTTTACACTTTTGCAAGGAGATCCTCAACCAAAGTTGATCATCTTTGGGCTGAGGTGGCTTGGGACTTTGTTTGAGCTCCAAAAGGTGGTTTTAGCTTAGAATTGGGCCTGTTTTGCTGCTGTGCTTCAAAGGTAACCACTTATCCCTTTTCAGCTCTTTGTGCACTATTATTTTTCCATCTTTCTACACTATTTTTGGGGTGGTTTTGAATTGAGAAAATCTCTATTTTTCAGTCCTCAAAATGGTAGTTTAGGCCTATTTTGTGTTAAGGGGTTGTTTCTTCCTTTTGTTCCTTAGCTTGTATAGCTTTTTGTGCCATCTTTCAAGGCTTTCAAACCATCTCTTTTTGGTCCTTTAACCACTGAATTTTAGAGGAATTACGGTGGTGGAAAGGTGGTTTTGAGGTCCAAAATGGGAGAGGGTAGTCCGCTCTCCTCTTGTTTTGTTTGTATGTGTTGTTGGCCTATCAAGTGAGCATGTATTTCTCCTTTTTTTAAGCTGAGTTCAAGCATGTTTTGTGACTTTTTGGACCTGCCATAACTCTGTCTTTGGCTGGCTTGATCACTTGTTGCATTCTTCTTACACTTGTAGTGTAATCTTGCTAATTAGCCTTGTATGCTGGATGCTTTTGCCCATCTGTAGACATCCCATTTTTGACCGTCCTCAAGACTTGGACATCATCGTTTGAATACTCGATGATCATCCATGCTCGTGTTCGTTTTGATTTCCCGAAGGTCTCAGCTGCGTGCCTTGCCTTAGGATCTCTCAACTTGTTTGTTTTGTGCTTGGTTGTGGACCAAGGACTTGTGTTTTTGCTTCTCAGGGAAGAGGGTGGCTTATTAGCCATCCCCTCAACCCATCGGTCAAGGGATGGAGCCATTGCCCCTGTTTTCTTGCCATCAGCCAAAAGTGATAGCTGATCGACACTTTTTTTGGTCGATCGGCCCTTGTGTTGGTCGATCGGCCTTGTTTTCTGGCTGAGCCCTGTTCATCTGCTTTATGCAGATAATTTATGCCAGCTATCACAGCTAGCATGCACAATTCACATCCTCCACACACGTGTATGGAGGGATTTAAACCTTGTTTTAGCTTGCTTAGGAAGCTTTGGATTTGGAATTATATAAGAAGGGAGCTCCTCCTTCCTTCTCAGAGGTTCTAAAAATCTGATATAGAGTTCATATATCCCTCTCTCTCTATATTTGTGTGTGTATTAGTTCCTTAAAAGATATTTTGTTCATACTTTTGCACTAAAACACCTAGTAGAACACCATCCTTGGTTGCTGAGGTGCTAAGGAGTTGGTGTTAGAGTTCTTGAGGTGGTTTAAGCTTGGAAAACCTACTGGAGCTTTGTTCTTGAAGGTGTTCTTCAAGGGAGAGCAAACTTGCTTTTAATACCCCATTCTTGCTTAAGCTTTTGACCATACTTGCATGTTATTTTAAGCTTAACTATAAACTGAAAAAAGTTCTGATTTTGTATGCTTTAGATGATTGTTTAAGGTCACTTTTTGGTTGGGGGTAGTCTATCCCCTCTTAGGCCTTGTTTGGCCTTGTTTTGAGCCACCTCTTTTGGCCCTTGTTCTTGGCTTTGCATGACCTTTCTACCACTAAAATCCAGAGAATTTTTAGTGGTAGAAAGGTAGTTTTAAGGTCTTAAATAGGAGAAGGACACCCCTCTCTCCTTGTCTCTCTTTTGCTTGTGTATATGGCTGTAGACGCGCCCGCGTGGGCCTCGCTACAGTTCGGACTCGATTTGTGTCACGGTTCTAAATCTGAACCAAAGAGTCCAAATCTGGCAAATCGTTTTGAGAAATAGATTTTTGAAAAAGTAGTGCCAAACATGGACTGCTTTGCCAGATACAGAGTCGCCACCTAAATATTTTAAAATGGGAGAATTTAGGAAACCCTGACTCGGTGCCGAAGGCCACATGTCCGTCATCACCGGAGTTGTCTCGGCTCGGGAGCTTGGGTACGATTGGGGAAGGTCAGCTATGAGCACCCCCTTTCGCCCGGTCCGAAGACCGACCTCTACTAACCGTGATATCCGTTTTTGAAAACCTTATGTGTTCTTAAACCAATTGTTAGCCTAGAATTACTATGTTATGCGCGCAGCAAACAAGTATAGACCAAATCGCTCAAATTGGAATAAAAAAAGCATTTTATGTTTGTTTTGAAAATGGTTTGCTACTCGCAAGTAGGCTAAAATGCAGATTTTGCCACCGTCAAGTGGGCTTTTGGAAAAGACGGTTTTGCCACTATGTAGTGGGCTTAAAACAAATATAGTTTTAACGCATTATCCCAATTTAAGCAATTTGACCTCCACCCACAGGCATTCAAGCAATTTATCTCATGTAAACACTTAGCCGCATGGCAAGCATACTATTATGGCAACATTCACACGCATGTTGAATGCTAAAGCATAACCACTTACATTGTACTCCGTGCCAAAACAATAAACTAGTTAGCAAATGTGCATGTCCTAGTTCATGTTATTTTGCCTAATGCAACACATACAAGATGCAATTTTAGTTAGGCTCGGTTAACCTAAATATGGCATACGATATGCAACCAACTGATTCATGTATTCAATTTTGAAATTTGAAAATACGAATGCGGTTAGTATGATGTACCGAGCCCGGTGCATGTCAACAAATGCATGAATGCACGCATGCATATCATAAGGTATGCTAATTTCAAAAATGCCCTAATCTACCATCATAAGCAGGTAAATAAAAGGGAAGAAAGAAATGGGGATTGGAAGACATACACACACTCACCCACACTTATTACATGTTTACCCTCACTCAGAGGGTTCGAATTAATATTACAGTCCCAAATAATAAACGAATAAAATTATTACAAAAAATTCTAATTTATTTAAAGGAAAGGTGGCGAAGGAAAGAAAAGGGTAGCCGCAGCTTCTGCCTCGGGATGCGCGAATGATGCATGCTCGAATCCGTCCTGCCCAGAAAACCCGTACTATACTCCTGTCGCCTCTGTTTGTACTGCCTTGTCTTTCTGAAAATTGCCAAAGTACTGGAGCAAGCTCCTTGCATCCTGCAGAGCACCACCGGCCAGACAGAATTGCCACCGGCACTTCAAAATTACCATCGGCACTTTATTGGATTCATCGGCACTCCAGATAGTGCCGGTCGGCACTAAATTCTACCGGTCGGCAGAAACTTCCTGCAGAAGACAATTTGACAGCAAACAGAGAACAGACAGTGCATGGCATGGAGTTTTTAGACACATGTGAGCATGGTCATACTTCTTATCATATTTTGAACTCAAAGAAGCGTGACTTTCGATCCTTGAACCATCAATGGTACATGGCGGGTCAAAGGATCGAATTTGCCATTTGATATGAAGATGTATGCAACAAACAACATGAAAAACCGAGGCCTTATCAAGTTGGAGTCAAAGGTCCCGATGACCGGGAATCGAGGCACATTGCATCACTTGAAGTATGAATGGTCCTTGATTCCTACACTTAGTTTGACACCCCAAACCAAGTAAATGCAATGCATGTAATGCTCAACAAGGCTCAAATGTATCATGCCACCAAGATGTAAAGCACAACAAGCATTATGCAACCAACATGACAAATGTATAATACCAAGCATACAAGGTACAAACATGATGCGAACATGGACCAAATTGACCATGGGATTGATGTGCTACAAAGCCTAATGGAACAACTATGCAACAAACATGGAGCAAGCATGCAAGAGGGCTTAAAATGGCAAAGGGGCAGGCCCTCACCCTTCTCAAAACAGTGGCCAAAAGTGCTCAAAATGATGGACAATCAACTCATGTTAACAAGCAAACTTATGGTCCCAAAGTTAAGGCACAAAAAGGAAATATTTCACTCTCATTAACATGACCACTCATGACATGATTAAAGCAAAGCAAAAACAGAATTTGTGCATGCAAAATAGGACCCCAAAAACTCCTAATATGGCAGCTAAAATATCCCCCATGAAGCATATGCACTAAGGCTCATTCTTAGGCATAAGAGGACACACCCTGAAGGCATTAAAGAGGCCATGCATGCACACATACAAGCATGATTCTTGGACTAAAATGTGGTCCTTAGATGATGTTGAATCATGAGGGTTAATCACAAACATACATGTTAGAGGTCAACATGCTCAAAGCTTTTAAGCTAAAATACAAAGCAACCCTAACAAACATGTCAAGCATGGCTAAATGGATAACCAATAAACCTTAAGCATGGAAAAACATCACTAAGAACTTCATGGAACTAAGCCAACTTTCACAAGAATCATGGCCTAATCATGAGATGTATTTCTAAGCAAAGTAGAGCAATACAAAGCAAGTATTACAAGCATACAAGGAGGCCTAAATCCGACCAAAAACAGAGGTTATATATGACCTAAGATGCCTAAAAAAAAATGCTGAAATGAAGCCAAGAAACATCAAGCACACATGCTACCCTTTTGAGCCCAAAAAGCAAGGAAACAAACCATGAAGGGAGAGGGGTGTCCGTCCCCTATGCAAGACTTCAAACCATCCTTTTTTGACACTAAAATACACTGATTTTCAGTGGTCAAAAGACCAAAACACTGAAGTGAACAAAACCTTATCAAAGAGGCACCAAAATAGACCAAACAAGGCCTATGAGGGTGAGTTTGCACTCTAACCACAAAATGACCTTAATGAAAGTGCTAGAGCAGGAAAATTTAAGCCTTTTTCATGTTATACACAAGAGCTAAAACAGTAAACAAAATAGGTAGAAAACCAATGCAAGTTTGGGGAATAAAAAGGAAGATGCTCACCCTTGAAGAACCCTTGAAGAACAAATGGTCTAGCCTCCTTCTTTGGATCAAAACCAGTCCAAAACTCAAGAAACAACTCCTCCAAGTCCCTAAATCTCGGAGTAAGGTGTAATGGTGTGTGTAATGGTGCAAAAGTAAGGTAAAACACACCTTTTGAGCTAAAAAACACACACAAAGGAGGAGAGGGGGGAAGGTATAGAGATAATATATATCTATATCTCTAAGGGCTGGTTTTTTGCTTCTGTTTTTCTAACCTAGAACCAAGAGGAAAGCCCCCCTCTTATAGGACTCCCTCTTGCAAAGCTTATACAACAAGCTTGGCTAGAGGAAAATCCCTCCATACACGTGTATGGAGGGGGGGAGAGTTGGTGCCAGCTATCACAGCTGGCACAAAATATCTCCAAAAAGTGGATGAACAGTGGTCGGCTGCCCAAAAATGCTATTTCGGCAAAAAACAGTGCCGACCGGTAACCAATTATGCCGACCGGCAATAAAGTGTGCCGACCGGCAAACAAAAGTGCCGATGGCAGAAAATGACCAGCCGGTGGCCTCCAGCCACTGCCGGTGGTGTATGGGGATGTCTCACAAGGCATTCCCTGCCCCTCTAAGGCAAAACAAAACTGTTTGGTGCAAAACCAGACACTAAACAGTCGAGTTCGGGGATCCTGAGGCAAGGCGCGCGAGCCGAGACCTCCGGGAACTCCAAACGAACACAAACAAGGATAATCACTGAGTGTTCAAACGGTGACGTCCAAGTCTTGAGGACGGTCAAAAATGGGGTGTCTACAATGGCTCATAGTGGTAGCATGTTTGCTTAGCATGTTTTGGCTTCATTTCAGCAAGTATTTGGTGTTATTTGGCCATGATATATCTTTGTTTTAAGTTGGTTTGATGGCCTCTTGCATGCGTAATACACTTGTCTTGCAATCCTCTCATTGGCTTTAACATGCATCATGCATTTGGACCATCATGCTTGCATATTTTGGCTCAACTCAAAGGAACTTTTAGTCATGTTCACCATGTTTAAGCTTTGTTTGATGTTGTTTTAGTCATGCTTGCATTGTTTTGTATAGCCTTGGTTTAATCTAGCTTGGTAGCTTTGAGCATCCAAGTCATTAGCATGTACTACTTGGACCTTTTTCATGATTTGGCATCATCTCATATGTGATTTCAGTCCATGTAGTGTAGCCATATACTTGCATTTGTCATCCTTTCAAAGCTTTGAAGAGTTGGTGTTTTATGTCTCATGATTGGATCATTGTGCATGCCATCATATTTAGGTCTTTAGGATGCCATCTAAGTGGGTTTTTAGGCTTAATTTGGCATGTCATAATTCTGTTTTTCATTGGTTTAGGTCATGCCATGTTTGGTTGTAATAGGTGTAGTGTAACACCCCTTTGTAGCCTTACATGCTTTATGTTTTGTGCTCACCTTTCTAACATATTTTGGCCTCATTCCATGCATGTTCTAGCCTTGTTTTGGTCTGCCTTGGGACTGTTTTAAGTCACCTTGGCCCTTTCGGGCTTGCTTGTTATGGCCATAGTGTAAACCCCTTTGCTAGTCTTAAGCCTTGGGCTTTATTGCATGCTATATTTGCATTGTTTGGTTGATTTGGCATCATTCCTCACTTGATTTCGGGGTTTATTGCATTGCCACATTCTCATGTCTGTCACACCTTGCTCATGTTTGAGGATTGTGCATTGTTACCTAGGTGATAGGTCAATTGGCATACATGTTTGTAGGTGCTTTCCTTACCATTGTTTCAACACTTTGGCCACTGTTTTTGGTACGGCTGAGGTCTATCCATTTTCAGTATAAGTCCATAAGTCATGTGGTTTGTGTGTTGTTGCATACTTATCGCATAACATGTTCTTGCATGCCTATTACATTGGAAGTTTACATGCTTAGGTTGCATTACATCTTGCATGCTTAGCACATTACATATTTGCATGTTTAGGTTGCATACCTACTGCATATTAGTTACGTTGCATGACATTGATGCATACTTGTTGCATGCTTGAGTTGTTTGCATGTTTGCTTACATACTCATATTGCATTAGGCTTGTTTCCATGCCATTAGTTTTGTTGCATTCCATAGCTTTTCCATGTTGCATGCATTGTATTGTATTTGGTTTGGGGTGTCAAACCAACATGAGGAACGAGGGATGTTTCGTACTCGAAGTGACGAAACGTGCCTCAATCCTTAGCCGCCGACGCTCTTGATCCAACATGATAGAGTGTGAGGCATTCATGCGTTTTGTGCATTCATTCTATATTGATTGTTGCACACTTGGCTCCTTTGGCCATCATGCATCGAAATGCGTGATTGGTGGCCCGAGGGTCAAGAACTCCACACCTTTGAGCCTTGAACATGATAAGGGGTGTAGTTGCAAACATTGTCTTGTAAATGCATTGCCATGCTCTGTTTGCCCTCTGCTGCAGCAAAGGAGCATTTCACAGGAACAGATGGCTAATTGGCTATCCAGAGTGCCGATCGGCTACATATTGTTTGCCGATATCCTAATATTTGGTCGATGGCCATTTTTCACTGGCCGATGGCCACCCCTATCAGCCGATGACCTTTCAGAGTGTCCATGAGGTGGTTCAGAAACATCACAGAAGTTGGCACAGTTTTCAGAGGTATAGAACAGTGCAAATAGAGGCAACATGAGGCATGGCAACGGATTTTCGAGTGAAGCCAATCAAGCATGCATTTGTCCCTCTTCTCGAGGCCGCTTTACTGTTTTTTTATAGCTTGATTAATTTGCTTAATTAATTAAGGGTTATGTAATAATTAATTAGCTTGTTAGTTAGTTAATTAGACAGTTTGTATTATTCTTTCAGACCCTCCGTCGAGAGGGCGAATTTTGTAATAAGTGTGCGTGAGTGTGTGAATGTCTTCCAACCCCACGTCTTTCTCCCTTTTACTTAACCGCCTACGATGGTTAGTTTTAGGTCATGTTTCAATTAGCATTCCTATGCTCGCACGTTTGCATCCATTGATCTGTATTGCATGCACCGGGCTCGGCGCATCATACTAACTGCATCGTATTTTAATTCCTATTTGAATACATGTTATCAAGTGTTGCATTTCATATGCCATTTTAGAATAGCCGAACCCATCTCTAGTTGCATTTTGCATGTGTTGCATTAGCCACCTTAACATAGCTAGGATCATGCATTGAGTTCTAACTAGCTATTATTTTGACTCGGAGTACTAGGTAAGCTTTTATGCTTTAGCATCTTGCATGCATGTAAGTGTTGCCATGACAGCATGCTTGCCATGAGGTTATTTGCTTAAATGATATAATTGCCTGAATGCCTTTGGGTGAAGGTTAGATTACTTGAATTGGAACAATTCATCAAAATGTGAGTTTTAAGCCCACTTGAGAGTGGCAAAATCATGTTTTCTTAAGCCCACCCGAGGGTGGCAAATCCACGTCTTAGCCTACTTGCGAGTATCACCTTCAAACTATTTTCAAACAAACAAACATGAGATGTTTTGTTCCACTTTAGGCGATCTAGTCTATACTTGTGTGTTGTGCGCATCACACAAGTATAGCTAGCTAATTATCGGAATAAAAACACATATGTTTTCAAAAACAAGGTATCACGTTAGTAAAGGCCGATCTTTGATCGGGCAAACGGGGGTGCTCATTGCATGGCCTTCCCCTCTCGTACGCAAGTTCCCGAGCTGAGGCAACTTTGGTGATGACGGACACGTGGCCTTAGGCAATGAGTCAGGGTTTCCTAAATTTCTCCAAAAATAAAATATTTAGGTGGCGACTCTGTATCTGGCAAAGCAGTCCATGTTTGGCACTTCTTTACAAAAATTAGTTTTCCAAAACGATTTGCCAGATTTGGACTCTTTGGTGATTTATCGATCTTGCATTGCACTTTGCGGGATTAGATTCAAAACCGTGACATTGAGTCCGAACTCTAGCAACCCAATGAACAAAACGGGATTTTCGCGCCATCTTCGCGCGTGGGGCCCAGGACGTTCGGGCACGTCTGCACCATCATTCTAGTTTATTTTGGCTTCACTCCAGCATGCTTTTATCCTTGTTTTAGCATGCTTTAACTCTGTTTTGAGTGGTCTTGGCCCTTTGAGGCTTGCCTTGTAGGGTTGTAGTGTAAAGGCCCTTAACTAGCTTTGAGTTTTAAGGCCTTTAACATGTTGTGTATGTGATGTTTGCATGCCTTAGCCTCATTTCTCACATGATTTTAGTGTATATAGGGTAATCACACTCTCACATGTTCCACTCTTTCAATGCTTTTGAGAGCTGTGCCTTATGCCTCGCTTATGAGCTAATACGTGAGCACGATCTTCTTGCTTTTTAGGCTGCCATTTCAGCATGTTTTGGCCTTTGATTTGGCATGATTGAGCTCTATCCAGAGCTATTTTGGTTATTTAGGCTATGTATTGCATGCCTCCTGTGTGATGCTCTTTACTAGCTTTGAGTTTTAGGGCCTCTTGCATGCTTTGCTTGTGATGCTTACATGCCTTAGCATCATTTCTCATGTGATTTCAGAGCATATACTCCTGTCATACTCTCATGTATATCACTCGTTAATTGTGTTTGAGAGTTGAGTCCTATGCCTTATTTATGATCCAATACATGAGCATGTTTTTCTTGCTTTTCATGTTATCTTCTAAGCTCATTTCAGCCACTGTTTTGGCCTACTATAGCTCTGTTTTGGGCTGGTTTAACCATTCGAGCTTTGTATTGCATGTCTCTAGTGTTATGTCCTTCACTAGTTTCATCGTTTTGGTTCTAAACATGTTATGCTCGTATTGCTTGCATGTTTTAAGGTCTTTAGCATGCCAAGTAACACATGTTGTTTGCATTGCATTGTGTTTGGATCAGACATTAATCCAAACACAAGAAATGTTTGACGTTTCGTACTTATAGTGATGAAACGTGTCATATTTCTTGGTCTCCAACCCTCTTGATCATGCATGATAGGGTGGAGGCACTTTGAGTCTTATGTGCGTATTCACTAAGCTTGTAAAAGCTTGGTTTTTGGGCCATCATGCATTAAGATGCTTGGTTGGTGGCTTGAAAGACGAGCGCCACACTCCTTTGAGCTTGAGAAATGGTGAGGAGTGTGGCAGTGCATATATTTCCTTGCAAATACATTGTTGTGCCTCCGTTGTTCTCTATTGCAGCAAAAGGAGGCTTCTGGGAAGAGAAGTGGCCAGTCGGCCACTTGCACTAGCCTACCGACCACTTGTACTGGCCAGCCGGCTAGTTGAGGTAGCCTACCGACTAGTTGAGGTGTCCGGCCGACCACCTGCAGCAGAATTGTTCAAAATCTTCCTGATCACCGCGAGTGCAAACAAAGGCAACTCATGGCAAGGCAATGCACTTTTGGGTGATGTAAACCGAGCATGCATGTCCCCTTCCCCTCAAGGCCATTTTAACTGCTCTACTTAGTTAATTTGCCGATTCTGTAATTAATTAGTTAATGTGCTTAGCTAATTTAATTCATCTTTGTAATATTCTAAATAGCTTAGCATAGCTAGTTTAGATTCGTTTTCTAATTAATTAGCTAAGTTAGTTAATTAGTTAGATTATAATAAGTAGCTTAGCTTAGCGTAGTTAGCTTAGCTTATTTATTCGGACCCTCCTTCAAGAGGGCACAATGTTATAATAAGGGTGCGTGTGTGTGTGCATGTCTTCCAACCCCCGCTTCTTTTTCCTTTTTACTTATCAACTTTTGATGGTTAGTTTAGGGCATATTTCGATTAGCATACCTTATGCTTTGCATGCGTGCATCATTCATTTGTCTTGCATACACCGGGCTCGGCGCATCATTCAAACTGCATCGTTATTTCAATACACTTCTTTGAATACGTGTTGCATTCATATGCCATCTTAGATAGCCGAGCCTATTTAATTGCATTGTTGCATGTGTTGCATTAGGAATTTTGTATAGTTAGAATCATGCATTGTTTCTAACTAGTTTGTTGTTTTGGCTCGGAGTACGCTGTAAGTGTTTACACTTTAGCATATCGCATGAGTGTGATTGCATATTGTCATGTTTAGCATGCTTGCCATGAGGCTATTTGTTTAACTGATTAACTGCACGAATGCCTGTGGATGTAAGTTGTGTTGCTTGAATTGGGACAATTCATCAAATATGGGTTTTAAGCCCACTTTGCGGAGTGGAAAAATCATCATGTTTTAAAGCCCACTTGAGGGTGGCAAATCTGTGATTTAGCCTACTCACGAGTAGCACTTTCAAACCATTTTCGAAAAACAAACATGAATTATTTTGTTCCAATTCTCGCGATTGAGTCTATACTTATGTGTTGTGCGTATCACGTAGTAAGTTATGTTAATAACCAAAATAAGAACACATGTGTTTATAAAAAATGACATATCATGCTTAGTAGAGGCCGATCCTTTGATCGGGCAAGGGAGGGTGCTCATTTCAGGACCTTCCCCTCTCATACCCAAGTTCCCGAGCCAAGGAAACTTTGGTGATGACGAACACGTGGCCTTAGGCACGAGTCAGGGTTTCTTAAATTTCTCAAAATAAAATATTTAGGTGGCAACTCTGTAATCTGGCAAAGCAGTCCATGTTTGGAGCTTTTTGATTCAAAATTGATTTTTCAAAACCAATTGCCAGATTTGGACTCTTTGGTTATTGTCAGTCTCGCATTGCACTTTGTGAGATTAGATTCAGAACCGTGACAGGAATCCGAACTGTAGTAGCACGGACCCAATTCGCGCCCTCACCGAAAGAGGGGGGCGAGCAGAGAGAGTTCGGGCGGTCTACAGGTATTAACTCTCTCCTTTTGCGCTCTAACTTTTGCCAATGCTGCCCTTTTTGGGTTTTCAACCTTGCGAGCTCAGTTTTTCTTTTTTCTAATTTTTTGTGCTCTAACTTTTGCCTAGGTCGCCCTTCCGAGTTTTAGCCTAGCAAGCCGATCAAGGATAATATTTCTTCAACTTTTCCATATTGATTGGTTGGGAGAATTCAAGGCCATCTAGGTGCATAAGAATCACAGCTCCACCCGACTAGATTGATTTGATGATGTAAGAACCAGTCCAATTAGGTTTGAACTTGCCCCTAGGGTCATAGATAGGAGCTCGGTTGTCTTTTAGCACCAAATCTCTTTCCTTAAGATTCTGAGACTTAACTTTCTTGTTGAAAGCCCTGGCAATCCTTCGTTGATATCCTTGGACATTGTACAGTGCTTTCAGACTCCTCTCATCAAATAGCATTAGTTCCTCAAACCTGCTATGTTGCCAATCCGCTTCTGCTATCTGGCCCTCGGCCATAACCCGCAGCGACAAAACCTCTATTTCAATCGGTAGAACAGCTTCCATCCCATAAACCAGAGAATACGGAGTTGCCCCAGTATATATCCGAATTGATGTTCTATAACCCCAGAGAGCAAATGGAAATTTGTCTGGCCAGTCCCAGTAAGTCTCAACCATTTTCTACAAAATGTGCTTGATGTTCTTGATGGTGGCCTCAATAGCTCCGTTGGTTTGTGGCCAATATGAGGATAACTTATGAAAAACCACGTTGTACTTCTCCAGCAAGTCGATCACTTCTCTCTTAAAATGGGAGCCATTATCTGAAATGATCTCATTCAGGACCCCATAACAAAAAATGATGTTATTCCTGGTGAACTTGGCTATATGCGACGCTTTCAGCACGGCATAGGATTGGGCCTCGACGCACTTTGTAAAATAGTCTATTGCCACCAGGATATACCCATGCCCATTTAACCCTTTCGACGTAACTACCCTAATAACAACAATTCCCCAAACTGAAAATAGCTATGGTGAAGTCATGTTATACAGCTTCAACGGTGGAATGTTCATGCGATTGGCATGAATTTGGCATTTGTGGCATCGCTGAACAAAACCGATACAATCCTCCTCCATGGTTGACCAGTAATAACCCTGCTTGAGAATCTTTCGGGCTAGCATTACTTCGTTCATGTGTGCACCACACTCTCCTCCATGGATGGCCTCCATTAGGCGCTTCGACTCTTCTGCATCAACACACAACTTGTGCATTCCCAGATGACCCCGTTTGTACAACTTACCCCCGCAGATGATAAATTGAGTAGCCATTCGCCATATTGCCCTCTTATCTTTGGCATTTGCCCCTAGTGGATAAGCCTCCTTTTCCAAGAAGTTCCAGATATCATGATACTAGGGTTTTTGATCTTGTACTTCATCTATTGCGGCGATCAACTCATAGGTCGGCGCATACCTCTATTCAATAATGATCGGACGCATCCGAACTCCCAAAGGGATGCCTATCACGAAAGATAGAGTTGATAAGGCGTCAGCGAACCTGTTGTTCTCTCTTAACAAATACGTGAAGGTTAGCTTCTCAAACCTAGGAGTCAGAACATCCAGGATTTGGTGATAGATTTTCATCCTTTCTTCCTTAACCTTCCAATCTCCTTTTGCTTGAGAGATAACCAGGTTCGAGTCCCTGATGACGTCCAACCTTTTGCCCCTAGTTCTAGGGTAGCTTCCAAACCAGCGATACACGCTTCGTATTCTACTTCGTTGTTAGATACCTTGAACCGGGGTTTGAAGGCTAAAGGTATATGGGAATTGTCGGGTGCTATCAGCAACACCCCTATCCCATAACTGTACTTATTAGGTGCTCTGTCAATGTACATTGTCCAAACCTCTTCTTCTACTTGCAGAATAATCTCATCTGGGAATAGGTATTCTAGCACTTCGTCCCTTTCTACTGGGTGATCCGCCAAAAATTCCGCTACAGCTCTCCCTTTAACTGACTTGCACGTGACATACTTCAAATCAAATTCGAAAAGAAGAAACAGCTAACGAGCTAGCCTACCCGTAAGTGCTGGTTTCTCAAAGAGATATTTGATGAGATCTAATCTCGAAACCAGAATTACAAAGTGAGCTAATAGGTAGTACCTCAACTTCCTGATAACCCATACCAAGGCTACGCAAGCCTTTTCCAGTGGGGTGTAACGAGTCTCATATTCTAGCATCTTCTTGCTCAGGTAATAGATGGCTTTCTCCATTCTATTCTCAAATTCATGCGCAGGCATGCAGTCCATAGTCGTGTCAGTAACTGACAGGTACAGAATCAACGGCTTTCTCGGCTCTGGCGGTGACAACACAAGTGGGTTCTGGAGATACTGCTTGATTTGCTCAAAAGCAAACTGGCAGCGGTCATCCCATTGGAATTTCTTTCCTTTCTTTAGGAGACCAAATATTGGTTCACAAGTCAAGGTTAATTTTGCAATAGACCGTCTTATGAATTGCACATCACCTAGAAAGCCTCGCACCTCCTTTTCAGTCATTGGTGGCAGAATTTCTAGTATGGCCTTGATTTTGGAAAGATCAACCTCAATGCCCCTCTGTGTGATCAAGAAACCCATCATTTTCCCTGCTATGACACCAAAAGTGCAGTTTTGTGGATTGAGCCTCAACCGATATTTTCTGATTCGTTGGAAAAATTTCTTCAAGGTGGTGTAGTGACCGTCTCTTTCCTTGGACTTAACAATCATGTCGTCCACATACACCTTAACCTCTTTGTGGATCATATCATGCAAGATAGTGGTTGCAGCCCGTTGATAAGTAGCTCCAGCATTTTTCAAACTGAACAGCATCACCCTTTAGTAGTAGGTTCCCCACGGCGTAGTGAAGGCAATTTTCTTTCTATCCTCGGGTGCCATCAAAATCTGGTTATACCTGGAAAATCCATCCATAAATGAGGGCAATGCATGGCCTGCGGCGAAATCCACCAATTCACCGATGTGCGGTAGAGGAAAGTCGTCTTTCGAACAAGTTTTGTTCTGATCTCTGAAATCCACACATACCGGAATTCTGCCATCTTTCTTCGGCACCGGAACAATGTTGGCCAACCAAGTTGGATACTCAGATACTAACAAAAACCCTGCATCTATCTGGTTGGTGACCTCTTCCTTAATCTTCAAAGCCTAATCTAGGCGCATTCTCCGAAGCTTCTGGTTGACAAGGTCGGGCCTCAGGGTCAAGGGATCCGATGCTGTACAATCTCAGGATCGATTCCAGGCATGTCTTCGTAGGGCAACGCGAAACATCCTTGAAATCTTTTAATAAAGCGACTAAGCGCTCGCGTTCCTCTGAAGACAACATGGACCTAATCTGGACCAGACGTGGATCCTTCTCAGTACCCACATTAATTGGAGTGATTTTATCAACAAGGGGTTTTACAAACCTCTCCTCCTCTTGATCAATCAAATGTTTCAAAACCAAAGGAATTCCTTCCTTGTCGTTTTTATCAAAATTTTGAAAGTCATAATCAATGTAATATACAAGTGGCACAGAGAAGTACTCAGAAACAATAGAGGTATCATTCTCATTCAAAGGTTCTAGCTCATTCAATTCCTCGGTTACAACCAACTCAAAAGAAAAGGAAAACGACAACTTGGACAAAACTGCAGCATTTGGGTTATCAACCCCAAGAATACCGGACTCCGACTCAAAAGAACTGGAATCTGATTTCGACTCCACAGACTCTGTGGAATCAAATTTCGGCTCACTACTTGATTCAGAACTGCTAAACAAAAAGCCCTCCTCTAGCTGCCAAATGAGAGAGGGTGTGTTAGATGCATCCAGAATACCACCGAAAGGGTCGACACCTGATTGGCCTCCGATCATGGAAACAGTTAGGTCATCTCCCAAGCTCTCCAATTTGAACTGAGGATCTGAAAGGAGACATGCCAGAGCTGCTCTTATCTCGAGTTCACTACTGTTGGACTCACCCTCTGTACTTTGTTCAGCCTCACTGGTTAATTCAGTCTGTTCCTCTATGGCTTCACCCTCTTGCAGATTTAGATCAGAAAAAATTTCAAAGTCGGGCAGATGCCACTTTTTAGAGTTCAACCATGGCTCAGGAAAGCTGCAAAATGGGAAGTATTCCCCCTCCCGGAGAAAGCAGCAGTTTAGAGTTCCCTGAATTGGTTTATGTACAAGCTTATAGTGCTTCTCCATTTGCTTAGCTTTGGCTCTTCTTGCCATTTCCTTCCCTTTTCTCACCCAGTCCTCCTTGGTGGGCGTATAGCCTAAGCCAAAGGCATGAGGGTTATGTGGCACTTCAGCTAGTGCAATAACGCCCTTCCGGTCGTTCTTTCCTAATCCTATCCTGGGTATATGCTGAAGCTGGTTCATGAGGTAGACTGATTGAGCACTGACGTATAACCCCTCATCAATAGCTAAGATGTTTTGCACCACCCGGGCCTCAGCTAAGGTAAAACCCGACAAAAAAACATCCTCATCACCGTGTACAATCTCCAGTACTGGTGTAGTGACCTCTGGCAGAGGATGTATAGAAGAATTCCCGAAAACAATGGCTACCCTTTTTCCAAGAGGGTACTTCATCATTTGATGCAAGGTAGAAGAAACAACTTTTACTTGGTGCAACCAGGGTCGCCCAAGTAACAAGTTAAAGGTGGCCGAAACATCCATGATGTGAAACTCATTATCATGTTGGGCCTGCCCGACTTGTGTTCTGATTTGAACTGTTCCCATTACCTCTCTGCTTGTGTTGTCGTAAGCCCGGATCACCTGGGCCGTTGGTATAAAATCTGCTAGCTTCAAGCCAATAGCATAGGTCGTGCGCGACGGACAAACATTAATCGTAGACCAAGTGTCAACAAATATAACCGACACCCACTTCTCCCTACATTCAACTGAGATGTATAAGGGTTTGTAATGCACAGAGCCCTCGGGCGGCAATTCCTTATCCGAGAAGGTCAAAGTCGTCGAAGCACCTCCCGAGAAGACAAGTCCCACTAATTGTTTTAGAGTTGTGTCGATAGACAGCTTGGCCTTATCCATTACTGACAGGACAGCTTGCCAGTGCACTCGCGAAGCCATGAGCAACCCCCAGATGGATATGTCTGCTTGGATCTTCTTTAGCTATTTCAGTATGGCTTCTTCTTCCAACTGCTCATCTTTCTATTTTTCGGCCTCCTTATCCTTTTCGGATGCTTCTGGTTAGTCTAAGTGTGGGGGCGTGAAATACTGCCCGCTCCTAGTCATGTGATCCACCTCCTCATAGTACCAAGTGTCATCCGGTAGATCCTGACCCCAATCTTCATCAGTGTGGGCAAGATGCAAATCATTGTCTTCCCATCATATTCCTCCGGCAACTGACAAATAATTGTCTGGTTCCATTGTAAGTACTCCCATGTCAGCATCACAATCATTCCCTGCAGAGCCTTGGGCTTTTCCAGTCTTCTGATCATTCTCATCCCTTTCCTATTCAAACCACTTCAGTGCGGCTTCTTGTTCTGTATAAGCAGTACTAACAATGTCCGATTCCTGAGCAGAATTCTTAATACCGGTGCTCTCCGGCAATTTTCCCTTGTCCTTAGCCATTTCGGTCCTTGTAACAGTTCTTGCTTCTGGTTGTTCCAGCTTTGTTGGAAGTCCCTCATCCGCATCAGGTTCATCACTGAGCTACCCTGAATTGTCTATCAACCCGTTCAAATCGAACCAATAAATCTGTACATTTCCCGGATCGTGTTCATCTTAGAACTGCAGATTTTCTAAGTCCTCTTCCAACTCTGCTAGATCATCCAGACTTTGGCTCGGGCCATCCTCCCAGACTACACTGACTCTCATTCCTATTGGAAACTCTACATCTGGTCTGGCCTGATTGGTTGGCACAATGTAGTGGCACGGGCTGTATTCCTCCTCAGATAAGTCCACGAAGCCCTCAGGCACTGGACTGGCATTCCCATTCTCCACCAAGGCTAGCCTGTCTTCCTCTACCACAGTCATCACCACAAGTTTGGGTTGGGATATAGACGCGTTCATCATGCATAGCTCTGTGCTTTCCGGGATGAATAGCGTCGGCTTAGATAAGTGGACGTGGGTGATATATATACTGGGGTCATAAGGGACAGCCAGTGTATGGATGAGATTTATTTGCCGGGGTGAAGGGACCTGGTTATGTGGTGGGAGGGGATTTGTAGTGACATTAAGCTTTTGAGGAGGCGTTATCACCTTATTGTCAATGAGAACTTGAATCTCATGACGCAATATGAAGCATAAGTCAGTCTCGTGACCATGCTGTTGATGAAAAGCACAGTATTTGGCCGAGTTGTGTTTTGGGGAAAGAGGATTGGGTAAGGGGCGAGGCTCTAATGGCATAAGGTGTCCTTTTTTTATCAGGACCCCTAAGGCTTTAGATAGGGACATGTATAGAGGGGTGAAGACCCTTTGGCCTCGAGGTTGGTGCTTCGAGGTTTGTGAGGTGGTATCGGATGTACTGGCAAATGGGTTGGCAGTTTTTGGTGCAGTGGTGACCATACCAACATCGAAAGGCCTTATAGCTGCACTACTACTCGTAGTCGCATTAGAACTGCATGTGAAAGCCCTCTTGGGCTGCTCTTTCTCATGGTCTATCAGACCTTGCTTCATTGCATCCTCAATTTGCACCCCAATCTCACAGAGGTCAGCAAAAGTAGACAGAGGTAGAACTATCTTTTTCTATAACAGTCTTGGTTACAGGTTATGGACCACCATTCTAATCTGGTCCTTTCCAGCAGGCCAAAACAGTCATCATAGAGACCTTGGCCCTCCACCGAGTGACAAAATCGAAAAAGCCCTCCTTTGATTCCTGGTGAGCTGCTTTGAGATCTCGAGTAGTGACCTCGATTTGAGTGTTGTAGGAGTACTACGCTATGAAGGCCTTGGCTATTTCCTCCAAGTTTCTCTTCACAGAGTCTTCAAGTTTAGCATACCAGATGGCCGCTATACCCGACAGGGTTCGGCCGAAAAGCGATAGCTTCTGTAGTCTAGTGAGACCCATAGGTCGTAGGATGTCAGAGAATAGCCGTAGATGGACCATAGGATCCCCTGAACCATCAAATTAGTCTATATGCGGCATTTTGAATCTATTTGGCAACGTCACTGCCAACTCAGTATAGCTATCCCCTGTATTAGGGATCGAGTTCACACCCTGTGCCCGTTTAAAGAACTTCTCCATCTTGCTCACTTTCAGTGCAATAGGGTTGACCTAAAATTCAAACGGCGCCTCTGTTTGGTATGCCGGTGCTTTGGAGGTCTGGGTGGAATCGAATCCACTGGAATGTTCACGTTTTCCTAGACATTAGCTGTGGGAGCAGTAGCTCCGGGTACCAGAATCTTTACAGGAGGTGGATGGGATGTAGAGGCTACTGCCTGCTACGGTTGTTGTTGCTGCAGCCTAGCGATCAACTCAGCCTACTGGGCTACAATTTCTACTTGGCAGGCGGTGACTTCAGCTTGGCAAGCAGCATCTAACTACATAGCCTCAATACTTTGCTAGAGTTGTCCAAGCATATCTTCCATGTCGGCTAGAGGATTTTAAATTGCCAGAATCGGCAAATACTCTCTGTCTGGAGTAGAAGTAGATGATTGGGCCTAACTAGGCACAAAGCGAGGTAAACGATGACTGCTGAATTGGCGAATTCTCTCGAATCATCCTCCGTCCCTTGACTAGATCCCAAGATCTACAAATCCTTCTAACTCAAGTCCAGACTGGTTGGGGGGTAACAAAATCGTCTGAAGCAATGGTGAAAGACTACCTTGCAAAAAGAACATAAAGCAAAAAAAAAAAAAAAAAGAAACAAAAAATCAGAAACTGCACAGCACCTCGGCTCAGACAGAAACAACACACAGTTGCAATCATAAGCTGGACAACTGTGCTCAAACACTGATTTATGCCCCAAATTTTTGCCCCAAAACTGATACCTAAACTTGGAACTTGATACATACATTCCTGCAGAGTTTTACTCTAAAGCACGTATCAAGCAAGTAAGAGCCAAAACACTCCTATGATGGGGTAGGGTTACCCTGTCCTGGTTTCGTCAGGAGCTAGGGGTTCACTATGCAAACAAGCAGTTTCATGCAATTCCTACATTCGGGTGAGCGACCTATCCTAGTTTTGAATAGTCTCTATAGCTTCCAATATACAACTAGGTCGATTGGTCAAAAAGGGTACCTGTACACGCGCCCGAGGGAACCCGAGCTCCGCGCTTGCGAAGGCCCGAAATCTGTTCGCTCTCTAGCTACTACAAGTTTGGACTCAAAATGTCACGGTTCTTAATCTGATCTCACAATGTACGATGTGAGACTGATAAATCACCAAAGAGTCAAAATCCGGCAAATCGTTTTGAAAAACGGATTTTTGTGAAGAAGTGCCAAACATGGACTGCTTTACCAGATACAAAGTCGCCACCTAAATATTTTATTTTGGGGGAATTTAGGAAACCTTGACTCGTGCCTAAGGCCACGTGTCCGTCATCACCAAAGTTGTCTCGGCTCAAAAACTTGGGTACGATTGGGGAAGGTTATTTAATGAGCACCCCCGCTCGCCCGATCAATGATCAGCCTATACTAAGCATGATATCGAATTTTTGAAAACACATGCGTTCTTATTCCGGTTAATTAGCTAGCATTACTATGTGATGCGCACAGCAAAACAAGTATAAACTAGATCACCTAATTTGGAACAAAGCATTGCATATTCGTTTGTTTGGGAAACAGTTTGAAGTTTGCTACTCGCAAGTAGGCTAAAATGCGGATTTTGATGAATTGTCCCAATTCAAGTAATCCAACCTTCACCCACAAGCATTCAGGCAGTTAATCACGTAAGCAAATAGCCTCATGGCAAGCATGCTTTCATGGCAACATTAACACACATGCAGTATGCTAAAGCGTAAACACTCACAGTGTACTCCGAGCCAAAATAAAAAACTAGTTAGAAATCACAGCATGATCCTAGTTCATGTTAAAATGGCATATGCAACACATGCAAAAATGCATTTAAGATAGGCTCGGCTATCCTAAGAATGTTATGTGAAGTGCAACTTGGTACATGTATTCAAATTGGAATTGAAATACAATGCAGTTAGTATGACGCGTCGAGCCCGATGCATGCAATACAAATGAATGGATGCAAACATGCAAGCATAAGGTATGCTAAGTGAAACGTTCCCTAAAACTAACCATCGTAAGCAGCTAAGTAAAAGGGAGAAAGAAATGGAGGTTGGAAGACATGCATCACACACACGCACACTTATTAGAACAATTGGCTCTCTCGAGGGAAAGACCGAATAAAGAGCTAACTAGCTAATCTAAGCTAATTAAACTAATTATTACATAATAAATTAATTAACTAATCCTAGTTAACTAATTATTACAAAACGAATTGAATAGCTAACGCGTTAACTAATTAAAGGTACAGACCAAAGCAAAACCTAGCTATCTAAGTATGGCAGCTAAGGAAAGCAATAAATCATAAGCCTCAGAGGTAGAGGAATGCATGCATGCCCGGTCGCCTCGTTCGGAAATCCAATGCAATGCCTCGATTTGCCTCTATTTTCATTTGTTTTCAGCAACTTGCACCAAGCTCCAGAAAGGTGAAATTCCACCTTGGGCATCTAGTGGGAGGGTGGCCGACCACTTTTTGTTGTTGAAAACCAAGAAAAGTGGTTGGCTAGCTATTTTTTCTAGCTGGCCGACCAGTTGTTGCTACTGAACTGCAATTTGCTGCAACAGAGAGCAAGAAAGGGCATGGCAATGTATTTGCAAGATAGGTGTGCACAACCACCCTCCCAATCATGTCATGAACTCGAGGGACTGTAGGTTCTCGACCCTCGGGCCAACAATCACGCATTTTTATGCATGATGGCTGAGAGGCGAAGTTGCACAATTCACTATGAAAATGAATGCACAAGTAAACACATAAAGCCTAAAACTCTATCATGGATGATCAAGAGCATCAGCGATCGGGAATTCAGGCACGTTTAATCACTTTAAGTATAAAACGTCCCTTGTTTCCCACGTTTGGACTAACACCTACTCCAAACACAATGTAAAAAAGCATGGCATACACAACGCAACTCAAGCATGCAAGTATGCAATATGACTTAAGCATGCAAACATGCAATGCAATATGAATAACCTAACAAGGCTAATGGCATGTACAATGCTAAAGCATGTAACAACTAGCATACACAAAGCTAAATGCTAAGAACTAGATGACATACTCAATGCAAGACAATCATAAGGTTCTAAGCATAATGTAATGCATGCATGCACAATGCAATGCAACACGGGCAACAAGATGCGATATACCAAGCATGACATGCTCAATGCAATAGACATGGTATACTCAATGGACTTAAACCAAAAGGGTAGAACTCAGTCATGCCCAAATCAGTGGCCATAAGTGATGAAATGAAGGCACATGAAGCAAGGCATGCATGCACAATGCATTGACCATCAAAGAGGCCAAAGAGCACAACTCTCAAGAACGCTCAATGAGTGACAAAAGTGGAAGTGTAACAACACTAAGTGCACTGAAATGAAGCAAGAAATGATGCCAAATCTTTCAAACAACATAAGTAAAGCATGCTAGGGTCCTAAGGCATGAAAGGTAACAAAGAGCAACACAAAGAAGGCATGCAATACATGGCACAAATACATGAATTAAGCATGGATAGAGCTCAAGTAGGTCCAAACAAGGACCAAAACATGCTGAGATGAGGGTCCAAAGGCCTAGGCACACAAGCATACAAGCTAAGGCCATAACAAGGCAATAATGCACAACACTTAAAGACATTCGAAACATGAATGAAATGGGAACATAAGCATGCTATAAGCTCTGAAATGTCATGTTAGATGATTCCAAATCATGTACACAACACAAATGAAGCATGCTATGGTGCTCAAAGCTTGAGGCAAGCAAGAGCATTTGTACTACAAGTATACAAAACATGAAGCATGTGACCAAGGCAACCCAAAACTGTCCTAGAATATGTTAAAATGAGTCTAAGACATGCATGGAAGTAGGCCAAAATATGGTAGCATAAAGGGCGTGAAGCATGGTGAATGCAAGGCATATAGGGAGGTTTACACTACACCTATTAGGACCAAGCATGGGATGACTTAAGCAAAAAAAAATCAGAGTTATATCATGGCATGATAACCCCCAATAAACACTGAAATGGTGGCTCGCAAGCAAAGGCATGAAGGCATACGCAACGATTCATGTTAAGGCATAAAGGGGCCAACCCTCCAACGCATTGAATGTGTGACAAATGTGAATGCATAGCCATGAAACATGGATTAAAATCACATAATAAGTGATGCCAAATCACTGAAATAGGCCAAGTAGAGCATGCTAGTAGATTCAATACACGAGGCTAACAAGCTAGATTGAACTAAGGCTATACAAAGTAAGTCATGATTGGCCAAGACAACCAAAATTAGAGCTAAAGCATGTTAAAACATGGACAAAAGCTTCATGAAGTTAAGCCAAAAGTATTCTAGAATGACGTGTCACAACATGATGCATGTTAGACTATTTCATGGGATTACACTACAAGTGCATGGAGCATGCAAGGGCCAACCAAACCAAACCAAAACAGGGTCATGACATGGCAAAACATCACCAAAAACATGCTGAAATGGAAAGAAAACAAGCTAGAATGACATGCTACTTCATGAAGCATACAAAGCTAGTTTGTGTGATTTACACTACAAATGTATTAACCATGCATGGGGTGACCAAGACAAGTAAAAGTAGTGGTATGCCTCAGCAAAATAACCACAAATACAAGCTAAGACATGGTTAACACAAGCTTAGTAAAGATGCTCAAACATGAGGCATATTAAGGCATGTAAAGAAGATACAAGGAGAGGGGATGACCTTCTCCTTCTTAGGACCTTAAAACACCAGGGATTTCAGTGGTGAGAAGGCCAAAACAAGCTGTAGACGTCCCCGAACGTCCCAGGAGGGAATCCCGTTTTGTTCACTTGGGCTCACTACAGTTCGGACTCGATGTCACAGTTCTGAATCTAATCTCGCAAAGTGCAATGCAAGATCGATAAATCACCAAAGAGTCCAAATCTGACAAATCGTTTTGAAAAACTGATTTTAGAAAGAAGTGCCAAACATGGACTGCTTTTCCAGATACAAAGTCACCACCTAAATATTTTATTTTGGGAAAATTTAGGAAATCCTAACTCGTGCCTAAGGCCACGTGTCCGTCATCACCAAAGTTGCCTCGGCTTGGGAACTTGGGTACGATTGGGGAAGGTCATCTCATGAGCACCCCCGCTCGCCCGATCAAAGATCGGCCACTACTAAGCATGATATCTTGTTTTTGAAAACACATGTGCTCTTATTCCGATTATTAACCTAGAATTACTATGTGATGTGCACAGCATACAAGTATAGACTAGATTGCCTAAGTTGGAACAAAGCATCGCATATCCGTTTGTGTTGAAAATGGATTGAAGTTTGCTACTCACAAGTAGGCTAAAACACGGGTTTCGACGAATTATTTCAATTCAAGCAACCGAACCTTCACCCAGAGGCATTCAGGCAGTTGTATCGCATAAGCAATTAGTCTCATGGCAAGCATGCTGTCATGTTAACATTCACATACATACAAGATGCTAATGCATAAACACTCACAGTGTACTCCGAGCCAAAACAAGAAACTAGTTATTAATCATGCATGATCCTAGTTCATGTTAGCAATGGCTAATGCAACGCATGCGAAATGCAACTAAGATAGGCTCGACAACCCTAAGAATGGCATGTGAAATGCGACAACTCGATACACGTATTCAAGTTGGAATTGAAATACTATGCAATTAGTATGATGCGCCGAGCCCGGTGCGTGCAATATGAATGAATGTATGCAAACATGCTATCATAAGTATGCTAATTGAAACGTTCCCTAAGGCTAACAATTGAAAGCAGGTAAGTAAAAGGGAGGAAGACATGGGGTTGGAAGACATGCATCACACAAACGCACGCTTATTACAAAATTCGCCCTCTCTCGGAGGGGCCAAAAGAATAATACAAACCAAATAAATAATTAACTACTCTAGCTAATTAAATATTACAAAGCCTTAATTAATTAACAAATTAATTAAGCTATTAAAGTAGTAAAGCTACCTCAGGAAGAGGGTCAAATGCATGCATGCTCGATTCGCCTCGCTCGAAAACCCGTTGCCATGCCACATGTTGCCTTTGTTTGCACTGTTCTGCACCTCTGAGAACTGTGAAAATCCTTGAGATGCCTCTGAATTACTCCCTGAGCATTGTGGGATGTCACCGGCCAAAAGATGGGACCACGGGCCATTAGGAAGCGGTCACCGACCAAAAGTGGGGCCATCGGCTGGACTTTGGTATTCGGCCAGCACTGAAGAGGGCCGACCGGCCATCTGTTCCTGCAGAACTCTATTTTTGCTGCAGCAGAGGACAAACAGTGCATGGCAAGGAATTTACAAGGCAATGTATGCACGACCACCCTCCCTATCATGCTATGAACTCAAGGGAGTTTGGTTCTCGACCCTCGGGCCACCAATCACGCATTTCAATGCATGATGGCCAAAGGCGCCAAGTGTGCAATTTGATATCAAATGAAATGCACAAAAACACATAAGGGCCCCAACCTCTATCATGATTGATTCAAGAGGCAAGGGATGCGCACACAATGCTATGCAACCTAAGCATGCAAGCAAACTAATGCAACATGAGCATGCAAGCAACAATGCTATACAAGGCAACTAGCACATAACAATATGCAAAGACAAGCATGTAAACCAGCATGTAACTTAACAAGTATGCAAGATGGATGAACATGCAACAACATGTCAATAGGCTAACATTTAATAACATGCAAAGGCAAGTATACTTAGACCAATGTAATACATGCTTGATGAACTTAACTAAGCAACACAAGCATGCAATAGGGAATAGGCAATAGGCATACAACCTAAACATGTGAACATGTATAGCATGCAACAACATGCAAAATGAAACAAGCATGCAACAACATGGTGAGATGGACTTACACTAACATGGGTAGCTCTCAAGCATGCCAAAATCAATGGCCAAACATGAAGGAAATGAGGCAACAAAACACATGTAAACATGCAAGGTGCAAGGGCTCTAACTCATAGCACAAGATGCAACTCTCCTAGTGCATTGAAAAGATGAAGTATGGCATATAATGGCATATATTCCAGCTCTGAAATGACATACAAAATGGTTCTGAATCATGCAAATGACTCACACAATTCATGTAGGAAGGCTCAAATACCGAAACTAGTGAAGCACATTACACTAGAAGTATGCAAAGCGATGTTCGAATGACCAAACCAACCCCAAACAGTCCCTATGCAGGCCCAAAATAGTGGCAAAATGGACTAAGATGATGCCTTGAAGTGCACAAAAATAAAGCTCATGCAATGGCTCACAAATGGGGTATAAAAGCACAACTCTCAAACACATTGAAGACATGATAAACATGAGAATATGACACACCTATAAACTCTGAAATATCATATTCAATGATGCCAAAACACTAAAATGCCTCAAGCAACACATGCAAGGGACCCCAAAACTCAAAGGTAAGCAAGGCTATTACACTACAACCATGTATGGAAAGCACCAATCAACCAAGAGGTCTAAAAACAAAGCTAAGGCAGCCCAAAATATGAACAAAACATGTTTGGAGTGTGGCCAAAAGGTGCTAGAATAGAGGGCCAAAACAACATGCAATGTGAGCTAATAAGCATGATTTACACTACAAGCCTATGAAGCATGTGAGGGGCCACCAAACCAGCCAAAAACAAAATCATGGCATGCCAAAATATGACCAAAAATCCACTGAAACATGGTCGATACATGCAAGAATGACATGCTCCTTTGATAAGTTATTAATGGGATTACTCTACACATGCAAGAGGCAAACAAAAGGGAACCAAAAAAACCATGGATAGAGGCTAGGCAGGTCCCAAAAGTCACCAAAAAGTGCCTGAAATAGGCCTCCAAATGATATAAACATATGCTCCTTTGATAGGCCAAATATGCTAGTAAACAAGACAACAAAGGAGAGGGGATGGCCCTCTCCTTATTAGGACCTCAAAACACCATCCCGACCATTGAAATCCCTCTAGATTTTAGTGGTGAGAAGGCCAATACAAGGTGGTCCCGAAGCTCACAAAAAGGGCACAAAAATGAGGCCAAACAAGGCCTAAGAGGGGGTAAACAAACCCAAATACAAAAGTGATCTTAAACAAAGATTAAAAGCATGAAAAAATAGAACTTTTATCAGTTATACACTAAGCTCAAAACAGCATGCAAGATAGGCTAAAATCTTGTGCAAAAATGGGGAATAAAGAGGGAAAAAGAGTTACCCTTGTAGCTCAGCAAAACTAGCAGGTTCTGGGACCAAAAACCAACTCTTTAACCCCTGAAAATACCCTCCAAGAACCTTAGATGAATGGTGGAGGTGTGTGGTTGTGAGGTGGTGTGCAAAGGAGCCAAGAATCTCACTCTTTTGAACCCAAAATATAGAGATATAGAGAGAGATATATCCCTTGTGCCTTAGACAAATTTTTCAACCTCTCTAAAGGAGAGGGAGGCCCTCTCTTATAGAGAAACAAGAGGGTTCAAGCTTCTTGGAGAAGCTAGAGCAAAAGGGTCAAGCTTATTGGAGAAGCTAGAGCAAAAGGATCAAGCTTCTTAGAGAAGCTAGGGCAAAGGTTCAAGCTTCTTGGAGAAGCTAGAGCAAAGGTTCAAGAGGTTAAAGCTTCCTCAAGAAGCTAAAAAATAGGTTTAAAAGGTTCAAACTTCCTCAAGAAGCTAAAACAAGGGTTCAAAAGGTTTAAGCTTCCTCAAGAAGCTTAAAACAAGGGGACAAATCCTCCATACACGTGTATGGAGGGCGGGGTTTGTGCTTACCAGTTGGCACAGCTGGTATATCTAATGCCTGAAAAAGGCAAAGAAAAGGTCTCAGCCAGAAAAGTGATCGATTGACCAAAACAATGGTCGGCCGACAAAAAACAATGCTAACCGGCCAATACCTTTGGCTGATAGCAAGAAAACAAGCCGGTGGCCTCAAGCCAAGGCCAGTGAGGTGTGGGGATGGCCAACAAGCCATTCCTTGCCCTCAGAAGCAAAAACACAAGTGTTTGGTGTACAACTAAGTACAAAACAAATAAGTTGAGAGATCTTGAGGCGAGGCGCGTAACCGAGACCTCCGAGAACTCAAAACGAACACGATCATGGATGATCATTGAGTGTTCAAACGATGACGTCCAAGTCTTGAGGACGGTCAAAAATGGGGTGTCTATACAAGGTGGTCCCGAAGCTCACAAAAGAGGCTCAAAACAAGACCAAACAAGGCCTAAGAGGGGGTAAACAACCCCAAACACAAAAGTGATCTTAAACAAAGATCAAAAGAATACAAAAGTAGAACTTTTATCAGTTATAAGTTAAGCTTAAAACAGCATGCAAGATAAGCTAAAATCTTAAGAAATAAAGGGAGATTTAATGGTCAAAAGCTCAACCTTGAAGACCCTCTTTATAACTGCAACTCCAGCAAGTTTTTCAAGCTCAAGGCAACCCAAGAATACCAAAATCAGGCCCTAAGCACCTCAGTAGCAAAAGGATGGTGTTTGAGTGTGTGTTTGTGTGTTAAAGTAAGACAAATCTACACTTTAAGGCACAAAAATAAAGCAAACAAGGCACTATAGATACAACGCTATATCTATCCTCTTCCCCTAGATTTTTTGAACCTGGAGGAGGGAGGAGGAGCTTCCCTCTTATAGAACAGGAAAGCCAAAGCTTCTAGGATAAGCTAAGCACCAAGGAAATCCCTCCATACACGTGTATAGAGGATGGCCCTAATGTCCTCCAACTGGCATAGCTGGAGGAAAATATCTCCAAAAAGGTGCCAAAAAGCAGCCGACCACTTGAAGTGGTCGGCCTGCTAGTAAAAGTGGTCGGCCAACCACTTTAGGTGGTCAACCAGAGCAAAAACTGGTCGGCCACAGGTGGGAGAGGTCAACACACTAAATGCAAGGTGGTGGTGTGGTGGCCGACCAGAAAAGATGGTCCAAAGACCAAGAAAGCTAGTTATCTTACAAGAAAACAAGCTGGAAAAAGGAAAAGTGGTCTCCAAGGAGAAATACTGGTCTCCCACCCTTGTACCACCTTCCAAACAAGGAAAACAAGGTTTGTACCAAAAAGAAACCAAAGCGGATGCAAGACGAGAAATCAGGAGGCGAACCACGCGGCCAAAAGCCCCAAAAACTAGCTGACGAGCATCAAAAATGGTATGCAACCACAAAAGTGGTCTCCCAGACCACAGTGTTCCTCTAGGCAGAGGCAACAAGGTGTGGTTCAAAAACCACATCAAACAGAGAATGTTAAGCGGTCCCGAGACAAAGAGGGCGGCCAAAGGCTCCAAAAATCGGAAACTAGTCTCCAAATGGGAAAAGTGGCCTATGACCACGAAAAGTAGTCTACGACCACAGAGAGATGGTCTACAAGACCATTCCCTTTGGGAAGGGAAGACAATACTTGGTCCGCAAACTGAGCCAAAGCACAAAGAGTTCGGAGGCCCAGAGGCAAGGCTCTCAGCCAAAACTCCGAAACCTCAGAACGAGCACAACATGCACATCACCAAGCGCTAAATCGATGACGTCTGAATCTTAAGGTCAGTCAAAAATGGGGTGTCTACAGTACCTCGGCAAGACTACCTAACATACCTCTCACACCTAACACCGAGAAGTGAAAGGATGAGCAAACGGTACAACGGTAGCCCAAATCCAAGGGTTGTGTTCCCATCGTGGCAGAGCCCACAACCGGTCAGCCTTTTGGCAAGCTTTTCCAAGCAAGCCTCTGGCAAACCGTTCAAGAGTAGCAGATAGCAAACACAGTGACTTAAGTGCACCAATGCAAATGGAAATGCAAAGAAACACATAAGTATAGATAAAACACCATATCATGAGTTCGAGTCAAGTTCTCTAAATCCCCAGCGGAGTTGCCAGAAACAGTGGGCTTGCCTTTTTCTCGCGCCCCGTCTTTCGGAAAGGGTTTGAAAAGAAGGCCTCACAGTTGGGACACACATGGGCAATGTGAAACTGATAATCACCAAAGAGTCTAAATCCGGCAAACCTTTCTGGAAAATCAATTTTAAATCAAATAATGCTAAAATTGGACTGCTTTTCCAAATACAAAGTAGCCACCTAAATATTTTATTTTTGGAAAAATCTAGGAAATCCTGACTCATGCCAAAGGCCACATGTTCGTCATCACCAAAGTTGCCTCGGTTCGAGAACTTGAGTACGAGTGGGGAAGGTCCTAAAATGAGCACCCCCGCTCGCCCGATCAAAGATTGGCCTCTACTAATCATGATATGTTCTTTTATAAATATTATGTGTTCTTATTCTGGTTATTAATCTAACCTTACTATATGACGCACACAAGCAAGTATAGACTAGTTTGCAAGACTTGAAACAATTCAACTCATGTTTGTTTGCGAAAATGGTTTGAATTTGCCACCTCAAGTGGGCTTAAAGATGCGGATTTTCCACCAAACATAGTGGGCTTAAAACATGATTTGCCACTCAACAAAGTGGGCTTAAAACACACATTGATTAAATTGTTCCAATTCAAACAACAAGCCTTCATCCACAAGCATTCAAACATTTTAGCAAGTAAGCACACAGCCTTATGGAAAGCATGCGAAACATGACAATATGGCAATCACACTCATGCAAGTATGCTAAAGCATAAAAACTTACCGAGTACTCTAAGCCAAAACAAAACTAGTTAGAAAAATGCATGATCCTAACTATGCAAGATGCCTAATGCAACACATGCAATATGCAATTAATAGGCTCGGCTACTTAATCATGGTATTTGCAACACTTTGATAGCATGCTTTGAGACACGTATTCAAAGAAGTATTGAATTGACAATGCAATTTGAATGATGTGCCGAGCCTCAGTGCATGCAAGACAAATGAATGGATGTAAAATATGCAAGCATAAGGTATGCTAATTGAAACATGTCCCTAATCTAACCATCAAAAGCAATTAAATAAAAGAGAGAAAGACGCGGGGTTGGAAGACATACACACACGCACACACACTTATTACAACATTACGCACTCGCGAAGGACGGTCCGAATGAATACTAACTAGCTATGCTAATTAAGCTAACTTATTCTAAGCTAATTAATTATTACAAAATGAGGAAATTAGCTAAATACTAAGCTAATTAAGAGCAAAGCAATTAAGCTAATTAATCAGCTACCACTAATTAACTAAGCAAAGCAACTAAATTTCCTCAAGGGTCGAGGGGCCCATGCATGCTTGGTTAATTTCCACCCGAAAATGCCACCGCCTTGCCATTGAACGCCTCTGTTTGCATATTTGGACACCAAAGAAGCTACCAACTTCCAGAACACCTCTGCTCCCTTTTCCCATCACACTGAGCAACTTTTTTCATTAATGGCTGGTCGGCTACCAATGGTGGCCGTCGGCTACCATTAGTGGCCGGTCAGCTACTGCTGGTGGCTGGTCGGCCACCCCTGCCCTGAGCTTCCTTTTTTACTGCAATAGAGAGCAAACAGAGGCAAAGCAGTGCATTCTCAAATGTTATCTGTATTGTTACCCTCCTTATCATCACACAAGTTCAAAGGAATGTAACCCTTGGCTCTCAAACCATCAACCAAGCATTTCCCATGCATGATGGCTAAGGAACTAACCTTGTACAAGCTTAATGAGTGCAAAACAAGACTTAAAAAGACCACCACCCTATCATGCATGATCAAGGGTGATGGTGACCAAGGAAAGTGGCACATTTCATCACTTTAAGTATGAAATGTCCCATTTTTCTTATGCTCGAATTAACGTCCGATTCGAACCCATGCAATGCAACATGAAAGATGCTTATCTTGCCTCTTTTACTTACCATGTTTTGTTTACTCATTTTAGTTACCGACCCATTCTTTAATCGATTAAGTCCAAAAGTGAGTGTCCTCTAATGGGAAGATGGCTCAAACCACAAGGTGCTTTAGGCATGAAAGAGGCATTACACTGTCGGTAATGAACCCCCTAAGGGATTAAACCATTAGGTACAACACCCCAATTCCACACTTAGGCAAACAAGTGGTTTGAAACCACTTTCAAAGCAAACAAAAGAGTGAAGAATGAAGAGAGGTTGTAGAGATGCTGAAATGAAGTGCAAAATAACTCTAAAACATGCTTTCAACTCAAAAGAATGATGATTAAAGCATTAAAACATACAACTATGCAAAACAAGCCTCAACTAAATTAACCAAACTAAAACAAAGCCAAAACAGAGGCAAAAACATGCTGGAATTAAGCTAAAGTAAGCTAGAAAAATATGCTTACTCATGAACCTAATTAGGCATGCAAACAAGACACAAGGAGGAGAGACTAGCCCCTCCCATTTTAGACTTCAAAAGAAGGTTTTTGTCACTAAAAAACCTCTGAATTTTAGTGGTCAAAAGGCCTAAAAAGTTTGATTTGAATGTGATGAAAAATGGAGCAAAAGTCTAAACAATTAAGCAACAAGAAGGGTGGATTACCCCTTAACACAAAATAGCCTCAAACCATCATTTTAAGCCTCAAAAATAGAGTTTTTTTATAGTTGAAAACCAGCCCAAGAACAATACAAAAGGATGGCAAAACAAGTATTCAAAGCAAGTATACTAAGCAAGTAAACTACCTCTTGAAGCTCAAGCACAAATTAAGCAACAATTCAAGCTTAAACCTTCTTCTAGAGTACAAACAAGACTCCAAGAGACCTTAGCTCCAAGGTGGCCAAGTTTGATTAAGGGTTGATGTGCAAAAGTGTAGAGAAACTAGACTTTAAGGCACAAAATAACAAGAGAGAGAGAATTCTAGAGAGGGAGAGAGAATTTTTGTCTAAAATGTCTAACCCTCCAAAATGGGAGAGGACACCCCCTGTATATAGAAAATCAAGTATTGAGCTTGGATACATCCTACCATACACATGTATGAAGATGCAGCTCAGTGAGCAACAGCTGGCAAACAAATATCTGGAAAATGAGATCAATGGCCGTCGGCCACCACTAGTAGCTGACAGGCACAATTCATAGCTAACAGTTCCCAGAACTGGCTGACAGGTCACCCTCTCTTCCAGGCAAGAGGCAACAAGCTCTTGGTCCAAAAACACGCACAAAACAGATAAGGTTTAGAGGCTCAAAAACAAGGCATTCCGCCGAGCACTTCGGGCGCTCAAAACGAACACAAACAAGGACAATCATTGAGTGCACAAATGATGACGTCTAAGTCTTGAGGATGATCAAAAATGGGGTGTCTACAAATGGCATCCATGGCTTCTACATGCAGATGTTACCCCTTGCTAGTATTTGAGGACCTTTAAACTGTGAGTTGAATGTAAGAGTTCAAAGAACACAAGAGGGAGATTCTTTTTGAGTAGAGCGGTTCATCACCACTCACCCTATGAGGTGCTTTCTAAAGCGCCGCTTTGTTTGTTTACTATATTTCCTAAGCATCATCCACTACATTTCTTGTCACACATATCATCTATTGCACTTATTGCATTTATTTGTATCTTGTGTTATCTTATATCATTTATCTATTTATGCTGAACAGCGTTTAGGATCATTATCCCCTGGGGCTTTTCTCAGGACGTGTGGGACGCGTTCCCAAGCGGTTTTTAGTATCTCGGAGAGTGTGGAAGCACAACCCTGGGCAGTTTTCCTCTTCTCACGATTTCAACGTCATTAGAGTATCTCAGGGCATGTAGAAGCACAATCTTGGGCAGTTTTCCTCTTCTCACGATTTTAGTATGATTAGAGTATCTCAAGACACAAAAGATGCGACCCTGAGTGGTTTTCTCGAGACCTTTTCTCACGATTTCAGCGTGTTAGAGTGTGCTCGAGCGGTTAGAGTATCATAGTACGTGTGAGACACGACCATGAGCATTAGGACCTCTTCTCATGATTTTAGTGTGGTTTAAGTGTTCCCTTCTGTAGACACCCCATTTTTGACCGACCTTAAGACTCAGACGTCATCAATTGGGCACTCGGTGATTGTGCATGTTGTTCTCGTTTCGAATTTCCGGAGTTTTTGGCTGAGTGCCTTGCCTCCGGGCCTCTGAACATTTTGTACTTTGGCTCGGTTTGTGAACTGAACCTTGTTTTCTCTTCCCTGGAGGGAGAGAGAGTTCTTGTACACCACTTTTTGTGGTCGTAGACCACTATTCCTGCTTGAAGACCCGTTTTCGGTTTTTGGAGCCTTCGGCCACGCACCTTGTCTCGAGACCGCTTAACGTTCTTCGTTTGGCTTGGTTTTTGAACCATGCCTTGTTGACCTTGCCTAGAGGGACATTGTGGTCTCGTAGACCACTTTTTGTAATCGTAGACTATTTTTTCCACGTAGACCGTTTCAGTGCTCGTAGACTAGTTTTCGAGGCTTCCGGCCGCGCGCCTTGTCCACTAGACTCTTGTCTTACATCCTTTTTGGTTTATTTTTTGTACAAACCCTATTTTCCTTGCTTGGAGGGTGAAATAAGGGTGGGAGACCAGTTCTTTCCCTGGGAGACCACTTTTCCTACTTGCCAGCCAGCCAGTTTTCTGGTTGGCCAACTGGTTTTCTTGTTCTTTGTACCACCAATAGTGGTCGGCCACCACACTACTACCTCACCTTCATGCTGCAGACCATCTCCCCTCCATGGCCGACCACTTTCTTCCCTGGCCGACCAATGTAAGTAGCTGGCAAACCACTTCAAGAGGTCGACAACTTTCCATCACCTTTTTGGAGATATTTTCTAGCCAACTGTTATAGCTGGAGGGCACAGAAGCCATCCTCCATACACGTGTATGGAGGGATGGCTTTAGGCGTAAAGCTTGTCCAACAAGCTTGTTGCATGTTTTTCTATATAAGGGAGCCTCCTCGCTCATGCCTTAGGTTTAAAATTTTGTGCTTGAGCTATACATATACTATTTATCTCTATATTGCTCTTGCTCTTCATATTTGTGCCTTAAAGTGTTTATTCTTCACGCTTTTGCACACAAACACACACTCAAACACCATACTTTTGTTGTTGAGGCCCTTTGAGGTTGGTTTTGGAGTATTTGGATTGGTTTTGATCCAAAAAATTTGCTGCAGTTGTTGCTCTAAAGTGGTTCTACACGGGTGAGCTTCTAACCCTTAAAACCCTTGTTTTGGTTTAAGGTTTTGGACCTATTTGCATGCTTATTTTGGCTTGACTTTCTACTGAAAAAAGTTCTGATTTTGTATGCTTAACATGTTTCTTTAAGGTCTCTTTTGTGTTGGGGGTAGTCTACCCCCTCTTAGGCCTTATTTGGCTTTGTTTTGTACCATCCTTTTAAGCTATCGGGACCACCTTGTTTTGGCCTTCTCACCACTGATACTCAAAGGAATTTTAGTGGTGAAAATGGTGTTTTGAGGTCCCGAATAGGAGAGGGTCATCCCCTCTCCTTGTGTTTTGTATGCATGTTTTGTATGCCTCATGTTTGAGCATGTTTGCTAAGCTTATGTTGGCTCCATATTTGTATGTATTTGGGGTTATTTTGACATGGCATACCACTGTTTTGACTTGGTTTTGTCACACCTTGTATGACTTATACACTTGTAGTGTAAATTTTACAAACTAGTCATGTATGCTTCATGAAGTAGCATGCATTTCTAGCATGATTTGATTCTGTTTCAGCATGTTTTTGGTGTTGTTTTGCCATGATATACCTCTGTTAAGGTTTGGTTTGATAGCCCCACGCATGCTCCATGCACTTGTAGTGCAATTCTATGAACTAGCCTAATGTGTATCATGCTTTAGACCATCATTCTAACATGATTTTGGCTTAACTCTAAGAAGCTTTTGTCCATGTTTTAGCATGCTCTAGCTCTAATGTATGTTGTTTTGGTCAGGCATGCATTGCTTTGTATAGCTATAGTGCATTCTAGCTTGTTAGCTTTGTGTGTTGAGTCCACTAGCATGCATTACTTGGGCTATTTAAATGATTTGGCATCATTTGTTATGTGATTCCAGTGCATGTGTCATATTCATGCTTTCACATCTTTCACTCTTTTGATGCTTTGGAGGGTTGGTCCTTTATGCCTAGGAATGAGTCATTGCGTATGCCTTCATGTCTAAGCTTGTGAGCTATCATTTCAGTGTGTTTTGGGGGTTTTTTTTTCCATGATAGAACTATAATTTTTGTTGGTTAAGTCATCTCATGCTTGGCCTTGATAGGTGTAGTGTAATCGTTCCTTTTGGCCTTGTATGCATCATGCCTTATGCCCTTCATGTTAGCTTGTTTTGGCATCCTTACATGCATGTTTTAGACTCATTTTGACATGTTCTAGAACTATTTTGGGTTGCCTCAACCATATGCTTCATGTTTTGTACAGCTATAGTGCAAGTGCCTATGCTATCTTTGAGTTTTGATCACCATAGCATGCTTCATTTGCATCTCCTGTATGATTTGGCATCATTTAACATAACATTCCAGAGTATATAGAGTTGCCATGTTCTTAATTCTTTCACTCTTTAAGTGCCTTTGAGTGTTATGCATTGTTGCCTTGTTTGTGGCCTAGCATGTATGCCATCTTGCCTAGGTCCTTGAGCTCCTATCTCAGCATGTTTTGGTCTTTGTTTAGACCTATTTGAGCTCTATCCATGATTGGTTCATGTATTTATGCCATGTATTGCATGTCTCTAGAGTAGTCCTCTTCGCTAGCTTTAATGCTTAAGGACCTTTGCATGCTATACTTGTGTTGATTGAATGATTTGGCATCATATCACACTTGATTTCACAGCATTTAGTGTTGTCACACTTCCATGTTTATCATTTCTTCATCATGCTTGAGGTTTGTACTCTTAGGCCTAGTTGATAGGCCAATGCATGTGCATACATGTCTTGTATTTTTGGTGCCTTTGTTTTGGTGTTATGGCCACTGATTTGGGCATGACTGAGGTCTGTCCACATTCAGTTTAAGTCCATTTAGCACGTTTATTTGCATTTTTCTTGCATGCTTATGTTGCATTGCATTAAGTATGCCATGTTGTTCTTAGCATTTAGCATTTTGCATGCCATGTTGTCTGTATGCTTAGGTCACATTGCATTGAGTATGCCATGTTGTTCTTAGCATTGTGCATGCCATATTGTTTGCATGCTCATGTTACATTGCATTGTGCGTGCTATGTTGTTGTTTGCATTGTGTATGCCATGTTGTTGCTTGCATTGTGTTTGGATAGGATGTTAGTCCAACATGAGAAACGAGGGACGTTTCATACTTGAAGTAATGAAACGTGCCTCAATTCTCGATCGTCGACACTCTTGATCATACATGATAGAGTTCAAGGCATTTATGTGTTGTGTGTGCATTCATTTCATATTGAATTGTGCAATTTGACTTCTCGGCCATCATGCATCGAGATGTACGATTGGTGGCTCGAAGGACGAGAACTGCACTCCCTTGAGATCGTGAAATGATAGGGAGGATGGTTGTGCATACATACATTGGTAATACATTGCCATGCCCCTTCTTGTTCTCTGTTGCAGCAAATTAGAAGTATGGCAACAAAACTGGTTGGCCGACCAGTTAAACTAGCTGGCCGACCACTTTTTCTGGTCTGTAGCAATGGCAAGTGGTCGGCCAGTGGCTGGCAACACCCCTAGGAGATCGGTAGCCCTCCTGAGGGTCCCCAAGGTGAGTTAGAAGCTTTTTGGAGCTTTGTGCAAGGTCCTGAGAACAATTGCAAAGAGAGGCATGTTGGGGCATCACGATGGATTTCCGAACGAGGCGACCGGGCATGCGTGCATTTCTCTTCCCGAGGACCTCTCTTTACTGCTTTCCTTAGCTAGTTTATCCTTCGGTTCTGTTTTTAAGTAGTTGATGCGTTTAGCGGCTTATTTGTGTTGTAATAACTAGTTAGTTAACTTGTTAGTTAATTAGTTTCGTTTTGTACTTAATTAGTTAACTTGTTAGTTAATTAATTTTGTGATGTAATAATTAGTTTAATTAGCTTAGATTAGCTAGTTAGATTATTATTCGGACCCTCCGTCGAGAGGGCCAACTGCTATAATAAGCGTGCGTGTGTATGATGCATGTCTTCCAACCCCCATTTCTTTCTCCCTTTTACTTAACCGCTTACGATGGTTAGTTTTAGGGCATATTTCAATTAGCATACCTTATGCTTCGCATGCGTGCATTCATTCATCTGTTTTGCATGCATCGGGCTCGGCGCATCATACTAACTGCATTGTATTTCAATACATTTACTTGAATACATGTTCAACAGCATGTTATCAAGTTGCATTTCACATGACATCTTAGAATAGTCGAGCCTATTTTAGCTGCATTTTTGCATGTGTTGCATTAGCCATCTTAACAATGAACTAGGATCATCCATGATTTCTAACTAGTTCTTTGTTTTGGCTCGGAGTACACTGTGAGTGTTTACGCATTAGCATCCTTGCATGTATGTAAGTAACTGCCACGTTTAGCATGCTTGCCATGAGGCTAATTGCTTAAGTGTTTAACTGCATGAATGCTTATGGATGAAGATTGAACAATTCATTGAAATCCGTAACTTAGCCTACTTGCGAGTAGCAAACTTCAAACCGTTTTCAAACAAACGAACATGAAATGTTTTGTTCCAACTTAGGCGGTCTAGTCTATACTTGTATGCTATGCGCATCACATAGTAATTCTTGGTTAATAACCTGAATAAGAACACATGTGTTTTCAAAAACAAAATATCATGTTAGTAAAGGCCGATCTTTGATCGGGCGAGCGGGGGTGCTCATTGCATGACCTTCCCCTCTCGTACCCAAGTTCTCGAGCCGAGACAACTTTGGTGATGACGGACATGTGGCCTTAGGCTTGAGTCAGGGTTTCTTAAATTTCCCAAAATAAAACATTTAGGTGGCGACTCTATATCTGGCAAAGCAGTCCATGTTTGGCACTTCGTTATAAAAATTAGTTTTCCAAAATAATTTGCCAGATTTGGACTCTTTGATGATTTATCGATCTTACATTGCACTTTGTGAGATTAGATTCAAAACCGTGACATTGAGTCTGAACTGTAGCAGCTAAGAACAAAACGATTCGCGCCCTCGCGCAGAGAGCGGAGCTCTCGGGGCGGTCTATAGTTTCTGGCGACTCTGCTGGTGATTTAGAGAACTTGACTCGAACTCATGATATCTTGTTTTGTTTACACTTATTGGTTTCTTTACATTGCATTTGCATTGGTGCGCCTAGGACACCGTGTTCGCCATCTGCTATTCCTGAATGGTTTGTTGGAGGCTGTGTGTCATAAGGCAGACCGGTTACGTGCTCTGCCACGATGAGAACACAAACTTCGGTTGTTACCGAGGCTCCCTTTTTAACCATTCGACCTAGTGCATATCGGAATCCATAGTGACTATTCCAAGCTAGGACAAGTTACTTACCCGGTTGTAGGTTGTTTGAAACCGTTGTGTGCGTAGTGAAACCCTAGCTCCTGACAAAATAGGACAGGGAGACCCTACCCCTCCATAGGGGTGTTTTGGCTCTCATTTGCTTGCTATGTGCTTTTAGAGTATGCCTCTACAGGAATGCATGTATCAATTTGCAAAGTCTGGGTATCAGGCCTGCGGGCATCAGTATTTAAAGAATCAATTTTACCTGAGGGTATCAGTTTACAGGTAGAATTTTGGGTAGAATTCAGTAAAAAGCACAGTTATTCAGCTATGTTTATATCTGTTCTGGTGAAATTAGGCTGAGATGCTACATGTTTTCTCTTTTGCAAGGTGGTCTTGGAATCGTAGCTTTAGAAGGCTCCAATATCCCCGCAGTACACCGGACTTGTGTTGATAGACTTTGTCAGGTCAGAGATTTAATTCAAGGGCAACCAGTGTTCCTTCGCTAAAGCAAGGCCAACAAAGGCCAGTCAGGGCTCACCGGTTCATCAGATCCGACAGTCACCAGTCACATCATCTTCATTCAAACTTAGCAGACTGTGATGGCACAGAGTTCGGAAGAGGTTGTGGTCATGGTAGCAGCATTAAACCAAGAAATCGCTATGCAGGGTGAGACCGATGCTGAAATGCAACGCCCATCTAGGGCACCTACCACACATCCAGTCACAGAACCCCAATCCTCTCAAGTCCATGAGCACACTACTTTTGAGCTAATGAGAATGATTGGCGATCTTCAGAGAACTGTGGCTTACCTAGCCTTTGGACTATCGGCTCCGCCATCGATCACATCACATGTCGAAAATTTCACACCAGAAAACTCCCCACTTCTGGGGCGAATTGTAATTGAAATTGGCCAACTTTAAGCCATCCCAAGTTTGGGCAATGATATGTCGACAACAACAGGGCTCCGCTCTGATGTAGCGACCCAAACCTTCGACCAAGCTGAGGTGAGTAGAAAGAACAAGGTAGGGGCAGACACTGATCCCTATGAACACCTTCTATGGGCTATTGAGGCTTTGAAAGCCGAAGGACTGAACACACAGCAAGTGCTCGCAGTTGCTGCAAAAATTATGGATGACACTTTCGTCACTCAGAATGAGAGCAGTTCGAATCAATGGGAAAACAGAGATAAGGGCGGTCGTACCAGAAACGATCCTGTTAGCTCTATTCCTACACTCGGAAGAGATCAGAAAACCAAGTCAGCACCTACCGACCCCTTTGCTAGTGAGTCTAGTAAAAATCCACAAACCTCAAAGTATCTACCCCAACGTCGCAGGGTCTTCCATGCCCTCTATATGCCTTTGTCCAAGGCTCTTCAAATCCTCGTTGAAAAAGGCCATCTCAAACCTCTTGAGCCTCGACCTCTCCTTAGTCGTCTTTCACCCGGTCATGATACTACCTAGTATTATGCTTTTCATCAACAAACCCGTCATAGCACCGACAATTGCTTTCGTCTTCGCCACGAAGTACAGGATTTGTTTGACAACGAGGTCATCATCCCACCAAGCTCAGCAAAGTTTATCGTCATTGGATCAGTGAACCTGGGGGATAATGTGATGTGATCGGGGGGGATGAGCCACCTACGGATGGCACCCAGTTTACTCCGGATGTGGCGGATGGCCCGCACTGTGTTAAGCATTGTGCAAATGCTAGTTTTTGTACTTTCTAACTTGGGTATTGAGTCAGTTTTGTTATGTTGTTTAGAGTCTGTCTCGTTGTTTTAAGTCAGTCTTTTCATACTGAGTCAGTTGGGTCTGTCTTGTTATATCGAGTCAGTCCTGTTTTGTTAAGAATCAGGTGATTTCGGGGGTGTTACCTCGGACATCCCGTTCTCATTGTCTTTGTCTTTTGCACTATTTCTTTTGTATCTGTTTCTGCCATGGAGCCAATTACGCCAGAAGATCTGAATGAAACAGTAGTGATTTTCACACTCTTGAGTTTGTTTTTGTCTAGAGCCAGTTGCACCAGAAGATCTGAATGAAACAGGAATGATTTTCTCACTCTTGAGTTTGTTTCTGCCTTGAGCCAGTTGTGCCAGAAAATTTAAATAAAATGGCAGCGATTTTCACCTGCTTTTCTATGCCTTGAAATCATTGCATTCACCTAAGTCTTTCAAAACTTTTTGAACACTGTGATAAAAACAAAGAGGAAGGAATTCCTCGGGATTTGTAAAATTTGATCAAACTGAGAGAAAGAGAGGCATGCTAAGCCCTTAATGAATGAGATCATGTCTGTTAATATGAGTACTGAGAAGGATCCAGGCTTGATCTAGATTGGTTCTACATTGTCTTCCGCGCGAGCGATTAGTCGCTTTCTTAAAAGATTTCAAAAAAATGTTTTGCGCGATCCTGCGAAGACCTGTGTTGAATCGCTCTTAAGATTGCACAGCATAGGATCGCTCTCAACCTCGAGACTCGATCCCTTTTTGCTTTCAAACCTTGAACTTGGATTCAGAATGTTCAAAGGTCAATCACGATGTGAGGTCTGTGTGGCCAGTTTTAAAGCAGCCCTTGAACTATGGGCAAGAAAGTCAGATCAAGAAGGTCAGATGTCGTCAAAAGAAGCTTGCAAAGCTCGATCAGAAGTAGCCCTTGAACTAGGGGAAAATATTTCAGATGTGCTCAAAGATTCAAAAGAGGGGTCATTCTGCAAACCAATGAAGATTGGCAAGAAAGCCAAATCCCAGAAGAGAGGAAAGAAGAAAGTTTTTGTTAAAGGACAATCGAGTTCCTATCCACAACACTAGGGGTAACTTCAGCCCCCCATTGGATGGACTTCTACATCATCAATAAAAAAATAGCCATTCTCCTGGATTTAGATGGCTTCGAGATCCTAAGACCATTTCACATGGACAAGCTACACTTTTACCCTTGAGAGGCTCACTGGGCCAAAAACCCAGAAGGGCGACCCAGGCAAAAGTTAGAGCAAGAAAAAGAAAGGAAAAGATTGAAAAAATGCAAAGAGAAAGAAAATGAAGAAAATGAAAATAAAAGATGAAAAAAGGCAAAGAAAAGATGAAAAAGAAAAGAATTGAAAAGAAAAGAAGAAAATAGCTCGCAAGGTTGAAAACCCGGAATGGCAGCCTTGGCAAAAGTTAGAGCGCAAAAGGAGAGGTTAATACCCGAGTGTACCTTAACCCGGAACTACGTCAGGCTTGATTCCCATGTTTGGGATATGTAGGCAACTTCATTCTGAAGTCCAGCCATAAACACTTCCAAATCGACTGTGTCCATGTAATGGTTCTGATTATCTTTGTCTTCTCTATACCCGAGAGTTCTGTTGTGATCGTCACTTTGAGGACTGATTATGGTGCGCTGTTGTGCCATTCAGGCAAGGGGCAACTTTCCGTTGCCGTGAAGTGCCATTTAGACAATGGGCAATTTTCCATTGTTTTGGATCTGAGGTTGTGCATCTCAAGAGTAAATTCTGTGTTGGTCGAGCATTGGCCATTTGTAAAAACAGTTTTTGAGAATTTTTACTGAGATTGACTAATTCTCTCGAAAATTATTCCGTTTTTCCAAAACTGAACCATTTCTTGGACCTTAAAAAGGAAAATTAGTGCATATAGCCTGACTTGCATGATTTCAAATCAGAAAATCAAACAAGCGTGTTAATCAAACTCTCATTTTGGTCAAAATTGTTTTAACAGAAAGCCAAAAAATGGTGAAAATGATGAACTAGGGGCACAGTTGAGTCAGGTTTTCTGTCTTTTCCCCGTTGTCAACATACTTGCCAAAAAAGGCACCGTACTTGCCGGAAAGGGCACTGTACTCGCTAGAAAGGGCACAACTGAAGTTAACAGCAAAGTAACGAAAGCTCTCTCATCCTCCAAGCAGCGAGGTATCAAGCTAAGTGTGAAGCACGAACTGGAATGGATCAAGATATTCCACTCTCTCATCTAGACAAGTCTGATCACATCTGAGCTGGCTAAGAACATTGTCAAATGACGTCAGCTGCAGATTTGCTACACACCCAGTTATAGCGCAACCCTTCTGTGGGGAAAACTCACTATTGTGAGCGAAAGAAAGAGAATCTAGCAGAATGCTAGGGGCAAGAGCCTACAACTTTCTGTTTATCCATCAACCACCCAGGGGAGGGATAAAAAAAAGAAAAGAGATTGAAGAATAGAGAGATATGCGTGGAGAGAAAAGTGAGAAAAAGGCTTTTCAGAAAAATAGAGATTGAGTGTCAGAGTGATGTGAGAATCACAAATGAGAAAGGGTGGGAAATAATACCCGAAGAAACTGGGCCCCCTGTCAACCGAGAGGTCTCTCGCCTTTGGAACACATCCGAGTGTTATGTTGTGTTTTTGTTTGTCTCGATTCTTGTTTTGAGTCATTTTGAGTGTCAATGGATGTGTTTAGGTTGTTTTACCTTTGTTTTTCCGTTGTTGAGCCGTTTTGGCTGTGGTCAGTCGTCAGCTCAATACCCGGTTAAGAACTCTCAATTTCAAAATAAATCGTTTTGTGCTTAGAGTGCTGTGTCATTCTCCACATTTGTGCAAAATAGGTTTGTTCTTCCATAAAACTGCAAGGTTCAACCCAGGTCATGTAAAAATAGTAAATCAAGACCTATCTGAAGCTATATGGGTTCCAGACTTCAAAACAAAAGAAAAGAAGGAAAATCGAAGCATCTGAGTGTGTTTCACCTTCAGCAAATTCTGTGATTGTATTCCGGATGTACCTCTTCAGGCCTTGTCAGTGCTCCGAAGTATGAGTGTGCCTCTACCTTAAGCTTAAGTTCAAGCCTGCCTCAAAGCCAGAATGGTGATCAGAAGTGCTATCCCTGAATACCAGCCCCTACCAGAGGCATCTTGGCTATATTTGCAATGAGGTCTTGGGAGACCAACTGTGACAGTGAAAACTAGAGTTCGAATGGCTAATGCCTAGAATGCAAAGGTTTGGAATTTTCGAGACTAAAGTCTGGTTTGGATACCGAGGGGTGTATCCCCGGCTTGAAATCTGTATAGAGGCCCATAGGTTGAAGTAGCAGGTATGCGCCTTAATTCTGGGTACTGAACCAACCTAGTCTGTCACCCCGTTGGAGAATAGGGAAAGTTGTGAATGTGATTAGGAAGCAAAACAGTTGTGGCTTCCACATGCAGAGGTTATACTTATCAGCATTTCAAAACCTTTACACTGTGAGTTGAAAGGTAAGAGTTCGAAGAAGACAAGGGGAGATCCCCGTCAGAGTAGAGCGGTTCACCGCCACTCACCCCATGAGGTGCTTTTTAAAGTGCCGCTTTGTTTGTTTATTGTATTCCCTAAACATCATGCCCTACATTGCTTATAATATATTGTAACATGTATTATATCATTGCACTTATTGCATTTATTTTCATTTTGTGTTATCTTGTATCTTTTATCCTTTTACGCCGAGCAGCGTTTAGGATCGTTCTCCTCCGGGGCTTTCTCAGGTTGCGCTGAGCACGCTCCTGATTGGTTGTTTTGTTTCCCTCTTCTCATGATTTCAACGTGGTTAGAGTTTGCCCTTCCTCACACGATTTCAGCGTGTTTGGAATTTGTTTGCCTCTTCCCATGATTTTAACGTGGTTAGAGTTTGTTCCTTCCTCACACGATTTCAACATGTTTGGCATTTGTTTACCTCTTCTCACGATTTTCACGTGGTTAGAGTTTATTCCTTCCTCATACGATTTCAGCGTGTTTAGAATTTGTTTCCCTCTTCTCACAATTTCAACGTGGTTAGAGTTTGTTCCCTCCTCACATGATTTCAGTGTGTTTGGAATTTGTTTACCTCTTTTCACGATTTCAGCGTGGTTAGAATTTGTTCTTTCCTCCCACGATTTCAGCGTGTTTGGAATTTATCTTAAGTTACGTCATGCACTCTCCTGATTGTTTGTTTTTGAACCTCCTCTCACGATTTCAGCGTGGTTTAAGTGTCCCCTTTCCTTACACGATTTCAACGTGTTTGGAATTTATCCCAGGTTGCGTCGAGCACGCCCCTGACTGTTTGTTTTCGGACCTCCTCTCACGATTTCAGTGTGGTTTGAGTGTCCCCTTTCCTCACACGATTTCAGCGTGTTTGGAATTTATCTCATGTTGTGTCGAGCACGTTCCTGATTGGTTGTTTTGGACCTCCTCTCACGATTTCAGCGTGCTTTGAGTGTTCCTTTCCTCACACATTTTCCGTGTGTTTGGAATTTGTTTTTCCTCCCCTCATGATTCCAGCATGGTTGGAGTACGTCCCCATCTCATCTATTATCTATTGTATCGCACTGTTTTGTGCAGCTTATCACTCGCGCTGTTTAGCACATCGCACTGTTTTGTGTAGTTTATTGCTCGTGCTATTTAGCGCATCGCACCTGTTAGTGCATTGTATCATTCGCGCTATCTTGTGCACCCTCCTTGCATCTGTTAATGCATTGTATCATTCATGCTATCTTGTACACCTTGTCTGCACTTGTTAGTGCATTGCATTGTTCACGCTTTCTCGTGCATTTTACCTACACTTGTTAGTGCGTTGCATTGTTATGCACTTTTCACTTGCATTGCTATGCATATTTCCATCGACATTGTGTATGCACGCCTTTATCTCGTATTAGAATTGAATCTTGATATAGCGTTGAACATGCGTCACTACTATACTATACCTGTTGAATTTCTTTCTTTTGCAGGCACGTTATTGTATGTACGGTTCATTTGAGGCTGGTGTGACCAGACAATATTGTATGTCTTCTCTGCGTGAGAGCAGTGAGAATTGCATGTTTTTTTTTTCTTACATCCTTTCTGCATGAGATGTAGTTTGGTTCATATTTACTTGCTCGCGTGGCATTCGCTTAAAACTGTTGCATTTATTATGTATAATTGCTTCATTACAGCTGTCTTTGCATGATCATAAGTTATGTTCGGCTTTGTGCATGTCATTTGCATCTTACCCCTACCTGCAGGCACGTCTCTTTGTTATCTTACCTGTTTGTCTAAGTCTTCAACCTTGTCAAAAATGGGTCGACTTTAGGCTTTGACATTCACTCCCGTCACTTCTTCACTTCTGAGTTCTGTCAATCAGGGGCAACTGTAGACACCCCATTTTGACCGACCTTAAGACTCAGACATCATCGATTGAGCGCTCGGTGATTGTGCAAGTTGTGCTTGTTTTGAGTTTCTGGAGTTTTCAGCTGAGTGCCTTGCCTTCGGGCCTCTGAACTTTTTGTGCTTTGGCTCAGTTTGTAAACCGAACCTTGTTTTCTCTTTCCTGGAGGGAGAGAGAGGTCTTGTAGACCACTCTTTTGTGGTCGTAGACCGCTTTTCCTGCTTGGAGACTCGTTTCCAGTTTCTACAGCCTTCGGTCGCGCGCCTTGTCTCGGGATCGCTTAACATTCTTCATTTGGCATGGTTTTTGAACCATGCCTTGTTGACCTTGCCTAGAGGGACACTGTGGTCTCGTAAACCACTTTTTGTAGTCGTAGACTACTTTTCCCTCGTAGACCGTTTCGGTGCTCGTAGACTAGTTTTCGAGGCTTCCGGCCGCGCGCCTTGTCCCCAGGACTCTTATCTTGCATCCTTTTTGGTTTGTTTTTGGTACAAACCTTGTTTTCCCTACTTGGAGGGTGGAATAAGGGTGGGAGACCAGTTCTTCCCCTGGGAGACCACTTTTCCTGCCTGCCAGCTAGTTTTCTGGTTGGCCAACTGGTTTTCTTGGTCTTTGGACCACTAATAGTGGTCAGCCAACACACCACCACCTCGCTTTCATGCTACAGACCATCTCCCCCCCCCCATGGCAGACCATTTTCTTCCCTGGTCAACCACTTCAAGTGGTCGGCAGCTTTCTATTACCTTTTTGGAGATATTTTCTAGCCAGCTGTTACAGCTAAAGAGTACAGAAGCCATCCTCCATACACGTGTATAGAGGGATGGCTTTAGGCCTAAAGCTTGTCCAACAAGCTTGTTGCATGTTTTTCTATATAAGGGAGCCTTATCCCTTATGCCTTAGATTCAGAATTCTGTGCTTGAGCTATACATATACCATCTATCTCTCTATTGCTCTTGCTCTTCATATTTGTGCCTTAAAGTGTCTATTCTTCACACTTTTGCTCACAAACACACACTCAAACACCATCCTTTTGTTGTTGAGGCCCTTTGAGGTTGGTTTTGGAGTTTTTGGACTAGTTTTGATCGAAAAAAGCTACTGGAGTTGTTGCTCTAAAGTGGTTTTACAAGAGTGAGCTTCTAACCCTTAAAACCCTTGTTTTGGTTTAAGCTTTTGGACCTATTTGCATGCTTATTTTGGCTTGACTTTCTACTGAAAAAAGTTCTGATTTTGCATTCTTAACATGTTTGTTTAAGGTCTCTTTTGTGTTGGGGGTAGTCTACCCCCTCTTAGGCCTTGTTTGGCTTTGTTTTGTACCATCCTTTTAAGCTATCGGGACCACCTTGTTTTGGCCTTCTCACCACTGAAATTCAGAGGAATTTTAGTGGTGGAAATGGTGTTTTGAGGTCCCTAATAGGAGAGGGTCATCCCATCTCCTTGTGTTTTGTATGCGTACTTTGTATGCCGCATGTTTGAGCAAGTTTGTTAAGCTTATGTTGGCTCCATCTTAGCATGTATTTGGGGTCATTTTGACATGGCATACCACTATTTTGACTTAGTTTTGTCACTCCTTGCTTGCCTTATACACTTGTAGTGTAAATTTTGCAAACTAGTCATGTATGCTTCATGAAGTAGCATGCCTTTTTAGCATGATTTGATTCGATTTCAGCATGTTCTTGGTGTTGTTTTGCCATGATATACCTCTGTTAAGATTTGGTTTGATAGCCCCATGCATACTCCACGCACTTGTAGTGCAATTCCATGAACTAGTCTAATGTGTATCATACTTTAGACAATAATTCTAACATTATTTTGGCTTAACTCTAAAAAGATTTTGTCCATATTTTAGCATGCTCTAGCTCTGATTTATGTTGTTTTGGCCATGCATGCATTGCTTTGTATAGCTATAGTGCATTCTAGCTTGTTAGCTTTGTGTGTTGAGTCCACTAGCATGCATTACTTGGGATATTTGAATGATTTGGCATCATTTGTTATGTGATTTCAGTGCTTTCATGTTCATGCATTCATATCTTTCACTCTTTTGATGCTTTGGAGGGTTGGTCCTTTATGCCTAGGAATGAGTCGTTGCGTATGTCTTCATCCCTAAGCTTGCGAGCTATCATTTCAGTGTGTTTTGGGGGTTTTCTTCCATGATATAACTCTAGTTTTTGTTGGTTAAGTCATCTCATGCTTGGCCTTGATAGGTGTAGTGTAATCCTTCCTTTTGGCCTTGTATGCATCATGCCTTATGCCCTTCATGTTAGCTTGTTTGGCTTCCTTACATGCATGTTTTAGACTCATTTTGACATGTTTAGAACTGTTTTGGGTTGTCTCAACCATATGCTTCCTGTTTTGTATAGCTATAGTGCAAGTGCCCATGCTAGCTTTGAGTTTTAAGCACCATAGCATGCTTCATTTGCATCGTCTGTATGATTTGGCATCATTTAACATGACATTTTAGAGCATATAGAATTTTCATGTTCTTACTTCTTTCACTCTTTAAGTGCCTTTGATTGTTATGCATTGTTGCCTTGTTTGTGGCCTAGCATATATGTCATCTTGCCTAGGTCCTTGAGCTCCCATCTCAGCATGTTTTGGTCTTTGTTTAGACTTATTTGAGCTCTGTCCATGATTGGTTCATGTATTTGTGCCATGTATTGCATGTCTCTAGAGTAGTCCTCTTTGCTAGCTTTAATGCTTAAGGGCCTTTGCATGCTATACTTGTGTTGATTGAATGATTTGGCATCATATCACACTTGATTTCACAGCATTTAGTGTTGTCACACTTCCATGTTTATCATTTCTTCATCATGCTTGAGGTTTGTACTATTAGGCCTAGTTGATAGGCCAATGCATGTGCATACATGTCTTGCATTTTTGGTGCCTTTGTTTTGGTGTTATGGCCATTGATTTGGGCATGACTGAGGTCTGTCCACATTCGGTTTAAGTCCATTTAGCACGTTTATTTGCATTTTTCTTGCATGCTTATGTTACATTGCATTGAGTATGCCATGTTGTTCTTAGCATTTAGCATTGTGTATGCCATATTGTCTGCATGCTTAGGTCACATTGCATTGAGTATGCCATGTTATTCTTAACATTGTGCATGCCATATTGTTTGCATGCTCATGTTACATTGCATTTTGTATGCTATTTTGTTGTTTGCATTGTGTATGCCATGTTACATTGCATTGAGTATGCCATGTTGTTGCTTGCATTGTGTTTGGATAGGATGTTAGTCCAAACACGAGAAACGAGGGACGTTTCATACTTGAAATGATGAAACATGCCTCAATTCTCGATCGCCGACGCTCTTTATCATACATGATAGAGTTCAAGGCATTTATGTGTTATGTGTGTGTAAACGTCCCCGAACGCCCCGGGAGGCTGAGTCCCATTCTGTTCATTTTGGGCTCACTACAGTTCGGACTCTCGAATTGTCACGGTTCTTAATCTGAACCAAAGAGTCCAAATCCGGCAAATCGTTTTGAGAAAACAGATTTTTGAAAGAAGTGCCAAACATGGACTGCTTTGCCAGATACAGAGTCGCCACCTAAATATTTTATTTTGGGGGAATTTAGGAAACCCTGACTCGGTGCCAAAGGCCACGTGTCCGTCATCACCAAAGTTGCCTCAGCTCGGGAACTTGGGTACGATTGGGGAAGGTCAGCTATGAGCACCCCCTCTCGCCCGATTCGAAGATCGGCCTCTACTAACCATGATATCCAATTTTGAAAACGTTATGTGTTCTTATTCCAATTATTAGCCTAGAATTACTATGTTATACGCACAGCAAAAAAGTATAGACTAGATTACCTAATTTGGAAATAAGCATTGCATATCCGTTTGTTTTGGAAAAATGTTTTGGAATTTACTACTCGCAAGTAGGCTAAGACACGGATTTCAATGAGTGATTCCAACTCAGACAATCCAACCTTCACCCACAGGCATTCAAGCAGTTATATCACATAAGCAGCTAGCCTCATGGTAATCATGCTATCCTGGCAACACTCACACGCATGCAAGGATGTTAAAGCATAAATACTTACATCGTACTCCGTGCCAAAACAAAGAACTCGTTAGCAATCAATGCATAATCCAAGTCCATGTTTAAATGTCTAATGCAACGCATACGGAATGTCACTAGAGTAGGCTCGGCTAGTCTATGAATGACATGTGAAAATGCACAAGTAGCATGTATTCAAGTTAGATTTGAAATACTAATGCAGTTAGCATGATGCGCCGAGCCTGGTGCATGCAATACTGATGAATGATGCACGCATGCATAGCATAAGGTATGCTAAATTAAACATGACCTATTACTAACCATCAAAGCAGGTAAGTAAAAGGGAGAAAGAAGTGGGGGTTGGAAGACATGCACACACTCACCCACACTTATTACAAATTTGCCCTCGCTCGAAGGGACCAAAAGAATAATACAATTCGAATAATGAATTAACTATCCTAGCTAATTAATTATTACAGACCAACTAAATTAATTAATTTAAGAAAGCAAGAAGAAGGGCCTCGGGAAGAGGGCTCAATGCATGCGTGCCTGGGTCTTGCTCGGAAGTCCACTGCCAAGCGTAGGCTGCCTCTGTTTTCCCTGCTCTGCCCCTCTGAAAACTGCCAAAGTCTCAGAATTGCTTCCCTGGACATTGGGAGACACCACCGGCTGAGGAGAATGGCCACCGGCAGTAAGATGTGATCATTGGCTGTTGATGAAGCTATCGGCCACGAATTTATGGTCGATCGGCACTGAACACTGCCGGTCGGCCAAGAATGTCTGCAGAACCTGCAATTGACAGCAGCAGGGGGCAAGGCACAACATGGCAATGCATTTCAAGCAATGTATGCACCGACCATATCCCTTATCACGTTTATGACTCAAAGGGACATGGTCCTTGGTTCTCGGACCATCAAGCGCGCAATTCAATGCGTGATAGCCCAAGAGACCAAGTTGTGCATTTTTCATTTCAAATGTAATGCAATGCACATAGTCAAACCAAGGGGCTTCTACCTCTATCATGACTCACTTCAAGAGGTGAGGCAATGCATGCACAATGCAATGCAACCTAGGCATACGAGCTAAGGATGCAACATGGCAATGCAATGTGTACATGCAAGTATGCAAGCAACCATGCGAGGTGGGCATGCGAACAAGCAAAGAGATGGACTTAAACATGATTAGGCAATTCTCAAACAAACCTAAATCAGTGGCCAAAGTGCTCAAACATGGGGGCCAACACACGCACACACATGCATATGTTAAAGGGCTAATACTTAAGCACAAAAGGGCAACTCTCAAGCACACTTGAAAGAGGCATAACATGGACAATTAGCATGTAAATTAAGCTTCAAAAATCATGCAAGAACATGGTGCCAAACCAACCCAAACAATGCAATCAAGGTATGCAAGCAAAGTCCAAGATTCAAAGCAAGCTAAAGGGGTATTGAACCACACTTAACAAGACCAAACATGGCATGAATCCAATGACCCAAAACAGAGTTTTAGCACATAAAACAAAGCACAAAAGATTACTTAGATGGCATCTAAATGACTTGAATTCAAAAGCATGCACAATGACCAAAACATGGAGCATGCAACACAAGCCTTTGACACATCAAAGGGACCATGAAATGCAAGCATACAAGCATACCAAGTGGACTGAAATGACATGGAAAATGGTCTCAACCCACTAAATCAAAGCAAGTAATGCATGCTATACACTCACACCCTTAAGGCCAACAAGCCAAAAATGCAAAGGGGCTATACAATGCATGCCAAAGTCGACCCAAACAACTAAGGATAGACCTTAATCATGGCAAAATAAACATGAAAGCTTCACAAAGCCAAGCCTAAAACATGCTAGAACAATGGTTTACAACCTAAGGCATGTTAAGGCAACAAAATGGCATTACAAGGCATGTATGCTAAGCAAGCATGGTGTACCAAAACCAACTTAAAACAATGCTATTTCATGGCAAAATAAGCATAAATAACAGCTAAGGCATGGTCAACAAGAGCCTAAGCTAGGTGCTCCCTCAAGAGGCAAAAATGGTCCTTTTCAAGGACAACAAGGAGAGGGGGTGGCCCTCTCCTTCTTGGGACCTCAAGGCACCATCCTTACCACTGAAATCCCTCAAGATTTCAGTGGTGAGGAGGCCCAAACACCAAAGTCCCGAAGCTCACACAAAATAGCACAAAACAAGGGCCAAACAAGGCTTAAGAGGGGTCAAACAACCCCAAAGCTTAAAACACTCTTAACAAACTATTTAGAGGCCTTAAAAACAGAAATGTTATGTATTATATGCAAAGACAAAAAATAGTTGCAAGATAGGTAAAAGTAGTGTGCAAAAATGGGGTAAAAAGGGACTAGTTTCTTACCCTTGAAGTCCTCCTTCACAAATGATGAACCGGCAGTCTCCTTAGGTCCAAACTAGCTTCAAAACTTCAAAAACAACCCTCTACAACCTCAGTTCCAAGAGAAAGGTGTAACACTACGTGTTTGTGTGCAATAGCATGGACAAACACACACTAGACACACACAAGAGAGGGATATAGAGATAGGAAATATGTATCAACCCTAACCCTAATCCAGAGCTCCCTCTGAAATTTTTTGTAACCCTAATGCCAAGAGAGGAAGCCTCTTCTTATAGGCAACTCCCTCTTGTAAGGCTTCCAAAACAAGTCATCCAAGAGGGAAATCCCTCCATACACGTGTATGGAGGGGAACAGAGTGGGTGCCAGCTATAACAACTGGCACAAAATATCTACTAAAAGTAGATGAACAGTGATTGGCCATTCAAAATTGCCATTTTGACAAAATAAATGGCCGACCGGCAACAAAGACTGCCGACCGGCAATATACATTGCCAATGGCATAAAATCACTGGCCGGTGGCCTCAAGCCGTGGCCGGTGATGTGTGGGGATACCTCGCAAGGCATTCCCTGCCCCTCCAAGGCAAAACACAAGTGTTTGGTGCAAAACCAGACACAACAATGTCGAGTCGAGAGATCCTGAGGCAAGGCGCGCAACCGAGACCTCCGGGGAACTCAAACCGAACACAAACAAGGGTAATCACCAAGTGTTCCAATGGTGACGTCCAAGTCTTGAGGACGATCAAAAATGGGGTGTCTACAGTTGCCCCTCTTTGACAGAACTCGAAAGTCATAACAATGACGGGAGTGAATGTCAAAGCCCAGAGACGACCCATTTTTGACAAGGCCGAAGACTCAGACAATCATGCAAGACAAACAAGCTATGCGCCCGAAGGTGGAGGCAAGATGCAAGACAATGCACAGAGCCGGACATAACTTATGATCATGCAAAGAAAGCTGTAATGAAGCACACATGCGACAGTTTTAAGCTAGCATACACCAATGCAACTACATTACAAATGCAGAAAGGATGTAAGAGAATTATGCAATTCTCGATACGTCTCACTCGGAGGATACAATACCTGTGCGGCTCATCTGGTTGCACCAGCTTCAAACGAACCGTACATACAATATCGTGCCTGCAAAGAAAGCAAACTTAACAGGTACAATGTTATTAGCAACATGCATGACAATGCAAAAATGAATGCACAATGATATGCAATATATACAAAACTATATATAATCAATGCAAATGAAAATGCAATGCAATTGAATCATGATCCAATCATGAGCGGTTCGAAACCACACCTATGTCAAATAGATTGATGGAGGTAACAAGTCCGTCTACCATAGAATGGTCAACAGAACTATGAGTAATGTGGACGGACACAAGAACAAGTATTGGGGGGAATGACAAAGGTGGGGAAACGACCCGCTGGGGAAAGGACAACGATCCTAATGCTGGATGCAACAATTACACTACAATGTATAATGAAAATGCTGGAGAAATGGCAATGGATACGGCACACGGGCCAAACCAAATCTTGCCTAGGCAAAGCATGTACGCATACAAGCCACATCTAACATAGAACGGTCCACTGAACTATGCTTCGACACGAGAAGTATGGGCACATACTGGACTAAGCTCAACATGGAAAGGCGCAAGCCATAAATGGAAGGTGATGCAATGAATGCATGCAAATTACAATGCAATGGGCACTGGGATGGAAAAGATACGATGGATAAGGCACGTAGGCCAAACCAAATCTTGCCTAGGAAGGGCATGTACACGTACGAGCCGCGTCTAACATGGAACGGTCCACTGAACTATGCTTCGACACGAGAAGTATGGGCACATACCAAACCAAGCTCAACATGGAAAGGCGCAAGCCATAGATGGAAGTGATGCAGTGAATGCATGCAAGCTACAATGCAATATACACTATATTACAATGATGCATGACAATGCAACTATTTACGATGGTGAATGACAATGCAACTATTTACGATGATGCATGAAAATGCAATTATATTTTTTTGTTTTTTTTTTTTTTAAATGCAAATGATGCATGAAATACATGTTGCATGGAATGCGCGACAACACGCAGCTTTTGAGATGCACGTGAACTTGAATATGCGACGACGCGAGTCGCTTGAAATACATGTACAATGCAACTTATCAAAAGTCGTTCAGGCACGACAAACATCGAAGGACTTGCACCTTCAGAGGATTTAGGGTCTCCTAGACCGTCGTATGTACAGGACGGTGTGATGCGCAAAATAGCGTGATTGAATGCATGCAAAATGCAATGAGATGCGCAAGATAGCGCGATTGAATGCATGCAAAATGCAATGAGATGCGCAAGATAGCGCGATTGAATGCATGCAAAATGCAATGAGATGCGCAAAACAGTGTGATGCGCTAGACAACGCGAGTGCACAAGACAGTGCGATGCGCAAGATAGCGCGATTGAATGCATGCAAAATGCAATGAGATGCGCAAAACAGCGCGATGCGTTAGACAACACGAGTGCACAAGACAGTGCGATGCGCAAGATAGCGCAATTGAATGCATGCAAAATGCAATGAGATGCGCAAGATAGCGCGATTGAATGCATGCAAACTGCAATGAGATGTGCAAAACAGCGCGATTGAATGCATGCAAAATGCAATGAGATGCGCAAAACAGCGCGATGTGTTAGACAACGCGAGTGCACAAGATAGTGCGATTAATTTTGAAATGCACAAGACAGTGCGATTGACATGCGATGCACATGGGTAACTTTTGAGTTTTGTAAAAGCCAGAAGGATATGGAAAGGATACACCTTGCACGAATTCGAGTGCCACGCACAGAAGACACGATCCGAGGTCAAAACGAAGGCCGGTTGAGCGTCGAAAATGCACTGTTTTACACTGTTTTGAGCACTAAAGGCCCTGGGCCCCACACATAACTCAAACAAGGGTGTAGGAGGCTCCAAAACCACTATAGGAGACCACCGGATGTCCACCGGCCACCAGAATACATAACTGGCCATCCATCGGCCATCATACAATTTCCATCGGCAAACTATTTTGCCGACCGGCAAAGAGTGTGGCCAACCGGCAAAAAGTCCCTGTATCGGGGCAATTTTGGCATTTCGCTACGGCCCTTTTAAAATAGGGCTTCTAGCCCTATTTTCTTTACTTCTCCTTGCTCGAAATCTTCTCCTTTCTTTCTCTAAAATATTTTCCGAGCCTTATTTCCTCGTTTTCCTTGGTTTTTGACTCCGTTTCGCCGTTCGATTCGCGTTCACCCTTGCGTTTCAAATGTTTTGAACCGATTGAAATTTCATTTCGGTGTTGTTTTTTCGATTTCCGCCACTCGGGGCTTGTTTCCCTTGAATTTTTCTCGATATCTGTGCCTTTTCCGCACTTCGGCTTTTCCGGCCCTCTCGGGATTGACTTTTTTGTTGACTCTTCACATTCTCGCCCGGTTTTTCGTCTTCCTGCCATTTTCACATTCTCTTCGAGATGGCGGACGATCTTCCACAGGGCGGGACCCCTCCAGAGCTCGAGATGGATCCCGAGGCCGACCCCTTGCCACTTCATATCCGGCCGTTTGATCCGGAGACCTACAGGCCTGCGGTTCATGTGATGCTCCCCGACGGACTACGCCAGTTCCGGAGCTTCGAGAAGGGCGTGGCACCCGAGCTTCTCCTACGTGAGCCTACCTCCCATCTGTCCTTGGGCGCTTTCGAGGTAACATTCTTTCTTCTATTTTATTATTTTCCGCAAATGTAGAACATAACTGCCATTAGTTGATTCTGTTCTCTAACTGCTTAGCCCGGATGCACCGATACACTGTACACTGTAGTTGATTGCAAACAAACTTACAACCGATATCTGTTTGAAACTTACACGTGCACACACACTGCACTGACCCTAAATCACCCAAACGCACGGTGCACACTGTATTTCACTTCATACACACTGATACCCGGTATCTGCTTGAATCTGAAAACATGCACACATGCTGTATATCTGTATCCTTCTAAAAACTGCATTTTGAATATTGCCTCGCAATTGTTGTTTTTGATTACAGGGGGATTCCCATACCATCCACGGGTATGGGAATATCGTTGCTCGGGATTGGTACATAGAGCTACCAGACGCGGTTCGTCATATCGTCGACGAGGCCGGTTTCGGCATCTTCTGCAGGGGGCTCTCCCAGCTTACGACCTGCAGGCCCTTGCTTGCCGCTTTAGTGGAGAGGTGGTGGGATACCACCAACTCCTTCCACTTCTCCATTGCGGGGGACATGACGATGACCCCTTATGATTTCTCGATGCTCACCGACGTCGGGGTAGGAGGTGATCCGATCCCCTTCGACACCGATATGGATGAGTGGGACGCCGCCCAGCTATACCTGCTCGACACTTAGCCACCCCTTGCCCAGGCAGGGTTTGTCAGGTACACGTGGTTCGAGAGCCACTTCCGGATTCAGCCAGCCTTGGCGGAGGAGGCGCAGATGACCCCGGAGGAGGTGGATCAGTACGCACAGGGTTTCATCATGTTCCTCTGCTCGGGACAACCCTTTTCACCGACCGGACGAACACCGTGCCTCTATGTCTATTGAGCGCACTGGTGGATGTCAGGCGGATCCGCCGTTATGACTGGGGTGGCGCAGGCTTGGCCACATTGTATGGTTACATGAGCTCTTCTTCCCGCCTCAGCGGACAGCTTCTTGGCGGCTACTGGCGAGCTTGGGAGGTACATCTTCTTCCCCTTTTACATTTCTGCTTCACGTTTTCTGTATTCTGTACACTGCACCCACCACGGTCTACCTCTCACTGACTATATACTGCACACGCGGCACACATATACTCTGCTTTACTTTGACTGCATACTGCACACACTATATACTCTGTACAATACACTGCACAACACACGGTTCTGCCATTTCTGCTTTATTCTATATTTTGCTTTATCTGATAGTCATACTTATATCTGTTCTGCAGTTGTGGGTGTATGCCTACTTTCCCAGGCTTGCCCCAGTACCTGATGTGGAGACCCCACTCGGCGTCCCCTTTTCTCATCGCTTTGATGTGCGATGCGTGCGGAGACCACGGGAGTCTTTTATTTTCTTCCTCCGCTACTTCGACACCATCACCGCTGCGGAGGTATGTTCAACTTTAGAATTTGCTTAGGCTTCGCTTAGCACTGTATGTTTGATAGCAGATAGATAACAAACTGCATATTTACCCGCAGATCACCTGGCAACCCTGGGCTCCGTTGCCGGCCGTGGTGAGGGATCACTACGAGGGCGCAGAGGAGACTGCCCATTGCCGGATTCTGTTGGAGGGCCCGGTCTGTCGGGCTTGGTACCTGGGCGAGCGTTTCTTGCGTCAGACCCTGGGTTTACCGGAGCAGATAGTTCCGGGTCCGCCTCCTACACATATGAGGCATATAGAGGGGTTCTCCTTTGAGCACATGAGGGACTACACCGTCGGCTGGGGTGCAGAGCGTCACAGAGGCGAGGGCGACTACGCAGAGTTCGTCCGGACCTACATTATGCGACCTTTGAGCGGTGGTCGTCGGGCTGAGAGGGACAGGCCAGCGGCGTCGGTTGCTGGAGCTGGAGCGAGAGCGGGAGCGGGAGCGGGGGCTGGAGCAGGAGCATCGAGGAGAGCTCGAGTCCGCAGCAAGGGCGGAGTTCAGAGAGGGCGGGGGGTTAGCTGGCCTGCTCTGCCCACTATACTGACATGCCGAGGGCAGGGTGGGGCGACGTACCAGATTCCCTTTACTCCTCCTCCGGCTGACCATGAGTTGATCGGGTTCTATGACTTACCTCCGGTATGTACTACTTCATCTTGTATCTTGCATTGTCATTTTATTTCAGTTTATTTTGATATTCCGCAGAATACTGATGCCTTTGATACTTTTGCAGGCGTCCTGCGAGTACACCCGGCAGTCCCTGGAGTTGAATGCCTCCATGATGGGGATGCTACAGCGGACCTTCAACCTCCTGGCCCTCTATAGTATTCCGGTATGTTCTTCTGATCACGGCCTCAAACCATACTTATAAGCTGGTTCACATAATCTGGTGCACAACACAACACTTGATAAGCTGCTCACGTCATTCATACACTGTACTCATATACTACATTCTGCACTGATAAACTACTCACGGCATTCACACACTGTACTCATACACTGCATTCTGCACTGATAAACTGCTCACGGCATTCGCATGCTGCATTGCATTCTGCACTGATAAACTGCTCATAGTATTCACACACTGTACTCATACATTGCATTCTGCACTGATAAACTGCTCACATTATACTGATGCGTTTGCCGTTTATGCTTTTCAGCCTCCCTTCTAGATTCCTCCGGTGGGTGGTGCTCCGGCTGGGCCCTCTATTCCTGCTCGAGGAGGGCGTGGAGACGTTGTGCGTCCTCGTACCAGGGCGGGGCGTGTTCATGTCGGGAGTAGTTCTCGGGCACCGACCCCTGACGATGACGATGACGATGATGATGATGATAAGTCCGAGGCAGAGGCAGAGGCAGAGGTCGAGTCATTTGAGGAGGCTGGAGACGACTCAGACTCAGGCTCAGATGGCGATGCTAATGACGATGCCCCTGGACCTTCGTCCAGGAAGAGGGTGAGGACAGATCCCCGGGCCCGAGACTACTGATGATGATCCAGATTGCTGCTTTTCTACTTTTTTGTACTTCTTTTTTTTTTTTTTTCCCCTCCTTCTCTTTGCTGGTAGTTAGATTACCTTGTACTGCCGCAGGCAGATTTTTGTTTTCAAAGCTATGTACTTGAAAAAGATAATGAAATGAACAAATTTTTTGTTTAAAAAGTGTTACATTTACATATTTCATGTATTGCATCGCATCACATCATGTTACACCTCAATGTGAATGGAATTGACCTGTTGTTTGAAAAATCGAGCATTTGCATTGTAATAATCAGATAACGAACCAGTCAATAGCAAAAACAAACCATACCAACCACTGCACATTCTGGACATTCGGCTGATACTCTACTGGGGATTAATCTACATACAACCCATAACACAGCGCTTGGCTCATTTTGCACACAGCGGATCCTGAACAAACAGCCCAAATCCGACAAGACAGACCATGAAGGTTGAATCCACTGAAGTTGAAGCACACTCAGATGCGATCTGAAACCCAGAAGCTTCGAAGAGGCCCATGTTTTCCTGTTCACACTTATCGGGGGTGGACCCTGCAGTTTGTATGAAAGAACCAAATCATGTTTTTGCACAAATGTAGAGAATGGCATAGCATTCTGAGCACAAAACGATTAATCTTTGAAAATGAGAAAAGGGTTCTCAACCGGGTTTTGAGCCTACAACTGAACACAGCACAATATGATTCAACGAAAGGTACACGACCTAAACACATCGAGTAACACTTGAAAAGACTCAAAACAAAAGTTGAGGTAAACAAAACAAAAGACACGACACACAGAGGTGTTACAAAGACAAGAGACCTCTCAGTTCGCGAGGGGTCAGTTTCTCCGGGTAGTATTTCCCACCCTTTTCTCATTTGTGATTCTCACATCACTCTGGCACTCAAGCTCGGTTTTTCTCTCAAAACCCTTTGGCTCGCTTCTTCTCTCAACTTACACCTCTCTATTCTTTATTCTCTCATTTTTATCCCTCCCCAGGGTTTTTTAATAGATGAATAGGAAGTTGTGGGTTCACGCCCGACATGGTTAGCTCACGGCTGTTTCTTCTGGTGGCGTTTGGTCGATGCCCCAGGTAAGGGAACAGAGTACCTTGATCCCTTCGGATTCGTGCTTCGCACTTGGCTCGATACCTCATTGCTCGGAGATCGAGAGAGCTTTCAGCCCTTTAATGACAGCTTGAGTTGTGCCCTTCTTGGCAAGTATGCTGGCGATGGAGGAAAGACAGGAAGCCTGACTCAACTGTGCCCCTAGTTCATCATTTTGACCATTTTTTTGTTTTGGTTTCTACGAAAACAATTTTGACCAAAATGAGAGTCGGATTAACACACTTGTTCGATTTTTGATTTGAAAACCATGCAAGTCAGACTATAAGCACTGAAAATTTTCCTTTTTGGGTCCAAGAAAACGGTCCAGTTTTGGAAAATGAAATAATTTTCGAGAAAATGGTCAACCTCAGTAAAAATTCTCAAAAACTATTTTTTTGGCAAACGGCCGCCGCCCAACGAGTGCGGAACTCATTCTCGAGATGCACAACCTCGGATCGGAGGCAATGAAAAATTGCCCCTTGTTTGAAGGGCACTGCACGGCAACGGAAAGTTGCCTCTGGTTTGAACGGTGACTCATGGCAACGGAAAGTTGCCCCTTGTCTGAATGATGCCGCAGCATATTGTAAACAGTCCTTACCAGTGATGATCACGACCGAACTTTCTCGGATACAGAGAAGACGAAGATGGTCAAAACCAATATATGGACACAGTCACTTTGAAAGTGCGTAGGACTGGACTTCAGGGCAAAGCTGCCTAGGTATCCGGTTGTCACAACCGAACTATCAGATTCGGGGAGGGTAAGAATAATCAATACCATTACATGGACTGAGGTGTTATGAAAGCGTTGGAGGCTGGACTTTAGGACGAAGTTGCCTACGTATCCCAGACATGGGAATCAAGCCTTACGTAGTTCCGGTTAAGGTACACTCGGGTATTTTAACCTTCACTTTTTAGGCTCTAACTTTTGCCAAGGCGCCCATTGCAGGTTTTCGACCTTGCGAGCTCTTTTTTTTTTCATTTCTTTTCTTCTTTTCTTTTTTTGTATTTTCTTGTATATATATTTTTCTTTCTTTCTTTTTTTTGTATTTTTCTCTTGCTCTAACTTTTGCCTGGGTCGCCCTTCCGGGTTTTCGACCCAGCGAGCCTCTCAAAGGGTAAAAGTGTAACAAGTCCATGCCAAATGGTTTTGAGATCCCGAGATCATCTGAATCCAGGAGAATGGCTGTTGCGCTGATTTGCAGAAGGATCCATCACGGTTGCTTCACACGCTTCTTCCGGTGAGATCTGATCTTCTTGATCTGATTTTGGTGCCTCTTGTTCGAGGGCTGCTTCTAATCTGGATACACAGACCTTACATGGCGGTTGACCGTTGAACGTTCTGAACGGGTTCAAGGTTTGAAAACAAACGAGTTGAATCTTGAGGCTGAGAGCGATCCTAGGCTGCACAATCTCAAGAGCGATTCCACACAGGTGTTCACAGGGCTGCGCAAAACATTTGTTTTTGAAAGTTTTTAAGAAAGCGAGAAATCGCTCGCGCCGAAGATAGTGTGGAAACAATCTGGATCAAGCCAGGGTCCTTCTCAGTACTCACGCTAACAAGCATGGTTTCATTCATTAAAGGCTTAGCATGCCTCTCCTTTTCTCAAATTGATCAAAGTTTTGCAAAACTCGAGGAATTCCTTCCTTTTCGTTTTCACCGCAGTGTTAAAGAGGTTTTGAAAAACATTGGTCAATGCAATGATTTTCAGGGCACAAGAGAGCAAGTGGAATGCACGGCCGTTCGATTCAAATCCTTTGGCACAATTAGCTCAAAATTAGCAATAAGCATGGAAACATGATAGCCGCAGCTGCTCCATTCAAATTCCCTGATTGTAACTGGCTCCACAACAGAGACAGACTCAAAACAAAAGGGTATCTACAAAACCAAAACGGTGTTCAAGGCAACAACCCTAGAATCACCTGACATCCTATACAACGGGACTGACTCGGTACCACAAGATAGACCCAACAAAAAGACTGACTCAAAGCAAAGAGGCAGACTCAAAACAAAACAGAGAACTGACTCAAAACCCAAGCTAGAAGCTACAAAACTGCATTTACAAATGCTCAAAAAGTGCGTGCCAGACGCCACATCTGAAATACACTGAGCGCCGCCCGCAGGTGGTCCAACCCCTGATCACATGCTCGCAGTATCCTCAAAGTCCAACAGCTCGACGGTAACAGACTTCACTGAGGTAGGCAGAAGAATGACCTCATTATCGATCAGATCCTGCACTTCATGGCGAAGGCGGAAACAGTTGTCGGTGGCGTGACCGGTCTGTTGGTGGTACGCGCAGTACAAAGCAGCATCACGTGTGAGAGGGAGGTTCTTCGAGAGAGGCCGAGGTTCAAGGGGTTTGAGGTGCCCCCTTTCGGCAAGAATCTGAAGTGCCTTACACAGAGGCATGTAGAGAGCATGAAAGATCCTGCGCCCTCAGGGTAGGTACTTTGAAGTCTAAGTATTCTTACTAGACGCACTAGCAAAAGGGTCAGCAGGCACTGCCTTGGTTTTCTGATCTTTCCCAGGTGCAGGGTTGGGAATAGGAGGAACTGTTCTGGCATGACGGGGCCTATCCCGATTTTCTGGCTGACTTGAACTACCCTCAGGTGGAGTGGGGAAAGCATCCTCCACAGTTTTTGCCACAACTGCGGATATATGTTGCTTGTTCATACCCCCGGCTTTCAAAGCCTCGACTGCCCGCAGCAGTTGTTCAATGGGATCGGCATCTGCCTTCATTTTGTTCTTGCCTCTAGCCTCAGCCTGATCAAGGGTTTGGGTTGCTACATCAGAGTGAAGCCCGGTTGTTGCTGACACGTCGTTGCTGTAGCTGGAGGCAACCTCTGGTTGGCTGAGCTCTATCACAATCCGCCCCAATAGAGCGGGCTCCTGTGGCACAAAATTCCCGGCATATGGTGCTGTGGATGGCGAAGCTAACATTCCGTAGGCGAGATCCGCCACGAACCTTTGGAGATCACCTATCATTCCCATCAGCTCGAACGTGGTGGGCTCGCGAGCCTGATATAATTGGGGTGCCCAGATTGGGTGTGCAATGGGCGACCTGGGCGGGTGTGGTGCATCACCATCGGTCTCGCCCTGCAAACTGATTCCTTGGCCTAATGCGGCTGTCATAACCACAGTCTCTTCTGAGTTCTGCGTCATCATAAGTCCTGCCTCAGCAAGGGAGAACACTGGCTATTCTGTATCAACTCTCTGAACTCTCTGAACCTTGAAAGGAAAAAAACAAGCAGCATTTCAACCCAAACGGATCAAATACAGGTGTAGCCAAACAACTGCACTTTACTACTGATCACTGTTCCCCAGAATCACTGTTCTCAAAACTGAGCTGATACCCGCAGATATAACTGATTTCTCGACAACACTGATACTGGTGCCCTCGGGCCTAATACTCAAACTTGCAAACTGAGTTGTACGTTCCCTGCAGAGATACACTCTAAAACACATAGCAAGTAAAGAGAGCCAAAACACCCCTATAGAGGGGTAGGGTTTCCCTGTCCTATTTTGTCAGGAGCTAGGGTTTCACTATGCACGCAGCAGTTTTCAAACAACCTAACATCGGGTAAGCAACCTGTCCTAGCTTGGAATGGTCACTATGGATTTCGATATGCACTAGGTCGAATGGTCAAAAAGGGTGCCAGGGTAAAACCGGGGTTTGTGTTCCCATACTGTCAGAGCCCACAACCGGTCAACCTTATGGCATGCTTTGACAAAGTCAAGCCTCCGGCAAACCGTTCAGGAATGGCAGATGGAAAACACGGTGTCTTAGGCGCACCAATGCACATGCAATGCAAAGAGACACATAAATGAAATCAAAACAGGATATCACGAGTTCGAGTCAAGCTCTCTAAATTCCCCAGCAGAGTCACCAGAAACTGTAGATGTCCCCGAACGCCCCGGGAGGATGAGTCCCGTTCTGTTCATTTTGGGCTCACTACAGTTCGGACTCTCGAATTGTCACGGTTCTTAATCTGAACCAAAGAGTCCAAATCCGACAAATCGTTTTGAGAAAACAGATTTTTGAAAGAAGTGCCAAACATAGACTGCTTTGCCAGATACAGAGTCGCCACCTAAATATTTTATTTTGGGGGAATTTAGGAAACCCTGACTCGGTGCCAAAGGCCACGTGTCCGTCATCACCAAAGTTGCCTCGGCTCGGGAACTTGGGTACGATTGGGGAAGGTCAGCTATGAGCACCCCCTCTCGCCCGATCCGAAGATCGGCCTCTACTAACCATGATATCCAATTTTGAAAACGTTATGTGTTCTTATTCCAATTAGTAGCCTAGAATTACTATGTTATGCGCACAGCACAAAAGTATAGACTAGATTGCCTAATTTGGAAATAAGCATTGCATATCCGTTTGTTTTGGAAAAATGTTTTGGAATTTGCTACTCGCAAGTAGGCTAAGACACGGATTTCAATGAGCGATTCCAACTCAGACAATCCAACCTTCACCCACAAGCATTCAAGCAGTTATATCACATAAGCAGCTAGCCTCATGGTAATCATGCTATCATGGCAACACTCACACGCATGCAAGGATGCTAAAGCATAAATACTTACATCGTACTCCGTGCCAAAACAAAGAACTCGTTAGCAATCAATGGATGATCCAAGTCCATGTTTAAATGTCTAATGCAACACATACGGAATGTCACTAGAGTAGGCTCGGCTAGTCTATGAATGACATGTGAAAATGCACAAGTAGCATGTATTCAAGTTAGATTTGAAATACTAATGCAGTTAGCATGATGCGCCGAGCCCGGTGCATGCAATACTGATGAATGATGCACGCATGCATAGCATAAGGTATTCTAAATTAAACATGACCTATTACTAACCATCAAAGCAGGTAAATAAAATGGAGAAAGAAGTGGGGGTTGGAAGACATGCACACACTCACCCACACTTATTACAAATTCGCCCTCGCTCGGAGGGACCAAAAGAATAATACAATTCGAATAATGAATTAACTATCCTAGCTAATTAATTATTACAGACCAACTAAATTAATTAAACAAATTAATTAATTTAAGAAAACTAGAAGAAGGGCCTCGGGAAGAGGGCTCAATGCACGCGTGCTCGGGTCTTGCTCGGAAGTCCACTACCATGCGTAGGCTGCCTCTGTTTTCCCTGTTCTGCCCCTCTGAAAACTGCCAAAGTCTCAGAATTGCGTCCCTGGACATTGGGAGACACCACTGGCTGAGGAGAATGGCCACCGACAGTAAGATGTGATCATCGGCTGTTGATGAAGCTATCGGCCACGGATTTATGGTCGGTCAGCACTGAACACTGCCGGTCGGCCAAGAATGTCTGCAGAACCTGCAATTGACAGCAACAGGGGGCAAGGCACAGCATGGCAATGCATTTCAAGCAATGTATGCACCGACCATATCCCTTATCATGTTTATGACTCAAAGGGACATGGTCCTTGGTTCTCGGACCATCAAGTGCGCATTTCAATGCGTGATAGCCCAAGAGACCAAGTTGTGCATTTTTCATTTCAAATGTAATGCAATGCACATAGTCAAACCAAGGGGCTTCTACCTCTATCATGACTCACTTCAAGAGGTGAGGCAATGCATGCACAATGCAATGCAACCTAGGCATACGAGCTAAGGATGCAACATGGCAATGCAATGTGTACTTGCAAGTATGCAAGCAACCATGCGAGGTGAGCATGCGAACAAGCAAAGAGATGGACTTAAACATGATTAGGCAATTCTCAAACAAACCTAAATCAGTGGCCAAAGTGCTCAAACATGGGGGCCAACACACGCACACACATGCATATGTTAAAGGGCTAATACTTAAGCACAAAAGGGCAACTCTCAAGCACACTTGAAAGAGGCATAACATGGACAATTAGCATGTAAATTAAGCTTTAAAAATCATGCAAGAACATGGTGCCAAACCAACCCAAACAATGCAATCAAGGTATGCAAGCAAAGTCCAAGATTCAAAGCAAGCTAAAGGGGTATTGAACCACACTTAACAAGACCAAACATGGCATGAATCCAATGACCCAAAACAGAGTTTTAGCACATAAAACAAAGCCCAAAAGATTACTTAGATGGCATCTAAATGACTTGAATTCAAAAGCATGCACAATGACCAAAACATGGAGCATGCAACACAAGCCTTTGACACATCAAAGGGACCATGAAATGCAAGCATACAAGCATACCAAGTGGACTGAAATGACATGGAAAATGGTCCCAACCCACTAAATCAAAGAAAGTAATGCATGCTATACACTCACACCCTTAAGGCCAACAAGCCAAAAATGCAAAGGGGCTATACAATGCATGCAAAAGTCGACCCAAACAACTTAGGACAGACCTTAATCATGGCAAAATAAACATGAAAGCTTCACAAAGCCAAGTCTAAAACATGCTAGAACAATGGTTTACAACCTAAGGCATGTTAAGGCAACAAAATGGCATTACAAGGCATGTATGCTAAGCAAGCATGGTGTACCAAAACCAACTTAAAACAATGCTATTTCATGGCAAAATAAGCATAAATAACAGCTAAGGCATGGTCAACAAGAGCCTAAGCTAGGTGCTCCCTCAAGAGGCAAAAATGGTCCTTTTCAAGGACAACAAGGAGAGGGGGTGGCCCTCTCCTTCTTGGGACCTCAAGGCACCATCCTTACCACTAAAATCCCTCAAGATTTTAGTGGTGAGGAGGCCCAAACACCAAAGTCCCGGAGCTCACACAAAATAGCACAAAACAAGGGCCAAACAAGGCTTAAGAGGGGCCAAACAACCCCAAAGCTTAAAACACTCTTAACAAACTATTTAGAGGCCTTAAAAACAGAACTGTTATGTATTATATGCAAAGACAAAAAATAGTTGCAAGATAGGTAAAAGTAGTGTGCAAAAATGGGGTAAAAAGGGACTAGTTTCTTACCCTTGAAGTCCTCCTTCACAAATGATGAACCAGCAGTCTCCTTAGGTCCAAACTAGCTTCAAAACTTCAAAAACAACCCTCTACAACCTCAGTTCCAAAAGAAAGGTGTAACACTATGTGTTTGTGTGCAATAGTATGGACAAACACACACTAGACACACACAAGAAAGGGATATAGAGATAGTAAATATGTATCAACCCTAACCCTAATCCAGAGCTCCCTCTGAAATTTTTTGTAATCCTAATGCCAAGAGAGGAAGCCTCTTCTTATAGGCAACTCCCTCTTGTAAGGCTTCCAAAACAAGCCATCCAAGAGGGAAATCCCTCCATACACGTGTATGGAGGGGAACAGAGTGGGTGCCAGCTATCACAGCTGGCACAAAATATCTACTAAAAGTAGATGAACAGTGATCAGCCATTCAAAATTGCCATTTTGACAAAATAAATGGCCGACCGGCAACAAAGACTGCCGACCGGCAATATACATTGCCGGTGGCCTCAAGCCATGGCCGGTGATGTGTGGGGATGCCTCGTAAGGCATTTCCTGCCCCTCCAAGGCAAAACACAAGTGTTTGGTGCAAAACCAAACGCAACCGAGACCTCCGGGAACTCAAGACGAACACAAACAAGGGTAATCACCAAGTGTTCTAATGGTGACGTCCAAGTCTTGAGGACGGTCAAAAATGGGGTGTCTACAGTGTTCATTCATGTCATATTGAATTGTGCAATTTTGCTTCTCGGCCATCATGCATCGAGATGCGCAGTTGGTGGCTCGAAGGTCGAGAACCGCACTCCCTTGAGATCGTGAAATAATGGGGAGGGTAGTTGTGCACACATACATTGCAAATACATTGCCATGCCCCTTCTTGTTCTCTGTTGCAACAAACTGGAAGTATGGCAGCAAAACTGTTCGGCCGACCAGTTAAACTAGCTGGCCGACCACTTTTTCTGGTCTGCAGCAATGACAAGTGGTCGGCCAGTGGCTGGCAACACCCCTAGGTGGTCGGCAACCCTCCTGCGGGTCCCCAAGTTGAGTTAGAAGCTTTTTGGAGCTTTGTGAAAGGTCTTGAGAACAATTGCAAAGAGAGGCAAGTTGGGGCATCGTGATGGATTTCCGAACGAAGAGACCGGGCATGCATGCACTTCTCTTCCCGAGGGCCTCTGTTAACTACTTTCCTTAGCTAGTTTATGCTTTGGTTCTGTATTTAAGTAGTTGATGCGTTTAGCTGCTTATTTGTGTTCTAATAACTAGTTAGTTAACTTGTTAGTTAATTAGTTTCGTTTTGTACTTAATTAGTTAACTTGTTAGTTAATTAATTTTGTGATGTAATAATTAGTTTAATTAGCTTAGATTAGCTAGTTAAACTATCATTCGGACCCTCCGTCGAGAGCGCCAACTACTGTAATAAGCGTGCATGTGTGTGATGCATGTCTTCCAACCCCCTTTTCTTTCTCCGTTTTACTTAACCGCTTACGATGGTCAGTTTTAGGGCTTATTTCAATTAGCATACCTTATGCTTCGCATGCGTGCATTCATTCATCTATTTTGCATGCACCGGGCTCGGCGCATCATACTAACTGCATTATATTTCAATACATTTACTTGAATACGTGTTCAACAGCATGTTATCAAGTTGTATTTCACATGACATCTTAGAATAGCCGAGCCTATTTTAGCTGCATTTTTGCATGTGTTGCATTAGCCATCTTAACAATAAACTAGGATCATGCATGATTTCTAACTAGTTCTTTGTTTTGGCTCGAAGTACACTATGAGTGTTTACGCTTTAGCATCCTTGTATGTATGTAAGTGACTGCCATATTTAGCATGCTTGCCATGAGGTTAACTACTTCAGTGTTTAACTGCATGAATGCCAGCTGCAGACGCGCCCGTGGGCCTCACTACAGTTCGGACTCGATTTGTGTCACGGTTCTTAATCTGAACCAAAGAGTCCAAATCCGACAAATCGTTTTGAGAAACAGATTTTTGAAAAAAAGTGCCAAACATGGACTGCTTTGCCAGATACAGAGTCGCCACCTAAATATTTTATTTTTGGGGGAATTTAGGAAAGCCTGACTCGGTGCCAAAGGCCACGTGTCCGTCATCACCAAAGTTGCCTCGGCTCGGGAACTTGGGTACGATTGGGGAAGGTCAGCTATAAGCACCCCCTCTCGCCCGATCCGAAGATCGGCCTCTACTAACCGTGATATCCGTTTTTGAAAACGGTATGTGTTCTTGTTCCATTTGTTAGCCTAGAATTACTATGTTATGCGCGCAGCAAACAAGTATAGACTAGATTGCCTAATTTGGAAATAAGCATTGCATATCCGTATGTTTTGGAAAAATGTTTTGGACTTTGCTACTTGCAAGTAGGCTAAAATACGGATTTCAATGAATTTTTCCAACTCAAACAATCCAACCTTCATCCACAGGCATTCAAATAGTTTATCACATAAGCATCTAGCCACATGGTAATCATGCTGTCATGTTAATATTCACACGCATGTGGTATGCTAAAGCATAAATACTTACAATGTACTCCGTGCCAAAACAATAAACTAGTTAGCAAACATGCGTGATCCTAGTTCATGTTAAAGCGGCAAATGCAACACATACAGAATGCGATTAAAATAGGCTCGGCTAATCTAAACATGGCATGTGAAATGCTACAACTAACACGTATTCAATTTGGAATTGAGATACAAATGCAGTTAGAATGATGCGCCGAGCCCGGTGCATGCAAGACAAATGTATGAATGCACGCATGCATAACATCAGGTATGCTAATTTAAACATGCCCTAATCTACCATCATAAACAGGTAAATAAAAGGGAAGAAAGAAGTGGGGGTTAGAAGACATGCACACACAGGCACCCACACTTATTACAGATTCGCCCTCACTCGGAGGGACCGAATAAATAATACAATTAATTAACCTACAAGCTGATTAATTATTACAAATTGCCTAATTAGCTAACAAACTAACTAAACTAGGAAAAACAGTAAACCGCCTCGGGAAGAGAGCTCGATGCAATGCGTGCTCGGGTCTTGCTCGGAAGTGCACCGCCATGCATAGGCTGCCTCTGTTTTCCTTTCCTTACTCCTCTGGAGGCTGCCAAAACCTCAGGATTGCCTCTCTGGATACTGGGGAATGCCATCGGCTGGGTAGAATGCCCACCGGCAGTGGCATGTGATCACCGGCCATTGGTGAAGCTATCGGCAGGGGGAGGATTGCCGATCGGCACTTAGCACTGCCGGTCGGCAGAAAGCTCCTGCAGAATCTGCAATTGACAGCAACAGAGGGCAAGGCCGAGCATGGCAATACAATTCAAGGCATATATGCACCAATCATGTCCCTTATCATGTTAGTGACTCAAAGGGACATGCTCCTTGGTTCTCGGACCATCAATCGCGCATTTCCATGCGTGATGGTCCAAAGGACCAAGTGTGCACATTTTGATGTCAAATGCAGTGCAAACCAACAAACCAAAGTCCAATTCCTATCACTAGATCAAGGAGCAAGACATGCATGCTAAATGCAATGCAACCTAGGCGTACAAGCTAAGGATGCAACATGGAAATGCAAGATGTACATGCAAGCATGCAAACAAACATGCAATGTAAGCATGCAAGCAAACAAATAATGGACTTAAACATGATTTGGGCAACTCTAATAAAGCCCAAAACAGTGGCCAAAGTGACCAAACTAAAGGACTAAACACACACACACATGCACATGTTAAAGGGGCCAACACTTAGGCACAAATGGGACAACTTTCAAGCACATTTGAAAGAGGGTAATCATGGACATATGGCATGCAAGGTAAGCATTGAAAATCATGTTAAGATGGTGCCAAACCAAGCGAACAAAATAGACTAAGCGTGCAATAAATGGCCCAAGTACTTGAAGCAAGTCAAAGGGGCTTGAACCATGGCCAAGTCAACCAAGCCTCACAAGGCTAAGAGGACTTAAAATAGGTTCAAGGAAGACCTAGACCATGCAAAGGGGGACCCCTAGATGGCATCTAAGTGGCTCAAATTCAAAGGCATGTACAATGGCCAAAACATGGAACATGCTACACAAGCTTTCAAAGCATTAAAGAGGTGTCCAAGGCAAGCATACAAGCATGTCAAAGGGACTGAAATTACATGACAAATGGCGCCAACCCACTAAATTAAGGCAAGGGTGCATGCTATACATTCACACACTTAAGACCGACAAGCCAAAAATGCAAAGGGGCTATACAATGCATGCCATGGCCGACCCAAACAACTATGGACAGACCTCTAGCATGGTAAAATAAGCATAGAAGCTTCACAAAACTAGACCTAAAACAAGCTTGAACAAAGGTTTACAACCTAAGGCATGTTAAGGCAATAAAGTGGCATTACAAGGTAGGTATGCTAAGCATGCATGGTGTACCAAAACCAACAATAAACAAAGGCATATTATGATATAATAGGCACAAAAAATTGCCAAGGCATGGTCAACATGAAGCTTAGCTAGATGCTCCCTCAAGAGGCCAAAAATGGTCCATTTCAAGGACAATAAGGAGAGGGGGTGGCCCTCTCCTTCTTGGGACCTCAAGGCACCATCCTCACCTCTGAAATCTCTCAAGATTTCAGTGGTGAGGAAGCCCAAACACCAAGGTCTTGGAGCTCACTCAAAATAGCACAAAATGGGGCCTCTTAAGGCCTAAGAGGGGTCAAACACCTCGAAACCACAAAACACTCTAAACAAACTATTTAGAGGGCCTAAAAACAAAACTTTTTTATATTATACACCAAGCTCAAAAACAATTTTAAGATAGGTAAAAATATAATGCAAAAATGGGGAATAAATGGACTAGTTTCTTACCCTTGTTGACTTTCTTCACAAATGGTAGACCAGCTGGTTCTTCAAGCTCAAAACCACCCAAGAACACCAAGAACAACCTCTGGTTTTTCAAGGAACCAAGGAAAGGTGAAACACTATGTGTTTGTATGCAATAGTAAGACACAAACACACTTAAAACACACACAAAGGTAAAAAGAGAGAGAGATATAGAGATAGAATGTATATCAATCCTAACCCTAGAACTCAAAACCCTAATATGGCTTTCTAAAATCTCTAACCTAAACAAAGGAGAGGAGGGCTCCTCTTATAGAGCTTTTTGTCTTGTAAAGCTTACAAGACAAGCTTCTAAAGAGAGAGATCCCTCCATACACGTGTATGAAGGGGAGCCAAATGCAAGACAGATGTAATAAAATATCTGCAAAAGCAGATGAACAGTAGTAGGCTGCCCAAAAATGCCATTTTGGCAAAAGGGAGTGCCGACCGGCAACAAAGAATGCCGACCGGCAATATAGATTGCCGATGGCAGCAAAACACTAGCCGGTGGCCTCTGGCCATGGCCGGTGATGTGTGGGGATGCCTCACAAGGCATTCTCTGCCCCTCCAAGGCAAAACACAAGTGTTTGGTGCAAAACCAGACACTAGACAGTCAAGTTCAGAGATCCTGAGGCAAGGCGCGTAGCCGAGACCTCCGGTTACTCCAAACGAGCACAAACAAGGGTAATCACCAAGTGTTCCAATGCTGACGCCCAAGTCTTGAGGACGGTCAAAAATGGGGTGTGAATTTGAGACTTGTCTCTCTCCTTGCTGAAGAAACTAGATCTTTGCCCTGCACACAAACCATCAGTAACGCCCAAGTCTTATGGGCTGTCAAAAATGGGGTGTCTACAGTTGCCCCTCTTTGACAGAACTCGGAAGTCAAAAGAATGACGGGAGTGAATGTCAAAGCCCAGAGATGACCTATTTTTGACAAGGCCGAAGACTTGGACAAACAAACAAAATACAAATGAATGAATGGTTGTGCCCGCAGGCTGCCTACGTATCCCTTTGCAAGGAATCAAACCAGCGTAGTTCAGGGGCAAGATGCAAATGATATGAAAGAAGACTTTGACAATTGCACTTATACGCTACGCGAAGCCGGTTTTTATTCAAAACAATGCAATGTACTAACAAGTACAAGTGAGGTGCGCAAGATAGCGTGATAGGATGCCTGCAAAATGCAAGTAAGGTGCATAAAACAGTGCGATGCGCAAGAAAGCGCGAGTGATTTGAAATGCACAAGACAGTGTGAGTGATTTGAAATGCACAAGAGAGTGCGATTGAGGTGCGTAAAATAACGCGAAATGTAAACTGCACAAAACAGTGCGATGCACAAAATAACACGAATGTAAACTGCACAAAGCAGTGCAATGCGCAAAATAGCGCGAATGATAAACTGCACAAAACAGTGCGATGCGCAAAATAGCGCGAATGATAAACTGCACAAAACAGTGCGATTGAGGTGCGCAAAATAGCACGAATGTAGCTGCACAGAACAGTGCAATACGCAAAATAGCGTGAGTGATTTGAAGTGCACTAAACAATGCGATACGCTAAACAGCGCGAGTGATTTGAAATGCACTAAACAGTGCGATACGCTAAACAGCGCGATTGATTTGAAATGCACTGAACAGTGCGATACGCTAAACAGCACGATTGAAATGCACTAAACAGTGCGATACACTAAACAGCGCGATTGATTTGCAATGCACTAAATAGTGCGATACGCTAAACAGCGCGATTGATTTGAAATGCACTGAACAGTGCGATACGCTAAACAGCGCGATTTATATGCAATGCACAAAATAGTGCGAGTGAGATACAACCACAAGATGCACAAGACAGTGCTAGTGAGATACAAAGTGTAAGTGCACAAGATAGTGCGAGTGAATGCATGTTCTATGCAAATGAGGTGCATTTTCTATGCAAGTATAGAAGAGTGCATTTTCTATGCAAAAGATACGAGCATTTTCTATGCAAGAAACAGGAGCATATTCTATGCAATATTGAAAGCATATTCTATGCAGAATCGAAAGCAAGCATATTCTATGCTTAAATGATAACGATGCGCGGCACACATGTAACAGAAGTGTATATGAAAGTGCACATTCTATGCAATGGAAGGGCATCAAACATGTACTCTGGTGCCTCCGATTTACCTTTCGGAGGACTTTGTAACGCACTCAGCTCAAAAAGGGCACACCCTGTTTATGTTGGCAAGAGATAACATCTGCTGCTGCTTTAATTGCCATTCTGACTTGAAGCAGGCTTACACTTGGGGTCGAGATACACTCATACTCCAGAGAAATGGCGAGGTCTGGGAAGGTGCACCTGAAATGCAGTCTCGGATCTTGCCAAAGCTGGAACACCCTAAGATGCTCCAAATTTTCCTTTTTTCTTTTGCTTTGCAGTCTGGAACCTACATAGCGTCAGATAGGTCCTTGTTCTACTGTTCACACTTATCGGGGGTGGACCCTGCAGTTTTATGAAAGAACAAATACTGTTTCGCACAAATGTGGAGAATGGCACAGCACTCTAAGCGCAAGATGATTCTTTGGAAATTGAGAAATGAGTTCTTAACCGGGTATTGAGCCTACAACTGAACACAGCAAAACGACTCAACAAGGAAATAAAAGGTACACAACCTAGACACATTGAGTAACACTCGAAGCGACTCAAAACAAGAATCGAGACAGACAAAATAAAACACAAGACTCAAATGTGCACATGGAGCCTGTTTCCCCGTGTATTGTTTCCCACCCTTTCTCATTTGTGATTCTCACATCGCTTGGCACTCAGTCTCTAGTTTTCTGAAAAAGCCATTTTCTTACTTTTCCTCTCAAAGCACATCTCTCTATTCTTCAATCTCTCATTTTTTTTATCCCTCCCCTGGGTGGTTGATGGGCAGACGAGAAGTTGTGGGCTTTTGCCCCTAGCATTCTGCTAGATTCTCTTTCTTCTGCTCACAACAGTGAACTTCCCCCACAGAGGGGTTGTGATGCGGCTAGATGTGCAGCAGATCTGCAATCGACATTGGTTGACGATGTTCTACTGAGAAGTTTGGACGTGATTAGATCTGTCCAAACAAAGGAGTGGAATATCTTGATCCGTTCCCGTTCGTGCTTCGCACTTGGCTTGATACCTCGTTGCGTGAAGGATGTGAGAGCCTTCTGCCCTTTTGCGGTCAGCTTCAGTGGTGCCCTTTTCTGGCAGGTAGAGTGCCCTTTCTGGCAGATGCATTGACAACGAGAGAAAGACAGGAAGCCTGACTCAACTGTGCCCCTAGTTCATTATTTTGACCATTTTTTGTTTTTGCTTTCTACTGAAATAATTTTGACCAATATGAGAGTCAGATTAACATACTTGTTCAATTTTTGATTTGAAAATCATGCAAGTTAGGTTATGAGCACTGAAAATTTTCCCTTTTTGGGTCCAAGAAATGGTCCAGTTTTGGAAAAGATGGAATAATTTTCGAGAGATCAGTCAACCTCAATAAAAATTCTCAAAAACTATTTTTGCAAACGGCCAATGCTCAACAAGCACGGAACCTACTCTTGAGATGCACAACCTCGGATTTGGAGGAAAATTACCCCCTTGCTCGAAGAGAGCTGCATGGCAACGGAAAGTTGCCCCTTGTTTGAACGGCACCGCAAAGCATTGAATGGCAACGGAAAGTTACCCCTTGTTTGAATGACACCGCGGTGCATTGAATGGCAACGGAAAGTTGCCCCTTGTCTGAATGGCACCGTAGTGTATTGTAATCAGTCCTCAGAGTGATGATTGCAACCGAACTCCCGGATACAGAAAAGACAAAGATGACTAGAACCATCACATGGACACAGTTGAATTTTGAAGTATTTTACGGCTGGACTTCAGAATGAAGTTGCCTACGTATCCCAAAGATGGGAATCAAGCCTCACGTAGTTCGGGGCTAAGGTACACTCGGGTATTAACCTCTCCTTTTTAGGCTCTAACTTTTGCCAAGGCGCCCGTTGCGGGTTTTCGACCTTGCAAGCTTTGTTCTTCTTTTCTTTTCAATTTTTTTATTTCTTTTTCTCTTCTTTTTTTGCATTTTTTTTTTTACTTTTTTTTTGTATTTTTCTCTTGCTCTAACTTTTGCCTGGGTCGCCCTTCCGGGTTTTCAGCCCAGCGAGCCTCTCAAAGGGTAAAAGTGTAACAAGTCCATGCCAAATGGTTTTAGGGTTTTGAAGCTATCTGTATCCAGGAGAGTGGCTGTTGTATTGATTTGCAGAAGGATCCATCTTCGGCTCTTCGAGCACATCTAGCATTTTTGCCCCTAGTTCCAGGGATACTTCTGATCTAGCTTTGCAAGCTTCTTTTGGCGACATCTGATCCCCTTGATCTGACTTTCCTTGCCCTTAGTTTGAGGGCTACTTTAAATATGGCCACACAGCCCTCCTTTGATGGTTGACCATTGACCATTCTGAATTTAAGTCCAAGGTTTGAAAATGAGGGGTCAAGTCTCGAGGCTGAGAGCGATCCTAGGCTGCACAATCTCAAGAGCGATTCCACACAGGTCTTCGCAGGATCGCGCAAAACATTTTTTTTGAAATCTTTTAAGAAAGCGACTAATCGCTCGCGCTGAAGACGGTGTGGGACCAATCTAGATCAAGCCAGGATCCTTCCCAGTACTCACACTAACAATCATGATCTCAATCATTAAAGGCTTAGCATGCCTCTCTTTCTCTCAAATGATCAAATTTTGCAAAATCCAAGGAATTCCTTCCTCTTCGTTTTCACCGCAGTGTTCAAAAAGTTTTGAAAAACTTAGGTCAATGCAATGATTCTGGGGTGCAGAAGAGTAGGCAAAAAGTACTACCGTTTCATTCAAACTTTCTGGCACAAGTGGCACAAGGCAGAAGCAAGCACAAAAGCATGAAAAACCACTGCTGTTTCATTCATAACTGTTGGTGTAACTGGCTCCATGGCAGAAACAGACTCAAAAGAAAGCGAAAAGACAGACACAAAACAAAATAGTGATGCCCGAGGTAACACCCTCGGAATCACCTGACTCTAACAAAACAGGAATGACTCGATACAACAAGACACACCCGAAACAAAAAGACTGACTCAAAACAAAGAGACAGACTCAAAACAACACAACAAAAACAGACCTAAGTACCCAAGTCAGAAACTAGCATTCGCAAATGCTCAAAACAGTGTGTGCCATATGCCACATCTGGAGTAAATCAAGCGCCACCCGCAGCTGGTTCATCCCTCGATCACATATTCACATTATCCCCCAAGTTCACTGATCCAAGGACGATAGGCTTTGCTGAATTGGTGCAACGATGACCTTATTGTCAATCAGATCTTGTATTTCGTGGCGAAGACGGAGACCACCATCAGTGACATGGCCGACTTACTGATGAAAGGCACAGTACTTGGTCGGATCATGGGAGTGAGGAAGTCTATCTGGCAGTGGTCGCGGCTCCAAGGGTTTCAAATCCCCCTCTCTAATCAGGATCCTAAAGGCCGTTGATAGAGACATGTACAGTAGTGCGAACACCCTCTGGCCTTGAGGTGGGTGTTTTGAGGTTTGTGGAGTTTTGCTGGATGCACCAGCAAAGGGATTGGCAGGCGTTGACTGTGTTTGCTGATCGTTTCTGAGCACGGGATTAGGGCTGAAAGGAACATTCCTCGTACAAAGGCCTTTCTCCTGGCTTGCCCCTTGATTCAGACTACCCTCATTCTGTGTGGCGAAAGTGTCATCCACAGTTTTTGTAACAACTGCGAGGACTTGCTCTTTGTTCAGTCCCTCAGCTTTCAAAGCCTCAATATCCCACCGAAGGTGTTCATGGGGACCATTGCCTGCCCCTACCTTGTTCTTACCAGTCGCTTCCACTTTGTCAAGAGATTGGCCTTCTTCTAATGCAACTCGTCCCGAAGTTGGGGAGTCTTTAGATATGAACTCCCTGGTACGTGATGTGGTTGATGATGGGGCCAAAACCCCAAAGGCCAGATCTGCCACAGTTCTCTGAAGATCTTCGATCATTCGCATCAGCTCAGAAGTAGTGGGTTCATGGGTTTGAGATGATTGGGGTTCAGATGCACCCATCATGCATAAGTTCAGGCTCTCTGGGATAAACACATTAGGCTTGGGTAGATGGACTGGGGTGATGTACATTCTAGGGTCGTAAGGGACGGCCAGTGTGTGGATTAGATTGAGATGTGGATGATGTACTTGGTCATTGGGGCCTGAAGGTGGAGCTATCGTCTGGTTGTCGATGAGATTTTGGACCTCATGACGAAGGCGGTAGCAACGGTCGGTGCCATGACCGCGCTGCTGATGGTACATACAGTACTTGGAGGGGTTATGTCTGGCTGGAAGTGGGTTAGGAAGAGGTTGAGGATCGAGGGGTTTGAGATGCCCTCTTTCCATCAAGACTTTTAGTGCGCTAGTCAGGCTCATATAGAGGGGGGTGAAAGTTCTGCCTTGAGCTCGGGCTGGGCCGGCGGTTTGTAGGCTTGGATTGGCAAAAGGGTCGGCTGTGGCAACTGTATTGATTTCGGTGGGTTTAGGAATAGTGCTGCTACTAGCATTGGTACTCCTTGAAATCACCCTCCTTGTCGGTTCACTTGTTCTGGGGATGATCCCACTGTTGAACGCATTCTCGACCTGAACCCCCAGTTCATGCAAACTTTTGAAAGTGAATAGTGGAGCGACTATCAACTTTTGCAACATATCGTGCTCGAGGTTTCGCATCATCATCTGCACTTGATCCCTCTCAGAAGTGCGATCTGTCATCTGTGCTGCCTTTGCTCTCCATCTTGCAACAAATTCCACAAAAGGCTCTGTTGGGTTCTGGCGGGTTGTTTCAAGCTCTTGCATGGTCATTTCAACTTGGGTATTGTAGGAATACTGATCAACAAAGGCCTCAGCCAATTCCTCCCAGTCTTGCTTCACTTTATCTTCCAACTTAGCGTACCAAGTGGCTGCTACACCCGACAGGGTTCTTCCATACAGAGAGAGTTTCTGTGGCTTAGTCAGACCCATCGGCTTCAGGACATCCAAGAAAAGTTGGATATGTACCATTGGATCTCCAGACCCGTCGAAACGGTCAATATATGGCATTTTGAATCTGTCTGGGAGCCGTACGGCAGACTCAGTGTGCCCATCCTCAATGTCGGGAATGGAATTAAGGCCCTGTGCCTTTTTGAAGTGCTTTTCAAGGTTTGCAATTTTCACTGTAGTCGGATTGAGCTCATTAACATCAAGGGAATAAAGCCTCTCATTAGGCTGCACCAGGGGTCTGAGCACATGAGCTTGAGTCAACCTTTCTCGAGGATTCGGACACTGCAAATCTTCAACTGGCGGAAGTGGGTCAAAGTTTGGCTGGGGTCCCAAAGCTGGATGTGAGGCAGATGCCCCAGATGGACGCTGCATTTCAATACTAGTCTCAGCCTGCATGGCAGTTCCCTGATTTAACGCTGCTATCACGGCCACAAATTCTTCCGAACCCTGTGCCATCATGGTCTGCTGAGTCTGAACAAAGGTAATGTGGCTGGCGACTGACGGATCAGATGAACCGACGAGCGCTGACTGGCCTTTCTTTGCCTTGCCTCAGCAAAAGAACACTGGTTACCCTTGAATTGAATTTCTGACCTAACAAAGTCTATCAACACTAGTCCAATGTACCCCGGGGATATCGGAGCCTTCTGAAGCTATAGTTCCAGGACTACCTAGCAAAAGAGAAAACAGACAGCATCTCAGCACAATTTCACTGGAACGGATTTAAGCATACTAGTATGACTGTACTCAATACTGATAACTGTTTTCCAAATATCTTCCTGTAAACTAATACCCTCAGGTAAAACTGATTCCCCAAATACTGATGCTGATGCCCACAGGTCTGATACTCAGACTTGCAAACTAGTATATGCGTTCCTGTAGAGATACACTCTAAAAGCACATAGCAAGTAAGAGAGAGCCAAAACACCCCTATGTTGGGGTAGGGTTTCCCTGTCCTATTTTGTCAGGAACTAGGGTTACACTACGCACACAGCGGTTTCAAACAACCTAACATCAGATGAGCAACCTGTCCTAGTTTGGAATGGTCACTATGGATTTCAATATGCACTAGGTCGAATGGTCAAAAAGGGTGCCCCGGTAAAACCGGAGTTTGTGTTCCCATACTGTCAGAGCCCATAACCGGTCAGCCTTATGGTCATGCCTTGACAAGACAAGCCTCCGGCAAACCGTTCAGGAATGGCAGATGGCAAACACGGTGTCCTAGGCGCACCAATGCACATGCAATGCAAAGCAACACATAAGTGTAATCAAAACAGGATATCACGAGTTCGAGTCAAGCTCTCTAAAATACCCAGCAGAGTCGCCAAAAACTGTAGACGCGCCCGTGGGCCTCACTACAGTTCGGACTCGATTTGTGTCACGGTTCTTAATTTGAACCAAAGAGTCCAAATCCAGCAAATCGTTTTGAGAAACAGATTTTTGAAAAGAAGTGCCAAACATGGACTGCTTTGCCAGATACAGAGTCGCCACCTAAATATTTTATTTTTGGGGGAATTTAGGAAACCCTGACTCGGTGCCAAAGGCCACGTGTCCGTCATCACCAAAGTTGCCTCGGCTCGGGAACTTGGGTACGATTGGGGAAGGTCAGCTATGAGCACCCCCTCTTGCCCGATCCGAAGATCGGCCTCTACTAACCGTGATATCCGTTTTTGAAAACGTTATGTGTTCTTATTCCATTTGTTAGCCTAGAATCACTATGTTATGCGCGCAGCAAACAAGTATAGACTAGATTGCCTAATTTGGAAATAAGCATTGCATATCCGTATGTTTTGAAAAAATGTTTTGGACTTTGCTACTCGCAAGTAGGCTAAAATACGGATTTCAACGAATTTTCCCAACTCAAACAATCCAACCTTCACCCACAGGCATTCAAACAGTTTATCACCTAAGCATTTAGCCACATAGTAATCATGCTATCATGTTAACATTCACACGCATGCGGTATGCTAAAGCATAAATACTTACAATGTACTCCGTGCCAAAACAATAAACTAGTTAGCAAACATGCGTGATCCTAGTTCATGTTAAAGCGGCTAATGCAACACATACAGAATGCGATTAAGATAGGCTCGGCTAATCTAAACATGGCATGTGAAATGTTACAACTAACACGTATTCAATTTGGAATTGAGATACAAATGCAGTTAGAATGATGCGCCGAGCCTGGTGCATGCAAGACAAATGTATGAATGCACGCATGCATAACATAAGGTATGCTAATTTAAACATGCCCTAATCTACCATCATAAACAGGTAAATAAAAGGGAAGAAAGAAGTGGGGGTTGGAAGACATGCACACACACGCACCCACACTTATTACAGATTCGCCCTCACTCGGAGGGACCGAATAAATAATACAATTAATTAACCTACAAGCTGATTAATTATTACAAATTGCCTAATTAGCTAACAAACTAACTAAACTAGGAAAAATAGTAAACCGCCTCGGGAAGAGAGCTCGATGCAATGCGTGCTCGGGTCTTGCTCGGAAGTGCACCGCCATGCATAGGCTGCCTCTGTTTTCCTTTCCTTACTCCTCTGGAGGCTGCCAAAACCTCAGGATTGCCTCTCTGGATACTGGGGAATGCCATCGGCTGGGTAGAATGCCCACCGGCAGTGGCATGTGATCACCGGCCATTGGTGAAGCTATCGGCAGGGGGAGGATTGCCGGTCGGCACTTAGCACTGCCGGTCGGCAGAAAGCTCCTGCAGAATCTGCAATTGACAGCAACAGAGGGCAAGGCCGAGCATGGCAATACAATTCAAGGCATATATGCACCAATCATGTCCCTTATCATGTTAGTGACTCAAAGGGACATGCTCCTTGGTTCTCGGACCATCAATCGCGCATTTCCATGCGTGATGGTCCAAAGGACCAAGTGTGCACATTTTGATGTCAAATGCAATGCAAACCAACAAACCAAAGTCCAATTCCTATCACTAGATCAAGGAGCAAGACATGCATGCTAAATGCAATGCAACCTAGGCGTACAAGCTAAGGATGCAACATGGAAATGCAAGATGTACATGCAAGCATGCAAACAAACATGCAATGTAAGCATGCAAGCAAACAAATAATGGACTTAAACATGATTTGGGCAACTCTAATAAAGCCCAAAACAGTGGCCAAAGTGACCAAACTAAAGGACTAAACACACACACACATGCACATGTTAAAGGGGCCAACACTTAGGCACAAATGGGACAACTTTCAAGCACATTTGAAAGAGGGTAATCATGGACATATGGCATGCAAGGTAAGCATTGAAAATCATGTTAAGATGGTGCCAAACCAAGCAAACAAAATAGACTAAGCATGCAATAAATGGCCCAAGTAGTTGAAGCAAGTCAAAAGGGCTTGAACCATGACCAAGTCAACCAAACCTCACAAGGCTAAGAGGACTTAAAATAGGTTCAAGGCAGACCTAGACCATGCAAAGGGGGTCCCCTAGATGGCATCTAAGTGGCTCAAATTCAAAGGCATGTACAATGGCCAAAACATGGAACATGCTACACAAGCTTTCAAAGCATTAAAGAGGTGTCCAAGGCAAGCATACAAGCATGTCAAAGGGACTGAAATTACATGACAAATGGTGCCAACCCACTAAATTAAGGCAAGGATGCATGCTATACATTCACAGACTTAAGGCCGACAAGCCAAAAATGCAAAGGGGCTATACAATGCATGTCATGGCCAACCCAAACAACTATGGACAGACCTCTAGCACGGTAAAATAAGCATAGAAGCTTCACAAAACTAGACCTAAAACAAGCTTGAACAAAGGTTTACAACCTAAGGCATGTTAAGGCAATAAAGTGGCATTACAAGGTAGGTATGCTAAGGATGCATGGTGTACCAAAACCAACAATAAACAGAGGCATATTATGATATAATAGGCACAAAAAATAGCCAAGGCATGGTCAACATGAAGCTTAGCTAGATGCTCCCTCAAGAGGCCAAAAATGGTCCATTTCAAGGACAACAAGGAGATGGGGTGGCCCTCTCCTTCTTGGGACCCCAAGGCACCATTCTCACATCTGAAATCCCTCAAGATTTCAGTGGTGAGGAGGCCCAAACACCAAGGTCTCAGAGCTCACTCAAAATAGCACAAAATGGGGCCTCTCAAGGCCTAAGAGGGGTCAAACACCTCCAAACCACAAAACACTCTAAACAAACTATTTAGAGGGCCTAAAAACAGAACTTTTTTATATTATACACCAAGCTCAAAAACAATTTTAAGATAGGTAAAAATACAATGCAAAAATGGGAAATAAATGGACTAGTTTCTTACCCTTGTTGACTTTCTTCACAAATGGTAGACCAACTGGTTCTTCAAGCTCAAAACCACCCAAGAACACCAAGAACAACCTCTGGTTTTTCAAGGAACCAAGGAAAGGTGAAACACTATGTGTTTGTGTGCAATAGTAAGACACAAACACACTTAAAACACACACAAAGGTAAAAAGAGAGAGAGATATAGAGATAGAATGTGCATCAATCCTAACCCTAGAACTCAAAACCCTAATATGGCTGTCTAAAATCTCTAACCTAAACAAAGGAGAGGAGGGCTCCTCTTATAGAGCTTTTTGTCTTGTAAAGCTTACAAGACAAGCTTCTAAAGAGAGAGATCCCTCCATACACGTGTATGGAGGGGTGCCAAATGCAAGACAGCTGTAATAAAATATCTACAAAAGCAGATGAACAGTAGTCGGCTGCCCAAAAATGCCATTTTGGCAAAAGGGAGTGCCGACCGGCAACAAAGAATGCCGACCGGCAATATAGATTGCCGATGGCAGCAAAACACTTGCCGGTGCCCTCTGGCCATGGCCGGTGATGTGTGGGGATGCCTCACAAGGCATTCCCTGCCCCTCCAAGGCAAAACACAAGTGTTTGGTGCAAAACCAGACACTAAACAGTCAAGTTCGGAGATCCTGAGGCAAGGCGCGTAGCCGAGACCTCCGGGAACTCCAAACGAGCACAAACAAGGGTAATCACCAAGTGTTCCAATGGTGACGTCCAAGTCTTGAGGACTGTCAAAAATGGGGTGTGAATTTGAGACTTGTTTCTCTCCTTGCCGAAGAAACTGGATCTTTGCCCTACACACAAACCATCAGTAACTCCCAAGTCTTATGGGCTGTCAAAAATGGGGTGTCTACACCAGCGGATGAAGGTTGGATTGCTTGAATTGGGACAATTCATTGAAATCCGCGACTTAGCCTACTTGCGAGTAGCAAACTTCAAACTGTTTTCAAACAAACGAACATGAAATGTTTTGTTCCAACTTAGGTGATCTAGTCTATACTTGTATGCTGTGTGCATCACATAGTAATTATAGGTTAATAGCCGGAATAAGAACACGTGTGTTTTCAAAAATAAAATATCATGTTAGTAAAGGCCGATTTTTGATCGGGCGAGCAAGGGTACTCATTGCATGACCTTCCCCTCTCGTACCTAAGTTCCCGAGCCGAGGTAACTTTGGTGATGACAGACACGTGGCCTTAGGCACGAGTCAGGGTTTACTAAATTTCCCAAAATAAAACATTTAGGTGGTGACTCTATATCTGGCAATGCAGTCCATGTTTGGCACTTCTTTATAAAAATCAGTTTTCCAAAACGATTTGCTGGATTTGGACTCTTTGATGATTTATCGATCTTGCATTGCAGTTTGTGAGATTAGATTCAGAACTGTGACATTGAGTCCGAACTGTAGCATCTAAGAACAAAACGATTCGCGCCTCCTACGAAGAGCGGAGTTCTCGGGGGGGTCTACACCTTCCTTACACAATTTCAGTGTTTTGGGGATTTGTTCTTCTTCCTCTCACGATTCCAGCGTGGTTAGAGTATGTTACCCTATCCATTTTATCTATCACATCCATTACATCATAACTATTTTATCGCCTGCATCATTTCCATGTTAAACTTAGTTTGGCATGTGCTCATACCTTTCCCTCGTCGAAACATGGTTCTATCATATGTAAGTACCCATGCTACACTGAGGCCAGTATTGAGGGTGTCGGCACCTTTTCTGTGTTAAACGTGGTCTGTTTTGTGTCCACACCTTGTCTAGGTAAGATATGGTTCAGCCTGTACCCCTTATTCACTTCATCCATTGCATATATTGCATTGTACTTTGTCTTGTTGCATTCAACATTTAGGATCATTATCTTTCTCTAGCAGATCATTCCTTACTTATATCATACCATCCAATTACTTGTACTCTTTCTACGAAAAACATAATTTTGCATGTGCTCGCACCCCTTTCATGTTAAAACATAATTTTATTATGTATAAGCATCCATGTTGTACTGAGGCCAGTATTGAGGATGTAGGCACTTAGCCTGTGTTCGGCGTCGTTTGGCTGTGCCTACTTCTTTTTTATATAAAACGTAGTTTGATTTGCATCTCCGTTCATTTATGATATTCGTGTGTTTTGCACTACTTGTGGTTTGATTATTTCGTTACATTGTGTATTATTTTGCATTCTACCACTGAACTACACTGGTTTGATTCCCTGCAACGAGATATGTAGGCAACCCTTGGGTTCTACCAACTACATATGTATTTTGTTTGTTTGCCCAAGTCTTACGACCTTGTCAAAATGGGTCGTCTCTAGGCTTTTACATTCACTCACGTCATTTCATGACTTCGAGCGCTATCAAACATAGGCAACTATGAACATCCCATTTTTGACTACCCCTAAGACTTGGGCACCTCAAGTTGATCACTCGATGATGAAAGTGACGCTGTACAATTGTTCAAGTTCTTCAACAAAAGGCTTCGATTCTTGAGCTTCTAATCCCAACCTCACACCCTATTTTGACCAAAACTATTTTAGACCGTAAAACCCACTTTTGTAAAATATTTTTCTAAATGTTTCTACGATGTTCTGAGGCTCACATTTCGTTTAAAATATTACACTTTTCAGTAAATCGAGTAAGGAGAAAGTGGAAATAAGTGAAAGGGAGGTGAACGCTTTGAAATTCTTTAAAAACATCTTATTTATAGGTTTGGAGTTGAAGGAAATAGAAGGGAGGGAAGAAAATTAGTTAGAGAAAAGGTTGGGCATCAATCCGTTAAGAAAGAAATGATAAGCCTTCACTAAAATATGCATATCTCTTTGTACACTTAGAATTTAGAGATAAGGCCACCACCATTGGAAATTAGACTTTCGGGGCTTCAATTTAGATTGAAGAATCACCTAAACCCAAGTTTGGATGAGAGAGATATACCCATTTGAAGTTGGGATTGAAAACAGATTTTTTTCTTACAAAGTAACTGGTCGGCCACTTAAGTAGCAGGCCAGCCACTAAAGGCGGCCGGCTAGCTAGTTGTGAAAAAATTGGCCATTTTGAGTGGATTGGCCAGCGAAGTGTCCCCATAAGTCAATTTTGGTGGCCAATCATCCCCCAAAGTGGTTGGCCAGCCAGTTTTTCTGATAGAACAGATATTTTACTACCAGTTGTTCCCACAAGTGCATACACTGCACCAACTATCTCTATACTGATGTTTCTGAGATAGTAACATGTTTTTCTATATATAGATGACCTCCCCTCTTGAAATTAGGTTAGAAAAATCCGAAAGACTCCAAAACTTGCATAACACTCTTTCTCTCAATCTTGCAACCAACACACTCTCTCTACACTTCCTAAACCAAAAATTTGGCTCCTCTTGCTGAGGTTCTTGAGCTCAAATCTCAACCCTTGAAAGTGAATACCTTCTGGTTTGTGAACAAAAGAGTTACTCCTCTTCAAGAGGTATAACTTTGACTATCTTTGCACTACTTCCTTCTCTTTTCTTGTTGTGGTTTTGAAGTCCCAAAGGTGGAGGGGTTAGCCACCTCTCTTTAAGCTCATTTACTAGCTCAATTTCTCCATTGTTTTAGCTAACTTTTCCAAGCTTTTTCATGTTATTTCAGCACTATTTTTGCTATTTTTAGGACTGTTTTAGTGTGTTTATTTCATTTATGCTTTGTATAGTATGCTTGTAGTGTTGTAGTCCTCATAGGTTTGGTGGTTTAGGCTTTAGTCACCAACCTATTTGAGTTAATAGCATTCATACATGTGTTCACACTTTGCATAAACACCTCTGCAACCTCCCTCCTTTCGTGGTTTTCTCTTTGTTTGTAAGAGTTGTTTCAATCAAGTGTTGTTTAAGTATGAGAAAGAGACCTTCCATGCTAAATAGTTTAATCTCTTCGGAGGTTAATTACCAAGGCATTACTTCTCTCTCATACCCAAAACAACTTCTTGTTTGACATTTCTCTTCATTAGTGAACTTAATACTCATTTTTGGACTAAAATGACTAAAAAATGGAAAGGTAATTAAAAGAGGCTAATCAATTAGATTAAAATGGCACAAGATAATAAAATCAAGTTGGGTTCAATCGGACGTTAATTGAACTCATTGAGTCTTAAGCCATTTCATACTTGTTAATGATGATAATGGTTAAAGAATCAATGTCAACCACTTCCCTTGATCAATCACATGATAGGGAGGAGGTTTTGTGGGTCTTTTATTTGCACTTACTAAGCTTTTGTCTAATCGAGTCATAGATCATCATGCAACAACTTTGCAACCATTGATGATTTGTGAATCAATTATTCCCCTTCTTCAATTAATTTCATGATAGGGAGAGGCAAAGAGGATAAACATCCCCTAGAAACACTCTATTTCTGCTCTGTTTCTTTTCTGCTGCAACAGGGCAGTACCAAAAATAGTGGCCGGCCGGCTGGCCACCATTTGAATCCGACCAACCACTTTCCCTAGCCAGCTTGCCAGCCATCTCTTTTCAGCCAGGCAGTGTCGTTTTCCTGCAAAACAGAACAAAAGCTGAGGCAAAACAGAAGTATTTTCTGCAGACAGAACAGTTCTAGCAGTAAAACAGAGGAGTTTCTGGGAGGATGTTCTCATCAGCATGTGTGGTTCCTTAACCCCCACTCGAGTTTAATTACTTTACATAGCTCTCAATTAATTAATTAGTTAGTTAATTAGTTAATTCTTTTGAATTGGTAATCGTTAAATACTTAGTTAATTAGTTCCGTGCTGTATCTAGTAAGTTAGTTTAATTAGTTAGTGTAGCTAGTTATTTTGGTGTTATAATAGCTAGTTAAGTAGGACATTCATTCGGACCCTCTTGCATAAGGGCAACTTGTAATATTGTGTATGTCTTCCAACCCCCATTTCTTTCTCCCTTTTTATTTACTTGCTTGTGATGGATAGCGTAGAGCATCATGTTGCTTTTAGCATTCCCATGATTTGCATCCATTTGTCTCGCATGCATAGGGTTTGGTTCATCATTCTAACGGCATTGTCATTTATTACTTCCTTGAATACGCGCTCCACCGTATGCTATCAAATTGATTCACATGACATATTAGACAACCAAACCTTTTAGTTGCATCTTGGTATGTGTTGCATTAATCATTTTGCATATTGGAACATGCATCTTTATAATTATTCCATTTCTTTTGGCTTGCCTTGGAGTACTAGGTGAGCACTTATTGCCTTAGCATATCGCATGTGTGTGATTGTTGCCATATCAAACATATTTTCCATAAGGCTAAGTGCTTAAGTGATATACTAGTTTGAATGCCTATGAATGAAGGCTAATTGTTCAAATTGGGATGATTTGACTAATGTATATATGAGGTCACTTTTTCAAGTTATATATATTCAAAACAATTTCCAAACAAACATAAAATCAAAGTGTTCTAATTTTCGCAAATTAGTATATACTTGTGTGCGTCACATAGTAAAATTAGCCTAATAATTGGAACAAGAGCATATAATGTAAATAAGAATCACATCATGATTAGTAGATGCCGATCTTTGATCGGGTGAGTGGGGTGCTCAATTCATGGCGTTCCCCTTTCGTACCTAAGTTCCCGAGCTGAGACACTTTGGTGATGACGAATAAGTGGCCTTTGCCACGAGTCTCGAGTTTCCTAAATTTCTCAAAAAAATATTTAGGAAGCGACCTGTAAATTTGGCAAAACAGTCCATTTTTGGCATTTTTAATTCAAAATCGATTTTTTCCAAAAGATTTATCGGATTTGGACTCATTGGTGTTTATCTATTTCACATTACATTTGTGAATTTAGATTCAGAACCACTAGAGTCCCACCTCTTTTACTATCTTTTTCTAAGCTTTTAAACACTGATTTTCAAAGCTATTTCAGTGGCCAAAATCATATTTTGAAGTCCAAATTTGAAGGAGTTAGCCTCTCTTGCCTGTGTCTTATTTGCTAGCCTAGTTAGCTCTACGTGTTAGCTTATTTTTCTAGCCATTTGTAGCTTAATTCCAGAATGTTTTAGGCTGTATTTTGGACTATTGTAACTCTATTTTGGGTTGGTTAAGTCATTTGAGCCTTGTATTACATGCTTGTAGTGTAAGTGTCCTCGCAAGCTTAGTGTTTTAGGCTTTTAGACATCACTTGTTTGAGTTGATTGCACTGTTTTAGTGTTTTTCTCACTTAATTTCAGTAAGCATAATCTCTGCAATCTCCCTCATTTCTTGACTCTTTGTTTGCTTTGAGGGTTGTTTCACCCTTAGGATTGTTTAAGCTTGAGATTGAGGTCCATGCTTAAAGGTTTAATCCTCTTTTGGGGGTTCATTATCAACGTCATGACACCTCTCTCTTGCCTTAAGCTATCCCTTGTTCGACACTTCCTTCTCTTTTAGAGGACTCAACTCACCAATGGACTTAATTGGATTAAAGAATTGTTGGTAAATTAAAATAGGTAACTAAAACTTGGGACTAAAAGTGAGCAAGCTAATAACTTGTTGTGTTTAACCAGACGTTAATTGAACACATGGAAGCTTGAACCATTTCATACTTGCTAGTGATAAAATGATTCAAGGTTCCAAGGTCAACTTCTTCCCTTGATCATTCATGAAAAGGAGGAGGTTTTTGTCTTGTTTTGCATTTATTGACCTTGCACACTTGGTTTCACAAGCCATCATGCAATGAAATTGCATCCATTGATGGTTTGTGAACCAAAGCTTTTTACTCCTTTGATTTTCCCATGAAAATAAGGGGTAGGTTGTGCAAACAAACCCTTGAAATATCCAGTATATGCTCTATTTGTCCTCTATTGCAGCAAGATGAACCTGTGCATCAGTGGCCAGCAGGCTACTTTCCATGGCTAGCAGAACACCATCCATGGCCGGCAACCTTCATCCATGGCTGGCTGGTGGCCGGCAACCTTTACTAGTGGCTAGCCAGCCATTGATGCAAAATTCAGCAGAATGTTGGTAAGACAGAGCAAAGTGAGCTGTAGTGTTGGTGTTCAACTGTGCAAACAAGGCATTCAGAAGCAAAACAGTGGTCTTTTCAGGTGGAAACCATGCATGCACATGAACATCTCTCATTTCCCAAGGCGAAGTAGTTAATTGCTTATTTTAATTATTAATTGCACTTGTGTTGTAATTATTTATTTAGTTAAAGTAGTTAACTTGTTGTGTTTAGTTAATTCAAGTGTTGTAATAATTAGTTAAGTAATTTAACTATTTATTCGGTTTGTAATGATTAGCTTAATTAGCTTAGCTTAGTTAGCTAGTTAGCTTAATTTATTCAGACTCTCCTTCATGAGAGCGCAATGTTGTAATAATGTGTATGTCTTCCAACTCCACGTCTTTCTCCCTTTTATTTACTAGCTTACGATGGTTAATTTAGGGACATCACGTTTCAATTAGCATATCACATGTTTGCATCCATTCATTCATATTGCATGCACCGAGGCTCATTTCATCATTCTAATTACATTGTCATTTCAATACTTCGTTGAATACGTGTTTAAACACATGCTATGAAATTGTTGCAAATAACATGTTAAGTAGTTGAGCCAATTTTAGCTACATTATTGCATACGTTGCATTAGCCATCTTGTATTGTTAGGTATCATGAATATTTTTTCTAACTTTTTTGTTTTATCTTAGTTTGGAGTTTTAGGTGAGTTTTTAGTGCTTTAGCATATTGCATGCGTGTGATTGTTGCCATGTTTAGCATACTTGTCATAAGGCTAATTGCTTAAGTGCTATAACTGCTTGAATGCCTATGAATGAAGGCTTATTGCTTGAATTGGAATAATTTGAGCAATGTTCATATGCGATCACTTTTTCAAATGCTACATATTTCGAAACTATTTTCAAAATGAACATGACTTGAAATGTTCCAATTCTTGCAATTTAGTCTATACCTTGTGTGCACATCACATAGTAATGCTAGCGTAATAAACCGGAACAAGAGCATATAAAATAAATAAAAATCACATCATGATTAGCAGAGGCCGATCTTTGATTGGGCAAGTGAAGGTGCTCAAATGTATTCGCAACCTTCCCCTTTCGTACCCAAGTTCCCGAGCTAAGGCAACTTTGGTGATGATGAACACGTGGCTTTTGGCACGAGTCATGGGTTTCCTAGATTTCCCAAAAAAATATTTAGGTGGCGACTCTGTATTTGGCAAAGCAGTCCAATTTTGGCATTTTTGATTCAAAATCAATTTTCCAAACGATTTGCCGAATTTGGACTCTTTGGTGTTTATCAATTTCACATTGCACTTGTGAGATTAGATTCAGAACTGCAGCAATCAGAACTGTAGGGCTTCTTTCGAGCTTCTGAAAGGGGACGCGAAAAAGTCGAGCTACACAAACTAGTTCCTTAAGAAACTTAGAATTAGAGGTGTTGACACCCCAAAATCACTGAACGACGTCGGATTAGAACGAAACTTGGCACACATGATCGCCTAGACATGAGAGACTTGTGGGAGAAGATAGAACTCGAATCGGGTTCCTAGTTTGGGAGTTAGAGCCGGATTTCAGTCTACGCAAACTAATTCCTTAAAAAACTTAGAATTCAAGGTGTTGGTGGCCTAAAATACCAAATGGCATCAGATTTGTACAAAACTTGGCACACACAACCGCCTAGAAACGAGAGACTTATGGGAGAAGACGGCACTCGAATCGGGTTCTTGGTTTGAGAGTTAGAGTCGGATTTCAGTCTAGGCAAACTAGTTCCTTAAGAAACTTAGAAGTCGAGGTGTTGATGCCCCAAAATCACCAAATAGCGTCGGATTAGTACGAAACTTGGTACACATGAATGCCTAGGCACAAGAGACTTGTGGAAGAAGACAGGACTCGAATCGAGTTCCCGGTTTGGGAGTTAGAGCCGGATTTTGGTCTAGACAACTAATGTTTAAGAAACTTAGAATTCGAGGTGTTGACGCCCCAAAATCACTAAACGGTGTTGGATTAACACGAAACTTGGCACACACGACCGCCTTGGCATGAGAGAGTTTTGGAAGAAAACGAGACTCAAATCGGGTTCCTAATTTTGGAATTAGAGTCAGATTTCAGTCTAGGCAAAATTGTTTACTTAATTATCTTTGTAATTGTATAGTACTTAAATTTTTATGTTTTTTTGTAATTAACATATTAACACATAATTAAATTTTAATTAATTTTTTTTTTTTTTCAGATATTTCCCGAGTAGGAGTTTGCTTCTTGTGGAATGCATGCCTGTGAAGAATGCGACTAACTTTTGTTTTTGTTACCCACGGATAATGATAAGGAAAACTTTTGTTTTTAGTTTATGTTATTTTGAATTGTGAACAACATTATGTATTTAAACATTATATATGTATTATGCACCATTATGCAGTAGCGTAATTTTGCTAATGTCTAATTATGAATGCAAGAATATTTTTATTATGGAAAAATTATTATTTCTATACAGGAATTTTTATATTATTATGCAATTATTGGTTTCTTTTTCAATTTTTTTCATTTAATACAAATAATTTGAATATTTTTAAAAAAATTATTGCAGTTTTTTTTTTTTTTTTTTTTTGGCGATGGCACCACATCGGCACAAAAACTTCAGAGCTAAAATGTATTTTTTTGGCGATATAGGCAATGCTGTCACAAAAGAATTTTAGTGACAGAGATCATGTCGTCGTAAAAAATAAAATAAAATAAAATAAACATATTGCGACAGCATTTTTTTGTCGTCTCAAATAAAAATTTTAGCGATGGTGCAACATTGTCGTCACAAAAAAGTTTCAATTTTTACATATTATAGGCGATAGTAAAACGCTGTCACAAAAGCCAAGATTTACCGTCGCAAAAACAAGGCGACGACATGATGCCGTCGCTAAAACGTTTTAGCAACACCCTCTGTTGTGACCCCCCTTTGCCATCACTAAAAGTCATTTGACATCGCTAAAAAATTTTTTGAGACGGCATTAGGAGTATTAGCGATGGCAATGTCGTAGCGAAAAACTGAAATTTTGTAGTGGCTCGTGGTTTTTTATCACAAGTTGGTGGATTCTAATTATGATTTTCCACATAAAAAATCTTTTGTGTTGTAGATTGATTTTCTCTTACTCTCTCTTATCTACATTGATTATGGTTGCTTGAGTTTTTAATTGGATTGCCTATATTGATAATTACATTAAACGGAACCCATCTTGATTTTTTAAAAGTATTTTCTACATAAATCTAGATTTCTCAATTGATATCAGAGCGGGTCACTCATACTTCGTTTTTCAAAACCATAAGAGCATGATCTTTCCGTGATTATTGATGGATTCAATCCAAGGAAGTGATTTTGATCAAGTGTTGAATCTGAAATGATGGCTTTGTTTACAAAAAACTATTTTCACGAAAGAAAAAGCCTAATTTCAAGAATTTAAATTCAATTAAGAGGGTTGATTGTAAACAAAATTTTTCTACATCTTCAACACATGAGAAAGATGTAACCCACAATGCCTTGGTTGCAAGTCTTAACTTGACTTCAGAAAATAAAGACACTTCTAAAAGAGAATACAAGATTCTCAAGATATACAGAAGATGTACTTCCAACGCTGCAAGTTGTCAAAACAAAAGGAAGAACTCTTTTCTAACTTGGAAAAATGTGTAAAGGAGAAGGATTGGTTGAAAAATGATCTTTTAAAGGCTCAAGCCAAGATTAGTGTCCTAAAAAATGAAAATGACGTTTTGATCGATAAGCTCTCTATTTGTGAAAGTGAGAGATGTCATTTTATTGGTGCACATGATGAACTTAAGAAGATGAATGATCTTCTAAAAGAGAAAGCTGGAAATTTTGCCAAAACAATAAAGGAGCTTGAAAACAAGTGTGCCAAGAGGGAACTTGAATTAATCGGTACCAATGCCACACTTAAATTGTGGAATACAAGTTCAAAGAATTTAGATGTTGCTCTAAATTCACAAAAATTGACAAGTGACAAGAGTGGTCTTGGCTACTTCAACAATCAAGACTCCAAACTAGAAGCATCATCCTCCAACAATGTAAGCACCCAAGAGGTAAAGGGCCTTGTAAAAAGAAAAGGTAAAATTTCTTCAACTCCTATTTTTTCGCATGAAAATATTTTGAAGAAGAAATTTGTTCCTATTTATCATCATTGTGGAGTTGTTGGTCATATTAGGTCTAAATGCTTGAATTTGTACAAGGCTAATCATGGCAGGAATGGAATTGTTCCTCAACAAGCGCAAAGGCCACAACATGTGAACAAGTGGAACATCCAATGGGGTTAAGTGTAGACCGCCCGACCTCGCTCTGCGCGTGAGACGCGAATTGGGTTCTAGCTACTACAGTTCGGACTCCTGTCACGGTTCTGAATCTAATCTCACAAAGTGCAATGCGAGACTGATAAATCACCAAAGAGTCCAAATCCGGCAAATTGTTTTGAAAAATCGATTTTAATCAAAAAGCGCCAAACGTTTACTATTTTGCCAGATTTCAAAGTCGCCAGCTAAATATTTTGTTTTGAAAAATTTAGGAAACCCTGACTCGTGCCTAAGGCCACGTGTCTGTCATCACCAAAGTTACGTCGGCTCAGAAACTTGGGTACGAGAGGGGAAGGTTCTGAAATGAGCACCCCCGCTTGCCCGATCAAAGATCGACCTCTACTAAACATGATATGTTGTTTTTGAAAACACATGTGTTTTTATTCCCGTTTATTAGCTAACTTTACTATGTGATGCGCACAACATACAAGTATAGACTAAATCACTCAATTTGGAACAAAACATCTCACGCTTGTTTTTTTTCGAAAATGGTTTGGAATTGCTACTCGTAAGTAGGCTAAAGCGCGGATTTGCCACCAAACAAGGTGGGCTTAAAACATGATGATTTGCCACTTCAAGTGGGCTTACAATTCACATTTTGATGAATTGTTCCAATTCAAGCAATTAAGCCTTCATCCACAGGCATTCATGCAGTTATAGTAGTTAAGCAAATAGCCTCATGGCAAGCATGCTAACATGGCAGTCACTTACACACATGCAAGTATGCTAAAGCGTAAACACTCACAGTGTACTCCGAGCCAAAACAGAAAACTAGTTAGAAATCATGCATGATCCTAACTATGTTAAGATGCCTAATGCAACACATGCAAAAATGCAACTAAGTCGGCTCAGCTATTCTAAGATGGCATATGACTGCAACACTAGATAACATGCCTTGAAACACGTATTCAAGTAAGTATTAAAATTCAATGCAGTTTGAATGATGCGCCGAGCCCCGTGCATGCAATATGAATGAATGATGCACACATGCAAAGCATAAGTATGCTAATTAAAACATGCCCTAAAACTAACCATCAAAAGCTGGTAAATAAAAGGGAGAAAGATGTGGGGTTGGAAGACATTCACATACACACGCACACTTATTACAACATTTGCCCTCTCGACGGAGGGTCCGAATAAATAAGAGCTAAGCTAAGCTACTTATTACAAACCAACTAATTAACCAACTAAGCTAATTAATTACAAACCGAATTGAAAACTAGCCATGCTAAGCTAATTAGAAAATTACAATAATGAATGAAATTAGCTAAACACATCAACTAATTAATTACAAAACTGGCAAACTAACTGACTAAGTAAAGCAGTTAAATGGCCTCGAAGGCGAGGCAAAAATGCATGCTCAGTTCGCTTCGCCCAGAAATGCACGGCGTTGCCATGAGTTGTCTCTGTTTGCACTCGCGGTGACCTCGGAGCATCGAACATATTTTCAGGTTACATCTGCCTCAAAACAGGAGCATTTTGGAGAATTTTGCTACAAGTGGTCGGCAGGCTAGTGCAAGTGGCCGGCCGGCCACTTCCTTTTCCAGAACCTCAACTTTGCTACAATAAAGATCAACAAAGGCACAACAATGCATTTGCAAGGAAATGTGCATGCAACTACTCTCCTTATCATTTTCAAGCTCAAAGAAGTGTAGCACTCGACTCTCAAGCCACCAATCATGCATCTCAATGCATGATGGCCAAAGAGTCAAGCCCGCACAATATTGATGAATGCATAAACAACACATAAGAGCCTCTGCCTCTATCATGCATGATCATGGGGGTTGGCGACCAAGAAATAAGGCACGTTTCATCACTTTGAGTACAAAACGCCCCTCTTTTCTCGTGTTTGGATTAACATCCGATCCAAACACATGCAATGCAACACAAACATGTTATCTTGGCATGTTTTACTTCAATTCATTTTGTTTACTCATTTTAGATTACCGATAAGTCTTTTAAATGTTTAAGTCCAAAAGTGAGAGTCCTTTAATTTTAAAAGAGGGTCTAAGCCACAAGCACCTTAAGCATGGAAGAAGCTTCATGCCATTGGTTAGTAGAAACCCTCAAGAGAAGGCTAAAACCATTAGGAATGAGCCTCAATTCCATGTTCAAGCCGACAAGGGGCTTAAGATTACTTTCAAAGCGAATAAGAGAGTGTAATAATGGGATGTAATGGCACATATTTCAGCACTGAAATAGCATGCTAAATGACATCAAAGCATGAAAATGATGCATGCAAAGCATACTCGAAGTCGAAAGCATTGAAGCTAGCAAAGAGCATAACACTATAGGCATACAATACTAATCCTAAATGACCAAACCAACCCCAAATAGAGGTTAAATATGCCAAAACAGTGGCCTAAACATGCTAAAATGGAAGCTCAAAAAGCAAGAGAAGCATGCACGCATGTTGGCCTCTAAGCAAGGCATAATGTTTAACTTCTCAAAAGCATTGAAAGAGTGATTTAAGTGGAAGTATGGCAAAGATATAAGATCTGAAATTACATACCAAATGATGCCATATCATGCACACATCACAAATATAGCATGCTAAGTGCCTCAAAACTCAAGACTAGTGAAGGCACTTGCACTATAGCTATACAAAGCATGGCTCATATGACCAAGACCACTCAAAATAATCCTAAAGCATGTCAAAAAATTATCAAAAATGTGCTGGAATGGAGCCAATACATGCTAAAATAATAGGCTATGACATCAAGCATGTTAAGCTAGTAAGCACGATTTGCACTACAAGTACAAAATGCAAGCAAGAAGTGGCCAAGCCAGCCAAAAACAAAGTTTAAGTATGCTAAAACAAGAGTAAAAGCATGTGGGAGCATAGCCAAAATAAGCTAGAATGATGAGCCAAAGTAGCAAGCATGTAAGGCTAAATGGCAAGATTACACTACAAGTGTAAAAAGCATGTAAGAGGTGACTCAACCAAGCCAAAACAGAGTTATGCCATGCTGAAATAAACCCAAAAATAAGCTAAGAACAAGCCAACACATGCTAGAAAAACATGCTCAATAATTAGGCCAACAAGGCATGCAACCAAGAGGCAAGGAGGGGAGGCCACCCTCTCCTACTTTAGACCTCAAAACATGGTTTCTACCACTGAAATTCCTCTGGAATTCAGTGGCTAAAAGACCAAAACAAGATAGTTTCAAAAGCTTTGGAAGTTGGCTCAAAAGGCTTCACAAGCCAATGAGCAAAAGAGGGGAAACACCCCCTAGCCAAACAAGGCTTAAACCACCATTTTAAGGACTGAAAAATAGAGTTTTTTCAGTTGAAAACCAGCTCAAAAATAGTCCAAAACAATGGAAAAATGATGGTGAAGCCAGTGTGCAAAACAAACTTACAAGTTTAGACTTTTACCTCTTGATGCACAGCATAAGAACAGCCACTTTCTTGGCTCAAATGACCTTCCAACAGCCCAAAAATAGGCTCCAAGGGACCTCAGCCCAATGATATGCAACTTTGATGAAGGATGCTTAGGCAAACTAGAAGTATATCTCCAAGTATATCTCTTGTATGCACACAAGGCCAAGAGGGAGAGAGCAAACTAGAGAGAAAGGCTAAAATTTAGCTCTAAAATTTCTAGAGAGAGAAGACTTTTTAGAGAGAGAGGCTCCCAAAATTGCTGCAATTGTTCTTTTTTTGCAAAATGAGTGATATGGCTCCATATATAGCAAAAATGGAGCTTTGGTCGAAATATCTAAGTTTGGAAATATCTGGAGCAATGCACAACCGCTGGAGAGAAAAGATTTGCAGAAAAATGAAATTTTTGAAAAAGTGGCCAGCAGGCTACTTCAACTGGCTGGCCAGCCGGCCACCTCAACTAGTCGGCCGGTCACTTTTCTGGCCGACAGCAAAAATCTACTCTGCAGGTCAAACTTCAAATGGGCATATATCGTTCATCTGGACTCCTTTTCAGGTCATTCTTGTGTCCAAATTGAAGCCCCAGAAGTAATCTTTCCAATGGTGGCAGCCTTGCATCAAAATTCCAACTTTGAAAAAAATTGTGCCTGTTTTGGTGAAGCCGCTCAGTTTCGATCCTTCCCAGATTCATGCCGAACTTCTCCCAAACTAGTTTCTTCTCTTCTCTTCTCTTTTCTTCAACTCCAAACCCATAAATAAGGTATTTTGAAAGATTTCTTTAGAGATTTCACCTCTCTTTCATTCATTCTCACTTTGTCCTTCCTCGGTTTACCAAAAAGCGCAACATTCAACAAAATACGAGCGTCAAAACATCATAGAATCATTTTTCAAAAACTATTTTGAAAGAGAGGGTTTCAAGGTCTAAAATATTTTGATCAAGATCATTTTAGTCCGAAAGGGGGTATGAAGTAGGGATTTGACTCTCCTCTTGCTGAAGAAATCGAACCTTTACACTGCACAACTTCCATCACCAAGTAAACCATCAGTAGCGCCCAAGTCTTAAGGGCAGTCAAAAATGGGGTATCTATAGTAAGTCACCCACAAAATATCAAAAGGATGATAAGCCTGTTTTTTGTTGTGACTTTTGTGATAAAATTGGCCATCTCCATTCATATTGTTATTTGCTTAATGGCTACATACCACATAAAGGTGGTAAGTTTTCCAACACCTCTAAGAATTTTGCACAACCCTTGTTATCGAAGAAAAACCCAAAGTGTCAAAAAGATTTTCAAAATTTAGTGAACTTTCCCAACAACCATGTTAAACTTCCTCGTGTCAAAACTAGAGTTGTTTGGGTAAGAAAAAATGATTTGGGATGACATATTTCTTGTCTTTGTTGTTGTAAATATATATATATATATATATATATTTCGAATTCTTTAAAAAAAATGTTTTTATGTGTCTTGTAAGTCTTTTGAGTGTTTTGTGTGTTGTTTGAAGAAAAAGAAAAAAGAAAAAAGAAAAAAGAAAAAAAAAATCTGTTGTTGGTCAAATGGATTTTTGTCTCTAGACTCACTCTTGACAAACTTTGTTTTATTTTGCATAACATGTTCAGTTTGTGCAATTCTCACTTCACTTTGAATACTTGAGGATTGATGAACATGATCTCATTGTATACACATTTTTAGGAGAATTAAATGTTTAGTGATAGCTCATAAAAAATCATGAACAATGTGTTAATTTTTGTGCCTTAACTCCTACGAATTGACCGATACCGAGTACTTAAAAGTATGATGATAAGAGTTGAGCTGAAAATTTTTGTTGTTTCTTGTGTTAAGCTCGAAGGAAAGGTCTACATGTAAGAGTGTGTTATAGCTGCCATTTTTCAGAGGATAAAATTCATGATTTATTGGATTCAAGTACCACTCTTAGTAGTGTGAAAGCCTCCTTTGAATTTTTGTTAAAATGAAGAGAAAAAGATATATATATATATATATATATATATATAAAAAGATTGGGGGGGGTAGGGAATGAGGTTATGGAAACTTGTATGACAACTCTCTCAAAAATCATGTATTTTTTAAAAACTTGAGATTTGACTTCTGAAAAGAGTGGCTCAATTTTTGATACAAAAATGTTCAAAATTTGATCTCTATATGGCATTATTAAACATGATATTCTTTCATCTCACACAACACATTGTCTTGGCATGAGATTCCTAGGTCATTTTACACGTTTTTTGAACATTCTCATCTCTATAAAATTCTATTTTTCAAAATTTTGAGTATGGAGATCAAAAATTTTTGCATCTTGTGATTTGCGTGTTTTGTTCTCTTGTTTTTCCCTTTTCAATTCCAAACAAAAAAATGAGAGAAAAATTGGCATTGTGTTTAGGGGAAGAGAAGCTTTTGTAAAAAATTGATTTTATATTTAGGGGCAGTATTCTGTTTACAGGGAGATATTGTGTGTTCTTAATAAGGTTTTGTTATCTCGTGCATACATTTTCTAAGTATTCTCTCAAAATAGATCCCCACAAGATAGGAAGTACTTCGTAGAGTATAGGAGAGAATACTAATTTTTTTGTGCAACTTGTTTTGTCTTGCATATTAATCTTTTTATGCAGGGGCGCATTTTGTGTTTTGTCACAAAATTGCCAAAAGACGAGAATGTTAGGATTTTTAATCCTAATTTTGTGCATATCAATGCAAGTTGACAATCCCGTTCCAAAGACAGATTGTGATTTTTAGTTTATTATTTTCTGTCTCTAGGAATGGCAATGGGGCGGGGTCGGGGATTACCCTCCCTGTCCCCGATCCCCGATTGAGAAAATCTCCCCGTCTCCAACCACGATCCCCGACGGGGAACCTATCACCGTGCCCATCTGCGTCCCCTAACAGGGATTGGGTTTCCCTGACCCCGAAATTCCCGGCCCAAATTTGTTCTGTTCAACAATACCATCAACAACAACATCATCATTATACATGTATACATACATACACTAACAGATTTGTTTCAATAACACCATACATGTACAAATCTATTTTCGTTCAAAAAAAAAAAATATGTTTCAACAATACAAAATTTGTATATATACATACACATAAAAAATAAAAATAAAAAATCTGTATATATACATACACATACAAAAATCTGTTTGAACGACGAGGAGGATCGGCGTCCCGGAGAGGACGATTGGCGTCGAGGACGAGGATCGGTGTCGCGAAAAGAACAATCGGCGTCGATGACGACTATCGGCATCCCAGACACAGATCAGAGGGAGGCAGTGATAGAGATTGGGGTGAAGCAGTGAGGTCGGAATGAGGGAGATCAGAGGGAGGGAGATCGGCGTGAAGTAGTGATGGAGATCGGAGGGAGGGAGGGAGATCGGAGGGAGGAACATCGGAGTCGGAGGGAGGGGAGGGTTTTAGAGAGAGAGAGAGAGAGACTAAACTGAGTCCAGACGGGAGTTTTTCATACCTGAGGCAAGGAAACATATATATATAAGGAGGGGTATTACTGTAATTTCATATCGGGGCAAACGGGGACGGGGGACGGGGCCGGGGCGGGTCAGGGGCTGGGGAAGGTATCACCGTCCCCGGCCCGAAAATGATCGGAGATTAATTTTTTAATACCATCCCGGCCCGTATGGAGTTTTTTTGAGGGAAAAACAGTCTCATTCAGGGTTGGGAGGTCGGGTCCCCATCGGGCTGGTTTCAAATTACCATCCTTATCTGTCTCATTTGTTGTTTGAAGCAAGAAATTTTGTGTAGGAATGTTTTATGAAGTTTTGTCCCGACATTGTCAAAGGGAAGAGATTGTTAGGATTTTTATCTTAAAAGATTTTGTGTTTCAACAATACCTTTCTTGACAAGACTTCTTTTTAATTGTTGGTTCAAATTCTTGTTCATTATTTTCTTGGTCTCATTATTCTTGGTCTTTTAAATTGTTTTTAATGGCTGGAAGTTTCATGCTCAAGATTGAAATTCAAAACAATTTTGGTGGCTCAAAGCCTTTGTGGTCAATTGATTATTGACATAATAAATTTGAGATTTTGTTGAACAAATTTTTCAAAGCATGCCTGAAAAATCAATCTTGATCTTTCTTGAAATACTCATTTGAGACTTTAGTTGGAAAAAGTTTTTGAAAAAGTTGACATATATCTTGAGCTGATGTTGCATGTTGAAAACAATCAATTTGAAACCATATTTCTTGAGCTAATAAAATTGAAGTTTTTTGAAAAGTTTTGGTCATAGATTTGATAGCTATCATGCGAACAAAAGAAAGGATGTAGAGTGGCTGTTTGTTTGCAGGTTAGGATGGCAGGAAAATCATGGCTCAAAACGTGGAAAAACAATGGAGCAAAAAGTCTACAAAAGCAGCTTAGCACGCAGAGCTCTTTGCACCTGCAACCTTCAGGCTTGCACCCACGATTTGAAAAGGTTAAAAATCAAGTTCTCAAAAGTTTTCTCTACAACCCACAAAGGCTGGTCACACCCGCGGCCATGTCGTACGCGGCTGCAAGTAAGTCCTGCAACATGCCTATTTAAGGCAAGCTTGGCTGGTTTATTTTGTATCTCTTCCACTCATTTTCTGTGTACTCTCCCATGCTCTTTGGAGTATTTTTATCTTCTAAGAGATCATTTTTAAGAGTGAGAAATATTATTTGTGAGAGAGATGGTTTTATTGTAGAGAGATTTTGCTAAGTATTTGAGAGTGAAAAATCTAGCAATCCCCTAGATGTTGATTTGTGATTATGTATCAATTTTAAGCAGAATATAACAATCCCAATCAAACAATCAAGACAAAGAGACACAACGATTTTAATGTGAAAAAAATCACAATTGGACACCTCCAACTGTGATTAAAAAAAATCACGGGCAACAGCCACAAAACAATCTACTAAGAAGATTTAAAGGAATTACACAGGTATACTCTCAATTACCTAGCGAATCCACGCCTAATTGAACCAACCTCTATGTGCCTCTTCCAACCCGTCTTCACCTCGGAATTGTCTTTACGATGAGCCACCCCGGAATCCACCAAAGCTTTAGGCTCGAATTCTTCAGAATCCACCGAAGAACAACTCTCTCTTTTGTAAAACAAAACACAACCTTTGATGTACTCTCTTTAAACCATGAGTTGAATACTCAATAAAACATCAAAGTAAACTCACAAAGTATCCCCAGATATAAACCCTAGAAACCAAAAAGAAGATCTGGAGTAGTAATCCTAAAATCTGACCCAACACGCGAATTTATAGAATCTGTCCCGCGATCTCCGCTCGAGCGTCTTCAACAAAATATGCGCGTGATATAACAGAGGTCCGCTCGAGCGCTAGAGAGCCCGCTCGAGCATGAAATCACACGTCTCAGTATTTTTACAGGCGACTAAAACTGCTGGAACCAGGAATTCTCCGCTCGAGCGGGGTAATGTCCGCTCGAGCGGACAGGCAACTTGAAATGCATTTTTGCATTTTGCTTCGAGGGCGCTGCCCCTCGACCCCGCCGTGGCGCTGCCCCGGACCCGCCAAGGGGCGCTGCCCCCTCGACCCCGCGAGTTGACCAGGCAGCTCGATCCCCGTCATAATCAGCGAAGTGGCAATCTTGAAAGCATTAACATCACAAACTTCTCTGAAAGGCACAATTCAGGTTGGATTCGCATCTAAACACTCATAGCCTCACTGAAATAAAAGTGCGGAAAAAAAATACAACTGAAAGGAATTTTGTCAAACAGAATTGCCAAGAATAAAACCTAACAGAGAGTGAACTTTGTAGTGAGGATTACCTGTAATACTCTCATGTGCTTGATGATTCATTAGCATTTAAGAATCTCAAGCTAATCATCAAGCTGTTCTAAGCTCTTCACACCTTCCAAAGTGAATCTTCTTGGTAGATTTTTCAATATTGTAGACTTCGGTGGATTCCGAGGTCATTGGCGTTGTGGTGATTTGAGAACCGTGGCGGATATCCAGTGGAGATCATAGAGGTACTTGTAGAGTGAGCAAAGACATGTGCCGGTGAGTGGACTCGTGTTACCTGGATTGGCTTTTGTAAGATATCTCTTGTATTATCTTTTTTACATAGTGGATTATTTGTCTGGCCGAGAACTCGTGGTTTTTTATCACAAGTTGGTGGATTTCAATTATGATTTTTCGCGTAAAAAATCATTTGTGTCGTAAATTATTTTTCTCTTACTCTCTCTTATTTACATTGATCATTGTTGCTTAAGTTTTTAATTAGATTGTCTATATCAATAATTACGTTAAACGAGATATATCTAAATTTTCTAAAGATATTTTCTACACAAATCTAGATTTTTTAACGAACGTGCGAGAATTTATATTCATATTAGGCATCTTTTTAAGATCATTTACTTAATTTTATAAAAACGTACGATATGCATTACACACAAAAATAGTTCCCATATATCATTACTCCAATAATTACAGAAATGGATTGCGGACCTAGGAATTGACTTCTTTGGCTTGTGATATGTGGTGCCTTGTGTTGGCGAACTCTTTTTTTTGGTCAAAGACAGAAAATTTTAAATGAGGTTGTTTTTTATTTTGTTATTATTTATTTATCATTTTTATGTTATAACGTTTTTTTAAAGTTTAAAATTGATTTTATAAAACATATAATTAATAATTAAATTAAGTTTTTAAATTCAAATTTTCTAACATATACTTTTCAATTAATATTATGATTTTACTTTTGCGTAAGCTACACTATACCCCCTCAACTATTATCCTGTATCACTATAGGCATTAATTAAAAGTTGTAATAGTTAACATTCTCATCTACTTCTTATTCTTTTTTTTTTTTTTGGTAAATTACAAATACATCCTCTAAGATTTGCTTAAAGTACAGGTTGCTCTTTATAATTTAGAAAATTACAAATATCTCATTGTCATAATTTTTTATTTAACAGAATTAACTAAAAAAAATAAAATTCATAATTGTTTTCCTATATAATAATAAAATTACTAAATTATTAATGGAAACATATTTCTAATATTATTAGAAATTGTTAATTGATTTCATGATTTATTAATAAAAATGAAAATTTATTATGAAATTAAAAATCTCGTGGGGGTGGAATGTAATTTCCAAAATCACAAGAATGATTTGTATTTTAATCAAATCTCAGGAGTATTTATAATTTACCCTTTTTTCTCAATTTAGATCTTTATGACGGAAATACCCTTTTAACTATAAAATAAATCACCCCTTACCCCCTTGAACTATATCACTTTAACTCTTCAACTGAAAAATGATACATTTTGCCATCTTGAATTATAAATTTATATTAATGTGAACCTTTTGTTGAAGATTTGTTACATAAATAAATGAAAATTTGACATGCCTTCCGCATGACATCAAATATTATAGAATGTCTAAAATGATATTATTCTCTCTTTTTTTTCTTTCTTTCTTTTTTCCTACTCAGGTAGCAACAGTAGTCATAGTGTAGGCAGTTGTGGTTGTTCACGTAGGCGAGACAAATGAGGGACAGAGATATAAAATAATGAAAACAGAAGAGTAAAGTCTTGTTAAGCAGTTCACAAGTTGTATGCAAGTCGTATGTTAATTTTTCATCCATATATGGCGGATCTTAATGAAAGGTTTACATTAATATAAATTGATGGTTCTAGGCCACCAAATGTAGGGTTATATTTGGTTTAGTTTTGAAATTATAATTTTAATCAAAATATTTCAAAATTCATAATCAACACATACAATTCAAAACTCAATTGAAAAATTATTTTCAAAACTTACAACCAAACACACAACTTAAAACTCAATTCAAAACTCAACCAAACTCTTTCAAAACACTAGTTTTTTTTTTTTTTTTTTTTAAAAAAAAATTATTCAGTGTGTTTAGTTAGAGTTTTCTAGATTAAGTTTTTTAAAAATTGATTTTTTTGGTTTTCGTGTTTTTTTGTTTTTAGTTTTAAACATTTTTTTACTTTTTCAGATGCACCTTACTTAGATATATCTAAAAAGTAAAAAATTTATGAAAAAATATTTTAAAAAATTAATAAATACATAAAAATACAAAAAATGTATTGAATTCTTTTATTTTTTTTGTATTTTTGGTATTTAGTAAATTTTTAAAAGATTTTTTTTACAGTTTTTTTACTTCTTTGGTGTATTTATGTTTGGTGTGTCTAAAAAGTAAAAAAAAATTGCTTAAAATATAAAAAAAAAAAATCAGTAAAAACAAAAAAACATGAAAAATAAGAAAATATAATTTTCTGAAAAGTGTTTTTTGAAAATTGGAAACAAGATTATTATTATTATTATTATTATTATTATTATTATTATTATTATTATTATTATTATTATTATTATTATTATTATTATTATTATTTGTTCTTCAAAATTATGTTTTATTTTATATTTTTCTGAAATAATATAAAATTTCAAAAAATATTTTGTTTATTTTTATTTTCGAAGAAAATTTTTTTTTTCAATATTTTTTATTTTTTTAAGTATTGGCCAAATAATTTGTTATGATTTAGATATATATGGGTGATCCAAAAAAATTTAAAATTTAAAAAAAAAATAAATATTTAAAAAAAGTAAGAAGATTTTTAAAAAAATTTAAACAATATTTAAAATATTAAAAAAATAAAAATATTTAAAAACTAAAATAAAATAAAATATTTAAAATAAAAAAAATAAAACTCATTTTAAACTTTTAAATCTTTCAAAAAAGATTTAAAATATTTGAAAAAAAATAGCACGCCCATGAAGTAAATACAGTGCACATTAAAAAAATATTTACCCTAAAAAATAAAATTAAGAATATTTTAAATATTTTAAAAAAATAAATCTAAAATATTTTAAAATACAACTCAGAACTCTTTTCAAAACTTATAACTAAACAAATTTTTTCTTTTCAAAACTCAATTCATAACTCATAACTCAAAACACAATTTTACACTCAAATCATGATTTTAAAATTAAACCAAACAGAGATTTTTTAGTTGAGGGGTGGGGCAGAGTAACATTGAATGATTGTTTAAGGAGATAAGGTATAATTTATCTATATAACTGAAAGAGTATTTTTGTCATTATGCTCCGAATTGAACACAAAGAGGGTTAACTGTTACCATTTTTAGTCCGAGTGTAAATTGGTTCCAAACAATAATTGAGGAAGTAAAGTGTAATTTTTCTTTATCTTTTTTTATTCAGTTTTATATAGAATCTTATCAATTTTAATTTTTTTTAAAAAAAATTCTTTCAATAAACGCCATATTGTCATTGTGAACAATATATGTATTTATGAAAATACTCTATTTTTTTAGGGTAAACTACCCTTTGCCCCTTTATATTTGGTTAGTTTTTCATTTTGACCCTTAAATTTAATTTTTCTCACTTTGACTCTTCATGTTTCAAGTTTTTTTCAATTTACTTTTAAGGATAATTTATATTTACAATTAGATAGAAAATAACACACTAACAGCCACGTGAGATAAAAATATTTTATTATATATAACTCACATTTTTAACATAAACTTAAATTCTAATATAATAATATATTTTTTATATTATGTGGCAGTTATTATGATATTTTTTGTTTAATTTTAAACAAAAATTAGCTTTAAGTGTAAATTGAAAATTTTTGAAATATAATGAGTCAGTGAAAAAAATAAACTTTGAAAATCAAAGTGAAAAAGTGATCAAACATAAAAGGAACAAAATGTAATTTATCCATATATATATATATATGAATTGCAGTCCTTTTAACATATTTACAATGTCGTTTTGGGAACCTTGAAAAAACGCAGCGTTCTTGATCAAAAAGCTTAACACTGGAGTGTTGAAAAAAGCTGAACCACCATTTGGGAAGAGCTGGAAACGCAACTCGGCCATTTACCAAACTACCCTCATCTCATAAATTGGGGCCTAGGGCAAAACGAGGCCACATTTGCCTCCTTCAGCTGCTTGATTCTGCGAACTCCTCTTTCAAGCGACGCTGTGTAATTCCCTCGAAAAACCGAGGGCCTTGCCGTCCCCCGCCGAAGCTGCCGCCGGATTCGTCATCCACGTCGTCGCCGCCGGATCTGCACCATCAGGTACACCAAAAACTGTCTTCCATTTACTATCTTCTTGCAAGTAGTGATGGACCTAAAACCATGGATGAACGAGTTCTTCATCTTGTCGACGACCTGCAGATTAGATCTGAAACACCAAGTGTAGTATATATATATATATATATGTAATATAGTGAGAGATATCATCTAGAGAGAGAACGAACCGCTAGAATCTGCTTCCATTCTTTGTCATTGAGGTACAATTTTTGTTTTTTTGTTTTTTGTTTTGAAATATTTCAATTTGATTATATGAAACTCATATAGTTGATAACTCTTTGAGCACATCGTTCTATGATTTGTGACTCGTCGGCGAATTTTTTTCTGTGGTTTATGACTCGTGTGTATAGAAAAATCTGTTGTTGTTGTTGTTCTCTCAGAGACGTTTTATCAAACACTCGATATGCAAGTGGAAAGATACACATGTTGTGATTTCAATAAGCCTATTTTGCCCCAATTTCTTGTTGTTTAGGTTTAGAATTGATCACTGTTTTATGCTTATATACGGTGAAGTGGACTATATGAAAGTTGCACTCGTTCATGATGTTGGACACCATACTCTGTTGCTTCATATGTCTGTTATGATACTGTTGGGAAGACCTGATGATCATCTTCATTATTGGTATAGTTGCGAAATTGGGCTGGAAGAGTTTGTTTATAGTCATTTAATTAATTAATTTCAGTGACTCTACTACCATTGTGTTGATACAACAAAATCAGATGGGGTCAGTTGTGTTCTGTTTAAGCATTGTGCCCTGGTGGCTTGTTGAATCTGATATGTACTGTCAATTTACATTGTGTAACAATTGTTAAATAATAAATGGTGTAAAATAATATTTTGTAGTCATCAAATAATCATTCCAATCTTGAAATCAAGTAATGTCCTAACAAAATTAGATTAAAGTTATTCAGTCTGCTTGGGCAATTAGAAATTTAAAATTATAAATTTTGTTTTAAATTTTAATAATTCTATACAAGTTTATATTGAACTTCTGAATGTTACTTGTTTGAATTCTCACAAAAATTTGAACTGTTAATTGCTTATAAACTGGAAAGGCCATATGGTTAGTTGCCAATTAAGATTGTTCAATCCTTGTCTGCTGATTGTAGAGCCTACTATTGGATAATTGGATTCAGGTCAATTTGCAGCATTAGAGATTATATGTGAAGCAACAGAGATCATATATTCATGTTTGGTGTTGCAGATGGGAGTTAGCTGGCTTTAGATATTATCTCTTCTCTTTCCCCATGACCTCGAGTTATAGTGTCGTAAATAAATTGAGTCAAACCGAGTAGTAGATAGTTTAAGTTTGGTTATTTGACTTGTTTATCTTTCATATTGATCTCAAATAGAATTTAATCAAGCTGACAACGACCTTAATTCAAGTAGTTTAATTTTTAATAATCATGAGTTTTTTTTAGTTGAGCAGTAAGATTTTAAAAAAAACAAAATTTTAGTTCAATTTTTTATATAAATTATACCAAATAAGACCACCATTAAACCATAATTCCCTTTTTGTATGCTTGCACTATTTAATGTATGTTATACCAAATAAGACCATCAGTAACAGGGCCTTCATTTACTGACTGTCAAGACAGAACTGATGTAAAAAGGCTAAATTCCAAGACACATCCAAGCACACCATGGGGAATATATCAAAGTGATTCTATATCCATCATCTTTTTTTGTGGTGTCTTCATAATTTGAAATCCCAGTAGAGAATTTCTGGTGGCTGTTACGATGAATTTGCCATCACTGCAGGGGTTAGTTTAGTAAGAGGTTTCACTATTTTCTGGTGGCTATTAGGATGCATTTTATAGTTCTCTTTTTGGTAACTGAAACTGAAAGTTAACTTGTGTCTCCTTCTAGTTCTTATGATCAACAAAGTGCATTTAGGTCTAGAGTTTTTCTAACATTGATAAGTCAAATAGAAGCTAAACAACAATAAAGGGAGAAGAACATAGAGAATAGAAAGAAATCACTTTCCCATTAGTTCATTACCTAACCATTGTGTCTTTCTTTTGTCAATGATCTTGTGGAGGTTCCATGATCTATCACAGTGCATTCATGTTCAAGTATTAACCTAAATTCAAAATGCATTCATGTTCAAGTATTAACCTAAATTCCAAATGAACTTGTTTCAGTTACTGTCTTTCATTCCGCACAGTAGATTATATTAGTTCAATTTATAACATGAACAAAAAAAACAAATGAGTATACAGATGGCGTCCTCCACGTCAAGTGCCACTTCATCATGGCCACCAAGGATGTATGATTGTGGGTTTGGACACTGCGTTGTAAAGATATCAAGATCTGCCAAAAACCCTGGTCGTGCGTTCTACGTTTGCCCTAGAACTACGGTGCGTTTGTGTTGCCACTCTCTTATGCACTTAATCACAAAACTCGTCGTTCATTTGTGGTTGTGTCGTATAATATGCATGCTAACTATCTACTGTAATTTTGTCCAACAGAGATGTGCGTCGTGGGTTGGTTGGTGTGACGAGTTTCGCAGCACCAGTTTTCGTACTGACCAGCCACATAATGATGTCGATCAAGGGTTACGAACGGACGTTGCGCGCATAGATCAGAACCTACGTATGCTTAGGACCGTCGTCGATTTTTTGTGTGTCGTTGTTTTGGTGTTGTTGTTTCGGATGTAATGTATTGACATGGATATTACTACGTAGTTACTTTCTGTATGACATATGTACGTTGCTGTTAGTTAGATGTTTTGGTCCTGTTACATAAGATTTTCTCAACGTTTAGTACAAACGGACTTTGTCTTTCAGAAAGTGTTGTACTGTTTTGTTGTTATTACTGCAGTAACTGTGTTTACACTTTTATTTCACTTTTGGCCATGCAAACAATATGTACTGTACTTCATTTCTTTCTGATATTGCATTGTAAATGTTATAAGCAGGACAACACTACTCATGGCAACAAACCGATCATCACCCCGTACCCCTTCAAAGCATCAAGGTAACGCTGTCACAGCAACCCAACCCCAGTCAGTCCACAAAAAGCAATTCAACAGCGACAATACAAAGCTGTTTCTTCAACTCATAATTGCTGAAATTGAAGGTGGTAATCGACAACCGTGCAGATTGTCTATGGCAAGGTACAAGAACGTAGCAAACAAATTTCTAGAGAAAACCGGCCAACTACATTCAGCAAAACAAATGAAAAACAAGTTTGACAACTTGAAGAAAGATTGGGTCGCCTGGAAGAAGTTGAAGAATGCCAGCCACGGCTTGACAGGGCTTAGGTACGACCATGAGACAAACTTGTTCATTGCACCTGACCATTGGTGAGTGAAAATGCAAGCGGTATGTTTTCACAAAACTTTTATGTGACGAGTTACATTTATTATTTTGTAATTACATTTCAAGCTGTACTGACATATGTGTTTTCTCCTTCACAGACGAACAATCGATGTGCTAAATTCAGGAGTAAGCCTCTAGAGCACGTGGTTCTCATGGAGCGGGTGTACTCTGGCACAGCAGTGACTGGGAAACATACATGGACTCCAACAGAAGTGCAAGATGATGCTGCTACTGTGACCAATGCCATGGACGTGGATAGCGGGATGGGACCTCTCAGTGCAAGCACACCACCACAGCCGGGCCGTGACACTGTCGGGGAGAACGTGGTTGATAGTAGCCTATTTGAGGATGCTCCCCCCAGTCAGCCGTGGACGGATCAGAAAATCCAAAACGGCACAAGCGGGCAACGCCTGGTATTGTTGCTAGTAGCATGGACAATCTCGTGGAAGTAGTGAGCAAACAAAGCAGGGAGTTAAAAATCATGCAATACGTTGTCACGAGTAAAGGTGACAAGACAGTGGGGGACTATCTTGCACGGCTTATGAGCACACCTGGATTAGAGCCAGGCGGTAAGTTGTTCTCATTCGCATGCGGCATAATGGATTCACCTGATAATCAGGACATCATCATGGCCCTCCCCCAGAATTACATTGTCAACTGGTTAACAGAGAAGCGTGCCTGCACGCCTGCCAATGTTGGCAGGGATCGTGAAGGGGGGACACAGTTGTTCGGGAGTGGTGGTGCTATTGACTTGGACTAGGCCTTTGTGGTTGGATTGTCATTTTACAATTTACTTATCATCAGATTGTAGTATATTATGTGTGTTTGTATTGTGTTTTTTTTTTTTTTTTTGGATGGTGAATTCTCGAGACAGTTCGCATTTGTTTTATTTTTGTGTAGATGTGTATGTATGCTTCTGCAGGACTTTGCAGGCATATTTTGGTTTGTTGTGCTTTTATTTTGGTGTGGACGTGTATGTATGATTCTGTAGGACTTTGCAACCGATATGCGAGTATACACGCCGCAATGTGGCATTATTTTGGTGTCACATACTTGTTATGTTATGCACAACTATTGTCCAGGGAATGTACATGCAACTCTTTGCAGGCTTTTTTTCCTTTGTTGTGTTATTATTTAGGGAGTGTACATGTAACTCTTTGCAGGCTTTTTTTCATAAATTTTTAAAAGTGTTTTGGTTTGTCAAGGGAATGTACATGCAACTCTTTGCAGGTTTTTTTTCATTTCATAATTGACAAAACGAAAATTGGTCTTACAAAAGCAAATAGTAATTTCCTACAAAATTAAAAAGTTACATTTGTTATATATACGTGGAAGGTTAAAACAACATTGAACAACTTTGGGTTTTTTGAACTATGTTGAAATTAATTTTTGTGACGAAAAAAAAAAGGATGAGAAGTAGTTACATTTCTTTAATTGACTTATTTATTCTTTATTAATTTTATTTATTGTGTTAGTTTAATTATTCAAATTATTTAATATAGGCAGAAAAGTACTTACATTTCAATAAATAAAAAAATTATTTATTTATTCGGTGCTTATTATTTATTTAATGCTAAAACATTTTACTAGTTTCATTATCTTATTTATTTACATTTCTTTATGTAAATTATTTTATTCCAAAACAATTCACATCAAATATTGAAAAAGTGGATGTGGCATACGTCAATCAGAAGCACATGAAAGTTAGATGCTTATATGCAAGCATGCAAACTACAAATTGTACAAACTTGCAAATGTAGTAGCATTCACATGTTAGTGTTTGGTGTACTATGCTTTGGACAATCACATGCCCACAGGAACATTGTGTTTGATAGTAGTTGAATATGCTTCTGCAGGAGTATTATATATCATGGAGTTATGCAACTCATTTCGGCAAATCAAATCTATAGCTGGTAGTTCTTATTTCATATAATTGGCAACGTCTATGGATGCACAAGAGGGCACTAGCTCGGGAGTCGTATGCAATGGCCAAATAAATGCTTGGATACGAGAGACGATCGGAGAAATGGAGTCGACGACATCAATGATTTGGGTGGAAATTGTTCGCGTTGCCAATGAGTGCGCATATGTTGACAGGACTTCGTTTCACACATCCGCATTGACTGGTAGCATATGGATGCAAGAGATGCTTCACGGAAGGAATGAAGCATTTCAGCGAAATTTTCGGATGTCACAGGATGTGTTCTTGCTGTTGTGCAAGACATTAGTTGAGGATTGTAGCCTCCCAGTACCACAACGTCCCCATGGTATAGACGTAGTTGAGAGTGTCGGCATGTTCATTTTCGTGTTACGGGGCTTCACTAGTTGGGACATAGAAGACTGTTTTCAACACTCGAGAGAAACAGTCTGGCGTCACTTAATGCGAGTTCTTAAAGCGATGAAGCTGTTCACGAGATCACACTGTCGGCCAACAAGGTCACAACATAGTAGACATCTGTACTTGGAGTCTCAACGAAAATATTTCCCATTCAAAGTGGGGGTATTTATTTTTGGCACATTTTAATTATGAATAGTAGCCACTTTTGGAATATACTTACAAACTTTTTTTGGGTAGTAGCATTTCTCATTCACATGATGCTATGTGATTCTGCAGGACTGTATTGGCATGCTTGATGGCACACACGTGGAGGCACATCTCCTGCCTCAAGAGACGCTGCCATATTTTGGCCGTAAAGGACGGCACACGCAAAACATACTCGCAGCGTGTGATTTCGATTTATGTTTTACTTTTATATCTTGCGGATGGGAGGGAAGTATGCATGACAGTAGAGTTTTTAACGAAGTAACACAGAACCCAGCCAAACAATTTCCCATGCCAGAGGAAGGTAGGATGAACGACACATCTTTTTTTGTTTTTATTAGTTGTGTGCATTTCATATTTGTAATCGACCACCGTACTAATGCGAAATTATTTATTTACAAGCAGGAAAATATTACCTTGTTGATGCGGGGTACAGGAACCAAAAAGAGTTTTTGGCGCCGTTTAAGGGATGCCGCTACCACCAGGAGGTGTTTCGCGCAACAGGACGGCCAAAAAATGCAAACGAAATTTTCAACACGGTGCACTCCTCCTTACAGAATGCAATTGAACGTACATTCGGCATATGGAAAGCGCGATGGGGATTCTTACATAACATGCCGTGATATGATTTCGAGAAAGTGCAGGTGCCATTAGTTGGTGCTTCAATGGCAATACATAATTTTATACGCCGCAACTCGAGCGACGATGAAGCATTCAACAAGGTTGCGAATACAGAGAATTTTACATTCAACGACATGTCAAATGTCGACGGTCTTGGTGACGATGATGATGGTGAACCAGAGGGCGACGATGACGTACATATGAACGAAGTGAGGAAATCAATACGGAATGAATTAGTGCAACATCAGCGTCAACTTGGGTTGTAAATCCTGCTCGGTCTGTACGAGGTGATGGCAAACGAAATGAATGTGTGAAACTATTGTAAATGTCAAAAAAAATGTACGGTTCTGTTGATAAGTTGCAGGTTCTGAACGGCATTTACGTAATTGTAATGTTTCAATTAATTAATGTAAGAGCACAATTTGTTGGGAAAAATTAAGAAAATAAATATGCCTACAAAAAAATTAAAATTAAAATAATTAACAAAACTGTCATAATAATTTTAAAAAATTTGCTATGGGTATTTTGGTCTTTTGCAATACATGTTTGGATAATTTGGTAATTGTTTGTAAAAAAAAAAAATAATACATTTACTAATAAACTTGTAATAATAAAAATAATAAATTCGTAAAAAAGAGAATAACAAATTTGTAATAATAATTAGTATTTGGTAAAATATGGAAATTGTAGTACTAATAAAAAAAATTAAAGTAAAAATAATTAACAAAACTGTCATAATAATTTTAAAAAATTTGCTACGAGTATTTTGGTCTTTTGCAATAATTGTTTGGATAATTTGGTAATTGTTTGTATAAAAAAAAATACATTTACTAATAAACTTGTAATAATAAAAATAATAAATTCATAAAAAAGAGAATAATAAATTTGTAATACTATAAAGTATTTGGTAAAATTTGAAAATTGTAGTACTAATAAAAATTGTTGGAACATTTCAGTGGCTGCTACATGTGAAAACAGTGTTGTCGTACACAAGGGCAGCATCGTAATTTTTAGTAGAAGGTAAGGGTATTTTCGTCATTTTGTAATGATTTGATACTTTTAAAAAATATTAAACAAAAAATCAAAAATTCAGCTTTTTCCTAACTTTCCAAATCACTCCCAAAAAACCTAAAAATCTTGATAAAAAATCAAAAATTAACTTTTTACCAACCTCCTTTTTTATTGTATCTTTTCTTTTCTCGTATATTTTATCAATAAAATTCTCTTTGCTGATAAAAAAAAGAAAAATTATGCTTGATGATATTCGTAAATAGATGATATGTAGACCATCCACACTAACTGGTGATGATTGCAAGTGGAGGGAACCAATCAAGATTCACATGACGTGTCCAGACTGTATGTATAGGGAGCATGACATACTTTTAGTCAAGTTAGCATTTTCAAATACTCTATACAAAATTGGCCTTCCAATTAAGCAAACCTCTTGATTAGGAAAATGTGGGTGCTACAAAGTTGGCCAATCGAGTTTGAGCTTTAAACCTGGATTCGAGCTATGTCAGTCCTCTAAAATGTTCTCTATAAGTCCCTCTCCTATTTACATACATCAATACCTATTAAGCTAACTACTAATTTATACACACACACATATCAAACACCCAAACTCCCCATGTGGCTTTGCTGTGTGGTTTGCGGAGTTTATCTCGATGTCAATTTTAAATGATCGGAATTATTTATTTTTTAAAATACATCGAGTAAAAGATATATTTAAATTAATTAAATTGATCAAATATCAATAGTTCTTTTATCAAATAGCATTTGTATCTAAAAATAATAATAATAAATTTGATTTGAATTATAAAACTAAAAACAAATACAATTCAATGAAAAGATTATCAATATCCGATAAACTTGATATTTTACGGATATATTCTACTATATGTATCTTAAAAATTAAATAGTTCAAGTTATCAAAATAAACTCCAAAATAAGCCTCATGATCCGCACTATAGTGATTGTTGTGCCCCACACAACAGCCACCCTTAGTCCAATTTGTAACTTCATATTTTGTTTTATTTTGATTCTTAATATTTTAATTATTTTAATTTTGGACTTCAAAGCTAGAGGTTCATTTCTAAAAATTTTGAACTTGTAGGCCCAAACTCTATTGTTGTAGCACTAAAATGACAATTATAATTGAAAGATCATGTTGCCTCTACCAATCTGTCTATCTTTTCAATATCCACCTATCTATTCAATTTTCCTATACGTCCAATTCAAGTATATGTCCACTTGTTCATGTGTCATCTCACTATTTGTTTATGTGGTATTTATCTGTCTACTTAATTTATCTATTTATGCAAATCATCATCACCATTGTTGCTGATGATGATTTTTTCAGCAAACTTTCTAATGTTGGCGACTGCCGACTGTCGACTGCCGACAGCGGTGGTCCAGTGACAATCTAGCAAATGGTTCGGCAGTAGAGGTACAATTGAGAGAAAAAAAAAAAAAAAAATTCTTCAAAAAAATAATTTATCCTTCTCACTAAATAATTCATTAAACATGTTCTTATTACAAAAACAAAAACAAGAACAAGAACAAAAAAACAAAAAAAAAAAAAAAACTTGAACCAAACAGCATATGACCTATGAACATGAATTTTTTACAAATTAATTTATTGATTTTATTTCAAAAAATTAAATAAAGGGTTTAGTTTCTCTCAAATTGTCATTTTAACTCAAGAAAGCATGTGGGCTGTGTAGGCCCATTTTGAGACCGATTTTGGCCATCCGAACTATTCCCTTTTTAAGATTTGTTGAGAATAATATATATACAAAAAATAAATTCGATATCGATAGTTACATACTTGAATCATATTTGTTTTGAAAAAATAGACGACATCTATTTTTGATAATATAAATTTGATTCAAACATATTTTCGATATCCAATGACTTTAAATTTTTATATAAATATTATTCACAATAAATTTTAAAAATTAAATAATTTAAATAACTGAAATCAATCTTAGGAGTTGTTTGAGATGAACTATATAAGTGTACTTTTTGACTTTTTTACTAAAAAAAGTAGAGGAAAAAAATATGGATGTTTGAGATAATTTTTTGACTTTTTACGAAAAAATATATATTAAAACATTCTATCAACTAGCAAAATTACCGAAGTACCCTTCTGAGCACTGACGCACACTGTGCTGCACTATGTTGTGTTAGTGCACCGTGTTGCTGTGTTTTTTTTTTTTCTTTTTTTGTGCATGTTAGCAAGGGTTTTTTGGTCTTTTGCCCTCCATGTATGTTGACTTTTTGACTAAACGATTGATTAGTGAATAGTATTAACTTTTTACTTTTTTAATAATTTTTTGACTATTTATCTATTTTAGATGATACCAAAACACCTACTTAAAATAAATCTACATTGATCTCTCAGCTTAAATAAATGTGACTGTCGTGGCTGGTGCTCTTCGTAATCAAACTAGATTAGGCCCGTTTGTTTGAAGAATTAAAAGGGAGATTGAGATTGATAGTGAAGTAGAATCTACTAATATTATGTTTATTTTGAGAGATGGAAAGAGGTTTGATAGTGAGCTCCAAATTATGAATCCCCTTGGGAAATGAAAAGAATCAGAATGATTTCTATTTTTCATACAATAACAACTTGGTTACAAGTATTTATACAAGTGGTTAAGAGTTTGTTATAACAAACTCTTAACTAACTATATCTACCTCTCTGTAACTAACTATATCTAAATGTCTAAGCTAACCAATTCCACTAGTTCTGTTATCATTAGTATGAGGAAGTTTAATCTGCTGCTGCTGTTGTGAGCTTGGGCTAGAGGGCTGCTCTGCAATCTGTGTGTTCAAGTGAGCTCTGGAGTGAGCTCTGGAACTTACACTTTTATCATTCCCCTGCAAACAGATGGGGCGTGGAAGCACCAGAAGTTTGTCTTTGAGATAGTGAAATCTGGCTGAAGTTAAAGGTTTAGTGAAGATATCAACGACCTGGTCAGAGGTAGGGATGTAAGCAAGAGAAATGTGCTTGGAGGCAACACGCTCACGAATAAAATGACAGTCCACTTCGATATGCTTCGAACGGGAGTGGAAAACAGGGTTAGAAGCCAAGGCCATGGCAGAAATGTTATCACACCAAAGGACAGGAGGTGTAGAAGAAGAAATACAAAGATCCTTGAGCAGTTGTTGTAACCAGACAAGTTCAGCAGTGGTGGAAGCCATGGACCGATATTCAGCCTCAGTAGATGAGCGAGAAACTGTTGGCTGCTTTTTAGCAGACCAAGAGATGAGGTTGGGTCCTAAAAACACACAAAACCCAGAAGTAGACCTGCGATCCAGAGAATCTCCAGCCCAATTAGCATCGGTAAAGGCATGAAGAGTAAAGGGCCCAGGAGTAAAGCGAAGACCATGAGTGAGGGTGCCTTTCACATAGCGAAGAATGCGTTTAACCAGGGCAAAATGCGCAATGGTGGGTGCATGCATATGCTAGCAAGCATGATTGACGGCCAATGAAATGTCTGGGCGAGTGATGGTCAAGTACTGAAGAGCACCAACTAGACTCCTGTAAAGCTGAGGCTGAGAGTAAGGGAGATCATCGGAAGTGGAGGAGGAAGGCTTAATGGCCATAGGTGTTGAACAAGGTTTACACTCCAGCATGCCAGCTTTATGAAGTAAGTCAGTGGCATATTTCGGCTGGGAAAGAAAGTAACCCGGAGAGGTGGAAAGAACTGAAATTCCAAGAAAATAGGAGATATCACCGAGCTCCTTCATGGAAAAAGCAACATGCATGTGATGGAGCAAAGACTGAATAGCAGAACAATCACTACCAGTAACTAAAATGTCATCCACATAGATAAGCAAGATGGTGAGATGAGCAAAAGTCTGGCGGATGAACAGAGGGGAGTCGGAGTGACTGTGATGAAACCCTTGAGTAATGAGAAAGGATGAAAAAGTTGAATACCAAGCTCGAGGAGCTTGTTTGAGTCCATACAAGGCTTTTTGAAGTTTGCAGACATGTGTAGGAGAAGAGGCATTAATGAAACCTTGAGGCTGGGTCATGTAAACTTCTTCATCCAATTTTCCATGGAGAAAAGCATTTGAAATGTCTAACTGCTTGAGAACCCAATTCCGCTGCAACACAAGGCATAATAAGATCCGAATGGTTGGTTGCTTAGCGACAGGACTAAAGGTGTCCTGATAATCAACACCTTCTTGCTGGAGGTAGCCCTTGGCGACCAAACAAGCCTTGTATCGAGCGATAGTGCCATCAGAATTTTTCTTAATCCGAAAAACCCATTTGCAACCAATTGCTATTTTATTAGAAGGTAAGGGAACTAAAGTCCATGTGCGTTGCTGCTGAAGGGCCTGAAATTCGGCATTCATTGCGGCAGTCCAAAGGGGAGACAATAAAGCCTGATGAGTAGAGAGAGGCTCAGTAGTAGAGAGATCAAGAGAAGAGGAGGTAGTAAGGTGACAAGCTTTGGACCGAGTGACCATGGGGTGAGTATTGAGAGGAGCAGCAGGTGAAGAAAGAGGAAGATGAATAGCAATGGAATCAATGGGAATAGGAGAAGAATGAAGAGAAGAGGAACTAAGAGGAGAAGCATGAGTAGGCACAGAAGCAGAAGAAGATGATGGGTGTGAAACAGTGGGAGTGAAATTAGGAGGAGGAACAGAGAATGAAGGAACTGAAACGGAGGAAATAGGAGAAGAAGTAGGAGAAGAAGCAATAGGAGCAGGAGAAATAGAACTAGGAGTGAAAAAAGATTGAAGGGAAAGCAAGCTAGAAGAAGTGGAGGAAAGAGCAGTGAATGGAAAATAGGATTCATTAAAAGTGACATGTCTAGAGATATAGATCTTGCCTGAGATAGGGTCCAAACACCGGTAACCTTTGATAGTAGAGTGGTAGCCTAGAAACACACATGGGGTGGATCTAGGAGCCAATTTGTGAGCTACATAAGGCCGAAGCCATGGAAAACACTGACAACCAAAAACTTTAAGGAATGTATAATCAGGTAAAGTGTGAAAGAGCAATTCAAAGGGAGATTTATGACCAAGGGACAAACTAGGCAACCTGTTAATGAGAAAAACTGCAGTAGCCATAGCTTCAAACCAAAATTGAAGAGGAACAGAGGACTGATATAACAAAGCAATGGCAGTTTCAGTAATGTGTTGATGCTTGCGCTCAGCCACTCCGTTTTGTTCAGGAGTATAAGAACAAGTAAGATGATGAAGAATGCCATTAGTAACAAGATAATCATGCATTTGTTTATTAACAAACTCAGTGCCATTATCTGTTCGTAAAATTTTTAATGAAGTAGAAAACTGATTTTCAGCATAAGTTTTGAAGTGTAAGAAAATGGAGAATACTTCACTTTTAGCATGAAGAGGATAGATCCATGTAAATTTGGTAAAGTCATCCACAAACAACAAGTAGTATTTGTAACTAGTAGATGATGAATTAAAAGGCCCCCATACATCACAGTGAACAAGGGAAAATGGTTGGCTAGCAGCAGTACTAGACAATTTAAAAGGTAACTTGTGAACTTTAGCAACATTACATGGAGTACAAACAAAGTTCTTGGACTCTTTATTTCGAAAAACATGAGGTAGATGCTTAGCAATATGATGATATTTCAAAGGAGATGGATGACCAAGTCTCTGATGCCAAACTGGTAGAGAGACTTGTGACTGAATAATATGAGCCTGAGAGAAAGAGGAAGATGGTGATACACCAAAATGATATAAGCCATTCACTGCAGGTCCTTTATGAAGAATTTGTCTCGTATGTTTGTCCTGAATAAAATATGAATCAGCATCAAAAGTAACTGAACAATTATTGTCTTTGGCCAATTGATGAACAGATAGTAAATTTGAAGAAATATGTGGTGAATGAAGAAGATGATTGAGACGAAAAGAGCAGTGAGGAGTAGATAATAAACCCTTACCAATGTGCTGGATTGGAACAGTTTGACCATTACCTACAGTGACTTGATCGTGACCTTGATATGGTTGATACAGATGAAGATTTGCGAGATCATTAGTGATGTGGTTTGTAGCTGCAGAATCAATGTACCAAGGAGTAGACGAAGCAAAGGAGGAAGTGGTTGGTGCACTGGTAACAGAATATGCGTGTCGTTGAGACACACCGTGAGGGGAAAATTGAGAGGAAGAATTGGAATTTAGAGGTTGAAAGTTAGGATCCATTCTCCACCAACAGTCAAAGGCACTATGATTATAACCTCCACAGATCTGACAACCATTGTTGTTGGTGGAAGTAGACCGTCTCCTGTGAGGCTTATAAAACCGTCCGCCTCTATTTCGCCCTCCTCTATAACCACGAAATTGACCTCGACCTCTGTAACTAGAAGGATTGGTAAAATGTGATTTCGCATATTGAGGAGAGGACTGTGAAATCTCAGAACCTTTGGTTGCAGCATAAGCTACTGGAGAAGCAGAAACAACAAGTCTGGCTTTGTTTTCAACATGAATTTCTTCAGAACTCAAGAGTGAACACAGATCATCCATTGTAATGGATTCCACTCGAGCACGTATGGTTGTTTTAAGTGCATCATACTCCTCTGGTAAGCCATTCAGAGTTAAGAGGACAAGATCTTCATCGTCAATTGTTGATGAAGCAAGCCGAAGCTGGTCGGAGATCTCTTTGATTTGAGTCAGGTATTCAGTCATGGTGAATCCTTTTTTCGTAACAGACTGCAATTTATTCTTTAATTGATGAATATGCGAACGAGAGAGAGATGTGTATCGCTTTTCCAGAGCATGCCAAACTTCAAAGCAGTGTTGATATTGAATCACTGAAGCATATACAGGTGATGACAGTGTAGCAGTGAGAAAACTGAGTAGATGAGCATCCATTGTCTTCCATTGAAGAAATTCTGGATTAGCTTCAGTTTTTCCAGATGAATCAAGAACTTCAGAGTTTGGACAAGCCTTCAGTCCAAGAACAAACTCAAGAAGATCAGTTGCTCTTAAGATATTTTGAACTTGATTTTTCCAAATCAGAAAATTTGCAGAATCTAACTTTACAGTTATGAAGGAATTGAAATTTGAAAGTAGAAAAGTAAGGTTCTGTGGAATGGAGGAAGAATTTGCCATTGAAGCACTTTGATGCTCGTGAGAGCTCATGGCTCTGATACCATGAAAAGAATCAGAATGATTTCTATTTTTCATACAATAACAACTTGGTTACAAGTATTTATACAAGTGGTTAAGAGTTTGTTATAACAAACTCTTAACTAACTATATCTACCTCTCTGTAACTAACTATATCTAAATGTCTAAGCTAACCAATTCCACTAGTTCTGTTATCATTAGTATGAGGAAGTTTAATCTGCTGCTGCTGTTGTGAGCTTGGACTAGAGGGCTGCTCTGCAATCTGTGTGTTCAAGTGAGCTCTGGAGTGAGCTCTGGAACTTACACTTTTATCAGGAAAGAGATTCGGATAGCCCTCCAAGACTTGATATTAGAAAAATAATCTGCCGGACTAGAAATTTTTTATTTATTTATTTATTTTTACACGTTTGGCATTTTTTTTTTTTTGAACATTAATATTTAATTTTTTGTATTTTTTGTTAAGTAAAAAATCATTATTTTATTTTATTTTATTTTTTTCTGAAATTTTTTATTTATTTTTATTTTTTAAAAATTTTTTACATGTTGGACATTTTTTTAAAACGTTAATGTTTAATGTTTTTATATTTTTTATTTGTTTTATTATTTTATATAAAAATAATTTAACAATTCTTACACTAACAACAATCATCAAAATAAATTTAATTTTACTTAATTCTCTCATTATCAATCCTTTCACTATGAATCTTATTCATTCTACCTCTGAAAATAAAGGGGTCTTTGTTGTTATTCCATTCCTACTTTCGAAGACCACTCCACTAAAGACTCAGAATACAGTCATCTATGAATTGACTAAGATAAGGAAGTTTTCTACTTTCAAAGACCAGGTTTGAGGATAGGTTTTTCTAGTAATTTTTTAATTTTTTTGATTAAAATATAATATAAAAAATTAATATATTTGGAATAATTTTTTAATTTTTTATGAAAAAATTGTATAAAAAGTAGAAAAAAAAAATTTTAATTTTTTAATATAGATTGTTGACTTTGACACAGTTAAAATATTAGGAATCAAACTTACACAAAATAAGACTTTAGAAATCAAAAGTGTAATTATTCCTTTTATCTTTTTATGGGTTGGGAAATTCTAGTATTTTTATTCATGAGATTGGAATATGATAGTAATATGGGGAAGATTTTAAGAGAAACAAGACAAGAAGATTATAACCCCTTGTGGTGTAGGTGTTAGATGGTTGCTAAGAGATTTGATGCTCTCTGAAGTGTGCTGTAAAATGACTATAATATTCTAAAATCTTATCTATTTTTTATTATTTTTTCTCTCGTCTCTCTCATAAATGTAATTTATAATTATCAACATTAATTCAATTAACTTACAATCAACAATTAATCCTTGATTATAGTTATTGTTATTCCTTACTTCTTAATCTAATTTTAATTTAATGATATTTAGATCAATCTTTAATTATATTTTAATTAACATAATCTAATCATGTTGCTTAAAATATGAATTGCCCACATGGTTCTGAAAATTACGAATAACAAGAAAAATAAAATTCTTAACTATTCTTCTATATAATAATAAAATTATTAGAATTGTTAATTAAAATATATTTTGACATTATTAAAATTTATTAATTAACTTAATGATTTATTAATAAAATATGTCATTATTTATGTGATTTGAAATTTGAAGGAGCGGAATGTAATTGTCAAAATCACAAAAGGCAATTTGTATTTTAAGCAATTTGTAAGAGTGTATTTGTAATTTATTCAAAAATTAATAAATATAATATAATATAAAAATATGATAAATACAAAAAGAAGTGTTTGGATTTTCCTTCGAAAAATTAGCAACCATTGTGCACCATTGTGCATGTGAATTGCAAATGACAACTAATTCGACATTGAAGAAGTGTTTGGATTTTCCTTCCTGTTCGGAATATAAATGCTTGTATCTTCTCAATTTTCCTTCTTTTAATTATATATTGTTAAATTTAATATCCAAAGTTTCCCCCTTCTTACATGGATGGATCCCATATATGTGAAAGGGACATTTATTTTAAATCTTTTTTTACTTATAAATTTACTCAGTTCAAATTATTTTTTATATTTTAATAAGTTCTATGGGTGATACAGTTATTAAAATATATCTAATAATAATATTCACATTGATAATTTGAATGGTCCGTGATGGGAATATTCACACTATCAATGTGAATGTTCACATTGTTAATATGAATATTCACACTGTAAAATGTGAATATTCATATTACTAAGTTGCTAACCGTTCAAAAAATATTTATAAGGATAAAATTATTCATAAAATACCTTAATATGAGAATTATGATTTAGTAGATCAAATGTCTAAATAATAAGACTTATTAAAATATAAAGATATGTTGTACACTAATTGAGATACAATACTTATTTCCTAATAAATTACCTTATGTAAAAAGTAGTATTGTAGATGGAGATGTAGATATAGATGGCGTTGTGTCTACTTAATTGGATCCTTCTTTTTTATTGGATTATTATACTGAGGCAAGTAGGATTGTAGATGTAGATGGCTTTGTATCTACTTATTTGGATCCTTCTTTTTTATTGGATTATTATACTGAGGCAAGTTATATGTGTATCTTCCTTTTTTCTTCTTGAATATAAATTAGTTTTTGTCAATTCACTTCTTTTTTTAATATGCTCAAGTGTGTTCCTTCTAAACACATTTTTTCTCTATATTTTTCTTTTTATCAATAAACACAAATCAATGTGACTCACACTAACAAATCTTTCCTTTTGAAAAATATGTCACCTATTGTGGCTGATGCCCCTTGTCTTTGTGCACATTATTTGTATGGTAAAATGTAGTGATCTCAATTTTGTCACTTTGCTGAGTAGGTTGAGGATCGAGCTGCCCGGCCAGCTTATGGAGGTCCAGGGGGCAGCGCCCCTTGGCGGGTTCTAAGGCAGCGCTCCCGAAGCAAAAATACAAAATGCATTCGAAGTTGCTTGTCCACTCGAGCGACCGTTTATGCCCTCAAGCGGAGAATGCTTGGTTCCAGAAGTTTAACCTGTCTGCAAAAGTAATGGAAGAGTGAATTTGACGCCCGAGCGTGGCTTTCCATGCTCGAGCGGACCATGTTATATCAGTTCGTGAATCTGATATTTCAAATCACTTTTGTATATCTCTCTAAAAACCATTTTCTCTCCCTTCTCTCTACATTTCCCTAAACCAAATTGGATCAAAACCTTGATTTCTCAAGATCCATTAGAGTTCTGTCATAGATTCTTCATCAAAGTTGGTTAACTTCTCGAGGGCTTCGTTGTATATGGTGAAGATCGAGTTTCGACACTGTTGATTTTGGGGGGTTTTATCTCATTTCTTCTTCAAAACTTGAGTTAGGAATTTTTTTAGAGTTATATATATATTTTTGCAAGATCTATACGATTTTCGAAATCATCTTTCGATAGTTTTGAAAATTGATTGTTGATTCAAGAAGTTGAGCGATTTTGAAAGTGGATTTGTCGCTTGTTCTTTTAAAATGATCTTATGGGTTTTGATCTTCGTTAATTGAAGAAAAGATGATTTTGGAATGTTTTCTTTCAAAAGATTTGAGTTGTATAGTTTTGGTAAGAAAACCTAGAATTTGGGGATTTTTTTAAAAGGGACTAAAAATCCATGAATGATATTGTTATATTTATTTTGTGTGTCAAAATAAATGGATGTTTGAAAATTTTCTTATTTATATTTATTTAAATGATGAATTTCAAGGAATATGAGGATTGCTGCTCATTTTGAAAATTATCGTTCAAAATGTTGAAATAGTCTTGAAATAACTAATTGTTGAGGATACTTGAGAAGAGGAAATTATATTATTCCTTAGATGATGAATTAGAATAAAAGTATTTGTATTCATCTTGTAAAATTGGCATATCAATTCATTTGATTAGATTAAACTTTAAAACTTAATTTAAAAACTTGCATTGAGAAAAAAATGTTCAGAAACAAGTTTTTATGGAATGGTTTTTGGGTAAATACGTTGGCAAATCTTGATAGGTGATGTAGATGATATTGAATAAGTTGGCCTGAAAGGCCGGGGTGAAAGATTGAAAATCCGCATGCATAGGTGTCGAGCCTTCCAGTTAATACCGATAAAAATGACAATTTGATAGTACTTGTATAGTCTACTTGCAGACACCGACCTAAGGATTACCAGAGTCGTATTTACCGCCCTTAAAATAAATTGTTAAGTTTTGAACAATTGAAATTGCATGATATCATTGAGCATGATGGATTTCAAAAGATGAAAATGTGATTTATCTTCAAAAATGGCATGTGCATTTCATCACTTGAGACTTGTATAAAATGTATATATTTTGTTAAGAATTTTCTACTGGGCTTTATGCTCACCCTACGGGATTTTTGTACAAGAAAAGATGTGGTGATCTCACCCAACTAGGGGCGTGGAAGTATGTGTGTTGGGAGTACAATGCTCTCATTTTGCTGTGACTCTACGTGCAAGCCAAGGGCTATGTTGGTGTGGGTTTGAATAACCGTTTTGTGTAACCAGCCGCTAGCTTTGGAAACTTGGAAACCCTTAGAGGTATTTATTTGTTTATTTACTTGTTATTAGATTAATGTAGTGTTTCATAAAGAGCTATTGTATCATGTAATATAAGTTTAGAGATTTATATTCGATTTTCCTTGAAAGAGCCATGATTGTTATATTATCATTTAGGCTAAAAATTTGGGGCATTACATAAAATGACAAGATTACCTTTTCAGTCTTCATTGTTTAGAGCTACTGCTCATTAATGAATTTTGATAATAAATCTCTCTTATTGACAACTCTAGTTAAAAATAAAATAAAATAAAAAGGTTCATTTCTCTTAAATACAAATCTGAAATGTATTATGTTGTTCTTTATTTAAAGCATATATTGAAAATTTACTTTCCTCTAAAATTAACACTTAAAAAAACTGATTGTGGTGGTGGTTGGTGAGTATACGAGTTAAGTATACCACAATTAAGTTGGTTTCATGTGATATTTGATTACAACAGAATATATATAGTCTGAGTGCTTCCAAGTGAGCATGAGGAAGTTCAAATTGCACCTCTCAAGCTTTTTAATCATAGCAGCTTTGGATTCTTCCAAATTTAGCAATAAATAATGCTTTGTATAGAAAAAGATGTGAACAATTTTTGGGCTTCAATTATCTGCAACTAAAACAGATTGTTTTGGTAAGTGAGATGACCACTCCATTGAATGGATTCAATGAATTTTTGAGCCATTAAATGTTACATACAATTTGGATTGATTTACCAAATTTAATGTATTATTATTTGAGCATTGTTATTCAGGCCCAAAAGTTAGACCCATTTTGTAGACTAGTTATTTGTCAAGAAGACAATTGCTTGATAATTAAATATTCTCTAATTATCAACCAATCATCTTCTTGACATATCATTGAATCTAGAAAGTGGGTCTAATTGAGATTTATTCTATATTTTAACTAATAATTTGTAATCTCATGAAATGTATTAAAAAAAATTAACTAATATTTTGAAATTTCATCAAAATGACCCTACTAAATTATATAGTTGAAGAGAATACCAAGTTATAATATAATAAAAAAAATATTTAAAACGTTTTTTAAAATGTGATTCTTATTAGATATTTAGTTTCAAATAAAATGAAAAAAATATAATGGAATTTTTTTTTAGCTTTTGGGATCAATTATATCATCAAGTTTATATTTTATTTTTATTTTTAAAAGTTATACTTTTTGTGAGCAATGTCATATATTTTGTGAGAAAACTTATAATTTTTGTGTCCTTAAAAAAAAGTTATATTTTTTGCGATCGGTATTATACATTTTGTGACGAATGTTACGATTTTTGAGTCATGGCACAAAGTTTATGATGTTTTTAAAAGTTATACTTTTGTGAGTGATATTATACATTTTCTGAAAAAAATTTATAATTTGCGTTCTTATTACACAAAAGTTATGATATTTTTAGAAGTTATATTTTTTTATAAGCAATGCTATATATTTTGTGAACCAAGTTATGAATGTAATAATAACCTGGTAGATGATCTATTGAACCGGTCATCTTTTGGAAATGTGGCACCTTGTAAACCACACACTTTTTATTTTTTTTTTGCTCCTAAAAATGGATACCTAGATACGCTAGTTTAACATATCCATTAGGGAGTATTGTCCCTTAACACCTACAGTATATCCCACAGCACCTACGTCAGGGCCGAAACTTAGGCCCCCCGCGTGTTCTAGATGCTAAAGAGTATGTTCAACTCAAATAAGGAGCTATGAGGACTCGAACCCAAAACCTTGAGTAAGGGATTCAAAAATTTTATCCGTTGAACTAACCCCATGTTGGTATGTAAACCACACACTTGAATGCACGTCATGTACTTTTTTTGTGGGTGCACATGGTATATTTTCTCATAATTCATAGTCCTTTATTTCTTCCTCAAAGTGTCATATTTGGACAAAGTTTTCATATGAATCAAATAATACAAAGAGTGATAAAAAAAAAAAGGAACAAGAAAGCCTAAACGTTGCAGATTAATTGTGTAAATGTATTGTATTTACATATAGGCGATAGTTTGGATGCTCTTTGCACTCCCTTCCCCTTTATTGATGTTTTTCTATACTTTGTATGTTTCCCATCAATGAAGTTTCTCTTGTGGATCCAAAAAAAAATAGGCGATAGTCGGCCCGTGATACCTATTGGGGGACCTTGATATTCTTTCCCAAAATTGTTTTATTTATTTCAAAACACTCTTCCTATAGTGTCACTACAACAATTTACATTTTTGGCGATCAAATTTGGCGACTAAAAGGAATTTGGTCACCAAAAGTGACATTTTTGACAACTAAAAAATTTATTAGTCGGGGTTGATTTAGCATACAGCTACTAAATTTTTTTAGTCGAGATATATTACTTATTGGCGACTAAAAACAAAAATGTAGTCGCTAAATATGCCATAATAGGCGACTAAAAATATATTAGTCGGCGTTAATTTATATTTTAGGCTACTAAAATTTGTTTTAGTCAGCATATAATATTTTTTACCGACAAACAAAAATTTAGTCGCCAAATGACAACCATATTTTTATGGTTTCTCATTGGCGACTGAAAGATTTCGTCGGCAAATATTTAGTTTTGGTGACCAACAAAATTTTAATCGTGGTATACCCATTTTTTCCGGCAGAAAAAAATTTAGTCACCAAATTACTCCTTCCGGCAACTAATATTTTAGTCGCCATTACTTAATCTTTGGCTACAAAAAGTTTTAGTCGTTATATATTGGTTATTTGCCAACAAATAACCAATTTAGTCTCTAAAAGTCTAAAAATTTGAGAGGGAAATAAATTTTTAATATTCGCTCCCTCTTCTTTGTTTACACAAACATAACACTTCTCTCTCTCGCACAAACAATATTCAGTCACCACTAAACCTCAACCCATCCCATCTTAGCGTAACCCCTTACCATCATCACTCACTGTACGTCACACATCGCCACCGCCGCAAATCACAGGTTCTTTTTGTCGCTCTCTCTCTCTCTCTCTCTCTCCAACTGTTAACTCTTGCTCTAGGGTTTTATATGATTTATTCAGTTTAATTTTGTGTTGATTTCTTAAATGGGTTTGGTGCACGTGGTTTGATTTCCAGAGAGTTATGGGTTTGATGTCGTAAATGGGTTTAATTTCACTAGTTTGATACCTTTCCCATTTGTTTCCTTTCTCTGTCATTAGTTTCAAAGCCTAATCCATTGATTGTGTATGTATTCGCATGTGCTCATTGATTGTGTATTTGTTCTCATGTATTCAGATTATTTGAATTGAAATTTGATACTATGATTGTAATAGTAAATAATTTTTTTGCTTCCCTTTGATGATTATTTCTCAGATTTTGGGAAATACCCCTCATTTGCTTGTTTTTAGGAGGCTTCTCAATCTCACTCCATGGTTTTGCTAGATTTGTCTTCTTAGATCTTGTGTAGCCTTGGATTTGGTAGAAAAATTAAGGCATCGTCCGCATCCAAATTATTGGTAGGGGGTTTTAGGCCATCATCGCAGTCGGCATGTCCTATTTCCTCTGGCGGACACAAGAGGACTTAATATGGCCATTAGACAATGTCAGTGATGAGTTTCCTACTAATCTTATAATATTATATTTCAGGGTAGGGTTTATGACAACTAAGTGACTTCTGAGGGTATATATAAATGTGGATTGTGCTTGTGTTTGACCTGTTGAAATTTGTGTCAAAGACCGTCTGTGTATATCAAAAATGCTACAGAGCACGAAACGAAAAATGTTTCACGAAAACAGTGTCAAAGTAGTGGCCGACTGACTGGAAAAGCTTAGGATCTGGCAACAACTTCAAGACTATTTAGTGAAATTTTGTTCGTGGCCTGTAGCATTGATGTGTGTACATTTGTATGACCCCCGTAAGGATTTGGAATGCTACTGCTTGTACACATTTTTCTTTTATTGTGTTTGCTTAATGTTGTTCTGCTTTTTTTTTTCTTTGTTTGTTTCTCCATTTCTTTCTCTTTCCGTATATGTTACATCTTTCATTTTCAATTCATTATTAACAGAAAGGAGAAGGCAAAGTTGAACAGTTAAAAATGTACCATGGTTTATGAAGGCAGATTGGGGTTGCTAAAACCATATCAAACTACCATTTTTAGCCCAAAGATTAAGACTTTGTTTCAATCATGGATTTAGGTAGAGATTGAGTAAAAATCCATTTACATTTCTCTCTCTCTCTCTCTCTCAAATTCATATTCAAAATATCTTAAATCTTTAGTAACTTTCCCATTGAGATTAGTGGGGTGCTCAATTTTTTGAAATATCAATTTGTCCAAATAGACCAACTGTCAAAAGGTTTATGGGAGTAATACAGTTGAATCAACATTGTCATATCTGTGAAATTTTCGTTACCTCATTTGTTAAGGTAACACATGAATAATAATCATATAATATTTTAGATTACTGAATAATTACCCCAACTATGTGGTATTGCCACACCTGATATTGATTTTATTTATTTCTTATTATTATTTTAAGTATACACGCATTTTTTCATAAAAAAAAAACAAAAAAAAATTCAGTCATATAAAAAATTCATACAAAGAAACTAATTAACAATGATATATCAATACCATTCTTATAAATAAATTCACTTTTATGGTTATTTTATTTTTTACATAAAAAATCTATATTGTGCCACATGATTCTGCACATCAATACTCCTTCATGAAATGTTTAAGGTCCCTTTGTTTACAATGCATTACAACTAGTTGTACTCGAATCAAATGAGCATGCTATCACTCACGCTCTTTAATTGCTAAAACATGCTTTTACATGTAGTTGACTTATTAGAGAAGTTGAGCTCCTACAACGCTGCAATAACATACAAGAAATTATTATGATTGAAACAACAAATTTAAAGTAAGATATAAAAAACAAAAAATTAACCTTGAAGTTAGCCTGGCATGCATGGTATATATATACTATTGCACTGGTTGTTGAATGTGATCATAAAATATTATCTCCAACAGTACATTTGTGATGATAATAACTGAGGCCATTAAAGTTCATGCATTATTAGGACTTCACTTTCGGCTACCAATGCAAAAATAGATAAATAAATTTAAAAAAATATAGATAGATAGACCATATTTGCAATTGATTGAATCCAATGCATGGCACTGTGTCTGTTATTCCTCAGTGGTTGTGTGTGTAAATAAATATATAAATAAAACAAATAATAAAATAAAAATAAATTATTCAGAAAATAATTATATAAATTAAATTCCGAATTAATTGATTATGGAAATTCTAAGGAGATGCTTGTATTAGACACAATCTCCTTAAAGTAGATTTTGCCCTCGCTCCGTTGCTTTGAGATTTACCGGCATGTAGTTCTCTAGATGCAACGACTACTACTTGGTTTGTAGCACTACAAACGCAAGTCTAACGAACCAAAACTATTTTGTGACTCTCTCTTTTTCTTCCTAAAATTAAATGGTAGACAGATGCAGAAAACCAGATGATGGAATCGGAAGAAGAAAGACGAAATGCTAAGGGAAAAATTAGGTGGATTGAATGTTGGAATGGCAGGCTATTTAATGGAGAACATGTGCTTTTCGAAATAGGTTTCAACAGGTAGAAACCTGTTCAAAACAGAAACAGATCTATTCGGGTGGAATTCAATAGGTATGAAGCTATTCGAGTGGAATTTTAACAGATATGAACCTGTTCGGGTGAAGGAAAAAATTTGGACAAATTTATTTTGAACTTTGAAATCGAAATTCAAATCCAAAAAATAAAATGCAAATATTTTTGGCCCAAAAAGATAAGTATTGGATCAGACAAGCCCAACCCAACCTCACACCACGCACCTGTACCCAAGCCCAGCCCAGTCCAGCCCGCCCAACTGACCCGAAAGACAGCGGCGACGACACGCGCATGTGTTTTGTTTTGGGTCCAATGGGTCTAGCCCACTTTACCCATAACCTCACCCTTCTACAAAACTTGGGTACCCATTGGGGCCTATCCCAAGCATGGCAAGCTAGAGTTTATATACTCATATAAATCCTTAAGCCTTTCCAATGTAGGATAAACACATTTTACAAATGTGTAGGAAACCTACCTAAAGCCATTTCTACGATCTCGAAAATGCTCATTGAATTCTCATTCATCCAAAAATGGTTTTGAGCAGCAAAATACACTATGTTATTCACTACGCGACATTAAACATGAACCCAATTAGAAACGTTAAAAAATAACGCTTGGGTCCTACATTAATTAATGCTCAAAGCTAGCAAAAAATAAGATTTTACAAATCCATATTATAAAGCCATTTCCAATAATCCCCTACATGAATGAAATTCATGAAAACGGACATGCAACAAAATGTAGACAAAGAAAGAGTACATTAAGAAGATACAACACATCGAGATAGGTAGCTTTTAGCTTTGAACCTCCTCTAGTGAAAGCCTATCAGACTTACTAGCTAACTAGTGGACGCAATGCCTTAAACTGTTCAGCAGTTTATGTAAGCCAAGACAATAGACTACACATAATGTATCCACAAACACAGTTTGGTTCTTACGGTTGTATTCATTTTGGCCGTGAATAACACTAGGTAATTCATGAGTGCTCTAGAGAATTTAGCCTTTTTAATTCTCACAGAACTGGCCCAATTCACACTTATATATGTGACTTCTTATTAAGAGTATCATGTCATACCCCACTTAGATATCCAAGCTATAAGAATCATTAAAAGCAAAGTGTATCCTACTAACGCTGCATGTATCACTCTTCTTATCATAGAAATGGGTAGGAGCAAACCTCCTCAGTGATACGTGAAGTCATCTATAATTCAATTGTCCCTTTGAACCTAGGTCTTAGGATCTCCGCTCAACTAAGTTAGGTTGCCATTAAGTAATAGGCTTTAAACGTATTCTCTCGATAAATGGTACACTTACTCTGTGATACCCCTATTCCGTAATATGTTAATTGATCCTTAATATGAGTATGATTATGTATTTAATATGATTTTGTGTGCCATTATGTGAAAATATGTGGTTTTGAATTTTCATCTGTTCACCGTAGGAATATCTGTTTGATTATCTGCTTTGGAAATTAAATTGAAGGTCTTATCGGACACAGAACCCGAAATTGATTATGCCATTATGCTTAGCGTAATTTTTAGATCCTACGGTGAAATTTAATTGGAAATTGATTCGGATCAAATTAAATTGATTTAATTAATGGCATAGTGCTCAAATTATTTAATATTGTAATCTTGGTTAGTGGGACTTTTACTTATAGGGCCATATACACTCTCCTTTAATTCTCTTGAACTCAAAAATCTGAGTTATACAATTGTGAGAGAGAGAGGACCGGCCATATAGAGAGAAAGGGGGAGAAATTGTGCAATTTTGGCTCAAAGCTTGGTGATCTTGGAGGCTAGCTCAAGAATTAACCTTAATTTGGAGGATTAAAGCTACTAGGTGAGTAAATTCATGAGTTTGAACTTGTAATTTGTGAATTAAAGATTAATTGGTGATCAAGAACAAGTGTTGTGTTTTAATTGATGAATTTGAAGTTAAAATGCACATGCATGTATAGGATCACCATGATTTTGCATAATCTAGCATGTATTAAGTTGAATATGGAAAAATGGGTGTTAAATCATACATGGAAGTATGTTTTTGTTGAGTTTCATGAGAGTGAACACCATTTGCATCATCTAGAGTGTGAATAAGGGTAATACATCACATGCATGTACAGATTATAAGAATAGGAGCTTTGAATGCATGAATGTGCATGTTGGGACATGCATGTGTTTGATTTATGAAGTTAACCTCCATATTGATGTAAATGGGTGTTTGTATCATAATAGCATAAATATATTTGAAGTTTGAGCTATAAAATGTAAGTTACATTTGTTTGAATGCCGGATTTGAGCTCAAGAACCATTCTGGAAAAACCCAGAATTTTTGATGTCTGCTCGAGTGAGGGAACAGCCGCTCGAGCAGGGATTTCGAGCTCTCAGTATTTTCTGCAGACATGGTGTCCGCTCGAGCGGGGGAAGTTGACGCTCGAGCGGGGAGCCATGTAGAGAGGCATTCCTCTCGAGCGGCGGAGTGGACGATCGAGCGTAAATTCGACCTAACCAATACTTTTGCAGGCCTCAAAGGATCCACTCGAGCGGGGACCCTGTTTTCTGAAATTTTGTTTTTGCGTTCTGTGTTTTGGTTTCCGTTCTCCTTCACTTCTAAGTACTCTTAGGCATGCATTGAGCATTGTAATTGAGTTAAAGAGATAAGAATAAGGCCTAAAGAGAAAAATGTGAATTTAAGAATGGATTGAATTGTTGGTGACCCTTTTATATTCATGGACTGTGTAGGGTCGAGCTCCAGGGCAAACCAACCCACCGATCACTGTGAGTAATATCGATATTTGGAAGCTTGTCATTTGTCCAATTGCTTATTTTCTTATAAGCCTTATGCCTTATGATTTGTTAGTTTGAATTGTGGACAAATGTCTAATAAGAATGAATGGGCCAGAGGCCATTTTGACAAGAAAGAATGGATGGGCCAAAGGGCGTTTTGACATGAATGGATGGGACAAAGGTCGTTTTGACATGAATGGATGGGCCAGATGCCGATTTGACATAAATGAGTGAGCCAGAGGCCGTTTTGACAGGAATGAAAGATAAATGGGCCAAAGGCCAATATGTTTGAAACCACAGTCACTTGACTTAAATCGTATATATAAATGCTAAATAAAAATGTGAATTGGGCCCAAGGCCGTTCGGAGTATGTTATTCTACATATCGTTGTATCTTCTTATTTGATATTATTCACTGGGCTATCGTTCACGCTCATTTATGTGTTTGTAGGTGAGTCAAGAGAGGCCCAGACCCAACCCCAGTGAAGTCTGTGTGGAACAACCGAGTTTTGGAGAGTCAGCCCTAGTGTCTCACGTACGAGACTCGTCTTTGCCTTTCTGCTATGCTATGTTATTTTTGTCATGTTGGCGAAGACTTTGCATATGTCTGTATATAGCTTTCATGGGTTGACTTAGTTTTTGGATGATCTTGTTCGTACAGAACTTGTGCTACTGTATTTCTGTTGTGAGTTATTAATGTATATATGTCTGGTTGTTTGGATGTGCCATGTAAGCACAGCTCTATGGACAAAGTTTTGAACTGCTTTCGTTTGGCCCCCATCAACTCTGTTAAAATACATTTGTTTTGGTTTGAGGCCGTAGGTAATCTCATGATTACTGGCCGGTTATGTCCTTAACCCCCGAGGGCGGGTTCGGGTCATGACATACTCTCTGGCTAGCCCTTTAGTCAATGGATCCGCAATATTCTCTTTTGACTTTATATATTCTATAGAAATTATTCCATATGAGAGAAAATGCCAAACAGTATTATGTCTTCGACGAATGTATCGAGACTTACCATTATACATATGATTTTGTGCCTGTCCTATTGCTGCTTTACTATCACAGTGAATGCATATAGCTGGCACATGTTTAGGTCACAATGGAATGTCTTCTAAGAAATTAAGAAGCCATTCTGCTTCTTCTCCTGTTTTATCTAATGCGATAAACTCAGATTCCATTATCGACCTTGCTATGCATGTCTGCTTAGAGGATTTCCAATGAGACTGCAGCACCTCCCAGGGTAAAAACGTATCCACTAGTGGATTTTGAGTCTTTAGTATCCGATATCCAATTTGCATCGCTATATCCCTCGAGTATTGCCAGATATTTGGTATAATGTAAACCATAATTCTGGGTATGTCTTAGATATCTAAGTATTCTAATTATTGCTTTCCAATAATCGAACCCTGGATTACTTGTGTACCTACTCAATTTGCTTACAGTATAGGCTATATCTGGCCTAGTGCAATTCATTAAATACATCAATCTTCCGATTATCCGAGAGTACTCTAATTATGATATGCCTGCACCTGTATTTTTTTTATAAATGAAGACTAATGTCAATAAGTGTTTTAGTAGGACGGTCATCATGCTTTCCAAATTTCTCTAGAATCTTCACAACATAATGAAATTGAGATAAAGCATATCCTTCAGATGTTCTAGTAATTTTTATTCCTAGAATTACATCTGCTACTCCTAAATCTTTCATGTCAAACTTTTTGTTCAACATTTTCTTTGTGGATTTAATCATGTCGTTATTGCTTCCAATAATGAGCATGCCATCCATATAAAGACAAACTGTGACATAGCCTTTATTTATGTTTCTAACATAGATGCATATGTCACATCTGTTTATCTTAAAACCATTTGAAAATATAGTGTGATCAAACTTTTCATTCCATTGTTTTGGAGCTTATTTTAATCCATAAAGGGATTTGACAAGTTTACAAACCTTTTTCTCTTGGCTGGGAATTTGAAACCCTTCCGGTTCTTCCATATAGATTTTCTCATCTAACTCGCCATTTAAAAAGACTGTTTTAACATTCATTTGACGTATCTCCAGATTATACAATGCTGCAATCGCTATTACCATGCGAACAAATATTATTCTTGTCACTAGTGAATATGTATCAAAATAATCAAGGCCTTCCTTCTGCTTGTATCCCCCTTAACAACAAGCCTAACCTTGTATTTGTCTATTGAACCATCTCTTTTCATTTTTCTCTTGAATATCCACTTATATCCAAGAGGGTTACATCCTATTGGAAGATCCACCAATTTCCAAGTACGATTTTACAAAATAGATTCAATTTCACTATTAACAGCCTCTTTCCACAACGGAGCTTCAGGACTTGACATTACTTCCATGAAGTTTTGAGGCTTATTTTCTAATAGGTATGTTAGAAAATTTGGATCAAATGATTTAGAGATCCTAGCCCTCTTGCTACGTCTAGGTTTATCTGTTTCAGTATCATTTTAGTCTTTACTATCACCCATAGTAGTATCAAAAGTTCTTTTTTTTTGAAATTGCCTCTTCAATTTCTTTGCAAGGAAAAATGTGTTTGAAAAACAATGCATTCCTTGACTCAATAATAGTGTTTACATGCATATCAGGATTTTCAGATCTATGAACTAAAAATCTGTATTCATTTCTATTCTTTGCATAACCAATGAACATACAATCAATAATTTTTGGTCATATCTTAGTTGTTTTAGGACTAGGGACTGCCACTTTGTCCAAACACCCCCACACTTTGAGGTAATTGTAGGTAGGTCGTCGACCTTTCCATACTTCATAAGGTGTTTGATTGATTTTTTTTTTTTTTTTTTTTGTAGGGTACCCCGTTAAGGATAAAGTTAGTAGACCAAATCGCCCCCTCCTCCATAAGTTCTAAGGTAACCCTGAACTAATCAACATGGCATTCATCATCTCTTTAAGAGTTCGATTATTTCTTTCAACAACACCATTTGATTGGGGAGAATAGGGTGCAGTGGTTTGGTGAATAACACCATGTTCAAAACAAAATTCATCAAATAGTGCATCATACTCACTACCTCTGTCACTTCTAATTACTTTAATAGTTTGGCCAAGTTAATTTTCAACCTCAAGTTTATATTGTTTAAAAGTTTCTAAGGCTTCATCTTTACTTCTCAATAAGTAAACGTAGCAATATTTAGTGCAATCATCAGTAAAAGTAATAAAATACTTTTTACCTCCTCCAGTTTAAACAAACTTTAAATCATAGATATCTCTGTGAATTAAAGTTAGAGGTTCAATACTTCTTTCTACTTTATTAAATGATGCCTTAGTAAGTTTTGCCTCAACACAAATCTCACATTTATGATTAGGATCAACTCTAAGTTCGACAAACATTCTAAAAAAACAAGTCTATGCAAAGAATTAAAATTTACATGTCCTAATCCACCATGCCATAAAAAAGAAGACTCAACAATATAAACAAAAGATGTGTTCTTATTATTAATAGCCAAATTTGGTGCAACAGTTAATACATTGAGCTTAAAAAGCCCATCACGCATGTAACCTCGCCCTACTTACATTCCACTCTTGGAGAATACAACCTTGTCAGATTCAAAGACTAATCTAAACCCATGTTTGATCAACAATGACTTAGAAATCAAATTCTTGCGAATCTTCATCACATGGAATACATTGGATAGTACAACCTCGTCATTTTCAGCACAATCTTTCCTTGTCCTTCTACAGTTTATGTGGAGAAGTTTCCATAAAAAGCTATTCCGCACTTTCCACCATTTTGTAGGTTGTGAACATCTTTTTATCTACAGAGATATGGCGGGTTGCTCCAATATCTACCCACCACGCCTTGGGATTGCCCACCAAATTTGCCTCAGAGACTACTGCAGCAAGATTGATGTTTGCCACTCCATCGGAAAGATAAAAATCCTCGGCTAGGTTGGCTTGTGCTGGATTTTTGCTTGAACTCCCTCCATCCTTGCGAATGTGACAATTCTTAACACGATGTCCATCTTTGTCGCACACAAAACACTTGTCTTTGAACCTTTTGTTGAACCCGTTGTTGATCCCTTTGTTGATCTTACTAGTGGATCCTTGTTTGGGACCATTGCCATCATGTTTCCGCTTCATTTTGTTGAATTTTGACCCTTGTCCAAGTTCCACAACATTTGCTTTATCTTGCATGACATGGTTTCCTGACTTCTTGTCGGAACCACAGTTGTCCTTCTCAATTCTAAGTCGTACTATCAGTTCTTCCAATTTCATCTCCTTGCGCTTATGCTTCAAATAATTCTTGAATTCTTTTCAGGATGGTGGTAATTTTTCAATGATTGCTGCTGCTCGGAAAGATTCACAAAAAATCATCCCTTCCGCATGTATATTATCAAAAATTAATTGGAAATCTTGAACTTGGCTAATAACCGTCTTGGAATCCATCATTTTAAAATCTAGAAAATGGTCGATAACGAATTTCTTCGTACCGGCATCCTCTGTTTTATATTTCAGATCTAGAGATTCCCACAGTTCTTTTGCAGTGCACATTGTACAGTGTATTATCCAACCTATTGAGGATATAATTCTAACACAAAAAATCACTATGTTTCCATGTATCGACTGCGGCAACCACTTGCCGGTCAGTTTCTCCCTCATTCAATACCAGAGCTTTTTCATGAGTGAAGCGAGCCAAATTCAATGTCGTAAGATAAAATATCATCTTATGTTGCCATCTTTTAAAATCATTTCTATTGAATTATTTTGGCTTCTTCCCATAATTTACTAGTATTGCCAGAGTCATCACTGGCACAATGGGTACGGGGGTCAGAGTACGAACAGTCTCAATATTGTTTGTTTTAGTAGTCATATTTCTGAGGAAATATAAATGCACAAATCACAAAATTTATACAAAATATAATTTACACACAAAATATATAGAAAAATATTTTGTAACAAAATTTCAATGATAAACAGTATATGACTACTACGTTATCAAAGAAATCTTTAAACAGTATATTACTACTATTTAAGAAATTAAGCAGTATATGACTACTATTTAATTTTCCGAAACAAAATATTCATCTGTCTAACACACAAAATGAAAAAAAAACAAAAATATACTGTAAGATTGTTATTCCCCAATGGTTGTGTATGTACGTAAATAAAGGTATAAATAAAATAAGCAACAAAATAAAAATAAATAATCCAGAAAATAATTATGTAAATTAAATTCTGAATTAATTGCTTATAGAAATTCTAAGTTGAGGCTTGTGTTGGACACAATCTCCTTAAAGTACATTTCGCCCTCGCTCTGGTGCTTCGAGATTTACCAGCGTCTATTTTCCAAGATGCAACGATTACTACTTGGTTTGCAGCACTACAAACTCAAGTGTGGCGAACCAAAACTACGATGTGACTCTCTCTTTTTCTTCCCAAAATTAAATGGTAGACAAATACAAAAAATTGGAAGATGGAATGGGAAGAAAAAAGATAAAATATTGAGGGATAAATTGGATGGATTGAATGCTGGAATGGCAAGCTATTTATAGGAGAACATGTGGCTTTTCAGAATAGGTTTCAATAGGTAGAAACCTATTTGGATTAGAAATAGATCTGTTCGGGTGGAATTCAACAAGTATGAACCTATTCGGGTTGAATTTTAACAGATATGAACCTGTTTGCGTGGAGGAAAAAATTTGAGTAGATTTATTTTGAATTTTGAAACCGAAATTCAAATCCAAAAAATAAAATACAAATGCTTTTGGCCTGAAAAGATAAGTATTGAGTTGGACAAGCCCAACCTAACCTCACACCTCACACTGCGCACCCATGCCCAAGCCCAGCCTAGCCCGCCAGACCGATAGGACGAACTGCAACCGCGGCGTGTGCGTGTGTTTTTTTTTTTGGGTCTAGCCCACTTTACCCATAACCTCACCATTCCACAAAACTTGGGTAATCCTTGGGGCCCATCCCAAGTATGGCAAGCTAGAATTTATATACCCATATAAATCCTTAAGCCTTTCCAATGTAGGACAAGCACATTTCACAAATGTGTAGGAAATCCTCCTGAAACCATTTCCACGAACCCAAAAATGCGCGTTGAATTCTCATTCATCTGGAAATGGTTTTAAGCAACCAAATAGACGATGTTATTCACTACGCGACAATAAACATGAACCCAATTAGAAATGTTAAAAAATAACGCTTGGGTCCTACCTTAATTAATGCTCAAAGTTAGCAAAAAATAAGATTTTATAAATCCATATTATAAAGCCATTTCCAATAGTGTCCACATTGACAAACACACTTGTTAAAAGCTTTGTTATATATATATGCTCTCTTTGTTTGACTCCACATCTCATAATTTCTTAATTAGCTCCATAGAGAGAATCCATCAATTTTTTCCCTTTATGCCGGTCATTTGTTGGTTGTCTATGAGATGAAATCACAAAGTGTACATGAACGCCATAAATTACTTGAGTTAAGATCAAAATTCAATAGAAAGTTTCTATTTCGTCATTTTAGTGGTATTATTTTTCCTTTTTCTTTTTTGTACCTTTGGTTAGAGATTTGTCATACTGATCCTGCTATTTTATAGTCCAACAATTTCTATACAGTTACAACTTGGTTTTAACTATATTTGAAAGCACTACTTGTGTTGATTTTCAATTTCAACATATATATGAAAGTTTTTCTACTAAATGTGGCATAATAATTAGCATAAGCAGAAAGAAAACAAACAACAAAAAGAAAAAAAAATACTATTTCACAAGAGGATATGTAGGGACAGATGGGATGTAATTAGCACACTTAGGCAAAAAAAGGAGTTCATGGGCAAAAATGCAAAACAACCCCTGAATCACTCTATGGAAGGCATAGGTAGCTTCATCGTGACAAATAGGCCCTATGGGGACATACGACATGTAATTGGCACACATACATTGGGAGTTACAGTCAAAAATGCCTTGAACTTAATCGAAAAAGGCATTCGGGGGCCAAAAATATAAAACATCCCTCGACCCACTCTATAGATGGCACAAGCAGCTTCCTCGTGACAATTTGGTACCTGTAGTTTCAATTTTCTCAATTTTGACAGGGAACAAATTGGCACATTATGAAAAATACAAGAACTAAATGACACATTGTTTGACTTTTCGTTAAATTAACTTAACAACCGTTATTTATTTAACTAAAATGACACAATCCGTTAAATTAAGGGGCAAAATCGAGTAAATTAAAACTACAGGAACCAAATTAACACATTGTGTAAACTACAGGGACTATTTGCATAATTTTCCTAACAATCTTTTAGAATGCATACTGCAATGATATGGACCATCAACGACTTCCTTGCATATGGTAACATGTCATGGTGGACTACCAAAGGTTATTTGGCTTGTCCCATTTGTAATGAGGACGCATCATCACAAAGCTTAACAAGTAAGATAGGGTACATGTGTGCTCATTGTTACTTGCCCGAGAATCACAGATAGCGAAGGAGCAAGTTGTTTAACGGACAAAGTGAGTTCAAGTGCAAACCTTTGGAGTTATCAGCGGAACAAATATTAGAGCAAATTGAGATTGGGACATACAAGCCATTTGGAAAACATCCAAATAATAGAAAAAGACAAAGGGACGAAAATCAAGCGCTGAATTGGTCAAAGAGAAGCATTATGTTTGAGTTACGTTACTAGAACATGCTCAAGCTTCGACACGACGTTGATGTCATGCACATAGAGAAGAACATATGTGACAATTTGGTGGGGACATTATTAAGTGTGGATGGGAAGAATAAGGACACGGAAAAAGCACGGATCAATTTAGCAAATTTACAAATCTGGAAGGGGTTACACCTACAAAGGCGTGGAGATGGGTCATTTGTGAAGCCTCTAGTTGTGTACACATTATCCACGAAAGAAAGACAAGGCTTTTGTGATTTTTTGAAATCAATCAAGTATCCTGATGGGTACGCATCAAACATAGCCCAATGGGTGAATACATACAATGGCAAAATCTCAAGGCTCAAAAGTCATGATTGACATGTGCTTCTACAACGACTACTTCATGTCGGGAGGCACAAGTAGCTTAACAATGAAATTGGTACCACACTTTTTGAGTTAGTAAATTTCTTCCAACAATTGTGTTCAAACAAGTTGAAGTTGATAGATTTACAAAAGCCAGAGAATCAAATCATACTTGTACTTTGCAAGCTTGAGAAGATTTTTCCTCCAGCTTTCTTTGATGTCATGGTTCACTTGGCTGTTCATTTGCCACGTGAGGCTACACTTGGAAGGCCAATACAATATCGATGGATGTACCCAATTGAACGATAATTATTTATGCTCTCATCATATAATTGTCATCAACCTTTGATGATAGTCCATATTGTTGTATAGTCTTGACATAATAATTTTTTTCCTCTTATAGGCTACTTGGAATTCTAAAAGGATTTGTTGCCAATAAAGAGCATTTTGAAGGTTCAATAGTGGAGGCGTACAATACCAAAAAGTGTACAACTTTCTGCTCAATGTATCTTGATGGAATTGAAATAGTGTTTAATCGATAAAGAAGAAATGATGACGGCGGTGACCACGGCTCGAGGTTAGCCATCTTCTCTCAAAATGTTCGTCCATTTGGTTTAATCAGTAGGGCACCAGATGTGTGTGTCTACGAACGAGAGATGGCTCACTGGTTTGTCTTATACAATAGCTTTGAAGTGGAACAATATCTGGAGTATGTTTTCACACTAGAAAAAAAATTAAAAGAGCAAATTTATGTTTGTACAATGATTTTGTGATTATATCTCTTACTTATGACCTCTTGTTATTAACTAGGGAACTCAAGAACATTTTACAAAATGGAAGTACATGTGACACCATAAAGAGGCAATGCCAAGAATTTCCTAAGTGGTTCAAAGAGCATGTAAGATATATATATTTATCCAACATTTGAGCACCTTATGCTATAACATAGAAAAAGTTACATAACATGAATTGCTTATGTACATGAATCACCTACGGAATCAAGGGTCGCCAGAAGCAACCGATGAATTGTGGTCATTGGCCAATGGTCACAGTGCAATAGTTAGCACATATTCTGGATGCATTTCTAATGGTGTTTGATTTCATATCATCGATCGTGATAACCATCATAAAACTCAAAATATAGGGTTAGTTGTAGAAAAGGGAGTATGGGGGTTATCCAATGCATTTCTATGGTTACTTGAGAAAAGTGTGGAAAATGACATTTTTTTAGACATTGAGTTGTTTTGTACCAATGCTAATGGTTTAACACTGGTAGCAAGAAGACTTTTCTCACCGTTACACATGTCACAAGTGTTGATATAAAAAGTCGATGGTATGAACATGACCCCTTTGTATTCTCAGCTCAAGTAGAACAAGTATTCTACGTTAATAATACCAATTTAGGTGGGAATTGGAAAGTTGTAGAACGATTCCACCATCGAGGAATCTGGAATGTACTGGAGATGGATGGTTTACGTGATAATGCTCTCAATAGTGTGTTCCAACAAGAAGAAACCATTGAGGTTGCACCAATTGTGAATGAAACTAGTATGCAAATTGAATGCATTGGAAATGAAGGGGTTTTGTGTAGGGATGATATTGAAGGTGAAATTATTTTGAATACGGTGGTTTACAATCTCATAGTCAAACACAAGTCAAAACTACTGATGATGGTTTCATTTGTGATACCGATGAAGATAACTACATTGCAAATGATGATAAGCAAGAAGAAGACAAATTTGACATTGATTTGGATATAAATCATGACATAGAACCTTGATGTATTTATGTAATAGATAGTGATTGAGGAGATACAACCACAGTTTTTGTTATATCTGTCTTTTCCATCACTTGTAAATTGACATAGATGGATTAATATATATATGAAATTAAGATTTTGTTGGATGTTCATTTCTTACTTATATATTTGTTAATTTTCACTCTTTATGTATATATTTGTACACATTTAAAATTTGTGCATATCCATGTGCTCATTGTGCTCTTTGCCTTTGATTATTTTACAATTTCACATAATGGCTCCTGCACAGAAGCTACATCGTTTAGCACCACCAAAGAGGGCATTAATTGAACCTTACTCATCCATGACCGATACATTTACACCTTGTCCCAAAGGTCTTGCAGTAGGTGGATCTGAGATTATTGCACCATCTCTTTCTCACACTAATGCGATGTTAGGATCAAAGACTGTTGCACAATCTCTGTCTCAAACTAATGCAGCAGCTGGATCTGAGACTATTACACCATCTCTGTTTGAAACGAATGCACTATCTCCTCAAAGTCAAACAAGTGGCGCAAGTAATTAACTATGTTTCATCTAGAAAAAAATGTATCTATTTGGTTATATTTTTAAATTTGTAAATACACTAATAATATTATGAACATGAAGGTGCATCTTCATCAAGGCGTGTGTGGGGACCAACAGTTGGAAAAGCAACAGAAAAAAGAATTGCGAACAATAATGGAAACAAGCTCTACATTCCAATCACTGCGACATTCAATGCATTGAAAGGTGTGCTAGTAACCCTAGGATCTAATGAGATCAGTCTTCAGGTTAGGAGGATGTGCCCCATTCAAAGTGTTTCCAGTTGGACTGTTGCTGATCCAGCGACAAAAGGGGTTGTTATACAAGCTGTCCGGGTATGATTTACTTTCAATCATGGTCTGTGTGGATTATGAAATAAGTTCTCTTTTCATGTGCCTATAGGATGGATGGTTAGTAACTTTGTTTTATTTTTAAGTGCTAATTGTTGGTTATGAAAGATTTAAAAAGTCTAATTACATAATCAGTATGTAGCATGTTTAAAATATTGAAGATTTGTGAAGTTTTGAATACCTGTTAAGGTTTTCTTACTGTAACTAAATATTTTCAACTTTCACATATGCAGTGATGTTATTTATTTGGTTTGTAATGATTATAGGATAAATTTGAAATTGGGGATGATTATGAGGACAATTCACTATGTCAGTAAGTTGTGGAAAGGAAGTGCTATGTGTTACCTAAAGATTGAAAGTGCAGAATGAAGAAAAAATGGAAGAACCTTGTGAATGCGGGAACTGACCCCTATGCTCATCCATGTAAAGGAGTGGGCCTAGATGATTGAAAGTATTTGATTGATCATGTATGGTTGGATCTCGAAAACAATGTATGTTATGATTTAGTTATAAAATAGTAATGTATTATTAACAAGTAACTGAAATCTTTGTGAATGAAGGATTAATTTATCTACCTATAAACAACTCTAATCCACTAGCACGTATAACCACCTTCAATATTACTAAGTACTCTTATCAGTAATAACTATATATGTACAAACCCTTATAATGTGGATTATGTAGCGTCGCAATGACGCCGGCAAACTTAACAAGAGTAAGCTACCTTACAATCACACTAGTGGGTCTTGATCTTTTCCAATGGTGATGAGCATTGCGGTGAGATGTATTTCATTGATGTTATTATCTTTATCCACACTTATTTAATATGTCATCACATTAATGAAGGAGTGTTGATCTTGGTGTTTGGCATTTCACAAGTGATGGAAAATAGTGGACTGTTACCAGATATTTGTGATTTTTACAAGGACATTGTAGCTTTCTTTTCGTGCTCCTTTCGGATACGATAGCCTTACAGTTCAGACTCCCGTGGTTTTGAATCTGATTTCAAAGTGTAATGTGAAATAGATGAACACAAATGAGTCCAAATCAAGCAAATCTTTTGAAAAATCGATTTTGAATAAAAAAAAATGCCAAAAATGGACTACTTTGCCAGATTACAGAGTTGCCACCTAAATATTTTTAAAAAATTTAGGAAACCCGTGACTCGTGCCAAAGGCCACGTATCTGTCATCACCAAAGTGTCTCAGCTCGGGAACTTAGGTATAAGAAGGGAAGGTCATGAAATGAGCACCCCACTCACCCGATCAAAGATCGGCCTCTACTAATCATGATGTGATTTTTATTTACATTATATGCTCTTGTTCCGATTATTAATGCTAACTTACTATGTGATGCACACAAGTATAGACTAATTTGGAAAAGTTGAAACACTTTGATTTCACATTTGTCTTTGAAAAGAGTTTTGAATATATAGCACTTGAAAAAAGTGAATTTGTATATACATTAGTCAAACATCCCAATTTACGCAATTAGCCTTCATTCACAGGCATTCAAGAGATATATCAGTTAAGCACTTAATCTCATGAAAAACATGCTCGATATGGTAACACTAACTCTCATGCAATATGCTTAAGCAATGAATGCTCACCTAGTACTCAACTAAAGCAAGCCAAAAGAAATAAAATAGTTAGTAAAATGCATGCTCTACTATGCAAGATGACTAATGCAACACATACAACATGCAATTAATAGGCTCAGCTACTAGTATGGCCTATGAATCAATTCAAGGCATGCCATAAAAGCACGTATTCAATCAAGGGAGTTGAATTTGATATTGGTTGGTATGATGAGCCGAACCCTTATGTATGCAAAACGAATGGATGCAAGCATGGAAAATGCGAAGGAAAACATGATGCTGCATGCAATTCATCATAAACAAGTAAATAAAAGAGAGAAAGAAATGAGGGTTGGAAGACATACACAATATTACATTTTTGCCCTTATGCAAAAGGGTCTTAATGAATGTCCTAGCTAATTATTACAAATTAACTAACTATTACAATACCAAAATAAATTAGCTACACTAACTAATTATTACAAGTTGAACGAATCTAATTAATTAAGTACGACATGGAATTAACTAACTAAACTATTACAAGTTCAAAGGAATTAACTAATTAACTAAGAGCTATGTAAGCTAAGCAAAATCGAGCGGGGGTTAAGGAACCACATGTGCTGACGCAAACATCCTCCTAGAAACACATTGTTCTGTTTGTAGAAAATACTTCTGTTTTTGCCTCAGTTTCTGCTCTGTTCTGCAAGAAAAAGACACTATTTGGCTGAAAAGAGGTGGCCGGTCAACCAAGGAAAGTGGTCGGCTGGATTTAAAAGGTTGCCGATCGGCCATTATTTTTGGTACTGCCCTGCTACAGTAGAAAAGAAACAGAGTGTTTCCCGAGGATGTTTATCCTCTCCCTATCATGAAATTGATCAAAGGAGAGATAGAATTGATTCATAAATCATCAATGGTCGCAAGGTTTATTGCATTATGATCCTTGACTCGATTGGACAAAGGCTCAATAAGTGAAACTAAAATACCAACAAAACCCCCTCCCTGTCATGGAATTGATCAAGGGAAGTGGTTGACATTGATTTCTGAACCATTATCATCACAAGAGAGTATGAAATGGCTCAAAACTCAATGGGTTCAATTAACGTCCGATTGAACCCAATTTGAATTTATTATCTTGTACCTTATTAGTCCAATTTTATTAGCCTCTTTTAATTACCCTTCCATTCTTTAGTCAATTCAGTCCAAAAATGAGAATTAAGTCCACTAAATGGAGAGAAGTGTCAAATAAGAAGTTATTTTATGTAATGCCTTGGTAATAAATCTCCAAAGAGATTAAACCATTAAGCATGGAAGGGTCTCTTTCTCAAGCTTAAACAACACTCGCTTGAAACAAGTCTTAAACAAAAAAAACACAGAAATGAAGGAGAGTGCAGAAATGATTATTACAAATGTGAGCACATGTATGAAAAGCATAAAATAAAAAGCTATTAACTCAAATAGGTCGGTGTCTAAAGCCTAAACCACCAAACCCAACAACACTACAAGCATACTATGCAAGGCATAAATGAAATAAACACATTAAAACAGTCCTAAAATGAGTAAACACAGTGTTGGAATTGAGTTGAAAAAGCTAAAAAAAAAGTGAGCTAAAATATGAGAGAAATAAAGCTAGTAAGCAAGCCTAAGGAGGGGTTGCTAACCCCTCCACTTTTGGAACTTCAAAATCACATTTAAAGCCTTTAAAAAACTCTAAAAAACAGTGGTAAAAATCTGGAAAAAAGTTGAGAAAGAAGTGGGAAACACAAGGGCAAAAGCTTAGGAAACAAGGTTCAAAGAAGGGTGGTTAACCCCTCTTTGAACAGTGTAAAAAAAAGTACAAAAATAGCAAGAAAAGTTAGGGGAGAAGTAGTGTAGAGACGCCCAAAATTATACCTCTTGAAGAGAGGTAACTCCTTTGTTGAAAAACCAACAAGTTCTCACTCTCAAGGGTTGAGATTTGAGCCCAAGAACCTCAACAAGAGGAGCCAAATTTTTGGTTTAGGAAGTGTAGAGAGAGAGTGTGTAGGTTGCAAGATAGAGAGAGAGAGAGCACTATGCAAGTTTTGGTGTCTTCAAAAAATTTTCTAACCCAAAATCAAGAGGGATAGGCTTGTATTTATAGAAAAATAGTTTCTCATGTCGTAAATATCTATATAGAGATAGCTGGTGCAAGGCATACACATGGGGGGGACAGCTGGCAGTAAATATCTACCTACCGAGACATCTAGCTGGCCGGCCAAGGAATTGTACAGCCGACCACAAAAAACTACTCTCAAGCCCGACTTCAAATGGGCATATCTCCTTCATCCGAACTCGGTTTCAAGTGATTCTTAAGTCTAATTTGAAGCCCCGGGAGTTTACTTTCCAATGGTGGTGGCCTCATATCTAAATTCTAAGTATACAAAGAGATATGCCTAATTTAGTGAATGTTGCTCATTTCTTTCTTAACGGATTGATGCCTAACTTCAAATGACCATATCTAAAGTGCAATATTTTAAATGAAATGTGAGCCTCAGAATATCGTAGAAACATTTGAAAAAATATTTAAAAAAAAGGGGAGGGGGTTTGAGGTCTAAAATAGTTTTGGTCAAAATGGGGTGTGAGGTTGGGATTAGAAGCCCAAAAATCGAAGCCTTTTGTTGAAGAACTTAAACAATTGTATAGCGTCACTTTTCATCATTGAGTGATCAACCTGAGGTGCCCAAGTCATAAAGGTGGTCAAAAATAAAGTGTATACAGACACTCATCAAAACAAGAAGACAAAAGAGTGGATTGATCCTATATGGCATGATTTACATGCAACTATTCCAATCATTTGGACTCTTATAGTAACTATTTTGTCTGCTTTATATTAACAATATTTATATTTTACAATTACAGGAGCATATGACGATGGTACGCAATGAGTCTATCGTCTCTAGAACACAGATGACACAAGAGGATATATCAAGAGCGTTTCTTGGAAATAAGAAGGGATAATTAAGAGGATTTGGGGTTGGACCAAAGCCCTCTTCCTGTGAATCTAGGTCAAGTGCTGCATCAAAAACACGTGAGAAGCAATTGAAAAGGCTTACATCCGAGTTGGGGATAGCCTGTAAGGAGCAGTAGAGACACCGTGAGGAGCAGCCAAAAAAGAAAGAGGCCCGACAAATAAAAGAGGCAGAGAATGCAAGACAAGGTTAGGAGATGCAGAGGCATATTTTTGGACTTCAGAGCATGTTGGCACAAGTTTTGGAAAATGGTGGCCACCAAATTCCCCACCATAGCTAGCCATGGTAATGGGTAAGTGTGTTAAACCAAATTTATTATATTTATGTTCAAAGTAAAGGCAAACAAACTTGTGATGAGAATATAGATGAAAAATCTATGGATAAAAAATAGAAAAACAAAAACAAACGTGTAAGTAAAGTCTATAGATGAAAAATACAAAAACAAACCAAAATAGGAAGAGATCAAGGCTTTTGTTAGGCATGTATTTATATATGAAAACAATTTATTATCCCTGTATGCCACAACCTAATAGCCTGACAACAATGAATATGTAAGATAGGTTACTATTTTTTAAACTTATTGTTTTGTAAATTTACTCTTTTGTGTTATGTTGCTTCTTTGACACCGAATAAGATAGCAACCAGCAGGAAGACCTGAGTGTATTGCACCATCATTGTAGCACTGATAACTAGCACAGCCACCATAATCTTCCTTCTTTTCCTTGTTCGATAGGACGCGCAGTTACATATTTAGACAACAAAATGTTATGAAAAAAGGCGAAAACAGGCCGTTTGGGGAAAAAATTTGGAAACAATCTCGAAACACCCCCAAGATCATAATGGTCACCCTGGCCTAGATTAAAGCAACTTGTGAGAGCAAGCGACACACCAATAGGATGCACGGTTAGAGATTTAAACAAAAAAAAATCGTGAAGAGAAAAGGCGAAAACAGGCCGTTTGGGTGAAAAACTTGGAAACAGCCCCCAAACAACCCCGATACCATCACGATCGCCTATAAGTACATTCAATAAACTTGTAAGAGCAAGTGGCACATCAATAGGACGCACAATTAGATGTGTAGACAACAAAATGTCATGGAAAAAGGAAAAAACGGGTCGTTTGGGGGAAAAAATTAGAAACAACATCGAAACACTCTAAGATCGTAATAGTCACCTCGGCCTAAATTAAAAAAAAACTTGTAAGAGCAAGTGATGCATCAATAGGATGCACAATTAGAGATGTAGACAAAAAATTATGAGAAAAAATGTGAAAACGAGCCATTTGGGAGGGGGGAATTGGAAACATCCCCCAAACAGCCCCGAGATCATCATGGTCACCTAGGACTAGATTAAATAAACTTGAGAGAGCAAGCGGCGTGTCGATAAGATGCACAGTTAGATATTTAGACAACAAAATGTTATGGAAAAAGGCAGAAACAAGCTGTTTAGGGGCAAAAATTAGAAAAACTCTCAAAACACCCCTGAGATCATAATGATCACCTCAGGCTAGATTAAAGAAACTTGTGAGAGCAAGTAATGCATCAATATGATGCATAGTTAGAGATGTAGACAAAAAATTATGAGAAAAAATGTGAAAACAGGCCATTTGGGGGGGGGGAATTGAAAACATCCCCCAAACAGTCCCGAGATCATCACAGTCACCTAGAACTAGATTAAATAAGCTTGAGAGAGCAAGTGGTGCGTCAATAGGATGCACGGTTAAATATTTAGACAAAAAAATGTGATGAAAAAAAGCGAAAACGGGCCGTTTAGGGCAACAATTGGAAACCACCTCAAAACAGCCCCGATATCACAACTGCCACCTTGGCCTAGATTAAACAAACTTGTAAGAGCAATCGGCACGTTTATAGGATGCACAGTTAGAGATTTATGTAAGAAATTATCCATGAAAATGCGAAAATATGCGTAGTTTGAGGCAAAAAAGGACATATCATGAGTAAACCTCTAATGTAATAGACTTTTCTTGGTAACCTCATATAAGAAAGATATGCTTTGCCTTCACAGAGATGCAACAGCTGGAGAAATAGGAATTATGGCCAGTACTGAATAAGGTACATTCACAAAATTACCATATAGCAAAAGGCTACATATATTTTCAATTACCTTAAGACTCTAGCAAAATGTTTTCAGAAAATCTTGTCAATCACATGGACTTACAATTGATAGAATCTTACACTTCAACCTAGATACGGCTACCACAACTTACAATGATTCTTCAAACAATGGTGTGACTTTTAAATTCAAATAGCTCGAGCTAGCAAAAAAACACCACATTTTCCACATATTTCTTGAAATAGTAACAAAAACAAACATTTCTATAAAGAACAATAAAAAGAAGCCTTATTTGAGTAAAGACCACAAATAAAAAACTCTGTGGATGAGGCCAATGTAGTTGGTATTAAAAGTAGACGACAAACAACATTGGAAATGATCATATTGATAGAATTGTAGTGTTGATTGGATATATACATATGAATGTTATTGTTTTATTTACAAAATGGTATTAATAATCATTTAACTTGTTCCTGTTACCTTCACCGAAATTGGACATTTTTCATTTTTTTGTCAAATTTTACAATCATTTGATGTGCAAATTTTTCATAAAAAAATTACCTAACATTATTTCTCTTTTCCTTTGGTACAGATTGATGAACTCGTGCACGAAGCTGAATTGTACAGGACTAGTTGGCACTTGTTAGATTTTTTAAAGAATTATATATTTTTGGATAGATGTATATGGAACATATTTGGGTAGAATAATAGTTATATTTTTGGATGGATGTGTATGGAAAATATTTGGGTAGGCTACTAGTTATATTTTTTGATAGATGTGCATGGATAAAAATTTTAAATATAATAACAAATACTTGTTATGTTTTAAATTTTTATGTTAAATGGATGTGACTTGGACAATTATACAAATTACAAGTGGATTTTTAATTGGATGAATATGTAGTTTGGAATTACTTGTGGATGAAAACTTATAAAAGTTGATGATTTTAATTAAACAGGTTCATGATTGGATGATACATGCATTTTATTGAATGTTCATGATTTAGTTGATTTTGTTGGTTTAAATGATTATTACAAGTTACAGATTATATTGAATAGATTAGATGGATTATTATAAATTACAGGTTGATTTTGTTGGATGTTGGCAACCCAATTTTGGTTTTGTTTTTCCTCTTATGGTGACCAAGTGATCAGTAAACAATTTGCCAACTAAATAAGGTAGTTGGTGTATCACCACTCACATTTGGCGACCCAAATGTTGGTAGGCAAAAGGGTACATTTAGCGACTAATTAATTAGTTGGTAAAATTATTAATTCTAACAACCAAAGGGCTTGCTCGCTAGTAGGTCTATTGCCAACTAAAGTAATGGTTGCGCAAACATTACTTTTGGCAACTAACAGGTTTGGTCGTGGCATGTGACTTTTGGCGACTAACATGTTTCGTTGTGGAATGTAACAACTGGAAACTAATATGTTTCGTTGTGAAATGTAACAATTGGCGATGAATATATTTAGTCTGGAAAATATCACTTTTGTCGACTAGATTGTTTTAGCTACAAAATGGTTTAGTCACGGTAAATATAGATTTAGCGACCAAAAATTTAGTTGGCACATAGAATATTTTCCCAACTAAAAAAATTTTTAGCCACTAATTACTTTTCTCGACCCTGCATTGGTGACCAAAGTGGCAACCAACAAATTTAGTCGCGGAAAAAATTTACCGACTAAAAATGGACTTTTGTCGGCTAAATTTTTGGTCGGCAAAAGTGCAATCTCCTGTAGTATGTTTATGTTTCAAAAAATTATTAGGTCATTGAAGATACAGAGCTCCTAGATGAGGGAGTAAAAATTAGATGGGCAATTCTTAAGTATGCAAGTGCATATCATATGCACTTGTGTAAGTTTTTACAAATATACGTAAGTTGCCTCAAAAAATTGTTTAAATTTTCACAAATATATGTAAGTTAACTTATAAAATTTTGAAAAATCACAACTTACGTATATTTGTGAGAGTTTATGCAATTTTGTGAGATAACTTATGTATATTTATAAAAATTTACAAAAGTGCATATGATATGCACCTGACACACCCAAATAGAGAAGTTTTCCCCACCAACTAGTCAACCCATGAGAAGATCAAGCTAATTTGAAATTCGAAACAAATCTTACATTGCACAGATCATGAATAATCTATAGGATAAAAAGAAAATTAATGAAACATCATTGAATTAAGGAAAAAGGCAAACCTACTCCAGCTACAAGAGAGGTACAGGTTGTGTTTGCTTGGTGTATCAAAACTGCTCCAAAGTGTATGCTAAATTGGCCATCGTAAATATTTAGCCACAAAAGATATAAGAAAATGTGTAACGTCCTCCAATAAAATAATTACGAGTATATGAAAATATAATTTTAAACATGGGTTTAATTAATTAGGTTCAAAATGATTAAAATTTATCAAGTATAAATAAACCTTTAATTGAATCTTAAGTAAGGAATAAATTAATTGAGCTAAAGATAGTCCTTGTCATTTACATAATCAAAAAGAACCAAATAGTTAAGTAGCAATTACACACATAAACCCAAATTTCAATGATTCCGAGTCATGGATGATGAATTAAATTCTCACCTAAAAGCCAAACATGGCCCAAATATACATCAAACTAGGCCCAACAAACTTTATCTCAAAGTCCTGATTTTAACACCCAAAAACCGACACAAAATTGAAATTGTAGGACACCAAATTCTGCTATGACAATTTATTGAATACTGATAAGTCCATGAATTTTCTAAAATTACATACTTTAACTCTGGATTTTTTTACCCATTTTATTAGATTCATATGGGAGCTACATATAAAATTTTGATGATTTTCTAAGATGGGGAAATATTTAAAAAAAATATTGACGTTGACTCGCAAATGTTAGTGTATGTAATTTTCAAAACAAATCTTAGTGGTGTATTTTTAATTTACTCAAAAAATTAATAAATATAGGAAAAATTAAACTAACACCCCTGAGGTTTGGTTCGATTACATCCCACCCCCTGACATTATAGAAACTAGGGGTGAAAGAATAATCATTGAAACCGAACCGACCGACCGCACCGAACCGAACTGCCAGTTTACGGTCGGTTTATTTTTTGTAAATCGGTCGGTCAGTACAAATTTTCAAAATTTTCGATTTTCAGTTTGGTTTATGTGAATTTTACACCACACCGCACCGCACTGCACTAAATTAGACTCCCATCTTAGCCATCCACGTGTTTTAATCCTAGCAGTCCACTCGATAATATATATATAACATAAGGACAGCACTTTTGGTCTTCCAAGTTCCCACGGTGAAAGCAAAAAGTTGAAACACTTTTTGGCTTCTCTTTCACTGATTCTTTCTCTCTATCTCTTAGTCATTGTCTTCTTCCACTTAAAAGTTCAAACAACTTAGGGTTTTTTTACTAAGGGTGAGAAATCAATTAGGGTTTTTTTACTAAGGCACTCTCAGATTCATCACCACTATCATCCATTACTTAGAATCTTGAAGCAAAGTCTTGGTACCAGGTAAATTTCATCCCTAATTTTTATTTTGAGAACCCTATCTTTTATTGTTTTACTTTTGAACAAACCCTTTTTTTTTATAATTAAAAACACCCTGTTTATGACACAAATCCCTAATTTTTTTTTTAACACTTTTCAAAAGGTGTAGACTGACTCCTGTGTCAAAGTAAACCCTGTTTTTGACCTTGTTTATATATATATATATATATATATATGTGTGTGTGTGTGTGTGCAATATTTATGATGTTTTAAAAAGGGTTTTAATGTTTGTGAATCACTTGATTTTGATGGTGTTTTGGATCTATAAAAAGATAATAATGTTTGACATTATTTTTGACACACTACTCTTAACATGCAAATCAAAAAAAAAATTAATGATTTAATTTTTGTTCGTTAAATTTTTTTTTTCTTTTACTTAAAATTTGTTCTTGTTATTATTATTATTATTTTATTATGATTTTTTTTTTTCCTTTTAGTGGTGGTAATATATTTTTTCTTTTAATAAATAGGAGAATTAGGATCTTTTTCTGTTAAATCAAATATTTCTTGTTGTTATTATGTTTAGATGGATGATTTAATTTCCCCTACACAATGGCCCAGTGAAATCACTATTCGACAACCTACAACACAAGAACATGAGAATGAAAGTACAAAAATTCACTCTAATAGTGTCAAGGGTAAAAGATAAAGATCTTTGGTTTGGGATTATTTCACAAAATTGAAGTGTGAATATGGTAAAAGACCTAGGGCCTCTTGTAACTATTGTAGTACAACTTATGCATGTGATCCAAAACTTAATGGGACAACATCAATGCGAGCTCATATAGAATCAAAGTGTAAGAAGTATCTCTTAAGGCAAGATGAAAAGCAAACTGCACTAGGTTTTAAACCAAAAAATGAAAATGGTGATAGGGAAACAGTTGATAATTTTGTGGCTGTAAGCTTTAGTGTTGATGCAAGTAGAAAGGCCCTAGCAAAGATGATAATAATAGATGAATTGCCATTTAAATTTGTGGAGGGTGAAGGATTTAGGCAATTTATGCGTGTGGTGCAACCCAAGTGGTTAAAAATCCCATCTAGGATTACCATTGCCAAAGAATGTATGTCAATATTTGTGAGTGAGAAGAAGGCTTTGAAGAATGCACTTAGAGATCAATAACTATGTCTTACCACTGACACTTGGATATCCGTGCAAAACTTGAATTATATATGTCTCACTGCATATTTTATTGATTGTAATTAGAAACTTCATAAAAAAATTCTGAGCTTTTGTATAGTTCCAAATCACAAAGGTGACACACTTGGTAAGGTGATTGAGGATTGTTTGGTAGCATGGGGAATTAATAAGTTTCTCACAATCACGGTTGATAATGCAAGCTCAAATAATGGTCTCACTAACTTTTTGAAGCGAAAGACAAAGAGAAGAAACAATACCATATTAGAGCATGACTTTTTACATGTGAGGTGTTGTGCTCACATATTGAATCTAATTGTTTGCGAAGGATTGAAAGAAATTGATGATTCCATAACAAGAATTCGGTGTGTTATAAAATTTGTGAGATCTTCTCCATCTAGAATGGCCAAATTCAAATTATGTGTTGAAAAAGAGGGCATTGAGTTTAATGGTAAACCTTGTTTGGATGTGGCTACCTGGTGGAACTCAACGTATTTCATGTTAGAACGGGCTATACAAGCAGTTTGATGATGATTACACTCATTTCCGCTCAAATCTTAGAGAGGATGAGGTTGGTGAGGTTGGTAAGATTGGTGAGGTTGATGAGACTGATGAGGTTGGTGAGGAGGGAGAAGTTGGTGACATTGGTAAAGAGGATGAAGTTGCTTTGAGTAATAATGGGAAAGGAAAATGGAGAAAAAAGACAATTGGGCTACCTACAAAACATGATTGGAAGAAGGCGAGATTGTATGTCAAGTTCCTAAAATTGTTTTACAATGCCACATTACGTTTTTTAGGTTCTTTATATGTCACTTGCAATTTTTTATTGAGATTATATTGATAAAAAAAATGCAATCATTGAATTGTGTGAGAATGAAGATGTATGCTTGCATAATGGCACGTGACATGAGTTCTAAGTTTGATAAGTATTGGGGTAAATTTGACAAGGTCAATTTGCTATTGTTTGTTGCGATTGTTATTGATCCCCGTTACAAACTCAATTATATTCAATGGTGCTTGGAAGAAATTTATGAAGCTAAGCATGTTGATGATTTGATGATGAAACTAAAGAATGAGTTGACACGATTATATGATTGGTATGCGTTGAATGTTCAAAGTGGTAGTGTGCAAGCACAAACTGCAGGGGAGTCATCAAAGGCAATGGATTTGGATGAAGAATATGACATGGGTGTTCGAGAAAAAATGAAATCCAAGTATAAGATGCATTTGGAGAAACAAAGTAACATGGTTAACAAATCTGAGTTGAAGAAGTTTTTGGTGGATGATTGTGAAGAAGATAATGATGATTTTGATATCTTGGGTTGGTGGAAGGCTAATTCCATTAAGTATCGCATCCTCTCTCTTATAGCTCGGGATGCTCTAACTATCCCCATGTCTACAGTTGCCTCGGAATCTGCTTTTTGCACGGGAGGTCGTGTGCTTGATCCATTCCGTAGTTCTCTATCACCCATCACGGTAGAGGCCCTTATTTGTACACAAAATTGGTTACGTTCCCCATCCCAAATCAGTCTTACAAATCAATTAGATGAATTGGGAGAGATTGAATAAATATTTCTTAATCAATTAGATAAATATTTCTTATTTTTTTCTTTTATATTATATGAGAGTTATATGTTTAACACTTGAATTTCTTATGTTTTTCTTTCAATTTTTTTTGGTGCTTATGGAAGGATCAAGTAGCAGGAATGTCAACATCATTGATTGATGTTAGAAAGCAATGGTAACAAGTTGAATATTTTATCTAATTTTTTTTTTCATTTATGTTAAATTTAATTCTTATGAGAATATTTTTATTGTTTTTGCAAGACTTCTTTTGTTTTGTTGGTTGGAAAATATGTCAAATTTCTGCACATTTCAATTTTTGGTTTTTGAGATTGAGTATTAATAGTTAGAAAGGTAAGAAATTGCATAATCTATTTAGATTTTTTTTATGTTAAATTCAATTATGATGATAATAATTTTATTTATTTATTTTGGCAAGACCTGTTTTGCTTGGTTGGTTGGAAAATGCTACATTTTATTTTCAGCTTTTTAATATTAATAGTTTGTAATATTTTGTTATGGACATATCATTTTTTTTTTTTTTTTGGTGAATAGGATGTATGGTTCTTATTTAGTCTTGAATAGACAAAAAAAGACTTACTTGATATATGGTTCCTATTTGTTCAGGAAAAAAAAAAATAGTTGCTGGATATATTTTGATAAATTTTGGTATGTTTGGTTTGTTGGATATGTTTGATACTTCTTAGATGCATTTTTATTTTTCAATTTTTTAGTTCTTACTGGACAAGGATTTCAAAGCCCAATTCAATTTTTATTTATTCATTTATTTATTTTTTTTGGTAAATAAAGCCCAATTTAATTTGATAAAGCAAGCATATGTAACAATTATGCTTAGGTGTTGTTAGACTTTAGTTTCCAAGGCCCAAATTCATTTTTGTAATGGATAAAAGAAGGCCTAAAATGTGAGGCCCAAAACCGTAGCACCGCACCGAAACCACATAAAATGGTTTGGTTCGATTTTTAGGTGTATTGCGGTCTGTTCGATTTCAAAAAAAATAAAACCGATTACTTCAATTCGATTCAAAAACTATGAAAAAACCAGCCAAACCGCACCAATTTCACCCCTAACAGAAACTATATTCTCACCCATGTGGTTAATAGTCTAATTTCACAAACCCCCTTGCTTATATAAAAAGTAACAACTCCTAGTAGAAAAACAGAAGAAATTACATTGAAAGAAAAAAAGGTAAAGCAAAGGCCAAAAAAAAAAAAAAAAAAAAAAAAAAGATCAAGAAAAGAGTAAGTGCATGAATTCAATATTTTTTTTATACCAATGTTAATTCCGTCTAAATAATTACAATGACAGGGAGTCAGTATAATTTCTCAAACGTTAGTGTTGATATGTATTAAACTCAAACCTCTTGGGCGTAAGTGTAATTTAACCATAAATATAATATAATATAAAAATATGATAAATACAAAAAATTTCACCTTGTTTCGTTCCAATTTTCTGAAGTTAATTTTTTGAAAGTTGAGTTTTTTTGTTCTTCGTATTTTTTTTGTTTTTAGTGAATTTTGTTAGATATTTTAAGAAAATTTTTTATTTTTTAGATACATCTAACCTTGATGTACCTAAAAAGTAAAATATTTTAAAAAATCAATAAATACACAATAATACAAAAATATATTAAATTTTTGTATTTTTTTATACTTTTGGTATAAAGTTAGATTTTTTTTTCAGAAATATTGTAATTTTTAATTGTATTTATATTAAGTGTATCTAAAAAATAAAAAATAAAAATTACTTAAAATATTGAAAAAAAATCACTAAAAATAAAAAATAAAACAAATACAAGAAATAAAAAATTCAATATTCCAAAAATTGAATTCTGAAAAATATAACCAGGTGATTGTTTTCCTAGTAGATTAGCAGCATTGTGCATCTGAATTGCAAATGACAACTAATTCGACATTAAAGAAGTGTTTGGATCCTCTTTGGAATATAAATGCTTATATCTTCTCAATTTTCCTCTCTTTTTTTTTTTGGCAAATTAAACTAACCGTTTCTGTAGTTTGAGTCTTGAATCACTTTACTCTATGATCTTTCAATTGTGATATGTCTGACCCGAGAAATCTCATTTCAAATAAGGACAACTAAAAGGCACTGTTTCTTTTGCAAACGAAAAATGCTCTATTTCAAGGACAAAGTCATCAATTTGATAAAATATAAATTAGTTTGATTAAAAAAATGTTAAAAATATATTTTTAAATTTTTAAAAATTATTTCTACCCATCAAAGATAAAATTATATAAAAATGATAAATCTTTTATAATTTTTTTACCAAATTAATTTTTAGTATGTGTTTGGATAATGATCATATAATAGGTGGTTGCTTTTGTTAATATTTTTGGATGGTTATCATGTAATTGATTTTTTTTTTTTTTTTTTTGGTTAACAGATTTTTTAGATAATTATCATGTAATTGATGATTATTATAATTTTAATGTTTAATCAATATGTTTAATATATGAAATATTTTTAGTTTTAAATTTTTTTTTAATTTAATGAATTGGCTTAATAATGATATCAAAATTGTTGTCATGTTTGACTTAAGTTTATGAAACTATTTTTATAATTTATTTTTTAAAAAATAAAAACTAATTTAACAAAAATCAATATAAAAATTTATTTTTTCTCTCCCAAAAGATAAATTAAATATAAAGGATGTGTTCTTAATTTTTGTTGACCAATTTGATTTTTAGTTTCTTAGAAAATAAATTTGAAAATAAATTCGGAAAACTAAACCAAATAGAATTTTATAATCAAGAAATTAAGTGCCAACATTATTCATTATAGAAAAAAAAAAAGATCATTAAATTTCAAACACCATACAAGTTAACCCATACAAAATAAGTTATATGACGATTTTGCCCTTGAAATGGAGAATTTTCCGTTTGCAAAGGAAACAAAATCTTTTTGATTGTCCTTGTTTGGAACAAAATTTAAAATTTAGAATTAAATATATCACAATTAAAAAGTCAATGACCAAAATAACATAAATCTCAAATTATAGTAATGATTACTGTAATTCACGTTTTTTTATTTTAACTGTTAAATTTAATCTTTTTATTTTAAGGAAACTCGATCCATAAATTCAATTTTAAATTTTGTTCGTCCAAAGATTCACTCTAAAATAGATTATCCATGAGACGAACTCTTGTAAAATGACCAAAAGGCCTATCTATATATACTGTTGTCGCATCCGTTGTTCACATTTTTTTTTTCCCTTCACACAAACCCCCTCTCTTTTCTCTCTCTTTTTTGTTCTCTATCTCTCTCTCTTTCTCATATGTTCATTGTGAGAACCCGAATATACAAATCAAGTAAATAATTAAATAACAATAATTTTACAATCTCAAATATTTTGATGGTGAATCCTAAAGTGCAAAGTAAATATTACTGAGCAATCTTTTAATTAATTTTAAACCTAAAATAAATTTATAGTGGAAGTCTTTAATTTAGAGGTAAGTTTTATTATTAAAAGAAATAGGGGACAAATTAGTTAGTATATTTTGATCTAGTAATAGTTGTATTTTATTTAAATTAATGGAGAGAGAAAATAAATAAATAAAAACAAAAGATAATAATTTAGAGCCTTTTATTTAGATATATATATATATATATATATAAGAACCCTAGGTTGCCTATTGCAATCTATAGCAGCAGCAGAAGTAGCAACGTGAGAGAGAAAGAGAGAGCAAGACATAGAAAAGCGAGAGGAGGGTGTCTTTTGTGAAGGAAATTAAAGAAGGAAAAAAGGGAGTTGTTGTACAGGTAAATATTTTTATATATTAGCATGTATGTTGTTTTTTTTTTTTAATTAAGACCATGGTAATCATTGAGTTGCTGAAGTCATTGTTTTGTGTGGATGATGGATGGTGGTGTGAAGCGAGGGGTTGGTGATGGGAGGTTTTGGGTTACAATGGTGGATGGAAATTCTTGATCCTAAAATCATAAACTTTAAAAATCAAGAAATCTTATCAAATGGATAAATTTTGAACTAAAATTTTTATAGTAGATTAATTACATAATGAATTGCATATCAGAATTTTCTCATAATTTTTGAGAGTCAAAAGCTATATTAACTGGTGCGTTCAAATCTGTCCAAAAAACTGGTGTTAAACAGTAATTTCAGAAGTGTTGTTCTCTTTGGGTATAAATCCAAAAATTATCAAATCAGCGCCATTAGAACCGGTTACAAGTTTAGTTTCTTATATTTTTGGCCTTGCGTTGATTGCTCGTAAATACTATGTGAATCGTCAATTTCTTTAAAGTGCTGTAGAAAACAATTTGTTTGGATATAATTAATTGTAAATAATTATTTTGTTAAGAAAATCAAGTGAAACCAATTGGGTTTGAAACTTAGGAATATTAGTTGATATCTGGAGGGTTTTGGAATTTTTCAAACAACATAGAGTGGGTTTTGTAATTTTCAAAGTTAGCGAATAAATTGGAAAATTTTGTTTAAAATTCTGTTTTATCTTAAGGTTACTTTTAATTAAGTTTTGATTTGAACCCACGTCTTGGGTGATTTTAGATCTTGAAGAACATGAGCTTAGGTAATATTTAAGAGTAACGGTGAGTTGGGTTGAGCCGTGTTAGTGCGCTTTAATTTGGGATTACTTAGTTCTTATTTTTTAGTATTTTTAAATTAGTAGTGACGTGTAGTTTTCATACTTGGTTCAGGGCACTAGTTGGACTTTCATACTCTATTCGAGGATTATATTATTTCTTTTTCAGATAAATAGTTGTATGCTACATATTTTTATAAATGTTCTCTTACCCTGAATTGTTGGAAAATTGAATTGTTGTTTCAGGACTAAACTGTTTTGATAAATTATTATAGTATCAATGGAATTAAATTATTTTTCAAACATGTGTAAACTTGGCATACTGTAAACTATTTGTTATGGTCTCATGTTTATAATGGTGAACTACTATGTTTTACGAAATTGATATGTATTGATTATTGGGACCATCTGTGTATTTTAGTCTAGGGAAATTATTTCACTGTGTGTGGTGACTCTGGCCACTAGGGAACAGACCCGGGTTGGGCCGTGATGACTCTAGTGCTCAACAATTGTAAGGAAAAGACCTAGGCTAGGCTAGGTGACCTTCAATCAGATCGTCTTAGAGAAAAGGCATGGGTTGCCACCCCGAGGATGACTCTTAGTTTGGTATTGGATCCAACGGGCTTATTGCCTTGAAAACTGTGTGGCATGTTAGTTGTTATTCTTGGTACCCAGAAAATTATTGGTGTTCATGTTGTAATCTATTTTAAGTGGAAAATGTCATTTATCATGTTCTTGAAAGACATAGGTATTTTAACTGTTGAATTGCGGAACCTTCTTTTTTAAACAGATTGTCTTTACCAAACTGTATGTCAATCTAGTTTCTGTGATATATATCTTATTTTGGAATTGAACCTTATTTTCAAAGCTGTATTTACTATCCATGTTGCTACTTACTAAGCTATCAACTGACTTAGTTGTTTATCACTTTCAGATGTTAGAAGGACTCAGAGTGGACTTATGGCGTAGTAGGGACTCAATTGCATGGACCTCTAGGACATTCATTTATTTTGTTTTAGCTTGTTATGTCGGGTTTTGTGCATACATTGTGGTTGGATTTTTATTTAGAATTATTTTATTTTGTGGGCGTTTTGTATTCCCTTTGATATATATATTTTTGAAAATTGGTTATGGTTGGTTTTATCATTTATACTTGTGACTTATCACTGGATTGGGTTTTGATTTATTTATTTATGGGCTATCATCACATTTATTCTTTGTGATTTTGGGTTCATGTTTAGGCTTACGTGTGCCTTGGGCTGAGTCCCTATGGGCCACGATTGGTCATGCCCGGATTTAGGGTGTGACATTCATTTTCTCCCAGATCCGATCGAAGTTTTCGACGCAGTAGCTCCGTAGTGCCGGCGATAGAGGATACCTAATATGTTTCTTTCATCAGCAACTCAGTAGTGCCATCGTTTCAGCCCTCTTTCTCTCTCCCTCTCTCTTCCCGTAAACCGAGATCTGTGTACTCTAACCCTAGATCCTTTTCTATTGGAATCGATCGAACCAGTCTGGCAAAGTCATCGACGAAGTCGACCTCAAACTCAATGGTGGCGGCGTCAAGTTCGAGGTCATGGCGACGTGATTAATCATCATCAGCAACATCATAATATAGTGTCATACTGTACGAATTGGTTGAATGCTCGAAGATTAGTGATATCGATCTCATTGTTGAAGATTGGGGCTGTGGAGAGAGACTTGGTAAAAAGTTAGTTCTCAACTTTTAACTCGTTTTAGGTCATATTATCTCTCATAATTTTTACACATTTTTTACAAAAAATGTCAAAACAAGCTAAAAGAATCAACTTATAATGATCTTCCCAAAACACCAGTCAGCTTTGCAGCAACAGAAGCAGCGAACTGATTTTCAATTGAAGCCGAGTTATCTATTGACAAAGTAAAAAATACTCATTGATTTATCTGTTGCTTGTTGTGGTTTGTATTTATTTTTTTTTTATCTATCTCAAGGGTTTTGAGCTCGAATCTGTACGATTTTTTCCATTACTGCAACGGCCAAGGCTTGAGTTAGGGTTGTCATGTTCACATATATGGTTTGGTTAAGGTTGATGATTGTGATTGTGGAGTTTTGTTTTTTATCATGATTGTGTTGTTATTGTTGTTGTTGATGATGATAATAATGATGAAATAGATTGCAACACAATAAAAAAAAAATATATATATATATATATATATATTTTGTTCTTGTGTTGAAAAGATAAAGAGGAGTGAGAGATAGAGAGAAGAAACATTTGAACAGATAGAGAGAGATTTCTGAAACTTGGAGTGAATGTGTTAGATCTATTGAATATGTGTTAGATTTCTTTTTTGCTTTTCACATTTGAGCTCAACTATGTTAGATCTGTTGAATATATGTATTAGATTTGGTATGTGGACGACGATTATGAACCGATAGGATTTTTTTTTGTTGTTGATGATGATTTTGAACAGATGAGTAAGAGTGAGAAACATTTAAATGGATAGAAATTTTTGAACAGATAAGATTTGGTTTGACTTGATATTCCAACAGATAGAAGAAATTATAAAAAAAAAAAAAATAAGCAAATAGAATTTCAACATATAAAATTTAGGGAAAATAATTGAACAGATAGGAACAAAATTTGAACGAAAAAGATCATAACATTAAATAGATAGGCTAAAAAATTTGAACTGATAGGGAAAATTTTGAACAAATAGATATAAATTTAAACATGTAGGGAAAATATTTGAATTGATAGATATAAATTTGAACATATAATCAAAAAAAGTCAACAAATAAATTAAAGGGTAAAATTGAAAACAAAATATCATTCAAAACAAATAAAAAGACTTCTCAACAAATTATTTTACAAATTGTGAATTTTTCTCCAATAAAAAATATCTGCTAGATCTAACACCTTATACTCCCGTTAGATTAAATTTTTCAACAATTTTCTCTTATTTTAATTGTTAAATTTAATATTATATCTAATGCTTTCCCTCTTATATGGGTGGATCCAACATATGTGAAAAGGAGGGTTGTAGATGTAGATGGCTTTGTATGTGCTACTTATTTGGATCCTTCTCTTTTATTTGATTAATATTGCATCTACTTATTTCGATCCTTCTTTTTTATTGGATTAATATTATAAGGCAAGTTATATGTGTATCTTTTTTCTTTTTCTTTTTCTTTTTCTTTTTTCTTTTTTTTTTTTTTTCGTCTTCTTGAACAATCCGAACAGAGTACTTTAGTTTTTGTCAATTCACTTCTCTTTTAATATGCTCAAGTGTGTTACATCTAAACACATTTTTTTTCTATATTTTTCTTGTTATCATTAATGTTGTATTTGGTTGGGAGATTTTGGAAGGAATTTAGAAAGTAAAAAGGAAAAAGTGAGTGAAATTAGGTGAAATATAAGTATATTTTATTTATATTTTACCTATCTTTTCTTTTTCCCTTTCCAAATCTCCCAATCAAATACAGTATAAACACAAAGCGATGTGACTCAAACTAACAAATACAAATTGTTAGTGTGATGTATGTACATATGGTCCTGCTCCCATTACTTTATCAGAAATGATACAGACCCCCCCTTTTTTTTTATCCCTACAACCCCCCACAGACACATGTCAACTAGAGATAGGAAGAAAAAAAACAAAAAAAAATAAAAAGTTAGCCAATCACAATGCATTGGGGTTGGTGGGATTCCGGAAAGGGGGTCCCAACCTTTTTCCTTACTCTATTCAGAAATTTGATGACAAATCTCTCTTATTGATAACTCTAGTTTTTTTTTTTTTTTTTTTTTGGGTTGCTCTTTCCTCTTAAATACAAATCTGAAATGTATTATGTTTTTCTTTATTTAAACCATGTATTGAAAATATTATTTCCTCTAAAATTAACACTTTGAAAAACTGATTGTGGTGGTTCGTGAGTATAGGCACAACAATTAAGCTCATTTCATGGGATATTTGGTTACAGCAGAATATTTCAGCATTCCAAAATATAGTCTGAGAGTTCCAAGTGAGCAAGAAGAAGTTCAAATTACACCTATCAAGCTTTTTCATCATAGCAGGTTTGGATTCTTCCAAATTTAGCAATAAATAATGCCTTGCAGAAAAAAAAAAAAAAAAAAAAAAGAAGATATGGACAATTTTGGGGTTTCAATTACCACGTCAGTTATCTGAAATTGATACTGATTGTTTTGGTGAGTGAGATGACCACTCCATTGAATGGAATGTTCCAATATGGCTCAATGATGTGCGGTCCATTCCCCAGTATTACATAGACCAAAGAATAACCCAAAACAACAAACATAACCCCTACACAATTTGAAGAATTAACGTCAAATATAGCAAATAAACTATGGATAGCAATCTTTGACAACATAAACTGATAAATGATCCACATTGGTTTTTATGTTTTTCTTGGGTCTAATCTCATCACATAGGGCGCAAAGAAACAATCCACGGTATACCGATCATCTATTGTGGCAGGGTACATGTCTCTTGCCAAACTACTGCCGAACTCTCCTAAGTAAGAATGATTCTTCGATATCTTAATGCCTTTCTTCCACAAGCTCCGCTAATTTAGTATGACAATATCTCTGCATTGGCTCTTGCTTCCAATCCAATATTTCATGCTCGAACAAAGCATAGTGAGATTGATTTTCACTTTATTAAGGAGAAAGTGATTTGCAAGGATCTTAAACTGAAATTTATTTTCAGCACCGATCCACTCGCTAATTTGTTCACCAAATGCTTGTCCACTATTCAGTTTACCAAGGACAACCTGATAGTCACCGCAATGCCCATCAGCTTGAAGGGTGGGGTATTAAGGCTTGAGGTTAGAATGAAACTATATGTTAGTTGAGATTCTGTTAGGAAGTTGTCCATGTGTACAAGTAAGGTAGTTAGATGTGTTTGAGGAGGTGAGTTGGTTATGAAGGTTGAGGGGTTTGGTCTATAAATGTATAACATAGTACATTCAGTTGTCTCAAGACAATGGAACAAAATTACTATAAAATTGAAAAGAGATACAAAGAATACAATTTGGAGCAAAATATGAATAGCAAGAAGTTGTGTGAATAACAGAGAATAGTGTTATTGTCCTTTTTATTATCTCACAATGGCATACATATGTTTGCTTTTATAGGCAAACCAACCAATGCATGAGAACAAGCAATTGGTTCATTTACATCATAAATTGCAGTGCACATCCGTAATATAGTTACTACAAAAAAATTAAGGTTTTAGAGACTAAAATTTAGGAATAAAATTATTTTTTAAAGATCAAATATTTTTGTTGTGAAAAGTGTTGTTATTATATTTTTAGCAACGAAAATTAGACATTAGTGACTAATTATTATCCTTTTGGGATCAAATTTTTTGTCTCAAAAAATAAATTATTTTGAGACCAAATTATTTTGTCCCTAAAAGTCTATTTATTTGTGACATTTTCAAAATTTTGTCCCTCAAAGCCTAATTTTTGACTTTTTGGGATGACCTTTTAGCAACTATTTTTATAACGATATAAATTTGTCTCTAAATGTCTTTTTGCAACAAAATTTTCACTTTTAGAATTCAAAATATTTAGTTTCTAAAACTCTTATACGTTATAGTGAGTGCTGCACCGCCTTTGCTATTTTCACTGCTTTTGTGATAATTATCGCCGTAAACAATTTTTCTGTATTGTACATATTTTACAACATAAATATATTTGTCTCTCCTTTATGCTCTCTCTTATGGTAATTATTGGTTTCAAGGGCATGCCCAATTCACATATTGGTTTTTCTCAATCCAATGGGTGAAATGTGTTGTATCTTATGGTAATTACAGTGTTCGATCTATTGGAGTAGTACATTACACCCTTGTGTTTTGTACTTTTTTTCTTTTCTTTTCTTTCTTTCTTTCTTTCTTTCTTTCTTTTTTTTTTTTTTTTTTTTGTAACGTTTTATGATCACTAAAAAAATATACACTTTGATGCTAATAAAAAAAATATATATATAGAAAGAAAAGATAAAGACAGAGAGAGATAGTAGCATTGTGACGGATAATGGGCTACAACATTAGTTGACAAGTGGTCGTACCCAATTTTTTTTAAAGAAGTAGAGCAAAACAGAGTATCAACAGTAATTTTTCTTCCCCCACTTATTACAATTAAAATTAATCTACTTCCAAAGCAGTCTCATTTGGTCAATGCTACTTCCACATTTCCATTGGCATCACTCAACGCTTTAGATGTTGTATCACCTTCACCACTACCAAATTCCACATCCCCTTCTTTGTTGCTGTCAATCACCTCTTCCAGTGGCTTATAAGTATAAAACCAAGCGCATACTACAAAATACAAAAGATTTATTACTTGTATACCTCCCATAAGCCAATAATAGTTTTCTAATCTTCCCCTATTGAGGTTTCTGTCAGGTAGCCAATTCCTGTCATTCCCAGTATATTTATGAATCAACGACACCATCAAGGTACCCATGTAGCTCCCCACCGATATCGCTATCCAGTAGAGCGCCGTAGAAGTGCTTCTCATGCTTTCAGGCGATTCATCGTAAAGAAACTCCATGTGCCCAACAGACAAGAAAACAACAGCTATTCCAGAAATGCAATATTGAGGAAGCAACCAGAAGACGGTTATCGGGATGACAGCAGTGGGTTGGTCCAATAAGTTGTGATCTGCAGCCACTGCTTTCCTCTTCATCTCTACAAGGGCTGAAACAATATTAGCAAGAATGTGAAGCATGATGCCTATGCCCATTCTCTGTAAGCATGTGATGCCTGAATGATTTCGAGTGAATAAGCGTGCAATGAGCACAAACAGGCGGTCGTATAGGACAAGGCCGATGAGGTTAATGAGGATGCTAAAGGTTGACAGACTAGCTGGAGGTATTTGGAAGGAGGAGGAGTGGGAGAAGTGACAATCCATGGAGCGAGCTTGTAGTATGATTAAGGGCTGGTTTGGCTTATCCTAAATAAGTCAAAAAGTCAAAAAGTTACTCTAAAATCCAAAAAGATATCACTATTCAACAAAAAAAAAATTAAAAAATCAATTTTCTTCAAAAAAAAAAAAAAAAAAAAAAAGTACACACACCTCATTGATGTGTGTGCAGCTGCTGTGTGCGGCAGTGGAGAAAAAAGAAATGATTGGGTGTGGTTTTTACACACACCGTTGTTCGTCCTATGGGGGTCATCACGGGTCCCGTTTTGATAATCTGAACCGTCCAATGTGTAGAAATCGTCGAGTACTATATGTCTGCAAAAAATCACATTGATCGGATATCGATAACTATATGATCAAATCAGTTATGTACAACAAATGGATGGTGTTATAATTAATGATTGAAAAATAAATAGATCTGATCAGATAGCTATCGATATCCGATTAACGTGATGACCCCCACGGGCCAAACAAAACCGTCCAATGCTTTGTACAAAAATTAGCCAATAATTTCCAACTCCAATTGAGTCTGCCGGTTGTATGGCTGGGGCCCACTCCTCTCTTATCATCTCTTACACACTTTTTTTATACAATTTTTTAATACACATTTTTCCATAAAAAGTCAAAAAATTAACCCAAATCTCCATATTTTTTTTTTGTCTTTTTTAGTCCAAAAAGACAAAAAGTATACCTTTTTAGGACACCCCAAACCAACCCTAAGTTTCCTGAATTTGACTCCGATGCTGCAAGTAGTATTCCAGATGGGCAAAACTCGAATTATGGATTTCAGTTCCTCTACTCGATGGACAGTCGATAGTCTCCAAAGGTTTGAGGAGTTTTGCTCTTTTGCATCATCTTCAGTTACAATAGCAGCTCGATCAAGCCACCTTCAAAAATTAGCATAAATTACAAGACATATACTCTTACTTAAGTCCACGTCTTTAAACTAGCGAAGTATGGAAAAATGTATATAAGTATTAAGATTGATATGAACCCAAATTTCAGCATTTTTCAGTCATCGATTTGTTCCAATTATTAGAAATTAGTTTCAATTTTATGTTATGTTCTATCCTTTTTTCCCCTAGTAAATGTTCTGATATGGTGCTAAATGTTATGATATGGTGCTAATATAGAAATCTTCTATCTATGGGAAAGAAACAGCACTCAACAAATGGAGCAAGGAGGGTGGATTCCAGTCATGAGGCAGAGAAGAGGGAAAGGTACAGGGAGCAAGGAGCCAAGGACTGAATTGTTCACTGTGTTTGTGGATAGTTTGCCTTACAGTATGGACCCAAAAACATTGTTCAAATTGTTTACAAAGTTTGGAATAGTGAAAGATGTATTTATCCCGCAGAAGAGGAGGAAGTTCACAAATACCAGGTTTGGCTTTGTCAGGTTCGACTGCTCAGTGGCAGCGAGGGTTGCAGTTTCTAAAGCCAATGGTCTATGGGTAGAGGACAGGGAGATTCAAGTCAAAATGGCAGAGTATGATAGATTTAAGGAAGGAGCACAGAGTAGAAACCAGACTACAGGGACCAAAGGCATCAACGAAGCAGATGGAAGAGAAGTACACAATCAGCATGGTTTACAGAGGTCATATGCTGAAATACTAAAAACAAATGCTAGAGGATCTGCGGGGAAAGTCGAAAGAACTATCATGGTAGATGAAGCCGGTCATGGTTGGCTGCACGAGAGTGTGATCTTGAGATTCAAAGAAGAGTACTCTATACATGGCATTGAGAAGATTTTTATGGAGAAAGGAATTGAGGAAGTAATGGTCAGGCGTGGAGGAGGCAGAGACGTGGTGGTCACCTTTAAATCCAAAGAAGCTAAGGATGCAAAACTAGCACTGGTCAGAGAATGGTGTAGAGATTGGTGTGAGTCGGTTAAAGAGTGGGAACCAGGAGCTCGTGCAGAACAAGAGAGGTGCCTGTGGCTCAGATGCCATGGGATACCCCTAAGCATGTGGAATAGAAACACTTTCTGTAAGATTGGCAACATTTGGGGAAGTGTTATTCGATTAGAAGGAGACATTTGCCAACCCAAGTCCTTCAGTTATGGAAGAGTCAGAATTGCAACTCAGTGTATGGACTTCATCAATAAAACTATTAATCTGGAATGCAAAGGCAGGTTATATCCTGTTATGGTGTGTGAAGAGCAACCAGTTAGCATATTTAATAATGACAGTTCGATACTTAGTGAGGTTGAGGACGTCCATAGCTCTAATGGAGCTGTTAATCACGAACCAGTACCTGGGTGTGGTGCTGGAAATGAAGCAGTTGACATGCCTAAGGAGGTTGAGGAAGAAGATGATGAGCTGGCAAAGTCTGACACCGTAGTGGTTGAGACCCAATGTGGGCTGGAGCCGACCTGTAAAGCTGTCCAAGTTAATACAGTGGTTGTAGAGCCTGAATGTGGCGTGGGAAACATAGTGGGGCTTGAGGCACGCATGGATAGATCTCTATTGGTAATGGCAGACAGTGCACTGCAGAGGGATAATGTTAATCAGAGGGTTGATGAGCATCTGTTTACCCCTGGGTTTATTAAGAGTGTAAGTGGGGCAAGTGGGCACAGGCCTGGTATCCACCTGGAAGTTAATTTGGGCCAAATACATGGGCCTGTTTCCCCAAATGGACTGACTGAAGAGGGGGTGGGCACATCTATAGTCCACACAATTAAACCTCATTGGGCTGGTACCAGGAAAGATGGGCTCTGGGTGCAATCAAGCCAAACTACTATCAATGGAAGCTCCAATGCTGTAAAGAAGGCAAGAAGGAAAGGAAAGATGAAAGTGGGAGGGCCGGGTGCAGCAAAACCGAACACAGAGGAGGTTGGGTATAAGAGGTTAGCTCGTCTGTATGGTCAAAAAGGTAACCCATCTAGCAAGTCTATCCCCAAGTGCGCAGTGTTCAGGGCTGCTGCAGCAGCCATGTCTTTTTCGGCATCAACCAAGAGTGGTTCAAGCAAAGGGAGGCATATCCTTAGTGAAGCTCAAGCTAATCTTCAGCTGGGTAAAGTTCTGGGAATTCACTACAATGGTAAAGAGAGTGAAGTTTTGGAGAAATTGGTAGAGCTTGAATCAATTGACAGAGGAAGAAGAAAGGGGAGGGAGACGGCATAAGGGTCTCAGTGTCTCATCTAGGGGATTTTGGCGTATCATATGTGGACTGATGAATTTAATGTCATGGAATATCAGAGGATTAGGGAAATCTGTGAAGAGGGGAAGGATTAGGAAGCTCATTTGTGATAGGAGGGTTGACTTTGTTCTATTACAGGAAACTAAGAAAACCTCTATTTCAGAAAGTGAAGTTAGAACCTTGTGGGGAAGGAGGAATATGGAATTTATGGCAGTAGATTCAGAAGGGTTAGCAGGGGGACTACTCTGTATTTGGGACCCAAGCTTATTTCAATTGAAGGATTGTTGTTCCAATAGAAGATTTGTTCTCCTGTCAGGTACTCTTCTGAAATCTTTTGATTGTGTCATACTAAATGTTTATGCCCCCAATGATGTGAGTGGTAGAGGTATGCTTTGGGATACTTTAATAAAATTAAAGTCTGACTTTCCAAATCCATGGTGCTTGGGGGGGGACTTCAATGAGATCAGATTTATTGGGGAAAGGGGGGGCTGCTCTGGAAGGGAAAAAGGAATGAAGGAACTTAACGCTTTCATTGATAAATGTGAGTTGAATGATATACCATTGCTTGGTAGGAAGTACACATGGTGTAATGCTCAGGAGGGGGAGAAATGGAGTAGGATTGACAGGGTCCTGTTAAATCCTGAGTGGTTGCAAAGATTTAACTTCAAGCTATGGGGTCTTCCTAGAACTTGCTCTGATCACTGCCCACTCTTGTTAATGGAAGATGAGAGGGATTGGGGGCCAAGACCCTTCAGGTTCATTAATGCATGGATTATGCACCCTTGTTTCCTCTCTGTTATGGAAAAATTCTGGACTGAAAAAAGGATTACTGGGAGTGCGGGGTACATTCTTCTCCATAAACTACAACTGCTCAAGGGAGAGCTGAAAAAATGGAACTCTAAAGTTTTTGGGAATGTAGCTACAAAATTAAAGGAGGCAGAGGTAGAGCTGCATGGCATTGACATTACTGCAGAAGACAGAACTTTGTCTGAATCTGAAAAGAATAGAAGAATGGAGGTGAGAGGGGAGGTATGGAAGCTTAGCAGGATGCTGGAAAGGATTTGGCATCAGAAGTCTAGAGTAAACTGGATCTTGAATGGGGACAGGAATACTAAGTTTTTCCATGTGATGGCTAGTAGCAGAAGGAATAGAAATTCAATCAATTCTATCTCAATTGATGGAGTTGATATGAAGGAGCCAGAGACCGTACGACTTGCAGTCTTACAGCACTTTAGGAGGCAGTTCACCGAAAGCTGGGCAATTAGACCAACTCTGGGGGGCATCTTTAAGTCAGTTACAGCTAGTGATGCTTTTTCTGACCTGGAAGCTGATTTCTCTGCATGTGAAGTAAGGGCAGCTATCATGGACTGTGATGGAAATAAGGCGCCAGGCCCAGATGGTTTTAATCTCCTATTTTTTCAGAAATTTTGGAAGGTATTGAAATCTGAGGTGTTGCATTTCATGAGGGATTTTCATACCACTTCCAAGCTCTCATTTGGAATTAACAGTTCTTTCATCACTCTTATTCCCAAGAATGATACTCCTAATGGATTAGCTGATTTTAGACCCATTAGTTTGGTGGGGAGTATGTACAAGATTCTCTCAAAAGTCCTAGCTCATAGGCTTAAGAGAGTGCTCCCTGAAGTTATTGGGGATTCTCAGTCTGCTTTTTTAGGTGGGAGAAGTATACTTGATGGAGTTTTTATTGCAAATGAAATTGTGGATGGATGGAAAAAAGCTAGAAAGAAAGGGATTCTTATTAAACTTGATTTTGAAAAAGCGTACGACTCAATTAACTGGGAATTTCTATTTTCTATGTTGGCCAATTTTGGGTTTGGGTCAAAATGGACTTCTTGGATGAGGGCGTGTGTTTCCACAGCAAGGTTGTCTGTTCTTGTGAATGGTTCACCAACAGAGGAGTTTTCTCCACAAAAGGGTCTTAGACAAGGTGACTCTCTATCTCCTTTTTTATTTATTATAGTGGCAGAAGGGCTGAATATATTGATGCACCGAGCTCATGAACTAGGGATCATTAAGGGGGTAAAAGTTGGGGCGAAGGAAGTGATGATTTCTCACCTCCAATTTGCAGATGATTCGATGTTGTTTTGTGAGGCTGACTTGGAACAAATAGTTCATATAAAGAGGGTCCTAAGATGTTTTGAAATACTTTCTGGAATGAGGATTAACTTCCACAAGAGCGTAGTGTGTGGGGTAGGTGTGGATGTTGAGGCCTTGTTATCCTGTGCTGATATTCTAAATTGCAAGGTCCAAGGATTACCAATGAAATTCTTGGGCCTTCCATTAGGTGCTAATCCAGGTAGGAAATCAACCTGGAAGCCAGTGTTGGATAAGGTTAAAGCTAGGTTGGCGGGTTGGAAGAGAAGAACTCTATCTTTTGCAGGCAGGCTAACGTTGATCAAGTCTGTCCTGTCTAGTCTACCTATTTACTATCTTTCTCTGTTCAGAATGCCCAATGGAGTTGTTAGAGAAATTGAAAAACTCCAAGCTGCTTTCCTGTGGGGAGGTAACGATCGGAAAAGGAAAGTCCACCTAGTAAAATGGGCTGAAGTGACAAAAAGTAGGGAGCAAGGTGGACTGGGAATTAGAAGAATCAAGGATGTCAATTCTAGCCTTCTCCTTAAATGGTGGTGGAAATTTGGGAAGGAAGTAAATGTCCTTTGGAGAAGGTTGTTGTGTAGCAAATACAGGATTGAGGAGGGTAGCTGGATCCCATTGGCGAGTGTGTCTCATAGTCACTCTAGATTGTGGACTGATATTATCACAGTGGCTAAGCATCATCAACAGTTAGTGGAGTTCTATGTAGAGAAGTTTCGGTTAAGGATTGGGAATGGGACTAGGATCAAGTTTTGGCATGATTGTTGGCTTGGCAGCAGATGTTTAAAAGCTGAGTTCCCTAGACTCTTTAGTTTGTCCATTGATAAAGGGGGATCACTCTTCAGCTTCTATGATAGGAGATCTTCTGTGGAGGAGTGGAATTTTATCTTTAGGAGAAACCTCTATGATTGGGAAAAGGATGAAGTAAATAGATTGGTTGTTGTTTTAAAGGATGCCCCTCCTTTACGCAGTAATGTGGAGGATTGTGCTACATGGAATGGAACAGCTGGCTGCCTCGAGGTATTTGTTTTGTACAGGTTCAGTGACACTCCCTTTGGCCCTCATCTGTCTTTAGGTAAGTTTGTGTGGAACACCGATTTACCTCCTAAAGTCCAGTTTTTTGGCTGGTTAGCTTGGAGGAATAGAGTGAAAACTAGAGTTTTTCTCCAGCATATTGGTATTCTTAACAGTAGTGCTTCAATTCTTTGTGCCTTTTGTGAAAATGAGAATGAATCTGCTGCCCATGTGTTGCTGCATTGTCCATTTTCCTGGAAAGTTTGGTCAGATCTGTTACAATGGTGGGGGTGCCTGTGGGTGGTGCCTAGGTCTGTTGACTGCTTGTTTTATTGGTGGTTAGGTGGCCATTTTAAGAACAAGGCTAGGAGATTATGGAGGGTTCTACCTCTGATTGCTCTATGGTCCATTTGGAAGTTTAGAAATGATTGTGTATTTAATGGGGCGCAGCCTTGTGGAGTAGATCTTAGTGAGCTCATTAAGGTTCGATTTGCCTTATGGAGTAAGGCCTCCAGGTTAGGGAATATGTACTCGGTTAATGATTTTATCAACAACATTGATCAGGTAAAGGCATGTGTTTGAGGAAGTCTGCAGCTGGCAGTGTCCGTCTGCTGTATGCATCTGCTGTCTGCATGATCTGGTTGGTCTGTTTGGTGATTGATTCTTCGGTTTGCTTCTGGCAATCTGCTTCTGTTTTGCATCTGCTAGTCTGTCAGTGGGTGTCTACAGCTGCTAGAGAGCAGCAGAACATGCTCTGGCCTAGCATTGTTGATCCAGCCCTCTGCCTATCTACATGCTTCAGCTGCTGCTCAAGCTTGTATGGTGGTTGCTAGTTGGTGCTTCTGTATTTCTGGTGTGGAACACTTCCAATCCTATGCCAGATGCTAGGTGCATTTTCAGTCTGCATTTTCCAATCCTGGCTTGGCTGCTGTTTAGGGGCCAAGCTTTGGTGGTTGCTGCTGTATTGTAGATTGTGGATTGTATCTTGTATCTTGCCAATTATGGGTCAAGTGCATAGTGCACTCCCCTGATTTGTTGATGTATTGAGGATTGTATATTGCTTTTTCATCAATAAATCCTTATTTTGCCGATCAAAAAAAAAAGTATTAAGATTGATGTGCATAATCTCAAGGTCAATTCATTCCACCGTTTACATTTTGGCAAAGCGTTTATATATATATATATTGATTCTAGCTTAACAAGCAAACCATTTTTTATTGGCTTAATTAGTCAAAAAGTGATTAAAAAATCTCAAACCAAAAGAAGCCATTAGTTCATGTTCATGCAGCATAGTGTAGCTTATAAATCAAATCAAATCAAACCAAATCAAGTTTTAAGTCCCATCTAATAGTATCGGCTGCATAAATCTTTTTTCTCCACTCAACTCTATCCAAGGCCATTTTATTAGTCAAATATATTGTAGCTTATATTTAATAAAAATGCAACATATATATAATTTACTTTTTTAAATACAATAAGATTAAAAGAATAAAATATTACGCTTAACATTCATTTTAACTTCATTACTTATAATATATCATATCATCTCTTATTTTATTGATATTACCATTTCGAAAGTTACAAAATTAATAGGTCTTTTGAAAAAAAAAAGTGGGAAATAATCTTACTTGAACTGATCAGTGTGTAGAAGCCTTCCAGTGGAAGAAATAACAGCATCAAGCTCTCTATTTTCATACAACTTTCCTAGATCTTCTGGTGCAACTTCTTTCCTCTTTTTCCAAGCAGCAACAATTGCTTGAGCCAATCTGACAAATGGACTGCCCCCTGGTTTTATTTTCTTATAAAGAGGAGAGCCCAAAACATAGACTACCGTAGAGAAAGCCATGATAATGGTTGGGATTCCCAAACCCAGACCCCACCCTACATTCTCTTGGACATAAACCACAACTGTTAGAGACATGAGTGAGGACAGACTCATGCTGAAAAATTACCAATTGACGAAGTTCCAGCTCCGAGCCTCGACCTTGGATTTGGTCATGTCGAATTGATCGGCTGCGAAGGTGATGACGTTTGGCCCATGCCGCCTGCACCGATCATTAAGAAGAAGAGGGAGAGATAAAGAACCCATAGCCGTAAGGATGAGGCTTCCTGGCAGCTCTCTTGAGTAGGGCATGGATAGGGGTGAGCATGGTCCGGATTGGACCGGATTGGGATAAAACCAGAACCAATCCGTTATTTACGGTTCCTAAAAAATTGGAACCAATCCAATCCGTTTAAATCATGGAACCAATCCGAACCAATCCATTTAAATACGGATTGGATCGGTTTAGGATCGCGGATTCACATAATTAAATAACAAAAATATATATATAACACTTGAATTTCATAAAAATATAAACATAGCGCTATATTAGTTCCATAATAGCAACATGTTTTTCTATAATAACGACATACTGTTCTAGAATTTAAACAACCATAAGAAAACTGGTTTCACCATAAGTATTTAGACCATTGCAAATTAAAACTTAAAACTAACAAACAAAAGTAATAAAAGAAGATATTATACGATTTTAGGTTTGAGTTTAGATTTTACATAGAATAAGAAAAGATACTATGGGGGAGGATGTATAATAAAAATATAGACTATTTGTATACGGTCCGGATCGGTTCCAATCCGGAACCGTGGGATTCAATCCGGAACCAATCCGTGAACTCCGGATTTTTAATTATTCAATCCGGAACCGAACCACGGATTCAAAAAACCAATCCAAACCTATCGGATTGGACTGGACTGGATCGGATTACGGATTTCACGGATTCCTTGCTCAGCCCTAGGCATGGAGGAGGGCGAAGCTGTGGCAGTATTGCTGATATGGTGATGCTCACCAATCCCTGTGCCAAATTGTTCACTACAAGAAAAAGCATTTTTGCCGACCACTTTTAGCTACCAAAACTAATTTAGTCGCCAAAAGTCACGGAATTGGCTACCAAAAATAATATTAGTCGGCAAAAGTCAACATTTTAGCTACTAATTTTTTTTTAGTAAGGGAATGTTGATTATTGGCTACTAAAAAAAATTTAGTAGCTAAAGATATTACAATTGGCGACTAAAACAATTTTTAGTAGCAAAACATATGACAATTGGCGACTAAATAAAAATTTAGTAGCCGTAGAGGTACCTTTAGCTACTAAATTGTTTGGTAGCCGAATGAAAATAAAAAAATTAATTTTTAATCTTTCCCGACCAAACTTTTGGTCGCCAAATGTCAACTTTAGGCGACAAAATTTCTTTTAGTCGCCAAATACCTACTTTCGGCTACTAAATTTTTTGGTAGCCGAATGAAAATAAAAAAATTAATTTTTAATCTTTCCCGACCAAACTTTTGGTCGCCAAATGTCAACTTTCGGCGACAAAATTTCTTTTAGTCGCCAAATACCTACTTTCGGCTACTAAATTGTTTGGTAGCCGAATGAAAATTAAAAAATTAATTATTTTTATTAAGAGGTTGTACACCTACCATCCAAAAATATTAATATCTTATTTTTTTTATTATCTCAAAATATTAATTTTTTTAAAAAATTAATTATTAAAATAATATGAATTTCTTATTTTGTCCTTTTTTTAAATCCATTAATAATACAAAAAGTACAATTATGACAATTGATATGTCTAAAAAAATATACTATCAAAAGGTAATTTTGAAAAATTAATATTTTTAAAATGTAATAATTGTATTATAAAAAGAAATTAAATTCTGAAAATAGATTATTATTTTTAGATGGAAGAAGTAGTCGGCTTTCATTTGATGGTTGAACACATCTTTTAATAATTGGGCCCTCACGCGAAAGGTATGCTAAAATGGGCAACTTGTTATTGGCTGTTTGTCGATAGTTTTACATTGCAAAAATTTAAAGGCATAGTTACAAGTCAGTCTGATGAATTTAATTTTTAATAATAAATTTATTATTTTTAAAAAGTACAATTAAACTATTTATACTTTTTACATCATCATATTTCAATAACACTAATAAATTAAGAATAAATCAAAATTCACAAATAAAAGACAAAATATCCCAATTATAGCTATGCATATTGTTTGGTCTGAAATTAGTCATTTGTACATTATGGTTTTTTCATCTCATAGACTTGTTTCTAGACTTGATGGGACTTAAGGCTTGGTTTGGTTTGTTTTGTTTTATAGACTTGTTTCTATAATGGTTCAAAAAGAAAGGAAAAAAGAATAAAAGAAAAGAAAAGAGACTTGTTTCTATAAGGTTGAGGCTAACTTTAGGAGTTCAATATGCACCATTACACAAGTTATTGCATGGGGAATTTTCTTAGTTGCAATCTGACATTTTGTTTGATGTGACCAGATACAATCTTGAAGAAGTATTCATCAACTGTTGCCACAATATTCACAGGCATAACATCTGCTGCATTATTTGGCCACTCTGACTACATCTGCTGCACGTATTTACTGCAGAATATTCTTTAATATGTAAAATTTATGAGTACAAAAGCCATATATAAGCTTCATGGACAACATAACAATGGGATTTGGAATTGGCCTATCTAGTCGTGGTCGCTACCAGCTTATCACTGAGGTCTGGTTGCCTTTTCTAGCACATATATATATATATATATATATATATTTAGATAAAAAACACTATTTAAGTTATTAATTTTTACTTGTTTGAGTTTCTTTCAGAGGTCTGCTTGCTATGCCAGAAAATGGGATTGGCTTGTTTCCAGATATGGGCTTTTGCATATATAGCAGCACGAACTCTAGGAAGAGGATCAGTTGGTATGCTTTATGTTATTTAAAAGGTTCAGTTGGGTTCTATGGAGGGAATTTTTTTTATGATGTTATGTTTTCTTTTGTTTGCACATTGAAGCTTTTTGGTATCACCTTTAAGTATATTGAATTTATTGTTTAAATTCATCATTGAGGGGCATGATGCTCATTATTTTTTTAGCAAAAGTAAGGTGAAAATGTGATAAATTTGCAAATCAGTTTTATTTTTTTTGATAAACTGATAAACTGATAAATCATTATTTTATTGATAAATCTGCAAATCAGTTTTATTTTAGCAAATGTGATAAACTGATAAATCTGAAAATCTGAAAATGTAAGGTGAAAATGTGATAAACTGATAAATCTGCAAATCAGTTTTATTTTAGCAAAAGTAAGGTGAAAATGTGATAAATCATTATTTTTTTTTTATGATGTTAAAACGCCGCTAAAAATCAGTTTTCCAGCAGTGAGTATGTCATCGTTTTTCTTATAAGAATTAATTTTTTACTTTGTCAGGAAAGAAGAAGAAAAAGAAGAAACCCCGGTTGCCTTTGAATGGTATATTTGCTGTTTTGTTGTATATCCCTTGAGACATCTCTCAGAGTTAGTTTGTTGGGATTTGGGGAAAATTCCTAGTTGGAATCTGTACTATCAATGTGATTGGCAGGAGGAAAATATGGCTGTAAGCGGGAAGAAGAACGGGGAATTTATCACAGGCAGTGATGTTTCTAAAATGAAATACACAAACAAGGTCTTTTTTTGCCAAGTTTGATTGAACTTGTCACTGTCTCAGTAAAGAACAATGATGGGTTTTATTGTATCCTGTGTGCTGTGTTTTTTCTTTCGTTTCTTGATAATAGATGAAGAAAATAATAGAAGAAAAACCAGCTTCAAATAATTTTGTGTAGTTGCCCAAGTTGAATCATTTATGCATTTGTCACCTTTCATATAGGTGGTGGAAGAAACTTTGAGACTCACAAACATTTCACCCTTCCTTTTTCGCTCAGGTGACGGAAGAAGTTGAATTTCAAGGTATGCCGCTAAATTTTGTAAACACATGAAATTGTTGAGAATTAGTGATCATAATGAAGACTTGCAGGTTTCATAATCCCAAAAGGCTGGAAATTGTTATTGTGGTTTCGATACAATCACAGTAATTCAGAATACTTCATGGATCCATTGTGCTTCAATCCAGATAGATGGAATGTAAGCTCGCAATAAGGCATTGCTTTTGTTTTTGTCTATCATCTCAGAAGTTTTACGTCTTTGCTTTGTTAGTACATAGTCTTCCAAAAGTAGATTACTCAATTCCTAGAGGCAAGAAAAGTGTTTCAAATATTTTACTCAGATCGCTATTCCTATTGAATGTGAACATATTTATTTTGCTAGAAACCGGCAAAACCTGGTACATTCCAAGTTTTTGGTGGGGGTTCAAGGAGTTGTGCTGGAAATATGCTCTCTCGGACTGAACTTGCAATCTTTCTGCACCATTTGGTTGTCGGCTACAAGTAAGTGAAAATTTTAATGGCTTGAAGGCTTGTAAGTATTTGGGCTTCAATGGAATTTGCATAATTCTAAACTATGTTCTGTTTTTCCATTTTTCTTTTTGGTTTTTGGTGAATTTTCAGGTGGGAACTAATAAATCCAGATGCCAAGATTGATTATCTTCCTCACCCTAAACCAATTGATCGGGTTAAGATTGCCTTTAGCAAAATTTAGAACTACTTCATCATTGTTTTGGTTCCATGTATTTGTAGGCCTTATGAGCCAATCTGTTTTGTATCCTGTATGACAGTTCAACAGTGGTGTGCTAATTTGTATGGAAAACACTGGTGCAATAAAGGCCTCATGAGCCACGTTTGTATGGCTAGTGTTTTTACACCTTTAAAATATTCTCAAGACCTTGTTGCTGAGAACTATATGATGCCTAGGCCCTGCTGCTTATAATCTGCATTTTTTACACCTTTAAAATATTCTGTAAATGACATTTGATGTAGAATTTTTTGTACAGAGGACATCTTTTTTGTATAATTTTGTGTTTGTATGGAATTATTATTTTGGGTTGGATTGTATTTGATTTGTATAGAATTTGATGTTAAAAGATCAAATTTTTGTATTGTTGAAACGAAATAGAAATAGATATATGTATTATTTTGTTTAAATACAGGGTGCAGGTTGCATGAAATAAATACAGGTTGTGAATAAATTAATTATAATAAAAAAAACACTAAATAAAGTTTTTGGAACTTAAATGTTTAGTAGTGAAAAAAAAAAAGTGAATTTATTAGTGACTAACCAATTGGTAGCTAAAAAGGAAATCAATATTTTTAGTGACTAAATATTTGGTAGCCATAAAAAATCTAAAGATTTTTGGTGACTAAAAATTTAGTAGATAAAAATAAATGAAGACTTTCGGCTACCAAATGGTTAGTAGCCAAAAGTTTAATAAAATGAAAAATAATATTTTTGGCGACTAAATTCTTTAGTCCCTAAATGTAGTAATGTTGTGACTAAAATTTATTCCCGACAAAAAGTTTTAGTCGCTGAAAATTTAATTTATTTTATTTGAACACTTTTGGCGACTAAATATTTAGTCGCCAAAGTATACCCTTTCCCGACTACTCAGAGTTTGGTAGCCGAATGTTCACTTTTGGCGACTAATATTTTAGTCGCCAAAAGATAACCTTTGCCGACTAACCAGAGTTTAGTAGCCAAAACATTCACTTTCAGCGACCAAAAATAGTTTAGTCGCCAATACTATCGCCGACAGGGTATAGGCGACTAGTTTGGCGACAAAATATTTTAGTCGCTAATTGTTTCGGCGACCAAAAATGGGGCTTTTGGCGACCAATATTTTGGTCGCCAAAAGTAGCATTTCTTGTAGTGGTTTTATCATTATTATAACCAACTACTTCGATAAACTACTTACACATGAAGACATGGACCCCACTTGTTTTTATCAATATGATTAATTGGTGAAAAGTTTATTTTTATTGGTGGTTCAAAATTTATTTATTTTTTTAATAATAAAGACACATATTGAAAAATTATTGAAAAATTAGTTAGAAGTCACGAAATAGTGAGTTGAATAGATAAGTGACATTATCAAATACATAAATATGAGTCCTGCTGAAGACTCCCAGCCCAGCACCCCCACCTCCATGTGGGGGGGGCTGCCAATGGATGAAACCAAAAAAAAAAATAATTTTTTTGGACCAATCAGAAGGCACCCCAGCACCCCCACTGGGGTCTCATGCATTTTCCCATAAATATATGACATTTGAGTAGATAATTAGACAACCAAATAACATACCATGGGAAAAGATTTTTCACCAACTAACCCTATTAATGTGGATTCCACTCTAATATTTTTCTGTTTAGTAAGAAAAATTTCTAAGAAATAACATTAGGCAACTATATATCATGCGTAATAGTAATTATAATAATAAGGGAAAATCATATTTGTGGTCTTTATGTATATTTTGTGTCAATTTAGTCTTTACAATTTTAAATATATTAATTTTGCCTCATCATTATTAAATTGTTCAAATTAAAACTATAAGAATCAAAATGAAATTTCATTCAAATTAGAGGAACTAGTAATATAATTTATCTTTTTTGTAACAAAAAATAGTTCATATATATGGAGAGAGGGAGAGAGAGAGACCAGTTGATAAAAAATGGAGCCGACGAGGATGGTCCAGAATCGGCCGGCGAAAGAGTCCGCGATGAGAGCACCAATGAGAGGCATTTAACTGGAGGCGCCACCAAAGTTTGTGAGGATGTTGGAAGCCTTTACGATGGGGAGGTTCAACTTTTGGATCAAGCACGTTATCAAGTTCACTGCTACTCCTACCGTAGCTATTCTATCACACATTTCATTTACTGTCAACAAAACAAATTCACCATCATCATCACATTAAGTAATTAATTAATTAATCAATGAGCTACCTATAATCAAATATTTCATATGGTATTAATTTGGAGCATGTTTTTACAATTAATTAGTAATGAACTTGTTGGTTATAGTGCGTCAAGTGTGTATATGTTGTTTTTCTTTTATAATCAATTTACACACATTTTGATTAATTTTAGAATTCTAAAATTAACAATAAAACAAACTTTGAAGGGCCCTTTGAAATAATATAACGAACTCGAGTTTTGAGATCTTTTTCTCAAATCTTTATCGTTCAACTAAGTTTTTAGTATTTTTGTTTTCAAGATTAAAGATGCTCTCTACCATATTGACAAAGACCAAAAATGCAGGCAAGGTTAGTAGAGACCTGACTAAAATATAACATCTAAATTCAGTAATATTACAAATTCAAATTTAATTATGCAAAAATTATCTACAATTATCATTTTGTAATTCAGATTTATTCTACACATAGATTCACACTTGACAAATTTAAAGGCAAATTACGACGATAATCCCTGTACTTTATCCCTTGTGTCATTTTAGTCCCTATATTTTTAGTTGGCTTGATTTTGACCATAAATTTATAATTTTATCTAACTTTGATCCAATTGATTAAACTCTTAATATTTTTTATAAAAAATACATATATAAATGTCACGTGTCATATTTTTTAAAGAAAAATTATAAACTTACTCAACTCAGTTAGTTAATCTCAACTAAAAAAACACTAGCGATATTATTAATTGGATCAAATTGAAACAAAATTTAAAATTAAGGATCAAATTAAATCAATTAAAAATGTATTGATATGACATAAGAAATAAAATATAAATACCATCAGTATAATTTTTCTGAAATTAATGTCCACCACCACACAACCACCTACCTAAAAAATTATGAGCATGTAAGTTTAGGATCCCAGACTTTTCCATCTAAATTAGGATATATTTTTTTTAGGGAGAATTGCATGTAAGTGGTGGTTAGAAAAAATATTTACAAACAAAACACATATATATATTAATAATTAAAATTATAAATTATAAATTTTTCTACCATTGTGTGATAATTTTTCAAAACTTACCCTGAATGGTAATTTCTCCTATTTTTTATTCATAATTCTACAAGTAGACCGTTAAGCTAGCCATGCTTCGCCATGGTTTGGATTAAGGGGTTTTTTTTTTTAAGTTCCCTAATAATAACAATTTTCTGCATAAAGGACATTAAAAAATGTAATATTGCCTCACGTCCCTAACCAAAATACCCGCGCATTTTATCAATTTCTTGGACCAAAATACCCTACGTCTGTTCATTTTCAGATGAGTTGATTTTTTTGACATGTCTACTGGATATTCTCCTTTATGATGCTGGTACTGGTGTTGGGTATTTTCCGGACACGTCTGTTCATTTTCAGATGAGTTCATTCTTTATGTCTTCTTCCGCCTTTTTGGAAAGAATGAAGATGATGAATTACGAAATCAAAACAGCACTGGATATAGAATTGGAATGCACATATTAAAATATGAATTTAATTAAGACAAATATTAAATTAAAACATAACATTCAAAATAACTTACAATTACAATTGTAGCAACTGCAAGGATCTTAACTAGGTGCAAAGGGAGAATTTTTAAGAGCACTCAGCACACTCTGGTTTTCTTACAACAATGAAGGGAAGAAAAATTGACGAATGCCTGAATGCTTACAATTGATTACAATATATAGAAATAAAAAGTAGAACAGTGAGCATGTGACTTCTGAAAGCAGCTGGCAGATCATGAAGTAAAGGAGATGCTGTCGGATGCTTTCGGTGGGGTGATTGCACAGCTGAACAGCCTTTAGCAAAAGTTGATTGGGTGAATAGTGACGGTGAACAGTAAAAGTGAACAGTAACTTTTACTATTACTTTCGGTGGAACATGAGAATAAAGGAATCAATATAAATACAAATTGGCAGCTTTTCTCAAAAGAGTAGTGACTGAAGCTAATTTGTATTTATATGGAATCCTATGTTGATTAGGCAAACGGGTCTTGAGCATCTTGAAACTCAGGACCTGAATACTGATTAGTTGATTCTTCAGAAGAGTGTGCACTGACTGATCCTTCTTCTGAATGGTCTGAACTGGAAGTGGATTGGGCTTCAGCTTGATCTGTGATTTGTCGGGCTAACTAGAGCAGTTCTTCTCTGGATAATTTGGGCTTGACCTTTGATTGAGCTTTGGGCTGAACAGGAGGAGAAATGGGCTTAGCCTTTGCTTTGGATTTTGATTTGGGCCGTGAATGGTCTTTGGGCTGAGTCGGAGCTGCAGGAGCTTTGGACTTAGCCTTGGATTTTGATTGTGCTGACTGGGCTGTTTTGATTTTGGGCTTGGAACCACTAGATGAGGGGCTTCCAAGATTGACTGGAGGAAGGCTGGGCTGACTTCCTTGACTGATGGCAGCAGTTGGGATCTGCTGGGCTTTAACCATTGCAGGGGTTGGAGCATATTGATCAGATGGAAATTCTTCTTGAACAATTTCAAATATGCGGGGCAAATTGAATTTAGCCCACCATTTAACTGAGTGATGTCGGATGATTATGTTACCATCAATCCCATAATGCCATTTGAATATCCAAGGGATTTTATACTTGGCTATAAAAATTAACAATAATGGGAATGATTTCTGATGAGTAGTAAATGGGTAAACGGTAGCAAAATAGTTGATTAATTCAAGCAGATTATCAGGGAGGATTGCTGAAATGGCACCATAGTGAGTCCACCATCTCAGAAACCAGGAAGGTAATTCAGACTTGAATTTCTGGTCAAATGAAATGAACCAAGAGTGACTAAAAGTTTCATTCTGGTACAAGAAAATCTTGAACCAGGCATCAATGTAATCATGGTAATTATACTGGATATAATGGCCAGGTAAATCACGAAGCCGGTAGGGAGGACCCCATTCAGCTAAGGAAACAATGTTGTGAATGTAAATGGAATGGTACAGAATTTTGTAAGCATAGGTGCGATCTTGGATTGGCTTAATCAAAATTGATTGATGATGGAGCAGAATATCTTTGTAGTAGGAAAGTGTTTTCTCTGGATGTGAAAGGGTGAAATGACATCCAGGACCAAAATAGGATTTAGCAATGTCGTTAATGAGTTGGCTCTTTGGGTGACTGGGTTCTTTATAGAATAAGTTAGTAATATGTGATTTGGTGTATTCAGTTTTGGATGGCCGGATTGGGTTAGCTGGGAATGGAGTGACTGAAACTGATTGGCTAGGAGCAAAAGGATCAGAAGCCAATGCAGAAGAGTAATCAGGGCGATAAAGATTACCAAGTGCTTGGTAACGGTTAACCATATCAAGTGAATAAGATGGGGTTTCTAACTCCAAAGGAGGAGGGACAATAAGTTGATTTGGTTTACTTGAAGATGGGACCAAAGCCTTGGAAGGAGGCCTTGGGCGAGACATCTGTGAAAACAAGAATTAATTATTAGTAGCCAGAAAGAAGATCTAAATAATCTTGATGGCGGTGTAAACAGTTGTAGTTGTGAGCAAGTAAATTGCGACGGGCTTGAAGTTGATGGTAATTGATATATTGGGCTCGTTTGGTAGTTGGTCGGGCTAATTTGAGGCGGTGAATACGATGGGTAAGCTGTTTAATCTGGGTTGTGAAATAGATAATGCGGGATTTGTGGTAAGAAGTAAATGGTGCAGCCATCCCTTACCCCCCTGTAAAAATTCCCGGGTAAGAAAATCAGGAAGGGAATTTTGACAACCAGGAATATAGGTAATATCAAAATAAAAAATACTTAAAATAGCTTGCCATCGGGAAAAAATATGTTTACTAGCAAGATTTTTGAACATCTTTTTCCAAAATATATTTAGCAGATTTACAATCAACACGAAGTAAAAATTTTTGATTTAAAATATCATCTTGAAATTTTTGAATACATAAAACAGTAGATAAAATCTCCTTTTTAATAGTACTATAATTTAACTGTGCTCTATTCCAGACACCAGAATGATAGCGAACAATTTGTTCAGATGATTGAGGAGTAAGTTGCTGAAAGAGAATGCCACCATAACCAATGTCGGAGGCATCAGTTTGAATAATTTTGAATGAATTTTCAGTAGGAATACCAAGACAAGGAAGAGACTTGACATATTGTTTGATTTGTTTAACAATAGATGTACGAGTAGAAGACCAAGGAGGAGGATTATCTTTTAACCTATCAAATAGAGGTTGACAAGTTTTCCTAAGGTCTTTGTAAAATTCAGCAATGTAATTGAGGGATCCTAAGAACCTTTGTAATTGGGTTTTATCAAGAATTTCATCAGGAAATTTGGAAGCAAATTCAATGGATCGACTAATGGGTAAAATAGTATTATGATGAATATCATAACCTAAAAACCTTATTTTGGTTTGAAATAATTTAATTTTAGGAGCAGAAATGACAAGACCATGACTCTTGATAGTATGAAAGAATGCAGTTAAATGTTTCCAATGTTCACTAATTGATTTTGAAAAAATTAATATGTCGTCAATGTAAACAATGGAAAAATGACTAAATGGGTTGAAGATGTCATTCATGATATGTTGAAATTCACTAGGAGCATTTTTTAAACCAAATGGCATGACATTCCATTCATATTGGCCAAAGGGTGTATTAAATGCAGTTTTATATCTATCTTTGGGATGAATTTGAATTTGCCAGAAACCACTTTTTAAATCGAATTTACTGAAAATAACAGCTTGACTGAGTCGTTTAATTAAATCTTTTTTATTAGGAATAGGATACCTAATCCATTCTAGAACATCATTTAAAGGTTTATAATTGATAACCAAACGAGGGACACCGCGTTCTAATTCAGCATTTTTATTAACATAAAAAGCAGAGCAAGACCATGGTGATTTACTTGGGCGAATGATTCGGTTATATAATAAGTCATTAATTTCTTTTTTACATAGTTCAAGTAATTCATGATTCATTTGAATTGGTCGAGATTTAGTAGGAATATGCCGTTCATCAAAATTTTTAATATAAGGTAAAGTGACTACATGTTTTTTCCTATGCCAGAATGCAGTAAGCAAAGTAGAACAAACAGTTGATTCAAGTTTTAATTTGAAATCAGTGATTTGAGAAATAAGAACTGGATCAGTTAATTGTTGGTCAATTCGTTTATGATTTATTTCTTCTTTAAGAAAATTCAAATGCCGAGTTAGGCGGTTAATTTGATAGGAAATAGAACAGTCTTGTAATTGATTAAGTTTTAATAATTCAGGAGGAGATAAAAATTTAAAGGTAACAGGTTGTCCTAAAACATGTGTAGTTATTCCGGTACTAGATATAGTAAATGGATATAATAAATATATAAATGGGGAACCCAAAATAATTTTATCAGTCATATTTGTGACTAAAACAAAAGAGATTTTAAAACAGACATTATCTTGACAAACATGAACTTTGGGTAATTTATATTTGATATGCATTCGAGTACCATTAGCAGAAGTTAATTTCTCTTGACATTTTTCATAATATGTCGTAGGAAGTAAACCTTCTTGTATACAATTTAAATCAGCACCAGTATCAATTAAAGCAATTAATTCTAATTCAAAATCATTGACAATTATTTTAATTTTAGAATACCATTTTTGAATGTAAAGCTTATTAATTAGACTTAACCGTTTTTCGTCAGGATTATTGGATTGAGAGTGAGGTGATCGGTTGTCAAATAGCACATTATCAGGATTAGTAGGATCAGAATCATGTTCGGATTCATGTTCATGTGGGGATTCTTGCTCATTATTTTGGAAATTATCTAAACTTTTATTAAGTTTTAAAGTAATAATTTCATCTTCAAGTTTTTTATCTTTATGTTGTAATTCTTTGATTGTTAGTTTAATCTGATTGATCTCGTGTTGTAAATCTTGTAACGTAACTTCCTTGTGTTTATTTTTAAATCGTTCTAAAGTTTTGGTTAAACTTATTATGGGTTTATCAAACTTTGGTTTAGTATCGGAATGGATTAATAAGGATTTTAATTTATCAGTATATTTTTGTTTTAATTTTGGATCGTCTAATTTACTAATAAGGTCAATAAGGGCAGATTCTTCTTGAGTGTTTTTGGTAAGAACGGTAACTTGTTTAACGGGTTTACAACAAACATCATTACAGCCTATATTAATGTTGTCATTAGAATCATCACTTGGGGATTGGTAATCAAATGAAGTATCAGGATGGTCAGAAGAAGAGGAACTAGTAATAGATTGATTTAATTGGAAAATTTCGTATAATTGATTTTTGGAGTTATCATCAATTTGAAGTTGATTAACTTTATCTTTTAACTTTTGTTTTTCTTTACATTTATTTGAGTAATGACCTTTTTGACCACAGTTATAACAAGTAATGTCTTTGGTAGATTTAGATTTTGGATGGGATTTGGATTTGTAGTATTTCTTTTTAGGTTTAGTGTAGAATTTATCATGTGATTTGGAAGGAGAATAATTCTTTTTATATTTATTAGAATATTTATATGATGATTTGTGTTTATGTTTGGAATATTTATGTGATTTCCTATGAGAGGGTGCAACAGGAGGTAAACCATATTGTTCACAAAAATTGCCTAATTCATATTTAGCTTTATGTTTATCTTTATTGGCTTTCTGGGTTAGTTTAAGATCAATACACATTTTTAAACCTTCTTTTTGAATAGTGCTAATTATATCACCATATGTTAAATTGTCATATTCAATGACACCAGTGGGTTGACTTAGGACATCTCGAATCTTGTGTGCAAATAAGCTAGGTAATCCGTTAATAAATTTTTCTTTCCAAAATGATTTAGTACAGTCTTCTCGTAACATGACTCGAGAGGTAAATACATCTTTATACCATCGAAAATCACTTAAGGTTGGACAACTAAGATTACTAAGTTGATCATGTATGCGAGAGTATATATTTGTAGGAGTGCCAATAAAATGCCGGACGATAGTATAGATTAATTGGTTGATTCCATCAGGGTGACAACATCCTATAGCTTCGTCAAAAATAGGTAGACCATTTTCATCAGTTTGATTAACATAAATGATTGTGTCACGTTGTTCTTCAGTAAGGTATTTTTCCCACCAAGATTTGAGCATACCAGTAAAACCAGAGGTAAGTAAGGAAACAATTTCAGATTGAGAATATTGGGGATAATTACTGAGATAACTATTTGCTACCATAGATAAATGATTTAATTTTTGAAGGATCTGATCTTCACTGAGACCATCAATATTCCATTCGTATAATTTTTTTGCAGAAACAGAAAATTGATTATTAAGATTAGTTTCTTCAAATTGGAGATCTGGTGGAGTAGGTCGAGAATACTAGTTTTTGGTGGTTTGGGGATTAACTTTTGGATAATGAATTTTATTAAGATTAGAAGATTGAAATTGTTGGGCTAGTTGATTGATTTCATTATCAGTGACATCAGTTCCAGATGGATCAGTGGTGTTGGTATGAAGTTGTTGATTTAAAACAGTAACTCCTTTATCTTTGGAGGTAGAAGTATCAGTGGGAGTTAATTTAGTAAATAAGTGTTCAATGGCTTTGACAGTTGATTGATCATTAGTGACCAGGCTAGTTCGTTTAGAGCGATGACTAGGAAGATTAAGTAAAGGTTGATCTAAGGGTTTAATAGTTTTTGCCGATTGGCCATCTAAATTAGTTTCTAGTTTATCTAATTGTTTACCAATTGTTTTTAAACATTGATTAGTATAATTATTTTGTTCAATAACCTTTTTGAGTTCAGGGTCAGTACCAGGTAATTTAAAAGGAGAGGCGGGAACTTCAGAACCTTGGTGATCAATGATTATGTTTTCTAATGGAGGATGATTAGAACTAACAGAAGTATTGGGAGAAGTTTTCCATTTATGTTTTGTGATTGTGTTAATCTTTTTGTAATATTGATCCATATAATCAAAGAAGGGTAATTCAAAACCATATTGAACCATAAAATCATACCATTGTCTAGTTATTTTGGATTGTTGAGCAGAATCATATTTAGCACGATAAGCATGTCTTTTAGTTCTATTTTCTTTGGATCTAAAGTCAATAAGTAATTTATCTAAATCAGGAGTAAAATCTTTTTTGATTGTCATGAGTTGAGGATTGACTGGTGGTATAAATTCTTCGAAATCGGTTTGTGTTGGAGAAGTATTTGAAGCTATTTCTTCTTCTGGAAAATGTGTAGTAGTAATATAAACAGGTTTACTTATTTGAGAAGTGGTAGAATTATCAATTCCTTTTAGTTTATGTTGGGAAGTTTGGTTGGTTGGACCAAGATGTATTTGACTATTTTTGCGGAATAAAGGAGTATTAAATATTTCATCATCAGTTGTAATTTCTGTAGGGACACTAGAGGTACCATGTCGAGGAGATTGACTTCGATTAAATTTAATTCCAACAGAACCATCATTAAATTGTTGAATATTTTGAATATATGATACATACATATATATATATACAATATGTTGCTTACTGTCTTGACTAGTATATATATATGATAATTAATCAATTAAGACCATTTGCAACCATAATCAAACAGTCACTCTTAGTTATTTTATCTATGGTTGCAAACATATATATATATATATATATATATATGATACATACATATATATATACAATGTCAGCATATATATATATATATCCAGTGTTGAATATAACATCTTCAGGTTCAAAATTTCTCTGAGTGTTGAATATAGCGTCTTTTGATTTTTTGGGTTTAGTAGAATTGGAGTTGTTTCTGGAAAAGCAATATTTGGAACCCTACTTGAAGAATATTGGAAAAAGAAGCTTGAGGAAGAGGCAGCAGTAGAGGAAGGCTTAAAGTGATCCAGAGAAATTCATACTATTAAGTTTAAAGAAAATCTATCACAAACTCATAGAAGAACTATTAATTTGTTTGTGCAGGAAATTGTGATTGAATCAGCAGCAGCAAAACCAATGACAAATTGATCAAATCAGAGTTTTATCGTTCCAGAGAAATTCTGGACCAGAGAAATTTAAATTTTCTCTGGGTTGAATCCAGAGAAATTCTTTGGAAGTCCAGAATTTCTTTGCTTCCAACTGATGATGAGTTGCTTTCCTTCCAACTGTCAAAATTGAACTGCTTTCTGTGCATTTGGGGCTTCTTATTGAAGCTTCTTGGCTTCTTGTTTTTGTAAATTTCTCTGGCTTGCTACATTTGTGTTTCTCTATTATGTAATTTTATATAGCATGTTTATGTTTCTTCATTATTTTCTCAAGCAAATTATCTGTGGCTTACTACTCTATTGGTGTGGCTAATATTCTCTGACATTTATAATTTTCTCTGGCCAAATTACTTTTCTTACTTGTGTGTCTAATTTTCTCTGGCAGCATTTATAATTTTCTTTGGCCACATTATGTTTATGTCTTGTGTTTAATTGTCTCTGGCATATTTATTTTGTTCAATGCTCCATTTCCTCAAAATTTCTCTGTTGTGTAATTTTCTCTATCATGTTTATGTTGCTACCTTATAATTTTCTCTATTGTGTAATCATTGCTACGTTGTAATTTTCTCTGGGATTTAATGTTTATGTTTTCATTTTATAGAAATGGCAAAGCGCAGAAGCAGCACAACTCCAGAAACCCCGAAAAAGAAACCAAAAGTCTCTGTGTCTGCCTCTTATGATCTTAGATCAAAACGCAGTAGCAGCACCAGAACACCACAAAAAAAACAAGTCCAAGTTGAAGAAGCAATAAGCATCAAGATCAAGACACCAACTTCAAGGGTGATTTTCACTCAACTACAAGCTTAACATTTTCTCTGTCATTTTCATTAGATTATAATAACAAACCTACGGTTTTCTCTATACTACAAAGAAAAGTCCAGAAACATGAATAGTGCAAAAAAAAAAAATGAAAAGTGCAAAGAAAACATATCAGAAAACTTTGAAAAGTTCAAACATATAAAAACACAACATATAAGTCCAGAGAAATTTGTAATACTTATCATTTGTAATACAATCATATGATTTTCTCTGGACTACAAAGAAAAGTCCAGAGAAATTTGTGAACTTATATTCACTTTCAATATAACAAAAACAAAAACACATTAATATTAAGAGACAAAAATATATTAAACACAAGCACATAAAAAAATCACAGAGAAGATCTGTTATGTTCATAAAACATTCAATTCAAAAAAATTTAAAAAAAAAAAACAAAACACTTACTACTCTATTGCTACGTCTGTAAATTTCTCTGCCTACTTACAATTTTCTCTGTGATTTTCACTGCACTACAAGTTTACAATTTTCTCTGTGATTTGAGTTCAATTATAGTAACAAACCTGCAATTTTCTCTGCACTACACAAAAAATGCAAAGTGAACAAAAAACAGAGCACAAAAACACAGAAAAACAGAGCACCAAAAAGCAACTCATAACCATGTTGACAGAGAATGAAAAAGCAACTCCAAAAATCAAAATCAACTCCATCGAAAATTCATCAATAACAGATAATGAAAAATTAACTTCAAAAATCAAAAACAACAACACTGAGTTCGTCTCTCTCACATTGATCAAAACTAAAATCAAAAACCTAATTCAACACCTACACGATCAAATCAAATCAAAAATTGAAAACTTATCTAATTCAACTCCACATGAAATCAAATCAAACACAATGAACCAGATTTCAACTCCTACACGGTCAATCAACACCTACAAACAACGAACATGATTTCAACTCGTACAGGATTTCAACACCTACAAACAACGAACAGGATTTCAACACCTACAAAAACCCTAGAAAATCTCCACAAAAATCTGAATCGTCAAGTTCATCCTCACGTAATCTCCCACAAAATATCAATATGATCTTTAGCTGCCAAATTCAAAACAACGTATATTATAAAAAAGGGTAAGACATGTATTTTACACTCTAAAATAACATTGAGGGATCTTAGGCTACAAAAGAACACATTGTAGACCTAATCCATTACTAAAAGTTGGATAGAGACCTTAAACCGATTTTCCCTTGGATTAAATACTTCTTTGGTTTTTAATTAGAAAAAATTATAATTCAGTATAGGGTCAGAAAAATAATTACAAAGTTATTGAAAAACTTATAAATTTAATTATTAATGTTGATAAAAAAAAAAAAAAAAAAAAAAAACTTTAAATTATTTTTCTGATACTACTGACATGTAATAATATCCCCTTTTAATTATTCGGTTGGTATCACTTCAATTTTTTTTACCAATAAGTCCAGTTTCAACTTTTAATAATAACTTTTTATTATAAATATATTTTTAAAATGCAATTTAACTAGTTACGGTTCTCATATTATAATTCAATATGTAAGGAAGTTTAAATAGGTTAGGAAGTGAGTGCAATAAATAAGGTATAATACTTTCAAACTCTCTTAACATATACTCGATAACAAGGCCCATAAATTAAACTCACTAACAAAAGTCAAAATCTGTCAATCATTTATCATTTTGATAATTTTTTTTATTATCATTATTAATACCAAATAATCATTCACAAATACAAAATATGCATTTAAAAAGTCTCAACAAAATTTCATTATCAAAACAAATGGTAAAAAAATATATATAAATAAATAAATAAGTTCATTGACTTATGAGTAAATAAGTCTAATTTATAGAACTTACTGTTAATTATCTTTAAATTATTTTAATTTTTTCAATTTTATTCTTAAAATTTACAATTTAAGTCAAATTGATTTTTTTTTACCAACGGCAGTCTAAATCATTAATAATATAATTAGATAGTGTTAAAAGTATATGTTAGTTGTCACTTTGGTTCTAAATATTAATTTTGTCAATTTCATTTTTTAATGTGTACATATTAAATTTATAAATTATATTTGTTATCTATTTTTTGGAGAGAAACTTGATAAAATGAAAATGTTACAATTATAGGATCGATCAAAATAAATGGGAGGGATACTCGAAACCGGATACCTCACGAGCCCTTCAAATTCTCGAAAATTCATAGTTAAACTTAAACTTAAGAAAAGTTAAACCCTAAACGAATTAATAACACGAGGTAGAACATGAAAATGAGAACTTGCTGACTATAAATGGCATTGTTTTCATTCCGCCAAGCTTTTGATCCTTCCCCTCCTTGTTTGTCAGCTCATTATTCTCCTCCTCCCCATTAATTCCAGTCATGTTCTTCTCAGATAGAACCATCTTGTTCTCCATCTAATATCACAAGGTGAGTAAGAGTTCTAAAACTCATATTTATGGGCAACTAGGTTACTAGCGGATGATAAGAGAACAAGAGGGTGAACCACTAAATTTTTAATAATAATTAAGAAAAATGGATTGGGGACCCAGGAATTGACTTCTTTGGCTTGTGATATTGTGGTGCCTTGTGTTCAAATCTTATTGAGTTCGTCATTACTGTGAAATTATTTTGTATGTGTTGTCTCCTTGAAATGAGGAGATGTTCATATTTGATCAGAAAATGATATGTTTATTGAATTTTTATACATAATTCGTAATAGGAATCATATATTAGTGACATTTGTGAAAGTACGTGGACAATGGTAAATGTTTTCATTGTAAATGAATGAATCATAATATGTCAAATCATTCTGTATGAAAATTGAACTACTTAACTAGCTCAGTTAACCACTCTTATACACTCTCAACTGAGAGATCATGGGTTTAATTTTGTTATGGACAAAAATTGACTATTTACTATCAGAGTTTTTGGGTGTGTTTGGTTTGTGTTTGTAGAGTAGTTTTTGAGATAAAAAAGTACGAAAACTTGTTTGGTTTGCCTTTTTTCAGAAATTGTTTTGGAAAATTGTTTTGGGGAGAGAGTTTTAAAAAAAGTGATTGATTTGATATGTATGAGAGAGAGAGTAATTTTGGAAAGTAGGTAATTAAACAAAATTTTGAGTTTTTTTTTGAAAAAATTTGTTTGGTTTGATTACTCTTGAAAAATTATTTGTAGAGAATTTTTTCTCAAAACTTTTTCTGAAAAACAAACCAAACAAGGCCTTTGTTTATATTTTTTTAAAATTTATTATAGCCTCTTTCTTATAATTGTTGTTGGTGTTGAGCTTGCAATTTGATTCCTTAAACTTTCTTATGGGGTTGATTGTCTAATTTAACAGAATATTTGTAAATACTATATAAAATTTTGTAATTCTGTTTGTACAAGATGTAAGTGTTGTGTTCCACCATTACTTGTTTACAGCCAATTGGTGTGACTTTTATAATTTGTATGGGTAATTACACTTGGATCCTTCAAATATGCATTTTATTTTATTTTGTTCCTCAAATTTTAATTATTATAATTTTGTTTCTAAAGGATTAAATAATTGTTAAAGTAATTCTCATCGTCAAAGGGACGTCTATTTCTTACTTGATTGTCTATCATGTCAGTTCTGTTTCGAAACACTACCAAAGATAAAGGGCTTGGTTGGTTTGTCTTTAGGAGAGTTGTTTTTAAAAAAAAAAAAAAATTGAAGAGAGAGTTTGGAAATTTTTTTGATTTGTTTGGTTGTATATTTTGAGAGAAATTTTTTTTTTAAGAGTTTGGAATGATTTGATATTTTATTATAAATGAGTAGATATGTATGAGAGAAAAAGTGATTGAGAAGGAGAGAGGAGAGAGAAAAAACGCTTGATTGATGTGTAAGAGAGAGAAAGTGATTTTGAAAATTTTTTGAGAAAAATCTCAAACCAAACAATTTTTTAAAATTTTTTTTCTAAAACTCATCTCCAAAACTCAAACAAAACATACCCAAAAAATCTAGTCCTGTATGAACTACAAAAGACAACAAAGTCTAAACTTTACATATTTTCCTCAATCTTGGGAATCTTTTTGCTGGCTAATCATTTATATATATATATATATATATATATATTGCTAATTTGACTTTGGATTTTTAAAATTTGTACAGAAAATGATATGTTTATATTTGGATTCTTGAGGAGATGTTCATATTTGATTAAAAAATTGATATGTTTATTGAATTTTTATACAAAATTCATAATAAAAATGATATATTAGTGATATTTGTGAAAGTAAGCGTACAATGATAAATATTTTTATTGTAAATGAATGAATCATAATATGTCAACCATTCTGTATGAAAATTGAACCAACTGAACTAGCTCAGTTAACCACTCTTATCCACTCTTAACTAAGATATCATGAGTTAATTTTGTTATGGACAAAAATTGACTATTTGCTATGAGAAAGTTTTTATTTTATTTTTTAAAAATTTATTGGGTAAATTACAAACACGTCTGGGATTTACTTAAATTATAAATTACCTCTTGTAATTTTAAAAATTACATTATGCTCCCTAAAATTTCTAATTTCATAATAAATAGGTCATTTTATTAATAGAAAAATGCTCCCGACCTCACCACTAAATTAGCACTAATGACATGGCTGGCTTACGTGGAAAACGGATACAAACTCGCCAATTTCTCCCTCTTTCTTATTATTTCAAATTTCAAATTCATTTTGAACACACAATACATTTGAAGACTCTCTCTATTCTTCCTTCTCTTCTCTGTTGTGCCTCTCCTTGGCGACCTCCTCGACAAGCGTAGCTCTGCAACCCGATCGGACGAGTGCGGCTCTCTAACCCTGGCGACGACGCAGCTTCTACAACCCCGGCGACCCGACGAGCGCAGCTTCTGACGACCAACGACGACCGAGTCTCTCTCCGTCTTCGCACCGGACTCGCTTCTCTCGACTCTCCGTGTTTTCTCGACAGATCTGTGTGCACAAGTCAGTGAAATAATTTCTCTCTCTCTCTCTCTCTCTATATATATATATATATATGCCTTAATTTGTTGAAGATAGATTGTGACTTTGATTTTGATTTCACTTTGATTTCATCTATATATATATATATATATGCCCTAATTTGTAAAACACAGCAAACCTTTACGAACCTCATATATTAAATTACTGAGTTGAATTCATAGTAATGAGATTTTCATTTGTCTTCTAAATTCAACCATCCAAATATATCAGAAGAGAAATTAATAGATAATGATTTAAAGATTGTTGATAGTGTGTAACTTGAAATAAATTTGAATGTGTATTTTTCTGACTCAATTTTTTTGGATGTGCAACAGGAATTACGGACATTGAGATACACTTTCTCCAAATTAAGTTCACAGCTATTGGAGTTTACTTGGACTCTGAAATTGTGGGACATTTGGAGCAATGGAAGGGCAAAACAGGAAAGGACCTAGCTGAAGATGATGACTTCACTACAGGAAAAATAGGATATGGTGGCGTTTTTTTAACGACGTTTTTTTGAACGTCACTTTTATTAATATTTAACGGCGTTTTATAAACGCCACCTATTCTTTAAAATAAAACTACACCGTTTTATAATAGGAGTCGCTTTTAAACGCCTCCAAATCCGTTAGCCTCACGCGCCTCCTCTGTCCCTCTTTGTTGAAACCCTTATTTTGAATCTGAGATGTAATACGCACGCATCTCTCTCTCTTTCTCTCAACCCTCTCATTCTCACACCTTCAAATCTCGCCTCTCTCCTGCTCACCCCCAATTGCTTCTAAACCCTCGAGAGCGATTTTCTTTGAGATTCAGATTCATGCAGGTTCATTTTGAGATTCAGAGCGATTTCGATTTTGAAGATCTCTCTCTCGATTTCAAAGCTCCACCGTCTCTCTCTCTCTAGATCTGGCCGGTAATCATAGTTTTATGAGAGAAGAAGGAGGACAGGGACTGGGAGCTTGCGAAGAGAGAGGCAGTGCTTGATTTCTCAGAGATTCAGATCGGTCTCAGAGATTTCATCTCTGAGCGATTTCGATTTTGAAGTTCTCTCTCTCGATTTCGAGGCTCCACCGCGACCACCATCTGCACCAGCTAGGTATTGATTTCTGTCTCTCTCTCTCATGCTCTTTCTTCCCGTCTCTCTCGATTTGGTTATTGAAATTACAAACAAGTTTAATCAGGATTTGCTGGCCTTGTGTGAAAGTGACCGGAAGAAGGAGCTTTTGCTGCTACTACAGATCATTGACATAAAGATTATTTCTCTAGGTCATCTACCAAATATTTTCAGATCCTTTGGGAGGCTTTTATTAGAGTCTTTTGTGAAGAAATTCATTTTGGAATTAAAAAGCTGTGGGATGTCCATGATTCTTTCATTTTTATGATTTATAAATATAGCAAAGACCGAGTGCTCATTTTCTCGATTATGAGTCCAGAAATTTGTCTGTCTCTGATTTTGCAGCAGTGCTATTTATACTTGGGTTCAGATTTTGAAGCGAATTGGCATCCTTAATGGAAGTATTAGTACCTTTTGTGTGTTCTGTAACAATTGGGTTGAGGAAAAATGGACCATGTTCTGTTGCTCTACCCGTTGAGTTGGTGTGTTTGGTCGAATATTTTAATTGGTGGGGAATCCAATGGGTCACGCCGGGTCCGGTGATAGAGTTGTTGCATTGGTGGGATGGGGTTTCTTTCAGAAAGATAGAAAAACAAATTTGGAAAGTAATCCCCATGGCAATTTTGCTGCTCAAAAATAAATAAATAAAAATTGCCAACAGGGTGAAGCTTAACCTCAAGGGAGTTTTGTATTCTGTCAATGATTTTCTATATAACCTGCAGCATATTCGGTCATGTTATTAGACTTGTGGTTAGGATTGTTGTTAGATATTGGCTATGTTGTTTCTTGTTGGTTTTGCTTGGGCCTTCTCTATTGACATTTTAAAGGGTTGATTGTTTAGTTTCTATTAGGGGTATTCAAAATAGCCTGAGAACTGAAGAATCGAAGAATCGAATTAAACCGGTCTCTTTGGGTTAGCTTGATTTGGTTTTTTTAGTCCATTGGTTTGGTTCCGGATCTTCAATTTGTCAAATTGATAGGATTGAGTTGTTTCTTAATTTAGACCTTATTTAAACCTAATCAACTTGAGAATCAAACCTATATATGCATATATATATATTTTTTCTTTTTTTAATATTGACGTGTCTTTATATTACCATGGTTTTGTATGTGATTTCAAAATCCTCTTTTCATGAAGCTTGTGCAATTGAACAAATTTTGAATTATTGGTCCAAGAGTGATAGATTCTGCTTCATGTTAAATGATTTAGCCTACTAACAAGGTAAATGATTTAGTGTAGAGAATAAGAGAAATTATGAGCCGTATGTATGTGAATTATGAAATGTTAGACTCTATTTCAAGTTATTCTTTAAATAGCATGTGTCAAAGTTCAAATGAAATGGAAGTTGATAAGCTCATTGATGGTTGTTGTGGTGAACATGTGAAGTCTCTTCAATTTGAATTTTTGAAGCACATGGAAGAAGAAGAAAATGTTGATGCAAAATCAGAGACAGACAAATTTCTAGACTCATAATTTTTGCTATATTTATAAGTAACTTTTTGTAGCAGTGCTATTTATACTTGAGTTCACTTTATCTCTGGACTTTTCAATTATAATAGTCTATCCTTGTATTTTTGATCAATTTACAATGTGACTTAACCGTTAATATGTTGATGGAAAATAATGGTGTAACAATCATGTGCACTTGTCACATTCTATTTTCCGTTAATAAAAAAGGAAGTCAATCTAATCTGATCAAAATCTGAACTCAATCTGATCTGATCTCTCTCGCATTTTGTTAAATCTGCTGATTAACAAGGTTTCAAGCAAGTCGTTTTTATTTTGTTTTTCATTAACAAGTGTTAATCGGTGTTTGATTTCTTTGTAGGTGGTGATGAAGTGTAGAGATCGGTTACATGAACTTGTAAAGGAAGAGATAGAGAATAAGGATTCGAGTACGGAGGAGTGGAAGATCGTGATGGAGAGAAGCTTCAAACGCATGGACAATGAGGTGATTGCATGGAACAACATTCATTTTTTGTTCTGTCCAGATTTTTTTCTTTTCTTCCTCTTTTTCTTTGTTCTGTCCAGATTTATCTTCCTCTTCGATTCACTTTACTTTTTCAGGGCAGGTTAGTTTTTTTTTTTTTTTTTTTGATGCACAAGATAGGGATTCATAGCCAAATGACAACTAATGTTGTACCCATTTGCTGGGCAGAGGCTACTACCTGTCTCTTGTACCCATTTGGGCATGTGTTGAGCTAGTCTTTATGGCCTAGCCCCTCTATCTATATATAGTAGTTCACCTCCTTTGTTTCAAAGCAGGCAAGCAAGCAACCACCTCCCTCAAACCCTTAGGCTTCATTTCTTCATTTCCAGACCTCTGGTGGTTCAACTCCATCTCAGAGCCTACCATACTTCCTGAATGGCTCCAACAATCAGTTTACACAATCTACCATCCACACCCTACTTCTGAAAATACCCTGACCTGAAAATCCAAACTCTAGAATCTAGACTGACAGAGGTTGGTCTGAAAGCCATCCCAACCTTTTCTCATCTGGCCGCACTTTGCTATTGTACCCAGGTTATACTTCTGATTTGTAATTTGTTAGTGCTGGAACAGACTCAGCTGTCAATTTGTGGATGGCTTCTCCTCCTAGCAGTGATGATTTATCGTCTGAAAGGTTACTTTCCTATTTTCGAAGGCTAGGACTTCATCATGTAGTTTTCCTTTGTTGATTTCTTTTGATGGTCTTGTTTAATTCTATGATTTTGCAGCTTGATGGAGTCACATACAAGATCGGTAGATCCATTGCTCAATTCGTACAGTGACTACGAAGACAGGGTCTATGGTGATTGCTGCAGTGTTCATTATTCTTCTTCTCTACATATGTATAAAGCTTAATGTCTGAATTTAGCCTGACTAGTTTTACCAAAATTGCTGGTCTTGCTTGGAGTTCCCGAGAGCCATGGATTTTTGCATCATTATCCTATGATGGGAGGGTAAGTGCAATTTTATTGTATAATGGATTGGAAACATGGGACAAGATTTAAAATTCTAGCTTTTGGTTATTGTTCTTTGTCGTCCATAAAAGGATAGAAAATTATTGTTCTTACTTTATGTGCCTAAGGCTGATTTTCGTGAAGCCACATGTAGGCAGTATGAAGAGAATGCCTGCAATCGTGGTGGGTATTGCAACTTTATGCATCTGAAAAGGATTGGCAGGTAAGCATCCTTGATGTGTTTGTTTTTGTCTCATCTATATTTTGCAAGGTATTACAGTTGAGCAGAGCCTGATTTTGTTTCTAAAACGATTCATCTTACTGTTATGAACGATAGAGAGTTGAGACGCCAATTGTTTGGGAGGTATCGCTCAAGGCATAGCCGCAGTCGGAGCAGAAGTTGAAGTCCTTATAGGCATCGCAGCTATGATGAGCGCCCTCATGAAGGTTGTGGGCACAGTAGAAGGATAGTGTAGGTGATGTGCAGGTTCACTGTTCAACAAAGTAGCTTACACCATTTTCCACTGTGCAGGTGATGTGCAGGTTCACTGTTCTATGATTGGATAATTTTTCCCCACCTTTTTTTATTGGTTTCATAATTGCTTTTGATGTGCTTGATTTGTGTGCCTTGCATGCATGGTGATATAAAACCTCCTAGATCGTTTCCCTTTCACATTCATCTGATCTCTTACTTTTTCCAATGTTTCTCATCATCACTGCTGGTCATCAACTTTTCAAATTTCTTTGTTTTAAAAGAGTCCTCCCCCCTCCCATTTCCAATAAACACTTACTGGCTGTTTTATATCTGTTAATTATTTTGTAAGTAAGCTGTCTGTCTATTCTGTTTCAATTTGTTAACATATCCTTTTGGGGCTGTGTTTGAATCTTAGATTTGTAGAAAATTATTAAAACAATTATATATTATGATTGGAAATAAGAATTTTTCAAGAGTTACTGGTGAGTTAACAATAAATTTTTCAAGAGTTTCTGAGAATTTTCTTCATGTTGTGTTAGAGATCTTAGAAATGTCTCAAATCTTTCTGAAGAGTTTCCTTTAAAATTCCTGAGTTTCATTTTAATTTCATGCTATTTCCTTATATTCTTATTTCTGATGGAGATTTTTGTGAATGATTGAAATGTGGTATGAGGTGTAGTCTTTTGATGTTTTTGTATTGATTGTGATACTGTTTTCATTCCACATAGTATCATTTCTGTGTTGTCCCTTTGAACTTATAAGTAGCGGCGAGCTTCTACTATTTTATGTCTTGTTTTAATAACAGTAAGGGAGTTGAAGCAGCAGTCCTGTATAGTTGTAAGTCACCAAACATATTTACAATGGCTTTCTGGTCTCCGTCAAGGAATGGTCAATTCCTGACTTGTGTGTAGTAGTTAAAGGTTGGGTGTGTGTGAGAGAGAAATGGGTCTAGTTCATATATTTTGAAACGGAATCTGCTTGACTTGTAAAACCTATTATGTTATCCACCGATTGGCAATTCTTGTTTCCTGGCTTTTCTTTTGGTTTCCCCTGTCCAAATTGGATAGATTAGAATTGTAGGACAAATAACTTGAAGAAGTTCTACTTTGATACTATACATTCTTTAAGTTACATGGGTTTCCAAATGTCTTACTACAAGTGATGCTCTGTAAAATCATTAATTACATGGGTTTGGTATTTAGATGCATTCCTATTTTTTGCTTTTATTGCATGTGTTGGTATTTGTTTGCAGTCAGGCACTCTCTGACCACAGCACATTCCAGGCTAGTTAACATGCAATTTTTCATGTGGTTTCGTAACGGGTTTTGTCTTCTGTCAACTTCCTCTTTTTACGTTAACAAGTTATGATCTTACGATCTTACGGGTATTACAAGTTTTGCAGGTTCAGGTATCCCTGCTTCTTATGGACCAAGGGCTTATTTTTTACCGATGAATTTTTTTACAAGTTTCATGCTGTGACAGAGGATTGGATTTAACTGGGTTTTGCAGATCACATTTGAAAGGATTGTGAAAGACTCCCACTGAGTTAGTAAAGTATGGCCCGCAATGTTGTAATTTTTTATTCTAGTGTCTGTATTCTATCTATCTAGGTAATTATTCTAATGTCCTTTTCTTCTCTTCTCTTCTCTTCTCTTTCTTCCTTACCCAAAACCCCTCTGCAGGTGTGTGGCAGAGAAGAAATAAAATTTACTTTTTGGAAGTTAAAATCTTGTTAAAACAGGTGTTTCATTGTGTTTTTTGCTTGTATTTCATAGGTATTAAGTCTGCATGAAACCAATGTTTCAATTTGTGTTCTGATAATTGACTTTCTCATTCATTTTGTTAATCTTAGTAATCTATCAAACCAATGTTTCAATTTGTGTATATATATAGATCCCTGTGTTATTTTTGGAGGGGCATCTAATTTTGGTGACTCCTTAATGTAATTCAAATGATTTGTGTGAATGTTTTTTTTTTTTACACAATGACTGTGGACTATCATTTGATAAGATTTTACTATGTGAATGGGAGTTATTATTTCATATTAGTGTTATTTTTCAGTTTTATTATAGGTTTTTTTTTTTTTTTTGGTTCAATAACCTAAAATTAACACAATTAAAAAAGAAAAAAAAAAGAGGGCTATCACGGCGTTTTTAAAAACGTCGTTAAATAGCATTAGAGATACAACGGCGTTTTAAAAACGTCGCTAAATAACATGCTGACGTCATGTTACCGTTAGTAGAATTTTTAACGGCGTTTTTAAAAACGCCGCCTATTGTCATATAGCGACGTTTCTAAAGCGTCACAGAGTTATAGCGACGGCCGCATCTTCGGCGTTTGGTGTAAAACGTCACAAAAAGATTTAACGGCGTTTTTAAGACCTATTGCGGCGTTTTTAAAACGCCCCTAAAACCTAAATTTCCAGCAGTGCTTCTTTGAGGCCCTCATTTCTGGTATGATTTTCAGTTCTGCTATTTAAAAAGTAACATTATATTCATAAATCTTAGTTATTGTTAAGAATTTCTATTATACTTTATAAGATTCTTATGAGAATATGATTAGTCTTAAGCTTCCAGATTCATTAAATTGGTCAGAAAATTTGATGTCATGATGGTAAATTCAACATTGCTAACACTTTCTTGCTAAAAACATGGATATGCGAAAATATATGGTTTTATATAATTATGATATGTCATTATGTCATATATGAATATATCATTCACAAATAAAATAATAATAATAAAGTGCAATCTAAAATTATTTTCTATAAGTCTGTATTAATTTTCTTTTATCTTTGTATCCTAAAATAACTATTTCAAACTTTATAATATTAGGTGTTTGAGGACAAGCTAAAAAGGTCAACTTTTGGCTTTAAAAAAATCAAAAAGTCACTAAATTGTTTGTCATCAACTTAAAAATGCAGATATTACATGACTTTTTCACACAAAAAAAAACTTGTTCAGCAACTTCCCAAACTCATTAGCTGTTTTAGCTCCTAAGAAAGTTAAAAGGCCATTAGTTTCATTTGTGTCAATCGATGAATTTGTATGTTTCCCCAAGTGTTTGAAGAGTGTTTTGTAAATAATTTTTAACAATAATTGGACGCATTTAGACAAGTGCCCGACCAATACATGTCTGGAAGTATCTGATGAGAGTCTCTATCCAACACAAACACGACACCGACACACCACTTTTTAAAAAGTGTCTGTACTTCTTATCTTTTCTGATAGTTGCTTTTGAGTTAATGCTACCTTAAGGTCTCAGTTTTTACGAAATTGGTTCTTGGCCATGTGATTGAAGTTGAACTCTTTTTAATTCAAATTTGCAGCACCAGTTGAGAATTTCTTGAGAGTTGTGGTGATCAAGGAGATCAAAGGTTCTCAGTATGGAGTGCAGCTAGAGAGTGCAGTGAGGGACCGATCAAAGGTTCTCAATGTGGTTCACTAAATGTGAAATAATATATACAATCAAACCTTTACGAACCAACAAGGGAACACAACTAAAATTACCTCAAAAGGATGTTTCAGGTCTCCAAAACCATTCAGTTTGTCGTATACAAAGTAAAGTAGAGAAACAATTCTGGATAAAATGGAATAATATTCAGAAACTAGAAAGTGAAAATTAAAAATAAATAAATGAATAAGCTTTTCTGTAATATGTTCAATCTTCAATGTGTCTAATATATGCCCTAAAATTCATTTGAGATGCAAAGAGCATATCTCCTTGAAAAAGTCAGTTGCCCCTCTCATCTTTCAAATGTTTCTATTACATGCTTCCATTTGTATTGATTCATTAGAATTTCCAGTCCAAACATTTGATAACTGTTCTAATAAAAAACAAAGCTTGTGGAATTATTACTTATTAAACAAAATAATAGGGATTTATGTATCTTTGATGACTGATTTTTTCATTATTTAACATAAATACTTTTGACATTTGTGATGAAATGACTTTTGATGGACAAAACAGTATTTTGTATGTTGAGAACTGTGTAACTTATAGACTGAGTAAGTTTTTTCATGCTGAAGTAGGTTTAACCTAACCATATCCAAGCTTGACTTGCTATATTTTTTTGCAAGTTCAAGCTTGGCGTTACATCAATGTAGGACTGCTTTAGGGAACTTGGGCTATGCTGTCTATATTAGGTATTACGGTGGGTTTTGGTTTGGAAATGTAGATTTATAGGTGATAATGTCAACTTCATATTTTGCTTCATATTTTTGCAGATGTCAACTTCAAGTGTTAATTCACAACGTAGGGAGGAAGGGCAAGTGCGAATGGACAATACACCAACTGTCACCGAACAACTTCAAAGTGTAGGTGAACATCTTCGATTTCAAAGCGAACAACATCAATTTCAGAACGCGCAGATGCAAAAATTGCAAAGGGGCATAAATAGAAATTCGTGTTGTATTAATGGGATCTTCATCTTGCTTGTAATTGATGTTATATTAATAATGAAGATGTAATAATTTGTATTCAAGTTAGAACATGTAATTGGTGTCGTATTAATTATGAAGATGATATGTATGAAGCTTTATGATATATTACAATTATGGATTGAGAAGTATGAATATGTAATCATGTGGATTGTTTGTTATCTGCTTGGAACTTTGAAAGTTATTTGTTTGTCTGTTTGAACACATATTATGAACATATTTTGGACAGATTTTGGGCTGATTTCGGACAGATTTTGGTCTGATTTTCGACTGATTTTGGGCTGATTTTCAACTGATTTTGGACTGATTTTCGACTGATTTTGGACTGATTTTGGGCTGATTTTGGATTGATTTGTGGGATGATTTTGGACTGATTTTGGACAGATTTTAGGCTGATTTTGGACAGGTTTTGGGATGATTTTGAACTGATTGTAGGCTGATTTTGGGCTGATTTTGGACAGATTTTAGGCTGATTTTGGACTGATTGTAGGCTGATTTTGGATAGATTTTAGGCTGATTTTGGACTGAATTTGGACAGATTTTGGGATGATTTTGGACTGATTTTAGGCTGATTTTGGACACATTTTGGACTGATTTGGAACATAGATTCTGTTTGTCTAGTGCTTCACAGATTTTTGCATACATTGTTGTGTATTTGAACATACATTGTTGTGTATTTTAACACAGGTGCTTCACAGATTTTTCTTCATTGTTAACGCAGATAATTGACAAATTGTGAACACAATTGAATCACATTGTTGACAGAATTGGACACATATGGACACAGGTTCAACACATTTTCAACACAGATTTGGACACATTGACAGATTGACAGGTTGTTGAAGACAGATTTTTGCACACAGGTTTTTTAACACAGTTTTGAAGACAGATTGTTTGAACACTAGTTTTTCAAATAGTTTTGAAGACATATTTCTGCACACAGGTTTTGCAAGACAGATTCAAATACAGGTTTTGTTTCACATTGTTTCACACAGATTTTTTCAACACTGGTTTTTCAGTGTTGAAGACTTTTATTTTCACACAGGTTTTCCAAGACAGATTCGAAGATAGGTTTTTTTTCCATAGTTTTGAAGACAGATTTTTGTACATAGGTTTTTGAAGAAAGATTTTTTGAACACTGGTTTTTCACACAGTTTATATTTTTTCCACACTGGTTTTTCAAGATAGATTTGAAGACGGGTTTTTAACAAATTTGTAACAGCTTTTGTCACACAGATTTGGAACACATGTAGTAGATAGAGCACAAATATAACAACATCAATTGGGAACATTAACTATAACAACAAAGTAGGGAACAATATCAATTTGTTCTCAACCAAAAAATAAAGAAACTGAACAATCCAAAAATATATTAAATAAATTATCCAAAACAAAATAAAATCCAAGTTTAGTCACATAAAAGGCATTACAATTACAAGCTTCCAACTAACGAAAACTACCGCCACGGTCATTGTGGTTCATTTGTACATTGAAGTCAACAAATGAAGATGGTACAGCTCTATAAATTTGATGCGTAGCAGTCATGGATTGTTGAGTTCTCGTAAATCCCGGTGTGCCTCCAATATAGTCCGACGGGGTAAGCGATGTGCCAACTCCATATATCTGAGTTGGGGCATTTATGAAACTTTGTCTTCTCATAATGTCCACACTTGCCGGGGTGAGAGATGTGCCTCCAATAGCATTGGCCATGTGTTCCTATTCAATTAAAATGAAATGTTAAAATAAATTGGAAAATAACATAAATTGTTGAATGTAAATTTGTATGATGTACACGTACCGGCACACATAAACTATTTTCCATGCCAACCACACAAGGATAAAGCTCTCTACGTACACTATGTTCAGGTTGAGATTGACATTGACCTTCACCTTCACCTTCACCTTCACCTCCAAGCACCTTAGTACCCTATATTCATAAAAGTTCATGAATGCTTCAATTGTATGACATGATTACAATAAAATATGAGTTGAATAGAGAGTAATGAATACCAATGTACCTTTGATTTGTTATGTTTTCTTTTGCTTGCCTTCAACCGATTCACTATTTGATCTACTTTGGCAACCTTTCTTTTAGTAACTGGACGACCTTTTCGCCGAGCAACCAAAGGACTAAGCAACTTGGTATGACTGATTGCTTTTCTATTAATGCTGCCAATTGGGGAAGATGGTACATTACTAGTAATAGGTGGTACATTACTAGTCGAAGGTGCTACATTACTCCCACCACCTTCATCATCTTTCATCACTTTTGCCTTGATTTCATCCAACCCACGGTCGATAAGTTTTATTTTCCCTTCACAGTTCCCAGCAAATTGTACAATGCCAACCAATTTTCTGCTCATCTTCTCATACACCTTTGCATTGAAATCATCCCCAAAGCCACTGTATGTGGTTTTTATGCATGTGTACCCTCTATCCAAATCTTTTCGCCATCGTGGTAGAATGTATTTATTTGGAACCTTGTTTATGCATCTTGCAATGAGCACAACGAGTGAGTGAGCACACATGATGCCCCTAAATTCAAACAACCGGCACATACACTGCACATCAAATTCGGTGGAATTATAATAGACAACAAAGTCCACATGCTTCATCTTCCCAAAAACTACCACAGCTTCCTTTACAAAATATGTACAAATTGAACCCTCTTCTTTGACAAGAAACGGCTGACAATAAACTAGTCTCTTCATCTCTACTTGAACTTCTTTGAATTTTGCATTGGTGTATGCATCCTGAAATTGCTTCTCAAAACCATACACAGTTAGGCAATCAAAGACTTTGTGTCGAGACTTGAAGTCAGCTTTCTTCTCTTTCTCTACCTTACTTCTCAAGGCATTGTCATATTGTTCGACAAATTGTTTTAATGTAGTCTTTGGGTTGACATATCCATCAAAAAAGGCATTCATACTCTCACTTCGTTGTGTCGTTGACATGCCAGCCCAAAAAATATCTTTGACATAGACAAGAACCCATCGATGTCACTCATCATATATCACCCCCAACCATTGATTCTCATAAAGATTGAATTTTGCAATCATGTCTTTCCATTTCATCTCGAATTCATCTTTTGTGTATGTGTCATACACTGCATTTTGCAAATCCATCTTCATGGATTCATATTGGGAATACCCTTTCAATTTCTCCAGAATTTTCTTCATGATATGCCATAAACACCATCGATGTCGAGTATTGGGGAAGACTTTTTGTATCGCATTTTGCATAGCTTTGCACTGATCAGTTATTATAGCTTTTGGGGGATGATCTGACATGCAATTTAACCATGATTTGAATAGCCAAACAAATGTATCAGTGTCTTCACTAGATAACAGGCCACAACCAATCAAAATCGACTGTCCATGGTGATTAACTCCTACAAACGGAGCAAATGGCATATCATATTTATTAGTGAGGTAAGTTGTGTCAAATGAAACAACATCTCCAAATTCTTTGTAAGCCGCCCGACTCATTGCGTCCGCCCAAAACAAGTTTCTTATGCGAAAGTCACTATCAACATCAATCATATAATAAAAACTCGAATTTTGTGCATGCATCCTCAAAAAATATTTTTGAAGTGCATCGGAATCTCCTTCTCCAAGCCTCAATTTTCTAGCTCTGTCAATGTAATTTCGTGCATCTCGCTCATCAAATGTTAATGACTCATAACCCCCAGCTTCAACAACCATTGAGTGATAATTTCTAGACACCCCAATCCCTGCTTGATCATTAATTTCTAATCTTCTCTTCACAAGAGTAAGAATTTTCTTGTTCATTGCAAAATGACGTGAGTCGGTGGAAATCAAGTCATGGTTATGGTCAAGGTTAACTGTGGTTAACATAAATCTCCCATCCTTTTGTAAGGTTGCCCGTACCCTTGCTTTACAATCAATTTTTGTAGACAAAGATGGCTTTAGAGGGTTTACTTCTGATTTTTTGATTCTCTTTCCCGATCGAGAACATTCAATCCCAAAATATCTTAATTCCCCATCATCGCCACAAACTTGAGTTTTATAAGCTATGGAAAATCCAACATGTTTAGCATATTTGGCATAAAATGAATACACTTCTTGCTTTGTGCTAAAACACATACCCCTCTTCGGTTCCTCAACTTCTTCACTCTCATTTAATAAAGGATTCTCAGCACTATTCGAACCAATCTCCATTCCTGCCCATTCAAAATACCATATGAAATCAAATGATTTAATAGATTAATAAAATAATAGAACCAAGCTATTATGTTATTAATCTGTTATACTTACACATATACACACAGATTAACAATGCAAGCTCTTGAACAAATTACAAAATATTACCCTTTCAACAGACTATAACATATTACCCTTTCAAAAATTAACAGAGCTTCAAATTGTAACAATTTCTAATCTGTAAGAGCTTCAAATTGTAACAATTACCAGATTAACAGATTATAACAATTTCTAACAGTGCAAGTTACCAAATTAACCCAAAATCTGTCCAAAATCATATTAACAATCTATAACAATTTAACAGATTTGGACTGTCATATTACCTGTTAATTAACAATATACAAATTTTGGACTGTTAATTAACAGATTTTGAACTGTTAATTAACATATTAGCATTTCCAAACAATATACAGATTCCCAAACAATTTAACAGATTTGGACTGTCCAAACTGTAAATTGTTATAATCTATTAATTGCCATTACAACTTGAGTTTTAATCTGTTAATTAACATATTTGGCATTCTCAATCTGTTAAGCTATACAATTTCTGTTAATCTGCTATGAAAATTATAAGCTTTGATGTATATTTCATTACATATTTGGCATTCTCAAAATCCTATTATATATATATATATATATATGTATGTATGTATATGTGTAAGTATAGAGGAAGAGATGGACAAAAGCCATAGAGAAACTTACCTGGACGAGGGACGACAATCAGATAGGGAGACACCGGATGAAGACGCCAGAGACGGTGCACTAACTTGAATACGTCGGACGGTGGAGGAGAGGGACGGCGGAGGATGCTTGAGCGAGAGGGGGAAGACGCTTGAGCGAGACAAAGACGGGGACGCAAACACGATTTCTTCTCCCTGGAACAGCCCCGATTCAGACGAGAGAGGGAAGACGCTTGAGCAAGACGAAAACGGGGACGGAGACACGATTTCTTCTCCCTGGAATAGAGCTTCAGAATAGACACGATTTCTTCTCCCTCTGTTATCAGATTTTTGGGCGGGAAGTTTTTTTTTTTTTCTTTCACAGTGCGTGAAACACACGCACTATAATATGGAGGTCTGATTTTTCCTTCTTTATTTGATGCCACGTAATTAGAGCTCCGATTAGTGGTCATAGTTTAGTACTCTGAATCGGAGGTGTTATTAATAAATCATCAAGTTAATTAATAATTTTTAATAATGTTAAATTTTTATTTCAATTAATAATTCGGATAATTTTATTATTATATAGGTGAACAGTTAGAAATTTCACTTTTTCAATTAATTTTATTAAATAAAAAATTCTAGTAGAGAAGTATTTGTAATTTCTAAACCACAGGCATGTATTTTAAATTTATCCAAATTTATATTATAGGCTCTTTCTTATAATTAGTCCCGTTTGGTGTAGCTGTTAAAACAGCTTATAGATTATAGCTTAACAGATTATAGATTATGACTTTAATCAGAAGTTGTTAATCTATTTGGTGTAGCTGTTGGATTATAGATTTAAGTTGCTGAGTAGTGTTTGTTAAATAAGCTGTGAAATAGTTTTTTCAATTAATTTTTATTTTTTGTTTGTCTACATTTCTCATAAAAAATAATAATAATAATCTATAGTCCATTTGAGTCTTTTTTTATTTTTAAAAAAATAAAAAATAAAAAAATTTAAGAGTATAACCATAAATTAACATGTCCATAGCAGAAGCTGATAATTAGAAGCAAGAAGTGAGCAGCTTTTCAGAATCAGCTTTTTTTACTTAAAATAAAATGTTAGAATCAGAAGCTATTTGAAATAATCAAACAGTCCAAAATAACTTTTTCAAAGCTAAAAGCCATAAGTTAGCTCTGAAAAGCTGAAACAAACACCCCTATACCAAACGAAGCCTATATAAAAATTTGTAATTATGTTCGTACAAGATGTAAGTATTGCATTCCACCTTTATTTGTTATAGCCAACTGGTGTGACTTATATAGGCTTATTTGGGAAATGAGATAAAAAATTACTTCTCAACTTTTAATCCACTTCTTTTTTTTACAAAAAAATTAAAAAAATCAACAAATAACATTTAACCATCTTTCTAAAATACCTAATAGTATATATGGATAATTACACTTGGATCCTTCAAAGATGCATGTTATTTTATTTTGTTCCTCCAATTTTAATTATTTCAATTTTATTTCTAAAGGATTAAATAATTGTCAAAGTAATTCTCATCATCAAAGGGATGTCTATTTCTTACTTGATTTTCTATCATGTCAGTTCTGCCTTGAAACACCCCTAAAGACAAAGAATCTAGTCCTCAATGAATTACATAACACAACGAAGTCTAAACTCCACATATTGGCCTCGTTTGGTAGAATTGTGAGAAAGTGATTATAGATTATAACTTAATAGATTATAACTTACAGCTGTGAGCATAAACTGGTAACCTGTTTGGTGTAGCTGTGAGATTATCGATTTAAGTTGCAGAATAGTATTTGGTAAATAAGCTGTAAAATAACTTTTCTGTATAATTAACTTTTTTGCCCTTAGCATAAAAATTATAATTGTCATTTATTTTTCAATTTTAATTTTAAAAAATTATTTTATTAGTATTATTGTAATTAATTAGTATCAACTAATATAAAAAAAATTGATACACTTGATAAAAATGTAATAGTAGTATTATTGTAATAATTTTTTTCCATTATAAATTAATTAGTATCAATTAATTGCTTAATCAGTATCAATTAATACTAAAATTATTAATTAGTATCAATTAATATTAATAATTAATTTTTATTAGTATCAAATAATATTAATAATCAACAATTGTTATTAATTAGTATCAATTAATAATTAATTCATTACAAAAATATACAATATTAATATTAAATTAGTATCAATATTATTTTGTTTAATTTATTTTGTTCAATATTATTTTTATTATTATTTTTTAATTATTATTTTGATTAATTTATTTTTTTATTTTTATTTCAATTTATTTTGTTTAATTTATTTTGTTCAATATTATTTTTATTATTTTGTTTTAATTATTATTTTTGTTAAATTTATTTAATTTTTTTCCCTTCTCTTCCTTCTTGAGCCGCCGGTGGTGGTCTGCAACCCTAGCCGAGATCGACCCTAGCCGGTGGTCTGCAACAGAGAAACAAAGAAACGAGATAGAGAGCAGATCGCGCGAGAGAGAGATAGAGAGAGAGAGAGAGCTTCTAGGGTTTCCTCTGGTTTCGAGAGCAGATTGCGTGAGAGCAGATCGCGACGGGAAAGATCGAGATGACGACACCGCTAGGGTTTCCACTCGATTGCGAGAGAGAGAGAGAGAAGAGAGGTCGCGACGATGGATGTTGTGCTGTGTTAAGGGAGAAAATGAGTGTCGGATGCCTTGAGATCGCAATGACGGAGATTACCTCAACACACCGGAAATCGCCTCCACACTGTCGGAAATCGCCTTCATCGAGAGAGAGAGAGTGAGTGAACAGTGTTTTCAGATGGGTATATATAATGGCATTTTCGTAAATAATAGAGATTAGGAGGGGCATTTAAGTCATTTTGCCCCTCCCAAAACAGCTGCGCGCATAAGTTGTAAAAATAAGCACCCCAATAGCAACTTTTCATTTAAGCGGAAATTTGGCTTAAATTAAGGCATAATCTATCCTCATAAGTTGTACCAAACACACCAATATAACTTAATTTAAGTCAAAAGCTGATTTAAGTTGAAAAAAAGTTCTACCAAACACCCACATTTTCCTCAATCTTGAGAATCTTTTTGCCAGCTAATCATTTTTTTTTTTTTTTTGGTATGGTTAATTTCACTTTGGATTCTTAAATTTTATATTTTGTATTGTGCATCTGAATTGCAAATGATAACCAATTCTCCATTATAGTGTTTAGGCTCTATTTAGTTCACTAGAGCATCTCTAAAAGAGGAGATAAAAGGGTTATACGAGGCATTCTCATTACTAGTGAAGTTGATTTTTTCTTTCTCCAACAAGTTCTGCATCATAGAAGGCATTTTGCCTATTTTTATTTTTACTTTTCACATGTAGCTAGCCTCCATTGTTAGGTAAAATGATTTTCTCACTATTTTGAAATTTCCATCTCTACTTGCTCCCACAATCTTTGATGCATCTCTATTTGTTACAACCCATTGTTATTTTTTAAAATATGTATGTGTAAAAATATTATTTTAAAAAATAATTTAATTATATATTTTTAAAAAATAAATATTTGTAAATACCATGTCCACACTAAGTGCATAAACAACATATCATAAAAAGATAATATTTTTTTATTTATGTTTATAGTATTTTTTTTAAAAAAATTAGTTAAATTAGTTTGATTGATTAGTTAACATGAAGAATATGATTGAAATACACACTAACTAAACTAGTCAGACAAAATAAAGATTATATTTTTCTGTATACTTTTAGAAAGCATTTTACCTAATAGTCTTGGAATTGTTCTTAGAATGAGATGGATAGAATGGAACAATAATTCTTTTAACTTTCATATAAAATAACCATCTCATTAAAATTGTGAAAGATATTCTATTTATAATGCATTTATGATTATTTTTTTAATCCAGTCAAACATAAAAATAAATATTTTAATAAAATAATCATTTCATTTCACTTTATTCCAGCCAACCAAACAATTGCTTTGATTCCCCTCCAACTTTGGAAATAAATGCTTGTATTGTATCTTCTCAACTTTCCCTGAGTGTTGTCTAAAACCTTCCATCTTACGTGGATGGACGCCTCATATACATGATGGACCAAGGGATCCTGCCGGGCGGCTTTGTATTTGCGTATTTGGATCTTTCATCTTTTGTTGGATTAAAATATGAGTAATGTTAGAGACCCCAAATATTCTACTAAAAGTTTTACCAAATGTCTCACATGGGTGTAGGACCCACACAATGTGGGTCCCATGTGGGTCCCACACCCATGTGAGACATTTGGTAAAACTTTTGATAGAATTTTTGAGGCCTCTAGCATTTTTGTTAAAATATTATGATAAGTTATGTATGGATCTTCTTTTCTTGTATTAAAATAAATGCTTGTATTAAAATATTATGAGGAACCGGGGTGGCTGCATGCACAGCAGCCTCTGTTGTGAGGTTAATGCTGTGTTTGGTTGGGAAATTTGAAAGGAAAAAGAAAAAAGTATGTGAAACCAGGTGAAATATAGACATGTTTTATTTACAATTCACTTACCTTTTTCATTTTCATTTCCAAATACCTCTCCAAATCCTCCAACCAAACACAGCATAATAATACTTATTTTGGGCATAATTTTGAGGTATCCTATACATTTTTACTCTCTTAATATCTTTTTCTCAAAACATATCTAACTTGATCGTTGAAATGCAAATGCCTTTCAGAATGACACCCACCGATAATTTCTCAAAAATTTACTTGGAAGTCACCTAGAGGACAAAGCCCAAATCCTTTCATTTTAGTCCAACCCAACCGTCAGTCTTACCCAAACCATAAGCCCATTATTTAATGATATCATCATATATTTTGTTGAATTATGAGTAAATTACAAATACACTCCTGAACTTTAATTAAAATACAAATTGTTCATTATAGTTTAAAAAATCACAAATACCTCATGGTTAGTATTTTTTTTATTTAATAGAATTAACTAAAAAAATAAAATTCATAATTACTCTCCTATACAATAACAAAATTATCTAAATTATTAATTGAAATATAATTCTAACATCATTAAAAACTATTAATTGACTTGATTTATTAATAAAAGAGACAATTTGTTATAAAAATAAAAACCTCAAAGGGTGAAATGTAATTACCAAAATCATAAGGGGCGATTCATATTTTAATCAAATCTCGGAGGTGTATTTGTAATTTATCCCTGAATTATTAAATCCCAATCCTAAGGACATTTCCTCCTAAACAAACATAACCTTATATCTTTGTCTCATGATTGAATTGTTTATCCCTTAAATGGGAATTAAATGTGTGAATAAAGATAATTTATCCATCCAACTATCATCATTTCTCATATCCATTTTTTATCCCACCCTAACATAATGTAACTAATTCCAAAAATTTGTGAGAAATAAAGATTAATATTTACATCCCATTTTTACTCAAAAACAAGAGAAAATAATAAGGTTGCATTTGGTAGAACTTTAGAATTATGATGTGATAATAGAGTTATATTTTAAATTTGTGAGTTTTAAAATTATGATTTGAGTATGAAACATTTGTTTAGTTATGAATTTTGAATTAAGTTTGAATTGAGTAATGTGACATATGATATTTGATTTAAAAATTTATAACTCATAACTAAACACACAATTCAAAATTCTATTCAAAACTCTTAAAAAAAATTTAAAAAAAAATTCTAAAATATTTTTTATTTAAAATATAAAAATAACAGGTATCAAAAAAAAAAAAAAAAAAAAAAAAACATGAATACTACTCCGGTTAACTGGCCAGACGACCGGGTAGACATTTTGAAAAGTGAGTATAGAATTAATTTTTAAAAAGGGCAAATTACATATACCTCCCTCGAGATTTAGCTAAATTACAGACACCCCCTGAGGTTTTAAAAATTACAGATACCCCCTGAGATTTATATTTTCATAACAAATTACCCCATAAAATTTATATTTTCATAACAATTTGCCCCCTAATTTGTTATGCAAATAGTACCTTCAGGGGGATATCCGTAATTTTTCAAACTTCAAGAGAGTATCTGTAATTTTACTAAATCTCGAGAGGTATATGTAATTTGCCCTTTTAAAAACTATAAACAAATATCACCTGCAAATCCATGGGTGAAATTAAAGTTCAAGGTTTTACCGAACAGAGCCAAATATTACTCGCCACTTCAGTGTTTGTGTGTGTTGGGGGCTGGAGATCATCCCACATGTTTCTTTTTTTCTCTTCTTTCACTGCAAACACCCAACCCCCCCCCCCCCCCCCCCCCCCCCCCCCCCCCCCCCAAAAAAACAACAACACCCACCACCAAACAAGCAGCAAGATAGATTTGTTTATAGAGTGGGAGTAGGGCTGAGCAAGGAATCCGTGAAATCCGTAATCCGATCCAGTCCAGTCCAATCCGATAGATTTGGATTGGTTTTTTGAATCCGTGGTTCGATTCCGGATTGAATAATTAAAAATCCGTAGTTCACGGATTGGTTCCGGATTGAATCCCACGGTTCCGGATTGGAACCGATCCGGACCGTATACAAATAGTCTATATTTTTATTATACATCCTCCCCCATAGTATCTTTTCTTATTCTATGTAAAATCTAAACTGACCCAAAATCGTATAATATCTTCTTTTATTACTTTTGTTTGTTAGTTTTAAGTTTTAATTTGCAATGGTCTAAATACTTATGGTGAAACCAGTTTTCTTATGGTTGTTTAAATTCTAGAACAGTATGTCGTTATTATAGAAAAACATGTTGCTATTATGGAACTAATATAGCGCTATGTTTATATTTTTATGAAATTCAAGTGTTATATATATATTTTTGTTATTTAATTATGTGAATCCGTGGTCCTAAACCGATCCAATCCGTATTTAAATGGATTGGTTCGGATTGGTTCCATGATTTAAACGGATTGGATTGGTTCCAATTTTTTAGAAACCGTAAATAACGGATTGGTCCTGGTTTTATCCCAATCCGGTCCAATCCGGACCATGCTCACCCCTAAGTGGGAGAGTGGAATTGGATAGTTAGGCCAAGTTTGACATGTTCAGGAAAAGTCAAAAAACTAAAATGTTATTCAAAAAGTTAACACTATTTACCAAAAGTCAACAATTACGACTGCACAACTCTCAATCCTAATTTTCTCCTACAAACCAATTTTTACAATTTTTTATTACACATTTTTTCATAAAAAGTCAAAAAACTAACCCAAATATCTATATTTTCTTCCTCAATTTTTTAGTTCAAAAAGACAAACAATGCACTTATTTAGGACACCCCAAACAACCCCTTAAACTCCAACCCCCCCCCCCCCCAAAAAAAACAGAATCCACCACCAAACAAGCAGCAAGATAGATTTGTTTATAGAGTGGGAGAGTGGAATTGGACTAGCATCTCCCACACCCAAAACAAGCAGCAAGCAGCAAGATAGATTTGTTTATAGAGTGGGAGAGTGGAATTGGATAGTTAAACTCCACCACCCCCCCCCCCCCCCCCCCCCAAAAAAAAAAAACAACAGAACCCACCACCAAACATGCAGCAAGATAGGTTTGTTTATAGAGTGGGAGAGTGGAATTGGACTAGCATCTCCCACACCCAAAACATCTCCCACCCACCCCCCAACAAGACCCACCACCAAACCAACAGCAAGATTTGTTTATAGAGTTGGAGAGTGGAATTGGACTAGCATCTCCCACACCCAAAACACAAGCAAGATAGTTAGATTTGTTTATAGGTTGGAGAGTGGTGTTGAACAAATAAGGTAGTGGGATTCAAAAAATTATGGTGACATTTGGTTTTGTTTTAAAATTGTGATTTTAATTAAAAATAATTAAAAATAATTTTCAAAACTCATAACTAAATAAGTTTTTTCCAAATTCAAAACTGAATTTAAAAACTATTTTCAAAACTCATAACTAAATACACAATTCAAAACTCAATTCCCCCAAACAAGCAAGATAGTTAGATTTGTTTATAGAGTTGGAGGGTGGAATTGGAGTAGTAAGATAGTGGGATTCAAAAAATTATGGTGGCATTTGGTTTTGTTTTAAAATTGTGATTTTAATAAAAAAAAATTAAATTTTTTTTCAAAACTCATAATTAAACAAGTTTTCTCCAAACTCAAAACTCAATTCAAGAATTATTTTCAAAACTCATAACTAAACACACAACTCAAAACTCAATTCCAAATTTTCTTCAAAACTCAAAAACAAACTTTTTTAAAGTCTATTTTAAAAAACAAAATAAAAAATTCAAAAATATATATATACTTTTTAAATTATCTTTAAAATTATAATTTGAATGTGAAATCATGTTTTAAGTTATGAGTTCTGAGTTAAGTTTTGAAAAGATAAAATTTGTTTAGTTATGAATTTTAAAAAGAATTTTAAGTTGTATTTTGAATTTTGAGTAGTATTTTGAAATTTTTTGGAGATTTTCTTTAAGAAAAATATTTAAAAATTTTCTTAATTTTATTTTTTAGGGAAAATATTTTATATTTTAAAATTTTATTTATTTATTTTAATATGTACTATATTTCATACATTTGTGTACTGTTTTTTTAAAAATATTTTAAATATATTTTTTAAATATTAAAAAAGTTAAAGAAATTTATTTTTATTCTAGTATAAAATATTAAAAGTATTGTGAAGTTTCGTGTTATTTGTTTAGTTAGGAGTCTTAAATATAAGTTTTGAATTATGTGTTTGGTTACGATTTGAGTGTAAAGTTGTGCTTTGAGTTTAAAATATTAAAATTAAAAATATCAAAATATTTACAAAATAAAATAAGATATTTAAAATAAAAAAATCAAATTTTCTAAATTTTTTTTTAATATTTTTAAAAAATAAATTCAAAAAATTTCAAAATATAACTCAAAATTCAAAAACTCAAAATTCAAAATACAGCTCATCTTTTTTCAAAACTCAACTCTTCTCAAAATTCAAAATTTAAACACTCTTTTCAAAACTCATAACGAAACAAATTTTTTCTTTTCAAAACTTAACTCACAATTTCACACTTAAATTACAACTTCACACTCATCATAATTCTAAAATTAAACCAAACGGAGCACATGTGTTTTAAAAGTGGCCATGGGATAAGAGTCCCATGGGAGTATAAAAGCCCTTCAAGGAGTGAACTAACAATCTCATGAGAGGTGGTATTGATATCGAATCTCAGGAGATTAGAGGTAGAACTACTATTTTGCCTCTCATTTTATAAATATTAGTTTAATATAAAAATAATTTTTAATATTAAAATAAAATAGTATAATAATGTATTTATACCAAAAAAATATATATATATCAACATAAAATAATATATTACCAAAATATAATTTTTAATATTAAAATGCATCAAATATACCAAGGATATTTATAAAATTTCATATAATTAATCACATCATAAAATGACAAAATAACATGAATTTTTGCTAGTCCGGTGATCATCAAACAAACACAATTTTTCTTAATCAACTCACTAATAATTTCACCCAACCTATCTTTAAAACCTATCTTTAAAGACAAACAGGCCCTCAGTTTATGCTCCTAGCACAATGAGGGGAACCTAGCAGACAAGCATGGCACCAAGGCCATTGTCTGAATTGGCCCCAAATGTTTGGGTCCCTGGAAAGTTTCAGGATGCTACTTTTGTCAAAATGAAGAATTTTGGAAAAATAGGAGGTTTAACTAGCACAAATATGAACGAGCAATTGGATTGGCTTACCAAGTTTCAAACTCAAAGTGCAAATGAAACCTGTTCCAGTGCCAAGCCGTTCAGCCCTAAATACAACACCAATCTGAAAGTATTCCACAGATCACTGAAAAATGCACCCAAGGTATGTAACCATAGCACTCTAATATTGACGGTTGCAAACTGCCAGTAATTAAGGAAACAAAAAAGCTTAAGAAGTAATTGAGAGAGAACATACATCGCTGCTGGTTTAGATGCCTTCTGCACGTAACAACAGCAGTAATATAGAATATATATATATATATATATAAAACGAACAAGGCAAACTATAATGCATTCCCTCAATCAGCTGTTTACTTTACTCTACCCTTGCAAAGATCATCCTTGTCAGAAAAAACACACAGATTCTTTGGTTTTTTCTCTTTCGACTCACAGATGATAATAAAAACCAACATATATGTATATACATTTATTTGTTTTATAGCAACACAAACCACCTAAAGATACAAGAAACCACAACAAACACCATTCCACAAGGAAAAATAGTTCAGGAGTTCTGTACGTATATAAATCATGTCAACAGAAATGTCACAAAAAAAGATCACCTACACATTCAAACTGAATTAGGGTAACAGATAACCAGCTTGAACACACAGCTACAGGAAGGTAGGACAAAGATCTTGTTCCTCTGAACATTAAAAAATTTATTAAGAAAATTCATACTAATAAGAACAAAGATTTTTAAGTTCACCAGCAACTGTCACGGTGAGAAAATAACAATTTCCCCAAGGACAAACAATTAAACTCCACCCAATCAACTGACAAGAAATGACAAGCTAAAGAAGTTGAACAAGTAAAACCTATGGTGACAAAGGTATGCCAGCATTGAAAATTCTACTGAAATCCTATTTTTCAGCTAGAACTTGAATTTTATAAACTTGAAGTCAAGGAATTAAGCATTGTTTGGTAACTTTTGTAGTTTACTGTTTTTTATTTACAGAAAATTTGAAACATGTTTATTTTGTTGTCGACCATCAGAGATGGTGCCCGAAGGAGGTTATCAGCCTGCAGAGGTGGTGGCCGATTGTGGTTTCTAGGAAATGGTGGTGGCTACTGTCCAGAGGTGGTTGGCAGCGGCAAAAGATGGTGACTGAAGGTGGTTTCTTGACACAGGTCATGGGTGATGGCAGCTGGAGGTGGGTGTGGCTAGATGTGGTGGCCAGCAGTGGGTGATGAGGGGGTGGGACAAGGAGTAAGGAATAAGAACTTTTTTTTCTAAACAAGTGAAACTGACTTTTATGGTTACAAGAATTTAGTAAATTTTATATACTAATCACAAGTTTTTAAAACAAAATAGACAACAAACTAGTTTTTGTTTACAATTTTCAAAAAAAAAATTGTAATATAAACAAAAAAATAAACATAGCCATTACCAAACAAAGCCATAAAAGTTGCTAAAATAAGTAAGATCACTAGGTAACGGAGGAAACTAACCACTGTGGGCATGTATGATAAATAATTCCAGAGTCCAACTTTTTCTTCAAAAGTTTAAACACGTCATGATTCATGGACAACACCAAAAATCAATAATTGAATTTGTGTTTAGAGAGGGATAACATTGTGTGTCTGAGTGTTGAGTGTGTAGGTGTGTGGTGTATGTGCATGTAATTACATCACTAAACATGCTCCAGCAGTTGGGTACCGTTAACAAATTTTCTGACAAATTTTGCAATAGACTTACTTTTGAGGTCCACACCTTCATTTGCCACTATTTGCAAGAGCTTTCCCCATCTGATGCTTCATGACCAACATCAACCACAACAAACTATTTCAGCATTTAAAGATATCCAAATAGCCAAAACAAGCAGTGACAATCTGGTCATGCTCTCTCGAATCAGAGTAAAGCATTAACCATTAGCATCTCTTCATGGCACACATAATAAGAAAACACTTCAACTAGATAATTAAGTCAGTAACGGAAGATGGATAAAAGTCGTCGTTAGTAACAAGATACAAAGATGGTTCAAAATCTTTTCAACACTGATTGTTTTTTTCAGAATTTAAGAAAGATTTAAACTAGATTGAAAGGAAACAACTAAGATTTGTTGGGAAAATAAACCCACCAAAATTCTGATCCCCCCTGTTGAAAAATAAACCCATGTGCCAATGGTAACGTGGTTGGGAGAAACAATTTACGTCCACAGGAGAGAAATATTCCACTATATGAATAAAATAGAAAAAAACATGTAAGATGGCCAAAGACTCAAAACCTACAACCACTAGCCAAACCCCATGCTCAAAGGTAGTTGAGCTCTTGCTCACCCCATTGTCCCATAGTATCTTGTCCCATAGTATTTTCTTTTTCTCACACCTTGTATCTCTATTTTTCCTCACTGCTCTCTCTCACAATCAACACATCTCATACACCCAGATATATACATGAGGAGGCTGAAGTGATACAAAAGGTCACCACATTACACTTCCCAAGCCAACTGCCACTTCCCAAGTGAAATAGAGACTTGTGCAGCCTAATACCTATTCATTTTTCTTCTTAGTTCAATGTGCACTCTCTGCTAGTAGCTTTAGGGATGGCACAACCTTCTAGATAATCAAGCTTTGGCATTATCAAAGACTTTCCTAGCCCCTCAAATTAGCCCATTAATGAACAAAGCCAATTTATCATTGCATTGGCAAGCAAAAGAAAACCCAAAACAATAATGGATATTCACATTCCTTTGCACTCCCCTATCTGGGTGCCCGACACCCCCTCAGTTTGATGGCCACATCCCATAAACACAGAATGCCTGCACTATTTACACATTCATTTGGTGAGTATAATTGAACACATACCTTGCATTCCATAAGCTTGTGCCCTTGTTTGACACTTGCACATACCCAACATGCTCTCCCTGTGCCGTTTTTATTCTTTTTTTTTTTTTTTTTTTGGGTGCATGTGTTGCCTCGGTACCATCACCCTCAGCCATGATCCACTTTCATGACACTTGACCCGATACACCTATGACCGTTGGCCTAGCATGAGGCTGCCAACATGCGTCAGGATCACCAATCATCACCAACTATTGACTCTATACCACTTGCTAGGAAAATAAACCCACCAAACTGACACTAATTGAAAAATAAACCCATGTGCCAACGGTAATGTGGATCAACAAAAATGCCCATGCCCACGGGAAAGAGGTATTCCATTAAATGAATAAATAGAGAATACATGTACGATAGCCAAAATACTCAAAACCCACACCACTATCTGAATCCTTCGCACAGAGATAGTTGAGTTGAGCCCTTGCTCACCCCAATGTCCCACATTATTTTTTTTTCTCTCACATCTCACATATTTGTTTTTCCTCACTACTCTCTCACATTCAATACATCTAATACACTATACATAAGAAGGTTGAAGAGATACAAAGGTCACCACTGTGAGCCAACTCTCACTTCCCAAGTGAAATAGAGACTTGTGCAGCCCAAAACCTTTTCACTTTTCATCTTAGTTCGACATGCCCTCTTTGAACGTAGCTTTAGGGATGGTACAACCTCCTACACAATCTAACTGTGGCGTTATGCAAGTCTTTCCCAAGCCCCTCATGTGCATACAACCCATTTGATTTCCTTTACCCCATTAGTGAACAAAGCCAATTTACCATTGCATTGGCAAGCAAAAGAAAACCCAAAAACATAATGGCTCTTCACATTCCTCTGTCCCACATGGACATAATCCAAACAAGATTTTGGTAGAACGCAATCCATGTTAAAGAGGAAATAAATACAAGAGAGAAGCAACAAAAATTTACTTAATTGTCATTTTAAAAAATTTGAACAAATAAGGAAACCAGTAAATAATAACAAGTGTTGCATATATAAAACATACTCTAAATGGTTTACATCTAGTGGTAACAAATTAAATTAAATAAATAAATAAGGCAAGAGTTAAAATATAAATAAATAAATAAAAACTAGCTAAAATACAAGACGCTGACCACAGCATGGAACAACAGATTGCATACTCTGCAAATGGATAATTATGGAACAATTATATACACGACAAAAACTACTCATTATATCCACTTTCCAAGTAAACCCTTTTTTAAAATTTTCATTTCTCATTTTATCTCATTACACTCTCTATCAAGGTTTTAAAAAGCAGCTGCAACCGTTACGTAACGCCGTTACGTAACGGTTGTAGTGGTTACCGCCACCCGTTATGGCCGCTTTTGCAGTGTGATTGAGATTCACAGGTGTGTCAGCCGTAGCGGCTGTCGTAGCTGTCGTAACAATGCCGTAACAACCGTAACGGTCTGTTACGCACTGTTACATAACGGTTCCGAACTCTTCTTTCAAAAAAACACAAAAAAAAAAAGATGAAAATGGAGGAAGAGGGATAGAGAGAAGAGGGAAGATAGAAAAGTAAGAGATAGAGAGAGAGAAGAGCAAAGATGAAAAACATGTTATTGATTTGTTGAAACTGTAAGACCTATGCTATTTTATTCAGCTGCTATCACTCAACTATTTTGTTTGCGTGTGTCTATTTATATATTGTTTGATAATAATAATAATAATAATAAGTTGACAGTTATCTATTTGGCTTGATTAAAATATGTATATATATATATTTAGATTCTTATTTATTCTCTAACTTTTGTCATTGTTTATATTATATATAATAGTTAGTGATTGATTTTTTGTAAAATATAAAGTCATTAATTATTAAAATGAAATGTAAAAAACTCAGTTTATAGTGATTTAAAAATATGAAATATATTGGATCATACTTAAAAATTTACAAAAATTGATCAATATTTATTTTAAAACAATAAATATGATCATGGAAAAAAAATATGCGTATCGGTAAGTTTTTTTTAAATTGTGTGAAAAATAAAAAAATTCACGGTTCCGGTTACCGCAACCGTTACGCTACGACCTTTACATCCCGCAACCGCAACTGCGCCACCGCCACCGTTACGGCGACCGCAACCGCTTTTCAAAACCTTGCTCTCTATAATTTCAAATATATCCCCATCCCTAACACCTCTTCTTCTTTTTACACCCTTAACTTTTCAAAGCCTAACTCCACACACACACACCCCTGAACCACCTAGCACTTCCCCAGAACGACCCAACCCCACCACTAGCGTGACACCCCAGCACCCCTATCCAGGTTTTTCAGATCTAGAAGGAGAATGAGGAGGAGGTGGGGCCAAACCACGCAACCCCACTAGGGTTTTCAGATCTTGAAGGTGGGGGAAGCGACAGAGAGGGGGCTGGGGAAGGAGACAGCATGTTGGGGAAGGGGTGTGTAACAACCCTCATACTGTTTACTGATTAAGGACTGATTGATTACCGATAATCACCGATTACTGCTAAACGGAACTGATAACTGACTGATAATCGAACTGAATGAAATACTGAACTGACTGACTGAAATTGAAACTGAATTGACTGAGTATATGTTAGTTAATTGCATTCTATCTGTTTGATTGTCTGATTATCTGTTCATGTTTATATGTTTAAACTGGTAATTGAAGGCCTTATCGGCGGCCGAATTAGAAACCGATTGATGTTCCGTGACCCTCATAATTAATGTGATTTTATGGTATATTTATCTAAAAACTGACTAGGTATGATTAAATTAGATTAAAATAAGCCAATTAAAGAGTTTGCCATATTTACCATTTTGCCACTATCTCATATACACACACTTGAGCCTTTTACACTCCACGTATGTGATCAAACCAAACATTTCTTCTCCTCTTCTTGCCTCAACCGACCTTAGAGAGAGAGAGACTTGAGGAGTTGGTTTTCATCTTGAATCGCTTGGAATTGTTTGAGAATTGAAGTGTGATTGCTACTTTGAGCTCCTAGACCTTGAATACAAGACTAAGGTAGGACATCCATCTTCTTGTTGCTGTTCTTGAGTTCATTCTTGCACAATTCATGCTTTAATTGTAGAGTTAAGCCATGTTTTGGTGCATACTTGTTGGATTGAAGCTCATCTCTTGCATGCATGTTGGTATTATTGCATTTTGAGGTTAATTACATGGACATTAGTACATGCATGCTCATATTGTTGTTATAGACCATGTTTTCATCTGGTTTTGGAAAGAAATGAGCTCATTTGAGCAAGCTTTGGAGCTTCGATTTGGTTTGAAACTCATTCATGCATGTTTGAATGTTGTTCTTGAAAATGGGTTTGAATATGGTTTTAATTGACTCACCTTTGGGGCTTGAATTCATAAATTGAGCTTTGAAACTTGTTATACATTGAATTTAGTGATGTTTTCCAGAATTTGGGCCCAAGAGGTCGAGTTTGGAGTGGTAGAATGCTTGGTTTGAGCTTGGGAGGCAGATCTGGAAATTCCAGATTTGGCTTCCTCGCTCGAGCGAAGGATTCCCCGCTCGAGCGAGCACCTTTGTCCAGGGCTCCGCTCGAGCGACCATCGAGCGACCATCGCGCGTAAAATTTCAGCATCCAGTACTTTTACTGTTTTGCAGACCGCTCGAGCGAAGGATTCCTCGCTCGAGCGAAGCCTTTGATTTTGGACTTACGCTCGAGCGGAGAAAGTCTCGCTCGAGCGAAGCCCCTATTTTCAGCAAAGTTTGCGAAATGTTTTCTAAGTGTATTTTTGCATCCTCATCCCATCCTAGGCATTCTTAGGCCTAGTTTAAGACATTTAGATGAGGATATCGTTGTAGAACACACCAAGGCAAATTAGGGATTAAGTTATAAGATTTCCCAACTGTGTAGCTTAGTGTGTTCAACCTGTGAACTGTGTAGGGTTGGCAACTGGGGAGACACGCTCTAGCATACTGTAACCCAGAACTCTGTGAGTAACAATTGTGTAAAGATATGTTCAACTGATTATCTTTTGAATACTGAACTGAACTGTTTACTGAACTGTTTACTGAACTGGTATTATTTACTGAATGAATGTATGTCCTTTATTTCTGAACTGTACTGTGGCATCCTTAGTATCTACGGTTTACTGTTACTGTTACTGTTACAGAGATCTCTGTCGGTTCCCTCGTGGAACCACTACTGTTTACTGACTGATGGCCATCATTACTGTTCGGTCTTTCAAGACCTACTGTTACTGTTATGCTAATGGATGTACCACATATGACTGTTTACTGTACTGAATGACTGAAATACTGATTGAATTGAACTGTCTTCATTACTGTAAGGACATTCATTCTAAACCTCTTTACGCTTTATGTTATTCACTGGGCTTTAGCTCACTGCTCATATATATATGTAGGTGTTCAGGCACCAGACCGCAGCTAGAGACGTCAGGGTTACTCCAGTTTTGTCAAGCCAGCCTTTGCGCCTCACTGCGAGGTTCCGAGTTGCCATGCTATGGCTTGAGGGTGTTTTGTTTGTTTTCCCCCGCCTGTCTTCTGTACTGTCTAACTGTTCTGTATAGACTGACTGTTTACTGTACTGTTATACAGGGATTAGGTCCCTGTACTGTGTGACTGTAAATTTTGTATAGACCGTACTGTTTTGTACAGACGGAATGTTTTCTGTACTGTTATGTAGGGTTGAGTCCCTAGTTTGAATGGATGTGAATATTGTTCATACTGTTCTGTACCGTTTATGTATGAATGCATGAAAAGCCTTTTTGCATACAGACTGTCACAGCTCAATGGACACTATTTACTTACTGTATTGGCTTCCGCCAGGCCCTGTACTCTGTTTTACTGTATTACTGTTCTGCAGGCCTTCGGTAATCTCGGATTACTGGCCGGTTACGATGCTAAACCCATAGGGCCGGGTTTGGGTCGTGACAGGGTGGCATCAATGGGTGGCAGGTAATGGGAAGGGTGGGTAGAGATTAGGGGTTGGGTAGGTAAAAAATAGGTGTAATGAGACGTTTTTATGGCGTAAGAAGCGCCCAAGTAATCTAGCATTCAAGATTAGCAAATGCTTTAGCCACCCAAGGGGATTATATTCTCACTCTTCAAAATAAGGCAAAATAGTGAATAAGTTAACTATTTTTTCAATCATGAGACTTAGAATTGATGACCTTTTGGGTATGGTCTTGGCTAACTGTAGACACCCCATTTTTGACCGACCTCAAGACTTTGATGTCATCGTTTGTGCACTCGGTGATTGCGCATGTTTGTGCTCGTTATGAGTTTCCGGGGGTTTCGGCTGAGGGCCTTGTCTCGGGGCCTCTTAACTCTTTTCTTTTTGGTTTGCTTTTGGACCATGCCTTAGTGCCTAAGCCTGGAGGGAGAGAGAGGCCTATAGGCCACTTTTTGTAGCTGTAGGCTACTTTTCCCTCTTGTAGGCCACTTGCAGTGGCCGGTAGGCTAGTTTCAGGAGCTTTCGGCGGAGTGCCTTGTCTTGGGGCCTCTTAGCTCTCTTCTTTTTGGTTTGTTTTTGGACCATACCTTGTACACACATACCTTGCAAATACCTTGCTTTGCCTATGTTGTACTCTGTTTTAAGCAAAATTGGAGTGTGCAGGAGCAAGTGGCCGACCGGCCAGGGGGAGTAGCCGACCGCCCAGAGGAAGTGGCTGACCGGCCACCTTAAGTGGCCTACAGCTTCCCCTGGTGGCCGACAGTCCACCAGCTTGAAGGTGGTTCAAAGTGGTTCTGGTTCTGGTTCTGGAGCAGAGGCAGCCTGTAAATTGGTTTAGTGTTCAGGAATCAAAGCGAATGCAAACAGAGACAACCGGTGGCAAGGCGACGGATTCTCGAAAGGAAGCCAATCGAGCATGCATGCATCCCTCGCCCCCGAGGCCTTTTAACTGTTTTGCTTAGATGGTTAATTCGTTGGTTCTGTAATTAATTAGTTAATGTGCTTAGCTAATCGGTTTGTGTTGTAATTAATTAGCTAGAATAGTGTTAAAATCCACCTACTCTCCACCTACTTCACCCACTTAAACCTACTCCACTAAACCTAACCCACTACACCACTACCACCTCACCTATTCCACTAAACCTAACCCACTACACCACTACCACCTCCACTTCACATACTCCTTACCTACTACACACTCACCCTCTTCTATATATAGGAATCATGAATCATTGTAATATCAATCAATATATATCAATCAATAATACATCAATTTTTACATGGTATCAGAGCAGGTTTAGAACCTAATATTTTCGCTTCACCGGCGGGCGGCAACCTCACCTTAGCCGTCCGCCGGACCTCAACCTAGTCCGCTCGAATTTTCTACACATACCTTGAAATTTCTCTTACTCTTTCCTGCACTGCCCTGCAACCATGAATGACGGCGAAGACTGTGCGGCACAACCCCAGCTTCTCTGTCCTCACAGCGTTACAGATCTCTTGCATTCTGTTGATGCTTTTCTCTTTGACTGCGATGGTGTAATTGGAAGGGCGATAAGCTCATTGATGGAGTCCCTCAGACCTTACAGATGCTTCGTTCCAAGGGGAAGAAGCTGGTTTTTGTGACCAACAATTCCACTAAGTCAAGAAGGCACTATGCCAAAAAATTTCATTCCCTTGGAATTTCAGTCAGCGAGGAGGAGACATTCTCTTCATCATTTGCAGCGGCTATGTTCTTGAAAGTCCATGACTTCCCTCGAGAAAAGAAGGTTTATGTAATAGATGAGGAAGGCATATTGGAAGAATTGGAGCTTGAGGGTTTTACAGGTCTTGGAGGCCCGGAAGATGGAAAAAAGATGGTGCAGCTGAAACCAAACTGTCTCTCTCTCTCTCCCTCTAATCTCTCTCTCTTTGGGGTGTTCTGCGATCACGTGCTTTGAGTAGCCATGAGGGTGGCCTTTTGATAAAGCTGTTGCCATTATGCTCTATTATAATATATAATCTTCACTCACAGATTCACACACTGGTTTTATAATATATAATCTTAACCCACACACTCACACATGCACCTCTGGTTTTTTAATATAAACAAGAGATCCACACACTCACACATGCACCTCTGATTTTTTAATCTTTCAACCTTTTCCTTTTTTTATTTTTTATTCTTTAACTCACGTGGCATGTCTCTTCATGATTTTTATTTTCTTTTATCATCATCACATTACACTCATCATTTCTCTCACATTTCTTTTAATATTTCCCATCATTTCTTTTAAACTTTTCTTTTGCCAACCTGGTCCCCATTGATTTTATAATTTCATTTATTTTATCACATATCTATTTAAAAAAAAAAAAAAAACACAAATCATAAACCAAAACACACCACACATCGTTTTATTCATGACAGGGAATTAACCCCCCTCACATTTATACAAAAAAAAAAAAAAAAAAAAAAAAAAAAAAACAACAACAACAACAACAACAACAACAAAAGCTTTGTTTTCTTTTCTGCAGCGGCCACACATCGACCTCACTTCTTCTCTACTCTGCCGCCGGTCTTTTCTTTTTGCCTCCGTCCTGGACGGCCCTTGCCGGTGTTGCCTCCGTGTTTCCCACTCCACTGGGCATGATCACTTCTCCCTGCTCCTCCACTACAGCATATGGTGGCCCTCCAAATCGGAACATCACGGTGGCCTTCCGCTTCAGCTCCTTGTTTTCTGCCTTTAGCACACTTATCTCTGCTCGCGCATCCTTATACATGCGTTGGAGCAGAGCCAGTTGGGCGTTTAAATGCTGCACCTCATTTGTCTTACTCTGAAGCCGGTGCGACAAGTTAGTGACCGCCGTCATGGTTTCCACACATGACTTCAGAGTATACTGATTGGCCTCAATATCAGTTTGCACCGCCATTTTTTGCTCCACCGACCGCATCGGAAAGTTCAATGGAGCAAAACCAGAGATGTTTGGTTGAGGTTCACTGGCCATCGCACCAGTTATTTCTCTTGTGGACTCGTTCAGTTCTGGAAAGAGCGTGAGCAAACCACGGGAAGAGGAGGCCATGTTCTAGGTAGCTGGACGGGAAGAAGAGGCCATGTTGCTGAGTGTTTCAGAGACGGGTTGGTTACAGAGTATTACAGAGTTTCTCAGCAAAGGCAGAGTTTGTTTCAGAGAATTTTCAGAAGTTTTTTGTCTGCCTCAGCCTCAGCCTCCGTCTTGGTTAAATAGCCGAGGCAGCCACGCGCATCGCGCGCCTCTTGCCACCAGACGACAAAACGGGCGCGCAAGCCAAGGCGCCCACGTGCCTCGCCATCATGTCCGGCACACCTTTTGATGAATTGGGCACGCCTTTTGATGGCACGTTTTTTGATAGATTGGGCACACCTTTTGAGGGTGCGACTTTTTAAGGGTCCGACAAGACTCTGTAAACTGTCCCGACATTGATTCCGGTTAGCTCCTTTATGGGTCCGACAAGACTCTGTAAACTGTCCCGACATTGATTCCGGTTAGCTCCTTCACGGGTCCGACAAGACTCTGTAAACTGTCCCGACATTGATTCCGGTTAGCTCCTTCAAGGGTCCGCCAAGACTCTGTAAACTGTCCCGACATTGATTCCGGTTAGCTCCTTCATGGGTCCGACAAGACTCTGTAAACTGTCCCGACATTGATTTCGGTTAGTTTCTACACGGGTCCAGCAAGACTCCGTAAACTGTCACAACAACTATCACAACATTGTCTGCTACAACGGTCCGACATGACCCCATAAACTGTCTTCTACATCGGTCTGACACCGCCATCCAGTGTCCTCTACACCGTTATGACACCCCCATACAGTGTCCTCTACAACGTTATGACACCACCATCCAGTGTCTTCACCAATGGTCTGACACGACCATACAGTGTCACCTATCCTCTTTTATTTTTATGTATTTTCTTGTTTTGTTACCCTCTCCAAACTCAAGTTGGTTAGTTCCTATCCCCCTTGAGTTTGCGGGGGGCTGTTAAAATCCACCTACTCTCCACCTACTTCACCCACTTAAACCTACTCCACTAAACCTAACCCACTACACCACTACCACCTCACCTATTCCACTAAACCTAACCCACTACACCACTACCACCTCCACTTCACCTACTCCTTACCTACTACACACTCACCCTCTTCTATATATAGGAATCATGAATCATTGTAATATCAATCAATATATATCAATCAATAATACATCAATTTTTACAAATAGTTAGTTAATTAGTTAGTTTGTAATAGTTAGCTTAATTAGTGTAGCTAGTTAGCTCTCTTTCATTCGGACCCTCCGTCGAGAGGGCAAATGTTGTAATAAGTGTGCGTGTATGTGTGAATGTCTTCCAATCCACGTCTTTCTCCCTTTTATTTATCCGCTTTCAGTGGTTAGATTAAGGCATATTTCGATTAGCATACCTTATGCTTTGCATGCGTGTATCATTCATTTGTCTTGCATGCACCGGGCTCGGCGCATTATTCAAACTGCATCGTATTTCAATACACTTTCTTGAATACGTGTTTCAAAGCATATTATCAAGTGTTGCATTCATATGCCATTCTAGATAGCCGAGCCTATTTTAGTTGCATTCTTGCATGTGTTGCATTAGGCATCTTAACATAGCTAAGATCATGCATGATTTCTAACTAGTTTCTGTTTTGCCTCGGAGGACACTGTAAGTGTTTACGCTTTAGCATCCTTGCATGAGTGCGAGTGTTGTCATGATAGCATGCTTGCCATGAGGCTATTTGCTTAAGTGTTTAACTGCATGAATGTCTGTGGATGAAGGCTTGATTGCCTGAATTGGAACAACTCGATGATTGTGAGTTTTAAGCCCACTTTGCGAAGTGGCAAAATCTTGTTTTAAGCCCACTTGAGGGTGGCAAATCCGCGCTTTAGCCTACTTACGAGTAGCACTTTCAAACCATTTTCGAAAACAAACATAAGTTGTTTTGTTCTAATTCTCGTGATTGAGTCTATACTTGTATATGCTTGCGAGCATCACATAGTAAATTAGGTAATAATTGGAATAATAACACATGTGTTTTCAAAAACAACATATCATGTCAGTAGAGGCCGATCCTTTGATCGGGCGATCCTTTGATTGGGCGAGCGGGGGTGTTCATTTCAGGACTTTCCCCTCTCGTACCCAAGTTCCCGAGCCGAGGCAACTTTGGTGATGACGGACACGTGGCCTTAAGCACGAGTCAGGGTTTCTTAAATTCCCCAAAACAAAATATTTAGGTGGCGACTCTGTAATCTGGCAAAGCAGTCCATATTTGGCACTTCTTGATTAAAATCGATTTTCCAAAACGATTTGCCGGATTTGAACTCTTTGGTGATCTATCAGTTTTACATTGCACTTTGTGAGACTAGATACATAACCGTAACAGGAGTCCGAATTGTAGTAGCTAGAACCCAATTCACGCCCTCTCCGAAAGGGGGGCTGCGCGGAGAGAGTTCGGGGCAGTCTACACTAACTTGAACCTACAAATAAAATCATATTCAAAATAAACCTCCCGTTCATAAGATTTGTCCTAAACTTCCCATTCCTTTCAGCAACAACCTTAAAAGTCAAGAAATGATGTTTCTTTGATTCCTACAAAGAGTCAAACAAACATGTACAACTCTTACGCATAAGACGAGGGGAAAAATAACTCTGGTGTGTAGCATTCATTCCTATTATTAGAAATGTTTGGTAAGCATTCCACATAGTTTTCAAAACTCAAATAAAACCCTCCAAAAGCAATGCAATTTGGTTTGGGTTGGTTTAGCCTTGTTGCAGCCCAAAACAAAAGCAAGGTATGTTAGTTCTCTGTGTTTCAACCTACAATCAAAGTAAAGCGTGAACTAAGCTGACCTAGGCATTGCTTAAATAAGAAAAAGACTAAACCAAGGACATGTTGGAATCTAGTTTGGATTTTTAACCACAAGATATTAATTTAATGTGAGATTCACGAAAACAAATTTGCAAATGTTTTCATTCAGGCCTGTACAATAATAGCAAAACAATGATCTACCAATTATAAGACTAAATTCTTTAAGACCAGTTTCTTTTGTTATACACAAAACAAAAATAATAGCATTTATTTAGTAAGACAAATATTTGGTAAGCTAGCCTTGAACATAGTCTTAAAAGATTAGATACCTGGTAGACAAACAAAAGCTCTGCAACAGCTGGTCCCCTTTCTAGCATAGCCTTCACCAGCTTCTTTCTTCATTATCTCAATCAGGTTTGAGTACACTGAAGGATGAGGTTCTTGTACCTTCTCCAATCTCTTGGGACAACACAAACAAAACAAAACAAAACAAAAGCTTTGACATGAAATTACCCAGAGTAAAATGTACAGAACTCCCATAAATGCCCTTGATAGAAAATGAGACCAAACAAACAGTTCAGGGTAAAAGGCATAGTACCTTCTATCCCCAAAATTCCTCTCCATATCTCTGTGAAGATTGTGTATTTTATTGTATTTTATATTAGTCACTAAGGATAGTTTATTCTTTTATGTTATTAGGGTTTTATTTCATTTAGGTTATATATATTTATACTCAGAGCTTCTCTGTATTATGAATTCGATATACACAAAATATATATTCTCTGTTATCATGGTATCAGAGCAGTACCTTAGACACCCAGGGTTCTGAAGCAATCATAGGAAGACTTCGCAGTTCGTAAGTCTCATCTCTCCCATTCGCAGGTGGTTCGCAGGTCGTTCCCTTGTGTTCGATTGGTCTTTCGGTCGACTTAGACAACCAGTTCGTGGCTTCTCTCTCTATCTCTGACTTTGACAACCAATTCGTGACTCTCCCTTGCATCTTCAACAACCTGTTCTGCCCTGCTCTGTTTGTGGGTCTCGTTCAGTTTGCGGCTTCTCTCAAGCCTTCGCAGCACCTGTTTTCACAGCCTTTGAAGCCTCTCAGCATCAATTTGCATCTCTTTGTCTGGTAATACTCTGTTTTGTTTTATTTTTGGCACTGAGGTCTTTGATTATACCAATATGGCTGATGATAAATTGCAAGCTATCGCCACTAAGTTGGATGGTACCAATTACTCTTATTGGTCTCATGTAATGAAGAACTTTATAATGGGTAAAGGCATGTGGAACTATGTTATCGGTGTGACTATTAGACCTATGGAATCAAAAGAAACTGAAGCTGATGTTGCTAAATAGGATAAGGAAAATGCTCAAATTCTTATTTGGTTTCATAATTCCGTTCAAACTACCATTGGTATGAATTTTTTCAAGTATTCTACTTCTAAACAAGTTTGGGACTATTTAAAACAATGTATCTTGAGTCTAACTTTGAAAAACAATATGAACTTGAGATGTCTATTCACAGTACTAGTCAGAAAGATAAGTCTATTCAGGAGTTCTACAATGAGATGACTACTTATTGAGATCAGCTTACTTTAATGGAACCATCAGATTTGCAGTTACTTGACAGTTATACCAAGTATCGGGAGAAATGTCTTGTTTAGTTTCTTATAGCCCTTCGTGATCAATTTGGGCCACTTCGGAGAGTTATTCTTCATCGGTCCCCCTTGCCTTCTGTTGATGGTGCTATCCGTGAGCTTATTGCAGAAGAAACTCACTTCAAGGTGGCTCATGGTGCTCCAGCCTCCCAGTTAGTTTTTACCACTCATCCGCTCTTGCCCACCCCACCATCTCCTTTATTTCAGGTTACTGGTAAGTCCAAGCCTCGAGTTTCCATGGAAGAGTGCAACTTCTGTTATCAGAGAGGCCATTGGAAACATGCTTGTCCTAAACTTCTACAGCCGAAGGGTCGTACATCTAGTCCACCATCCTCTAAGCCGACATCTTCGGGATCTCGCTCATCTGCCGCATTTTTTGCACCAGTTCTAAGAATGCTCCGTCTTTCACTATGCAGTCTATGTTTGAGCAGTTCAAATCTTTCATGGTGGCCAATCCAAATCCTTCATCCCAAGCTTCCGCTATCACTACCACTCAGTTAGGTTTGTCTGGTTCATCCTTTTCAGGTAATATCCACACTTCGTGAATTTTTTATTCTGGTTGTTCACATCATATGACCCCTGTTGCATCTCCCCTTAGTCATTGTGTCTTCCCCTCTTCTCCTATCACTATTGCTACCGTTAATGGTTCTTCTATGCCTATATCCTCTATTGGTTCTATTTCCTCTTTCCATTTGTCTCTTTCTCCTGTATTTTATGTGCCTAACCTCTCACTCAGTCTTATTTCCATTAGTCAATTACCTGATTCCGGTTTTGATGTTGGTTTCTCTTCCTCTCATTATGTTGTGCAGGATCGGGTCTCCAAGAGATAGATTGGAATCGGGCGTAAAGTTAGAGAACGATATATCTTAGGTAGTTTACATGTTCCTCTAGACGTGTCTTCTACTACTTTGTCTTCTTTTTGTTTAAACAATAAGTCCTCTTTATTTTATATTTGACATTCTAGGTTAGGTCATCTGTCGAATGACCGTTTGAGGATGTTAGTTCAGTCTGGACACTTAGGCAATTTTCCCATTGATGATAATTCTGAGTGTCGTCGTTTTAAATTGGCTAAAATGTCTGCTCTTCCTTTTAAAAAAAGTAATTCTATTTCATCTTCTCCTTTTCAATTGGTTCATACTGATGTTTGGGGTCCTTCCCCTATACTAAGGATGGTTCGCAATATTATGTGTCTTTTGTGAATGATTACAGTCGATTTACATGGGTTTATTTGATGACACGAAAATTTGATTTTTAGAAAATATATTCTAATTTTCACTCCATAATTTGCACTCAATTTTTCACCACCATTAAAGTTCTCCATTCTGATTTGGAGAGTGAGTATTACTTGTTTGCGTTTGAGGAATTTTTAGCTACTCATGGCACTATTCATCAGTCTTTGTGTTCTGACACTCTTGCCCAAAATAGTCGCACTGAGCGCAAACATCACCATCTCCTTAATATAGCTCACTCTTTGCTACTCTCGTCCTTTATCCCCTGTCTTTTGGGGAGAAGTTGTGCTCACTACAGCATATCTTCTCAATCGGATGCCTACTCTTCTCTCAGGCTCATCTCCAAATGAGCGTCTTCTTGGTGTTACTCCCAATTTTTTTTTTTTTTTTTTATTATCAACAACAAAAGCTTTATTGATAAAACAAAAAAGAAAAAGAGGATAAGGCATCCTCTTACAATAGGACAATGAGAATACAAACACAAAAATAACCCGTAACAAGCAAAACACGGGCAAACGTCTACATAGCACACACTGCCACCCAGTCTCTAGCTAACAAAAAAAGTGAAACTCCCTTAAATAATGAGTTCCCTGATGCCCAAAAAGTGTTACTCCCAATTATTCTCTTCTTCGTATTTTTTGTTCTACATGCTTTGTGCTCCTTCCTAAACAGGAGCACTCTAAGCTTAGTTTTCATTGTGTCGTATGTGTCTTTCTAGGGTATGGCATTAATTAGAAAGGTTATCGGTGTTATGATCCTGCCACCAAAAAGCTATGTGTGTCTAGACATGTCACCTTTTTAGAAAAACTACCCTACTACACTATACATTCCACCCCTGTCCCTATTACCAGGGATGAATTGGTTCATATTGATCCATTTCCCCCTGCAATTTCTCCCGATGAGTTTGTTTCTGATCTTGAGGTCTCTGCCTTGCCTCTTACTAGCACTCCTGATACCTCGCCAGCTACACCCTCCCCTACTTTCCCAGCTCCTTCTCCAGCTCCCGCTTCCCCTGCTCCTCTTCTTGTTTATTAGCGTCGCAAAGCACTTCCAAGCTCGCCTGCCTCTAGCTCTACTGCCCCTCCAACTGTTTCGTCAGATCCCACTCCTCCTGCACATCGCTTTCCAAAGCGTGACCATCATCCTCCAAACTGGCTTGGCTTTGGTAATACATGTTTCTCCCCTTCCTATCAGTCTTTTCTCTTTTGTCTTCATACTTATTTTGAGCCCAGGTCCTACAAGGAGGCCTGTCATAATCCAAATTGGATTACTGCCATGAATGACGAGTTAACTGTTTTGGCTAACACTCAGACTTGGGATTTGGTTCCATTACCTGCTGGCAAGAATGTTGTGGGATGTAAATGGGTATATAAGATCAAAACCCTCTTTGATGGTTCTTTGGAACGATACAAAGCTCGTTTGGTTGCCCTAGGTCTTCCTCAGGAGTATGGGATTGATTACGATGAGACTTTTGCCCCCATTGCCAAGATGACTACTATTCGCACTCTTATCTCCGTTGCTGCTACCATCAATGGCCTTTATTTCAGCTTAGATGTCAAAAATGTTTTTCTAAATGGGCATCTCGTTGAAGAAGTGTATATGCGCCCTCTACCAGGTCTTTCTCACCCTTCCGATGTTGTTTGTCTTCTTTGTTGTGCTCTATATGGTCTCAAGCAGTCTCTTCATGTTTGGTATGAGCGATTTCACTTTGTTGCACTTCAGCTTGGTTTTCATCCTAGTCATCATGATTGTGCTCTCTTTCTTCGGCGCACTTCTATTGGCTTTGTTCTCCATCTCTTATATGTGGATGATATGATCATCACCGGCTCTGATTCTAGTACTATCAAAGAGGTTAAGCATCGGTTGTTTCGGGAGTTCGAAATGAAGGATTTGGGGTCTCTTTGGCATTTTCTTGGCATTGAGATTACTACTTCTCCTACTGGATATCTTCTCTCTTAGACTAATATGCTCATGATATTCTTTCTCGTGCCAATCACATTGATGACAAAATTGTCGACACTCCTATTAAGTTGCATGCTAAGTTTTCTACTCATGATGGCATTCCTCTTGAGGATCCTACTTTATATCGCGAGTTGGTTGGGTGTCTTGTTTATCTCACTGTTACTCGTCCGGACATCTCCTACGCTGTGCACATTCTCAGTCAATCTGCTTCTCGTTTTACAAATTGGGCTGCCTTACTCCGTACTTTGTGCTACCTTTGTGGCACTCTATTGCAATGTCTGCTGTTGTCTGCCTCTTCAGACTTGACTCTTTGCACCTATGCTGATGCTGATTTGGCGGGTGACATCTATGATCGCAAATCCACTTATGGTCTTTGTGTTTTTCTAGGAGATTCTATCATATCTTAGAAGAATAAGAAACAGTCTGTTGTTAATCGTTCCATTGCTGAGGCTGAGTATCTTGCCATGGCTCATGCTATTTCCAAGATAGTGTGGCTTCGATGGCTTCTTTCTGATATGGGTCTCTCTCTTTTTGATCCAACTCCATTGTATTGTGATAATCACAGTGCTGTCCAAATTGTCCATAATTCAACCTTCCATGAGCAGACCAAACATATTAAAATAGATTGTCACTTTGTTAGACAACATCTTCGGGCTGCCACTATTACTCTCCCTTTTGTTCCATCCTCTCTTCAGTTGGCCAATTTTTTTACGAAGACTCACACTGTTGATTGTTTCCGTTTTCTTCTTGGCAAACTTTCAATACTTTCTGCACTCTCATCCTCAGTTTGAGAAGGGGTGTGAAGATTGTGTATTTTATTGTATTTTATATTAGTTACTAAGGGTAGTTTAGTCTTTTATGTTATTAGGGTTTGATTTCATTTAGGTTATATATATTTGTACTTAGAGCTTCTCTATATTATGAATTCGATATGTACAAAATATATATTCTCTGTTATCAATCTAGTGTTTTGAAATTTCCACTACCTCGTGTAGTTAGAAGTACATTAGAGACAGAGGACACTTAGATGGAGGATCCCTCTCCGGGTAAGGCATTCCAATCAAAATTTAACAAAATTAGTCGTGGCTTGGTTGCCATATACCTGGATATTCTGATCCATGTGTTGCCTCAGAACAACCATTGCTCCCTATCTTATCTGCAAAAATTAAAATAAACTAGTGACAAACATATCCACAGAAAGTTTAATGATCTTCACTATAGACACAGTTACATAGAAATCAATAGTTCGAAACGCAAGCTCTAATCAAAATCCGTTTTCTGCTATTGTCCAGTAGTTGCTCAGCTTCGTTGAACAGCTCAACATAACCAAGAAAATTCAGTAACAAAACTTCATTGATTATACTTCTAAGCCTATAAAGATTATAATTCTAAAAAGACAGTTTGTTTAATGACTAGCAAAAGCCGATACACACATTATATTCTGTAGGGAAATGAATTTCACGGAACAAGCAAAAGCGTAAAGGTGCAAAGTGCTAGTCCAATTATACCCATAGACACTTAAAAATAAACTTTTTTTTTTTCCAAACTAAAATTGTCAAAAGTTCCTACTGATCCTCAGTCTCAATCCAATAGCATACAAATCTAAAACCAACACCGAGCAACAAAAGACGCACATATTACCACTCAATAATCAAGTCAGATAACTTAAATTTGTAGTTTATCCTAACATCAATGAAAAAATATTAAGATCTCATGTGTATGAATGCACTCCAAACATTAAATGCCATATTTGGAGTCATCAATGTATAGATATGACACTACAAGTACACCAAAGAAAGAGATAGTGAAAAAGTGGAGTATCGGTCAGCATGCAGTACATAATAAACCATTGAATTAAGTAATTTATGATGAACAATACCTTCTGTTGCGACTGCCAAAGTCTAACTTATAAAGAGAAGAAAAACCACAGGTCGGACCATAGACTAATTGTTGCTCTTTTAGATCAGATCACACCAGTGCAACAAAGTAATAATGCACAACCACCAGGTTCGAACAGCCCAAAAAACGTAGATTGTTGTATGGTTCCTTTTCTTACTCAACTCATAAAAGATCCCAAAAAAAGAGCCCTTTTTTCCAGAGAAGTGTGATAAAGTAATAATGCAAATATACACATAGACAAGCTTACATTATATTGGACTACAGAGAAACCATAGTACTAAATACACGATGTGACAGCTGTGTACCTAGAGTTCTAAGTACTCTATTGAATAGCCACCAGCAGCTATTGAGCTTATATTTCCAACTTTCTATAGAAAAAGTTTCAAGGAAATTTCAAAATGCCACAGCAACAAATTTGATGAGAAAACATTGGAACATTTGAAACAAAGTAATGTTAAAAAAACTTACTTTAGGAAATTAATTCAGAAGTATCATTAAATAAAAAAAAATAATATATATATATATATATTATCCTAAACATTAAAGAAGAAAGTTCAGCTGCTTCTAATCCAGCTAGATCTGCAACCTCTCTTAGTTGAAATCCCTCAATCTTTTTTTTAAGACGTCCATTGACTTCTTGCGAGCATTTGGTTTCGCACTTCTGCTTGAAAGGCTTCCAAAGAGCCCATCAGGAGAATCCTTGAACTTCTCACAGATAGTAGCCACCTTCTTGTTGTCCAAAGAACTGTAGTTTCCCTCCCTTATAACAGGATTCATGAAGTTCTCAGGCTGGCTGCTTAACAGAAGGTTTATCAATTGCCTTACTTCAATCAAGCAGCCACGAAAACTACCTTCCTTGTATATCTCACTCAATCCAGTACTGTGAAACTTCTCATCTGCAAAAGATTCTAATGCCTTCAGATCATTGTTGACGCCCACAACTGCATTAGCATTGAACCTCTTCACGCTGTCACTAAGAAAAGCTGCCACAATAGAATTGGATATATGCTCAAGAGCCCCACTCCCAACCTTATACGAAGCATCCAGAGGTAAAGTTTGCTGAGCAGTGGACATAATGGTGTCGAGGTAATTAACCACATCATTTATGTACTCATGTGCACTCAGCGGTGTATCATCCGGAGTCCAATTCACATTTTCCGCAAGTGCCATAAATTCGTCTAACTTGGAGTTCACCAAATTTAGCAGAGAAAGATAAACTGCATCTCTTGATGTTTTAAGAACCACCTTTGACTTTAAACTAGCCTGAGGTCTTTCAATTGACCGGATCGGGATCCCGCATAGCTGGGCCGCATTTTGAAGAAAAAAATCACAAGCTCTTTCAAGAACAGCTATGTTTGCAGCAATCTGCATTGCTTGAGAGACACCTGCAATACCACTGTTAATCATATTAAGTATGGCTTCATTCAATACATCAATCAAGAGCTTGTCCAGATACTTCTTCACATAATCAAAAAAATTCATTTGGCCCCCGTAAGACAAATAATTGACTGAGTCCTTTATGAATGATCTAACAATGCGGCAGCAATCAGGTACCATGGAAGAGAATGGTGCAATATAGGGGAAAGCTGGCATTATATTTGAGGTTTGAAGATGGAACATCAGGACATTTGTTTGGTAGTCTGACTCCTTTTTCATAACCATGTGCTCACAAGTGTCATTGGCAAGAACATCAGTGATTTGTTGTCGACACTCTGTTAAAAGAAGCTCATGGTACTTTTCCCGGCTATGGCTGAGAATCTCGAGAATTGGGGCCATTTCATAGCCATATTGTTTTAGTGTTGCCCCAAGAAGAGTCACATAATCCTTGACCAAGAGAAGATGGCTCGCAGTATCCATATGGGAAAACTGTTCCTCCAACACTGATGTCACTTTAGCAACAGCTGTTTCCCACATTGTCTCAACCTGATTAGCCAACAATAGCCCACCACCAGTCCTTAAGACTCTATCCTCCACTATAAAATGCCCTGCAATTTGAGCTAAAAAAGTCTGATGGGATTCAAGAAATGGTTGTGCAGAAGATATTTGCAAGTCTGAATTTAGCTGCAACAACCGATTCTTGTAATAATAATCACGAAACTGCTCTGGGATTCCTAGGCAAGTGTGAATGTGATATGCCCGGTAAACAGGCGTAAGGTCAAACTTCAGACCAAAATCTTCATTAATTTCTTCAACATCTAAAGTATATGTAAAATCTTCAGACCCTGAATAACTCTGTTCCTCAGCTTTCCTCTGACGAGCTAGCATGTCCTCATCCCTCTGACGCTCCAATGTAGCATATCCTATTGCTGTTTGTCCAATATCTTTTGCAGTGCTCCGAATGAGAACTAACCATTCATTAACTTGACTAATGACCTTCTTCTCAATATGTGATTTTATTATTGGTATTCTCTCCTCAATAAGCATCCTGAGCGCCTTAACAGGAATATTCTGCAGATAAACTTTCTCAATCAGATCAATGGTTTTCAGAGCAGGGTAAAACCGCCCTTCAGAAATGTGATTGTTACACTTCACACATAGATCCAACACTAGAACGCAATTGCTCGACATTTTAGTGGCTTCAGTTACATTCTTCTTGATCGAGTAAGACTCCAGGAGTTCATCAAGTTTGAGAAGAAGAGCATTCCCAACCTCTTGCAACCTAAAATTATCACTTCCAAGCTCACTTTTTAGCTCTTCAGCATCAACTAGGACACCGCGGAGCTCATCAACAGCAAAAATAAATTCGTCATAGTGTAGCTTACAGAGCTCCTCAATCTCAACTTCCTTCTTCTTGACCACAATCTTAAGTTGCTGAAGAAGTGCTTCAGACTTGCCCAACTCAAAAGCATGCTTGACCATAGTACCCAAATCCTCACCACTCCCAGTCAAAGTTGCAAGAACCAGGTCCTCACCGGCATCCCCATTCTCTGTTCTCCTCTTGGGTTTTGCATTCATAGTTTCAATAAACCCTAAAAGGAAAAATAAATAAATAAATAACAAACCCATCTTATCAAAGACTAAAATAAAAGATACCCAGTAAGTTCTATCCCATTAAATTTGAACCCAAAATATGGAATGAAAAGCATCATTGGGAATTATATTTCAGAATCAAATGGGTCTCTTAAATAGTTGATGAAAATTGTGACCAAAAAAAAAAGAGTTGATGAAAACCAAAAACAAAGTTGATATCTGGGAAGATTAAAAGAATGTGTGTGGAAGGTTTGCATTCAGATTAATGTCTAACAATCAATAAAAATACCCACAAACAAAAATTGAAACTAATAAACCCCCCTGATTTAGATAGCAAAACGCAATTGAGTGAACAGCTGGAAATGGAAATGGTCTGTAATCAATGAATCTATCACTCATTTCAGTCACTACAAATGTAATCCTATAAAATTTACTAGTTCGATATACACATACCCAATTTGGGTTTCACGATCAAATCAGAAAGAGAAACACAATGCAAATCAAAAGACAAACAAATGTCATAAATTAAATCAAAAAAAAAATCAAAACTTGACTGCGATGAAGACTCACGGTGCAGTAAAATGGAGCCAAACAAAATCAAGCGAGGCAAGAATTGTTAATTTGTTGAGTCCGAGAACTGGTCCGAAGACAATCCCCCGTTTTCTTGCCCGAGAAAAGTATCTGGAAGATTTTCCGTCACTTTCTAGGCCTTTCTCTTTCGTTTCTACTGTCCCACAGTAACCTTCTTGTTCTGCTTATAAATATCTCGATGTTGTTTATGATTTTAATTATTTTAGCCTTCTACTATTGCCAGAGAGATTCTTATTTTTGGCAAAGCAAGTACAACTGTTTGTTTGTATTGTAGACTTGTATACTAGTCTGGTAATAGGTACTATTTCCTTGTCAATAGAGCTAACCATTATTTTATTGCAATAGTACTATTATTATATGATAAACAGTACAGACATTCTAACTATGAAACAGCACGGCAAATTCGAAACCCATGTTGCTAGTAAAATATTAATTTTTTATTTTTCTACAACAGCATATATATTTTTTTTTAAATATATATATATAAATTTTTAATATAATTATATTGACTTTTTTTTTATGTATTAATTCACAAAATATTTAGGCGTAAGTCATGATTCTCTAATGATCACATAATATCTAGTCCCATACTGGTACTTCCTACTTTAATTTCACCCAATCAAAATGTTTTTTTTATGGGTTGGCACATTTAAGATAATACAATGTCAGCCCATGAAATTAGTGAATTTATTAGACATAAGCGGAGGGGTAAAAAGACCTATTTTGGATAACATTAGATAATGAATAAGGCCCATGATCGAGTGAGTTGGACTTTCTTGGTGAATATACTGTGCATGATAGGTTTTTTTGAGAAATGGGTTCAATTGTTGTCACAATGTTGGTTAATCAATAACCTTCTAAATTTTTCCTTCCAAAAGCAGGGCTTAGGCAGGGAGATTCAAAGGGGTTTGATTATTTAAATAACCAAGGCATTTGTATGGGGGTTTCTGTTAGTAGGAATTCGCTACCCATCTCACATCTTTTGTTCACAGATGATTGTTTCATCTTCATGCATTTTAAGGCAAAGGAAGCTTGAAGCCTCCAATGGTTTTTAAATGACATTTGTGCACAAATGGAGTTGAGAATTAATTTGAAGAAGTCCGAATTATTTTTAATTTCTAAGATGAGAATTAACTTCAAACTGGTATCCTGGCCAGGTGTTTATCTAGAGGCAATTTTGGATTTTTTAGACCGATCAAAGAGGGATGTGTTTAATTACTTGGTGTATAAAATTAAGAATAAATTTCATGGATGGAAGTGTTGCATTTTAAATTTTGCTAGGAGGTGTGTCATGGTAAAACATATTTTACAGTCCATTCATATGTATATTCTCTCTATTTTTAAAGTACCACAAGCTTTTTTGAAACATATAACAATTGTAATTCATAGTTTTCTATGGTACTCAAATAAGGGGGTGGTATTTGTTGAAAGAAATTGGGTAGTGTTTGTACACTAAAAGGTTGTAGTGGATTAGGACTTAGAGATTTGAGTTGTTTTAACCAAGTATTGCTCACCCAGCAAGCATGGAAACTGATCTCAAATCCACAGTCGCTACTAGCAAAAGTGCTCCTGGGCAATTATTGTTTCACCAAGTCCTTCATGGATGTTAAACAACCTAGGATGGCTTCGTAGGGTTGGAGGAGTATTTTATTGGATTGAGACTTAATGAAAAAGGGCATTCATTGGATGGTGGGTGACAGTAAATTCATTATCCTTTCGAGGATCAATAGATATCTCGAAGGAATCATTTGCTAAGGGGAACATGGCTATCAAATTATTTTGCCTCATTGAATGTTTCACATTTTAAAGATAATCAGAATCATTGTTGAAGGCAAAATTTAACTAGGTGGTTCTTTCCTGCAAACTACATAAACCCATTCTCGGAATCCATATACCTATACAACCATGTTCGGATAAGCTAATTTGGAGTAAGACTAAAAGTGACGAATATTTTGTTAAGTAAGGGTACTTTTGTGCAATTAGTCATGTCCAACATAATGATCTTTATAGAGAGGAGCAAGTTTTTCCAATAAGAAAGCGGTTTTGGAGAATTAAGATTCCACCTAAATGGAGTGTATTTATTTGGAAGTGTCTCTACAACATTATCCTTGTAAGATGGCAACTTAGAAAGAGAGGAATTCATGTTGATTTGGTGTATGCACAATGTAATGAGGATGAGGAAACTTTGGAGAATTTGTTTTTTCAATGTCAGGTTTCACAAAGGATTTGGAAAGGCACCTCATTACGATTAGACTTTACCTATGGAAATTTGGTGAGCTTTAAAGAATGGTGGGTGAATTAGATTAGGGAAACTAAAGACAAGGATATTATTATCCAGTCCATTGACTATAGCAACTCGGGCTTGGACCTAACCCATTTATTGCTTTTGAATCCGAGAAACCATATCCATAGCGATTGTCCTTCCCTCTCTTCTTGTTGGGTTTTGGCTTCGAGGGTCGACACTATCCTTGGTGGTGTCGACACTGCCTTCTTTTCTTTGTTTTGTTATACTCCTAAGTTCAACACCAGTCTTGGTGGTGTTGACACCACCTTGTTGTTGTGTTCTTGGTGTGACTACTAAAATCTGGGGTCAACACCAGTCTTGGTGGTGTCGACACTTGTCCTGTTGTTAGCCTTTGGGGTCGACACCAATCTGGGTGGTGTTGACAATATCTTGCTGCTCAATCTTGGAAATTGCCACTGAAAATAGGGTCGACATCATGGGTTCCTAGGGTCGACTCTTCCTTTGCTGTTTTGTTCTGGGTCGTCTACTGAAAAATAAGGTAGACACCACAGTTTCCTAAGGTTGACTCTTGTCAGTAATCAACATTTGTGTTTCAGCATTTTCTTCTTGGGGTTGACACCATTGTCTCAAGTGTCAACCCCTATGAGTCTTTTTCAGATTTTCATTCTGCTCAGGCCTTATTTTTTGGAGATTTTTGACTTATTCTTTTCATTTGACTATAGAGCTATTATTCTATTAATACCTAGCCACCATAAATAGGTTCCAAAACACTTTCCTCTTATTTTTTCCTTTTCTTTTTCCTCTCAAATCGTGATTCCTCTTTTCTCTCTCTAAACTATAACTTTTTCCCACTTAGATCCTTAGATCTACTCACCTGAAGGTATCCTTTCACCTTGATCCTTTGAGATAGATTGTAGATCGTGTCAAGAGCTTCTTTTGAGCTAGATTGTAGATCTTGTCTATTGGCCAATCCATTTTTCTAGCAAATGAAGTGCATAGATAATTGATTCGAAGCCTAAACACAATAGAGCAAGCACCATCCACTAATATTACTATACCTATTGAAGACACTAACAGTTGTTGAATTGTTAATAATTTGTCTCATAATCAAGTTGTGCAGGTGTATACAATATTTTGATTTTCTATGTATTTCTAAAGTGAACAGACAGGTAGTTAAGTCGGCTCATAAGCTGGCGAAGTATGTAAACAATATTTTATGATATTTATGGTATGTTTATAATTCTTAAAAAAAAAAAAAGGTTATAATCTCTACATATTGGTGCTACATGACTTGATCGATACCTATATGTTGATCGTTGGTTTGCTTATCGTTGGTTTGCTTACACATGGTACAACTATGTTGCCTTCATTCTAGTAGGTTATTGACCATTACAATTGGATGGATCGATTGATATTGGCATGCTAGTCAAGTTTTTCAATTATGTACAATCCTTATTTTGTATGGTTTATACATAATTATGGTGGGATGGAAATATGATAGCTATAAAGAAGATTATTCAACCCCAAAAAAAAGCAGTAGAATTAACCAATGAAGATAGTAAACTTTTGAAAAAGAAGATGAGGCAAATCAAATCGGAGATTCAGATCATGAGTCACATACAACACAGAAACCTTCTAATATAATATATATTACATATATTTACGGTTTAGGATTTTTTATTATATATATATATATATATTATTAGTAGTATCAGTTTATCCTTCCTCTTGATTGGAAACAAACACATATAGCTAACATAGCAGTAGCAATAGTTTAATATATATTATATATATTTGAGGTTTGAGGTTTGTTATTATATATAATATATATTATTAGTTGTATCAATTCATTTTTCCTTTTACTTGGAAACAAACACCTGTAGCTAACATAGCAGTAGCAACACATAATCATAAGAAAAGCAGGAGGAAAGTAGTCGGGTCCTTGAATTCCTAGTTGAAGCACTGGAGAGGAGTGTCTCTAGGCTAGTCTTTTCGGTCCTATTCAAGATCCTGCTTGTTTGGATTAGGGACAGAGAGAAGAACTCGGGTCCCCCGATCTGAAGAATTTTAATAAATAAATAAATAAAAAAAACAGAGTACTTGGCATTTTTGGAGAAAGAAAATGGACTAGCAATTTCTTGAAGTCATCTGAAGAGGTGGCTGTAGAGTTTACCAAGAAGTAACGGAAAAAGGATTGATATAAAAAAGATTATCCAACTCCCAAAAGATACAACCGAATTGACTAATGAAGATAGTAAGCTTCTGAGCAAGATATGGCACAAGAATTTTCTAATATAATATATTATAGATACTTAGGATGTGCTCGGTTGAAGAACTTGATGAGGGAAATGGAAAGAGAGAGAGAGAAAGGGAAATAAAAAGAAAAGGAGAAAGAATTGGTAGGATTTGAATTCCAAACTATATTTGAATGAGTTGACAAATAAAGAAAGAAAAGAGTCTAAGTAAATACAAAAGAAAAGATGTGAGATTGCATTTTTCTCTCACTTTCTTTTCCCTTGTATTTTTTATTATAACCTAACAAAAAGCAGAAACACATTTCTTTTTACATTTCCATTTCTCTTATTAAATCCTCCAACCAAACACAACCTTAAGGATTAAGGTTTATTATATATTATACATTCATAATATACATTATTAGCTGTATCAATTCATCGTTCATCTTTTTTGGTAATATGCGCGTGTAGCTAACATGTAGAGACCCTAATTTTTTATAATTACACTTGGAGCCCTAAGTCTTAGGTTAATTGCATTTTAATCCGAAATTTCATAAAGAATTTTACAAAATGGTCCAATAAAGAATAATTTTTCTGTATTTTATTTTGTATTATAATTAAATCCTAGAACACCACTTTATAATTGGAAATACCCTAAAACTTGATTTTTATTTATTTACCTCCTAGTTTCAAAATTAATTCATACATTTTATTTTTTTAGCCTATTTGAATATAAGTTATTTGAATCATTATTATTTATTTGAGCAAGTAAATATCTTTAAATAAATATTTTTATTATTTATTTTATTCTTTATTTGAGCAAATTAGTGGAAAAATATCTAAATATTTATAAGTTTTCTTAGTCATTAAGCAAGAAGGATAGAATGATCTTTTTAACCCAAATTCATGGCCCATAAATTGAGATTATTGTCTCAATTTCCACTTTCACGTTTTAGCAACCCAGGGAGAGGGTGAGAGAGGGAAAGTGTGATTAAGGGAAGTAGAGAAGAAAGGAAGAAAAAAAAAAAAAAAGAAGAAAAGGTGACTCAAGAAACTAAGAACACCTCTTCCTCTTGTCCTCTCCAATTCTTTCACCATCCCATCCTATGGTTTAGATGCCCTCTTGTGTTGCATATCAATGGGAAATAGGGTTTTTGATGTGTATAAAAGTGTGGGTTTGATTTAGTGCCTTTGCCTTACAAATTTGTCAAATTTTGCACTGCTGCAACTTCTCTAATTTAAAAGAAATATCAAATCTTATTTCTCAAATCTAAATTTAATGTAAAATATTTGGTGTGTTTAGAGCTTGTGATAATTTTATTAGCTCCCTGTTGTGTGTTTTTAGAGCTTGGATATTTTGTTTAAAAATCTGGTCCTGAGTCTCTAAAAAATAGTCCATTTCTTGAAATTTTATAAAATTCCAAAAAAATCATCTTATGTTGGTTCTTCTGTCAAAATTTAGAATTCTGAGTCGTCTTTCCAATGAAATTTATTTGGGTGAAAATCATTGGGTAGATTGAGAGGAAAGCTAGTTTTTCCAAAGGGTGACAAATCTAGACAGTTTTTCAAATATAGCTTGTAGATGAATTTCTGGAGGTGCTGTGCAAATTCTAAGAATTGGAATTGAAACTAGACAGGTTAATTATTATTTTTGTGCAATTTCAGCCCCTAATTTGACATGGAAATATTTTTACCAAAGCATTCTTGTTAGCCCTGCAGAACTGAATAGTGCTGAAAATGGTGTTTTATTGTGTTATTTGTCTCCATGCATTTCAAAGCATGCCTAATGTTGTTTGCTTGCCGTACCATACTTATGTATGATTATCATGGGCTATATTTTCTCTCTTATGTTTGTCTCATGCTCTTTTATATTACTGAATTATCGAATGTGACTAACTTGTTTGGCAAAAGATCTAATAAGGGGGAAATGATAAGGGGTTGGCAACGGGTGATGTACACATTAGTGTTATGGAATAATTTATACATATGAACGACATGAATTATGATGGGATTAAAACCAAATGAGTTAAGTCTTGCGCAAGCGGTCTAAGCGAGCCCCTAGGTTGACACGGATGTATTCAGACTCTATACGGTGGTTTCAGGGTATAAACGAGTCTTTTGGTATGGTATGTGCAGGGTGTAAGCGAGCCCACTGGTTTGGCCATCCCTTTTGAGGTCCATCAATGTCACTGACCGGTAAATAATCGGGAGGTGGGCATAGGTGGTAAGGTCTGCAAAGCAGCAAAAGGAGGAGTTCTGAATAGTCTGGTATTCAATCTTTGTGGTTGGGTATATAGCGATCCCGAATTTACCCTTGTTGTACAGTGATCCGGACATGTGTCCGTGGATGTGGGTAGTTGACTATTATCTCGTTTACATCCTTTTTACTTCGTATTTGAGTTATAGGATGTGTTGGGTAGGTTGGTTGAGTTTAGAAACCAAAACTAGTTGCCCAGATTTTTGACCTGTACGCTCGAGCGGAGGTTTTGGCGCTCGAGCGGGGAATACACCCATCCAGTATTTCTTGTGCAAAGTTGTACGCTCGAGCATGGGTTTGGCCGCTCGAGCGGGGTTGTGTGAGTTACGCTCGAGCGTAGAGTTGGGAGCTCGAGCAGAGGCCTGGTCCTGCGAAAATGCTGGGAGAGTGCATTCTGCGCTCGAGCGAGAGTTTGTGCGCTCGAGCGGAAGTCTGTGTGTTACGCTCGAGCGGAGTGTTTTACGCTCGAGCGGAGAACTGGGTTAAAGCTCCGTGTTTTGACTTTTCAAATCACTTTTTCATTTTCTCTTCTCTCTCCTACTTTTCCAAAATCGCCATTGTTGAGCCTCTCACTCTAGACTCTATCTTCTCTCTAGGTTTTGATCTAGTAGGAGCAATTTGCTCACCTTTGGCCTTTACAAAAAAGTTGTTGATCGTCGAGGGCTACATTTTAATCTAAAAATTTCGAGTTTTGGAGCACGTTGGGTTTTGTCATCTTCTCCTTTGGGGCTCCGAATTTGAGGTAGGGATATCCTACTCCTCTCTATGGATTTTGTCTTTAAATTTTGGTATTTTGAGATGTTGGGGTTGGTTTGGTAATTTTGTGAAAGTTCGGGGCTTTTGTGTAATTTTACAAAAGTTAGGGTTTTATTCATAATAAACCTAGATGCATGTTTGGCATAGAGAAATGGTATAAATATTGAATCATTGATGAAAATGGAACCTTAGGGTTGTTTTGTGAATTATGGTAATTTGCCCTAATTGGTTCAATTAATTAATGCCGTTACAATTATTTGAAGAAAGCGAGGAAAAGAATTGAGAATGTTGAAATTGGGAATGTATGGGATTAAAGAGTGTAGACGAATCTTCTATTGCTCGTCTAGTTGTAATGTTAATATATTATTTGTGCATTTATTTCCTGTTTAGAAATAATTGCTTTGGGCTACCGGTGGAGGGTAGTGTTGATTGTTGTAGACAATGCATGATGATTAGGCAAACTAAAACTAATCAATCAGATGTGTCATAGAGTATAACGGTTGATAGAATACATTAACTTTATGTATTGAGTGATTGTGTATATGACCAATGTGTTTATATGCATTATGTGTAGACGTATGTATTGATCCATGTGTGTATGATTCTGTGTTTATATGCATTGCTTGTTTAGAGGAGGAGATGGGGGATGTACTCCGCGGTTTAGGGGAAGATGGGGGATGTACCTCTAAACCGGATAGGATTGGGAGGAGATGGGGGATGAACTCCGTAGACACAGCTCATATGCTTGTCTAGTGAAGTGAAGATACAGCTCATATGCTTATCTTTGAGAAGTGTAGTTATAGCTCATATGCTTGTCTAGTGAAGTGTAGATATAGCTCATATGCTTGTCTAGTGAAGTGGAGATATAGCTCATATGCATATCTGTTGTGAATGTGGGTACAGCTTATATGCTTATCTGTGAATGTGGGATATAGTTTTTATACATATCTGTTGAGATGATGATAGAGCTAACATGCTTATCTGTTGAAAAAAGGAAAAATGATAGGTAACTTGGACTCATAAGTTGTATGACATAAATATGTGATTTATGTGAAAGTATCAGTGTTGGCCATCTATCAATTGCTAATCTTTTAGTCATTGTTCATGGTTGGTTTAGTGTATCTCTACTGGGCTGTGGCTCACCCTATATGGGAATATCATTTTCAGGTACAGGTAGCATGCCACCTCCAAGGACATAGCTTGAGAGGCTAGAGGCGGACATACTTTTGTCGTTTCATATTTGATGTATTATATGTAAATTCAAGCCAAGGGCTTAATGTGTAAACGAGTTAGTACTCTTTTGTTGTAACCAAGTGTTCACTTGGAAAGCTGTAAGCCTGTAGGGCATTTTGCTTTTGTTGTTAGCATGTAATACTTCTGTAATGAAACTCTGATGAATAGAAGAATGTGGTTATTTCATATGTTAATGAATGTCTTATTTGATGGGTTTAATGCCGTTATTTTGAGGGCGTTACAGGGTAGAAGGATCTCTTTAGGGGTTCTAGATGTCTAGTCTAACTACTAATTCATAGAACCTTGTTGTAATATCGTATGTTATGTTACCCAATTTGTTCTGTGTATGGTTGATTGGTTGACAGAAGAAATGGGGGTGTGTGTGTTTTTACTAGGCATTCCAAGCTCATGGCGTGTCATGCTAGGTAATGAAGCAGTTTACAATGGTGAAGGTTCGAAGGCAAATAAGATGAAGTGTTGGAGCTGTGGTTCATATGAAGACTTAGACTAGTAGTTTTTTTTCCTTTTGACTTTTGGTTCAGCAATGTTTTGGTAATCCTGTAATGGAACATAAACAAATTATTTGTGATATTAACTCTGGTTATATATGTATATTAAGATGTCTTGGTTATCTATCCTACTTGTGTTGTATTATTGTATGAATTTAATGGCCCGAAAGCTGGGGCATTACATAACATCGTAGCAGTAACAACACTTTAAGTATAAGAAAAGCAGAAGAAAAGTAGGCGGGTGGATTCTAGGATTCTTCGCTGGAGCACGGGCAGGGAGTGTCTTCAGGTTGTTCTTCTCGATCTTATTAGAGCACCTGCTTGTTTTGAATAAGGGCAGAGAGATGGACTCGGGTCCGGCGATCTTCAACTCGCTAAATAAGAAAGCAGAGGACTTGGCATTTTTTTAGAAAGATGGACTAGCATCACTTAAAGTTATCGAAAGCAGTGGTTGCGGAGTTGTTTACAAGGTGCAATTACTGGGAAGTGATAGAAAAATGATAACTATAAAAGAGATTATCTAACATATAGAAGATACAGTGGAATTGACTGATTAAGATAGTAACCTTCTAAACAAAAAGATGAGGCAAATTGAATCGAAAATTTAGACTCTGTGGGTCAAATACAACACAAAAACCTTCTAACATAATATATAATAGTTATTATTTATAATCATAATATATATTATTAGCCATGTTAGTTCATCTTTCCTTTTACTTAGAAATAGTCACATGTATTTAACATAGCAACAACAACAACACATGAAAAGTAGCGGGAAAGCGGGAGAGTGGATCCTCAGATTCCTTACTAGAGCACTAGCAGGCACTATCTCTTAGTTGGTCTTCTTGGTCCTATTCAACCTACTACTTGCTTTGATTAGGGGTAGAGAGAAGGACATGGGTCGGTGATCTTCAAGCTGCTAATCAAGAAAGCCGAGGACTTGGCATTTTTGGAGAAAAAAAATGGACTAGCATTACTTGAAGTCATCGGAAATGGTGGTTGCAGAGTTGCTTACAAGGGGTAGTTACCGAGAAGTCATAGAAATATGATAGCTATAAAAAAAAATTATCCAACCCCCAAAAGATGTAGCGGAATTGACTGATTAAGATAGTAACCTTCTGCACAAAAATATGAGGCAAACCAAATCAAAGATTCACACCATAGGTTAGATACAACACAGGAACCTTCTAATTTAATATCTATTATATATATTTAGGATTTAGGATTTATTATATATTATTAGCCATATTAGTTCATCATTCCTCCTACTTGGAAACAGGCACATGTGACCAACATAGCAGCAGCAACACCACATGAGCATAAGAAAAGGAGGAGGAAAGTTGTATGGTGGATTCTCAGATTCCTCACTAGAGCACTGACGGGCATTATCTCCGAGTTGGTCTTTTCAGTCATATTCAAGCTACTGGTTATTTTTATTATATACAGAGGGAAGCACTTGAGTCCGATGATCTTCAACCCACTAATCAAAGAAATGGTGAACTTGGCATTTTTTTAGAAAAATGAGATGGATTGCGTAGTTGAAGTCATTGGAAGCGATGGCTACAGAGTTGTCTACAATGGGGAGTTACTAGGAAGTAATGAAAAAAGATAACTATAAAAAATGAGTGATGCTAGAGACACCAAGAGATTTATCAACATTTCTATCAAATGTCTCACATATGTGTGGGTCCTATATGAATGTGAATCTATGCCCATGTGTGATATTTGGTAAACATGTTGGTAAATTTTTTGGGGTCCATAACATTTTTCATAAATAAAAAAAAATAAAAAAATAAAAAATATCCAACCCCCAAAAGATGTAGAAGAATTGACTAATGAAGATAGTAAGCTTCTAAAAAAGAAGATGAGGTAAATCAAATCAGAGATTTAGATAGTGGGTCAAATACAACACAGTAACCTTAAAATAGAATATATATTTTTATATATTTAGAATTTAGGGTTTATTTTATATTATATAATATATATTTACAATATATATTACTAGTCGTATCAGTTTATCTTTCTTCCTTTAGAAACATGCACATGTAACTAACATAGTAGCAACAACAACACATAAGCATAAGAAAAGTAGGAGGAAAGCGGGCGGGTGGATTCTCGGATTTCTCGCTAAAGCATAAGTCGGGGGTTTCTCTGGGTTAGTCTTCTTAGTCCTATTCAAGTTGCTACTTGTTTTGATTAAGGGCAAAAATAAGGACTCGAAGTAGGCGATCTTCAGATTGCTAATCAAGAAAGAAGAGGACTTGGCATTTTTGGGGAAAAAAAAGATAGACTGGCATCCCTTGAAGACATCAAAAGCTGTGGTTGCAGAGTTGTTTACAAGGCGGAGCGACCAAGAAATAATGGAAAAATGATTGCTATAAATAAAATTATCCAACCCTTAAAAGATGCACCGGAATTGACTGATGAAGATAGGAGACTTCTAAAAAAGAAGATGAGGCAAATTAAATCAGAGATTCAGACCATGGGTCAAATACAATACAAAAACCTTCTAATATAATATATATTATATATTTAGGATTTAGGGTTTATTATATATTATTAGTCGTATCAGTTCATCCTTGCTCCCATTTGGAAATAGGCACGTGTAGCTAACATAGCAGCAACAATAGCACATAACCATAAGAAAAGCAGAAGGAAAGCGGGTAGTGGATCATCGAATTCCTCACTAAAACATTAACAGGGAGTGTCTTCGGCTGATTTTTTAGGCCTATTCATGCTCCTGCTTGTTTTGATTATAGGTAGAGAGAAAGATTCAAGTCCAGCGATCTTTAGCCCACTAATCAAGAAAACGAAGAACTTGGCATTTTTAGATAAAGGAGATGGATTGGTATCGTTTGAAGTCATCGGAAACAGTGGCTGCAAAGTTGTAATTACAAGGTGGAGTTATTGGGAAATAATAGAAAAATGATAGCTATAAAAAAGATTATCCAACCTTCAAAAGTTGCAGTAGAACTAACTAATTAAGATAGCAAGATTCTAAACAAGATGATAAAGCAAATCGTTATGACATATATTCTTTAAATCATATAAAACCTTTGTGTTTTGATAGATATTATTTGTCCTAAATATTTTAGATTAATTGTATGCATGGACCTTTCAAGAAACAAGAAAATAAAACACAGTCGAATAGGTAACCACCCTGCTATGCATTGTTCGCATTCATTATTTAAGAATGCAATTCCTTAATTGATTACATTCTCATTGTTCTCATTCATCTTTTAAGAAAATGAAACAAGGGTAGTCACGGGCCAACTATCGCTTATATGTAAATACAATAAATGTACAATATTAATCTAAAATGTTTAGGACAAATAGTATCTATCAAAGGACAAAGTTTTTATATGATTCAAAGAATATCTATCCTAATGATATTATTTTGTCTCATGAATTCGATATTTTGGATATGGATTTAATAACATCAAAGTGACATTATTTTGTTTACTTAATTAATTGGATGACAAATATTAGGATTTTTTTTTTGTTGTCCACCCCAAATTAGATAGATAATAAAATTAGATAATCAAAAAAAAATACCTCAAGAGAATGAAATAAAGGACAAGAATCAAAATGCAAACCTCCATCTCAAAAATAAAAAATAGCAATATGTTTTTTAAGAAAAAACAAAAAAAAGATAAAAAAGTAAAATGATAAAACATCATATCTTATTTGTTATTCTTAGAGAAAAGTGAATACAGCTCAATGGTGTACATTATCTCTTTTTTTAATAAAGGGTAAATTACACTTTGTACCAAATCCCACTTTGGTCCCTATACATAAAGCGTGATCGTCAACCCCCTGCACTTCTAGTTAACAGTCAATTTGCCCTTTCTGTTACTCCATTGTTTAAGCTTTTAATAGAATCTAGTCATGTAACGAACATGTGACTATGAAATGAAGACAAGCGCGGAAATTCATTATAATTTCCCATTAATATACACTTTGTTCCATGTGATAAGCATGTGAAAGTTATGTGTGTGTGTGTGTGTGTGTTTTCATATGCTCAAAATTAGGACGAAGAGGTAAGAAAATAGAGCTTTTAAAATAGAAAAAAGGTAGCAAAGAAATCGAAGACTTTGTTGTAATGCCCCCCAAATATAACCCTTAATAAGCTTGAATATTGTGGCCCAACTTTTCGTGCTCTTTTCAAAAGACGAATAGCCCTACAGTTCGGACTCCACTTGTGGTTCTTAATCTGATTTCACAAGTACAATGTAAAATAGTGAAAATACAAAAGAGTCCAAATCCAACAATTTTTTTTGGAAAATCAATGTTTGAATCAAATGCTAAAAATGGACTGCTTTGCCAGATTACAGAGTCGCCACCTAAATATTTTTGGAAAAATTTGGGAAACTTGAGACTCGTGCCAAAGGTTATTAGTCCGTCGTCACCAAAGTGTCTCGACTCGAGAACTTAGGTACGGAAGGGGAAAGTCATGAATTGAGCACCCCACTCGCCCGATCAAAGATCGGCCTCTACTAATCATGATGTGTTTCTTATTTACGTTATATGCTCTTGTTTTGATTTATTAGCTATTTTTACTATGTGATACGCATACAAGGTATTGACTAGTTTGCAAGATTTGGAACACTTGATTTCATGTTTTGTTTCAAAATCGTTTTGTGAATTTGCCACTTGAAAAAGTGGGCTGAAATGGACATTAATCAAGCCATCCCAATTCAAGCAACTAGCTTTCATCCACAGGCATTCAAACAATTATATCATTTAAGAAATTAGCCTCATGGTATTCATGCTTTGGATATGGCAACACAAACATTCTATGTAAGATGCTAAAGCAATAAATAGTTCACCTAGTTCTCCGAGCTAAAACAAAGCAAAATAATTAGAAAAATATGCATGCTTGTAATTAATGCAATATGACTAATGCAACGCACACATTATGTATTTTTATAGGCTTGGCTATGAGCATGGCATATGATTGTATTCAAGATATGCAAGAGAGCACTTATTCAAGTAATGAGTTTGAACAATTTTATATTGGGTTAGCATGATAAGCCGAACCTTGGATACATGCAAGACAATGGATGCAAAGCATAAGAATGCTAATGAAACGTGATGCCCTATACTAACCATCGTAAGCAAATAAGTAAAAGGGAGAAAGACATGGAGTTGGAAAACATACAACTTATTACAACATTGCCCTCGCGCAAGAGGGTGGGAATCAAAGTCCAAAAGTCCAAATTAAACTAATTATTACAAAACCGAATGAATAAATAAACGAGGCTAATTAACTTAGCTAACTATGCTATTAAAATAGGGATAACTATGATAAATAAACTAACTCTCTAAGCTAATTAATTACAACATTTACAAAAGGACAATAACAATAATTACAACACGTAATAATTAATGAGACTAATTACAATAAACAATATTAAATTAATTACACCAACCATTATAATGTAAGCGATGATGCGTAAGAATTGCATGCACGCACATGCACAATGTTCAAGAACAACTTTGTCTACCTCAAGCTTGCTCTATTTCACTTCAGTCACTACCCTCTGTTTTCTATAAAACTACACTACTGACCAAATATTGAGGACCGATCAGCCCTCAATGAAGCCCCACCTGGCCTAAAGAAGGCCGGTCATGCCTCAATTTTGTGCAAAACTCTGTTTTGTGTTCAATTTTGTGCAAAACTTTGTTTTGTGTTCTGGAGTGAAAATAGTGTAGATAGAGTTCTTCAAGCTCTATTTGTCCCTTTCTTCCTTCTTTGTCATAGGAAAGCCTCGAGAGAATGTTAGAATTGTTTCCAAAACCATCAATGAGCAAATTGATTGCTTGATGATTTCGGATATAATTTTGAACAAAAATCATTGAATGCAATGAATATGACCACTCCTCCCTCTTTATCATGGAATGAACTCAAAAAAAGAAAGTAGAGACGCTTCAAGAATTACCAAAATGCCATGAATTAGCATATGACCAATCTTGACTCGATAAACTTGGCATAATGTTAGGCCAAGCCAAAGCAAGATGACTCATTTTCTTTATGTGTGTTGGTTGCTTTTAAACCAATTCTTTTAGTCATTTCCATTCTTTAGTCCAGTTGTCCAAAGTGATAATTAAGTCCTCTAAAAGGAGAGAAGCGTCAAATAGGAAGTAATTCTCAACATGAAAGAGAGATTATGCCGTTGACAATGAATCTCCGTAGAGATTAAGCCATTAAGGGTGAATCTCTAGTTCATGTGTTGAATGATCATCAACCGATTGAAACAACTCTCAAATGAAAGAAATGAGTGACAAGTTGATTCTTAAAATGAGGTTCTTACCATGAAAACAAAGAAAAGCTAAGGATAACATAATACAAGCTATGTACAAAGACCAATGCTATAACAAAGGAACTAATCAAAGCTTAAATCAATTAAATAGATTAGGATAGCCCTAAAACAGCCTCTAATAAGCCAAAACAGTGGCTGAAAATGCAAAAAAAGAACTCAAAAAGCTAAACAAAAAGTAAAGATACTAAAGCTATGTAAGCAAAAATAAGAAGAGGTGGCCAACCCCTCCAATTTCAAGACTTCAAACCATGTTTTTGGCCTTACTTCAACTCTGAAAATCAGTTCAAAAATCAAAGGAAAATAGTGTAAAAGAACCAAGGGTTGAGCTATGAAAATAGGTGCAAGTAAGGGTGTTAACCTTACCACCTTTGGCAGCTTATCCAAACCTAAGTTCTAACACTTAAAATGGATGCAAAATAACCCAAGAATACAAGAAATAAGTAGAAATGAAGTAAGCAAAGGCAAGAACAAAAGTTACAAGCTTATACCTATCAAAATGGAGTAAGCTTTGGTTGATGATCGAACTCACTCTTAACACACTCTCAAGGTTGAATTATGTTTCTCAAGGGTCAACCAAGGCTCTAAGATGATGAGTTAAGGTTGTGTATGGTGTATATAGAAGATATAAGGAAGGTAGGTTAACTCAAAGGTAGCTTGCAATGGAAGATGGAGGAAGAAGGAGCTATCTCTATGTGTATAGGCCTTCTCTCAATTGTTTAACCCCAAAACAGAGGTATATGGTCATATTTATAGAATTTGAGCAAGAAACATCATAAATATCTTCAAAACTGGCTAGCTGGAGGCCTCCTATCCAAAACAGTGTTTCTCGCTACTGAAGCCCGGCCGGCCTTCAATGAGGCACGGCGGCGCCTCAATGAATTCCCCTATTTTCTGTTTCAACCTTAACACAGGGCGGCACAAGGTGTAAAAATGAATTTCTTAGGCATAATTAGTAGGAATATGGAAGGTTTGGGATTGTTTCGAAGCTTGAACAAACTCTTTCATTGAGACCTCGAACCACACACAATACCACTTTCATCATCGAGTGTTCCGAGTAAAGCGCTCGAACCTTGTGGGCAATCAAAAATGGGGTGTCCACAGTTGCCCCTCTTTGACAGAGCTCGAAGTCATAAAGTAACGTGAGTGAATGTCAAAACCCAGAGACGACCCATTTGACAAGGCCGCAAGGCTCGGGTAAGAAATCAAGACATAAATGCAAAAAATTGAACTCGGGGCAAAATGCAAAAACGAAATACAACAAATAACTTATGATCATGCAATGAAGCAATGCAATAAAACATAATGTAAATGAAGCAATGAAACAATGTTACAATCTAGATAAGAATACAACGTTCAGAAGACAATGCAAAACAAAGCAAAATAAACCTCGCCGTGTTTCACATGGAACGAAGTGAATAAACAGGCACACCTCGCGTGAAAAGCACAAAGAAAGCACAAACCAACCTATGTCTCACGTAGAAAGGATGTAAGAAAATATGAACCTAACTATGCCTTGCGTAGAAAAGGGAAAGGGCGATGTAACCATCGAGCGCACTCGAGGTCTCAACCGAAATCCTAACGCGTCTCACGCAATAGGAGGAAGGGCGGTGTGAACAAACAGGCGCACCTGATATTTTTAACCAAGGTAGACAATCCTCATGCGTCACACGCGAGAAGAGGAAATGTGGTGTGAACAAACAGGTGCACCTATTATTTTTAACCGAGGGTACAATCCTAACGCGTCACACGCAAGAGGAGGAAAGGTGGTGTGAACACCAGGCGCACCTGATGTTTTTAACTGAAGGTACAATCCTAACACGTCACACGCTAGAGGAGGAAAGGCGGTGTGAACACCAAGCGCACCCGAAAAAGGGTCAAAATAAGGTTGAAATCATGAAATTCGAAGCTGCTTGACGCTTTTTACCGCACGTGCAGTGTCCCACTCTCGCACGTGTGATAGCACCCATCACGAAAGGCCCTCCAGTCTCCTCCTTCCGCATGTATGGTTACCACCTCCACACATACAGCTCGTTCCCCTGCACAAGCTTTGCACATGCGCCTCATCTCTCCGCTGTACGTGTGAGAACCACCATTGCATTTGCGGGCCTCCCTTGCCATACATGTGGGAGTGCTTGCTGGGCAAAATTTTCACTAAGGCAATTCGTACTCTTCCATTTTGTTCTAATGCTCGAATTTCAAAAATTATAGCTTGGAAAGAATATTTTTAAATCGCAAGGCAAATTTTTGGAACAAAATAATAGTTCGAGATTGAAATAATAACTTGAATTACACCATAATAAGTGGTACAATGACCCAGGGCGTCACATATGTTACTGTGGAAAATAGAGTTTCATTATTCTATTTTTTGTAACCCTAGTTCATCTCCTTAATTGTTTACAATTTGCATTTTGTTTTAACTAAATACAATCAAAATTGATGTAAATTTTGGAACAAAACGTATACAAACGAGAAATTTGGGTGATTTTCCTCTTTTGCCCTCATTTTTTAGTCATATGCTAGTCACATTATTGACTTTTGTTAAAGACTTATACGATGGAGTAACAAAAGGAAGACATTGACACTTGACTAAAAATGTAGGGAGTTGATTGTCATGATTTCATAAGTGCATGGAGTGAACTATCATAATTTCATTTATAAGGACCAAAGTGGGATTTAACTAGAAGTGTAGGGGTTGACTACTACGATTTCATGTGTAGGGACCAAAGTGAGATTTGGTATAAAGTGCATGGGTGCAAAGTGTAATTACCCTGAAACCTCCCTCTCTATCACTATGATATCGAATTCAATGGGATAACAAAATTGAATAGGATATCACATCTATTATTCTTTATGTTCATGACATGTGAAGGCATATATGTAAATACCATTTCAAAACAAAGTAACGCAATACTACTGGTTACAAAGCATTAATATGGTCAAATATATTTAAAAATCACAACCTAGTCACATAGCAACACATCTCTAGAATTAATAGTATAAAAGGAGCGAAAATGGATTACCTACTTCAATCCATAAATATATATATATATATCTTTGGTTATAATCCCATAGCCAAGTTCTAAATTCTTCCCTATTGGTACATGAAATGTCTCAAATGCATATTCTTCATTATTTAATATAACATGTAAAAGCACTTTACAATAAAATAGTTCCAAGTTTAATTTTGTACAACTATCACCATGTTTATTTTGTTCTCACTAAACATGACTGCATGTACATTATTTGCTTGTATATCATTCCTACCCTTTGTTCATATAAACACAGTAACTTCAGTATTAATGGAACAACTGTTCTTCTTAGAAATTTGATTGCTTCCAGGGGAGAGGACCACAAATTTCATAAAAAAAATTATTTGAACGAAAAAAAAAAGAAAAAAGATACACTTGGTTAAAACAATATGGTTACCATTCTTCCACAAATAGGAGAAGTTAACATGGAAAAAGAAGAAAAAATAATGCCAAGAATATTAACATTTTGGTAATGGGCAATGTTTCTATTACATGAACTTGTAACTTGGTTATTTAAGTTTCATAATAATAGAAGGGACTCTAGATCATAGTGGCAGAGCTATATATACTATAACAAAAAAGTTCAATGATTTTTTTTTTTTTTCAAATAAAAACTTTTAATGGCTTTTAGTCAGTTGAAATTAAGCCTAATTTCACTTGACAAATAATTTTCTAGGCAAAGTCGCTCCTAAGATCTAACATGTGAAATTTTAATGAGTAGGCTACCATTGTTCAAAAATGAACTTGTGGGCAAATGCAGCTAGTTTCTTACAAGCCACTTATTTTTAAGAAAACAGCTAATACTGCCCATAATAGCTCATCAATGGCCTAATAAGAACATACACTATTGAACAATGTTTGTACAATAAATATTCAATTCTAGGAAAAAGATATATCTTTTTTATCCATATTATTTTTATTAGCAAAAAAGAACTTTGTTGATGGAAATTGGAAGACTAGTCAAATGATTTATATCTCTAGTATCAGAGATCTATATATCTAAAATTCAATATTTTTTAGCTATGTTTCAAGCCCTTCCCTTGTTGAAAGAAAACAACTCAAAAGAGACTTGACATGCATTGCTTAGGTCATTTAAATTGAATTTAGAAACTTGGTTTTGGATTTGGGTTATAAGTTCTAAACTAGATATTTCAATCCTATAAATCTAAAATCTTGTATGTTTGAAATATATTGCTTGTTTTAACAATATAGAATACAAAAAAATTTTTTTTTCCCCTTCATTACAGGGATAGAAGCTCAAGCTTTATTGCAAGAGATATTATCTTTCAAAATACGATTGGACCATACGTGAACTAGTCAGTATCATTAAGAAATGAAGCAGGTCATTCAGGCTTCTTTAGATGTCGTTTTGAAGGGCATCAAGACACCCTATACACCAAAACAGATTGTGAAATCTATGGTATAATAGATTTTATATTTGGGAATGCAACTGTAGTCTTGTAAAATTGTATGATCTATACATATGGACCTCGTGACTGGCAAACAAACATAATAACAACAAAAAAAAATCAACAAGAAAATGAAAAACTTGGTACAATCATCCAAAATTGCACCATAAAAGCTACGGAGGACCTATGTAAGTAGAATTTAAAATTTAAAACATTTTTGTGCAGGCCATGGGGGAATTTCTCAAGAACAATAATCATACAGAGCTTCCTTGATTATATAATTGATCCTTGATAATATAATTGATCAAAAGAAACTAAAATATGAATTCATTATCCAAGACACTCCCCAAAAAATTCACATTTGTCCTTAATAATTGCTTCCCCTATTCACTCTCATCGATTTTTCATCTAATTTAAGCCTTCAAAATTGAATATTACTCTCATTGTTTCACACCGTCCATGTATGTAAAAAATATGTGTATTAGTAGACATATATACATACATGCAAGCAACGTTTTAAAAATTTGACTAGGTCGGTTGGTTCAACCAGTTGATTGGTCAACCATATGACCCAGTACAAGTTGAAGCAAACTAGCTGGACTATTGCGCACTCAAACAAGCTTGTTTTTGGTGTAAAAAAGTGTATCTACTGAGAGTCAAACACAAAACCTTAAGTTAAGAAGCTTACTTGTTTCTACTAGACCATAATTCCTCCTTATTATTATATAGTCAATATATATTATTTATTGTTTGAATCTTTACTCTTAAAATATCTAATAGTTTTACAAACAATACTAATATAAATATATATATATATATATATTATAAATATATTTATGTAAATATATATCTTAAAATACAACCATATTGAGAGTGGTATGATAATATAACGATTATACCAACATCGACTTTTGTTTAAATATGATAAATATATACCTTTGTTAGATGTTCTTTCAAACATCATACATAATTAATTATATATGTACATTCAAATTTAAATAAATTTTCCTTCTATCCCCAGCAGGCAACAACACTAGGAGGAAACGATTAAGATCTCATGTATGGCAATTATTGAACAAACTATTTGGGATTGGATTCAAACTCAAAGAGAATGGTTGAATTGTATTTTAATTTTATATTATTATTAAGTCTTATTTTTAATATATTTATAAAGTACTTATGATGTCACGGTTTAATTTTAGTTTAACCCGATGGTTTAACTGGTGATCCGTCCACCCGATCCCCCTTTTTTCATTCGCCCACTGGTCTAGTTTTTAAAATGTTCATTGCAACCACATCGTTTAGTTATGTAATTTATATCACTTAATAAAATATTGCTAGAATTATAATTCATCATGTACAATTTAATTTACAAGTTATGTATTAAATCAGTTATTTAAATTTAATTTTTCAAATTCTCAAAAATAGTGCTAAAACACACATGCGCACGCACACATACAAGCACACACACACATATATTAAGAAGATTTTAAATACCAAAATAATTATATTTAAAAAAATCAAGGTATTACATGTACCATACAAGGTATGTAGTATAGAAAAACCCTAAAAATTTGCTACGTAGTTCGTCTTACTAGGTATAACTTGCTTGCTTTCTTGATTGGATTAAAGAAGGAAATGGGCTATATCCAAGTAATAAAGCTTTCTAACCTCTTCTTCTTCTTTCTTTGCATTTTTCAATTTGATATTTTCATGGCCAAACTTGTACTCAAGAGCAGAGCTACACATTACTTTAATTTAGACAACATTTTTCCTTCAACAAATCAGCTTCCTCGCATTGTAATTCTCTTAGAGTTCCTTCATATGGAAAGTTGGAATATTGGAAAGAATGATCCAATTGCTACTCATGGGACGGGATTGAGTGTGATACAACGAAGACAAGTCGAGTAATTTTCTATATGATAAAGCTCAAAAAGACATTTGTATTATAAAATTTTCATATTTATATAGTTTTACTTTCATTGCGATTTCCCTTATTTAACCAACAAGACCCTTGTAATTCAGTCAATAAAGTTCATAAAAATGGAAAGTTATTTTTAGGTGAATAGTGGTCCACCCAATAAATTTCCAAACTATGAATCTGAAATTGAATATTTAAAATCGAAGTGTATAAAGTTAATGTTGAATAAATCTGAGTAACATAAGATATAGTAAACAGACATGTATGGGGGGTCATATATGCATTGTTAGATATAGTAAACATGTTGTCTGTTTACCATTTGAAGTTTATTGCCTTTAGATTCAATAAAAAGGTGCTTCAATTAGATATAGTAACAGACGTCTTCTTTCAATGATAGAGTCACGATTTATTGTCATTTTGATTATTGAAAATTTGTTCACACTCAAAAAGTACGTCAGCATTACACTTTATTTTATTAGTTGTTCAATTAGAGTGAGTCTCATCTATAACCTAATTGGAACTATACAAAAAGAGAACATAATTAAATAAGTAGGTTCACTTTGATTTTAGTTAGTTTCACTTCTTTGTATTTAAATAATAATAATAATAATAATAATTTTTACCTTTAAGTTTAGTGAATGTTGTAAGTGTTTAGAGACCACTTTGGTTATAATTAAAAAATAAAAATAATCACACTAAGTCATAATTAACATCACAATAAGTCATTAAATTTTTTTGTCCCAATACACAAATATGACTCATAACAAAAATTAAAAAATATCATAACTGAACATGATACCACCAAAAAAAAAAGAAGAAGAAGAAAAGAAAAAAGTATGTATTATAAAATTTTCAAACTTATATTGCATTATTTTCATTGCAATTACCCTGATTATATTGTATTATATATATATATATATATATATATATATTATTAGAGGTATTAGTTCATCATTCTTCCTACCTGGAAATAGGCATATGTAACTAATATAGTAGTAGCAACAATACATAAGCATAAGAAATAAAGGAGGAAAGTGGGAGGGTGGATTCTCAGATTCCTCGCAAGAGCACGGGTGGAGACTTGTAACGCCCCAAAATAAATTTGATATACCCATCCCATAAGTAAAAATAAAGTTGAAACAAAGTACTTTCGTTCATCAGAGTTAATATACAAAAGGTGACACATACGATATATATTCATATATAATTTATCCTGAATCTACAGCATGTGTTACAAATAGTAAAAAGTAATGAAGGCTAAACAAATATTTATATTCTCTAAAGACTTACATCTTTCCAAGTCACTGCTTGGTTACAACAAAATGAGTCTAGCTCAATACAATTAAGCCCTTGGCTATAAAAAGTAAGTATAATAAAAAAAAAGCTCTTGCTCCAAATCTCCCCAAATTATTGTCTTGGCGGAGGCATATCTCCAACACCTAAAAATGGTTTTTCCCAAATAGGGTAAGCCAAAACCCAGTAGAAACAATCTAACACAATATATGAACATTAACAAAGATATAAATATGAGATGCATATTCAATGCCCATAATAAAATCATTTATAACTCTTTTGCAAAATCGTGTTGTGCGATGCCAAGCTTTATATCTCAATTCATGTTATCTTAATTAGTGAGTTCTTCACCATTTTATCTCATTCCATAAGTCATTCACCAATTCATTTAGACAATTAAACTGATGGTACAACTCAACGGATTTCTAACCAACGCAAGCATTATACAAGCACTTTCATTTACCATTTTACGGATATTTCGTCCGCCGGAACCAGCACCCATGTATACATACGGGTTTCGGGACTTTCACCTTGGACACAATGACCAACTTAATTCAATGGAGTCCATCATATTTCTTCTCCCAAACATGGAGTACATTTTCTTTCTCTTCCCATACATCATACATTTGCAATGTATTAAAACATAGTCATATTCAATGACAACCAATAAGATATTAGTTTTAATTTACCTAATCCTCATGCAATTTCTACAACAATCATAGCTATCCTCCATCGATAGCCCAAAATAGATATTTCTAAACAGATATACAATCTTCAAGACAGATAAATTATCTAAATTTCCATAGATGAGAGGTAATACATACCCAACTCTACCATTTATATAAACATCCATCAAATTTCACAATTTCAATACTAATACCAATTATTTATACAAAATAATTAATTAAGACATTTTAGGGCAAAACTTCATTTCTTCCATGTTCATCCCAAATATTAAATCAGCAAATTAATCACACCACAACCTCATAGCTACCCCCATAACCATTCCCAATACATACATTTGAAAACCTTAGGTTTGTTCAAAATCATTCCAAGTTCCAATATTTTCTACACATGAACAATAATAACTAAGTTAAAATTCATAGAAGAGTGTAAAAAGTCCCTACCTCGAAGTTAGAAGTCGATCAAAGCAAGGAGCAAACTTCAAAGATGCTCAAGCATAACTTTATTCGGATGAACACGTAGCCCTTGAGGTGCTCTACCTTTTTAACAAAGGCACACGGGTAGAGAAACCACTAGATCTAAATGAAAAAGTAAAGAGAATGTAGGTTCTAGAGAGAGAGGGTCCCGACCTAGGGTTTTGAGAGAAAAAATGTGAAAAAGTGATGTAAAAAGGTGCTGCTGCGAACTGATATATGTACAGTCTGCTCGAGCACATGAAGTGACGCTTGAGGGTAGAATGCACACTCCTAGTAGTTTTGCAGACAACAAACCAACGCTCGAGCGCAAGAAAGGCCGCTCGAGTACAGAAAAAGCCACTCGAGCATAGAATACACTTTCCCAGTAGGTTTATAGACCTGCAAAAGTACTGAGAGTTCGCAAAGCCTGCTCGAGCACAAAAAGTGCCACTCGAGCGGAGGAGCAAAATTCTAGACAACAAAAGTTTGGAAACTAAGCAACCAACCTGTCTCAAACGCAACCACAATAATCCAACAACCAAATTTAAGGATGAACAAGGGAGGCAAGACATGAACAACAATATGTAACTATGAAACCCGAGTTCGGAATATAAAATGGGTCGGGTCTAAACCAAAATTGCTATAATCTCTCCCCTTTTAAGGAACTTTGTCCTCAAAATTTCAAATCAAGCTTTAAAGTTATGTTTAACCCAAACACAATAACGATAATTAATCAATTCCAATTCCGTGACCCATTCTCCGATCATCCATTATCATCAACTCGATACACAAGTTTTAATATTGAAAATACCATTCACATTTCTCCAAAACACATACAATGTTTATATTAAACCCATGTTTCCAAAACATATATAGCACATACCATGTTTCCATATTCTCAAAACATATACAATGCTTTCATATTTCATTAACATAACCAAATTTCAATACATGCTTAAACATCCACAAATAAGTTTGGATACTTCTCACGGATTTCTAACTCACGTTCCGAAGTTGCTTCCTCAACCGCGTGATGTTTTCACAATACTTTAACCAAGGGAATTGTCTTGCCTCGCAAGACTTGGTCCCTAGTATCCAAGACTCTCACCGGTCTCTCCTCATATGAGGCATCCTCATCTATCTCAAAGTAAGTCCAATCCAACATGTGTGATGGATCCGACTCATACTTCGGAAACATGCCAATATGAAACACATCATGAACCCTGGAAAGCTATGGCAGCAAGGCCAAACGATAAGTCACCTCTCCCATCCACTCAAAGATGTCAAAAGGCCCAATGAATCAAGGGGATAGCTTTCCACTCTTTCCAAACCTCATCAAACCCCTCCTAGGTGATATCTTCAAGAATATATGGTCTCCTACCTCAAAAGACAAAGATCTCTTCCTATGGTTAGCATAACTTTTCTAGCAACTCTAGGCAATAACCAACCTCTTACAGATAAGTGCAACTTTCTCCGTCATTTCCTGAACTAACTCTGGACCCAACATAGGTGCATCACCTACCTCGGCTCAATACATAGCGTATCTACATGGTCGACCATACAAGGCCTCAAACGCTGCCATGCCAATACTCTATTGGAAACTGTTATTATAGACAAACTCCACTAAGGGAAAATACCCCTTCTACAACCCCTTAAAGTCAAGAACATAACCCCGAAGTATATTCTCAAGGATCTGAATACTATAGTTGGACTGCCCGTCAATATGAGGATGATACGCAGTGCTAAAAATCAATCTCGTGCCCAAGGCACTTTGTAGGGTCTACCATAACCGAGCCGTGAAATGCGGATCTCTATCTAAAACAATCGTCACAAGGACTCCGTACAACCTCACTATGTCCCTAATATAAAGGTCGATAAGATAATCTACCGAGTTATTTACGCGCATAGGTATAAAGTGGGTTGACTTAGTCAACCAGTCAACTACCACGCAAATTGCATCACTACCCTGTTGGGTCCTCAGAAGGCCCACAACAAAGTCCATTGTGACATCTTCCATTTCCACTTAGTTATAGGTAAGGGTTGCAACAAATCCGCTAGCCTCTGATGCTCTACCTTCACTTGTTGACAAGTAAGGCAATTTGACACAAACATGGCCACATCCTTCTTCATTTCCCTCCACCAAAACTGGTGACCAAGGTTATGATACATCTTTGTGCCTCTCAGATGCACTATAATGCGTGAATGGCGAAACTCTCGGAGTACTTCCTCTCGGCAAGACTCCGGTACGAAGAGACGGTCAAGGTATCTAACACTCGAGTCAGAGTGCACGTTCAAGCCTCTTTCTACCTTCACGCTGGGAATCTTCTCCTGGAGGGATTCTACCTTAAGGTCACCCTTCTATGCTTTTGTCACTCGGTTCACAAGTGTGGGTTGCGCAACTATCGAAAACAAGGCTGCAAACTCAACAAACTCGCCAAGATGTAAGTCAAACTCCCCAATAGCACCCAACATTTCTCATTCCCAGATGGCAATTCAAGCTACACTACTAATGGATTTCCTACTCAAGGCATCGTCCGCAACATTGGCCTTTCCCCGGATGATAATATAACTCAAAGTCATAATCTTCTATGAACTCCATCCACCTCATCTACCTCAGATTCAAGTCTTTCTATGTAAACAGATATTTCAGACTCTTGTGATTGGAAAACACTTCAAATTTCTCACCATACAAATAATGCCTCCAAATCTTTAAGACAAAGATCACCGCCGCTAACTCTAGGTCATGAGTAAGGTAGTTCCTCTCATGTGTTTTCAATTACAGTGAACCATAGGCTACTACCTTCCGCTCTTGCATCAAAACACAACCCAAACCTTCCCGTGAGGCATCAAAATACACTAAATAGCCCAAACCCCTCTCTGAAATAATCAATACTGGAGCAGTGGTAAGCCTAACCTTAAGCTCTTGGAAAGACTTCTTACAAGTCTCATTCTACACAAACTTAACTCCCTTCCTCGTCAGTTTAGTCAATGGTGAGGCTAACTTAGAGAAATTCTTCACAAATCTACGATAATACCTGGCCAACCCCAACAAACTACGGATCTCGAAAGCATTCTTAGATGGTTCCCAATCTTGCACTGCCTCTATCTTAGATGAGTCTATAGTCACCCCTTCCCCGGATAACACATGGCCTAAGAACTTAACTTCTCTCAGCCAAAATTCACATTTTCCAAACTTAACATATAGTTTATGGGTTCTAAGAAACTCAAGCACCACTCACAAGTGTTCCTCATGCTCCTCCTCAAATGGTGAGTAAATCAAGATATCGTCCACAAAGACGACCACAAAACGGTCTAAGAACTCACGGAAGATCGGGTTCATCAAATCCATAAACACAACTGGTGTATTGGTTAGTCCAAAGGGCATCACTAGGAACTCATAATGCCTATACCGCATACGGAATGTCATCTTTGGGATATCCTTATCCCTTACTCTCAACTAGTCATAACCTGATTTCAGGTCTATCTTAGAGAAGCAACAAGACCGCTTCAACTGATCAAACAAATCATCTATACAAGGCATTGGGTACTTGTTCTTAATAGTTACCTGGTTCAACATCCGGTAATCTATACAAAGTCACAACACACCATCTTTCTTTCAGGCAAAAAGAGTCGGTACTCCCCAAGGTGAAGTACTAGGGCGGATAAAACCCTTATCTAACAATTCTTGGAGTTGAATCTTCAACTCACTCAACTTGATAGGTGCAAATCTATACGGTGCCATAGAAATTAGTGCCGTGCTAGGCACTAAGTCAATAGAGAACTCGATCTCTCGATGTGGTAGTAAACTAGCTGGATCCTCGAGAAAAATGTCTGAGTATTCATAAACCACCCTTGGTAACTCAACTCGGACTTCATCACACTCTCTACTCAAGAAGTTGGCAAGAAGGCAACTAAGTTCACTCCGCCCACGCAGATCATATACCGGTGATAAGACTCCGTCAACCCGGTCTCCTAAGAAATAAAAGCAATCACCGCTCAAGGTACATACAGTAACCCTCTGTTGGTAGTTATCTATGATAGCCCGATATAATGACAACCAGTCCATACCCAAAATAACATCAAAACTAGACATGTCAATCAACATAAATACAAAAAGAAGTCGACGACTAGTAACCTCTATGTCACAACCTCGACACCCCTGCTTCAAAACAACCTCACCACCAATAGGCGACTCTACATAGATAGGAGATACTAATGGAGCCAACTCTAATCCCAAACCTGATGCAAATGCAAACGATATAACTGAATGAGATGCACCCGTATCAATTAACACATTAGCAGCAGAATTGCAAAACAAGAAGGTACCTCTCACTACTGAAGGAGCTGGTACAAGATTTGGCGCGGTAACAGCATACACACGCCCTGTAGGTCTCTGCTCAACCTGTTCACCCCTCGGAGCATAAGTCTGATGTACTGACTGAGCTGAAGAGGCTCCTTGATTGGCCCTCGAGGCCTGTGTTGACTGTGCAAGCTGGTGACTCTATGTTTGCATCGAACCAGACGCACCGGGTGTGCCACCCAACTGTGGGAAAAACCTTTTCATATGCCCCACCTACCCATACTAATAACAAGTGAGTAGCTGGCTTCTTCCTTGACCCTGGTTCTGAGAACGAGCTGAAGACGATGTAGACCACTACATTCCTCCTCTCTGTGGGCAAGCTGGAGACTTGTGGCCCAACTGACCATATTTGAAACAAGCAATATCTCCCTGACCAAACCTCCCAGAACCTGAACTCAGGACTAAAAAAGTGGACCTCGATGGAGGTCCCTATGACAGCTATGAGTTAGAACACCTCTTCATCTTATTGTCCCCTTAAACATCTTGACTCCTGCTGGAGCCCCTCGTCCTCTCCTCCTCCATCTACATTACGGTCTCAAGACGAGTTGCTGCCTCCACAAGGCGTCCATAACCCCTAATCATCAACCTGGCCACTTTGAACATGAGTCTGGTCCTCAACCTCTTCTCAAACTCTAGACAACGGCACTCCTCAATCGCTACGAGTTCCGGTGCAAACCTCGATAACCTAGTAAATGTGGCCTCAAACTCAACCACATAAGTATTCAACTGCACCAACTTGGAGAACTAGTCTCGCAACTTCTCCCCAGCTGTGGGAGGTAAAAACTTGTCCTGGAAGGCGCTGACTAAAGCCTCACAAGTCACCCTAATGTGCCCACGCGCATACTTCCACCACTGACTCACATCTCCCTTTAGTTGGAAGGATGCCAAGGTCACTCGCAACTGGTGGTCCTCGATGCCAAGCATCCCGAACGTTTTCACTACATGCTCTAGCCACTCGTCCACCTTCAATGGCTCCTTGGGATCACCCACAAACTCATCTGGATTTGATCAAAAAAACTCCCGCTTCAAGAAAGATGACTCTACCTTAGCTACTTGGGCTTGGACTTGATTTTCAGTCTTGAGAATGTCCATAGATTCTCACAATGCTCCGGTCATTTCGTGGGCTAAGGCGCCTATGGCCTGTTGACTAACTGCTTTGGCCACATTGGCCTGACCAACCCCTTCTTCCTACGCCGGAATTTCATCCGGTAAAGGCACCTCATGCCTCCTAGGCCTACCACGCCTACCACCACGTCCACGTCCACATCCACATCCTGACATCCTAATGAAGGTAACGTAAGAGATTAGCACATTTACAAAGGTGCCAAAGCTAACTCACTCGTGTCCTAATGCGGTGGACAACAGTAATTCATTCCACATAAGCACGTTGTTACATAAACGCATACAAATTTCATTTTTGGATAATGACCATCCTGGGGCGTTGCCAGAGTTCCAATCAAAAACAGCAGTGATCAAATGCTCTTCTAATAGGACTTTTAAAAACCCGTAGACTTAATTAACATCCTAGAAATTAAATCTCATAACCATATAACCACATAAGCATGTTATCATGTAAACACATCGTATATACTAAAGTCTCTATCAAGCGAGACAAACCCATTGTGGTAATAACCACTTCCCACGTACCTAAAGTATTCAAACCTAGTACGCCATGATACCAAGTTGTAATGCCCTCAAAATAAATGTGATAAACCCATCTCATAAGCGAAAATAAAGTTGAAACAAAGTACTTTCATTCATCAGAGTTAATATACAAAATGGGATACATGCGATATACATTCATAAATAGTTCATCATGAATCTATAACATGTGCTACAAATGGTAAAAAGTAATAAAAGCTAAACAAATATTCATATGCCCTAAAAACTTACATCTTTCCAAATCACTGCTTGGTTACAACAAAATGAGTCTAGCTCAACATAATTAAGCCCTTGGCTATACAAAGTAAGTACAATAAAAAAGAAGCTTTGCTTCAAATCTCCCAAAAGTACTATCTTGGCGGAGGCATATCTCCAATACCTGAAAATGGTTTTTCCCAAATAGGGTGAGCCAAAGCCCAATAGAAATAATCTAACATAATATATGAACCTTAACAAAGATATAAGTATGAAATGCATATTCAATGCCCATGATAAAATCATTTATAACTCTTTTGCAAAACCATGTCGTGCCAAGCTTTATATCTCAATTCATGTTATCTTAATTAGTGAGTCATTCGCCATTTGCCATTTTATCTCATTTCATGAGTCGTTCACCAATTCATTCAGACAACTAAACTGAGGGTACAACTCAATGGATTTCTACCTAACACAAGCATTATACAAGCACTTCAATTTGTCATTTTACGGATATTTCGTACGCGAGAACCGGCACCCATACATACGATTTTCGAAACGTTCACCCTGGATACATAGGCCAACTTAATTCAATGGAGTCCATCTCATTTCTTCTCCGAAACATGGAGTACATCCCCGTTCTCCTCCCACATATCATACATTTACAATGTATTAAAACATAGTCATATTCAATGACAACCAAAAATAGATTAGTTTCATTTCACCTAATTCTCATGCAATTTTTACAACAATCATAGCTATCTTCCACCGATAGCCCAAAACAGATATTTCTAAACAGATATATAATCTTCAAGATTGATAAATTATCCAAATTTTCATGTATGAGAGGTAATACATACCCAACTCTACCATTTATATACATATCCATCAAATTTCACAATTTCCATACTAATACCAATTATTTATATAAAATAATTAATTGAGACATTTTAGGGCAAAACTTCATTTCTTCCAAGTCCATTCCAAATATCAAATCAACAAATTAATCACACCACAACCTCATATCCACCCCCATAACCATTCCCAATACATACATTTGAAAACCTCTCTTTTGATTTTAAACCTAAGCCCTAGGTTTGTTCAAATCATTCCATGTTCCAATATTTTTTACACATCAACAAATAACTAAGTTAAAATTTGGAAATGTATTATCACTCACCTCTTGAAAACAAAATAACAACGATGAGCCTTCAGTTCCACAATCCTCCTAAGCTAAGTCTTTGGTGGAGGCATATCATCAGTACTTGAAATGTTTTTCCCACATAGGGTGAGCCAAAGACCAGTAGAAATAATCAAACACAGTAAATGGATCTTAAAAAAGCTATAGGATGAATGCATATGCCATGTTCTTGCCAAAACATTTTCTTTTTATTTTTATATATCTCTTTTCAAAACTATGCAATGCCAAGTTATTATCTTGATTCATAAATCATTTCTATTACAAGGGCAGTGAATCATACTCTGAGAATTTCAAAACAATACAACCTTTCTCAAAAATTTCATTCGAAGGAAACCGTAAGCTGGCATCCATGTAAACGTAGGCTATACAAGCACTACTATTGCCATTTCATGAAATTTCGTCCAGGGATCGGCACCCATGTATACGCGCGATTTTCGGGGCTTTGACCCTGAACACACAGGCCAACTTATTTGATGTAACAATAATCTCTTATCAGATTCACCCATATTCTCAAAACAACAACATTTCCAATGTATAAGTGTGAGATAATGCTCAATGCAAATGAATAAGAAAATAGTCTCAATTCTCCTAATTCACGTGCAATTTCTACAACAATCATAGGTATCCTCCATCGATAGCTCAAAACGGATATTTCTAAACATATATATAATCACCAACAAAGATAAACTCTTCAAATTTTCAAGAGGTGAGTGATAATACATATCTACTCATAGAAGAGTGTAGAAAGTCCCTACCTCAAAGCTAGAAGTCGATCAAAGCAAGAAGGAAACTTCAAAGATGCTCAAACACAACTCTGTTTGAATGAAAACATAACCCTTAACAAGGCACACGCATGGAGAAACCACTAGATCTAGATGAAAAAGTAGAGAGAATGTAGGTTCTAGAGAGAGAGGGTCCTGATCTAGGGCTTTGAGAGAAAAATATGTGAAAAAGTGATGTAGAAAGGTGTTGCTGCGAACTAATATACGCACAGTCCGCTCGAGCACAATAAGTGACGCTCGAGCGTAGAATGCACACTCCCAGTAATTTTGCAAACAACAGACCAACACTTGGGTGCAAGAAGAGCTGCTCGAGCGCAGAAAGAACTGCTCGAGTGTAGAATTCACTCTCCCAGCAGTTTTATAGACTTGCAAAAGTATTGAGAGTTCGCAAAGCCCGCTCGAGCGCAAGAAGTGCCACTCGAGCGAATGAGCAAAATTTTGGACAACAAAAGTTTGGAAACTAAGCAACAAACCTGTCTCAAACGCAACTACAATAATCCAACAACCAAATTTAAGGATGTACAAGGGAGGCAAGACATGAACAACAATACGTAACTATGAAATCCGAGTCCAGAATATAAAATCGGTTGGGTCTAAACCAAAATCGCTATAGTACTGTCTCCATGCTGGTCTTCTCGGTCCTATTCAAGCTACTGTTTATTTTGATTAAGTGTAGAGAGAATGACTCAATTTTGACGATCTTCAACCTGCTAATAAAGGAAACGTAATAAAGGAAATTGAGGACTTGGCATTTGTTTTTTTGGGAAAAAGGAGATGAATTAGCATGGTTGAAGTCATCGAAAGCGGTGGTTACAAAGTTGTTTACAATGGGGAGTTATCGGGAAGTAATGGAAAAATGATAGCTATAGAAAAAGGTTTATCCAACCCCCAAAAGATATAGAAAAATGAAGATAGTAAGCTTCTAAAAACAAAAAAAAAAAGATTGTAAATCAAATAATAGATTCAAACCGTGGGTCAAATTTGGCACAAGAACCCTTATAATATATGTGATATATATTTAGAATTTGGGATTATTATATAATATATATTATACAATCATATTATTTTTAGGTGAATAGTGGTTTACCCAATAGATTCCCCAACTGTAAATCTCACACTGAAAATTTATTAAAATTAAAATGTATAAAGTTAATGTTAAATAAATTTGAGTAACATAAGATATAATAAACAAATGTGTATGGGGTCATATATGTATTATAAGATATAATAACAATGTTATATGTTTGCCATTTGCAGTTTGTTGCCTTTAAATTTAACAAAAAGTTGCTCCAATTAGATATAGTAAACAAGCGGTTATTTACCTTTTTATTGTTTCCAATGTTATGGTTGTCATTTTGATTAATTAATGACTGCAAATTTGTCCACACTCACAAAATGAGTCAACAGTACACTTTATTTTAGTAGTTGTTTGATTAGAGTGAGGCTCATTTATGCTAGAGTTATACAGAAAGATAACATAATTAAATAAATATATTTACTTTAACTTTTGTAAGCTTCACTTCTTTGTATTTAAAATAATAATAACACTTCTTTGATTCACTATGCTTGGTTTCACTTTTTAAAAAATATTTTTTAGAAAATTTTACTTTCTTATTTTTCATGTTTTTTTATTTTTATTGATTTTTTTTAATATTTAAGCAATTTTTAAAATTTTTAGACACACCTAGCTTAGATGTATCTAAAAAGTAAAAAAAAATGTGAATAAACCTTTTAAAAATTCACTAAATACCCAAAATACAAAAAAAAAAAATACGAGAATTCAGTATATTTTTTGTATTTTTATGCACTTATTAATTTTTTAAAATATTTTTTCACAAATTTTTTACTTTTTAGATACATCTAAGTAAGATTCATCTAAAAAGTAAAAAAAAAATGTTTAAAATTTAAAAAATATTCACTAAAAACAAAAAAACACGAAAACCAAAAAACTTAATTTTCAAAAAACTTAATTCAAAAAACTCAAACCAACACACTGAATAATTTTCACTTTTTAAGTTAAAGTGAATGTTGTAAGTGTTTGGAGACATAACCAAAAGACCACTTTGGTCATAATCAAAAAATAAAAATAAAAATAAAAATAATCACGTTAGGTCATAATTATCAACACAATAAATCATTAAATTTTTTTTTGCCCCAATACACAAAACTTGACTCATAACGAAAATTACAAATATCATAACCGAACATATAATATATATATAAAAAAACAAAAAAAAGTTTGTGTTATAAATTTTTCATATTTATATAAAATTATTTTCATTACAATTGCCCTCATTTAACTAGCATGACCCTTGAAATTTAGTCAACAAAATTCACAAAATTGAAATTTTATTTTTTTGATGAACAATGGTCCACCCAATAAAGTCACTTTTGCGAACCATCTAAAAAAATAGATTCACTTTTGCTACTTTCACAAAAATGAAGAAATATTTTTAGGTGAACAGTGGCCTACCCAAATCTAACATTGAAAATTTAAAATTTAAAATTGAAGCATAATCCATTAGTTAAAGTTGAATAAATGAAAGCAACATAAGAAATAATAAATGAAGTGTATGGTACATAAAATAAAGGAGGGTACTATAAGATATAATAAATAGATGTGTATGATTAGATGTAATTAACGAGGGTAAAATAAATTATACTAAACACACGTATATGATTAGATGTAATAACCATGTTGTAAGTGATTAGAGACCGAGCCAAAGACAACTTTGGTCATAACAAAAATATAAAAAAAAAATACTCCAAATCATAATTAACACCACAATAATTTATTTTTTAAAAAAATTTGGTCCCAATATATAAAACTTGACTCATAACAAAAATTACAAAATTTCATAACCAAACATATGATACCAAACAAAAAAGGAATATATTATAAAATGTTCATATTTATATGCAATTATTTTCATTTAACAAACAATACCCTTGTGATTCAGTCAACAAAGTTCACAAAAATAAAAAATTATTTTTAGGTGAACAGTGGTCCACCCAACATATTTCCAAACGGCGAATCTAACTTTGAAAATTTAAAATTGAAACGTAATCCTTAGGTTAAAATTGAATAAATGAGAGTAACATAAGACGTAATAAACAGACGTGTATTGGTAGATATAATAAATGAAGGTAATATAAGATATAATAAAATGAAGGTAATATAAGATATAATAAACGAATGAGGATGGTTAGATATAACAACTAAGGGATAGGAATTAAAGTATATATAATTTTTTTATTTTTTAGTATTATGTATATAATCTAATCACGGAGTCGTTTCAATTCTGTTATCATTTTCATGGGGTTTGTTCAGTGCCACTCAAATCATACTTGCTTCATCCGTCACAATTCAGTAGGTCAGTGTATAGTCTTGTTAGTTTATGTAGATGATATTATTCTCACGTGTGATGATTCTGTAGGCATTGATAAAGTAAAAAGGGATTTGGAACCCATCTTTGATATTAAGGATTTGGAAAATCTCAAGTATTTTCTTGGGATTAAGGTGGCTCACTCACAGTAAGGAATTTCTTTATCTTAGGAAAAGTACACTCTTGACCTGCTTCAAGATACTGATATTGTAATGATCCAGATTTTTAATTATTTTGTAAAATTTATACTAATATTATTTAATCATAGTTATGAAAATATACGATTTATTTTATATTATTATGTGTAATTTTATAAAATAATATAATTATTAAAAATTTAAAGATCAAAATATAAATAAATAAATAATAATAATAATAATAATAATAATGGGCAAAAGTGAAATATTGTGAAATGTGACCAAACACCTGTTAAGTCTAAGTCCTTAGATGTGTGAATCATCACCTAGGAAATTAATTATACGATGAGTCACCTGTTAAGCTCGGGTATAAAAGAAGGACGTAATTTGGCTGGGTGAAGAAAGAGGTGATTCGGCTAGGTGAAAAAAGAGAGAACGAAACGAAAGAAAGGAAGGAAAAAAAAGAGAGAAATGAAAGGAAAAAAAGGAAATAAAATAAAGGAAGTTGAAGGGGTTTTTAGTAGTGGAAAGAAAGAGTGTGGTATTAAAGTTAATGTGAGTTATATTATACCTTGAGTCATCATAATATATTTTACGTATGTTTTGACTTATCATATTTATTTTATACAAGTTATGTTTTATAAACTATTATGAATTATATAAATATTTCAGTTACGTGATTTATTTTCTGAAACCTATTTGTGAAAATGAAATCCATAGATATATTTGTTTATATTTTAAAAAATATTTGACTATAACCTTATAAACAATTATATTTTGTAAGTACCACCACGTGAGTCCCATGCTTAGGGGGTTTAAATAACCATTGGCCTCTGTTTGACCACTTTGTAGTCCTCTGTTTGTCATGGATCCATTGACCTCTGTTCTGTGCGGAGCAAAATGCTGTGTGGAGATAAGTGCTACACTACTGTGGGAGCCACCTCTATAGTCCGTACGAGTCACCTCTTGAATCCGTACGCCTGTTCTGACTGTCACTTCAGTGACCTCTGTTCTGTTATGTTCTGTACCGTGGTTATGGTTATTTACTTACATAATTTCTGTATTTCAGTTTCTGTCACTTAAATGATTTGTTTACCAAATTACCGTGGTTATGGTTATTTATTTATATAATTTCTATATTTCAGTTTTGCTACTTAAAGGATTATTTGTTCCGACTAAGTCATCTTAAATGTTTTGGCCTAACTAACTATCCATGATTATTTTATGTTCCTTATACTCTTGGTATAGTATTTCTTACTCTGCCATGTGCTTATAGTTGTTTACCAATTTTCAGGAAACAATGCAATTCAGAAATAACTTTTGAAAAGTCGGGTTACGAAATAGACACCTACAACACTTTTATTGATATTTTTCTATGTAAATATCAGCCTTTTTGGTCACTATAATTTTGTAATAAAAGAGAAGCTCCGATGATTATTTTGGTACCCTCATTTAAATATTACTTCCGCTTGCGTTTATTAATTTGTTTAAGAATTGGTAGGAGGTAACCTCAGTTACTGGCCATCACGATACTTAACCGTTAGGTACGGGGAGCGGGTCATGACAAATGGTATCAGAGCAATGGTTTATAAAAAATAAAAATAAAAATCATTGGAGCATAGGACACATGCACATTTAAGAAGTAGGATACGGGTAATTAGTACCTAAATATTATATTTTTTTAATCGATTTAATTATATTATAATTTTATATGATTTATATATATATATTTTTTTTGTGTGTGCATAATTTGTGAAGGAAAATACATATAATTTATATTTGTTATAACAAAAGAAGGAAAAGAAACAACGGGTGTCAGGCTCAAGCACCCACCAAAATTATAATATAATTAAATATATATAATTTTTAGCTCAGTATTCAAAAAAAAAAAATTATTTCAATGTTTTTTTGAAAGTGGGTTCAAATTATAAAGATACGAATTTTGAGACTATTTTCCATCAATGAAAAGTCATCTCAAATTTTTTTCAACTCTTACATATGATTTTGTCATTGTGTTCTCATTTTATTTTTATCGTAAACAAAACGAGTGAAAAGTTTTTAAAGTTACTGATTATTTCTCATTTTGGTCCAAAACAGTTTTTGACACCTAGACAGTGAGTCATTTTTTATGAAGTTTTTTTTAAGGTAATATTTTCTATTAGATTATACATCTAATATATATTTATCAGAGTGCGCAGCGGATAGTTTACACATATGACAAATTTCGAGGATGAAATTTTAAAAGGAGGAAAGATTGTAACGACCCAAATTTTTAATTATTCTGTAAAATTGATACTAATATTATTGAATCATAGTTAAGAACATATACGATTTATTTTGTATTATTATGTATAATTTTGTAAAATAATATAATTATTAAAAATTTAAGGATCAAAATATAAATAATAATAATAATAATAATAATAATAATAATAATAACAATAATAATAATAATGGGCAAAAGTGAAATATTGTGAAAGGTGGCCAAACACCTGTTAAGGCCTCGTTTGGGAACAAGCTAATTTAGTAACTTTTTGGCTATTTGGCTAAAATATGAGTTAAAAAAACTAGTATGTTTGGGATGGCTTTTTGACTTTTAACGAAAAGATGTGCAAAAAGTAAAGAGAAAATATAATCTTTGACTTTTTTGTATGAATTGTTGACTTTTTGACTAATTTAATAACTTTTTGATTTTTTGACTAAAAATGAGAGTTTCCAAACGAGACCTAAGTCTAAGTCCTTGGATGTGGTGAATCATCACCTAGGAAATTAATTATAGGATGAGTCACCTGTTAAGCTCGAATATAAAAGAAGGAGGTGATTCGGCTGGGCGAAGAAAGAGAGGAAGAAACGAAAGAAAGGAAGGAAAAAAGAGAGAAAGGAAAGAAGAAAAGGGAAATAAAATAAAGGAAGTTGAAAGGGTTTTTAGTAGTGGAAAGAAAGAGTGAGATATTAAAGTTAAGGTGAGTTATATTATATCTTAAGTCACCATAATATATTTTACGTATATTTTGACTTACCATATTTATTTTATACATGTTATGTTTTATAAACTATTATAAATTATTTAAATATTTCAGTTACATGGTTTATTTTCTGAACCCTATTTGTGAAAATGAAATCCATGGATATGTTTATTTATATTTTAAAGAATATTTGACTATAACCTTATAAACAATTATGTTTTGTAAGTACCACTATGGGAGTCCCATGTCTAGGGGGCTTAAATAACCATTGGCTTCTATTTGACCACTTTTGTGGTCCTCTGTTTGTCATGGATCCATTGACCTCTGTTCTGTGCGGAACAAAGTGCTATGCGGAGATAAGTGCTACACTACTGTGGGAGCCACCTCTATAGTCCGTACGAGTCACCTCTTGAATCCGTACCTCTGTTCTGACTGTCACTTCAATGACCTCTGTTCTGTTCTGTACCGTGGTTATGGTTATTTACTTACATAATTTATGTATTTCAGTTTCTGCCACTTAAATGATTTGTTTTCCAAATTACCGTGGTTATGGTTATTTATTTACATAATTTCTGTATTTCAATTTTGCTACTTAAAGGATTATTTGTTCTGACTAAGTCATCTCAAATGTTTTGGCTTAACTAACTATACATGGTTATTTCGTGTCCCTTATACTCTCGGTATAATATTTCTCACTCTGCCATGTGTTTCTAGTTGTTTACTAATTTTCAGGAAACAATACAATTCAAAAATAGCTTTTGGAAAGTCGGGTTACGGAATAGACACACACAACACTTTTATTGATATTTTTCTATGTAAATATCGGCCTTTTTGGTCAGTATAATTTTGTAATAAAAATAGAAACTCCGATGATTATTTGGTACTCTCATTTAAATATTACTTCTGCTCGCGTTTATTGATTTGTTTAAGAATTGGCCGGAGGTAACCTCAGTTACTGGCCATCACGATGCTTAACCCTTGAGTATGGGGAGCGGGTCGTGACAGGTATGTTAGGGTGTAAACCTACGTCTACTCCTATGGATCCCAATGTCAAGCTCATATCAGAGTCTAGCGAGTTGCTAGAGGACTCAGGCATGTATCAGCGTCTTGTTGGACATCTATTTTATTTGACCAACACTAGACATGACTTGACGTCTGCAGTCAGTGTTGTTAGTCAATTTATGCATGCACCTCGTACAGAATATCTTAATGTGGTTCCTCACATTTTGAGATATTTGAAGATTTCCCCTGACTTGGGATTATTCTTTACGGCTACTCATCAATCTAAGCTCTCTTGTTTCACTGATGCTAACCATGCAGGATCTAGAACTGATCGGCGTTCTACTTCTAGCTTCTGCACTTTCTATGGTGATCATGTTGTATCGTGGAAGAGTAAGAAGTAAGGAATTGTTTATAGATGTTCTGCAAAAGCTCAGTATCGAGCTATGGCACAAGGAACATGCCAGATTCTATGGATTCATTCTATCCTAACAGAGTTGGGTTTTGAGGAGACTGGTCTTGCCTCCTTATTTTGTGACAACAAGTCTGCTATTATGTTGTCATTTGATTTGTCCTTTATGAGCGTACTAAGCATATAGAGATTGACATTCATTTCATTCAAGAAAAGGTTTGGACTGGTAATGTGAGTCCATCCTTTGTCTCTTCCTCTCAGCAGTTAGCAGATATGTTCATAAAGTCTGTAGGATCGACATTGCTCTAATCATCCATTGGCAAGCTGTGATTGTTAAATATCTTCACACCAGCTTGATGGGGAGCGTTGAATATAAGAATTAAAGCATATAGAATGCTTTTAATTTTAGTATTATGTATATAATCGGTGATTGTATCAATTACTGATTTAGTGCCTTATTTATATCGTTTCCTAAATTGTATCATGAATCTATTATATATGCATGGCCTCTACTTCATTCATTGGTAAGTCAAATCATTTTTTTCATCCTTTTAACATAAGACATAGTAAATAGGTTATGGGATCTCTCAAAGGGTATTCGGTGGGCCCAATCATTCGCTTTTCATGTCTCGTTCTCAATGGTCATGTTTGATTCACAAGACTAATAGTGAAGTATTAATAATCCTATTAAATTAGTGTGGTATTCATTATCCAATTGGATTAATATCCATTGGATAAATAATCCCACCCCTACCCCATTACTAATAATCCTACAAATTTGTTGGATTAATTATCCATTGGATTAATAATCCTAAACCAAAATATTAAAACAAACATAGGATAATTGGGCCCACGGATTAATAATCCCAATCCCATGCTCTAATCCACCCAATCAAACATGCCAAATATGTGCAGTGTGAAGTAAGTGAGGGTCCAAATCTAGCAAATTCATGGAAAAATCCACTAATCACAAGAAATGACAAATAAAGACCACATCACCAAATTCGAAATCGCCACATAATCTTTTGAGAAAATTAGGAAATCATGACTTGTGCCAATGTAGGCCACTACTCGCCACAACCAAAAAACTCGGTCTAGGAGTTTAGGTATGGGAGAGTAAAATCATGAATTGAGCACCCATACTCACCCGATTAAAGATCAATCTCTACTAATCATTGATATGAGATTCATTGCTAAAATATATCCATATCCCAATTATTAATGCTAGCTTTACTATGTGGAACAAACAAATATAGATTGAATCACCTTTTTGGAACATTTTGATCTCTTGCATTTTGAAAGGTTTTGACAATGAGTATCTCAAAAGAAACACACGTGCAAAGAGATCGAAACAATTCCAACTAAGGCAAAACAACCTCTATTTAACGAGAAAACATAGAGATTTATATCTCAAGTAAGCACATAACCTTATGCTAGGATGCTAAACATAATAAAGGAAGCATAAGCGAGATGTAAAGATAAAAGAAGCTCACCTAATTTTCCTCAACACTAAGCCAAACACAAATGCTTAGAAAACATGCGTGATCCTAGATGTGAAAAATTAAATGCAATAACACTTATGAGATGAATCCTATGAGCCCGGATGCTACTATAATGTAATATGAAGCATCTTAAGTGTAAGAGTATATACGAAATGCAATGCGTCAGGCTCCAAATGCATGAACATGGATGCAATGAGTCAGGCTCAAAATGCATGAACATGGATGAAAATCATGAATAAAAAGATGATAAAGAAAATATGATGAAAGAAATCATATGGAAAGCATAAATAAATAAAAGACAGAGCGAGAGAGCGAGAGCGAGAGCGAGAGAGATAAACAAATCAAATAGAAGCTATGCAAAAGAAGAAGCTAACTAGTAAGGTAAACAAAGAAAAAAAATGAGAGAGTTAAAACAAGCTACATCTACCAATTCAAAGTAACTACATATAAAACAAATAGAAACTACAAAGCAAAGAAAAATAGAATGAATCTACTCTCTTCATAATAGAGGTTAACACGAGAGAATAGATTCTTCCATTCAAGTGGGGTGAGTTTATCTTCTCTATCATGGAAAATACACATGAGAATCATAAACTCCTTATCGTCAAATGAAAATGGAAGCAACACGAGACAGGTCTACTTTCTTCATCATAAGAATGAACATAAGAGAGCAGAACACATCATGATCAAGTGAGCATACCAACAATGAGAATGAGTACACTTTCTTCATCACAAGAATGAACATGAGAGAGTAAAACTTCTTTATAATCAAAGTGAGCTAAAGATTTAACATAAAAGATATAGGCTTGGTAGATGTTATACCAGGAATGGAAATTTCTAAAACATTTGATGGCTATGCTATAATGTTGTAATAACCCACACTTATGTCGTAGTCATGTTCGTGAACATTGGTATGATTATGACCCGTTAAGCTTGCATTTGCATAATTATGACTTGTTTTGCCTAAGTAAGATCCATGCCTTGTTTTGATGTCTATGTGATTTGTCTAAGTGTTGTGTGCTTGCTTTGTTCCTTCCTTGGTACCTTGAGCCTAAGTTATGTTTAGCCGAAGTCGTGCCAAGCCTAGGTTATGTTAAGCCTAGATCATTCCAAGCCAAGGTCATCTTCAGTCTAAAAGTATCTTGGAACCCCTTCGTTTGACCTCTACCTTCGCCCTGATATATTGACCGAGATGGCATTATCTAGGCCGAGGTGTGAGTCGCCAAGGCCGAGATGTGTATCATCTAGGCCGAGATGTTACCTTTGCACCTGAGCGATCTTGTCCTGGAGTGGTATGACCTAGACTGAGGTATGGCATATCTAGGCCAAGGTGTGGCACAGCTTAGTCAAGTGTCGTCCTCCCTGGCTGAGGTCATTGTCACATTAGTTGCCGATGCCTTGTCCTTAGCCGATGTCACCACTTGCTGGAGTGCCATACCGAGTAGCTTGTTGGATACACTTTGTCATAGTCTTGTCTTCTCAATCTATCACCTTTTTGAGGAGAGCCAACTAGCCGTTGCCACGTGTCCGAGCTGAGAGTTAAGTCAGCCGATAGAGAGAGAGAACCCATCATTTTGTTGTATACTTGTTTTGAAGAGGAGAGAGAAACTCTAGGAGAGGAAGAAGAGTTCTTGAGAGAGAGTGGATTTCTAAGCTTGATTCCTAGAGATCGAACCGTTAGATCCGTGTTCTAAGGTTAGATTCTTGATCCACTCTTGTTGTTCTTTATGTTCATGTTATTGCATTGCATGATTGAATATGATTTGTAAGCCATGCATTGCTTTGAAGTTCGGTTTTAGAAAGAGAAAATGGCATTCATGTGTTCTTCAAGAAAAGTCATGTTTTGATCCGAAGGCCCATGCCTAGATCCACGTTTTTGTGTTTGTTTTCGCATGATTTTCAAGTATGGGTACCCAGGTCCATGTTTTCGAACTCATAGCATGAAATCCTAGATTTTTGTTATAAAGAAGTTATGATTTTAGCATCCATGTTCTTCATGATCTTCATGTTCATGTTCTTCACGGGTGGAAACCCAGATCCCCAGACTTCACTTCCCGAGGTGTAGTCGTCGAGATCACTCTCACCTAGACCTCACACTTAGGCCAAGCATTGTATCTCACCTTGGCCTACCTTGCATGATCACTTATACCTTTAGTTGTCTTGTGCGCACCTCGGCATGCAGCCGCATGCCGAAGCCTAGGTAGCCACACCTTGGCCAGGAGGTGTGGGACCTCAGCAAATACTTGGTTGGTACCCAGCATGTCTTCCTGACATGTAAAACAGTGTTTTGACTTCCAGCATATTTTCCCGAGATTATTTGCATGCATGTGAGACTAGTTTGAGAAGTGCATTCAGTATGCTTTGCCATGTGTTTGTAGGACTTGGACCTTTGCCTTGACCCCGACGTCCCAAGAGCTATGTGAGTGGTATTTTTAATAAAGTTATGTTCTTAAGGTTTTGATAAAGTTTTGCCTTGTTTTGATAAAAATATTTGTTAAGCATGAATGATATCCCTATTTTATGTATCAAGTATAAGCTTTGTTTTGGATGACATTCTTGGAACCGTCCTTTCGTGTTAGGGGACGTTAAGCCTAAGTAACGCCGTCCTTCCGTGTTAGGGGACGTTAAGCCTATGTAACATAGTCCTTCCGTGCTAGGGGACTTTAAGCCTAGGTAGCACCGTCCTTTCGTGCTAGGGGACGTTAAGCCTAAGTAGCACCCTTGTTAAGATATCAACCGCCAACGTACTATGAACGGGTGCGCTCGATGCCAAGGTTATGCTTTTGGTTTGCTCGGAATGTCATCACCCCTTGTTTTAAGATTTGACGCATGTTAAGTAAGTAAGCAAGTTTTGAAAGACCAAGATTCGAATGATGTTTCATTTCAAGCCAGCTAAGCTATGTTGTGTATGATTTTGACAAGGATATATTATGTATTGTTTTGAAAAGATCTCGGGTATCATTCATTTAACCCCTTTATTACTTGTACCATTCATTGAGTATCCAAGCTCACCCTCCCTATGTATGTATAAAAGTAAAAAGTAAGAAGTCGGCTACGCTGAGATGTGTGTTTTGTATGCAAGTTATGCCGGCAGTGAGGATGTCAGCAAACTAGAAGATTATGTTTCATGATTTGTGGCTCAAGTGTTTTTGTTCATGTCGGTAATTTTTGAAGCTTATGTATTTTGAACATGTCGGCTCGAGAAGCCTTTTTCCAAGATGTAATATATATTTTTGTACTTCATTTCTATTTGTATTCAAGTTGTAAAGCTATGTAAGGATGTATGCCATTTCATTTGACTTATGCACTGCTCTTATGGACCACTTGTATTTTAGATTATTGCTTCCGCACTTGTGAGCCCTCTATATCTATACTCTGATTGTGTGTGAATTTTGGAAGTTGGCCTTCGGTAATCACGGATTACTGGCCATCACGGCACCAAACTACTAGGGGCGGTTTGGGGTTGTGACAAATGTAATCTCACTACATTATGAAATTCTTGATAAATATGGCAAAGATGATGATCATATTATTAGAACGCCTGTAGACTGAAATCTACATTTATCAAAGAATAAAGGAGAGGGGATTTCACAATTAAGATATGCTTAAACAAATTGGAAGTTTGATGTATCTAATGAACTATACAAGACTTGATATAGTTTATGTAGGTAGTAAATTAAGTAGATACACAAGTAACCCACACGGAGTACGCAGTACCACTCATGGAGCTAGCTTCTCGAGAGGATGACAAATGCCCAATCCGTAACAAGCGGTATCAGAGCCAATCTAGAAGCACTGTGATGGAAAAGATGTGTGAGACTTACACCAAACACCTTCTTTGTCAGGTCCGCAACAAGGATAGTATTTGTGCGGAACGAGTTTCTCATGAATAAAGAAACGGTCAAACGTAAGACAGGCAAGATGTCCTCCTGATGAGGCTCAAGGGATTGGTGATGATAGCATGACACATATCAACTCATTGATATGCAAGTTCTGTATTAAATATCTTGCAAGCATATTAATGTATGAGTAGGAAGATAAACAGAATAAATCCCTATCACATTGAGTTGATCTTTACGTATAATTCATGAGATATGAGATATGCATTACCAATTGTGAAACCGGCTTGACCAGTTGAGGCGGTTGCGATGATATGGCAGTTTTTCATTCGTCATTTGGAGCAACTACAGAGAAGACATCCATTCTCATCCTTTAACGGATAAAGGCGGGAGACCCTAACCGCACTATCCACCTCCAAATTTCTCTCTCTCTCTCTCTCTCTCTCTCTCTACAATGGCAACAACTGCCTCTGTGACACCCCTGTCTTCCACTTTCTCAACACCCTCTTCAACTCCAAAACCTCCATCATCTCATCCATCTTCCATCTCCTTCAAAACCTACCAAAATTTCAAGCAACCCAATTCCACAATTAGAAGAGAATTCCTCAAAGGAATGGCTGTGATACCACTCTTTGTATTGCAAGAACACGCCCTCGCTCGCGAGATCGAGGTGGGTTCGTTCCTCCCCCAATCGCCTTCCGACCCTTCCTTTGTCCTCTTCAAGGCCTCTCCCAAAGACACTCCAGCTCTTCGAGCAGGTAATGTTTATAATTCAATTGCTTCATAAATTGTTTTGTAAACATTCTTTTAATCAATGTAATGTATACTAATTTGGGAATGTTGAATTTTGTAATTTGTTTGTAATGATTATGAGGGGGAGATTAATTACTGTACTTGGTTGTTTGCACAAAATTCAACCTCAATAAAAGGGTACATGAAATGGCCAGGAATCTGTGTCAAGAAGCAAATGTCTTGAGCTCAAGTCATCTAATTTGGGGCCAATTCCAAGAATTTATGTGTAATTGCCTCTTTTGATAGAGACTACATGTACTGTGAACTAGTCAGGTTCTTTAAGAGGCTGAATACCCTATTAACCAAAAAACCCCGAAGAAAAAAAATATATGCATAAGTTTCTACTTGCTATGTTTTTGGAGATTTACTAGTGTTATAGGGTAGAATGTAATGAAGTGATCAACACACACACACGCACACACAGGGAGAAGAAGAAGAATTACAACATTCCAGCTGTCATGAGAATAATAACTTCTCTAACAAAATCTATAACAACTATTCTAACTGAATCTATAATAATCAACCATAACTAACTATATCTAACTCCAAGATCAGTGTATTCTAACAGAATGAAGGTTGCTAATTGTTAGGTGTGAGATGTAATTGATGAGTTGGACTGATCTTCAAGAGGATGGAATCAAGAGGACTTAATGTTTGAATTGCTCTTGTTTAACTCTGCTTTTTTAAATTCATTCATTTGATGTGGTAGTCTCTTGTTAACATGTGGTACCAATGGAATTCATATTCAATGTCTTGGCAACAATATCAGTAAGGACTTTGTCCTTGACAAGATAGGGTGGTTGACAATGATAATTGAGGTTGCATTGTTCATCTACCTAGCTTGAACTAGGCTATGTCCATGTGCTTGATTTGGTAGTGCTTGTGCTAAACATAAATAATACCGTGTTTATCTTGTAGAATAATTTCTATTATTGCTACTCTTTCTCAGGAATTATTTCTCAGTTTGTCAACAATAATATATAGATAGATAGATAGATAGATAGATAGATAGAGATACAAATTGTTTTTATGGTACTTGACAATCTAAGAAGTACGGACACTTCTAAGATGGTGATGTGTCCATGTCGGGCACCAATGCTTGTTGGACACTTCCCAACTTGTGTCCAACAAAAGAAATTTAGACCTAGACACTTTGAGGACACAAATGTTCATCATTTAGACATCCATGAAACTAATTATAAGTTTGAACAAAATAACTTGTGACCTAATGACAAAAGAAAAACAATGTAAATTTATTGGAATTGGTATTAATTATGTTGCATTTATTTATTATTATCTGTGAATGATATATTCATATATATGACATATAATGAATATATGCAATTATTCATTTCGTGGTTGTTTTCCACTTGTCATGTCCTATTGTCGTGGCAGCATATCTATGTCATATTCCTATCATGTCACGTGTTTGTGTGGGAAAGGGTTCAAGGCCACTTTCTTAGAAGAATCACAATTTTAGAATTGTCACACCTATTCATGTAGTTAGCCTCAGATAGTTGGGACAAAGATTAGCTAAGCTAAGGAGACTTATTCTTGTAGAGATCTATGGTTTGAGATATATCAGCTCGCAATGCTCCTACAACTTTTTTGCACATTTGCGGTTCCTGCAAATGCAAGATAGTAAAACTAGGCACATGATTTTCTGCTGAGAATGATGTAAAGGCACTCAGCTCTTTTCATTGTGGTGGTGATGATTTATATATGAAAACATGACCTCGATGTTATTTTGTCCTAATGGACATTGATGGGTTTGCCTTGGTTTTTTTTTTTTTTTTCAATGGAATGGGTTTGCCGCAGTTGTTTGGCTAAGCATGTCGTTAATTGGCAATTGATGTGTTGTCTTTGATTTTGTATTATAGGAGTCCAACTACAATATGCTCTAGGTCAGAGTGTTCCTCTAAACTATTTTACAAAGCTTTATTTATACTAGCAAATTGAAAGTTTGGGACTTTAGAATTCCTAAAATTAAAAAGTCTAAAAGATGAGGAAATAATAGATACCCACATTGTTTTTATTTTATTGTTGAAATCTAAGTTATTTTCATCTTACTTACAACGCATTTCATGTGTGTCTTAATGATAAACTATATGTTCCCAAAGTGTTCGAAACATGTTGAGGAGTGTCCAACAACTGCCTGTGCTTCTTAGCCTAAAGATCAATAATCTTTTTATTTTGTTATTAAAATTCTATGCTTTCTATTTGTATATCTTCAAATAATCTAGAATGATGGGAGAAACAACTTCACCATTTTTACAAGGGCTATTGAGTTAGAAATGATCTGAGGACAAAGTTTCTATTGTTCAACTCTGAAAGCACCAGTTGTAGCCTTGGTTGTAGTTGAATTTCTTAAAGTTGATCTAGTATATGCCTTTTGCACAACTTGGTTTGACATGATTGTTGTTAGGCCTTGAAAGGGGGCGGAGAATTTAATAGACAAGTCTTAAGAAAAAGAAAAGGAAAAAGAAAAAAAAAGAGAAAAAATTTAGTTCATTGTCACTTCATCTTTTATGTATACTTCTAGTTATATAGCATGTTAGGTTGAATTATATAAGAACTAAAGTGTCTTACTGCTTCCTAAATCCTAATCACAACCAGCAAGGTTACATAAAGGGCACTATTTAAAGCCTTTCTTGATCTCTACTCATTGTTGCTGTGCTTTCACAGTCTACAATATTTGATTATATTGATGTTTGTGATGATGTGTTATGTGTTTTATATTTTGTTTTAGTTGTTTAGTAGCCTTAGAATTATTTATGTACTTTGAATCATATTAATAGACATACATGTGTCTATGAGAGAGCACTATTTTTGGTCTGTCTTGTTAGCCAATTACTGTGTCTCTCTCTCCCTTTATTCTTGTCTTTTCCTTACACTGTAAATTCAACTGTGTTCTTACACACTGTATTTTTTCTTCCATTCAGGTTAAGCTTTTATCCTATGATAATTTATTTAGGGAGCTTCCATTAACCAAGAGAAACTTCATTTTAGGAAAAAACAATCTGCCACTAACCCTTTTCTACTGCAACCACTCAGCCCATCTCTCTTGCCTTTCTTTTTTATTTTTTATTTTATTTTATTTTTTTTCAGGTTTCTGTACTTTAGTTCCTTCTCTATATGTTAAGGAAACCTCCAATCTAGTTGCTTGCAGGAAATGTGCAGCCGTATCAGTTCATCCTTCCTCCTACTTGGAAACAAGCACGTGTAGCTAACATACTTTCTGGCAATTACTGTCAACCCAAGTGTGCAGAGCCTTGGGTGGAAGTGAAGTTCGAAGACGAAAATCAGGGAAAAGTTCAGGTAGTGGCTTCTCCTTTGATACGACTAACTAACAAACCCAATGCAACAATTGAAGATATTGGAAGCCCTGAGAAGGTCATTGCTTCCCTTGGCCCTTTTGTCACTGGCAACTCATATGACTCAGACGAACTGCTTGAAATTTCAGTTGAGAAGCAAGGTGATCAAACGGTATATATTTTCAATCCTTGAAGTTTATCTCATGTTTTCATTGTTTTATTTAAATTTTTTTGGGTCAGTTTATTCTTCTCATTTTACCTACCATCTTTTTTGGCCACATGGCACAAAAACAGAGAATATATATTTGGTAGTCACCAGTTGTAGAGATGTTCGGATATGAGGCATCTTGATCCAACTTCAATTTATTTTTCAGTGTAATATGATAGGAGAAAAATTGTCATGGCTATGTAACGCTGAACATAGGTTTTAAAAGAATGAAACACTAGTTTGCTTAAGTTATGCATAAGACCAATTACAGCTTGGCAACCCAAAAGGCCATGAGAAGGCACATAATAAGCACAGACACGGATATGGACATTAAACACAGGCACAGACACGGACACGGACACGGAGATGGACACGGAGCACGGTGATTTCAAAAAAATGGGGGCATAGACACGGCGGGAAAACGACAATAACATATGTTTTCATATATTTTTATTTACTATCTAGATTAATATTACATCTGCAAACAATCAAATATTAACAAAACTAACTCTAATTATATTTTTTATCTTTTATTTTTTTAAAAAAGTTAAATAAATCAACACTTACCATTTATATCTTTTTTATGGATGATCTATTAAGTATTTAAATCTAAGAAAAAAATAACAAACATTCAATATTCATCAAAAGCGCTAAAGGAAATGGGGGAAAAGACAAGTTGACATGTCCGTAGTGTATCCCCAAAGTGTCCCTAGCGTGTCTCCTAAAAATAAATTAATTAAATAATGGGACACGGCACATGCGTGTCCCCGAGGTGACTGTGTGCCCCGAACTGTCCGTGTGTCCAACACGGGTACGGCACTTGTTTTGAAGTGTCGATGCTTCATAAGAAGGCACTATGAGACGTGACCATATCCAATAGGAATATAGGATTGAATTTTGAAGTTTTTCAGAAGGTCAAGTTGTTTTAATCATCTATAATGAAAAGAATGGCTATTTTTCTGCAAATCTAGGGAGAGGAAGTTTAGCTTATCACCTCTTGACGGCTTTTTTTTTTTATATTTTTATTTTTTAATGTGCTAACAGTTAAGAGATTGATTTCCTTCTTGTTGATGTCTATTGGCTTTGTTTGCTAAATTCAGGTGGTTTGGAAGATAATGATAATGTATTGAACCTCCTGTGTGTTAGCTTGGTTTTGTTAGTTTGTTTTGCTGTTAGTTTTAAGGTCCATTATAAAATTTGTGCTTTAATACACACTTGAAGAAACTGAAGTAAAACCTATTCACTTAAATGGTATGATTGTAAATTTTCTCATTGTGATGTGTGCAGTATTACAAATATGCTCTTGAGACTCCATATGCTATGACGGGATCGCACAATCTTGCAAAGGCAACAGCAAAAGGGAACACTGTCGTCTTATTTGTGGCTAGTGCAAATGATAAACAGTGGCAATCATCCCAGAAAACACTAAAAGCTATACTTGATTCATTCCAAGTGTAAATTTTATTTATTTATTTTTGGTTGTAGTCTACCCCTTTCAGACCCCCATCCAATGGGGTATTAAACTGGATGTACTTTTCATAAATTTTGTATCCACTTTGAAATATTAATAATTTGTGGTGGTGGTAGTGGTGGAGGTGGAGGGTGGTGGCAGTAGTGGTGGCAATTGACAATGGTGGTGGTATGCTCATGATGGTGGCAGTACATCCTAATGATAGCATAAGCATAAGCAGTTGAACATTTAGCATTCAACATTAAGCATTAAGTAAGAAGTATCCTTAAGAGATACTTAACTTTGTAAGTGGTATGAGTTATAATTATCAAAAGGACTTAATTTATTTTCACATAATAAACTCATCTGTAAGTGCTGAATTAGGTTATCAAACACACCCTTAGTATTGCGCGTAAAACTTAATGACGTGCCAGGCGCTTAAATTTTTTGATTCAAGGATGCTATTGTTTCTGTACCTCGTCCACTTGATCATGTTCAAGGAAATGCACCAAATGGGATCAGGTTTCCCATTATTCCTGTGGCGAATATCATTCCAAAGGATAACTGTATTATCATTGTTAATTTAGTGGGCCATGAAGCTCCTGCCTTCCAAAATGGGGAACTTTGGTATCAAGGTGGGGAGTGTAGGGATGTTAGGTCAAACGAGGATGGCCTAAAGAATTTAGGTGTGATTTATCGTTTCCCTTAACGACGAAAGGGTGGTCTAGTTGTGTTATTTTGTAGATAAGATTGGCTTGTCTTTTGTATGTTTTAATAGTGAGAAGGGTGAGAAAAGATGGGAGGGTCAGTTTTGGAGGGAAAGGGAAAGTGAGGGTAGAAGAAAGGGGCTTTTAGGGAACTGATAAATTTGGTTTGTGAGGTTCATTGTGATAGTTGTTCTAGGGAAGTGAAAGGTAGAGAGAATTCTAAATGAAAATAATGAGTTGGAATGTGAGAAGACTGAGGTCCAAGAGAAAAGGTTTGAACTCTAATCAATAATTAAGTATTGACTAGACATTGCCTTGACATTGTTATTTTGCAACAAACAAAAATTGAAATTTTTGATAGAAAATTGGTTGAGAGTATGTGGGCAGTATTTAGGGGAACTCAATATCTATCAGGTTAGGAATATTGATAACAAGGAAGGGTTTGACAGGAGTTTATGGTCCTAATAACCCTAGCTTGAGAGACTCTTTGTGGTCTGAGTTAACTTGCGTTTATGGCTTATATTCTCCTAGTTGGCGTGTTAGGAGTGACTTTCATGCTATTAGATCGGTTTCGGAAAAATTTAATAGGATTAGGGTTACATTTTGTGTGAGGAATTTCGATACATTCATTAGAGATTGTTATTTGATTGATCAATGCTCATTTCACTTGGACAAATCTTCAGGCTAATATGGTTAATTTGGTTTGTAATATGTTGGATAGCCTTTTCTTTTCTGTGGACTGGTATAATAGGTTTCAAAATGTTACAGCGGGATGATAGGTTTCCAAACGTAGGTAGGAGGTGATTCCTACAGTTGCACGGATCATTGTCTTGTGACTTTGGACAGTTATCCTTTTAAATGAGGTCCTACCCCCTTTCATATTTGAGAAGAAGTGGTTGGCTAAAAAGCATTAACACTTCTAAGAATGTAACATATCCGTGTTGGACAGTTCAGAACTGAGCTCTGAATTATATGTTGGAACAATGTGGTTTTGTATTGTTGGAGAAACAATAAACCAAAATTTAGAACCCAAGGCTTTTCTATTTGAGTTTCGTGGGTAATGTTTTGTGCTTCTGGTTCACTTCTCTTTTATGAAATTTAGAGCATCTCCCTCTGATTATCATGTCCAACGAAAGTCAACCTGATAAATTTATATGTTTATTGAAAAGTTCGGCACTTCAAAATGTCAAGATATTTATTTTACTAAAAAATGATATATTACTTTACATTGTGAATAGCTTGATTGCTTGTGATGTTACGTTTACTTCGCATTTTCTTGGATTGACTTTACTAGTAGAATCATAAAAGGCAATTATTTACAATATTGAAAGAAATTTGCATTGTATAGGGTATGAGCCTAGCTGTTTACACTGCAGTGAATCATTCACAATGCTTTTTGTCTAATCACTGATCTCCTTGGACTGTGAGAGGTTGATGCATTATTACAAAAATACAATTGTACCTCCTTTTTCGGTTTTTCATTGGCAAGAACAGATATCATCTTCTTACTCAATACAATCACAGAACATGACTGAATTGCTTAATTTTATATGCTCTCAGCAGACAGTACTGCCTCTGGTGGTGGATTTCCACCCAAAAATGAATTAAAAAGAACAAGCAATCTCTCTGGTTGTGAAAATGGAGCTTCATGCGCAGCTCCTCTAATGGTGGCAAAAGATAGTATATCACCATATACTTGTGTCCATCCAGTGACTTGTCTCCCTTCAAACCAAACTCTGTATGGAACAGTGGTTTTCAATTCCAACTCCTTTGCCAATTCATTCACCAGTGTACACGTTCCGAGTAATGGGATAACTGAATCTTCATCTCCACTGTAAGAATTTTTTATGTAATTTTCGTAAGTAATTCTATGAATGAGATCTTAAATGATTTTTAAGTTTGTGCATACATTATGAAGGAACTCACCTGAAAACCAAGACCCGAATACCAGACTTGACAAGTGAACCCAGTACATGAATTGTTGGTATCTCTAGGTTTTTCTTCTCATAATGGAGAACACTGTTGGCAATAGAGTAAAACACACAGATTATGAAAACACAAAGGTTTTAAATATTTCACTTATACTGTGTTTGGATCATGGATTTGAATAGGGAAAGAGAAATGTGAATGAAATATAAGCTAAATCCATGATTCAAACACAGCCTTGGCAGATCCCATTCAATCTAATCTACCCATTTCTCAACTAGGCTGTGGAGGCTACACAATTCGTGTTATATATTCAAAATGTTTTTGTTGATTCTATATAAAGATGGGAACTCCGAATATGATTATTGTGTTGAAATTATTTTTTTCTTTCTTCTTTCTTTTTTTCATTTTCTGCAACAAGATGAGGATTATTACATGCTGTAAACACTCCATGCAGTGACTCCAACAAGCCACGCATGGAAAGCTTTCTGTACATCTTCCCGGTTCAAGTAAGTAACCGTTTCATCTTCTACACAGACATCTATGTTCTTTGTATCTTGCTGTAAATGAAGATTGATATAGATGGAGCCAAAACTGATTAACACAGTAAAAGAAGAGGAAAACAAGAGTTTCCTAAAGATAAAGAAACAAACAAGTATAGGAGAGCTGGAGATCTAGGCCTACCAATTGATTAAGAACCTGTGCTTGTGAACCAACGGATGATGAGCAGACATCGAGAGTGACATCATATTTGTCGATAAATTTACTGATCTCTCTTGAAACTTGATTGTTTACTCCAGAACAAATAGGGGTAAGAGTGTCAGTTTGGGACTGCCTTCTAATCTAGGAATAGTTGCAGACATTTGTGAATAGTTCATAGGTAGCATCTGATATCAGCCCATGAGACCACAAGTATTCAGCTCTTGAATTGAAATCAGTGTTGAATTCCAGAAGTGGATTTCCTATCTGCAAGCACCACAAAATCGGATTATTTTATTTGGAGTTGAAATTAATTCAAATAGAAATTAGGAAGAAAAAAAAAAAGGTGGGTTTGGGTAATTTTCTTTCTATTTTTAAACTCAAGGCTATTCCCTTGAGATTGAACTTCATTTTGGATTGAATAATGAGTTGTGCCAGTTGTGGACCGTAGTGTCCTGTCAAGAAACAGAATTGTCATGTTGTATTGAAATTGATAGTGATTAGTAAACTCTTTCATGCCTTTGAATTTTGAAAATGAAAATCATCTTAGTTCAAAATTTGAACTGAGATAATCTCTTTTTTCCAAATCGAAAGCATGAATTCTGTGCTGCCAAACATAGCATTAGTGATGCTTATTGAAATTATGCATACCAGCATAACCCCTGTAATATAGAAGTCTCTGTTCTTGTATTCCGGGAATTTGTTAAACCAATGCTCAAGGAAAACAAGATTGTCTTGTGCTAAAGAAAAGGCAAATGCAAAGTTAATTTAGATAAAATATCCAAGAATTGTTTAGCAGTAGTGTCTCAAAACTATTCCCACAAATTAGTTCAATCAAAAAGATGAAGTTCTTAACATAAATGACAACATTATAAAATTCCAATAGTTGCTCTAATTTTGGATTTAGGTTATGACTTGTGGACTGATTTTATCTTCATCAGATACAGAATTCTTGGAAGGATAGATTATCCTTTGGTTGTTAATTAAGGTTTTCAACATATGAAATGAATCATTCAAGAAAAACCTGTCATGTCGTCAGTTACTGATGCATAGAAGGATTTATTAGCTGACTAAGAGAAGCCAACTCCTGCAGGTGACTCCGATTAATAGTATGTTTGCTTCTATAGAAACATTAATTTTGAGTTATTTATTGGCAGTTGAAATCACAACTCAGAGATCGAGAGAGAGAGATAGAATTTGAAGGTTGCCTTTATTCCAGCTATAATCATTTTTGACCAAAACATGTTCAGTTGGTTTAAAAGGTCCATGCTCACAGAAATCTCCAACCCCAATAGATGAACAACCAGGCCCTGTAAAAATCAATAATAGTATGAAAAAATCAGAACCTGAAATTATTACTTCTTGCTATTTGAGTATTATGATTTGAATGATTAAAGGAATTGTCTAACAAACACCTTCATTTAACCAAAGAACAAGAGGCTTTGAAGATGGATCAGTTTCTGCTTCAGCAAAGTAGTAGAAAAGAGCTCTGTCTTCTTGTTCATCAACAGTGACGTACCCTCCAAATTGCTGGAAACTGACCTGTGGCTGACCTGGCAAAATCATGATTTTATCAGCTTCAGGGAGTGACTCTACTCTTAAAACATCTGTATTACATAAATTGTTGCCATGATTAGCCATGCTTTAGTAAACATGGACATGGTCGAGAGAGAGAGAGAGAGGGAGAGATGGGACTTGATATGTCTATGTGCACAAATGATCAAAGTTTATGCTTGGTTTATTGGAATGAGTTGGATTGGAATAATAATTCCATCATAATGTGCATTCTAACATTTAATTTAGGGTATTCGAATCGTAGGTTTTATTTCAAAACTTTTGAGGACAAAAGGACAATAATAATTTGGAAGATCATATTATCCCTACATATCTGTCTATTTGTCCACTGTCCATCTATCTGTCCACATGACATTTCATATTTGTTTATGTGTCACATATCTGTTCACCTAATCTATCTATATGTCCATATCACCACCACTACCGCTACCGCTACCACTAGTAGCTATCACTTGCCGCTGCCGACCATCTCCTATGACTTTTCTGGCTACCTTTTGGCAACCTTTCTAGTGTCAATGAACTTTCCACAACTGACCGATGACAATCCGATAGTGATCTAGCAAGAGTGGGGCAATAATATGTCATTCTCACCAAACAATTTCATTAAATATGTCCTTATCGTTGGACCAAATAACATACGGATCCATAGGTATGGACTTTTCACCAATTATCTCTTTAATTTATTACTAAAAATAATGATTAAAAAAAACACCTTACAAATAAAATAATCATTCACTATTATAAAAAGACTAAAAAATATCTTTCTATTTCAATCCACTATTATTCTAACGAATCAAAATACAACCTAAAGATGAATGACTTTGTTACTTTGTAATTATCTTTGGACAATACTATGTTGACCAATGAGTGAGTGAACTTAGCATACATATGATCCAATTTGTCAGCCAACAATGATTTGTCTTGTTTCATGTTTGTTGAAATGGCCGGCCAAGTGCCAGTGTATTAAAGTCATTGCCTAACATGTTCCTCAATTGGGTAAAGCCGCACCTTTTGTATTGTCTGTACAATATTTTTTTAATGTTTGTTTTTGTAAATCCCAAGTCATTTAAACAATGAAAACTTGAGAAAATAGTCTTAATCTTGAAGACTTTCTAAAATATGATGAATTTTCTGGCCATTGAAATTTGTTTTCTGATTTTAATATGGTTAAATATGGCTCATTTCAAAATGGTTGTTTTCCTACTTGGTGGTAATTGGAAGCCAATAATCAAAGAAGTTCAAACCCTATGCGTATTGAATAAAAATAAATAAGGCACAGATATTTAAATGAATAAATATTGCTCTTAAATAAATTGATGTAAATTTGAGTGCTAAATTAGTTCCTAATTTTAGTTTAAAGTGGACGAGATGAAGCACATTTATTCCCACAAATTATAATGAGACGTGTGCGAAATTATAATGTGCTCAACCACTATTTTGAGCACATACACATTTTGATGTAACAAAAATGAGTGTATATCATGCGCACCCTAAAATCATATATCCACATATATAGAAGGACAATAGGTCTATAATTCTATATTCTAATAACATTAATCCATCATCAACTTAAAATGTCAGTTGCATAAATTCAGGGTACATAAAGATGCTGCTGTTGTTAAAGCTACATGAAAACTAATTGAGACTTAGCTGTGAACTACTGAAATTTTAGCTATTTACAAAATTGGATTCGGAGATGGGAATTTATTTAGTTCTCCATTGCTCCGCAACGCTTTTCTCATCCTGAATTGGGCCACTTAGTGATACGATCCCATTAGCGGAAGCATGCATGAATAAGTAACATACTTAACACTGTCTATTAGCACAACAACAAAAATCCGAGAGAGGGACTTTGGTGGTCCCATAACACCATCACTGTCAATGTCACCAGCATCCCTAGGGTCAACCAGCACAGAAACCACCATTGACGAAAGAGACTTGTTTCCATGGAAATCATCTTTCTCTGGATTTCTTCCCACATGTTCTTTAGAAATGTTGTTCTGAGATCCAGGAAGGGGAATAGGCACGCCGTGGAGAATCCTTCTATTCAGCCCCTTGATGATGTGTGTAGCGTTCTTACGGTGTGCTGCAGAAACATTCACAACTGAGGTAGCTGGAACTATGGCTCCTGGAACTGGTGAGACATCAAACTGGAACACTTCAGTGCACATGCCAGAACTCAACATTGGCCCTGCACAGAACATGGTATCAGTTGTAAAAAAGAAACTTGACCAGAGAACATCAGGGCTATATTTCTTGATTCAAACCTGCACAATTTACTAAACTTGGATAAAAAAATGAAAACCAACAGCAGATCAAAAATCTTAGGCATCTATGCAACCTAAAGTCACTACAATGAACCACCAGAAAACCATACAAGTATGGCCCCAAAAAGTTGACCTTAAGACCCTATTAGAAATCATAACTCGTGAAATGGGGTAAGATGTTAAGGATTCTATATATAATATGAAATACCATACAAAATCAATGATTCCAAAACCTCTGTCCAAACAATGAATGCAATGAAATATGATTACGTTAGAGAATGGCAAAATAAAAGAGTGATAGCTATTAAAAGAGAGAGAAGTAAGAAGGGCACTTCTGTGCAACAAAAATTTTAAAATTAGAGAGGGGGAGGACATGGGTTAACTGATTTAAGAGCCATCAAAAGTGTTGGGGTTAGACCCACTAGCAGGCTAGGCTGCTTTCATAATTTACAAAATAAAGGGCAAGATCAGAATGACTTACAGAGATGTTTTGTAACACCACATTGAATATAATATGGGGGTGTGTGACAGTGGTTGGGTGCATGTGTGTTTGTATCAATGAAACATGGCATGGACTAATATCTTGGCAAGCCTAAGAGAAAAGCATGCATGAAGAGTTAAAAATGCTGAAATATTCTCCAGTACCTCTGCTAAAAATGCTGAAATATTTTAAATTTCAGAAGCAAGAGTTAAAAATGAAATTCTTAGGAATCTAAACCCCTCTATTCTAATTTATCAAAAAAAAAAAAAAAAAAAAATCTATTCTACCAGGCATCATAATTAGTAGAAGAATAAAGAATTAACATCAAAGGTCCTAATTTAGCAATTCATTTTTGTCATCTTTTTAGCATGAGACCTCGAGGCTTCATGTGGTTCATTGTGAATTTGTGATCCAGAAAAATGTTTGAAAGTTGACACAATCGGTATTAGCTGTACACATTAGAAACTCAATAGTTAGTCCATTACACTCCCACATGTATTTAAAAAGTCTACAAATTCTAAGAATTGGTCCAGAGACAAGCTTCTTACTCCTTACTCCGACCTCCCAACCGTGTATAATCAATAAACAATCTTGAACACTAAGACAATTATATGTTCATACATCAGCTACATCATTGTGCGAGAATGTTTTGTGTTGTAACCAATTAATATCAGAATGATTAAGGAAGCATAGGTGATTACATACACATTTTAATTGAGTTGATTTGTATAGTGAATGAATGAAACCATTTTAAACGAAACTGTGAGAGTGAGCAATCAATACCTGCAAGGCCTTCCTGGAACCACTGCTGCAATTTACCATCAGCCGGTGTTGACTTCAAATTGTCCTTATCTGCAGAACCAGAACCAAGAGCCCTTTTCGGTTCAGATGTAGTTCTGTATAGGTGAGGATGTTTCCCATTATTCCGCTCTGTCAGAGGGATAGGAGGAGGCATATTTCTTGCAACTGCCAAACCCGTCTCTTCACTACTCTTCGTTCCACCATTACCAGATGCCATAGATTTTTCACTAGCCAGAATAGAATGAATTATCAAGTTGCCATCAATCTTCACAAGCTTATCATTCCTTGGAACATACAATGAGGCAACAAGAGGTATACTAGAATTGTCTGGCCTCACAAACTCATCAGACCCAGGGAAGGCCCGTGATCCTTCTATCTGCTCATCATTCGACTCTGCTCGATCTCTCCCACAATGTATTGTTGTATTAGAAAAATCATTAGACAATCCCATTCCTATCTTTTGGTCAGAACCATTCAAACGACCATTAACTGTCACTACCCTTCCATGATGTCGATCATAAAACCCATTACCAAAATAATTTGATCCGCCAAGAACAGTATCCCGGCGATTTCCTCCAAAATTCACATTTACCATTGGCACCAACCCACCAAAGAACAGAATGAAAAACAACAAACCCAGAAAACTAACACTAGCAACCTTCTTAGTTTTAGTCTTTTTAGTCTCAACCTTCTTAGCCTTTGGTGCTGGTGAAGGATTCTGTGATTTCAATCTCGGTATCGGGACCAATGGAACTTGAGAACCTTGTGGTTTCACAACATACGGAGGACACGCCATCCACGGATAACCCATGGGCGCCATTGGCGGATGAGGATACATGCCCGGTGGCGGCACAGGGGGCGGGCACATCGCACCACCACTCAATTGTTGCCGTAAACTCGCATTTTCAGCCATAATATAAGAAATCTTGGAGTTCAAATCTTGAACCGTTGAATGCATTGTTCTCAACTTATCTTCAAGTTCCTCCACATAATGCTTCTTCCTCTGCCTAGAAAGCTGCGCACTTTCGCGGTTCCTCATCAACCTAGCCTTCTTCTTCTCATCATCTTCGCTAATTCCAGTATTTGAAGTATACCCATATGATTGATTAGGGTTTTCTCCAGAATTCGACCTCTGGTACTTGCTGGTCCTGAATTCCGAATTCACATCCTCCTCACTCTCCTTTTTCCTCTTCAACAAACAATTGGTACCCTCTTCCTTCAATTCAATCTTCTGATCAACAAAATCATGAATCGAATTGTTAGCAGAATCGGGTGAGGTATAATTGAGAGGTTCGGAGACAACAGATCCAGAATTCCCAGAACCCTGAGAAGAGGAAACTTCCGGATCCAAAACCCTAGCAACAATTGAGGCCTTGTTGGCAGACTCATGAGAAGATTCAGGTGAAGAAACGTTGAGAAAATCAGAGATGAGATCGTCGGAATTGAAAACCCTAGAAGGGGTGGAGGTGTGATCGGAGGGAATTGGGAAGTCGGGGATCCAATCGGAGGAAAAGTGAGGAGGAGGGAGAGAATTAAGGAAGTGAGGGGTGTCGGAGGGGAGGTAGAGATCGTCGAAGGTGAAGTCAAGGTCGTCAATGTCTCCGCCGCCGGCGAGGAAAGAGTCGGAGAAGATGGAGGGGTCGAGGGGTGGGATCGGGAGGGAATCGGAGTCGGTGGTGGTGCTGTTGGAGGATGGGTCAACCATTGTTAGGGTTTTGCTGAGAGAGGTCGGAGAGTTAGAATTACAGATACAGATATATATAGAGAGAGAGAGAGAGAGAGATTTGTAGTTAGATGGGGGTAATGTTGGGGACTCGAATCCGTAGAGGACGGGACTTCGCTGGGATTTGTAGTGGACGTACTAGGAGGGAGGGAGGAAAGGTCAGAGGTTTGTTTTTTTGTTTTGTTTTGTGGACTTCATTACCATAGCGCGTGGTTTACACTTTTACTTATTTGTTCCAATTGGATAACTTTATTTATTTATTTAAGCTATCGAAGATCTAATCTGTCACGAGATGGGAGCCAAGGGAGAATTACTTATCAGCTAGACAGATCTAAAAAAAAATAAAAATAAAAAAATACCCAAGTATGGGGAGGTGCGGGAGCAATGGGGGTTCACTTCATGGTATATAAAACGGAGAAATTATTTATCAGTTGGACGGATTAAAAAAAAAAATCCACATATGAAAGAGTATAAGTGAGATTTATATTTTTATAAGTTGTGTTTAGTAGAATTTTTTAAAATTAATTTTATTATTACATTATAATGTTATGTTTGGTTTGAGTTTTTAAATCATGGTTCTAAATTAATTTTAAAATACATTTTGAAAACATGTTGGTAAAACAAACAATTATTGAATTTTTGGTCTACCCAAACATCCTCTTGGATGTCCAGCTGGTTGACTAGAACGGTACTTTTTTCTCTTTTTTCAATTACCAATCACCACCTGTTATTAGGAGAAAAAATATACATATTTGTTTTTTATATTTTTTAAATAGAAATTATTTTTTAAAATTAAAATGACAAATTATTTTTTTAAATTGAATTTTAAAAAGCGTTTAGTTATGAATTTTGAATAAAATTTTTAATAGAATTTTGAATTGTGTGTTTGGTTATGAGTTATAAATTTTTCAATTAAGTTTTGAAATTTTTTTTAAAACTTTTCAAAACTCATAACCAAACAACTTTTCTCATTTCATATGTCACATCAAAAATTCAAAACTCAATTTAAAATTCTTTTCATAACTCATAACCAAACAAATTTTCTATTTTCAAATCGTAACTTAAAAACTTATAAACTCAAAACGCAACCAGTAATGTTACGTATCTCAAATTTGAACTTGTCTCATATAGCTTGAATTTCATTTTGCAAGTCGTGCAGCTGGTCGTCTGGCAAAAAGACTGATAGTCGCAGTCGACAAGGTGACAATCGCGGTAGACAAATGTTTCATCCAATCATCTGGGTAGTTGTCCAACTAGCCGATCGGTGAACAGAAATTGAAACCATTCAAGGTAGCTCAATTCGACGCACCAATAATTACTCAAACATAACTTTATTCTCAAAACATAATTTTAAAACACTATCAAACATTCAGCAATGATTTAGACCACTAATTTTGGTACTCTAATATAGTACTAATGACATGGCAATGAATAAAAAAAATAAAATTGTGTGAGTGATTGTAGACACCCCATTTTTGACCGACCTTAAGACTCAGATGTCACTGATTGAGCGCTTGGTGATGTTGCATAATGTGCTCATTCAGAAGTTTCAGAGTCGCGGCCGTGAGCCCTGCCTCCGGGCTTCCGAACCCTCTTCTGTGCCTTGTCTCGGTTTGCGAACCAGACTCGGTTTTCTCTGTTTCTTTCCCTGAGGGAAGAGAGAGGTCCCGTAGACCATCTCTCAATGTCCGTAGGCTACGTTTGGTGGCCGTAGGCCATTTTGCCCATTTCGGAGCCCGGTTTCCGGTTTTCCGGGACCATCAGGCCGTGTGCCTCGGTTCGGGACCGCCTAACCATCTCCGTTTGCTCTAATTTTTGGCATACTTCCTATTTGCTCCATTTTGAGGGACACTGGGGTCTGAGAAACCCACTTCGTGGCCAAACGCCACTTTCGGTGTTTAACGGGCAGTTTCCGGGGCCCCGAACTGCGTGTTTTGGCCCCCGAACATTCGTTTTGCATCGGTTTTCGTTCATTTTTGGAAGGTACCTCTGTTTTATCACCAGGAAGGTCACTGGAGGGTGGGAGGCTAGTAATTGTTGCAGCAACCAGTTATCTCTCCTCCGGAGCCTCCCGGCGCCCGTTTTTCCAACTTCCGGGCCAATGTTGAACACCTTGGAGTTAGTGTTGCCAACTTTCGACCACATATCTGTGATCTACACACTTGGGAGGCTCCTAAAAGTTTATGGCCGGCCATTAATTTTTCTTTCCATTTTTGCCCCTCCTCTTCCGGGCCAATGTTGAACACCTTGGGCCCACTTTCTTGAACTTTCGACCACATATCTGTGATCTACACACTTGGGAGGATCCTAAAAGTTCATGGCCGGCCACTATTTTTGATCAATCGGCCACTTCTCCTAACCGAGACCTTTTCTTGAGGGAGCTTGACCCTTTTGGACCCTTTTTTTAGCTTCTCCAAGAAGCTTGACCTCTTTTAGCTTCTCCAAGAAGCTTGACCCCTTTTTTTAGCTTCTCCAAGAAGCTTGACCTTTTTGTTTAGCTTCTCCAAGAAGCTTGAACCTTTTGACCCTTTTTTAAAACTTCTCCAAGAAGCTTGACCCTTTTGAACCTTTTTGTTTAGCTTCTCCAAGAAGCTTGAACCTTTTGACCCTTTTTTAAAACTTCTCCAAGAAGTTTGACCCTCTTGAACCTTTTTGTTTAGCTTCTCCAAGAAGCTTGAATCTTTTGACCCTTTTGGCTAGCTTCTCCAAGAAGCTTGAACCTCTTGACCCTTTTTGCCTAGCTTCTCCAAGAAGCTTGGCCCTTTTGCTCCAAGCTTCTAAGAGAAGCTTGGCCCTTTTGGTCAAAGCTTCCAAGAGAAGCTTTGCCCCTTTGGTTTCTCTATATAAAGAGAACCTCTCCTCCCCTTTAGGAGGTTAGAAAATTGGTTCTTCAAGCCTCAAGAGACAAATCCTCCTCCATCTCTCTCATTTTCCTAAAAAGCTTCAAGTACTACACCACCATTTACACTACAACACCAAGCTCTACCACCACCACTCCATTCCAAGAGCAAGGAGAGGAATTCCAGAAGCTAAGAGGCAACAAAGTTGGCCCAAGAAGCAACAAAAGAATTGATCTTCAAGGGTAAGTCCACTTTCTCTCTTTTGAGCTCATTTTTTGCAACATTTCTTAGCCTTTCTTTCTTGTACATTTGAGCTCCGACCAAAACTGTAAAGATCATTATTTTGAGCTCATTTTCATGTCTCATTAAGGGCTCAACCCTGTTTGAGCCCTCCATGTTGCACTTGCTTCAATGTCTTCCTTAAATACCGTTTTCTTGCATGCTCTGGAAGCCCATTATGATTCCATTTTTGGACGATTTGCAGGCCTAGAGATAGTCTTATTTTGACCTTCTTAACATGTTTCATTAAGGGTCTTTGGCCATTTGTGAAATATTTTGCATACCTCATGTTATAGCCACTTTTGAGCCTAATTTTGCATTGCATTTCTAGCATGTTTGTATTCTGTTTTGGCTGTTTTACAGTTCTGGAAATATGCTTATTTTTGGTCCCTCTTCAATGTTGTAGAAGGGAATTTTTCAGTTTGAGCATTGCATATACCACTTGCCTCTTTGGCTACCTTTTGGTTCGTTTTCTTGCGTGTTTAGTTAGCCTACCATGCTTTTGTTTTCGGCCATTTTACAGGCCTAGAGATAGTCTTATTTTGATCTATACTTCATGTTTCATTAACACTTTTTTTCTGTTTGGTGATTATTTTGTATACTTCATGTTATAGCACCTTTTGAGCTTTGTTTTGCATCACATTTTTAGCATATTTGTATACTGATTTTGAGGCTGCCATATACTGTAAATGTTCATATTTTTGGTCCCTCTTCAGTGTTGTAGAAGGAAATTTTTCAGTTTGGGTTTTGCTTATACCACTTGCTTCATTACCCCTCTTTTGCCCCCTTTTCTTGCATACTATTTTTCCCTTACCTATGCTTGCTGTTTGGCCATGTTTATAACTGTGAAAGTGTATCTTTTGGGACTGTCTAGCTTTTGTCTTTGCATTGCATGTCCATATTGTGCATGTTTAGCATAGCTATAGGTCATTTCGGGTGCCTAATGTTGCATTTCGGGACATTTCCTTGCATTTCATGTCATTTCGCCTCATCCCGGGGCTGTTTTCCCCTTGTTTTGTTGCTGGAATTCCATTAGCATGCTTGCATATCATTTTTGCCATGTTGCATCACATTTTATCATTGCCTCGGTTTGCGTGCCCGTGTGCACGCATTTCGAGGCACCTCATTTTTATCCGACGGCATCCTATGTGAGTGTGGCTGAGGCTCACTCATGTTGGTATAAGCCCATATCATGTTTCCATATCATTTCATCGCATTCTGCCATTGCCTCGGTTTGCGTGCTCGTGTGCACGCATTTCGAGACACTTCATTTTCTGCCATCGGCATCTTATGTGAGTGTGGCTGAGGCTCTCTCATGTTAGTGTAAGTCCATTTGTCATTTTCCATGTCATTTGCATTGCGTATGCACCGCCTCGGTTTGCGTGCCCGTGTGCACGCATTTCGAGGCACTTCATTTTCTGCCATCGGCATCTTATGTGAGTGTGGCTGAGGCTCTCTCATGTTAGTATAAGTCCATTTGTCATTTTCCATGTCATTTGCATTGCGTATGCACCGCCTCGGTTTGCGTGCCCGTGTGCACGCATTTCGAGGCACCTCATTTTCTGCCATCGGCATCTCATGTGAGTGCGGCTGAGGCTCACTCATGTTGGTATAAGCCCATTTGTCTTTTTTCATATTATCGCCTCGGTTTGCGTGTCCGCGTGCACGTATTTCGAGACACATATCATCGCCTCGGTTTGTGTGCCCGCATGCACGTATTTCGAGACACATATCATCGCCTCAGTTTGTGTGCCCGCGTGCACGTATTTTGAGACACCTATCATCGCCTCGGTTTGCGTGCCCGCGTGCACGTATTTCGAGACACCTATCATCGCCTCGATTTGCGTGCCCGCGTGCACATATTTCGAGGCACCTCATTTTCAGTGCATTCTGTCATTTTCTCGGTTTGCGTGCCCGTGTGCACGCATTTCGAGACATCTCATTTTCATAGCATTGTATATGTTAGGATTGCATCTTAGTTGCATTTCACGCATATCATGCATATTGCATCGTGTCCGGAATATGAGTTAGCCCGGGCACGGGAAACGAGGTATGTTTCGTACTCCGAGTGACGGAATGTGTCTCAATTCCCCAGTCACCGACACTCCGGATTATCCATGATGGAGTTAGGTTTTAGCTGTAGTTTCATGTGCATTCATCCTATATTGAGTTGTGCATTTCGACTCCTTTGCCATCATGCCTCGGTATGCGTGATTGGTGGCACGAGGATCGAGACATGCATATATTTGTGCAAATACATTGCTATGCCCCTTTCTTGCTCTCTGTTGCAGCAAAATCAGGAATCAGTAACTTTCCGGGACTTGGCACGCTTTTCAAAAAATAACAGGTGTAAACAGAGGCTAATTGGGGCATTCCGGTGGATTTCCGCGCAAGACAGTCCGGACATGCATCATCCACCAGAAGCAAGGCAGTCCCTGGCTTGCACGCCAGTTTATTTGCTTTCTAGTTAATTCATTAATTAATTAGAATTCTGTAATATTTTGGACTGTAATATTCTTTTATTTTGGGGACTGTAATATTTGGACTGTATTATTTATTTGGACCCTCCGAGTGAGGGCACAACTGTAATAAGTGTGGGTGAGTGTGATGTATGTCTTCCAACCCCACGTCTTTCTCCCTTTTATTTATCCGCTTTTGATGGTTAGATTAGGGCATATTTCAATTAGCATACAGTATGACAGCATGTTTGCATCATTCATCTGTATTGCATGCATCGGGCTCGGCGCATCATACTAACTGCATTGTACTTTCAATTCCAAATTGAATACATGGTAGTTATAGCATTCCATATGCCATCTTAGAATAACCGAGCCTGCTATAGTTGCATTTTGCATGTGTTGCATTAGGCATTTCTGTACACTTAGGATCATGCATGATTTCTAATATAGTTTCTATTTTGGCTTGGAGTACTCGGTGAGTTTTATGCTTTAGCATCCTTGCATGCGTGTGAGTGAATGCCATGATAGCATGCTTACCATGAGGCTATGTGCTTATATGATATAACTGCCTGAATGCCTGTGGGTGAAGGTCGGGTTATCAGAATTGGAGTAAATCATCAAATGTTTCAAGCCTACCTGCGGGTAGCAAAACCTCTTTCAAAAAAGGCAAACATGAAATGTTTTGTTCCAATTCGGGCGACCCGGTCTATACTTATATGCTGTGCGCATCACATAGTAACCTAGGCTAATAACCGGTATAAGAACTCATAATGTTTTCAAAAATTGATATCATGGTTAGTAGAGGCCGGCCTATGACCGGGCGAGCGGGGGTGCTCACGAAGTGACCTTCCCCAATCGTACCCAAGTTCCCGAGCCGAGGCAACTTTGGTGATGACGGACACGTGGCCTTTTGGCACCGAGTCAGGGTTTCCTAAATTTCCCAAAATAAAATATTTAGGTGGCGACTCTGTATCTGGCAAAGCAGTCCATGTTTGGCACTTCTTTCAAAAATCAGTTTTCCTAAAACGATTTGCCGGATTTGGACTCTTTGGTTCAGATTTAGAACCGTGACTGCGAAAAGTCGAGTCCGAGCTGTAGCGAGGTCCCCCCGCGGGCTTGTTACAGTTTCTGGCGACTCTGCTGGGGATTTAGAGAACTTGACTCGAACTCGTGATATCTGTTTTTGACTACACTTGAGTGTTTCTTTGCATTGCATTTGCATTGGTGCGCCTAGGACACCGTGTTTGCCATCTGCTATTCCTGAACGGTTTGCCGGAGGCTTGTCTTGTCAAGGCATGACCATAAGGCTAACCGGTTGTGGGCTCTGCCAGTATGGGAACACAAACCCCGGTTTTACCGGGGCACCCTCTTTGACCATTCGACCTAGTGCATATTCGGAATCCATAGTGACCATTCCATACTAGGACAGGTTGCTTACCCGTTTATAGGTTGTTTGAAACCGCTGCATGCGTAGTGAAACCCTAGCTCTTGACAAAATAGGACAGGGAAACCTTACCCCTTCATAGGGGTGTTTTGGCTCTCACTTATCTGTTATGTGCTTTAGAGTGCGTCTCTACAGGAATGCATGTATCAGTGTATGAGTTTGGGCATCAGGCCTGCGGGCACCAGTTTGCGAGTTTGGGCATCAGGCCTGCGGGCATTACTATCAGTATTTGGGAGTCAGCTTTACCCGTGGGTATCAGACTCAGTTTAGGGCAGGATTTTGGGGCAGAATTCAGTAGAGGGCACACTCATTCAACTATGCTTGTATCCGTTCAGATGGAATCAGGCTGAGATGCTGTCTGTTTTCTCTTTTGCTAGGTAGTCTGGGAACCATAGCTTCTGAAGGCTCCGATATCCCCCGAGGTTCATCGAACTTGTGCTGATAGACTTTGCTAGGTCAGAGATTCAGTTCAAGGGCAATCAGTGTTCCTCCACCAGAGGCAAGGGATAGATACCAATCAGTCAGATGGAACGGCAGAACACATCAGGGATAGAGGCCATGATGCGCCAGATGCAAGAAAGTATGAAACTCATGCAGCAGGACGCTGCCCGTCAGGAGGAGTTTTCCAAACAGCAGGCCGCAATCATGACCCAACAGGCCGAACTGATTACTAGACTGCAACAGCAGAATGAGGCATCTGCTTCACAACAAATTCCTCCACCGGCAGGGGCTCCATTACCTGAGCAGATACCTGCTGTTCGGAACGCTCCTCCAAACATCCAGAATACTGTGCCGACTATCCAGAACCAGCAAGAGGACACAAGTCTTCCAACGGGGCCAGCTCCGCCCCCGCTTCCACCACAACTGTCCAAGGTCCATACACCCAATCACCCGGACTCTCCATTCGAGGTCGAGGTTGATAATACAGCTCTGAAATTGAGCAAACTGGAGAAGCTCTTCAAAAAATCCTAAGGGGCCAAGGCTATGCCGGATATCGGAGACGGATATACCGAGGAGGCCGTAACACTCCCTGATAGGTTCAAAATGCCACAAATCGACCGCTTTGACGGGACCGGCGACCCCATGGTCCATATTCGACTGTTTGCAGACGTCTTGCGGCCGATGGGCCTAACACGACCACAGAAGCTCTCACTATTCGGCCGAACCCTGTCGGGTGTGGCCTCCCATTGGTACGCAAGATTACAAGATGAAGTGAAGAAGAATTGGGATGAGATGGCTGAGGCCTTTGTCACACAATATTCATACAACACTCAAATCGAGATCACAACTCGTGATCTCGAAACGACAAGGCAAGAGCCCAAGGAATCTTTCTCGGACTTTGTGATCCGGTGGAGGGCGAAGGCCTCGATGATGACTCTAAGGCCTACTGATAAGGATCAAATTCGGATGATTGTGCGCAATCTCCAGCCTAAGTTAATGCAGAGAATGATTGTAATCCCCTTTCCCACTTTCTCAGATTTACACGATATGGGGGTACAAATCGAAGATGCAATGAGGCAGGGTCTGTTTGACCAGGATAAGGAGCAGCCCAGGAGGGCGTTTTCCCGCAGTTCGAATGCGACCACCAGTGGTGATGCAGCTGCAAGATCTTCTGATGTGGGCATGGTTGCTACCACCGTATCAAAAACAGCTACCCCATTCACCGGTGCGTCCGGAAGTAGCTCACAAGGAACCAAATATCCACCCCAAGCCAAGAAGGTTTTCACCCCGCTTTATATGCCTTTGTCAAAGGCTCTTGGGGTTTTGATCAAGAAAGGGCATCTGAAGCCCCTGGAGCCGCAACCATTACCAAAGAACCTCCCTCTCTCGCACAATCCAGCCGACTACTGTGCCTTCCATCAGCGAGCCGGCCATGACACTGACATGTGCTTTCGTCTCCGCCACGAAATACAAGATCTGATCGACAACGGGGTCATCCCTGCACCAGGTCCTACAAAGTCTATCGGCACTTGATCAGTGAACTTATGGTGGGATAATGAGATGTGATCGAGGGATGAACCACCTGCAGGCGGCACTCAGATTACTCCGGATGTGGCGTATGGCACGCACTGTTTTGAACATTTTGCAAATACTAGTTTTTGTGCTTTCTGACTTGGGTATTGAGTCAGTCTTGTCGTTTTGTTTTGGGTCTGTCTTGTTGTATCGAGTCAGTCCTGTTGTATAGAAGTCGGGTGATTCCGGGGGATGTTACCTCGGGCGTCACCATTTTGTTTTATGCTTGTCTTTTCGTTTTGTTTTGAGTCTGTTTCTGCCAGGGAGCCAGTAACACCAGCAGATTTGATTGAAACAGCAGTGTTTTTTCATGCTTTGTGCTTGCTCCTGCTTTGTGCCAATTGTGCCAGAAAGATTTAAATGAAACAGCAGTAATTTTTGCACTTCTGTGTTCGCTGCTGCCGTGTGCTAGGTGTGATGGAATCTGAATGAAATGGCAGTGCATTCCACCTGCTCTCTTGTGCCCCAGAATCATTGCATCGACCTAAGTTTTTCAAAACTCTTTTTGAACATTGCAGTAAAAACGAAGAGGAAGGAATTCCTTGGGATTTGCAAAACTTTGATCATTTGAGAGAAAGAGAGGCATGCTAAGCCCTTAATGAATGAAATCATGCTTGTTAGCGTGAGTACTGAGAAGGACCCTGGCTTGATCCAGACTGGTTTCACACTACCTTCAGCGCGAGCGATTTGTCGCTTTCTTAAAAACTTTCAAAAACAAAATGTTTTGCGCGGTCTTGCGAAGACCTGTGTGGAATCACTCTTGAGATTGTGCAGCCTAGGATCGCTCTCAGCCTCGAGACTCAACCCCTTCGCTTCCAAACCTTGAACTTGAAATCAGAAGGTTCGACGGTCAACTACGATGTGAGGCCTGTGTGGCTAGATTTGAAGCAGCCCTCGAACAAGAGGCCAGGAAAGTCAGATCAAAAGATCAGAAGATCAGAAGAAGCTTGCAAAGCTAGAACAGAAGTACCCCTCGAACTAGGGGCAAAGATATCAGACATGCTCGAAGAGCTGAAGATGAGTCCTCTTGCAAAGCAGCAGCCATTCTCCTGGATTCAGATGAATCTAGGATCTCAAAACCATTTGGCATGGACTTGTTATACTTTTACCCTTGAGAGGCTCGCTGGGCCGAAAACCCGGAAGGGCGACCCAGGCAAAAGTTAGAGCAAGAGGAAAAAAATACAAAAAAAGAAGAAGCAAAAAATGCAAAAAGAAAAAAAAGAGAATAAAAAAGAAAGATGCAAAGAAAAGAACGAAAAAATCAAAAAAGGAAAAAGAAATGAAAATAATTGAAAAGAAAAGAAGAACAAAGCTCGCAAGGTCGAAAACCCGCAACGGGCGCCTTGGTTAGAGCCTAAAAATGAGAGGTTAATACCCGAGTGTACCTTAACCCCGAACTACGTAAGGCTTGATTCCTATCTTTAGGATACGTAGGCAACTTCATTCTGAAGTCCAGCCGTAAAACACTTCAAACTCAATCATGTCTATGTAATGGTTCTGATAATCTTTGCCTTCTCTATATCTGAGAGTCTGGTTGCGTTCGTCGCTCTAAGGACTGACTACAATACACTACGGTGCCATTCAGACAAGGGGCAACTTTCCGTTGCCATTCAATGCACCGCGGTGTAATTCAAACAAGGGGCAACTTTCCGTTGCCATTCAATGCGCTGCGGTGCTATCCAAACAAGGGGCGACTTTCCGTTGCCATTCAGAACGCCGCAGTGTCATTTCAAACAAGGGGCAACATTCCGTTGCCATGCAGTGTCCTTCAGACAAGAGGCAATTTTCCATTGCCATGGATCCGAGGTTGCGCATCTCAAGAGTAGGTTCCGTACTCGTTGAGCAGTGGTCATTTGCAAAAATAGTTTTTGAGAATTTTTACTAAGGTTGACTAATCTTCTCGAAAAGTATTCCATTTTCAAAACTGGACCATTTCTTGGACCCAAAAAAGGAAAACTCTCAGTGCTCACTGCCTAACTTGCATGATTTTAAATCAGAAAATTGAACAAATATGTTAATCTAACTCTCATTTTGGTCAAATTTTTTTTTTTTTAGGAGAAAACTAAAACTAAAATGGTCAAAATGATGAACTACTGGCACAGTTGAGTTAGGCTTCCTGCCTTTTCCCCACTGCCAACATACTTGCCAGAAGGGCACTCTACCCGCCAAAAAAGGGGATAACCGAAGTTAACAACAAATGGCTAAAAATTCTCTCATCCTCCAAGCAGCGAGGTATCAAGCCGAGTGCGAAGCACGAATTGGAATGGATCGAGATGCTCCATTCCCTCATCCGGCGCATCGACAGATGTCACCGAAGGAAATAGCCGTGAGCTGATTATGTTGGGCATGAGCCCGCAATTTCCTGTTCATCCATCAACCACCCAGGGGAGGGATGAAAAATGAGAGATTGAAGAATAGAGAGATGTGTGATGAGAGAAAAAGTGAGAAAAGGGCTTTTTCAGAAAAACAGAGCTTGAGGGCCGAGTGATGTGAGGATTACAAATGAGAGAGGGTGGGGAACACTACCCGGTGAAACAGGCTCCCTGTGCACGTCTGAGTGTCGTGTCTTTTTGTTTTATCTCGATTCTTGTTTTGAGTCGTTTCCAGTGTTACTCGATGTGTCTAGGTTATGTGCCTTTTATTTCCTTGTTGCGTCGTTTTGCTGCGTTCAGTCATAGGCTCAACACTTGGTCGAAAGCTCATCTCTGAATTTCAAAAACAAAATCGTTTTGTGCTCCGAGTGCCATGCCATTCTCCACATTTGTGCAAAACAAGATTCGTTTTTTCATAAAACCGCAGGGTTTAACCCAGGTCATGCGAGAACAGTAGAACTAGGACCTATTTGAAGCTATATGGGTTCCAGACTACAAAGCAAAAGCAAAAGCAAAAGAGGAAATGTCGGGTATCTGAGTTTGTTTCAACTTCAGTAAGTTCCGAGACTACATCCCGTGTGTGCCTCTTCAAGTCTTGCCAAGGCTCCGAAGTATGAGTGTGCCTCTACCTCAAGCTCAAGATCAAGTCTGCTTCAAGCCAAAATGGTAATCAGAAGTGCTCTCCCTGAGTACCATTCCCCGCCAGAGGCATCTTGGCCGTGTTCGCAATGAGTTCCTAGGAGACCAACTGCGACGGTGGAAACTAGAGTTCGAATGGCCGATGCCTATAACGTAAAGGTTCGGGATTTCCGAGACCAAAGTCTGGTTTAAATACCCAGAGGCATGCCCTCGGCTTGAAATCTGTATGGCAGCCCCATAGATTGAGATAGCATGTGAATGCGCCTCGATTCTGGATACTGAATCAACCTAGCCTGTCACCCCGTTGGAGAATAGGGAAAGTTGTGAACATGGCCAGGAAGGAAAGGTAGTAACTGCGGTTTGGAAGTACAATCAAGAAAGTGCAAGGAGAACCCACTCTTTTCAGTTCAAAATGTTTCTGTGGAATTTTCAACTCATATCTTCGATGTGTGGCTCATCGTCAGTCGGCATGCACGAGGTGTATCCTTTTTGGAATATATCGTGACCCCTCCGAGAGGTAAATCGGAGGTTGCGTTTGGAATTTGGTCTACTTAAGGCTTGTATTCCCTTATTCGGTATTTTTGTTTCAAACGGGTGTTGTTACGCGCGTTCCACTGGCATTGTTGTGCTCATTCGTTGCATTGTTATGCACATCTATCTAGCATTGTTATGCTCATTCATTGCATTGTTATGCACATCTATCTAGCATTGTTATGCTCATTCCTTGTATTGTTATGCGCATCTATCTAGCATTGTTATGATCATTCGTTGCATTGTTATGCACATCTATCTAGCATTGTTATGCTCATTGCTTGCATTGTTATGCACATCTTCTAGCATTGTTATGCTCATTACTTGCATTGTTATGTACACTTCACCTGCATCATTATGCACCTTTTCACTTACAATTCTTATCTTTCCTCTCTTGCATGTGATATGCTGAGAGATTTTCTCTTGCGTGTGATACGCTGAGAAATTTATCTTTCCTCTCTTGCATGTGATATGCTGAGTAGTTTTCTCTTGCGTGTGATACGCTGAGAAATTTATCTTTTCTCTCTTGCTTGTGATATGCTGAGCAGTTTTCTCTTGCGTGTGATACGCTGAGAAATTTATCTTTTCTCTCTTGCATGTGATATGCTGAGCAGTTTTCTCTTGCGTGTGATACGCTGAGAAATTTATCTTTCCTCTCTTGCATGTGATATGCTGAGTAGTTTTCTCTTGCGTGTGATACGCTGAGAAATTTATCTTTTCTCTCTTGCATGTGATATGCTGAGCAGTTTTCTCTTGCGTGTGATACGCTGAGAAATTTATCTTTTCTCTCTTGCATGTGATATGCTGAGCAGTTTTCTCTTGCGTGTGATACGCTGAGAAATTTATCTTTTCTCTCTTGCATGTGATATGCTGAGCAGTTTTCTCTTGCGTGTGATACGCTGAGAAACTTATCTTTTCTCTCTTGCATGTGATGTGCTGAGCAGTTTTCTCTTGCGTGTGATACGCTGAGAAATTTATCTTTTCTCTCTTGCATGTGATATGCTGAGCAGTTTTCTCTTGCGTGTGATACGCTGAGAAATTTATCTTTTCTCTCTTGCATGTGATATGCTGAGAAGTTTTCTCTTGCGTGTGATACGCTGAGAAACTTATCTTTTCTCTCTTGCATGTGATATGCTGAGAGGTTTTCTCTTGCGTGTGATACGCTGAGAAACTTATCTTTTCTCTCTTGCATGTGATGTGCTGAGCAGTTTTCTCTTGCGTGTGATACGCTGAGAAATCTCCCTTTTCTCTCTTGCATGTGATATGCTGAGCAGTTTTCTCTTGCGTGTGATACGCTGAGGAATTTGCCTTTCTTCTCTTACGTGTGATACGCTGAGAAGTTTACCTTCCCTCTTTTGCGTATAATACGCTGAAAGGTTTACCTTCTTCCTCTCCTATGTGTGATACGCAGAGAGATGTTGTGTGTTAGACTCTGGGTATTCTCGGTAGTCGATTTTAGCCTTCTCCACGTGAGACGCAGTGAGAATTGCATAATTTTCTTACATTCTTCTGCATGAAATGTAGTTAGATTTGTATTCGCTTGCTTAAAACTGCTGCATGGTATGCTTCATTACAGCTCTCTTTGCATAATCATAAGTTATGATCAGCTGCTTGCATATCATTTTCATTTTGCCCCTGCCTGCGGGCATGCCTGCGGGCACATCTCTGTTTATCTTGTATGTTTGTCTGAGTCTTCGGCCTTGTCAAAAATGGGTCGTCTCTGGGCTTTGACATTCACTCCCGTCACTTATGACTTTCGAGTTCTGTCAAAGAGGGGCAACTGTAGACACCCCATTTTTGACCGACCTTAAGACTCAGATGTCACTGATTGAGCGCTTGGTGATGTTGCATAATGTGCTCGTTCAGAAGTTTCAGAGTCGCGGCCGTGAGCCCTGCCTCCGGGCTTCCGAACCCTCTTTTGTGCCTTGTCTCGGTTTGCGAACCAGACTCGGTTTTCTCTGTTTCTTTCCCTGAGGGAAGAGAGAGGTCCCGTAGACCATCTCTCAATGTCCGTAGGCTACGTTTGGTGGCCGTAGGCCATTTTGCCCATTTCGGAGCCCGGTTTCCGGTTTTCCGGGACCATCAGGCCGTGTGCCTCGGTTCGGGACCGCCTAACCATCTCCGTTTGCTCTAATTTTTGGCATACTTCCTATTTGCTCCATTTTGAGGGACACTGGGGTCTGAGAAACCCACTTCGTGGCCAAACGCCACTTTCGGTGTTTAACGGGCAGTTTCCGGGGCCCCGAACTGCGTGTTTTGGCCCCCGAACATTCGTTTTGCATCGGTTTTCGTTCATTTTTGGAAGGTACCTCTGTTTTATCACCAGGAAGGTCACTGGAGGGTGGGAGGCTAGTAATTGTTGCAGCAACCAGTTATCTCTCCTCCGGAGCCTCCCGGCGCCCGTTTTTCCAACTTCCGGGCCAATGTTGAACACCTTGGAATTAGTGTTGCCAACTTTCGACCACATATCTGTGATCTACACACTTGGGAGGCTCCTAAAAGTTTATGGCCGGCCATTAATTTTTCTTTCCATTTTTGCCCCTCCTCTTCCGGGCCAATGTTGAACACCTTGGGCCCACTTTCTTGAACTTTCGACCACATATCTGTGATCTACACACTTGGGAGGATCCTAAAAGTTCATGGCCGGCCACTATTTTTGATCAATCGGCCACTTCTCCTAACCGAGACCTTTTCTTGAGGGAGCTTGACCCTTTTGGACCCTTTTTTTAGCTTCTCCAAGAAGCTTGACCTCTTTTAGCTTCTCCAAGAAGCTTGACCCCTTTTTTTAGCTTCTCCAAGAAGCTTGACCTTTTTGTTTAGCTTCTCCAAGAAGCTTGAACCTTTTGACCCTTTTTTAAAACTTCTCCAAGAAGCTTGACCCTTTTGAACCTTTTTGTTTAGCTTCTCCAAGAAGCTTGAACCTTTTGACCCTTTTTTAAAACTTCTCCAAGAAGTTTGACCCTCTTGAACCTTTTTGTTTAGCTTCTCCAAGAAGCTTGAATCTTTTGACCCTTTTGGCTAGCTTCTCCAAGAAGCTTGAACCTCTTGACCCTTTTTGCCTAGCTTCTCCAAGAAGCTTGGCCCTTTTGCTCCAAGCTTCTAAGAGAAGCTTGGCCCTTTTGGTCAAAGCTTCCAAGAGAAGCTTTGCCCCTTTGGTTTCTCTATATAAAGAGAACCTCTCCTCCCCTTTAGGAGGTTAGAAAATTGGTTCTTCAAGCCTCAAGAGACAAATCCTCCTCCATCTCTCTCATTTTCCTAAAAAGCTTCAAGTACTACACCACCATTTACACTACAACACCAAGCTCTACCACCACCACTCCATTCCAAGAGCAAGGAGAGGAATTCCAGAAGCTAAGAGGCAACAAAGTTGGCCCAAGAAGCAACAAAAGAATTGATCTTCAAGGGTAAGTCCACTTTCTCTCTTTTGAGCTCATTTTTTGCAACATTTCTTAGCCTTTCTTTCTTGTACATTTGAGCTCCGACCAAAACTGTAAAGATCATTATTTTGAGCTCATTTTCATGTCTCATTAAGGGCTCAACCCTGTTTGAGCCCTCCATGTTGCACTTGCTTCAATGTCCTCCTTAAATACCGTTTTCTTGCATGCTTTGGAAGCCCATTATGCTTCCATTTTTGGACGATTTGCAGGCCTAGAGATAGTCTTATTTTGACCTTCTTAACATGTTTCATTAAGGGTCTTTGGCCATTTGTGAAATATTTTGCATACCTCATGTTATAGCCACTTTTGAGCCTAATTTTGCATTGCATTTCTAGCATGTTTGTATTCTGTTTTGGCTGTTTTACAGTTCTGGAAATATGCTTATTTTTGGTCCCTCTTCAATGTTGTAGAAGGGAATTTTTCAGTTTGAGCATTGCATATACCACTTGCCTCTTTGGCTACCTTTTGGTTCGTTTTCTTGCGTGTTTAGTTAGCCTACCATGCTTTTGTTTTAGGCCATTTTACAGGCCTAGAGATAGTCTTATTTTGATCTATACTTCATGTTTCATTAACACTTTTTTTCTGTTTGGTGATTATTTTGTATACTTCATGTTATAGCACCTTTTGAGCTTTGTTTTGCATCACATTTTTAGCATATTTGTATACTGATTTTGAGGCTGCCATATACTGTAAATGTTCATATTTTTGGTCCCTCTTCAGTGTTGTAGAAGGAAATTTTTCAGTTTGGGTTTTGCTTATACCACTTGCTTCATTACCCCTCTTTTGCCCCCTTTTCTTGCATACTATTTTTCCCTTACCTATGCTTGCTGTTTGGCCATGTTTATAACTGTGAAAGTGCATCTTTTGGGACTTTCTAGCTTTTGTCTTTGCATTGCATGTCCATATTGTGCATGTTTAGCATAGCTATAGGTCATTTCGGGTGCCTAATGTTGCATTTCGGGACATTTCCTTGCATTTCATGTCATTTCGCCTCATCCCGGGGCTGTTTTCCCCTTGTTTTGTTGCTGGAATTCCATTAGCATGCTTGCATATCATTTTTGCCATGTTGCATCACATTTTATCATTGCCTCGGTTTGCGTGCCCGTGTGCACGCATTTCGAGGCACCTCATTTTTATCCGACGGCATCCTATGTGAGTGTGGCTGAGGCTCACTCATGTTGGTATAAGCCCATATCATGTTTCCATATCATTTCATCGCATTCTGCCATTGTCTCGGTTTGCGTGCCCGTGTGCACGCATTTCGAGGCACTTCATTTTCTGCCATCGGCATCTTATGTGAGTGTGGCTGAGGCTCTCTCATGTTAGTATAAGTCCATTTGTCATTTTCCATGTCATTTGCATTGCGTATGCACCGCCTCGGTTTGCGTGCCCGTGTGCACGCATTTCGAGGCACTTCATTTTCTGCCATCGGCATCTTATGTGAGTGTGGCTGAGGCTCTCTCGTGTTAGTATAAGTCCATTTGTCATTTTTCATGTCATTTGCATTGCGTATGCACTGCCTCGGTTTGCGTGCCCGTGTGCACGCATTTCGAGGCACCTCATTTTCTGCCATCGGCATCTCATGTGAGTGCGGCTGAGGCTCACTCATGTTGGTATAAGCCCATTTGTCTTTTTTCATATCATCGTCTCGGTTTGCGTGCCTGCGTGCACGTATTTCGAGACACATATCATCGCCTCAGTTTGTGTGCCCGCGTGCACGTATTTCGAGACACATATCATCGCCTCAGTTTGTGTGCCCGCGTGCACGTATTTTGAGACACCTATCATCGCCTCGGTTTGCGTGCCCGCGTGCACGTATTTCGAGACACCTATCATCGCCTCGATTTGCGTGCCCGCGTGCACATATTTCGAGGCACCTCATTTTCAGTGCATTCTGTCATTTTCTCGGTTTGCGTGCCCGTGTGCACGCATTTCGAGACATCTCATTTTCATAGCATTGTATATGTTAGGATTGCATCTTAGTTGCATTTCACGCATATCATGCATATTGCATCGTGTCCGGAATATGAGTTAGCCCGGGCACGGGAAACGAGGTATGTTTCGTACTCCGAGTGACGGAATGTGTCTCAATTCCCCAGTCACCGACACTCCGGATTATCCATGATGGAGTTAGGTTTTAGCTGTAGTTTCATGTGCATTCATCCTATATTGAGTTGTGCATTTCGACTCCTCTGCCATCATGCCTCGGTATGCGTGATTGGTGGCACGAGGATCGAGACATGCATATATTTGTGCAAATACATTGCTATGCCCCTTTCTTGCTCTCTGTTGCAGCAAAATCAGGAATCAGTAACTTTCCGGGACTTGGCACGCTTTTCAAAAAATAACAGGTGTAAACAGAGGCTAATTGGGGCATTCCGGTGGATTTCCGCGCAAGACAGTCCGGACATGCATCATCCACCAGAAGCAAGGCAGTCCCTGGCTTGCACGCCAGTTTATTTGCTTTCTAGTTAATTCATTAATTAATTAGAATTCTATAATATTTTGGACTGTAATATTCTTTTATTTTGGGGACTGTAATATTTGGACTGTATTATTTATTTGGACCCTCCGAGTGAGGGCACAACTGTAATAAGTGTGGGTGAGTGTGATGTATGTCTTCCAACCCCACGTCTTTCTCCCTTTTATTTATCCGCTTTTGATGGTTAGATTAGGGCATATTTCAATTAGCATACAGTATGACAGCATGTTTGCATCATTCATCTGTATTGCATGCATCGGGCTCGGCGCATCATACTAACTGCATTGTACTTTCAATTCCAAATTGAATACATGGTAGTTATAGCATTCCATATGCCATCTTAGAATAACCGAGCCTGCTATAGTTGCATTTTGCATGTGTTGCATTAGGCATTTCTGTACACTTAGGATCATGCATGATTTCTAATATAGTTTCTATTTTGGCTTGGAGTACTCGGTGAGTTTTATGCTTTAGCATCCTTGCATGCGTGTGAGTGAATGCCATGATAGCATGCTTACCATGAGGCTATGTGCTTATATGATATAACTGCCTGAATGCCTGTGGGTGAAGGTCGGGTTATCAGAATTGGAGTAAATCATCAAATGTTTCAAGCCTACCTGCGGGTAGCAAAACCTCTTTCAAAAAGGGCAAACATGAAATGTTTTGTTCCAATTCGGGCGACCCGGTCTATACTTATATGCTGTGCGCATCACATAGTAACCTAGGCTAATAACCGGTATAAGAACTCATAATGTTTTCAAAAATTGATATCATGGTTAGTAGAGGCCGGCCTATGACCGGGCGAGCGGGGGTGCTCACGAAGTGACCTTCCCCAATCGTACCCAAGTTCCCGAGCCGAGGCAACTTTGGTGATGACGGACACGTGGCCTTTTGGCACCGAGTCAGGGTTTCCTAAATTTCCCAAAATAAAATATTTAGGTGGCGACTCTGTATCTGGCAAAGCAGTCCATGTTTGGCACTTCTTTCAAAAATCAGTTTTCCTAAAACGATTTGCCGGATTTGGACTCTTTGGTTCAGATTTAGAACCGTGACTGCGAAAAGTCGAGTCCGAGCTGTAGCGAGGTCCCCCCGCGGGCTTGTTACAGTTTCTGGCGACTCTGCTGGGGATTTAGAGAACTTGACTCGAACTCGTGATATCTGTTTTTGACTACACTTGAGTGTTTCTTTGCATTGCATTTGCATTGGTGCGCCTAGGACACCGTGTTTGCCATCTGCTATTCCTGAACGGTTTACCGGAGGCTTGTCTTGTCAAGGCATGACCATAAGGCTAACCGGTTGTGGGCTCTGCCAGTATGGGAACACAAACCCCGGTTTTACCGGGGCACCCTCTTTGACCATTCGACCTAGTGCATATTCGGAATCCATAGTGACCATTCCATACTAGGACAGGTTGCTTACCCGTTTATAGGTTGTTTGAAACCGCTGCATGCGTAGTGAAACCCTAGCTCTTGACAAAATAGGACAGGGAAACCTTACCCCTTCATAGGGGTGTTTTGGCTCTCACTTATCTGTTATGTGCTTTAGAGTGCGTCTCTACAGGAATGCATGTATCAGTGTATGAGTTTGGGCATCAGGCCTGCGGGCACCAGTTTGCGAGTTTGGGCATCAGGCCTGCGGGCATTACTATCAGTATTTGGGAGTCAGCTTTACCCGTGGGTATCAGACTCAGTTTAGGGCAGGATTTTGGGGCAGAATTCAGTAGAGGGCACACTCATTCAACTATGCTTGTATCCGTTCAGATGGAATCAGGCTGAGATGCTGTCTGTTTTCTCTTTTGCTAGGTAGTCTGGGAACCATAGCTTCTGAAGGCTCCGATATCCCCCGAGGTTCATCGAACTTGTGCTGATAGACTTTGCTAGGTCAGAGATTCAGTTCAAGGGCAATCAGTGTTCCTCCACCAGAGGCAAGGGATAGATACCAATCAGTCAGATGGAACGGCAGAACACATCAGGGATAGAGGCCATGATGCGCCAGATGCAAGAAAGTATGAAACTCATGCAGCAGGACGCTGCCCGTCAGGAGGAGTTTTCCAAACAGCAGGCCGCAATCATGACCCAACAGGCCGAACTGATTACTAGACTGCAACAGCAGAATGAGGCATCTGCTTCACAACAAATTCCTCCACCGGCAGGGGCTCCATTACCTGAGCAGATACCTGCTGTTCGGAACGCTCCTCCAAACATCCAGAATACTGTGCCGACTATCCAGAACCAGCAAGAGGACACAAGTCTTCCAACGGGGCCAGCTCCGCCCCCGCTTCCACCACAACTGTCCAAGGTCCATACACCCAATCACCCGGACTCTCCATTCGAGGTCGAGGTTGATAATACAGCTCTGAAATTGAGCAAACTGGAGAAGCTCTTCAAAAAATCCCAAGGGGCCAAGGCTATGCCGGATATCGGAGACGGATATACCGAGGAGGCCGTAACACTCCCTGATAGGTTCAAAATGCCACAAATCGACCGCTTTGACGGGACCGGCGACCCCATGGTCCATATTCGACTGTTTGCAGACGTCTTGCGGCCGATGGGCCTAACACGACCACAGAAGCTCTCACTATTCGGCCGAACCCTGTCGGGTGTGGCCTCCCATTGGTACGCAAGATTACAAGATGAAGTGAAGAAGAATTGGGATGAGATGGCTGAGGCCTTTGTCACACAATATTCATACAACACTCAAATCGAGATCACAACTCGTGATCTCGAAACGACAAGGCAAGAGCCCAAGGAATCTTTCTCGGACTTTGTGATCCGGTGGAGGGCGAAGGCCTCGATGATGACTCTAAGGCCTACTGATAAGGATCAAATTCGGATGATTGTGCGCAATCTCCAGCCTAAGTTAATGCAGAGAATGATTGTAATCCCCTTTCCCACTTTCTCAGATTTACACGATATGGGGGTACAAATCGAAGATGCAATGAGGCAGGGTCTGTTTGACCAGGATAAGGAGCAGCCCAGGAGGGCGTTTTCCCGCAGTTCGAATGCGACCACCAGTGGTGATGCAGCTGCAAGATCTTCTGATGTGGGCATGGTTGCTACCACCGTATCAAAAACAGCTACCCCATTCACCGGTGCGTCCGGAAGTAGCTCACAAGGAACCAAATATCCACCCCAAGCCAAGAAGGTTTTCACCCCGCTTTATATGCCTTTGTCAAAGGCTCTTGGGGTTTTGATCAAGAAAGGGCATCTGAAGCCCCTGGAGCCGCAACCATTACCAAAGAACCTCCCTCTCTCGCACAATCCAGCCGACTACTGTGCCTTCCATCAGCGAGCCGGCCATGACACTGACATGTGCTTTCGTCTCCGCCACGAAATACAAGATCTGATCGACAACGGGGTCATCCCTGCACCAGGTCCTACAAAGTCTATCGGCACTTGATCAGTGAACTTATGGTGGGATAATGAGATGTGATCGAGGGATGAACCACCTGCAGGCGGCACTCAGATTACTCCGGATGTGGCGTATGGCACGCACTGTTTTGAACATTTTGCAAATACTAGTTTTTGTGCTTTCTGACTTGGGTATTGAGTCAGTCTTGTCGTTTTGTTTTGGGTCTGTCTTGTTGTATCGAGTCAGTCCTGTTGTATAGAAGTCGGGTGATTCCGGGGGATGTTACCTCGGGCGTCACCATTTTGTTTTATGCTTGTCTTTTCGTTTTGTTTTGAGTCTGTTTCTGCCAGGGAGCCAGTAACACCAGCAGATTTGATTGAAACAGCAGTGTTTTTTCATGCTTTGTGCTTGCTCCTGCTTTGTGCCAATTGTGCCAGAAAGATTTAAATGAAACAGCAGTAATTTTTGCACTTCTGTGTTCGCTGCTGCCGTGTGCTAGGTGTGATGGAATCTGAATGAAATGGCAGTGCATTCCACCTGCTCTCTTGTGCCCCAGAATCATTGCATCGACCTAAGTTTTTCAAAACTCTTTTTGAACATTGCAGTAAAAACGAAGAGGAAGGAATTCCTTGGGATTTGCAAAACTTTGATCATTTGAGAGAAAGAGAGGCATGCTAAGCCCTTAATGAATGAAATCATGCTTGTTAGCGTGAGTACTGAGAAGGACCCTGGCTTGATCCAGACTGGTTTCACACTACCTTCAGCGCGAGCGATTTGTCGCTTTCTTAAAAACTTTCAAAAACAAAATGTTTTGCGCGGTCTTGCGAAGACCTGTGTGGAATCACTCTTGAGATTGTGCAGCCTAGGATCGCTCTCAGCCTCGAGACTCAACCCCTTCGCTTCCAAACCTTGAACTTGAAATCAGAAGGTTCGACGGTCAACTACGATGTGAGGCCTGTGTGGCTAGATTTGAAGCAGCCCTCGAACAAGAGGCCAGGAAAGTCAGATCAAAAGATCAGAAGATCAGAAGAAGCTTGCAAAGCTAGAACAGAAGTACCCCTCGAACTAGGGGCAAAGATATCAGACATGCTCGAAGAGCTGAAGATGAGTCCTCTTGCAAAGCAGCAGCCATTCTCCTGGATTCAGATGAATCTAGGATCTCAAAACCATTTGGCATGGACTTGTTATACTTTTACCCTTGAGAGGCTCGCTGGGCCGAAAACCCGGAAGGGCGACCCAGGCAAAAGTTAGAGCAAGAGGAAAAAAATACAAAAAAAGAAGAAGCAAAAAATGCAAAAAGAAAAAAAAGAGAATAAAAAAGAAAGATGCAAAGAAAAGAACGAAAAAATCAAAAAAGGAAAAAGAAATGAAAATAATTGAAAAGAAAAGAAGAACAAAGCTCGCAAGGTCGAAAACCCGCAACGGGCGCCTTGGTTAGAGCCTAAAAATGAGAGGTTAATACCCGAGTGTACCTTAACCCCGAACTACGTAAGGCTTGATTCCCATCTTTAGGATACGTAGGCAACTTCATTCTGAAGTCCAGCCGTAAAACACTTCAAACTCAATCATGTCTATGTAATGGTTCTGATAATCTTTGCCTTCTCTATATCTGAGAGTCTGGTTGCGTTCGTCGCTCTAAGGACTGACTACAATACACTACGGTGCCATTCAGACAAGGGGCAACTTTCCGTTGCCATTCAATGCACCGCGGTGTAATTCAAACAAGGGGCAACTTTCCGTTGCCATTCAATGCGCTGCGGTGCTATCCAAACAAGGGGCGACTTTCCGTTGCCATTCAGAACGCCGCAGTGTCATTTCAAACAAGGGGCAACATTCCGTTGCCATGCAGTGTCCTTCAGACAAGAGGCAATTTTCCATTGCCATGGATCCGAGGTTGCGCATCTCAAGAGTAGGTTCCGTACTCGTTGAGCAGTGGTCATTTGCAAAAATAGTTTTTGAGAATTTTTACTAAGGTTGACTAATCTTCTCGAAAAGTATTCCATTTTCAAAACTGGACCATTTCTTGGACCCAAAAAAGGAAAACTCTCAGTGCTCACTGCCTAACTTGCATGATTTTAAATCAGAAAATTGAACAAATATGTTAATCTAACTCTCATTTTGGTCAAAATTTTTTTTTTTTAGGAGAAAACTAAAACTAAAATGGTCAAAATGATGAACTACTGGCACAGTTGAGTTAGGCTTCCTGCCTTTTCCCCACTGCCAACATACTTGCCAGAAGGGCACTCTACCCGCCAAAAAAGGGGATAACCGAAGTTAACAACAAATGGCTAAAAATTCTCTCATCCTCCAAGCAGCGAGGTATCAAGCCGAGTGCGAAGCACGAATTGGAATGGATCGAGATGCTCCATTCCCTCATCCGGCGCATCGACAGATGTCACCGAAGGAAATAGCCGTGAGCTGATTATGTTGGGCATGAGCCCGCAATTTCCTGTTCATCCATCAACCACCCAGGGGAGGGATGAAAAATGAGAGATTGAAGAATAGAGAGATGTGTGATGAGAGAAAAAGTGAGAAAAGGGCTTTTTCAGAAAAACAGAGCTTGAGGGCCGAGTGATGTGAGGATTACAAATGAGAGAGGGTGGGGAACACTACCCGGTGAAACAGGCTCCCTGTGCACGTCTGAGTGTCGTGTCTTTTTGTTTTATCTCGATTCTTGTTTTGAGTCGTTTCCAGTGTTACTCGATGTGTCTAGGTTATGTGCCTTTTATTTCCTTGTTGCGTCGTTTTGCTGCGTTCAGTCATAGGCTCAACACTTGGTCGAAAGCTCATCTCTGAATTTCAAAAACAAAATCGTTTTGTGCTCCGAGTGCCATGCCATTCTCCACATTTGTGCAAAACAAGATTCGTTTTTTCATAAAACCGCAGGGTTTAACCCAGGTCATGCGAGAACAGTAGAACTAGGACCTATTTGAAGCTATATGGGTTCCAGACTACAAAGCAAAAGCAAAAGCAAAAGAGGAAATGTCGGGTATCTGAGTTTGTTTCAACTTCAGTAAGTTCCGAGACTACATCCCGTGTGTGCCTCTTCAAGTCTTGCCAAGGCTCCGAAGTATGAGTGTGCCTCTACCTCAAGCTCAAGATCAAGTCTGCTTCAAGCCAAAATGGTAATCAGAAGTGCTCTCCCTAAGTACCATTCCCCGCCAGAGGCATCTTGGCCGTGTTCGCAATGAGTTCCTAGGAGACCAACTGCGACGGTGGAAACTAGAGTTCGAATGGCCGATGCCTATAACGTAAAGGTTCGGGATTTCCGAGACCAAAGTCTGGTTTAAATACCCAGAGGCATGCCCTCGGCTTGAAATCTGTATGGCAGCCCCATAGATTGAGATAGCATGTGAATGCGCCTCGATTCTGGATACTGAATCAACCTAGCCTGTCACCCCGTTGGAGAATAGGGAAAGTTGTGAACATGGCCAGGAAGGAAAGGTAGTAACTGCGGTTTGGAAGTACAATCAAGAAAGTGCAAGGAGAACCCACTCTTTTCAGTTCAAAATGTTTCTGTGGAATTTTCAACTCATATCTTCGATGTGTGGCTCATCGTCAGTCGGCATGCACGAGGTGTATCCTTTTTGGAATATATCGTGACCCCTCCGAGAGGTAAATCGGAGGTTGCGTTTGGAATTTGGTCTACTTAAGGCTTGTATTCCCTTATTCGGTATTTTTGTTTCAAACGGGTGTTGTTACGCGCGTTCCACTGGCATTGTTGTGCTCATTCGTTGCATTGTTATGCACATCTATCTAGCATTGTTATGCTCATTCATTGCATTGTTATGCACATCTATCTAGCATTGTTATGCTCATTCCTTGTATTGTTATGCGCATCTATCTAGCATTGTTATGATCATTCGTTGCATTGTTATGCACATCTATCTAGCATTGTTATGCTCATTGCTTGCATTGTTATGCACATCTTCTAGCATTGTTATGCTCATTACTTGCATTGTTATGTACACTTCACCTGCATCATTATGCACCTTTTCACTTACAATTCTTATCTTTCCTCTCTTGCATGTGATATGCTGAGAGATTTTCTCTTGCGTGTGATACGCTGAGAAATTTATCTTTCCTCTCTTGCATGTGATATGCTGAGTAGTTTTCTCTTGCGTGTGATACGCTGAGAAATTTATCTTTTCTCTCTTGCTTGTGATATGCTGAGCAGTTTTCTCTTGCGTGTGATACGCTGAGAAATTTATCTTTTCTCTCTTGCATGTGATATGCTGAGCAGTTTTCTCTTGCGTGTGATACGCTGAGAAATTTATCTTTCCTCTCTTGCATGTGATATGCTGAGCAGTTTTCTCTTGCGTGTGATACGCTGAGAAATTTATCTTTTCTCTCTTGCATGTGATATGCTGAGCAGTTTTCTCTTGCGTGTGATACGCTGAGAAATTTATCTTTTCTCTCTTGCATGTGATATGCTGAGCAGTTTTCTCTTGCGTGTGATACGCTGAGAAACTTATCTTTTCTCTCTTGCATGTGATGTGCTGAGCAGTTTTCTCTTGCGTGTGATACGCTGAGAAATTTATCTTTTCTCTCTTGCATGTGATATGCTGAGCAGTTTTCTCTTGCGTGTGATACGCTGAGAAATTTATCTTTTCTCTCTTGCATGTGATATGCTGAGCAGTTTTCTCTTGCGTGTGATACGCTGAGAAATTTATCTTTTCTCTCTTGCATGTGATATGCTGAGAAGTTTTCTCTTGCGTGTGATACGCTGAGAAACTTATCTTTTCTCTCTTGCATGTGATATGCTGAGAGGTTTTCTCTTGCGTGTGATACGCTGAGAAACTTATCTTTTCTCTCTTGCATGTGATGTGCTGAGCAGTTTTCTCTTGCGTGTGATACGCTGAGAAATCTCCCTTTTCTCTCTTGCATGTGATATGCTGAGCAGTTTTCTCTTGCGTGTGATACGCTGAGGAATTTGCCTTTCTTCTCTTACGTGTGATACGCTGAGAAGTTTACCTTCCCTCTTTTGCGTATAATACGCTGAAAGGTTTACCTTCTTCCTCTCCTATGTGTGATACGCAGAGAGATGTTGTGTGTTAGACTCTGGGTATTCTCGGTAGTCGATTTTAGCCTTCTCCACGTGAGACGCAGTGAGAATTGCATAATTTTCTTACATTCTTCTGCATGAAATGTAGTTAGATTTGTATTCGCTTGCTTAAAACTGCTGCATGGTATGCTTCATTACAGCTCTCTTTGCATAATCATAAGTTATGATCAGCTGCTTGCATATCATTTTCATTTTGCCCCTGCCTGCGGGCATGCCTGCGGGCACATCTCTGTTTATCTTGTATGTTTGTCTGAGTCTTCGGCCTTGTCAAAAATGGGTCGTCTCTGGGCTTTGACATTCACTCCCGTCACTTATGACTTTCGAGTTCTGTCAAAGAGGGGCAACTGTAGACACCCCATTTTTGACCGACCTTAAGACTCAGATGTCACTGATTGAGCGCTTGGTGATGTTGCATAATGTGCTCGTTCAGAAGTTTCAGAGTCGCGGCCGTGAGCCCTGCCTCCGGGCTTCCGAACCCTCTTTTGTGCCTTGTCTCGGTTTGCGAACCAGACTCGGTTTTCTCTGTTTCTTTCCCTGAGGGAAGAGAGAGGTCCCGTAGACCATCTCTCAATGTCCGTAGGCTACGTTTGGTGGCCGTAGGCCATTTTGCCCATTTCGGAGCCCTGTTTCCGGTTTTCCGGGACCATCAGGCCGTGTGCCTCGGTTCGGGACCGCCTAACCATCTCCGTTTGCTCTAATTTTTGGCATACTTCCTATTTGATCCATTTTGAGGGACACTGGGGTCTGAGAAACCCACTTCGTGGCCAAACGCCACTTTCGGTGTTTAACGGGCAGTTTCCGGGGCCCCGAACTGCGTGTTTTGGCCCCCGAACATTCGTTTTGCATCGGTTTTCGTTCATTTTTGGAAGGTACCTCTGTTTTATCACCAGGAAGGTCACTGGAGGGTGGGAGGCTAGTAATTGTTGCAGCAACCAGTTATCTCTCCTCCGGAGCCTCCCGGCGCCCGTTTTTCCAACTTCCGGGCCAATGTTGAACACCTTGGAGTTAGTGTTGCCAACTTTCGACCACATATCTGTGATCTACACACTTGGGAGGCTCCTAAAAGTTTATGGCCGGCCATTAATTTTTCTTTCCATTTTTGCCCCTCCTCTTCCGGGCCAATGTTGAACACCTTGGGCCCACTTTCTTGAACTTTCGACCACATATCTGTGATCTACACACTTGGGAGGATCCTAAAAGTTCATGGCCGGCCACTATTTTTGATCAATCGGCCACTTCTCCTAACCGAGACCTTTTCTTGAGGGAGCTTGACCCTTTTGGACCCTTTTTTTAGCTTCTCCAAGAAGCTTGACCTCTTTTAGCTTCTCCAAGAAGCTTGACCCCTTTTTTTAGCTTCTCCAAGAAGCTTGACCTTTTTGTTTAGCTTCTCCAAGAAGCTTGAACCTTTTGACCCTTTTTTAAAACTTCTCCAAGAAGCTTGACCCTTTTGAACCTTTTTGTTTAGCTTCTCCAAGAAGCTTGAACCTTTTGACCCTTTTTTAAAACTTCTCCAAGAAGTTTGACCCTTTTGAACCTTTTTGTTTAGCTTCTCCAAGAAGCTTGAATCTTTTGACCCTTTTGGCTAGCTTCTCCAAGAAGCTTGAACCTCTTGACCCTTTTTGCCTAGCTTCTCCAAGAAGCTTGGCCCTTTTGCTCCAAGCTTCTAAGAGAAGCTTGGCCCTTTTGGTCAAAGCTTCCAAGAGAAGCTTTGCCCCTTTGGTTTCTCTATATAAAGAGAACCTCTCCTCCCCTTTAGGAGGTTAGAAAATTGGTTCTTCAAGCCTCAAGAGACAAATCCTCCTCCATCTCTCTCATTTTCCTAAAAAGCTTCAAGTACTACACCACCATTTACACTACAACACCAAGCTCTACCACCACCACTCCATTCCAAGAGCAAGGAGAGGAATTCCAGAAGCTAAGAGGCAACAAAGTTGGCCCAAGAAGCAACAAAAGAATTGATCTTCAAGGGTAAGTCCACTTTCTCTCTTTTGAGCTCATTTTTTGCAACATTTCTTAGCCTTTCTTTCTTGTACATTTGAGCTCCGACCAAAACTGGAAAGATCATTATTTTGAGCTCATTTTCATGTCTCATTAAGGGCTCAACCCTGTTTGAGCCCTCCATGTTGCACTTGCTTCAATGTCCTCCTTAAATACCGTTTTCTTGCATGCTTTGGAAGCCCATTATGCTTCCATTTTTGGACGATTTGCAGGCCTAGAGATAGTCTTATTTTGACCTTCTTAACATGTTTCATTAAGGGTCTTTGGCCATTTGTGAAATATTTTGCATACCTCATGTTATAGCCACTTTTGAGCCTAATTTTGCATTGCATTTCTAGCATGTTTGTATTCTGTTTTGGCTGTTTTACAGTTCTGGAAATATGCTTATTTTTGGTCCCTCTTCAATGTTGTAGAAGGGAATTTTTCAGTTTGAGCATTGCATATACCACTTGCCTCTTTGGCTACCTTTTGGTTCGTTTTCTTGCGTGTTTAGTTAGCCTACCATGCTTTTGTTTTCGGCCATTTTACAGGCCTAGAGATAGTCTTATTTTGATCTATACTTCATGTTTCATTAACACTTTTTTTCTGTTTGGTGATTATTTTGTATACTTCATGTTATAGCACCTTTTGAGCTTTGTTTTGCATCACATTTTTAGCATATTTGTATACTGATTTTGAGGCTGCCATATACTGTAAATGTTCATATTTTTGGTCCCTCTTCAGTGTTGTAGAAGGAAATTTTTCAGTTTGGGTTTTTCTTATACCACTTGCTTCATTACCCCTCTTTTGCCCCCTTTTCTTGCATACTATTTTTCCCTTACCTATGCTTGCTGTTTGGCCATGTTTATAACTGTGAAAGTGCATCTTTTGGGACTTTCTAGCTTTTGTCTTTGCATTGCATGTCCATATTGTGCATGTTTAGCATAGCTATAGGTCATTTCGGGTGCCTAATGTTGCATTTCGGGACATTTCCTTGCATTTCATGTCATTTCGCCTCATCCCGGGGCTGTTTTCCCCTTGTTTTGTTGCTGGAATTCCATTAGCATGCTTGCATATCATTTTTGCCATGTTGCATCACATTTTATCATTGCCTCGGTTTGCGTGCCCGTGTGCACGCATTTCGAGGCACCTCATTTTTATCCGACGGCATCCTATGTGAGTGTGGCTGAGGCTCACTCATGTTGGTATAAGCCCATATCATGTTTCCATATCATTTCATCGCATTCTGCCATTGTCTCGGTTTGCGTGCCCGTGTGCACGCATTTCGAGGCACTTCATTTTCTGCCATCGGCATCTTATGTGAGTGTGGCTGAGGCTCTCTCATGTTAGTATAAGTCCATTTGTCATTTTCCATGTCATTTGCATTGCGTATGCACCGCCTCGGTTTGCGTGCCCGTGTGCACGCATTTCGAGGCACTTCATTTTCTGCCATCGGCATCTTATGTGAGTGTGGCTGAGGCTCTCTCGTGTTAGTATAAGTCCATTTGTCATTTTTCATGTCATTTGTATTGCGTATGCACTGCCTCGGTTTGCGTGCCCGTGTGCACGCATTTCGAGGCACCTCATTTTCTGCCATCGGCATCTCATGTGAGTGCGGCTGAGGCTCACTCATGTTGGTATAAGCCCATTTGTCTTTTTTCATATCATCGTCTCGGTTTGCGTGCCTGCGTACACGTATTTCGAGACACATATCATCGCCTCAGTTTGTGTGCCCGCGTGCACGTATTTCGAGACACATATCATCGCCTCAGTTTGTGTGCCCGCGTGCACGTATTTTGAGACACCTATCATCGCCTCGGTTTGCGTGCCCGCGTGCACGTATTTCGAGACACCTATCATCGCCTCGATTTGCGTGCCCGCGTGCACATATTTCGAGGCACCTCATTTTCAGTGCATTCTGTCATTTTCTCGGTTTGCGTGCCCGTGTGCACGCATTTCGAGACATCTCATTTTCATAGCATTGTATATGTTAGGATTGCATCTTAGTTGCATTTCACGCATATCATGCATATTGCATCGTGTCCGGAATATGAGTTAGCCCGGGCACGGGAAACGAGGTATGTTTCGTACTCCGAGTGACGGAATGTGTCTCAATTCCCCAGTCACCGACACTCCGGATTATCCATGATGGAGTTAGGTTTTAGCTGTAGTTTCATGTGCATTCATCCTATATTGAGTTGTGCATTTCGACTCCTCTGCCATCATGCCTCGGTATGCGTGATTGGTGGCACGAGGATCGAGACATGCATATATTTGTGCAAATACATTGCTATGCCCCTTTCTTGCTCTCTGTTGCAGCAAAATCAGGAATCAGTAACTTTCCGGGACTTGGCACGCTTTTCAAAAAATAACAGGTGTAAACAGAGGCTAATTGGGGCATTCCGGTGGATTTCCGCGCAAGACAGTCCGGACATGCATCATCCACCAGAAGCAAGGCAGTCCCTGGCTTGCACGCCAGTTTATTTGCTTTCTAGTTAATTCATTAATTAATTAGAATTCTGTAATATTTTGGACTGTAATATTCTTTTATTTTGGGGACTGTAATATTTGGACTGTATTATTTATTTGGACCCTCCGAGTGAGGGCACAACTGTAATAAGTGTGGGTGAGTGTGATGTATGTCTTCCAACCCCACGTCTTTCTCCCTTTTATTTATCCGCTTTTGATGGTTAGATTAGGGCATATTTCAATTAGCATACAGTATGACAGCATGTTTGCATCATTCATCTGTATTGCATGCATCGGGCTCGGCGCATCATACTAACTGCATTGTACTTTCAATTCCAAATTGAATACATGGTAGTTATAGCATTCCATATGCCATCTTAGAATAACCGAGCCTGCTATAGTTGTATTTTGCATGTGTTGCATTAGGCATTTCTGTACACTTAGGATCATGCATGATTTCTAATATAGTTTCTATTTTGGCTTGGAGTACTCGGTGAGTTTTATGCTTTAGCATCCTTGCATGCGTGTGAGTGAATGCCATGATAGCATGCTTACCATGAGGCTATGTGCTTATATGATATAACTGCCTGAATGCCTGTGGGTGAAGGTCGGGTTATCAGAATTGGAGTAAATCATCAAATGTTTCAAGCCTACCTGCGGGTAGCAAAACCTCTTTCAAAAAAGGCAAACATGAAATGTTTTGTTCCAATTCGGGCGACCCGGTCTATACTTATATGCTGTGCGCATCACATAGTAACCTAGGCTAATAACCGGTATAAGAACTCATAATGTTTTCAAAAATTGATATCATGGTTAGTAGAGGCCGGCCTATGACCGGGCGAGCGGGGGTGCTCACGAAGTGACCTTCCCCAATCGTACCCAAGTTCCCGAGCCGAGGCAACTTTGGTGATGACGGACACGTGGCCTTTTGGCACCGAGTCAGGGTTTCCTAAATTTCCCAAAATAAAATATTTAGGTGGCGACTCTGTATCTGGCAAAGCAGTCCATGTTTGGCACTTCTTTCAAAAATCAGTTTTCCTAAAACGATTTGCCGGATTTGGACTCTTTGGTTCAGATTTAGAACCGTGACTGCGAAAAGTCGAGTCCGAGCTGTAGCGAGGTCCCCCCGCGGGCTTGTTACAGTGATTTTCTGACCACACTGCCCGCTTAGTAACCAACTGGAGAGCACCGGCAGAATAGATGGCACCTGACTGACCTGCAACAGAAATATAAGAATCCCGCGGTGGTTTCGACCACCCGGGGCACTCCGACGATCAAGTCAGTATATCTCTCAAAGATAAATCAAGTGCTAAACTCACAAGCTTGAGTATTAAAAGCATACCTTAGACCCATGGGGGTGCCTCTCTTTTATAGCCAATACAATCCTAGCCCCAATAGGAGCCTGGCCCTAATGGACTTAGGATTACTGCTAATCTGGGACTCCCAGTGGGATTAGGATAAACTCTCTAAGAGTCTTATCTTTACCCAAACTGAAGTCTTCTTCCAATCTAGGACTCTTGTCCATATCCAAGTTGAGTTCCCTCTTCATTATAGGACTCTTGTCCCTTATCCGCTTATCTCGGATTCCGATATCTTCGGAGGCAACCTCGGCCTAGCCGAGATCACCTCGGCGTCACGACCAGGACACGTGGCACCTCGGCTGACACATCGGCGTCACCTTGCCACGTGTTGGTACTCAGAAAATATATCCCCACAACTGCCCCCTAGGTTCTATTACCTCGGCATTCTGAGGTGATGGAACCTACACTGTTCGTTCATCTGTGTCCCTCTGTCTGAGATCAAACTTGCCGACCTCAAAGTTCCCTGGACTTCGCTGTCCACTAGTGTCAAGAATCAAGTTTCATGCTTTCCAAACTGCTTGAAATCGCACCTCCTAGCCGAGATTCTGGTTCCTTTAATTCGTAAACACCAAGAGCTTTGCAACTGCTCCACTCACACTCTCTGGTGAGTTCCCGATTTCCAGTCACCTATTTGACTCCGGCGATTTTCATATCGGCGTTCACTTCACTTTGTAGGTTCATAAACTCTTACTTTTTTATTAAGCTCAATCTTTCATAACTCTTCTGATTTACTTTGAATCTGTTTATTTGCCATCTGTGGCCTTCTGTTCTCATCTGTCTTCAATTTTTTGATTTCTTATTGCTAAAATGCCTGAAACTGTTCTTTGTCATATCCGTTTTCTGTTGCTAGCATCATGTCTGGTTCATTACTTTCTTGTTCTTCACATACTTACTTAGTGCCTGTGCACTCGGCTTTATTCTTTGAACTTTGTCGTCTTCTTGACTATTTTTTTCTTTTCTTATTTAATCCTCTGGCTTCTTCTATTTCTAGCTCTTTTGCTTAAATCCGTCATTTGTTCCAAGCTTTCAAGCTTCTGCAACTGTCTTCGTTTCTCTCCTCCGGTGAAGCTTTACGTCATTCTGTCATTGTCGTCAAACTTCGGCAATTCTCATTTCGGCTTCCTTCTTTCTGGTAAGCCACTGTTCCTCCTGGTTTTATTTCTTGTTGCTTTCCAAGAAGCTCTGCTTTATTGTTAATCACCATTGCTTGTTTTACCCGTTATTTCCAAATCATTTTCTTGAATACACACTATTCACACATCCGTTGATTTCTACCACTGTTCTTGGCTTGACACACTTGTGCAATCTTTTTGTCTTGATTTCTTGATAGTTTCATCACCATTCTTGATTACGAATTATATTCTTGTTTCTGTTTTCTGTGTCTTTTTCCAGATTCTTGCTTTCAATCTTTGCCTTCAAACTCCGAGGTGCCAATCGCCGAGAAGAGCTTTGATCAAACTCTTCAGGAGGTTGATGCTGAGCTCGTGGCTAAGAAGGCTGCTGAGAAGTTCTTTCCAACTGTCTTTTGGGGGTGAGACACAACCTACCGCTGATGCCGAGTAGTTTGCTTCCTTCTTGAAATTGATGCCAAGATAGCGGTAGAGAAGCTCCTCCAACTGACTGCCGAGGCTGAACCATTGTCGTCCGTCGAAACAGATTAGTCCGACGTTCTTGCTTTCTGTCACTAGTTCTTTAAGGTCTTCATTTTTGTACTTGCCAACCTTCTCAGCTCTTAACAAGCTAATTGGTCATCTTGGTTGATCATATCTCAGAAATGTCTTTCAGTGTTATCTCGGCTATATACCAAACTTGTAAATTGCTACAAATTTCAACAAGTGGTAGACTTCATAATCTTCGGTTAACTTATTTCGTAATTTGCTCAAAAATTTCAACAAGTGTTAACATTCCTTGCTCCTTAATTATCATTCCTTCCCCCTACACCTTCTCCCTGCCCCCTAATGTGAACGCAAGTTGTACTTAGGATCACATTAGGGTGGGCTTCGTGCTGTAGTCACAGACCTGATGTGTTCTTCTTTCGCCGATGTATTAAAACTTCTAGTATTTAATTCACCCCCTTTAGACCCTCTTTCTCTTGGCCTTTGCAAACTATCATCGCTGTTTCTTGATGCATTTATTCCTTTCACAATTCTGGTCACCACTTCTGGCGTGCACTTAGTGGTTCTAATCAAAACGACGTTTGACTCTGATGAATCTTTTGCCGACATTTAACTTTGTGCACTCTTTAGCTTGTAAATTCTCTCAGAATTTCAACAAGTGTTAAACATCATTTCGGTTTAACTTCGGACAAGTATCATCTCAGTTTAACTTCAGTTAAACATCACCTCAGTTTAACTTCGGTTAAACATCATCTCGGCTTAACTTCGGTTAAGCATGATCTCAGTTTTTGAAGTTTTTCCTTTTTTTGTCGCTTGTACTCTTGTACCTTTTTGTTCTTTAGATAATGTAAGCTCTGCATATGGCCGATGTGCCTCCTTGTTCTTCAATGTCTAATTCAACTTTCCTTCTCTGAATGAAGCGCTCTTCGTCGCCCTCCTAGACGAGGATTTTCTTCAGTGTCTCTTTACTCTTTTTGGCTGGCTCCTTGCCGACATCATCTAGGACCTCCATGTCCTCGTCTTCAATCTCTGCCTTTCTTGGTTCCCGAATGTTGCAGGTAGTTTTCATTACTGCCATGGAGCAATTCTTTACCTGCAGTTGGTCTCCTTTGACTTCTTCAATCCTATGTTCTGTGGGAAACCGCAATAGTTGATGCAACGTTGAGGGAACTGCCCCCATTGCATGCAACCATGGCCTTCCCAAGATGATGTTGTAAGGTGAAGCCGTGTCAATCACGACGAATTCTGTTTTGATCTTCTTCTAACTTCTCTTGCATGATTCTATACTTAGAATATTTTGCGTGCCTTTCATACTTTGCCTCCTTTGTGCGATCTTCTAGGGGTTACATACCTCGGGTATAATAGCTACAAAACTTTTACTTCGGCAAGATACTAACCTGCAAACTTTTCATAAATTCTAACAAGTGTGAAACATATACTACTCAATGTTAACTTTGTAAACTTTTTCTCAAGTTTCAACAAGTGTTTAAACGGTGATCTCGGTCTAGCCTACTTGTAAATTGCTACAAATTTCAACAAGGATTAACATATACTGTAACAGGGATCAACAAGGATTAACATAACAAGTGTTTAAACAATAATCTATTTATAAATTGCTACGAATTTCAACAAGTGTTTAAATATACTTAGCTCTTTCCTCAACCTGTAAATTGCTGCAAATTTCAACTGATGGTCATATGTCGGCTTAACGTTATCTTGTAAATTGCTACAAATTTCAACAAGTGTTAAGCATCTTCTTTGGTTGGACCAACCTGTAGATTGCTACAAGTGTGCAAACTATAACCTCGGTTTCATTTCGACTTGTAAATTGCTACAAATTTCAACAAGTGAAGAGAACCAGTAATCTCGGCTTAACTTCAACTTGTAAATTGCTACAAATTTCAACAAGTGAAGATAAGGAATCAGCTTAATTCCAACTTATAAATTGCTACAAATTTCAACAAGTGAATTAAGGAATCATCTCGGCTTAATTTCAATTAAGCATCATCTCGGCTTAACTTCGGTTAAGCATCGTCTCGGCTTAACTTCGGTTAAGCATTATCTCGGTTTAACTTCGGTTAAACATCATCTTCGGCTTAACTTCGGTTAAGCATTATCTCGGCTTAACTTCAGTTAAGTATCATATCGGCTTAACTTCGGCTAAGCATCATATTGGTTTAACCAACTTGTAAATTGCTACAAATTTCAAGAAGTGGTAACCGCATTCTTCTTCTCTTTGCCCCAAATGTGAACTTAAAATCCACTTGGGTTCTCATCATGTAGCTTCGACCTTGTCGCCGAGGTTGAATTCAATCCGAGGTTGTCGGCCTTGGTTTCTCTATTGATCTTACTTGGCTCCAACCTGAGTTTGATTTTCGGCCTCGCATTGGCGAGCCGTTTCTCTTTTCTTGTTCCGATGCCTTTGTTCCTGGCATGTCTTCCTCGGCCCTAGCATACTTCTCAATTCTGGCCAACTTTAGTCTGATCTTGTGTGTTTCCTTTTTATCTTCTGGGATTTGAGATCTGCTTATTGTGCTCTTCTCTTCTCGGACTCAGGTCCTGAGATCTTATCTTCTGGAATCTTGGATCTACTCACTCAGGTTGAGCTCTTCTTTTCTCGGACCTACTCATCTAGGCCGAGATCATGTCTTCTGGGATCTGGGATCCGGGATTTGCTCACTCAGGTTGAGCTCTTCTATACTTGAATGTTATCTTCTTGGGAGCGTTCATGCCCCCTGTCTTTGCATCCCTTCTGGAAGGGTCTTCGTTCCTCCACAGGTATCTATCCTTCCATACCTGGAGGTCATCTTCGTTGTAGTATCCGCTTCGATCTGTTGTCTTTGGTGCGTCACCTTCCTGGCCGGCTTCTTTCACTCCGTGACTCTGGTCACGAGTGTCTGTGTTGCTATTGTCCCCTTCAACGTCGAGATCAATAGGTCTTCCACTCCCAGCAGGAGCGTAGTCTCTAATCTAGTCATTCTGTTTGTCATTGGCCATCTATTCTTCTTTCTTTCCCACAGACGGCGCCAAATTGTGTGAGTGATTTTCTGACCACACTGCCCGCTTAGTAACCAGCTGGAGAGCACCGGCAGAATAGATGGCACCTGACTGACCTGCAACAGAAATATAAGAATCCCGCGGTGGTTTCGACCACCCGGGGGCACTCCGACGATCAAGTCAGTATATCTCTCAAAGATAAATCAAGTGCTAAACTCACAAGCTTGAGTATTAAAAGCATACCTTAGACCCATGGGGGTGCCTCTCTTTTATAGCCAATACAATCCTAGCCCCAATAGGAGCCTGGCCCTAATGGACTTAGGATTACTGCTAATTTGGGACTCCCAGTGGGATCAGGATAAACTCTCTAAGAGTCTTATCTTTACCCAAACTGAAGTCTTCTTCCAATCTAGGACTCTTGTCCATATCCAAGTTGAGTTCCCTCTTCATTCTAGGACTCTTGTCCCTTATCCGCTTATCTCGGATTCCGATATCTTCGGAGGCAACCTCGGCCTAGCCGAGATCACCTCGGCGTCACGACCAGGACACGTGGCACCTCGGCTGACACATCGGCGTCACCTTGCCACGTGTTGGTACTCAGAAAATATATCCCCACAAAAATAAAAACAAACCAAGACCAAAACATCACATCACTGTAGGTGGAGCCCACTGCCAACTCATTAAAGCTACCTTTAAAGCTCAAAAATTAGAATTCCAAAACATTTTTCATCAAACATTATCATAATTTTTCATATGCACACTCAGGCCTAGTTTGGGAAGACTAAATAAGTGCACTTTTTGACTTTTTATGAAATATGGGTTGGGTTTGGGTTGAGTTTGAAGTGATGTGTTAGAGAGGTGATGTGACTTAAATAATATGATGTGACTTAAATAGGATAGTGACTTTTTAACTTTTTATCTTTTTTCAATCATGCCAAACTTGACCTCAATGTTTATATAATATATATATATATATATATATATATATTTTTGTCTCATTGTTAAGTAATTTTTTCATATAAAAGCTGCTATGTGGTGTCTGGGGTTAATGTTGGGGACTCGAATCCGTAGAGGACGGACTTCGCTGGGATTTGTAGTGGACGTACTAGGAGGGAGGGACGAAAGGTCAGAGGTTTGTTTTTTTTGTTTTGTTTTTTGGGCTTCATCACCATAGCGCGTGGTTTACACTTTTACTTATTTGTTCCAATTGGATAACTTTATTTATTTATTTAAGCTTTTTTAGTATTGGTTATGATAACTAATTTTTTTTGAGTTTAGATTTTTTTTAATTTCGTTTGGTTTTATTTTTAATTTTTTTAATTTTTATAAGAAAAAAATATAATAATTATAATTCAAATGTGATATTTTATTTTATTAATTTATATAATTTATTTTTTATATTTTTTTAAGACTTTTTTAACCCTAAAATATTCACTATGGAAGGTCTAATCTATCACGCGATGGGAGCCAGGGGAGAATTATTTACCAACTAGACAGATCTGAAACAATAAAAATAAAAGAATACCCAAGTATGGAGAGGTGTGGGAGGAATGGGTGCAGTTCACGGGATACAAAAGGGGAAAATTATTTATCAGTTGGACAGATAAAAAAAAATATCCACGCATGAAAGAGTACGAGTGAGATTTCATTCTCATGATTTTTCATTTGCACACTCAATGTTTTTAATTTTTTTTTTTTTTTTGGTCTCATTATTAAGTAATTTTTTCTTATAAAAGCTGCTATGTGGTTGTCCATACTTAAATTTTATTAGTAGTTAAAATAATAGAATTTATTATTTTGTATTTTTTTTCTTCTTCTCTGACAATAGGGTGATTTTAGAAACAACTTTATAAGTTAGTTTATTAGTTTATTAATTTATTTGATTTACATTACCTTTTTATTTTTTGTGTATTTTTTCGTAATAAGTCAAAAGGTCAACTTATAAGTTAGGGATGAACATGGTTCGGATTGATTCGGTTTGAGATAAAATCAGGACCAATTCATTATCTATTGTTCTATAAAAATTAGAGCAATCCAATCTATTTAAATTATGAAACTAATATGAACCAAACCACTTAAACACGATTTAGCTCGGTTTGGAACCACGGATTAACATAATCAATTAACAAAGAAAAATCATGTAACATTTTCATTTCATAATTTTTCAAAACATAAACATAGCAGCATAGCTAGTTCCACAATAACAGCATATCTAGTTTCACAATATTTAGTTCCAGACTCAAAAAAAAAAAAAAAAAAAAAATTGGTTCCACCATAAAACCATTACAAAATTAAAACTAAAAAAAAACACAACAATAGCAACAAAATTCCATAGTGGCAGCAACTTCATAGCAGCAGTTTTGGTTTTATATATAATAGGATAGTATATATGAGGGTCTATGATATGAATATAGTCTGATTTGTATACGATCCATTGGAACCATGAAGTGTAATCCGAAACTGATTCGCAAAACATGGTTCTTCAATTTTTCAATTCAGAATTGAATTATAGATTCAAAAAATCAGTCTAAACCTACCAGATTGGACTTAACAGGATTGATTTGCGGATTTTATGGATTCCTTACTCAGCTCTATCATAAGTTACTTTCCAAAACAACCTGTCCAAGTATAAAATATATCACAAAAGGAACATAGAGAATATCGATGCAGGAAGAATACAAGTCTCCACATAAAATGAAAAACAAACTTTTATACAGTGAGAATAAAATCTCTACACAGAAAGACATTATTGTAACTATTGAAAATTGGGTCGGATTTGACCTTGACCCATTACTCATAGAGTGTCCACATGAGTTATAGACAACTTGCATTTTAAAGGGATAAGATAATTAAATGAATTATCTAATTAAGTGTTTGAGTGGTTGTGGGAGACTATAATTTCACCTCTATCAACAGAGATTCTTTATATATCTAATATAGAGAAACAATAATATGTATTATGAGTGTGAGAGTTTACCTAAAAAATCTCTCTAGTATTCTATTCTTTCTTTCTAGGTCACCATTATAAAACCTAGAGATTTGGAGTGTTGATACCACATTGAGAAACTCTAGAAGCTTCTCAATTAACGAAGGGTTTTCCAGACGAGGATCGTAATTCAAGTAATCCGATCCAAAACCATATCCGCTTGAGGTAATATGATTACCCGTATCTTTTTCCTTCAATAACAAATAAATAAAGGGTAAATTACACTTTGCTCTCATTATGTTTGGTTCTTAAAGTTTATTTTTTCTTATTTTAGCCCTTTATGTTTTAAGTTTTTTCCAGTTTACTCCTAAGGCTAATTTCTATTCAAAATTAGAAAGAAAATGTCAACATAACATAAAAACTACAACATTATATTGAAATTTAAATTTGTCCAAGATGTATGAGTTATATATAAAATATTTTTATGCTAAGTGATTGTGAATATGTCATTTTTTGTCTAATTTTTAGCAAAAGTTGGTTTTTAGAGTAAACCGAGAAAAATTTGAAACATGAAGTAAAGTGGGAAAAAAAAAAAAAACTTTAAGGGCCAAAGTAAAAAAATGGCCAAACATAAAAGGGAGAAAATATAATTTACCCATAAGTAAATAAATAAATAAATAAAATAAAAATAAAAATAAAACAACTACCATTCAAACAAACAATACCAATCACCTTCAAGATTCGTTCTTCGTCGCAACCGGTAGCTGTGATATCTTAATCTCCGTCTTCACATTACAAAGTAAAATGTTTTTGATCTAAGGTGGTTGCCTAGCGTATAAAAGTACATTTAGCAGCTTTCGATTTTGATCATGAATCATATTTGAGTCTAGATCTTAAAATTTTCTTGGTGGCAAACTGATTGATGATGAAGATAAAAGGAGCGATAATTGTCAGCATGGTGATGAACAAGAACGGAAAAAAGGAGAAACTGTGAGAAATAAGTGTTTTGAGATAAGTAGTGTGGAGCAATATTTTAAAATTACTAAATAACTTTTGGCACAACAGAAATGTTCTTTCCCTTAAGTTATGTTTGAATTATAATAAGAGTAATGTTAGGGAATCCCAAATAAATATTCTATACAATATTTACATGGGTGTAATATGTGAATATTATGTAGAATATTTGATAATTCATTTAGAGTCTCTAACATTTTTGTTATGTGATTCCAAATTGTCATGATTTCAACATTTGCAACAAATTGAAATAGAAAAGTAATTTCTGATTATCTATTTTAGTATGAACCACATTATCAAGCTAAGTAGAAGTTCAATTCCCCACTTCTCCATAGAAATCTCACATTTGAAGAGGATTGTTAACTATTTACGGATAAAACATAATAATTATGCTCACAATATTTAAAAAATTATCATTTTTCATTAAGAATTATTAATGTAACCAAATGCTTGAATAACAGTGACACAAAATATGAGATATATGATAAAAAATTTGGTAAATCTTTTGGAGCCTTTAGTATTATTCAAAATTTTATTACTAATCCATTGAGGAAGGACTTCGCTTGAATTTTTAGTGCAAGAAGGAGGGAGGAGTTAGGGTGGGCATTCGTCAGGCCTGGCCGAGTTTAGGCCAAGTTGGTACTACATAATAAGAGATTTGTGTCTTCCCAATCCCTGCTTGGCCCTAACATCGGGACTCTACATCTACCCAAGCCCCACTTAAAAAATAATTATAAATCTTAAGTCCACCTATCAGACAGTATATTAAAAAAATATTTAAAATATTTCATAATTAAATTCAATCATATTATACTTTTTGAATAAATATACTGATGTCATTATAAATTGAATCTTATATCACTACAAATGTGAATTCAATAAAATTAATAAAAATAAAGTTTAGATTCTAACAATGTATATATATATAGATATTTTTTAATATATTACAATTAATTAATTAATTTAATAATGGGTCGGACCGAATCAATTTAGATTGAAAGTATAAATTCAAAATCTAGCTCATTAATACATTATTGGTTCAACCCAACTCAACCCAACAAAATAACATTTTCAAATCTTAAAAATAAGGGTAAATTACAAATACACCTCTTGAAGTTTGCTCAAAATATAAATTATCCTTATAGTTTAAAAAATTACAAAGACTCCCTTATTAGAATTGTTTATTTAACAGAATTAATTATAAAAAAATTCATAATTGCTCCCCTATACAATAATAAAATTATTTAAATTATTAATTGAAATATATTTTTAACATCATTAAAAATTGTTAATTGACTTGATGATTTATTAATAAAAAAAATAATTTGTTATGAAATTAGAAATCTCAAAAAATAAAATATAATTTTTAAAATCATATAAAGCGATTCATATTTTAATCAAATTTCAAAAAAATATATTTGTTATTTGTCCTGCAAGTAATGATCGGATCAAGAAGGCCAATAATCCGATACCCAACCCTGTGTAGGAGTCTTCTGAGGTTGAGGACTCAGCATGGCGCGTGTTTACACTTTTATTTATTGATTCCAAGATGGATAACTTTATGAATAATGCTTGGGATCCCTTTTTGGGGGTCACCCCCTCACCCCTTGTCACGTGGCGGGTGGTGATTGGAGGAGCAGGAAAAAAAAGAAAAAGAAAAAGAAAATGTAGCCAATGAGAGAGAGGGGGTCAAAAGGGTGGGAAAAAAAGGGGGATGAATCATTGTTGCAACTTTATTTTATGTTGAAGATCTGATCCATCACATGATGGGAGCAATGGAGCACTCCACGGGAAGTTTGCTCCAAACAAACAAATATATGTGGTGTACTCGCCCTTGATTGGTATTTGGTTAAAATATTAAAAATTAAAAAATTATCATATTATTCTTTTTAATTTTTTGTATTTTTTTAAAAAAAAAGTCAAAACAATAATTAAAATAACAAATTTTTAAATGAAACCTTACTCGAATTTTATTAGTTAAAATAATAGAATTTATATTATTATATCTCCCTTTAATATGCAACATAACGAGTGTGTTGAAAATTAAAAATATTCATAAATCGAATCGAGTTGAGTTTATTAAATACCTACTATTTGTACAGATTATCTTGGGTTACACAGAGAATCATTTGAATTCGACAGACTATATATTCAAAATCAGACATTGCCAAATTAAAAATATTCGGTCAGGGTCAAAACCAACCACTCATCTTCTTCACCACTCTTCAAACAACCAAGATTGGAAGCCTTTTAGCATTATTAAAAATAAAAGGATAAAAAAAATCTTTAAGCTGCAACATATGTTTGAGCCTCAAAATTAATTTTCAAATGGAGGTACTGAGCAACAAAAGACCGAGAGAGAGAGAGAGATAAAGGGACTGATTGATTGTCATTGTGAAGGGGTGGATTTGATCATCACCATCATCACAAATGGGCTATGTTTGAATGACACAATATCCCAATATCACTAAATAGCTTCTAGCACATTAGAAGTGTTATTTTTCTCTTTAAGGCACAGTTTGGTTAGAGGGAAAATATAAGAAAGTAAAAGAAAAAGAAAAAGAAAAAATAAAAAAAAATCACGTGTTTGTTTCAGAAGAGTCATAGATTGTAATGACAGCTCAAATTTCCTGTACGACTTAAACTAGCATATTAGATACTCTATTGATTTCACTCAAATTTCATAGAAAAATTTAAATTTTCCCACAAAACTTGGCATGTTTATTTTGGTTTCCCTCTTTGCCATCTTCCCTCCATAACGTCCTCTTATGTGGATTGATCTGATATATATTTTCATATTTCCATTCACAAAATCAACTGAGTATATATCTCTCTTATTTCTTCCTCCCAATATGTCATCATTGCCAGTTGCAAGAACTCATAGCATTGTTGATTTTTCTTTACAACAGCTCAACAATTTTAGTTTTGTGATTCACTATGAATTATTTTCTTTCTCTACTCTATATTGCTATATTCTTAGTTTTCTTAACAAGATCAATGTCTTATCTTGAATATTTTTAGAAATGCGTATTTTTTTTGTTATTTATTTATTTAATTTTTTTGGATGGTGAAATAGCTATCATAATTTTTGAATTTGTTTTCATTTTTTATTTGAATTGATAAGTGGCTAAAGTTTAGGATATTCATGTTAGGTATTTTCTACTATCTATGTATAGGGTTTGTTGCTGTAAATTGATGATGAATTTCAATGAATAATTTTTTTTGAGTTTAGCAATGATAGAATTCTTTTGTTAGTTTGAGTTTGGATTTGTTCTATTTATTTGTTCTATAAAATTATTTTCACCTTTCTGCATTGACAATATATATGTATATATATAGGTACCAAATCTTTTGAAAAAAATTTATGAACCAGTATGACATCATATGTTCTTATAAGATCAATCTAGGTTATAGGATTTATGTGCTGAATATTTGCCCCCTGTGTGTACTTTAGAAGGGGCACATGTATCTTCTCATTTTATACCATAAACATATGATTAATCTGGTGGTAGTTCAATTGTGTTGTTCTCCCCAAGTATGTTTAGTTAATCATGCATCCGGATAATTTTATTTTTATTTTTTATTTTTTTGGGTTGTTTTCTCTTTTCCATTTGTTTTTGCCAATTCCTATTCTAACTAGTTATTTATTTATTTATTTTTGGATGCATTTTGTTAGTGAGATGTCCTTATGTGATTATCACATCGATTTCATATTTGTAGATGGATACCAATGTTAAATATGATGAAGAACTTATATTTTTAGATGCACAATTTGTTGGCCTCTTAGCATATACCTATGGGGCATACTACTTAGAGTACGATATGAGACCACCACGAAATGTAATTTACCCATAAATAAACAAATAAAGCAAAATAAAAAATAAAACAATTACCATCAAACAAACAATACCAATCACCTTTACGGTCTCTTCATCGTTGCAATTGGTAGCTGTGATATCTTAATCTCTGCCTCTATGTTACAAAATGAAACATTCTTGATCTAAGGTCACCTAGTGTATAAAAATACGTTCAGTTGTGTCGGATTTTTGATCATGAATCATATTTGAGTCTAGATCTGAAAGTTTTCTTGGTGGTAAGCCAATGATGGAGATAAGAGGAGCAATAATGGTTAGTATAGTATGAATAAGAAAGGAAAACAGTTAGAAATAAGTGTTTTGAGATAAGTAGTGGAGCAATATTTTAAAACTACTAAATAACTTTTGGTACATCATAAATGTTCTTTCCCTTAGGCTATGTTTGAATTATAGTAAGGGTAATGTTAGGGAATCTCAAATAAATTACTAAATATTCTATACAATATTCATATAGGTGTAATATGTGAGTATTGTGTAGAATATTTGATAATTCATTTAGAGTTTCTAACATTTTTATTATGTGATTCCAAATTGTCATGATTTCAACATTTGCAACAAATTGAAATAGAAAAGTAATTTCTAATTATCTATTTTAGTGTGTGTGTAAATTTCCGACCACACTGCCAAATAAGTGCTCAGCTGGAGAACACCAGCAGAATAGATTACGCCCGAACGACCTGTCACAGAAAGAAAAGACTCCGGCGGTGGTTCTTTCACCAGGGAGCACTCCGACAATCAAGTCAGTAATCAATATCTCTCAAAGATAACCAATTGTGCTTAACTCACAAGCTAGAATACCAAAACGTACCTTAGATCCACGAGGGTGCCTTACTTTTATAACCAGTACTAACCTGATTCCGACAGAAGCCTAGCTTCTCTTGGACTCTGGTTCAATGCTTATCTTGGACTCTTCAATAGATAAAGGTAAATTCCCTAAGAATTTTATCCTTATCTAGTCTAAGGTCCTCCCCCATTCTAGGACTTTCGTCCCTTATCCGATCATCTCGGATTTCGATATCTCTGCAGATAATCTCGACCTAGCCGAGATCATCTCGGCGCTATGATCAGGACACGTGGCACCTCGGCTGGCACTTCGGTGCCACTTTGGCCGCGTGTCGTTATTCAAAAAATATATCCCCACAGTTAGTATGAACCACATTACCAAGCTAAGTAGAAGTTCAATTCCCCCGCTTCTCTATAGAAATCTCTCATCCGAAGAGGATTGTTAACTATTTAAGAATAAAATCTAATAATTACACTCACAATATTTAAAAATTTATTATTTTTCACTAAGAATTATTAACGTAACCAATCACTTGAATAATAGTGACAAAAATTTTATAAAAATGCTAGAGGCTCCAAAAGATTTACCAAACATATGATAGAAATTTTGGTAAATCTTTTGGAACCTTTAACATTATTCAAAATTTTATTACTAATTCATTGAGAAAGGACTTCACTCAAATTTTTAGTGGACAAAGGAGGGAGGAGTTAGATGGCATTCGTCGGGTCGGGCAGGGCTTAGGCCAGGTTGGTAATACAGGACTTTGTGTCTGTCCAAACCCAATTCGGCCATAACATCAAGCCTCTATATCTGTCCAAGTCCAATCCAAAAAAATGTTATAAATTCCAAACTCACCTATCAGGTTATATGTTAAAAAATTATTTAAAATATTTCATGATTAAATACAATCACAAATTGTATTTTTTAAATAAATATACTGATATCACTATAAATTAAAAAAATTTGTGTGTAAATTAAAGAAATTTCTTAAATAAATTAAATAAGATATCACTACAAGTAAATTTCAATAAAATCAATAAATATAAAGTTTGGATTTTAACCCAAAAAAAAAAAATTTAATATATTATAATTAATTAATTTAATAACAGATTAGACCAGACCAAACAAGTTAAAACTATAAATTTTAAATCCTACTTATTAATAGATTGGGCTTAAAATATTGACTACATCAAATCTTATGAAATAAATAATATTTTTAAAATTTAAAAAAATATATGCGGATTCAAATGAGCCAACAAGTCGAAGCCACCCCTAGGTAGGAAGAGTCTGTCTTACTGAGGCTGAGGGCACAGCATAGCGCGTGTTGTACACTTTTACGTATTGGTTCCAAGATGGATAACTTTATTTATTTACGTTGAAGATATCACATGATGGGAGGCTGGGAGCAAAGGTGCACTTCACGGGAAGTTTGCTCCAAAAACAAATATATGTGGTGTGCTTGCCCTTAATTGGTATTTAAAATAGTTAAAAATTTAAAAATTATCATATTATTCTTTTTTAATTTTTTGTATTTTTTTTAATAGAAAGTCAAAACATTAATTAAAATATAAAATTTTTAAACAAGACCTTACTCAAATTTTATTAATTAAAATAATAAAATTTATACCTTTGTATCTCTTTTTAATAGACAGCATAACAATATATTTATAAATATATTTATAAATTGAATCGAGTTGAATTTATCAAATTCCCGCTATTTGTATTGATCATTTTGGGTTGAACAGAGAGTTATCCGAATTCGACTGACTACATGTTCAAAATCGGACATTGTCAAATTCAAAAAAATTCAGACAGAATCAAAACCAACCACTCATCTTCTTCGCCAGTCTTCAAACAACCAAGATTCAAAGCCCTTCAGCATTATTAAAAAAAAATTCTTTAGGCTGCAACATCCTGTTTGAGTCTCAAAAATTAATTTTCAAAGTGGAGTTACTGAGCCACAAAAGACTTTGTGAAGGGAGGATCTGATCATTATCGTCATCATAAATGGGCCATGTTTCAATGAAACAATATTCCAATATCACTAAATAACTTCTAGTACATTAGAAGTGTTATTTCCTTAAGCTATATTTAAATGATAATAATCTTTTTGCAATTCCAAATGCTAAGTTGAAATCCAATTTTATTACTGTCTCATAAAAATTCCACATTCTAAGTAGATTGTTAGCTGTTTAAAAATTTTAAAAAATAATAATAATTCACAGCATTTAAAAATTTATCATTTTCCATTAAAAATTGAGTAATGCTATATAAATAAAAAATTCATACAAAATGATGTGCCTCATTGTGAATCGTTCACCTCAAAATAAAATATCATTGAAGATAGATTCATCTACAATAATAGCATGACAACATCATTCTTATCAATTTTTTTGTATGAATTTTATATATGTTTGGAATTTTCCTTAAGAATTATTATCGTAACTAATGATCGAATAACGCTGACACATAAGTTTTATTGGTAATAATTATATTCTCATTCCTTCTTGAGTGTGTATTTGGATCAGGATTTGAGTAGAAATTTAAAAAATAAAAGAAAAATATAGATAAAATATAAATAAAATTTAACTCTATTTCATTCATATTTCACTCATATTTTTATTTCTTATTCATGATTTAAACACAATTTAAGATTCTCATCATTCAAACATAATTTTAAAATATTCATCTCCACAAGAGGTTAGTGATAATCTAGATCCTCTTAATCTCTCAAAAACTAACACAAAAATAGTAAGTCCTGCTATTCTAATCAATAAAAACTAATTAGGATACCACATAAATTTGTCCAAAGTCATAATATAATTTCTCTCCCAACTCTATCCAAATCATTTATATTAGGGATTAGATTCTTTCAAGTTGGTCATCTAATTTGAGAGAGCATTTTGGGACTGATATTTGAGATTTGAACTGTTCACTTTTAAAAACTCGTTTGATAGAATATTCATGTAAAAAAATTAAAATGATCATATATTAGTAGTTATATGTTTGAATCATATTTATTTTTTAAAAATAAATAATTATTATAATTTTAAGAATAACCATTTATTTATTTTGTAATAATTGGTAAGCCCACATCAATTAGTTTGTTTTAATAATAATAAATAATCAATAATCAAAATTATATATAATTATCGTCTATTTTCTTCTTCTTCTTTTTTAATTTTTTTTATTTATTTATAACAAATGTGATCTGAAAATTTGTGATTAAAGTTGTCCAAATTATCTAATATTTTGCAAAGTTGATTTTCTTGACGAGTCCTTCGATGTGAATGATTTGGATCATTGAAGTGGACCCTGTGGTGGATCCATGGAGACCTAATAGTACTTCGAGATGCTTTTTCAGTGTTGATGAATTTCTAGTGACGACAATGGAGTAGAAATGAAAATATATATATATATATATATATATCTTTTAAAATAATAATGTATCATTCTCATCATTATTTTATTAACGGCACTAATACAACCACGCAATTTCTTCCCCTACAATTTCCCTAATGAAACAGAATGTATGCAAGGAGAATTTTGAAAAAATATTTAAATGTGTGTTAACTTTTTAAATTTTATTCGCCATGTCATTTGAAGGGTTTGAAAAGAGAAATTGTATGAATAAATTATTTTTCTTTTATCAATTATATTCTTACAATCAAAATAAAAGAATTATCTTGTATCTAATGTTATACACTGATAAAATTCAAACTTTTTATCAACTTTTCCAAGAAATAACAAGGGAAAGTTGGTGCGTGTATGTTGGAGTGCCGTTGAAGAGAAATTATGTAATAAAATATAAATTATATAGTTTGTGTTTCTAATAATGGGTGAACATGCCATCATTTTATATTTTGTTTTCAAAACAAGAATCATTTGTTCACTCACAAGTAAATCCAACCATTAGACAACTTCGCTCGGTTGAGCGCGTGTGGGGTAGAAAGTTGGAATTTTCAATGGTTTCGCTAGTAGATTTGATAATAGAATTATTAATACATAAAATTAAACGAGAAAATAACTAGTGCAATTGTATAAAGATTTAGGTTAAGTTTGGCAACTCTAATATAATTCATCTTTTTATCTTTTTTTCATCACATTATCTTTCTACTTTTCTGTATATCTTTTCGTAAAAAGACAAAAAGTATACTTATTTAGGTCATGTCAAACAATTCCTTAAAATAAATTATGTTTATTTATATAATAATAAGATGATATTTATTAATTGAGATTAAATTTACAAAATTGCATAAAAAAATTATCATATAAAAGAAGATTTTATTTTTATTTTACAAAATAAGAAATAAAATAATCATTTTACCTCTAATCTTATGAAATTGACAGTAAATTTGAACACCACATCCTCATAGAATTATTAGTCCTCCCACTAGAGAGCATTCTCCGTGACCAAATATATTTTTTTGTGAACCCACGGAATTAATAATTTAATTCCATCAGCTATAAAGTAAAACAAACAACGACTATAATGAGTCAACGATTTTACGCGGTTGGGGATGACGAAGAAACTTCCCGAGTCTTTTCCACTTTGGATTTACCATCCGTTACGCTTGACTGTTCTATTGTTTTTTATTTTTATTTTTTTGGCTTCACGCTTGACTTGACCTCCCAGTACTTCCCAAATTTTTTTAATTGAATAATATTATAAGTTATATTAGAAATCTTAACTGAGGGTGGATGGCCTTATGATAAGAATATGGGCATTAAGTCTTCAGGTCATAAGTTTAAATTTTTCCTGAACCAATTTTTTAAGCGTAGCACAGTTAGTTAGGAGGTTGGATTTCAAGTTGTCTAATCAGCACTTGATGTGGGTTTAATGCTCCCCGTTGTGCGAGTCTTGACTTAAGCAGAGCTTGTCTTGGGAGGTCGGGGTAAATTTTCAGGTTATAGTCTCCTCACTCGGAGGTTATAGTCTCCTCGCTCGGAACGGCTAACAGGACACCTTGATGATCTCTACAAAGGGGCGCTGCCTTAGACCTGCGGGAGAGTAGGGAGGATTTTCCAGTAAAAAAAAAAAAAAAATTAGAAATCTTGAATAATTTATTAAATTTTTATTAAACTTTTTACATAAGCGTGAGATTTATATATAAGTAGATTTGTACAAGTCTACATCTATGTAAAAGATTTGATAAAAAAATTTAATAAATTATTTAAAATTCCTAATATTTTTCATATTTTAACGATTATATGTGCCCATATAGGGTCGTTTGTTTCATGAGGTGTGGAATTAAATTCTATATCCAATAAATTTATTAATTTGTTGTTTTGTTAATTTAGTAAAAATCAAATTAATAATTAAATACACATCACTTTTAATTAAATAGCCCAACGACTATTAATTTACGACTAATAATCCATTACATTGTAGTTCGTCCACTCTATGCAAATTACTTAAATTTTAATAACATGGACAAATAACATTTTCAGCCTCACCTTTTTCTTTAATTTTTGAAAAAAAAATAATTATAATTCAATGTATTTAAGATAGAGTAACCAATAAATCTCATATTTTAGACTTATGATCCATGTAATTTCATATTTTTTCTTATAATCTATCTAGTCCTTTTAGATGTGTAATAATTTATATGACCGCCACATTGGAGTATCACATTTAAAAAAAGTAAGGGCCACATGTTATATTTGGAAAAAGTACATTAAGGAGTTTGTAGTTTTTTTATAGTGTCATATCATACCTGCCACGTTGTTATATTTGAAAAAAAATATACTAAGGACTTTTTAATTATTATGGAGTATCACATCATACCCACCGCCCTGTCATATTTGGAAAAAATACATTAAAGACTTTTTAGTTGTTACATCATACCCGTTACGTCGTTATATTTGAAAAAAAATATACTAAGGAGTTTTTAGTTGTCACATCATTCCCACTACGTTAGAGTATCACATATTACACTTGAAAAAAGTACATTAAGGAGTTTTTATTTTTTTTTGAAGTGTCATAATATATTGGCCACATTATCACATTTGAAAAAAGGACATTAAGGAGCTTTTAGTGTTTTTTGAGTGTCACATTATACCTGTCAGTTGGACTGTCACATTAATACACGTCACATTGGATTGTCACATCATATCGGTCACATTAATAAAATGGTATAGTCGTCTACCAAAATTGAAAATAAGACCACAAGAAAAGAAATTCTCTACTAATAGAATTTAACAGATTAATAGAAAAAATTTGAGACTAATTGGAGTATTTGTTTGTGAGAAGGGATTTACTAGTAAATATCCCTTTATTTAACTAAAAATATTTACAAAACAATAAGAATGCAACTTTTTTTTTTTAAATTTAAAAAAAGCACAGTAAAAATTACAACCCATAAGATTCTCAATTTTTAGTAATTTCCCCATTCCATTAGTAATTTTCTTAATTTTTACAAAAAAAATTAGGAACTTTACACATTTCTGTTAGAGTTTGAAGATATTGAAAGTTTGCATGCTAATTAAAACCTCTAATATTTTAAATTTTAGGAAGATAAAATAAAAGTTTTGAAATAAATGGTCAAAAATACCCTTATGCTGTGTTTGGTTGAGGGATTTGGGAAGGGATTTGAAAAGAGAAAGGGAAAAGGTGTGTGAAACTAGGTGAAATGTAAGTATATTTTATTCACATTTCACCTAACTTTTTCCTTTCCCTTTCCAAATCCCTCCTCAAATCCCCTAACCAAACACAGCATTAAACACCAAAAACCTTACAACAGCTCTAGATTATTCCCTTTATACGTTTCTCTCTCTCTCTCTCTCTCTCTCTCTCTCTTTTTACCACCAGTGCTTCAACCGCATACGTTCACCAATGCCACAACCATATCTTCTTGTGGCCGCCTCTTCTAGATCCGTTGCCACTACTACTTCCGTTCACAACCATCTTCCAAATCTAAAACAAGTCGTCGCATTTCATGACCGTAGTTTAGATTTGAATTGAGTCATTGTTCGCAACAGTAGTTTGCTCGTTGTTCGTAACGGCCATTCATACCATCATTACCTTACCGCCATCGATTCTACTTTGTTTATTAGTTTAAACACTAATATTGTTGAATAACAATTAAGCTTGTTGCATAGTTTGATCTCTCTATTATTCATCTCTTACTTTTTTCTCATATTCTTCTTTTATTTCTCTTTTTGTTTAAAATAGTTTGATTTCTCAGTCACACAATGAAATTTCATTTCGCTAGAGAGTCATCAGAAATGGAATGACAGTAGTCACTAGAAAGTTGTTACCAACAACCAAAAGTAGCAGTGGCAGTGACAGTGTTAGGTAGAAGTGCAATAATGAAACTAGACTAAGAGTAGTTTTGTCCCCCCCCCAAAAAAAAAAAAATTAGTTTCCTTAAACTAACAAATATATTTTTGTTGTTCTTAAACTAATACAAAATATTTTCTAGGTAGTTAAATAAATAAAAAAAATCCATTTTTTAATTATCTTGGTTAATCTTCTTGATTCTGAGTCAAGTAATAATTGGGTTAAGTTATATAATGTCGTTTTGAAAATTGACAGAGACTAAGTGGATGGATTAGAGTGAGATTATTTGGTATCACCTACCCTTTAATTATATGATTGTCTCGTGTCCTTGATGTGAGAATTATGAACCCTTATATTGACCACTTGTTTCGCTATGAGTGAGGTGAGAAATTGTGGAGTTGGAATTTTGGTCTAGCATTGTCATTGAGTTTAAGTCAGGTACATTTGACTTTGAGTGATTGGTAGCAATTTTAATTAAGAGATGTTTGAGTTCGTTTGATAAAGGATGACTTTTTATTTCACCCTTATTTATTCCATCATACTTGTGGCAATACTATCGTAAAAGAAGTTATTTGGTAGATCCCTCGTCGAGAAAATAAATTGGTATGAGACATTTTTGTTCCTTTGTGAGTCTTGGAAATTGCTTCAGAATGACCATTGTTGACATAAGAAAATCCCTTAGAGTGAGTGGTATTATAGCTTGTGGTTGTACTTTTGGAGTTTGGGTAGAAGTAAGTTGGCTAGCGACTTCAGAAGGGAGGTGCAATGATTTATTGATTCATGTATATGTCACTCACAAGGGTGACTAGTTGTACTAATATCAGATGCTTGTCTCTAGTTGATTGTGTAAGATTCCCTTAATAGGGTTAGTTGTGAAAAATCCATGTTACAGACAAGAAATAAATAGTGAGTACTTGGTGGATTGTAGTAATGTTTGTGAAGGGATGTGACTTCCCCAGTTTGTAAGTTTAGTTCTTTCGTTTGTTTTATTTAAACTTATAGTTGTTGTTATGTATTGTTGTTGTTTGAAATTGTTCACAATTTGTGACATCACCGTTTTGGGTGATGGGATCATTGGTTGGGTGATGGGTACAAGTCACTGCCAAAATTGGTTTGAGGAAGAGCTAGGAATGAAATTTTCCTATTGTGTATGACCTTGTTGGAAATCCCAAATTTATTGTTATGAGTGAGTATAGAGCGATTCTGGTTTAGACCCGACCCGTTGATATTATGGATCTAGGTTTCTTTGTCTTATATAGTTGTTCATGTCTTATTATCCTTATTCCTCATTGAGTTTGATTTTTAGAGTGTCTTGGTTGCGTTTAGAACAGGTTGGGAGGTAGTTTTTCAAAATAGTTTCTGCCTAGATTTTGGCTTTTTCGCTCCAGTGACATTTCTTATGCTTGAGTGGTCTTTAAGACTCTTAGTACTTTTGTAGGCTTGCAGAGATACTGGAGTTAGCATTCTTCACTCGAGTGGTATTTCTTGTGCTCGAGCGATATTTCTTGAGCTCAAGCGGTGGTCTCCTATCTGCAAAACCTCTAGGAGTTTGTATTCTTCGCTCGAGCAGTAAACTTCTTCGCTCGAGTGGTACCACTTATTATGTTTGGTCGCTCGAGTGACACTTCTTGTGCTCGAACGGTTTGTGCGTATATCAGTCTGTAAAGTCACCTTTTTGGCTCACTTTTTCATATCTCTCTCTCTTTCTCTGTAAACATTCTAAAAACCCTAAGTTAAGACACACTCTCTCTAAAACTCACATTCTCTCTACAAATACACCTAGATCCATTGATTTCTTCACCTGTGTCCCATCGATAAAAAGGTAGAACACTCCGAGAGCTTCTTTTTGATTGGAGCAAAGTTGGGTTTTGGCGTTGTTGAAGTTTCTTTATTCCTTCTCTTGTCTTCTACGCTTGAGATAGGGATATCTTTGCACTTTCTTATGATTTTTAACTTAGTTATTTGTGTTTTTGAAACAACATTGTGATTTGAGGATTTTTAAACAATCTAGGGTTTTGGCTTGAATAAAAAGGAGGGGTTTTTAAATGGGTTGTTGGAAATGATTGAGGAAATGTATTTATTGTTAAGTTATGATGAAATGATGGATTTTTATATTTCAAATTGATTTATAAAGGAAAGGGGATTTTGCCCTAAGAATATCAAACGCTGATTTTGAAATGATAAATGGAATTGATGTTGGAAATGTGGAATTGGATTGATGTTGATGAGGATGGCAGAGTTAGATATGCATTATCACTTCTATCTTGAGATTTTTCAGAAAGTTTGTCGTTATGGAAATTATTTATCTATTTAGAGATATCTAGTTTGGGCTATCGGTGGAGGATAACTATGATTGGTGTAGAAATCATATGAAAACTAGGAGAATTGAAACTGTTAAACAGGAAATCAACCCAAGAGGGGGGTGAATTGGATTAATTAAAAAATTTGGCCAGAAAAAGATTTCAAAAGATTAAGTGATTAAATGCAGCAGACAATCAATAAATGCACAGAAAATAAAAAGAAAGGAAAGAAGAGCTCAATACAAGGATTTATAATGGTTTAGCTCACCGACCTACATTCACTCCTCAAGAGACCTCCTTAAGAATTTCTTCACTAAGAATCAATACACCACCAAGCTTCACCTAGCTTGTGGATTTTTACAAAGGACTTACTTCAATCTATTGAGGACCTCTCAACTAAATGCCTCACTTTACAAGTGTTTCACTCATAAAATAAGGAACAAGAGAAAGAGGTTCACCTGTCATCTTTTACAAATATACTCTCTCAAAAGATGGACATGAAAGTGTAAGCTCACAAGTAATTTAAGACTCACTCAGATGTGAAATGGAAAGTACAATGGAGTATATTAAAAGCTCTTGATTGCTCTTTAATGCTCTGAGTTTCTTTGTATTGAAGAAGTGTGTTTTCCAAGCAAGAAGAGTTTCTTCTTTATAGCATTAATGGCTTCTAGCTATTGAAGAGAGGAGATTTGAATCTTCTAGCCGTTGGAGTAAATAATGAAAGATATCTTCCAGTTGTTGTTTGATCAGAGTATGGAGAAGGCAGACTATAGGCAGGACTTGGGAAGAGAAGGTTCATTTAATGCACAAGCTTTTATTTAATGCTCAATCTCATAAGTCAACTTCATGGTAGAAGATATGGTGCCAGAAGATCTACTCAGGGGTTAGAAAAGATGACATACTCTGCACTAACATCTTAAAAAGTGGCTGAGAAAAAGGCTGTGTCAGTCCAGATCTGATTTGGTAGCTAGATTTTTGAAACCCAGATTTTACAGGTGTCGACCTCTGCAAATTGTTAGTTGACCCTTTGCTCTTCTTCTTTCCTCTGAGTTTAATTCTAGGTGTTATTGGTGTCGACCCTCGTCATTCTTGGTGTCGACCTTTGCTGCTAAATTGCATTATGAAATTTAGTGTCGACCCTTACTGTTCTTGGTGTTGACCCTTGCTGTTGGATTACATTATGAAATTTAGTATCAACCCTTGCTGTTTTTGGTGTCGACCCTTGCTGTCTTGATGTCGACCCTTGCACTTGGAACACTTAGACATTTTGAGCTTTACTCTAGTGTTGACCCTTGGACCTGTTTCAAGTATAACTAGAATTTTGCATCTAAATGCTAATCTTGTGTTTTGGAGGGCCAAAAATATTGAAAAACAACACTCTAAAATCATATAACTTCTAGAATCTTTGAAGAACAATTTGTATACTATTATTTTGAAAACTTAGAATAATAAAATGATTTCAAAAATATTGGTCAATAATCAAAATCAATAAGAATTTATATTGAATAACCTTGGGTCTAACAATCTCCCCCTTTTTGATGATGACAAATATCTAAAGTTTTCAAAGTATGAGTAAAAGCATTAAGAAGAGTTTTTCAAGAAAAAAAGAAAATGAGATCGAAAACTCCTCCTATAAAAAGGGCTTTGAGTCCATAACAAGGATAACTCAAAATATGTATGTCAAGGAGATTTTCAATTGATACAACAATGGAGTCAGCTCCCCCTGTCAATATGCACTAGACCATTCATTACTAAAGCTAAATTCTTCAGTTTATTTTCATTGAATGAAATCACAAGCATTGAATGAAATCACGGGCTCTTTAAAACAAATTCCATAATGCTCCAAGTAAAAAAAAATAACAACACATCACAATCATTTATAAACTATCACAAATAGCAGCATGTTTTCATACCATTAAAGAGATTAGCACAAAGTGTCTATGTTCCCAAAAATATCCATATACATCATCAATTTCTTAACTTGTGTTTACCCAAAAAGTGTTGTATCTAGGCATCCATATATATCTATTCTTCTTAACAGTTAATCACAGCTAAAAGCTATATGAACATCCATTTAACCAACTACAATTAGAGCCAACTATTAGAGCTAACTATTAGAGCCAACAACAACAATTTCTCCCCCTTTGTAATCAACAAAAAGAGGGGGGGTCAGAGCATCAACGAAATGAAGGAGGAGATCGAGGCCAATGTGGTGCAGCTTCACACCATCCTTGGGCAAACCATTGCATGAACTTGTGGATTTGTTCACCTAGATCATCGTCCTAGTGCTGTTGGAAAATTTGACGAAATTCTTCGTTGGAGTTCTTGATCCTGTAGACTGTAATCACCGTACTTTCTACACTCTCTTTAGCAGCTGTAATGACTTGGGCTTACCGCAACTTCATGCGATCAATGTCATTTTGTATTTCAGTCTGTTGAGAAATAAGTTGGAGAACCAAGGCGGCCAACTCATCCACCTTTTGTTCCAAAGTAGAGGAGGGTGAAACAGGGACAGAGTGAGAGAATGATGGAATGTCTGAGACAGGGATGGATTGGGAATCTAGGTTTAGATTGTTAAGCCTGGAATTGATTGAAGCAATCTTATCCAACAGGGGACCTTGAACCATAAAGTCAAGATGTTCGATTTTTTGAGAAAGAGAAGAGAGGTCAGAAGGATGTGGTGGAGTAGAAGGACCAGGGGTTGAGAAAGGAATGGTAGGACTGGAAAGGAAAGGGCCAGGGGTAAAGAGATCAGGAGTAGAAAGATTAGGAGTGGAGAGACCAAGAGAAGAACTAGATTTCTTGGTCTTGGTCCAGATGTTGTTGATTAGAGAGTATCCCATATTTCTTAGAGTTTCAGCCCCATAATAAGAGGATTCTCAAGAGACCGTTTCTTCTCCCTTTAGATCAATTTTGAAGTGTTTGAAAATCTTTGTGAAAATCATGCCATAGGGAAGGGTTTGATTATTTTGTTTATGGGCATTTTTGATACAATGGACAACCAAAAAACCGAAACCAGTAAGAACACTAGTGGATAGGTCCCAAATGAGGTAAGTGTGGCCATATGTGATGGCATCAAAGAGGCTGGAGCGTGGAATAAAGTTGTGAGTAATGATGTGATATAACAGCCTCATTTCAATCGAAAGGTCTTTCCCAGAGGCAGTGATATGATCAGTTAAATCAGGGTTATTGTTGAGAAATTGAAGACCAATAAGATGAGTGTATTGGGGTGGCTTAAGAGTGACTGATGGATTGACCCTATGTCCGTCATTTGAGGTTTTCAGAATGGAGTTAATGACAGAGGGTGTCAAACTGAAAGAGACACCTTTAACAAAGCAGTCGAGGGTATGACGAGAAGTGTCCTCATCATAGGAGAGATTTGCAAAAAAAACTCTTTGATGAGTGTGAGGTAAATGTCATAGTCGAGTTTCAAAAGAGATGACCACTTTTGGTTATCAAACCAGGCTTTTACAGGAATAGAATGTTTTTCAAAGAATGCGATGTCTATTGTGCGACCAGAGATTACCTTGCGTAGATTGAAGCCCTTGTTGAAGGCTAATCTGCACTCTGGGTTTTTGAATCAAAGCACGGAAGGAGAACCAACGACGGCGGTGGAAGAGGAGGAGGTGCGTGGTTACTTCCGTGTTGGAACAAGAGGAGGTGATTAAGAGTCCATGGAAAGGAAGAATAGAGATCGTGAGAGAGAGATGGAAGAGGATCGGAATGTGGATCGTTGGAGAAAATTGCCGGAATTGGAAAAAGGGCTAGGGCTAGATTTTAGTAGGTGTCGCGGGAGAAAAGGGAAGAGTCGTGGTGTATATATATACCCTTGAGAGGGTGTCGACCCTCATGAAGAGAGGGGTCGACCCTTCGAATTTGAAAAGACCGTGCAGCAAACCTTTGGCCAAAGACAGGTGTCGACCCTTAGGGGAAGGGGGTCGACACTAAAAAGCAGTGTCCTCAGATTCATCAGGTGTTGACACCTTCGAAGAGAGATGTCGACCCTAAAAAGTAGTGAATTAGAAATTAACTGATGTCGACATCGGAGAAGAAGGGTGTCGACCCTTAGCAACAAAAAACACAAGGTTGGTTCACAAGGTGTCGACCTTATAGAGCAGGGGGTTGACACTTAAGGGTCCTGAAGAGCAAAAACTAGTGTTTTTCACATCAAATTTCTCAAAGAAGCATAATAACACATAGTTTAACATCACACATGAATATTCAACATACCAAGCTCAGTTCGTATAAAATAGAATTGCTCCTCATTGAGAGGCTTGGTAAAGATATCAACCAATTGTTGACTTGTAGGCACAAAGTCGAGTTCAATGTCACCTTTAAGTACATGATCTCGTAGAAAGTGATGCCTTATTTCAATGTGTTTAGTGCATGAGTGTTGTATTGGATTTTTTGAAAGATTAATGGCACTAGTGTTATCACATTTAATAAGAATGTGATCATAATGAAGTCCAAAGTCAAGAAGTTGTTATTTCATCCAAAGCATTTGAGCACAACAACTAGCGGTGACAATATATTCCGCTTCAGCTGTAGATAAAGCCACAAAATTTTATTTTTTTACAAAACCATGATGTGAGTGAATTTCCAAGAAAATGACAAGTGCCACCAGTGCTTTTTCAATCAAGTCTACATCCTACAAAGTTGACATTCGAGTAACCATAAAGGTCAAAAACATTTGTTTTAGGGTACCAAAGACTCAAAAGTGAAGTGCCAACAAGATATCTAAAAATGCATTTTACCGCGATGACGTGTGATTCCTTTGGAGCCGATTGAAAACGAACATACATACAAACACTAAATATGATATCGGGTCTACTAGCAGTGAGATAGAGTAAGGAACCAATCATTCCTTGATATTTCTTTTCGTCTACCGATTTACCTTGCTCATCTTTTTCAATTTTAATCGATGTACTCATGGGAGTTGCTGCAGGTTTTGATAAGTCCATTTCAAATCTTTTGAGGAGACCCTTGATATATTTGGCTTGAGATAAATGGATTCCATCTTGGGATTGTTTTATTTGTAATCCGAGAAAGTATGTCAACTCTCCCATCATACTCATTTCAAATTCGCCCTGCATATCCTTAGAAAATTCCTCACACAAAGATTCATTAGTAGCACCGAATATGATATCATCAACATAGATTTGAACAATAAGCATATCATCATTTTTGGTTTTTATGAAAAGAGTGGTATCAATTTTCCCACAAGAAAAATTTTTTTCAATAAGAAAATTGCTTAAGCGTTCATACCAAGCTCTAGGGGCTTGTTTTAAACCATATAAAGCTTTTGAAAGTTTATAAACGTGGTTTGGGTGTTTGTGATTTTCAAAATCGGGAGGTTGTTCAACATTTACGTCCTTTAAAATATACCCATTTAGAAAAGCACTTTTCACATCCATTTGGTAAAGTTTAAAATTTTTATAACAAGCAAATGCAAGCAACATGCGAATGGCTTCAAGACATGCAACGAATACAAAAGTTTCATCAAAATCAATACTCTCTTCTTGATTATAACCTTGGGCTACAAGTTTAGCTTTGTTCCTAATAACAACATCGGATTCATCTATTTTGTTTCGAAAAACCCATTTTGTTCCAATAACGAAATGATTCTTAGGACGAGGAGTCAAAAATCGAACTTCAATTCTTTTAAACTGATTTAACTCTTCTTGCATAGCAAAAATCTAGTTTTCATCGTGTTCAGCCTCTGAAAAAGTTTTTGGCTCAATTTGAGAAACAAAAGTTAAATTGCCACAAACATTATGAATTGTGTGGCATCTCCTATAATAAGATCTTTGGGATGTCCATGAGCATACTTCTATTCTTTGGGTAGATCATTTTCCTTTGTTGGATGGGCATACTCTTTTTGGAGATCTTCCATAGATACTTCGACATTGGGTTCCGAAGAATGAAGTTCATCATGTTCCGATAAGTAAATGCCTTATATTCTTGGATTAGTATCTGCAATATCATCACTAACAATATTCTTGGAAGCAAAGGAGTTAGATTCATCAAAGGCAACGTGTATAAATTCTTCAACAAGTAAAGTTCTTCTATTAAAGACACGATAAGCTTTACTAGAATTTGCATAGCCAAGAAACACGGCTTCATCAGATTTTGCATCAAATTTCCCAAGATTTTCTTTATTATTATTAAGTACAAAACATTTATAATCAAATGCATGAAAATGACCAATGTTGGATTTTCTACCTTTCCACAATTCATATGGCGTTTTCTTAAGTATGAGTCTAATCATGACACGATTAATAACATAACAAGCAATGTTGACGGCTTCTGCCCAAAAATATCTTGGCAAATCATTTTCACAAAGCATAATTTGAGCGATTTCTTCAAGAACTCTATTTTTTCTTTCTACTACACCATTTTGTTGAGGAGTTTGAGGAGCAGAAAAATTATGATCAATGCTATGCTCATTACAAAATAGAATAAACTCATTATTATCAAATTCTCTATCATGACCACTTCTAATGCTACAAATGGCAAGACTAATCACATTTTGAATACGTTTACATAGAGTTGAAAAAGTAGAAAAAGTATCACTTTTGTGTGCCAAGAAAATCGCCCAAGTGAATCTAGTATAGTCATCCACACAAACAAGACAATAAGATTTACCACCAAGACTTAAAGTTCTAGAAGGTCCGAACAAGTCAATATGCAACAATTGAAGAGGCCTAGAAATGGAAATAATATTTTTGGATTTGAAAGAAACTCTTGTTTGTTTTCCTTATTGACAAGCATCACAAAGTTTATCTTTTTCAAAATCAATTTTTGGTAAACCAACAACCAAGTCAAGTTTTGAAAGTAAATCCATATGAGCATGTCATAGCCTTCTATGCCATAGCCAGCCATATTCATTTATAGCAAATAAGCACTTAATATCATGATTAGGAGATAAACTGTGCAAATCAAATATATACACATTTTTATGCATATGACTAACAAAAAGCACTTTGTTATCAGCTAAATTTTTAATGGTGCAGTGGGATTTTTCAAAAGTGACATGATTGCCTTTATCAGACATTTGACTAATACTAAGCAAGTTGTGTTTTAATCCTTTAACAAGCAACACATTTTCGATAATGGGTGAAGAAGTTTTACCAATACTACCTTCGTCGATGATCTTTCCCTTACTATTGTCTCCGAAGGTTACGCAACCTCCTCATTTGGATTTAAGGGTTAAGAACATTGCTCTATCGCTGATCATGTGCCTTGAGCACGCACTATCGAGGTACCACTGGTTGTTGCTGGATTTTGACCTAAAGCACACCTGCAAAAATCAAATTTTCGTTGGCCTTTTGGTACCCATTCTTTCTTGGGTCCATGAGAGTTAGGAGTTGAAGTATTTTTGGGAACCCACTTCTTTTTCATTCTATCAAATGAGTTTCTCTTAGCAAGACATGAAAGAGAGATATGACCTTTTCTTCCACAATAATGACATGTGACATGAGAATGGTTAGATGATGCATGAAAAAGTCTTTTTGGAATTTTTTGCTTTTGAAAAAGGTTTATATCCAATTCCTATTCTTCCAAAGGTTTGATTTTGAATTTTGAGAATTTTATCTTAGGTATCTCTACCTTGAGTAAATTTTGAAAGAATATTTTTTAAATCTTCTATGTTTTCATTTAAACAGTTTTCTCCTTTTTCAAAGTTTCATTTTCTTTTTGCAAATCATCTACTTTCTTTTCAAAAATGAAAGATTCTTTTTCATTTGAAAATTCTTTCTCATTTTCCCTTGTCAAGACTTCATTTTCTAAAGTATTGATCTTAGAAGTCAAGAATTCCTTTTCTTGAGATAAACTTGAGATTATTTGCTTTTGACAACTACTTTTCATACTTAATTTTTTAAATTCAACATGTAATTCATCAAAAGTAGTTTGTAATTCATCAAAGGTAAAGGAGTCATCATTTACCTCATTTTCATCTTTAAGTGCCATCGAGCATAGATTTGCGATTTGATTTTTGCAAATATCAGTCTCTGAGTCACTGTCATCACTGTCTTCTCCCTATGTTGCGATCATGGCTTTCTTCTTGTCCTTCTTGAATTGTTTCTTGAGCTCTGGACATTTCGATTTGTAATGTCTCAGCTTGTTGCATTCATAGCAAGTAACTTCAGATTTTTTATGACTTTCTCCTTTTTGAAAATCTTTGTTGAAGTCTTTTCTGAAGAACTTCCTTACATCTTGTTTCTTCTTCACAAATTTTTTGAACCTTTTGGTAATGAAAGCCATTTCTTCATCTTCCTCCGAAGCATCTTCTTCTTCCTCTTGAGATTTTGAGGTAGACTTGAAAATTATCCCCTTTTTCTTATTCTTGTCTTCTTCTTCCCTTTCTTCTTATTCTTGTCTTTTTCTTCTTCTTTTCCTTCTTGCATAATGATCTCATGAGTTAGAAGAGATCCCATTAACTCATCAAGACTTAATGTTGACAAGTCCTTTGCTTCTATCACTGCAATAACTTTGTTCTCCTAGCTGTTTGGCAATGAACAGAGAACTTTTCTAATAATTTTTGCATTAGTATAAGTCTTCCCAAGAAATTTGAAACTGTTTATAATATCCGTAAAGCGAGTGAACATTTGGGATATGTTCTCATTAGGTTTCATCTTGAAGAGCTTATAGTTATGAACAAGCAAACTCACTCTAAACTCTTTGACTTGAGCGGTTCCCTCATGAGTGACAATAAGTTTATCCCAAATTTCTCTTGCCATTATACAAGTGCATATTTTGTTAAACTTAGTAGCATCAATTGCCATTATACAAGTGCATATTTTGTTAAACTTAGTAGCATCAAGTGCCCAATACAACATATTAACTGCTTTGGTATTGGATTGAATATCCTTATAATCAACACTAGTCCATTCACTCTTAAGTTTGGGAACTAACAGACCATCTATGGTTTTGGTGGGGATTTTAGGACCATCACAGATAATTTTCCAAACCTCATAGTCAATAGATTGAATATGTATAATCATATAGGTTTTCCAATAGTTGAAATTTGTGCTATTGAAGAAATGTGGTCGGTTTGAGGCTTGACCTTCAGGAAGAGACGAGTTAGGGGTTGCCATAGATCACTCTAAGACAGTTAAGTCATAATACTAGAGAAGAGGCTCTGATACCAATTGTTAAACAGGAAAGCAACCCAAGAGGGGGGGTGATTGGATTAATTAAAAATTTTGGCCAGAAAAAGATTTCAAAAGACTAAGTGATTAAATGCAGCAGACAATCAATAAATGCACAGAAAATAAAAAGAAAGGAAAGAAGAGGTCAACACAAGGATTTATAATGGTTTAGCTCACCGACCTACATTCACTCCTCAAGAGACCTCCTTAAGAATTTCTTCACTACGAATCAATGCACCACCAAGCTTCACCTAGCTTGTGGATTTTTACAAAGGACTTACTTCAATCTATTGAGGACCTCTCAACTAAATGCCTCACTTTACAAGTGTTTCACTCAGAAAATAAGGAACAAGAGAAAGAGGTTCACCTGTCATCTTTTACAAATATACTCTCTCAAAAGATGCATATGAAAGTGTATGCTCACAAGTAATTTAAGACTCACTCAGATGTGAAATGGAAAAGTACAATGGAGCATATTAAAAGCTCTTGATTGCTCTTTAATGCTCTAAGTTTCTTTGTATTGAAGGAGTGTGTTTTCCATGCAAGAAGAGTTTCTTCTTTATAGCATTAATGGCTTCTAGCTATTGGAGAGAGGAGATTTGAATCTTCTAGCCGTTGGAGCAAATCATGGAAGATATCTTCCAGTTATTGTTTGATCAGAGTATGGAGAAGGCAGACTGTAGGCAGGTCTTGGGAAGAGAAGGTTCATTTAATGCATAAGCTTTATTTAATGCTCAATCTCGTAAGTCAACTTAATGGTAGAAGATATGGAGCCAGAAGATCTACACAGGGGTCAGAAAAGATGACATACTTTGCACAAACATATTAAAAAGTGGCTGAGAAAAAGGCTGTGTCAGTCTAGATCTAATTTGGCAGCCAGATTTTTGAAACCCAGATTTTACAAGTGTCGATCCGTGCAAATTGGGTGTCAACCCTTTGCTCTTCTTCTCTTTTTTGAGTTTAATTCCAGGTGTTCTTGGTGTCGACCCTTATCATTCTTGATGTCGACCCTTGCTGCTAAATTGCATTATGAAATTTAGTGTCGACCCTTGTTGTTCTTGGTGTCGATCTTTGCTGCTGATTTGCATTCTGAAATTTAGTGTTGACCCTTGCTGTTCTTAGTGTCGACTCTTGCTGCTGGATTGCATTATGAAATTTAGTGTCGACCCTTGCTGTCTTGGTATTGACCCTTGCTCCTGGAACACTTAGACATTTTTGAGCTTTGTTCTGGTGTCGACCTTTGCTATTTTGGTGTCAACCCTTGGACTTGTTTCACGTATAACCAGAATTTTGCATCCAAATGCTAATCTTGTGTTTTGAAGGGCCAAAAATCATTGAAAAACAACACTCTAGAATCATATAACTTCTAGAACCTTTGAAGCACAATTTGTATACTATTATTTTGAAAACTTTGAATAGTAAAATGTTTCAAAAATATTTGTCAATAATCAAAATCAATAAGAATTTATATTTGAATAACCTTGGGGGTAACATAAACTATTTTCTAATCCACGGCATTGAGCATTGTATTATATTTAACACATTTGAAAGTGTATATTGTTTTGAGAAAAATGGGTGAATACCTTGGCGAATCTGGGTAGGGGGTGTGGTTATGGTATTATGTTGGCCTATGTGTCCTTGGTGAAAGTCCAGAAACCCGCATAACTAAGTGTCGAGCCTTTCGGTTAATACCGGTAAAAATGATAATTGGTAGTAGTTGTATAGTCTACTTGCAAACACGTACCTAGGGATATCCAGAGTGTGATTCACTACACTGTTTTCTATTGTAAAACAAATGTTTTCATGAGTTGAGATACAAACCTGGCATTGCATGGTTTTGGAAAGATATATAAAATGTTTTCGGCACAAGCATTGCATATGCATACAACTTATATCTTTGTTAAGATTCATAATCTGTGTTACAGTATTTCTACTGGGTTTTGGCTCACCCTATGTGGGAAAACCATTTTCAGGTGCTGATGATATGCCTCCACCAAGGCAATAGCCTGGGAGGATTTGGAGCAAGAGCTTTATTTTGTTTAATTGTTGTATTTATTTTGTATAAGCCTAGGGCTTTATTTGTATTGACTTTAATCTCACTTTTATTGTAACCAAGTATTGTCTTAGAAAGTTGTAAGCCTTTAGGGCATTTCTTATGTGTTTTAACTCTTATTTCGTATCTTTAACTTGTAACACATGCTATAGATGCAGGATTAGGACTCGTGAAAGTATAACTACATGTGCTACCTTTTGTACCACGGAATCATATGAAATGACAGGATACCTATTTCAGAAAACTATATTTATACATTGTTGTCATTTGTTAATATTATGGATGGTTCATTATAATTATTTCGGGGTGTCATAGAGTAAAGGAGAAATAGTTATTAGGAAGGTATATCGAACCTTGTGATGTATATAACTCTTAAAAAAAAAAAAGATTTTACAAACTCTTCTTTTTATAATTTTTGCTTATATCTAAAACATGTATTTTGGAAGTTTTATTCCAAGAAGAAATTACTTCTATTTTAAAAGGTGAGAATATTCTTTATTGGGTTGTTCATATTTATGTGGGGTGGGGTGATGTACATATGTGAAATTTGTGTGGGAACACAAGGTGTGCCTCGGTAGAAGTTATTACTGTCAAACATTATGAATTACATAGGTCACCTTCATGATCGTGAAATTATTCTTCGCAATTAAGTATGTGTAGAGTTAGTCTTGAACTTTACATTGTATAACTTGTGTGTACTTGGGAAGAGGCGTGATCTTGATAGGGGGAGATTGAGATTGTTGGTAAAAGAGTTATTTGTCACTCGCCATTTTTATTACCAGGTTAACATTACCATATCCGTTGTTAAAATTCATTTTCATTAATACAACACGAAAATGAAATCCACCGATGTCCATTAATACATAAAGATTCCCTTAATCATATAAACAAATTGAAATGCAACATGAATTACAATTAATTAAATTGTCCATAGGCTTACACTATTACATAAAAGAGAAAGGGCTCAACCCTCTTTACAACAATGGCATTTCACCCACAAATAAAAACCCCGTGGCCAACTCGTAAGGAAGATCACTAATCTTGTATCACTTATCAACTTGTACCTGAAAAAGGATTAGCAATAGGGCTGCAAATGAGCCAAGTTATTCATGAGCAGGCTCGGCTCGGCTCAGCTTGGTTTATTTAGTAAATGAGCCAAACTCGAACTCAAATAGGCTTGTTTAGTAAATGAGCCGAGCTCGAGCTCGCATAAGCTCCGCTCATCAAGTTTGGCTCATTTATCTTTATTTAAATTATATAATAAATATATTACTTATATATTAAATAATATATAAATATATATATATATATAATGTATACATTATTTATATATTAAATAATATAAATAATATTTTTTATTTAAATAATATAAATAATATTAAAAAAATCTTATCGAGTCGAGCTGAGCCGATCAATCGAGCTCAAGTTTCATTAATATTAACGAGTCGAACCAAACTCAAGCCCAATTACTTATCAAGCCGAGCTCGAGCTCAATAAATGAGCTTGATAAGTAAACGAGCCGAGCTTGAGCTTAGCAAAGCTCGGCTCGGCTCGGTTCATTTGCAGCCCTAATTAGTAAAGTGGGATGAGCATAAAGCCCAGTAGGAATCCCAACATGATCCTAAACAATATCAACATATAGATAGCTATGATTATGAATGCATCATATCATATAATATAAATAATGTGACGATTTATAATTAAAGCATAATTATCTATAAACTTTTTCCAAAAATCATCCAATTTGCTCAACAATACAAATAGCTCTCTCTTCTTTCTCTTATATTATCCATTTCATAAAGAATATATATTAACAACACGTTTCGATAACGTGTTCACAAAACTCAATTGCCTTTCATTCCTTACACTCCCTACCATCACATGCACCCTTACTAATACATGAACCACATTTCCAAGCCCTAAGCTAAAGGGTAATGAAACATTTCTACAACCCGTTTGACACACAAATGTACATACAATACCTTTAACATGAAAAAGAAAATAACGTACATGCCAAGACTACTACACAACCATATGAGACAACCCAACCTTATCAACCAAATCGCTACCACATATAATATACACAAATAAACTTGTTCAACAATGAAACCTCAACCCATGCTCTACCTGCCTCAAGCACGGTAAGCCAAGGATACACCTTTCTACAACGAAATATCAATTTACCAGACACAAATTGGAAGGGAATGGTACCTCTGCCAATTTACTAGACACAAACTGAAAGAGAATGGTATCTCTGCTAAGTTCTCCAGACGCTAGCTGGAAGGTAATGGTACCTCTCATTCTTAGCGCAACATACATCACCAACCATCACAACATGCTAAAAGCATAATAACACAAATGTAATACATACACACAATCTATTCAACACATCAATATCATCTTCCACTGATGACTAAGGACAAAACCCCTAAGCACATGTATTTGATACTCACAACTACAACCATCCAAATCTCATGGGACATAAGTACAACAACAATAATATGTATCAAATGTTCATATGTCCAACCTCTCATTTATTCTCGATTTACAAAAGAGTTATAATTTCATTTTCTTTCTTTAATAATCCCTAATCTATTGTTAACCGAAACCATAACCCAACTCAACTCAACTCAGCATATATTTCTCAAAACAATCTCAATATCTCTGTTAATTTCCTTTTTAGCAATTATTACATTAATACCATCCACATAATACATAACATAACTATTACTCAACTTTCCCCCTCTTTATTTCATTAAATATTTAATAATAAAAATTATGGTTTTTCCTCCATTCATAATATAAATAAGATAGACTACCTTCCAATACACCAAAACCTTCCAAAAATATATAATTTCACTTTTTACAACTCAAACCCAAAAACCCTTTTTCGTGAATTCGAAATCACATAACTAAATCATTATTTTTATGTAATAGAAATATACAACATGTCTATCAGTAAGGAAGTATTGAGAATGAGTAAAGAAATCCCTATCTTTAGCAAGAAGAGGAGAAAGCTTGCAAATTCAACTTTGACGAAAATATGATCTGCTCAAATTACTTGAAAGCTCTCTTCGTGCTCTATGTTTTGGTATATGGAACTAGGGTGAGATTTGAGTGGAAGAAAATGAAATCCAAGCTTAAAAGCTTAGGTTTTTTGGACATGAAGGAAAGAGAAGAAAGAGAGAGAGAGAGAGAGAGAGAGAGAGAGAGAGAGAGAGAGAGAGAGAAAAATGATCTACATTTGACAAAAAAAAGTGACTTTTTAAATTGTTGATCCTGAACAGACCGCTCGAGCGATGAAACCTGCACTCAAGTGTAGAACACACACTTCCAGAATCTCAGACTTGTAAAAGTACTAGATAACTGGCAAGATCGCTCGAGCGTACAACCTGTCGTTCGAGCAATGAAGAAGAAAAACTTTTAGGTTATTATATTATTTTTTGGGGGAATGGATAAAGCATTATCCTATGATTGCATTTTTCTTGTGGGCACCTTGTGTTTAGTGGGTTGTCTAGATTGGGTTTACTCAATGAGAGTGATGATTCGACGCTGCAATCTACATTTTTTTATTGTTTGACTGTATGCGGTTAGGAATGTTAATTTGTATCAGTGTTGTGTAATCTAGGTAGCTTCAATAACTAAATTCTCTTTGCCTTGTAATTGGGTCAGTCAAAATGATTTAAATTCCAAAATTGTTTGCTAAACCTTAGACAGTGTTTCCTTGTGCTTACTGTTTCCTAGCAGTTAAGTGTAATATGAGAGTGTAATTTCTCTAAAATTTTAGGTCGTAAAGTGACTGAGAACTATTTTCCTTGATGTTGAATCTATTTGAGACGTGAGTAATGTAGGGCATGGTAGTGAGACCCTTTGCTTAAAGTTCAAATTCGTAGAACCGTTACGTTCTTGTAGCTCATTAGAGGTATCTGTGGTCATTCTTGTTTAATCTTGTTAATCAGGGGCCCATACTTAATGGGAGTCACTTGACTCGACTGAGTGAATCATTCTAATTCTTGTGATTGAGTTAGAGGAGAGACTCATCATTTTGGTATTGTACTTGTAACGTTTGGAGTACCTCTAGTGTATCGATGTTGGGACTAAATATGAAGGTTACTACTCGATTTCAATTAAATTTTTGAGTAGTGGTTGCAAATCTATTCAGAGTTATTCTATCTCTTATGTCTCTATGTTGCCTCTATCTCTTATGTCTCTATGTTGCCTTAGCTTCCTTCGTGGGAGTGTCAAGATGGGGTTGGTTGTTGGGTGTTGTTTCTTGTTAATTATGCAGAGTTCCTTGCGTTGAGAGAGAAATGTTATTTGAAATTTGTGTTGGATAGAGAACGTTTTCAATTAGTCGGTACGGTGTTAGTCCTAATGTTTGACATGCTTTACAAATGCAAAACCGACACTTTGCATGCTTGATTGGGCCGACTTAGAGGTAGGTGAGGACACCTTGTATGAGGAGAGACTGGTTCAAATTCTAGATGCCCGAGAACATGCATTGAAAGTCAGGACCATACCTTTAGTAAAGGTGTTATGGAGATACTACGGGGTTAAGGAAGCAACTTGGGAACGGGAGACGAAAATCCACTCCAAGTATTCGAATTTGTTGAGAACGCTTAGTTTGTTTGAGATTGTAGTAGCTTCTAATTTCGTTTTGAGGATTGAGCACTGGTACTTGCTAACTACTTGCCACTATAATTGTTGTCGCTTTCGAGCATGAGAATTGTTATTGGATTGTCACGATTGTTATTTAACTTCATGCTTGTGATAATCATGTCAGTTGTTGTTGATATTGTGGCTATAGCGTTATTGAAATCATGAGGATTGTAGTGGAATATTGTCAAGGTTGTGATCTCCATGCTATAATTGAGTTATTGTTGTTGTTGTTATTGATTCGTTTTTGACATTATCATCGTTGTTCGGAGTTTCTTTATATTGTGGGATTGTTGTCGTTGTTTTGGGTGGTTAGTGAGAGGTGTAGTTTTATTTCGGGGATGAAATTTCTTAAGGTGAGGAGGTTGTGATGTCCCGGGTATACAACCCGCTTTACTTCTCTTCTTTTCTCGTTTAATTTCTTATTTCAAAATTTTGATTTCAATTTGAGGCCCCATCGACCGTGTGAGTCTGCCACACTTCATAACTTTCTTCTACGGGCGTTCAAAACTATTTTCAGGATTTAATTTTCTTATTTTGAGAATAGAGACAGAACCGGGGTGGGAAACACACCTATGCAAACTTAGGATCACTCAAGTAAACAAAACCACATGTGCGGACGTAGTGCCATACATGTGGAAAGGGGGCAAGTTTTAGGATTTGCATTATGAAATAAAAGCACATACGAAGGGCATCTATGGGGAGGTCGTTGCACGTGTAGAAATGTCTTATTCAACCTTGAATTTCGTACCACTTTTGTAACACTTCGTACTCCTTGGACTAGTAGGCTTTCTTTTGACTCTTTTATTATTGTACTTGAAGCCTCTTAGATTGATTTTAGAGTATTGATTGGGGTGATATCATAATGGTAAAGTAGGATTGAACCAAAAACATTGATTCGAATAATTGTCCTATGAGCCGTCTTCACTCTTTTACCTTGTTCTCTCTTCACACTTTGAATCTGGATGTAAGGCTGGAATCATTGGAAATCCTGTTTCTGAGGCTTCAATTTGGACATAAGAACAACCTAAAATGGAGTCCAAATGAAAGAGTTATGCTCGCTTGAAATTTGAGTACTTATGTTGAATGCAAGTCCGCTCGAGCGAACTTTTGACAGCTTGAGCAGTTTGTGAGGGAATTTGAGATTCTAGGAGCGTAATTTCATTGCTTGAGCCAAGCTTTGACCACTCGAGCGGTCTATTCGAAGTTAGATACTTTAAAGTCACTTTTTGACCTAAACTTTTCATTATTTCTTCCTCTCTTCTCTCTCTTTCCTCCGTATCCGAAACCTTAGACCTCCAAACCTTGATTTCATCTATTTTTCACCAAGAATCCACCATAGATCTTGCATTAAAGATGAAGAACAAGTGAAGATCAACATTTTGACCGATTGGATTTTGGATTTTTTGAAGGAATTTTCTTGATCTAACTTCTCTACTTTTATCTTTGAGGTAGGATTACTTTTAATCTTGTATCTCTTTATTTTGAGGATGTTTATGTGGTGCTATTATGATATTGATGCTATAATTTAATGTTTGAGTTTACAAAATTGGGTTTTATTTCAAAAATGAATTTTCTCTACATTTTCTTAAAATATTAATGGCTATAGATTGTGAAGATTTTAGTTGGGAAATAGCATTTAACATGATTTAGGGGTCAAAGCCCCAATTTATGAAAACCCTAGTTGTAAAATTTGGAGAAAAGATGAAATTGATTTTTAGTTCTTTAAAATTGATAAACGATTATGATATTTTGAATATGTATTGATTGAGACTTATGAAATTAAAACCTCTTGAGATTTTTCTTGAATTATGAATATTGTTCCTTATTATTCCATTAAATTACTTGAGTGGTGTACATTATCCTTTACCTAAAGAATGTATGAATACTTGGAAACCTTGGAAAGGTTGTTTAAGGGGGTGGTAAATAGCATGTGAGTCCGGGTAGGGAGTCGGTTTTTGGAAAGAGTTGTGTGTTGTTGGTACCTACGCGAGAGAAAGTTTAGTGCCTAATTGCCCTATCTTAAGCTTATCGTCGGATGAATGTGGGAAAGTGTTTTTTGGGTATCCACTAGTCCTGCCTCATTATAGTCAGTAAAAGTGGGAAAATGGATGATTTTGGGTGCCCATTCCCTACCGTATTAATCGTTGGCAAATGTGGGGATATTTTGGATATAAACCTATGTATATGTATGTATTGAGACTCTCTTTAGGGACTTCATAGCGTATTTACACCCTAGTGTTGAATTGTGAAATTGTGGATGCTATGAATTCATGTATTCTTTCTTAAATTAATACTATGAGTTGAATTGAATATGTTTGGTTGTGATAATGCCATATGGATTTTCAAATAACTAGATACTTTGTTAAAAGTATTTCTACTGTGCATCTAGCTCATTCTGGAATCGGTGATGTGCAACCACCCCCATGAAAAAGAGAGAGGACTCTTTTGTTTTGTAGGGCATGAAGGTTTATTGATGTGTTATGTGGAAGCTCCTAGCATATGTGTTTTGGGACCGTGTGTCCATTTTGTTGTAATAAGGCCTTGCCTTGATGTTTGTACACCATTAAGGCATTATTATTTTTATCCTTTAGCTTCTTGAACTATGTTAATGTTGTTGTAACTAAGACAAGAATATGGAAATCTGTAATCTCTGATATGTAGTTGTAGACACCCCATTTTTGACCGTCCTCAAGACTTGGACGTCACCATTGGAACACTTGGTGATTACCCTTGTTTGTGTTCGTCTTGAGTTCCCGGAGGTCTCGGTTGCGCGCCTTGCCTCAGGATCTCTCGACTCGACCGTGTTGTGTCTGGTTTTGCACCAAACACTTGTGTTTTGCCATGGAAGGGCAGGGAATGCCTTGTGAGGCATCCCCACACATCACCGGCCATGGCTTGAGGCCACCGGCCAGTGATTTTATGCCATCGGCAATGTATATTGCCGGTCGGCACTCTTTGTTGCCGGTCGGCCATTTATTTTGCCAAAATGGTAATTTTGAATGGCCGATCACTGTTCATATACTTCTAGTAGATATTTTGTGCCAGCTGTGATAGCTGGCACCCACTCTATTCCCCTCCATACACGTGTATGGAGGGATTTCCCTCTTGGATGGCTTGTTTTGAAAGCCTTACAAGAGGGAGTTGCCTATAAGAAGAGGGCTCCTCTCTTGGCATGAGGGTTACAAAAAATTTCAGAGGGAGTTCGGGATTAGGGTTAGGGTTGATACATATTTCCTATCTCTATATCTCTCTCTTGTGTGTGTCTAGTGTGTGTTTGTCCATACTATTGCAGACAAACACATAGTGTTACACCTTCTCTTGGTTTTTGAGGGACTAGAGGGTTGTTCTTGGTGTTCTTGACTAGATTTGAGCTCAAGGAGGCAACAAGATCATCATTTCTGAAGGAGGACTTCAAGGGTAAGAAACTAGTCCCTTTTTACCCCATTTTTGCACACTACTTTTACCTATCTTGCAACTGTTTTTTGGCTTTGCATATAATACATAAAAGTTCTGTTTTTAAGGCCTCTAAATAGTTTGTTAAGAGTGTTTTAAGCTTTGGAGTTGTTTGACCCCTCTTAAGCCTTGTTTGGCCCTTGTTTTGTGCTATTTTGTGTGAGCTCCGGGACTTTGGTGTTTGGGCCTCCTCACCACTAAAATCTTGAGGGATTTCAGTGATAAGGATGGTGCCTTGAGGTCCCAAGAAGGAGAGGGCCACCCCCTCTCCTTGTTGTCCTTGAAAAGGACCATTTTTGCCTCTTGAGGGAGCACCTAGCTTAGGCTCTTGTTGACCATGCCTTAGCTGTTATTTATGCTTATTTTTCCATGAAATAGCATTGTTTTAAGTTGGTTTTGGTACACAATGCTTGCTTAACATACATGCCTTGTAATGCCATTTTGTTGCCTTAACATGCCTTAGGTTGTAAACCATTGTTCTAGCAAGTTTTAGGCTTGGCTTTGTGAAGCTTTCATGTTTATTTTGCCATGATTAAGGTCTGTCCTTAGTTGTTTGGGTCGACTTTGGCATGTATTGTATAGTCCCTTTGCATTTTTGGCTTGTTGGCCTTAAGGGTGTGAGTGTATAGCATGCATTACTTGCTTTGATTTCGTGGGTTGGGACCATTTTCCATGTCATTTCAGTCCACTTAGTATGCTCATATGCTTGCATTTCATGGTCCCTTTGATGTGTCAAAGGCTTGTGTTTCATACTCCATGTTTTGGTCATTGTGCATGCTTTTGAATTCAAGTCATTTAGATGCCATCTAAGTAATCTTTTGGGCTTTGTTTTATGTGCTAAAACTCTGTTTTGGGTCATTGAATTCATGCCATGTTTGGTCTTGTTAAGTGTGGTTCAATACCCCTTTAGCTTGCTTTGAATCTTGGACTTTGCTTGCATACCTTGATTGCATTGTTTGGGTTGGTTTGGCACCATGTTCTTGCATGATTTTCAAAGCTTAATTTACATGCTAATTGTCCATGTTATGCCTCTTTCAAGTGTGCTTGAGAGTTGCCCTTTTGTGCTTAAGTATTAGCCCTTTAACATGTGCATGTGTGTGCGTGTGTTGCCCTCCATGTTTGAGCAATTTTCCCTCCATGTGTGCGTGTGTTGCCTCCACGCGTGCATTGAGCCCTCTTCCCGAGGCCCTTTTTCTTGTTTTCTTAAATTAATTAATTTGTTTAATTAATTTAGTTGGTCTGTAATAATTAATTAGCTAGGATAGTTAATTCATTACTCGAATTGTATTATTCTTTTGGTCCCTCCGAGCGAGGGCGAATTTGTAATAAGTGTGGGTGAGTGTGTGCATGTCTTCCAATCCCTACTTCTTTCTCCCTTTTACTTACCTGCTTTGATGGTTAGTAATAAGTCATGTTTAATTTAGCATACCTTATGCTATGCATGCGTGCATCATTCATCAGTATTGCATTCACTGGGCTCGGTGCATCATGCTAACTGCATTAGTACTTCAAATCTAACTTGAATACATGCTACTTGTGCATTTTCACATGTCATTCATAGACTTGCCGAGCCTACTCTAGTGACATTCCGTATGCATTGCATTAGGCATTTAAACATGGACTTGGATCATGCATTGATTGCTAACGAGTTCCCTATTTTGGCTTGGAGTACTATGTAAGTATTTATGCTTTAGCATCTCGCATGAGTGTGAATGTTAACATGACAGTATGCTTGCCATGCGGCTATATGTTTACATGATAATACTGCTTGAATGCCTGTGGGTGAAGGTTGGATTGTTTGAGTTGGAACAACTCATTGAAATCCGTGTTTTTTAGCCTACTTACGAGTAGCAAATTTCAAATCGTTTTCCAAACAAACGGATGTGCAATGTTTCGTTCCAATCTAGGTGATTTGGTCTATACTTGTTTGCTGTGCGCACAACATAGTAATTCTAGGCTAATAACCGGAATAAGAACACATAATGTTTTCATAAACGGATATCACGGTTAGTAGAGGCCGATCTTCGGATCGGGCGAGAGGGGGGTGCTCATAGCTGACCTTCCCCAATCGTACCCAAGCTCCTGAGCCGAGGCAACTTTGGTGATGACGGACACGTGGCCTTTGGCACTGAGTCAGGGTTTCCTAAATTCCCTCATGAAAAATATTTAGGTGGCAACTCTGTATCTGGCAAAGTAGTACATGTTTGGCACTTCTTTTCTAAAAATCTATTTTCTCAAAACGATTTGCCGGATTTGAACTATTCGGTTCAGATTAAGGACCGTGACACAAATCGAGTCCGAACTGTAGCACGAAAGGCCTCACGCGGGTGCGTCTACAGTTTCTGGCGACTCTGCTGGGGATTTTAGAGAGCTTGACTCGAACTCGTGATATCCTGTTTTGATTTCACTTATGTGTTTCTTTGCATTGCATGTGCATTGGTGCGCCTAGGACACCGTGTTTGCCATCTGCCATTCCTGAACGGTTTGCCCGAGTCTTGACTTTGTCAAAGCATGCCATAAGGCTGACCGGTTGTGGGCTCTGACAGTATGGGAGCGCAAACCCTGGTTTTACCAGGGCACCCTTTTCGACCATTCGACCTAGTGCATATCGAAATCCATAGTGACCATTCCAAATTAGGACAGGTTGCTTACCCGATGTTAGGTTGTTTGAAAACTGCTGCGTTCATAGTGAAACCCTAGTTCCTGACAAAATAGGACAGGGAAACCCTACCCCTCTATAGGGGTGTTTTGGCTCTCTTTATTTGCTATGTGCCTTTAGAGTGCATCTCTATAGGAACGTACATATCAGTTTGCAAGTTTGAGTATCAGGCCCGAGGGCACCAGTATTAGTGTTGTTGAGAAATCAGTTATCTGCGGGTATCAAGTTCAGTTTTGGGAACAGTGATCAATAGTAGAGTGCAGTTGTTTGGCTACACCTGTGATTGATCTGTTTGGGCTGAAATGCTGTTTGTTTTTCCTTTCAGTTCAGAGTGTCCAGAGAATTGATACAGAATAGCTAGTGTTCCCCCTTGCTGAGGCAGGACTTATGATGATGCAGAATTCAGAAGAGATTGTGGTTATGACAGCTACGCTAGATCAAGGAATCACCCTGCGGGATGAAACCAATGTTGATGTATCGCATCCGCCTAGGTCGCCTGTCGCACACCCAGTTGTATTAGGTTCGCGAGCCCACTACATTCGAGCTGATGGGAATGATTGGTGACCTCCAGAGATCCGTGGCCGATCTGGCCTATGGAATGTCGGCTTCGCCGCCAGCGGCACCGTATGCCGGGAATTTCATTCCACAGGAGCCCCTGCTACTGGGGCGGATTGTGATAGAGCTCAGCCAACCAGAGGTTGCTTCCAGCTACAGTAACGACGTGTCAGCAACAACCGGGCTTCACTCTGATGTAGTAACCCAAACCCCCGATCAGGTCGAGGCCAGAGGCAAGAACAAAATGAAGGCAGATGCCGATCCCATTGAATAACTGCTGCGGGCAGTCGAGGCTTTGAAAGCCGGGGGGATGAACAAGCAATAGATATCCGCAGTTGTGGTAAAAACTGTGGAGGATGTTTTCCCCACTCCACCTGAGGGTAGTTCAAGTCAGTCAGAAAATCGGGATAGGCCCCGTCATGCCAGAACAGTTCCTCCTATTCCCAACCCTGCACCTAGGAAAGATCAGAAAACCAAGGCAGTGCCTGCTGACCCTTTTGCTAGTGCGTCTAGTAAGAATACTCAGACTTCAAAGTACCTGCCCCGAGGGCGCAGGATCTTTCATGCTCTCTACATGCCTCTGTCTAAGGCACTTCAGATTCTTACTGAAAGGGGGCACCTCAAACCCCTTGAACCTCGGCCTCTCCCGAAGAATCTCCCTCTCACACATGATGCTGCTTTGTACTGCGCATACCACCAACAGACCGGTCACGCCACCGATAACTGTTTCCGCCTTCGCTATGAAGTGCAGGATCTGATCGATAATGAGGTCATTCTTCCACCTACCTCAGCGAAGTCTGTTACCACCGAGCTGTTGGACTTTGAGGATACTGCGAGTTTGTGATCAGGGGTTGGACCACCTGCGGGCGGCGCTCGGTGTATTTCAGATGTGGCGTCTGGCACGCACTTTTTGAGCATTTGTAAATGCAGTTTTGTAGCTTCTGGCTTGGGTTTTGAGTCAGTTCTCTGTTTTGTTTTGAGTCTGCCTCTTTGCTTTGAGTCAGTCTTTTTGTTTTTGGGTCTGTCTTGTGGTACTGAGTCAGTCCCGTTGTATAGGGTGTCAGGTGATTCTAGGGTTGTTGCCTTGAACACCGTTTTGGTTTTGTAAATACCCTTTTGTTTTGAGTCTGTCTCTATTGTGGAGCCAGTTACAATCAGGGAATTTGAATGGAGCAGCTGCGGCTACCATGTTTCCATGCTTATTGCTAATTTTGAGCTAGTCGTGCCAAAAGATTTGAATCGAACGGCCGTGCATTCCACCTGTTCTCTTGTGCCCTGAAAATCATTGCATTGACCTATGTTTTTTTTTAAAACCTCTTTAACACTGCGGTGAAAACAAAGAGGAAGGGATTCCTCGAGTTTTGCAAAACTTTGATCAATTTGAGAAAATGAGAGGCATGCTAAGCCTTTAATGAATGAAACCGTGCTTGTTAGCGTGAGTACTGAGAAGGACCCTGGCTTGATCCAGATTGGTTCCACACTATCTTCGGCGAGAGCGATTTGTCGTTTTCTTAAAAACTTTCAAAAACAAATGTTTTGCGCGGTCCTGTGAAGACTTGTGTGGAATCGCTCTTGAGATTGTGCAGCCTAGGATCGCTCTCAGCCTCAAGATTCGACCTGTTTGTTTTGAACCTCGAACTCATTCGAAACATTCAACAGTCAACTGTCAAGGAGGAGGCCCGTGTGGCCAGTTTTGAAGCAGCCCTCGAACAAGAGGTACCAAAGTCGAATAAAAAAGATTAGATCTCACCAGAAGAAGCTTGTGGAGCAGCCATGATGGATTCTTCTGCAAATCATTGCAACAGCCGTTCTCCTAGATACAGAGAGGCTTCAACTTCAAAAACCATTTGGCATGGACTGGTTACACTTTTACCCTTTGAGAGGCTCGCTGGGCCGAAAACCCGGAAGGGCGACCCAGGCAAAAGTTAGAGCAAGAGAAAAATACAAAAAATGCAAAAAAAAGAGAGAAGAAATAAAATCAAAAAAAAAAGAAAGAAAAAAAGAGAATGAAAAGATACAAAAAATCAAAAAAAAGAAGAAAACAAAAAAGAAAATGAAAAGAAGCTCGCAAGGTCGAAAACCCGCATCGGGCACCTTGGCAAAAGTTAGAGCCTGAAAAGTGAAGGTTAAAATACCCGAGTGTACCTTAACCGGAACTACGTAAGGCTTGATTCCCATGTTTGGGATACGTAGGCAACTTCATTATGAAGTCCAGCCCCCAACGCTTTCATAGCATCTCAGTCCATACAATGGTTTCGATTTCATCCCGAAGTCCAGCCCTCAACACCTTCAAAGTGACTGTGTCCATATATTGTTTTTGACCATCTTCGTCTTCTCTGTATCCGAGGAAGTTCGGTCGTGATCATCACTGGTAAAGACTGTTTACCAAATGCTACGGCGTCATCTAGACAAGGGGCAACTTTCCGTTGCCATGATGTCGCCATTCACACCAGGGGCAACTTTCCGTTGCCATCCACCCCTTCCAAGCCAGGGGCAATTTTCCATTGCCTCCGATCCGAGGTTGTGCATTTCAAGAATCAGTTCCATGCTCGTTGGGCAGTGACCGTTTGCCAAAATATAGTTTTTGAGAATTTTTACTAAGGTTGACCATTTTCTCAAAAATTATTTCATTTTCCAAAACTGGACCATTTTCTTGGACCCAAAAAGGAAAATTTTCAGTGCTTATAGTCTGACTTGCATGGTTTTCAAATCAAAAATCGAACAAGTGTGTTAATCCGACTCTCATTCTGGTAAAAATTGTTTTAGTAGAAAACCAAAACAAAAAAATGGTCAAAATGATGAACTATGGGCACGGTTGAGTCAGGCTTCCTGTCTTTCCCCCATCGCCAGCATACTTGCCGAGAAAGGCACAACTTAAGCTGTCATTAAAGGGCTGAAAGCTCTCTCAACCTCCAAGCAACGAGGTATTGAACCAAGTGCGAAGCACGAATCCGAAGGGATCAAGGTACTCTATTCCCTTACCTGGGGTATCGACCAAGCGCCACCGGAAGAAACAGCCGTGAGCTAACCATGTTGGGCATGAACCCGCAACTTCCTATTCATTCATCAATCACCTTGGGGAGGGACGAAAAATGATAGAATAAAGAATAGAGAGGTGTAAGTTGAGAGAAAAGTAAGAAAAAGGGTTTTGAGAGAAAAAAACCGAGCCTGAGGGCCGAGTGATGTGAGGATCACAAATGAGAAAAGGGTGGGAAACAATACCCACAGAAACTGGCTCCTTGTGATTTGAGGTCCCCCGTCTTCGTTAACGCGGCTGTATGTCGTGTCTTTTGTTTTGTTTACCTCAACTTTTGTTTTGGGTCTTTTCTGAGCGTGTCTCGTTGTGTTTAGGTCGTGTACCCTTTTGTTTGAGTCCTTCCCGCTGTGTTCAGTTGTAGGCTCGATACCCCGGTTGAAAATCCTTTTTTACTTCGAAAACCGTTTATGCTCAGAGTGTTGTGCCATTCTCTACATCTGTGCGAAGCAAAAGAAGAAGAAAAAAATTGGGGGCATCTGAGCGTGCTTCAACTTCAACTGGTTCCATCTTGTCAGATTGGGCCGTTTGTTCAGGATTTGCTGTGTACAGAATGAATCGAGTGTGGTGTTAGGGGCTGTATGCAGACTAATCCCCAACAAAGTATGGGTTGTGCATTCAGTTTGAGCAGTGTGTTGCTTGGGCTGTTTTGCTATGAGGCCGTTTGGTTATCTGATCATTACAGTACAAATGCTCGATTTTTCAGACAACAGGTCAATTCCATTCACATTGAGGTGTAACATGATGTGATGCGATGCAATACATGAGATATGTAAATGTAACACTTTTTCAACGAAAAGTTTGTTCATTTCATTATCTTTTTCAAGTACATAGCTTTGAAAACAAAAATCTGCCTGTGGCAGTACAAGGTAATCTAACTACCAGCAAAGAGAAGGAAGAAAAAGAAAAAAAAGAGTACAAAAAAGAAGAAAAGCAGCAATCTGGATTATCATCAGTAGTCTCGGGCCCGGGGATCTGTCCTCGCCCTCTTCCTAGATGAAGGTCCAGGGGCATCGTCATCAGCATCGCCATCTGAGCCTGAGTCTGAGTCGTCTCCAGCCTCCTCAGATGACCCGACCTCTGCCTCTGCCTCGGACTCATCATCATCATCATCATCATCGTCATCATCAGGGATCGGCGCCTGAGAGCTACTCCCGACATGAACACGTCCCGCCCTAGTACGGGGACGTACAGCGTCTCCATGCCCTCCTCGAGCAGGAATAGAGGGCCCAGCCGGAGCGCCACCCACTGGAGGAATCTGGAAGGGAGGCTGAAAAGCACAAAAGGCAAATACATCAGAATACTGTGAGCAGTTTATCAGTACAGAATGCAATGTATGCAGTACAGTGTGCAAATGCCGTGAGTAGTTTACCAGTGCAGAATACAGTGTATGAGTACAGTGTGCAAATGCCGTGAGTAGTTTACTAGTGCAGAATTCAGTATATGAGTACAGTGTATGAATGACGTGAGCAGCTTATCAAGTGTTGTGTTGTGCACCAGATTATGTGAAGCAGCTTATGAGCATGGTTTGAGGCCGTGATCAGAAGAACATACCGGAATACTATAGAGGGCCAGGAGGTCGAAGGTCCGCTGTAGCATCCCCATCATGGAGGCATTCAACTCCAGGGACTGCCGGGTGTACTCGCAGGACGCCTGCAAAAGTATCAAAGGCATCAGTATTCTGCGAAATATCAAAATAAACTGAAATAAAATGACAATGCAAGATGCAAGATGAAGTAGCACATACCGGAGGTAAGTCATAGAACCCGACCAACTCATGGTCAGCCGGAGGAGGAGCAAAGGAAATCTAGTACGTCCCCCCACCCTGCCCTCGGCATGTCTGTATAGTGGGTAGCGCTGGCCAGCTAACCTCCTGACCCCTCCGAGCTCCGCTCCTGCCACGGACACGAGCCGTCCTCGGTGTCCCTACTCCAGCTACTGGCGCCGCAGGTCCCCCTCTCTCAGCTCGTCGGCCACCGCTCAGAGGCCGCATAATGTAGGTCTGGACGTACTCTCTGAAGTCGCTCTCGCCCCTGAAGTCCCCCGCGTCCCAGCCGATCGTGTAATCGGCCATCTCTTGGGCGGTGAACCTCTCAGTATCTCTCATATGGGCAGGAGGTGGACCCGAGACTATCTGCTCTAGTAACCCCAGGGTCTGACGCAAGAAACGCTCGCCCAGGTACCAAGCCCGACAGACCGGGCCCTCCAACAGAATCTGGTAACGGGCAGTCTCCCTTGCGCCCTCGTAGTGATGCCTCACCACGGCCGGCAACGGAGCCCAAGGCCGCCAGGTGATCTGAAAATGAAATACAGTTTGTTATCTACTGTTATTGAAAACATACAGTGCTAAGCGAAGCCTAAACAAATTCTAAAGTTGAACATACCTCCGCGGCGGTGATGGTGTCGAAGTAGCGGCGGAAGAAAATAAAAGACTCCCGTGGTCTCCGCACGCATCGCACATCAAAGCGATGAGAAAAGGGGACGCCGAGTGGGGTCTCCACATTAGGTACTGGGGCAAGCCTGGGAAAGTAGGCATACACCCACAACTGCAGAACAGATATAAGTATGACTATCAGATAAAGCAAAATACAGAATAAAACAGAAATGGCAGAGCCGTGTGTTGTGCAGTGTATTGTACAGAGTATACAGTGTGTGCAGTATACAGTCAAAGTAAAGCAGAGTATATGTGTGCCGTGTGTGCAGTATATAGTCAGTGAGAGGCAGACCGTGGTGTGTGCAGTGTACAGAATACAGAAAACGTGAAGCAGAAATGTAAAAGGGGAAGAAGATGTACCTCCCAAGCTCGCCAGTAGCCGCCAAGAAGCTGTCCGCTGAGGCGGGAAGAAGAGCTCATGTAACCATACAATGTGGCCAAGCCTGTGCCACCCCAGTCATAACGGCGGATCCGTCTGACATCCAATAGTGCGCTCAACAGACATAGAGGCACGGTGTTCGCCCGGTCGGCGAAAAGAGTCGTCCCGAAGAGGAACATGATGAAGCCCCGCGCATACTGATCCATCTCCTCTGGGGTCATCTGCGCCTCCTCTGCCAAGGCTGGCTGAATCCAGAAGTGGCTCTCGAACCACGAGTACCTGACAAACCCTGCTCGAGCGAGGGGAGGCTGATTGCCGAGCAGGTACAGCTGGGGGGCGTCCTACTCATCCATATCGGTGTCGAAGGGGATCGGATCACCCCCTACCCCGATGCCGGTGAGCATCGAGAAATCATAAGGGGTCATCGTCATGTCCCCCGCAACGGAGAAGTGGAAGGAGTTGGTGGTATCCCACCACCTCTCCACTAAAGCGGCAAGCAAGGGCCTGCAGGTCGTAAGCCGGGAGAGCCCCCTGCAGAAGATGCCGAAACCGGCCTCGTTGACGATATGACAAACCGCGTCTGGCAGCTCTATGTACCAATCCCGAGCAACGACATTCCCATACCCGCGGATGGTATGGGAATCCCCCTGTAATCAAAAAAGTTTTAAGAAGCATACAGGTATACAGCATGTGTGCATGTTTTCAAATTCGAACAGACATCGGGTGCCGGTGTACTTACAGTGAACTACAACGTGTGATGTGTCAGCGTGTTTGAGTGGTTCAGGGCAAATACAGCATGTGTGCATGTTTTCAGACTCAAGCAGATACCGGGTATCAGTGTGTATGCAGTGAAATACAGTGTGCGCCGTGTGTTTGGGTAATTCAGGGTTAGTGCAGTGTGTGTGCACGTGTAAGTTTCAAACAGATACCGGTTGTAAGTTTGTTTGCGATCAACTACAGTGTACAGTGCATCAGTGTATCAGAATTTAGCAGTTACAGAATATGACCAGCTACGGCAGTTTTATATTCTACATTGCGGAAAGTAAAGCAGAGGAAAGAATGTTACCTCAGAAGCGCCGAAGGACAGATGAGAGGTAGGCTCACGCAGGAGAAGCTCGGGTGCCACGCCCCTCTCGAAGCTCCGGAACTGGCGTAGTCCATCGGGGAGCATCACATGAACCGCCGGCTTGTAGGTCTCCGGATCGAATGGCCGGATATGAAGTGGCAAGGGGTCGGCCTCGGGATCCATCTCGAGCTCTGGAGGGGTCCCGCCCTGTGAAAGATCGTCCGCCATCTCGAAGAGAATGTGAAAATGGCCGGAAGACGAAAAACCGGGCGAGAATGTGAAGAGTCAACAAAAAGTCAACCCCGAGAGGGCCGGAAAAGGCCGAAAAAGCCGAAGTGCGGAAAAGGCACAGATATCGAGAAAAACTCAAGGGAAATAAGCCCCGAGTGGCGGAAATCAAAAATGAGACACCGAAACGAAGTTTCGTTCGGTTCAAAACGTTCGAAACGCGAAGGTATTCGCGAATCGGACGACGAAATGGAGGCTAGAACGCAAGAAAACGAGGAAATCAAAGGAGGAAAATGATCTAGAGAGAGAGAGGAGAAGATTTCGAGCAAGAGGAAGTGAAGAAAATAGGGCTACAAGCCCTATTTTAAAAGACCCGTGGCCAAATGACTGAACTGCCCCGATACAGGGACTTTTTGCCGGTCGGCCACACTCTTTGCCGGTCGGCAAAATAGTTTGCCGATGTAATTTTGTGATGGCCGATGGACGGCCGGTGATGCATTTTGATGGCCGATGGGCATCCGGTGGTCTCCTACAGTGGTTTTGGAGCCTCCTACATCCTTTTTTGGGTTATATGTGTGGTTCAGGGCCTTCATTGCTCAAGACAGTGCAAGAAACAGTGCATCTCTGACGCTCAACCGACCTCCGTTTTGACCTCGGATCGTGTCTTCTGTGCGTGGCACTCGAATTCGTGCAAGGTGTATCCTTTCCGTATCTTTTTGGCTTTTACAAAACTCAAAAGTTGCCCCATGTGCATCACATGTCAATCGCACTGTCTTGTGCATTTCAAATTAATAGCACTGTCTTGTGCATTTCAAATCAATCGCACTGTCTTGTGCATTTCAAATCAATTGCACTGTCTTGTGCACTCGCGTTGTCTAATGCATCGCGCTGTTTTGCGCATCTCATTGCATTTTGCATGCATTCCATCGCGCTATCTTGCGCATTGCACTGTCTTGTGCACTCGCGTTGTCTAACGTATCGCACTGTTTTGCGCATCTTATTGCATTTTGCATGCATTCTATCACGCTATCTTGCGCATCTCATTGCATTTTGCATGCATTCAATCGCGCTATTTTGCGCATCTCATTGCATTTTGCATGCATTCAATCGCGCTATTTTGCGCATCACACCGTCTTGTACATACGACGGTCTAGGAGACCCTAAATCCTCTGAAGGTGCAAGTCCTTCGGTGTTTGTCGTGCCCGAACGACTTTTGATAAGTTGCATTATACATGTATTTCAAGCGACTCGCGTCATCACATATTCAAGTTCACGTGCATCTTAAAAGCCGCGCGTTGTTGCGCACTTCGAAATCATGCATCATTATGCATTTGCATTTCAAAAACAAAAACAAAACAAAAAATATAATTGCATTGTCATGCATCATCGTAAATAGTTGCATTGTCATGAACCATCGTAAATAGTTGCATTGTCATGCATCATTGTAATATAGTGTATATTGCATTGTAGCTTGCATGCATTCATTGCCTCACCTTCCATCTATGGCTCGCGCCTTTCCATGATTGAGCTTGGTCCGGTATGTGCCCATACTTCTCGTATCGAAGCATAGTTCAGTGGACCGTTCTATGTTAGACGTGGCTTGTACGTGTACATGCCCTTCCTAGGCAAAGATTTGGTTTGGCCTGCGTGCCTTATCCATCGTATCTTTTCCATCCCAGTGCACATTGCATTGTAATTTGCATGCATTCATTACATCACCTTCCATCTATGGCTTGCGCCTTTCCATGATTGAGCTTGGTCCGGTATGTGCCCATACTTCTCGTATTGAAGCATAGTTCAATGGACTGTTCTATGTTAGACGTGGCTTGTATGCGTACATGCCCTTCCTAGGCAAAGATTTGGTTTGGCCTGCGTGCCTTATCCATCGTATCTTTTCCATCCCAGTGCACATTGCATTGTAATTTGCATGCATTCATTGCATCACCTTCCATTTATGGCTTGCGCCTTTCCATGTTGAGCTTGGTCCGGTATGTGCCCATACTTCTCGTGTCGAAGCAGAGTTCAGTGGACCGTTCTATGTTAGATGTGGCTTGTATGCGTACATGCTTTGCCTAGGCAAGATTTGGTTTGGCCCGCGTGCCATATCCATTGCCATTTCCCCAGCATTTTCATTATATATTACATTGTAGTGTAATTGTTGCATCCAGCATTAGGATCGTAGTCCTTTCCCCAGCGGGTCGTTTCCCCACCTTTGTCATTCCCCCTAATACTTGTTCTTGTGTCCGTCTACATTACTCATAGTTCTGTTGACCGTTCTATGGTAGACAGACTTGTTACCTCCATCAATCTATTTGACATAGGTGTAGTTTCGAACCGCTCAGGATTCAATTGCATTGCATTTTCATTTGCATTGTTCATACATAGTTTTGTATATATTGCATATCATTTTGCATTCATTTTTGCATTGTCATGCATGTTGCTAATAACATTGTACCTGTTAAGTTTGCTTTCTTTGCAGGCACGATATTGTATGTACGGTTCGTTTGAAGCTGGTGCAACCAGACGAGCCGCACAGGTATTGTATCCTCTGAGTGAGACGTATCGAGAATTGCATAATTCTCTTACATCCTTTCTGCATTTGTAATGTAGTTGCATTGGTGTATGCTAGCTTAAAACTATCGCATGTGTGCTTCATTACAGCTTTCTTTGCATGATCATAAGTTATGTCCGGCTATGTGCATTTTCTTGCATCTTGCCCCCGTCTTCGGGCGCATATCTTGTTTGTCTTGCATGATTGTCTGAGTGTTCGGCCTTGTCAAAAATGGGTCGTCTCTGGGCTTTGACATTCACTCCTGTCATTGTTATGACTTTCGAGTTCTGTCAAAGAGGGGCAACTGCAGACACCCCATTTTTGACCGTCCTCAAGACTTGGACGTCACCATTGGAACACTTGGTGATTACCCTTGTTTGTGTTCGTCTTGAGTTCCCGGAGGTCTCGGTTGCACGCCTTGCCTCAGGATCCCTCGACTCGACCGTGTTGTGTCTGGTTTTGCACCAAACACTTGTGTTTTGCCTTGGAGGGGCAGGGAATGCCTTGTGAGGCATCCCCACACATCACCGACCATGGCTTGAGACCACCGGCCAGTGATTTTATGCCATCGGCAATGTATATTTCCGGTCGGCACTCTTTGTTGCCGGTCGGCCATTTATTTTGCCAAAATGGTAATTTTGAATGGCCGATCACTCTTCATTTACTTTTATTAGATATTTTGTGCCAGCTGTGATAGCTGGCACCCACTCTGTTCCCCTCCATACACGTGTATGGAGGGATTTCCCTTTTGGATGGCTTGTTTTGAAAGCCTTACAAGAGGGAGTTGCCTATAAGAAGAGGGCTCCTCTCTTGGCATGAGGGTTACAAAAACATTCAGAGGGAGTTTTGGATTAGGGTTAGGGTTGATACATATTTCCTATCTCTATATCTCTCTCTTGTGTGTGTCTAGTGTGTGTTTGTCCATACTATTGCACACAAACACATAGTGTTACACTTTCTCTTGGTTGTTGAGGGACCAGAGGGTTGTTCTTGGTGTTCTTGACTGGATTTGAGCTCAAGGAGGCAACAAGATCATCATTTGTGAAGGAGGACTTCAAGGGTAAGAAACTAGTCCTTTTTTACCCCATTTTTGCACACTACTTTTACCTATCTTGCAACTATTTTTTGGCTTTGCATATAATACATAAAAGTTCTGTTTTTAAGGCCTCTAAATAGTTTGTTAAGAGTGTTTTAAGCTTTGGGGTTGTTTGACCCCTCTTAAGCCTTGTTTGGCCCTTGTTTTGTGCTATTTTGTGTGAGCTCCGGGACTTTGGTGTTTGGGCCTCCTCACCACTAAAATCTTGAGGGATTTCAGTGGTAAGGATTGTGCCTTGAGGTCCCAAGAAGGAGAGGGCCACCTCCTCTCCTTGTTGTCCTTGAAAAGGACCATTTTTGCCTCTTGAGGGAGCACCTAGCTTAGGCTCTTGTTGACCATGCCTTAGCTATTATTTATGCTTATTTTGCCATGAAATAGCATTGTTTTAAGTTGGTTTTGGTACACAATGCTTGCTTAGCATACATGCCTTGTAATGCCATTTTGTTGCCTTAACATGCCTTAGGTTGTAAACCATTGTTCTAGCATGTTTTTGGCTTGGCTTTGTGAAGCTTTCATGTTTATTTTTCCATGATTAAGGTCTGTCCTTAGTTGTTTGGGTCGACTTTGGCATGTATTGTATAGCCCTTTTGCATTTTTGGCTTGTTGGCCTTAAGGGTGTGAGTGTATAGCATGCATTACATGCTTTAATTTAGTGGGTTGGGACCATTTTCCATGTCATTTCAGTCCACTTAGTATGCTCGTATGCTTGCATTTCATGGTCCCTTTGATGTGTCAAAGGCTTGTGTTGCATACTCCATGTTTTGGTCATTGTGCATGCTTTTGAATTCAAGTCATTTAGATGCCATCTAAGTAATCTTTTGGGCTTTGTTTTATGTGCTAAAACTCTGTTTTGGGTCATTGAATTCATGCCCTGTTTGGTCTTGTTAAGTTTGGTTCAATACCCCTTTAGCTTGCTTTGAATCTTGGACTTTGCTTGCATACCTTGATTGCATTGTTTGGGTTGGTTTGGCACCATGTTCTTGCATGATTTTCAAAGCTTAATTTACATGCTAATTGTCCATGTTATGCCTCTTTCAAGTGTGCTTGAGAGTTGCCCTTTTGTGCTTAAGTATTAGCCCTTTAACATGTGCATGTGTGTGCGTGTGTTGGCCTCCATGTTTGAGCACTTTGGCCACTGACTTAGGCTTGTTTGAGAATTGCCTAATCATGTTTAAGTCCATCTCTTTGCTTGTTTGCATACTCACTTCGCATGGTTGCTTGCATACTTGCATGTACACATTGCATTGCCATGTTGCATCCTTAGCTCGCATGCCTAGGTTGCATTGCATTGTGCATGCATTGCCTCACCTCTTGAAGTGAGTCATGATAGAGGTAGAAGCCCCTTGGTTTGACTATGTGCATTGCATTACATTTGAAATGAAAAATGCACAACTTGGTCTCTTGGGCTATCACGCATTGAAATGCGCGCTTGATGGTCTGAGAACCAAGGACCATGTCCCTTTGAGTCATAAACATGATAAGGGATATGGTCGGTGCATACATTGCTTGAAATGCATTGCCATGCTGTGCCTTGCCCTCTGCTGCTGTCAATTGCAGGTTCTGCAGACATTCTTGGCCGACCGGCAGTGTTCAGTGCCGACCGACCATAAATCTGTGGCCGATAGCTTCATCAACAGCCGATGATCACATCTTACTGCCGGTGGCCATTCTCTTCAGCCGGTGGTGTCTCCCAATGTCCAGGGAAGCAATTCTGAGACTTTGGCAGTTTTCAGAGGGGCAGAGCAGGGAAAACAGAGGCAGCCTACGCATGGCAGTGGACTTCCGAGCAAGACCCGAGCATGCGTGCATTGAGCCCTCTTCCCGAGGCCCTTTTTCTTGCTTTCTTAAATTAATTAATTTATTTAATTAATTTAGTTGGTCTGTAATAATTAATTAGCTATGATAGTTAATTCATTACTCGAATTGTATTAATCTTTTGGTCCCTCCGAGCGAGGGCGAATTTGTAATAAGTGTGGGTGAGTGTGTACATGTCTTCCAATCCCTACTTGTTTCTCCCTTTTACTTACCTGCTTTGATGGTTAGTAATAAGTCATGTTTAATTTAGCATACCTTATGCTATGCATGCGTGCATCATTCATCAGTATTGCATTCACCGGGCTCGGTGCATCATGCTAACTGCATTAGTACTTCAAATCTAACTTGAATACATGTTACTTGTGCATTTTCACATGTCATTCATAGACTAGCCGAGCCTACTCTAGTGACATTCCGTATGCATTGCATTAGGCATTTAAACATGGACTTGGATCATGCATTGATTGCTAACGAGTTCCCTGTTTTGGCTTGGAGTACTATGTAAGTATTTATGCTTTAGCATCTCGCATGAGTGTGAATGTTAACATGACAGTATGCTTGCCATGCGGCTATATGTTTACATGATAATACTGCTTGAATGCCTGTGGGTGAAGGTTGGATTGTTTGAGTTGGAACAACTCATTGAAATCCGTGTTTTTTAGCCTACTTACGAGTAGCAAATTTCAAATCGTTTTCCAAACAAACGGATGTGCAATGTTTCGTTCCAATCTAGGCGATTTGGTCTATACTTGTTTGCTGTGCGCACAACATAGTAATTCTAGGCTAATAACCGGAATAAGAACACATAACGTTTTCAAAAACGGATATCACGGTTAGTAGAGGCCGATCTTCGGATCGGGCGAGAGGGGGGTGCTCATAGCTGACCTTCCCCAATCGTACCCAAGCTCCCGAGCCGAGGCAAATTTGGTGATGACGACACGTGGCCTTGGGCATCGAGTCAGGGTTTCCTAAATTCCCTCATGAAAAATATTTAGGTGGCGACTCTGTATCTGGAAAAGCAGTCCATGTTTGACACTTCTTTTCTAAAAATCTGTTTTCTCAAAACGATTTGCCGGATTTGGACTCTTTGGTTCAGATTAAGGACCGTGACACAAATCGAGTCCGAACTGTAGCACAAAAGGCCTCACGCGGGCGCGTCTACAGTAGTTCAATGGAAAAGAGGGCTTTCGGGATTAATGTTATTGTTTGGTATGGTAAGATTTTGGATTAATCATGTTATGAGTAATGTTTTAATTTATTTAATAAAACTAGACTAATGAAACTAGACTAAGAGTAGAGGTGGAATAATGAAATTAGACTAAAAGTAGTTTTGTCCCCCAAAAAAATTTAGTGTCCTTAAACTAACAAATATATTTTAGTTGTTCTTAAACTAATCCAAAATATTTTCTAGGGAGTTACACAAAATAAAATAAAAAAATCCATTTTTTTAATTGTCTAGGTTAATCTTCTTGATTCCGAGTCAAGTTATAATTGGGTCTAGTCATATAATGTCGTTTCGAAAATTGGCAGGGACTAAGTCGATGGATTAGAGTGAGATTATTTTGTGTCACATACCCTTTAATTATATGATTGTCTCGTCTCCTTGTTGTGAGAATGATGAACCCTTATGTTGACCCCTTGTTTCGCTGTGATTGAGGTGAGAAATTATGGAGTTAATATTTTGGTCTAGCATTATCATTGAGTTTAAGTCAGATGCATTTGACTTTGAGTGATTGGTAGCAGTTTTAATTAAAATATGTTTGAGTTAGTTTGATAGAAGATGACTCCTTATCTCACTCTTATTTATTCCATCATACTTGTGGCAATACTATCGAAAAAGAAGTTATTTGGCAGATCCCTCGTCGGAAAATATATTGGTATGAGATGGTTTTGTTCCTTTATGAGTCTTGGAAATTGATTCGAAATGACTGTTGTTGACATAAGAAAATCCGTTAGAGTGAGTGGTGATATAGCTCGTGGTTGTACTTTTAGAGTTTGGGTAGAAATGAGAGACTTCGAAAGGGAGGCACAATGATGAGACTTACTGATTCACGTGTATGTCACTCACGGGGGTGACTTGTTGTCCTAAATATTTGATACTTGTCTTTAGTTGATTGTGTGTGATTCCCTTAATGGGGTTAGTTATGAAAAATCCATGTTGTAGACATGAAATAAATAGTGAGTACTTGGTGGATTGTAGTAATGGTTGTGAAGGGATGTGACTTCCCCAGTTTGTAAGTTTAGTTATTTCATTTGTTTTATTTAAACTTATAGTTGTGGTTATGTATTGTTGTTGTTTGAGTAATTGTTCATGGTTTGTGACATCACTGCATCAGAGTGATGGGATCATTGGTTGGGTGACAGGTGGGAGTTGCCGGCCGAAATTGGTTTCAGGAAGAGTTGGGAATAAAATTTTCCTATTGTGTCTTGCTGGAAATCCCAAATTTATTGTTATGAGTGAGTAAAGGAGAAATATTTATTAGGAAGGTATATCAAACCTTGTGATGTGTATAACTAAAAAAAGAAATGATTTTACAAACTCTTCTCTTTACAATTTTCTCTATATATCTAAAACACGTATTTGGAAAATTATATGCCAAGAAGAAATTACTTATATTTTCAAATGTGAGAATATTTTCTTTATCGGGTTGTTTCATAGTTATGTGGAATAATGTACATATGTGGAATTTGTGTGGGAACATGAGGTATACCTCAGTGGAAGCTGTTACTATTAAACATTATAAATTGCATAAGTTGCCTTCATGATCATGAAACTATTCTGCTCGATTAAGTTGTTATATATTATTTACTAATAACAATAATAATCTCAATATTTCTTGTTTTGTTTCCTTACTTGATTCTCACATTGGAATCTAAAGGAATCTTTACACTTTCACTTGGAGGGAATTCCATATTTCATTTTCCCTCAAATCACTTGGAATTTAAATTTTTAGCTTGGTTACCACACAGAAATCTTGAGCAAATGATTGTGCTCTCATCTACTATAAATAGAGGAATGACTTTACATATTCTTTCAAGTTTCCATTGAAGATATCCATGAGATGAAACTTCTAGTTCTTTTGATATATATATAATATACTTGTCTAACTCTTTACTTATAGTTTTTAAACATTGATTAGTATAATTGTTTTGTTCAATAAATTGTTTTATTTCATATTCATCACCAGGTATTTTAAAAGGAGAAACATTAATTGTTGATCCTTTATGTTCAATGAGGATTGTTTGTAGAGGAGGATATCTTGAAGAAACTGTAGTATTAGAGGATGTTTTCTATTTAGTTTATGTAATATTATTTACTTTTTGGTAATAATTTTTAAGATAATCAAAGAATTTAATCTCAATGCGGATTTTGGTCATAAAGTTATGCCATTTTTTAAGTATTGTTTACTGTTGCTTTTTAGTATAATTATTCTTATATTCATGTCTTTTTGACTTATTTTCTTTAGATTTAAAATCATCATATAATTTATTAAAATCAAGTTTAAATTCTTTACTAATAGTTAGTAATTGTGGATTAACTGGAGAGACGACTTCAAAATCAGTTTGGGTTGGTGATCCTTAAGATGTATTATCATTTTCATGAATGCCAGTTTGTGTTGAATAAGCTGGCTTACTAATTTGAGATGAAGAAAAAAAAGTGTCTATACCTTTTAATTTACTACGAGTAGTTATGAGGTTTCTATCTTTTCTAGTAAATAAAGGTGTACTAAAAATTTAATTTTCTTCATTGAGTTGACTACATATATTATGTCGTCAAGATTGACTACAACTTGAATGATCAAAACCTATTTGGATTGATCCACCATCATATTGTTGGATATGATGTAAATCATATCCATCTCTGATACCATATAGAAAGAAAGAAAGAAATAAATAAAATATTCAAAACAGCTTGGTTTTAGACCATTTGAATAACATAGTTTAAGATTTCAATTTCAGGATCCTAATTGCTAGTCAGTTTATGGATGTTGGGAATCAGTTTAAAGATTTGAATTTCTGGTTATCACGACCCAACCCCCGCCCCAAGGGATTAGAGAGGTGACCGGCTAGTAATCTAAGATTATCAAAGGCCTGCTTTACAAAATCACAATAATAGGGGGCTAGCGGAAGCATACGTATAATAAATTATAACGTCCAATGAGCTGTGAAGACTTAAATAGAACAAAACAAACTTCTATATTTACATATAAGTCAAACAACAAGCTTATGTTCAAAACAAAAAGCATAATCTAAGGATTAAATCCCATTAACAGTACTAATCTTATCAACATTCAGAACACTTAATTACATTTCAAAAGGGTGAACAAAAAGAATCACCCAAGAAGCCTTGCAACTTGACCCAATTGGAACCTCAAAGTGACGCATAGAAGTTGGCTTGATAAAACGAAGTTCAGGTTGATGCCACTAAGTCGGCTCTTACACTTGATCACCTACATATATATATATATATATAGTGAGTTGGAGCCTAAAAGGGTAATAAATGATGCCCTTTCAGTAATTTAAAACAATCAATTTCATCAGTGCATCAATTTCTCAAATCAATATCTCCTAACATGTCAAATCATATTGAAATCGTAGCAGTCATACGTGGTACATCCATTAACAGAATAGTACAGTAGGTCATATAAGATCGAAACAATCATATTTGATGGCCATTAATACAGTAGACAGTAGTTCCAAGAATTGAAACTGATAGAGATCTCTGTAACAGTATTAGTAACAGTAACAGTAACAGATGCTAAGGATGCCACAAATACATTTCATAAGTAGGACAATCATTCATTTAATCAGAAAGCATCATTACAAAAACAAAGTATATTATAAGTAAAAAAATACGTATAATTCAAACATATCTTTACAAGGTTGTTACTCACAGTTGGCTCCCTAAATCACGTGATTAGAATGCGACATCTGACCTACACAAACACATTCAAGCACAATATCTCAAAACATGTTCAATTCATTTAGTCGATTCTTAAACTTATTCGGTTCATTCGTTACTTGTTCGTTCGGTTATTTCTATTCATTCTTTAATTTATTTTTGTGTTCATGATATGCATATGAATTTGAAATACACGTGAAAACCAAGCAAATGGAGGCTTGAAAGTTGGGAAAATGAAAACAAATAGAACAGAGACTGCCTAGAAAACCGCATGTACGGAGGGCTTGGCTGCACGTACGGAACCATCACCATATGTGTGGGCCGCACGTGCGATTAAAATACTATGCGAGCCTCATTCTGTCATATTTTCTGTACATGCGAGGCTCACAGCCGCATGTACGGTTCTGGGTTTACTTCAATCTAAAAATTGTCTTTGAATTTAGAACTCAACCTTTTCAAAAACCAACTTCATTCTCAAGTATTTCAAGCCCCAAAACTCTTTAAAATAATTTGAATTTTACATTTCTAACTTCAAACACAAATCGTAACCTTAAAACAAAGCTCAAGTGTTCAATTGAAAAATCAAAAACTTTAATTAAAATGCAAAATCATGGAACATGCATGTTTTAAGTTCCAAATTCAAAATCTGTGGAGTTTTCTTCTCAATTTTGAAGAACCATGTAAGAAATCAAATGTATGAAGAGAAATTTCATGAAATTATGCCATGCATGTCAAATTCTTGGAACTAATTCTTACAATTCTTCGCTATTATGTTCATATATGTTCATATGGATTCTCAACACCAATTTACACCACAAACTCTCAATCAACCATGAATTCATCCTAATTAAGCTTAATTCTTAGAAGATTATAAGTATAGATGTCTCCATTTCAAGAAATTAGGATGAAACTCCTATCTTGAGTTGATAATTTTTGAAACTTGAAGTTTGGTCTCCAATGTCTTCCTAAAGCTCTTCTCTTTCTCTAGGTTATGTCTTCCAACAAAAGCCACTCCTCTCACTTTTTCTTTATTTAGATTGATGAGAAGAAATGTAATTAGTCACTAATTTAATATTATACCTAAATTAGATTCAGACTAATAATTCATATTAATTAAATTTAAATCACATGATGTTATTAATTAAATCATCAAAAATCTAATTTAACTTAAACTAAACTTAATCATACTAATGTGAATTAGGCTCTAATTACCTATCCAGATATTTAATTTTAATCTTATGGTTTACTGATTCAGATAGGTTCAAATTCATATTCTATACACATTTGTTAACAATAACACAATTCAAATCACACACAGCATATATTAACACAAAAACACATAATCAATGCAAATCAAGTAATTAGCATGACTAACCAAGGAGGTGGTTGTCATATTCTCTCCCCCTTTGGATGATTGGTCCTCCAAACTTAGTTATCATCCTCCAAGAAGAACACATGATCTAATGGAGAGAGTTGCGCAGGGGAAGCATGGTGGGCCCATAACCCACAAGTCCCAGGATCGAAACTTGGCTTTGATACCACTCTACCCAACCCCTGCCCCAAGGGATTAAAGAGGTGACTAGCCAGTAATCCGAGATTACCAACTGCCTGCTTTCTAGAATCACAATAATAGAGGCTAGCGGAAGCATTCATATAATAAATTATAGCCAACTTATCTGCATTATCGAATGATTTGACAAGTAAGAAATCAGAAAATTTAGTCAAACGATCAATAATAACCCAAATCGAGTCCATACCTCTAATAGAACAAGGTAGTCCCACAATGAAAACCATGGTGATATGCTCCAATTTCTACTCCGGTATTAGTAGTGGTTGAAGCAATCCTGCGGGTCGTTGATATTCAACTTTGACTTGTTGGCAATGTAGACACTTAACCACATATTTTTCAATTTCCTTCTTTATTCCTGGCCATCAAAAATTTTACTTCAAGTCTTGGTACATTTTTGTGTTCCCCAGATGAATGGCAAACTTTGAACAATGGGTTTCCTCCATGATTCACTTCTTTATTTTGGGATTATTTGGTACACATAACCTTCCTTGAAATTTTAACACATCATTCTCAAAAACAAAGCCCGGTCTCGGTTTGGATTCTCTTTCATCAACAACTTTTTTTAGAAATTCATTTTCTTGCTGTTTTTCTTTAATCTCTTCAAGTATTGCCGGTCGAGCAAAAATAATAGCCAAAGTTGCGCCTTGTTCTCACAAAACAACATCAACTTCAAATCTTTCTAGATCATGTAGCAATGCTTGTTGCCCGGTGAGTAAACAAGCCAAGTTCCCAATTGATTTTCGACTAAGCGCATCAGTAATGGTGATAGCTTTTCCCGGATGGTACAAGATTTGTAAATTGTAATCTTTTATCAATTCCAGCCATCTCCGTTGTCTCATATTCAACTCTTTTTGGGTAAAGAAATACTTCAAACTCTTGTGATCCGTATAAACTTTGCACGTTGCCCTATGTAAGTAGTGCCAAATTTTTAATGCAAATACCAATGCTGCAAGCTTCAAATCCGGGTTGGATAATTCTTTTTGTGCGGTCTCAATTGTCGTGAAGCATAAGCTATCACTTTGCCATTCTGCATCAATACACACCTCAAACCTTTATAAGATGCATCACTGAAAATAATAAAACCATTCGTACCTGAGGGTAAGGTGAGGATCAATACAATTACAAGCCAAGTCTTCAAGTCTTGAAAATGTGACTCTCTTTGATCAGTCCATTCGAACGGTACCCTTTTATGTGTCAACTAAGTAAGTAGCAAAGCAATCTTAGAGAAGTCTTTCACAAATCTGCAGTAGAAAACCAGCCAAACCTAAGAAACTTTAGACTTCGGTAACACTGGTCGGTCTAGGCCAATTAACAGCTGTCTCTATCTTTTGTAGGTCAATTGAAATGCCATCTTTATTTATCCCATGCCCCAAAAATATAACACTATCAAGCTAGAATTGACACTTTATTAATTTAGCATACAACTTCTTCTCTCTTAAGGTTTGCAAAACAATTCTCAAGTGATGTTCATGTTCCTCTTTACTTTTGGAATAAATCAAGATATCATCTATAAAAACAACAACAATTCATTAAGGAATGGCTTGAAAATTCTATTCATTAGATCCATAAAATCAACGGGTGCATTAGTTACTTCGAAAGGCATAACAAGAAGAAGCAATCATTTCTACGTCCTCAGCTTTAACTTTCAGTTGGTGGTATATGGATCTAAGATCAATTTTGTAAAAGACTTTAGCCCCTTGTCCAACAACTCTTGTAATTGAATTTGCAATTCTTTCAATTCGGTAGTCGACATTCTCTACGGAGTCTTGGAAATAGGTTATGTGCTTGGTATTACCTTAATAGTGAATTTAATTTCCCTGTCAATCAAATTCCTCGGCAAATCATCTGGAAAAACATTTGGGAGCTCTCTGACTATAGGAATATTGTCCACATTAGCTTTATCAATAGTTAGCACATTCAATACACAACACAAATATCCCCTACAACCTTTTTTAATCAATTTGCATGCTTTCATTATCAAGTATGGAGGAGGTACGACACCAATTCTATTAAACATAAATTCAGGCAATCCAGGTGGTCGGAATACAACTTGTTTGGTGACACAATCAATAGTGGCATGATATTTCGTTAACTAATCCATCCCCAAGATTACGTCAAAATGATCAATATTTAGAGGCAACAAATCAACATATAAAATCACATCCCCAACTATAATTTCACATGCAAGATATACATAGGCGCAAGTCATAGACCCTCCAGTTGGTGAAGATACAACTAATAAATAATTCATGGGTTCCAGTGGTCTAATTAATTTTCTCGAAAAAGCATGTGATACAAATGAGTGTGTAGACCCTGAGTCAATCAAAATATAAGCATTTTGAGCAAAAATAGGGAGTATACCTGACACAACTGCCTCGGTATTCTGCACATCACCAGGTACAAGTGCAAAAGCCTATCCTTGCCTCAGAGTTTCTTTGCCTGAAGTAGCTTTAGGATTTGGTTTCGGTGTATAGGTTGATGTTGCTGCACTTGCTATGGGTCTATTAGTACCTTGGGGTAAGAGAGGACAATCTTTGACAATGTGGCCAGTTTTGTCACACCTAAAGCATGGCCCAAAAATCTTGTAACAAACACCCTAATGTCATCTACCATATGCTGGTCAAGGCAGTGTAGAATTATTCCCTTGATTGTACCTATTTGATGACCCCATATTTTGTTTCTTATTCTTTGAGTGGTTCGAGACCTTCTTCAAATTAAACCCTTGCCTTCTACCCTTCCAATTAGTCACCGATGTCTTGGCCTGCTTTAACGTTGCAATATTTGCCTCGGACATAAGAGCTCTATCAAGAACATTTACATATCTTGTGAATTTAAGGGCATTAACCCGATTGAGTACTTCAATATTAAGTCCACTCTCAAATTTCTGGTTTTCCTATAGTCAGAATCTACCATGTGCAGTGCAAACCAAGCGAGCTCAGTAAATTTGGCTTCATATTCGGCCACAGTCATAGTACCTTGTCTTAACTGCTCAAATTCAAACACTTTGCTATCCCGGACACATTGTAGAACGTATTTCTCATAGAAAGCTTCTGTAAACTGAGCCTAGGTCATAGAATCGTTGTCTCGAATGGACATCCACCACTGTCTTGCTTCTTCTTGTAATGTAAAGGTTGCCAATAAGACCTTTTGTGTCTCAATGCACAAAAAAACCTCAAACAATTTTTCGGTCTCTAAAACCCACGCCTCAGCTTTCAAAGGTTCAATGCCTCCCTGGAAGGTTGGCCGGCTTCATTTTGTTATTATATTATCATTGTTGTGTGGCTCAACTTGCACTGGTGACGAAAGAGGATGTGGGAGTTGTTGACTTTGTTGTTGTTGTCTCAGAGATTCTGTCAATAATTCAACCATTCTTTCTAATCGATCTATTCTTGCATCTGAAGATTCTGACTCATCTGCATTTCTTGTTCTTTCCATTGGTCTATATTTAAACATGAGTAACAGTAAACATAGGAAAATAATTCTCACATTAACATTTACATCAAATATGCACATAACCATTCTACACACACTTACACATGTTGATGTAATGCCATAATTTCTTGGCTAGGACATCCTATAGCTCATTTGGACACATGTGTGTGGCATAACTCGTGCTCTGATACCACTTTATCAAGACCTAACCCCCGTCCCAAGGGATTAGAGAGGTGACTGGCCAGTAATCCGAGATTACCAAAGGCCTACTTTACAAAATCACAATAATAGGGGCTAGCGGAAGCATACATATAATAAATTACAATGTCCAATGAGCTGTGAAGACTTGAATAGAACAAAACAAACTTCCATATTTACATATAAGTCAAACAACAAGCTTATGTTCAAAACAAAAGCATAATCTAGGGATTAAATCCCATTAACAGTACTAATTTTATCGACATTCAGAACACATAATTACATTTCAAAAGGGTGAACAAAACAAATCATCCAAGAAGCCTTGCAACTTGATCCAATTGGGACCTTGAAGTGAGGCATAGAAGTTGGCTTGACAAAACGAAGTTCAGGTTGATGCCACTAAGTTTTCTCTTACACTTGATCACCTACATATATATATATATATATAAATAGTGAGCTAGAGCCTAAAGGGGTAATAAATGATGCCCTTTCAGTAATTTAAAACAATCAATTTCATCAGTGCATCAATTTCTCAAATCAGTATCTCCTAACATGTCAAATCATATTGAAATCGTAGTAGTCGTATGTGGTACATCCATTAGCAGAATAGTATAGTAGGTCATATAAGATCGAAACAGTCATATTTGATGGCCATTAATACAGTAGACAGTAGTTCCAAGAATTGGAACTGATAGAGATCTCTGTAACAGTATTAGTAACAGTAACAGTAACAGTAACAGATGCTAAGGATGCCACGAATACAGTTCATAAATAGGACAATCATTCATTTAATCAGAAAGCATCATTACAGAAACAAAGTATGTTATAAGTCAGAGAATACTTATAATTCAAACATATATTTACAGGGTTGTTACTCATAGTTGGCTCCGTAAATCACGTGATTAGAATGCAACGTCTGATCTACACAAACACATTCAAGCACAACATCTCAAAACACGTTCAATTCATTTAGCCGATTCTTAAACCTATTTGGTTCATTCGTTACTTGTTCGTTTGGTTATTTCTATTTGTTCTTTAATTTATTTTGTGTTCATGATATGCATATGAATTTGAAATACACGTGAAAACCAAGCAAATGGAGGCCCAAAAATTGGAAAAATGAAAAGAAATAGAAACAGAGACTGCCCTAAAAATCGCAAGTACGGAGGGCCCAGCCGCATATGCGGAACCATCACCACACGTGCAATTAAAACAGTGTGTGAGCCTCATTCTGTCCTATTTTCCACACGTGTGGGGCTTAGAACTGCACGTGCGGTTCTGGGTTTACTTCAATCCAAAAATTGACTTTGAATTTGGAACTCAACCTTTTCAACAACCAACTTCATTCTCATGTATTTCAAGCCCCAAAACTCTTGAAAACAACTTGAATTTTACGTTTCTAACTTCAAACACAAATCATAACCTTAAAACAAAGCTCAAGTATTCAGTTGAAACATCAAAAACTTTAATTAAAATGCAAAATCATGGAACATGCATGTTCTAAGTTCCAATTTCAAAATCCACGGTGTTTTCTCCTCAAATTTGAATATCCATGCAAGAAGTCAAATGTATGAAAAAGAATTTCATGAAATTATGCCATGCATGTCAAATTCTTGAACTAATTCTTACAATTCTTCCCTATTATGTTCATATGGATTCACAACACCAATTTACGCCACAAAACTCTCAATCAACCATGAATTCATCCTAATTTAGCTTACATCTTGGAAGATTATAAGTATAGATGTCTCAATTTCAAGAAATTAGAATGAAACTCCTACCTTGAGTTGATAATTTTTGAAACTTGAAGTTTGGTCTACAATGTCTTCCTAAAGCTCTTTTCTCACTCTTGAATTCCTTTTTCTAGGTTATGTCTTCCAACAAAAGCCACTCCTCTCAGTTTTTCTTTATTTACATTGATGAATAGAAATGTAATTAGTCACTAATTTAATATTATACCTAAATTAGATTTAGGCTAAAAAGTCATATTAATTAAATTTAAATCACATGATATTCTTAATTAAATCATATCTAATTTAACTTAAACTAAACTTAATCATACTAATGTGAATTAGGCTCTAATTACCTATCCAAATATTTAATTTTAATCTTATGGTTTATTGATTTAGACAGGTTCAAATTCATATTCTATACACATTTGTTAACAATAACACAATTCAAATCACACAAGGCACATATTAACACATAAACACATAATCAATGCAAATCAAGTAATTTGCATGACTAATCAAGGAGTTGGTTGTCACAGTAGTAGTATCTATAAAGGATGGTCGCACCCTTTCCTTGCTTGGTTTTTGTTCGAGTTCCATAGAAGGAACTCTCTTTAATAGCCTAGAAACACTAAGTTTTCTTCATTGTTTTCATTTTGATTTTTCTGGGTTAAGGTTCTAGTTTAGAAAACAATTAAGGAATACAGACGTAGTATTGTTTTCTAGAATAAGACATTGCATCCTGGAGATATAAGTTCCAAGAGACCTTTCTGTATAATCAAGGGGAAATTACTATCTTAAAGAAAATATCATGTATGTGCCTTGCCATAGTGTTCTGCTTTTCTTTTTAGTGAATATGTTTTTCTTTTGTACACAATTTATTTATTATTTTTTTTATATGTATAATGATTTTAAGATAGTAATTATGAATCCCACAACGGTGATCGAGACACAGATTCATGAAGTTGAAAAGCTTGAACGTTTCAATGGCTTTAACTACAAACATTGCAGTATAAAGAACTTTTTCCAACTTACTGTTGCAAAAGTTGCTTATGTGCTTTTGGTTGCCTACCCTCAAACAGAAGTGTCTTCTATAATTGATGGAACCAATGCTACAGATGGTACTTGTACATCCGAAGGAGCCTTGATAGAAACTCAGAAGAAATGGGTGAAGGATGATTATGTGTGATGTTTTACCATTCTTAATGCAATGACAAATGCATTGTTCAATGTTTTCCACAAGTACACAACAACATTGGAACTCTGGCATGTGATACAACACAAGTATGTTAATGAAGATGTCGGTAATCAGTCTTTCCAAATTTCAAAATATATTGATTTTAAAATGGATGATATTCGGTCTATTATAGATCAAGTTAATGATCGTAACGATATTGCCACTGAATGTACTAATGCTAGAGAACCAATTTCAGAGACTTTTCATGTTTCAACTATTGTTGGTAAACTTCCATCTACGTGGGAAGATTACCAAAGGATTTTAAAACACAAGAAAAGTCTCTAAATTTGGATGAGTTGCTACAACACATTCAGATAGAAAGTGAAGCAAGATTACATGATAATCTTGAAAATTTGGGAAAGACTGAAAAAGTTCATAATGTTGAAGAACTGGCATCTACCTCTAATAAACATGTTGTCAAGTTTCCTAACAAGAAAAAATCTTTCAAGAGGAAGAAATGCAACTTCACTAAAAAGGAGTTTGTCAAAAAGAAAAGTTTTGGTTCTTGTTTTGTGTGTGGTAAAAAGGGACATTTTACTAAAGATTGTCGCCACTGCAAGGGACACAAAAATGAGACCCACATGATGAGCACTAATGAAGACATGGTAACCATGATTACTAAAATCAACATGGTTAACATCGAAGATGGTTGGTGGATTGATTCCAGTGCAACCTGTCATGCTGCTCCCTAAAAGGATGCTTTTCATTCCTATAGTGAAGTTAGTAGTGAGAAAGTCGTCTTCATGGGAAATTCTTCTACAAGTGCTATCTTGGGAAAAGGAGTGGTGAAACTTCCGCTCTCGTTCAACAAAGTCCTTACTTTGCAAGATGTGGATCACATTCTGGGACTAAGGAAAAGTCTTGTGTCTGTTAAGAGGCTTGATGATCATGGTTTTAGAGTTGTATTTGATTCCCAAAAAGTGATCCTTTATTGGGAAAGGTTATGCTAAAGACAATATCTATTCTATTAGTCTTAATAAAGACGTTTCTATTTCTGCTTATATTCTTATGTTAATTTTGTTTGGCATTATAGATTATGACATTGGTAGCAATTCTATGACTCGCATGATTTCACATGGTCATGTTTTTAAAAATAGTCATGTTTTAACTACACAAATTGTGAATGATGTACTCAAGCAAAAATTGTTAAGAAACCATTTAAATCTGTTAATAGATCTACTATAGCGACATATGTGATAATAAGGATATAATTACTAGAGGAGGAAAAAGATATTTCATAACTTTTATAGATGATTTTTCTAAATTTACTTATGTTTATTTGTTAAGAACAAAAGGTAAAGCTTTTGAAAAATTTAAATTATTTAAGGCAGAAGTTGAAATTAAACTTGGAAGGAAAATTCAAAGAATTAGATCCGATAGGAGTGGTGAATATCGACTTAATGATTATATTCAATTTTGTCAAACACATGGAATAGTTAGGGAAGAAACTGCCCCTAATTCTCCTTCACAAAATGGTGTTGTGAAATGAAAAAATAGAACTTTGTTAGAAATGGTTAGTGCTATGTTAATTCATTCAAAATTACCTAATAGTTTTTGGGGTGAAGCTTTATATACGGCTTGTCATGTTTCTGATAGAATCATACACAAAAATAAAATTAGATCTCCTAATGAAATGTGGAAAAATCATAAACCAAATATTAATTATTTTAAGGTTTATAGTTGCATTGCTTATGTTTTAGATGTTTCAGATAAAAGGTCTAAGTTAGGTAGTAAAGCAATAAAATACGTTTTTATTGGATATTCTATTAATAGTAAAGCTTCCAGATTTTTGAATTTAAATTCGAATAGAGTATTTGAAGCGATTCATGCAATTTATTAGGAACATTTGACTATTAAAGATGCTAATAATCATGAATTGGAAAAAGAATTGTTAATTGAATTAGATATTACTAATTCTTCTTTGAATGATTCACTAGTTGATAATGGATTGTCTAATGTTAGTGATAATAATAAAGAAACTAAAATAGTAGATAAATCTATTGAATGAAGAAGAAGTAAAAACCAAAGAATTGAAAAAGATTTTAGTCTTGGAATGTTTGCGTATTTATTAGATCATGATCAAGATCATAAAACATTTAATGAGGCCATGTCTTTGTATGATGCTAATTCATGGAGAATTAATATGGATGATGAAATTAAATCTATTCATGATAACAACACTTGGACTTTAACTAATCTTCCTCCTAATACAAAACCAATAGGATGTAAATGGGTGTTAAGAAAGAAACTTAAAACTGATGGGCTTATAGATAAATATAAGGCAAGATTAGTTGCGAAAGGGTATAGTCAAAAAGAAGGAATAGACCTCTTTGAAACCTTTTCTCCTGTTACTAAAATAACTTCCATAAGAATTATGGTTGCTATTGCTTATGTTTATAATCTCAAAGTACATCAAATGGACGTAAAAACTGCTTTTCTTAATGGTACTCTTAAAAAAGAAATTTATGTTAATCAACTTGAAGGTTATGTTATTAAATGTAAAGAAAATTTAGTTTGTAAATTAAATAAGTCTTTGTATGGTCTTAAACAAGCACCTAGACAATGGTATGAAAAATTTAAGAAAGAAATTAAGAATCTTGGTTTTAAAAGCTTTAAAGTAGAAAGTTGTGTTTTCTTTAAAGTAACAGAAAATTAAAAAGTTCTTATAACTCTTTATGTTGATGACTAATTAATTTTTGGTTCTAATATAGCTTGTATAAATGAGACCAAAAAGTTTTTTGGCACAAACTTTTGACATTAAAGACTTGGGTCCTATGGATGTTATTTTGGGTGTTAAAGTTATTAAAAGAATAATGGATTTGTTTTGGCTCAATCTCATTTTATAGAAAAAATGTTAAGAAACTTTAATCACTTTGATTGTAAACCTAGTAAAACTCCTATTGATCGTAGCAATAAATTTGTGATGTCCCAAATCCTTTATAGCAAATTGAGTGCATTAGTTTGTAATCTATGTTCCCTTGTATTGTCTTCATCATTGTTAAACCTTTTGAGTCTTGTGTTGTTATTCATTCTTCCTCGTGATTGCTCTAGTAGATACATCTTAGTGTGTTCTGAGATGTCTTCTTGTACTTTTGGGTGTTGGAGAGAAACTGAGAAGGTTGGCTAATGTTTTGAAGTTACTTTGTCTCACCTTTAGGTTGAGACCGCTCGAGCATCTTTTGGTCGCTCGAGCGGTGAAATCGATTGTAACGCCTCGAAATAAACCCAACATGAATAATACATCAATCACGCACATTCCTCAATCACAATCATTCTCCATTATCTATCTCAAGAATATCCAAGGTTTATACAAAGGTTCCACATGTAATTATACATTCAAAGATATGAAAACACCTGAATTTATAGCATGTGAAACATATGAACTTCCATGTGAAAGTAAAATAAAAGAAATGCCATTATGGGCTTATATCTTCCAAGGCAATAGCCTGGTTACACAAAAGTGGTCTCTTGGACCCATACCAAAAATAGCCCTTGGCTTTACAAATATTCACGACAAAATAAAGAGCACACTACTCTTCTCAAAACATTTCCACGCCCTTAATTCGGCGGGATCACCACATCTTTACCTGCACCAAATCCCATAGGGGTGAGCATAAAGCCCAGTAGAGAATTCTAACAAAGTATATACAGTTATGCTAAACTTCTCAACATCAGATGTAAATGTGTTACCATGCCATGCCATAATGAAGAAAAACGCCATTTTAATGCACCACTTAAAAATCACCATGTTTCAATGATACTAGGCAAGCTCATCCATTTCAAACTTCCAATTCTTTAATCAAGGGGCGGTAAATACGACACTGGTAATCCCTAGGCTGGTGTCTGCAAGTAGACTCTATGAGTACTACCAAACTGTCATTTTTACCGGTATTAACCGGAAGGCTCGACACCTATCCGCGCGGGTTTCTAGTCTTTCACCAAGGACACTCAGGCCAACTTATCTATCATCTACACCCCCTATCTGGACTTACCACCATATTTACCCCATGAACATTTCCACATTTCTCTTTTCAACATTATTCCCTTTTATGAAACCATTATCTCAAATCTAAGCTTACAATGTAAATTAATAATTGAATAAAAATGCAATGCAATGATTCTTCCATGATTCATAACATTTCTCTGTGTTCAAGCCTCTACAATAATATCAACGTTCATGTTTCCCATTACCTCTGTAACGCCCCGAAATATTTCAACAAGAACTACCCACATTAATGATCATTTGCTAGATAATAACAATAATCCTTCCATCTTTCCATATTTGATTAAAAGAGTTTAATACAAAAGTCCCCCATGCGGTATACATTCAACGATATAAAGAGAGCACCTGAATCTATAGCATGTGAAACATCTAGCTGCAAACAAGATAAATAAGATGCCTTTACGGGCTACAACTTCCAAGGCTTAAGCTTGGTTACACAAAAGTGGTCTCTCAGACCCAAACCACAAATAGCCCTCTGCTTTACAATTAATCACAACAAAATAAGAGTACACTACTCTTCTCAAAATACTTCCACACCCTCAATTCGGCGGGATCACCACATCTTTACCTGCATGAAAACCCATAGGGGTAAGTATATAGCCCAGTAGAGAATCCTTAACAAAGTATGTACATTTATGCAAGATTCACAATATTTTATGTAAATGCATATGTTATGCCATGCCATTTGAAGGAAATCTCATATTATGCTTTTCTTGAAAATCACCATGCTTTCAGTCAACATTTATGCAACCTCATAAATTCCCACACTTCTAATTTTAAATCATAAGGGGGCGGTAAATACATCACCGGTAATCCCTAGGCTGGTATTTGCAAGTAGACTCTATGAGTACTACCAAACTGTCATTTTTACCGGTATTAACCGGAAGGCTCGACACCTATCTGCGCGGTTTCTGGTCTTTCACCAAGGACACTCAGGCTATCTTATCAAACACAACTACACCCCTTATCCGGACTTACCACGTATTTACCCGTTTAACATTCTTATAGTTCTCATTACCATATAACCTTTCTCAATGCAAATGTTTTTCCAAAACTCAAGTCAAGATGTATAAGGATGACAAAATTTACATGAGGAGATGATGTAACAAATGATATACCATAACTTTTCTTTCATTCCCTTTATTCCAATGCCAATCACACAAAATATTCACATGCACTACCAAAACTATCAATATGGCAATAACTTCTCTTCATGTATAATTCTTGGCATTCAATTCATATCAAGACTATAAGAAATTTTCAATATCAACTTTCAAGATTTCAATCCTCCAATCCATGATACTCAACAATTATCATATCACAAAATATATATTCTTATGCTCTTAGTAATAGTTTTGAAAATAAGTCCTCTACTCTCTACATCAAGAGGATTATCAACTTCCCTTTTCTACTACATTGTGAAACCTACACTCACACACCCATTAATCATAAGAAAGAAATCTATTCTATGAATTTTCCATGTTTTCAAAAAGCCCCAAATCTTCTAGGTTTTCACAAAATCTTACATCTTCCATTTTTTAAAAACAAATCCCACGACACACTTCAATCTCAACACTTATGACCTAACATTTCACAAATCCTTTTTGAAAGAAGTAAGGTGAGTTCTTTTTCAACAAAATCACTAATCTCTTGAGCCCAAACCCTCATTTTCGAAATACATGGGGAAGCTCACCAAAAACCAACCAAACTTACATAAACACACATATAACTCAAAGGAAAACCCTACCTCAAGCTCAATGGAGAAGATGAAATGAAACCCTAGCCGTTGAAAAGGAGAGAGAGAGCTTTGATTTCTTCAACCCAAGTGAAGCCCCAACTTTAGATTTTCAAGGTCTTGAAAGAGATGATGATGTTCTTGACCCAAGATGAACAAAATCAAAGAGGTGTAGATGTTTGAGGTGTTTTCTAGAGAGAAGAAGAAGAAATATAGGTTTTAGAGTGAGAGGGAGATGAGTATAATGAGAGAGATATTCGGATCAAAATGATACAAAAAACAGAGTTTCGGACTGCCCAGTTGGCCGCTCGTGCGGCCTTCTCCACCACTCGAGTGGCCCACCTTGACCGTTCGTGCAGCCCACTTTCTCCGCTCGTGCGTTCTAGATAGTAGCAAATTTTTTGGGTGTCAAACTTGGCCGCTCGTGCAGCCCCTCCCACCGCTCGAGTGGCTCAATTCCGCACGTGCGGCCTAGGGCCCCGCACGTGTGGCCCTGGCCTAGCAGCTCAAAGTTTCAACTTCGTCCACGGCACCCCGAACTCACCCGTGCACCCTCCAGGACAAACAAAAATTCAACACCGAAACAAAAAGAATTTGGAAACCATTTCCGGACACTTCAATTCAACAAGAATAAAAAGAGAACAAAGCGAAGGAAAGAAAGAATAAAGAGAAAAAGAAGGCCGCTCGTCACAATCTCTTTCAATGCTCATCTAGACTACATGTAATGCTTTCAAACATAAAGTTTTCAATGTTTGTGTTTCTTACAAACCCAAGTGCTCAACAATTTGTCATCTTATTATCATATATCATCATATCCTTAACCATAGTTTCCAAACAAATTCTCCATTACCATATGACAAACTTCTCATCTATGCAACCACATTATGAAATCTACACACATTCATCTTTGATCAAAAGAGAAGAAGATTTCATGGACAATTCCTTGTTTTTCAAAAAATCCCCAAATTCTAGGGTTTTGCATCAAAACCAAAATAACTCCCATTTTATGGTGAGAGTTCATCAAAATCTACTTTATGAGATCATAGATACAAAATCTTAAGGATCAACATGAAAATCTTGAGCTTTTAAACTCTCCTTTGAGAAATTCCATTATTTTTTTTGAATCAAAACCAAAACTTCTAAATAATACAAGAGAAGTATAAAATCAGCACTCAATCTTGCAAAACTTGTATATATAACTCAAGAATATCCCTACCTCAAAGTAGAAGCCCAAGGAGAAGGGCTAGACAAAGGTGAAGCTTCCAAAAATGGCAAATCCCACTTTTTCTTGGATGTAAATGAAGATCTTGAAGAGATCAATCTTTTTGTTCAAGGAAGGAGGGTGAGAAGATCACTAGATCTTGGTCAAATATATATATATATAGAGAGAGAGAGAGAGAGTATTTCTAGAGAGAGAAGCTCTCAACTTAGGGTTTGGATGAAAAAGAGATGAAAAAGTTATGTAAAAAGTCGTTTTTACGATCTGATATACGCTCAGTCCGCTTGAGCGGAGAGTTTAACTCTTGAGCGTCAGACACAACAACAACAACTCGCTCGAGCGCAAAGAGCACCGCTCGAGCATGGATTACACGCGTCCAATATTTCACATATTGCAGACAGACGCTCGAGCGCCAGAAGGGCCGCTTGAGCTCAGAGACGCTCGAGCGTAAGAAACGCCGCTCTAGCGTGAAAAACACTCTTGCAGCACTTTTGCAAAGACACCCGATACTGAAAGATTGCAAACTCCGCTCGAGCGGAAGACCGAAATTCTAGGCAACAAGATTTTAGACCGAAAGGCAACCAACCTATTCTAAATACGTTCAAGTCATTCCAAAACTCAAATTCAAGAGGTGTAAGGAAGAAAGACATAACCAGCAGCATCAAACAACAAGATTCGGATCTAGAATACCATGATAGTCGGGTAGAGACCCGGGGTCGCTATAACCTCCCCACCATAAGAAATTTCTTCCCCGAAATTTAAATAAACTCCCCAGAAGGAGTGTTCTAGCAACATTAATCATTCTTAACAACACTAACACATTGCAATATTCATGTTCAATTAACTTTTTTCATTCCCCGCATTATCATTTTATCAAAACAATAATTGCTCAAGTTAGATACATGAGATAAAACAATTTACAACAAAACCTCACTTTTCCATAAGCTCATGCTCAATTTCAACAACACATACAATAACGTGTGATCAACTATTTATTAGGGAACATTACAAATCAAAATAAGTTATGCATTACCAAATAAATCCGAATACTTGAAGTAGACCTCCGCCTCCCTTTCTCAAGTTGTTTCCTCAACCCCGTGGTACCTCCACAACACCTTCACTAACGGTATGGTTTTGCCTCGTAATATTTGTTCTCAGGTATCTAAGATTTGAACTGGCCGTTCTTCGTAGGAGGCATCCTCATCCACCAACAATTCAACCCTATCTAACACATGAGAAGGGTCAGGTTCATACTTCCTAAGCATGGACACATGAAACACATTGTGTACTCCTGAAAGTTGTGGCGGTAAAGCTAACTGATAAGCCACTACCCTAATTCTCTCCAATATCTCAAAAGGTCCAATAAATCTCAGAGACAACTTCCCACTCTTGCCAAACCTCATTAAACCCCGCCTAGGTGAAATTTTGAGGAAAACGTGGTCACCTACTCCAAAGGACAAAGGTCGTCTCCTCTTATCGGCGTAACTCTTCTGTCGGCTTTGGATTGTAACTAACCTCTTCTGAATGAGAGCGACTTTCTCGGTTGTCTCCCTAACAATTTTCGGACCCAATAACGGTGTATCTCCCACCTCAGCCCAACAAATTGGTGACCTACGCGGTTGGCTATACAAGGCTTCAAACGGTGCCATCTCGATGCTAGCTTGGTAACTATTGTTATAGGTGAATTCAATAACGGTAAATGTCTCTCCAAAGACCCCTTGAAGTCTAGGACATAAGCACTAAGCATGTCCTCTAAAATCTGAATGGTGTGTTCCGACTGCCCATCGGTTTGAGGGTGATAAGAGTGCTAAAGGTTAACTTGGTTCCCAACGCCTCTTGAAGGCTTTGCCACAACTGGACGGTGAAACGAGGATCCCTATCTGACACAATGGTTACCGGTACCCCATGAAGCCGAACTATTTCTCTAACATACAACTCTGCCAAGTGTTCAACTGAATCACTAGTGCGCATTGAAATAATGTATGTGGACTTAGTCAACCTATCGACAATCACCCAAATGGCATTGTTACCCTGCTGTGTTCTAAGAAGCCCAACTATGAAGTCCATGGTAACATGCTCCCATTTCCACTCGGCTATAGGTAAGGGTTGTAACAACCCTGCTGGTCTCTAGTGTTCGGCCTTCACTTGCTGGCATGTAAGGCATCTTGACACAAAGGACACGACATCTCGCTTCATACCCCTCCACCAAAACTGACGGCTAAGGTCACGATACATTTTGGTGCCTCCCGGATGTACCGTAAGGCGTGAATGATGGAATTTCCAAAGCACTTCCTCCCTACAAGATTTCGGTACGAACAAATGATCCAGGTAGCGTACACTCCGGTCTGAGTGAACGTTCAAACCCTTCTCTTCCTTCCCATCGGAGATTCTATCCCGAATCAACTCTGCTTCGCGGTCTTCTTTTTGTGCCTCTACTACTTTGCTAATCAAGACAGGTTGAGCACTCAAGGTAAACAATGTTGCACCCTCTTCGGACTTACCCAATTGCAATTCAAACTCGCCGGCTTCTCCCAACATAACCCACTATCGAATGGCCTCACTCGCCAAACTGCTCATAGTTTTTCGACTAAGGGCGTCGGCCACTACATTGGCCTTCCCCGGGTAGTAGTGTTACTCAAAATCATAATCTTCCAAAAATTCCATCCACCTCCGTTGACGTAGATTCAAGTACTTTTGGGAAAACAGATACTTCAAGCTCTTATGGTCGGAGAAAAACTCAAACTTCTCACTGTACAAGTAGTGCCTCCAAATTTTCAAGGCAAACACCACTACGGCTAACTCTAAGTCGTGGGTAGGGTAATTCTTCTCATGAATTTTCAATTTCCATGAACCGTAGGCTACAACCTTACCCTCTTGCATCAAAACACAACCAAGCCCGTCCTGAGACGCATCACAGAAGACAGTATAACCCAAACCTCTTTTCGGAATTATCAACACTGGTGCCGTAGTCAATCTAGTCTTACGTTCTTGAAAGGAATTCTCACAAGCCTCACTCCACACAAACTTAACTCCCTTTCTAGTCAATTTAGTCAAAGGCGCGGCTAGTCTAGAAAAATCCCTAACAAAGCGCCGATAGTACCCTGCCAATCCCAAGAAACTCCGGATCTCAAAGACGTTACTAGGTTGCCTCCAATCTTGCACATAATCTATCTTTGAGGAATCTACAGTTACCCCCTCTCTTGACACTATATGGCCCAAAAACTTCACCTCGGTGAGCCAAAACTCACACTTCTCAAATTTGGCATACAACTGATGCTCCCTCAGCAAGTCCAGCACTACCCTCAAGTGGGCTTCGTGTTCCTCCTCGGAAGTTGAATAAATTAGAATGTCGTCTACAAAGACAACCACGAATTGATCTAAATACTCCCTAAATATTCGGTTCATCAAATCCATAAAAGAAGCCGGTGCATTGGTCAACCCGAACGGCATAACAAGGAATTCATAATGGCCATAACGCGTGCGAAAAGACATTTTCTGGATGTCCTCCTCCCGGACTCTCAACTGATGGTAACCCGACCTCAAATCTATCTTCGAAAAGCAACTAGACCCTCTAAGTTGATCAAACAAGTTGTCTATTCTGGGCAAAGGGTATTTGTTTTTCACAGTAACTTGGTTTAACTTGCTGTAATCAATGCATAACCGCAATGACCCATCCTTCTTGTTTGCAAAGAGAGCCAGCGCTACCAAGGCGACGTACTAGGGCGAATGAAGCCCTTGTCTAAAAGCTCTTAGAGTTGGATCTTCAACTTGTGCAACTCCTCAGGTGCAAATCTATATGGCGCCATGGAAATTAGTGTCGTTTCAGGCACTAAGTCAATGGTGAACTCAACCTCTCGGTGGGGTGGCAAACTAGTAAGGTTCTCGGGAAACACATCTGGATATTCACAGACTACCCTCGGTAGCTCAATGCGGGTCCCGCCACTCTCATCATCTAAGAGAGTAGCAAGAAGGCCACTAAGCTTGTTTCTACCATGAGTGTCAAACGCAAACGACAAGACCCTATCAACCCGGTCTCCCAGGAAATAAAAACAATCACCACTATCTGTGCACATGGTGACCCTCTGACAGAAACAATCAATCATTGCCCGATACGAAGACAATCAATCCATGCCTAAGATGACATCAAAACTCGACATGTCTAATAACACAAAAGCAAACTGGAGTCTACGCCCGACAACCTTTATATCACAACCACGACATCCCCAATCTAAGTGAACTGTACCCCCAACCGGTGACTCAACTCTGAGTGGAGATGCTAACCGTGCCACCTCTAACCCCAATAATGCAATAGATATAGCGATCCCAGTTTTCCTTTCCTTTGGTTATTGCATTACGGACTTGGTTCCATGGTTATGTTGTTGTCTTATTCTCATTTCCATCCTTTACTCTTTGTATTTGAGTCTTGGGTTGTGTTGGGTAGGTTTGGAACAGGTTGGTTGTGTTAGAAATCAAAAGTTGATGCCCAGATTTTGGCCTTGACGCTCGAGCGGGGCTTTTGACGCTCAAGCGGGACCTTTGTTGTTGCTTCTCCGCTCGAGAGGGCGTTTTGACGCTCGAGCGTGAATATTCATCTCCCAGTATTTTGTCTCTGCAGGTCATCGTACGCTCGAGCGGGAGTTTTGACGCTCAAGCGGGACCTTTCATTTTTGTTCTTTCGCTCAAGCGAGGAGTCTGACGCTCGAGTGGGGACCATGGTCTGCAAAACTTCTCGAAGTGTGCAATCGACGCTCGAGCGGCGCTTTTCATGCTCAAGCGTGAGTTTGTGTTTGACGCTCGAGCGGGGAGTTCCACGCTCGAGCGGGGTGACTTTTATATCAATCCGTGAAATCACTTTTTGGATCACTTTTCAACCCCTTCTCTCTGTCTAACTTTTCAAAACCTCCATTGGAGAGCACCTCTCTCTAAAACTTCAACTTCTCTATAGGGTTTGATCTAGTTTGAGTGATTTCCTACCTTTGGGCCTTTGTAAAAAGTGTTGAGCTTGTTGAGGGCTACGTTTTGATTCGGAAATATTGGGGTTTAGAGCATTTCAAATTTCTTCACCTTCTTCCTTTGAGCTCCGACTTTGAGGTAGGGATAACTACTCATTTTTATGAGCTTTAACCTAAATGTTGAGCTTTTTGTATAAATGGTTTGATTTGGGAAGTTAGGGTTTGAGATGTGTTATTTTGGAAAGAGGGGTTTTATTCTTTTGATTCAAACATTTTTGTTTTGAGTCTAAAAAGGAGGTTATTAATGTTGTTGGTAATTTTTGGACCTTTGGGTCAATATTGAGGAAAGGGGAAAAATGCCATGTTTGGGTATATTTGGATTATTAGTGTAATTAATAACATTTATTATGGAAATAAGAAATTGAGTTGGAAATAATGTAATTGGCTCATTATGAGATATAATGGTGGAGTTGGAATTATTAATCACCCACATTTGAAAATGTTGATAATTTATCTGTTGATGTAATTATTATCTGTTTAGAAATAATTGCTTTGGGCTATCGGTGGAGGATAGTCTTGATTGTTGTAGACACTGCATGATGATTAGGTGAATTAAAACTAATCAGTTGGATATGTTATTGAATATGACGGTTGGAATAATACATTAAAATTATGTATTGATTGATTATGTATATGATATGTGTTTATATACATTGTGTTGTATGGGAGGAGATAGGGGATGTACTCCACGGTTTAGGAGGAGATAGGGGATGGACTCCATTGATATAGCAATTATGTGTATCTATTGAAGTATTGATACAACAAATCTGTGTATCATAGATGAAGTATGGAAGTGTTTTATTTGAGATTGATACAACAATTATGTGTATCCATTGTGACGTATGAAGTGTCTAATATGAGTTGTTATCTCAATTGAAAAGGAAGTATGGTTGATATGAGATGTAATCTCATTTAAATTGTTTGGCCAGGTTCTGAGCCATAGTTATGAATTGAGAATTGGATAAGAAATGGAAAATGAAATGAAACATGGACACATTTGTCATGTAATTGAAATGAGTTGTGAATTGATTTATGTGAGTTAAATATTTATCAAATGTTAATGTTTTAGTTATTGCTTATATTATGTTTAGCATATCTCTACTGGGCGTTGGCTCACCCTATATAGGACATCATTTTCAAGTACAGGTGTTATGCCACAAGGACGTAGCTTGGGAGGCTTGAGGCTGTTGGACTCTTTTTGTTATTTTTGTTGTATTGCATGTATATCAAGCCAAGGGCTTATTTTGTGTGGAGCTAGTACTATCTTTTTGTAACCAAGTGTTGACTTGGAAAGTTGTAAGCCTTTAGGGTATTTATTTTTGTTGTCAACGTGTAATACCTTTTGTAAGAATACTCTGATGATTGTAATATGAAATCTCTTTTCTTTATCGTGAATGTATGATATTATGGGTTTATTTTGAGGGCGTTATAACTTGGTATCAGAGCGTACCGGGTTCGAATACTTTGGGTACGTGGAAAGTGGTTAGTACCACAATGGGTTCGTCTCGCTTGATAGAGACTTAGATGTAGTGTTATGTGCTTATGTGATAACATGTTTATGTGACTATTTGGATATGAGATTTAGTTTCTAGGATGTTGATTAGATCCTTGGGTTTCTGTGAGTCTTGTTGGAAAACACTTGATCAATGCTGTTTCGAACCGGAACTCTAGTAACGCCTCGAGACTATCATTATCAAGAATTGAAATTCGTAGGTGCTTATGTGATTATGTGCTTACGTAGAATGAATTACAGTTGTCCAATGCTTTAGGACGTGAGTGTTATAGCTTCGGCATATTTGTGATTGTGCTAATGTCTTCGTTACCTTTATTAGGATGTCAGGACGAGGACGAGGTGGTAGACGTGGTAGGCAGGAGATGCCTATATCGGATGAGGTTCCGGCGTAGCAGGAGGGTGTTGGTCAGGCCAATATGGCCAAGCCAGTGGGTCAGCAGGCCATGAGTGCCTTAGCCCGCGAGATAGCAGGAGCTATGAGGGAATCCATAGGCATTCTCAGAGCTGAGAATCCAGTTCAAGCCCAGGTTGTTGATGCAGGGCCTTCCTTTCTGAAGAGGGATTTCTTCTGGTCTAATCCGGATGAGTTTGTTGGGGATCCTAAGGAGTCATTTAAGGCTGATGAGTGGCTGGAGCAGATGACGAAGACGTTTGAGATGATTGGCATCGAAGACGGGGCATTGAAGGTGACCTTGGTATCTTTCCAACTTAAGGGGGATGCGGGTCAGTGGTGGAAGTTCATGAGGGGTCGTATTGTTGGCACATGGGAGGCTTTTGTAGATGCTTTCCAGGATAAGTTCTTATCTCCAACTGTCAGGGAGAAGCTGAGGGACCAGTTTTGTCAGCTCAAGCAGCTGAGTTTATCAGTGGCCGAGTTTGAGGCTGCATTTACTAGCTTATCCAGGTTTACACCTGAGCTTGTGGCGTCTGAGGAACGCTGTTGTATCGAGTTTGAGAGGAAGTTGAGGCATGGTCTCAAGATGAGAGTTGGGGGTTCTATGACCCGGGACTATAGGCGCCTTATGGATGCTGTGACCCATATGGAGATTATGATGCAGGAGGAGGAAGAGAGACAGCGGGGCTCCAAGAGAAGGCAGGATGGTCAGGGGGACGGTAGGAGGCAGAGGGGTCCTAACCCTCAGTAGTCCCAGGGTGCTTTTGCTAGATCGACTTTTCTAGTGCCAAATGTAGGCTTTGGCAGAGGCAGTCAAGGAGACATCACCTGTTGCAAATGTGGTCAGCTAGGCCACAAGTCTCCAGCTTGCCCGCAGAGGAGAGGAGAGCAGAGAGCGGCTTCATTTTCAGCTCGACCTCAGAGCCAGAGTCAGGGCAGAGGCCAGCCGCTTTCTTGCTACTAGTGTGGTCAGGCGGGGCACCTGAAGAGGTTTTACCCGCAGTTGAGTGGCATATCTGGTGCATCTGGGCCGAGGCAGAGTTTTCAGCCAACTCAGTCAGTTCAGGCCTCGAGGGCCAATCAGAGGGCTTCATCGTCCCATTCTGTGCAGCAGTCTTTTGCTCCGAGAGGTGAGCAGGTAGATCAGGGGCCTACAAGGCGTGTGTATGCTGCTACCGCGTAGGATCTAGTACCGGCTCCATCTGTTGTAAGAGGTACATTTTTGTTTTGTAACTCGGTTGCCAATGTGTTGATTGATATGGGTGCATCTCATTCCTTTATATCTGTTGCATTTGCATCTGTTTTGGGGCTGGAGTTGGCACAGTTAGCATCTCCTATTTGTGTAGTATCACTTGTTGGGGGTGAATTGATTTTGAAACAAGGGTGTAGAGGGTGCGATATAGAGGTCGCCGACCGCCGGCTTCCATTCTCTTTTGTAGTTATGGCTATGTCGGGTTTTTATGATATTTTGGGTATGGTCTGGCTATCGTCATACCGGGCTGTTATTGATTGTTACCGCCAGCGGGTCACAGTATGTACCTTGAGCGGGGATTGTTTCCATTTCTTGGGGGATCGGGTTGGTAGTGTGTTGCCACCAGTGTATGATCCGCGAGGGCGGAGTGAGCTTAGTGGTCTTCTCGCTAGCTTTATGAGTGGTGAGTGTGATGAGACCCAGACTGTATTGTCGAGAGTGGTTTGTGAGTACTCGGACGTTTTTCCCGAGGATCTTGTGAGTTTGCCACCATATTGAGAGATCGAGCTCTCTATTGACTTAGTGCCCGGCACGGCGCAGATTTCTATGGCACCTTATCGTTTTGCCCTAGCCGAGTTGAGTGAGTTGAAGATCCAACTCCAGGAGTTGGTGGATAAGGGCTTCATTCGCCCTAGTGTTTCGCCGTGGGGAGCACCAGCCCTCTTTGCTAAAAAGAAAGATGGTGCCTTGAGACTTTGTATTGATTACCAGAAATTGAATCGGGCTACGGTTAAGAGTAAGTACCCTTTGCCTCGTATAGATGATCTGTTTGACCAGTTGAAAGGATCCCGTTGTTTCTCTATGATAGACTTGAGATCGGGTTACCATCAGTTGAGGGTCAGGGAGGAGGATATTCCGAAGACGGCATTCCGTACGCGGTATGGCCACTATGAGTTTCTGGTGATGCCATTTGGGCTCACCAATGCACCGGCAGTGTTTATGGATTTGATGAATCGGATCTTCGGGAATTCTTAGATCGTTTTGTGGTCGTTTTCGTAGACGACATTCTGATTTATTCACCGTCTGAGGAGGAGCATGAGGAACACTTGAGAGTGGTGCTTGAGTTGCTTAAAGCCCATAGGCTGTATGCCAAGTTTGGAAAGTGTGAGTTTTGGCTAGGAGAGGTTAAGTTCTTAGGCCATGTGGTTTCCGGGGAAAGGGTGTCTGTTGATACATCCAAGATTGAGGCAGTGCAAGATTGGGCATAGCCTAAGAGTGTTTTTGAGATCTGCAGTTTTCTGGGATTGGCTGGGTATTACCGCCGGTTTGTGAAAGATTTCTCAAAACTAGCTTCGTCATTTACTAGATTGACGCGGAAAGGGGTCAAATTTGTATGGAGTGAGACTTGTGAAAAGTCGTTCAAGGAGTTGAAAGTTAGATTGACCACCGCTCCAGTCTTGATTATTTCAGAAAGAGGTTTGGGTTATGCGGTTTATTGTGATGCTTCACGAGAGGGTTTGGGTTGTGTGTTGATGCAAGAGGGGAAAGTGGTGGCCTATGGCTCACGACAGTTGAAAATACACGAGAGGAATTACCCTACACACGACCTAGAACTAGCACAGTAATTTTTGCCTTGAAGATTTGGAGGCATTACCTTTATGGTGAGAGATTCGAGGTGTTCTCGGATCATAAGAGTTTGAAGTACCTGTTTACACAAAGAGACTTGAATTTGAGGCAGAGGAAGTGGATGGAGTTCATTGAGGACTATGACTTCGAGTTGCACTATCACCCGGGAAAGGCCAATATTGTGGCTAATGCCCTTAGTAGGAAATCCATTAGTGATGTAGCTTGTGTAGCCATCCGGGAGTGGGAGATGTTGGGTGCACTTGGTGAGTTTGATTTGCTTCTGGGCGAATCCGTTGAGGCTGTGGCCCTGTTTTCTGTTATTGCGCAACCTACACTTGTGACTCGAGTGTTAGAGGCACAAGGAGGTGACTTTGAGGTAGAATCCCTCCGAGAGAAGATCTCTAGTGGGAAGGTTGAGAAGGGTTTGTCTGTGTATCCCGACCGGAGTGTGAGATATCGAGACCGTTTGTTTGTGCTGGAGTCTTGTTGAGAGGAGGTACTCAGAGAGTTTCACCATTCACGCCTTGCGGTGCATCCGGGAGGCACCAAGATGTATCGTGATTTGGGTCGCCAGTTTTGGTGGCGGGGTATGAAGAAGGATGTGACAGTTTTCGTATCGAAGTGCCTTATTTGTCAGCAAGTGAAGGCCGAGCATCAGAGGCTAGCGGGTTTGTTGCAACCCTTGCCTATTGCCGAGTGGAAGTGGGAGCATGTCACTATGGACTTCATTGTAGGTCTTCCGAGGACTCAGCGGGGTAGTGATGCTATTTGGGTGGTTGTAGACCGGTTGACTAAGTCGGCGCACTTTATCCCTATGCGCGTGAGAGATTCGGTAGATCATCTTGCTGACTTGTATATTCGGGACATAGTGAGGTTGCACGGGGTCCCAGTGTCGATAATCTTAGATAGAGATCCACGTTTTACTGCTAGGTTGTGGCAGAGTTTGCAGAGTGCCTTGGGCACTAGATTGACCTTTAGCGCGGCTTATCATCCTCAGACTGACGGGCAGTCCGAGCGTACTATTCAGATCCTTGAGGACATGCTTCGAAGTTGTGTCCTTGACTTTAGTGGGTCATGGGAGAGGCACTTGCCCTTGTTGGAGTTTGCCTACAACAACAGTTTTCAGTTGAGTATCGGTATGGCACCGTTTGAGGCCTTGTATGGCCGACTGTGTAGGTCTCCAGTTTGTTGGGCCAAGGTGGGTGATGCACCTTTGTTGGGCCCGGAGTTGGTGAGGGAAACGACGGAGAAAGTTGAGTTTATCCGTAGGAGGCTTGTTACAGCCCAGAGTTGCCAAAAGAGTTATACCGACTGTAGGAGGAGGCCTTTGGCATTTGAGGCGGGTGATCATGTTTTTCTGAAAATATCACCCAGGCGGGGTTTGATGAGGTTTGGGAAAAGTAGGAAGTTGTCCCCTCAGTTTATAGGTCCTTTCGAGATCCTTGAGAGGATTGGTGAGGTTGCCTACCGTTTAGCTTTGCCGCCACAGTTGTTCAGGGTGCATAACGTGTTTCATGTCAGTATGCTTCAGAAGTACAAGCCGGATCCATCGCATGTATTGGATTGGACCGACTTAGAGGTAGATGAGAATGCCTCGTATGAGGAGAGAGCGGTTCAGGTCTTAGATAGGCGGGATCAAGTCTTGCGAGGCAAGACCATTCACTTGGTAAAGGTTTTGTGGAAACATCACGGAGTGGAAGAAGTCACTTGGAAACGTGAGTTGGAGGTCCGTGAAAAATATCCGGATATGTTTGTTGACGTATAATCTTGTATTGGGAATTTTGTAATATTGATGAACTTTAAGAGCATGGAATATGTCTTAAGTTGTAAAACATTGTACATGTTTTGATTTATGGAAGTATTTTGGAACTTGCCTTGAAATGGAAGCTTATTTTAACATTGTACTTGTTAATGATGTTTTAGAAATGCAAATATAATATTGGCATTGATTATGTTTTGAGATGCATGTTGATAATGCATGTTGGAGACTATATGGAAGTTTGCCACTTGAATAGAGATGGAATGACCGATAATGGGTCAAGTTGTTGAATTTTGCATTGTAATAATGTTGGTAATTGAGAAATCATGTTTTTGAAAAACTTGTACTTAATTTCAGGGACAAAATTCCTTAAGGGGGGGAGGTTATAGCGATCCCAGTTTTCCTTTCCTTTGGTTACTACATTCCGGACTTGGTTCCGTGGTTATGTTGTTGTCTTATTCTCATTTCCATCCTTTACTCTTTGTATTTGAGTCTTGGGTTATGTTGGGCAGGTTTGCAACAGGTTGGTTGTGTTAAAAATCAAAAGTTGATGCCCAGATTTTGGCCTTGACGCTCGAGCGGGACTTTTGTTGTTGCTTCTCCACTCGAGCGGGCGTTTTGACGCTCAAGTGTGAATATTCTTCTCCTAGTATTTTGTCTCTGCAGGTCGTCGTACGCTCGAGCGGAGTTTTGACGCTCGAGCGGGACCTTTCGTTTTTGTTCTTCCGCTCGAGCAGGGAGTCTGACGCTCGAGCGGGGACCATAGTCTGCAAAACTTCTGGAAGTGTGCAATCAACGCTCGAGTAACGCTTTTCACGCTCGGGCGTGAGTCTGTATCTGACGCTCGAGCGGGGAGTTCTACGCTCGAGCGGGGCGACTTTTATATCAATCTGTGAAATCACTTTTTGGATCACTTTTCAACCCTTTCTCTCTCTCTAATTTTTCAAAACCTCCATTGGAGAGCACCTCTCTCTAAAACTTCAACTTCTCTCTAAGGCTTGATCTAGTTTGACTGATCTCCTACCTTTGGGCCATTGTAAAAAGTGTTGAGCTTGTTGAGGGCTACGTTTTGATCCGAAAATATTGGGGTTTGGAGCATTTCGAATTTCTTCACCTTCTTCCTTTGAGCTCCGACTTTGAGGTAGGGATAACTACTCATTTTTATGAGCTTTAACCTAAATGTTGAGCTTTTTGTATAAATGGTTTGATTTGGGAAGTTAGGGTTTGAGATGTGTTATTTTGGAAAGAGAGGTTTTATTCTTTTGATTCAAACATTTTTGTTTTGAGTCTAAAAAGGAGGTTATTAATGTTGTTGGTAATTTTTGGACATTTGAGTCAATATTGAGGAAAGGGAAAAAATGCCATGTTTGGGTCATTAGTGTAATTAATGACATTTATTATGGAAATATGAAATTGAGTTGGAACTAATGTAATTGGCTCATTATGAGATAGAATGGTGGAGTTGGAATTATTAATCACCCACCTTTGAAAATGTTGATAATTTATCTGTTGATGTAATTATTATCTGTTTAGAAATAATTGCTTTGGGCTATCGGTGGAGGATAGTCTTGATTATTGTAGACACTGCATGATGATTAGGTGAATTAAAACTAATTGGTTGGATATGTTATTGAATATGACGGTTGGAATAATACATTAAAATTATGTATTGATTGATTATGTATATGATATGTGTTTATATACATTGTGTTGTGTGGGAGGAGATAGGGGATGTACTCCACGGTTTAGGAAGAGATAGGGGATGGACTCCTAAACCGGATATTATTTGGGAGGAGATAGGGGATGGACTCTATTGATACAGCAATTATGTGTATCTATTGAAGTATTGATACATCAAATCTGTGTATCATAGATGGAGTATGGAAGTGTTTTATTTGAGATTGATACAGCAATTATGTGTATCCATTGTGACGTATGAAGTGTCTAATATGAGTTGTTATCTCAATTAAAAAGGAAGTACGGTTGATATGAGATGTAATCTCATTTAAATTGTTTGGTCAGGTTCTGAGCCATAGTTATGAATTGAGAATTGGATAAGAAATGGAAAATGAAATGAAACATGGACATATTTGTCATGTAATTGAAATGGGTTGTGAATTGATTTATGTGAGTTAAACATTTATCAAATGCTAATGTTTTAGTTATTGCTTATATTATGTTTAGCATATCTCTACTGTGCGTTGGCTCACCCTATATGGGACATCATTTTCAGGTACAGGTGTTATGCCACCTCCAAGGACGTAGCTTGGGAGGCTTGAGGCTGTTGGACTCTTTTTGTTATTTTTGTTGTATTACATGTATATCAAGCCAAGGGCTTATTTTGTGTGGAGCTAGTACTCTCTTTTTGTAACCAAGTGTTGACTTGGAAAGTTGTAAGCCTTTGGGGTATTTACTTTTGTTGTCAACATGTAATACCTTTTGTAAGAATACTCTAATGATTATAATATGAAATCTCTTTTCTTTATCGTGAATGTATGATATTATGGGTTTATTTTGAGGGCGTTACAATAGATATGAATGAATGTAAGGCACTCGTATCGATCAACACATTAGCCAAAGAATTACACACAACAAAAATGCCTCTCACAACGGAGGATCCTGGCAACTACTCCGGCGCGATAACTGCATACACACGCCCCTGAGGCCTCTGATCAACCCCCTCGGAGTGTAAGCCTGCTGCCCTGACTAAGCCGAAACGGCTCCCTGATGAACTCGCGAGGCCTGAACTAAATGAGCCGGCTGGTGGCTCTGTGTCTGCCTAGACCCTGATGCGTCAAACGCGCCTCCTAACTGAGGGCAAGCTCTCTTCATGTGCCCTGACTGACCACACTGAAAGCAAGTCGGCCCCTGACCCCTACTCTGAGACTGTCCCTGAGATCGGTTAGGTGGTGGTGATGACAACATCTACTGTCCTCCTCCCCTCTGTGGACATGCAAAGGCCTTGTGACCCGGTTGGCCACACTTGAAGCAAGAAAGCCCACTCGGTGCACTCTTTCCCGGACCCGCAATAGGCAAGGAGAAGGTAGATCTAGACTGCTGCGGCTGGGACTGAGGTGAAAAGATGCTCTTACTCTTCTTGTTGGGCCTAAAGTCCCCCTGAGACCCTGGGCCCCTAGACTTCGAATTTCGCTATCTCTCTTCCTCGGCCTCCACAATAATCTCCACATGTGCGGCCGCCTCCACAAGGCGATCATACTCACGGATCATATTCCCAGCAACCTTGTACAAAATCTTGGTTCTCAACCTTTGCTCAAACTCAAAACAATGGCGCTCCTCCGTCGCTACCAACTCTGGTGCAAATTGGGACAAACTAGAAAAGGCCGCCTCGAACTCGACCACTGACATGTTCAGTTGCTTAAGGTCCTTGAATTCCTGCCTCAACCTCTCCTTAGCAATGAAAAGTAGGTACTTGCCTTGGAAGGCCACTACAAACGCCTTCCAAGTTGGTGCTATCCGGCCCTTGGCATACTTCCACCATTGGCCCGCATCACCCTTCAGATAGTAACTCGCAAGAGTCACCCTCAACTCACCATCTTCTATATGGAGCATTTCAAAAGTTTTCACTGTTTGCTCCAACCATTCGTCTGCCTTCTTCGGATCGGGGCCACCATGGAACTAGTCTGGTTTAGCCCGTAAAAACTCTCTCGTGAGGAAGCTCGCCCTTGTTTCCACCGCGTTCTCCCTAGCTTGGGTCTCCGCCATCAAAATGTTCATAGATTCTCTCAAGTCCCCACCATTTCCTGGGCTAGTGCCCTCATTGCGGCTTGGCCGGCTTGCCCCGGCACCTCCGCTTGCCCTACTTGTTCGGCCATATCAGCTTGGCCTAGACCCTCTCCTTGTACTAGGACCTCGTGGGCCGGTACTTCATGCACACCGCGGCGTCCCCTACCACGCCTTGCACCTCTACCACCATGTGTTCAAATCCTTCCTGACATTCTAATTGAGAGAAAGATAAACAAGCTTAGCACATAATTCCAAATGTGCTCACACTTGCCTCACACGTTGAACTAAAGTGATTACATGTATTCTACCACAAACAATTCAACTCACTCCACATAAGCACGTAGTCACATAAGAACATACGAATTATCCTTTAGTGATGTGATTCGTCCCATAAGAAACTGAGAATTCCTAGTAGAAGGAGTATTTATCAAGTACTCTTCTAATAAGACCTCAAGGAAAATAATAGGTGCAAAGAACATCCCAAAAGTCCAATCCCATACCCATATAGTCACATAAGCATGCTATCACATAATCACAAATAAGCAAGACACTTCCTAATCATGCGAAATGAACCCATTGTGGTATGACAACCACTTCCCGCGAGCTCCAAGTATTCAAATCCGATAGCTCTGATACCAAGTTGTAACGCCCCGAAATAAACCCAACATAAATAATTCATCAATCACGCAAATTCCTTAATTACAATCATTCTCCATTCTCTGTCTCAAGAATATCCTAGGTTTATACAAAGGTTCCAGGTGCAATTATACATTCAAAGATATGAAAACACCTGAATCTATAGCATGTGAAACATATGAACTTCCATGTGAAAGTAAAATAAAAGAAATGCCCTTATGGGCTTACATCTTCCAAGGCAATAGCCTGGTTACACAAATGTGGTCTCTCGGACCGATACCAAAAATAGCCCTTGGCTTTACAAATATTCACAACAAAATAAAGAGCATACTACTTTTCTTAAAACATTTCCACGCCCTCAATTCGGCGAGATCACTACATCTTTACCTGCACCAAATCCCATAGGGGTGAACATAAAACCCAGTAGAGAATTCTAACAAAGTATATACAGTTATGCTAAACTTCTCAACATCAGATGTAAATGTTGCCATGCCATGCCATAATGAAGAAAAATGTCATTTTAATGCACCACTTAAAAATCACCATGTTTCAATGATACTAGGCAATCTCATCCATTTCAAACTTCCAATTCTTTTAATCAAGGGGCAGTAAATACAACACTGGTAATCCCTAGGTTGGTGTCTGCAAGTAGACTCTACGAGTACTACCAAACTGTCATTTTACCGGTATTAACCGGAAGGCTCGACACCTATCCGCGCGGGTTTCTGGTCTTTCACCAAGGACACTCAGGCCAACTTATCTACCATCTACACCCCCTATCTGGACTTACCACCGTATTTACCCCATGAACATTTCCACATTTCTCTTTTCAACATTATTCCCTTTTATGAAACCATTATCTCAAATCTAAGCTTACAATGCAAATTAATAATTGAATAAAAATGCAATGCAATGATTCTTCCATGATTCACAACATTTCTCTGTGTTCAAGCCTCTACAATAATATCAACGTTCATGTTTGTAGACACCCCATTTTTGACCGTCCTCAAGACTTGGACGTCATCGTTTGAACACTCAATGATTATCCATGCTCGTGTTCGTTTTGAGTTCCCGAAGGTCTCGGCTGCGCACCTTGCCTTAGGATCTCTCAACTTGTCTGTTTTGTGCTTGGTTGTGGACCAAGGACTTGTGGTTTTTGTTTTTGAGGGAAGAGGGTGGCTTGTTGACCATCCCCTCAACCCATCGTCTAAGGCCTTGTGCCATCGGCCTTGTTTCCTTGCCATCGGCCATAAGTGTTGGCCGATCGGCACTTTTTTTGGTCGATCGGCACTCTTTTTGGTCGATCGGCCATATTTCTTGGCCGAGACCTTTCCACTTGCTTTTGCAAATATTTTTCTGCCAGCTGTGACAGTTGGTGAGCACAATTCTCATCCTCCATACACGTATATGGAGGGATTGAATCAAGACTCAAGCTTGCTCAACAAGCTTGAGAATTGAAATTTTATAAGAAGGAAGGCCCCTCTCCCTTTCCAGAGGTTCTGAGAATTTGATACACAAGTTCTATCTCTCTCTCTCTCTCTATTTTACCTCTCTCTCTTCATTTACCCTTGTTTGTGCTCAAAAGTGTAAATTCTTCACACTATTGCACATAAACACCTACTAGAACACCATCCTTTTGTTGCTGAGGTGCTTAGGAGTTGGTTTTAGTGTTTTTGGGTTGGTTTGAGCTCAGAAAAGCTGCTGGAGTTGTGTTCTTGAAGGTGTTCTTCAAGGTGAGAAACTAACCTTTTAATCCTTTATTTTGGCTTAAGATTTTAGACCTATTTGCGTGCTGATTTAAGCTTAACTTTCTACTGTAAAAAGTTCTGATTTTTCATGCTTGTGATGTCTGTTTAAGGTCACTTTTGTGTTGGGGGTAGTCCACCACCTCTTAGGCCTTGTTTGGCCTTGTTTAGAACCATCCTTTTAAGCTATTGGGATCACCTTGTTTGGGCCTTCTCACCACTGAAACCCAGAGGATTTTTAGTGGTGGAAAGGTGGTTTTGAGGTCCCAAATAGGAGAGGGTCATCCCCTCTCCTTGTGTCTTGTATGCTAGTATAAATGGCTCATAATGGTAGCATGTTTGCTTAGCTTGTTTTGGCTCCATTTCAGCAAGTATTTGGTGCTATTTTTTCATGCTATACCTCTGTTTTAAGTTGATTTGATAGTATCTTGCATGCTCCACATACTTATAGAGTAATCTTGCATGCAAGCATAACATGCATATTGTGTTTGGATCATCATTCTTGCATGTTTTGGCTCAACTCAAAGAAGCTTTCCCTCATGTTTTACCATTCTTGAGTTCAGTTTGATGTTGTTTTAGTCATGCATACATTGTTTTGTATAGCCACGGTTCAATCTAGCTTGTTAGCTTTGTGTATCAAGTCCACTAGCATGCATTGCTTAGACTATTCTCAAGATTTGGCATCATTTGGAATGTTATTTCAGTGCATGTTTCATGGTCATACACTTATGCTTGTCACTCTTTCAATGCTTTGAAGAGTTGGTGTTTTATGCCTCAAGAATGGATCATTGTGCATGCCATCATACTTAGGCTTTTGGGATGCCATCTCAGTGGATTTTTGGGCTTATTTTGACATGCCATAACTCTGATTTTTATTGGTTAAGTCATGCCATGTTTGGTTGTAATAGGTGTAGTGTAATACCCCTTTGTAGCCTTGCATGCTTCATGCTTTTGGTATTTTGTTCTAGCTTGTGTTAGCTAGGTTCAAGTATGCTTTTGGTCTTGTATTGACCTGCCTTGGGATTGTTTTGGTTGCCCTCGGCCCTTTGGGGCTTGCTTTGCATGGCCATGGTGTAAATCCCTTTGCTAGCCTTAAGCTTTGAACATCCTAGCATGCTATGCTTGCATTGTTTAGTTGATTTGGCATCAATTCACATGAGATTTTAGAGCTTACCTCATTACCACATTATCATGTTTGTCACTCCTTGCTCATGCTTGAGAGTTGTGTCCTTATGCCTTAATTCTTGGGCCAATTGTCATGCATGCTTGTCTTGCATTTCATGTCATCAATTCATCATTTTGGCCACTAATTTGGGCATGGTTGAGGTCTGTCCATTTTAGTTTAAGTCCATTTTGCATGTTGTTGCATGCTTGTCGCATTGCATGTTGTTGCATTGCTTGGTACATTACATGATGTTGCATGCTTGGTACATTGCATGTCGTTGCATGCTAGTTGCATTACGTAACATTGTTGCATACTTGTTGCATGCCATGTTGTTTACATGTTTAGGTTGCATTGCATTGATTGCATGCCATTAGCTTTGTTAAGTTGGGCATGCATTGCATTATATTTGGTTTGGGTGTTAAGCCAAGCACGAGAAACGAAGGACATTTCATACTTGAAGTGATGAAATGTATCTCAATTCTCGGTTGCCGACCCTCTTGATCATACATGATAGAGGTTAAGGCATTTATGTGTTTTCGTGCATTTCATCCATATTGATTTGGGCAACTTGCCCTCTTTGGCCATCATGCATCAAAATGCGTGATTGATGGCTCGAGAGTCGAGCACTACACTCCTTTGAACTTTAAACATGATAAGGAGTGTGGTTGCACACACATTTTCTTGCAAATACATTGCCATGCCTCTGTTTGTGCTCTGTTGCAGCAAGAATGAGAGTTTGCAGGAAGAGATGGCTGATCAGCTATTTCGTGTGCCGATCGGCTAACAATATCTGGCCGATAGTCTTAAAATTGGTCGATGACCATTATCCACCGGCCGATGGCCACCCCTCTTGACCGATGACCTCTCAGAATGTCCATGAGGTAGGTCAGAAGCATCACAGAAGTTGGCATAATTTTTAGAGGTGCAGAACAGTGCAAACAGAGGCAACATGAGGCATGTCAATAGATTTCCGAGCGAAGTTGATCGAACATGCATGTGCACCTCTTCTCGAGGCCGTTTTAACTGCTTTGTATAGTTAGTTAATTTGTAATTAATTAGTTAATGTGTTAGCTAATTTAATTCATCGTTGTAAATTCTTAATTAGCTTAGCTTAGCTAATATTCAATTTGATTATGTAATAATTAGTCTAATTAGATTATTAGATTAGTTAGAATAGCTTAGCGTAGCTAGCTTGTATTATTCATTCGGACCCTCCGTCGAGAGGGCGAATTTTGTAATAAGTATGTGTGAGTGTGTGAATGTCTTCCAACCCCACGTCTTTCTCCCTTTTACTTAACTGTTTTCGATGGTTAGTTTTAGGGCATGTTTCAATTAGCATCCTTATGCTTGCATGTTTGCATCCATTCATCTATTTTGCATGCACCGGGCTCGGCGCATCATGCTAACTGCATTGTATTTTAATTCCAATTTGAATATGTGATTATCAAGTTGCATTTCATATGCCATTTTAGAATAGCCAAGCCTATTTCTAGTTGCATTTTGTATATGTTACATTAGGCATCTTAATATAGCTAGGATCATGCATTGATTACTAATTAGCTATTGTTTTGGCTCGGAGTACTAGGTAAGCTTTTACGCTTTAGCATCCTTGCATGTGTGTTATTGATTGACATGACAGCATGCTTGCCATGAGACTATTTGCTTAAATGATATAACTGCCTGAATGGCTGTGGGTGAAGGTTAGATTACTTGAATTGGAATAATTCATTGAAATGCGAGTTTTAAGCCCACTTGAGAGTGGCAAAACCATGTTTTCTAAGTCCACTTGAGGGTGGCAAATCCACGTCTTAGCCTACTTGCGAGTAACACCTTCAAACCATTTTCAAAACAAACATGAGATGTTTTGTTCCAACTTAGGCGATCTAGTCTATACTTGTATGTTGTGCGCATCACGTAGTAACCTAACTAATAAACCGGAACAAGAACACATGTGTTTTCAAAAACAAAATATCATGCTTAGTAAAGGCCGATCTTTTTGATCGGGCGAGCGGGGGTGCTCATTGCATGACCTTCCCCTCTCGTACCCAAGTTCCTGAGCCAAGGCAACTTTGGTGATGACGGACACGTGGCCTTAGGCACGAGTTAGGGTTTCCTAAATTTCCCAAAACAAAAACATTTAGGTGGCGACTATGTATCTGGCAAAGCAGTCCATGTTTGGCACTTCTTTATTAAAATCAGTTTTCCAAAACGATTTACCAGATTTGGACTCTTTGGTGATTAATCAATCTTGCATTGCACTTTGCAAGATTAGATTCAGAACCGTGACATTGAGTTCGAACCGTAGTAGCTAATGAACAAAGCGGATTTCGCGCTATTCACGCGCGGAGCCGGGACGTTCGGGCACGTCTACAATGTTTCCCATTACATCTTTCAATGCTCATCTAGACTACATGTAATGCTTTCAAACATAAAATTTTCAATGTTTGTGTTTCTTACAAACCCAAGTGCTCAACAATTTGTTATCTTATTATCATATATCACCATATCCTTAACCATAGTTTCCAAACAAATTCTTCATTACCATATGACAAACTTCCCATCTATGCAACCACATTATGAAATCTACACACATTCATCTATGATTAAATGAGAAGAAGATTTCATGGACAATTCCATGTTTTTCAAAAAATCCCCAAATTCTAGGGTTTTGCATCAAAACCAAAATAACTCCCATTTTATGGTGAGAGTTCATCAAAATCTACTTTATGAGATCATAGATACAAAATCTTAAGGATCAACATGAAAATCTTGAGCTTTTAAACTCTCCTTTGAGAAATTCCATTATTTTTTTTGAATCAAAACCAAAACTTCTAAATAATACAAGAGAAGTATAAAATCAACACTCAATCTTGCAAAACTTGTATAGATAACTCAAGAATATCCCTACCTCAAAGTAGAAGCCCAAGGAGAAGGGCTAGACAAAGGTGAAGCTTCCAAAAATGGCAAATCCCACTTTTTCTTGGATGGAAATGAAGATCTTGAAGAGATCAATCTTTTTGTCTAAGGAAGGAGGGTGAGAAGATCACTAGATCTAGGTCAAATATATATATATATATATAAAGAGTATTTCTAGAGAGAGAAGCTCTCAACTTAGGGTTTGGATGAAAAAGAAACGAAAAAGTTATGTAAAAAATCGCTTTTACGATCTGATATACGCGCAGTCCGCTCAAGCGGAGAGTTTAACACTTGAGCGTCAAACACAACAACAACAACTCGCTCGAGCGCAAAGAGCACCGCTTGAGCGTGGATTACACACGTCTAGTATTTCATAGATTGCAAACAGACGCTCGAGCGCCAGAAGGGCCGCTCGAGCTCAGAGACGCTCGAGCGTAAGAAATGCCGCTCGAGTGTGAAAAACACTCTTGCAGCACTTTTGTAGAGACACCCCATACTGAAAGATTGCAAACTTTGCTCGAGCGCAAGAAGGCCTGCTCGAGCAGAAAACCGAAACCGAAAGGCAACCAACCTGTTCTAAACACACTCAAGTCATTCCAAAACTCAAATTCAAGAGGTGTAAGGAAGAAAGACATAACCGGCAGCATCAAACAACAAGATTTGGATCCAGAATACCATGACAGTCCGGTAGAGACCCGGGATCGCTATATCGACCTTGTAGTATCTTGTTTTGTTATCTGAACTTTTGGGAGCAAGCATTCTTCATTCGAGCAAATATTTCATCGCTCAAGCGGTCTTTTATAGAGAGGAATGAAAATTCCAAGAGTGGGTATTTTTCGCTCAAGCGCAGGTTTGATTGCTCGAGCGGTCTCTTAAATTTGAATTGTTCGCTTGAGCACAGATTTGGTCACTCGAGCGGTCTGTCCGCAGTCTGCTCTAAAAATTATGTCAAATCACTTCAAAAGTTGAACCATACACCCTTTTCTATCACTTTTCACTTCACATTATCTCTCTACATTAAATCTCACTTTCTTTTCTCTCACCTCTCTCTAAAAACCCTCCACTCACTCTAACTACTCCTTGATCTCTCATTATCCATTGAGATTTTGACCTTAGTGTCTTCTTTAATTTTGAAGAGCTCATCAAGGGCTACGTTGTATGCGGTGGAGATCAGATTTAACGTCATTGATTTCAGAACTTTTCATTTTTTCTTTTCAAAGTCTTGAAAAAGGGATTTTCTTTGAGTTATATTTGGTTTTAGCATATCTTCTTCATTTCACTACAATTTCTAGCTTAGATTTTGGTTTTGTGATGTTGAACCTAGAAATTGTTAGAGAAATGATTTCTTTCTCATGATTTGGTCCAAGATAAATTATTTTGTGAACTATGAACAATTTGGGGATGCATGCTTGTAGTTATTTTGAAAATGAAGGAAAATCCCTCTTTTGATCAAACCACAGGTTTTGGGGTAATTTGGGGAAAGGTAAAATTGGAGTAATATTCATGAAATCAATGTTAAATCTCTTGAGAAATTGAAGAAACCTTCCTTAGGTTGTTATGTTGTTAAGGCACTTATGAAAGGAATAAGAATTTCGGTTGAAAAATTATGGTAATATGTGATGTGTATGTTTTGTAGCACACGCCAAAATCATTTACAAGAAACCATTAACATATAGTCTTCACATAAGCACAACATAATTCCACCAATATAATTCTCTTTCTCATTGAACAGTAGATTTGGTTTACAAAACCATTACATTGATCCCTTACTAGTATTAATTGCATTAGAACCTATACAAAAACAACCTTTACAAGTCCCAAGCCAAAATAAACAAAAGGATTCCATGATTTCACTACAGTTTTCAATTCACAAAAGACAAGTACGTAAAAGGTCTTTTTCTTCTCCTTCTTCATTGGCAATTTTAGGCTTCTTCATTTCCTGAAAAGTTAGTAAATAGGAATGAGCACTTTTGTCCAATAGAGAATAACTTTAACCAAGTATATAAACATTTGATGTAACTGTGCATAAATCAATTATGAAAGCTAATGATTCATTTGTATTTATAACTTTGTCTTACAAACATTGATCATCATCAACTTCCACACTTTTCACATGGATGGCATGTGGACGTTTTACACCTTTCCACTTTCGTCGTCCTCACACAAACCGACAAGTGGACGCCTCATACATGCCCACATTCACTGCTCTCACGTGGACTAGGCAGTGGTCACCTCAAAGACACCCCCACATTCGTCGTCCTCACACGACCGGGCAAGTGGGCACCTTAAACACATTCTATAACATTTATATTTCTCATCCAATGTCAACAATTTCAAGGATTTTCCAAGTTTTACTTATGAACGTCCACTTCATCATAATCGTGAACAAACCCCTAGGGTTTACATAAGAATTTGGGGTTTTTCCTTCCAATTGTTCCTTCCCCTTGCCTCAAGTATATTCACACAATATTTCATAGTTAATGTCATAATCCATCATCAATTTCAAAAAACACTTCCTTGCATACAACCCATGGATATATATATATATATATATACTTCATTCATCTCAACAATCCCATAATCTTAAGATTCATACCTATTTAAACCAAAATGTGGATATACAAGGGTAAAGATATTCCTACCTCAAAGTTGTGTAACGAAAGATGAAGGTCCACCCAATGAGCTTTCGAGATACCACGTTTTAATCGATTCAAAGTGTAGCTGTTGGAGAGAAGAATGACTTTAATGAAGGAACTAAGATGGATTCTTGCTAAATATAGATAAAATATAGTGTTTTAGTACTAGGGTTTTCAAAAAAAAGGGAGAAGAGCGAGAGAAAAGATGAAAAAGTGAATCAAAAATGTGTTTAGATCATGTTTTAAATGTCCCGACACGACCGCTCAAGCGAAACTTCCATTGCTCGAGCGAAGAACCAAAATGCAAAGAGACCGCTCGAGTGAACTTTTCATCGCTTGAGCGGTAAACGCAAGGTCTAAGAAGTTTTACAGAGCTATAGTGAAAATACTAGGAGCTTACATTTTATGCTCGAGCGACAATTCCTTTGCTCAAGCAATCTCTCTTGTAAACCTATGAGATACTTGGAGCAACGATTCTCCACTTGAGCTACCAACTGGCCGCTTGAGCGATCACCCAAAGTCAACTGTTATAGCCTACCCCTCTTAAGGAATTTTGTTCCTGAAATTAGCATAGTTTCTGCCAAAATAATTCTAACAACTCCCAATAAGATATATATCACCACAACAATAATCTCAACCATCACTTTTCTTGAATCAAAGCAAAATTAAGGTAAATTTTCAGACAAAAACATGGAAGTTTAGATTTCTTTCATTCATTTCCTTTGACAACTTCTCTTACAAACATCCAAAAATTACAAATAACAAGTTTACATATCATTGAATAAATTTGGGTACTTTTCACGAACTTCGGCCTCTCGCTTCCAAGTACCCTCCTCCACCTCGTGGTGGTGCCATAATACATTGACCAAGGGAATCACCTTGCCTCTCAAAACTTGTTCTCGCGTATCTAAGATTTTCATTGGTCTTTCTTCGTACAAAGCATCCTCACCCACCTCTAAATTTGTCTAGTCCAAAACATGGGAAGGATCAGGTTCATTTTTGCGAAGCATGGAAACATGAAATACATTGTGCACTCCGGACAATTGCGGGGGCAAGGTAAGGTGATAAGCTACCTCCCCCACTTGTTCTATGATATCAAAGGGGCTAATGAATCTTGGTGACAATTTACCGCTTCGCCTAAATCTCATTAAACCTTTTCTAGGTAATATCTTTAAGAATACGTCTACATCAAAAGAGAGAGGTCTTCTCCTTCTATCAGCATAACTCTTTTGTTGACTTTGAGCCGTTACTAACCACTTCCGAATGAGAGTTATTTTCTTAGTGGTTTCACGAACTAACTCCGGCCCAAGCATAGGTGAGTTTCCTACCTTAGTTCAACACATCAGTGACCTGCATGGTCACCCATATAGAGCTTCAAAAGGAGCCATCTCAATACTAGCTTGGTAACTATTGTTGTAGGCAAATTCTGCTATAGGTAGGTATTTCTCCCAAGCAACCTTAATGTCTAGCACACAAGCTTTTAACATATCTTCTAAAATTTGGATAGTACGCTTGATTGTCTATCGATTTGTGGGTGGTAAGCAGTGCTAAAGGTTAATTGAGTACTCATAACTGTTTGTAGGCTTTGCCACATTCATGCGATGAAACAAGGGTCCCAATATGAGACAATACTCACAGGGACTCCATGAAGCCGAATAACCTCCACATAGAGTTCTACCAGATAATCAACTGAGTCCCCCATACTCATAGCAAGAAAATGGGCCGACTTAGTCAATCGATCCACCACTATCCAAACAGCATCATTACCTCTTTGTGTTCTAGGAACGCCTGAAACAAAATCCATAGTAATATGTTCCCACTTCTATTCTACTATAGGCAAGGATTGTAATAACCCGACTGACCATTGATGTTCCGCCTTGACTTGCGGACAAGTTAGACACCTAGATACAAATAATGCCACATCCCGCTTCATACCTCTCCACCAAAATTGTCAGCTAAGATCGTGGTACATTTTTGTAACCCCTAGATGCACTACAAGATGGAAGTGGTGAAATTCTCGAAGTATTTCTTGTTTACATGACTCTAGTACAAAAAGAGAGTCTAGATACTGGACATTTGATTTGGAATCGACCCTCAAACCCTTTTCTTCCTTCCCTTATGCAATTTTCTCCTTGATTGTCTCAGCTTCTACATCATTCTGTTATGCCTCCATAACTCGAGTAACAAGTGTTGGTTATGTAAGAATAGAAAACAAGGTGGCATGCCCCGAAGATTTACCAAGATGCAAATTGAACTCACCCAAATCAGCCAACATTTTCCATTCCTTAATAGCAAGATTAGCAAGAGTACTTACGGATTTTTTGCTTAAAGCATCGGTACCACAATGGTTTTACCGGGATAGTAGTGTACTTCAAAGTCATAATCTTCCAAAAATTCTATCTACCTCCTTTGACATAAATTCAAATCCTTTTGGGAAAATAAGTATTTATGGCTTTTATGATTAGAGAACCCCTCAAATTTCTCCCCATTCAAATAATGTCTCCACAATTTTAAGGCAAAAATAATAGCGACTAACTCTAAATCATGTGTTGGATAATTTCTCTCGTGGGTCTTTAGTTGGTGTAAACCATAAACCACTACTTTACCCTCCTGCATCAGCACACATTCCAAACCCTCCCTAGAGGCATCACAGTACACAATGTAACACAAACCTCTCTTGAGGATGACTAGAACTGGTGCAGTGGTTAGCCTAGCGTTCAATTCTAGGATGAATTTCTCACATGCTTCATTCCACACAAACTTCACCCCCTTTCTCATTAGCCTAGTCAATGGAGAAGCTAACATGGATAAGTCTTTCACAAACTGTCTATAGTAACCGGCAAGACCCAAGAAACTACATATTTCAAATGCGTTCCTAGGTTGCTCCCAATTCTGCACCGCCTCGATCTTTGAAGAATCTACGTTAACTACATCTTTAGAAACAACATAACCCAAAAATTTCATCTTGGAAAGCCAGAACTCACACTTTTCATACTTAGCATATAATCTATGCTTCCTAAGTAATTGCAACACAATGCGAAGGTGCAACTCATGTTCTTTCTCAGAAGGCGAATATATAAAAATATCATCCACAAAAACTACCACAAACTTATCAAGATTTTCACGAAAAACCTGATTCATCAAGTCTATAAAGGTGGCAGAGGCATTGGTTAGCCCAAACGGCATCACAAGAAATTCGTATTGGCCATAACGCGTACAAAAGGCCATTTTCGAAATGTCCTCTTCTTTCACACATAACTGATGGTAGCCTGATCTTAGATTTATCTTTGAGAAACACTAAGAGCCCTTGAGCTGGTCAAAAAAATCATCTATTCTTGGGAACGAGTCTTAACCATAACTCTATTTAGCTTACAATAATCAATGCATAACCATAAGGAACCACGTTTCTTCTTCACAATGAGAGCCAGGGCTCGCCAGGGCAACGTACTAGGGCGTAGAAAGCCCTTATCTAACAATTCTTGTAATTGTTCCTTCAAAACAAGCAACTCTGCTAGGGCGAATCGATAGGGTGGCATGGAAATGGGTGCGGTACTCGGCACTAGGTCTATGGAAAACTTAACCTCCCGATATGGTGGTAGTTTGGTAAGGTCCTTCGGAAAAACATCTAAATACTCACAAACCACCCTAGGAAATACCCCTCGCACTTCACCATTCCCATCAGTCATCAAGGTTGCAAGAAGAGAAGTGAATTTAGCTCGATTAGGTGAGCCATAAAACGGTGTTAAAAGTCTATCAAACTTATCCCCCAGAAAATAGAAACAGTCACCTCCAGCCGTACATACAGTAACTCTCCCACGATAACAATCTATTATTGTATGATAAGAAGACAACCAGTCCATACCGAGAATGACATCAAAACCAGTCATCTCTAACAACACCAAACTAAAAGGTAGTCGACAGTCAGCAACTTAGATCACACACCTGCGGTACCCAGTTTATACCGTCGACAGTCACCAACCGGTGATTCTACCACAAGAGAAGATTCTAATGGTTCAGCCTCTAACCCCAACATGGATGCGAATAAGGATGCTATGAATGAATGAGATACTCCCGTATCTATCAACACATTTGCCCAAGTATTATATATGAGATATGTACCTCGCATCACCATAGGTCCGGTCGACTATTCAAATGCGGTGACAACATAAACTCTTCCTTAGGGCCTCTGTTAACTTTGCTCACCCCTTTGTTGAGATGCTTGTCCGAACTGAACTGGCTAATGAGTCTGTCTCTAGCTCTGTCTGGCCTGAAACCTTAAAGCGCTAGCCGTCCCTGATAAGTTGGGGACAAAACTTCTTCATATGATCTAACTGACCACATTGATAACAAATGGGTGATTGACCTCCATCCAAAGCCAAATTTTGAGAACGAGTAGAAGACTACTATTGTTGATTACCCTTCTGTGGGCACGTAGTGGACTTGTGGCCCCTCTCACCACACTGATAACAAGTGATCCCACTTTGTCCTGTACCATCCGTACTCCTTCCCGGCATGAAATTTGATGATGTGACCGATGGCGACGGTAGATGAGAAGATGTAGAACTCCTCAACTTCTTTGATGCCATAGACCCCCCTTAAGATTCTGTAAACCCTTGTCTTTTTCTTTTCCTCACTTTCAAGCATAATCTCAACATGTGTCGCGGACTCTACCAATCTATCATAATCTCGTATCATGTTTCCCATCATTTTCATCAAAATTCCTGGCCTCAGTCTCTTCTCAAACTCTAGACACTTATGCTCTTTAGTAGCTACCAGGCTGGGTACAAAACGAGATAGGCTCGTAAAAGTAGACTCAAACTCTGCCATTATGGAATCGGATTGTTCAAGTTCCTCAAACTCTCTTCGCAAACGTTTCCTTGCAATGGGAGGGAGGTACTTCTCTTGAAAGGCATGAGTAAACGCCTCTCAAGTTTGCTTAATTCAACCCTTGGCATATTTCCACCATTGGTCGGCATCCCCCTTCAATTGATAACTAGAAAGAGCCCACCGAAGTTCATTGTCTCGAATATCTAAAATCTCAAAAGATTTATTAATTTGCTCAAGCCATTCATCTGCCTTTAACGGTTCAGCACACCAAGAAACTCGACAGGATTTGAGCAGAAAATTTCTATTTCAAGAATGAAACTTTAGTCTCCCCTTCAATTATTAAGAATATCCATTGACTCCCTAAGGGCTCCGGCCATTTCTCGAGCCAACATTTCCCTAACGTCTTGGGTCGGTGGAGCGGCCACATTATTTTGACCCACTCCTTCTTCTTGAGGAGGGATCTCTGGTTGAGCTGGGATATTCCTACCACCTTGACGAGGCCTGTCTTGACCCCTAACACGTCCAGATATCCTATATAAGAGTAGATGTGGACAAAATTAACTTACAATTCATATACTAGTTCATTACTTTCTCCTCAAGTCTTAATATCATTCTCAACAATTAAACATGTAAACAAATAGAACACATATAGATCCTTCTCCCAAGATATTAACTCTTTTCATGACATTCAAGGATTTCCTAGCAGAAAAAACATTGATCAGGTGTCTTTCCAAAGGGACTTCGATGAATGTAATGAACACAAGTCATACCTTAGAGGATAGACCCCATACACACCAATTCATATAAACACATAATCAAACAAAACCATCAACTTCTCATACAAACATGACAACACAATGTGACAAAGGCACTTCCCACGAGCGCCAAGTATTCAGCCTAGTTAGCTTTGATACCAATTTGTAACACCCCGCCAAAATTATTTACAAGAAACCATTAACATACAGTCTTCACATAAGCACAACATAATTCCACCAATATAATTCTTTTCCTCATTGAACGATAGATTTGGTTTATAAAACAATTACATTGATCCCCTACTAGTATTAACTGCATTGGAACCTATACAAAATAAACTTTACAAGTCTCGAGCCAAAATAAACAAAAGGGTTCCATGATTTCATTACAGTTTTTAATTCACAAAAGATAAGTAAATAAAAGGTCTTTTTGTTCTCCTTCTTCATTGGCGATTTTGGGCTTCCTCATTTCCAAAAAAGTTAGTAAATAGGAATGAACACTTTTGCCTAGTAGAGAATAGCTTTAACCAAGTATATAAACATTTGATGTAAATGTGCATAAATTAATTAAGGATTCGTTTGTATTTCTAACTTTGTTTTACAAACATTGATCATCATTAACTTCTACACTTTTTCCACTCTCACACGGATGGCATGTGGATGCCTCACACCTTCCTACTTTCGTTGTCCTCACACAAACCGGCCAGTGGATGCCTCACACATCTCCACATTCCCCGTCCTCACGCGGACCAGGTAGTGGTCACCTCAAAGACAACCCCACATTCGTCGTCCTCACACGACCGGGCAAATGGGCACCTTAAACACATTTCATAACAATTACATTTTTCATCCAATTTCAAGGATTTTCTAAGTTTTTACTTATTAACATCCACTTCATCATAATCATGAACAAACCCCTAAGGTTCACATAAGAATTTGGGGCTTTTCCTTCAAATTGTTCCTTTCCCTTGCTTCAAGTATATTCACACATTATTTCATAGTTAATGTCATAATCCATTATCAATTTCAAGAAACACTTCCTTGCATACAACCTATGGATATATATATATATACATGTATGTATATACTTCATTCATCTCAACAATCCCATAAATCTTAAGATTCATACCTATTTAAACCAAAATGTGGATATACAAGGGTAAAGATATTCCTACCTCAAAGTTGTGTAACGAAAGATGAAGGTCCACCCGATAAGCTTTCGAGATACCACATTTTAATTGGTTCAAAGTGTAGCTCTTGGAGAGGAGAATGACTTTAATGAAGGAACTAAGATGGATTCTTGCTAAATATAGATGAAATCTAGTGTTTTAGTACTAGGGTTTTCAAAAAAGGAGAAAAGAGAAAGAGGGAAAAGATGAAAAAGTGAGTCAAAATTGTGTTTAGATCGTGTTTTAAATCTGCTGTCCCGACATGACCACTCGAGTGAAACTTTCATTGCTTGAGCGAAGAACCAAAATGCAAAGGGATTGCTCGAGTGGTAAACGCAAGGTCTCAGAAGTTTTACAGAGCTATAGTGAAAATACTAGAAGCTCACATTTTGCGCTCGTGTGACAATTCCTTCGCTCGAGCGGTCTCGCCTGTAAACCTGCAAGATACTAGGAGCAACTATTCTCCGCTCGAGCGGTCACCCAAAGTCAACTGTTACATGTTTGGATTTTGAAAAATTGAAAATGAAAGTTGATTATGAATATGAGGAAATGTCATATGTCACATGGATTCGTACCTTACTATGATTTTGAGAACTACTGAACCATGGAAGCTTTCCTTGAACAAAAGTGAAAATTACAGAGATGTTGTATTTAACAAGATATTTATATGTAATTATTTCTCATTTCATTCAGTTGCATTATCTTGAATATTATTCGCTTACAATCTTGACTCGGAAATTTATTCATTGTTTTGAGAAAACAACTATTGTTATTGAAAATGTTTTGGGGTACATATGTTTGGTAAATTTGGTTAGGGGGTGTAGATTTGAAATTAAGTTGGCTTGAGTGTCCTTGTTGTAAGACTAGAAACAGGCGCATGTGGGTGCCTAAGCCCTCCAGTTAGTAGCCGGCAAGGTAGAAATTGGTAGTGCTTGATATGCTTACTTGCAAACACTAGCCCTGGGTGTTTGCCTGAGTCGTATTTGCCACCCCTTTGTCTAAATTTGACTTTCATGAAGAAAAATGAACTTTAAATGAAATATTGAATGGACTTCAAAAGAAATGGAGAACTTTGACATTTGAAAATGTAATGGCATTGCATTCATATATATGGGATTGCTTAAAACATATGAACTTTGTTAAGATGGCTCTACTGGGCCTTGTGCTCATCCCTAGTGGATTTGTGCAGGAAAGGATGCAGTGATCCCGCCTAGTTGAAGGTGTGGAATGTATTGGGGGCAAGAGGCTCTCCCTTTTGTATGATTTTGTTGCAAGCCAAGGGCTTAATATATTTGGGTTTGACAATCTTTTTGTGTAACCAGGCTTAAGCCTTAGAACATGTAGCCTCAGGGCATCTACTTTGTTTATTTCACTTTTATATAGTTACACATGCTATGGATTCATCTTTTTTGGAGGGTGAATATGTATTGCATGTCAACACTTTTTGGTATACTTTTTCTATGAAATAAAATACTAATCGAGGGAGTTAGTTGATCGAGGTAGGATCGTGTGTTGGTTATATTTATCTTATCTAATTCATTGTTTATAAATTTGGGGGCGTTACAAAATTGTAATGCATTTAGGAGCTTCTGTTTATCAAGAAGAATATGCTCATATTATAGGAAGTTTAATGCATGCTATGAACTATATTAGACTTGATATAGCATGTGTGGTTGGTATGTTAAATAGATTTAGTAGTAATCTTAGTACTGAACATTGAAAGGAACTTAGTAGAGTTTTGAGATATTTAAAATATACCATGAATTATGGTTTACATTATTTCTGCGAAATCCCGTTCTTGAATATTATAGTGATGCTAATTGCGCTTCAGATAGAACTAATTCTAAATATATACTAGTGGATGGTTATTTACTGTTGGTGGTGCTGTAGTCGCATGGTCTTCTAAAAACAATCATGACTTTGTATTGTGACAATCAAGCAGCAATTCACAATACTAAAAATATGAGAATCTCAGATAATAGCAAACACATTGCTATGAGATATAATCACATAAGAAAACTTGTGAAGAAAGGTAAAATATTACTTGAATATTTACCTATTGATCAAATGCTTGCAGATCCTCTTACAAAGCCACTTAGTGATGAAAGGGTCCGTAAAATTCTGAGAGATATGGGACTTTCACCATTTACTTAAAAAATAGATTTTTTTTTTTTATAAACCTACTCTAATTAGTTGATGTCTGTATAACTTAGATAATCCCTATTTTAGAGTTCAAAGGTTTTTTATTAAAATTTATAGTGTGTAATATAAGGAGAGATTATATTTCAAGTGCATTTATACACTTGTGAATAGTGGGGGTTAATGCTATTTCAAACAAAGTTCCATATCTATTTAATGCACAAAATATTCCACAATTAGAAGGTTGGATTTTTAAATCCTTAACATAACTCATAGTTTCGGTGGGATGATAGAGAGGCTATGAAACGTTCGAGATGAGTTTGCCTTTGTAAGTATAGAAGTAAGGGCTGATTCTTTTGGATTATCAATTTAATCCTAGAGTACTTGCTAATCGGGATTTGCACAAGGCCGATTAACGCGTTGCCATGGTGAACTATGAACCTATGTGTGGTGCGAATATGGTTATTTTTAGTTTTGAATTCACTAAGATCAAGACTTAGTTCTCTTAGTTGTTTGAATCTCAAATATCATATTCAACTCTAAGTTCAAGGCTTGTCCACTTAAGAGCATGCGCTATACAAATACCCAATTTTTATTTATCTATTTATTTTTATTGACTTTATTTCTTTGTTTTTTTTTCCGTTTTATTAGTAAATTAACGGGGGATTGTTATATATTATTTACTAATAACAATAATAATCTCCATGTTTCTTGCTTTGTTTCCTTTATTGATTCCCACAGTGAAATCTAAAGGAATCTCTACATAACTTGGAGCGAATTCTATATTTCATTTTCCCTCCAATCACTTGGAATTTAAATTTTTAGCTTGGTTTCCACATAGAAATCTTGAGCAAATGAGTGTACTCTAATCTACCATAATTAGAGAAATCACTTTTCCATATTCCTTCAAGTTTCCATTGGAGGTCTTCTATTAAAGATATCCATGAGATGAAACTGTTAATTCTTTTGATATATGTATATATATATATATAATCTATATATTATATAAGAAAAATGAGATTTCTAACCCACAAATCTTGTGGAAGTTCCAATATCTCAATCTTAATTTTTTTAATTTTTTGATTTAAAAAAGAAAAGAAAAAATCTCCCGCCCACCATTCAATTTCAGCCTTTTTGAAATTTAAAAATCCTAAACCCTACCTTGCATCTTATTTTTATTTGACACCTCTCCATACCGCCACACATCATTTTTTTTATTCACTTCAACACTCTGACACCTCCACAGTTACAATCTTCAATTCAACACAATCTTTGCAATCTTCAATTCAACAACATGTAAGTAATGGTTCCTTTTTTTTCATTTATATTTTTTTATTATGGTTCCTTTTTTTGCATTTATTTTTTTTATTATGATAAAAAATGTGATTGTGTACGCTTTGATCACAAAGTAATTGTATTTTTAAACAAATTATGTTTTTTTTACACTCCATTTTAATTACATGGTGAGGGAAAAAAAAAATTGTAATTGCGTTTTTTAACTAACTATGTTTTTTTTTTTTAAAAAAAATGATTGTGTTTTTCAAATCTATCTATCTATCTATTATATAAGCAAAGGAGGTATCTAATCCATAAGACCTCCAAAAGCTCCAAATTCACAATCAAAATTTCTTAATTTCTTGATTTTCAAAAATAAAAAAATACTCTATTTTTCAATTCCCGCCCACCTTTTTTTTTTTTTGGGCTTTTTGAATCGTGAAAAACCCTACTACACCCGTAACTACCACGCAACCGCTTCTCTTGCTTCTCTTTGCTCATGCTTTGCCTTAAGTTTCCTTTCATCAATGGTTGCTCAACAGTAAAGTATGTACTATTGGGACTCCCCTTTGAGTTCTCTTTCTTCATGGCTGCTTTTGTTCGCTTTTATCATCTACTTTTACGGCCCTTGTAGTCTATTTGTTCTTCTTTTTAGATACAACTTTATTACTTGCATTTAAAAATATAAAAATCTGATTATTTAATCTTTAAATTTCTTGTTGTGGATGTTGAATATTTAATAACTTTTACTTTTACCGATCGTTAAATGAAGATTTACATTACATTTGGATCGGAGGGTCAAATAAAAAAAAAATATGGTCTCTCATTTAGGTGAAAAAAAATAAAAATAATGATTGTGTTTTGTAACTACTATATTTAGATAGATGAGGAAATAAAGCATGTGAGAGGAAGTTATGAGTAACTTTTCTTCTTCTTCTTCTTTTCTTTTTTTTTTTTTTTTTTAAGGATACATCTTCATCACCTGCATTTAAAAGATACAAAAAACACATTTTGGAAGTTACTCATTACCTTCATCTTCATTATACTCTCACTCTCTCTTCTATGTTATTTTTTGATTGGGTATTTTTTTTGTTTGGGTATACTGTTATCATGGTGAAAATGAAACTTAAATCATCTTTATGTATGTGTTTTTCTTCTATGTTCATAATGTTATTTTTTTACTTGGTATTTTTTTTATTGGGTATACTTTTTTTTTCTTCTTCTGGTATATTCAGTCAAGTAATCTATATATATATAGAGAGAAATAAGTTTTCTAATGAGAGGGTTCGCGGGAGCTTCAAAGCTCCATTCTAACTGATTGTGTTTGTGTTTTTTTAATGAATTGTGTTTTTTAGATTCCGTTTTGATCAGAAAATATATATATATATATATAGATATTGTGATTTGTGTTTTTTGAATAAAGAAAATAACTGATTTTATTTTTTTAACTATAATGTTTAGATGGATAACAAAGTAAAGCACATGACAGGCGGATATGAGTATTTTTTTTTCTTTTTGTATTTTAAATTGACATTCTTAATATTGTAAATTGTAAAATTATGATTGTAATTTTTTATGCTCCTTTTTATAAGACGGTGAGAAAAAAAAATGTGTGATTGCGTTTTTTAACTGATTGTGTTTTTTGAAAAAAAAAAATAACTGATTGTATTTTGTAACTATCATGTTTGAATGGATGACAATGTAAAACACGTGAGAGACACATCTTTTTTCTTTTTGTATTTTAAGTGACATTCTTAATAGTTTACAATATTTATTGCCATTGTTTTCATCTATTCTCTTATTGTGGGTGTCGAGGATTTACACTTCATTTTGATCAAACGGTGAGAAAAAAGAAATTTATGACTTCTTATTTAATTGAAAAAAGAAATTAACTTATTGTATTTTCTATTATCATGTTTGGATAGATGACAAAGTAAAACATGTGAGTAAATATCATGTTTTTTTTTGTAACACCACGAAAATAAAAATGATAAACCATAATGTATAATCAAATAAGACAATGCGTTTCCAAAATAAATATCCTTTCCATTCATATACAATTTGAATTATACAAAAGATGACACATGCATTCACACATTCACAAGCCCTAATCCCGAATCTATCGCATGTGTTACAACAAGAGATATGACATGAAAGTAAAATAGATAGCAATTGCCTTAAAGGCTTACAACTTTGGTTACAACAAAAGTGGATTTAAATCCAATACAAATAAAGGCCCTTAGCCTGTATAAAACATATATAATAATTAAACAAAATGAAGCTCTTGCTCCATGTCCTCCTAAGCTATTGCCTTGACGGAGATATATCATCAACACTTGAAAATATTTTTCCCAGATGGGGTGAGCCAAAACCTACTAGAAATAATCCAACACAGTATATGAATCTTAACAGAGATATAAGGTGAATGCATATGCAATACTTGTGCCAAAACATTTTATATCTCTTTCCAAAACTATACAATGCCATGTTGATATCATAATTCATAAATCATTTTCTTCACAATAGAAAATAAGGCAGTGAATCATACTCTAGGATTCTCAAAACCAATGCAACCTTTCACGAAAATTTTGTCCGTGGGAAACCATGAACTTGCACACATGTAAACATAGGCTATGCAAGCACTACTATTGTCATTTTACGAATATTTTGTCTGCGGGATTAGCACCTATGTATACGCGCGGTTTTTAGGACTTTCACCGTGGACACTCAGGCCAACTTATTTCAACGAGATAATACATGTTTCCCCAGATTCACCCATTTTTCTTAAAACGATAAACATTTTCAAAGTATAAGTGTGAGATAAATGCTCAATGCAAATGACTGAGAAAATAGTTTGAATTTTCCTAATTATCATGCAATTTTTACAACAATCATAGCTATCCTCCACCGATAGCCCAAAACAGATATTTCTAAACAGATATATAATTCTCATTAAAGATAAAATTTTCAAATTTTCAAGATGTGAGCGATAATAAATATCCAACTCTGCCATCCTCATCAAAACCAATCAAATTTCATATTTCCAACACCAATTCCATAATTTATATAAAATCAACATTTAACATAATTAGGGCAAAACCCCATTTTCTTCTCAAATCAATTCTATACAACGAAACCAACTATTTTGTCACAACTCAATCTCATTTCCAATCCCACAACCGTTTCCAAGAATCCATTATAAAAACCCCTTTTTTAATCTTTAACCCAAAACCTTAGATTTGTTTCAAAAATCCCCAAAATCATAATGTTGTTTAGAAATCGCAAATAACTAAGTTAAAACTCATAGAAGGTGCAAAGAATCCCTACGTCAAGCTTAGAAGACAAGAGAGGGAATGGAGATACTTCAAAAATTTCGAAACCCAACTTTGTTCGGATCAAATAAAAGCCCACAACGTGCTTTACCTTTTTAACAAAGGGACACGGGGTGAGAAACTCGACAGATCTAGGTATATTTGTAGAGAGAAAGAGTCTCAACTTAGGATTTTAAAATGTTTAGAGAGAGAGAGATGAAAAAGTGATGTAAAAAGTGAGTTTTAAGGACTGATATATGCGCAAACCGCTCAAGCGAAGAAGTGTCACTCGAGCGTCCAGACACAAAATATGTGACCGCTTGAGCATAAAATACAAACTCCCAGTAGTTTTACAGACAAAGAACTACCGCTCGAGCACAAGAAGTCTTGCTCGAGCGAACACTGCTCGAGCACAAGAATTTTTGCTTGAGCTAAGAATACCAGCTCCCAGTAGTTTTGTAGACCTGCAAAAATACTGAGAGTTTACAAAGACCGCTCAAACGCAAGAAGTGCCGCTCGAGCGAAAGAGCAAAATTCTAGTCAAAAACAGTTTGAAAAACAAGCTACTAACCTGTTCCAAACGCAACCAACACATCCCACAAGCCACATTCAAAGAGAAATAAGGGGAAAATAAGGCATGAACAACTATATATGACAATAAAACCTGGATTCAGGATAACAAATAGGTTGGGTCTAAACTAGAATCACTTTTTTTTTTCTTCTTCTATATACATGGTATAAAACTGTTGATTTATCTAATTATTTGTTTTTAATTTAAGAATTTATAGATGGAAAATAATAATAATAATAATAATAATAATAATAATAATAATAATAATAATAATAATAATAATAATAATTAAATAAATAAATAAAAATTAACCATATCTAAATTGCATCTAATTTGAGATTTAAAAAAAAAGTCCAAATAAAATTTATTTATTTGTAATTTAAAAGTATTGAAATAGAAAATATGAATGAAATTTTTTGCATTATATAATTGGACAAATTTTAAGATAGAATAATATAAAATTGAAAAACTTATAGGACAACATGTATTTTTATTTTATCATAAATTAGCATATTACCCGTGCTATGCACATGGTAAAAAAATTAATTAAATAATAATATAAAATTTATTTAAAATGTATAGAAAAATAATTTAGAATGATTTAAATTTTAACCATTTCATTAGAATATATATATATACATATTGCAGTTACTATGCCATTAATTGTATATTTTATGTTCTCAATAAGAAATAGATGTCATAATTTAATTAGTAAAGATAGAAAAAAAATAGAAAAAATTACCAAACTTATACTTATAGGAAAATAAAAATACATGTTGTCCTATAAGTTTTTCAATTTTATATTTATGATAAATTAAAAATACATTAATTGTATATTTTAAATTCTCAATAAGAAATAGATGACATAATTCAATTAGTAAAGATAGAAAAAATAGAAAAAATTACAAAACTTATATTTATGATAAACTAAAAAAACATGTTGTCCTATAAGTTTTGTTTTTTCTATTTTTTCTATCTTTACTAATTAAATTATGACACCTATTTCTTATTGAGAATTTAAAATATACAATTAATAACATAACAACTGCAATATATATATATATATATATATATATTCTAATGAAATGGTTAAAATTTAAATCATTCTAAATTATTTTTCTATACATTTTAAATAAATTTTACATTATTATTTAATTTTTAAAAAAAAAATTAACCTGTGCATGATATGGGTGTTATGCTAGTATATATAGAAAGAAATAAAGAAATAAAGAAATAAATAAAATATTCAAAACAATTTGGTTTCAGACCATTTGAATAAAACAGTTGAAGATTTCAATTACAAGATCCTAATTGCTAGTCGGTTTATGGATGTTGGGAATTAGTTTAAACATTTGAATTTGTGATAGTATCTATAAAGGATGGTCGCACTCTTTCCTCGTTTGGTCTCCGTTTGAGTTCCATATAAGGAACTCTCTTTAACAACCTAGAAACACTAAGGTTGCGTTTGGTAGAATTTTGTAAATATGATTTGAAAGTATGAGTTATATTCTGAATTTGTGAGTTATAGAATTATGATTTAAGTGTAGAAAATTTGTTTGGTTATGAGTCTTGAAAAGAGTTTTCAAAACTTAATTCAAATTGTTATAACTCATAACAAAACACACTACTTTCACACTATTAAAAATTCTGATGAACACTCATAACAAAATTCTTTTTAAAATTCAATTAAAAAAATTTATTATTAACAGAAAATAACATTAATCAATTTTTTAATTGAAATTACTACAAAGGAAATAATTTTTTTTCAAAATAAATATTCAAAAAATTTAAATCATAAATATTTAAATAATCTAAAAAATTTAATAAGTAAAAAATTAAAATAAATATTCAAAATTTTAAATCGTAAAAATTTAAATATTCAAAAAATTTAAATAATTTAAAATGTTAATATTTTAAATTTAAAAATAACTCTACACTCAAATCGTAACCATACACATAAAACAAAATTCAATTAAGAAATTATTTTTAAAACTCATAACCAAACACATAATTCGAAACTCCATACTACTTTCACAACTCTACACTCAAATCGTAACCAAATACATAATAAAAAAATAAAAATATTTAAAAATATTTTTATAAAATAGAGTTTGAATTTATTTTTATAAAATATTTTAAAATTAAAAAAATTAAAATCGTAATATTTTGAAATTAAAATATTTAAAAATATTGAAAAAATTAAAAAATTAAAAAAATTGTAACATATTTAAATATTAAAATATTTAAAATCTGAACAAAATTAAAATATTTTTAAAATATTTAAAAAATTAAAAATATTGATTTGAATTAAGTTTTGAAAAAAGTTTTGAATTATGTGCTTGGTCATGAGTTTTGAAAAATAATAATTATATTTTGAATTGAGTTTTGAGAAATGGGTGTGGAATTATGATTTGAAAGTCCAAAACAAACAATACACTCAAATCAAGGGGTGGAACTATAATTTAAGAGGCTTACCAAACGGAGCCTTAAGTTTTCTTCACTATTTTCATTTTGATTTTTCTGGGTTAAGGTTCTGGTTTAGAAAACAACTAAGGAATACAGCCTTAGTATTGTTTTCTAGAATAAGGCATTGTATCTTGGAGATATAATTTCCAAGAGACCTTTCTGTATAATATAGGGGAAATTATTATCTTAAAGAAGATATTCTGGATGTGCCTTGCCTTTGAGTGTTCTACTTTTCTTCTTTAGTGAATCTATTTTTCTTTTATACAAAGTTATATATTATTATTATTATTATTATTATTATACAACATAAGTATGTGTGGAGTTAGTCTTGAACCTTAGATTATATACCTTGTGTGTATTTGGCAAGAGGTGTGATCTCGATAAGGAGAGATTGAGATTATTGGTAAAAGAGTTATTTTATGGGAATGGGTAAAGCGTTATCTTATGATTGCGTTTTTCTTGTGGGCACATTATGTCTGGTGGGTTGTCTAGCTTGGGTTGATTTGATGAGAGTGATGATTCGACAGTGTAATCTAGATTTTTGATTGTTTGACTGTATGCGGTTAGGAATGGTAATTCGTATTAATGTTGTGTAATTTGGGTAGCTTTGAGAATTAGGATCTCTTTTCCTAGCAATTGGGTCAATCAGAATGATCTAAATTCCAGAATTGTTTGCTAAACCTTAGAGGGTATTTCCTTGTGCTTATTGTTTCCTAGCAATTGAGTTTAATATGAGAGTGTAATTTCTTTAAAATTTTAGGTCATAAAGCGACTGAGAACTATTTCCTTGATGTTGAATCTATTTGAGACGTGAGTAATGTAGGGCGTGGTAGCGAGACCCTTTGCTTGAAGTTCAAATTCGTAGAACCATTACGTTCTTGTAGCTCGTTAGAGGTATCTGTGATTATTTTTGTTTAATCTTGTTAATCAGGGACCCATACTTAATGGGAATCGCCCGACCTGACTGAGTGAATCTTTCTAATTCTTGTGATTGAGTTAGAGGAGAGACTCGTCACTTTGGTAGTGTACTTGTAATGTTTGGAGTACCTCTAATGTACTGGTGTTGGGACTGGAATGTGAAGGTTACTATTCAATTTCAACTACATTCTTGAGTAGCGGTTGCAAAACTATTCAGAGTTATTTTATTTCTTATGTCTCCTTGTTGCCTTAACTTTTTTCGTGGGAGTGTCATGATGGTATTGGTTGTTGGTTGTTGTTTCTTGTTAATTATGCGAAGTTCCTTACGTTAAGGGAGAAGTGTTCTTTGAAATTTGTGTTGGATAGAGAACGTTTTCAATTAGTCAGTGGGGTGTTAGTCTCTATGTCTGACGTGCTTCACAAATGCAATCCTGACCTTTCATATGTTCTTGATTGGGCTGACTTAGAGGTAGGTGAGGACACCTTATATGAGGAGAGACCGGTTCAAATTCTAGATGCCCGAGAACACGTGTTGAGAGGTAGGACCATATCCTTAGTAAAGGTGTTATGGAGACACCACGGGGTTGAGAAAATGGCTTGGGAACGAGAGATGGAAATCTGCTCCAAGTATTCAAATTTGTTGAGAACGCTTAGTTTGTTTGAGATTGTAGTAGCTTCTAATGTCATTTTGAGGATTGAGCACTTGTAATTGCTAACTACTTGCCACTATAATTATTTTCGCTTTTGAGCATGAAAATTGTTGTTGGATTATCATGACTGTTATTTAACTTCATGCTGGTGATAATCATGTCAGTTGTTGTTGATATTGTGGCTATAGCCCTATAGAAATCATGAGGATTGTGGTGGAATATTGTCAATGTTGTGATCTTCGTGCTATAATTGAGTTATTGTTGTTGTATATTGATTTGTTTTTGACATTGTCATCGTTGTTTGGAGTTTCTTTATATTGTGCGATTGTTGTCGTTTTCTTGGGTGGTCGGTGAGAGGTGTAATTTAATTTTAGGGACGAAATTTCCTAAGGTGGGGAGGTTGTGATGTCCACAGTATAACCTGTTTTACTTCCCTTCTTTTCTTGTTTAATTTCTTGTTCTAGAATTTAGATTTCAATCTGAGGCCCCATTGACCGTGTGAGTCCGCTACACTTTGTAACTTTCTTGTGTGGTCATCCAAAACTATTTTCGGGATTTAATTTTCTTGTTTTGAGAATAGAGATGGAACGGGATGGGAAACACACCTAGGCAAGCTTAGGATCACTCTAGAAAACAAAACCGCACATGTGGATAGGGTGCCGCACATGCGTAAAGGGGGCAAGTTTTGAGATTTGCATTATGAAATAAAAGCACGTGCCGACCCTTGGCCACACATATAGAAATGTCTGATTCAGCTTCGAATTTTAAACCACTTTTTATAAAATCTAATTTCCGCATTCCTTTCTCATCACTTTTTCATTTTTTTCTGTAACGCCCAGAAATAAATGACAATAAACCATACATCATGTAAATTAAATAATGACACATGATAAAATAGTTATCCTCCATTACTTCCAATTACTTGTACAAAAAGAGTAACATATGCAGATATACATTCACAAATCTAATCCTGAACCTATGACATATGTTACCTAATACAAGAATATGTTGAACATAACAAATAAGATAACGCCCTAATAGCTATAATTTTTCAAGACGATGCTTGATTACAACAAAAGTGAGTTTTAAACTCAATACAAATAAAGCCCTAAGCTTGTACCAAATAATTACAACAAGTAAACAAAATGAACCTCTTACTCCAAGTCTTCCCCAGCTATTGCCTTGGTGGAGGCATATCATCCCCATCTGAAAATGTTTTTTCACATAGGATGTTCCAAAACCTAGTAGAGATACTATAACACAGTTTATGAATCTTAACAAAATCATAAGGTGAATGCATATGCAATGCTCGTATCGAAATTTTTTTATATCTCCTTTCAAAACCATGCAATGCCAAGTTTATATCATAATTCAAGAAATCATTTCCTTTATAATAGAAAATAGGACTGTGAATACAACTCTATGAATCTCTAGGTACGTGTCTGCAAATAGACTATACAAGTACTATCAATTTGTCATTTTTATCGGTATTAACTGGAAGGCTCGACACCTATCCGCGTGGGTTTTTGGTCTTTCACCAAGGACATACATGCCAACTTAACATCGTAACCACACTTCCTACCCAAATTCACTAAGTATTCACCTCTTTTTCTCAAAATAGTAAACAGTTTCAATGTGTTAATATGCAACAATGCCCAATGCAAATGAATGAGAAAATAATTTCAATTCTCCTAGTTCTCATGCAATTTCTACAACAATCATAACTCTCATCCACCGATATCCCAAAATAGATATTTCTAAACAGATAAATAATTTTCATAAAGGTAAACTTTCCGAAAATCTCAAGATAAGAGTGATAATATATATCCAACTCCGCCGTTCCCATCAACATCAATCCAATTCCACACTTCCAACATCAATTTCATTTATCATTACAAAATCAACATTTGATATTCTTAGGGCAAAATCCCCTTTCCTATATAAATCAATTTCAAAAATAAAGATCTATCATTTCATCATAACTTAATAATAAATAAATTTCCTTAATCTTTTCCAACAATCCATTTGAAAAACCCCTCTTTTGATTTTTAACCCAAAACCCTAGATTTGTCCAAAATTCTCAAATCACAATATTGTTTTAGAAAATAACACATAACTAAGTCAAAAATCCTAAGAAAGTACAGAGAATCTCTACGTTAAGCTTAGAAGACAAGAGAATGAATGGAGAAACTTCAACAACGCCGAAACCTAACTTTGCTCTAATAAAAAAAAAGCTTTCAGAGTGTTCTACCTTTTTGTCAAAGGGACACGGATGAAGAAATCAATGGATCTAGGTGTATTTGTAGAGAGAATGTGAGTTTTAGAGAGAGAGGGTCTCAACTTAAGTTTTTTAGAATATTTAGAGAGAGAGAGAGAGAAAAAGAGAGAAAGATATGAAAAAGTGAACCAAAAAGGTGACTTTACGGACTAATATACGCGCAAACCACTCGAGCACATGAAGTGTTACTCGAGCAACCAGACACAATAAGTGAAACCGCTCGAGCGAAGAAGTTTACCACTCAAGCAAAAAATACAAACTCTCAGAAGTTTTACAGACAGAAGACCATTGCTCGAGCTCAAGAAATACCGCTCAAGTGCAAGAAGTACCACTCGAGCGAAGAATGCCAACTCCCAATATTTCTGCAGACCTGCAAAAGTACTGAGAGTTCTCAAAGACCGCTTAAGAGCAAGAAGTGTCGCTCGAGCAAAAAAATCAAAATCTAGACAGGAACTATTTTGAAAAACTAACTCCCAACCTCTTCTAAACACAACCAAGACACTCCAATAACCAAACTCAATGAGGAATAAGGAGAATAAGAAATGAACAACTATATAAGACAAAAAACTTGGATCTAGAATATCAACAGGTAGGGTCTAAATCAGAATCGCTATACTTTCTCTCTCTATACTAATCTTTTCTCTCATCCCTCTATACAAAACCCAATCACTTCCAATTTCTCTCTAAGATTTCTCAAAAACTATCAAGATTTAGATAGGTGTTCTTGAAGCATTTTTAGAGAACATGTCGAGTGCTTCGTTTTGTGTGGTGGAGATTGTATTCCGGTGCCATCGATTTTTAGGACTTTTCACTTTTCTCTCTTCTTGGGCTTGATGTAGGGATATTCTTTAAGTTCTATATATTTTAGCAAATATATGGTTGTTTTGATGATGTTCTTGTGTATTCGAGTTGGGGTTTGATTTGTGAAGTTTTTACATGATTCAAAGAGGGTTTTTCTCAAATTTTCTCCAAGTCTTTCAATTGATGAACTATGAGAATGTTTTGGAAGAAAATTCTTTCAAAATAATGAGAAACCCACCTTTTGGAAAAACCCTTAGACCTGAGAAAGTTGAGGAAAATGTTGTATTGATGAAGAGTAAGAGTTATGTAATAGTTGGAATTTCTATTTGTGTAAAAATCTTTTCAAAAATGGGAATCCTAGCATTTGTGAAAATCTTAGTTTTTTTTTTTTTTTGGAAAATTAGGAAAAAGTTAAGATAATGTAAAATCATGAAGTGTAGAGATTCATTGTCATGAAATGATAAAGAAATTGGCATGTCCATTATTATTATTGAATATCTATGAAATGGAAGCTTGTTGTTGAGAAATTGATGAGCATAGCATGTTGATATGCTAGTGTTGAGAGAATGAAAATGATGAATAGTTGTTAATTCTTGGAACATATATATTGTGTGTGTATATATGTGGGTTAGAAATGTTTTGTTGTATCACAATCGAGAATTGTGTGGTTGAAATTGGAAAAATTTTAGAATCGTAGAAAATGAATAATGTATTGACAAATTGCATTGTCATTTCATCTCATATTGCGTACTTTCAAATTATCATTGTTGGAATTATGTTTTGAAAAGGAAATGTTATTTTAAATTGCTTTGGGGTATATAAATTTGGTAAGTCCGAATAGGTTGGTTATAAATTAAGTTGGCTTGAGGTCCATGGTAAAAGACCAAAAACACGTGTGGAGAAGGTAATAAGCCTTCCAATTATGAGCCGGTAAAGAAGGCTTTGGTAGTGTTGGATATGCCCACTTGCATACATCAGCTTAGAGATTACCTGAGTTGTATTTACTACTCCTTTAGTGATATATTGAAATCATTGGATTGATTATGCTTTCGAACAAGCATCTTGCATGAGATTTTCAAATAAGAAAAACTTACATTTTTGGCATGGCATGATATATGCATCCATCTCAGGAGATTGTATAAAATATATATACTTTGTTAAGATTTTTGTATTAGGCTTTATGCTCACCCTAGTAGAACCGTTATAGGAAATGATGTTGTGATCTCGTCGAAGTAAGGACAAAGAAGATTTTTGGAGCACAAGGCTCATTTAATTGTGTTTGTTATCAAGCCAAGGCTAATGTCTATGGGTTGAGATAACCATTTATTTGCAACTAGGTTTAAGCCTTGGAACTTATAGTTGTGAGACATTATTTTGGGTTTACATTACTTAACTATTGTCTTTACATGCTATAGATTTTGATTCTAGAAAGTAGTGAATGTATAATCACTTGTGGCATATTTTATAAATCTCTTAAGTATATCACAAATACAAATTTGGTGACTTGATGATTAAATGGACGATAGAAATTAGATATCTTGTTCACATGTGAAGTAGGTAACTAATTGAATAGTGGATTGTATTAATGAGCTAATTTGGGATTATCAAATGTTAATTAATTCAAGGCGTTACACTTTAAGACCAAATGGGACTCTATAGGCAGTGTCGAAAGATATAAAATACGTCTTGTCAATAAAGGTTCACTTAAAAGGAAGTCATTGCTTATAAAGAGACTTTCTCTATGGTTTCATTGAAAGACTCGTTTAGGATTATTGTGGCACGTGTGGCTCATTATGATCTAGAGTTTCACCAAATGGATGTAAAGACTATATTTCTTAACGACAATGTTGAAGAAACCATAATGGTGCAATCGTAAGGTTTTGAGACTAAGGGATCAAAACATTTGGTTTGCAAACTAAATAAATTCATCTATGGCTTAAAGCAAACATCTAGTTAATGGTATCTTAAGTTTTCCCAAGTGATTGCCTCTTTGGAATTTAAGGAAACACTGTGGATCAATGTGTCTTATCATAAGATTTGTGGAAGTAAATTTACTTTCTAGTGCTATATATTGATGACATCTTACCAGCTAGTAGTGACATAAGTCTATTGCATGACATTAAGAGATTTCTATTAAAGAATTTTGAGATAAAAGATCTTGGTGACGCATCTTTTGTGATAGGCATTTAGATTCATTGTGGTAGATCACGTGGTATAATTGGCTTATCACATAAGGCATATGTCGAAAGGGTGCTCAGTAGACTTGATATGCAAAATTGTGTACACTAGGTGATAAATTGAATTTGCTTTAATGCCCAAATAACAATATAAAGGAGAAATAAATGGAGGACATCCCTTATGCTTTATCAGTTGAAATACTTGGCAGATATTTGTACACTTCAAGACTTCAAGTTTTAAACTACATTGAAAAGTTGTTAAAGATTTATTGTGATAATAAAGTCACTGAACTTTATTCTAAAAATGACAAGAGTTTGTCAAAAATTAAAACATATTGACATAAAATTTCTTGTTGTAAAGAAAATAATTTGGAATCATCATGTGCAATATTGAGTATATTAGGATAGGCTTCATGATTGTGGATCCGCCTACTAAGAGCTTACTACATAAATCATTCAAAGATACATGTAGCTTATATGGAAGTGGTTAGTTCTAGTGATGTGTTTTATTAGTGAGTCTATATTACTCTTTTTTTAGTTAATTGACACTTGTAGTGATCACTTTTAATTTTTGGATGATTCTAAAATAAAGATGTGTTTTTTCCATTGTGGTTAAACATAAAAGTTGAAAAAAAATAATATAGGAACTTTTTGAGTTATAAAGTTGGACCAATTGAAAATAGACATAATAAAGGATCATTTTACATGAAATTTTCATGCTACACATCCATACTTGATCTATGCCACTAATAGCATTGGTATTTGTGACCATGGATGGGTCTTGCCGTGATAAATGTGACAAAGGCCGCTATAATCCTATATTGATATTTTTTAGTGGATTAGATTGTTTCAGAGATGACACTCATAAATTTTAACTGTAAAAGTTTGAGCTCATAAAGTTAACAATGTTTAATATTAAGTTGACCTATGTGGCCCAAGTGGAAGATTGCAAGGAATTTTCTGTAGATTGGCCTTTATCGATCAAATAATTATACATTGTATATTGTTAAATGAAGTATGAGTAGTGTCGATTAGCCCCATTAAATTTTGATCCATACAAAAACACGATTGGGTCATGTACACATCTCTAATAGTATATATTTTTTATCATGCTATGTGCACTAAGGGAGTATGGGCTAAACCATATGTGTAGAGACCAATTTAGGCTCACTTGTAATTCCGTTTATTTATGATGGGCTAATATGGAATTGAGATTTTATAAATATGTGGTTAAAGTCCCTACTCCAACCCTAGCCTCCATCTCATATTGAACTCCTAAAGTTAACAATGTTTAATATCAAGTTGACCTATGTGGCCCAATTGGGAGATTGCAAGGAATTTTCTATAGATGGGCCTTTATGGATCAAATAATTAGACATTGTATATTGTTAAATGAAGTATGAGTGGGTGGTTAGGCCCATTAAATTATGATCCATACTAAAACATGACTAAGTCATGGACATATCTCTAATAGCACATATTTTTTATCATGCTATGTGCACTAAGGGAGTATGGGCTAAACCATATGTGTAGAGATCAGTTTAGACCCACTAGTAATTCCATTTATTTATGATGGGCTAATATGGAATTGAGGTTTTATAAATGTGTGGTTAAAGTCCCCACTCCAACCCTAGCATCTATCTCATATTGAGCTCATAAAGTTAACAATGTTTAATATCAAGTTGACTTATGTGGCCCAAGTGGGAGATTGCAAGGAATTTTTTGTAGATAGGCCTTTATAGATCAAATAATTATACATTGTATATTGTTCAATGAAGTATGAGTATTGTCGGTTAGGCCCATTAAATTATGATTCATACAAAAACATGACTGGGTCATGTACACATCTCTAATAGCACATATTTTTTATCATGCTATGTGCACTAAAAGAGTATAGACTAAACCATATTTGTAGAGGCCAGTTTAAGCCCACTTGTAATTCCATTTATTTATGATGGGCTAATATGAAATTGAAGTTTTATAAATATGTGGTTAAAGTTGTTGGAAAAAATGGTTTAATATAGGCATATTTTTTAGCCCAAAATTGAGTGGGCCTCGAACGTATTTTGGAGCGGGTCCGAAGAGGTGAAGTGTTCCTTGCTGCGTGACAAGTCACACGGTGAAGACGGAACGTCAAAACCATTTATGAGTGAATGGGAAGTTGACATCGTTTTCTAACATTAATTTTTTAGATAAAATTCATTTGAATTTTTTCAATAAAAATTATTGAAGGAATTTAATTTAATTCTAAATTTATTTTTTGGTTTCCTTAAGTGGTTTCCTAAAAATGATTAAACTATTCAAATAATTATATATATATATATATATTCAAATAGTTTAATATATATATATATATATATATATTTCAATAGTTTAAATAAATTAAGTTCCATCAGGTTTGACTATTCCACCAACGGCTCCAACGGTACTATTTTCAATTAATTTGGAAAATATGTTCCAAGTTGAAACGGTCAAATCAAATGTTTGAATTAGTAGTGCACCTGTTCAGTCCATACTACACCTGTTCATTACATGTTTTGTACCTGTTCGGATCATTTTGTTTGCCTATAAATACAATTCATTCCAGCAGTGTTGGGATCCAAAAAATTCAGTCTCCAACTTTCTATTTGCTGTCCAAACTATTTTTGTTTGCATTTCTCTACATTCTAGTTTTAGAATTAAAATAAAGAGAGCATATGAACACAAAGTTTTAGTTCTCCGTACAAATTTGTGTGGAGTGCTACTACAAGTTTGTGAAGATCATTGTATCCTGGGAGATAGACGCCACTCAACCGTAAGTACCGTAGCGGGGTGAATCTGTCTTAAGAATAGAGTGTCACACACTCGACTTGGTCTTTAATTATTGATTCGGTTCAACAAAATAATTTCTGTAAGTTTATTTTATTTTGTTTGAATTATTTTCAGTTTATTTTATTTACACAGAAGATTATTCCAACAAAAGTCCCCACTCCAACCCTAGCCTCCATCTCATATTTTCCCATCGCTATGCGAAAGAAACAAGAGTAGGGTTCTAGAGCGGAAGACAAACCAACGAAAAGTCTATTGCTTAGATTACCTTCATCAATGGTGTCAGGTACACAACTGTTATTATTTTCTTCTATTGATTTGACTTGAGATCTTGAGATTTAGATTTCTATTGAAATCCCACATATTCTTCATTTTTTAGTAGCTAAAATGTAAAAAAGGTAATATTTTATTTTGCCTAATTCATTTTTTATCTATGTACTTCAACGTTACTCTTTATTTTACCTATCTATGCACATAAATTGTTTAACGAGCCTCTCAAAACTCTTCAAACGTAGCTAGCCTTGAATAATTTTGTTAAAATAGTTATTGTAATAGCTAGCTTGTTAAAGTGATTAAATTATGATAATATTAGCTATACTAGTTAATATGTCTCATTTAAAGAATTTATTGGAGATGCTCTCATTATCAAACTCATTAGAGCCTTCTCTTGGCTATTTTATAGCACAAAATCATATAAACACATTCCACCAAACTCAATTCTTGGCTAGCTACTTTAGATGAATATTAAACCACTAGTTACATGTAGTTAGGGAAAGATGGCTCAACAAATAAAATAAAAAATACAGAGTTTGTTGGAGAATATATTTAAAAAGATGGTTAACTAAAATAGAAAAAAAAAACTTTAATTTAATTAAAAATTTGACTATTTTAATGAAGATACTCTTACATCCCTCATATTCCTACCTCACCTGTCCTCTCCCGATACCGTCATTCCTTTTCCGTGGCCCCAACTCTCGTTGGAGTGGAGGATCATATTAAAAAGCATGTGTGGGGAAAGGGATTTGGTTGATTAATTTTGTTTAGGTGAAATATTAGTTTAAAATTTTGTCTAATTACTTCCAATAAGGAATAATGGGGTAAATTTTGGACATTTCAATCATAAAGAGTTATATTGTTTACCAAGGATATGCTAACCACAAGAGACTAAATGTTTTGTGACTACAAAAAAATAAGGAAAGACGGTGTAATAAATCTAAACTTATGAAATTAACTATATTTTATCTACTTAGGAAAGACGCGTATATTTGCCTCAAACAAAATGACCATGTTTGTTTTGCAGGATGGGCTAGAATTATAAGGGGATTAGCAATAGCACGGGCTCCACATTTTTTGGGTACCATGGAATTATTCTTGAATGAGAAGAATAAAAATAATATGAAGGAGAGAATAATAATATTAGGGGTTAGGATAAACATGTGGGATATCCAATTCAGGACAAAATCTTACACATGAGACTCACATATTTTAAAGGCAATCCCAACCCCCAAATTGTTGAACAACCGTAGTCAATGTATTTTTTTTAAAAATATATAATTATTTTAACATTATTATGTTAACAGTAACTTTTATAATATTTTTAAACCATATTCCTTGATTTAATACACAACAATTACAAATAATTGTGAGTGTGAGCCATTAATTGATTAATAAAATGGGTTAAGACTTAAAGAATGTATGATATTGTATTGATATCAGTCTGATTTTTAGTAGGACGGTCTCACTATAGAAAATATGACAGGATGGACATGAAGATATAAGGTGCGTATGATTTTTTTTGGGGTCCTTTTAAAAATTTATTTTCACAAGATTCTTGTCACTTTAGTCTAAATTTCAACTGTTATTATGCCTCAAGAAAGGTAAGAGACTCATAATTTAAATCTCTAAATTCACTTACAATGACATGTCAATGGAATTGGATTTTATATGATTAAGTTTGTAACAAATAAAAAATTAATATATGACCTGTCATTTCATTGTGAATAAAATTAGAGAAAACATTTTAAGAGTCTCAATTTTTTTTAAACTTATATGTGCACATAATTCATATACAAAAATATAACCCAAAAAATAATGGCCCTGTTTGGTACAGCTTAATTTCAGCTTATTTCAGCTTTCAGCTTAATTTAAGCTATTTTGATGTGTTTGGTTTAGCTTATAGCTTATAGCTTTTAGCTTTGTGGAAGTCAGAAAACAGCTTATTCTTAAAGTGGGGCAGGAGATGCTTTAAGAATAAGCTGGAAATCAACTTAAGCTGAAAGTTATAAGCTATAAGCTGTTTAGGCATAAGCTATAAGCACTTTCCCACAGTTCTACCAAACAGGGCCAATGTGTAGATGTTATTCAACTTTTACCATACATTAATTTTCTTAATATTTTTCTTGTGAGTTTAGTGCCCGTAATATTACTTTTTTTCTGATATCTTTATGATTAAAAATGGAACGTGATGGTGGTTGACACAAACCCAACCCCTACCTAATAAAGACAATCCACGAAAATAGAGTAAATTATACATTAACATCTAAAATACGGATCTTTTTCTACTTTAATATTAAAAAAATAAAAAATAAAAGTCACACTTTCATGCTTGTGCCAAAAAAAAAAAAAAGTTGTCTAACTCATAAAATAAAATATATAAAAAAAAGTTATCTCCTAATTACAACCAACCACATCACCACTAAAATGTGATTTCACAATATTTGAACCTCCATTCACTCTTCATTTCTTTGCTCTCCTCTATACATCTTCCTACTCCATTTCTACAATCGATCACTTTTTTCTTCTACCCACCACTTCCATTTTTTCCTACTCACAAAAAAAATCTCTCTCAAAACTCTACCTTCTACCATAAACTTCTACAATATACCTTTGCTACCTATCAACTATCACGACTTACTTTTTTTTTTTTTTTCCTTTCTACTTCTCTCTCCCGCTTATGCCATCTACTACAAAATACAGCCATCCAACTTCTCTTCTCTCTACACCTTACTATAGGCTATCGCCACCACTCGTGACCTATTTCCTTTTCGTTCTATCTCATTCCTTTCACCGCAAACCATTGTCACCTATCACCCTCGGTGACCCAACCGTATTCCTTCCTTATACTATAGGTTACCACAGTTCATCTTTTACAACTTAGCCCCATTTCCCTTACGAAACTTTCATTTCATTCCCTCTACTAGTAGCCTATAGGGGTAGGCATCGGCTCATTGGCCTGCCCAGCGCAGTCCTATTTTTTAGAGTTTGGGAAGGTTATTTTAGTCCATAAGGTCGGACTGGACTAACATTTTCAGCCCAATATATTAATGGACTGAGTTGGGAATTTATATTTTCAACCCAGCCTGCTAATTAAATTAATTAATTATATTAAAATATATATTCTTTATTGAAATTTAGACTTTATCTTTGTCGATTTTATTAAAATTCACATTTATGGTGATGTGTTATTAAATTTATTTAAAAAATCTTTCAATTTATATACAAAATCTTTTAATTTATAATAATGTCAATATATTTATTTAATAAATACAATGTGTGATTGAATTTAATTATGAAATATTTTTTTAAAAAAAATTAACATATAACTCGATTGGTGAGTTTGGAATTTATAATTATTTTTTGAGTTGAGCTTGGACAAATTTAGAAGTCCGATGTTAGGGCTGGGCCAGGCAGGACTTTGATAGACACAAACACCTTATTATATAGTTCTGGCCGAATTAAACTCGATTTGGCTTTACGAATGCCCACCCTATAATAGCCCCCCTTTGTTTCACCATTGACATACCTATTGTAATTCGTCTTTTTCTTTTGATTTAAAATTATTTTATGAAATTAAGTGGCCTTTAAGGAGGAGTTTTGGAGTAAAAATGATTTGAGAATAGATTGAATATGAATTTAGAGACAAAAATTAAATTCTAAAATTGGGATTTAAGTGAAAAATAACAAACAATTTATGATCAAAGTGTGAATTTTTATTTTATTTTTAATTTTTTAATGATTGAAGTGGGAATGCTCCATTCTCTTAGGCTTCGTTTGACAAGTGACTTTTTTAGTCAAAAAGTAAAAAAATCACTAAAAAAATCAAAAAGCCAACAACTCATACCCAAAAGTTAAAAATTCTCTTTTCTCTCTACTTTTTGTACATCTTTTCGTAAAAAATCAAAAAGTCATCCCAAACATACTAGTTTTTTTTAGTTCATATTTTAACCAAATAGCCAAAAAATTACTAAATTAGTCTGTTCCCAAATGAGGCCTTAATCTACTCATTCTTTTAGGTAATATTTGGCTGACTGGAATTAAACTGAGTAAAATTATCATACTATCAAAAATTTATTTTTATTTTTGTTTAAGAAGAATTTTTTTAACCTAATTTTTTGGTTATTTTAACCTGACTAAAAAATTTTTATTTGGAAAGAATTTTTGATTTTTTTTAAAGAAATAAATGAAATTATTATAATTTAGATGTGACATTTTATCTTATTGATTTTTTAATTTATTTGTCTTATTAAACAATTTTAGTAACATTTTAACTTTTCATAAAAAAATATGTAAAAAAATAAAAAAATAATGTAATAATAATGACACTTTAACTTTTTAATTAAAACTAAAAATTGACAAACAAGACCTACATTAGTCCCAACTCACCTGACAAACAAACCTTTATGTTTGGTTGATTAAAAATAAAAAAAATAAAAAAATTATTATAAATAAAATTATCACTCACTCTTTTATGGGAAGATTGATTCCACCGAGAAATTGAAAATTAAAGAAACGATTATTCCATCTCATTCTAACAGTAAACCAAATAGAATATGATAATGTTTTTGACTAATCAATGGGTGATGGTGAAACCTTGCAAAAAAAAATATATATATACATTATGTTTGATTTGAGTTTTCTGAATTAAATTTTTTAAAAATTGAATTTTTTGATTTTCATATTTTTTTTTATTTTTAGTGAATATTTTTAAAATTTTAAACATTTTTTTTTAGATACACTTTACTTAGATATGTCTAAAAAGTAAAAAATTGTGAAAAAATATTTTAAAAAATTAAGAAATATATAAAAATATAAAAAATGTACTAAATTCTTATATTTTTTTTGCATTTTTGATATTTAATAAATTTTTAAAAAAAAAAATTTATAATTTTTTTACTTTTTAAATGTATTTATGTTAAGTGTGTCTAAAAAATAAAAAAATTAAATAAAATATTTAAAAAATTCAGTAAACATAAAAAAAACATTAAAAAAAAATATAAATTTTTTTAAAAACTGATTTTAAAAAATAGGATACAAGCAAAGTGATACTTATCTTCTCCATTGAATGGAAAGGACACTACTATAAATCTCCAAAGTTCCCTGTTCATTGTCCTTCTCTTTCTTCTCTCTCTCTGGTTTGGGAGGGGAAGTATCCCAATTTTTAATGCCTAGAGAGGCAAAAGTTTCTTCTTCTTAAACCTTCCCCTCTGGGAGTAGAGAGAAGAAGATACTTACACTTACATATATATACATAGATATAGATAAATATAGAAAGAGTGGTAGCCATGGATTCAACTCCACCAACCACCACCACCTCCAATGATGGCGTGGTCGTCGCTCACAAGGACGCGTCTTTGGTCGATCCCTTCTTGGTTGAGGCTCTCCAAAACACTCGTCATCGTCTCACCAGTCAGTTCCCTCTTTGTTTACGTTTCGTATTTGCTCTCAATTTTGATATTATCTGTTAGTTTTTTGGTTTTTATGTTTTGAATTTCTCTCATTTTTCGCTCATCCGGTTTAGTTTAATTGAAATTCCTTCTTTTGTATAGTATATTTTGTGGGCATATGGATTGGACTGAATTGGGGTTAGGGTTTTGATGAAGATGGGATTAGGGTTCAATTTATCTAGCTCAGATCTGGAGGGATTTGTAGTGATAATTGTTGTTTCATGTTTAAGCTTTGTTATGTCTGGTTATGATAAATTGTTTACTTTGACTAATACTAGATCTGGGGTTCATAACATGTAAGGAAGAGACACTCAAATTATTGAATTAGTGCTGGGTTTTGGGTGGTTTAGTGAAATGTAAGTCAGGTGAAAATAGTATGTGATTGTTAAGTGATGACATCATTGTCATATTCTTTTTTTGTTTAAGGATAAGGAAATGGAAATTGTCATTTATTTCAGATGTCTATACAAATATATATCGGTGTGAGTGGAGATGAGAAAGCTGGGCAGGCATAAACAATGGAAGAAAGGGAGACATTTACAGAGAGGACAATTAAATAGAGAGTAGCAATACATGAGTGGATGATAACTTGAAAAAGAATCCTCCATAAATAAAAAAGATGGATAATGGCACGATGGTAAGTTGTCGAGTTCTCATGCCACCCTTCTAGTGTACATGTGGAACACACATCCTCTATAAATATGCATGTATGCTTAAATAGAGGAACACACTTCACTACAAATGGATACTTATAAAAGAAAAAAAATATTGCAAATGGGTGCATACATGCAGAGAGAATTTGAGATTCTTTTACGTGGGAATTGAGGTTTAGGGACTTTGATACTCTTTTGAAGCTTTTGGTACTTTTTCAAATCTCTAATTCGATGGCCAAGTGTTGTTGTGTCCATATGTCCATTGCCACATGGCATGCCTTGTCGCTATCATGTCAACTCCCATTCGGACAAAGGAATTTGAAGTGGTGAGCCTGCATGACATCACTTTATCTCCCAGATTGATCATTGGGGTAATGGGTTTAGACTAGTGTTGTTAGTATTTTATGATTCACGATAAGTATCTTATGATTCAATACATGATATGAAATAATTACTAATAATGAGAAAAATTTAGAGGGTAGATTTGATTTGAGAATATAATAATGTATTGAAATTTAAATATTCATGTATCGTATGTATCACACCATGTAATTAAGTATTCATATATCACATCAATAGCACAAAATACTTAATACTATTCAAGTAGATATTTGTCAAAAAGTTGGACAAAAATAAAAGCAAAGTACCATTTTGATATATGATGAGTAGGGATTACTTTCCTACAAGTATTGAGCCCAGATAAATGAACTGGCAGAAACAAGAACAGGTTTATAGGGCTGGATTTGGTGGGATTTTGTGGCTACAAAAAGTATTAAAAATATAGAAGTTTAAGAATTTGTAAACGGGTATGATTTTGGGAATAAAAACACAATTGTTTAGGCGCTGTTGGGTACTTTGCTGGAAAGAAGTAGAAGTAAAAGTAGAATAAGAAGAGAGAGAAGGGATGCTTCACCCTCGCAAGGGATAGGCCAATCACACACAAAGACAATCTCAAATTCTCATAACATCAATTATTCTATTGAATCATTGAGATTATATATATATATATATAGGCTAAAGACTTTTCTATTTCTATAAAGATTAGTATTACTCAAATTTAGAAACTACTAATATTCTAGACCAACTATATGACTTTCAATTCCAGTTTAATGATAATAGGAAACTCTCCTTTTTTGATCACTAAAATTATTCTAGACATAATAAAACACATATATAATGACCTATTTAATAATTTGATCCAAAACAAAATCTATAGGTGACCCTTACAACCCTTGTCCAACAATTTTTGAAATATCATTATACCCTTAACTACTAAAACCTACTATAATGATATAAAGACTCAAAATTATTCCAAATCTTCAATTCTAGATGTCCTAAATGTGCTTCATGTGAAATTCTAGATTTGCTCTTTTTCTTCTTTCCATAATCTTCATCACCTTCTCATCTCAAAAACATTATATTTTAATAAATTACTAAATTTTTTAAAGAATATTTTCATAAAATAAATTCTTTTACTTTTTTCAAAATTGCTAAAGAAATTTAAGTATTTATGCATTGTATGTATTGCATCATCTATCACACATTGTATATTGCATGGGAAGTGAAGACAATATGAAAACATAGTACATAATTAGTTATTACTAATAATGAGAAAAATTTAGAAGGTAAATTTGACTTGAGAATATAATAATGTACTAAAATGCTATATCTTTTGTTATAGATATTTTAACTACGCTTTGCATTTAAATGCATAAAGTATTGATGCGTGAGCGTGCATATTTTTAATTCAAGGAAACTTACTTTTGCTATTTTAAGGATTTTACATTGTTTAGTGTTTTACTGCTCACCCCAAAAAAAAGTGTTTTTCTCTCGCAATATATAATTTAATTATTTTTGTATGTAACTATATTTATTTTTCTACCTATTTTCGTAGATGTTAAAAAATTCCTATGATACACAACACAACACAATATGATATGCGATTTAGAAAAATAAAAAAACAAGACATGATATGTATCTCGACTCGACAACTATAGTTATACTATTTTAAAGCTTGAACAACAGAAAACACACAAAAAATTAATAAAAAAAATGTAGAATTATTGGAAGATTTAATTAGTTTGATGATCTGTCAACATTGTTAGTGGCTAAGATTGAGGAAATCTACACCTAATAGATCATTATTTGGTCCCACGATTTTAGGGGATTCTGGTAGTCTGTTACCAAATCTATAGATAGGAGCTTCCAGTTTTATTGCTTTGTGTTTTAGATAGGTTTGATTCTATTCTAGGTAAGTTGTAAATATCCCTATAAATTAAATAAGTATTATCGTCTATAAAAGGGGGAATGTAATCCTTTATTTGATATAGTGGAATATTAAGTTTCTGTTCTACAGCGACATGGTATCAGAGCATTCTCTGAACCCTAATTCCCTCATATGACCCAATACGGGAGAAATGACTCGACTGCTTCCGTTTTCCAAATCACCTCCAATCAAGAAGCCATGGCTTCCGGCAACGGTAGTGCAGATAGTAACCTCATGCCCATTACAGGACACAAACTGAATGGGGAACAACTATCTCCAATGGTCCCATTCCATAATGATGTTCATATGCGGAAAGGGAAAAGATGATTATCTCAACGGGGTTGCTGCCAAACCAAACAAGAATGATGAGAAGTTCACAATCTGGAATTCTGAAAATAGCATGGTCATGTCATGGCTCATTAATTCCATGACAAATGACATTGGAGAAAATTTTCTTCTCTACGGAACGACGAAGGAGATTTGGGAAGTTGCCAAGGAAACGTATTCTAACAATGAGAATACATTTGAATTGTTCGAGGTGGAAAGTGTTCTCCATGACTTCTGCCAAGGAGATTTAACGGTGACTCAGTACTTCAACACACTCAATCGCTACTGGCAACAGTTGGACTTGTTCAAGGAGCACAATTGGAGCTGTCCTGACGATGGAATCAGGTATATAGACAGATTATTGAACGGAAAAGAATATACAAATTTCTGATTGGATTAAATAAGAATCTCGATGAAGTACGAGGGACAATCTTAGAATCCAAACCACTGCTGAATATTCGGGAAGCGTTTTTAGAAGTTCGTAGAGAGGAAAGTCGAAAGAAGATCATGATAGGCTCTCAAGAATCTGTGACAAATCTTGAGAGCTCAGCCCTTGCGGTTAGAGGAAATCCATACAATAACAATGACAACAGACCAAAGAAAGGACGGCCATGGTGTGATCATTGCCGACATCCTGGCACACCTAGGACACCTGCTGGAAAATCCATGGCAAACCTACAGATTGGAAGCCTTCCTGGTTTGCCAATGACAAAGAAGGACGGGGCAATCTCGTCTCGGTGGATGAAAAACCATCAATTGAATCCACTCCATTCAGCAAGGAATAACTAGAAGTATTACAAAAACTGTTCAGTCAATCATTGCCTGCCCCTGCCCCTGCCCCTGCCCCCGCCCCCACTGTGGTTGGTACCGGTTCCTTGGCACACAAATTTAATTTCTTAAGCGCTCTCAATGTTAAAAAGGGGAAGCTAAGTCCATGGATTATAGACTCAGGAGCATCAGATCATATGACTGGAGATGAGAAGCTTGTTTCTACTTATAGTCCATGTTATAAAAATTTAACTGTCAGGATAGCCGATGGTTCACTCTCAAAGGTGGCTGGAACAGGTTCTGTTAGAGTTTCAGAAAACATTACACTTGACTCAGTTCTTCTTGTGCCAAATTTAAATTGCAATGTACTGTCCATTAGTAAACTCACTCGGGATCTCAATTGTGTTACTAACTTTGGCTCAAATCTGTGTGAATTTCAGGTCTTGGACTTAGGGAAGATGATTGGCAGTGCTAAGATGTGTTCGGGGCTCTATCTTCTCGAGGTTAATGATCCTCCTCAAGGAGCAACTCACCAATCCGATTGTTCAGTGTCCAGTAGTCCTAGTTCTTTTTCTGTTAGTTGTTCTAATAATAATAGTGCAATTATGTTGTGGCACTATCGGTTAGGTCATCTAAATTTCTTGTATCTTGAGCAGTTGTTTCCTTCATTATTCCATAATAAAATTCCAAATGAGTTTCAATGTGAGATTTGTCAATTTTCTAAACATGTTCGTAACTATTATCCCAATCAATCCTACAAAGCATCCTAACCCTTTTCAATGATTCACAGTGATGTATGGGGTCCATCTAGAATCAAGAATGTTACTGGTTCTAGCTGGTTTATTTCCTTTATTGATGATCACACTAGACTTACATGGGTCTAGCTGGTTCTAGCTGGTCTTCCTCATGAAAGAAAAATCAGAGGCAGGTCAGATTTTCAAAAACTTCAACACCATGATCCAAACACAATTCCAAGCAAAAATCCAGATTCTAAAAACTGACAATGCCAAAGAATATTTCAAATCCATCCTTAATGATTATCTCTTGAGTCATGGTATAGTTCAACAAAGTTCCTGTGTGAACACTTCTCAGCAAAATGGAATTGCTGAAAGAAAAAAACAGGCATCTTCTAGATGTTGCATGCTTTCTTATGTTCTCTACCCATGTACCAAAATTTTTTGGGGTGAAGCCATCCACACTGCGGCATATCTCATAAACAGGATGTCATCTCAGATTCTTAACTTCCAAACACCCTGTCAAATCCTACTTTAGTCCTTTCCCAATACTCGTCTCATCTCCACTATACCCTTCAAAGTTTTCGGGTGCTCAACTTTTGTTCATGTCCATCAACAACACAGGGATAAACTTGATCCTAGAGCCTTTAAGTGTATTTTTCTTGGGTACTCTCCAACTCAAAAGGGATATAAGTGCTGCTCACCGGTCACTAGACAGTACTATCACTCCATGGATGTCACCTTTTTTGAGCACCAGCCTTATTATCCCAAATCTGATATTCAGGGGGAGTCTAATTTTACCCAGGAATACCAGCTTTGGGATATTGAAGAATCATCTCACCTTTCTCCTAATTCTGACTAATTTCGCCCATCACTGAATCCTGAATCCTGAATCCATTCCTCTGCAACATCTCTTCCTAGAATCTCCTTCTCAAGATCAAACCAATAATCTACCCGTTCCTACTAATCCACCTCAAAATTTGGACACTATTTAATCAACAAAGAATGATGAGTTGATTACCTACTCACGGAAGAGAAGGAACCAAAAGGAGATGGAGCAACAAGCATCTCTTGAGCAAGCAGAAGAATCTGATCCAAGTCCTAGATCAAGTGAAGATCCATCAAGTAACTCTAATCCCGAGACTTCACATAGTGAGTTAACTAATGATGATAGTGATATTCCTATTGCTATGAGAAAAGGTGTACGATCATGCACAAAACACCCTATATACACATTTGTGTCGTATGAAGGACTGTCACTGAAGTTCAAATCATTTGTTGCCAACCTCGACAACATCTAGGTCTCCAATAACATATAATAAGCCCTCGGCTCACCTGAGTGGAAATCAGCCTTGTATGAAGAAATACAAGCACTTGAAAAGAATGGAACCTGGGAAATCTCATAATTACCAACTGGAAAACGTCCAGTAGGCTGCAAATGGATATTCACAGTCAAATATAATGAAGATGGGAGTATTAATCGATTCAAGGCACAGTTGGTTACAAAGGGATTCACGCAATCTTATGGAATCGACTATGAGGAGACATTTGCCCCTGTAGCCAAGTTAAACACAGTTCGGGTTCTACTATCTTTGGCTGCAAATCTTGATTAGCCTCTTCATCAACTAGACGTCAAGAATGCCTTCCTAAATGGAAACCTAGCTGAAGAAGTTTACATGGAAATTCCTCCAAGATTTGAAACACAAGCTACACGCAACAAAATTTGTAAACTTAGAAGATCTTTATATGGGCTCAAGCAATCTCCAAGAGCTTGGTTTGAGAGATTCACAAAGGTAGTTAAGAGGCATGGCTATTCTCAATGTCAGACGGATCATACTCTATTTGTCAAACACTCTTCTGCAGGAAAACTTGTTGTCCTGATTGTATACGTAGATGACATAATTCTAATAGGAGATTATGAGGAGGAAATTTGCACTATCAAAAGTCTTCTAGCTACAGAATTTGAAATCAAGGACCTTAGGAATCTCAAATACTTCCTAGGCATGGAAATCGCAAGGTCAAGAAAGGAAATCTATGTCTCCCAAAGAAAATATGTCCTGGATCTCTTAAAAGAGATTGGAATGCTCGGATGTAAGCCGGTAGATACTCCTATGGATTCAACAACCAAACTAGGAACTAAGGAAAATTGTGCACCAGTGGATAAAGGCAGATATCAAAGACTAGTTGGTAAACTTATATACCTGTCTCACACCCGACCAGATATCGGTTTTTCTGTTAGCATGGTAAGTCAATTCATGAATAATCCAAATGAAGAACACATGGAGGCAGTGTATAGAATCCTAAGATACCTGAAACTAACACCAGGTAAAGGATTATTTTTTGAGAAGAATCAAAGAAGAGATATTGAAGTATTCAGTGATGTAGATTGGGCAGGATTAGTACAAGACTGAAGATCTACTTTAGGGTACTGCACATATGTGTGGGGTAATCTTGTTACATGGCGAAGTAAGAAGCAATCGATGGTGTCAAGGAGCAGTGCAGAAGCTGAATTCAGGATAATGGCACATGGCATTTGTGAGGGAATATGGTTACGAAGGTTGCTAAAGGAATTAAAAATTTCAGATGAAGAAACTACGAAAATGTTATGTGATAATCAGTCAGCAATCAGCATTGCCAAGAACCCAGTACATCATGATAGAACAAAACACGTGGAGATTGATCGATATTTCATAAAGGAGAAGATAGAAGAAGGGACAATCAAGATGCTGTACACGCCCACATGTCTTCAAACAGCTGACATTCTTACCAAGGCCCTACCGAGAAAGACATTTGATGATCTGAGTTCCAAGCTGGGGTTAACGAATATTTACCACCCAACTTGAGGGGAAGTGTAGAATTATTGGAAGATTTAATTAGTTTAATGATCTATTAGCATTGTTAGTGGCTAAGATTGAGGAAATCTACAGCTAATAGATCATGATTTGGTCCCACGATTTTGGGGGATTCTGGTAGTCTGTTACCAAATCTGTAGATAGGAGTTTCCTGCTTTATTGCTTTCTGTTTTAGATAGGTTTGATTCTATTCTAGGTAAGTTGTAAATATTCCTATAAATTAGATGAGTGTTATCATCTATAAAAGAGGGTATGTAATCCTTTATTTGATATAGTGGAATATTAAGTTTCTCTTCCACAGCGACAAAAAAAAAAGGTGGATGAGTAATAAAATAAGGGCTTACTGCCTGAAACATGGGTTAAATACCCAACAACTTGCATGCGCATTCTTATTGTCCCAAATAAGTTGAGGGCAGCCTCATGCATGGAGACACTTTCAACACTAGTCCATTTTTCATTTCTAATGGGAGATTCAAGATCTATTTTGTTCAATGCTTGCACAAATTTTGTGTTGAACTCATAAATTTGTAGACTTTTGGTTTGGGTAATTCAAAGTGGATTGATTCAATTTGCACTATCAAATGTGCCATAAGTGCCCTTCTATGGATTAACTAAGTGAAAGGAATATCTCTAGCAAACCAAATTCCTAATTCATCCCCACCAATCACCTTCCATGTTTAGTGGTTGCAGAGGATTACCATTAAAATACAAGTGTAACAATTATTTAATTTCACAAAGCTATTCCCTTTTATATCGGTAAATCAACACAAGTGATTCGTTATGGCATTCCAATATTAAGAGCAAATACGGGGTTGAAGTTAATGGTAGAAATGCTCAAGTGATTAGTGGAGGTAATAGTCGCTCTCCTTGGAAGCCCATCTCCTAGATACTTTCATGTTGGTCTAGATTTCTTTCTTTGATGGTGGTGATAGGGTTAATGTTTGTTTTTGGGAAGATGTTTGGGTGGGTGATACATCCTTTGATGTGGCTTTCCCACATTTATATAGAGTGGTTCGTCTTATAATCTCTCCATTTCTTTGTTGGCTTGTTCCCTTGTTGCACCAATCTCTTGGAATTCTAACTTTTTGAGGATTCTTAATGATCGGGAAACAATTGAGTTGACCTCTTTGCTGTTTAAGTCAGTTTTATGACATAGTTTCTGAAATTATGACATAGTTTCATGTTTACATATATATTTAAGTCAGTTTCATGTTTACATATATATTTAAGTCTTGTCATGATGTAAAGATCTCCAGTGTTTCAGCTGTCTGAAACTGAGGTTAGAAAGTAGATTGGGTTAGTTTAATTGAGTGTTACTCATTAAATTAATTTAAACTTGTAAGAATGGTAGAAATCTCTCTTTCATTTCCTGCTCTGATATGGCTTGCATGTCTGATGAGACAACTTAATGTAAACTTTTTATGAAAGTCCATTTATTTTATTTTAAAATCGAAGAGAAAATAAGGGCAAGACTGTACCCATTAACTTGTTACAAATAATTTCTTGAGTGGTTTCAGCATTAAAATCCAAGAGTTTGTAGACTTATAACTCTTAGTCTTAAAGGGTAAGTATTTCTCATCCATTATAGTTTATTTTGTTTAGAAGTCCCAAATTGTTCCATTTATTATTGTTCTGGATGATTCAAGCCATGGTTTATATCATCATTCTTATCTTGCATTAGTTGGCATTTATTGCTTCTATTATGTTAGCCCTGATTATTCTTGAAACTGCTTTCTTTTTTTTAAAAAATAAATTTATTTTATGGAATTTGTTGGCCGCATTTGACTCTAAATTGACTTCAATGTTCTGCTTCACTAGTAAGGAAAAAGGGAAATAAAAGAACATAAAAACTAGAATGTGTTCTGGTCGTTCGGTCTGTTGGTTTCTCTAGAAACCGACTCAATATTTTGGGTGTTCTGTTTGTCATGCCATCTGTCCTGTGCTCATGTGCATGTTTCCTAGTTTGTACTTGGTATCAAAACTTTAGGTGATATAACTTGTTTTGTAGCATAGGTGTTCATTGACGACACAAGCATCAACTTTGCTAGTTGGTCTTTTTAATTTCTGGGATGCATTTTTTCAGTGAGAGCACAGTTACAATCCTGTGATCGTCTTGAAGTTTATTTAACTCCACTTTGCTTTCAAATGTTATGCATACTACTTTTAGTTTTTTTTTTTTTTTTTTTTAATCAGCAATACGTGCTGCTTTTATTATGATACATATCTATACTATATATTAAGCAAAAGAGGGTTTTTAGCCCCAAGTTTTGTGGGAGCTCCAATCTCCCAATCTAAATTTCTTGATTTTTGTATTTTAAAAAAAAAATCTTAGCATTTATTAATTTCTCCCAACTCTCAAGTCTTATCCTCATAATAACACTTTAATGCATTAAGAATAAACATAAAAAAAATTCTTTGAAATCCAACACATATGAATTCTTTGAAAAGTCCAACACATATAAGTATTATCCCTTATAATAACACTTTAATGCATTAAGAACAAGCATAAAAAAAATTTCTTGAAAAGTTCAACACATATGATTATTATCAAAATATTAAACTTTAATATAGTATAATAATAAAAAAAAGACATTTAATTCTTTGAAAAGTCCAACACATATGATTATTATCAAAATATTAAACTTTAATATAATATTAAAAAAAGGTAAAAAAGAAGACATTTAAAAAAAAAATTTAAAAATCATAATTCACAATTCACATATATAGATAATTGTAAATACAAAAAAACCTTAGCATTCATTAACTTCTCCCAACCCCCAAGTCTTACCCTCATAATAACACTTTAATGCATTAAGAACAAGCATAAAAAAAAATTCTTTGAATTTCAACACATATGAATTCCTTAAAAAGTCTCAACACATATAATTATTATCCCTCATAATAATACTTTAATACATTAAGAACAAACATAAAAAAAAAATTCTTAAAAAGTCTAATACATATTATTATCAAAATAATATAATAAAAAAAAGGCATTTAATTCCTTGAAAAGTCTAACACATATGATTATTATCAAAATATTAAACTTTAATATAATATAAAAAAGGGAAAAAAAAAAGACATTCAAAAATCACAATTCACATAAATAGATAATTGTAAACACAATCCGTGCATAGCACGGGTGATATGCTAGTTATAACTTACTCAAAAGAACTGATTCAAGTGTTTCATTTTTTCATTATACATAACCATATTGACATCTCATCTGGGGATTTGTACCATGTGAATCTCCTTTCTTATTATCAGGCTTTTATGGCTGCCTGCAGTCTAATATGGAAGAGCTTTTGGTAGTCTGGAACTCTGGATAAATATTGGATTATAGGGTGGTGATTATATAAAAAATATGTTCTTTATATTCTAATTTTCTAGTAATTTATGTTCTCTTTGTTTGTTTTTGTTAGTTCTGCGGATGGAACTCGATATACAGAAGTTTCTGCAGAATCCTGATCAGCAGCAGTTTGAGTTCCAACATTTTACCACTTCCTACCTTCGTCTTGCAGCACACCGTGTTGCTCAACACTATTGTCTGCAGACTATGGTTCAGGACAATGTCTTAGATGGTCTGGGTACTAGAATTGTGGTTAAAAAATTGGCAGAAAGCAGATACCCTGCTGTCTGTTTATCAGAAATTCCTGCTAAGCAGTTAGAAAATGACAAACATGAGCAGATTAAAATTGTCATGAGGCCAAGGCCTAACAGAAATTCCTCAAATGAAGCCAGTGAAACAGGAATCAAACGCAATACTGCGAGGACTGTGGAAGAGAGGAAGGAGGATTATGACAGGGCACGAGCTCGGATTTTCAGTGGCCTTGAATCAGAAGATTCCATGTCTCAGGCTCCATTGAATGGGAAGAATATGTGTTTCAGTGGAGATGAGAATGATGGTTGCAAGAATTCCATTATTGATTCAGAGAAAAACTTGAGCATCAGGGATTGTGGTACTACTTCCCGAATTGCCATTTTCAGAGATAGGGAGAAGGATCGTACTGACCCAGATTATGATCGGAGTTATGAAAGGTAGGTATATGCATTTCTTTATCTGAAGTGGAACGGGGTGAGTTATTTGGTTGTTTGGCATCAATTTCTACTTGAGATCCTTATTTACATGTCTTTTATAAATAAGATGTGATTTACTTATAAAAAGAGAATGGAAAAAAGAAGTGATTCATGGTTAGAGGTAGTTTGTATTTTAATGGCTTCTTGGTCTGACAATGCGTGATAGACAGAGGTTTCAATTTCTTACCTAATTAGTCAAACTAGCCTAACCCATATCCTGTATACAAGGGTTGGAGTTGAGGTTTTTAATTAGGTTGGGCTGGATACATTTTGTAGTTTCTTTTTGTATTCTATCTTTATGAATTATTGGTTAAAAACTTAAAACTTCACCCATGAAGTTATTTTTTCATAGTTATGTTATTTATAATTTTCATTGATTTATAATAAAATTTGAAAGCTATGAATGGTTATTAAAGTAAATAATGGGGTAAATTACACTTTGCCCCTTTTATATTTGCCCACTTTCCCACTTTGGCCCGTCAAGTTTTTTTTTTTTTCCACTTTGACTCTTCATGTTTCATGTTTTTCCCATTTTACTCCTAAAGCTAACTTTTGTTCAAAATTAGGCAGAAAATGCCATAATAATTGTCATATAGCATAAAAAAAAAATATTATTATACTCCCTCCGTTCCAAAATAATGGTCCCTTTTGGGGAATTCAACTTTTTTTGATAGTACAATTATTGCACTTCAAAAAATTTGATTTTCCAAAATTATCCTTTAATAGTACATTTTTTGAGGAATATCAATGTCATAATTGTACTTTTTATGTTGTTAATGAATTTAAAAGAAGGGCAAAATAGGAAATTTATAGGGTAAACTACCAATAGGTCCTAATAGTTAGACTTAATTCACATCAAGTCCTATTGAAAATAAGTCTTGGTAAAATTGTTGCTAAAAATAAATTTTTGTGACAATTTTTTACATACGTCGCTAAAAATTGACAATTAGTGACTTGTTTTGGTCATGATTTTTATAAATTGTCGCTAAAAGTTACAATTAGTGACATTTTTTTGTTAAAATTTTTTCTCATAGGGCCTATTAGACAATAAGTCCACTTATTAGGACCTACACGTAAGTACCTCAAATTTATATTATTTTTGTATTTGATTTTTAAAAATGGACTAATATTTTGGGACAATGAAAAATAGAATAAGGGATTAATATTTTGGGACGGATGGAGTATTGAAATTTAAGTTTATGAGTTTGAGTCATATATAAGAATATATTTTTATGTCATGTAACTGATAATTTGTCGTTTTTCGTCTAATTTTTAACAAAATTAGCTTTAGAAGTAAAGTGGGAAAAAATAAACTTGAAGGAACAAACATAAAGGGGGGCAAAGTGTAATTTACCCTAAATAATGTATCTTTTTTACGTTACCATTTTTTAAATTTGGAGTTTGAGAAATAATGGGTTTTGGGTTTGGCTGATGAAATTTTAACTAGGCTAGGTCAGGTTAGGATTTGAGCTTCACAATTCACATATGAACCTGTTGTTTAAGGATTGAGTTCATGTGTTCATTTGTTTTTTGGGCAAACTTCACTTTATTTCTTGTGGTTTGGGCCATGTGGGGTTTAACCCCCCTAATGTTTGTAAATTACCGCACAACCCCTACATGATTTATGGACTGAAGGGTACCGTTAAACATTCCATCTAACTTACTAGCAAGTGTGAAACACATGGCAAACATAAGAGGGTTATATGCTTATTTTCAAATTTCAAGGGGTAAATTGCACACGGAATAAAGCATAGGGGGTTAAAGTGTACTTTGTCTTCTAAACAAATGACAAAAATGTCCGTAGTTCACACACTTAAGTTATTTATATATGGGGGCATTTTAGTCTTTTTATTAAATCATTAACAGACCTAACGGTGCACCTCAGTCCACAAATCACATGGGGGTTATCTAGTTATTTCCAAACGTTAGGGTGGTAAGCCGCACATTACCCAAATCATGGGATAAAGTGGAGTTTTCCCTTCTTTTTTTTATTTTTTATTTTTCCTGTGATAAGCATGAGCTCATGTATTTTACTGAGGCATCTGGCTTGTCTTGAACTGGTCCATTGCCACCCATAGTCTGAATTCCTTATTATGGATGCCATTGTAATTTGTATCAAGAAAAATGTACCCTTCAATAACCTAGGCTAATTAGTTGTTTAATTGATGCAGGTTTTCTAAGAATATTCCAACTAATCAGGCTCATTAAGTTACTTATATACGGGGATATTTTAGTCTTTTTATTAAATTGTTATTGGGTCTAACAGTGCACTTCAGTCTACAAACCACGTGAAGGTTATATGGTTATTTCCAAACGTTAGGGGGTAAAACCACACGTGGCCCAAACCACGGGATAAAGTGAAGTCCCCCCCTTCTCTTTTTCTTTTTTTTTCCCCTGTGATAAGCATGAGCTCGTGTATTTTACTGAGGCATCTGGCTTGTCTTGAACTGGTCCATTGCCACCCATAGTCTGAATTCCTCATTGTGGATGCCATTGTATCATGAAAAGTGTACCCTTCAATAACCTAGGCTAATTAGTTGTTTAACTGATGCAGGTTTGCTAAGAATATTCCAACTAATCAAACCTTTAGCTTGGCACCATTCAATATGCAGAAGATTCAACCTCCATTTGTGCAGTATGATAACGTTCTTCCTCAGTTGGGTCAGATGCCGAGAACCCAAGCTTCCCTTAGTTACAGGACCCCCATCGGGAACCCTTTCTGTGCCACGGGATTGAATCAGACATCTCAGGATGCTGTCTATATGCAGTGGCCTACTTCTGCCATGATGTATGCACAATCATACGATCAATTTAGACATGCTGTTTTTCAGGTAAGCTGAAGTTCGTAGACTCCTAGTTTATTGCACATTCTTTCTTCTCCTAATTTATGAAGTAGATTATTGCTATTATTTTCAGAAATAGAGTGGTTAAATTATAGTTATAGCATTCTAACATCAATTGTACAATCATACTTCTCTTTAGATTACTGCTAGCTGAAGAGTAGATGTCAGTTTTTCCAGAATAGGACTTAATAGTTATTGAAACATCTGGAGAGACCAGCTTAATGTGCCAACTTCTGCAATTGTTTCAATTCCTCATCAAATCAGAATTTCCACTTTGTATATGTGACTGTTGAGTCCCTCTGGGAAGCAGTCCAAATTAGTGCAATATAGTGACGTGATTGACTAAGAACTGCCAATGAGGCAGTTGTCAATTAGTCAAAAACCCTATTGTGGAGTAAATATATTATGCATGTTGAGTGCTTGATCATGTATCCATATTTGGGGGTTTAACAAAATCACTTTTTTAGAAGTGCGCTTCCGTCAGAGTTGACATCTTGTGGCACGTAGAACAAATGTTAGATGGACTCTACCCACGTGTTGGGTGTGGATACCTGTGTAGATGTCAGACCTCCCAGAATCCCAAAGTATTAGGGTATGGGGACAGCACAAAATATTTCTAGCTTGGTATAGGTAACGGGGTACAGCCTGCACATCTGAATGCATTTTAGTTTAAATAATGTTGCAATGTATAATGTAATTATCATTTAAAGATGTGCTTGAATATAATTTTAATTAAATGGAATTAAGCAGAGAGAAGGGGTTTCCATCTCTCTCCATATGACTTGAGCTGATGCATCTTTTACTATCAGTGAAGAAGAGTTGCCGATGTAGTTAAGTGTTTGATACTGTTCTAGTGACATTTTCATCTCTCTACCTCTGGTAGTGTTGTTCTGGAGATGGCATGGACACATGGGAACTCATAGTTGGCATTTTTATTTTGGGGAAATATCAAATATGTCCTATTTTTCTAATGAAATTCCCATTTAGTTCTATTAATACTATGTTGAGAGAGTTGATTCATGTGCCCCCTTGTCACCCGATTAATTGCTCTAAGCTTTCGTTTGGCATCCCAATCTTTGACTAAAATAGCTACAAAATGACAAAATAAGCTAAAAAGTCAATAAGACAAAATGTCACATCCAAACCATAATCATTTAATTTTTTTTCTCACAAAAGTCAAAAAAATTCATCCTAAATGAGGCTAAAAGTCTAAAATAGCCAAAAAGCCAATTCACATCTCAAACGAACCCTAAAGAATGTACGTTGTAATCTGTTGCATAATTCCTATTTTTATTCCCTTTCTATGAGATTTGAGATTGTGATTGGTACTTTGACTTGAGTATTTGTACATTTTGTTTCTATCTTAAACTCAGGTTTTTGACAGGAGCACATCTTGGAAATTTGGGTAGTTGGTTTAGAAAACAGTCTAATATTGTGATGTCAGGTTATGTTGTTAATAGATATACTCAATTTTGTACTTTAGAATGATATAATTCCATTTTAATCTTCGACTGCTTTGTTCAAAGGTATATCAGTAATTTCATATCTTATATATGGAAGTTAAATTCTATTCTACCTGTTCAAGTTGAACGACTTTAAACATTCCTCGTCTATTGTTTCCTCGTGCAACTTCTGTATCTAAATCTAATGAATTCCAATTAATTTGAATGTCATGCAGGCCCCTTACTACTGTCAGCAGCCTGAGTTTTGATTACTTGCAAAACCATTGATTGACAATTTAGATGGGAAATCTCTGTATAACACAGAATTGAATACAGGCTAGCCATTACTTTCTCCATAGCTGAAAAGGGTTACCTACTATTGTATCCATAATAGCCCCCTTGGTCTTGGACTCTCTTATATTCTTGGAACCTTATCAGCATGCCCTTTTCTGTTCAAGAACTCTTAAAATTTTGCTGTTCCAAATTATTGTCTGTGATTTTCTTTTCTATTAGGGAGTGAAGGATAATACTAGTTGACTTTCTTTTATTATATTTTTGAATTTATGTTTGCTTGCTATCATATACATACAGTTCAGTCATATTGAGTTCATTGAGACTCTGCTTTCTTCTTTCTTCTTTTTCTTTTTTTTTTCATTTAATTTAATTTAATTATTATTATTATTTTATTATTTTTATTTTTTTGACACATATGTTGGCGCGCATTGTATTGTGAAGTTCGGATGTAAATGGACCAAACTCATTGCTTGGTTTATAACACTAAAACCGTTTTTGAGCTTTTTATTTTTTGTCTAGTGATTTTTCCCCTTCATATTTTACTCTTTTTTTTAAAAAAAAAAAAAATATTTGTGAAGAAATGTTAAAAAAAAAATCCGCTAAAGCAAATAAATCAAAAACGTTTGTTTTTGTCGTTTTTCTTTGTAGGCATATCTGGATGATGTGCATCTAAAAAATAAAATAATTTGGCTAAAATATGAAAAAATAAAAAACTTAAAAACTGAAAACAGCTTTAGAACTAACATCTTTGTTTTGATTAACCAACTTTGTCTTTTTATTAAACAAACAAACTTGACCAAAAAATAAAAGAAAATGTTATAGGTTTTAAATTTTTTAAAAAATAAATGATTAAGTTTTTTACATAAATGTGGGGTTCATTTTTTATGAATTTTATAATCATGTGAGATATTTAATTATTTATTTAGTACAAAATTTTCAAAAATTAAGGAAACAAAACATTTTCACAAAAGTAGTAATGCAAACACAAATGGTGTGGTTAATGTTGATAAAAGTAAGCAATTATGTTGGGTGCTTTGTCCATGGGGATGACAATAGTGGAGGAGGTGATTGGACAAGAATAAATACTTGTTTCTGAAAAAACTGAACTCATATATTTTTCTTGTAATTTTTTCTTCTGTTTTTTATTTATTTTTTATTTTTTATTTTGTTCCCTCAAAATTTTGAAAATTATAATAATTTTTCAGAAACCTGTTTTCGTTCAAAATTTTATTTTATTTTATAAACAGAAACATAAAACAAAAATAGTACCAAACAATAACTTTTTATTTATTTATTATTATTTTTGTAAATTTTATGATAATGCTAATTATTAAAGGGAAATGTTATAATGTACATCCTCAAAAAAGTGCATATAGTGTGTTTTTCATAACTTTTTCACAATTTTATAACTTAAATACAAAATGTCATAACTATTTCACTACAAAAGTCTTACCTTTTTTTTTTTTTAATACTTAAAACAAAATCCCAAAGTGTCATAATATTATCATTACTAACTTTAGGATGAACATCATAAATTCGCTATTCATAACTTTATTATAAAATTTCATAACACATCACAAACAATTATAATATTCATCATAAAAAATTATAATTTTTTTACGATGTGTATCATTTTAAAGGATACACCATTTTAAATTATGCACATTCTAAATTTCTCCATTACTAAATGGTTTTTTTTGAGGGGGTTCCTTTGGGGAGAGGGGACACATTTACATTGGCATTTGGTCTAATGTTATGTTCATTTTATTAGTATTAAGGAAATCAAAAGCACATGATGGATGGGCTTTTAGATATAAAATTAAATATGAAATGCATATAAAAAAACGGTCGATAATGGCTTGGAAAACATCACACCCAGCTGGATGTTATCCACTATAAGATTTTTCCATATATATACATATATATATGTATGTATGTGAATTATCATAAATTATGTAGTAAGCCAGCAAGCCATATATATGGATGATGGAGGAGAGGACTTCATTTTTATATAATATTAAACTTTTTTTTTTTTTTAAGAAAAGAAGTGAGTATTTAGGTAGTGCTTATGTGTGTGTTAAGGATTGTTTGTTAGTTAATAATAATAAAATGGAGATGCAATGGATATGGATGGTGATGGAATAAGTTAAAAATTGATAGTTTGGTTGGATTATGAACTGTCAAACAATGAATGAAAAGCATTGTGACTGGATTTTCTGTAGCAAGTGGTAGTCTAATGGTGTGTTTGGTTGGGGGATTTGGGGAGGGATTTGGAAAGGGAAAGGGAAAAGGCGTGTGAAACTATGTGAAATATAGGCATGATTTATTCATATTTCACCTACCTTTTTCATTTCCCTTTCCAAATCCCTCTCCAAATCCCCCCAACCAAACACAACATAAATAGACCAATCATCCTTGCTACTATCACAGTTTCAAAATTTAAAAAAATAAAAATAAAAATGTTTAAAATAAGAGGTTGGGAATGTGATAGGGTTAGGAGACAAATAAATTATTGGTTACAGATCCGATCTGTTTGGATGATTAGAAAATTAATTAGAAAGCATGCCTCACTGGCACAACTAGTTTTATAATCATAGATTCATATATATATATATAATCTACCAATAATGTGAACCTCCCAAAGTATAATAATACTCATGTTTAACGTACGCCCAAATGTAGTTGAATAGTACTACTTATAATCTTTGTCTTTATTAATGTTATATGGTACATGTTAAAAAGTATCCCTTATGCATTGTTTAATGTTGAAATTAATGTAAAATATAATTTGAAAATAGTGAAAAAGTTAAAAAGCATTTTAAAATGAGTAAAAAGTGTTATAAAATTAATGAAAAGTATATTTGGTTCTACATTAATTTTCTTTTTTTCTTGTGCCCTCTACGGTATTTATTAACAAGACCTTTTTGTGTTAATGGTAGGTATTACTTATATTTACAATTATGGGATAAAAATATCTTAAATAAATTCAATAAAAAGCTTATTATCTTTTAAATAGCTTAACTTTTTTGAATAAAGCTAATTAAATCTTTGGGTATAAAAATTTCAACTAATTGACCTAACTCAATTGTTGTGAAATGATAGATAAATCACTTCAATTAGGGCAATAAATTGCTAATATAAAAGTTTGCAGGCAGTTAAACCCTAGCTTCATCCACAAATAGAACAAAAAGATGTTACTCTCGTCTCATGAAAGAATTGCTCAATGACGATCATAAATTTCTAACTTACAATCAGTTTATTTTGACATAAAATATTTTAAAATATTTTTAGAATTGCTTAATGGCGATCATAAATTTCTAACTTACAATCAGTTTATTTTGACATAAAATATTTTAAAATATTTTTTAAAAATATTTTTTTCCAAAATAAACAGAGACAACTATGATATATATGATTTAAAAAAAAAAAAAAAAAAAACATTGTTGCTGTCTAAAAAAATTGTTTCCAATAATAAAACATTATTGTGCTTGGGGAATCTTGCTTCACCCTAGGTATTAGGTTTAGGCCTAAACATGGTAGGTAGGAAATGTAAGCTAATTATTAAAATAATAATAATAAATTAATTTATTATTACAAACCATATTTTTATGGTTATGCATAATTAAACTAGTAATCCATAGGAGGGGCCATCATGAACCTGACATGTTTAACACACACATCAATGCTACTAAATATGAAAATGCCAATAAACCAACCAATGGAAAAAATTATTCCATGCCCCTTGTGGCATTGTTACAAAACAATCCTACACAAATGAACGGTTAGGATTGTTTTGTGACAATGCCACGTCAATGTTCCAGGGGCAGCGAATAATTGCCCCACAAGCAGTGGCATGCATGTGCAATAGCATCTTCTTCAAGCCTAGAATGGGCATATTGAAGAAGCAAGGATGGATATGAAGGTTTTACCTAGAAGAAACAGCTTTGTCAGCCTGTGAGTAATATTATAATATTAGATTGCACCTTTTTGTAATATTTTAAAGTTTTCACTTCTTTCCTCTGCTTGTCAAACAGCACATTTAAAAAATTTCACACAAAATAAAAATTATGCTCTATGTATTTCCAAAGGAAGTGAAAAATGTTAAGAGAGAGTCTACATAACATATTAGAAGAAAATGACAACTCAAACAATGAGTTATCCTATTTAATGTAGCGTTATGACATAGTAATCAATCATTTCATTATATTCTAAACAGGCTAACTTTGATGTGGGAACTCAGATTCTTTCTCAGACTTCACACTAAGATCGAATAAAGTAGGAATCCAAGAGATAGTTTATATTTAAAGAGCAAGCAAGCGAGGTAGGTCAAAGCTCAAACCATTACTGTGCACTCTGCTCAACCATAATGCAGCCTAGACCAAACGATGTTGAATTGGTTTATCATTAATGAAATTAACAACGTTTCAAACTCAGTTTTTTCCACAATCCTGGATGAAATCAACAAGATCCTGAGTTTTCAAACACTAACCGGAACACACTCAAAACATTGTATCAAGAAAAAAGGATCACGGTGGATGGAACATCATGTGAAAACAATAAAAAAAACAAAAAAGCTTGAAAATGACTTCAAATTTATACGAAACTTGAAATATCACTCAAACCCTAATGCTCTAACACCAGTTTGGTGCAAGTCGAAAGGTTTGAGGAAAGGGGGGATGACAAGTCCACGGCCCTTAATGCCTCGATCCTTGCCTTGCAATTCGAAAAGAAACTCAGTGGTGTGTGAAGAATTACGTATTATAGCGAGCTTCTAATTAACCAGCTCTAATCCATTCAAAAGGGTCTGTCAAGTATTAGCTTAATTGGAGGGCTAACACACAATTTTAATAGTTCATTCAAGTCAGCACTCTTTGTTCTGTCTCTTATTTTCAAAAGTTTCTAGCTTTATTAGCCAAAAAAAAGAAGGTAATAATTTGAATTGAGTGAGAAAAAAGTGAAGATCTTAGTTTAAAAGCAGTTGCATTCACTGATAGTGAAGAATTTCCATTGCTTTAAGAAAGATATAAATCTGTACCACAGCAAAAAAAGAAATTAGGAATGAAAAGATACTTTTTGACGAGCTACAGAAATGAGTATCAAAAACCCAAACAAACTCAGGAAACGCAGATACCATTCATCAATGTTCATGGATCATTAAAGTAAAATTAAGATTCTAATACATCACATTCTAATTTTTTTTTTCCCCTTAATTCCTCAAATATCAGGGTTTATAAATCCTCTTTGAAATCACACAATTTACAAGAGCCAACAGGAATCACCTCTGCATGACACTAAGAAACGACGAACTAGATTCCTACACATGAGATTACTGGAAATTGCTGAGAAACCCAATTTCAATTCTTATGCGCAGATGCACATACCATTCTTAGATCTCTAGAGAATATATATAGTGCTCGCCAGCATTATTCACTCCTTCCTGAAAGCTCAAGATGTAAACCTTGCTTGAGCCACCAACAATAACAACCCTGCCCAACAAAGAACACTCGAATGCAAGACACCACCATGACTGCAACCATCAATGAGCTCACACTGTTATTTGCAGCTCAGAGTAAAATTTCACGATCAATCACCAGAAGTTGATAAGGGGAAGAATAGACTGCTACCCATAACTTAATTACAACATCCAAAAGCAGTAATCCGAGGAACCGAAAGGACACAGGAATTGCCTCTCCTACCAACTCAATACTAGTTACGACAAAATTAACCAACTTGGCAATGGAATTGCTGCATCTAATTCATTTGCAAATTGCACAAAAACCCAATGCCAATTACTACCATTAACACAGCTAACGACAGCTAGAACCACCACAAGAAGAAGAAGAACAAAACTCTAATGCCAAACTCTAAGAAGTAACTCCAAGTGACCCATGATCCAAATTGATAAGAGAAAGTCACTAGTTGAAGTGAAAAAAGCAACAATTACCCAAATTCAATCATCCCCAGTTGGAAACAGAGTGAGCACTTTCCTCCCATTGGCCGCGGTTGCCGATTCCATATCCTCCACATACGAAGAAGGCACAACAGGATTGTTCACTGGTGCCCCAATTCGATGATGAACAGTCTGTGACTGTCTACTCAGAAATGGATGCTCGAATTGCCCATTTGGCTGCGACCCAAAATGCCCAATTTGCCTATACTGCGTCTGCAACTGCTGATGTCCAGCCGCCGCAGCCGCCATCTGGTGATGGTGCTGCTGCAGCGCCGCCACCGGCACAAACGGCAAGAAATTATCCGAATTCGCCCGACCAGGGTGCAAAAAATGCGCCGGCACGGGCGAGCTCGCGAACAAATGATCAGTGGCGGGATCGCCACCGCCAGTCAACCCTCCGCCGGCGCCTCCGCCGCCGGAGGAAAGTCCCTGCATACGCTTCAAATAGAGGCGATACTTCTGGAGATGACTAGCAACGTTTTCTCGGGTCAGCCCGTCAACACTCATGAGCTGCATTATGGTCTTGGGGACGGCGTTCTTGATCCCCAAGTGGGCCACAGCGTCCACAAACCTCTTGTGAAGCTGCGGCGTCCACACGAGGCGGGGACGCTTGAGAGTGCGAGCGGGCTCGTCTCCAGTCGCCCCGCCTCCTCCACCTAACTCGGCGGAATCGAATTCCGCTGAGTTGGGTTGAGATGAAGGGGTTTGAAGTGGAAGAAGAGGTGGTGGTGGTGGTTGTTGTGGGCTATTGGGGTTTCGGATGTCGAAAGCAACTGCTAGATCATGGGTAATTAGGGTTTGGGACAAGGGCATGAGCTCTTCAGGGGATGGGAGTTCCTCTTCCCACTTTGAGAACCAAGTTGAATCATCTTCCCTCATTTTTTTTTTCCCACACCACTCTAAATCAAAACCCCAATTCAAGATTTTCTTTTTGAGTTGTGGGTTTGGTGGGTGGATTTGTGTGGTTTGTAACTGATAAAAAGAAACAAAAACCAAGAAACAAGAAGGAACAAGATGGGTTGGGAGGAAGAGGGAGATTCAAGGTTGGAATTGTTGAGGTGGGCTTCTGGGTCTCACTCACTCTCTCTCTCTCTCTCTCTCTCTCTTTGTGAAGAAAGATTGATTTGAAGGAGGAGAGAGAGACAGAGGGGGGAGGAGGAGGAGAATGGTGGTGATGGTGGTGGAGGAGGAGGAGGAGGGGTGTTCGAGGTGGATCTTTTGTTTTGTTTGTGGTGTTTCAGCTTTTATTAAGGTTACTGTTGCTGATGCTTTTCTTGTGATTTGAATGGTTGTTTTTGGTTCGGTTTTGAGTGATAAATTTTTTAAAAAATATTTGAAAGAAGAAGTTTAGAAATTATTTTAATTTATTTTGTTATATATTTTAGAAATAGTTTGAAGTATGAGAATTTGACATGATTTGATATTTTATTATAATTACATAAATATGTGTAAGAAAAAATAATTGAGAAAGAGAGAGGAGAGAAAAAAAATAATTGATTAATATATAAGTAAGATAAAATAATTTTGAATTTTTTTTTCAAAATAACTAAACTAAATAAAATGTAGAATTTTTTTTTTTTTCCAAAAAAAACAAACCAAACCAGATCAATGTATTTGGGGGGTTCAATTTTCCGGGATTTGGGGGTCATTTTTATTCTTTTGTATACTTGAGAGTGAGTGTCTCATTTATATTTTGCACACTTATCTAATCCACTAACCTATCATACATAAACTTTCCGTCTTCTCTTTGGAGCGCGTGCTCAACACTTTCTCACGTCATTTAATTATAATTAGCAAATCATAGGCCTCTCTTCGGACGTGACTTGTAAACGAATTTAGGACCCGTTTGTTGGCTACTATAGCAGTCCGTACGGGATATACAGTGATTAATATTAGGTTTATTTTAGCTTATTTTAAAAAGTGAGGCAAAAGTCACTTTTTTTTTTATTTTTAAATTATTTTTTTTATTTTAAAAAATAAAATTAAAATTAAAAAGTCAAATTTTAACTATTTTTTTAAAAAAACATCCTTTTGTTTATGAATGTCCAGATTCGTAGTTTCTTAGAACTATGAAAGGCCTTCAGTGAGCAGATTACAAGTCTAGACGAGGAGATTATATTAAAAAATAGTCAATTTTGCTTAGGTGTGTTATCGGTCGTTTGGACAGACATCTGGCCGGTCAACCAGCCAAGTGCAATTTTGTTTTTTTAGAGCATCTCCAACGATTCAATATTTTTTTTATTAAATCTGAGTAAAAAAAAAAAAAAAAAAGACGATTTCCTCAATCTGATATGAGTGGCTCCAACGGTACACTATAACTTTCATCAAATCTAAGTGGACGATCGGTCGGTCGACTAAAAAGTGAAAATGAATTTTCTAAGTTTAATCTATATGTTTGCTCAACCAAAACCAAGTTCTTAAACCATGAAAAACCCAACTAGTTCAATCATTTTCTTTTTTCTTACAATCTCTCTCTCTCTCTCTTTCTCTCTCTCCTCTTTTCTATGTATCAGTCTTGTTGGAGAAAAATGGTTGAATAAGAAATTGCCTCATAAATGTGTATATAACTCATACATTTAAGGCTTATCAGTTTTACAAAATTGATTGGGCAGTTTTGCTAGCATTAGTTGCCAGCCTTGATGGCTAGAGGCTCCTCCCCTCTCCCCCATGGTGTATAAAAGGAGGCCTTATTCCTTGAAAAGAGATATAGAATTTTTCCTTGACATCCATACACTGTCAGTCTACTTCTCCTATAATTTTCTTCCTGAGAGAGAGTGCTGCCGTTGTCCGTTCGCTAAGCTAATCAGAAGTAGAGATGGCAATTGGAACCCGGCCCGACGGGGACCCGATCCCCCGACCACGAATTGAATGGTTATTCCCCGAAAAATACCCCCGACGGGCCGGGGATGGTATTAAAATTTTAATCCCCGATGACATTCGGGCCGGGGACGGGAATGCATATTTCAGTCCCGGACCCGGCCCGACCCCGGCCCCGATCCTCGCCCCGGTTCCCCGACAGAAAATTACTAAGTTACCCCCGTCTATATATATAATATATGTGTATATGTTAGGGCTTGGTAAACACACTCCTCACACACACACGCACACAAACTGTCTCTGAGAGACAATCTCTCCTTTCTCTCTCTTTCTGCAGGTGCTATTCACTCACGGTCATGGCGATCTCCTCCTCCTATCACGGCTCCTCCCATCACGGCGATCTCCTCCTTCTATCTCCCATCACGACTCCTCCCATCAGGTGCCACTCACTCACGGTCATGGCGTCGGCAGTGGCGGCGGCGGCTCCTCCTATCACGGCGATCTCCTCCTCCCATCTCCGACGCCTTCTTCCTCCTCCCATCTCCGACGTCTTCTCCCTCCTCCCACCACGGTGATCAGTGTTAGATTAGATCTCTGTGTGTGTGTGTTAGATCTGTGTGTGTGTGTGTGTGTGTGTGTGTGTGTGTGTGTGTGTGATCTGATCTGGTGATAAACAATATATATGATCTGATCTGATCTGAAAATATATATATATATGTGTTAGATCTTTTTTTTTTTTTTTTTTTTTGAGCTCATCAGATTGTTAATGGTGATGAACAACAGATCTGTTAGATCTGAATTGTTGTTGTTGTTGTTGTTGTTGTTGTTGTAGTTTGAAGAAATCATGGAACTAATTTTTTTTTTATTTATTTATTTTTTTTCTTCTCTTTTGGTCGGGGACTTTTCGGGGTCGGGGAAACCCGATCCCCGTTAAGGGGCGGGGGCGGGGGCAGTGATGAGCTCCCCGTCGGGGTCGGGACCGGGGACGGGGGGAGTTTCCACCATCGGGGATCGGGGACGGGGAGGGTGATCCCCAGCCCCGCCCCGCCCCATTGCCATTCCTAATCAGAAGGTGCTTCTGTTGTAGCTTGTAAAAACCGTCGTATCCTGGGAAATAGACGCCGGCGTACCTCCAGCACCCAATGGTGAGGCGGCGAATCTATTTTAAGGAGACTGTGGTATCACACAGGTTTCGGTTTGCTTCCTTTAACCATTTTATATTTTATCTGTATTTTATTCAGCATGTTATTTTTCCTGGGATTGAAGGTTTGTTTTGTTCATCTCATAATTTTGCGATATGCAATGTGAAATTATGTAATGTGAGTAGTTTTTCCCAACAAGTCTCTCTGGTGTTGGATCCGATCTATATATATATACATGGCACACAAAGATGAAGCTTCTCCCACATCTCCATCTCTATCCCAATATAGATTCAATAGAATTGGGTGATTCAACTAATATCTAGAGAAAAATACAACACAATATATATATATATATATATATATATATTCTTAATTTTGTCAAAAACAATACTTACAATTGCTCTGGTACTGATGGTGCATTCAAGAATTTAAGGTACATTTGTTTTGTTGTAACATATTTTTTCAAAAAATATTTTTCTTATTTCCGTGGTGTTTGTTTTGCATAATAACTTGGGAAAACATTTTTTCTGTAAATTATTTGTATGAAGTGTTGAAGAGAACTTACAGGTTATAGCAGAAACTAAGATAGACAGAGAGCAGCTCAATTATATAATGTCAACTTTATTATGAAAATCTTAGCAGAAGAACATTGAATAACTTACAATGTGGTTATAGTATTAGTTATTGTTGGGAAAATATGGTTTTATAGATTTATTTTGGACTAACTTTGAGCCCAAATTTGAATGGGGCCCACATGTCTTTTGGGGTGGGTCCAAAGAGGTGACATATTTCTTGCTACATGGCAAGTCACACGGTGAAGATGGTTCGTCAAAACCATTTATGAGTGAATAAGAAGTTGACGCCGTTTTTGGGTTCGTAGAATGAACAATTAAATAATAAAATGTAGGTTTCCTTGTAAGGCTTGTCCCACATTGGAAACTTAAGAGAACTTATGTGTGTATATAAGTTCTAGGTGGCAACACTTGGGTTGGGTCCCAAGGAGCACCCCAAGTTTGTAGACGGGATGAGTTATGGACAAAGTGAACCTTGGCTCAAACCACTACACACGCGTGCGCGTGCCGCTGTCCAGCCGATCGGCTGGGCGCAGGCGCGGGTTTTGGTTCGGGTCGGTTCTAATATTAATTTTTTGGACAAAATTTATTTCAATTTTTTCAAAAAATTCTTACGGGAAATTAATTCAAAATTTGCACCAAATTTGAATTCAAATTTTCTGTCCATGATTGTACATCTTCTAGTCCGAAATTCCTAATAGATAAACTGTCTTTTAATAGGTTTAAAACTTCCAGAAACTACCAGCAGTTATACTGATTCAAACTGCTACAGATCTGTTCAAATTTGAACTGTATCTATTCATTCAAATGTCATATCTGTTCGGTTCAAAACTGCATCTGTTCAGACAGATTTGTTGGTCACTATTTTGCCTATAAATAGAGGACTTTTCCAACAGCTTTCATATTCGGGAAAAATCCTTTTATTGCTTTCCTTTGTGCTTTCTTTGCATTGTTTTACATACTAGTTTTGTTTAGAAAAAATTCAAAGAGTATAGAACACAAGTTCTAATTCTCTGTACAGATTGTTTGGAGTCTACTACAATCTGTGTAAATATCATTGTATCCTGGGAGATAGACACCATTTATCCGTAAGCACCGGAACGGGGCAAATTTGTTTTAAAGACAGAGTGTCACACAATTGACTTGATCTAAAAGTTGTATTGGTAATAAATTCTGTAAATAATATATTTATTTTTGTTTGATTTGTTTCAAGTTATTTATTTTACACAGAAAATTATTCCAACAATCTTAAGATAGATTCGAATTATTCTGTTTATATAAAATTTTTCATTTATTTCTTTTTCTCTTTCTTCTTCTTACAGAAATTATTTTCTATGGTTTTACAAAGTAATATTCTGGTTAGAAAAACAAATAGTAGTAATATACTGTTTATTTTCTTTGACAACTAGTAGTAACATACTAGTAATCATTAACAATTCAAAATATTTATTTGTGAAGTTGGTCAGAAATTAATTTTCATTTTCAGAAATAATTTCTGAGTTTTCATTAATTAAAATTCTATTTCAGTACTTTAATTTTTGAAGTGCTATAGAAATTTAATTTTTTGTGTGGAATTAATTTGTTTAATAAAATTTTATTTTATTTTCAAATTAATTAGAAATAAAAATTACAATTCTTGTTTCTTTTATTTTTTACAGAATTTAATTATGTGATTTTGGTTTAAATTTTCTGTATAGTATAAAATTCTAATTATAATTTTGTTTTATAATTTAGAATTCGTGGTTACTAAATGCTCAAACAAGTACTAGTATGGTGGTTGCAATTGCTTCAATCCCTCCTCCTGTTGCGACTGTGCCAGTCAATCACAATGAGAAGGTAGAGAAGTTCTCAGGAAGTGATTTTAAAAGATGGCAACAGAAAATGCTGTTCTATCTTACTACCCTCAACTTGGCGCGTTTCCTCCGTGAGGATGCTCCTACTCTGAAAGAGGATAAAATCGACCGGCAAGTGGTTGCTGCGGTCGATGCCTGAAAACATGCTAATTTCCTTTGCCAGAATTACATATTGAACGGACTTGACAACACATTATACAACGTTTACAGTCCTATCAAAACGGCAAAGGAACTTTGGGATTATCTAGAGAAAAAGTACAAAACAGAATATGCTGGCTCAAAGAAATTTGTGGTTGGCAAATTCCTGGATTTTGTGATGGTTAATTCAAAGACTATGATCAGCCAAGTTCAAGATCTCCAACTCAGTCTTTATGACATTCATGCAGAAGGCATGTCTCTTAGTGAATCCTTCGAAGTTGTTGCCTTAATTGAAAACTTACCACAAGGCTGGAAGGAATTCAAGAACTACCTCAAACACAAGTGTAAAGAAATGACTCTGGAGGAATTGATTGTGCGTTTGAGGATTAAGGAGGACAACTGCAATTTTAAGAAGTGGGCTGGTAAACATCCCGTGGAGTCTAAGGCAAATGTGGTAGAACATGCTTCAAAAGCAAAGAAACGAAAGTTTCTGGAGAAAGTTCTGCACAAGGCTCTAAAAGAGTGGAAAATAAGAAGTACAAATTTAATGAAAAATGTTACATCTGTGAAGAAGAGGAACCTAGGTGGTGAATATGAATCACCTTTTGGTGAATTTTGTAAAAAATATGGAATAATTCATCAAACCACTGCTCCTTACTCACCTCAGCAAAATGGAATTACTGAAAGGAAAAATAGGACTTTAAAAAAAATGATGAATGTCATATTAATAAGTTCTGGATTACCTCAGAACTTGTGGGAGAAAACAATACTTTCTGTTAATTATATTTTAAATAAAGCATCCCGAAAGAAAGTGAATCAAACATCTAATGAAATGTAGCATCGGAGAGTATCATCCTACAAATACTTAAAAGTGTAGGGGTGTTTGGCTAAAGTGGCTATTTCTAGTCCTAAAAAGACTAAGATAAGTCCTAAAACAATTGATTGCATTTTCATTGGTTATGCCAATAATAGTAGTGCATATCAGTTTTTAATTCATAAATTAGAACATTCCGAAATGCATGTAAATACTGTTATTGAATCTTGGAATGTGTCTTTCTTTGAACATGTGTTTCCAAATAAAACTGGACGAGAGACTAGTACTAACAAAAGATCTTTTGATGCTATTACTAGTTATGATCAAGAACAAGATCAAGAACAAGAGCAAGAGATAGATCAAAATGAAGAAGATGAACCTAGGCATAGTAAATGTGCTAGAACCTCAAAGCCTTTTGGTCCAGATTTTCTAACTTTTTTATTAGAAAATGAGCTTCAAAGAAGCTATGTCCAGCCCTGAAGCTCGAAAGAAGCTGTAAACAGTGAAGTTGAATCCATCCTGCAAAATCACACTTGGGAATTGGTGGATTTTCTACCAGGTTGTAAACCTCTTGGGTACAATTGGATTTTAAAGAAAAAAAATGAAAGCGGGTGGATCAATTGACAAATACAATGCAAGATTTATGGTCAAAGGTTTTAGACAAAAAGAAAGTCTTGTCTACTTTGACACATACTCACCAGTTACTAGAATAACATCCATTAGAATGCTAATTGCCATTGTATCTTTGTACAATCTAGAAATTCATCAAATGGATGTGAAAACCGATTTCTTAAATGATGAGTTAGATGAAGAAATTTACAAGAACAACTAGAAGGATTTTCTGTTCCACGAAAAGAAAAGAAAGTGTGTAAATTGGTTAAGTCATTATATGGTTTAAAATAAGCGACAAAGCAATGGCATGAGAAATTTGATAAGGCAATGATGTCAAATGGATTCAAAATTAATGAATGTGACAAATGTGTTTATATTAAAAACACAAACAACGGTTATGTTATAGTATGTCTTTATGTAGATGATATACTCATCATAGGTAGTAATAATGACATGAGTAAAACTATCAAGAAAATGTTGAATAAACATTTTGACATGAAAGACATGGGAATTGCTGATGTAATACTTGGTATGAAAATTATCAAAACATCAGAAGGTTATGCTTTGTCACAATCTCATTACATTGAGAAAATACTTGACAAATTTAACAAAGATGGTCATCTTGTTAGAATACCTGTGGATGTTAATTTGTTTCTTTTTAAGAATGTTCAGGAAAGTATTTCTCAATTAGAGTAAGCCCAAATTATTGGAAGCTTAATGTACTTGATGAATTGCACTCGCCCGGATATAACTTATATAGTAAGTAAATTAAGTAGATATAAGAGTAACCCAGAAGTAGAACACTAGAAAGCAATAATAAGGGTTCTAAGATATCTCAGATTTACTCGTAACATTGGGCTGAATTATATTAGATATCCAATAGTACTTGAAGGATACTATGATGCAAACTGGATATCGGATACTAGAGACTCAAAATTCACCAATAGGTATGTCTTTACTCTTGGTAGTGCGGCTGTATCTTGGAAATCTTCCAAACAAACTTGTATTGCTAGGTCTGCTATGGAATCAGAATTCATAGCTTTAGATAAAGCTGGAGAAGAGGCAGAATAACTTTACCACTTTCTTGAAGATATTCTAATGTGGCCAAAACCGGTGCCTGCTATATGCACACATTGTGATAGTCAATCAGCAATTAGTAGAGCACAGAGTCATATGTATAACAGTAAGTCACGATACATTCGTCGTCGACATAACATCGTGAGACAATTACTCTCTAATGTAATTATTTCCATTGAATATGTGAAGTAACATAGCGGATCTACTAACCAAAGGGTTAGCAAGAGAGCTAGTTGAAAAATCATCGAGGGGAATAGGACTTAAGCCTATTAAATAAGAGTTACCACAACGAAAATCCAACCTAGTTGACTGGAGATCCTAAGATCTAGGTTCAAAGAGACAACCGAGTTGTGTATGACTCAGAAGGATTATTGGGAAGTCAGACCCCTACCCATTTTTATGATGAAATAGTGATGTCTGCAGCGTTTTAAGTTAAGTAATACTTTTAATGATTCTTATATCTAGGAATACCTAGTGGAATATGGCAAGATACTCTTCATACGAATCACCTATATGAGTGTGAATTAGGCTGGTTCTATGAGATTTGTGAAGGGCTAAAATTCTCTAGAGCACTCATGAAATACCAGGTTGTTCAGGGCCAAAACGAACACAATAGTGAGAACTAAACTGTGTTTGGTAATATATTGTGTGAGTTCCATTGTCTTGGTTTACACAAATGACTGAACAGTTCAAGACATCATGTTCATTGGTTAGCTAGTAAATCCAATAGTGTCTCACAAGGGAAGATTCAAAAGCAAAAGTTACCTATGCTTTGCAGAATATTCCCAATTTATGTACTCTCTATAATTAGATAATGTTTTGCATTTTCTATCCGTCAAATTCCATTAATGTGGGGGATTGTTGGAAAAATATGGATTTATAGGCTTATTTTAGGCTAACTTTGAGCCCAAATTTAGATGAGACCCACACATCTTTTGGGATGGATCCGAAGAGATGACGTGTTCTTTGCCACATGCCAAGTCACATGGTGAAGACGGTTCGTCAAAACTATTTATGAGTGAATGAAAAGTTGACATTTTTTTCGGGTTCGTGGAATGGACAATTAAAGAAAAAAATGTGGGTTTCCTTATAAGCCTTGTCCCACATTGGAAACTTAAGAGAACTTATGTCTGTATATAAGTTCTAGGTGGCAACACTTGGGTTGGGCCCCAAAGGGCACCCCAAGTTTGTAGAAGGGAGGAGTTATGGACAAAGTGAACCTTGGCTCAAACCACCACACACGCGCGCCGCTGCCGCTATCCGTCCGATCGGCCCGGCCGGATGCGGGTGTGGGTTGTGGGTCGGTTCTAATATTAGTTTTTTGGATAAAATTTATTTGAATTTCTTCAAAAAATTATTACCGGAAATTAATTCAAAATTTGTACCAAATTTGAATTCAAATTTTATGTTCATAATTGTCTTTTCCAGTTCCAAATTCCCAACAAATAAATTGTCTTTTAAAAGGTTTAAAACTGCCAGAAACTGCCAGCAGTTATACAGATTCAAACTACTGCAGATCTGTTCAAATTTGAACTGTATTTGTTCATTCAAATGTCATACCTGTTCAGTTCAAAACTGCATCTGTTCAGACAGATCTGTTGGTTACCATTTTGCCTATAAATAGAGGACTTTTCCAGCAACTTTCACATTTGGGAAAAATCCTTTTCTTGCTTTCTTTTGTGCTCTCTTTGCATTGTTCTACATACTAGTTTTTTTTAAGAAAAAATTCAGAGAGTATAGAACACAGGTTTTAGTTCGCCGTACAGATTGTTTAAAGTGCTACTACAGTCTGTGTAAAGATCATTGTATCCTAGGAGATAGACACCATATATCCGTAAGCACCGAAGCGGGGTGAATTTGTCTTAAGGACAGAGTGTCACATACTCAACTTGATCTAAAAGTTGTATCGGTAATAAATTCTGGGAGTAATTTATTTATTTTTGTTTGATTTGTTTCAAGTTATTTATTTTACACAGAAGATTGTTCCAACAGTTATAGTACAGATGATTCACCATGCTAATTAAGTAGTTTGCAGGCCAACTAAAAACAAAAGCAGCTGTGCATTTTTTAAGTAAACCGGACGACCGGTAGGACTACCGACCGGACTTCCTGTCGGTTGTCCTATGGACCTACTTCCAACGTAAACACATAGTATTTTGGCGAAATCTGATCCAACTCCTCATTTTGGTGAAAGTTTTGGCTTGTTCTCAATTTGATATCACTTTGATGAAACTGTTGGAGATCAAAAAGGTGTCTTTTTTCACCAAATTCAAATCTAGTGATCAATTTGATTCACTATTGGAGATGGTCTTACATATTGGGCAGTACATTTTGAAATAATATTATTTAATAAATTGTATTTTTTTGTTAAGTAAAAATCATGGTTTTTATTTGTTTTATTATTTTATATAGAAATAATTTAATAATTCCCACACTATCAACTATCATCAAAACAAACACAATTTTACTTAATTCTCTCATTATCAATCCCCTTACTATTAATCTCTTTACTATCAATCCCCTCCATTCTACCTCTGGAAACAAACGGGGCCTTAGGTTTGTTTTGGGAAATAAGAAAAAAAAGTTAACTTATTGTTTTTTTTTTTTGAAAAAATGTACAAAAAAATAAATAAAAATAAAATAGAGAGGTAATGTGACCTAAATAAATCATTAAATTAGTTTTTTTTTTCCCTTCTTCTCAAAATAACACTTATTAACTTTTTAACTTATTAGGATCACATTACTGTTTTATTGTTTACATTTCTTTTTGTAATAAGTAAAAAAATCAACTTATTTAGCACTTCTTACAATAAGCTTAAATGTAAATTTTCAAATGTTAATATTGATGTGTTAGTGTGTGATATGACATCCGAAAAATAATAATAAAAATAAAATAAACACAAAAATTAACGTTGTGTGTTAAAATTTGTTAATTTAATGTGTAAAGATGTCTTATACTAAAAATGTTAAAATATGTGTTATGTGTTGGGTTGGGCTTATCTCATATTGGAATCTCAATATGAGAAAACTTGGATCGTGTTTGGTACGATGGAATGAAATGAAATAGGAATGGAATGAGAGTAAGAATAGAATATAAGGTTGAATGGAATGGAATGTCAATTATCATTCCATTGTTTGGTTGCCAACATGGAATGACATAGGAATAAGATGATAATTCTCATTCTCATATTTGGTTGTACCTATTAAACTCATTGAATGAAATAAATTTTTATTATTCTCTTTATATTTTTAACAAGCTAGTAACAAATAAATTAAAAATTTATATAGATCATAACAATATTAATAGTTGTAAAAGTGATGGTGAAAGTCATAGTAGTGGTAGTGGTAGTGGTTGTGGCGACATTAGTGGTGGTGATAACAACGATAGTAGAATGACGATAATAAATTATTGTGGCCTTAGTGGTGGTGGTAAGGTGTTGTTCTGGTTGCGGTGGAAGTGGTGGTTGTGGTGGCCAACGGTAGTGGTGGTGGTAGTAGTGGCGACATCGATAGTATGGTGGTGTGGTGGTTGTGGCGGCGATCGTGATAGCGGTGGTAGTGGTGGTGGTGGTGGCGATAGAGTGGTAGGAAAACGGAATGGTGGTAATAGTTATATAATATATTTTTTTTTAAATGCCAACAAAAAAAATAATAATAAAATTTTATAGTAATTCCATGATGGAATAGAATGGTCATTCCTTAGGTTGGAGAAAGGAATAAGCATTCCCACATTTTGTTGGAATAGCCATTCCAATGGAATAACTATTCACACTTAAATAATACATACCAAACAAGAGAAAAGGAATGCAAAGATAGAATGGTCATTCCATTCCAGCCCATTTCACCATATCAACCGTGCTCTTGAGGGATCTATGGAGCCTATTATAGGTTTGGTTTCAATAATTTGAATCGTTTACATTTTAGTACTCGTTGAGTATAATATTCATGCGAAAAATTAAAATGATTGGACATCAATAGCTATATATTTGAATCAAATTTATATTAGAAAAAATAGATGATTATTTTTGAAATTATATCTCTCGTCCATTTTTTTAAAAAACAAATATGATTTAAATATATAACTACCAGTGTCCAATTATCTTAATTTTTTTATATGAATATTCTACTCAATGAGTTTTAAAAAGTGAACAGTTCGAATCAACGGAATTAATTCCAAAATGGATTTATTAAACCCAAGCGCTCTCTCAAGTTGAGATGACAACTTGAGAGAAGCCAAACTCATCTCAAATCCTTCATTTTTTTTATTTGATCAAATGTTCATGAAATCAATGAAGACTTTTTTTTTCCCTATCAAATTGAGAACTCTTTAAATCTTTTATCAAATTTGAATTTGATGAAAATTTAAAATGATAAAGCATTGGAAATGATTTTTCTTTTTCATTAAATTTGATGAAAGGGAAAATTTGAAATAAAAAAGAAATTTTTTTAAACATTTTGATAAAATAATTGAAATAATTTATATCAAATCAAAATTTATACTCAAATTTAAAAACAAATTAAATGAAAATTTGGGTAAAAAATTGGAGTTGGTCTTAAAAAAATAATTTAATGTAGTCTATAAGAGTATAAGTAAAATTAAAATTCAGCTATCCTCCCCCTCTCTTTGTATCCTAACCTTAGGAGTGTAAAAATGGTCTGCGGCCCGGAATGGGCCCGACCTGTTTAGGCCCGCTTGGACCCAGGCCTGAGCCTAGCCCGAGTTCTTGGGCCAGGGCCTAGGCTATCGTTTTGAAGCCCCACCCGGCTTGCTTGGCTTGGCTCGTGGCCCAGCCCATCGCCCGCTTAAGGCCCACTTAGGGCCTGGCTCGCTGGTGGCCCAGTGTATTTTTTAATAGAAAATAATAAAATTTTGGTAGAAAAAATTTAAAAAAACAAAAAAAATGGTCAAACCCGCCCAAGCCCGAGGCCAGGCCCAAGTCCACTAGCCCACCCGAGGCCCGAATATCCCTAGGCTTAGGCTTGGGCTTGGGCCTGGGCTTTATTTTTTGGCCCGTGGCCTGGCTCGGTCCGACCCGGTCCAAATTTTGGCGGGAGCTTACAAGGCCCGACATGGGCCGGACCGGGCCAGATTTACACCTCTACTTGACCTTATATGGCTCCGCATCTTTTTGTCAAGTCTCTCTTTCTTTCTTTTCTTTTATGAAAGTTGACTCGTCTATTTTTATTATTATTATTTGGATTAATTATACATAATAATAATAATCAAGATTCCATGTATTTTTCATTTTAAATTTTAATAAATTAAATCTTAGAGTTTCATCCATATTTCAATATGTCACCTCCGTCTATCTCCGTTTGCATAACGTAACAGAGAATGAATTATTGAGATTTAAAGGGAAAAATACATGAAACCTTTAGTTTTTTTTTTCTTCTAATTAATCATTTAAAAAAAATTAAAATCACTAAAAACTAAAAAAGGTTAATTACAAAAAAATAAAATAAAAAATAATCTTGAGGTTTCACGCATTTTTCATTTTAAACCGCATTATTTCGTTCTCCATTACCTTACGCAAACGAAAATAGATAGAAATGGCACACTGAAATACGGATAAAACTCTAGGAATTAATTTGTCAAAATTAAAATACTGAGATTTAAAATGAAAAACAAGTGAAACTTTATTTATTTATTTATTTATTTATTTTGTTGTTGTAATTAACCCTTATTATTTTTTTTACTTTTTAAAAAATAGTGAAAGAAAAATATTGAAATGTCAGGTACATAATTATAATATAAACAAACAAACTATAATGAGATTGACCTTATTTTTAAGTTTAATCATTCACACAAGCCTCACCAAATTCTATGATCAAAATGTCATGTAAAATTTCTCTAAAATTAGATGAAAGGCATATATGGATCGATCTTATTTAGGGGTGCTCGCGGTTCGATTTGTGATTTAGACCCGCTTGTATATGTGCGGTTTGAAAAAAATTGAACCCGCAACCGCCCACAATGCGGGTTGCGGTTTATGCGGATAGAATTTGCAGATGTGCGGGTGGTTGCGGACAGTTTGCGGATTGGATTTTTTTCTTTAAAAAATTATTTTTGGATTTTTTTTGTTTTTACCCCATTTTGTAAATATTTATTTTGGGCTATTTTCCCCACCATTTTTTGAAACGCTCAACATTAATAATTAGTGAATTAAAACTTATAAAATTAAAAACACAACAAAATCAATTCTTAACACAAGCTAATCATTCAAAATCTTAAACTTTTAAATAAAATTATAAACTAACACAATCACATCTTTCAAAATTCAAAATTGAATCATCAAAATTATTCACTACCCAACAATACAATTAAAGTAAAATCATTTAAAATCAAAAAATATCTAGGATAGAATGAATGAAATCAATGGTCCAGGTTTAAAAAAAAAATAAAAAAAATAATAATAATCATAATAAATCTAAATGCGGGCGGATTCTTGTAGGTACGGGTTAAACTCACAACCCGCAATAATGTCATATTCCAAACCGCATCCACCCGCATTGTGTCTGTGAAGCTGCCTATTTGTATGCAGATCGGTTTGGGTTGGGCTAGTTATGAGGTTCGGATAACCCTATGCCTAACCCTAATCTTATCTCAAAAATTTCCTAATTAGATAATAGGTCAAACTTGACTTTACTCCCTATGATTTTGGTCGAGTGCAATTTATCCCCTTGACGTTTGGAAATAACCACATAATCTACCTGTGGTTTCTGAACTAAAACACACACTAACTTCTGTTAAAATATTATGTAAATTGGCCTTTATGCCCTTGTCTTTTTCCTTTTCTCGATTTTGAATTGAACTTGCAAATATATATACACATTGCATCCCAGTCACCCTTACGCCCCACACCCCCTCCGATATGTCAAATTTCTCTAAAATTAGATGAAATGCATATATGGATCAATCTTATCTAAAAAATTTCCTAATTAGATAATAGGTCAAACTTGACTTTCCTTCCATGATTTGGGTTGGGTGCAGTTTATTCCTTTGACGTTTGGAAATAATCACATAATCTACTTGTGATTTATGAACCAAAACACAACTAACTTTTGTTAACAAATTATGTAAATTGACCTTTATGCCCTTGTCTTTTTCCTCTTCTCTATTTTGAATTAAACTTGCAAACATATATACACATTACACCCCATACCCCCTCCGATTGTCTTCTATTTTAGACAATCCATCGGCATGTCACTCCTCATGGCGTAATTGTTCTCTTACTGTTGCTTTGCGTTGCCATCTCTGGCGTTGGGAAAGCTTTGCCGGTGTTGAAGTTTGGCCCGTCAGCGCTAGAGCTTGTCTCCCTTCTCCAACGTCTTCGTATCCATGATTCTTCGACGTTTATGCACCCGTGGTAGGCTTGACTTGAAGATTTCACTAATTTTCAATTGAAAAATGGGACTTGTATATCATTTTTGTTTTTGATTTCCCCATAATTGAATCCTATATCTATTACATTAAAGACTTTTTTTTGACCTCATCCTCATCAATGCAAAACAACCTGACAATTGTGTCTGAACCGAACAATGTTCTTTATGTTTTTTATTTTATTTTTGTCTATTTGTTTATTAAAAAATGAAAAAAAAGAAAAGCGACTTGTTCTTCCTTAGGGTTGGTGACAGTTAAACCAAAAAATTATAAACTATATAATAGTCCGGTGATATTTTGTTGTTGTATATTTTTTTACTTTCGTTTAAGAACTAATTTAACTTAATTTTTGATTTTTTGGCTAATTTAACATGGCTAAATTAGTTTTGTTTAGAAAAAAAAAAAATTGGCTTTTTTTTTATTTGGATGTAATGGCTAAAATGATTATGATTTGAATGTGATATTTTATCTTATTGATTAAATTATCTTATTTTGTCTGGTTATGCAAGGACTTATCAAACTAATTTTATTAAATAAAAAAAAATTATATTTATCAAACTTCACGTGACATGTAATGGGTAATTAACAAAATTTGAGAAAATTATAATTTTTAGTATTTAATGTGAATTGAATTCACATCATTTAATTAATTTTTTATTCATTGCCAATAATGAAACTTGGTCACTAGGGATGGTTACGAGAGCGAGTTTGTCATCTCCCGCCTTCGCCCTTGCTTTCAAACCCCACTCTTGCCCCACTCCGGTCTCGTCTTTGTTACGAGTGAAATTTTTCAATCCTATCTCCGATCTCGCAGATACCCGATATCCGCGGATATCTGACCAGATTTTCAAATAGTCAAAAAAATTGAGAGCCATTTAAATCCTTAACCGACAAAATAATTTGTCTTGTTTTCATATATATAAACAATAAGACTTTTAGTATTATTATTTATTTATATTTAAATAGAACCACAAACTTTTAGTATTTCTTTATTATATCTAATTATAATATATATGTATATACATATATGCGTGTCAATTTCTGACCACACTGCCAACTTAGTACTCAACTGGAGAACACCGGCAGAATACGTTAAGCCTAAACAACCTGCAACAGAAAGAAGAGATTCCGGCGGTGGCTCGTCCACCCGGAGGCACTCTGACGATCAAGTCAGTAAAATATCTCTCAAAAATAACCAATAGTGCTTAACTCACTAGACAGAACATAAAAGACATACTTTAGACCCATGAGGGTGCCTCTCTTTTATAGCCAACACAATCCTAGTCCCAATAGAAGCCTAACTCTAATGGAGTTAGGATTACTGCTAATCTTGGACTCCCAGTAGGATTAGGATAAACTCTCTAAGAGTCTTATCTTTACCCAAACTGAAGTCTTCTCTCATTCTAGGACTCTTGTCCCTTATCCGCTTATCCCGGATTTCGGTTTCTCTGCAGATAACCTCGGCCTAGCCGAGATCATCTTGGTGTCATGACCAGGACACATGGCACCTCGGCTGGCACTTCGGTGACACCTCGGCCATGTGTTGTCATTCAAAAATTATGTCCCCACAACTGTCCCCTAGGTTCTATTACCTCGGCATTCTGAGGTGATGGAACCTATATCATTTCTTTTATTTAGCACGTCGGCTAAGCTCGCTTCATCATCTATTACCGAAGTCAGAACTCGTCGGCTCAATATGACCAAGACCAATAGTTTACTTTCATCAATGCGTTAGAACCAATGACCAAGTTCGTTCAAGTTTCTCAGCCGATACCGTCCTCCTAGCCGAGGTATTTGCTTCATTTGAATCAAGAACTCCAAGAGTTCTAGCACGTGTATGAGCTGGCACACACAGTATTTCAATCGTTTTTACCACGCGTCTTTCCCCTACTGGACCGTACCTGATACGCTCCACCAAGGCGCATCACTTTTGCGTGCACCGTCTGACAAGCACGTCGTCCAAGGCACCATAATTTCCATTTTGCCGCCATTTTATGCTTTTGATCAAAATCAACTCTCTCTCCGTCTTTTAACTTCTGCATCTTCGTTCTTGTTCAAACTTTCTCTCTCAAATCCTCTATTGCTGCTTTTGTGAAGCTTTCTGCAACCAGTTTCACTCTCTCCATCCGGTGAGGCTTTCGTTGCACTTCTTTGCTTACTACCACCGTCTGACACCGGCCTTTTTGTAATCTAAACAATCATTCTTCAATGTTAGGCCGAAGTGCTTTCTTTTCTTTTCTAAATACATTCTTTAATTTCTTATTTCAACGTAGTTGTATGTGTCTTCTTTTTATTCTTGTATGATTCTATACTTAAAATAATTTGCATGTCTTCAAAATACACCTTAACTGTGCAATCTCCTCGGGGTGTAATACCTCGGTTGTACCCACTAATTGGTTTATCTCAGCCTCGGCTTAACACTTGAAAATATTTTTTACAATATTTTCACAAGTGTTATTTACAACTCGATACTTCACTCTTAGCAAGACTTCTATTTTCAAATTTCTTCCAAGTCTCGGCAACATGGTAATCTCGGCAAGTGTGTAGATATTTCTTTCAACATAATCTTGGCTTAGCTTGTAAAGTTTTCTCAAAATTTGAACAAGTGTTCAAACCAATCTTCTTTTATCATAACCTCAGTTAACTTCAACTTGTAAACTTAAATTTCAACAAGCATTAAACGTGACCTCGGTTTAACTTCAACTTGTAAACTTAAATTTCAACAAGTGTTAAACACCTCATCGATTTAGCTTCAACTTGTAAATTTCAATTTCAACAAGTGTTAAACACGACCTCGGTTTAACTTCAACTTGTAAATTTCAATTTCAACAAGTGTTAAACACGACCTCGGTTTAACTTGAACTTGTAAATTTCAATTTCAACAAGTGTTAAACACTTCATCGGTTTAACTTCAACTTGTAAATTTCAATTTCAACAAGTGTTAAACACCTCATCGGTTTAACTTCAACTTGTAAATTTCAATTTCAACAAGTGTTAAACACGTCCTCGGTTTAACTTCAACTTGTAAATTTCAATTTCAACAAGTGTTAAACAGGACCTCGGTTTAACTTCAATTTCAACAAGTGTTAAACACGTCCTCGGTTTAACTTCAACTTGTAAATTTCAATTTCAACAAGTGTCTAAACCAATCTTAGCTTGTGAATTCCAACTCCCAAGCATCATTCTTCAGCCCTTTGCCCCCTAATGTGAACTTAAGTTCCACTAGGGTTCTCATTAGACACGTGGCTTTGACCTCGTCGCCGATGTAAGATTCAAACAAAGGCTGGCCGAGGTTATTAACCTTGGTCTCTTTACTAAGGCACTTAGCTCCAATCTGTGTCTGATTTTGCCGATATGACAAGTCCAGGTTAACCTAACTTAGTTTAACTTTTTTATATGCAAGTAAAGTTTCTACTCTGCCATATAATAAGTCTAAATTATTCGTCATATTTCAATCAGAAACATTGTCATAAGGCTGGTTGGTCCTATCACACAGATTTCAAAAATCAAATTAGCACTTCAGCCGTTATGCCCCATTGCCGGCAACCTTTCTTAAGCTGAGGTCCCTAACTTTGAACTCTCTTGGGCTGACCTTCTTGTTGTAAGCCCTAGCAAGTTGTTGCTGGTATGCCCCCAGCCGAATTGTTGTTCTGTCGCACGTTGCATGTGGATTTCAAAGCTTTTTCATGCTTTATTCCATAGGCTTCAGCTTCCTTTTGCATGTAAGGCCAAAAGAATCCCTACGATATTGCTCTATGGGCAAGGGATCTGCCCTCTGCATGGCTTCCACATACTCCTTTGTGGACCTTATATAAAAATTCTTTAATTTAGGCCAAGCTCTTCTCTTCTCGGACTTAATCATCTAGGCCGAGATCTTGTCTTCTAGGATCTGGAATCTGGGATCTGCTCACTTGGGCTAAGTTCTTGTCTTCTCGTATCCAGTGTTGTCTCGGCTTCGCTTTGGCGAACCATTTCTCTTCTCTTGTTTGGATGCCTTTGTCCCCTGCGTGTCTTCCTCGGCTCTGGCATACTTTTCTATCCTGGCCATCAACTCCTCCATGCTTTTCGGCAATGTCTTTGCCAGTGATTTTCGAAGCAGGCAGTCATCCTTCAAGCCGTTTTTAAACGACACGCCCGCCACCTCTTGGTTGCATCCTGGTATTCGATTGAATACCTCATAATACCTTTTGGTATAGGCCATAAGGCTTTCATCTTCGCTGATCTTCAGGGCCATTAGGGCGTCCACCCTCGATGGCTGTAACTTATTTGTCACGAACCTGGCCACAAACATCTCGGCCAGGCCTTCCCAGGTTTTCACAATTCCTTTCGGCAACTTGTGAAACCAGTCCGATGTAATTTCTTCGAAGGATGAGGGGAACATCTTGCAGAGCAACGGCTCATTCCCGATGTACAACGCCATCGAGTTCAGGTACAAGCCGACGTGAAGGTTGGTGTCCGACTTACCGTCGTAGATCTGGAATCTTGACATGCTAAACCTCTTCTGTGCTTCTAATTTGTCTAATTCTACCGAGAACGGCATTCTCGGCTTGACCGGAGAGGTTACCTCGGCATCTTGTTTCTTCCTCTATAAGTGATCCCCCAGATCTTCTTTGGTCCATCCAGGAGCTCGGCTATCTCCTGACTTCAGCCTTTTCGGTGCACTACTCTCAGTTTCATTATGGGTCCTTTTGGACTTCCCTCCATTGGTTGCGTCGAAGCACAACTCCTGCCCTTGAACATGCTAATGTTCTTTGGGGTCGGCTTCTTTGGTGCGATGCATCCTCCTCGATTCTTCCCTTCTTGACTCTCCTCGCCCGACCTCCCTTGAAGGCCGGTGATAGTGTTTTTAGTCCTGGTATGCTGGGGGACTGTAGGGACTGTTTTCTGCCCATCTTTTCGGGCATCCTCCTTTGTCGCTGGAATCGACGTATCTTGTAGTGGGAACGGTGGCTGCATAACACTATTCTGCATCATGAAATTGACCATTGTTTGTAGGTCCACCAATTTGTTCACCATGGCCTTCATCTCGTCGTCCCTCCGCATGCATCTATCTTTCCATACCTGGAGGTCGTCCTCGTTATAATACCCGCTCCGGTCTGATTTCTTCGGCACGTCGCCCTCCTGGCCGACGTCCTTTTCTCCGTGATTCTTATCACGAGTCTCTTCGTTGCAGTTGTCTTCTTCGACGTCAAGGTCTACAGGTTTCCCACTCTTATTAGGAGTGTCGTCCCCAACCTTCTCTTTCTGTCCGTCGTTGGCCATCTATTCTTCTTTCTTTCCCACAGATGGCGCCAAATTGTGTGTGTCAATTTCCAACCACACTGCCAACTTAGTACTTAACTGGAGAAGACCGGCAGAATACGTTAAGCCTAAACAACCTGCAATAGAAAGAAGAGATTCCGGCGGTGGCTCGTCCACCCGGGGGCACTCCGACGATCAAGTCAGTAAAATATCTCTCAAAGATAACCAATAGTGCTTAACTCACTGGATAGAGCATAAAAGACATACCTTAGACCCATGAGGGTGCCTCTCTTTTATAGCCAACACAATCCTAGTCCCAATAAAAGCCTAGCTCTAATGGACTTAGGATTACTGCTAATCTTGGACTCCCAGTAGGATTAGGATAAACTCTCTAAGAGTCTTATCTTTACCCAAACTGAAGTTTTCTCTCATTCTAGGACTCTTGTCCTTTATCCGCTTATCTCGGATTCCAGTTTCTTTGAAGATAACCTCGGCCTAGCTGAGATCATCTTGGTGTCATGACCAGGACATGTGGCACCTCAGTTGGCACTTTGGTGGCACCTCGGCACGTGTTGTCATTCAAAAATTATGTCCCCACAACATATATTTTATTTGTTTATATATATTATTAATTATATCGAGTCAAGTTTGGATTTGGAGAGGCGACACCCGTCCCCGTCCCCACCCCCACCCCCACCCACTTCCGTTGCGGATGACCAAAATATAATCCATCCCCGCTCCGCATAAGTGTCAGATTGAATAAAATCCACCTCATTCAGGCAAATATGAACGAACCCCAAAAATCAGACTAAAATGGCCATCCCTACTGGTCACCACGGTGAGTAAGAATCTCGTATTTCAAATTCAAAATCATGTATTCAACACTAGACTTCCACGAAATCATGAGTTAAGCATCTGACTTTTACGAAATCGTGTATCCATTGCACAATTTTAAATTACAGTATTTTCGTTTGAAATCGTGTGTTTATTACATGATTTTTGCCTAAATTAGGGAGACAAAAATACGACTTCAAAAAAGAACGTGGATTTGGTAAATATTATCATGAAAATTGTTTGATTTTTGAAAATTTGTTTCGAAAGTCCGTAAGTTTGGTAAAAAACTCGTCCGGTGATACAAATATGGAAAAAGATCCGGACCCCATTTTCCCCCTACCTCTTTGACCCCCCCCTCTCTCTCTAATTGGTCAGATTTATTTATTTATTTTTCTTTTCCTTCTTCTCCAATCACCACCCGCCACGTGTGTGTAGGGTGGGTGGGGGTGATGATTGGAGGGGGGCTCTATCAAAGCCCTATGCAATATATAAAAAATATATATATATTATTTTAATTATATATCATGTGTGTTAATTGCTAGTATATATGTGTATATATATATATATATAATTAGGCTTTTTTAATGTAATTTTATAGATTTGATCTCAATTAATTAGGGGTGATTTGGGGTGATATAAATAAATGTACTTTTTGACTTTTTATGAAATATGGATTGGGTATGGGTTGGGTTTGAAGTGATGTGGTAGAGAGGTGATGTGACTTAAATAAGATAATGTGATTTAAATAAGATAGTGACTTTTGACTTTTTGACTTTTTTAAATTATGACAAATAAGGCTAGTACAAAAATAAATACAATTTATCTTATATCTCCTTTTTAGATTGTTCTATAACATATACATCTTTTTGGGTATGTATTATATGCAAGTTATATATGACAATTTGTGGTGTTAATACTACAAATGTCATAATTAAATTATTGGGTAAATTATAATTTAACCCCCTGTGGTTTGCCAAAAATACACGGAGCCCTCCTATAATTTCATTTGTAACACTTAAACCCCCTATACTTCATACCAAAGTGCAATTTTCGACAGAACTGTTTATTTAAACAGAACGTGTACTGCACGACCATAAATGGTGAGTGGAACAATTTTTCCCTCCCAAAAACATATAGCAAATGACCAAAACACCCTTATTGCCATATATATACACAAAATGGTGTAGTGCAATAGAGCATGGATTACATTCTTAGCGAAACATTAACATCTCTATCCCCAAACGAAATTCAGCGTTTGAGCATGGGTTTCATTTACCTCAAGCATTAACATCCTTTGAGCATTGGTTTGAGCATGGGTTTCATTTACCTAAAGCATTAATATCCTTTTGTTTGTTTCATTTACCTCAAGTTCTCTCTCTCTCATTATATAAATATACAACACCATCACCTTCACCACTATCACCTCTTATTTCCCCTTTCATCTCACCACCATCACCTTTCATGCAAAATCACAACCAACCAACATCACCACCATCATATTTCATGCAAAACCACAACCAACTTCTTATTCCATGCAAAACCATCACTCAAAATCACCACCGCAACTTCTCTCTCTAAAAATTATCCACAACCAACTTCTTATTCCATGCAAAACCACCACTCAAAATCACCACCACAACTTCTCTCACTAAAAATTATTCAAACCCACTTTTCTTCTTATAATTCAAATTAGTAACAAATCCAACCCATGAAATCAAATAATTAATATGTGTAAACATTTAGATTTTTGAAATAGCATTGATGGGATTCATACTAACCAAACCCACTTTTTTTTCCTGTTTCTGACATTTCTTCGGCCCATCTTTCGGACTCCATAACTTTCGCGATTCTTAACGATTTTATCTCGTTCTTTCACCAATCTCCTCACCTTGCTTTATACTTCATCCTACGCTACCTCATTTTCTCACTTCTTCCTGAAATGGGTGGTTTTGGCATGCCGAAAGTTGTCCGAAAACTAACGTCACACATTTCAAAGAAACATCTCAAAATCTATTTCTTTCTTTTTCATCATCTACTCTCTTATGTTGCTTCATCTATAGCATTTTGTAAAAGATGGTTCTTGGTTTTGACGGAGCTGGGCAATGGTGGTGATGATGGTGGTCACGATGAGAGAGAAGATATAAAAAAAAAATATATATATATATATATATATATATAGAGATATAAAGAAGTCAAAGCTTGGGTTCACCATTTATCATTCTCCTCAAGTGTCTACATGTTAACTTATCAATGATAGATTCAATTTGTTGACTGGTGATTTATAATGGCATAAAGAAGAAAATTAGAGAAATAAATAAGGGTAATTTAGACTTTTTACAATTTCTGTTGCGTTCGTCCAAAATTGCACTTTGGTATGAAGTATAGGGGGTTTAAGTGTTACAAATGAAACTATAGAGGGGCTCCGTGTTTTTTGGGTAAACCACAGGGGGTTAAGTTATAATTTACCCTAAATTATTTTATAGCATAACTAAAACAAACCTAATAACCAAACACAACTAGAGTCATAACTAATACTTCGTCAGTCATAACCAAAATAATAAGGAAATAGTCTATTTTTTAGACCCACTTTCTAAACCCAGTGATGTGTCAAGATGATAATTGGTTGATAATTTATCTTCCTGACACATCACTAAATCTAGAAAGTGGGTCTAATTTTTGAAGATGAATAGTAATGCTCAAATAATAAAACCATAAGAAAAATGATATACAAGTCTATTTTTTAGACTCACTTTTTAAACCCAGTGATGTATGAAGATGATAATTGGTTGATAATTAGAGAATATTTAATTATCAGCTAATCATTTTCTTGACACATCACTGAATCTAGAAAGTCGGTCTAATTTTGGGGTATGAATAACAATGCTCAAATAATTATCACAATAGGTCATAGCTAACACCACAATGAATCATAACCAAATATTACTTAAAGCATAATCAAAGACCTCTTCGATTATAATCAAAATAACAATTACAATAGATCATAATTAAATCATAACCAACACCATAATAAATTATAAACAAGTTATAACTGGACATATGATACGGTTTTTTTTTTGGGATATGTATTATAAACTTTTTCCTTCTTTCTAATATCACCAAATTAATAATTTCATCAATATATTCATAAGGGTTCGGCTTCTCTCATGTTGACAATTTTAACTTGAGAAAACATTTGGATTTGGTAGGCCTATTTTGGGACCTGTACAGGAAAGAAATAAACCTTCTCGTATAATCCTGTTGATCAAGTCTGCGCTCCTTCGTACATCGTCGCTTTACTCCTTGAAAACACAAACGTGAGCTAGCCGACGGGTGTATGCCAGATACCTCTCTGATGCCTAAGTCAGCGAAATAGACAAATAGACAAAAGCCCTGTGTATTCGAGAATCAAAGCTGTGTTACCTCTCCATAGGTGATGTTGTGAGCTTTTATAGGTTCTGCGTGACATAATCTTAGTAGGACTCTTACTCCTCCGTGTAAAGTCCTCCTAGGAATCACATTCCTGAAAGATAATGCTTATCCTTCAACACCCCCCTCACTGCTTAAACCAAGTGAGATGGTTTTACCATGGTCGGATTCCAATACGACCGAGCTAACATGACCATGCTAAAGCCGCAGACTAGACCGAGCTCCAGCTAGCTCGGTTCTTCCTTTCACTGCGTGTACCTTGGTTTGACATACTCCAACTGTGGTGTTTACTTACTACCGTGCTAACCGTAGTAAACCCCCGACCAAGCTAACGATAGCTAGGTCCACCGCAAGGAGCCCAAATACCTTGGTTCTGAATACCATGACCGAGATAACTACCTTTACTCTTTCTGGTGACTTTAATCACACTTGGACCGTGGTAACACTTGCCAATCCCTTTTCATACTTGGACCGAACTAACTATGGCGCGTTAAGACCGCACTAACCAAAGCGAGGTCCACCATGAGAAGCCATCATACCTTGGCTCCAAATACTACGACCAAGCTAACTATGGCGCTACGACCACGGTGACCGTCATTACACTTGGACCGAGCTAACACTTGCGATCCACTTGCTAAGCTCTTTTTACCGCAGCTGACACCTTTACCTCGGCTGACACCTTTACCTCGGCTGATATCTTTATCTTGGCTAACATTGCGGTCAACCAAGTTACTTCGGCTCTTCTCTCCGTTTGATTACCTTGCTTGGTAGCTCGGCCATAGTGTTGACTGCCACTAGGAAGTAGTTAAGTCCCGTAGCTAGGTCCCGTGGCTAGTTCTCATAGCTAGGCCAGGTAGTTAGGTCCAATAACTTGGTCCCGTAGCTAGGTCTTGTAGCTCAGTCTTGTAGCTAGGTCCTGTAGCTCGGTCCAATAACTTGGTCCCGTAGCTAGGTCTTGTAGCTCGGTCTCGTAGCTAGGTCCTATAAACATCTTTGACCGCCACTCCAACCTAGCTAGGCCCAATTTGGCTACACAAATTACCCTCTCAATTGCCCCTTAATTCTATCTGCGTAGCATGATTTGGGATTACCTGTTAATAGCCGAGCTAAAAACTTCTGCCCTTCAACCGAGCAATAACTTGGGGCGAAACCAACTCCCTAACTTAGTCAAAACCGAACTAAGAATGTCGCACCATAAGCATCAACCGGGCTACGAATCCCTCATTCCACTTAGCCGAGCGAGGACTCCATTTATTTCGCCTTTGTTTCTTTTAGCACGGTCCAACAATTCGTGCTTAATATTTTTCCTTTTCACTTTGCAGACTGACTAGGTTGGCCAGGCACACCTTTGCACGCTCAACCGTGATACTATATCTTGCAATGTGAGGCTGCCAAAGACCTCTTCTTCAAGTGTGGGTGGAAAGCAGCTGTGGCGCAACTCGGTCATAGCCAAGAGACCGAGGTCTTCCTAAACCCTCCTCTATATTTTATACCGAGCTCCATGGTGGATTATGCAAATGTCATTCAGCAAAAATTCCTTCAAGCTGAGAAGGAAGATGATGCATCCCAAGAGCCTGATAACAACGCCCAGCTTGGTTGCCAGTCCATCTCTCCAACTCCAGTGGTCTCCATCCCACCTTTGCTTGTTGTGTCTGATGCGGTGCCTTCGACCGAGCTTAACCAAAGTGTGCTTGCCATAACCGAGTTACCTTTAGGTGAAGCCAGGGTTGAATTGGACGCCGATTTAGATGACCTCTTTGCATGACCATGTACTTTCTTTTCTTTGGATGCTAACTTTGGAAGCTTTTGTAACCGGGCTATGGCCCCTCCTTTTGTAATGCACTTTTGGAATGAAATCTTCAGTTTGGAATGAAATCTTCAATTTTCTCATCTTTCTGTTCGGTTTATACCTGCATCCATTATTCAACTATAACTTGTATGAAGTATAACAATTTCTTTTCGAGATACCAATCTCGATCTCAACCTTGCAATCTACTTATCCCTACCAATCACTCATTAGCCTATATCCTTATCTCGGCTGAAGAGTACCAAAAGTTGGTTATTCTAGCTAACCACTCTTCAGCCTAGATCCTTATCTCGGCTGAAGCAGACTAAAAGTTAGTTTTTCCAGCCAACCTCTTCAGCCTAGATCCTTATCTTGGCTTAGGAGAGCTAAATGTTGGTTATTCCGGCCAATATAGAGCTAAGTGTTTGGTTATTCCTGCCAAACTTGTTGATTGCCCCCCAAGTCGGGCAAAGACTTGTTGGTCAAACCTGCCAACTTCCTGCAGCCTAGATATCTTTATCTCGGGTTAGGAGAGCTAAATGTTGGTTATTCCGGCCAACATAGAGCTAAGCGTTTGGTTATTCCTGCCAAACTTCTTGGTTGCCCCCTAAGTCGGGCAGAGACTTGTTGGTCAAACCTGCCAACTTCCTGCAGCCTAGATATCTTTATCTCGGCTTAGGAGAGCTAAGTGTTGGTTTTTCCAACCAACGCTGCTTTTAATGCCCCTAGCTCACTAAAATAACTTTTACAAAAGAAAACAATCTATGCTGAAAAGAAAACTACTTGTTTTATTGAGGAAAAGAAAAATTACAAGTACTCTATAGGAAAACTAAAAATAAAATAACTTGAGATTGGCAGTGTTCCACGGCCTGGGGATAACCTTGCTAGCTTCATCTTTCAAGTGGTATGCCCTTTTTTCTGCTAATCAACCACTTCGTATGGTCCTTCCCATTTGGGCCCTCGTCTTGCCATCTCTGGGTGCCAAAGTGTTTCCCATTACTTTGCGCAGCACCCAATCTCCAATCTTAAATTGCCTTTTATTCAGCTGCCTTGCCAACATCTGTGAACAGCTCCTTGCTCTCGAGTTCTTCCACCAGCTGTACATATCCTTTGGCAGCGCGGCTGCCATTTGCCGTGACGAAGCATTGTTTGGACATAATTTGGTCTCCAAAGACCTCTTCAATTACCCCGGCTTCGTTGGGGAACCGCAATACTTGATGGTAGGTTGAAGCTACCGATCGCATGGCGTGCAACCATGTCCTTCCCAATATTATGTTGTAAGAGGAAGGGACTTTCAATACCCAGAATTTCACTTATTTTGTCATAGTTCCTGCCTTGATTGGGAGGATTATCTTGCCCACTGGCCACTCTGGCATTGAGTTGAATCCGATCAGGGAAGATGTTGCAGGTGCCAAGTGTTTGTCCTCCAGTTTCAATTGTTTGAAGGTTTCGTAATACATTATCTCACATGAGCTTCCTTGGTCGATCAAAATCCGTTTGATGTCGAAATTCTTGACGCGTAGAGTGACGACCAGTGCATCATTGTAAGGGCAGTTTATCCTTGCTAAGTCTTTGCCCGAAAAAGATATGACATTTGTGGGTTCTGTTCTCCCCTTTTTGATGGTAAGTTGTGCACTTAGTACCTCCCTTAAGTGCTCAGCCTTTTTGATCATCTCCCTGAGCTCACATACTCGCTCAGGTTTGAATACTCCATGTATTACGTTTATTACGCCTTGAGGTCGAGCGTCGACCGGCATCCCATTTGGGTTGCTGTGGTTCTGGGGGGCTGGCTGTGTCCCTCCTTCTATGTATTGGTCCAGGTGCCCAGCTGCCACTAACTCCTCGAAATGCTGCCTTAATGGTGTGTAATTTTCAGTGTGGTGCCCCTTTTCATCATGGAAGGTGCACCACGACCTCTCGTTATAGTCTCTTTGCACTTCTCTTAGTTTAGCAGGCCATCGGACGAAAGGTTCATTGCGAATCTCGCTGAGAATCCAATAGATCGGTTTTTTGAACACCGTGGTGATGGCAGTGCGGACTCTCAACCTCCATTTGCCTTGGTCCTCTCCGTTGTCCCGCCTGCCTTGCCCGTTTCTACTTGGACGTTCTACCGCGTTGACTTTTGCCGTAGTCTTTTTATCTGGTATTGCGGTTGTGCCAGATTTTGCTTTAGCGCGGTTTCCATCTTCCTCCACGCGAATATGTTGGTGTACTCTCTCTATCAAGGCTTCCATCGTATGGGGTGGCGTCATGGTGATTGAGTCCCTCAACTTGTTTCCGACTGGAAGACCTCTTTTGTATTATGCGATGGCGAGATTGATGGGGCAATCCCCAATCTGGTTGAAGGTCTCCCAGTAACGGCTATTGTAGGATCTTAACATCTCCTTGTCGCCTATGTTGATGGAGAGTAGCTGATCGATCTCCACCGGGGTTTTGGTGTTCGTTCTGAACCTTGTTACGAACACCTCCGCCAATTGCGCCCAGGAGGCTATGCTGCCTTCTGGAAACTTTTCGAACCAAGTCAAGCCTAGGTCGCCAAGGCTGGATGGGAAGAGGATGCACATCAAAGTCTCGTTTTGCCGATATATCGCCATAACTTGGCGGAAGTGGCTTAGGTGCATGTAGGGGTCTGTCTTCCCCTCGTACGTGGTGAATTTGGGCTGGAGGAAGCCTGAAGGTAGGGGCGCGTTCTCAATTGCCTGAACGAACGGCGAGGTCTGCAGCCTCGCTAATGCTTTGTCTGTTGGTTCGTAAGTAGGGCGCGGTATTGGCATTCCAACCTCGACGCTTCCATGCGTCCGAGGAGCCAACCGCTGAAGGGCAGAAACTCTGCGAGGGTCGTGCGCCCTAGTGTCCTCCTTCCATCGTGCCCTTTTTTCTAGCACGGTTCGTAAGTCGGATGATCTAGGCAACTCCGTCTGCCTGGATGATGTCTGGTGCGTGCGTGAGGGCCGATAGGTGCTTCCCTCAGTGCAAGACCTCTCAGATCTCGTTCTCTCAGACCTGGAGCAACGAGTCCTAGAGGTTCTGGATTGAGTATCGCCTGTTCTGAGGCTTCTACTCTCTGCTCATGATGGTGTGGTATGCCTACCACGATCTTCTGAGTGGCGATGAGGCGTTTTGCTTTTGCGCCCCTCTCCTGTCGCCACCCCTTTTTCCTTTGATCTGGTGTTTCATAAACTCCATGTCTGCCGCCATCCGTCGTATCAATTCGTCCTGCTTCTTCACGCGGTCCTCCAGAACTTGAGGATCAATCCTTCGCCTTTGTCTGTCAGGACATTGTGAGTGAGAGCGACGGGGGCTATTATTCCACCTCCTCCTAGTATCCCTCCTAGGGTTCTGTCGTTGGGGCTCCAAATCCGCCACGGGAGAGATAGGAGGCAAACCTTCACGCCTCCCATCCCTTTCTGGAGTTTGTCCGTTGATGGCGGACTATGGCAAATCTTCGTTGTGCGCCATTGATTCTTACTAGCAAGGAAAACTTGATCAAGAGGTTTTGTTCTAGTCTGATGTTCCCATAGACGGCGCCAATTGTACGGGAAAGAAATAAACCTTCTCGTATAATCCTGTTGATCAAGTCTGCGCTCCATCGTCGTCGCTTTACTCCCTGAAAACACAAACGTGAGCTAGCCCGTGGGTGTGTGCCGGATACCTCTCCGATGCCTAAGTTAGCGAAATAGACAAATAGACAAAAGCCCTGTGTATTCGAGAATCAAAGCTGTGTTACCTCTCCATAGGTGATGGTGTGAGCTTTTATAGGTTCTGCATGGCACAATCTTAGTAGGACTCTTACTTCTCCATGTAGAGTCCTCCTAGGAATCACATTCCTGAAAGATAATGCTTATACTTTTATAGGTAGGGGCGCGTTCTCAATTGCCTGAACGAACGGCGAGGTCTGCAGCCTCGCTAATGCTTTGTCTGTTGGTTCGTAAGTAGGGCGCGGTATTGGCATTCCAACCTCGACGCTTCCATGCGTCCGAGGAGCCAACCGCTGAAGGGCAGAAACTCTGCGAGGGTCGTGCGCCCTAGTGTCCTCCTTCCATCGTGCCCTTTTTTCTAGCACGGTTCGTAAGTCGGATGATCTAGGCAACTCCGTCTGCCTGGATGATGTCTGGTGCGTGCGTGAGGGCCGATAGGTGCTTCCCTCAGTGCAAGACCTCTCAGATCTCGTTCTCTCAGACCTGGAGCAACGAGTCCTAGAGGTTCTGGATTGAGTATCGCCTGTTCTGAGGCTTCTACTCTCTGCTCATGATGGTGTGGTATGCCTACCACGATCTTCTGAGTGGCGATGAGGCGTTTTGCTTTTGCGCCCCTCTCCTGTCGCCACCCCTTTTTCCTTTGATCTGGTGTTTCATAAACTCCATGTCTGCCGCCATCCGTCGTATCAATTCGTCCTGCTCCTTCACGCGGTCCTCCAGAACTTGAGGATCAATCCTTCGCCTTTGTCTGTCAGGACATTGTGAGTGAGAGCGACGGGGGCTATTATTCCACCTCCTCCTAGTATCCCTCCTAGGGTTCTGTCGTTGGGGCTCCAAATCCGCCACGGGAGAGATAGGAGGCAAACCTTCACGCCTCCCATCCCTTTCTGGAGTTTGTCCGTTGATGGCGGACTATGGCAAATCTTCGTTGTGCGCCATTGATTCTTACTAGCAAGGAAAACTTGATCAAGAGGTTTTGTTCTAGTCTGATGTTCCCATAGACGGCGCCAATTGTACGGGAAAGAAATAAACCTTCTCGTATAATCCTGTTGATCAAGTCTGCGCTCCATCGTCGTCGCTTTACTCCCTGAAAACACAAACGTGAGCTAGCCCGTGGGTGTGTGCCGGATACCTCTCCGATGCCTAAGTTAGCGAAATAGACAAATAGACAAAAGCCCTGTGTATTCGAGAATCAAAGCTGTGTTACCTCTCCATAGGTGATGGTGTGAGCTTTTATAGGTTCTGCATGGCACAATCTTAGTAGGACTCTTACTTCTCCATGTAGAGTCCTCCTAGGAATCACATTCCTGAAAGATAATGCTTATCCTTCAACACCCCCCTCACTGCTTAAACCAAGTGAGATGGTTTTACCATGGTCGGATTCCAATACGACCGAGCTAACATGACCATGCTAAAGCCGCAGACTAGACTGAGCTCCAGCTAGCTCGGTCCTTCCTTTCACTGCATGTACCTCGGTTTGACATACTCCAACTGTGGTGTTTGCTTACTACCGTGCTAACCGTAGTAAACCCCCGACCAAGCTAACGATAGCTAGGTCCACTGCAAGAAGCCCAAATACCTTGGTTCTGAATACCATGACCGAGATAACTACCTTTACTCTGTCTGGTGACTTTAATTACACTTGGACCGTGGTAACACTTGCCAATCCCTTTTCATACTTGGACCGAACTAACTACGGCGCGTTAAGACCGCACTAACCAAAGCGAGGTCCACCATGAGAAGCCATCATACCTTGGCTCCAAATACTATGACCAAGCTAACTATGGCGCTACGATCGTGGTGACCGTCATTACACTTGGACTGAGCTAACACTTGCGATCCACTTGCTAAGCTCTTTTTACCGCGACTGACACCTTTACCTCGGCTGATATCTTTATCTCGGCTAACATTGCGGTCAACCAAGTTACTTCGGCTCTTCTCTCCGTTTGACTACCTTGCTTGGTAGCTCGGCCATAGTGTTGACCGCCACTAGGAAGTAGCTAAGTCCCGTAGCTAGGTCCCATGGCTAGTTCTCATAGCTAGGCCAGGTAATTAGGTCCAATAACTTGGTCCCGTAGCTAGGTCTTGTAGCTCAGTCTTGTAGCTAGGTCCTGTAGCTAGGTCCAATAACTTGGTCCCGTAGCTAGGTCTTGTAGCTCGGTCTCGTAGCTAGGTCCTTTAAACATCTTTGACCGCCACTCCAACCTAGCTCGGCCCAATTTGGCTACACAAATTACCCTCTCAGGACCAATTTGGATGATCTAAATCGTTTATTTTTTAAGACTCATTGAGTAGACTATTCATGCAAAAAATTAAGATGCTTGGACATTGGTGGCTATATATTTAAATCAAATTTGTATTATAAAAAAATGATAGTTATTTTTGAAATTATATTTGTCATTTATTTTTTAAAAACAAATATGATTCAAATATATAATTACTGACATTCATTTATTTTGATTTTTTGCATGTATATTTTACAATGAATTCTAAAAAATAAACGGTTTGAATCGTTAAAATTGATCTCAAAATAAATCTCCTAAACCCAAACACCCTCTTAAATTGAGATGATGACCTGAAAAAAACCAAGCCCTATTCGTAATTTGATCCAACTTAATCTGGCAAGTAAACATGGCGAATCAGTGTGTTCGGTTTGAGTTTTTTAAATTAAGTTTTTTGAAAATTGAGTTTTTTTATTTTCGTGTTTTTTTTTGTTTTTAGTGAATATTTTTGAAATTTTAAATATTTTTTTACTTTTTTAGATGCACCTTACTTAGATGTGTCTAAAAAGTAAAAAAATTGTGAAAAAATATTTTTAAAAATTAATAAATACATAAAAATATAAAAAATATACTGAATTCTTGTATTTTTTTTGTATTTTTGGAATTTAGTGAATTTTTGAAAGGTTTTTTTTCAAATTTTTTTTTACTTTTTAGGTATATTTCTGTTAGGTATGTCTAAAAATTAAAAAAATTATTCAAAATATTAAAAAAATTCAATAACAACAAAAAAACACAAAAAATAAAAAAATAAAATTTTTTAGAAAGTATTTTTAAAAAATAATAACCAAGCATGCTGGCTAAGGAAAAATTGAGTAGCAAAAGAGTGTGATAGGTAGTTTTAGCTAACTACAATTGGCGCGTGATATACACGTACCTCAAAGGAGGGTGGAAGTTGCAATTATATAACACCATGGGATGGGGTTGTACGGTGATTGGGATTAGAAAAAAGAGTTTAGTGTTAAAAAGGGTGTGTGAAAGAGAAAATGCAAAGTTAGGTCACTTTGTGGGAATTTTTATTTTGAAGTTTCGTTGTTGATGTGGGAATCAAATGAGTCTTTGATGTTTGTTTGGTTGTAAGGTGTGAAGTTGATAACTTTTTACTATTCTATATTTTGGGAGATGATATGTGTTCTTTTTAATCAGTAGATAATAATTTGGGTGCTCGATGAGCTTCATGTCTGCTTGGTTACAAGGACAAACCCTAGGGAATATTTAGGTTTGACTTTTCTTTATGGATTTCCCACTTTTGATCTAGCTTTATAGCATTTGTGATCTAAGTAATGCTAGATGCTATTAATGTGTATTTTAAGGTATATGTTAAGATAATTTTAAAAAGAAATAATTGTTACAAAGTTTAACTTGAAGAGGGATATAAGGTGTTAGATTTACTAAATATTTTTTATTGGTGAGAAATTTATTTTTATGAAATAATATAGGAAAAAGTCATTTTGTTTATTTTGAAAGATATTTTATTTCTAATTTTACTCTTTAATTTATTGGCCGACTTTTCATTGACTATTTGTTCAAATTTATATCTATCTGTTTAAATTTTTTGACCATTTGTTCAAATTTTTTTCCTCTATTTGTTTAATTTTTTTCTTATCTGTTGAAATTCTATTTGTGTAAAATTTCTATATGTTGAATTCTATATATGTGCAATTTTTTGAATTCTATTGTGTGAATCTATCTGTTCAAATCACTCAGCATCATAATTTAGAATCATACAATAGATCTCTCCCCAAATCTTCATTTTCATATTTTTTTTTAATATGTTTAAATCAAACTCAAACAGATCAATCTCAATCTATTCAAAATATATTTTTTCACATTCCTCACATCCAATTGTCTCATGCTCACACTGCAATTTCAATCTCAATTTCAATCAATCAAATTTTCATCAACAAAAATTATTCAAAACCAACCCAATTAACAATCAAATCTCTAAACACTGTATATATATATATATATATATACACATATACATCTATGCACATATTATGTACACAAACATACATGTCACAACCCAAACCTGCCCCTATAGGTTTAGCGTCGTAACCGGTCAGTAATCCTTGAATTACCAAAGGCCTCTTAGCGGAATAACATATAATTAGGGGCTGCGGAAGAAAATATACGAAATATACATAATCCATAGAGCTGTGTAGACATATATGAGACAGAAATTTTAAACCTTTTACCAATATACGTGACGTCATAATGCAGGTCTTACATCACATCTAATACAAAAGTAGCCCAAAGGGACTTAGCTCAATATACACATAACATAAAACTTGTTTATACTTCAAAGAAGACAATGTCTTAAACATGTGCCATTTAGACTTGACTTGCTGACAAAAGGGAATCTCCTTGGAGGCACAATGGCTGGCTGAGAATCTTAGGCCAATCAACTCTGGGCTTAGTCACGTGCCTGCTTACTTACATACATAATAACAAATAGTGAGCTGGTGCCTAGCGAATAATAACAAAGTAAATGTTTTAATAAATGATATCAATCACAGAGTCAGAAATCAAAGTTTATATCATAAACAGATTTTTATCAAAAATAAAGTCTTATGCATATTCAGATTTCAAATCAAAAATCGATTTATATACATGTTTATATTCATATTCATATTCAAATTTCAAATCAAAAACAGATTCATATACATGTTTACTCTTCAAAGCAAAAACAGATTCATATACGTAGTTGCATTTATATTCAAAGTTCGTATATTTCTCATCATAGTACGTGGCACATCCATTAGCGTTAACAAATCTGATGACCCTTAAAGGGACGGCCGTAAAGGGCACTCCGATGACTTATGTGCACAGAGACGTTTCTAATGACCCACAAAGGGACTGCCATGAAGGAATTCCGATAACCCATAAAGGGACGACCAAAAGGTATTCCGATGACTCTTGTGCATAGAGACGTCTCCGATGACCCATAATTGAAACAACGATAAGGGCATTCCAATGACCCAGAAAAGGGATGCATATCATATTATGCTAAGGAAGCCATGCATACATTTCAGAAAGTTAGACAATCATTCATTCATATAAAACATAGCATTTCAGAAAACTAATCATTTTCATATCATCAAAAAATAATTAAAGTCAAACATAAATTTACAGAGTTATTACTCACAGTGGTTTGTGTTGTCACTAAGCCTCGGACGTCCACCTAAACAAAACACATAACAAAAGCACAATTGAAGCACCATTTCATTTTAATTCAATTCTCTTTATGTGTTTCTAGCTTATTTCATGAATATGTGAGTCCAAATGATGCCCTAAGAACACTTGGAGTAGTATGAGGATGCAAATATACACTTAAAAGAGTTAGTCAAAAGTTGCTAAAAACAGGGTATCTGCTCGAGCTCAACTTCCTTCGCTTGAGCGGGGGTTCAAAAATAAGGGTGGTCGCTCGAGCGTAGCTTCTGTCACTCGAGCGGTCTGCAAACTTGGCAAAAGTACTAGTTGCGTGAAATTCCCGCTCGACGGTTGCTCAAGCGGAAGACTGAGTAAAAAGATCCTCGCTCGAGCGCCACTATGAGGATGCAAATATGCACTTAAAAGAGTTAGTCAGAAGTTGCTGAAAACAGGGTATCCACTCAAGCGCAACTTCCTTCACTTGAGCGGGGGTTCAAAAATAAGGGTGGTCGCTCGATCGTAGCTTTCGTCGCTCGAGCGGTCTGCAAACTTAGCAAAAGCACTAGTTGCGTGAAATTTACGCTCGACGATTGCTTGAGCGGAAGACTGAGTAAAAAGGTCCTCGCTCGAGTGCCACTTTGGTCGCTCGAGTGACACTTTCCTCGCTCGAGCGGACAGTGCAAATTCTGGAATTTCCAGAACTGTGTTTGAACTTCAAAGTTGATATTCCAAAGGTTCCAAACTCGTGTTTTAGGCACAAAAACATGGAAAAACTTTATAAAACATGGAAACATAGTTAATTTGGAACCAATAGCTCAAAATCACGAACCAAATTCTCAAAATCTAGCTTTAACCATGAAGTTAAAATCATGAAAGAGAGGAACTCTTTAATCTTTTTGTAAAATTTGACCAAATGGTATGAAAA